>NW_026555001.1:7525000-12525000 GCF_021234165.1 Pteronotus mesoamericanus
TTCATGAGCCTGGTGAATTCATGGACTCAAGGGAACTTATTTTGTGTATTTTCCAGTTTGTGCTAACACTGGGCACTTTACCAGTACCCTGTTGCAGGCGATCACATTTACTGCAATCAGTAGGGCAGTCAGCCACAGGAAAGATGGGTCAGTATGCTCCTGTCCCTGGTTCTGCACGAACAGTACCGAGAAAGTAAATATTGAACTTAGAGGGGCAAGTTTCAGCCTCTTTTATCTCTGCTCTAACGTTACAGAGGTCGCTGTATTTATTGCGTATCTGGGCATCGTTCCTCTACAAAATGCCTGGCTCCTGTTCCTTTGACCTGTTAGAAAAAGGAAACGAACTCTGGAGGCTGCTGTCTGAGCTCCTAAGAACCCCAGTCTTAGTTTCAGGGTCTTCCCTGTAGCAAGGGTTACAAAGATTCAGTGAAAACTTGCTGAAAATATTTTGAAACATGGAAGCTTCAAGGACTCTTTAAAACCATAAATACCAACCTGGCCTACATATTGGCTAATTTGTTGCTTGTTTTTGTTTTTGTTTTTTTTTTTAACAAAGCCCCTGAAAGGGGGGGTTCCAAACAGCGGGTGCTCCCCCAGTCCACATAGCAGGGAGGGAGGCAGCCCAGATGTGGGCTCTGGGAGGAGCCGCTGGCAGGGACAAGTCAGAGGCCTGCTGGCGATGATGGTGGGAGTTGCAGACCTCATTGATTGGCAGAGACAGGTTCAGGCAGGTTGAAGAACAGACACAGGAAAGGGCGGCTGCCATAATGTCAAGATCATACTCTTGAAAACTCTGAGACGATCCCAGATGGCAGGAAGAGGCTCCTATTGCTTCTCTTTAAGAGAGGAAGATAATACACATGTGGTCACACAGAGACATGATGTTTGAACGTTACTGAGTGCCACCTTGCACTCTTTCCCCAGCACTAGACCCAAGCTAAGCACCGACAGTGATTACCCACCACTCACTGCTGCAGCCGGCCTCAGCCTGGCAGGGTATGTGTGACTCCAATGTTTCCAGCCAGGAAACGTAGGAGATTCTGGCTTGCTGTTATGTCAGTGTAGGGGGGTGAGGGCTCTGCTCATTCCCATCACCTGACTCTGACTCTAATAGCTGTTTTCATTCGGGGCCCAACACGTCGCTGGTACCCAAGATCTTCCTGAAGACCAACATTTACACAAGTCATTTGGGGGGCACGCAGTATCAACTGATATCAACTGTGTGAGGCTTGCCTGCCCTTATTTTCAGGACCAATGTTCAAGCAAAAAACTCTGTAGTTCATAGAACTCTCTAGTTTGCGCAGGGGCTGACAACCTGTGGGATGTAGACCAAATCTGGCCACGCCCATTCACATGTATCTATAGTTTGATGACTTCTTGCAAATAACAGAGTTGAGTAACAGAGACAGAAAAGTCTGCAAATGCAAAAATATTTAGCATCTGGCCCTTTGCAGAAACAGTTTGCTGACCTCTGCTTTAGAGTAACTCCAGTCCTGGGGACAAGGGGGTGTCCTTGCTCTTGCCCAATGACCCTAGTAGGGTTGGGGTGGGCTAGGGAGTCGATTTCTCCAGTTGATTCTGGTGAGCAAAACCAGGGTGGTCCAACTGGGATGTCTTAAACCTTTAATGTTTGGGTCATCATTGTCCTCATCTTGGACACCCCGTCATTCCATGGAGCTGGAATAGAAGTTCCTCGGTAGGCAATCTTGACTATTTGGGGGCCACTATGAAACACAAATGAAAGGTACAAGTAGTTCATGTTTGTATTTCATGTAAAATAAATTCAGTTCCCAATACTCTTAAGCTGGTTGCCAGTTACTTTGATGTGAATACAGCTGTGCTCACATCTGGGCATCTGTGACTTAGTACTTCCATGAAACAGGCCTGTGCCTTCAATCAGAGGTAGCTCAAAGGACAAAACTGCAGTCTTTCCACCCACAGTAGCCCAGGAGATATTAAAATAACCTTAAACTCTATGAGGTCTCTGCATACTTACCATGCCTGAACCTTGAGGCAAAAACTGAAATTCAAACCATCACAGATAATTGCCATTTTCATAGATTTTTCCAAAAGAATCCTGTGTTAGAAGAGGATGATTAATCTCTGAAGAGTCAACTCCTATGTTAGCAACAGGGGTCTGGGTCAGAGCGTAAATCTGATGTGGGAAGGTATTTTCAACCCCAGCTCTGCCTTTGTGGTGATTTATGTAACAGCTTCCAAACGGAGAATCCCTATGTATATGTGCTTTTCCCTCATGCTGAGGCATTTCATACTCAGGAGGCATATTCTGGAGGAAGGTGGTTGGTTGAAGAAAGACAAGGTAGAGAAGAGAGGCATTTGAACAAAATTTTTGTATTTATTTAATCTCAACCTATGGCCTTCATTTTTACCCCCAAAGAGCATTTTAGCAGTGAATACTTTTTGGTGTGCTAAAAAGTGGTATGTTGATTAGGTTATTTGTAAGTTATAAATCATAGTAATACAACAATACTAATTTAGAGTTCGGTGGAATCTCAAAAGGCCCTCTATAGCCAGGCAGGTGGTTTCCTCTTTTACAGAGAAGGAAACAAAGCATCACAGAATTAACGTCCCACTGTATCCTTCCATTTACCTCCAACCTTAGTCTGGCTGCAGAAAATGGAAAGGGTTTCTTTTCTTAGGAGTTAACTCCTTTAGACTATATTGACTCTGTGAAGAGAATTACAGAAGCAACACTAAGCTTCAACTTTTTTTTTTTTGCTTATTTCCACCACCATATTCCATCAGCCATGTGACAAGAGTGATGTGCAATAGGAAGAAAACAGAAATGGATTGCAACAGCTCTTCTATACTTTCCTGCCCTTATCCCCTTTGGAGGCCTGCAAGGTGGTGAGTGTCCACACTAAGTGGTACCCTTGTCTCCAGAGCTGCCTGTGGCCAGGACTGTTAGGATTACCCATCCTTTACTATCTGTAGCCCAGTTTTTCCCCTCTCCCTAACTTCCACGGGAACGCAGTTGCAGGTCAGAACTTCTTTCATGAATAGGACCACAGTCCATTCGGAAATGGTCCTGGATGTAGTGTAAGTCCTACCATGAATGAAAAAAAAATCCAGTTAGAGACATCAAGGGCAAACTTGAAGGGGAACAGAAGTCACAGAGCAATGTGGGTTTGGGAACTGGACTAGTTATACCAGGCATTTTCTACCTGCCGTATCCTCTTCTTTGAGAGCCTTACCTTGCCCACTGTTGCTATGAGCAAACACATGACTGATGTCTCTGGCCATCAGTAACTAAACCGGGGGTGGACCCCTGGCCCAGGTTAGGACTCGGTGTTGGGACAGTGAAGGCCTGGGCCAGGACATTGTCTGTGGGTGCTGGACTCCTAAGATCCTGTGGCAGAACTCTGTAAGGCAGGCAGCTATCTTAAGGCACGTGCAAATGAGGGAAGCTATACTAGAGGGAGAAGATGGAACGGATGCTCAGGAACAAAGAAAACTGACAGAAAGGGGGAACTCAGGCTCTTGAGGGCTGCAGGAGTAATTCTCAAAATTGGGTTTCATGCTATTCCCTTATAAATACACAAGCAATCCCTTTTACTTAAGTTAACCTGAGTGGCAACAAATTAGTCTGGTAGCAACTGAAGCTCCCCCATGCTAAGATGAAATGCCTGGGGTGGAGCTGGGACGTGTTGGGGAGAGAGGACCCGGCAAGGAAAGGTAACTCTGGTCACTTTTCTGAGAATAAATCTGAGAGTCCAAATATATGCACAATAGCCACACATTCCCATTTAATGAGACAGACCTATTTCCAATGTGTTGGCTTGCCCAAATTTCTGTTTAGAGAAATATAATGTATCTGTTTAAATATATCATCTTAGCATTGGAAAGACCTTTTTTTTAAGATTTTATTTATTTATTTTAGTGAAAGGGAGGGAGAGAAACATCAATGTGTGGTTGCCTCTTGTGCTCCCTTAACTGGGGACCTGGCTTGCAACCCAGGCATGTGCCTTGACTGGGAATCACACCGGTGACCCTTTGGTTCACAGGCCAGTGCTCAATCCACTGAGCCACACCAGCCAGGGCCTGGAAAGGCCTTTCAGAGTACAACACAAATCTGGAAACCATAAAGAAGATTGACAGATTAGACTACCCATCTTCAAATATTAAATGACCGTGGACAAAAGACATCGTAAACCAAATTAAAAGTAAAGGAGCTACTTGACAGCTGGGGACCGACCCCCTGCACTGTTCCAGACTCCCTCCAGCTGGAGATCACGTAGTCCTTCAAGGCCGCTAGATAGGGGTTCATTCATCCGCGGCTTTGTGGCTCTCATGACTGCCGAGCACGTGTCGCAACCACTGGCAGCAAGACCATGACCCCTCACAGCCCCAGAATGAGAAAATGAAAGGGAAGAAACAGGAAAAGGGATGAAATGAAAAATGATTAGAACAGCAGGGAGTGGGCCAGAACATTGAGAAAGATGAAAGAAACAACCTGGCTGTCTCTCTCCTGCTCCTGGGTGCTGTGCACGACTCACTGAGGTGTCCTTATCTCAGTCAGGGGCTTACTGTTGAAAGGGCGTTGTGGGAACTAGCATAAAACAGAGTGGTTAGGGCAGTGGCTTAGGAATGCAGCCCACTCCGTCTGACCCTCAGCCCAATAGGTAAGTGAAATCTATTGATTATCTAAAAGGCTTCTGAAGAAAATCTTTAGGTCTGACATTTCCTTCCTTTTCTTTTCATTTCCTCTTCCCCTTAACTAAATTCCCTTTAGGCTTACCACCCACTAGAATGGAGAATTGAAATTAGGTTCTTTTACTTAGTAACTTGCCAAACTATAAACAACTCTCTCAAACTAAGCCGCATCTCGTCTAGGGAGAGGGCAATAAAAATAGTGATTTATGTGGTCGAGTCCTCTGAGACATTTTTATAGCATCACAGATGGTTTTCCAAATTGCAGAGCAGCTTTGTTTCTTTCTGTATATCTCAACTTCTCAGTCCATAATATGAAAATAATACTGGCTGCCAGCTGCCTATTTCACAGGTGAATTGGTTCGATCATGAGGGTCTCTATATAAAAGCACTTAGAGTCTTAGGGAAAGGTGGAAAAAAACGTGGGCGCTTTGTATGATGAGAAGGCGAGGTATATTGTGATGTTGGGGGGTGGGGAATGATTTGGCCCAGAGAATGCCTGACTCCACACAGCATAAGCTGTTTAAGAAGACTCAAGTCACCCTGGCTGGTATGGCTCATTTACATCATCCTGTAAACTGAAAGTTCATGGGTTCTATTACTTGCTGGGGCACATGCCTAGGTTGCGGGTTTTGTCACTAAGTGGGATCCATAAGAGTCCCAGGCGTATGGGAGGCAACTGATTGATGTTTCTCTCCTTCTCTTCGCCTCTCTCTAAAGTTGTTAAGCATGTCCTTCTGTGAGAGGAAATAAAAAAGATGCAACTCTAAGCAGTGCACCCTTCTTTCAGCTATGTCTTTGATAGTTTTAGAGTTTCAATGGTTACAGGAAGTGCATGCATAGTAAGGGGTGGGGTGGGATATAAGAGAAAAGAGATTTGCATTAACACCTTAATCCTCCTATGAATGTTCATATAAAACTGCTTGACTTCGGTTTTCATCGTGGGGCCTTTGTGGCTTTGGCTGCCGCCCTGGCTCAGTACGCGGCCTGTGTTCCAACTTCAGCCCTAGACATACATTAGATCTCTTCCTAGCATACCACCTGGTCCTTCTACCCAAACCAAGGATGCTGGGTCCTTGAGCTTTGACAATCAAGATCAGAGATGGCACCAACGGTGTTGAGAACAGTGGCCCTGGGGAAAGCCTGTTGCTCTGACCTGGCCTGTCCCCTTATCTGTAAAACAGGTGTGACACTAATATACCCACCTTAGGGCTATGGGGATAGCGAAATGAGACAGGGCCGAAAAAAGCACTTGGCACACTGCTTGGTATACTGATTTTTACAGCTGCATTGTGAAAAACAGGATGGAGGTGGGCAGGGTGAAAATAACTGAATTGGCCACTGTAGAAAACAGTATGGTGGTTCCTCCAAGTTGAAAATAAGATCACCGTAGGATCCAGCAGTTTTCCTTCTGGGTATACACTCAAAAGAACTGAAATCAGGGTCTTAAATAGATACTTGTATACCCATATTCATAGCAGCATTGGAAGCAACTGAGGTGTCCACTGAAGGATGAATGAATGAGCAAAATGTGATCTATACATATAATGCATACTATTCAGCCTTGAAAAGTAAGAAAATTCTGACCCATGCTACAGTGTGGATAAGAGGACAGTGTGTTAAATGAAATAAATCAATCACACAAAAACACAAATACTCTATGATTCCACTTATATGAAGTACCATATTTTGCCATGTATAGTGTGCTCTGTGTATAATGTGCTCCGAGTACCATGCATATCCACGTTTTTGGCCCAAACTTTCAGGAAAAACATCTTTCATTTTAATACTTTAATTCATTTTTAAATTTATTTATATTTAGAAACAAAACTGATTATCGTATTCCAGGGTATTATTTTGCATATGAATATTGTTATTGCTTTCTAGAGTTATACTTTTAATGTGTAAGCATAAATAAAAGAATTAAAAACATTTATTTAGATACAGAATTAGCACTACCCATGTATAATGTGCATCTTTATTTTCCCCAAAAAATTTGGGCAAAAAAGTGAGCATTATACATGGCAAAATATGGTGCTTAAAGTAGTCAAAATCATAGAGACAGAAGTATTAATAGAATGTTGGTTGCCAAAGGCTGTGGGGGAGGGAGGAATAGGGCATTATTGTTTAATGGGTACAGAATTTCAGTTTCACAAGATGAAAAGAGTTCTGGAGATGGTGGTGATGATTGTTCAATGATAGCAATGTACTTAATACCACTGAACTGTACACTTAAATGGTTAAGATGGTAAATTTCAGGTTGTACATATTTTCCCACAATAAGAAAACATTTGAAAAAAATATCGGATTAGTGATTCTTTTACAGATGCCACTCAATGTTTTGTTTTGTTTTGTTGCTGTTATTTATTTATTTTTGCAGGAAATTTGTTCTTTTAGGTTGAGGCCAAACAAGTAGCATTACTACTTATGATTTTACACTTTGCATGGCTGAATGAATATATTTTTGATAGTTTTATCATATTTCTGACTGTTACCAAAAAATTTTTTTTCTGGGATTCAAGGCATTACAGTAGAAAATAGGTATTAAATTGATGTGGGGCAGGGGCCATGGCATAGATCCTCTCAAATCCATCTCCCCCATGCTCTTACATTGTATTTACATTAACTCACATCTTTGAACTTGGGACAAATCATAAGATCCTCGTATCTCAGGGTTCCCAGGAAAAGAACATACTAGTTAAATATGAATTAATTATTGTCTTGTGGGTGTGTTTTGGAATAGGTTGTTTCCATGCATCATCCCATTCAATCCCCAACCCTTTGAGGCAAGTACTATCATTAACCCTACTTTATAGATGTAGGAACTGTGTCTTAAAAAAGTAATTGCCATAGGTCACACATTTAGAAAAGAAGGGAGTCAAAATTTGAACCAAAGTCATCTCGATCCAGAGCTCACGTTTTAGCACCTTGCTGAGGCTTTGATGTACCAAAATGTGGCAGCTGCAGGCCTGCAGGGACTAGCCTCGGGCACTGAGGTGCTCTAACATCTCTCAGAGGTTGACAGGTTCATGTGAGGCCACTTGCAGCTGCAGCCAAGCTGCCAGGTGTGGTATCTTCTTTGAGTCTGAAGCTGGTAAGAGAACCAGTGGTACGTGGGAGAGATGCGATCATATCAGATGGAATGTGCGTGTGGAGAATATATCTATAGATTTAAAAACAAACAATGCCTAATTTTTAAACAAACTCCACATGCAGAGAAAATGCACACGCAAGTCTTTAAGTAGGAACAGAAGTTAGCTAACTCATTCCTTCTTCTTGATAAAATGGTTAGAATTTGCTTAGAAAGGCCTTTTATCATGAAATGGAAGTTGTCAGCATTTACCATCTGATTCACCACCTACTCTGTTTCTTCTTTGTTCCTTAAATGCTCATTTATCCCTTCTTTTTCTTTGCCTCTTCTCTTACTCTACTTTTTCATAAGAATTTAAGCTACTCATTTAAATGTCAAGTCAAATATCCTTCCTCTTGGATAGAGATCACTTCCTTCCCTTCCACGGATGGCTGGCTTTTTACCTTTGGGTAACAATTTTGCCAGAGATGCTAGAGAAACATTTCTTCTCAGAAATCCAACCTATGTGGCATTTACGATCTTGTGACGGGTTTTACAGAGGCCCTTACAGTTAACCTTATTGAGTGCTCAGTAGTTATTAGGAATGGTGTACTTGCTTGCCCAAGGTCACTGGTATCTGGCAGATTCGGCCCATGTCTGTCTAACTTTAGAGGCTGTGCTCTTAACTGCTCTATTATGTTATCTTCCTAGCAACGTCATGCTCAGATGTCCTCTAACGTAACTTTCTCTAGCTGGGTAGATAGTCGGGGTAGAACCATTAAGTGTGAGCTGCTATAGCTAGCTCTTGGAGATGGCACCAGACTGTGACTTGGCTTTCTGCTCCTCAGGCAAAGACGAATGAGGGTGATGAGGAAGGTTCCATTTGCGCAGGCTGGAGGACACAGAAATCTCCAAGACTTAGGGAGAAGGACGTGGTCAAGTGTGTGGAATCTGATCATAGTATTTTAGAGCTGAGCTGGACTTCACAGGTGATTTCCTCTAATTCCTTTATTTTAGTTAAGGAAGTTGAAGATCTGAGAGGTTAAGTGAATTGTCCAAGGACACACAGCCAATTAGTTAGATGCAGTGTCAAGGCCCATTTTTTAAAAAAAATTCAGAATAAACTGCTTTTTCCACTCTATCTTCATTCTGCTTCGAGTTTACTTATCAAGAAGTCCCAAAGACCAGAAAATTAAATTGCTTTTAGCAATAATTTCATATTATACCATTTTGCTGAAAGTAATTATTATAATAATGAGAGCAGATCTCTCAAATCCAGGTGTTCCAAAATGTTTCTGTCTTTTGCTAAGTTAACATCCAGAATCCCACGGCCATATTTGTACCACATGAAATTTCCAGAGAGCTGGCAATTTCCTATAAAAAGACAGTTGTGTACTGATTAGCAAGTTGGAAAACTCAGGGTTTCCTGGCAACTCCCCCTTTCCTTGTGCTCAGGGAATGCAAAATCCTCAGCAAACAGACTCCCCTGACTTAACCTCCTCCACAGCCTCCCTTTCTGATGTTCCTGCCTCCCTCGTTTACCTATCTCAAGAGCCTGCAGTCTTGCCTCAAACACTGGCCAGTTGAATAACCTTAGATGGTAAATTCCTGGGATGAAGGCTTTGTATTTCTGTCACACAAGAAGGAATATTGGACTAGAACCCAGGCAAACTCACTTCTGGTCCTGGTTCAAATTGAAAGAGTACTTTCAATGCCCCGGTCCTTGATTTCTTCATGGATAAAACAAAGACAAAAATCCTTGCCTGTTTACCTGACAGGGCAGTTCTGAAGGTTTTGGGAGTTGGAGATTGCCTGAATCCTGGGAACAAACGGGGCCTGCTGAGTCTAGCTGCTCATGTTGGAGGTGAGAATACAGAGACTCAGAAGTTTCTCCCCTCCCCAAGGTCCCCAAGGTCCCCAAGGTCCCCAGGGATGTGGTTAAGGGCAAAATCAGGACCAAGCTTCAGTATTCCCCAGATGTTCTGGTACTGCTCAGTGCTGCCTGTGATGATAAATATGAAAGCATGCTTATTAACTATAAATCATGAGACAGGCAACATGTAATTAGTGAGGTATTAATTAATAGACTGTGGATAGAGTCAGCACTAATTAAGTTTCTTCATGCCTTAACAGGGCTGTAGGTTGCCAGGAATTTCTAAAGATGGCAAAAACATCACATCCAAATACAATTCCTTTCCCTTCCGTAAATACAAAAAAAGCAGCAACTTTAAGCGAAGCTATTTAAGCTCCACCTCCTCCAGCAGCCATCTCTTGTTGCTGTTTAAAAATGTGTTATTTTTTAAGTTCACATACCATAAAATTCACCATTTTAACGTTTATACTTTGGTGGTTTCTTTAGTACATTCACAAGGCTGTGTAAGCATCGCCACTGTCTAATTCCAGAACATTTTCATCATCTTGCTACTTATCGCACATCAGTCTGGTCAGGTTGAGTGTAGCTTCACTGACTTGGCTCTTGGACCAGGCATATAACATCCAGCCCTTGTGCTGTGTGCACCTTGGTTGAGAAAAGCAGATCTCCCAAGCTTACTCTCTGTTTGTCGGTGTCTCCTGAAGGCCCGACTCCTTAGAGATGGGCCAGTAGTAGAAATGAGATAGGCGTGGAGCCTCCAGATAAGACTTAGCAATGAGACTGAGGACTTGGAAAGCAAAACAGCCACGAAGGCTGATTGGCAGGGCTAAACCAGAAAATTTCCCAGGCTCAGAGTAGACTGGAAGTAGGAAGTGTGGTTGCTTTAAAGACTCAGGGTTCAAGTGGTTCATGCCTCAGGCTTTTACATGTGTTGAATCATCATCCCCACTTCCCTCTTATTGCCTGATCTAAGCCTCCTGGGATCCCTGAACACCCATTACTGTAGGTTCCTGAACTTTCCCTACCACGGCCCTTCTCGCCCTGTGTGTACTGGGGTTACCAGCTCACTTGTCTGCATTCCTGAATAGACTATAAGCTTTAAATGGGAAGAGCTCCTGCCTGGGTTTTTTTGTTACCTACCCAGCTTGCTCTCAGGATCATCTGATACCATGCACAAAGGTTTCTTGAACAAATTATTAATTTGTCCACAAACACAAATCTCTTATTCTACGCATATCCCTCTAAAACTCATATTAAAATTGAGTGCCAGGAATGTACCCAAACATTCTATAGTTTTTCAACCTGGATTTGCATAACAATAATGACCCTGGGTCAAAGCTGTCTTCCTGTAGTTTTCATTAAGTAGCTCTGATTCCAGTTCAAAGAGCAAGAGAATAAATCTCTGACCTTTTCTCTGTGGGACTATCTTTCTGGTATTTGAAATGAGTTACAATGTCCTTTTTGTTTTTTCCATTTTAAACCTATGTGCTTACATCAAAAATTACATATAAAATATGGTTTCATTTACTCATTCATTCATTCAAAACATATTTTTGAGGGTGTTCTATGCAGGCATTGTGTCCAGAGCAGTGGGTGCAAGAGAGAACACAACGCAGACTCTCCCTATAGGAGTCCGAGGTCTGAGCTGGTTGTGATATACTCTCTGGGGCTCCTCTAATAGGTTAGTATGCCTTACCAGATGTGGCTTCCAGACTTGACATTACTTTCCTAAGTGGTCTAACCAGTGCAGAGTTCAGAAGAACTATTACTTCATGATATGAACATTCTACTACCAAGAACTTTTGATTACAAATGTATGTATTGAATATATTATCCTTAGGAAGTGCATAGGGTATACTAATGTGGAGAGAGAGAGGGAGGGAGAAAGAGAGAGAGAGAGAGAGAGAGAGAAACTTTTGTTAAAGTTTTTGTTAAGACTGTCTGCTCTTTGTGATTAAAACCAAATATGTGGTAATATTTCTGATGGTAAAAGTTCAAGTCAAATACATCCTTATCTTGCAAAAAACAAAACCAACAAAAAACCCCGTAGGAATAAGCAGATTGCAATCTTCGTATCAGACTGAACTCATAAGGATGAATGGATTTTTTTTTTTATAGAAAAGAGCATTTCACACTGTTATTAATGGTCCTTTATGATGTTTCTGAAAATAATTGAAAAGGAAGCATGGACATCTGGCACGTAAATAAAGCTGTTTCCAATTATGGGGGGCTGTCTGCTTCAAAGCGGAACAGACATTGGGGTACCCTTGGGTGTGCTCAGGACTTGCCCGCCTCCGCCAGCCACCTAGCTGAAGAATGTGGCGTGGGTGGGCCACATTATTTTTGCATCTGCCCCAAGTGACTTTGGTCCTTAAAGTCCTTCAGGCTCTTTTTTTTCTTTTAGGTTTTGCTTTGAGGCTGAGAATGTGAATTTTTTTTGGTTATGCTGTTTCCTGGGTACTTTCCGTATGGATAGGAGACAGAATTGCCAGGGGCCAGAAGGTCAACAGAAGAGAAAGTACTTCTCATCTTTGACCACTAGGATAAATGAGGGAGAACTCCACAAGACTTGGGTGGTCAAAAGATCCAGGAACGATTCCAGAAAAAACAAAGTGTATGAGAGTCCTTCTGTCCTCTACCATAATATAATTTACAGCAGGCGTCGTGCAGAGTCTTCATAAATTGGTAATTTCACTCTTTAGTATTTTCAAACCAGTTTTCTTGGCCTAACTTCTCTTCATCTACTCAATATTTATTAGACACTGAATATGGGCCAAGAGCTTTAAACTTCAGAAGTAACTATTATCGTAAGTGTTGTGTGAAGAAGAATCTGTAGCATTGTGTTCTCCCCAGGATTCCTAAAGCTCATACTTGTGCCTTACTCATCGGCGACAGATACAGTTACCACTCTTTGAAGGCAGCTGAGGGTAGAAATTTTAGAATCTCCCTCAGGGATGCTTCTTATCCTGAGATTTCATCAGCGCTGAGGAGAGGTCTGAGGAGGCCGTTGCAGGGGCCACTGTGAGGGTTATTGCCATTAAACTCTGACTCCATTGCCAGAAATCCTTCATGGAACCTTTGGGACTTGTCAGCTATGTCTGAAAATTAGTGTTCTAGTGAAAAAAAATTATTTAACTTAAAAGGTATTTTTACACCCTGGCCGACATGGCTTAGTTAGTTGAGTATCGTTCTGCAAACCATAAGGTCATTGGTTCGATTCCTGGTCAGGGCACATGCTTGGGCTGCGGGTTTGCTCCCTGCTCAGGTTGTGTAGGAGAGGCAATGAATGGATATTTCTATCTCACATTGATCTTTCTTTCCCTTCCTCTCTCTCCTTCCCTTTTCCTCTCTCTAAAAATAAATAAAGAAAATCTTTAAAAATCATAAATATATAAATAAAAATAAAAAATATTTTTACAACAGACATTTTTTCTGATTTTAATGTTCTCACCAAAGAAATCCTTTGTTATATATTCTCACCAAAGAAATTTGGAAAACAGAAGCACAAAGTAGGAAATTAAAATCATCTACTACTCTACTATACAAAGATAAGCACCAACAAATTGTTGGTGTATGTGTCTCTTCATCTATCTAGATCTTCTTTTCTTTCACAACAGTTTTATAGCCTAGCCTGCTTTTGTGTAACAATATATTGTGAACATTTTTCCAGGTCTCTGCCTTTTCTTCTACAATATAATGGTAATAGCTGCATGTTATTCCATTGTGTGTATGCACTACCATTGATTTAATTAACTGCATATTATTGGACTCCCAGGTTGTTTCCACTTTTAAAATATGTATATAATATATAATATATGAGGGCTGTCCAGAATGTATCCAGCCACATGCTATGAAGACTAGAGGAATTTATTGAAGAAAATACAAGATACAAGAAACATTGTACATAGGACAATGATACCTCTGTCCCCTTCAAAGCAGGCACCTTGGGACCTCACACAGTTCTCCCAGTTGCCGTCTGCTGCCCCATTGTATATTCCTGAGTTTAATCAACAGTCTGAAATCTCTTCCCTTTCAAAGGTGGTTTTAGTTTTTGGAAAAGCCAGAAGTCACAGGGTGCCAAACCTGGGCTGTAGGGTGGCTGAGTCACCTGGGTGATTTGATGTTTTGCCAAAAAACTCTGCCTAAGATGTGATGCGTGAGTGAACGTGTTGTTGTGATGAAGCTGCCAATCACCAGTTTCCCACAGCTGCAGCCTTTTGAATCATCCAAATAGTTTCCATGGAGGAATGTTCAAGCTTAATGCGGAATCTGGTGCAGATTGTTTGCTCTATTTGCTCAGTCACGTTGAATGCTATGGCCACACAGTACACATGCTTACTGCATGGTGTTTACCTCCCAACACCGACTAGTACAGTGAAGTCAGCATTGCTGACACATGCGCATTCCATTCCACTCTCCTTGGCTGCCAGGTTACATCAATCTTATGCAAACCGTTCTAGTTATATTAGCAATGGTTGTACTTTTTCTGGACAGACCTTGTATCTGTGTGTATATATATACTTGGATAAACATTCTTGTCTCTCTTTATTACTGTTTTCTCAATCATTATTTCCTTACAATAATCCCCAGAAATAGACTTTCGGAGTAAAAGGATAAGTCAAAAACTTAAACTTTTGAGAATGTACATAGAGAAGCTCTGGATTCTGAGTAGTAAGGTTTTTGTCCTGAGCTCTAAACCAACTGTGTGACTTGAGTTTAATGAGCACATCTGAAAAATGGGGAACAATCTCATACATACGCTCTGTTGCATTTCAAAAGACAATTTCAAAAAAGATGCTATTAACACTTTTGAAATACAGCATGTGGTAGGCATCCTAATGATGGTCTGCTGGGCAGCAATTCTTCATCATTCCAACAAACCCTGATTTTTTTCAGGTTTCACCCCTCCCCCATTGTAGACCCTGCACCTTTGGTAAACCTAAATTGACTAAGCATAATCTCATCATCCCTGCCAGTGACAGGTTCAGGAATAGGCATATAAACCAATTTGGTTTTATGAGGTTGAAGGGGAAGTTTGCTGGGACTTCTGGGAAATTCTCCACATTGAAGAGAGAGCCATGGAAAGGGAGAGTCTCTTTTTCTAGACATGGTCACGTGCCAGTGTCAAGCTTGGCAATGTTGCTGCCGTAGCCGCATCACCCCCAGCCCGGACACAGAGCTGGGTGTCATGGGGAAGTGGGTCTGGAGGCTCAGGAATGAAGCCAGCCCCACTTCTCAACTTCTAGCGATGAGCCCCAATTCTGGTGGCATATATTCTTGAAATCAGTCCAACTTGATTTGAATTGTAACTCCAGTTCTGACTATCGTCCTTTTTGTTTTCTTCTTTAACTATAGGAAATGTTTTTTAGTCTCTTACAGGTCCCCTTCCAGCTTTTTGAATCCTCCTTACCCTAATTTTCCAAAAAATGTATGCCTCAAGGGAATATTTGACAAGGACAGTGCTTATGCCAGCAAGTCAGAAATGACTCATTGAAATCTGCCGAGCTGTAAGAGCCCTACCCTGGCCTTCCAATTTAGTTGTAGAATTAGATTTTTGAGTTGGAAGTAATCTTTGTATTTAGCAAGGAAACTGAGGTTCAGAAAGACTTAACAATGATTTGCTGCAAAGATCATGACAGCTGACGTTCCCCAGAGAGCAGTTGCAGGAAGCCTACCTCGAGTGCCAGTTTGACTGCTGCCATGTTTCAGCGGGGAATCCAAGCCAAAATGTATCATAATTGGCTCTCCCTACTCTTTGTTTCTCTGTAAATCAAAGCATCCCATTTGTAGCAAGAACACAAAGAGCAATGTTTCTATACACAATATTGGAAATCCAGTCCTTTTTTAATGTATGTATGTATGTATGTATGTGTGTGTGTGTGTATTTATATCCTCACCCAAGGATACATTTATTGATTTTAGAGAGAGAGGAAGGAAGAGATAGAGAGAGACATCGACGTGAGAGAAACATTGATCTGTTGCCTCCTGTACATGCCCTGACTGGCAATTGAACCCACAACATTTTGGTGTGTGGGACAATGTTCTAACCGACCGAGCCACCTGGCCAGGGCAGAAAATCCAGTCTTCTTTTAATCCCGGTGATTAAATCCTAGTGATTTTTTTTTTCTAGAAGTCCGGGAAGAGGTCTCCCAAACACCCAGACGTCTTCGTGGAACCCTGCAGTGCCTGTGCTCTCGGTCTTCACCTGCTGCGGCCCTTCTGCTATTTTGACTATTATTTCTCTGTGTCCCCTGGTCACAATCCATGCTGCTGCCCAACTCTCCCGCACATCATTCTCATTTAAAGAAGTGATTGGGTCGTTGTCTATGCCTTTTTTGACTGTCCTAGATCGCCAGCTACTTGCGTTCTTATTCCTCTCCAGACGATGGGACGACTCCTGTTTTTCATGGCTGCTGACTCTGCGTGGGTGGGTTCCCCTCTCAGCGCTGGGACCTCCAGTGGGCAGTTCTTTGCCTTCTTACTCTGTCTGCTCCTCCCTAAACCCTGGGAATGCGCTTTACCAGGTCTGGTCCTGACACAGCATCACACTGTGCGTGGGACCACATCTCCCTCCAACATCCAGCTCGGCCAGGCTGCTTCTTCACATGTTGAAAGTCAGAAACCTCACTTCCAAATTATGGGGTGGGATGAAAGCAGGAATTCTCAAGCTGTGGTGAGCTTTGGGGTGGGCATTTGTTGGGGATACAAAAACCCTTTAGAACTGTATTCAACATAGCCTTGTAGAAGACAAAGCCTCTAATTTTTATCAGAGTGTCAAAGGGGTCAGCGACCCTGTAATGGCTGAGAACCAAGGGCCTCAAGACAGTCTCTAAGCCAGCTGGTCTCTAAAGCTGTTTATGCTCTACTGTTCTTGACCCTGGGATTCCATAATGCAGTCTTGTAGCAAATTTACCAAACACAAAATCATTGGGTCACTGTCCCAAACTAGGTGTGTACAAGAGTTTATGTGAGAATTTTTAGCCTTATTTGCACTTGAAATGTTACATTGTTTAAAAACAATAACAAAGGATTAAGCATTGAATCTTTTATTAACCAGATATTAGTACTCTATCCTATAAAACGACTATTTTAACCTCAGGTGATATAAATATTGGGAGATCTCTCTTTATAGCAGCAAGATCTTGGAAACTATGCTGACTGGAAGAATGATGGGAAGGATGGATCTTAGAACTGCCTACTTTTCCAGGTGCTCTTTCCTAACAAGGAGTGGGAGATGTGTGTAGGAGGGGCCCTCCTCCTTCTCCTCTGTGTGGCCTGTAGTTCCACAGTGGACCCCTAGGCAGTGCTCTCCTGTTAGTAGAGACCATGGAAACCCACCTAGAGGGTGCCTGGGTGACTGATGGCTGAAACTGTCAATTGGCCAAATAATAATAAGTGAAACATAGGTGATTTTTAACCATAATTGGATGACAGAATCAGAAAAGTGAAACAAAAACCTTCCTATATTACTTATTTGGAAACATTTAGCCTTAGCCTAGTCATTGAACACATGATTTAAGTGTTATTGTTAGAGGAACCTGCCAATTAAAAAAATTTTTTTTAATTGGAATAAAATACACATAACATAATTTGTCATGTTAATCATTTTAGGTGTACAGTTCAGTTGTTTTAAGTACATTTACACCGTTGTACAACCAACCTACAGAACTCCTTTCATCTTGTAAAACCGAAAACTCTATACCTATCAAACAGCTCCCCATTCTCCTTTCCCTACAGCCCCTGGCGACCACTCTTCCACGTCTTGTTAATAAATGCAAGTTCTCTAGATACCTCATAGAGTGGAATCATCAGTATTTGTCCTTTTCTACTTGCTTCTTCCACCGAGTGCAATGTCCTCAACTGGAATCAATTTTTATAATACACATCATTTTTTAATTTGTAAAGAGAAGTTGGTAATTTAAAGAAAGATGACTGGACTATCAACTCGTGCAAATGGCTCCACAGTCAAATGTTATTGTTCAACCCACCAGCCAGTTTTTCTAAGGCTCTACTAAATATGGAGACCGCCAGGCTGCTGTGCCGCACAGGGCACCACTGGACTCAGAGGAGGCATAGGCCAGGATGCGAGGCATGCCAGCAGGGCACATCTGGCATTCCCCTTCCGCAAGACCTGGCAGCAGACCACAAAGCCATCCACACTGAGGTCAGAGTTTATTGTCTTTGGCTCTGAGGGGATCATTCAGGTGTGAAGAAATGAGATTGACATCAGGAGGGTGTGGGAGTCACTGTGGGTTGAAAACCTCATACTCCACAGCAGCTCATATCTTTTGGAGAAACTCCATATGGTCCCCACAGAGTCATGCCGGTTACAAGAGTCACTGTAGTAAGCGAAACCCAAAGATAAGGCTACCAATCTGTATTTACAGTTGTCCCAGCCCAGATAGAGTTTACCAATTATGGTTATTTTATCAGATTTCCAGGGAAACAGAGCTATAAAATTAATAAAAAATTAAATGGTTATGCCAAAAGGGAAAGGGCTTTGTTAATCTTTTATGTGCAGCTTTTCAAATAGTTCAATTATAATTTCTGACAAAACATCTGGCTAAATAGAAAGGTGTCAAAATGACACACTTGTATGAAGAACCAAATTAAATGGTAAAATTTGTCATCTTTTTGGTTACAGTTCTCTTCCCTGACCACAGACTGATAGTGATGGAGCTATAATTAGAATTTATGCCTGACAGCATGCCTGTCAAATGTCACATTCTTTCCTAAGAGAAGGGAGAGGAAGCATGTGGAAAGGGAAGAAAAGAGCTGCTGATCTATGAAGAAGACAGTAGAATGAGAATGGAGAATACAGGCAGGCATTTCTGTCCTGCAAGGGCTTTGCCCCTGGAAACAAATTAGCAGCCCTTTGAGATGCTGACTGGGCCTCCATGTGCGTAAGACAGAAAATCTGTGCAGTAATTTGTGGACTCTCTGATTTTGCTAAAGAGGAGTTTCTCTTTGTCTTCAGAAGAGGAAAACAGAATAAATACAGACTTCCAGCCAAGATGGAGGCGTAGGCAGAGACAGTTTGCCTCCTCACACAACCAAAACAAGGAAAACAAATGTAAAAACAAAAAATAACCAGAACTGCCAGAAAATCAAACTATGTGGACATCTGACAACAAAGGAGCTAAAGAAGAAATATTCATCCAGACTGGTAGGAGGGGCAGCGATGGGCAGCTGGGGCAGAGAGGATGCACAGCAAGGCGGTGGCTGGAGGACCCAGAGGTCCTACATTTGTGGGTGTATAAACCATGAGGAACAGCTGGGGAGTCAGACGGACCGCGTAGCCCAGGCTTCCAGTATGGGAAAAGAAAGCCGCAAAACCTCAAAACCTCTGGAGGTAAAAACCTGTGAGGAAAGCAGCAGCAGAAGAAACTCCTAGCCTCACAGGAAAGTCCATTGGAGAGACCCACAGGGGCCTAGGATGTACACAAATCCACCCATTGGGGAATCAGCACCAGAAGGGCCCAATGTTCTTGTGGGTAGCAGGGAAGTGATTGAAAGCCTGCTGAGAGCTGAGCAAGTGGCATTGTTCCCTCTTGGACCCCTCCCCAACAGACAGTGTCACAATGCAGCGACCTGGGTTGCCCCACCCTGGCAAATACCTAAGGCTCTGCCCCTCCCAATGTCACAGGTGCACTGAGACAAAAAAATATGGCCTAAGTGAAAGAACCGATCAAAGCTCTAAAAATAGAACTAAGCGATGAACAGAGAGCCAGCCAATCAGATGCACAGTTCAAAACACTGTTAATCTGGATGCCCACTGAATTGGTTGGGAATGGGCACAAAATGGAAGAAAAAGTGAAGGCTATGCAAAGTGAAATAAGGAAAAATATACAGGGAACCAACAGGAAAGGGAAGGAAACTGAGACTCAAATCAATGATTCGGAGGAGAAGGAAGAGATAAACATTCAACCAGAACAGAATGAAGAAATAAGAATTCAAAAAAATGAGGAGAGGCTTAGGAACCTCTGGGACAACTTTAAATGTTCCAACATCTGAATCATAAGGGTGCCAGAAGGAGAAGAGGAAGAACAGGAAATTGAAAACTTATTTGGAAAAATAATGAAGGAGAACTTCCCTAATCTAAGGAAGGAAACAGACTTCCAGGCGATCCAGGAAGCTCAAAGAGTCCCAGAAAGGTTGGACCCAAGGAAGCACACACCAAGGCACATCACCATTACATTACTCAAGATTAAAGATAAGGAGATACTCTTAAAAGCAGCAAGAGAAAAGGAGATGGTTACCTACAAAGGAGTTCCATAAGACTATCAGCTGATTTCTCAAAAGAAACGTTGCAGGCAAGAAGGGGCTGGCAAGAAGTATTCAAAGTCTTGAAAGGGAAAGACCTACTTCCAAGATTACTCTATCCAGCAAAGCTATCACTTAGAATGGAAGGGCAGATAAAGTGCTTCCCAAATAACATAAAGTTAAAGGAGTTCATCATTACCAAGCCCTTATTATATGAAATGTTAAAGGGATTAATCTAAGAAAAAGAAGAATATCAAAAACTATAAACAGTAAAGTGACAACAAACTCACAACTATCAACAACTGAACCTAAAAAACAAAGACAAAAGCAAGCTAAGAAAACAACTAGAACAGGAACAGAATCATAGAAATGGAGATCAGAAGGGAGGAGGAGCGGGGAGAATGGGGGAAAAGGTACAGGGAATAAGCAGCATAAATAGTAGGTACAAAATAGAAAGGGAGAGGTTAAGAATAGTCTAGGAAATGGAGAAACCAAAAGACTTATATGTATGACCCATGGACATGAAGAGGGGGGAATGCTGTGGGGAGGGGTGGTAAAGGGTGGAGGGGAATAAAGGGGAAAAAAATGGGACAACTGTAATAGCATAATCAATAAAATAATATTAATAAATAAAACAAAATCAATAAAAACCAAAAGAAAAGAAGAAGAGGAAAGCAATTTCCTTCTTCATTCTGCAAGGGCTTTGAATTGCAAATAGAAAAATTCTGAAGAGGTAGAGGCTTTGGGCTAGGACTTTACCCAGCTGTACTTAGTGAGGTCAGCAATGGTAGGCAAAATGGACTAGACATACTGTCACTATACCCCTTTCTCTTTCACTGAAGACAGAAGTCTCTCTCTATATATTATATATTTAATACCCATAAAGACATTTCTGGATCTTCATTTATGATAGGGAGGGCATGATGGGGAGAAACTTGAAAGATGGTTGCAAAGCCATCACTCTGCAAACAATTAGAAGATGAAGAAGAGGTCCTCCAGAAAGAGCCAGGTTAAGTGTGGGAGGCAGTTAGACAGACACGAGCAGAGCAAGGACGATGGGCTAGGTACAGAAGTTTACCAGGGGAAAGCCCTGGATGCCTAGCAAGGGGAAAAACTGGGAAAATAAGGGCTTCACCCCCAGGGTAAGCTTTCCTCCCCTAGCATATGAGGTCATGTAGTTTGGAACCCCTAACCTTTCATATCGCTGGTCGTGTGGTTCGGACCCTCCCTGACCTTTCCTTCCCTGTCATGTTGCTAGTCATGTGGGTTAGATTCCCCTGAGAGGGGGGACGAGAGAGGTGGCTAAAGAATAACCCTGAAGCATTAAACCTCCAGGACAATGAGGTTCTGACCCCCATCAGGTATATTGAAGCCTCAGTCCTGTTTTAGCTCCAGGACCAGAAAAGCAGCAAAACCAGACAAGCAATGCCAGGGCTGACATGGCTCACATCAGGACCAGCGGCAATGACTAATGACCCCCTGACCTGGTGCCAGTCAATCCGTGGAGACCACAACCCTGAAAGGGCATGCCTGGAAACTCTGTTGAGATCCTCCCTTGAGACCTCCTCTAAAATCTCTACCCTTAAAAGCCCTTAGAACACAGAAGCCAGCACTCCCTCCCTCTTGGGACCATGCTTGTGCCTTTCTGGTCATCTCTTCTTCCCCTCACGTGCATTATCTTTGCCTTTTTCTCTTTCTCCTAAGCTCCAAGGGCCCTATCTGTTGCCTCTGTAGCTTGTTTCCTGATCCCACTCCTGGCTGGCTCACTTTTCCTACCTCTGTAAATAAACTTTCTCTTATCATTTGAGTCTTGGCTCTGAATTCTTTCTTAGCTAGAACTCAAGTGCCAAGGTCCAGTTTGACTCCACTGGTATAACACTTGGCGCTCTTCTTAGCACCAACATATGAGCCAGGCACAAGCCACTTTGAGAGATGGAAGAGCAAAGGTTGTCCTGAACCTGAGAAGGTCCTATGTGAACAGTAAAACCTGGAGAGGATTCCTGGTGGAGTGAACTCAAGAGTTGGGGCTGGAGAAAGCAAGCACAACGACCTCCCTTCTCTGATAGACAGAACGTAGTGCGAGAACTCCAATCCTCACTGGGATAAGAGCTGGGGGGAAAAGTTACAGGAGATGTCTGTGCCAGGAAGGGCTTGAATGGGGGAGCCATCTGCCTTTGCTGAGCAAGGCCGAACTGATAGTGTGCGTAGGCCAGAACGGAGTTCCTGTCCAGGGCACCCTCACAGGAGAGCGGAGCCCCACAGGAAAGACATTTTCTTCTTTGTCACCCCAGGCCCTGGAAGTGCTTAAATGTTGAGTAAGTTATTCAATGCGGCTGATCAACTATGGTCTGTGGGGAATGCTGCTTGATGCCTCACTATTGAAGACCCAATCCCCCCTCCCCCGCCACAACTTTTCTGGAACATCCTTAATTTCTGACTCATAGACAACCAATGAACTCTGAGTTCTAGTTTGGAAAACATACTTGCTCTAGGGATATGAAGAGCTGTGTAGAGTCATAAGCCATGTGATGAACCAACAGGGCCTCAGGTGGTGACAATACAAGTGACATTTGACGGGAGCAGGAATCTCTTGTCATGTGTCTGTGTGTTTTGTGTTTGTGTGTATGTACGTACTTGTGCGCAGGCACAAATCTTCCAGGGTTCTCTCTTAGGACACAGTTACATTTGTTTTTTTTAGCTTGGTGACATCTGGCAGCATTCAGTCTCTCCTCCAAGCTATTACTCAGAAAGCTAAGGTAACCCAGTGTCACGAAATTGTCACCAGCTGTGTCTAGCTTTAAAATCTGTTATTAATATCAGAGCTGAATGTTACTTATTAACTAAACACTGCTTATTAATCATTTACAGGTATGTGGGATGGTTAGAGTTGAGTCCCCAAAGACAACGCCCTAGCAGTTATGAATTTATTAGCTTTTACAAAGAGAGTAATAAAGGAATGGGAGAAGTGCCACCAGAATGCCAAAGGGAAAGGGCATAGGAGAGTACAAGCCTTGGTCTAACACGCTGTTCTGTTTAAACTGCATTTGAAATGCTTAGAGAAAAGGGATGGCACTACCCTTGGAGGGAAGGAAGCAGTTAATGTCAGAAGAAATTCAGGCCTGTGAAAGTGAGGATGGAAACATGACGCTGGAGGATCAGGCTGGGTGCCAACAGCCTGCGGGTGCTCCTCGGAGCCTCTCCTTTCTCACATCCCTGGAGCTCATCAGTTTCAGGGAGCAGCTCTTGGAGGTGTCCTCTCTAAGGCCTATAGTACCTGCCACCGCCTGTGAGCCTCTCTGCCAAAAGGCATAGAAACAGAGCTGCAGGTCAGCAAATCAGGGTGCTCTTCTTCCCTACACCCTCATCCCCAGAGAGAGACAGTGGAGACCAAAAGTACAGTCCTTGCAGCCTTGTTGAAAGTGAACTGGGAGTAGCCACCTGCTGGAAACCTTGATAGAAAGTTGTGGGTACATTACTAGTAGATTGTCCCTCCAGAAACGCGGTCTGAAGTTACGCAAGATTTGAGAGATCACCAGAAATGAAAAGGATCCTGGCTGAGATGGAAGACACAGCCCAGAGCACTGGAACACATGTGTGCGCACACAGTGTGTACACACAAACACATACCCCATGTTTCCGTGCCAGGTATGTGTGTGCGTGGACATCCGCGGGGTGGAGCAGTGTTTACAATCAGGGAACCAGCTCATCTGACCAGACTATTCTTGAGTTCTAGCTCTCAGATTGCAGTAAAAACATGTGATCATTGTAGGAAAAAAAATCAGAAAATCCAGAAAAGTACAAAGAAGGAAATAACCCCACCACCATGAGAAACATTTAACAATTGGCATCTGGCGTTCTGGTCTTTTTATTTGACAGATTGGGGGTTCTTTATTTCATTTTTTAAAATTGAGATCCTACTCAATACGCTGTTTTATTTATGTTAATGATGTAACTATTATACTATTTTAAGTTAAGGATGTATTGTGAATGTGCTCCCATGTTCCTGTGATTCTTTTTTTTAAAGACATTATTTTTAGAGAAAAGGGAAGAGGGGGAGAAAGAGAGAGACGTTGATCAGTTGTCTCTTGCATGGCCCCAACTGGGGACCAGGCTGGTACTTGCAACCTTGGCATGTGACCTGACCAGGAATAGAACCAGTGACCTTTAGGTTTGTAGGACAATGCCCAACTGCCTGAGCCAGCCACACGAGTCAGGGCTGTTACTGATTTTCAGTATTGGTTTAGGATTCCATGTCAGGGTGTACCTAACCAGACACCTTAACCACAATCAGGATAAACATATTTAGTACTCATTACCTTGATTTAAGGCATAAGTAAAAATGGTTAGAGCTCTCCTTGGGCCCTCTAACCTCCCAAGTCCCACGACACAAGTATTTTACTGAGGGCTGGGAGCACAGAGCAGGGCTGCCTGTGTTCTGTCTTTCTTGTGTTTCTGGGAGTAGAGATCATTTTCTTCTCTCTTGTGGCTGGATTTTATTTTTTCTCTGCTCACTTGGGGTCTGTTGTCTGCCAGACAGCACACCCCCTCCCCCGCCCCCGCCATGCCCCATAGGTTGTTTTAGCATTTCTGAGCGGTTTAGGGGCATAGGGGTGATGGGACAGCTTCCCCTCTCAGGGAAATACAGACCTCTTGCTCCTGAGGGCCTGTCAGTCAGCCTTCAGGCCTGCCTGGGGCCTGAAAAGCACAGCTAGTGGCAGAGGAGAAGCCAGGGTGGGGCCAGGGAGGCCCAGGGGGTGGGTGGGGAGCCTTAACTCCTCCTCCTATCTGCTCCCAGTTAAAACCATCTGGGGGCAGGGAGGCAATTTGCTCAGCCCTTCAACTTGTGTGACCACACACACTCTTTAAAGAGATGTTGACTAGCTTCACAGGAAATAAAAATTCTTAGAAAAGTTGAAGAAAATGTTCTCCGCTTTCTCTTCTTTCCCCTGGTCCGACTCTCCATAAAGATGGTCTTTGTGGCTTCGCTAAACCATTCTTCACAGTTTTATTTGGGCTTTGGCTTTTCTCTCACAGCTTCTCTTGCCACAGTGAAATTTCATTGCCTGAGGTACCTTTCCTTTCTTCCCCCTCTAGTTCCAGAGAAAATCCGTGAGTCCACATCTCAGTGGGGGATGAAGGTAGGAAGAAAGGGCTCAAGTCCTTCAGGCAGTCATTCTCCTGACCCTGATAAGTGCAGCCCACTCCACCCTGGCCTGGACGAGGGAGCCCACATCTCAGTGAAGCAGAGGGTCCCAGCTCCTGACAAGACCTCTTGAGGGGTGTGCATAGGTTGCACAGAAAAGCACCAGACCTTTTCTTGTTTGGAACTGTATCCTCCTTTTTCTTCCTATTTCTTCTCTGTGTCAATGAACCCAGGAATAAACGTAGGGAGAAAGAGAAAGTGATCTTTCAGGCCTAAGGAAGGTGAAGGAAGGTTGGCTATGAACAGGTAACACAATAATGGATAACAACACATTGCAGTCAATAGTCCTTCAGTTTACAAAGCAATTTCATATCCATTGTCACATTAGCTTCCGAAGGGGAATACACAACAGGCATTATGGTTCTCTCTGTAACTATAGACTAGGATCTATAATGAATGCTGTGGTGTGCCACCCCATGCCACCTCATTCTGTCAGCTGTGGGAAGTGTTGGGTGCTGATGGCCAACACTGAGTTGAGTCCCTTCTGGGTTTGCCCTTCTCTGAAGACATTTGCCTCACTCAAGGTTTCACTCCCTCCTCGGGTTCTTGCTTTGATTTTGAACGACTCTACAGGGCCATCCCAGCTCTAGAAGACCCTGTCGGCTCAGCTGAGAACCCTGTAGCAACTGCATGAGAGTTCAACAAATGGGGTTTTTCTCTATTTACTGCTCTGAATACTACATTTTTTTCACTCAATAAGTCATCACGGCATGTGTCCTTATCAACGAATGTAGCTATATAGTCTTTGATAGCTGCAAAATATCTCATTGTATGGATACTTCCATTTATTTATCCAATCCCTTATTGTTGAAAATTTAGGTACTTTCCAATTTGCAATCAATTATAAATATTGCAATAGATTATAACTATTCCTCTGAATATCTTTGTATATACATGTTTTCAAACTTGTCCACCCATCTCATGATGGATTCCTAGAATGGAGTTGCTGGGTTGAAGGATACAGCCCTGAAGAAAAGTGGTAACAATTTACATTCCCACCGCAAGTGTTGGGAAAATCACCAAATCCATCTCTCTCAATTCAGATTGATGATGATAAAACTCAAATGGAATGCATAGCACTGCAATTCCACCATACATCTCTATATAGTTTGCTTTCCTCCTTTTCAAGATGATTCTTTTAAATCTCTTTATTTTTCCTTAACCTTACCTCATCCCCTCCCCTCTTCGTATATGCCCAGCTAATGTCCTGGTTTCATTCCTTAAAAAAAAAAAAGCCCCATAGAGGGCAGTACTCTAAGCTGTCCACCCCTAAAGCAATAAACACACATGCCCCACATGAATTACATACTGGATCATGTTTCATCTGCTTTTCTCCTTCACTGTGGCAAAGAATACACACAGCTAGGATTGGTCAACATCTTACTTGAACCACGTTTACCCAAACTACTCAAGGACTTCTCTTCATCAATATCCCCTTCCTCTCCTACATCATCATCTCTTTCTTCCTCTCTCTTGGATCATGCCCAATAACACACACACACACACACACACACACACACACACACTCACGCACAAATTCTGTCATCTCCCATCTTAAAATACAAACAAATCAGAAATAACAAAGTAAAACAAAACACTCTCTTGAGCCCATGTTTTCTCCAGCTTCCACTCTTTCTCTCGGGTTCTCTTTCCTGCAAAACTTCTTGAACAAGTTGTCTACACTCTGCCTCCAATTCCTCATAGAATATACTCTCCACTTGCTCCCATTGAGTCCCCATCACTGACTCCAACTGTTCTTGTCTAAATCACTGATTCCTTTCATGTTGCAAATCTAATGGACACAACTCAGTTCTCATCTTAATTGATTCTCAGGGTCAGTGGCATTTTCTACAACTGAACACTCTTTCGAAGCACTCCCCTATCTTTTTTCTGAGAAAATACACTCTGCTGGGTTCCTTTGTACCTTCCAGTCTTCTCCTACCCACACATGTTCAATAGTTCCTCCCCTCCTACCAAACCCTGAATATTGGAGTGTCCCAGGGCTCAGTCCTTGGCCCTCTAAGCCCATCCCCTCATTCCCTCATCCCTCTTCTCCTTCTCAGTAATCGACACACAAAATCAATGCCAAAACTTGAAAAAGACAGCCCAGCCCCGACTGGTGTGGCTCAGTGGGCTGGGTGTCGTCCTACAAACCCAAAGGTCGCTGGTTGGATTCCTGGTCAGGGCACAGGCCTGGGCTGCAGGCCAGGCCCCTGATTGGGGGCATACAAGAGACAAGTGATTGATGTCTCTCTCTCATACATCCATATTTCTCTCCCTCATTTCTCTTTTTTTCCCTAAAATATAAATAAATAAACTCTTTAAAAAAGAGAAAAAGAGAAAAACAGCCCAGACAGAAAAATAAAGATCAGTGTTGTGACATTTGTTCATATTTATTGAACACTTTCTATGTGCCAGGCTCTGATGGAAGATAAAGGTGAAAAAGACAGACAAGAGTCTCTTCTCAAGACACTTAAAATCTAGCGACAGAAACATATAACCAAGAAATGAGCAGAGTGCAGTGGACATGAGCTGGACAAGAGAGAGGTGATAGGACCTGCAGTAGTGGAGCGGGGATGGGGCACGGCCCCAGCGAGGAAGGTCCCGGGCAGGATGCTCCGAAAGAGGACACAGACAGTGAAGCCAGGCACGCAAAGATCCTGGAAGAACTTTTCAAGCAAAAAAGAGCATCGGGGCCAGAAACTGTGATGTTTGAGGCACTGTAAGGAGACAGGTGCAGCTGCGTAGCGGTGCACGGAGAATGATAGTAAGGATCCAGGTGGGGTAGGCCTTAGCAAAGGGGTGGGGTTCTGTTGTAAATTCACTGGGAACACATTAAAGAGTTCAAAACAACATGCTTGGAGTTTCTTTTTTCTTTTTTAAATATCTTTTTGTGTTAACCTAAATTGAATTTTAAGGAAATTCGAACTAACTGGAAAATAGTCTTATTAGTATTTTTCATATTGAGTCATAATGAAACTTCAATAATACAATGATATATTCATTAAAAAAAGGGGGTCCACTCCAAAGGAACATACCATAAAGCGCAAAAATTCGACACTCAAAGCAGAGACAAATTACTTGTCAAGATCCCTTGATGGTATAACTGAAGGCCTTTTACTTCTGAAGTATGAAGGCCTTTTACTTCTTACTTAAACATTTGGTTTTATTAGCTTTTTTTTTTTTTTCAAAGAAAAGGGAAAACCAGGTTTGTGCCTCTGGAAAAACTTTTGGCATAGATTCTAAACAAACACACTAAAGATTCTCTAATCTTCTTAGATTCATAAATGAGCTATTTCCTTACTTAAATACAATTAGAAATGGCTTATTTCCTTAATTTTGTGAGTTTCTGAAACATATCATATGACACAAGAGTGTGAGTGGAAATTAGAAGCTGTCGCTGCTCTTTCTAGGTCATAAATCATAACCATCCTGCTTTTCCTCTGCTCTTGGCTATGAATAGTGTCTGAAATCTAAGACTCCCACCATAAGGTAACTTAAGATTCCGAGTTAAAAGGGCATTACTCATCTCAGCACTGTAGGTGATTGTTCACATCATGTGTGCAGCGATAAACTGGGAAATTCTTTGTGTGTTTAAGATCCTCCTCTCAGAACATTTGCTCTCCATGTAACCAGTGCCTTTAGGATAAAAATGAGGTGGGGGCAGGGGTGGGTCTGGAGCTGTTTTCAGAAACTTAACACACATTTGGACTAAATATGTAGAAAAATACCATGTATTCATACCTATATAAATTATTCCACCCCCAAATAACCACAGGGATGAACAGTTTTGCCTCTACGCACCCTTCATCTATGGGTTTTCTGGCTTTACCCCTTCCTCCCCTTCAGATTTCCTGGGGCCCTTTGTGTGGACATCTTGGCTGGTGAATTTTCTAGGCTGGTTATTCCAGTGGATTCAGCAGCGGGCATTGAGGCTGTGTTGGTGTATCATTTCTCTAATATAAAGGCTTTCTCCCATTTCACTATGTTCAACATCTCTATGGGGAGGTTTTACGCTCCAAGAAGTGCCTTGGGGCCTGGGGAGTCAGGGAGGGTGCGCTTCCCCTGCGTCCCGTACTCCCCCGCCTCCCCTGCTGCCTACTGTTACTGCAAGTTGTTTTGCAGAATTCTGCAAACCCAGCCGATTCTCACAGAGCTGATAAAACAAACATGTATCTAATAGCACTCGTAGAGCAGAGGCGAAGGGCATTAGGCATGTAGTATCACAATCATTGTAGAAATTATTGCAGATTGATTATAAGGTAAGATATCACATACTTTCTTGGCATTTCTGGCTGCTTTCCTTTCCTTCCCCCACAAGAAATGTCCCTTTTCAGATTCAGAAAGGATACCCCCGCCCCCCACCGCCCCGCACCCCCCCCCCCCCCCCCCCCCCCCCCCCGGCTCCCGTCCCCCTGCTAGTTTCCCAAAGTTGTCCTGGTTTCACTTTTATTTCCCTCTCTGGTCTCTTGACCTGAACACAGCACCGCTCTGCTCCCGCTGAAAGTTCTTTCTTCCCTCAGCTTCTCCCAACTACGGAGTGCCACGGCCTTTCCCCTTCCCCTTCTTCTCTTTGGAAGTCAGCTCTGCCATGTTCATTATCATTTCAAAGATGTCCTTGAGAAATAGCCCCCTCCCCACCCTGCCAGCCCGGCTAGGAAGGGGAAAGGTCAGCTTTTAGCTGCCCCACCCCTCTGGGACCTGAGATTTTATTCTTTTCTCCTCCATCTGAGGAATGTTACTCCCGCATCTGCATTTTTGGTAGCAAACAGGTTTTCTCTGCTTTGTGTCTCAGGCATTTATTTAACACGTCTCGGTCTTCTCTAGAGCTTTTCTTCACTCTCTGAGACTGTTTTGTGAAAGTTGCATTTGTTATGCTTATCCGAACTGTTAAAACAAAAAAAAAAAAGGAGGCCTAACTACCAGCCTTTGAATTTCCAACACAACCTCTCCTGGTCACCATAAACGACCTCTCATCCCCCTCTGGCTCTTAGTGAGCCTGGGAGTAGTAACATTCCCTTCCTTTTACTATTGACAACTACATGTGACAACCACACTGATTCTTCTTCCTCAAATATCTTTGGTGAGACAATTCACATATTTTAAGGAAAAAAGCACCTTCAAGACACAGTTACCTTAACAAATATTCTTTTAATAGTTACAGTATTTTTACCAAGGTGATCAGTTTTTTGATTAACTTGATCCTTTTCTAAAGAAATTGTTCAAAATTTGCAGCATCTTCTTCAGGAAGGCAGCAATCAAGGATGAATTTCACAACCAGTGTTTTTTTTCTCCTTTTCATGGCAAAATTTTTTGTTTGCTTATTTTCATTGTAAAAGCTTTGCCAAATCTAAAATTGTCTTTCCAATAACATAGCTCTTCCTTATTTTTCTCCCACTATGTTTAAAATCACTTTATCTAAACTTTTCTTCATTGGGCTGTCTTTTCAAATCCTTACTCATTTTAAAATGAGAATCAGTTTACTGCAAAATTTCTACCTAGTAAAAATGAAGGAATTTGCTTTAAATTAGAATTTCCATTTAGCAAGAAAAAGCCAAGCCCACATGGGGCTTGATGGCCCCAAGCATGACTTTATACCAAAGGCAATAAAATCTTAGATGCATTCAAGGGTGCACCTTGGAGAAAGAATAGGACAAATGGACATGTTCATAAGGGAGGTGCCATAGGCTGGAAGAAAGAACCTGGGACAAATAAAGTGAGTTGCAGTTTTTAAAAAGTTTCATAACACCTCCCAACTAATTTGAGTTGGGTGCTATTTACAGAAGATGGTGACAGGAGGGTCACCTGGCTAGTTCTAAGCCTGGCTAAGGTGAAGAAAGCGTTCGGCCTCTCTTAGCAAGTGAGGCTAGATCAACCTTTGCCTGCCACTGAAAAACCACATCTTTCTCCTGGGGCCCCACAGTGTATGCTCCTGGGATCCAAGAATAGCGGCACCCCAAAGCTCACAGCCCCGCTCTCCTCACCAGCCGAACAAGACTGCCGTGGAGGGTGAGGATGGGGCTGTGCAGGCCTGGCTGTGGACTTCGAAACCAGGGAGCTTTCTTATCCCATTGTGATGCAATCCACAGGGGTCAACAGTTTAATTCTTCTGTGAACATTGAATGCACAGCAGGTGCTGGGGGAGGGAGGAAAGGAGGAGAGCAGAGGGACTGGGCTGTACCGATGGCCAGGTCCCCACTTTCCAGGTCCTGAGGGTCTAGCTGAGCAGAGACATGTTGGGGATGAAACAAAAAATAACACCAGATAGAATGAAGTCAATGGAATAAAATAGTGCAAAGGGCTCCCAAGATCCAGAGGAGAAAACAATTCATTTCATGATGGAGAGGGAAAAAGAAGAGATTTTTCACAGCACAGAAAGGGAGGGGAGATTTTTGACTGAAAGACAGCTTTGAAACGCAGGCAGCATTGAGAGGCTATTCAGCTGTCTGGAGTGGCTGTGGGGCGAATTTGATAATATAGTGAAGAATGAGGTGGGCAGAGAACCTCCATATCAAATCCTTTCCAGGAACATAGCTCTTTCTTATCTCTCTACCACTGTGTTTAAAAGCACTTCATCTAAACTTTTCTTCATTGGGGCTAACTTTTCAAATTCCCATTCATTTTAAAATGAGAATCAGGTTTCCTGCAAAATCTCTGCCTTGTAAAAATCAAGGAATTTGTTTTAAATTAGGATGTATACATTCAACAAGATAAAAAGGGGCCCACATAGGAGCAGGCTTGATGGCGGTGAGGGTCGGGGGAAGGTGCTGGTGGCTAGAATTCTCCTTGTTTCATGTGAGTTAAGCAAATTAAAGTATTCTTGAAAAAGAATTTGCCTGGCCAGTGAAATCTTTGGAATGATAACAGGGAATTACAAATAATAATTGTAATAGTTTTATTAATCGTAGCTCTAATATTATGCTGTCAAGCTGGAAGTGATTTAGGAGATTCATAGTCTTTTAGGGCCGAGGGAACTTGAATAACCATCTCATTCAACTCATTTTACCAGTAGGGAGGTTCTCAAACCACAGCTAGTTAGGGGCACAGCAGGGCTGGAGCACAGGTCTCTTTCTTCCTAAACCAAATCACTTTCCACTAAAACATGACAATCTGCACCTGTCTTGGCTATTTTTCAGAGAAGAAAAAAACCAGTGGCTGGAGTTTAAGACGTTTGCCTGTAGTTTCACAGCCATGAGTAGCTGAGACAGAACTAAAACCCAGGACATTAGGGACATCGAGCCAACAGTATCCTATAAACATCCTCACTAAAATTAAACCCATTCACGAGGTGTGAAGCATGAGACAGAAGAGAAAGGGTGGTAATGGAAGGCAAGAATGCCTGTTTCTCAGATCATGATGTGGGTAAGAAATCCAGGGGCTGTGAGGAGTCTGCTTTTGCCTCAGCTGCCATCCAGCCTAACCACGCACAAACCAAGCTGCAGGGAGCTCTCTGCACCAAAGGCTTAGCTGCAATATGGTTTAAGTTAGACATTTCTTGCCTGAGTAGAACAAATCACTTAGGTTATATGCTGACAAAAAGGGAACAGTCTGCATGCTTGGAAAGCTTAGAAGGAGTTAAATTATGTACTGTCACTTCAGAGTTGTTGCTCTGTCCTTTCCACCGCCACCTCTCAATTACCTTCAGGAGTCCTGGAGCCTTGCGTGCAAGCAGAGCCATAACCCAAGGCTTAACAACACCGTGGGGCTCACAGGTCATTGGGAAATAACAGGTATATCCGGTTGAGCCCTTCGTGCTTGTCTGCACGCAAATTAAAAGCTCGTGCAAAGCTGAAGTCCTTAGAGCCTCTGGTTAGGGAGAAGGGAGGATTCGTTGGAAGAGAATTCTCACACAATCCCTCTGTTTGTTTTTTGGTGGTGGGAAGGGGAATGGAAGATAAAGCCCGTTTATGGGAGGTTCGCACCTCTGGGAGGCTGAGCTCAGAAGGGGTGTGATGTGGATGTGGCCTTATGCCAGATAGTCCTCGAGGGGGGCTGGGCTCCGAAGGACCCCAGGTCAGAGCTTTGAAGGGGGGTGATTGCAGACCTTCAGGGAGGAGCTGGAGGTGGCAGGGCCAGTTCCCACATTTCCCAGCTTGGGGCAACAAGGGTAAGACAGCTCGCAGGGCAGAGTTGGCTAGGAGGAACCCGAAAGCCAGGAGCTGTGCCCTGAGGACTGTGAGCTCCCTCAGTCCTGTAATAACCCCAATACAATTCAGCCCCGAGGCCTCCAGAACACTGGTGGGTGAGCGAAAGGCACGTCCATCCTGTTCCCATGTTTTATCCCATGGAAAGCAATAGACCCAAATCCAAATTTTGCCTCAGCTGCCACAGGAGCTGCGTGACTTAGGCCGATAACTCCAATTGCTTCTGCCTTGTTTTATTTATAAAAAGCAAATTATGGTAATCTTTACCTCAAATGGTTGGTTGTGAGGGATTCATAAAATGATGTATATCAAGTGCTTGGCACATTGCCTGGCTCAAAGTGCTCAATAAATGGTAGTTGTCCCACTAGTAGTAGTATATTGTTATTGTTACCATTGTTACTATTGGCAGAGCAGCCATCCATGTTGCCGCTGCAATTTCCAGCTGTGGCTCAGGTGGTCTCCTGGCACCGCACCCCCCGCCCCCCCCCGCCCCCGAGCAGAGTCCCCTCCCCTTTTCCACGAAGCCAGGTTCTCCCAGCTGGTGCCTGACTCAGACACTGCCTGAGCTCCGGGTAGCAGAGAGTTGGGTACCAATCTGTTTGTCTCTTCTTCCTGGCCGGGTTTGAAGGGGAAGGCGCATCACCCCAGCCAGACGCCTGGGTGGCAGTGCTCTTTGAATGCGTCCGCACGGGTCTGGGGGGCTGCCCTCCTGCGGTCACTCCCTCTGAAGTCTACCTCCACTCTCGCCAGCTTCCTGTATCGAGACCATAGCCCTTTAGATTTTTAAGTGGAGAGACACTCCACAAGATAAATCACAGTTTTAAGCTTAGACAGTGGTTCTCAAAGTGTGTTTTAGGGACTTCTTGGGAAGGTGATCCCTGAGACCCTTTTAGGGGATCCAGGAGACGGAAACAAGGGTCGTAAACTACCCTTTGCCTTTCTCACCCTCCTTCTCACAAGTTTACCGGGGTCTCTCAGAGGCTATATGATATTGATATTATGCAGAATCAGATATGAGTATTCAGCTGTCTTCTGTTAAGTCAGAAATTAAAGAAATGTCTGAAAATGTAAAACAATACCACTCTTACTATTTGTGGTTTTGGAAAATGCAGTTATTTTTCATAAAATGTTCTTTATGTTAACATATATTAGGTTATTTTTAATGAATAAATATTTTAAATTTGTTCCATTATCATTTCTCAAATTATAAATATTGATAGACATAGTTAGATTAAGCAATAGCTCTTTGGGTTCTACAATAATTTTAAGAGTATAAAGAGATCCTAAAAACAAAACAACTGAGAAGCATTGAGCTAAGATTTTGGCATTGGAGCCTATGAAATCATCGCTTTGCTCACTTCTAAGAAGAAAAAAGAAATTGATTATGTCTGGGGATTTGGAATAGTGTGAATTTTATAGTCATTTCAACATAATGGATCTGAGTGTAGCAGATCTAGTCATGAAGCCCATGTGGAGCCCTCATTGCAATTCTCTGCATGTTGCAGCCACTGTTTTAAAGAAAAATTTTCTAAACTCTCCCAAGATTGGACTGTAAATTACAGAGATTGAATTGTGCGAGGCAGATGTCATGGGTATTCTCCACTGGCAGAGGAAGGAGAGCATTTGAATCACATCCTGCTTGGAACCAGGATAACTTTGCCTGTGGGCTCCCGGCCCCTGGAGGGAGTCAGGCTTCCTGGCTGGGGAGAGCCCTGGAGTCGCCCAGAACAGAAATACTAGTGCCAGAGAAGCCTATACTTAAGTGGAGAGTTAGAAGGGAGGGGCTTCTGTAAAATTCATGACGATAGCCAATACGTTGATGAGTGTTTACTGGTGTGGTATGGATGGGCTTCGTAGTCCACAGAGCTGAGTTCAAATCCCAACCCTTCTCTTGCAACTTGTAAGACTTTTGACAAATAGTTTCTGAACTTCATCCCCTTACGTGTATGTAATGTAGGCTAAAAATACCCATACTTTTAGGATGATAGGGAGAAATAAATAAAACACTGGATATATAACATAGAATAGAGTTCCTGGCGCATGGGGAAATGTTAGTCCCTCCCCTCTCTCCATCCTGTTTGCTCTATGGTATTAACCACGTTAAGAAAACGGATGAGCAGGAACCATGGGCCCCGGCTTTCTGATGATAACTTCAGAGAGGAGGGTCATCCTCCCATTTAGCTGGGCACAGAGCTCTGCATGTGGCACTCTAAATTGTTTATGTGCCTTTTTAAATGATATGTGTAACTAGACTCTCATCTCTCCCAGTGCTCCAAGGAGCCTCAGGTATTGTGCTCAGGGCCCTGCCAGAAAAGAGAACAGAAAGAGAGCACCTGCTACTCCAGATGGGAAGTAGACTTCCATTTTATCGCATCCATGGCTCCGGCAACCTGGGAGCTCAGGGCTCAGTCACATCCTGATCAGGAAGACCCTGAAACAGTGGGCAGAGAGCAAGGTGCCTGAAGGCACAGTGGGTGGTAAGGGACCTTAGCCACACCTGAGGAGGCCAGGGTGCTAGGCTTTCAAAGCTCCAACACCAACAAGCCCCTCCTTCCTTCTGTATTCAGACCATTAAAATGAATGGGCCACCAGGGACTGAGTCAGCACGAGATATGGAAAAATGAAGGTTAGTCATCACCAAAGTACAGGCTGTTAAATTTAATTTTTCATTGTGGTTAGGGGAGTATTCTGGACAATTTCCTCCTGGCATGTAAGAAGTGAGAGCTGGGAGCCTCCTTGCCTCATCTTCTGGGTACAGGCCTCCAAGATGGCCTCAGCTTCCTGGGAGTAGCTGCTAGATGTGCCATGTGCCTTAAGTCTGAGGCCACAATGCACTTTCACCCAGACCTGTCCTGTAAGAAAAGAAGGCGGTATCTTCTGGGAAGTTGGACAGCATTGCTTCATGTGTACAACTGGCTGGGAGGTCCCACAATGGCACCCTCTCATGTTTTCTCACATTTGCACTGTGTAGAGCAATGTTCTCTTGCCTCCCCTTGGCAAGGCATTGCATGAGGGCTGTCTTGCTGCTTCATTACTGCAGGGCTGGAAAGCGCTCAAGAAAGTCACAGAGGGACTGGCCCAAAGACTAGCTTGGAGAAAATAACCTGAGCATGGCCTCGTCAGGATCTTTTGGGAACATGGCATCTTTCTGCTTAAAGAACTGCCTCTGCACTAAGGGTCTTGAGTGAGCACATGCCGGTGGGGTGAAATGACGTGAGGAAGAAGTACCGCCCGACTACGTTCTGGGAGTTGGAGGAAATCACAGATTGACTATTGGTGCTGAGCCCTTCAGCCAAGAGCTGATGGCTCTGAGGTCAGCATTTTAAAGGCAACAGCAAATGGCCTTTGACAGAAAAAAGATAAGAGCTGATACTGTCTGAGCCCCTATCAGGTGGCACTGTTCTAAAGGCGTTACGTGTATTAGCTCATTTAGTCCTCACCACACCTCTATGAAGTAGGTAGTAATGATGCAGGTGTTATGGCGGTCTAGGGACCCAAGGGTCTGAGACGCGCTGTGGGTTCTTGGCTTCACGCAGGAAAGAATTCAAATATGAGCCAGTATAGAGTTTAAAATGAAAGTGAGTTTATTAGTGAAACAGAGACAGAGAGTGGGCTACTCCACAGGCAGAACAGTCCCCGCCGCTCGCCCCCATTAGTGTAATTTGTTTTCTTTATTGAGGTTTATTTAATCGGGAGCTCAGTCATTCAATGAGGGGGAGGAATAGTCAGGATCTTTCCCAGAAAGGGGTGGAGATTTCTCAGAAGAGCTCTGTGGGCCATTTTGTGTCCTTATATGGGTTTTCTGTTTCCGATCATGGTGGTTCGGGGTGTGTTGGTTAGTATGTTAATGTATTGCAATGAGCATATAATAAGGCTACAGGTTACTGTTAGGTGAAATTAGTCTCCATATTGGATCGAGCTGGTCTCTGTCAGTTTTAAGGCATAAATCTGGGAGGGGGTGGTCTTCCTTCTTGACAGTTCCTACAGCTTTTATCAATGGCAGCTATTCTGCCACATATCCTATCTCACTGGTATCATCTCCACTTTATCTAAGTATATGCTGGACCCAGTGAAGTAATTTGCAGCAACTGAAGTCACTCAGTTATGAGTGGTAGAGCCAGATTTACATGCTGGCTGGCTCTGCAGTTGTCCGTGAACTGCTCAAAGTGCTGCAGGAGAAGACAAGAAGGAGGCCACGTTAGGCTTTCAGAAACTTGCAGCTGTGTAAGCACATGTCGCCCTAAGAGCCATCACAGTGAGCCGAGCAGGCCAAATACTTACCCCTGTGAGGTCCCAGTCCTTGCATGGCTGTGATTTTACTGGACAAGAATAAGAGCTTAGTAGTAATAGGAGTAATAGTAATGGCTAACTTTTACTAAGGACTCACTCTTTCCCATCAGCTATGCTAATTGATTTCCTCACAATATCTCATTTAATCCTCACAACTAACCTCTGAGGTTAGGATATTAATATTCCTCTTGGGTGAATAAGAAAACTTGGTCTCAGAAGAGTTAACTAACATGGCCAAGGTCACTGCTTTTAAATAAGAGCTGGGCCTCGCAGCCAAGAGTGCCTGGCTCCAGAAGCCAGAATCCTAACAATTGTGGTATGCTGGCTTCATTTCTTTTAATCTCTTTTGGAGGATTAGACGAACCTGGGAGGCATTTGGGCCTGCGCCCAGGGGCCTGCAAAGACTGTCATCATCTAAGAGGGGATATCCAGAGAAGCTGAGGTCGCTCTCCCTCCTCCCTCCTTCCCTCTGCCAGCTTCTGGGGTGTCTTCCACAGGGATGTGGAGATCTGGAATGCACCCCTTCTAGAGCCTAACAGGCTGTAACCTGGGGGTTTCCCTCACCTGTCAAGAAGAGGCGCTGATCTGAACACAAACACATCTATTCTTTAAAGGATGGAAGAGGTCTGGAAGACAGGTAATATTTTTGTTTTGTTTTCATTTTACATTTGCAAAGCTAAATTAAAGCAAGAGTTCTTTATGGAAGGAAAAGTATTTTGACACATGCTATGTGACACAAAACCCCAGGTTCATGAGGATGCAAACTGGCACGCCTGTTGGGAAGATAATCAGGTGGTACCAACGCCTTTTAAAATGCAGATTTCCTTGGTTCAAGTATCTCTACTGGGGAAACACTTGCAAATGTATATAGAATTGCACAGAAAAGTGAAGTCATTCGAGTGGTCTCTAATAAGTGGGAAGTGACACAAATGACCATCTAAGAGAAATGATGGTATAAATTGTTACGATCATGCCACACAATCGTTAAAAAGCACAAGGTAGATCTATACCTTTTGTCGTGGTCACCAAGACAATTAACAACTGGGAAAAAAAGTCACTGAACGGTAATGCTAATATGATCTCATTTCTTAAAAAATATATATATATATGTACAAACACATGCATGTACATAAATAGAAGGCGCGTGGGTGCTATTGCTACTTCTGAGAAGGGCTGGAGGTACGGGCTTCCCCATTTTTCTTATATTGTATGCTGATTGAATCTTTTGCAACCAGAGTCTATTTATATACTATATGTGTGTATTTTAAGAATTTACATCTCACCAAAACAGAAAAATAACATGTAGAAGAGTGTGGCTATGTAATAAAACCACAATCCAAAGATATTTGGCTTAGAAGTAGTCCAGAGTGGGCCAGTGGTCACCCCTTATGAGACAGGTTTTCTCCATATTGTTTTCCTGCCCCTGTTCTGCCCTCTGGCCCTCAGGACCGGCAAGAGTATCAACATGGCTTCTATGGGCTGAGACGCTGTCCGAAAGCCCCAGGGTGCATTTAATGAGAATAAATGTAGTCGACTGTAACTGAAAATATTTAAAAAAGAATAAATGTAAAATCTCATATTTAGTTTTACAAAATCAATGGCCAAAGTACAATTAAAGACTCAAATGGAGGGTATCAAGTCTTATAATAAAAGATGAAGATTTTAGTGGATCACAAGCTCAGTATGGGTACAAGAGTGGGATGCCAATATTTTAAAATAGTCCAAAAACTTAGTTTGCATTCAAAGAAACACTTTGTGGCTGATGGGAAGTACCTACGTCCCTCAGGACTAGACAAGATGTCACCTTCGGGGTATTGTGTTTAGTTTTAGGTACATACTTAGGCATATTTGAAACTGCATTGTCTGGAAGGCACAGACAACCTGGATAAAGTTCTAGAAAAAACATTATCCAAAGAATGATTGAAGGAACTGGGGCATTTCTTAGTTGATGGGTGAATGGCACAATAGCCGTCTTCAAACTTGAGAGGGACCGTTGTATGAAAGGGAAATTGGCCTTGGTCTATGCCACTTCAAAGTAGCTCTAAATTCAGCATAGGGCAGTCACTCCAGATTTTTTTTTCTTGAGGTTAAGAGGAACTGCCTAATGTCTAGAGCTCTCTAACCAGAGCAGTCCAACCAGGGGACAGGCCACAGCTGAGACATGGACGCTTCCATCACAGAATGGAAAAATCCCGTTGGGGGGTGATGGTCAAAAAGGCAGTGTCTAATTATCCAGCCCTTGTGCTCTCTTTAGGGAATATGTAGCCACTTAAGTTATTACATTACCAACTATTGTCTCAAGCTCTGACTGTCACTGAAGTTTTTTGACCTGAATTGTTGTCCCTTTCTGCAAAGAGAAAAAAAAAAAAAAAAACCTGTGAGGGAATACAGATTTAACCCTAAAAACTAAGAGGTTAATGGAGAAAAAAAAAAAAAAAAAAAAGACTGGAATCTGGATTCTCTACCAAGAATCCATCCCAAATCTGGAAGCTATACCAGTCAACATGCCCATGGCTAGATCCTGTATTTGAGCTGAACCCAGATGTATATTCTGTCTCTCTCTCTCTTTTTTTTTTTAAATTTACGTGTTGATTTATACATTTTCTTGGTAACCTGATAAATATTTATTTTTAGGAAATAAAAATAAAATACAGTATCCTTCATCGGCTTAAAGTTGTTTTTTTTTTTTGTTTTTGTTTTTTGTTTTTTTGTGCTTGATCAAAGAATTAGGACAGGAAAGTTTTTCTCTGTTGACCAAAGAAGTGGATAGCAGGTTCCTGGTTGCACTGTTAGACAGGTGAATTTCAGGAACCAGACCGGGCAGTAGTTGAAACCCAGGAACAGCTGTGCAGAAGCAACTACAGACCTTCCCTTCCTATGGAATCATCACTGTTCTGAATTAGTAAGACCTTCACCCTGCAAATATTGAGCAGGAGGCACTTGTGGATTGACTGCGAGACTAGACCAAATGTCCACCAAGGTTATCTTTTGGCCGCAGTCTTTGACATTTTGCTCCTTTTTCTTTTCTTAGTTGTTCTATCTCCCTGACCCCTTTTCCTACTTTCTGCATTCCCACCTCTCTTTCCCCCTGTGCCTGACTCTTTGCTCTCCTGTGAGAGAGGGAAGGTCAGCAGGAAGGTGTAGAAAGGGAAAGGCTAGCAGCAATGACGGCAGCTGGGAAAAAGGTTGACAGTCTCTGAGAGTGAGGAAGAGATAAGAAGGGACCCAAGGACAGGGAAGGTGAGAGAGAGTGGGAGAGAAGAAAGAAGGAAGACGGAAGAGCCAGGGCAAAAAAAAAAGACAGAGAGGGAAGGAGACGAAAGAAAGCAGAAAAAAGCCATTAGAGAACTGTACCATTTACCACATTTAGGAAGCACAGGAAACTTTAAATGGATTATCTCCTTAAAAGAACACAGGGAAACTTAGCGCAGGTACTCTTTTCATAGTACGTTCCTTCTACGTTCCTTCTATTTGCAAAAGGAATTGAAGGCAGCTTACAATAAAAGAAGTAGATACATTCAAATCATTCAGAAAACAAGAGCAGCCAAGGAGTTAAAGGTCATATCAGATAGTGCTGGGGAAAAATATGGCAGTTGAGCACGCACTTTTTCTTAGCCCTGAACTCAGAGAACAATGAAGCACATGAAGGACATTAAATGCTCTATCGATTTCAGATTCTTTTCACAGTCCTTTCTTATAAGAGACTATCAATAAAAGCTGAGAGGACAATGCGAGATCATAATGTTACGAAAATATTTCTCGTATGCTCTTATTTTTAATTTTAGTAACTTTTCAATTTTGATATGATTTCAAACTTACAGACAGGTTGCAAGAATATCTTTTCCCTAAACTCTCCAGTTAGGAACATTTTATCATGTTTGCTTTATCATTTTCCTCTCTGTCATTTCCTCCCTCTCTGTCTTTTTTCCTTGAAATGTTTGTGAGTAAGTTGCAGGCGTTGAGGCCTTTTTACCTCTAAAGACGTGTGAAAGTATTTGGTGGGACTAATACAGTGTCGCTCTGTGGCTTTCAAAAATACCATACTCCACAGAAAGAGCTTAGTGGGGCAATCCAGATGGAAGAGGAGGAGCTCTGAGAAACTTGTCTGAAGTTTCACTGGTTTAGCAAGTGACCGTGTTTTTCTTAGATTTATTTAGGTTGCTAAAATTAGCAAAATCTTCCCAAGCAGCTGCTACCCATACTTTACATAGGATGGGAAAAACATCACGTAATATCATCCCCATCAAATAATAGTAATTGAAGGGGAGGTGGTTTAGGAGGTAACATTCCTGACCCCGATTGCTCCATCTATGATACCCCAGGACCACCACTGCTTAAAACAAAGGTAGAGGATCTTTGCTAGCATGCATAGTGCTTCATTCTAAAGCACACTTAAAAAAAAAACCAACTTAGCATCTTTGAAATCAGAATGTGCCTTACCATCAATAACATAATTATAGTTGGCATCCCCCTGCTTTTATATTAATTAGTACATAAAATAATAGTGTATCTTACAAATGATGATTTCTTAGATAAGATCAGATCTACATTTAGCTCTATGGTTCTCAGCCTATTGCCAGCAGGAAGAAAGCAGCAGCAAGTCAGGTGGGGCACAGGGTTTTGGTACTTGCTGTTAGGAATCCTCTCAGTTCCCCGCACGTGATGTACAGGATGCTTCGGCTCCTCTCTGTCATGCTCTCAGTCACCTTGGGCATTTGGTGGCCCTCTTAGTCCTGTTTTTCCTGTCTACCAGCATGTGTCTGATTACCGATTCCTGTCCCCTTCACACGTCAAGAACTTGCCAGAGATTATGCTTCCATACTGTTTTCTCAGTGCACGTGCTCATGTGTGTTTGGTGGAAGTTAGAGGAGCAGTGTTTACCCATAAAGTCAACACAGAGATTATTTTAGAGAGAAAGCCCAGGAAAAACAACAACTTCTAGCCTGATGACATAAGGGCTAAGCTTTCTTGGCTGCTGACTCCAGGAGCAATGCATCTATCTCACTTACTGACTTAAACTAATAAAAACAATAATAGGTTTGGGCTATACTCCAACCCAAAAGAACGATGAACAGAAGCGGGATACATGTGGATTGCTGGAGCTGCTGCCTTGGTTTCCTAATATGTTCTACCCCGTCCCATCCATTTTTGTCTGGTAATTGTCCTAGTCCCTTGGCCACAGGCGTGGCCTGTTGCAACCTGGCATGTCAGAGTCCTTCCAGGGGCCAGGATAATGACTTTGGAAGAAAGGTGTTCCCTTTTTCTTGAGGTGGTACATTTGATACCGCCATGGCCAGCTTCCGCACCATGTGGAGTTCACAGAACAAAGCCCAAGCAGAGCCCAACACAGACAGAGGTCAGGGAGAGCAGCCCTGTGAGGTACCACGGTTATCGTTCCCGCCACATGAGCCAGTGCACGCCTGTCCTGCTTAAACAAGCTTCAGTTGAACGTCAGTTCTTTGGAATCAATACAATACAAAGTATTTTAAACCTCTACCTTTCACTCTCTTCAGCCTACCTGTTCTTTCGAAAGTTACTTGCAGCAATTTCAATTTCAGATTTGGGAGGGTGAAATTCCCGTATTCTGTGCTGTTGCCCAAAAGGAGATCCCTGGGCCTTAGACACTGACTTTAGTTGAGATGTTGTGATGATAATTAAAGAGCTTGGTGTGAATTTGCTCGAGAAGGAGAGGACCCATCTTGCTGAGCTGAGTCAGGGGTACCCGCAGACTGCTTTGGGCTTACCCTGTATCTTCCTCAGGTACTAGATAGACCCTGCAACAGACATCTAACCACAAAGCCTGGAAGAACCTGAGGCCGGCAGATTCTGGAGAAGTTGTTACCTTAGCCGCTCATTTTGGTTGGTTATAATTGATAAGGGCTTATCTTTTTGATGGCATTGGCTCAACTGGTTCCTTTGCCTTTTTAAGTCATATCCAAGGGCAAGAGCTAAGCTCTCAAGGCACCACCATAGCTTGGAGGATGTGCTAGAACTATTTGCTGTGGCAGGAAGGTGTGCACTGAGTTTATCTAAAAATTATATGACATTATTCAGGAATTAAACCAGAGGCCATAGGACAGCCTTGCTTTATACTTTTAAAGATAGGAATTTACTTGTTTTAAAGGCATCCTCCATCCACTCGGATTCTGGAGGAGATACTGAGATAAAGGCTTTCAGGAATGTTGATAGCTCAGAATTGGCATTAGCCCACAGATAGCTCCTGTCCACCAAGTTAAAGCCTAGTGAGAGAAGGATGCATGCAGAAGTCTCGACTGATTAGGGAAGGGTCTTGCTAAAGCTGCACGTTGTAAGGTTGTTAGGAAATTCATTTCAAAGAATCTGTAGGCGAACACAGCTATGGGAAACGAATGCTAATTTAACCAGTTGCTTAAAAACTAACTTCATCATGGATGTGAGTATGCTATAGTGTGGTGTGTGAAGTTATTTCTAGAGAATGTCTAAAAAAAAAAAAAAAACCAAATGGAGACTTTTACAAAACGGCATTTTCTTATCAGGTCAGATATATTATCAACTGTTTCAACCTCTTAAGAATTCAGACTCTTACAGATGCCCCTTTATTTTTCTTTAAAATTTAACCATATTCCAGCCTCTGGCAAGGGCACAGCACATAGGCCTCCCTCATGAAAAACCAATGGAATTGCAAACAGCAAGCATAATATTTCTTCCGTGCGAGCCTCAGAATCCTCAATTTTGCAAGCAAAAACAAATATAAAAAAAAATTCTTCCAGACAGATTATTTTCTATGGTACATAAATATCTAATCACTATGTTTTACACTTGAAACTAATATAATATTGTATGTCAGCTGTGCTTAAAAAATAAAATTTAAAAAAGTCTTCCAGCTGATATTTTAAAAAGGCATAGACATGAGAACAGACAGGCAAGAAGGCATTTGTGCCTTTTGCCTGAGGATTTTCTTCCGCATAAACTTGTATAATGGCCCTGGAATGAGACTTCGTGGGTTCAAATCCTGGCTCCACCCCTTGATTGATAGCTGTGCTATCTTGAGTAAGTCACATAACCTCTCTGAACCCCAGTTTCCTCCTCTGTTAATGGGAAACAGATATTAGCAGCTCAAGTTCAAAGCACAGGGTTGTCACATAGTAAGTGTACAACTTTTTTTATTTACAGTTAATTAACTCTGAGGGCCAGAGTACAATTTCTACCTGGTTAACTAAGACACATCCCACGCTTCCCAAGGGCTTGCCCTTTCCCCAGCCTTGCTGTCAAGACCTTTTCTCTTGAAAATACTTTGTATCAGCCAGTAGGAATGGGTGCAGCCAGCTGGAGGCCACCGCTGACCGGGACGACTCTGGCTTCCCCTTTGAAAGAAGCGTCCCTATCTCCAGCCAGTGCGCCCCTAGGTCTGACCTGAGGGTGATGGCCTGAAGGTCTACCCTCGCTGGGCTGGCGAGCGCGGCTGTGCGTGCGCGGCGGAGGGTGGTGGCCGCCAGCGCCCAGCCCTCAGCCGCCGCCCCCGTCGCCGCCCCGGCGTGTCAGGTGCCGTGAGAAGCGCCGAGGGATATGACTGTAACAGACTCTGCAGAAGCGATGCACGCAAGGCACAGCTCCGCACGCAAGGGGGAGGCGACAGCAAAGGAACTTTTCAACCCGATGAAGTTCTCAGTCACGGGGCGAGTTGCCTCCCCTCCCCTTTCCCCATCTCCCTCCGGGAATCAGAGCGACCCACCCTCCCGCCCCCAGTGTGTGCCGCAGCTTGGCTCCCGGCCCAGAGCCCCTTAGGGCGTCAGATGCGGCCAGCGCGGCCCTGCGCCCTCCAGTGGGCGGCGCCACCTGAAGGAGTGTGTGCGCTGGAAATCTCAGGGCCAGCTGCGCCCCGCCAGTGCTGGCCTTTGTGTGCCAAGGACAAGTCGGGGCCCAGGGCAGGGCAGCGGCGTCTTTCAGGGATTCTTGATATTGCTGCACCAGGAGAATTTTGCGCGCAAAAGGACCTCATTTGAGGGCCATTTGTTTACGAGAACGTTAAGATAAAATAACTGGGGAGGTTGTCGGACATATCCCCACACAAACCGAACCTTCCTCATTTCCAAAAGGACAGGTTTCTTTTCCCGGCTAGAGCACCGAAGGATCCCGAGCAGAGTTCTCTCGTGGTGACCGAAGCTTAAGGCACCAGGAGGGAATGGAGTTTCGGGGCACGCTCCCGCAGAGAGCGCAGCGGGATGGGCAGCTCCTGTTCAGAGCACGCTTCCAGGGAAACCGCGTGTCCACAATTGGGGTTGACTGTGATTAAGAGCGGTTTTCACGTAGACGAGAAGTTCAGACAGCCCCTACTAGTGAAGTCATCAGGTACTTCGCCAAGGCCGTCTGGGCTCCCGGGAGCCGCCTCGCGTGACCACCTGCGTGCGGCTGCCCAAGTCGTGCGGACCGTCTCGGCGCACCCCGCCCCTTGGTGCGCCCCGCCCCTCCAGGTCCAGCTGCCCCCTCCCTCTACACAGACCTTAAAAACGGGATGGCGCGTTTTGACTCCGGAGTGGCTGCGTGCAAACGGGCCACGCCTCTGCGATTCCAGCTGTCAGTGCCGCGCGGGGGGCGTGAGAGCTGGCTATTGACTCCACTCATCCATCCCCAAACTAAATCACCACGCTGTCAGAAAACCCCGGCTTTGCTGAGGTTTCACGTGCAGCGTGGCTCCTCAGAGGAGTCACCTTTTTCCATCCCCATCCCAACCCAAGTGCCCCTATATCTGACAGCGCCTCCAGACTCCGGAGTGAGTGCTAAGGCTCCCCAGAACTGGTAGCAGGTGTCAGGGGCGGGCATCCGACTTTTTGGAGGCACTCAGGTTGACCTCTTGCCTTCCACAACCTCCCTTGTCTCTTCTCGGAGCCAGCTGTTCCTCGCCGCTGGAAACCGCGCCTCTTTGCAGGTCAGTCTGTCCGCGGAGCCGCCTTCCCTTGGCCTCTTCTGTTGGGTTCTCGCAGATCGGGGGTGGGGTGGAGTGCAGGGTCAGGGGCAATAAGCACTTAGAGGGAACTGAGCGCAACCACCTCGATGCTCGCAGTGTTGTACCCGAATTGCAGGAACCGTTACCCGGCTGCGGAGGGACAGGGAGGCTGAGTCACAGAGAGGTGGAAACACGCCCCCTCCATTTTCCTTTTGGGAGTGGGTTTGGGATGGGAAAGGACTTTTTCAGTGTCTTCTCCAGTAAGGCACCCCTGACCTAACCTACCCACGACCTCCCTACCCAGCATCGCATGGTAGTAGCCCGAGGCCGGAGGTAGGGGCGTGGGGTGCCCGCTCCTTTCTCCGCACACCTGAGTGTCGCGCGTTCGCCCTTCTCTCTTCAGCATGGCCAGCAGGCTCAGCCTCGAAGATCCTCTGCTGCCGATCACGCTGTCCACCCAGCAGACCACGCTCCTGCTGCTCTTCTCAGTGCTCGCCGCCGTGCACGTGGCCCAGTGGTTGCTTAGGCAGCGGCGGCAGCACCTAGGGTCCGCGCCCCCGGGGCCCTTTGCGTGGCCGCTGATCGGAAACGCAGCTGCGGTGGGCCCCGTGCCGCACCTCTCATTCGCACGCCTAGCGAAGCGCTATGGCGACGTCTTCAAAATCCACCTGGGCAGCTGCCCCGTGGTAGTGCTGAACGGCGAGCGCGCCATCCGCCAGGCCTTGGTACATCAAGGCGCAGCCTTCGCGGACCGACCACCCTTCGCCTCTTTCCGCGTGGTGTCGAACGGCCGCAGCCTGGCTTTCAGCCAGTACTCGGAGCGCTGGAAGGCGCAGCGGCGCGCCGCGCACAGCACCATGCGCGCCTTCAGTTCGCGCCAGCCGCGCAGCCGCCGCATCCTGGAGGGCTTCGTGCTAGGTGAGGTGCGCGAATTGGTGGGGCTGCTGGTGCGCGGCAGTGAAGGAGGCGCCTTCCTGGACCCGCGGCCGCTGACCGTGGTGGCCGTGGCCAACATCATGAGCGCCGTGTGCTTCGGCTGTCGCTACGGCCACGAGGACGCCGAGTTCCGCGAGCTGCTCAGCCACAACGAGGAGTTCGGGCGCACGGTGGGCGCGGGCAGCCTGGTAGACCTGCTGCCCTGGCTGCAGCGCTTCCCTAACCCGGTACGCACCACCTTCCGAAAATTCGAGCAGCTCAACCGCAACTTCAGCAACTTCATCCTCGACAAGTTCCTGAGACACCAAGAAAGCTTTCGTCCGGGGGCCGACCCCCGCGACATGATGGACGCCTGCATCCTCTCGGTAGAAAAGGAGGCGGCCGCGAAGTCGGGCGACAGGGGCGCGCAGCTGGACATAAACTACGTGCCAGCTACTGTCACTGACATCTTCGGCGCCAGCCAAGACACTCTCTCCGTCGCGATGCAGTGGCTGCTCATCCTTTTCACCAGGTAAAGCCTGCGGGAGTCGTGGGTCGGGCCTTCCTTTCCTCCTATGAAGGGTGGAGTGGGACGACAGCAGGCTGAGGTCGCGAGCAGGGCGCAGGGAGGTGTGGAGGTTTCGCTGCAGGAACCCACCTTTCAATTATGAGACGCTTCCCGAAACCGCAATTCAGAAAGGCACGGCGAGGAAAGAGACACGTGCCGCGGGCACACCCCACCCAGCGGGAGCGGGACCTTTTGGCATCTCTGATCTTGTCATTGTCTCTTCGAGTGGGGACAAATTTGTGAGAAACCCCCGGGGGGAAAAAAGATTATTTAGGTGCCCGCAGATCAGTCCAGATCTCTTCTTCCCTGGCACAGGAGAAGCATAATTGGAACGGTCCCGAAAGAAAGAGTAGCGCAGTAAATGTGTTAAATAAACACTACAGCCTAATCGGCCCGCCAGTCATCCGCGCAGATTGGAAGCCTCCTAGCCTGGCGCCAAAGCCAGCGACGGTCCGGGCTCTGTTCCCGAGCAAAGGAAGAGCTCGGAGGCCCTCAGACTTGACCCCGCGGATGGTTAACGTGCGTGAAGGTTTTAGGAAGGCGGCTGGAAACCAGAGTGTTGTGCTAGATACTGTGAAACTGCTGCGCTAGGAGTGGAAGTGTCTTACGGGTAAAGAACCGGAGAGGGAGTCACTTTTATTGAGAGCAGAACAGCATCCAGACAGGCAAACGGGGTATCCAGGAGACCTCCGCGAACCTCTCTGGCCCCCGGGACCTGCGTGGTTGGTTAGGTGGTTTCCAGTGCCCACCCTGATTAAGGTCGCGGACCTTAATGAAGATCTGAACGAAGGAGTCAAACAAGTTCCCGGTATCGCCTGTTACCAGATTTAGCAATTAAATACATTTCACATAGGAGATCCTTCTATTAAAACATTAGCCATAGTTTATCTTAACTTCAGATATAACTGGAGGTCTGTATTTGTCTGGCAGCCCTACCCCAGGGGCAAATGTGTTGCTCGTGGCAAATCTTGATTGCCTGGAGAGACCAGAAATCCCGGTTGTGACATTTCCTGGCGCACAAGTTAGCAGTGGGGAATGATGAATTTGCTGGCACCTCAGATATTGAAAGACAAAGACAACTTCTTAGAATCCGCGGCAAGACTGCAACCCTTAGATACTACTGTGTGGCTACTGTCAAAAATTGAATTTTTTGTATATTTAAAATAACTTCTCAGTATTACCATAGAAACACCTATGGGGGAGGGACAGAAAGCCAATAAAGAGAAGTCAGTAATGGGTCAGAATGAAGACATCCCAAGTAGGTCCTTCCTGTCCCTAGATACACATGTTACCTTTTGAAACAGACTTTCTTTTTCATGAGAAACAGATTGGGCAGAGAAAGGAAATGATACAATTTGGGGGTCAGTTTCAATTCAATATAGCCGATAGGTCGTTTTTCTTCTTTTTGGTGAAAAGACAATATGATGGAGTGGCACATTATACTACCCATTTATGTAGGAGTATGTAAGTTTTACCAAAATAAATAAAATACATTTACATTTTGTCTACGGCTGCTTTCACACCACAGCACAAGGCAGAGCTGAATAACTGGGGCAGAGAGGGTTTGTTCTCCAAAGCCTAAATATTTACTGTTTGGCCCTTTATGAAAAAGCTTGCGGATCCCTGGAGTACGGTGCTAACAAAGCAATTTTTTAAATCATCCATGATTTCAATCACACATGTGCTTAAATTTTTTCCAGGGTTGCCTACTTATTTACATTTTTTTTTTACTTCTGACATTTCTACTTATTGTAATGGACTTTTCCCCCATCTTAAAAATTTATTTTAGTAATTTTTAAAAACTTGATTTCATTTTATTGATAGATTGCTAACGTGTCCACTTTAGTAATTTTTGATGGTTACACAATATTTTGCCATAATAAGATATCATTATATATAGCCCTTGCTTGAGTTTTAATGTTGCTTACATTTTTTAACTTTCAGCCATTGTTGTATTTTTGTACCTGTTATTTCCTGAAAATACATTGCTAGGCATGGATTACCAGGTTTAAAAAGACTGAGGAGAGGTTACCCTTTTGAATCTTGCCTGGTCATAAGATTTTGTTGTTCAAAAGGCTGTGCTAGTTCATATCGCCAACAGTGAATAAGTACTACAATTTGTATCATAACCTCATGAACATTGGGAATTTGCTTTCACATTTAGAAGATAAATTGCATTATCTGTCAGCATACCAATTATCTTTGTATAAATGAGAACAGTAGGGAGATGAGGGGAAAAAAGGACCTGCTTTCAGAGCTGCATTTTAACTTCCGTGGGCCCTCGCTGCTTCTGTCTTTGTAGACGCCTTACTCCATAAAAAAAGAAAAAAATGAAATTATATTGTATGACTGCATTAGTAAAAATAAATATATTGGAATAATATAATTAAAACATTTTCTTTGATCTAAAAGTTCATTTTTTTCCTTCTGATTAAAAAAAAAAAAATGAAAGCATTTTCATGGATCTCTGAAAAGTATCGTGGGTCCTAAGCATTGTGCCTGCTTTGTCTAATGGAGAGGTTGGCCTTATCCATCATCATAGTTTTTCAGGCTGATAAAACTTAAACAGTATTTGACTTAGGAAAGAGAGCATTAGCCATGGGAGGCTTATGAAAGGAAATGTAACTATTAATTTACCCATCTTGTAACTTAGTGAGAAATAAAGGAACAGTTTTAGATTTTGCGGGTGAGGGCACAGAAATGTTAATTCAGTCACCGATTCAGATAAAGAAGTGGGATTAAAACAAACTGTAATGTCCTTTCTAAATGAAAGAATGAATTTTCCTCCCTCGTTTTCTCCCTCTGCATTAAAAACTAAACAGGTACCCTGCAGTGCTGGCCCGGGTGCAGGCAGAATTGGATCAAGTCGTGGGTCGAGACCGTCTGCCCTGCCTAGAGGACCAGCCCAAACTCCCCTACATCACGGCCTTTCTTTACGAAACCATGCGCTTCTCCAGCTTTGTGCCCGTCACTATTCCTCACGCCACCACTGCCAACACCTCTGTTTTGGGCTACCACATTCCCAAGGACACGGTGGTTTTTGTTAATCAGTGGTCCGTGAATCATGACCCAGTGAAGTGGCATAACCCGGAGGACTTCGATCCCGACCGGTTCTTGGACAAGGACGGCTTCATCAACAAGGACCTGACCAGCAGCGTGATGATTTTTTCATTGGGCAAACGGCGCTGCATCGGGGAAGAGCTTTCCAAGATGCAGCTGTTTCTCTTCATTTCCCTCCTGGCTCACCAGTGCAATTTCAAGGCCAATCCAGACGAGCCCTCAGAAGTGGATTTTTCTTATGGCTTGAGCATTAAACCCAAGTCATTTAAAATCAACGTCACTCTCAGAGAGTCCATGGAGCTCCTGGACAGGGCTGTCCAAATGCTACAAGCCGAGGAAGACTGCCAGTGAGAAGCCAGACGTGAGCTGGAATTTTAGAAGTATTCAAGTTTTGGGGGATGGGGACTAAAGTTTTCCAGCTTCTCTCTGCTCTCTGCCTCTAAAGTGAGCATGAATCACCAGAGTATTCTCAGATCAGCCCTGGGCTGTACAGGAGCTCAGGGAATCCCTACTTTTTTTTGAGTCAACGATTTAAAAGGCCTAAAGAATTTTTATACACATGTCGAATGCTGGTAATAATTTCTCCAGGGAGCATTCTTTGGAGATAAAACACACATGGGCACACATGCAGAACTACTTCCAATACTTCCAATACCACGCCTTCGTGGGTGAGATCTGAGATTGACATTCTGAACATCAATAGAAAACTGTATTAAGTAAAGTTTCAGAATATATTGTTAAATACACCAAGGCAAAAAATTTCAGTGTAAGATGTGATAGAGGATGAGAAGGAAGAGATTCAGACCAGAAATTTTCTTCTCATCTTGTCAGTACAGTAGCTTAGTTTGGCAGTGGTATCTGTGGATGGACTTATCTTTTTGCCTACTGATGTGCTCTCTTTTACTTTTTTTTTGGATGACTCATAATGTCATTTGCTGAAAAAGAAATCAATAGTAGTTGGTTTAGTGATTATAGTGGGTTTCAGTGATTTATCATGAATTTTAAAATGTAACTTGTTAAATTGTAAAAATTCCAAGCTGTATTGGTTGCCAAAGTACAGAATTTCAATTATGAGAAACACCCCCCCCAAAAAAAACAAGATTTACCAGCCCAGCTAAGCTTTGAAATCATGCGATTGCAATGCACTAATTTTAATACTTTGTATAGGTTTTAAAAAATCACCAAATAGCATTCAATATGTATACATATATAATTATTTGTAATCAATATGTATTAATTATTTTATTATTAAATAGTATTATTTATCAAGAAAAGGTTAAATAATGTATATCTTTAATAATGTCATAGCAAATTGAAAAGTACAACCAATTGAAATAGTTTTGGCTCAAATACATGAAATGAGTTAGGTTAAATCAACTACCGATTTTTGACATGGAGACTAAGTTGAAGCAAAGTCTTGTTTCTCATCCAAAACTCAAGTGACAACTGAAAAATCTAAAAACTGGGTCTGTACAATATATTTATTAAAACTATAAATATATAATTGATCTAGTTCATATGTTAAAATTCCAAACTCTTGGCATGCTTAAATTTTAATTTAACTATAAAGACATTCTGATTATTGAAGTCCAGCTGAAGATACTGGAAATCTGACCATTAGCCATTGGAAAGCAGAGAAATTTCACCTGCGTTTCCTATCAATTGTGAACAATGTAACAAATTACTTGGATGTTCTCTTTATTTAGAAGAGCAGAGGGGAAATTTCCATTATAACAGAACTACTTGTTCTTTTAAATAGTTAAAAAAGAAACTAGCATTAATGTCAGTGTTTTGGAAAGTCAGAATCAGAAGGAGGTCTTGGAGGCTGTTTCGAGGACTGCATGTGCATCCCTGAAGCCGATCAGATGGATCGAGCTTTTTAAGATGGCCGATCCACTGGGCCGTCGTTTTGGTAACTGTGAAAACGTAAAGCTTGAACAAAATGTGTATGTTTAGTTTATGTAAATAACCTGAACACCTTAAAGAAAGTGATGGACGATTGTAAGAGTACAAAGTGAAGTTTAAAGGTTTAACTTTCATAGCATGTAAACATCCAAAGGAAGTTGTTCAGTGTCCTAAAAGCTTACAGCTTGTTTTATTAAGCTTTTGGAATCCTATCAAAATTATCAAGGAAGGAGTTTACCATGGCTGTGTGTGTGTATGTGTGTGTGTGGGGGGGGGGGGCGTAAAAGAAAAGAGTGGAAAAGTGAAAATGAAGAAAGATGGTTAAACATTTCCCCACTCATTCCAAGTTAATTAGTTTAAAATATGAATATTTAAAGAAAAGATGTTTTGTGTGCCAATATTAAAACCTAAGTTAACTTTTAAAAAATCCACAACATATTAGATCTAGTTTGTAATTTGAAATATTTTATTAGTAAAAATTTCACATAATTATAAAATCTCATAGCTGTACCTCTTGAATATGAAAAATTGTTTGTGCCAGTATTTTTAAAGGCACTCTAACATGAACTATAGAAATGAGGCTTACCAATACATTTAAATTTTCTTTGGCACTGGCAATTCCAAAATATTATTACCCCCTCCCCTCACCCCTCCAGCGAGGCTGAGACAGTGACTTGGGGCTGCCTTAGCCTCTTTATTGTGGCAGCAAAGTACCGTATTTTGCTGTGTATAATGCACACTCATATTTTTGTGCCCAGTATACACAGGACTATTCTACCCATGGTATGTAATCATGATACCCATGGATAATGCACATCCTTATTTTTCCCTAAAATAATTGGGCAAAAAGCACATGTTATACATGGCAATTTACGTAATCATGTACCAATCTGGGTGCCTCATTAACTCAATCAGATCCAGATGTGCTATAATATGTTTTTATGTAGTTTTTATGTATGCGGGCTGTGTTAATCTGGCACTTTCAACAGTGAGGAAGCTGTGCATATATAGAAAAAATTAAGGTGGACGCTTGGCGGTTAGCTGGCTTATTTGTTCATAACCTAGTTAAAGGAAGGAAAGCAAAACCAAAAACAAATAAAAATAACCAAATTTGGGGGCTACAGTAACCATGTTACTGGCTTAATCAGAAAACCTTATTTTATTTCTGCCAGAGAAAGAATGCATTTATTTGCTGGTTACCATTCTAGTCAGAACATCTATTCCAGGTGATTGCAATAAAGTATATCATTTATTAAATTCTTCATTTATATATTAAATCTTTGAATTTGTACGAAAATTACTTTTTTCCAAAACAAAAAGATGTCTCAGGTTTGTTTTGTGGGTTATCTGAAAGCCTTCATGTCTCAGAACTTAGCCTTTACCTGTGAAATATTATTACAGCCTTAATATTTTCATATTGGATCTATATTAGATCTAATGATTGCATAGCATTATATAGGGCCTAGCAGAAGTAATGCCATTGAGTGTGGGCCATAGGGTACGTGAATGTCTTACATGAGATAGACAGCAATTTGAATATTTCACCTAAAATGTCATATGCTGTGCTTGAGTGTGATGTTGTTATGTTACAGAGTTACATGCTTATGATTTTGTAATAAAACATTTTTATGTAATGAAAAAGGGCATTATTTATGCCAGGTCCTGTATAATAATTTGTGTATGATAAAAACTTATACTTTATTAGATGTTCATAACTCCAGGATAACTTCTTATTTAACCTTTTCTTATTTTTGTGTTTTATCATGTATGCTTTTAATATGTACATGACTATAATGCATAGTTGTACCTGAAATAGATTTTAGGGACATAGAATTCATTTGTAGCTTTTACTGTTTGATATACCAAATTAAAAATTCTGTATCAGTAATTACCTATAAGAGAACACCATTACCAAAATAATAAAAATCACTTCCATATTCTCGTTGTGAAGTTTTACTTTATGTTGTAGCACAATAGTCTAATGCATCTTCTATTCATTTGAACTACTATTTTAAGTGCTTGAATTAAAATGTTGCATTTTAAACATTTTATGTGGCTATTCTAATTTTAGGCTTCTTGCTTTATTTCTTTCTTTTTAAATAGGCTTTCAGCATTCAGTTTCATACCAAATTCCTGACCTTAATATTTTTGGATTTGTGAGAACCAACACAGATGTTAAATTTGAATGGCAAAGAACAACAACCAGTGTCAAAATTAATGGGAGTTAATTTTTAATTTTGAAAGTTTGACTAGATTGAGACTTTTAAGACTCTGGCCTTACTTATATTTCTGCTTCATCTAAGTAATGCAGGGCATATTCGCGCCCGCCCCCACCCTCCACAGCACACAGCACATCAGTTTTCTTTCTTGAGTATTTCATTTTTTTCTCTTTTTTTAATAGGAAAGCCTTTGTTTTTAATTTGGTCGATGTATTCATCCATTCATTTTTTAAGGTACATGTATCTTAAGTGCAATTAATGTCCAATAAAATAGAATGAATGAGAGTATTCTCTAATACTCAGTATGTAAATATTTTTCTGCTGACTTGTTTACCTGGCGAAAGTGTTGGCTTCACGGGACCCCTGCTGTGACTCCTCAGGCCTTCACTGCACCCCCCGCCCCCCGCCCCACAGATGGCAGCCTTGTGCGTGGCCGAGGGCCCTTATTTCTTCCAGGCTTTAGCTCCCATTACTGTGAAAACAAGGAAAGGAATTGTCAAGGAGAGCTGGATTCTACCCAATCAATGTGCTAGAATAGCAGACTGGAGTACAGGGTAGGAAATGAATGCAGCTTGGGACACAGACAGGCGTGGTTGCTGCAAACTCATCAAGGTCGTGTCTATAACCTCGAAGCCAGTAAATTTCCCTGCACGAAGATTACAGAAGATTTGGCTGCTAACTCTCCGTTGTTTTGACTCAATGACTCACATATTCTGGTCTCCAGCTTTGACCTATGAGTTATAATTCTTCCAAAAAGGAAGAGAAAGGAAGGAAATTAATACATGCCAATACATTCAGAAGCAATTGTTTCTAATGTAAAGTATCTGAGGAAAATAATCTAGTTCAAATAGGTATGGGCAAGTTAGAGGCAAACAACAGCTTATGCTCGTAGCTCCTTTAATCCCTCGCATACAGGCTGCGTGAGCTTCATGAACACTTCTCAATATGTGTCAAGTATGAGGGGAAGGAATGGAACTAAAATACGTTAAACGCTTATTTTGTATGCATCACCATGCTAATCACGTGAATGCAATATGACACAACAATCCTGTGAGGGGGTAGTAATGTAACATTGCTAAAGCATGCATTTAAAAGTGGCAGTGACCGGATTTTCCTTAGAGATGAACTGACTCCAGTGTTTGCCGTCTTCCTGCTGTGTAGCCAGTCACTCCCCAACCTGCCCAGATTTGGGTACATAGTCTAGTCAGTCTATGCTTTAATCCCTTTGATCCTTGGAGTTTCACAAGCAATGTACCTCCTTTGTTCAGGGTGTATTTCATACCACAGTCAAGGAGTAACTGACATTGTGGAGTGCCAGAAAGATTCACAACCCTCCTCTCTCCTGAGAAAAGCATCATTAAGTTGTTCCCTGTGAAAAAAAAGAGGAAGAAAAACGGTCATGCTTTATCTTTCAATTCCCGAACCTTTGTCCTATAATCCAACTGGGCCAGGGAACCAAAAGGTTTAGTTGCTTGTGCAGCAGCCTGATTGGAGAACTGTCTCCAAGAGGGCTGTACCACATTGAGTACAGGCTCCTGTGACTAATCAGAGCCTCTCCTGCTCTCAGAGACCTCGAGCAGGGTGAAAGCTGGGAGCACTGGCCAGAGGGAGACAGCACCAAGGCATGAATGAAATGAGGATGTTGACTGGAAGCCTGCCTGGGCAAACAGCATACCTGGAGCACCTGGAACTGGTTTTGGACCTCTTGCGATCTCTTTCAGTGATGAGAGGCCAAATTAACTAACTAAATATTATAGTAAATAAACAACACAGTATTGCACAAATTATACAGTACTTTAGCACAAATCTAACAGCCACTGAGACCCCCTCAGGTTGGCTAAGAGTCTCTCCACAACCCGGAAGAGTCTTCCAGCCTCTTATTATTATTATTTTTAATTGTTTCTTATTTATTTCTAAAAAATTAAAACAAATTCTATTTTGTTTCTCTCCTTCTCCCTCTCAATTGTTTCTGTCCCTCTCGATAGCGCTTAATGTGTACTTTTTGTTTGTATGTGTTCCAACAAAATTTGTATTATTATTTTGCATACATGTGTTTTTAATGTGCGCAAATGCTGTACATACCTCTACTGTCTCATGGCCCATGGTATTCATCTATCACATTTTCTCCATCCACTCTGCTGGGAGTGGGCACCCAGATGGCCTCCAGCACTATGCGTCCCCAAATCATGCTGCTAGGAGCATCCTTGTACGTGTTATTTATAATCACTCTGAAGCGGAAATGACCTAAATGTCCTTCAACAGGAGATTAGCTAAACAACTGTGGTGTTGTACATCCATACAAGGAAATGATACTCAGCAATAATAATAAATAAATAAACTATTGATCCATGCAACAACTTGCATGAATCTCAAGGGAACATTGTTGAATAAAAGCAGACAGGCCCAAACAGTTATACGCTCCATGAGCCTGGTTATATGGATGACTCTAAAAAACAAAACTAAAGTGATACAGAGCAGCTCGCTGGTTGCCAAGGGTTAGGAGTGGAGGGAAGGTGTGACTCCAGAGCATGATGGAGCTTTTTTTTTGAGGGGGGGGATGGTTTCTGATTGTGGTGGTGGTTACATGGATCTCGTGTGTTAAAATTCATAAAACTGTACATTAAAATAGATTGAAAAAATATTTTATAAAGGAGAGTTGGTACAAATGAGCTTACCTGAAGCCAAACTGAGGGTGGCAGATAGCAAAATAGATGCTGGCATAGGTAGAGACCCTGAAAAAAGAAGGTCAAGCCCAGATGTGTGAACCAGGGTCACGGCTGTGTTGAGTCCGTGTAGACTGAGGGAAAGGGCGGTACCAGGTCTTCAGGACAGAACACCAGCTTTGTGGGTGGACAACAGGAACTACAGCCATGGGCTGGCACCTGCCACTTAGGGCAGTTATAATTCAATGCCATAAATATATATTGAGCACCTACTGGGTGGCAGGCACTGCTCTGGACACTGAGGATATAAAAATGAACACGACAGCCAGGTCCTGAACTCTTAGAGCTGATATTTTAGTGGGGTGGGTAGGGACAGAGGAAATAAAGAAATAAGATTTTAGTTAATTGTAAGTGTGCTGTAGACACAATGAAACAGAGTGAAGGGTGTGTGTGCATGTGTGTTGGAGGGACTCTTAAGAAGAGTAGTCGGGGAAGACTTTATGAAGGAGGTGACACAAAAGGGTGGGATTAAGGACAAGCTGGTCACTAATGAGTCACAGCCCACAGTCTGAAATACAATAATCTCAGCACACCCAATGATAGATGTTCTAGGCAGGCCTTTAATCAGTCTTGGCTTTTGGTTTTGCCAAATGGCATTGGTATGGTCCAGATCATTTCCTGCCTTAGACTCTCAAGTTCATTCTGAATCATGTCCCCCTGGGAGCACCAAAACCACTCCTGAAGCATTAGGAGAGGGCAGGCTCTCTCTGTCTGAAAGTCTGTTGGAGTTAACATACACACACAATGATGTTTTGAAAGACAGAGGTTACAAGGGCCTACTGATTCTTAATTTTGCATTCACCAAAGGATTTCAAGTTGATTCTTTGGAACACATAATGGATCTTCTTCTGGAATATTTTTTAGACTCTGCCTCTGGCCCTTGAATGATCCTTTTACTATGTCTGATTGAAAAGGATTCCCACCCTAATCTCAGCTGGGTTACTGAACAGCCTTGAGTTACTGTTCCCAGGACCTGACATGCCAGGTGCTGTACTGCCCATCCAGAAATGCTTGTTGTGCCTTGTTTTACTGTTTTACCACATTTATGACAGCTCTTGCTCTCATCTAGGACTTGGGATGCTGGGACTTATGTCACACTCAGCTTAGAGAAGGCCATGCAATTCCATCCCCTCACTTGGAGAAAGCTGCTACTGCTGCCTTTGGCCTGGCGGGGGGAGGGGGGGCAGGGGTCTGTACCAGCCAGTCTGACGCCTCCTCTGGTCTTTATTCGCCCACCTAGTATTTCATTGTTGCCCTGCTTCAGGCCAGAGGGCACCTGGACTCTCTAATTGCCCTTTCCAGCAATCACCATTTTAATTTAAGACTCTGCTTCTGGAGTTTCCACAGCTGCCAAGCAAATCCAGTTGGCGCTCCCCTTTCCTAGCATTTGGCATTGACCTTGAGGAAAGAAGTGCGAAACACGGCTAGACAAAGAGGTGGAAGAATAAGGTTGACTTTTTCTTTTTTTACTGTTGTGTTTTCCAATGTGGTTTCCAGAAACTAACTGCAGTAAAAAGTAGAGCGAGCCTGCCTACCACTTAGTTTTAGTTTCTGACTTTAAGAGATGGTTCTGGAAACATCTATCATGACTTTGTTAACAAAATCAACAAAATTGTCCTCCTTCCTCAGTGGCCCACCAGGCTCATTTTCTTTGTGATGTGTCAATGAGTTTGGTTCATGATACACACCTGCCACTTGCTTCTTCAAGCTCAGCATCTTTCTCATTTTCTTTGCACCTCCTCTCCTACCTCCCTCTAGTCTGAGCTCAGACTGCACCTTGCTAATGAAGCCTATCTTCACTACTCAGTTTAATATTCAGTCCGCTCAGCTCTGCCGGGCACTCTCAGCTCAACTTGTCTTGCTTCCCTTTTTCTGTTTTTCTTTTTTCCTCTTTTTCATAGCACATTTTCTCCTGTTAATCTCACATAAATTCAATCTTTCAATTTTGTTTGTGGTTTACTGTCTGTCTCTACCAGACCTAGCTCCCCAGAATGTAAATGCCACAGGGGTGGGTATATTTTTTTTGCTTGGAAAGTAGAATATCCAATCATCCTGCTGGGTTTTCTACACAATACCCAGCAACTGGTTTACATTATGTTTTCAATTCACATGGTTTGAATTCACTGCCCAAATAAACAATTCACTCACAAAAGAAATTAATTATTGTCTTATAGACCCGAGCTATCCAATAAGGTACTCATTAGTCACACATGGCTATTTAAAGTTAAAGTAATTAAGGTTAAATAAAATTAAAAGCACAGTTCTTTAGTCACACCAGCCATATTCCAGCGGCTACTGTTGTAGACATCACAGATATAAACCACTTCCATCGTAGTAGAAAATTCTACTGAACTGGACAGTTCTGCTATAGATGAATCAATTTGTCAGCTTCTTGAATTTTTTTGTGTCAGTTGATTGCATTTTCCTCTTAGTCAGTTGGTGACTATGTATTTACTCTCTACTTTGGATAAGGTGCCATGATAAGAATTATGACCTGTGTGGGGAGGATTCAGAGACCTTGCCTTTTTCGGCAGGTGGGTCTGGAGATGAATGTAATGTGAAGATATGGACCAAGAGCCTTGAGGTAGATGTAAATAAAGTGCTGGAGAAATTCAAAGGAAGATTTGTATTTTACCAGTTCAAGTTAGGAAACCAAGGAAGGCTTCCTGGAGGAGATGGGTCTGAAACAGAACACTCCCCATTACCTTGGTACTGAAGCAGAGAACCTGTAACACCTGACAACTAAAGGAGAGAATATGTATAAATTAATAATCTGGTGGGATGGTTAACTCCAAACAAGGACAGTCAAATTTGTGGTTCCCAGGGCTTCGGAGTTTTGATATTATTTCTTTGCCCCAGGCTCATTTATCTTTTCCCCTGAACCCACAGGGGCTGACTCGTATTGCCCTGACCTTCATCCACAGCTGAAGTACCCAATACTCCCAGTAGAAAATAAACCCAGATCAAAAAAACAAGACATCTGAGGAACACAATTATTTTTAAAGAAAAAAAAATTCCAAGAGCTAGTGTGGCTCTCTGATACCACTAATACACGTTAAATATTTCCTGATTATTTATTCTAATACTGTTCAGACAGCCTCAGTGAGCTCCACTGGCCAGCAGCCATTTCGATAGATGAATCTTGTATGGTTTACCCCAGAGGTCCAGGGGCCTTGGGCCAAATCTGACCCACTGCCTGCTTTTGTACAGCTTGTGAGCTATGAGTGATTTGTACATTAATGGCTCACGAAATCAAAAGAAGAATACTATTTTGTTACATATGAACATTTTATGAGATACAAATTTCAGTATCCATAAGTTAAGTTATGTCAGAACACAGCCACACTCACGTATTGTCTATGACTGCTTTCCTGCCATCGTGGCAGAGTTGAGTAATTGTGACAGAGGTCACACGGCCTGCAAAGCCTGAAATATTTACTGACTAGTCCTTACAGAGTAAGTTTACCAACCTGGTCTATACCATCAACTCCTTAAGGCACCAACTAATAATTATGGTAACCGCCTCATGCTTCCCAAGCACTTTACGGCTAACAACGCACGGCCACATGCCTCATCTCTGTCTCTGCCTTGAATCACCCTGGACGGAGCCAGAGCCTTGGCAGACTGATGTTACTTCACAGGCAGACATGAACTCACAAGGCCAACACCCCAATTGCGGTCACTAGGGCTCAGAAGCTGGTCACAGGCATTTTTCATGAAAGGAAATATTTAAGAATATTCCAAGTTGTTTGAAAGTGTAGGTGTTTTGTCACAGACTAGAGAACACAGCAGGTAAATTCAGACAAAATTCAGACCCATGCAGCATGATGACATCACTAAAACAAAATTGAAAAAACCGATTGTCGTTTCAGGATGTGAAGTCCTTGTTCAGTTATTTTTGTCTTCCCCAATTATTTGGTCTCTTTAATGTTATATCATTTGAGAGTGTACCACCGCTTCACAATTAATGCATGTAATCTAAGGTAATGTAACAATGAAATAAGCTAAATTCTTCCTCTTATATAGTCACAGGGGACAGTCTGAAATGTATTTTTGAATTCTCTTATGTTCTTACACGCAGAATACAGTAAAATAAAATATAATCAAGTATAATACAGTCAGATCAGTCAAGCCAGAATTTATTTAGCATCTAGTTTATTTCTAAACATTAAGTACTATTAGATATTGTTATAAAATAAACCTGTTATAAAAATAAACACACTTCCCGATACAGAGGCGTTCATTGTCTCTTCCAGGAGACACCCTCAAACACCCCTAACACAGGGTGATGGACGGTGTCATAGAGATACGTATGAAGTGCTATGAGAATGAGGATTAGGAAATACCTCATTCTCCTAGGGAACATGGGCGATGACCCAGGTGGAATGGGAGGGGGGTGTGTGTGTGTGTGTGTGGTGTGTGCGCACGCGCTTAGTAATGTGCTATTTGGGAACTATATTAGGGACTAGATGAGACTGACTTTTAATATTTCAAGTGGACAAATAACTAGTACTTCTTGGAGCCCTTGGATAGGGTTTGTACTCTTTTATTTTTTAACAGCATTCATGAAGCTGTCTTGTTTTAGCACATATGGTAGATAGCATGTCCATGTTTCATGTTCCCATGAAACCCCCCCAAACTTTCCAGGACATTTAAGGTAATAATACTGAGATACTCCACTCTTGATATGTCAGCAATCAGTAATGGCCACTTGACATTAAATGTTTGGTCTTAGGTAAGATGAGCTGTGGGTCTTTGGCAATTAATTATATTTGTCTTTTTGGTGGTGTTTACAAATCTTTTTTACTTATTGATTTGAGAGAGAGAGAGGAAAAGAGACAGAAAGAGAGACAGAAACATTGATTTGCTGTTTAAATTAGTTTTATGTTCATTGGTCAGTTCTTGTATGTGCCTTGAACAGGCATCGAACTTGCAACTTTGGTGTATCGGGACAACGCTCTAACCAACTGAGCTATGCAGCCAGGGCTGGCAATTGTGTTTGGATAGCACTGTTTTTTCTCTCACTCAAAAAAGCTTATCACAACTCACGGGAAAAAAGTTATGTTATTACAGAGATAATCTTAAATCAACCACTGTCACTCTTATTTATTTTTACGTGACATTATTTACACTAGTTGGTACTTTATTTTTAGGAACACAATACTTTCAGTCTCACAATGAATTAAGATATAACTGAGATTAAGAATCACTGCTTTGAATGACAACAGAGCCCTGGCATTTGTAGATTGGGCAGCCATGCAGTCAGCACTGAGGGTCCGTCCCTCACAGTGATTTTGCTGAGGCCCAGATCTGAATCCCACAGACAGCGAGGCCAGAGTGTGGGGGCGAATCCATTAGCTGGCAAGCCCAGCCCACTGCCCACGCTCTCCTGTCAAAGTAGCAGGACTGTTTTCTCCTTGACTTCAGAGTCCCTGTGGGAACTGATTTAAAAAAAGAAGTTTGTAGAAAATAGCCCCAGGAAAAAAACAGCAACTGCTGGTGATGGCAATAAAAAGTAAGAGAAATAGTCCTATGAAGTATCATTAAGTATATGAAGTTCACTCAACATTTTCGGTTCCACCGCACTGTACTGTACAGAGGGAGTTTAAAGTCCCATCACCATCCACAAACGTCTCCAGACAAGATATCTGGATTGAGTGTGAAGGGTCGACTGTATTCAACACTCTCCTCAAGATTTTCTTTTCACTTTGAATGGGCGCAGCCCCAAAGAAAGGATTGGTGAATCAAAGATAAACATCAAACCAGACTCTGTCTAATCGCATGAACTCCAGATTAATGAAGCCTGAGCTAACGAGGTTTCATTAGCTCTAGGCCCTAGAGCAAGTCCTAATCCCTGTCACCAGAGTTGGCGGTGTCCTTCCTGAAGAGACTCCCTGCCCACTCCCCGGGAGCAGCCAGCCTCCCCAGGCCGTGTTACAACTAGTTCTTCCCTCTCCACAACTCTGAGTCTGGCGCTTATAGATAATGCGCCCTAAATAATGTGATAGTTTCCAGGTAATTTTTCCAGGTGGATAGTTCACAGAAGCGAAGGATTACCCATGAGCCTTCTCTGCATGCTGCTTCTTCTGTCTCATTTTCTTCTGACTCTTAGGAATTGACCATTCAGGAGTTGACAGACTTGAGCTCTAAATGTCAGTTAATTGCTTTTTATAGCTAGGAAGCTAGATTCAGGGTAAGAACTACTATTCAATTTCAAATTGTGACGCTTCCATTGGAGCATGAAAGGAAACCATAAATAAAAATTATGGGAATAATCACCCCAAATTAAATTAAGAGCCCATTCAAATTTCTTAAACTCATGTCTTTCAAGTAGCATCCTGTTTTTACAGGGTGCTTACCTTTTCAAGGTCTTTTTATATTTATTGCCTAACTGTTTACATAGATTCTATAGATAATAACATAAATTATAATTTAATAGAATACATTATTATACCAACTCAATAGATGAAATATGAGAGTAATCACTTGGAGCCATATAGTGAAATGGCCCTTTGTTCTTACTTTAAGAAATGTACATGGATTTCACAAAGAATAGTGTTTTCTCTCAATTCCAAGTTCTTAAGAAATGACTAAGAGTTGTATTAGGAATTGGGGCACATAGTGTTACCGGACAGGGACAGCCTGGAGTGAGTCTGCCTCAGGCTGGCCTGGCTTTGTGTAGGAAAGATTTCACAATGTGAGTCCAGGTGATTTTGAGAGTATGTTTATTAAAGCTGGGGACAGTGAAACAAAGGAAGGACCTAGAGTAGAAGTAACAGGAGAGAGCCTACCTAGGTGGTGCTCTGCTTTGGCTCCCCAGAAAAGTTATAGGAAAGGAGAGAGCCTAGGTGGGGCTGCTGTTAGCTCCCCAGGAAGTCAGAGAAAAGGGGCCTTGGAGACAGGATCAGGGGGTTCGCCCTGGTTGAGCTGCCACTACCCACTGCTCCCCTGGCATCAAGGCTCCTGAGGATCCTTAGACTTTATGAGAAAATAAAAGGTTCATGTCTGGGAGGGGGCTTGGGCATGCTCTAGGGAGAGCCTGCCCTGAGTCTCTGTACTGACGGCTTTTTACCTTTTTTCTGTGGGTAAGAATCTGAAGGTAGGGTTTCAGCAGAATATTCATTAGCTTTCCAAGTGCATTTTTATTATCCTGATGTGTTAAAATGAACACAGAGTGGGGTTTGGGAATATTCTTTGGTCTGCTATACTGCTTTATTTTTATCTTGGGTCTGTCAGGCTTTTAATGGGGCTTTGTTATTTATTCCCCTGACTTCATCTCTCCTTGGGTTTAGCCGACACAAATGACATTGAGTCTTTGTTCTCTATTTCCCAGACCAGGGAGATTTAAACTATGTATTCTTTGGTTAAGGAGGAGAGGTATAACTCACTTGCTTTTGAATGTTCTTGGTTAGAGGAGATAAGGTCTTACAATAAACCATTTGGCCTTGTTTAATTTTCTTGTCTCAGTTTCCCCATTCCACTTGCGCAGGAATTTTCCTGGCATTTTACTATCCTGTCACAGGAGGATATCCAGGCCCGCTTTTCTGCCCAGCTGAAAGCTGGGTTGCATCTTGTCAGGCAGGACACAGGTCCTATCGGCTTCTTAAGTTTCCACAAAACACCTGAGATGTGAAAACAATGTGATGGTCACATTGCTTGCTTTTCCAGGAACAGGAGGGGAGAATCAGAGGAACAGGTGCTGTATGTGGAGATACATGGAAGGAGATACAAGGTCGTGAAAGGTATTTTTCAAAGTAGGCGATACTTAGGCATGTGCATATGCTGGCCACAGTGGTCCAATAGGGAGAGCAAAAGATGAGGTGGAGCAGGAAGGAGTCTATTGCAGGAGTCAAGTCCTTGCGAAGCCGCTGGGGGACAGGATGCATGCCACATGGGGATGCTGGGACAGTATGGGGGTTACCAGGAGAAAAGGAGGGTGCGGGCAAGTGGCAGAGGATTGGTGGGGGACAAACAGTGATGCAGGACTTGCCTTTGGGTGGTGAACACAATACAATATACAGATGATGTATTATAGAATTGTACACTTGAAAACTATAATTTTATTAACCAATGTGACTATAATATATTCAATCAAAATATAAAAAATAAAATCAAATCTATTGGTGAGCTTCAAATGAATCTCAAGCCTGCCAACTCATAGTTTTATATTTCTCCCTGAATTTAAGTTGCAATAGTTTTGGTGCTAATAAAGCCTCCTTTTCCTATCACCTGTATGGCTTGGTCAGGGTGTAGTCTAGACATTTCTACAACTTGCTTCTTCTGCAGATTGGCCCCAGAGGAAGCTGCTTTCACTCAGAAGGATTTATAGCAACCTGGTGGTTCTATCATTTGTTAGTGTTTCTTTTTATATGCCTCAACTCCAATTTTGAATCATCAGCTTTCTTTTCATAGCTGGAGCTCAGTTTCAGTCTTTTATAAGTCAGCTCTGTGTCTTATCAGTAGTTCATCCTTTTTTATTGCTAAATAGTATTCCATTGTGTGGATATACCAATTTTGTTTATCCCTTCACCAGTTGATAGACATCTGGATTGTTTCCACTGTTGGGATGTTATAGATATTGCTGCTATGAACATTCACACACAAATCTTTGTGTGAACATATTTATATAAGTCTATTTTTACTCAGATATTTACCTTTTCCAGTGCACTTTGTTTCATGTGGACTTAAGTTTTCATCTGACGACATTCCCTTTCTGTTTGGAAGATTTCTTTTACTATTTCTAGCAACAAACCTCATTGACAATGAATTCTCTCAGTCTTTGTTTATCTAGGAAAGTCTTTATTTCATCTTCATGTTCAAAGGATAGTTTTGTTGGATACAGATTTCTTGGTTGACAAGTTTTCCATCTAAGACTTTGATTATGCCATCTTACTTCTTTCTAGCCTCTATTTTTTCTATTTTATGCAAAGCCAGCTATTAATTTTTCCTCTGTATATAATGAGACCCTTTTCTCTTGCTGCTTTCAAGGTTTTTCTTTTTGTTTTTGATCTTAACACTTTGACCATGACATACTTAGGTGCAGATCTTTTTTAGTTTACCTTCAGCTTTATAGAGGTGTAGATATATTTTTTAAATTAAATTGTGGAAGTTTTTTTGCCATTATTCCTTAAAATATTTTTTTCTGTCCCTTTCTATATTGCTGATATTTCTGCTTAGTTTTTAAAAAAAACTATTATTCTTATTCTTAAGCCTGGTTCCCTTAGGGTTTTCCCTGTGACAGTATAGCTGAGTGGTCAGCCTATGAATGATAGGTTAGAAGTTGTGCTTAAATACTTTTAATCCGATAGTTTTATATCTTTTGCCAATGAATCTTTATGTAGGTTGGAAACCGCACTCAAAGGTCAGACAGTTTACAAGTCTACCCCAGACGTTCACTTTTTTCAAGCTCTTCTGTGATTTACATGTGCAACGACTCATGTTCAGCCAAGCATATGTGAATAATCAGGGCCATCTCTGGTCCCTTTGAGTGGGTATGTGGCCATTGGTGTGTGTGCGGCCGTTCAGACTCTCAGGATACGTGGGAACTCACTACTTCTACTTCATTTCCTGGATTATTCGTTAAATTTCTGGCTAATCTGTCTCCCGATTGCTTGCCTCAACCAGGATCACAACTTCAGGCTAGCTGTGATGTTGGCCTTCCCTATTTGTTTCTCACCAAGATTGCTACTGTTCATTGCAACACCCACTGGCATCGAGTTTTTCCATCCTTTGTTCCAGTCAAGTCAGCAGCCCTGGCAGAACAGCTATAAGATTTCATTGCATGCCCCACCCTAGTATAATTACCATACAAATTGAGTTAGGGGTAGGGAGTAATAAGAACAATTCCAGTCAAAAAGCCTACAGATTCCCAATATTTTTAGCTAAGGTTCAGTGAGTTTTTCTTCAATTAATGCTCTTAATTTGTTATATGCCTTTGATCAATTTCCAGCTTTCCAAAATAGTTGTTTTAAAATTTTTGTCTAGTTTTACCATACTTTTGGAGGGAGAGAGTTTCCAAGCTTCTTGCTCCACCATTGCAGAAGTCTTGCCTCTGGGGAGTGTGTTGCCCTCCCTTTTTTAAAAATCAGGGTAAGTGAGAAGCAAAACATCAAGCTCATACACACATGCATAAAATTTGTGAATCTAGTAAGCACTGAATATAATACACATAACAGCAGTCAGTTCTATTTGTCAATCTGTTACTAAGTGTGTTACAGGTATCATTCCTTCTCATCTTCACAGTATCAATGTCTAATACAGAACTTGGCTCAGTTCTTGAAAACCCCTTACTAATTTCCTTCCCAAGAGAAGATACAAATAAAAAGAGAAACAATGACCACAAATTTGATAACTTAAATGAAATGGACTAATTCCTTGAAAGATGCAAACTACCAAAATTCACACAAGAAATAATCTGAATAAACCTGTATTCACTAAAGAATTGGAATAAGTAGTTAATAACCTTCCAAAAAAGAAAATACCAGGCTCAGATGGTTTCTCTGATGAATTCTATGAACATTTAGGGAAGAAATTATACTAATTTTTAATAATCTCTTTTAGAAAACAGAAAGGACACTTCTTAACTCATTTTGTAAGCCAGCATTAATTACTCTAACATCAAACTCAGATAAAGAGAGTATAAGAAAGTAAAAGTACAGGCCAATACCACTCATGAACATAGATACAAAAATTCTTAAAATATTAACAAGTCAAATCATAAATGTATAAAAATAATTGTGCACCATGACCAAGTGGGTTTATTCCAGGTTTACAAGGCTGGTCTTATATCTATAAATTAATGTAATCCACTACATCAACAGGCTAAAGGATAAAAATCATATGATCATATCAGTTGCTGCAGAAAAAGCATTTGATAAAATCCAACACCCATTCATGATTAAAAAACACTCAGAAAAGTAGAAATAGAGGGAAATTTTCTTAACTCAATAAAGAAGACTTAAATAAAACCCTTAGTTAACATTATAGTTAATTGTAAGAAACTGAGCACTTGCTTCCAAAGATCAGGAACAAGGCATGCATATCTCTTTTCAACACTCCTATTTAACATTGTACTGGAAGTCTTAGAAAATACATTAAGATTTAAAAAGAAAACAAAGGTATATGAATTATTAAGATATGAATGAAACTTTGTTTATAGATAACATAATTGTTTATTTAGAAAATCCCCCAAATTAACAAAAACTCCTTAAATTATTAAATGGTTAGAGAAAGATTGCAGGATACAAAATTAGTTTTAAAAAATCAGTTACTTGCATATTTACCTGTTATGAACAATGAGAATTTAAAATGAAAAACCATTTATAATAGTATGCAAAAAGGAAATATCTAGGTATAAATCTAACAAAATACGGACACAATTTATATATGAAAAACTACAAAATTTTGATGAAAGAAATCAAGAAGATCTAGATAGTGAGATATCTATGTTCATGGGCCCAAAGTCTCAATGTATAATGAAGTCAATTCTTCCCAGCTTAATCTGTACAATTTAGTGTGGTTCTGACCAAAATCAAGCTATTTTTTAGAATGTGAAAAACTGATTCTAAAGTTTATATGGGACTTCCAGTGAAGGTGGTGGCATAGGCAGACATGGCTTATCTCTTCACACAGCCACATCAAAATTACAACTATAATATAAAGCAACCATCACTCAGAAACATCAGAAATTGAGTTCAATGGAAGTCTGACAACTACAGAATTAAAGAAACCACATCCACCCAGATTGGTAGGCGGGGCTCAGATGTAGAACAGGCTGGTCCCTCACCCATGTGTAGTGGATAAAAATTTGGGAGGGATATCCCAGGAACAAGGAGTCCCAGCCCTATACCAGGCCCCATAGCCCAGGGTTCCAGTGCAGGAAGATAAGTCCCCACAACTTCTGGCTGCAAAAACCAGCAGGGATTGAGTCAGTGGATGAAACTTCTGGAGCCTCAAGCAGTTACTCTTAAAGAACCCACAGACAGACTCATTGCCACAGACTCACTCCCTCTGAGCTCCAGCACTGGGGTATCTCGAAAGGCACCAGTGGTATGCAGGAAGAAACTGAAGAGTCTGGCATCAAGGAGAGCAAAGGCCATTGTCCCTTTTCTGAATTTTCCCCCCCACAGAACTGGCAGGCTGGTGCCATATCTGGGTCTCCATCAACTTGGCTAACACTGTTTGACCCAATTTGGAGATCTCCAGAGACTCTACTCCACCCAACTTATGGACCCACCCAAGCTGCTTTTCCATATGAATGGCTGGTCTTGGCTCAAGCTTCACAATTTCCTAAGTCCTCTCAAACAAGCAAGAGCTGGCCTCAGTGAGCCCCAGGCCCGGCAGCCAACCTAGATTCAGAGCTTGGCTTTTCCTGGGAATCTCCAAGCCCAGAACAAAGAGTGACCACCTCAGATTGCTTTATAGCTCAGGCAGGGTGGCCCTGGGCAAAACACAGGTGGGGGCTGACCTCGGCCTGCACCACCTGGGAAACCCCAGGGCCAGTACTCCCAATGGACAGCTACACACCACATTGGTGCACCACCACGCTGCCCCTGCACAGCTGACCCTCCATGGAGGGCAGAGGCTGGTCGTAAGTGGTCACAGCCAGTCCTTGCAGCTGACTGACCTAACTAAATCCCTCCCATTGACCTGCCAACAGCAACAAAGGCTCAACTATAAGAGGAGGGTATATTCAGCCCACACAAAGTATGCACCTTGAGTACCCAGCTCAGGTGATAGGGGAGGCTGTGCCAATGGACCCTACAGGACACCTTCTACATTAGGCCACACTTCCAAGACATGGAGTCAAAGCAACTCTGCCTAATACATAGAAACAGACACTGGGAGGTGGTCAAAATGAGGAGACAAAGAAACATGGCCCAAATGAAAGAATAAATCAAAACTCCAGAAAAAGAGCTAAACGAAATGGAGATAAACAATCTATCAGATGCAGAGTTCAAAACACTGGTTATAGGGATGCTCAGGGAACTTAGTGAGGACCTCAGCAGCATAAAAAAGATCCAGTCAGAAATGTAGGATACACTAATTGAAATAAAGAACAATTTACAGGGAAACAACAGTAGAGTGGATGAAGCTGAGAACCAAATTAATAATATGGAATGTAAGGAGCAAAAATCAACTAATCAGAACAAGAGAAGAAAAAAGAATCCAGAAAAATGAGGATACAATAAGCAGCCTCTGGGACAACTTCAAGAGGTCCAACAGTCATCACAGGGGTGCCAGAAGGATAAGAGAAAGACCAGGAAATTAGAAATCTATTTGAAAAAAATAATGAAAGAAAAACTCCCCTAATTTGATGAAGGAAATAGACATGGAAGACCAGGAAGCACAGAGAGTCCCAAAGAAGATGGATGCAGAGACCCACTCCAAGACACATCATAATTAAAATGCCAAAGTTTAAAGAGAGAGTCTTAAAAACAGCAAGAGAAAGGAAGTTATTTACCTACAGGGGAGTTCTCATAAGACTGTCAGCTGATTTTTCAAAAGAAGCTTTGCAAGCTAGAAGACATTGGCAAGAAATATTCAAAGTCATGAAAAGCAGAGACCTACAGCCAAGATTGCTTGCCCAGCAAAGATATCATTTAGAATCAAAGGATAAAGGAAGAGTTTTCCAGACAAGAAAAAACTAAAGTTCATCATTATCAAACCATTTTTATATGAAATGTTAAAGGAATTTATTTAGGAAAAAGAAGATCAAAACTATGAAAAATTAAATAGCAAAACACACAAATGTATCAGCAATTGAATCTAAAAAACAAACTAAGCAAACAAGAAGAACAGAGACAGAATCATGGGTACAGAGAGCATTTTGATGGTTGCCAGATGGGAGGGGGGTGTGGGGGAATGAGTGAAGAGGTGAGGGAGTTAAGAGTATAAGTAGATAGTTACAGAATAGCCATGGGGATGTAAAGTCCAGCATAGGAAATGGAGTAGCCAAAGCACGTATACACATGACCCATGGACGTGAACAATGGTGGGCGGACTGCCTGTGAGAGTGGAGGGTGCTAGATGGAGGGGCTTCAAAGGGGAGAAAAATCAGGACAACTGTAATAACATAATCAATAAAATATAGTTTTTAAAAAATTAAGAAAAAAAGTTTATATGGAAAGGCAAGAGACCCAGAATGGCCAGTACAATATTGAGAAGAACAAAACTGATGACTGACACTATCTGATTTCAAGACTAAGTATAAAGTTATCATGATAGCATGACCATGATGAAAATAGACACACAGCTCAAAGGAACAGTAGAGGAAGTCCAGAAATAAAGGTAATGGAGGAAAAGACAGTCTTTTCAATACATTGTGCTAAAACAATTGGAGGTTCATATGCTAAACAAAGAGAAAAAGAAATCTAGGTACAGATCTTACTTGTATTACAAAAATTAATGCAAAATGCATTATGGACCTATGCAAAATGCAAAATTATTTAAACCTCTAGAGGAAAACCTCTAGATTTCTTAGATACAACAACAAAATATAATCAGTGAAAAAAAAATTGGTAAGTTTGTCTCGATTGAAATTTAAAATTCTGCTCTGTGGAAGTCACTATAGAAAAATTGAAGAGACAAACCACAGACTAAGAGAAAATAATTGCAAAAACACTTATTTGATAAAGGACTCCTATTCATATTATATAAATAATTTTAAAACTGAACAATAAGAAGGCCGACAACCCAGTAAAAAAAAAAAATAGAATAAAATATCTGAACAGATACTTCACCAAAGAAAATATACACATAGCAAGTAGGCATACAAAAAGATGTTCAGCATCATATGTCATAGGGAATTGCAAATTAAAATAATCAGAAAATACTACCCACTGATTAGAGTGGCTAAAATGCAAAACACTAACAACCCCAAATGCTGATGAGGATGTAGAGCAATAGGAACTCTCAGTCATTGCTGTTGGGAATGCCAAATGGTACAGCCACTTTGGAAGACAGATTGGTAGTTTCTTACAAAACTAAATTTACTTTTACCATATAGTCTAGCAATTATACTCCTAGGTATTTACCCAAGTGAGTTGAAAACATGTCTATGTAAAAACTTGCACACAAATGTTTACTGCAACTTTATTCATAGTTACTAAAGTGAAAAAAAATGCATGTAAAGGGCTTTGTGTAAGGTTGAGGACACATAGCATACAATGAATACTCTTACTATTTTATTGCTATTAACCACTAGGACTATATTTAGTCCAGTTTTCACCTTAAATCTTCTCATTTCATATAAGATCTTGGGCAAATTACTTATTGCCTCCAAGTCTTTTTATTTTTTTAACCTGTAAATGAGACTATAAATGTTTCTTGCATTTTTGTAAAAATTAAATATGATAGTACATAAAAATGCTTATTATGAAGCTTTGGATATAATATGTAATCACAGGAGTTATGCCAGGCATGTGACTTGGACCAGTCTGTTCATTAGTAAAATAAATGGGAATACTACCTTTCTCAGAATAGTAAAACATATGATCAGAGTGGCCCAGTGAGTTTAAATGAGTTGTTCAGGGTCACATGGATGGTTATAAATGGACCAGAACTCATGCTCAGATATAGATTATAGGCGTTCAAAAAATGGCGACAATTAATTATAGCTATTCTCTCTCTCCCCGCATTCGCCATCTGTCTCTCTCTCCCTCCCTCTTTCTTCCCCGCCCCCCCATGCACACGCATGTGCACACACATTCACATATGGTGACAAAAATTCGATCCCTCCCCATCTTTCTAACAGCACGGGGCTTCAGAGCTGGCACTCTGTCCTCCCACCCCACAAGGTCCTTCCCCCATCTGGGAACTCATTTTTGCTGCTTGTCCACTGGGCGCAGGAGGGCAGAGGTCTTTCTCCTGCCTGGGACAGGGTTCTGCAGTGAAGAGGGTAGCCCCGCTGAGGAGGAAGCAGAACCCTCGGAGGAGACGAGGAGACGCTAAGAAGTGGGAGGAGGGGCAAGTAAGGATTCCAGTGTGTTTTCTCAGACATTGTGCTGCGCACCTTTCTGTGCCTTGTGTTGTTTAATCTTCACAGCAAGGCCTGGTCCTTGGCATCCTGGGGCAGATGGTGAAATGGAGACGTTAGGACCATGGGAAGGCAGGGCCACCCCAACATTTTACCCTGCCATCCTGACCCCTCAGGAACCCACAGGTCAGCCTCAGACACTGGATGATTTCCTGTCAAGGGAGGGAGAGGGATCTTCTCTCCTTGTGCCCAAAAGCAGTTCCTCGCTGAGTGGACACCGGGCCTTTTCGTTAACAACAGGAGTGAACGGGAGGATGCATGTTTTCATCAAAGCAGAAATGATATATTAGAGAGAAGGAGCAGAGGGTGAAAGTAGGAGGGCCCAGGCCCCTTGAGTGAAGAAAGTCATGGCTTCCAAGGAAGAAGTGAGAAAACGGAGGGCGTGAGGACCCAAGAAAAAATGCTTCCACTCGCAGCCAATTAATGGGCTTCGAAACCAGACAGGCCTGAGTCAGAATCACAGTTCTGTGACTTACCAGTTGTGTGACCTTAGGCAAATTACTTAGCTTCTCTGGGTAACAGTTATCTCATCTGTAAAATGAATGCAGCAGACTGTTCCATGATGTGACCCAGACCTGTGAGCTGGACAGGAGCCAGAGGGGGGATTATGTCCCACAGCTGCCCTGGAGGCTGCCTGACGGAGTGGATGTTTTCCTGTGACGTACACGAGCACCCCTGCCCTTCACCCCGCTATGTGCTGGTTGCTGGAACAGGTCGTGGCCGTGACCTGGCCAAGCATGTAATTTCCCCCACCTGGTAGCATTCACGTACTAGTCCCTATTCCCCTGCTGCGCCCCCCCCTCCCCCGCCAACATTTCACCCTATATAGTTGCTTGGTGTCTGTCAAGCCTCAGAGCACACTCACTTAGTCTTGCCGCTGCCTAAGACTTGCCTCTTATGTAAGTTTCTCTTAATAAACTCTGTTAGCTGCCAGACTGGAGTGCGCAGCCTCTTTCTCCCTCGTCTCTGCCCTGCTCTTACGGAGGTAGACTTACCAGTCTTGGGGCTCTCCTCTGGGTCTGCGTGTCCTCACAGTGAGGGCGATCCCCACTGACCAAAATCCTAAAGGACAATCCTAAAATGAACATCGTCCTTTCTAAGATAACCATATGAATGAAAATGAGTGTCAAACAGTATCTGGCTTTTTAACTGTTGCTAAAAAATATCATTATTTTCATCACCACTTACACAATTTAAATCAAAGCTGGGCACAAAGGAATTCCATGCCCTGTTTGGCTTCCAGGGGGGCATACCTCAACGGGAACCAGGAGGACTCCAGACTCAGGTCTCTGCCTGTCTGTCCCCAGGTCACCTGCAGTACCAGCCATGTGGGCTAGTGAGAAGCAGCCTGTGTAACCCATGCCCTCTCGGTTCTGATTCCAAACGACTTTTCCTGGGTGCCTGCTGTCTGGCAGGTTTTATTCCAGATGCTGGGACACGAAGACTGACGAAGTGTGGTTTCTGTTTGGCTGCACCTGGGCTCAGGCAGATGGAAGGAGGACACAGACCATGTCCCCCAACGCTGAGGCTCTTACACAGAAGGCAGAGCTGCTTCCAGGTGAGCGATGCAGACAGCAGTAACCAGCCCTGGACCATAGAAGAGACAAATTTCCCAGGAAACAGTTTATACAACACCAGGTATCAGTTTTCTCCTTGGCTCTTGTACCGAGATAACTGAACCAGTAACAGAGAACACTGCTAATCTGATTGTTGGAAAAAACCAAAAACACCCCAAGGGAAGGAAGGGTAGCACACTTCATGCAAGGGAAGACTCACAGTTAGCGGTCAGTCCTCCCTGGCCTGATGCTCCTTGTGCCTGGAGACAGGGCGCTGGCCTGTGCGTAGGGGTCTGGAGACCAAGGCAGATGTCCTCCCTTGCAAAGTCCCCAAAGTCCTTCCCCTGGGCTCGGGGAGTTTCTGCCGGCTAAAGTGGAGCCAGCAGTGCCTTTCAATAGTCTAAATGGTGGAAGAAATGAACAAAGAAGAGAAGGGGATGAGGAAGAACAGAGATGAGAAGGAGGAAGGAGGGGAGCAGGAGCTCCGATGCCAGGCTTGCAAGGACAGCCAGAGTCAGACAAGTAAGGTCAACAGCTACCAGGCCCTAGAGGCTTCTACAGGCTTACAAAGCACCTGAAGGGGTGGAATTTTAACTTTTCTTAAAATCCCCACCCTCTCGCCATCTTGCTCTGCAAGGACTGAGGGTGACTCTCAGTACAGGGTTACTAGCTCCATCACACTATGTGAATTTATTGATACTAAGGGAGCCTGTTTTTCAGCTCCTGTAAAATGGGCCCAGTGGCCCAGCAGGGAGGATTCAAGGAGCCCAAAGCTGTGAAGCATGTCTCATCTACAAGCAGTTTGTTGGTTTCCTTCCTTGCGCTCCTTTCAAGCTCTCCATAGCCAGTGGGCAACTGGAAGCACCAACAAAAAATGCGAATGCCGGAAAGTCTCGCCAGGGTTCTGCCCTATGTTTTGGGACCCAGTGAAGTCAAGAAAACCAGCACCGAGTCACCATCTGCGTGTGTGCAGTCCAGCGTGTGATGGAAGGAAACACACAGCCTCTCTCCCATGATCCTCACCAAGTTCCTTTGATGCCACCATGGACCCCTGCAGGGGTCTGTTCGGTGTGCTCATTGCAGAGCCCGTTTCTGCAGAAATTTATTTAAACACCAGACTCCAGGGGAACAGTCACCAAGCAGCTACCAGATTCTTATGTGAGCAACTTTAGTGCCACTGCAGGGGTCTGGAGCTAACAAGCAGTGTGGAACTGCTTAGGGAAGATATAAACAGCCAGGAAACTCTGTCCCTCAGGAGGGAAGATGAGAAATTCTCCATTTCCATGTGTCAATTATTTTGTGTACATTATTCAGTCTTTCTACAAAATTCTTCATAGCAGAAATTTTTATTACCATTTTACAGATGAGGAAACTAAGGCTGGGGGAGTGTAAGCTATTTGCCCAAGTTCATACATGTAGCAAGTGACAGGTCTGTATTTGAACCCAATCTGGAATCCAGTAGTTTTTTTCTCTTTTATATCACTTTACCTTTCCCTAGAAGCCAACGTTTCTGGGATATTTTCCCATGATCTTTGCTCTTGACCCCTCCTCCTCTTTCTCTGGAAATAGATAACAAGGCCACCAGGGTGCCTGGGGCGGCCTTGATCATCCTTGTGGTGGTGTTGTACACACAGCGGATTTATGGCCTAGTTGCTTTCCCATAGACTTTTGCAGAAAAACCACTGTACCTGCCAGCTCAGTTCAGCATTTCTCTAGCTCCATTTCCCCCCCAGGAAGCTGGGAGCCTGTCTCTGTGTTATCAGACCAGCTAATTAGTTACACTATGTCAACAGAAGATGAGCGCTTTGATGTGAGCCCTGCATCTAGGAAAACCCCCTCTGCTGCCTGCTGCCGAGCTCTGGCAGGGCTCTAGTCTTTCATCAGGTTCTGCAAGTTGCCGGATGAAGGCTGACGAAGCAGGAGGCTTGCAGGGTAATCGCTCCTTCCCAGGACCTGCATATAAACAGGGCAGCAAGAAGATGCTAATGATTTCGTGGCTTTCACCCTTAACTTCTTTTGGGGGAGGGTATCTGGATTCTTGCAGGCTCTACACAGTCACCATGGCTTGGCTCAGTCAACACAAGACACCATGGCTCCTTTGGTAATAAAAGGTGGCGGCAGTGAGGTCTGTGCATATTACAAGCAAGACTCAACTCAAGTGAATAATTACTGTAAATTGTAGATTTTGTAAAATATACTCACATTTGTCACATCACGTCCTTCTTATGTGAACCCTATGAGCTGGACACTGCAGGAAGAAGTGTCCCCAAAAACAGGTACTTGGCTTGCTCCAGACCACGCAGAGCCATGCCTCTGGGCTGCTGATACGGATGGCATGCCGGTGATGGGTGTTCCCGAGGACACATCAGATCCCTCTGTGATGAGATCTCCATGGATCTCTGTTCTGCGCCCCACTTTATCTCTATCTTGGGCCCATATGTGTGTGGGTCCAACTAAGGGTTCCTTGAGTGAGTGCCCAGCTGTTATTTTCTCCTTCTCTTTTCCTCTTTTTCTACTTGTCCTCTTTAATTCTGAGTCTTGATTTCCTTCCCAGTTGGCGTACCTTCCCTGTTGTGGCATTCCCGGCTAAAGAGCGTGCAGACCTTTATCGGGCTGTGTGTAGCTCCGGAGGCAGCTGTGCATGCTTGGAAGACAATGATTCATGTGACACCAATGGTGCCCTTTTACAAGGTTCTCTGACGATTGGGGTGCGATGGGCGGGTGGATCTCAGGATGCTGACGCCTCCTGCTGGTTAAACTAGATCTAAACCTGCTGCTTAATTTTGCATATCCCATCTTTCTCACTCTTTTTCTTCCATTTTTGGAAGAAGCCTCATTTACTGAATGATCCATTTCATTTGCCACCTTTATCCATTATATTAAATTAGTATGTGTATTCGGTTTCACTGATCTTTTCATCTATTCATTCACAATATTACTTTAAATATTATAAATTTATATATTTTTTCAATATCTAGTAGGGATGGTTTCCCTTCCTTACTCAACTTTTTCAGAATTTCCACAAGTACTCTTTCTTTTTGTTTTTCTAGTTGAATCTTAGAATACAAAAGGAATTTCACTGGTATTTTAATTGGAATCACACTAAATTTATAAATTAAGAGATTTTTGATAACTTTAGGATGATGTCTTCTTTGTCAAAATTTAGAATGTCTCTCTATCCGTTCCAACCCTTGGGTCCTTAGATTTCTGTTTACCTATCAGTCATGATTCTTAGGTTTATTCCTAGGCATCTGATTTTGTTATATAATTATGATAAATGGGGTATCACCTTGTATTACATCTTCTAACTGGCGGTTGTTTGTACTGGTGATTTAAAAAAAATTTCTACACATTAGTTTTTTACTGTATTACTTCGGTAAATTCATCGTTCACAATAGTTTTGAAGCTAGTTCTCTCAGGCTTTTCATGCATATGAGTTTATTTACCTATATATTGGGTTGATGAAAAAGTTCATTTGGTTTTTTTCCCTGTAAGATGGCTCTAGTAGCACTTAGTTGTCTTAACATCATTTGAAACAATTCTGTCACAGTTGTATTGTGACAGCTATCATATCAGTGTGCATTTAAAAAAGACTTATCAAAATTGGTAAATTTTTGTGTAGCCATCTAATATTGAAGATGGAGGAAAATATAAAACATTTTTGGCACATTATGCTTTATTACTTCAAGAAAGGTAAAAGCACACACAAAAAAGATTTGTGCAGTATATGGAGAAGACAGTGTGACAGATAGAATGTGTCAAAAATGGTTTGCAAAGTTTCATGCTGGAGATTCCTCGCTAGGCGATGCTCAGTGGTTGGGTGGACCAGCTGAAGTTGACAGTGATCAAATCGTGACATTAATTGAGAACAATCAATGTTACATAGCATGTGGGAGACAGCCGACATACTCAAAATATCCAAATCAATAAAGTTATTGGTGAAAATGAAAAATGTGTTTTATTTTATGGAAAATACTAAATAGACTTTTTGGCCAACCCAATAAATAATATTTATTATACCCCATTAATATATCACTTTCAAATGTTACATTGTAATTTACTTGTCTTTTCTACTTAGAGCTAGTGTTTCCGGAACAATGTAAATAAGGGTAGTGAAAATGTCAGCCTTGTCCCATCCCTGACTTCAGTACAAATCCTCCTAAATTCTGTGTTAATAAGCATGATGGGCTCAGATACGTATTTTTGATTATGTCAAGAAAGTGTCCTTTTAATTCTACTCTGCTAAGAGTTTCTTTTAATCAAGAAAGGAGGTAATCTTACCCTTTAAATGTTCTTTGTGTTTATGTTTTATTATGAACAATTTAGTAGAGTATTGATATGTATAATTTATAAATAAACATAACTATTTGGGGGGATGCCCATTTCAAAAAACTGATTCAGGCACGCTATCGAAAAATTGGAGACCAATGGGTTTAGAAGATTATAGTAAAATTACTTACATTAAAGTCTTAACATTTACCACATACATTTTAATCTTTCATTTTTTAATGTAGAAGTAACCTCAGGATCTTGAATGCTTTAGGATCATCCTTGTGGATATTGGGTAACTTAGCAGCTGATGGAAGATGGGTTAACAGGATCAGTTATTGGAAGGCCTTAGCTCTCCTCAGAACAAGGCTGATTTTTGTGGCCCTGTGAATGCCTTCCTCTGCGTGAGCCAGTTCCAGTGAAGCAGCTACACCCTGGCCTCCGCCAGCTCCTCCCCTCTCATCCTTATCACTTAAGCACCACAACCTGACAGAGGCAGAGACAGAGGGTGAGCCGGTGTGGCTGGGCCCAGTCACTCTGGATCATGCCTTGCACAAGTAGAATGTCCCGGCCGAAAGAGGAACTTTCTGGCAGAGGCAGCGGGGCAGCCGGCACACCTCTGGGCAGACAGGTCACAGGGCGGGAAGGAACCAGACTCACAAAGGCCCTTTACTTCAGCACAGTGGGGCTTCCTGTGGGCCGCTGCCACAAGTCTTCCTGAGTAGAGGATTCTGAAAAGTGAAGAAACATCAGTATTCTTTGTTGTCATAAAAAGGGGAAAGATAGCTGGAGGGATAAACATCTCAACCAACAAATTCTTTTTATGGGATGTCTGGCTTTCTGCAAATTTTACTGAACCAAGACATGTGTTCTTTTAAAATTAATACATACAGTGCAAAAACTCAAAACAATATGCTGATTTATTCCATGAAGACAGTTTCCAGGCTAACTGTGGTTTCTTTTACATTTTCAACAAGAGTAGGGAGTGTGTGTGTGTGTGTTGGGGGTGAGATAGATCTCCTAAAGTCCTGGAGATGAAAAGTTTGGATTCACATCCAGAATAAAATTCGATCTCGGCCTCTCTCTTTCTCTGTGTGTGTGTGCATGTAAAACTGCAAATTTTTGAAAATATTATTTCAACTTTGAAAATATTTTTTGAGAATTACCGGAACACTGAAGCAAGATAAGATATGCTGTCTTTTTTTTTTTTTTAGGATTTTATTTATTTTTACAGCAGGGAAGGGAAAGAGGGGGAGAAACATCAGTGTGTGGTTCCTCCCCCTCTCTCCCTTCCCCTCTCTAAAAATCAATGTGTGGCGTCTTGCGCGCCCCCTACCGGGGACCTGGCCCGCAACCCAGGCATGTGCCCTGATTGAGAATCGAATAGGCAACCCTTTCATGCGTAGACTGGCACTCAATCCACTGAGCCACACCAGCCAGGGCAAGATGTGTTGTCTTTTAATCTATTAGGGAATGAATACATGTGCCATTGGAGTAGAAAACAACTCAAAGAAATATAAAATTGAATAACAAAATTGAAAGCCTAAACTGTGTTGTGAGAAGAGGCACGTACAGTTGATATCTCCCTTCTCCCCGCAATGTTCGGTGCCGTAGGCTCAAGATACCTGCTCAATTGTTGATGCAGGGGATTTCAGAAGGTCTGTTTTGATGCAGGGGATTTCAGAAGGTCTGTTTTGATGATCTCGCCCTGGGGCAGGAGAGAAATCAGAGCTTCTGGCAACTCTTTTATGTACTGCTGGTGTTAAGGCAAGAAAGAAAGAGTAAAAACCGACCAGCAAATGACAAGGATGTTTTGAGCTGTAGGATTATTGAATTTATTGTCATGGAGCTAGTCAGAGCCATTGAGTCACAGAAGGCATACCCATGAGCTCAGGAAAAGATGCTCCAATGACGAGTTAGAGAAATGCCAATTAAAACCTAAAATTAGAAACTGAGGCTGACCATGCCAAGTGCTCGTGAGGCTGTGGAACTGGGACTCCCATACATTTCTGATGGGAATGCAACATGGTACGACCACCTCAAAGGCAGTAGGGCAGTTTCTTGTAAACGTAACATACATTTACCAAGCGGCACAACAACTCCATGTCTAGGTGCTTATTTCCCTCCTCCATGTCCTCCGAAAGACTTGTCCATGGATGTTCATATCAGCCTGATTCATAACAACTTCAAACTATAAACAACCCAAAATGGGTGAAATGATAGTTTATTATATATTCAAGTTGTGCAATGTTACAGAGCAACAAAATAGAATAAACTATTGATATACCAAATAACAGATAAAAGTCTCAAAGATGTGCTCAGTGAAAGAATGTGCTCGGCAAAAGAATACCATTCATATGGTATTCTAAAAAAAAAAAAATCAATCAATCAATCAATCAACTCCTGTGACAGAAAGCAGATCTGTCATTGCCTGACACTGGGGGGCAGGTGGGAGACTGAGTGGGAAGGGACACGAGGGAACGTTCTGGGATGATGTACCTACATCTTGATTGTGGTAGAAGTTACACTGCGGCATGAATTTGTCTAAACTCACCACACTGTACACTTAAAATGGGTGCATTTTATTAAATGCAACTTATATCTCGATAAAGCTGACGGCGAAAGAAGGAGGCACCCCTTCTAATGAGCAGGCTTCGGGGTCAAGCAAACCGGTGAGAGAGAACAGTCCCTCCCGAGAGAACCCCTCGCTGGCGATGGCAAGGTGAGCAGCGCGTGCCCAATCGGCTAAAACGGACTGAGGCCGAGTCTCGGGCTGGCAGCCGCTGTGCCCAGTCCGCCCAGTTAGATGATTCTTTAGATCGCTGGCTTCTCTCTCGAACAAGAAACTGAAGTCAGTGTCCAGCCAGCTGTGTTCAGAAGAGCATCCCTCACAGGCCTCGGGCCTCCTGAGAAGAGGCCGCTTGCCCGGAGAGCTCGTCCCGCCCCGAGACCGATGTGGGAGGTCGGCAGAATGTGCAGCTTTTGCTTCTACCGCCCCAGCAAGCTGGCCTTTGTGTAAAGAAGCTGGGTGTTGGTAATACTAGCTGAGTTTGGGAAAATGCACGCAATCTTTCCCCTCACCCCCAAGTTTCTGTGGCCAGCTCAGCGAGCCAAAGGGAACAGTCCTGATTGGGGGCATTTGAAACTGTGAGATAGATCATAATCTCAACTAAGTATGTTATGAAACGGAAATTATAGTTATGGAACAGTGAAAATTCACATAATTATATCGAAATTAAAAGGGAAACAAAGCAGGACTCTGAGCAACATCTTGAGGAGAAATTACCACAACCAGATGGAGGAAAATTGTTCCCTCCACAGAAGAAGGCACCTTTCCAGGCAGTTCCCATGAGTTTATCTTATATGGACACTAAGCTCCCTATCCACAGTCCATCTTAAATTACTGTTTTCCCTCCGGTGAACCATTTCCCCCTTTGTGGGAGATACTAGTATGTTCTTGGCTAAGTTAACAATCACACAAATTTCAACAAGTCTTTCTTTGTTTTTAGAAGTCTGTCTTTTTTAGCTGCCTTAAGCACTTTTTTAGGTACATGGCAACAAAGGAAACAGAGTCCCTAAGGGCATTAAATTGTAGATGGTTTAAGACTGTTTGTGTGGCTCCCACGTGTCTTTGCTCGCCGCGCAGGCCCCGGCCAGGAGGCAGGGCAGCTGGGCCTCGCTCTGGTTCGCTCATTAACTAGGTATATGACCTTGACCTCCAGCAAATCTAACCTTTGGTCCGTTTTCCTCCATGGGCAAATGAGGATGGCATCACTTTCTTAACCTCTCTCAGCATGTAAAAGGTTTTCATGGAAATATTAGATGTGATAACACTTTGAAAAATGAGAGGTTTAATATCAATATAAAGCAGGGTTTATTTTTCAGTTAAAAGAAAACTTTGTAGATGTTATAAGCATAATGTAGTTGGAGACCTGGTCTCTACAGCAATAAACACCCTCTGTCATCTCTCTCTTTTCCAGTGAGCACAGGGGTTAAGCATCCTCTAAGAACAGCACTCACTCTTGCCAGAGTGTCAGGAAGGGTCCGCTCCGAGTGCTCCAAATAGTTTTGTTTCACACTGGGGCATTATAGGAGTTACTTCATTGCAAAAACAATAGATTGAAAACTGAAGCCTAGAAATGGAGTAAAAATTAAAATTTCAAAGAGAGAAAAACAATGCAACTGGGTCACAGAGATACCACAGTGCCTAGTATGTGGCCTATATTCTACTTAATGAAGGTTGTAGCAGGAAAGAAAGAAAGGAAAGAAAGGAAAGAAAGGAAAGAAAGAAAGAAAGAAAGAAAGAAAGAAAGAAAGAAAGAAAGAAAGGAAAGAAAGAAAGAGAAAGAAAGAGAAAGAAAGAAAGAAAAAGAAAGAAAGAAAAAGAAAGAAAGAAAGAAAGAAAGAAAAAGAAAGAAAGAAAGAAAGAAAGAAAGGATGCACAGGTCTGTAATGTTTTTAGTGTAAGAGAATATCATGGATTTGAAGCCTTAAGGGCTGGTTTTGTCATCGCCTCAGACTTACTGTCTCTTGTCTGGTCCCTGATGTTTAGGGCTTCTCCATTTCCTGCTCCCCTCAAGCTGGCCCCTTTTCCCTCTGCTCTGTCCCTGTCACATCACATCTGAGGGTAGAAATGACTCTCAGTTTTCTCTTTTAGGGAACATGTGAAGCGTTTATCTCTTTCTTGAGTGGCTTTACTTAGTTGAACATGTTGATGGGGTATATACTGATAGACAGGATACAAAGGTGAAAAATAGGTTGCTGTTGTCCTCCTCACCTTGCCGAAGGTCTGAAGGTGTCTGCTATTTTCGGAGGGAGAGAGCATGTCTTCTTATGTGCATCAGGGAGGTCTTGTGCAGAATTTCTGTCACTTGAGCCAGGTCCAGAGTGGGTAGGGAGATGTCCACAAGTAGGTCCGAGGAAGGGGTAGGTGTCCCTGTGCCATGAAAAAGCCCAAGCCAGAGGGCAGAACACCAGGGAGGCCTTGAGCAACCAGTCAGTCAGTCAGGAATGCAGACAGTGTGTGCGTGTGTGTGTGCGTGCGCGCGCATGCATGTGTAAAGGGAAAATAGTGGGAACTACTCAGAAAGACAGCCTGGGTAGGAGCACAGGGGTGTGGGGTATCTTGAAGGCCCTGCTGAAGACTTTGGACTTTATGCTGTAGGTAGGTAGAAAAAGATGGCGAGATATTGGTATGTCTTCCTCAGGGAACTTCGCTTGCATGGGCTTGGGCCCACCCCGCTCTTCCTTGTCCCGCACTCCACACAAGAACACTCCTATCCCCAGGAAAAAGGTTTGGGAACCTGCCCAGCTTGAGGGTCCCCTATGTACCCGACGGTAGATTCAGCAGGTGGCTTCTAACCTCCACCTCCACTGGCCCCAGTGGCAGCTCAGTTCTGGGCCTGCATCAATCCTCAGACCCTGACTCCAAGGAGAAAGATAGGAACAAGGCATTGCTTGGCTCCCTGCTCAAGGCCCACCAAGCCCCAGGCTTCAAGACTGGGCAGGTGCCAAAGCTGGGCAGGGGCGGACCAGCGGCAGCAGGGCCGTAGGCGCCCACTCAGCGTGCTCAAAGGGCTCAGGAGTTCTCCCAGGGCCCAGCTGCCACATGCATTACCAACAGGAACCATCAGGAATAAAAAATAAATATGAATCAGTCATGCTAGAGGAAAGACCAGCTTTTCTATCCTCTATGCTCACTATAGAAAATGATGTTAAAAAAAATTAAAGCCATATGACAAAATGAACAAAGAGTATGTGGCAAGATGTAGGAGGAAAGCATACTAGAAGTGGGCCACATAATTAATAAACAATAATATATTACTTTTCTAAATTTTGTAATATTTGTGGCATTCATCAGCTTTTACCTTTTATAATTTGTGTTTTCATTCTAAACAGTTCCTTTCATATCTAATTTTGTAATTGAAATTTTTTAAAAAAATATTTTATTTACTTATTTTTAGAGAGAGGGTAAGGAGGAAGAGAGGGAGGGAAACCTCCATATATAAGGGAAACATTGATAGGTTGTCTCTCGCACACCCCCAACCAGGGACCTGGTCCGCAACCTAGGCACGTGTCCTGACTGGGAATCAAACCAACGACCTTTCGTTCTTTGGGTTGATGCTCAACCAACTGAGCCATGCTGGTCAGGGCTATTCTTTTTCTTAAGAATCTTCCAATTGCATAAGCTCGAGGCCCCACAAATTTGGATCAGCCCTTGGATGGTTCCATAGTATCAGCTCGGTAAATATTTAATTAATGACAACTGCTAAGTACACTGAGCTTCTAGGACTGAAGAACACTAAGGAAATAAAATGCATTTCAAACAAACAAAATAAATAATTGCATTAGTAGCTTGATTGGAAAATCACTATTTTTGTGAATGGGGCCTTTTAAAAATTAGGACAATGTTGGGCTCTGGATGCCACACTACCCCATGGAAGGGCCAGTCGGCATGACTGGAAGTGTCTGTCCAATTGGGCTCTGCTGAACAATCAGTTATGTGGCATTAATAATTTCTAATGCCATTTCCACTTGTAATTCCCAGCAGATTACTTTCCCAATCAGGTATCCCAATTATAAATTAGCTGGGATGTACAAATATAAAGTATTCAAGAAGGTGGAAAGGTATAATTTAATTCTTCATATGCAACCTTTACTTGCCAAAGCTTAAGAACGCTAAACAAAGATTGTCTGAGTTCCAACCAAAGTCCAATTAAATAATTAATTTTATGGTGCAATTGCTCAACTTGCTTTATTTTATAGAACTAATACATTTGAACATTACAGAAACTTTAAAAAAGAAATGTATATGAAATAATGATTTAAGGACTGAAAAGTGTTGTGGGATTACAACTCCTCAAAGTTACAATTTCTGTCTTTCAAAATCCAAAACATGGACAAAATACATGAATTGATGGGTTTCAATTCACTGGGCATCAAGGAAGGACAGTGATCTTGAGACGCATAACAGACATGGTGAGCTCTACTGTTGCCCCAGGTTCCTGCCTTGACCGAGTTTCCAGGCCACGAACAGAGAGGGGGACCTCATAGGAGTCCCACAATCTCCTTGTGTTGAGGAGGCCAATTAATCAACACAATCAGAATCCCAGCTAATTTTTTTTGGTAGATATTTAAAAAAAACCCAAAACTGATTCTAAAATTCATATGGAAACTCAGACAAAGCTACTTGGACAAAGAAGAAAGCTGGAGGAGTACACAGGCAAATACAGAGTATCTTAGGTGAGAGTACAAGACAAAACAGCATATAAGCATGACATACATCATTTTTGTAATTATTTTTAATGTCAAAATAATATTCTGTTGCCCTGGCTGGTGTGGCTAAGTTGGTTGGAATGTAGTCCCGTAGACCAGAGTCACGGGTTCGATTCCCTGTCAGGACACATACCCAGGATGTGGGTTCGGTCCCTGATCAGGGCACATGACAAGGGAACCAATGGATGTTTCTCTCTTATTCTCTTCCTCTCTTTATAAAAGCAATGACACAATGTCTTTGGGTGAGGGTAAAATAATAACAACAATAATATTTTATTATTAGTTATATTAAATATGGTTAACTGCTTCCTTATTATGGGACAGTGTTTTGCTGTAATAAGTAGTGCTGTTATGAACATTTGTGAATAAATCTACTTTTTCTCTTTAGGATTATCTCTATGAAATTAAACCACAAGATTAAAAAGTTAATACACATTTAAGGCTCCGGATATGTCAAAATATCCTCCTACCAGCAGCATATGAGAAAGTCCCACTTTATGGCATCATTGCCAGTATTGAAAGTTCCTGAAAAGACAAAAAGTCCTCACTAATTTGATGGTAAAAGAGTTATCTTCTCAGTTTTATTCGCGCTTCTGTGACTACTAGTTACAAACCATTTCCCCTTTTGTTTTTCCTCTTTTACCAACGACTGGCTCATATGGCCATTTGTCCATTGTCCATTTTTCATCCACATTAATGAGATTATTTTGTTTTGTAAAGTTTCCATCAAAGCAACAATAAAACTCACTAGAGTTCATTTTATTGGATTGATTTAAGTATTTTATTTAAAGAAATATTCTGAACAGTATAGTTTATTAATAGGAAAAAATATACAGCATCCATGTTTAAAGAACGTTCTGTACTGATGTTACAGGGAATAGACTTCTTCAAATGACATGATTAGCTTTGTAGTGCACCAGTGAATGCACTCCGCAGAAACGGGGTTTTACCTTCAACTCGGAGCACGTTACGCTTAGAGCAAAAAAACAATAAAAATCACAGCTTTAATAAAGTTTAAAATTTAGTAGACCACATCTGATATGTTGAAGAGTAAGCTCTTTTATTTACACCTTCAAGGTGGTGCTTATTTTCTTCACCTCGTCCTCTGCAACTTTATCCTATAAAGAAAATACAAACAGACACTGAAAATTCACACATTCATCCCGATACTCCAGGTACTTTGAAGTAGACATTCATTGAGTGAGGGGAGACTTTTCTGAAAGACTGTGACAAAGGAACTGTGGCTTTCTTAGGGCGGGCATGATTCAAATCTCTGAGAAGAGGAGCAAGGCAGAGAGCTATGTCCAGGTTTCTCCTTCACCAGCTGTGGACCGGCAGGAGACAGGAAGGAGAGTGTGTTAAAGCAAACACTGTTTTCATCTTCAGCTACAAGCTGTGGCAGAAGTCCTGGCACTGCCGCTAGCAGCAGGATTTGAAGAGATCTGAGATTCCGCTGTAAGGTCCAGGCAGGCAAATACACATTTAAATTATTCATCAGGGGCTTAATAGGTAAGACTGAGTCCTATAATATATTTTATAGGACTCCACATGTATTGTTATTTTTTTAAAACAAGTGTGTAAGTTACAAAGAGTGGCAATAAATCCAAGTGTTAGGATACTCCGATACTCTTCAGCATTTAATATTTACTGAGCGCCTATCAAAGATGAGAAGAACTAGACAAAATAGATACTTGAAATAGCTGCTAGATTTTTTTAGAACTGGAAGTCCTTTAATAGCTTTAATCATAAATATTAATACACTGATTCACTTGTACTGTCTAATCAACTAGAAACTTACCTTCTAGAAAATCAATATTTTTTGAAGGTTGTGATAAAATGCAGCAAATGAATCTAGGGTATTAATGTATTATTTAAAAGAACTTATAAAAAGCTATAATTCATGCTTATTTTTGTTACCCTAGGGTTACTCAGTGCCTGGCACCCAGAAGCCCTAAATGTCTGCTAAATTATTGGTTAGATGCTGGAACACAGGAATGCTCGGAAACAAAGGCTAACCCTAACCCTAACCCTAACCCTAACTCACAACAGCATTACCTGGGATATTTGAACTTAACTTAACAAAGTGTGTCTTATTTATCCATGTTTCCATACACGCTTGCCATTCCAGATACGTATTTCAAAAGAAATATAATAATTAGAACACATTATATATCCTACATTTCTTCACTTAGATTAAATGCTGTTTTCTGATTAAACAAAGCTTTTGTAAATATGTTTAAAGTTGCATGAAAATAGAAACTAATCAACTGATGAATAGTGATAAAGGAAAAATGCCCCACTCGGCATGTTTCATGATCTTTGTCGTGGTATTAAAGAGAAATACCAATGTACTAGATTTTTAATCAACAATGAACTAGATTTGATTGCTTCTTGATTATCTCATTGTTTATTATGTCTTACCAATTCTGATTCAACATTTCCAAGAATGTATCACAGTTCTGTATCTTTACACTATTTTCAGTAATACGTCATTTCGCAAAAGTCTAAATTACATGTTGAATTGTGCACTAAAGGGTTCCTGATAGCACATTTTTTCCAGTGTGAGTTTCCTTGTATAAACCCAAGATGAAGACATTTTTACATTGACTTGAGGTCTGAGGAACTCCCAAATGTGAGAACTTCCGGGTTGACTATGGTATGTGTGATCACTGAAGACTTCCCTTCATTCATGACGCTGAGAGTGTCTTATGTGGTGGAAACCCTCCCATGTCCTGGAGTGTTGCTCTGTGAGTAAAGGATGCCCATGTTTATTTCACTGAATTGCTTCCCCAACATGAATTACCTGGTGTTTCCCAAATGGCTTCCTCCACCTGGTAAAGACTTGCTGCTGTCCTTCCTGGCTTACCCTAAGTTTTCTGTGCACACCCAGGTGTGAGCTTTGGCTGAAGGCTGCAGGGTGTCTCCCCTGTGTGAACAACCTGGTGCGAACGACGGTTACAGCTGAGGCTGCAGTTCTTCCACATACATCACATTCACATGGTTTCCCTCCAGTGGGCACTGTTTCAAGACGGCTGAAGTGAGCACATGACTAAAGGCTATTTCCCACAGAGATGACCTTTGTAGGGTTTCTCTGCAGAGTGAATTCCCTCATGTCACTTGAAGGATGAATTGTTACTGGAGGCATTTCCACACTGATCACAAAGGTCTCCTCTCCTGTGTGAGATCACTGACATAAACAAAGGGTAGCTCTCTGGCTGAAGTGTTTCCCACATTTGTTCACTGTAGGGTTTCTCTGCACTGTGAGTTCACACGTGTTGAGTCACTGTTGAGCTGTGAGTGGATATTCCCCCTTGAACAATCTACTCACAGAACTCCTTTCCAGTGTGGAATCCCTGCTACTGAGGGAGAAGGAAAACATGGGAGGCTGTTTAAGGTTTCCCCACGCCTGGGTAGCTATTCATTTTTCTACGTATCAATTCTAAGATGATTTTTCAGTGATAGTCTCTAGTGAGGGTCTTTGCCACAGCGGTTGTACTCAGGGGGTGTGTTACTCTCCTGCATGCACAGAAGTGCTCTCCTTTGCCGCATGTCAAGTGGAAAGCTATCCGAGTAACTACGAGGTCTTCATTACATTTCAAGTACTTCACATAGCAACAATATTTATGCAAAGGTCCTCTTTTAAGAACTCAGTAGTTACGGTTTTGAGCTCAGGTTACTCCTTTCTTCCCCAGACTCAAACGATCAAAACCTTTCTGCCGAGACGGCCCAGGTTGTCTGCCCTCAAACTGAAGTCATGCTTTACGCGTCCCAGTCACAGGCCAGCTCCAACGTGGAGGAACGGATTCGCCCTCGTGGATCTCACCACGATAGTCGGTGGCTCCTGCCTACATGTCTCCTACGTGGAAATGAGGTCTTGGTTTCTACGACTTTCCTGAGTGGACTCTGGCCTTGGGGAATCCTTTTCCTTGTCCCACAGCTCTTCCCCTTGCACCAACTAGGAAGTCACACCTGATTTTCAGAGCTTGTACCCCTAGGGAGGCCAGCTGGCTGATGTTCTCCAGCCTCACACATCTGTACAGCCCCTCTGAGACGGGTCCAGGAGGCCCGCTCTTCCTGAGTCAAGTCCACAGCCCTGTCCCCAAAAGTCATCATTTCCTGTGGCTGCACTGACAAGAACTCAGTCACCAGCTGCCTTCCTCTGTTTTCTCACCCAGCGACAGTCTGAGCACTAAGCCAGTGGAGCAGAAGCCAAACTGACGAAAACTTGGGTGAGGTCACTTTGACACCGAGGTTGGTGTCACCACACTCTGCAGAGCTTTTTTCTCTTTCCAGCAAAAGGCCAAGAATCTGTATTTTTAACAAGTCCTCCACCCCCAAGCAAATCTTAATGATTTAAACCTCTGGGTTAAAATTCTAATTTCCTTAGAATCTCAGGTTCCATATTTAAACCTTGGGAAGGCCTTTCCTCACCCCTGGTCCAGGCTGCAGTCCCAGGGGTGATCTCTCATAAATCTCTGTGCTTTTACTTCCACAACGCTCATAACGCTTTATTGCCATTAGGTGTTCAGTGCCTGCCTTTCCCCAAAAGAAAGCATTTGTTTCTTTCTCACTGTATCCCAAGCCCCCGGCAGAGCACCCCTATATTTATCTATACGTGATAGTTTAGACAGACATCGAAAGCAGGATTAGGATTTTATTATAAAGGAGTTCCTAATGACAAGGAAGATTCTCAGTCTATTTAAGAGGTTGGAAACATAGTCTGGGACTTGAAACAACAGGTAACTTCAAAGACAACTGTATCACTTGCTAACATGAACAAGTATTCGTTACTTTTAGCATTCTCAGAGTCCACTTCTTCCTGTAGTTCTTTCTGGAACATTGCATTTACTATCTATCCTCTAAGAGTTTATCTTATAAAAGTAATTAATGTCACTTCAAAATATTACAAGTTTTAAATAGTTTTTTCTTGACCAGGTTAGCACATCCCTCACTGTAAGGGTGTGTGCTTGCGCGCCTGTGTGTGTGTGTGTATATACATATATAGGTATATATATCCACATCACGCCATGCTTTTGATATATGAGCCTTCTCAGTATACTCCAAGTCAATAACTTGACTGCTTCCTCCAGGCAAACAATTTTCAGGCTGTGGGGGTAATCATGATGTCATTCAGCAATCACGCTCACATTGCCTTCGACACAGGAATCCTTTTTAATTTAAGAAAAGGAATGTTTCCCAGGACTTGAGATTACCTTCCCAGGGTCAGGAAAACGCCACATGAATAACAGAATACTGTAGTTTCAAGTTCTGAGACTGGAAAGCTGCTCACAGACACACATCTCACTCTACTACCCGAGGGCGGACGCTCCCAACAGGCAGTGCAGTGAGCTCCCTGACAGGGGCAGAAGACAAGTTCGCAAATAACTGCAATCCCAGAAAGAGTTGCAAGTGCCGCAGGAAAGTAGCAAATATGTTCTGCGAACTCAGGGGGGAGAGAAAACTAAATGGCTGGGTTTCCTTCATTTTAATTCGTGCCACTACTAAACATTTTGGAAATGAATAACTTGGTCTGCTAAATCACTAACGGGGGTGAAAAACTTTACAGATAGGGGTATAATGGATAACTCACTTCATCCTATGTTTTAGTTGTAAGGAAGGGAGATACTCCTGATGGTACATTTACTACTTGGGGGGAAAAAAGAACTGCCAGGAATACAAGTGGAAACATCACTGGGGGAAAGAAAAGTAAAGTGAGAATTATCTGTTAGTGCTATATTGCATATTACATAAATATTTCCAGTGTCCAGCTTTCTTAGTCACCTTTATTACTAGTCCTACATATTATTACTATTAGCACTATTATACTCATTTGTATGGTATTAGTTTTCTGATTCTTCCTAACAATACTGAGTCCTCATTGTATCCCAGGCCCTAAGCTTGGCCCTTGAAATAGAGCGGTGAATGAAACATGCCTGGTTGCTACACAATCACACAAATAATGGCATATCACAACTGCGCTAAATGAAGGAAAAGTACAAGGTGCGTGCTTGTCTGGGAAGGCCAAAGAAGTCTTTCCCGAAGGAAGGATGCTGCCAGCGAGGTCTGCGGGATTGGGTTAAAGGAAGCAGAACGGGAGCGTGCGCAGGCGGGGAGGGAGTGTTTCAGGAAAAGGGAAGGGTGCGTCCTGAGGGAAGGACAGGTGCAAAGCAGGGCAAGAGAGGACAAGGCAAGCGCGAGAGATTGGTAGGAGCTAGGCAGACCCTTGAAGGGCTTGCTAAAAATTTTGAACTTCATCCTAAAAACAAAAGATTTTAAAGCAGGAAAGTGACATGTCGAAGTTTCAGTTTAATCTGTTGCTTTGGCTGCTATTGAAAATCAAGGATGGGACAGGAGGCAAGAAGCTGCGAGCAGACCCACTGGGAGGATCGACCTGGTGTGTGGTGCGCTGTGGGGAGTGGGGAGTGGCAGATGGATAGCTCAAGGCCTGTTTGAAAGGAGGAATTCCAGGAATGTGGTGACTAGGTAGCGGTCTGGGTTGGGCAGGTGAGGAGGAAGGTGGTGTCAAAGGTGATTCCCAATTTTCCCAGGTGAGTAGATGGGGGAGCCATTTAGTAAGAGGAGGAGATGGAGGAAGAGCAGGTGCAAAGTCCTGATAAGTTGGAGACATTCACAAGACACTCACGTGAAGATGCCAAGACATGAGAGGATCAGGCCTAGAGCTCAGAAGAGATTTCTAAAGACGGACATCTGAGGGGCCCTGGCAGGTGGATAGCATTTGAAGCCATGGAGACAGGTTTGGAGGGTAGGGAGGAGGAAAAGGGAGGTACCAGGGATCAAAACCTGAGTCTCATCAGCACCTCCATAGCCTTCCGGCGAGAACTCTACATTTCACGCATAAACATTTGCACGCCAACCAGGTATTGTACCTCATTATCACTCTGTATTCTAATCTCACATTTCAACAAGAATTCATAGACATTCAGTTTTAAATGACTGCATGTAACCCAAACTGACATCATTCAGAAGATAGCAGGGTCCCCAATCACCAACATGGAGCAAGCAATCAGCAGGACAAAACTCTTTGTTTTGCTCAAAAATATACAGCTCGTCTTCTGGAGAAGGAGTGTAGCCACTGAGAATGCTGTTTTGCAATACTAGGCAATGGAACCACCAGAGGGATTCTAGCTAGAAGGACGATCGGCCCCGTAGGAAGCCCCAAACATAGAAGCAGTCCAAGACCTTGCAGAGGTGGCTGCTGCAGAGCCCGGTGGAGCCCGATTAGCTACGTTTAAAACCTCAGGCATCCCTGAACCCTGAAGTTCCCGGGCAGGCCTTGCTTCTCTCCCCGCTTTCGGCCTCATTCCCCACAAGTGCCCTCAACACTCCTTCAACAAAACTTTGCTCTCCCACCTCGGAGCCTTTGTTCATGATGGGCAATGTGTTTCACCTACACCTTCACATTACCTTTCCATCTCTAATGCTACCTGATGTCTTCTAGGTAAATGTAATTTCTCCCTTTTCAGTATTTCCATAACCAATTATCTGTATCTCCCTAGGAACTCATGCTTTCTACCCTGAGCTTAGTTATTTGGATACATGCCTCATGTTTCCTTCTAGGCTATAAGCTCCTACAGGGCAACACACGTCTAACATGTTTATATCTCAGATCCCAGCAAATGTCAGAGCCTGCATCACTCCAGCAGAGAGGAAGAGGAACGCTTATTTCTGTGGCATTTCTTTTCAACTGGGACTCAGGGGATGATGATGTTTGGCGACTGATGTATTTTTTCTTGTCCCCACAGTACAAGTAAATGACTCACAAGAACATGGACTGTTAACTGTGAAATTCCTAAAACTCAGGGCATACCCAGAATCCTGAATTAGTGAATAAATAGGTGACAATTAATGCAATAGTTTCTTTTTCATTAACGGTAAGTGTTTAAAGACCAAGAAAACATAAATATGCATTTTCAGTCTTCTTCATGGCCTTGGATAGCGACACCCTGCTGTGAGCTGGGGACTGATGGTGGCAACGCCATGGACACCCCTCCTGTTCTAAGGTGGGCACCCTGTCTAGCTCGTTTGCTGCCCAGAATTATGCTGCTCCTCCTCTTTCCTGAGGCGGCTTGTCCCACTACCTGCTGTCTAACACCTAATAAGCATCAGGATGTTTTAACTTCTAGCCCATGATGTGTGAGTCTTTTAAAGATACAAGGGGTCTCCTGGTGAAGTGTTACCAAGAGCAATTTTCACATCTTCATAGAACACATTAAATCCAAGTCAAGAGGTTTTAGTACAGAAGGGACCGCCAGATGTGTGCAGGCCATTGCTGACGTCGGAAGCGGGAGTAGTACTGGTGAAATAATAGTGCCATTGGCACCATCCGGGCTTACCTCTCTGCTAACACAGGGAAGCAGCATTGCCAGATTACAGAACTTCATGGCATCTTCCGTTTGCTTAAGATCGATACAACACTAGAAATGGGAAATAACCAACGTTAAAGGTAATCGCATTTCACGTAATGGATTCAAAGTGACCTTAACACCACCATCTTCGTTACCTTGGCAAGGAACATGTAATTGCACTTAGAAAAACCAGGGTGCAGGTCTTCAACCTGATTTTAAAAGAAAACAGAACAGAGAAAAACAGGGTGATATTAAAACAATGAAAACCAAATAAAGAGGACATGTTTCAGTAAATCAAATATTAAACAAATTGACCTAAGAATTTAGGTTGGCTGTGTCACATCTGAGTCCTTTTATCAGTTTCAAAGTGTCCTTTGGGTGCAGACACAGCTTTTTAGTTTAACCAATAAAATGAAATTATTACTATGGGCATTAAGCTTACAAAGCAATGAGGTACTTTAAGGTTTGGGGATCCCTTTGTATAACCATCTCCTCACTTCTCTTCTGTATCCTTTCTCTTTTTCCCTTCAGAGAGCAAACAAACTGGTGATACGGTTCCCGCCGGCCACCCAGACAAGTCCTGTACATTTCACAACTTATGCAGGAAACCAGAGAACAGCATGACTGGCACCCATGGCAAGCATCTTCCACTACACTCATATTTCATTTCTTTAATTGCAACATATTCCACATCAGTTGAAGACTATCTGAAGTCCACTAGGTCCAGTACTTTTAAAGAAAAGACAGATCCTTGAGACAACTAGTCCAAGTAGTAGTCCTACTTGCAGAATTTAATAAGTGGGGGTTATGAAGGTACTTTACCCCTTATCTACTAATCTCCTATGTACCAGTTCCTTTTATCTCTGGTAAATAAGATCTCTTTCAGGTATATGGTACAGCTACTAAACAGCTCTTCCCAGGACCTAAGACAGCCTTTGCCTCAGTCAGCTTTTGCGGTGATGAAGTCCTCCACGAATAAGCGCCCAGCCTGGCCCAGGTCCCCACCCAGAGGGATGCAGAGTCCAGGAGAAAAAGAATACTTTTAAAAATTCACAAAAAAATGCTTGTCTTACAAGATACAAGCATTCCAGACATTTCCAAAATTAAAAAGTAAAAGTTTATCTGTTCTACTTTTATTCTGAATTTCAATCTTATTCCCCAAGTGGTAATCACTACCAGCAGTTTGACATGCATCCTACCACTATTTTACCAAGAATAGGCAAACCAAAAAAAAAAAAGATAATTGATTTTTTTAATACTTAGAATTATTTTATTAGCCTTTTTACAAATAGTGCTTATTTTTTGTAGTAAATTCACTGCTTACAAGCAATGAGTAACTGTTCACCCTGAAGATGCAAGGGTGTTTACCTGCAAACAGGTATGACTAGATAGTAGAAGTACAGGTTTTCCTGTCCACCCACAGTACTTTTTTTTTCTGTATGCTTCACTTTATTTATTTTTATTGTTCAAATACATTTGTATCCATTTTCCCATCACCGCCTTCCCCTGCCTCCCCCCACCTAGATAATTGGCTTTAAAAAAATTTTAAATGGGATCATTTTCTATATATTGGTCCAAAACTTTTCTTTCCACAACATATTACAGACATATTTTCAAGTTAGCATACACAGATCTATTCCATTGTTTCTAAGAGCTATATTTCATACTATACATAATTAAGCATTTCTTAGACATTTATTTAGACTTATTGCTCACTTACTAATAATGATGAATGAACATACTTAATCCTATATGCTTGTGTATATAAGTGCTTATATCTGGGAGAGACTCCTAGGGGTTGAACTCTGAGTCAACGGATATACATGTTTTAAAGATGGGCACAAATGGAGGGGAATCTAAAACCTAGGGTGCTGAGGAGCTGACACCTTAAGCGAGTCTATCTCTTGTAAAGGACAGTTCCTCTCCAGAGAATCTGAAAGGGAGGGGTCCTGAAAGGAGAAGGACAAAATCTCTTGGGAGCCAGACTGGGGGTAACTCTTTAAGTTCAAGCAGATCAACTGTGGATCTGGCTTAGAACCTGCAAGGCAGCCGACAGATTGAAGGAAGTTGTTCAGTTCAGTCCCAGACAGACCCTTGAACATCCTACAGAGCCATCCATAGTGCTGATGGATTCTGCCTCTCCTGCTTCTTCTGTCTTGTCCAATTATTTCCATTTCAACTCTGCATTTACTAAGTGCACTTCTTGAGCTATTCTAATAAGAGAAACTTATTGAACTAACTGAACTTTGTTCTTCCATGTCCAGTAACTGTACCAAGCTCTGCCCAAATTCTATCTGGATAACTTGCCCCAAAATATGTAAATAAGCAGCTTCTTATTTTTTTTAATGTTGGCATTTTATATATACCTTAAGGTATATATAAAGGTATCTGTATATATACCTTAACACTATGTTTAATTAACCAGAGTGATTATAAATCAGAACATCTCTTTTTTTCTCTCATGGTTAAAAAAAAAAAAAGCCCTAAACAACACAGGCCTTTGCTGAACAACAACTTGGTAGAATGTTCTAGTTAAGGGGAAGTTTCTAGCTAGGCTCTTAGGATATTTTGTGTTGTAACACCTGGCAAAGACTAGTTTAATTGCTCAGTTGGTCTTGGCTGTCTGATTCCCTGGAGGTGGGGACTGTGTTGGTCATTTCTGTGTTCCCTACATTTGACACTCTGCTTAGTACCAGGTATATGCTTAATAAACATCGCCAAATAAATTAGCTTTGTTTTAAAACATCTCATAACCTCAAGCAGCAGCCCTCCGTCACATCAGCATGCAGAAGAAAGTCCTGCAGCTGGTGAAACCACTGAGGGAAATCCGGCACCACTGCAAACAGTGGGTGAGATCAGGGTGGCCTGTCCCCCACCACTGGTGCCTGTCATCTGCTACACACACCACCCACATGTTCACAGGAGCGTTATTCATAAAAACCCCCAACTAAAAATCATGTAAAGGCCCACCAATAGATAAATATACAAGAAATTGTGGTATATCCATATAACGGAATATTGTCCAGCAGCATAAAGGATCTACAGATATACTCAATAAAATAAATAAACCTCAACGTATTATGCTGAGCAAAAGAAGCCAGATACACACAAAAGTACAAGTGCTATAATCCACTTATATAAAATTTTAGAACAGGCAAAATTAATCTACAGTGACAGAAAGCAGATCATAGATCCCTTTGTCAACAGAAAGGTAGATAAATCTCTAGGGTAATGAAAATGTTCATGTTTTAAAAGAGTGTTAGTTACATGAGTATATAAAATTTTGAAACTTCACTGAACTGCACACTTAAAATGGTGTATGTTATTATATATAAACTATACATTAATATAATCAGAGATTCTGAAATAATGAATGTGATTTATGGCCTGGGCTGACATTTTTTAAAGTTTTCCAGATGATTCTAATATATAACCAAAGTTGAGAACCACTGCCTGAGGGAATCGTGCCAGAATTTTTGATGAGGCAGGGAGGATGCTATAGTTAGAAGGAAACGACAGGGGATTCACAGATGACTCCTGGTCTGAAGCCTCCTCCCTAGGTGTTTTGAGGCTGTGGAGGACAATATTTCACCTGTTATAAGAGCCAAGGAATAGCAGCTAACATTTATTTTTGGTTAGAGCACTTAATGTGCTAGACGCTGGGCCAAGAAAATCACATGTATTATTTTATGCAATCTTCACAAAAACCACATAAAGTAGGCATAGGTGAAGAATTTAAGATGAGGAGAAATAAGGAAACATGCCTAGGTCATACAGACAAGGGAAGGCTCAGGTCTCAAACAGGCTGATTCTAAAGCCAGTGTTGCTGATCTCGACAGGACCGACCGGATGGCTCTGGGGACACATTCCTGGCCCCGTGAACGTTCTTTGGAGGGATGGAGTAACGGGCGTTGGAGGGACAGGAAGTCCTGAACCTGGGTTCCACCAATATGGCCTCCGGGAAAGGCAACTCTCCTAAGGTGTGTGGGATCCAAGGTCTGTGTTGTGTCCTGTCCCTCCCAGAGCCCTTCACCCTCCGCTGCCGTAGCCCTCAGCATTCTGGGCTCCTCAGCACCCTCCACTGTTGCAGTAAACATGGGGAGAAGCAGTCCTGATGCCTTGCCACTCTCTTGACACACACACACTGTGGGATACATTTTCAGTCAGAACCTAAGTCATGGCTGGTGAGGCTCCCAAGGTGCTTTGCCAAGGTGTTTACATTGTAATGAAATAAAAATTCTGTGAGCTTTTATAGGTGCTGCACACCATCTAAGCAATTTACTTGTATTAACTTATTTAATCTTTACAATGACACTGTGTCAGGTACTGTTATCTCCATGTTACTGATTAAAATGAGACAGAGGTCAAGTCACTCGCCCAATGTTCATCAGGCAGTAAGTGGTGGAACTGGAATTTAACCAGGTGGCCTGGCTCCAGAGTTGGCATCCTTATCTGTACATTATTGTGCCTCTTACCACTTTTGATTTTTATCTTTGTAATATCAAAGGTACATTGGCACCTTAAGAACTTTTATACAGTGTCCTGACAACCGGAACCTCACATTACCATATTTTGCCATGTATAATACGTACTCTTTTGCCCAAATTTTTGAGGGAAAAATAAAGATTCTCCTTATACATGGGTATAATGATTACACGTCATGGGTTTAATAATGGGCATAATAATCCCATACGTAATGTGCACAAAAACATGGGTGCTCATTATACATGGAAAAATAGGCTATAAATGTGATACTATGAAAAAAATGAGTTTCAAGTTCCAATGACATTTTTTCTAATTAACTTATAAAAATAATTTATCTTAAATATACCATGATCTACAGTCTTATAAAATTTAAAACAGGAGAACTCATTCTGAGTGGTAGGAAAAAGGGGGATGAAATAGGGATGGGGCAGTCTTAGACCTCACTCTTCTGTGATTTGCCATTGTGTGCCACTGGAAAAAAGTAAGTTCCTGAGATCTTGATTCCCTCTTTATGAAACAAAAAAAGATCATGCTAAATAAAAAAATAAGAAACACGTGGCCCTAGTACTTTTATTCCCAGCATTCTTTTCCATTGGGTTGATGCTTGATTTCAGAACACTGAAGAAAAATTTTTTTTGAATCCTCACCTGAAGATATGTTTATTAATTTTAGAGAGAGGAAGGGGGTGGAGGGAGAGAGAGCGTGAGAGAGAAACATCAACATGAGAGAGAAGTATCGATCAGTTGTCTCCCATATGCATCCCAGCAGGGCATCCAAACCATAACCTAGGTTTATGCTGTGACTAGAATCAAACCCGCTACCTTTTGGTATATAGGATGATGCTCCAACCAACTGGGCCACATGGCCAGCGTGTCAGAAGATTTACTTTTTCCCACACCTTCTAGGAAGCCATGAGCTACTGTTCAGAGATGAAAAATCCAATGAAACCTAATTCTCATTTAAGGCTATATGATCTCTAAGTTCACTCTCAGTTCTACAAAATCAATATTTAAAACAACAAAAAACCCAGCATGTACAATAAGTTGGACAATACAGGTCGAAGCCTGATTTTATCTATATTGTTACAAATCTGAAGCTGTAGGTGGGGAAAAAGATACCTTAGTATCTATTAAAGTCTATAATTGGTTCCAGACAAAGGCGAAGGGATTAACACAACAGGAAGTTGGTTATATGGGTGGGTATACTGCACATTTACATGTGTGCACACACACCTATTACTGCTCAGAGTTTTATTAGCATAGCAATTATACATTTTAAGACACAAATGAAAATACTGATTTGGTCTACTGCCCCAAATGTTTCATTGAACTGCTTGCAACTTATGGAACAGCTTTTAAAATACCTCTTCCATTTGGTATCTTTTAGTTCTTTAAGATTAAACTGTTCCTATGTTAGGCTAATCAGGCATTTTTGGGACCAAGTCTAATAGGGCACACATTCTTTTAAACACAGTCACATGACCTAGAGAGTTGCTCTTGGATTTGGTAGTAAGGCCTGTTATATCTGAAACCTAGGGCATACCTAGCCACTCTAAGAAGCACCTTGGATTTAAAGCATAACTTATGTTATGAGAAGCTTAAAACAGAACCAGGATTCAAACTATTAGAGATCTACATGTGGAGAAGAGAAAAATTTCCTTGGCAAGGGTAGGAAGGACTGGTGCAGATACGAGCTAATTTGACGCTCAAAAACTGGATAGGCAAAATATACCTTAAGGAAATTTTGCAAAGCTTCTTGTACAGTTGAAGATGGTATTTTTCCAAATAGAGCGGCAGCCATTTTTTTCTCAATCCAGCTCAGTTTTGAGACCTGCAAACATAGAACACCGCTTTTAGAAAGCGTTCATCTTTTGAATGAATAATCTCTCCTCAGTTAGATGTTTGTGTATCTGTGTACATATAGGCATATAATGCATATAAATACATGTCCATAAATAAAATATATGAGAGATATCAGCTTATGGTATTAATATTTTACCTTTTTTCATAATTCTAACAAACTATGAATTCTGAAAGCATTGGTTACAAAACTGATTTGAAATACTCATAAGATTTGTGTTCAACCAGGGAAAAAGGGATAAGGGTAAGGAATAATGTGGACCTTGTCTACTCATCTGATTCATGATTCTCATATGACTGCAAAGTATTTCTTGGCACAAGAGTGTACTAGTTACCAGACCCTGCCTTTGCTTTCTCCTGCCGGCCCCATGCTGCCAACCTGACCCAGCAGGCAGCACCTCAGACATTTAAACAGAACAAGGATTCTCAACCAAGAGGAAATGCGGAGTGAGGGTCCAAGGTACATACGTACAATTCAAGAGGAAAGCTTTTCTTGTTTTTTTAAAAAAAGGTGTTCATTTTCCCCAAATATGAATATTAGATGTTTATCATAAAAGATGAAAAAAAATCATAAATGAACAGTTAAAAGGGTACTGATGCTGTTCCCAACCCCATCAAGAGCCTTCCTTCCCAGTTCCATCTTCTAGGTTTCTACGTAGCCATTAAGCTCTATTTTTAAAAAAAGTTGTTTCCTTGCTTTTGTATGTACAAGGATTGTGACTGATTGCTAAGCTTATTTTTGCTTTTTTTAGAAAACACTTTACAAAAACATTGTTATTTCCTTTGATAAGGTTTTTTCTACTTAAGTATTTTTAAAATAACTTTTTCTATTTCAATTACAGCGGACATACAATATTATATTATTGATAGCTTCAGCTGTATAACTTTCTCAGTTAAATATTATAGTTTTAAAATTTCATCTGGTTGAGTATAACTGACATTTGGTCACCCAAGTAACTGTGAAACATTCCATCATTTAAACATACATCAACAATTTTTCATCCACTCTTTTGCCAATGGACATTTGGGTCTTTTCCATTGTTTTGCTCTGAGGAACAAGGCCGCTACAGGCATTCTTCCACATGCCTTTTGAAGCACATTTGCAAGAGGTTCTCTAGGGTAGGCACCAGTGTGGGTCTTATGGTCCTTGGGCAAGTAATCAAATTTAAAAGATAATACCCAATTGTTTCTAAGATGACTGAGCCAATTTATGCTCCTACAACAGTGTAAGAATTCCTGTTGCTTCATATCCTTGCAACATTTCCCTGACATTTTAAAATTTTATCAAATGAGTAAGAAAATAAAAATGGCATCTCTTTGTGGTTTTAAATATTTCTAATGTCAAGATTTGTTATTTTTTAAGTTGTCTTGTTTTTTAAGTTCTAATTTAATTGTACGGTTATCAGAAAACCTGGAAGGTAGCAATTCTTTAAAATTTATTATGACTTGCTTCATGACCTCATATATGGTCAATTTTGTAAACATTCTATGTATGCTTGAAAAATGTGTATTCTCCAATGGTTAGGCATGTATTTTCATATATGTGTATTAAATCAAAGTTATTAAAAGTGAGGCTTCAATGTTTACAAACTTACTATACTTTCTTTTGTCTTCTTGTTCCATTCATTACCCAAAGAGCTGGGCGAAAATTTACCACTATGTACTGTCCTTACCTTCCTTGTGTTTTTATCTTGTCTTCATATTTCCCATCCATTTGTTCCCCTGTGCTGCATTCCAGGTAACTTTTTCAGATTTATCTTAAAGTTTGCTAATTCTCTCCCTGGGGATGTCTGTCTACTGCTAAAATTTTCCACTGAGTTTTCTTTTAATGCTTAACAGTACTCTTTTTATATCAAAAACTGTTTCATTTTTTTCAGCTCTACCTGGTAATTTTTATAGTCTCATGCTCCTCCTCCATTTCCCCGACTAGTTCCGCTTAAAAAAAAACAAACAAACAACCAAAAACAGATAGGTAACTATTTAATGTCCTGTATTCTATGTTTCGAAAATCTAAAGTCCTTTTATATCTATTTCTGTTCTTTTGTTCTTTTTGTTGATTGTCATTCCTGATGGCTTATTTCTTGTCTATCCTATTGCTTTTGATAGTGCTGGGCCACTCTGCGAGAGCTCCATAAGGCCTATGTGAAGCTACATTCCTCCAGGGGGGACTAACATTAGCTTCTGCCACTTGTGTATGGCATGAATTTCAGGTTCCATTTTGCATTAAAATTTCCTTCTTGGGTTTTGAAGCCTAGATAAATAATATACATTGAAGTTCCAGACTCATGTGAGGTTGGGTCAATGGTTTCTAAACCTTACGGGAGTCTCATACCTTCATGAAGACTCAGATCCTTAATACTTAAAACTGGAAAAATAAATGCTGCTTATAAGAGATTATTTGAGAAAATTATAATTATTAGAGCTGCTATAGGGAGTATTTGAGATAAGAAATGTAAAGTCTAAAATGCATATCTGATGTGTGGTAGGTCTTCAATAAAAGCAAGCTTCCCTCTTCATCCCTCATCTTCTTCAAAACTCATTTTAAAAGTTTCCTCTTGTGCTTACTCTACTTTTGTAATTCAGAAGTAGCGTGTCTCTTCATGGTAATTTTTTCATGTATTGCTTAAGATATATTTTCATATTCTGTTAATTTTCCATAAACTTATGTCATTTAAGACACTTGGTCTTAGACTTACCAGGCACCTTTATTTCTATAAGTTGTATGCCGCTTTCTAAATTGTTTCTTGAAGAAAAAAACTGTGTTTTATTTATCTTCTGGCCAGTGAGCACATAATTTACACTCCGTCAGCTCTGAATGAGAAAAGTCCTCCGACAAAACACGCTGTAGTGCACCAAGAGAGGCTACCTGTGTGTAGGTGGCAGATGACCCCCCGAGGGAGCACAAAGGGACACAGTGTGACTGCTACGTGGGGAAATGGAGAGGCAGTAAAGGGAAACGACACACATACTTATCTAAAGTCATATATTATATGGAACATAATATATAAATATATAAAATATATAAACTCATAAAATATGTATTGTTTATCTGTTTCCCTAAAGTAGCACTAGATAAAATAAAAGAATAAATAAGTCACTGAAAATATATCATACAATCAGAATATACTCAAATAAGATTTATAGCTAAAAGCATTTGACTTACAGTGTAACAGTATCTTCCTTTGAGGTAATACAAAAAGGGTTCTTCAGGTAAAAATTGGATTGCTTTATCTAGATGTTTCTGAAAGAAAATCCCAAAGAAGCAGATTTGGAGGTAGTGTTAAATAGAACTGTACCTAGCAAACTCAAAGGAGCTTTACAATACTGTTTCATCCTACTCCTCAATCCCTATCATTAATAATTAATATAATTATTATCAATTAATTCATTATGAAAAATGATTGCTCAGAACGAGCATCAGAGCTGTAACTATGATTTAATAAGGCTACAGATAATTTAAAGCCAAAAGGTCACTATAAAAATAGAAAACTCCCAGTCACATTACTGTCTGCCTAGGACCTGCCTAGATAATACTCAATTCAGAGGTGAACTTACAAATATCAAATAATTAGTAAAATGGAGGAAAAAATAGCAGAACTAGATGGTAGAGGAATCTACCCACTGACCTTATCAAATGGTTGCAGGGAGCTGGGACACAAAGGCCTATTGGCCCATAACTATAATTATTGACTCTGAGGGGTTATTTATTGAGCTATTACAACTAGAGGCACATTATAAAGATACATATTACATTACTTATTCCATTCATCCATCATGGTAAATAGAGCCCTAGATTGGATTCTACTCCTCTTGCAAATCAATACACAGAAAATGTTAACTAATTAGGCTCAGTCATGTTTACAGTATTAGTGAGCTCATCACCAATAGGCTAATCCTCTATCTTTGAAAAAATAACATTCATCAATTATGTGACTTCTTTCAGGATCTAGAATAATAATAATCTTTAATCGCCCAAATAGTCTGATTCCTTTTGACATTGTACTATTTGAAGAATGCCATTTCATTTAAAGAAAAAAGATAAATTCTTAGAGATTAATTTGTTGAATAACTTGATTTAGGCCTATTAATGGAACATATGGCTACATTAAAACATTTTTTATATCAAGAAATACCTTGAACCGATATCCATAGTTGATTTTGTTTTGTAAGCCCTCAAACTCAGATACATAGCCACACAAAACTGCGTACCTGAAAAAGATAAAACCGGTGGATATTGTGTGAACTTTATTCAAATACCACCAAATACAACAGTTTAAAAATGTTTCTGAAGCATTCATTAGTATTTAACAAAAGTATTCATGAAGATGCAAAAGCCCTGAAAATAATGAATATTTGACATTAACGTGAGGCCAGTTTCCTCATCTATAACTGGAGATGCTAACACCATCTATCTCATATGGATGCAGTGAGGGTGAATACATAAAACATGTAATTGCTTAGAATACTGCCTGGCACACAGTGAGTGTCAAGAAATGTTAGCTGCTACGATCACTATCAATAAAGTCACAAAGAGGCTCTCAGAAATAATCTAATTGTATAGTATTAAGTTGAAAAATATATATCAATAAATCCTTGTTTCTTTAATAAAAATAAAAATTTCATGGCCTCTTCTAATGTAATTTCAAAATAAAAATAAATATAATAACTGAAACTGAACAGAGTCAAAGGTAATTTTAGAATACACTTTTTCAAGGAATTCCCCATGTCCTTCAACACTTCCTTGGAAACCTGCATTACTAGAATAGAGCAGCCCATGGATTATTTGCTTTTTTCCACTGAGAATACAAAATTTACATAAATAATTATTTGACTATAAATTGGGTGTGATATTTGTTCAACAATTTGCTCACTCTAAACATTGGGGATGCATTACTTTTCATTTCAGAGTGTTTCTGTCTTAGGCAAAATATTCATTTACCCAAGTATTTCAAAAGCAGGTGTTCATTTTTACTTGCATTGTCATAACTGAAATGGAAAAGGTAACTTGGGGTGGTATATATCTCTATTGTTTCTGTGGGTAAGCATAACTCTCAAGTATAAATAAGAAGTAAACAATTTTCTTCTTTTGGAATGGTAAGACCATTTCTGGATGCAAAAGATCACATAATTCATATGACTTAATGCACAACCAATGAGATGGCTACTTTTCTAGTATGACTTTTTGATCTCTTAAATTTCAGTTTCTACATAATCAATGGAATCTGTGACAGAAGCAAGAGTGAATCAACCTACTACAAGTGACCAAGAACTTAACTAGATAAGGAGATACTTACTACTCACAAATTGTAAAATCAGACTGCACTTCACGTACATCTCTGCAGCCCAGAGAATTTAAGAAAAGATTACAGGAAAAAGACTCTTGAGCTCACTTCTGACAACTACTATTGTCACCTCCAGGCTCCCCATGTTCCTTCGAAATGCTTTCTGCCATTCGGTTCTGTCATCCCTCTCAAAGAGTTTCAGAATGTATATTCTCTAGTATATTTATATTTTACTTCTCTATTTATATTTATCTATACTATAGTATATTTATCACAACTGCACCAATACTGACATACAATATTGATACATCATTTTCACAATGAATCAATATTAATAAATTAAACTCTACTTCATTCAAATTTGTACCTGTTTTTATCTAATGTTCTTAAATTTTGACACTTTTTCTCCATCCTGCCTTTTATATTTCTCCCTATTAATTAACACCCTTGTTCATATCTCTTTTTTAAAATTTATTTTTATTATATTTTTTTCAATACCATTTATCCCCCTCCCTGCAATCACCACACTGTGGTCCATGCCAATGCGTCCTTTTTCCTTTTTTGCTCAGCCCCTCTAACCTCTAACCTCCCCACCCCCTGAGCTGTCATCCTGCTCTTGGAGTTGGTCTCCATTTGGCTTGTTAGTTCAGTTCGTTAATTAGATTCCACATGTGAGTAAAATCATATGGTTTTTGTCTTTCTCTGACTGGCTTATTTCACTTAGCGTAATGTTCTCCAAGTCTGCCATGCTCTTGAAAAAGGTAAAATTTTCTTCTTTTTTAGAGCCAAGTAGTATTTCATTGTGTAAATGTCCCATAGTTGCTTCATCCACTCATTAAATGATGGACACTTGGGCTGCTTCATATGTGAAAATCTTCTAAGTTATTACTGTCATCCATCATACACCCTGCTCATTTTAGTTTGTGTTATTTTGTAACTTTTAGAAGCACACCTTCTCTATCTTCACCCACTGACAAAATGCCTAAGACATAGACCTGGAACTCTAGCATTGTCTCCAGATTGACAGTGATGTTCAACCTGTTGGATAACAGAGTGGTCACTCTGTTGGATAACTGAGGCCCAAACCCTGCTGTCTACATGGATAGCCCAGAAGCTTCCCACATTTCTACGGCTTGTTCACAAGAATTTTTAGAGTGAGCTCACCTTAATGCCTTGCTTAAATCCAGATATACCAGCTCTGGTTCCCTACTCTATCTACTAGCAAAGAAATTTAAAAAAAAAAAAAAAAAAAAATCCTGTGACATTTTTAGAAAAATCTGTGTTGGGTCTACTTGAATGTCCTTATCTAGAGATTCACAGAACCACCCAACTATCAATGCTGGAATCAAAGGGAAAGATTCTACGTTCACTGGTCTAAAGTGATGCAATCAGTCTTCTGTTTCTGAAAGTGAGAAGGATGCCCGTGTCTAGGCCTTTACAGTGCTCTCACTACATTCTCTCCAAGTTACTCTGAGAAAAAAACCCCCATGATTTACGGATATCATTATATGAAATAGGTACACTTTTCCCTTATAATGTGTCACTAGAGTCTTATGTTTTTCATAATCCTTTTGAAGTCTGCTTCTTCAAAGTCTAAAATAGTATTTACCTTCCTACATATCGTAAATGCAAAGTCCGCCTGAGCCTTCTTTCCCAAAGGATCACCACTTCTTTTCTGGCAAGCAATTCCACCTATGTCTCTGGGTGTGCGCTTTGGTTTTTTACAGTGTTCATCTTTTAAACTGTAGTTTAAAATTTTATTTCCTAAACTCTTACATTGATGGGAACTCTGAAGAAAGTTAATTCACAATATAGTCTATTACCTCCATCTAGAGGTCATTCTAACCACATGCATTTTGACAGAAATTCTGTACTTTACTGGCAGTGATATTGAATATGTCCTTAATAATCAACAAACGTTCTTGTTTCAACAACTATTAAAATAACTCGATTAGTTTTCCTGCAGCACTTCTGATCAAGCATGAATGCTATTTATACTGGGAGAAAGCAAAGGAAGGATAATGCAATAGAATATTGGGTATTTAAGAATGTAAGATCTGCCTTTGTACTGTGTGAACACTGGTTACTAGTCTTCACATCACACCACACACACATAGCCTTGCTTACCCGACCTATAAAATGAAAAGAAGTTGTTCTGTGAATCACATGCTATGAGGCATATGGTTATAATTTGTGAACAGTAGAGCACAAAATATGTAAGACATTATTTATAATTAAGGTCAGGCCAATTTGGCTAACAAACTGCAAATCCATTGGTGGTTTTAGTCTCTTGATTCCAGAACAGAAAGCTTATGTAGCTTTCAAGTTACAAAGCAGTTTCACTCTGGAAAAGATGAAGATGAAAACCAAGTCTTTAAAATAATGCTGTTTTTCAATTATTCCCTTGATGTTAATCTTTCAAAACAATTATTGCTAAAGATTGCATCTTTTATTTCAAAATGAAGGCTAACAAACCATCACACAACCCTGTAAACCATGGGTCGGCAAACTTTTGCTGCAGGGCCAACAGGCAGAAATATTAGGCTTTGGGGGCACAGAGTCTCTGCTGAAACTATTCAAATTCATCGCTAGGCACAAATGCAGGGCAAGGCTGTGCTCCAACAGAACTCTACTTACAAAAGGAAGGAGATGGATTTGGTCTGCAGGCCATAGTTTGTCATTTACACGGAATAAATATGAAAATGTCTAAACATATTAACAAAGATAAGCAGAATAAGACCTTTTCACTATATTTTACTTTAATTAATAATGGAATCAGTAAACCTAAATTTTACCCATTGCTTCTCAAGTTTCAATTTCCCTTTTTTTCATCACCGTAAACCTCTGCTAGTCATATGAATGTGAACTCTTAGACTCAGTAGCTACATTACACTACATTCCAAGAATTTAGACAAAATTGACATTAGAATTTGTTACATTTTTATCAACTGATTAGATTTTAGTATTTTTATTATAAAAGCTGATACCAATAAGAAATATGTGAAACCAAATTGGATCATGACCGTAGGTGTGTGTTAGTAAGATTTAACTTCGGAGTTAAATCCCATGGTTAAAAAAATAACAATTAGTTCACAAGAAAAAATGTGAAAAAGATGAACAAATGAGAAGAAGCCAGATTAGTAGACGAGAGACTGGGCAACCCACTCAGGAAGAGCTAATCATAATCTGTCCTCACAAGATGGATTTCATGGTACTTATGAAGCCCTCAGAGAAAAGTCAACATTTTCCTGTACGGAAGTTTGGAAGCTCACACTGATTAATGCCCTCAAATTGAGAATTAACATCCAATGGACATTTTTAAGAGATTCTTCCTGGATGCAGATGCAGTAAGGGCAAAGGAAAAGGAGAGCAAAGGAAAAGCAACCCAGAGGAGGAAAAGAAAGAGGAAGAGGAGAAACAGGAGGAACAACTTAGTTAAGAGCAGAACCTGGGTGTTCTTTCTGGAACTACACCTAGCTAACCAACTCCAAACACCTCCAACATCGAAGGAGATGGAGAGAGTATGGCTGCCTCGGTATAAATTCATTACTATTACTGTTAATAGTAGAAGAACATAAGAACCTAATGCATATATATGTTCATTTATTAATATTATTATTATACAAATTAGGTAAGAAAGGTAAAATTGGCTATAGAAATAATAGCCAAGACCCTCATATACTGGGGGCATTATGGTAAAGAAATGTACCAGGATGTTGACTGCAAAATTACCTTTCTCCTAGAGATTGGCAGAGATACCCAGGGCACAGAACAATACTTGATCTATTATGTCCTCCGGTTCCTAAAGCAAGACGCTCTACTATCCATGTATGACATGCTAAGAATATGATTCACAGGTTCTCCCAGGCTCAACCCTTCATCTCTCTCCAGGCTACGTAAGAAAAGGCAAAGAATTCACTGTGTGTGAAAGAGACATGGAGGGAGATTTCTATGAGGAGAAGTGTTAGGGTACTGTGGGCTCCCCCCTCACCCTCTTATGGGAGAGGGCAGAGGGTAGGCTTACATCTCATAGTAAGCTAAGTGAGGGCAGCTTCAAAAGACCTCTTCTTATTTTGCATGTCCCTTGGAGTTTAGGGAACATAAAAAAAAGTTGACTCCTGTCCAGGGAAGTTTTGAGATAAGAGTATGTGGATGGAGCTCCCGCTGCTTCGTGGCAGAGCAAAGAAACAGGTCTGCTGAGGGAAAGCTGTGCGCATTTCCACAGTTGGTGGGGCAACAATGAACTTCCTGGGGGACAAATGCGCACCTGTGGAAAGGGAACCATTCTGAGAGAGATTTAGCCTCAGGGTGCCCCAGAAGAATAAAATAACCTCGAAGAAGGACAGATTTCTGGAAATCTAGATCTGAGAGAAGTCTTATAAATTAATTTATTACTGTATCTTCCCAGCACCTAAAGTACCTGTATTACTAGGGAGGGGGGAAAAAAACCCTAAGAAATTAAAAAATGTTGCAAAAATGCAACTACAAGTAAAAGGAATACTGATTAAAAATATATTTCTTCTTATTTGTGCTTCATAATTCTATACTTATGCAGGATTCAAAATAAAACATAAGAAAAAATTTTTTTGCCCTAAGGATATTATTCACCCATATCCATCCTCCTATTTAAATATCCTTTGTTTGAGCTTTCTTATCTTATAAATGCCTTTTCTTTGACCTGCAGAATTTGCATACCTTGGCTTATCAAGGTATAAGAAATGGATGATGTGCTTTTATTCTGTGAAGCATTCTTTCTACATTTCAGTTAAAAACACAGTATCATTTTAGTATTTGTTTTCAAATAAAATGTTATTTAAATTAGTTTTAATTAGAATTCATCAAATTCAAAGCCACCGAACTTGGTAGATTCACTTATAAAATCTTCAGTGAAAGTTTACCTTAAATATATTTAAAATATACATACTAAAAAATACATGAGAATAAGCAAAACAAGAACAGTTACTGTTACCTACTAAATATATTTTTCAGTGAATGTGACAGGTTAAATGGTCAATAATATGTTGAAATATCATTGTAATTTATAGAGGTATATTAGAATTTTGAAAGACCGCATAAATCCTATGTACTTACCACAGATGACAATGTCCATTCGTGGGTGCTCTAGTGATAGCTTTTTCACCTAGTGTCTTTCCTGAAAGATAAATGTACTTACACTTAGTTCCTCCATGTGAGTTGGTAAAGGGTAGGTTGTTGAAGTAAAGTGGTGATATCTAAAGTATGGTCCCAAGACCAAAAACATCACTTGGAAACCTGTTAGAAGGCAAACTTTTGGCCACATAGGAGACTTACTTGATCATAACCCCTACGACTCAGCAATGTGTTCTAACAGGTCACTAGTGATTATTGTGTATGCTCAAGTCTGAGACCCACTGGACTAAGTGGTTGCCCCAAGTGCAAGAAAAGTCATTCAAATAGTATTTAAAAACACTAATAGAAGTTATTTTGTAATTAACTAACATTTGTTGAGCACTTTCTAAGTGTCATATTATGTGTGCTTGTTGGAATAAAAAGTCAAATAAGACACAGTTCTTGAATTCCTAGGGCTCACAGTTCAGTAGGTAGCAGGTATATAAACAAACAAATTACATGCAAAAATTAAAAGCAAGGTAAAAAAAAATAAGAGAGAGAGAGCACAGCAGAGAACAGAGTAAGGGAAAGTTGCCCAGAGAAGTTCTCATCTAATTATTCACAATAAAGAACAGGCTAAGTACATAAATTAGTCTCCCAAATCATTTTATTTCATTTAGAATAACTTTTAATCATGCAATAATTACTTTGAATAGAGATTTGTTTATTGGCTTGAGAAATCTAAATGCAACAAAAATGAACCACATTCTTAAAATTTTCTCAAAATGTGGCTGTTTTATTTTATATCATTTCTTTTTTCTTTGTTCCTTTCTTTCTTTCTTTTTTTTTTTTTTGCCTTGGAAAGAAAATGCTCCTCTAAGTAGTTGAGATCATCTTTATAAATCTTTATAAGAGTTATTCTCTTATTTGTTAATTTGTTAAAGTGGTACTTTATAGTCCTATCCACTAAGAGAAGTACTTGCTGTAGAAAGCTCCATAAACTGGAAAAAAATTCAAAAGTGAAGTATTTTAATAATAACTGATATTACATTGTGGACATATATATTAAAAGAGTCGGTAATTTATAAATAAGTGATTGAAAAGCATAAGTGCTTTTTAACGTGCAAACAGTACAACCAAATCAACATTGTAGCTATGTTCTAAAATGAACAAAAAGAGCTTTTATTACACTACCACAAGCCTGCAATACAGGAGAGAATAGTAAAGGGATCTGGGTAGTATACAGCCTGGTTTCACAGCCTCATTTATACAGTTGAGGGCTGGAAGGAAAGATATTTCCATTACAGAATTGTATATGGTGACCTATTTGAGGCATTTGTCTCAATCATTTCATTCTGGAAATTATAATAACATCCTTTAGATATAAGATTCACAATTCATATGTAACACAAGTTATGATCAATCATGTATTGTATAATGGCATATGCCAATTTGAGTTTCATGAAAGAATTCTGCATTCTCCAGTAACTAAATCTTCCCTTGGATAACAATTTCAATAGATTATCATGGGAAGTGACGCTCAGCACTTTTCAATGGCTGGTCTCAGTTCTAGTCTATTTGCTGTCCTTACCAAGCACTTAGACCTGTACACTAAGTTGTAACTGGCTGTCTCCATAGTGTTCTATATAGTGAGTTCCTTAGTGTTGCACTGTCTTAGTCATATTTACATCCTTCCTTCTCTCCCTCTTCTCCTTCCCTTCACCCTTCATTTTAACATTGTTCCTGGACACAGTAATTTTTAAATAAGTACTTCCTAAATGGATGAGAAAAGTAATTCTTTTTAATTTATTTCAATATCTAAATGAACACATCTGAGGCTTCACTCCTTTTTCTTTGATACAATAGAATTTTTTCTTGTTTTGAATATATCCTAGTCTATTCTACACTCCATTCTTGTCCCTAAATTTCCTCCAGCCTATTTCTTTTTCCATTTCTACCAGCTCATACCTGAACTCATTTAAACTCCCACTCAATTTAAAAATCTAGATCCTAAATATTTTTACCTATGTGAAACCATTACTTCCATAGGAAAGACTTCCCTGCACCAATGCCCCCCTACAATTATATCTTCCTGTTATACACTCTCTTCACACCTGCCTCCTTCTTTATTAACATTTTTCAGTTTGTTTTTTATATGTATGATTATTTGAATAATACTGCCTCTCCCACAAAGCCATAAGCTCCTCTGCAGTTAAAGAATACGTCTATTTTGCTACAGTATTTCTACCTCAAAATACAGAAGGAGACCTAATGCCCAGGGTAGGATTTATTCCAGGAATGCAAGGTTGGTACAGCATTCACAAATCAATAAATGTGACTTACCACATAAACAAAATGAAGGATAAAAACCACATGATCATATCAGTAAATGCAGAAAAAGCATTTGACAAAATCCAGCACCCATTTACGATAAAAACTCTCAGCAAAGTGGAAATAGAGGGAACATATCTAAACATAATAAAGGCCATATATGACAAACCTACTGCCAGCATAATACTCAAAGGGCAAAAACTATAAGCTTTCCCCTTAAGATTGGGAACAAAGCAGGGATGTCTGCTTTCACCTCTCTTATCCAACATAGTACTGGAAGTCCTAGCCATAGCAATCAGACAAGAAGGAAAAATAAAAGGCATCCAAATTGGAAAGGAGGAAGTAAAACTGCCTTTACTTGCAAATGGCATGACAGTGTACACAGAGAACCCCAAAGATTCTACCAAGAAATTACTAGAACTCAGCAAATGAATTCAGCAAAATAGCAGGATAAAAAATTAATATCCACAAATCAGTTGCATTTTTATACGTCAATAGTGGACTAACAGAAAGGGAAATTAAGAAAAAAAATCCCATTCACAATTGCTTCAAAAAGAATAAAATACCTAGGAATAAACTTAACCAAGGATGTAAAAGACCTACACTAGGGAAACTCTAAGAACTGAAGAAAGAAATAGAAGAAGATAAGAAGATACAAATAAGTGGAAGCACATACAGTGTTCATGGATAGGAAGAAATAACATCATTAAAATGTCCATGCTACCCAAAACAATCTATAGATTCAACCCAATTCCTACTGAGATTCCAATGACATATTTCACAGAACTAGAACAATTATTTCAAAAATTTATATGGAACCACAGAAGGACCCACATAACAACAGCAATCCTGAGAAAGAAGAACCAAGTTGGAGGAATCACACTACCTAATATCAAACTATACCATAAGACCATAGTAATCAAAACAGCATGGTACTGGCATAAAAACAGACACATACATCAATGGAACAGAACAGAGAGAGCCCAGAAATAAACCCACACCTTTATAGCCAATATTCAACAGAAGAAGTAAGTACCTATAATGGACTAAAGATAGTTTAATTCAATAAATTATGTTGGGAAAATTGGACAGATATGTGCAGAAAAATGAAACGAAACCACATTTTATACCACACACAAGAATAAATTAAAAATGAATTAAAGACTTAAATGTTAGACTTGAAACCATAAAAATCCTAGAATAAAACTTAGGCAGTAAAATCTTGGACACTGCTTGTAACAATATTTTACCTGATATATCTCCCCAGGCAAGGGAAACAAAAGAAAAAATAAACAAGTGGGACTACATCAAATTTAAAAGTTTTTCACAGCAAAGGAAACCATCAACAGAATAAAAAGACAACCCACAGAATGGGAGAAGATATTCACTGATACACTTGACAAGCAGTTAATACCCAAAATTTATAAAGAAGCTTACAAAACTCAACACCAAAAAACCAAACAATCGAATTAAAAATTGGGCAAAGGACCTGAATAGACACTTCTCCAAAGAGGACATACAGATGGCCGACAGACATATGAAAAGATGCTCAACATTACTAATTATCAGAGAAATGCGAATTAAAATCACAGTGAGATTATCACCTCACACCTGTCAGAATGGCTATCATTATTAACTCAAAAAACAAGTGCTAGTAAAGATATGGAGAAAGGGTAACCTTTTTGCACCATTGGTGGGAATGCAGACTGGTGCAGCCACTGTGGAAAGCAGTATGGAGATATCTCAAAAAATTCAAAATGGATCTGCCTTTTTACCCAGTGATCCTACTTCTGAGAATTCATTTGAAGAAATCCAAAACACTAATTTGAAAGAACATAAGCACCCCCATATTCATCACAGTGTTATTTACAATCGCCAAGATATGCAAGCAGCCCGAGTGCCCATCAGTAGATGAGTACATAAAACAACTATGGGACGTTTACATAATGGAATACTATTCGGCCCATAAAAAAAAATTTTTACCGTTTGCAACAGCATGGATAGACCTGGAGAACATTATGCTAAGTGAAAAAAGCCAGAGAAAGACAAATACCATATGATTTCACTCATATGTCAAATCTAATGAACAAACGAATTAACAAGAAAAATAGAGACAGACTCATAGAGAGTAGGATGAAAGCTATGGTGGGTAGGGTGGAGGGTTCAAGCAAAGGGAAAAAGGACTCATGGACATGGACGACAGTGTGGTAACTACAGAGGGGAGTGGGGTATAAGGGGGCTAAATGGTAATGGAAAAAATACAATAAAATTTTTTTTAAAAAATGTATTTATTAAAAAAAGAAAAAAATGATGAATCTTGGAACAGTTTACATTGACATACTTTGATTTTCTTAGTAGATATAAAAAATCAGTTTGTTCTCTTTGGTTAAATTTTTATTTGCCTTTAAGTTAATATATCTCTTCTTAGAATTCCATTTTGTCTATGGCGTGCAAAATGGCTTGCTGTGGAAAAACTGCTCCACAAACTGATGAACATGTTAAGAACAAGAGAAGGATTCCATCCTCCTGCCACCGAGAGAGAATTATAGTGCAGAGATCAACTGGCAAGGAAATCTACCGGTGGAAGAAATGTAACTACAGAAGTTTGGAAATATTTCATTTTTGGAAATAAAAAGGACAGAGAAAGAGACTGGAAGGAGACCTGAAGTATCATTACCTCCCTGCTATTTCTTCTTCATGTTGTCTTAGACAAGGAAAGCTTGGAAAAGAGAGGACTTTGGAATAAAAGAAGAATTAAAGAAGTTTTTAGTCAAATCACTACCCTGATGCTCACGTAGATGGCAGTTAAGGAACTTTTTGCACGAAAGTTTCGCTATTCAGTGAGTCAAGGTGAGATATCTATGAATAAACAACTTGACATTCTGGCTGTTTTTCTTATGTTGTTGTTATTATGGAAAATTTAAAAAATAAGCAAAAGAGTATAGAGGACAGTATAGTAAACCATTACCTTCTCATCACTCAGCTAGGACAATAATCAACTCAAGGTTAATCTTGTTTATCAAGATCATTGAAAAAAACATTAAGGTCTGAATAGTTACTTCTTTGTGGTACTTGGAATTCTACATTATAGGAAGTAGGAGGGTTATCTTAATTGTGGTGAAAGACTATTTTTGAGGTTAAGTGTCTTCTGCCTATTATTGCTTTTTGAACATTAGCACTTCATGTCTCATCTTTTTGTGGCTTTATTATATAAACATTAAAAGCTAAAGTTTGAGTTTTTCAGTTGCTTATTCTAATATACTCAAATATTTTTAAAGAACATATACTTAGTCCTAAAAAACCTTTCTGTCCTTAGATTATATGTATTTTTCAGTACCAGGATATACAGAAATAGGTTAAACATATTGGTTTTAGCTAAGATAATTTAGCTTTAATTAAAATTCATTAGTGTTTTATTATAGGCGGTAATTGCCACCTGAGGAAAATCAATCTTTATAAAATACTTACCAATATTAGCATAATGTTTCTTTTCTTGTGTATTTGTAGATAGCTCATACATGTCTCCATAAGCACGAGCAAACCTCCAAATGAACTCTATTTCATCTCTAAACTGAAAAGGTAGAATTGCACATCAGATTAATTCAGTGTCTTGACCAAACTATAAATGTTTTCCACAGCAACTTTAAAAAATTAGGTAGGTAAGATGGTATTTAGAGATGACTGAATCTATTCCTGTTCATATAACATTTTAAAATAAAATATTCATGGCTACAAAATGTGACTTATTATAGCATTACATTTGGAACTTAAAACCAATTAATACTACCCACACATTAGCTCCACACCTATGTAGAAAACAGAATTGACAGGTGCCAGAATCCATACATTCTCCTGGGTGGTAGTGCCCTCTTCTTATTTACTTTATAATTTATCTACTGTCAGTACAAAGCTTGCAAGAGCATTTCAGATAATAAACTGGTAAGTTATTACAGATCACATAGACTCAAAAGAGCAGCCATTTTTTTAACCTAAATTACCTAAATATAATCCTGGAGATTTAAAAACTTCGAGACAATGTGTTTAGAGTTGCTAGATCCTCAAAGGCTAGAGTTGTTTGTAGGAAAGAAAGAGATTTATTGCTCTTCGGGATATCACAAATCCTTATTTTTGATGTTGGTGTTGGTGGTGATGGCTGGTATTGGTGTTGGTGGTGGTGGTGGTGGTGGTGGCGATGGCTGGTGTTGGTGTTGGTGTTGGTGGTGGTGGTGGTGGCGATGGCTGGTGTTGGTGTTGGTGGTGGTGGTGGTGGTGGTGGCGATGGCTGGTGTTGGTGTTGGTGGTGGTGGTGGTGGTGGTGGCGATGGCTGGTGTTGGTGTTGGTGGTGGTGGTGGTGGTGGCTGGTATTGGTGTTGGTGTTGTTGTTGTTGGTGGTGGTGGTGGTGGCTGGTGTTGGTGTTGGTGGTGGTGGTGGTGGTGGTGGTGGCGGTGGTGTTGGTGTTGGTGTTGGTGGTGGTGGTTGGTGGTGGTGGCGATGGCTGGTATTGGTGTTGGTGGTGGTGGTGGTGGTGGTGGTGGCAATGGCTGGTATTGGTGTTGGTGTTGGTGGTGGCGATGGCTGGTATTGGTGTTGGTGTTGGTGTTGGTGGTGGTGGTGGTGGTGGCTGGTGTTGGTGTTGGTGGTGGTGGTGGTGGTGGTGGCGATGGCTGGTATTGGTGTTGGTGGTGGTGGTGGTGGTGGTGGTGGCGATGGCTGGTATTGGTGTTGGTGGTGTTGGTGGTGGTGGTGGCGGTGGCTGGTATTGGTGTTGGTGGTGGTGGTGGTGGTGGTGGCGATGGCTGGTATTGGTGTTGGTGGTGGTGGTGGTGGTGGTGGCGATGGCTGGTATTGGTGTTGGTGGTGGTGGTGGCGATGGCTGGTATTGGTGTTGGTGGTGGTGGTGGTGGTGGTGGTGGCAATGGCTGGTATTGGTGTTGGTGTTGGTGGTGGTGGTGGCGATGGCTGGTATTGGTGTTGGTGGTGGTGGTGGTGGTGGTGGTGGCGATGGCTGGTATTGGTGTTGGTGGTGGTGGTGGTGGTGGTGGCGATGGCTGGTATTGGTGTTGGTGGTGGTGGTGGTGGTGGTGGTGGTGGTGGCTGGTATTGGTGTTGGTGGAGGTGGTGTTGCTGGTAGTGGTAGTGATTGTGACAATGGCAGGAATGGGCTTTCCCAATTCATCCCAACATTAAACACTGAAGAATAACCACTGATAGAAGTAGATTAAAATATTTACATTAATAATTGTTATATTAATAACTCTAAGTTAGAAAACTTAAAATATAATTTTTTCTCCCCAAGAATAGCAATGTCTTATTATTTGTTATAAAATATTTATTAAATATAACAAGTGAATAAAAATCAAAGTACCCTATATTTTGCTATACATGTGTTCCCGCGTTTTTGTGCACATTATACTAGATTATTATGTGCATTATTATACCCACGGTATATAATCATTATGCCCATGTATAATGCACATCCTTATTTTTCCCTCAAAAAATTGGGCAAAAAGGACGTATTGTAGGTGGCAATATATTGTAAATCTGAATACTCATATCTCTAGTTCTCATTTTTATAATCTTAGAGCCCAATAAAGTCCTATAAATCCTTTACAAAATTTTTAGTCATATTACAGGACAATTTGGCATCAGTCATTTAGCTTCTGTAATCTGTGACACAATTGTTATGGTCATAATATCAATTGGAGAGGTTAAATCAAAAATTAAAACTGTACAAACATATTATTATCATGTATCTCTTACCTTTTCTTTGTGGTCGCAAAGTAGTTCAAAACTCTCCATCTTGCTGGACTCGTCCATACGTAAGTCATCTGCCTTCTGCAGAAGGACATCTAAATTTAATTCCTCAGTGTGTGTGTTAAGTGCTTTAGGGACTGGGAAACTCTGTTCTTCTGTGTCAGTATTAGCTGTAATATACCTAAAATTGCAGAAATAGTCATCAACTCTCTTGAAAGTTACACTATAGTAGCCAAAGTGATCATTTAAAATTCATTCCTCCTTTACGCTGAAACTCTGCAATGGTGCCTTTTTTACTGAGAGAAAAAGCTCAAGTCCTCACCACAGGCCCCAAGGCCCTATGATGTCATCTCCCAGCCCGCCCCGCCTCCCCGGTTCCTACCACTGTCCTCACTCAAACTCCACACTGGCCGCCTGGCTGTTCCCTAAACGTGCTACTCACACCCCTACTCTTCCCTCAGAAAAGCATTGACTCATATCCTCACCTCTTTCAAGTCTCAGCTCCAGTGTCGTCATCTCCATGTGGCCCACCCAGACCACTCAGATGAATACTGCGCCCTCCACCCTCCACATTCCCTTCACGGCCAACCTCCCTTCTCCTGCGTGGCATCTCTTTCCTGTAATAAGTATCATCTTCTACTATACTATCTAATTTATTAATTTATTACATGTGCTTTTTTTCCCCCAGTATCACCCCCACCAGACTGCATGCTCCCTGACACTTAGGAGTTTTTGTTTTATCAAGTGATGTATCAAGTGCCCATAACAGCACTTGACACACAGAGGATATGCACCAAATGTTGTTGAATGCTCAGCAGGCACCCAAATACACACACACACATGCATACATCTATATTTATAGTTCCAGATGATGTTCTTAGTTTTCAAAAATGCGTGCTACCTTCCACATTTTCTTTTCTTTCTTTCTTTTTTTTTTTTTGGTGGCATACAAAAAACAATGTTTTCATTTATTCAAAACTTGTCCTGTTCTAAAAAGATTTTAAGGAGGTATGTAAGAATGTATTACATATAAGAGAACTAATTAGAAGTGGTGAAAACAGATAAAAACAAGGCCAAATGCGAGTGAGGTAAATTAAAAAAAAATACATATACTTTAAATATCTATACCTTTACTACAAGAGACACAAATGTATCTTCCAGCAGCCAATGTAGTCACAGTCCCTGGCAAATACTAACAAAGATACAAATGAAACAAGTTTTTGAGAGCAGTGCAACTATTTCCAATACAAAATAAATTCATTTCAAAGCCCTTATAAAGAAGACACTATATGAAATGATATTCAACTTCTTCAACAACATTATTAACGGAAACTTCATTCTTCCAGTTGCCCAATCAAAACACTTAGACTCATCCTTGACTCATCTTTTTCTCTCCGAGGCAATATCCAGTCTGTTAGAAATTCCTTTTGGTTCCATCTTCAAAATAGACCCAGAATATAGTCACTTTATCACCACCTCCACCTAGTACTTCCCTGGTCTAAACCACCACCATCTCTCCTGGGTTAGTATAATTGCATCTCCCTCCTTTAGTCCTTAACCCTGACGGTTTCTTCTCTACACAGTAGCCAGACTGGTCTTTGAAAAACCTGATGCAAATGATGTCGCCCTTTGCTCAAAACCTCTAACGGATGTCCAAATCAGAATGAAAATCTAAATCCTTGGAGTGGTCTACCAGGCCCTACATAATCTAATCCAGAGCCCCTGACCCCACCTACCACCCTCCTCCCGGCCCACTGCCCTCCAGGCACTCTGGCTTCCTTCTCAGTCCCTGAACTCATCAGTCGTGTTCCTGCTTTTACAGCTTTGTATTTGTTGTTCCTTCTCCCTGGTATGTTCTTCCCTGTACAGCCACCTCTTTAATTGCTTGCCTGTTTCACATACTTGTTCAAATGTAATGTAACCCTCTTTTATTACAGATGATATGATTATTTAATAGAAAACATTAAAAAATCTGCAAGTTATGGGACCAAGAGGAGAGCTTAGCAAGTTGCCTACGTGTAAGATTGAGATATAAAAGTCAGTTTCATTTTTATGTATTAGCCACAAAAAACCTAAAAATCATAATTAAATAAAATATTTAATTTACAATGATCTGAGAATATCAAACACCTAGACACAAATCTAATAAAAAATATGCAGAAAATTCAGTGGAGAACATTATAAAAGATACATTAAAAGATGTTTGTAAAAGGATCTATTATGCATGAAAAAATATATCATGTTCATGGTTAGAAACACCAAATATTATAAATATGTAAATTATCTCCAGCTTAATCGACAGATTCAATGTAATCCCAAGTTTATAAACCTAACAGGAATTTTCATGGAATTTAATAAGATGACTCTAAAAGCAATATGGAAAAGTAAAGAGCCTAGAATAGTTCGAGGACTTTTGAAGAAAGAGAACAGGGAAAGATTGAGCTCACCAGAAATGAGGACCATTTATAAAGCTACAATAATTAATTAAAGACAGTGTATACTGGTACAAGAATAAATGGATGAGTGATGGAATAGAACAGAGCCCAGAAACAAATCCATACATATGAGGGGGGACCCCAAAAACCCCAGAATTACCTTCTGGAGGGCAGGCCCCTTGTAGGACAGGCTTCCCCTACTAGGTGAGTGCTCTGGGAGCCCATCTGTGTCAGTGTGTCAGAGGCCGTGTGTGAGAGGCTGTGTTCAGCTTCAGGGAAATTTTTTGAAGGTTCCTTTAACACATTTGCCCATTTCACGACAGGTGATTTACAAGCGCAGCCGTCCACACTGCGCTGAGTGCTCAGCCATCTTTGACCAAAAATGCCCTGACCCCCATGCCCCACTCTCCCTATTCAACCTATCTCACCCCAAGAGACTTCTTTTTTTGTTTCCCCTAATGAAAAAAGTCCTCAAAAGGAAATGTCCTGCTGATGTGGAAGAGGTAAAACAAAAAAGAGCAGAAGCACTAACAGTGTCCAAATCAGTAAGTTCAAAAACTATTTTGAGCAGTGGAAAAAACATCTCAGTAGGTGTGTGCATCGAATGGAAAGTACTTTGAAGATGACTTAAGTTTAAGCATATAAGAATTAATACACAATGTTTTACAAATAAATTCCGTTTTGGGGGGGTCTCCCCTCGTATATGGAAATGTGGTACATGACAGAGTTGGTGTAACAGAGCTGGTGTGTCAGATCTCACGCCACTCATGAACTGGGCTGAAAGAAGCGGATATCTCTATGAAAAAAGATGACATTGAATCTCTACTGATACTATTTGAAAATAACTCTAGATGGTATAAAGAATTAAAATAATTTTCTAAACTCTAAGTAGAGAACATAGGTGAATATCTGTTCTTCTGTGTAAAAAATTTTTTTAACTAGATAAAAAAGCATTAACTATAAGAATTATTAATTACAAATGATTAATCAGTACTAAGAAACTGCTGCTAATCAATAGATACTTTCAAAAATACAAAAACAATTTAAAAACTAGAAACAGGTATTTTGTAACACAACTTACTGGAGAACATTAGGATTAAGAATACATAAATACTTCCCAAATTTAGTAACAAAAACATAGTCAATTCCATAGAAATATGTTCAAAAATATAAATAGGCTTTCTCAAGTGAGAAAATACATATAGCCAATAAAGAGATATTTCACAGAACCAAGAAATACATACAGCCAAGAAAAGAAGTCAAACATTCACTAGTGATGGAAATGCAAACAAAGACCACAAAGAGCCACTGTTTTACACCTTTTCGTTCACAAAATTTTAAAAGTCTGATAACACCAAATGCTGGAGAGGAAGTTTATCCACAGGGTCCAGTGTGCATGTAAATTGGTAAAACCAACTGGGAAAGCACCTCAGCATTGTTTTTCAATATTGAACTTTCACATACCTAGGGTCCAGCAACCCAAGTCTCCTACATATGTACAAAAGGAGATCTGTATGAGGATAGAGACAACAGTATTTTCACAACAGCAAACACCAGGAAACAACCTCAATGCCCAACAAGAGAGGGGATGAATATTAAACAACAGTCAAAAATGAAAGAAATGCAGTGATGTGCACATGCAAAATACACAGGAGTCTTAACAAACTTATATTAAGTAGAAAAATATGCTCCTAAAATTATATACAGTATGACCCCCTTCTATAAAAACAATGAAATTTAAGTGCTTTTTAAGAAATACACACATGTAATAAAATGATATAAAAAGGAAAGCAAGGAATGAACAATATAGATTATAGATTCATGATTAAGGGTGGGTAGGGGAGACAAATGGTTTCATGAGGATTATTGTTTAGGTCCATTTTTTTATTTTAGGAGGTGGTTTCATGGACACTTATTACATTATTTAAAACTAAATAAGTAAATGAGTAAAAGTGACATATGCATGAAGCAACAATCAGGGTCTGCATGAGATAAAGATAATTTTTCATTCAATTCTATGCACCAGTGATATAATAAAATTATAATAAAAAGAAAGTAGCCATGGCTGGTGTGGCTCAGTGGACTGAGTGCTGGCCTGAGGAATGAAAGGTTGCCAATTCGATTCCCAGTCAGGGCACATGCCTGAGCTGTGGGCCAGGTCCCCATTTGGGAGCGTGAGAGAGGCAACCAATTGATGTTTCTCTCGCACATTGGTGTCTCTCCCTCCCTTTCTCCCTTCTTTCCCCTCACTCTAAAAATAAATAAATAAAATGTTTAAAAAAGAAGAAAACAAAGTAACGATATTAATGTCAGACATAATATTCTTTAGGGAATAAAGCAATGAACTTAAAGACAGACATAAAGCAATACTTCCATGCATCTAAAAACACAAGATTCAAATATATTAAAAGCATAAATCAAAAAATACACAAAGAGAAATTAAATCCACTAATCAGAATGGGAGATTTTTAACATAACAGTCTAAGTAATTGATAAAATATATGAAAAAAATAGTAAGGATACAATTTACACACCAAAATTAACAAGCTCGAATCTAACCAACATACACAGAACTAGACACTGGACATCTAGAGAACACTTTCTTCTCTAGCACATATGGAATATTTAGGAAAATTGCCATGTACACAAGGTCACAAAGCAAGCCACAAAAGATAACAATCTGTCCTGTAGACCATATCTTCTGTTCACAATGCAAATGAATTAGAAATCACCACTAAAAAGTAGTGGAGAAAAACTAAATATTAAAAAAATTAAAAAATATACGTCTAACTATAAGCTTACCAGAATGACTAAAATGAAAAAGACAAAATCCTAAGTGTTAGTGAGGATATAGGGAAAACGAGGCTCTCCTATATGGCTGATGGAAGTATAAATTGGTACCATAGCTTTGGAAATATATTTGGCAATACATCCTAAAGCTGGATATGTGTACTATATGGATCCAGCAATTTCACTCCTAGGTATATACCCAATAAAAATGTTTAGCCAATCATAATATTCCATAACTGTAAACTATCAAATGACTATTAGAAAGCTTCAATATTGTGGTATATTTACACAATAGAGAAACACTTAGTAATGAGAACAAACAATCTACAACTATACACAACAAAATGGATGAATATTCCATAATAATGTAAACTGAGAGAAGCTAGACAGAAGAGTACATAGCATATTGTTTCATTTATATAAAGCAAAAAAAAATAAGTTTAACTAATTTATACATTTAGAAATCAAGTAAACACAAAATAAGGGAGGGAATGAAGGACAAAAAAACTATGTAAGACACATAGAAAAGTAATAACAAATGGCAATAGTAAGTCCTTCCCTATTAGTAATTACTTTAAAAGTAAATGGATTAAATTCCCCAATCAAAATATGCAGGTTGGTAGAATGTATAAAAAAATCAGGATCAACTCTATGTTGTCTATAAGACACTCCTGAACTAAGGACAGATTGGGTTGAAAGTAAAAGGATTTTTTTTTTATCCTTTTTTAAGGTATTCCACGTAAATAATAACTAGAAGGAAACGTGCTGGCTATACTAACATCAGGGAAAAAGAACTTTAACTTAAAAACTTAAAAGAGTCAAATAAGGACATTTTATAATTATAAAAGACTCAGTTTGCCAAGAACATGTAACAATAATAAACATATATTCACTAAACATTAAAGTTCCTAAATATATGAAGCAAATATTGACAACCAAAGGGGGAAACAGACAGCTATGTAATACTACTAGGAGACTTCAATACCTCACTTTCAATAATGGATAAAACAACTAGACAAAAGATCAACAGAAAATAGAAGAACTGAATATAACTATGGACCAATTTGACCTAACAGACATATCCGGAATACTCCACTCAACAATAGTAGAATACACACTCTTCTCAAGTGCACATATAATATTCTCCAGGATATATATGTTATGTCACAACACATCTTAATGATTTTTAAAAGATTAAAATCTTACAAAGTATCTCTTCTTATTTCAGTGAAATAAAATTAGAAATCAACAACAGAAGGAACACTAGAAAATCTACAAATATGTAAAATTTAAACAACACACTCTTTAAACAACCAAAGGGTCAAAGAAGAAATCACAAGGGAAATTAGAAAATATATTGAATCAAAAGAGGACAGATATACTATATACCAAAAGTTAGGAGATGCAGCAAAAGCAGTGAAAAGGGGGAAATTTATAGCTATAAATGCATACATTGAAAATAAAGGTCTCAAATCAACAACCTAAATTCACATCAGGTGAACTGGTGGGGAGGGAAGCGAACTAAACCCAAAGCTGGCAGAAGTCAGGGAATAGTAAAGATTAAAACAGATATAAACACAATAGAGAATTAAAAAACAATAGAGAAAATTAACAAACCAAAAGTTGGCTCTTCCAAAAGATGAACAAAATTGACAAACCTTTAATAAGACTAAGAAAAAAGAAGAATGAAATAACTAAAATCAGAAGTGAGAGAATATCATTATAAATTTTACTGAAGTAAAAAGGATTATGAGAGTGCTATGAAGGATAGTATACAAATAAACTGGATAACCTAGAGGAAATGGACAAGTTCCTAAAAATATACAACCTACCAAGTCTGAATCAGGAAGAAATAGAAAATCTGGACAGATTTATAACGAGTAAGGAGATGGAATCACTAATCAAAAACCACTCAACTACAAAGAAAAGCCCAGGCCCATGTCTTTGCTGGTGAATTGCACAAACATTTAAAAAATTAAAATGAGTATTACTCAAGTTCCTCCAAAAAGTTAAAGAGAAAGAACATTTCCTAACTCATTATATGAAGCCATCATGACCCTGACACCAAAGCCATACAAATACACTTTAAGAAAACTAGAACAATATTCTTGATAAATATTGATGCAAAAATCCCCAATAAAACACTAGCAAAAAAGACTTGAAAGCACATTAAAATGATTATATGCCATGACCAAATGGGATTTATTCTGGGAATGTAAGGATTAGTTAATACATGAAAATCAATCAATGTAATAAACCACAATAATAGAATCGGGGTGGGGGAACTAATTCAATTGGTATAAAAAAAGAAAACTTTGGACAAAATTCAATACCCTTTGATGATGAAAATGTAGGACAAACTAGGAATAGAATGTAGTAACTACCTCAACACGATAATAACCATATAAGAAAACCCCACAGCTAACATCATACTTAATGGCAAAAGACTGAAAATTTCTCCTCTAAAATCAGGAACAAGAGTGCCTGTTATTGCTACTTCTTTTCAACACAGTCCAGCCAGAGCAAGAAATAGAAGGCACCTAAATTGGAAAGGAAGAAGTAAAATTATCTCTTAGCAGATGATATGATCTTGTTTGTAGAAAACCCTAAAGATTTCACAAAAAAATCAAGATTAATAAATTCAGCAAAGTTGCAGGATACAAAATAACTTGCAAAACTCAGTTGTGTTTTTATATATTAACAATGAGTGTCCTGAAAAGGAAATAAAGAAAACAACTCTTAAATACCATCAAAAGAATAAAGTATATAGAAATAAACTTAACCAAAGAGGTGAAAGATTTGTACACTGAAAACTAAAACATATTGATGAATGAAATTAAAGAAGACACAAATGGAAATCTCATGTCATGGTTTTGAAGACTTAATATTGTCAAGATGTCAATATTACCCATGTGATCTATAGATTCAGTGCAATCTTTCTCAAAATCTCAACAATGTCTTTTGTAAAGACAGAAAAATCCATCCTAAAATTCATATAGAAGATCCTGAGTAGCCAAAACAATCTTGAAAAAGAAGAATAAAGTGAGAGGTCTCACACTTCCTGTTTTAAAAACTTCTTACAAAACTACAGTAATGAAAGCAGTGTGTACTGGCATAAAATCAGACATATATACACCATTGGAATAGAATAGAGAGCCTAGAAGTAAATCCTAAGGTATATGGTCAAGTGATTTTTGACAAGACTATTCAATGGAGGAAAAAAAACAGTCTCTTCAACAAATAGTGCTGGGAGGAAAAAAATAGTAAAACACAAAAGTAACATCTTAGCCCAATGACAAACTTAGAAGACATTTAATTATGACAATTAATTGAAAATAATGCCTTCCTCTAAAAAGACTAATTATATTTTAACTTAAGTATTTTTAATTGCCTATATACACTGTCCATTCATTAGTTATTCTGATAAGTATGCTTATAAACTTTGTATAATATAATGAAAAAAAGGTGAAAAAATATTCACTCTTAAAAATAAAAATTTTAGCCTGGCAACCCTGGCTCAGTGGACTGAATGCTGGCCTGGGGATGAAAAGATCGTTGGTTTAATTCCCAGTGAGGACACATGCCTGGGTTGTAAGCCAGGTCCCTGGGTGGGGGAGTGTGTGAGTGGCAACCAAATCGATGTTTCTTTTGCACACTGATGTTTCTCTCCTTCTCTTTCTCCTTCCTTTCCCCTCCCCCTAAAAAATAAAATAAAATCTATTAAAAACAAAAACAAAAAACATAGCCCAAATGAGCCCTGGCAGGTGTGCCTCAGTGGACTGAGTGCTGGCCTGAAAACAGAAACGTCGCAGGTTTGATTCCCAGTCAGGGCGAGGTCCCCAGGTTGGGAGCATGCAAGGGCCAACTGATTGATATTTCTCTTGCACATTGTTGTTTCTCTCCCTCTCTTTCTCCTTCCCTTCCCCTCTCTCTAAAAATAAATAGATACAATCTTTGAAGAAAAAAACAAATAAAACATGGCCCAAATGGAGTAACAGAACAAAATTTCAGAAAAATAACTAAACAAAATGGAAACAAGCAATCTACTAGGTGCAGAGTCCAAAATACTGGTTATAACGATGCTCAGTGAACTTAGGGGAAGAGTGATGAACTCAGAGAAAACTTCAACAGCATAAAAAAGGACATGGAAACAATAAAAAAGAACCAATTAGAAATGAAGGGTACATTAACTGAAATGAAGAACAATTTACAGAGAATCAACAGTAGAGTGGATGGAGCCAACAATCAACTAAGTGATTTGGAATATAAGAAAGCAAAACGCACAATCAGAACAGCAAGGGGAAAAAAGATTCCAAAATATGAGAATAGTGGAAGGTACCTCTAGGACAACTTTAAGAGTTCCAACATTTGCATCAAGGGGGTGCTGGAAGGGGAAGAGAGACAAAAAGAAACTGGAAATCTATCTGAAAAAAAAAGATGACAGAAAACTCCCCTAACTTGGTGAAAGAAATAGTCAAACAAGTCCAGGAAGCATAGTGAGTCCCAAACAAGATGAATCCAAAGAGGCCCACATCAAGATCCATCATAACTAAAATGTCAAAGGTTAAAGACAAAGAGAATCTTAAAAGCAGCAAGAGGAAAGCAGTTATGTACAAGGGAGCTCCTATAAGACTGTCAGCTGATTTCTCAAAAGAAACATTGCAAGCTAGAAGGGACTGGCAAGAAATATTCAAAGTGATGAAAAGCAATGACCTACAACCAATATTATTCTACCCAGCAAAGCTATCATTTAGAATTGAAGGGCAGATAAAGAGATTCCCAGATAAGAAAAAACTAAAGGAGTTCATCATCACCAAATTATTATTATATGAAATGTTAAAGTGAACTACTTAAGAAAAAGATTATCAAAAATATGAACAATAAAATGGCAATAAACACATATCTATCAACAATTGAATCTAAAAAAAAAATAAGCAAGCAAGCAGAACAAAAACAGAATCATAGATATAGAGAGTGTTTTGATGGTTACCAGATGGGAAAGGGATTGGGGGAATGTGTGAAAAAAGGTGAACAGATTAAGAAGTACAAACTGGTAGTGACAGAATAGTCATGCAAATGTAAAGTACACATAGGAAACAGAGGAGCCAAACAACTTATATACATCACCCATGGACATGGACAATGGTACAGGGATTGCCGGAGGGAGTGGGGAGGGCTGAGGGGAGGCAGCAAGGCGGGGAAACACTGGGACAACAGTAATAGCATAATCAATAAAATCAATGGATGCTGTTGAATCATAGCTGGAGACTGATTTGTACTATGACTTTGAGAACGAGAATGAAGGGATTCTTTCCTTAATTGGCTTCTTTCTTGAATATCAGCAGCTTGATAAGAACAGGAAATGAGAGTTGGAAGAGAAAGGAAGGTTGCTGCTGTGTTTTGTTGATAGTTGTCTCTAGCAACAGAGTTCTGGCTGTCTGAGGAATCAACTTGTGTTTCAAAATTCATAAAATGTTTAATGTTATAGTCAGGAGAACAACAGTGCATATACTTTTCAGTATCAGTAATACTTGAGTTTTTATAAAGTATTTCAGTTTCACTTGGATTAAATATGTTGTCACAACTTTGATGATGATCAAAACAAATAGCATTTTCACAACAGGAAATTACACTTAATTTAGGGGCAGAGGAAAGTCTTCGGGATTTAAAATGAAAATGCTCTGAGGTAGATTTTGAATCACCAAGGTTCCTTTTTTCTAGAGTATCAAAGTTAACTCTACTCTGTTTACTGTGAAGGGAAGCAGTGCTTTTCTGAAGCTTAACCAATAGAGAAGGTCTTCTTCCACAGACAGATGAATAAATAGATGTATTTAATGGAGAAGGCACATTTTCACTTCTTCGAGGTAAACTGACTCTTCGTAGGTTAGGACAGCTTGTTCCACGATCAAGAGATACAGCTGGTTGAGTTACAGAAGCGGCTCCATGGTGCAGGGAGTCTGAAGTAACTTGATCGGCAGGACAATTTGATTGGAAGCTCTGGTCCTCTCTCCAGCAGCTGGAGTAAGAAAAGTGTCAAATGACGGGGGGGAAAGTGTCAAATGAGGGAGCAGAGGTGAAAACCTACCAAGCCTCTTGAGGAATAATATTCACTTTATCATTATGAAAAAACAGAGGTACCCAAAAGAATGCCTAAGTGTAAATAAAAGATAGTCTAATTAAATACCTGCCCAGTCCATTAAACCTTGGGAAGACAAACTGAAAGACTCAGGGAAGCAGGAGGAAAGAAAGATCTGGCGAAACACATGAGAGAGCACCAGGACTAAAGTAGCCCCTGAAGGAAAAGGTAAAACTTGCTGTTTTAAAACTAATAATATCTTTTTGAGGCTAGTAAACTACACCATTCGAAGGAGTTAAGTAGAATAGTTTATACCCTGTTGACTCATGCATTTTAAAACATTTATCATATGAAACAGAGCCTCTCTGAAGAGTATTTCAGATAAATATTCACATTATCCAGATATTCTAGATACTGAGTTATTGTGGGAAACTACAGGAAGTATTAAAACTTGGTTTATAAATATATCAATGCCCTTTAGCACGTGAAACATACAGATAATTTTTTTTCTTTTTAAAGGCTTACCTTAAACATTCTCCCATATTTTAATAAAAAATAAATCTCTCCTTTCCTTTCTAAGCCATCACCTTCAAGCCATAAAGTGCCCTGTGTGGGTGGAACAGGTCAGAAGACTGAATGATGAAGTTGGCATGTGGAATTAACATGGCAATAACACAGAATGTGATGACAGAAGACTCTAGAATCTAATGACATCAGTTAGAATAAAATTGAGCTATGGCTCGCCATTCTGAAAAGCTCCACTCATGTGACTGTAGAATGTGTGTTCTAACTCATTATGTTTAAGGAATCAGCCAAGAAATCAACGGATGAGACAACAGCAAAAGATTATAAAACGAACTATAAAACTATACTATAAACTATACAATAAACTATAGTTGGAAGCAACTATAAAACGAAGGCCATGACATAAATGATATTTGCCCAATCCTTTACTTGGGACCGTCTCTTTCACTAGCTGCCCTCAATACCGCTGGTCTACTAACTCATTCTTCTTTCACTTGAACATGCTTTATCTCAGATGTTTATACCATCCATTAATATGGAAAAGCGACTGTTAAAAAATTTGATGCAAAGATATATTGAGAAGGTAAAAAAGCCTAAATGGCAAATGTTATTGCCCCCTAATGAAAGAAGTCTCCTCTATCTTGGCAGTAGATTGTCCCATTGGATTGCATGAGCCACATGCACAGACTATGGAGATCTGCTGAGCTACTGTTTATAACCTCCTGAAACAAGTTATACACATTTAAAGGCAAGATCAGCACATTAGGAAAAAAACCACTGTCCTCTCCTTTTCCAAACCAACTTGAAGCACTGTCCACATAATGGGTGTATGTGTATAGCCACTTACATACATGAAACCCCTCTCAAGTATATTTCTTTTTAGGACTCAGTATCCTAAATACCCTCCTACCACTTCTTGTTTTTGTTCTATTCCTAACGACCTTCTTTGGGAAACCCTTGAACAAATTCCTTTTCAGAGATCTAAAGCTCTCTAATTCTCACCATACAATTGTTGGCATATAAATTGATTTTATCCTATAAACATCTAGTAAATTAATCAGTTATTATTGCATGAATGCTGAAGACATACTGTTCTTGAGTCAGAGACCAAGGACTTTATTACTCACAGCAAATCAAGCAGTGTGAGCGCAAGCATAGTTGTGTTGGTTCTCCTTGACCCCAAGTCCCACAGAGCAATGCAGAGGGCCCAGAAACTCTTACGTGCAGTGAGTTGTGTTACAAAGAAAGGAACACTGAGCTTGGGGAATCCACCATTTTTATAGCAAGCAGTAAGTAAATCTGCTAAATCTGCTGTTGGTCTTGGAGAAAAACATTTTCTCATTCCTCAAGGTTTCTTGCCACAACCCTAAGAAATGGCCATGACAAAGGATGGTCATGTAGGTTTTATACCCTTCACAAAAATCAACTCAAAATGGATCACAACCCTGAGAAATGGCCATGACAAAGGATGGTCATGTAGGTTTTATATCCTTCACAAAAATCAACTCAAAATGGATCAACTCAAAATAGACCTAAATATAAAATGCAAAACTATAAAACTCCTAGAAGATAACATTGAAGAAAACCTAAATCCATCTGGGTGTGACAATGACATTTTAGAAGCAACACCAAAGTCCCAAAGGCACGATTCATGAAAGAAAGAATTGATAAGCTTCTGTTCTGCGAAAGACAATGTCAAGAGAATGAAAAGCCACAGACTGGGGGAAAATATCTGCAAAACACATATCTGAAAATGGACTCATCCAAAATATACATAGAACCCTCAAAACTCAACAATAAGAAAATGAACAACATGATTTAAAAATGGGCCAAAGATTTTAATGGACACCTCGCCAGAGAAGATATACAGATGGCAAATAAGCATATGAAAGATATTCTACATCATGTCAACAATGAGGTACCACTACATATCTAGAAGAATGGTCAAAATACAGAACACTGACAACATCGAAGTGCTGGTGATGATTTGATGTGGAGCAACAGGAGCGCTCATTCATTGTTGGTAGGAATGCAAAATGGTTCACCTCAGAGATGAAGACAGCTGCTTTGGAAGACACTTTAGAGGTTTATTACAAAACTATACATACTCTTACCATCAGTCCAGCAATCATGCTCCTTGGTATTTACCCAAATGAATTGAAAACTTATGTCCACTCAAAAATCTGCACACGAATGTTTATAGCAGCTGTCTTCATTTTTGCGAAAATTTGGAAGCAACCATGATGTCCTTCAGCAGGTGAATGGATAAACTGTGGTGCATCCAGACAATGGAACATGACTCAGCGCAAAAAGGAAATGAATTGTTAAGCCATAAAAAGATATGGAGGAGACTTAAATGCATATTATGAAGTGAAGAAGTCAATCTGAAAAGGTTACGTGCTATATGATTCCAACTATGTGATATTCTGAAAAAGGTGAAACTATGGAGACAGAAAACAGTTCAGTTGCCAGGGTTGGGAAGAGAGAGGGATGACTAGGCCATGCACAGAGGATGTTTTTGGGCAGTGAAAATGCTCTAAATGATACCATAATGATGGACTTGTGTTATTAAACAATTGTGCAAATCCGTAGAATAAACAACACCAAAAGTGGATCATAATGTGAACTATGGACTTTGAATGATTATGATGTCTCAATGTATGTTCCTTAATTGTAACAAACACACTACTCTGGTACTGGATAATTGGGAAGCGATACATGTGTGGGGCTAGGGATTATATGGGAAATCTTTGTATCTTTTCAATTTTTCTGTGAATCTAAAACTGCTCTAAAAAAGTAAAGCCTCAATTTTTTTTTTTTACTTTTATTAGTATTTATTTTATTCTGAATTTACTCTGAGCCCATAAGATTTTGTTTCTTTAGTTTCTTCTGAGATATCTTTTTCTTCTGTGCAACCTTCTCTTCTGGTTTAGGGACAATCTGCTCTTTAGGATCATCTCAGTGCATCAGGGAGAGCTCATGTGTGGGGTAAGTTCTACTCTGCACCTTGGAAGCTTTGTTCACCTGGATGTGCTCAATGACTAGAGAATCCACACCTAAACCCATCAGGCCAGCACTACTCCCTTCATTTTTTAGCACATGCAGTAAAAACTCAGCACTCTTTTGGGGCCACCGACCCTGTGTCCAGCCCCACTGTCTGGCCAGGCCACACCTACCAGCTCCACCATTTTAATGATAGAATGGGACACATTGCTTCTTTAAAGTGACATCTTTCAGATACTTGGTGGCTTTTCAAATATGCATACCCTTGATGGCCTGGCAAGTTTCACAAGTGTTCTCAAAATGAACGTGAAGATTTGAACCTCTTGATTTGCATGACTTTGTGGGGTTTGCTAGGTCAAGTGAATAGCAAACCACTTTCAGAGGTCATCTTTCGAGAGGAAGAACAGAAGCTCCTGGGAGAATTCATGAGAATTCAGTCTAAAGTCTCAATTTTTTATAAAAATCACACACAAAAAAGTGCTCAGGGCCTTTTTTTGGGACACCTAGCAAGGTGTGTAAGAGAGTAGAAGCCCAGGGAATACGGCTCTCACTGTGGCCGACTTTTATTGTTTTCCCTGTGTTATGAGATGGTTGTTGGTGGTTCCTAAGTTACACTACGATCCATAAGTACCTTTTCCAAAAGGACATCTTTTGCATATTAAGTACCTTTTCCAAAAGGACATCTTTTGCATATTAAGTACCTTTTCCAAAAGGACATCTTTTGCAGATTATATAATGCATAGAAAGTTTCTATAAGAAGCTTCTCTTTCCACTATCAGGCCAGCTTGTTGCTGAACAGACCCACCTCTAGGAAAAGCACCAGCCCACTGAGCTACCCCAAAGGAAAGGAAGTTATGAGCAGACCTCAATGCTGACAAATATTACTGCCCCAAGGAGGCAATAAACGAGGTCAGATCATTCCACTCTTGCACCACTGAAATAAATCTATGATTATCAACTTTTTAAAAAAAGTGTTTGGGTGTATATATTTGGGGGATGAGGAAGAATCATCCAGATCTGCCTAGACATTTGAAAGGAAATCACATACTAGTATGTGTAATATGAAGTTGTTTAATATTTTTATGGATAGAGTATTTATTTAAATCTCTATCCTCAAATTGCCCCTCATTGCTTATTTTTAATAAAACCATAATTAGATCTAGCCCTCCCCCCAAATTATTAACCCCTCATAATGACCTGCATCTGCAACTGTTCCTTCAATCTACTCCCAATTCTTATTCTCATTTCCATGATCCTAGGCACCTTCTGGGTTCATCATGTCCCATGGTCCCCTAAACCTCCTTTTTCTTCAAACCTCAGCTACCCTATTCCCACTGAGACCAATACTCCATCATGATATATCTCACTATACCCCATGAACATCTTGTTTACTTGTAACCATAACTGCTGCTAATGAAACTACAATTCCATCATAATACATCAGTGGAAGTTTAGAAAATCTTCCAGAACAAAGCTTCTCAAACTTTAAGGCACATCAGGGTCACCAGAAGAACATGTTAAAATGCAGTTTCCTGGGCATTACTACCTGAGGTTTGATTTACTAGGTCTAGGGTGAATCCGAGAATATACATTTCTATTAAGCTCCCACACTAGATGGGATATTGGTGAGTCTGCTCCAGAAACCACTCTTTGAGTTGGTCTGTTCTAGGACATCTGGGGAACGAATAACCTCTGAGTAAAAGTTACAAGGGGCTTTCAGATACGTCACAGAAGACTCCCACGTGAGCTGGGGTCCAGGAAGGACAACAAATGATATCAGGACTGAATATCCCTTCTCTTGGTTCCTCGATGATAAGACCCCAAGGAACCTAGATTGTACCTGAGGAGGAGGGGGAAGAGGGAAAAGAGGAGAATCCTGAATTCGACTGAGTCTTTAACCGAAAAAGACTAGTTCTGAACTAGAATTGACTGAGTTAATTTGGATCGACAAATTCAAGTTTTCCCATATTATCCAAAACAGAGCTAGTGAGCTGAATTTGGTTATAGAGTAATGTATTTTTATGTCTTTAACTGATCTGAGTGTAGTGAATATAAATTATTTAATCTATTGCCTTAATTATAGCTACTTGTATAAACAGCTTACCACATATACCCAATTATGCAAAGTAACGGCAATGTTCATCACTAAATTAGCGCCAGGTTAACTTGTTTTTGTTATATTTTTCACTATAATATTCAGCTCTATCCATATAGGTCGCTGTTGGTAGTTTGCTACTCAGAAACCATGGTTATCCTTGTGTGACTTGAAAGGTAGAAAGAGTACTTCTTGAGGATCATCAAACAATTTAATAGGCTATCTCTAGCCTTTCCCTATTTTCTATTAGTTCCTTTTGAAAGAAAGAAGATTGATTAATTCACTAGAGAGCCATTACTAAATGCAGTCTAGTAAATATAAATAAACGGTACATGGTCAAGGGTTTGAACTGACCCAATAACAAACTGCAAGCATTTTTAAATACAACAGAAACAAAAATGTACATATTTTAGGTCAAGTACAGATGTGCTCCAGCAACAGTAGATGTCAGGAATACAACAATGACAACATGGGGTCCCTGCCCTAAAGAATTGCAGGCTCTGTCATACTCACTAGTGCTTCTTTACTTACTTGCCTATTTTATTCCTCAAAAACACTAGTCACACACAATTTCTTTATTCATAAATCATTTGTTTTTCCTCTAAGAGAATATTATGTATGTTCTTGGTTTTAGGATTCAGTGGATCACTTGTACATTTTCAAATCTTTTTAGGTCTACACTGTCCAATCCAGGAGCCCCCTACTCCCCTGTGGCTATTTAAACCTAATTACACTTTGATACAATTTAAAAATCAGTTCCTCAGTTATACTAGCTATACTTCCAGGGGACACTACATAGCACAGCACAACTTTAGATCTTTTCCATCATCACACAAGGTTCTACTGGACTGCACTCATTGGGCCAGTCTTACAGAACAAGTCACACAGTGGCCACATATGAAAATAGGCTACAAATTTTGGCAAATGAGTACTGTCTTCTTTAATACTCCACATGATGCCACCTAGCACTAGTAAGTTGCTTATCTTCTTTTTTGTCAATGCAGTCCATACTAGCTTTTTAAATATTGACCTCTTATTAAATATGGTTTTAACTGTAATATAAGCCAAAATAATCACTTCTTTACGTCTTGTTTGTAGCAGAATACAGGGGTGGGCAAAAGTAGGTTTACAACTGTGAGTACGTGAAACGGAGTTTATCCTTGTATTATTCATTTATTATTATTAACCTGCTTTTGCCCACCCTTGTATACAACTGGGAATGCATAATGAAAATACCTAAATAATAGCACTAATAAAATAATCAATTCAACATGGGACACACCTTAAGGAAACTTACCCTCCTTCACTTTCTGCTTCCTCTGAACTATTACTTGTTCCTGAACTCTGAGCTGTGGCAGGCCGCCTTTTCCTAGCTCTGTGCTGAGGACTAATCCTATGAGCAGTTGTCTTTCTTCCAAGTTCACCATGTACATATTCCTCCAGCTTTGGAATGGCTTCTTTAAGAATTCTGATTTCCTCTTTGAGTTCTTCCATATTTGTCAGTAATTCATTTAACTTCTCCAATATCTGAAGTTGCCTTCCTTGAAAGATTGCTGCTGTTCCTTGGCTATTATGCATTTCATCTTGCAAAGTCACTGAATCAAATGCATTACCCAGAGAAAGAAATTTAGGTAAATTCATTGCTGTCCTTGGTTTACGAACCTTATGGTACCACAAAAGAAGCAAGCTGATTCCAGTAGTTCCCACCATGATGCCAAATATCAGTTCTTTGTTTGTGGAATGAGGCATTGTTTATGCCAGAGATTGTTTATCTCTGTTTTCTTGGTTTTTGTTTCTAAAATTAAAAAGCATAAATATAAATAAATGTTGTTTCTGTCTTTGCCCAAAATGAAAATATTAGAGCTTTTTCAATCAATGAAAGCCAAGTCTACATCATCGCATACACACACACACACAGAGCAACTTGATAAATCATAAATTATAAACTAAAATATATTATCTTTATAATGTATATGGCCAGATGGATATTTACTTTAAGGATATTACTTAAATCATTGTAAAGTATCAACTTTAATTCAGAGTCTGTATCCTACATGACTGACTTATTTACATTTTACTATATCTTTTTAAAGGTATAATAAACAAACATAAAAGCATCATTATAAATTTCTGAAAAAACAATTTAAGAATTCAGCCCTGGCTAGTGTGGCTCAGTGGATTGAGTGCTGGCCTGCAAACCAAAGGGTCAGCAGTTCAACTCCCAGTCAGGGCACGTGCCAGGGTTGTGAGCCAGGTCCCCAGTAGGGGACATGTGAGAGGCAACCACACATTGATGTTTCTCTTCCTCTCTCTCTTACCCTCTCTCTAAAAGTAAATAAATAAAATCTTTTTTTAAAAAAAGAATTCAAATTATGAAGGCTTAACTGTGTCTGAACTTTTTATTTGTATACTAGTGTGTTGATTTCTCAGTCTTACCTAATCTTTAAGAAAGGCTAAAATGAAGCTCTCTCTGCACATAGTCCACACTGGTATTTATATTTAGAGTGATAAACATTTTAATACCCCAGAGCTTTGAGAAACAAAATGTATTAGAGAGCTTTGGCAAGTTTGTGACCCAATCCCCATCTCTGTTTTTTTCAACATGGAAAGTAGAAATGCTAACATATGTGCAGCCTCATCTCCTTTCTCCCTATGACCCGAATTCTTCTGCTCCATACATTTCTATTTCTGCCTAATGTCTTCATGTTTTCCTTTCTTTCAAGTTTTCACTTTTAAAAAAAGTTGACATAAAGTCATTTCTTTGATTGTGGTTCTCCTGAAATTTCACCTTTCTGCATTCAAAGTCCAAACTCTAGCCCACCTTATAAGGCCCGCCATATAACCTCAGCTACTTTGACTAAATGTACGTAATCTTTCTTTAATATATCCCATCCTCACTAGTTTAATTGTTTATCTCTGTTCTTAAAGACAGAAAGCCATTAAAAAAAAATAATATAAAGCCCCTTTTCCTTCTGAGACTTTAAAATGGCAATAAGTATTTAGAACTATGATTAACAAGTTATTAAAGTAAAATATATTAAGCTTTTTAACAGGTTTTGAAGTTTTGAAATTGTTTTCCCATCAATTTCATCTATTCTGTAAAAAGGTAAACACCTGTATTAAATTTTGTTAGCAACCTGGAAGAAATGTACAAATAATGGTAAACTGTCTTTTAAAGGAAATTAAATTTGTGAAATTTTTGGTTTGTTTTTCCTGACACTTTCTCAAGGAGATTATTACAGTGCTACCACCTATGATCCCCAAGAAAAAGGAAGCAAAGGAGGTGAATTCTTTAATCTCCCCAGGTTTACGATTGGAGGCAACATTTGGACCATGGCACAGGAAGGGGAAAACCAAACAGAGCCTGGTAGTCTCGCTGAGCCGAACAGAGATCAGAGCCAGAAAAATGGAAGCACCTACAATTTGTATGGCATAGGACTGAAGATGGAGGTATGTAGAGAAAGCGTCCCGGAATACGTAAAGGAGACGCCTTGAATGTTTAACTGAATACCTGTCAGCACATGCAATTTCCAGGGAAAGAACAACCACCAGGGAGCTAGCTATAAGCTTAACCATTCCTAAAGATTACACAGAATTAAGAGGAGCTCAAATTCCCAGGAGCCAGAATGTACAGTGCTTACGAAATACAAGAGGCTTTTAGTAAAGAACTCAGAAGGGTAATGGCTTGGTAACTCTTGGTGATGAGGCTAAATTGACCCTAGAGTTAAGACTACTTAGTCTTGCCCTGAAAGAGCTTTAAAATGAGCTTCTGAAGGATCAAACCTATTCACAAGTAATTTAACTGCCTTCAAGGGAAAGAGAAAGCCCAATAGTCTTAATTTAAAAGAATAAGAAAAAATCCAGAACTCAACAACATGAAAGTCATAATGTTGATCACCAATCAAAAATTACTAGACATGTAAAAAAAGCAGAAAAATGTTAAAATTACTGTTAAAAATATGTTCACTATTTCATATAAATATTTAAAATATGTTAAAAGAACACATAAACATGATGAAGATAGAAAGTATTGAACAGAACCAAACAGAACTTCTAAAGACAAGAAATAAAATATCTTCAAATAAATTTTACTGAATGACGTTAATAGCAGAAAAAAATGACACTGTTGGAAAATAAAAGTCACTGAACCTAAAGATATAGCAATAGAAACCACCTGCTATTGACTAAATGTTTGTGTCCCCCCCAAAATTCCTAATTTACAAGGTGACGGAATTAGGAGATAGGGCCTTTAGGAAGCAGAGCTCTCATGAATGGGATTAGGGACCTTATAGAAGAGACTGGAAGAGATCCCCTGTCTGTTCCACCATGTGAGGTTATAGCAGCTGCCATTTATGAATCAGGAGGGAGGCCTTCCCAAGACACTGAATCTGCCTGTGCTTTATTCTTGGATTTCTTAGCCTCCAGAACTGTGAGTAATAAATCTCGGTTGTTTATAAACCACCCAGTCCATGGTATTTTGTTATAGCAGCCTGAATAGATTAAGACACCATACAAAATGAAGCACACAGATTAAAAGCAAAGCAAAACAAAACCCAAGCAAGGCTTTTGGGGCAATATCAAGCAATTTTAAATATATATAGTTAAAGTCACAGGGAAGGGAGAGGAGAGGTTTGAAGGAAAAATGACTAAAGACTTCCCAAATTGTACAAAATCTATAAACCCAGAGATCCAAGAAGGTCAGCGACACAATCCAAGCAGAATAAGTAAAAAAAAACCAAAGCAAGGCACAACATTAAAAAAATGCTGAAAGCAAGTGATAAAGAAGAAATCTTAAAAGTAGCCAGTGGAGGGAAAAAAGACTTGTTATATACAGATAAAAAAAAAAAAAAAGGTAAGATTACAGCAGCCACTGTCTCAGAGATGTCACCTCAGAAACTATTCAAGCAAGAACAATGGAGTGACATCTTTACAGTACTGAAAGAAACTATCAATTTACATTTCTATGCCTAGTGAAATAGCTTTCAAAAATGAGGACAAAATACTTTTGCAGACAAAGAGAAGTTAAGAGAATTCATTGTCAGCAGACATGCACTATAAGAAATGGTAACAGAGATTCTTCAAAGAGAAGGAAAAGGAAAACAAACTTGAACCCTGGCCACTGGCTCAGCTGGTTAGATCACTGTTCCATATGCCAAGGCTGTAGGTTCACTCTCAGACAGGGCACATACAAGAAGCAACCAACAAATGGATAAATGAGTGGAACGACAAATCTGTTTTTTCTCTCTCTCTCTCAAAATTAATTTTTAAAAAAGGCTGTAGGAAAATGGTACCAAAAGATGGAGATATAACAATGTTCTGTTGGCTAATGGAAAAGATCCAATTTTTCTTAAAAAACAGGAAGACGAATGAAGTAAAAGAAAGATTAAAGAATTGCTAAAGTACTAAACAGGAGAAGGCAAAGGTGATGAATGTTCTCTAGTGCACAAGTACAGAGGTTGACCTTTGATGGAAACAAATGATTCATTCACAGTAATTAAAGGAAAGGCAGACCATGTAAGCAGATTCAGGAGGGTGGGGAGATATGGTAGTGGGGTCTTATGAAAGTTCTCTTTGATTGCTTCACTGTTCCAGATAAAATAGGAAACAAACAGCTGAGAGAATGGGGGAAGGAGTATTGGAAAGACGCAAATTCTGAATGCAGTTGCATACTGAATTTGCCTTCTTATGGTTTATATCTTATGATCCCCCATAATTAAGCAAAGCACTATTGCTACTTATGGGCACTATTGTAAATGTGATGTTTCCAGTGATGCCCTAGGAAAAAGTAAGAAGCAAGACTCTATTTCTAAGAAGTCTGCCTAAAAGGATGTCTCTCTTTACATTCCTAATATGTCAGACTATATGCATTGAACATAGGAAGTATTCTATTCGGATACCCTATTTCATTACAGGTCTAAGTGTAAAAGAGGACTGATAATTTTAAAATAATAACCTTCTAGAAACTGCCTCAGATATTGGTCAATATTATATCCAGGAGAGTTAAGAAACTCTTCTGAAGCCAAGAGTTTCAGTAGAAAGTCCATGTGTTTAATCTAGCTTGCCTGACCTCAAGTACAGCTTGCTTAGAACTATTTTTTTTAAGCAAAAAGTATGTTTACCTTATTGGTGGAACTGTGAACTGAAAGTCTAATCATTTCTCCATTCCCATCCCATCCAGGAGACTTGCCAGGAGTAGATTCAGACCAATTTGTAACTTCAGCTAAAGTTGCAGGTCATTGTCATTAGTTGTTAAATGTTATTTCCACAAAATAATTATATCATAAAACTAAATTTTGTTGAAAGACTATTGCAAAAAGGTAATAGTATAAGAAAAAGCCACTATATGCCCCTTTCTTACATAGGCATACATCTAATAATCATGCATCAAGCTTGATTAGCTTGGCTCTTTTGGGGGGAGTAACAAGACTAATGTAGGATGTTCACATGCTGATGTTGAGGTCTATGAAAAGTTCCTTTTCTGATCGCTTTCTTGGCTCACTCCTGCTGGGCCTTCCTTGAACTTTACATTAAATAACATAGTCTAGTTTAAATTTCTTTCATTTAATAACTAAATAAACGGGTCAAACTATACCTAGGAAGATCTTATCCCTGAGATTGTAGCAGGTTTAAACAGGTGGAAAAGAGTATCGAATTTTGTTTGACCTCCTTAGGCATTATGCAGGCCATTCCCAAACTACCTCTATTTTGCAGATAAGCAAACTGAGGCATGTCAGGTCTTTTACTCAGGGGTAATCTGAGTAGGAAGTGAGAACTGTCACCCTTGGTAACTACTGGATGCACTGCTGCATGATGTGGACTCAGAACACAAGGACAGGAAGGAGAATGTTGACTGCGTAAGAGATGTTCAGAGCTGAGATATGACTTTGGAACTATGATAATCAACTGGAAAAGAGACTAGAATCAATGGAGCAGGTACTGGTTTTTAGTAACCACAATTAGAGACTAATAGCTAAAGCTATGTTTACATTTTGTATTAGTATAAAATAAATGTGCTTCTAAGCAAATAATTTGAAAATGCCACATCAAAAATACTAATGCAGAAAATTAATAAATCAGAACACTTGCTTGCCTGCAGTATAATTTCAAAGGTTATATTACATCATTTATATAACTTTTATGTTTAATTATCAAATTAGTAGTACACACCTGCACTTTAGTATAAAAACAGTCATTTTAAAAAAATTTATTGACTAGATAATCAGATGTTAAGTATTATTCCTGTTACAAGTTCCAGTTTGTAACATACTAGTAATAACAATGGAAAATGACAGACATTTTAATAAAAATTTTTGGCATCTAAAATGAATGTGTAATAATAATAAAAGGTTATTCAGAGATGAGAGTCAAGAATTCTACGGGAATAAATCATCAAAATGTTAAAAGAAATTTCTACATTAAAATTTCTTTGTAGAAAGTATTGAAATATTAACTTCAGAAAACTAATTTTTATAGTCTAAAGTACTTTTTAATAAAAACTATGCTTTACTAAGTTAATCAAAGTTTTCAGCAATATCTAGCATATATTCATTTAACTCATCAGCAGATTCTTAGGGGGCAATACATAAAATATGAAACTGATAAAGTGACGGGATGTATGAAAAACTTTGCGACAAGAGAAAGGAACGTCATAGGTTGTAGCCAAGACTGAGGTTTAAATTTCCTAAGGAATGCCTCTGAGACCTGGAATTAGTGATCAGATTCCCCAGAACGACCTGGATAAGGTGGTAACTTTAACTTTTCAAGTGAATTCCAATACTCGCATTTCATTAGGTTTTCATAATTTTTCTTATTTTATAATTTCCTTTTAATTGAGGACTCTCTGATATTTGGCTTATTTGCAAATGTTTGTCGCACCGAATCCGCCCTTCGTTTTGTGTAAAAGTAGAAAATCCAAGTTTGTTTTGAGCAAAAAAAGGGAAAACGTTTGGTGGCGGCTGAAGGGTAACATCCAGGGAGCCGAGCGCGAGGTGAGCCAAGTGTCTCCGGCAGAAACTCATCGGGGTTTGCAGGGATCCGCCGGGCCGACGCAGCACACTGCCCACTCTCCACGCACGCCGCGACCCGCGGGGCCGTAGCTTCCGAGGAACCCCTACCGCCACCGGGAGATCGAACACAAAGCAGCCAAAGGAGGTTCGCGCGACCCGGAAGTGCAGTCCCCGCCACCGGAAGTGCTGCTTCAGCCCTCTGCACAACCCCGGCCGCGTCCGGTCTGCGCCAGATGAGCCGCCCACTGCCCACTTCTGCTCGTACCTGTGTTCGTCGCACCCCTTTCTCTGCGGTCGGAGACGGGACCGGGGACCGGGAACCTGCGGGAGGGGAAGCTGGGAGGGAAGCGGCCAGCGGACGGCAGTCCCGCAGCCCGCAGGTCCCGAGGTCCGGCGCCACGGCCGCCGCGTCCTGCCCTAGATAGCAGAGTCGCCGGGGGAGGAGCCCGCGGCCCCTCGCCCTTCGGGTCCCGCCTCTTCGCGCCGGGTGTTAACCCACCTGGGGCGGATGCCCAGCGCACCTTATACAGAGGGAGATAACTGCGCTCTGCCTGGCCCCTCGGGCCGTACTGGACTTTGTAGCCCGGATGCTTCTTTCCCTTGGAGCCCGTCCCCCCTGCGCTCTGGCTCAGGGCCACCCACGGTCGGCCCCTTGGGAGGCTTGGCGCGGGCTTTCCGCCTCCTAGAGCGATCCTTCCGATCGCTGCCGCTCCCCAAACCCATCCTCTTCTCTAGTATTACCCTTTTGTGCCCTTCGCTAGGCACAACCTCTGCGTGGCCAAGGGCAAACGCTGATGTCTCCAACTAATTCGTAATGGCCACAGCCACGTTTTCCTGACTTCATTTTAACTCATGTGCCCTTTTAATGAGCACAACCTATTTGTCCCCCAACCATTGTCAGTTGTCTTCAGGTGAAAACCACCATCTCTCGGATGCTTAACACTTGAGATTTAAACTTCACTTTTTGTGGTTTGTATAATGAAAATAAAATTCTGCCGAATAAATTTCTGACAACTTGCACACTCATACCCTTCTGTATATTCCTTACTTGGAACTTTAAATATAGGCTTGCAGAGATCTTAGTCTTGATTATTAAATTCCTCAGCAATGTACTGAATGGAATTGAAAATGGGTACACTCCTCTATCAAAAAAAGAAAAACCTCTTCCATAAAAAACTGTAAGACTAATTTTACAATCTATAAAAAAACTCCTTACTGGTGGGAATGCTGTAGGATCTGTTAGATTGTAAGGTGGTTTTGAGCTTTGAGCTGCTGCATTCAAGAATAAATAAACCTAGCCAGTCATTTTATTAAAAATAAGCTATGTTTTGGAAGACACAGACCTTAACCTGGAAGATCTGAAACTAGTAAATCACTAACTTCTAAGAACCACTTTCAATGCTATTGTATTATGGTTTGCAAGATACTACAATGTAATGCTAAAATTTGCCTTATTTAATTAGAATACAATATAATGCACACCTGTCGTGCATAATGATACTAGTTTAAAACAAAACAAAACAGGATTTGGTTACAAAAGGAACTTCACTGTTTCTCCAATACTTAAGCTCAAAGCACCTTCGGATTTAAGCTTTCCCAGAAGGAGCCCACTGAACTGTTCATTGCCACCCTCCCAGCACACAGCACAGAAGCCCTCAATATGAATATGGGGTGTGGGCTGAGAACAGGGCCTACTCTCTGCTCCAAGAGGAAGATGGTAGCTGGTGAGCTGGTACTAACTTGTTCTTCAAGTTCAGGAAGTAGGACAAAATAGCTGGACTCTTCCTGTATCCCTCTGCAACACTGGTTCCTCTCCCTGGTCTCCAATACCTTTGATTCTGTTCTCCGATCACTAAAATTATCTGAGAGAAACTCAGGTAATGGTAGCCATTGATCTTTGGTGAAGTTAAAGCTAAGTTGCAAAGAGGGGAGTTACATTTACCAGGCACTGTTGTAAGGATTACATAAAAAAAAAAAGAAAGAAATGACTCCCCTGCACCTTTAATAGGAGTGTAGTCTTAAAAGAACTTCTGAAGGAAAAAAACCAAAAAACCGCTATGAATCTCAAAGTGGCTGTCTGCCATGAACTGAATGTATGTGCTCCCCCAAAATTCATGTTTAAGCCTAATCCCCAATGAGATGCTATTTGCAAGTGGGGCCTTTGGGAAATGACTAGGTCATGAGGTTGGAGCCTGCATGAATGGGATTACTGTCATGTCCTTAAAAGAAAAGCAAGGGACCAGGGCTCGCTCTCTCCGATACCATGTGAGGATACAATAAGCCAGCTGTCTGCAACCCAGAGGAGGAGCCTCACCAGAACCCAGCCGTAATGTCACTATGATCTGAGATTTCCAGCATCCAGGATAGTGAGAAATAAATGTTATTTAAGCTGCCTAGTTGGTAATTTGTTATAGCAGCCCAAAATAAGATACTTTAATTCATCACAACTAGCACAGCATTTACAATCATCTGGCACCAGTGGCCTAAAGGCCCTTCGCAATTTGTCCCCACCTATTGTAGCTTTCCCTACCATTCCACCAGCCATCATCCCATACTTCAGCCATAGCCAAACTAAAATCTTTCCATAAACCACCTGTTTTCTAGTCACTGTGTCTTTTACAGGTTGTTCTCTTTGCCCGAATACTCTGTTCTTTGCCACTTCATCCAGTCTACACTGCTTGCCTTGAGAACCTACTCTACACATGTTCCTCCTCCCCAAAAGAAGTATTCATCCATGTCCAGTCAAAATTTTTGTGGAAGATAAAACATTTAAATGAATATTAAACTCCTCTCTGCTGTCTTCAGTGCGTCTCTGTCATGCACACTGTACTACTACTGCTTAGGCAGTGACCATTGCGTCCATGAGGTGATGAACATCTGAAGGCAGGGAAGTCTATCTTTGTGCCCTCAGTGTCTGGCACTGCACGTACTCTGCATTGAATATTTGAAAACATTTCTGTGAAGGTAATATGTACACTCAAGAGAAGAGCATTACGAAATTTTCGGTCCTTGCCCTGACCGGTGTGGCTCAGTTGGTTGGGTGTCATACTGCAAAGAGAAGGGTCGCTGGTTCAATTCCTGGTCAGGGCGTGTGCCTGGGTTGTGGGTTGAGTCCCCAGTCAGGGTGCGTACTTACTATGTTTCTCTCTCACATTGATGTTTCTCTCCCTCTCTTTCACCCTCCCCCACTCTCTAAAAATAAATAAAATCTTCTTAAGAATTGCAGTCCTTCATATAACAGTAATAGTGTATGTCAAGGGTTTGGGATTTTTTTTTTGTTTGTTCTGTTTCTTGGATATAATCCAAGTGGTTTTATTTCCAGGAGGCAATTAAATGACAAAGTTAGTTTTAGCTCTATAATAATTACCAAAATACTCCATGGTTAACTACTCTTACAGTTCCTTGTTGTGTAATTATTTGCAGATCCTTTTATCACTTACCAACTTTGTCAATAGACCATTAAAAGAAATTGAACTGTTTAGAAGGCAGTCAAGAGTTTTGCCTTCATTCCTGAGAAGATACATTCTTTTCATTCTAGAAATTATATCTGAATTTTACTTTAATGTTCAGAAATTGGTGATAGTCAGATATTACAGCTTATATTGCATCACATCTTCTAATTTACAACCTGAACTGTGTCATTAGTAAATTGAGGACTGACCTGTAAATATAATTAAGAGTACCAGGTCATCTCCAACTCCCACCTCAAAACAGCAAAACATATCTTTTTTTCAAATGGGATTAAAGAAGAATTTTACTGCTAAATAACTGAAGAAATTACTTTAAAATTAAGAACACAGTAAGAGAAGGAGTCGGAGAGAAAGGAGAAATCCAAGTGTGCCTGTACAGGCAAAGAGCAGGGGGGAGGAAGCCAGCCAGGTATGACTGAAGCTGCAAGGTCTCCTGTGAACTGGAGGGAGAGCAAACAGTAGCAGCTTTAGCAAAAACCATGATTGAGCCTTATATTCAGTCCCTGCTTCATTCTTTACATGAGTTATCTTAATTTATCTTCCCAACAGTCCACTGAGGTAAAAAAAAAAGAAAGGTACAGGCGAGGAGACTGAGGCTTAGAGAGGTGAAGAAACTTGTCTCTGGCCACACAATTTTAGAAATGCTCTCAACCACTCCCTGGGAGCCAGGCTTTACTGTCTGTGACAGCATGTTTGTAGAGGACTCTTCATAGCACCTTTCATAAGCACGGTACAGCTCCTCACGTGGCCCCGTTCCATCTCCGTCTCCCACTTCAGTTATTTACGGTTCACCTTCACTGCTCCTCTTGCAGGAGGGGCCGAACCCGCAGACTGGAGCGTTCGCCTGTGGAGGGCTTTTTTGTGGCAGTGACCATTGTCTCTAAGCCACAGGTTTAAAATTATTGGGGGTCTATCGTATTCAGATTAGGCTAGGAATACAGTCTAGGGAAAGAGGAAAAATAATACTATGTCTAATATAAACATTTCTTAAGATCTTTTAAATTTATTTTTAGAGAGAGGGGAAGGGAGGGAAAAAGAGAGGGAAAGAAACATCAATGTGTGGTTGCTTCTTGTGCATCCCCAGCTGGTAACCCGGCCTGCAACCCAGGCATGTGCTTTGACTGTGTGTTGAACCAGCATCTCTTTGGTTTGCAGGCTGGCACTCAATCCACTGAGCCACTCCAGCCAGGGCTAATATAACCATTTTTAAAAATTTTCTTTAACAAAAATATCACCCAGCAAATTTCTGAAAAATAACTATGACTATGCTGGACCTTCCAAGGCAAAAACACTTTCTTTGAAAAAGGCACGAGGAAAAGTTTATTAAATATTTCCATAAGACTAAGTGATCAGTGCAATAAATTATTAATTATTTAAATACGAGAAAATAGTTGACCCAATATGCCTGTACCGAAGAAATCAGAAACAGTATTTCAAAAGCTATGCATGAAAGAAAAGTTAGTGACAATATTTATATAATGCTACTTAACAGTGCAATGTTGAATCAATTTATTTAAAAAACATGTAAGTACCTCACTAAAATACAGAATTCTTATTAGAAACTTTCTGCCTTTTTGGAAAAATTAAGTTTTTGTTAAGTGAAGAAACAATCATTTTTAGAAAGGCATATATCTTGCCTAGTTGATACTAACCTCGCTCAATGATTATAAGCAGTTTTTTCGTGATGCTTCAGGATAGGAATAGTTTCTTCAGAACTTGCTTGGTCAAAGCGCAGTCTTGGATACACTCTAAAATGGAAAATCCAGAGATTGAGAGCGAAGAGTAACTTTGCCCCTCCCTCCTGCATTCTTTCTTCATCTTGTGCGAGATGTTCAAGGATATTCTTGACCATATATCTATCAACTTCACAAGTCAAGGTCAGTTTTGTGGTTTGTGGCAGATGAAAAATAAAGTCGAATGTTTGTCAGTTAGACAAAATGTTTTTACAATACATGAACTATTAAATACATGAAGTTTGTAAAAGAACTACCAATTCAGCCACAGAGCTCTTTGACTTTTTTATCTGAGGAAAAACAACTTTTCCAATGCTCCTTAAAAAAGACACTTCTGACAGTAATGACATTCATTCTCTCTTAGCAATGGAAACCTCCCATTTCTCAATCAGAAAGGTGTTAAGAAGGACTTTTCCTCTGGACGGAATGACTGGCCAGTCCACTCATGGCACACAGAGGTCTGAACGGGGGCCTGTAATTAAATTAATGACAGACTATTAATGATATTTAGATATTTACATACTGAAAGGCAATAAGATTTTTGATTACACAGCTATGACCATAATTTGGTATCATTATTTTCCCATGTTTTTAAGATGTGGGATCTGTAAAGATCTTTCATTAAAATAATATACTGCAGCTTAGGTGATGGCTTCAAAGGCATCCATCGTCTAAATGAAAATGCGAAGTTCAGTTCACCCGGATACTTTGAAATACTTTGGTACCACCAATCGTTCTTCCTGTAACCCTGCCTCCCCTCTCGTGTTACTACCCCCTGATCGCACACTCTTCACTATCACAAACTTTAAAAGTTTTCCCTTGCAGCCTTCACTTCCTGACTTCCCTCTCTCTATTACTCCACCACAGAAACCACTAAAACGGCACTGACACTACTTTACCCAGAGAGGACCAAGGTCTCCTCATTGTCCCAAAAGAGTGTCTTTTAATCTCTGTAGAACAGTTTCTCAACCTCAGTACTATCGACTTTTTGGACTAGAGAGTTTTTTGCGGGAGGGGGAATTCACCATCATAGGTGTTCAGCAGCCTCCGTGGCCCCTACCCACCAGTCGTTGGGAGATCTTTAAGTTAACATGCAACTTCGTAGAATCCTAGCTCTTAGTTAATAGGAAATCTCAAAGTCAAACACAAGTATATTTTCTGAGAATTAAATAATGCTTCAATAGGCTTGTTAAGCAATGCTCCGACATTGAAAGAATATGCTGTAAATTTTTAATTCCTACATTTTGAATAATTTTTCTGAAAAACATGGGCTATGTCTCATTCATTTTTTTATCCTCAGTATTTGATATTCAGTAATTTATATCTTAAATGAATGAGTAAATTGATGGATAAATTAAAATATCCAGATATCTGAAATCTTCCATTTTCAACTAGATGGTTTGGCAAGTTTGCACATATGCCTATGTGATTGCTTTTTAATTTTTTTTAATTTAATTTGGCTAATGCAGGAAAAGTTGTTTATAGGGGATAAAGTACCATAAGTCATAAAACATGGAATTAAATGTAGGGAGGCTGGGCATAGAAAAGTGAAGTTTCCAAAATTCAGTGGAAACCTTTGACTCCACGTTGGAGATGTAAATTTTGCCTCAAGCCAGCCTGTTTATCAAGCTACTTTTCTTATCAGAATTTACTATCCACTCTTTGGAATTCTTTCTAAATATAAATATACGTTAAAGTGTTTTAGTGTCACCAGTTTCTGCTTTGCAAGGCCCACTAAATCTTTTAGGTAACATTTGTAATTAAGACAGCAAACTGAAAGACGGGGATATTTACATGCACATAAATCTGCCAGGTTTCTTGCGGATTACGTAGATTCTGTGACCGCCACACCTGTGAGGTTCTTAGTTCTGAGATGGGGCCCAGGAATTTGCATTTCAAAATGTTATCTTGAAATGACATCGTATGGACCACCCTTTGAGAAACATTGCATGTAACAATGCAGGTGAGGATCTACTGCTGAATTTTTAAAGTAAAAATGAGATCAGGAAGCTTTTTTTTAGAAGAACTACTGCTGAATCTGTTCTTTATTCATTTTTGGTCTTTTATGTAAAAAGGAGTTCAACAACCAGGCCCAAAAAACCAAACGAAATTCCATTTCTGGAAACTGGGTACTTCATTAGGGATTCGCCTTCTGATTTCTCCTGCTAAAGAGAGAGCTGTAAAAAAATGGTTCCCTTTCTCTCAACATTAGAAGAAACGGCCTGCTTCTTCAATCTCTTCCAGCAGAGCCACTCCCTGCTCTGGGTCCTGGTTGGCAGCTCTCAGAGCCCACATGTTCTAGAAAGGCCTCATGGCCTGAAATGAGGTGATCATCCAGTGAGCAGCACCGGCTCTTCAGTGGTTGGCTAACAGGTTTATTGTCACCATCTAGATTAATCCATTGTGTCACAATTGTCTCTGCTTGCCAAATTACTGTTCTTCCACCAGTTAATTCTGAGATTGTGACTATCCAGTGGACACAACCAAAGATTTGATGAAAGAAGCCTGAGAATGCTTTCTGCCTCCTTTATCAGACATCACACTTTGCATTCAGGGGGCACTTTGGGGTATTCAAAAAACTTTCATGTGTTTGTGTGCGATTGTCATCCCAACCTCTGAGATGGCAGAGCACGTATTTCCATTTCCATTTTGCAGATGAGGAAACAGCCTCTTAGAGAGAAAGTGTGATGTATCCAGGTCACTCAGTAAATAGAAACTCAGTGCGCTTCGTTTGCAATTGAGAGCTTCTTGCTGTTCTAGATCCACTAGTTGCTAGTGCACGTTTCTGCTGCCTGTTGCCCGAGCAGGGATAGCGAGCTGAAGCTCAGGCAGTGAGTGCAGAGAAAGGTAGGATGTGTGTGTTGCATGTCACTGAGACCACACTGACTCCTGGCAGCCTGTGAGTGAGCGGTGTCCACCATGTCCTGTCCTCAGCAGCCCTGCTCAGCTCCTGTAGAGTCCTGTCTGTGGCTTCTTTGATGGAGACGATCCATCTCACGTTTGGGCTTCCTGTTTTTTTTTGCTGCCTCCTATTTTTTCCCAGCACTATTGTCTTTTCAAAAAAAAAAAAAAAAACCAAAACAACAAACCTTTTCAAACTGAAGCAAAAGAGGGCAGCTTCAGTTTTGTCATTTTTGCCTCCAGTGATGTTTCAGGCTTAATTTGTTCTATGACCACTTATTCATCTTTCTGGTGGTCCAGGGTATCTGGAGAGTTCTCCTCCAACATCATAACTCAAATGAATCAATTTTTTTTATTGTATTAGCCTTCTTTACTATTCAACTTTCATACCTATCTATACAAAGTAATTGGGAATATGAGGGTGTGGATGATCTTAACCTTGGTCTCTACTGCCGTATCTTAGCTCTTAATGATCTTTCCTAATTCTTGCATTGCTGTCTTTCTGAGTCTTAAGTAAAATAGTGCTAATGAGTTTTGAATGTACAAAATTAAAAGTTTGTTTTAAGTTTCTTTTTTGGTGCACTATTTATTCTTAGTAGGAAGAAAAAACTTAAAAATATTAAAGAATAAAAATGCTACCCTTCTTTAAAATCCTCACCTGAGGATATATTTATTGATTCTAGAGAAAGAGGAAAGGAGGGAGAGAGAGAAACATAGATGTGAAAGAGAAACATCTATCGTTCCTTGTACATTCCCTGTACACTCCCTGACTGGGGATCAAACCCGCAACTTAGGTATGTGCCCTTACCGGGGACAGAACCTGCAGCCTTTTGGTGTATGGGATGACGCTCCAACCAACCAGGCCACCTGGCCAGGGCACTGCCTGTTCTTATTAAGTGACTAACAAAAAACTAGATGCCTATAGTGATGCCAAGATTTTTATAAAACATCTCCAAAAATTATAAAACATGTTCATTATCTTCATCTAGCATTGATTTCAAGTTACCTTCTGATTATTTCAACTCTACTGCTTTTCTGCAAAACGCAGTTTATTCCTACCTTTGCTATAAGGTTTGGAAGTATGTTTGTAAGTTCATCGACTTAGAGTTAGAAGTACCTTAGGGAAGTCACGCTGATTTACAAATACCTTCAGATGGCATCTAAAGGAGTACTTCCAGAGTTCTACGAATAAAGCTAGAGGCCTTGTGCGGGGCAGGGATGAGGTGGGCTAGGGTAGGGGGAGTGGGCTGGGGTTGAAGGGGTGTGCTTGCGACCTTTATTAGCACAGCTTGGGGGGAAACCTGTCACAGTTGTACCCAAATAGAGCAATCATTTAAACTTTCAAGTGTTAAGTTTGGAATAACTGGCAAGGGAAATTGGCAAGTTTGCACATTCAAAACACTTGAGGAATTAGAAATTTACTTTTCAAAGTATTGCTTCAATTTATAACAACTATTCTCAGAAAAAGAGAAGAGTCTCTTGAAGTATATCTCAGGAATATAGGAATGATAAAGCTTGGCAGCTTTGAACTATGCAATAACCAGGAAAGATAAGGAAGGCCCACATTCATTATAGAAGTTGCTGAGGAACCATTCTCAAGATTCCAACTCAAAGGGAAAATGCCTTTCAATACCATTTGTTTTTCCTGAACACTCTGGTTTTAGGCACTTACTAGACTGACCTTCTGATCATCGGTTAAATCATTGAAGGAAATCACACAAGGGAATAATTCAGTAAGAGTTGCGGTAGGAGGTAGAAAAAGGTAAAGAATGAGAATGTAGGTGGTGCGGGTCACAGAGCTTAGCACAGAGGCTACCCACCAATCACATGTCTGTTCACAATATCTAAATAGCCAGGAAAATGCGTAAGTCTTTTATCTGATCTGTCCTGTGACTCCAAATCAGAATAATTCAGGCCCAGATGGTTCCTCTCTCGTAAGAGTAACTCTAGGGAACATCAGGGAACAGGAGGCAGATCGGGAGCCTGAGCTAGCTCTCTTGCTACCATGCTTTTGCTCTTTAAGGAGTAATGCCTACACTACAAAGGAGAATGTGTGCCAGCAACGTGTTATGTTGCCAGCAACATCACAAGCAGGGGCCTAAGTAATACAGGGGGTTGCTCTACTGTAATACACTGGCTCCAACAATTTGTCAAATTGGCCAGGAACATGCCTGAGATTCTTATGTAAAGAACAGGGATTACGTAGTGCATGGAGCAGAGGACCCCACAAGTACTTTCACAGGAAGGATATTGGTGGGGAGAGGGTGGAGAGGGACCGAAGCTGTAGACTTGCTGAATTCCTGCTGCCAAGAGGGAGGGGCTGGCTCCAGGTCTCAGGAGTCATCGATGGGTTCCTCTCAGCCTCGAAAGACTTCTGGGAAGAAGCCCAGCACTTGACTAGACCAGCTCCATCTTCTGTGAAAGAGATTTGATTGATATAAACTTCTAGATCCAGACACGCCACTAGGACATTGTCAGATCTACTTGTAGACCTTCTGAGTCACAGTTTTGACTTTTCTCCCCTTCTTCTTCCTCTTCTTCCTCACAGCCTCCAGGAAAAATTACTGATGCCTGAACTGCCTTTACACAGACTTTTCAATCTATATTTATAAATAAATGGGTTAAACTGTAAATGTCCAAGAGAAATAATAGGTTAATAATATATTCACACTAGAGTGAAATCACTCAGTTAAACTCAGTTAGTAAGTGTACACAGGTGGATAAATGCATAAGTTTTTGTTTTTGTTTTTCACTAAATTATAAAATCTTGGTTCCAAACCTGAGTTGCACTCAGAACACATTTTTATTCACTTCCCATTGAGAAGTCTCAATGGGAAGTTCTGATAAGAGATCTGATGGCGGGAGGAGATACAGTGTGAATTTCCTTGCGTGGCACTAGGGTAAACCGTAAGTGAAGATAGGGTTCCTCTCCCGGTTTTATAATACAAAGCAAGTGCTTCTGGGCTTCAGACTCCATGAACCTGGGGGTTCCTTAATCCATGTGGGTTACCATGATGATGAACTTTGAATGCACCTTTTTGTGTGTTAGCCAAACAAAGAAACGGAGCAGAAGGGTTGAGTGGCCCCAGGCCACGTGGTAGGATCAGCATGCTGAACACCGAACGGAAGTGTCTGAGGAGCGATTTAGTTTCAGTCAAACAGCATCAATTATCATTAAATTAATATTGTTACCTTGAGTTATGTGGGTATTGTTTATATTTATGTTCTTTCCTTTATTGTTAAAAAGGGACATCAAACATAGGATTCTATATACCTATTTTATGTTGGTACCTATTTAGGAAGCATTATAACAGATAAGTCAACATAGGGATTCTGCTTATTTTTCTTTAAAACAGATTCATATGTTACTCAAGTATGAGAAACTCTGACGAAAGCACTACATATTAGGAACATGGGTCCATTCTGTTATTTGATACTAAGAAAAAAACCCCTCAACATTATCAAAGCTAAATTAACCTATGACACCTCTGCGTTAGATTTGATTAGATGCACCAGGCATGCTGACAGTGGCCTTAACTTTTTGGGGGGATGGGTAAAAATACCTTACAAAGATCCACTATAAAAACATCCTTCAATAAAACAAAGTATCACGAGTATGGCAGATAAGCCTTTGAGTCATAAAATTCAAATAAGCACAAATGTTACTTTTTTATGAATCTGTGACTGAATTTAGTGGTTGAACCTTTAGACCTGATTAGCAATGCAGTGGAAATCAAAATTGCCTATTCAAGGTAAGTCAGTTACTTCCAGATTTTAACCCTGGGACTCTTCCCCCTGCTGCTCAGTTCACCTGCTCTCCTCTGCCCCGAGGGCAAGCTAAGCTCTTGAGGGGGCTCCTGTGGCCCTGGTACCCCACCTGTGTGGTCACGCTCCGTTCCCGCTCTCTTCCCTTGACCCCCGACTCCCACCTCCACCCCTGCCTTTGGATTCACCCTCTGGCTTCAGCTGCCGGTGACTGCAGTCATTTCCAGGACCTTTAGTTTCAAGGTTGAGTATGTTGTTTCTTTTATGGCGCAACCATCTGCTTTCTCTGGTCTCTGGCTCTCTGGGCATTTCTGCTTCCCCTCCCTCCTCTCTCCGTCTCTGGCCTGCTTTCCCACCTGGGTGAAGTAGCAGAACTTTCTGAGGCAGACAGGTCTTTTCATAAAAATAATGTAACACAATTAAGCACAACTATCTAAAAAGAGACTTCTTGACCATAATCTATTACGAAATCCTTCATTTCCTTTCACATAGTTGCATGAAAATTGAGATTACATTAGAGGAAAGAAAATAAGAAATCAGCCCTGCCCCCAACAATGCAAGTGCTGCTCTGGGAAACCAGGGAGAATTTGACCCGCTCTTCTTAGATAAAAGGACAAAGTCAGAGATAAGATAATGTTGCCTTGGGGGGAAAAAAAAATGTTTGCTTTCAGTGATTTTCCCTCCAGGGAGCCTGGCTGCTCTTCAGGGATTCCACACTCAGGACTGAGCCAGCGTGGGTTTCCGTGCCAGTGGCTTTGCCTATGAAGCATCCAGCCTCTCAAACGAAGGACTGAAGAAAACTAAGTATGCCTGGTCCAATCAGCACCACCAGGCATTGAGCAGCGAGGGGGCCGCGTTTAGAAACTCAAGTTTCAAAAAAAAAGTCCAAGCCAACAACAAAGGGTAGGTTAAAAAAAAAAAAAAAGATACAGAAACGAAACGTCCTTGTTTGTAAAACATAGCGCAAGAAAAAGCTCATCGATACCATCTTACTGCAACTTCTAAATGTTCTCTCATGAAGGTTTCATGCAGGTTAAAAGAAGAGTTTTGAATAATGGGAGTCTGCATGTTTAAACACACATCCTTTTGAAAGTTCACATTTAAATTAAAAAGTTTTACATGAATGTAAATCTGTCAAGAATTTTTCTGGGGAAGGTGTGGGGGGGGTCATTTTCAGCTGTCTTGAGGGAGGAAAGCTGGGAGGGGACCTGGGTTGCTGTTTTGAGCTCTAATTTGATTTACTTCGTGACCTCTAGCAAGTCAATTTACAGGGTCTTTGTCATAGATGAGTCGAGGACCTAGCCTTGAAGCTGTATTGAAGGACAAAGCAAATGGACACATTGCCTGGATGTCTGGAGCTTCTCAGAAGGACAGCGCTGCAGAAAGGGCGGATGTGCTCTTCCTGGGCACCGACAAGCTTGACGGTGGCCTCTCCCGTGGCAGATGAGGAACTCTGAGAGAGAAAACTAACTTAACAAGGTCACAGAGCCAGTGAGCGCGTGCGTAGTGGGTCCATAACTCAGGTCTTCTGGTTACTGTGAAGTTTTTATTTTCCCTGATGTCTAATTCTGAACAAAGAGTCTATTTCATGACTAAATGTGTCAACCTAACAACGGCCAAACATGTAGAGAATGTTTATGAGTTTATTTGAGCCAAAACTGAAGACAATTGCCGGGGAGCAAGATCTCAGATCATCCAGAAAATATCAATTTGCAGTTTATTTTCTGCATTTGAGATTGAGGAGGGAATGTGAGGAAGATGACGTGAAGGTGGGAGAAAGCGAGGCAGGGTTGGACTGCAGGCTGGTTAAGGTTGTGTGCCTTCTTGAGGATGGTCAAGCTTTAGAAGAAGGGGATCGAAAGGGTGGTCACATCATTAGAAGGAGGGGTCTGAAAGGGGCATTTCAAAGATGTGTCAACCTAAATAAGCAGAAACAATGAACAGGGTTTACTTAAGGCCAAGATAAGTGTTTACTGAAGAAGTTACCTGTCGGAGGAGTGCCTACCCACCACGACCTGCCCCGTTAGGAATTTATGATCAGATCACCCTGTGAGGTTACTTTCCATAGAACCTGCTTTTCATCCCCAATATGTTACTGACTAAAGACACTAGATGTGGGAGGGCAGGAGGAAGAATATGTCGAGTAAACAAAGCAGGCTGGGGGGCAGGAGCAGACGCCTGCTAGGGTGTGGAATGTGTGCACGGAAGCCTTCACAGCAGAGCAGTATCAAGCACATCATGTTTGTTTGGTTTTGTCTTTTATTTTGTTTTCCTGGGGTGCTCTGAAGGATTTTTGGAGGGATTCAACCCTTACATTAGGAGCATGTAATTAGGTGACACCTAATTGGAAAAGAGTGTTCTCTGAACCGGGAGCCTCAGTCCCCAGACTCTGAGTGTCAGTAGACAGATGTGGGCAGAACAGTATCTCATTCTTGACAGGCTGAGAGTGTAAATGAGAGGCAGGCCAGGGAGGAGAGGGACAGAGCCGGCAGGAGAGTAAAGGACAAGAAAGGAGGTTCACTGTCCTCAAATGACGGGGAGGGCGGTGTGAGCCCTGGGCCGGAGGGTGGGATTCCAGCTGCTGGGCCGGCGTCCTGATGGAGTTTGGGAGAGAGGGTCAGGGTGGAGTCAAACTGGAGCATCATCAAGCAGGGGTGTCCAACCTTTCGGGGTCTCTAGGCAGCACTGGAGGAAGTAGAGTTGTTTTGGGCCACACATTAAATACAAACACTAATGAAAACTGATGAGCAAAAAAAAGGTTTTAAGTAAATTTACAATTTTCTTGGGCTGAATTCATAGCCACCCTGGGCTGCATGTGGCGCATGGGCCACGGGCGGGGTTGGACACTCCTGGAGAGTTCTGGGGACCGGGGTGTTCTCAAAGGAGCCTTTGGGCAGTGAGTCCACTCCTGAGATAGAATTCTTCGTGTCCTAAAAGGTCTGGAATTCACGATAAATAATAGCAAATAATAATAATTAAGTACTTCCATTTATATGAAGTGTGATAAGCATTTTTAAGCTCTGTCTCTTTTGATAATCACAACAAACTTTAAGTTGAGTAGTATTATCCCCATTTTCCAAGTGGAGAAACTGAGGTTTAGAGATGTTAAGATAATGTCCCAAGATCACTTAGCATATAAGCAAGCAGAGATTCCAATCCAACTCTTATTCTAAATTTATATTTTTAGTCATTACCTTTTATTCTTTCCACTGAGAAGGGCATGACCTCCCGGGGAGGAAGCGGGGACTTATTCACTGAAGAGGGGTCAGTGGCCATATGCAATAACAGGGGCTAAATTCAGGACCCTCACAGGGTCTGTGCTGGGACAGAGGCGGGGTGAAGAGAGTGTGGACTCTATACACTTGGAATTCTGCCCTTAGGGTCTGGTCTAGGCTCCACCTTTGATTTTTCAGAGTGAAACTTTCCATTCCAAGCTCAATGTCAGGAACCAGAAACTCTGACCAATCAAAAAAGAGGAGAAGGAGGACAGGGGCCAGGAAGCAACGGGCACTGAGCACGGTGAAGGCAGCTTTAGACTAGCCATCTGCCTCAGGGCTGCATTGCTCTACAGCTTTTGATCCTTGTCCTCTTAGCAGGCAGGATAGGGTCATGTGGCCTAGTTTGACCACAGTTTGTTCAGGCAGGAAAGGAGACCAGGTACTGCCGGGAGGAGTGTGGGGGGAAGTGGGGAGGGTCCAGGTGAGGAGGTAGGATCCAGTGTCAGAACATCACTGTAGGCAGGGACCAAGCAGCAGCAGGGCCTGGAGCAAAGAGATGGGGACTATGGGTCCGTGAGCCCAATCACCCCTTTCCGCAGGACCGCTGATAAGTTTCAGGCAAATTAGCCACGGTAGAGGATTTAGGACTTGGATTAGGAATACAAGACAAACTAGTGGTTTCTGGGTGCTGTGTTTTGGCATCTAGCCCAGCTCTGCTGACAAGCTCTCAGAACTGTCACCAAACCAGACAGACCACTTAGGCTGGGACGGCAGCTGCTCCCTTGCTCATCTTGCTGGTTTATTCTGCGGAGTGTGTGGAAACACTGACCACAAGAGGGCAGTAGGGAGCCGCTGACACCGTTACGGAGGTTCACTGCGGAGGACTTGGGTGCTGTGGAGAGGACTGACGTATCTGGGTAGAAAATTACCTGGGCAAAATGACACCCGTTCCTCAGCCCCACCGTGGACTTTCTGATTCTGTGGTCTGGGTGGGGCTGGCAGTCTGTTGTTTTCCTACAAGCCCACAGGGTGCTGAGAGCTGGCTTTTGGGAACTGTTCTCCTAACGTATTTAGAAGAATTCAGTATTGACTCAGCTCCCTTAATCCAGGATGACAGACACGATTGTTAGGAGGACAACCATATGTTAAAACGTTTTATTGGGAAAATACGTCACATAACAATGAGTAGTTCAAGCATGTCATGTCAAAGAGGACCATGAAGAGAGGCAAATCCCTCTGAGGTTAAAGAGTAGAACGTGGCCAGCACTTCAGAAGCCCCTTGTGTGCCCCTCTCATCTCATGTCCTCTCCTCCTGAGAGGGGACAGCAATCCAGAGGTTTGTGGGAACTGTCCCCTTCCTTTTCTCTAACGTTTAACACCTCTGGTTTTTATCCCTCAATAACGTATTATTTGACTGGAACTGATTTTGAATTTTTAGTAAATTTTTTTTTCTTTTTAGTTAACAGTATGTTTGTGACAAAAATCCATGTGCACTTACCTGTTTGTAGTTCATTACCTCGTATGAACAGTACCCTGGATGTGCTTACGTGGATTTATCTCCTCTCTTAGGAACATTTAGGGAGCTTCTAGGTTGGCTGGTTTGTTTGTTCCTCTTAGGAACAATGCTTCTATGAACATTCCTGTACATGGGGAGTTTTGCATGGGTTTTTCTAGTGCATATATCTAGGAGTAGGATTGCTAGGTTTTCGTTTAGGCACAATAAGCACTAGAAAAGACTGATAAACTTGATCACATCGAAATCAGAAACTTTTTCAACAAAGTGAAAAGGAGGCCTCATACTGGGATAAGATATTTACAATAAATATACTTGATAAAGGACACATATACAGAGTATATAAAGAACCATGAATCAATAAGAAAAAGGTAGGCAACTTAGAAAATGTGGGCAAAAGTCACTTCACAAACAAAGAAATCCAGTAGACTACTAAAAATATTAAAATACACAGCCTCATGAGTTATCAGGAAAATGCTGATGAAAGCCACAGGGAGATATCAGCATGTAGCTTAGTTCGGTCAAAATTTAAGAATTAGCCAATATCAAGTGCTATTCAGCTCATGGGACCCGAGAAACTCCCGCTCATTGCAAAATATGTGGCATCATGATCACTCTGAGAAACACTGACGTGTCCTAACTAACCTTCTCAAGGCTCTGGTGTCAGAGGATGGGTTCACGGATGCAATGGATTCGGAGAAGCTGAGTGTCCAGCCCTGGAGAGAGGTGATGAGGGGAGCGTGTCGGGGGGTCTCCAGGACCTCCGGCCTCGGTGTAGCTGTGACCTCTGTGGGCCCCGGCCGAGCATCTGGCAGGTGTGCGGGGCCTGCAGTCTGGAAGAGCTGGACGTGGAGCAGAGGAGGGTGAGGACACTGCAGGGCACCTTATCTCATCACAGCGGCCCTCCAAGAGGAATGGCTCCGCTTCACTCACTCCTGCCTCCCAAACCTTGTCCGTGTCCTTGTGGTCACCTCTAACCTGGACATACAGGAAAGGGGATTCTGGGAAATGTATTAGTTGCCTATTACTATGGTTAACAAATCACTACAGTCTCAGAGGCTTAAAACAAGCAAATTTATTAGCCTCTGGTTCTGGAGTTCAGAAGTCCAGAATGGATTTCTCTTGGCTAACATCAAAGTGTGAGCAGTGCTGGACTCCCTCTGGAGGTTGCGGAGAGAGTGCAAGTCTGAACCACAGCCCCCGACCACGACACAGTCCATCCGGCCACCTTGCCCTCCACATTGGAGCCTTTCTCACTGGATGTCCTTCAGTTTGCTCATGGAGGTTCTCACAGCGTGTATGGTCCTCTCCTTTCAGGGCAGAGTTTTGCTGGTAATTTGTTGATTCTCCGGCTCATAAGATCTTTTTGGATTTTCCTTTCTCTCTCATGCCTGCTGCTGTATTGTGTTTTGGCCCACTGATCTGTATTCTGGGGTTGTGGGAATTCCTTTTCAAACAGTTTTGTTAAAGATGCGCTTAGTGTTTTTCTTTTAAGGTCCTAGTAGCTACATCTGTTTGTTTGTTTTGTTTTGTTTTTTAATGACTTGGAGAGATTAAATAAAACTATAGTGCCACCCAATTCTTATTTTCTGAATGATCTGCATTCTTGCCATGGTTTTGAAACAATGAATAGAACAGCATTTTAAAATATTGAAGTTAGAAAATAGTTACAATGATAACGATTAACGAAGGTTTTCAAAAGACCGTTTCTGGGAATGGATTTCCTAGACGATCTCTTCCCTAACCGCCGCCTATAAATAGGACTCAGCACTGAATTTCAAAGCTGAGTAGTGATTTATGTTACTAGAAACAAAACTGGGTATGAGGGCAACATGGCCAAGATAACCTTTCATTATAGTCAGAAATGAAATTGCAAAGGTTTAGAGTCAGGGTATCTTGTCAGTTGAAATATAAGCTACAAATACTTGATTTTAAAGATTCTCAAAGTAGTTTGATTTCTCGGTGTCATGTAAGTGGTTTAACTTTATCCCAAATGAGATTTTAGACTGTGAACCACAGTGAAGGAGAATCCCTTGGGCCACTTAGTACCTCAAAGCTTCTACTGCAACCACATAGCACAACACCCCCAGCCCCGGTCCCCCCACCACACCATTTGAAGTACTTGGTCTAGGACGTGACCATCTTTCTGGCTATAATTTTCAAATACCTATTTCTGTACCCTTTATGGAGACTCCAAATCTCTAACAGAAAATGCCCTTCAAAGAAAACTCACTTCTTACATTTGGGCAACCACAGGCCACCTGGAGAGTGGCCTCAAACCAGATTTTCAGAAACTAATTTAGAGCATAGAAAGAATCATGGGGTCTTGAGTTGAAGAAGACCAAAAAGATACCTGGTATGACCCCAAAATATAAAAACTAGGAAGCCAAGCACCTTGTTCTGGTTCGGATATTAAAAATGTCTTAAAGTCATTAACTATGGAGCCCAGGTTTCAGCCAAGGCCTCCCTGCCCTTTGGGGATTAGGAAGTCCTCTAACAGAACCAGAACTGGGCCGGGCTCCTGACTTCACACATGCTTCTGTGTCGTCCTTCCCCTCAACCTGGAAATTCAGGTCCTTCGAGGTCTCCGTAACTCGTCATGTTGAGCATTTCTAGAAGTTAGTAATGTCACAGAGTTGCTGTGGGTGATCATGCGATGCCACATTCTGCCACCTGCACCCTCGCTTCCCTCTCTTCTCTCCCCCACCTCCTAACTCCACCCCATGTCCCTCCACAAGGAGCGGAGAGCCCATCCCATCTCCTCGCACTGTGTGCCTTTCCTTCTTCCCAAGGCTTTCGCATCAGCACCCTGACACTCCCCTCCCCCGCTTCCCAGAGGCAAAGCTGCTCTGCGAGGCCCTGTTGGGTATCTTCCCAACAAGGATGGGAGTCCTGTGAAGAGCAATTCACCTACCAGGCACTGAAACAATAAAAATGTCTTTCATAAATGTCTTCGTCTCCTTACACATATGGCAGGTAAAAAGATCATAAAGTCATGAAAAGTTATTTAGTCTCTTTCTCCAAAAGGAAAATCCATGCAGGAAAAGCCAGACAGGTGAGGACAAGACAAGGATGTGTAAAGGCTGCCCCTCAATGCTCCTTCCCTCAGGGGTTCAGCAGACCTGGATTTTATGCCTCTCCCGATGTTACAGAGTAGGTCGCTCTTCTTTCTTCTGCATTCTCCCCAATCCTGGGAAATTCTTCTTCCTCACTGACTAAGTCTGTCATCCTTTTCTTTCTCCTTGCTTATGGGGACATCCAAAAAGTAAACCTTCCACTGCTGGGTTTTTTATTTATTTCTCTTGTTGTTGAAAAGGCAACACTGCAATGAATAGTACTCATCTGATATTTCCTATGTAGAGAAACCAGTTAAATTCCCATGACAAAAATAAGATGGATTCTCCTATTTTTCTTTAAGAGGTTCCTGTGTATATGTGTTGTTTTACTGACAAGGCCGTAAGCTCCCAAGATATATTTCTTTTCAGCCTCTGCCTAACCTAACATGCTGCCACCTACTTGCTTCAGAAATGAACACACATCACTAAGCTTCACTGGGTTGCTCCCTACTAAGTCATACAAAAGAGGGCACTGTCTTTATTCAAAGGACTTTAAGTGGCAACATGATGTAATAGATGTTAGACTCCATGTCTGAGGGCCTGGCTTCCAAAGGGGTAAGGGCAAGTTATTGAACCTCCCTGAGTTTCTTTGTAAAAGGAGTAAAATTAATTACTTCCCAGCATGGCATTGTGATTGTTTATGGTAAGCTTCTGGGAAGACTGAAAATCATTTTACAATATTGAGATATTAAGCCAGGATTCAGCCATTGATACGAGCATCAGATAAGATGTGAAAGGAACGCAAAGTGGATCCAGTCAATTCTCTGAGTCTTCAGGCGCGTTTCTGTGGCTGTGAGCCTCCAATCCCTTCCTCCAGCTCAATTTTTCATAAAAACTTTCTTTTACCTTCAACAATGGCCTTGGGTGTGTGATGCGTTGGCCACAGCCTGGGTCAACTTAATAAATCCACGCAATCCTCTTGAACTCTTCCCTTAGAAGGAGAAGTCCCACTGAGCCGCATGCTGTTCGGAACTGACCTGTTTGCCTCTCCAGAGGTGCAGGCCCCAAAGCTGTCCGTATGGATTGTGCCTCTTCCTTCTCTCCAGGCCGTTCCTGGGCAACCCTCAGAATGCATACAGACTGAGATGTAATTGGGACAGCCGGGCTCATTCAGGTATAAGCAAACCTTTATCCCCCTGATCAAATCCAGTCCCCTGAGGGTCTCCCTAATTTTATTTTGTTTTGTTTTGTGGGCTCAGGGATGCTGGATTGCTACATTTGGTAGGAGCCTGATTAGGATGGGAACATTAGTAATTTATTAAGGCCACAGGGTTGGATTGGATCTGGACAATCCCTGCTGAGTCAGGCATTAGCTCTTTAGGTGCCAGATCATGGGGAGATCCAATGGGAACAGGGAGGAGCAGAAGCTGTCTGGACAGCGAGGGTAGGGAGGAGGAGGTTGGAGGGGGGAGCCTTAGAGGAGGTGGGCCAGTAACTCTTTATCAATATTTTAACTGTTATCAATGTATTAACCCCTGCAGGGTTTCCTGGGGACACACAAGCTGAATACCAGCCCTGGGATGGAGACACCTGGCCTCATAGATGAGGAACTTGACTAATTGGGCCAAGGTCGCTCTTTACCAGGAATGGCCTTTTCACTACATTCTCTCCAGCTATTGTCCTCAATTATCTGGGCTTCAAATTGTGAGGCCAGAAGAGCCACCTGGTTACTATGGCAACCATAAAACACATGCTATGATGGGACAAGCCTTTATTTCATCCATTAAAGTCTTGTTACTGGTTCCTTGAATTTGATTTCCTCACACTTTCTTCTGTTCCTTCATCAGTAATTCACATCAACAAAACTTCATGAAGCAGCTACTGTGTAGAAGGGGCTCGGCTCCACAGAAGCTGCAGAGGACCAGAGAACCTCTGGCTTTAAGGAGGCCACGGGCAGAAGTGGACAAAGGCGCTGCCTGAGGGAGTCCGGGAATTCTTGAAGAGCTGAGCTGAGAGGCGGGGAGTGGTCCTGCACGGTCACACACAGCAGGGAGCCCTCATACTGTAGCGAGACGGGCAGCTGGGACCCGGTAAAGGAAGGCTCGTCTGGGAAGAGACGTGTCTATGGATTTACAGGTAAAATTAGGTGATCCCAGAGGACTCAGCCTGGGGAACAGATACAAATGGTGGCAGTCAGGTAATGCAGTCGTTTTCTAGCTTTGCTTAGAAGCAAACCTGATGCCAATGATAACATATAAAAGGGATTAAAGCTGAACTGTGAGGAGGGGGTAGGATGGGATGGAGACCACCATGGAAGGGTAAAACTCTGGCCCTGGTAAAAAGAAGGCCCTCGGTGGGGCTTTGTGGGGTGCCTCCCGCACAAGTCACCTCATTCCAGGATCCCCGTAGGGAAGGTCTCAGACTCCTCAGGCCCTGGGAGATCAGCTCGGGATAGAGTCTAACTTCAGGAGACTGAACTAACCAACAAAATGTCAATTACGTTCTCAATGAGAAAAGTGGGCTGGACTATTCATTTTCCTTGTAATTAGGCTACATAGCAAACTAAATCATAATAATAATTTTATTACTTTAGCATAAGAAATCGTGGTTACAGGCCTGGAAATATTCAAAGTCTGTATCATCAATATTCACCTTGCACACAGCCATATAGATGTGGCAGGACATTATCATAAGGAATAAGTACAAGGGGGAAGTAAAGAAATCAAATGTTTAATTGCAGCAGGCTAAGACATCTGAATACTTCTATCACCTAACCCAGCAGACTCCAAACTTTACTGTGTATCCCAATCAGCAAAAACTGTTGGAGCTCAAATCCCCAGTATATGGATACTATTTATGCATTATGGAGCCTTCTACTGATGCCTTGAGTATTAATATTACTAAACTTTAGTTTAAAAGTAGACGTTTTAGTATCTTCTTCCCCCATTACAATAGAATAAATAATCTTTAAAAAAAATAAAAACATGTTTATTTATTTTAGAGAGAGAGGAAAGGAGAGAGAGAGAGACATCAATGAGAGGGAGAAACATTCATTGGTTGCCTCCCGTACGCACCCCAACCGGAGATCTAACCCATACCCTTTTGGTGTATGACGTGACGCTCCAACCAACTGAGCCGCATCAGCCAGGGCTTAAATAACCTTTTAGTGAAAGAAACAGATTTCATATCCATGGACTTCCTATGTGCAAATATTCTCTCAACAGAAAAATTCAAAACCTTCTATCAAATGCTCAAGTGTGTTGTGCACTTTTCTCTGGTGTGCTACAGGAAGATCATTAGCTACCTCATCTATCACTATCGTCACCACAACATGTGGAAACTGGGCTTCCAAGCTCCTAACTTTTGTGTGTGTGGTTGCCCTTTGATCTTACCAATCATTGAAGAGCATGCTGCCTTCCTTCCTTATATGAAGCGTTACGATAATTTAAAATATTGAAGACATCAAACAAATAAGCAAGTCTGGCTGTCCAGTTCACATCTACAAAAGCTGGGACTAAACTGGTTTCTTAACTTGCAGAAACACTATGAGTTCAGACATTGTTGACTTGGTAGAACTTTTCCCCTCAATAGCGCTTATACCTCATCAAGAAACAGCTGCTACCCCACCTGGTGCGGCTCAGTCGGCTGGGTATCGTCCTGCAAACTGAAAAATTGCTGGTTTGGTTCCCAGTACGCACATGCCTGGGTTGCAGGTTTAGTCCCCGGTTGAGGGCATGTGAGAGGCACCCAGTCGATGTTTCTCTCACACATCAATGTTTCTCTCCCTCTTTTTTTCCCTCCTTCCCCATCTCTCTAAAAGTAAATAAATAAAATGTTAAAAAAGAAACAACTATTATTACAGATCAGCACCCATATTAATACATACATAATAGGAAGAATGATTTGAATTGAACATATTGGCCTTGATGACATTCAGCTGTTTGTTTTTTTTTTTTAAGATTATGTTTATTTATTTTCAGTGAGAGGGGAAGGGAGGGAGAAAGAGAGGGAGAGAAACATTGATGTGTGAGAGAAACATCAGCTGGCTGCCTCTCACATGCCCCCAACCAGGGACCTGGCCCACAACCCAGGCATGTGCCCTGACTGGGACGCGAACTGGTGACCCTTCGGTTCACAGGCTGGCGCTCAGTCCACTGAGCCACATCCGCCAGAGCATCAGTTTTTATTATATCATTAAGCACAGTGTGGTAATTTAGGCAGCTTTTTAAAGGTTTTTAATAAGATTTTCTTGATGAAAAAGCAGTGAGCTGATTCACATTCATGGTGCAAGCTTCTTAATACCAAAGGGAGTATGAAGGAGCTTACTCTCTAACCTACTCAACCAGCTTCTTTCTCCTTTCTCTTTGCTAAACTTCCTTGTGTAGAAAGACTTTTCTCTCACCTCTTTTTCATTTCCTGTATGAATATTGTTCATCCTATATGGCTTTTTCATATTTCAGAGAAGGAAATAAAAGAATTTGGAACAACTCTGTGAATTAAGCGTGGTTTTTAACCTTAGCGTTCTGAGACAAAGTCCTGTTTCAAATAATTAAAACTAGTACCCAAAATATTTTTTTCCACTTCGATTCCTGCTGCAACAATGCTAATCCTTGAGACAGATGATGCCTCAGGCTGCACAGAGAGAAGGGCATGTGTACCGCAAATGAAAAGAGAAAAGCAGATTAACATTTTTAGACTTCATCTTTACAGAACTTCGTCAGTTGCTTTCCACAGAACGCTTTGCAGGGGACTCTACAAACCGCGGTTTGCCTGCCTCCTGTTTCAGCAGCTAGCCACGCCGTGCTGCAACGTGGCTCTCCAGGGACGCTGTCTGGGCTCTTTGTCATGACTAGTGTTTCCCCCCGTAATGCTCCCGCTACAGCAGTTCCTTGCTTCGGTCTTTAATCTCTTCCTTCCCAAGGCCGCAGGGGATGCTCTCATCCACCACAGGAAATCTCCAATTCACGAATGGTCTGTGTTCAGAGCGTCTGTGAGTGCAGCATGTGAAGCCCAGAACTCATTTTCCTGTACAGAGAATGTTCCCAGTGTTTGTCGGGTCTCCAAGTCAACCCACAAAGGCCCATTCAACCCATAGTACAGGTAATGAATTTCCCCTTTGCTCCTTTCATACATCATAGAATTATAAAATGTCAGAACTGAAATAGAATTCAGAACATTGTGCTGTACTGGTAACAGGGCTGTTTTCCGCTGTATTCCATTACCAATGCCCCATGTTCCATCTACGTTAGATATTAAGCAGGGTCCTGTGGTCTAGTCTGGAAGCCCAGGCAGCCTCACGACATGGTAAATCTAACAGCTGTAAAGCTGGAATGCCCTTGCCACAGAGAACTTCATCTTGGCTGCTTTTCTTTATATCCTTTGAGACACATTCCAAGGACCAGCTCTTTGTCAGTGATGTCCCTACATCTGTTTACACAGGTGTGGCCAATATTTATGCACCTTAAATCAATAGGACCATGGGAACCATCATCAGGAAAACCAAAGGGCTGAGGTGTGGGAGCAGAGGTGGGAAGGGGACTTCTTGGCATTTATCGTGCCAGGCATATTCCCACGTAGGGGGCCCTTCTCTTTCCTGGGACTTGGCTGAGACTCTTTGTCTGTTCTGTCTGTCTGAGACTCTTTCCCCCACTCCTGCCCGCATATCCTCATGGTGCACTCTCTCACTTCATCGGCTCTTCGCTCACATATCACCGCTCAGCAAGGCTCTCAGTGACTGTTCTATCTAAACCAGCACCTTCTGGTCTTCTGGTCTCCTGTCCCTGCTTTGCTTTTTTTCACAGCACTTTTCATTTGATTATTCATCAGTCTCCCTGCCTGCCATTCCATCCCCTACGCCCATGTAAGCTTCATGAGGGCAGAATTTAATCTCTTTGGTTTACTGTCTCCCACCAGTGCCTAAAACACCATCTATCCAGCACATAGTAGAAGCTCAGGGAATATATGCTTAAGTGAAAGAATGAAATTGAGTAAGCACCAGCTCGATGCTCTACATAGATACCTTCACTTAACACTTAAAATGCTTCTGTGCAGTTGGTTTTTACTCATTTTTCTTTTAACAGATGAGTGTGAAAACACACAATTTTTTTACAACTGTTTATTTGTATTAAATTTATTGGAATGACATAAATTAATAAATTATATGTTTTAGGTGTACAATTCTATAACGCATCATCTGCATATTGTACTGTGTGTTCATCACCCAAAGTTGTCTCCTTCCATCACTATTTATCCCCCCTTTTCCCTCTTAGACTTCCCCTCACCTCCCAAAGCACCCCTAGTTTTAAAAGCAACTTTAGCAATACAACTTTGTGATTTACGTATGCATTTTATCCATTTCTAATATTGATATTTTTGAATCTCAGTAAAATCCTCTCATATTTAAAATCCTCTTATATTCCCTACAGAACAAATTTGAATTAAAAGAATTTCTCTTTAGATCTAATTAAAAATGGGAAAGAATGACACTGTAAAGTGGTCTATCTGCAAAGAAAATACCTTGAGGGCAATTTTTTGCCAACCTCATTCAAGTCAAGTCAGTAAATCTCAGATAAACACTATGTGCAGGAGTACAGAGAATTTAAGGTCTCTGTCCTCAAAGACCCTCCAGAGACATCATCTCTTCATCCTGGGATAAATAATATGTTACAATTTATTTATTTAGCAAACATGAGTTCTGCTCTTGAGAAATTCTATTCCAGAAAGAAAGACAGCTTTGTAAAAAAAACTTTGATGACACAGTGAGATAATAGCAACAGAGAAATCTGTACAAAATGTAATGAGGACTCACGGAAGTATAACTTTCCATTCTTTCCAGCCTTCGTTATGGTCAAGGTTCTATGTCAAACTAAGAGTCTTCCTGAAATTACTTTCTTAAACAGAAGTGTATAACATGCTTAGGCAAACTTGGCACATCCATACACTGACATACGTACATCAGACCACACAGGATGAGGTTCACAGCAGTAAATGAAAAGCAGATTCTCACCGAGGGCCCCAAAGTGAACACCCACAGAAGTTGACAGGAATGATAACAACTTTGGAACCAGGTGTAAATTGGATTTAAACCTGGCTATCGCAGAGCTGTGCAACCCTAGGCACAGTACCTAATCTTTCAGAATCTCTCCTCCTCACAGGGTTGCTATAAAGACAGTTCCCAGCACAGATCTAGCATATGCTCAGCAAGTGCCATGTAACAATGGCAACATTGTCCTGCTAGTTTGGGGTAGCTTTTACATGTATCATTTAATCAACAATAACCTTATACGTATAATTATTCGTATTTTACAGAAAAAAGACTGAAGATAAGAGAAGTCTCCTATCTACTAAGTGGTTTAGCTGGGACTCACCCTATTTTTATCCTTGTTCAAAGTTAGTCCTCTTAATCATTACATAAATAATTACATTTTTGTTTTATTTGACTTTGTAAGTTGATTGAAGAAGTCGTAACCTAAAATAAGAATAGATGAATCTAGATCAGTTAAGTCCTAGAATTATGAAATTGTCTTTGCCTAATTTCCATTAACAAATGGTTCCAATCCTTCATAATTTTATTTCTTGACAGTAGATGGCACTGGTGACTGTCAAATGAGACAAAGATGCCACTATACAGCCCACCTCCCACTGCTTTTGTTAGCCATTAATAAAAAAATTGGTGGAAAAAAATCAAGATTTTTTATTCCAATGAAAGACTGAAATTAATAATATGGACCAGCCATGCAATTGAGCTGTATATACAGTAATGGGCAAAAGGAGGTTTACAGTTGTACAAGTAATACGATAATAAATAAATAATAATACAAGAGTAAACGGTGTTTTATGTATTGACAACTATAAACCTACTTTTGCTAACACTTGTATATACAAAGTCTGTTTGGAAAAAGTCCAGCAATTGTTAATATAATGAGAATGGTTTTCATGACACTGATGTAACCTGGCAGCCAACGTGAGTGGACTAGAATGCACATGTGTGAACAATGATGACTTCACTTTACTAGTCAGTGGGGAGAGTAGATGCTATTGAGTGAGCATGTGTACTGTGTGGCCATCGCATTCAAGATGACTGAGGGAGTAGAGCAATGAATCTGCATCAAATTTTGTGTTAAGCTTGAACGTTCCTCCGCAAAAGCTATTTGGATGATTCAGAGGCCACAGCTGTGGGCAACCGGTGAGGGGCAGCTTCATCACAACATGTCCACTCATGCATTGGGTCATGTGCAGAGTTTTTAGCAAAACATCAAATCAGTCAAGTGACTCAGCTGCCCTACAGCCCAGATTTGGTGCCCTGTGATGTCTGGCTTTCCCCAAAACTAAAATCACCTTTGAAAGGGAAGAGATTTCAGACCATTGATGAGATTCAGGAAAATATGACAGGGCAGCTGGTGGCTATTGGGAGAACTATATGAGGTCCCAAGGTACCTACTTTGAAGGGGACTGAGGCATCATTGTCCTATGTACAATGTTTCTTGTATCTGTATCTTCTTCAATAAATGTCTCTATTTTTCATATTACATGGCTGGTACCTTCTAGAAGAAGGCCTTGTATATTTATGGTATAGTTTCTGCGGAGGAATGTTCAAGCTTAACACAAAATTTGATGCAGATTACATTGATGTTGCGCAAACTGTTCTTGTTAGGTTAATAATGGCTGGACTTATTCTGGACAGATCTCATATGATCCATCTGTGTTTAATTTGGATTTCTAGGGGAAATCTCCTGGGCTATTTGCAAATATTTATTAGAACAAAATATGGTAAAATTTAACTATCCAGACAAACAATAAATTTAGAGTTCTTTTATAGACAGCTTTATTTTCTGCACCATAATTTTAGGAAGAGATGAATATTAAGATAACAATGAACTTAGTTATGTATATATAATCTTCCAGAGTTCTGAAGGTAATATAGAGGAATATGATGAAAACAAAACAAATTAATTATACGACCTTTATTCAAGTTACTTAAATGTCTTAGGTCATAAGTTTCTTCATCTGCAATACTGAAATATTTCTTGCCTAATTCCCAGGACCATTGCATGGGTCGAATACAGTAACGTAGTGTAAACACCTTGGAAATTCTAATGTCCTACATCCAAATAAGGTTTTATTTATTTTATTCCATGCACTCAACCCATAGGTACAATTTGTAATACAATGAAAAATGAAATTCAGAATAAAAGACTAGAGTGTTCAATTTCCTCATTTGTCCATGAACAATTTAATAATAAGCTTTGGTGTACTAGATTCATGAAAGAGAAGGGACTAAGGTATTTTCAACCATAAAAGGCATGTTTAGCTTGTTAGTCAGCTACCCAGAAAGTTGAATAAAGGAACACTGGAATCCAAAATATCTAAGTTAGTTGAGGCAGCTCATGCGTTCCTTCCCGAACCGTCCTTTGCAGCAGTGTGAGTGCGGGCGGACGCGGCGAGCGTGCATGTCTGCATGGCATAGACCAAGCAGACTGAATAGACAGGCTGCAGCAATGGCCATACCCCTAAAGAAGCCTACTTGGAATTTCTCCCTTGGCTTTCACAAAAAGCATAGACATTCCCTCTACTCTTTTTGTTTTTTTTTAAGAGCTTTATTGAAATATGTCTGACATTAAAAAAATAGACACTTATTGAAAGAAGAAATTCAAATGGCCAGCTACCAGGTACTCTGCATCTTTAATGATGGAAGTGAGAATAAAAACCGGTGGGAGATACCACCTTACCCCTGTCAGGGTGGCTGTTATCAAAAAGAGAAAAGTCTGTGGAGGACGTAGAGGAAAGGGAATCCTTGGCACAATGTTGGGGAGGAGGATATAAATTCATGCAGCCACTACAGAAAACAGTATGGAGTTTCCTCATAAAAATTAAAAATAGGACTACCACATGATCCTCCGCTCTTCTTTTAACAAAAGATTCACAAACATTCGCTGATGATGGTAGGTATTGTCAATTCTGCTTTAGGGAACCCTGGGCATCTCATGGCAACAGCTGCTGGGCCTCAAGCTGCCCCTTCAGGAGAACGTACCCTCCACACCAGCGTAGGGGGCCAGATTCAGCCTCTCAACTCCTTCCAGGAATCAATGACCCATTTCCACGATCCATTATTTGAACTTGGCTTTGAGCACCTAAAGCGTCCTTACCACGGTATAACTGACTTGCCGGCTGGCTTCTAAAGGTACAGGGCTCAGATTCCTGCCCCTGCCCCCTCCCTCCTGCTTTTACAGACTCTCTTGCTTCTGCTCGCAGGAATCCCTGCCCGGTCTTCACCGGGGCCACCACCCTGCGCCCTCAGGAACATCCCCTTATCCTACGTGTGACGATGGAGCTGTCTGTGTGGCCATTTAATTTCTCCCACTAGCTCTAAGTTCAGGCGGGATGTGAAGCAAGTCTGCTTGTTTTCCTGCTGTGTGCACGTGCCGGCACAGGGTCTAGCACAAAGCAGGTGCTCAGTCAAGAGCTGCCAAATGAGTGAAAGAATGATTGGCTTTCGTTGTCCCCAGAAAGGACAGGCAGGCATCTGAGGGTTAAGCCAACACAACCACTAAGCACCCAGAATGACTGCTTTTCTGTTACTTCTTGGGCCCTTTCAGGGGACAGACTTGTGGAGGAGAGAGAAGGGCTTCCAGTTGACAGAGGCTGGGTTAGTGGGCCTGCAGGGCAATCCTGCTCTTAGCTCTCCACAGCCTTCCTTCGAAACCGGCCCCTACACGCCAATCTGGGATACCCCTTCCTCTTCTTTCCTTCATTGCTTCCTGTTGGCATGGGGCCCCCAAGAAGCTCGATCCTAAATATTTTAAGTCTGTCCTAACGAGACGCAAATAATGTTCCTCCCCTGAGAGAGGTGTTTCCTTTTTAAAGAAGTTACAAAGGGCACTTGTCAGAGAGGAAGAGGGTGGGCATGTGTGTGGCCACAGCACTGTCTGCCCTGCGTGGAGTGAAGCACGTTCTGGAGTCTGGGGCCTTCTCTCCCAGAGAAGCCGTGCGCGGAGGCTGGAAACGCGGCGGCCCAGTCTCTCTGAGCCTCCGTCCCTTTACCTGGGGGGCACAGGCCTCCTCTGGAAGGATGGGAACAGCTGGCCTGGCTGCCCTGCTGCAGCTCTCGGGGAGTTATGGGTTGAGGAGGTGCATTGTAGGAGGGCAAGTCACTCGCCTCGGCCACCGCCTTGTTGTCCTAGAGCAGGGGTCAAGCCAATGGATTAATGCTACAGTGGGACGCAGGTGGCCTGGCTAGCGGGTTGCCTCTAGTTACTCTCCACTCCCTTGCCCCGCCTCCTCCCTTCTTGCCTCCTGCTCCCCCTGCTAGAGTACAAGCATCATGGTAGAGAAACCTTTGGTGCGGTTTGCTACCTGCCTCCCAGCCCAGCTAGCAAGTGGCCTGGGGACTCCTGAGCCCTGCTGGTCACTGCAGGGCTGAGGAGCAGGGACAGTAGGAACACTTTAGGGGGCCTATCCTGATATTGATCTTCTTGAAACCCCTGGTCTAATACAGCTGCCATTACTTCTCTTCATCCTGTGGGAAATGTTACACTTTTAGACAGACTCCAACCAACTTTCTTTAGAAAATACAAGTTCTGTCATTTTGCTCTCTTGGGTTTTTCTTTTTTCTTTTTTGGTTTTCAAATAAGGTTAATCATTTTCAGACACACTGCTGTCCCATATTGAAGGTTGTGTTCTTTAATTTGGTTTCTTTATGCAGGAAATAGACATTGTTTAATGGAACAACCACAGGGAAAACATATTTTTCCCTGTCTTTCATTTTTAAAATAATGTATTTAATGTTTGAAATACCAAACATACTGAAGCCATTAGGAGCTAAATTACTCAAGTGCTTTTCAAATAAACTGCTCAGGAGCTTTGATCGCATCAGCCAACAACAAAATGAGGACGAGGGCGCTGCACTCCCCCGGGCGCGCGGAGGCGTGCGCACCGATGCGCAGCCTGCCAGGCCAGATGGGAAGCAGCCCTGAGAGGGATACTCAGGCTACTTCCTGAGCCTGCCGTTCCAAGGATGGAAAAAGCAGCCCTTCTACCATTTTGGATGACTGCTTTGCTTTAGTTTGCTGAGTTAGCCAAATTCTGTTCATTTCTTGCCAAATCAATTCATTCAAAAACAAAGTCTTTCAGAAAAGCACTCTGAGTAACCTTAAAAGCTCCATCAGGCACATACATGGTGCTGAGAAAGGAAAGTGCAATGCACCCATCACTGTTCCCCCCTCCTAGTCCCTCTGCCTCTGTGCCCTGCAGGGTCCCCTGCTGGCCCTGGCTGCCCAGTAGGCCTCTGGACACGCTCCGTCATGAGACCCCTGCCCGGGCAGTGTCCCACCCCCTCCATCCCTCTGCATTTTCCTGCTCCTCCTCCCTCTCAAGGAACAGCGGCCTGCCTCTGTGCCTCTCAAAGTCCTGGAATCGCTGGGGGTGCCTCAGCGAATCAAGTTCAATCCAGAGATAATGACCAGGAACAGAAACATCTGTAGGGAAAACCCACCGTGACAATCACAAGCCTGTGGCAGGACGGTGGGAAGACACTACATTTGAGGCGCTCCACAAAGTAACATGTGGGAAACCCCTCCCCCACCTTTCAGGCACCACAACGTCCCCAAGTCCATGATTAAAGATGGACGCAGCGCACGTACCATCTCCCAGTAGGATGCAGTTGGGGTTTTACTATTCCTGTATTTCCAATCGTGAGGACCAGGGTTTTAGTGTCATTTGGATCCTGATACAACGACTCTCTTAGCCTTTAAAAGAAACTATATTTCTCCTTAAGTTTGTAAAATTTATTATTTGTCTTACTGGAAAGCAATGGATTTGCTGCTGTTTTTAAATTTATTTTTAATTATAGTTGAGATACCGTATTATATTAGTTTCAGGTGTACAGCATAGTGATTGGACACTTATATAACTTCTGAAGTGATCCCCCCAGTAAGTCTAGTACCCTTCTGACACAGTACATTGTTATTACCGTATTATTGACTGTATTCCCTATGCTGTACTTTACATTCCCGTGACTGTTCTGTAGCTACCAACCTGTACTTCTTAATTTCTTCACCTTTCTCACCGGCCCCCGAAACCCCTTCTCATCTGGCAACCATCAGTCTGTTCTCTGTATCTATGAGTTTGTTTCTGTTTTGATCTAGCAAAATGAGTAAGTTTTGTTAATTACCATTTTCTCTCCTTTATAATCTCTGAAAAAAATAATAAAAAAAACTGTATTTGTCCCTGATTAGTTAAAGGCAGCAGGACTTCTTCACATCCAGAGCTGGGTTGCATTTGCCTTGGGGAAGTTGAAAACATCAGAGCGGCACAGACCAGTTCAAGGACAAATGCTTTCAAAGGACATCTCTAGAGACTTTTGAGGTGGACATCCACCACAGGTTCCCAATTTCAGATGTAAAACCTTTGCCCTGGAGTCCTCGCCTCTAAGCAGCTGTCTAGAGCCCAGGATCTCCTAAGGAAAAGAGCCCCACTTGTCCCGAAATTTGAAGGCATTTCTAAAGTCATGGAAGACTTCTCCTGGGCAAGGGTCAAAGGGAACAAGGATGTTGTTTTCGCTAAAACTTTGTGTACCTGCAAGCCATGTGGCTCTTGAAAAATAATGTTAAAAACCATAATAAGAAAATAGAACCTCAGAAGCATGATAAAAGCAATCATTCTCAAATTCTAAAATCTGCTACTGCTGGGGCAAATATTTTCACATAACTGAAATTGCATTGTGTGTACAGAGTAGAAATACAGACAATGATAACAGATTTCCTTCATCTAAGTCACATATTCAGACATTTAAAGTCAGATGTTAGTTCCGACTCTAAGTTGTACGACCTTGGAAGAGTTATGCACAATTTCTTATATATCACACATAAACAGGGCCTCAGTTTATGAATTTGTGAATTTATTTATTTGGGAGGTCCTAAAAAAGTTTAAGAAATCAATTGCTGTTGTATGTTAGTGAATCAGTTTTATTGCAAAACTAAAATTTTATAAAATCAGAAAATAGCCCTTCACTCCCAAACTCATTCAACACGTGTGTGCCATCCGCTCCCCTGTGGCCCTGGTTGGACCTGGGTCTTGGGGCAGAGGCCTTCACAGGTTACCTTTCTGGTGCTTTCCTTCCTGTCCGCTCACCTGTTCGTGAACATAGTAGACCCAGCTGACAATCTGCGGACATCCTGGCACAAGCGCATGCAGCGGCATCCAGGCCAGAGGAGGGGCCATTCTGCTCCAGCCGCTCCAGCCGCTCCCGCCACGGCCACCCAGCACCGCAGACCCACCCTGAGATACCGTCCACCAGGGATGGAGCCGGACGCCTGAGGAGCAGGCACCTCATTCTGCATCCGCCACAGCCTGGACCTCCTCCCTGGGAGCAGCTAAGGGTCTGCGCTAAGGGGAGTGTACCGCTGCACCAAGGGCGCCGCATCCCCAGCCAGAAGAAGCACACAAAAGCAAAGTATTATCATTATTCTCCGGTCGTACAGATGAGGAAGCTGAAGCTTAGAGAGAAAAGGTCCCTGGCCCAAAGTCTCACAAAGTCAAGACTGACCCAGGAACCTGGAAGGGGAGAAAGGAAAGGGAGGAGAGATGTAAGGAAATGGGAAGGAAGAGAAAAGGAGGCTCTGGAGCTCAGGCTGGAATCTGCAGGAGTGGGGAGATGCCCAAGCGCCTCGGACTGGCCTTCCACTGTCCCCAGGCCTGGAGGTTGGGCGCCCAGGGACCCACCCACCTTCTCCCTGGGGCTGGGCCTTTGCTTCAGCTGTTGTGCGCGCCTGTTGTGGTGAAATCTGGAAACGCTTCCTCACTGCACCCTTCCCCCTACTACCCTGGCAGTTTTTTAAAAATTACATTCATTTACTTTTTAGAGATAGGGGAAGGGAGAGAGAAAGAAAGGAAGGGAAAGATCAATGTAAGAGAGAAACATGGATCAGTTGCCCCTTGCATATCCCCCAACCGGGGACCAAACCTGCAACCTAGGCGTGTGCCCTGACTGGGAATCAAATGGGTGGCCTTACACTTTGCTGGACAACGCCCAACCAACTGAGCCACACCGGTCAGGGGACCCCTTTTCCCCCCACACTTGTAATGGAACCTGTGGGCATTAGGTCAGTTAGGCACCCACTGTGCACCAGGGGCTGAGTTGGAGATGAGAAAAGAAGGAAAGTGACCTTGTTTCCGAGAGTGTACAGTTCAGGGGGAAAGACAGAGGAGGAAACAGCCCATGACAACATAATGAGGTCGGGGGTTGGCTGGGGGGAGCCCACGTGTCACATATGAGCGCTGGATTAAAGCAGGGCAGCCCCACACCAGGGGTGGGAGGGGCCCAGGGGGTGTTCTCCCACACTGGCCCGCCTGCAGCTATAAACACAGCCCCAGAAAGAGGGGGGCAGAGGTTTGCAGCTATGTCTGCAGAGGAACCTCAGGGCTGTGGGGTAAAGGGGCAGGTAGGATCCCTCTCCTCACGGTCTGCATCCAGCCTCACCCTGGACAGGCTGAGGAAAGAGATGGTTAAGGACTTAGGCTTTGGAACCAGACTGTCTGGGGCCTTATGACACGGTGTGACCTGGGCACTTCCTCTCTGGGGGCTTTAGGTTCCCCACTGGTAAGACGGTAACAAGAGACCTAGTGCCCACGTCCAAGGGTGGCCGTGAGCGTTAAAGACACTGGCTCAGGAAACGCACATGGTTAAGTGCTATTTATGCCACCCTTCTTTCTTTTAAAGTGTCACCTCTCACTCACGGCAGACACCTTCACATGAGGGCAGAGGCCCAGAGAGAAGGTGCCTTGTCACCCAAGGGCATTGTGAGCCGTGGTTGTGCTGAGCCTGGAACCCGAGGGTGGGGCGCAGGCCGGGTGCTCCAAGGACAGCGCTGCAGCCTGGATTCCCAGCCCCCTCGTGTGTGTCCCCGAGTGTCTGAGCTGCTCTCCTCAGTGAAGACTTTGTTCAGGACCCTCAGGGCAGCTGCAGTCTGGTTTTAGAGTTGCTGCATCCAGTTTCTGCCTGAAGCATGGGCTAAGGGCAACACATGTATCGAACTTGTCTCTCTGGAAGCTGATGAGCTCTCAGGCCCCCTCGGCTCAGGGTGTGGTCCTTGAACCAGCAGCATCTAAATCACTGGGGAGCTGATTGGCAGTGCAGCCCCTCAGGCCCCACCCCAGATCCATGGCACCAGAACCTGCACCTCAGCAGGAGCCCAGGTGATTCGTGGGCACTGCGTTTTGAAAGGCAAGAGAGGCTTCAGCAATGGGACTAAGGTGGCAAATGAATGGCAGGTGGTGCACATGCTCATCCAGCCTTTCCTATTCTGGGATCCGGGAATTCTGGGAATGCTGGTCAAGGTCAGAGCCTCCTGGCTCCTGCGGTCACAGGCCTACACAGCCACGACCACGCTGTCCAGCTCGTGCCAGGAGGGAAGGATGTGCAAAATCCCTGGGGTGTGCGAATCCGCTGCCCCCCTCACCCCCTCCTCCCCTGCCCCCCCCCCCGGCCATGGGCCAGGATTTGCCCCAACTCTGGCTCACAGCAGGCTCTGGGCGTGGTCCCTGGCTCCTCTGGAGATGGGGCCAGAGCCAGGGCTAGGACCAGGCACCCCTGTCGGGGCAGCCCCAGTGTGGGAAAAGCTCAGAGGGAGCCTTGCAGAGTTGGGGAGGGAGCAACACTGGCACCGGTGGGTGGAAACAAGGACCAGGACTCCGGCTTCAGGGCCGGCTCTGTGTGTGGGGATGGGGGATGGGGGATGGGGGATGGCCGTGTCCTCTGCTTCTCTCAGCACCCACCTGCTGCACAGCCGGGGCAGGGGCAGGCTGTGAGTGGGGCCCAGGGCGACAGCGGCCCTGCGGGCACTTCAGGAAGGGACTGGAAAGGCGGGGCATCACCCACTCCAGACAGGCAGGGGGCAGCAAGAAGACAGGCTGCAGAGACCCACCAGCTGTTCACTGGGCAGGAGGCAGGAGGGCCAGGGCTGGGCCGTGGGGGCTCAGGAAGAGTTTGGGGGAAGCAGCCTGGTTTGGGGACAAGGCTGCCTGGAGCCCCTTCCTCAAAGCCCTGGACACCCTGATGTGGCAGGTCCTGGATGTCCCTGAGTCCGCCAACTCCTGTTCCCACCACCCTCCCGCCCCCACGGGCTCCGTCAGCCTTTGCGGAGCAGCAGAGTGATCTAAGAACTTGGTCAGGGCCCCCAGCCTGCAGAGGAGCCTCAAGCAGTCGTTGCTGTTGCCCGCTACTGGCTGGGTTCCCAGTACCCTGGATCCACTGGCTGTGTCAATAGGACTCCCAATTAAATTTGAATTTCAGATAAAAAACAAATAATCTTTCAATATTCACGTGTCTCATGTAGCATTTTATGTTTGATGCGCTGTATCTGGCAGCCCTACACGTCAGGCCACGGAGCTGAGCCTGCACAGCCCCGGAGGCAGGTCAGAAGCTGGAAGGGCCGGCTCCCGGGCCACCCTGGGGCAAGGGCGCATGGCCCTCCTGGCGGAACCGCCCCTCGTGCCCAAAGACGCTGAGTCTGAGCTCGGCCACTCGCTCGGAGGCCCGCAGACCTCCCTCCTCAGCCCTGACCACCGAGACCGCAGCCTGAGGATGGTCATCCCCACTCCGGTTCCACCTCAGTAACCCCTATGGCCAGAGGCACAGACTGTCCCGTCATGACCTGACATCACTCACACTGTCCCTGACACTGACTCATCCTTGACACTGTCCCCAAGAACCTTAAATGGAACTGGAGGGGAGCTGCTACTGAAGCGGTGGCCAGGCAGCAGACCAGCTAGTCAGCGGATTTAGGAGGCCCCCCACCCTGGCACCACCCGTGTCCCCTACAGGTCTGTAGCCACAAACATACAGAGCACCCCCACTACTAATGGCTGCAATTCCAGGTCCCCAGGTAAGGAGCTGAAATGACCCAGGGCTGTCACAGGCCTGGGGTGGGAGTCCCCCGGCCCTGCTGGAAGCAGCACCATCGCCAACTGGCCCCGGAGACCAAAGGGCTGGCCTGTGGGGGACGGGAGGCGAATGCTGGCGTGACCCTGGTCTGCAGTCAGGACCCTCCCCGCTCCCTGAGGTAGCTCACAAAGCAGCAACTGTGTCTCTGAACCAAACACTGAGATGCAGGTTTTGACCAAAAAAAAGATTTTTTTCATTTGTGAATTTATTTGGGATGTCCTAAAGAGGTTTAAGAAATCATATGTTAATGTTTTATTACAAAAATAAAACTTTATGGAAACCGAAACATGTGTGCCCTCCGCTCCTCACTGAGCCTGGGTCCTGGCGCGAGGCCTTTCAGGTACCGAGAGGGGCTGAGAGACAGACAGGTGAACGAGAGCCACACTGTATTTCAGAAGTACTGAGAGCCAAGAGGAAAACAGACTTGGGTGATGTGACTAGGCAGTGATGGGGACGATACTGGGTTTCTGCTGCCGCCCTAACGAATGACCTCAGACAGAGTGGCCCACGCCACAAAGTGTGGGATCGCAGGTGCTGTGGGTCGGAAACCCGAGGCAGGTTCATCGGGCTGCCCTCCTCCCCAGAGGCTCTGGGAGGCCCCATCCCCTGCTCATGGGGTGCTGGCCGAATCTGCTCTTTAGGGGACAGTTCCCTTCCGGGTCCCTGCCAAAGCCACTCCCAGCTTCCAGGGGCCCCCCAAAACTTTGGCCCATGGTCCCTTCATCCAGCCTTAACTGGTTGCCTTGGCCCACCTGGCTGACCTGGGACAGTTGCCAGGACACCTGTATGACCAGTCTTAGCATTGTGACCTGTTTTAATTCTGTGACCTGTGGCCGCTTGATACCCGACAGTGCTGGGCTGGGACCTGTGCAGCGGCTCCCCAGCAGGGTCAGGGAAGGAAGGGCTCTCCAACATCTGATCATATTCACGCTCAGACTGGGCTGTTGGGACAGAGCTGCCCACACGGAGGACTGGGGAAGCCACCCCGAAAGCGACAGCAAGTTCCCCGAGGGCAGGGAGAGCCAGGCTGGCGGGGGTGCGGGGCAGGGCAGGTGGGCGGATGGAGGGCCCTTGGGCGGGGTGAAAATGCTGTCTCACCATTAAGGTTTTTAGGCATGAGAATGACATAATCTGATTTATATTTTTTAAAGATCACGCTGTGATTTGACATTAGAAATGATATTTGAGATGTGCCTTGAGAGCACAGGTAGGATTTAGACAGATGAAGAGGGTGAGGAATGCGCTTCAGGTACAGAGACCTGGGATGTGGCCCGGAGGCAGGAGACAGGAAGACCAGAGGCTGGAGCGCACGCCAGTAAGAGACCTGTGAGTGACAGGACAGGGCAGGGCAACAGAAGACCCTCCATGAATGGGACAGGGAGGGGGATGGGATGCTCCATGGAGGGGACAGGGAGGGGGATAGGGGACCTCCATGGAGGGGGCAGGGCAGAGGGGATGGGGGAGCCCCCCTTTGAGGGGGCAGGGCAGAGGGGATGGGGACCCTCCATGGAGGGGGCAGGGCAGAGGGGATGGGGGACCCTCCATGGAGGGGACAGGGCTGAGGGGATGGGGGACCCTCCATGGAGGGGGCAGGGCTGAGGGGGTGGGGGACCCTCCATGGAGGGGGCAGGGCTGAGGGGGTGGGGGACCCTCCATAGAGGGGACAGGGCTGAGGGGGGTGGGGGACCCTCCATGGAGGAGGCAGGGCTGAGGGGGGTGGTGGACCCTCCATGGAGGGGGCAGGGCTGAGGGGTGGGGGACCCTCCATGGAGGGGGCAGGGCTGAGGGGGTGGGGGACCCTCCATGGAGGGGACAGGGCTGAGGGGGTGGGGGACCCTCCATGGAGGGGACAGGGCTGAGGGGATGGGGAAACCCCCTTTGAGGGGGCAGGGCTGAGGGGATGGGGGACCCTCCATGGAGGGGGCAGGGCTGAGGGAGTGGGGGACCCTCCATGGAGGGGGCAGGGCTGAGGGGGTGGGGGACCCTCCATGGAGGGGGCAGGGCTGAGGGGGTAGGGAACCCTCCATGGAGGAGGCAGGGCTGAGGGGGTGGGGGACCCTCCATGGAGGGGACAGGGCTGAGGGGGTGGGGGACCCTCCATGGAGGGGACAGGGCTGAGGGGATGGGGAAACCCCCTTGGAGGGGGCAGGGCTGAGGGGATGGGGGACCCTCCATGGAGGGGGCAGGGCGGAGGGGGTAGGGAACCCTCCATGGAGGAGGCAGGGCTGAGGGGGTGGGGGACCCTCCATGGAGGGGACAGGGCTGAGGGGATGGGGAAACCCCCTTTGAGGGGGCAGGGCTGAGGGGATGGGGGACCCTCCATGGAGGGGGCAGGGCTGAGGGAGTGGGGGACCCTCCATGGAGGGGGGCAGGGCTGAGGGGGTGGGGGACCCTCCATGGAGGGGGCAGGGCTGAGGGGGTGGGGGACCCTCCATGGAGGGGGCAGGGCTGAGGGGGTGGGGGACCCTCCATGGAGGGGACAGGGCTGAGGGGGTGGGGGACCCTCCATGGAGGGGGCAGGGCTGAGGGGGTGGGGGACCCTCCATGGAGGGGACAGGGCTGAGGGGATGGGGAAACCCCCTTGAGGGGACAGGGCTGAGGGGATGGGGGACCCTCCATGGAGGGGGCGGGGCTGGGGGGGTGGGGGACCCTCCATGGAGGGGGCAGGGCTGAGGGGGTGGGGGACCCTCCATGGAGGGGACAGGGCTGAGGGGATGGGGGACCCTCCATGGAGGGGGCAGGGCTGAGGGGATGGGGGACCCTCCATGGAGGGGGCAGGGCTGAGGGGATGGGGACCCTCCATGGAGGAAGCAGGGCTGAGGGGGTGGGGGACCCTCCATGGAGGAAGCAGGGCTGAGGGGGTGGGGGACCCTCCATGGAGGGGGCAGGGCTGGGGGGGTGGGGGACCCTCCATGGAGGGGGCAGGGCTGAGGGGGTAGGGGACCCTCCATGGAGGAAGCAGGGCGGAGGGGGTAGGGAACCCTCCATGGAGGGGGCAGGGCTGAGGGGGGTAGGGGACCCTCCATGGAGGGGGCAGGGCTGAGGGAGTGGGGGACCCTCCATGGAGGGGGCAGGGCTGAGGGCGTAGGGGACCCTCCATGGAGGGGGCAGGGTGGAGGGGGTGGGGGACCCTCCATGGAGGGGGCAGGGCTGAGGGGATGGGGGACCCTTCATGGAGGGGGCAGGGCTGAGGGGGTGGGGGACCCTCCATGGAGGGGGCAGGGCACGGGTGACAGGGGACCTTTTATGGATGGGCAAGAGCTGGAAGGCCAGCGGATGAGGACAGGTGACAGGGGATACTACCCTCTCCATGGAAGGTTCCCTGTTTCCTGTTCCCTTCCTCTTGCCCGGGCCCCCCGTCCCCCCTGCCCTGCCCCTCCCATGGTCCCCTGTCCCCTCTCTTCTGCCCCTCTCCCAGTCCTCTGTTCCCCTTGCCCTGCTTCCTCTATAGGGGGCCCCCTTTCCCCTGCCCTTCCTTCTCATAGAGGGCCTCCTGTCCCCCTGCCTGTCCCCTCACTCACAGGCCTCTGAGGGTGGGCGCTCCGGTCTGCGGTCTTCACCTCCCCTGCCTCCTGGCTGCCCTCCCACTCTCTGTAGCTGAAGCGCACCTCAGCCTCTTCATCTAAGTGAGCGATTTTCAGCCGGTGTGACACACGGACTTTTAAAACATGAAATATCTGACTATTCAGTCAGGGGCACTGACCCTTTTCCCTTGGATTGACAAATCTTAAAAATGACAACTTGGTTTCAAGCAGGAGCCTAAAGAAATGTCTGTGGTCTGTTGGCCATTTCAGAACTTAGGAAATGTAGTGGTCAACTCATTAGAAACATCTAAGTGGGGGCCGGGGGGAAGAGAAAAAGGAGAAATGAGAACAAAAGAAAGAAAAGAGAAGAAAAGAAAAAAAATACGATTCTTGAAAAGAAAACAGTGCTCCTGACTAAATAGTCAGATTTAGTCTGACTATTTGCATGTTTTAAAAATCCTTTCGGCCCCCAGTGCGCCGTGGCACACCGGCTGGAAATCGCTGGTCTAAATCCTACCTGCTCTCAAGGCACATCTCAAATATCATTTCAAATGTCAAATCACAGAGTGATTAGAGGGGAGGTGTGGGGGGGCAGGTAGAAGAGGGCACAGGAGGGACAAATGGTGACGGAAGGGGGTTGACTTGGGGTGGTGAGCACACCCTATACAGACGATGCACTACAGAAGTGTATACTTGAAGCCTATGTAATTTTATTAACCAATGTTACCCCAGTAAATTCAATTAAAAGTAGATAAAAGGTGGGGACTTTTGAGAATGGTTAGCTCATGAGAGTGAAGCCCTCATGAATGGGATTAACCCCCTTTGAAAGGAGACCCCATACTAGACTTACTGGGGGCTCACTTTGTAAGTTATATAAATATCTAACCACTATGCTGTACACCTGAGACAAATATTGAATGTCAACTCTAATTGAAAAATTTAGAAAAATTATTAAAAATATAAAAATAAGTGAAATAAAATAAAGTTAAAATATATAAATAAAAATATAACTCAGGGTGATCTTTAAAAAATATAAATCAGATCACGTCCTTCTCAGTAAAAGCCTTACTGGCTGCAGCCGCAGTCGGCGGTGCAGACAGAATCGTCGCTGGGATGGCGTTACACTGCTGGGAGAGGAACGTCCTGTCTCCTCCCTCCAGGGGCCTCTGTCGCTGCCCTGGTGGCACCTGGCACTGGTGCAAGGCGGAACAGTGCTTCCTTGAGAGTGTGCAAAGCATTCACTTTGGCTGCTTAGTTCTAGTATGGGAGAAGACACACACACAATTTTTTTTTTTAAGCTTCAATGGTTGCCATAACATTTTAAACCCACCGAGAAGCCTTTTTTCACCCACCTGTCCTCCCCTCCGCCCAGACAGCCTGGCTCACCCAGCCCCGGGGGCAAAGGCTGGGAGGGAGCTGCCCAGTAAACATGCATCTGGCCGGACATTTGAACAGAACTGCAGTTTTCTTAGGAAGGAAATGGAGGGAGGCATATGCTAGGATCAGCTACACATGAGAAGACTAAACTTTTTGTGACAGTGACGAGGTTGCAGTTCCATGACCCCACCATGCTCTCACCCCATCGCGCATCCCAAAGGACCCATGAATGGTCCACAGCAGGAAGCAGCTCCCTGGCCTCTGAGAACTCATGGACCGTCTGCAGAGCTCTTGAGCTCACATTGCTGACCTCAGACTGTGGATCCGAGATACTTTAAGTCCTGGGATGTGGCCTGTTTCAACCCTTTCATTCCACTCTTACAAAGAAAGCCTGGTCTGGATCACTTGTACAATGTTGGTCCAGCTGCTGTGGAAAGCAGTGTGGAGGTTCCTTGGGAAAACAACAACAACAACAACAACTACCATGTGTTTCAGCAATCCCACTTCTGGGTGTTTACTCAAAGAACTGACGGAGGGTTTTGAAGAGATATGTGCACCCTCATGCTAGCCTTGGTGTGCTGTTTGGACCTTCCATGTTCACCCAAGTCCAGCAGAGGCAGCCACAAACTGTGCATGGCTTTGTAGCTATAAACAGTTCCCCAAGATCAGTCACAGGCAGTGTTTGACATTGGTCAGCACCAGAGTCCCTCCCAAGAGGCCCCAGAAAAAATACATCCAATAGCCTGTTTCAGAAACATAACAGTAGGATCCAATTTGCTTCACAAGTGGCATATCCAAAGAGATCTCAACAGGCACCAGAACCAGCTGAGGCAAATTCTACTTTGGGTGGTCAGCTCCTGCACAACAGCTTACACACTGTGGTCAGGGTTGACCCTCACAGCCAGCCAGCCTGAGGGTTGACCCCACTCATGAATGGGCCAATAGCAACCAAGACTCAATTACAATAGGAGTGTCACATAACCTATGCAAGGGACATTCCGGGAGCACCAGCTCAGGTGATCAAGGAGACTGTGCCACTGGATCCCACAGAAAGATCCTACTACATAAGGCCACTCTACCAAGACTGGGAGTCACAGCACAAAGAAGCAGTCAAAATGGGGAGACAAAGAAACATGACTCAAATGAAAAAAAAAAAAAGGAAAAATAAAAAAAAATAGCTAAATAAAGTAGAGGCAAGCAATCTACCAGATATAGGGTTCAAAGCAATTGTTATAATGATGCTCAAGGAACTTATGGGAAGAATGGAAGAAATCAGTGAGAACTTAAACAAAGAAATAGTAAGCACTGGAACCACTTTATGGATGTCCACTTCCACCACTATTATTCAACATAGTACTGCAAGTCCTAGTGACAGCAGTCAGACAAGATAAAGAAATGGATTTCCAGTCAGGGTGGCAGCATAGGCAAGCATGGCTTGCCTTTTTGCACAACCACATCAAAATTACAACTAAAATATAGAACAACCACCACTCAGAACTGTCAGAAATCGAGTTGAATGGAAGTCTGACAACTACAGAATTAAAGAAACCACATCCATCCAAACTGGTAGGAGGGGCAAAGACGCGAAATGGGCTGGTGCCACATCCACATGTGGTAGATAAAAATTTGGGAGAGATATCTTGCGAGTGAGGCGTCCCAGCCCAACACAAAGCCTCCCAGCTCAAGGTTCCAGTGCCAGGAAGATAAGCCCCCATAACTTCTGGTGGCAAAAACCAGCAGATGACGTGATACGGTGTGTAGAGAACCCTAAAGATTCTACCAGAAAGCTACTAGAACTGATAAGTGAATTAAGTAAAGTAGCAGAATACAAAATAAATATCCAGAAATTAGTTGCATTTTTGTACACCAATAATAAACTATCAGAAAGGGAAACTAAAAGAACAATCCCTAACTAACAATTGCATCAAAACTATATGAGATAAGGGTGTCATTGGACACCCAGGGAAAAATCATAAAGAAGAAGATTAATAAAATATAACATCAATTTTCATACTGGAAGCTTACTGTATGACTGTACAGAAATTTTATACTTCTGCTTGAGTCAAAGCGAAGGTAGCACCATCATTGGGAGCATGTGCTTTTGAATTACCTGCCGATGGCAACTACAGAAAGGATACACTCTGTCAAAGGTAGGTGATAATCATTTTTCTCTGTACTTGGCAGAATGGTGCTCAACATTATGGTAATAATAACGCCTTGTCTCCATATATTCTCTTCTTCCAGAGATAACTCCAATTTACCTTTCAGCATGACTGCAAGAAGGGAAAAGTGCTGGTGGGAACAATTAACAAACCCCATTGGGCAGGAGGTTAAACGAAGGTGAGAGACAGAAAGTGACTCATCAAAAGTCTATTATTTACTCGTTGGTCAAGCCATTGAGATTCTAATTGCCCATCAAAGACTGTGTCCATGAGGGTAATAACACGGAGCTGTCATAACGGACCTTCCAGTGTCTGAGCCCAGTGGAATCCTACTTGTTCCTCATGTCCTGGTCTGATGTGAGCCAGGCAGCCTCTCCAGGCAGTGACTCAGGGACGCAGGGCTTCTCTGAGATGTGGCTCCACTGAGTGCCCTGGAACCCTGCTGACCTTCTGCACTGAGCTCGCAATGAGCACAGACCAACGACGTGCAGGATGGATGCACGGATGGTGTCAGAAAGGCCCACGGGGAGGCAGTCACAGTACCTCCAGCCAGACCTCAGCCACATGGTGAGAGAGGCTCAGAAATGCAGAACAGCATGAACACTTTGCGTCTCTTAACCTGGGACAACATGCCCACCCTCTTGTCCCTGTATCTCTGCAGGCAACTTTGTCACCTTCAGGAAGAATATTGAGAAGAATAAAATTAAAGTACCTCATGCCAGCCAACACAGCACTTCAACAGACTGTGAGTAAAGAAAACACTGTCCACTTATCTCTAAAGAAAATCTACTTGCTGTCCAAACTCACTTTCTTTCTTCCCTTTCTTTTTCTTAAAAAATAAAACAGATGAATCTGGTGCCAGCCAAGACGGAGCAGGTCCATGGCCAGGCGTACCCCACTGACGACAAGCACGAGCTTGAGACAGAACAGAATGGCCAGTATTCGCGGACTCGGAAAAGAAAGCAGCAGAGGGCCAAGTGCAGACAGAAGTCAGAACTTGACAAATGCCCAGCACAGTGGTGGCCTGATCAAGGTGGTTTTCCCTCCTTGACCTCAGCTTTGTCCTGAAGGTGGTGAGTCTCAGCACTGCTCCGTGAGCAGGACGGGAATGACGCAGAGAGGACCAGACAAGGGGCCTGTTGGAGCCACAGTGGGGGGCTGCCTGGGACCCTTCCCTTCTCTCCCCTCTTGGCCTTGCTCCTACCCTGAAGCTACACCTGCGGAAATGGGCCCCTATACTCCAAAGAATTTGGGGGAGTCCTGCTTATCTTTTTCTTTTTCTCTTGCCAGTTTGTCCTGAAAACCAGTTATGGAAGCTGCGACACAGTGCATGGGGGGAGAGGAATCTAAGATTCTGAGAGAAAGCAGAGCTTCAAGCCAAAGGACCGGGAAGGTGGCAGAGACTCCAGAAGACGTGCTGACCGTGAGCTGGGCCTGCCCAGAGCACATCCCGGAGGCCACTGAGGTCACGCCCCCAGACGCTGAGACAAAATTGCAGTCTGAGCCGCAGACTAAGAACTTCTCACAGACTTAAACAGTGGTCTCTTAACTGCCACCCTTCAGTGGTGGGAAGACAGGCTATGGAACCCTGGTTAGTAAGGGCAGCCCAACGCTAGCTTCACCCAACGTTTGGAGAAAGAAAGAAACTGAATTTGAATGGGCGCAGAGGTGGAGTGGAAGAAGGCCGGAGCTCTGGAGCCCCAGCCTGCAGACCTGCCCTGCCCTGGATTTTACTTCTGAGAACAAATGCATTTTTTCAAATAAATTTTTTTTTCATTTTTATTTTTTCTTCTGTTTCCAATGTTGAAGGCTAAATTTCTTGTTTGAAAGGTACACATAAACAAGTAAAGAGCACCACTCAGCCCTGGCTGTGGCTGGGGGAGGGAGGTGCTACCTCACATCGAGTGCCAGAGAGTGCACAGGCCCAGCCCGACCTCAGTGCCTCAGGGAGACCAGGCTCAGTTCTGTGCCCCTAACTGGGTGTGTCAGGCGGGTCAGCCCGTGCCTGCCGATGGCCCGCCAACCCTCCCGGTTCAGACCATAAGTGTGGAGATGCTGTGACCGAATCCGCATCCCTGCGATGCAATCAAGCTGCGGCACCCTGCTTTGTAAGTCACGTGGACTTCACTTAATTCATCCAGCGTCCTGGCCACTAAAGGGAAAGGTTCTGTTCCAGTCTTTACGGGGGAGGGAATGGGTATGAGTAACAGGCCTCCACAGGGAATTGCCCCATGAGTCCCCTCAACGTGGGATGGTTTGGTGCTGAATCACATTAATGACTAGAATGTGGGGACTAATGCCTGCTCATCCGTGTGGTCCCTTTTCTGCCCTTATTCCCAGTGACCTTACTGTGTGCAGTAACGTATTCCACAGGCCACTTCACATGCCTGGAGGTGGGCAGGAATAAAAGAGAGAAAGAGAGAAGTGGCGAGGTGTCTGCCTTTTCCAAGAGTTCGGAATGACTGAGAATTTGCTGGGGAAGAGACCAGAACTTTCTGCCAGATTCCATTGTATCTGAGGCATTTATAGAGTATGGCCTATGTAACCAGCTCACAAAAGCCTTCAGCTCCTCTGAGGTTTGCTGGCCTCTGCTCCCCTTCGGCGAGACCCCCGCTCCATGCACTGGGCCACTTTGTGACTAAAACCATCACTGGCCTACGGGGATAGAAAGCATCAGACAAAATGACTCAAATCAAAAGAAAAACAATATCCACCCTCACAGATGTGTCTTGGAAGTCAGCTCTCCTCTGCCTACACACAGGTCTCATGTGAGAACATTTTCATGTTATTCCTTTGAGTTTATCGCCCTTTCCCCCACCTGCTGTCAAAAGAGCAGAGAAATACAAACTGTCACCACCTTGGGGCACCTCTCTAGATCCTAGAGTGGGAGCCAGACCATAAGGAGTTGCAGGGACAGGCAGGAGGCAGGCCTTCGCACTGGACAGCGGCAGGAGTGAGGGACCGGGTGCTTTTCATGAACAGACCCTCCGTCCCGCCGAGCGCCACCCCAATGTCCTTTAAGCAGAGGAGCTGAATTGATCGCTCCCGGCAGCTTCAATGGACTGCAGCTTAGTTTGTGGCATGAGGTCAGCCGAACTTCACTCTGTAATCTCCACTCTGCTCTGAGGATTTGGACCTATTCTTTGTCTGGTTCCAAGGCAGCGAACTAGAATTCTTTCTTTTATAACAAGAAAAAATTAGTTTATCCACAGAAGGCAAGAGAAATAAATTAGAATTCTGTCTTATAGAAGTGGGGACAAGGGGGAAGGTATTGATTTATATACAAGAACTGTTTACATTATGCAGGGTGCTGGCTTTGTGGGTTTAATAACTTTAAAAGTGGGTTAGGAAACCCTTTGTGACTGGATGGCTATGGGGTGCGTGTGCTCAGCTGATGGAAATCTCCAGAGCGTTCACTCGGCTGCCCTGCAAGAATTCCTGATTCCAATAAATTAGAAAGCAGATGAACATATCTAAAAGCGAGATTTTAATTGAACCTAACTTATTTGCTTTTTTTCTGAGCGTTGGCCATAATCACCAATGTCAATTATCAGTGTTTTGCAGATGGGAACAGGAGGTTCTAGGGTGAAATTCTGACTGAGGAAGGTTGAATTATGATGCATCTTTATTATTACAGAAGTAGCTGGGGTGTCTTCTTGGGTTGCTTAGACGGGTCAAGTCTCTGAAGACTCTCTCTCCACCTCACGTCTGCCCTCATTTCTCCTTCCGCTCCATCCCTCTCTGATTTCCTCTAATCCTGCAAACTCCACAGACTGAACCCTTTCCCATAAGTAGTACAACAGCCCTTTGGCTGGTCCCGTTTCTCCCCAGCATCCTGACCAGGTACTAATGTTCCTCTAACCTCTGCTCCTGTGCCTGGCGTGCACACGCAGACCCTCTTGTGTCTCCTCGGCTGTCACCGACACACCTCAGCTTATCAGCGTCACCTGTGTCTGACACCCCATCGGCTTCCTCCACTCTCTGGCTGCAACTCTCAACACTCCTCAGGGGAACCCCTATTTCCTGCCCCCAAACCTGCCTTCACTGCCTCTAGCGCCAGGCTTCCCCAGGTGTCATCATTTGCCTCTTTGCCAATCAACATTGTTCACCCCTTTTGAAACCATATTTTACTCCTCTTTTATTTTGACTTGGGATTAAACGAGTGGTTCGCCAGTGTGTCTGTCTCATCTAGTGTCAAAGGAAAAACAGGGCCGCACAGTAAAGTGATAAAAACAGATTTTATTCAGGAGTAAAATGGGAGAGAAGAGACATTGGGACAGAACCAAGGTCCACACCGAACACAGCGTGGGCAAGTGGGAACTTACAGGGAGGAGCAGAGGGTCAGTGGACACAAAACAACTAAGGAAACATGGTGGGGCTGGCGCAGTTGGGGTCAAGCGGCCCTCAGGACGCTGCTGAAGGCGGGCCAGGCCGTCAGACACCACCTGGGGAGGGCGGGGGTGAGAAGCTGGATCAGGTGTGGAGGGTGGTCGGATATGGAGGGTCGGGGAGTCCAGCTAAACCAACTCAGCAGGGTTCTTGCTAAAACTGCACAGTGCAGAGAGGAACATGGAAGCCCAAAAATGGAGGCCTCGTTGGGAAGTTCAGGGGAGCCTGAGTAGACTCTGGTTAAGGAGAGAATCCCTGTCACTAGACTGTAAGATTCCTAAGATTGGGGTCAAAGAGTTTGAGGGCAGGGCAGCTGGCTCAGCAGCAGCCACCACAGCTCGCTACGTGTGCCTCCAGGACACTCAGGGCCAGTCGCTCTCTTTCGGAGGTGATTTAAGCGGCCAGGCCCCTGTCCAGATCCCGACAGGTGACTGCTTCACAGTGCCTATGACAGACCCCCCACCTGTGCTGCAGCATCATTTCTGGAACCACGACATGCTCTTGTCCCCATTGGACTTTTAAGCATTTTCAGTGCCTCCCCTTAATAAGAATACAGCAAGCCAAAGTTTAAGTAAAGTAGTGACTCACCTTAATCCTTCTTCAGTTTAGTCACACCCAACGTGTTGAATGTTTCAAAAGGAGCACTCATAAACAGTTTTCAGCAAGGAGGCATGAAGGTCACATGGATTCGTCCCCACAGCAGGATGATGACATGGCCTAGTGGTCATGAAGACCGACTGCTCTGTGCCATATGGCTCCGTCTTCTCTAAGTCTGCACTGTCCCCCTTGAGATAGGGTCTGCGCTGACTTCAGGGAGCACTGACGTCCATCGGGTTCCTGCACAGCAGTTAAGCATGTCTTAATCACCCAGGGCTTGGGCTCCAACGTCAGTCCTGGAACTTTCCAGATGCGGGAGTCACCTTTGCTGCAGGGTCAGAGGAGCCAGAATGAGGGACAGAGGCCTCAGGGTCCCTTCTCTTGCTCCCTCTCCCCGAGGCTCCGGGGGCTCTGGGATCCCCTGACATCCTCCTCCACTGTTTTAAACAAACGTAATAAATTGCGAGCCCTTCCAGAGAGGACAAAATTTTATTGGCTTTCTGTCCCTAGTACTTGGCCTCGCACCTGAAGCCCAATATACATTTGCTGAAGGAATAGCTTCAAATACTACTTGGTCACGACCCTATATGACAGATCTCACATGGTCTGCCCTGAACATCTACCATAGATCCAGCTGTAGGAATAATTCTTTTTGAAAATTATTTTACACTGATTTGAGAGAGAGACAGAGACAGACAGAGATTTTGTTGTTCCACCTAATTATTCATTCATTAGTTGATTCTTGTATGTGACCTGACCAGGGACTGAACCTGCAACCTTGGTGTATTGGGATGGTGCTTTAACCAGTTGAGCTACTGGCCAGGGTAGGAATAATTCTAACTGTTGTTGTTCCATTGTTTAACAGTATTCTGTCAAAATTTCTTACAGTTTTATATCAGATACAGATAATTTTTGTAATCAAGTCTATTTATTTATTCACATAATAACAACATGGGGGGGTAGGCAGAGACAAACATATTTGAAGAAATAAATTAACTAATTAAAAAAATAACAACATTGACTAGATGTTAAAGGCACTGTGCTATGTACAGAGAATTCAAAGGTAAACATAAAATGCCTACATTAAGTAAAAAGAAAGATCTCATATAAACAACCTGACTTTACATCTCAAGAAATTAGAAAAACTTCTAGAAAAACTGAGTTCAGTGGTAGCAGATTGAAGAAATAATAAAGATCAGAGTAGAAAGGAAAGAAATAGAAACTGGAAAACTAACAGAAAAGATCAATGAAACTAAGAGGTGGTTTTGGAAAAAAAAATGAAATTGACAAACCTTTAGCTAGAGTAACCAAGAAAAAGAAAAGACTCATTTAAGTACAATTACAAGTGAAAAAGGATACATAACAAGTGATACCACAAAAATACAAAGGAACAAAAGAAACTATTATCGACAATTACATGTCTGCGAATTCAATAACCTAAAAGAAATGGAGAAATTACTAAAACATACAACCTATGAGGACTGTCATGAAGAAATAAAAAAATCTGAATGAGTAAGGAGATTGAATCAATGATCAAAAAACTCTCAACAAAGAAAAGCCCAGGACCAGATGGTTTGGTGAATTCTACCAAACGTTAATTTGAATTAACACTAATGCTTCTCAAGCTCTCCCAAAAACTTGAAAAAAAGGGAACCCTCCTAAACTCATAGGAGGCCCAGCATCACCCTGATACCATAGGCCAGACAAGGACATGACAAGAAAAATTACAGACCAACATTCATGATGAATATAGATATAATATCCTCAACAAAATACCAGCAAATCAGATTCTACTGCATATCAGGATCACACACCACGACCAACTGGGATTTTTCCCCTGGATACAAGGATGATTCAACATGTGCAAATCAGTATATGTGATACATCACATTAACAGAAAAAGAGATAAAAATCATACAGTCATCGTAATGCAGGAAAAGCATTTAACAAAAATTCAATATACGTTCATGACAAAACTCTCAACAAATTACGCACAGAAGTAACCAACCTGGACAGGATGAAGAAGTTCTAGAGTCTTACTATGTGGTTTAGTGCCTGCCGCTGACAATACTGCGTTGTATGATTAAAGTCTGTTCTATGTTAAGTGTTCTTATCACACACAAATAATAACAGTGATGGCAGGAGGGAACTCTTGGAGGAAAGGACATATTTATGGCCTTGATGGGGTAGCAATGGTCTCACAGGTGCATACTTCTTCCCAAACTCACCGAGCTGTACACATTTAACATGCACAGCTTTCTACATGTTATACCTCAATTAAGTGGTTTAACAAAACGAACACAAATGAATATAAATCAGGTTTTATTCTTCCATGTTTCTATCTCAAACTTCTGAATTCAGCCAAGAAGTGAAATAATTGCTTTAAATGTAACACATGAACAATGCGGTCCAAATCCACAGCGCACCTAGCACCGCAACAGGTGCATCCCTACCAGTGGCACCAAAGGCAAACACGGAGGAGGCAGCACCGCGTTCCTTTTGCCTCTGCTGCAGGCAGTGGGGTCCGGGATTCCAACACAGGCCTGACTCTACAGCTAGTTAGCTCTGCAACCCACGTCACAGTGTCCCCTCCCCAGTGTGACACGAGGGCCTGGCCCTTGCGCTCCTAAGTGCCTGCCAGCGCGCTGGCTGTAACTGAGAGAGCCCATGTGTCCTGACCAGAGGGTCCCTTCCCAGGACAAACGGGATGGGGAGATGGGTTCAGTGCAGAGAAAATGCAGGGAGAACACGCCAGTGAAACCAGGAGGGAACCACACCCCTGTCCTCACACTGGTGCGGACTCTCACCCCACACCAAACCCACGGGAGACTCAGCGCCCCACAGCCCCGTCCGCGTGCGCACGCATCACCGGGCACCCTGCTACCACCCTCTGTCTCAGGACCAGGGGTTTCTTTGTTATTCAACTAAAACCCGCCTCCCTTTAACTTTCCACACTCGTATCCTCTGATGCCTCGAGCTTCAAAAAATTAATTTACATCCACGTTCATAAGCTGCTCGGACACGAGATCGCCCCCACCTCCCGGGTCTCGCCCCACCCCCAGCTGTGACCGAGGCCACAGCGAAGAGCGCTCAGCCTGGGGGGCGGGGGGCGGTGGTACCCGGCACCCCGGCGGGAGCGCGCGCCTGTTCACGCGTCCGGGACACGGGCGCCGAATCAGCGAGCCGCGCGGGCCGCTCGGTGAACTACACGAGAGAATCGGCCCCTCCCGGGTAGAGACGGGGCGGGCAGCCCGGCCAGGGCCGCGCCCCTCCCCAGGCCACAGGCAGCACCTCTTCGGGCGGTGTCTAGTCACGGTCCCCTAACCGAACAGCTTTCCCTACTCCCGCCGGCAGGCGGAGGGAAGGCGGCGTTCCAGGGCGGCCGCAGGGTCTGCTCCGGTTGGAGCTGCCCCTCCTTCCACTGGCCCAGCGCAGCAGCGCCCCGGATCTCGGCTCCCGGGGAACGAGAGAAACCGCCCCCGACGACGGGGGACAAGCTGCGCACAGGATCCGGGAAGGCGCCTCTCCGTTCTCCCGCTCTCTCACGGGACGCCGGGCTCGCCCCTCCCACCCTTCGGGACGGTGACGCGCTGGAGTTAACCCTCCGGCCGCCGCACAGAGCGAGCCCCAGAAAAACCCCAATCCCCCAAGCGCTTTAAATACGCGGCAAGCCCAGGGTCACCCTTTCCGAGCGCCGGCGGGGTCCAAGACGGCCGAATGGAATGGCAGCCGCCGCCGCCACCGACACGCAGGACACTCCAAGTCCTGCCCCCGCGAGGGGGCAGGCACGCTCGCCCCACCCCCCACCCCCCGGTGCACAGACGGGGTCCCCCTAGCCCAGGGGGTGTTTGGAGGGGAACCGGCGTCCGCGGCCGGAGCAGGTGAGCGGGCGGGCACTCACCGCGAGGACAGTGACGAAGCTGGTCTGGTCGGAGTGCTGCGGCCCCGCGAGCATCAGCTCCATCTCCTCCTTCAAGAACAGACAGCGGCACCAGTCCAGCATGAGAGAGGCCAGGACGCGGGGCAGCACGTGGGAGGCGGCGGCGGCTTCCCCACGGGCGGGCCCGGCCAGATCCCCCGACAGCTGCTCCGGTGGCCGACTCGGGCTGACGCGGGCGGGCGGCGGGCGGCGGGCGGCGGGCGGCGGGCGGCGGACTTCGGCGCCCTTCGCACAAGCCGCGAGAACCGGCCAGTCGCGTCCGCCGGCCGTAGCGCCATCTGGTGGGCCCTCCTCGCAGGATCGCTGTCAGTGCGCAGCCCCTGGGCTCCTTTCTGCTAGGACGCCCTCCTTCGCTCGCTTGTTAGTGTTGATTAATTCATTCTGTGCACCAGTGTTTATTGACAGCCTGCTACTTGCAGGAAGACTTCAAGACTGGAGGTTTCAACATAAAAATCCCTATTCTGCACTTGTGGTAACAGCTAAAGATGGAAGCCAAAAGTGTTTTATCAGTAGGGAATTGATGAAGTGAACTATAGTATGTCCCAGAAAGGGAATACTAGACAGCTGTAAAAAAAAAAATGAGAAAGTTCTCTATAAACTAATATGGAATGGTGCATTTCATCAAGAAATATTTTAAGGAAGAAATGCAGGGTGCAGCCTATGTATATAATAATAAGCCACAAAGTAATTCATTAATTCAGTCATTTACTTGGCTTCTACGGTGTGGTACACACTATACTGGAAAAAGGGAATAAGTGATAAATTCGACAAAATGCCTGTTCTTCCTGGGGAGACAGACTACAAAACATATCCACAAAACAACTGGAGGGACAATATAGCAAGATATATATACATAGAAAGAATTAAAAACAGAGACTCAATCGGACACTTGTATATGGATGTTTAACTGTGGCATCATTCACAATAGCAAAAAGGTGGACTGGAAGCAACCCGAGTGGCCATGAACAGAGGACTATAAAAGCAAAACGTGGTCTCTAAATACATGAGAATAATATACAACTATAAAACGGGAATGAAGTTTTGACATGTACTGCAATGTGGATGAATCTTGAAAACAATATGTTAAGTGAAGTATGCCACAAAAAGACCAATATTGTAGGATTCCATATATAAAATATCTAGAATAGGCAAATTGATAGAGACAGAAAGTAAATTAGAGATTACCAGAGGCTTGAGAAGGGGAGAATGAGGAGTTGTTGTTTAATGAGTACACAGTTTCGGTTAAGGTGATGAAAAAGTTTTGGAAATAGATAGCGGTGGTGGTTGTAGGATGTAAAGGTAATCAATGTCACTGAATTGTATACATAAAATAGCTAAATATATTAAATTTTGTTATATGTATTTTTACCACAATGGAAAAAGGATTAAATTTTAAAATTTCCCCCCAAAATTGGAGACATTTCAGGTGGGCCTTAAAGAATGAAGAGTCACCTAGGAGGAGGACAGACAATGGAGAAGAAGAATATTCTATGGGGAGAAAAAGAGACAAAAGCAGAGACAGACGTATAACACAGTCTAATCCAAATGGCACACAAAGAAAATGCCTGATTTAGGCTATAAACTAAATCATTGTCGCCCAAACTTCTTATCAACCTTCCATCTAGCAATAGAAACCATGTAATTATTATAATCAACAGCATAACATTTAAACAAAGAACGCTAAGACCTTCCTACTTTGTGGGGATTATCCCTACAAACTAGGTAACTTCAGGTCATAGAATACTTCAGCCATTCTCAATGCATACTTCCTTTCCTTTTTACACAACTCTAAAGACAATTCTTAAAAACAAAAACAAGTTGCCTCTCCAGTGTTTAGTATACTTCACATGGACGCTCAGCTTATCTTATGAAACCCATCTTGCTATAGTTAAAGCCTTGTTCTCACCTATATATACCTGAGTAATAACTGGTCACTGTGCTCCAATAACAGCTCTTGAAACTCTTAAGGATACAGAGTAACTCCATCAAAGCCAAACCAAGATGAAGGAACAATGAGAAGGGATAAACTCTTATAAGGTATCTGTGAAAGACTCCCCACAAAGCACAGGAAAAGAGGAAGTCCATTAAAACAGTCTCACAGATCTCTTAAGGTTAATCCCAGGGGCTAATGAGTGTTTTCTTTCCCCCTTGGAGGTCCTATGTTTTATTTACTTATCTTTTTAACATTATTTTTTCCATTACCGTGTATCTCCGCACCCTCTCTTCCACCTCCACACACCCTCCGTCCCCAACAATCACCACAGTGTTGTCAGTGTCCTTGAGTTCTTTCCCTTTGTCCTTCATTCAATCTGCCCACCCCTTCACCCTCCCAGGGCTGTCAGCCAATGAGTGTTTCTACCTCTATTTTCTATGTCTTCTAAAATTTTTATAATAATGATTATCTACATGTGAAACAAAAAAATTTTTTAATTGAAACTCATTCTATAGTCAATTCTTACCTTAATTACATAACTTTATCTGTATAATTTTGATTTAATAGCCGCGTTCATATTTTCTTTAACTAATGTCAAAATTGACAGAATGAAATTTTGAAAGTCAAATCTTAAAAATCAAATTATTAATACTACCTGGACTTATATTTCATGTGACAGAACTTACCTCTGAAAAGTTCTCTGTAAATCCAGCTTTCATACCTAATATCATATTACAAAGTACTATTTAAAGAGTATTTGAATCTTTCTGCTTTCAACTAGGCTCATTCTAGGGCACCCCCACCCCCAACTAGACATTTTGAAACCTGGGAAGGCCAGATGACTTGCCCAGAGTCACATGATAGGGATAACCCATATTTTTTCACATCCTATAAAATGCCTTTACCTTTCTGAGTTAAAATAGATATAATCAGTCCTCTATTTGAATTCAGTTAGTTGTTAGTGAATTCTGTTTGAACTCATTTAGTTGTTATAGGTATCAAATATTAATAATAAATATTTTTATATACAAGTCACAGTTTTAGATTTTAAAGTAATATAATCTTCAGGAAATAGTTAATAACATTAATATTTTTGTTTTTATAACAAATCTTCCACAAATATCTAATAGAAAATACAAAAGGTTGATTTCTAGCATACATGAAAATGGAATTAATATCACTGACCTGTACACTTAAAAATAGCAAATGTTATGGTATATATTTCACTACAATGGAAAAATGATTTTTAAAACAATTCCAAATGGGAGATTTGGGATGGCCCTTTGAAGTCCTCTCATAATTACACAAAAATAAAATATTCTCAAATTTGCTGTCATTGGTAGTAGACTTCAGTTCCACTACTCTTGATTTCAAAATAGTTGAATATAATCTCAAAATCCAAGAACTAAAACCTTCCCTGTTAACACCCGAGAAAATTAAGGCTCATGGGAGTTATACGACAACTAGAAACCTAGAAAATCCTCCACTGAGCAAGAATTTAAACTTAAATGTGTTTAACTCTGGATTCACTATCTTTGTTCTTTCTGCATCCCAGAGTTGCTTGCAATCCCAGGCAAATATGTTGTTCTCAAAACCAAGATGGGTACTGAATTAATATTCTACACAGAAATAGAAAAACCAACCATCTGAAAACACTAGAAACTGACCAAAAGCAGGGAGAAACTACAGGGGTAGTCAACAGTTGGGGGAAAATAAACAGCACTGGACAAATTTTCAGTTTTTTATGGACTTTTGTCTAAGAGCAGATCTCAGTTAGGGCTAAAAGAATTGGCTCAAACTCACACAGACACATTCAAGTTTACAGATTCAAGAATTAGAAGACAGTTCTGGTAACCATAGGAGCTGGAAAGTGAGAGGAGAAATACCTGAAAGAAAAAGCTGCAGAGGGGATGCCACAAATTGTGAAAATAAAATCTGACCAAATCTTTGGTAGATCCTTGAACTATGTATGTACCAGGCAGACTCCATGCAGCCCATCTAAAGCTAAAAAAGCCTAAACAGTAATTTTTATCTGCTGCCAAGTGCAGGAAAAACAAAGTTTAAAGTTTGAGCTCAAACTCTAGCTTGCTAAAAGAAAAGCTCAATATTCTTCAGAGGAATATAACAGAACCCAGATTCTTCACAAGGCATCGTGTATGAGGGGCAATCAAAAACAAAACAAAACAAAACAAAAACCAAACAAACCAGGAATTATCTTCTGGAGGGTGGGCCCCATGTAGTACAGGCGTCCCTTACTAGGTAAGTGTTCTAGGTAGGAACCCATCTGTATCGGTGCACCAGCTGGCATTGTTGTGAGAGCCTGAGTTCAACTTCAGTGAATTTTTCTTAAAGGCTCTTTCAATGGGTTTGCCCATTTCATGATGGGTGATTTTTCAAACACACCTGCCCACTCTGTGCTGAGTGTTCAGCAGTTTCTGATAAAAAAAAATATGGCCTGACCCCATGTCCCAGCCTCCCTGTTCATCTGGTCTCACCCTTTTTTTTGTTTCCCTGGATGAAAAAAGTCCTCAGAGGGAAACATTTTGCCCATGTGGAGGAGGTGAAACAAAAAATAGGAGAAGCACTAAAAGGCATCAAAATTGATGAGTTTAAAAACTTTTTTGAGCAGTGGAAAAAAGTCTCAATAGATGTATTGCATCAAATGGAGAATACTTTGAAGGTGACTGAAGTTAAAACATGTAAGAATAAATACATACTTTTTATAAATAAATTCTGGGGGTTTGGGGGGCCCCCCTTTGTATAATGTCCAAAATATAGTGTAGAATTATTAGAGACACACACACAACAGAAAAATGTGGCCCATACTTGAGAGGAAGGTAATCAATGGAGACCAGCTCTGCGATGGGCCATATGTTGAAATCAGCAGACAAGGATTTTAGGTAAATTATTATAGCTATAGTTAAGAAGTTAAAGGAAATGAGCTCATAATGAATGGATAGAAAATCTCAGCAGAGAAATATAAACTATTAAAAAAACCAAGTGGAAAATACAATTCCTAAAATTAATAAACAAACTTCAATGAGCGTAATAGCAGATTGCAGATGACATAAATAAAAAGTGTGATGTATAACAGAATTTCCCCCCTGAAACCTTAAAATTTTATTAACCAATGTCACTCCAATAAATTCAATAAAAACAAACAGATAGATAAATAAATGAGAGTCAATGAACTTTAACACAGATCAGTAGAAATTATCCAATCTGAAAAACAGAGAGAAAAAAGATTGGGAAATAACGAACATACTTGCAGTGACTTATAAGACAACTGTACAAGGTTTGGCAAGTGGGAAACTACAGTCCTAGAAGTGATAAATAAAAGAATGGACCATAAAAAATGTTTGAAAAAATAATGGCCAGGATGAGAACTTCCATTTTCAGGCAAGAGAGAGTAACAGGAATATACTTACCTTAAAAAAAAAACAAAACAGAAACAAACAGGCTGGCAGGGAGGGAGGGATGATCATGGGACACCATGGAGACACTTGGGGAGCATGGAATGTGTCACCTTGATTGTGACGACGGCTTCATGTGCGAATACATGTCAAAATTAACCAAACTCTACACTTTAAATATGTGCAGTTTATTGTATGTATGTCAGCTATACCTGAATAAAGCTGTTTGGAAAAGAAGAAACTGCAATCTTAAGAAACCACAACATGAATAAATTTGGGTGATGTGCTTCAAAGAAGCTTTGGTCTATTAGAAAAGGTATATAATGAATGACCAACTTAAGAATTCCAACTTAGTGATTTCCAACTTAAGATGCTAGAAAATGAAGAGCAAACACAGAGAAGGGACTAGTAAAGAGCAGAATGAAACAGAAAAGAGGAAAAAATATTGTGTTTCACACAAGCCAGGTCTCAATGAAACTACCCAAGTGTAAACTTCCAAATGCCCCACCACTGTGCCTCCATGAAAGAAGGGGCTGCAGTCCCAGCCATTCTTTAGAGCCCTGGAGCCTGGGAAGCTTGTCAGTTATGAGATCATCGAGGTCTAAAATTGTCATTGTGGTCCCAAATAACAGAGCCTATAGAAAGACTAAAAAATTTGCTTTTTGAGTAATGAGGATTCACCACCATCTTCTTCTCTTCTGTTTAATGAATAATCGATGCTTGCACGCATGAACGGAGCCTGAACCTTAGCCACCCACCCTTCCCTAACGAGGGGCCTTTACCACAGCTCCTGAAAACGTCTTCAGAACCAGCCTCCTTTAAGCTGGGAGCTTTCGCTGCACTGACCCGCGTGCCCCTGAATTCCAGGCTTCCCACTCCGCCCACCACGGAGCCCTGGGCAGACAGTGTGGCAATTACCAGCCTGGCTTCTAGGAGTCGCATTGCAGCAGTTTTCTGACCGATGGCCGGAGGTTCCAACTTTCTGGCTACCGAAGCCCACACCGACGGAGCTGCTTGGAGAAAAGAGGGGCTTTCAGACACAATTTGCTTGTCCCCGGTGACCACCCCTCCTCCGCCCCAGGACCGTATCTAAGGGAAAAACTATCATTAGGGATTGCGCGTTGTAGACTTACAGCACCAAGGCTGCGACCCTTCCCTCCCTTTGGGTCAGCAGGAGGCGTGGCCTCCCCCCGGCCTAATAGGAGGGCGCTGGCCGTACCCGCACCTTACCACCAACGCCCCCCTCCCAGGACCGCCGGGCTCTGGGCGCCCCTGCACCGCGCGGGCCCGGCGACCGCGCACGGCCCGGAGGCGTCTGCTGTGGATAGAGGATGAGCCTGCTTGGCCCGCGGCCCAGTCCGCTCGCGCTCGCGGCCTCGGAATGTAAGAGCGTTTCGCGCCCAGGGTCCCGCGGTGCGGGAGCAACGGCAACAAGTCCACGCGGCGCGGAAGCGGTCGGAGGACCCCGGGCTCCGGCGGGGCAGTCGGCTCGGGAGCCCCAGCCGCGGCTGCCCCTCTGAGCCCCGTGCATGTGCGTCCCGCAGGCCCATCAGGCGGAGAAGAAACCTGGAAAGCCGAAGTGTAGACGCGGGTTGGCAGATCCTAGTTTGCGAACCGAGTTGGAGTGCTTCTCGGCGATGGGCACCTGTCGCAGCCAATAGCTGGCACGTCGCCTTCCCCCTTGTCTGCGGACGGGCTGTGGCTCCGCACACCAGGTCCTAGCTGAGCTCTGGGCTCCTGGCCCGAGAGCTCGGTGGCTTCGCTCCCTGCTGGCTCACCGCGCTTCCCCAAGTCCCCCGCGCCTCCCGCGCGCCTCCCCAGCCAACAGCTCTGCTATAAACCCCCTCCATGGCTCTCACCCCCGCCCGGGGGAACCCTACCGCCACCTTCTCACCCTGCCCCACCTGTGGCCCATGCTCAGTGTCCCTTGCAAGGGCGAGTGTTTGTGGAGGTTGGCCTGATAAGGACCGTCCAGGAAGACGGTGACCTGTGGGGAAAATGTTGCTTTAAGTAGCTTAAAGATGCTTTTAGTTCGCCGGGCTGGTGTTCAGTGTCCTGATTGCCTGTCAGTGGGAAGAGAAATCGAGGACTCATGACCAGCCCATCATTTAGTTTGTTTACTGTGTTCAGTGCTTCCCCATCCCAGCAGGTGTTTGTTTTTTGTTTCTTCATCCTAGATGATTCTGAGGCAAACCACTGACAGAGCTAGAAAATTGTGAGCTGTGCTTGTCCAAACTCACTGCATAACTTGCTCTGTGTGAACTGTAATTTCCTATGAGTCTCTGATTTCATTTTCCTCTGAGTTTTGGTGGACACTCGGTGATGGACCACCGCTTCCGCTCTTCATCTTCTCAGAGAACGCATGCTGAGAGTAACCTATCCAAAGAATCTTAGGGAGACTTGTGTTCACAGGACTTTTAAAAGCTAGTCAGAGAGGACCCTTCGCCCGGCAGCCTTCTTCAGAGCTGAGGACGCATGAGCCATCTGCAGAACTTGCTGCTGGATTCCCTCCTGGGCACGAAGCATGTGGACAGTGCGGCCCTCATCAAAATCCACGAGCGGAGCCTGTGTGTAGCATCACCAGGGTTCAGTGTAAGAAAAATAAGTGTGGGCATAGAGTTTTAAATTAAAAAAAAAAAAGAGAAGAGTCTGGGCACAGGAGTTTTAAGCACACTTTTTCTATAAAGAGCCATAGTAAACATTTTAGGTTTCCAGGACATATGGACTGGGCCACAACTACACAATCACTCCGCAGTTGTAATGGAAAGCAGCCATACACAATACAACCAAAGAATGGATATGACCGTATTCCAATAAAGCTTTAATTATGGACACTGAAATTTTAATGTCATGTAAGTTTTACACATCACAAAATTATTCTTTTGATTTCCCCCCCTACTACTTAAAAGTGTAAAAACCATTCTTAGCTTGCAGGCGTATAAAAACAGGGAGTGGGCCCGATGTGGCCAGCCTGGCAGAGTTTGCTGACTCCCCATCTATTTAACCTCTGCAGGTAATGCCCAGTGATGTCCGGACACTTGTGAATGGGTTTGCCAAGAACCCTTTGCAAGTCAGAAGAGAAGGACTGTATTTCAAGGAAAAGGACTATAAATGTGTCCGGGCAGATGATTATTCTCTTTATGCTAAGAATGTGAGTATTGAAGATTTGAAGACAGCCGTGTAAAACCTTAAGAATTCGACTTCAATTTTCAGTGTCTCTTATAATGTCATCTAAAAAACAGACACAGCCCATTGTTGCAGTGGCAATGTTTGAGACAGCAGTCTAGTGCCAGGAGAGCATATGCAAAAGGAAGAAGTACTTACAGAGGGCCTGGTTTGAGAAATGTTTGTTGGAGAATCTATCAACTAAACCTTGCCTGAACTGCCTCTTTCCATCTACAGTCCATCCTTTGTATTCTGCATCCTCCTTAAAAAATAAAAAAATAAAAACGTGCTGCCACCCGGTGCTTAAAACCTCTCTTGACTTTCTGTTGCCTGTAATGAATTAAGGGGATGAAATCTCATTTACTAGAAGCCCTATTTTATGGATTAGGCACACTTCATCCACATTGTAAATGAAGTAGCCTCAATTTACAGATGAGGAAACTGAGGCTAAGCAAGGTTAGGTAACTCTTCTGTAGTCATGCAGCAGGAAATGGAGGTGCTGGGATTCAAGCCCAGAGCTCTCCAGTTTCAAAATGTGTATTTAACCTTTCTCGTTGGGATAGGGGTATATGGCAATCAATTGGGGGACTTTTTCAAAATACCCATGCTGTTACTACAACAGCCTAAAACTTTTAGAATAAAAATAACTAAATTAGTGGAACAGAGTGGAGAGTCCAGAAACAAATGCATGAACACATATATGGAAGTCAGCAAATGGTTAAAAATACAGCTGGAGCGCAACTGGTAGTCCTGTGATTAGACCCAAGAGTAAGACATTCAATTTTACTCTTATCCAGGAAAACACTGGTGTGGTTGTTGTGAAGACCAACCTGTACCTTCTGGTGGCAACTTACACTGAGGGCATGTATCCCAGTGTCTGTGTGGAAGCCACAGAGAAGCTGGGTAAGTTTGTCTCCCAGTGCCTGTCTTTGTTCCCTGTGGTGGTCGAGTCTTCTGACTGCAAGTGACAGAGACCAAATCCGCTAGGACACAGGAGTAGGAATTGACTGGGAGGATACTGAGGATTCTTTTAGAACCACTGGAAGGATGGAGTCCAGCTGAGCCATAGGGAAAATGATTCCAACGCTGCCAGAACTTTTGTCTGGTCTCTCCTAAGAGAATCAGGTTTGCTCTGTCCCATTGTGAACTGCCATCTTTCCTGCCTGGAACTGTGGCCAAGCCTCACATCCTACCTCTTCATTTCTTTTGAGACCCTGATTTGACAAGTCTTAGATCATATGGTTTACCCTTATAGTGTTCATCTGGGTGGTGGAGGAGGAGGGAGGCAACAGGTTAAACAAACAAAAGATGTAGGGGAACTGCTCTATAGAAAGAGACTTTTTACAGAAAAAGAAATTATTATGAACCGGGCAGCCAGCTTGTTATCTACTCCAATCTCCTTCCATGTCTATATATTTTTGATTAAAGATCTAATATAGAACTGGGAAATTATATCTATGTGAGCTCAGCTTAATAAATGATATACACTGTGATTGTGTTTAGATTTATAATCTAAACTGAAGTGTCTAAAAAAATTTTGGAGTTGCTTGAGCAATCTTTTGAAATAGTTCTTTCCTTCTACTAACAAGGAAAGTAGCAGTTCTTTCATTCTTTCAACAAACACTCAGTGGTGATCTACCACATGCACTGCACTATCCTAATAAACTAGGAAATCCTTCCATGCCTGTATATGTGCTATCTTATCTTCCTGAAATGTCTTCCTTTTCTGTTCCCACCCCTTCACATCCAGTTGGCATAGTCCTAGAAAGTGAAGACCCGAGTGAGACCTTAGGCGTCTCTTCACTGTGCTATGTATTTTACGCATACCTTCATTATTACTGCCATTATGTTTCTTTGTTTACCTAGACTGTAACCATTCTCCTTTCTCCAGTACCTTAGTGTCAAATGTTGTGTAGGCAATTAATTCACGTTTGATGAACAAATAAATGAATGGTTCCTGCCTAACAGAATCAGGAGAGGCTCTGGAGGCTGAATCTTAAAGGATTAATTGAGAAATTCTGTACCATCAGAGAAACCATACATTCTTTTTTTTTTCAAGTTCTCACATTTTTAATACTCCCATTGTCTTATTTGTATATGCACATTGCAAAAAAAATGGTGCTGAAAGATCATCACAAATAATATATGTGATATACTTCTGAGGCTTCAGAAGGGAGAGTTCTAGGGTGTGTGATAATGTTGCATCACTAAAAAAGTGTATCACTAAGTGAGCATGCTTCAAGGATATTACATTAAAACTACTGAAAGAATCAAAATTTGATAGTGTGACCCAATTAAAACATTAACCTCAATTTTAAAGAAAGTGTATGTTTCAGGATGAGTTCTTTTTAAGAAAATTTTATTAGAAATTATACATCCTTGCTTAAAGCCACAAAAGCCTCCAAAGAATGTGTATTAGTCTGACGGAGACAGCTGACATCACGCCACTAAGACCCACTGCTGTGGGACGGGGATGGGCTCTCTTGAAAGTGGTTGGATGCTCGTGAGGGATGGACAGAGCCGATACCCACTCAGGAGCCAGTTACATGTCTCACTACTTCTATTTCCTTCACTTCTTTTTTAATTATATTTTTTCTATATAATTATATTTTGATAAATATGTGTATATTTATCAAAAACTACACATTATAATTACAGAAATGAGAAGTAAAGAATTATGACTATTTAAATTTTTATTATGAAAAATTCTAAGAGCATAATTGATATTTTTAAGTTTCTACCTCCCCTGCTAGACAATGAATTCCTTGAGGGCGGGGACTGGGTCCTAACTATCACCAATCCTTGTATCTTCAACACCCAACACAGTGCCTAGAACCTGGTAGTCACTCGCCAATGTTTATGGATAAACAAATAAATGAATGAATCATATTGTGGTGATAATTTGCTGCTCACAAATAATAATCATGTTCTTTTTTTTTCAGGAGAATATCTAAGAAAAAAAGGAAATTAAGTCATCAGAAGACTATGAAGGACACCTTTTAATATTTTAGAAAATAACTATAGATCCCAAAGAAAAAGTAATGCCTTCTTTTGTTGTTGAAAAAGACTACATAGAATATACTAAAAAGGAAGAATGAATTAATAGAGCAATTTTTTCTATTTCAAAAGATCTTCTTTCATTGGAATTATTGGATCAACTTGTTTTGGGTTTTTTTTAACATGTTAGTCATTGGCATGCGTGTGAGAACACTGATAGTTTCACAGGGCATATCTGTTGGAAGCAATTATATGATTGTCTTTACTTTTATATGTTTTTTACACTTATTTTTAATTGTGGTAAAATAGATATAATATAAAATTTCCCATCTCAGCCACTTTCAGTGTCCAGTTCAGTGGAATTAAGTACATTCAGGCCGTTGTGCAGACATCACCAACCATTCATCTCCAGGACCCTTTCGGTCTTGCAGAACTGAAACTCTGTACCCACCAAGCACTAACTCCCTGCCCGCCTTTCCCTCCAGCCCCGCCCTGGCAACCGCCCTTCCACTTCCTGCCTCTCTGAATTTGACTACTTTAGGTACCCCATATAAATGGAATCATACAATATTTACCCTTTTGTGTCTGGTTATTCACTCAGGATAATATATTCATGGTTTATTTATATTGTACTATGTGTCAAAATTTTATTCCTTTTTAAGGCTGAACAATATTCCATTGTACATATATACCACATTTTGGTTATGCATTCGTTTGTCAATGGACACATGGATTGTTTCCACCTTTTTGGCTATTGTAAATAATGTTGCTGTGAACATGGGTATACAAATATCTGTTTGAGTCCCTGCTTTTATTTATTTTGAGTGTACACCGAGAGTAATGGCTAGGCCGTATGGGCCTGCTTGCCTGCCTGCCTTCCTTCTCTTCTTTTTTTCTCTCTTTCCTTCAGAACTGCCATATTGTTTTCCACAGCAGCTGCACCATTTTACATTCCCACCGGCAGTGCTGAGAGATTCCAATTTCTCCACATTCTTGCTAACACTTGTTATTTTCTGGTTTTGGATAATTGCCATTCTATTGGATATGATGAAGTGGATCTCATTGTGGTTTTGATTTGCATTTCTCTAACAATTGGTAATGTTGAGCATCTTTTTATGTGCTTATTGGACATTTGAGTATCTTCTTCAGAGAAATGTCTATTCGAGTCCTTTGCCTATTTTTCAATTGGAGTGTTTGTTTTTTTGCTGTTGCTGTGTAGGGGTTCTTTATATATTCTGGATATTAACCCCTTATTAGATATATCATTTGCAAATATTTTCTCCCATTCTATAGGTTGCCTTTCTACTGTTTAGACAGTGTCCTTCAATGTGCAAAGTTTTAATTTTGAAATAATCCAATTTACTTATTTTTTCTTTTGTTGACTGTACTTTTGGTGTCATATCCAAGAAATCTTTGCCAAATTTAATGTTATGAAACTTTTCCTGTTTTCTTCTATGAGTTTTATAATTTTAGTTCTTATATTTAGGTCTTTGATCCATTTTGAGTTGAATTTTACACATTATGTAAGGTAAGGTTTCACCTTCATTCTTTTCCACTTCAAAGCTTTACAAAAAAGTTTCCTTAAAGTTATTAAAAATGGTTCTCTCTGGTTCTCTCTATCCATACTGCTCAACCTCCCTGATCAGTTTATCACTTTATCACTTTATCCCATTACCTAGTACAATGTTTATCACACAGGACGCATTCAATTATCTGTGACTAAATATTTAAAGTAAGGAAGAAAGGAGGAAAGAAGGAAGGAAGAAGAAGGAACCCACTGGAAATGATGCAAGTGTTCTGGCTCAAGCTAATTGTCTAGTTCCCTGAGCAGGTCTGGCCCGAGAAGAGCCCCTTACCCAGCTAGTGCCCAGACCTGCATCGGCCCACTCCGTTCTCAGTAGCCTGAACATCCCAGAACCTCTTCAGATTTGAGACTCATTCTTGGGATCCTAATTAAGTCACTCTGGGGTCACCCTAAAACGGTTCTGTGGAACGGGCTGTTTTTCTATCTCCCTGGCAGACACAAAAGAGGCGGGGATTAGAGCAGGCTGGGTTGCCTGCAGGGGAGGGATGGGTGGAGAAAGGAGGGAGAAAGGGAAACCCGGAAGGGGATGCTTTGCGGGAGAATTAGGTGAACATAGTGAGCGGGGGTTGCTCACCATATTCTATTTATAGATTCTAGAGAACTTCTAGGAAAAGACGCTGTTAATTGGCTTAGCTGTGTTAAAAGATTACTAATTACAGTCATTTCTGGGAATTGCTGCTTAACATTTCTAGCTAATCACTGTTCAGGCTGCAAGTATTAGCCCTGTCATGAACATCTGTCAGAGCATCTTTTGTTGTAAATTTTATTTAATTGCAACACCTGCTCATGACAATCCCCTCTATCCTCATGCAGCCAAGCTGCTTCCTCGGGACTAAAAACAACCCAGAAGGAATGCTTTCTAAGAACAAAGGGGGTAGGGCGGAATAAATACCTATAGATATACCACATAATTACTTTTTATTTGGGGTGAATTTGGGTAGCAGGAGGTCACCAAAGCACAAAAAAAATTTCTTTGCAGCCTCTGGGCTCCTCTTCTTATCCTCACCAACACACACACACACACACACACACACACACACACACACATGCACACGCACACACACCACTCTTTGAACAGGGGAACCATGACAGCTTCAGAGACTGCGGCATCCAATCTGCAAACCTATGCGTGCTAGTGCTTTGCAGATGAACAGAAGTTGTTTTTCCCATTTTACAAAACAGGATACAAAGGCCTAAGTTCCTGCCTAATGGTGCCCGGGTCACTCAGGAAATCTGTGTTGTATCAAGCAATGTGGGGTTTGAATATGAACAAAGGAAGGTCAGGTTAAATCCAAAAAAAGACATCTCGACTATTAGCTTCGAAACGTCTGTCATCCCTTGCACTGGAGCTAGTTTTGCAAAGAAACTTTCCAAAACTCATTTCGTGCATGTGCGTTCATGTGTGACCCTTTGGGCAGTCTGGAAAGAAGCAGGTCAACAAGACCCCGGCTCCCAAGCCCAATGCCTGTCACTGCCATCTCTGCTTGGAGGCGATCGCCTGGGATACCTGACCAGGGCTTCTCCGCCAAGGTCGGAATGCAGACAGGGAATTGCATACACAGAGAAGGAAAACATACTGGAATCGCTTAGTTCCTATATAAATTCATCAACTTTTATCCAGTCAACATGTGGCATTGACACAAGGTGATCACCCTCTCCAGGCCTGTCGTTCAAATAAAGACACTGCAGAACACAAAAGGCACGTCAAGACCACCGCCACGGCAGGCTGAGAGAAAATCTAGGCTAGGAATCAAGAGTGGAAACAAGCTCTGCTGTTTTAAAATGTTACTTACTTGCCCTGGTTGGTGTGGCTCAGTGGACTGAGTGCTGGAATGCAAACCAAAAGGTTGCCGTTTTGATTCCCAGTCAGGGCACTGGGTTGCTTGGGTTGTAGGCCAGGTCCACAGTAGGGGGCACTCGAGAGACAACCACACATTGATGTTTCTCTCCCTCTCTCCTTTCCCCTTTCTAAAAATAAATAAAATCTGAAAAAAATAAAATAAAATAAAACATTACTTAACTACTGTTACAGAAAAAGAGTAGGGAATCAGGAATCAGAAAATAAAATATAGGAGTGAGATTTTAAAATAATCAAACATTTTCTCCTTAAAAGTACTACTTCCATGTCAAATCATAAGTTGGGCCTTTGTATCCTGCCCCCACACAATAACTGGATTATTGGGTAAGAACAAAATGATAAAGTTTAGAAGCCACCTAGAGCAATTTGCATCTGATGTATGAATCCCTTCTCTGTGCCCCAACATCTAGCCATCCTGTTTCTGTCTCAAAACTTTAAGTGACAACAAATCCATTGCCTTTGGAGCATGCTGATTGAGGGGCTGAACACTCCGCCACTATATCCCTCTGTAGCCCTGGTGTTGTCTTTTGGAGACACACAAGTCCAATCTCTCTTCGGTACGCAAGCCTTTCTTTCCCCACTATGAAACCTCAGTTATGTACCTCTTAAGACTGGCCTTACATTCCCAAATCTACGATCACTCCTGAGTCACAGTGTCAGGCTCGCTTACCATCCCCGTTGTCCTAGTCCCAGTTTGCAAATACTCCTCCACGGTGGGGTAGTGGCAACCGAACCCATACCACATCCTGAGGTTCGACTAGGTTTACCAGGTATCTGTCATACTTTTGACCACCTGGCAACTTTTGACCATTTCCTCTTGGGAGCCTGCTTGTCCTTAAGAAAGAAGTCAGAGCTTGCTTTCCAATCTTTCCTGGCAGCTAAGTTTTGGGCATGTGATCCAGACTCCTGTGATGATACAATCATGTGAGGCTGTGACTTGGAAGCAATGGACAAGAAGAAGAACTATACTGAAACCATTTTGGGAAGGGAGGACAGGGTGACATGCAGCATTTCACCGAGAGGGGTGGTGAGGTTCTTTGGATAGAGAACCAAGCCCAGAAATTGAGGGATAAGCTACTGTGCTAGGCAGAATGGTGGCCTTCCAAAGATGTCCATATGTCTAAACCTTCAGAAACTGAAGAGGAGCATGTGACCTCACATGGCAGATGTGCTCAAGTTTAGGATCTTGAGATGGAGAGGTTATCCTGGATTACCTGTGTGGGCCTGAGGTAATCCATTGAGCCCTTGTAAGAGGGAGGCAGGAGGGTCAGTCAGGGAAGTCGATGTGATGATGGGTGACGGAAGCTGGGGGAGAAAAGCAGATATTGTAACAGGGCACATCCAGGGCCCCCCCCAAAGTGTAACTGGGACAGGGTCCAGAGATTGGGGTGTCCAAAAAAATATATTCTCCCCATCCCAGGGCTGGCTGCCATGGGGTGTGGGAGCCTTGAGCAGAGCCATGGAGACTCATTTTGCATGTCAATAACAGGATAGCTTCATTCCTCATATGCAAAGAGGGGGATTTTGCACATCACCAAAGCTAATCAGGAAGGTTTAAAAGACTTAATACAGAATGTAACTGGGAGAGAGAGGAGAGACAGGGGCCTGCAGGAGAGAGAAAGGGACACAGACTCTGGGGAACAGTGTGAAGACCATGCGGGTAGGAAGAGCGGAGAAAGGACTCTTGCTGGTGGGCCATGAGAAGGTGCCACATGGTTATGGATTAAGAGCTGGAGATCGTGGCGACACAGCGGATGGTGCTGAGACCCGTGAGAGGCCTGCCTAGCTGAGCCCCGGACTTCTGTTCTTTTTCTTCTGAAGGACGGTACCCCTGACTGGCCTGACTGGCCTAACTGGGCAAAAGGGGGAAGGCAGGACTGTGTGTGTGCTGGTGGTTGTTTTAAGGGGATTTTGAGATTTAAGGGCAACAGTTAGCCATTAATCAAAGCTGTATAACTTTGAATAAATAGTTCCTTTCCTTTTCACCAAACTCTACCATTCAGAGCCATAATTCCAAGGGTGGCAGGCAAAGGACCTACAACTGAGGGACCCCAGGGAAGGGGTAGTCATTGTTTGGTAATAGCATCTGGGCACCCCATCCCCCAACGGGTCCATTTGTTCGGTAACAATATGTAGACAAAAGCAGAAATCAGAGAGAGAGAGATCAGAAGAAGTCACTCTGCTGGCTTTCAGGCTAGTGAAAAGGACCACGAGCCAAGGAATGCAGGTGGCCCCTAGAAGTTGGAAAAGGCAAGGAAAACCACTCTCCCTAGAGCTTCTAGAAAGGAACACAGCCCTGCTGACACCTTGACTTTAGCCCAGTGAGACCTGCTTTGGGCTTCTGACTTTCAGAACTATGTGAGAATAAATTTGTGTTGCCTTAGACTACTCAGTTTGTGGTACCTTGTTATAGCAGGAGCAGAGAACTAATACCACCTAGGTAAGCCCAGTGATGGTGATGGCAAGTCCCCAGTAGAGTAATTTCATACAATGTAGGCACTTACCTGAGCAGCACGGCTTCATTCAGAGAAGTTTAGAGACAATGTGAAACTTGGGGTGGGGGTGGGGTGGGTTTTACTCAGCCATGGAATTTTTTTAAGAACAAAAAAAGAAAAAGAAAAGAAAAAAAATGTTATGATCTTGGTTGTATCTAAAAGCAAAGACTTTGCTATTTTAGATTATAAACTGGTCTGGATGTAAACCAGCTGATGTATGGACAATCTAATGGGTTCAATGGGTTTTTCAACCCTTGTAATTATCTTTCTGCTAAAGTAAATGTTAGCCTAACCATTGACATTTGATGAGCCACCCTGTGCTACCCAAGAGAGATAAACTTAAATCATTTTTTGAGATGTTAATACACATTTCATATCATAGGACATTATTTTATTATGATATATAGAAATACATTCATATACATGTGTAGTTAAGTTCAAATAATTGTATTGAATATGTATGCACATTTTTGTTTTCCTGAATATGCATAGTTTTTAAAAACATGTCACTCCTTACAGGAGAAATAGTGACTTTTCTTTGCAAGTCTGAAGACCAGGCAGTGGTATTGGAGAGACCAGGATGAGGACCTACTAGTGAAACCACATTAAAGATGAAGTGGTTCTGTAGGAACCACAGGCCTCTTAGGTTGTGATTTTGCTGAGACTGATTACATGTTGCCCTACTCCAGCAAAGTGCATGCTACCACTTCTCAGGTTAATGAAAACAATCTTTCTCAAAAGATAAGAAACTTGTCATTTCTCAGTAAGAGGACAGCCTTTCAAATTAGACATAAATAAAACCATAACAAGAAGGCCTCAATCATTTATAGCTATTAATTTCATTCTCTTTGAAAAAGCCCAGAGAAAGAGGTAAGTGACAAGTAGTTCATACACAGAGACATGGGCGAACTCGGGACTCTTGCCAACTCTACAGGATTTAAAATAGTTCTTTGGCAACTGAGCAAGGAACGGATTCCAGGCCCAGGGGCGATTGTACACATCAGAGGAATGGGCTCCCTCCCTCCAGCTGGGGCCCCAGCTAGTCCGTGGTCTTCCCAGGCAGCCCGCTCTGCCTTCAGGGCAGCCAACTAATGCTTGACAAAAGCCAGCTGCCGGGGCAGCCCTGCCCAAGCCCATACCCACATGTTGCTACTGAAACTGTTTTAAAGATCTTATGACACATTTGCTCCCCTTAGCAAGAGAGATTGTCAGTCCCCTCCTTCCTTTCGGAGTAGGCAGTATCAACGTCCATTTGGTTGATATTAATAGGAGTCTCCATGCCAGGCATTATCAACTTGTGAGTGAGTTGACCGAGACTGGTTTATTTCACATTCAGCAAACATTTCTGGAGCACTTGCTGTGTGCAGGGTCCTGTTCTACGGTTTGGGGAAAAGTTCAGAGAGAACTAATACTAATCATTAAAAAAAGAATGGCTCAGGGAGCAATAATAAAAATAAGATCAGCTCCAAGGTGTTGCACCCTTACTGTGTGTCAGACCCTGTGGCACGCACTTCACGTAATTGTTTCATTTGACCCTCAAAACTATCCTGTGAGGTGAGTATTTTCATTCCTATTTTACAGGTGAAGAAACTAAAGCTCAGAGAAATGGAAAGACTTGACGAAGCTCAGAATATGAAGGTTGTGAGGGAAGCTGAGTCAGTGGTGATTGGAATGTCCATGAAATTTGTTGAGCAGTCACATAACTTGATCGGAGACTAAGGAAGCATATGGAGTGGAGATAGAATAAGTCAAGAGGCAGCTGTATCAGCCTTAGCATTTGGTGGAAGATGTGAAGGTTGACATGCCGATCTAAACAATATGCATATATGCTTTAAGACAATAATCATCTAAAAAAAAAAAAACTACAAAGAAAAGCCAGGAAATTGCAAATGCAAAAATTTGGGCCAAAAATTACTTCTGGGAAGGATGGGCAGAAAGGTCGAAATTGTAATTAGGGATGAAGTCTCACTAGGCTTAAGTAGTATTTATTTTTATTTTGTTTATTTTATTTTTCACCTTTACAGAGGTATCATTGACTAATAAAATTGTTTATATTTAAAATACACAATCTGATGAGTTGATATATGTATTCATTGTGAAAGAATCCCCAACATCAATTAACACATCTGTCACCTCACATATTTCCCTTGTTTTAAATTTTCTTTTTGGCGAGAACACAAGTTCTACTCTCTTACAAAGCTTTAATTATACAATGCAACAGCCCTTGAATGGCTGCCACCAGGCCTATGAACAAGCTCCTTCCAGAGGGAAGTTGGCAACCTGGTTTTATAGTTGGAGCTTTCTAGTTGTTTTTTTGTGCACAGTTGCTTCTGAGCCAGAGGGAGAAGGTGGTGGCAGGGCCCACTGGTTCCTCTGGGTTCCATGGAGGGTTGTGGCCTGCCCCAGAGGTGTGAGAGTTGGAGGCTGGGTCCTCTGGTAGCAGGGCGTAAAGTGTGCAGTAAATGTGCTTCCAGAGAGAGACCAGGAGTGGCTATTTCTACCTGTTCCCTTCATGTGGAGCCCTGGGCAGACAGCCTCAGTTGAGTGCTCACACGCTAGGTAAGAATTGTTTCTTTCTTCTCTATAGTGGATCTTAGGGACATAACCTCCATTGGCTCTCCTCAGGATAGGTGATTTGGGGGCCCATATCTTAGGAGGGAGCCTTAAAAGCTGTAGTACTAGATGTGGGGTCCAAACCCTTTGCTCCCCAGGGAGCAGCCGAGGGCTCCCTCCAGGCTGAATGGCACTGTGCCAAGGCTGGGGTTTATGGAGGAAGTGTGTCCCAGTCTTTCCTACACATTTCAATGTGGCTGTTTTCTCACTTGCCTGATGTGTAGGAGTTATTAAGCTAGTTTCTGTATTTGAACTGCTCTGTATGTTGCTGTACCTTTGGTGTATCTGTGGGAAGAGGGAAGTTCAGGTGCCTTCCTTGGTCACCATCTTATTCCCTCCCTTTACTTCATTCAAACAGTATTTAAAGCTCTGTCTCTCATGCTGTGTTGTAGACACCTGGGTGACTGTTATATTCTTCTTTGAAACCCTACGTATCAGACTTTCACAAACTCTCAGTGTAAAGTGCTCATAGTTTCTCAGGATTTTTTAGTGTCCTGAGAAAACACCAAACACCAAATAGTTTGGTTTCTTAAGTAGTAATAACTTCAAAGTAGTAGATTGTGTGGTGTTCCTTGAAAATTGGAAGTATCCTGTGATTTCACTGTGGTCTCCTGAAGGCTTCGTGTACAGGCTGGGAACCATCATACAACTTTGCATATGTCCGTGTGTATGGACTGTTTCATGGCCCTGTCTCCCCTTAAGCAGCCCCTGCCTGATGGCCCTGTTTTGTGAACTGTTTCTACCACCTTCTCCCACTGTCCTTCAGCCTTAGCAGTGGTTGTGGGTTGGTACAGATGTGAATATCTCTGCAAGCTATGAACTGATTCCCTGGTTGAAATATCTAGAGTGGACTTTCACTAATACACTAGAATAGATTTAAGTAAAAACACCTCCGCTTTGAACTGCTCATATGTCATTCTTATTTCTTTGTCTCAAGGCAAGTAGGGAATATTATATAGTTTTTAATTTATCCAATGGAACATAATTAAAGAGAGTGGAAGTGTGGACATGAGTCTTACTGAATGGGATGGGGGAGGGGCTTCGTGGCCATGGGTTAATTGCAAGAGCCAGCACAAGAGGCCTTACCACCCTTCTGAGATAGAGGCAGTGTGGACACAGAACCAGGGGTAAGCATGTGGTCATCTAACATGGCCCTCTGACCCCAAAGTAGCTCCTGTCTCTTAGGTCTTGGTACCTGAAATTCCCCTAATTGTTATTTTTCCTCCTTTGAGACATCACCCTGCATTGCTAGGAAACTTATGTTGAAATAGAATTTGTAATACAAGAATATGACTCAGTTTGACCAGGATGAGCTGGAGAGATTGGAGGAAACTTTAAAGAGTGGGGTCCTAATAGAAAGTTTGGATGTGAAGAAGCAGAAAGGAGAGGGAAGACCTTTTTGGGATGAGCCAGGAAGAGGTGGCCATGGGGACAATCAACAGAGGCCCAGGAGAGACACAGTGAGCACCTCCACCTGGATGGTGCTTTGAGCAATGTGGGCAGAGAAGGTTGGACAGGTGGGCTGGAACCTGAAGGACATCAACTACCAGACTGGATCAAGGCTTCACTCAAAAGGTGATGGGAAAGAGTCAGAGATTTCTGATCAGAGACAGAGCATATAGAAAGCAGTATGTTAGGAGAAATTCAGCCCTGAGTCTGGTGGCAGTGTGGAGAATCAATGAGAGGCAGGGAAAGACCGGAGACAGATGACTGATGAGGAGACTGTTGCAATAATCCAGGCTTGATATGATGAGGACTTCAACTAAATAGGGGTGGGGGACCAGCGAAACAAAGGACAAGAAAGCAACTAAGGATTATTCTTTGGGATTAGGCTGATTGGATAGGAGAGTTCTAGGAAATGGATGAGATTTAAGCAACGTTGATTTGTTGGAAGTACTTCCAGAATGTCACTTTATTACTTATTCACAGATTTTTATGACTTCTCCAGTGTCATTACCTAACTCATTTACAGCCTGAAAACTCACATCTACTTTCTCCATCACGTGAGAGTCAGTCCCTGTACATCTTCACAGACCAAGTAGCCTGACCTTTGAAAGAATCTTTATAACATGATAAGGTGTAATTAATTTTTTTAAACCAGTGCTTACAGAATACCTAAACTCCTCAATCCAGACTTGCTCAAGAATTACTAGAGAAGCTCAGAACTGGGAGCTAAACATTAACTCAATTTGACCAGAAGACAGAGTGCAGTGCCCTGCAGGCCAATCCAGGCCCTGTGACGGCTCCAAGCCTTATCCAGGAACCGCTCCAGGGCTCTCCAAGCTGTCCTTGCATTACGGAGGGGGTTCAAGTCTGCCAGAAAGGAAGGTCATCCTGTCAGTAAAAACATGGTTATTTTGTGCATAAGTTTGTGGTAAATAGAGCCCTTTCCAGGATTTTTTTTTTTTGAGGTTCAATCAAAGTTTGACATTTAGATGTCAAGTATGAATTAAATAGGGCATACAGTATGTATAAATGTGAAAATGTATTGGAAAATAGACAATATAAATGGCAATGAAAAAGAACCATAAATTAATTCAGCCTGTGCAAAGGAACAGAAATTCTATTGCCTTTGATGAAAGATTATCTTCTGTGCGATATGTAAGTAAAAATGCTATGGTCACATGATTACTGCTACTTTTGCCCAGGGAATAATTTTCCTGCTTGTAACTATGACTCTACCCTCAAAAGCAGAATTTCTACCTTAAGGATATTAAGCAGCTTAAGACCAATGGGCAGCCGTCACTGTTCAGCCGGTGAGTTTCCTGCAAGCCTCCACACTTACCTCTCGCAATGGATGCTGGGCACCAATCCTGTGAACCCCCTGGCAGACCCTGCCAATTTGCAGACTCAGCTCTCAACCGCCTGCCTCAGCCCATTATTTTCTCCTCGTTCTGTCCTGCTTTTGCGTGTGCAGGTGGTCAGCTTCACTCTCCCATGTCTGTTCTCCTCCTGCAGGACTCAGGGTACGATGTTCCCTTCCCACTTTGACCTTGGTGCTTCTGGGTAATATTCTGATGTGTCCCCCAGTCATGCTTTCTACTTTCATGAGAATTTTTAGTTTTTCAATTAAAATAATAATAATTTGACCTCCTCTTGCTTGACCTGAATGTACGTTTCTGGCAAGGTCTTGGCTTTGGGGCAATTTGTCTGCTTATTTAACAAATGTTTTGTGAGCACCTACTAATTACCAGGCACTGGGTTAAATGCTGAGAAACCAAAGTGAGAGTCACGTCCCTCAAGGAGCTCTCAAGCTGGAAGAGGCAGAAAATTGCAACACACAAGCACCCACTGGCCACAAGAATCCCTGTCTATTTGGATAGGAATTTGCTGCCCTCAGTCCAATCCCAAAATAACACACTTAAAAATAGAGCCAATCAGAAGGACTAGGCAAGAGTAAAATCAGTTGTGTTCAGGGTACCATGGGTGATTTATATTCTTGTTTAAAACTTCCTTTAGGAACAAAAGAATATTTATAAATCAATACAAAAATAAATCTTGAATAGTGTTCACTGTGACCAGTGACATCACTGTCCACCTGTCGTGTCTGGTGAAGACCCCCGACTGATGAGGTTAGACACCCAAGCAGGAGCTGGACACATCATCCGTCAGCCCTCTGTGGACTCTAACCTGTCTGGACCCAACTGCAAGAGACCCCAGAAAGGGCTCAAAAATGAGCTGCAAAGGGTTTTTCTTTTATTCTCCTCCACTTTCCCCTGTCTCTCTTCTTCTCACTCTGTCTTTGCACAGTCTCTGCTTGTCGCAATGAGCCCAACAGTGGGTTGCAAATCAGGGCCAATGTAAAGGGCAGCCCCGAAGTGAGAGTCCAGGCACAGCCACTGCAAGAGGGTGGGGAAGGTGGGCAGCGGACAGGGCTAGCAGGAATGGCCACACCACATAAAGCCGGTGCGCTCATCGCAGCTTCAGTGAATGGGGGCCGCTGGGCCCACAGGCTAATCTCTCACTCAGCTAAGGAGCTATGGGAGGCATTTGGAGGGGTTAATTGAGGTGTCTGTTATGTAACCAAGGCCACTGTCTCTCAGGGAGTTCACAGCAAGATACATACTCTCAGGGTCTGCTCTGTGTCGACTTCCAAATTAGGAAGCCTGGAAACCGGGAATGCAGGGGGAGAAAAAGCCATGTCCCAAGAGGGGGTTGAGCTAATCTTGCCCCTCAGCCAGGAAAGGAAGGGTCACAGTTCCTCTCTCTGCCCGACACTATAATCACCTCCCTCTCTAGGGCAGAGGAGACTCTTATTTCCTAACATTCATTGGGTTTATCTTCTGACAATGAGTGTATTGGTTACAATTAAAGCATCAGGAAAGGACATTAGCAGCTTCATGAACTCTAACTCCACTCAGAGTCTATGATAGAAGGTGATTCTCTTTAAAGTCATCAGTGCCAATAAGCAAATTATAATGGGTTCAGCTTTCATTTGGTGTTGGAGACCCAGGCTCAGGTAATACAGTAGTCCCCCCACCGCCCGCAACTTGTGGGGGCTATGTTCCGAGACCCCCAGTCGATGCCTGAAATCTTGTGATTGGATTTGCACCTAGAAATGTTCCTTTCTGGGTGCAGGGTGGAGGCTGGGTTGAGGAAGGGGGAAGTGGAGGCTGGGGATGGGGGGCGGTGGGAGCGGAGGCTGGCCCACCAGATAGGAGAAGCATGCAGCGGTCCAGAAGGGGGCTTGGGTGGGAGACCTGGGCTCCAGGTGCTGCCCATGGTGCTCATTGAGACTCCCTCCTGCTTGTGTCCAGCTGGCCTTGCAGGTGCCCCATTGCCAGGCCGTCACTCCCACAGCCAGGGTGATGGTCAAATGTTCTACGACCTGTGGGCCTGCAGAGGGCCGGAGGCTTGGAGCAGAGAAGAGAAGACAGGGCTAGGTGGAGAGACGGGCAGAGCAGTTTTCCCAAGGGCTCTGCTCTTGTCCTCCCTCTGTCACCGGGCTTTGGCAGATGCCCTGTGGGTCAGTGGGTGGGGAGGCTCTGGACACTTGTTTCCATTGCTAGACTGCCTTACCAAATGTCACTCTTACCTTGAGAAATGAGTTTGAAGTTTCAAAGACACTTTGTGTTCAGGATGGCGGAATAACCATTGTGCACCTGAGAGGGCTGCTCTCTGATCCCGATGGCTGAGGTGGCTGCAGGGTCCCCCGGTAGACTCAGGCAATCCCTGGCCATGGCGCCTCGGCCTAGCTGTTGACCTTGCCTGGACCCTTCCCCTTTCCAGGGACAATAGAGTCTTTTCTATAAATTATCTCCAGAGCGGTGATAATTTGAGAGCTTGGGGGATGTTAATGTGGACCTGATGGGGAGGGGACATGAGGAGCAAGAGGAAAGGAGCAAGTGAGGCCTCGCCCTCAGCACAGGTCCAGGGGAAGGAAGGGTTTGCTGATGGTCCTGACCTTCTTTCAGCCGCAGCACCTGACCTACCCTCCACAATGATTGTTGGCCTAAGACCTCCTTAAAGAGAGTGAAGAAGGATGCAGGGTTTTGTCCAACAGGTTAGTTTTCTTGTTTCAGACTCTGGTGGAGGGAATACTCTTACTTTCTGACTCTGCTATCTGCCCTCCTAGTCCCAAGATGACTGTCTTCCCCTTTGGGGGCTCCACCCTCAGATAGGCTTCCCGCAATCCTACCCTGACATCTGGCTGTTCTGCAGGAGCTGAAACACCTTTCAGCTCCAATGCACCAGCTTGGGCCAACATTTCTTTCCGTTTCTTTTATAAACAGTCTACTTACTCACAAGACTAGACCAGAAAATGCTTAATTTGCATAATGAAGGTTCAGGTAAAAACGATGGAAATGAAAAAGCAGCCTTGGGGTCCAGGCCACCAGGCATTGACTCCAGGAGCCACTGGCGTCTAACTGAGCCTTGGGAGCTCCCTCTCCGGATCCTGCCCATGAGCAGCCCAGCAGCTCCATCCATAGACCTCGCTCTTGCCAAGGAAAGCTGGCTGAGATCCTGGAGGGCAACACCCAGCTGCTCCCATCTTCCTGGCAGGAGGCATCGGGCAGACAAAGGCCCTGTAACCCACCACAAGCCAGTTGAATTCCTGGGGGTTAGCCCTACCCAGGGCAAGACTTTCATGCTGACTGATGCAAGAAAAAGCTGTGATCTGGTCTTGAACTATGTGGCACAAGCTGCAGTGATCAGAATATCACTGAGAAGGAGAGGGTGATATGGGCTGTAATGCCATGGGCCTTGTGGGGTCAGGCGGGCTGAGCCCCTTGGGGTCTGTGTGTGTAGAATATTAAGTCTGTAGCAAAATGCAATTCTTTTGCCTCTTTTGAATCATCATTTAGTAGGCTCTAAGGCAAGAGGTGTGCACCGCAGATTCATGGCCTATCCACAGGGTGAGTGAATAGACATTTATTGGGTCCCAACTCCCTGGTGTGCCCTGGCCGCATCTGGGAAACGCAGAGGTGAAGGGCCTGGTGCTTTCCCTTGACGAGTGCACCTCGGCGCCTGAGGCTCTGAGGCTTGGGGTCATGGGTGCAGGCTAAAGTTTTTGTCCAGTGCATTGTCCCTGGCAACCAATCTCATGACCAGATGGTTTCAGTGACCCCTTCCTTGCATTGAGAATAAGGGCTTATGAAAAAATTAAATGACACAAGGGTGGATCTTTTTATAATTGGCGTCAGCAAGCTTTTTAAAAAAAAGATTTTCTTGATTTATCTTTAGAGAGCTGGGAAGGGAGGGAGAAAGAGAGGAGAGGAACATTGATGCAAGAGAGAAACATTAGTTGGTTGCCTCTCGTATGCATGCCAACTGGGGACTGAATCCACAACCCGGGCATGTACCCTGACCAGGAATCGAACTGGCGACCTTTTGCTTTGTGGGACATTGCCCAACTAACTGAGCCACGCTGGTCAGGGCAAGCTTCTTCCACGTATCTTTCACATGGGAGGCTAAGGAATCTTTGTTCATACCAGTTACCACCTTGAACCCACTACCATGTCACATGACACAGGCTAATTAGGAGGCCCACACTTGAGTTCTGGCTCTACCCCTTCCAGTCTTGAGCAAGTTTCATGCATTGGTTTCACCTATTGGAAATAAAGCATAACAATAACTAAAAACCCCAAACAGCAAAAATAAAAAGTACATACTACTACAACAAGGTATCGGTTACTCTAGTGTCATCATATGGGAGAATCTGTATAAACTTACTAAAATGCTATAGGATAACCAAGTTGTAGCATACCATTCCCAGCCACATATTAAGATGCCTGAGAATATTTGGTTCTGATGTTTTCCCAACCCAGCAGCTGCTCAGGAAATTCACACAAAACTACCGAGGATGCTTAGATGATGACCGGCTTTCCTTTAATGGGTGTCATGGCTTGGGTTCCCAGTGAAGCAGACCCTGAGATGGAGTTTAGCATGCCACATGCTTATCTGAGAGTTTATTTTTGTAATAAACACCTGTCGAAGGGATAAGAAGGAAGCAGGAGTGGCCAGAGGGAGTAGTCGCTCAGCAGCACTGGCCCGTGATGGCCTTGGTAGACTATACAGGTTCTGGAGTGGGAATGTCTCTTCAGATTATACCGTGTTGTGCCAACGTGGCCAGGTCTCCAAAGCCCTGCACAGATCGATCGCATCTTGCTTTTGCTATATTTTACTTCCAATTAGAAAAAACTTTGGCATAAACCAGCGGTAACCTGCCCAATATTGGAAGAGGTAGAGTCAGGATTGAAACCTAAACCTAATATCCTTGTCATGTGATGTGAGTAGGAAGTTGGGAAGAATGAATAAAGGGGAATCTGTGTGGCACAGATCAGTGTCTACCACAAAGTGCCTTAGTCTCTCATTTTATCCACTCATTTACTCAGAAAATATGCCCCATGCTTACTTTTTTTTATAGGCAATGGTGGTTAAAAAATGAGTAAATCACCATCCCTGTCCTCTACAAGCTCACAATTTCCTTCCACCATGATAGTTACACTTATTTTTCTACAAAGTTTACTTAGAGGATCTACAAAATCAATGAGTGTTTCTTATTCTTTATATGTTTGTGTGTATTGCTCTCCTAGGATCTTGTTAATGTGCAGACTCTGAGTCAGTGGGCCTAGGGTGGACCTGAGGTTTCCGCATGAGGAAGGTGATGCTGTTGGCCCTGGACCACTTTGGGGAACAGAGGTCTCCTCTTCAGAAGCAGTTTCTACTTTGGTCTCTAAGTCAATTCCAACGCCTACTCTCCTCCTGGCTGAACCGTTAGTCTAGTTGCAGTGTGTCAAAGAACGTCCGTCCATTGGTAATATGGCTAAGAGTTTGGTATGGGCAACAAACTGATTCAGACTTGGGTCCTCTTACATGAAATTTAGGCAATTTAATTAAGAGTACTAAGGTTCAGGTTTTTCAGCAGAATGATACTATAATTACCTACCTTATAGATTGTTGTGGACTTTAAATGCATATATAGGACTTAGCACAGTTCCCTGCACACAGTAAGCCCTCTGTAAATTATTAAAAGTAACACAATACCAGTCTTTTTTTGGCCACTTACCAGGTATGGATCCTAAACCAATGGGTCTATCCACAGCTAAAGAATGATTTGGATTCATTGGAGAAGTTGGACAGCCATCTTCAAGGCCACAGGGTATTGTAATTGAGAATGGGTCTTTGATACTCTTGGCCCTGGCTCTTGAAAAGGGCCAGGATAGCTGCTACTACCCTGGACATGTCTAGTGGATACTTCTGAAGGCACCAATGCCATACAAAATGACATTGTTAATGAATGATTTTCTATTGTCAGTATTTCTGAGAAACTATCTGGGAACAGAGGAGCCTTCTAGAAGACCAACCTGGAATGAATATGCCTTCCTGAGCCCTTTCTATAGTTTCTGTGAGGATGCTAGAGGATACTGCCTCCACTCCAACTGCCAGGAGAAGTGGTTATGGCTGTCTGCAAAAAGTATTTAGTTCTGAAAAACCATCCTTGTTCTTGTGGATTCTGACTAATAACAGGAACTAGACCATGAGCTGACCACTGAATTTGCCTCGAAATGGCAAGGCTGAGACCAAAGAGCATCCCAGTGGAATCCATTCATTTTACTGGGCCTAGGTCAATAGGAAAATGAGGAAATTTTCCCAAATTAGTGTGCAGCTGATTCCTAATGCTGTTAATGTGACTGCCCTCCAGTATGTTTAAATGCACTTTCTTTCTTTCTTTTTTTTTTTCAGTAAAGAGGTTGCTGCTGCTGCTGCTATAAACTGTAGTTTGTGTGCATGCATGTTTCCCCCCTCATATGTGTAGGTGTCAAACCTAACATTTGGTGTTTCCAAGCACATTGAGGCTGATCTCAAGGACAATCCATGATGCAGGGAGCTGGGTGATGTTAATTCATAGGTTGCTTCTATTTTTGTCTCAAGAAGGAAATAAGCTGCCATGTAACACATTTTTGGGGTTTTATTTCTTGGGGAAAGCAGAAAATTGCCTGTGAGGCCAGCTCCACCCAGTAATTATTCACAGAGTTTCAGGTATGAAAACTCACCATTTCTCTGAATTTATATTAATGGCTTCTGTAAGGTAAAAAAATTAAATGAGATTTCACTTTCCCTCTGTAAATAAGCAGACAGCAACAGAAAGAAACAAATGAAGAAAATAATTTATTTGAGAATCTTTTAAATAGGGGGGAAAGAGTTTTCAAATTCATGGCTAATAACTTTAAGAAACAAGATTTATAGCCTTGGCCGGGTAGTTCAGTTAGTTAGAGTGCTATCCAACACACCAAGGTTACAGGTACGATCCGCGGTCAGGGCACATTCAAGAAGCAACCAATGAATGCATCAATAAGTGGAACAACATATCATCAGTGTTTCCCTCTTTCCATCTCTTTCTCTAAAAATCAACTTAAAAGTTTTTAATGTTAAAAAAAAGAAAGAAGATTTAACAAATTTAGGGGCACTGGGCCCGTAAGAGAGAAAAAACAGAGGGGCTCTGACTTCTGGGGGCAGGTGTGTGTCAAGAGGGGCAGGATATAGATGAGAGACCTTTGGACAAATAATTAATTAAATCGTTTTGCTTCCTGACTCCTACTGTAAAGGAAATAACAGGAACTGTGCTGAAGAGTAACCCGGGGCACCACCTACTTTGGCTAGAGTAGCTGACAGACCTCCCTGATTAAGTGACACTGTAGCCAAGACCTTTAGGATGAGAAGGAACAAGGGTGTGTTCCCTGCCTCTGGTAATTTACTTAATGTTAATGAAAGGGGTGGAACAGATAATTTACTGCTTCCCTGGCCAAGACAATTTTCCATTCTTTCTCAGTGCCAGGGAACTAACATTTAACAGTTTATGTAGGAGTTTTCTTAACCCTAAGCCCTGGGAGATGGCTTGACCCCGTCTCCAGTAGAGAAAAACTGTTCCTGAGGCTGAGGAACTTGGCCAGAGTTATACAGAGAGTATAACAGTTTCGGCTGAGGAGTGCTGTGTCAGAAAAATACAAGCATTGACTGCTTTTATTGGTCCAAACAGTCAACACAATTTCACATTTGTAATGTGAAGGGCCCTGTGATAATGGTTTTACATAATGAGTGGGGTTTAAATGCGTCAGGTGGAGCAACAAGATCCCAGACATAAGGACCAGCATGAGCAAAGGCATGCAAAGGGGAAGGCTCAGAGTGTCTGTGCAAACAGCCACATGGCTAGAATGTAGCATATATGAAGGGATACTCTGGCAGAAAAGGTGGCTAGGGGCATGTTGTGGAAGATCTTCATTCACGAAGTGATGAGGAGCCGTGGAGGATTTTGAGTGACTTCCATGATTGCTCCCCTATTTGCTGGTAGAATCTGCATTTTCCCCTTGTGCTCCCTGGTACTTTGTACAGTTTTGTAGAAGCATCTACAGCCTTTATATGTATCCGGGTATGCTCTTTGCTTACTCATGAACCTTCTTGAGAGCAGTGCCTGGTGGAGAATAGATTCTTGTATGTTAGTTGAAGGAGTCAGCATGGGGGTGTTAACACAAATCTGGCCACAGCGGATAGAATAAACAGAGGAAGAAGGCACTCAAAGGCCAAGAGACCAGCAATAAGATAGAACAAGAAAAAAAAAAGTGTGCACTGAATGGTGGTAACATGAACTGAGAGAGGATGGACTGAAATGTGTCTAAGAAAGAAATGGCGAGGAGGGTTTGGAGGCAGAAACTCTGAGTTTTCTGCACAGAAAACAGAAAAGCTGGCCACTGGATGGATAGGAAAAGATACAGAGCATTTTCTTAAGGTAGAAGTGATGAATATATTTAAGCTGACAGGGGTAGTCTAGGAAAGTGAGGAAAAGTAGTGCAGGAGAGAGAGGAGTATTGCTGGGGTGCTGTCCTTGAATAGATGAGAAGGAATGAGAGCTAGTGATCAAGCAAAGAGATTGGCCAATGGGTATAGATGGTTCATCCGTAATAATAGGAGGAAAGGTAGAAGGGAGCTGCGGGTAGGGAGGTAGATATGGGATAAAAATTTGTAGAAGTTCTTTTATGTCTGCTTTAATTTTCAAGGAGGAATGAGGATTACCTGGGTGTCAAAAATTTAAAAAAAAAATTAAAGCCAAAAAATGCAGGTTCATGTGTTGGTGCTGCATGCAGCTAGTGTGGGGAGGGGGTGAAAGTTGATCATGTATGGCCTTGGTTTGGATTTTAATAGCCATGCAGGGATGGAAACCAGGTTATGGGCTGGCACAAGGAACCAAGGTGTCTGCATAAAACCCAGACTCTTAAAGGTACCAGTGAAAGTTAAGACTAGAAAACATTTTGCGCAGTAGACCAGGGAGATTGTATGGAAGCTTGTGTAGCTATGCCCAGGCTCTGAGTGAATAAAAGCACTCTAGGGAATGGAAACTCCTGGCCTGAGCTCCTGGCAAACTGGAGGCTCAAAGAGATGCAATCCCCATGGCCCAGAAACCCCCAAGCCAGAGTCAGCGATGCCTCTGGGGTACCTTGAAAGGCAAATGAAAAGCAAATTACCTCCTATTCCCCTAAACATCTCTCTGGAGGTTATGCTCTCACATTTAAGGCTGCAGGAAATTCTCACAGAAAAGCAAGTCTAATAAAAGATGAACTCACAGTAAAAAGTTATGAAACACAGGTGATAAAAAATCCAACATGAGTGGGAATAAGAAGACCCCAGTAAATAGTCAAATACTTCAGATAATAGAACACTTGCCTAGAGACATTTAAATAAGTGAATTTAAATGATTAAGGGCATAAAAGAAGGAGTCAGAAGTATAAGGAAAGAAAAGCATAATAAAAACAGAATTTATGAAAGTTGTAGCCCTGGCTGCTGTAGCTTAATGCATTGAGCACTGGCCTGTGAACCGAAAGGTCACTGGTTCGATTTCCCACCAGAGCACAGGCCAGGGTCCTGGTTGGGGGAATGCGGGAAGCAACCAATCCATCTTTCTCTCATACATTGATGTTTCTCTCCCTTTCTTTCTCCCTCCCTTCCCCTCTTTCTAAAAATATAATCTTTTTAAAAAGTTGTGAAAAGCATTTATATTAAAAACTCATTGAACAAATAAAAAACAGGTTAGATACAGATAAAGAATCAGCAAATTAGAAAATCTGAGGAAAATTAATATAAAGATAAAGAAACTGAAACTATGAAATAGACATAAAAAGCATACAGAAAAAAAATAAGATGACTGACTTATACCTAATAGAAAAAGGAAAAGGAATGAAGAAAAAGTTTTTCTTTTAAAGTGAACATTAAAAGAATAACAACTATGAATTTCCATAATTGACAAAATAGGTCTTCAGAGACAAGTACAATAAGTCTCAAAAAAAGATGAAGTCAAATTCACACCTAGATGCATCAGGGTGGAAATGTGAAACACTAATAAGAAAGAGAAGATTTTAAAAGAAAACCAAGATGAGAGACAATTTATCGGGAAAGAAACATATAGACTTAGACTTCTTAACACCTACGTAGAGACCAGATGGCAATCGAGTAATAGCGCAATGTGCTGAGCAAAAATAAAGATCATAGTATAATTCTAAAGCTCGCTAAATTATCATTCAAGGATGAAGATAAAATATAGACATTAAAAAAAAAAAACAAACCCTGAGTTTATTGCTTATAGAGTACTGCTGAAAGAACTACTACAAGATATGTTCCAGAAACAATGTGTGAGGTAAAAAAAAAGCAATAGGGTCTGTTTTAATATTTTTTATGTTTCTGTTTTTCTGATACATTTCAAAAGTAAAATAAAAAGTATCTACTTATATCTATCTAAAAAAGTAGTGTATCTCCTGGCTGCTGCCGTTATAGATCTTCCTAAAGAACTAAACCCTATATTTGGGTTAATTATAATGGTAGTTTTCTTCACAGAAAAATTGGTCTCAATCAAAATGACCTGGAAGATATATGTATTTCAGTCAGTGACATCTTCTGACTGAGAAACAAAAGACCATTACTGAAAAGCAATTGAAATTCTTCACAAACAGGCAAATCATTTAGAATGCAGCCAAAGACTCAGGAGACCTTGCTAATGTAGATAAATGAGTTGAAAAGAAGGCTAAGCCTTTTATTCACATATTTTATGTCTCTGACTAGATAACTTCTCTGAGGGTAGAGGAAAGTGCCTTTATGGGATAGTAAACATTTGTAAACATATGAAACTAATGAGACATTCCTAAGGGAAAGGTAACAGAAAAGTTTTTCTGTGGAAAAATGGAAAGAGGCGCTATAAAAATGATGAATGCTGGGAAACATGTTTAAAAACCTATAAGGGATATAAAGGTACCAATAAAGAGAACAGTACTATACTGAGAGATGAAATGTGGCAATAAAAATTTCTATTTGGGAAAAGAGCTTTCTAAGGAGAGAGTCTGTAATTCTATCATTTGGCAAAGATTGGAGCCCTCTTTTGGGTTGCCAGAAAAAATGCTTAAATCACAATTTTTATAGTTTCTTTCAATGGAACTTTAGGAAAATGGCCAAACATGCATGATTGAATATGGGTCCAAATCTGATGGGCTTAGTTGTGCACTATATGGGGACTTGAGTCCTTAATTTGGCTCCGTCCTTCGGTTCTTGGGCCATCTTTCATCCAGGGAAGATTTATTGAGCCTGACCCTGTGCCAGGCAGTGTGCAAGGTGTGAGCGGTCCTACTTCATTTCTCTAGGTCATTATTCTCCTTGGCAGTTACTTTACAACTCTTTCCTCCTCTCAGCCTCCCAATGCTCTGGGAGCATTTATTCATCCTCTTCTCTCCCACCCAATGACCTTTTTTCCTCACCTCATTGAGAAATAGGAGTTATCAGAAGAGAATTTTCACAGTCTCTACTAGCTATATCCACACAATCATACTCAGCCTGCCCTCTAATTACAGTGAATTAACTGCTTGGACGCTTACCTGGGGCCAAACTCTCCACAGTGTCACTGGGTCCCTTCTCTCATCAACTCAAGGACACAGTTCTAGCTATTCTTCTTTATCTTCTGTACGCTCTGTTCTGGGGTTTCCAAAATCATCAAGCACCTCTCTTGATTTTGTGTGCCCCTCTAGTTCTAATTTTTCAGAACTTCTTTGAATAATAATAAGAAACCTTCTACAAAGAATTTTCTGTATTTATAACTGCCACTTCCTCTGCTCTCATTCTTCCTTGAAACCCTCGGTCAGGCTTCATCTCCACAACTCTATAAAATAAATAAACAGCTCTTGCTACATTCACTGACAATCTCCATGCAGCCTAGTCCATTGGTCATATCCCACTCCTCATTATTTGACACAGTTGATTATTTATTTCTTTTTGAAACAATTTGTTCGCTTAGCCCCCAGTTCACCACTTCTCTTGGTTCTCCTTCTTATTGCAGTAAGTATACCTTCTCATTTTCTTTTGTTTTATAAGGTTCTTCTTCATAGTCCTGATATCGAGGTACTGGAATGCCTAAGGACTCCTTTTAATGCCCCTGGACACAGTTCTGGGAACCCTTCTCTAATTACACCTCCTAAAGTTATTTTATCCAGTTGCTATAAATACCATCTTTCCATTGACAATTTCAAAATTTATAAATCCAGCCTGACTTTTCTCTTAAACTCCAGACTTCACCCAGTTTCCCATTTGACATCTCCAGTTGAATATCCAATATGAATGTCAAACTTATTCCCAAACATAAACTTTTCATTTCCACCCCAGCCCCTATCTACTTCTCTTTCTGTTCTCCCACTTCATTTACCAGTGGCTCCTCTCTGATATCTGCTCAGGTAAAAAATCTTGAAGTCATTTTTGACTCCCTCCCACCTCTCAACCCATTTCCAGTTTGTGGCAAATTCTATTGGTTTTATCTTATAAATATATACTAAATCGGACAACTTCTTACTTTCCCCAGTACTACTCGCCTAGTCAAAATTACCATCATCCTGTGCCTGGACTTCCAAGTGGTCCCGACGGCACACTTGCTTCCCTACATAAAATGTAAATGAGGTCACTTTCTTTTTTGCTCTCTACTCTACAAGACTTTCAGATCATTTAGGTAAAATATTAAATCCTTGCCAAGGTCCTGCATATCCTTTGGTCACACATGCAAGGTGGCCTTTCTGTCTCTGACTTGTCTCTTCCTGCTCTTCCTTCCCTGCACTGTACTGCAGCCAGGATGGTCTGCACGTGCCCTGCCTTTTCCTTCACCTTTGGTGTTCTCTATGTCTGGATGCTCTTTCCCAGACACCTGTATTGCTTACCCACTCTCTTCCTACAGTTTCCAAGTGTTGCCCCATCCAAGAGGCCTTCAAAGACTTTCCTGTATAAAGGGAACCCACTCCCTGTCTCTATCTCTGAACTTGCTGTATTGAAACATCTTGAGGGTACAAAGTTTTCTCTGAGTTTTAAGATAATTAAATCAAATTTAATCTCAATTAATCAAAAAATTGAAAACAATTTAGGATTCATTGATTTGGGACTCTGATTATTTAGGGTGGAGTTAAAATTATTCATATATATAAATATGTCATCATTTATTTTTATGTATTTTTCTTAAATAAGTGAAATAAGATGTGCGGGGCTGTTGTATATGGTGGGGAGGAAACTGAACTGAGATTTAGATGGTCTGGATGCTAGTCCTAGGCTCACCACCCAAGACCGTGCCTGTGGGCTTGCCAGCTGACCCGCCTGAGGAGAATTCCCCTCCCCTCCCAGTTTCTTCCTCTGCAAAATGAGAATAGTCTGTGATGCTGCCACTGGGAAACCATCCCGATGCTCTGAGTCCACACCCCTTACAATGAACCCTATTTTATTCCATCAAATAAATACATGTCAAACATCTACCATGTCCAAGGTACCATGGTAATGACAATGAGAAACAAAAGCTACTACATGTCCTTATATCATAGCTCACAGGGAAGAGAAAACATTGCATATTAAAAGTAAAATCAATATATACTTAAAAGAAACTATGTAGTATAATTTTGTACCCTACCATCATCTTTACATGAGGAGACTGAACTGACACTCAGGAAAGTGAAGTGACTTATGCAAGAACACACAGTTAATAAGTAGTAGAGTTGGAGCTTTCCAAACAGGTCAACAAGTTTGATAAATCCAAAGATTTAGTCAATTTCCTCAATATTAGCCTCTTTAAAAAAAAAATCAGAGTATAGATTCCAGAGCTAAATGCTTCTTTTCTATTTTGATAACCTAGAAGCAGTATGAGAGCTCTTATTGGAAGATGATCCTTATATTTTTGCAACTTGATAGTTTATCTATATCAATATGCAAAAGCAGGCAGGACTTAAATGCTTAAAGATGAATAGCTTGTCCACCTGTGTACACAGTTCAGTGTTTAGACAGGATGAGCTGAGATTAATTTAAATCAATAACAGAAAACAAAGCCCACCACCACTCCACCCATCCCATAAGAAAGGATGATGAAATTCACAAAAGGCACTGGAAACAGCCCATAAGAAATAGTCATAGTTAATGCCTGGGTCAACACTATCCACCTTTGGTTTAATTTACAAAGACTCTGAGAGAAAGCCACAGGAGTCTCAACACACCCATCTTAACTATGAACTAATTTCTCCCAGGCAATCAGGGAATCCTCTTCTAAGGAATTCAATTCCTTGCACTTGACCTTGCTAAGTGACTCTAGAAAGGAGAAGAAAATGACTGCCAGAATAAAAGGGAATGCTTTTATTTTTGGCCAGACTCTGATCAGCAGAGAAATAAGATCATGACGCCTGTTGAGTGAGCGCCCCATAAGAAGCCTCTCTTCAACCTGTAGCTGCAGAAACAAGGAGTAGCCACATGGTGCGGCGGGACGGCTGGAGGCTTTGCAAGGCTGGTTTCCTGTAAATAATGTCACCGCACTGTAAAAGTCCAATATGTCTTAGCTAAAAGGGACCTGTGTAACCACGTGTCAACCCCTTCATAAATGTGTCCTTGAATTTAAAAGTACTGGCCCTAGCATTATCACACTTATCTGTAAGGTAGGATAGGCATGAATATTTCCATCTTAAATGAGAACATGAGATCAGAAGATGTTCAATGGCTCATCCAAGGTCACACACAGATAGTCAGGCTGGGAGAGGAAGCCTGAACCACAGTTGTGTCCCCCGAGTATGGTCACTAACTGGCCTTTGCTAATCATACAAAGCAGGACCCGAAGCTCATCAAGGCAACGTCACTTCCCGTGGCCTCCTAGCGAATGAGCGGCCGGCTCTGGCTTTTAGCAGTGCCGCGGGGAGCAGTCATGGCTCATTGCATGGATGCACGTCTCCGGAGCAACATCCTGCTTCTTTCCTTTTTGTCCCCTAAATTTCTCAGGGACTCGCCCACTTGCCCTTTTCTACTACAATCACCTGTCTTCCCACTTGGATCCCAAGGAAGGAAAGGACACAAAATCCTGGCAGGCACACACTCCCTTCTTCCCCTGACCCTGAGAACCAGGAAACTCTTCCAGTTTTGTGGACTTCAGTTTTCAAATTTAATAACCACGGGGAAAAATAAGTTAATGATGTACCAAAGCTTCTAGGTACTAGAAAAATTTTAAAATACTAATAATCATTTTCCTAGCATAATAACTCAAAGTACCTAACATAGCCTCAGCATTGTTATCATTACACTTGGCCACTCAGCTAATTAGAAGCAGAACCAGACTTCAGACTTCTTTCATAGTGCTCTGCCTATTGACTTTGTTTCACGGGGTTGTGATGCTTAAATTAAATAGCAGAAGTAACAGAAGTTGGGGGGGAGGAGCGTGAGGCTAACAAGACAGGGCAAATCACAGCTTCTCAGTTCTTCAGGAAGGTTCATCAGGGCGGGCTCCTGCATAGGTGCTGAGGAATGTAGGGCTCAGGGGGAACGTATATATTGCTTGGCTCCTTGTCAGGAATAAAAAAGCTAAAAGATTTATTTGGCTACAGAAGAAAAGATCGATGAGAGAGAGGGACAGAAACACTTCCCCGCGTTGCCTGCTCTGCCAGTAGGGCACAAACCTTTTTCCCCTTTGCATCCAGAGTTGATGGGGAGAGAGGAAGATTTGGGGAATCAGTCCATAAGGCGTTGGAGGCCTTGGGGAAAAGGTGCCTTCCTTAGTTTTCAACTGATTCTCGACTAATCGGACACCAGCCAAGAAGTTGCCTGACTGCCCCAACCATGCTCTCCGCCCTGCTCCCCTGAGCCTGACCCCCGCACCCACACATCTGTTCCCATCCTTGCCCCCGACCGCTGCAGAGCACAGTGATTTCATGTCCTCCTCCACTCCTCCCCGACAAGCCTTTCCAAGACTCCTCCATAGAGGGGCGGACACCCCAGCGTCCCCCAGGCCGGCCATGTGGAGTCTGTCTTTTTCCTCCCATCTCTTTACACTTGTGTATTTGGTCTTTGACGCAGGGGCTGACCCCGCATGTTATATTACCCTGTGCAGAGCACATTCTGCAGGACAGTGACTTACAACACACGCTTCATCTCCTGTTCTTTCTGTCAGAGGCCTTGATTTAGAAGATGAATGTTTATAACATGACCCAAGAAATTCCAGCCCCTGTAGAAAACCGTGGAGGAGAGAATCCTAATGGACAAAGAGAGCTGTCTTTTGGGCTCCAGCCAAACGTTCGGACTTGTTTTAAAATGCCTCCGCGCTCCCCTTTTATCGTTTATTGTAAACTTGCTACTTTGCCATAGTCCCTAGTTGGTTCTGAAGGGAGTGGTGACAGGCAAGGGAACATTTCACTTGTTTTCACAGAGAAACAAATTGCAATTGCAGGGATGATATGTTAGTTTCAAATTAAATGACTTCCCCACTAAGAGGCTTAAAAGGCCATGTAGTTCTCCTCTCCTGCACCGCATTGGGGCTGGGGCTGGGGCTGGGGCGCGAACCTGAAAGGCAAATCAGATTGAAGGGCTGAGGGTACCCAGTGGAGGAGCAACTTATGTCAGTGGAAAACAGCTCAGCCCTGTCTGTCCCCTGTGGGTCGGGTCCTCGGAAGGTGGTTTGGTGTGATAGGACAGCAGAGGATTTACTGTGAGTCCTGGTCCAATCACTTGGGGAAGTGACATAACCACTCTGCACCTCAGTTTCCTTATCTGCAAATGAGAATACCAATGATAGCTTTGAGGCTATTGCAAGGAAAACTATAATTATAAAAAACCCCTCCCGCTAGGGTTTCCTCTGGCAGCTTTCTTGCCATCACTATGACCCTGGGGAGGTGAAGGGAGTTGCGTCAGAGAATCTCTATCAGGTAGAAAGCGGAATTAAAGCTCCAGAAAGGAGTCCAAGGAAATAACTTCAAGGGAATCTGGAGAAGAGAGGGTTCCCTGGGAAGATTGAGAAAATGTTAAGTCCCTTTAAAGAATTCCTGCATTAAACATGGTATCTTTTATTTTTTTTCCCCCAGAGAAAAGCATGGACGCAGCCCCCCACTACCATAAATCATGCAACTGAGTTTCTCCCCTTTGGGGAAATCACAGGGGTCAGCACATCAGGGTGCCACGGGTTCAGCCTGGCCTGGGAGACCGCCTTCACGATCACGATCCGCACCCTGCCAGGCGAGTATTGAACATGACGTCTTTTAAGCGATGGATTAGAAAAGGCAAAATGCTGGCATAATGATCAGGGATAGAGCATAGGTTTTCTTCAAAAATGAAGTTAACATGCAATGCATGTGAATTCACAGGTTTTCCAGGGCCTAGGGAAGATCGCACCAATCCCAAGTGAAGTGTCCCATGATCAAAAGGAACCTCACTCAATGGCTACGGGGCAGGCCCAGTCTAGGTGTCGGGGAGGGAGAACGTCATGCCTCTGTAGTGTCAGGAAGCTATGCAGTGATGTCTAGCAGAGACCAGTGAATATGCTGCATGACAGAGCCAGTTTTGAATGTACTAATACCCCGAACCAGACCATGTGAGGGGACCAGAGCTGGGGCCAGCAACAAACAACATGTTTTATTAACCATGAAATTTAACCACAGATATTAGACAGGTCCCCAGGGTATAGACCTAGCCAAACACATGGGGCCAGGTCCCCAGCTGGGAGACCCTCTTCTTCATCACTGTGAGGACATGAAGCTTCTTTCTTCGGTCAGATGCTATCCTGGTTGGGGGAGGTGGGAAGCCTAACTTATTAACCGTTTTCCTAAAGATATTTCAGTTATTGTAAAGAATAAACTTGAAGAGACTGTTTGAATCCAACTACCCTTGGAAGTGGAAAATTCTCTCTTCACTCTCCAGCCCCCACCCGCTGGCCCAGGAGGACGGGGACTTATGAGGATTAGTTATAGAGAAACAGAAAGGCTATTTTTATATTTTATTTTCTGTTTTAACCCTACTCTGAATTTAATAGCACCTCGTATAGGAGATACACAATACATGTGAGTTCCCTTAAGTATAATGGAAAATATCGAAGTGGGCGGAATCCCTCAAAATGAAAACATACATTTCTAAACTAAACTTACTTTCAGATGAGCTCCTCATTCCTGGTTCATTAAATGCAACTAGTACAGATTCGGAAGGAGGCATCTGTCAATCCTCAGGGTCCCTCCAGGTCCAAGGTCCTTTGAGGGGATGGAAGGATGCTTGACAGCATTGGTGACGGAAATAGCGGGGTTACTTTTTCTTTAGATCAGGGTTCTTGAGAGTTTTAAACATTTCAGGGCCAAATTTAGCAATTCAAAACCGAATTTTGACATCTTCAAATCCATTCCATATAGAAATTCATTATAAAAGAGAAAACGTGGAAGGAATAATATTCCATAAGACTGAAGTGACCAGGGAGTGGCTTAACTGATGGTTTTTAATGATTTTTCCCCAAAAGGAATTATTACAGTGAAGTGTAGTACATACAACAGGTAAAGGTCAACAGCTCAGGTGGAACGGGAGGGCTGACAGGAGCCCCGCCCTCTGCTCTCACTCCCTGTGCCCCTCCCACACACCTTGGGACGTCCCTTTGGAACCACAGGCCCACAGAGTGTAGTTCAAAAATCACTGCCTGTATACAAAATGTGAGCGAGCAAACCCCAAGGGAAGAAATATTACTAAGGGCTCCCGTAAGTGTGAGGCTTGCATTTTGGGGAATTATAATTCATCAACCAAACAAGAATTTACTGCCATCTCTTCAAGGCATTTTACCCCAGGAATGCTGTGCACACAGAATAGATTTATTGCATCACCACAGTAGGCATTTTAGATTTTAGTAATTACTGCCCCTTTGCTTTGGTCTACTTACATATTCAAATTAGACACAGTTTTATTGACCCAGACATGGTGCTAGATTTAACAGAGGCTACTAAAATGTTCAAAACACAGATGTGTCTCAGGGAACTCCCAACATAGAGACTGTGAAAAGATACAAATGTTTATAAAGTGAAATAACTATTCAAAGTAAGTAAAAATTCATGGCAAGTGAAGAGATATTGCAGGACAGTGTGTGATTAAAGGCCAAAGCCATTGTCCAGAAAATAATTGTCATAAAGACTCAATACTAAGATCACCTTGTATCACACTGGCATCCTGATTTCAGTATCTAGGAAAATGAAGGTCAGGGTCTGGTCGGTTTGGTCTATTCATGTCTCACCTGGAATGCTGACTTAGAGCTGGGTATCTCACTTTTAGAGGAGCATGGTCCAAGGGTAACGGCTGGGCTTTGATGCGAAATCGTGTTGCGTGAAGAAGCATTGGTGCAGGCGCTGCTGCTTTGCCTGGAGAAGGCAGGACATTAGTGTTATCCTTCCTTCCGGAGGGATGTGCAGGAAAAGGAACATGGCCAGTCTCTCTACAGCCCTTCTTCCCTTCCATCCTTCCTAGTCACCTCTCCTGTAGGGCTGGCACCAGGGGGTGCCATTTACACAGATTAGAAAGCAAAGGGTGTCCCTTAGATCTGTGCAATGCAGTGGCCTAGTCTCTGTCATCATGAAAAGGGATTCAGTGTGTAAAATATGGATCCAAAAGGTATATAAAAATAAAAGGAGCAGAAGACAAGGGGAATTAAATTTGGTTCAGGATAAGGACATTTTTTAACATTGGGAGAAGATGGGTGGAAGTATTTGGAAAGGGGTCAAATAGAAAGAGTCCATGCTTATTAGTTTAATAATAATATGTTAATTGTGCCATAATGATGTGACATTTTATTTTTTCACAAATATCCTCCTTCTTTTTAAGATTTTTATATATTTATTTTTAGAAAGAGGGAAAGGAAGGGAGAAAAAGAGGGAGAGAAACATTGATGTGTGAGAGAAACAGTGGGTTGTCTTTTGCACACCCCAACTGGGAACCTGACCCACACCCACACATGTGCCCCAACCAGGAATCGAACTGGTGACCTTTTAGTTCATAGGCTGACGCTCAATCCACTGAGCTACACCAGCCAGGGCTCCTTCTTAATCATCACCATGATCCTCACAGGTAGAAACTATAATTTTATTTATAGAATAGATAAAGAAATGGTAACGTAGACAAATTGCTTTCTTTTCCTAAGGTCTTACAGAAAACCATAAAAGAGCTGGCATTTGAGCTCAGGTTTCTCTGATTTCAAAATGCAGACTCTTAACCATTATGCCACATTGACTTGCAACAGTAAGTTACAAAATCCCATCTTTCCTGTGTATTCATCTGCTCGATTGCAGCTAAACCTGATCTACAAATAAAATTCGATTTTGACCTTGCACATCAAAGACTAAAACCGTTTCTGTGGAACAAAGGTAGGTGAGCTGGATTTGCCTGGCTCTCACTGCTCACCGATATGCATATCGGGGACTCGGAGGTGAACGCGCACACCTGGGCTCCAGATGGGGCTAGCTGTCTCACACACAGCATATGCCGCCAGATGCAATTCCATCACTTCAGGCACCCAATGCACAAAAGATGTGCAAAGGCTTATGCTGGATATTTTGATTTTGTCATTTCCTAAATGCACTCTCCAAAAATAATACCTTAGGGAGGCAAGACGTGGCCTTGCAGGATATTCCAGAGCTGCTGGTGGAGCTGATAGGAGCCGAAGGTGGAGGAGCCCATCGAAGCACACACGATGCCCATGGTCGCTTTGGAAACACTGAGATGAAAGGGAGAGACAAAACCCTTAGCTGCATGTGTATCCGACAGCTGCCGCTCTCCCATAGCTGGTGCTGTGCCTGCCGTGAAGGCCACGGGGAGGCCCTCGCCGAGGCTCTGTTAGTGCTAAAACAGATGTTCCTTCAGCACGCACATCTTAGGTGGCCACTTTCACGGGGTGGAAAAGGATAATCTAAACCTTCCTGTTCTTGCCAAAATAACCATGTGTAGGTCTTTGTTCTGCAAGTCTCTGGAACACACAGATAGATTTCCGAGCAGTGGGAACCTTCTGTCCCGTTCGGTCTTTGGACAAACTCTTGTTCTGCCCATTTCACCCCAGTTTCCTGAAACTCTGGCTGTAGGGTGCCTGTGGCTGGAGCCTCTTTTGTAAGGACTGTTCTCACAGCCAAAGCCATCAAGGCAGGCATTGAGGGACACGGGACTTCGAGCCAACGAGAGCAGTGATGACTTGTGCTTTGGCTTCCCCAGCTGAGGGGCTGCCCTCATGCGGGTCTGCTTGCCTTGTCCAGATCCTTTCCAGGGAAGAGGGTGGTAGCATTGCAGTGCGGGGGGCTGCGTTGGCACTGGCTGGCTGGGGGAGGGTGGCAGAGGACGGACCTGTGGCTGACTCAGTGCTTGGGGAGTCTCTTCCTCCTCAAGTTGATAGAGAAACAAGCTGTAGAGCAAGAAAACTAATCCTCCAAAGCAATCCTCCAAACATGGAAGCCAAAAATTAAAATTCAGACCTTTTCTCTCTCCTTTTTTTTCCTTTTCTATGAATTTGGGGCATTTGCAGCAGAGAAAGAAAATGAGAAGTTAGAGAGGCAATGAGAACGTATAAAGAGAAATGGGCCTGGAGCAAGAATACTCAAGGTTGGGCCTCATCTCTGTGCCTATGTGGCCCTAAGCAAACTGCCTTTCGGCTCTAAGACCTGGGTGTCTAAGGTCCCTTTTAGCTATAAGATTAACACCTAGGAGTTCTTGGTTATGTAAATAGAGTCTTTTGAAGACCATAATTATTCCTATAGTTAAGAACTATTTATTAACTAATCAGTGTGTGACTTTCTGAAGATAAGAGCAAGAAGTCATGGCTAGATAGCTGTGACATGGACCAACAGCTACATAAGCGAGAGTATAAAAATTCAACTAATTCATAATATGAATGAATAATATAAGTATTAAGAATTTCATAAGCCAAAAAACAAAAAAAAAAGGTTTGTACTGTGGGACCATGAGTGGAAGGGGGTCCACAGACCTGTCTTTTTTGCTAGGGGTAGGGGAAACCCAACCCCTGACTTTAACATGGCCCTTCCTATTTCAATTGCTCAAGAGGCTAAAACACATAGGGAGTCTCTAGCCTAGGGCATATCCCAAGTGTCTGTGTGGCAGAGCTATGTTTCACTGCCCTTTGCAACAGGCATGGAGGGGTGATGGATTAAACAGAAGGAGCCCTTCCAAGGTTAACTGTGGTAAGTGCTGAAAACCAAGCTGTACAGCTACGCTTGCTGGAGTGAGTTTCCTTTTATGGATGGCCTTGGTCACCCTGGGGATATTAAGAATCTTTAAGTAAGTTAACCAGCACTCAGGAGGGGAAGGAGGATTTAAGTCCAGGCCATCTGCCCCCACAGCAAAGAGTTTTAACTGCTAGTCTACACTGCTTATTTCGGAGTCCTGCCATGTTGAGCAGCAGTGATTGTCAGTCCTGACGAAGGGCCATTGTCAACATCAGTGGTCCTCAGAGCCGGCTGCATACTCGGATCACCTGGAGAGCTTTGGAAAAAGTCCGTGTCAGGCTCACCGCCAGTTGCCAGCGCTCTTGGTTTCAGAAGAGGCCTTGGCATCTGCAGCCTTTAAAGTCTCTCTCTAGTTGATTCGCAGTACATTCGAGGGTGACTCACTGACATCCATCCATAATGAAAAAGGTCAGACTCCAAAGAAATCAAGCTCAAGCCTAGGGTTGCCTTCGTGGGTGTATCCATGGCAGACTGGAGCTGATTGTTTGGGCAGTGGCTTGTGGAAGTGGATGCAAGTCCTAGAAGCCGCTAAGGCAGCGATTTCCAACCTTTTCCATCTCTTGGCACGCGCTAATTACTAAAATTCCATGGTCCACCAAAAAATATGTTATTATCTATTTAGCAGTCTGACAAAAAATATAGGTATAATTCTGACTCATTCACACCAAACGACTATTGTTGTGTTGGCTGTTGTCATTTTTGTATTTGACAATCTAAGGGAAAAGAGGTCAGGGCCCTGACTAAACAGTCAGGTATTGCATGTTTTAAAAACACTTGCGGCACACCGGTTGAAAATCGCTGCTCTAAGGGTAGATGAAGGCCTGGACCCACAAGAACGTTGGTCTTGGTGAAAATTCCCCACATACCACAGGCCTCCACTGGAGAACTCACCAAAAGAGCACAGTTAAGAAGAGTTCATTCTGTGGACTTCTGTTTCAAGAAGATAAATTTAGCCATTGAAATTCTTATTAGCAAGTGAACTTTTTCTCTCTCATCTCTGGTTTCCAGGAACAGGGATTTTCCCGAAACCCTGTGGATGTGGAGTGAGCTACCTGATGGTGACGAGGGAAGGGAATCGGCATGGGTAGCGCAGGACCTTCCTCCCTCCCTTCCTGTCAGGAGCCAACTCCCCCGGGGAAAGCCCAAACTATGCTCTGCTCCATGATGCTCTGCAGGGGCTCTTGTTGGGGAAGCTCAAGTTTTCTAAGACTGCCCGTGAGTATGTGGTAATGCCTCCTGGTTCCAAGGCTCAGAGCTAGCTCTGCCAGGTATCTTAGCTGTTCTCATTAACCAAGGTGATATTCTGCCCCCACCTCCTGCTTTACCTTATTCTCAAAGTCTTAAATAATCCATATCTTAACTAGTTCAGAATTTGGATGAGGGAAAGAGAGGTAATCTGTATTGATTTCTTAAGTAAATCCTCTTAAAATCCTCTTAAGTTCTCTTAAAAATGTTATTTTTCCCCAGCTGATTCTGCACGTAATGAAAGAAGCAAGAATATACTAATTCCCTACCTATACTATCCCTCCATTAAAATATAACCCTCACTACACTGCCTTAGCTTTTCCTTGAAATAATAATGACCAAAATATTTGTAATGCATATGTTCCTATCCACAACTGGCAACCAGAATTTTAGGATTAATTGCAAGAGTTCTAAGGAGACTTTGGACATTTCCCCAAAGGCCTCCATGAATATCACCAAGGTGAGTGATATTCACCTTGGCTTCAGTGCTCCTCACTGCCACGTCAGTAGTGACACCTCCTTTTCTAACTAGAGGCCAAGAGAAGAGGCTTTTCAGACCTCCCAGAGTATGCATGACATTAAAAACTCATTCTAGGAAAGGGGGCCAAGCCTCTGTTGTCTGTCACCAGCGGGGTGCCCTTCCCTTTGTGGAAGGGGATCTGGAGGAGGCGGAGCAGAGGACCTTCAGCCTAAATAACTAGTTCCACTGCTCTGGAAGTTCTCAGAAGGATGCCTGGTTTCCATGTGGAATTCCACAGGGCATGTGTCCCTGTTGGACTCCATCCAAAGGAGTAAGTTATCAGAAGGACCTCATAACATGGACCCCAGGGACCACGTTAATGGGCAAGCTTCAGGGTAGCTGGTAAAGTCCTGTGATAGCCAACGCATCACTAACTGCTAGTTAACACAGTCAAGCCCCAGTTACTCACTGAGCAACAACCAACTCTCCCACTTGCCCCTTCCCTGTGCCTCCGTTGCCCAATTAGCTTCTGGCTTGTTCACAGGGCAACACTAGGTATCCGACAAAATGTTTGAAATGCCTAATCCAGGGGATTTTCTTATGAGCTATAGTTTTCCGTCACCAGCACCTCTGCTTCATGCCATGCTCTTGGCTAGTTCAAGTTGCTAAAGCCAGCGGGGTTCTGCTAATGGACTCCGGTCTCTCTAGGGGTCAGGCGACAATGCACTGTCACAACAGTGACAGGAAGAGCCCAGACGGCCAGGCTGAGGTCCTAAATGGCCTTCAGAGTCTGCCTGGAGGCTCTCACTGGCTTTAGATCGAAAAGCATCTTGGCTCCTTCCACCCGCCGAAGCAATGTCACGACAGCTTGAAAAGCACCGAGCTTAAACAGAAGGATGAGCACGGGGCAGGAATTTGGACTCCAGAACCAGGGCCAAAGCACAGATTATTTTTCTATGGTATTTGATGAGAACAAACGAAGTAAGAATTTTCCTTTTGTTCCTCTGCACTTTGGCATTGTTTACTTTCTCTTTATTATTCTGAACAGCACTTAGAGCCCTGGCAGTGTTTCGGCCTTAAAACTGTGTTGTCAGACATTTATTTTTCAGCTGTTTCAAATCATTTCTGATGGAGTGAGTATTTTGCGGGGGCTCATCACTTCACCTCAGAAGAAATAAAGTTCACCCTTTAAATGACAATATTGATTGTCTACAGTTTTGCGTTTTCTTCACTTAAGCTGCAGGCTTCATTTAAAACTCTGTTTTCCCTCACCCAAAGGGAACCATGGGAGAACTCTCCACTCTGTGGGCATCTGGGTAATGACCTAACACGGCAGTTTGGATTGTCACTGTGTGATACCAGATTTTCACTGCTCGTGGAGTAATTCTTCATCAATGGTCAGCTTTATAAACTGTAGTTTTGAGGCAATGAGGTTTTGTATCTGTCTCCGAATTTTTAAAAATATACAAGCCTTTCCAATTTACGATGTATAATTCAGTCTTCTTTAAAAAGGAACCCAATCTGCTGCTGTTACGCCCCCATTCCCCTGTGTCAGGGCATGTGCAGGTTGGTATAGACTTTATGTTCGCCCCTTCTGGAGCATGGACAGAATATCATCACAGAAAAATGAGCTCTTCAACCCTGCGGTGATTTGTGAAAAGCTCAGATGAAGTTAGCAGGCCTTTTCCCAACACCTGTGAAAAGTCAGCCTGTGAGATTGCAGCACGGTGCTTATACAGCCACAATCCAGAGCTGACTGCCTGATTGAATCCCTCTGCTCAGCTCTAGTGGCTTGAATAATGACCCCAGAAGATACATGCACCTCCTAACCCCAAGAATCTGTGAAAGTGACCTTATATGGAAAAAGGTTTTCGCAAATGTAAATACATTAAGGATCTCTGAGATGAGATCATCCTGGATTACCAGTGGGTCCTTTATCCAATGGCAAGTGTCCCTGTAAGAGATAGAAGAGAAGACACAGGCAGAGAAGAGGAGACAGCCCTGTGAAGAGGAGGGGCGGGGGTGGGAGCGAAGCTACCACAGGCCAAGAAGCACCTCAAGCCCCCCGGAAGCTAGAAGAGGCAGGGAGGATCCTCCATTAGAACCTTTGGAGAAAGTATGGTCCTGCCAATATCTCACCTTTAGACTTCTGGACCCCCAAACTGAGAGAGATTAAATTTCTATTGTCTTTAGCCATCCAGTTTGTGGTGATGTGTTACAGCAGTCGTGGGAAACTAATGCATCACTTACCAGCTGTGTGATCTTGGACAAGTTATTTAACCTCCATAAATCAGTTCCTTCAGAGGCACAGCCTTGTCCCAGAGCTGCTGTGGGGCTAAAATGCCTTAGCACAGGTGACTGGATTAGAATAGTTCTATGTACCAGTGTGGTTTTTTTTTCTCTATCATGGCAGAAACCAAATGCAATAGAGCAGAGATTTCAGTCCACCAAATGATGGTTAAAAGAGCCACAATCTGAGAAACAAAATCCTTCAACTGATCTCAGTGCCTTAGCAATATTCCCCAAACAGCTAAAAAATGTGAAGCAGGAGAAGGGTTCCCTGCAAGAACCATTATTTAAACGCTTCTAACCCTGACTGGTTTTGAAGAAGGATGACTTCTGGAGGTGTAGGCACTGAGACTTTGAAAGCACACTTACCACACACCGTGTGTAGGTTTCCTCGAACCTCCTGCTCTCTGTGAGCTTTGAGCAGCCTGCCCCGGTAGCTTTGGGGACCCCCCCCCTAGAGATAAGGGACTGCTCCTGTTTGCCCGGAGATGGGAACCACATGGGCTGTACGGAGGGGGTTTGTCAGCAAGGTGGAGGGAGGGGTTGCCTGGGAGGCTGCACTTCCTGGCCTCAGATTCCGCTTCCTGCTCTGAGGATCACAGTCAATTTTGCTGTGAATCTGGGTATTTTAGTCCATCTGAGTGGCTCTAAAAAAATACCACAACCTAGGTGGCTTATAAACAACAGAAAGTTATTTCTCACCGTATTGGATGCTGGGAAGTCCAAGATCAAGGCACTGGCAGTTTTGAGGCCTGGTGAGAGCCCACTTCTTATACAGCCATCTTTTAGCTATAACCTCACAAGGCAGAAGGGGTAAGGGAGCTCTCTGGGGTCTCTTTTATAAGGGCACTAACCCCATTCCCAAGGCCTCTGTCCTCATGACCTACTTAACTCCCAAAGGCCCTGCCTCCTAATACCATCACCTTGGAGGAGAAGGTTGCAACATATGGATTTTGGGGAACATAAACATTCAGACGTACACCCAGGGAGGCACAGTTCTGTTCACAATGTCCTCTATGAAAATCATAGATGCATAATCCCATGGCAATGAAAACTCAGAACATTTTAGATCTCAAAAGGGGTCTGCAAATCATTTCAACCAACATTGCCATTTTATAGATAAGGAGAATGAGGCTTAGCCAGATACAATGGCTGACGCCCATGCACACAGGATCTGGGGGCAGAGCCAGGTCTATCCCAGGTCCCTCGCTCTAAGGGTGTTTGTTCTCGTAAGTAGATTTGGATGGGAAAGACCTGAGGGCCGGAGCAAGCATTAGGACTTGTATATTTATTACTGCTAGCCCTGGGGCTTAGTCTGAGCATCACTCCAACCCAAAGTTGGAGCGAGCCCATTATCATCTCTTCCAACACCTTCCCGACTTTCCACGGCCTCCAGAGCACAAACTGGGTGTGGGTAAGTGAGCACATGAAATATGGCATTGGGCTTTATCAACAAAAATTATTCCTGTGCAGAAAAATTGGGGAAAGTAGAGTATTCATGCCTTTTACAGCATCTGATGTATGGTGGGTATGTGATATATACATTGGCTATTATTTTTATTACTATGAATCTGACACTCACTATGACTTTGTTTTGGCCAAGCTCTTCACTATAAAATGAATAATAATAATGATTTACCAGAATATAAATTATGAACATGAGTTCAGGAACCAAATAGCCAGGGTTCAAATCCTAGTTCTATCCTTACAAAACAGTACGACCTTAGATACGTTATTTGATTTCCACGTGCCTCAGTTTTTCCATTTATAAAATCAGGATTACAGTCATATATGCCTTATAGAGTTCTTGTAAGAATTAAGTGAATTAATGTTTGTAAAGCTCTTAGAACAGTAACTTGGCACATGGTGTGTGCTCAATTAAGTGTTCATTGTTGTATAACTTTTCCTTACCCCACGGGACGGTGACGAGGGTCAAATGGGATAATAAATTTAGCAGCACGCAGTGTATTCAACCAGTAATTATCATCAAATTACTGGGTCTTTGTGTTGCCATGGTCTGCCCTACTATTTGTTTAAAGCTTATTGAGCAGTATGTTATAAGAAATAGTGTGCGAAGGGCGTATACTTAGAATAATACTGAGGTGAAAGCCAGGTTTTCAATAGCCTTTTTAGGGCAGCTTCTACACTGCTGCTGGTGAGTCATTTAAGGTGAGACTCGTGCTCTAGAGTGACACATCCATGGGGCGCCCTGGGAGGAACGGTTGTTTGGTCCCCAAGGCTTCCTCTTTTCTGGCATTGGGCCCAGTGGACAGAGTTTGTTCTCCAGGGTCCATGTCTGTGTAACATGGCATTGTCCCCTGGCCATAGCTGACCGGCTCTGAGGGGGGCCCCACAGAGCTGGGCCCAGGAGTTTTCAAACTGGATCTGAGGAAATAGGATCAGTCCATCTCTGGTGGCTTGGCTGTGCAGTGTGAGGTGGGGAGCCTTTGGCTGCCAAGTTTCCTGCCTGTCTGTGGTAGGAGGGAATGAAATCGATGCACAGAAAAAACAAAGTGAACACATTGGGAGGGCCCTGAGAACATCTGAATCCATGGCACTCTGCTACATCCTGGCCCTTCCTAAGTAATGTGAGAGAGCTCTATACATCTAACATACCCCCCTGTTTTGCCTGTATATTTGTTATTTGAAACCAAAAAAATCTTCCTCTCCCTTCTAGAACCAGCCCAAGCATCTTCTGTTCAGCAAAAATTCTCCTGACCTCCTCCCCAACCAACCCTGGTGTGCACCGCAGCATTCTGCACCTCCCTCCCCACGGTACTTCCTAGTGCCCCTGCGATACTAAGCTCCTTGAGGACAGCATCTGGGTGTTTTTTTGTCTCAAATTGCCATCACCTGACTTCGTGCTGGAGTTCCATCATAATTCAGCTTTTCTTAAAAAAAGGAATATGTGAATGACATAGAATGCATATAAACAGCAGCTGATTGACAGGTCAGATTACTTCTATGCTCTTTTCCAAACTGGAGATTCTGTCATGTGATCCTAGGTTATTTGTTAAGGGAGATTCCAAAGGGGCTCAGTGGATAGTTCCAGAGCTTTGGAGATCAATAGTCTCAGTTTCATATTCAAACTTAACTTCCGTATCTACACCCCTCCTCTTCCTTGACACAGGTGGGTCTCTAGCACCGCTCTTATTGTTTGGAGCCATGAGTTACTAGCATCACTCAAGTTCAAAAGTGGAGTAAGAAGAGAAGAAGGAGGAAGCGAGACCTCCAAAATGAGACATGACTTTATGGGGAGTAAGAGGAAGCCTTGACACTTGTGCGTGAGGGAGAAATCTCCAGGAAAACTGAATTTGATTATAAGAGGGAAAGTCAGAGGAGAAGAGTCGGTGCCTGCAGGAACCTCGTCTGACCAGTCAGCACAGTGATGGAAGCACATTGATGGAAACAGCTATGTTGACGGAAGCTATAAGATGTTATAAGATTTCTCTGTTCCTGGCAGCCTAAAAAATTACTCTCATTTCCCAAAGTGCTTAGCCTGATCCCAGAGAATGTTCTGGTGGAAGAGAACCTGGCTGCAAAGGGGCACGGCTGACTAAGTCAACTTCCTTCAGGGAGAGGCATGGGGCTTTGGGCGATTTCTTTGAAGTCCCTCTAGAGGCTTCTAAAGATTGCTTAGTGGCATCTGGTCTTTAATCCTAGACATTGAACTTTTTGATATTTGCTGTAGACCATCTGTTTCTCAAATTTCCCTGGAACCCTGCCTTTGTGACAAGTAGGGATAGAAATATTGCAGTTTTATTTCTTTCTGTTTTGCCTTCCTATCCCTGTCACAGCAGTAGAAAGGGACAGTTTACTTGTCTGACGAAGCACTGAAAGGCTAGACACAAAGCGGTGACTGGTAGCTACAGCACATCTTCGACAGGTCAGACGCCTTTTGCCTTAACTACCCTTCTGGACAAAATGGCAGCTCTCTTACTCTCCAGTAAGTGAAGGAAACTGAGTGAAGTCTTGTGACCATTCCGTGTCTGTGCCCAGCACACTGTTTGTACTACTTGCTGTCATCATGGTTGTGAGGAGCAGGGACTCCGGGATCTCACTGCCAGTGTTTAAATTCCAGCTGTTCCTAGGCAAGTGCCTAACAAGTGATGGGAACCATAGTTTTGCTACCCTGAAGCTGCCTTTTTGGGATATTAATTTTAAGCTATTTATTGAAAAACAAAGTACTCAGAGAGAATCTTTGACCCTTCTCCTTCCTGCTTAAGGGATTCAGGTCCAAGAAGGGAATCTAATTTGATTTAAGTAGGTAAATAAGAGGGCTTCAGGCAGGTAGGCACCTGTTAGTGAGATACCCACTGTGCCCCACTGTTTCTGAGTTGCCGAGCAAGACTTTGCCCGCCATGAGTGTTCCCCCTTTTCTTAACTACCTGTAAATCACCCAGTCTTGCTTCTGAAATCTAATACCCCATTCTCCACCTTTCTATTCTGTCTAAAATGTCTTATATACCTAATGTTGCCTCATGGTCTTTGGAATTTTCATGCCTGTGTGAATTCCTCATGCACATGTATTAAAATGTGATTTTCTGTTAATCTGTCTCTGTTAATTTGATGTTAGCCCAGCCTGAAGAACTTTGAAGGTGGGAGGAAAACCTTTAACCTTTCAGACCCTGCCTTCTAGCCTGTAAAATGGGATAATGATGACACCTACCTCGCAGAGGCATTGTGAGGATTCAATGAGATAAACACATAAAGCACTTCACCCAGTGTCTGGCATTTAGTCAACTCTCAAGAGCATTAGTTATTATTATTTAATATAGCAATAGTATTTCTAAGAACAAAATGGGAGAGAGATCTGTACTGGCCAGAGAACTTAGAGCAAGAGGGAAATGAGGCAGTCACACAGACCTTTCCTTGAGTTCATCCCACTCCAAAGAATTTCGTGTTGCCATGGAGAGGACAGGAGGATCAGAAATGACTGTTTGCAAACCGGTGAATTCCTTAGGGATGTTTCCCCACTGCCTTTTATCTGGTTGTGCCCTCAGTTTTCAGTGTTCGTGGTCAGTCCAAACCAGCCATGAGCCAGGGAAACATTGCTCCATGGTCAGCCTAGAGCCACCCTGATCCAAGCCTTTCTAATTCTACAAATCCCTGTGGCACGTGAGATGATGGATGCAGGCTTCTCCAGCCAATGCTTGCTGGGCTTTGTAGAGACCCTGCCATCTAGGAGGCTGCAGATACCGTTCTGGCAATCAGAGTGAGGGCCACAGCAACTACCCTTGTGGGCAAAATGGCAGCTCTTTCACAGACAGAAGCTAGGAGAATGATCCTTTTTCCACTCTGAGGCCACTACTTATTGCAGGAGCCTTCAGAATATGATGACAAAAAGCAAATTTATAGGGACACTATGAGTTTGTATAAATAAAATGAAGTCATATCTGGGAAAGATATACCAAAGAAAATTGAACTTCAAACGTTTAAATGTGCAGTCCATACTCAGCCAAAAGTTCCATTGAATTAAAGTGCACACTGCATAACTATGTACACAAAATGCCTTTAAAGTTCTTCCATAAATTTAGAGAAAAAGGAATAGTCTGTTTAGAGCTACTAAGGCAAAAATTCCTTACTGTGGATTTATAGGCACTGGTACAAGCGGTCCCCAAACACCATTTTTAATTTTTTTTAAATTATAAATAAGAAAGAACAGATTCTACCTTAACAAGTTCTACTTCAAAACTTGCGGTCTCCAAGCACAAGGGACAGAGTTCTTGGAAAAAAGGAAGACTGAATTCCAAGCCTCTGATAGCAAAGTTATACTCTGGCTGAACAGTGACTACATTTTAAATCCACATATTTCTTCTCTGAAACTCACATATGATTTAACATCTTGTATGCTTTATGTTGAATTTTCAGGCCTTTAACGAAATGGTTTTTATTTCTTAATTTTCTTTTTCAAATCAGTGAGAGAATCAAGTTGAATAAGCAATAATATGTGCCATCCGTGTAACATTAAAATTCTGCACTGTAGCTTTCTCTTGGTGCTGGCCATTGTTATGTGTATTGAAATCAACTGCTTTCTGCATCTAGTCAGAACAGTACTGAGGACATGTTGCAAGGAGCAATGTCTTTGTCTTTGCTATGAAAGACCTCACTGCTTCTGCAACCACATTTGAACAGGACTCGGAGGCGTGGCTGGTAAAGGAGAGGTAGTGGTTATGGAGGGCTGCTTTTAAATAGCTGGAGCTCCCCCACCCCCAAACATGCAAACAATCCAGTCATTGCACCCTCAACACCTGTCATTACCGAGAGTGGGAATATGGAGCTGGCCATACAGCAAGCATGGATCCATTTGCTATTTATGAGTATTCTTTATTACAGTTAAAGGTTACTAAACTGATTACATAACATGAAAATGTATAGGTTGAAGGAGGACTTGGGGATTTACCTGCAATTGCACAGCATTATGATAGATTACTTTGCCTACATGTAAAATAACTATCAACTTAATTAAGACCATAGGACTTACATAAACATGCCATATTGCTACTATGGGTAGCTAGCTAATTACTAGTAAAGGGAACAAAAGGAATCAGAGATTGAGCTTAATAAACTAGGAAGCATAAGCCTGTTTGCATCACCAAGAAGCTATAGCTTCACACCCTTGGGTATCATAACATTGCTCTACCAAGGGCATTAATACTCCTCCCTTTCCCTCTCCAGTACCAGATTACTGGGGGGAGAGAGGTTGCAGGGAGAGGTGCTTGACCATAGAGGCCTGTCAGTCTAACAAAGGGTGGACTCATCATAAGACCACAAAAGCTTGGAAAGCTGATTGGTTATTTTGAAAAAGTACCTGGTCCATCCCAAACCCAAGCTAATATAATCCCAGGGGAAAAAAAGAATCAACCTCTCTCTCTCTCTCTCTCCCCCCGCCCCACCCTCTCTCAGTGACCCATACTCGCCCTGTACAGTCATGTGTTCTCTCTCTCACCAGGGGTCTAGCAGCTATGAGGGCCTGCATTAGATGATGTGGGTTCCAAAGGACTAAGCTTTAATATGAAGCAGAAACTCTGGACTTCGGCTTTTGTTTTGGCCTTGTTGAAGACACAGCTGGACTTTTTCCATGGTGGGATGCAGGGAGATGGGAAATTGGGAACCCAGGGGAAGATTTCCTCGTGAATAAACCTTGCCGCATCATAGTCATGCACGCATCCTAGGAATGATTTTCTTGTGATCCTGTGGAAGATCCTGATTTCCACCAACAATAATATCATGGCATTTATAAAAAGTATTTATAATCATCAGTTCATAAAGTTTCCCAGTAACACTATGATATGAGTAGAGGTTAATATTTTCATTTTACCAATAAAGAGAGTCTCAGTAGTAAATATAGATAAAGTATTTGATCTTACTAACAATATAAAAAAAAACACACATTGAAAAAAATTGTGTTTTGACTATAAGCTAACAAAAATAGGCAGACCATCAAATTAACAGTATGTTAAAAAATAGATAATGTCTTATGCTGGCTAAGTCGCTCTGAGGTGGAAATTCTCTTTCTGATGGTGGAGGTCACATTGGGTAAGCCTTTCTGAAGAGCAATTTGCAACATATATCAGGACTTTAAAAAGTATTCACCCTTTTGGCTACAGGAACTTCATTTCAGAGATATTTTTAAAGGAAGTAATAAGAGATGTGGACAAATTTTTTATATAAAGATGTTTCTCACAATGTTCTTTATAAAAGTGAAAATAATCTAACTATTTAAATAGAAAATAGTTATGATAACCCTACACAATGGAATACAAAGGAACCCCTAGAAGTGATAGTTTAGGAAAACTTTCAATGACAAAGACAGTGTTCAGAATATAATGTTAATTGAAAACGCATGATAAAAAGCTTACAAATAGCATGATCATAGTTATATCAAAACATATGCAAACCTATTTAAATTAAACCAGAGGAAATAGAACTGTAGTTATCAGAGGCTTCTGAGTTATATATAATACTATATTTTAAAAATACTTTTCTGTATGTTCCATATTTTTAGAAGGGGGATGTATTATTTTTATAGTCATAAAAAAACCACAGCAAAGTTCCTAAAAATAAATTACAATGTAAAAGAAGTATGTTCAGAGAGATTAGTTAACTTGCCCAAGGTTACACAGCTGCCAAGCAGAGGAGTCAGCACCTAAACCCACTTCCTTTAACTCTAATCCCAACGTCTCCTTCTCCATACCACAACGTCTCTGGAAATGAGTTAACTTGATCGACACATCATTGATGTCTGAGTTGTTAAAAAACAAAACTTTTGTGAAATTAGGCCAGCGTTCATTACTCTTTTGATTAGACTCAGGAACGCTAGTCAGCTTTGTGGTGTTCCTCAACCTTCAGGGTCCTGCAAGTGGCTGACCCCCTACTGAGAGCCCTGAAGTATGCTACACTCACCACAGGGTATCACTTGCCCTACATTGAAACCCCCTTAACACACAGAACCATGGAGAGCCAGTACAGACCATGACCTGGAAAGGTTATTTATTCCAGAAATTTCCAAATTGGGCTGAACAGCAAAATTACCAGGATGATTTTCTAAAAATACATATCCATGCTCCACCCAAAAGATTCTATTTCAGTAGGTCTTGTGGCAGAGCCCTGGCCTCTGTATTTTTAAAAGCACTCTGGATAGGCACATCTTTAAACCATTCTAGCCAGTGGTAGAAATGTGTCTTATGCGATCCCCATATGCACTGTGAATCACAAGTGGTGATTCCACAATTTGAGGTTAGAAACCCCTCTCCCCAAAATCAGCATTCATTTAGAACTCGAGTGTACTGGCCACTGAGTGCCATGACCACCTGGCTCGTCCACTCCATGGTTAATGGTGGAATCACCTCACCTCCCATTGCTGCCTATATTTGTTACCTATTGCTGCTTAACAAACGACTCCCCAAACTTAGTGTCTTCAAACAATAAACATTTATTATCTCATAGTTCCTGTTGATCAGAAAGGTAGAGGCAGCTTAACTGAGAGTCTTTGGGTCAAAGCCTCCCTGAAGTTGCAGGCAAACTATTGACCAGGGCTGCGCTCCCATGAGAATACCAGAGAGGGGACTGAAGGGTCAGGGAGCGGGGGTAGTCTGCTTCCATGGTCACTTCCGTAATTGCCCATGGGAGACTCTGTTCTTCTGCACCAACCTAACTCCTACAGAAAGAGTGGCCAAAGATAGAAGAGATGGGGGTGAGAGGAGAGAGGGAGAGAGAAGAGGAGACAGAGAGAGACGGAGTGGGGGTGAGGAGGGGAAGAGAGAGAGAGAGAGAGAAAGCACTCAGTCTGGAAGCCACAATCTTTTGTGATCTAACCTCCAAAGTAACATCCCATCACTTTCCTGTATTTGTTAGATGCAAGTTGATAAGTTCAGCGCCCAACAACCATGGGGAGGAAATTACCCAAGGGTGTAAATACAAGGATCTAGGGGTCCCTAGGAGGCATTTTAAAGGATACTTGCTGCACTGTCCTGGGCAAACAGTAGGGTTAAAATTCTACACCAAGCCACCTTCACCTCTATCTTTCAATTTCTACATCGTAAGTAGGCAGAGGTGGGGCTGGAGTGAACTTTGCCTATTGATGGTAATTAAATCAACAGGCCCAAAGCAAACATCTGACTTTACTGTAACACATACAGCACGAGCTATAGATGTCACCTTAGTATCAACAGAGACTTGATTAATCACTCGCTGTTTTTGTCTTTTAAAGGGGTGTACCTTTCAAAAGACCTTGGGAACTATTATTTTCAACCCTGGTCCTAACTTGTGGAATGATACTCCATTCTCCCAGAAAACATGCTTAGACTTCATATCAGGATCTCAAATGCAACTTGCTCTGGGGCTAAGATATGTAAATTTTTTATTATCTTTGGGAGATAGACAAATACAGAGTAAAAATAAATAAATATATATGTGTATATATATACACATGTGCATTATGTATATTTATATATGTGTATACATACCCCACATACACTTCATTGGGACCACCTGGGGCACCTCTGCTTACCCCAACTCAGTCTTGGTGGCAGAGCCTTCTAATAATGTGGGTAAATCTAGGCACCCAGACACAACCAGTTTACCCACTAGACTTGCATGTGAAGTTAATGCCAACTTGCCATCTGGTTGCCGGCTGAACACTGCTACAAGCATTTTCCAGCATCTCAACTTGCTATTGAGCCAGAGCCACAGATTAAAGCAGCAAATGCAGCTGCACCGTGGCTGCTCCTAGGATGGAGTGTTTTCTGTCTCTCTGGTGAAATCACTGTTAAGGGTGAGGACGGAGTCCTCATTGTCATTTCAGCTGCCAAGACATTTTATGCTAACAAACTGTGAAAGGGGACGTTGCTAATGATAATGAAATCTCTTCTTATGGCTAGAGCCAGGCCAAGGCCACCAGACGAGCTGTGTTTTCCCTATGTTGCCTGGCCACTAGCAGAAGTTCTTAACAACCAAACCTGATCCCTGGTCATGGCAGGTGGGAGAAGGATGGAACAGTCTGTTAGCGATGCCCAAGGACTCTGGAAACATTGGCATGATTCCATAACCCACTATCCCTTCTCCCCCAATGCCTCAACATTTTAGAAGGGAGCTTAACTTAGCTAGTTTCAGAGGAAACTAGAAGGGGAAATAGTTTTGGCAGATCACCTAGGAAAACTAAAATTAATTCCCAAGGTACCTGTTTGAGTTATGGAAAATCCCCATAAATATGGCTACCCCACTGCGGTCTGTCTCCACCCCTAATTCAAGCCAGCTGATGGTGGCCTGTAGACTTGCACAAAGAAATTGCCAGGGAAGGTTCTTGTGGTACAATGGAGGGACCCCTGCTTTGGAGCCAGAGACGTTTGTTATGTCCTGGCTGTGTGACCTTGTATAAAACAATGGAACTTCCTGAATTTCCTATTCTTACTATATATTATTAACTGTAACATATGATTGTTATAGAATTAACTGAATATTCAAACAATGTCACTAGACATAGAAGGAAATATTGAAATAATGTCACTAATAAAATCTTTTTTTATCATTTTGTCCCTGTGACAGAAATTTTGCCTTCAAACATATGACTCTTTGGGATAAGGCTCTGTTCTCTGGGTCCTTTTTTTAAAAAATTAATTAATTTTTTATTTAAGTATAGTTGTATACAATATTACATTAATTATATTAGTTTCATGTGGACAGTACAGTGATTGGACATTTTAATACCTTATAATGTGATCGCCCCCCTAAATCTAGGAATCATATGTTCACCCTGCGAACTTATCACAATATTATTGACTATATTTTCCTTCACCATTTTTACTCATCCTCCTTCCCTCTGGGAACCATCCCTTTTTGTCTCTTTTTCTATGAGTCTGTTCTTCTTTGTTTGTTTTGCCCTCTTTTTATAGCAAATGTCTTTGAAAAAAGGTAACACAGAATCTGTGAATGATGAGTCAATAGATTTCATTTTCCCAGCAAAAAGGTATTTGAAGATACTGAAGAAAGGGGGGTGTGTGAAAGAAAGGGACTTGGGGGCGTAGGGAGGCTGCAGTTCCAAGAGCAGAAATTCGGCTGGGTGTGTGAAATCAGAGGCCAGGCGGGGTAGGGACGTTACTAGGAGGGGGAAGGTGGGGAGAGCACCTGATGAGAGTCTGATATTTGAGTTAGTTAAGTCCCCATCCACACTGAGCTGTAAGTTTTTGCTTCCTGTTCACTGAGCCTTCCTCATGGCTTATTATAATGATTAGCATATGATAGGAGCTAATGAATATTGGAGAATAAAACTGCGTTTTGCGGATTTCACCCTTTTGCCCAAGGTCAGCCACTGAACAGCTGATTCACCTGAGCCCTCTCCTTGACCTGCTTCCCTCCCTGACTCCCTGGCCTTTGGCCTTTTCTCTGATGCCCTGAGGTGGGTACAAATCCCTGAGCCTCTGAGGCCTTCCGACCCTGCCAGCAGCTTCCTGAATGCACCAGAAGCCCTGAACAGGGGTCTGCATGGTGTGCCCCCACCCTCCCAAGACAGGTCAATCCCTAATTATTTGAGACTCAGAATCTGAACAAGCACTGGTTCCAGGCGTGACACAGAGGTGTAGATGAAGTCCCCGAGGCCAGTGCCTGGCCCAGCAGAACAAGCAACACTGTCATCGGGGCCCAAAAAGCCAGCAGGCTCCCCGACTAGGGGCTGGCCTGACCCAAAGGGCCCACGCTTAGGCTGCTTGGTACATTTGGGTTCCTGTCTTTGTAACTAGCCCCTCTCTGATCAGTTTTAGGATTCTTCTATATATAAACTAAAATAAACATTACAGCTCTTGGGTAATTAGGGAACAGATATAGAATCAGAGAAAAAAAATTTTTTTTGTTTCTCCAGTAACCAAGAAACAGAATTCAAGGGCCAAGAAAATCAGAAAGTGTCCAATAGTGAAGTGTCAAATGGGCTTTCCCCTGATTAAAATAGCAGCTCAAATTTCCCTTTTTATAGGGCAGTTACGATAGATTTTTAAAGTGTTTGATGCCTGATCCTCAGAGAATGCCCCTCCCCGTGTTTTGCTGACACAAATGCAAAGGCCTTTGAGGGGAGTGGGAAGCAATGACCCCACTGGTAAAACTAGTGAGATTTCTGTTTGAGAAGACTTTCCCTTGCCAGTGTTTTACCCCGTGACCCAATATTATCATCCCACCCCTTTCTTCCTCTCTAGAGAAATGTGAAGGAAAAGCTGCTCACTCTTTATCCCTCTGAGGCATGTGTGTAATTTTCAATATTAATCAGAATGAGCCACTGATGGGCCGAGGTGCGGGGGTGCAGTGGGGAACGGCGTCATGTCAAACAAGTCTCCCTGGAGTCTCTCAGACTCACCGCAAAGGCAGCCACCTATTCCGCAGACATGCAAGGGCAGGATGGCCTGCACAGATGCTGAAGTTTTAAATGATTAAGGGTGAGAATGGATTTTCTTCAGCAGAAATGCCTCTTGAACTCAACAGAGGGAAACTTAGGCTGTGGGGGAAACTTAATCCCTATTCTCAAGCCATCCGGGCGCCCAGGGATGCAGGTGCTCGGCGAGAGGCCACGCTGCAAGGTGGCCGCCTCTAACTGTGCAGCGGCTGGTTCTGCTGAAAGCAGCAGGAATGGCTGATCTGGAATGATTCCTCACTCTAGACAAGGCAGGAAAACAGGCCAAAATGTGCTGTTGGAGGTGCAGGCATTAACAGAAATGTATTTCAAGAAGCTGTTCACCTCTGCCCTCCACTCCCCGTCAATTGAGATTTTAAGATGTTTACCGGGAAAGGTCACTTGGCTAGAAGGGGTTCCCAAACCAATTTCTGAATCTCTTTCTGTACTGGCTCTAGTTCTGTTGTGCAGTCGAGGTTCCTACTTAGGTCCATGAGGGAACACATCACAAATTGGGAACTCCATGTCCTTCGCTCCTGTTATTAAAATACTTAAGAGTAATATGCAGTATGAAAATGCTAAAAATAGCCCCTATTTATGGAGCACAGGTTGTACATTAGGCACAGTGCTAAGTGCCATATGCATCATTTTTGAAACAGCGTTACTGACATCTTTTAATATATAATTGACTATACATATTTAACATGTATAATTTGAGTTTCAACATATGTACATAGCCATGAAACTATTACCACAACCAATAATGAACATGTCCATTGCCTCAAGAGTTTTCTGATGCCCTTTGTAATCTCTTTCTTCTGCTCTTCTCTGGCCCACAGCCCCATGCTCAGATAACCAACCGCTCATCTTCTTTCTGTTCCTATAGGTTACTTTGTATTTTTTAAAATTTTATATAATTGGATTCAGCATGCAATATGGCCTTTTTTTTTGTTTGATTTCTTTGCATAATTACTTTGAGATCTGTCCATACTCTTATATATGTGTAATAATAATATAGTTCATTCCTTTTTATTGCTGAGTAGTAATCCAATTGTATGGATTCACCACAATTTGTTTATCCAGTTACTGACAAACACTTGGATCATTTCTAGGTTGAGATCACATTATGAGGCAGTTTTTGTAACTGAGGTAGCTTGTTTCCATCAGTCCCAAGAGTGGAGTGTCAGAAAACCCACTTTCTGGTACTAGCCAAAAGCCAAGAAGTCTAGTCTCTTCAAGAGATCAACCTTTCTGCATTACAAGACCAAGATTCCAAATGCCTGAAGTGTCCCTCCAGTCCTATCTCAGAGCACACATCACAACAGAGGGGCATGGATGGCTGAGCAGACGATGCCCATGGCAGAGTTCCAGCTATCTGCTTTCCCAGGAGCCTATGCGTGAGGACCCCATCTTGCCTCAACAGTTGGCATTCTTCAGGGCCAGCGTGGCTCACTTTCAATGTAAGATTCAGTGAAGGTGGCTCCCAGTCTGGCTGGTCAGGTCCCTTCTCATTAAAGCTCTTCTGACTCCCCAACTCAGCCCCCAGCACATGGTATCAGGCTGACCCAGGGTCATGGGAATGAATGAGTTTCTGGAGTCAGTCAACTCATGAGCATGGGAACAGTAGAAGGTGAAGGCCACAGGGGGCAAAGCTCCACTTGAGGGCCACTGCTGCAGAGGATAATGGCAGATGTCTCTTCTCCGTCAGCTCCCACAGGTGGTGGTGGTATAGAAGGTTTCTCAGTAGTTTTCAAGGGAAAATGACCTTCCACATACTCAGCCTAGAGGACTTTGCACCCCCAGTCACCTGAACCACAATGATCAGCTCATGGATTTTAGTTTAACACATAGTCACACCTCAGGCTAAGCTGGCTCTACAAAAGAACTCATTGTCTTGTCTTCTCTGCAGCTCCACAAACGCAGACCCATACCTTCCACTGCTTGTGTCTCAGTGCTGGACTACCCCTCTGGTCCTATTACATCTTGAACTCAAGGTTATTATGCCATTGGCCCAGGATTTGTACCCATAACTAACTTAGAAGTCCGTGTTCTTAGCGCCACATAGCAAAGGTAGAAATAAATTTCTCTGTAAGTGACCCTTGGGTAGCAAGTGGTAAGATAGACAGGAGAGGTAGCTCTGATAGAGTCAGAAGTAAAAGAAACTTTATGTCTAAAATGTATACGTAAGGAACATATTGTCAGGAACATGTGTGTTGGGAACATATATGTCAGGAAAAGCATATGGAAGGGTCATGCCCTTCAATAGGTCATATGTCATGGAAGGAAGGGTCTTGCCAGTTCCAAGCAGGTTATATCATACTTCTTGCTGGGGTTATTGTTACCTGGAATTGGTATTTCCTAGGATTAGGTACTTCATTCAAGAGCTGCAGAGAACTAGGTTGGCCATGGAAACCCTCCCCAATGCAGAGAACTGTGTGCTCAAGGACAGGGGCTGGCATTAGATGCCTGGGCTACACAGCCTTCAGCAGGTCACTGTCATCCTTTGTCTCAGCCTTCTCGTCGATAAAGTATGGAAAGTAACTGGTTCTTTCCTGAGACTTATTGTGGGGATCAAATGTGTTGATGTACTCAAAGAGTTTAACACTGTGTCTGTCATGTGCTGACAGGTCTTACTCTTCCTCTGACGGGCATGTTCTCCTGACTTAACATTTCAGGCAAAGAGCCACTCCCAGAGCAGATATGAGTCTTCTCTATGGGTCCCTCGAATTTTTTCTGGAGGAGAGCACCCAGAAGTCAGGGCTGCTCTAATGAGGTATTTGTGTGTAGCTACAGCTCATTTGCTTGAGTCCGTAGTCAAATTGGAAGCATTGGTCTGAACTTCTGGAAATTTTCTTTATAAAAATTTTTACACAGTACCTAGAGCAAGGTCTTTCTTTGCCCCTGTGAATAGAGATTGCTCTATTAACATTGAGAGTCCACAAGGCAAATTGGATATAAAGCCAGGATCTCTTTGTTTTTGCTTCTGACAGTGAAATATTCCCAAACTGAAGCTGTAACTCCCTGGAATATTAATATTAAACATTCACAAACCCTGCCCACAGGCACACGCATGCATATCCCACCTAAGCTTGTTATACAACATTTGAGATACTCTCCAGAGAAAGAACCCAGGTCTGGGATTTTAGAACAGAAATGCCCCCTTCACCTATTACAGATTAAATTTTTAATACTCTCTCTTTACCCTGCCCTCAAAATACTATAAGATATAGCTATGCCTGTATTTTTCAATGACTTACCAAGTCGCTTAAATCTCAGCCTGGGATGGAAATTGCTGCCTTTGGGGACACCCTCAGACCTCATTCACATCAATTTTGTTGGTCTTTCTTCATTTTTTTTGTAGGGTGATGGGAGACATCATCTTTATTATGTTTACAACAGCTAATCACTTTCTGTGCTCTGTGCCAGCTTGGTTTACAAAAGGTTTCCTCTGGCAGCCCATGTGGAAATGAATTCAATCGCCTGTAAGTGGGTGAGCATGTCTACGTGTACTCTATTTCCTTTTATTAACTTAGGGGCCATTTCTCACCTTGTTCTCTAGCTTTGCAGCCAAATTGAGTACAGGGCTCCTATTGATTTTTGTGGCCTGGAGTTGGGTCGCTCTCAATGAAAATGAAACATACTCAGATCTGTCCCACAGAGCACAGAGCAAGCAGAGAAATGAGCCATAAATTCAGGTGTACCCAAGTAGGGGCTGCGGTTGGCTTTAGTTCTTTCTTTGAGTGCAGGCCAAATGCCGCGCTTGGGCTTAAGCTGGCTGTACAGGGCAGATTTTTGGAGCTTTTACCATGGAACATAACTTCCATCATTCATCACACTCACATGTGTTCTACTAGCAAAAGGAACTAGCACTATAGACTGTATACAACTCAACTGACCTGGAGCACTAGTTCCTTAAGGCCAGGTACATTGGAGGTGGGAGAAAATATTTTTTAAAAAGCAGAGAAGGAAGGGAGAAAAGAAAGAAGGAAAGAAAGAAAGAAAGAAAGAAAGAAAGAAAGAAAGAAAGAAAGAAAAGAAAGAAAGAAAGAAAGAAAGAAAGAAAGAAAGAAAGAAAGAAAGAAAGAAAGAAAGAAGGAAGGAAGGAAGGAAGGAAGGAAGGAAGGAAGGAAGGAAGGAAGGAAGGAAGGAAGGAAGGAAGAAGGAAGGAAGGGAAGAAGGAAGGAAGGAAGGAAGGAAGGAAGGAAGGAAGGAAGGAAGGAAGGAAGGAAAGGAAGGAAGGAAGGAAAGGAAGGAAGGAAGTTTCTTACTCTGCCCCTGTTTGTTTAACATTGCTGGGCACATACATGTTAGGGGAAAGAAGAAATGTTCTTATGCTGTATTCAGTTCTGCAAATGGTGTTTTTATTATGTAACCCAGTATGGTTTTATGTTTTTAACTCGATGGTCATTAACAACTTTTGAGAGGTGCTTGAATTGTATTTATGCTGTTTCTGTTGGGCAAAAACAACTGAACAACTTCTTACCTCTGTTGTGGGAGTGCTGGACTTGGCCTCCTTATGCAGGCCCACTGTTTTGTATCATTATGTTTTGAGGATGGGGTTTCACCTAATGGGATGCCCACATTTAAGCAGAGTGAGTGTACATGTATTTCTTACCTAGAATCAGCCAGGTCAACCCCTGAGTCTGTGAATATTTGGATCTTTTGAATAATTTCTGAAGAGATGAAATTCCACAAAACCTTTTAACCTCAAAATTTCATATGTTGAAAAGAGCGGCGCCTGTAGAGGTCGCTCATTTAAAATATTTTCCTTTTAATTATTTTCTCAATGGTATAAAAAGACTGTTGGCTGGTTGTTGTTTTTTAATGAAACTTCTGTGAGGAGAGTTAAGGTAGAATTTCCTCTCTGTATTTTGTTTGCTTCCTTTCTTCCTACTTCTCTTTGCTCATCTTGCCAAAACTAACGTTTCTCTATGGCTTTGGTATGCTTTATCCTCTAGCTGGACTTTTGATCTTTAAAGATTTAAAGTTTGAAACGAGCCTTGGTGGCCTCGGGTTTGAAAGAAAACAAAAAACAAAAAACCTTCTTCATTTCCCTAATGTCTTGCATTTTTGAACTTGCCATTGCTCAGTAATGTGGCTTTTCTTATGTAAGATCCAATTAATCAATTCAAAATAGTGTTGGGCAATTATCTGGTGAACTTGGGAGACTATAGAAAAGGCTGAAATGAGCTTTTGAGAAGCCACGCATTCACCATATAGGACTGTCAGAGTTCTGCTTCGCATTGTTCATGGAGACCTGGCTTAGGAACCTAGACAAGGCCCTGAAACAGGGAGGACTCCCATTGTAATTCTAGTTGGGGTTGGTCTGGCAGCTTCTTAAGGAACCACTGTACTCTTCCCTTTTCTCGATCCTTTGTACATTTTTCCAAGGAAAGGGAGCTCTCCTTTGCTAATTATTGTGCACCATCTTAAGCACAAAACCAGTAAGACCAGAAACTCTTTATAGTGAAAAGGTTTTATTAACAATAGTAAAAACGAAAAGCTAATATGTTAAGTTACACAGTCATTAGGCAGAAAGTTTCTTAAGTGGTACTGAGAAACTTAACCCTTTGGTGAGGCCAAGGGCCCCACCATCGCTGAGGGTTAGTTTCCAGCAAGGTCCCTCACCCTCAGGGGTCCCCAGACTCTCACCTGATGCTCACGGTAGCTAAGGCCTTGGTGTCCTGCACCCATGGTTAGACTGTGACATTGTGCTCTCTTAACTGCTATAATTGCTATCAAAATGTTGCCAAACATCATTCATTTTTTTATTCATATTGAAGTCAGCTAAATTATTCTAGAACATGGAAATCTTTTGTGGAACCATGCAATGGAATTGACATGAGCATTCACAATGATTCTCTAGATAAGCTTGTAATTGATACAGAAAGGCAGAGAAAGAAGCAGAAGGGCAGCCTTCTGTTCAGTTATTGTGTGAAAGGGAAGAGAAAAGCACACACTGTCAGCCGAAGCATAAATCACAGGTAGCCCTGCCCCCACAGGGTTCAGGAGAAAACAAAATACAACCATTAAATATAAACCAGAAGAGACTGAAAATGCCTCTTGCAAAAAAAAGAAAATTGTTTTTTGAGAGCGGGGAAGGGAAGGAGAAAAAAGAGGGGAAGAAACATCTATAGATTGTCTTCTGTACACGCCCCGACCTGGGACCAAACCCACAACCTAGGCATGTGCCCTGACCAGGGATTGAATGGTGACTTTTTGGCTTACAGAATGGTGCCCAACCAAATGAACCACACTGGCTGGGGTGCCTTTTGCAAAATTCCAAATGATACTTCCCCAAACCTAGTGAATCCAGTCTTTCCTCTGTCTGGATTCAGAGCTAGAGACCTCAGAGCGAGAGACTCCAGTCATGGCAGGTCCTCGATGTTTCCATTCATTTATCCATCCTTCCATTTGTCCATTCATCCATCCAGCCGGCCCACCATCCAGCCCTCCAGGCTTTGTATCCCTGTTTACTACAGAATAGAGTCCCAGCTTCTGACTTTTGGTTAAGAACACACACACACACACACACACACACACACACACACAAGCTTTTATGTTGCAGGGAGTAAGTAAATACCTAAAAATGAAAATTAACCTTCTCCATAAGTGCCAAGAGATTATTTTGATATCAGAAAAACGTTTAATGACAAGCACAACATCATTACCTCCGCTAAGCATCCTACTTATAAACACCCTTACTCCTTAATTAACCTCCCCATTCCCCAATAAATAAATTCCCACCCTTCCTAACAAAACCACCCATATCAATTTTTTTGACGTCTGGAATAATTTTTAACAACAATCTAGTTATTCTATTCAAAGTCCCTCCCCTAACTCTAAGTGGTGAATGCTACAGAGTGCCGCTCCGACACGCCTCAGCGCCAGCTCACATCAGCACCCTCCGGTCACAGTCGGGAACCTCACACCTTGGTGTGGGCTGAGCACACGCTACCTTGAGCCTCTGCCCATTCCAAGCTGCCACCTCTGAGCAAAGCAATTTCACTCTCATTTATGACTCTTAGCACATATCATTGCACTCCCTCATTTGAGGGAAGTGGGATAGTGAGGTCATTTCCACATCCCAGTTGGGGAAACTGGCCAGGTTGATGCCATTAACCAGGATGGGGTGGGGGGCAGTGCAGCAGCACCCCGGGTTACAGGGGCTAATCTGACAGGGGCTTACCCTCAAAGCTCTTCTGGGACCCCAAGAGCGTGGACAAATTAGAAAGAATGGAGAAAGGGAAACTTCTTTTTATTATGAAAAACAGAAAACTTTGCGGAGAGCCTTACCATACATTTGACCTCAACCCTGGTCCAGTTGTCCGCAAGTCGACACCCACAGCCCCCGTGTGGACACTAATCACAGTACTTGTTCCATGTGGTAGGGTGAATAATGGCCCCCTAAGGCAGCCACATACTGATCCCCAGAAGCTGTAAATGTTACCTTATATGGCAAAGGAGACTTTGTAGTTGTGATCAAGTTACAAATATTAAAATAGGGAGATTATCCTGGTGGCCCTAATGTCATCACAGTGGTTCTTACAAGAGGGACATAGGAAGAGTAAGGGTTAGACAGAAGGAGGAGATATAATTATGGAAGTGAGAGGTTGGAGTCCTGAGCCGAGGAATGCAGGCATCTCCAGAAGCTAGAAAAGGCAAGGAAATAATTCTTGCCATTACCTCCAGAAGAAACCAATTCTGCTGACACCTTGACTGCAGCCTAGCGAAACTGATTTGAGATTTTGGACTTCCAGAACTATAAGAGAATATATTTTTGTTGGCTTAAGCCACCAAGTTCGGGATAATTTTCTACAGCAGCAACTAAAACTCTACTTACTGACATTTCTACTTAAAAATCCAACTTCCTGCCTAAAGACTGCAAGTTCATCTTTCTCCCCAGCAATGACACACCGTCCACTAGGTTCTTTCAGGCTGCAAGCCGCAGAGATACGTTCCACTGAACTTTAACAAAGGACATTCATTATAATGGTACTTAAGAAAGAACAGAATTGGCAAAACTGTCCCAGCAGCTGCCCCCAGCTTCATGGCCACTGGAACATCTTTTAGCCAACACTGTTAGTTTTGGTCATTGGGGCGGCAAGGCCAGTAATTCAATACCAACATGAGCGGTCATTGCTACAGAAAAGTGAGTCTATTTTGGTGACTCATTCCCCCGCTGCCACCACTTTCCTGCTAGAGTCTATGTGTGTCATTCAAACCCCCCTAAAGAAAGAAGCTGATCTTTTGTTCCGTCACCACCCAGAGTGGAATTCTCTTTGGTGGCAAAGATTCTCACTGAACAAATGCCTATGGCATTGGCCAACCTTTGGGCAGGTACTGATCCTTGGCTCATGCAGCTGTGGACAAGGCCGCAGAGCTGCATGTTACTAAAATCAACAGCCTCCAGGTGTGTTGCTGTGATCAAGGTGGCCTTGGACTTGGCAGTCATGGAGGGCTCAGAGATGTCTCTCTGATCCACTGGTGCACAACCCATTCTCCACAAATGCTTTTGAAAGGTAGTGACCCATAAAGGTATATATATATATAAAGATGCACAATCCCTGTCCATAAGGACATGGTCACATTGGAGTAAAAGGAAAAATATATAGAACCATTAGTAACAGGAGAGCATTATACTCAACAGTATTCTTTGAGAAACAAGATCAAAATATTACATAACCAACATCTTTTCCTGACCCCTAGAGAGAAAAGTTTGGTTTGTGTAAATTTACTTCCAAGTTCTTTTCTGGCAGTTCTGAGTCTGAGCTTGCAATACATATGCAGTAGTTAGGTTGGGGATGGTTGTAAGCCTGGCAGGGTACTTTTTTCCCCGGCCACCTGTTGCTGCCTCTGCAGTATTGAGAAAAACCTAATGTTTAAGGAGAAGCAGTTTTAAAATGGAAACTTGTATATTCACTAATCTAAGAAAATTTGATGGCAGATAAGGTCATAGTTCTATGTCTGAAACCAGAAAAGTTGGCATTCGGGCTGCCTGTCACTATCAGAACAAATAAGTAGAGACAAGGATTGAGTCTTTATGGACACTCTATTCGGGTGCTGGTAACCTGAGAAGATCACTGGTTATGTACCCTAAAATCCATCTTAACATTTCATCTTAAGCCGACCTTTTTATAAGGAGTAAAAGGGTAGGTAAGGGGGTTGGGAAAAAAAGTTTAATCAGATAAGAGTTGCAGTCTGGCTGCGATTTTCCTAGTATTTCTTTATCTGCTGATCCTCACTGAGAAGTTCGCTCCCTGGAACACAGTGGCTCAGATACCATCTCGATCATGGCTTGCAGACCCTCTGGGGCACGAAGTTGGAACTGCTTGCTGACCTCCTGAAGTCACATAGGTCATGTATTCCAGTTCCTGGAATAACGGCCTTCCACACACATTAATCACTTAAACCTATCAACTATAACTACAGCTAAAATCTTTTACTCTTGAGTTCCCCAGTCTGGCTCTCATGAAAAAGAGTCACAGTATGTTACTCTGAAGGACTGTCAGTGGAGCCCATTGACTCCACTGATAGACTCTGCAGAGAAACATGTCCTCACACTGAGGTATGTTTAATTTCAGAAATTCGAGAGGAGAAATCCCAGTACACAGAGGGGATCAGAACCACTCCCCTCCTTCCCTTCCCAAGAGCCTGCAGACACTGGGGAGGAAGCCAGAGCTAATCCAGGAACACCTGGCAGAGCCAAATCTGCCCATCACTTCTTAAGAGTCTTAAGGCCAGGAGCCAAATTATTCCTGGAAGCAGAAAGGGTTTCCTTAAGAAAATGGAGCGAGAAAGGCATTTAGGGGGCAAATAGGTCAAAAGCAGAGGCCTAAAGGAGGAGAAGAGAAAGAAGGAAGTGTTAAGAAGAGAGAACATGTCCCCAAGGGACACCCTCAAAAGCCCTAGGTAGCGGGGTCTCACTTTCTCTGTTGTGTAAGCAAAAGAGGGAGCTGGTTGGGGGAGAGGCACCCACAGCATCTGATTTCCTCTCCATGGGTGAGTCCAGCATTGAGAATAAGGAGAAACCCTTCCGTGGAAACAGACTTAACTCTTTAGATTCAGAGTACTCTTAGTTTAGGGAAGCAAGGAAAAGAAGGCCTGGATGGGTCAATTTCTTCAAGGATGCTGAGATAGTGTAAGTGAGCCGGGAGGAGCAGGATCAGAAGGCAGAACCTGGGAAGCAGCAGTCAATAGCTCCAAGTCGCCAGATCAAAAATGGATTAAACATTTGGGTAAAGGAACAAGAACAGAGCCGGATACCTCATGGCAAGGGCACAGCTGTTACAGAGCAAACTGGATATGTAAGAATTATTTTGAGTCTGCAGAGTCAAAGGGTTCCAGAAAAGTTTCTAGTGAGCAAGAGATGGTGAATGGAAATCAATTCCCACTAGTGTGATAGTCATGAAATACTACTCGAGGTTCCTTGTTTAATGTTCTGCCTTAACTGCTTTATTTTAATGAATGTAAACTTATTTATAATGACCTTTATAATTGTCACATGACCTCAGCTTCTCTAATCCCATGCTTCCATAAAGGTCCCAAGTTCCTCAGTTGGAAATTCTTCTACTACAAGGGATTTCACAAACTTAATTTCTGCAATTGGACATGAACTAAATATAATATGGACAAATTGGACAGCACTGCCATTAGCTGACAGTAAGGTAGAGATGTGATAGCTCTTATGGGAGAATGATACTAATAGTTATCATTTATTTATTGATTACTACTTACCAGCCACTGTGCTCTACATTTCATTTCATTGAATCCTTCTAATGACATGGTAGGTGGTGTTATCTTACTTTACAGATAGAAATCTGAGGCAAAAAAAGTGTGAGTGAATTGCTCAAAGGTCTACAACCACTAAGTAGCGGAGAGAGGGCATTCAAACCCCAAATGATCTGAATCCATAGCTCACATGTGCCGTATGTCTATGGGGAGGCAGAGTGGCAGAGGGCTTGTGATGGCCCTTGAAGGATGAGTGAAAGTCGGGTGTAGAAAGGAGAAAAAGAGAAATTCAAACTAAGGTTGAGACAGAAGAGTAAGGATGCAGGTGGAGAGTAGGGGAGGCCTGCCTACCTGGGCCTCAGGTTCATATTGGGACCAAGCAAGAGCTGAGGATGGAAAGCCAGACGGGACCAAAGGGTGAGACCTTGAAATGCAGGTTGAGGCCTTTCCACATGATTCATTACAGGAGAGCGAGTTCTTAGGTGTTCCAGTCCTAGTTTGAGTAATGCAACCAGTTATTATCATTTAACAATCCCTTAAGCCATGTTTAAAGTGATTATTTTTGGCAACGGTGATGTTGGCAAGAAATAAGGAGGCCTGGATCTGGAGGGAGAGAGGGTAGGAAGGTGGTAGTAGAGAGGATATTACATTAGTTCAGGAAAGAATATTTGCCAGGCTAAAGGAAAACATTTTGACAAACTTATTCCCTCATGCAAACTGGTCCTTCTAATATGATTCCCTTGGGATAATGTCAGGCCCCCCCAAATACAGGAAAAGAAGAAAGGAGAGGGCACATTAATTCTTTCATTTCTGCAGAAATCTTTATCTCGGGTTCTATTAGGAATAGATTATACTGGTACTGGTATCGCCATCAAGCTGAGTGGTTTGTATACTAAGCTTGGACCCTCTTAGCTAGGCGTTGCAGTTGACTTCTGTTCACAAGTCAGCTACCCCAGCTTTGGGGAGGTAAGCCCTTTGAATAGACCTGCCAACTGTGTATCCTGTTTCAGAAGAGCGTTTAGTCAGGGGAGTGTAGACTGATAGGTTTTATTAAGGGACTCTGGACCCTGCACTTTGTCTATGTTATGTCATTTGGTTCTCCCAATAACCCTGTGAGGTTGTAATTCCTCAATTATAGTCATGGAAACATGCTGAGAAGATGGCGCTGAAGGTCACACAGCTAGAAAGCAGAGGAGGGAATTGCCTGGTTCTTTCTAATTCCAAGCCTAGTGTCCAGCAAACAAATTAAGGAAAGGAAAAGGAAAAGGAGAAAAAAGTGCCATGATGGGTTTACAAGGGGAGTAAAGATACAAGAGGTTTGTTTTGTTGTTTGGATTCAGACTTAGGTTTGGACCCATAATTTAGGATCCCAATAGGATTTTGATTTTCCCTAAATTGATTTTGAGCTGGGGGCTGCTGAATGTACTGCTCTCCTCCACAATTTGAGTTTTCTAGAAGGAATCTCTCTCTGTGTCTTTTTGCCAGAAAGTGAACCTGAAGGAGTGCCTATGATGATATGATCATGCTGGATTGCTCTGAGGACCTTCATCCTGGGAGATTTATGCCTGTGACTTCACTATGAAAACAAAACTATTTTCCTCGACCTGTCAGGAGGCAACAATTAGAAGAAAAATGTGAAGTTTGCTTCTGATGAAGCATGTGGCCCTGTACTAATAGATCCTCTCTTACTAATAGGGTGATTTGTAGCTAAAATACACATGCCTTGGTCCCCTCCCCCCCAAAAAGAAGAAGAAGAAGAAGAAAGAAAACAGAATTCCTATTACTTTACTCCAGAATGGGGAAACAAAGAGTAAGCTTCAGAAATAAAATATGATGTATTTCACATATTTTTTCTGCATCAGGATGCAAATCATTCTGCACTTTAAGTTGGTTTTGTATCTGTTCACATATGATGAATCTATTTTTTCCTGTTGTTATAAAAACATTTCAAGACATGCATAACAGGGCTTCAGAGAATGCCGTCGATTCCTGAGCCACTGTGGACAATTGCACGTTAATATAAATTGACAAGGACTAGTGTGATCCCAGTATATGCCTGTCAGGATAACGGAAGGTCCAGCCGGTATGTCAGGTGGGTGTAATGGCTTCAGGAAGTGTTCAGGCCCTACAGTGTGAAGTCAATGGGATAACAGCAGTAGCAAAGCCATAGACTGCACAGTTAGGCGGTCTGGACATGGTAGGGCCAGAATATAGCCATGGTCCAGGCAAAAGGCAGACTCAGGCAGTCTGAAGGTATGGGGGCTCAGAATGAGCCAGCCCAAGATGTGCTTCTGTGGTATGCAGGTTACTTTGAGCTAAAGGCAATTTTAGCTTTAGGTTCAAAAGAAACTTTTGGCCCCTCCCTTTAATTACTATCTATAGGGCAGGGCAAACTTCTATTTACTAAATGTCTATTTTTCTAATCATCCTGCAAGGATGCTTTGAAACACCCAAGGTACATTATCTCATCTGTAGCTCAGGATGTCCCAGACACCTCAACCCTTCTGTGTGTCTCTGAACCTCTCCTGCCCGGGGGGGTCTCTGACTCTCTTATGTAGACAGGGTTCCCGTGCATATATATGCATTAAATTTGGTTATTTTATCTTGCTAATCTGTCTCGTGTCCATTTGATTATTAGACCAGCAGAAGAACCTCGAATAGAGGGAAGTTTGTTCCTCCCCACAGTTGGTGGTGTGAGCAGGATAAACTCACTGGCTGGAACCCCACTCTTTTCCAAAAGGCTGCTGCTGCTGAAGAGATCCCGGGGTGTCTGACACAGATGAGCAGAAGGTAAGCGTTCTTATCTTGTCAGCACACCCCCGGCTCTCTGTCTACAGGATCTGGTGGAGGCGAAGGTGGTGAATATCTTTTTCTCTCTTCTACGTTTAGATTGGCATGAGAAAATACTTGTGAAACTAGTTTCTTGAGCTAGTGACTCTTGCTTACTTGATATGAGACTTCATGGGTTTTATTTCTCTGTCTGGTTTCTCTCATTGTTATGTGTCTAGAGAGCTTGGCCTTATGACTAATGAGACTATTTTCTCCCTGGCCCCTACCATCCTGAGGGTGTGTCTGCCAAGGCACACCTTGCTCTCTGTCTGACCATGACTGGCTCTCAAGGAGTTTTCTGTTCTGTTCTGTCCCTCCCAGAGATGGCTGATGCTATGCATCTGGCTGGCAGCTGAACAGGTTATGGATCCCAGCTTAGGGAATCTTAAACCTTATTCTGTTTAAGGGGGGAGAGTTGTTTAAAGATAGGACTCCCCATCTTTATTAGACTGACTCTGAAAATAAACTTTCTTGGGTATCTTTTTCTTCTTTCTTTGTGGGATAGCTCTTGCATCTGAAGTATTGGTTTGAGTCACTATAGAGCCTACAATTAAGGCCAGGCAATGGATTCTTTTAATTGGAAAAACTTCTTAATTGAAACGAAAGAAAAAAATTTTTGAGAGCTCTCACATTTTTATAATAGCTGGTCATTAAGATTTCCTCAATCAGATGGAAGAATAGAAATTCAAACAAAAATCAAAGTCCACTCAGACCACTTCCTGTTTGCCCTTGGACATTTGCAGATACTTATAAAGCCATTACTTATGTTATGCTTTCAGAAACAAGTACAGTGCTTCATCAGAATGACGTGAAGATTCCAAACAGCGCACATGTATTTACCACATTTTATGCTAAAACAAAATCACTGTTAGTTAATCCAAGTCTCTTTCCAAATCCCAAAGACTATGACCATCTATAGGTTATGAGAAACCATTCACTTTTGATATGGAAGAAATCAGTGAAAAGAAACAGCTTAAAGATGAGAAATGAGTCTACTCTCTATATTTTGCTTAAGTGTGATTTATTTTTCCATGTGTAATAATAAAATTGCCTTTACTTTTGTTTTCTGTTAGTGACTGATTGTTAAAAATAATTTGAAACTGTAGCAAATATCTTTTAATTAATTTTCAGAGAATTATGTTCCATTATAATAACAAGCTATGTGAAAACAAAGCATATAATATAACACCACTTGTGTTTTTTAAAAGGTGTGAAAATACATGTCATTTTTTTTTACATGTACTGTAAAAAAAAAAAAATCAGGACATTGGAAGTGTCGACATAAGAAACATCCAAACCTGTAGAGAATTTTTATGAGTTTATTTGAGCCAAACTGATTACAATTGCCGAGAAGCAAAATCTCAACAGATTGAGAAAATTCCCCAGAGAATGGCAGTTTTGCAGCTTATTTTATACGTTAGAATCAAAGGTGGAGACATGAGGATTGCATGAATTCCACTGGTGGTAGATTAAGGGGGTAGAGAAAGCAAAGCAGGGAAATCTCTGGGACTAAATAAAAAGGAAAATGAAGAAATACATACTTTTTTTTATATGGTGGGTACAGGATAGTTAATAATTAACATTTATAGCACATAAAAATGTCATGCAGAGAAGAAGATAACAATGAGGCGAAGGGAACCAATGTTTTGCCATCCTGAAGTGGCTTTAGGGATATTGATTTTAAGCTGTTTATTAAGGAACAAGACTCAGAAAGAACCTTTGAGCCTCCCGTCTTTCCTGCCCAAGTGATTCAGACAGAGAAACCTGCCTTAGAAACAGGGTCCTGGCTGAATCACCTGAAGCATCTTCACGCGAGCTTTAGTCAGGAAGACACCAGGCCTGTTAGCTGACCCACTGTGCCCCGTTGTTTCTGAGTTGCCGAGCAAGACTTTGCCTGCCTTGTGTGTTCCCCCTTTCCTCAACTACCTGTAAATCACCCAGTCTTGCTTCTGAAATCTAATACCCTGTCCTCCACCTTTCTCCTTTGTCTAAAATGTCTTATATACAAGTTGCCTCATGGTCTTTGGAATTTTCATGCCTATGTGAATTTCCCACGTGCGTGTATTAAAAATCTGATTTTCTCTTGTTAACCTGTCTCTGTTAATTTGATTAGTAGCCTAGCTAGAAGAACTTAGAAGGTGGGTGAAAATATATTAATATTTTTTAGCCCTCACAGGGGGTTCTATGCTCTCTTGCCCTGGTGCTGGCAGTTGTGTCTTGAGGAATCTGGAAAAGATTATTCTGACATTTCAAAGATATGTTATCTTAGATGCCAAAAGACAGTAGATAGGCTCACTTAAGATAAGTATGACCTTTGTCAAGGAAGGCCGAGGACTTGCCTACCCTCCGTGACCTGCTTTTAGTCCGGAATTTTTATGTTCAGGCCATCTTGTGGTTACTTTAAGTCTCTGAGTTTGTAAGGCCCACCATGCAGACGTCCCTGAGCTTTGTCAGGTTTAGTATGTTGCCCGTTTTACATTTACAGAAGTACAGTTGTCCTGCATTTAAGTGGAAAAAAATTAAAGGAAAAGAATGGAAAAAAATCTTAATTAGGTTTTATGTCCTGAGAATTCAGCTTAGTAACTATTATGTTGAAAGCTCCAAAATATGGCCAGACAGACATGTGGGTTAAATTCCTTTTACAACTAGGGTCCTACCAAACTGCTGCTAGTCCTCAAGGAAATTATCATGTAAAATTACCATGGTTATTATGAGGAATGTGCCAATCAGGGGAAAAACAATGGGCTAAATAAAATGGACACTGATGGAGTTAAAACAAAGGTGTTAGTACAGCATTAACAAAGGCTGGATGGGCCAAGTTGGCCACCTGTTGCTCTTCCCCAACCCCCGCCAATGGCAGCCCAAGATGTGCCACCAAAGTAATCTCTGGGCAATTTTATCTTCAGCTCAAGAGAAACTTTAGCCTCTCACTTTAACTACTATCTACAGCACAGGGCAAACGTCGATTTAATAAATGTCTGTTCTTATTATCCTGCAAGGACTCTTTGAAGCACCTAAGGTGCACTACTTCATCCCTAGCTAGATATGCCTTATACTCCTCAGTCCCCCTTACTATCTCTGCTCTTCTCCTTCATGTGAGGTCTCTGACTCTCCCTGGTATATGGGGTTCCCATACACATTATGTGTTAAATTTGGTTATTTTCTCCTGTTAATCTGCCTCACGTCTATTTGACTGTTAGACCAGCCAGAAGAAACTGGACAGTAGAGGAAAGCTTGTTCCTCCCCCACAAGGGCATATGATCAGAACTTTCAGAGGAATAGAGAGAATGTGCTAGAACAGAGGAGAGCTCCATGGAAACAAGTGGGTTTTTTAAGACCTGGTACTATCTGCCCATTAAGAGCAGGAGCCATGTTTTATACAACATTCCATTTGACCCAAAACCTGCCACAGATCTTTGTCTTAGAAAAATACATACACATCAAGGGTTAGTTGAACATGTGACTCTCTATTCACCAGGTACACCCCTGAGCATCAGGTCTATGTGGCCTAAAGAGAAAGGGACCCCAATGAGAAGAAGTGGTCCCTCACCTGGGTTTCTCCATGTGGAGCTGGCATCCAGTTTGCTTAGGATTGTGTTAGTGCTCCATTCTCTCAAAATGGACTGATTTGGATCCCACTGGGGTCTAATTTTAGTACTAAGACCTTGACCTCCTCTTCAACAGAGAACTTTCTGCTTGAGAGATGTTTACTAATAATCATTTACCTGACTTTCCCAACTCATTTTGGAAGCACATCTGAGCAATATGCATGTTAGAGTTGGTGCAGTATAAAGTAGATTGGCAGCACCTTATCTTAGGGTAAAGCAAATACCTAAATCCTTGCTTATTTTTGCCCTTCTTTCCCTTCAGCTTTTGCAAAGTTCACATACATTTCCATTCATCCATATCACACTTTTGGGTTTTTTAGTTTTTATTTTTCTTTTCTGATCTTTTCTTTTTTTGTTGTTTTTCCCTTTTTTCTTCTTTGTTTTTTGTCTTTTTTATGTTTTTAAAATTATTTTGTTCTTTTCTTTCTTTTTATATGTTGTTTTCATTATTTGGTTTGATACTGCGAGCTGTTCATGGATAAAGGCCAAGCATAGTGCCTGGTACATAGTAGAACATCAATAAACAGTTGCTGTTGATTAACTTAAAAATAATGAATTAATGAGTTTATAATGTGAAACTGGATAGAAAGCTAAACAATTCATATTACAATTAGCTCAGTATATTCTCTTCTAGATATTGTTTTTGCAACACTCTTTTCCCATCCATTAAATCTTGGCTTAACACATGAATTTGGGCTGCCTTGCATTTGATTATTTTATGGTCATCCCTCCTGTGACTGACATGCTGCTAACAACTTCCTGCAAGAAAGAATTTGATGCTCAGCTGTGCGCAGTGCAGTCAGCCGTCTGCAGTGCCTCCAGAGTCTATCCACAGAATTTTTTTCTCGGTTTCAGGTTGAACGGAGACTGAAAAGCATGCAGCTGATGATGCTCTGCCCCCACCGCCTGTAGGCAATGGCTGAGCCTTTAGGAGGAGGGGCACTGGGGCGTGGCCATTTCTGTCCAGCGTGGGACTCCTCGAACTGCGATCTTTGTTCTGGTGTTTCCAGTGGGTTGGCCTGAAGCTTTCCTTGCCCAGTTTTGCTTCTCTCTCCCTTTGTTTTTAGGAATTAGATCTGAATCAGTCTGAATATTTTCCCTGCCCAAAGCTGCCCTTGGTCTTTATCTCCCCTTTATCTTTCACAGATTTCACCTCTCAATAAATCTCTTATACTCCCCTCTCCCATCCCAAAGTCAGCTTCCCAGAGGATCTAAACTGACAACACCTACACAATACCTCATCAGATTTATTTTCTCCCTTTAATCATGATAGAGAGATTTTATTGGCTCAAATGTATCGTGCCTCCCCATCACAATTGCAGCCTTGTTGAAATGCCCCTCAAAGAAAACCATTTATCATGACAACAAAGCCTTTTCCAAATCATGTTTTGGACCATCATGTTGTTCCTGCAAAAATGCATCTTGTGGGGGTGACATTATACATCAGCACCCCACATGAGAGAATAGGGCATTCAGCACCCCACACATGAGCTCTTTGGCAAGTCTTTTCAAGCCTGGATCGCAGCCTGAAGGAAACCTGAGAGTTCCTCTGGGGTGGGGAGGGGCCCCGGATGTGTTGGGAGGTGATAATGAGAACAATCCTGTTTGAATGGGTTTATGAGGCTCTCAGATGGGGCCCTTGAGGAGTCTGGTGCTTTTTTTCTACTGGGCATTTTGCGTTTTTGGCACAAGATACATTAAAGTTTGGAATGAGATTATCATAAGCTATTTGTTTTGCCCAAGTACCAACTCCTGCTTTAAGTCTTCTGTTCCCTCATCTCTTGTTTGCTTCCACCTTGCCAGGGAGACTGCTCCCATGTGGCTCTTGGTGGCCCCACCGGTAGCTGACAGTGAGACTGGTAGAGGTGGGTAAAAGCTGTAGCCAAGAAAATCAAAGAACCTGAGTCCTATTGTTTGTATATCTACTTGCTGCTTGCAGTTTGGTATTCTTACGGACTCTGTTGGGACCCCTCTCCTTACTGTGAAGCGCATCACCTAGACAGTAGACACATACTTCCTCATTATATAATGCTTCGATATTGGGCATTGAAAATATCAATTCCTCCAGCTGTGACTTTGTGTACTCAACTGCATGAAAAGAGGAAAACATTAAAAAACACTCCATAAGGCATGTTTTAATATAATGCAGCAACAAGGTGGCTGGCGCCCTGCTTCAAGAGGCAGAACGTAAAATGCCAACAGAGTTTTCGTAGGTTTGCTGTTCTGCTTCAAACATATGGATGTTACTGTTTTTCTCCCATTTATCCCACCATTGTTGCTTTATACCTTTTTAAAAAATTCGGGACTTGGGGAGGGAGTGAAATAGATGTATGCTTATATATTCCATCTACCATTTTACCAGGATTCACTGTTTAATTGTCTTCTCTCTTCAGTTTTGGCTTCACACACACAAATAGTTGGATTTATATAAGTTATATGTTCATATGGCTCATCCTTCCAAGAATTAGAGTAATATTTGTGGAGCATCTTATAGATGACAACTATTTTCTCCTCCTTGACCTTATTTGGGGTTTGCTCTGACCCAGTAAGGGAGAAACTATTATTCATTTTTAAGTGTGAGAACACTAAGGTTTAGAGAAACTGAGTCTTATTCAAGTTCCATTAGTTGGTAAGGAGCTGAGATGTGACTCAAATCCAGATTTTCTGGCTCCAAATCTGACTTTTCTATTGTCACCTGCATCAGGCCTTTTGGTGGATACTTTCCATAATCAACCTGCAAAGCTGCCTGTCTCAGCAGTGGACGGTTCTGCTAAGAGGGTCCTCCTGATTAACAGCTGAAATTCCCCTCCTTTAATATCTTCCCACAGGTTCTGTTTCTACCACGTCCAGCTCCATGGCATAGATCTCATTTTTCTTTTCAATATAAGGCTTTTAACTTTTTGTATTCAGCTGTTGGGATGTAGGTGAAGGGCAGTGGGCTTGTCAAAGTTAAGGAGCTCTGAGTCTAGGATGTTGGATGAGTGTTGAAGTCATCCTTGGTGGTGTTAGATAGGGTGTGAGTGACATGCCAAGATTCTCAAAGAATGATGATAGTAACTAATGGGAGATAGCAGATGACAGCAACAAGGCGGGAAAGAGAGAACGTGGAGTGTCTGAATAGCATGAGACTCGAGGAAGAGATTTTGTCTATGGGCGGATGCCAGACATGTAACAAGAAGACTGGAAAAGGCTGCTCCCACCTCCTGGCCATGAAATTAGGTCCTAAAAAATCCAGATAATTAGATAAGACAAGGAGCTGGAGGAAACAATGGGTATATAGGTTGAAGATATGGAAGTGTCCATTATAAGGAAATGAGGTTTACGTAGGGTGAAAGGGAAAGAATTGTGTTGAAAGTTACTGAAAGACAGAGTTGGGAAAAAGTAAGCTCAGAACAATTCAAGGATATGTATGTGACCTGAGTCAATTAAAACGCACGTAATTCCTCCACTCCTGACCTGCTGCTGAGGCAGTTGAGAGTAATACCCAGACAGCCTGAGCCTTACGTCTGTCTCTCCCTCCTTCCGATGGAAGCGAGCCTGTGGGTGAGGGAAGCCTGCGTCCTCACCTGCAGCATGCCCTGGCTTGCCATCTGGCCCACAGGGTTCTTTTTTGTCCATCATTGCCAAAGGCACTGGGTGAAGGGCTTGGTCTGAAGCCAAAGCAAATAGCAGCTGAGAGACACACAACAGTTGGCGTCTGGCTCAGATGCCTCTGGCGCCTTCCGAGACAAACCTTTCTCCCCCAAAGAAGTCTGCCTGGCTCGATGAACCCTACAACTAACATTTGTGCAGTGGTTTGGGGTTTAACAGGCACTTCCACATATAATACCTCACCCCATCCTCTCAATATGCTGGTAGTAAGTTTTATGATTCCCATCTTACAGATAAAGAAATTTCCAGCTTCCTTTCTTATAAGTGAGTGACACGAAGTCATTAACTCTCTGTGAACATCAGCTTTCTTGGTAATAAAATGGAAATGAGATTTATGACAAAGTTGTTTTGAGAATAAGATAGGATTCTGTGTGTATAACACGTGTTTGCACATAGGTGGCTTCCTGTAAATGTTTATTCTGTATTTCTGCTTAAACGATTTACCCCAGTGTGCTCGGCTACAGAAAGCCAGGTTTGGAGTGGCGATCTGCACTTGCTACTGAAGAGCAGGCCATTCCTAAAAGGGGAGAGAGATCGTTTTTAACTATAAAGCTTTGGAGACTGTGATAAATTATAGGGATGGTGGCATCAATTTCTTCCATCTCTAGGTGCATATTTCTTTGCAATGTGAAACTGTCATTCTTCCAATAAAAAAAAGGAGCCTTTTTTCCCTCCCACTCCAACCTCGGCTGGGACTGTGATTTGCTTTGATCAGCAGAAGGTACTAGAAGTGACATTGGGCTTTGGGTGTCTACTCTCACCTTCTGGATGCCCTGTGACTCTTGTTTAAGGAAAACCAGGCTGGTCTCTTTGAGGATGAAGGATCACATGGAAAGAGAGTTCCAGTCATCCCAGTAGTGAATTCATCATCACTGAGGCACCAGACATGGGACTGAGGACAACTGGACCAGTCAGTCCCCTAGCTGGCATTCCCTCCTCCCTCTCACCTGCCAACTGGAGGCAGTATAAGCAAACCCAGGTGAGACCAGCAGAGGAACTGCCCAGCTGAGCCTGGCCCAAATGTAAAAATCATGAACAAATGCACAATCTTTGTTTTAGGCCACTAAATTTTGGGGTGAGTTGTTGTGTGGATTTAGATAACTGATAAATGGCCAAGATAAGATACTAGGACAATATCAGTAGGATTGCATAGATACTGAAATCAGGTAGAAGAAGGGACTCATGACATCATCTTTATCCTTAAATGTAGGTTTGATTCTTTACCATCTAGTGGTCCTTCAGACTGAATATAGAACTTGAAACTGATGAGTTTTCAAAGACTTACCCCGCTGATGCATGTAATTCTTTGAATAAATAGGTATAGTCCAATCTTCCGTCCAGGGGCTCCAAGCTCAGACTCTTACTGACTTCCACCTCATGGTTATGCCCAATAAAGGACTAGACCACATATGTCTGATACAGGGTCTTGGGAATATTGCCAACATCATGCTAGGAGGCTGCATTCAAGTTTGGGTCCAAATCTCTCAGTCCTCGGTGCCCACCAATCCCTTTGGTGTGTGGTGAGACCATGCTCACCTCATCATCATCTGCTCAGCATCACAGAGACTTCCAAATTGTTCTTGAGCAAATAATGCTTAGAAAAAGGGACACAGAAGCAGGGAAAATGGAGCAAGGTAGTTCAGGGTAGGCCGAACCGCCTGCTCCAGCGCAGACTCTATCTGGGTCAACTTGAACCTTTCAGAGGGACTTTGGTCTGAAGGGGCTGAGACAATCCCTGAAAAACTTTACAACCCAAGTGAAACACCTGAAATAGACTGTCCTTCTCTGAGCAGGAAAAGCCAGGCTGTCCTTTTCAGGTCACCTGGTAGTTCCTATCCTCAAGTTGTCTATGGACAAGGGAGAAGGCCAAGGTGACTTCATGCGGTGGAGAACAGAGCAAGGGCCTATGTTCAGTGGGAAAATGTTAGCAAAATAGTCATATGCTCATTTGCTTGCTTTTGAGTAAAGTGAGATTAATCATGTGGGTCCCAAGTCACCTGTGAAGCATGTGTTGCAATCTGGGGTGCAGGTTGCTGTATAGATTCTAAGGTCCTCCCTCCCCTTCTTAGGATCAGTCCAGGTGACACTGTCTTTAATGAACTAGGACCTGTTTGAATTGTCTCTCTCACTCTCCTCTCTTGTCCTCCTTGCCAGCAACAGAGAAGAGACAAAGGAGCCAGTGACAGCAGAAATGGCAGCTGGGTTCCTGAGCTGTGCTTCCTTTGCAGTCTCATTGCCTGTGGTTGCAGGAAGGAGAAAGGGCAGGGCATGGGTTGGGGACCACCGCTGCTCAATCCTGGGTTCTTTGAGCTGTGGTTAGCAGCCCACCTCTCCAGCCCACCGGCAATCAGCAGCATTCTTGAAGGTTCTGAGAGGACTCGGGACAGCCTGCTGGAAAGGACACCAGGAATGGGAAATATGGCTCCAACCCTGACCTCCTGCATAAGTTTAGGCAAGTTAATTAAAATAATATTTTTGAGGTGTGTAGCAAGTTGCAATATGTTTTCAAAAGTACTTTTGAATTTATGCTCCCACCTGCTATGACACATGTGATATATGATGTGATTATTCCTATTTAAGAAGAGAAGAAACTGTGGTTCAGGGAAGCCAAGAGATTTGTCCAAAGGCACGTAGCCAAAGAGAACCAGGGGCTGCTGCCTGCGCCCCTGCACTTCTTCCACCCCCTTTGCCACCATTTGTAAGGTGACTTCTCTGAGCCTGAGTTCCATCATGCTTCAAACAATGACAATTTAACTGGGCACTTTCTCTGTGTGTGGTACACATGTTACCTGTGTTATCCCACTTAATCATATAATCCTTAAAATAACCTGTGGGCAGGAACTCTTTTTATCCTTGTTTTACAGATGAGAGGTCTGGAGCTTAGAGAGATCAGATACCAGCCCAGCCAAAGCCCACACTCTTAGCCACCTTGCTGTGTAAGTTCCCACCGGTAATTGGAATGAATCCCCAAGCCACCTACCTCACCAGCTCATAGATAAGTGATTTTGTAAGATAAAAGTAGACGGTAGACGTGAAAAACACTTCTTGACAGGAAACATATGTAGCAGAAATACAAGGAGAAATAAAAATCTCTACTCCTGCATATCTTTTGCTATAACAAAGCCCAAACTAACTCCCAACAAACTGACACAATCACAGATCTTCACTGACAAAGTAGCAGAGACAGCCAAGTCAAGAAGTTGCAAAGGGAGGGTGCTAGAGCCCCGAAGCACAAGTCCTGGAGGATTTCCTGAAAGAGGTGAGTTTTGCTTAAGTTCCTGGCAATAAGGCGGCCAGAGAATATAAGAAAGGAGAGGCTTTCCAAGCAGAAACACTGCCCTGTCCAGGGGAAAGTAGACAGGAATGGAGATTCTAAGAGGAGTGAGTGTATGAGGGCAATGTTCTTGAAGCCATAACAATGAGTGTGTGTACACACGTGTGCATGAGTGTGAGTGTGTATGAATGAGTGACAGGCAAGGTCACTCGCCCCAAGGTGACACACAATAGCTTCCACGTTATTTTAAACACAGACCAAAACTCATCTTCTGCTGAGCACTTCTTCCTGTCACACTCTCCTATCTCCCGCAGAATCAAAATACACTCTGATCTTGGCGCAGACTCTTGCTCTCACTTGCAGGCCTTTTCCATGGACTTTTATGTCTCTGTTTATTTTGTGTGTTTCGTGAGTGGCTCATGCCTTTAAAGGAAATGCACCAGCCGCAGCCTGGCCTGTCATTAGAGCCCTTTGCTGGCCGCCAGCTGCACTTACCCTGCTCCTGGGATGGGTGAGCCTGGGCTTTTAATTTGCTGTGACAGGAGATAATTGTTGCTTGAGTTTCCACCTCTGAAAATAAATCAGGGTGGTGCTTCCCAGCTGGGATCCACAGAGGCAAACTCACCCCTGGGGCTTGTGCCAAGGAGGCTTAGCCAGGCTGGAGCGGCTGGTCTCCGTGTCTCTCACCTCCTTTCCCTTTCTGGATTTCAAAACATACAATTAGTATTTTCTTTAAGAGCTCAAGATGGAAACGTTAGGGAAATTCTGATAATGTATGCAAGAATTCTAGAGGTAGGGTTGTGGGACATTTCAGACTCTAAAGATACTAAACTCCCTACTCTGGCCTGCTCCCCAGAGTCAACAGCTGCACTCAAGTTCAAGCACATCATAGCGTGTGCCCACCAGGGCTGTCCTCCATGTTTTTCTTCTTTTTAAAATATGACATCAGGCATAGACATAGCTGGGCAAGGTCTCACAGAGTTAAACACTCTGAATGACAAGTCAGGTTATGGGTTTTTGGATAAGAGGCAAGACCCTTCTCATCTCTAAAATGAGGCAGCTGGAGACAACCTTCTAAGGCACCTTCTACTACAGGAATCTGTTTGTCCTGGACTGCATTCACAGGCCCGTCTACCACAGTGATGTGAGTACAAGCTCTTATGGAGCCTGAGTGGGTCACACAAGTTCAAATTGTATAGAGATGGGAATTGTACATTTCAGCTCTGGCTTAGGACTAAGATAATAGAGATGGAGAAGCCAAGGGCAGGGAAGCTAAGAGTGGTAGAGGAAAATGAATCCATGAGGACACTGCGCCCTCTACTCTGGGGCCCTGTAGAAGGTCTCTCCTGTGCTCCAGGTCTCTCTGTTCAAGTCCTATCTCTACTCGTCTGCTGTATGACCTTGGGAAGGTTGCTTAACCTCTCTTAGTTTTCCTATCTATAACATGGGAAAGACAACAGACATTCTGCACTGAGCTGTCATGAGTATTAAAATAGATAGTACCAATCATTTATGTTGCTCACTAAAAATTCTCACCCTCCTCCTTTTGGGCACCTGATAAAGACTGCATTTCCCTAGATCCTTGATGTTGAACTTTGCCACGTGACTTGGGCCCATGGAATGAGAGCAGCAGTATCCCCTGTGACTCTCTGCAGAAACATTTAATTGCCAGTGTAAGACACTCTTGTGCTCCCTTCTTGCTGTAGCAACTGGCAATGCCATAATGGCAGAAGCTCTGTTACTCCAGTTCAGCATATGAAGAAAAATGAAGAGTGTTTGTTACAACAGCACAAATTAGCCTACCCTGACTATAACAATATATATGAAGCCCCTAGCATAGCCTCTGAAACATAGTAACCTCATAGCAAATGATGGTTTCTATCTTGATTCTTATGACAAAGGCCAGGACCACTAGCTTTTGAAGCAACCACATAGAATCTAGCACAGTTCTGGGCAAATTCTTGTACACTCTTTTATAGAGATGAATTCAAAGTCCTTGGAGGCTATCAGAATGAAGGGAATGAGTGTGCCCAAGAAAAATGAAACTCTTTCCAGCATCTGAAGAGGGAGAACCACTGTTTGCCCAAGGTGTAAAGTCAAGTCAAGTCATCATGGACTTCATTTTTTTACCAATCAGAAGGTAGGTGATAGAACAACTTGTTCCTGTCCCCATCTCAATGACGTTATGTCTCAGGCATAAGCCTAATGCATCCTCTGCTTAGAGTAACAAGTAGCGGATGCTGGGTACTGATTCCAGTATTTGTCATTGGTTACTTAGAGCAGACACCAAAATCTTTGTTCATGTCAATACATACCATAGTAATATTTTTCCCATTAAACTCAGTAAATTATAAAGTGATAGGAATTTCAGTCACCTTAGAGTAAAGGGAGCCATACTTAAAGAACCTGGTCATTCTTTCCTGGGGAGTCTCTACCAAAAAAGGAATTTATTACAGGTAGAGAAGAAGTAAGGCAGGTAGAAGTTAAGGGCTTGACCTTGGGTGACCACAGACATAGGTTTGCATCCCAATTCCTTCACTTAACTATAAGACCATATTTGTTCAACAACTCAGAACTGTTCCTGACATGTAAGTGACTGTCAGTAAATATGTCTCATCAAACGCAATGAGTTGGTTAATAATCTTCCACATTTCTATTATTGCTTCAGTTATTTATTCATTTAAAAAATATTTACTTCAAATTTTCTCAGTGCCATGACCTCATTTCATCTTCCCTACAACTCTATGCAATCAATACTATTGTCCTCATTTTGTAAGTGATTAAATTGAGGCACAAATATGAGAATCTTAAGGCTACAAAACCAGTTAAGTGGAAGAGTTGGGCTTTAAACCAAGATCTGACATAGGAAAGTCCTACAAAGTTGTAATCTGTAGAGAGGTGAACATTTAGGAGTAAATTTCAAAATCTATACAGCTCCTAACAAAGGAGAAGAGTTTTTTTTTAATTCCACCCAGTCAACTCTTGAAGCCTAGTGAGTTTGAACTTGATGGGGATGTTTAATATAGAAAGGCATGCTGGCAAGGAGTGTGAGCCATCTCCTGTGTGAAAATACAATCTCAGCAGGGAATGTGCAGTCAAACAAGGGGAATGCAGGTCAATAAAGTGTGTGAGACTTCCCTGGAAGCAACCTGGAGGTCATGCAGACCCAATGTGGCAGCCGGGCACCAGTACCCCGTGCTCTCCGGTCCACGAGGTCTCCAGAAGGAAGACGCTGACCCAGGCCCCTGAACCAAGCCTTAAACACAAATATAGTGCTTTCCCAGGAAGCTCAGCTCTCTCTTGGGCATCTTACTATCTCGTACTTTCATTTCACGATAAAGCGAGTCTATCTGAGACAAAAATCACAGTTACAAGGGGATTTTCTTTTCTAGAGTCTAATTAACAGTGAACATAAAGATCACCACTATTTCCTGGACTAAAGAGAGGAGGCATAAAGAGCTAGGGTGTTTTAGGAATTAGCCCATTTCCTTGATAAATCTAGTCTTTAAGGTTTGCTAGCTGCTGCCAAGCTGGGGAGTTAGGTGTACTGTACTTTGTTACCTTTTATTCATTAATTCAACAAACAGTGCTTGAGCTCCCCCTAAACAAATAGTAGTTAGGTTCTGGGAGGGAGGCAAAGATGCATTCCCTGCCCGAGGGGAGCTTGTAGTCTGGTAGTAGAGAGAAGTACCCCCAACAAAGGTTCTAGAAAGAGGGTCTATAACAAAGTGCTAACTGTCCAGGGCTGAGGTGGACTCTGGGCTGAAAGATGAACAACATTTGAGTCAGGTCTTACCAAAGTACCTATATTAGTTGTAAACCAATGTTCTCATGGCCACCAGGTTTTAAAAACGAGACATGTTAACATGACCACCTACCCTTTAATACATTTTGGTCCTCGCCTACATAATTTCAGGACACTGGCATTGCTGTCAGAGATTCCTTGGGGACTACTGGGAGCCCTGGGTGTGTTCAGGAACAATTGTGCTTGAGCATCCTCTGTCCCAGAGCCCTGTCAGTGCAGGAGCTGGAGTCCCATGAATGACCTGCCTCCCAGCCACTGGGCGGCTGCACCTCCCAGGTCCTATAAGATGCTGCCTCTGTGTTCAGCACAAAAATGCAAAGACTTCCCTCCTCCCCCAAATCTCACAAGATCCTTCATCAGTGTAGCTTCTTCAGCCTCTGATTCACCCATTCTAAGACTCAGTCTGTAGCACCTGGGGGGACAGAAGCGAGAACAATAGCGAGCGAGGAGCCTTATAACCTCGAACAGACAGAAGAATCAGTTTTAGCACAACCAAACTGGTAAGGAGTGTGGTAGAGACTCAGGAAGGAGGACGGGGCAGCCATGGGTGGCAGCACCAGAAGGATACTGAAATGGCCAGTTGGATCCCCCTGAGAAGAGCAGATTCTAAACCATAAGCAGGGATCTCCAGCCTACAGCACCAGAGCCCAAAAAGTACACAGATAACAGCCAGCTGTGAAAAGTGGCAGGGTTGCTCTCTGACAGAGACAGACAGCTTGAGACACAAAGAGCCGTTTAAAGGGCCAACACATAAATTTTTATTTGCAGCCACTTACCCTGGTCTCTGGCAAAGGTGGGGGCGGAGTGGGCTGGAGACACCTGAGGATAGACTGGGGAAGGAATCTTTGGGGAGAGAACTGAGAGAGCGGCTGGCGGGATCTCGGTGCTGACTCATCCCCCATGCAGCAGCAGCCATCTTGCTCAGGCAGACCACTCTCCTGAGTGGTGGCAGAAAGGACCCAATAGCTCCACCCTCAGGAGGGACTCTGCCCTGCCCTGTGGCATCTAAACTGCCTGCTGAGTGCAGAGTGATTAGATTAACAGCTAAAGGAGCCACAGACAGTAGATTCCTGGAAGTCTGTAACAGGCTGCCTAAAGTCAGACAGGGTTGACATCTGACATCATCAGAGGCAGATCCAGAAAGAAAAAAACAGCGGTTTCCTAGCATAGAAGCTCACACCACAAAGTCAGGAAATCAAGACAGATCAATTTAAAAGGCAGAAACAAAAAAGAAGAGTCTCACAAGTAATGGGAAGACAAAGAAATACCCATCAATCAGAGGGAAAGAAGGAATCCTTAGAAAGAGAACTAAAAGAAATAGAAGCAAGTAAAATATCAGATATTGAGTTCCAAACAATGGTTCTGACGAAACTCAATGAGCTCAGTGAGCTCAGAGAGCATTACAAAAACTACAGGGAAACTACAAGGAACTTACTACAAACTATATCAGCATGAAAAAGGACATAGAAACTGTCAATAAGAGACAAGAGGAAATGAAGAATACAATTTCTGGATTGAAGAACACAGTAGAAGGAATCACAATTAAGCTTGGTGAAGCAGAGGATCTAATCAACGAGCTGGAGGATAAGGTAGAAAAAAGCTCCCAGAAAGAACAAGAAAATGAAAAAGACTCAAAAAGAATGAAGAGGCATTGAGGGAAATGCAGGACAACCTGAAACATAATAATATCCATATAATAGGGATACCAGAAGGAGAAGGAGAAGAGCAAGGGACAGCGAACCTGTTTGAAAAAGTCATGATGGAAAACTTCCCTAACTGGAAGAGAGAAAAAGTCACACAAGTCCAGGAAGCACAGAGGGTCTCATTCAAGAGGAACCCAATGAGGCCCACTCCAAGACACATCATCATTAAAATGGCAAATATCAAAGACAAACAGAATCCTAAAGTCAGCAAGGGAGAAAGAGGTTGTAACATATAAGAGAGCCCTGATACGGCTAGCAGCTGACTTCTCAATAGAAACGCTACAAGACAGAAGGGAATGGCAAGGAATATTCCAGATAATGAAAAGCAAAGGCCTGCCACCAAGACTGCTCTACCCAGCAAGACTCTCAATGAAAATAGAAGGTGAGATAAGGAGTTTCCCAGACAAAAGAAGGCTAAAAAAATACTCCTCCACCAAACCAGCATTGCAAAATATGCTAAAGGGACTGCTTTAAGAAGATGAAGGAAAAGAGTCTATGAATACCCAGTTCCTTTTGCAGTCACCAGTACTTGATATTACCAATATTTTTAATATTTATTAATCTGATTGTGACGGTGATGTGTTATTTAATTGTAACCTTATTATTTGTCGAAACTAAACCTGTTTTTGTAGCTTTCTTGCCTATTTCTACTATTTTTAAAAAGCTTTAAGTGACTTTTTGGTATTCTTTATCCATTTTTTGATTAAATGTTTATATAATTTTTTCCCTCAAAGAAACTATTAACCTTTATTTAGATGTGTTGCAAAGGCTTTCCTGTTCTATTACTTGTCCTTTAACTTTTTTTACCTGAATATTACTGTATAGCCTTAAATGTTTAATATAGTCATATTGTCAATATTTTACTTTATTGCTTATGGGTTTGAATATGTTACTTCAGGGTAAGAAAAATATTATTTTTGTATTCTCTCCTAAAACTCCTTAAATTTTACATATTGATTTTTAAATCGCCTGAATATTTGTTGTATAATGTGTGAAATAGGGCTCTATATTTGTTTTATTTCAAGTAATAGTGATCCATGCACCTTATATGTTGGATAAGTCTTATTTTCTCCATTGATTTGAAATATAAATTTAATCATGTATTACATTGTTAGAAAGGTATATATGTTTGTTTCTAGAATGCTCATTTTATTTCATTGATCTACTTGATTATTTCTGTGCAGGTGTTATGACTGCTGAGACTTTACAATGGATTTAAATTTTTTAATATTTTATAATGGATCTTGACATTTAAAAAATAAATAAAAAAAATCAATCTGTATTTTTAAAAAAGAAAGAAAGATGGAACTCCTGCCTTTTGCAACAACATGGATGGAACAGGAGAGTATTGTGCTGAGTGAAATAGGCCAGGGGGTGAAAGACAGACACCATGTGATCTCACCTATAAGTGGAATCTATTCAACAAAATAACTTAATGAATAAAATAAACCACCGGCAAGGAAACATAGAGCACACTGAAAGTGACCAGAGGGGATGGGGAAGGAGGACCATGGCGGAAAGAAGGAGAAGGAACTAAACGAAGAACATGTAACCCGTGGACATGAACAACAGAGTGGGAATTGACTGTGGGAGAGGGGGGCAGGGTGGGATGGGTGGAGGAGGGCAAAGGGGGAAAAATTGAGACAACTATAATAGAATAAACATGATTTTAAAATAAAATTTAAAAATGAAAAAACAACACGGCCAAATGTTTATTGTTTGCCTAGAAATACAAGACATGTACTCAGGGATTTGAATGAAGAAGTTGGTGTAGAGGTTTGAACTTCCACCAAACTGACTTAAGCTGACAGAGCAATCTTCCCCTTATGCAACTGGCTTTTCTCTGAAAAGACAACTGTTCAAAGCTCAGCCCACTACTTACTGACTTTATTGACCCTGTATCTGCAGGGCAATCATAGTCCATTTGAATGGACTAATCAAGACCTACGAACTGCTGTCTGCACTGATAGCCACTTTCCTAGAGATCAAAGCCACGTGGCTGGGCGGACAGACTTTCAGCTGCTTTTCTTGCATCCTTTTCTGATCAGAGTCATTTATCACTTGAATGTCATAATCAGCTCAGGGTCTTTTGACTTCTGCTATCTGGTAGCAGACGGTTGAATATTAGATAGTTTAACTATTTGAGCCCATATTTAGTCTGCCTTATAAACAACACTGTGATTAAAAAACAAACAAACAAAAACCCTTCATAGGAGGATCTATGAAATGGGAAGAGGCAATACTCATTTAGTCATATCTTCTAGTGACCCAAGGACAGACAAGCATATTATGACAAGGAAGCACTGCACCTGGCTTGGATGAGATGGAGGTAAGAGTGTGTGTGTGGGGGGGGCGGTGGAGCGGCTGGTGAGGAACAGCAGCAGTCCTTCGGCCCAATCTCAGAGGAAGAAGCTCTGGGGAACAGGCTCTTGTCACTTGGCTCACCCTGTAGTTATGGGAAGGACACCCACAGGCTCCCATGGACAGAGAAACCTCTAGTCAAGGTCCAAATGTCAGAGCTTCTGTGATCTCCCTGCTAAGCCCAGAGAATGAACTATAATGGTCTAAGTATTTAGATCTGTTTCTATGATGCCCCTGCCAGGCAGAATGTCTGTTCTGAGCCTGTATGGGTCCTTCACATCCAGGTGGACTGGGCACTCAGTGGGGACTGGCCAGGTGGGACAGGAAGGAGCTTGATGGAGGAAGGCTTGCAGGCCAGCTTTCCTGGTGGCTATGTCCAGAGACCCCTGGCAGCTCCATGGTGTTAACCTCCCCGGACCCCATTGCCTCCTTGTTGGTTTCCCAGATACCACTCCAACTCTTGCACTGAGGACAGCCTCCTTTCACCTTTACCCAACCAACTGATGTTCAGGGCCTGCCCCGGCCTGCCTGGCCTCATCTGGACAAGACTTTCCTCCTAGTGCATACTTAGCAGCTGGACCAGCTTGTCACCACGTTGCTTTCAAAGGGACTGCAGCTCAATAAGTAGTTGGTAGATTAATTAATTAATTACTTAATGAACTAACAAAGGAAGAAGTTCCAGCTCAGCTTCCTTAAGGGCAGCAGAGTCCTCTTCCTCTCCACTCAGACTGGGAGGGAGACAGGAGTGGTCTGAGTCACCCACCGCCCACTCCAGCCTGGAGACCCTGGGAGAAGAGACCAGAATCAGGGAAGCAAGAGGAGGCTCCTTGCTCTGGACACTCTGGAGGCTCCTCAGCTCAACCCGCAGAGCATCTCCAGGAAATCTTACCCACGATGGCATTTTCTACACGGTGGCATCTCCTATACTCTCCTTTCTGTGGACCGCATCTGTGGGAACCACTGGTTGGCACAGTGACCAAGCTCCCCAGGGTGGCCAGTCAACAAGCTGGCATCCTCAGGAAGGTGGTGTTTGGATCTGACTTGGGAGCTTCTGGGACTCAGCCTTCCCTCTCCCCTGTCACACCGAGCCCCAACACCACTTTCCCCAAACATTCCAGTCTTAGCGTCTTCCAATGTCCCTACCACACAGGCAGCCCCTGAGTGACATCACTCACCATGACTTCATGTCTGGTGGCACTGGCCTGATTGCATAAAGATCACTTAGGAAGTTTGTTAAAAATCCAAATTTCTGGGCTTCACTCAAGACTTTCTGGGGTCGAGGTAGGACATAGGGATCAGGAGCCTGTATTCAGGCATGTTCCCAGGTGCTCCTAAGACACCGCTAGGACTGAGAATCACTAACAATTAGAAAGTGCATTAAAACATCTCTGTAGACAAGTAGATTGGACCCCCAGAGGTCAGTTAGCTTTAGAAGAAACACTGTCTTCTTTTCCTAAAACAAGCCTGCTCTCTGGGTTTTGTGTACGTCCCAGACCAGCAAGAAGCTGCGAATGGCTCCAGTGCAATGAGGGCCGCCAACCGCCTTCCTATGCATTCTGGACTCCCAGGGACGCAGCTCCCAGCACGCTCCCCAGCTGCTGGAGGTGAGCAAGGCTGGAAACTTTCCTTCAAAGCTCACCATATCCCAAAAGCTTCAGGAAGGGGTTTTCCGGGGCTCTGAAGCACTTACAGCTCAGGAAGAGGTACAACTTGATGCATACTGCAGAATAAGTCCCGTGGAAATGCCTAAATTTTCCACATCATGTGAAGGGCAAAAATGTGTCTTAAAAAAAAAAAATCAGAGTGAAGCCAGAACAGACGTTGCTAACAACAAGACCGAATTAAGTAACAAGAAAGACTGCTTGTTGCCAGTGCTGAGGCAGGAAATAATTCATTTTCCTTTAACTAATCTCCTTGTTTACATTATTGCCTTTGCTCCACAAGACTGGCTCAGAGAAGGCCTGTTTTTTTGTTTCATGTTGTTTTAGTCCTCAGTCAATAGCATTTGGTCCCATTTAGCCTCAGGCCAGGGACCCCATGTACGAAGCCATAGTCATGAGTCACAACAGACTCACTGGGGAATGAAGGGTGAAGATAGCAAAGACCAGCCGCAGATCTGCTCCCCCAGCTGGGATAGCACCTGCCCCATCCACCAACACTGTCCCTGGCCAGGGCTAGCTGTATGTTGTGTGGAGCGGGAGCCAGATCTGCCTTTGGCACATTTGTATGCCCTGTTCTTGACACAGTTCTTAATGACTATTGAATACAAAGATGGTAGGATGGGGACACAATAGGTGATTTCCAAAGTGGGCTGGATAAATTTTCTTTTTCAACCTCTTTACACAATTACACATATAGATGCAGTGGGGAGGCATGGGGTTGGGAGGGAGAAAGAGAGAGAGAACAAGGATGAGGAGGAAAAAGAGGAAGAGCAGAGGGAGGAAGGGATAGAGGGAGAAAGAATGATAAATGCACCAGCTGTTCCATGGGTCAAAATCATAGATGGCTGCCGACGGGGTGGAGGGAGGTCCCATTTCCCTGTTACCATGACTCAGAGATTTCGTGCCCAGTAACTGCTGACTTCCTCCATTCCCAACATGCAGCATCGAGAGTTAAGAGCAGGCAGGCCATTCGCTGTAAATTTTTCTAGACTGGGAAGGCAATGTGTACCCACGTTGCTCCTCTCGGTGGTCTCCACCCCAGAGTGCCCTGGGAAGCATGGCATCTCCTGCAGTTTTCAGGGATTCTTTCTCTCTTTAACGCCAAGAATCTTTTGGTTTGATCTCTGGTTTGTCCACAAGGTGATATTTGAGGGTAGGAGGGGGCTTTACCTCTTCTCAGCATCGTCAGTCAAGAGTGAAGAAGAGAAGAGCAGGGATCAGTGGTCGCTGGGAACTAAGGTGGTGCCCAACACATTTAACCCTTTCTTTCCTGAACAGCTCTCTTCCTGGCAAAGGCATGTCACGGTAGTGTCAAAGCTCCATCACACTGAACATTCATGGCTCTACAGCATGACAGATGTCTTTGATGAAGAAAACAGCCTGTCTTGTGTGCAATGGAGAGATACATTCACATACATTTTGCTGCCTTAAAATAACAGAAGACAATCTCTGTTCTCTTGGCTCAAGCAAAAATAAAACTGGTTTTTGAAAGCCTTATTTAAAGGGTTCATTATCTCACAGGCTGCTAACTATATACTCTGCGCCACACTCCATAAAAGCTTCATATAACTGTCTTTGAAATTAACAGCCACCTCTTGTGCTTTTCAAGTTATTAAAGACGTTGCCATGGCGGAGAGACTGTAAACTTTCTATACTGGTGATTAGTCAGCGGGACCACATCCCACCAAATCCCCCAGAGCGTTCCTAACAAAAAGTTCCTTGTGACCCAAGCACCAATTTTTCTTTCTTTGTCTGTTCATTCTAATTCCACTCAATTACTCCTGAGCAAGCTGTTTTATTCCTGTCAACTTGTGTTATTTACTGGAGCCTTTCAGGAGGACTGACGTGGAGGCTGATATTATGTAGGATGTTTTGAGACTCATTAAAACACTTTAAAACAATCACCCATTGTGATATTCACAGCCCTATAGGACCTGGACCATTTGGAGCCTGGATCACTTTATTTATTTGCTATTAAAAGTTTCAGGTTAGAATGGCTTTTCTTGCTACAAAAATTTTGGACCTGGGAACCCAGGACTTGGTCTGGGCTCCTGTAAGCTTCTGGGCAAGGAGCTGAAGGATTAAGTGCGTGTGTGTTGGGTGGGGGAGGTGTGTCCAGGAACAGCTCTGTTTCTGACTGATGGGCTGCAGAGAAATGGGAGTCAGCAGGCAGCCCCAAGAAGCCAGAGATGTTTGCCTTCTACAAGGTAGGGAGATTCCTCTAGGAGACCATGCATAAGAGCAATTTTCTTCTGAAGGTAGAGGGGTCCCCTGTGGTGCAACTTTTAGTCCATCATTGTACCACCGTTATTTGTACAATCCCTGAACAATTTGTATGAATAAGCTGGATTTGTTGAGGGAGTAAAAGAGAAAACTGTAGTCCCAACATCGTTAGATGAAGGGTCTGTTTTATTGATGGCATGTGAAGAGTCGGGTGCAGGGGCGCACGTGCAGCCGGAGCTCTGGGCCAGAAAGTGACCCAAACAGCCTCTTCTGTCCACTCCCCTCCCTGCTTCCTCTTGTTTCCCACTCTGGTCTTCTGTGCTCTGGCAGCCCACCCTCCCCTATGCTGTGGGCATCTACCCTTGAAGGTGCAAGAGCTCAGCCTAGACATTCCCCGGGGTGGAAGGTTGACTTGTGTGCTCTAAGCTTACTGGAATTCAACAGGGAAGCCGTGCTCAAGCTGGAGTGGAAGTAGAGGGTTCTTGGTTTCTAAGTCACAAAATCTTATAATTTTTTACAGGGGAAACAAAAGGTCTCCCTTATCCATTAATTCTAAGATGCTATATGATTTCAGTAGTAGCTGTGGTCTCAAAGCCATGCTCAGAAAAAGGCTAAGTCACCCCGGCCCACTGTGTCCCTCACCTCACACATTTCTAGACCATGGTTTTCCGCAAGTGTCTCATCTGGTCACCCATGCCATCCTCATTACAAGCCAGGAGGTGGTAGGGACTGTCCAGAAGCCGCAGGGGCAGGGGAGAGTGAGGTTGGAGATCCAGAGCCATGTGTCGTTGGGTGGGTCACTTCTCTTTTTTGAGAAGTTGAACTGCATAAAAAGGAAGTTGAACAGGACTAACCTTTCCCACACTGTGTTCCTCAGGCAATGAGATGTTAATCTGTAGCCCCAGCTCCTAGACAGGATTTGCACTACCCTGAGTTTAGAAAATGCTGCACCCGCTGACCTCCTAGACCCCTCCTGACTCCTGAAGCAGCAGATAGGGAACATGGATGAAGACAGTTATACAGCATTACCTGAGGCCATGGTTTTCCACCCTGGCTGTGTCTGATAGTCACTTTGGGAAGATATATAAAAAAATAAAAGCCTCAGGCCTAACTCTGAGCCCAGGGACTATGATTCGCCAAGATGGGGGTGAGCCCCGGGCATCTGCATTTCTAACAACTCTCCAGGCCATTTGGATGTGTAGCCGGCATCATAGCTGATGAAATCAGGGTCAGGTTTAGAACCAGATGCTTTCACAAGGCCAGGAAATGAGGGAAGAACTAAAGCAGGTATTTATATTGCCCACTTCTGTTCACAGGACTGAACCCGTGGGTGACAGGACCTGGTGTGTTCTCCGAAGGCACTTTCCCAGAAACCAATTATTTAAGGTGCAGCAAGGCAGAATATGTTTTGTTTTGTTTTAAGCCTCACAGTGACACTCAAACCACAGCCCAAGGGCAAACATTGCACAGCTTAATTGATAGGTAGCCATTGCTGGGAACCAGATGGAAAGAAAACATGGGGGACCTAAGAAGAGAAGGGCCCTTGTGAAAGGTGACCTCTTCAATGTCCTTTGGCTGCAAGCAGAGCTGACCCAGCCTTCTGTCGAAGGGGTCAGAGCTTCAGGACAGAGAAAGCAGGAGATCGGAAGAGCCTGACCAACTTCCCCAGGAGAGCAAGGCTGGGTCTCATAAGCCAGGCCATTTCTGAATTGAGGGAACCACCTTGGCCCCCTGCATCACTCGTCCTCACCTGCACACACGCAGCTCAGCTGCCTGCCTGCTTGGCCAGTGGGGCTGCTGCCCAGCGGAGCCTGGTTCTGCTCAGGAGGACAAGCCAGAGTGATGAATCTTTCACTGAGCAAAGTTCAAGGTAAAGTGCAAGCCCAGAAAATGTCTTGTTCCTACTACTCCCTCTCATATATTCTGCAATCCAGACAAGCTATTTAGACAGAAAATGTTCTCCTCCTTTGAGCATTTGCTCCTGTTTTTCCCTTCCCACCCTTGTCTGTTGGACTCCTACACATACTTCAAGGCCTATGTCAGATCCCTCCTCCACTGATTTCCCCACTCAATGCAGTGATATCACTCCCCTCTGGAACTGCCTGAGTAGATGGTTTATATCTATCATCTGGCATTTTTCATATGTAGTTGTGTGTCTTTTCTCTTATTACAAGCCCCTGGAGATTGGAGGCTGGGTCTTATGTCTTCCTCTAGTTCCAGCATTTCAATATTATGCTTTGTGTGTAGCTGGTACCCAGTGAACGCTGAGGAATGGGAGATATTTGACAGTAATTGTAAAGCATCATGGCCCTCACTACCATCAGTGAACAGCGCTTGGCACTCCCTGCATCTCTACAACACCATGCCATCATCAAGCACGTAGTCAACATGGACAGAGCCAGGGACTTAACGGAAGGTCTGAACTGCTTTGAGTACCAGCTCCCACTTTGGGTTGAAAGACCGTCCGGTCCCCATTGCATTTGAGGTTCTCCTAAAAAATTAATGAAAGGCAATTTGTTCCACTGGCCACAAAACTTGGGTGGACCACATTTTGTAACAGATATGTAAATTATCTTATTAATAGAGTGTATCATTTGTCATAATGTCACACATTATTTCCCCTCTTTATTATGAGTGTTTATGTTTACAAATCTTATCTCCCTAAGAATGGGTAAGCTTCCTAAGAGCAGGTTCAGTAACATACAGTGAAGGAAAACCATGGGGTTTGCAGTCAGAGAGACCTGGATTTGAAACTTGGGTTTATGACTTCACCACCAGGTACCTAGCACAAATTGCTACATTTCTTTGAGTTAGTTTCCTCATTTATAAGATTACAGCAATAATGCCTTCCATTGTTTTACTAACTGTGCAAATTCCTGGCATGTTACCTGTCACAAAGTAGGTGCTCCATGACTACCCCATCTCTTTTCTCCTATTCCTTTGCTTTTTCTGTAAAATATACAGATGCTCCAAGATTTCCACAGCCACATTTACTGGACCAAAAACTGAGCGTAGGTGGTTCTGATGTATTTATAGGGCTGTTCAAACAAAATGTTAGAAATTAAACCTCTCTCAGGAAATGCACCTGGCCACTCTAGCAAGACTACTTGTTCATATGAATGAAACAAAAACATTTCCAAAGCAACTTTTGCCACAGATCAAACTCTTCACACGATTACCAAATTGCCACTTCACTTTGGGCCATGGAGAGAGAGAGAGTCAAGGAGGGGAGAGGAAGGCCAGTCGTCTGGCTGCTCTGGGAGGCAGCTTCTCAGGTAACACCCAAGACCTCTTCATCTGACTGGCTCCGAGGAGATTTACATGCTATTGGTCCACCTGCTGACCCCCCAGGTCATGGTGTCCCATTTTCCATGCATATTTTCATTAATATCCTGTCCTGTGATGTTTGCCTCAGAAGCACCTAAAGGAATTAGGTATCCAGCATCAAACAGGCTGTTATTTGGTCTATAACCTGAGACTCAAATGAAGAAAAACAAATGAGCTTCCACTGGCCTTGGGTATTTCCAGTAGCTGGAAATTCCCACTTCTGAAAACCTAGTGAAGTAGTCTCAATACAGTGTTTTATAGATCCTGTGGCAGGAGCTGAATTACCCCAAAAGGACCGCAGGGGCAGGTAGGAAGAAAACCTGTTGATGACCAAATCTCTTTCAAACTGAATGGATGTTTTTGTTCTGTTGTATATGTGGTTATTTTGTTATTGATGACAAGTGGGGTTTTTCTCCCTCCTAGTTTCAGAAGAAAGAGATGCATATCTTCAATTCACTACCCAGGAAACAATGAACACAGCTCCTCTTCCAAAATCCCAGTCCAAAAAGCTGACATAAGGGTTGTGAAGCAGACCGCCTGTGGGAATACCATAAGAAGTGGACTTTGTTTTGACTAGGACCTAGGGAAGTGGACTTTTAGTGTTCCTCCCTTAAACAAATGATGCTTTGAGTATGGCTTTGATGGTTGTTAGCCAAAGTGGATTTAACACACAGCCTCAAAACCAGCAGCTGTCTTTGCCACAGATATTGACCTTGTCCTACATATAGACAGGCATCACGTGTAATTACCCTGAGCATTTGCCACACTGTGGAATAAACTCAGGGTCTTCCCACTAAGGACATTTCTGTGATACAGTGGACTGGATTCAGCCCGAAAGAGAATAGTTGTGGTGTACACTCCAACCCAACTGCTCGTTCCCTCTCCTTGACCTACCCTTTGTGGGAAGTCAGGAATGCCAAATATTTCTTGCAGCTCTGCCCAGGCCTTTACTTTATTTACACTCCCCACCCCCACCCCCCACTCCCCAGCCCCAGCCCTCTCTTCTCCTGTGGCCGCTCAGGCGTTCTTTCTCCCTCCCTGATCCATCTCTCTCTCTCCTTGTTGGATGATTGCATTTTTATCTGAGATGGTACATCAAAGGTATCTCACATAAAGAAAGACAAAAGCATAAAATGACGTCTACTGGACAGCAAGCCTTGCTCTAGCAACGATAGTGTACAACTACTCCTGTGGAAGGGACTCCATGATATTAACAAACTGCATCAAAGTTCCTAGGCTGTAGATAAAATAACTGTTTTTCAAAACGTGAACTAAGATAGAGTCAGTCAAACGCAAACCAAATGAACAGGAGGTGGAAGATTGATGGGGGAACATTTTGAAAGAACCCACTGGCCAGTATGTTTGTTTCCTGAAGGGCAAAATTAAGCCCTTGGATCAGGCCTTTTTTTTTTTTGGTTTCTTTTCTAATTCTAGAATCTCCTCTAACCACACTGGAAAGGCAAAGTGGGAATATGACTTCTTCTGTAGTTACTGCTACACATCTATAAGGACATTTTCTTCAACAAATCTGTTTTGCCTCAAAATACATTCTCAAAATCATTTCTAGTCAGCATAACCCTGAAGGTGGGTTCTCCAGAAGGTGTAAACATTTCAGTTGTAAACCTGCTAAGGAGCGAGCTACTGCGCAGGTCTCCCCTGGCTGGCACGGCCACATGTTCCTTTGCCTGGGCAGGTTCCATTCATATCTGTTGACCTGGCGTGATTACTAAATCCCTTCCTTCAAAAGTGTCTAGTTTGGATGATAAACTATTTGGGCATCCTGCCAGTCACCAAATGTACCATTTTCGATTTACATTTTAAACATTGTGTGCATATAACTGGGCCTGCAGATGACCTGGCTCGGCAGAGAGGAGGGACGATGCCCGAGTACCAGGAGGCAAGGTGGTCTCAGAGGTAACAGTGCTGCTCATCCCTCTGGTCGGGTCCTGAGCTTTGCATCCAGCTGTTGGCTGCATACTGCAAGTGAGATTTTTTTTTTTAAAGCCTTGGACTTGAAAATAAAACAGTCGTCTTTAGAATATAAAGCAAATAAGGCCCCTGGGACTGTTCTTCCTTGTCTCAGGTCCTCATTCTCCTCAAGATTTCTCCATGCCACCACCATTGGCAGAGGACACAGGGATTCTGCTTGCTAGACAGGCCCCCTCAGTCCAATTTTCTTTGCTGTCCGGATGGGTGGAACATTCCTAGGTACAAAGAAAAACAGCACCACCCAATGCATCTTTATCAACAACTGTCAAAAATATATCAGAGAGTTTGGCCTGGACATCACCTGCTTGCCTAATTGAGCTATTGAAACTATTTGGATTCTATGTGCATAGGTAGTGGGAGAAATTTTGGAGATTAGGGGAGAGGCACAGAGAAAAGATTGATTCATAGTTGGATTCTAAATTCTGGGCTCCAGACATAAATATTTGTCTAATGAACATGTGAAAAATTGCATTGGAGGAGAGAGATTTTTGTCCACTCAATTATTGTTTAATACAGTAGTTTGTTTATCTCTAACAGAAGTTCATAGTAACATATACAGGCATTTTTTGATATTTTCTCTAAAGATATAGCATTTTGGCATGTTTTACTTTACTCTTTAGGTAAAGCTGATTTATCATTCTGACGATATACATACAAAATTAATGCACAAAAATATTCAATTTTTTAAAAAATAAAATTAACTGAGGTTAATTTTAAATGTATAGAGAAGCAACCTGTGGTGTTGTCAAATGCCTCCTCAACTGCCAAGCCACGCATGACACTGACGGGCCACAGTGCGATGGCGGGTCTCCCACAAGGACTTGCCTGCCAGGTCCAGCTCAGCTGAGTCTGGAGTGACATTGCACAGAGAAAGAAACAGTTTTGGTTAAACTCTAGAGCTAAAAGAAAAAGAAAAAAAATTGTCAAACCAACCCGCACTCATTTTGCATATACCATGTCTAAATAGGGTAACATATAGGAGTATTGAGAAAAGAAAACATGTTGATTTTAATATGGGAATATATTTCTTCCCTATTTCATGCCTGGGCTAATGGGCTGATGGCTCAATAGCAGAATATTTAGAACTGGAAAATTACCAATGAAATTTAAAGATATCTCTGAATTCTGTAATCTACTTTGGAAAGACCTTCCAACACAGGGCATCCATTAATCTAAATAAGAAACGAACACAATGAAAGAAGTTGAAGTAAAACTCAATTAGGAAATACCCACACATTGTCAAGCTAAACAGGCTGAAACCCAGTTTTCGGCTATTTACAGTAAAAGTATATTTGTTTGATAAACCATTTTCGAACAACAGCTTTTCATATCTTCTTTGCTAGATGCTCTATCATTCATTATCTCCTGTGTTCAAAAAATGGCCCCATGTGGTTGCTGTGGAATTCAAGACACAGCTCTGTTTACAGAGTGAACTGGTGCTGACGAGCTGTCTTGAGTCAACTCCTTCCCTTCTTTTGATTAATTAACATTCTTGACATTTGACTTGGCAGTAGTATTTTCGAAGTCTAGCACACAACTCATAAACAAATACAATATTCTTGGTGTGAATTGCTGATGTTTATTAAAAAAAGGAGTCAGCATTGTTTTCAAACTAAGGAAAATTAGTTTATTTTGTTAGTTACAAGTTTCTAAGGTTTTTGTTGTTTTCTTTCTATTTGTTTCAGAATCCACCAGGGAATTTCCCTGCAATGAACTTGGTATGGAATTATTCTTCTCTTTTTAAAAATAGCCATTCTATGAAACAATTGAAATTTATTGGAATTGTTTATTTATATACTTAAAGAGTGTTTTGGCATGTGATGTGTGGTATGGATATTATTTAGCCATGACACCAAAATGGATGTAAAGAATAGGATAACTGATTTTTAAAAAACAGAGTATTCCTCTTCTCAGAAAACTGTTATTTCAGTCTAGACCAAAAGGCCTTTTCCTCAATGCATCACAAATACCAAACTTGTATCTCTTTCCAACACATATGTTTTTGTCATATTTTGCCAACTTAGAGCTGTAACCTAGTGTTCTAATTCTTTAATTATTCCTCTGATTAAAAAATTAAGCTGGAATAAGTTAGTAATTACTTTAAAAGTGTAATAAATATATAAACTTCAGCTTGTATGGAATGTAGGATTAATATGGTCCCTGACAGGCCAAACACCATCACAATATTAATAACATCAGTGACAATATGTTACAGACATTAAACATTTACATTAATAAATCTCTTTCCCAGAATATCCCAGAACTCTAAAACTATGAATTAAAATCGGCATACACCAAAGAGCAATTATTCCCCCAATTACTTCACAAAGAATAATGTTTTAGATTTTAAAAATAACATACATCAAAATTCAGCTTTTTATTTGCATGCTTTAATATCATGTTATGCTCTTTTCTAACTATATTTTGAAATAATTTTAGCCTTAACTATTGTGAAAATAGTAGACAAAGTTTCCTTTATCCTTCACTCAACTTCTCCTATTGTAACATCTTACTTAACAACAGTACAACGACCACGCCAATGTGTTAACATTGGTACAATACTAGTAACTAATCTATAGACTCATTCAAATTTCAGCAATTTTCTCACTATCATCCATTTTTTGGTCCAGGAGCCAAACTATTATCCCATATTGCTCTTATATTTTATCAACATGACCCATCATTTTTCAAACTCTTCCTAACTACCTGTCATGCTCTTTTTAAAAGAATGATTCAGCTGGTTTTTATAAAGTTGATATATGGCCATCACAATAAATTCAAGCAACAGAAAACTAGTAAGCACAATGTAAAATTTATATAAACTTTTGCCATGAAAGAACAACTGTTAATATTGGTAAACATTGTTCTTGACATTTAATGCATATATACGATTAAAAGGATAAATAAATTGATCTGTAGAATTTTGATAGACTGAAATCATTTTTAAATGAAAGTATTACTAAAAAGTATTAAAGCTACTTTTAATTTAAAAAGTTAAATGCAGTTCCACTTCAATTTAATAGAAGAAAAAGAACTAAAATATAATTAAATGTGCTGAATTCCAGGTAAACATTTCTTCACCAAAAAAAATGTATCTTAAATTATCTCTCTATAGGCAAGAAAAAGACGATGAAAAACATGTATGTACTCATCAGTTAGCTCTTGTTGCCTCATAAACCACTCCGAAACTTGGTGCCTAAAAACAAACACCTTAATTTTGCTTGCTTTATAGTATGGGTTTCTTCTCTGTAATATTTTTCATTTACATTGATCTCCTCTAATTTCATTGATAGTCTAGAGAACTCTGTCTTAACTCTCTCTTTTTTCAAAAAATTTCTCTTCTTTTTGAGTGTGTGTGTGTGTGTGTGTGTGTGTGTTATATTCCTTCTTTATTTTCTCATTCATTTCAAAGCACATCTGAGGGGGTGACTCTTTCTTATCATTATTTACCTCATATACCATTTTTCTTAGTTCACAGGTCTGCAGGTATGTTGGGAGCAATTCCACTGATCTGTCTTGACTGATCTTGGGTGAACTCCCTAAGCTTCTATGGTCAAGACATAGGTTAGCTGGAGCCTGGCTGGCCTAGAGTCATCCCAGTCCTATGTATGACAGTTGGTTATCTCTTGGTAGAGGCAATGGGGATGACCTGGTCATGTGATCTCTCATCTTCCATCAGGATAGCCTGGGCCCCTTCACATACCAGTAGCAGAATTGTCATAGAGACTGGAAGTATGCAAGTCCTCTTGAAATTTATGCTCAGAGCTGATACAAGATGCTACTGGCCAAAGCCAGCCACAGGACATGTCCACATTCAGGGTTGGTTATCCACATTACTCTTATATACTGAGGATAATCATTCAAATATCAAGTTTTCATTATAGCATCATTTGTTCAATCTGCAGATTTAAGCATTTATCTTGGGATTGTTTCCTATTACATTTTTGAACATATTTTCTGTTTCATTTGTTAATTTCTTTTTCGCAAACACCAATTATGTATTTGTTGGATATTGTTTAACTGTCACTCATGTCTACATTCTTCCTTACAGTCTTTTTTTCCCCCTATTATTGTATATGCCTAGAATGTATCCCCAGATATTTGCAAGCCTGAATCATTGACATTATCCAGATTTCAGATAAAATGTCACATGGTCAGAGAGGCCTTTTTTGGTTACCCAGTCCAAAGAAGGCCCGACCTTTTCATCCACTATTATGTAGTCCTGTTTTACTTTTTTATAGGACTACATCAATTTATTCTATGTGTGCTATTTTCCCTATATCCATCCTAGATTGTAAGCTTCATGAGGGCAGAGATGCTGCCAATCTTAAAGACTGCTAAAACCCCGCCAGGGTCTAGCAGTACTCCTGGTGTGCATGGACTACTCAGTAATTACGTGCTGAATGAATGAGTGAAAGTCCTGTTTAGTTTGTTAGGTTTACTCTAATTTTGGTTGCTTATAGTATGGCTTTCTTTTATGTAATATTTTGCATTTACATTTATCTCCTATAATTCCATTGAGAATTTAGAGAACTGTCTGAACTCTTTCTCTGTTACATCAGAAAATTTCTTTGTTTGTGTGTGTTACATTCTTCTTTATTTTTCTCTCACATTTCAAAGCAGATCTGTGGGGGTGATTCTCTCTTACATTATTCATCTTATGTACCTGCCAAAAGACAGTCTGACAAGGAAGGGAAGTAGAGCTCAGTAAGCTTTAATAAGGTATACTGTCTCCTTTAGCCTCTCACCAAAACTGTTATTTTTCTTAACCTGTGAATATATACCATGACTCAATTTTTTTTTTCATTGAAGAGCTTGGTAATTTGGAAAATGCTATTTTCTCCATTCTATTTATCTTACTTCACCTCTGGTGATTTGATAGTAGACAAAAACTGTGTCCTGCCCTAGTTTCTCCTTCATTTCTATCTGCCATGTTCTAGGGTGTCAGATGCACCCGACACCTCCAGAACCCTTGCATGGCATCTTGAGGCCGCCCCCCTGCGCTGGCAGGGGAGTCAGGGGCGATGGCCATCTTGCCCAAGGTCTGAGGATTTTGCTGTTCGTTCTCAGTGTTCTTCCTCATTGCGGCCGGATTTCACAGCATTTGGCAGGTTTGCCACATAGTTTGTGGTGTAAGATTGTAGTCATATCCCTATTTTATTGGCAACTAAAATATTTGTTTCCATTTTTTTTTTTTTGTTCTTTTGAGTTTTTTGAGGAAGTGAAAGGGGAGAATTACTGTCTCTACACCATGATCTTTAAAACTCATTTTGTTCTCTTCCACACGCAATCAGCAAACTCGCGCTGCACAGCGCGAAGGCCGCCAGGGCCGCTCTCCCACCGGCCGCACAGCTTCGACCTGAATTCTCATCACGGGCAGCCAATTTTTTACAGCATAACTTGGCTTCTGTCCCATTTCTTCTGCATTCCCTCTGCTCAGTTTTTCTCTACCTCAATATCTCAAGGGAGTTTTTTGTTTGTCTCACTTTTCGTCTCAGTGTATCCTCAATATTCTCTTTTCTTTCTTTGTTGATGATTTTCTGGGTCACTTTTGTGGCAGGAGAGTTCCTAGTCCTTTATCTCTCTAATTTTCTAAGTCAAGCCCCAGAGTTGCCAGGCCTCAAGCAAGTTGTGAGTTGATGCCACCACCACCACCACCACCACCACCATCATAATTGCTGTAATCACTGCCTCTGCTAATTGAGCACCTGCTGTATGCCAGCAATGGTGCTAAAGCTTGTGCATGTATCCAAGGTAATCCTTCCAGCAACCCAACGAAGTTTACATGAGTCCCTGCGATTGTACTGTAGGTATGCGAACAATTACTTTTCCCTAAAACTGGATCCAGAATTATACTCAGAAATGTCACTGTGTTTGTTCAAGAAAATAGTTTGAAAGATTTTCTTGGGGTGGTTGAACTGCCTTCCAATGGTTCACATACCAGGGGTAAGGAGGAGGCAGTCCTCGAGTGGTTAAAAGCAAGAGCTTTAAAAACCAGACTGGATCGAATCCTAGTTTTGTGAACCAGGTAATAGTACTACTTTCCTCATAGAGCGGTTGTAAGAAAAACTTGTCAAACTGCCCAGAGCCATGAGGCAAGGGCAGAGGATCTGTACAGATGCCTGGGGAATGGGCCGGCTAAAGTTAAATTGGAGAACACTTCCTGAAAGAGGGGACTCTCAGCAGGAGTTTTAAAGAAAACTGAAGTACGAATGGGAGGAACAGACAGCAATCTTTTCTTAAAAATTAAATTTATTGAGGAAACATTGGTTAGTGACATATGCATTTCAGGTGTACAACAATACAATTCCATCTTGATGACCAAGGGAAGGAACTCGGATCGGAAACCGAAAGCCAAGGTGACTTCAGGAAGGATCCACTCCTTGGGTAGAGTGACATGGAGTTACTGACAACAGTGTGAATCTGCCCCAGAAAGGGGCCAGTTTGGGTAGAGTTCCTTTGTGAAGTACGACTATCAGAAAAACTCATATTTTTTAAAGGAATTTGATAATGAAAACGAGAAACCCTGTAGAAAGACCTTGTTCTTCTTTTAAAAATAGTGTTCACTCTGCTAGAGAGTAAATTATTGATGCCACTCCTAAGAAGAAAAAAAGTTGAGTTAACCATGAAAATTCAAATACCTGTTTCCACATCTGACCTCTCCTCCTCTATTTTCAAAAATCCCTGCAGACACCCCAATCAGCTTTGGGGTCCTTTGTATCAGTAAAAAATGTCTTTAAGCCCACAGAGGACCAGGTGATGGGCTGGAATGGAAACATCACTATGCAAAGCAGTAACCTGATTTGCATCGGTTGAAATTGGGAACAATTGCAGCCCAAGTAGACGTAGCTTGTTCATCTGCTGTTGCATTCTCTCTCTCCATGTGAGGCTATAAATCCACAGGGCAGGAAAACTCTAACCCCATGGCTTAAACATTATGTAACTTCCCCTAGAGGAATCATACGCCTATTTCTAAATTCTTTATGCTCACCCTCTGGGCCGCAGGTCAGACAGACACCAGTGGGTAAAAGGTATCTGGCCATCGTTGCAAAAGACTTCTCTGTCCTCTGGCCAGGGTAGAAAGATACCTAGAGAGAAAGAGGGACTTCATTTCATTCCAACTTGTCCCTCTTAGATATTTCTCACATGTATACAATATTAGTAGGGATGCTAGATATGCAAACAAATTTTGTCCTTTTGTCCACAAGCTCCATCCACACAATCCATGAGGAGCTGCAATAACACCTGAGCCTCTGCTAACTTTGAGACCGTGCAACATTCTTCAAACTTTTTTGTTTTATTTTCTTATCAAACTCATCAATCTGCCAGCGGGGGTTGTTGAATTAGTAAAATTTTGGAATGCCACATCCTCGGAAAATTTCTAGGAAGAATATGGTCATAAAAATAAAATCACACTTGAGAAAAAAGCAACAACAACAGAGACAAAAGCATAAATTAAAGCAATAAAACACATCTATTGGGAATGACTGGGGCAAGGTAGAGGGCTTTTTTTACATGCCAAACTGAAATGTTCTATTACGTTTTAAGAAATCATGTTTACAGCAGATATAAATTAAATTAACTGTTAGGCTGTAAAACAGCGCAGCTGTTCTCCATCTCCATCTCCACTGTCACAGCACAAGAGGAAAAGGCCGTCGGAGGTAAGGGAAACGCTCCTCTTGGTGGTGAAACACACATCACTGAGGGGATAATGAGGGGAGGCAGGAGCGCTGTGAAGCTGTATCTAAGACACATTTAAAGGGCACAGATTACACAAATTTTACACGTGCCTTGAAGTCATTTGCCTTTGACCAAGATTTCATAATAGTCCTCCATATCTCTGTGCATTTAGCCATTCCACTCTAAATAAATGGAACTCCTTGCAAAGAAACTGCAAGAATATAAATGCACATCTCAGACCATGGTGAAAACAAATCAGCACCTGTGAACCCAAAGTGAAAATGATCATCTAGTCCTGAGCTGCAGTAGCTTGCGTGCTTTAAGGCTGAGGAACTGAGTGACTGAAGAGACCTCTGACCCCATAGGCTGCAAGCCCATGACTAGCAGCTGAGTTAACCAGACACACATAATGATGCCTTGGTCACTCCTGTCTCGACTTGCTGGTCTCGCATTTCCTAAAATGCTGCCTTTGTGCAGGTAATCCAGAGTGTGCCTTGCGCGCCAGCTCTGCTCCATCGCCTATCACCCCCACTCACTCGGGCTCTGGAAACAGCAAATAGTCCAGATAACAAGAATGAAAGGATGTGATATTTGAGAAATGTAGCAGGAATCCAAAGATGTCCTATGAACCATATTGTATTCTGCTTGTCTAAAGGGATTTGATTCATATGAATGAACAAATTGCTTTTGGTTTTAGGTCAGGTCCAATGTACTATATAAAACAACATTTCAGAGATGATAATTCCTTTAAGTTACAAAAGCATCTTAAACTTACAAAGTTGTCTGAGTGGATTTTATTTTCTTTTTGGTTTGTTTTATTTATTTTGTTTTGTTTTATCACTAAATGCTTTTAATACAATGGTTTTGAGATTGAGTGTGTATGTGTATGTACAATATATGCATACCTTTGGAGATATTACAGATTTGGTGTCAGACCATTGTGATAAAGCAAATATTGTAATAAAGCAAGTTATAATCTTTTTGTTGGTGGAAGATCTTGCCTTCAGTTTGCAGAAATGCAAAACCTGTGAAGTGCAATAAAGCAAAATGCAATAAAATGAGGTATGCTTGTATATACAAAGGATTAAACAAGGACCAAGTGGGATTTATCCCAGGAATGTGAGGGTGATTCAACACACAAAAATAGATCTATGTTATGTGCTATATCAATAAAAATAAGAGACCAAAAAATGATTATTTCAATAAGTGCAGAAAAAACATTTGACAATATTCAATATCTTTTTCGAAAAATTTTTTTATTTATTTATTTTAGAGAGAGGGGAAGGAAGGGAGAGAAACATTGATGTGAGAAAGAAACATCTATCAGTTGCCTCTCCTCTGCACCCCATCCAGGGGACCAACCCAGGCATGTGACCTGACCAGGAATTGAACCATCATCCTTTCACTTTGTGGAGCTTTGCCCAACCAGCTGAGCCACAGTGGTCAGGGCACCAATTCCTTTTCATGACAGAAACACTTAACAAATTAGGAATAGAATGGAAATTCCTCAGCCTGATAAACAGAATCTACAAAAAAACAAACAAACAAAAAACCCCACAGCTAACTAACACCATAGTAATGGTAAAAGACTGAAAGCTTCCCCTCTAAGATCAGAAAAAAGACAAAGCTATCTATTTTTGCCACTTTTAGTCAACTTTGTACTAGAAGTTCTAATAAAGACCATTAGGCAAGAAAAAGAAATAAAAGTCATCGAAATTATAAAGGAAGAATTAAAACTTTATTCACAGATGATATGATCTTGTAAATGGATAATACTAAGGAATACATACACACACACACACAAAACATTAGAAATAATAAATGAATTCAGCCAAGCTTCAGGATACAACATCAATATACAAAAATCAATTGTGTTTCACTACACTAGCAATAAACAATTCATAAATAAAAGTAAGAAAACAACTCTGTTTAAAATAGCATAAAAGATTAAATGACTTAGGAATACCTTTAACAAAAGCACTATGAGGCTTGTACATGAAAATCTGCAAAACATTGTTGGAAGAAATTAAGGAATACTTAAATAAGCAGGCTGGAAACACAAGCAGGATTTTTGCGCTGTAGGCTTGAGGCAGAATTCCTCCTTCTCCAGGAAACCTCTGTTTTTGTTCTTAAAGCCTTCACTGAGTATTTGAACAAATGACTGGACACCATAGCTGAGCCAAACTGACACAAAAGCTAACCATCACAAAAAAGATACCAAGACTATTCAACAGAGAAAGAATAGCCTTTTTAACAAACGGTGCTGGGACAACTGGACATCCACATGTGAAAGTGTGAAGTTGGTCCCCTTCCCCAGACCATATACAAAGCTGAACTCAACATAAATTTTAGTTTTAAATATAAGAGCTAAAGCTACAACATTCTTAGAAGAAAACATAGGAGTAAATTATGACCTTAGGTTAGAGAATGATGTGTTATTGATATGACACAAAAAACACTAGTGACAAAAGAAACAAAGAAAGTAGACTTGATTAAGACAAAAACGTTGTTCTCCAAAAAAGATAACATCAAGAAAATAAAAAAGATTACTTACAGAATGGAAGAATATACTTGCAAATGTAAATGTCACATATATCTGACAAAGGACTTGTACCCAGAATATATAAAGAACTCCTATGATGTAAAAACAAATAACCAAATTTTAAAATGGGGTAAGGATTTGAATAGGTATTTCTTGAAAGAAGATATAACACAAATGGCCTAGAGCAGTGCCTCTCAATCTAGGTGTCCTGACTTACAGTCACTTGCCCATTTACAGTTCCCAAAACTATTTTTTAAGTTAAGTTTTATTGATTATGCTAATACAGTTGTCCTGATGTTTCTCCCTTTGACCCTCCTCCACACAGCACTCCCCACTCCCTCAGGCAGTCCCCCCACCATTGTTCATGTCCATGGGTCATGCATATAAGTTCTTTGGCTACTTCATTTCCTAAACTGGACTTTACATCCCCATGGGTATTCTGTAACTACCTATTTGTACTTCTTAATCCCCTAACCTCTTCACCCATTCCCCTACATTCCTCTCCCATCAGGCAACCATCAAAACACCCTCTGTATCCATGATTCTGTCTCTGTTCTTCTTGTTTGTTTGGTTTGTTTTTTAGATTCAATTGTTGATAGATATGTTTTTATTGCCATTTCATTGTTCAAAGTTTTGATCTTATTTTTCTTAAGTCCCTTCAACATTTCATATAATAATGGTTTGGTGATGATGGACACCTTGTTTTTTCTTATCTGGGAAGCTCTTTATCTGCCCTTTGATTCTAAATGAAAGCTTTGCTGGGTAGGGCAATCTTGGCTGCAGGTCCCTGCTTTTCATGACTTTGAACATTTCTTAGCCTACAAAGTTTCTTTTGAGAAATCAGCTGACAGTTTTATGAGAACTCCCTAGGTAACTAACTTTTTTCTCTTGCTGCTTTTAGGATTCTCTCTTTGTCTTTAGGCTTTGACATTTTAATTATGGTGTGTCTTTGAGTGGGTCTCTTTGCATCTATCTTGTTTGGGACTCTCTGTTCTTCCTGGACGTGCATGTCTATTTTCTTCACCGAATTAGGGAAGATTTCTTTCATTATTTTTTCAGATAGATTTCCAATTTCTTGGTCTTTCTCTTTTCCTTCTGGCATCCCTGTGATGAGTGTTGGACATCTTAAAGTTGTCCCAGAGGCTGCTTATATGATCCTCATGTTTTTAAATTCTTTTTTCTTCTTGTTGATCTGAATAGTTGTTTTTTGCTTCCTTATGTTCCAAATCATTGATTTGATTCTCGGCTTCATCCACTCTACTGTTGTTTCCCTGTAAGTTGTTCTTCATTTCAATTAGAGTATACTTCATTTCTGACTGTTTTGTTTTGTTTTTTTTCCTGCTAAGGTACTCACTAAGTTCCTTGAGCTTCCTTCTAACCAGTGTTTTGAACTCCACATTTGATAGATTGCTTATCTCCATTTCATTTAGCTCTTTTTCTGGAGGGTTTTTTTTTTTTTCTGTTCTTTCATTTGGGCCATGTTTATGTGTCTCCTCATTTTGGCAGCCTCCTTGTGTTTGTTTCTGTGTGTTAGGAAGAGTTGCTTTGACTCCATGTCTTGGCAGTATAGCCTAATGTATTAGGTGCCTTGTCAAGTCCAGTGACACACTCTCCTCTATCACCCAAGCTGGGTACTCAAGGTGCTCCCTCTGTATGGGCTGAGTACACCCTCCTCTTATAGTTGAGCCTTGGTTGCTCTTGGCAGATCAATGGAGGCGATTTACCCAGGCCAGTCAGCTGCAAGAATTGGCTGTGACTACTCACCACCAACCTCCACCATCTGTGGAGGATCAGCTGTTCAGGGGCAGGATGATGGTGTTCACACATGGCCTATAGCTGTCCACTGGGTACACTGGCCCTGGGGTTTCCTGGGTGATACAGGGCAATGTCAGATCCAACCTGTGTTATGCCCAGGGTGACCCTGCCTGAGCTATAAAGCAATCTGAGATGGCTGCTACTTGTGTTGGGCTTGGAGATTCCCAGGCAAAGTCAAGCTGTGAATCTAGGCTGGCTGCTGCCAGTGCTGGGCCTGAGGATCACTGAGGTCAGCTGTTGTTTGTTTGAGGGGATTTAGGGAGTTGTGCAGCATGAGCCAAAGCCAGCCATTCATATGGAAAAGCAGCTTGGGTTGGCCCATAAGTTGGGTGGGGCGGAATCTCTGGGGACCTTCAAAGTGGGTCAAACAGTGTTAGCCAGGTTGATGGAGTCTCAGATATGGCACCAGCTTGCCAGCTCTGTCGGGGGAGGGCTTAGGAAAGGGGCAATGGCCTCTGCTCTCCTTGATGTCAGGCACTTCAGTTTCTCCCTGTATGCCACTGGCACCTTTCAAGCTGCTACCCCAGTGTTGTAGTTCAGAGAGAGTGAGTCTGAGTAGGTGAGTTCATGTGTGAGTTCTTCAAGAGGAATCGCTTGGGGCTCCAGAAATTTCTTGCACCAACTCAATCCCCACTGGTTTTTGCAGCCGGAAGTTGTGGGGACTTATCTTCCTGGCACTGGAACCCTGGGCTGGGGGGTCTGGTGTAGGGCTGAGACTCCTTGCTCCCAAGATATCACTTCCAAATTTTTATCCACCACCTGTGGGTGTGGGACCAGCCCATTCCACATTTGTGCCCTTCTTACCAGTCTGGATGGATGTAGTTTCTTTTCCATAGTTGTCAGACTTCATTCAACTCAATTTCTGACTGTGCTGAATGATGGCTATTCTATACTTTAGTTGTAATTTTAATGAGGTTGTGAGAAGAAGTGAGCCATGTCTGCCTACACTGCCATCTTGACTGGAAGTCTAGGTATAATCCCAAGACTTTTTATCTCTAAAGGTCTGGAAAAGTAAGGTGAGGGCTTTATGTTGGACTGATGAGCTAATAACTCATCCATCTGTTAATCATTCATCCATTTTTTCAACTTCTTGAGCTCCTACTATGTGCCAATCACCTTACTGTATGTCAAGGTCCTCAGGGGATCTGTGTGCACAGTTTAAAGGCAGAGGTACAGAAAACTAAGACACAGTCCCTACACTCAAGGAACTCACAGAGTTATATGTCAGAAAAATAAGCAATTACAGAAGATGTGATAAATTTGCCACTTCCTGAGAACAATACCATAGCTGTGCTCTTTCCCTACTGGATTTCTGGTCTCTGTGAACTGTAACATTTTTGAAGTTTATTTCCTTGGGCTTTCTGTTGTATCTTTTTGTTCCTTTTCCATCTCAAAACTAGATTTTTCCTGAGTTCTGGATTCACAAATGGATTGCAGATGTCTGTTCAGATGTCACTGATTTCATTTTAGGAACATTTGTAATCATTTTGTTTTTATATGAATGAAATAATTCCACCTGCTTCTTTCATAAGAGGTGTGTGAAGGTTTTCAAAGGACCCTACTAATACTGGACAGAAATTGTCCATTGCTGACCATGGGTCTACAACTCTTTTTGCAAAGCTGGCCTCAGAGTCCTTAAAGACATTCACTTGACCTTGTCTTCCAGTTTGTCCAACAAGCACTAGCAGGGCCAAACACTAAATATTGAGAATTGCAATGGAGAAAGGCTGGCTGTTTTAATATGAATGGTGTCACCCAAGAGAATGGAAAGCTAATGTTTAAAAGCTCCAAATCCCCTGCTCAGGGGACCCAGCGTTTGAGGCAGGTTTTTAAGGGTAGATGGGGAATATATTTTAATTGGAAGAACTTGGAGCGAGGACATTTATGTTAAGGGGAGTCAACAAAGGATCTTCCTGGTCAATGGACCCTTTGCTTCTGAAATGGTTCCAGTGTTCAAGTTTTGGTTATGTCCTGGTCCTTTGGTTCCATAGGGGGTGGAGTGGGGGGATACCTTGGTTCCAGGTACAGATGGAGGTCAAAGTTTTCTCCTCTGCGCATGTTTCTGGTGCATGATTTGTGGTTTTGGTCTGCTGTCTCTAAAAAACAACTCAGTATCTCATTAAACAGGATACGACCATGTCGAGCTGGTTCTGTGGCTACTCTTGCAATTCACTTAGTTAAAGTTCATCTTGCGTTGATAGGGAACAAATTACCTGGATATTGCTGGAGGGCTGCGTCATTGAATATTTTTAGACTTGTGTCATTTAAATCAATTGTCTGGAACTGACCTCCTGTTTGTGCTTCTGTAGAGAATCCACTCTGTATCATACTTTGTGCTGGCACTGGAGAAGCCCACATATAAGTAAAACACAGTCTCATTCTCATTGGAAGAAGGAAATGAGAAAAGGATGTTCTATGGACTTTGTATTAATTATTTCAATTAATTCTTACAGCAACCCTATCATGTAGGTAAATTTCCATCCCCACTTTACAAGTGGAATACCAAGATTAAGTTATTTGCTCCAGGTCATGCCATTTATAAGCACTTCATGGCAATAGAGTTCATGTACTAATTATATCACTGTTCTGTGTTTCCTCTATTAAAACACAGTGTTCTGTATTACAAGTCCTACAAAGCATAATAAAATGAACTCTGGGAACCAGTAGAAGATGCTGAGAGAGGAAGGGTGAGAAGTACTTCACAGAGGAGAAGGTATTTGAACATATTCTTTAACTAGTTCCCAACTCCCATTCTCCATTTTTCCGCATAGACTCATACAAGATATCCTCTGCTTCATAGGTAGATAGTAAGGCAAAAAAAATAACCCTTAATACAAAGTGCTGGCAATCCATGTGGGCAAGAACAGCTCTGAGAACTTGGGTCTGATCTCTGTTCTACCGCTTGTGTACACTGTGTATGGGGGCTCCTGAGATGTCCAGGGAGAATGGTACATGTTCTGCTTCCAACTGTGTCTCCATAGTCCCTACAAAGGAAACTCATAATCAGTGGGTAAGAGTTCCAGAGACATAGATTTCAGTTTAATAAATAGGATTATCCTATTCAGTGCCTACTGAACTCAAGGCTAGATGTGGAGAAGAAGAGGTGTCCAGAGAAGCAAGGCATGGGCCATTTTTGTATAGCTCACCATGGGGCCTTTTCTCTCCCCAGCAATATCCTCACACGTATAGGAAACTTTCAAGCCAGCCTCACACTCAACATCCCTTATAGTAAGGATGTTTATCCTATTTGCCTAGTTCAAGTCCTAGTTTATGTTTGTTGTGCCAACATAACCATTGATATCTGTTTTCATTCACAAAGTGTCCTAGTTTAAGTGACAAATTATCCAGTCACATGAGTTACATATGTGGGGTCATATGACATCCTGGAAAGCCTGAGTTTAAATCCTACCTCTGCAACTTATTAGCTCTATGACTTGGGCAAGTTACCAAATTCTCCTTTCTCCCTTCTCAGGATTCCTCATCTGTAAACTGGAATGCTAATAACAGCACCTACCTTGCAGGATTGTTGTAAAATAAAATTCTTAGAATGGTACCTATCAAAGTAAGGACCAATGTGTTTACTATCAGTATTGATTTGTATTGATTGTTGTATTCATCTGTTGGTTGGTTATAGATTTCCAAGTCCTTTTTTATACCTTTTAATCCTCATAAGGGTTCTGTGAAGTAGCAGAGAAATATATTTTGTTTTTCTTATTTTATAACACAGGAAACAGAATTAGAGAGAGTAAATGATGTGCTTACCATTAAACAGCTAATAAATGGCACAATAGGATTCAATACCAGTAATTCCAAGATATATATAGTCCATGCTGAACTTTCAAGTATATATAACAAAGAACTCTTCTGTTTCTAGAAGTTTTAGTCTAGATCAGCATTTCCCATCAGGTGGGTAGTGAAACTTCAGAGGTTGGTGTTGGTGTTTCAGAGTGTCTGCATCATAAAAAGTAGAGCTGGAAATGTGTTTCCATTTTAAAAAATCAGTAAGATAACTTTTAAAATACTTTCCCTCTTATTGTCATGGGTCTGAGTGTCCATATAGATGTTGAGAGGCCCTAGTGGGGGCTTTGTGGCTGCTGGCATCAGAGAAGGGGGTTTATGACTTAGCTCAGGATACCACCCACACTTCCAGGATAGTTTGAATTATCATACATGGTTTACAGTTGTATTTATTCTTCATTTCACATCATGTAAATATATCATAATACATTGTTTACTAAAAGCAGAAAGTGTTAAGGAGCACTCATGTTAAAGACAAGTTGAGGAAGAGCATTAAAGTAATACTCGTTCTGCAAATTTGCCTCATAATGCTATTGACCTAATTTGTTCATTGTCTTCATTTCTGCAAAATTCTCATTAAGAGGTTGGCAGTACTTCAAAAACCAATGTTGAAAAGAGAAACTGTAGGCACTATATCTAATTTGGCTTATCTGCGGGAATAATATTAATAGTGTTACAGGGTAAATTATTTCCCCCCAGATTCTTAGGTTGAAGTTCTAATGCCCAGTACCTCAGAAAGTGACTATATTTGGGGAGAGAGCCTTTAAAGAAGTAATTAAAATAAAATGACATTATTAGGGTAGGCTTAATCCAATATGACCAGTGTCCTTATAAGAAAAGGATATTTGGACACAGATGGGTACAGGGGGAAGACCATGTGAAGACATAGGGAGAAGACAGATACCCATAAGCCAAGGAGAGAGACCTCAGAAGAAACTAACCCTGCCAATACTTTGACCTTGGACTTCCAGCCTCCAGAACTTCTAGCCTACAAATTTCTGTTGTTTAAGCTCTCCAAGGTGTGGTTCTTTGAAGTGGCAGCCCTAGCAAACAAATGCAAATAGCTAAAATTATGCAATATTTACTATTTCAAGCACTTTAACATGTTTACAATGTATTTTCTCATTGAAATCTCAAGACTTTCTGGGAGATGTTACTACTATCTCCTGGTTGTACAACTGAGAAAATGAAGGCACAAGCAAGGTACACAATTTGCTCAATATTACACAGCTAGTAAATGATCACTTGATTTGAACCCAGGTTATCTAATTTCACAGACCATACTCCTAACCAGGAGTAAGTCTATTCCTAACAACCCTGTGTCATTTGCAAATAAGGATTTACAAATTCTAGCCTGAAAATGTCTCTCTGGTCTTTTCATTGAGAGATAAAGTACAAAAATTATTCAGGAAAATTAGATTTTGTAAGAATAAAATGAAAACAAAATATTCCTAACAGGTCATAAATGTTTTTTGATGACATAAAATAAAATTAAATTTTACTTTACAAGTTAATATGTGTTTGTGGCCCAAATCATGTTTTCTTATCAAATGAAGCTTCAAATGAAAAATGAGAAAGTAAAATTAAATAAGAGTAAAAATATATATATATGTATGATTATTAAACTGGCTTAAAATAAACATTGTCAGAGAAATATTCATATTATATTTCTACCAGATAAAAACTATATGCATTGCATCTTTATCATATGCAGATTAAATTAATTCACTCATTTACTTATTCCACAACTTCAACTATGTTCTAGGCAGAAGACTAGACCATAGTGGTAAAAGATAACAAGAAAGACATAGGTCTTATCCTTGTAGAGCTTACAGTGTTAAAATAAATACAGGTAAACAAACCAATTCAATTATTATAAATCATAGATGTGCTAAACAGGGACAGAAAGCAAGAGCAGGGGCATTTCCTCTAGATTTGGTGAACAGGAAAATCTTTCTGACACTTCAGCTAAGATCGGAAGGAGGACATGGAGCTGAATTGGAAGCAAGAGCATTTTGCGGGGGGTGGGGGCAGGGGATGAGTGGTTGTGAGCAACTGAAGGAAGAGGGAGAACAGTGAGAGATGACGTTGGTGAGGTGGTGGTGTCCAGGTCAGGTGGGGCCTCAGGGGCTGCGGTGAGTAGTTCTGATTTCATGCTCAGTGCAGTGGAATGCCATGAAGAGTGTCAAGTAAGGCTGTGGGGGAGCAAGACGAGTGGTGTGATCTGCTCTAAGAAAACACTCTGCTGTTGCATGGAGATGGATTGCAGGAAGCAAAGCACTTGTGGAAAGACCCAGTAAGAGACTCTTGTAATATTTCAAGTGGTAATGAGTTCACTACACAAGTGTCAGCATAGATGAAAAGTAAATTAATTTGAGATACATTGTGCAGGTAGAAATGACATACTTGATAATAGATTGAATATGGAAGAGTAGAGGGGAGGAAAGGGACAAGAAAGAGTCAGAGATGACCCCTAAAGCTTTTGGGAGGAGGGTGGTTTTATTTCCTGAGATGGGGCTGCGTGTATGTGTGTGGGGGGAGGAGTTTAGAGAAGGGTGCAGTCCAGGGCTGCAGTGGCAGGTCCCCGATGTCATCACTTCTCAGGCTCCTCCCGTCTTCCTGCTTCTCCTCTTAGGGCCAGGCTTTCGTTCTCATGGTGCCAAGATGGCTGCTGTACCTCCAGCCCCATACCTACATTTAAAACAAGAAGGTGAAAAAGAAAACAACATGGGAGAAAGAAGTTGCAACTCTTATCTGAAAAAAGAAAATTTCCCCAGAAACCTCCACAGACTTCTTCCTATACATCCTTGGCCAAAACTTTTTCCCAAGGCTAGTCTTTTTTACAAGGGATGCTGGGAAATGTAGCTTTAACATTGATCCAATTAGGATCAATGTTAAAAAAAAATCAGCGTTCTTTGATTAGGATGCCAATGAGAATGGATATTGTGCAGACAACCAGCAGTGTCTGATAGACCATCGTCTGCTAGGGTTAGCCTGTGAATCTGTGTAGGCTGAAGGACAATATATCTTTCAACTTACTGGATCTCAGTTCTTCATGAGTGAGCATAATGCATAATGAGTGCTGGCAAGATTGGGGCTGTTCTATTTCTGATTATAAAGAATCCTTCATTTGTGAAAAGGAAAGACCAATCTTCTGTCATTGCCCTCCCAGCCATCTCCCAATGGCATCCCCCAGTGCCAGAACTTTTCTCTTTTCATAGTGATTGTGTCACATGGAAGCATCGCCATCAGGCTTGGTGTTCTGCCACCAGTAGGCTTATACCAAATATCCTGAGAGAGTGGCTTAGCCAAAATGAATGTTGGCATCTTTATTTTACATAATGCCTCATGATTCTTGGAAGGTGAATATTACCAGATTTAGCTAGAGAACAGTCTCCTCATCATAGTCTCCAGGGCAATCTAGAGGATCCAGCCAGCCCTCCCCAACATGTGTCTCTGGGATGCTGAAGCCCCTTGTACCTGAACCAAGACGAGAATTGCCTGGCCGAAAGCAGAGAGCTGTCTAGAAGCCGTAGCCCATTACTCCTGCACAAAGATAGACTGTACTTTGCTGGAATCTAATCTGGAAACATTTAATATATTTGCAACACCAGTGCCAGCTACTTTACTTAAAAGGACGGTCTTTTTTTTTTTTTCTTAAAGAAAAATGTCAAACTAAATATAAATCATCCTCCTCAATATGCCCATCATACCTCATAATGGAAACAGTCTTCAGTGAAGGGAATCGTGGTCTCCTGGGAAGAACTTTGGAAAACAGAGATGAGAAAGAGAAAGAAGAGACCAAAGAAAGGAAGGTAGATGCTCTTACTGTGTTGAATCAGAAACCACTCTTTTTCTGGAAGAAGTTCAGCGAATGAGTGTCTTGTCAAATTACTCTAGTGAAAACAGGTTCCATTAAAACAGTCCAAACCATGCCCAAATGCTCAAGGTTGGGATTTGCTAAACATCTCAAGCTTTTTTTCCCAAATGTTTTGGGTTTGGCACAGTCCAGGCTCATGGTTGGGACGTTCTCCTCAAGTCCTGTCTAAATGCTCTTATTTTTATTCCATTTCCATCCAGCTAATTCATTTGCTTAAAATTCTGCATTTGATATGTGTTAGATACCTTCAGGCTCTGCACGCACCCATTCGTTTTTCCTTGTCCACCATTTTTGGGGATGGGGAGACTGAAGAGGATGGAAAGGGGACCATTCCAGGAGCAGTACTGCACAAGGATTTGGGAATGTTGGCTTTGAGATGAGATAGCTGCTTTCACAGCTCTAAAATGATGACATGTGGACAGAGATTAAACTTATTCTCTATGGCCTCAAATGGATCGAACCAGCACCAGAGACATGCGTGGGCTCAATACAAAAAAAGACTTTTTCATTTCAGGCAGGGAAAGAACTGTCTTGTCTTCATCCGAAGAGATGAGTCTTCTTTAGGCATTTATAATGGTTCTCCATTCATTAATTTTTGGAGACTGAAAAAAGGATTAATTAAGCTATTCAAATATAGAATGAACAGTTGGATTTAAAGACTTTAACGTGCCTTTCTTTAAGTGTTGGGCATTATATACACAATACATAACACAGTGCCTGGTACATGAAACATGCATAATAATTATTTGTGGAATGAATGAATGGGTAATTAAGTGAAAATTAGCACAGTTATGTCATATCAAGCATTGTGACACCCTGGAAAAATTGGAGGAGGTAGTAAGGACATTCTAGTATTAAATGTGGCCATTCCTGTCTCTGAGCAAAGCCACTGCTTCCTGCCTCTGAGAGGTGATACCTAAAGATAAAAGAATATAACCTTCCCAACTCTACTTCTGTCTTTAACAATTCGCCAAGCCTCAGGTTGAAATTGTTCCTGCGCTGCCCCGCAAGCTGAGAATGTGCATAGGGAATGGCAACCTCTGAACCTGATTAGGCTTAAATGACTCTCGTATGCTTCATGTTTTCCCTATGTGACTCACCAGATAATTATATAGAATCAGGTCCTGTCACAGAGCCCACTCGAGAGGGTCCTAGAACATGAAAGAACACTCAGATCGACGCTGTTCATTTAAGTATTCAATAGCCATCTTTGAAGGCCTACTAATCACCAGCTCTGTGCACCCTGGCAAAGGGAGGAGACGGCTTAGGCGGGGAGGGGGCACTGCTGGTGAGGCAGCCTATGAGGGGAAGGAAAGGCGGAGGGTCCCCACAGGGAAGGTAGTTGAAACGTAACAGGCCTCAACATTCCAAAGGGAACAACTACAAACTCAGCTTTGGGAACTCAAACCATCCTGGTTTTATTGTAGAATCTGAGGCAAATGGAGAAATTAAAGAGCCAGAAAGGGAAATTTACATTAACAAAGTTTCCATGTTTATCAGTATTATTTAGCATTCCAACCTCACTTAATAGTCACAGCAATTCAGTAGAGTAGAAATTTATATACCCATTTAACTGGTGAGAAAACTGAGGATTGGCAGAACAAACTGAGTTGTGCAAGATCGCACTGCAAATATTAGCAGAGACAAGATGCAAGCTGTGTCTGTCTGTCTGGCCCAGGGTTTATACTCATCATTGCCAAGGGAGCTCAACATACTTTTATTTTTCAAGGTTATTTGTCATCATTGTTTGCCTGGCAAACATCCTCTCCTAGCCTTTGACCTGAAGCATTTTTTGCTGAGATTGCCATACACAGACAAGAAAAATAAAGGAGTGAGGCTAAGTCAGTCATTTCCCAATACATCCCAATAGGAGAAGGAGAGGAAACATTTTCAGGGGGTGATGTGGACTGAAGTTTGTAAACAATGGCCTATTTTTAGAGGTCTGAGCCCATATCCGCCCATCCCACTGCTTTGTTTGAATTTCTGAGACCTGACTAACTTTATGTGTTGGTGAAGCAAGTCCGTCATTATTGCAAATGTGACTTCCCAAATTGAAGAGTAATTTCTCATGGCCAAAGGATGTACTCTAGCTCAGACCCACCACTTCAGAGTCACGTGATCTTGGGCAGTGTACTTCACCTTGGAAGGTCAGGGTCAGTGTCCTCAGGTGCCAAATGAGGATGGAAGCTACTCCAAAGTACTAGCACAGGACCAAATGAGGAGAAATACGTGAGGACATTTTGCCACCTGTAAAGAGCTAATCACATGAGTACAGTTAGTCATTGTTATTTTAGCTCTTTTCTATGGGAATTAAAACACCTTTGGTTTGAAATGAGAAAAAAAGTCTTCTGTTGAATAGATGTAATAACCTTGCATGAGTTAGTTTTAAAAAACAGACATTTTTTTTATATTATGTGAAAATGGAAATTTCAAACTGAGTCTCATGATTTCTAATCAAGCTTGAAGGCAGCTTCCTAAAAATAAGAACTGGCTTCCTCATCAATTGGCTCCAACTAGATTATGCATTTCAAAGCAATCAGCCCTTGTTTTCAGAAAGTAGAAAAAACATACATACACGCACAGTGGGACAAAAGTAGGTATACAGTTGTTCATGTGGAAAATAATGCAATAATTAATAAATAATACAAGAATTATACTCTGAATAAACTCTGTGTTTTGCATACTCACAAACTGTAAAGCTACTTTTGCCCCACCCTGGATCTATAGCAGTTTCCAGTTTTTCTTGGATTATTAGCTGGTGTGCTGGAGGACTTCAGTATTTTTCTTATGAATGTCGTTTCAGAATTACACAAAGCTTAATGCTATCAGAGCAGCTACCACCCAGAAGGTAGGGCGGGGAGAGGGTAAGTTGAGGTCAATACCCCATTCTTCCTTTCTTTCCAGTAAATAATCCAGTATAAGAGTGAGGGTGTCAGGGATGAATTGGAACTTGCTGAGCCTGGACAGAAAATTCTGTGGATGGGGCAGGATGGGGCGGTGTCCCCACCTCAGGAGCCCATCTGGAGCGGGGGCGGCGGGGGCGGGGGTCTGTGAGCGCCCTGAGAAGCTTTTGGGGCACTGCGATGGGCACTAGAGAAATGACATTTTCTATTTTTAAAAAAGTAACTTTAAATATTATCTTTCAATTGCAGTTCACATTCAGTATCACTTTGCATGAGTTTCAGGTGTACTGCATAGTGGTTAGACAGTCACCTGCTTTACAAAGTGTCCCCTTCATGCTTCCAGTGCCCACCTGGCACCATGATTATTGCTGTATTATTGACTGTATTCCCTGAGGCTTCATACAAATAGGAGCTGAGAAATTAATCATGTCAACTCCTGTTTGACAACAGTTACCTAGAAGTGGTTTGAAAGTGACAAACTCGGTAAATATGGTAAATAATATCTGCCTAATACATTTATATCCAATAATTTGTTTGTTTATAAATATACCAGCTGGTCTGTAGAATTTAAATCAGTAAGGAAAATAAATTTGGGTCATCAGACTCAAAACATGTCCATTTGCTCTGCAGTCATTAAATTACCATTTATATTTAATTCATATTTCTCTAACATAAAGGATATATTTGCAAGTGTTTCTCAGATGGCATCTTTTACTTCAGGACCCCAAAGCACTTGGACCATTATATTTTGTTTTTATAATTATAAATTAATATAGTGACACACTTTGGGATTATTTAAAAATGCTCCTCATTTCTGACTTAATGAGATATTGTTGGTGGAATGAGCAGCTGTGTTCATGAACCTGTCGTGAATATCTTTTATGTTCACTGGGTTGTGACACAATGGGGGTCCAAGGAGGGACTCCGGTTGGGGGTCCACTTCCTGCTTCTGAGATCCGACAGCAGACATCTTCAGGTGTGTTGGTAAGTGTGGGGATGGGAAGCAAAAAGGACCAAGACCAAGCTGCAGAAGTCTCATTGCTGCCCCCCACCAAGAGTTTCCAAACAGATGGAGGAGTTGAGCAGCTTTACAGCTCTCTGGAGAAGCAGGCAGGACCAGGTCCTCAAAGCCTGGGCTGCTGGCTCGCCCGACATGGTAGTCTTGTTTCTGAAACATGGTAGTCTTGTTTCTGGTAGCAGTTTCAGAAAACTGACCCTGACCTTCCAAGGTGAAGTACAAGGCCCAAGATCACATGCCTGTGACGTGGTGGGTAGTGTGCTAGAGCTCGCCTTTTGGCCATGAAGAATTACTCTTTAATTTGAGAAGCCATCTTTGCAGTAGAGGGAAGTTCTTTGGTCGCTCGCCTTGCGATCTGAAGACCCTTCCCTTTAGCACCCTCTCCCCACAATCCTTTCACTTGCTGCCCCTCTGGAGCTCCCCAGCCTGACAGTCCTCCTCCAACCCCTCCAGGCTCGCCTGGGACCTGGGACCTGGGACTGGTCTGCCCTGCTAACCCTGAACAAAGAACCAAGCTCACTTGGGCTCCTGAGAACCCATGACGGTAACCACACAGCAGGGTGAGGGTCAGGAAGGGTCAGCTGGCTCAACAGCAACTTCTCCTGAGTCCCTCATTGTGCTCTACACGACATGGCCACATCCGGAGGGAGAGGAGCGAGGAGAAAGAGGAGACAGCGTCTACTTTGGAGTGTTTATGATCAGTGATGATGGTAAGGAACGCACATGGGGACTCCTTCTGTTTTTTGACCTCTTGCAAGGAACCCAAATGCCAACCCCCACCACCACCGCCACCACCAGCACAGTTCACATTTACTGAGTGCTCATGATGTGCTGTGCAATATTTCAAGCACTTGTAAATTTAAGTTCTCATAACAAGTCTGTGTGAGAGACGCTGTCATCTCTGTTTTTACAGATGAGAAGAGGGAAACACTGAGCTCAGGTCATTAGCCTAGCGAGTAGGTAGGAGAGCCAGGACCCTGAATCCCGGACAGTCTGACCCCAGAGCTCACAGTTTCCACTGCTGCACTTCATTGCCTCTCACAAAATACAAATTGATTTTGAATGTATTATTTTATATTTGTATCCTTTTAATAAACTTTTTTTATGTAATGTAATATCCAGTACTGTTGAGACTTTGTTTATTATTATTATATTAGCAATTTTAGATAATGATGTCAATCTGCCTTTGGAGCAGACTTTCCATATTTGTAGGGAAAGAATCAGAAAGAGCTCTTTGGTTACACAAATATAAAACACGTGCTCTTATTTTTCTTGGAGAAGAGTGAGGTTATCATAAACCCAGATATAGATGCTACGGTCCATCCTATTAAGTTCTATTTTGTAATATAAATGGAATGGAATGTATTTTTAGGATGACTCTATCCTTACAGAATTAGATAAAATTTTTGGTCCTTTAATAAGGACAGGCCCTGCGTGGTTGGAATAGCCCACACAGTGTTGTTAGAGACTGGATAACCCAGCATTTGGAGGGCAGAGCTCGCCCTCCGGGTAGCCGTGGGAGTTGCCCCTGAGAGACATGGATGTTTCCCCTGTCAGTTAGCCATTCGGTGCTAAGAGGGAACAGGAGACCAAGATGTGAGCAGGAGACCAGGGAGAGACCTGGAGACGCTGGGTGAGGCCTGAGTTTCTGGAGATAAGACAGGGAGCTGAGGGTGGGAGTTTAGAGGTTAGGGATTGGCTTGGGAGCCCTAAGTGCACCCCTCACGGCATTAACTATGCAGGTCTGTGTTATTCTTGGACTATCCTGGGCTTTCAGTTAAACCCCAGGGCCTGTCTCTTAACTGTGCTTTGGGAATTTAAAGGCAGACTAGTGCTCACAATAGAAGCCCGATTTGGTGGCCAGTGCCCTGAAAAAGCATGCAGCTGTGCAGGCAGGACTGCAGGCAGCACACAGATGTGCCAGCTGCCTCATGGAGCCCCGGAACTTGTGGGAGGAGAGGCGCTCAGTAAGAGAAAGGATAGCCCACGGAGAGAGGAGGAGGCTTAGTCTTTGCATGTTCGTACTAAAAGACATTCAGTTTAAACATCCCGGTTTAAAGAGGTCTGGGAATAAATGTAGGTTATGTGGAAATAATTTTCATTCTGAACAGCTCGATACACAGCAGACATGTTGCTTCATTTGCCTAATCAAGTATCTCTCAAACGTAAGAAACGGACCTTCATAAAGAAAAGTCTAATGGATTCTCAGTGTTGTTTTTGTTATGATATTGCTTATGTGTATACAAATATAAAATTGGTTTTACAAAGTCTTTATCCTTCCAGTTCTTAGTCAACCATAAAACCAAAACAAATTTCACAGTGAGTACAAGAGAAAGGACAAAAGCAAACATTTATTAAATTATTTATTAACAATAGCAAATTACTGTACATGATGATGTTGCTTTGGAGAAACTAGAATAGCCAAAATAGTTTAAGAGTAGAAATGAATAAGCCTAATTCCAGTTTTAGATCTTGACCTTGGCAAGCTAATGTAGAGAGTACTTATTAGGATAAGTATACTATTAAAAGATTGCAAAATTCCAAAGCTTTGTTTTGTAGTTCAGGATGAACTCAAATGTAATAATAACAATTCTAATAAATTCTGATGGTGAGCAATCCTCAAATGCCAATTTTGGTGATCTACCACTTGATAGCCATATAAAGTTGCCTTATATGCTCAAAAATGAGGCTACGTTTGTGGCATTTTTGAAAACCTGCATTTCATGGGAATCTAATATAACTGGTGTGAGTCAGAAACAGAACAGTTTCCACTATGCATTTCCTCTTCACTGACTGCAAGCTGGTATAAAAAAAGACATTTGCTCGCTACCTACAGGAATACCTTCTCAGCTCAGTGCTGGTCAGACATGCCTACATTACCACGGACATGTCTTAGCCCAATTCCCTCACCCCACCTTTTTTTTTTTTTTCCTTTGGAAAACCTTCATGCAAACAGTGTGGCATGTCATTGTCCTCTGTTTTATGTAAATATGAACAGAAAACAACACTGCAATGCAAGCACTGAATGTAGCAGTAGCAGTATTTCATTGCCACGTGGTTCTTAATGGGCTCAATGTTTGTGTCCATCACAAAATTCATATGTTTAAGCTCTAACCCCTCTAACCTCCAATGTGATGGTATTTGGAAGTGGGGCCTTTGGGAGGTAATTAGGTTTAAATGAGGTGTTGAGGCTAGGGCCTCCATGATGGATTAGTGTCCTTGTAAGAAGAGAAGGGGAGGCCAGAACCATCTCTCCTTCCATCATATGAGGACACAGAGAGACGTAGCCATCTGCGAGCCCCTAGGAGAGCTCCCACCACGAACTGAACGAGCCACCACCTTGATCTTGGACTTCCCAGCTCCCTGAACTGTGAGAAATAAATTCTTGTTGTTTAACAGCCCCTCTCCCCTAGCCTATGGTATTTTGTTGCAGTAGCCTGAGCTGACTAAGACAGTGGTCATTTAGATGATTAAGTAGAGTTTTGATTTGTTTAAAGATTATTATCAAAATAGTAACCCCCAAACAAATTCCTGGGAAAAACGCGGAAACCCTCGGGAATACATCTAGGGACTCTGGTCTGTGAGCCACGTGGGTGCAGGGGCGTCCCGGGCCACTCCGGCAGGGACGGAGAAACAGGGCAGTGCTAGCAACCACCTGTCCCGGGGGAATTCCAGCCCCTACCCTCAGATGCATTGAAAATAAGCCTGGGTGTCCTCAGACACCTCTCCTAGGCTCTGAGAATTAGCTCTCACAGCAGCCATATGGTGTCCACCATTTTCCTACTTTTGCTGCGGCGTCGCCTGTGGTCACTGCCGAGGAACATGCCCCTTGACGTCCCTTTATCGCCATGAAGGCCACCACCCAGCTGCTTCTGCTTAGCAAGTGCCCCACTGCTCTTATCTGCCATCGGTGAGCTGTCAGTGGCGAAGAGTGCAGGTGGCTGAGCCGAGGGCACCAAGGTGGTGGGACAGAACAGCGCCCTGCAGCTGCTGCCATCAGAGCTTCTTCACATCTCATGGGAGTTCTAGAAAACAGCCCTCCTAGTCACTCCTGGGCTCAGGCCAGAGGCAAGGCCAGGTTAAAGCTACATTTCAAATTCCTGATCCCTTCTATCATGCCCCTACTCTTCTTCTTCTTCTTTTTTTTTGGTATTGTTCTATTACAGTTGTCCTAATACCAACCCCCCCCCCGCCCCCCGTTGCTCTCCCTTGTCCTTCACCGCCCCCACCCCCTTCCCCCACAGTCAGCCCCCACCCTGTTGTCCTTGTCCACGGGTCATTTATACCTATTCTTTAACTAGACCCTTCCCCTTCTTTCCTCCCTTATCCCCCTCACCCCTCCCCGCTGGTCCCTGTCATTTTGTTCCTTGTTTCCAAGCCTCTGGTTCTGTTTAGCTCATTTGTTTGTTTAGTTCATTTGGTTCCTGTTATAGGTGAGATCACATGGTATTTGTCTTTTGCCGCCTGGCTTATTTCACTTAGCATAATACTCTCCAGTTCCATCCATGCTGTTGTGAAAGGTAGGACTTCCTTTGACTCTTCTTGAACCAAACTGGGGCACCACAGCTCTTTTCCCTTTAGGCTTTTTTCTTCTCAGGAGGCCCTTTCACTCTCACAGGTAAACAGAGCCCTGGGATGTTGATGCCTCCAATCTGCCCACTGTGCCCGAACCAGCCTCAGTCTACAGTGTGAGACACGCTGGTGTGTTAATTATATTTTCTTATTTTCCATATACCTAACACTCTGGTATCTAGGGCCTTGCTAGCCAGGGAGAGACTGCCCCTTCAGAATCAATTAATTCCTAGAAATAGTAAACGGCGTGCCTGGGAGCAAGCCCTAGATATGAAAACCAAACAATGCCGAGTCCGCACTGTTCCCTTGACTGGCTCTAACACTCTAGGAGGCAATATTTCTCTACCTTAATCATCCCAGAGCCGGGACCAACTAGGAACTACCCCTGTAGGCCAGAGCCCACCAGAACTGTTCAAACCATCCCGTCCTAAACCTGCGCACTTCCTACCTTGCCTCGCCCATTACTTCCTGTAAAACTGCAATGAAGGCTTTTGCTGATATTTTCCTCTCACTCCTGACTCCTGACCAGCCCTGGTGCTTCCCTGCATGTCCCTGCAGGGTATGGCATGTCCCTCCCTTTTTAGGAATTCTAAGTGACAAAATATCTTTTTGACAGAAATCATCTCCTGATCTGTTGCCTCACCATGCCTGAATAAAACCATAATCCCAGGTGCCTGTTAAGACAATTGGCAACCTGCTACAGCTGGAGAGCAGTCTGCTGAGCTCCAGCGAACAGGGGCCTGCTTTCAGTTGTCTTTAAATCCCCAAGGCCGAGCAGGCTGTTGGAATCATCGTAAGCCTCAATAGTGGGACAAGATCAATGAGAAGGGCCCTAACATACTTTGACTGTTACAACCATTGAACAAAACAAAGTAAAATGGAAACATGCTGGATCCATAAATCTAAGATGGAAATGAAAACTCCCCCTCCTCAGGGTAGAGAGGTAGGTCTGCAAGATGCATGGTTATCCCTGCAACCACTTACAGGATGAAAAACCACTTACCCCACTGAATAAAAAGAATAACAAAATCTAGAATCCACAGGAAATAAATAACTGGGTTTGGCACATAACTTAATGAATCATGTATCATACCAAGTTCTGTCTTCCTAACAATGTCACCGTTGATGACATTATAGTGGTTTTAAAATATATCCTCAAATTCTTTGACAATCTTCCCTCAAGAGGTAGTTTCATTTTCCCACCTTTTTTGCATGACTGACTGGTAAATTTTGGGATCCAGACATTGTGAATTTATCTCTTGGGCGCTGGGTATTTTTGTGTTCCAAATATCCTTTGACTTTGTTCTGGGACAGCTGAGTTGTCTGAAGGATGGATTCCTTCAGGCCTTGCTTTGAAGATTTGTTAGGCAGGACCAGGGCACCATTTATGCTAGAGATCACTTGCCCTACTCTCAAGGTAAGGCTCTTCTGAGTATTCTACCCAAAGCCCTGTGAATTAAGAAGTTTTCCAGTCTGGCTGGCACTATTCCTGGACCTGTGTGTGAATACTATTCCTTCTCCCGCTTCCAGATAGTTCTTTCCCCAGCCTCTTCACAGTGTATACTAATCAATACTGTGCTGTGTCCAAAGGGACCCCTCTGCAGATCCCTGCAGCTGCCTCTCTATGCAACGCCCTCCACTCCAGCACTCTGCCCCTTGAATTTGAGTCTCCCCAGACTCTCAACTCTGTCTCCTCAACTTAGGGAGTCCACTGGGATCCCCTTGGATTTCCTCCCTGTGCTGTGGCCTGGACACTATTGCTGGGACCACTGTAGGACTCACCTTGTATGTGTCCCGCCTCTTAGGTGCACTATCCTTTATTGTCTGATTCCAGTGTCTTGAAAAATATTATTCCATTTAACTTATGAATTTTTTAGGGGCTTTTTATTTTTTGGCAGGCAGGTCATTTAGTGGTGGACTGCAATGCCACCACTAAAAGCACTTACCACTGTTTCTTTGACAGTGGCCAGAAGTAGGCATTGCCAAACTGTTTCAGAAAGTAGTTCTAGGACCTACACCCTCAACCATGTTGTACAGGCATTGCTGCTGTTCTACACCCTTACACTCTTGGTATTTTTAGACTTTCTAATTATTTTAATTAAACTAGTTCACATGAAAGATTTGATGTGATTTTTCCCTTACAAAACAATCTAAAATTTAAAGGAGAGAGGAAATAATTCATCTAAAGGAATAAATCTCTAATCATGAAATTTCAGGCAAATGGGGGAATATGCCAGCACCAGGGTGGGGGAGGGTAATTCAGTCTGATACTCTACCATTAGGATATTTCCATTTGTTTATTTAAGGAAAGCAAAGTTGTCAACTCGTTAAAACTAATAGTTCTGTGAAATGGAGGTAACGTTTAATGCCAATTAAAAAACATAGACTCTTAACAAGCATTTTAATTCCGTGGACGGAGAGAACCCTAGAGATTCCTGACAAAAACTTCCTACTTAAAGGCCAGAGGAACACACAAAGATTAAGTGCGTGTGTTCACACAGGGTATCTTGAGTCAGCAGGGCAGCATCAGCTGGCCCCACTGGTCACTTTGTGACCCCCTTCTCTCTCTGGGGACTACCTTGCCACCGCTAAAAGCACTTCTAATTGTTTCTTTGAAAATGGCCATATTCTCCAGAGAAGCTCTCAAGGAAGGAATCTAATTATCTTGAAGTTATTGAATTCTCTAGGCAACTTCTTCTGGGTAGACAGAGTCTTTATTTCAATTCTAGAAAGGTTGTTTGGTATTACACATAAATGGACTGTTTTGTCCTCCCCCCACCATGGTTTAGAGAGAAAAACAGTGGAATTCATCGATTCCTCCTCTACACACCGTCTTCATCAAACTTTGCAAACACCCAGCACTGTGTAGCAGCATTTGGTTCAAAAAAGAAAGAAAGAAAGAAAGAAAGAAAAAGAAAAGAAGAAGCACAGCTTTGGTAGCGAGCATACTCATTAAACTATAAAAATGTCTCTATAATTTTCATTTTATTTAGCCTTTAGTATTTGTACATCCACAGTCCTCATTCTGAAATAACATTTGTTTTGTGGTTGCTGACGGATGTGATAAAACAGTCCAAATCTGCTTTCCACAGTTCTTTACAACAGACTAAAATAGCATTCTTGTTCACGCTAGGATACCCCAGTGTTGGCGTGCATTCTGGCCAACTAGCCAAGGGTGAACAGAACGTATGTAGTTAATTCCTTAGTGCTAGAATATCCTCTGTACAGTTACAAAATTGCTTCCTCCAAGGAAAAAAACAAAGCTGCTTTATGCTACTTTTTAACTTGCTCTAACTCTGAGGGTGCACGTCACAAGAAATAGGAGACAAGGCTAATCACAGCATTTGTTTCTGGAAATAAAATGGTCTTACTTCCTTGTAAATGTGAGTTCCAGGAGTTCACTGATGAAAATTAAGTAAATGTTTTCCATCAAAGAACTTTATTTTGGAGGCTTTAACATTCAAACTGCCAACAAGGCTTCCACAAAATAAGCCATATTTTGAAGTTTCTCAGATTTTTTTAAGAATGGTCATCTATATCTTTTATGTGCTCTTCAAGTAATATCTGCAGCAGAGAGAAGTCATGCAAATTTGCTGACACTATTAGCCTTTTGTCTCCCATTTACTACTGATTAGACATAAGAAACAAGGGAGGATTGGTGGGGGGGTAGTTCCAGGGATGTCCAACCTTTTGGCACCTCTGGGCCACACTGGAAGAAGAAAAGTTGTCTCGGGCCACACATTAAGTACATTGCAACACATAATCACACACACACACAAATCTCATACTGTTTTAAGTAAATTTACGGTTTTGTGTTGGGCCCCATTCACAGCCCTCCTGGGCTGCGTGTGGCCCTCAGGTCACAGGTTGGACGCCCCGCAATCATCATTGGTTCCTATTCGGTATCAAACTTGCTTCTGAAAAAAGTTTTCCCATATCCCAAAACAGGAAAGATCTTAAAAACGAGTCCTCTAATCACGGCATTTTCTTTCTTCATGAGAATCTGGCACATTCCGAACTTGGCTACAGGGTCCTCTGCTGGGGAGAAGCCACTCATTCTAAAATCAAAAAGAAACATTCTTGTCAAATGGATCTGGAAGCTTCAATATTACTGCTCACCTAACAGCCACTAACTAGAAGGAAAATTCAGAATCACCCTCAATGTAGCCTTTCCCTCCTCCCACATTCAACAACCAATGATCCTGCTTTAAAAATATCTCTTGCCCATTCCCACCATGGCCTGTTCTCTTCAAGCCCCACCATCACTCATGTGAATACAGGCCCCACATGGGTCTCCCTGCTCCCTGTCTCCCTCTCTGGTCCCATCAGTGTTGCCGCATCAGCCTGCCAGACATGTGAACAGCACGATATTACTTTTATGCATAGGTGCCTCCCCTTTTGTCTTGCAGGTTGGCTTTTAGATGACCTTTTGGGGGGAGCCCTGAGGGCTGAGCCAACTGAGCCCTAAAGCTCCTTCCCTCCACTTTAAAAGAGCTAGCTGTTCCTTCTCTATCTCTTATACTGTGGGTCTTGGATGAAATCTTTCCTTATTCCTTAAACAAACCACTGGCCACAGGATGAAACCCGACTCCCTTATCATGGCATGGAAGGTCCTCTGTGGACAGCCCTATTCTGCCCGGGAGCTTCATCTCCTGCCGTTTCTCCCAGTAACCCCTGCTCCAAGCCTTCATCAAGGGCATGACCTCTGACGTGTCAGCGTTCCCACGCCCTTGTTGGATGTACCTTTCTACACTTACCCTAAAGAACTCCTAGGTAACCTTGAAGATACAGCCCATTTGTTACTTCCTCATTGAACCTCCCTCAACTTTTCCAGTTAATTATTCTCATTTTCATGCTCCCATAATGTTATACACCTTTATCATTGCAACCCCTTACACTACATTGTCATTTTATTTGTCTTTCTTGCTGGGACCTACTATGTCACATTGACCTTCGAATCACTGGCATTGAGCAAAGCTTCTGTGGCACAAGGAGGCATCCTTGAGTTAATGAATGCTCTCGTATTGTATAAAACTAAATCTTTCCCCCCAATCACTTTTCTGAATGTCCATGTATAAGACTTTTTATATTCAAATTATCACATAAACAAAAAATCCACTTATAATATACTAGAAAAAGAAAAGAGTCTTTGAAGAGGGGAAAGAACGTGGAGTGACTGAATGAAACTAAGAATCACAACTGATAAATGGAATCTAAATGGCCAGTTCTGAGATTTGCAAATGTCTGCTATTTGTGCACATTTGGAAACTCACAGGAGTTTGTAAGCACCCAAAGGAGCTGGTTTTGGAGGGTGAAAGTAACATTTCCCCCTTTATATTTTATGTACAGTTGAGCCTCCCAAATACAGACTAAAATGTGGGACAACTGTTTAAATTAATGAAATTCTGTATTACAGGATGTTTTGAATGTAGTTGCTATTTTAACACTTTAGTCTTGGTTTAACAAAAGCATAGGATCATTTAAAATGTGCACATCATATGCAAATTAAATTGTTAATCATTTAAGAAGAGTCTAGTCTACCATTTGTTTGTATCACTAATTCCATTACAAATATTATTTTTCAAAGATAGGTCAAAGGGAAACTTGACAGTTGTTCAGATGATCATGGTTCTTAACTGGGTGCATATGAATTAGTAACATTTCACCATAATTGTCCTTTTTGCAGCAAATATGCATTAACACATAGTATTCCCAGGGGCTGGAATGAACTGGGCTAGGAAGAGGCTACCCTGTACTCATTTCATGTTTCCAAATTATTTTCATGGTAAATTTAGCCAGTTTTCCATAACTCATGAAACTCCAGCCTGGCTTGAGTTTCCTGCTTCCTTCTTTGGCAAGACTGCACCAAACCTTTTCAAGAGATGTGTTCTTACTTAGAGGAAAGAAAATATCAGATCCAGGCTGTTTTACATGTGCTAGATGCCAAGCACCAAATAAAGCAGCTCAGCTTTTCAAAGATTTGATATTGTAACTGTAGCCACTTGAGCAAAAGCTCAGTCCCCGAAATGGCCAAGTTAAATAAGACAGAATTAGGGAGAATTAAATGGATCTCCATGTCTAGTGTTCATAAATCTGCATGAAGAAGTTCTGAATCAAAAAAAATAAATTAAAAATGTGTCATACTGGTTCACGTCCAGTGGGTCTGCGTGTTTTGGAGGAGAAACACATGGCCGGGTGTAACCGTGAGGACTGTGTCTCTTCTCAGTGCAGGTTGAGTTTCGAGCTGATTTACAGGGGGAGCCAAAAAAAAAAAAACAAAAAAAACAAAAAAAAAAAAACAATGCTGGATTTTAGCAGACAGCACCTAAGGAGATCACACACTTGGAATCCTTGCCCCTAGGTAAGAAAAAGGAGGGATCAGTCTCATAAATGTCATGAGAGCCATCATGACATTGGAGTGGCTTTCAGAGAGGAACAGGGGAGATCTACTGCCTCATCTGTCACCAGCGGCTCATCTCAGGCACAAAGAACATGTGAAGATCAGACGTGTCATAGGTCCGACAGAGTGGAGGAATTTCTAGCCCTCGAGTAGAGGAAATTTATAAGGTCTGGTAAGTGAGAGGGAGTTGTACTGAGAAGGAGGTTGGCTTTTTAGCAAATGCAGTGCGTTGTGTACAGTAAGTGCCTTTTGGCTATAGCTAAGGACCCCCCACTGTATAACAACATTGGCCGCCAGGCCCATACAATACAACATGGAAAGCATCCCCTAGAGTTGTGCAACACGGAGTCCCTGCTCCGCAGCCCAGTCTTTTAGGAATTTGGATTGAGAGATTACCAACTAATCTAGCCTGTTCTCTTATACAAAGACAAAGCAAACATTCGTTTTCTGGAACACGGTGTGTATACCTGTTGGGTGGTGATTGGGAAGGGTGCATCTTCTACCCAAGGCTGCATATTTGCAGAGGGAAAGAATGTAGGTAATAATTAGAGAGACGGAGAAGCAAGAGATAGAAAGAGGGCCCTTCTGAGGCCCCTCACAACTTTTCTGTTCCTGACTGCAGACCTCTTCTGAGGTCCAGCTGTACTTCTGTTCCTGGGTTCTAGCTATAGCCTTAAAAATCAAAAAAGTGTTATTAACTCACTGAAGTTGGCGGTGGCTACTAGTAACCAAAGAGTTCTCAGGAAGATACTAAATAAAACATTCGTTGATGGTAAAATTGGTTTTTGTTTCTAGAAGAGTCTGCTCCCTTTTGTAAGATGCTAGGCTCATGGAGAAATATATGCCCCCAAATCAGGCTTTATATTATTGATTAATTCATAAGGACCTAAAAGAGTAGCAATACGACCTGTATAATTTGGTCTCAAAGTTAGTATGTCTTTCCACAGCAAAGTTCTCTAAATTCAACCTGTGTGCCATTTGCTGCAATTTTAACCTTCTTCTTACTGGTTCTCTTCTAAGTGGATTTGGAGAATAAATGACAACCAACCACTCTTGGAATAATAACTTTAAGTGCTAGACATAGAAATAGACAGAAATTTTGAGCTAACTTGGTTCAACCTTCTAATTTCACAAATGAGGAGTCTGAGACCACAGAGGTTTATGTGATTTGCCCAAGGTCACATGTCTAATTGTGGCTGAGTGGGGACTAGAACCCAGATTACAACCTGCCCCAAAGCCAAGTGTTATCCAAGAGAAATGCTAACAGCAAAGCCAGTCATTTTTCTGGTTGTTAATTTTAACTTCCCAGTTATATGATCTGGATAGTTTCTAACTCTGGGACACTTTCACAAATAAAACTCCTTGGCACATGACTGAATGGTTTCTCCATTTAATTACTGACTCAGTAGTACATAGTTAAGTCATTGAGCTTTTAACATCATCTTGACAATTTTGAACTTGTTACAATAAATGGAACCTTGTGAATTTTGAGTTTATAGATCTTATTAAAAGAGTATGTAGTCAAGATGTTAGTCAAATTTCAGGAAAGTGTATACCACATGAAGTTAAAATTGTTCTAGATTTTTTAAAAAAGGAAAAAAGAAAGAAAGAGACAAAAGGTATATGTACTTAATTATGTGTTAATGATGTGTTTGTGAGTTATGACCAAGTCAATTTTCAGTATGTGTTAGGAGTGGAAATAACCCTTATTATTACCATTTCATATGGTTTTAGATAGAGTATAAAAACATGTATGTAAGGTGATCTAATACTGCTAAGTCTATAATGCTTCTCAAACATTACATTATTTAGAGAAAATACCAAACCCTAAGCAAGCAAATGCATTATTCTTCTTTCAAATAAATAAATTAGGTCATTTTAACAAATTTAAAATCCTTTCAAATCAACATGGACTATTATATTGACAAATCCTTTTTCCAAAGGAAAATAAAAGAGAAAATCTTTAATAATATTTAGAATCTAGGTTTAGTGTAAAATAGAGGGAAGAAACAGAGTTACTACTATGTGTGTTAAAGTTGGCTTTCAGTGCATGGTGCCTTCCCCTATGAACAGCTGCTTGGGCTGGCTTGATCATGCCTCTGATCAAGTAGGAAAAAAAGGGGGATTTCTAGCATGACGAGAAACAAAAAATATTCCAGATAATGTTCAGCATGGTGGAAAAGAAAGCAACAGAAATTGATTCAATTCTCCACTTTTCCCAAAGCACAGCTAGCCACAAACATGGAGGGAGGGTCCCCCAGCCTTGCTCTCGTGGCCCCAGCCAGAGTGGCTGGTAGGAGGATACCCCAAACAAATGGGCCAGAGTCAGCTGCGGGACAAGGGGACATGGGAAGGGGAAAGTGTGGTCTAGGGGTAGGGGGAAGAAGAGAAGAAAGAGGGGGGGCAAAGGAAGGAGAGAGAGAGAGAGAGAGAGAAAGAGGAAAGGGAAAGTGAACAACATACTAAAGTAAAAGATCTTGCCCCTTTCGGCCCTGCCAAGAATTTGCTGTGTGATCTCTAGCTATTCACTTCACCTCTCTGGGGCCCTTCTGAAAAGTTGAATTAGAAAACTTAAAGTCTCTACTAAGTGATAATTCTATGATTCTGGAATATATGTCCTGAAAACAAAAAGCATGGGTCTTTAAGAAATGCCATCTAATAAATAAAAGGCGTTACCCCAAAATACAGTTAGAATACTGTATGTGACATAGTACATGTTCACAAGTTCATGTACACTGTATATCAGGATGACATGCATTATATACACTGAACTTTAGTGTTCTATCAGACTCCTTATCAATTTGACCCTTCCTTTCAAAATGCATAATAGGAAATGAATACGGGTCAAAATGACATGAAGCTTTCTCATGAGTACCTTTTCTCAATAAGAAAGCTCTTCACGGAAATCCTCAGTGATGGGGCAGCAGTCAGTGTCCAGTGAGAGAACCCTCAAGTGGATGCTGAATTTGGGCCATCCCCCCTCTTCAGGATGGTGGCCCCATGCAAAGTGGTTGGTTCTTCCACCCACTCCAGCCAAGACACACTACCTGTAGCTCAGAGAATGAACCTCCATTCCTTCTCTCTGCCCTCCCTTCTACCTCCCACCTCCCATTCACACACACACACACACACACACACACACACACACACACCACTTAATCTTTAGGTCTCAGCTTACTCATCACCATCTCTCAGGAGCCTCCTCAGGATCCTCAAACCTGGATCTGGAGCCCCTCATAGATCTGCCTGCACTAGACCTGGTGTACCAGCCCAACTCTTTCTGTGCATTTGAACAGTCCCAGAATCTCAATGGGACACAGCAGCAAGCATTTGTTTCCTATCCATAATCCATCTGCAGGTTGGCTGGAACAGCCCCTGCTCCATGTCTCACTCTGAGGAGCAGTGGTTCACCAGGGCTTATTTTTCTCTTGGTGATGAATAAACTCAAGAACTCACGCCCACTTCCGTTTTCTGCCTGTGCTCCCATTGACCAAATCAAGGCGCATGGCTGAAACCTAGAACCAAGGCCAGGGAAGTACAATTCACCCATAAGAAACCATGGAAAATGTGGATATATCACAGTAATGCTATGGAGAGGTGAGAAATTGGAACCATAATTCAGTCTGCTCCACCTGTATTAATAGCACCAATCATAGTCTGTTGTCATTATCTGTGTGAGATCTCCCATTAGACTGTTACTGCCTTAGAAGCAAGAGCTATGCTCTATACATTTGTACTTACAATATGGTATATAGGTACTTGAAAACATTTGAATTAATGGATAAATTGATGAATTGAGACAGGCAGTGCTATACCAGGCTCTGTCCCTGGTCCTTCATAATACTGCTTCTATGTGCCTACCCTATGTTCTTACTATGGTCACTAAGAAATAGAGAGAAAATCAGTATGGATGAGATCTGGGTCCTATTGGAGTGAAGAGTGAAGGAAAAGGGCCTCACTTCTTAAGTCACTTGACCTACTTTGGCCCATGTCCTTGACCGACACTGGCAGCCTCCCCAAAGAAAGTTCTCATGTTGTCTAATCTAGTCGGGTCATGAGGTCTGACAGGGTCACAGGCTAAAGTGGTGGGGCATAAAGTCATAGAATTTTTTTTTAAAGTATTTCAGAATCTGATCTGCTATTCAGTAATTTGATTTACAGCAAACAGGAAATGGAACACATTTCTAAGCAAATATTTCCCTGATTACTTACACATGCAAATTCACGGACTAAGTTTAGATGTGTAATTAAGCATCTAGTGATTTTTGAGTCCACACTCATAGACCAGATTAGACACCCAAAAGAGGCACGTGGTTGGTTTATTTCTGTGTTTTTGCTTGCGTGCTCAACTCTGGGCTTTCACGTGAAAAAAAAAAATGCATTGGCTCAGAGGTCTCAGTGACCCAGTTGTGGGGCTAAAGGACAAGATGGTTCAAAGGCGTGTCAAGTTTTGTAATTTTAAAAGATACATCTGATCAGAATGATGCTTGTCTGGACAGAGAAATGGATGGTGATGATTTCCTCTCAGAAGGAAATCAAGGCAAGATTGTCACCGTCTCAGCACAGCCCTCACTCCTGTAGTGAGCAACTAGTGGTCAGCTCACCAAAGCCAACACTCGTTGCCCACGCTGTAGTTAGTTTTCTATATACTGTCACAATCCATATGAAAATGTTAATGCCGTGCAATCATGTGCCAAATGATGTGCTCCGATGCCAGTTTTACACATGCAAAACAGATGAGTGGTTTGAAAAATTTGGATTCATTGTTTCTTTGCAAGAAAATGGTATCACCTCCTCTCCTCCTGATCACAGTGGCCAACAGTTTACCTTTTTCTTTTTCTTTCTTTTTTTTTTTTTTTTTTTGCCTTTTCTAAAGTCTTCATTTGCTTAAGAGTTTCTTCACAGAGCATCCAATTTACAATTGTATTATAAGCAAGGATTGTGACTGAGAGCTTGCCGATTACAGCTGTGTGTATTCCCCTCTGTGGGCATTGATAGAGAGCCCCGTTGCCCTGACTCCCTACCTCAGCATTATGGAGAAAAGGCCTCCTTTTTGATGGACACCCAGAGAGAATGCCCTGTACAGCCTGCCCTGTTTTTAACTTTCTATCCTTCTTCTCCCACTGTTTCCCTCCTGTAAGCTTCCCATGAAAAATAATTCTATCGCCTACTCTCTGCTAACTAGGAAAGGGGTCCTCTGTTTTTAAGAGTATGGGATGCCCATGATGCACGTAATTTTTAAATACCCTTCAGTGAGAATGTACTACCGGCCAGGGACTGTGTTTACAACCATAAATATATTTGTTCCTCAGAAACAATTCTAACAACTCTATAAGCTGGACATTATTATCTCTGTTTCACAGGTGAGATGAAACAATTCTTCTAAATCTTATATAAATGGAAGAGTTGGGGTTGACACCCAAGCCTGTCTGAATGCAAATCTCTGCCTCTTCACCAGTTATTATGAGCCTCCTCCCTCTACCTCCATAGAAACATGCAGAAGCCTTTCAAGGCCCCAGCCCAGTTTTGAATCAAAATAATACTTGTGAATAATGCCTTCCTTATAAGACATTTGATTTCTTCATTGTGAAATATCACTATATCTGAAAAAGCAGTACACTCAATTTGGTGGGGCAATTTTTGAATGTCTACTTTTCCCTGAATATCCAAAACTATGACTGCAGACCATTTCTTGCTTCTACATTCCCTGCAAGGTAAAAACAGTATGGCTGTATTGAAATCGTATGTTCTCTTACCCCCTGCATTTTAACTGGTGGAGATAGGCAATGAGAGCCCCAGATTGTGGTCTGCATGTGGCATGGTGCATACAGCTCAAACACATCAACTGGTGCGTTAAATAAGCCTTTGGAGAGTTATTCCAACCAGAAGCAGAAAAACACAAGCAGAAAAACATGGAATCCATGACTTTTCAAAACAAAGTCATGTATCAGACGAGAAGTCTCTGTGCTTGGTTGGTAGTTAATATCTCTTTGGACCCACGATGGTCCCGTTGTGTAACAAAGTGATTCATTAGGGGGCCAAGGTGATGAAGCAGTGAGTGGGAGCGACGGGCCATATCTCACTGATGTGCCAGAAGGATTCACCAGGAAGCGGATGGTGGTGACTGCTCATCCCAAAGCCTCCAGAGACACCAAGAGCCAACCTGCTTATTCTGTAGCCTATGTCTGTCAGGTAGAGAACACATCATGTTAAGTCTATCGCACTGGCCAAAGAGAGATGACAGGTGGAAAATCGGGAGCTGATTTCTAACCGAAATGAAAAGGAAGTCCTTGTGCCTAAAGGAAGCATTCAGAAGGCTTGGCAAGAGTCAACTTGCTTCCTTTTATCAGAGATTTGTTTTCTTTTTGTTTCCTAAATTCAGGAGTTGGAAACAGGCCTGGGTGTGTGAGTGCTCCCAAAGCTCCTGGGAACAGCTCTAACTCCAAACCCCTTTTGCAGTTCCCACGTTAATAACTCCCTGCCTTGCTGAAGAGAAGTGAAGTGTCTTTAACACTTCTTGGGTGAGTGGTTGTCATTTCCAATAAAGACAAAGGCTGTGCTTCTCCTGCATGAGGTGCGAGCAGCACAAACACGGTACACAGTGCTCTGCAGGTGACAGTAACGTAAAAATGCCATTAATTTATGGAATAGACTATAGCCCGAGTTGGCTGTTCCATTGCTGCTGGGGTTTAAAATTTGTTTTCCTTCATCCTTGTTACTTTAACTTATCTTCCAAACGCAAGCACTCAGGGCTTCAAATTTCATATGTTCAAAAACTGATCAGTGCAAGGTAAATGAAATTAGCTAGAGGCTCTCCGTGCTGGTGACATTGGGTGACATCTCTACTGCCACAGCTTGGACCCAAAATACACAATACCGAGACTTCTCTGTCTCTTGGATCTTTCCCTTTGTGCTTCCATAACAACTTTTGCTCTGGAACACCCTCTCATCAATCACATCTCCATCGTGGATATTGCACGCTGATAAAAGGAGCTGCTTGGACCTGCCTTTTCCCCTGGCACTCGCGAGCACTTCTGTTCGCACCAGGGTGCCACTGGTGAATGAATCTCCAGAGAGTGAGAGAGAAAGGATTGGCATGACTGCCGTCACACTTATTTCTTTGCCACATTCCTTTCTTACTAATGTCTGACATTTTCAGGAATGCACATACAAGGAAGGGCACTGCGGAGAAATGCCTTCTGTGGAATACTATCTCTCATTTATTTTCATTCTAAAAACTAAATTCCTGCACACCCTTGAAGGCCAAATTTTAAATGTCACCTTCATCATGAAGTCCTCACCAGCATTAAAGTCAGAGGTTACCCCTTCCTCCCTCGGGCTTCCCCCGTCTTTTGAGGACGTCTCAGCCACAGCACTCATCGCATTGGGTCTGACCTTTTAGCTCTTGAAAGACAAATCTGCCTCTCAGTCTCAGCTGTAACCTTCTGGTTGGTGATAAGTCCTGTTAAACTCTGCGTGTGAATTGAGCATCCAAAGCGATGCCTTGCATGTAGTAGGGTTTCAAGAAATGTTCGCTGCGATGACTGAATCTTTGAAATTTTTTTGAAATACTGTATTCCAAAGGTGCTAAGGTATCCTATTTCAGTGGTTCTGAAAATTATACCATGCATCAGAATCAGTTGGAGGGCTTGTTAAACCTAGATTGTGTGGGTCCCACCCCCAGAAGTCTGGGGCGAAGCTACATAATTTGCATTCCTAACAAGAGTTCAGGTGATGCTGGTGATTTTGGCCCAGAGACCAGACCACTCTTTGGGGAGCACTGAACAGTCTTGTTCACATTTCAATATCTCTAATATCAGGCTATGTCTTAAACTTGTTGACATATCAGTTTAATTGACAAACTTTTGCATTCACAGTAGTGTATGAGATAATGATTTTAACATTGACAGTATCTCAGATTAAATGAAATGTGGTAAATTTCCCATTACAGATTTGTATCTACATTATAAAGCATAGCAATGAAATGTTTAAACATTTAGCCCAATGCTAGTTCTAGAGAACACGATACGTGGTCTTTAGGGCCTCATATAAGATCCACAGAATAAGAAATTAGTTCAGTCTGGATAGGGGCATTGCTAAATGAAAGAGAGGTGTCTTCACATTCATTTTTGGTCACTGCTAAAGCCAGTCTCCTCTAAAGTTCCATGAGGTAAGAGTTTATATCTGGTTTTGCTCATCATTGTAGCCCGAGCTATAGAAAAATTCCAGCACAGCACTCAATAAATATTTGTTGAATAAAAATTTTTTTGGAAGAGCCAGAGTTTCAGAGTCTCTTACCTTCTGTAAATGAGATGAAGTATGAGACATACCATGATTTCCTGTAAACTGCTCACCAACCAATGCCAGTACTTCTAAACTTCTCTTTTCTCCTATGCTAACAACAACAACAAAGCAAAGAAAGAGCTATAATGACCAAGGGACCCATTGAATTGAAAATATTTCAGCTAAGCAAGTATCCCAAGGTCATAGAGCCAAATAGGTTGCCCTGGGTACCCTCTTTGCAAAAAAACTCTGTGCTAGGAAGTGGTGGGAACAGAGGGATAAGAATTTTTTCCACAGATGATTTTGTTAAGAAGATTCAATTGAGAAGCACATACAGGAGTCAGTTAGGAAATATCAAAATATCTGCAAATGGAGGCAGTGCCCCCATATTTTCTCTGAGACTCCCCAACATCAGAATACAAGGTGGGTGCTGGTGTTCTTTCCTAATGAGAACTATACCACAGGTACCTTAGAATTATAGAATTGGCTGGTAGCACCCAAATATTATTACCTTATGTCTGCAAAGCATTTTAAAAGCTGTTTAATTTTTTCATTATTCCAATGGCTATTTCTTGAATGTCTACAACAATTACAAGGCACCGTAGTCTTTCCTAGGTTAGCCGATAATGTTGCACCAAGCCAATGGGCCTCTAGTCAGACTTGGGTGAAAAGCATCACCAAGCACCACACACGTTCTTCGACAATCCCGAGGGGCCGCTGCAGTGGCGGATGGCATCCTGCGAGGGACCTCATGGCTTTCCGGGCTGGTGTCACTGTCAGGGATGAGGTATGGAGGGGTTAGCGACAGGGGAATAAAGAAAGTGGAAAGAATGACAGACGGTTCCTACGCTTTACTCTCTTTCCAGACTGATCATCATGCAAGAGCGAAGACAGCAGGAAAAAAAAAAATGGACGGAGAAAAGCTGGAGAGAAAGAGAGAAAAACAAATAGACCCGAAAAGAACATAGCAGTTCTCAGGGGCGAAAGCAGTTCATTCTCAGTGACCTGCAGCCGAAGACGCCGAGGTCAGCTTTTTCACTCAGGTGACCCGTCATTCGCCATTTTCACAATGACCCTGTTACAAGGGATCGCCAGTCCGGGGGAGAGTTGGCTTTTCCAGGTGTTAGTATTTGTCACTATGGGCAGACTCGCGTTTTTGGTTTAAAGGACATGATCAAAGGCAAGATGTGCCACCCTCCTGGTAACGACCGCTGCTCTGCTCCGCCACCCCTGCGGCTTGATGGCTGGGTGTGGTCTGCGAGCTCCTCTTGCTCAGCAATGGGTTCTCAAGCTTTTGGGGGCTCTACCCACAGCTTTAAAGTAACACAAGCCTCCATGGCAGCTGTGGCTCTGCAGGATGTAGTGACTGTCTCTGTTGGAGGCAACTCTATTACTGTCTACTGTAGGGGATGTTACACTACTTTGTAACAGGAAATGAGGGAACGTTAGGGCAGAAGGGGTGTAAAAGTCTAACGAATACCACACCCTGACAGAGAAAAGCCTCGTTAAGCAGCTTCTTGTGTGTAAGGTCTCTACGGTCCACATGGTTTTCCATCTCTGGGCAATGCAATGTTGCCTGTAAGGGTCATGCCAGGCACCCGAAGCCCAGCTGACATGAGAGATCTGGAAGTTGGGAATTTATGAAAACAAGAGAAAGGGTGGTGGAAAAAAATGCCTCAGCCTCCATTGGAGGATGAGAACTATGTTATTTAGATAAGGCGAGGCATGATTTTTTAAAGCAAACTCTAAATCATCAGTGGCTTCCTGGTATATACTTCCAATTTCCCATCACTAAGAATTGGTGAGATACAAACAACTGTCTCCATCTTGGCATCTTCCTGGGATGTTTCAAGTACCAGTGTTGCTTGTCTGAATCTTCCACAAACTTCTCTTCTCACACCAGTCTTACTCTATCTTTGCATCAGGGCCTCTATTAGTATTTGTGAAACATCCTAATCTCAGCTCCTGAGCTCAGATTTGAACTTTGCTCAAAGTTCAGAATATTGATCAGTCACACTGGTGAAAAATTTTGCTGCTCCTATGTGCCTGCAAAATGCTTCTCCAAGTTAGGGGGCACAGTGGGCTGGCTTCCTCATTAATGCGTGTGGTCTGTCCTACAGCTTTTTGTCTTGCTCTGAGCATTCCCCATACGGCCTGCTGCTCTGGGCTGTGCTTGATTTGATGAGAAGGGTATCTTCTAGAGGCTATCAGGACTGAGCAGGGCTCCGCCACAGTGCAGAAACAAGAACAATATACTGCTTGGGTCACATAAGGAGACATCTTTCTTGGTCACAGATGCTCAGAGCATTGCTGGGAACTATTTTCTGTCCTCTGACATATGAGCTATAACTTTAGAGAAAATGTGTGGGAAACATAGAAAGAAAGCATGTGGTTAGACTGTGACAGTATAGCTCCATGCAGGGACTGAACATGGGAGTGGAGCGTTAGGAAATGTAGAGAAGCTATCCAAGATGACTTCCATTGATTATAAAGTAGTATATTATCGAAGATAGATTATGATAATTTAAAGGTGGATATTGTAATATCTAAAACAACTCCCCAAAATCACATAGTCATATTACAAAAGGTAGAGCATAAAGGTCAATACAAGAGATTAAATGAAATATTTTTTTAAAAACTGATTCACCTGAAAGAAGGCAGAATAAAGGGATGGAAAGAGATGGAAGGAAGGGAAAAAAAGCTTCAAAATATATAATACAAAGTCAGAGAGAAAATAGGAGAAATGGGAGAAAAAGACAAATCTCTAATCCTAATTAAATATTTTGACATTTTCTCAGTAACTGATAGAAAAAGTAAAAAAGACAGTAAAATTGTAAAAGGTTGGAACACACTATCAACCAGCCTAACCTAATTAACATTTTAGAAAACTACTAACAATGACAGAATATGCAGTCTTCTTAATTGCACATGGAACACTAATCAAGATAAAGTACACTGAGCAATAAAACAAGACTCATTGAAATTTAAAAAATTAAAATCACAGAGTACATTTTATGCCCATAATAGAATTAAGTAGATGAATAGGTACCTGAAAAAAAATCCACAAATATTTGAAAGTTAAACAGTATGTGTCTAAATTTTCAACATCCTTAGTCATCACAGATCTGTAAATTAAAACCTCAATGAACTATCTTTTAATACCCAATAAAATGGGTAAAATATAAAGTATGATAATACCAGAAGTTGATGAAAATATGGAGCTCTCAAATATTGCTAATAGGAAAGGAGAATGGTACAAAAATGTAAGAAACAGTTTTCTAGTTTTTTTATAAAATTAACTTCTACATCTATTCAATGACACAGGAATTGCATATTCAATATTTCCCAGGAGAACTGGAAACATGACCACAAAGAGATTTATACAAGAATATTTAGAGAAGCTTTATTCATAATAGCCCCGAACTAGAACCAGTCCAAATGTTCATCAACAAGAAAATGGATAAACATATTATAATATATTCATAAACTGGAATACTACTCATTAATAAAAATTTTAAAATGCTGATGATGCAACAATATGGATGACTCTTAAGACTTCTGTTTAGGCTAAGTAAAAGAAGCAAGACAAAAAAGTATATACTGTATTATTCCATGTGTATGTTGTCCAAAGATAGGCAAAATTAATTCATGGTGGGAAAAAAAAACACATGAATAGCAATTGCCTCTTGCCTGGTGTCATGTTTTATTTGATTGTCAAAATTGTTGAATCCTGAATTTTTTGATGGATTGTATGTAAATTATGTTTCAATGTTTAAAAAGCAACCACTTCTGGTGGATATCAATGACATAAGGTAAGGTTTGATGATCAAAAAAAAAAGAATTATCAATAAAGTATTATGTGCCAAGCGCCATGCTAATCTCTGGTAGACATGATTTCAGCACTGAAGAATGAATAGATTTGGGGGAGGGAGGAGCACATGATTCCAAAATATTGGCACAAATGCTTTAGTACAGCTCTTGACTGGGGCTGCCTATGGGAGCATAGAGGAGCAAGCGAGACGTTGCAGAATAGGATAATGGCCTCTTGTCTGGCTATGGTGGCTGAATCATTGCTTGAGGAGAGAGTGAGAGGTTGCCTCCTATTTTTGGCTTTTGGGACTTGGGGTGATATTTTAACAGGTGTAAGGACTTTAAATAACAGTTTGCCAAAACTTAAGGGCAATGTCCTTTTCACAGGGGGAGATTGGAGAGACTTTTTTTTTATCTGAAGGATAAACAGAAAGGGACCAAAGATTTCCTGAGTAATAGATGGAGAAGGAAGCAGGTCTCTCAAGCCAGGGTCCCTATGCCACGCTGCAGAGCAGCCCGCAAAACACCCCGGAGGATGTGGGTTGCCGGCCACACCCCTTGGGTCATGACAGCCCTGCCAAAGAATGTAGGGCCCCAACAAAGAATGTTCTGAAAGCCATTTAAGAGCCTTTCAGGAAAACCACAGCCAGCAATCCACGGCCTGCCATGTGTGTGGGTGGGCTCCTGCTTCTCCCTCTCTCCCTTGGCTCCTCTGAGCTCCCACTAAATCCCAGCTCTGCTGAAGGAGGTGCAAGGCCAGGTACAATTTGTTTGCTGGTGACATCAAAGACAAGGCACATGCCTGCACATCTCCAAAGCCAGCATAGGGGAGCCTTCCTCAGAGTGTCTTCAAGGTTCCCCTTCAAAGCTCCAGCTCCTGTATGGTTGGGGCTATGAGTCTTCACAGACAGACCACCCAGGGAGAGGTGGTTGTGGGGGAAACTCCAACCCATCCTTTTCAACCACAACTGTATTAGTTTCCTATTGCTGCTGTAACAGATTACCACAAACTTAAAGGCTTAAAACAACAAAAATTTATTATCTTACAATTCTGAAGTCCACAAATTAAAATGAGCTCATAGGGCTGCAATACTTCTGGAGGCAGGGGGAGAGAGTCTGTTTCCTTGCCTTTCCCAGCTTTCAAAGGCAACCTACATCTTTTGGCTGAAGACTCTTCCTCTATCTTCCGAGCTAGCCACTTCACCTCTTTTCTCTCTGGTACTCTGCTCTGTTGTCACCTAGTTTTCTCTCTGACTCTGACTCCTTCTGCATCCCTTTTATAAAGACCCTTATGTTTTCAGAGAGCCCCCCTGGTCATCCGGATAATCTGCCCATCTCAACAGCTATAAATTGATCACATCTCCAAAGCCCCTTTTGTCATATAAGGTAACATCCCGAGGTTCCAAGGATTAGTACGTAGGCATCTTTGGAGATTGTTATTCATCCTGCCACAAAACTCTAAACCCATCCTTCCTGGAGAACCATAATAATAACAAAAGGCATCTAAACATTGAGTGTTTACTATGTCATATAAATGTAGATATGGAGATGGAGATAATAGCTCTGTATTTATTCTTTAAGATGGATAGATAATTTTATATATTTATACATTATGTATATATTAATCTAATCTCCAAAGCTGATGCTCTTTACCTGTCATCTCCCATTTCTGTTCCATATTTCAAAAAAAACTCAGACTATGATTTTTTTGCATGTCATAGCTTCAAGCTTTTATTTTTTTTGATACAGTTAGGATTAGTCACATGTATGATTGCAAAGACTACGTGTAAATGGGTTAATTCCCACCCAGTTGGCCACATTACAAAATGCACATAAAATTCTCTCTCTCTCTCTCTCTCTCTCTCATAAATGAAACTGCTACTCATCCATAATGTCTTATTTTTAGTTCTTGCTTTAACTTCCTCAGTGTTTTTACTTTTTGTTATCATCCTCCTGCCTCAACAAAGGATGGGTTTCCAAACAGAATCATTCACCAACCTAAAATCTTTTTCTCATTTTTGACATTCGCTTCTTAAAAAAAAAAATCACAAATTATTCAAGCATCCCGGAAGGTGACATTTAGAAATATGACAGCAAAAGACACAAAAGTGGGCACTGAAAATATATAAAAACATCAAACCATAGTTTAAAAATACAATAAAACAGAAATCTGTATCCCATGAGATAAAAGTAAGTGATTTATTTAACAATGTCACCTGGACAGCACTTGTTCTCAGTGTTCCTCAGTGGGGTTTATTTCTAAGTATTTGAAAGTGTGGATTAAATCAGAATCAGTAAATTTTTAGAAGACAGAATTCTCTTCTCAGAGACAATCCTTAAATGGCAATAGTGGATCTGTGTTTGTGAGAGAGTCTGTTCATCTCCATGATAGTTAAACATCGCTCTGTTGAGCCTTTTGTTGGAGACAAGAATGAAATATGTTTTTGATTTTTATATACCTCTGACAATGTCAAGTCATATGTCTTGGGGATTCTAGCTCATACTGCACAGATATTTTTTTCTTTTATTACTACCTGTCCAACAAATGGTTCCTGGGTATTTATTAACAAGTATGACTGTATTAAAACTGTGGATCATGAATAAATGATTCTGAATGAAATTGGGAAAAACTAGAGCAGTAGGGGCAGGAAGGTGATGAATCAAGTTTTGGGACTTAAAGACTGAGACTGTACCCTGGCCTCCCTGCCTTGCCCCACTTGGCCCTTCTTCCCCTTCCCCTTCCACAGCAGAGACTGGAGCAGGACCATCCCAGTTTTATACCAAAAAATAGTAGAAGTGTTCTGGTTGTAATGTGAATCATCATCATCGAGAAATAGGTCCTTCACATTTTTATCTTAAATAATACTTGGTGCTTGAACTGGATTTAATCGTCTGAGGACTGGGTGATAAATGAACATTTAAGAATTTAAAGAGAATGTCTGTGTCATTTCAAGATTATCAGAGGCTGTTCTTCCTCATAAATTACTATCTATTTTTACTTGAGTCCCTTGGAACTGGTCTCCCTGCAACATGTTTGCACCCCTTCAATTTGTTTGTTTTTTTAATACTGAAGTCAGAATTACTGTAACAAAATGCAAATCTCATCTGATTTCCCCTCCTGCCCTATCATAGGTGCACACAGGTTACCTGGTTACCCCTTCCTCCTCCTCTCCCAGACCTCAGGTCAACACTTCCTCAGAGAAGCCTTCCATGCTCCCTGGAGTGGGCCAGGCCCCCTGGCACACGCTCCCATCACTGGGTGGTCCGTGGTGTCTGGCGCAGAGTAGGCAAGTGAGAAACACATTAGCACAGTTCAATTAGCAGATGGACTTTTTTATTGATACAGATTTATCACTAGCAAGTCAGACACGGAGCCATATTTTTTAGCCAAGTGAATTCGGCAGGATCCAGAGTGAAGATTTCCCTGAGGTAACTATAAAAGAATGTTAGAGGAATTCAAAGGTAGATTTACTTTGTGTATGAGAAAGGCATTATCTGAAGTAAAAGCCACTCTCTGAACTTGGAATGACCCAGAAAAATACTGAAGGCAAAGGGAGGAGCTAGTCACATGCTGCTATCAGCTTGATACCTTGTTTAGAAAAACCAAGGCATCAGGGGAAGGAAAGAGGAAGCAGAAGCAACCAACATTTGATAAGATTGTTTATGTATCTCAAATCTTGTTTCAAAGTTTTTAAAGAACTGTTACAAAGATGCATACAATACAGTAAAATAAAATATATTCTTATTGTAGCTCTAATTGCCTTTATTAAATGACCTGTGAGTCAGGCAGCACCCTGTCTATCTAGCAACTTGCAGGTGCTCTGAGGGTTTGTACAAAATAGAAGGTTTTTATAGGCAGAAGGGTAGGGTAAGGAAGCTATTATCAAAAGAAAGGATTATTTGGGAGACTAGAGATCTTCCTTTTGGAGAGTAGGGCAAGAGAAAAAGGAAGGGTTTTTATCTTTCTATGGGGTAGAGGTGGGTAGAGAGGACTCACATGACAAATTTCCTCATTGGTGTTGGCCAGAAGATTCCAGGCTGGTTGATTAAGGTTATGTTTGTGGAAGAGGTTGAAACTGCAGTTAGATCAGTTATTAATCCAGGTTTCATACCAAGAGCTTTTAGCATGAAGGGTACCATTTTGAGCCTTTGGTTTTCTCTTTAATGATTCAAATAAGTAATAAAAATGAAAAAAAAAAGAGTTTATATGCATGAGATTTATAAAAAGTGTCTCAGTAAAGTTACGAAGCCAATACTTTAATTTGGAAACATGAAAAATGTGTAATTGATTTCTGAAGAAGCTGTCTACAAAGTACACAGAAATCCATTTTGATACCATTTTGGTAAAAACTGTAGTTATCTATGTTTGTATATATTTTAAAAATATGGGAATGATCTGAAAAGGTATATACCCAAAAATAAATGTGGTCACCTCTGAAGAGAGAGATGGAATGAAAATTGAGATGTAAAAAGTTTTTTGTTTTTGTTTTTGTTTTTTTGCCTTATCTGAGGTCTGTCCAGAAAAATCCAGCCATCCAGCCTTTGTTAATATAACAAGAATAGTTTGTGCGACATTGATGCAACATGGCAGCCAAGCAAGGTGGACTGGAATGTGCATGTGTGAACAATGATGACTTCACTGTACAACTCAGTGAGAGCAGTAGTTGCCATTGAGTGAGCATGTGTACTGTGTAGCTGTCACATTCAAAATGACTGAGTAGAGTAACGAATCTGCATCAAATTTTGTGTTAAGCTTGAACATTCCGCTGTGGAAACCATTTGGATGATTAAGAAGGCTTTCGGGGACTATGCAATGAGTGCAACACAAATAAAAGTGTGGCACAAACATGTCAAGGATAGTCAAGAATCTATTGAAAGTGAGCCACATTTTGGAAGGCCTGGAACAAGCAGAACACCTGAAAATGCTGAATGTGTAGAGGCTGCAATCAACCAAGATTGGCGACTGAGAGTGAAAGAACTAGAAGCTGATTCTACAAACTACAGTGTCTGAGGTTTTGATGCAGGATCTTGGCATGAAATGTGTCATGGCAAAATTCACTCCACAGCTTCTGCTACCAGAGCAGAAGGAACATCATGCTGTAGTTGGGAGAACTGTGTGAGGTCCCAAGGTGCCTACTTTGAAAGAGACTGAGACATCACTGTCCTATGTACAGTGTTTCTTGTATCTTGTATCTTCTTCAATATATATCTTTATTTTTCATATTACATGACTGGATACTTTCTGGACAGACCTGGTATATGTCTGAATTTTTTACAATTAGCTTACATTCATGTATAACTTTTAGAATTAATAATAATAATACCTCTACAAAGAAAGCAATAATATTATATATAATATGTAAATAATATATATTATATAAATATATATATATAATAAACCTACTTATTCTTCTACTGAGATCAAATAACATTCAGAGCACTTCTCAGTGTTCGGAAGGGCCAAGCAAGGCAGGCTCCATTATATTTCTGCACTTGAAAAATGAAGAAGCAGAGGCAGGGAGCCGCTGGGTGACAAGCCATGAGCTAGTGAATAACAGAGTTTGCAAAGGCACCTAGACCTTCCCGTTCTTTCCCATGTGTGCTCCTTTTCTTTTTGTCCTTGGTTCACAATATGGCTGGAAGTCTTTAGCATTTTAAAGCTGGAAAGGGAAACATCTTTTGACTGCTGCATCTGATTGCTCATAAAAATGCTTCATTGTAAACTGTCCTATAACTTCTGAATTATGCCACATAAATGGTTTGAGAGTTTTTCATGATTATAGAAGAGGAAAATTTACTACTTTAATGTAAAACCCTAGTACCCTCTAAAGAAAAGTTGCAGCAGTTGAATATATTATACTCTTGCCCTCAGAGCTAATGTCTTGAAAAACTCTACTGGGTGCAGACAATAGTGTTCAGAATAAGTCAGTTCTTGAGTCAGAGACTTAAGGTGATAAAGCAATCTGAGAAAATCATATTTCAGTTCACTTGACTCCTTAATAATCTTGGACAGTTGCATTCACCTTCAAGATAGACACTTGCCTATCCTATATGCTCATGCCACCACCTCCATCAAGAGGTGGAGTCTATTTTCCTTCCCTTTGAGCTGGACTGGCCTTATGACTTGCTTTTCTCAATAGAATGTGATGGAAACAACACCTTGCTCATTCCAGGCATAGGTCCCAAGAGCAGGCACTTCAACCTTTAAGTCTCTACTTAAGAAACTCAGACTAAAACATTAAATATGAGGCCCCACCAAGAGTCCCTGGAGGATGAGGCCATCTTGGAAGGAGCTCCCCATTGAGTGCAGGCTTGTACTCACAGGATCACCCAGCTCAGTCCAATCACCCACAGGAGGCAGTCTTGTAGGACTGAACCTTTAACCTGTGGAATATGATGCTATCTCTTAGTGGACAGTTGGAACTGAGTGCAGGAATTCAATTTAGTCACCAAACAAAATGTTCACCAATGCTCCCCTGACCTTCCCATACATCACTTCATAGGACTTTAAGCTTCCTGTCTCTGTCTGACCTCTCCTCCTCCTACCGGCCCCATAGTACCAACTGTGTCCTCTGGACTTCCACTTCCACTATAACTCAACCATCCTATGTCTTCACCCACTTCAAAAACGTTCCCTCCACTTCCTGATCTTAGCTGAAACTGGGCTCTCCGTTGAGAACATGGCTCTTTCAAGGACCCTTCTTTAGTTGAAGGAATCCCTATATCTGCTCAAATATTCCAGTGGGTCCCTCAAACTCAACCAGGGCAAAATTGAAACTGTCATTGTCCCTATATCATTCATTTTCTTCCCCCATGACGCAATGACACAGAAATTACCCAAACACCCAAACCAAGAATCTGAGAGTCAACCTACAGTCATTTTTCTCTTTTATCTTCCACAGTCTATCATTCACCAAGCCATACCCACTCGTCCTGCTAAATACTTCTCTAACCCATTTCTCTCCTGTGTTTCTATTGTTGAAGTGTAGTTCAAGGCCTCAGTTATCTTCTGCCTACTCTTTTTCTGCTTTTAATTCACTGTGGGAGTCCATCCGCCATCTGGCAGTCAAAGAGACCTCTAACACAGAGCTGGCCAGGTTATTCCTCTTCCGGGACTGGTTCAGTGACTCTCCCAAGCCTGGCTGAGCTCCCCTTGCGGGAAAACAGGCCCTCTTTCATCTATTATTGCCTCTCTTTCCATTCTTATCTCCCCCAAATTGCTGCTTCCCACTTTATGCTTTAAACAGTTTGTCCTTTACTGAACTCTGCATGCTAAACACTCCCCTGCTTTTCTTCACGTAGCTCCCCTTGCCTGAAATGCCCTTCCTCACTTTACGCCATTCTTTACCTGGTTTCTCTTACATATTAAGCTTTGATTGGTTGCCATCTTATCCAGGAACCATTTCCTAAGTGATTATAAGCTCAGTAAGCCTCCCGTGCTCTCCCCGTAACTCTGCTCAGTTTGTATTATCCACATGAGTATGTATGCATTTTTCCCTGTGTTTCCTACAGGTCAGAGACTGAATTTTTCCTTTTATTTTATTTTTTTTTTCATTTCCATCTGTGGGACCAGCAAAGTGACAGGAACATATTAGATGCTTAATAAATACTTTGATGCAGCAGAGTGATTTCCACTGAAAATGGATTTACCAAATCCTAGTGGCCTTCAGGCATTTATTTACTCATTCAACAATAGAACCCATGCTAAATGTCCTATTTAACTAGCATCCTTGACCAATCTCCCTTTTAGGTATACTGTAACCTTTTTAAGTGCCTCAAATTCAGTTTCACTTAGCACTGTCTTCAGAACCATCGAATCTGGCTTGTGCAAAATAACTGATAGAGGTGATCTGGGAAGAGGCAAAGCTAGGGTAACCTGTGTCCCCATGAATTTACAATCTGATCTTGAGATAGACCTGCCCGGCCCTGATCAGTGGCAACACAGCCAGTAAGCCAAGCCAAGTGGAATAAGAAAATTGAGACAGGGAGCTGAACAAAATGGCTGAGCAATTTACAGCCAGGTATAGAAAGTCACCTCCCTAGAAATAACACCTAGGCCTCAGTTGTATTTCAGCCCCAGGCCCAGAAAAGCAGCAAAACCAGATGGGTGACACCAGGACCAGCTGCAATGACTAATGACCCCCTGCTCTATCATCAGCCAATCAGTAGAGGCCATGATCCAGAAAGAACACACCTGGAAAACTGATGGCTATTCTGCTGAAACCCTCCCTTAAGGCCTCCCCTAAGATTCCCACCAGTAAGAGAGAAATAAAAACTCAAGACACAGGACCCAGCATGCCCACTCTCCCTTCGTCCTCTTCTTCTTCCACAGACACCCATCTCTTAAATTCTAAGGGTCCTCATGAGACTTGCAACCAGGGGAGCAATGGGCAGTAGCACCTCATCCCAAGCTAACTCCCTGACCCTATCTTTAAGGCCCCCTTTTCTCTGACTTCCCGCTGAGCTAAGGCAGCTCAGCCTGGGCTTTCCTGTTGCTTCTTCTATGCTAAGCCCTTCCTTGCTTCACTGTGCCCAGCTTTAATAAATGTACCCTCATAGTCACCTGGACTCATGTTGTGAAATATTTCCTACACGAAGTCAAGAACCCACATACTACCAGCTGGCTCTAGGCAGACTGGCTCAGGGCCAGGTTCCCTGTCCAGTTACAACCTGACTATAGACATCTGCAATATTTGGCAGTGCAGAGTTTTTAAAATCCTTTCAGCAAGTATAAATTAATAAAACACAAGCTGAATACCTAAGTGTCTAGAGAACCCAGAGAGAGAAAAAAAAAGTCAGAACTGGGTAAATTTAATAAGAACTGGCTACAAAAGTTAAAGTTTGCCTTTAATGTAGAGGCTCAGTGAACATGAATGGCTTAAGAGGGAAAAAAATAGTATTTCTGATTAAAGAAATGACATGAGCAAAAACAAGAAGATAAAAGTTCTATTGAGAAAAGAGGAAGCACATTTGCTTAACTAAACTACAAAACCTGAGCTAGGATATGAGAACAGGATATTCTGTTAAAAGGAATTAGCAAAAGTGATAAAGAGTTGAATGCTGGATGTCAAAAAGGCACTAACTTTTTATGCTGGAAATTAGAAAAAGCCAAGTAGTTCTCTCGACAGTAATGGGATAAAAAAAAAACTATGAAAGGTCTCTGTTAGAAGAGCACTATATGTTTATTTAATAAATTACATACAATATATGAAGACATTCAAATAACATTGTCCTACAGGCAAATAAAGATGTAGGATTAGAGAGAGGATGTGAGATAAAAGCCACTGAAACAGTGGTGTTAGTGGGTGAGGTAAGACCAAGCTCCCCAAAGCAACAAATCATCATCCCAGATTGACGTCTATGAGACTAGATTAGAGTCCTGTACCCCTACCCAATAAGAAGAGATCTGATGGAGCTGAACTCATGTGTGAAGCTAAATTACTCCATTTTCAAAGACTAGAGGAATAGATGGAGCAAATCCAACAGAAATTTAAATCAACATTTCAAATGGAATAAAATTAAAGCCAAAATCCCAGTCCTTCCCCTCACCAAGCCTTCTGCCTAATTATATGGTATAATTGGAAGCATTGCCAAAACTTTCTTCTAACTTTGCAGCGACAGTACTATCTCAGGCTCTGTTTCCTCTTCCCACACCCAAAAGTGTTAACTCTTACTTCTTCAGGTATCCCATCTCAAAAATAAATCCTTTGAGACCTCCAAAGCTACTGAAAAATTCCTCATCTAAGTGTAACACCCACCACAGTAAATCCTTCCAAAAGTTCTCCAGGTAATTAGTTTCATAAAATACTGCTTTTGCTGGAATATTCTGCCAACAGCCCCAACTTGCTTAGTAATGAAATAAAGAACAGGTGTTTTTCTTGCCAATCCTCTCACCACAAGATTGTTTTAATATAAGTTTAATTAATAGGAAGCAACACACAATAAATAATACCCATAAATGGCAAATGGGAATGGCAACTCCTAGACCTGCTGAAATTCCACATCTTTATAGATGGTTTCTTTGTTTTGTTTTGTTTTTTACCACACCACAGTACAGATGAGGTGACAAGATTTCATGACTTGGCTTTCTTTCCCCACTGACTTTTGTTTGCGTCCCTCTGATGGATTCCTCCTGGCTCCAACCTCCTCCATTCATCTCTGGCCCTTCTAGAATACATGTATAGCATTTCTGAAAAATCCTCAGCCACATATGTACTCAGCTACCTAAGATCTTGAGAAGTTTGCTCTTCCAACATCTTAATGGAAGGGCAGATGGAAAGGCCTCCATCTTTTAATTGTGTAATCCCAAATGGACAATTTCCCCACTGAAGGTCATTCCAATTCTTGTCTGCTCTTGATGTGGTCCAGCACCATGGCTTGCCTCTGCCAGCTCCACCTTGTGAAACTGGAAAAGTAGACAATCATGCTGCCTGTCACTACCAGAACCAATAAGTAGCAACAAGGATTGAATCTTTGGTTCAAAGGCTGGCGCTCAATCCACTGAGCCACACCAGCTAGGGCAGGATTGAATCTTCATGGGAGCTTTATTCAGATGCCGGTGATCTGAGAAAACAGGGGGTTATATACCCTAAAAACCATCTTAGCATTTCATCTGAAGTTGACCTTTTTATAAGGAGAAGAAAAGGGTAGGTAAGGGGTTTGGGAAAAGGTTAATGAGATAAGACTTGCAGTCTTTTCCTAGTTTATTTTTGGTTTTGGTTTTTTTGTTGTTGTTTTTTTTTTCTTCCTATTGATGAGCAACTCTTTATCCGACTTATGGGAGTTCCCTTCCTGGAACACAATGACTCAGATATCATCTTGCAGACCCCCTGGGGCACAGAGGTTGAATTGCTTGTTAACTGTTTGGCCTCACAGAGGTCCTGTACTCCAGTTCCTAGAACAACAGCCTTCCACATGCATTAATTACTTAAGCCTATCAACTGAAACTAAAGCTAAAATCTTTAACTCTTGAGTTCCCCTATCATTGGGCCTCTGGCTACTCATTGCTAGTTCTCCACTTAGATCTCCGGGAGCACTGTCCCCTCCCTAGAACTCTGGTGCTGTCACAGAGACCTCAGCAGAAGGTAACATTTTCCTCTACTATCACATCCCTTAAACTCATCCCATTCTATCAACAATACAAAGCTGTTGTACTTGACAAAGAGTTGGAGATATAAATCATTATAATTTGTAATATTAACAGTGACCTTAAACATCACTATTCCCAGGGGCTGTGGAAAAAATTAGAGAGCAAGTTACATCTTTCACATAGATCCTGTCATTGGGTTCCCTGTTTCTAACTTTGCTGCCCTGTCTCTCCTCGGAAATAAAAAATATTCTTCAAACCGTTGTGTTACAAATCTCTACATTCCTCTAGGAAACTTTACCATTTCATTTAAGAGAGTTAGTCTTATCCCAAAATGTAATCTTCCACCTCCAATTAGGGCAATCCACGAGACTGGAGAGATCACAGCAGTATCTTCCCCCAAAGACTGAAGTTGTTCAATGTGGAACAACAAGCTTTGGACTTTCATCTAAACAACAGGCACACTCAACCCTCCCAAAACAAATACACTCAAAATCCCTTTTGAAGAAGAGAAACATTTCCATAAATGCAACATTTAGGGATCTGCAAAGCTTGCCCCAGGTCACAAAGGAGATAGCAGTGTTACATTATTGACAGAGATATCAACCTCCTTTTCCTATTCTTTTATTGCCAGACCTAGTCCAGGTTTTTGCAAACAAATCAACAAAGAAGCCCATTATGGCATCTTTAATAACAGTGCCATCAACTTAACTGCTACTCTGTACCTTGCTTTTCTTTATCAGGAACCAAATTCTATTCTAGTAGAGATTTCCTCCCATTCTAATGTTGGGAATAGGGCAAAGACTAAGAGAGGTGCACATTCCACCAAAGCCATTCTTTGCAGAATTGCTTTTCCCCTACTTTACTGGAAGTAAATTGCCACAGGGCAATTTCCCATCAGTGTTCTGACTGCATGGCCCTTCTGGGTGGAACCCTGACCCCCATCAATGAGACTCTACGGCTGACCTGGCAGCCCATTCATTATACCTAGTTAGGGTTAGGTGACGTAAACTTGATTATATAGCTTTTTCTTTAATACATTTCTCCAAACCTGAGCTTGCTCCATCCAAAGCCGTTCAATATTATCTTCTGCCAAAATCATCTTCTGTCACATTATAAATCCTTAACCTTCTAAATCCACATTCTCTAAATCCCTTTATTAGTTCCCATTTCCTTGTCAGATTTTATTTCTCCTCCTAGGATAACTCTGATTTTTTCCAACTCTCCTGCTCACACCTTTTTGTTGTTGTTCTTGTTCTGGAATTTCTTTTTTCTTGAGCTTTTTCTACCCCACATCTGCAATTTTTTAAACTTTTTTTTCATCTGACCTCTCTCTAGAATACCTTCTCACTTCATATCTAACAAACCACCTCTCAGCTATTAAAATTTGAGATATTTTTTAACTAACCTTCCACACTCTATAGAGTCAATAGTAACAGCATCACTATTGTCAGGAGATAATTCTACAGGCTCAAAATAAACATTACTTCCTTGATCAGGGCCTTGATGGTTATGTTGCAATGGCATAACATATGCATTACAACAGCTACTTTACAAACTAGAAATAGGTATACCAGCTGCATTATTAAGCAGACAAACTTTGTGGGATAACCTAAAAATCTAATCACCCTTTGTATCATTCTCTGTTTGGGAATATAAAGTCTCCATTTTAAATAACCAGAAAAAACTTTTGAAAGGTAATTCGTTCACACCTGGCATCTCTAGACATTGTCATAATTTCCTACACACATGCAGGCTGCACCCAATGCAGGAAGCAGCAGCTTTTCTGTTTCAAAGACCTAAATAAATGCAGAAAAATCACATTGCCGCAAAATGGTCAAGGCCCACTTGCTGATGATAATGACAATAAAAGCTTTATTTCTGTATGTTTTCATTTTTTAATCATATCTAAATTTCAAAATCTCTCCTATGATTTTTAGAGTAAATAGCATGAATTTGGGCCAGAGCAAACTATTGAGAGAACAGGTACCTCGTTTAAGGCCTGGTTCTCCTGTGTATTAGACACCTACTTGACCAAGTCACTTAATCCTTCTGGGCCTCAGTTTCCCTAACAGTAAAACAAGAGTAGTAACAATGACAATATCATCCCTATCAAATATCATGATTTTTTAGTGAAACACGAGGAGGGTGGAGCTGCTGAGATAGGTTGGGGTTATGGTGACAACAGATATTCCAACAAGCAGGTAGGTCATAGTAACCAAGGGAATTAAGTAATATCCAGACAGAAAGCAGGCAAACATCAGGTCAAAAGGCAAAAGTAGCAGGATGTCCCCAGTCATGGTCAGATCCTGGTCAAAAACCTGGTCAAAAGAATGGAGTGGGTGGTATCCACCATCCCAGTATTTCATTCATAAGGGTCTTTGCCAAAGCCAGTTTCCATCCTTTGGGAAGAGAGCACAACATTAAATTATAGGAATATAGATTACATACCTAGAATGGGAATCCAGAGAAGCCCTGGGGAAAAGGTAGCCAATGAGCATGACACTCTAGGGTGACTTAACCATGATTCCAAATTAATCAATAATTCTAGTGCCCATCTATGAGATCCCATGCCCAGCATCAAAAGGACCATGAAGCATGCCATTGAAGCTCACACCTTATCAAGACAAACTACAAGTTATAGGAATATAGGAATATACAAGGTATAGGTTATAGGAGTGACAGAGGGTGGTTTTCTTACTGTGGGTATTTAGCTTCAAAAGGGAAGCGAAGAGACTAGACATTGAGCTTAATAAATGGGGAAGCAGGAGCCTGTTTGCTTGACCAGGAAGCTACAGTTTTTCACACCCTAAGGGATTATAGCATTGCTCTGTCAAGAGGATAAACATTCCTCCCTTCCTGCCTCAGGTACCATGTTGTTGATGGGGTGCGGTGGGAGGTGCTGGACCATAGAGGCCTGTGGGTCTAACTAGACGGTGTGAATCCATCCAAAGCCCATGGAAATTTGAGAAGTTGATTGGTTATTTTGAGAAACACATGGTCCTGTCTATGACTGGACCATCTTGAATGCACCTGATCTCATCTGATCTTGGAAGCTAAGTAGGGCCGGGCCTGGTTAGTACTTGGATGGAAGAAAGCACTTGGTCCATCCCAAACCCAATCTCCTGGTTATAACCTAGGGAAACAAAAAAGCTCTCTCTTTCTTACCCGTGACCTGCACTGGCACAGCGCAGGCACCTGTTCTCTCCATGGCCACATGGCCTTAGCCACCACATGTCCCATGGCTTCCCGGAGGGAGCCTGAAATGAACTACAGCTGGAAACACACGCTGAGCTAGCCAGACGCTGGACTGGACAGGACGTTAATATGGAGCATAATCTCTGGGCAGTGGCCTTCATCCTGACCCTGTTGATGACAAGATTGGACCTTTTTCATGGTGAGATGGACAGAGATGGGACATTGGGAAGTCAGGAAGGGAACCCCCTTTAATTGTACGTCCTCCATAAACCATATCACAGAGCCACATGCTCCTATGGGGGTATCAGGAAATTCTTCTCCTTTAGACACTGCAAGAACCCCACTTCTACCAATAAGAATTTGACCCAAAAATTGTCTTTTCCAATAGAATTAAGGCTGATTTGTCAGTTAGCTCCGTCTGTTTGGGGCTCCGCGTGCTCTGCCAGACACTCACTCCCCGAGCTGCTAAGCCCTTCTCACTGTTTCACTGCCTCAGGCCTCTCTGCTTCCGCCAGGTCCTATGTAAACGATGGTGCCAGGGATGAGGCAGGTTAGCCCACAGCAGGGACTCAACAAATGTTCGATGAGGGCAGAGGTTTGAATGATGAATGTGCCCAGTTAAAGTCCACACATGGCAAGTGGGAAGTCAAGAGAAGTAGCATTTGTACAGAGAAGAGCCGGTCATTTTTCTCATGCAAAGGAACTGTAAGGATGTTGTCTCATTCTTTAAAATTGGGCCTGCAGACATCCTTAGCCTTGTGGTCTCTGCACTTTGGAAGATAAAACGCAGCCCTCAAGAGTATTTTAAGAGCTGTGAAGGAAAAGACAAACAAGTTTAGAAGTCAATGAAAGATAAGAAGCCAATTGCGAACAAATTCAGAGTTCCTATTTGAGACCAGTCAAAACCAATAAACAAAAAATGTGTTAGGCACACAGTTAATCACTTAGTTAATACCTTAAATAACTGATTTATCAGTCCCGATATATCTTCTTTGAGATGTATGTACGGAGGAGTGTAATATAGGATGAAATCCAAAGCGTCTGATCTTGGCCTACTGGCGATTATCTAGGGAACGTGAACCAGGGTGGTGAGGTGTGCCGTTGCTTGAGTCCTGCAGGATCCAAACCTGCATGTGAACCTCAGTGAGTCCCCACCTCGGGAGAGGCCTGTGGACCGCTGCTTCCCCCACACTCATCCCCAGCAAAGGGACCTTCACATTTCCTAATTAGGTTATATTCGATGCTCGCAGGCTGGTGATGGATGAGATACTGAAGTGTAATCACAACTGATATTATTCATGTCCCAGGAATGTGCAGCCCAGGCTGCTCTGCTAGCTTTAGCAGAAAACAATGGTGCAGCTGACAAGTAGCCTTTTTTACATTTCAGATTCTGGTCTGGATTTATTCTTTCTGTTTGCTCATGATTGCAGAACAGGTATCTGGAGAGGAGAAATGAATATGCTCTAAGTTACACTTCCTGGTTGTTTGAGTCATGAAGTCATATAAAGACTGGCACAGCCCGCCTGTTAGAATGTCCAGAAACGGGGCCAACTGGGCAGCCTCTACATCTGCCTTGAGATGTTTGGTTGCCTAGAGGCCCAAGTAACCACAGAAAGGGTAATTAACTTACTAACAGGTGTTGTGCCAGACATTGTGTTCAAATAAAAGATGGAGATAAGCTGCCTATTCCAAAGTGGTTAACAATCAGGCGAAAAGCCAGATGAAACGTGCCAGCAACTAATACAAGTCAGATGCAACTCAGGGTTACAATAGAGGGATAAAAGATGAACTCTGACTAAAAGGAGGAGGGCTACCAAAGGGGAGTCTTGGAGGGTGAATAAGAGTATATGAAGGGGGTGGTGTACATTCCAGAAGATAGAAAATGGGATGGAGCCAAGGTCAAGGAGCTATAATAACACAGAGGAGGGACAGTAGCCCAGCAAACGAGACCTCACTTCCTCACAGGAAAGGTAAGCCTTGCAGGATATGGAGGTGGTAGTGAGATGGAAGGCAGAGAGAAGAGCATTCTGGAAAGAGGCACCACTGCCCTCACAAAAAGGTGACAGAACATGTTTTAAATATTGAGATGGCCAAAAAGTCCCTTTGGTTTTTTCTGTAAGATGGCTTCAGTAGGGCTTAGCTGTCTTTAACTTCATTGGAAAGAATTTTGTTACTTAGTGTGTAGAGCCCTCTGAGAGTTCCATAAAGGAGGGAATTGGGGTATGAGCTTTCAGTTGGTTGGTTTACATGTAAAAGGTGGGCTTCCGGGCAAGTTGTTTGCTATTTCTGGAAATTAGCTGACCCTAGGAAAGGCATTCCCTTTCAGTATTAGCAAGGCCCACAACAGCAAAGCATCAGAATAAAAAGACATGCTTAATACACTCCACCTTGCAAGGTCTTTGTTGTTGAGTCTATCGTCACTGGCACTGCCCGAGATGGTGCTCTCTGTCTTCCCCCTTGATCTCCCTAGTTCCTGAGGTCTGAGCAGTGTCATCATCTCCTGATGCTTGAGGCAAACTTTTCTTCTTCAAATCCTAGGAAGATGAGGCTACAGACAGCTCTTGCACTTGTTTTGTACTTCTTGCTTTACAAGGAATACCAAGTGCGCCTTTTGTGTGGTCCCCATGTGACCCCCTGGAGGTGGGGATTCCTCTTTCCTTTTACTGTCCTTTAACATTGCGCAAATCTTTCTGCTTGCCTGAGAATCTAAATATTTACAGATCCCCCCTTATCCATTATCCATATATTATCTTCTGTTTCCCTTTTTCTTCTCCCAGCTTTATTGTTTCTGTTAGGCCACTCTTGATTCATTCAACACACCTCTGTTGCACACGGACACGGTGACAGTAATTATGTCAGGTCCCAGGAACAGAGAGACAAATAAGACTATCCCTGTGGAATAGGAAAAATGATCTGAACATACTTTTTAATGTTTGATACTGTACCGGCCACATTCACAAGAGCTATTTTACTAAATCTTCATACCTCCTTTCAAGATACATTCGACGATAGCCTTAGAGGGACTCCAGTCACATTGGATTAGGGTCCACTGACCTCGTTTAATTTTAACTTCCTTTTTAAACACCTTGTCTCCAAATACAGTCATATTCTGAGGTGTTTGTGGTTAAAATATTAACATATGAATTTTGAGGGGACCCAATTCAGTCCATAACAATGTTGGAATCCCACCCATCCTTCTAATCCCTCCTCATATGTTTTCTCTCCAAGAAGCCTGAACTTTAAGCAGTTGGAAGCTCTCCTTTATTGTAATGCCTTTGTTCCAATCTGCCACTTAACAGAAAGCCCTAATGTAGTATAAGTTCTTTGAATAATTGAATGATGTCTTGTTTTTATAAACTATGTACTATATTATGTCCCTTAATTGCACACAGCTTAATGCTTTATTCAGAGTAAACACTCAATAAATATTCAATAATTGAATAGATAAATTGTGGTACATCCAGACAATGAAATATTATTCAGTGCTAAAAGGGAATGAGCTATCACACCATGAAAATACATGGAGGAATTTTAAATGCTTATTACTAAGTAAAAGAAGCCAATTCCAACTATATTACAGTCTGGAAAAGGCAAAACTATGGGGACTGTAAATATCAGGGATTGCCAGAAACAACGAAGAAGGAAGGGATAAATAGGAGGAGCACAGAGGATTTTTAGGGCAGTGAAACTATTTGTATAACACTATAATGATGGATACGTTTGTCCATACTCACAGAATGTACAACACGAAGAGTGAATCCTAATGCCAGCTATGGACTTTGGGTAATGGTGTGTCAATATAGGTTCATTGATTGTAACAAATGTACCACTCTAGTGCAGGATGTTAATACCAGGAGACCATGAAGGTGGGGTGGAGGCGAGGCAGAGATTGTGGAAACTCTCTGTACTTTCTGGTCTATTTTGTCGTGAACCTAAGGCTACTCTAAAAAATTAAAGAAAACAAACTCAACAAATATATTTTTTAACTGAATTGAATTTTCTGTACAACCGCACACATTTGTAAGTCTAGGTATAACTTCCATCTTTGGGTTTTCCATAAACCCTGATTTCCTTATAGCCAACTAGGTCATTAGCACCTAGGGATAATAAAGCAATTAAGGGAGAGAATGCTGTCTGAGCCTTGATCATTCCTTTATCTTAAAACTAATATTTAGATATTGCAGGACATGAACCTCAGAGTAGGCCGCCCACCTCCTAAGCAATGTTAACTATACTCCAAGGTGGCATAAAACTTTGATTAGCCAAAATGCTGTGCTTAAGGACTGAGATCCTAGTGCATTGGTTCTATGGATCCCTCCCAAGCCTGCCCTCCTGGGAAGAAAACACAGCCTGAGGAAGGCAGTGCTCACCCACTGTTGCAGGGATGGAGGGTCGTGTTCCCGAGTCCACTGCTGAAGAAATAAATGTTAGAATCCATTTTGTGTGCCACTTCTGGCAAAGGACAAATATTCAGAGTTGCTGGAGCTCTGAGTTGACAAATGGACAACAGAAAGTCCCTTATGGTGGGGTAGAGAGGAAGAAGAGGAGTAAAGAAGGCCAAAGGAGGCCAGAGATAAATCTCAGATCCTTCACCACCGTGAAACTCACAAATCAAGTGCTGGATACTCACTGACACCCTCTATGGAGGCCAATTACTGGTTATCAAAATCTGTGCCCGGTACAGGCAGACACAAACCACATGCCCCAGCTTTACACAAGAAAAAGTTCAACATCACCCTGCACAGAAGGCTTCTCCAAATGCTACACCCTCCATCAGGCCGTCCTGATCATCCTAACCGGAAGCAGCCTTTCCACTTACTCGTCATCTTGTTATGGTTTCACCTGGGCTTCTTGGAGCCCATGAGGGTCAGAAGTTTCAAGAAACTCCTTGGTGAAAGGGTGGAGGGCTACGAGGGGAAGGGCTCCCCACTACAGCTCAGCCAGAACAACTGTACTTTTGCCCCTAACATACATCAGGGACCACCTTACAATTCCATTTAAAAAGGGAAAGACTTCAAAACCAATAATGTGTAGTGAAATATCACTATTATGGGGCCATCTTATCCCAGATAACCCAGATGGTCTCAATTTAGATACATGCTGTTTCACTGTCAGAGAACATATCAGAATATGTGTCCCTATTTGACATTTGGAAAATATCATGGAGTTGATGGCATTTATCATACACCGTCTTGTAATAATACTGGTGTGCTTGTTTTATGATCTCTAAAAATTTTGAACTGCTTAAATGTAGGAAACATATTCTCTTTTGCATCTTTTAAAGTACCCATTACTGGGCTTTATACTCTGCTCTTCAACAATTATAAGTAGAATGACAATAAGAATGTTAGGTCATATTTATTGGCAAGACTTTTGCAGCAAGTCCTAAGATTTATAACATAATGGAATGAACATGCAAAATTCTTATCTTTGCTTTCTAGGCAGACCCACAATGAGGAACAACTTATAGATAGGACTTTACAAACCAAAAAGGAAGTCTTAGATCACTCTACGAACAGAGATTTTAATATAGGGCCATAAAAGAGACAACTACCTTTGAACAAACTCAGCATTCAGTGTTTATTTGTGTAAATCACACAATATCTCTGGGTGAACATGCAAAGCTTAGGGTTACCAAGCATTGACTCTTGTGTGTGTACCTAGTTTACATAACCTGTTCCTCTGCTCAGACAGGGGGCCAGCACTGTCAGGGGCGCCAGATAGCCCTGGAGGGTGAAGATGAAAGACTTTGGGACACAGTTTCCACATTCAGTGAAGCAGGTTTGGAAAGATGAGAGATATATAGGTCAGCTCAAGAGGAGTGCCAACATTATTGGCCCAATTCCTTGCCACAGAATGGGCATTCGATAACTATGCCCTGAATGTGTGAAATGACTCCCCTCCCCTCTTGCTCCAACCTGTTCAGTCAGTTGTCAGGAGTCTCAAGCACTCCCAAGGCCAGACACCTACCTACTTATTATTCTTCCTGAGGAAAGTAGTACAACCATTGTTTCTGGACAGTTGACAACAAAGGCTAATAAGTGGACTTGGGAGCAACCACTGTGCCTGCTGGGAGAGGTCACTCAAAAGTCTGGTGCATCAGCAAGGTGAGGGGCAGCAAAAGATCCTGGCCCTGAACTTAAGTGACCTTGGGGAGACTATTGTCAGATGTGGTTTCCAAACATCCCTCTGGAATGTTCTCTGTGAAGTAAATGTAAGGACGGTTCTAGATGTCCCCCACTGTACATTTGCCAGTTTTCTTTGCAGGAGTCTCAATTAAGTGACTTGTAATAGACTTCTGAGAAGATGGCCTGTCATTTGGGCCCAGAGACTTCTGACACTGGGTAACACAATCAAGGTGACACAAGAAAAGCAGAGACAATGAAGACATGTACCTGGAGGCTATGAGAATGTTTTATGCATGTGTTGGGGGGAGGTATATGAGTACTTGTCATTCCTTCCAAATGTGTACGGATGCAGGAAGGGAGCAGAAGAAATGGGGCAGGGAAGGAGGTTATCATCGCAGACCTCTCCTGTTTTTTTCATGTTGTTTCTCTCTAACCCAGAATTTATGTTAATACATAAATGATCATATGTCCTGCATAGCTCCACAATTTTCATTTTGATAGGTACTAAATTGGATGAACAAAGAAACTTGGGTAAAAAGACAGTCTGAATTTGCTACCAGGTATACACAAACGAAGAAGCTTCAGAGCTTTAAAGAATTAGTAGAGATTGAAATCTATATAAACCAAGTTATCATTTTCTGCTTGACCTTGAATGAATTAGACCTTTTTCTGGTTCATTAATTAAAGCATCATAGAATTCAACAAATATGTATTATTTGTCAAGTATCTATAACAGCAATTTTCAACTGATGTGCCACAAACATTTTTAACACATGCAATACCTGACTAAAAAAGAGGTCATGGGCACTGACCTCTTTTCCCATACATTGTCAAGTAAAAAAATGACAACAGCCAATACAATAGCCATTCGATGAGAATGAACTAAAGTTTTACCTATTTTTTTTATCAGATCCACAAAAAAATATTTTTTGTTGTGCCACAGAATTTTAGTAACTAGTTTATGTGTGCCATGAGGTGAAAAAGGTAGAAAATAGCTGATTTATATATACTAAGCACTGGGGATTCATTCATTTATTCATTCACCAGCTGTTTATTAAGTCCTTACTATGTGCCAAGCATTGATTGAGTTGTTGGAATGCAGCAATGAATAAAACAGGCACAGTTTCTGCCCTCACAGTTCCTGTGATATGGGAATGGAAGAGATACTATAGAAATAAATATACAATACGTTGGGTGATAAGTGCTATTAAGAATAAAGACGGTAAATGTGGCCATGGGTGATTTTTATATAGGTTTTCTAGGAAGATCTCTGGGGAGCTAACATTTAAGTAGAGGCCAGAAAAAGACAAGGATGAAGACACACAGGTATCTGTGGGAAAGAGGATTTCATAAAGAATATAATAGGGAGGATTCATACACAAAAGTTGCCTCAAATCCCTTCTGGAAAGAGGCAAAGAGTGAATCACTCTTGCCTACCTTATCTACCAAACATGGACAGACAACCTAAAAAACAAGAAATAAGATGCATGCGTATGGTTTTTTAAAGCAAGGAAGGCTATATAAACATAACATAATGCTATTTATCCCTCACTGGTTTCCAGTCAACAATCAGAATCAAGTATGTATCCACATTTGACGGCCTTATCCACAAATAAAATTGGTGCGGCCTGAGTTCAAAAGCTAATTCAAATGCCAAGAGGGCTAGGACTTGGTGGCTACTCTGGGTACCTGGCTAACCTGCTCAGAACTATATGCTAGGCCTGCGGCCCACATGCTCACATAGTCTCATATATACCATTTCCGGCTGCATTTGATTAGGTGAAACTGGAATTTCCTAACCAAGATGTGACCTGAAGTGCTTTATTTATAAGGAAGCCACTGCTTAGAAAATTCCTTAGGTTTTGGCAATTGTTCAACTAAATTCATTAGAAAAGACTGATTTTATTTCCAGGACTGGGGAAATCCTAATTGAGTAGCAAGGAAGGGAATCCTCCAGCTACGAAGATGTTCCTGTTCAAAACGTTCTAACCCTCCAGCTTCTCCTACATTTTTCCTTAAATCTAACATCGTGGGCTAATCGAGAACATGCATGCACAAATTCAGTCTGAATATGGCATTCTGGAGGAAAACCCCCAGCTGAGTACACATGAGTGTGTTTCAGCTTTGCCAGAAGAGAAATGGTTATGCATTATACATGGACTATAAAGACGTTTTTTGTAAGCCTTACTTTAAAATGTTTTGAGTTTTAGAACTTAAAATGTTCCATGTGTTTAGTATTTCTTGTTCAGCTAGACTAAAGAAAAGTGGTTGAACATTCAGTCTCAGCAAACATGTGGTATATTTCAGGAATGTTTAATATATTATTATTTCTGGAGTGATGGAGGTTGCGAACAGAGCTTTTACACTCATTGCAAGTTGTAGTCAAAGGATCCATTTATTCAATAAATATTTATTGACTACCTACTATGTGTCAGACCCCATTTTAGGTATGGAAGATACAACAGTACACAAAGCCCACATTTTACAGAAAACAGGACATAAATAAATATAATGTAATGTCAGGTACATTATATTCTTCCTGCTTTCTGCTGGGAAAGGGAACGCGGGAAGGGCTGCTGCGTTAGAGGACCAGCCGCTCTCAGCAGTCCTCAAGTCTCATTTGAATAAAGACAATGGATTCTTTTGGATACCTGGGGGGGGGAGGGCGGGGGGAGAAGTGGCCAGGCAGATGGAGTGCCTCGGGCACTGCTGGAGTTCCTGGAAAGGCCTGAAGGCCATGTGGCCAGGGCAGAATGTGAGAGGGAGAGCTAGTAGTCAAAAATGAGGCCTTACCGAAAAAAACATATGTCAAAGGGTTCCTGGTGCCCCTGAAGTGGAAGGGCTACGGAGTCCACAGTTCAGCTGCATTTTTTTGAGGTTCAAACAATGGTAATGAATTGCAAGGAAAGCCTACTATTAAACTATAGTCACCTTACTCCAGATGCATATTTTGGGGGTGGGGAGAGAAGCATATTTGTTGTTTTTTTCTCCTGGGCCCATTTATTATTTTTTCTTTTATTTCTTTTATCCTCACTTGAGGGCACGCTTACTGATTTTAGAGAGGGGAAGGGAGGGAGAGACAGAGGTAGTGAAACATGGATGAGAGAAACATGATTGATTTTCCATCTTGCACACGCCCTGACTAGGGACCAAACCTGTAACCAGAAATCGAACCTGAGAGCTTTCAGTTCATGGGACAACATTCCAACCAACTGAGCCATACCGGCCAGGACCTCCTGGGCCCATTGACCTATGAATTTCTCCCAAGTTTCTTGACTCCTCTCCCTATACTCAATTTCTCCCGTATTTCAAAGACTAACTGAAGCTCTGCCAGAACGCTTCCTTACATCCTCTGGCAGACACCAAGCAGCTCTGAGATCAGAGGCTTTTACAGAGGACTTGCTCCCCATCAATAGACAGGTGTTCAGAAAAGCTCTGAAACTGAATGAGAAAGAATTTATGTGTAATTTTCTATGTGTGTTTTCCTGACAAGAGTGTTCATAAGTCCCAAGAGATGAGTCTGTGGTGTAAAAAGATTGAAACCACTGCTCTTGACCAGGGCCTCTCAAACATCAAACATGCACAGGAACCATCTACATTTCTTTAAAATGAAGATTCCAATTCTGTAGCTCTAGAGTGAGCCTTGCTGCTACTTGTCCCACGACCACATTTCGTGGCAAGAGGCTAGAATATTTCTAGTCAGCACTTGCTCACATGCACTGGCATGTTCTCTCTGCCCCTTAAGTAGATTGCAGGTTTCTGGACATCAAGGGTACTTAATCTGACACTTCTTGGTTCTCCTCCAAAGTAGGAAATAATAGAAAAATAAATAGCCCACCTCTGGCCCTGACAGATGCTTGCTCTACAGATATCAGTGCATTACATTAATTGCATCTGATGAAAATATCTTCTCTATATCCACTGACTGGGTCTCACTTAGGCTTCTAAGGTTACCACCAATTTTTCAAGGCTAAACCTTTCTGTAATTCAAAGTAGAACCTCAGAACCCTGAAAATCTTCCTAAAGCAAAGCTTTTATCTCTCTTCCATATTGAAACCAAAATCCATTAAACCTAAAAGCCATCACAGTACAGGAAATGCTCTCGTTTGAAAGGATAATTCACTACAGAAGGGCAGTTTCCCTCACTGGAGGTGGTCAGTACCAAGAAAGATGTTCAGTACAAATAAATAATGTAGAGCATCAAAGAAGCCAGGATAAATCAAATCAGCACTACCAGGCCTTTGAGGGGCAGTTTCTGGATAAATTGTTTAGAGCCCAGATGTGAAGCTTCATAAAGGAAAGACAGAGAGCGAAAGTCTCTAGAGTGTGAGGAGAGGTGCAGAAAAGTGAAAATAGGATTTTGGAATAAAACTGTTACCTCAAAGAATCTGCCACTCCTTGTTTGCAGAAGCTATAAAAGGAGTTATTTAGTCATGTTAACAGCCGTTAACAATAGAGAAAATGAAAACAACTCTACATACAAGACATGTGTAAAAAATGTTTTTGTGTGTGCAAAAAAGTTTTTCATGTGGTATTTAATATATACATACTATTTGTACTTATGAAAATACCATATGCAATGAAAGTTATGCATATTTATAAAAATACCTTTAAGTGGGCCAGTAACATTTAATATTTTCCAATAAATTCATACATAAAATATACATATTAGTGCCAAATGGAACATATATTTTGAAATATGAACCCCAAGTAAAACTCTCAGGAATCTGGAGTAAAATCCAGGTATCTGCCAAAGGAAACTTGGGAGCAATTGCCATTTGCAGAGAGGAAACAATGCCGGGTCTCTTATCTCCATGGACTGTTTTGCTTGTCAGATTTCTAACATCACTTCAGCTGAGTCTTGTATTTGACTTCCAACGTCCTGGCCATTTGACCTGCCAACTATTATTTTCTTTGAGGCTTTTAACGCTCCACCCAAGTATTTTGCTTTCCAGAGCAGTTGTGTCCGTTTCCTTCTCACTTCACCTTAACGTCAGCGGTGGTTTACAACATCGGCTTAACGAGCATCCTCTAAGGTTTCAGCCAGACCCCAAGGGCGTTGCGGTGATGACCCGCAGCTGATACCGCACAGGAAAGTCAAGGTCTCCTGGAGGGTCTCAGCTTTGTGCCAGGATTTCCATCCAACCTGAGCGTCGCTGGGCTGGGGCCAGGCTCCGAGCGCCCGACTCCCCCGGGTTCCAGTCTCCTCCCCAGGCCTACGGTGAGGACTGGAACCTCACAGCCGGAAAACACCGCCTTTTCCTGTCGCCTACTCATTCTCCAGGCCGACGACTCGTAGAGGAAGAGACGGAGACGGATTAAGAAAATTAATTAACTGGGTCCTCGCTCGGCCTCCGGGCGGAGGGGGCAGGGCGTGCAGCGGCGGTCGCCGAAATGACCGGCGGGCGCAGGTGTCGCGAAGGGAGAAATTTTACGCTCCCGGCCAGCAGCTGTGCCACTTGCGCGTCGGGACAGCCGCTACCCGTCCGCCCCAGCTTTAGGCAAGTCCCTTTTAGGGACCCGCGGGAGAAAAAAACACCTCCTCGTGGACTGGAAAAACCTGCAGCGTCGGCTGTTCGAGTGCCCACTGGCTCAGCCTGCGGCTTCGCTGTCTCCCGTCTGCCAAATCCACTCTCCGGGTTTTGGCGACAGCTCCAAGGGGGAGCGAGCTGGAAACTGTCCGAACGTGACCCTCCCCCCAGGCCCGGATCCTAGTGGTCCGGGGACCCGCAGCCCGGGAAGGGCGGCGCAGTCAGGTGGCGCAACTTCTCCGCCAGCCCGCCGCGCCGGAACCTCTGTGGGCTAGGTCGGCTCGTTGGGACGAGAAGAGGTGGGCGCACGAGGGTTAGTGCAGGTGTCTGGGATGCAGGCGGAGTCCCTTTGTCCTTGGTTACCGCACCCAGGGGGTGTCCCTTTTTGAAACCAGCCTTCCAAGACCTCTCTTTGTGAGGAGGCAGCTGAACGCAGCTTCTCCGAGGGAAGCCACATCCCTAGAGGTGGCGCTGGGGAGGTAAAAATGAGTACCCATTGTCCTCCGTGAGCTCGCAAACCTCGCCGCCGGCGATCGTCGCCGGTCCGCGGGCCCAGAGACGCGGCGCAGGTACTGCTTTGGGGTGGGCGTGCTCTGCCGCCCGCGCCCTCGGCTCCGCTCCGCCCCGCCCCGGTCCGCCCCCGGAGCTGCGGCCCCGCCCCGCCCCGCCCTTCGCAGGTTCAGTCCCGGAGTCCGGAGGACCCGCGCTCAGTCTTCCTCGCACCTTCACTCCTGGCCGAGTCTCCAGCTGGCGGCAGTGCAGTGGCAGGGTCCGACCAGCGGGCGATCCTGGAGACCGGCGGCCTCGGGCGCCTTCACGCTGAGAGCGGATAATGCTGTGAGGCTGCTCCGCGCCAGCCCACTCGGAGGATCTGCGCGTAACAGGCTAGGACTGCGTGCGCCCTCGGAGGCGTCGGTGCGGGGCGCCGAGCCCCCGGGCAGCGGCTGCGATCTTTGGGGGCTGCTGGTGAGTTGCTGCTTGCGCTTGCCCACGGGTCCTTCCTCACTGTTTGTCTGTGAATCCGTCGGATCGGCGGTTCTGGCCGCTTCCGGCGTGCGCTGGGTGCTAGGCTTGGAAACGCACAGGGAGTGAGGATACCAGGGCATCACCTTCCAGCTGGTGTCCAAAAGACAAAAGGGGACAGAAAGTACACCGAGAGGGGTCCGGGCGCCAGGACCAGGACGCAGACATCCTCTATTTGTGCCCACTGTTATTCAGGGTGGGGCTGCACGTTGCCTGCACCCTTCGAGCTATTGACAGCCATTCTGGGAGCGTATTGCATTTTTCCAGCCGAGAACAAGCCGCACATGACTGGCTACTGCTCCCCTCCCTTCGTGGACTCGCACCAGGGCCGCACATGGGTGCGCCGTGCAGATCTGCCGTGGCGCCCCGAGTGTCCCTTCCCCACTTTTACGGTTGGCGGGAGGGGGGATTGTGGTCGGAGCTCCAACCTGCAGATCTGGAAGTTGATTTATTTTTTATTTTTTGGTTTGTGGTTTCCGAACAGCTGAAGCGTTCTCAAGATTTTTTTTTTTTCTTCTTCTTCAAACTAAGTGTCTTGACACAGACAAGTATCAGACATGTGAAGAAGGATGGATCTGGCCAGTCAGTTCTTCGTTATGAATTATTATACTCCATCCCCCTCTCGACTTTGGGGAGGCATGTGTTTCATCTTATAAATAGAAAGTAGCATATTTTTTGGCAGGACCTCCTTTATACTGTACAGTCTAGGAGAGGTCAGTTTAAAAATAAATACGCACTTGAATGTTACATTACCGAGAGCCAGGCTGTGGCTGGGACAAGCTGCGTGGACAGCAGCATCAAAGCCCGGAGCGCAGCTGTGTTGAAAGGAGTAAAAGCCCCAGAGTGCAGCCCAGGCTGACAGTCAAGTAATTACATTTTGTTTAAAAAAAAAAAAAAGAAGTGAGTGAATTAAAATGAGGGCGGGAATGGGAATGTCAGGAGGGTATTGCAATACGAATTGTTCCAGCCCTGGGGTATTTGGGGAGTCGCTGCTGATGTGTGCGGAGGGTGTAGAGGGTTCTAGGGAGGGCGGTGCTGGGTTGGGGGAGGGAACTGGGCGAATGTGTTAGGGAGACAAAGATGTTTTCCTCTCCTACCCTCCAGCTCTTAAGCCTCAATATCCAAGAGGTTTTTTTGGGGGGGGGGGCGGGGGTTGTGCCTTCAAAAAAGAACAAACATTAGGTGACTAGGAGATATCCGTTTGAAATAACAAAACCAGCTTTGTAGACTTACCTGCAGGGAGACAAAAGGTTCACATTGAAGTTTGATGATGCCCCTAGGGTATCCCTACAGCAATTTAAAAGACTCCTATAATGTTCTAATTTGGGAAAGATCTTTCATCTAGCTACTAGAAAACACATTTTCTGGACAGTTCTTTGATACCACCTGTGATTTGTGTAAACTCTTATTGGCATGCATGTGTGTGACAAATTGTTTTCAGAATAGATTTAAACAGTCAAATGTAAGTTGGCAGTTGTGAAGTGTTTGGCACAGTCTCGTGTGAAATCATTGTAAAGACTGTATAGTCAAGGAAGGGTTGAAAGTTCTTCATTAAGTCTGTCAAAGAATGTAGGTTTCCCAACAGGCCTAACTCTTGAATGAAACACTCAGTACCAGCCTCTGGGCTCACAGATAGGAACTTTGGAAACACTTCTGTAACCATGGCAGTTTCAGCTTTCCAGTAGTATCATCTGCAGGAGGTTTGTATTATGAATTCCATGATTGGAACATGGTGCTGCGGCAGTGGGAACAGCTACAGACATGGAATGAGATGAGCTCCCCCTTCTCTCAAAATCTGAGCAATGAAATTCTCTTTTGTATCCCAATGGAACATGTAAAGACAGCTAGAATAATGAGTATCACACATTTTTTTTTTTGGCCTTTTATTGTAAATTTAAATGTGGTGCAAGTTGAGTAAATATAAAGCCATAAAATTTATTGCAGAAATGCTCACATGAGCTAGTTTGTGCTGTCTGCTCTACTGCTTTTCCTTTAATGTGGTTTTATGTCCAACATGTTCACAAAAAGCTTCCCTTTTTCACTTCTAAAACCTGTGGTATTCAACAGCATTGGGAATAAAGTGGTACTAATCTATGTCACCCAAAGATTTTTAGCAGGACAAAATATTTTTAACCTCCTTGGCCGGTAGTCGTAACATTTGTCCAGTAGGTGGAATACAACTCATAACCTAAAAAACCTCCAGCAGATGGCCGGACTGTTCTGATTATTTGAATTATTCAAATTCTTGCTTTCAGTCTGATTTCATTTAGGCCTGGCCTAATTTCTTTCTAACCAGAAACCTGTGGACCTGCTTATTCATTGGTTGAATCGGAACTTAAATCTATTTTTAAATGCAGTAATTTGCCAGAGAACAAGTAGTGTCATTTGAAACTACTGGATTCAGCCAGTCACAAAATCTCCCTTACCAAGCACTGATGCCCAAGAATTCTAATATTTCACACTGTTCATGACTTTGGATATTAAAGGTTCTTCCTATATGGATCCTGTCCTAAGCACCAAGCACTCTTCTTATCCTTTTATCTCAGTTAACTCTTGTATTTCTAATAATCTTGTATAGGAAGAACTGTTAATATCTTCATTTTACAGGCGTGGAAACTGAGGACTGAACTGTTGTATAACTCGCCCCAAAATACACAGTAAGGAACATACCTAAACACATATGCAGGATGGGGACAAAAGTAGGTTCACGGTTGTTCAAATGGAAAGTAATACAATAATTAATGAATAATAATCCAAGAATAAACTTGCACATACTCAAACTGTAAACCTACTCTGGCCTCACCCAGTATGCAGTTTAACAACCCAAGAGATGCAAAGGTGAGTGGTTAATCCTGCATGAAAGTCAGCACCTCTTAGAGATGAGAGGGGAAAACATCCTGAAGTTAAGAAACCTCTTCAAGTCAGGCTGTCTGCGCCCCTGTCCTAGCACTGACGCTTAATACTTGTGTGACTTTGGGCAAGTTACTTAACCTGTGTACCTCCACTTAGCAATTATAAAAAGGGGATACTAATATTACTCTGAAGATTGAATGAGTTAAAATATAATGCACTCAGAACAGCACCTGGCCCAAAGTAGGTACAATAAAAGGTTGATGCTTCTGTTTTCCTAGGTGCTTCATACTGACTCATTATTATTATTCAAAAGTACTCTTTGAGGTAGATATTATTGTTCTTACTTGCCAGCTGACAACACTGGCTCAGAAAGGTTGAGTAACTTAGGCCAGGGTCACACAGCTAAAATTTAAGTCTGAGCTTGTTCCATCTGACTCTCGGCCTCTGGCAAAGAACTCATTTCACAGTACTCTGTATCACAATGCCAGGCCCAAAGGAAGAGGACAGTGATTTCCAGCCTTAGGGAATGCCTTTAGAATGGTTTTATTATCGAAGGCAGTTCAGTCCCACTGGGTGTGGCAACAGTCTCCTCGTGCAGAGGATCCAGCATCAAACCGCTGAAGGTAACACGAGCAGTTCAGTTTGTACCAAGGTGTTTCTCTAGGTGAAAACGCAGGACTCTGGAACACACAAGAAAGCCCTAACACAGCCAAGATCAAGGCGTTTCAGGGGCCAGGGATGAAGTGGAGCTTAGTACAGACTGTATCCTTGCTTCAGAGTTCTAGAAAGTCAGGGTGGCAGGGTTCAGTAAGTGGTTTGGATGGCCACCTCCTTGACCCTACTGACCACATCCACAGTGCATGGCTCTTCAGGCCCTGGCATTCAAGTGACATTTTATATATATTTCATAATGATGTTGCTTTAGGGCGAACTAAAGCAAGAGGCAGGAGACCTCCAGAAGCTGGCCAGGAAGACTCTGTCCTTGGCAGAAGTCGGGCCTCGTTGCAATTCTGCTCATATCCCAGGCCCCACCAGATAAGCTTCTGCTGAGAGAGAGAGAGAGAGAGAGAGAGCGAGGAGGCCTTTGAAGCTTAGAGGGATGCTCCGGATAACTCGCGGGGGACCTGCCTGGCCCCCACTGCCTTTGATACTGTGGGTTTGTGATTAGCTGTGGGAGGCTGCCCGGGTGATTGAGTTCGGACAAGCTGGGGCTCTAGAAAGAATGGCTTGAAATAACCCGGATGCCTCAAAGCCAAGGGCAATAGCCCTAGAGTTGTCCACTCTCCGTTCAGACACCTCCCTTCCTCTTGCCTTCACCTTGAAAGGCTACAAAATGAAATGGCACCTCCCAAATCAGAATAAATAAGTAGCCAAATAGTTCTACTGCAGGAATCATGTGTTTCTTTCCTTAAGAAAAAAAAAAAAACAAAAACGCCTTCCTGGCCTTGATATACTTCTTCACTGCCAAGCTGTACCAGTCTCGTGATGATGGACAGTACCTCCGGTGGAAAAGCAGTTTTTAAAATTAAACCGTACAGTTTTATAAGACGAAGCATAATGTTGGTATTATGAAAGGTTTACTATTTCCGAGTAGCCCAGCCAGCTGAAGAATTTGAAAGCTGATAAGTTCCAAATTAATATTTGCTTGATCCTTCGTGCTTGCCCAAGTTTTGAATTAATGGCACAATTGTGAAATTGCGAGTTCAAAACACCCATATTTTCATTGACTTGGGTTTCACTTGCACATTTGAGAAAGTCATCACTAGCCTCCTGGCCTCTGGTTCTTTGGCAGGTACCACACCTGCAATTAGCTAATACAGCACTGCCTAATGTGCACCCTGAAACACCAGAGAATGATTCTTTGGGAAACCAGTTTGATTAAGGCCCCTTCCTGCAGGACTTTTCAGAGCATTTCGTATGCCCCTGTATACAGTGCATCTTCACAAGGAGGTATCGTCCTGCCTCTATCAAGGCGTCTTCCCCACAGAGCAGCTGGCGGGACTAGTCTGACAGGAAGCACTCTGGGAAGCCCGAGCCGCAGGCAGAAGCCACACACTGCGGTTGCCCCACAGAGCAGGAGACTCCCAAGGACATTTCAGAGAACCACCGGTGTGCAGCAGTGGAGCCACAAGAACACACTAGAAGATGCCAGCAAATACCCCGTCATCCCGCTCTTTGATAAAAATTAATGCAGAATTAAATAGAGACAGTCACATGGGCACTGGCCTTCGCTCTGCCCCAAGCTGTAACTGAGCCTCAGGGTCACTGTCTCATTTCTAAGATGAGGTATTTCGCCCTAGATGACTTCAGATAATCTTTAGCTCTAGAATCCAGTGAGCCAGGATCAGTGGCACCTATTAGCCGAGCAACCTCACTAATAATAATGTCAAACCCTGGGTTGGAAAAACAGACCAGCGCAGATCTCTGGCAGAGAAGCCTGAGCCAGCATGGAAGGCAGGGAACTTCAAAGTCAGGCCTCTGTTTAGACAGCTTACACATTTGGGAATCCATCATGGTCTGGTGACAACTTGAAGGTCCTATTTGTAGACACATCATGCCCATGATAGATCACTGTGTGTTTAGTTGAGAAAGACCTGTTCTGTTCAAATCCATTATAATCACTTAGGCTACACACATTTTTAAACAAGTGAAGGCATTTTTGGTGAAATGTGGATTTGCCATTTCGGAATATGTTTGCTTTCTTTTCCTTTTTATTTATTTATTTTAAAAAAACTTTTTTTTGCCAGGGGTCAGTTCAGACATATAACAGTGATTCTTAACACAGCTGGAGATGAAGCTCGAAGCCCTTTCCCCCGCCAGCTATGTCACCAGGGAGATCCCTGCCCTTCGCTGGGAAGGCTCTGTCTCCTCCTCGGTGAAGAAACCTGGGGAGAAGCAGGGTTGAGGATGCAGGGAAAGGTGATGGAGATTCTCCTGGATCTGTACTGCTTTAATTCCATTACCGCTTCCTTGTACCCACGGCATTTCTATAGTTAGTATCTTGCGCCTTCTGTAACACTTAATGCATTTACATTATTGTTTATTGACACTTGCAGCTGTCTAGTTAGACCACTGGCTCCCTGAGAGTAGGGAATACACCTAGGTAATCTTGGCATTCATCCTTTTTATAGTAGGACTTAAGGACAAAGCGGACAATCTAGTCCTAGCCACAATATCTGACTCTGCCTATGGCAACGTCTTCTCTTAGTGTTGTCAAGCCAGAAATTGTTATCACTTATCTAGATTATTTAAGTTCTCTCAAAATAAAGTTCTTCCTTGCCAGGTTACAAAACATTCAAATTCAGGGGGAGGCACCCCTAGTGGTTTGGCACTCCTGATACTGATCTAAAGTTCTCTGAAAATCAAGCCAGCGCCAGAAGTTCCTCAAAGTCTTTGCCTGGCGGTTGCAACCTCCACAGCAGCTTTGTCGTGCCCAGGTGTGACTGTGGCAGCCTGGTACCACGTGCCCACTTAGGGCACAGTCCGGGCAGCCCAGGTGCTGAAGAGAATAAGGGTTATTGTGCTTCCCAGTGCTTGCCTCGAATCCTCAGCCACGACTGTAGAAGCCACTTATTGGTATACTTTCTGATCATTTGTCTGCGCTGGATGTAAGCTCTGTAAGTGCATCATGGTATAGCCTCAATTCCTAGAATAGCACCTAGCACTTAGTAGGCCCTCATTAGGTATTTTGTGGACTGTGAGTGACCAGCTAGGAGCCAGACGAAGGCACATGGAAGGCTGTCTCCAAAGCCTGCTTCTCACTGAGTGCAAGTTTATGCTCATGGATGGATTTTGTTCCGTCTTCCTCATGAAGAAGCCCTTAAGCTGTGCACTCACCTGAGGGGTCAGGCAGTATGTCACCTGCCAGCTCAGTGGAGTTCCACAGCCAAATATCTCAGGGGTGGCATGTGGAATAAAACAATGACTTCATTCCAGTTCCTTTTTTTCCCTCAGAATGGGAAATTATGCTTGGAACCAGAACACGTGGGGAATTTTCACACCGTATTTAAAATAATCAGTTTAGGTATTCAGATCCCAATGTCTAAAATAAATAAAGTTGGAAGTAACACCCACTGTGAGCTTTCAGCCTGTGTTATTCCTTATGCAGCTCTGATTTTTTAGAGTAATTAGTAATAATTGCCCCTTCTCTTGATTGTAAGCTCAGTGCCCAGTAGGACTTGCTGTGGGTTGTCTCCTCCTAAGAAGACATGCACCATTACTGTCTCTACAGATGAGGAAACAGGCTCCCAGAGAGAGTCACTCGCATTGCCCGGTGCCCTTAATATAGTACCAGGAAGGATGAGCAGAGACAATGAAAAAGGCTGGCAAAAGGTATTTTGATTCTAAGCATAGTCTTTATTTTATTAAAAAGTATTATACTTTTTTCTTAAAATTCCCTAGAAGCTGATGTTTCTGCAAACATGTATAGTCATAAAACCCTGACATTTCATGATGGATAGACAGGTCCTTATTTCAGCTCCGCTCTCTCATTCAGACACGACAAAACTGAAGTCGTTAGAGTCTGAGAGAGAGAGAATGAGAATGAACAGTTTTTCCTTCTTGGCCTAGTTCTTTCTTATTTATTTATTTGTGCCAAGGAAAACAGGAAAATTTTAATCCCAATTTATTAACAGATACTAGCAGATACTTTTGGTTAAAGAGGAGGGAGGGGATGGGTAGGGAGGTTGGCATTACAACTCTAAGTCTTCCTGCCCTTCCCCAGTGTCCCCGAGGTGCCTTCCTTTACCTCTTAGGGGTCCAGGGAACACAGTGTGAATAACCACTGTCCTAAAATACTTTGTAATATTAAGTTCAAGTAAATCATAAGCACAAGTCTATAACTGTGTCACCTCTGTGTGTACGTGTAGTTTACACGCACATACCAGGTGATGCTTCCTTAAATTAGGAACATGGAATAGAGGATGTCTATTACCCTAACTCCTCTCCTAGTGCAGGATGCTTGCTTCTTTCTCTCCTTCCCTTCCCTGTGGAATTCCTACTCTCAGACTCAGTGGGAAAGCTTTCTGTGATCGGCCTCCCATCCTTCAACTTGATTAACTCGGAGTTGCTTTCGATTGCTTTCTCATATCCAGCTCTGTCCCCATCCCCATGAATCTTAACCATATGCTCTTAAATTTTTTTTTTTACCTAATAATGGTTGATTGTAATTTTCCTAACTGAAAGGAAATTTGTTCCCATTTGTTCTCAAGGCTGGCAGAATTGCGCCTGGACAGAAAGGATGCTTGTATGTGTATAGAAGTTAGCCCTGACTTCTGTTGACAGAAGGAATTGCCCTCTGATCAAGCTGGAGGGCAGGAATCCCTTCCAATTGTGGAGATTGTTTACAGGGCAGACACAAAACCATTTTAGCCCCATCTATAAGCATTTTATTGACTGACAACATTTAAGGAGAAAATGGAAGTGGTTATTTTGGTGATTAAAATGGTTCCCCTTCTTCAGAACATCTCCTGAAATACATAGTATTTCAGCGTAGTACTGGAATACTATATTTCAGCAGATGTTCTCTAGCTTCGTTTGGGATAAAGGTAATGCTTTGTGTTTGCATAGCACTTTATTGGTATGAAGGTTTTCACTCTCAGCTCTTATAATCCCCTGTGAGATAGGCAGGTGGGGGTAATAATTATCTCCATTTACACAGGCGATCACCGGCACCCTATGTGTCTGGAGTTCTACAAGGATCCTACAGGGCTGGCCAAAGTTTTGGCCCGTCCTTTACTGAGGCCTAGAACAGTTCTGTTGGCCCATGCAGTCATTCGTGTAGGAGGTGTTTTTCTTTAAGTACCTAGTCTGTACTGATCAGACCTTGATGTTGAAAACAACCCTTTCCATAGAATGTCCATTAGAGTTTGTTGAGTTTTCCTTGTACATCTTGTGCCAAATGATCCAAGTTCCCCTCTTAACTCACTTCCTTTTGAAAGGAAAGGTCAAGAGAGCAAGCTTACTGTTTCTCCAGGACCTCATTCTCTAAGGGTGACTTATATATGACTAGTGAGTTTGCATTCAGGGGAATATATTGTGAAATTTTTCTTGCCTGTCTTTCTAAGATTCTATTTGCACATTGCAGTCATGGATAGAAGTAATTTTTATTTCTTTTTGTTGCTGTTGTTATTTATTTATTTTTATTGTTCAAATACATTTTTCTATACCTTCCTGCCACCACTTTCCCCTGCCCACCCCCCCGAAGTAATTTTTATTTCAAATCAACAAATATTCTTTGCCTAAAGATCTGTAAGAGCCTGTAGAATTACTACAGGAATGGAATGGCTTCCATTGATAGGCTGTTAAATTCTTACCTTACATGGTTAAAGTGTCTTACAGATGGAAAACTTGGAGAAAACCTTTGCCACAAGAGAAGAGGCTACAACACCTTGTTAAATTACTTTAGTTAGTTTTTCATGTAGGAGGCATAGAAAGACTCCACCGGGCATTTCCAGGAATACAGGGTACGGTTAAAGGGGAAGGAATTCAAGGCAATCTTGTTCAAACTTGCACACTTGTTCATTCATTCAACAAACATTCAGTACCAATTGTGAATTAAATGTCATTGTCTGTCCCCTGAAGAAGGCAGTATAGTGGGGGAAACAAGTAGTGATTGCACCGTGGAATGATAGTTGGTAGGTTTGCAGTGTAAACAAGTTTAAGAGGCCTTGGGGGAACTGGCCGGAGATAGAGCTGCAGTGGTAGAGGGGTCCAAGATGGCCAAGTGAACCTCATCAGCTATCCTATCTCCTGGCTGTAAGGGCGGGCCTGCCATTGAAAAGGGCTGGATGGCACACTCTGACACGGAGTGAAAGATAAAGTGGAAGGAGATGAGGTTGGAGGCTGGGAGTCAGGTGGGGAGGCACATGCTCTAGTGCAGGAGAGAGACCAGGAGGGCTGCAAGCAAGGCTGAGGCAGTGGGATGGAGAAGGAGACACAATGACGGGGACTTAGCTCGGAAAATGAGGCAGGACCAGGAGTTGGGGATGACAAGTGGGTTTGGCTTCAGGTGGCTTCTGCCATTTACCAAGAGGAGGGGAGTACAGGAGGCATATCCTAGGGCCCACCTACAGTAACTGGCAGACTCTGGGTCCTAAGGGATGGGCAGAGGAAAAACTGAAAGGGCTTATTCAATAAGCTTTGAGGGGCTCTTGTGTTCACAGCCCAAGAGGACGCTCTGTAAGTGACTTTTATCAACAGGTCTTACTGCTTATTCTTACTGAGCTCACCGCCTGCCTGGAGATACCAGGCATACAATGACAAAAACAGGACAGGGAAATAGCAGAAAAATATCAGCCCTACAGGAGCCCTCAGAAAGCCTGCAAGCAAGGCAGTACGGAGCCTGCATTTCGCAAGGTGAGTCAGAGAATTCCTTCAGGAAGGAAGTGGCTGGAGCAGTCTTGGTGGATGTTTTGAATAGAAGGCAATGGTAAGAAGACAGGAGGACGGTCCATGTAAGGAACACAGGGTTCTGTGTTCAGAAAGGTAGGAGGGAAGGAAGTGTCCATAGCGAGGAGAGGGAGTCATTGTCCCCGGTGCAAGCCCTGTGGTTGTACGCAGCCACCTGCACGTGCTTCCTCTGGAGCAAAAATTAACGGCACGAAGGCTCTTTTCTAAGAACAGGATGTTTGTTTTTCTCTTTGAGACTCAGGGGGCTTCTGTTACTTCAAAATTTTAATCTCTTGGCTTTTCTTTTCCATAAAGTCAAATTCCTTTCGAGATTCTTTTTGACAAGAGCAAAAATACTGAAAAGATTTCCCACGTTAGAGTTGGAGGAGCTGGTGTCTGGGACCATTTTACCCATTCTTGGTTCCTGACAAGGTCATTGTATCACCTCTGCCTCTCATCAATGTTGAGATCGAGGCATATTATTTCCCCTTGGTGCTGTCAGCCTTCTAGACAGATGGCCTGGAATGGCCATTCTGTCCTCAACCAGCTTCCATGGCAGCTCTCACGTTACCCAGTCAGCAGCAGTTAAGAGCACAGACTGGAGTCCAGCCATGGCTGAAATCCCAGCTTCTCCACGTTTGGGCTCGTTGACCTAAGACTTAATCTAAGACTGCCTCCTAAGAGGCCTGTTCCAATACTTACTGCCTGGCCCACAGCAAGCACTGAAATCTTAGCCATTATTATTCACAAGTGTAAATTCTTTAGAAAATCAGGCATTTCAAATTTGCCACTTTCTAGAGGAGCCCCAGTGGACTTGGACTTGGACTTGGACCTGGAACCTGGGGGCAAACTAACTCGTCTCTCAGGATTCAAGATCGAGCAAGGGTTAGGGATTCAAACAGGTCTTAAGTTCCCTGTGCACCATGTGCTGTGGTCACAGAAGGGTTCTCAGCCTGGTCTGAGGGAACATTCACTCACTCATTGGACAAGCATTTGTGTACAAATGACACAGGGGAGCCTGCCATGGAGGTGGATTGAGAGGGGAATGGCCACCGCCAGTTTCCAAACATGCCCAGTGGCTGGTATGTGGTGGAGAAGCCACATTTCAGTCCATCGAACGAACGCGGGTGATTGTCAAGGGCCCAACAGGATGGGAGAATAGCATGGAAATCCCCTATCTGCCTCTTCACCCCACAAGAGAAATAGAATATGCAAGGAGCCTGAATCTGAGGAGATGCTGTGAAGACAGAGGCTGAGGAACTTCACTTTCTATGGTAGCGTGGGCCAAGTGACCATAGCCTGAATTTCTGGATACCTGTCAAACCTGTTATTTGGGATCATTCGACGTTACCATTGCTGGAGCTGGAGTGTTCAGGGAATAGTTGCTGACTTAGATTTTATTTTATTTTACTTATGTAATTTTTTTTCATGAGCAACCAAGCAACTTTACAAGTTACTTTCTTTTGAGCAGAGTTTAGAAGGAATAATCTGGCTGAATATTGCTGAAACTTCAGGTTCCCTTCCTGTATTGATATAGTCCTTGGAGCTTCACAAATCAAGTGGGACCCTTTAGTTATGGAAGCATGGGAGCAATTCATATCCACCTAACTAGAGTTGTCTGCCTTGCTCCTTCTGACTGAGACCATGGAAAACGAGTCATGATGAATGGGCCAGACATTTCGGGAAAACCAGTCCTCCTGCCAGGGACCAATGTCCACAATGAGTCCTTCCCCACTAACTCTCTTTAATAGGGAGAGAGGGTGTAATGACCTCTCTGCAAAAGTACAGTCTTGGTATTTTGTGAGGTGGATGCTCTGTCTTTCAAATAGTACAGTCAGATCCTATAAATGTAAACAGTGTATGTAAATCAGCAGCGACTCTCCCATATGGCATTTTTGGGTTTCTATATAATCAGGGTTGTAAAAGAAAAATAAATACAAGCTGTAGCTGAATCATAACTGAGAAGCCTATTTATAAATAATTGAAGGTGAGATATATTCTAGACTTTGAGTGAGTCTATAAAATATAGTCTGCCTGGTGAGGCTGCAAGTTCTTTGCATGACAGGTAGGCCGCTGGGACCTAAGCTAGTGGAGTTTTACAGTCTTAGGGCCTGTAGTTCTGTCTTCAGTTTAGATGATGTGAGGAGAGGATGAGAATCTAAAAATAGAAAAGGCATCTTCTTATCTTCTCATGGGTGGAGCAAAACAGACTGAAAATATGAAAAGCATCTTCAGGATGCTGTTCACTGGATGTTCTCTAGTTACATGCTTTTCTGTCTTAGATTTTCATTGAAGTTCAGTGTTGAATTTCTAATACTATGATTTTGTTTCTTGAATTTTAAGATTCTTTGGATGACTCAGAGAAGCCCTCCCACAGAGGTTTGCCAAGGGTTGGTATGAGCGCCCTTATTGTAGTGATATTTTACTGTTTCTGATTCTGAAGCCTGGCTGGTCATCCTTATATTCGGAAAAAGGCAGCCATCTCCAAACTGAAGGCCTTCTAGGGAAAGTGTGCGTTTTTATAGGTGAATGTGACAAGGAAATAAGCAGTGATAGTGTCCCTTATAGAAGACTCAGAATGAACAGGTACGCAAGTACCTCCCACAGTGAACATTCAGGTGGGCTCAGAGTCAAGGCTGCTGCCTCCTGTGAGACCCTTGTCCTCATTCATGTCCCCTCCCCAGGGCAAACCATTCCATCTTTCCAGAAACCTGGGCTCTCCCTTTAAGGAGCCAAAGTCTCCTTCCCTGTAGCTTCTGCTCAGTAATGCTAAGGCCTTTTCCATTACAGCGAAGTGACTCTTTCAGGCCCCTGAAGCTTTGTGTCCCCTCTATATCAGGGTTTTCTTGAAGTTGTTAAACTCCTTCCGCTGTTTCTCATGTGTCACAACCAAGTTCTTTTGCGTCTACTGGGACCCCTCGGAACACGCTGGAACGTGTTCCAGGTCGCCTTTGTTCCTTCCAGAGTGGGGCGCTCAGGGTCAGAGGCAGTTTTCCAGGGCTGATCTCAGAGGAATTGGCTTCTCCCTGAGGGCAGCAGAACTACTCCAAAGATGCTTGGGGGTGGGGAGGTGGCTCTTGGTTGCCTTGTCATCCTTCCCTGGGACTGTTGGAGGAATAATTTGTTGCATTTGCTTGGGGTGCAACTGGCGCAGTGGTGCTGTGTCCGTGTGCTAGGAAGAAGGGCACGCTACACAATGCCAGGACAGTGAACAGGGATCAGAAGCTAGGATGTCCTTAAAGGATGTGACAGCTAAGCAAGAAAGGGGAAGTCCGGTGCAGGCCTGCTTCCCGCAAGCGGAAGAAAGGCAAAAGCATGTAGGTCCCTCAGGATGATCGTCCCCCCTCCTCCACCTGCCCCTGTTTTTAACACGTGTGTTTTAAATTAACATTGCAACCTATTTTGCAGGATGCAAAACGTTTTTCATCCTCTCTCTCCACTAAGAATGATCTAAATATAAATAGTAGACAAACCAAACATTCCTTTCTTAAAATAAATGGCATTTTTAAGAAAACCTCAATCTCTTTGTTTTTTTTTTTCAGACCCCTGTGATTTGCCAATACAGTCAGCTTAAGTAATTGAGGAACTGATTTTTTTTGGTGTGTCACTTTGTCATATCCCCTTGTTTTCCCCCACCTCCTGGCCACTGCCCTGTTTGGGTTTTTTCAGCAACACTGTTTACCAAAAGGATGACAAAAAATGAAACTAGGGGCCACTTCTGTTTTTCCTTCATTGAATTATTATTGCTGAGGTGATCTCTCTAATGAATGCTGTCACTTGCCCTTAAGTCAATCACCAAAAAGAAACTGGAATTGGCTAGCCTAGGGCAGAAATGACCAGGGGCACTTTGTCGTTCTTATCAAAACTCTAGTTGTAACTCCCTCTGCAGCCCTTTTGTGTCTCAGAAACCTTGGATTGCTCACAAATTCCTGTAAGTTGGAGTCTGCATTTACAGCTGGACTTCCATGCCCACACATCTGCCGGACATTCTGTCTGACCTTGATAGAAGGTGACAAGCAATTGACTGGGGAATTGAACCCTTTTGTTGTGGAATCTGTTACCTCCAGTGCCAGGAACTAGGACCTTTGTTTTCAGAGGCATCTAATTTCCCAGGTGAATACTATCTTGAGTGTCATCTAAGGGGGAGGAAGAGGAGCAAACAGTGAACCAAGAACTCTGAGAAAGGGATTAATGATTGTGGAGAGTTCAGATTTCAAGGTCAAGGTTGTGGGGGTGGGTGTTGAGAAAAGACTACACATTGGAAGATTTCTTTTCTCTCTCACTGGACGTTTTCTTTTTCCCTCCCTCCTTCCCTTTCTCCCTCCATCCCTCCCCCCTTCCTTCCTTTTTAAAAATCGTTTTTATTTCAATTCGAGGAAGGTAGCAGGAGTAGAGTTCGGCAATGAAAGAGCTGGAGAACAGGAGAGACCCACGTGCAGGTGGGCAGCGCCCTAGGACGGCTCAGTACCTGCTAGTTACTGATGGGGCCAGGTCTGACTGACACACGAAGGCTAGAGATTCTCTCTTTGGCCTGCGAAACACCCACGAGGGCTCGCTCACCAGCCTCTGCTCTACAGTGCACTCCCGTCCTGTCAACCTTCAGATGATTCAGCTGTCCCTTCCCTCTTCTCCCTCCACCACCATGACAAGAATGTCCTTCCTCGGGGGCAGGGAGCGAAGATTTGGAATGTCCCTCTGACTCAGGTTGTCTCACTCTGACTCATCCCTCACCCCATCTACTGCCCTGGTGGCCGTCTGCCAGCAACCTGGAGCCCACGTGTCCTTTTCTGAAAATAGCAAGGAGGGACAGGGCTTTGTTTTGTGGCATTTAGGACCTTTCCACCATAAAACGTTGCCTCTCTGTGTCACTGGCCACCTCCCAAGCAAAGAGCTGTGTGCCCCAGCCTCAGGGCCCCGGGCTACCTGTGCTTCCCCCTATGTGGCCACGCTGCAGTGACCGTTCTTCCAGTGTCCTTGTGTCATTAACTCTTAGGTTCAGTAGGCTTTTCAGGACCTGTGTATAAAATTGGCTCTGCAAGAAAGTGCAACGTGAGCCCTAAGCAACCCATTTATTTATCTTTTTTTTTAAAAAGTAACTACTTCATAATAAACTAGAAAATCGAAAAACATAAAAGGCTACACAGTAACAAGTTTCTCTCTCACCCTCCTCTCCTCCCATCCACTTCCAGCTCCTGTGGGCTGTCACTGCTACTTGTATGTTTCCAGAGGCATTTCACAGACATACAAGGCAACACAAATGTGTTGACACACTTGTGCACCTACCTTTTTTTCCTTTGAAGATATCTATCTTGGAAGCTCTTTCTATGTCAGCATAGAAGGAGCAATTTCATCATTTTTTAGACCCGCGTAATCTTTTGTATGGATTCACCTTGATTTATATATCGGTGGGCAATTAGGTTCTTTCCAGCTTTAGGCTGTTATAAACTGTGCTGGATTGATAACTTTGCACACGTATGATCTCCCAGGTATGTAAGTTGAATGAATCACCATAGCGGTCCACAAGTGGAATTCCAGGGCCCACGGCATGACATTTGCGGTTTGGATAGATACTGTTTAAGTGCCTTCCATGGAGGTTAGACCTGTTTGAGCTTGTGCCGTCACTGTACACAAGGCCTGTTCCCCGCGTATCACCCCGTGTCTCATCACACACTTGTACCTTAAACAGGCTTTTCAATGCATCCCCTTCATAATTTGGGAGCTGACTGAATTCCCAGGGTGTGTGCTCATTAAGTGTCAAGACTTCAAATTCCAGAGCCTGGCCATTTGGCTTGGTGTCTGGTTGCTGTGTGGCCTGGGCACAGCGACTCAGTGTCTGCTTCAGCACATCGGCTCTGAAATGGGGGTGTGAACAGTGGCAGCCTACGAAGTCCTGTGAGTGAGTTAGTACATGTCAAAGGTGGGAACAGTGCCCAGTATGTAAACATTTACTGTGGTGCTCAGTGTCGGTGATTCCCAGGAGACGCACACGTCCCCTCTCCAGGACCAGCCGCTTTGCTACCAGTGAAGAAACTGCCCCTTGGGTTCTGCATGAATGAAGGCAGGGAGGGTATTGAGAGAGCAGTCAGCCTGGGAAGGAAGCAGGCGTGGAGGTCCACTGGCTGATAAGCAAGGGAGCTTATTCAGAATGGAGGGGAGGAAGCGGCCAGCATAAGATATCACTGGAATTGCCCCTCCACGGGATCAAGCACGGCTGGCCCTGAGCTGGAGGAGAAAGATAACAGATACGATCAAAGGGTTAGGGTCAGAGCTCAGATATTTCCCCCACATCACATCGAAAACATCAACTCATCTAAACTTGCAAAACTGATATTTTTGCCCCAATTCTTTTTTTTAAAAAACATCCAGTGTGCTTGGGGACTCTTAGCACTGGCACAGAAGTTCAGTGCAAATGACCATTTCCAAAATCTAGAAGCCTATGTCCCTATTATGCAGTAAACACTATGTAAATATTTGTAGAAAGAAAGAAAAATGCCTTTTAAGGTTTCTTTCCTCTCCCACTCTCCAGAATCTCCTTGCCAGCAGCTTATTGAGCCTGCCGCTCACCACCAACCCTTTCCTTACTTTTTTCCTCTATATTTTGTCACTTCCTTGCCACCTTTGGTCCATGCACACCACTGACCTAAAACCCAGCCTCTCGCAGGCCAAGCAAGCCTCCGCCAAGTGCCGGTGGCCAGGCCGGGACAGCGAACCGGGCATTGCCCCCGAGCCCTCTGAGAACAGGAGGCGTTTTCTCTCCTCGTCCTCCACTTTCCTAGTCCATCATTCAAATAGCGAGGGAATGTGAGTGATCCCGTGAGAGAGGCAGAGAACTGTACTCTGGCTGCTGCAGTGACTTTATGGCCTTTCGTTTGTCTACACAATGCGACACGGCCTTCCTCAGTTTCTGGCCTGGCATAACCCTGGCAGCACCAGCTGACCGCAGGCAGGCAGCCCTTGCATGCCCTTGACTGGTGGTGGACACACTGTATCTTTCCATGCAAGCCGCCCTCCCAGCCATGCCTGGGAGGGCCCTCCGGTGGGCAGCTGACCCTCAGGGCTGCCCTAGCTCCTGCAGGAGCGCCCCAGCTGCTCCTGCGGGCAGTTACGGCACTGAGACCAGCGGGCAGGAGGGCAATGCTAGCCACCCCTGGGTGGCAGGGACGCTAGGCTGTGATGCACTTACAGGGGAAGGAACTTCTGAGGTGGAAGCAGGAAGACCCTTTTTATTGCTGCAAGACCCAGATGAGAGTTACCACAATGAGAATGTCTTCCTAGGGTTTGGTTCCCCATTTTCTCACTTTGTATCAAGTGTCTCTTGGAATAACATTGTCTCTATGCACCTCTAACCTGAAATGGGCAAGTAGACCCCCAGGTCTGGCCATGTGGCCAAACAGAGCACTTCAGGGAGGTTGAGCCAGTGCCTTAGTTGGGATGAAAGACAAATGGAGAGACGGTGGCTGTAGAGTTCTATTTGGCAGCTTCGAGGTTGGCCCATTCTGGGTGCAAAGCCTCTCCTGCTGCCTCGGCCTCCTCCCCATGCCTGCAGCCAGCGGGGATGTGTCTCTCCAGTTCCCTGCCCCCTCAGGCTTGGGTGTAAGTGGCTTCCCCAACAGAGCCAGTTGTCACTTTGCCCATGGGTGCTGGAACACGGTTCTTGCCACCTGCTACGGGGAAATGAATTTAAAACTCTTGCTGAAAGGAAAGAATGATGGGGCAGACATAAGCCAGCCTCCAGCTGCTGCAAAGCAAGTGTGGCTCTCTTCAAACCACCCTCTAGCCCACCCTGAGGAGTATTTATTTATTGACTTGCTCTGCGGCCAGGGAGGGGTCGCTCGGCAAAGCCACTGCAGGAATTCCTGCAGCGGGAGAGAGTGTAGGCTGTTCCTTGTCGGCTGATGGGATGGAAGAGTTGAAGGGCTCTTTTCAAGGACAGAGATTTCTCATCTGTAAAACGAGAGCCCCCAAACCTTCTTGTAGTGCGGTACTTCCAACCTTGTCCTGTCGCCGGGACAGGGAGGCTGTGTTCCTCTTGACTACCACCAGCGTTTACAGCGCTACCCATTTAATGGCTCACCGTCAGGAACGTGGGCAGGGCCTAGCTCCGTGGTCTCCTTGGGAGGCGAACTCTGCGTCAGAGCTGGAGAGTCTCTTGGGAGGCTCTGCTGGGGAAAGATCTAGTCCCGGGTTCCCTCAGGTTATTAGCAGAATTCATGTCCATAGGCCCTCCCCCAGCACAGTTCCAAACCAATAAAGGGAGTCCCTCCAGTTTGCTGAGATGGGATCTTTTATAATGAAATATAATCAAGGCTTGGCGGCCCACCGCCTTTGCCATTTGCTGTTGGTTAGAAGCTAATCACAGGCTCCGCCCACAAGGGCCTTAACACCTGGAGGCAGATCACAGGTTCCCCGGGAGTTCTCCCTGCCACGGGGAGAGGATACAAACTTACCAGTAAGTGTTTCAAAGTGTTTCCAAGTGAAAACCGAACCTATTCTGTATGGTCACACTTTCTTCTTTGACAAGAGGCAGGCTCGTTCTTTTTCTCCCATCTCAGAATGCCTCCAAATCCTGGCACCCTGCACAGCACGGTTACTTCTGCCACAGCTTGCTTTCCAGCTCCTGCTCTTTCATTTACTGGCTGTATGTTATTGAGGAAGAGTGGGATTTTTTTTTTTTTATTGTTGTCTATTTGACTTTGAATCTTAAGAGTGTCCTGATCTGTAAGAATGCATTTCATTAAGATTTTGTTAGATACTAGCATACAATAGTCACTGTTACTTAGCAAACGATATTTCTAGCCCCTTTTCTTATAAGACTGTTCATTGTATTGCATTAATTTTATTTACCTACAAAACTCAACAACACAATATTGGCCTTGCTAGCATGAATGCCAAAACAAAAGAGAAAATACAAATTTTGAAACAAGTCCAGTTGTATGTAAGGAGCCGAGATCACTCTGGTCAGGTGCTGTCAGAGTTCTATAATAAAGGGAAAGGACTAAAATCTTACACATGCCAAGAAAATTCCGCCAGTGCCATATTTAAAAAGAGCCAATGACATAGGTTTGGGGCTTTTTAACCTCTCTCTTTCTATTCTTCTTTTTCCCTTTTTTCCCCTGAAGTAAGACTAAGAAGCGCAGACCCTTGTTAAGATTCACATTTCATCCTGCTCCATGGAGGGAAACAACACAATGAAACTTGGCTTTAGATGGGAACCGGCCCAGCCCGAGGGAGTGTTGAAGAGTCAGGTGATTCTAACCTGTTTTGGTTTCTTTTCCAGGTATATTCATGTTGTGGAAGGGATTGGATCTTGTAACCAGCTCATCAGAAAGCCCCACTTGGCTGTAACTTCCGGAGGGAGGGTCTCTCCAACCTTCACCTCCATTCACGGCCACTTCTGAAGCTACTTGAGGAAAATGGTGTGACAGTTCCTACCGGAAAGGATTGTCGGAAACATATAACCTCTGTGAAGAAAGTGGCCCTTTTTCCCTTTTGCAGAAGTGACATTCTCAAATTCCAAAATGCCAGCCAAGACCCCAATTTACCTGAAAGCTGCCAATAACAAGAAAGGAAAGAAATTTAAATTGAGGGACATTCTGTCTCCTGATATGATCAGTCCTCCGCTCGGAGACTTTCGCCACACCATTCACATTGGCAAAGAGGGCCAGCACGATGTCTTCGGAGATATTTCCTTTCTCCAAGGAAACTATGAGCTTTTACCTGGAAACCAGGAGAAAGCGCACCTGGGCCAGTTCCCTGGTCATAACGAGTTCTTCCGGGCCAACAGCACCTCCGACTCTGTGTTCACGGAGACGCCCTCCCCTGTGCTCAAAAACGCCATCTCCCTCCCGACCATCGGAGGGTCCCAAGCACTCATGTTACCCTTATTGTCACCGGTGACATTTAACTCCAAACAGGAGTCTTTTGGGCCAGCAAAGCTTCCCAGGCTTAGTTGTGAGCCTGTCATGGAGGAAAAGGCTCCTGAGAAAAGCAGCCTGTTGGAGAACGGGAGGGTCCACCAGGGAGATGTCTCATGGGGCTCCAGCGGGTCCGCATCGCAGTCCAGCCAGGGCAGGGACAGCCACTCCTCCAGCCTCTCCGAACAGTACCCCGACTGGCCGGCTGAGGACATGTTTGACCATCCCACCCCGTGCGAGCTCATCAAGGAAAAGACTAAATCAGAGGAGTCCCTCTCTGATCTCACGGGCTCCCTCCTCTCCCTGCAGCTCGATCTCGGGCCCTCATTTTTGGATGAGGTGCTGAATGTCATGGATAAAAATAAGTAACAGGACACCTCCAGCAATTTCTTTGGGATAAAAGATTAAAAAAAAAAAACAAACAGACACCCAACAACAGTGAACCACCGTTGAAGAGAAGAGCTTCGCTGGCTGTATTTGCAGTTATGTGATGGGTTTTCTAAAATAATGTTCCTACAAAGTATTTTTTTACCTTCTATATCTTATTTGCAAAAACAGTTAAAGAAAAAAAAAAAAAAAGACCTGTCCTGGCAAAAAGAGAGAGTGAGTCAATCAGAACCCATTTTAAGCAGGCACGGCTGATGCTCAGCTCACATTTTTTTGCTTGTAGACACATAGGAATCTGTCTGGGCCAGGATGGGCAGGAGCTACGAAGGGCTGCTGAGTCACAGGAACTTGACAATACTCCAGCGTTTTCTGAGCAAGAGGAAGTCAAAATTTATTTAACACCTAAGCCTTTTTTTCTAGACTCTTTTCTATATTATGTTGTTTGGGCTCACCATAGCAGATTCTTCAGTGTTAAAACTTTTCTCTGTTTTCACATTTGAACAACTTTATGGGTTTGGGGGATTTTTCTTGTAGCTATTATATCTCTCTATATAATATGTTGATTTTGTGGAATTTTGACTGTTGGCAACATGTTGGTAAGACACAAGCAAAGTGTTACTGTAACTAAGTTATTTTTAAAGTTAAAATATATTTTTATGTGCCTTTGGCTTTTTATTGCAGAGTCTACATTTTATAGATACTACAGCAAATGTCATTTGACTTGATTCCATTGTGGTTCCATTGTAAGCTGCGTATGTGTATGTTTGGAAAAGTGTATTCATACTTTAGCTTTATTTTCTTTTTTCTTCACCTGTTAAACTTTTCATAGCAGCCATCAATGGATTGTCAAGTGTAAAGGCACAGGTTACTCACGACGCTTCTGCAGAGACTGTGGGCTACACCACATAATGTTCTTTGGAAATATGGGTATTTTAGTACAGTACATACTTGCATTACATAGGTACTTCATACAACACAATAAAGAGTAAATGTTAAAATGAACTTGCATGATTATAGTAATAAACAAAAACAAACTAATAATATTTTCTTATTATATAGTCGAGCTAGAAAAAATTGCTTCTCTGAAGTGTACATGAGACCTTCAAAAAAAGGTAAGAGGTGATTTCTATCCACTCTGTAATTTTGATTATTTCCCAAAGGTTTGAGATTCTCCCAAACAGGGACCCAAAAACAAACATGTGAGATCAGAATTTTTCTTTTTAAAGTCAATACTGATGGCAAGCAGCCTTTCAAAACTCACTTCTATGACTCTCCTCCCTGACTTTAGGACACTCTGCAGCGAATTCTTACAGCCCCAATCCCATCTCTATGGGACAGGTGTTTCCTCCATGGGGCAGGTGCCCTGTAGACACAGTTGAGGAGGCTAAAGGAGAGTGGCAAGACCGCTTGCCCGACGCGGGAGCCCAAGACGCCCTGAGGGTGTCAGCTACGGAAACAGGAAGAGGAAATGTACACATACATTCCTGTCCCTTTGCTAACTCCCCTTCCTCCTCAAAGACAAACACCTGCACACAATAACTTTCATTTCTCCTTGAAATATCGCCCTGAAATGACTTCCTCTCCCAAATACTTGAGTATACTCTCACCAGGTTTGAAGTCATCATAATTCTCTGTTCATCTGCAATAACCTTTGAACCACAGGTGAACCAAGTCAGGATGACTATGTAGAAGAGAAAACAAGTTCCTTCAGGACATTGACTGCCTGCCTTAATTTCCTAGCTGTATTTCTATCCCACGATTTTCCAGTGTTCTTTTTCTGTTGAGCAGACCCCTCTTACAGATAGATTACAGATAGGCCTCCCAGCCACTTCTAAATCTTGTGACTAAGAAGACGCTGGTGTATCTCATTTTGTGCCAGACTCTTTCAATATGTTCCCCATCTTAATTATAGTCTCTCATTTAACTTGGCATCTGCAGCATGACCTCAAGAAAAAGATTGAACTATTAGGTGAAATGGTGAGAAATGTCCGCTTTTTTCCTGCTGCTTCTGTGACATGTGGAGCACAGTTCCGCCAGTGTTGGGTTTGCTCAATAGAATTCACATGGTCATGCATTCTTGCAGGTACTCAGCCATTACACGGGGTTCCCCTGCGCCCTTTCACATGTAGTCTGTACTGTTAGGTTGGGTATAGTTGACATGGCAACAAGCATGGCCCTGTCACAGAGCATGCAAAACCACATCCAGCTTATGAACAACTTTGTTGAGTCAGTTCTGTGGCAGCCCTTCTAATACCTGGCCCCTCTTCCGGGGAGCAGGTGTGGAGCTGGTGGCGGCTTCCTCCTGCAAAAAGGCACTTTTGACTGGTACCTGCTGAGAGCTGAATTGGTGCTCTCAGCCTCTGATCATTCTGCTTTTAACCTAATTTCTCAAGATGCACTTTATTTGCAAACTTAGAATGGCAAGCCACCTGTGACCCATGCAATTTGTGTAAGTAGAGACCCTTGCGTTGTAGCTGGCAGGGTTCTTGTGGGTGAGTTTATCCCTGGGCAGAGACTTAACAAAGGACAAAGAACAAAATATTTCTGCTTAAAATTATCTGCTTAAAAAGATCAAAACATCAGAGCACTTACCAATATGTCATTGATTATCACATTTCAGTGAGTCCAAGTCACAACAAAAAAGACTAATGTGAACAAAAAAGAGAACCCAGGGCTCCAGAAACAGTCTATTCCTTTTATATGTTACAGAAATTCACCATTTTTTCCCCTCAAGTCTCTCCACAAAATGCTTGAACCCGTAGACTAGAGGACATCCATGAGTCCATGAATTAACTTGGTAAATATTTAAAAACAGACACAATAACATATTAGATGATGTTTCTGATCCTCCTAATATGGAATCTGGAGAGACTATTTTACTGGGAAATATGTAAACAATAGAATGAATAAACATGATTGTTTCTCTCTAATAAGAGTTTCTCCTTTGGAAGTTATGTTACCAGCCTGGTCCCAATTTAATTGTTCTAATAGACAAAATTCTCAGACTTTACGATTAGCTCACCAGACTAATGTGAATGGTTGGCTTACTTTGTTCTAAGTCAATTAACTATATACAGAGGGTGGTTGGGTTCTGCCCTGTATCTCCTCATGTTCTTTGGGGTCAGATCCAGCAAAATAAGAAATTTTCAGATGCCAAATGATAAGCTACCATTGACTCAGATGGGTAGACTTCTCTTTTGGTTGTACAGGACTTAATGTCAGTGTTCAAAACTGTATCACGCCAACTTATTGGTTCTGGCTAAGCAATACATTTGTTGTCTCAAAAAGAGGATTGTCTCCCTGACAGATATTTTTGCACGTTTGCTTCACCTGATGATACCTGGGAAGCCAAGCTTTAGTCTGATGGCACAGCATTTCATCCAACCAGCCTTCCATCTGAGAATGTTTCATTTCCTTTTTTTAAGAATAGGTTTTACTGATTATGCTATTACAGTTGTCCCATTTCTTCCCCCTTTATTCTCCCCCTGCTGCAACTGCCCCCCATCACTAACATCCCCCTCCTCCCCGCTTAGTGGGGTCATACATATAAGTTCTTTGGCTTCTCCATTTTCTGTACTATTCTTAACCTCTTGTACCTACCAATAATGTTCCTTATTCCCTGTACTCTTTCCCCCATTCTCCCCCCACCCCTTCCCCTCTGATCTCCATTTCTGTGATTCCGTTCCTGTTCTAGTTCGCTTAGTTTGTATTTATTTTCTTTAGGTTCAGCTGTTGATAGTTGTGAGTTTGTTGTCATTTTAATGTTCATAGTTTTTTATTTCCTTTGTCTTAGATAAGTCCCTTTAACATTTCATATAATAAGGGCTTGCTGATGATGAACTATTTTAACTTTACCTTAACTGGGAAACACTTTATCTGTCCTTCCATTCTAAAGATTTTATTTATTTTTAGACAGAGGGGAAAGGAGGGAGAAAAAGAGGGAGAGAAACACCAGTGTGCGATTACCTCTCGCACACCCCCTCCTGGGGACCTGTCCTTCAACCCAGATGTGTGCCCTGACTAGGAATCGAACCAGCGACCCTGTGGTTCACAGGCTGGCAGTCAATCCACTGAGCCACACCAGCCAGTGCCCTTCCAGTCTAAATGATAGCTTTGCTGGATAGAGTAATCTTGGATGTAGGTCCTCATCTTTCATGGATACTACTTTCTAGCCCCTTTATGCCTGCAAAGTTTCTTTGGAGAAATCAGCTGATAGTCTTATGGGAACTCCTTTGTAGGTAACTGTCTCCTTTCTCTTGCTGCTTTTAAGAGTCTCTTCATATCTTTAATTTTCAGTAATGTAATTATGATGTACCTTGGTGTGTGCTTCTTTGGGTCCAACTTCTTTGGGATTCTGAGCTTCCTGGGTGTCCTGGAAGTCTATTTCCTTTGCCCAGTTGGGGAAGTTCTTATTTTTTCAAATAAGTTTTCAGTTTCTTGCTCTTCCTCTTCCCCTTCTGGCACCCCTATAATTCAGATGTTGGAACGTTTAAAGTTGTCCCAGAGGTTCCTAAGCCTCTCCTCATTTTTTTGAATTCTTGTTTCTTCATTCTGTTCTGGTTGAATGTTTATCTCTTCCTTCTCCTCCAAATCATTGATCTGAGTCCCGGTTTCCTTCCCTTCACTGTTGGTTCCCTGTATATTTTTCCTCATTTCATTTTGTATAGCCTTCACTTTTTCCTCCATTTTGTGACCATACTCAGCCATTTCTGTGAGCATCCTGATTACCAGTGTTTTGAACTGTGCATCTGATAGGTTGGCTACCTGTTCATCTCTTAGTTCCATTTTTGGAGCTTCGATCTATTCTTTCATTTGGGCCATATTTCCTTGTCTCTGCATGCCTGTTATGTTGGAAGGGGAGGAGCCTTAGGCATATTCCAGGGTGGGGCAACCCAGGTTTCTGAGTTGTGGAGGTGTAGGTGGGGGAGTTGTCTGAAAGGGAGCAATGCTGCTTGCTCGGTTCTCTGCCAACTTTCAGTCACTTACCCTGCTTCCCACAAGCAAATTGGGCCCTTTTAGTGCTGATTCTGGGGTGGGTGGGTTTGTGTATGTTCTAGGACCCTGCAGATCTCTCTATTGAACTCTCCTGTGAGGCTGAGAGTTTCTTCCACCGCTGAAACCCCCATAGATTTTTATAGCCAGAGGTTTTGAGGCTTTCTTCTCCCACCCTAGAAGGCTCGGTTGTGCAGTCTTTCTTGCTCCCCAGCTGTTCCTCCCAGTTTTTCTGCATGTAAATGTGGGACTGTCTGGTCCGTTAGCTGCTGCCTTCTGTGTCCTCACTGCCTATCTCTGCCCCTCCTATGGGTCTGGATGAATATTTCTTCTTTAACTCATTGGTTGTCGGGCTTCCATACAGTTCAATTTTCTGGTGGTTCTGGTTATTTTTTGTTTTTAAATTTGTCATTTCCCTTTTATTGGTTGTATAAGGAGGCAAAGTATATCTATCTATGCCTCCATCTTAGCCGGAAGTGAATGTTTCGTTTTTACCTCATATTTAGCAAGTACTTATTAAGAAGTAGGCCTGACATTTCTTACTTGAGTTATTCTGAGGTAAAGATGCTACAAAAAAAGTCATGGAAGAATGGGAACTATGCTTATTTTATGAAATGATGTAGAACATAATGAATTGTTTTACAACTACACTGTATTTAATTATCTTCCATTTTTATTTAAAACCAGATAGTGAATTCACTTGCTTGGGCTTCCCAGGGATGTCTGTAATCATCCTTTGAAGGTCAGCCAGATTTCTTTCACAGAAAGAATATTGACATGAGTGATAGATAAAAAAATTCATCTGCCCAGATCAAAGCCACCACGCAGAAGAGAGTTAATATCCCAGAGACTTACCATACAGATGGAGTTTTCTGCCCTGCATCATAATTAGCAAGGCTGAATAAGTGAAGTGGGTATTACCCACACCATAAAATGATTATTGGAGTAAGTTGCGAGGCACGTGTGTGATTCATTGCCCAAAGATCATTTAGGCAAAAGTGCTTTGAGGACTAGAGAATGAAAGACTTGGGATGGCTTCCTGGGAGAGGAGGACACAAAAGGGACCTCGGGGGAACTGGGGAGTTGATTTTTGTTTGTTTATTTTTTTAGAGAGGGGTGTATACTCAGGAAGATTAGGAGCAAACAAAAGGATCCACTGCATCCCAGTAGGGTCTCTACTTAAAACAGTCTAGGAACAGAGGTTGAAGTATAAAATGCTCAGTTCCAGGCCTGAAAGAATTGAACCCACTCCTGAGAAGACTCCCAGTGAAATGAGAAGAGACTGGAGTCTGAGGGTTATAAGTGCGTATGCAGTAAGCCACCATGGTGTGAGAGCTCATGCACATTCTAGGGGGCCCGTGCTGTAACCCAAAGGCAGGTTGGGACACTTCAACAGGGAAGCTGCTGGGTGTTCAGGGAAAAGTCATTTATGATGATAAAAGAAGTGAGAGGGGCCAAGTATCTCCTGAAACAGCGCCGGATGAAACAAATTCATATTACAGTCCCAGACTGAAGACCTATCCCTTTGGACACCTATCCCACCAGTGATTCCTCACGTCCCCTCTCAAACCATCTTTTCCCCTGGCCAGGGTTGTAATTTCTGATTGAGCAATCACAGGACTAAAGAAGAAATCTCAGGAAATAGAAAGTTCAAATGTCATGGAAAAGTCTCAGCTGAGTAGGGAAACTAACTCAATGGAGTAGAAGACCCTGACATTCTCTCAAATTCCTTTAAGTCCAAACACAAAACTGAAGCCCAGAGAAGTGCAGAAGTCCCGGACTTCCAGACTGGTTTCCTGTCCGAGGATCTGCCTCTTCCCAGGGTGACTTCTGGGCCGGCACCCTTCAGGGAAGACCACAATTCACTTGTAGGCTGAGCCCTTACCCTACCTACGAGGTCATCAGGAAAACAGTCATCTCAGCACAAAAGCACAAAGTCCCCAACATTTACACTGCGAATAGCCACAGTGAGAAGTGGGATAATCCTTTCATTACGTTTGGGTCTTGAACAAAGAGTTCCTTTAGGAACCACCTCCCTGGAAAATTCCTTCTTAAATACAAATCACAATAAATGTGTGTTCAAAAAAAAGAACAACCCAAAGATGTATCCTATACCTATGACCAGCTTTGATTATAGTGAAATAGGCAGAACTCCAGTTCTAGACCTGAAAGAATTGGGACCCTGTCTTCAGGGTCACTGGGTGACTCTGGAAAAACAAAACTGCTGAGAACAATTTCTCCTTTATGTAGCTGCCCCAGGGCCAAAAATTCACCGTTAGAGATGGGTTCCTTTGGATCAGGTGTTATGCTAGGCATGGAGTCCCCTTAGAATACTCCTGGGAGTATCAGCATCTTGAAACCACCACCAACAGGATGTAAATTCACCAAATGTCTACTCTAGGAGCACAAGCCTCCAGCAACTCGACTGGGGCAAGGGAGACACAGTGGTTAAGAGGGACCAGGGAAATCATGAAGAGTGAGTTCGCTTAGTGCAAAATTTTGCCAGGGACCCAAAATAAGGGAGGGTGGGAGAGAAACTTTTCCAAGAGACTTACTTGTCACCAAATGTGGCCTTCATCAGAGGAAATAATAAAGGTTATAGTTGGCTGGTCTCCCTGGTGCCAAAAGCGTAAATGCAACTATTGCAATTGCAATCAAATCTACTTTTCAATCAAGACAAATTAGACAGTACAGGAGAAGATTAATATAAAACTCTCAGAGATTGACTTGATTTCCCTTTCCCTTCAGGTCACAAGGTATCAAGGCATTATTAATGGCTTGATGCCAAATATTATTTTTAAATCACTGTCTAACCTCCTCTCTAGCTCTTCCATCCCACCCCTTAACAATGGCATCTTAGAGAAATGTTTTCCTTAAGGAGATTATGATTTTATCCTGAAGTCTTCTTTCTAATAGTTTTTCTGCATTCTAAGGTAAATAATCATAATGTGCCAGAAAAACATAAGCTTTAAAAAACCCAAGACAACGTTAATATTACATATTGAATTTTTCAGAGTAAACAATAATGTTCAGGCATATCTTCGTAAAGTAAACAGAGGCACTGGTAACAGTGGGAGAAGAAAATTGCTACTTATCTTCTAACCTCTACTCTCATTGCATAAAAGTAAAATTGGGATGGGACTAGAAATGAGAAGCAAAACATTTATGGTTCTCTGGCCTCACATTTTTCACCATAAATGGCAAGAAGGAAGAGCAGACAAGCACAATCTTAGATATTAGATTAGCATCCAATAAAGTTCTCCCATCGCTGAAGCAGACCAAGGTCCTGTGACCAAATAAAGCACTGTTTGTGAAGATTCACTCTGTAGTAACTCCTTCTTCTTCTTTTCTTTCTTTCTTTTTTTCCAAGTGGTGACTTCCCTGTTGATTTAAATCGCTCATTTTCAACACAGGTGGCTCTCTGGACTTCATAAGTACATTAAAAATGGATTAGGGGTTCCAGGTAATTGAGAGAAAAAATTGTAAGTGTCATAATAGAACATAGAGAGGGGCGGGCCCTGTTGTGGAAAAGGAGACACAAGTCTTCCTACCCGAGACCCCACTCCTGGAAATTGCCCCAAGCTGAAATAAATGAAGGAATGCCAGTGAAATGGCTTCCAGGAGTGAGGTGTCCACCCTCTAACCAGCCATGAGCTAGGAACGCACAGGAGACACTCTCTTCCTGACCATCCCAGTGTCTTTTCCCCAAGGAGACTCCTCAGCTTCCCAGCCCCCAGCCCTCCCTTCAGGTCCTAGGAGAAGGTCACAGGAAAGGAAAGAGCCAGCTTTTTGGAGGATGGTTTGGAGGGTGTGATCCTGCCTGAACATGCCCGAGAAACACATCTTTGGGTCTCTTGACCTTCCAACATGACTCCTTGCAAAGGCTGACAGTACTATTACAACACCGTATGATAGTGTGTGAACAATATACCTATGGTGGGCTGTGTAAGAGTCCCCAGAGATAGCAGGTCCTAATGCCTGGAACCTAAAAGTGTGACCTCATTTGGAAAAAGAGATCTTTACAGGTATGATTAAGTTATGGACCTCGAGATGGGGGGTTATCCTGGATTATCTGGGTGGTCCCAAAATGCCATTGCAATTGTCCTTCTCAGAGAGAGGTGCAGGAAAATTGACACACAGATGAGGAAGGAACAAACTACAGAGGCAGAGATTGGCCACAAATCAGCCTGGAAGAGATAAGGAGCAGGCTCTTCCTCAGAGTCCGGACCTTCCGGAGGGAGTGCAGTCCTGCTGACAGCTTAACTTCAGCCCGGGGACGCTGACCTTGGGCTTCGGGCCTCTAGACCAGTGAGAGGACACATTTCTGTTGTTCCAAGCCACCAAATTTGTAGTCATCTGTTACAGTAGCCATAAGAAACTAATGTAAAACCTAAGCATTGGAGAGAATGCAGGAAAACGGAGTATTTTAAGGACAGAGAATGCTGTGGATTGAATTATGTTCTCCTGAAACTCGTATGTTGAAGCCTTAACCTCCCCTGAGGCTGTTTCTGGAGATAAGGGCTTTAGAGAAGTAATGAAGGTTAAATAAGGGCAGGTCATAAGGGTAGACCCTAATCCAGTAGGATTGGTGGCCTTTAAAAAAAAGAGAGAATGAGAAAAAGAAAAAGAAATGCATCTCCCTCCACACACACAACCCCCCCACCCCCTGCCCACCCCCATTCCCCCACCCCGGCTCTCTCTCATTGCATGTGCACAGAGAAAAGGTCATGAGTAACCGCAAGAAGGTGTCATCTGCAAGCCAAGGAGAGAGGCCTCAGGAGAACTCAGCCCGCGACCTTCAGAACTGTGAAAAAATAAATTCCTGTTGTTTAAGTCACCCAGTCTATAGTGTTTGGTTGTGGCAGTTCAAGCAGGCTAATAGAGAGTTGATTAAAAAAAAGACCTCCTTGAAGATTTAGGTGCTTTAAGGAGATAAGTCCAGAAATGATCCCACCTCCCAGGACCTCAGTCTCCACTGTTAGGCCAGAAGTTTACACTGATTCAGGAGCATTCCAGAGAGAACTTTCTAGACAGGAGATCAGCAGGAGCAAAGTCTAGCTCTGCAGTAGCATTTCCAGAAAGCATCCCCCTGCAAGTGTGCGAGACAAAGCTGCTTCCATGCGCCTTGTGCTCAAACAGGGTAACAGCGTCTACTCAGACACAGGTGTGTTACCTCAGCCCGTGAGCGAAAAGTCAGCTACCTTCAGGTTAACTTTTCACTGTCACTCACAAGTGATTGTTGTTGGTGTAACGCAAGTCAAATGTCTACATGGTGGGCAAACTTGGGGGAGATGGAGGGAAATAAAAATTTTAAAACATTTTTTGAGGCTTGTTTCCTGCCCCAGGCAGCATTTGATGTGGGCAGGGGCCTGCTTATCCCTGTCATCCAGGTAACAACAAAAGGAAAACAGAAGACTGCAGAAGGGCCCTCTGCTGCTGCCCGGCTGTTGCCTGGGAGATATTCTTCAGTCACTTTTTGCCTCACAAGTGTCCCTTCCCATGTCAATGTCAGGCAAGGTGAAATCAACCTACCCAGGATGCAGAGGGTGAATGAAAGAATCAGCCAGAGGGTTCACTGAGACCCACGAGGGCCATGAGGGGCATTGTAAATGTCCTTCCAGAAGCCGACAGGCAAAGAGATTGCCAGGGTGCCGGAGGTGCAGCCCACCAAAGGAAACGGAGACATTGGAAGGACACCTGGGGAAATGAAAGGGCTGTTATGACTGACACAGGCCTCACCTACCTGCTTCAGGAGCTGAGGGTTCAATGCCTCAAGGTCCTTGTTAGGCATTTGACATCCACCCATTGCATTGTGGGAAGTCCCACCCCAGAGTACTTGTCATCTCTCTGACCCCTAACTATTTATGGAACCACCCTGAGCCCTTCATAGGACCCAGAGTCCTGCAATCTGAATATGACACAAACAGGTGAAGGAGAAAGTGTAGCCCTAGAGAGGATACTGAATGTCACACCAGGAGAAGCCTGGCTGCCATGTAGCAGTCAGTGACAGCAACAGCAGCAGCAGGGGCAGGGCAAACCCTTCCCTTGTGACAGTAGATAGGGGGTGCACTCAGGACAGGGAGCCTGGGAGGCCCAGGAGACGTCTAGTGAGTTGAGAAAGATCTAAATAGCCAAAGTCTTCAACCTGACAGGAGAGGCAGAACTGTGACTTGACCTCTGACCACCGTGGCTTAAACAGTCTGTCAGAGAGTGTCATCGACTCCTGGAGAACATGGCACAGAGAACGTGCCCCAGTCTCTCCCACTGAAAACCGTAACGCTCTGCCTTGAACCCCTGACCCTCTCTCAACATCACCAGGTAGTTTAGTTTACACGTGTCTCCACTTCCCTCCCTGTCTTTGCAGGAGCTTGTCCTTTATTCCTAACCCAGGGCCGCCTCCTCTGGGAAGCCTGTATTAGAATCAGTTGTTATCTCCCTTTTTGGCCACGTCACACTTTGCACAGCAGGTCCCCCATGTGTTACGACCAGGACAGCCCCCCTGATGAGACAGCGCAGTTCCTCAGATCAGACTCCCAGACAGACGCGGAGCTGTCGTTGAAGGAACGAGAGGGTGAGGGAAGGAACCAATGGATTGGAAGTAGGCACTGATGTTAATACTAACCAAAGAAGAACACATTTATTAGTCCATAACATATTAAGTCCATAAGAAGTTATGATACCTCAGGTGCCTTCACTGGAGATGCCATACATTCTGAAAAAGAATTTCTGAAGAGAAGAAAACAAGGAGTAATGCATGTCTCTAGTGTAGCAAAAGGATATTGAGATTAATGGGACTGAAACTTTTTAAGTATATATGTGTATACTTGTAGATGTTTCCATGGATCAGGACTGTTTTTCCATGTTTTCACATTTTTATTATTTACCTTATTAAAGAACATAGGGCTATGAAGATTTATTATCGTTTGCTATACTAAGATACAGCCATTACAGCTTTTAAAATGCTGCTGGTTTAATAAAGGACAAGAATGTGATTTGGAGCCTGTAATCACTTGGAGACCTGAACAAGCTTAAACAAACATTTTTAATCAGTGTTAGTGCTTTATGAAATTTTTAATCTGCCACTTAAGAGACACTAATGTACAAGTTGGCCAAAAAAAAACAAACCCCAAAAAACAAAAAAAGCAAACAAACAAACAACCTAAGCCTGTCACCTTTGCCATACATTATCTAGATGAGCTGAAGTAAATGTGTTTCAAATGCCATACCCTGCTGCTCCATGAACACAGTAAGACAGTACACAGGCAGCAACTGATTTTTGTGTCCTAAATGGTAGCATTGGCCATTTCTAACATAGCCAAAGAGGATCAGGAATAAAGACATATAAATTATTCATAATAACAAAGAGGAATAACACATAAATATCGACTATCTTGGCTTCTGGTTGGTTGAAAGCAAAAACCGCACCTTAGGCTATTCAAATATTTTTAAACAATATAAAAAATGCGATTTTAGTTTACTAGCTTTCAATGGTAAAAATACAGACACAGAGCCAGGGGTTACACATAGCACCCCATTATCTCATCCAGCACTGCAGCTGTCACCAGTCACAGGACACTTGATCCACAAGCAAGTAAAGATTTAAAGAGCCAAGTGCCAGCCACAGACAGGAGTGCCCACAACAGGGCACCTCAAAGAATTTCCACTTGTGCCACCCTGGGCATCTGGGCATTCCCGGCATGCTCTGGCCTGGCTGTCAGGTGCTAGATCTGAAAATTGCAGCGAGTGATCCTGGGCTCTTTTTTTGTTTTTCTGCATTAAATATGGGGCTCTTTATTTTGTGAATTTCATAGTTCCTAAAGCAAGAAAAAAATTATACACGAACATGCTGCCTATATATTAAGGAATTATGTTCATTAGTTGTGTGTGTGCATGCATAGGGGTGTGGGTGTGTGTGTCGGTGTGTGTGTGTATGTGTGTGTGTGTGTGTGTGTGAGAGAGAGAGAGAGAGAGAGAGAATGCCTGACAGACTAAGACAGGCAGATGATCAAAGAGACAGAGAGAAAGTGTGGCAATTATCTGCTTGAAAACAAGTTGAGGAGTACACATTATTACAAAGCATACGTTGATTGTGAGAAGGAGACAACAAAGAACGAGCAACTTAAATGAGCAGAAAACATATGGGAAACATTAAACCCAAAAAAAGATAGGAGGAACTACAAATGAAAGTAAGAGTCACTTAACAGGAGAAAAATAAGGTGGCCCCAAGTAGAACTGTCCCTAGAGTGCATACTCCTGGGCAAATATTTTTTGTAGGGTCCTTGGCTATATAAACGCTTTGATTTTTTAAAATGTTTTACAAAATTCACAGGCTTACCTGAAGCATAATGATTTATCAATGAAGATTTAGAATAATGGGAGGGAAGAGATATTTACATATTTGTTCATTGTCCAATCAGTGTAAGTGAAGACTATAGTGTCCAGGCACCATTGTTTCCTGTGAAGGTGCCAGAGCCATCTCTTTGTGTCCTTTGTTGTTATATGTGCCAATTCCATCTTTTCCACTGGGAGAAAAGGGTAACAGCATTGTAATTAACTCTCATAACACAATGGTTCTTCAGGGCATGTGTGTATCAAAACAACATAGATCTTCTCGTCTCTGCATTTCCCTAATACCATTTATTTAATGCTGGTTATATCATCACTCACGATGCCTCATTACCCACCCTGCCACCATGAATCCCATCTTCCAATGACTCTCTCCAGGGCTGCTGCTGGCTTCATGCATGATGGTCACAAAGGCAAATCTTACCCAGAGCGTAAAGGAAAATGTGAACATCAGTTCATTTTCTGATCATGTGAAATGCACTATTTGAAATTTTCTAGAACATAGAAGAGCACATATTCTGACCACATCTTCTCTAGAACTCCTTCAGGGATTCACTGAATTCCTAAAATGTGATTTCTTTCCTTGTCGACAGCACATCTGCCTTCCACAAACCCCCCCAAAGGGATGGGTGTAAACAAAGAAGAGTGGTCCCCTTATGCAAGCAACGTCCATCTCTCACCAACATGGCTTAAACATGGAGCTCAATGTCAACACCTAGGTTGGCACCTAGAGAGTGCATTCAGTCAGAAGGGTCTGCAGGCATTCACAGAGCAATGCTCCAAAGCTCTTGGGGAGAAGGGCATAGCCTCCTCTGGGGGACTGCTTAGAGAGGGGGTTTGACCATTCTGGTGCCAGTGATGGATGGTGAGAAGGGTAAAGGACATGTGATACCACTTCTCCTGCCCTGGGGTGCTATAGACGAGAGGCTGCCATATAATGTAACGCGGAGGGGTGAGAGCTGACAGATGGACTCAACATGCAGCAGCCCAAGGGTTGGCAGTAGGCCATGGGTACCCCAAAGCCCCGAACTTGTGTCTTGTACCTTAGAGTCATCAAAATCACTGCATCTGCCCTTGTATGGTGGCTTATCAACTGAAATCTCAGCAAGGGGTGACTGGGCTCTCCTGGGGAGCAATTGCTTGTCAGGCCACCCTCCTGGAATCAAGGCCAAGCCAGGGGCCTCAAAATGATCCCACAGATATGAGTGCTGGAGTTCTTGGGAGCATCTGGCTGACCCCACTGGTGGATGGGGAACAGAGATCAAAGAACACCCAAAAGGAGAGAAATGGAAACCAGGGTCCCCAAAAGCACTGGTCCTAGAACCCTACCCAGATTAGACAGCCACTGCAGTTTGACCCACGTACCTGAGGGGAACTTTGAAAATGTTGAAGAAGGTACTCCAAAATGTGGGAGGCCCTGAGATATAAGGCCCGGGATAGATACCCTTGGTCCAAAGGTTGTACTGATGTCACAAATGACCAGTAACATTAATTGATATCTAGGAGAGCTGTGAAGAAATCTGAGACACGGAGCAGTTAAGCAAAATGAACACAGCTTCTAAGTGGTGGAATCTGATTTGAACCCATACAGTCTGGCTCTTGACCTGTGTTCCCTGCTGTGAAATGTCTAAAAAGATTATAGTCTTTATATTCAGACAGACATGGTTTTGACTCACCACCCTGACAAAACCAGCATGCAACCTTGGGATCAAGCGGGGATAATTACATACTTACTTCATAGGGATCAGCTAACTTTTTGTGTAAAATATCAGATGGTAAATTCTATAGGCAGTCCATACAGTCTCTGTTGCAACTAGTTAATTTTGTGGCATGAAAGTAGCCACAGACAATGCATAAATGAATGGATGTTGCTGTGCTCCAGTAAAACTCCATACAAAAACAGACAGTGGGCTGGATTTGGCCCGTGGGCCTCAGTTTGCCAAAAACTTGTTTTGAATATTAATTCAGAAATTGCCAATAAAAGTTTTATAATAGTTACCTGTACTTATCAAATATTCAATAATATTAACTGTTATTATCCCAACAAAATGACTACATTTTAAAATTATTGGTTTAAGGTTCTAGTGTGCCTGCCACTTTTAAAATTTTTCTGGTATAATTATTTTGCAGTTATAGTATGCATACTTGAGGGGAAATAATTGGTAGATAAATATTTCATTACTTGAATTCTTCCCCATTATCATTATTTTTCAAAACCTCTCTTTAGAGCTACTCTTCATCTGAAAGTGTCATTGTCTTTGAAATATGTGAGTCAGAAGGAGCTGGCATCTGTTAAGTGTGGCTTTACTATGTATTTAAAATGAAATTTTCCATTCATTCATAATTCTATTTCAGCAATATTAAAAATAGTGGGAACTTTAGATGTTACAAATACAATTTTTCTTTGAAATGTATAATCTAAGGTTACATGTAATACATACATAATCAGCTTTATCATTTTTCGTTGTGATTTCCATAACCATTTATGGAATTGTTTATTTGGAATCTACACTGTCCCTTCCTGTACTGCTTTTATGAACAGCATTTCTTATCTTTGGGAGATGATCCCTTCCTCCATTCCATTCATGTGGTTTAAAACAGCTACAATCAATGTCAATGGGTCCTGGGGATGAGCACTGGACCCCAGCTGTGAGCTGCGAGGGTTGGTTGCCTCTGCTGGTCTGATTTCCAGCTGTGGGGAGGACATTTGCCAGATAGGACAGAACCAAGGAGAGAACAGCAGAGGCCAGGAGTGGGGTGACAGAGGCTTATGATGATCAAGTTCTCATCTGAATTACCCCTAAATTTTCCCAAAATCCTTTTATGGCTTGATTATGAGAGATAATAAATTACTCCTTTGCCTAAGCAAATTCAATTGATCTCGGACTAGGACATCACCCTTGGGTGATGCAAATCATCCCTGCTTGGCTTATCCCAAGGGAAACTTTACCATCTGCCACTCACCAGATGTGCAGCTTTGACATCATAGAAAGTAACTTCCAAAGAATAAATAAAGCTCACTCAAGGGCACTTCTTGCATCCAGAAGACCAGATGGAGCCAACTAAGTAAAGAAGAGAATGACTTTAAATGCCTTGGCATGGTTTTGTGTTTATTTTTCATAACTAGTGACGATTGGGAACATTGTGCCCAATTTGGGTGGGTGAGGGCAGGAGGAAAACTTGAAGATGATATTGTTAGGCTAAGAGAAATTATGATCTATCTTATAGGTTTGTAGTCAAGGTTTTGTAACAAAACATAATTTTAGGAAAATGTATTTTTAAAAAAAGGAGCAGCAATCTTCCCTGGTTCCGTTTTTGCACTTTGGTGTTTCCCTAGTTCTCCCCTGATTTCTTGGGATTCGTCACATGAGCATTTGGTAAATAAACAGATATGGTTACACATTGGCACAATGATCCCAGTTCTCTCTGTATTCTCCTGTATTAGACAGCTTGGACCACCATAAAAATACCGTAAATTGTGTGGCTTAAACAACAGAAAGTTCATAGCTTTGTAGGCTGGTGGTCTGAGATCAAGATGCCAAGGGACACCCGGCTTGCCTTCTCACTCCATCCTCACATGGCCTGGTGAGAGGAAGAGAGTAAGCTGCCTGGCATCTCTTCTTATAAGGGCACTAATCCTGTCATAAGGGCCCCACCCTCTTGATCTCATCTAAAACTATATCCCAAAGATCCCACCTCTAAATGCCATCACATTGGTTAGGGCTTCAACATGTGCTTGGTGGAAACACAATTTAGTTCATTGCACTCCCTTAGCATATTGTTGATACTTAGAGATTAACCAATTAATTAGCTATTCTAAAAGTTGAGAAGAATCAATTATCAAATACATTTTCATCTGCTGTTCAAGCAGCAGATGTGAGGTAATGAGCAAGGCCTCTTGGGGCTTGAACCCAGATCTCTGCCTAGATTATTTATTTAAGTAGGGTACTTAAGATTTTTGAGCCTTGGCTTCCACTTATGTAAAATTGAAATAGTAAGAATATCTGCTTCACAGGGGTGCACAAGATAATGTATGCGAAAGGACAGCTATAAAATATTCTTAACTACTTGTCTTTAGACAACCTTCTACAGTGAATAACTATCTTAATTTTCTAACTCCCCAAGAGCGCCAATCATTCATATCTTATTTGGAGTTAATCAACCTGCTTCTTCTGGGATTTACCCTGAGGAAATGAACATTCTGAAGAGGTGGGGATCGTGAACATTTTGGAAGGTGGGGTACATACAGTAAGGAAAGAAGACATTGTTGATATTCCAAAGGAAGATTAAATAAGACATTTAGAGGCTAGGACAAAGGAATCTGTCTGCAGTGAGGGTCAGGGTGGTGCTGAGGAATGAGCTCCCAAAAATACAGGAGAAAAAGAAGTTGCAGGTCATCAAAGTTCAGCTACATGGTGCTCTAAAAACTAGCTCTGGAGACTGGGCTTCTGGCTCTGCAAAAAGTTCGTTATGCTCCCTTCCTTTCCTCTGTGACCCGAAGAATGGCAGGAATCCCTGTCACACTTTCTAATACTCAGTGCCTCTGTGGCAGAAGACAGGGAGCAGAATTAGAGGTTCCTCTTTGGCTGAGGCTCATTACTGCCACAGCCACACCTGACCCAGAAAATTAGCAAGGCATGGTCAGGACCAGCTGTAGTCTGCCAAGCTATAGCGCAGATGCTGCTGACCCGGGGTTTTCTGTGAGGCACCGTTGTAACTCTCTGCCAGGAAGTGCCTTTGAAAGGCAAAGAAACAGAGACCAGACACCTAACTTTGTAAAAACTAACAAGTGTCTAATCTTCCCAGTGGCTTGCTTGTACAGCTGTAGTGCTTGCTTGTGACATCTCCTTTACCCATACGCTGGCCAACTGTAACACTCTAGGAGAACACTTTCATGAAGGGACAGAGGGAACCCAACACCACTGGGGAGTTTTTCCAAAAGTGATTTGAGAATGCCCTTCCTCTCAATTTTTCTTGAGCCAACAAAATTCATCTTACTAATATTCTTCTGTCAGAGAGTGAATTTCACATGACAAAACTCTCTTTTCCAGAATCTTCCATATTGTAACTGCCTATTAATTACCTCCACTTGTCAGCTGGCCCCCCCACACAGGCCTTAAATGTTTAGTCTGCAGTTTGTATAATCATTCTCCTGCTTCATAATTACTCTCCAGACTTACTTAGCTCTGAAGGCACCACCACAAAATCTGTGCTTTTCATTTTCTTATAATAATGCATGATTAAGTCTGTATTCAGCTTGCTCAGGGGCTTTATGCAATACTTACCCTTTGAGCAAATGCCCAGTTTTACACCTACTTCTCAGGCTCTTGGGTCGAAGGCCAGGTGAGTGGGTTCTGGGAGTGGTGAATAGGAGAAGCCATCTGTGTTTCCATTGTGCATGCAGATGGAGTTTCCACATCCTGAGGCAAGAAGACTTCACCACCCCACTTTCAAAATTGGCCCTTTCCGAGTTAGAATAATAATGAGCTTTAAGAAGTCCTCACATGGCCTTGTACACTTACCTGCCAGGCCTAGGCTTGTGTCAGACTTGGACCAATGCAGCCAGAAAGGGCAGGTCTATCCCGTGGGAATGGACTCTTGGCTTCGAGATATAAGCAGAAAGGAAAAGAAGGCCAAGATGGTTCAGGGGAAGATGGTTACCTTGTCAGAACAAGTCTCTTATGGTGCATGGTGACTCCCCTGTCCCCACGGGTCAAGGCCCTCTGTAATCCAACATGCTAGCTGGTGCTAACTCCAGTTATTCATCATCCTGAACTTCATTGCAGCCAGTTTGCCTTACTTATCTCACTCTTATGCGCTTGGATCTCTCACCACCTCTGTGATTCTGCTTATGCCTCCTCATGTCTGGAATGCCCCCTTTTAATACTCAGTTCAAATCTACCTCCTCTAGAGAGATTTTCCTTTCCTGCCAGCCCCAAAGAATCTCTTACTCCTCTGAGACAATTCTATACATTGCACTTATAAATCAATCATCTCTGCCTCTCTTCTGTTGTTACCTTAAAGTTTCATTCACACCATTTATGGTTACTTAGCACTGTTGACATAGTTTCTATACAAGGTAATGATCTTGTCATATTATCCTTAAATTTTTCAGAGTATCAACAGCAGTACTCAATAATGTCTTTATTTGATTTTGTTTATTTGCTGTATCAAACTAAGAGTTTACTGATTCTTTGCCATCCTAGCAAAAGACAGAGTAAGAATCAGTGAATAGTGATTCAGCCCCTTTAGCAACAACACTCAGTTCATTGATTAATTGGTATTGTGATTTTAGGGTTTGCATTTGTTTTCTTACTCCTGCATTATAACCGTATGTCCACTACCAGACAGTTGCATACAGTTGCATAGTAAATTGTTTTGTGTTTTTGAGTGTGTGTGTGTGTATGTGTGTGTGTGTGTTTCTAGAATGAGAGCCAGCTTTGCTCTCTACTCTCTGTGAAAAGGAAAATTAGTCATGGTTACTGAAAACTGGAGAACATATTCAAAGTAAATATCTGTGCATGAGATTGCTTTCACTCAAAATCTGAATACCCACATGAGACTGAATTTGTAAATATTTACTGTAACTTATGGTTAAAAAAATATTGGCTTCCTAAGCTCTATTGCTGCCAAAATATCTCTTTCCTGCATGCCTACCCAGTGCGGTGACCTGTGGCTGGCAACTTACACTGTCTTAAGTTAACTTTAAGGCATCAGTAAAGCTTTAAGTGTACTTACATGTGCAGGAATAAAAAGGGAGAAGAAAAGGAGGCGGGGGAGGAATATAAGAAACCTGAAAAAATTTAAAAGCATAACTAATGACAAAATTACTATTTCCAATGATATGTGAGGTCCACTATATGAGTTAAATAAATCATCAGCCTAACAAATACAAAAGTTTTCTAAAGAATTTGAGCAAGGATGACTGATCCCCAAAGCTGACAGGTTCACAACTTGCCCGCTGTCCCCACCACAGCTCAGGGCCACATCCCCACACTCTCAGGACCTCCCTGGGAAGATGATGGCAGAACTGAAATTCTCAAAGAGGCCACACCACCCAGGGGCCATTTGCTCACTGTCCCTCTGTTCTCTGGTTCCTGAGCCCACATGAACAATCTTTGTTTTCATGTTAAATCAACTTGGATTTAGAACTCGCTCCTTCTCTAGAAGCCTAGTTCATCTATTTCTATCTCCCAGTCTTAATGGAATCCTCACAACAGCAGTTGGATATAAAAAAGGACCAGCTACACAATGTGCAGGATTCAGAAGAAAGGGAAAATGTGGGCCCCCTTGTTCAAAAACTATTAACAATTTCAAGACAGCAACTGCAGAGCATTAAACCAAGTACAGGCCCTCCTGAGACTGAGGCCTGTGGGACTACACAGGTTGCACACCCATAAAGCTGGCCCTGACAGAGAAAGTCACAGGAATTGCAGCCATATACGTGAAATGCATGCCATTTGTGGTCAATTACTGTACAGCATAATAGTAATTGTGCATTTCATAATTATGCAAGTGAAAAATGTAATCATGACATAAACACTGCTTTGTAATAACACAATGCAAGGTATTGTTTATTCTAGGTACAGGATTTACTTTGCTGAATAGCATATTGATTACAGAACCAAACCCTGTCCATGTGCAGACAGTCTTCAGAGGGGCCCTGTGGTAATTATTCTGCTCACAAATTTTAATTTGCAGAGGAAATGGATGATGTGTCTCAAAAAACCTTCCCCTTAAACAACATCAACCAAGAGCAGCAACAGTGGATTTAGGAGCTGAAACTAAGTCTCCTTCCTTCCACTTCATCCAAGACAAACTAGCTAATTGCAATTATACTGTGGATCACATTAAGAGAGGCAGTTCCTAGACTTTTGCATTTGTAGACCAGTGAAATTTCCAAGAAACTTGGGAGATGGACATAAAATGGACACATTTTAATTTTGCTATGTAGGGATATCAAAAAGAAACCATCAGCTCATAAAAGAAAGAATATAACAAAAAGATGTACAAAAACATGATTTCAAAATAAAGACAGTTCTTCAGTGAATTTAGCATTATGAGGAACTGACACCAATACTGTTTTTCCTCACCAGTCCAGACACACAGGTTAAAACTTTTCCTCTATTATTAACATGGTCAATGGATTGGCATTTATGGACTCTGGGCCTAAGGTTTAGCGGTGACAGGAATGTCTATAGAGAGGATTGAAGTGTCATTTTGCTCTAACATGGATTCCTTAAGACTGATGGCAGTTCTTTGATCTGGAGAACCAATCATTTTTGGTGCTGTCATCTAGATGTCAGTTTCTCCCTTCTTCTGCCCACCCCCCTGCATTCCTTAGAGAGTTGGTTAAACTTGGTCCAAACCCTACACCTACCTCTCTGGACCCTCGGAAGGGTTCTTTTCATCTTCTCTAGGAGTGACTTGCTTCTGTTTTTGTCTCCCTGCTCCAGCATTCACACAGAATGCCTCTGGTTCAAGTCTATCCATTACTTCCATTAAAAAACAAACAACCAAAAATAGTCTATGCAGTTTAAACTCTACAAGATTTACACAGCTTCATTCAGGTTGGTTGGGCAGGTGGGCTTCAACCATCATCCTTAATCTTCTTCCTTATTCCTTATCTCCCTAGGACATTAGACAAATCTCCTTCCTCTTGCCAAACAGTTCCCCCTCCACGCAGATCCCCAGAATACATAGTAGTTTTCAGTGTCTATCACAGCAGGGCTTCCAAACCAATAGGATCCTCTCCTAAAGGGATTCTGGTGGATTTAAAGTGTTCTACACTCATTTCTTATCATTAACTAATTTGACACACTTATTTCCCTGGTTACTTTAGCATTCAATGATCTCTTTTTCATCTGAAGTTACGCACTGCTCAGGGACTGCAGTTACCATATCTTGTAATCCATTGTCCCTTATCCTTTGCTGGTGTTCCATGTCTTTGTCTTGGTCCTATATTAGCTTGTGATGTATCTGCCAGTTAGGACAGTAATTCTTACACATCTAAGCATTCATTCATCAACCAAGCTTTTGAGTGTTTCCTATGTGCCAGGCACACACACTTAATACAGATAGCAGCAGCTGCTCTTGAGAAGCTCATGGCATAGGAAGAAGCAGAAGTAGATATATAAATAGGTGGATTACAATACACTGTGGGAAGTACTATAATAGAAGTGTGTACAGAGTATGGGATCCCAAAAGAGGAAAAATTAACTCTACTCAGCATAGTTGGAAAAGGCCTCTATAGGATACATAAGAGTTCCTAGATGAAAGTTGTTCCAGACAGGAAGACTAAAATATGTAAAGGCTCAGAGTTAGGAAAAGGCAAGTTATATGAAAAAAAACTAAAAAGTTCAATATGACTAAGGCATGGAGCCTCTAGAATGGATAGAAAAGAAGTAAGGACAGGTTGTTAGGATAGGCTATAATAAAAGCCCGCTGAATTTCTCATAGATCTTGGCCTATTGCTGGATGTATAGTCTGTGCTTAATAAATGACAATAGTGTACTTTTGGAGAGCAATTTACCATCTTCAAAGAATTTTTGCATTCACAACAACCTTGTAGATAAATATCTCCCGCCATTCACAGATGATAAAATTGAGGCATGGAGAGTGTTAGTGATGTGTTTCAAGCAACTTGGCTAGGACTTCTGGTCAAGGTGGTGGTGTGGGTAAACACAGCTCACCTTTTTGCACAACCATATCAAAATTACAGCTAAATTATAGAACAAACATCACTCAGAACCATCACTTAGAGTTGAATGGAAGTCTGACAACTATGGAATTAAAAAAAACCACATCCATCCAGATTGGTAGGAGGGACTAGTTTTACATCCGCGCGTGACGGGTAAAAATTCAGGAAGGATATCTCAGGAGCAAGGAATCCAGGCACACACAAGTTCCCCCAACCCAAGGTACCAGTGCCAGGAAGATAAGTCCCCATTACTTCTGGCTGCAAAACCCAGCAGGGACTGAGTGCAGAAGAAACTTCTGGAGTTCCAAACAGTTCCTCTTAAGAACTCACACACGAGCTTACCCAGACTCACTCCCCATGATTCCAGCACTGGGGTAGCAGCTTGAAAGGTAGCAATGGCATAGAGGAAAGAACTAAAGTATCTGGCGTCAAGGCAGGAGCTGGGGGAAAGCTTACTCCCAGACAGAAAGGCAGGCAGAGCCACAGAGCTGGTTGGTGGGTGCCATATATGAGACTCCATCAATATAACTAACACTGTTTGCCCTACTTTGGAGACTCCCTCCCACCCAACTGATATCTGTTAACAGTAGCTTTTCCACATGAATGGCTGGTCTTGGCTCAAGCTTCCTAAATTCTTTCAAACAAGCAACAGCTGCCCTCAATGAGCCCCCAGCCCCCACATCTCTTGCTAAGTGGCCCCAGGCCCAGCACTAGCAGCAGCCAGCCTAGATTCACAGCTTGGCTTTGTCTGGGAGTCTTCAAGTCCACTAGTAGCAGCCGTCTCAGACTGCTCTATAGCTCAGGCTGGATGACCCAGGGTAAAACAGATGTGGAGGCTGAACATGACCTGTACTACCTGGGAAACCTCAGAGCCAGGGCACCCAGTGGAAAGCTACAGACCACATCCAAGAACCACCACCCTGCCCCTGCACAGCTGATCCTCCACAGATGGCAGAGGCTGGTGGTCAGTGGTCATAGCCAAACCTTATTACTGACTGGCCTGAGTAAATCCCTCCCATTGACCTGCCATCAGCAACCAAAGCTCAAGTACAAGAGGAGTGTGTACTCAGCCCACACAAAGGGCACACCTCAAGTACCCAGCATGGGTGATAGAAAGGGCTGTGCCACTGGACCCTATAGGACACATACTACATTAGACCACACTACCAACACACGGAGTCAAAGCAGCTCTACCTAATACATAGAAACAAACACAGGGAGGCTGCCAAAATGAGGAGGCAAAGAAACATGGCCCAAATGAAAGAACAGATTAAAACTCCAGAAAAAGAGCTAAATGAAATGGAGATAAGCAATCTATCAAATGCAGAGTTTAAAACACTGTTGATAAGGATGCTCAAGGAACTGAGGACCTCAGCTGCATAAAAAGGCCCTGTCAGAAATGAAGGGTACACTGATCGAAATAAAGAAGAATTAACAGGGAAATAACAGTAAAATGGATGAGGCTGAGAATCAAATCAATGATTTGGACCAAAGGAAGCAAATAAATAAATAAATAAATAAAGCAGAACAACAAGAAGAAAAAAGAATCCAAAAAAATGAGGATAATATAAGCAGCCTCTGGGACAACCTCAAGAGGTCCAATACTCACGACAGGGGTTCCAGAAGGAGAAGAAAAAGAGCAAGAAATTGGAAATCTATTTGAACAAATAATGAAAGAAAACTTCCTTAATTTGGTGAAGGAAATAGACACACAAGCCCAGGAAGAATAGGAAGTCCCAAAGAAGATGGATGCAAAGAAGCCCACTCCATTACACATCATAATTAAAATGCCAAAGCTTAAAGATGAAGAGAGAATCTTAAAAGCAGCAAGAGAAAAGCAGATAATTACCTATAAAGGAGTTCCCATAAGACTGTCAGCTGATTTCTCAAAAGAAACTTTGTAGGCTTGGAGGGACTGGCAAGTAAACTTCAAAGCCATGTAAAGCAGGGACCGACAGACAAGATTGTCCTACCCAGCAAAGCTTTCATTTAGAATCGAACGCCAGGTAAAGAACTTCCCAGGGAAGAAAAAACTAAAGGAGTTCATCATCACCAAATCATTATTATATGAAATGTTATAGAGACTTATTTAAGAAAGGAAGATCTAAACTATGAACAATAAAATGGCAATAAATACATACCTGTCAGCAACTGAATCTAAAAAACAAACTAAGCAAACATGAAAGACAGAGACAGAATCATGGATAGAGAGAGCATTTGATGGTTGCCAGGAGGGAAGGGCTGTAGGGGATGGTGTGAGGTGAGGGGATTAAGAGGCACAAATAGGTAGTTACAGAATAGCCATGGGGATGTAAAATCCAGTATAGGAAATGGAGTATCCAAAGGACTTATTAGCATGGCCCACAGACATGAACAATGGTATAGGGATTGCCTGAGGGAATGGAGGGTGCTGGGTCAAGGAGGTAAAAGGGGAAAATTGGGACAACTCTAATAGGGGAAAGGCTGGCTTTTTTTTTTTTTTTTTTTTCACTTGTCAAGGATTATAACAATAGCTAGCTCTCTTTATTCTAAATCCAAAACCTTTTCTACCACCCTGGCTATAGGTGAGCGGGCCCATGGCTCCCATAGTTACGGTCTATAGAGTGAGATTCAGAACAATTTAAGGGAAAGAAAATAAGCTTAAGAGCCATAATATCCAAGTTCAAGTCCTGATTCTATCACTTATGACCCATGTGACTTAGGAAAGTGACAAAACCTCTCAGCCTGTTTTGTCATGTGTCAACAACATTACATGAGAAGCCTCCTTCACAAGACTGTTGATTTGATCAAGACATAGATACAATCCCTCCGTAAACTGGAATCACTATGGATATTACAAACTATTTTTAAGTGACTGTTTAACAGAGGAAACTTTAACTGCACATTACCTTTCACAAAATAAATATAGCCTTATTTTAAGTTATACCAAATAATTTTATTTTGGCCTAAGTAATCTGATGTGCCCTTAAGTCTATTCATTCTTTCTTATTTTTCCTGGACTCTACTTTATGAGCCCCGTTTTATTTCTAAAATGAATTATAAACTCACTTACATATGAATCATTTGCTGTCCTCATTTCACACCACAAAGTCTATTTTTGAGGGGTGGAGGGGTAGAGTTGACAGCGATTATAAGCTCCTGTAAGAATCTGTTATTTGCTCAGATAAAATGACTCCTTTCTCTGTGAGCTTCACTTTGAAAGAAATTGGTTAAGAAATGCTGTTTTCCAGAACCGTTGTACCATTCAACTATGGGCACTAGGGTGCAGAGTGCGGGGAGAGGACACTGGGAAATGCCACGCAAATGTCAGTCAGATCTGTCAACACCCACCCCAGTGATTTTGCTGGCCCATTAGTCAGCTTTTCCTCCAAGTGTCTACATTCAGAAAAACCAAACAATCTACTAAAATTAAAAATTACCTCTAACATCAAAATAATAGTGAAGTAACTAGTCAGACACAGGAGTGAAAATAAAGTGGTCTAATTTTACCCCTTCCACTCTGCGCTCCCACCCCCCACAACCTAGCCCTTTAATCAATTAGTGCCATGTAGCACAAAAAAAAAAAAAAGGCCTAGAAAAAAATTACAGCTGATATTTTCCACTGAACCAGCCATCCCCCCCCACCTTTTTTCCCTAAGGTTAATAGTGAAAGCTCTGTTTGTTTCACAATGCATTAATTCTTACTGCTTGCAAGAAATTATTTTTGGAGGTATCATATTTTAATATGTTTCCATTAATCTTTCCACATGATTCCCTTGCTTTTAAGTACTGCCCTTCCAACCAGGCTCACCCAACAATGCCCACGCTTCATACACTCCCAGGCCCAAGACAGGCGAAACACTGTGTTCATCGCCTGGAACACAGCCTGGGTGCTGGTGGGGAGAGAGGGAACATTTGCAACCGCGCTCAAGTGTCATGGTGGTTTTTAGCTGGCAAAAGCATTTGAGCATGAGTTGTTGCACTTTTCATGCTCATGAAGGGATTTTCCAAAAATCTAAGCTATGTTTTGAAATCGGCATTATTGTAGGTTATTATGGCTCCCTCCACTCTCATTCTTTCTCCAGTTCTCTGCTTCCTAAATGCTTGTGGGGAAGAACTTGTGGAAAACACAGCCAGGGGAAAGACTGGCTTTTTTTTTTCCCCCTAGTCAAGGATGAAAACAATAGGCTGATTAAAAGAAAAGTTGCATTGCATTCTTTCACATTTTGATGAGCCTAATTATACCAAATCTTGTTTACTGTGTTCTGCATTTAAAATGCCAGAGTGGAAAGGATGAATGCCAATGTGAGAAAGTCAGTCTTGAGACAGGAAGGCCCCAAACACACTGCAGTGCTCATCACGGAAGGCCACAGACTAGTGCCTTTCTCTTTTCCTTCCAAATTCCAAGGCCTATTGTTACATTAACAGGACACTCTTTCCTCCCCCTTCTCCACCCCCACATATCACACTTCGAGCTCTTGTATTGAGACCTTAGAAATAGAATGACCAGTGTTTGAGATGACCCTTATCACCTTATCGGGTTACTTTGAGTTTCTGAGCCTCAGTTACTTCCCTTATAAAATGAGGATAAAGGTACCAAGCTGATGGGTTGTGTTACTATGATGATTAAAGAGAAGTTACATTGACTGCCATATGGTAGGACACTTAATAAATGACAGATATTGTTGCTATGACTATTATTACTGGTGCAGTGGGCTGTGACACTGTGGCTTCCCCAATAAACAACACCTCCCGGTATCCATCCCCTTATAAAATCCCCTCCCACACTAAAGCTGATCTTAATCACATGACTTGATTTGGCCAATGAGGTCCTTAGCAAGTGTGATACAAGCAGAGGCTTGATAAGCATTTATGGAATCTGGGTTTGTTTTCTTGGCACACTTCCTCTTGGAGTTTTATGTGAAAGCTGCCATAGTATAAGGAAGTCTAGGCTGTCCTGCTGGAGAGAGGCCACGTAGAGATACCCTGGAGGACAAGACACTACATGCCGAGGGAGGCCATGTGGGGGAAACTGGGATTCCCTAGCTGAGCTCATTGAATGAGGCCACCACCACCGAGAGCAGAATAACTGCCCACAGAATTGGACGAAATGAAAAAATCATTGTTGATAAAGAACTGAAACACCAGGGAAGGAAATAAAGAAAAAAAAACACAAACATTTAGATGAGTTTTACTCAACTGATCAAGACAACATAGCATGGACTTTAATGTCAGGACAGCCATGGGTTGAATCAATGACAAACTACATGACTGGGAGAATTAATTCTCCTCGCTGAGCCACAGTTTTATCACCTATGCATGAAAATAATAGTGGTTTCTTCATGGGGTTGTTGTGAGGAATAAATAAGAAAATCCATACAGAACATTTAGTTCGGTGCCAGGAGCACAGCTAGCATTTAAAACATGTAAGTGAAATTATCATTGGTTTCCTTCAGGTGGAAATAGAAACACAGCAATTTTGTTCAAAATACTGGGACACCTTGTTAATAACAAGTTGCCAAAGGGCACTGCCCAATGTTGTGACCCTAAGAACACATGGAGCAGCTAAAGAAGCCAGTCATTGATATTCAGGTGATTTCTGCTATGGCAGCCGAGTTAAATGACCCACAATTGTGTATACTCTCTTTTCCTTTACTTTAAAGAAAATACTGACTTTGAGTTTTCACAGGTGCTTTAGATTTACTCACTGGGGCCTTTGTGCAACCACCTGTCTTTGTTTTTCTTCTACCCTTGGGGGGCGGGAAACAGAGGTAAAGCTAACCCCAGCAAACCTGGTTTGGCTCCAGGAATCCAACCCAAGAGAGAGAGAGAATGTGCATCATCTTTTCTACCAAAAATGAGAAGAGTTCATCAGAACGCACACATCAAGATCAGCTTCAGGGGGATCCTACTCCCACATACCTTGAGGACAGTCTGCCCAGATTTTGGCCTAAGCAATGGCCAGGATTTTACAAAAATCCAAGCATTTCTGGAGTCACCTAGCCAACAGGAACGGGAGTTGAGAGTCTGTGCTAAAGGAGCAAGAGGGGCCTCTAGGAAATGCAGTCAGTGTATATTAGGAGGCGTCTAAAAGATGTTATTTTAAAAGAAATCAGGCGAGTGCATGGGTAGTCATAAACCTCAAACATCTGTTCCACAGCCTCTAAGCCTGCACATCTTCAAGGAATGCACAATGTTACCTTTGCTGGCTGCACCAGCCTCCTGATAAGGAAAGACTAAATGTTCTTCAGGCAAATCCTATTTTCTGAGGGATTTGGAAACTGTGCGGGGGATTGGTGGAACAGGTTTTCCCAGAATCCTAGGCCTGGAAGGGATTATGGAGCCGATGCCCACAGCACTGTAGTCTTTCTTGGAATCCTTGAATGCTTTAGAACTTAGTAGTGCTTGAGTCTTCTCTCTGTGGAATTCTCTCTCATCTATGACATTTGGGCAGTCTGCTGGACCCTGTGACTCTTGGCAGGTCGAACTGTGCTCCTCTGGGGCAGCGCCTTGCCCCTACTCTCTGCCTGGTGGGGTCCATCCTCCTGTGCTTCTCATTTACCCCAGCAGACCCCTTCTTCTGCCTGCAGATCAGCTCAGACTAACCCCCGGAAGTCCCCCTCAACTTCCACAGATGCAGAGATTGCCCAGGGACCCTCTGCTTAATTCATTTCATGAAGTTGTCCCAAACATTGTCAATATAGCAAGTGAAAGGGGGAGATGTCGCCAGACCAAAAAAAAAAAATTACAGAAAGGCTGGTACCACCGAGCAGCCAAGACTCCAGGAAAAGGGAAGAGATGATGTGACCCCGCAAAGGACAGGGTTTGCTGGAGAGCCATGAAAACAATGTTCAGGATCACCCCAGATCAGTCTCTACTTGTTTGCCGTATCGGTGAGGTGTTCATCGGTATGGGCGGTCTCTGGCTAACATCTTCACAGTCAGCCTGGCTCAGGAGAAAGGAATGGAAGAGCTGCCAGGGCACCAGGTCAGGTCAGCAACGTTCCATGACCTCTGTGGTTGTTAGGGTGGGGGTGACCAGTTCTTCCCCGGCTTCACCTCTGCTCCTTCCTTTCCCCAGGATCTCCGTCCACTAGCCCGATTGATACCCTGCATTGCTAGGCACTCACAGTGCCTGAGATCAGGTTTTGGTCTTTTCTAAAGCCTTTCTTCAAAAGTAATTATTGGGATTTTAGAAAATAAATACAAAATGCCTCTTTTACCTGCTCATATTCAGAACCAGTAGAAAGAGATATCTACATGAGAGTCAGGCAGATGGAGACCAAAACCATCTCATTTATTATTGATAAAGCTGTTGGTGACTATGGCTTTGAGGCAAGGACCAGACGAATGTGCCAGCATTACACCCCCAAATTAAGACTGTCTACGGCAGCACTGGACCACCCCCCAGCTTCTCATGATGGATCTGCCCAGCTAAACCTCAGTTCAGAGGTGCCCAGGGGACAGGGAACACAGCCTCTGAGGCAGGCTGGTCCCAAAGCTAGAGGGGCATGGAAGGGGCTGAACCCTTATTCTCAAGCGCTGCTCCAAGTGATCAGGCTTGTCACCCCTCCTCCTCAGGAGACAGTGAGGGGGCAGAGGTAGCGGAACAGCCAAGTTCCTCCTACAGGGAACAAAACGAGCAGCAAGTCCCCGCGTACTTGCTGCCCAGTGAGTTTTCCTGGCAAACAGATCAGAGCTGGGACCCTGTGCTGGAAGAGACAGGGAGGTGATGGCGGGCACACTCCGTTCCCTGGCCATCGTGCAGCCGGGGCCCCTTCGGAAAACAGCATCTGGGCCCCTCCCCGCCCCGTCCCCCAAGAGCCTCCTCCCACGGACACAGAACATGCTGCTCCTGTGGCTCCTCTGTAGATTTGATTTCTGTGGCTTGACACCCACCTCCTTGAGGTTTATGGGTGCCCTCTGCCAACTCTATCCCAGCACCGCTGCTGCCCGTGGGTGCCTACACACAGCCTGGCACAGTTAGCAGGGACCTGGGCCTGGGGAAACCAGGAAGGAGGGGGTGAGGCCAGCCTCTTCCCTCTACTTGGCTTCATTCAGAAGCAGGGCTTGCCTGCAGCCCTGAGACCTCACTGGTCATAGTCTAACTGTGGGCCTCCCTCAGGATCGAAAGGCAGCCAGCTGTGCCTGGCTTTGGACTGGATGCACAATAGCCGTTCATCTACTTGCTTGGTCAGAAGAACAGTTCCTGGGAGAGGCCAAAAGGAATCATGATGTTTACTGACTGCGGAGAAAGAAATGAGGGCAGAGCTGTGTGAATTCAAATGATTGGATATTTATTTCCGGCCCCTTTAAATCAGTAATTTTTAACTTTGGGGGAGGGGAGTAGGCAAGAGGAGGGTCATAGCTCCTTTAAATAAATTAATAGAAGCTAGAGACACTCTAACTCCAAAAATGCACACACACACGTTTATGTGTATAAATATGTATAAAAATATATATGTAAATGTGAATATATGTGTGTATATGTATAGTATTTTACATTTAATGTATATAAAGTATTATACAGTATATATTAAATATAAAGAAATAAATTTGTGTGTATATGTGTGTGTATATATATAAACCTACACATAAAACTCTTGCTTTTAACCATACATTGTTTAGAATTATATAGGACATTAAATATAATTTAGTACAAAAGTGAGATTTTAATAGCATTAAAAATATTTTTTTCTTTTAATAAATTGATATCCTATATCCTTTAAAAATTGAAATACATTTAATAAAGATAACTAAAACTATTAAAAGATATGCAGAATAAATTATTCAGCAAAAAAGATTATTACTGTTATTGAACTCATACTTAAGTCTGAGCTTTCTGGCAGTTCAGGATGAAGAGAAACATAAAAAAATAAATAAAGCAACCAATTGTGGAGAACTATGTGTTGTTTTCTAAGACTCATGAAAGATACAGAAAATGTTTAAAGTGTGGCTCTCTCCTTAAGGAGGAAAGACGAATATTCATTTTTAAATAGAGGTTGAAGGCAATGATCCGTTGTGAATATGTGATGGATCCCATGTTCTAACTGAAAACGGAGGTTAGGTTCATAAGAGATGGCTAGTGCTGTGTGGTACAAAAAGAGAGCATTACTTATAGGGAAGTGCATCTAAAATTCATAGAGAAATGCATCTAAATTCATGAAAAATATTACAAACAGGTTTTGGGGAAAATCCACTTTTTAAATGAGTCCTTCTTTTAACAGATTAATGGAGTCCCTCCAGGAAGAGTCTCCATTTTCAAGAGCCCTCTGGAAAACAGTTCAATGCTCACAGTCGATTTTTATCTTCTTGAGTATTTCTTAAGCTTACGAAGATAGCGTCATAATCAAACGCATTCTTCCCTTAGAAGCACCAATTCCAGAATAGCTGCTGTATTTTACATTTCCCCTGGACCCTAAAAAATCCAGTTCCAGTCCAGCTGGTGTCTTAGGTTCTTCAAGGGAATCCTTGGGCATGCGCTTTCGTGAAAAGTGGCTTCATCTACTAATTTTGTGAGATTTGGCTGCTGCTGAGAAGAGCATTTCCCTCCACCTTCTCATTGAAATTCTCCTGCATTGTATTCTCCAAACTTGGAATGGTTTGCATCAGAAAAGGAATCTGTTTCACAAAGGAATTCCTGTGAGTTTTTTTTTAAAGTATACTTAAAAATAATAACTGAATTGCACTAACTCATAAATTAAGCTCTAGGTCTTTGTGATGACAATAGCTTATACAGAGCCTGACATAGCAGAAGCAGCTTTGAAGAGATCAGTTTGTTCTCACTTGAAGTCTTGATCAACACTTCCCCTCTGAGTCCTTCTGCTAATTCTGCTCTCCACAAAGTTTTGGTGAGTGATACGACCTTCAGAAATCACTGAATTGTTTGCCAAGCCCTTTGTTACCAAAACAGACATGAACATAATTAAAGAACAACTCAGGTGATAGTTTATTTTGCTAGGAAAAAGCTAGTCCAAGTTATTTGTTCTTTAGTCTCCCTGAACAGTTCTTTAGCCAATAAAGTGAATTTCACTCATCAGATTATGCTTACAGAGATCAATCCACTTCCTTGTTTTTTGAACTCACACTGAAGTTCTTTCTCAGCATAAACCTATAAAAGATTACTTGGAGAAAAACTTAATTGATGACAGAATAACTTCATAAAGAAAGATGACAAGATATCTACTTAAATTCAAAATTATAATACAGCAAATGAAGACCCAGTTTGGGTCATATCTATGCCACCAAACCGATGCTAAATAAAAATCTTTTTCCTTACCAACTATCTATCTGTATCTATATCTATATCATCTATATCTATATATCTATATCTATATTTATCTATACAGTCATGAACACATGATAATGTTTTGATCAATGATATAATTGTGATATACTACATATAATCTATGTGTGTAGTAGGCTATACCATCTATGTTTGTATAACTGTGCTCTGTGATATTCACCAATGATGAAATTGACACATTCCTCAGGCATATGCCTATAGTTAAGTGGCACATAACTGTAACTAAATCTATAGAGAGACTGTCCATACACTCCCCCCCCAACTCTACTTCCTTAATCCTTTTGGTCTAACACAAGGTTGACAGATTTAGCAAGTAAAATACAGGATACCCAATTGTTTTTTAATTTCAGATAAGCAATGAAAACATTTTAGCATAAATATATCCCAAATAGTACATGCATTTTATCTGGCAACCCCAACCCAGCACTCTCTCTGAAGATCTAAGACTGGACTGAGTACTTAACCTTCTTTTTGCCCATCCTCAGCCAATTTTTTTGCCCTGTTGCTGGGAGTATTAAGCTTCTATTTCTCTCTCCTCATCACCATCCACCCAACTAGACTCATGGTGTTCAAGTTTTGGCTGGAGCTCAGGTTTTTAGATTTATAGAGGACATGGAACTCAGAGATCAAGAGCCTCAGAACTTGGAGTTGGGGAGCACATGGCTCAGCTACGATAGTATTTTTAATAGAATATGACTTTTGTAGTCTTGCCTACGAACGTACTCATTGTTTAGAATATTGGTTTTCAAAAAAGTAAATTCTGAGCTCCAAATTACAAAAATAACCTAGTGGTGAAAATAGAAGGGAAGGGAGAGAGTAGAGAAATATTTGGAAGGTAAAATAGAATTTGGTGATTCATTGTATGTAGGCAATGCAGGAGATATTAAAGATGGCAGCAAGGTTCCACATTTGGATCTTTAGGTTACTAATGAAATAACAAAGCCATACATACATATTTATATTTGAGGGCATCAGAGAGTTATACCAAGGCAGCCAGGGCTTAAGGACCAAGATTCTGGAGAGGGAACATTGAGATAATCCAGACAATCAGTGATGCTTTTTTTGCCAAGTCATCTATCAATTTATAAGAGAAGCTGAAAAGTTAAAGAGAACTTTCAGCATTTCAAGGGGACGGGGGACAAATATGAAAACCAGAGCTCAACAAGCAAGAGGACCCCATGTAAGCTGATAAATCCAGGCTTTCATGTAAGATCTCCAAAGGGCTGTATCTTTGGAATAAAGATAACCTGGAAATATACTTACCCTTATTAAGACCAAACCCTCAAATCAGAACAGTCCTAGGTTCGATTAAGGTGATGTGCCTCTATTCTAAACACTCTCTAAAGGAAGAAAACTTCTAGGTTTCCAAATTATCAATATAGTATTTTCATATATAGTGTCTAGCACGCAATCAAAACTTACAAGGTAAACCATTAAACCGTAAGATCAGACTAAAGGATTGAAAAACCAGAGGGGAGCGGGGGTGGAGAAAAGAGGTATGCTCTCCAAGTGTCGATAATTTGGATGCTAGAGTTATCTGGCACGGACTTTAAAATAACTGTCACTAATATGTATAATCAAACATTTTTGCACTTAAAAAAATCCCTGGCATGACTTATCACTACAAGAATAGGGGTAGTTTACAAAATGGATTGAGACTCTGGACCAAGATGGCAACATAGGGGGCTCCTGAGTTTCCCTCATCCACAGATGCACTGACTATACAGCTATGTTTAGAGCAATCCCCTCAGAGAAATTCAGAAACTGCTGTAGTGACTCCTACACACCAGGTGACTGAGAAAACACATCAAAATGGGTAGAAAAGGCTGAGACACACTCTTGCCATAAACCTCACCCCTGACAGAGCACCATAGAATTGAGGGCAACCCTCCCCCAGCTTCTCCCTGAGGAATGAAAAGTTTGGGTCATACAGCAAGCACCCCAAAACTACCTGAGGGACAGGCCCACAACCACCTAGTTCCAAAAGCCAACTGGTGCTTGCATTCATGAGCCCCATAGGAACATGGCAAACAGAGAAGCAGTTGTTAATGGAGGAAAGAGTATATTGTGAGGCTACTCTGCCAGGACTCAATGCGGAGAGAGCAGGTAAAAACTCTCCTCTTGCAGTCTTTCCCTGGAAAGGGCTAGGCTACAGACCTTTACAAGTTGCTGCCTGAGGGTACAGCTTCCAGTGAGCACCCATCTAGGTGTTGATTTTGACTCTCCCCTTGATCCTCCTCAGAGCCTGAAAAAACCAGTGGGCCAGTGGGCCCCCATTTCCCACCTCAACAATGAAACCAAATCGTCTATATCTCCCTGGAAGGAACTTACCCAAATCTAGTGCCCCAACTTTTACGACAAAATCATAAAACTCCTAGAAGAAAACATGAAGGGCCAAGCTCTTTGGCATTGGTTTTGGCAACAGTTTTTTGGATTTGACATCAAAAGCAAAGGCAATAAAAGCAAATATAAACAAGTAGGGCTACATCAAATTAAAAAGCTTTTGCACAGCAAAATAAAACATGAACAAAATAAAAAGGCATGGAATGGGAGAAAATATTTGCAATCACATATTTGACAGGGGATTAATATCCAAAACATACAAGGCACTTGTGTAACTCAATAGCAAAAATCCTATTTGAAAATGGACAAAGGACCATGAAAACATGCTCAACATCATTAATCATCAGGGAAATGCAAATCAAAACCACAAGAGGATATCACCTCACACCTGATAGGATGGCTATTATCAAAAAAACAAGAGATAAAAAATGATACCAAGAATCTGGGGAAAGGGAACCTTTGTACACTATTGATGAGAATGTAAACTTGTACAGCCATTGTGGAGGACAGTACGGAGTTTCCTCAAGAAACTTAAAATATTTTGAAGTAATCAGAAAAAAAAAAAAGAAACTTAAAATAGAGCTATCTTATGATCCAGCAATTTCACTTGTGGGTATTTCCAAAGAACACAAAATCATCACTTTGAAGAGGTGTCTGTATTCCTATATTCAGTGCAGTATTATTCACAATAGCCAGGTTATGGGAACAACCTAAATTTCTGGTGATGGGGGAGAAAAATGCATGGAGAAAAGTGGAATATATAGATATAAAACTTTCAATAATAAGATGAATGTCTGAGGATCTAATGTATAATCCAGTGAATATAGTTGATAATACTATATTGTACTCATATGATCGAAATTTGCTGAGAGTAGAAATGAGATGTTCTCATAAAAAAAGCATAAATATTCACGATATGAGGTGATGGTAGCAATGCTTTCACAAATTATACATATATCAAACCATTCCATTATGTACTTTAAATATCTTTAAATTTTGTCAATTATACACTGATAAAGCTGAATAAAATGAATTAAGAAGGATGAGGAAGGAGAAGAGGCTTGCAAAGGAAGTGGAAATGTTGCATATCTTGATGGCACTGTATGGGATCTTGATTGTCTTGGTGGTTTCTTGAGTGTATACATCTGTCAAAACTCATCAAATTGCATACTTTAAGCAAGCATAGTTTACTGTATGTAAGTATTACTTCCATCAAGTTTTGAAGTCAATGTTGAAAATTGAATTTGAAAAAAAAGTTAAAAAACTATGTAGTCACAAATGTTGAATCAAAATAAACGCAAGCTTGAGGCAGACTACAATGTCAGAGAATATGTTAGTTAGACAGGTTGGGCGTGTTAAAGGGATAAGATGGTCTCTTTCTCACCTCAGCCATCATAACCATTTTTCATCTTTCCAATTTTTCCATCTCATGATTGGCTTTTCGCACAGCCAAACAGAATAAAGGTGATAAAGAACATACTACCTCAGCTTCCACTCCTTGTTTGTGAGAACTGATTTCCTGCCCTGCTTTCCATGGCTCTCCTGGTTGCTGACTTTTACTTGAACACTTGATTTCCTGCTTTATACAACTTTTGGTAGATGGTAGATGTTTGCAAGGACGTTAGGTCTTGCCTGCACCCAGTGTGGACCCATGTCTTTCTTTCCCTGATTCTGATTTCATTATCACTCTACCCATTTTCTCCACTCCAATGTTCAGATTTTCACTGTTCTCTTAGTATCATCTAATGCTACTGTCTATGACGCAGAATGACAGGAACTTTCAGGGTAGTTGGCACATCGGTCAGCAATTCTCAGATTACAAAATAAATTTTAAAGTCCAAGTCACTCCTTTGACCCTCTGTTACTATTTCAAGGTTACATAGGAAACTAAGACTTCATTTCAAACATAAACTTTGGAGTTCGAGAATAAAAACAGCTAAACTATTTCCCAGAACAGGAAGGACTGTCTTTAAAAAGTGGAAAAGTCTACCAAAAAAAATCAAAGTACAGTGATAAGACATTTCCAACACCAATGCCCTCAGTCCAAAAAGACAACCTTGCCCACCAAAGTTTATTATTTCTCTGCAGTTACCAGAATCAACTGAATCTCCCTTTTCTTTTATTATCACCCTCTCACTCTGTTTTCTATTGTTCTTTTATTCTCTTGAGTTTCCACTGCTACAGTTTATCAACTTATCATCATATATGTCTTCCTAGCTGCTTTCATTTGAATTGCTTATATTATGAAATTTATATGTAAATCATTGGTTGGATTTCTTAAATATAACTTGAGCTGTAAACTGTTTTAGCTTTAAGATTACAAATTAAAACTGAATCATGGTATTTCCTTTTTTAGTATCTAATGAGAGGGATAGAAAAACAATAAATGAATGAATGAATGAATGAATGAATGAATAAATAAATGGGAGAAAATTACTAACAGCCACAAAGCAAGGAAAAGGGATTAGGTTAATGTTATAAACTTCAGAGAAGGAAATACAGAGATGATTGTAAATGAAACAGAGGTAACACAGCTTTGCTTTTAGCCCTGCCCAAACTACCAGAAATAATACTGCTGAGTTGAAATCAAACCTGGAAAGAAACCAATTCAATTATCTTTTCCCTTTTCGAACTGAGTAACTGGGGCAGAGAGAGACTGTTGGCAAGAGGACAGGAGAAGGGACTGGTTATACAGAAAAAATGTTTCATGGCTGTGTAGTCCAAGAGCCAAGGCTACATTCCCACAGGAAGAGAGCACACCCATCAAGTAGACCTTGACAAAGGACCATTAACAAAATCCCAAAACAATGAGCAAGGCCTGAGTTATCTAATAAAGACTGGAAATATCCCAGCTGGTCTCTCTTTCTTTTGTCATTCTCTTCTGTTATAGAAGAGTGTGTAGAGCATAAGAACACTCAGCCACCCACCTATGGCTGAGAAGAGCAAACAAATTGGTTATAAATAATGTGAAAAATATCAAGAAGTAACCTGAGTGCATTAGAACCAACAGAATGTATGGATGGAACCACTTAAACATAGACAAGATATAAAGAACCGGCGTGGCAATTGTATTAGTATTATATCATAAGGAAGAAAGAAAGCAAAGGATAGACAAAGAACTCAATAATAAGAAAACATCAAAGAGCAGAAGAAAAATCATTTCACGCTATGGAATAACTTATTAAGTATGTGGTCTGGATAAAACAAGAATTCAAAGGCCTAATAATAACAACATCTCAAGACTGCAGACCTAAGGAAATAAACAAAGACCCTACACAACAGCACTAAGGAATTAATTAATAATTTAGAGACAATAAGAAACAATGGTTACTGCTATAAATCAAATTATTGACATAAAAGAAAGACAAGCTAATTTTGATGAAGAAAGTTGAAAAAGAGAGAGCAAAACATTTAGAGATGAACTAATAGACATGGGAGACAAATATGATCCAACATAAGGATAAAGTACCCTTGAAGTAATAAACCCAGCAAATAAACAAAATGTATAATGCAAGAGAGTCTCCTTGAAACCAAGGGAGAAAAAAACCTGAATCTGTAGCTCCAAAGGGTCTTCTGTTGTTCAGAAACATTTGATACAGAATGCTCTATACTGTTACATCATTAAAATCAAAAGATAAAGAATTAATTCTTTAAGTGACTGGTCAGAAAAGTAAATCATGTACACTTGGGGAAAAAAATCAGACCTCTTTACAACAATAGTAAATGCCATAAACAATGAGTAATGCTCACAAAGATCTGATGAAGGTGTGATCCAAGGTCATGGTAACCAGCTTGATTAAGATGTTGCTTAATTGGAAGGGCAATGGGTACACTCCCTCAAACATTACAGAATTCAATAAGCACTTTTGGGGAGTGGGAAATCTTAAAATATGAAGTGAAATAAAGAGGGCAGAAATAAAAACATCCAAATTTTAAAGAATCTAATAAGCATTAAATTCATTTAAATATTGAACTAATTGAACTAAGAGAATTATAGTTACAGTAAAACATAAGTGTTATCTTTCTAAATAATGTAAAAATACTAACAAAATTTGGGAAACAATGGTAGAAATTTTTAGAATGCTAAGATTGAAACATGTGGCTTAAAAATTATGCTCATTATTGTTTTTTAGATTTCTTTTTTAATCTAAGAGGAAACTTATAAGAAATTATGTATCTTGTCTAAAAAAAACATTTATTTGAAGTTTAACAACTCTAGTTTCTGTTCTATTGAGTTTCAAGTAAAATTATAATATTTTTTACTTATGTTTTCTATAATAAGATTTTATCTTAATAAAAATTTCTAGATGGTATATATATGTATAAAAATAGACTAAATGATGTTTATCTAATGTTAATAATTTTTTCAAGGTTGGTAAGTGTTAAGGTAAGCCCAGAAATAAGCCCAGGTCTCTATGGGCATCTAATATTTGACAAAGGGGGCAGAAGCATAAAATGGAGCCATAACAGCCTCTTCAACAAATGGTGTTGGGAGAGCTGGACGGCTACATGCAAAAAATTGAAATTGGATCATCAGCAGACATCATACACAAAAATAAACTCAAGATGGATAAAAGACTTAAATATAAGTCACAAAACACCATCAAAGTCCTAGAGGAGAACATTGGCAGGAAACTCTCAGATATCCCATGCAGCAATTTTTTCACTGATATGTCTCCTAAAGCAAGGGACATAAAGGAAAGAATAAACAAGTGGGACCTCATCAAAATAAGAAGCTTCTGCATGGCAAAAGAAAACATCAGCAAAATGAAAAGGGAGCCAACCCTATGGGAAAATATATTCACTAATGACACATCAGATAGAGGTTTGATCTCCAAGATATATAAAGAACTCACTCGACTCCACTCCAAGAAGACAAACGATCCAATCAAAAAATGGGCAAAGGACCTGGGCAGATGCTTTTCCAAGGAGGAGATACAGAGGGCCCAGAGACATGTGAAAGGATGCTCAGCATCACTAGCCATCAGAGAAATGCAGATCAAAACCACCATGAGGTACCACCTCACACCGGTCAGAATGGCCATCATAAACAGATCCACAAACAACAGGTGCTGGCGAGGCTGTGGAGAAAAGGGAACCCTAGTCCACTGTTGGTGGGAATGCAGACTGGTACAGCCACTGTGGAAGGCGGTGTGGAGTTTCCTCAAAAAGCTGAAAATGGAACTGCCTTTTGATCCAGTGATTCCCCTGCTGGGAATATACCCTAAGAACACCAAAACGCCAATACAAAAGAACCTATGCACCCCAATGTTCATAGCAGCACAATTTACAATAGCCAAGTGTTGGAAGCAACCTAAGTGTCCATCAGTAGATGATTGGATCAAAAAATCATGGTACATATACACAAGGGAATATTATGCAGCAGAAAGGAAAAAAGAACTACTAAACGTGACAGCATGGATGGAACTGGAGAGCATTATGCTAAGCGAAATAAGCCAGGGGGCGAAAGACAAATACCATATGATCTCACCTATAAGCGGAACCTAACCAACAATACAAAGATGCAAGGAAAATATGACCAGCAACACTGAAAGGAAAAGAAATCAACAGAAACAAGAGGGAAGGAGGGAGGGGCGGGCAGGGAAAGGGAAGGGAAGGGGAAAGTCAAGGAACATATAGCAAGAACTCATGGACAAAACCAAAGGGGAAGAGCTGAGGGAGGGAAGGAGGGAGGGGGCAAGGGAAAGTGGTGGGGGGAGGCAGAGACAAATGTATTCAAAAATAAAGAAAGAAAGAAAAAAAAATTTCTAGATGGTATATCTATATATGTATAAAAATAGACTAAATGATGTTTATCTAATGTTAACAATTTTTTCAAGGTTGGTAAGGGTTAAGGTTGCGGGTGAAGTTTTTTATCTTTCTACTTTTCTCTATTTGTAACTATTTTATAATGAGCCTCCTTTTAACAAAAATAACAGAATTTTTTTAAAAGCACAAGAATATACCAAGATGATAACTATTTAATACTGGGAAGTGAAAATATTGAAATATGGATTTTTTGCATATTTTTACATTTTTTAAATTTAAAAAGTACACTGACAAACTATAGTTTTCTTTATTTTTTTAATTTTGAGATCATATTTGATATTTTCTCTGCGGCTTTGTGTTTCTTGATAGAAGGATTGCTGCCCATCCCTAGTTTAGGAGAAAAAAGAAACATCTACAAGTTGCTGATTAATAATCAGCCAAGTACATGCTGCTTTGCTTACATTAACAGGAAGGAAAAATGGGCTCTGGCAAGCGGATGTCTGGAAGAAATCTATTTTATTATAAACTACATTGTAATTGGGCACAGAAACATAAAGGAATTCTTCCAGTGTACATACAGGTACACAGTGTAATAAGCATCTCCCAGATACTTTGTCCCAATATAGGTTAGTGGAATTCTACACCATAAATCCACTCTAGTCCCCTAAAAGGAAATTGTTTATAAGCACCAAAATTTTTCCAGGTCTGTATAAAGAGAAATACCAATCACGTATCAAATTGAAGCACATGTTTCTAGTTGATGTGACAAACCTTTCTCTAAAACCATTGTAAAAAGTGGGGGGTGGGAGGATAATAGAATTATCCAAGGTCAGTTAAGCTAATCCTCAAAATCAAGTAAAACCCTTCAAATTAAAGAGTTAAGGAAAAAAACAATACTTGGTAGCGGGCATTGGCTCATGCAAGGCTATGCAATTTCCCCAAACCAACTTGGAGTGTCATATCTCAGTTTATAGGTTCAAACTGTGGATTTACACACACAGCCTGTGTTATAAACTTGGTCAAAATGAAAGCTCGCATATGTACTTTATATCCTCCCTTCTAACCCGTAGTATTTGGTTTTCCATCTTCCTGGAATATTGTGTCAGTTGGGGTTTTTTATTTTGTTAGAGCAATTTTAGAAGGCAGAGAGGGGAGGGGTTGGTGGGTTCCGTGGTTAGACCAGCCTATAACATTGTCAAAATAATTGTTTTTCACAATGCATGGTATGGTGCCAAATGGAGCAACCAAGATGTCAAAAGTATTTCACAGTGCTGAGCCTCTCTTCATGAATCTTTGGATCCCGGTAACTTGTTTACTACACCCTCAGAGGAGCTGAGGAATGCAGCTCAGGGTCCAGGCAGTCACTGGTTTCTTTCTGGAAGGAGGTACACCATGTTCCTGTGTGAAACAGGGTGTTTTGAGTTTTCTCTTTCACGTACAACCACAGCTCTACCACACGGACAGGGGAGGCAGAACAGGAGAGACTCAGATGCCAAACAGTTATGGAGATTCTGCAGGAAGCGATTTAACTACCACAAAAATGTCCTCATAGAGCCAGGCTGACTCCTGAGGTATTCTCCTTTCATCTCCCTGGCTCCAGCTTTCCGTCTTCTCATTAGATGGCTGGTGCACTTCTTAGCTGCCTCTCTGGGCATGTGTGTGCGTGTGTGTGCGTGCATGTGTGTGTGTGTGTCTGTCTCTCTCTTCACTTTCCAACAATGTACCTGAGTCTACTCTAATTCGAATGCCCACAAGCCCCTCAGTTTTAAAGTGGGAACTGCTTTGGTTTTCGGCTTTTTTCCATTAATTTCTCTTTAAAAATGAAATAAAAAGGAAGCCCCACACAGAGAAAAAATACACATCTGAACAAATTTCAAGCTCAGATATTAATCTGAGAAAAGCAGAAGCAACCCTTCCTTTAACAAATAACCCAAGTAAGGAGAGCGTTCACAGGGGAACACAGTAATTTTGTTCCTGAATTCGCCACATTATACATGCCCAGATGTGAAATATCTTTGGGGGAACGCCCTGCTGTGCTCTACACAGATAGTCGTATGATTGTGTCGGGATAAATGAGAAATAACGCTTTCTCCCTAGATCCATGAGGAAATATCAAATGTCTCTCAGGCTAAGACATCAAAAAGAACTCAAGCCCAAAGCAGGGGTTGGGGGAGTAACAGGACAGAAGAAGTTTTGAGTTTAGGGTGAATGTTGGCCAACTTTTTCTAGTAAAGGCCTAGGGTTGACATTTTAAGCTTTGTGGGCCATAAGGCCTCTGTCACCACAGCTTGGCTCTGCTGTGGTAGCACCTGGCAAATGAGCATGGCTTATATCTCAATAAAATGATTCGTGGACCCTGAAATTTGCATTTCATGCAGTTTCCATGTGTTATGACATATTATTCTTCTTTTGATTTTTTCCTAACCACTTAAAAATCTAAAAGTCATTCTTAATTCCTGAGTAATACAAAAACAAGAGGTAGGCTGGATTCAGCCTGTGGGTCAAAATTCGTCAACCTGTTTAGAGGAAACTGTATACCAGAAAGAAGCTAAATCTTCTCCTCTGATCTGTCACAGGTACAGTGATTCCTGTTAGCAAGGTGCTTTCTCATGCCCTGCCCTAGGCAACCTTCACGACAACCTGTGAGCCATGTATTATCACTCTCTCATAATGGATGAGAAAGCTGAGGTTCAAAAGAGAATGATCATTCATTCATTTAACAAGCTTATTACAAGGTGCTGGCCTGGTGTTAGGCCCTAAAGATATGGCAGTGACTAGGGCATAGCTTTTAACTGCATGGAGACTAGAGGGACAGACCAGCTTAGCACAGGTCAGTGCAATACCAGGTATAGGCGAGAGACACACATAGGAAGCATTTAATTCAGTTTGGCGGTCCAAGGGAAGCATTTGGAGGAAATGACATCCAGCTCAGATGAGACAGAGAGCACTTGTCTTCGAAGAAGAAGGAGGGAAAACTGTACCAGATATAAGGAACAGCATGAGCAAGGGTGTAAAAGTTCTATTTATAAAAGCAATGGATAATCACTGCATAATGCAGAGGAGGTGGAGATATGAAACATTATCACAAAGTAGAAACTGGAAGATATCTATAAGCAACCACCCAGATATTATCATCGTAATTTTTTTGGTATGTGTCCTTTCAATATTTTTCTCTGAATATAATAAATATTTATATATATTTTAACAATAATTTACAAGCTGATTTACAGTGTGTTATTTTGGGTTGGGATATTCTGAACACTTTCTCATTTCCTGAGATATGATTTTAGTAGCTTGCCTTTTTAATGACTAAAGAGGGTTCTACCATACCAATGTGCTTTACTTCATCAGGTTGCTCCTGACTTTGTTTTGATAATTGATGCCGCCATAACCATCTTAATAATTAAAAATAAGATGTAGAGGTGAATGAGCACAACACATACAAGAACTTCAAGTTAGTGAGTTTGCATCATTGAGCATAAGAGCAGAAGGAATTCTGCTTAAAAAAAAAAATATATATATATATATATATATGAGCCAGAGGGTGGACTTTATCCTAGGAGACTGTGGAGCCAGGAAACAGGTGAAAGCAAAGCGATAAGGATCGAATTCAAGATTAGTCTGGCTATAGAGTGGAGAATGGATTGCAAGAAACAAGTGTAACCCTCTTATTTCACAGTAAAAAGTACTGACCTCCTCATAAATAATCTAACTTGCTCTGGTTCACTGAGCTGGTGAGCTGCGAAAGCAATCTGTTAAGCAGTCCATGCCCACTGCCCACTGTCTCCTGGATCATGGTTCTTTTCTCACACACTCAAGAGTAAGTGGACAGAACATAGCCAAAATCATAAATACATCATGTGCTCATTTTGGTGGAGAATGGTATTCAGAAACCAAGATTTAGCCATGGATTCTGTTCATTGCTACAAGGATGTCATTATTGGGTTGGGGGGAGGGACTTTAAACTAACAAAGCTAGAAAAATAACCACAGCACTACACTCCCTTTGCATTGGACTAATATTATTAAATCGTTATTAAATAACTTTCAAGTAGTTCCTGACAATGCCAAAAGAAGGAGAAGGAGAATGTTGAGGAGAAAGTGTGAAGTCGCCGGTGATGCCAGTTAAAATTTGTGAACTGAGTAGAACTGTAATGGGTTTAATGATTTACACCAAGGGAGCTTTATAACAGAGGGTCAAGCATGCCATCATTCTACAAGAGGGATGAGAAGTAGCATAGGGTTCTAGTGGAGGACTATAATAATAGGGAGAGGCTGCAATTCTTGTCTTTCTAGAGCATACAACAGTGATGGAAAAAGAGTTTAAAAACAAAAAAACAAAAAAAACCTTAGTGATCACTTAATCCAGTCTCTCTGTTTTAAAGGTTGGGACCCCAGCGCTGTAAAGTTGCACACACATGGGCCTCGGAGGCCCAGCCCTGGAGTCAGGCACCCCTGGTTTGTGGCCCTTGCGTGCCCATCACTTGTTGTGTGGCTTTGGACAGATGACGTAACTAGGAAAAAAATGCATGTTAAGTAATTTAGCTCAGTGCTTGGCACATGGAACATGCCTTATAAATGATCTTTATAATTATTATTCCTAATTATAATACTCTTCTGATTAGAGTAATAAGCATGTATAAGGACACTATATTACTACCATTATTGCTATTGTTGTTCTTGTTATTTACTCAAGGTTAGAAAAACTAAATAATAACCGGACTCAAACCAGAATCATCCCTGCTCCAGACCTGAGCTCCTATTCAAAACCTCTTTCCACTTTAACAGTGACTTTTGAGAAATGCCCCATCAAGTCTTGAGATTTGGAGAAAGGCCTAAAGAAGAAGATGGGCAGACAGAGCCATAGATCTTCCATCCTCACTGTCATTTGATATTTCTATTGAGGAGAACTCCACAACTGAAAATCACTTTGAAAACCATGGCAAACCATGCTGTGACTACAAACGAAATCAATAGCAAGCATGTACCTTCATCTTAAAGAAATGAAAGCAGCTTATGAGAAGTCAAGCAATAGGTGCGAGATAAATTAAGCAACTCCCATCTCTCCTTTCTTTTGCACTGATATGATTTTCGCAGGAAGCTAATTTCAGACGGGTAGCTGGAGGCCACACATATAGAACAGATTCACCCATCCATTTCCACCATCCCTTCTCCACCTAAGCTTGGCCAGCTTTCTTGCAGTGACTGCATCACATACATTCCTTGGGTGCCGACATGCTCTATAGCCCAGGAAGTGGACTATGGAATGTCTTTGGAATTTGCATCTGGAAAAATTGGATCTCTGGGAGAGGCCAATTTTTTCCTTAATGCACTTAGTTTATTTATAGATCAAAGTGATGAAGATATCGAAATGGAAGAATTAAGTATTGTTACTGGGAACATGCCGAATTTCCTTTCCATTTTTTAAATTTCACTTTTCAATTACAGTTGACATTCAGGATTATTTACTATTAGTTTCAGGAGTACAGCATAGTGGTTATATAATTATATAATTTATAAATAATTCAAGTACCCACCCAGAACCATACACAGTTATTACAATATTATTGGCTATATTCCCTATGCTATGCTTTACATTCCTATGACTATTTTGTAACTACCAATTTGGACTTTTTAATTCCTTCACTTCTTTCACCCAGCCCCGCACGCCCCTCTCATCTGGCAACCATTAATTTTTCTCTGCATCTATGAGTCTGTTTCTGTTTTGTTTGTTTGTTTGTTCTCTTTATAATCCACATATAAATGAAATCATATGGTATTTGTCTTTCTCGGTCTGACTTATTTCACTTGGTATAATACCCTCTAGTTCTATCCCCGTTGTTGCAAGTGGTAAGATTTCATTCCTTCTTATGGTCAAGTAATATTCCATTCTCTTTATGTACTACCACTTCTTTATCCATGAGAGAGGCAATTGTTACCCTGAAAATGCAATCCTGTGTTCCTTTGAGCGTCTGACTTGTCAGGCTCCAATTTATCTCTCCCATGAAGATAACTTTATTTTCTGGGCCCAAAGATGCAAAATATGAGAAGAAGTTGTAAACGTGTTGGTCAAAGTAACTGAGCAGATGCTTTGTGTGATAGGCTCAACTGAAATTAGTGGCCTAATTTTCAAAAAGCTTCTTGTGAAGCTGACTTTACCTATTGAATGGTGTTCTGAAATTACGTTTTGGCTTATAGCTCACTTATGTTCCCGTCCTCCTTCCCCTTTGTAGTATCTTGAATCAACTGCTTCTGCATAATCAGTTCTTGCACTTACATGGAAAAACGAAGGACTAATTTTCTTCCACTCTAAAAATTAATCCTTCACCATAGAAAAGATTTATGTTTCTGAGTCACAGGAAAGCCAACGCTCTCCAACATTGAAGGGCAACACCACAAAAAGAAAGAAGAATGAAAACCAGTGAATCAATTTCCCTTTCTGTACAGATCTGAGAGGTGAGATAGTTCTCATTTCCGCCAAGAGGCTTCCGGCTCTGCCAAGTTGAGTCAGCATGCTGCAAATTGTTCGAGAGGGTTTTTGGACCACGTATGGTAGCTGGAAGAAACTAAACTGGGTCAAGTTAACTTCTGCCAGGTACCTTCGGATTTTAGGAGATAAAGGAAAATTCTTAGTACTCTAACTCAATTTTGCGGTTCTTGTAATTGTCTATGGTGTGGTGGGGAAAGAAGAGCAGAGAGACCAGACATCTGAGAGGAATTCACCCATTCTTGCCTTTTTTGAGCTCTTATACTAATGTGACTCCTGGGTGTGGCAGCCAAGGAAAGGTACTGCTCAGATCTTCCTTTAAGTGAGAATGTTTAGTGAGCAATGTACTTAACTGCCAGTCTGCGGCTTCTGAAACTTTGGGATCCATGGCACCATTCACACCAAGGCTATGTTTTTCCAGGGCAGCTCCTAGCCAATGACCAAGCCTGGGATGGGGCACGGACTAGATGAGGCACTCCTGCCCAATGGAGGCATTTCTCTAGTGGGGGTTGTTGCTTTGGGGCTCCCCACCAGACTAGCCAAGACTTTTCCAGAGCTGCCCTGCCGTCTGAAGCTCTACATACTCAAGTTTTCTTCCTTCCTGTTCCCCCTTCACAGATGTCAGACTTGCATCGTGATTTGAGGCTCTCCCCACCGTCCCCTGCTCCTTCTCCCTTTTCTCTTTCTCATCTCCCAATAATGTCTTGCATCTCTAATTCCACTTTGGTGTCCACTTCCTGGAGGACCTAAGCAGAGACAACGGGGAAGAAGCAGAGCTTTCTCTTCCCTTAGTGTATCTCTGACTGCTCCTCCACACACGGCCTTGGCTTCCCAAGCAGCCTGCACTCCTCCCACTTAAGCAGCAGCTGTGGCCTTCAGCAGTGTTTGCCCTTGGCCGTCATGTGGTCTCTTGCCATTTACTTTCCCAATGGAAACACTAGGCCAAAGCAGACTGGAAACAGCAAAGTGTCTTTAATGAATTGAAAGTAAATATGAAAAGCCAAGGAGGTTCTGAGATGTTAGAGCAAAGTGAGCCCCAACTGGAGATTTGAAGGAGTGCGTGTATGTGTTCATTCTCACTTGGAGGAGGAGGAGGTAGTAAACATCTCAAACTTAGAAATACCTTTCTCCTTATAAGTTTAATAAGAGAACAAATTAATATAGATGCAGTGTTTCACCTTTTCAACCCCTTTGCTTACCCTAAAACTACCTATTCACACGACAAGTAGTAGGATAAACTCGTTTCTGTTTTATTTTGTTTCCCTTTTTATTGTCATAACTAGTGAAATAGTCAAAAGTTGGGAGGGGTGATAAGCCAGGAGAAATAAATATGAATAAGTTGAATGAGGCAAAAACTCTTCCATCTATGTTTAATTAAGCAGTTGCTACAATTTAGAATAATCATTATTCTGTTTTAATTTTTCAAAGTAATGTATCCAACTTCATTTTAATTACTAAAATGAAAAAGGCAATCAAAGAAAAAAATCACTTTTTACGAAGCAAAAAGTGAGCAACTGGTTGTAACCAAGTTACCTACCTGGAGGTAAGAAGAAAGATTAAAATACTCTGAAGATTACTTGCAACAATGGATTCTAAGGGTAGGAAATTAATTTCTAAAAATTAAAACATACACCTAAATCCTATTTATTTACAATCACTAAGTGTAGATTCTGTTCACTTTGGCTTGAAACATCAAAGTTGAGTTCCCCCAATCGAATCCTGTTTATCCCACAGAAACTTCATTCTCGGGAAGACAGGAACACTACGTGCGCTTTTCTCTCTCTCCTCTCTCCTGCCACCTTTCCAAAGCCTGTAAGGACAACCTAAGTATAGAACTCTATTAGGTTAGGGGTTATAATATCGACACTAAAAAATGCTTCAATGATTTCTCATCACCTGTACCACCAACTGGGCAGGAACTACGTATTAAATGATTCAGGCTGAGGATTTTGACAAATGTACATGCCCCGCCTTCCCTGCTCCTTCCATCTGTGTGTGGCCTAAAACAGCTGACCAGGACAGCCTTCATCCTTCATCTAATCAACTGACTTTTCCCATGGGAAACAGCCGACAAAGCCCATACCTACACCCAGGCAACTCGCCACATCTGACACTTCAGAAAAAACCAGTACAAGTGACTGCTATGAGTCACTAAGGACAGACAGCATTCCTGAGAGAAGTGAACATGACAAGCAGGAACACATTAGCGCTTGCTTTGAAAACGCTATGGGTCCCTATGGGCCTGAATGGTATTCAAGCCTGAATTCTCTCCATTTGTAGGAGAGAATTTGCCATTCTATTTGCCATTCAATGTCAATATAACCATTTCCTCTCCATTTTCTTTTTGGCTGTAACAAACTAGCATCGCAAATATTTTAATATTTGGAATGTACCTTAACATTCTCTTTTCAATGATTGTGAGGAGTTTAAAGGAGTAATTAACCATAATTTGCTCTATGCCAGTGGTTTTCAATTTGAGTGGCCATGACCTACATATTATTTATATTCCAGCTTAGCGCGTGCGCGCACACATAATGATAGTGGAAGAGACGTGACAGCTAAATGTAGTGTGGGATCCAGGATGACATATCTTAGAACAGAAAAAGGACATTAGGTTACAACTAAGGAAACTGAAATAAAGAATAAACTGAAATAACAGTAATGTATCAATATTGGTTTATTATGATGACAAATGTACCACAGTGATGTAAGAGGTTAACAATGGGGGACACCGGGGGTGGGCTACACAGGAATTCTGCACGGCCCTTGTGACTTTTCAGTAGATCTAGCAGTATCCTGCATTTAAAAAAAAAAAAAATGCAGCTCATTAAGATAGCAATAGCAACAAAAAAAAGGCAGGGGTTGCCTTGCAAAGGGACTGAAGTGACATCAGACGCTTTCGTCCCATTTACCCCCCACCCCCGACCATAAAACGCTGCTGATGATTCAGAGTCCCTTTCCAAAAGCACAGATGGAGTGAAAGACATGACACAATGAAGAGGAAGCACTTGTGATGTGCCCCAGAAGGTCAGCTGACTTAATGGCAAGTGCAGTTACTAAGGTAAGCCTGGCATCTTCTTGTTCTCCAACGGGGGTCCAGAGGGAGGCAATAAAGCTCCGTGAAATTTACTCTGAAATCTGAAATGTGTCCAAATCACCAACTGCCAACTAACCTGCCCAAAATCTGACAGGAAATTCAAACCAGCATGTTTTCCTGTTTTAAAGAGAGGTGCTGTTTTGCTTCTCCTTTTCTTTTTCTTCTTCTTAAGAACAGCCATGAGTTAGTAATGAGACATTTGAATCAGATGGAAGGAATAAAATGGGATAAAATGGCACAAAACCAAACAAATCCCTGGGGCTGAAGACATTCCTGGCGGTGATAGGAATTCAGGCCTTTGCAATATGGATCTGAATGGAGCCAACCTCAGAGCCGAAGGTGTGGCTGTGAAGCTTCATAAAATCAAAGTGTGGAAATGCAAGTGTTCACGATTGGAAGCTAATGGGTTTTCCGAAACTCAGTCGAGGACAGTGTTTCAGATCAGCTGAAGTTCATACTGTTGCTGACTCAGGGCTCAAAGCAAGAATAATATGAATATTTTGGGAACTGTCTCTTTTGTCTGATAGGTCTCTGATCCCCCCTTCTTTGAATTTCCGAAAAGATCTTTTTTGGCTCCTGGATCTAAATGGAAAATGGTTCTGATCCTTATGTGGCCAGAGTTGAGGGAGCAGCCTGGCCAAATTCAGTACTTCTCAAATCTTTTTTCCAGAAGGGAAATTCTCATGTGAAAAAAAAGTTTTATTCGGAACCCCAATAATAATTAAAATCAGAGCTGCTCTGGATGAGGAGGAGGAGAGGATACAGGGTCATTCATTTAATGATTATATTAATGTACATGCTTATTTTGAATGTCTATAAACTTTGTCACTTATGGAAATGATTTAAAATGATATCAACTTTTAGTACTATACATTACATTAATATAATAATTTTATTTTATATTTCTATAATGGGTGAGTGAATTTTCTTGTCCCCAGAAATCCCAGGGACTAAAGTGCTTCAAAACAGACTTAAAGATAAGAGGAAGAAAATCCCTGAAATGAGTATGAGATTTGGCAGAAATCAGCCACATGCTCATCTATCCCATCTCCTCCTCCTAGGAACAGAGGTACACCACATATTCCACACATAAATGAGGAGCATGTGACTGAGTTCTGGCCAATAAAATACGGGTGAAAAGAATATGTAGCTCTTTTAGGCCTTGTCTCTAAAATTTCTCACACATTTTCCCATCCTCTCCTGCTCTCTCTCCCTTATTTGTATACTGACAAGTAAGGATGGCTAGTTGGCAGAGTCACAAGATAGAAAAAGACCAAATCCCTGAGTTTCTGCATCACACTTTGATGTGAGCAAGAAATAAAAATTCCCTGGCTTAAGCCACTGAGATCTGAGGGTTTGTTACCACAGTAAGACTTAGACTATCCTGGCTGATACAGATGACATGGACTCCTAAAATTTATTTATTTTCATTTAAAATTTTTAAATATTCTCTTTAGAGACCTAATTTCAGCCTTAGTCTCCTCACTCCTGCATATTCCTTTCTTAATTTATTACTAGAGAAATGTTCCCTCTCGTGAAGAACTGGCAGGCTTATCCAAGCATATAAGAATTATGTCACCTACCATGTCACTCTTTTTGCCCTGTGTACCAGAAATCTTGGGTCAAAATAAATATTTCATCACAGTAATTTATTTAGCCCTCTTGGTTAACATATTTGTTGCGGATCCCCTTATATGGGTTTAAATTTCTATGTCTGTCTTAACATTTCGTTGTCCTTTATTATTTGAACCACTTGACTCATTTTGGAAAAGGTGTGAAATAAACTAGTAAATCTTTCAAGAGAAATAATAGTCATAAACAAGACATACCATATGTCCAGAACTCTCTTTAAAGTAACATCTCACGCTTCTCAGGGGGGAGCCTCCAGAGAGATGGCCGCAGTCCAGGAGGCTGAGGTGAACGTGGATGGCAGCGAGCCAAAACGGAGCACAAAGCAGTGGTGGTCATTCATTCCTGGGGGTTCTGCCATGTAGATACAAGCTGCTGTGAGCCTTCTTAGGGGGCCCCTGCACCAAACACCCTGGGTACAGTGGTAGGGGCAAAGGGAGCCATGACTGGGTCAACTTGTTGTCGACCACTGGGACCACTTTAGTGATATCACCTTAAAGGTGGCAGGTAGGGTCCGTGCCAAGGAACCTCTGAAGGAAAGCTTATCTTCTATGACCTTTGAATAGAGGGGGTCAAGTTGCAAGTTATGGCCAATTCCAAGAATTATAAATCAGAAGAAGCACTTACTCGTATCAATAATCAACTGAATTGGGGAGACATAATTGGAGTTCAGGGGAATCCTGGGAAAACCAAAAAGGGTGAACTAAGCATCATTGCTTATGAGTCCACACTACCGTCTCCTTGCTCACATACGTTACCTCGTCTTCATTTTGGCCCCAAAAACAAGGAAACACAACATCATCAGAGATACTTGGACCTGATTCTGAATGACTTTGTGATGCAAAAATTTATCACCTGTGCTAAGATCATCACATATATAAAAAGTTTCTTGGATGAGCTGGGATTCCTAGATATTGAAACTTCCACAACAAACATCATCCCGGGGGAAGGTGTTGCCAAGCCTTTTATCATCCACTGCGAATGAAGTAGGCATAAAGCTATGTATGAGAATGACTCCAGAACTCTACCATAGATGCTGGTGTTTGGTGACATTGAATGGGTCCGTGAAATTGGATGCCAGTTCTGGAATGAAGGAATTGATTTGAATCACAATCCTGAGTTCACCTGTGAGTCCTACATGGCCTGCCCAGAGGATCTTGATCTCACAGAAATTACAGAGTTGGTTTCAGAGATAGTGAAAAGCATTACAGGCAGTTACAAGGTTACCCACCATCCGGACAGCCCAAGGGCCATGTCTATGAGATTCACTTCGGCCCACCCTTCCGGAGAATCAGCATGGAAGAAGAGCTTGAGAGAGCCCTGGGGGTGGAGCTGCCAGAAACTAACCTTTTTGAAACTGAAGACATGAGCAAAATTCCTGACGATAACTATGTGACAAAAGCTATTGAATGCCTCCCGTTGGACCATAGCCAGGCTCCTTGATAAGCTTGCCGGGGAGTTCCTGTAACTGACATGCATTAATCCTACATTCAGTTGTGATTACTCGCAAAAAGTGAGCCCTTCAGCCCTAAAGAGGGTCTGGCTGAGCACTTTGAGCTGTTCCTCATGAAGAAGGAAATATGCAATGCCTACACTGAGCTGAATGGCATTGACAGCTTTTTGAAAAACAGGCCAAGACCAAGGTGGCTGGTGATGATGAAGCCAGGTTCAGAGAGGTTAAGGGCTGCCTCCCACAGTTGCCTGGGTCATGAGCATCCACCGAGTCACCATGTTTCTCTCACAGACTCCAGTAACCTCAAGGAAGTACTTCTGTTTCCTGCCATGAAACCAGAAGACGGGAAGGAAAAGGTAGCAACTGCTGATTGTCCAGAAAATAATAATTGCAAGTCAGATAACTCAGGCATCTTTGCATTTCTGCAAAAGATCAAGGACTACAAGGGAATTTTTGTATGTTGCTATCCGTTTGACTATTGCAGTTCAGTCACCAGAAGAGAGAAAAGGAATTAAGAATTCCATTTTTTATTCCTTGTTATTAAGTGAACTACTTGTCTCTAAAAAATAAAAGTAACATTTCCCCACTGCGTCTGTTTCCCTGGGAGTCACATCACAATTAAATGGAGATGTTTTGTACAACATTGTGGTTTGTGGAGCGCCAATTCCAGGGGAGGAACTCAGGCATGACCTTTGGCTGTGTTTTTACTAATGGCTGGCCGCGTGATGATATTGTGACCGCTTCCTTTCATGCCCCAGATATATGAAGAGCATCAGTGGCAAACAAATTTCTATTTTATCAAAGTTGGAATCAGATTTTAAAAACAGGCTTTAGTTAAAAAATATCCCATAATTATTAACTTCTTGGCATCTAATGTGATAACAAAACTTCTCTTTATAGCGACCACTGCTATAATTTTATATTTTGTAAGGGCTTCTACTGGAATATCAATATACCATTCTTCCTTTCTGGTGAGCTAATGAATGAAAGCTGTTTTGCAGATGATTCTGCTTTCACTTGTCGAAGCGCAGCTTCCAATAAGCATAAGAACAGCAACAGATAAAGTGTGCAAGCTTGGCTCACCTACCTGGTACAGGCTATTTTCACATTCTGAGAGGAATCTTAACTATAGACTCCCAAATAAACATACACTTCCCTTCTGCCTCAGCCAAGCCTGAGTTTTACTTTTAAATATCAAACAGTGGTTATAACACAATCCAGCCCCAAGGGGCAACATCTGAGTTCCCATTCTGGGAAGGAGCCAAGAACAAGAGTAACCCTCTGGACATAAGGAGTGGGAAGCAATGTGCAATAATAGGATAGGGACTCAGAGTCATTTTAATTTGAAAACTTAAGGGAGTCTGACCTTTTATATTTCACTCAAGATGGTACAGTATACATCAAGTGCAAATGTAAAGGTATTACCCCTCTTTCAAAGGGAGATATTAATCAAGTTTATCAATATAACCAAACCTTTATGCTAACCAACTAACAGAGTTGATACAACATGAATTAGATCAACAACATTTATTTATTAGTAATGTAAGTGCCAGCTATTATGCTATTTGCTAGGTACATAAAGATGAACAATATGCAGTTGCCAAGCATGAGAAGGTGTTGGTCCCTGCACCTCTATCTGACCACTGAGAATATTTACCTTTGCCATCACATGACCAAAATGTTTTCCCCAAGGCCTGTCACCATCTCACGAGCCAAAACCCTGAATGACATTGGTTGTGACACAGATTCAATAAGTATGGTTATAATAGCAAATGATGTCAACAATGGTAAGAAAATGGCACCAACATCCTATTCTTGGTCCTAAACCCAGGAATGTGAGGAAGCGTTGCCTCTCCAGTCTGGCATTTACACCTGGATTTTGAAGCCCCAGTGCTTGCTTAGTAATTGCATACTTCTATTTCCTGGTATTCTTGCCTCCGTTTATCTTTCAACTAAAGCAACTTTGGTATTTAATGAGTGAGAAGCCAGAGGCATAGGATAGAGATTCTAGATGAAGGAGCGACATTTTCATTCAAGAGTCAAGCGTCCTCATCTTTGGCTGGTAGACATAGCATGCGTGATAACAGACTTTTATACCCCCGCTTCCTCTAGGTCAGGTGTCTGTAATCCGGAGTCTGGGAACTATGAACTTCTAAAATTGCATGCACTATTATTGTATGTAAGTGGGGATATTTTGAGTAATTAATGCCTGCTTTCATCAGTTTTTGTTTGTAGGAAATGAATAAAAGGGTGACTTCTCCCTTCCCCCTCCTACAAAGATAGACAAGTTTCTCTCTTCAGTGCTCCTTGGACCTGGCTCTGCTCTCAAGACCACCCGCATCCACTTCTTCGCTGAGGGCAGAGGGCAGAGAGAGAGAAATAGCCCTGGAAGAGGGAAGGAAGATAGGGGAAATACGGCTAGGGGGTGGGGGTAGAATGGGTTGGTGGTGGTCGTAAGAGAAGAGAACTGGGGGTAGGGAATGAGGGAGAGGTGTTGTTGATGTAAGTTCTCCTGGGTCTCACCTGAGAATGCTTGGGTGTGCATTTCCTGCACACATAGATGACCCGAATGCTAGCGCAGCCAGGGAGCTCAGGCCCCGAGCAGAGCCACGCACTAGAGTGAAGGACAAGAAGCCCACGTGCATTGGACTGGAATCCTAAGGCTCTCCCCAACATTTCCAGGGCAGGTTGCCCGCATGATCTCAACTGAGTAGTGAGGAAGATTGAGAAAGGTGCCCCCACAAATACTTGAACTTGGATTTCTCAACCACTTGGTGGGTGGAAGGCTGAGTCATAATGGATTTGGAAAAATTATGGATGAAACATTTGTTACGCTTCCAAGATCATGGAGCAAAGGCAAGCCGATTACATGTGCATGTACATTTTCTATTAGCAAAAGTGCCCAAAACTTTCATCAGATTCTTTAAAGAGCCTAAGCTTTAGGAAATTAGGGGTGTTTTTAGGTTGGGCTCCCTGAGGTGAAGATTTGAGATTTGTGAGCAAGTTATTTATTAAGAAAGTGATTTATTTCTAGAGGAGACTGGAAAGAGAGTGGGGGAAGCAGAGAGGAAAAGGGAGGAAGACAAGCAAGGCTGCAGTCTCAGGCAGAGGACCTCTGGGCGTAAGTTAAACTTCAGAGCAGGACCAGCTGAGGCAAGAGCACTGTGCCATGCACAGGGCTGTGGAGAATAAAGCCCCAGACACTTCGGACTAAGGGCTCCCTGCACAGATTCTGGTAGAACTAAAAGCAAATTTCCAAAGAGCTTCAAATGCTGCCAATTAGAATCAAATGTACCACAGAGGAGTGAGGAAGTATGCACAAAATCTGTCAAGGGAAAAAAAAGAGATCTTAGGAGATCTGAGTAGGAGTATTATTATTAGTCCACCACTCCCCTGGAAAGGACGTGTTTTTAAAAAGGACCATTCTAACTGGAGGGCCAGGACTTGGCGTCCCAAGCACAGTCATGGGAACTTGAAGGGAAGAAAAATCTAGCAGAGAGCTGGGCCCATGTGTCAAGAGGAGAGTGCCTAGAACAAACGTGTCTGTAAGTCCTGTCATTCTGCTCCCTGGTCCTTCTGGAAAATGTCTCCTCGCTGGACATTAGTTGTCTCTGTCCTAAGAGTCCATTGGCCTTTGTCATCACTCACAGCTTCTCAGGGGCCACTTCTCCTTCAAGTCCCAGCCTCTGGCCATTCTGCTGGGCCTTCTCTCCCGCCCCCTCCTCTGGTTCAAGGCACCACTTCCAGTGTCTCTCTCTTCCTGGGTCACCTCACTAATATCTTTTTCTCCTATAATGGAGAGAAACATAATTCCTTTTGTTTCACTCCCAGTCCAGTGAAGCTGTGCCCAGTGGGTCTCATTTTCACATGCAAACATACCCATATAAGGTGTGTTCTTAAGCAGAGGCGGTTCTCTCCCTGAGAGTCTGCAGTCAGCACTTTATGGGATTTCCCCCCTTTCCCCCCACCCCACACACACGAAAACTGAGGCCCAGAGAAATGGCAACCTGCCCAAGGTCACTTAACTAGTCAGAGATACAACCAGGACAAGAACTCAAATTCCAAAGTCTCTCTTCAGTGTTCAGTACCTCTTAACATGCTGCCTCTTGAGTGTTCAAGCACTTTATATCAATGGTAATAAATATTAAATAACTTCTTGGGGGAGGCAATTCAAGCCAACAGTCCGATGCATTCCATAGATACATAGATTTGTTTTTCCTGAACCTGTGAGGCTGAGGCACGTCGTATGAATGTGGGGAAACAGAACACAGCATATATTACAAAAGAAAGTGCAGGGGCCTTTCCAAATGGTAACAGATGATCCTCCGGGGTTTAAATCATCAAAGAGACAGTCAAGTGCAGTGTTTCAGTTAGATAATCTGATTTGCTTTCCTACCTTCAAACAGAAAGGGGTCCTCTTATCTCCATTTCCAGAGAAAATAGGTGAGCGCTGAAAGTCACAGAGTTCACACTGGCTCAAGGGCAACTTAGAGTCCAGGTCTTCTGCTGCTTCATTCTCCAAAACCACATCTAACCAGGGCCTTTATAGACTACCAACCACTTTTCACACATCATACTTCATGCAATTCTCATAGCAGTCTGGTGCGACAGGTAAATCACTGACTCATTTTACAAACAGAGAAACCAAAGCTCAGAGAGGTTAAGCAACATGCCTACCAGCACCTCACTAGCATGTGTCACAATTCAGACCCGAATCCAAATCTTCAATTCCAAACCCCACGCTCTTTATTTCTTTTTTACCACTCTGTCCAGTCACTGTTGGTACTGTAAGTCACTGCAGGTGGGATCTTATCTTACAAAACAGGAGGTGTTGGCGGAACAGGAGCTGGGTCTCAGATGCCTCCTGTGAGTGGGGGTTTCTCCATGCCAGGCTTTGTTCCAGGGATAGAGCACTGACCAAAACGGACAAAGGCCCTGCCCCTTGGAATTTGCGTTCTAGTGGTATGAGCAGAAGTGAGGCAACCCATGAATATGAAATATGGAAATGATGGTAAGTGCTACAGAGAAAAATAAAAGAGAACGAGGTGCTTCTGGAACGTGTGTGTAGCACGCTCAGGAGGAATGTTGATCTATTTTATATATTAAGTGCTCAGGTTAATTTTCTCAAATTAAACCACATTTGAGAAAAGAGCAAAAGGAAGTGAAAGAGCAAATGTTATGGCGATCTGGGGAAAGCAACTCCAGATAGAGAAAACGGTGAGGGCAAAGGCCCTAAGGTATGACCTTGGTGAATTTGAGAGACAGGAAGGAGGCCAGTCTAGCAAGGGAGAGTTTAACAGCCATAAACATGTCTTTATGGAGCAAAAAAATTAAAAAGAGGAAAAGAAGTACACATTTTTGAAACATGAAAAATAACACAAGGTAAAACTGGACATGTTAGAGAGAGGCATAAATCAAGTATTATGAAACTGTAGAGGAAGTAAGGGAGGCTTAGCATCCTAGAGTCAGAACTTGGTTCTGCTGTCCAAGATACTGAATTTTTTGAATAGTAAAATATACTTCTTTTTCAAATTATATCTCATATAAATTGCCAATATGAAAACAAATGGAATCAAAACACCCTAGTCGTGTTCAGGGTTGGGGGTTAGCCTTTCCAGCGTGGTCTTACTCTCTCTCTCGTCTCCAGCCACAGAGGCACCTTTAAGAAAGCCTCGGGCTCTACAAAACAAAGTTTGCCAATGACTGATTTAGTTTGACTAGTTCATTGTACAAAAGAGGAATCTGGAGCCCAGAGAAATAATCCCCTTCTGGCAACAACTGGAGTGAAGTGTCCCTGGTTTTCTGTGCTGACCTCTGCCACTGACGACCATGGTTCCATTTCAGCCTCCAGTCTGCAAGATCCCGCCACCTTGTGTTGACCCCAGGCCTGGCTGACCTAGAACTCCACTGCTCTCTGTCTCTCCCTTTATGTGATGCACTGCGGAGCAGCTGCTCCTCTTGGCTCCTACTGCAGTGCCCCGGGTGCAGCACCCTGGGGAGCTTCTCGGTGGGGCTTGCCATCTCTCCAGCAATGATTCCACCACTGGGACCTGTGCACTCAGTGTTTGTAAGGTACAGTCTGAGACGATTGGGACAAAGAGATCATTGCTTTTCAAATTAGATTTTTTAGTCCAAAGTAAGACAACAGTCTTGAGAATTGGATTTTGGGGAGACTATAGCTCTTGACACATGGAGACACAGGCGATGAAGCTGTCCCACACTTACACATGGGAAAGACCAAACACATTCCCACCTTCCTGCCTTCGCATTCGATGTGCTTCTTTACCTAAATCCCTCTTTTTGGTAAATGCTATTTCTCCTTCCAGGAAACTAAATTCTCTTGCACTTTAATACTTTCTCAGACTTTCACAGGCAGAATCAATTGATCCTCCATCCATGTTCCTGTGGCACTTTCTCTGTATCTTTATTATAGCCCCCACTTTACTGCATTGGAAAAATGTGTTTGCGCATCTTTCTCACCCACTGACTCAAAGCTTCTCTTGGGAGTAAGAAATATGTCTTAATTTGTCTTTGATGCTTCAGCCGACACTAACTCAATGCTCTTGGTTCTTGAGCCATTTGTTGATTGACATAATTCAGCGCCAACTGAGGTCATAAGAAATGAGGGTTCTTCTCCACCACAGACCTTTTGAGAAGTGGTCAGCTAGCAATAAGCCATCATCAATTATTTTCTTCGTCAGCTGGAGAACTTATTAAAAAGTGAAATGACTGTGTGAATATCCTGCTACTAGTCCTTGAAAGTTTCTGATGGATGGCCCTAGCACTCACCTTAGGTCTTTTTCAGTTGCACGCCTTCTGACACGTTTTTCTGTTTGTTCATCAGTACTGAGTCTGCTCCGGGGCAGACGTTGCTATGGCCAACATGACAAGCAATGGCACATTTTCCCTCCTGCCTGGTCACAGCCCATGGTAACTGTCAGCCTTTTGGATCTGACCAACAAGACAGGAAAGCAAAATCTGTGGGAAAAAAAATATGAAATCAGGTCCCAGCTCTCAATCTCTCATTATATAAAGATTATCTCATGTTCTGAGTGTTGTGTGGTGAGCCTCATGTGATCCCAAGACAGAGAGGGCTTTATCAGAAAAAGAACTGATTTTTCAAACAGACCCATGGACTGGCTCATGGTGCCTCTAGTCAGCACTGAGAGACAAATTTAAGTTCTGTTTCCCAAATTCACACTGAACACAAGATAACAGAGAAAGATCATTGCCTTTCAACAATGGCAACATAACCAAAACCACTTCAGTATTGGGAGTTTATAAATTAGGTTATCCCAGATCCATTTTGTTAAGCCAAGAACAAAACAATGTCAGTAATAAAAAAATGTAGCTCTCCCACATTGCTTGATCTCTGCTTTGTCATTAGGACTTCTTAAATTTTGTGATCTGCCCAATCATTTCTAGAGTTAATGTTATAGTTAATAATTCAAAGCGCAATATTCTTGCCTTTGTTTTTAAGCATTTATTGAATCACATGGGATTTGCCATGTTTATTGTCAAACAATCGATCTTTTCTTTCTACATCCCTCTAGGATTTCCATCTAACTGATGTGGTTTTCATGCTTCTCACAGAAATAGCAAACAAGAACACAAGAGAGAAATATTTGTATCTTGCTGAAATGTGGAATATCCAGGGTTATCACTAAAAGGCACTTGAGACATGACCACAGGGGAAAGAGAATCTGAGGAACTGTTTGGGAAGACAAATCACATGAAGGGTGTTTATTTGGGTTTCTAAAATTTCCCTTTCTCTGGCTTTATTTGCATTGCATTAATATGAAGCCATCCAACCTGAGAAACATTTTGTCCTGCACAGTTTACTGATTTCACTTTTGCAAGCAGCCAGATAGCAAAAATGATCCTAAACAAGCTCTTGGTTGATGTGAAGCTTCATATTTATTGAATTAGAGGACTTTAAATAAAAATTGCCCTTTAAATGTAATATTTCAGTAACACTGAAGTCTATTTCCCCTAGAGAAGCATATAAATTATTCCTGCTCCCTTAGACAGGAGGTCAGGTTTGTTCCCTATAATCTAATAAGGCAGAGGACTGCTTTCAAGGGCAGGAGTTGAATTATCAGGTTTTAATTCCTCGACTGGACCAAGTTCAATGGGCTTTCGCCTTGATTCTTTCCAATTTGTGTTAACCAAGTTCCAGTGAAGCAGGGTTCATTTTAATAAGTCAGAAACCAGGTCTTACCTTCTCTGCCTAGACTTTCAATATTACAGAGCTCTTTCTTAATTAAGGTGGAGAATTCCTTAGGCTTCCACAGCCAAAATTTTCTATTTGTTCCACTTAGGACGCCAGTTGGCTTCTGTCCCCTGCAACCACGTGCCTCTGACACAGCGGGACAATTTATGAACTTCTTTGGGATTAAAAAGGTGTTATATCCTTGGGAAACATTCCTAATAACTTGGGTTTCTATTTATTCTCACCAGTGACCAATCTTTTCTAAGCAATGACAAGCAAATGAGCAGAAGAGGCCAGGGACAATGAGATTTGTTGTTTTCAGAGAGGTATCCTCTTTCCCAAAGCCCAGAGCCTGAACTCAACAAAGACATATATGGGCAGTCTTTAGCCAAGTTCTGGGTCCCATTCTAAAGTCCAGGGACAACATCAAGACAGAGAGAGGGGCCCTGGGTTGTCTGTATGGCTGCCTAGGTTGTATGAAGGCACAAAGGTAATAGTGTCCCCAAAAGAAGGAAAGGCACCACAGCTGGAAAAAAGGCTCAATCCTAGCTCCTACCCTTCCAACTGACCAATTATGAGATCTTCCAAGCCCTTCACTTCTCTTAGCCTTGGTTTTCTCACCTGTTGAGAGAAAGAGTATGACTAGACCAGGGCTTCTCAAACTATCTATGGTGAGAGAGCAAGATTTTTTTCCCTCCCTTCTCTTCCCTCTCTGTTGGGAACTGATCTTCTGTGAAATACAACAAAAATGAATACTGTGGTTAATAACACTGTATTGTTTATTAGAAATTGCTAATTGTAGATTTTAAAAGTTCTCATCACAAGAAATTGTGATCAAGAAAAGTTCTTGTACAAAAAATTGTAACCATTTGTGATGGTGTTTGTTAACTAGACTTATATTGTGGTAATAATTTATCTCTCTCTATATAAAATCATTATTTTGTACACTTGAAATTAATGTGATGTTGTATGTCTAGTTATATCTCAATTAAAAAACAGACAGAAATTTTAAAAAGAAGTCACATGATATATGAGTATATATGGCAGAAATAAAAAAAGAAGTTTAGAAAAGAAGAAATATGATATATTTGAAATTACTATCATATTTGAGATAAGACATTATGTAATTACTGCTCTAACTTTGTCTTTAACAAACCTATCTCATCCAATATTAAGCATGCAGTAGGCACTTAATGAATGAGTGAAAAGAATTAGAGTGAAAAGGATAATGTTTGCATGTAGCTACAATGTCAAGTTGCTATAAAAGAGTCTAAATGCTTGCCCTCACTGCTCTATTCACCTCCTTGTGAACGGGTGGCAATGTATGGACCGGTGGTAGTCTTTGGAGCAGTGACAGTCCCTGACCACACATTAAGGAACACTGGACTCAGTGACATATCAGGTCCCTCCAAGCTCCAACTCCACATCTCTGCTTAGGTTGCCCAAGGACCCCAAATGTTGAGCTTGATGGCAAGATCAAAGGTATGCTTCTGGAGCAACGAAGACCAAAATAACCACTTGAACAACTAGCAGTATTTTTCTTTCCCTACATCTCCCTCACTTTGTCAATCTCCCTGAACAATGACCTGGATTCCTGGCTCCACCATTTAGTATCAGGTGGCTAAAAGCAAGTAACTTAACCTCTCTGTGCCTCTGTTTTCTCATCCTTAAAATGAGAATAATAATGTGTTCTTCATAAGGGCGTGTTTTGGTAATTGTTTATTTTGGTAAAATTTCAAACGTACAGAACAGTTGCTAGAATAGTATAAAGTAATCCTATTATTTATTCAGATTATTCCTTTGTAATATTGTCCTCATTTTCTTTGTCCATTCTCTTTCTTCTCTGCTCTATTGTTTTCTTTCTGAAGTCTTTGTGAGTCACTAGCAGCCATCATGCCCATAGCATTGTTTGGGGGAATTAAAGGAATTATTATATGTCAAATCTTCAAAATAGTGCCTAGCACACAATCATAGGCTTGCATAAAATATTAGCTCTTATGCTTGATTTTCAAAGGCCTCTCCAGATATTCAACGGGGACTTCAAATTCTATTGATTTAGTGGCCACCCCATGTGAAATCTCCGACATGCTGGGAGTCCATCTCTATGAGTCTGCCCTTCTTAAAGATTTATGCCAAATTCACTTATTATCAAATGTGTTGGATTTGACTGGCCTAAAAGAATATTGTCTATGCCATATGTATCTGACCTTGAACACTGCTATTGAGTGTATCTGCTCTAAATTACCACATGTTATTAAATCCAAAGAATTCTGGGTTTTCTTTTTTCTTTTTTACAAAACTCCCATACTGCTGTTAACATGGTATTAAACTGATCAGTGGTAACTAAAAAGCCAAACTTCCACTCTTTGTGTTCTTTAGGGAAATTTTAGGAACGGTGATTTCTAGGAAATTAAAATATGACCCTTAGAACAAAACTGCCCTAAGCTCAAATGCCTCCTATTTTTGTTACCCCAAATATCTATGCTTCTGCTTCAGAAACAAGATTTTGATTAACATAATGCCTTCTCTATCTCTTGTGTTGGTTTAACTTTAAGCTGAACCAGAACTTTCCTTTCTCACATTCACCCTGGGTTCCTTTGCTTCCTGATTTCTTGCCTCATCCAGATCCTGCTGTGCTGAATTGAATTAAGTGTGGAAAAAAGTACTGATTCAGCTTCATCTCCATGTACCCAGATTCAGCTGCAGAAAAGAACAGAAAGACTGTTCAGTTGACAGTAATTTTAAAAATCATTCCACGTGAGTCATATACCAGAAAGAAATCAAATCACAGAGGCATCTGGTGTCCAGAAAAACCCATTCTTTTCTATGGCCAGAATCTAGAAGGTTGGGTGACTTGCCCAGGTGATTCATTGCTCTTCATAGAACATTAGAACAAGGCCCATATGTCTTCCAGCCCCTTTCATTCAGGATTACCAAGTGACCAAAACAAACCCTATCATTGTCCCAGCAGGGTTCATCAGTGTTGTGACTTTTGTGCCAGACAATGCCTGGGGGAGGAAAAGCAAGCAAAGTAGATCCCTCTTCCATCCCAGAATGAATTACTTATGTACAACGAGAGCCAACCTAGCCTCACATCACTCTCCCAGGGGAGCCCGTGAATGTGGGGCCCCTACATATTCACAGCCCATGCCAAATGCTCTGTCCCCTGAAAAGCCTATAATCTATATGACACAATCTGGTATTCGGTCAAAACTTTTTGCTCAGTGTGTGTGCCTTGTTCCTTGGGCTGACTTCTCAAGAGCCAAGGCCATTGTGTGCCCTTCAGAGCAACCTCACAGTGTGCTGGGTACACAGTAGGTGTGAATTTCTTTCTCTGGATGATCTGATATAAAAAAGAAAATAGGGAAAGCAGTTATTCCAGCTGTCAAATCATTGGCTCAGTCCCCATTGGCAGTCCTGGCTATTAGCAGGCAAGGCTGCTCCTCAGGCGCAGCAAGGCTAGGCTTTCCTTCTCAAGAGAAACCAGCATTTCAGTGGTTGTCAGGGACTCAGACACCTGGAAGGGCGGCTCCCACTCATGTCATTCCTCAAGCCACCTCACGTGCACATTTTTCGTTCAAAGAATTCAGGGAGTTTTACAGAAATAAGGAGACACACTGATGATCACCTGGTTCACTTAAAAATCTTAGGAATGGTTCTTCCAAAAGTTACACACAGTGTTACCATATATGCAGTCATTCCTGCCCCAGGTATATACCCAAGAGAATTAAAAACTTATGTTCACACAAAAATTCATACATGGATATTCACAGCAACATTATTTGTAATTGTCAAAAAGTAGAACCAACCCAAATGTCCATCAACCAATGGATAGATAACAAAATGAAATATGTCCATAAAATGACATGTCATTTGACTCTAAAAGGAATGAAGTACTGGTACATGCCACAACATGGACAGACCTAAAAAATATTCATACTAAGTGAAATAGTCCAGATTTAAAAGACTACATATTATATGATTCCATTTCTATTAAATGTCCAGAATAAGCAAATCCACTGAGAAAAGACTAGAACAGTGGGTGCCAGAAGATGGGGCAGAAAGGGGAATAGGGAATGATTGTTGCAGAGTCCAGGATTTCCTTTTGAGGTGATGAAAATATTCCGAAACTAGAGAGCAGTGATGGTCGCACATATCTGTGAGTATACTAAAAACCACTGAATTGTACATTTTTAATGGGTGAAGTCTACAGTAGGTAAATTATATATCAATTTAAAGTTTTGATTAGGAATAAACTGGGATATAAATTTTTTTAAAAAGATGTGAGTTCAAGTGAATCCCAGGTTTAAAGTTGGCATGTTGATTTTACTATTGCCTCAGTTGAACTTGTCTTCCCCTCTTTTTGTTTCACTCACATTTAGTGCTGTCAAAAACAAGCTTTTCTAAAACATGTTGTGTGTCTTGAAGCTCCACCCAGTGTCCAGATCAGGATGGTCACCAGGCGGTGGGACCCTTTGATCTGGCCCCACATCTTAAGATAGTGTGAGCCTTGGGGCTCTGGCTTCTCCATTTCCACATTGCCAGTGAGTATTTCTGTCAAAAATAATCATCTGCCTTTCATTGCCGTGCAGATGATCCCCAAATGTTACCCTCGTTCATCAAGCTGTCAGGCTAATTGTTTATAAAACATCCGGAACTGGTTGTCACAGAACATCAGTGAACCCAGTCCAAACAAAACAGGGCCCTGTGGTCGGCTTCATCCTCTGGGTGAGGAGGGAGCCCTGCTGACACGTCCTTCACAGGCACCTTTCTCAATCCAAGAATCGTCAGAAACCTAAGGGTGCGGCTGCCCTCCTGGGACACCAGATCTGCTCTCGAGGAACTTCGTTTTCCTGTGACTAGAACGTCATTTGATCATCAGAAAGCTGCTTCCAGTCCTAAGAAACTCTAGGATTTGGGCTTTAAGTTTCTGCCATGGTTCAACAGTCAGATGGGCAATGCAGAGTTTTCCTACTTTTGCTGCAACACCTGATCATAGAAATACCTAGACTTGAGTGGCACTAGGGATTTGCTGAGCACTTTCACACAAATTGCCTTTCCGCCTCAACTTCCCCATGATGGAGGCAGAGCAGACAGTGTCATTTCCAGTTTTCATCTGGGGGCACATACTCTGTATCAGGGGAGCTGCTGATGGTGGAGAGCAGGTCTGTCTGCTCTCAGCTCGGGGCTTTTTTCAGAGCACAGACACCGGTTTAGCTTGGGTCCGGAGAGGACTCTTACCTTCCAAGCACTGCTCTGTCCTCTCTGCTCAGCCTCCTCCCAAAGCCTTCTTCAGCCTTTTTTTACATCTTTTTTATTCCCTTCAAAAACTTCTACTATTTCTCATTTCAAGCCTTCTCTTTCACAGTCACCTGAGCCAATCATTCATTTTAAAAACTTGTTTAAGCTTCTGCTAGATATCAAACTCTGTGTTAGGCAGATACAGAAAACTACCTATGTCGCCTGCCCCTTATTAAGATGCTCAGAGCCTTGCCGTCTCCAACTTCTACTGACTTCTGACGCTCAGGTGCAGGTCCTTTGCATCTCCAGGTTTTTTAGATATTTTAGGTCTGTCTTCTGCCTTCTTTCCACCCCCAAACTGATCTCCCTTTGACCTATCTTCTCAGGGTTCTAAAGCCATTTATCCCTTCAGGTAGACTAAGGAGCCTGTATTACGTAGCTACAGACACAAAGCGCAAATAAACATTCACAACATAGACGACATGCCGATGTATCCACCACCATGGGGAGGGACGCAGAGCAGGAGTGCAGAGCCGTGGTCCCTTTATTCTGCCTTGGTTCGGCCATTTGCAGAGTTACTGCTGTCTACTACGGCTACAGGAGCCGGGGCTGAGCAGGATGCTGACAATACCATTGTTTTGATTATAAAATCGATATCCATTGGCCACTGTCTTTCAAAAGCCAGTTATTTTCACTTAAAGCCTCCCTCTGTAAAGAGAGATGTCTGCTTTCATAACATGACAATCCAGGGTTTTGCCACAAGAATAAGATATAAGCAAGAGCCAAGTATCTGTGCTGAGGCTACTGTTCCATTCAGAAATCACCACTGGTGCTTGGCTTCCCTATGCCTGTCACAGAAATAGGATCTGTTAAAATGTAATTTTCTAAGAGGTAGACTCATGACTCGCAGGAAAATATAAAATAAAACACTTGTACAATATTTTATTCAATTTATTAATCACTGAGGTAAACACTAAGACATTAGAACTGAATCAAAACATTTGAGAAGCTGAGTATATATTAAAAACTGGTTGATATCTTACAGAGGTTTAAACCTCTTGGGTTCCCTCTTTCATTAAACAGATTTTCTTTTTTTCATCTCTTTTGGAAAAGATCCACAAGTTACCCTTTGTCCCCACAGAGGTTTAAAATAGGCAACTCGCAAAAAGTTAAGCCCAGCATTTCATGGAAAAACACTTAGTTCTCCCTTTTGGCTACTTTTAAGTTACTAGTAACTTTTGATAGGTCCCTGATGCTGGAACTAGGAACTATCAGAGGCTATGGGGCAAAGTCTTATCATCTAGTGTTTTAAAAATCACCATAAATAGGCAAAACTATGGAGACAATGAAAAGATTAGTGGTTGCCAAGGACTGGAGGAGGGGGGACAAATAAGTGGAGCATGGAGGATTTTTTGAGCAGTGAAAATACTCTGTATGATATCATAAGGATGGATATATGTCATTATACATTTGTCCAAACCTACAAAGTGTACACCACCCAGAGTGACCCCTAACACAAACTATGGACTCTGGATGATAATGCTGTGTCAGTGTAGGCTCATCAATGGTAACAAGTGCCCCCCTCTGGTGCAGGGTTTTGCTAGTCTGGAAGACTGCATGTGTGGAGTCAGGAGTATATGGAAAATCTCTGTGTCTTCCTTTCCAATGTTGTTATGAACCTAAAGGATATGACAAACATAGCAGAATTTTCAAGTAAGCTATTGGCCATAGAGTGCAAGAGAGATCTGTGAAGAAGACCAAGGAGGAGGGAAGGGTAGGAGGAGAAGGGAAACGAAGAGGAACGGGAAAGAAATGGTGGAGTTCTGAAAGAGGAAATGGGGGAGGAGGAAGAAAGGAGAGGAAGGAAGAGAAACACGGCCGTGTTACAGTAAGTAGCATGACTCTACCCTAGCAAAAACTCACAGAAAAAAAAAGCCAAATTGCACAATTCATTGGCCACCTTTCAGTCCAAAGTCTACTTGATCCCCACTTCCTAAATCTCTCTTTCCTCAGCTTCTACGATATCTCTGGTTCTGACTTGTCTTCTGATTCTCTGTCTTCTTTGTGGAGTCTGTAGCCCTTATGCTTATTCCTCAAGGTTCTCTCCTTCATTAACCCTTGGTTTCAACCAACTGTGAGATGAAGTTAATGATTTCAAAGATCATGTCTTCAGCCTAGATCCGTGTTCTGTAATTCCTGCATCCTGCAGCCTTTTGGATATCTTAACTTGTATGTTTCACAGGCATTTGGAACTCAACCTATCTAGCATCAAACTCATCATTTCCAGGGGTGCCCAACCTTTTGGTGTCTCTGAGCCACATTGGAAGAAAAGTTGTCTTTGGCTACACATTAAACACAAAACACTAATGAAAACTGATAAGCAAAACCAAAAGTTTTAAGTACATTTTCAATTTTGTGTTGAGCCGCATTCAGAGCCATCCTGGGCCACATGCAACCTACAGGCCACGGGCTGGACACTCCTGAGTCCATCCCAATTTCTGTTCTTGTGTAATTTATAATTAAGATTGATATCATCAGCTACCCTGCTCATCAAATCAGAATCTAGTCTCCCCCCTCCTCCTCATACGCCTAATCAATCCCTGTTAATTTCATTGCCTATGTTTCCCTTGAATCCTCCTATTATCTTCATTCCCTGCCCTGAGCTCCTGTACCATTTGACTGATGCACTCCTATTGGCTTCTCTGATCCATGCTCCATGTGGCAGCTGTCATCTTTCTAAAACACAAATCCAATTGTGTTTGGGTCTTACAGCATTTCAATGTCTCCCCATTGCACATGGTATAGTGTCTAATTTCTCTAATGCCATCTAAAAGGACCATATCATCTGGTCCTTGCTTCTTTGCAGCTCTTTATGCTGTCTGTGTTCCCTCAACTGCTTTCAGTTGCTCAAATGTACCATATTCTTGGGATTTTTTTGTAATGTTTCAGCTCCTGCCATCCCTGAAAAAAGAGGTTCTGAAAAAACTGTGTTGGATGAACAAACACTTGCATATTAAAGACATCTATAGTTGCTGGTGATTCTGATTTAAAAAAAACAAAACAACTCTGTGGTTTACTTTTTGGCTTTTGCCCAATATTATATAAATTAATATTATGCAAACAAAGATCAACAGTGTCTTCATAAGTATGGTTTCTGTCATTTCTGCAACAAGAGACTATCTTAATTCTTTTAGCATAATGTAATTTTGTCTTTTTTTTTTATTAAACTGCATTTATTATACAGAGGGTTTTATGGTCCCTTAAATGTATGTTTGCTATTCTCTCTGCAAATTGTATTTTCTAAATGCCTGTTCTTCCTAGAACTATTTTCCCAATAGAAGCCAGTTATTATTTTTCCAGGAATAGCAGCCTGAGTCTCCATTATTTGTTTGTAGTAGAACAATCCTGGAGATTTTGTACTCTTTTATGTTTCCCAGGATCCCTGTTCCATAATAATGCAGCATTCTGATTTTGTCCACTTGAGACTTCTCCTGCGGTCCAACAAATGGGTGTGCACACATTGTTTAAATTGGTAAAATATGCCAGTGATGTCTAACCCTGGCCTCTTGGCTAGTTGGTAAACTTCAAAGTGCCTGCAGAAAAGCTGATGGCTATTTTATCACAGGAGCTAGTTTTCTCTGTTTGAAATGCAGTTACTTACTTTTGATATATACACTGAACTGCCAAAGCTAGACCTTCTTTTTTCTTATTTTAAGGTAAACTATATAATTAATTGGGAATATAATCATGTATTTTTGTATCAGGGCACTTCAAATGGAAATGGCTCCAGGTGATTTAAGCAGAACATTTTTTTTTTTAAAGGATGCTGGGCAGCTTTAAAATTGTCAGGAAGGTTGGAGAATTAAGTAAACTTATACAATTTCTCCATTGGTGCAATATCCCTTTTGATTTACAGTTTTTGCATGGAGGAGAAATTTTAGAGGTGTATCATTGGCCCTTCTTTCCATAGGGTCTCTTACCCACAGGTCAGGGTGCTGATGGGGGAATTCTGTGAGATTCCGTCTATGTCTATTTCAATTATACCGCAGGGGAACTGGAGCAGCGCTGCCTCACTCCCCGGGCCTACTATGGAGTGGACACGGCTAAACATTTAATTTATTACATGACCAAGTAAATCCCTACTCTTTGAATAGGAGGCTGCAATGGCATTCTGGGTCCCCAGGATCATCAGTTAGCCCAGGGCCAGAATCTTGGGGATCTTGATATCAACATTGAAACCAAAGAGTCTTTTCAAATGCAATGTCTTTCATCAGCATACAGAGAGTCAGAAAACAGTGAAAAAAACTCTAGGACAATAGTATTTTTTCACTGCCTTTAGCCCCAGCCAGGTCACATTAGCTGTCTTTGATTCTCCCTGCTGCTTTCAGAGGCCTTGGGACTGCCCTCAGCACTTTGGTAAAGGTAGTGTCTTGCAGGCCACTTCTAGGGCCATTGCTGGGGGAGGGCTGAGGGCGGTGAAGAACCGGTTGCTGTGATAAAGCCTCTGCAACATCTCTGTCTCCCTCGTCTTTGGACCTCTTTATCTACATTGAACAAAATATTTTCTGTCACCTCAAATACTTTTAGTTTGGGTCACCAACATACCTGGGCTGATAGAAAACCAAATTTATTCCCAGAAGCACTGCTGCCTACAGACAACTCTCATTCAATGTCTGTTCCAGCCGGTGTTCACTGTTTCAAGCAACAGAAACAGGCTCTCATTGACTGAAGAAGATTGAGAAATTGTTAAAAGGGTATTAAGAAGCTCGTAGAAGTTCCAAAGTAACTAGAGACACAGACTCAGAGATCATACAACCTCAGAGGACCCTGCTTGTCAAATCAGGACACAAAACTAATGCCGCCACCGCTGTTCTACCCTAGGTGTCACCAAGGACATCCAGCCACGGCCACCATGAAGATTCTATCTTACAGCAGCCTGAGCTGCCACCAGACAAGATCCCCCACAGATCTCGCTTCCTTGAGACACCAGTCTCCAACTGAAAGTCTAAACCAGTGTGTGACATACCTGTGTCCCCCTTGAAAGGAGACTGGTGAAAGGAGTAACTGTCATGTTTAGCTGTAATAGTGGGAAAACAGCTCACTGTTCTCTAAGATACCATAGATAGAAAATTCCCCAAACATAGGACTCAGGTTCCAGGTGCTGGGCAGGAAAACAATAATGACAAATGTCTACTGCAAAATGTTTCCAGATTAAAGATTCATCAAAATATTTTGAGATGAACATGCCCAACACTTACGAGTTGGTCTCACTAATTTCTTTTAACTGGCTCACTGGCGAGATAACAAGTTGATGCTTCAATGGTACCGTCATTCATCTAATCAACATGGCATCAATCATGAGTCACGCCATTATTTTATGTACCACTAAAGAAAGGATGCCAAGTAACCTATGCCTTGTTAAAGCACAGTTTTCAGAAGTTTAAAGAACAACACTCTTGTGCAAATTTAAAATAAATACATGTCGAAATTTTATTTAACTCACTAATTATTGAGGAAACCAGTGAGATGTTATAACAAATCCAAAGTTTATGAATTTGAGAAGCTAGGTATACAGAGGTGATTTAATAGTTTTCTGGGTTAGACTTAAAAAACTACTAGTTAATGTCACACAAGGCTATAACCGTAATCATTGAGCTTCTCTGCTCCACTTGACGGAAATTATTTGCATTTCAACTGGACATAAATCTACAAGCTAACATTTGCTCCTCCAGAGTTGTAAAATAGCCAAGTAAACAGAAAATCAGACCCTGTACAGCACTGAAAGAACACATAGTAATCTCTTTTGTGTCTTTCCAAGTTTTGGATAATATTTTTGACAATCTCACTATTTTCATATCACTTAGAATACTTCTGGACTCATTTAGAATTGTTTTATTATTAATCAGTCTTGTTCATATGTAAAAAGGAATATGTTGCCTAAATAAATTATAGAAATCTGTGTACTTGAATTCAATCTCTTACTAATTTTTCAAGTTAGATTCATCAACATTTGTATTTTTCCATCCATTGCTGTTCCCCATACCATCAAGAGCATTGGAAATGTAGCATTTCTTTTCAGCATTTCACTCTTTTCTCTGAAATTTTCTTCTAGGAAGATGTAATTTTAGTTTCTTTTTCAAAAACTTCATTGTTGTAAGAACACTTCACATGAGAGCTACCAACGTTACAGATTAATTATATAAGATAATATTGTTACCTATACTATTCTGCCATCTGTGATGCTGAATTATTCTTGATTTTTCCAGGAGTCAAAAGAAGATTATAAAGCAAAACCAATACTCATTTTCTTTCCTCGCATGGCCTTTAAATATTTTTTCCTGTGGTGAGCTTATTCTTTTTAAAATTTTATTAAATGTATTAGATGACATTGCATAATAAATTTATATAGGTTTCAAGTGTAAAATTCTGTAATACCTCATCTGTATGTTGCATAGTGTGTTCACCACCCAATGCAAGGTCAAGTCTCCTTTTGTCACCATATATTCAACCCCTCTTTTAATGGCCAAGTCTATGAACGTGCAGATAATAGCAATCACATCATCACTGTTTCCTGGCTGAGAGAGAGCATAAGATACCACAAATTGTGAAGATGCATTTTAGTTTCAGAGTTGCTTTAAGGTAAAATACGTCTTAAAAATGATGAAATATCACAGGTAGATTTAGATGGGTTTAGAGGTATGTCTATATGCATATGTTTTGATTTTGTATCATGTGAATATATTTCCCCTTCCTTCATTTTAATAAAAGAACCCTCCTTCCATTGAATTTTAGCCCAGTGGATACCCAGGTAAATATACACATTTCCCAGCATCCTTTACGTAAAGATATGGCCCTGTGACTAAATTTCAACCATAGGATATGAGCATAAGTGATATGTGCAATTTCACATTTTATTTTTCAAAAAAAGTTTTTGCCTCCACTTCTTTTCTTTGCCTTCCTTGTGAGTCAGAATAAGAACATGGTTGCTTCTGGGAAATCAGGTTCCATTATATCATTGAAGCCGCCCTCTAAGATGGCCGGAAAACAAGGCAAAAGTAACCAAGTCACTGGATAGCCCCATGGGGCAAAGCTTTATCTTGCCTTTTTAGATAGGAGCGAAATATTGTTTGAGTCACTGTATTTTTGTGTTTCTTTGTTATAACAGTCAAGTCTGTGCCTCACATTAGTACACTAGGGCCTGTAGTTATGATGGTTTTTCTACAAGAGTGTGGCTCACCTTCTCTACTGAGGGGTGGGACTGGTTTAATTTTAGGTTGTGGCAAGCCTTAGGGTTACCTGGCCGTTGCAAGTCCATAAAACTTTGAGGTCAAGTCAAATGACTCAGAAATTCAAACTTTCTTTATGGAAAAATATACCATGTGCAAGTTAAAAAGAGTCTTCAGCCCAACTATTTATATCTATATCTTAACAAATTATATATATAGTATGAAAACACGTTCCTACAAATCAATAAAAAAAATAGGCAAAAACAAAAGGGTATTCATGATGGAAAAAAATACAAATGGCAGAAAAAATATAAAAAGACTTTAAATCTCACTAATTATAAGGAAAATGCAAGTTAAAACAATAATGACATATTACTACTCATTAATGGACAAAAGTTAAAATGTTGATATGATATTGCCTAGGCCAGAGTTGCTTACTTATGGTTGGGTTAGGAATGGGGTGCAGGTACTGAGGTATTTCTATCTTCACTCTTGGGATGATGAGGAGGTGCCTGAAGTCCATAGAGCTCCCAGCCAGTTGTATCGCAGTGCAAAATCATCTTGTTTACATCAGGATGTGGTACAAGTATTATCACTTCATATGCATGGTAACTGGCGATAAAGTTTAGGTAAGACTGGTTTAGGGTTTGAGAAAATAAGACACACTTGGTGTAGCCTCCTTGAAGGACAATTTAAATCGGTCATGACCCTTGTATCAGAAGTTTCATTTTGGGAATGAATCTAAATTGTAGAAATGTTTACACATGTTCTGAGAAAAAAACATAAAGACATAAAAATATATGTTCATTATAGGATAGTTTTTAAATGTGAAATATTAGAAACAACCTAAAGGTCAACAAATAAAAATCAGTGGTTAAACAAATTGTGATTTGTAAATATCAAGGAATACTATGTGAGAAATGAAGAAGGGAGAGAAGAGAGAAAGGGAGATGCATTGAATGAAGGTATTTTTATGATATTATTGTAATTGTCTACAATGTATGTATAACATGATTCCATTTATCTTAGGACTATATATATGTATACATACCTGTGTGTGTTGTGTGTATGCATGTGGGCATAAATATATGGACAAAAGAAGGTAGACTCCAAAATCTTAAAAAGTTATGTTAAATTTCTGACCAACCCCACCCAAAAGTCCACATAACATTAATAAATATTTTTAATGCGCTAAAAAGACATAGCTGTGCTGAAAAAAAAACAAGATAAACATTCCTGTAGTCCAGAAAAGGAACAGAAGTACACAGAGGTGAGAAAACTCAGCAGGATTTCCAACAGGAAATCGCAGCGGCGACCAGGAATTCAAGTCAGGCAGGGTGATGAGACTGTGGAAGGAAAAGGAGCCAGGGTCACTGTGTGAAATGGGAAGGAATTGAGGTCCCCTCTGTTAATGAAAAGAGAGCAAAATAGAGCTGCAATCCTGCTCCGAACTCCCCCAGCACGCAGCTGCTGTCCAGCTGGCTGAGGGAATAAAGCTAATGTTGGCAAAGCAGGCTAGAGAGCAAGAGATCTCGAAATGTCCTTCTGGATTGCTTTTGCACAAAGTCTCCACAGAGGGAATGAGTATACAGTAGGCATTAAGCATGAGGCACTCTTAGCTCCTCCCTTGGCTGCTCATTTGGACAAGGTGTAAATGCCAGCAGAAGACACACTTTGCCCTATATTGTCATCCCAACGGGAAGCTGGAAATATCTCACAGATAGTCACAGAGCTGAATGATTAATTTCCCAAGTTCTGCTCTTCACTTAGCCAAATCCTGCCAGAAGGATTTCAGGGAACCATACATTTTCTAAATCACTAAAAATTCTATGTATTCTCTTACAGGGCTTCTCTACTACTGCTCAAGACGGGTGGGGGGAAACTTTATAAAGGACAATGTTGAGTATTACACATCCTCCAAAAGAAAAAGAGACAAAAAATATTTTTATGCCTTAGACATGTAAGCATCACATCATAAATGTGTGTTAAATATATACATTTTTTTAAAAGGGACCAACGCTGGTTATTTAATAAAGTTATTTCATCAGAGTTGGAAAACCTAAATGGAAGATATGCAACTTTGGGGTGAGGAAATCTATCTCAATATGCAGGTTTTCAAAGTCCAACAAGAAATGTGCTTCACATAAAAGTTGAAGAAATTGACATATTAAATAATCAGAAAACTATCAGAACTTTCTAGCACAAAATTCTGCTAATCACTTTGTAGATAAAGGCTATAAATCACATATATATTAATCAAAGAGATTTGAATCATTTTGTCATCATTCAAACATATACCAGTGAGAAAGGGGGGAAAAAAAAAGCCTTGAACTAAACTGTTACTATTCTCTGTCAGAATGAGAAATGGTGTCAGTTATTTATTTTTTTAAAAATTGAAAAAAGAATGTATTCAAAATCAGAACACACAGAGGTCACAAAGAAACTTTCAGCCCTGGCTGGTGCGGCTCAGTGGATTGAGTGCCGGCTTGTGAACCAAAGGGTTGCCGGTTCAATCATGAAGAACATGACATGAAGGATAAAACTGGACATGAGCAGGTTTCCTGATTTTGAAAAATGAGGAGAAAGTATTATTGCATATAACCCTGGCAAATGTTAGGAGGGATTAGTAAACAGATTTTATGAGCATTTGGAAAACACGCAGTGATTGCTGGAAGTCAGCATGCGTTTACTAAGAAAAAGACAAACTAATCTCATTCCTGTTAGGATCAGGCAAAGAAGTAACACTGCATCCGTGATCCCTAACTACATCTCTTTGACAGGACAGGAAATGGAAGAAAAGTGATGTGTTCTGTGGTGTGCCATGAGCAAACAGCAAGCAGATTTCCCCATCTGCATTCCTGATCGGAAGACCAGGATTTCTAAACTGGGTCAGATTGCTTGAAAATTTTCCTCCCACATATGCAATCCTCCAAATAGCCAAACTTGACATTGTAGCCAACAAAAGGAAAAAATCAAGGTTCAGTGGATGAGTAGGGGGACAAAAGAGAACAGATGGTACGGTCAGCACAAATCAGGCTGTGGGCTCCAAGTAGACACAGTCCCAGAATCTGTAGATCAATTGAGAGGGTGATGTTCTGTAAAACTAAAGCTAATAGAATCAACTTAAAAATAAGTGACAGCAGTCATCTGCAGAACTTCATTTAAATGTTTGCAAATGTGGTTCTCAAAAATTTAAAGAGATTCCCAAACCTGCTTAAGAGGCCAGAACGTCTCAAGCACAATCAAGGTTACCTACTGATAGCACCAATGGATAGAAAGAGGTAATCAAATTAAATTTATTATCCTCTGACTGAGGAAATTATGAGTTAACAGGCGGGTGGTGAGCCACATGGCATCAAGAGAAAACAGAGCCAAGTAAGAATTTGGCTGGTTTTACCCAACGTGGTCCAAAGATGTAAAGTGATATTACCCCTGGCACTGATGGCAATTTTTGGTTAATATTTTGATGACCTTCCCTCTAGTCTTTTTTGAAACGCATATTGTAAGAAATCACATACTTCTGTCATTTTGCCTAGCATCATAAAATATGCATCTTCTCATATTATGAAAAACTGCTCATAAACACAATCTTAACTGCATCACAATCTTCCTTAATATGGAGGTGCCAAAACTTAACTATTGCCTTATTTCTTAGGGCTTTTTTAATTATAATTTTCAATATTCTGCAAAAATGTAAAACTTTTACTCTGCTTTGCATTATTTCCTCAGGGCATGTTCTGGAAATAGAATTACAGGGCCAATGAATATTGACATTTTTAACTCTTGACACATATTACTAGATTGCTTTTCTCTGTTCTCTCATCAGTCTGATTATTCTTTAAAACAATTACATTTTTGATAATTTAGAAGGTGAAATTACATCTCATTTTAATTCGTATATCTTAATGAGGCTGAACATTTTTCCATATGTTTGCCTTTTGATTTTTCTCTTTTGTGAATTGTATGCTCATAACCTCTCATTAATTTTAGTAATTTTTCTTAAGAATTTGAATGAGTTCTATTCTGTAAAGAAATTAAGCATTTCTTTGTCATATATATTGCCAATTATTTTTACCAGCTTTTTCTTTTATTCAATAAGTTGTTTCTTGATGTTTTACATTTTTACATAATTGAAATATTTTTCTTTCCCTCTGTTATTTCTTCTATCTCTTTTTAACTTAAAAACTTCCCTAATCCTTAGATTTAAAATATTCTTCTTTGTTAATCTAGGTTTTGTTATGGTTTTATTAATAATACATTACTTGTCAACATAGGATATAGTTTGAAATATGGTATGAAATGTGGATCTGAATCTATTTTTTTCACTTCTTTGCATTGCCAATTAAGTATGTGCAACTAAAATTCACTGAATAAATTCTTTTCACCATTCTGACTTATGAGACTTCCTTAAAAAATGGATTAAGTTCTGCCCTGGCTGGCATGACTCAGTTGGTTAGGTGTCATCCTTCAAAGCGAAAGGTCACCAACTCAAAGCCCAGTCAGGGCACATGCCTGGGTTGCGGGTTTGGTCCCGGTCAGGGAACATTCAAGAGGCAATTGATATTTCCCTCTCTGTCTCCTTCCATTCCCCTTCTCTAAAAAATAAATAAATAAAATCTTTTAAAAATAAATTAAGTTCTTTTATAAAACATTGTCTATTGTGGGGCTAGCTATTATTTTCCATCAATCTATCGATCTATTTTAAATCAGTATTATAGTTTTAATTAATATAAAATTCTAATAAAATATAAGTGGGGTTGTAAATGCTCTATTATCTAAAGTTTTACCTATTTTCTCCAGTTTGTTCTCTTAATTAATCTTTAAAATAACATTTTTAGATTAAAAAAAAACCCCAATAGGATTTTAATTATAATCTGTTCCATCAGAGTCAGTATGGAAACACCAACGCTTCAGGAATAGTATATATTGGAAAAGTAATACTGCTCAATGCTCTTCCTAAAACCATCAAATTACCTTGGTTCTGAGTCTTTGCCCAACAAATCTTTTGCATGTAAGTTTTGTAAATGCCTTGATATTGGTAAGATGATACCCTAAAACACTGGACATGTGTTCTACCTAAAAACCTGTGTTGCCTATTAATATAAATACCTAAATGTTCTAGCTAACGCATCAAAATATTGTCTTTTTATAAGATAACAAAGAAGAATGGCAAATATTGTATTTTTAAGTGAAAAGCTAAAGAGCTGAGAATCAGAATCTAGATCAGTGTTGAGTCTATCATTATTCTGAGTCATCATAAACATTAACTAAAGTAGTTAGCTATTTTGTGTCATTCTCTTGAGTAAAAAAGCCCAAAAGCTCAAAAGCAATATTGAACATCAACTCATGAATTACTATTGTTGAAGTCCCTTGGCAACATCCCTATCAAGCAAGTAGTATTAAAATTATGCTTAAATATTTTCAATGATAGCTCACTGTCTTCTGAGACAGCCAATTACACGTTTGGAAATCTTTGGATTTCAGAAATTCTTTTTTTTTTAATTTATTTAAATAGAGTCTTCATTCTTTAATCAGTACAATGACTAAGGAGAGTTCACATATGTGCTTTACTTCTAGTTGAACAATAACAATCACCTCCTCATCCCCTGATGAAATTACAACTCATTTGAACATGGGCTGAGCATGTTGTTGTGGAGAAAAGGGGAAGAGATGGAGTTGAGTTTTCCTAACAGTTGCAGCTCCATTTGTTGACAGGAGCTTGAGCTGTATGGGAGCTGTGACTCTGCTGCCTATAGTAGTAGTTGCTCATGGGAAATTTAACTGTGAGTGGACTCTATCACTGAACTCTTAAAATTCATCCCAAGTAAACTTACCTCTGTTGCTATCAAAATCTGGCCCATGGCCTGGAAGATACAACTTGTTCTCATTCATTCAGAAGAAGGAGCCAGGGGATGGGCAAGTGACGTGACATTTATGACCAAAAGTGAGGAAGCCGCTTTCCATAGCTCCCCTTCACAGAGAATTCTCTCTCATTTCTAAATTGTTTTTTCTTAAATCATGTTTATTCCACTACAGTTGTCTCAATTTTTCCCTCTTTGCCCTCCTCTACCCAACCCACCCCCTACCCCTGGCTCCCACAGTCAATTCCCACTCTGTTGTCCATGTCCATGGGTCATTCATACATGTTCTTTGTCTAGTCCCTTCCTCTTCTTTCCACCATGGTCCTCCTTCCCCATCCCCTCTGGTCACTTGCAGTCTGCTCCATGTTTCTGTGCCTGTGGTTTATTTTTTTCATTAGTTTATTTTGTTGAATAGATTCTACTTACAGGTGAGATCATATGGTATTTGTCTTTCACTGACTGGCTTTTTTCACTTAGCATACATTCTCCAGCTCCATCCATATTGTCACAAAAGGTAGGAGTTCATTCTTTCTTTCTTTCTTTTCTTAAATGCAGATTGATTTTATTTATGTTTTTAATGTCAAAATCCATTATAAAATATTAAAAAACTTTAAATCCAATATAGTCTCAGCAATTAAAACATGACACCAGCACAGAAATTATCAAGTTGATCAATGAAATAAAATGAGCATTCTAGAAACAAACGTATATATCTTTCTAACAATGTAATATATGATTAAACTGATATTTCAAATCAATGGGGAAAATAAGGCTTATTCAACAAATAAGGTGCATGGACCACTATTACTTGAAATAAAACAAATAGAGAGCCCTATTTTATACATACAAAATATTCAGGTGAGTTAAAAATCACTATGTAAATCACCAATAGCTGAACTGTTGTCGCCTAGAAGAGAGAGACAGAGGAGGTGTTCCACATAGACCATGACTCCTCTTACCCTCCAATCCAGTGCTAGTGTGCAGGAGGAGTGAATAAACAGACTATTCCCCATTCCCACCTCAGCTCTTGGAACTATAGGTGAATCCTGAATCGGAAGGATATGAGAAAAGGAAATATAGACAGAATCAGTTTTTCATTGCAAAAGATAACTGGAAAGATATAGAATCTCCCTAAGATATCAAGTGATTAGGGAAAAGATTCAATGGGTCATTGATAAAGTCAATAGTAGAATAACATAAAATTGTCCTCTATTTATAGCCCACTGAGGGTCAATTTCTCAATAAACCAGTTATAAAGCTAGATCTTTCTGTTTTGCTTTGATATTTTAGGGTCAACATAACAAAATACTAGGGACCAGTTTCAAATGGTTCCAAGGTGTTCAGTTTCCAATATACAATCTTCAAATTAACTAATTTCTATTGTCTTCCAAGAAACTGTTCAACAAGGCCCCAAACACCTACAATTTCAAATGGCATCTATAAAGTTCCTTCTGCCAGTTCTGCATAGCTGCTTTGCTGCCAAAAATACTCCCTTTCATCAACTTGAAGCAGAAGTAGAGAAATTTTTTACATTTCAAAGCAACTTTGGGTTTTCCTAGTAGCAATTGTTGGCTGTTAAAAGTTCTATAACCCTCCCCCTATGGAGCCAGCAAGCTAGTGCCATACCTGAGACTCCATCAACCTGGTTAACACTGTTTAACCCACCTTGGAGGTCCACAGGTCCACAGAGATTCTGCCCCACCCAACTTATGGGCCCACCCAAGCTGCTTTTACATATGAATTGCTGGCTCTTGCTGCACACTTCCTACATCCTCTCAGACAAGCAACAGCTAACCTCAGTGAGCCCCAGGCCAGGCACTAGCAGCAGCCAGCCTAGATTCACAGCTTGGCTTCACCTGGAATCTCCAAGCCCAGCATAAGTAGCAGCCATCTCAAATTGCTTTACACTTTAGGCAGGGTGCCCCCAGAAAAACAGAGGTGGGAGCTGACCTTGGCCTGCACCAACCAGGAAACCCCAGGGCCACCGCACCCAGTGGACAGCTACAGACCACATCAGAGCACCACCACCCTGCCCCTGCACAGCTGATCCTCCACAGATGGCAGAGGTTGGTGGTCAGTGGTCACAGCCAATCCTTATAACTGACTGGCATGGGTAAATCCCTCCCATTGACCTGCCATCAGCAACCAAAGCTCAAGTACAATAGGAGTGTGTACTCAGCCCACACAAAGGGCACACCTCAAGTACCCAGCTTGGGTGATAGAGGAGGCTGTGCCACAGGACCCTACAGGACACATACTACATTAGACCACACTACCAAGACATGGAGTCAAAGCAGCTCTACCTACTAGAAACAAACAAGGGAGGCTGCCAAAATGATGAAACAAAGAAACATTGCCCAGATAGAAGAAAAGATCGAAACTCCAGAAAAGGGGCTAAACGAAATGGAGATAAGCAATCTATCAGATGCATAGTTCAAAGCACTACTTATAAGGATGCCCAAAGAACTTAGTGAGAACCTCAGCAGCATAAAAAAGATCCAGTCAGAAACAAAGGATACACTTATTGAAATGAACAATTTATAAGGAAACAACAGTAAAGTGGATGAAGCCAAGAATCAAATCAATGATTTGAAACATAAGGAAGGCAAAAACAACCAATCAGAACAACAAGAAGAAAAAAGAATCCAAAAAAATGAGGAAAGTATAAGCAGCCTCTGGGACAACCTCAAGAGATCCAACATTCACCTCATAGGGGTGCCAGAAGGAGAAGAGAAAGAGCAAGAAACTGGAAATGCAGTTGAAAAAATAATGAAAGAAAACTTCCCTAATTTGGTGAAGGAAATAGACATGTAAGTCCAGGAAGAACAGAGAATCTCTAACAAGATGGATGCAAAGAGGCCCACTCCAAGACACAAAATAACGAAAATGCCAAAGCTTAAAGATAAAGAGAGACTCTTAAAAGCAGAAAGAGAAAAGAAGTTAACTACCTACAGGGAGTGTACCCATAAGACTGTCAGCTGATTTCTCAAAAGAAACTTTGCAGGCTAGAAGGGACTGGCCAGAAATACTCAAAGTCATGAAAAGCAGAGAACTACAGCCAAGATTGCTTTACCCAGCAAAGCTATCATTTAGAATCAAAGGGCAGACAAAGAGCTTCCCAGACAAAAAAAACCTAAAGGAGTTTATCATCATCAAACCATTATTATATGAAATGTTAAAGGAACTTATTTAAGAAAAAGAAGGTCAAAACAATGAACAATAAAATGGTAAAAATTACAAATCTATCAAAAATTGAACCTAAAAAACAAACTAAGCAAACAAGAAGAACAGAGACAGAATCATGGATACAGAGAGCATTTTGATGGTTGCCAGACGGGAGGAGGGGATGAGGGGATGAATGAAGAGGTGAGGGGATTAAGAAGTACAAATAGGTAGTTACAGAATAGCCATCGGGATGTAAAGTCCAGTATAGGAAATGGAATAGTCAAAGAACTTACACACATGACCCATGGACGTGAACAATGGTGGGGGTATTGCCTGAGGGAGTGAGGGGTGCTGGGGGGGGGGCAAAGGGGGAAAATTAGGACAACTCTAGAAGCTTAATCAATAAAATATAATTTAAAATATAAAAATTAAATTAAATTTCAAAAAATGTTCTAACTAATCTGAATATTTAAATACTCCATGCCCTGTCAATGCAAAATGTTATATCCCATGCCATTTTACACCTTCAGGCCTTTGCTCCAACTGTTCCACCAACTTAAAAAGCCTCTGTCCTCACCTTCTGTATGGCGCTCTCTAGTCATCTTTCAAGTGAGATCGCTCTTGTATCCCTGCCCCACTCTCTCATCTAGGTAGTTGTTTCCACAGGCCCTTCTCAATGACTTCATGTTAGCTCTTAACCCACCATTGCATCTCTCTCTGTCTATTGATACAGTTCCACAAAAAAAAAGAAGTAGTATTTTATCTCCTCTTTGTAACTCTGTCATCTAGCAGGATCAAAGCACATAATTAGTGCTGAATATTTTTTTTTCCATAAATGGAGATATCTTCTTATTTGTGGACAAAATCACCTAACAAACATGGAAAGTGAGAATTACTGAAAACAATGGAGTGCAGTAGCATGAGTAATGAGTTCCTAGATTTGAGTGCCGATGTAAATCCAGGTGCCTTAGGGCTTTGGCCTGCAGGGGGCGCTGAAGAAACAGCCTCGACATAGGGCAGAAAAAGGAGCCAGAGGCAAGATTACTCTACAAATTGTGGGACCCAAGAAAGGAATATACCTACAGGGAAAGAGTAAACAAGGTGAAAAACCTCTTCATCTGCCTGGGACCTGGGGGTGGGGGAAGTTTTGTTTTGTTTTGTTTTGTTTTTGTTTTTGTTTTTATACTTAAGATTCCTTAAGTATAAATGGCTATGAGCCTGCCTTCACACACATTTTGTAACTGCATCTATACTCTTTGTACGGTTCTATAAACTACAAATAGAGACTCATAATTTAAGATGAACCATGTTCTAATGCTGAATTTAAGGTGGTCTCAGATTTAATGCCCATAGGTGTCTGATAGAAGCAACAAAAATCCTTCCCTAGGAGAATGCATGCTCAAATTTAGTATCAACAATATTCCCTAAAAAGAATTACAACCAATATGAGCTCACAATAAAAAAAGTGATGAAACATGGAAGCATAGGAAAATGACAACAAACTCACAACTATCAACAACCAAACCTAAAAACAAAAACAAACCAAGCAAACAACTAGAACGGGAACAAAATCATAGAAATGGAGATCAGAGAGGAGGGGGTGGGGGAAGAGTGGAGGAAAAGGTACAGGGAATAAGCAGCATAAATAGTAGATACAAAATAGGCAGGGGGAGGTTCAGAATAGTATAAAAAATGTAGAAGCCAAAGAACTTATATGTACGACCCATGGTCATAAACTAAGGGTCGGGGTGGGGGGGAATACTGAGGAAAAAAATATGGGACAACTGTAATAGCATAAGCAATAAAATATATATTTAAAAAAAAGAAGAACACAAGGAACAAGTATAACATTGTTATGACTAGTATCATTAGTAGGCAATCAAATAAAATGGATTCTGAGTTCAATCCATAGGTATACAGGCCTATTGATGACAGGATACCTGCCTACCTCTGATGTTGGCTTCTCATCCTGGAGGAGTCTTAATGTTTGGAGACAGGGGTGGCTGTCCATTCATGGCTAGGTGCCAGATAAGCCCCCACCCAACAAGGTTGGAAAGTGCCTTCTACTTGATGTCTTTTCCAAAAAACAATATATAAAGTCTTATATCCAAGAGCGTGCTATAAAAAAAAAGTCATTACCAACTTGGCATTTTTCTTGAAGTGACTATCAAACCTTTGCAATAGTGTAAAATGTCTCTTTTTAATAATGTCATCTCATAAATTCTTTCATCCAAGTTTGGCTTAAATGCACTGTGATGCTGAAGGAATGCAAAACCTGAAAAGTGGGGAATCAGGGAGCAGGGAAGAACTTAATGTTCATCTTGGGTTTCCCAAAGCCCTGACTGTGTGTTCAATTTACAACCCTTGTTTACTCACACAATATACCCTAGAAGTTTTCATCACTCATTTTCCCCAGTTTCAAATCTTTTGACGTAGGTGTTCCAGGGGCCCTTGTGAAATACTGCAAAAGTACTCCTACATGTGTTGACATTTTAACCCTTAAAGCCTCAATGTCTAATGAAAACTAAGTAATCGATTAGCATTCTTTTTTTTTAGTCCACATCTGAGGATATGTTTCATTGATTTTAGAGAGAGAGGAAGTGGGGGAGAGAGAAAAAAAATCCCAAAACAGAAACAGAAGTAAGGCACTATTAGTGAGAGGTAGAGGAAAATAAAACAACAGGATGAGATATACAAATTCATTAGATAGCAAAACTATGACACAGGATATAAAATAAATGTATTTAATATTTTTTTAAAAGAATTAAAAGTATGATAAAGGAATAAGCTTCAACACACATCCATATATAGAAGGAATGGCATGCGTTTTATAATATTCATAATTTCCTTTAAAATGTGATAGTCAACTAAATTTTATATCGCTTTATAAAAATTAATATAAAACAGAATATAGATTTATTTGTTTAAACATAATTAATTATATGACCTATCACTATTTAATCTTAACATGATTTTTGTCATCTGTATCACCTATAATTTATTTTTAGTGGATTTTATAAAACTACAAGAAATAAAATAAATTTATCACTGTATTTATTTCAATAATAAATGAAATTAGACTCTTTCTAGCATAAAGTATATCTGATTTGGCTAATTTCTTTAACAAAGGGGACTGGCTTTGGCAATTAGGTCAGATGGTGAAACTTCTTCAAAAGTTGAATAGCTAAAAGTTTCCATTGTATATTCTAAAGCATGTGAGAAGCTAGAAACACTTGAAAGAAAATACAGTATTGGTAAAATTGCATTGAAATTAATAATACCTTTATTTCTTAACCCTTTCTAAACATGTCATATTAAAAGGGGTGCCTATAAGTTCAAGAGTACCAGATAAAATTAATGGTCATTTATTAAGACTGGTGAAGATTTTTCAAAGGTAAAGGTGGATTTTTGGTGGGGTCTTTTCCTCCAGAAGCTGACAAATGAATAATTCTTGTGACTCTATAATATGTCCGTTTGAAGGGAAGAACTATTTTGAACTCTTTGCTTTAAACAAAATTGAAATGAAACCTCACTTTCAGCTACTATATCATTACCAAAAAAATTTTATGGTAGATATTCATGTGATTTTTGGCATAGAAGCCAGAAATAGTCCAAAGAATTGAGTGAAATTACTATAACAAAACAGTCTATTCATACCTGTTTATGAAAACAAGATTTCTTACACAGACATTTATAAAAATGAAAATTAGTTATAAAATTAATGCTGAACTCCCTCTCATTTTGGCAATGTCATTTTTATCCAATGATATCACAAACTAAAAAAGTAAAAGCTCCATTTACCTCACTTAGAGAAGCAAGTCCAATAAAAGTTTCCTTTCTAGTCATTTATCAATATTTATGTTTATCATATTTTGACTAGTTGTGTACTAATAATACCTGTTATGGCAACTCAATTCTGACCAAAAAATTCTAACACTTAGAACCTTAAATAACAGAAAATAAAATTAATTTCAAATTTTCTATTTTTATACATATATTTTAGAAGAGAATTATGACAGGGCGATTGATCAAAGATTTTCAATAAAGATTAGTTTCATTAAGACAATTTTTTCTGGGTGAAGTAAAATGGAAAAATGAGTTAAAGGAGATATATGAGTAGATGGATGGATATAGATAGATAAGTAAAAAAGAATGTATAAATAATTTCCAAATGTTGAAAAGTCTTCTTTATGTGTTTTTAACTGGATGTGGTGAAGGTCCAATCACAGTGTTATTTAAATTCCATTGAATGCAATTAAAGAGAAATGTAATCATTTTCCTGAAATATCAATATTTGTAATATAGTAGATATCATGTACTTGAAAATTTTAACTGATGGTAAAATTTTTTAGTGTTAACTTTCAAACGTGTAATGGACAGTACCTAGATTTTCAAAATTCATTTGGGGTTATGTGAATAAAAGTCTTTGAAGACTAGTGCTTCTAAACCTATCCCCCATAAAAGACCATTTTTTAAGAATCCACACTTTTGTGGAATAAGTGGTCCAACTGCACTTGACTACTTCACAGACCTTACCACATGTGACTCAATATGCGAGTTATACAAGACAAAAACTTGTCTATTCCCTGTTCAACAAGATTTGTACACTCTGTTTTTTTAAAATGTCCACATATTTTTGACACTCCTCTCCTCAAAAGGTGGAGTCCAACTTCCCTCCCCTTGAATGTGGGCTGGACCTAGTGACTTGTTTCTATGAAGAGAATGTGGCAGAAGTTACCTTGTGCGACTTCTGAGATTAGTCATAAAAAGCAGTGCAGTTTCTCTGTCTTGGATCATTAGCTATGGAAAAGCCAGCTGCTATGCTGTGAGGATACAGAAATAGCTTTATAGAAAGGTCCATTTGGAAAAGAACTGGGGTCTCCTGCCAACAGACATGAGAGTGAGTCATCTTGGAAGTGGATCCTCTGCCCCAATCTAACCTTCAGATGACTTCAGGCCCGTCCAAGACTGACTGCAACTTTATGAAGGATTCTGGGCCGGAAACAATCAATCAAGCATATTCTGATTTCTTGAACTACAGAAGTGGTGTGAAATAAATGTTTATTGTTTAAAACCACCAAGTTTGAGGAAAATTTGTTTTGCATTAATAGATCATAATACAGCCACTAGTCATGAGCTTGGATGTTCTGGCAGTGCTCAATCACTATGCCAATTTTTACTCTTTCAATTTCGGTGCTTGTCTCTTTACATACCTGTAACAGACGATTCATGGATTAGCACAAATTCATCAATCATGCTCTGAGTAGCGGCGCCGTTGGCGTCTTTTCATTGCCTCAAACACAGTTGCCATTGCTTTCTAGGTTCATCTGCCACTCATCTTCCCCAAGTAAATAGACTGTTACTTTCTTTCTAAACAATTGCCTTTGAGTTTGGCACCAGTCCCCAATCTAAGCAGTTATGACCAGGGGTACAGTCACATGCTGTAAATCATGGCAAATCTATGTGGAAAGAGCTTTCTCAAAGGAGGATAAAGTATATGGTAGACACTTAGGTTTTCATTAACTCTACGGCACATTTTTCAATTACCACTTAGGCCTTACTTCTTCCATGAAGTCTGCTAAATCAGTCTAACAGAGATCCCGTCGATGGATGGACACCACAACCCTTCCCCCACCCCTGCTGCCTTGGGCTTCGACCAAAAACTATGCTCTCTCCCTTGAACCAATCGTCAACACCAAGTTGTGGATTGCCCAGTGTACTGTCCTGGACTAGGACCAACTCTTTTTCTCATCCCCCTGTCTTCTCCCTGGAAGACCTTGCCTGCTATTATTGCAGTATATGGTGTTTTTAATACAAATACTATCAAGTTAATTCTTTTTATTAAAAATGAGAATTCATTTTTAAAGGAAAACTCTGAGAAAATGCTTTTGTCATACAAATTTTTATATGCCCACTGTACACAAACACTGATCTATATACTTGGCAAGTTTAAATTCTGAAAGCGAAGCACACTAGCTAGAGGCTGTACAGTATTGGGATTAGAATAGGTGCTTTGGGAAAAGAACTCCCTGCTCAAATCCAACCATGTTACTTAATAGCTATTATTAAGGCATTCTAGGCAAGATAATAAACCCCTCTATGCCTCTATTTAATTGTAAATAAAGATAGTAACAGAACCTAACTCAGAGACATAAATGAGTTAAGACATGTGCCTGGAACATAGCAGGTGCTCAATAAATGCTGGCCATTATTAGGGGTTTCTTGATCACGTGCATGTAATGAATGTGTTTACTTTCTCTCTCCTATTATGTTCATCAATCACAAAGACCATAATTTCTACTTTTTGTATCTCCCTATTGTACTCATCTAATGGTTTACTCAAAGGAGAGTCTGTAGACCACCTGCCTCAGAATCATTCATGGATCTTGTCTAAAAATGCTCACTCTTCAACTCCTCTCCACACCTAAATTAGCATGTCTGCATGTGAGGCCTAGGAAGCTGTATTTTACACAAATACCACCCAAGGAATTGTGATACGGTTCAAAGTTTGAGAATATACTTCATAAACATGACTACAGGCATATAGAACAGCTCCCCCAGGTGAGGCAAAGACTAAGAGCGAGGCCCAAGGGAATTTCAAATCAGCCACAGTCATTCTCTGCAAATATCTCCACTAGCATATTTTACTAAATAGCAAACAACTATTGGAAAGTTAAGATTGCTGTGATGTAATTTTAATGCAATATAGTGGCTATCAAATTGCCCATAAAGAGAGATAAAAATGCATAGAGAGTATATTCACGGATGAATTTGTGCTACAGACAGCGAAATGCAAGCATGGTTGAAATGAAATGCTGAGGCACTTAATGTTTGGTCATGTTGCATATTTACATGGTCATAACTCTGAGAAATAATAATGGCCACATGTGCCCCCGCACAGGCTGCCCTTGTCAGATTCTTATAGGTCAACACTCCAACACTATGGGCTTCAGAAAGTGCTAGCATGTTGCTATGCCACATCTGCAAGAAATTGAATACAAACTGCAGCTGAATTTATATTTCAAGGTAGTGGTTTGCAGCTGCACATCATTTGTTTTGTCTTGTTTAAAATAGCTCTAAATCGCGTGCCAGCTACTGTACGCTCCAGATACTATTAATTAGAGATGGAAAAGTAAAGCAGCATCTTGTCCTTTGGAGGCTTGTCCCAGGTTGCTTCCAAAAACCTGCCTCAGCTCTCTGCAACCCCATCAGAAACTTCCAAGTAATCGAGGTGGTTTTTCTAAACAGGGGTCCTTCAAGGTGTGGTTCAAGAACGGTTTGTTCAAAAATCACCTGGGAAGCTTATTGAAAATGCGGTTTTTTATACCTAGTCCTGCACTCACTGAACCTGAATCTCTGGGAATGGGCCCAGAAATCTGCATTTTAAATGTATTCATATGTGTGGTAAAGTTTGAGAACCACTGTAATTTCAAGCCCACTCTAAAATCAATCACTTCCCCTGAAACCAAGTAGGATTTTACTCAGCCTCAGTCTGCCTTCCTAATTTCCTCTCTGCCATACTTCTTCATTCAAGGGCAAGCAAACTCTCATTTGCTTATTGTTCTTCCTGACAATTATAGTGAAACTCAGGATAAAGGATTTTACTGACTTTCCCTAGTTAGTAAAGTCCAGATATAAATTATCTTACCCATTATGAATATGGCCCTAGGGGAGTCAAACTGCATCCTGATTCATTGTGAGAGAGAATGCATCTGTCCTTGTAGTATAAGAAGCTCCCAAGAACAAGAGTGCTGGGTAAATCAGTGTTACCATAGCACTGTACTCCTGTGGCTTCCCTTCCTTACTGACTTAGTTGTAAACATTATTCCTAAATTCCTCATTGATACGACTCTGTTGGGATTACCAAGTGTGAATATGTGGCCACTCTTTAAGTACCTGAAATGTGTTGATATTGATCCTGAGACTAGATAAAGGGATAACCCCCTCCTCGCAACCAAGTAGATAGTAGGCCCTCAATAAATATGTGTGGAATGAATGACCAAATAAATCCCACTGTCCTGTTATCTCACCACATATATCATAAACTGTTGAGGATTTGCTCAAAAAATCCATGGGCTCAAAGAACATATATGCATAACCCATAGACACAGGTAAACAGAGTGGTGATGGCCTGAGGGAAGGGAGAGTGAGGACTGGGTGCAGGTGGGCAAAGGGAGAAAAACAGGGACAACTCTAATACTGTGAACAATAAAAATAAATTTAAAAACACCCCATGGGCTCTACCATAACTCATAACTAATTGCCATGGTTTTGATGCCTTGTTAAATTTCTCATTGTAAAAACGAGGTCTGTCCATGTAATATGAAAAATAGAAACATTTATTGAAGAAGATACAAGAAACATTGTGCATAGGACAGTGATGCCCCAGTCTCTTTCAAAGTAGGCACCTTGGAACCTCACACAGTTCCCCCAATGCCATCAGCTGCCCCACTGTATTTTCTTGAATATCATCAAAGATCTGAAATCTGATCCTGTTCAAAGGTGATTTTCATTTTGGGATAAAGTCAGAAGTCACAGGGCACCAAATCTGGGCTATAGGGGGGCTGAGTCACCTAAGTGATTTGATGTTTCACCAAAAAACTCTGCCAGAGATGTGATGCATGAGCAGGCACATTGTTGTGATGAAGCTGCCAATCACCATCTGCCACAGAGCTGCAGCCTTATGAATCATCCAAATATTTTCAGCAGAGGAATGTTCAAGCTTAAAGCAAAATTTGATGCAGATTCATTGCTCTACTTGCTCAGTCATTTTGAACACAATGGCCACATAATACACATGCTCATTCAAGGGCATTTATCACCTTCAGTGACTAGTACAGTGAAGTCTTCATTGTTCACACGCATGCATTCCAGTCCACTCACCTTGTCTGCCAGGTTACATTGATGTTGCACAAACCATTCTCTTCACATTAACAATAGCTGGACTTTTTCCAGACAGACCTCATACATCTTTCCTTTTGCAAATTATTTCCATAGCATCCTATCACATCTCTTCTGTGTGTTCATATCTTGCCCATTTCCATGAACTTCTATTCAAAATGTTTCTCTTGAGAATGGGCAGCTGCTCTTTTTAATGGAAGGCCTCCGGATTGTGTTTGAAATTAAATCTTTTTAAACAATTTTGCTTTACTAAAGCCCTTTCTAATCTTAAAAGATTAATCGATAATTTTTTAAAAATGTATTGCAGACTATTGGTCAATTTTTACTTTGTGTTCATAAATGAATTGAAGTGGAATTTTTCTGGAGGTTAAACATTTTGGGAGCTGATATGTTGAGTGACTTACTCATGTGTCAGCAAAACATCCAGTCACAGGAGAAAACTTTGGACAACTTCTGTGTTTCCTGGTCAACTTGTCACTTATTAAATACTTGAGAGTGATTAAGTGAGGCAAAACAGTCCCCATTTGTACTTACTGATCCAGCTAAATTATTCATAGCACTTCCAAAATATGAGATATGGCCACTGAATTATTTAGTTGCCCTATTCATGACCCTCAAGTTTTAGACAGCACAAGAATACTAGTTTTTTAAGGTAATTGTTTATTTTATTTTTCACTTAGTTTACATTCAATATTATTCAACATTAGTTTCAGATGAACAGCGTGGTGGTTAAACAATCATGTACTTTACAGAGTGGTACCCTGATATTATCCCCACCTGGCCCCATACATAGTTATGATATTATTGACTATATACCCTATGCTGTTATTTATGTCCCCATGACTATTCTGTAACTACCAACTTGTATTTCTTAATCCCTTTACCTTTTTCACCTGGCTACTTTTGCTCACACTTTTCCCCCTTCTCATCTCATCCTATCCCACCAAACTATCCCATTTTAAGCAACAGAGGAGAACAGAATAATTGCCATTCTCAGATGAGCCCTAGACCTTGGCTTCTTATTGCTGAAGCCGGGATGTGGCACAAGATAGAACAATTTGACTTTCCCAGTGAAAGATGATGTAGTTCAAATAGGAGCTGCATCCTTACAGTCAGTTACCACCTAAGAAGCTGTGTAACAATCCATTCAAATGTACTCTTGTAACTAATGCTCTAATTACTACTTACATAATTACAACTAATTCATCAATTAATTCACAAATATTTATTGAGCACCTACTATGTGCCAAGCACTGTTCTAGCTCCAAGGATATAGAGTTAACACAAGATTTCTGTTCTCATGGAAATTTCATTCCAGCAAGGGGAGAAAGACAATAAACAAGTAAACAGATAAATAAGATAAAGATGCTGGTAACTGCTATGAAGAAAATAGAGATGGAATAGAGAGTGTATTGTTTAAAATACAACTAAATTTCAAGAACAAAGAGATTAGAAATACAGATGCTCAAATTAAATTAAAAATATGTATTTTATACATATCTCCAGAGGTGACCTGTCCAGTGCCAGACGGTGGCTCCATCTGTGAGGTCTTCCAAGACGCAGGTTCCTTTGATCGCCCTGTCCACACCGTAGGGTGGTGTCCTTAAGCACATGGTTGGAGAAGCTCACCAGCCCCATGTCTGCATTTCAGCCTGTGGGAAAAAAAACAGAATGTCCAAGGCGAGCGGCATGATTAAGGAGATGAGCCACACATGATATACTTTCATTCCTCTCATTTCCCGTTAACCCAAACTTAGTCACACACCACAGCTTATTACAAGGAGCTGTGGTTGTATCTAGAAAATACAGGATCTATTTGGGCAGTCAGGTGCCCACCTAGAACATAAGAAGTGTAAACAATAAAGGGATAAAAGGCACATGTGTGGTCTCTGCCATAACTGTCCTTTTGTACCCTGGACTACAGAGATGGGGGCTTTTTCAAATAAAAGCTTTTTTTTGGATAAAGTGGTCAAGGAAGACATGAGCCCCACAGGACAAGAAGGAGGCAGCCATGTACAAATGTGGGCGTTAGAAATCAGCAGTCACGCATTATGGTGACAACGGACATACATGTTTCAAGCTGAAGTTTTAATTCATATTTAGTTTTTTAATTGTAATAATACGTGATTATTTAAGATAAATTTACTAATAAGGCCTATCTCTCTACATATACATTTTTTATTTGGTAAAATTCTCAATCCCGTTTACATTCCAAACCTGGTTGCTTTTGGCAAGTTTGACACACAGTCACAGTGAAGAATTTATATAGAATAATGTAGAAACTAAATTTTGAAATTTGGGTATTTCCATTTGTTTTTCCAATCATCCTCAATTTCCAAACAGCAATTACCATCTTCTCCACACCCTTTGCCATCCCTTCTATAACCTAAGCTACTGGGCAGCTCCATGGAGAGGCTAAGAAATTATGGAATGAGGAAATCTTCTTCTAAAGTAAATAAAGAGGGATTTCTAAGTTTCAGACTCACTCATTAGTCAGCGGAATTGTATACAAAGCAAGAACTGTTTTGACATTGATTATGAGAGAAGAAAATGCTTGCTGGGAAGGCTTCTCCTCCTTGCCTGATTCTGGGCACTAGCCATGCATTTGATAAATTCGGGTCTAATTCAAGCCGTAAGAAATACCACCCGAGGCAGGCCTATAATCCATCTGGCCAACTGTTCAGACTCAGACAGACACAACCAAAGATTCTCAGCGAGGGGGTCCAGCGCCTACCTGATTCAGCCACGGCTAGGTAGGAACACTGCACTGCGAGTCCTGGCTTTTCTCTGCAGAAATGGAGGCTGCGCATCAGGGTGTGCCATCATCTCGCAAGTCTCATGCTCCCTCTCTGGGAAGCTGTCATCTGCCTCCGAGTCCATGAGCATCTGTTAGTTAAAAAACAGACCTCACTCCTTACAATGGTTGCAGGAATGTGCACTTCTCAATAATGAGTCGAAGTTGCTGGGGATAATAATGATCATAAATACCTTTTTCCTAGGTGACTTACATACTTGGCAAACACTGGACTTAAGAAGACATAACCTTCTTTCTCCTTTAGTGAAATGATACCTATTACTGTTTCTGAATAGCAAAGGTTTCTGAATAGTAAAGTTTCATATTGTATGGCACCTAGGTCCTATGTCCTTCCTTCTATGAAGTCCACAGGTAATGAATTTCATTAAATAGTATGTTTTCTGTGAAGTTCCCATCCTTGGTCTAACAAAAAATCTTTAGCCACACTCTGACTACATGTTTTTCTGAAAACAATTTTATTTAAATTTATATAAAGATAGCATGAAGAGACAGTGTATAAAAGCTGAAAAATACCAGTGCTGTCCAGATCTTTATCTTCTGTATTTTACTTCACCCACAGGGCCAGGGTGGAGGAGTATGGAATGTTCTGATGGCTGCCTCCATGCCGCCTTGATGGACTTTCTTATAAACCTCAGATCTGATTAACTACCACTGACATGTTCTTAGCTCTGAGCTCACCTCCTGAATTTGTCTGAAATCTGTAGCTCCCACATCCCTAGCCTTTTAAATCCTTAAAATATCAAAGTGCATAAAGGAGAAAGATGCAGATCGAAACCCTGGCACTTGGAAGGTTCGAGTAATATTTTGCACTCAACTAAAAAGAAGACAGAAAAGTGTCCACAACACACATAGGCATAGAAATGTCCTTTGATCCAGTAAGACCTTCCTAGCTGGACAATGCTTTGGAAATTAACTGAATTACATTTTAATCCCAACCTTTCTCCACTTGAAAAATGAGGACCCTAGGAACCAGGACGATTCAGAGACCTCCCCAGGTCACAGGGGCATTGAGGAGCAAAGCAGAAGTAGAAGCAAGGACCCAGTGCCCTTTTCACTCTACCACAATGTTGGTTGGAAATATTTCTGTTTTTGCATCCTTGAGTCTACAGAGGCTCAGCGCAGGGTTTTGGCATAGCACAGCTCGGTGTTGAAATCTTCCTCTCCACTCTAACACTTCCCCAGTCCAAAAAGCCATATAAGGAACGTGAATCTATATCATAGTTCTTAATTAGCTTTGACAAACTTGATGTCTTGCCAACCAGTATACTAGCTACATCACACCCATTGACTCCAACAGGCAAATGATTCTATTAAATAACTAGACTTAATATCTCAACTAAAAATGGCCATCTGTTCACTCCTAATTATCATCTTCCCAAAACATATTTATTTGACAATTTTAAAGAAAAGCTCCACTTATAGTAAGAACTGAGGATTTGAATTTTTAGCTCTTCTGCTGAAAAGCTGTCAACTAAACTTAATATTATCTCAAACCTGGTTCAAGTCCTACTTGAAATAGACACACACATTTTTTCAGATGGTTCCAAAAACACATTCTTGCATTTATTTCTTTTTTTTTTTTAAAGGAACAAATTGTGAGGGGGGATGATCAATAAAGTGGGTTGCCTTTCTTGTTCCCCTTTTTTTGTAGTTTTTGCCTTTCTTTCCTCCTAGCTTTCTTTGACATACATATTCTTGACAGAGCAAATGGAAGGGGAAAATTCAGCTGCCAGCTGCACCTTGTCATTAATTGACTTAACATGCCAGCCAAGGAGCCAGCTAGCTGCATCCTCCACCTCCCATCATCCTCCCTGTGTGCCTCTCAGGGGGCCTCCCCTGGATTTCAATCACTGTACATGAGCAGTTCTTCCTCTGTGTCATTCCTGTGGAGTGTGGATTTGCGTGCAGTCATTCAAAGTCTCTTTTGAATGTTTTAAAAAGCCAGAATCTCAATAGCTCTCAACTTGGCAGACAGGGCCTAACTTTGGTTGTATTGTATGAGCACATCGGGTACTTTTTCAAAGTTGAAGAGCCACTAAACTTGAAGAAATTGACAGCAGAAAAAGAAATTGCCTGACCATTCACAATAAACAAGTAAAAGATGATAGTTACAACATTCATAACCAAGACTTTTTTTTCATTCAACCATTAGCCATCTCACAGGACAAAATAGGCTTATCAAAAACCAAAACAAAACAAAACAAAAAAAAAACACAACTCTTTTTGGGGAGTTATTTTCTGAAATAAAGAAGAATGAGTTGAACTGCCTCTGGCCATCTGTGTATGTTTTTTCACTTTCGTTGCCTTTGCTGATTGGAATGCATTGTGGTATCTTGGCCTCTCTTGAGGAAAAACAGGCAATTAAGAAGCTTTCCAGAGACCAACCGTTCATAGGAATGACTTTCAAGCAACATTTATTCACTTATTTAAGCAATAAATAATATTGCTTACTGTGTACCAATTTCTATGCTAACGTCTGGGAATACAACCATGGGCCAGGTAGCCAAGTTTGCTGTCTTTATGGAATTTATAGTCAAGAGAGGGAGAGACCGATTCACTGCTTAACTAATTACACAAATGCAAGAAAAATGGTGTGCCAAAGAAGCCTCGACTTTTAAAAAAAATAATTCTCAAAAAATGGTGAACATACTGTTTTAATGTTTTAAATACTGATCTATGGAAAATAAAGAAATCTATATTGATTTAATTGTTACTATATGTCAAGGGCTTCACACATACTGTTCTGCTTCATTTTTACAAAGAGTTTTATAAGTAGATACAAAGGAAACTAAGGCTCAAAAAGTGGAAACTATCAACCATAAAGCCATAATCATATGCACATTCATCTAATTCAAATTTCATGCATATACTCCCAGACTTTCTGACTTTCTCAGCTGAGTCTTCTTTGGCACCTTAACTGAAAAGGTCACATTGCTTCAGACTTCTCTTTCATCAGTTAGAAGCAGGCATACAAGATTCTCTAGCTAATGATTAGAATAATTATCTAAGAGTCTAAAAAATAGTCTCAACCTGTGTAAGATCTCCAAAAAAGAAAGCCTCCCCCACTTTCGATGGCAACACAATCTGATGTTTCGTAATTCTGCAAGCATACTAGTGCTCAATGAGTTTCTACCATTTAGCAAGTTCTCGATGCCAGATCAAGTTTCTGTGCTAATCTGGGTTTGAGATTTTATAAGAATAAAGCCCAGAATTGAGAAGTTAAACCGTCCATATATACCAACTCATTAGGCATAAAAAATAATTAACTAGCAATAAAAAATCTATCTTCCTAAGCATAGTATAGTCCACGTACACACCTTTTGTTCTAAATACCAATAAAGGATGGTCCTATTTGCCTCCTGCTAGACATATACAGCAAAAATTTTATATTACATTTTGTAAGGAGATACCACTAAATACAAAGTAGAATCGCATAGATATATATACATATATATATATATATATATATATCTTCCCCCAAAAAACCCTGAATTATCTTCTGGAGGGTGGCTTCCAGGAGTATAGGCTCCCTCCACTAGGTGAGTGTTCTAGAAACCCATCTGTATCAGTGTGCCAGCTGGCATTGTTGTGAGAGGCTGCATTTCGCTTTACTGAATTTTTTTTAAAGACATTTTGAACATGTTTGCCCATTTCATGATGGGTGATTTATGAGCAGCGCTGCTCACACCAGGCTGAGTGCTCAGCAGTTTTTGACCAAAACCAGCATGACCCCCATGCCCCACTCTCCCTACTCACCCAGTCTCACCCCGAGCAACTTTTTATTGTTTCCCCAGAGGAAAAAAGTCCTCAAACGGAAATGATTTGCCGAGGTAGAAGAGGTGAAACAAAAAATGACAGAAATACTAAAAGGCATCAAAATTGACAAATTCAAAAACTGTTTTAAGCAGTTGGAAGAAAAATACCTCGATAGGTGTATTGCATCAAATGGAGCGTACTTTGAAGGTGACTGAAGTTTAAACATCTAAGAACAAATACACAAATTTTTATAAATAAATTCTGTTTTGGGGGAGGTCCCCCCTTGTGTGTGCGTGTGTATTTTAAACCAACAATACCAGGTGCTGGTGAGGATGTAAAATACTACAAACATTTTAGAAAATAATTTGGTAGTTTTTTAAAAAGTTCAACATATACCTATCATACCACTTAGCTAGTCCACCCCTAGGTTTCTACCTTAGAGAAATGAAAACATATCCACAGTAAGACTGTACACAAATGTTCAGAGTGACATATTATTTATAAAAGTCAAAATGAGAACAGCTTAAATGCCCATCAATATGTAAGTGGTTTGTCCATATAATGCAAAAACTACTCAGCAAAAAAAAAAAAAAGTTATGCTAAATAAATAGAAATTTCCAATGAATCTCACAATCATTATGCCAAGTGAAAGAAGCATGACAAAAAGGAGTATATACTGTATGCTTCTATTTATATGAAATCCTAAAAAATGTAAACTAATCTCTAGTGACAGGAAGCAGATCAGCAGTTGCAGTTGGATCTTGACAGAGGTAGGAATAGATTACAAAAGAGCTGGAGGAAAATTTAAAGAAGTAGAAGTAATTGTTAATTACTTTACTTAATTCATACTTTGTCTAATTATCCCAACTCCAAGTCAATGCAGTGGATTGCTGTCTTTGCTCCATATTTAAGTGTATCTCACATAGTCCCTCCTCCTGAGCCCAATTCAAGTTTGATCACATAGACTGTAGGGTGATAAAATGTTTTTGAAGTGTGGAAAGAATGGGAGCATTAATTAACACACAGAAAGCATAGGTCGTGGTTAAGAATGAGGACCTCTGAGTCAGTTCTATGTCTCGCTCGCAATGGGACCTTGCAAGAAATTTCCTGTCTAAGTTTTCTTCACCCGTAAAATGGAGATAATAATACAATTGACCCTATGAAGTTATGTCGGATATTCAATAAGATAATGCATGTATACAGCATGAGCCTGGTCCACATAAGTTCCTAATAAACAAACCCTGCCATAACACTCAAATGGTGTGCCAAAATTTCTAATTTCTTAAAATACTCAGCCATGATACTGCAAGGTTAATTAAATGATCCAGGTGAACCTGCATAGTTCATTGGTGGGAGTTCCAGAAGTCAACCATTAATCCTATCTTGTTCAAATTTCCTTAAATGCTGGGTGCGTTTTCATGGGCATTTTACTACAATAAGAGTATTACCAAGGCACCAGGTTTTCTCTATTCTTATCCATCATTTTCTCCCTGTTTTTGTAATAATATCAAAGTTTTTTTTATGAGGTTTTTAAACTAAAATACTGGATGTAGAGGTTCACCAAGGAAAACTGTTAAGTCTTTCTATTTACAGGTGGATTAAACTTTTCGGTACCTTGCCCTTTGATGATGTCAGTGATGTCTTTCAATTTGGAATTCTCTCTATCTGTTACCTAGTTGGAACTCAATAAGAATTAACACATTTATTTCCCTAGTTCAGGATTTAGATTTATCAACCTAGCACTGAAGTACACATGATAACAGCCATCACATGGGTTCAGAGATAGGTTCCATAGGAGGCTCATGAAGGTTGCACTGAAATACAAGTGTATTTTGAAGTACAAGTGCATCATTTTAATACTGCAGTGATTCTGACCCTAACTTGACAGGAGCACTGAATTTTTATTATTCCAAAGTAGAGTAGATGTTTCTTCATTGACTGTAAGGAGACAGGAGCCTAAATAAATGGGTCCCTGATCTGTGCCAGTCACTGTGCAAGAAGCTTTTTATGTCATTTCTATAAACCCTCATAATATACCTCTCCCATTTTTTCTTTTATGTCCTTTTATTTTTTTTACTTTATTTTTTTAAGTTTCTAAATCATGTTTATTCTATCACAATTGTCTCAATGTTTCCCCCTTTACCCCCCTGCACCCATCCCACCCCCACCCCCCCGCTCCCACAGTCAGTTCCCACTCTGTTGTCCATGTCCATGGGTCATTCATACATGTTCTTTGTCTAGTCCCTTCCCCTTCTTCCCACCATTGTCCTATTTCCCCCTTTCCTCTGGTCACTTTCAGTCTGCTCCATGTTTCCTTACCTGTTAAACTTCTCCCATTTTACACAGGTAACTGAGGCTTCACTTACTTAAGGTTGTAGGTATAGTATGAAATGCAGCCTGAATTTGATGCTACACAACCTATATTCTATACATTATAACATATCACATCTCAATGTTTGTGGGTTTCAAAGGGCTACCTTATAATTTTTCTTTCAAATGAAGGAATTTTTTAGTAATTATACCAGGACAATAGGCATACACTAGGACTCTGCTGAGCAAACTGAAGTGGTTGATTAACCTCATCTGAGTTAGCAACTGCTTAAGCAAGTTTCAAAGCAAAGAGATATCAAGAAAAGAAAATGAGAAGAAAGTTTGTCACATGCTGAATACGGGCTAAACAGGCTCTCTGGAATAGGAAGATATGACCTGGATTGCAGGGAAAAGATTTCTGCCTATAATCTAGTCCCCTACTACTCACAGGGTGCGTGGTCTGCAAACCACCAGCAGCATCACGGAGTTCGGTTAAAAATACAGAATCTTGAGCCCCACTTCAGACCTACGGAATCGGAATCGGAATTTTAACAAGGTATCCTGATGATTCATGTACCCATTAAAATTTGAGAGGCACTGGTCTATAGATTTACAAATTTGCTTACCATTTGACTAATTTGCGTAGTTTAACTGGAAGGAAGGAAGGAAGGAAGGGAGGGAGGGAGGGAGGGAGGGAGGGAGGGAGGGAGGGAAAGAAGCAAAGAAAAAGAATTTCAAGGGCCCATTGAGTGGAGATCCTGAGTCTGTGGATTTCTAGGTGGATCCAAGAATCTAAATTTAGAAGAGCTCTCCATAAAATCCTTGGGGACAGTTAGATTTGGGGCCCACTAATCTAGGGTATCCAATGTAAAGGGCACCCAAATTTTCATCAGAATCATACAGGGAGTTGAAACGAAGGCAGCTTGAGATACTCTGAGATTTACTCTATTTACATTTTTATCAAGAAATTTATCTATTTTCGGCCAAAAAAAAATCCTTAGAGAGCTAGATTCCATAATAGGAAAATATGTTAGCTGAGGAATTTTCAGTGAAATGAAGCAAAGCATAATTTTCCCAAAGAAAGCCTTCCAGTTCCTGAAGTAGACCCAAGTAGCCATAAATGTACCCAGACACAGACACAAACATAAAATAAGACCAAGAAGATAGCCAAATGCTGCTTCCCAATGTATTCCTAGTCATTATGACTTGGTGGTCTTTGTGAGAACATCTGTCTCCCCACCTCCCCCTCAGGACCAGAGTTGTGTGCACAGTCTCTGTTTCTCTGTCATTTCTCAGGGTATGATCACTCAGCAGAAGCTAAGCCTACACAAGTTCAGACACCTCATTCTATTATTTCTACTCTTCTTCCCACATTTCTTATTGACAGTAAATTTTTTGCTAAGTGTCTAATGAATCTCTAATGAAGCAAAGTTTAGGGATTAAGGGTCAATGACTAGATTGAATCTAAAAACCCATATCTTAATTTGTGGTGGAAAAGATACAGCATTAAACTCATAAACAATGTAGTCTAGAATCAGAACAAAAAGTCAAGGTCATGAATACAGATGTTCACATTCAAACTCTGAAGGAAGAATGGTCCAGAGAAATAAAATAAGACTTAAGGCAAGAAGAGAGTGCTAATGTCTTGGTCTTCTGAACCAGGTCCAGCAATAAATAGATCCCTCTAGCTATCCATCTAAAGTTGATCTTTTTGAAGGAATGCTGGAAATTGTAGGTCTCTCAGGTGTAGAGGTTTCCATTCTTTTTATTCTCTGTCCTTTGATATATTATCTCCTTACTTCTCATGTTTACTTTTCCAATATTTTATAATGAAGAGAAAGGAAAATGAACAGCCCAGTAATCATGCATCTAAATAATTAGCATTTTGCTTTATTTTCCCTATTATCTAAATTTTTTTATTGAACCATTTTCAAGTGAGTTGCTGACATCATGACATATAACTACTAAATATTTCAACTCACTTCTAAGAATAAGCTCTTACGCATTACCACAGTGCCACTTAAATATCAAAGAAAACTGGGTAAAAATAATTCCTTAATGTCACCTAATATCCAAGTCCTTATTGAACCTTCCCTAACTGTCCCTAAAATGTCTTTACTCCATTTTACTTCAAAAATTTTCTAAGACAAAAGTTGAAAGAATTTTACAGTGCATTTATATACCCATAGATAGTACCATTAATTTTTTACTACACTTGTTATACCATGTCTTTACATCTGTATGCATTCTTTACCCACCAATCCATCTTATTTTTTCACATTTTTCAAAGTGAAGTTCATCAATACAGTTTACCCTTAAATATTCTATATGCAAATCATTAAACTGAGTTCAATATTTGTTTACAATTTTTTCTTTTGGTGGAAAGTGTACATAAAATGAAATGCACAGATATTAAATTACACATTTGCTCATTTTTAACAAATTGATACAGCTATGTAGCCTAAGTCCATATCATTACCAGGAAGTTCCTTCTTGACCCTCCCCAGCTAATCCCCTCCCGACTCCCCACCCTCAGAGACAAGCACTGTTCTGAAGTTTTCTATCAATGGCTGAAAAAGGAGTTTTGATTTTCCAACTATAATTTTAGAATCATCTATTTCACCTTAGTTCTGCCCACTTTTCTTCATGTAGTTTAGATCTCCAAAATGCATTTTACAACTTTCCTTTCCCAAAACAAATACAGTCAAGTATTCTTACCAAAATGTTTCACCTAAATCTCATCAAGCCTTTAAATCTATCTAATTTCCTACCTTGAATAGGAACAATTTGATCCACATGATGAGAAAACAATTGGGCACATCCAGAATAAGAGAGTCTACAAGATCTCTTTAAAATGTTAAGATCATAAAAAGGGAGAGATTAGCGGTGCTCTCTCACCTTATAAGACTTAGAAGATACATCAACTAAATGCAATGTTCCTTTTTAAACACCTGATCATTTTCGCATAAATAATAAAGGCCTGAGAGATGTAATGTTATACATGTTCCACTTTGAATATTAGAGAGAAAATAAAGCCAAATCACATAGTACTGATTGCACAAAGAAGACAAGGCTTATTGAAAGCAAGAAGATCAACCCAATCCAAGGAAGAGTCTTTCAGCAGTTCCCCTGCTAGTACCTTGAAGCCAGACCTAGAGCATCAGGGTGCCCTGGAACTTTGTGTGACCATGATGCAGGGAAGGAAAGGAATTCTCACTGTAACCAATCATGCCATGATTCTCTCTCCACTGGAAACCACCAAATACCATAAAGGAGAGAAGAGTTGCTCAACTATGCTGCTTCTAGCTTCATTTTTGTTGTGCCTACTGTGCTGGGTAGCCCTAATCCCCACTTTAGGAATAAAGAATTGATTCCCTACCTCCTGGGAAGATTGTGGGATGACAGTTCTCTGCTGAGAGCCCTCTCTGGGAAGTGCCGCAAAGGAAGAGATCCAGCTCACCCAAAGTCACTGACCCTTCCTAGGGCAGGCTATATTCAATGGCCTGTTAACCTAGATAAAGAGTTTGCTCCCTGGCTCCAACTTGGCACAAATCTAAAGGGCCAGACAAGCCTCAGAGCTTCCCATGGAGTTGGCTGAGCCCTTATTAGATGGAACCACAGCCAATCTCTTCTTCTGCCATGTCTTTTTTGTTCCATTCCTTCCACACTTCTTGCTCTTAAGAATACTCCCCAGGACCCTCCCTGTGTGCTCATCTCCATCTCAGAGTCGGTTTCCTGGAGAATCCAGCATGCAGCAAGGTTACATAGCCAATTCCCTTTAGAGGGCTCATAATGCTTTCATTGGTATTTCTACAGAAATCAAATTTACTCAGATTTTTCAGAAGGAGAAATCGAGGCACAAACTTTCCGTGACTTGCTTAAGATTACCCAAGATGCCAATGTTGTGCAAAAGCAGTATGCCAAGGCATGCTCTAGAGCCACATAAATATGCTGCCAAGTTTTCATCTCCATATAAAATTTATTTTTGCTACAACAGCATAAAACTTACAATTCTGGCAATGTGTGCCAGATGGAATGTTAAGATCCATGGGTTTACAGAGTGGAGCACAGAGCTGGGTGTAACAAGTTAGGAACAAGTGTTAAGAAGCAGAGTAATCAAAGAAAGAAAGCGTATTTACTGGAAATGTGAGATACTCTCCTCATGAGTCTACAGGAGGGTATGGGCAGGACAAGAAATCTACTGAAACAGCAACACCACGCTGCGGGGTGACAACGACTATTGCAATAACTGTAGATGGTTTTAGAGAAGCTGCAAAACATAGTTTTACAATAGGAGTAGTTAACATTAATGTTTTTGCTATTTATTTAATGTGTGGAGATTTACCATCGAAACTTCCAGCACTCAAAAGTTAGCATTGAATGCAAAGAGTTGATATCTCTAAGCTGGGGATTAGAACCCCAGAAATTGGGTCCCCACCATGATTTCTGTCTGCATCCATATTTTAACATAGAAAAAAAGAGGTATTTTTTATTATCCCAGATTGAGAAGCATGCGCTGTTTCCTAATAAAATTAGGCTTACTGGCATTTGAAGCATGTTAAACACAGGATTGCTAATCAGAAGAGAATATAAAAGAGAGAGGAGGCACTTACTTAAAAAAGCAAAGCTAGCAATTTGACATCCCTGGATCTGTTCAGCATAAACACGCGGCCCCATAGAGTGAACAAAAACATGGCACTTCATTTTGACAGTGTCTACACTGCTTTTCTATTTTCTTTTCTAAGTCTGTTGGCACATTCCCTGCCATGCACATTCCCTCCAGCGGGGCCTATCATCTCAGCAGCACAAAGCCTTCTTTGTACCCCTGAAAGTGAAGTACTGATAAGCCCAACGGAATCAGATGAGACAGATTTCTGGTTCTTTCAAGCATTGGCAAGGTCCAGTTTTCAAAACGTCTGTGGCCAGGGCTCCAGAGTCACATAGGAACTACTGTATTCTATGACTTATTGGCAAATCTGCAACTATTTCACACTGACTAAAGTCCGCTCTCCAGCATCAAGACCGGTTGCGGTAATGATCTTGAATCCATCACATAACCACACAACACTTTATTTCATGCTAGTGAAAAGTCACAAAATGCACTCATGGGTCTTGCTTTTAAAGATATTTAAAACAAAGAAAATATTTTAACTATGAAGTCAAAAGTGGAGGAGAGTTTTAATCCCCTGTAACTTCTTATCTGCAGCACCTCCTGGTTATTCTTCTCCTAACAGGCTGGTCATTTTCATTAATGCAGCTGGCAGTTCTGCCTTCACCCGAAGGGGAATGTAGCCCAGGGCAGCCAACAATAACTTGAAATTCTCTGGTTTTTGTCACTTGCTGTTAGAATCACAGCCTTTTCTAAATTTAGGATAAGGAATCATATTAAACAGTGACCTGACTGCAAAGCTTCGAGTTTGTACAGGGGCACAATCAACAACATCTTGGATTGTAAGGGTCAACAATGTGAACATTTCAGAGCCTCCTCCTGGTTCACCACTACAAAGAAAATGACATCGTGATCTAGGCTTTATTTGCAAGACAGAATGCAGATGGGTTCACTTACATTTTTTAGCTTCCTTTTCTAATGCTCACAGTATAGTTTATGGATTCACAGCATCTGCATATGTCAACTTGTGGCTCTGAAGGATTAATTTCACTTTATCCAATATGTTGCTAAGCCTCTTAGGGAATTCGTGGTTTAGTGCGCTGGGCTGACCTAGCACTAATTTAACTCAGATTCTGTTTTTCATGCTGTTACAATTTAACTATTATAGCATTCTTTGTGGAAATGCAGATAAGGTTATTTAATGAAAGGAAAGAATGACAAATAAAATATTCTTTATCTCCAACAGGTCGTGGAGATCTAAAGTCTCTAGTTCAGTCTAGCAGCTGGCATCTCCCCCCACTCCCATCCCCACTATTGTTGCCTTAGTTTAGATTTCTTGGGCTTCCCCAGGGCCTTCATACCAACCTCCTACCTGGTCTCCCTTCTTTCAAAGCCTGTCTGCCCTGATACCAGGAGTCTTTCTAATCTGATCATGTCGCTCTCTTCCTAAGCAACCTTCTTAGGTAGCCGACCTTTGCATATAAGATGGAATTTTTTTAAATGTGGTTTTATGGAAGTGCAAAAAAGTTCTGGTTTCATAACGTTATTTGAACTAATGAATTCACCACAGTCTACAGCCTTATCCTCAGATTCATAAACTCAGAAATTCGATCAGTATCTCGGCAGTGGACCCACATGAACTAATCCCGCAAGATTCATGTAGGAACCAAAATTGTCAGCATATTAATTTTCATTGAAGCATATCTGCTAGACAAGGCCTAATCCTCATTTTGGCCTGAGCTTCATATTCCTCCCCCTGAAGCATAGTTACATGAGTAGACATTTTATAATAAGCTATTTTATGGTCATGGAGTTTGCTCAGGAGAGTGAGTTGTTTGGCCATTTGGGGCCTTGAGTGGATGATGGCTCTGTCTGGGTGCGCCAGGAATCACTGCAGATCCCTAAACCGCCGACAGGGAGCTCACTTTCATGAGACTTTCACTGGACTTCTATTCTCTACAACCAGATCTGACCAGCCATTTTCTGTTGACACAAATCAGAGGATTAGGTTCCCACATTCGGCATAGAATTCACGTCACTTCCCGGAGCTTGCCTCTCGCATGGAATTCGGGAGAGATTCTGGACTCTTCAATAACAAACTCACCGATAGGTCCAACTGGTTCTTGCTTTACTTTCTCAATAACAGAGAACACATTCCACTTTTTTCTCAAAGGACAGCTTATTTCTAAGTTTTCTGAGGTCTCTTTCCGTCACCCTCGAAAACCTGGCCCCAAACTGTCTCATTTCCAACTACTCCCACACACAGCATTCTCTCCAGCCACACCAAACTCTTTGTCTTTCTTCTTTCCTGCCGGGGCTATGGGCTCCCTGGTCCACAAGCCATAGAAACTGTTTCTAGCTAACTTAAGAAGAGGAGGGCTTCCCAGCGATAAATGGAGTACCATTGAAAGAAAAAGTGAAAAGCCGATTTTCAGAAAGGATAAAAACTGCATCAGAGCTGAAGGCCTAGAGAGCAGGAAAACTGGGCCATCTCTTCATCTTCACCATGAGGAGGAACCAGCTCCAGTCATTTCCCACCCTGCCCAAGGTACAAATGTCCACACTCCACATTTCAGCTTAAGGAAACCAAGGCACCTTTCCTAGTGGACCCCCAAAACAGTTCAAAACGAGAGATGGATAGTTTTCCAAAAGAGAATCAGGGTCTCAGAACTAAATACATAGTGAAGGATGTGGGGAGCCAAGTTGACTGAGAGTGGATTAACTGTGGAACCAGAGTATAAAGTTACACCTGAATACTCAGACAGCAGACACACTCAAGTCATTTGAAGATCAAAAGAAGTATCTAGGGAGGCAACACTCTGTACAGAAAGGAAAGGGAGAAACGAGAAAAGGGAAAAGAATGAATTTTCAGTGTATAAAGTGACTTATGGAAAGCTTACATGGTGGTAAGAAAAGTATAAGAATGCACAATATGTAAACACTGGGTAATTACAAATGTTGAAGAGTGAGTGAATTTAAAAGAAGAGAGTCTTATACAAATACAAAGAGTTAATATTTGCGGCTGTGTTTCAAGTCCCAGCTTTTCATAAAGGACTTCACAACACAAAATTTTGGCGCGGCTACTCCTCCAGCCACTCGCTTCCTGTGTTTCAGTAATACTGCTCACTTTTTATTTTCTCAAACACCAACTCCCTTGCACCTCAGGGCCTTTGCGCACATTGTCCCTTTTGTCAGTCTTCCTCCCTTCCTGTTTTAGTTAGTATTCTCCAGAAGAAAAGAACCAACATGAGACATATCTACATCTTTACTTATTTATCATCTGTCTATCTATCTGAAGAAATAGAGGGATTTATTTTCAAGGATTAATTCACGGTTGTGGGGGCTGGCAAGCCCACTGGGCAAGCCAGCAGGCTGGAGACTGCAGCAAGAGCTGATGTTGCAGTCCTGAGTCCAAAGGCCGTAAACTCAGGCAGAATTTCTGTGGTGCAGTCTGGAGTTTGGAGGCAGAATTCTAAGTCGTTCTTCTATGGGAGATCTCTTTGCTTTTAAGGCCTTCAAGGGAGTGGATGAGACCCACCCACATTATGGAGGGTAATCTGCAAGAATCAAAGTCTATTGATTTAAAAGTCAATCATATCTAAAAAAAAAAAAATACTTCATGGTATTATCTAGACTGGTGTTTGACCAAACAATAGGGCACATAGTCAAGTTAACACATTAATGTCCTGTTCTCTTACTCACCTTCTCCTCCACCAGACTGGCTAATGTCACCTTCTTCATGTCTCAGCTCAAACTTCGGTCCCCCAAGGAAGATTTCTCCAACTCCTCTTACATGGACAGTCTTAGAATACTCTGGAATTTTCCTTCTTAGCATGTCCTAGAGCCAGTGGATTAACAGGTATGTGCATGAAACTATTTAACCGTTGTCCTACCATCTGTCTCCCCCACTGGAACGTAAGCCCATGAGGTTAGACTGTTTTACTTCTCACCGTCCCCCCAGCACCAAGCACCACGCCTGCACAACACAGGCACTCAGTACCTTTGTATTAAATGCACCGATGAAGGAGTTCTAAAAAATGGTACTGAGGTTTGCAATCATAGCACATTTATAGACTTTCAAGGTTAAAACAACCACAGACATCAACAGAAGCCTTTGCTCACTCCCTAACTTTATCCCAACTTCCTCCAAGGAGCATCACATAAAATGTTTTTTCTAGAAGTTTAATACAAAGTGCCCCATGGAACTGTGTCCACCCTGACAAGTAAATATGGTCTAGCTTCCTCTTTCTTTTTCTTCCTAATCCCTAGGATAGTAAAGTCATGAAGGGCCATTCTGGGTACAAAGAACCTCCATCCAATGTTGAGCAGCCATTGCTGGGGTCTGCAGGCAGAAATTCTGCAACAGATTGAAGCTCTCAAGAAAGCATATTCAAACATGTGGAACAGAGAATGCTATTACCCCAGGAATCATCTAAATCCATACAGTTTTTCATGGATAATGGATTTGTCAAGCATGCTTGGGATATTCTCTGTTCTTAAATAGCTGTGAATAATTGCAATATTCATAAATTACTATACAATAGCAAATTAAGCAGGCACACTGCAGTCAAATTAATTCATAGGTTGAGACTCAGGGAAACTGAATTGAGATATCTATAAATGTAAACCAAGAACTTAAAAAGGTGCTCTCTTAAACAAAATACCAGCAGCTCTCTTTTGCTTGTAATGGTTTATTTTGAGGAGGAAAACAACACTATAAAAAAGAAAAGGACAAGAAAAATGTAGAAACATATATAGTTGGAAAACTTTTGATCCCTTTGGTGTCTATATATTGGTATCCTCATATCCCTGCAGACCAGCCTTGACTTTCTCAAGACAAGTTTTTCCAACCTTTCCATTTTCCTTCTAGATCTTTATATAAGAAAAGACAAGGAGTCTAGACAATATATTGCTTCTATACTACATTTGAAAGAGCACATCTGAATACGTTACCTTCAATAATAAAAAGTTTAATATGCACTCTAACATTCATTTGAAAACAAAGATACACCAGATACCCATAAGGCAATGAACTATATATATACATGGACGGAGGAGTAGTTTCTCAACATGAGATGCCAAAGAAATAAAAGGCTATCTTTGTCTTTACAGTCCAACTAATGTGGACCAGAGAAGGAGTGGGGGCACCAGTAATCACACTGAGAATGCTGGAAATTCAAAGCAATATATGGGAATATTCTTCATTGTGTACACAGATTTCTATACCCAGGAATGTCTAGGTCAGTGGAACTGGGCATGACAAACTTCCCAGGGAGTTGGGGAGGGGGCATGACCCATCAAGTCTAAGGGACTTTTTAAAAATTTAGACAAAGAGGTCAGAATGGAGCTAGAGATGATAACACAGAGCTAGGAGGAGGGGAGGAGAGTCTCAGTCAGAGCAGGAGGTCAGGAATAAGGACAACTGACATGAAGACTGGTCCTCACACACCTGGCTGCAGAGAAAAAGAAACGTTGCTCAGAGGATCAGAGAGATAAGTGTAAAAAACTCAGATGTGGAGGGTCTTGATGGCCAAGAGCTAAGAGGACGTCTAATGGACAACACCAGGTCAGCCTAGAGAGTAATGGAAACCGCTATCAGAGAAGTCAACAAATAGAATCAGCAAAAGATCCTGTACCTTGTCTCTTCTTACTTTCTAACTCAAAAAAAAACAAAAAAAACAAAACAAAACAAAAAAAAAACAAGCTGTAGAAGTAACCTCTCACTTAGAACCATTGTGAACCAATGAAAATATGTGGGTCTTACCAGCATCTTCAGAGTACACACTGCAGCCTGGGAAAGTGGGATATGGTCTAGTAAAATAAATATTTATCAGTGAATCATTTGTGCTTATATAATGAGCTTATGTTCAAGGGCAATTACAGTTTTTCTGCATGCTTCCAAGGGATTCAGATTATCCTCATTTGATATGTGACGGTGATGAACTGTACCTAAAAACTTGCCCAAGTGATTTCTAAACTCAAGAAGGTCAATTGAGCAGCCATATTAAAGGCACGGATGTCACCCTGGAGAGGGGCATGGCACACTGGGTAGGAAGCCTCCTTCAAGAACCTTCAGAACAATAAACCAGGATGGCCTAACACAAACCAGAAATTCACAAGTGCAGCCTTTGTGTACTCCATTACCAGCTGGAAAGCTAGCATTTCAAAAGCTAAAGTGGATCGTTCCAGTTGGAAAAGCCTCAGTTCTGAACAGCAAAAGAAGGGGGGAGGGGGGCAACAAAATGACATCGCAAAGACAGTTAAGGGAATTGGATAAGGCAGCATGGATACAAAACACTATTGATATTTAAGTTCTCCTTGCCCAGATGTGAAAATCAAATTTCTTTTATTAAATTTTGGAATAGAAAGATGAGTACAGCTAAAGTTAAAATTCAAATTTAATTGTCTAAGATTCACTCCTAAAGAGGTTGAAATATCCGAAAAGAGAGGCATTGTCTTTTTTTCCTATAGAATTGTCAACTTAGATCACTTGCTTTCTCACCTGAAAAATCACATTTTATTTCCCAAAGGGGTGGCAGGTACTGTTCCAATCATTAGTATGTTGTTAACGAGTATGTACTCTGAGAGTGATTCCATGCAGAATATATGCATATCTAACAATAGTGGCTAAAACTGAATGTTCACTTTCGATGTATATTCTCATCCTCCCAACTATCCAGTTGTTGTGGGGGTTTTTTTGTCCTCAGTGAGGGTGGTACTGTTATTATGTGCACTTACAAAATGAGACACTAAGTCAGCTTTGTCAAGGGTAACCACTAGTTAGGGGCAGAGCTTGGATCTGAACCCACAGTCTCATTCTCTCCTTAACCATTGTGATAGGTATCTTAGAGAGGGTGATTCAAAATAACTTCTATCCAATGCTAATAAATGCATTATATCAGGAATAGAAATTACCTACACCAACCAACAAGTAGAGTGCTAAAAAAAAGTTTGACTGTCTGTGCACTATGAGTTCAGTGTAGCTACTCTGTAGCTGAAATATTGAATAAGCAGAAAGTGTCAGGAGGTTCAATAAGACTGATTGCCAGATTGTTCATCTTTTGAGTGAAATCATTGTTCACACATTTATTTTTAAATTATCTGATGATGCTTTAGGGCCGACCGCCTAAGAAAATGTGAGCCCGTCTTGTGACAGCAACAGTTGACTAAGCTTCTCTCTCTCTTCACCCCCGTCTACTCTAAAGTCCTTTGGTTCAATAAGACAAAAAGCTTTAACAGAAGGTAAGACTCTTCCATACTCACTCTTTTCTTTTGATGACTAAATATTCATCAATGTCAAAAGATGGGAAGAACAATTGATAATTATTAGTTAAGACCCTGTTTGTATTTCTTTTACCAATTACTTAAAGGATATCTATTTTTTAAATGCACTAACATGAATTTTCAAACTTGTTAGTAGATTGCTGATTCTAGTAAGTACCTAAAGTCTGGAAATAAATTCAAGCATCAACTCATAAAATCAAGTTACTAATTTTTCCTAAACTGTCCACTTACCTCTACCACAAAACAATAAACAATTCTGGTGTGAAATAATATGTGTTTGCTAACTGGTTCCTCCTTCTTTTTTAAAATGAGTTTCTACAACAATGCAAAATAAAAATCTGGGAGTAATAAACATTTTAAACAGGAAAGAGGATCCATATTAAGTTGAATGTATCAGCTAATATTTCAGAATTTTAATAGACAGGCACTCTGGCCAACCAATAAAAATCTTTAGTGCTTACAAAAACTTCATTCTGTCAGAGAGAGTCAAGCCTAGAATGGGGATAAAATTGTTTTTTAGGAAATAAATTCTTAGTATTCTCCATTTGGGAAAGAAGCCCATATCTATGAACTCGGTGAAAAAGCAGACAAGTGCAAAGCTTGTCAATCCATCAAAATGCCAAAATCCATCATTTTAGACATACAAAACTGTATGCGTCCTTTGAGCTTCTTGGCTTTACATTATCCAACAGGGTCTGACTGATCGCGGTCCAGAGAATTAACAATGATGTAAATGTAAAGATTCCTATAAATCAGCAGTACATAGAATTATGTTTTCTCCCTGCAGCCAGGAATCGTCCTTTTTTCCAAGGCTTTACGACAACCTCAGAAGGAAATTGCAGTTCATACTTAGATTTCCCCCTCTAACTGAATTTAATTTAAAATAATTGTGCATACTCTGCTTTCAGCAAATCTAATGCATGGAAACAATTATTTACAAAAATAATTTACTTTAGGAATGATAGTTTGCAACACCAGATAAAGTTATCTCTAGCTTACATGTGTAAAATTCTATTTTGGTTATAACAAGTTTGCCTGTCCTGACAATGCATCACCTCCTACTCTTAGAAAATTATAAATTCTAAAATATAACCAAAACTTTTTAATATATGGCTGGTCTCAAAAGGTAATTGCAGAAATGAAGTGACTCAGCACGAGTGGTAAGCATACACGCCAAAGGCCTCAGTGGCTCCGAAGCTATCCTGGCTGGGACTGGAGTTTCAACGTCCACCCAGAAACATATGTCACATTTTTATCCCATAATAGGGCAGAGACTAGAACTGGGTCTCCTGCAAAACAAAGACTCCAGAAGGGCAGCCTCTCCCAGTCCAGGGCACTAATGGGACAGCTTGTCATCCACAGGGGTTCTAAAAAGAGGAGACAGTTAATGTGAGAAGAAGAAAGTGTGACATAGATAGATACGGAGGTTAAATTTATACTACCTGTTCATAAAGGAATATCAAGCTGAGAAATTACCATAAAAACAGGTCCTGGACCATTGAAACCACGGGGCCTCCAACAGACAAGACAAGCAGGGTCAGTTAGGAACCTAGAACTAGGTAACAGAATAGATAACAATCTAAAAGAGATATAAAATTAAAATGATTATAAAATACCATAAAATTAAAAGCCAACACTGAGAGTTAGGTGAAAATATGCATTTAGAAATTGAAAAACATTCTTCTAAATCATTCATAATCAATGTGAAGATATCATTTGGGAAATTTTTAATATTGTGTTTAATTTTTTTTATTTTATTTTAATTTATTTTTTCAAATACATTTGTCTCTGCCTCCCCCCCACCACTTTCCTTTGGAAATTTTTAATATTGAAACTGAATAACAATGAAAACATGAAATCTAGGAGAAGTAGCCTAAGTACTATCTAAAAGGAAATGTATGTACCTTTAAATTCAAACATTAGGGGGGAAAAAAGGAACAGTTAAGAGACCAGCAACTCAAGAAGTGAGAAGAACAGAGTAAACCTGAAAGAAATAACAAATATAAAAGCAGAACTTAAAAGGAAAAAAAAACCACAAAGAAGTATTAGAATTGATCAGTATAACAAAACCTGATCTTTTGCAGGAAATAACCACACAAAGGAAATAGAAATCTCTGGAGTATTAATCAAGGTAAAAATAAAAGAGATTAAGAATAAATATTAGGAATAAAGAAAAGATAGAAGTATAGAAAGATGGTGGGTTTTTTAAAGCATGTAATAATAACATGTAACTTTATGCTAATAAATATCAAACTTGAAAGAAAATTCTAGAAAAATATAAATTACTAACATTGACTAAAGACAAAAAGATAGAAAAGCAGCATAACCCTACATAAAGTTTAAAAGTGACCAGTAGTTTAAGATATAACTACATACACACACACACACACACACACAAACACCTCAAAGTTATACAAATAATCTTTACCAAATCTTCAAATAGCAGATAATTCATATTTTATACAAATGAACTCTTTTTCTGAGTTCAGAAAAAGAGAGAAAGGTCCACTGCTCATTTCATGAAGCTAATATAACTTTAATACTAAAACTAGCTAAATACTGTATGGATTTAAAAAAAAAGCATTGTCTAATCTCATTGATGATATAGATATAAAAATTCTAAATAAAATACTAGCAAAATAAATTCAGTTGTGTCTGTGTGTGCATGTATGTCTGAAATTGTCACCTAGTGAGGTTTATCCCAGATATGCAAGGATGATGCAATTATTGGCAATCTGTTAATGTATCTTACCCCTTAAAGAAGAAAATCCATGAAATTATCCCAATACATGCCCCAAAAGAGACATCCAATAAATTTTGACATTAGTTCATGATTAAAAAAGAAAAACATACTCTAAACATACTCTTAGCAAACTAGGAATAGAAGGAAATAACCTTAATCTAATGCTTGGTGCTTCATTATAGTGAACATCATACTTAATGGTAAAATATTAAAAGCAATTTATTTAAGATTGAGAATAAGATGAGGGTGCTTATTATTACCATTCTTGCTTATCATAACATCTGCGGTTCTAGCCAGTGCAGCTAGATAAGAAAAATAAGTAAGAAATTAAGGATTAGAAAAAAATTAAGTTAGCATTATTTGCCAGCAATTTAATTATATAGAGAAATACAAAAAAATACACAAATAATTGAAACTTCAGCAAGTTGAGCAACAACAAACAATTTTAACTTTTAAAAAAGGATTCATTCACAGCAACAAAACCAACAAAAAACCATTAAATAATAGGTAATATATGTAACATAAGATGCTCAACATCTTTGGAGAAAATTCAAATACATCAGTGTATGACCAAAACACTTAATAAATGGAAAAATATATAATGGTAACAGCTAGGGGCTCGATATTATTAAGATATCATTTCTATGCATACTGATCTGTAAATTTTAATGCAATTTCTATCAAATTGTGACAGGGTGTTTTACAGAATTTTACAAATTGATGAAAGACATATGGAAAAGAAAAGGGCCAAGAATGGTCATTCAGATCATTTAATGACTAAAAAGATATGCAAGTATGAAAACAAATAAAGTTATATTAACTTTAAGAAAATGTGGTATTTGTCCAAAGAAAGACAAAATAGCCCAATGAAATAGAAGGGAAAGCTCAGGGGGTAAAAAACACACACACATATATATATATGAGGTGTCATTAAAAGTCAGTGGGAAAGGATGAGCCATAAAATGTATGTTGCTGCAACTATGGTTATCCATATGGAAAAAAATATAGAACTTATTTTAACCTCACTTCATAGACAAATTAAAAACATAGATGTAAATATTAGAACGTTAAAAGAAAAAAATTGGGAAAGAATATTTCTGTGAACATAGGTAAATGAATTATTTCCCAAAAGAAGTGCCAAGAACATAGATCATTAAAAAAAAGTTGATTTCCTTTTTTTAAATATACTTTATTGATCACTCTATTACAGTTGTCCAAATTTTTTCCCTTTTGCCCCCTCCACCTGGTAGCTCCATTCCCTCCAGCAATCCCCCCTCTTAGTTCATGTCCATGGGTCACGTGTAAAAGTCTTTTGGCTTCTCCATTTCCTATACTGTTCCTAACATCCTCCTGTTTATTTTTTACTTAACAATTTATACTTCTTAATCCCTGCACTTTTCCCCCCTTCTCCCCTCCCCCTCCTAACTGATAACCCTATAAATGATCTCCATATCTAGGTTTCGGTTTCGGTTCTGATTGTTTGCTTAGCTTGTTTTTTAGATTCAATTGTTAATAGTTGTGAATTCATTGCCATTTTAATGTTCATAGTTCTGATCTTCTTTTTCTTAAGTCTCTTTAACATTGCATATAATAATGACTTGGTGATGATAAACTCCTTTACCTTTACCTTGTCTGGGAATCATTTTATCTCCCCTTCAATTCTAAATGATAGTTTTGCTGGATAGAGTAATCTAGGTTGTGGGTCCTTGTTTTTCATCACTTTGAAGGGACTTATTTCCAGTCCCTTCTAGCCTACAACATTTCTTTTAAGAAATCAGCTGACAGTCTTAAGGGAACTCCTTTGTAGGTTACTACCTGCTTTTCTCTTTCTTCTTTTAAGATTCCCTATCTTCGACAGTGGAAGGGATGAATCCAAGAATCAAATCAATGATTTGGAGTGTAAGGAAGAGAAAAACATTCAATCAAAACAGCAAGAAGAAAAAAGAATCCAAAAAAATGAGGATAGGCTAAGGAGCCTCTGGGACATCTTTGAAAGCACCAACATTTGAATCATATGGGTGCCAGAAGGGGAAGAGAAAGAGCAAGAAATTGAAAGCTTATTTTAAAAAAAAAATGAAAGAAAAATTCCTTAATTTGGTGAAGGAAATAGATATACAAGTCCAGGAAGCACAGAGAGTCTCAAAAAAAGATAGACCCAAAGAGGACCGCACTAATAGACATCATAATTAAAATGCAAAAGGTTAAAGATGATTTCCTTTCTTGAATAAATTAAATTTTATTATATTGACAATTAAAATTTTTATGATATAAGATACCATAAACTAAGTTAAAACACAAACCACATACTTGGGAAAAGCTGTTTGTCACACGTAAATTAAAAGGTAAGAGTAATTCTTATTAATTTGTAAGAAAAATACAAAGGATACAATAATAAAGTGGATAAAGAGTATGAACGGACAATTCACAGAAAACTGGAACACCTAAAATTTCTCAGCCTCATTAACTAGAGAGGAAATGCAAATTGATGTCAGACATAAAACAAGATGTCTAAAATACTAATTGTCAAGGAAATGGAGAAACTGGAACTCTTTGTGGCAGGTACAAAGACTGAGGAGCAATTTGGCAATATCTAACAAAAATAAAGAGGCACAGAACCTCTGGCCCAAAATTTTATTACGAGACACAAAACCCAGAGGACCATCTCACATACACCCAAGAAGAGATATACAAGGATATTCATTGAGACCTCGCCTGAAGCAAAAATTTAGAAGCAGGTTCAAATGTTGTCACTGAGGAAATGAATAATTACATACAATGGGATATTAGATAGTAGCTTAAATGAATGCGTTGTTTGTTACTATATGAACATGGCTAAATCTTACAATAAATGTTGCATGAAAGCAATTGCAAAAAGATTTAAAACTATTTTATTTATAGTGTAACTATAATTATAAATGTGTGAAACTTGCAAAACAATAATATGTATTGTTAAGGGATGCATACACACATAATAAACATAAAAATATGGATGGGAAAGATATAAACCAATTTCAGGATAGTGGTTAATTCTGTAAAGGAAGGCAAAGGATGGAATAAGAAACAAGTGTATTGCTAATATTTTGTTTCTAAAAAAAGAAAATAAGGCAAATGTTACTCGCTTTTAAACCTAGTGGTTAGTGCATGGGTATATGTTAGATAATTCTCTGTATATTTCAATTCCAAAATTTTTAAACATTAACAAACAAAATCAACAAATCTCTTATATATCCATCAACTCACTTTAATAGAACCTCATATATAAGATGTTATGGTGTTCATTTTTTAGATAAGAAGGCAGGTTCCTCAAGGTTAAATCCCCTACCAACTATCACAGAACCAATAAGGGGAAGGGTTGGGGTTTCAACTTATCACCTGTACTAACATTGTCCTCCAGAAATTTCTAATCTTGCAAAATGATCATTCAGAGCCCTATAAAGATCAAGTTCCATTATTGAATAAAATATTTATCAAAATTTGGTGATCAACTTTGATTTTTCCCATAAACTGATTTTTTTTCCCCATAAATGACCTTGATTTTTTTCCCCTATAAGTCACTACCTTCCTGCATTTTTCATTCATGGAGATTGACACTAGGCAGCTGACAAAAAAATGTATCTGTAAATAATATCTGTCTGGTTCTATCTGTCATTTACTTGAGAGAGCCTGGGACCCTGAACAGCAGTGGCTCTACACATGCCTCCCCTTCACCCAATATCCTCCCAAAGCCAAAGATTCAGGGGTAAATGAAAGCCACCAAAAAACTCCTATCTGTATGGCCTTAAGCCATCTTGAGATTGTTGGAAAAAATCTGTGACTTGGCATCCATACTGACTTACAAATACAGTTTAAAAATATATGTTACAACAGTCAAGCAGCTGTTATTTCTCCTCCTTTTGCCAACTGATTATGTATAGCACATTTTGTCATTTTTCCATTATTCACGACTCTTAGGTTATCAGTCTTCTGAGCAAATGATAACATGCTTTATTGGAAGACAAACTGTTTGAAGATGGAGTTGGAAAATAAGTTATTCAGAGCAACTGAGAAGGGGTTTTGTGCATCAGATGGTTTTAATTCAAGGAATGATATCAAATCTGCTTCTACTTACAGAGGCGAGACACCTCCCAGGGTTTGAGATTAAAGCCTTTGTTAGTTTTTTTCCACCAAAACTCTACCTGAGTCTTCTGAAGTTTTGTATTTTCCTGTTAAATGCCAGAGAATCTTTGATACAACATTATGGGAGAGAATGGGGGCAGGGCTGGTGCCAGTGTCTTCACAGAGAGAGATTTATTGTCTCTGCCTTTTTTGTTACATGTACGAAAAATCCTAGAAAAATGACAAGAAATTGCTAGAGTTGACTTAGCATCGAAGGCATACAGAAGGATCCTGTTGAAGGCTCCTCCCACAATGGTGGTCTCTGTCTAACAGAGTACCCTGCAGTTTATAACATGACCTCCTCAGTGTTCTAGAATGGTGTTTAGAACCCTGCCATTTTTATTAAGGTCATGGACTTTCATGTTTACAATCTCTATCTGATTAAGAACCTTGACTTCACATTTTGGAGTCCCACATGGACGTGTGACGAGCGGTCTGGTCCCCTGTTACATTGTGGGCTTTCCCTAAGTCTCTTTAAAATAACATTTGAAAAACATATTTCAACATAAAATAATTCTGAATCTGCCATTTTACTGCTACTCAACCCTACATTTGACCCAGAGCCATAGTGATGGTAAGCTCTATCCCTGGTGTTCATGTTTGAACACACTCCCACCTGCCCTTTGCAAAGAGTACAATTCACTCACATCTGAATTATCCCAGAAATAGAAAAATGAGTTCATAAGGATACATTTAAATAAGAAAGTAATCCCCAAATTTCACTTTCTTAAATCTAGCCACCAAAGCAGTTGTGGTGATTCTAATAGTAAAACTGGTTTATCACAAGCTGATCTCTTTCTCATTCCTGATCCCCTCTAGCTCCATGAGACAGAGAGAAAAATTTTACGGAAATCTAATTTCTAAAAAGAGTTTCCAGAAGCACTTGAAACAGTTTCTTAGATTTTCTAAAGGGAAAAACGGCAAAAGGTGTCCCACAGCTCCTTAGGCAACACTATTCAGCTAAACCAGCTTGACCTGCCAGGGAATCTGAATGAGCAAAGCCACGTCACCACATGCACTGGGAAGGTGGAGGGGACAGTCTTATTCTCTCTCGTTTCCCAGTAAAAATGACCACACTGCCTCATACATAGCAAGTCCTCAGTAAGTATGAAATAAGCAAACGCACCTTTTCCCTGTAACCCACTTACCAATTCAAGAGCGCTGTCCTCTGCGATTCAGCCATTGGTTCAATCATTCAACCAATATTGCTTGAGCGCAATGTGGGCCGTTGTGGATGCAGCAAAAACAACAATTACTAAAATAAATAAGATGCACACTATTTAGGTATCGGTACGTGTTGTGGGGAGAGAAATGGTTTTGTGGAGTGGGTTACTCCAATTATAATTATGGGGAGACCTCATTGAGAAGGTGTAATATCTGAGGGAAGAGAACTTGGGGCAAAAGGACAACAAACACAAGGTCCTGGGGAAGGGCAAGAAAGCCATGTAACTAGAGTAAACTGAGGGAAGGTGACAGTGACAGACTAGCAATGAGATCAGAGAGGTAATGATGATACAGGGCCACAGGGGTCATCCCGCAGCTCGTACACTGAGAGTTTGAGTTTCAGGCACGACAGGACCTATGGGTTAATAGCATCACTCTGAGGGCTGTGCGGAAACAGGCTCCAGGGAGACAAGGACAAAAGCAGAAGGCCCCGCAGCGGGAGCTACTGCAAGACTTGGGGTGACAGTGACCGATGGCTTGGATCAAAGTGGTAGCAGGGCAAGTATGGAGAGGTGGTTGGATCCTGAACACATGGATTGCCACTAACTAACATGAAAAAGTCCTCAGGTGAGCGGAGTGCCACTAACTGATGTGAGCAAGCCTTCTAGAGAAGGACAGGGTCACGTCAAACTTGAAACGCCTATTAGACATCCAGGTGATGAAGTTGAGGAGACCGTTGGAGTCTTGATTTCAGTGGAGTAATCTGGGCTGGAGTCATTAGCCTATAGGTGCTATTTAAAATTTGGAGACTAAATAATAACCCAGAGTAAGTATGATTAGAGAGGAGAAATGCATGCAGACCGAGTTCTCAGTTCTCCAACAGTAACAGGTGAGAAAGGCTAGGAGGAACCAGAAAAGAAAAGAAGGAGCAGCCAGTGAGGAGGAAAACCAGGTGTGTGCATGTTCTGGAAGCCCAATGAGGGAAGATTCTAAGAGGGAGCCACGAACTGTGTCAAATGCCTCTGATGTCCAGCTGAGGACTGTCTCTCTAGGGGGATATAAGCTCCATAAAGAGAGGAGTTTTGTTGTAGTCACCATTATACTCCAAATACCTATAAAGCACCTGTTCGTAATAAGCACTCCGTAAACATTTAATGAAATTTTAAGGTGTGAACAGGATGGATATGAAGCTTGCTACGCAAGCTCAAGTGGGTAAGAAATGACAGAGCTCTTCTTTCCATAAACAACTCTATTTCCGTGTTGAGCCTCACCCCAATGGGATCACAGGAAACTTAACCTCAGTCATTTCCAGGCCCTCGCCTCTACCCCTGAGTTGTGTCAAATGCTGAAGGTTTTGGGAGAGAGTCCTGATCATCACACCAACAGTCCATGCAAGGGACACTGAGCTGCCAGTTGGAGCTCTGCTGTTTCTAATGCATGGCTGGGGCACAGAAGGGTTCTGAGAGGCAGCTTAGAACCAGGCTTAAAGCCTAGAAATAAGCAAAGCCAGGTGGAAGAGGATGGGCGTTCCAAAGCAAAGGAGTTTGCAACAAGGCCAGGGCCTCAGCACAGCCCGCTCCCCTCCCCGCACCCTGCCCCATCAGGTGAGGGAAAAACAAGGGAACAGGAAATGTTTAACCCTGTCAAGAGTTTCTATGTAGAAATGCGGTCCAGTAAACCTCCTATGCTTTAAATGAAGGTAATTTCTTGTTTTAAAGAAAGTGTTTAAGCACGCAGGATACAAGGCTGTGTGAGGGCCGTTCTGCCCATGCCTGCCAGCGTGAGGCTCAAGCCTGGATGCCCCCTCCAGGCACTGCTTTCTGGCCTCAGGGCCTTTGCACTGCAGCAGGCAGGGTGCACCCCGCTGGAGCGCTCCCTGCCCCGCTCCCCAGTCCAAGGGAATAGTTTCCTGAAGTTGGAAAGCAGTCCCACTCTCTCCTTTGCTGCTTCTGGACCTGGGAATTCTCTCTCATCTCTGAGCTTTGACGTTTTTGAACGAAAACCCAGAAAGACTTGCCGTCTGTCTCTGCCTGTGCACTAACCCTCCTGTCCCCTCCTTGTGTACTTCTTCTGAGGGAATGGGAATTTCAGTGCTTGCCTGAGTCGGGGGTGGGGAGATAGAGGGACCAGAACCCAGGGTGTCGAAGTAGGGGGAAAAAAATGGTTTATTTTGGAAAATAAAACATTCCAATAAATAGTCCTTGTCTTCCAGAAACTTATAATATAATTGATAACAAAATACAAACACACACGATTATACATATAACATGAAATTCAAGACATCTTGTTAATTCTAGCTGGAGTTATTAGGAAAATGAGTCATGCAAAGTTGAATTTAAGTTTGGTCTTGAAGAATAAATACACCTTTATTTTTCAGCAAATATTGTCATCTATTTGGCAGAAGCATAAATTGCATTTCTAGAGTGAAATTTGCAACATTTACCAAAGCCTTGAAAATGTGAATTTTGAACACCCCAGTGATTCTACTTATAATAATGAATCTCAATGATATATTCAAAGATACATGTACAAAGATGTTTGTAACAGGACAGTTTAGAAGAAAGAAAAAAAAAGGAAATCACCTAAATTTGCATATGCAGGAGGACAGATTAAGGAAATCTGGCATATCTATAAAGCGGAATATAGGTAGTCAATTAAAATGAACATGTGAGAATATAGATACAGACTTAGAAAGGTGTTTCTCAAAAATATTTGGCAAGTATTTGAGCCATCCCATTAGTAAATGCGTGTGTGTGTGCATGTACTTGGATATTAAAATTCAGGTCTGAAAGGCTGTATACACCGAAACACTGCTCGTTGCTGGTGGTTGTGGTGGACACTTCTCTCCCGCTGTGGGTGGGGTACCCTTCCCTGCCACTGTCTCGTCGCAATGCAACACGAGCACAGGTGCCCCCTGTCCAAGCTAATGCTTTAAGTGTGTTGGTGTGGTTTGGATTCAGCCTCTAGCTCTTCTCTCTGCTGTGAGGCCCCTGAGCAAGGCTGCTCCATGGGCCTGAGATCGAGAGTGAGAGACACGTGGAGCGCACCTGCAGCCGGCCTCCGTGCCGCCGCCGCCGCCGCCCCGCCCCGCGGCGCCCCGTCACACGGGAGAGAAACAAGTGTCTGCCGTGTACTGCTACTGCGTGTCATCTGTTACCAGAATAAACTTGAGAAAAACAGTGACACTCCCCAGATGAATTTTTTAATTTCCATTACAGGTGGTTTTGACTTTTGATAAAATGTATAAATTTGAGTGTTGTGTAAAATTTTAACAGTGGACACTGATTACCCTTGTTATCAGCAAAAGCATTAAATACATAAAAAGAAAAAAATAGTAAAGTTTTTCTGCTTAAAATATCAACAACACTAAAAAACGTAAGAAATAAATAAAAGCAGCCCATAATCCCATAGATAATCTCTCTTGACCGTCTTACAATATGGATTTTGGAGGAAGGGGGTCTATTTTTATTTTTTTAAATATTTGAGCTTATACTGTATAAAGACTTTGGTGTTTTTTTCTCTTATTGTAATGCAAGTATTTTCTTATGTTGGCAACATAGTACACACCATTTGCATTGCCCACGTTTTATAAATGTGCCACAATTATCTCTCCTTTGCTGAACAGTTGGGTTATCACTTTTAATGATATAAATAACTGCAATGGCCATCTTTGTACATTCAATTTTATCACTACTACGAAAAATTATTTCCCCAAGAACGGGAAAATTTTAAGGCCCAGTACATATTATCAAATTGCTTGAGGGGTAAAAATTTGATCTCTCCTCCACCCCCCCAAAAAAGTTGGGCAGGCACAAATAAAGAAAGCCCTGGGCCCAAGCAGAGAAAGTGTGTTCACGCCACTGCACGGCATAAGGTGTTTCAGCTTGAGAAGCCTGGGGGGGGGTCACTGCAGGTCTTTGCAAAAGGATTAGCAAGATGAACATGACACTTTTGGAAGAAAGATGACATTTCAGCCAGCTAGACCAACTATGGACTAGATGATACAAGAGTCCGGAGGCAGTGGACCAGCTAGGAAGTTGCGATATACCTTTGGCATCAGGTGATGAGGGTCTGGATTAAAGTGAGAGCAGCAGGAAGAGTGGGTGAGGATACCTGAGACACATCAATCAATGTGCTGTATATGACAGAGTAACAAGACTGGTTCTTTGCCAATATTACCAGCAGATTGACTAAGTCAGCTTCTCTACAGCTGGGCTCTGATAGAAGAAAGCTTTTACCTGGCTTGCTATGCATTCAATCGTCCTTTCAACAAAAAGAGGGACCAAAACTAAGTTTCTGCTTAACATTTGATTGCCCCAAAAGCTAACAAGGAACACTTGCAGTTGCCTACGGAACAACCTGCTTTGTTGTTTTCATTGATATAGGGAACAGCGGTGGTCTATAAACCCTGAGATTCTACCAAATTACCGCCCTATCAGAAAATCACCCCCATGGAAATAACAGGGTGCAGGTGTTAATAAAACCATCAAAGGCGGCCCATCCTTGGAGTGAACTTGGAGGAATCTAAAATCAGTTGTTGTTTTTTTGAATGTATAACTGCCATTTGTATGGAAGATTTAGGAAGTCTGGTTTTGAAGGAACACAGCAAACAAAATTGGTCCTTGAACAAAACGAGAGATTGGAAGAATGCTATTATCTTTCTTCATCAAAATCTATGCTACATGAAATTCTAACTTCATTCACATGCTGTCATTGCCCTGAAACATGAAAGAGAAGTAGGATAGTTGACGAATGAATAATGACAGCTCAGAAGGACATCTCTGGGTTTTATTGCTGAAGGTATGACTTGAGCATAAAGACAAAGCCAACAACATTTTTCTTGAAATGTACACTGAGTTCGCAGATGTTATATAATCACTTTTAAATTGGTAGAATAATCTGTTCAAAATGCTTGTCTGCACAAGTTTTTAGCACTGCAATATGTTAGCCAAACGTATACCAAATGAAACTTCATTTTTAAGGATAAGTGTAAGTCCTTCTTGAGATGTTGCATGGCTAGGATATTGCAGACTCTTTCCTTTGAAGCTCCAGAGGATCACAAAATTGGCAGGAATAAGTGATTTTCAAATTTATCTAATAAAAATGTCGAAACATTGACAGTCAGAATACCCTTCACTTGCCTGTGCAAAAGTCATAGCATAAAAATGGCAAATTAAAAGCAATGAATTCAAATCAAAGATAATCAAAATAGATCTGAGCTATAAAATGTTTCAGCCCTCTTCCTGGAAGTCTTAACCTTCATATAAAGAGATAATTCAATGAAAGCATTTTTTTTAAACTGTCTTTCTTACCTCCAAAATTTATTCTAAAATTTTAAATGAGCCTCAGATTTCTTTGAAATAATTCGTAAACCTATCTCAATGGAAAAACTATTCTGCAGGTTAAAATATCTTCCATCACATTAATTATTTATACATTTCATATTCCCAAGAAGAAAAGCATGCATTGAATACAATAAATAACAGTCTAAGCTAAAATTGCAGAAATCAGTAAATATTTCTACAGCTAGTTCAAAGTGTAAATATTTGATTCTCAAAGAATCTCTACTACTGCCTAAAGACTAGTCTAATAAATGTCTTCAAATAAAGCAAAACTATGCTGGGAGAAAACTTTACTTGGTACCACCACGTCCCTACCCCCCCATAAAAAAAAAAGCAGGCATTCTCTCTCCCCATCTGCCTAGCTAGCTCTAGGCACAGGGGTATGGTTCAAAAGTTTAACAAGGTATTTTTATTCCAAGTCACACCAAAAAATAACATCCTTTAGCGCTGTTTCAGAAAGTTAGGAGCACCATTCAAATACATCAGGTTATTTGTTGAAGAACATGTGCTAAAACCCTGGAACTGAACTTCAAAGTTTGTCCTAAAAAACAGAACAAATATTGGGGCCTTTCCAAGCAAAATCAATTTATGATTAAAATCACACTAAGAGCAGGTCTTATATTTTGACAAGAGAAAAAACATTTTAGGTATTTTTATATGGTCAAGAGTTTCCAGAAATAGCAGCTTTGGGTACATGTCATCTGGTAGGTTGGCGGCAGTCTGATCCCAAACCTCCTCCAGGGAAAATCATACAAAAACTAGAGAAAGATTCCCAAAAGTAGGTGAAGGGTCAACAATGTAGTTTCTAATGAGTACCTGCTTCCTGGCCACACACACAGCAGAGAAATCCAGAGTGTCGGTTCGAATCCATTGATCACCTCTGCCAGGATCCAACCCTAGAATCTTGTAACTTTCTCCCTAAACTGATAGTGTATTTTGACAGGACAAAAAAGCAATCCTTCCTTTCAGAAGAAAACTCACAGTGAGATAACGAAGGTTAGAGACCTCACAACAGCCGTCTCTCACTTTGGCCAACAACAGCAAAGGCAGACCACCACCTCTTCTCCAGCCCTTCTGCCTCCCCTAACAGGCACTGCTCTGTTTCCTCCTTATTTTCTAGCCTGTTTCTTTCATTACTGTATCTCCCCTGGTTACAAAACTTAGTCAAGTTCAACACTTCTCAAAAGGAGTTTGAGGGAACCCTACTAGGGATATACAGACGCTCTCATGTGCTCCTCTCCAAAATGGTTCCGTGACTCAAGACTTTTGGGAAACTGGGCCAGACAAGGTTTAACTGTCTTTTGCTGCAGGATTTCTGAGAGCCTATGCTAACGTAGGTAATGACTGTCTCATTTCCTAATTTTCTTTGACCATGGATGAATTTTGTTATGTCATACTTATTAATAGCTCACTAAAGATATGTTTAACCTGTAGAATTATTTTTCTGTTGGCCATTTGGATATTTGACACAGGATCAACTGTGAAACATCAAATTATGCCACTCTTGTTCTCCTTCCTCCAAGTCACCTTCTCATGGTCCTAAACTGGAGCAATGGCTACTGTTCCCTACAATGGTGTTTCAACTCTAAGTCAGAGGCAGAGAAATGTCAAAAGCTTTCAATTAACTGTTCCTTGAGATCCTTTGTATAGCTCCTTTGCCCATAAGACTCAGGAGTCCTTCCTGTAAGCAGTGTCCTGGGTCTGCCAAAAGTATCCTACATCAACTGATGTATAAGGCATAAATAGCTGGAGTTGATGTGTTAAAGGAGATCATGGTTATGAGAGCATGAATTGTCATAAAAATGTAAAAGTTTATTATTATTTTCACATCATCACCAGCCCTTTTTATAGAGCACCCTCCACAATTAGGCACTTAATAAATACTTTTTAGTATCGTAATGATTGAGTAAACCTAATCCATGCAACGTCAGTCTGGCACTTAAGTTTGTGAAGTGCAGAGATATGGGATGACATATGGCCAAAGTAGAGAGAGGTGGGAGTGGAAGGATGGTGTTGAAGTGAGTAATTAAATGAGTCTGCAACCCAGCAGGACTGGTTTGACAGGTTGAGATTTGCCCCTACATGGGCCAGAGATGACATCATGGGATGCAAAGTAAGACCATCTATGAGGTTATGTGGCTGAGAACCCCAAAGCCAAAAGTGTAAGTGTTCATTAGTGAGGCAGTACTACCAGGTATACAAAGACAAGACATTCTGGATTAGAAATGTGAGCAATGACGGATGTGGGGGGTGGGGCAAGTATGAGAAGAAAGAATAGAGAGGGAGAACTAAAAAGTCAGAGACTCCCCCAATTCAGTACCCATATTCAGAAGTTCTGCTCTCTGGAAACATGAGGGCATTTGCACCCGAGTTTAGGAGTGACAGCTTCTGTGGACCCCACTGCTTCCTGAAAGAGTATCCCAAGCTCTGTTAGTTCAAGAAGGAGCAGCAAAGCCTCAGCAACCCCACAGCCCCAGCTGCTGCCATCCACTCCCTCTATCTGGAGACCCCACTGAAAGGAAATAAGAATCGGAAATAAGAATCAGGAGTCCAGGTGACTTAAGAAGCAGCTCCCAAAACTATCCCAAGGAAGAAGAGAGGCTGAATGGGAGGGGGGGGGCGGTTCAGCCCCCATGTATACCTCCAACCAATTGTAGAAGTTGGGATTAACATTTCCCAAGTAAGATAACAACCTTTTGGAGGAGGCAGTCTTCTAGGGGAGAGCACTAGCTCTGCTTCTAATTGGCTCCGGGAACGTGAAGCAATTTCTTCTCTAAGACTTTCAATGACAGGCAGGAGAAGCAAGAGCGATAATAAAGATGAAGGTGCTTTGAAAGTGAATGTACCATGGCAGGGGAAAGACCTGTTCTGGACCGGCTGTGCATGGCCTTACGGGGCTTTCTTTCAATAGGCCGCAGCTGTCTTCCTGGGGCCTAAAGGAGCCCATGTCCTTTCACCCCCTACAAACGCCAAAGGCATCCTGGGTTTCATCAAGAGACCTACGTTTGTCAAACATACCTCACTCATGGGACCTCAGTGCCTTCTTCTCTCTGTGTAGCCACTCACATTTTCTCAGTTATGTTTTTACTTTCTGTATGTGTTCAATTTTATTTTTAATGATTGACCTGGATTTTAGGTTTTAACAGCCTAAATATCAAATTTTGTTAGTTCAGCTGTAGAGTTAAAATGCTCTTACTCTTTAGCTCTTAATTAATGAATACCATTCAACAATGAAGTATTCTGTTTAATCTTTTTTAAAATGAGATTTAAATTATTCTTTGTTTGCACATGACCCAAGAGAGGCTTTGGGGGAGGGGGGCTGCGGGAAGGGTAGAAGAACTGGTACAAGTCGGTTTCCCTGAAAGAAAAAGATTCCCTGGGACTGAAATAGAGAATTTTCCCACCTGGTAGTTATTTAGGAAACTGATTTTTAACCTAATCACAGGATTTTTACACTTATATTAAATTCCACTTTTGTTAGTTTTGACCCAGCAATTCAGCCTGGACATTTATTTTTAAATTAAGTTTTCATCATGGTTTTTTTAAAAACCTTTTTAAAAAGTAAAGACTTAAGAAGTCAAAAGAAGGCCTAGTCTTCTCTTTCCCAAGATCCCACTGTGCCACAGTTAGAAAAAAAGTCTGTAATGAATTGCTATTTACTCCATACTGAATTGGGGTAAATGCATGACTATAAACTGTCTTCTCAGCATTGTCTATTCAGATACAATACTATTTGGGAAATAACCCCAAAGGCCAGATTTGTGTTGACCCCTTCCTTACATGTTTCAGAGGTTAAGGGGACATCAAATAGAGATCAACCCCCAAACACACACCTTGGCCTGTAGACTATAAACATTTATTAGATGAGCCCACTTCAAGGTATTGCTAAATTTTTTTGCTAACAATGATCTTGATTTCCACCAGGGACAAGCTGCCTTAAAACAAGGTCCTTGAAAGAACTTACTCCAGATCCTTAGGGAGAGGAGCTGCCAAGTAATTTCAGGGAAGGAATCAGTTGCTTTGGAAACAGGTTTTGACAATGGCTCTGTGTGCCAAACGGCTGAACAGGCAGAGGGCACTGGGTTCCCGCCCCTTGAATGATACTTGGGGCTTTGCTCTCCAAACAGATGACTTCATTCTCACAACAATGCTCTTTTTCCTCCAGAGAAGTTGCCAGTTCATACACATTATAAAATAAATTCTCTCATTGACACTGGAGTGGCAGGAACTACAAATATTGCCTTTTAAAAAGTGCATGAGTTGGAAAAGGTAAGCTGGAAAAAGAATGGAATTTCTCCCCCAAAAAGAATTTGTGGTAACCATGGAAACCAATCACCCAATCAGCAATCACTTTGTCAGCCCCAGTACTGATTAAGGAGGTGTGTGGAGCTATGCTCGTGACAACTTTATCTTAGAAGAGTTTACCTCAGTCTGAAGAAGGTGTTTGGTAGCATGGGTCCAGCAATGTCTGTCTTCTATTCCTCCAGGAAGCCATGTCTCCTAAAGGAAGAAAAGCCCCAACAACTAAGTGATCTTTATCCAAAGGTTCACTGGTGTTTAATATCCCATGTCTTCCATCTCCCTTCAATGCAAACACTGAGGAGTAAGCAAGTTCACTTGTCCCCAGCTACGTCCTGCCTTAGGTCACATGGGCCATGGCTATAAACACACTTGAAAGAAGTAGAGAAGATGTACATGGTAACACTATTTCATTATTCCTACCAACTTAAACCTTTCATTCTTTTGCTATCTCAGAAGTACTCAACTTTTTCTATAAAAGTCCAGGTAGCACACATTTTTGCTGGCTTTGCAGGCCAACTAGGGTTCTCCTTCTCTTCCACATCCTCTTCTCCTCCCCTTCTTCCTCCTTCTTTTTATGTCCTTTTAAAATGTCAAAACCATTCTTAGCTTGCAGATCGGACCCATGAACTATTATTTGTTGACTCCTGCTCTACAAGTTCTGAAGTCTCAGCTTAACAGAACAGAGGCCACTGTTTAGTCCAAGTTTCAGTCCACCAATCAAGCACCCTGCTAGTTAACACACTAAATCCAGAATCTCTGATAAATGCACCCACATCGATAAATTCAGCCTAACTTCACATTATATTGTATTCTCCTTGGTCTAATACACTTAGAATGTATTCCAACACTTGTTCCACACTCAACAGGTTTCGGGTGATATTAATTAACTAAATCATGCCAGCCTCTTGAAGTATACACTTTCTCTTCACAGGTCAGACTTACACTCATCCTCCTGTACCTGATGGGACCTGAGTGTTGTTAGAAGTCTAGAGGCAGTGAAAAGTAGTGGCGACGGAGTTGTCTCTCACAGAACAACAGGAGGTGAGAGTAAACAGCGTTTTCAAGCAAGAGAGGGATAATCTCAGACTTGGAAGAAGGAATGCCTTGCTAGCAAGCAAGGTTCAGGGACATTCTGGCAGGGGTTCAAAACTGTCAGCTTTCTTTGAGTCCACCCAGAATATCCTTATTCCGAATCTCGGGGTCCCACTCCTTCCCAATCAAGTCTCTAACTTTCACATGAGAAATGTAGCAAGTCTGTGGTTTCAGTTTACACTGTAATTCTGTAGTCCATACAATTAAATTTTGAATTTGGCTTTTAACAATACTATTCCACCACTATGTGAAATATATTGGCTTTTTATAAGGGAACCATAGAAATTCTCTGATTCTCTGCTGCAGGCTGAGAGTTTTAAACCCTGAGCTTGTCATTTAATTTTTGTTATTCCTCCATTGCAGACTGAAAAAGTCATCTCATGGCACAGTCTTTGCAGTCATTATTACTACATAATACTCAAGTGCAGCAAGTCACTTTGTTCCCAAGGAGCTTACTTTAACAGGAACTTTATTCCAAGTGACCATAGTTGATAATTTAATGATTATGCTATTATATACCATGGACTAAGTGAAAGTACCCCACTTTCCTTTTGAAAGGAGTTCAGCACTACATTCAAAGTCAAAGTCATTACCAAACCAATTCAAGAATTCTATTACTTATAGTCTGTTTATTAGGACTATTCCTATTAGAATCAATCTACCAAAGGAAGGAAGGAAGGGAGGGAGGGAGGGAGGGAGGGAGGGAGGAAGGAAGGAAGGAAGGAAGGAAGGAAGGAAGGAAGGAAGGAAGGAAGGAAGGAAGGAAGGAAGGTAGGAAGGAAGGAAGGAAGGAAAGAAGGAAGGAAAGAAGGAAGGGAGAGAGGGGGGAGGGAGGGAGGAAGGAAAGGGAGGAAGGAGAAATTACACCAGATATTTAAACAGAGAGGGTTTAATTAGAGAACTGGTTTCACAGGTACTGGAGAAATGAAAGAACAAAAGAAAGAACTAAGATAAGCTAGAGATGGCAACTAAAGATTATACAAACTTTAGGACTAGGTGGAGAAAAGAAAGAGGTTGGATTATCAAAATCTAGAAGCTCAGAAAAGGGATGCCCACTAAAAAGCTGCAGCTTAGTCCTCTGAGGACGAGGTACTTCCTAGCTGCTGATAGAATCTCAAAATCTCCAAGTCCCATGGCCCTGAGGAAGAGGAAATGCCTGGTCACCAGTGATATTTCTGAGCAAGTTAGATACAGCTGGTTTTGACAAAGCTAAAAGAAACCAAAATCAAGACCAAATAGAAATCAGAAAGGAAGTCTTTATTCCCCAGGGTCTACCTTCCAGTCTCCCTCTAGAGACAGAAATTAACAGGGCCCAGCAGGAAGTCAGCGGGCAACATTGTCTGGGATTGTGTTTGACAGAGCTCTAAGCATCACAGAGCAGAGTACAGCATTGCGGATTTGGGGCTCAGTCAGTAGGTAAATGATCAGCACAGAGTGTGATATGTTTCTAGGTTCCTGCTCTTTAAAATAGACCTGGTGTCTTCTATGATGCCTTTCAACTTGTTTGGCCTTTCCCACTCAACATTTTACAATGCTACTCTTGCCTATCACACCTGGATCCAAACCTCAGATAAAACGATCACACCAACAAAGTGATAAGTCTGCTTCTCCACCCAACATCTGTGAATGACCACAACTTAATTTGAATTTTCTTACTTCACTTCTCTACTTGGTGTTGGCAGATAGATCTGAATGCTCAGATATATCCATTACCTCAACCATCAAAATGTGTTTCTAAAATACATGCTACAATAAATAAACAAAAAATAAAATATCTGATAAGTATAGTTTACAGACAAATACCACAACAAAAAGTAAAACAAGGCCAGAGTATAGCCAAACTCATAGTACTCTCTATAAAACGAGTCTTGGAGTAACCAAGAAGCACTAGCTTGCATCTATAACATATAATAACACTAGCAGCAGTAGTAAAAACATATTGAACTAAGGCTCTATGTACTAGGCACTAAGTTATTTATCTTATTAATGAATGTATATTAATCCATCACATTCTTCCACCCTTTGCAGTAGGAATTAATATTATCCATACATTACAGATGAGGTAATTGAGAAACTATCATACACTAGCTTCACCTATATATTAAAATAAATTATGAATATAATATGTACATCTATAGATACATATATTTAAATAGATAAGGTATATATGTGTATTTAACTCCCTAAGTCTACCAACATAAAGAACTTAAAGAGTTTGACGAACAATGTTACATTGTGTGACAGGTATTAGACACAGAAAGAGTCTTTGGCGGTTTCTTTGGTCCATTTCCAGTGAAAATAGTGAGCCATGAATTTGCTCCAGATTCTGATTCCAGAACTTTCAGAGTCTGGAGATAGTGGTGATCTGCCTTTGAGGCCTCTGTATTTATCATTTCTCAGAACCCAGCTAGCAGACCAGGCCACCTGCCAGTATATGGTCAGCACATTTATGTCAACTGATTTGTCAGCCAGGTACCATGGTTTTTCCTAAGTCAAGGCTTCCAAACTATGGGAACCTAAAACCACGATGTTAGCCAAGACAGCAATGAGGACTTTCTTTGTATACCACACAAATGGCTCTGTATAAAGGTATGCAACATACTTTTGTGCATTGTAACTGCCAGTCCAGAGCAGCACAATTCCTATGATCTGAGGTGTCTCTCTTTCAGCTCTTTTGAATTAATTTTTTGTAGACAGGAACAGAATGAGTGAGAAAAATGAAAGATATTTTGATATTTGTTGAAGAAATTGAAGCCAAGTTTCCTCCCAAATCATTTTGGAATCCTGCCCAGTGGGCAAAGGGCACATCAAATTAATTCAACTCTAAGAGTGTAGTGCTTTTATTGGAAATCCTTAATTTCTAAAAATTGAGCTAAGAGGATTTTTTAAGTTAACCAGTCATCAGAAAAAACTATATCTGTGTTTACAAAAAGTGATGGAAAAGATTTTTACATTTGCCTTAAAATTCAATTGTCTAACTTCTACTACCAGGATATGTTATAGTAACTGGACCTAGACTTACCTTCTCACTACAAACTACTTTTTTTAAGAGGACAAAACCTAGGAAACACCTCTTTTCCAACACGGACTGCACACTGCACAGGTCTTGACCACTGAAGGTGGGGTGGGGAACAAATGAAAATGGCCCTAAAAATGCCCCAGCTTTCTACCTGGAGACTAGAATGTATAAAAGTAGAACCCAAGTAGAACACAAGATCCCACTGAATTAAAGAAACAATATTAGAGTTTAGAGAGCCTAAGACAGCTTGAATTTGCAAAGCAAAGTACCAGAGAGGAGAGAGTTACAAAGAGAAATAGCTCCAGAAATCTGCATAGGTGGCCCTTGAGTCTTTGGCAGAATATCCAGTCCTGCATATGTGTGGTAAGAGACCACGAAGCCAGGCAAAGAACAACTATGAGTGAAAGAACAACAAGGGGCTGTAAGCTGAAATATTCCCAGAACTCATACAGCGCTGGGAGACATCCAAATTCCAACCAGTTGTGGTGGAGAAATCTCACTGAACAAGCAGGGCATTTAGAAGAGACTCCTGAAGTATTGGAGCTAAATTGTACTGGAGTGAAGCCGCTACAGACCTGCACTAAAAAACAAACTTCAAAAGGATCAAGGTGGTCACATGTAATTTAGCTGCCTGCTAAAATGAAATCCAGCAACCTTTAAAAGAAGATACCAAAATCCACTTAACAATGTGATATTCACAATGTCCAGTGTCCTCTCAAAAATAACCAGTCCTGTTAAGAAGCAAGAAAATGGGAACTGTAGCTAGAAAAAAATTGCTCAATAGAAACATATACAAAAATTCCAGGATGACAGAATTCACAAAGATATTTAAAATGACATTTTATATGTTCAAATATTAAAAGAAAATATAAACAAAAGAAATAGAGAATCAAAGATATGAAAGAGAACCAAATGGAACTTCTAGAACTGAAAAATACAATATTTAAAATAAAAACCTTACTGAATAAGAGTAACAACAGATTACACATTAGAAAAGAAAGTATTAGTAAACACAAAGACATGGAAATAGAAATTATATAAAATAATGGCCAAAATTTTCAAAACTAGAATGAATACACATACACACACACACACATACACACACACGTTATATATATATTTATATATATTTGCCTAGAGGTCCAAGAGTGTCAACACAGCTCACACTGTAAAAACACAAAGAAAAACACCTTAAGGTACATCATATTAGAATAGCTGAAAACTAGAATAAAGTACTGAAAGTAGCCAGATAGGAATAAAAAACACACAACTGATGCTTAAGAACAAGGATAAAAAAAATCATTGACTTTATAGCAGAAACAAAGTAAGCCCAAAAAAATGACTTCTTAAATGTACTGAAAGGAAGAAAAAAAGTAGACCTAGAATTCTATATCCACAAAAAATATTGTTAAAAATAAAGACATTTTCAGACAAACACAGGCTGAGAGAATTTATGATCAGCAGACTTATACTACAATAAATGTAAAAGGAAGTTCTTCAAGTTGAAGGAAAATGATAATAGATGGAAACTCAGATATACAAAAGAAATAAAGAACTCTGGAAATGGTTAAGTGTGCAAGCGAACATAAAAGAGATTTGTTTAATTTTTAAATTTATTTAAAAGATAACATATAGTTTAAAACAAAAATGATAACTGCATTTTAATAATACATGTATAAGTAAAAAATATGAAAATTATAACAGAAAGGTGAGGGGGAGAAATAGAAGTATATCACTTTATTGTTTTTACATTATATATAAAGAGGTAGTATATTACTGGAAAGCAAACTATGATGGCTTAAAGATGCATATTGTAAACACTAGAATGACCCTCAAGAAAATAAAAGTATAAATATTAGCAAACATTAGAAATAAAACAAATGCTAAATTAATCCAAAAGACAGAGAAAAGGAGGAAATAGAGAAAATAAAGTATGAGACAAATAGAAAATAAATAGCAAGATGATAAATTAAATCCACGCATATTAATAGTACATTAAATATAAATGGTCTAAGCACTATAATTACAAAACAAATTGTCAGAAAAAATTTTTAAAAAGAAAGACCCAATTGTACTCTATCTATGAGAAAAAAATTTCAAACACATTGAAACAAAGACATTAATAATAAACAGATAAAAGAATATATGCCAAGCAAACACTAATCATAAAAAAGTTGGAGACAATATATCATTTTCAGACAGAGTAGACATCAGGACAAGAAATATCAACAGATAGAAAGAGATATGTTTTCTCATGATAATGTGTCAGTCTTCATGAAGGCAAGCAGCCCTAAAAGTGTATGCATCTAACTGAAGAGCTTCAAAATACATGGAGAAAAACTAACAGAACAGAAGAGAAAAATTAACAAACCTACTGGAGGCAAAGATTTAAATACTCCTCTCTCAGTAACTGATAGAACAAATGGGTTTTCTTTTAAGTCAGTAAAGATATAGAAGACCTGAAAATTCAATCGAACAGCATCACTTAATTGATATTTTTTAAACACTGCATGCAACATGGTCAAATATACATTCTTTTCAGGTTCAAATGGAACATTCACCAAGGCAGACCTCTGATGGGTCATAAAAGATGTCTCAATACATTTTAAAGAATTGAAATCATATCAAGCATATTCTCTGAGCACACTGAAAATAAATTAGAAATGAGTAACAAAAATATAACTGGAGGTTCCTCACAATTTTTGAAATTATATAAAATAATTCCAAGTAAGCCATGGGTCAAAAAAGAAATCACAAGGGAAATTTGTAAATATTTTTAACTGAATGATAACAAACACACAACATATCAAAATGTGTAGGATGCAGGCATAGCAGTGCTTAAAGGAAAATGTATAGCTTTAAGTGCTCACATGCAAAAGGATACATTTTAAATTTAATACTCTAAGCTTCCTAATCAAGAAGCTAAAAAGACCTAAATTATACCCTAAGTGAATAAGGAGGGAGATGATAAAAAGCAGAAATCAACAAACTAGAAAACAGAGAGCGATAGAAAAGTGCCTCACTCCTCCCCAACTCCTCCCCACCCCCTCCCCACCCCCACCCCCACCCCAGCAGATTTAGCTGTCATACTGTTAACAAGAGGCAGAGGCCCATGTGGTGAGGAACAAAAGCCTCCAACCAAAAGTTGCATGACCAAGTTTGGAAGCAGATCCTCCAGCATCTGATAAGCCTTCAGATGACTGCAGCCCTGGCCAGTATCCTTACAGCAACATACTAATAGAGCCTGCATCAAAATAACTACTAAGCTACTCCCCAAAGTAATACCATATACAATAGCATCCAAAAAGCATAAATCCTTAGATGTAAATTTTTTTAAAAAATTATGTAAGTCTTCTACAGTAAAAGCTATTTAACCATTTGAGAGAAATTTTTAAAGCCCCCCAAAAATAGAAAGACGTACCATGTTTATGAATCAAGACTCAACATCATAAATAAGTTTTCCCAGAACAGGTCTATAGAATCAACGCAACTCCAATCAAAATTCCAGGAAGCATTTTAAAAGGAAATTGATGGGCTATTTTTAAAACTTACAGCGATATAATGCAAAGCATCTAGTGTGGTCAAAACAATGTTGAAAAAAATAACAAATTTGGATATTTTAAAGTGGCTCCTTGAAGCATTAGCGTAATCACTGAGTTACCGTGTAGTCAGTCCATCTCTCTGAGGCCTCCACGCTGTGAGGAAGCCCAGATTATCCCACGTAGAAAGGCCACTTGAGAAGCCCTGAGGCTACATGGAGAGAGAGATGCCCAGCCAGACTCTAGCTCCTCCGGGTGCCTGTTACTCCAGCTCCAGCCACTGCCTGACTACAACCCCTTTTGAGACCCCAGGCCAGAGCCACCCATGAGAGCCCTTTCAAATGTCTGACCTACAGAAATTGTGGGGTGATTTGATATGTAGTATGAGTCACAGGTATGACTTAATGTCACACTTAATACAGTGCTCAAAATCAATGGAAGAAGGGGGTATAACACCATCATTCTTTTGACTAAGCCTAGAACTATTCCCCTTTTATCAGGCCCACTGCTCCTGCGTAGAAATCATCACATCTTCTTTTACTTGAGACTGACTAAAACATGCACTAAGTGACTCCCTGTTACCCCAGAATTGAATTAATCACCAGTGAGACAGCCTGGCTCTTTCACAGGAGTGGTGACAGATAAACTGCTAAACCCACAAGCATAATACATCCTTCTTTTCTGCACCCTGGACCCACTCCGAGGCTACTGTAAAAAAGAGTTTTACCAAGAGTATATGGGCAAACAGGACTTCCCAGAGCCGAAGGGCACTTCAGAAACACAGGCCTGTTTTTTCCTTTCTTAGTGAAGTTCATGATATACATTATTATGTAAGACATGGCACTAGACCAGGAGCTGGCCCAAGCAGACTCTGAAAAAGAATTCCACTGCAAAATCCATCAATCTTGCTGCATCGACATTTTGACAGACAAGCTGAACTTCAGGGAGGCCTACCCACGGGTAGGCGTAAGTCCCACCATGGCAGATAATGGGCAAACTGCCTTTTCCCTGATCAAAATCTATCCATGCATGTCTGCTTGGCAGCCAGCATGAAATAAGTCCAAGCAAACCAAAAATGTAGCCACAAAGAAGCACACATGCGCGCACACACATATGCACTTCTTTCTCACTCACTAGTCAGGGGAAGAGCACAAATAGAAATTAAGTATGTGCATGTGTTTATTTTAAAGGAAGTGTTTATTTTCCAGTTTCCATAGGAAATAAGTGAACTAATATTATCTTCCAAAAGTAAATACCTTCATGCAAAACTCCTTAAGACTGATACAAGGCCAAGATTCCTGCTGCAGCCTCCTCCTGCCCTCAGATCTCCAAATTCTCACACTGTGGTCTGAAAAGCACAGGAGATTATTAACAGAGAGGCATGGCCTTGCTTCTTCCTCCACCTCTTCTGAAAGCTGAATCACAGTCTTTTGTATCCCTCTTGCCAGTTCCTACTGCTTGAAACAGCAGATGAAATCTAATGGGAAACCAGAAATGAGAGGATTCCTAGAGGTTTGACCTTGTCAGTTATCTTGGCCATGGACACCTTACACAGCCTATTAATCCCCTACATGAATCTTTTCTGGAATTATGTAAGCCAAGAGGGCTGGTGTCTGGTTTTGGTTGTATTCTTATGGAGTCCTGCGGGTTTTGTGTTGCTGTGTTTTCAATAGCACTTGCCCACATGTTGTCTTTGGGTTTTGTTTGCCTCAGTAAAGGACTGTTATTAAGATCTTATTCACCAACCACTCTCTCCTTCATCAACACCACCAATAACCTTTTAACATCATCTGCTTAATTTTAAAAATGCCAGATATTTCAAATGTCCTTGTAATGATCACTATGGATATTTTTATCACCAAAGTCACATTTTTCTAGGACATATAGTACGCTCCTGACATTTTGAGGGGACAGGTCCAGAGACTTTCCCCAATCCCACAATCTCAGACAAAGGAATGTTCATTCAGGCGTCCAGCTTCATGTCAAGAGCCCTGAAGTTCCTCTGTATGCCATCACTCTAACTGCATTTTGACCCGGATAAATGCATATAAATGGAGAAAACATAACCGACTACAGACTGATACTCAGAAAAAGATTAAATTCTTAAAGATAAGTATGAAGTGAGACCTGAAGGGATTCCAAGCTTTCTGCTCTTAATAGGAATTAAACTTATATATATTAAAAGATTAGTTGAAATCATTAGACTGACTACAGAATAATTATTAAGACTTTTTTATCATTACAAATTGCATATTCTGTTGTTATTCAATGTATTCACTGGATGAATTCTAGCCTTGCTATAGATCTTAAAGCCTTTGCATGCATGTGTCATTACAACATAATTGTCAAAACACTGTACATGTCACCCAAAAGATACACTTGCAAACACTTAAAGAAACCAAAATAAGTAAGTTTTCAGGAAAGTATTCAAAAGAGTCCAGTGATGAAACAGAAAAATTGTACTCAACCAAAATGTCTAACAAAGACAAAACAATTAAGGAAATAATTGTTCATTCATTCAATAAACTATAAAGCAAACACTGAAATTATTAGCGAATAATCACTGCATTGTAGATGTCACAGTCCCAAAGAGCCCTGGGTTCTTTAAGGAACATTACTCCATTCACCTAACTGACACCCCTATTCTGGGAAATAATCCTCGTGGACAGCTAAGCACTCCCTACTTGCCGGCACCGATACTATATGTTCAGCAAGTTCCAACATATTGGTACTGGAATGCTAACCTCATGATTGAGTTTTGTCAAGAAATAATATTATCTATTAATTATTAATTACTGATATAACAACCACCATCTTCAAAGATTTACTGACAACCCTTGGCTTGGAATTCCAACTCTGCCGCTGATTGTGTGACTTTGGGAAAGACAAATGGTCTAGTCTTTAGTTTCCTTATTTATAAACAGAATAATAACACCTCTCTTTGGGAGCTGTGAGGATAAAAGAAGTCAGCATATGTAAAGTGTTGGGCATATTGATAAGTCTCTGTTGGCAGGTATTACTGTTCTTCTTTTTACTTCAACATAAAACCATTGTGGCTGTCTACCATTTGGCTATTCACAAACATACAAATCAAATGTAATTTACACATAAGAGAAACATGCTATTTGTCTTCCTTTGATATTCATAATTCATGGTGGAAATTATGTGGTCTTTTTTTCCAAAGTAAAATCTCAACTCAGATGTTCCATGTGCACTATGTCTCCTCAAACCTGGGTCCTGAGGTTGTAGATAGATGTGTCATGACATTACAGAAAAGGAAAGGAACACTCATCGAAAACCAATTACATGGTAGGTCCTGTTCAAGGCATGCATATACTTTCTTATGTTGCAATCTTCATTTTAAAGTTGAAGAAACAGAAGCTCAAATGATTGTGTAACTTGTCCTAGATCCCAACGATTTAACTGACAGGATTCATATTTGGGTCTGTTAAACTCCAAAAACCACACACTTTCTGTTATGTGTGTCTGCCAAGTTTAGTTTCTTACCACAATGTCACAAACTATTGTTACAAGGAAATGAGACTACTGTTTACTACCCATCATGGCTAGGTTTTAAATCAAGCCTAAGGACATAAAACTTATGACCTCTATGTCTTAAATAAAAACCCTCTTGAATTAAAACAAAACAATGGAAAATGCCATAGTAATAATATTTGAAAAATCTTCAGAATGTGAGCTATCAAGTGGCTTTGCTTAGTGGAATGTCCCCGAGCAGAGGTGAATGGACAGACCTGGGATGTCAGAGCGGTCAGTTTTGTCAGCATGGAATTCATGAGTCTAAAGCTATGTGTTCTCTTTTCTCAGTCACCAAATCATAGTTTAAACCTGTCATAATAACCCTTTTTTTTTTTTGCAGTTTGTAAACCTTCATCCCAACAGGATTACAGATTCTGACTAGGCTTAATCTTAAATGGAAAAACTAGTTAGTTTCATTCTTTCAGTTTATGAGTCATGTAGATCAAAGAAGAGGTGCCTGACAGTACGTTTTCTTTATTCTACTACCCTCTGACAATGCACAATTCTCCCAAAAGCCACTAACCACGGCTGGGGGTGGCCTGCTGTGCCACTGTCACCAGCCCCTGACACTCACCAAGGACTAGCTCTTGACCTAGCACTGGTGCATAGCAGATGTTCAGTAAATATTTGTTCAATGAATAAATGAATGAACCTGTGTCTGCCCAAACCAACAAAGGAACTTGAATTCATTCCTTCCTGATTTCCTCATACTAAGATTGGCTTTTCTTTCTACCTGGGACTCCTGCCTATCAATCGAGGACTCACAACTAACAGGACAAATGCAGCTCAAAGTTTTCATCTTTAAAGTCATGACACCCACCTACCCCCCAGATCTTGAGAGGATCAAAATAGATGAGACTCTCAGAAGCTCAGAAGTCACAGTGTATGCCCCATACCCTCAAAAAAGGAGTGGAGGGACTGTGTCTGATTTTCTTCCTTGAGCTCATGTTGAAGTCATTTGAGAAGCTTTAAAAAATAGAAAGCCTAGGTCATGCTCCAGTTAAATCAGAATTTCTGAGGATGGAGCCAGAGCACTAATATTATATAAACATTCCCCTGGTCAGTTGAAGGTGCAGTCAAATTTGAAGATTATGAGGCTGAAGGAGGCCAAGAAGGGAGAACATCAGCTCCACATTAGCAGGAAGAAGCATCTTGCTGTCCTAAAAGGGGGGTAAGATGAAGGGGTTCACAATATGGGGCAGCGGCAAAACGCCCCTTCCCAGCCCTGTGGCCCTCAGGGTTGCTCTTAGCCAACCTCCACCTCCCCCTCCCCCAAGTGGTCCTGGAGCAGGCTGCCTTCTCATCTTGGACTGGGTAAGGGGAACCTACCCAGGCATCTTCCTCTTGTAAAACAGGACCAGCCTCCAGGTCCTAATCTCAACCCATCATCCCAGCCCCAGTTCTCACAAGCTCCATCTCCATCCCCACACTTGCCCCTTCCTTAAAACTGGAAGTTCCAAGCGACAAGCCCCAAATGAGTATTGATGGATTGTGCATAAACCCAGGACACTGTGGAAAGTCAGTCCTAAAGACAAGCTGGAGAAGGGAGCATAACCAGCGATTCCAAATGTCAGAGCTCCTTACAAGGGAGTCCCTGAGCCATCACATTGGGAAAAATGCCTTTGCGATCCAGTATGGTTTACAAAATACATACACATGCACGATTTGGAAGCTGAGCCTTAAATTCACAGAGTTATGGGCCAACGGCTTATGTTCCCCAAAATTTATATGGTGAAGCCCAAAGCCCCTGGTGTTACTATATTTGGAGCTAGATCTTCTAAGGAAATAATGAAAATTAAATGAGGTCATAAGATAGGGCTCTGGTCTGACAGGATTAGTGTCCTTATAAGAAGAGACACCAGGTTGTGGTTCCAACCCTGTTCTGGGCATGTACAGGAGACAACTGGTCGATGCTTCTGGATCGATGTCTCTGTCACATCGATTCTATTCCTCTCTCTCTCTCTCTCTCTCTCTTTCCCCTTTTCTCTTTCTTCCTCTCTCTCTAAAATCAATAAATATATCTTCTGGCGACAATTTTAAAAAAAGAAGAAAATGAAGAAGAGACACCAGGAAACTTGGTCATTTTCTTTCTCTCTGCCATGTGAGGACGCAGCAAGGGGACTGCTCTCTGCAACCTGGGAAGGGGGTCCCATCAGATGACCCTGCCGGACCTTAACCTGAGACTTGTAGGCTCCAGACTGTGAGAAGATAAATGTCTGTGGTTTCAGCCACCCAGTCAATGGAATTTTGCTACTAATACACCAACCTTAGACAAGTCACAACATCTCCAAGCCTCAGTTTCCTCATCAATGAAGAAGAGATAAATCCTACCAGTTCATAAACATCAAATGAGGTAATGAATGTTTTAAGGGCTCTGTAAACAGTACAGTATTAAATAGGCATTAATCATTCATTAATCTCCACCTCTGTGCTCTCATATTTTAAGCCTTGTGCTAGCTGAGTGTTCACCACATTGCATGAGATTGAATTGTTTGGGGTTTTTTTCTGTCTCCCCTGTAAGACTATAAAATCCTTATGGCCAGGAGCCAAGCCTCATTCATCTTTGTCTCCCCAGTGCCAAGGCACACAATCACTGCTCAAGACCTGATTATGGAACAATCCCCCAGTGGCATTAGATACTCTTTCCTAGTGTCCCAAAACACCTCTGAATTGTTCTGTCACTTGCATCAGGTATTAAAGTTATTAATTTTTGTGTTTTTCCTACTCACTTGAGTATAAGCCCCCAGATGGTAGAGACCACATATTATCATTACTGTATCCCTAATGCCTAGTACAATGCCTGGCACCTAGTAGGAACTCAGTAAAAGCTGATGGAAAGAAGGGAAATGATTCATTCTTTGAGGAATTTGCATCCTTCAATTTCAGTGTTCACAGTTGCCTTGTATTCAATGCACTGTCTCCAGTGGAACAAACTAAATGTCCTTTACCTGAAGGTCTTTTTTCAAAGGGCTCCTAAACAGTCTTAGCTCAGGCAGCTTTTTTATCCTATTATAACCAGCAGAGGATCTGAATGCACAGTTTTATTGTACAAATCAATAGCATCCCCCAGAGATCCAAGACTAGTCATTTACACCAACAGCAGTTGCTATGCAACCACCCTCCAAACATCAGGTTGAAAGATCCAGGGTTGAAGTAGTGATTTTTCCCACCTGAAAGGGACTGTGATTTCTAAGGAAAAACACACCATTATACAGAGTCACTCAATCTTCTTATGAAAGGAAATTTAACCACATCAGAAAGTATACTTCCTAGGTTCCCTAAACTATGCATATATGGCTTTTTAATAGACAGATGTGCATGTTTAGCTACTGGAAATCAAACACACACTGTATATAAATTTATATATTTTATAAACATTTGTATATGTATAAATATGTATGTACATATATTAGAGAGTAAATGCCATTTATTTTTATGCCAAGAAGTTCTAGAATGATCAAATCACCCCATTTCTTTTTACAGAAATAAACTCTTTAAATGGATTTCTATTTTCTCAGGGCAAAAAACAATTTAGGAAATATAACATATTTAAAGAAGAAAATAAAAGAAAGCATAACAAACAGCATAGATAAAACCTCTGTTAGTATTTGCTATGTGGCCTCCAGATGCTTATACATATACATATGTACAATATCCTTAATGTTCTTATGCATAGAAATCTGGAAAATATACATATAACTAAATATATGTGCATACATGGATTTAGTTAGTATGTGTGTATATATATATTTACTAGAATAGAAACATATGCATAGTTTGTATACCTCCTTTCTTTAAAACTGCACACTATATCATGGATATCTTTCCAAGTCAACTTATATCATTTTAAGGCTGCACAATGGCATCACTTAAATATATCATGATGTATTTATTTTCCTATTGTGTCTGTTTTTCACTATTAGAAGTAAGGTTGTGAAAAACATCCTTTTGTGCACACCTTTGAACATTCATCTGATTGTTTCAGTGAGGCTAATTCATGAATTGGATCAGAGATTATGCACTTATTTTAAGGCTTCTAGAACATCTACAAGCAAATAACTTAATAGTAGCTATTTATTCCAAAAACCAGAATTTTAGATCAATACAAATGTAGTATAATCTTTGCATAATTTTAAATATTTTAAAAGTACTAATCCAAGATTTCAAGGACATATTATGAGAAAATTATTTTCAGTTCCTCCCCTCATTTGGCTATGCTGATCCACTCGATGCCCTGCTGCCCTGCCAAACAAACCAGGCTGCCTTTCTTTGCTAAGTTGGTGCTTCCTGCCTTCCCTTCATAGCGCCCCCTCTTGACCTTTCTTACCTGTTGTTATCAGCTCCATTTTAAAACTAGCTATTGATAGCTCCTCCCGGGCTCACAGCTGAGCTTGAGGAATAGTTTCAGAAGCCCCATGTGAGCTCTAAAACGGGTTCATGATTTATGTGCATATAAAAGGTGGATGTCCTAAAAACATTTAATTTGGAGTGTATTGACAGTTGCCTTCCAAAAGACATGCTGACTTCTGTTCAAACTTCTTTCTTCTTCGTTGAAAACCGTTAAAAGACTAGTTTCCCCTGCTTCAGCTTGCCTTGTTTTTCAAACTCAACACACGTCCTTCTGCCAGAGCAATCTTAAATATGCAGCCCTGATCATTTCAGATCCTGCTCAAAAACATTAAGGCTTCCCACACCAATAAAATCCAAGCTCCTAAGAATGGCATTCAAAATCCCTGCCATCTTACCCCATACCAGTCATTAATCAAGTGTCTGCTAAATGCAAATGAGAGTGGACTCCCTTGTGATAGCGAAGTCTTAGGAAATAGCCTTTGCCTGTTCTCATTCAGGTAGCCTTCATTTATTTCCACGATCCCAACTCAAGCCCTGGTGCTGAGCGGTGACTCAAAAAAGTTTTCTAATTAGCATCCTTCATGATCTTGATTCAGCATGCAATGGGCGGACTACTGTGACCAAAAGTTAGTTTTGGTTTGGGGGTTTGTTTGTTTTTTCATTTGAGATGTCAAAATCCAGAGGCCAGTGTGGCAACCCAGAGGGCCGCGGGTTAGAAAAGCCTGCACCCCTGACTGGGAACCCAGAGTTCCCTCCTGGCTCTGCCATTCACTTGTTTTATGATTTCAGGCTTGCCTCTATGCCTCAGTTCCTCATCTATAAAATGGGGATAAATCCTATGCTCGTTCCCAGGCTAAGTGGAAGAATAAGACAGAATACAATATATGACTGTGTTTTGAAATGATCCCTAATTATGAAATGTAAGATATTATTGTGGACATATGCAGCCCTTCTTTTAACACCCCCTGGAGTCTCAGACATGGGAGAGATCAAATAGGGATAAAGAAGGAAGAAAAAAAATTGGCTCAAGGCACATGAGCTGGACAGAGTGAGAAAGCGTGAGCTGGCCAGCGGCTGGAGCTGGTTCCTGGTCATGTTATTCTATGCTTTTAAACTCCCCCACACAGCCCGTCCTCCGCCAAAATACATAAACCTCTCTGAATTACACTCCTTCTCTTACAGGAGCAATTGACTACAGTTGGATGTGATTTTCTTTTGTTTGTTTTAATTTATGGATGACTAGGAATGCTGCCCTGCCTCCTTTTTTAAACACCCACTGCTCCTCCAACAGAGGTCCTCTTCTGGGGTCTTAGTTTTCTGGTAAATTTTTTTTTTTTTTTTTTTTTTTTTTTTTTTTGGATAAGAATAGTTGCGGTTAGAGGCAGCTCTAAGCACAGCCGCAGGCCCTAAGGCTCGTTAAGAACTTGCCCCAGCTCAGCCTAGGGCAGTAAATCATTGACTGGGGAAGGGTGGGTTGGTCAGGAGGGCAATTGGAGAGCCCTTTCGCTGGCTCTCAGAAGGAAGGGCGCGTGGGTCTCATTCCAGGATGACAGCCCCCATAAAGAAGAGTTTGAGGAATAAAAGCGGAAAAAACAGACCTATAAACACGCTTTTCACCTCTCAGCCAGCACCTGTTATTTTGCTAACTTCTCAAGTGAGCAAGATAAGGAGAGAACCAACTTTACTCAAAGATTGCGCAGGAAAGCGTCTTGGCTTAAAGTTACTCATTTAAAATCCCCAAGAATGTTTTCTGTCACACCCCACCTCCCAATGAGGAGGTAGCTCTTCACTGAAGCACCCCCTAGAAGGGCAAAGAACAAGATAAAGCCTCAACCCTAAGTAGAACCACTTTTGGTTTTTTTCCTCATTCAGTATCAGTAGAGAACTGTACTTCTAAGACTGGCACTTTCCAAAGCTGTAATATGTGTATATCTAACTTCAAAAGACACAGAGAGTGTGTCAGTTTAAGAAAAGTTGAACACTTCCCTCTCTTGGAGAGTCACAATGCATAGTAGGGTGCTAAATGCTCTGAAAGGTCCTATATTAAAGAACTATATCTAAAATACGGCATTTCCCAGGTTTGCTTGATCACAGAATCCTTTTTTGGTATGTATATAGAACCACCTATTAATAGTCTGCAAAAACATTGCCAACAAACAAACAAACAAAAAAGCCTACATTTGGCCATTTAGATTGAAGAGAAAGGTCAATTTGCCTCCAAAGTAAATCTTCTCAAAGTATGATTCATCAGAATAATGCTGATATTCATTCACTGGACCCCAGTGTGTGGATCACAAACCAGTGTGGTTATTCTCAGCTCTTCTCCTTGACCCTGACTCTCGCCTTCCACCACCTCTTATCTCTCTTCTACCACACTCCCCAGTGAAGGCGAGCTGCTGGTTTCACTGGGTTCACGTGGCAGACAGCAAAACGATTAAAATGGATACCAGCCAAAGAAATCTGTGAAGCAGATGATAATGTCCAATATACATTCAGAGCATTTTTATGTGGTTCTTAAATGGAAAGAAAGATTTCTCTTCGTCTGATCCTTCTGTTCATAATTTTTAACAAATGGGCTTCCAGGAATGAGCAAATTTAGAGATGGGAAAAAAAGATCTGTTATGATGGAACATAAGTTTTAATGAAAGAGGGCACCCCTGAGAAAAAGTGCCAGGCCATTTGCAAGGCCCAACTGAAGAACCATTTTAACTTGCTCTGTGGAAAACTGTTCACAATGTATGGTTAAATAAGAAAGCAAATTACAAAACTGCATGTACGGAGTGATTCCTTTTTATAAATGCAGTAGACTCAAAATGTTTATTGAAAGAATAAATACACATAAAAAGGCTGTAAGAGTTGATGCTGAATTGATAGTAGTTAACTCTAAGTGTAGAAATTTTCTTATTTCCTCCCTTTTTTGCTTACTTATTTGTTCTAAGTTTTATCAAGTAAAATGATATTTTAACAATAAAACAATATTTTATTAATGTTCCAACCTGCATTCATGTTTTCTGTGGAAAAATTTCTAGGAATGAAGACAGTAGTTTCCCTTGTGAGGAGGAAGGATTACGAGACTAGGCAATAAGCATTTGCCAGAAACAAGATGAACTACTTGTACGTGTGTGGGGTGGGGGGCGGGGAGTAGGTTTACAGTTGTGAGTATGTGTTACATGGAGTTTATCCTTGTATTAATATTTAATAATTATTGTATTATTTTCCATACAAACAACTGTAAGCCTCTTTTTGCCCTGCCCCATATAAAGCAACGTCAGGAAGACATGATTCTAAATGCTGGGGACAAGTACTTCCCAAATTAGACCAACCAATGAGTACAGAGAGCGTACAAATAAGATCCAAATTTCAATACTCAATACCAAAGCATCACATATACACCTCTGTCCCAGAAAGGGACAAAGGAATGAGAAAATAGATTTGGAACAGAAATTAAAGTTTATTACAAAAAACAAAGGGGGAAATAAGCTAAAATAGCACATGGCCACCACAGACATAAAATAACATAAAGTCAGCCCCCCGCCAAAGGCCATCTAAGGGGAAGCAGCTGCACATTTGTGTTACAGAGCTGAGACTCTGCTCTTCCCTGTACACTGGTTACACTGAGCTCAGGTGAGCTTACCTGGTTGGCAACATCCTTTGAGTATTGTCACACTTCGGTGCCAGGAGTGCAACACGTCCCAGAGGCTGGCAAAAGCACCACTTTGGAATCCTTCCAGACTTACCCCCTTGTATCTCTTTCTTTGGCTGGTTCTATTTTCTATCCTTTTGTTACAATAAAGGTGTAAATATTATGCTCTTTTGGGTTTGATGAGTCATTCTAGTAGATTATCAAACCCAGGGGAGTCCGTGGGGACCATAAATTTGTAGCTGGCTGGCCTGAAATGAGAGTGGCCTTGGGAACCCCCGAACGTATGGCTGGTATCTTAAGGGAGGCAGTCATCTGGTGAACTGTGTTTTCAGACTTTTTGGTTTAGAAAATTGATTGTGAATATTTTAACTTTAAATCTTGCATCTACAATATAAATATCATACAATAATTTTTGAAAATTCCTGAGGGGGGGTCCCTAAGATAGTATACTCATTAATACATGAAAAGGATGAAAAGGGATTGAAAGTGAAAATTTATGCAAATAATTCATTACAGGGTATTTAACCTTTATTTCATTGTGCAAAAAGTCAACTAGTTTTAATCACCAGTGTATTTTCTGTTTTTTCACTCTGGAGTTTTTAAATTAACACTGGGGTTTCTGTTATAATCTTGACAGAGATGGTGAGTCATTAGTTTAATTCACTAGTTTAAGTATCCTTACATGAAACTCCATAGTATCAATGGTAGAAAATGAGAATGAATTACTATTTAAAAGACTAAAAAGGATAAAGACTTATCCATTTAATCTTTATAAAGTAATTGCACTACCAATTGCACACCTTCTCAACTCCCTCTTTTTCTTGCTTTGAAGGATTCCTTTGTTTTAAATCAACCTATTGAAATATAATTAAAATACTATAAACTGCATCTATTGAAAATATAGAAATAACTTTTGACAACTGCATACACACACAAAACCACCACTATAGCCAAAATACAAAACATTTTCATCATCCCCAAAAGAGTCTTCCTTTTTTCCACCCCACACTCCACTGATTTACTTTTTGTCACTATAGATTTCTTCGCATTTTCTAGAGTGTGTATATATATATATATATATATATATATATATATATATATATATATGGAATCATACAGTATACACTCTTGTGTCTGGCTTCCTTCATTCAGCATGACTTAAAATTCACTCATATGTCTACATTTATCAGTAGTTCATTCTTTTCAATTGCTAACTACTTTTTCATCACATTGATATATCACTTTTTGTTTGTCCAATCAGCAGAGATTGATGGACACTTGGGTTGTTTTCAGCTTTGGACTCCTGTGAATAATAATGCCATAAATACTTGTGTACAAATCTTTTTGTGCACATAAGCTTTTACTTCTCTTCGATAAATTCCTAAGGGAGGTATTCTGGTTTGTAAAGTAAGTATATGTTTAACTTCTTTAAAAACTGCGATACTCTTCCAACTAGTTGAACCATTTTATATTTATATGTGCAAACGTTTTGCTCATTTTAAAGCTGAGCTGCATGTCTTATTTAGTTGTAAGAAAAATTCTGTATATATTCTGGAATTGAGTTCTTTGTCATCTCTATGCATTGCAAATATTTTCTCCCTTTCCATTGCCTGCACGTTTATGTTCTTAATGGTGTATGTGGGTGAACAGAAGTTTTTTATTTTAATGAAATACAATTTATCATATTTTTTCTTTTGTGGTTTGCACTTCATGTGTTGTATATAAGGAATCCTTGCCTACCCAAAGTCGCAGAATTTTCTCCCATTTTTTCTTTTAAGATTTTTTTATATAGTATTGGCTTGTACAATTAGGCCTGTGATTAATTTTGAGTTAATTTTGTATATGGAGTAAAATAAAGAATGTTTTCTCTTTTCATGTGGAGATCAGTTACTCAAGCACCATTTGTTGAAAATCAAATTGAACATATACATGTGGGACTATTTCTAGACTCCAGTCTCTTCTCTTGATCTATTTTACTTCTGTTGATCTACATGACTATCTTTTCTCAAAAACCATAACTTTATAGTAAGTCTTAAAATCAGGTAGCATAAGACCTTGAACTTCGTTTTGTTTTTTTTTTGGGGGGGGGGTTCAATTGCTTTGGCTGTTTTAGGTCATTTGCATTTCTAAACTTTAGAATCAACATTTCGATTTCTACAAAAAAATTTTTTTGTATTATCCTCTTTATATACAGGGGTGGGAAAAACTAGGTTTACAGTTGCATTGTGACAGTCTTTTAAGTTAATAAAGCTATTGTAACAATCACAACTTTCATATCCCTTTCCATATTTGCCCACCCCTGTAGTGTTGAATTCAGTTTACTAAATATTTTTAAGGATTTTTGAAGCTAGATTTATGAGGGATAATGGTCTAGTTTTTTTTTTTTCTCTTTGTCATGCTTTGGCATTGGGGTTACGCTGGCCTCAAAAACTGAGCTGGAAGGTACTCTCTTATCCTCTATTCGCCAAAAGAGTTTGGGTTATTATTCTTTTTAATACTCCATAGAATTCACCAATGAAATCATCTGAGTCTGAACTTTTCCTTGAATGAAAGTTTTTAATAATGAATTCAATTCATTATTTGATAATGAGGCTACTCAGGTTTTCTGTTTTATATCAATTTTTTAAGGATTTTGTCTATTTCACCTAAATTATCTCATTTTTGGCATAGATTTGTTCATAAAACTCTCATTATCCCTTTAATAGTTGTAAGATCTGTAGTGAGAACTCCTCTTTTCTTCCCAGTATTGGTGATTCATGTTCTTTTTCTTTATCAGTTAAACTAAAGGTTCCTTTGGTTGATCTTTTTGAGGAACCTGTTTTTGAATCATTTGTTTCTGTTTTGTTGCTCTTGTCTTTATTACTTTCTTCCTTTCACATACTTTGGACTTACTTTGCTCTTCTTTTCCTAGTATCTTGAGCAGATACCTTAAGTCATTTTCTTTTTTCTTCTCTATTATAAGCATTTAAAGCCACAAATATCCCTCTAAGCACTTCTTTGGCTGCATCTCACAAATTTTGACATATTGTAGTTTCATTATCACTGAGTTTAAAATATCATCTAATTTACTTTGTGAATTCATCTTTGATCCATTAATGTTTTAAAATGTGTTTTTAATTGCAAAATATTTGGGATTCACCCAGCTATCTTAAGTTATTGGTTTCTAATTAATTTCATTTTAGTCAGAGAAAATAGCTATATTATTTCAGTCCTTGTAAGTTTATTAACGCTTTTTATATGGCCCCAATATGGTATATATTAGTGAACATACCATGTACAATAAAACACAGATGTATTATACACTAAAATGAATGTTAATTTTGTAGCTGTCCTACTAAAATTCTGGAATTATCTTCCTATTTTGTCAATTTTTGCTTCATATATTTTGAGACTGTTTTTAGGCACATACACACTTTGTTGTGCTTTCTTTGCCATTCCTTTTTACCTAAGCAATACTCTTGTTCTTGAAATCTACTTTATTTGATACTAATACAGCCCCCTCCCCCCAGCCTTCAAATGATGTTTTCATAGCACACCTAGTTCCATCCAATTATTCTCAAGCTGTCTTTACATTTCAGGTGCATCTATCCTAGTCAGACAGAGTTGGGTCTTGCCTTTTTTATCAGTTCTGACAATTTCTGCCTCTTAATTGGAATGTTTAGTCATTTAACATCACAACCACGAGCTCAGTCACGATGATCACCTCAAAGACGCGGAACTGAGGCCTTCCCTCACAAAGGCATGAGCTATGAATTCTAACCTGACAACAACCACAAAGACAAGCACACAATCATGTCCACTTAGGAAAATAAATAGGGCAATGTAAATGGACTTCAACAGAATGTTTGAAACCTCGGTAAACTCGAAATAAGCCGGCTGTGAGCTCCCCAGAGGACAAAATTTGCTGAGTGGTGCGACTGTTACAATATATTTAACTCCAATGTCATTGTCACAGCCCCAACAGCTTAATGGGTTTACTGAGTTCAGAAACCCATTCACTATTTAAATATTTTTGCTTTGAAACTGATGGATAAAACTGAGAAAATAAATTCCTCATGAAAATTGTCTGCATTAGAAATTCTAAAGCGACCAGTAATCATATCAAAAGCCCATTTTTAGTCCTGACTAAAATATATAAATCAATAAATCAAGCAAAGGTCATCTCTTTTCCTGCAGCTCTCAGGCAGTAGAAGTCAGGAGTAAATTAATGGCTTACACTTTCAGGGCTTCTGTTAAAAATGTGATCCAAATATTTCCTATTTAAAGATTCTTCAAAATGGAGAGTTAATGAATTCAAACCAGAAACGTCAAATTTCTTGCTTATATGCATTTTTCAAAATGAATTGCTTGCTTAAAAAAAAAGGAATGACTGAAATAAGGTTTTTTGGTAGGTTTCTGTTTCTCAATAAAAAAGTAATTCTACTCATCTTGAAAGGCCCTAGTTAAGATTCATGTCTTTCCTGAGCCCTCCAGCCCATGAGTGACAGCCATTCCATCCATGTGCTGGCACACAATAATCGCTGTGCACACCCGCTGAAGATCAGGCTGCAGCCCGGCCTCTTGTCAGGTGAAACCTTAGTTATTTCCACCATTAATTCATCACACATCATGCACCAACCACCATGCTATGTTTTAAACAAGTGTTATCTCATTTAATCTCCTTAGCAACCCTTCACAGGAAACCAAGGGCTATGGCTACAGGACTTGCCAAAGATCTCACAGATAGTACATGGCAGAGGCACGATTTAAGACCAATTGCTTTGTTTCCAAAACCTATGCTCTTAATCTTCATAGTATCTAACTCTAACAACCAAAGCACTACGGCAAAGCGGTCCTTTCCACCATGGAAAATACAAGGCCTCTAGTGCAAATGCCCTTGGAAGAACCAGCACAGAAAGTACAATAATCCCATCTCATTTGAGTTTCATAGCCTAACCTCCACTCCCCAGATCCTAGGCCTCCTGAGGGTCCACATCTGAGTAAAGGCAGAGTCACTTACTGTCTCAGCAAATAGAAAAAGTCACCCAACACATGCGGGACATTTCCCTCCCTACCACAACACACACACACACACCCCCCACCTCTACAACTAGGAGCTACAAAAGAGATTATCTACAGGGAAGAATTCACTTCTCTTCTTCAGACCTCAGTTTCTTCATCTCCAAAATAAGGTGGTTCTACTTGAAATGATCGCTAATGTTCCAACCGAGTCTGACATTCTGTGCTGAAATAACCATTCTTGCAAGCAGATGATAAAGGCTGTATATATTCTGTGGATCTACTATACAATAGTAGGACAACCCGTCCCCCATCATGTCCTCCATGGCGGGACTGAAGACAGAGTCCCAGAACTCGGCTCTGGCTTCTTACTGTTTATACTCACCAGCGTGCTGATCTCATCCAGACTTAGAAATATTCTGCTCCGTCTCTGGCAAACCATAATTTGTCTCCAGCCCAGACTTGTCCCCTGAACTCCAGACTTGTATAAAATAGCCATCACCACTTGGATGTCTAATAAACATCTCAAACTTACATGTTCTACACTAAGCTTATGATATTTGCCCTCGGGGTGCTCCTCCCCATTCTTCCCCATCTCAGTTAATGCCAGTTTCACTCTTCCTTCAGCTCAGATGCTTGACTCCTTTCTTTCTCTGATATCCTGTATCCGGTCTCTTGTGGAACCCTGTTGACACAAATGTATCCATAATTCAACTATGTGTTACCACCTCCAGTGCTACCATCCTGGTCCCAGTCACCATCATTTGTCATTTGGGGAGTTGCAATATCCTCTAATCGCTTCTACCCTGCTCCCCCTAGAGTCTTTTCTCAGCAAAGCATCCAGAATTATCCCCCTAAAAAAGGCAGATCCTGTCATTTCCCTGCCCAAACTTTGCAGTGGCTTCCTTTCTCCCTCAAAGGAAAAGCCGGGGCCAGCCTGGCCTTGTGTGGCCTCTCTGACCTCATCTCCCTTCCTTCGCCCCTCTCTCACTCTGCCTTGTTCAGTGACCTCTTGGTGTTCTTCGTTTGCTCTTTACTCTTTCCTCTGCCTAGAATGCTCTTCCACAAGTCACATGACTCACTCAGTCTCCTCCCTGAGACTCCTTTGTACTGAAAATTGCAACCTTACCCTTACCCACAGCAGTCCTCTTCCACTATCACTTATCATCTGACATATTACACATTTGATTGATTCTCTCTCTCTCTCTCTCTCACACACAAGCTCTACAATGCCTTACATTTATTTCTTAAAAAGCCATTTTATTAAAGAATAATTGCAATGTACAGTGGTTTACATTGTTACTCATTGCCATGTCTCTGGTGCCTAGAACTGTGTCTGATACAGAGTGGATAAATAATATTGCAAAATAAATTACTTGAGATGAGCCATATCCTTCCAAATTGTGAGTAGTAAGTTGGGAGGAGTTAGTAACCACCCAGGTCTGATAACAATATGTATGTCCAGTGTGTGCTGACAGGTCTTCTTGCTTGTACAGCCCTGAGACTGGCAGCTGGATGCATCGTTATAGATTGCACATAGCTGAACTATTTAGTCAGTGTCCCTGTGAACCCTGAAGGAAAACTTACATTCACACCACCACGTCTCTGAAGTACACAACTCTTTGAGTCACCATGGCTCTGTAATTATTCATTTGGGCCCCTCTGGTAGACATAGTAGATAAGCTAATCCCAGATCACCTGGGAACTCCACAGGTGGGTGTTGCACTCCCACCTGTTAGCTCCCCAAGAACTCAGCCTGTCTTCATCATAACTGGCACAGAACAGGGACCCCAGACCCAGAGTTGCTTGAGGCAGAATCCATCAGCGTGTGATTGCTTCCTTCTCTATGTCTCTCTGAGACCAAGGGCAGCCAACAACGTGCTGCATGCTTTGCGTGATGCTTGGAGTGCATGTGTGTTTGGTTTTGCACACAGATTTGATTTCCTCATTTGGGCCATTTTCACACAGTGTTCAAAAATCAACAGGATATTGGCTCAGAATGAAGACTCGGCAGCTGAGATTCAGTATTACAATGTCTTCTAGAAGAGGCAGTGCCTCCAGCCCTGCGAGTTCTCTGGAGGCAGAGGCAGTGTGAACTGGATGAGATATGGGTATTAAACAACGTTTCAAGTTTATTTATCACACAATGTGGAGGTCTTTGTTTTTACATATCTGTCATGATCATGACCTCCTCTAGACCAGGGACTGGTTTAATTTTTCTTCCTGGGCACCTGGCTTTGTGCCTGGTACATGGTATGTTCTGTAAATCTGTTGCATTGCACACGGCTAGCTACATATAGCTCTCAGAAGGGTTCTGTTCCCTCTTTGAAATTAGGAATAATATTCTTTGTGCTTATCATTTCTAAATTAGTTACAACGAACAGATTGATTTTGTAATAAGGAAGAAAAGTCACTGTCCTTGGTTTTTTCTCCAGCAGCAAACCAAGCTCAGCCTCTGTGTTTCTCTCCAGCAGAGCAAAAAAAAGTCATCAGACAATTGAGATTTTTGTAGAATAAGGAAATGCATGGTGTGGTAGGAACTCATTACAGAGGCAAATATTAAAAGTGTAATTTTATGATAGTCACGTTAACTAAGAGTTTAAAATACTGCCGCTGAAGCAAGAAACTCTTCAGAGAGCCACTCTCAGAGAACAAAGTGCAATGGCTAGGAGCCAGCCTGTGACATTAGCCAACCTGTTTCCGAAGCCTGGTCCTGACACTTGATAGTTGTGTAGACCTGGATAAGCTATTCAGCCTCCCCAGCCTCAGGTCCTTCATCCCAGAAGCAGATGTAAAAAGTGGTGTCCACTGTAGCAGGCTGCTATATAAAGTAAATAAAATGATGTCTGTAAAGCGTGTACTTAGCAATTCATAAGTTACCAGTGTCACGATTGTTATGAATTGGACCTCCCCACACCCACCCCTTGGTCTTGTCCTTAGGTCTAGTTCCTATCCAGGCTCCGAGGACTACGGTGCGGGGCCCGTGTCTTCTCTCCGAACGCACTGGCATTGCTGTACCCCCGCCTCCCTTGATCCTAAGGAGATGCTGACTGTTGCATGTTTTCTCCTAACTTTAAGGATAAGTCCTACTCTCTCTTCAGCACATTCTGACACTCCTCTCCTTCTTTCTACTTTCTTAACTGGAGACTTCACTGATGAACTTAGTACAAGGGCCCTTTGCTCAATTTTCCTACAACATTCTCTCTCTCTCTCTCTCTCTCTCATAGAATTTTGGGAAGTAGGGAATAATTGGGTGGAAAGTACAGAGTTCCCACATACCTGCCTCCCCAGTTTCCCTTATTAATGTTTTGCATACACTTGTTATTACCAGTAAGTCAATATTGATACATTATTGTTAACTAAGGCCCATAGTTTACAATAAGGTTCACTCTTGGTGGTGTGTTTTTCCCTCACCTTTTTTCTTGTACATTCTTTCCACAGATTTCTCGACTTCCTCACCCAGTCCCCCTGCCTTTTGAAGGCCCTGCCGTGCTCCATCATTTGCCCAAATTACACTGAAGTCACTAATGTGTCTGCCTGATCCCCTCTAGTTTCTCAGTACAGTGTGTTTTTAAAGCAATCTCTTGACACATTTTAGATTGGGGTCCCCACATGCACATTTAACCCAAGACTTTGCAGGTCCAACCTATCCTATCTCCCCTCTAGAGTAAATCCTTCCTCTGCAGAGCCTAAGCAACCTAAGGACCAACTTTGTGTCACCTGATTCGCATAACAAACATTCCTGTAGCTCAAGAAATGCCCAGTGTTTGTGAAGCTCTCTGTCAAGAACTAGGCACAGAGATCAGACATGTTCTTTCCTAGACTACACATGACAGGTACTTATAACAGCATTTGGTGATTAGTAAGATATTACTTACTATTAGTAGTAGTAATCATCACTTTTATTACAGTGGGAAGATAGAGGTGGAATATCTGTGAAAGAATAATTACATCATTCTGACTTTCCGTCAAGATGGCAACATAGGTAGATACAGCTCACCTCCTCACATAGCAATGTCACAGTAACAACTAAAATATAGGACCACCATCACTTAGAACCAACAGAAATTGAGTTAAATGCAAGTCTGACAACTACAGGATTAAAGAAACCACAATCATCCAGCCCCCCGGGGATTCCGCAGTCAACCAGCCCCCACCCGCCTTTACAGGAGTCTAACTGAGGGTGGCACCCACAAGGAGGGCAAAAGACTGCTTATCTCACTCTGCTCCAAGATGCACCCTCACTCCTTCCTCGCCAGGCCAGAAGGAACGGAAGATGAAACGGATACAAAGGGCTTCTGGTTGCACCTTCCTTTCTTCCCAGAGCCGCCCTCATGAGCTTAACTAATTAGTTCATGAAAGAACCTCTGCAGAACCCCCTAGGCTTGAAGGGAAAGGCCCATCAGTATAAGGTGCTAGTGGTGATGCTGTCCTCAGAAGGTGACATTCCCATTCTTCTCAATCTCCCTGTCATTCATGCTTAATAACACCCTGGGAGTCTGTCCGCAGGTTCAGAGATGTCCTCCTAGCAACAGCCCCATCCCCTTGGCAACACTGGGGTTTGTCCGCAACTCCAACAAAACTAGAAATTCAATACCTGCCAGAGTCATAATGTCAGGAAGCTGATATTTGGGGAATGCATATTGTTTTATTCAAGACTTTCACATCCAATTTACTGACTGAGTTTCAGGCCAATGGCACATTTAGGCTACATCAACATGAATCAGTTTGACTGAATTCAGTAAAATATGTGTGCCTATAATTCAATCAGATAGCTGCATTTTCTTTATCCACATGACACCAGTGATGAATTCTTCACTCTTTAATCAGTTGTTTTGACAAGTGTAGTCACAGATTAAGCTACCATTTTGCTTTTCTGCTTTATAGGGTCTGGGTGAGAAAAAAATCTTTGGGCACAGCTTTTTTAATGGTATTTTCAAATTACAGAGGGGATTTGCGATTTCCTCACAAGCTAAAACACCTTAAGGATGTGTGTTTAACAGCATTCTCACCCCATCTTGCACTGCACAAAACTTACAAGCCCCAGTGGAGAATTTGGGGCCAATTGCAGCGTTAAATAAACTCTGGAATGCCCCAAGCAGGATCGTTCACTTGTCTCCACTACAGACTAAATGTCCAAACAGCCACCTTCCTTCTGTGGGTCCCCGCAGGGCTCTGGGTGTGCTCCAGAGCCCACCCCCTGGCATGCGGGGACAATCGGCCCATTATATTTGCACCAAGAGCAAGCAGCCAGCTCAGTTCAGCTCTGTACACAAGGATGAAAAAAAGGGGGGCACCAAATAGAGACCACTGGGACAATTTATTTGTCTTAAGAGTGTTTAAGACACACCAGCAAGCCCCAGCAGGTTATAAATGGTCAGCTTTGTGCGATTACTACCCGTCTATAAAGCCTTCTATGTGGAGTAAGTTTAGAAACCCTACGGTGGCTCACACCATGTAGGTGGTCTTGACAGGAGTCCCACTCTTTGCATCCATGACAACCCAGGAGATTAAGGACCCAACATCCTCCTCCACATTGTGTTTAAAACAATTTGTATCAGTGTCGTCCCCAAAATGTCAGCTTGAAATTCCCCATTTTTTCCCAGGAAAGAAAATGTTAGCATTAATGACTCTTAAAACTTCCATAAGTTCTTGTCCAAATCTCAAACTTTCAGAAAAGAAAGGCGGTGGCCAGAAGGTTCACACCCTGGTTGAGCCGGCTCCATTCTAATTCTAGCTTTACAAGCAAGTCACAGTCTAATTTCTGTTAAGCCTAGGTTACTACAAGGGATCGCCAAACTATGAACAAATGACATGTGCACTTGTGGGCCCACCAGCTATTAGAAAAAAGGGAAAAAAGGAAGGAGGGAGGGAGGAAAGGAAGATTCAGAGTCTGGTTTTCTCATTCATCCCTTACCGCATGTCCTCTGCAGAGAGTACTAGAGGGCCTCCTTGTCTGTCTCCCCCCGCCCCCCCCCCCGAATCCTCCCCCCTCTATCACAGAGCACTCATTCATTCCCAATTCCTGAGCATTTCAACTAGCTGGCCTGGCCCCTCATCCTCTCCTGGAGAGGTCCATGTGCCATCTGTCCCTGCAATTCAGCACTGCATATTGCAGACAGAGACTCCTGGGGACAGTGTCTTAACCCACAGCAGGAGGAGGCCCCCACAGCCCTGCCAGGCTTTGAAGTCCTGAGTCACTGTGAGGCCGAACTTTCCATGCAAAGGCAGCTAGCTGCCCACGAAGATAGGGATGGGCTGGGGTATGAATAAGTGTAAAGGTTGTGTGAGCGACAGCTGTGAGTCTCTCTTTTCAAGACAGGTGGCTAAGGGACAGAAGCTAGACAGAGAAAAAACAAATCTACACAAGCACAGGAATAAGATCATAAGATCATTTAACTTTGTCTTTCGATCCTCTGAAGGACAAGACTAAGAGTACCAGTCAAAAAACCTGAAGTACCTGGCTCCTGCAGGAAGGGATTGCTGCCACCTACTGTTGACAGAGCTGACCAAGCAGTTCCAAATTCGAGATGACACACTAGGTTTGTTTTTTTTTAAACTGCCCCATCTGCCCAAGCTCGCTCTACCCCACACGCAAAACGTAGACAGTCTCCAGTCAGCCCCACAACCTAAGCCAGAGTCTAAGTGGCCACAGCCCAGAAGAGCCTGGTGGTAAGAAGAAGAGCCACCTGGCAGCCATCTGCAGCCTTCTCTGCCCCACCAAGGAGCTCCACTTCTTCCTTTTTCTTATTCATGGCCTTTTGCAAATGCTAGGCTTGCAAGATAAGGAAGGGAAACATTCTGGACCGTGAGAAGGAACACAGTCGAGGCTTCTTTCCACAACAGCTGGGAACAGGGATGAGTCCCTTCACTGGCCTGACCTCTGTACGATGGATTCTCATCTGTCAAGCTGGGATAACAACCAGGAAGCATAGTTTATGGCTTAACCTTATAGTTAAGGGGTAAAGTGTGCAGCATGGGGGTCTGAGGCTCTGAGTTTAAATCTCAGCTCAACCACCTGCTAGATGGGTAATCTCTCTCTGTTTCCATTTGTTCTGAAATTGCAGAATGGGAATAATAACATTGTGTCAATGAGCTGAGACAGTATACATGGGAGTTAAATGTGATAAAGAGTATAGAGTCATTAGCTTGGTGCCTAGTGGAAACTAAAAACTCAATAAATGTTGCCAGTCACATGGCCATTATCACCAGCCTCTGATGAAAAAGAGGAAGGTGAAATGTTCATGTCTCTCCGAAAAGAATCAAATGCAACACATAATTATCCTTATCACAGGTAGTCTGGACTGCCATTTCCTTCCGTCTATTTCACTAGGTGAAATAAAGGGCAAAACCACCCTTATTTCACTCTGGGGAGCTAACGGGATCTGAGAAAGGGACATTCGATCTCAATTCTCAATGGATTTAGAACAAAAGAAACCTGCAAAGCTCAGATAAACTAGAACAAAAATAACCAAGATTTGCTCTGACTTGCTTGAATCATGAGCATCTCCTAGTGGTGATTTCTCAGATTAACTCTTAAAAGTTCATCCATTAGACAGTGAGGGAGAAACTGCAAGAAACTGCAGCATTCAGACTTCCTGGGTAGTCTGGGCAACACACTGAGACATTTCACTGGCTTGTTGTATGTATGTATGTATGTATGTATGTATGTATGTATTTTTGGCCTGGTGTTTTCTTTTTCTAGGTTTATTGAGATATATTTGGCATATAATGTTTTGTAAGCTTAATGTATGCAATGTAATAATTTGATACATATGTACTGTAAAATGCTTACCAAAATAAGGTTAGTTAACACCTCCTTCACCTCACATAATTACTATTTTGTTGTGGGTGTTTTTATGGTAAGAACCTTAGAGCTCTACTCTCATAGTGACTTACAGGTATATAATACAGTATTATTAACGATAGTCACTATACTGTACATTAAATCCCCAGAACTCATTTCTTCTCATTGAAAGTTTGCACCTTTGACCAACATCTCTCCATTTCCCCAACCCCTCAGCCCCTGGCAAACACCATTCTACTCTCTCTTTCTATGAGCTCAATATATTTAGATTCCATATATAAATAAGATCATGCATTATTTGTCTTTCTCTGATTGGCTGATTTCACTTAATGCCTTCAAGATACATCATATCATTACAAATGGCAAGATTTCCTTCTTCTTATGGATGAATTACATATGTAAACTCCCACATCTTCTCTATCTATCATCCTTCACTGGACACTTAGGTTGTCTTCGTGCCTTGGCTATTGTGAATAATGCCGCATTGTTAAGGAGCTTCTTCCCTATGTTCTGTTTTAGGGTTTTTACAGTTTACATCTTATATTTAAATCCTTAATCTATTTCAAGTTATTTTTGTGAGTGGTTCAATATAAGGGACTAATTCTATTCTCTGGCATGGATATCCAGTTTTCCCAACATTATTTATTGGAGAGACTCTCCTTTTCTCATTGAGTATTCTTGACTCCCTTGTCAAGTATTAGGTGACATGTATGCATGTGCTATTGTGTTGGTCTATGTGTCCCTTTTTATGCCAGTATCATACCATTTTGATTTCTATAGCTTTGTAACATAGTTTGAAATCAGGAAGTGTGATGCTGCCAGCTTTGTTCTTCTTTCACAAGATTGCTTTGGTTATACTGGGTCTTTTGTGCTTCCATACAAATTTAGAATTATTTTTTCTTCTATCTCTGTAAAAAAAAAATGCCATTGGAATTTTGATAGAGATTGTACTGAATCTATAGATGGTTTTAGATAGCATAAACATTTTAACAATATTAACTATTCTGATTCATGAACATGGGATGCCCTTTCAGTTATTTATGTTTTCTTCAATTTCTTTCATCAATCCAAAACAACTCACTATTAAAGGGACAAATATTAAGTCTAATTTCTCTCTAAAAAGACATCATGGAAATTGAAAACCAATGAAACTTCACCTCCAGCCCTCTGAGTACAAGATCCACAAGATACATAGTGTTTTGTGTGGCCCCAGAAAATCTGTAAGAAAATATGGTTAACTAGTAAATAGTCTCCACTGTCCTTTTGCTGTCCCCCACCCTAATTTACCCCAGATCCCTTTCTAGGCATAATCAGAGCCCGACAAGACATTAACTCTGAAAGACCTAAGGAACTAGCCTTCAACATGTGGACTCCACTTGTATGTTGGTATATCCCTTAGAGAACATTGCCTTTCAACACAGATGTATATATGCGTATTGCTATCACATTCTCTAACTATCCCATCCACACTGCACAAACAAAACTTTGTTTGATGGTAAAAATAGTGAGTGGTTACATAAACACCACACATTCACATGATGAAATACTGTGCAGCCATTAAAGTGTTTACAATGAACTTGCTGTAACAAAGTTTATAAGGCAGAAGGAAATTTTGTGTATGAGGTATAATCACAACTATATTAACAATGCAAACAGAGGATCTGGCAAGAAATATACCAAACAATAACTGTAGTTTTCTCTAGATGGCAATATTTGCAGTAATTTTTTTCTACATTATTTAATCTTCAAAAATGTCTCTAATTGCAATGTATTACTTTCATTATAGAAAATAATAAGATAATTTCAGAAGTTAACAGGAATCAAGATGACAACATAGGAGATTCCTCAACTTCCCTCTTCCCATAACACCAAATACACAGTTACACACAGCAATTACTTCTAACAAGAGTCCAGAAACTACCAGTGTATGAAAATAGAAGTCAATTCTAAGAAGAAAAGTAGAAAATTCACAAATATGTGGAGATTAAACAATATGCTCTTGAACAATCAATAAGTCAAAGAAGAAATCAACAGGAAAATCAAACAATATCCTGATTCAAGTGAAAATGAAAAAACACTAACTATGGGATACAGCAAAAGTAGTACAAAGACAGAAGCTTATAGTGATAAATGCCTACATGAGACAAAAAGAACAATCTCAAAGAACCTAACTGTACCCCGCAAAGAACCAGAGAAATAAGAACAAACTAAGCCTGAAGTGACCAGAAGGAAGTACATGTAATTTAAAAATAAATTCTATAACTCAGAAGCATAAAATTCTTAGACGAAATTATACTAGTAAAAATACTGTTAAAACAAGTCAATGGGTCTTTATTCCCATTGCAAACTAGGTCAGCTGGCCACTAACGGACAGAAAGAAAGGAAGTCAAGCACCACCTGGCCCCTCCAGAGCTGCTTGCCTCTGGCGGTGGCTTGTGTGTGCGTGCCCAGGTGCGGCAGACGCCGTGAGGAGAAAACAGCCACCTCCTTGCCTGCCAGATGGCCAGGACGGATTCCAAACTAAGAAAGCCACCGCGAGGGAGGGCACTCAAACCAGCTATGCTGGCGAAGAGCCAGGAGGACACTCTGAGAAACGTCAGGCCTGGAGAGAAATAATTTCCCAAATAGGAACACTTAGCTCCCTTCCAGTGTTAACCTGGCACAGATGTGCCCGATCCCAAAATCTCCTGAGCACAGCATGGCCTCGGGCCCTCCTGCTGGACAATTAAATACATTCAAATCACAACATTTTAAAAGTAAAATTAAAAATATTAATAACATTTAAAAATAAAATAAATTAACCTCGCTCTCCCATAAAGCACCTTTAACCACCTTCCTTTCACCATGCATTTTTTTTTCAAAACTTTTATCTATGCGGACCCCTCTTCCCCACTACTTAGAGCAATGGTTTATTCAAGGAGCCATTCCCAAGGGAGGTATTTAAAAGATTCACCAATTGAAATGTAATCAATGAAAATGCAGCACGCACGGAGCAGACTGGGTGCAGCCACGCAGAGCCCTCGCTGCCGTGTGGGGGGCAGCAGAGAACAGCAGGTCCCCCACTCAGCCGCTCACCCACCGGCAAACAAAATTTCCAGGACTCTAAAAGTTTAATGACCAAAAATACCCAATTTAATATTAACACAATAACTAGTATCAGATATGGGCAAGTTCTCTCTCCCCTAATTGCCCACAGTATTTTTCAAGGTCTCTTCAAGTTCATGTCCTGACTTAGAACATCAGCCCACTCCACCCTCATGCTTTATATTCCACCCGCCGCCCAGGGCTTGGAAATGCAGAGTCGCAGCATAATCTCTCCTTCTCTCTTACCAGGAAACCCTAGGACACTCAACAGCTATTATGCGTTGAACTGTATTCCCCCCAAAAGATATGTTGAACTCCTAACCCCCAGCACCCTAAAATGACCTTATATGGAAATAGGGTTATTACTGATGTAATTAATCAAGATGAGGTCCAACTGGAATAGAATGGGCCCTTAATCCAATATGACTGGTGTCTTTATAAAGAAGAGTGAAACCTGAACAGAGACACAGAGGGAAGATGATGGAAGCAGAAATTGGAGGGATGGTGCCACAGGCCACGGGACACCTGGGGCCACCAAAGCTGTAGAGGCAATGAAGGGTCTCCCCCTGAAAGGTTCAGAAGGAGGATGGTTCTACCAACACCTTTATTTTGGACGCCAGCCTCCAGAACTTTAAGAGACTGGATTTCTGTTATTTTAAGCCATGCTGCTTGTGCGAGCAGCCCTAGGAAACCAATATAGCAGCCATCGGCAGACTCTTAAGTTGTTTCTATGCCTTGGTTATTATAAATAAAGATGGAACAAACATGGAGTGTATATAGATAGATAGATAGATAGATAGATAGATATGTTTTCAGATAACTGTTTCTATTTACTTTGAATAAATGCTCAGAAGTGGAATTGCCTGGTCATGTGATAGTTCTATTTTTAATATTTTGAGGAATCTTTATACTGTTTTTCATAATCGTTGCACCAATTTACATTCCCACTGACAGAGCACAGGGCGTCTCTTTGTTCCACATCCTCGTCAACACCTGTAATTTCTTGTCTTTTTCATTATGTACATTTTAACAGGTGTGAGGTGATATCTCATTGTGGCTTTTATTTGTATTTCCCTGATGATTAGTGGTGTTGAGCACCTTTTCATGTACCTGTTGGCCATTTGCATGTCTTCCATGGGAAAATGTCCAGTTAGTTTCTTTGCCCATTTTTAAATTGGGTTGATTGGGGTTTTTTGCTTTTGAGTTCTATGAGTTCTTTATACATTTTGGGTATTAACCTCTTTCAGATCTATAATGTGCAAATAATTTTACCCATTCCGTATGTTACCTTTTCATTTTTTCATCGTTTCCTTGGCTGTACAGAGCTTTCTAGTTTGACGAAGTCTGACATTGATATTTGCTTTTGTTGCCTTGCTTCAAGTGCCAAATCTGAAAAATCATTGCAGGACCAATGTGAAGGCACGTCCCCCCATGTTTTCTTCTTGGAATTTAATGTGTTAACTAATTTTATTGCAGTAAACATTTTACAATATACAGGGTGGGGCAAAAATAAGTGCTCAGTTGTTCATATGAAAAATAATACAATAATATATAATAATACAAGAACAAACTGTGTTTTGCATACTCACAACTGTAAACCTACTATTGCCCCACCCTGTATACATTTATCAAATCATCATATTCTACACCTTAATTTTACACAATATTATATATCAGTTATATCTAAATAAATCTAGAAATAAAAAAGAAAAAATCAGATTAGCCATGTTAAATCATTTTCCTGTGTAAATTACAAGTTTGAAATTATATTGGCAAATTATATTACTGACCTGCTTGTAAAATGTCTTAATGAATGCCATGCCAAATGAACAGAAGTCTATTGTACAAAAATAGACAGATAAGTGAAAAGACAACTAATTCAGGTAAAAAACTTTTACTCAAAAGATCTAAGTAACTGTTGCAACTAAATAATAAAAAGACACATAGACCAATTATAAAGTGGGCAAAAGAAGGGTATAGACATTTTTCCAAAGATGTGTGTATATAGATACATAAATGAAAATATATAGGAGATACACACACACACACACACACACAATCCTTCCAGTAAGCACATGAAGATACTCAACATCATTAGTCATTAGTAAATGTTACTCCCAACCGCAATGAAACAGTGTTTCTCACCTATTAAAATAGCTATAATCAAAAAGACAGATAATAACAAGTGTTAGGGGAATGTGGAAAATAGTAATCCTCAATATTTCTGCAGGGAATGTAAAACAGTACAGCTGCTTTTGAAAACAATTTGGAAACGCCTCAAAAATTTAAATATAATTACCAGATTACTCAGCAATTCTACTCCTAGGTATACACCCAAGAGAACTGAAAACATATGTCGACACAAAATCTTGTACTCAAATATTCATAATAGCAATGTTCCTAATAGGCTAAATCTAGAAGCATTCGAAATGTCCATCAACTGATGAATGGAGAAACAAAAAATGGTGGATCCATATAATGGAATATTATCTAATCATAAAAAAGAATTAAGTACTGATACATGCAACAACATGACTACACATGGAAAACATTATAAATGAAAGAAGTTAGTCACAAAAAACCATATAGTACATGATTCCATTTGTATGAAATGTCCAGAATTGACAAGTTCAAAAAGTCAAAAAAAATAGATTTGTTGTCGTCAGGGGCTGGGGGAAGAGGGAATGGGGAATGACTGCTTTCTGTCTCTGTAGATTTTATGGAGTTTCCTCTTTTTGCTGATGAAAATGTTCCACAATTAGGTATTGGTGATGATTGCATAACTCTGTAGCAATATTAACAGTGTAGATTAAAATCACTGAATTATACATGTTGAAATGATAAATTTATAGTACATGAGTTATATCTCAATAAAACCTTGAGAAATTAAAAAAGAACCTAATTAAGTTGTCAACTGATATAAAAAATTTAAAGTACTTTTAATAATAGTTCACACAATAGTCTATACATTGGGAAGAGTTCAAAAAATTGAGTGACATTGGTATATCTATACTTGATCCATTCCCTTCTACTTATATATGTAAACAACATTTCTCAGCATTTAAAAATTTTAAATGTTTTAAAAAAAATCTTCATTAATAAAGCCACATACTCGGCAGGGAATATATGTTTGCAAATATTATATCTGGTAAAGAATTTGTGTCTAAGATATATAAGAACAATTACAACTCAATAATAAGTCAAACCGCTCAACTTTAAAATGGGCAGAAGTTTTGAGTGGACATTTTATTTAAAAAATATACAAATGTGTAAGAAGCACATGAAAAGATAATCAGCATCATTAGACATTAGCAAAATGGGAATTAAAACCACAGTGTAATACCTCTAGACACCCACTGCAATATCTATAATAAAAAAAAGACAATAATAAATATTGGTGAGAATTTGGAGAAAATGCAAGAATCAAGAAAGGATAAACAAAATGTAACATATCCATAAAATGGAATATGCACCACCAATGAAAAGGAAAGAACTACTGATACATGCTACAACATGGATGAACCTCAAAAAACTTATTCTAAGAAGCCAGACAGTGTAGACTACGTATGGTATGATCCCATTTATATGAAATTTCAGAAATGGAAAATCTACGGAGACCGAAAGGAGATCAGTGGTTGCTGAAGACAGGAGGTAAATGATGGGTAACTGCAAAAAAGGATGGCAGTGTTCTCGACTGGACTGTGGTTATGGTTGCACAGCTCAATGAATTTACTAATGATTATTAAACTGGACACTAATGGATGAACTTTATGGTATATATGTAAATATACCTCAATAAAGCTGTTCTTAAATAGCTAGGAAAAAAATTATACTTATCTATGTTTAAAAGACCTTTTTTTCCTCCCTGTTATCTAATGATTTTTTTTCTGCCGTTTTCTAAACACCTATTATGAAGCCAATGCTGGATATCTCCCTTTTACTGTTATTAACTTATTCACTATTCTCTTCAGCCCTCTGAAGTGGGGGTAATCATGCCCATTTTCCAGAGGAAGGGGCTGAGTCTTCGAGCATAAGTGGCCTGGCCCCGCGGGCTGGCAAGAGCAGAGCTGGAATTCAAATCCAGGTCTGTCTGACTTGGAAGCACAGGCCCAGTCAGTAAACGGCGCTCTTCCTCTGTAAAGTAAGGAAGAGTTTCAGAGAATCTTTTTTCAGGAAAGAAAGGAAAGTGGTTGCCAAGGCAACAAAACTCTCAATTTCAAAATATATCATATGCTCTCTGACATGCCAACCCTAGAGCACTGTATTTCAAGACCTTCGCTCATGACTTAAAACAGGGACGAAATGACTCAAGGCTCAGGCTGCCCAAAGCCAACTCAGCCTCTCTAGTCTGACTTCTAGTAGGTTCCGTCCGTCACGGGACAGATGAAATCAGCATCTCCCTTTAACATACCTACAAATCTCTCAAGAAGGTTATTTATATGCAAATTCTAGGGCCCTGTGCCAGGATATTCTGGTCCAGTAGGCCTAGGGTGGAGCCTCAGTCTATATTTTCAACAAGCACAGGAATATTGTTAAATCACAGGCTTCAGAAATAAACCTGGGTTTGAACGCTTTCTTAGCCCATTAACTAGCCTTGGCCCCTTGGCCAAGATAGCATCTCTGGGCCTCATTTTCCTTATCTGGAAAAGAGTGTTGATAAGAATACTTACCTTTTTAAATTGTTGTGAATTTTGAATTACTCCATGCTTTGAGAAAGCACTCAGTGAGCGATAGTTCGGTTTTCTTTTTCACACTTCTGTGGGGTTTTTTTTTTCCTAGAGAGTCTGAAGTAAGGGAGCTTTGCCAGCGATCCAGATTGAACCCTTTCTCTCAGAATCAGGTCAGCAGTAAACACGCCACTGGGTCGGATGAAATCAACCCAACAGAGGAAACAAAACAGCCAGGCCTGCAGCCCGCAGGCACTGTTGATTTGGTCACTTGTGCGAGACTTTAATATTGGGATTTGAACCTCATTGACTCACAAATTTTTTCTCTTCCCGGCTCTCAACCACCACCCGGAGGGGTGGGGGCGGGGGGGGGGGCCGCGGGCGGGGCCGCTAAGACAGGAAACTGTGGTGCGAAGGTGACACCTACCGGCCGCGCGAGGCCACTGCAAAGGGCATTTCGGTTGCTCATCCGCTCCCAATATGGATTAAATTTTACTATTCCCTCTGCCCTCTTACACGGGAAACGTTATTGTCAAAGAAATAACAGAAATGTGGAAAAGATTTACATGTGCAAGTCTTCACTAGGTATTATATATAAAAGTGGAATGTTAGAAAAACTTAGTGTCCCAGAGTGGGAAGTGGGTTAAATGAATTTTGGTTCACGCCTAGTAATGGACGATCTATTCAAAGCTATATTTAGAAAACATTTTAATAACATGAAGAAATTCCTACATAAAGATTTTAAGTATGAAACACAGGTTATAAAACAAAACAAATAAAAGATAATGATTTTGCAAAAATTGGTGTATGCATATGCTGTAAAAGAAATCTGAAATGAAAAGTAGAAAATGTTAATAATGGTCATTTTTGAGATTAGTGTTTTCTTTTTTATATGTTTCTGTATTTTTCAACTTTCATGAAGTAAACATGTGTTACCTTAATGAATAGAAAGCAAAGGAATAAAAATTATTTTTATTTTATCTAGCTTTATTGAGATATAATAAACATATAACATTGCATATGTTCAAGATATACAACTTGATTTTATACACATATATATTGCAAAATTATTAGCACAATAAGGTTAGTTAACACTTCTATCACCCCATATACAAGGGGAGACCCAAAAAATGGAATTATCTTCTGGAGGGTGGGTCTCTTGTAGTGTAGGCTTCCACCACTAGGTGAATGGTCTAGGAACCCATCTATATTGGTGTACTAGCTGGCGTTGTTGTGAGAGGCTGCGTTTGGCTTCAGTGAATTTTGTTTTAGACTCTTTCAACATGCTTGCCCATTTCATGATGGGTGATTTACAAGCGCACCTGCCCACACCGCATTGAGTGTTAAGCAGTTTTTGACCAAAAACAGCATGACCCCCCTGCCCCACCCTCCCTATTTACCCAATCCCACCCTCAGTGACATTTTTGTTTGCCCAGATGAAAAAAGTCCTCAAAGGGAAACATTTTGCAGATGTGGAAAAGGTGAAACAAAAAAACAGAAGAAGCACTAAAAGGCATCAAAATTGACAAGTTTGAAACTGTTTTGAGCAGTTGGAGAAAAAAATCTCTCAATAGGTATATTGCATCAAATGGAGAGTACTTTGAAGGTGCCTGAAATTTTAACACGTAAGATAAAATATATAATTTTTTATAAATAAATTCCAGTTTTGGGGAGGCGCCCCCTCATACTTAGAATTTGTATGTGTGTGGTGAGGACATTTAAGAACCGTTCTCTTTTAAAAGTTTTTTTTTTAATAAGAAGAATCAGTGCCATTTTAAGAGCGAACAGGAGCCCCAGGACAGATACCAATGGGGTAGTGGTGAAGGTCAGAGGTAAATAGTTGAGACCTGGATCTCAGGAACTAGAGCAGAAAGGCTGATGAGAAGCAGTGTGACCCCATGATGATGTCAGCTGCATCTGACCCTGCAACACTGCAGGACAGTGAAACAACAAAACAAAGGCACAACACCAGACATAGAGATCTAATGCACAGTGCAACGAAGGTGGCCAATAACATCGAATATTGAAACAATGACGTAATGGGATAAACATTGCTTCAATGACAATCACTTTATAATACTATATAAAGGTATTGTAAAGGTGTAACATGCCATATGCCTTCAATTTACAGATTATGACAGGTCTCATTTATCAAAAAAGAGAAAGGAAAAAGAATGAGGCTATCACATTGTCTAAAAAGTAGAAAGCATTTTGTTCTCCCTGGCTCTCCTTTTGCATTATCTAGAGAATTTTCTGACATAAATGACTGCGATTAAAGGCCTGTCCCGCTGGGCAGGGGAGGACAGCTGTATCTCCTCAATGAATGGCTGACGGCTTCCCCCAGCCTCGCTTCCCTCACCACAGCTGGCGAAGCGCTGGTGCTCTCACACACCAGCTCTGTGAAATCATCTGACTTCTCTGAGCTTCGATGCTTCTCACTGATAAAAGAAAGATGACAATTGCCACCCAGCTGACCTCCAACAGTTGTGAGCTTCGCATGGGATAGTGTGTTTTGAAAGCATCCCTTGCAAATCACACGCAAGGTCATAGCAGCCAACATCTTTCATGCAGTTAGGTTAGACTTCACTTCACAAGGTGTTTTCTTACATACTGTTTCATTTAATCATCATAAAAAGCCAATGAGTGAGTATAATCCCCATTTCACCCATGAGAAAAATGACTTTATAACCTGCTCAAAACTGACCACCTTCTACATTGCAGAGTCAAGATCTGAATTCATTTCTCCAAAAAGCCATACACTTAAACACAACGCTATATGACTGCATAGAATTTTAACACTTGAAGGGGACCAACAGATCATTAGGCTAAATCCCTGCTGTTGGCAAATGAGGACACCAAGGCCCAGAGAGGGGACATGACTTGCCCATGTAACCAACAAAAAAGCCAAAGTTCACTTCACAGGACATTAAGTTCCTCTGCACAATCAGCCAGCCATGTGGCTCCTAGTCCCCCAGCCCAAGGAGTGGGTCGTGGTTTCTGTCCTCAGTTAGCTCCACTTCTCTGTTACTGGAAACCAAATCTTTCAGATCCACCCTATTATCCAATGGCCAAATTGCATAGTCAGAACTGAGTAAAACTTTGAACTTCTGGGGAAAGTTAACTTCTACACAACGAAGTTCTCACCACAGCAAAAGCCAATGGGAAGGAGCACAGGGGTGGGGCAGAGAGGTCACCAGTAGGAGGGCTTCAAGGTCAACATCCATCCTGAGCCCTAAGTGTAGGGTGTTCTCCAAGTTTATCTTCTTAACTAGGAACTTTGAGCATGAAAGAGGATGCTACGAATAATCATGGTCACCACACCCATAGGATAAAGGCATTGTCAGAAGCACTGAGTTGAAGGAGGAGGCAGATATACCAGAAGCTAAGTCAGAGCGTCTGAGACAAGAGGCAGAAAGATGAAAAAGGCTTGGGGCATCCCTCTGGGTTGTGGTCCTGAAACAATCAACACTTTGCTCTTTACCAGTACTAACTGACACTTCTCTGGTGCTGTGCCTTAGCCCCTGATAGAAGTGGCTGTAGTCTGTGTATGGATATAGAATTCACCACCAAAAAATGTCCCTACTTACATCACTCCAACTCCAATTCTATGAATGTAGCATTTCCCCCTGAAATTTTCACATTCCTGTCCCTTCCGTTTTGTATATATGCATGAAAAAGAAAACCATAATCCAGTATCCATTTCCATATCTTAATCAAGAACGATATTAGATTTTTTTTTTTTTTTTTTTTTTTTTTTGCATCATGAAGCACAGTGAAGCCTCCCAATAACCAACGTGAGGAAAAAGACTAATCTAGAAGTCATGCTTCTATATGGGACTAACTAGTAGGATCCCTGGTTTTTCTTTTAATAAGATTGGCTTATTATCAGTGACCATGCAACAGACTCCACAGGGCTACTGAATTGACAATTCTGGTTCACAATATTGGCTCCAATTACCACCTTGAATCTTTCTGACCTTGATCATACCTGTCTACCAGCTAAGGTCCTCTATGTCTCCCCTGCCTGCCTTTCACATGGCTGCCTTGTAAGGCTGTCCATGATTCCATTGCATTCATTCATTCATTCATTTAACAAACCCACTATTTGCCAGTCACAGTTCAAATCAGCAAAGATCCCTGCCTTTATGGAGCTTGTGTTCTAAAAGAGGAAAGCAGATCATACAAAGCAAGCATATTAAATAAGTAAACTGTGCAGCGTGTAAGGGGGAGCAAAAGAAAAAGTAGAGCAGAGTAGGAGAGATCAAGGTTAAAATTTTAAGTAGGGGGTCAAGGAAGACTTCATTGGAAAGTTTCATTTGAGCAAGAATTAGAAGATAAAGAAGTCAGCCATGAAGGCACCTGGGGGGAAAGTACTCCAGGCAGAGGGGGCAGCCTCTGTCCAAGGCCTGAGGTAGAATCCAGTCTGCCATGTTCCAGGAACAGCAAGGTGGCCAGTGTTGCTGGAGCAGAGTAAGCAAAGGCGGAGGCTGACGAGAGATGAGGTCAGAGTGGTGTTAGGGAACAGATGACGGGGGTCAAGCCAGCCACTGTAGGGATGCTGACATTTCCTCTTAGTTAAATAAGAAAATATTATAGGGTTTTGAGCAAAAGAGTGACAGAACCTGAATTAATTTCTTAAAGGATCACTCTTGCTGATGCATTAACTAACAATAGACTGAAGGGGTAGGTTAAAAGCAGGAAGACTAGATAAGAATATAAGAGTAGATTACTGGAAGTCTCAAACAAGCTGCTTAAGGTCAGACATGGACAACATCTGACGTCATCAGAGGCAGAGCCAGAAAGAAAAAACAGCAGTCTCCAACCATAGAAGTCCACAAAGTCAGGAAATCGAGACAGATCAACTTAAGAAGGAGAAGCAAAAGAGAAGAGTCTCACAAATAATGGGAAGACAAAGAAATACGCCCCACTCGAAGGGAAAGGAGGAATCCCTAGAAAGAGTACTAAATGAAATAGGGCAAGTAAACTATCAGATATTGAGTTCAAAACAGCGGTTCTAACAAAGCTCAATGAGCTCAGTGGGCTCAGAGAGAATTACCAAAAACTACCAGGAAACTACAAGGAATTTACTGCAAACTATATCAGCATGAAAAAGGACATAGAAACTATAGATAAGAGGCAAGATGGAATGAAGAATACAATTTCTCAATTGAAGAACACAGTAGAAGGAATCAAAAGCAGGCTAGATGAAGCTGAGGACCAAATCAGTGAGCTGGAGGACAAGGTAGAAAAAAGCTCTCAGAAAGAGCAAGAAAATGAAAAAAGACTCAAAAAGAGTGAAGAAGCATTGAGGGAAATGCAGGACAACCTGAAACATAATAATATCCATATCATAGGGATACCAGAAAGAGAAGAGGGTGAGGAAGGGATAGAGAACCTCTTTGAAAAAGTCACGATGGAAAACCTCCCTAGTTGGAGGAGAGAAAAAGTCACACAAGTTCAGGAAGCACAGAGGGTCCCATTCAAGAGGAACCCAAAGAGGCCCACTCCAAGACACATCATGATCAAAATGGCAAAGATCAAAGACAAGCAGAGAATCCTAAAGGCAGCAAGGGAGAAAGAGGTAGTAACATATAAGGGAGCCCCGGTACAGCTAGCAGCTGACCTCTCCACAGAAACTCTGCAAGCCAGAAGGGAATGGCAAGAAATATTCCAAGTCATGAAAAGGAAAGGCCTACAGCCAAGACTACTCCTCCCAGCAAGGCTCTCAATTAAAATGGAAGGCAAAATAAGGAGTTTCCCAGACAAAAGGCAAACAGAATACACCTCCACCAAACCAGCATTGCAAAATATGCTAAAGGGACTGCTTTAAGATGAATAAAAAGTTTCTATGAATACCCAGCTCCTTTCAGAGTTGCCAATACTTGATATTACAAATATTTTTAATACTCATTAATCTGATTGTGACAATGATGTTATTTTAATTGTTCCTTTACTATTTGTTGAAACTAAATCTGTCTTTGTATATTTCTTGCCTATTTCTATTATTTTTAAAAAGCTTTAAATGACTTTTTGGTATTCTTTATCCATTTATTGAAGGTTTGTAGAACTTTTTTCCCTAAAAAAAACCACAAAACCCTATTAACCATGTTTTAGATGTGTTGCAAATACTTTCCTCTTCTAAACCTTGTCATTTAACTTTTTTTATATGTATATTACTATATAGTGTTAAATGTTTAATATAGTCATATTGTTAATATTTACTTTATAGATTCTGGGTTTGAATATTTTACTTCAGGTCATGAAAAATATTAGTTCTATTTTCTTCTAAAACTCCTTAGATTCTACATACTGATTTTTAACTCACCTGAATATTTCTTGTGTAATGTGTGAAATAGGGGTCTGTATTTGATTTATTTCAAGTAATAGTGGTCCATGCACCTTATTTGTTGAATAAGCCTTATTTTACCCTTTGATTTGAAATATCAATTTAATCATATATTATATTGTTAGACAGATATTTACATTCGTCTCTAGAATGTGCATTATATTTCATTGATCTACCTGATTATTTCTGTGCTGGTGTCATGTTAGTTTAATTGCTGAGACTTTATAATGGTTTTAAATTTTTTAATATTTTATAATTAACTTTGACATTTAAAAAAATAAATAAAATCAATCTGCATGAAAGAAAGAAAGAGAGAGAGAGAGAGAGAGAGAGATGGAACTTCTACCTTTTGCAACAACATGAATGGAACTGGAGAATATTAAGCTAGGTGAAATAAGCCAGTTGATGAAAGACAAATACCATATGATTTCACCTATAAGTGGATTCTATTCAACAAAATAAACTAACAAACAAAATATACCACAGGCACAGAAACATGGAGCAGACTGAAAGTGACCAGAGGGGATGGGGAAAGAGGACGATGGTGGAAAGAAGGGGAAGGGACTAGACAAAGAACATGTATGAATGACCCATAGACATGGACAACAGAGTGGGAATTGACTCTGGGAGCGGGCGGTGGGGGGATGGGTGCAGGGGGGTAAAGGGGTAAAAATTGAGACAAATGTAATAGAATAAACATGATTTATAAATTTAAAATAAAATAAAATAAAAAATAGAGAAAAAAAGAATATAAGAGGCTCTTACACTAACCGAGGAAAGAGATAACGTAGCAATGAAGGTGGTAAAAGGACATTGGATTCTGGAGGTACTTTGAAAATAGACCTTACCTGGCTAGTTCCTGACTAATTGGATGTGGGATGTAAAAGAAGATGAGGAGTCAAGTGTGGCTCTAATGTTTTTGGCTGAGCTGTAGAAAGAATGAAGTTACCTACTGTCAACTGAGATGAAGGAGACATGTGTGGACCAGGTATGTGGGGAGAAGATCAGGAGGTCAGTGGGGGCGTGTTGAGTCTGACCTCCAAGAGGAGCTCTTTAGTGGGCATTTGGATAACTTGAGACTGGAAGGCAGTGGAGAGCTCTGGGAGTCATCAACATACAGGTGATATTTAAAGACTTGAAGCTGGGTGAGATCAACAATGAAGTGAGACAGAGAATAGAAGAGGCCAAGGACTGAGCCCTGAGGCCCTTCAGCATTAACCAGTCTGGAGACAAAGACGAATCCGCAAAGGAGACTGGAAAAGAGCCACCAGTGAGTTGGGGGACTGGGGAAGTGCAGTAAGACAGTTTCTACTTTCAATGGGCGCAGGGAATATTCTCTTCTCCACTAACTTTTTTCTTTGGTTCTGTGAATCAGTGCAAAACACCTGTGAGTGCTTTCTCCTTTGTACCGAATGCCCAGCTATTTCAAGCTCTCTTTCCTGGAGTATTGTGTATGTCTGGTAGCAGCCCCATCAGTAGCCCTGACGTCAGGAAAATGTCTCAGACAGGCAGCCTGTCTGCTGCTTTGATACGCCCCACGTCCACAGGGACAACTGCCAATCCAAACAGATCCTGCAGATTGTACCATACTCAATGCTTTCAAAATACCAAATGAGAGCATGCTCAAGCCAGCTGCCTGGGGCAAACTGTCAGGGTGTCACGCAGCTTGTGGGAGATCAGCAGTGTGTAGAAGATGGTATACTGAACCTAGGGAAGAAGACAGATAAACCTGGGGATGCAGAACATTCTACAGCTTGAGATTTGTAACCTCTCACCCCTACAAGGGTCTTATCCTGTCTCCTTGTGGGCAACATACAGAAGTTGCCTGAAGGAGAAAACAATGTCTAGGAATTAATCTTTGTGGTTTTGAGAACACAGAAATGTCTTCAAAGCTTCAACTCTACAATTTGATTTACACACTGACTCATATTTGAAACACTACCATAATCAGAGTTTAATCTCTTGATTAAAAAAAATTTCTTTTTCATAAACCCTGCTATCCATCACTTTTGGCTCAAAATGAAAACAGAGTTCGGTGGAGAGAAACAGGAAGAAGAGAGAGGGTGTGGGGCCGTGAGGATGGAGAACCCACCCACCTCCAGGGTGGAAAATGGTCCGGAACAGGGAAGCAGGAAACAGAACCTCACCACCTGGAGTTTCCCCAGCTGACAGATGAAGGAGGGGGTCTGGGCAGGGCGGTGAGTCAGAAACTCTTTGGTTGATGCTTTAGAGCTGCCTATGCAAATTACAGGCGATGGGGTGGGGGAGTGCCTCTTTGTTACCAAAGAGGAAACAGCCTCAACCCAAAGGCCTTGCTGGTACACAGAAGCCTGAAGGAGATCTGGTGTGACTACTCTGAGGGGCTGAGGGCAAGTTTCTCACTTAAACCTGAAGGAACCTCAACCCCCTCCTTCTGGTCTCTCCTCTGACAAATTTCTTCCATCTTTTGCTCTTCAACCACATCTACGTCTCACCCCCAAATTTTACCCAATGCTGGAAAATACTCAATACTGGGATTCTTCATTCCACTTTATTTCGTATCCCCTATTTCTCACCTCTTTTCCTTGGCATTTCTTAAAATGTCTTTCTTTTGAAGGAGAGAGGTGGGAGGAGGCAAGAGACAGATCACGGGAGTTCTCTGGACTCACTGAATTTTGTTGCTGCCCTGTTTCTAAGTCAGCCATCTCCCTGAGGGCAGCTCTCTCAGAATCTGCTAGAAATGGGTGGCCTCTTTTCAGCTGGCCCTGGGAAAGGAGTCCAGGCACAACCCAGCCTCAGGTTCCTGCCAGGCTCGTGAGCTTTGATCTCCTGCTGCATGGCTCCAGGGTGATTCCAGAACAAGCTCAACTTGTTTGGGAAAAGTCAGAAGGTCAGTGTGATCCGAGTGAAGTGAATGAAGAAGAGAGTGGAAGGAAGTGAAATCAGAAAGGTACTGGGAGGCCAGATCACGTAGGGTCTAGTCAGCCATGGCGAAGACATCGGATTCTATTTCAGGTGAAATGAGAAGCCACGGGAGGGTTTTGCTCAAGCAGGAATATCATTAGGTTGTAACATAAAAGGACAGTTCTGGCTCCTGTGAGGAGAGGAGACTAAGGAAGCAAGGAGACCAGGTGAGAGGTTATGGTGGCATGACCCAGAGTGGGAGCAGCGCTCTAGAGAGGACAGATTCGGGACATGGTTTAAAAGAGCATGACAGGGTTTGCTGATGTCCTGATCTGAGAGAGAGGAGTCAGCGACAGGGTCAACATTTTTCCTTAACTGAGATGTGGGGAGAAGATGTGGGGGAATGCACGGAACCATGAGTTCATTTTTGCATACCTTCATTTGAGGTGTCTTTGGGACATCCCAATAGAGAGGTCTAGAGTTCAAGGACAAGTTGGGACTGGAGATATATATTTGACAAGCATCTGCACGTAATTTTAGAGCTGTGGGCTGGATGAGATCATCTGGGGAGTGAGTACAGCTGGAAAAGAGGTCTAAGAACTAAACTCCAGAATATTCCCACTTCTGGGAGTCATGAAAACAAGAATGATGAATAAAGGAGACAGAATGAGAGACTGGTGAGGTGAGAGAACCAGGAGAGAACCTGGTGAGCCAGTGAGTGAGTGAGATCAAGCAAGTCATTTTCCCTGAGAGCTGAGTGAAAAGAGACAGAACTAAATGAGAGTTCTGAGCTATGTTCTGCAAAGCCCTAGGTTTCACGGGGTCCCCACGAGGGTGGGCAGGGGCAGTGAGGGTAGGTAGGAAGTAGGCACAGTAGAGTGGGATTGAATAAGGCTTAGCCAACAGGGTTCCAGGCCTCTGTCCCTGCTTTAACAGACCCCCTCTTCTTCTAACTTTGAGGCTTTGTGTAAGATTTTCTCCGAAGAAAGTGTTCTACAACTTAAAACACAAAACTTCAAAAACCGTTGGAGCACATTTTACCACTAGGAAAGGGACCAGAATGTGGAAGGGGACTCTCTGAGCAGACTGCCCCCAGGGAAAAATCTAATGCTGAGGGTGATCATTCCTAAGGCTTCTTTCAACTCTGAAACACTTGGATTCCTCTTGCTTGGTCCCTGCCCCTGAAGAGCAATCTCAGTTCAGACTCCTCCCATGCTCTGGTCTGGTCATGATCGTGATGAAGACATATGACCTGGATAACCCTCATGCATAGGATTGATGACATTTATGGGCTTTGAGGAGTGGTGTAAGAAACATCTAGCTGATCAAGTTCTTCTCTGAATGCTTTGATTTTGAGAACACCTGGACTGAAAGTTCACGGTGAGTTAGCAAATTCCTCCTTCTCCTGCCCACTCTGATCTTCATCAGCTTCACAGTCTGTCTGTCCTCAGGCATAGTCTGAACAAAGGTCTCATCTGTGACTGCTGGCCACCGGCAGCCAAGCAATTTACCGTTCCTGGTCAATATCTAAGTATCCTCAATTTCTTGGTTTTTTCAGATACTGGAGTCTCTCTCTGATTTTCTGCCAAAATGAAATGCTAACAAGCTTATATCCAAAGATGCCCTTTCTTGGGATGTAGTTTTCTAAGCTCTATATACCTTCATCCAAGAAAATGAAGCATGAGCAGCTGTATTTAGAAATCTTTCAATTCAGATTTTTTAAAGCCTGAGGCATAATCTACTCTCATAATTCCTGTGCTTCTCTTCCAAGATTTTGACTGTTCTCTTCCAAGATTTTAAGAACTTTGATGGAGTGAAAAGAACATGAAAATGCTACATCCTACGTAAGATAAGAATAAGGGCAGTGTGGTACCATGCCTTAGGTTTTTGCGTAAGTCATCTAACTTGCTTGCTGTGAATTTTTGTTGCTCTTGTCTGTACAACATCTTTTCTCTAGACCTTCCTTTGGGGATCCCCTGTTCCACCTTCATTCCTGTAGTCTGGTGAAGCTACCCCTTCCCCTATCTATTGGGGTAAGCGTGAGCCACAGGCCAAAGTCAATCAGTGTATTGCATCCCCCGGCCCAAAGACTGAGTCAGGAATGGAGCTAGAACCCCACTTAGGCCAATGGCAATCAGGCCCAGGAATTTGTGGAACTGTTGGACAGGAGATGGATACTCTCCTTTCACTAAAATCGGAGTTGTCGGGGGTGTGAGCCTGGGGCTACTAGCACTCATCTTGCCCTCAGGATGAAAATCTTCCCTGAATTTGGAGTCACCTCAGAGGAGGGCAGAGCAGGACAGGAAGAGGTAGGGCTTTGGATTCCGCAGTGCCTGAACCAGAGACATGAATTTCCTTTTTTTATTTGGTAAACTTGAATTAGGTGTTTTGTCACTTGTAACCAGAAGAATCTTAAATGATCCATCCTCCCTGGATCTTGATATCTGAACCTTTAGAATGAGGATGCTGAAAACTAGTCAGTGCTTCTCAATGGAGGCACTAATGGTATTTGGTGCGATGATTCTTTATTGTGCAGACTGTTTTGAACATTCATTTTTGTCCCTGCAAACAAAATGCTAGAAGCACCCTTCAGTTAGGACAACCAAAGATCCACCCGTCCCACTAAACACACACACGCACACATGCACGCGTGCATGTGCACACTTCCCAATGCCCCCTAGGAGGGTATACTCCCCCCAGCTGAGAACATATCAACTAGAAAAATCTCCAAGACCCCTCCTAACTGAACTGAAATTAGCCATGTAATGTGCCAGAAATCAAGTTCCCTAGAGTCTAGCCTGAGCATCAACTGAGAATAAGTAAGGCTCTGTGTTCACTTACTTTAAAAATGAAGGCACTAATAATATACAGCTATATGGATGGGTAAACCTATCAAAGGACTGTTGTGATAAATTACTCAAGTGAAAGAACTCTAGCATAACCTACAATGGATTCTTCATATTTCCAAAGGAAATATCCTAAACACTTTTGAATATAATTTGTCCCCGACATTTTGAAGACAATTTAAAAAACCTGAAAATTTTAAAGCGGTCTTTTCACACTCTCAACTCACGTATCAATGAGGAATTAAAATCATGTATAAAGTTACTCTGTGTCACCATTATTTTTCTAGACCTCTTTAATTACATCTCGAGCAAGAGAGATGGGCTTAGAAGGTGCAGGGAGTGGTGGGAGGGGGTCATTTTTTACAAACAAGTGGGTTTTATTACTTCCCAAGTGTTAACAGCATGGATGACTAGAGAACAACAATGAAACTGATGGCTGGCAGTCAGCTACACTCATTTACTTCTCCATGCCAATCTCAGCTTGAATAATTTATTACGTGTCATTCTTTGTTAGCCAAAACCACAAATGTTAAATCCTTGAATGCCAAGAACCTCTTGTACCCCATGGTGCTCTGGAAATGTAAGAGAATAAAGGTTTTATACTCTATAATTTATCAGCTGTAAAATCTATTTTTCATGTTACCTTTGTAATCTTTGCGAATTTTCTTTCTTTTGTTTTAAACCATCTTTTTCCCCCTCTTCTTGGCAATTGTGTGCTCCTAATAGTAAAACTCAAACAAATGGTCTAATCTATGTACTGGCAGATTTGGAGATGCTGGAGCGCAGGCTACATTCCATGTGCTGCCTTTGAAATCTGAGCACAGTAAGATGACTTCACATTGCATGAGCACGCCAAACAAATTCAGGCAGAGGGCTACAGCCACGACACAGACGGTTCTTTCATCTCAGCTCTCTTCATAACTGCCATAAATTATTGCTGTTGGATGTAGCGCCAAGATCCTGGGGGCAATTTCCATGTTTAGGAGGATTTGAGGGGTATGTTATACCACCCCAACGGCTCACCCAGCTAACGACCTCCCCTCTCCACCTCAGCCCTTGCGTAAAACATGGTGGTGACTGTACACACTAGTATCTGTCCCTGGCAACAAAGCAGTCATTTAGCTATTTGAAGGCTGAGAGAGATGCACCAGAGAAGTCAGAGAAGTGAGACAGAAGGAAGAAGTAAGGGGAGACAGTTAAACCACTTCAAAACTACGTTTAGAACTTCAGACTGTGTAAAACGTGGCCCTGACACTCAGAGCGAAACCTCACTCTTTCATACATTCATCTTTGAAGCCAGGAGTTGGTGGGAAGGTTGGCTAGAGAGCACAGCCCCAGACCTTCATGAAAAGCAAATGCAAGTAATTTCCCCAGAGTTTCTATGTGAGCTCTTGCTTTGAATTAGTCTGGCTGTCACCAATAATCTCTCTCATCTTCTCTTTATGTCCTTTATCCCTCACAATCATTCTCCAGATTTAGAGCTTGCAAAGAAATTGAGATTTCGTTTTCAGCAGAAGATACCGTGGCCAAGCCTCATGTGGGGCTGTCTGTACATTACAGAAACGGAAGTGTCTTGTGTTTTTGTCCGTCCCCGCCTTTATGAGAAGTAATCACCTCCAGCTGGGCCAAGTTGATTGTGTGAATGTTCAGTGTTCACGTGATTTTGCTGGAGCACCATAATGAATGTACCTCTTTGATGGGAGAAAGAAGGTCCATGAAATAAACAATTTAAGGATTTGGAGTTGGAGCTGGAAACATGGGCTGCTTTGTTCTTATGACAACTGCTTCCCCATCTAAGACATGTCTCCATTTTAAAGGATCTGTCTTTTCTCTTCCAGCCACAACCCTCAAGCTACAATAACAGGCTCATGATTTTTTTAGATGCCAAGCTTATGAATACTCTTTTATGAATATTTGCCTTTGAACTCATTTCTCTTGGAAAAGAAAAATAGCCCTATGTATTGCAGAGTTGACAGTAATAGACAAAGCATACAAATTGTTCTCTTAGGGGTAGTGAAAGGTTCCAAAATGCACATAGAAAAATTCCAAATGCAACATTATGTTTATGGAGCGCTACCTTCGCAGCTATAATTTTTTAAAAAATAATATTTCTGGTAGGCATAAATCATACAGAATATATTTCAGAGACTAATATCAAGATTAATACCTTAAAATGTTTCCCTTTATGGCATCATGATTGCTTGTCTCATATTATTGCAAACTCTTAGTGAACAGAATTTTAGGATGGGCCATTTGGAAGGAAGGAAACCTTCACTGGATTAAGCTGCTTATGTTTTTATATTTTCCCTTTATCTCATTTCAACATACCCTCCAATTTCCTCCTCTAAAAATAATTCAACTAATACCAACTCAACAGATTATAGTAGGTCTCCTATTAATTTCATTCTGCTTCAAAAGGAACTTATTATTGCTTATAATTACATATATATTACTGGCAACTAATGTTTAGGCTCCTTATTAAAACTTCTTTTCCTTCTGTTTCAATACCATCCTTTAAATCATTTCTTTTCTGGCATTTAAAAAAGATGTGTTTCCCTGAACCCCTTTGAAATGTTTTATCTTATCCGAGAGTTAATCTGGAAAACTCGGCCTCCCTTAATCCTGCTTTGTGGTTTAGATTTTTTAGCCCTGGAAGCATTCATGTTGACTTCTGTTACACCCGTGCTGATATAAAAACAGCCTTTGCTGTGGCAGAGAAACAATTATGCATGCAAATGGTGTGCCTCTGGAGCCTAACGCTGCCAGCTGAATCATGACAACAGTGCTTTACAAATGCTCTCCCACACTGAGCGAATGGCCTATAGTAATTTCAAGACACAATTGTTGCTTTGCATTTGGCATTAAGAACATTCTGCAAGGTTAGCCAGACTGCTTGTGTTCAAATCCCACCATTGCCACTTATGAGCTGCATGATCTTGAAGAAGACATATAACTACTTTCTGCATCATAAGATAGGGTTCATCATACTACCTACCTTTTAGGATTGTTGTGAGGATTAAGTTGGTAAAAACATACAAAGCACTTAATGACACTGTCTGACGGAGACAGTACTCAATGTTAGCTCACAATATAATCTGACTTAGAAAGGCATGACATCCTTTACATAATTTCAGAAGCAGATTTGTAAAATAAAGAGAAATCCTTGAAAACCCTAATTCTATAAAATTTACAAACATTAAATTGCTGATAATACTACATATCTGTATATATATGATTATAGAATCCTGGCTGTTCTTATATATAATTATACAGCTAAAATTACACTTATCTCTTTTTTTTTAACCTGGAAAAAATGTTTTAGTAAGTAAATTCCTTTCCTAGTGACTTCCTTGGTCATTGAACTTGAAGCTGCCATTCATCGCTTCCCCATTCAGCTGGCCTGTCTCCAGCCCTGCCCAGCCTGCAGACATTAATTCAGTGAGCATTTATTAACTGTCCACTCATAACAAGGAGCATAGGAAGAGCAGGGCCCCAATTACATCTATATGGTAGAATCAATTTCCTAATTGTTTAATTGATCAAATTTGTATTCCTAGGTAATTGTTTCCTATAACTAAAGAAAAATCCAATGAATTCCTATGTGTTCCCAGCCCAAACAATTTTGCTTTCATGAATCAGCTAAAATAAATATGCTAAAAGCAATTAACCAAATTTAAATAGCATATAATTTACCTATGCAAAAATTATAGCTACTGTGCACTTGCTCTGTTGCCTTAATATTGAATGTGGAGGTCACACTCAATAGTCTTTTTCTGTCTTCACCTCAATCCAAGATCAAAACAGCAAGTAAATGCTGGTAATTATATATATATAATTGAACCAAAAAAAGGACAAAAAATGCTGTAGACATGGTTTGATTGTAACTACATTTTTTAAAAATCTGCATTGAAAATGTATGAGGAAAAATGAAAGATTGAATAGAGATTCTGTTAACATAATGGCATTATAGTTTTCTTCTTTTTTCCATTTTCTATTTTTTGTTACTGACTATATTTTAAAGTAAAAATGTTAAATTTGTAAAACTCTATAAAAGTTGAACTGTACTTTAAATTCTAAAATTTTTCATTGATACAAAAAAATTCACAACATGACATGTAATTCTGATTTAATTTTAATGAAATAAACCTTATTAAGATTTCTCAAAGAAATGTGAGAATCTTTAAACCGTATCTCTGCTTTGTTTTATATGCAATAGGTTCCCCAGTATTTAAAAATCATAAAATTAAGGCTACATATTACATACCACCATTGTATTTCAGTTCTATTTAGAAGACTATGATACTGAGTATATAAACCCTATCCAGGTTCATAGTTTCTGTTTTCCTTACATTTCCCCTTTGTATCTCTAGATAAAAATTAACAAGAAATTTAGGATGTAATGTAAATCTAGGCTTTATTAATCACATATTCAAAGCTACCTACAGAATGAATCTTTGGAACAGAAGTTTCCACATAGCATTGATCTGGAGTCAGAGTATGTGTTTTAAATTGTACCTTGACTTTTGAATTCAATAGTAGGTGCAATTACCATAAACTCAATGAGACTTTTACAAGTGCAGATATTCCAACACAAAGACTTGTATGATTTTGTTGAGGTTGTCAATGGTTGTTTCATCCAAATTTTCTTCATTGTCATCCATGGTATGCCAGACTTCAGGGAAAGGAGATGCTATCAGATGCAAAATTGGAACACCTAATAAGAAAGAACTGACTTTTAATTAAGTGCATATTTAAACTAGAAAGTGTCATTTGGCAAGCAGAAGTCTGAGTGGGAGCTCAGTACCATGCTGATAATTCATCATCTTCTGGGTACTGCCTTGTGTCTTACCTTTGTACTCCAAAGTCATTCATTCATTAAGCAAATGTGAATTAATTCAGTAAATAATTAGAAACCAACTTTGTACCGATCCCTATTCTAGAAGTTGAAGTTTCATCAGTCAAAAGGCAAAGCCCTGCTCACATGGAGCTTACATTCTGGTAAAGAAGCAAGTAAACAAATATAAAAAAAGTAATTTTAGAAAGTGATAAGGGTTATAAAGAATAATAAAATGAAGTGAGGAAATAAAGAATGAGAGACAGACAGCAGGGCCAAGAGAGAGGTGTTTAAGGTCAGGGAAGGCCTTTGTGAGAAGCTAACATTTAAATGGAGACATGCAACAGAAGAAAAGAAGCTGTGCAAAAATCTGGGGAAGAGCATCCCAGGCAGCAGTGTTAGCAAGTGCAAAGGTCCTGAGGGAAGAGTGAGGTTGGCTGCCTGAGGAACAGCGGGGAGCCCAGTGTGGCTGGATAGGAGCAGTGATGATTGGAGGCAGATGTGGGAGGTGATGTTGAAGAAGGAGAACAGAGTCAGAAAATGGAGGCCCTTGCAGGTCATGGTAAAGATTTTTGGTCTTATTCTACAGGAGCCACCAGAGCTTCGAAGTAGGAAAGTAACATAAATGGATTTACATTTTAAAAGATAATTCTTGTTCCTATGTAAAGAATAGGGAAGAAGAGCAAACAAATGCTGGAGATCAATTGGGAGGCTACTGCAAGAGTCCTTGGGTTCATTTACACTTGCACCATTGACATCCAAGATATTACGTCCTTATTCATCAGAAAGCATCAGAGTAACACAAACTGTAACAACACGGTCTGACTTTATGAAAGTGAAGGCACAGTCAATAGAACATGAGCTTTCATAAATGTCCTAGGTGTAGGAAAAAAATATAAAGGTATTTTTGAGGATTCCAAATGACTTTCATGAAAAAATAGAAGCCATAAGCTGATTGTTGGATGACTTAATTATTCAATTAATTAAATTTAATGGTTCCTAACCCTTCTAGATTATTGCAAAAGCACATAAAATACAATGGGTTAAAAATGCATATTTGCACGTACACATACATATACACACACATTACCTTTTCTTAAAAATGGAATATGGTCGTCCTGAATCACACCTCTATAACCGTGATTCTGGAAATACCGCCTCTCCAAAGAATGGTCCTTGAGCAAACCTAATTCATGGAGTTCACGTTCTGCAGATGACAATTAGACAGTAGATGTGTATTTATTTTTATCTGATCAATACACAGAATGCATAAGGAGTTTGAAATCTTAGCACATGTGGCTGTTGTTTTTAAAATATGCAGCAACGAGCACATGACAATAAACATCTGGGCTGAACATGGGTGTGTACATTTTTGAGTAGGTCTAGGGTGAGAAGGGTCACATGTAGCTATAGCTTTACAGGTGAGAACTTCCTTAGGGGTAAAAACTTAGTAGAACAATGGTGAGGCAAAGAATGAGAAAATCAGAAAAAAATGGGGGAAGAAAACACAGATGTAGATACTTATAGATCCAAGATCCTGTATGAAGAATACCTTAAGAGAGAGGCTTCCCTGCTACTTGCTGAGAGAGAACATCAGGAATGCCTTTCAATACCTTGGTTCCTGAACTATCTCATAGAAGCCAGGCAGCTTGGGGCAATCCAGCCACAGCTCACCTTCACGTCTGTGGGAACACCAATGCAGGCCAAGTACAGCAGCATGAGGAACATGCTGGATACTGATGGGGCCACCACCATGAGCCTACATTCTCAAGCCTCTACTACATCTCATCATCCTGAGCATGGGCACGCAGAGCACTGGCCTCCCTCTTTAGCGTGGTGTCCGGTGGCCTTGACCCTGCTCTTTTTGCGCCTGGTGCTGCTGATTGGCCTGGAAGTACTAGGTTTGTGGGGGTTTTTTTCAGTTCTACCACCTCTCCAATACTGAGACAGACAGCATTCCTAAACTGGAAGAAAGATTGAGGAAACTCTCTCAACAGCTGCAATCTCTCCGAGCCCAAAAACGGAAGCTTGTAGAAATTCTGCAGCGTGTGGCTGAAAAATTCTATCATGAGTTCTATAACAAAACTGGAGAGCACAGGTGTAGCCCTTGTCCAAAGAAATGGAAATGGCATGGGGACAAATGCTACCAATTCTATGAAGAGAAAAAGAGTTAGCAAGACTGTGACTATTTCTGTACTGCTGAGAACTCAACCATGCTGAAGATAAACACGCAAGAAGTGCTGCAGTTTGCCATGTCTCACAGCCGCTCTGAGTTTTACTACTCTTACCAGAAAGGGCTATCCCACAATGGCAGTGACAAAGCCTGAGAGTAGGTGGATGGAATACCTTATGCTTCTGAACTGTTTAAGATTATAAGAGATATCACCAGTGTAAGAGATAGGGACTGTGTGACCATCCTCAATGGAAAAGTTTTCTCAAAAAACTGCTAAGAGTTGAGGCAGTGTGCATGTGAAAAAATGGCGGCCATAGTCAAGCTACAGAGACTCCTTAGCTTCTCCGAACAATTACATGGAGGTGACTGACTCTCCAGCTGCAACTGCAATTTCACATTCCCTCCAGAGAAACTGAAGATCTGGACAAAAGTCAGTCTCTTTATGTGCACTTGGGTTCAAACAATTCTCTTTCATTTGATCCATGTCTATTCAACAATTCAACAAAAGTTTGAGCCAAGCAAGGTCAATGCAAAAGATATTTGAGACATAGAGAAATGGGAAAAAAAAAATAATTGGGAGAAGCAATCCCTCTGACTGGCCCAAGAAGGATTTTCGTTTCCTGCTCAAGATCACTAGCAATTCTGAGCTTGGGAGTTCATAAACGTATTTACCAGTCACAAAGAAGTCCCAGTTATGTATCATCAACCGGTCCCAGGAACCCATGAAATTATTATCCACCTTCTTGATTTTGAGATAACTTCCTAATGTTCTTCCCTCTTGGTATCTAATATCACTATCCTCTTTCCATGTCTTCCTTGATATTTAGAGGTGTAAGAAACTTAAACAGAGGAAATAAATGTATGTAATATCCTTTGCGCCAACCGTCAATTAGTCCATGAGAAATTATCAGTCATTTCTTATACTGTGCTACCAAATACACAGCTAATTCATTTTGTTTGCTTAAGTTCTTTTTTATTCCCTTCTCAATCTCTCAGTAAAGCCCCCATCTGCTGTGGCTATAGCACACTTCTCACCAGGCTAATTCTCTTTATTAGAATCTTAACTTCTTACAAACATATCTCCCCATGTCTATATAAGATTCCAATGATTGTCTCCTTCCTCTAGGAATTTCTTCTATGATAAAAATATTCTTAACTCAGTTCCATATCAGAATTACTATCCCTAATGCTCCAGAGAGATTGAAAACCAGAACAAAAGTCAGTCTGTTTATGTGCATCTGGAATAGTTTGGTTTTAATTCATCTGTTCTTCCACTTGATCCATTTTTATACCTTTCAGGGACTAAATATTCACTAATGATAAATGTAAATAATGTGAAAAAAAAAGCATACCTTAAGAGGAGATACAGATAAAGTATACTGAGTGGCCATTCTATGCGAAAATGTTAACTGCTACGACCTGCATCAGTGGTTTTCAAAGTGTGGTCTCTGACCAGGGATATTAACATCTGGCAACTTATTAAAAGTGCAGATTATCTGGTCCCACTTCATACCTACTGATTCAGAAACTCTGGGGATGGAGCCCAGTAATTTGTGCTGTAATAAGCTCTCCCGTGATATACACTACAGTTTGAGAACCATTGGCCTGCATTCCATCAATCATCATCTTGTATCATGGAACCCATGTACTATGTTATGTGCTCACTTATAACATGAGTTCTATGCTCCAAGACGATAAGAGATCACAAGAAGAGTATAAGACAACTGGATGAAACTTATCAGGATAGCTGGGGACTTTTTTAAGTGCTAAACTTAAAGTGTAAAACTAGACCAAGTGGTAAGCATGAATATGTGATATGTTAGGTAAGTGAAGAAAGCCCTTACCACCACCCAGCAATATTGTAAGTGTTTATTGGCACTTATAATCTTTACTCTTAGGATACAGCTTTTCTTTACACAATTAGATATGGTTTGAAGTGTAAGTACCATTAAGAGGGGGCAGCACAATGGGTTACAAATACATTAAGGTGCTAGGTACTGATATAAATTCATTCTGGTAGACAAAATAAGTGCACAAAATCCTCAGAAAAAGCCCAAACTCAATTTTTTGAGGCTACCATCAAAGTAAGGAAAACATGTTACAAGAGGCCCAAAAACTTATATTAATAATACAATAATAGCAATTCTTTCAAAATAGAAACTGGAATTTGCCAAAGGTAAGTATCTGAGGTTCAGGTCAAAGTTTCTCTCATAATATTCTAGATCTGCATATTGTCAAATTCTGAACTCATGACAAAGGCATGAGTTGAGATGGCAGTGCTTTTCCCATTGTTTAAAACTAAAACAATGCAATCCTGTTCCAAGAACCTGTGTGGCTAGAAAGGAATTCCTAGCCTGAAGTTCTTGCCTCCAAAGCAGGCCTCCTGGCCTACATTCTGTCTTAAAGGCCTATCTCATTTTCATCTCTCCCTGATGTCAGTTGGGTTTTTTGGTGTGTGGGTGGACAGGGGAGGAATGTTTGTGTTTGGAAAAGGGGGAGAGTGGAGGTATTATTCTCCTTTTCCTTCTCCAGGCCCCAAGCCTCTCTCTTGAGCCATAGATATCTTTGTTTCTTTGCCTGGCCTAGCCTGACCTGGTCTGGCCTCGTCAGTTCTCATCGATTTGACTCTAACCCTTCTCTTAAATGACTCACGAAGGATCTCGGCATTCTCTTGCATCCTGATCTCTTACTCTTTTGGAAAATAGGCAGAGATTGTACTATATTTACAAGAAAAATCATGTCTGGATGAAGCAGAAAATAGAAGATAACAAAGGGATAAAAGGGAAGGAAAAACTAAAAATTATCTTCTGGTATCATTTTAAGGACACAATATTCATCATTAACCATCATGTTTTTCTTAGTAAAGTTTTCCCTAGAAATATATCCATACATTCTGGGAAACAGAGTCCAAACAGGACTCTGGGAAAATATTTTCAAACCATTTCTAAGTATATGCTAATATGAAATACAGTATGTTTACATATCAATATGCAGTTTCATGCAAGAAAATAAAGTGGGCCTACTAATAGAGATGAATAGGAACAATAAACTAATTCATAAAGCAAGAAAAAATCCAGTCAAGTATGTTATATATTCAAATCATACACTTAAATCATAAATTCTGAATTTTAAAATGTAGTGTTTCTCAGGAGGAAGAAACCTGGTTTGACTCTTTAATAACAGTGTGCTTACCAATTGCTTGAAGTCTGTCAAACCATCTGGCAGAGTTTGGAAAAAAGTTAGGAAATGTTGGGTTTGGAGCTCCAATTAAGTCTAATAAGACTAATAAATCCTAGGGGAGAAAAAATATTACTTAATCACTGACACCAAAACACATTTTGTACACACCAATAGAAAAAAGTCAGTCAAAACTAACAGCAGTTTAATAATTGAGAATAATCTAGGCAGCTGTATAAATAAACAAAATATTGTAAGCTAACAATTTCAAAAAACTTATTGTATGTTGATTTCCATTAAATGGCTAAGCATAGATTCTTTGTGCCTGGAATCCCAGAAGAATATCACTTAGGATACATTAGAAAGATCATATTTGGATAAGTATTTCATAGATTTAAAAAGAATACATTTAACTGCATTTTCAGATAGGAGTCCAAGCCTGTCTGACCTTCTATTCTATTATAAACAGCCATTTTTAGCCTTTGTCTGTAATGACACAACTACCTATTGGAGAATATTTAGTAACTATTTCTCAAAGCAGCATATAAAAATGTTCCTTGACTAGGAACTACAGGACCTTATTTATGTCTCTGGATCTCCATTTCCCTTTCTGTCAAACCAGAAGCTCAAACTTGCTGACCTCTAAAGGTCTCTTCTTGTTATAAGCTCTATAATTAAACCAGTACCCCTTAAATTGTTCAAGCTGTAAAACATCAGTAGACTTGAAGACTCCCTGAAGACTAACCCCCAGATTAAGAACTCCTGATTTACACAGATGAGATAATGTGTGGTAAATATCTAGTGTAGATCCTGACACATGGTAGATAAATATTTGCTAACTATGGACCTTAACTCATAGTATCTATTAACTCTCTAATGATTAAATATATAGAGGTAGGCAAAAGTAAGTTTACAGTTGTTCATGTGGAAAAAGACATATAGGTTATGATTGTTACAATAGCTTTATTAACTCAAAAGAATGTCACTCACAACTCTAAACCTACTTTTTCCCATCCTCGTGTTCATTAGAAAAATAGGCTTGTTTGAAATCAGAGTGTATCCATAAGGTTAAGTAAGTTACTAAGAGTTTGTTTCTTGGGGGGAAAAGGGTCTTAACCATCACTGTGGATTCTATATTTGGACTGATGAATAAATAACTTTGTTCTTCCTACTGCTCAATCAGGTCTCTCCTCTTCTTCTGAATCCTTTTTAGCCATTTGGCCTCAAATGACTGGTAGAGATGCTGACCATATTGCCCTGATCCATTATGAGCTGCCCATGGCCCATAAGATGGAAAGAATGTCAACATGAATGTGTCAGAGTCATAAAGGACATTTAACATGGTCATGTGGACTCAGAAGGTCAGTAGTAGGGCAAGGGACTGGGGAGGCATTAGGCACAGGCTTTCAGTTCACAGACAGGGGGAGGATCAGCGATGCATGAAGGCACGGGGGAGAATGAAGACTCAAAGGTAGAATGAAGTCCCAAGCTGGAGTTAATAAAGACTCATGACTGAGGACGTCAAATATCAGAGTAGGGAAAGAATTCAAGAGCAGGGTGCAGAACTGGGGTTGGGGTGTGAGCCCAAGGGTGGGCATGAAAATGGGGTCGTGTATTGCACCGATCGCCTGGTAATAAGATCAGCATTTTAAAGTAGCATCAAAATGTCTCCACCCCCATGTCAAAAATATCACATTGAAATAGACATCAAAATGTCACATACACACTTGGAGTCATTATAATGCTTTGAAGCCACTGAGGATATTCCTTACTCCCATCTTCATACCATGTCCCACTCTAACTCCATCTGCCAAGACCCTGGACTCCTCAGGCTCTAGCGAGACCTCAAAGAAGGGCCGCTCTCTCCACCTCTACACAGACTGGGGGAATGTGCTCCCATTGGACCAAACTGAATCTGATGTCTCCTTAATCTGATGTTTTATATCCTTGTAATTAAAGCTTTTTATATTTTTGAAAAATTAAGTTAAAATTTACAATGTCCATTTTTGTATCATTTTAAATGAAATAGTTTAACTTATAAAACGTTTAATATTTTAATTAAGCTCAAACATAACTGCTAACCCAGAATCATTCTTTTTAGCTCTGGGATTCCTCAAAAACCCAATGCCTGCCAAGGAATGTTCTATTATAAACACTCTGCTCCAAGGAAGCTGTGGCATTTTTAGGTCTTTAATTGGCTTTAGTTTTGTCTTCCTATGAGGCAGCGCCTGCAGCCACAGTACGTGCCACAGATACTACCCAGACTAACCATGCCGTGCAGCTGGTTGGTGTCTCTTGTTCCAGGTGGGTGTGGGGTAGATGCCATCTTTGAAGCTAAGTGCCGAGACCCATACAGAGAGTCTTGAGGAGACCAGTGAAGAAAAGCCTCTTCCCCATCAAAGAAAATCAGCTGGAGTGACAGATCTGGCTTGGAGTCTGAAACGTTCTGGTAAAAAAAAAAAACCAAAAAAACAAAAAACAGTGAAAAGATAGCAAAACGGCTGATTTAAAAAAAAATAGTACACTTCCCTATTAACAAAGAAAGGAAAGATAACTATGCCAAAATTTATTTTGCGCCACTTCCTCCAAAAATCATCACACCTTTCATCATCTTCCCTCATATAAATCTCACCTTCACCCACTTCCCCTAAAAATAGAAACCAGACATTTTTTCCTGACTCTTCAGAGAACTTTAAAAGGCCATTCCACCTCCAGAGATCTGAGCTTTGGGGGAAGTTGTCATACCTATATGGCACCTTGACTTCTAATGCCTAATCCCATTTTTCTCCCTTCACTGCCACAGACATTGAGCCAAGGCCAGTCCCTAAGAAATGACATAAATGCTAAACTACATGTCAGGCTGTGCATCCCAGGGAACCCAACCTGAACAACTGCAGATCATTTTTGCTTCTCACCTGATTTGTCGGCTTTCTTTTCAGTGAGTCTAGTTTCAAGGCTCTACCCTAGGTATGCAACAGGGACATAAGGAATAATAATTACAGCCTCTCCCCCTTGAAGGAGCCTACCCCTTAGTTGGGGGTAGGAAAGATAAAAGAAACACATGAGTATGGCAAAATGTGCCAAGGGTCACAAATGTAAAATGAAACTCATCTGGGAACTGGATAGAATGAGAGGTTGAATCCTTAGGGTGGCAGGGAAGACTTCATGCAAGAGAGGGTATTTCAGGAGAACTTCAAAGTGTGAGTAGGTTTCTGACAGACTTTCTACTTTCCACTGTCTGACAACTCTCACCTTTCAAATGAGTCCTGCTGGTAACCTAACCTCCACAATCCAGCGACCCCAGTGGAATCCCTAATCTATCGAATTGTTCATTTTTTTTTTTTTTTTAGCTTTTACCCGTTTATTTAATTAATTTATTTTTTTCAAATACATTTGTCTCTGCCTACCTTCCCACCACTTTCCTTTGCACTCTCCCTCCCTCAACTCTTCCCCTTTGGTTTTGTCCACGAGTCCTTGCTATAGTTCCTTGACTTTCCCCTTCCCTTCATTTTCCCCACCCCTCCTCCCTCCTTCCCTCTTGTCTCTGTTGGTTTCTTTTCCTTTCAGTGTTGCTGGTCTTATTTTCCTTGCATCTTTGTATTGTTGGTTAGGTTCCACTTATAGGTGAGATCATACGGTATTTGTCTTTCGCCCCCTGGCTTATTTCGCTTAGCATAATGCTCTCGAGTTCCATTCATGCTGTCGCGGAGTTTAGTAGTTCTTTTTTTCTTTCTGCTGCGTAGTTCATTTTTTTTTTCAGAGTCCTTCACCCCCATGATGTCCTTACTTCATGTGCAGCTTAAATGCCATAGTCAATCATTCTAATCACTCCTTCGAAAACATGCTCAACTCCCATGCCTTGGTCAAACTTTGCTTTGGTCGAACTCACATGGCAAAAGCAACCCTAAGCCCAACTCTCTGCCTCTTTTATGCCTGCATTCATGCAGCTACACTTGGCTGGAGAAATATACACAACCATTTGCTCTCTGCGCCTCACTAAAGTACAGAGGGAATGTGCTCCCACTGGACCAAACTGACTCTGATGTTCCCTTAATCTGTTATAGATATACCTTCTCCTCTTATCTCCCTAAGGATATTAAAAACTGCATCCTTTAAGTTATCTTCTGCTCCTTGTACTGTTTCCTCTGAGTTCATTTTTCAATTTGTATTATTTGCTTTACTTGTTTTCTTTCATGCTGGAGACTGTCCTCAAATGTCTGGTCATCTTTTGTATTTATTTATATGAAAGACTAAGGTACTACAACACTGATTAGAGACACATGGTTGGCCTCACTGCAGGGCAATCTGGGTCCAGTCAGTAATGGCACAGAGATGGTTTGTATTCTCCAGAAGAGGATCCCCCAGTTTCCAATCTGCTGGGTATAAGCTGGCCACTGGCTTTCTCATACTGGAAGTGGGGAAAAGGCTGGGGGCCTCGCTGTTCCCCTAATCTCCTTGATTTCCATGAGGCACCTCACTACTGCCCTCCTTTATATCTAGCATTCCCACATCCAGAACCTCCCTGGTTCCATTTCTCCAGGAAAAACATTCCGTCCTCTCCCACAAGAACGTAGGTGGGGTACTCACCTATTTGCCAGGGGTGGGTAGAAACCTACATATCCAAGTGCTCCTTATATTTATCCACACGCTCCTTCCCAGCCCCCTGCCTCCCTTCGGCCTTCCTCACTATCAGTGTGGCCTGACCAGTGAATTATCTGCAGCCTTTCCCCATCCAATGCTATCTCAGCTAACGCCACCCTAAACTCAGTGGCTTAAAACAACAATCCTGGGTCCTCCTGGGCCTGTGGGTCAGCTGGGGGACAGCTGATCGAGGCTGGTTTGGGCTGGGGGAGCTCTGCTTCACTCTGCAGTCATCCTGGTTGGCTCTGCTCCACATGCCTCTCAACCTCCCGCAGGAACTGGCAGGGCCTGCCCTTTTCCTGGTGGTGGCAAAAGCAAGAGGGAGCAAGCCCAACTGCACAAGCACATTTCTGGCTTCTGCTTGTGTCACAGCTACGAGCATCCCATTGGCTGAGACGTGTCAAATAACCAAGTCCACAGTCAAGGAATGATAAAGTACGACCTGCTACAGTGGGAAGGCACAGCAAAGTCATAAGGCACGAGATGTGAATATAACCTTAGTACTGGAGAAGGGAGGGCTGCAAAGAGCTGGAACAATAATCAGTCTACTATCCCATCCTCTCTCAGGTCACATTTCACCACCACCTACCCCATCCATGACAGCTGAAGAACTTAAGATAACGCCTTCATACAGATTAAGTAAAACTGAAATAAATCTGTTACTCTTGATATTTCTATCCAAAACTAGCTCTTTTAAAAAACTGTCTACGTCACTGTTCACCTCTATTAGCAAGGACAAGTAAGAGGACTTGTGGGTAATTTTTAATGGGGGATGCTACCCAACAGCTCATTCAGCCCTTTCTACCAAAAGCAGGCCTGAGTTAAACGGAAGGGCAAAGGAGCTCCCCTGGAGAAAACCCAGCCACTTCCCACACAGCCTGTACTTTAAGTCAGACTTCATTCATTTCATGTCCTTACACCAGAATGGAAATATGAAAAGATTCAACTGTCATATCAGCTTCTGAACTCCCGCACCCAAATGCTGGGGAAGAGCACTAGTTACAAACAGGGTAGAGTCAGGGGGTGGAGGAATTGAGCAAAAGAAAAAGAAAAAGGACTCATAGACGTGGACAACAGGGTGGTGAATGCTGGGGGCTGGGGTGTAAAGGGACTCAATGGTAATGGGAAATAACATAATAAAGATTATGTTTAAAAAAAAGAATTCATACAAAGAAAATAAAGCAGGGTGGAGCAGGGGACAAAGACATCATAGAAGGTTCAGAAAACAAAATGAAACGAAAAAACAGTGAAAGGGATACCGAGAGGTTGTAAACAATTCTTACTTTCTTCAAACTCAGCTTATCCAGCAAAAAGAGCACCAAATATCTCTATTACTTCCATTACAAGATAAACCTTTTACTTCTTTATCCCCATTGTGCCAAAGGCTGGCCCCTTCATAAAGCTCTGACAGGGAAAAAAGCATTCGTTGCCTGCGAACAAAGTTTTTTGTTTTTGCTTTGTTGTGTTTACTTGGTGATGAGTGATATCTGAACAAAGTGTCTTCATCCAGTGAAGCACTTTTTTCCAATATACCCTTAAGAACACAGAGACTGAAGTAACATCTGAGAGTCCCCGAAGTATTCTGAGCTAAGGACATAACAAAAGCTCTGCTCTGCTACATAAAATTGAGCCGAGATTCACAGATAATAGCAATAATGCATTTTTGCTTCATGCTTTTCATCTTGATATGTCTGAATTACTCACTCTTGAGAGCCACCATCTCTCAGATCGGAAGGTTCTGATGTTCATGGCCCCATAAACAAGAAGAAACAGAGTGCTCAGACAGATGCCTGTACCAACCTTCGTCGTCTTCATTTTTCGCAAAGTATGTTGCACTTCATTTAATGTGCATTCAAAACTAAGAAATCAGGTGCCAATTAATGAATTTACTGTCATGTGTCTTAGGTTAATAATGCAATCTTCCAATTGATATTCACTCAAACTCATACCATTTTGCAAACAATGAATACAAAATGTACTGAAGACTTACATTTCAAAATGGCCTTCTCACTCCACCAAGGATTCTAAAAATCACTTTGAGTTCCTCTAATGTTTTATCCCAGGAATCTATGAGGGGGAAACAGATACCTTCAAGGAAAGTAGTTGCTTGTCTAAGGCACGAGCAAGTTCCAACATCATCGCGCACGGCACGGCTGAATCAGTGGCTCCCACAAATACCCTGTTGTCCCAATGGGGAAAAAACTTGGAGTCGTAGTGACAGGCGAGGACCAAGTGTCGTTTAGCAGTGGGATTGAGGGTGCTGATGATATTTGAGAAAGACCGATAGCCATAGGGTGTCTGACCCAAGAAGGTGTCTACTTCCAAGACCCAGTCAGCTTGAAGTCTCTGAATTCTCTGCATGATGTGCTGATCAAAACAAAAAAACATTTTAGATTGAGACAAGTTTTGTTTGTTCAGTATAGTTTAAGATTTTTATATATTACCTTTTAAATTAGTGTAATACTTGCTTTTTTTGAATAGCAAAGATGTGTAAAGGAAAAGCCCATCCTCTCCTTCTCCAATATTCCCTCTGCCCATTGTTAATAGTATTAATGCTAATAGTATTATGATGTATATCTTCCCTTTGTTTATACAAATGTACACTAGTACACAAACACATATATTTGACAGAGGGTTGTATGTTTTTATAGGAATAGAATCCTGTTTTTCTCACTTAATGATCTAATGTGAACGTTTTACATGTCAGGAGATAGAGATCCAATTCAGTACATATTAAAGTACACTTTCAATTTTTATAGGAGGCTAAGAAGGCATGTTTGAGAAATCAGATATACAGGGACCTACAGGTGTCAACTGCTACTCGATGCTCTTTGAAAGCAAGTGCTGCACATGGTAGCTCTTTCGGTCCCCAGTGCACAGCATGTGCCCAAATTCCAGCAAATGTAATACACACTAACAGAAGACACTGATGCTCACCTGCTAAGGATAATATATAGAGCCCCACAACAAGGGGATAGCTGGGGGATATCTGAGGTCCTGCCAACTCCAAGAACAAATAAGCAATTCTGAACCATAGTGACTATCAAGGAGTTTTCTTTCTGCACTCAGAGAGGGTCCAGACCTACTGTACATGCTGGTAAAAATAAAAAAGAATCAATTTTCTCATCTCATTTGATTATTTTAGGCCTTATGAGCAACACAGTAAATGACAGGAGAAAGTAGCAGAGGGAAAAGAAACTTCACCTTAGGGACTGAAAGGGTCTTCTTTAAGAATCTAGAATTCATGCTGTGAGAAGTGACAGGTGAGTTCCTCACTGCTCCATTTGCCCGTTCCTGCCTTTATTTTCCCTTTGCCTGGTTTTTCTCACTGGCTTCCATTCATTTTACTTTATGTTGAAATATTTACAACTTTACAAGTTGCCTTAAATGGTTTGTTTTCTTTTCAAGTCAAGTGACAAACTAATCATTCACATAACCAGCAATCAGTTTCACAGTTAACATCAGCGGGGATGGACCTTGAGGTGATACACAAATAACATAGTAAGGGGAAAGAATGGGAGATTTTTTTTTTTCTCCCAAGGAAATACAAAAGTTTCCAGCCTTGCCAAGTCTTGTGCGGCCTTCTGCCCTAACTAATGTGACATGACACATAGGCAAGGGCCTTGGAAAAACTGTGGCAGGAAGCTTCCAGGAAGAGAACTAAACCAGGGGGGAGAACAGTGACTCTACAGTCAATCTTGCAAAAGCCAAATAAACACATAATTCTTCAGCGATCCGCTTTCTGTTCTGTAGTGAGGTGGACTGTGGCCTAAATAGCACATACACACAGTACCTTACTTTTTTCCATTACAATCTTTTTGTAGCACAAAAAGAAATGTTTTTGACCCTTTCACATCACAAAAAGAAATGTTTGTGACCTTTCTGAAAGCATCATTTATATCTTATTTATTCTGGGTCAACTCATTAATAAATTATTTTTTCAGTATTTTGAAAACATTTATATTTTTAATTATGTTACTCTCTATGTGAATATAGAAAATTATATGGTATAGAATTTGTAATCTGAATAGAGACAAAGCACTGTGCATCTAAGACAAGCTTTACATAGAATATGAAAATAAGTTATCTCCAGACTTGGGGAAAAACTTTTTCCATAAAAGGGGTCATCTAAAACCAAAAAAAAGGCGTGTACTCCAGAACATCTGGTATCCAGATGATAAACTTCTCCATAAACTGTCTTCAGCACCAATAGCAGCCTGCATGCTTACAAAATGAATTAGGATTTAAAAATATGTATCTGTTAGCTTTGCTCAGCTGAAGTCATACACAAAGTCATTTCTCAACCACTAAACCGGTTGTGATAATTTCTGATGTCTACGTTGACAGTAAAATCCTCAAAAGCATCAGCAAATGCCCCAGAAATAATTCGCCCTAAAATAATCTTTTTTGTTCAGTATAAATATTTTTTATTTGTCTTAGCAACTAATTTCTTTATAAACAATCAAACTGGCTCCATAATCTAATTACATCACCAATATCCCTTATTGTTGTGCTTTTGGCTTTCAGACTTAATCTGCAAACTCTCACTACAATTGTGTAACGTAGGCTCCAAAAACTACTGCTCTTCTCACCAGAATGCCTCTAGGCGGGGAGTGCTTGGCAGCGGGGGAAGGGGGGTGGGTGCAGGGAAGGTGGGGGTGTGGGGCGGTGGGGGCGGGGGCGGGGAGGTTGGTGGAGGGTCCTAAGCTGCTGTGCTTCCCCCACTCCAGATAGCAAAAGCCTGGGTCCGCTAGCCATACTCAAATGCAATTTAGAATGCAGGCTATATTTTGGATTATTATTCACCTATTTTTCGAAATGGAGAAGAGAGAAAGAAATGAATAAAAGGAGACAGAGAAATGAAGAGATAGACAGATACTGTGTAAAGAGAGAAAGAAAAGGATATAAAGAGATATGAGGAGACCAGGAGAGAGAGGGACGGAGAAATGGGAGTGGAGAGAGGAAGAGAGAAAAAAAGATAAAGGCAAATATGACTCGGGTGGAGGGAGGTGGGGGGGACTTTAGGTTAACATTAGTGAATGATCTGGGGTCTAATTTAATTCAACTTAAATTCTCATTTCCAGGTTCTGAGAAACGATGACAATAGTAGGCCAGGTTTGTGTGGAGGAAGCAGATTCTGTTGTATTTGCATTGCACTTGCAAACAGACCCTTTGTCAGGATGCTGAATCCTGCTACTGGGGGCTTCACGTACCTCTTCCTTCCTGGGTGGACCACATATTAGCCCCTCAGTCACCAAGCTGAGGGCTCTCCACCCAGGGCCCCTCACTGGGACACACACACCTTTCACTAAAGAAGCCCATACCTTTCAGCTTCTCAGATGCACTGAGCATTTATAGGGGACTTTACCCCCAAAGTTTCTAGCTTGCTTCTTTTAGACAAAGTTTCTGGATTGTTCCTTAGCGAAACTTTATCATCCTGATTTTTAAATTTATATTTTTTCCTATCTCAGTTAGAAATCACTGAAATAACCCCCAGATTTAATGCCTTCAAATTATTTATTTTACAAATAAATTATCTTCTCAAATACAGACATTCTAAAAAATCCAACAGGCAGCTTTAGGCTCACTGATCAGAGATAATAAAAATGGAGACTAAGGGATCTTGTTTACATATTCCTCTCTGAAAGGGAATCCACAGCAATGGACATCATTGATAACTACAAAAGTTAATTCACTGATTTTATATCCAGTCCACATTTTTTTAGATTTGAGAATCCTGCCTAGTTACAACAATGAAACTCTGTAAATTACAAAAAATCTAATCTAGTGCTCACAAAGTCCTCAGAAGAAAAAAATAAATTTTCCACCATTCTTGTTTAAAATTAATTCTGGGCGAAAGGTACTAATTCAAATTAAGGTCATTAATCTAGTTCCCTCCTAATAACTCAAGTGCCATCTACCTCATCTTCAAAAACGGAAACACTTTATCTTTTACAGCTTAGGGAACAGCTGTCTAAAAAGCCATTGTGCTGCCCTGGCGGGTGTGGCTCAGTTGGTTGGGCCTTTTTCCACAAAGTAAAAGGTCACTTGTTCTATTCAGGTCAGGGCATGTGCCTGGATTGCAGGCGCAGCCCCCGGTCTGGGCACGTACGAAGGGAAACCAATCATATTTCTCTCCCTCTTTCTCTTCCCTTCCTCTCTCTCTAAGAATAAATAAATAAAACCTTTCTTTTTAAAACATCATGGTGATTTTCTTCTCAAAAGCTTATAAAATTGAATCTCTTAAGTGAGATTTCTTGCACAACCACCCTGTTAGACTCACCGCTACATCAGCCAGGCAATCCCTAGGCCACCCAGTAGCAGTGTGCTCAAGGTGTTCTCAAACATTGTCAATAAATTCCTCATTTGTCATCACCCCCAAATAACACAGAAAGTGCTATTACAGTGACACTTTTAAATGAATATGTATTTTGATCACAACAGTATCTATGTGTATTATTCACGCTACGTCGTCTGTTAAAGCTAAGTAAAGATCAAAATAGCAATAGTTGTGTTCATGGTCTTCTAGAGGTCTCAAGTGAGGAACCTCAGCTCTGAGTATGCATATATGCTTCTGGGTACATACACCCTTAGGAGCAATGGTATGGGGAAATGAAAAAGGTTGAATTGAGTATTAGAGACATAGATTTTTTCTAATGAGGAACCGAGAATTTTGGAAAACCCCAGTAAGTGCCCGGAGTTTCTTCTAAAAAAAAAAAAAAAATGTTTAGGAGAAGAGGCCCTCCCTGTTAGGGAGTATCATTAAGATGAGTGGTATGTGCCTCACCCTCCAACTTGGGCATGAGAAGATGCAAAGCTAGAGGCATTTATGAGCACACGTCACAGAGCTGGTTCCCCTCCAGCATCCCCTCTCCAGTGAAAAGATGGAGAAGTCAAGCAGTCCAATTCTGGTCCACATTCTGGTCTCATCACTGGTAAGTGTATAAACTTGAGCAAATTAGTTTGGGTCTTAATCTGTAGTACTCACACGGTAGCATTGTTATGAAGACTGAATGAGATCATCCACGCAAAGACCTCCATACAGTGCCTGACCTCAAAACAGTGTGTGGTGAAAGTCCACCACCATCATTATGATTCCTTACTCTGCCTAAAAGGTAGAAAGAAGTAGTGTGCCCTTCGGGTCTCCACCATCTAATTCCTTAGGGGAAGCAGGAGCTGTTTCAATGGAGGGCAAGAGGCTAACAGACAGTGGCTGTCTGGGCTGGACTTGAGGGGCAGAAGCCATATGCTGGTAAAACAGCGTCTGGCCCAACGGCTGTGCTGCTGGCCTTGCAGGGGCCACTCTGTCACAGCACTGGCACCTGGAGAGTTAGGCATGTGGAGTGGTCTCAGAGGAAGACAGGACGGGCCAGTCTTTCTCACTGTTTCTCAAGCTGTCCCTTGAAATGAGACTCGTTTGGGGCGGGGGGGAAGTCATTCAGGGTTGAGAGCACTAAGGAGGCAAAGAAACATTCGAGGTCTAGCCCAGTTTATGGCTCATTATGTTTGTGTATATAAAATGCCACACACATATGGCATTTTATATGTGTATATTTAATATAAATAAAGTATTTATTTATTTATTTATTTATCGCCATGGGTCAGAGCCAGAAGCTTGAGAAGCACTGAGCTGGAGAAAGTAGCTGATCTTGACTCTACCTCCAGGGGGAATACAATTTCCCAAAGGGGAATGAAGACCTGATAGGACAGTAACCCACTCCTGGCCCAAAACTGTCATGCAAGGACTGTCTAAATTGTTAATGCTGGGTATTTGGGTCCAAGGGATTGTTACAGAAATTATCAACAGTTGAACACTTCAGACAATGTCAAACCCTACACAGAGATTTCACACATAAATGGATTTAGATTAACATGTAACACTAAACAAAACAGACATTTACTCCCAGTTGTTTGGTTTTCTTGGTTGCTTATTTTGGTGAATAGTAAGATTAGAACATAGATCTGAATATTAAATAACTCTGAACTTTGAATATGTTTTCTGTCTTGTGAAAGCAAAGTATTAAACAGCTGTTAGGTTTGTGTGCTGTGTTCTCACCTGGCGCACAGCATAGCTTCCCGGGGATCCTGGATATCGCTCTATCAGCAGTGGTCTTAAGTCATTTTGCCACATTCCAGAAATGCTAGTGCCTTCTGCAACTTCCTGAAGAGATGATGAATTCAGAATGGCCGGTTGGTGATAATTCTGAGGATTAAACAACATTATTTAACTGGCTATCATTTCATAATATGTTTAAGACTTACCCTGAGACATTTGCAATTGAAAAATATTTGCTTTCAATCTCAAAATGAAAGGATGGCTCTTATGTTTCACAAGGCACATTAAACTAGTCAAATTAAAAATAAGCCCCTTAGATCTTGAAAGTTAAACTAACCTTTTGGCAGTTATTTTAAAAACAAAATTAATATCATGTTCTGAACCTAAAAATTAATATTTAACACTTATTTCCTGTGTAAGCTTGAACGACTTTTGGTACAATTGCTTTATAAAACTATGATTCTAAAATATCAATTATAGATCTGTTCTTAAGAAAACTCAATATTTTAAAAACTATAGACAATGAAACAGTATATTCTATTAGCATAATTGCTTTTAAAAAAAACTGTGTGATGTTACAAAATAAGCACTGCCTTGGAGTCAGAGAAGCTGGGTTCAAAGCTGCTTACTGCCTGTTGTAGGTTGTATGACCTTAGGCAGGTCCTTTAACTTCCCATTCCCCTCAAAAACTAATAAGGGAATTTAAGCTAGATCTCTACTGTCCAATATGGTAGCCACTAGCCGTATATGACAATTAAGCTCTTGAAGTGTAGCTGGTCAAATTGAGATGTTCTTTAAGTATAATATACACAGTAGATTTTGTATGAAGAAGATTTTATATGAAAAATTGTAATATACACAGTAGATTTTGTATGAAGAAGATTTTATATGAAAAATTGTCTCATTAATAATTTTTATAGAGATTACAGGTAGAAATAATTTTTCATATATTGAGTTACACAAAATATATCAAAATTATTTTCATCTATTGCTTTTTTACATTTTTAATATAGCTACTAGAAATTTTTTAATTTCATTATGTGTTTCTCATTACTTATTTCTATTGAACACTCTAACCTACATGAGTGTTACAATTCCTTTCAGCCAGAGCTTGATGATTCTATAACCCAATAAATAACACACTTTTTATCTTCAGTTAAAATTATTTTAATATTCTGTTAATGTTCATATTCTCAGGTATGCTGATATATTAGTTAAGTGAAACAAACAGCTAAATAAACATAACATTCAATTTTGCAATTTGGATATACTTTATACGTTGTTTTTTTTTATACCAGCAGTGATGAATCATTTATTCATCACAGGCTTGTCAGGTACTCAATGATGGAATGTTGCTCCTCCCCACAGGGAAGTGAATGGTTTGATGAGATGACTTCTTCCCTAAGGGGAATGAGGAATGTAACAGGGATATTAAGTTCTTTGGGGTGCAAAACAGAAATTGGGACAGCTTTGTCTATTATAGAGTCCTTTCAGGGATCAGTGTTTATTGAATATATCGAAGCAATCACATAAGTATTTCATTCCATGTTGAATATTCCATGTGGCTAGTGAGAAACTGCGGAATTAGAGAATGCTTATTGCCTAATTACTTATAGTCATTTACAATTGAGTATGTTTCAGCATTATTCTTTGGTATCGTCATGCAAAGAGCATGGACTGTGGGTTCAAACAAGTCCTCTCAACTCAGCCCCCACCTCCCGCCACCTCCCCGCACCCTCAAGGTATTCCCCCTCCGGCCACCACCCAGTCACTTACTAGTTGCAACTCTGTTGAGGTTACTTAATCTCATTAAGGTTCAATTTCCTCATCTGTATAATAGAGCAATAGCACCTACTTCTTAGGGTAATTACAATTAAGTGCACTGATACATGTAAACTGCCATAGTAAAAATTCAGTAAGTTTTAGTTCTATTGCATTCCATCAAACACAGTAGGGGTAAGAGCTGGAAAGACCATTTAGAGATGATCTAGATCAACCTCCTTGACTTATGTCAGTGGAAACTGAGGTTCACAGAAACCAGCTGATTTTCCCAAGGTGGTAGGACAGTTACTGTTAAGTCCACTAGACCCCAGTTCCGTGGATTCCCAGTCTGGTGCTAGTTCAGATTCCCTCCCTCATCTATGCACTTGCCTTTTACTCCCAAACATTGATGCTATGCCTGAATATCTTAAGGTTTGTGTTTGTTTATTGGTAATACATTTTCTTAATAAACTAGCCACTGCAGCCTTTAACTTCCGTGGTACCTCCAGAATCAAAGTTCATCCATATTAACTTTTAAACAGCACTTTGAGAAGAAAGCTAAAGCTAAAAGACAAACCACTGGAAATGGAAGAAGGAAAAGAAGAAAATGGAGGCAAGAAGTCAGAAGACTTACGTGGTTCATTATTGCTTAACCCAGCCAACAGCCAGCGAGAGCTTGTCTGGTGTCTCTTGCTGGCCCCATAGCCCAGGCAGAGCACTCACCCCAGCTCGCTGAGCTTGAGTCACTCTGACACCCTTCCGAGTCCCCAAGTCCCCAAGCAGCGTAGAGCTGTGCTCCCCTGGGGCTTTCGCGTCTGTGCTTCTATTCAAAGGCTTTTTCCTTTCCCTTCTTCGGCTGGTAGCTTTAGAGGACACTTCCATGAGTTTTTACTTGCTTAATGCCTGCTTTCATAAAAGGTGTCAGCTCCATGAGGGCAAAACTCTCTCTTGTTTTCCACTCTTTTCCTAGCTCATATTGTGCACTCAACAAATACTGAGTGAATTCATCAAATAAGGAAGTGACAGGTGATTATCTTTCTAAAACTATTTTCACTAAGACTATGTTTACATAATGAAGTAAAATGGGCATTTTGCTATCATAAATATCAAATTAGTTGAATGCACAAGCAATTATAAAGACAGAAGAGACAGGTGGCTACCTGCTGCAAATGACCAGGAAATGCTGTAGTCAATAGTGGTGAGCTTTGTTCTTTTTGAATTTCTGATAGTCAATGTTTGTGATGATTTAGAGTTGGGTTGGCCCAGGGCAGTCATTGGGACAATCAAGAACTACCATTTCAAAAGCTGTTTGAACAGTGACTCCTTTTCTAGCAATGGACAATTTTGCCATCCCAGAGGCTACCTGGTCACTGTGCAGGAGATCATGTCCACAGCAAAAGGAAATCAAGCTCATGTTTTAACAGGCGATTTATGGAGGCTTGAAAGAGTTCTTAAGGGATTTCAGGGGGGGACAAAAAAAAAAAAAGAGGAACAAAACAAATAACTCTCCAGCATCTCTAGCTATAACATACTTAACAAATTTCACCCAAAGAACTGCTTAATGGATGAATAAAGAGTATGTTCTGCCAACAGGCCCATTGATGTTTCTGGATAGAGAGACTTGCATGGACTCCGCTGTCTCCTGGGCTCAACCATTTAATTAAGATACTTCGGTAAAGAGGTTTTCCTCCCTCCACCTCCCAGGGAGGAAAGATGCCCCTGTGAAATCACAGAGAGAAAAGCTTCCCATTCAGTGAAGCACTGAGAGGGGAAACAACCACAGTTAATTTCTTAAGTCCTTCTATTCATTAAAGCCCTGTATGGAAAAGCATTTGACTTCTCTGACCTAAATGGCACCCATTCGATTTTTATGGAGACTCACTCTCTGAACTCAATAAATATAAAAATCTATGTGGAGATGAGTGGAAGGAAAAAGAGGAGAAACCTGGAGGGAAAGTGTGGGCTGGGCGTGAGCAAAATAAATGAGGCAGAAATAGCATTGAGCCAATGTTAAGTGCAAAAGCCCAAATTATTCTAGGTTCAGCTCAGTTAAATGACCCATAAACAATTTTCTAATGGTACAGGAATTCTCAGAGGACTGAGTCTCTGTGACAGTCCCTGCCTTGTCTTTTCACCCAGGCAGAAAGGACAATAAGTCTGCTTTGGGTGACAAAAATCTTTCAGCTAAAAAATTAGATATCCTGAAGCAGCAATTTCTCCAGACTAATCACATGGTGCCAGGCCAAAGAGGGTTTTAATTACATAATTGGTAGAGCTGGCCCAGCTTGCAGAGTGACTTGAGGTCCCAAATCATTGAATTAAAGGGAGATTGTTATAGAAGCTCAGCCGATTCAACTCCAGTTTCCATCCCATCTGAGAATCTCCCAACAGCACTGAGGATAACACCTGTGTCTACCTGTCATTTCAACCCAGCAAGGAGTTACTGAACTCCTTCAGCGTGTGGGATGCCACTGACATCACAAGTGCAGTTGTGGAAGAGTAGGGAACAGAATAAGATAAAGTTATGTCTTCTTTCATGCAAGCAGGCGTCTATCTAAAAGCAAAGCAGTGCAGGCTTTGAACAATTTAGGCTCAAATTCCAGCTCCCTGACTTAAGAGCTGTGACTCGGGCAAGTTTCCTTATCTGTAAAATTGAGGTCATAGTACTTACTGTAGTAAAAGCTCAAAAATGGGACATTTTATCTTTTTCCCCTACCAACACCCAACCTACCACTGACCTCCCTGTCCCTGCCTTGAAGTCTCCGTTGCTTTTTCCATAAGAATCATGCCAGGTGGAGGGATGGATGGATGACTATGGGCTTTTAGAGCCATGGAGGAGGGGAACCCTAAGGACTTTTAGAATATGTGTGGCTCCAGAAGCAGAGGAATGTGAAATGCTGGGGAGAGCAGTGACAGTTTGCCAGAACTGGCCTTGAAGGAGGGCTCCTAGGTGAGGACAACTCTCCTGTATGTGGTTGCTCTGTCCAAAGAATTTGTCCCTCCACCCCCAGTATGTCTTGAACTTTGTACTTGAACTTCATCTCTGTTATAGTAAAGAAAAATTCTACCATTAAGATACATTGGGGCCCAGCTTTACAATAAAGTCTGAAAACAATAAAGGGATAGGTAAATTGTGGAATGATGATTTTGCAATATCAAATGATGCTTTTAATAAATGTTATGGGCTCAAGGAAATACTCATACGATTAAGTAACACAGCAAGATATAAACTGTATATGCAGCACAATCTTTAAATATTGATTTATACTTATATTATAAAGACTTATATTTGCTTTAAATATTGATTTATATTTAAAGATTGAATGTATAAAATAAATATTCATGTGTGTTTATTTTTAAAAAAATAAGTAACTTTTATTGAGCATTTACTATACAACAGTCACTGTGTTAAGTGCTTTACATGAATAGCTCATTCAATTCTCATAAAACTTAGGAGAGTGGTATGATTTATCATCTCTATAAATATAAGTACACACAATTATATATGTGCGTGTATGTATATATATGTGTATATGTATACACACACACAGGATGAGGCAAAAGTTTACAGTTGTGAGTACATGAAACAGACTTTATTCTTGCATTATTATTTATTATTATATTACTTTCCATATGAACATAGAGAGAGAGAGAGAGAAGAAATTAAAACACCAAAATGGTTAACAGCAATTATCTCTGAATGTGGGATTATGGGTGATGATAATTTTCTTTTTAGTGTACTTTTCTATATTTTCCTGGTTTTCTAAAATGAGCACATATTAACTTTATAATTGGGAGACTTCAAGAGAAGCCATACTTTTTAATGTGTTGGAGGTAATAGCTTCCTGGAGATTTAAAAAAAAAAAAAAAAAATGAATCCCTCAACAGTTTTGCACCTAAGAAAGGACAGATTTAACGCGATTTCTTTTAAAAGCTGGTTGGCAAGGTTGTCCTAAAGGAATGGGTCTCCATTAAAAGAGTAGGATGGGAGACTGGGGAAGGCTGGATTTAGAAGAAGCAATTTTGGAACATGGGCTGATCCCCAGAATAATGAATTTTAAGCACACTAAGGGAGATTAGGGAAAGAGAGAAATAGGGAGTGAGAGGAGAGAAGGTTCCAAAACCAAATGACCTCCTTTGGAATTCCATTTAGGGCCCACCCTGACCCAGAGAGGGCTAAGGAAGCTCTTCCTCTGGCCCTCCTACCTCCCCGCTGCCCAACACTCCTTCACTAGTTGGTTGCTCTTCCTGAATCATGAGCCAGGACTCATCTACCCTGGAGAGGAAAGCGGAGGAGGAAAGGGGAGATGAGGGCTCTTCTTACTCACCGGTGTAACCATGGCTAAGTCTCCTCATCTGTAAACTGGGGATAAATGTACCCTCCTCACAGTGGCACTGTGAGGCTCATAATATTGCTTGTATGGAGAAATTGCTTGCAGGTTTCAAATAACCAAATCACAGTCTTTCGAACACAAGCATAAACTAGGCTTGAACTGTTTTTGCATATTACATGCCACCGAAAAGACACACCTTTATTTCATAGCAGAGAAAATGGGTTTCAAAATTGATGCTTTACCACGCCTCGCCTTTTTGGCAGACCGGTGTACCAAGGGCACACCTCACATGATTTGAATATATATGCCATAGAAGGCAGGAAAGCATGTATTTTAATGGTGACTAATTGCTTTCCCAGGCTGCAAACTGTCCTGGCCTCCTGGAAGACTTCATGAAGGCCTACAGGAAAAGGAGGGAGGGGACCAGGAGTCAGGAATTGTCACAACTGATTTTGTCATGTGTTCATTTGCTTGCACCATCTTCCCAGAAAGCATCCGGTTCCCCAAAACAGCAGTGATTAGAACCATCTTAAAATAAATATAAAAGGGACCTGTGCTTTAAAAGACATTTCCCAAAAGTTAAATTCTAATGGGTTTAAACATGTTAAGAACCCAGCACCTTCTGCCACCCACAAGTACAACCTGCCTACGAACGATCCCTGCACAGCAGTTCTTGCAATTGTTCCCGTCTCACTCACTCCCATACGTGTAGATGGACCTGGAAGACAGACTTGGTGTGACTCCACATTCGAGTTCTTCATGCTCTCTTCCCAATCTCTGACCAGGAAGGCCCTCACAGAAGCAAAGAAAGGGATTTGAGCATGACCTCAACCTACCTCAGTGAACAGTACACCTACTGATGACTGTTATTTTCCTTACAATGAAGTTATTCTTGAGTGGACTTCCTGCATCTCCACCCAGTTCCCTGTGGCTGATGGTCTCCGAGTGTAAGGGGGCCTGATTAAGCCTAACCCAGAGAACTGGAGTGGGCTGTTTATACACACACCCCTGCAGACAGGGGAGCCAGCACAGGGCCGGGCCTTCCCGAGCGCGCCTGTACTTCAAACGTGTGAGTAAATACAGGCATATTGTGAGCGTTTAAAATATCTCTTCAACAACACTCCTAAAGTTTATATCTCTCTACTTTGCCGCTTTCTTAGGATCCTCAAGAGCATACCATTTTATTCCAATACCGTTAACATTCGCCCAAGTACCTAGCAATTTCATAATTTCAAAACTGTTACACAAGAAAGGGAAATAATTGTGAACTACTTACTTCACACAGGGGGCACTTGCAAAGCAGTTTTACTCTAAGTTCCTTATATGAAATTTTCATCTACAACTAAATACACTGCCCCAACAATTGCATTTTACTCACTTTTAAGACAGAAAGAAAGAAAGAAAGAAAGAAAGAAAGAAAGAAAGAAAGAAAGAAAGAAAGAAAGAAAGAAAGAAAGAAAGAAAGAAAGAAAGAAACGAAGGATGGAAGGAAGAAAAGAAAAAAGAAATTTTTTAAGCGAGGCAGGTCTCCAGTTAAGTTCCTTGATTTGGAGCTGCTCCGCTTAAAAATCTAAAAAGGAGTAACAATAACACGAGGAACCCTCAACGTCCCCAAGGCGCCCTGGGATGCAGCGGCGCGGGGAGTGTGGGCACACCCCCAGGCGCGTCCCATACCGAGGCGTCTGGAGCCGGGGGACAGCTGGCCTCGTGGGTCCTGAGTGGGCGGCGGCTTGGCTCTGCGCTCTCCTCTCTCTGCGGGGCCGCCGCCGGCGAGACACACTTCCTGCGCCTGTCAGTACACGCATCAGACCCAGCCTGAGGGAGGCTGGTGACATCATCCGGCTGCCTAGGCGTCCCCGAGGCCAGCGAGGCACCCGCGAGGGCGCAGACCCTGGACTCCTCTGGGCGCCTGAGGCGCACGGCTGCCCGGGCCGGGGACCGCCGCTCCGCCCCTCCTCCATCCCTGCCTAGGTGGGACTCGCCCGGCCCCAGATCCCCGCACCTGGCAAGAGCCGCCCAGGTACAGTCGCGCAGCAGCAGTTCCTCACCTTCTCCTGGGTCCAGGCTGCGGCGCCTCGATTGAACCCTCGGGTTGCCAGGGGCAGGGCGGCCAGCAGCAGCAGCAGCAGCAGGTGGCGAGTGCTCCGGACGCGCCGGTCCCCGCAGCCTGCCATCTCTCTGAGGATGTCTGGCCACGGGTTCCCTGGGCCGCCGGCGGTCACGAGCCCGGGAACGCGCGTCCTTCTCCTTCTCTCTTCTCCACCCCTGGATCGACTACGCCCGCCCCCCCATCGCTCCGGGTCGCCTCCCTACTGCGCCGCGCAGGCTGAAGCCACCGCTCTCCTCCCCCCCACCCACCCCGCCCCTCTCATCCCGGACCTTAGCAACCCCCGGGCTGGGCTGTTCTGGGAGGCACAAGCTTCCGAATCCAAGGGAACTGAGATGGCTACTTCCTTGTCTCGGAGAGGAAGAGAGGAGGAGACGTGGAAGAGGCATTGTTAGGATCTCCAGTGCCATAATTGGGAATAGAAAGGAGAGCGAGCCTTCATCAAGCCCCTGTGCGGTTACGGAGTGTTTCCCCACAGCCTTCTTTCCCACAGGGAATGACATTTACTAAGACTTCTGCAAGGGCACTGTCCTGGGTGCTTTTCCCATCTTCCCTGATTTAATCTTCTCAGCCATGTGTGTGGTACGCATCAACTCCTTTTTGGGGATTTAGAAACTGAGACTCCCCCTTCCTTCATACAAAGCCTGAACCAGAACCCTCAGCCAGCCAGCGCATCCTACCTTTTCTCTTTTTTCTCACAAATAGTTACCTTGTCTTATACAAAGACTACCATCATACTCGCAAACTGAGACGTAGGGTTGAAGTAATTACCTGAAATAAGATCTAAAATGTTCACAGTGGCTCTTTGCGCCGTCATCCTCTCCAATGCAGGCCTCGACAAGGAAAAGCTGAACAGAATTTCATTTACTTTGTGACATCAGAGATCACGGTTATCGAGATAATCCTCGAAAAAATAAAACGATATCTCAATGTTGTTTGTAGGTTTGTGGTCTAAGTTGTCAGGACAATTACTTCCCCATCCTCTTTTTCTTCCACAGTGAGAATCGGGCGTGGCCCATCCTGAGTCGTCTTCTAGGTAATGTATAGATCCCAGAAAAACCAGAGCAGGCCACTGAAACAGACCTCTTTCCCAGACAGCAAAGGTCTGAAGGCAAAGGAGTCAGCCAGAGTGTTTACGGACTCTATTTTCTTGGGCTTGGCTGTTAAAGTGAGTTTTAAAAAAGAGGGCTGCTCTGGAAAAGACACTGTTCTGCCCTCCTCTGGAGCTATAGGGGAAAACAGGATTAAAGTACGTATTTTCCTGATGTTCAGAATTACCGACCCTGTTCATGTCCGAAAGTGTTAAGTGACAACTTGACCCTTCAGGCTTAAACAAAATTAAATAGTGTCTCTATTACATTCATGGACAGTTCTTCTGATGATTGAACCACTTCTGAACTTTCTTTTGTTACAATATTCAGAACAAAACCACTATCGCACGTCCCAATTATTTCCTCTCTTGTTGCTTAGACCAATCTTTAAACAGTGGGTTTACTGAATGTCTGGGTAATAAACTGCCTAATTGTTTTTCTTACCCTATTACCTTTTTATCTTTCTACAATATGATTCCTATTTTAAAAAGGGGAAGGTAGAAATAGTAAACCTATATAAAATAAAATGTTAAAGATAGTATCTTGCTAAGTAGAGGGAATTCAAAAAAAAGAAATAAGGAAATGCTTGAGTTAAAATGTTAACACATAATTTGATGATGATTTTCCATTCTGAAGGGTTCACCAAGTTTAGTTATATTTAAGTCAATAAGATGCTGTTGCAGTTTGGGATCTACAGGAAGCAGACTCTGAGACAGTTTAGCATTCAGGATGTGTACTAGGGAGTGCCCTTGGGACAAACCCCTGAGGGAGGGAGAGGGGGGAACAGAACTGGGCAGAGTGCAAATTTCGCAGGGAAGTGGGCCCCTCTCCACAGCCTCACCCAACCCCATGGGGAGCCCTGGATCTGAAATCGCTTGTCAGAGCTGCTTGTCAGAGTTGTCCCACTGTGAGTGGGTGAGTTGGAATGGCTGGGGCTTTATACCCCCACCTCGGTGGGGTGACTTCCTGCAAGCAGCTATCTGCAGCCAAAGGACCTGACAGGAGAGGCTGTCTGCCAACAGCACTCTGACAGCAGGAGCTGAGTCCTGAGTCCTTCCCCGAAGGGGGATCTGAGCAGTATCCGCCACCAATGCATTTGTATACTGTATCTTGTACAAATCTAAAACATTTTACATTAGCTGATTTTAGTAAATTGTGTTTTACACACGTGGGCTTTCCTGACAGCTTTCTGTAAATCTACAAATCCAACAGAACTCTGTTTACATATCTCTACCTTCTTTATTCATATAATTTCTTGTGCTTTATATACCAAATGTCCTTTTTCCCCTTTCCTCCACTCATTCTTTTCTGCCCTCTATTCTGGAAACACTCAGAAATCCCTTGTACCTTCGATTCTTTTCACTACTTTTCCTTTCTTTAAACTATTCCTATAGAAGACAACCCATGACTATTACATTTAATTAAACAATTCCAGGCCCTGTTTTTCACCATGAGGGAAAAAAAAAATGTTTGTGTCTGCAGCGAGAGCCCTAGTCACAAGTGGAGTCACTATCATCTTTATCATTGTGTAGACTCTACTCTGTGATTTGAAGCACAGTAAGGACCCAACTGCTAAAAAAGATCTTCCCCATGTGGTTACCATGGTAAAATATTCATACACCTAGTCCCACCTGTAAAGTGACACCATTGGACTAAAGCAGTAATGACCAGAAATTTCTCTTAAAACAGCAGTTCTCAAAATGTGATCCATGGTCCCCATGGGGATTCCCCAAGATGCTTTTAGATGTCTGCAAGGTCAAATCAGTTTTTAGGATACCAAAGCAAAATTTGCTTTCCTCACTGTATTAACTTTTGCACTGATGTTACAAAAGCAATGAGGGATAAAACTCTGGCACCTTAGCACTTACCAAGACAGAGCACAAAAGTGTACTTGTATTTATTGTATTCTTCACCGCCATGCATGGCGGGGGTGGGGGGGAGGAGAGAGAGAGAGGACAGGACAATAAAAGAAAAAGAGCCAGTCTCACTCAAGAACATCATTGATGAAGCAATAAAAATTGTAGTTATTAAATTTCAACCCTAAGTACATGTCTTTTTTAACAGCTTTATTGAGATATAATTAAAATACATTAAACTGAACATATTTAAAGTATACGACCTAATGAGTTTTAAACATGTTTACACCCATGAAACCATCACCACAATCAAGAGGTTGAATACATCCTTTTCTCACCCATGGGTTATTTACTTGTGTTATTTGGTTTCCAAAGAGTTAAGGATTTTTCTGATACCTTTTTGTTATTGATTTCAAATTTAATTTTATCATGGTCAGGGAATGGATGTGGTATGGATGGATCCTTTAACATTTTTTGAGAATTGTTTTATAGCCCAGAATATGATCCATCTTGGTAAATATTCCTTATATACATTAAAAAGAATGTGTATTCTTCTTTTATTGGAAGAATATTCTATAAATGTCAATTAGGTCAAGGTACTTGGTGATAGTCCCCAAATCCTCTGTATAATAATTGATTCTCTGACTTCTTGTTCTATTGATTACTAAGAGAATGGTGTTAAAATCTCTGGCTATAATTGTGGATTTGCCTATTTCTTTTGGTTCTATTAATTTTTATGTATTCCTAAGTTTTCTTATTAAAAGCATAAATGTTTAGGATTACAATCTTCTTTTGACAATTTGACCACTCTATCATTAAGAAATAAATTTCTTTATATTTGATAATATTCTTTGCTCTGCAATCTACTTTTAAACTAGGAGAGATAACACATTAAGCCAATGGAATCATCTAGAAAGTTGTTTTTTTAAATGATGATGATTGGGTGCCACCCCTAGAGGTGCTGATAAAATTAGTCTGGTGTGCAGCCCAGACATCAGGTGTCTTTAAAATTCTTCAGGTGATTATTGCAGGGCTGAGAACCACTGCATTAATCATGCACTCTGAGAAATACATTAGCAAAAACCACATAATAGATTAATGATAACATTAATAATCATATAGTAGTTATTTTGTCAGGCCCTGAGGGTAAAGGTAAAAAAAGATTGGTACAGCAGGCCAGCTCCAGACAAATTATGGAGCAAGCAGTTTAGATTCAAACCTCCCGACTTTCCCCTCACTTTTTGTTCCTGCAGAAGTCCCAACTGAAAACACCTTGCCATTTGCCCCTGTAATAGCCACGGATAATACAAAGAGGCCCACATTATGCCCCTGCCCATATCTGTCCACTGCTGCTTTCAATAATGGAATGAAAAACTAAAATGTTTGCTTCTGCAATACAGAGTCAGACTTTGCTGTTCCCTAGAGACCTCAGGAATCCACATTTCCTGTAAATCTTCCCAAATCCTTTCACCACGGATTAGAGGTCAAGTCAAGGTGGCAATAAAAGTTAGGAAAAAAATCTTTCCCCTAGTTTTCTGGCCTTCTCCCTTCCCAGCCCTTTAGAGTAACAGTTCACTCTCTTCGGAGAGAAGGGGAGAACATTCCTCATAAACTCTGATTCCTTTCCCCAACACTAATCCTGCCCTCAAGCAAAATTCCTTTTCCTCCCTTACTTTGTCCTAATTCTTTAAAATCCATTTTTCTCTTTGGGCTCTGAAAACCAAAATTCTTCAAGATTCAAATAAATGAACCTTAATTCACCCACAGGTGAGAATACAGAGAATCAAAAGAGAGGAACCAAAGAGAAACTTTATCTCCTTACAAGTCACAGAAGAGACAGAAGAGACCAATCTATACAATACCAAAATTGACTGTAATGTGAAGTTTTAGCCAATTTATTGTTATGAAGAATATATATATATATGTGATGTATGTATATTTAGATATTTTTTATTCAGAAAAGTCTGTCTCCCCCTGACTGGTGTGGCTCACTTGGTTGAAAGTCACCCCACAAAGCAAAAGGTCATGAGTTAGCCAGAGCACATGCCTAAGTTGGGTTATGGGCCTGGTCCCTGGTTGAAGCATGTGCAAGAGGCAACCCATCGATATTTCTCTCACACATTGATGTTCCTCTCCCTTTCTCCCTCCCTTCCCCTATCTGTAAAAATAAATAAAATCTTTTTAAAAATGTCTCTATTAAACTTATTTTGCATTTCATAGGATCAAGTAAGTGACAAGGCACAAATTTCTGGAATATATGCATATTTCAATATTAATAATGATATATGAAACACAATAAGGTGTTAGCTAAAAACTCGCTTTCAAAGTTAATAGCTAAATTTTTATGGCATAAGTTAAAAATATAATCAAGGATGTTCGGTGTGTCAATAATATGTTTTAAAGGCCCTCTAATTTTATAAATTAGTATGATGAGGGATATTATTTTCATCCTCATTGTTAACAAGAAAATCACAGCACAGAGAAGTAGCCTGCCCAGGTGCATGCAGAGCCAACTCAACAGCAACCAGTGTACTTTTATTCAAACCTACAGGTTTTTCCAGTTTCAAAGGAGAAAATTTCAGTAGTTAGTAAAATCTAACGTTTAATATACTGAGGTAAGCTTCCACTGAATATAAAACCAAACACCCATGAAATTATTTTATTTCCAAGTTTTAAGCAGAAAACTTGTGTTGCTTTCTCTCCTTTAATCTGATGTCTAATACTGTATTTATTAAAGGGAGAAAAAGTGAATTTTTGTCAAAAAATTTAAATATTAAAATGTAAATTAATATAATCCAAAGTCAAGACTGAGATACTTTGTTGTCTTTTGCTTTGGAGTCATTTATGGATTTTCCACAGTATTATATGCTTTTTATATTTTAATAATATCAAATTGGGAGATTTTTCTACTGATCAGACTACACAGATTGTAATCAGGCTTCTCCGTAAAAGTACTCTTCCTCTCAGTTTTGTAAACTTGAAGCAGTATTAATTATGATTGTTAATTAGGCCCTTTCTGACTTTTTATGAAAGAACAATTGCTTCATAAGTAATTTTCAAGTCACACCAAAAACATTGCTTGTTTTTAAGATTCAGATTAGGCATAGCAGTCTCAAATAAAGGAGGAAGAAGGGCTCTAAAATCTCTCTCCACAGGATTCAAAAATAGAACTTTAAGAAAGCAAATAAAAATGACACAAATTCACAGAAAATAGCAACAGTCCTTTAAAAGAAAAACAAGTTGACTGTACCACGCATAGCTATTAATAATAGTATTAGAAAGTTGCAACATAATACCATAATCCAAATTCTGCCTTAAACCACATATGTTCCTATATATATATATATCTCATTTTTGCTTAAAATTAGAATGAATTTATACTATTTGTTTTATTTATATACCTGAAAAAATTAGCAAAATATTTCAAGTGTTTTCATAATTCAAAGACAGTACAGATTGTGGTCATAAAAAACCCTTTCAACCCAACAGTGTGTGTGTGTGTGTGTGTGTGTGTGTGTGTGTACACACACTCAATTGTCCAGACTTAAACAAATTAAATGAACTAATCCACCTTCAATTTTAATGTTTGCAAAAGCATTTCAACAGAGTTAATCATCAGCACTAGGCCAAGAGTGTACATAAATTTCCCTTAAAAAGAAGTTAAATTACTCAGCATACAATTTTAGTAAGACTGATCACCCTTGCCACTGGCCAAACCTTATTTTGTGATTTTCAATCAGTAAGTCACATACCTGTTATGGGGAACATGAACATTTGAATTCAGAGATCTGTAAGAAAGCAAAAGATACTAATTTCTTTTCACAATGTATTTGTTTAGATTTCTAAGAAAATCGTCCAACAGTTTGGGTTTAAATCTGCATTTCAAATTAGGCAGAAACAAAGTTGTAACTTTAGAAAATGGGCTGGGAGGAAATTTCATAAGCAAAGGAAGTGACCATTGGAAAACTTCATCTTCATTCCACTCTCAGGCAAAACGGTCCCCTTTTTTCAATTCTACTCTTAAGAGAAAATGAACACCAATCAGAAAACAAACGAACAATTCAGACAGGAAATACATGACATTCAGGGCCATACCATATATACAGGATACAGTAAAGAATATTATTCAGGACTTCTAGAGACTGAAAATATGAGAAACATGGCATAGCAGTTAGATAATAGTCTCTTTATACACATCTCTAGTATTTCATGTTTATTAAATTATGCAGCTAGTTAGATAATGATTACTTTATAGTGCATACATATATCTTTTGCATATAATTTACATTTGTAAAGATTTGAAAATATAATCCTTATAAGAGCAGGGAAATGGCAGCATACTGTTGTACGTTTTTAAAAAAACATGAGGTCTGTTCAGAAAAAGTCCAACTATTATTAATATAAGAGAATGGTTTGCATGACATTGATGTAACCTGGCAGCCAAGGAGAGTGGACTGGAATGCACATGCATGAACAATGATGACTTCCCTGTACTAGTCAGTGGGGGTGGTAGAGGCCATTGAGTGAGCATGTGTACTGTGTGGCTGTTGCATTCAAAATAACTGAGCAAGTAGAGCAATGTATCTGCATCAAATCTTGTGTTAATCTTGAACATTCTTCTGCAGAAACTATTCAGGTGATTCAGAAATCCACGGCTATGGGCAGCTGGTGATTGGCAACTTCATCAGAACAATGCATCTGCTCACGCATCACGTCTCGTCCAGAGTTTTTTGGTTAAACATCTAATCACTCAGGTGACTCAGCCTGCCTACATCCCATATTTGGCACTCTGCAACTTTTGGGTTTTCCCAAAACTAAAATCACCTTTTAAAGGAAAGAGACTTCAGACCATCGTTGAGATTCAGGAAAATACAATGGGGCAGCTGATAGCAATTAGGAGAACTGTGTGCGGTCCCAAGGTGCCTATTTTGAAGGGGGCTGAGGTGTCATTGTCCTACGTACGTTTCTTGTATCTTCTTCAAAAAATGTCTCCATTTTTCATAGTACACAGCTGGATACTTTCTGAACCAACTTTGTACTAAATGTCTAAAAACAAACACATTATAATTATTCAAAGTAGTGCCTGACAGAAATATAAAGCATTTCTGACTCATATGTAATAATACAGCCTAATCAATAATGACAGGAACACAATGATCTTCCTTTGACCCTGCCACCTTCTTTAATTATTGTTCTCTTGCCCTTTTCTTCCATTTTAATGTAATTAACACAATTATCCTAAATGCCAGTTCATATTAATGGCTGTCCAGGACTCTACTTACTCAATCTGTTACAAAATGGGAAAATTAAGAAAACTATGTTTTGTTAATAAAATGATTGCACTTAATCAGAACGATTATCTTTATTCTTATATTCTTCCTTCATATTTGATGTTACATTTTTAAAATTACATAATAGTTAAAATACTGAGTGTTTGTGTTGACTTGCTCAGTTGTTCAGTTGTGATAAAATACACATAACATAAAATTTACATCTTAACCACTTTAAGAGTAAAGTTTAGTGGTATTAAATATATTTACACTGGTGTACAATCAGCACCACCATCGATATCCAGAACTCTTGTTGTCTGGCAAAACTGAAACTCTACACTCATTAAATAATAATTCCCTATTTCCTCCTCCTTCCAGCCCTTGGCAACTGCCATTCTCCTTTCTGTCTCTATGTATTTCACTACTTCATGTACCTCATGTAAGACAGTATTTGTCTTTTTGTGAATGGCTTATTTCACTTAACATGATGTCCTCAAGATTCATTCATGTTGTAGCATGTATCAAAATTTCCTTCCTTTCTAAGACTGAAAGCATTTTGCTTATCCATTCATCCATCTATGGACACTTGAGTAGCTTATGCTGCCATAAACATGGGTGTACAGATATCTTTTCAAGACCTTGCTTTCAATTCTTTTGGATATACTCATATACCGAGAAGCGGAATTGATGAACCATATGATCATTCTATTTTTAATTGTTGAGGAAATGCCATACTTTTTTCCATACAAGCTGTACCACTTTACATTCCTATCTTCTGTGCATAGGGTTCCAACTTCTTCACATTCCTGCCAACACTTCTTATTTTTCTGTTTTTTGATAGTAGCTGTCCTGATGGGTGTGAGATAGTATCTCACCATAGTTTTGATTTGCATTTCCCTAATGATTAGTGATTTTGAGGTCTTTTTTTCCAAGATTTTTTTTTCTTTTATTGATTCTAGAGAGAGGGAAAGAGAGGGAGAGAAATATTGATGTGGGAGAGAAACATTGACTGGCTGCCTCTTGCATACGCCCCAGCTGGGGACCAACACACAAACCAGGCATGTGTCCGGACCAGGAATCAAACCTATGACCTTTCAGTTTGTGGGTCGATGCCCAACCGAGCCACACCCACAATGGCTTGAGATCTTGCTCTATTTTAATGTTCTTAATTGGCAAAGCAAGAAGTTGGCAACTCAAGTCTCTAATTTTTTCTAAATATATCGGTCCTTGAAATTTGAAAATCTGAGAACCACCAGTGTACTACTCTCTATGTTCTCTTCTCATCCTCCATTTACCTCTTCAATTCACTGCAGTTTGGCTTTGGCCCTCAATCTTCTCCTGACACCTATTTCACCAGAGTCAAATAGAAAGGACTTCCTTTAGTACTTACATGATTAGTAAAAAGCACAGAGGCTCTGGAGTCAAACATAGAATCCTGCATCCTTCAGCACATTACAACCTCAATGAATGCAATTCTTGCCCCTTGTCTGTCTGCAGGGTAATTTATCCCTCTCTACAGTTTCATTGTCCACCCTATGCAATGACTCCTAAATTTCTAGTATTCAACCATGTCAGGGGTGAACTAAGACTGTGTAAGGCACTTGGCAAGAGATGTAAGGACGGATCAGATATGACCCCTGCTCTCCAGAACCTTACAGTTTAGTAAAAGAGAGAGAGTAGTGTAAAGTGTCACAAGTGCTATGGAAGGACCTCATCTGGAGCACAAAGAAAGGAATGATAATCCTATCAGGTGTGAACAGGAAAAGCATCACAGAAGAGAACTTGAATGGAATGAGTCTGAATTCTTTACCAGGTAGAAAAGGCAGGGACAGGTATTCCTTGAGCAAAAGCTCAGTAGGGAACTGTCAGCAGCCCACCACTGCTTGAGGTTCCACATATGTGGAGAATGTGGATTAGCAATATGAGAAAGCAGGAAAGGGCACAGTGACGGGGGCATGCCATGCTCTAAAGTCAGAACAGGAAAGGCATTGGTTAGCAATGGAAGGGTTTTAGGCGAAGGGATCAATTCTGCATTAGAACTGTCATACTGGTGGCAGAGAGGAGAGTACCTTAACGGAGAGATGATTCACGGCAGGGAAATCTCTTAGATCATCATTTCAGTAAATCAGGTGAGATAATAAAAGACCTGAACTAAGATGATAATAGTGGAAAACAGAAGAAAGGGGAGGACTTCCAGTCAAGACGGTGGTGTAGGCAGACATGGCATGCCTCTTTACACAACCACATCAAAATTACAACTAAAATATAGACTGTCACTCAGAACTGTGAGAAATTGAGTTGAATGGAAGTCTGATAATTACAGAATTAAAGAAACCACATCCATCCAGACTGGTAGGAGGGGTGCACACATAGAATGAGCAGGTCCCTCTCCCATGTGTGGTGAATAAAAATTCAGAAGGGATATCTCAGGGGCAAGGAGTCCCAGCCCCACACAAGGCCCCACAGTCCAGGGTTCCAGTGCCAGGAAGATAAGTCTCCACAACATCTGGCTGCAAAACCCAGTGGGGATTGAGTTGGTGGAAGAAACTTCTGGAGCCCCAGGCAGTTCCACTTAAAGAACCCACACATGGACTCATCTGCTCAGGCTCGCTCCCTCTGAGCTCTGGCACCAGGGAAGCAGCTTGAAAGATACCAGTGGTATACAGAAAGAGACTGAAGTGCCTGGCATCAAAGCGAGCAGAGGCCATTGTCCCTTTCCTAAGTCCTCTCCCCACAGAGCTGACAAGATGGTGTCCTGTCTGAGACTCCATCAATCTGGCTAACCCACCTTGGAGATCCCCTGAGACTCTGCCCCACTCAACTTATGGGCCCACCCAAGCTGTTTTTCCATATGGATGGCTCTTGCTGCACAACTTCCTAAATCCTCTCAAACAAGCAACAGTGGGCCTCAGTGAGACCCAGGCCCAGCACCAACAGCAGCCAGTCCAGATTCACAACTTGGATTTGCCTGGGAATCTGCAAGCCCAGCACAAGTAACAGCCATCTCAGATTGCTCCATAGTTCTGGCAGAATAGCCCCAGGCAAAACACAGGTTGGGGCTGACCTTGGCCTGCACCACCCTGGGGACCCCAGGGCCAAAACACCCAGTGGACAGCTACAGACCACGTGGGAGCACCACCACCCTGCCCCTGCACAGCTGATCCTCCAGAGATGGCAGTGGTTGGTGGTAAGTGGTCACAGCCAGTCCTTACAGCTGACTGACCTGGGTAAATCCCTCCCACTTGGCCTGCCATCAGCAACCAAGGCTCAACTAAAGAGGAGGGTGTACTCAACCCACACGAAGGATACACTTCGAGTGTCCAGCCTGGGTGATAGCGGAGGCTGTGTCACTGGACCCTACAGGACACCTACTACATTAGACCACACTCCCAAGACATGGAGTCAAAGCAGCTCTACCTAATACATAGAAACAAGCACAGGGAGGCTGCCAAAATGAGAAAACAAAGAAACATGGCACGGATGAAAGAACAGATTAAAATTCCAGAAAAAGAGCTTAATGAAATGGAGATAAGCAATCTATAAGATGCAGAGTTCAAAACACTGGTTAGAAGGATGCTCAAGGAACTTAGTGAGGACCTTAGCAACATAAAAAAGATCCAGTTAGAAATGATGGATACACTAATTAAAATGAACAATTTACAAGAAAACAACAGTAGAATGGAGGAAGCTGAAAATCAAATCAATGATTTGGAACATAAGGAAGCTAAAAACAACCAATCAGAATAAAAAGAAAAAAAATCCCCCCAAAATGACAGTAGTATAAGCAGCCTCTGTGACAACTTCAAGAGGTTCAACATTCTCATTATAGGCGTGCCAGAAGGAGAAAAGAAAGAGCAAGAAATTGGAAATCTATTTAAAAAAATAATGAAAAAACTTTCCTAATTTGGTGAAGGAAGTAGACATGTAAGTCCAGGAAGAACAAAGAGTCTCAAACAAGATGGATGCAAAGAGGCCCACTCCAAGACACATCATAATTAAAATGCCAAAGCTTAAAGATAAAGAGAGAATTTTAAAAGCAGCAAGAGAAAAGAAGTTAGCTACCTACAGGGGAGATACCATAAAACTGTCAGCTGATTTCTCAAAAGAAACTTTGCAGGCTAGAAGGGATTGGCAAGAAATATTCAAAGTCATGAAAAGTATGCTCTAACAGCCAAGATTGCTCTACCCTGCAAAACCATCATTTAGAATTGAAGGGCAAATAAAGAGCTTCTCAGACAAGAAAAAACTAAAGGAGGTCATCATCACCAAATCATTATTATATGAAATGTTAAACAGACTTATTTAAGAAAAAGAAGATCAAAACTATGTACAAAAAACGACAAAAAATACAAATCTATCAACAACTGAATCTAAAAAACTAAGCCAACAAGAAGAGCAGAGTCAGAATCATGGATACCGAGAGCATGTTGATGGCTGTCAGATGGGAGGGGGTGTACAGGAACGGGTGAAGAGGTGAGGGGATTGAGAAGGACAAATGGGTAGTTACAGAATAGCCGTGGGGATATAGAGTATAGGAAATGGGGTAGCCAAAGAATTTACACGCATGACCCATGGACATGAAAAATGGTGGGCGGATTGCCTGAGGGACTCGGGAGTGCTGGGTGGAGGGTGGGTCAAGGGGGGAAAATCAGGACAATTGTAATAGCATAATCAATAAAATATAATTTAAAAAAAAGAGAAGGGAACACAACATAGGAAACTGATATGAAATTGATGGGATTTAGTCACCAATTAGATTTGCAGAACAAGGGAAAAGGAATTTAGGCTGACCAAGAAATTTCTGCCTTGGATGACTAAGTAAATGGTGGTAGTATGCACTAAGACTCGAAATACATATAGGAAAAAGAAAAGATGCGTTCCGTTAGGGACACGCTGAATTTGTGACCTTTCTGTGGGACATTTAAGTGGTTACAGAAAGAGATGAAGGCTAGAGATACAGACTGAAGCCATATGTAGAAAATACGGCAGGAGCCTAGTCAGCATCCCCTCCATACTCACCATTCAGGTGCCTGTCCACCTGGGCGCTTCCAACTGCAAGTACCTGTGTCTCCAACGGGAGCCTGCTGGGTGGGCTGGCCACCTCTGGGGGTTAGGGAAAGCAACCGCTATAGGGTATGGAGTTGCTTTTGGGGGGTGATAAAAGTCTTCTGAAATCAGTGGTATTGTGTAACTTTATAAATATACTAAAATCCAGTAAATTGCACACTGTTAAAGGGTGGGCTTTATAGTTTGTAAATTGTATCTCAATTTTTAATAATTGTGAAGAAAAAACCCCAATGGCTCAGCCGAACTGAACGACTTGGTTCACAAACGTGCCCATGTTTTCACACCTATGTGCCTTTGCTTACTGTTGCTTCCACCTAGAATTTTCGTTTATCTCCCATTCTTCTCCCCACATTTCCAAATCCTACTCTTTCTTCAAAGCCCAGCTAAAGTTATCTTTTTCCATGCATTTAGGCATTTAGCCTTCCCCAGGTCAGGGGTATGTCTTGTACTTCTCTGACATCTGTTAACTATTTATTTTGCCTCCTACTCTCTTCTCTGTATTAGAGATTTTCACATATCTTACCTAATAAACTTTCGGTTCCTGAGAACTTTGTTTTACCTGCTGGTTTATTAAGAGCCTTGGATATATACAGTAGCCTCTCAAAAAATGATTATTGAATCACTACATCAAGGACTGCAAAGTTTCAAGGGAAATCTAGGCAAAAAGACAAACTAAATTAACATCAATTAGACTTTATCAAAACACTCCATCATCATTTAAGGAACTTGGAGACAATTTAAAGCCTAGGGTTAGAAAGTTAGAATTCATTCTAGAGATGTTTGAGATTTTGAAATTTGAGGTGTACGATCAGAGTACAAATTACAGTAAAATGCTCAGGTCATTCTAGTCCGACTAACTATATTAGTAATAAAACCAACAAATATAAAGCCATGTAGGGATTTTTCCTGCACTGGAACACTTGAAGCTATTAGTGTAGAAAATGTTATGGTAATGACTTCTGGTCAATTGAAGATCTGTGCAGTAGGATCTTGCTTTGATGAAGTGAAGAGGAATGCTTTCCATGACCAAAGGGATGCCTGTCTTTTTAAAACTGTTTTTTTTTTTTAATTTTCCTCCATAGAATCAAGCTCAATAACTTTTTTTCTCTGTGTTGCTAGGACAGGAGGAGATGTGGAGACCTAGAAAGCTGTAACTCTTTAATGTGAATAATAATAGCTAACATTTATTGAGCATTCACCATGTGAATTTTTAAAAATGTTTCCCATGTGTTATCTCATTTAGTCTTTATACAATCTATAGGGTAATAACTACTATCATTTAAGTTTACTGATGATGACACTGAAGCACATAGAGGTAAACCTGCTTGTAGTCACACAGCTTGTTAAACAGTAGAGTGATGACTCACACCCAGGCGGACTTACCTTTAACATCGTTTACATGTGTAGTGCATTAGGATGCACTTTTTTTTTCATTTAATCCTCATACAACCCTATGGAGTAAGTAATTATCTCCCCTCATTTCACAGGTAATGAAGTCAATTCTTAGTGAGATTAAGTAGCATGCAGCTACTAAATGGCAGAGCCTAGGTTGGACTCTCGTCTTCAAAGTCCCATCCCAATCCTTCCCTTTCAATTGTCTTTTGAGGGCTAAACAGTTTCCAGGATTTGAATGAGGGAGCCCATTTTTTCCTCTGCTCTGGGCAGTGCTGGTGTGAAAATTGATTCTAGTATTGGTTCCCTATCCAGGTCTGTAGCACCCTTGCTCTCCTTCTCAGTCGCATTTTTAAATATGTTATGATCAGTTTACAGTATCTCAAAAAGAGAGATTTTTTGCGTTAATACTCAATTAAAATGAGATCCAGAAGCACATGTATGTATTACTTTCTCTTTGTTGGAGAAACATACTATTTTGCAATCACAAAAATAAACAGGAATTACAGGGGATGAGGAAGATAATTGGTTTTTTAATTGCCAATTACCTGAATTTTAACTTTTAGGGCACCAAATGAAATCCTAGGTAGAGCATATGCTATAATCTCTCCCCCTAGTTATCAGATTTTTCTACTCCTCCTTTGAGTCAAACCATCCTTAACACACCTCTCTTTGATTCACTGTATGTTATAAATATATCTGCATATGTATTATATATAAATATGTTCATATTTGCAGCTATAATTGTAACATAGTATATAATAAAATGGTAAATTACATAGAGCCAAATATAAAAGCAACTAAAGGAAAGAGCGGTGTTAAGTGGAATTCTTACACACACAGACAAATCCTGAAGCTGTTATATAATAGCAGCTTGATTCTTTTAGAAAAGTTACTTCTAGGAGAGTAACATCTGTCTCTTTAAGGACCACGAGAGAAAATGGAAGTCACCAGTGAGATGGGACTGGCTGTAAACAGCTCCAATGAGGTCCTGGGAATCTTGCTGAGAGAGGATATTTGGGGCTGGACTAAAACGTCTGTTGGGAAGTGGAAGGAAGAAAAAAGGCAAAGCTAGGTAAGTGCATTCTTTAAAAAAAAAAGAATGCAAACAAGTGAATTTACTTTCAATTTTACAGTGAAAGAATGGCAGAACAAGACAAAGTATAAGATATAAATAGATTGAATTAGATAGATAGCCCACGGTGTGAGACATTTAGCAGTTTCCCATGCCTAAGAATGTTTCAGAAATGACTTCTGGAAAACATAGCTTTGGAGTAGGATCAGTTTCAGACACAATTTTACTTGTCCCATCTTTGATATAAATTATTTTAAGATTCCCATTTCTTAACTTTAAATCCTCAAACAGTTGTTAAGATTGATGAGTTGGTATAAAAAGTAGGGGTCCACTTAACTTCCTTCTCTTCCTATTCTCAAAATCTGCCCTCCTGACCTCTGCTTGGGGATGGAAGGATTGTTGACCGAAGCCATCGATACATTTTATGAAATACTCTTCGCATAACATTTTGACATAAGGCGAATCAGATCGTTTCTGGGACAACGGCTGTCAGCTGCTCAGGCTTCTCTCACATAAAACATCTGTAATTTAACACACAGAGTATTTTTCCTCGAGACCCTCGCCTGGAATTCCACCTCCACCCCACTCACCTGACCGTCACCTGGCTTCCAGGCAGGTGAATGCCTGTGTTCCTGATTCTTCACTGCGTTTCACTTTGATCGTAGGGGGACACACTCGAATTTAAAGATGGCCAAGTAGGAAACACAAAACAGAGTGAACGTAGCCACTCTGCTTTAGGTGAAGGGCTCTGGATGGATCTGCTCAGGTGCAGACTGTCCCGGTGCTCTGCCCAGCGGCCACCTGGAGGGCAGGCAAGAGGGAGGGACATGTGGGGAGCAGGGTGAAGACAGTCTCAGGATGGAAACTGCTCTCTGCTGTAGACCCGTTTCAAGTCCCAGGTGCAAGTCGTCACCTCTCGCTTCCTTGGCACCATCGCCTCCGTCAGAGAGGACGACAAAAGAGAAAGAGGCAGCTCGGTAGCACTGATTGGTATCCAGCAGAGTGTGTAACTGGTTTAAATACATGGTCGCGCCTCGCGGCCCCGCGCTCACAGAGACGCCGCGGCCACGGAGGGTGCAGCACGAGCCCCCGAAAACCCAGGAGTCCGGCTGCCCCTGCGCGGAGTGAAGACCGGGAGGGACGCCCACGCGCGACTATCACCCGCTCGCGCCCGCCAGGAAACTACAGCTCCCGGCAGGCTCCGCGCTGGCCGCGCGCCCCCGCCCCTCGCGCGCCCCCGCCCCGCACGCCCGGGCCCCCCGCCCTCGGGCCTCAGGACGGGACGGGGAGGAGGGAGGAGGGAAGGAGGAGGAGGGAGAAGGGGGTGCCAGCGGCGGGCGGGATCCTGCGAGGCGCGTGAAGCCTCGCTGGCGCCTCGTCCGAGACCCGAACGCTGGCGGGCGCGGAGTTTCTCACGACCGGGCGAGCCCGCCTCTGTAAGTAGTCGCCTCAGGGAGCGCGGAACAGACACCGAAAAAGTTAGCGCCGCCACGGCCGCCGCTTTGTTCTCGCGGCCCGTGGGGTGAGGCGGAGGCGGCCCCTCCCCCACCCGCCCGCACGCGGCGGCGGCCGCGGCGGTGGCTGCCGCGGGACAAGGACCCCGCGCGGGACTGGGCGGCGGCCGCCGGGGCTGGGCGGGAAGTTGGCGGAGTGCGATGCGGGAGGCGCGGACCGTGGGCGCCAAGGCGATTGGGGGCGCCAGCGCGGCCGCCAGATGAGGCCAAGTTCCGGCGTGGGCGCGGAGGCCAACTTGGACTCGCGCTCCGCGGGCGACCACCGCGTCCGGCCCCACGGTCACGTTCTGTTCCTGGGTTTCCAAACTACCTCCAGACGCCAGAGCGGTGGCAGTCACGCCGCGGAATTTTGAAGGCGCGTTTTTCTTTTCATCTGTTTGCCTTGTACGGATCTCCAAGGGGTCAGTAAATGGTGCTTGGAGAACGTTAGCCCCCACCCCAGTTTCCTGACTGTGTTTAGTTTTGCAAGTTGCTGCATTGCTCCAAGTTGTTCAGAACCCCGGGAGGTTTTTCCTAAGATAAAACACTGAGGAGTGCAACTGTTTCTTTGAGCAATAAAAATAACCCCATACCACTCGGTTGCCTGTTGGGTATTTGAAGGCATCGCAATCAGAAGCATAGGCCCTGCCGACTGCAGGCACGAATATAAATCAAGTGACAGGCGTGTGTGAGACCTGCAGACTTTTCCTTACACAGATCGATGGCTGGGATGTAACTGTCTCTCCAACCACACCCAACCCCACAGGAAATAAGACTATCAGTGTCATCTTTGATTAGAAAGGATAAGTTACACCCTGAACTACTACTTTGTACGACCCAGACCTAATGAGCTCTAGCCTTAAATGAAACAAAAACTTTTAAACGCCTTAATTTGTACCCTAGAAAATGTTCCTGCCCTACTACTCTTAAACGGCTTCTACTTTGTACTTAATGCTGCAGTTCTTTTTACATGTTTAGCGACTGATTTTACTTAGATCAAACTTACCAACTTCTGCTGCAGTGAGGACTGGAAATATCTATGAATTTGCTGCTAAAGGCATCCATAAAGTATCCTCCCCAGGACTAGGCCAGTTTTGCATTGTACTGCTCTGTTAGGATCTGGATTGAGAGAGCAAGCTTGGAAATTTAGACCAAAAAGTTACAAGTTTTGATGTAAAGTATTTAAAACGTGCCACAGAAGCCTTCGTGGTAGGTTTTGCTTCAGTAGGTAATATAGACGTGGTAAAGCCTGATCAGATGAGCTGGAAGTATTTGACAAGGCAGTTTCTACCCTAGGTTTGATGATTTGGGATATATCATTTAACTTTTTAGGTGACTCAAAATCAAGAATATTGACTGGTTTATATCTTGAAACTTAATTTTTTAGGCATCTCAGGTAGTAGTGAGTTTTTGAAATGTACAGATTTTATAAGCTTTCAGTTTCATCAGGTGACCTCTTTAAAATAGGAAACTTCTCTCTTACTGGATTGTTTTTAATTTAAAACAATCTGCCACACTCAAATAAAATAGAACCTGATCACGTTTAGGGGTATTAAGTTTTAAAAATTATATAAAAATTGAAGAAAAAACGCCACATGCAGGAAAAAATGAATAATGATCATTTAAGTGCACTTTTCTTGGGGACAATTTTTTCCTTATTTTTAAAAGGACATTCTAAAATTGATGAAAATATTACCATAGTAGAGTTAATTGCTCGTCTTTAAAAGAAGCTACTTTTACAGAACTTGGAATATGGGGAAATTATTTGCTAATACAAGTTTCAATTTTATTTAATAATCATACTTATGATCCAGAATTTTCTGTGCTGATAGACTCTCCGATTATGTAATTCAAATTGAACTTGTATGTGTGCCTCTTTGGAGCAGTTGTCTTGGGAGTTGTTTTAATTTTAATACAGAATAGAAGAAAGTTTTCTGCGCTAGTGCGGTTTGTTTGTAGTGGCAGTGTATGAGAGAAATTGTTCATCGGCTATCAGCCAGTCAGTTTCTTAGATACCACTGATGCAAAGATTGGTGATGAAATCCTTCAAGTCCAACATAGATTCATACAGCATTGCCAGACAGGCAGCTGTAATCTTATTATTGGATAAACATTTCAGTGCCTGAGCAGAGGGCAGACCTGGTGAGCTCTCTTTATGTTATCTCTGAGAGTAGAAAGCCTGGGATTCAAATACCCCTGCTCCACATGAGCAGAATTTTAGTGGAAACAATTTAGTCAAATGCTGAGCTCTTGGCAGAAAAAACATTTTATTAATCTAAGGTAATAGTTATCCTTTTGAAAATACATAAATAGATGTAAGGATTGATATAAACTATGCTTTTATTTATTTATTTGTTTTTAGAGAGAGGGGAAGGAAGGGACAAAGAGGGAGAGAAACATCTATGTGAAAGAGAAACATTGATTGGTTGCTTCTCACACTCTTCTTAGCTGGGACTGAACTCACAACCCAGGCATGTGCCCCAACTGCGAGTCAAACCAGTGACCATTTGCTTTGTGGGATGATACCTAACCAACTGAGCCAAACCAGTCAGGACCAACCTGTGCTTTTTGAAAACCAACAACAAAGTTATTTGCATATTTTTATACAGTATGGAGTGTAAAAGCGCATCAGGATTATTGAGCAAAGTCAAGTCTAGATCAAGGCAAACATGGACATTGATTTCAGGACACTGGTCAGTATTGGATTAAAAAAGGTCACAAGCTTTTTTACATGCTGAAAGAATACTTGCACATATTAACAGGAGGAAAAAAAAAGACTCTCCATTCATTTGCATTACTAGCACACAAAACTAAATTGAACCAGAAAAACCCATTACTGGTAGAGAGTCGTGTTAAATATTTTGCTATTCTGAATAGAAAAAGCATTTTACCTTTTACTGAGTACGAAAAGAACACTGGCTAAACTAAATAATGAGCTTCCTTTTGTTTTTGTCTTCCTGGAATCTTCTTTGCATCAGTCTCTGCTTCCCTAACTTATCCTTTAGGTCTCAGCTTAAATACCACTTCCTTAAAAGCACACACTGCCTGAGACCCCAGTTAAAATTAGGTCCTCTTAGTATTATACTCAGTCACGTCACTTTTTATAATTTGTAATTACCTTGCTATTTATGTGAATATTTGTGTAATGTATGTGGCCCACATCACACTGTAAACTCCAAAAACAGCAGCAGCCATGTCTGTATAATCCCAGTGTCTCATAACGGTCTAGCAAATAATGGACACTCAGTAAATATTTGTTGAATAAAAATGCTGCTGTTAGAGCTTCTTCTAATTAGATGCTTTGCTAAGAGACTGTGTACCCGTAGGGGGGAGGTGGGGGAGAGGGAGGGAAAGAGATCAGCTTGTGATGTTACCATGAAGTAACCCTCAGTTAAGTCCCATAAACTCTAGGGCCTTAGCTTTATCTTGTCTGTAATAATAGGCAGGTTAGGCTCAAGATACGCTATCTTTTTATTCCATTCATCAATGGTGACAGATTATGTGACCTCATTTGAAGGGTGTATGTGACCAAAAAAAAACCCTAAAGAATATTCATTATGTCCAAGTAAGCACATTAGAAATGCTTGCCAATTCATAGATGTTAGAAACCTATATCTAATTGATATATGTTATAAACTAGTAAGACGTGTACTACTGTATCAGTTTTCAAACTGAGGCATAAAGACAATAAAGTAGAGCTTTAGATTTTTTTGATGCTTAGTTTTAATACTTTGCACCCTACATCTTCTCGTATCTTACAGAGCAAATCAGAGTTCCATAAAACAAAACAGGGAGAGGAAAAACCAGATGGTGTGAGTGGGCAGAAGCTAATATGCCAGCTCATTTAATTTATTCTATTTGTGTTCATGCTGTAACTTTTAAAAATATTTTTGTTCAAAAGTATAACATTTACATAGTTTATTAATAATTATCAATAATTCTGATAAATTAGTCGATTGTATTACTAGACAGTTAACTGTTATTTGGCTAATTTTAACAGCTATAATAAAGTGGAAATTTAGTGAGAAGACATCTGTCAAAATAAATTATTATTATTGAACACAGCATTATCTTGTATTTTATAGTATTAACCCGCATGTGGTCTTATTCATAGATATTTTACTACTATTTTAATTTTAATGACAGTTCAGTTTTTTTAACCTATTGAGTCAGGTATGTTAAGGAGTTCATTACCTCACAAAAAAACCTGTTCCATTGTTGTGTTGTTGGAGGTGGGATGAAATAGTAGAAAGAACATAGGTTTTGGAGTCAGGGAAACTTTTGTTTGATTTGCAGTTCCATCACTTACTAGCCTGTGTAGTCATGGGCAAGCAGCAACTTCTCTGAAACTCTGATTCCTTTTCTGTAAAACAGAATTAAACAAATCTCTTAGGGTTGTTGCAGAAGTCTAATGAAGTATATCTTGATTTTATTATTTAGCATAAAGTAGGAAATTAATTGTTAATTCCTCCATCTAAACTCTGTGACTATGGCTGGAACTTACTGAGTACTTACTATGATTCAGGTGCTGTTGTAGGTACTTGATACTCCATAGCTGAGTCCTCACAACAACCTGTGAGGTAAGTGGTAAGTAAGTAGTGCTGTTATCTTCATTTTACTTCTGCCCTCTGCAGTGATGCTGAATAAAACTTAACACCTTTTCAAATATTTGAAGACCATTATTCTATTTGGTTTTGTTAAGCATATTTTGTCACATTGTTTTCACCATTATTTTAAAAAATCAGTATAGCTTTGCCATGATCAGTGTGGCTCAGGTGTTTGGAGCTTCATCCTGTAAACCAAAAGGTTGTGGGTTCGATCCCTGGTCAGGGTGCATATGGAGGCAAACAGTCGATGTTTCCCACATCGGTGTTTCTCTCTCTCTCTTTCTCTCCCTTTCCCTCCCTCTCTCTAAAAGCAATGAAAAAAATCCTCAGGTGAGGATAAAAAAATTTTTTTTAATTAAAATATCAATAAAGCTGTAAAAATATGGACTAGAAGTGAATATAGTGGTAAAGTAGGCTGACTGGCAACCAGTATACACATCAATGCTGATGTGTAATTGGTGTCCTGAGGGTTTATGTGTGCAGTACTTTTTGTCACGCATTATATTAGCAGCTCCTCTTATACTCCTCTTATGAACAGCTTCTAAGTCAGCATTTCTCCATTTCTATACTGCATGTTTAACTTTTTTAATATTTTATTTTTATTGTAATTTTTTCATTACCATTTATCCCCATTATACCCACTTCCACCTCTACCCCTGCACATTTAACTTTTTGAAACTAAATACAAAGCTTTACACTCATCCTTGTTATATTTCACTTTAATTTTAGTTTATTTCTTCCAGATTGTAGAATCTGAGGATTTTATAAGCATGTCTTCCATCTCTTTATTTTATAAATTATAAAAGATAATATAGTGCCAAGGACAGACTTCCAGGGCACTCCCTAAAGACTCCTCTCATCTGAATTAATGTAGAGCAGCAAACTTATCCAACTCACACTCAAGCAACATATTTAGAAAAGTCACAAGGAAAACCATCTTAGATACCATTTTGGCCAGAATACACTCTTTTTTCCTGCTTTGCCAGTTGTGTGATCTTGGGTGAGTAATCTCTAAATCTCTGTTTTCTCAACCATAAAATAGGCTGTTGTGAGGATTGAATTAGATATAATACATAGAAAGTGCTTAGAACAGTGTCTGGCAGATAAAGCTCAATAACTGAGCTACTATTATTATTTCCGTCATCTAATAAATCTAGTAAGCATTTTTTTCGAGATAGAAATGCAGTTGATTTGATGTTATTCTGCCTAATTCATGTTGCTATCTAGTAATCATTATATTCTTTCCTGGGTATTGAAAAACCATTTCATACATAATCTATTCTCAGATTTGACTACGGATTAATATTAAATTTGTGTGTAACTTGTGAAATCTGCTTTTCTACTTCCCCAGACCATAAGACTTGAAGCACCGCTGACCTATCTCCAGGCCATCTCTCTTTCTGAGCTCTTTCTCTGAGGTTATAGCCATCAGCTTTGTGATTACACGTTTATTGCTTTAGCAATATGGAATGGATTACATCTGGATCTGAAGATTCACACTCACATAAAGTTGTTTTAGTCTCTCTTATTCACCAGGCTTGGGTTTCAGTTCTCAATGCTCTTCTATAACTGTAGTTGAAAATCTGAGAAAAGATAAACAAAATACAAGTTGAGCAATTCTGCCTTCTCTCTGTGCTCTCTCAACCTTAACGACATCCTCTCTGAGCAGTGATTCTCTCAGTTCCTTGTTCTCTTTGAGAAATAGTATGGTTTATGAAACTTGGGTCTGAATGCCCTCCCCATCTCTTTATAGCCATGGTGGGCAAGTTGCTTTTTCTGCTTGTGCTTCAGTTTTGTTACCTGCAAAAATGGGCTTTACCCTGTCAAATTCCAAAGAGCTATTGTGAGATAAAGTACAGAAACATTGGTAGTATTTAAGTGCTGTACAATATAAGATGGGTTAATAATCATTTATTTGCATGTAGCTATAAAAGCCTTTGTTATCTTTAGGCATTTTTTTCCCCAAGCCTTAGTTTTTCTTCTTCACATTAGTGATAGTGTATCTGTATGTTTTTGTTCATCTGTTATGTTCATCCTAATTAATTTAGGCCCATTAACTACTCTCCAGAGAGTCATTCTGTAACCATACTAGGTGCTTCACTCGTTTTTATCTTTTGGAATTGTTTACAGGTATGTGGATGGAATTTAGAATGATCCCTCTGTTGTGATCTGGTTCACTTAGCCATTAAGGAGGTGGGGTCATATCTTTTTATGTTTTGAACTGTCCTTTTATAAAAGTGTGATACATATGTAATGGTGCCTAGTGTTCTTTCCTTTTTTTTTTTTTACTTTTTGAAGTCTTATTATGAGATCATTTTCTGCTAAGTTCCTGGCATAAGTATGTTTTTCACATTTTTTGTTGGCCATTTAACTGTATAGTATATTCCCACCAGCTTCCTTAGACTTCTGAAAGGAGTCTGTTAACAAAGCAAGTCAGGAATTATATTTTGGCAGAATAACACTTTTAATATAAAAAAAGAATACTCTTAATTTTTCTGTGTTAGGACAATATTTTATATCTTTTGTATGCCTAAGTGGTACGTATTTTATTTCTATGACAATGTCAGTTTTACTTTTTTGTCCCTTGTGTTTTTCTCTGTTATAACTCAGTTGTGTATGAAATAAAAGTGTTTGATCTTCCAATTTTAGGTATTAGTGAGGCGTGCTGGGGTATTACTATTATTAATATTATTTTTGAGCAGGAGGCTCTCTTGGAAGTTAAACATACAGTTAAAAAAAAAAAAAAGCTCTGATAACTAGACCAAAAAAAAAATGTGCTACCCATTAGGATTTATTGGTGAATTATAAACATATAACCAAATATTATCATTTAAAAATTATAAGGATTCTTGAATTTTTAAAATAATGTCAAATGAGTATAAAGTATTAAAAGTTTTTTTAAATATTCTTTCAAATGAGTGTAAAATATTAAAAGTTTTTAAAAATTTTCTTTCAGGCTGACTACATCTCAGAAATGATCATCTTTTCTCGATGGACCCATTCATCAAATGAAATATGCCTGTACAATTTTGAAAGCTTTTACTTCATAATGGAAATATTTACCCACCTTAACAATGAAAACGAGGACATTTGAGGAGGTGATTTAAGGTGTGGACATTTGAGAAAGTATCCCATCAAATCAGTGAACCACAGGATAAGTACTGAATAGATTAATCCTAAATACCTTTCTTTTTTTAAAGTGGGAGCATTTTATCCTTACAGAAAAACAACTTTTATACAGTATGTATTTTTGGAAATTAAAAGAGAGAGAGACAAGAATAAAACTTAAAATAAAATAGATGAAGAAGTTTAGAAAGTAAGCAGTGTCAACTCTTCTGATGAGGATAATTCAGTGATGCTAAATCCTTTCCAAATCCCTTGTTGTGGTCCTAAAGCCAAGACTCTTTTTTGATGGGACTGATATTAAGGGAAATAGGACCTTTTGTGAATTCAGTTCACAGTTGTAGAACTTGCAGTCATGAGCATGTGTAGCTTAAAAGAGGAAGTAAAGAAGTTTTCAATTAAATCTAAAAGTACAGTCATTCTTTTCCTGCTGAGATTTTAAAAGCCTCTTCATTGCCATTGAAAAAGAATTGACAACTATTTTAAAAGATTAAAGAAAGGCAGATGTCTGCAAACAATTCCCCTCCATCAGCCCAGAAGTCTGTATTACCTGCAACTCTTCCTGCTGTGCTTCCAATTCCTTCTTCATGTTCAAGTCCTAAGACAGGACTCTCTGCCCGACTCTCTAATGGAAGCTTCAATGCATCTTCGCTTACCAACTCCAGAGGCTCAGTGCATACAATTTCATTTCTACTGCAAATTGGCCTTACACGGGAGAGTGTTACCATTGAAGCTCAGGAACTATCTTTATCTGCTGTCAAGGATCTTGTGTGCTCCATTGTTTATCAAAAGGTACTGTGCATGCTATTTATGTCAGTAGTTTTTCTAATTAACATTGTTTCTAAGATTTTTTTATGAATTGCACATGCAACAATGTGTTAACACATATGGATGAATTAATTTTTTATATGAGGACCCTAATTCTGAGCATTGTTAGAAAAGTCCTGATAGATTATGAGTCTATAAAGTCTTAAGTTTCATAGTCTTAACAACTGGAGCCTGTCTCCCCACTTTAAAATACTGGTTATTTAATTGTCCTCTTAAGAGCAGAAAAATCAGCATAAAGTCAAGAGAAATTAAGAAATCTCATTTGATTTCATAGAAAACAGGAGGTAGCACAAGGTATCAAGGTGGCTCACCAAAAGGCTGGAACCCAGTGGCCCCTGAGTTCCAGGTCCATCCCTTGGTCTTCCTAGGGGCCCTGTGTTCTGCCCCCTTTTTTTTTTCCTTGACTTTTTCTTCCCTTTAGATTCTGATTTCATCTAAATTGCCATTTAACATGAGTGGATCTTATTTTTCCTCTCTTAGAAAACAAGTAATTGAGTTTGAATATGTGACAGAATACATGAAATTTTGAAAATTGAGGGTGATTTTGTTTCCCCATCCACCTACCCTCTGCCCTATTGCATACTATGTTTTAAGGAACTTTAGCTAAGTGCTTTAATAATCTCGATTTGACGGATGGCTGATATGTTCTCTATTTTATTATAAAACTGTAAAGTATATGGGTAGTGTGAAATGGTTACATTTTATTTTTAATGGAGCCAATATATGTTTCAAAGAAATTAGTATACTTTATTTATTTTTTATTTTTCAATTACAGTTGACATACATTATACAGGGTCCAGCAGAAGTAACACCTGCTTGAGTGTGGTTGGTAGGGTAATAATATGGGTGTAATAATTTATAGTTTTAATTTGAACATTTCACCTGAAAAGTCATATGGTCTGCTTGAGTGTGATATTGTTATGTTACAGAATTACATGCGTATGATTTTGTAGTAAGAGATTTTGTAATTAAAAAGGGGCTTTATTTGTTTCAGGTGTACATGCCAGTGGTCAGACATTATATAACTTGCTAAGTGATCATCCCCATAAATCTCATATTCATCTGACACCATACATAGTTATGAGACTATTATTGACTATATTCCCTATGCTGTACTTTACATCCACCTAACTATTCAGTAACTACCTACTTGAACTTCTAAATCCATTCTCCTTTTTCACCCCTCCCCCACTTCACCTCCCATCTTGCAACCTTCAAAATGTCCTCTGTATCTATGAGTCTGTTTCCGTTCTGCTTGTTCATTTATTTTGATTGTAAGATTCAATTGTTGATAGATAATGTATTTGCCATTTTATTGTTCATAATAATACTTTGTTTTAAAAATCGTATCAGTGAGGTTTATATATTTAGATTCAGGCTCCTCGTCTTACTGTTTTTGTTTCAATTCCTCATGCTCTATAGGGTTTGTCATTATCTTCTGATGTAGAAGTAACTAACGTTGAAAAAAATGTTATGTGGTTCATGAAGGTGACGTAGGCCTCCTGTGTTTTATCTGGACTTTTCTATTTCAGAGTAGTTCATTTGTTTTACATATTTCCTTTTGTAGATCTGTAAAACCATCTACTGTCTTTAAGTATCTTTGCTTTTAATTTCCCTTTCATTAAATGTTACAGAGGTTAATATATTTTTGCAAGTAGGTTATACTTTTTATTTTAAAGGTAAGATTTTAACTTAAATGTTCCTTTTTATTTGAGCTTGTAGAAACTTATAACCAATGTTTTGGTAGAGGGTATTATTCAGTTTTAAGTCATTTACTTATATTTATACAGAGGTATACTGATTTTTTAAGGATTATTTTAGAATTAATGTTACTTTGTCATTAATATAGATGTAAGAATGAGAAGTAGGTCAGATGGGTTAAACTCTTGGGAAACTAGATTAAAAATCATAATCCCTGAAAAATTAGAGTGATACCAAAGAAATAAACAGGATATAGCTCAAAAAGAATAATTCAGGGTAAACGTTATATACATTAAAATAAAACCATTGGGTATGGGTATAGCATAAAATGAATATCATAGTGAACTGAATTTGAACCAATATTATAGTGATATGGGGATGTGTTTGGCAAAAAAAAAATGTATAAAATACGTGTAACATAAATATATTACAGATTCCTTTTGACATGTGCTAGAATGCTAACTTGTTTTAAGTGCAAAAGAGTATGGAGCTTAGAACTAGCTCAGCTCTATTATTTATTTACTGTATAACTTTTGTTTTTTACAATTAACTTTTTAAAAAGATTTTATTTATTTTTTGAGCAAGGAGAAGGGAGGTAGAAAGTGGGAGAGAAACATCTATCAGTAGCCTCTCATGCACCCCCAACTGGGGACCCAGCCCAGGCATGTGCCCTGATGAGAAATGGAACCTGAGATGCTTTGTTCTGTGGGATGATGCCTAACCTACAGGGCCATGCTGACTTAACTTTGGACAAGTGATTTCACTTCCCTGGATCATAGCTTCCAGATCTATGAAGTGATTAAGTTGGGATGATTCCTAGTGTGTTTCCAGCTGTGAAATTCTGCGTCATTTAATCTGAATTTGGGTGATCACTGCTAGAGATAGATAAAGGAGGGATGACCTTGAAATTCCTCTAAGTCTTAACTGGAAAGAAATCCTAAGGGAACCAGCTCAGATTCTGGAGTTTTATAGAGAGGTTTCATGGATCCCTAACTCACCTGGAAGACAGAAAAAAACATGTCAGAAATACTTTTCTCTTCTCTTGGACACTTGCTCACGAGACATCCACTGTCTTTACCTGCATGTGCACAGCTCCAGGTTAACTCCCAGGGCTCTCATGGGCATACCAGCTTTCCCAGTTCTGTTTTTAGTCATTAAAAATATTTCTCTGAACCTTCTAAAGATAGGACACTGGTTAAATTTTAGGTAATTGAAAGATTAACCAGACTTTGTCCCTTTCCTGAAAAAACTTTAAATAGTCTAGTTCACTAGTATATAAAACATGAAAAATAGAAAGGGAAGTTAATATAAAAAGTGCTCCTCACAGGTTCAAAAAGTATGGAAGGTTTCATACAGAAAGTAGCCTTTAACCTGATACTTAAAAATCAAGCATGATTTCAATAATTTGGGAGTGAAGAATACATTCCGGCAAGAGTTAGGATAAGCAAAGAAATGGAAGGGGGAAATAGGAAGGTTACGATTGGTAACATATAATCCTCACATAATTTGTGGTGCATCTTAAACTTTAATGTCCATGTCAATTATTTTGTGATTCTACTAAAATACAGATTTTGAACCAGTAGGTCTGGGGTGGATCTGCATTTCTGTCATGCCCTCAGGAGATATTGATGCTCCTTATCCAAGAGAAGGACCACAGTGAGTTGAAAGTGTGTAGAGGAGACAGTCTCTGTTAAACAAACAAAGTAGGAAACTGAATTCCAGAGACATTTAAATTACTTACCAGAAGTCAGAATTCAAACACAGGTCTGTTTTAGGTCAAAACCTGTATAGTCTTTGCTGCACCACACTGTCTTCCTCATGCCAATGAAAAGATTTGCTCTTGATTCATCTAAGAGTAAAGATTTAACCAAGGTCCTTGTGCAGCAAAGTGACATGTTCAGATCTGTGTTTTGGAAAACTAAAATATGGCAACTAAATGTGAGATAAAGTTGGGAGATTAAATAGGAGGCCAGTATGATAAAGACCTGAACTGAAGCAGTTGGAAAGGGATGATATATTTGAAGGGTATTGGGAAAGTACCATTGGTAAATCCTGTTGAATATCCTGTTGAATATAGGAGAAGAGCAAAGGGGCGAGAGACCAGAAGCCTGGATGACTGGATGTTTGGTGACGCTGGTAACCAAGATAGAAAATCCAGAAAGTAGGGTTTTCCTGGGGGAGGTAATAGGAGTGATTTTTATCAAACTTTAGCTAATAAGATAGAGTTCCTGTGTGCTAGAAATTTTTTAAATGGTCAAAGAAGTGTTCTTTCACATAAGGATTTATCACAAGGATATATATTGGGTCCCCAGTGCTCTGCTGAGACTCTTAAAATGGAATCATTGCTTGTCAAGTGGATCTTTCCCAACTCTGTCTTTCTAAAGAGAAGCTAACAAGGCAGAAAAGTAATGAAAAGATTTCTTAATTTGGAGGACCTGAGGAGATACCTCTAAAAGTTAGTGAAATAAGCCCAGAGGGCAACCCTATTTTTAAATTAGGGAGGAAGGGCTACCTGAACTGTAATTTTATTTTAATAATATTTTAGATATTTTGAAATGTATTTGTAGCCTACTAGTGATGATCCCAAATGTAAATTCCATCTATTTTATGTTTTTGCTTTCCATTGTTACTATAGTCACCATTCTGCACATTACAAACTTTACCAGAACTCATAACTGGAAGTTTGTACCTTTGACCACCTTGTATTTCCCCCACCCGCTACCCTCCACCTCTGGTAACCACCAATCTGTTCTCTGTTTCTGTGAATTTTATTTTTGTAGATTCCATATATAACTGAGATCATACAATATTTGTCTTTCTCTGCCTGACTTGTTTCACTTAGTATGATGTCCTTAAGATCCATCCATGTTATCCCAAATGGCAGGATTTCCTTATTTTTAATGGCTGAATAATATTCTATTGTTCATGTATTTTATCCGTCAATGTACACTTAGGTCGTTTCCATGTCTTGGCTGTTGTAAATAATGCCACAATGAACATGGGGGTTCAGATATTTATTTGAGATAATAATTTCTTTTCCTTTTGGATATATACCCAGAAATAGAATTTCTAGATCATATGGTAGTTGTATATCTCTGAAACCAACAGATTATTTATAGCTGAGCTTTACTTAAAACTTGGATGTGACCAGAAGTGGTCACTATTTGAATTCAGTCCAATTTCATGACACATCCTGAGGGTGGAGTAGGTGGAGTTTCTTTTGTTGTTGTTGTTGTTATTAGCTTAAGCCTAAAATTTAGCTTCCTCTTTTTGGGGAAGATTTGAAACACTTCCAACACTTACGTTATATTGAGATTGGTGCCGTCTTACTCATCTTTCTATCCCTAAATGCCTTGCACTTGATAAAACTTTGTTAAAGGATACATTGTACCTGTTTGTACTGCTAAAAACATGATAAGGCAGATAATTAATGGTGGTATTTACTTTCATTGATGAAATGACTTATAGTGTCAAATCTGCAAAGAAATGAGCAGATAAACACTAGGATTGTTTTCCATCCTGTATCAGTACCTTAGTTGTGCCCAACCTGTTCTCAGTAGTAGTTTAAATTGTCAATACAGTTCCCCCCACTATCTAAAAGTAGAGTGTTCCTATGAAACCTTTCATAGCTGAAAGTGAAAACAAAGAAGCATTTACCATTTCTGTAGAAAAAACTTTGAATGTTCCAGACCCAAAATTCAGTGCATACACAATGTCTCTATTTCATTCACCACGTTTTAAATGCTTAATTATGTCCAGTTCTACACTAAGAATAACACCCTTAGGAGTTCTCTTAGGCTTTTCTGATACCTTAGGGCACGTTTTGCTAACGAATGCACAAAATAAATCTAGATATAGCACAGACACAGTTCAAAGCTGTGGTAGCTTGATGCTGCAGTGCTGGGTTAAGAGGGAGCTTGGTGCTACTCTCACTGCTCTGCCTCTTTAACAGCTTGCTGCAAAACCACCACTGAATGCTATTTTCACTTTTCACCTTTTTTTGTAAAAGGGAAAATCCTCTTCCGGTATCTTTTCAGTTAGTGAAAACAGGTACTAATGTTGGTCTTTCATAAAAGCCAAGTGGCTAATTAAGCAAACTTTAGAAAAAAGGGGATACTTGTAGTTAATTTGTAGATCTCTTTCTGTGATTGTACAAAAGGCCAGGTTCTTCTAGCAGACTCTGAAATTCTGGGTTATTCACTCTCTGCCTGACTTAGCATGATGTCCTTAAGAACTACCCATACTGTCCCAAATGGCAGGGCTTCCTTCTTCCTTATTTTTCCTCAAGACTTTGGACTATTTCATTGGCAAATATTACAAACCCAGTGTCTAATTTTAATGTATAAGATTAAATTAAACCAGCGGTTCTCTACTTGGGTTATTTCGACCCCCACGGACAACTGGGAGGAGAGGGAATGAGTGCTACTGGTGTTTGGTGGGTAGAGGGCAGGAAGGTAGGGATGCTGCTACAGTGCACAGGAGAGCCCCCGCCAAAAACAAAGAATTACCTGGCCCAGCCCCAGCCGGCTGTCTCATTGGTTGGAGCATAATCCAGAAGCACCAAGGTTGTAGATCCCCAACATGTACAGGAAACAACCAATGAATCCATGGATGGGTGGAACAGCAGAGCAATGTTTCTTTCTCTCCCTCCCTTTCCTCCTTCCTGTCTCTCTAAAATCAATGAATTTTTAAAAACTTACATGGCCCCAAATTTTACTTATGCTGGACAAATTGAAAACTTCTGTTAATATAACTGTAGGATCTTATTGAATTAGTGAATATGAATATTTTCTAGATAATTTAAAGCTTGAGAACTTTAAAATAGGATTTCTAGTTTAGCTGGGATATGTTTCTTTTAAGAATAGCACATAGTTTCCATTGTGAGTATGGATATAGTTAAAAGAATATAAAATTTTAGTCTGTATATATTGTTAGATTCCAATATTTTCATGTTGGTTTACCAAACAGACTTAGCAACAAACAGGATCTCTTCCTTCTAGGAGTTTATAAGCTTCAGGAGTGCTTTTTATACTGATAAAAGGCAAAGAACTAGTGGGACTGGCAATCAGGAGAACCAACAAAGCAGACAGATCTAAGCAGCAGGTAGAGTCGAGATAGAGCCAGGCAGAAACTGGCTGATCAGATCTCTCCTGGGAAGCTAATGCTAGAGAGTCACGTTACAAGTGAGCAAATCAGAATTGAGGGAATAGGCCAAAAGCCCTGCCTGTTTTATAGTGATTATTTGTGTATGGATTCCCAATGTCAAAATTACATTAGTGTTTAAATTTGTACTATTTTTTATTAAGGTTTTTTTTTAAAGGAATAATCAAAAAAAGAAAAAGAAGAAGAAGAAAGAGTAGCAGTGTTTTCTAATCAGACAGACCCAGGTCGTGATGCTGATTGTGCTATTTTCTTGTTTTGTGATTATAGACCCTTTTCAAGTCACTTGACTTTTCATTTTGATCTGTAGGATCTTGATATCTACCTCCATTTAAAAACTATGGTGATTAAATGCAAAGCCCTTGATACAATGTCTGGCACATAATGCCCAAAAATAGTACTAGTTATGGTTTTTAAATATTTTTAAATCTGGGAAGACTGTTAGTCCTGTAGTGTTCTGAAAATTTTGATAAATAACAGAGCATCTATAGCATTCTTCCAACATGCTGACATTGCTTTACTCTTGCCTTTTGATTTTAGTATTTAGCATATGACAATCTATAAAAAAAAAAATAGAGCTCAACTGCTCATTTTATTTGAGAACTGAGATTGTTTCAGGAATTTTGAGATAATTAAATGAGATCTCCTGTATCAGGTGTTTTACAATACCTGATGCATGATAACTATGGAGTGTTAGTTCCCCACCTTATTGCTTTCATATTGCCAAAAAGATTAGAAAATAACACTGTGATGCTACTGCTACTTTGTTAATTTGTTGAATGAACATAGTTCATGTAATTAGGGTAAGAAAAGAAATTGCCAGACAACAATTCATTTTAAGCTATAATGGTGTTTACTGAAAATGAAATGATTCTAACTAAAGTTGACTGTGTGCCTTTAGCTCATTTAAAACATTTGTTTTTAGTTTTGACCATTTAGATGACACCAGACCTAAGGACTCTTTACTTATGTATCCTCATTTAGGAGTGCCTTTGGTCTATTCTTTGACTGAATACATGGTCTCTGCAGACATGGGTTGTATGTAATTTTCAGGTCCTACCAAAGTAGAGCAAAAACCCCAGCTGTATCTTTTGTTTTCTAGAAACCAATTGTCATTATGGATTATTTTTCTTCTGCCTCATTCTTTCTACCACAGCTGGGTTGCAGAGGCTAGGTGACAACCTGCTCTTCAACCCTAGCCCATTTTGTCTTAGCAAAACAGTGTCAGGCAACCATAACTAACCTGGAGGCTCAAACTGGAAGCAATGTTTTGTTTTGTTTTTTTAAATTCTGCTGGATATTCAGGTAAAGACCTTGGCTAGAATAGAAAGTTCCAGGAAGTTTGAATTAAAGGTAATCAGAACTAATAAAAACAAGGAAGGAGGAAAATGAAAAAAGACTGCTCTGGTTTGTGTCAAAGAGAAATCGCAAATGTTAAATGAAGTACTCCTGGTATATCATATCCAGAAAATTCTGGGTTGGAGATTAATGATGGAAGTTTAGAATACATTCAGAGTCCACATTGAGTAATTTTCTTATTGACTCATCTACACTAGGCCTTCTGTCAGTATTTAGAAACAGAGTCATTGAAATTATTTAATTACTTTCCTAAAAATGATGTTGAATTAACATTATATTTGTTACTGGGAAATAACTTAGTATTAAATTAGTTAACTTTGCTCATTAGCCAACAACTTTTGCCCTGGTAAGTGTGGCTCAGTTGGTTGGGTGTTCTGCAAACCGAAAGCTTGCAGGTTCGATTCCCAGTCAGGGCACATGCCTGAGTTGCAGGTTTGGTCCCCAGTTGGGGCATGTTCAGGAGGTTGTTTCCAATCAATGTTTCCTTCCACATCAATGATTCTCTCCCTTTCTTTCTCCCTCACTTCCTCCCTTTCTTCCTTTCTCTCTAGAGTGAGTAAAAGGAAAAAAAAATAGTCGACAACTGTTTATAGTAACTGCCTGTGAAATACTAAGTTCTGGGTGCTAAGGGATTCAGTGGGAACATAAAAAGAGAAGTCCCCTGCTCTCATAGAGTTTACTTACTATGATCCAGTTATTAGAAAGGTGTACTGTGAAGATTTATCTGGCATCAAATTGAAAAATGATTTTCATATTCAACTTCTAAAATTAAATGAATATAAAGAAACCTATAGTGCTAAGAATGTTTTATATCTTGACCTGGGTGGTAGTTATGGGTGTGCAAGCATGTGTGTGTGTTTGTAGTTATCTGCTAAATAAGATTAGTGCTGCACTTAACCCAGTATACTTCAATTAGAAAATTTTTTTCCAAGTAAACTAAATGTACACTAAAACTCTTCAAGGTTTCCCATTGCACTTAGAATAAAACCCATGCTCCTTTTTAAAAGGTGTATCATGATAAATTTTTCAGATAATGTTAAGTTCTGAAGCTACTTTATTAACATGAAAAATTGTATTTGACCACATAGAATTAGAACCTTGAAAACTTCCTACCTCATTGACATTTTACTGACAGAGGTTTAATGACATGAACTTTAAACTGTTTACATAAAGAACTCTCAACATGTAATGTTACTTGAAGGAGTTATATTTGCAAGTATTGGAACCTTTTACTTATAACAAGTGTAAGTGAATACCATAAAAAGCAACTTCTAAAATGGTTATTGAAAGCTAAGATGTTTTTTTAATTCTTGAAGCCATCTTTAATGCAAAAGCAAAGAAAGTGGGCAAAGAGAACTCGTAACAGGTGGGAATTTGATAACTTTATGATAAAATTCTATTAATTTTCCATATAGACTGGGAAGACTTCATTTTGCACAGTCAAGAGTAGTCATTGGCACAACCTGTACAGAGCAAATCCAAGAAAGCCTGGGGAATTTGGAAAGAGGCCAGATTAAAGGCCTATTTTGCTTCTACCCTGATAGCTCTTGCTGTCTCGTTCATTTCCTCTTTCTTTTAATCAACACTGAGGTAGGCGAGGAAAGGAAATATGGGCATGTCTAGTTTTCAGAAGGTCATCAACTTCCTTCCACGTTTTCCAGCCTCTCTGTGCTCTTATTCCCTTATTTCCTAGAGCAGTGTTTCTCAATTTCAGCACTTTCAACACTTGATGAGACAGTTCTTTGTTCTGTGGGCTGTCCTGTGCATTGTAGGCTGTTTAGCAACATCTTAGGCCTCTATCCATTGGATGCCAGTACCTCAAATTGTAATAATCAAAAGTGTCTCAAGACATTGCCACATTAAAAAAAAAAAAAAAGACATTGCCACATATCTTCTGGGGGACAAAATTACCCCAATTGAGAACCACTGCCCTAGGGGAATAAACTAAATATGGTAAACCCTCAATTGATAGGTTCATTGTCTTTAAATGAAACGATATGTAATGAAACAAATTTTACCAATTGTGTATATTAGTATATATAAATCATAAACCAGGGTTAAATTCCTACAGTATCTCATCATCACAACAAAATGGCATTATTCAAGGACCTGCTGTAGTAATGATCTACATAATTTACCAAAGATAGTTTCTAAGGAAAAGCATCCCGTGTTGTTTTGCTACTTTCGTACTGTATAATCCAGACCCTGATACCTCTTTCCTGACCAATAGCTTCAGCCTTCCTCAGGAGCTTGCCCTGGTCTCTTTCTGTTCCAGTTCCTGCTACATAGTGCTCTCAGCATTATCTGTTTAATGTACAGATTTGATCATGTTACTACCTTGTTCTGGGACCCTTGTCTCTCACCCTTGGATATAGGATAATAGTATGAACGACTAGAATTAATTCATCACACTGCTGAGTGTTTTATAGCTATCGTGTAATTTAATTTTCACAAGAACCTTACTTACACAGCCATTCTTTTGTTATTCGCAATTTATAGACAAGAAACAGCACATAGAGGATAAGCAGCTTATCTGAGGTGCTATAGTTAGTAGGCTGCAAAGCTTAAACCCACCTTTGTTGACCCCAAGTTTTTCTATTAGGATGGCTCTCGTGGGGCTTCCATGTGCATTTTTACCCCCTCTCTACTTCATTCTTCAGTTACAAAGGTCCACTTAAATTCTCCCAGTTACCTTGGACTTGCTCAAACATGACCTTTATACACTTTCACTTTCACTTTCTGTCCATGGAAACCCTGGTTCTCTCTTTTTTTTTTTAAATAATTCTAGTCAAGTATCACTGTTAAAGCAATATTCCATCTTCCCAGTTATTTTTTTATTCTTTCTTCTAGAACTTTATCTTTTCTTTTTTGGCAATTCCCTTATCATGTTGTATAATATTTGTGTTTATTTCCATTTTCCTATTACATTGTACGTTCCTGGAAGACAAGGATTGTTGTCTTTACAAATCACAGGGCCAGTGCCTTGCATTTAGCAGACATGTGAAAAATGAAAATTTTTAAAATGAGTTTTATTCATACAAATATTTTTAGAGATTTTATTTTTATATGGATGGAATGTGGAATCTTTTCTTAATAATCCTTAACAGTTGTTACAACCAAGTTACAGCGATGCTTTATACCCCATTGGATATTACAGAATTTAATAATAAAAAATTTAATAAAATTTTAGATTCTATTTTCCCTCTTATTTTTTCCATTGAAAATTGTCACAGTGTTAGATATATATTTAAAGCATATTATGAAATTTTATAAATATTAATGGTAAATAATTAAAAGAATAATTAGTACTCTAAAAATTCTAAATATTTCTGTATTTTCCATTGTTTACCCAGGTTTTAAAAAAATACAAATGAACTCTTTAGTTTCTAATTAAGTCATTGTCAGTTTTTAAAATTTAACTTATTCAAAAAATTGACACCTTTTTGGAGACATATACAAAAATTTTTAATGGGAAAATTAAGGTCAGAAACTAAAACAAAGCTAGGTTGGTATCTGTACCTGTAACACATGCCATGAGCTCCTGCCTAGCCTGATGCTAGAAGTAAGCCGCAAATTTGGCTCTGATTTTGCTGCAGGCAAAATAAACAAGAAAACATGATTAGTTACCTGATCAAATTGTTCATATTATAAAACCATCCAGAGAAATTTCTTATATGGGTCCTCACAAAGAAGGACTATCATATCAAATAGTTGAACCATATCCTCAGCAACACTCCTGCAGTCAATGCAGTTTAGTGTGAGCACTCCATATCAGGCCATTCAGTTCAGGCCTGTGACACACTGTATAACTTACTAAAGGATATTCTATGAGGAGCCGAAACGAGAGTATACAATTCTAAGATTAAATAAATTTGAAATATCTAGAGCAGCATTTCCGAAGGCAGATGATCTCTTTTAAAAATTAATTTAGATTTTAAACATAATTATTTATGTTTACCCCAAAGTGTCTCAGCACTGTAGTCACAAAATATAGATGCACTGAATTAATATACTTAGGGTAAATGTAAACAGATCTGCAAGTCTACACATCTGCTCTGGCCAAAGGTTGTTGTTGTTGTTGTTGTTGTTTTTTATTAAGGTACCATATTGAATCATGTATTTGTAATTATAGTGACTAGATTACAGAAAATAATAGTTAAATGCTGGAGGCTATCGATGCATTTGGCAAAAATAATGGATTTTTGGAACTCTTGTGACTATGGTTTACATAGTCACTATTCATTTTACTATGATGACAGAAGCGTTCTGTATCTGCACTATTCAAAATGGTAACCAGTAGCCAAGGTGGCTTTTGAGCACATGTAATGTGGTGAGCCTGACTGAGGAACCCAGGTTCTAATCCTATGTAATTTTAATTGACTTAAATTTAAGTAACTACATGTGGCTTTTAGCTAACCATGTAGGAATTCAGTTCTAGAGGACAGGGGAAAAAAACTGCCTTTCTTTGAGGCTTTGTCAGATAGAGTAGCAATAAGTTCAAACTTATAGTCTCCATCTTAACTGAATAAAGAAATCCTCTGTTTCTAAGAGACATGTGTTCTAAGATAATCAGTGGTTATATTTAAGTTTGCTTCTCTATTTTGGACTTGAAAATTAACCAGGATGCTTGAATAGAGTACATGATCGATCTTTTAGATATTAGTGAAATTGTTAGCAAATAATGTTAAGCTAAAAACTACATTTCAGATTCTTTCATAAGATTGAGACATTTATTTATAAAAGTAGAAAGCTATAGTTATACTGATAAAAGACTGTTTTCCTGCAGTTTCCAGAGTGTGGATTCTTTGGCATGTATGACAAAATTCTTCTCTTTCGCCATGACATGAACTCAGAAAATATTTTGCAGCTGATTACCTCAGCAGATGAAATACACGAAGGAGACTTAGTAGAAGTTGTTCTTTCAGGTAAGTAAATAGCTTCTTTTATTTTGTAGCTTTTTTTTTTCAACAAACCTTAATTTTTGTAATAAGTGGTATGTTCAGTTATACTTTATACTATAGTTGCTTACTTCTCTCGTCTGTAATAATGGCTATCATACGATTTTTACTTTCAGAAAGATTATATCACATATGTAAATGTAGGAAAATAAACCCTGAATTATTGGAGTGTTACTAAGCTAAGGGGATTATCAATTGAACTAGAAGAGAAACTGAGTCAAAGAAATAAAATAATTACACTAAATTCCTGTTCTTTCTCCATTTTTATAAAGAATATAAAAAGAAGAGAATTGGGGTTCAGAAAAGAAAATCAGAAAAAAAGGGAAGTAATGAAGATGTGGAAGAAGCCACTATAGTGCTGGTTGTTTCCATGACTTAAGTCATGCTTCTTGTTGTTCTCAGTGGACATTTTCTTATCTCTCTCCTTTCCCTCTCTCACCATTCTTGCCATTCATTGTTCCTTAGCTCCTGATATTTCAGATCGCACCCAATAATAGGTGGACAGGATTGTTAGGATTGTAAAGGAACAAAAAATGCATATAGTAGGCATGCAAAACTCCTTGTTTGTCAGGGACTTAGGGAGAAAGTAAAAGAGTGAGAGGAAGGGAGGGAAAGAAGAGATGGAGGAGAAATAAGGGAAGGAAGGAAAGGAAAGCCAGCCAAGAGTCAGGGTCCTGTCACCAGTTTTACCTCTTTTCAAACTCATTTTTGCAGTCTGTCCTTGAGATCCTCTCTGATCAACACTTTTCCTTATGAGCCCCCGATCCTTCCCACTGATCTAGCACCTACATCGATCATACATCTGCTATACCACAACTCCAAACATCTATGTACTTCTCAGTCCTTGTACTTCCTCTTCACTTTGGAGGGCCTTCACTCTCTTCCTCCCTGGGGGTCATGCTCACGTCCATTCCTTCTGTGTTATAGACCCTTCATCAGGCCACTGTGGATACCAATGACTTGTAGGTATAGATGAGATGATGTCTACTGGTAGATATGTCTACCATTCAGTTGTTTACAGAGGGGAGAGGAGACTCTTTCCTAACCACTAGGATTATGAAGAACAGACAGAGAGTGTATCCTGAGAGCTTAAGTTAGAACTGAGTACCTTTCTCATAGGAATACTGCTATAAATTGAGGTCAGGTTCCACAATTCTATTTATTCATTTATATACTTACTTTAGCATTCTATTTCTTAGTGTATTATAAGTTAAATTGTTTCTAATTGGCTAAAGTAGACCTAACAACTATTTGCAGTCCACTCTTGTCACTATGAAAAAATGCTTTTGGAGGTCAAAATATCTACCTACAGCCTTGCTTTTGGAGCTGGAATTAATTGAAGCTAATAAACTTGCTAAAATAGTTTTAAAACCACAATGTTAAATGCCAAAAATAATTTTATTTTTATGGTCAGATGAAATTTTCAGAGAAAAAGGATCATGATCAACGTTCTTAAGCTCATAGCAAGTACAAATAAAATAAAAAAGCTTATTTTAATATTTTTCTTTTTAAAAAGCTTTGGCCACAGTAGAAGACTTCCAGATTCGTCCGCACACTCTCTATGTACATTCTTACAAAGCTCCCACTTTCTGTGATTACTGTGGTGAGATGCTCTGGGGACTGGTACGTCAGGGACTGAAATGTGAAGGTATGTGTTCTAAATTTTGTATCATTTGAAATGGGATTTCACGTTTGCATACTCTTACACCAATGAAAGAGTAAGATCATTAATTGCTGACTAGGTAGTAAGCCAGGTTTAGAATTGAAAAGATCTAGTCTCTGGTCCTTCCTCTGTTGCATACTGGGTCATATTCTTGGGCAACTTACTATAAACCTCTATGAGGATCATTTCTCTGTCTGTAAAATATACTCTACTCCACTGGTGTAATGAAGAGTTAGTGGTTAAATGAGGTAATATGGATAAAGTACTTGTTGCTAAGCAGTATGGCTCAGTAAATACTGGTTTTCTTTTTCTTAAAACAGTAGTCTTTTACATGCAACAACAAAGTTGTTCTAAATTAGAATTGCTAAGGAGTAGGATGAGGTGCAGATTTCTGTTACAAAATGTTAAGGTGCCCTGGCCAGGTAGCTCATTTGGTTGGAGTATCGTCTTGTACCCCAAAAAGGTTGAGGGTTCAATCCCTGGTCAGGGCATATACATAGGTTGAGAGTTTGATGCCGATTGGGGCACATAAGAGAGGTAGTTGATAAATATTTCTCTCTCACGTTGATGTTTCTTTCTCTCTCTCAAATCAGTAAGTATATCCTTGAGTGAATATTTAAAAGAAAAAAAATAGACTCAAAGGTGAAGGGGTGAGAAATTTTTTTGTGTGTGTGTGGAGGACCAGAGTAAATATTTTAAGTTTTGCTGGCCATATATGGTCTCTGTCAAAACTACTTAACTCTGCTGTTTTAGTGTGGCAGAAGATGAGCATGCTGTGTTCTAATAAAATTCTTTATGAACACTGAAATTTGAATTTCATACAATTTACACATGTCATAGGAAGGATTTGGTACACAGACCATAGTTTGTTGAAGTGCTTTAAGCTGGTAGTTGTCAAACTACTGTGCATCAAAATTACCCTGACTTGTTAAAACATACTTTGCTAGACCCTGTCCCTAGAGTTCCTGATTTAGTAGGTCTAGGATAGAGCCAACTAATTTACATGTCTAACAAATTTTCAGGTGATGCCACACTTGGGGACCACAGTTCAAGAACTACCATTATAACTTAACCTTTCTAAATAAACCTTATATATTTCTTGTTCTTGAATTTGTTAGCTTTCATTGAGTCTGTCATCTGGGTTCTTAATTAGGGTAACTATTGCTGCCAGAGAAAATAAATAAAAGAAGCATCTGTTTTTTAATGGAACATGTAAGTAAATTTTTTTAAATCTACTTCTTTCGTAAATTTTTAAAAATACATTTAGGCTGTGGATTAAATTATCATAAACGATGTGCCTTCAAGATTCCAAATAACTGCAGTGGAGTAAGAAAGAGGCGTCTGTCAAATGTGTCTCTGCCAGGACCTGGCCTCTCAGTCCCAAGACCCCTACAAACTGAGTATGTAGCTCCTCCCACTGAAGAGGTACGTATTCTAGGGTAATAGAATAGCACTGTACTAGTTATTCCTTATGTTGTACAATATATATGACATCATTTGAGAATGTAAGTTTTATACTGAAGAATAGTAAGATTCCTATAATTAAGAAGCTTAAAATGTGTTCTGGAGAAAGGGCTTACCAATAGTAATGAACTGTATTTTGTGTACTTTGGGATCACATTATCACTTGGACCTCACTGCATTAGCCTCTTAACCAGTATCCCAAATTCTTGTCTCCATACTTTACTTAGTGACACATATTACAGCTGGATCTTCTTATTACACTACATAATACACAACTTCCTACCAGAAAACCTCTGCACATTCTGTGTTATTGACATCTATACTATTAACATTCCCTGAACACATCTTGCTCCTCCTACTTTTGCTGTTCTTTACCATACATGTTTTTTCCAGACCTAGCTCAATAGCTACCTTACCTGATTTTCCTCTTACCTAGAAGTTATTTTATTTTCTTAATAAAATACTAGTAAATACTAATAAAAGTACTAGTTATTTTATTAAGAAAATAGTACTTTTGAAACCTCCTAATGGTGTATATAGTGTTTGTATACTAGATTGTCCTCAAGAAGTTTATGATCTATTTAAAGAAAGTAATGCTCCCATCTTTGGGTGCCCCACCATGCGCCCAGCACAATACCTGGTACTCAGTAGTATGCTCAGTGATGAATGAACGGATGAGAGAATGACCCCACTGATGTTCAGTGAGATCTAGTGAGATGTATCAATCAGTACATCTGTTTACCATGAGACAGTTGAAACTCAGAATGGTCAAGTGACTTCACTGAAGTCATAGAGCAAATGAGTGATATAGAATTTAACCCAGAACTGATTATTTTTAAATGAATGGCTTAGTCTTTTATATTTTACCCCTCAAGTGTAAAGGTAGTAGATCAGGGAAGAAAGAAATAACTGTCTTGTTCATTTGATAGTACTTAAAGTGGTTTCCATTCATAGACTCCATCTAATTGTTTCTATAAAACCTTTGGTCTGCTATAAATTAATGGTTAAATCAAGCCTTTGGGCTGTTTTCTTGATACCTTAATCACAAGATTTTGTAAACAGAGGCAGCAGAATAAAGGCTTCTGAAAGGCTTCTGAAATTCTTCTACAAAAATCCCCTGTCTCCAAATTGCTTAGCCCTAAAGTAGAAGACGACTCCTGTCACATAAAGAACTGAGAACAGTGAGTTATAAACTTATGCAAGATCTTGGGAAAAGATTGCCAGTGGCGAAGTTAGCACATTTTATACGTGAACTGCACAGGAAACTTAGCTGGGAATGTGGACTGTAGGATAGAGATATGTTCTTTAAGAAGCCCTATGGTGATTTTGGTATGCCAGCTACCCTTAGTTGGGTATTACTAGATTAATAAAGGGACACAGCATATTAAGAAATTGTTTTAATTCATTAGTTTATATTTTATCCTGAAGATGAAAATTCCATAGGGAAGTATAAGTAGAGTGACATGTTTGGATTGGTTAGATTGTGCAGAGTATCATAGAACAAGTAGAAATTGTAGAGCAGAATGTCAGTGCATGCATGCACTCTCAAAAAGGAAGGAGGTGCAGTAAGAGGAGAGCTCAGGGAGGAAAATCAGGAAAGGAAGAGTGGGAAAAGAGGACAGTCTAGAGAAACGGAGGAGACGGCAGTGAGGAGAGGGGAATGACCTCAGATCTGGACCAAACATAAAGAGGAACTAGTTTCCAAGTGGCTGCACAGTAAGCGCCTCCTAAGTTCTCATGCGCCAGACTTCATGCTGTGACACAGGTCTTGCACACATGTTCTGTACCATATCCCAAATACCCCAATCCCAGCAGGACCTGACAAGAGGCAATCAATAGCTGGTCATTGGTATATCAAGAGATCTGTTAGGAATGTTCTTATAGGGATGTTGTATGTATTTGATGATGACTAGCTATATTAGTCTTATTCCATCTTGTATGTTTTAAACTTGAAACACACTGAAAGTGGTAGAAGCAGGAGCAAGAGACACAGTATTTAGTCACCTCTAAAATAGGGAGCCAGGAATGAACAAAGGCCTAAAACATTGTTCTAGTTCCCGCTAGCTTCTTCATTGGCTTTGCAGAGTCACTGTGGTGTTTCTTTTGCTAAAGATGCCCCATACATAGCAACATGGATAAAAGGTGTGCCACATTAGATTCTTACCTGGGAGGGGAGAGACCATGATCAAGGGTGTGCCACATTAGAGCACGACACCTTAGACACATAAAGCATACAAGTTTGGTTTGGGTTTAACATTCTTTTTGTACTTTTCTTAACTACTTAATAATTTATTTTAGAAAATTTCTCGCTACACGTTAGTGATAAACTATCCATCAGAGGTTATATTTGTATTCTTTTTATAGTGCTTTCCTCCATTCATCTGTCCTTTTCTTTTTTCTTCTTTTCCTTCTTCCTACTTTCTTCAAAAAATCTTTTTTTCCCCTCTTCTCCTTTCATTTCTCTATTAGTTCTTCTGGCTTCTTTTCCTTCTGTTGGTTGACATATCAATGTAAAATGGCTCAACTTTTATGAGAGTACAGACATTACTAGTTACAGAAAGCATATGAAAGATGTCAGGACCTAGACCTGGCCCATGTGTCTCAGTTGGATACAGCATCATCTTGTGCACCAAAAGGTTGCAGGTTTGATTCCTGTTCAGGGCACACACCTAGATTGTGGGTTCAGTTCCTGGGATGAGGTGTGTGTAGGAGGCAAGCAGTCAATCAGATGGGGTGTGTATGGGAGGCAGCTGATTGATGTATCTCTCTCACATCAATGTCTTTCTCTTCCTTTCTTCTCTCTCTAAAATTCATAAATGTATCCTTGGCCAAGTATTAAAAAAAAAGAAAAATCTCAGGATCTCAGTTCTAGCAGTGAAGATGCAAGCAGCTACAACAAAATCTATAATATAGCTAGATAGGTATTTGGATTTTGTGTTTGAAAACAGGGACTATATTTTTGTATCCCCATACATAGTATTAGGCCTGGCCTATAGTAATCAATGAACATGGAATGAATGGGATGAACCACATTCAACCCACATATAATTTAATATGATTATTTCTTTTGTATATATAGAAAAACTCATAGTTGCAAAACTACACTTATTCCTCAGGTTACACAAAAATTAACAATCAGTGCCTTCTTTAATTTTCTTTCTTGCTCAAAAAAAGGAAAAGTCTGAATAACTGGAAAACATCTAAAACATTAAGGAACTTTTTAAAGCATAATTACTGGAGATAAAGTTGCTTTAGTTAGTTTTGAATCTGCCATTATATGTATCATCATCATTAGACTTAAATTTTTACATACATATTTTGGTCTTTTTAAAAATAAATTTGAAAAACTAACTTGTTATGAAATATTTTCAGACATTGTGCTCAGTAATGTAACATGAACAGCAATAACATTTTCTTAATTTATTTACCTTTTCTGTGATTAATTCCTGGTAAGGTTTTTGGAGGAATTTGAACATCTGTTATAAATTGATTTTAAGGCCTTTTTTTTTTAATTTGAAAAATGCCATATGTGCAAGGCAAATAATAGCTAACCAGTGAATATATGTATGTGAGGATGAAAATACCCTTTTTTAAAAATCATAAATAGCAAAAAAAAAGTTTGCACTTTTCTCGTTCAAAGGTTGGTTAAGTTAAGCTTCCAAAGGAAACTGCTGAGATCCACATTTTTAGATTTTTGGCTGTAGTGTTTGAAAAAAATTACATTTGTGGTCAAGTCCTGCTTTTAGTATTTTGTTTTTAATATTGACTTATACTTATGGAAATTATGTATGTTTTAGTCACATGTTCACCAAGAACCAAGTAAAAGAATTCCTTCTTGGAGTGGTCGCCCGATCTGGATGGAAAAGATGGTAATGTGCAGAGTAAAAGTTCCGCACACATTTGCTGTTCACTCTTATACCCGTCCCACAATATGTCAGTACTGCAAGCGGTTATTGAAAGGCCTCTTTCGCCAAGGAATGCAGTGTAAAGGTAGGATTGGATGTTTTTCTTAAGTAAAATTTATATCTATTTTTGTTAGCAAATGTGCGTTTCAAATATTGAGTTGGCCAAAAAATTTGGTTTTTTTCCGTAAGATGGCTCCAGTTGTGCTTAGTTGTCTTTAACTTCATTTGAAACAATTTTTTTGGATTGTATTGTGACAGCTGTCATATTAGTGTGCGTTAAAAAAAACAAGAGCAACTTATCAAGGACATTCCAGCCAAGATGGAGACATAGGTAGAAACCCTTCACTTCCTTGCACAACCAAAAGAAGGATAACAATCAATTTAAAAACAAAAAACATCCAGAACTGCCAGAAAATCAAACTGCATGGAAGTCTAACACCAAGGCAGTTAAAGAAGAAACATTCATCTAGACTGGTAGGAGGGGCAGAGAGAGGAAGCTGGGGCAGAGAGGATACGTAGCAGAGCAGCAGACCAGGTACACACAGTGGCAGCTGGTGGACAGGACTTACCACATTTGCAAGCAGATAAACCGGTAGGAAGAACTGGGGAGTGAGACAAACTACACAACGTAGGGTTTCAGTGCAGGGAAATGAAGCCTCAAAACATCTGGCTGTAAAAATCTGTGGGGGTTGCGGTGGAGGCAAGAGAGACTCCCAGATTCACAAGAGAGTCCATTGGAGAGGCCGACAGGATCCTAGAACGTAAACAAACCCACCCACCTGGGAATCAGCACCTGAAAGGGTACAATCCACTTGTGGGAAGCGAGGGAAAGTGGGGTGAGAGTCGAGCAAGTGGCATTGTTCCCTCTCTGACACCTCCCCTACATACAGTGAAGTGGGTTGCCCCACCCTGACTAACACCTAAGGTTCTGCCCCTTACAAAAACAGGTACGCGGAGACAAAGAAATATGGCCCAAATGAAAGAACAGATCAAAATTCCAGAAGAAGAACTAAGTGACGAGGAGATAGACAACCTATCAGGTGCAGAGTTTAAAACACTGGTAACGATGCTCAGAGAAATGATTGATTTCAGGGCTCAAAATGAAGGCTATGCATAGTGAAATAAAGGAAAATACGCAGGGAACCAACAGTGAAGGGAAGGAAACTGGGGCTCAAATCAACAATTTGGAACAGAAGGAAGAAATAAACATCCAACCAGAACAGAATGAAGAAAAAAGAATTCCAAAAAAATGAGGAGAGGCTGGGGAACCTCTGGGACAACTTGAAATGTTCCAACCTCTGAATCATGGGGGTGCCAGAAGGAGAAGATGAACAAAAAATTGAAAAGTTATTTGAACTAATAACGAAGGAACACTTCCCGAGTCTGATGAAGGAACTAGATGAAGGAACTCAGGATGCTCAGAGTCCCAAAGAAGTTGGATCCAAGAAGAAACACACTAAGACACATCATAATTAAGTTACCCTAGATTAAAGATAAGGAGAGAATCTTGAAAGGAGAGAGTTACCTACAGAGGAGTGCCTATAAGACTATCAGCTGATTTCTCAAAAGAAACCTTAACAGGCAAGAGGGGAAGTATTCAAAACCCTGAAAGGCAAGTACCTGCATCTAAGATTACTCTATCCAGCAAAGCTATCACTTAGAATGGAAGGGCAGATAAAGTGCTTCCCAGGTAAGGTCAAGTTAAAAGAGTTCATCATCACCAAGCCCTTATTATATGAAATGTTAAAGTGACTTATCTAAGAAAAAGAAGAAGGTGAAAAACTATGAACAGTAAGATGATGACAAACTCACAACTATCAACAACTGAACCTAAAAAATACCAAAAACAAAAACAAACTAAGCAAACAACTAGAACAGGAACAGAATCACAGAAATAGAGATCACGTGATCATCTGGAGTGTTATAAGTGGGGAGGGAAGGGAGAGAGAGGAAAAATGTATATAGAATAAGAAGCATAATTGGTAGGTACAAAATAGGGGGAAGTTAAGAATAGAATGAGAAAAGGAGAAGCCAAAGAATTTATGTGTCTGACCCATGGACGTGAACTAAGGGGAAGAATGCTGGAGGGTGGGGGGTTGCAGGGTGGAGGGGGATAAATGGGGGGGAAAATGGGACAACTGTAATAACATAATGAAATACACTTTAAAAAAATAAAATTACCAGAATTGGTGAACATTTGTTTAGCCATTTTAATATTGAAGATGGAAGAAAATAACCAACATTTTCAGCATATTATGCTTTATTATTTCAAGAAAGGCAAAAATGCAAGAAAGACTGAAATGCAAAAAGAGATTTGTCCGGTGTATGGAGAAGGTGCTGTGACTGATTGAACCTGTCAAAGGTGGTTTGCAAAGTTTTGTGCTGCAGATTCTCACTGGACAGTGCTCCATGGTCGAGTATTCCGGTTGGAGTTGATGGTGATCAAATCAAGACGTTAACTGAGAATAATCAACGTTATACCACACGGAAGATAGCTGACATACTCCAACTATCTAAATCAATAAAGTTATTGGTGAAAATGAAAAACGTGTCTTTTATTTTGTGGAAAAAACCATACTGAATTTTTGGCCAACCCAGTATTTATATTTAGAAGCATTAAGAAATTAGTATTGTAGTTGATAACTTAAAAAGAAACCCACAGACAGAAACATTAACAACTACTATTGTTTGCAACATGTGCTATGTACCAGGAACTATGCTAAAGAAAAATTAGAATATAAATAGGAAAACTAGAATTTGGATCTCTGAGGTATGGTTGCTTAATACTTGCTAATACAGAACAGTTAGTAAGCAGGTAAACTGATACTTGAGCTTAATGAGGTCTCTTATTCCAAAGACAGATACTACCTAAGATATAAAATAATGTTTTCTCTTTTCCATTAAATATTCACACATACACACACATTACAAGAGTTTTGTTATTTTTTTTTTAATTATGTAGCTAGGAGAGCTATACAAAAACTGTCATTCCTGAAATAGGTAGAAGCCACTTACAATAGGCATCACCCATATTTAGATACTAACCCAAAACACTCAAAGTATTTCAAAAACTTTTTTGGGCGGGTGGGTGGAGAAAGAGAAGGAGAGAAACATTGATGTTTGCGAGAGATAACATCAGTTGGTTCCCTCTCGCACACCCCCAACTAAGGACCTGGCCCGCAACCCAAGCATGTGCCTTGACTGGGAATCAAACTGGTGACATTTGGGTTCTCAGGCCAGCACTCAGTCCATTGAGCCACACCAGCTGGGGCTCAAAAACATCTTTTAATGAGCCAGGTTTTTAATAAAATAATGGAAAAATTTTTCCATAGTTATATAATGTTTTTATGCTTTTAAAAGATGTTTTTTTATTTTTTAAATCTCATATGCTTAGCAATGCTATACAATAGTGTGAAAACCAAAAAAGAGTTTAAATGTGTTTTTAGTCATTAAGCCAGGATATGATGTTACCTTTCCATAATCTTATGTACTTATTTTTCAGGTGATTACTTTAACAGTTCTTGGTACCATACTTTTTTACATAGCAGAAGTATTTGTGGAATTGAATAAGTTAGTTTAATCTAAATAAAACATTATATTTGAGGTTTTTACAACAATAAATCCTGTTTACAAAACAGAATCAAATAATTGTATACAAATTTAACCTAAGTATATAAAAATATGACAGCATTGGGGAACATCAAATAGAGAACAGGTTGTACGTTTGTTGTCAAGTATTCAATAACCATCCGGCAGGCATAATTACATGTTGAAATTTTATTTCAACAGCTTACTTTTGAATATGAGTTAATATATGTTACTGCTTTAAAATATCAACACTAAAGTATACTGGCAAGCAGCCACTAAGGAATGTTTTAGGAAAGAACATTAGTAACAGATGTACAAATTCCAGCCAACAGATAATCTTACTAAAGGTAGTAAAATAGTGCTGCTTTGCTGAGCAGAACAGAAACATTCTAAAACCATATGCAGAAAAGTACCATATTTTGTAGAGGAACTAAAATAAGTATGTAAATTAATGAATTTTGAAATAAAACCAGTTAACTGTGTCTCTGGGTTATTAGTTTAATTTCTTAGAGCTCTAAAGGAATGATGTTTTGTGATTATATTGGTTATACTTATTTTGTTTATCAATCAAAAACAATCCGAATTTACTTCATTGATTCTTGTATTTTTATAATATGAATTAAAATGCTTAAAAAGTAAAATAGATGTAATTTTCATTCACTTTTCAAGCTTACAATGAGTAAAGCAATTTAGTCTTTAAGATAAAAGAGTAATGCTGGATTATTTGAGAAAAAAATGCAATTCCAAGAACAACTCAGTCATCTGTTTATTTTTTACTTCGTTCTATTAAAACTACAAGGCAACTTGAGAGTATATATAAAATGTAAGAAAGCATAAACAAATTAATAAAACATGAGTAGGAGTACAGAGAAATAAAACTGCCTGCCATTAGAACTTACATACTTGCTGCAGTTGGGCCACAAATTTGGCTTTACATTTTCAAAGGGAAAGTAGAAACCTTGGTATTTTCACAATTTGCAAACCATATGAGATTAAAAAAAAAACAAGTGAATTATTTAAGATATATGCATGATATTAATATGTATGCATTTTACCACGGCCTCATTTAAAAATGTTTTATAATTCAAGTTTTATTTCCAACCAAATTATTGATTTGATGGTTTGTTTTTGGGGTTGTTTTTTTGTTTCAGTCAGGACCTGAAATTACTTTTTTACCCAGTTATTGCTGGTAGATATATTTCAAAGTGGTATTAGACAGTTATTACCGCAGTGTGTTTCAATTTTAGTGTCACCTACAGAGATTATTAAAAACACATTTCTCAACCCCACTCCCAGAGCTGCTGATGAAATAGGTCTGGGTGGGACCCAAGAATTTGCATTTCCAACAAGTTCTCAAATGATGCTGCTGGTCTGGGGACCATAATTTAAGAACCACTCAGTTACACAACAGTATTGAGCCATTTGTACTTGACAGTGATTTGCAATGCTATCAACTGTGAGGTTCGTGCAGGCTGGAAAGGACTGTTACGTGTAAGTGGGAGACCTTGTACATGAGAAGCTCAGCCCTCCTTTACAAGGTTGTATGGGAAAGCCCTCACTAATTCCTAATAACTGGTTGTGGGAATCCCAGTCTCTTTTCTGCATATGCACTAGGTCCTAATAAATAGAAATTGTAAGTAAGGCCTAACATGTATTGGAAAGGAATTGGATCAGCTCGAGAAACCCTTCAGGGGTATTTGGCAAGGTAAATGTGAGGTAAGGGAAGGAAATGCGGACTTGCCAGCAACATTTTAACTTCATTTTACAGATAAAGAAACTGAGCCCTCAGGAGTTAAAATAACTGTTAAGAGGTGGCCTCAGAATTTGAAACTAGATCTTTAGTCCAAGACCTAAGTTCTTAGTAGAGGAAAACTATTTTATCATCATTGTCATTTCTGATACTCTATTTGTGAGCGATTTAAAAAGTCTTGTCTGATATAGCCTGACTTTTAACATAAATTAATAAGCTGAATATTTTATTTTAGATTGCAAATTCAACTGCCATAAACGCTGTGCATCAAAAGTACCAAGAGACTGCCTTGGAGAGGTTACTTTCAATGGAGGTAAAATACTTTTTCTTAATTTTCATAAAAGATTTAAAAAGGTTACAATTCTTTTTTGTACAAGGTTATATTTGCATGTTTTGTTTTTTAACTTCAACTTTTTTTCTCATTTAATAATCAAGCGAGATACAGAGATCAGTAATGGTATGCTTTGATTACTAGTTATCCTTTCCCATCTTCCCTTTAGCCACCTACTACTGTATAGTCTAATATAACAAATAGCACTGGATATCTTCTTTCATCTTTAGATGTAAAAAGACATAGTTTAAAACCCTGTTGTTATTCCTAGAACTATTTCATAGTTTTAACATTTATTGACTGCTTAGTATATGCCAGGAACTATTCTAAACTCTTTACACATATTGAAATTTAAACTTAAGACCAACTCTTTGAGGTAAGTACTTACAAATGAGTTAACTTAGGCACAAAGAATAATACAGCCAGTAAGTGGTAGAGTTGGGATTTGAACCCATATGGCGTGGCTTCTTAGTCCATAGTTTTAGGACACATGATATAGCTTCACTGTTTCTTTCTCCAGTAAATAACCATTAGCTAAATATTTCCCCTTCTTTGCCATTTTTTTCTCTTTTCAAGATTCTGTTAATAAAAGTTATTACTTTTTTTTTTTTTCCGAAGGAAGGAGTAATGACTAAACTTTCAGCATAATTTTTCTTTAACATTTCCATGACTGGTAAAAATTGAATGTAAGTAGTTCTGTAGGCCAAAAAGCATAAGGGATGGAAATTACAACTCCTTAAGAATTTAACAGTTTCTCTTAAGGCATGTTTTCTATGGTTGTTGTTTAACACCATTGATAGCATAACTGGTTTTCTCATTTTTCTATATTACTAAAGTCTTTTCATGTATTTTTGTACTTTTATACTAATTGACAAATGGATATGAAATACTATTTACATTTATTTTAATGTGTATTTATCTGGTTACTAATGAATTTGAGCACCTTTCGAATGTTTACTGGTTATTTAGGGGGTTTTCCATCATAAATTGCCTGTTCACAAGTTTTATCCATTTTTCTGTTTGTATATTTGTTATTATTGATTTGCAGAAGCTGTTGATAATTCTCCCTAATTTTTTGTCAGTTATATGTGACACAAACTCCTCTCATTTGCTGGCTTATCATTTTGTAAACAGCTTTACTGAGGTATAATTTGTATATGTTATAATTCTCCTACTTAGTTTTTTCACAGTTATGCAACTGTCACTATACTCTAATGTTAGAACATTTTCATCACCCAGAAAAAAAATTCACTACGCAGTAGTAGTCATTTTCCATCCACTTTTCCCTCCTAGCCTCTGGCAAGCACTAATCATATTTCTATTTTTATGGGTTTGTTTATTCTAGACATTTCATATAAATGGAAGCATACAATATGTAATCTTTTGTGACTGGTTATTTAGCATAATGTTTTCAGGGTTTAGCCCACATTGTAACATATTTTTTTATTGATGAATAATATTCCTCTGCATGAAAATACTACATTTTACTTATACATTCACCAGTGGACATTTGAATTGTATCCACTTTGTGTTCCTTATGAATAATGTTGCTATGAACATTTGAACATAATTTCTGTGGACATATGTTTTCATTTCTCTTGGGTAGATACCTAGTAGTGGAACTGTTGAGTCATATGATAAACTCTGTGTTTAACATTTCAAGGACTGCTGAACTGTTTCCCAAAGCACCTGTACTATTTCACACTACCGGCAGCACTGTGTGAGGATTCTAATTTCTCTGCATCCTCGCCACCTCTTGTTATTGTGCTATTTTGATTATTGCCATCCTAGTGAGCATTAAGTGATATCTCATTATGGTTTTGATTTGCATTTCCCTGGTGGCTTACTGATACCGCACATCTTTTCATGTACTTATTGATCATTTTCACATCTGCTTTGGGGAAATACCTATTTTGATCTTTTGCCCATTTGCCTAGGTTATTTATCTTTTTATTATGGAATTGTAAGAGTCCTTTAAATAGTCTGGATACATATTCCTTATTTGATATGTGATTTGCAAATACTTTCATGCTGTAAGCTGTCTTTTTACTTTTTTGAGGTATCATTTGCAGAACATAAGTTTTCAATTTTGATGAAGTTCAATGTTTTTTTTTCTTTTGTCACTTAAGTTTTTGGTGCCATAGATATCTAAGAAGGCTTTGCCTAACCCATGGCCACAAAGATTTACCCCTGTGTTTTATTCTAAGAGTTTGCCAGGTTTAGCTCATATTTTGGTCTACGATCTGCTTTAAGTTAATTTTTGTATTTGGTTTAAGGAAGGCGTCCTATTTCATTTTTTTTACATGAAGCTTTCCAGTTGTTGTAGTACCATTTATTGAAAAGACTGTTTATCCTTTTTACACTGAATTGCTTAGACCCTTGTAAAAAATCAATTGACCAGAATTATAATAATAGTGGGTAAATCTTTTACTTTGTTTCTAGTGTCTTATGTCATACAGAAATTTAAAATTTTAACATAATCAAATAAATAGATTCTTTTACCTTATGGTTTGTGCATTTTTTATCTTTCTTAAATATTTCTTTATCCTAAATTTAATATAATATCTCTGTTTAGATGTATTGATGTCTTGTTAGTACAGTACTCTGAAATTCATTTAAAACTTTGCCAGAACCGTCCAGTCTGGGAACAGATACAGACATGCCAATGGATATTGACAGTAGTGACATGAACAGCGATGGCAGTAGGGGCTTGGATGACACAGAAGAACCATCTCCCCCAGAAGATAAAATGTTCTTCTTGGATCCTTCTGATCTTGATGGGGAAAGAGATGAAGAAGCTGTTAAAACAATCAGGTAACACACATTTAGGTATTACAAGCTATTGTACTTCCAAATGCAGAGTTGGTCCAGGAGCTCCATTAATGAGGAAGAAGCCACATCTCTTTAAGTGGAACCAAAAATGTAATTTAAAATCTAATTAAATTGTGGCTAATTCTTTTACATGCACCACAGTATTTCTGAAATAAATTATCACTCTTGCCATCCACTCCAGGTGAAAAGGTATGATAATTCTGTTTTTTTTAAGAGAAAAAAATGCTTTATTTAAATATAGTCTAGATGTGATATCTAGCTGTGGAACAGCTCCTGTAAGGTGACAGCATTGAACCATCAGTTAAAGCCACCAGTTTCACACAGCCTTTACACCGGCAGATGATCCAATATTAGAAACACAGAAACACTGCACCTGAAGAGTGTTACACAAAGATGATGGTGATGAATTTGGGGGCAGTTTTTACATACCACAATTAATGTGACTTTTAGCACTTTGTAAAATCGCTATTCAATTATAAAACTTTTAAGTATCCCCTATGTTAACAGAATTCAGTATTTTGTATATACAGCCCTGTAGGATGTACTACTTCAAGCAGAATATTAACATTTTGGCAGATTTTGTTTTTCATTTTCAATAAAGAGGTATTTTTTTAAAAAATGGGTTATTTATCAATCACATGGCAGAGTTGTCAGCTATTCAGTTTGACTTATCCTTAAATTACAGGTCTTATTATCATATTATTCTCAACTAAAATTTGTTTACCCAATTTGGAGACTATTGAGAAAACTTAGCTTCCTGAGCATGAATACTTCATAAATTTAAGAGAAAGGATTCTAACTGTTTGAGACTAAAATTCAAAAAGTGTTTTTTTCACACACACCCCCCAAATTGCTCTTTTTCTCCAGCTACACTGTTACTGACCTATGTTTCAGTATTACCCAGTGTGACTCATTACGTTATTTATTTTCTTAATATCTGTAAATAATTCTCTTTTCAGTATCTTCTACTAGGAGTACTTTTTGCTAACAACATAAGCAGTAGAATTTAATTTCTGAACCATGAGAATTTGAGTATAGGAGTACTTGCTTTTGCCTGGTTGTGAATTTACTGAATTTATCATGCTGCCTGCGACAGGAAGCTTTCTCAACAGCAATCCCCAATGGGACCCTCCCCCAGACTCCAAATGTTTTAACTGGGGAGGATTCTTCTTCTCTGTTCATTGTTTTCTTATGTTTTGTGACCTCCAGAATATACTCATGCCAAAAAATGAGGAACTACAATGTTATCTTAATCTTTTATAAATCAACTGTATTTCAGCATTACAATAAATTTTCTTAAGGTCTGTCTTCCTAGGATATTTTGAAAAATTTTAGCTCATTATCTTTAAAAAGGCTTGATTAACTATGTATATGATTTTTTAAATTGCAATTACCAATATTTATCATAAACATTAAATATTTTTTAGTCCTTCAACGAGCAATAATATTCCACTAATGAGGGTCGTACAATCCATCAAGCACACAAAGAGGAAGAGCAGCACTATGGTGAAGGAAGGATGGATGGTCCATTACACCAGCAGGGACACCTTGGTCAGTAATCACAGGCATTTAAATGTGGTAGTGAAACTTCGTTATGTGCTTTATTTTGTGCGTTTTTAAATCAAAATGAGAATCGTATGTATTTGTAAAGATTTTTAAAAGGTAAAATATTTAATGTATTATGAACTGGTATAGCACTAGAGAATCAGAAAGGGTCTAAGGATAGACCCCTCGCATAACCTTTTGCAACACCAAATGCATAACCTATGAAAGAAATCATTGATAAGTTGTGCTTTATTACAATTAAAAACTTCTGCTCTACTAAAGGCACTGTCAAGAAAATGGAAAGACAAGCCCCAAACCGGAAGAAAATATTTGCAAGAGACATTTGATAAAAAAAATTTGATGTTATCCAAAATATGCAAAAAACTCTTAAAACTCAAATGTAAGAAAACAACACAACTTAAAAAATGGGCCCCAGCCCTGGCCAAGTGGCTCAGTTGGTTGGAGCATCATCCCGTACACCAAAAGACTGAGGGTTCTATTCCCAGTCAGGGCACATAGCTAAGTTGCAAGTTTGATCCCCATTTGGAGCGCATATGGGAGGCAATTGATCGATGTTTCTCTCTCACGTCAATGTCTCTCTTCTCTCTCAAATCAATAAACATACCCTTGGGTGAAGATAAAAATATATTTTTTTAAATTGGCACAGGACCTTGACATATACCTCACCAATGAAGGTACACAGATGGCAAATAAGTACATGAAAAGTTGCTCTCCATTATATGTCATCAGGAAAGTGCAAACTAAAACAATAAGCTACCACTAATACACCTATTAAAATGGTTAAAATCCAGAACACTGACACCACCAAATGCTGGAGAGGATATTGAGCAACAGGCACTTTCCAGTCATTGATAAGAATGCAAAATGGTACAGCCACTTTGGAAGACAGTTTGGCAGTTTCTTACAAAACTAAAGATATTCTTATTATATGATTTAGAAATCATACTTTTTGCTATTTACCCTAAAAAGATGAAAACTTACATCCATTTAAAAATACATATGGATATTTATAGTACCTTTATCCATAATTGCAATACTTGGAAGCAATCAAGTAATCTTGAGTAAGTGAACGATAAGTGAACTGTGGTACATTCAGACAGTGAAATATTATTCAGCACTAAAAAGCAGTGAGCTATCAAGCCATGGAAAGATACGGAAGAACCCTGAATACATATTATGTGAAAAGCTAATGAACAGAGTTTACAGAGAAGAAAATAGAAATGACTCTTAAACATAGCATTATCTTAAGATACAACTTAAAATTTCACTGAATACTGGTTTTAATTTATCAGTATATCAAACATCAAAAAGTTTACTAACTTACTGAGTTTGTGAAGGTGTGAATAAACAGGCACTCTCATGTTGCTGATTCGCCTTTAAATTGGGTGAAGTCTTATGTAGGGTGATTTAATACTGTCAAGCAAAATTACATGTAAACATATCTTTCTGACCCAGAGTGCCAACCTTTGAAATTTAGCCAATAGGTAAATTACATACCTGTGTGTGTGTAATACTGTATATTTGTGTGTTCACCTATAAAGGTCTCTAAAAGGATTCCCAAAACTTAGCAACATTGATGTCTATGTGTACGGATAGGCATGATGGTGGGAGTGTACTTTTTGCTATATATCTTCTATAGTTTCAGAATTTTGAACCTCATGAGTTTTAAACCTATTAAAAAGTATAAATTTATGAGTAGAAATGAAAGGAAAAGGAAAGGTCCTTCGGAGGAATCATTGTTTTGAACTTCACAGTTTTGTATTCTTTATTTTATAGAGAAAGAGGCATTACTGGAGACTTGACAGCAAATGTCTAACATTGTTTCAAAATGAATCTGGATCAAAGTATTATAAGGTAAAGATTTCACATTTTTAAAGATATGTACATTAAAATAGCGTATGTTTTCCAAATATATCTGAATAATATTAATTGTTGTATTGGAATATACCTGTTACAACTCTGCCTAGTATAGTTTATAGGAGTCACTGTTCAGTTCCTTGTTGTTGAAGTACATGTCCCCCATGCATCCATCTTATTCCCCATAACAGTTCTGCTACCAAAGATGGTTTTTTGTGTGTATGTTTCTTTGTTTTTGGTTTGCCCGTCGGGTTGCTCCTGCTTTACTTTTGGTTCTGTGACTTAGATTAAACTCTTTAGAAACTTACATGATCATTGCCTGTCCAGATCAGGCCAATGTGGTATTCGGTGTTTTTCTCACCTTCCATTTCACCTTAAATCCCAATTCCCAGATGCTTCTTTTGGCTCTTCATCTACTTTGTATAGTATTCTTTGCTTGGCTTGCTCCACATTTTGCCATGTCACTGACTGACACCAACAGGATTGTAAGTGTGGCAATTGTATCAGTAAGAAAGAGACTAAAAACAAATGACTTAAAGTTAGTTGGGGTTTACTTGATAATTTTTTTTTGCCTTACAAAGTGGACTAAACATAAATGATTGTTACAATTATGGACAGAATCAGACATTCTAATTTGCTGCTATTATGTCTGCTTTGTTCTCCTTTTGAGGATATACAGGATGGGGCAAAAGTAGATTTACAGTTGGTACGCAAAACAGGGTTATTCTTGTATTATTATTTATTTATTGTATTATTTTCCATACGAACAACTGTAAACCTACTTTTGCCCACTTTTATCTTGCAGCCAGCAGCCAGTAGAAAAGTAGTTGTTGAGTTGATTTAATGACAATTGGAAAGTGACAAGTATTTCTATAGCAGCCATTGGCTTCTTAAATCCTCACCTTCCTTACATTTTGATACCTGTAGTAGGGAATCACTGACAGTTACTATACTTCATGCTCTGCCTCTGGCCTTGGTGAACATGCAGATTATTCAAGGAAGATACCATCACAAGACTTGACTGTATGTTTCATGGACCACATATATGTGTTTACATTAATAGCATTTATTAGAAATGCATATTTTTGATTGCTTAGTATACTGAAAATAAAAACAAATTTTTATATTTTCCAACGTTTAATGTTTTACTTTAGGAAATCCCACTTTCAGAAATTCTCCGCATATCCTCACCACAAGATTTCATGAACATTTCACAAGGCAGCAACCCACACTGTTTTGAAATCATCACTGATACTATGGTGTACTTTGTTGGTGAGAACATTGGAGACAGCTCTCACAATCCTGTTCTTGCTGCCACCGGAGTTGGACTTGATGTAGCACAGAGCTGGGAAAAAGCAATTCGCCAAGCACTCATGCCTGTTACCCCTCAAGCCAGTGTTTGCACTTCTCCAGGGCAAGGGAAAGATCACAGTAAGCAATATGCTTGTTGATGGCTTTTTTTCCCCTTTGGTTCTTAAGCATTTTGTGGTGTGGTCATATTTTCTCTATGTATTTTTAACACTCATTTTAAGCTTTGTTTGGTGTAACCAATACCATTAGTTAATTCCTTTATACAGTTATGTTGGTTATAGCATATACAGTCCCCCAGAGCTCAGCTCCAGGGTCCATCTTCCTACATTTAAATCCTGGCTTGGCCAACTTGCTATGTAATCTTAGACAAGTACTGTATCTTTCTGTAATATTACCTTCTTTATAGGGTTGTCATTATTAAACAAAGGAGGACATGTAAGATATACAACAGTGTTTGGCATCCATAAATTATTGGATTAACTACTAGTATTAGTATTTTGCTTCACAGTGGCATATAACAGGCTATAAAGTGTTACAGTTTGTTCACATTATACTCATGAAATCTGTGAAGTCAGATATGCTCTATTTCTTTTAACTGAATTAAAACATTCAGAAATATTTAAAGATTACAGAATCGTATGTCCTTCGTACCAACAAAATTTGAAAAAGTCTCAATTGAACAATAAATCAGAAGGCCATAGTATAATGGCACTTTGCCTCCACTGGCATTATGTTGTTTACGGGGAAACATAACTCACTTATTAGATAACTATATCTAAATTGAAACAGATATCAACCAGTTTCTAAATATAATTTATTTCAGTTCAGCTGTACTATGTTGTGCTGTTCTTGGCATTATGCTAGGTCCTGAGCTAGAATACAAAAGAAAACCAGAAATTTTAAAGGCCGTTTAAGGAGATAAGACATATACACAAGTGCTAGATGTTACTGTAAAGCAGTAGAGGGCAAAAATGAGTAATGCTTTACTTAAGGAACTCAAATACAGATTGGCAGAGTAAACAGAGATGTCATGGTAGAAGAACCTGATTTGGGCCTTGAGCTTGGATCTCAGGGAATTTAGGATAGGCAGGACTAAATGGCAGAGGTGGAGGGCGTAGTGTCCTCTAATTGAGGAGACAGTGTGATCAAAGGGACAAATGTAATAACCATGAACATGTTTGGTGTCTAATATTATTAAGAGGGTAAATAGATGGATGTTCACAGTGCTCCTCAAGTTTGGAGGAATTTTAGACAACTGTAATATATTTGAATTAAAATTATGGACCTTTTCTCCACTATAATACAGGCACATACACAAATATATATAATTGAATTTAGGGACTTTCTCAAGCCCATCCATGGACCTCCTCCCTAGGGTTAAGGGTTTCTAAAAGCAGAATTAGAGACGGGTTAAGACTGAGGATTCTGGAGAATGAAACCCCAGCTCTGCCACTTACTAGCTATGTGATCTTGGCCTATACATTTAACTCTCTCCTACGTATGGTGTCACATGGATGCGAGATTTATTGGGATGATCACTTAGTAAGAAATATAATGTCCAATCACTGGGATGTACACCCGAAACTAATATAATATTGTATGTCAAGTGTAATTGAAAAATAAAAATGATTTAAAAATGGAAAAAAAGTGGATCAAGCTAGTGAGTAAAGGCCTTTGAAACTAAATATTGATTTAAACTGGGGAACTGGAACTACTGAAAAGAATTTTAAACACATTAATTTTGTTGATGCTGTGCCTTTTTTGTTTCATTGATCAGTATTTGAAATTTTTTAAATTGACATAAAATGGAGTTTTTGTCCATAAAATGGACAGTCATACAACTTATTTTTTGAGCTATATTTTACTTAATATTTCCTTGTTAATGAAATTTTATATTTGGGATTATAAAGGAAATGTCATATCTTATTTGAGTTGTCTCCAAGGGTCAGGATGTTTGATATCTAGTCTCTTGCTTGCTTTCCATTTTCCCCTTTCTCTTTTTCTTGTTACTTACTTTCTTTACTTCCCAAAGTAATACAAACATTTAAACTTTATAGAAATATATAAAATGAGAAAGTGCTCCCTATACACATAAAACATCCCCCCATTCCCAATTGCATATCTCCCCACTCAGAAAACAATTATTAATAGTTTGGTGTATATTGGTTTGGGGATTGATGGGGGGAAGGGGCACCTATACTATCTGTACTATAAAAAATGTAGTCATACTCTGTGTTCTTTTTGCAACTTGTTTTCACCCTCTATTTGATATATATCAGATATATTTCAATGTCAGTATATAGATTTACCTAATTTTTAAATTTTTTATTAAAGTAATGCATATGCTTTTTATGTTTGAAAACTTACAGACTGTATAGAAGCGTATAAAGACTAAAATCTTTGTTCCCCAACTCCAACTCTCTCACTCACCAGAAGTATTTTTGTTTGTTTATAATTCAAATGCTGCTACCCTGCAACTTTTACATTTATCACTTAATATGTCATGGATAGCTTTCTGATTCAGTACTTATAGTTCTACACTATTAAATGTTTAGATAGTATTCCTTTGTATGGATGTATCACACATGATTGAACCAGGTTCCACCTCCTGGATTATTATTGCTTGTGCAAAATCTTTTTTTTAACAAATGTAATCACATTATATTAATTGAATGTTAGCCAGTGTTTTAAATTTAATATACTCTGGGTATTCACATATCAGTAAATATTAATATTATTAAGTCATAGTCTAACAATTTTGTTCTTTTCTCATACATCATTCTTGTATTTTACAGAAGATTTGTCTACTAGTATCTCTGTATCTAATTGTCAGATCCAGGAGAATGTGGTAAGTAAAAAATACCCTTCCATGGTATCCTCAGGTTTCATATCCATGGATTCAACCAACTGCAGAACAAAAACAATATTTTGGTTTCGCATATTTTTGTTCTGCACTCGGTTGAATCCTCAGTTGCAAAGAGCCAACAGTAGTTAAGTTTCAGGGGAGTCATAAGTAATATGTTGATTTTTGACTGCCTGGAGGTTGTCATCCCTTACCCTCACATTGTTCAAAGGTTAGCCATACTGATTATTGTATGTCATGCACTGGACATCTCGACACTTAATATATATCCTAATTTAATTTATTCAGAAATCGAGTGAGATAGATGTTGTTATATCCACTTTACCAAGGAGAAATTGAGGCCTAGGACTAAATTATTTGAGCGACTACCATGAGACAGGTACTGGCTAGGAATGTTAACACTAAACGAGGTAGAGAGTCCTCAGCTTCATGGAGAACACAGTACATATCCAAACAGAAGGGCGACCTTGACTGAAGAGCTATCGATGGCATTAGAGAGTATTTCCCCCGCCAAAATGAATTTGTGACAACCACTACCATTATTTAAGGGGGTGGAGGGAGAGAGGGAGGGAGGGAGGGAGGGAGGGAAGAAAGTGGAGGGAGGGAAAGAAGGGATAAAATTGAGGAGTGGATTGGAGTTACAGATTTTCTCATACACACTCTTTTCATTAGTCTTTCCAGATTAGCTTAATGTTAATATGAACCTTTTGAGTTTTCTTTTCAAATCAAAGATGACAAATCTCTTTAATGGTAAAATAGGTAAAAGCTTTGTTCTTAATTTTTTATGTTAATTTACTTTCTAAAGATCACTACTTAATAAGTCTAAGATTTTTTTCCCCAAAGGTCTTCTTACAGAGTACATTATACTTCCACATTGAGAATGATAAAATAAAAATTGAAAGCCTTATTTCATAAAATACTGTTATGAAAGTTAGTTGCCTATGTCATAAAAACAAAAATGAATGAAAAGAATTAGAAGTGTTGACAGTGCTTTATAAAGGTAAATTATACCTACTGCTTCCTCTATCCTAAATAGGACATCAGTACTGTTTACCAGATCTTTGCAGATGAGGTGCTTGGTTCAGGCCAGTTTGGCATTGTTTATGGAGGTAAGTGCCTATAGCCATTTGTTTATTATATATACTATAGGAGAATTGTGAAATTTTACAATACTGCCAGATGTTACATCTTATCACATTAAATAACTGAAAGAACTAGAAAATTAGTTTCACAATAGCCTTACTTTATGCCCGTAGCTCATACAATATATTTGTGTGGGAAAAATAAATGGTTTGAGGTTTATGTTGGGCTATATAGGCCTGTTTATTGAAGTATATGCCCTACTGATTTTCACACAAATGGCACCATTCGTCTACTGTTTGCTCTCTAACTTAGGATGCTGGCAGTCATTTAACCTCACGGTGCCTCCTTATCTTTATCAGTTTAATGGCATTAATAAATAATAAAGCTGATCTGCATAGCTCACAGGGTTGATAATATTGATTAAATTTAATGTATGTAAGGGTACTTTGTAAGCTCTGATCCACATTACAAAAGAAATGTTATGTTAAGCCCTTGTTACCCCTTACTAAGACTGTTACAGTAGTCTCCCAGTTGGCCTTACTTGCTTTTGTATGTGGTTAAATCACTGTGCTGACTCAGTGAACCTAGAATAAAATTAATTCATTGGTACAATGTTTCCATCTTGTCAGAGTCTCTGAATACCAGATCAGGGAAGTTAACTCTCATTTATTTAATAAGGTAGCTAATTTTTCACCAAAAAGTTGATTATAATTTCCTGCCATTTCAAATAATGAAACACCGTTTATAAGGTGTTTCTGTACAAATCTCTACAGGGGAAAACGTAATTTATTTCTCAAAATTAAAGGTATGTTGAAGGAGAAAGAGAAAAATGAGCCAAAGAAAAGAAACATAAGAGTAATCAATATAAATTTGAGTCTGCGGACAACTTTCTGATAAAGTTTTTGTATTGTATGTGAGCTGTCAATTTGCTTTTTCTTTTTTGTCTATACTTTTTTTTAAATAGGAAAACACAGAAAGACTGGAAGGGATGTAGCTATTAAAGTAATTGATAAGATGAGGTTTCCTACAAAACAGGAAAGTCAACTCCGTAATGAAGTGGCTATTCTACAGGTAAAAAAAAAAAAATGTTGCCTTGTATTGGTTTTATTTTTTGATTTATGCATTTTAAATCAAAGACTGTTCAGTGTACTGATAAGATTCATTTTTTGTTTGTTTTGTTGTGTTTTGGTCTCGTCTTATGACCTTTTGGCTCTGAGAGGTGGTGAGCATGTGAATTAACTCCTTAAGTTCTTTTTTTTTTTTAAGATTTTATTTATGTATTTTTAGAGAGAGGGAAGGGAGGGAGAAAGAGAGGAAGAGAAACATCAGCGTGTGGTTGCCTCTTGAGCACCTCCTACTGGGGACCTGGCGTGCAACCCAGGCCTATGCCCTGATTGGCAATTGATCCAGTGACTTTTGGTTCTCAGGCTGTCTGGCACTCAGGCCACTGAGCCACACCAGCCAGGGCCTTAAGTTCTCTTGAAAAAGGAAAAGTTAGGTTATAGTAAGCTAGGAGTTACATGGGCTGCCATTATTTTGCTTTATGGTAATAATTTATTTAGAACTCATTTTCATAAGTAAAATCTTTAAAAAATAAAATACCATTCTTAATTCATCACTCCAGGTGCTCAAAATAATTGACACATTTACCACCACACTTATATCATTGTGTTGTACCCACCCAATTCTCACAGATGAGGTGCTTGATTATTATAGCAATTACTATAAAAATAAAGACAGCTTAAAAATTGTTTATCTCTTAAAAGTAGTATTTCTTTTATTAACTCAAAACTCTAAAGATTTAATATATTAATAGTTTAATTCATTAAGGTATATTTTAAAAGATATATTGGCAGTGATTTAAATCCCGTAAAATAAATTACTATGTATTATTTTCTTTCTTTTTTCCTTTTGCAACATGTTGATTTTATTTACTAATGAAAAGGATGAATATTAACTTTCTATTCTTATTCTATTACATTCTAATAGGTTCCTCATAGGCATGATAGGTCAATGGTTTCGTTACTAACTTAACAATTAGCCACTATCCTATAGTAAAACTGTTGGACACCTTCATTTTGGGATAGTACCTTATATGCTAAATGGAAAATATCAGAACCACTACAGTTCATTCACAAAAATTAGATTATTATGGAGAAAGCCTATCTGTGGCAATAATAATTTCTTTGACATGTAAAACTGCATTTAAAAATTTTTTATATTTACTCTTTATTGTATTTTTTTCCATTACCGTTTAGTCCCTTTATATACCCCTTCCCCCAGCAGTCACCACACTGTGGTCCATGTCAATGCGTCCTTTTTCCTTTTTGCTCAATCCCTCCACCCCCTAACCTCCCCGCCCCCCACTAGCTGTCATCCTGCTCTCCATCTATGAGTTATTTTTACATCTTTTGGGGTCATCCAGAAGACTAAAATTTAGCTTTATCTTTTTTAATTCTTCTGATGAATGTTTATCTTATTTATCTTAAATGTTTATTTTATCTTTTTAATATCTAATATACCATAATGTGCAAGTTTCTATTAACTCGTTGTGTAGCTTTTGCATAATATTTAAGAAATCATGGGGATGCGATAGTTAATGCTGTCAGTGCCCCATTTGCTTGTGGGTGAAGTTCAAGAAGATAGCGCTCACTGAAGTTATGCTTCCTTGAAAGAGGTAAGAAATTTATAAGCGCATAATTAATTTTACATTTATTATTTTATTGGTCACTAGTAATAACATTTGCCTCACTTCTATTTCAGAGGAGTGACAATCAAAAGATTGGTCTACAAGCTCCCTGTGCTCACTTCAAGGCTGTCTCCTACAAAGAAAGCAACTTAGATAGAATATTATTAGCATGTACACTCTGTATTAGTGTGTGAATACATTGTTAAGAGATATTTTCTTATATCTAATTTTGGAATCTTTCTCATTGTCTAACTAATATGCAAAAAACATAAATAAATATTAAGGACATATTCCTAAAGTGTGATTTCTTGATGTCACTTTGATCACAAACACTGAACCTCTTTTCCCATGTTATCAATTCTGGACCATAGTAACTGAATATAGGAATTTCCAGATAATGCGCATGTAAAAACTATTAGTATATCCTTCTGGTTATTTTTCTTGAAATTGCCCAACTGGGAAGAGAATTAAGTGATTATAGCATGTCTCCAAATATATTGTCATCTTAAATTTAATACAATACCATTTTTGTGGTAGATTCTCTTCAGATTGTTCATAGAAAATATTTACCTTTTTATGGTAGTGAATGGCTTATTTTGTGCCAGCAACTATACTTATTTTTTCTCAAACTCACCTAGCAGGAAGAAACTCCGTAAGACCAGAGATACTTAGTCAGTTTTGCTGACTGGTGAATTCAAACTACCTATGTAGTACTAGGCACATAGCAAATACTCTTATTATTTGTTGAGTAAATGTACTTATGTGGGGAATTATCTATAATATTAAATTTTTATAAAGGAAGTATGGAATGGTTCCATTTGTGTAAATTCTTAAGGTAATGTGTACACTGTACATGCCTGTATGTGGTTATATACAGAAAAGGATTCATACCTATATAAACTTTCAACATTGCCACACCTAGGGAACACACTGTGGTTCAGGAAAGAAATAGGGATTTTTACTTTTGTTTCATAGGGATATAGTACTAGTCAGTGTTTCTTTTGCTATTGTCCAAGGATAGTAGAGTAGAGGGAGAAAAGGCGTGGTGCTCTCATGGCTACCTGTACAAATAGAAAAAGGTGATCAAGAATCTAAGAGAGAACTTTCTACTTTGAACGGTGTTATAAATTCAGCATTTTCTCCTTCTCAGGAGTTATCCAAAAGCTACAAGAGAAATGGTAAACAGAAAAGCACACTCTTGTGTTTTGTGAAAAAAAAGAGAGAGGTCAGACCTACCAAATAAGTAGAAGTTTTTACAAAACCAGTGGAGATGGAGCAGGGATGTGGGCAGGAAGTGGTACCACAGTAAGAACTGCTTCTGCTGGCTCTTTCTGAGATCTACCATTGTTACATCTAGGTGCCTTCTCAGATAGGAGACAGTCATCGGGTCATGATATGATGAGATTTAATTCAGGGAAAACACCTTAAATGAGCTGAAGAAGGACACTTGAAACAGTGGAAGAATGTGAATAACACTCTACCAATAACTAGTATTTGAATATACGAATATTCAAAGAATAATAAGCAATATTATATGATCTTAATGCAGTATAACTGGAAATAAATTTCAAAATTAAAAATAGCCCCTACCACCTGAAAATATTTTAATATCTTAATTTTTGAATCAGCAAAATCAAAATTTCAGAGTACTATTTAGAAAACAAGTGTAAAAATACTGTATATCAGCTTTTGGACTCTTGCTCAGAGAAAGCTTTTTAACTTCAAGTATTAAGGAAGAAAGAATGAAAATAAGAATCTAACTTAGGAAGTTAAAGAATGAACAGTGAACCTAAGGAAAGCAGAAGGATAAAAATGGAAATTAATGAATTTTATACAGAAAATAAAATATATCCAAAAGCAGGAAATTAATAAATTTTATACAGAAAATAATAAAATATATCCAAAAGCAGGGAGATGGGATAATAAAATAAGTAGTCAACCTAATCAAAAAAATGGAAAAGCATCTTGAGGAGATGAACATAAATACTGAAAAAAAATTAAGGGAATCTTAAGATACTACTTGCACAACCCTTATGCAAGGTAAATTTGAAAACCTGGAGAGAAAATGGTTAAATTTATATGAAAGTGTAATTTACCAAAATAATCCAGAAAAAATAGGACATTTAAACAAATAGAAGAAATTGTTAAGAGAGAACAGTGTTACAGCACACTTCTATTTTTGTGTGTGCATGTATGTTTTTAAAGGAAGGGAGGGGGAAAACTTAGGAGGTAGACAACTACAGCATAGGGGACAGCCAGCCACACTTCCAACTCTACTTTGACCAAAGTTGTTATATTCTGAATTTTTCATTGTTTACTGCCATTATTACACCCACCACTGGGGTATTTCACTTTCATTTATCCACTATAAAATTGTGTCACTTTTTATTTTGCTGCTTACAATATCACGATGTTTTAAGCTGATTAGTTAATTGGAACATTAAGTTTTTTTAAATTGATAAGTAAACTATTTTTTGCTTCATTTTTCTAAACATTTTTTAAAAACACCACCATGATTTAGACATTTAGTTAAAAATGACTAAGACACAGTCTCTGCCCTCAGGGAGCTAATGAGGCTACAGAGTAAGATACATGCACACATAATATGGTACCATGGGTTAAGTATTGTGCATATAGAGTATAGTGGAAACAGTTGCAGCAGTCCTGTAAAGAAGTAATGCGAGAGCTAAAATTAAGGCACTTGCAGGGGGAGCTGAGAGATGAAGATGGATTTTTTTTTAAGATTTTATTTTTAAATAAATAGGGGAAGGGAGGGAGAGAGGGAGAGAAACACCAATGTGTGGGTGCTTTTCACATGCCCCCTGTTGGTGACCTGGCCTGCAACCCAGACATGTGTCCTAAACTGGGAATCAAACCAGTGACTCTTTGGTTTGCAGACCGGTACTCAGTCCACTGAGCCACACCAGGTAGGGCTGATGGTGGATTTTAAAAACATTTTAGAGATGGAGTTCAACTTCACATAAGCCAAAAAAAAAAATGCCTTCTTAGCATGATCAGGTACCAATAATGGGAAAACATAAGAAAAAATATATTTCTATTAATAAGAAATAAAAAGCTTAATCATTTGGGCAAATGGAGAATATTTAAGATGGTATTAGGATAGTGAAGCTAGGTATTTTAAGATCTAAAAATCAAAGCAGAGAAATTTAGATTTATGCCCAGAAATAAAGAGCTATTGAACGTTTTTGAGCATGGCTGACTCCCCAGGTTTCTTTAGAGGAAGTTTTATTTATTTATTTTTCTCCAGTAAGATAGATTCCTTTTTAATAGCAAAAACAGTATCATAATCATCTTTGTATTGCTCAACCCTGGTAACATAGTAGTACTCAAGAAAGGATGATGGAAATAGAGAGTTTCTAAGATTAAGAGACGGAAGACCAAATCAACATAGAAGGAGAATCAAGACTTAGGTAAATAACTACGTTAAAAACAAAACCATCTCTTGAGCATAAAACCTTCACAAATACCTGCCCAAAGAGTTTTGTGTAATTGGCTAAAATCTGGGAATTGGTGCCTATTCATGGGCAGCATAAAATTAGTGTCAGAAGATTAAAAAGAAGGAAAAGTAGTAATAATGGACAAGGGTGATTACATGATTAAATTGAGGATACATTCTTTCCCCTCAGTGTTCAACTCTCCATAACCTGGGAAAATCATAATCTGTGATGCTTTTTATTTTCTTTGCTTTTATTATTTTTCTAAGCTCTTTTTCTTTCTATGCCATGTATTCTATACAATTAATCCTGCAACTCTTCAGAATTTGCACCATCCTGGGATTGTAAACCTGGAATGTATGTTTGAAACCCCAGAACGAGTTTTTGTAGTAATGGAAAAGCTGCATGGAGATATGTTGGAAATGATCCTATCCAGTGAGAAAAGTCGACTTCCAGAACGAATTACTAAATTCATGGTGACACAGGTATTTTAACTCTTTTTTTAAAACTAGAGAATAATTTTTTCTGACAATAAAAGATAACTGCTTAGTTTTTTAATTTTGCCATTATCCTATTTTAGAAGTCGTCTTTCATGTTAACATTGTTTTCTCTTTATAAATTTTAAATTACAGTTGACATTCAGTATTATATTAGTTCCAGGTGTACAACATAATGATTAGAAGTTTATATTTGCAAAGTGATCACTATGTAAGTTTAGTACCCATGTGATTACCATACATAGTTGTTAGAATATTATTGACTATCTTCCCTATGCTGTACTTTTATTTTTTTAATTAAATATATTGGGGTGACTAAAACCTACATAAGAGAATTAAATGGCATTATGTATATTTTACATATTCATAATGTGGGAATTGTTAACCTTGAAGAACAGAATAACACTTTTAGTTAAATCTTGATGACCTATAGTGGACTTTTCAAATAACTGTACCATTTACAGGGTCAGATTAAGGTTTAGCTATGATTTTTCCAAGTGTTGAAAAAAACCTATTTCCTTCTATAACAGATACTTGTTGCTTTGAGGAATCTACATTTTAAAAATATTGTGCACTGTGACTTAAAGCCAGAAAATGTGCTACTCGCATCAGCAGAACCATTTCCTCAGGTGAGATATTCTCCAAAAGCCTCCTTAAGGATCATTTTATGTAGCTAAAATATTATGAAACCTATGTAACGAAAGGCAGTGCTGTTGGTTCAAATATATAACCATTTTACAGAAATCGTTTTTGGCCTGTAACTGCCAGTGAGAACTAATACCTGGATAGTTTGAATTCAGATTTTACTAATTATATTGTTTATTTTCATTAAGACTTTGTAGACTTCACCAGATCTCAAGGGATAGCTCTACAGATACTGTTCCCAATTCATCTCTCTCTGGGTTGGGAATGAAGTGGGGGAGAATCAACCTTGGTAGGTGCTCCTTGCTCAGGACAAATTCCACATGAAATAAACTAAAGGGTAACTTTGAATTGGGAGATAATAGATTTTGATATCTATTACGCAGTGGGCTTACTGCCCACTAACTCCTCTTGCTCTTAAGAATGTTATATTTCAAACATTTTCACCAAAACCAACATAAGAATGACATTTCCTGTCACTACCAGCACCCATACACATATGACGACACTATGTGTACACCTTATGCATGATACATTGATTTTACTTAGTTAAAATTAATTTCATTAAAAAACTTGATCCAAATTTATTTCATAACCTAAAAATGGATCATAACCCAAAGTTTGAAAAGTTTTCCTGAGGAGATATGTTAGTAGTATGTACGTTTTTCATGATTGTGTCGTTGATGAATCCTCCAAATAGCTAGAATATCTGTTGCCAAACTGTTGTATACGTTTAAAACATGTACAACTAGACAAATGGCTAGAATAAAAACAGCAGATGGCTATTTCACTGTGTAAATTCAACTGAAATCATCTTTCAAAGAAAAGGTATTTTTAAAAATTACTCAACTTTTTAAAAGAAGTAATCATATTCTTTCTTTTATAATGGCGTATGTGGTTAGAAGTGATTTCTTATTGCTATGAGGTCAAAAAAGGTTTGGTGCAATGTTTTAAATAAAATGCTTCCAAATCTTATCTCATTCAGTCTTCAAAATAGTATGGACAAAGGATGCACATCCCTACAGCTAAGGCTAAAACTCCAGATTTGTGACCTCTGCTTTGTTCAACTAGGAACAAAGGGAAAATAACATCATTTACTTAATAGTCTCTTTTGCTCCAGTGCTAGCCACAGCCATACTACTTTATTCTTTATACTACTTGGTAGTATTGCCAAACTACCAAGTCGTCTTTACTTTGTCAAGAAGTTAGCTACACAATGGCTCTTAACAAAAAGAAATTAAAAATAAGAGGGATAGTACATATTTCTTCATGGTCAATAGTCTTGGTCTTCAAAGACTCAAATAGATAAGTAGCCAAATTCAGTAATGACACAGAACAAATATCATTGTAAAAACATGTATGAGGGTCCATATCCTCAAAATAGTATCACTTGAATATACCTTCATCTTTGCTCTCCCATCACTCCTTGTACCACTGGTTCATACAGGCCAAATCCCTTTTCTCTCATTTTATATTAATGCTTTTCTAAAGACATTTCGTGAATCAGGGCATTTCCTCTGGAAAGGACTTGGCATTTGCTTATTTAGCATGAATGTATAATTTGTCACCGAAATCAACCTCCTACTAGAAGAAAGGCAGCAAGATAAGTGTTCTGAGCTTTGCCAAGCTTATCACACTTCCAGAACTCTGTTCCCAAATGGACACATTAGTAACACGACTACCTGCAGATATAACTTTTTTCAAATCTAAACATCTGATTAGCAATAATTTGTTCCACCATCATAGAAAACACTGTTATTCTTTCAAGCAGTCTCTTAAGTACATTTCAATTTCATTTACTTGTCAATTTATAGTATGCTTGGGAAGAGAGATTCTAGGATTAAGCAAAATAAAGGGTAAGTTTTAAAATATTGTGACTTGTTTTTCATTCAGCAAACATTTATTAAGTGCCTTTATGTGTCCAGGTACTTTGAGTCCACTGAGGATTCAAAAATGAAACATAGTTCTTGCTCACAGTTGATAGAAAAGTAATCTCCTTAAACTCCCAATGACAAAAGATCAGCACTCTCCCATTTCATCAAAAAATTTTGAACACTTAAAACACCTGTCTGGTGTTTGGCATTCTGGAAGCTAGAATCCAAAAATGGTTTTTTGAAAGATGCAGTTAGTAATGAATCAGAGGTTATAAATGTTTTACAATTTCCCTATCTATAGTTATTTCACATTCATAATCCAGTTGGTAAGTGTTAAAATTATATACTATCATATTTAGGGACAGGTATATGTAGATAGATAGATATGCATATTTAATAACAAAACTAATACCATCCTTTGAATTCCAGGTGAAGCTGTGTGACTTTGGTTTTGCACGCATCATTGGTGAAAAGTCATTCAGGAGGTCTGTGGTAGGAACACCAGCATACTTAGCCCCTGAAGTTCTCAGAAGCAAAGGTTACAACCGTTCTCTAGATATGTGGTCAGTAGGAGTTATTGTCTATGTGAGCCTCAGCGGCACGTTTCCTTTTAATGAAGATGAAGATATAAATGACCAAATTCAAAATGCTGCATTTATGTACCCTCCAAATCCATGGAAAGAAATTTCTGGTGAAGGTAAAAAAAAAAAAAAAAAAATTAGCTCTGTGCCTTTTAGTCTAAAAATCTTTGTGATCCCCTATCAGCCTTTTTTGACTTCTCTTTTTCACGCCTCCTATTCATCTTCCAAATTCAATTAGTTACCAATTTTTGAGCACTCTTCTAGGTCCCCAGGCATAGCACTAATCCAGGCCCCAACTGGCTCATTTCAAAAACACTAAAATCTCCAAACTGTCCTTCCCCGTCACCAGTGGCAAATGCATCTTCAGGACACACTACTTTCATGCTATTGGCCTCCCTTTAACCGTGCTGCAGCCGCCTCTGTGACATGGCCCAGGCTTACCTCTGGCCTCATCGCCCCTACTCCCTCTAGACACCTGGCTGTGCCCTCTTCTGAACTGCTTACTGCATTCTGTTGAGGCCTTTCCTCTGCCTGTATAGTCCCTTCTCCCCAGTAATGTAATCCTGCCACTTTAGCGACCTTCAGCTGGGGCTCATTTACCAAGTTCTTCCTGGAACCTGTACTCTAACCTGTATATGATCTACTTTGGCTAGTAGTTGGGCATATTTTTTCCTTAAATACTCTTTTATCTTTTCATAGTCACTTTTTGTATCTTCAAAACTAGTTTGTAAGCTCCTTGAAAGGAGACCTGTAGCTCAGATTCTTTATATCTAAAATGAGCTTTATAGTTAATAGACACCAGTTTGTTTTCAGCTCTCCTGTGGATCCCTACTGGAAAGCTTTATACATTTATTTTTCCTGCCTGGTGAAGGCTTTTGAGTTTGCTATCCCTGGCTCTGTGTCCCGCAACAATGACTTGGTTGGCCTTCTTTAGTTTACAGATAGGGATAGGAAGAGTATACCATTTCAAACATATCTAACAGTCCCATGGAATTTAATAGGACCACTGCTAGGGAATACCCCCACCTGGATTTAGCCAACCTTTGGAACAAGGGGGTCTTTTTTGTTTTTCAAAAAATACCCAACCAAATCACAGGGATTAATTGTCCATTAAAATGGGAAAAGTTTAAGGAACAATGTGTAAAGACAGTAGCAGGTTCATTTGGTAATGAGCAAAGCTGATTGAAAAAGTGCATATGAGGGTTTGGAAATACTACCAAAGCCATCCTAGAGCTCCTGGAGCAATGTGGTCTGTAGACCTCACATCAGAAAGGCTTGGTGAGAATATTAAATAAAGCCCTTTGGCCCTATCCCTGAGATTTGGATTCACCAGTTGGAAAGATACTTTAAATAAGTACCCCAAATGATTCATATGCACATGGTAGACCACTGTTTAAAGTAGAACAATGAATAATGGTTTGAAGTATTTAAAACAGAGAAATCTGTAATTAAAATTCTTATGGAAAAATCTTTGCTAGTTTAGTGGTATATACAAGAGAAATATAACTAGTATAGTGTATGCCATTTAGTTCTTCCCTGGGTCCAGGCCTTTTCAGTATTTCGTTTGTGTCATTACATAAAACGAAGCAGCATGTAGTTATATGGTTGCTTTGGTTTTGCAGTTGGTCCATTTATCCAAATAATTGGATAAAGTATGTATGCCAAGATATCACCAAATACAGAACCTATTTGTTAAAACCTGTTTCGTAACTCAAAACCTAATAACCCTAACCTTAACCCTAAACCTATCCCTATCTCCTACCCTAACCATAGTCCTAACCCTAAACCTAATTTAAAGCCAAACCAAATCTCAAAGCTAACTCAAACCCTAATACTAATACTAATCATTCAACTCTAAAACTACCTCTAAACTTTACCCTAACTCAAAACCAATTCCTAAAGGTCACCTAGCCTTTTCTCTATCCCTAACCTACAAAGTAAATTAAACCCAAACCATAATCTCAAAGCTAACTCTAACCTTAACCCTATTAATGAACTCAACCCTAACCCTACCTAAACACTAAACGTAACCCTATTGCAAAACCTAACTCAATCCTAGCCCTTCCCTGGACACTAAATCTAACTAATTTAAAACCACAGTGACTTAAAAGCTAATTCTAACCCTAATCTTAACTCAAACTTTAACCATAACTTTAGCCATAAACCAAATTCTCTTACCCTAATGTTAACTCTGATAAGCTCAAGCCTAACCCTATCACTAACACTAATTCTAAATCTCACCATAACCCTCAGCCTAACCTTAACCCTAGCCCCTGTCCTACCTCAAACCCTAAACTCCACTCTAATCCTATCCCTTAACCTAATCACAATCCTTACCCTAATCCTGACACTAACACTCTAACCTTGAAGGTAAATTTAACCTAACCAAAAACACCCCAAAAAACCTGTTGTATACAAACTTTTGGTATTACCATATTTTGCCATGTATAATGTGCTCCCATGCATAATGCACACCCACACTTTTGTGCGTGATACACAGGACTATTATACCCATTATTATACCCATGGTAGGTAATCATTATACCCATGTATAATGTGCATCCTTATTTTTCCCTCAAATATTTGGCCAAAAAAGCGTGCATTATACATGTCAAATATGGTACATTATCTCAGTTTAACTCCATCTTTGGAGGCAAGATAATGGCTTTGGCAACTTTTCTAGACCAAGCCAGGGACTAGAAAGTAATGTGATGTCATTGGAGGGGGGAAAAAAAGACCAAAAAACCCAACCCAGCTGGTAATCAGAGTTTTATTCATCTTGAAATCAAGTTATACTTTGCATTATGTGCTAAGCACTATTCTAAGCCCTTTTTATATATTAGGTTAATGCTATCTTCTCAACAACCTTATTTTACAGATGAGGAAGTTAAGGCAGAATATAACGTAGAAACTGATCCCCTAACACAAGAGTAGGAGGAGGAATGACTCTGGACCAGCCAGGCTGGCTCCAGAGTCTCTACATTTTTCCCCTGAGTTTTTTTAAAAAAATTATTAGGGCGACATTGGTTAATCAAATTATATAGGTTTCAAGTGCACAATCCTATATTACATCACCTCTATATTGTATGTTCACCATCCAAAAAGTTTAGTCTCCTTCTGTCACCATTTATCCCACTTTTACCTTCTGCCTCCCTCTACCCACCTCAGATCGCCATGTTGTTTGCTGTCTATGAGGTTTTCTTAATCCCTTCACCGTTTCACCCAGCACCACACCCTCCCACAACATCTGTCATTCTATTCTCTTTATCTGAATCTGTTTCTATTTTATTTTTTTAATTTGATTACACATAGAGGCGAAATCGTATGGCATTTTTTTTCTGACTGGTTTGTTTCACTTAGCGTAATACCTAGCCCGTCCATACTGTGGCAAAAGGTAAAACCTTTTTACTGCCAAGTAGTATTCCATTGTGTAAATATAACACAGCTTTTTTATCCACTCACCTACTGATGGGCACTTGGGCTGTTTCCAAGTCTTAACTATTGTAAATAGCGCTGCAAAAAACGTTGGGGTGCACATATTCTTGCAAATCAGTGTTTCAGTTTTCTTCAGATTTATTCCCCAGAAGTGGAATTGCTCGGCCATAAGACAGTTCCGTTTTTAATTTACTCCATACTATTTTCCACAATGGCTGCACCAATCTGCATTCCTACCAACAGTGCATGAGGGAACCCTTTTCTCCTCACAATAAATACTTGTGTATTTTTATTGATGATAGCCATTTTGACAGGTGTGAGGCAATAAATATGGTTTTAACGTGCATTTCTGATGATTAGTGACATTGATCATCTTTTCATATGTTTGTTGGCCATTTGTATCTCCTCTTTGGTGAAGTGTCTATTCAGGTCCTTTGACCATTTTTTAATTGGGTGGTTTGGGTTTTTTGGCAGAGTTGTTTTGAGTTCTTCATGAATTTTTGGATACTAACCCCATCAGATGTATAAGGTCTGTCCAGAAGGTATCCAGCCATGTAGTATGGAAAATAGAGGCATTTGTTGAAGATACAAAATACAAGATACATTGTACACAGGACAATGACGTCTCAGTCCCCTTCAGAGCAGGCACCTTATGACCTCACACAGTTCTCGAGTCCAAACAGCTGCCCTATCGTATTTTCCTGAATCTCATCAATGGTCTGAAATCTCTTCCCTTTCAAAGCTGATTTTAGTTTTTGGAAAAGCCAGAAATCACAGGTTGCCAAGTCTGGGCTGTAGTGGGGCTGAGTACCATGGGTGATACGATGTTTCACCAAAAACCTCTGCATGAGACATGATCCATGAGCGGGTATGTTGTTCTGATGAAGCTGCCAATCACCAGTTGCCCATAGCTGCAGCCTTATGAATCATCTGAATAGTTTCTGTGGAAGAATGTTTAAGCTTAGCACAAAATTTGATACAGGCTTGTTGCTGTACTCAGTCATTTTGAATGTGACGGCCACACAGTACACATCCGCTCTTAGTAGGCATCTTCCACCCCCACTGACTAGTACAGTGAAGTCATCATTGTTCACACATGTGTATTCCAGTCCACTCTCCTTTACTGCCAGGTTACATTAATGTCCCACAAACTGTTCTCTTATATTAACAATAACTGGACTTTTTCCAGACAGACCTCGTATTATTGGTGAATATGTTCTCCCATTCACTGGGTTGTCTTTTCTTTTTGTTGATAAGTTTCCTATACTGTGCAAAATCTTTTCAGTTTGATGTAGTCTCATTTATTTATTCTTTTATTTCCCTTGCCCAGGGAGATATATCACAAAAATCATTGCTATGAAAAAATGTCTGAGATTTTACCAGCTATGTCTTCTGGGTTTCTATGGTTTTGAGTCTTACATTTCAGTCTTTAATCCATTTTGAGTTTATTCTTACTTATGGTGTAAGAAGGTAGTCTAGTTTCATTTTTTCACATGTCCAATTTTCTCAACACCATTTATTGAATAGACTATCTTTACCCCATTGTATGTTTTTGCCTCCTTTGTTAAATATTATTTGGCCATAAAGGCATGGGTTTATTTCAGGGCTGTCTATTTTGTTCCTTTGATCTATAGGTCTGTTTTTATGCCAGTACCATGCTGTTTTGATTACTATGATCTTGTAGTACAGTTTCCCGTCAGCTAGTGTGATACCTCCAACTTTCTTCTTTCTCCAGGTTGCTGAGACTATTCAGGGTCTTCTGTGTTTCCATATAAATTTTTGGAATATTTGTTCTAGTTCTGTGAAACATGCCATTGGTATTTTGATAGGAATTGTTTTAAATCTATAGATTGCTTTGGGTAGTATGCACATTTTAATAATGTTAATTCTTTCTATCAGCGTCTATATTTTTAACCTGTATTCTATATTGCCTCCTTAATAAAACAAATACACTGTAAATTCAGTAAACATTTATGGATCACCAACATGTAGCTAAAAGGCCAAGTCCTTGAGAAGAAAATCCTCAACTCTGTATTTCTATGGATTGAACTGCCATCCAGGCAGAATCACAGGTTTGAGGTGCTTCATATGCCCAAATTCATGTATCTTAATTTGTCTTTTCCTTAGCAATTGATTTGATAAACAACCTACTTCAAGTGAAGATGAGAAAACGTTACAGTGTGGACAAATCTCTTAGTCATCCCTGGCTACAGGTAAAAAAAATGTGTCTCTCTTTTTGACAATCCTCATTTGAGCAGATTGTTGTGATTTCTTTTACCTAATGAAATCATCCTAAGATCAACAAATTCTACATGTCTTAGAATAATGTAAGTGATCTTTAGTGATTAATTTGTACTGTGGCTGAATCTCTGGAAGTTTTTGCAATATACTCCTGAAGTACAGAACTGATAAGCAGTTAAACTCCCAGGAACTAAAAGCAATGCATTCACCTTTTATAGGGCTATACGTATTCATTTCAGCTTTTTGTAAGATGAGCATTACTTGTTATTTTGTCAAATATATTTTACTTTTAAAATACCCACTGAAAGGTTTATATTTGCATTGAAGGGATTGGAAATGCCACTGGAAACATTTGGCTTAATTCCTCCAAAAGTTATTGCATAGATTTGTAAAAAGGTATGCCCAAACTTCAGTGTAGAGAGAAGCTTTAGAACTATTTTAAAGGGAGTGAGGGGTAGAATTAACTTCAAAAAAAATTCAGTCATAGTTACTCTCAGGGATTATTAAATTACCCTGATAATAGATTCTAACTAAGCACTTTCCCCTATTGCAAGGAGTAAGTTGTAGGCCTCTGGAAATATAGACCAAAATGTTTTATTGATTGTTACTAGGCACCTCAGAATCCTGAGACAATTTATTTAAATTTCAGAAACTAGGTAATTTCTTCAGAGAGACTCAATTTGAAAAAGTATTTCTCTTTAACATGGCTAATTTAAAATATTACAAATGGAACTTATAGCAAGTATTTACTAGTAGGGGTTTGTCAATTATATGACTAGAGTGCTAAGCAAAAAAAGGAGGGGGTTGACAGGATTGTTTCTTTTATGGTTCATAATCACTTCATTTTTTTCTAGGACTACCAGACGTGGCTTGACCTTAGAGAATTTGAAACTCGCATTGGAGAACGTTACATTACACATGAAAGTGACGATGCCCGCTGGGAAATACATGCATACACACACAACCTTGTATACCCAAAGCACTTCATCATGGCTCCCAACCCGGATGATATGGAAGAAGATCCTTAATTATCAATGAGACAATAACTTCAGTAAGGAGGTAGTTCATTTTATGGACTCGTTTTTTTGCTCCACAACTGTTGTTCTTTGGAGTTTGTCATTTGCAAGGATGCAAAGACATGAGGAAATTTAAGGAATCGGTGACACCAATACTGTAGTTCATAATAAGTAGGTACAAGAGTGGAAAGTGAGTAATGGAACCAAGATGAAGCCTTTCATAAATTTTATAGCATAAGAAATAACTGGTTTTTGTATTTTTTCCTAATCCTTCACTTTAGTACAATAGTGGCACTTTTATCTTCCCTTTCCTGTTCTTATATTATTTTCAAAAAAGTACAAAAAGGCAAGCTAAAATCCAGTTATTACATAGCTTGACCAAATCATATGAGAGTTATAAGGTTGATTAATAAACAGGTTTGCATTTAAGCGACATCAGAGGCTGCCAGCATGTAATTTTCTGTAAGGAGCTTAAACACTTGTTTAACTGACCATACAGGGATTGATGGGTTTTTACCAGACACCTACAAAACGAGTGCTGGACTTTTTTTACCTTTTTTTTTTTTTTTTTTAGGTCAGTCAAGACTCTAAAACAGTGATCCCTAATCTTTTTAGAGTTGAAACTCTGAATATGCTCTCTCCAACATAAAAATTAGTTGTCACTTTCTATATGTTACAAAGTAGCCTCTAAGATAATTTGGGACAGCTGATGTTAGAAACCAGGAGTAGGAACTGCTGCTCTGAATGTTGAATTACTATGTACAATACAGGGTCTTGCATAAATAACACCTCTTTTTTATTACATAAAAATCTTTTATTACAAAATCATAAACATGTAATTCTGTAACATAACAGTATCACACTCAAGCGTACCATATAATATTTTAGGTGAAATGCTCAAATTGCTGTCCATCTTGTGCAAGATATTCATGTACCCTACCAACCACACTCCATGGCATTACTTCTCCTCGACCCTGTATATCTTCTCATAGCTCAACTTATGTTCCCACTGACATCATTGTGATGCCACAGTTAGATTCCAGCATTCAATGGGTATAGACCTTAACTATAATTATACAATTTATCTTTACACAGGGTTGAATAATTTGAGGGAGGAAATTAAAAATGTACTAAAAGTAAGGCCAATGCAGGGTCAGTTAAAACTATAGGAAAAAATAGCAAACAGTGTCATTTTTTTCATCCCTCAGGTTATTGGAAGGCTTTCCAGATATCTGGAATGTTTTTATTTTTTTAAGTATATTTTATTGATTATGCTATTGCAGTTGTCCCATTATTTTCCTCCTCTTTATCCCCGTCCACCCTGTACCCATCTCCCTCCACGGAATGTTTTTAAATCAGTTATTTTAAGCACTTTGAGTTGAGCATGAAACACTTATAAGGGTAGGGCCATATTCTCAGCAGAGTAAATGAAAGACTAAATATTTTTTTAATATTTCAGCTCCAGTAGCCAGCTAAAGAAATTTTTTTCTACTCAGATATAATATGTACCTTAAGAGGTTAGACTTTTTCATAGCTTTTAAAAAGTTACTAATAGTTTTCCCCCCAAAAAAGTGTAATACCTGGGACTTATAAAATCTAATGGCTTTTTGTTTTCCTCATTCCTCAGTAATCATTGTAAACTTCTTTTCCATCCCAAAGAGAGCAAAAGATTTGGAATCAGAAGATCTTGATTTAAATCCTCTAAGTCTTGGCTCCTTTTATTAGCTATGTAGGCCTGGCCAAATGACAGTCTGTCTGAGCCTCGAGTTCCTCGGTCTGTAAAATGAAGATCGTAATACTTGCCTCTACCTTCCCATTGTTTTGAAGATTAGTTATATATGATCATAGTGAATAAACTAAAGACTATAAATGTGTTAACTATTACGGCCCACTGGATTAGAGGTAGGAAAGAAAAAGATTGGTCATATATGAACAGACTCAGAGAGCCGTTAGAGATCTCTGAAGCTACTCCCTTACCTAGGACTAAAAACATCCTGGAGAGAGTAATAGGAAACATGCAGTGCTCCTATGTTCTGGGCTCTTCAGTTGTTAACTTATCCTCACAACTTCCATGGGCTAAGTGCATAATTAACCCCATCTCACACATAAGGAAACTGAGGCACAGAGGATTAATGAGCTGCTGAAGGTCACACAGTATTTGAACCCAAACAGTGTGGCTCTGGAGTCCCTCTTACCCTCCTAACCATTTTATTATACTGCCTCCCCATAAATGTCACCAGGAGACATTCCACATCTCTCAGTATTTCATTCTCATACATGAGTTTTAAAAATCTAACTACTTCTGCAAAACCTTTTAGAAATGTTTTCCCTAGAATAGAAGATGACTTCCCCAAATTTATGCTAAGTCAGTCTGTATCAATGTGCTAAAATGGAGTGATTCTAAGTCACTAGGCACTCTGTTGTGGTTTTACTGCGTAAGATAAAAATTAACTGGAATGGTGTTTGTTTGCTATACTTATACAAGTTATAATCAAACTTTACAAGCCATGAAATTAATTGCACTCTTTCTGTTTTTGTTGTTAAATGCCTAAGAAGTTTTCTAAATTTGTAAAGGCACTGTTAGATAATTTGGAGTTGAGTAATTACTCCAGATACTGTATAACCTGTATAACCTTTTTTTTTTTGTCTTGAAGTCGTGTTTATATAAGAAATAATTGTGAGAAACATTTGATAATGTACAAAGCAGTCTATAATGACACCGTTCAGTACATTTTTATATTTTTTGTTACATCCCACTCTTTGTAAATATCCTTGAAGAAGCTTAATAATAAAATGTATTTCCATATCACCATGCCTTTCCATGTGAAAACCGGAGCCTCTCTCTCTAGTCAAGGTATCCAAAGAAAATATTATTTGGTTGTATTATATTCCCAGGCCTTGGTAAGAGAACTATTTTGGAAATAGTATTTGTAAATGGAACTAATGCTATATTTAAGAACACTGATTTTTTTTAACTGCCTAAAATAAAAAACTACTCATTATTATAATCTTACATGCAACTTGAGGTAATTATCTGAAGGTTTTATTTCTTGGAATTAAAGTCTGGAATAATTACAAATTTTTCAGGAACTACCATCAAATAATCTACAACTGCAACTGCCAGAAAACTTAAGTTAAAAACCTAATATCAAAGTAAATTTCCTAGGACTGAAGACATAAGGCATTGTCTGGTTCTTACCCCTTAGTTATAAAGACTATTAAATAGTTGAGAGAAGCAAGCTATGGGCATTTTCATCTTACAAAAATTGTCCCAAGACTTTGGGAAAAAAATAAATAAATACGGATATAGAATAAAGGTGGCTAGGGTGGCCCAAGGCTGGACAGCTTCTGATAAATAAGGCCTCCATCTTCCTTTACTTTAGAGTAGCATAGTTAGGCCAAAGCAGCAATAAAAAGCAACAGTTCATCACTCTGCCAATGAACTTCCAATATAGTTATGCCAGAAGTTCAAGACACACAGCTAATATTCTTTTGCTTTTATTTCACATGTAAATTTGTGTTGCTAATATAGCAATTCTTCAGAAAGTCCGTGTGTCTGGTATTAATATGTAAGTTCTGTGAACCAAGATATGAGAACTTAATAGAACTAAAACTTGACATTTATTGAAAATAAGGGAAAATCAGCTCAATTTAGAAAATTATTCATCCTTGGTAGTCTACATTTAACTCATATTTTAGGTACATTTCAGGTTTACTGATTTTACTGTGATTATTAAACTTTTTAAATTCTAAATTCACAGAAGCATATAGTAAGAAATTCAAATACCTCAAAGGAGAACAAATAAAAAATTAAGTCTCTTCCTACCCCTAAAATTCACTTCCAGATTGGGAAATTTCATCATGATTATTGGGTATCCTTTCCTTCTTATATACAAGTAAATATCACAGAAGAGAAAACAACTAGTCTGCATTAAAATATTCATTTCTATGGAATTACTTACAAGCTTTTCTTTAAATGTAGCTTTTCTCCAACAAAAATGGAATCATTACTCTAAAACATTTTGAACCCTGCTCTTTTCACTTAATAAATCTTAAGAGATCTTTCCATGTCAGAACATAAGTCATATTTTAAAATATGTGGATAGTTCTATTTTTAATCAGTCCCCTGTAAATGATCATTTAGATTGTTTCCTGTTTTTATTGAACCAATTAGTGTTCATGTTTACTTTTTAAAATAAAAATACAGCAACTAGCTTTAAGGAAACTTAGTTTCATGATAACTTGTTTCACACCTAAGAACACACATTTGTTCCCACAGTTAAACAACTTTAAAAGATCAATGTTCAGCTGTACTGTATGTAAGAGGGGCTATTTTAATTGACTGTGAAGAAATAAAAATACTTATTTACCTGTGATATATGAAATGCATTCCCTTTATTTTAGTTTCATAGGCAGACTTGTGGGCAAAAAGTCCAAATTTGAACTATCACTGCCAAGCAAGTTCACTAAATCCAGCCACAGGTGATGGAGAAGGTTTTGACTGATGTGCATTTATCTGTTGGCTTCTACCACAAAGTCTCTGATGACGGAGTAACGCAAAAAAGTTAAATCTTTCTCCCATCTTCTTAGGATTCATTAACATATCATACCCCTGAAGTAATTGCTGCTTCAATGATGGCTCAGCTGATTTATCTAAAAGAACCTGAAAAGAAAAGTTCTTAGTAAAAATAACTAGAAGAAAAGATTTCTAGTTATATGCAGCAATACTAATGACTATCAGCTAGTCAATAAAGCAGTGCTTAAAATGTGATTTCTAATCATCTGCCTCAAAATCATGGGGTACTTATTAAAAACATAGGTTGCTGTGACACAACCCTATGAATTTGTATGTTTAACCAAGATTCCCAGATGGTCTGATCTACACTGACGGGTTAAAATGTCCTCAGAACAGTTATGAAATTCATACTTTTAACTGCAGTCAAGTTTTCTTAGTGAACATGAACACTATTTGAGTATTTTAATTCTAAGTCATATGGAGATGCATGAACCTAGGGCTGCTCCACCCACAGGCCATCTGGTAAAACTAAACGGGAAGAGAATGGAACTCCAAGGTTCTGATTAAATACAAGAACATTAAGGCCAGGTAAACTTATTTAAAATATTTGTTGGAAATACTGTGAAATTAAAATATTTAATGATAGGGAAATAAATCATTACCTTCAGCCGGACATCAATGCCCATATTTTTTAAAAACGTTTGTTGTTGTATTGGACCCAGAGAAGCCACTCTTCCCTGTACCATTCTGCGCAAATAACTGAAGTCCACATCGGCTGTTAGGTCTGCTGTTCCTGGGGCAATTAAGACATCATGAAGCTTGTGGCCACAAAACCCCTTGAACATAATTTTTAAAATGATGAGTTTTTGTCCTTTTATGCTATTACCAAGATTAAAGAAATGCTATCATTTTAGTACATTTTATATAACAACTGTTAAGGAAAAAAAAATATGGCCTAAGTCAGTAGTTCACAAACTCTTAACTGTAGTAGCACCCATTTCTTCAAATTAAATGCTATGTGGAAAACCCAATATAGAGGACAGTGTTGGAGCACCTGAAGATGCTGCTGCCCTCAACAGTTATTTAACATTTTCTTTAATGCCTGTGGATGAGATCTCATTAATTCTCCAGATGAATCCAGGTTATCAGAACCTAGATGGTGTTTTACAAAGTCTAACCATTAACCCATCAGAATCACCTAAGAATATAAGGTCTGTCCAGAAAAAGTCCAACCATTGTTAATATAATGAGAAGTGTTTGTGCAACATCCATGTAACCTGGTAGCCAAGGAGAGTGGACTGGAATGTATATGTGTGAACAATGACTTCACCATACTAGTCAGTAGGGGTGGTAGACACCGTTGAATGAGCATGTGTACTGTGTGGCCATCACATTCAAAATGGCTGAGTGAGTACAGCAGTGAGTCTAATTTTGTGTTCAGTTTAAACATTCCTCCACAGAAACTATTCAGATGATTCATAAGACCGCAGCTATGAGCAACTGGTGATTGGAAATTCATCACGACAACGCACCTGCTCATATATCTCATCTCATCCAGAGGTTTTTCGCAAAACATCAAATTACCCAGTGACTCAGCCCCGCTCCAGCCCAGATTTGGTACCCTCTGACCTCTGACTTTTCCCAAAAAATCAGCTTTGAAAGGGAAGAGATTTCAGGCCGTTGATGAGATTCAGGAAAATACGATGAGGCAGCTGATGGCGACTGGGAGAACTGTGTGGGGTCCCAAGAGAGGTCCTATACTTTGAAGGGGACTGAGGCATCATTGTCCTATATACAGTGTTTTGTATCTTGTATCTTCTTCAAGAAATGTCTATTTTTCATAGTACATGGCTGGATACTTTCTGGACATACCTCATGATTCTATCCAGACCTAGAGGCTTATAACCTGGAAGGTAAGGCTCAGAAGTTGGCATTTTAAACACACTGTACAGGTTTTTCTTAGGTATGATAAAGTTAAAAACTGAGAACCACAGATCTAGAAAATGACTAATGGCATCTTCCATAAATGTATTTCAGTTAAAGTATATTCAACAGAATTGAACATATTCAAAGAACTTAAGAATGGATGTATAGGAAGGATAAAAAAATACATCTGGAGCAAAAAAAAAGATGTTGAAAATCTGATAGAAAAAGTTTGACTACAGTAACTAGGTCAAATATCCAAAGAAGTACCAAAAACTTTTTTTAAATGAAAAAAGGGTGAAAAATTTCAAAAACTATAGGAAAATCTTTGCATTTGTAGATGCTTCTTAGGATCTATGCAGACCCCGGTTCTGCAACTTAAGAAGGAATGTAGATAATTCAGATTCTGTTCAAAGGAAATTTGGACAGTGAATTTAGGCTTAGGAATTAAATCTAGAGTTAAGAGTAATTATAATGTAAATTACTATTAATTATAAAATAATGTCATACAATAGTGCTAAGCACTGCAGAAAGCAAAAATAAAGTTTTTTTTTTACAGTCGTGGTAGTTTTAAACCACAACAAAAAGTTACTACACAAACTGACTCAGACTGGCATGAGAAACTTAAAATACTGGCTTATAGGATCAATTCAGTTTTCAGCTTCTTTCTACCTACTGATAATTAGGAAATGAAAATCCTCCGTACTTTTTAAATTCCTGAAAAACTTCCCACTATAGAATTCTACAGATTCCAAAGGAATAGTTACCATTTCATCTCTGCACAAATTGTGGCTTTGGTTTTAGAGTAGAATATGTGTTAAGTTAAAATGAGCTTCAGTGGTGCTTAAACATGACTCTTAAAAGATTCTAAGCAAACAGATTACTTGAATAATGCTTCTTTAGTAATTCAAGATCTAGAAAAACCCTTATAGTGAATATTGACACAGGAATAAAATTAGCTTGAGAAAATTGTTAAATTTAAATGATTTTTTCCCTCTATTATTTTATTGTATATTTCCCATGGAATTAACAAAATTCTTTGGAAGTACTTTTAGATTCATTAGGTCATGAAATTTTTGAATTGGTGATGGGTTTCAGAGAGGTGACAGTTCTATCCATTTACATTCAAATAGTGAAAGACTGTTCTAATTACTATATATGAAATTTTATATTTTCTCATGCTTTACTAATCCTAGCAATCTGGGTTACCTTCACTCTTTTCCCTGTTTTGCTCTGGGTATTGTGGTTTTTAAAAATGTCTTTTTTCTTCAAAACATAAAGAAGGAGAATAAAACACTATTAAGGTACTAGTAGCACAAGTTAAATAAGTCAGACAGAGAAAGGCAAATACCATATGACCTTACTTGTATGTGGAGTCTAAAAAAGCTGAACTAGTAGAAACAGAGTGGTGGTTGCCAGGGGCTGAAGGAGAGGGGAGGCGGGAGATCGATCAGAGGGTATAAGCTTTCACTTATAAGATGCTTATAAATCCTGGAGATCTAATGTATAACGTGGTGACTACAGTTGACAATACTGTATTATTACTTGAAAATTGCTGAGAGTAGATCTTCAGTGTCACAGAACAAAACAAGTAGTAACTACGTGAGATGACAGAAGTGTTAACTAACCCTATTGTCATCATTTCACAGTAAATAAGGGTATCAAATCATTGAATTGTACACCTTAAACATTCACAGTGTTATAAGTCAATTATATCTCAATTAAGCGAATAGGGTGTGGGGGTGGGGAGCTATTATTAGCTCAGTGGTTTTCATTGAGGTTAAGTTTGCCCTCTTTACATCTGACTACATGTGGAGGTATTTTTATTATATCTGTGATGGGACAGTGCTCTTGGTATCTAGTGTAAGGCCAGAGATGCTGCTAAGCATCCTATAGTGCACAAAGCATGCCTCGACAACAAAGAATTAGTCTGGCCACAAATATCAACAGTGTGGAAAGTAAGAAACCCTGGTATAATGGAATCTCAGAAACTTGGAATCTAATCTCAACTCTACCACATAACCACCAAGTCATTTAATGCTTATCTGGGCCTCAGTCTTCTCATTGCAAAATGACAGATTGAACATGATCTTTACATGATCTTTAAGGAATTTTCAAGCATTAAGAGCTTATAAATCTATGAAATGTCTTGATGGTTTCTTTCCTATCCACTCTTTTTTTTGTGTAGCCTTCCAGATGATATATTTATTTACCTTGTTTTTCCAATTAATTTTTACTTTTAATTAATATATAAAGCATTTCAAAACCTATTTTGTACAAAGTTACATTATTTTTATATGATTTAAAAATTGTTTAAAAAGTCTACCTCAGCCTCCATATGCACAAAAATAAAGACCTTAAATGAGCCTCAAACCTAACAACTGATAACTAAAGTCATACCAATTAACTTCGGATAAGTCATATTACGGAGCTATACATACCCTGAAGGTGTCTGTCTTAGTCCCATCGTGACCATAATCGGCAATCAGCGCAGCGCCTCCAGTTTGCGCAATGCGCTGAGAAATGTCCTGAATAATAACACCAGCATCAGGACACACTTCCACGTGATCCCTGGTTTCATCATGCTAGTAAGGAAAGAAAATACAACATTCAAAAGAACTGCTTCCTTAGAGTTTTTCAGGTTTCCTTACAATGAGCATTTCTTAGTTACAATAAAAATAAATTTATTTTAAATATAAATATGTTCTCTACACTCAACTTTTCACATGACATCCTCTTTATTATACAAAACTCAGTTTTTTGATGCCATGCACTAAGCTTACAAAGGCATTTCAATTTTAATCCCTTTTTTAAAAAGGCATGTGGCCTCCCGACCCTTGAGGTGGCAAAGTACATTATCACTTAAGTGCCTGCCACATACTAGGTACTCAAAAAATATTGTGCTGAATGAACAAATGGTGTAAATCCGATTTTTTTTTTAAAAGAAAGACCATATCAAACAAGTATATCATGATGCCTTCTGTTAAAGGAGCTAAAGGCATCCTAATGGTATGCTTTATATCTAGAAACATCAGCTTATGAACTAGTACCAATATACTTGAAGCCTTTACTTCCCAAGACATTCAGGTATTAACTAAGGGCCCTCAATAAGTGCCTATCAGTTTAAAAAGTGAAATGGCAATATTAGTACTTGTCAACTTGACTAGTATATATGAAATTTCACTAGTTCCTGGGATAATGGAAAATCTCTTTTTCTTCTTAAGTAAAATAGACACTGGCTCTTGCCCTAACACCCTCTTGAAAATGAAGTACTGACCTGCCCTGATGTCTCTGCCTATAGTAGCACAGGTCTAACAGGTACAAACTCAGCTTCTCACCTCAGCTCTGCCCACTGCTTACCAGAGGCAAGTTACTTAGCCTCTTGGAGGAGTCCCCCTCTTCATCACATACCTACTAGGATTGTTGTGAGGATTGAATGAGACAATAAACCACTTACTCCCAGTGCTGCCTTTTTTTCTTTTTCTTTGTTCTTTTTTTGTTTAGGTTTTTCTTTTTGTTTTGTTTTGCCCCCAGTGCTAGTAAAAAAAGTACTGTGTTTCACCCCAGCCAGATGGCTCAGTTGGTTGGAGCATCGACCAAAAAGGTTGTGGGTTCAGTCCCAGGTCAGGGCACATACCTAGATTGCAGGTTCAATCCCCAGTCAGGGTATGTATGAGGGCAACCGGCCGATGTTGCTCTCTCACATCAATGTTTCTCTCTCTAAAATCAGTAATAAAATATCCTCAGGTGAGGATAAATAAATAAATGTAGTTTAATTATAAACCTTCGGGCATAACACACATCTCAGTGTACCATGCTGACATTTTTACCATCTTAGCATGCTCTTCAAGATGACAGATTCTATTACAATTCGCCCTGTTCACATGAGAAGAAAAAAATCACTCCTCTCATAAATGACTACTACTCAAGTCAAGAACTAAAATGAATTAGAAGTCCCAGGAGCAGGGGCTTAGCTCTCGATAGCTTTTTGAATTTGTTTCTCACTCAGGTAAAATTAAGTAGCCAGAATATAAAAAATAATGTTCACAAGCACTTAGGCTGGTATTTTAATTTACTTACGCTCTGCAAAGAAAACTTAATTCATAGATCCATGCTTAAAAGCTCTTGTGCTTTTAAAACTGGTAACTTCCGGCCCTGGCTGGCAAAGCTCAGTAAATACAGCGCCAGCTTGCAAATCTAAAGGGCGCTGGCTTAATTCCCAGTCAGGGAACATGCCTGCGTTGCAGGCCAGGTCCCCAGTTGGAGAGGCAACCAATCAATGTTTCTCTCGCACAAGGTTGTTGCTCTGCCTTCCTTGCTCCCTTCCCTCCCCTCTCTCTAAAAATAAATAAAAATAAAATCTTTAAAACCAGTAACTTCTGGGTTACAAGCTCTTAGTTATGGTCAAAAAAGTAGAAACCTTTTTTCTGAATTGGAAAAAAAAGTAATGAAACACAATCTAGAGCCCAAATATTCCTGAGGCGGGCAGGATTTTTTTAACCTTCTGCATAACTCCAGGATGGGCTCTTGTGATTTATTCCTTGGCACCAAGAGAAAACAGTAGTAAAATAACATTCTGGCCATCTAGAATCAAATTTAGCAGTGGGTGAAGCAGAGTAAAAAGACACACTACCTAGTAATAGAGTTGTTTTGAGAATTAAGTGAGAAAATACAGAGTAATACAAAGGACTCAATAAACATTAATTGTTACTCTATTATACACTGTACTACATTGTTTTCACAGACATCAAAACCTTACTGTCAACAAACAATACTGTCAACATTTGACAGGTAAACAGAGAAGGTAAGGGACTTGCTGAGTAAGCGTGTACATACTTTTATTAAATATGATGTCACACAGCTAAGAAATGACTTCAACCCACTCTCCTGAATCTAGATCCTCTGCACTTTTCATTATTAATCAAAAGCACCTCACATGTAAGCAACTCCTTCCCCCCTTGTAAAGAAGCTGTAATAAGACTTGGTTGGTAATAAACGAAAAAGATAAAACGTACTCATACCTGTATGAAGGCTTCTGCTGGGGTAGCACAAGGCGCCAAAACAAACCTCAGTTTATCAGAAACTTGTGGATCAATGTCAACTAATACTTCTCGCCATCCTTGTGGGGTTTTCTAAACACAAAATGACACATAAAAACAAATTTTCACAAGTTCTCAAAACTATCTTAGGCAAAAAGTACTACTAGTTTTCTCCTCTTACCATATATAAGATAGGTAAGTAACATTTACAGAGCACTTTACCACTTGAAATTATTCCAAGGCCTTACTTCATTCTACTCCATATAAGCAGGCTGATAGATACAAACTTAATGTAAGTGAGATAAGAGGTAGAGCTGTGGAAGATAAAATAAGCAGCATGCCTCAAAATGGAAAACAGACTTAGGAAGACTAATCAGAAGCTTTTGCTAATAAATTATTACATAATTATACATACTCTTAGCCATAGAAGTTATCAGTGCACATACATTACCACCAAATCTTAAATCTCCTCGTAAAAAGAATAAAGACAAATTTGAATCTTGGAATTTAAAAATACTTGTTAAAAAGAGATCTTTATTGTTCCATAGCCATGTATCATCTTACATGCTCATGCATCTTTACCTCAGGAGAATTAAGAATTCTTAATAATTATCCTAAGAGAATTAAGAATTCCACTTAATATTTCACTATTGCTTTTCAATTGTTTATATTCATGAGGCATTCCAAATATAGTTGACTTCAACCAGTAATGTTTATATACTGAATAATTAAATACCAAAAACATTCATTCTTACAACACAAGGCCCTTTGTTATTCAGTTATAAACATGACTTTTTTCCCCATCATACCTGAAACTTATGCACAGGAAGAACGTCAAAAAATTCATGTGCAAGATAAAAGCTGTATCCTATTTAAAAGTGGAAGAAAGAAATTAATGTTTAAGCATGTTTAACATAATGAATTGGTTCTTTGGAACATTAACAACAACAACAACAACAAAATGCCTCGTTCTTTGTATTGGAACCTGTGCTGCTTCCATAATCATCACAACCACAGAACCATTGCTCTCTTCACAGCAAAGCTACTCTGCAGAAAATACAGAGCGTCAATTATTATTATTCTCATTTTCCACATACTAGGGTCATAGAGCCAAATATCTCAACTATCAGTTTCATTTCTTATTCATTACTAGGCCTGAAGGAAATTAGAACTCAAATTTGCTAGCTGAAAGACTTAAATTTCCTAAAACCCTCTGAGGCCAGGAATAGCTGAGGTGTCTTGTCCAAATCAGACCCCTTTAGGTCTGAGCTGGAATTCATCAATGTAAGATTCATGAAGAGTGCAGGCATTTTCCTGCACTACACTGCTTGTGTTTAGGCAAGTAAGGATGTTCAAAAGGTGATAAACTAAACCCACCTAACACTGCTTCCTCCCGCCCCCGCTGCCTTGGGCTGCTTTAGCAGCAATACTAACATAAGGGTAGGGAAAAACTAAAAAGCACAAAGAGATTTTTGTTTGGTTTTGTTTTTGCAAAACCACATGAAATTCATTGTTCGTTAATGTTAGACAATTTTATTGTGTAATACAATGTTGTTGTTTTTCTTTTTTCTTTTTATTTTTATTTGTAGAGAGAAAGGAAGGGAGGGAGACAGGAAAGAAACATGGATCAGTTGCCTCTCACACATCCCCAACTGGGGACCTGGCCCAAAACCCAGGCATATGCCCTGAACTAGCAACCCTTAGCTTTGTAGGACAACGCCCAACCCACTGAGCCACACCAGTAAGGGCAACAATGTTTTTCATAGAATAAAATTCACTATTCTTGTAAGGGACTTGGCAGCACCAACTCAACCTATTTCAGACACTTCTCAACTTATGTTGGGGTTACCTCCTGATAAACCTTGTTAGGTCAAAAATGTATTTGATATACCTAACCCACCAAACATCACAGCTCTGCCCAGCCTACATTAAACATGCCCAGAACACTTACATTAGCATACAGTTGGGCTAAATCATTTCACGGCCAATGCCCAGCATAAGAGAATATTGTACAGCCTATCAGCAGTCCCAGGAAAGATCAAAATTCCAAACTTGAAGTACAGTCTTTACGGAATACATATCACTTTTGCACCATTGTAAAGGTGAAAAATTGTAAATCGAACCATTGTCAAATTGGGACGGTCTGTATATTGCTCCATAAGGTTGTGACTACCTATCACTCCTGTGAGGGGCTGTGATCAAAATTCTCTCATTAATCAATGTAAAATAATTACCTTTTGGAACATCCTGTAGATCGCGGTACCAGGAAATTGGAATCCCAGACTTAGTAACACCTTTCATATACACTGGAGATCCAGCACTTCGCTCTAAGGGAACCTTCTCTTCAGTCAGAGTTAATGCCTGAATCTCACTTAATTTTTGGCTCACCTCTACTAGATGTATCGAAATGTCACAGTTTTTCAGCACAGATCCAAGCTGACTAAACACCTAAATACAAAAAGAAGAAAAATTGGAAAAATACAATGTGTTGAGTGGTTTTTATGTTTTCTAACCATTGGCCTCAATAATTTGTTCGTCGCAGTACAAGTTATAATTGGCTCCTTACACAAGCCAGTGGCCCATGAGAACCACAACCTTATTAGAGTTATTAAACATAGTCTATATAAGAAAGGAATAGGATACAATTTGGTTTCCTAATGATAAAATTCAGAACTGTGATTAACAAATGAAAATAAAAGATTTCCCCATCCTCACCAGCATTTGGTGTTGTCAGACTTGCTAATTTTGAGGGTATAGTAGTATATCACCGATTTTACCTTTCATTTCCCTGACTACCGATGAGTCTGAGAATCTTTTTGTTTTTATTGGCCATTTGGATTTTCTGTTTCATGATGGGCTTGTTCACACTAGTGATTTCTCCGTCACCTTATTGACTTAAAGGACTACTAGTTCTTTGTGCGTTACGTGTATTGCAAGTAACTTCTCTAACTTGTAGTTTGTCTCACCACTCTCTTTATGGTGTCTTTGAAGAACAACAAGTTCCTGGTTTCTTTAAAGAATACAAAATTCTTAATTTTAATATAATGCAAATTATTAATATATTTTCCTTTATGTCTTCTGTTTTATGTATAATTTAAAAACTCTTCCCTACTCAGGAGACAAACATGTTTTCCCACAATGTCTTCTAAATGCTTTATAGATTTAGCTTTCACATTCTCCTCCACCCCTATACTTTAATCTTACAAACAGACAATACTTAATCAACCACTATGTTACTGTGACATTATATTTTAGCTGAGAAATATGAGATTAAGGAGGTGGGACCAAAAATCAAGAAAATCAACAAAGTTTGCAAACTCAGATACACATACATGAGACTTGAAGACATTCTTTCATTACCTACCCTCAGAATATCCTCTGCAAGCGTACCCCGACCTGGGCCCAGTTCTACCAGCTGGAAAGCTGTGCTTTTTCCATTGGCCATCCATTCACTAATAAACCATATTCCTAGCAGCTGTGACAGGGAAAAACACATTAAATTATTATGAAGAATAAAAGTACACCACAATATAAAACTCCATGAAAATGCAAACTTTATGACAGAAAGCAAAATGTTTGCAAACAACTATATGAATTTAATACAGGAAACCTTGCTGGGACTATGTTACAACACATACCAGTTAGGAAGCTTTAATAACTACAGCAAATTGTTAAAATGCACCTTCCACTATAAAAGGTCCCATGACACAGATAAGAGAATATCACTTACAGAAAGGTACTAGTATTTGAAAGCAAATAGACATATGAAATATTATTATATAACTTCACATTCATATGATTTCAATAATTACATGGCTCGCCCTGCCTGGTCTAGCTCAGTGGGTTGTGTGTCGACCTGCAAACCAAATGCTTGCCAGTTCGATTCCCAGTCAGAGCAGATGCATGGGTTACTGGCCAGGTCCTCAGTTGGGAGGTGCACAAGAGGAAACTGATTGATGTTTCTCTCTCACATGAAAGATTCTCTCCTTTTCCTTCTCTCTCCCTTCCCCTCTCTCTAAAATAAAATCTTTTAAAAAAATAATTATATGGCTCTTAGACACAAGAAATATATTTTTAATACCTGAATTCTAGTTCCTCTTAAGTACTGTTTCTTATTTCTAAAATGATCAAAGGTTATCATATGAAAATAAATAAACTAGAATTCTTGAAAAGAATCCAAAGTTTCTTACAGGGAGACGTCTACTGTAACTCTGGCTAAAACATGGCTGGGGGGAAGGGCTGTAGAGCTCATTATGATTCCAGCAATTCCTTCCGGGGTACACTCTACCTCTTTCCTCACCGTTGCCTTTGTCTTGCTTCCTTCTCCCACTCTCATATTTCATCTGGTTCGCTTCTTTTCTTACCTCTTTACCTCCATCTCTTTTTCTTCTCTTTCCTTTTGTTTCTCTTACAGCTACATTCCCTTTTTTACAGCAAAGTATAAACTTTTCAAATGTCCATTATACCATTTTCGTTCCTCTGTTGCCTTTCTATTACCTCAATATATAAACTACTAAATAATTAAAACTTATGATGAATCACAAAAACAAAGCTGTAAAATACTATTATAGAGTCAGACACTTTGATTTGCTTTCAAATGTTTGTGATATTAGTTTCTTTTATAGTTTAGATTGATATTACCTCCCCAAAGATCTGACTTATCTCAGGCGAAGTAATAAAATCTCCTTTTTCTCCTAGCATGTCACGGTACACATAATATCCCTGAGTAAAAAGAGAAAATGGAGAAAACAAATTAATTTCCAAATAAGACTTTATAAACACCCCTCCAGAATCTTTCATAATGTATATAATGTATACAACAAAATAAATTATGTAGTTAAGAAAGTTCTCTCTTCTAAATAAGCAAGTAAACGCAGTATCTTTACCTACATTTTACAAAGTGACAGTCATTTTGCAGAACTGGTGGAAAACCAATGACTTCTTCACTAGAAAGTCAGAAGCCAGGCAGTCCATCTCTGCGTTCCACCCTCCTTCCCTTTCCCGCAGTAAGACCCTGCCTACCCCGCTAGGTTACTCCCCCAAATTCTCACATTCTGTTTCAAATTAGCCCTGCCTGCTGGCCATGGTATTTCCTGACCTGAGTGCTGGTTCCATGGAGTGTTCAGTGGAAATTCATCAAGCCACATACTTGTGATTTATGCATTTTCCATATGAACGTCATAGCTCAATAGTGTTTGGGTATGTTGTTTTTTTTTTTAATTGGCCCTGCTTGTCCACACATCCATGCCACTGAAACGCCTTCCCCGCTCCTTTTCCATTACTTCCTGGCAATCTTATTTTCATCCACCAAATCTGCCGAAATGCCACATTTTCTGACCTCCTTTTCCTCCAGCCTTTCAACCTCAGATTAAATCCAGTGTTTCCTTTTCTGAGCTCATTTATTTATAAGTCCATTCTTCACTAGACAGCATAGCGGGGGAAGACTATGTCTTACTTACTTTCCTATCCCAAGTTTTATCATAATGAATAACCTTCAAGAAACACGTGGGCACTGTTCAAAAATTCCCTGTGGTCCTCATGCCCCTTCTTCCACCACCTTCCTCATAGCAGGTGGCTTGGGCTCCTGCCCACACAGAATTTAAGTACAACTTCTCAGCTTCCTGACCCTACTTGGCCTCCACCCATTCTTTCCTTGGGACTCAAAATACGAAATGCCTACCCGTTCTATTCTTATCCAAACCGGACCCCTCCTGTGCTCTGGATTGATTGCAATTCCTCATCCAGCTCCCATGAGCCAGGACCTTTGGCATCATCTGATCTTTCTCTCATAGCTTCAACTTTTCCCTCTCAGCATTAGAAATATAATTAAATGTAAAAATTATTTTTGCCCTAACCGGTGGCTTAGATGGTTGAAGTGTCATTCTGTACACCAAAAGGTTATGGGTTCGATTCCCGGTCAGGGCACATACCTAGGTTGTGGGTTTGATCCCCAGACGATGCATGTATGGGGAGGCAACTGATTGATGTCTCTCTCTCTCCTCTCCTTCCTCTCTTTCTAAAATCAGTAAACATATCCTCAGGTGAGGAGCCATGCAGCATCTCCCCTCTAGCCTTCCTCCTTCCTTCATAAGCAAGCATTTCATGGGTGTTTTTAAGTGTTGTGAGTCCCTTTGGTAGTACTGTGAAACCTGTGGACTCCTTTAGAGAATGTTTTCAAATGCACAGGACATAAAACATACAGGATTACAAAAGAAAGCAACTGAAAAATACTTATCGAATATTTAAAAATAAATTGGTGATACAGTAATATATATGCTCCTTTATAACCATATTAAAAAACAAAATCCAGCTGAAGGTCGAATAAATAACAAAGTTCTGAAGCACAGGTGATCACAATGGTATTTTGAGATAGTTGTGATCGATCACTCTGTGAGGTGACAATATCAATCATTTCTACTGATGCTAACTCAAGTCAAAGGTATTGCTGATGCTACTGGTTGTTGCCTACATTCACAGTTAGAGAAAAGGTAAATTTCAGTTAGAATTTAATTAAAATAGCAGCCTTGCCTAAACCTCTGGACAATGGGCCACTCCACCACATCCAGCAACAAGCCATACCAACCCCAGAATTCCACAGATCTCATATTTCAACTCAGCAAAAGGTGAAACACTCTAAAATAAAAGGACTACAGAGTTTCAACGAGGGGCTCCGTGGAGCAGGCAAGGAAATACGGGCCAGAAAGCTGCGACAATATTGGATTCCAGATCAGCAAAGACCCAGACCTTTCATTCTCAAAAAGAAAAACCAGAATATGCTTCCGATGCCTGCTGAAGCCATCCCAACACAGACAACTCTCCAGGTTCTAAATTCCTATTCAAATTCATGTACAGGACTGAACTCTCTACCCTTCACCTCGCTCCTAAATCGGTTACCGTTCTTCCTCTTCCTCCATTCCCTTATCCCAGAGAAATGATGGTATCCCACCATCTCCCATCGGCCCTGGTAGAATCGTCACCCTTCCCTCATCTCATAAATCCAACGGGTTACACTGTTTCCTGAACAGGTTTGGAATTTGTCATCTGTATAAGGCATTGCCGCTGACGTGATCCAGGCCCGACCAGGTGACAGATGAATTGATCCGTCCCCAGGTCCTGCGGAGCGGGGTGTGACTCTTCCCCTGCAAGGCAGCCTGGCCGCCTGGGCTGAAGACGTTCCGGCTCCCCTCCAGACTCGCACCTCGCGAATCTGCTAAAGCAGGCCTGGCCGTCGGGCTCCCCGACCCATACCTTGGCTGGGTTGGTCAAGACCTCCTTCATGTACTCGGCCACAGTGATGGGGCCAGTAGACTTTATTTTATACACAAGATGCCGCAGCATCGGAGTCACCGGGTTGTTTTCTACCGGCTCTTTCCCGGAGCTGAAGTATTTCCCTCTCCAAAGGCAGGGAATGACTGCGAAGAACAGACATTAAATAGGACCCATTAAAAACCTTAGTATTTACACGTGCACAGCAGTCTGAGCGCTGTCAAACTGGCTTCGTCAACCCTCAAACCCGCCCGAAGCCAGGGAAGCAGTCTCCAGGCCGCAGCACGCACACACGGCACAGGCTGGCGAGCACTTTGCCCTCGACCTCTTAGCCCTTTTCCGTCGGAGGCTGAACTCGCCTCCAGCCCGGGCGCGGGGGGCTGAACGGGGCGTCCCTCGCGGTTTCCACAGCAACCGGGGTTCGGGCGGGGCGAACACTTACCCGCTCCCGCCGCAGCGTTCAGCGACCTGGCTCCTGCCTTCGCGAGGACAGACATGCTGACCTACCCTGGCAGCCGCGGGCCCCTCGGGGGTGGGGATTACAGCCATTTCCGGGAGAGACTACGCCCCCGCGGGAAATACGTCACTCGGCCTAGCGGAAGGAACCTGCCGAAGTTCCCGCGTGCGTTGCTAACCATGGCGGCTACCAAGAAACCTTTGGAGTTCCACGCCAAGCGGCCCTGGGGTCCGGACCAGGGTGTAGAAGGTACGGACGAGGACGACGAAGACGATAACGATGAATCCGAGAATGGGTTCTCCATGGAGGAAGTGTTACGGCTTGGAGGCACCAAGGTAATGGCCGTGGGCTGCAGAAAGGGGCACCGGGGAGCGGTCCCGCACCTCTTCTTCACCACTGCTCTTTACAAGACAAAAGCCGAATTGAGCGTTTTTGTGCTCTAGCCTTAGAATGTAGGCGGGCCTCTCATTTTGTGGACGTAGTGTAACAGGCACTCCGTCAGGTCGGAGAGGACTGACTTTTCTGGCCGTGACCTCGTGGCGTCCGTGTTTTGAACTCCAGTGGTGTTGGGTTTTACATCGCGTTCTCACCAAGTACATGCACTTGCTCACTGTATGCTCAAGAAGCTCTTGGAACTTACATCCTGGTTATGGGAAAGGAACTGGAACCAAACTGTGGAATACATAGCACGTCAGATGCTGAGGGGATCTGGGAACCCTTCACTGAGATAGACGTTCGAGCGAAAACCTGAAGGAAAATAAGGACTGAGCCTTGTTTCATGAACAACAGAAATGTCAGTTTAGCTGAGGCAGAGTGAGGTTAGGGGAGGGAAGTAAGAAACGAGGTCAGAGAAGTAAGATGGTAGGGTTTTGCTCTGGGTTTGACGAAACCATTAGAGGATTTGGAGCAAATATGTGACAGAATTTGGCTTATTTTTTATTTAGTCTTGTTTTGAGATTAGAATCGGGAGTGGGGTGGGGATGGAATAGACGCAGGAGGAATGTATCTTACAGGAACAGATTCAGTTTGCTCTGTTCTGGGACTGTATTTGATTTTTAAATATGTAATATATGTACATGCTACAAAAAGGTTTTGTCTTGTTTCATTTTTAAGGAAGGGATACATGGCGAAAAGCCCTTTTTCCCTGCTTTTTACTCTAGCCTTGCAATTTACTTTCCAGGAATCAGTATATTTATAAGCCTCTTTTGTATCTTCCAAGGAAATACACATGCATGTAATTTTTTTACACAAGGGCACCATACTACATCTATATATAATATTTTGCATTGGCTTTTTATTTTGCCTTAGAGATCCTTCCATATCAGAATGTAAAGTTCTGTCTTTGGTTTAAACCTGCATAAATCATTGTGTCTGTGTTAATTTTCTATCGGCCATTTATTGTGGACATGTAAGTTGTCAATATTTTGCTGTGTTAAATAATGTTTCAGCTATAACTTTGAATATTTCTTCCCACATTTGTAAGTGTACCTTCAATCTAAATATGTAGAAATGGAACGGCTGAGTCAAAGGATGTGTGTATTCTGTGTAGTTTGATTAAAGATGGCAGATTGCCCTCCTTAGAGGTTGTGCCAGTTTACACTCCCATCAGCCATGAAGGAAAGTCCACCCCCAACTCTTTCCCTAACACCGCCTGTCATAATTTGATCTTTGCTTATCTGACAGATTAAAAAATGGATGCATCATTGTGATTTTAATTTGAATTTCTCTAAATGTCAGTGAGGTTGAGCATCCTTCCATATTTTTAGAGTCACTTTTTTCTATGAACCATTTGTTTATATTTTCTTCATATATTTCTATTGAGCTGTCACCTCCTTAACTGATGTGTAGGAACTTTTATGTTGATTATTAAGACAAATTACTTTGATATGACTTGCAAGTATTTTCAGTTATTTGTCTCTTGATATGTATAAGAGAGGATGATAAATTTACCCATTCTTTCCTTTATGGTCCCTAAGTTTTGTTTCAAATTTGGAAGGGTTTTTCCCTACTCTGAAATTCTTTTAAAAAATTATGTTGTGCCTTCTCCCATTATTTTACGGTTCTATTTTTTTACATCTAAATCTATGATCCCTCAAGTATTTTCATGTAGGATGAGAAACCAGGCAATACCATGACAACTGATTTCAAAGATAGAAGTTGCACATTAACTTTTGACGTTATAACTAAACTGTTGGATTTGTAAGTTTTTTTTTTATGTTTTTATGCAGCACGATTACCTTTTGCTGGCTGCTTTAGATGAGAATGAGGAAGTTGTGGATGGAGGCAAAAAGGGAACAATTGATGACCTTCAAAGAGGTGAATTGGAAGCATTTATTCAAAATCTGAATTTGACCAAGTATGCAAAAGCTTTCGTAATTGAAGATGAACCAACCAACAAAGAAGATGCCAACAAAAAAGCAAACGTATCTAAATTAGGTAATAAAAAGCAAAATGCAGTAGAAAGTGAAAGGACATCAGTGAGTAAGCTGAAAAATAAGAAGAGACCAGAACAACATTCTGATGAGAACAGCAGTGCCGTACCAAAAGGAAAGAAAGATAAACAACAGGACGTCTTTGAATTTTTTGAGAGACAGGCATTGTTGCTGAAGCCTGGAGGCAAATGGTATGATCTTGAGTACAGCAATGAATATTCTTTGGAACCCCAGCCTCGGGATGTTGTGTCTAAGTACAAAACTTTGGCTCAGAAGTTGTATGAGCATGAAATTGACTTATACAAAAATAAGACAAATAATCAAAAGGGAGCCTCTTCTACCTGGATGAAGGCGATTGTGTCATCTGGGACCCTAGGTGACAGGATGGCAGCCATGATTCTTCTTATTCAGGATGATGCTGTTCACACACTCCAGTTTGTAGAAACTCTTGTAAACCTTGTGAAAAAGAAAGGCAGCAAACAGCAGTGCCTTGTGGCTCTGGATACTTTCAAAGAGTTACTCATTACAGACCTTTTGCCAGATAATCGAAAACTAAGGGTTTTCAGCCAGCGTCCTTTTGACAAGCTAGAACAATTGTCCAGTGGCAACAAGGACTCAAGAGACAGAAGGTTGATTTTATGGTATTTTGAACACCAGCTGAAACACTTAGTGGCTGAATTTGTGCAGGTCTTAGAAACTTTAAGTCATGATTCATTAGTAGCCACCAAAACCCGGGCCCTTTCAGTGGCTCATGAGCTTCTTTGTAACAAACCAGAGGAAGAAAAGGCTCTTCTTGTACAGGTAGTAAACAAGCTGGGAGATCCACAGAACAGAATAGCCACGAAAGCCTCCCATCTTTTAGAGACATTGCTTTGTAAACATCCCAACATGAAGGGCGTTGTGTGTGGTGAAGTAGAAAGGCTGCTCTTTCGCTCAAATATCAGTTCTAAAGCTCAATATTATGCAATTTGCTTTTTAAATCAAATGGTTCTCTCCCATGAAGAAAGTGAACTGGCTAACAAACTAATAACTCTTTATTTTTGTTTTTTTCGGACTTGTATCAAGAAAAAAGATATGGAATCAAAAATGCTTAGTGCTCTTTTAACAGGAGTGAATAGGGCGTACCCTTATTCCCAGACTGGAGATGACAAAGTGAGAGAACAGGTTGATACATTGTTTAAAGTGTTACATATTGTGAATTTTAATACCAGTGTGCAAGCTTTAATGTTGCTTTTCCAAGTAATGAATTCTCAGCAGACAATATCGAATCGATACTATGCAGCATTATACAGGTAAGTAATACCCTTTTAATATGTGAATATGAGGAATAATGTTATACATACACAGTGCCCCTCTGTGGGGCAAGAAAAAGACTTACAAAACTGAATTTTATGCTCCCCTCAGACTTGTTCTTCACGAACTTTGAGCCACTTAATCTTTGTTTCCCTGTTGGATAACTACCATATTTTTCCATATAGAATGTGCTCTGGTGTATACTGTGCACCCATGTTTTTGGCCCAAACTTTCAGGGGGGAAAATTTTTGTTTTAATTAATTCAATTTTTTATTTATATTTAGAAACAAAACCAATTATCATATTTCAGGATATTATTTTGCATACAGATGTCACTATTGCTTTCTGGAGTTCACTTATAATGCACAAGCATAAATAAAAGAATTTAAAACATTTACATAGCCCTAGCTAGTGTGGCTCAGTGGACTGAGCACCGACCTGTGATACAAAGGGTCACTGGTTTGATTCCCAGTGTAGGGCACATACCTGGGTTGCAGGCTAGGTCCCCGGGTGGGGCGGGGCACACAAGATGCAACCGCATGTTGATGTTTCTCCCTCCCTTCTCCTCTCCAAAAATAAATTAATAAAATCTTTAAAACATTTATGTAGATACAGAATTAGTACTACCCATGTATAACACTCATCCTTATTTTTCAAAAATTTGAGCAAAAATGTGTGCATTATACATGGCAAAATATGGTATGTTACATTCTTTGAAAACATTGTCATTTTTTATTTGGAGAAGTTTTTAAATACAGAAAAATGCACTCCTCCCCAAAGCATACATATCCTACCACCAAATATTTCAAATTTAACATTTTGCTGTATTTGTTTTAAATCTTTTGGGATATTAAAGAGTTAGAACTACAGATGGAAGTGTTCTTCTCTTCCCACTCCTCACCCCATCCTCAATCCTGTATTTCTTTATCCTGTCCTTCACACAGCCATTTAGTGACTCACTCAACAGGAACTGACGTGCCAACTATATACTGGGTACTGTCCCAGGTGCCTAGGATATATATAGCACAGTGCACAAAATTCCCACCACTAGAGGTACTTTCATTTATATTGGGGAAGTCCGATGGTGAACAGGAAAGTTTGTTAGGTAGGGAGGGTTGGTGGTTGCAATTTTGGAATAAGTTTTAATACTGGGATTAAGATTTTGTATACTGAACTTTGTAATTGTCCTGCGGTGTACCATTGAGGGATGATCTTTTGAACAGCACTCCAAGTATACCAGTGAGCTTTGCATTCCCTTCTTTTTTTTTTTTGTAATTTTACAATCATATGTTTTGTGAGAAATGTAATGTCGTGGTTAATTCTTGGACTAAGCCACACTGTCTAAATTTGAGTCTCAGCCATTAGTTTGCTGTATAACTTTGAACAAATTACTTAATCCTTATTATAGCCCTATAGGTAAACATGAGTAATCCCATTTTATTGTGGCATGGTTTGTCTAAAAAATGGAGTGGGAAGCCTATCTCCTAGGGTACTTATGAAGATTATGAAACTTTCCCAAGGTAACACAGCTAGAAAATGACAAAATGGGGACTTTGATAAGATTAGTGAGTATTAATGTATATATTATCCCATGTAATCTTCATATGTATGTTAAGCACTTAACAGTGCCTGATACATACAAGTTCTGAACTGTAAGTATTGGCTGCTGCTATTAATAATATTATTCACATGGATTTCTTCAGTTTAATCCTTTTAATGGCCCTCCTTTCTGTGGGGTCCAATAATTTGTGCAAAATCATGCAAACTATAGTTAGGTGGCAAATCCACGTAACTTGTACTGGAGTTCATAATGTTTCACGGCACTGATTGCACTGGGACACTAAAAAGAATCTCAAAGGCCTCTCTCTGCATAACTCTTTTCAAGTAATAAAAACTTCACTTTTTTAGTTTGGGAAGATTCCAATGCTGAAAATGTAGAGGATTCACTATCTTTAGTTTTTTGTAACTTCTGAGGATTACAAGAACTTACAATCTTTAGAAAATGTTTGGAGTCTATTGGAAAACATTTTTCTAATATCATTCAACATCTCAGTGTTTACTAACATACAGTTTCACATCTGGAGAGTAAGCACATTCTTAAATTCTTTAAATTACTGCTTGCCAAGAACCCTTACAGATGGATTTGCTCAGGGCTTAAAAGACTTCTTAGAGAATTTATTTCCTCTTGGTTTTATTAAGTACCCTATAAATAAAAAGTCCCTAATATTTGGGGATAAAAGGAATGAAATTATTTGATTTATAAAAATGTGCTTTATGAAAAGCTGCAGGAACATGCTCTCTGTCAAATGGAGATACACCTATCTAAATTCTCATATGTTTCCATTGATGTGTAATGGAACTTAATAATTAAAAATGGGTTGCAAAACGGATGAAAAATTTAAATGTGAAGAGAAAAAATTGAATATTGAAGCTTGAATAATGCAGAATATTACTAATAGGTAGGTAGGTGCTAGAATTATGGAAATGACAAATGGGAAAACTGGGTATGCAGAGCAATATGATAGTGTTTTACAATATTAAATATTTTTATTTCTATAATTAACAGGGAAAAGTTAATAGAAGTACTTAGAACAAGAAGTAATGATTCCACGTGAGCATTTCTGGAGGACAGTTAGTTCTGGGTATCCCATCTCTGGAGGTTCACATCAGTTGCAGCATCTCTAATCTGTAGGATTGAGCAACTAGAATAAAGAGAGAATTTAAAACTAATATGAGGTAATAGTTGAGAATCCTGCAGAAGAGACTTTAGGGAGAGAAGACATAAGTTTATAGGGTCAAATATTTGAAAGGTGGTCATATGAAGTATAATTACATTGTGAGGGTTTTTTTCCCCAACTTTATTGAGGTATAATTAGCAAATAAAACTGTATATATTTGAAGTGTAAAATGTGATGATTTCTTATACAAATACATTGCAGTGATTACTGTAATCAAGTTAATTAACATCCATCACCTCACATAGTAATACCTTTTTTTCTTTGGTAATAAGAATGCTTGACATCTAATTCCTCAAATTCGAGTGTATAGCATAATTATAGGTGATTATCAACTATAGTCACCGTGCTGTACATTAGTTCCTTGGAATTTACTCATAACTGAAAGTTTTGCCCTTGGACCAATATCCCCCCATTTCTACCCACCCTCTGCTGCTAGGACCCACAAATGTTCTCTGTTTCTGAGGTCAAGTTTTTTTTTTTTTTAAGATTTCGTATGTAAGTGAAATTATACAGTAGCTGTCTTTCTCTGTGACTTATTTCACTTAGCATAATGTCCTCCAGGTTCATCCATGATGCAAACAGCAGGATTTCTTTTTTTCTTATGGCTGAGTAATAGTCCATTGTATGTTAATATTACATTTTTATCCCTTCATCTGTTGTTGGGCACGTAGGTTGCTTCCATACTTTGGCTGTTGTGGAAAATGCCATCAACATGGGAGCACAGATACCTTTCAAAATACTGATTTCATTTCATGGGAGTATATATCCAGAAATGGGATTGCTGGGTCATGTGGTAGCTCTATTTTTAGTTTTTTGAGGACCTTCTATACTGTTTTCCCTAGTGGCTGCACCAATTTATACTCCTACCAACAGTGTACAAGGATTCCCTGTTTTCCCCATCCTCATCAAAGTTTGTTATCTCTTGTTTTCTTGGTAATAGCCATCCTAACAGGTGTGAGGTGGTTTTTATTTACATTTCCTTGATGATTAGTCATGTTGAGCACATTTTCACATGCCTGTTGGCCATTTGTCTTTGGAAAAATGCTTATTCAGATCTTTGGCCCACTTTTCAAATCGGTTGGGAGAGGGGTTTTGTTTGTTTCTTGCTGTTGGAGTCTACAGGGTTCCTTATGTATTTGTATATTAATTCTTTATTAGATAATGGTTTGCAAATATTTTCTCCCATTCCATGGGTTACCTTTTTATTTTGTTGGTTATGTCCTTTGCTGTGCAGAAACTTTTTAGTTTGATAGAGTTCTATTTATTTTGCTTTTTTCGCTTGTTTAGGTTATTTTGTGTTACTTCAGATGGCAGTATTAGAATAATGGTTGGAAATTATACAGGAGCAGATTTCAGCTATGGGTTAAGAGGAGATAGACTTTCTAGTAAAATTTTGTCCAAAAATGGATTGGGTTCCTAGTAAGAGAGTGGACACTCCACAATCACTATAGGTGTTGCATAACCACTTACCATGGAATAACCATTTATTCATTCAGTAAATTAAGCGCCAGACACTGAGGTTATAACTGAATAACACAGGCCAACCCGCAGTTCCATTGGACTTGGGCTTAGCGGGGATTAAAAGATTGAACAGTGTCTTAAACTGCAAAGAGCATAAATACGGAATTGATAGAACAATGGAGGAACCTGTTTTAGATATTATGGACATGTAGACAGTTGGGGAAGAATGTTCTGGGCAGAGAGAATGGCGTATATGGGTGTTACACAGTCAGTACATCAGACTAGATATTCTCTGAAGTCCTTACAATTCAGTTTTCTACTATATATGTATGGTCTTCACTAGAACCATGTGGAGGAGGCTGCGTGTGGTCACCCAGCTAGTGGGTAGTGATGCAAGGATGAGAACCCAGATCTAGTCCACTGCTCTCATGGATCGGTTATTGTTTGGTCTTGGATTAGCTTTTCATGTGTGGTTCTGTATCTATAAAAATTAATCCTGTTAGGGCTGTGCCCCCTTAGTCTAGGCAAGGGTGCCCAACCTTTTGTCATCTCTGGGCCACCCTGGAAGAAGAGTTGTCTTGGGCCACACATTACATACACACTAATGAAAACTGATGAGCAAAAAAAAAGGTTTTAAGTAAATTTACAATTTTGTGTTGGGCCCCATAGCCATCCTGGGTCCTGTGTGGCCTGTGGACCGCAGGGTAGACACCGCTGGAGAGGATGGAGAACCATTTGGAAAAGAGTTAAAAAAAACAGACGTCTCTTTCCTGTGATCACCCACCCCTACCATCATCATTCTTTTTGTTCTGGTCATTGACTTGCATTTTGCCTCTTGGCAGAAATAATCTCTTGTTCTGAAATAAGTAGGAAGGTTATCCCTAACTAAGATAAAGTTAGTAGTTGCCTCTGGTATGTGGCTGCTGGTTGTAGAAATGTTTTATGAATGAACACTTGATCTTATTTTTTTGTTTTATAGGAAGATGTTGGACCCAGGATTGAGGATGTGTTCAAAGCAAGCCATGTTTCTTAACCTCGTCTACAAATCTCTCAAAGCTGACATCGTGTTGCGCAGGGTGAAGGCTTTTGTAAAGAGGTTACTTCAAGTTACTTGTGAACAGATGCCACCATTCATATGTGGAGCTTTATATCTTGTGTCAGAGATCCTTAAAGCAAAACCAGGTTTAAGAAGTCAACTAGAAGATCATCTGGTATATTTTACAACTATTGTTTAAATTGTGTTCTGAAATATATTGGTGTTTTTCTTCTTTGCTTCAATGACAGTAATTTTCTTAGATAGCCGGAGCATGTCAGTCATGCACTTGGACAGAGCTGGACTTTTAGTCCCAGGTGTACAGTTTACCAGCTGGGCGTATTGCTTGACCACTTTACTCATAATAAACCACACTATACTAAACTGCACATATATGAAATAATTACAGACAGTTATAGGGCTAGTAGATCTCTTAAACCCATTTCTTCAGTTGTGAAATGAACATAATAACGTCTGTCTGGTAGGGTTATTTAAAACATGTCGGAAATTTATTTAAAGGCTGAATGTTTTTATGTGATAAAAGTCCCAAAGTCTCAGGGATTCTTGGCTCAAAACTTAATTCTGTTACATTAAGAAAAAAGATATGTTCTTCCCTCTATCTAAATCTCCTTGATGGAACTTGAATGTTTCACCAGAATTGCAATAAGTGTATCTACTTTAAAACTGCCTCACATAATTGAATACAGACTTATAGTTGATTGATTCAGATTCATTAAACCACTTTTTCAGGAGTCGGATGATGAAGAAAATTTTATTGACGTAAAAGATGATGAAGACATAGAAACATTTACTGATGCAGATAAAGAAAAAAGTACCGTGAAAAAAGTCGGGACAGAAGAAACTGTGTCTGAAAGTCATGCAGAAACCAAGAAAGCAGAGTCTGCCTCTTGGGTACACTTTGATAATTTGAAAGGTGAGCTTTTTAAATCTTTAAATTATTCTCAAATTTTTAAAATAGGGACTTAGCAGTCCTCAGTATTGCTTTCTTAAAAACAGGAGCTCTCATAACCAGATATATTTAAGACCTTAGAAGTACATTTTTAATGTAGTGGGTCATTTATTTATTCACAATACTACAGATAGTAAATATATATTTTAAAATAATTTAAATCTTAGAAATTAAAGCAAATACCTTTTAGAACTTTGAAGATTTAGTGAGAAAACTATGGACATGGACATGTTAGCTGCACAATAAACCTTCATTTTATTCAGCTATTAATGTAAAAGTTTGTGTCTTTGAACGAAGTTTAGTTTCTTGATCTTTACCTGTATATGTATATATGTAAAGGCCTCAAACATGGAACATGTATGAAGATATGAAATGTGTATACATGAAAGTTTTATTTATAAACAAAAGTATTTTGGTTAGATAATTGTGAATTGTATGGAGGTTTTGGTTCTTTTGTTGTTTGAGCATCATATTCACCCTCTACAGTTTCTTAATGTTTTAGGATTGAGAACTTTCTGTGAGATGGAAACTAAGTTTTAGATATATGTACACAAGCTGAATTAAGTCTATTGACTTAATGGCCAAAATAAATCTTTAAAAATGCATTCTCTTCATTTGAGGCTGTAAAGAAAAGGTTACTAGTCTCAAGGATCAAGAAATACGTCAGGCCTGTTCAAACTTGCGGGACTTGGGGTCAAATTACTTTCTCCAAATTTCGGTTTGTCTGTAAAATAGAAAAGACAAGGTTGGTAGCCACCAAGAAAGTTTTTAAAAGAAATCCATCAGGAGTCTTGGGGCTAAACTGGGAATAATTCTTTAGAAGGTTGATGAGCACATACATTGTGAAATAGACAATTCATAGTGTGTTCTGAAAGGTCTTTGGTTTCAATTTTTTAATCCTGAGTTCCTGAAAACATGGGGAAAATGTGAACCCTGTTCCAAGTGAGAATTATTTCTGGCCATAATTTAATGATAAATATTTAGAACACTCAAAAGTTCCAAAAGACTTTAGACCTATTTCATCTTCAAATCATTTGCCATCTTAACATTTATGACATAATTGACCAAAAAATAGGCATCTTTTGTTGTTATTTGAAAAGGGGAGAAGTTTTGAAGTGGACCTTTTAGTAGCTGGGATAAAATGCGGCCTGATTTATTCAATAGCAAATGCTAACATCGGTGCCAAGATAAATTCTTGAAGGGGCTTGGAGTTAATAATCTAGGTGGGCTGCTCGGCTAATTGAGAACGTTGGAGATTTTATCTGTTGGTAACATCAGTGATAGTAGCATTAGTGATATCTTGGGCTAAGAATAAAGCATTTGAGAAATTCTGGGTTTTTTTGTTGTTGGTCTCAGGTGGCAAACGGTTAAATACATATGATCCATTCAGTAGAAACCCTTTGTTCTGTGGAGCTGAAAATACAAGTTTTTGGGAACTCAAAAACGTAAGATAATTTCTATTTGTCTTTTGATTCATTTGTACGATATATTTGTCCTCATGGATTTAACACCCTGGAGTACTCATTTTTCTTGCAAATAATTAATATATTGTTATTTAGACATGAGTTAATTGTCATAAGGAAGCAGTTTGAAGGACGTCACTCAGCTATAATACTTTATAACCCGTATTTCTTGTTGCCTCTGATAAACATTAAATTTCCACATTTATACGTTTCTGAATGCACATAGAGAAAATTCTTAACTAATGCACATGCAAAATAAGGATGTTGTACATGGCTACAAATAAAGTTTGCTTTTTTTAGGTAGATTATTGCATATAACAGTTCTGTAAAATAGGTAAATTTTGCTTTATGCATTAATGCCCCTGAAAAGTTTTGTGATGAAAGTACTTTTTGCAGATTACTTTCTAAATGTGTAGGAGTAGCTTTACAAGTGGTTTCTCTTGTAAAGCAATTAAGTGTTTTCCTATACAGTGATTCTGTAGGTGTGAGCACAGATTCCTGGACCCCTAACCCCCTTTCAGCAAGCCTGCAAGGTCACAACTACTTTCAGAATGATACTAAGGCAGTATTTACCTTTGTCACGATGTTGACAGTGGCACTGATGGTGTAAAAGAAACAATGGATAAAACTGTTGCTGCCTTAGCATGATAAAGACTAACGCTAAGATATACTCGCATCTATTATATTCTTTACTGCCACATATTTTCAGTTTAAAAAACAAACAAACAAAAACCAGCCAGTATCATGTTAGAATGATGAGGCAGGAAAAGTTAATTGATTTTATTATCTTGACTCTAAACTACATTTGTCTTTAATATCCTGTGTGCATGTACAGCAAGAGCGCACCATGCATTCTGCTGCATGCCTAAGTGGGGAAGTCGTCTTCTCTCCCAAGGACAAGTGTCTGTGTAGGTGTTGAAAACTCAATTAGCTACTTTTTTCATGAAAGACTGGCTGAACAACAGACTTTGTTTATTCAGACTTGGGTGTTGGAAAGACATTGTCTTGAACATGAAGAAAATCCACAATTATGTGAAAGGCTATTAATAAATCCTGTCTTTTTCAATTATATATCTGTATGAGACCAGACTTTCTTCATATACTTCAACTAAAATAACATGAAATACGGAAGCAGATGTGAGAATCCATTTTCTTTTATTAAGCTAGACATTAAGATCTGCAAAGCTGTAAAATAATGCTACTCTTCTCACTAATATTTATTTGTCCTTCAAAAGTTTTCATGAAATATATTAATATATAATAGGTCTATTGTTACTTTAAACTATTAATATGTAATAGGTTTATTGTTATTTTAAGTTAAAATGTTTGTTGTAATTTCTAATTAGGTAAATAACAATAGAGATATCCCATGTAAATTATGGAAGTTTAAGCAGCCCTGAGACCAAAATATTGAGAATCACTCCTAATGTATTAGCCTAACTTTCAAGTCTCTGGATTTTCTGAAATAATCAATTATTGTAGTAAGAATTGACCTCACTCACAATTTTCCTTTTAGCTGTCTGAACATTTTCATCCCTCTGTGGCTCTATTTGCAAAGACTATCCTTCAGGTAAGTCTAAAATATTCAAAAGACAGGATAAAAGTAAGTAATCTAGTTTTAGATAATAAATAAATGGTCATACAATATTTTCTCCATCAGATAGGATCATACCCATTTGTCTGCTGTTGTAAAGGAGCAATGACTTACTGAATACAGGGCAGCAGTTAAGTGTTCCCACTCTGAGATGAGTGGAAATACAGGATTTTAGGAAACCACAGTTACTTAGTACATTCTGGCTTTTCTCCTAGAGAAATGTTGCCTTCTCCTTTCCTCTTTGCTACTATAGGGTTTGGTTCCTAGTTAATGGTTAAATGACCTATATTATTTATATTATTTACCTATCCATATAGTCAGCAATTTATCATAGAATACATAGAATGTGTATTTGATTTTGTTAAGAATAATGTGCATGACAAATATTTGAAGTCACTTATTACAGTTTGTGCCTTCTTTGTATTATAACAGATACTTAGAATTTCTTATTTTTTTTCTCATCTGGATGCATACATGCAATTTAAGTTCTGAAATTGCCCCCATCTTTCAGGGAAATTATATTGAGTATTCAGGGGACCCACTGCAGGATTTTACACTGATGAGATTCTTGGATCGATTTGTATACCGAAATCCAAAGCCACATAAAGGCAAAGGTATGCTTCTATTTGATGAATTATTTGGTTTTCAGTATTGACATTTAATAAACAGTACGAGCGTATGACTAAAGTTTTACATTACGCTGTGATGATTTTACATTTCAGACAACACGGACAGCGTTGTGATGCAGCCAAAAAGAAAACATTTTATGAAGGATACTCATAGTCTTGCTGGTGAGTGTTAATAATAATATTTTTTTATATTTTATTTATTTACGTAGTTATTTAGAGGGGAATGAAGGGAGAAATAGAGGGAGAGAAACATTAATCAGTTGCCTCTCGCTCGCCCCCAAATGGCCTCCTGGCCTGCGACCCAGGCATGTGCCCTGACGGGTAATCGAACCAGCAGCCCTTGGTTTGCAGGCCAGCGCTCAGTCCACTGAGCCACACCAGTCAGGGCTATAATAATTTATAAAAGCCTGGGCAGTTGAAACTTACAATATAGTGTAGGTTGATAACACGTAAGTTGTGTTATGTGCTCCACTGTGTTAGAATAAAACCTAAGCACCAGAGACATTAGCCATCTTTTATACCCAAGGACATGTAGGCATTACTAAGTCTGCTCTGTCTGACTGGGCCTTTTTTTTTTTTAACTTTATTACACAAAATTTGAAACATATCCAAAGTAAAGAAATAGTATGATCAACTTCTCCCCCACCCCTTCCCCAGTGACCATGACCCAGCTTTAACAGTTACCAATATTTTGCCATTCTGCTATCACCTGTGGCTTTATCAATGAAAACCACCCCCTTCCCAATAGATATATGTACTTACTATCTTTTATAATTCAGACCATCTTAAGCTCTCTAATATGAGCTTAGCAGAAAACCCATAGTTTTGTTACAGAGCATCATGTTAACTTAGTGGTAAAGTTCTACTTTAATGGGTTTTCACCCATCTTGAGATCTAACTCTTTGTTTTTCTATTCAGAGCCAGCATTTCTTTGCATACCAAATCCAAACTCCTTTTCATTCTAATGCTACGGTGAAAACACACCTTATAAACCATTTCATTTCCAACCTACTTCACAGAGGTCCAGAGGTGTGAAAAGACTTGCCCAAATAGAATAAGCCAAATTCCTCTTTAATCAAGATGAGTCAGAAATTTCTGCTTTGAAGAGGGAAAACTAATGTGCCTGTAGCTCCCTACTCTTGTTCTTAGTTTTCCTCAGTATTAAGTAAAAGTGTGGATAATTCTGTTTGCCTTGGCTTCCTACTTGCAGAATAACAGGCATTGTCATTTTTCTAAGATGAAAATGGCAAGTTTAAAGTGATTATTTATTAAAAGAACTGTTTGAATTTTTACCTCTCTTGAAATTAAGATCTAGGATGCAGCTGGAGGACAGTGTGAGACCCTTTTCTTTCACTGCGATGTACAGAAAGCTAAATACTGCCTCCCTTTCATGGTGCCTGACGCTCACTTTCATATGTTGGCTCTGCTCCACACAGACTCTTCCACAGACTGTCCTCTGCACACTAGGACCCCTTCTGTCCCCCTTCATGACATTTTGAGACTTTAGACTTGTAGGTACGCTGTATTTAGTCTTAAGAGCTTGAATAACACTAAAAGACTTTCTTTAGTAAATTAATATTTTTAACTGAATTTTTCTAGTGAACAGTAAGGAGTTCCTTGCAAAAGAAGAAAGCCAAATACCAGTGGACCAAGTGTTTTTCTATAGGTAATATACTTAATATAGTTTTGTTTGGGGAACTGTTAAAATTTAAAAGTTTAGAATCCATAAAAGGCTTTGTTAACATAGGCCAACGCTGAAAACGTTAGACATATCAGTATTCATTTTTGTGAAGATAATTTATAAATCATTTCGCTGACATTAAGATACCTTAAGGGAACTTAAACAAGTAAATTTGGGGGTTTTGTTTTTAATTAGCATTTTTGTTTTATGAATCTTGACATTGTAGAACTTAATCTTTAATTTCCTTTTTTTAATACAGTAATTTTCTAACAGGCTTTACATCTGTATTAGTCTAACATAATGACAGACAACTCATGAGTCCAAATTAGTCCAAAATGTGGCTCTAAGCAGAATTAGCAAAATGCACTTTGCCGCTAGAGAGATAAGTCCTGAACCTACTGGTATATTATTACTAAATGCCTTACAGTAGTAAAGGAACTGTTACCTCATGGTTTGTTAATTTTGTTTGATTTGCTCTATTAAAACATTTTATGTGAAGAATTTTGAGTGTATGATCCTATCTCAAAATGCTGTTTTATTGTATCCTAACATGACAGTAAGTCTGATAAAATAATATGAGTAGAAGTCAGCCATATTTTACGATATTCTAATAATTTTATCAGTGTTGACCTTAAAACAACCTTTCACATGTACCATTTAATTAAGGTGAGTTGAGGATTTTTTATGAGGAACTAAACCTAAATATTTGAAATTTAGACTTCACATTTTAGAAGTTTCCAACTCTTTTGTAGAATTCAACTTTTTCCTACAGTAAATACAAATTGTAGTCATTTATTTCCAACTGAGTTAACAGCTTTTACACTTGTTTTGGTGAATGGTCATAGGTGCTTTGATTATAGTAAAGTAATTCCTTTAGTAAAATTATCCAATATATGACATGAATTTTATTTTAGGTATTATAAAAAAGTTGCTATTGTTAAAGAAAAACAAAAACGGAATGCAGATGAAGAAAGTATAGAAGATGTGGATGATGAGGAATTTGAAAAGATGATTGGTAATTTGTTGACTCTTCAATTTGTAAAATAATTTATTACTATTTATTTATAGAACTCATGGAGTATCAGTGGTAGAAGTGGCCTTAGTTTAAAAAAATCATTTAACTAAGAATACCATGCAAATCACTATGGAGAATTAAAAAATATTTCGGTGAGATAATTCACATGACAAATTCATGGAGGAAAAAATATATTTACATGAATATATTCATTCTTAAGGCCAAATCTTTGATAAAAGAGAAACCATTTTTACTGTTACTAATCTTGCATTATTGGTAGCAGTAGTCTACTATTTCATCTATTTTATCTTCATACTCCACAGAGCTAGAAAACCTTAATTGAAATTTAAACTGAAGAGAAAACATGGGAAATTAGAAAGGCTTACATTGAGTTCACTTGAATAGTTCTAATAAAGTAAAAAGGACTGCAGTTGTTAAATATTTGCTATTTACCCTCCTTTTATAAAAGAACTATTGATGGAATCCAAAATTAACTGGACCGCATATTAGTTTAGGAATTTAATTAAGGTCAGTATATTCATAGGTTTATTTTGGTGTTTGTCATAAACAGAATCCTGAGTGTTACTTGATTTAGAAGAAAGACACATCAACTTAGTTATTCTTTGCTGTATCTTACAATTTGTATATTGTTCTCTGGCAGATACATTTGAAGATGATAATTGTTTCACCTCTGGAAAGGATGATCTTGATTTTGCTGGGTAAAATACATTTCTTCATTATGTTTTTTTCACTGCTTCCTCAGCATTTTCCAAACTGTTCCTCTTGAGTAAGTTTGGAAAGTGAATCCAGTACTTTCATTTTGGACCTTCATAATGCATGTTAAATAAAGGGCCTTCTGTAACTCTCCTTTTAAACCTCTTCATAGCCTAATACCCTGGTAGTCACCAAATCACATTTTAAAAAACAGCATCCTCTTTTACATTACAAGTTTCCATCTTTCTTCAGCAATGTGAAAAAGAAAACAAAAAGAGTTAAGGGTGAGCCAGAAGATGGAGATTCAGAAGACAGTGATGATGACCTTGATAACTTGGATGATGATGAAGTTTCTATAGGAAGTATGAATGAAGAATTTACTGAAATTGATGAAGATGGAGGAACATTCATGGACGTGTTGGATGATGAAGGTGAGGGCATTCAGGGTAAGCACTTTTTAAAATACAAGAATGAAACAAACTATCTTCTTCCTCAGCAAAGGCTAGTTTTTCTGTTGAATGTGCTGAGTTTTGGACTTATATTTTAATCAACATTTAGGCTATGTGTGCGATACCTGTTGAGCTGTTAGGTTGCTTTTTTAAATAATAGAATAGTAATTATTAGTTTCTAAAAGTCAATATTCATCATTCATCTCATAACCCTAGAGTAGTCCTGTTGTTTTTAAATTACTTAACAGCACTTTTTTTGGTAATAGAACTTAATGATGAAGTCAGCTCCAAAGTCAGTTCTAAGAAAAGCAAGAGGAAAGGTGCAAATGATTTTGACTTTGCTGGATCATTTCAAGGTAAGAAAATGTATTTATTAGTCTCTTTGAAACATAAGCGTTGTGCATATGAGAGATATTACTCATTATTTCAGGAAATTAACTTTTCTAAATTATTTGTTGGTGCAATTTAGTTTATTTTTACAATGGAAAATAAATTTTATATATTTCAATCTGAATACACATCTGAATATCTCTAGATCACTTTTTTCATTCATGTTTAAACCATTCAGTTATATTTAAGCCTTACATTTTCCATAAACACCTTTTGCCTTTTCTCAACCAACTCTTAACTCTGTGTCGTTTGATATGCTCTTTGTTAATTAGATAGATATTTTTAAAGGAAAATCACTGAGTATTATAAACAAACCTTTATTTATTATGTAATAAACATACCTTCAGTAATTTCTTAATAGTCCAAAGAATAAAAACTCTGGCTTAATTAGAATTTACATTTTGTCTTAAATATTCCAAAACCCATCCATGTCAACTTTGGAATTTTAATCTTGCCTGATACTGTGAAATTGGGTAAACCTTGATCAGTGGCCAAATCTGAAAAGGCAAAAAGATATAATAGTCATCTGAACAATTCTATTAGGATATTACCTTTTAAAAAAGTAGTATATACTAACTCTTAAACATATTTCTATCTTTAAATGCCAGCTACCTAATGGTGATAGAAGATAATAATTGCAATTGTGTATTTTAGCCCAAATATATTTTTTAACAAAACTGTATTGAAAGATGTATATTTTTCAAAAATCACTGGATTTACAATTGAATGATCTAGGCTTATACTTTTTAGGACCCAGGGGAAAAAAGAAAAGAAATCTCAGTGACTCCGACCTGTTTGTATCTGCTGAAGAGGTAAGGCTACTATACTACTTTAAGAAGTTAGCTATTCAACTTTGTTCTAAGTTTTCTAATAAAAGTACCTCTCCCCTCCTCCCCTTTTTTTAAAGTTTGGCCACCTATTGGATGAAAATATGGGATCCAAGTTTGACAACATTGGCATGAATGCCATGGCTAACAAAGATAATGCAAGTAAGTAACTTGAATTTTTAATTGAGGTTTTTTAATAGTCATACTTAGAACTTCTGAAGATTATATAGTATGAGTTGGCTAAGTAACTTTTTAAATACTTTATAGACGCTTTAATTTTTTCTGATATTGATAGTTACTGGCTTCTGTCCTTTTGCTAATAAAAGTGTTCAGGGGAAATAAAATCTTCAGAGCATTTGTTCCTTTCCTGTCCTAGTCTCTTCTTTCTAAAACGGCAATCTTTGGTCCTAAGTACGGAGGGAAGGTAACAACAAGCGGGGGGTTTGCAGAGTGGACAGAAACAACTGTAGACCAGAAGTTCTGTCACTCAGTGGGGTGTTTTAGGGGCCTCCAAGAGTCTGCAATGTGGAGTGTTCATCTTTCTTCTCCCCCAAAGGCCTCAAGCAGCTTAGGTGGGAGGCTGAACGTGATGACTGGCTACACAACAGAGATGTGAAAAGTATCATCAAGAAAAAGAAGAATTTCAAAAAGAGGAGACCAAAAACTACTCAGAAAATTAAGAAGCAAAGAAAATGAGTGTTTTCTCAACAAATTATAAATTAAAATTCTACTTACTCCTAACTTTTGTTGTTCAGCCATTTTTCTTGATCCTGCTCTCGGATTCCATACATTCCAGAACATTCAATGGATTTGTAATAAACTATAAATAAAAATAGTTGTCATTTATAAAATCATGTAAACGTTAAAAATAAACTATTGAGAACCATCAAGCTTATTTTCTTTCTTGCTACATATTTCATGTAGAAGCGCCTGTAGTAATCATTGTAATGAGCACTATTAGGCAAATACTGTGCTAATTACACAGTGTTACCTTGTTTGATCCTTAAAACAATTTGTGTAGTGGGCATAATTATCTAATTGACAGAGAAGGAAACGGCTCCATGGTGTTAGCAAACCTAAGATGTGTTTTAAATTTTAAATTGCGGTTTGATGCCATCCCCACCTCAGGTATCCAGCCCGAGAGCTAACTGCTCTCTCGTAGGTTACTCTCAGCAAGAGTTTACTCTGTTCTCAGAAGGTGCTAACATAGGTATGAATTTTTTTTTTCCTTTTGGAAATTGATATCACAAAATAATGTCATTTAGCTCTTAGTTGAGCGTAAGAAAAATTACTACTTAGTTTCGATAAATACCTACAAGATGAATGGGCTACCTGAAACATACCTTCTAAGATGGAGGGAAATTTCTTGCTCATTGTTTGCCTGAAATCTGATGGGGGGGAAAAAATCTAAATTAGACATTAGGAATTAATTACATTAATTCATGCAGCCATAATATAGTGCTAGCCTTAGGGTCTATCAACTAGGAATCCCACAGAGCAGAAAAATTTCTTAAGGTCCTTTTGGTAATCCAGGAACTATATCCTTTTGGATCTAAATTGCACTTGCCTTACATATAGCCATCTGTAGTAATTTTGTAGTTTTTAAAATTTTGGCCTATATACATGATATAAGTTACTTAGAAATATTTAAAAGCAAATTTTTAATGTGTATTTCCGTAAGGGAATTACTTTTATGGATGCAACTTGTTTTGGATTTAGAAATAAGACTTTGTTTTTTAAGTTGATTTTAAACTTTGATTTGCTTTTAAATACTGTTGGGATGATTTATACCCACCCTGAAGAGTTTAAAAGTATAGAGACTTTGTGACTATCCAAAATTATCATGTAACAATGTTCTAGTGAAGTACTTTTAAGAAAACAAGTGACACCTTTCAAGGTTGGCCACCACTCAGGCCTGCTTTGGTTAAAGAAAGCAGCACTTCTTAACTTAAAATATGTGAGCTCAAAAAAAATCACCCTGTGAAATGTCAAAGCACTTTCAGTGACGGCCAGTGGCACAGCAAAAGTTTTCAGTGCCCCGTACTGATGCAGACAGGGCTCAGTGAACCTAAGAAAATGGTGACAATTCAACTACACTACTCAGTCTACCAAAGGACGAGGTGCACTTTGCTCCAACTGTGCTCCCCAAAGAAGCCAGACATAGGACACTTGCTCTATGCCCCCCACTAGTAAGACTCCGGGAAGTAGGAAACCTTTCCCCTAGTCTACAAATACAAATACTAATTTTTAAGGAGGAAATTAAGAATAATTTATAATAATTGATACCTAGTTTCCCTTGTGGCCATAAAAATGCCTAATAATGCTGAATTGGAAGAAGCAGTTTCTCTAAAAATGTCATCTCGCACTTAAAATGCAGAAGCAAACTGCATACCCCCTATAATATGCTAACTTCTCATCTATGATTACCTTGGCTTGTGTCCATCTTTTTAAACAAAGCATACGCTCCAAAAACGCCCAAAAGTTCAGCCACTAAAACTCCTTTAAAGATCTTCTTTGCCAGGGGTTCCAAAGTGCGAGCCATCCTAAGTTTAACAACAAATATGTGTAAACCTAAATGAGCATGTTCAAACATAACACCGTTTCTACAAAAATAACTCCAGTTAATTCCCACAGTTTGAATGATTAGCTGTAGAGGAATAAAACCCCAAAGTTACCGGTTACTTATTTGTATTAAGAGATGTCCCAAGTTCCTAGTTTTCAATCTCCATGCCCTAGGGCAGCAATTTTCAACCAGTGTACTACAACAATTTTTAAAACATGCAATAACAGTATTTAGTTGGGGGCACTGACTTCTCTTCCCTAAAACTGTCAAATGACAACAGCCAACACAACCATCTGGTGTGAATGAATAAAAATTATACCTATAAATCATGCCAATTTTTTTCTCAGACAAAAATACACCTTTTGGTGTGCTGCATAATTTTAGTAATTAGATTTTGTGTGCTGTGAGATGAACAATGTTGAAAATTGCTGCCCTATGGGCACAATGAACCAAAGTCATTGGATAAAGCAGAGAGGAGAATGGAAGAAGGTACTGTAAACAGAATAATTTATGGACTTACAATTTTAAAACTGTCTAAGGATATAAAAGTGTGGGAGATAGAGTAATTTTTTAGCTGAACTAGGAATTAAGGTATCATCTAATAGGTACGGTCTGTGAAAGCTTGTAAAATACTCTACAAAAATAAGGTTATTCTGTAAGTCATACACGTCTATAGCTGGAGCTTTTCGTTTATTTACACAACATATATTGAACTACATGCAACAGCCCAGGCATTTTATACAAAGCTGAGCAATAACTGGTTCTTGTTCCTGAACAGCTACTATTCTCACAGTATTTTCAAACTATGTCACCCAAAAGCTTGTTAAAATGCGCATGCCTGAGCCTCGGCCTCCAATTCCCCAGTCCCCAGGTTCTGATTGAGCAACTGCAGGCTGGGTGCCCCAGTAATTTGCCCTGCAGCAGATAACTCCAGTTAACGATCATACAGGAGGCCAAAGGACCAAATGAGGAGGAAAACTGACCTAATCGCCTAGTAAGTGGCAAGACTGGACTTTAAATCCTGATTCTCTTCCTGTAATTAAAATAAAATCTAATCAAAAGAGAGGATTGAGTCTTTATTCTCTTTCTCTAAAGTAGAAGCTAACCACAGTAAAGGGCTATATAACAAGAAAATAGCATATAGACTCTTACTGGATATATGAAGTGTAAACCCAAGTTTTTACTCTGCCTCCTTACAACCCTAAAGTCAAGAACGACAGGAGAACCACAGCTTTCAATCTCAATATTTTGATACTGTCCTAGGTATGCTCTTTGTCACATTGTTCTCTGCCCTTTGTGCAGATGGTATGTTCTCTAACACTCAGCAGCCCCAGCTCTGCTCACTGTCCTGCATTTACTCCATTCACTTCTGAGTCTTTTTCACAGTGCCCAAGGATGGGGGTAATTAAATGCCCTACCTTTGTAGGATTATCCTACTAAAATCGTTATCAGGTGTCCCTTCTCCCCAAATTCCCTTCTCTCACTTTGATAATGTGATCACCCTGGGAACTAAAAGATTAAAATTTTATTACTCTTACGTAAAAGAAATGAAGCAGAGGAAGGAAGGAAGGAAGGAGGGAGGGGAGGAAGGAAGGAGGGAGGGGAAAAAGGAAGGGAGGAAAGGGAGCAAGGAAGGGAGGAAAGGGAGGGAGGGAAGGAGTAAGAGGAGGAGGAAGAAGAGGAGGAGAAGAACTTATAACCACCAGGCAGGTGAGTGGGTAGGGAGAGTTGTTTTGCTGTTTACGACAATGCTGGACATTACTGACAGGAAATAAATCCCGATCAGTACAGGGAGCTCTTAAAGAGTTATTTCTAATGTTCAAGGGGTGAAAAGAACAAAACAAGGCCTGTCTGTAGCCAGACCCAGTGTAAGGAATCCAAGTAAAACTGTGTTTTGTTTGCTGGAGAGGATGAGGTTAAGGGTTCAAACAATAAAATCCAGATAACACTGTATAATAAATAAATTACCTTGCCTGAAAATGTGTGCCTCTCACACACACAATTTTACATTCCAAGTCCCTCAGCTCTGGAGAGGCGTTCATAACGAGGGATAAAGTCAATTTGATAAGACCACCAAAGGCATACTGTCCAAAACAAAGCTAGGTTACTAAGTGGCAGAGGAGGAACAAAAGTAGACATGCTTTTGGAGAAGGATGGAACCTAAGTGAAGTTTAAAATAAAGTCCTCTGATGGGCTCAAAGGACAAGCAGGGCTGTGCGTCACGGGGTTACCATCTCACTGGGCTGAGAGGCTGACTCAAGGCACAGAAGCTTAAGACAATGTTCAATGTTGCATCCGAAAACCCCTCATTTGTCCACCGAAGCTGGAAATCAGCCTGGCTGATGGTTTCACACAGCCAGGTCTCTTGCAGGTGAGACGTTGCAGAACAAGGTTTCTCAGCTACGTCTCTGGGTTTAATTAGCAAGCCCAGTTTTTTCAGGTTCCCACCGTCAAGAGCCAAGCAACCTCCGAGGCGCCTGGGCCGCGGACCTTAACGACCCTCCGCGCCTCGCTACCCCGCATCACCGCGGCCCCCTGCTCCCACCGTGCTCCCCGGTGCACTGTGGCTGCTCCCGACTCTCACTGGCCGGGGACCCCCCGGAGTTCCAGCCCGGCCTGCGCCGTTCCGGCCGCGGGGCCAAGGTGGCCAAACGACCCGGAAACACTCGGGCAGGTCACGCGCCCGCTCCAGCGGACTGGAGACAGTGACATCGAAGTGTCCTCGGCGTGGCCCCAAAACTCTAGCGAGGCCCCACGAAACCCTGCCGCACCCCGCGCTCTGGGTAGCCCAAGCCACACCTGTGAACCAGAGCCCCCGCCGCCGTCTCGCCGGAATCTTGCACACGCGGAGCTGCGCCCGGCGAGGGTTGGCAGAGCCCCGCCCCTCCCGGCGTTGGCCCCGCCCCCACACCGTGATTTTTTTTTATTGTACTCTTCCTAGGACCCTATTCTGACTGCGCACTACATACATTATTTTATTGAATCCTCAACACAACCCTCTGCTGTGAATATCTCATTTTAGACAGAAGGGGAAAGGCTTACCCTGCCCGCAGTCACACAACTACTAAGAGACAGGACTTGTATTTGAACCAAGGACGCCAACTCCAAAGCCTGCGCTCATTTTGCTGCACCCTTCAACCCAAAGTATGATAGTCCCTAGGAATCAGCGTATTGACTTCACCTGGGAGCTTGTTAGAACTGCAGATCTACTGGAGCAAAATCTGTAACTTAGCCAGGTCCCTAGACAATTCGACTGGAAATTAAAATTTGAGAAGTACTGCCTATGAAGCCCACCAGGTCGGAGGAGGAAGAGGGGGAAGGGGAGAAGGAGAAAAAAAAATAGAGGTCTATTAAGGTACCAGGTGCAAAAGAAAGCTTGGATACCCCAAATAGACACAGATCTTACCTTCACTGACATTGTAATCTAGTGGAGGGCAAAACATGTCCGCAAAGAACTAATGAAAAGTACCCAGTGATTCCGGCGGTGCTTCAGATCTGAGGGATCCGTGAGGTGGGAGGGAACGGGTCATGGCTGGAGCCGTTTTCCTCGGTGCCAGGAAGTGCCTCTGAGAAGCATTCCTTGATGCCCTCAGTTTTCCTCTCCAACCCCCACATGTGGTTCATTTGCACAACCAAACCACCATAAATAGTGGAAAACGTGGATACAAAAACTATGTTCATTTAAAGCGATAATGTCATTATTAGTCAAGATCACTCAGGTCTACACAGACCCAGAGCGCCCATCTCTTCCACTACGTCTACTTTACTGGTAACCTCTTAGCATCTGGGTATGTACAGTCTCTTGACCCCTCCTACTTGTTCTATGGAAACTGCCTCTGGCCTGAACCTCTGTTCTATTAATAGTATGTGTCTGACTTTCTCTCAAGCTTTTCTTAGATTTTTTTTTTTGCGCTATTTTTTTGTGTCTATTACTGTTTTTGCTGCTATAACTCACTTTTCTCAAAATTTTTCATAACTCCGAGGCATCACTTGCTCTGCTGAGGTTCCCCTCTCCTCCCCAACCAGGGCGTCTGCAGCCTTTAAAGATTCATCCCCATTCGAGGATTCATGGACAGGAAATAGTTCTCATTTTAGAAGCATCCCCTATTTCTTCAATAATTTGTGTAAAATATATATTTAAGTGACATGATATATACTGTACATATCACTAAGTCTATGCCAGGCTCTACTTCTGTTTCAAACGCCAGAGCATTGGCATTAAAGGTACCAGGATGAAAAAACAAAATAAAAAGGTCATCAAAATGGTTCAGATTAAGGGGGAAAAAAATGATTAACAAAGGCTGAAATGATTCCACAGAAACACAGTCACTTCCACTGGGGAGTGAATAAAAAGTAAGTTACGGGAGGTTTTTAATTGGGCTGGGAGTTTCCCAGTATCGCACAAAACTTGACATCCTCATATTCATTTCTTACACGTCCTGGACCTCATTGTAGATTTCACAAGCATGTTTTGCGGTAAGGACCATTTGGCCACACAGGTTAGGGCAGTTTAGACTCCAGTAGTCTCTGGTCAAGTTGGTGCAACCTTCAATGGGTGAATTGGGGTAGAGGGCAGAGGGTTTGGGGGCTGGTGGGAGAGACTCTGGTAGCAGGTTCTCAAAGTGGAACTAATTTCTCACAAGTGTCAAGTGGAGGAACTCACAAGTAGCAGGTCTGGGTGCTGTGCTTCCACATAATTGGGGTGAGGGGTAACTAACCTGTACCACCCAAACCCCAGATGCAAATGCTCAAGCTCCTCCATTCAGAAGTCTAATAAATCCTCCTTCTAGTCTCCAGCACCCTTCCCAAAAGGGTCCTTTGAGGGCTGTACTTTCCCAGTCTGATCCTGACTTGCTAACTCTGGCAGAGGGATGCAAGTGGCCAAGAGGAAATTCTCCTTGCTGCATCACGCCCGAGGCACAGAAGCTGGCTAAAGTTCCACGCTTCTGTAGTGGTGACAGGTGCGAGGGCAGCAGTGATCCCCTCATTAACACTGTCTAGGAAGTTTGCTGTCCATTCTCTCATGGTCACCTTGGAGGAAGACCAGGTAGCCAACGTGGCTGGGATCCTCAAGGTAAAGCTCATTTAATTACCTGACATGAAGCAGAAGAGATTAGTCTAGATTTGTATAGATGACCCAGTGACACTGGTTGCCAAATGGCACCTACAGACAAGAGGGCTCAGGTTCTTGGGATGGTCCAGGTTTCCTTAGATGGCCACAGGTCATACAGAGTGGAGAGCGGCAGCTGTGGGGGACACTGTCCCCGAAGCAGGGAAGTGGGGGCAGGACCCTTGCTCAGCCAGCTGCCAGCGCTGGAGTGGAATGGTTCTCCATTACCCTCAATCTAGAAGGCCAGAGCAGTAGCAGATAAATGGCCTTGGATCCTGAATGTTTCCAGCATCCACCGCCTCCTGGACTCTATCCTGCCTTCCTGGTGTTCCGCTTCTGAAGAGGGGAGCCAATTTTAGTAAACTCCCAAAATACAAAGAGGATACCTCTTTTCCCCTACCTGCAGGATTCAAAGGTAAATTTCAGTCCTGAACTTCCCTTGCTAAAGTGGACGGGAAAAAGAGGACAAGTCTATGAAGGGGCACCCCGCTCCACAGAGAGGAGGACAAAATTGAAGGGGCCAATTTCCCTGCCCCTAGCAACCAGCCTTGGGCCAATTGGTGCACAGGAATTGGATGCTACTTGATTCCTGGTTTACTAGTCAGACTTGATTTCGATCACCCTAGATGTGTTTTTTTGGGGGGGTTGTTTTTTGTTGTTGTTGTTCTTTTGTCACCTGTTCTCTCTCTCTTTCTCAGTCCATAGCCTAGGAAAAAGAAAAAGAAAAGAGGTAAGTAGAAGTGATCTCTTTAATCTCACAGAAAAATGCTTTCAATAAGCCTCCTACGCTGTTGCCACCAGGGCCATGAGCCAAGCCAGGACAGCACTGTCGGAGTCGTCCAACGCCACCTGCCCTGCGTCTGAAGGGAGCCAGGAGCTGAATGGCAAGCCGGGATCTCACAGAACGCGAAGCCCGGCTGCAGTCAAAGGCACACCAGTGCAAATGGCTCACACAGTCTAGGTTATTTCGCTGTTACTCATGTGACTGTTTCCTCCCTTCATCTATCCCAGACCTTTAGAGTTGAGTGTATGGAAATATAAGGTTGACGGTTGCCCTGAGCCTCGGAGACTAACAAGAATCAGAGCTTATATTACAATTCTAAACAGCCCCTGAATCCTCCTATAATTACAGGCATTAGTATCAGAACAGGATCCAGCCGTATTGTCTTTTTCAATGTTTTACTAAGTTCCAAAGAAAGGACAATAACAACATTTGGCTTAATGTCTTAAATTCTACCTTCCCCAGGAAAATGAAGACTCTTTATAATGTAAGGTATACTCCCACTAAGCAGCTTGGCAGAGAGTCCAGTCCTACCCCTTTCTCTTTGCGGGGAGGGAAATTCTGAAATATGCAACCTTCCCACCTACAATGAATAGCATCTTCTTATTATGTAAGGTAATGAGAGTGAAGGGGAAGTGCTGCATGGAAATGGAAAGGACACACAGACACTGAATTAGACGCTCACACATTCTACTTTTACCTTTTCACAAACTTAAAAAAAAAAATCATGCCCTGACCAGTGTGGCTCAGTTGGTTGGGCATCATCCTGCAAAGCAAAATGTCCCTGGTTCTATTCCCCATCAGGGCACATGCCTGGGTGGTGGTTTCAGTCCCCAGTCGGGGCATGTATGAGAGATAACCTGTCAGTGTTTCTCCTTCACACCAAAGTTTCTCTCCCTCTTTCTCCCCCACCCCACAAATAATAATAATAATAATGATAATAAAATGATCACAACTATGACGAAACACAGATACTTATTATGCCTAACTGGTCACTCTCCTTGATCAGTTCTTTCCTCTCAAAATGGAGAATGGAAGTTGCCCTCCCACATTCACCAATGCCTCAGTAAGGTATTTTCAGTGACAAATAAAGTTCCCTCAATTCTCCGATGCATATGTTACCATAGGTTTACATTTCTGAAATTGGAATGCATCTCACAACCTGTGTACATTTGACATAGTGATTTCCCAAAATGCTGTTATTAAATAAAATGTTCTAGAACCCAGGAAATTTATTTCCCTTGGGGTCATTAAAAATGTCTCTCCTCAGAAGGGAAGGGTTGTTTTTTCCATTTTGTTTTGTTTTGTTTTTCAGCGGAAAGTCCCTTGTTTCTTGTAGCAGATGAAGAAGCACCAAGAATGCAGTGGCGCTAACTAAACCTGGGATCTCTAAGAAGGATCTCACTGTGATTGCCTTTTTCCCAGGAGACTCAGCCTGCCTTCCAAGCCCAGCTCCTTAAACAGCTAACTCCACTCAGCTCCGCAGACTCCAATTAACCTACCTGGGAAACAGTAACAATAGTAACAGTCATTTCATTCATAGGACTGTTATGAAGTTACATTCAGTCATCTGTGTAATCTTACCAGTTTGGCAGGGTGTCTGGTGCCTACAAGTGATCAATTTTTTTAGCTATTATTAAATGATATTAGCTGTTATTTTAACCGATACGTGAGTAACTAGCAGCTAAGTAAATATGCATAACTAGGGGTTAACTTCTTAAGCATTAGTTTAGAGAAAGGTAAGTACAGTTTAAAAAATATATATGTTCCTAGGGTTAGAGGGGATAAAAAGGGAAGAAGGGTAAGAATGCTATGGAGAAGAGAGGGGTAGTGAAAAAAGAAAAGCTCAGTATACAAGGGTATGTTCGTGGATGCTTGTGTTAAGAAGAGGCCAAAGAGCATAAATTTTGACCCAGAAAGTGTAATTAGGGTATAGGCTAAATTACTGTAACAAAGACACTAAAAATTCAGTGGGTCTCACATGGTGGACAGTTGTATTCTTTCCAACGCTGTTTGGAAGGAGGTAGGTTGTGTGCAGGGTGGCTTTATTTCATCAGGTTGTCCAGTGAGCCAGGTTTCTTCTATCTTGATCTACCATCCCCTGGAAGGCTGTTTTTTCTCTGAATTTGCAAAGCTGGCTGGCCTGGTTTCATCACGTCTGTCCCGCAGGTGTGAGAAAGGGGAAAGAGAAGCATTAGAGAACAATCAGCTTCCTGTGTTAAGGTCATGGCCAGGGGTTGCAGGCATTATTTTTGCTCGCCTCCCACTGGCCCCAGGGCCACACCGAGCAGCCAAGGAGGTGAGAATGAGGGTTCGACTTATCTAATGGAAAAGAAACTGCTGGGGAAAAATTGGGCAGCCGAGAGGGAACATGTCACTCTAGAAACTTTGACCGGCAGGGAAGGACCTCGGAGCGCAGCCATACCAACGCATTGGCTCCCCTTGACAAAGCATCTCCCTTCTGTGAGCCACACAACTCTGCTGTTAAATAGGTCAGGAGGGGCATCTGTCATTGCCCCCATTTTACATGGGCCCTTGCGTGTGTATTATGAGCTCAGAATAACACAATTAACAAATGGCAGAGCCAAGATTCCAACTCAGGTCTTCAGACTTCTCCATCTATTGAGCCGGTAAATGGCAGATCTGAGCCTGGTGTCCAGAATTGCCCCCAAATCATGGGCTCTTTTCCATCCCATTACTTCCTTGCCATGCCGTGTAGGATGTATGTACAAAGCCATCACCTGAAGATAGAGCTGAGGTTTCATTCTGTGAGTTGCTTTATTCTAATAAGAAAATTTTATGCCTGCCTCAATTAAATAACTATTTGTTAGATATTGAATATCTATTATTGTCTATTACAAGATTCCATTCTTACTTTCATTGGGAGGGTTGCCTATAATGGTAACCTAATCAACCCCTGGGGTAATATTCCCTGATCCTCAGCCCGTTCTGCACCTGTGGTTTGCCTTTTGTCAGAGGTGGGTATTCACAAAGGCTGGGGGTGAGGGGTTGCAAGAGAATTAAGTGACTTCCTCCTCATGTGAATGGGAGGAGCCCTTTATTCCAGGTCCTGAGAAGCTCCATTAAAAGCTACCACTGCTGCTACAAAGCAGGTTCATTAGCAGGGAGCCAGCATGGCCACTGATAAGTCCAAGTTGATCGACTACATTGATGAAGCTCTGGAAAAATCAAAAGAAACTGCACTTTCTCACTTGCTTTTCACCTATCAGGGGATTCCTTACCCAGTCACCATGTGCACCTCCGAAACGTTCCAAGCCTTGGATGCCTTTGAAGCCAGAAGCGATGACATAGTGCTAGCATCTTATCCCAAGTGCGGTAAGTAACTCACATTCTACAAGGCCACTTTTTCATAGTGTGTAGGCTGAGCAGGGTGCAAGGCAAAGGTGGCAGGAAGGGAGTTCATTCCTGCAGGAAGCTCGCCAGAAATCGTAGAGGAAGAAGGTCTGTGAGACCGGAACCTGGTGGCTGGGCTGGACTGGGGGTCCAGGTAGGAGACAGATGCTTGGAGGGGCTGGCAAACAGAACCAGGTTGCAGGAAAGTCCAGTTGCCATCAAGCACTGAGAGGAGTAAGGATTTTTCATCTTGATTTATGACTGAAGAAAAAGCACGGCCACATCCATAATTTATATGATTTCCATGTAACCAGTTCTTTTTTTCAGGATAAAATATCAACCCTCCAGTTTCTCAAACCAGTCTTAGAATGGTCATTCATCGCTGGAGGATAAATCATTAAGAATATGAATTATCCTATTTTATACCATCAACTTATGATTTTTTAAAAACCATTATTGTATCTCTAAGTGTTTATTAAAGCTAATCTCATTTAATAATTTTTCTCTTAACTAATGCTGAGTTTTTATAAAGTCAAAGTTACATACTCCTATTGAAAATATTCATTAATAGAAAGTAAAATAATGTGATATATATTAATGTCATTTTTCCACAAGGAACATATTCTAGATTCAGGAAGAAGTACTATCTCTTGTTAAAGGAGAAATCTGAGAAATAAGTTGAATTTATATTAATATAAGTAAATACTGTTTTCCACAAACCTTTGTTTCTTTTCACAGCCCAGGTTACTTTAAACATAGAAGAACCAACTGCACACATCAGGAAATGGTGGTAGATGTTAATTTTTATGATGGGTTTGCTAAAGTAACATGCTTTTACTCTATCAAGACTCCTTAACGCGTTTTGTACATCTGATTTTTCTTATAGGTTCAAATTGGATTCTTCACATTATTAGTGAGTTAATATTTGCTGATTCTAAGAAAAAGTATGAATATCCAGAATTCCCAGTTCTTGAATGTGGGGATCCAGAAAAATATCAGGTTAGTACAAAATAGCCTTTAAATTTATAGCAAATTATCAAAGAAAGATTTCTTCTGGTTTGGGTATCTTTTAGTCTTGAGTTCAGAAAATATAATACTAATAATTATTGCAACATGTTGTGTGCTTGTCATATCCTCAACACTTTTCAGGGATTATCTCATTTCATTACAGTATAATCTTATCATCATTTTACAAAAGGTAAAACTCTGAGACAATTGCCCACGGTCACGGTGGTAATAAATGGCAGGGCTAAGATTTGAATCCAAGTTTTCTGATTTGAGTTCTTAACCTCTACACAGCATAGCCAGCTTATTTAAAAAAAGAAGAAGAAGAAGAAAGAAAGAAAGAAGAGGGAAAGCTTTAGTAAAAAGGAAGTCTTTTAAAAGCATCTAAATTAACATTAAAATGTTCAATTAGGTGAGTGAGACATAGATTGTAGTTCCAGCATTTCTGGAAAATGTTTTAACTCAGTATGGTATTTGGGTTTTGAATATCTGTAATTTACCAGAAATACTTATATATTTTTCTCCAGGTAGTTTTAAGGCATTTTTTGTATTTTTGTAATTTCATCATACCTAACAACAAAGATACTTTGTTATGCAATATGCTTTAAAATGCAAGTGAGAGGATGAACTCCACATAAAAATTCACTTTACAGAAAACTTTTCTAATATATATTTTCTTAAACGAGATGTAGCTATATCTAGTCTTTACATTGCCTATAGTATGGCTATATCACACATTTTCATGAACATATTATTATATGTTTATCCAGTTTTATTACAATTAACTCCCATTTTTCCCTTGGATATTTTTCTAATCCTTTTAGGAACTTTACTGTTTCTCACATGCCTTTATGTGATTTTTGGCCATGCAGTTTGTGGAAAAAGGACTCTATAACTTAATCTGAAAATTACCACCTGTGTGATCTTTCACAAAGGGCTTAAAACCTCAAAGCCGATTGTTGATCTCTAAAATGGGGGTTACAATATCTGCCTGAGAGGGTTACTGTGAATGAACACAAAAGTACATCCAAATCTAAAAGGTGCAATTTTATGTAAACCAAGTGTTATGGCTCCTAATCACCACTTGGACCCATATCATTGATTTAAATTGTTTTTAATTTTTAAAACCCCATTTTTTTGTCCCCTTGCTTCAGTTGAAATCTCCAAGCTTTTACAAAACAATTATCAAATTGTTTTTTAGTGTGCCTCAATTAAATAACTATTTGTTAGATATTGAATATCTATTATTGTCTATTACAAGATTCCATTCTTACTTTCATTGGGAGGGTTGCCTATAATGGTAACCTAATCAACCCCTGGGGTAATATTCCCTGATCCTCAGCCCGTTCTGCACCTGTGGTTTGCCTTTTGTCAGAGGTGGGTATTCACAAAGGCTGGGGGTGAGGGGTTGCAAGAGAATTAAGTGACTTCCTCCTCATGTGAATGGGAAGCTCCATTAAAAGCTACCACTGCTGCTACAAAGCAGGTTCATTAGCAGGGAGCCAGCATGGCCACTGATAAGTCCAAGTTGATCGACTACAATCTTAGAATGGTCATTCATCGCTGGAGGATAAATCATTAAGAATATGAATTATCCTATTTTATACCATCAACTTATGATTTTTTAAAAACCATTATTGTATCTCTAAGTGTTTATTAAAGCTAATCTCATTTAATAATTTTTCCGAATATCATTTTATCACTTCAAATGATGTGACCAAGCAGTGAGTAACCTCCACAAGCACGGAAATGAATGAATACTTGATACCTTACCTCCTCTCCCCCAGCCACATAACATATAATAAAGGTTTGATATTAAGAAGAAACCCTTAACCCTGGCAGATCAAACAGGTTAAACCTCATTTTTAAAATTACCAGTAGATCACTTTGTAAAGGACATGACTGTCTAACCACTATGCTGTACCCCTGAAACAAATACAAAATAATACTGAATGTAAACTGTAATTGAAAAATAAAATTAAAAAATAAATAAAATTATTGGTAGAAGTAGATTACAAAAAAAAGAAAAAGAAAAAGAATCAATTACTGAGTCCTTATACTGACAAGAATTTCTCTCATAAATTATTTCTCAGATACTTAAGTGATTGCGCACTTTCAGGTTAGTACGAAATAGCCTTGGAGTATTTAACTGAATGGAGCTTTTTTCATAAAACAAAATAGATCTAGATGTTAAACATGGATTTGAAGGAGCTATGGCAGGATTTGAATATTTTTGTTAAAGACCTTGAATGTAGAAGAGATCCAAATGAAGTCAAAAGGAGGATTGCAGATTATGAGCTTTATTGAACAAAATATTTGGAATGATTGTAGGGAAAGGTACATTTTTTTATTTTTTTATTTTATTTTTTTAATTAATTTATTTACTTTTTAAATACATTTGTCTCTGCCTTCCCCCCACCACTTTCCCTTGCCCCCTCCCACCTGCCCTCCCTCAGCTCTTCCCCTTTGGTTTTGTCCATGAGTCCTTGCTATATGTTCCTTGACTTTCCCCTTCCCTTCCCTTTCCCTGCCCCCCCCTTCCCTCTTGTCTCTGTTGATTTCTTTTCGGAAAGGTACATTTTTTTTAAAAAATGACCAAAAAATGATAAGCAGTATCCAACAAGGAAGTTCAAAAGGAAAATTTTAACTATTCATTTATGATTCTCCATTCCTCATTCCCACAAAGGAAATAGGAATAAAAAAATTGGGGGAGGAAGAGAAGACACAGCAATAGCAATGCTTAAAACTACCATTCAGCCCTGGCTGGTGTGGCTCGGTAGATTGAGTGCCAGCCTGTGAACCGAAGCGTCGCCCTAACTGGGAATTGAACCTGACTGGGTTGTGAGCCAGGTCTGTCCCCAGCGGGGGGCGCCTGAGAGGTAACCACACATTGATGTTTCTCTCTCTCCCTCCCTTCCCCTCTATCTAAAAATAAAATCTAAAGAAACCAAAAAGTACCATTCATATACTAAAGTTAAGAGTAATTCCATATAAACACACAGATACACACATGCTTTCAACTTATTTTACATATTTTTAAGAGAATGAAACAGTTTCCATCACCAAGGATTCTGGCAACTCACCTCCATTATGACAAACTACCTGTGTCCATCGTCAAGAATAAAGCCAAGGTGAGTGTTCTTTCCTAGTGGTATTTCAGTTTGAAGATTTTAATGTAAAGCAACTGGCTTTCTGAGCTATATGATGAGTTTGCTACTCATCATAGAATTTTAACAAAGGAAGTGTGAGATTGGTTAATTCTTTGGTCATGTCTTTAGATATATCTGTTTTAGTTGCATTCAAATCAATGGAATTATCAACTAAGCTATAAAACATACATACTTTAAAATATGTTTTATAGTGAAGATGCATCTCTGGGATATTTAGTGTTTAACGGAAGAGTACAACCTAGGAAAATGAGCTAAAATTATTCCTCTGGTTCTATCTGGTAAGCACTATTTATCTAAAGTCTGATATTATTTTATTTCCGATTTTCACATATAATAGCAAACTTCACGTCATGCATAAATAACTGTAGGTGGTTCAGCTACTCTTAGTGTTACCAAACAAATGGACCAGTGGTGGGGGCGGGAGGGGGGGTTGCCCAGATGCTATTACCAAAACAACGACACCCTCCTTCCCCGGGACCCCTCGGCTATAGGTCCTTTGCCCGCCGCCCTTGGAATCATGGCTCTGAATGGCAGTTTGGTGAAAAGAAAAGGAACTATTTATTCAAAAGTTATACAGATTTGATTAATGGCCAAACGTCGCTCTTAAACCTCAAAATCCCTTTAAAACAATCACCAGCACACACAGTCCTGCCTTACTCCCTTTGCCCAGTCAGGCCAGTCAGGCCAGTCAAGGGTGCTGTCCTTCAGATAAGAACAGAAGTCCTGGGCTCGGCTAGGGAGGCCTCTCGCGGGTCTCAGCACCATCCGCTGTGTCACCGCGATCTCCAGCTCTTAATCCATAACCATGTGGCACCTTCTCATGGCCCACCAGCAAGAGTCCTTTCTCCCCTCTTCCTACCCGCATGGTCTTCACACTGCTCCCCAGAATCTGTGTTCCTTTCTCTCTCCTGCAGGCCCCTGTCTCCCCTCTCTCTCCCAGTGTCATTCTGTATAAAGTCTTTTAAACCTTCCTGATTAGCTTTGGTGATGTGCAAAATCCCCCTCTTTGCATATGAGGAATGAAGCTATCCTGTTATTGACATACAAAATGACTCTCCAAGGCCCTGCTCAAGGCTCCCACCCCCCAGGGCAGCCCGCCCTGGGGTGGGGAGAATATATTTTTCTTGGACACCCCAATCTCTGGACCCCGTCACAGATACCCTCTGGGGGCCCCTGGCTGTGCCCCGTTACATTAGTTGTTTAAAAGTCTTGTTTTATTAAACAGTATTGATCTATTCTTACAGCTATTCGTTTTTACCCAGTCCTTTTTGTCCTTTACCCAGGCCTCTTCCTAATTTCTTATTTCTGGGTGCCTTTTTTCTCTCTCTCAAGAGCAAAGGTGAGAATTAATTAAAATAAGGATTTAAATTCTTTCTTTTATTGTTGTTCAATTACAGTTGTCCCAATTTTTCCCCATGGCTCTCCCCTGCCCCCCACCCCCTTCCTTCAGTCAGTCCCCACCCTGTTGTCCCTCTTGTCCCTGTCCATGGGTCCTTCTACATGGTCCTTGACTAGACCCTTCCCCTTCCTTCCCGTGTTTTCCCTCTTCCTCCACCCCTCTTATCACTGTCAGTTTGTTCCTTATTTTCTTGTCTCTGGTTCCATTTTGCTCATTTGTTTGTTGTGTTCATTAGATTCTACTTGTAGGTGAGATCATACGGCATTTGTCTGTTGCCGGCCTGGCTTATTTCACTTAGTATAATGCTCTCCGGTTCCACCCATGCTGTCCTGAAGGGTAGAGTTCTTTCTGCTGCGTAGTATTCCACTGTGTAAATGTACTGCAGTTTTTTGATCCATTCCCTTACTGATGGGCACTTTGGCTGTTTCCAGCACTTGGCTATTGTAAATAACACTGCTATGAACATAAGGGTGCATAGGTTCTTCTGAATTGGGATTGCAGCATTGTTAGGGTATAGCCCCAGCAGTGGGACCACTGGATCAAAAGGCAGTTCCACCTTTAGTTTCTGAGGAAATTCCAAACTGTTTTCCTCAGTGGCTGCACCAGTCTGCATTCCCACCAACCGTGCACGAGGGTTCCCTTTTCTCCATATCCTTGCCAGCACTTTTTGTTTGTTGATCTGTCAATGATGGCCATTCTAATTGGCGTGAAGTGGTATCTCTTTGTGGTTTTAATTTGCATCTCTCTGATGGCTAGTGATGTTGAGCATCTGTTCATATGTCTGTGGGCCCGCTGTATGTCCTCTTTGGAGAAGTGTATGTTCAGATCCTTTGCCCATTTTTTAATTGGATTGTTTGTCTTCCTGGTATTGAGTTGTATGGGTTCTTTGTATATTTTGGAGATCAAACCCTTGTCCAAGGTATCATTGGCAAATCTGTTTTCCTATATGGTTGGATCCCTTTTCATTTTGATGATGTTTCCTTTAGCTTTGCAGAAGGTTTTTAATTTGATGTAGTCCTGTTTATTTTTTCCTTTATTTCCCCTGCCCAAGGTGATATATCAGTGAAAATATTCTGCATGGAATATCTCGAATTTTTCTGCCTATGTTTTCTTCTAGGACTTTTATGGTGTCATGACTTATATTTAAGTCTATTATCCATCTTGAGTTTATTTAGTGTATGGTGTAAGTTGGTGGTCTAGTTTTTCAGTATTTTTTGTTTTTGTGTGTGTGTTTTTGTTTTTTGCATGTACCTATGCTGATCTTCCAACAGCATTTATTGAAAAGGCCATTTTTACTCCATTTTATACTCCTGCCCCCTTTGTTGAATATTAGTTGACTGTAGAGACATGGGTTTATTTCTGGGTTCTCTATTCTGTTCCATTGATCCATATTTCTGTTCTTATGCCAGTACCAGACTGTTTTGCTTACAGTGGCCTTGTAATATAATTTGATATCAGGTATTTTAACCCTCCTACTTTGTTCTTCTTTCTCAAAATTGCTGAGGCTATTTGGGGTCATTTATAGTTCCATATAAATTTTTGAAATGTTGTTCTATATCTGTGAAATACAGCATTGGTATTTTAATAGGGATTGCATTGAATCTATAGATTTCTATAGGTAGTATGGACATTTTGATGTTAATTCTCCCAGTCTATTAACATGGTATATGCTTCCATTTATTTGTGTCTTCCTTAATTTCTTTCTTCAGTGTTGGGTAGTTTTCTTAGTACAGGTCTTTTACCTCCTTCGTTAGGTTTATTTCTAGGTAACTCATTTTTTTGTTGTTGCTATAGTAAATAAGATGTTTTTCCTGATTTCTGTTTCTGTTATTTTGTACAAAAAGGATATTATGTGGGATCTGAAATAACAATAATGTGAAAAATATATATAATCTGAATAAAAAGAATAAAAAAGAAAGACCAAGAGTAGTGAGTTAGTTGGAATACAATTGAAGCAAAAGAAGAAATATTAAAAGGCTATATGAAAGAAAAGAAAGGAAAAGAAAGAGAAAGAAAGAAAGAAAGAAAGAAAGAAAGAAAGAAAGAAAGAAAGAAAGAGAAAAGAAAAAGAAAAAGAGAAAGACCAGTGCTGAGGAGGAGTTAGGTGAAGTTCATCTCAGCTGCTGGTGTGGCCTTTTGACTGCTTTCTGGATCCACCTCTGGCTTTTTATCAGCTCAAGGTCTGGGGTGGGTCGTCCGACTTCTGGCAGCACAGCCTTTATTTCCTTCACCTGCCTCTAGAGGGAGCTTCTGTTGCAATCCAGAGGGTGGGGCCTCTGTGTCTTGCCTGGGAGGCACTGTTCCTTCTCTTGGGAAAATTGTAGATGCATTCCCCCTGCCTCTACACCTTCCTTCTTAGTCTGTCCCAGTTTATTTCCAATAATGTATAGTTTCTGATTAAATAGCTGTCTGTTTCACAGGGTGGGGGGCAATCTGGGTGTCAGCTCTCTCCTGCTTGGTGTAGACGGCAGCTGTGTGTGGGAGCCGGGGCTGGGCCGTGTCCTGAATCCCCCTTGATGCACACTTTTTGAACTCCCTGCTTTGGTGGTCTCCGTGAAATAGGACCTTAGAATCCAGTATACTTTGTCTCCCTGTAAGGCGTTCAAAAGGGGCCCTTTTAGACATTGGTCTTGCTATGTTACTCTTGCAGAAGCTCCCCGTGCAACGTTGTTAAGCCTGCATAGCCAGTTTTGCAGATCTTCCCCAACTCTTGCAGGAGGTGGGAGCTGGGCTCAACCTTCCTTTCTGAGGTTCCGCCAAGGAGTGGGGCCCAGTCTGGCCTCAGATAATCTCAGGTGCACAGTTCCCAGCCTACCGCCCTCACAGCACACTGCAGCCCACACCAGGCTGGGCTGAGAAACCACCGTGCTTTGCGCCCCTTTGATCAATCCACCGAGCTGTACTGAGTAGAAGCAAATCACGCCCACAATCCTCCCTCCTTGTTAGTAGGGCAGCTGCGCGTCGGGTCCCTACCCAGCATGCCTCAGCTCCCTGATTAAAAAATAAAAATAAAAAAGTCTCTCTGTGTGCTCCCATTGCAGCACCAAGCCACTGTCCAGCTTGCCACACACTCCACTTCTCCAAAAAGTCAAGAGTCTATCACGGTCCCGGCCAGCCGCAGCCCACCTCACCCCCCAGAACCAGGTGCACGCAGTATCTCTCTCACTCTTCTGGTGCTCTTCCTCCGCAGCTGTGGGTGTGCTGCTGGCGGGGGTGGGGGGAGGGCGGGGGTGTGTGTGTGTGTGTGTGTGTGTGTGTGTGTGTGTGTGTGTGTGTGTGTGTGTGTGTGTGTGTGTGTTGCCTCATTCCCTCTGATGACTTTGCATATCCAAGCCACTCCCAGCCCGGGTTTGGGGATCACCCTGGGAGGGGAGGGTGCCACTGGGCTGTGCCTCTGACCAGGCTTTCCCCAGGGGCAGGCTCCATGCCTGGGGAACTTGCCCCGCCCATCCTTACTGCCCTTTTTGAAGCATCCTTTGCACTCTTTGGCTTCCAGACTTCATATCAGCTAAGATCCCATTGACTGTTCACTTTGTTTTTTGGAAGATTAGCTGTGTCCGAGTTGGGTGCAAGAGTGGGTGGACTCAGCTCCCACCTACTTGGCCACCATCTTCTGAATCCAGGATTTAAATTGTTGAGTGCCACCAATAAGACACAGAGGATAGTGCAATAATAGCAAAGAAAGTGGAAGGAGGAAAATAGCTAAGATGACTGCAATAGTAAGAGGAAGGAGGGGAAATAGTGGAGGAGGAAAGAAATCACTAAGGAAGTCGAGGCTTAGAATTAGTGCCCTGTGGCCAGGGTATAGGATTCTAGGAGCTTAGACTTGGAAAATACCTTAAAGGTTGTCTATTCCAATCCTCGTGAGGTGTTTGAATTCCACCAAGTGGCTGTCCGGACCATGATTGCGCCCCTCTATTGCTCACACCAGCTTTGGAGAGCTCTGTTAAAGTCTTTCTGTTGAGAATCTCCCAAATCCAAAATACCACTTTAACATATAATTTCTCCAGTTTAACGTAGTTAAATATAATCACAAATCTAGGTGACTATTTTCCCTTTAATTATTGCATACGAAACAGAGCTGAAGTAATTTATAAAATATTTGGATTTGGAGTGGAACAGTATCACTGTCACAAGAATACAAGAGCAAGAAAAGCAAGCCAAGGGAAATGTTTGATGTTGGGAACTTATCCAGACTCCAGCTGGCCCTAGCTGCTCAAATTTATGGCTTTGTATTAACTGCTACAAGCCAAGGCAACCAAATGAGTGATATTCAAAGCCCCAAAGATAACACCCTCAAGGGAGAAAAATCTGCTCTGTTTGAATTTGGGGGTGGGGGTGAGTTTTGGGTCTACGTGAAAGACTTAGACCCCAGCTTATTTATCTCTATTCAGTTGTATCTTGTTAGTGTTCATTTCTTTAGACTGACAAGGTATTTTGAGGTCCTGTTTCTCTCTCAGTTTCATGTAATCTACAAATTTGGTAAATATAGCTTTTATATTTACCTGAATCGTTCATTAAAATGATGATGGCCTTGTCAGGACAGTGGAAATGACCACCATAAAACCTCCAGGCACATTTACCTTAATTATTTACCTCCTTTGAACATGAGTTTTATATGCCTAATTGCTCCTGCTTTCAGCTTACAAGTTCCATTTTGTAGGAGAAGTAATTAGCAACACATTTACTCATTTAGAAACTACCAGTATGTCTTAAGAAAAATTCGGTGTTAGCAACTTGTTTTTAGAGAACCCATATTGCCCCCTGGCGGTCACTTCTTCCTCTTTTCTGCGGCCACAAGTAACGTGCTTAACTCTAGAAAACTTCCTCCAAATGGAACTCAGTTTCAAAAATCTGTACTTTGCAAATCCATGCCTACTTCCTTTCTGAACCTGAAATGATGTCTGCCAATCTCTAGTCTTCCGAAGCTCTTGTGTGTCATCTCAGATTCCTCATTAACAGTGCTCAATGCTGTCTTCTTCAATTTCCTCAGTTCTTGAAATGGAATTTGTCAGGACAGAAGGCCTAACTAAGTCCATTTGGAGTGGCCATAAGTTCCCTGTAATCTTTTGGTTTGCTTGGGTTTCAGTTTTCTCTTTACAATATTTAATTCACACTTTTCACTCAAAAGACTAAATTCATTCCTCATCAGAGAAGAGGTTTAAGAAGAAGTCAGAGGCTCTGCTGCATCTACATCACCCATCATACCTCAGGCCCCGGAGTGGGCCTGCCATTCTTTGATCTTCTCCCACCAAACTCTAAACATTATTTTAATTGTCCTTAATATTATTTTGCATTTTTTACTTTGTTTAGGGGTTTAAACTTTCAGGTCATATGCTTGTGAGCTTGTCCTTTATTCCTTTTATATATCTTCTATGTATGCCTCTTTAGTGTCTAAACTCATTACCAAAGTCTTCTCCTAAAACATCAGTGTTCTTTTTATTCTTCTTTTCTCCCCTCTCCCCAGACTTCCCCAACTATCACCTCCTATTCCTCAGTTTCTTACCATCATTCTTTCTCTACATATTAATAAAATTATGTAGCCTACAAGAGGGCACATGATATTGCTCATCCAATCACTTTTCCAAAGTTCAAAACATAGATCTACATCAATTAACTTAGTTTTATCTCCCTAGATATTGGTGATATTTCGAAATCCTAAAGATACGGCAGTGTCTTTTTTCCATTTCCACAATGATGTCCCTGATATTCCAAGTTATGGCTCTTGGGATGAATTCTTCAGACAGTTCATGAAAGGACAAGGTATGGCTATTGGTGAAAGAATTCTTACTTTGACAGATGACCACATAAATATGAAAATTCAAATGTGTTTTAGGGTAAAGAAAGAAAGGAGATTAAGGTGAATCCAGAAATCAAAAATAACTTTTCAATGACATTTTATAGCACCAATAGTCTGTGCATCAAACAACGCATTACTGTTTTTTTAAAAAAAATATTTTATTTATTTATTTTAAGAGAGAGGAAGAATGGGAGAGAGAGAGGGAGAGAAACATCAATGTGTGGTTGTCTCTCATGCCCCCAACTGGAGACCTAGCCCACAACCCAGGCAGGTGCCCTGACTGGGAATTGAACTGGCTACCCTTTTGTTCGCAGGCCAGCACTCAACCACTGAGCCACACGAGCCAGGGCTATGTTACTGTTTTAAAAAATAACTTAGACAATTTATATGTTGACTATGAGTACGGAGTGGCCCTTCAGACATGGGATAAAGAGGCTTCTAACAGAGTCATGTAGAAAAACATTTCTAGTTCATTTCCCTTAAGTCTCTAACACAATGATAAAAACAAAAAAATATATATATATACAAAACCATAATACTAAGTAACCACAACTGAGATATTTGTTTGCCGAAAGGGAAATAAGTTTTTGTTAGACCATGTTGATGTTTTACTTCTGGTTGTTGATGACTGCAATTTTGAAGTGCCTATTAATGCTCCAGGCATTAAACTAGGTGTTACATATTCATGATTTCATTTAAGACCATAACCACCTATGAGTAAGGCAGTACTAGCCCCATTGTACAAATGAGAAAATGCATAAAAAAAGCTAAGTCACTTGCCTGCCAGTGGTCCCGCTGCTTGTAGCTCTACTGGCAGACCACATGGCAGTGACTCTACTTCCATGGATATAGTGGTCACAGATTAATAAATGCCTCCTTTTGGTAGTGGCTCTGTTGAGTCTTTACAGTGTAGAAGGTAGATTTAATGCCAGGTGAGCCTAGAGGAGAAGTCACCGCCAGGCCCCTCTAAGACCACTTTTAAAAGTGATCAGCACAGTGGTGACACTGGGTACACATTGGCTCCTTAGTAAAGATTAAATATTGGGACTTGGATGTTGGAGAAAAAGGAAAGTGCTCAGAAGGTGCTTATGCAGCACCATTAAAAAAACGCAGGTTTGTCTGGTAACCACTCACTAAGACAAGATGGACTCAGTTAAGACAAGTCTGAAACATTATCCCCTTAATAATACAAAACAACAATCAACCATGAGAAGCCTGTCATCATTGGGACAATCTACTTTAGGGAACCTTGTTGCCTTATCCATCCTTTTGGCCTAATTATTTGATTAACAATTAAATCATTAAATATGATAGTGATAACTTGGATAGAGTTCAGCCTTGTGAATTTGTTAAATTCAACTTATGGAGGCAGCTGAATGCACTTGTAAATGTGTAATATTTGGAATGAGAAGGCTGGATTTTGGGGTTCATCACTTATTATATATTAGTAATTAATTTTATATAAAATAAAATATCTACTGCTTACTGAGCAGTTACTATATACCAGGCACTACATGCTATCCCTAGCATACATTATCTAACTAATTCTCAGCTGACCCCTCTAAGCATAATACTATTATTATCCCCATTTTATTAAGAAAGAGATAGAGGCATAGAAAGGTGACACAGAGAAAAAAGAAAAGAAAAAGAAAAAAAGAAAGATCACACAGCTATTAAGAAGCAGAGCTAGAACTGAAACTCAGGTTCAAAACATTCATTGCCTGGGGGATTTTGAGCAACATGTTTGATCTCTCTGAACTTTGGTTTTCTTACTTGTAAAGTACAGGTAAGAGTATCTGACCTACGGGAGATATGACAGTACAGATTTTGTTTGGCTACACTAGATCTAGTGTCAGACTGTCTTTGAAAGGGGCAATACCCATAACTTACTACCTGTGTGGGCTTAAGGTGGTTACTTATGTTCTCTATCTCCCCATAAACAAAATGGGCATACAAGTTGTACCTATCCCGTTGGATTGCTCTGAAGATCGAGGTGTATGTGTGTCAATTCATAGTACAATTAGAAGAGCAGAAGTCCTGGCCACATTGGCCTAAACACATTTCCTTTTTCTCACTTAACCAGAAGTCTGAAGGTAGGCCCCTGGTTCAGCAGCCCAGCAATGGAGGCCATTAACTCTGGTGCCCTCCTCGGGCTCACGCTGTTGCTTTCTACAGTGCACTCTCAGGCTGGCTACTGTTCCTCTAACCGTCACCTTCAGATCATGAAGAATGCTCACCAAAATAGCATTGCTTTGCTAGAAACCTTCCAGCAGACCTCTGCTTGTGTCTCACTGGCCAGACCATGTCATGTGACCAATCACAGCTCTAAGGGAGTCATGTAAGGGGTTTGGTTAGCCACAAATAAGGAAGTGTATTGGATATAGGGTAAGCAACTTACCATATTTGCCACAGCAAATAAAACATGTAGAAACTGCCTGTCTGAAAGCAAGGGCTTCATGGTAAGGATGATAACTACAGTAATTATGAGACTATTATTATTATTAATGAAATAATAGTAGCTCAAATTTATTGAATTGGTACTATTAATTAGGCATTTGACATGTGTTAATTCACTTAAACCTCACAACAACCCCATTTTACAGATGAGGATACTAAGGCACCGAGAGGTTCAGGGAGTTGCTCAAAGTCACACAGTTAGTAAGCAGCACAGCGGATCACTGCCTAGCTCTACATTGCCCAATGTGGTAGCCACTAGTCACATGTGGGAACTGGGCACTTGAAAGGTGACACAATTGAGAAGTTAAATTTTTTCATTGTATTCTATCTCAATAACTTTAAATATAGATTTAAAAACTACTCGATTCATTTACTGGAAACATTTAAAGTAAGTTTGGTACAAGTTGAATGTGTGAATCTACTTTTCCAAATATAAGTTTTATAAAGTCTAAAAACATATCGAGTGATTTGGATAAATACTTAGCATTCAAGTTGAGAGTCTCTTTAAGTGTAAAATACCCATTGGCTTTTAAGACTTAAAATACGAAAACAATGTATAATGATTCATTAATAATTTTTATGTCAATTACATGCTGAAGTAATAATATTTGGGGGTATATTAGGTTAAATAAAATAAAATGTTAATATTAATTCTTCATGTTTCTTTTTGCTTTTCTTAAGATGGCTACAAAAAATGTTAAGGTTGGGGAAAAAATTTAAAAAAATTTAATTACAGGTGTGTAATTAAATTTCTTACATTAAATTTCTATTGGATAATACTGGTCTAGATAATATCTGTCTCATCATTTCTTTCTGGCATTATCTCTATCAGTGTTCATGTATCATTCGTTATTTCTGAATTATTTTATTCACCTAAATATTCATGAATATCAATAGCTTTTATCAAACCTTTGAATAGCTTGCTTAGTTGTGTTATTGTTTATGAAGATAAAATTAATAAAAATCTGACAACAGAACTGGCTTGTGCCACTTCTTTTGAACCATGGATTTATAATAATTTATAAACATATTCTTTGAGCTCACTCATGTATAGATAGTTTATATTTTAGAGCATACATTATCTACCACTTTAACCTTAGTTATTTAAAATTCCTTAAGAAGTTTTTTTTATTGTGTTTTTAGTTTCTTGGGGAAGCTATTTTGATTTCGCAATTAACTGGAACAAACATCTTGATGATGAAAATGTTAAGTTCATGTTATATGAAGATCTGAAAGAGGTGAGATTATGATTATTGATATTCTATAACAAAATTTATTATAAACTACAACACAGAGCACTTCCTCTCATTGTCTGCTTGTGTGAATGCATATAGGGTCCGGCACAAGTAATATCCGTCTTTTATTACACAATCATAAGTATGTAAGTCTGTAACATAACAATATCACACTCAAGCACACCATATAACATTTTAGGTGATATATGCAAGTTAAAACTATAAATTGTTATACCCATATTATTACCCTACCAACCACACTCAAGCAGGCCTTACTTCTGCCAGAAAAAAGGAATATTTTGTATCTATGATATAGTGCTAGGGAAAAAACAAACAAAAAATGCCTAAGTGCTTAGGTTGATTATTTGACAGAAATAAATAATGTTTAACAATTTATTACCAACAGTTGCTACTTTATTTTCCTTTTATGACAGACTGTCCAAATTAGAAGTGTGAAAAACAATAGATATGTCTTAATTGACATAGCTAGGATTTAATTGAGCATGCATTTGGCTGTGACTTGAGTTTTCCATGTAATTTTTAATTGTTTATTCAGAACCATTTAGTGAGTGAGGGCTCAGCATTGTTCTCGGCCTTGTGATACACCGGCGAGAGACTAGACAAAGTTCAGTGCCCCAGAGAAGCTCACATTCTCCCAGGAGAAGGAAAGAAGACAGCATGATGAACAACAAACACAGTAACAATCAACACATATATAATATGTGAGGAGAAAAAAAAGAAATGATGTAGCTGACTAAGAAAAACGGGAAATGCCTGGGGATGGGGGATTAGGGTGCTGGACAAACGCCAGCATAAAACAGAGTGGTCAGGAGAACCCTCATGGAGAGGATGCAACCTAAGGAAAGATCTGAAGGAAGGGAGGGAACGAGCCACGTGGGTAACTGGCACGGGAACAGGCGGAGCGAATTGCCCGGAGCAGAGGCCCGGAGGTGGGGGTTCCTGTGTGGTTATCCGAGGGGAGGGAGGCACGGGGAGACTAGCCAATTAGAACAGCACCCGTGCGTTGTGGAGTATGAGGAATGGCGTGGCAGTCCCCTGACATCGCTTTGGCTTTTTAAGTGAAGATGGCTTTCACTCTGAGTGAACTGGAAAGCCATTGTAGGGTTCGAGCAGAACAGTGACGTGTTTTTCATAGGACCGTTCTGGCTGGTATGTGAGATCAGGCTGGAGAGGGACAAAGAGAGGGCAGGGAACACCGAGAGGTGGTGCCAGCCAAGGGAAGACGGTGGCTCAGACCAGGAGAGGCAGTGGAGGTGACGGGAAGCGGCCGTATTCCGGGTATATATTGAAAGAAGGACTGGTAGGATGTGCTGTGGGATTGGATGGGGATGTGAGAAATGAGAGAAAAAGAGGAGTCAAATAGACTGCGGTATTATTGGCCTAACTTCCTGGGAGGATTGAATTGCCAGCATTTGAGTAGGAGATGGCAGGTGGGTAGGACTGTGGGGACGGCCTGGTGATTCTTTCTGGGCTTGCTGTGCTTGAGCTGCGCCTTAGTCGCCAACGCGGAGAGGTCAACTAGGCAGCTGGGTATCAAACTCTTGAATGCAAGAGCTCTGGGCTACAGATACAAATTTGTGAATCACCAGCACGTAGATGGCATTTGAAGCCATGAGAGTACCTGCCTATGTGTAAGTATATGGGTAGGGAAGGGGAGAAGACCAAGAACTGTGCCCTGGAGGCCTCGAACAAAAAGAGTTGGGGGCAAAGGGGAGGGATCAGCAAAGGAGACTAAGAGGGAATGACTAATGAGGTCACAGTAACCAGAGTCCTGGAATCTCAGTCAAGAAAGTATGTTAATGAGACGGGAGAGTGTCAAATGCTCTCTAACCAAATTGTGTTTTTAACACAAGTCTCTCCTGTCTTATCAAAGGAAAGTATAATGTAATCTAACTCTTCTGTTCATGGGGTGCATTTATATAACATGGAGTAATATAATTATTGATTCCTCTCTCCCTGTAGTCTAGAATTATGTTTCTGAAACGTGTCCTCCACAGAACGCTAGTGTGGCCCCAGGTATTAATAATTCTTACCTGGGGGTCGGAAGAAAGTTGCTTGTTCAAACTGATTTGGGAACTGCTGTATGAGGTACTCCTTTGGGAGATTCACGTTGCATATTGGCATATTAAACACTGAGAGACCTTGTAGAGGGGGAAAAAAGGCTTCCCTTTGTTCAACCCAAAGGACTCCAAGCTTATTTGACTCAACCATTCACTCTTTTTTCTTTTTTATTTTCATGAAACATCTATAACTGTCCTGAGGTATATGTTGTTTTGTAGAATATAGTTTAAGAAGTTTAATGAATCTCTGCTGGTCAAGGATACTGTTGGGGGTGAGCGTGGGGTTCATGATTTGCAAGGGTATTTAGACAAGATAAATTTTAAAATCCCTTTTAGTTTTTATGATTCTAAATATTATACTTCCTTGATGACATTAAAATTAGCGATAAATAGGATTCAGAAGAAAAGAGAATTCAAATGAACATGTGCAAATACATTAATTTTCTCAGCTAGCTTAGGCTGGTGGGTTTGTTTTTTTTTTAAATGACTATCATCTTAGATAAAATTCTAACCTATTAATTAATGTTTAGTGTCATTATTTATATCTTAAGTAGTTTAACAAGAATTACAGATTTAAACTATAAGGTAAAATTGATACAAAATATCATCTAAGGATATCTCAACTCTTTATACAGAGGCATCAAAGTAAATCTGAGTAGAGAGATAAACAGATGAATTAAATAGTTAGGCTTAATAAATCCATTCTGTCTAAGAAGTTTGTCTTTGCTTATGGCACAATTCACATAGAAAGAAGGTTATCCTTTAAAATTTTGTTTTCAGAGTCTGACTGCTGGAATAAAACAAATTGCTGAGTTCTTTGGATTCTCTCTCACTGGAGAGCAGATTCAAGCTATTTCTGCTCAGAGTACCTTCCAGGCAATGCGCGCAAAGTCCCAGGAGACACACGGGGCTGTTGGCCCCTTCCTGTTCCGCAAAGGTAAGGTTGCATTTGTTTGTAGGACTTCATCAATTTGCATGTAACAGGCAATCTGTATACCTTTATCTTAAATATGACAGGTTTTTCTTTTTCTCTCCCTCATCAAGAAGCCTGGCCACAGTTCAGAGCTGGGACTGGCAGCTATATAATATCTTTGAGAGTACTAAGTTCCTTCACCTTTCTGCTTGTCACCTCCTGATGACAAGGGAGCAGCTATAGCTCCACCATTACATTAACATTAAAAGATTGTTTCATTAAAATAAAAAGGGAAAGGCAAGAGATAGAATCATGTGTATTAGCTGAGTCAGACCTCTTTTAAGGACACCGCTGGAAACCTCAACCTGTGACCTCAACCTCATGCTCGCTGGCCACCTCTCACTGAGCTGTCGGTAGGAAAAATGTGATTTTCTAAAGGTGGGCACATTATTACCCAATTCAAATTAGGGTTTTGTCAGTAAGGAAGAAAAAAAAATGAGTATTGTATAGGCAACTAGTCGTCCCTGGCACCGATGATGTTATTAAGTTTCATTGTAGCACTCTAATTCCCTATGGATATTTTTGATAGTATAGCTTAGGGATTGCCCACTTCATTTTATTGCATATGTAATTAAAGTATAATGTGACTTAGAGGCAGCACACATAACAAAGCTATCAATTATTAGGCATCTAGTCATGTGTTAGGCCCTTGCTGAGCTTAAGTTTTATAGGAAAAAAAGATATTGGGTCCTTAATTTTCCAAATGTGGGCATCATGCTTAGATACATTAATTTGTCCATTGTCACAAAGCTAATAAATGATGGAGTCAGGATTTGAACTTAAGTTTATTTTACTGACTCTACTATACTTTTCAAATAAGAACCTATTTTTAAAATCCACTACAAATGGAACATTGATGGTTACTCTGACTTTGTTTTGACTCCTGACTTTAGCCCTGATTTTTATGCATAGTCTTAACAGCTTTGGCTGGGGGGTGGGGGGCGGCGGGGAATGCAACGTTTCTATACATTGTTAATCAAATATCATTTAGAATAGAAAAATCCTGAAACAAATAATGTAATGACAAGATTTTTACTAATATTTCTTGTAGAAAATTCAGAAAGCACTAAAAAATGTGAAAAAGCATTAAAAGGTATCCTCATTTCTCCAACCAGAGGCAGATTTAACTTTTTGGTTATTTCTTCCAGGCTTATTCTGTGATGTTTTATTTAGTTGATGACATTTGTAAACAGTTGTGTTTTATTTTATTCCCTTCATATATCTAAGCATTTCCTCATGTCTTTAAACCCTCTTTTATAAGCATAAATTTCAATGGCTATGAAACAAGCAACTTACACCTTCCACCAAAATCATCAAAAGGTTCTAAAGGAATAAGTAACTTCCTTCACTTTTAAAAACAAGTAAGAAAAATATATTCTAATCTCAGACAAAATAATCAGATTTTGCAAAATTTTTAAGATCTGAGGTCTTAACAAAAACCTGCCATAAAATGTTAACTTCTTAAGGACTATTTAAGGTATTTAAGAGACTTTAAAGAGAAATAAACTGGCTCTGAAAAAAACTAGGCATTTAGGTCCTGAGTGTTGGGAGAGAGGTGGAGGTGGGGGATTATTGAGGCCAAGGGTCCGCTTAGTGATATAAAGAAAGCATGTCACCTCCCACACCACAGATGGGGAAGCCCCAACGGATATGGTTAATTTTATAAGAGGAAATTCATTAGCTTTTAAGACTGTCTAATTTTTTTTTCATGTGTCCATTTTCACATTGCAAAATGAAGCACTACACTTAAAAAATGGTAATATTAAGACAAAAAATATTCTAACAGGTGTCTGGGTCTACTGTTTTTTGTGTGTGTTGTAGGTGAAGTTGGTGATTGGAAAAATCTATTCAATGAAACTCAGAACCAGGAAATGGATAAAAAATTCAAAGAGTGCTTAGCAGGCACCGCCCTGGGAGCGAAGTTGAAATATGAATCACATTGCCAAGATTGATTCTGGCCAATTCTTAAGGCTTGGGTATGTTAGTTTCCTTAATAATAACTGAATTTAAGTAACCAAATAACAAATTGGTCAAATAATCAAATAATGATAGGTAAACAACATGCAGGGATAAATAATACAAGTTTAACAATAATGATAGTATTTGAAGTTTTTGAGCAAAAATGTGTTTACTTTTTGAGGAAAGTCCAGTTAGCTACAAAAAGGATTTTAAAAATCTATCAAACATGAGATAAAATAAAGACCTTTTCTATATTAAAAAACTGGGATAAATAGTCCCTAACATATGTGCACTGTAAGAAATATAAGAGAAAGTGGGTATAGACAAAAGGAACATGACACAAGATGGAAATTTTAATCTACACAAAGGAATAAAGAGCACCAGATGGTGAATATGTGGGTATATGTAAGAGTTATTTCAAAATCTCTTTAAAAGATAATTACCTATTCAAAGTGAAAATAGTAATAAGGCACTTTGTGGCTTATAATATATGTAGAAGTAAATGTATGTCCAAAAAAATGGCACAAAGGATGGGAGAGGATGAATAGAAATATACTCTTTTACATTTTGGAAAGAAAATTGGTAAAGTTCTATGTCTACATACCTTACAATCAGCAACTATACACTTAAGCAAAAACCCTGGAGGAATTTTCCCACATTTGCATAAGAATACATGAAGGAAAATCTTTATTGTAGTATTATTTGTAAACAGGGAGAAATTTACAAACTGAACTGAGATGACTAAAAAAAATTAAATTTGCAAATAAAAGAGGAGACATTAGAATTGATAACAAAGAAATACTGAGCACTATAAGGGAGTACTATGAACAATTATACAACAAATTAGATAACCTAGGAGAAATGAAAAAATTCCTAGAAACATAGAATGTACCAAGACTGAATAATGAGGAAACAGGAAATCTAAACAGACTAATCACTAGTAAAGATGTTGAATCAGTAATCAAAAACCTCCCAACAACAGAAAGTCCAGGAGCAGATGGCTTCACTCATGAATTCTACCAAACACTTAAAAATTAATACCAATCCTTCTCAAAAATCTTAACAAAAATAGAGGAGAAAGGAATTCTTCCAAACTAATTTTACAGGGCCAGCATTATTTTGATACCAAAGCCAGACAGGGACACTACAAGAAGAGAAAATTACACGCTAATACCCCTGATGAACATAGATGAAAAATTCCTCAACAAAATATTAGCAAACAGAATTCAAAAATACATTGAAAGGATCAAGTTCAGTTCATTTTAGGAATGCAAGGATGGTTCAACATATGCAAATCAATAAGTGTGATACACCACATTAACAAAATGAAGGATAAAAATCATATGAGGCCCTGACTGGTATGGCTCAGCTGGTTGGGCATCATCCTGCAAAGCAAAAAGTCACCGGTTTGATTCCCAGTCAAGGCGCATCTCTAGTTGTGGTTCAGTCCCTAGTCGGGGCACATACAAGAGGCAACTAATTGCATTGACTTTTCTCTCTCACATCAGTGTTTCTCTCCCTCCTTTCCTCTCCTTCTTAAAAAAACAAACAAACAAACCCATGTGATAACCTGAATAGGTGCTGAAAAGCATTTGACAAAATTCAACATTCATAATAAATCTTGAAACAAATGGGTATCCATAGAGGAATTCAGTGAAGTTATAGGATACAAAATTAGTATACAAAAACAGTTGCATTTATATATGCTAATAACAAACTATAGGAAAGATAAATTAAGAAAACAGTCCCATTTACAGCAACATCAAAAATAATAAAATAGGGATAATTTAACAAAGGAGGTGAAAGGTCTCTTCACTAAAAACTGGAGACATTGATGAAAAATAAAGAAGACCCAAACAAATGGAAAGATGTCCCATGTTCATGGATTGAAAGAATTAATATTGTTAAAATATCCATTCTACACAAAATACTCTTCAGATTAAATGCAATTCCTGTCAAAATTCCAATGGCATTTTTCATAGAAATAGAAACAACAATCCTTAAATTCATATGGAACTATAAAAGATGCTGAATAGCCAAAGTGATCTTGAGAAAGAAGAAAAAAGATGGAGGCCTCATACTTCCTGATTACAGACTATATTAATTTCCTAATGTAGGAAGAACAGCTATTATTTTTAATTTGCTAGTTAAAAAAATTAAGAATACTTGATACATGCAAGATTCTTTTATCTGTATCTGATTGGTTATATTGTTATACATTTGCTCTAAAGTCATTGTGAATGTCAAAATTGAAAAATAGATCTATGATACTAACTATAGGTCAACAATCAAATTGGAATTCACAGAGAGTTACATATTAAATGAGACCATCACTGAAAATTAACAAAAGTTATCAAAGATGCTTCTGCTCTGTCTATATATCTATGTTATCTATGTATCCACTCTGCCAAACACAAAGTTGCTTTCTTCCTACAAACATTCAGTCTTTAGGAAACTAATTTCTATATTAACACTTTATAACACAATGTTATTCTTGGCCATGATAGTATTTCCAGCACAGTGCTTCACACTGGAGGCACTCAATAAATAGTTATTGAGTACATTAATGAAGGGATTTTTTTTTTCCCTAAGAAGTGTGTCTTTAGAATACCAGAACACACTTTTGATGTAATTAACTGAAAATCAAACACAAATTGATTTATAGTAGAAAGAAAAGGAGAGAGAGAGAGCTCTTAAAACCAATCAGTCTGAGATGGGGCTAGCTTCTGGTGACACTTGACCTAGGACTCAAATAAGGACGCGATTCTTAATCTGCACTTCTCAACTATAATCCCTCAGTGTAGGCTCCATTTCCAATGAGATTCCTCCTTGTTCAGTACAGGAATCAGAAACCACTGTACACATGTCAAACAAAAAGATTTGGGAGGAAATTAACACATAATTGTTAGAATGAACGGCAGAATGGAAATCAGGAGACCTTCACGGCAGCTGCCATCCAAAGTTGAGGACCATGTAACAGCCACTGCTTCTGCTACTGCTGCCCCCATACCCTTGGAGAATTGACAAGGCACTTGTAGTCCAGCTCTTGCAAACACTCCTGGGTATGGGAACTTGCTTGTCAGCTTATCCTGCCAAGAGGGATGGCAGGATACTTACTCATCCTCACTTCCATCTTCTAAATCTTGTAGCATTGCTCACCAGTCATTGGCAGAATTCCAACTATGTCCGTAACTTCAACTTCATGGAAATTTGGAAAATAGGTTTTTAACCTTCTATATGTTATAATCCAGGAGATGAGGAAACAGAAAGGAATACCACATTTTGCCATGTATACTGTGCACCCATGTTTTTGGCCCAAACTTTCAGGAAAAATAACCTTTTGTTTTAATTTTTGATTCAATTATTTATTTATTTATATTTAGATACTCGTTTTTTGTAATATAAAAGAATTTTAGCATTTGTTTTTTAACATTACGGCACAAGAAATTCTATATAACACAATTACAAAACACAAGCACAGATACAAGGTATTTCAGGTACTAATCATTTATAATGTGCATCCTCATTTTCCCCTAAAAATGTTGGGCAAAAGGTACTCATTATACACGGCAAAATACAGTAAATAGAAGCTAAATAAAAATTAACAATATCTAGTACAGTACATTCCTTCTACCAATAATCTTTGAAGCAAACAGCAAGAGTACAGTCCCACCTAACTCATTCCCTCCTTCAAATGAAAGTGTGCGCATCCTATCCTTTAAATCTTTATACCCATTGCTCTGTGATGTTCCTTTCCCTTCGGTTTTAGTCACAATCCCACTTTAAGACATTCATATACAGACTACCTCATAAAATTAACTACCAGAAGCAAATGTCATATAAAAGGAAAAGGGGAAGTAATTAAAAGAAGTTCATTAATACATGCAAAAGCAAAGCAAGTATAAAAAAAATCCATAGCTTCTATGGTCCTTTATTGTGCAACTGGTCATGAGACCATAGTTGGTGTTTATAGCTTCCCTATTCATCTGTTCCCTTTGCCCTCAGGAGTCTCCCCAGCTAGTAGGATGATACAAGCGAACAATCCTGAAGGACCTAAAGGTCCTTCACAGTCCTGCTTGTGTTGGACGGCTTTAGACTTCCATTAACATTTATCGTTGAAAACGGAATTGCTAGAAGGAACCCCAGAGAAATACCTGACTTGAAGACATACTCCCCCTGACTCCATTGTGTGGCTGCATCACTATTTCCCCTTGGCAACTCCTGTCAACCTGCCCAGCCAGTTCAGCAGTTCCCTTATTTTGTTGATGACTTAATGGCATGATGAGCCTGCAATCTCCAGAAACAGTTTCAAGTTCCTGTGCAAGGAATTCTGTGTCCTGTAGTGGAAACAGAGACTAACATCATAGGAGCAGGAAGCACTTACTTTGCAAGTGCTGATAAGGTTTACCTGTGGGAGACCACCCTTTAACTTCTCCTGTTCCCCAGCCTCATATATTATGGCCATGGGAAAAAAACAGCCACTTGGTTTAGAGCATATGCTGCACTTGAAGGACGGTGTACCAAGCTTCCTACCTGGGCTGTAACTGAGTCTTCACTACTCCATCCCACTGTCCTGTAAGGCCAGCTGCTTTTGGGTGATGAGGTTCATAATAAAGCCATTGAACTCCGTGGTAGTCAGTGTACTGCCTCACTTCTTTTTCTGTAAAATGGGTTCATTAGTGAGGGATACCATGATGGTGATCAGGTACTCAGAATGTCCAACAATGATGTTGCTGGCAGAAGCATTGCAGGGAGAAAAAGCCAATTTGTATTTGAAATAAATGTTTACTCCACAAGTACCTGCCCATTCCATGACAGAAGGGCTCCCTGCAAGCAGTCTGCCGCAAAGCAGCTGGCTGGTCTCCCTCGGAGCATGGGAATCCACACTGAGGGGTCGGGGTTGGATTCCGTGGTTGGCCAGTTGGGCGCTCAGCAGCCAAAACAGCGTTGGTGGAAGATTCCATGTTGATGAACTCACACATATCATGCATCCCAGTTGCCACATACTCTTCATTCGTTTTGAACAAGCACTTGGGGGGGAGCGGACTGTCATCCAAGGAAGTCTTCTTGCCCACCTGCTTCTCAAAATCCTCTAGGAAATGGGTGCTTTTTGGTGAACATTCACAAGGGAACCCAATATGCTCAAACTCTGTGTTCAGAGCTACAAGGAAGATGTTGTTTATAGCCAGTGATACCCTGCAGTTATTGGGGGTGGTGGGGGCGCTGTAGAAGAGAAGTGGAAAACTCCTCCTAGAGCCAATGCCGGATATGTAATGTACACTTGAGGTCCGTTTTGGGGCCACTTCTCTCCTTGACCTTAGCTAAGATGCTGATGGTACAGACTCCTGGTTTTAATTCTAGCTCCTCTGCTTAGCAGCTGTGATTACTTAACTTCTCTGTGTCTCAAACCTCAGCTTTCTCATCTGTTAAATGGGCATAACCATGGCACGTATGTTGCCGTATTGTTTTGGAGTAAGTTCTCAGTACTCCTCAATCACTTGCCAATGAGCCAGTATTGCTCTGGGAATGTGTCATAATCCATCAGGTGATGATTTTTTTTTTTATAAAACGAGGACTACTGGTAAGGGCTTGGGTAGTAAACTCCATGAGGTCCCGCGGGGAGCAGGTGGCTCTCCTAACTGCAGAACTGGCTGGTCCTGTGTATAGCGGCTGGCAAGTATCTGTTCAACAAGCGGATGGATGGATGCAAACAGAAAAAGGAAGATTATGCCCCCAGGCCTCTTCATCCCCAGCCTTGTAAATGTGAGGAGAAAAGGGAAGGAGTGCTTTTGTTTAGGGCCCAGATCTTGAATGCTGTCCTTGCCACTTCTAAGGCCCAAGGCTCTGGATGAGGTGATTTACTGTTTCTTCTATTGCAAATGGAGCCATAATATCCACCCCCACCCCAAATGTTTGCGTGGAAGAGGGGATGAGATGGGTCTATCCCTGAGCCTAGTGCAGCGAGCGGCCGGCACGCCGCGCCCGGGCGCCCGCACACCTCCGTGGCCTCCCCGCCTCTTGCGGATTCTTCACTGCACGGGCCGGTGACAGCCAGCAGAAGCCGCTGCGAGGTGGCCGGGGCGGGAACACGCCCAGCGCGGAGGCAGCACGTGAGCGCCCGGCCAGGCGCGCCCTGCCTTTAGCGCGGGCTCCTGGAGAAGGCGCCGGTTTCCCGCGGTCCGAGAGCGTGTGACGAAGTGTGCGGGAGAGGGCCGGGCGGTCGCCGCGGAAGGCGGAGTCCGCGGGGAAAACGAAACCGAGAGCGAGCTACCCACACTCGGCTGGGCTTCGCGGACCGTGGCGTCGAGAGGTGAGCGGGACGGACCGTACGGGAGAGCGCGCGGGGGTGGGGGGCGCCACCGACGCGGGGAGGGACGGCGATCCGGGGGGCGCCCAGGCGCGCGCAGGCTCCGGAGGTGGGCGCTGGTGAGAGGCTCCTGACCCCGGGTCTCGCCGCACCGCGGGGCGCCGACGCAGGCCAGCAGCCGAGGTGCGGGGCCCTTCCCGGATCCGCGCGGCGCGCTAAGAGCTGAAAGCCATTTTCTTCCCGTGAAGGATTTTTATCAGAGCAAGTACCCACCAGGCCCCGGCCGCGGTTGGGGTGCGGGGATCTAGTGGAAAACAGGACCTGCGACTTGACAGAGAGATGGGAAATATATAGCCCTGAATGCCCCATACATTTGGCTCAATAATCCCTAGCCAAAAATCTTTTGCACAGTTACAGTTATTTCCCAATTGCCCGGCCTTAGCCGCTGCCCCAACTCCGTCCCCACCCCCACCGCCCACCATCTCTGCCGTATACCCCCTTCTCAAGGCCGCATATGGGCCCACAGGCAGGGCCTCCTGCGCCCTCCTCTGTTCTCACGCTCACCACACAGCTGTTCTTGGGACCTAGCCACGCGCGCACGCCTGCCTCTGGGCCTTTGCACTGCCTGGTTCTTCTTCCTGGAAAGCTCTTCCCCCAGGTCCCTGGTTCGGCCAATCCCTGTCTTTCCCCAACATTTCTTGAATGCCGCTTTGCTAGGGCAGCCTCCCTGACCAACCTGCATGTAAACGGAAGTCCAGCTTCCTTCACTGTCCCCCTCGCTCTGCTTCAGCTTTCAACATAGTGCTTATGTCACCTTGTGGCATGTTCTGTGGTTTTTGTCCGTGTTCCTCCGCTCCTAACTTCACCAGAGCAGGGTTTTGTTCACTGGTATAACCCCAGCACCTAGTACATAGTAGGTGCTCATAAAAGAGTTGTTTAGTCAATGGTTATTCATAAATTCTCATTCAAATTCCAGAATAATGAGAGTTCCTATTGCCCGTGATTTCTTTAGTACTAAAAATGACTTGCCAGACAGAAATTAAAAGGTACACTCTCTGCTGTCACTCAGAAACTCAGATGCTTGGGCAGACTGTGCTCTTTTTCTTCAGTGTGCTTATTTGAACCTGAAGATCCATGACACTTGACCTGTAGTTCATTTAATTCATCAGATACTACTTGCATGAATGTTGCACGTGACTTTTGTGCAGGCCCTGGAGAGGACTGGGCCCTCAGGAGCTCACTGTCTGTCCCCCCAGACGGCAGACAGAACGGGATTGAGAGGCACAGCCAACCGTGCTTCTGGGTATGAGTAAGACGGGCATATAACAGCTGTTAGTGATTATGGTCCTGATTTCTTTTAGGAAAATAATGCCTGTATTAAAACAAGATTTATTAAAATTAGTTAAAAAGAAACCTGCTGTTTCTTTTTTTTCTCCCCAAACTTGTAAGTACTTCTTCAGACATGTCAGTTTGGCATCTTACAAGTTCACGCATGCATTTAACTCAAACTGGCTTGTCGTTCTGATGATTAGCAGTCACTCAGAGTTAAAAGCGCTGAGGATTTAAAGCACTAGATAGGACTTCTGGTTGAGTAACTGGTAAGGACTCTTTCATTACTGCTCTTCTGAGATCTGTGACCCTCTCCAACTTGATGTAGGGTCTTCTGGCTGCGACTAAACTAAATGACGCTTGGGTTCATGAAAATAATGGTATATCTGCAGATCCTCATTCTGAACCGTTAGGCCAGGTGTGTTCTGGGTTTGAGAGATTTTGGATTTTAGAAAGGCCATGCAGCATAAACTCTCTATTATGTAATACTCTGAGCAGGATTTGGGAACAGCATTCTATAATAAAGCATATTTTTGCAGTCAAATGATAAATAGGCAACAAAGTATAATAAAGACTCCAAATAGCTCATGTCAGTCTAGGTCTAGATGGGGGGCTACAAATCTACTAAAAACAAAACAATTGAAAACAAAATAAACCTTAGATTGGGTTTTGGAATTGCGAACCAGAAGAGCCATTGATTGAGGACCACTGGTGCTGGGGACTCTGGCGGGTGCTTTTTGTCCGACTGACTTTTCATGGCAACCTGTGAATCAGGTATTTCCAAGTCATGAATCAGAGGTTCAGAGGTTCAGAGAGGTGTCTAGCCCAGATCTCTGTGGCTTTCAAAGTCTAACTCCCCCTGCTGCACTGAGCAATAACGTGAAGGTTGGCTTTCGTTGAGACATAGGCACTTCCAGTGCCCTGCCTCCGGCCACCACCGTTGCTCACCCAGACCAGCGCAGCAGTCTCTGTGTGGCCTCCCCACGTTTCATGTTCCACTTCCCTTTCCATTCCGACCCCCACCCCTCTGCTCTCTACATAGTATCGGAGTGATCTTTCGAAACACAAGTCCAATCACATCACCCCTCTGTTAGAACCCTCCAATAGCTACCTATTACCATAGGAAGAACAGCCTCAGCCCTACAGTGCCTATGTGCTGCGGCGCCTGCTCGCCCCTTGCGTTGCTTTCCTGCCCTTACCCCTCGTTCACTGTTGGAGCAGCCCCCTTGGCCTTCTGTTATCCCTCCCGAGTCTGTACAGGTTCCTGTCGCAGGGATTCCTCTGCCGGAGATACCCCTCCCCATATCTGGATAAGTGGACTTTCTCATCATTCAGACTTGATTTGACTGTTGTCTCCAGAGAAGGGTCTTTCTTGACTACGGTATTTAAAGTTACCTCCCTCATATTTCTGCCCCCATCTACCAATCCACTCTCTATCCCGTACCCCTGGTTCATTTCATCGTAGCACTTGTGGCCGTCCGGTCATCATTATCCACTCCTGTTATTTGTGTCTGCACATGGTCATTTTATTTCTTCCTTCAGTGGAATGCAGGCAGGGACTTGTTCTGACTTCTTCGTGCCTGTATATACAGTGTCAGAACAGTGCTTGACAATTGATAAGCATTTACTGAGTGAATGAAGACGCCAGAAAACAGCAGGTGAATAAAAGGGAGAAGATGAGGAGGTTTACAGTGAAGTATTTAATTTTAATGAATCATTCTTTCTCCAACTGTACACCATCTGAGGGTTTCAGCATTTACTACTTGCCACTGGGTGTTGGTGATAATGAAAACGAATGAGATGTACCTAGAACCTTCTCCCCCAAGAGCTCACTGACTAGTTTAAAAGCATTCAGGGCTGTGATGGGAGCTGCGCACCAGAGGCTGTGTTGATCCTCGCACATGAATGAGAATTGCCTGGTTGATAGAGGTTGCAGATGTTGCATTTCAAGACCTGGAGTTATTTTTGTATTCATTCATTCATTATTGAGCTCCTCTTATAGGCCTGGACCCTTCCTTGGTGGAGTTAGTCGTCTCTTTTGGAAGACAGTTAAGTAAGCAATTGCAATAACAGGAACAAGGGCTGTGATAGAGTGCCAAATCAGGGCCTCTTCTCGGGTGTCTGAAATGACATTTGAGCTGAGATCTACAGGAAGGGGTGGGGTTCAATGGGCAAAGGCAGTAGCAGGAGTAGAGTCGAGACCATTTCAGGAGGGAGCATGTTGGACAAAAGCAGTTGGAAGTCAGGAAACAGCCAGTGCTCAAGGCATACTTTTGAGCATCCTCACTTATAGGTGGAATTTAAAGCCACAAGCCCGGAGGTGATGACCAAGTGAATGTAAGTAGAACAGAGAGGAGATCTAAGGACTGGGTCCTGGGACATGACAATATTTAGGAGAAAGGAAAAACAAGGAAAGGAGACAGAGAAGCAGCAGCTTATGAAAAAAGAAGGAAACCCAAGAGAATGTAGTGTCCTAGAAATCCAAGCGAAGAAAGGGGCAGGAGGGAGAAGGGAATGAGCAGCCACCGCAAATGCTGCTTTCAGGTTAACTGGGTAAGGATTGAGAACCAACTACTAGTTTTAGAGATGGGGAAAGCATTGGTAACCTTGACAACAGTTCTGGTGGCTGTGGGGACTGCATGATTGGATTGATGTTTTAAAAGATCATGATGCGGCTACTATGAAAAAAATGGAAAATGACAAGTGTTGGTGAAGATGTGGAGAAATTGGAAAACTTGTGCATTGCTGGTGGAAATATAATATGGTGCAGCTGCTGTGGAAAACAATTTGGTGATTCCTCAAAATATTAAACATAGAATTACCATGTGATTTTGCCCTGGCTGGTATGGCTCAGTGGATTGAGTGCCAGCCTGTGAACCAAAGGAAGGTTGGTTCGATTCCCGGTCAGGGCACTTGCCTGGGTTGCCGGCCAGGTCCCCAGTAGGGGACACTCGAGAGGCAACCACACATTGATGTTTCTCTCCCTCTCTTTCTCCCTCCCTTCCCCTCTGTCTAAAAATAAACAAAATCTTTAAAAAAAAAAGAATTACCATATGACTTAGCATTTCACTTCTAGGTATATTCCCAAAATATCTGAAAGTAGGGACTTGAACAGATATTTGTATACCAATGTTCATAGCAGTATTATTCACACTAGCCAAAAAGTTGAAACAATGCAAGATGAATGGGTCAACAAAATATGGTACTGTAAATACATATAATGGAATATTATTCAGCCTTAGAAAGAAAGGAAATTCTGACACGTGCTACAACATGGATGAACCTTGAAGACATTATGCTAAGTGAAATAACCAGACACAAAAAGACAAAAGTTGTGTGATACAACTCATAATAAGGTACCTAGAATAGGTAAATTCATAGAGATGGAAATTATTGTTGGTTACCAGAGGATGAGAGGATAGGGAATTGGGAAGTTACTGTTTCATGAGCCCAGACTTTCTGTTTGGGAAGATGAAAGGAGTTCCAGTGATAGATGACAATGATGGCTGAGTCATATTGTATTCACAATATGACAGTATTGTGAATGTGCTTGGTAACTGTGAACTGTACTCTTAAAAATCATTAAAAGGGTAAATTTCATGTTATGTACATTTTACCACAATGAAAAGAAAAGTGAAAAGAAAATCACAATGACTTCAGGGTGAAGAAGGAATTTCAATGGCTGTGAGGAGCTGGTTCTGAGGTTCTTGCAGCAGTCAGGAGTGAGGTGGAGGTGGCTCGAACCAGAATAGTGGCTATGACATCGTGGAGAAGTAGAAGGATTTGTTATGCATAAAAAAGGAGGGAAAGGAAATGCCATCGATGACTCCCAGATCCATGGCTTTCAGACATGGACAGGTAGTAGAATCATCTTCGGAGACTCCAAACCAGCTTAAGGGAAGATCATGAATGCAGTTTTGGATCTTGTGCATTTAAAATTCTTTCAAGGCATTCCAGTGGGGATGGTGGATAAAGCTGACATTCAGAGAGAGGTTCATAAGGGATATGAAATCTTAGAGCTAATGAGAAGTAGATGGTCATTTGATTATTGAAATCATGGGCATGAAAGAAATCACCTTAAGGAGAAAGTATAGAGAATAGGGTGTTTGGACTCCAGCATTTAGAGCCTGTGAAGATTAAGAAGTGTTAGGAAGAAAGATTGGCCATGGAAGAAAAGTCAAAAGAGCTTTCCAACAAGGAGCAAAAGGTCAACAAGCTCTGCTCACTGTCTCTATGGATTTTCCTATTCTGGATGTTTCATATAAAGAGAATCATACAATATGTGACATTTTGTGCCTAGCCTCTTTCATTTAGCATGTTTTCAGGGTTTATCTATGTTGTATCATGTTTCTACACTTCATGATTTTTTTTTTTTATAGCTGAATAAGATTCCATGTGTGAATATACTGCATTTTGTTAATGATTCATCAGTTGATGGGCATCAGATTTGTTTCCACTTTTTGGCTATTGTGACTAGTGCTTCTATGAACATTCCTGTATAAGTATTTGTTTGAAAGCCTGTTTTTCAGTTTCTTGGATATAGGCCTAGGAGTGGAATTGCTGGGTTTTATGGTAACCCTAAGTTTAACTTTTTAAGGAAATAATCAAATTCTTTTCCATAGAAGTTGCACAGTTTTGCATTCCCAGCAGCAAAGCAGGAAGGTTCCAATTTCTCTACATCCTCATCAACACGCTTATTTTCTGTGTTATTATTACTATTTCTGTTGCCGCTCTTGTGGGTGTGAAGTGGTATCTAGTTGGGGTTTTGTTTTGCATTTCTCTAATGACTAATAATGTTGAGCATCTTTTTACATGCTTGTTGCAACCTCTGTATCTTCTTTAGAGAATGTCTGTTTCAGTTTTTTGCCTACTTTTTAACTGGGTTGTTATTTTGTTGTTGAGTTATGAGTTCTTTATGTATTCTAGATAGTAGACCCATATCATATATATGACTTGTAACTATCCCATTCTATAGATTGTCTTTTTATTTTTGTCACAGTGTCCTTTGGAACAGAAAAGTTTTTAATTTTGAGGAAGCCAAATTTATCTACTTTCTTTTGTTGCTTGTATTTTTGTTGTCATGGCAAAGACTCCATTGCCAAATACAAGGTTAGGAAGATGTACCCTTATGTTTTTTTCTAAGAGTTTTATAGTTTTGCCTCTTATATTTAGATTCTACTTCCTTTAGATTTTGCTCACTGTTTAAATCATTGCTACTGAATTAGTCCACTGCATCCCATAAATGGGGGTCATAATTTACCTAGGTAAATTATCAGGAAGATAATTCAAACCCATATACCTAGGTAAATTATCCAAACATGGATTTCTATAAATTTCAAAGGGAGGATTTGTGGAATTTCAGAGGAGACTCTATTTCCATATAGCTAAATCCTTCATGATTTCCTAAACTTCACTTTATGTATGTAACCTCAGCCTTTTCCTTCTCAACATAAAAAATTCTAATTCTACTTCTGCAGTCTTTCACCTTCTCAAGCAGGTGGAAAAACTTGCACTTGACACTCAGTGGAAGCAGAGGGCCGAGTTAAAGAGACAGACCTCTTCCTTTTCTGGCCAGCTGAGTTTTGAAGGTAGAAAATTTTGGAGAAATTAGCTTGATTGTGCAGTCCATGAGGAGGAAAGATTTTTAAAGACAGTTTTCTCTGGATTTATATATGGCTGAGATGAATCATATAAAGGAAATTCTTACCCCATTTTGTTACCTGAACTGGACTGGGAAAATCTGATTAAATATATTCTGTGAGTGTCACTTCTTTCAAACGTCACTTGTATTATAGATTACGAGGAGAAGAAATGGCCGATAGTCATACACGAAGTTTCTTCATAGAAGCACTTCATAAATACAGTCAAAAGAACAACGTAAAAGTTAACTATCGTGAACTGTCTAGGACAGGACCTCCACATGACTCAAGGTAAGATGCTATTTTAAAAAGGATTTATACCCATAAAAAACTAGGGGAATGGCAAGTCTGGCACAATTTTAAAGTCAATGCTTTAGAGAAAAGTTGCCACAGAGTTCTGTGAGAGAGTCCTTTTGGTATAAAATTGTAACTTCAGAGGACTCTGGAGAAAAAAGAGGATATAAGCTTTCCGATGCTTCAAGATGATGTGCTATTATGCTGTTTGGAGATGACTGCCTAAGTTCTATATTGAACGTAGGTCAAAACCTTCAAAAGTAGTCTTAAGAGGCAGTGGTGATTCGAATCCTTGTCTCTAGATAATGCACGTATTAATAATATTTTGTGAATTTTTTTTTTTTTTTTGGTAATCAGGTTTACGTTTCAAGTTATAATAGATGAGGAAGAATATCCAGAAGCTGAAGGTAAATCAAAGAAGGAAGCAAGAGATGCTGCAGCCAAATTAGCTTTGGAAAAACTTCAAACAAAAGGGGTGAGTAAATGCCTTTTTTTTCTCCAGCTGAAAAGAGACTCACAATATAGTTCATATTTTTCTCTGTGAGAAAATTCTGACATACGGAATAAAGCCATTCACAGGTTCCTTTACATTCACAAGTTCAGTTCAGTCTTTTTCCCCGTCTCCATTTCTGTAGAACCCTGAATGAGAGGTACACCTAGGAAATAGTAGGCAAAGCTGGATAATACCTGTTTAGAGTGCCGATAGCAGTGACATACCTTAAAACTGAATGGACGTGAAAAGGAAACAGTGAGGAATGAGCTGACTGGTATTGGCAGGAGTCCCTCCACCAAATGGAAGGAATTGGTGGAAATGGATAAAGACATGAAAGGGATTGTGAGGAAAAGGATGTATATGGAGGGCAGGTAATGGAGAACCAACATATGTATAATTGGTATCCCTGAAGATGAGAATAGAGTAACTAGTAGACAAAAAGCTATCTGAGGAGATTTTAGTAGAAAATGCTGCAAATACGGGAAAATACAGAACTATCAAGAGCAACTTCAAACATTGTGAAAGTACTGAACTCTAGTGATAAGGAAAGAATCATCAAGCATCTAGGCAGAAGAAAGAAATTATGTGAAATATAAAAATGAAAAAAACTATTATGCTATGTACAGCAACACTGAAAACCAGGAGACAGAGAGCAGCAGCTGTAAAATGAGACAAGAAATAATTTAAATGTGGGACAAAAGATGATCATTCTCAGATATTGCGATATTTGGAAAATTTTAGCTTTCAGGATATTTTCCTGAAAAATCTTATTTGAAGATGTTATCCTTCTAACCGTAATTGATAAAATAAATCAGACAAAATCACAAACTCGTAAATTGTTAATGAGCTAGAAAACCAAGTCAAGAAGTTAGAAAAAGAACAAAGATTTAACTCTTTTATTTTCCCCAAAAATAGTAGAAGAAAGAAAATGACAGAAATAAGGACAGAAATTAATGTAAAAGAAAACAAAGAAATAATAAAGATCAGTACAACATAAAGTTAGTTGTTTAAACAAGATTATAAAAGTAGCAAAACTTTAGATAAGATTTTGTCAGATTAAGAACAAAAGAAAGTACAGATAACAATGGAAGGATTACTTTTAATATATTCATCTTTCCCATTAAGTTGTCATCAAGGGTATAGCTTTAGTTCAATATTTATATTGTTTTTTGAGATTTATAAAGGGTACAGCAAACTAGAAAATGTTATAGTTTCTTGCTTGGAAAAACAGAAAATTGATACTTTTTTTTCCATATGAAACTATAAAAGGAAAATGGGTGATTCCCATTGTTAAAATTTATCCTTATGGGATTCTTCTGGTAGAGAAAAGTACTGTAATTTTCCATGTCTAATGTGCACTTTTTTGCCCACATTTTTGAGAGAAAATTAAGGATGTGCAATGTATATACGTGTAATGGTTACATACCATGGGCATAATAATCCCATCTAATAATGTGCACAAAAAAAGTGGGTGCGCATTATACACAGCAGTGCATTATACATGGCAAAATACCGTATATAGTTACACTTGGATTCAAAGTAATATAGTAGGGAAATACATAAAATCTAAACTGTTTTTCAAATGATTCACTTAGTAATTTCATTAGAAAAATAAAATACAAAGTTAAATCTTTGCTGTCATCCATATTAAACAAGATTTTTTTTTCCAGGAAGTTAGTTCGTCATTTTTGACAACAGATTCTTTGGATGATTTATCCGTGGGGAATTACGTAGGCCAACTTAATAGGCTTAGCCAAAAGACAAAACTACCTGTAAATTATCATGAATCGTTCACGAATGGGCCTGAAAGGTGAGATGTAGTTTCCTTCTGCTTCATTGTATCTAAGCAATAGAATGGACTTATTTTCATGTCTAATTTTTCAGAAATATTCATTCTTTTTGTACATTCTGCATGGAAGATTTTATAGGACTTTTAAGCAATCGGACATCTTTGTAATCAAAATATTAAAATACTTCATTGCTGAAGGCTTACAACCCATATATCATAACTGATCAAATCTAGGTAATCTGGATGGTTTAATGTTCAGGACGCCTAAGAGAGTCTGAGGTGTTCTGCTTGAAGGATGGGGCGATCTCTCCAGCCCTGAGGTCTCAGTGGGAGTGGGTGTGTGGAGATGGCTCCGCCACTCGTGTAGAATAACTCTCTTTCCACCATTGTCAGATTAGAGAGCTGTCTGTCCAGGTGTTCATCTTTCAAATTAGATTAAATGGTGTCACTCTGCAGACAGATATCGTGTATTAGAAGGAATGGTATTTTGCCCTGGACTATGAGGAGACTGGAATTTGAGGAAATGATGAGATGGACAGACTAGAGTTTCAGTTACTGAGAATGTCACCAGTGAGCTAAGACTTGAAAGTGGGGATAAAGAATGGATTGGAACTGAGAAAAAACAAAACAACGAGCATGAAGGAGATTGTTTCTCATCTATAACCAACCAATTAAATGAGGGAGAAGAAAGAAAAATCAAAATGTAAATAGTCCGAACAATCACTTTAGGATTCTGCCCTCTGAACTGATGAAGCTATTTACGTTTGACTTTTTACTCTGATGGCTTTTAGGCCAGACCTAGGAAGAGAAAAATGTGAGTGTTGCCTTTATGCCAGATCTTTGAATGAAGCAACAAAATGTTAGAAGCTGCCTAGAAAATGCAAGCTGAGATGGCAGCCAATCCTGGTACTCTGGCAAATCGGTCAGCCATCTTATTGAAAACCTAAATTATACAAAGACATGAAATACGAATTGACCTATTACATTCGTGTAATAATAAGGCTTTTGTTGACGTGTGTTTTTTTCAAACCCTATTTACTATTTTTTGGTATTTAGGTAAATACTCCCCATTACTTTTCCTAGATTTTCTTGTAAGTGCCTAATTGGAGAGAAAGAATACAGCAGTGCTGTAGGTTCTACTAAACAGAAGGCAAAACAATTGGCTGCTAAACTTGCCCATGAGAAGATACTGGCAGAAAATGACTTAATGGTATGTACTGCCTTTGGATTTATTTTTTGTATTTTAAAATTCCCCTGAAACGGCTTTGAGGTTTGACTGTGTCTACATGATGCCGAGATAGCCCGTCACACAGAAAAAGGGTTCCTCGGTTCTTGGTCCCACCAGTGAACATGCATTCATTTCATAATTGTTTATGGCTTTGAATTTGGTAAATGTTAGGAAATAAATGTGATAAATAGCACACAGAGACTGAGCCGCCGTGGAGAAGTCATTTAGTTGCATTTGAACCTTCTCAGGGACTCTCTTTCTTTCAGAAAGATGATTCAGTTCTCCTTAACTCTCCCCCGGCTGGGTCCAGTGGCTATGAGGGCAGCTCTTCGATGACTTGGTAAGTGTGTACAGACAGCTGTGATATTTAAGAAATCCAAATTTCTGCCTGAAAAAGCAAATTTTTATGAAAATGTTTAATTTTTAAGGAGAAGTTAGAGAATGAAATTACTTATCAACAAAAAATAGAATTCATAAACTAATAGTAACTCCCTTTTCTTCTAGTGGTACTGAATCACCGTCTGAAAATGGCTTTTCAGCAAGTGGATCAGACAGAAGTAATAACAGTGACAGTTTTATGAATACTCCTTTGTCTTCTCAGGTATAGTATTCGTCTCTCAATTTCCTAGTTAATCTTATTCCCTTTTGTGCTTCCTCATTTAAAAACGACCTTCAGTAATTTTTCTATTTTTATCTCACTAAACGATAATATTTAGCAGCCTTTGACTCTCTCCTTTCTTTATTAATCCACATCCCTCACATGCAGAATTCTCCCACTTGTCAGTCCCATCTTTCTCTCCCTACTAACCTTCATATTTTCATATATTCCTATGATCTTGCTTCTTATCTTCCACCAACTGCACAGTATTTAAAGGATTCATTAATATAACTCTGCTTCTGTTTTAAAACAATCAGAAATAAATTTAAATAAACACTAAACTTAAAAATCAGATAGTTTTTATGGTGATCATGTTACAAAAGTATTCTATTTATAAAGAACTACAAATCAATAAGAAAAATACAGGCAACTCAGTAGAAAAATGTGCAAATGATCTGCACACACAATTCAGAGAAGAGATACCTATATGGGCAAAAAACATGAGAAGATGCTTTTCTTCACAGTAATCAGGAAAACGCAGATCAAAACAACAGATACTATTTTAAACCCATCAGATTAGCAAAATTTGAGTCTGACAGTACTAAGTGTTGACACATCTGTGTTCCAGTTATAACTGTTATACACTGCTGGTGGAACTATATAAATCAGTACAACCGTTTTGAAGAACAATTTGGGAAAGTGCAGTAAAGTTGAGGGTGTGCATGCTGTAATGCCAAGGAGTTCCCTTCCTAAGGATTTCTCCTAGGGAAACACTTGCATATGTGCACAGAAAAATAGGTATATGAATGTTCTTTACAGCCCTGGCTAGTGTGGCTTAGTTGGTTGGAGCATTGTCCCATAGACTGAAGAGTTGTGGCCTCAGTTCCCAGTCAGGACACATACCTGTGGTGCAGGTTCAATTCCCAGTTGGGGCGTGTATGAGAAGCCAGCCAATCAATGCTTCTCTCTCACATTGATGTTTTTCTTTCTCTCTCTCGGCCCCCCTCTTTCTCCTCTCTCTGAAAGCAATGAAAAAGAAATGTTCTCGGGTGAAGATTTAAAAAAAAAAGAATGTTCTTTGTAACATTGTTTGTAATATGAAGAAATTAGAAAAATTATTGCTTATTAACAGGATGGCTAAATTACTCTGTAGTGTAGTCATCATGCAATACTGAGGCTGGAAGGTGATGAGTACAAGAAATCTTGGTCTGATACTCCCCACTCTGTATCACTATATTTAAATTGGTTTAAAAAATCCACAAAATCTACCAGGATAAAAGTATAAGTGAAAAAAAGCTATGTGACATTAATTTTTAAGATATATATATATTGAAGACTTTGCTTTTTTGCTAAATATTGAAGTTATTAATTTGTCCTAAAAGTGAAAATATCAGCATTGTAGTTTTTAACTGGTGATCAAATCAGAAACCCTTGGGAAACTATTTTAAAGTAGATCCCTGAGCTTGACCTATGTCTTCATTAACACTGTGAATGATTGGATGCACACCTTCCTTCTGAGCTCTGCTGGCTGGAGGGTCAGCAGGGAAGCCACGTTCTGTACCCAGAGAATCGATGCTTCTTCAGAACATGCCTTACACTTGCCTTTTATGTCCTTCCTACCGTATCTGTCTGGTTGCTGTAATGGAAGAGAACATTGATATCACTAAGTAAAGTGGGAAGCGCTTGATAAGAGCACAAAAATTGATGAAGCTGTTAATCTTATGGACAAAGAAATGTGGTCATAAAACTAGCCAGAAGTACAAGAGGAAGGATAGCAAGAAAAGGCAATAGAATTGACTTAATCATCTGAAACAATTTTCCATTTTCTTTTGTTATAGAACCGTTTCAGAAGTAGTTTGGGGAAGGTAAAAAGGTGAGTATCATTATGCATTGAATGTACTTGGAAATAACATTTTCTTTCAAACTTAGTTTGTCAATCTTATTTCTTAAGTCTTCAGTATTTGTAGCAGGGGTGTCCAGTTTATGGCCCATGGGTTGCATGCGGCCCAGAGCTATGAATGCAGTGCAACTCAAAATCGTAAATTTACTTAAAGCCTTTCTTTTGCTCATCAGTTTTCACTGGTATTTGTGTATTTAATGTGTGGCCCAAGACAACTCTTCTTCTTCCAGAGATACCAAAAGGTTGGGCACCCCATACACCCTCATTTGAGTAGAGTTTTAAAAGTAAGAGCATGGTTAAGGATCACAAAAAGCTTGAAATCTCCAAGCAAGTAATTTTAAACATGTAGAGAAATCTTTGCACATGCTACACTGTAGACAAAAAGGCCTTTGGGGATGTTGCTAGTGCAATTGGTTAAGGGCATTATTTTAGAAGTGGGCTTGGAGAGGTGTTTTTTTTAAGAGAAGAGCATTCTTTTGCAGATAAACAGGTATAAATGGTATAATAACTTGGGTAAGAAATCAAAAGGACAAATGTTATGAAATGTTGACTCAAAATATAAAAAGCCTAGTGCATGGCCTCAGTCTACTCTAAACAAGTTATATTTGCTTTCAGTTTTATTTGACTTTTACATTCTTCTCTTAATTTTTAGATTCTTGGCACCTAATTTTGACTCTCCTTGCACAGTAGGAAATGATCATACTATGAATGAGAGGTAAGTGAGAACTGTAAAATAAAATTTGATCCACTCTGGCTGGGTGGCTCAGTTAGTTGGAGTGTCGTCCCATGCACCAAAAGGCTGTGGGTTTGATTCCTTGTCAGGATACGTACCTAGGCTGTGGGTTCAATCTCAGGTTAGGGTGTGCATGAAAGGCAACTGAATGATGTTTGCCTCTCTCTCCCTTTCTCTCTAAAATCAATAAACATGAACATATCCTGGGGTGAGGAATAAAAAAAAATTGCTCAAAGGTATATTTGTTTATTTAACAACAGTTTCATAAGGAACTGTTGTACATCAGACAGGTTGCATTATATTTCCATATGAACAGTTAAATAATTTAAGTACAGTCAGGTCCACAAAAGATCATTGTCTCTTAGAGAAGTAATGTAAGTTTATGTGGTGCTCATGTGTCATTCTTATGTGGACATTTTTAATATTAAAAGCAAATATTCCTATAAAGCAATGATTTAAAAAAAAAAAGAGTACTCCTGTGGGAATCAGAATAGAGCCACTCGAATCTGTTTTTCATTTTCCAAATTTCGCTTTGAAAAGGGGTTCTTCTTGTAGTAGATCATGTATTTGGGTTTAAATAAAATATCTAAATCAAAGGAGGCCTATTTGCAACCAAGGGACATTGAAAATAAGCTTTAAAAAACAATAAAGAATCAACAGATATTGCAGAAGTACCTAACATATTGCTGGCTCTGTTCTGGCCATTGACATTAGATCTATAGTAAGAATAAAGAGAACAGATCCTGCCTTCATAGAGTTTTGTGGGCATGAAACTTACATAAAAAGTCTATAACTATAAACTATGGTCAGGGTGCTGAAAGGCAAGGCAGGGAGGTGGGAGCACAGGAAGGTGGGAGGCTCTGGGGCTTTGCAAAGGCAGAGTCTGTGGGAAGGTGAAGACGAGACAGGTGGTGTGAGTGTTCAAGGAGCAGAGAGAAGGTTGTGTGCTTGGAGTGCAGTGGACACGGGCCCTGTGCCAGGGGACACGCTGGAGAGGGAGGTGGGGGCCAAATCACAAGGCCCCTTAGGGGCCATTTAAGGGCTTTCTGTTTTGTTGTTGTTGAATGCAAAGCTAGGCTATTGGCGGTTAGGCAATAGAAAGACATGATCAGACTAAATTTTTATCATACCAGTTGCTGTGCGGATCATGGATTGAAGCAGAAAAGGAGAGGAAGAGGAGTGTCTGGTTAGCAGGGTCCTGCAGGAGGCTGATGGAAGATGGGACTGATGTGAAGATGTCAGAGATGGGGAAAGTGGGCAGATTCCAGCCATATGTTTTAGAAGTAGAATTGGCAGGGCTTTGTGATGGAAGGCAGGGCCTACAGCGTAGGCAGGCCCAGAGCACCTGCTCATTTCTCTTACAACAGTTTGGTGGTAGCTGTGCAACACAATATGGTGCTTTTTCACGAAGTTTTATACTTGTGATAAGATTTTTACTCCTGGCTGTTGTACAGCCAGTAGTTGAATATGGCTCCCAGGGGTGAACTGTTACGTTGGGGGGACATGGAGGAGGGACTCTCCTTTGTGATTCAAGAGTCTCTGTAAAGTGGGCCCTTCTTATTCAGACGGGGAGAATCATGTTTGTTATATAGTCCATTTCACCAGGATCTTCGGGGCCAGTGGAAGGGATGAGGACCAGCTAGCGCTGAACCTTAGAATAACAGTGGCATTTATCTTTTAAGGTTTCTCAAGGAATTTTCTGAAATAACACCAATTGGCTCAGGTGCATACGGCAATGTTTTCAAAGCAAAACACAAACTTGATGGGAAGACTTATGTTGTTAAACGTGTTAAATATGATACAGAGTGAGTAGTAAATATTTCATTTTATTTTTGAACAAGAAGCTATGTTGAATTGCATTATTCTTTCTCACGTATGTTTCTTCTTCATTAGTATATTACTTACTTTTTCCAGTCCTCCTTAAAATAGTTATTCTACCTTCAGGGACTTGGCTTGCCCTGAAATGATCTTACTTTGCTGTGGTTAATTCAATAAAAAAAATGGATATACCATTGTTCATTCATTTAAGAATGTCTTGATAAAAACTGAAGTTACAGAATTATTTAGCTCAAGGTGACCTTTGAGATTTTCTAGTCTCATCCTCTTATCTTAAAAGTAAAGAGACTGAGATCCAAATATGTGAACTGATTTTTTGAAGGTAAAAATAGTTGGTAATTGTTCTGGTTGTCTATTATTGTATAATAATCATTCCAAAATGTAATGGCTTAAAAACAACAAGTTGTTATTATCTCTCATGGTCCCGTGTGTTGATTGTGTTCATCAAGGCCATTCTCACTGTGGGTCTGTCATGCATTTGCAGTAAGGAGTCTTCTGAAGGCTTGCCTGGGCCAGACATCCCAGATGGCCATGTCATATGACCAGCGATTGATGCTGGCTGTGGGCTGGAAGTTCAGCTGGGGCTGTTAACAAGAGTGTCTCTACGTGGCCTCTTCATGTGGTCTGGGATTCTCACAGCTTAGCGGCTGGTTTCCAAGAAAAAAATTGTCCCGAGAGCCAGTCATCCCAATAGAGAGCAGCAACAATTACTTTCGACCTAGTCTTGGAGGTTCCACATTGTTGGTTCAACAAAATCATGAAGGCCAGCTCAGATTCAAGGGAAGGGAAAATAGACAGTACCTTTTAATGTGAGGAGCGGGTGCACGTACGGGGCAGTATCTACCATGGGAACAAGGTGGGGTTTAGACTCGTCCTCTAGAATGCCAGTCCACTGTGTTCCCACCATAACCCACTGCCTCCCGTGTTTGTTTTGTGTATCCTCTGTACCCTCGTCCCACCCCGGCCTTACTGGATAGCAGAACTCCTTTAAGAAGGCGGACTCATAGGAATGAGGTCCAAAGTCACATTACCAGTTCACCAGCCTTACTTACAGTTTTCTGGCAGTTGTTATGTGGCTAGAGTGATCCTTCAGGGACTAGAGAGGGAGAGGAAAAAGGGATATGGCTAAGGAGAATGGCCTGAGCCAAGGAGAAGCAGGCAAAGAATCCTAAGTGCTCTTCATCCCAGTCAGACAAACCTACTTCCTGTCCAAGGATAATACCTTGGCGGCTGAAATACCTTCATACCTTCTAAGCATCAAAACAAGACTTTTTCCTTCTTCACTGTTTTGCTCAACAAGAATGAAATATTGTTAGTCCTTCCACTCAATAGCAATTTTTTTTAAGTGAAAATACTTAATGATAATCATGCTGCAGTATTAGGGGACATTTGTAGTAGCTTCATAAATTGGTAGAACATAGTTAAAATATACTTGGAAATATTAATCTAGAGCCATAACAATGTTTATACACTTTGATCCATGGATTTCCTGCCTGGGAACCTATTCTATGGATATTACCCAAATTATGGAAAAAATTATACAAGAAGATATAAATCACAATGTTGTTTATAATGTAGTAAATGTAGTAAAAAATGAGAAAAAACAAAATGTCCTGTAATAAATAAATGATTATGTATGTTTTGTTCTTTCCCCGATCAATGGCTATTTTACAGTCATTAAAAAATGAGAGTTACATGCTGAAAATGTTTATACATGAAATGATATAATGCTGAAAGTAGCTGCAGAATAATCCAGGGGAAGATGAGGAAGTGGGTAAGAGTACAGATGAAATTAACAGCTCTTTCATCTGGGTGATGGCTAGGTAGGGCTTTGTTATACAATTTGCTCTACTTTTTATACTTTTGAAATATTACATTAAAAAGTTTATACACACTGTAGATTGCAAAACAAGGAAAATTGTAAAGATAACATGAACAAATATAATAAGAATTATATACTGCAATTACAGATGTATAAAATATACATGAATAAAAACAATAAAAAATAATCCAAAATAATAACTGACTGTTAGGATTGTCAATATATGAGTAATTTTTCTTTATTTTTATAAATTGTATGTCATATAAAGATTTTTCAAATTAAAAGCTGAAATTGTACAATGTTTGCTTATCCTTTCTCATCCTTGAAAGCTCAAGTTTATTTAATCAATTTAGCATAGAATTGTCTTAACTCTTGACTACTCACCCCTGTAAAGTTCCCACACGTAGAGTGAAGTCTCCATTTCTCTGCATAGATCCTCTCCTTGTGTATCTTTGCCACATACTGAAAATTCCAAATTAGGCTCCTTATGTTGCCTGGGTTATCTGCCCTTGCTGCCCAAATGAGGTTTGTTTATAAAATCCAAAGTGACTTTAACACAGTCTAAACAAAACTTAATATATGAATTAGTTACCAAAAATTTTATCATTGGCATTTCAAAGACTACTGTAAATGACTTTTAAATTGCCTGATTTTGGGGATGATTTAAGTCACTGTTTTTTCCTTTTATGTTGAGAGTGAAGACAATTTTTTTTTTTTGTATGTTCACTTTTTCCTTTTCTGTGCTTCTGGCTTTCATTGTAAAGCTCAGGGTACAGGAACCATGACGACTGTTCAGTAAACGAGGTGTTTTGTTACTATCAGGATGTATACTGACCCCTTTATATTCTCTGTTTCTTTTAAGAAATAAGGAAAAGGTAGCGCGGGAAGTAAAAGCTTTGGCAGCACTTGATCATCCAAATATTGTTCGCTACTATTCTTCTTGGGATGGAACTGATAATGCTGTGGCAGGCCGCAGAAACAGGTAACTAAAAAAGAAATCCTCATAGCACTAATAGGATGGAGGAAACTGTCCCTGACTATGTGTGGGCCATCAGATAAGGCCAATAATTTATACATATAATAATCACAACCACAAGCACTGTGTGAGACACTATTATGTCTTGATTCTTCAGGTAAGGAGGCAATGAATAATGTTTTCCTTCCTCTTCTCCTTACTCCAAACCTGTTCTCAAACATTCTTTCCTGTCCTCAGCTGTTTTCAGAATCTCAGGTGTAGCTTTCCTGACTGTGTTCCTTCATGGTAGGCTTACTCGCACATTCAATTCAGTCTGGTCTATAAATGACATCTTGAGAAGGCAGTTCGACCACGTTGTAGATACTGCAACAGGAGGGCCGCTCCTCAGCTGACAGCACTTTTCTCTCCCTCTCCCAGGCCCCCAATTGGTAGGATGCAGTCAATGGGTCTCTTTCCAATGCAGTGACACCATTTATGGTGGCCTGGGGTGGTGAAAATAATGTTAAGACCATGAGCTTTGATGGGGGCACCTCACCTTGCATCACTCATGTTTTGTCTCAGGGAAGCCACTGCCAAAGGCCTGGAGGACTCTAACGAGCTGGCATCTCCCTTTGAAAGTCACTCAGTGTAATCTTGAGCCCATTGTGGGCCTGTTCGTTCATTTTCTCATGCAAGCCCAGCCTTCCACCCCATGGATCGAGAACTTTATCATCGGTTTCATTTCTGGACCGCCAGCATACGGGATTTCTTCAGCTTTCAGCAAATTCTTGGCTACCTCTTTCTATTTTCTATCCAATATACATTCAAAGTATATATATTACTACTGAGACAAACTTAGTTCAGAAAAAAAATATGGTTAGCAAAATGAGTCCTCCCAGTTATAACAATTTATTGACATTTCTCTTAGAGTACCTAACCTTGTGTTATTTTTTTAGGTTTGCTTTTTCTTTCCCCTCTCTCCTGTTAAACTATCATCCCTATGACATGAAGGATACAGTCTAACTCACTTTCTCATCTGTAGGTGCTTATCCTATGCTTTTCACAAAACAGATGCTCAGTAGAATGATGATGAATTAAAATATTTTAAGTTACTTTATATAATAATGAGATTTGGTTTTCTACAATTCCATTGTATTAATGCTCCCATTCCTATTTTTTAGAAAGGTGATCAAGGACCTTTCTAAGCATTAAAGATTGGACAGGCTTATACTTCATAAATTAGCTAAACAAAGCTCTGGATATCTGGGGATTTATGATTTAAATAAAAACAGTTTATTATATTTTTATTCAAATTTATTTATTTAGATTTCTGTTTTGAGGAATGTTTGCGCTTCTTAAGAAGGTATACTTTTTTTAAAAATGTATTTTTTAATAAATTTATTTTTATTGCTACTTCTCTGTGAATTTTATGTCCAATCCAAGGACCGAGTGCCTTTTCATCCAAATGGATTTCTGTGATAAAGGAACATTGGAACAATGGATTGACAGCAGAAAAGGCAATCATCAAGACAAACAGTTGTCTTTGGAATTATTTGAGCAAATTGTAACAGGAGTGAATTATATTCATTCAAAAGCATTAATTCATAGAGATATTAAGGTAAGTGGAAAATATACTTTGTTAGGAGTTGAGAAATATAATTTAATAATTTAAAAATCTATCTTCTCCAGTTTTAGAATTATTTGACAGTTATGAAGAAATATCTCTGATCCTCTAAAGTTCAAATGGGTCTAGAACTTGTCCCACATACCATTCCCTAGAGCCACTCAGAAGATCTCTAGGACTAGTAAACTTGTCAAGGCACTGAGCTCTACTGGAAGGAATTAATTCACTTCTAGTGCCAGCCAGATGATAGCTACTCCATCTGTAAACGCTAATAGCTTTAGTGTACTGCACCCTTCTGGGCAAATAATTATTGTGGCTGGTCCAGCCAACTGGCTGCTCTGGCCCTGCCTCTGCTGCTACTTGAGCTTGTCTGCGGGGCAGAAAGGATTCTGCTGACTACAGCTTTGGGAACATGGGTTCTCCTGCTCTCTCAGCCATTATTCTTGAGGGCAGTCACAACTACTAAGCCCAGTGTCTAGTTTTTTGTTTTTTGTTTGTTTTTTTTTTATGCATTTGGACACTTTTGCCTCATGATTGGGAAATGGCAATAATTCAAACCTTGTAACATGTAGTAGACCTTTGTATTTTCATTTTCTTCTGTCTTCCTAGCATCCTACATGGTCTAGATGAGCAGTTTTCCCATTTTTCCATGTCATCAAAACAAAAGAAGAGAAACAGAATAGCTTTTCAGTCTCACTTCCATACTCTTTGCCCTGTGATTTGCCCGCTCTCCCTACAAACCAGCCATGCTGAATCCTATTACTGAACATGTACTCATGTTCTCACATGGAACAGTCTTCTGCCTGTCTCCTCTGTCCCAGTTCCTTTTTTAGTCTTTCCAAATCACTCTGGATCAGACAGAAGTGCCTCATTTATGTGGATCTTAGCTATCTGCTTATTCCACCTATCTAAAACACCTAGGAATAAGGAATGAAGCAAATGTTTCCCTGAGTAAAATAAGCACTTATACATAGTTGTTTGTTGGTCCTTTCTAGGAATAAGTAGCCCTTAAACAATATTGCATCCTTGGTCTGCCCAGGGAACTGAATGTCTGATGCGTGAGTCTGCTTGGTTCCAATATCTCTCTTTAACAATATCTGATGGTGTTCTTTGAAGTTAGAACATAAGAAGGACTATGTTCAGCTCTAGCTGGTGTGTCTCAGTGGATTGAGTGCCAGCCTGCGAACCAAAGGATTGCTGGTTCGATTCCCAGTGTAGGGCACACGCCTGGGTTGCAGGCCAGGTCCCCAGTCTAAGGTGCCCAAAATGCAACCACACATTGATGTTTCTCTCCTTCTCTTTCTCCTTCCCTTCCACTCTCTAAAAATAAATAAAATCTAAAAAAAAAAGAAAGATAAAGAAGGAAGACTGTGTTCAAAAAGATACATTTAGAAAGGCTATGCCTTCACTTTGGAATAAATCATACATAGAGTTAAAGTGAAGAATTAAGCACAATTATCTATACTGTAATTTTTAAGAAAATACAGAAGTGTAGGTATTAACGCCCACACCGTCCTCATGATGAACTAGTGCGATTCTGACTGGTGTGGACCGGAGTCTGCCTTCTCCCCCACCTGCTATAACCCGCACCACCCATGCCCTGTGTCAGGGACTGAGCTTTCCTTGTGTTTGTTTGCAGAGACAGTTTGCTCTATGTCTGCAGTTGCTCAAAGGTCAGGCTTCAGTACGACCGAGGCTTCTTCCACCTTCTGCAGTGGTTCTAGCTTCACTGCTGCAGTTGCTGCTGCCTTGCATCTGAGGATGCAAAGGAAGGCGTGAACTTTTTTTTTGGTGATGCCTCGCAAAATACCAGTTGCAGGTGGCTTTGTCAGAGAATGGTTTTTACCCAGTAAAGCCCCTGTTATGTGAAGTTTACCAGTGTTTAACACTTCCTGTTGGAATCTTAAGAACTAGACCAGAGGCACTAGGGGAGGGACGTAGATGTTTCTGGAGTGAGGGCTTACAGTCCTTGGAGGTTCAGTCTCCAGAGGCCCAGGTTCTTTGATCATCCTCAGCCTGCACATCAGCCCTTATTCCTGTACCTCCTACAGAAAATCGGCACTCTTTTAATGTTCTCCAACCCGACCTTTTGCTGAATCGTACCATAATGGATTACACAAAATGTGGCATTACTGTTTTTCTTTTTAGTGAACAGTAAATAAGCAACCTGATATTTTTACTGCACAGTCCTATCCAGCTTGTATGTTTACACAGAATCATATATGTAACCTTTGGTTTCTTAGAGTCAGCCTATAGCCTTGTGTGGGAGTAGCAGTTACACTTGCAAACTCAACATATTCCTGCACTGTCACTTGAATTATTAGCATTGACACATTTTCTCTCCACCCACCCCATACACATCCACAGCTTTCTATCTGTGTTCTTGTCTTACTGCACGATCTGTGTGCTAGTCTTACTGTTCACTGTTCCAATCCAACTGCTCATTTCTGCATGGAGCCTTTCCGGCTGGCTCCTTGGGAGCTCCTTTTTCAGCCTCCTGGGCTGATGTCTCTTCCATCTCAGTTCCTTTACTAGGCCCTCTTATAAGTGTTGGCTCATGAGGTCTGTGTGTGAATGTATAGCCCAACAATGTACTGCAAGTCTAGCCTTTTAAACAGTGGCAAATATTAATTTCCTCCCAATAACCATCTATTTTCATGGTCTTTAGAATATTGGTCAATACCTTCTACAAATTTGTGGAATAGGATGAACACCCCTCATTCTGTTCTTCTTTTTACTTTTTAAAATCTGCTCAAAGAATTGCATGGAAAAAATACTTCAGTGCTAGTTATTGGTTTCCAGTTAACTTGGTATGCCTTCAAGGATAGAAGGGGTATGTTTCTGAAGAAGTTGACAGAAACTGGAGAAATTGACATCAAGGAAGGCCCCACAAGTAGTTCTGCACAAGATATCCCATAGTGTAAGTGAGAAGAGACCCATTCTGAGAATTTCAAAATTGGAAGAGATCATAAGGGCTTCTACTTTATCCGCATCGAATCCTGGACTCATACAACATTTCCATCAAGAGGGTGTCCAGTTCTGTCTTGAATAATTCTTGGGATAGGGAACTCTTGAATGCCCATTTTTGAACCACACTATTAGTATTTTTAGGTCACACTAAAGCAAACCTTTTGGTCATTCCCACCCTGTGGTCCTGGATTTATCTCCTGGGGCATGCAGAGTAAATCCACCTTCCACTCAACAGCTCCTCAGATATTTGAAGGCAGCTCTGCCCCAGGCCTTCTCTGCTGACAGAGAAGTGCTGACTTCCTCAGCTGGCATTTTAAAGACCTGAGATACTAAATTTTTTATTTTGGGCTACCTGTATAAGGATAAATGCCTTATACTGGACTAAGTAAATGTAGAAATTGTCATTATTAAATATGATTTGGATATGTGATCCCAGTCTGTCTTATTGGTACTTATAATTAAATATTGTTTTGTTTTTTTTTCTTGTAGCCAAGCAACATATTTTTAGTAAGTAGAAAACAAATAAAGATTGGAGACTTTGGACTTGTAACATTTCAGGAATACAATGAAAAGAGGACGCGTGACAAGGGAACGCCAATGTACATGAGCCCAGAGCAGGTGAGGTAGTTTTCCTTTTTATCTTTATCTTTTTTTACCTCTTTCATTTTTTAAAAATTATAAAAATAATAGACATCTCTTATAAAATCAAAACAGTACAGAAGTATGTAGATAAAAATGGGAAAGTCCCCCTAACCTTCCTTTTATTGTACTTTTACTCTGCTAACTACAGTTTGTTGTTTATCCTTTAAAATCATTTTCTGTGAGTTATAAAAATATACAAACACAAATATATATTTGCACAGAATTTTTACATAAAAATATACACACATAACATTTTTACTGGAATACTATAATGTTCTTTTGTGACTTGATTTTTTTCACTCAACGTGTCATAATTTTTCCATGTTGGTACAAATAGATCTGACACATCCTTTTTAGCAACTATATTGTATGCTAAAGTATAGCTCTACTATAATTTAAGTATTTCCTTGTGAGGGGTGGTTGTGGCAATTTCTTAAAATAAGACAATGAAGTTTGCTGCATTGATTGACGTTTCCTTTCGCAAATGATTTCTTTGTACCATGTGATGCTGTTTGATAGCATTTTACCTGGAGTAGAATTTCTTTTAAAATTGGAGTTAATTCCCTCAAACCGTGCCACTGCTTTGGTACAGGAGAAACCTGGTTCTTCTTGCCGACACAGTAAAGAATTGCAGATCAGCAATTCCATTAGTATGTAAGCAGGGTTTATTAGGGATACCTTCTCATGGGAGGGGATGGGCCTTGCCGAGGTGGGAGTGAAAGGCGTAGGTTCAGGACGTGGTCAGGGCGGCAAGAGCGGGGAGTGGTTAGAGCATCAGGTCCTTTGTTCCGAGGACTTACATAGTTGGTTGGATGGGGTGGAGAAGTTACATACTGATTGCCGGGTAAAGGTGGTGCCAGCTTTCCCCGGGGGGATGTGACTATCCGAAGTTAAGTATGTGTTGGGGGTCTGTTAGCCCAAATCCTTACGTTGCTCCAGACTCTATTTGTTCATCTTGATGTAAAACAGATACGTGATGGGAGGCAGTTAATTAATGTTGGGGCAGTTACCCAAAGTTATTTATGGCCTCTTTCTGTAAGCATTAGGGACTCCCTTGTAAAACAGATAGTGACCAGAGGAAGGCAATTAACCGAAGTTGTTTTATGGGTTTCTTTTGTGAGTGCTGTGGGCCCCCTCCTCTTCCTGCTTCCAGGCCTCGCTATGATTACACAGTTTCAAGGCTTTTCTTCCCAGATAGTGGAAATGATACATAGAATATCAAGGACTTCCTTCCTCCTGTGCTGACATAGTATTTCTTGTGATGTTGGAACACCTGGCAATACTATCGGACCAGGCTCAGGTCTACTGAGTTAGTGGGTGAGACATGTCTCCCTCCTCCTCCCTGCCGTGATTTACTATCCATCCCACCTAAGTGCTAAAAGGCATTTCCTGGCAACCAGGACGCTAGACTCTGGCCAGAAACAACAGCACAGTCTCAGAGTTCTTTCTATGCTGTCTCCTGCCTACTAAGTTAAGGCAGTATTCTAATACTTGGCGAGGTACTAACAGGTGAGAGAAAAGAAAAGAAACTAGAAGACAGCACGCTCTCAATAAAGTAAAATTTAGTAGCCTTTAGGGAAAACAATATCATTTGCTACTCCACATCTGATCTAATTTTTAAAAATGCAACAAAATGAAATACAATAAGACAAGGTAAGCCTGTATAGCATGATCTGTTTATCTATTCTCCTGTTGATGGACATTTGGATTGCTTCCAGTTATGGAATATTATGAATAAATCTTCTATGAACATTGGCATGCAAGTCACTCACTAGGAACTATTTTAACTGTTTCAGCTGCCACATCTCATTTAACCCCACAATCAAACTCTGAGGCTGAAACTATTGTTATCCCATTTTATTGCTCAGATCATTACCATGTTGATGGTTAATTAACACAGGTGATTCAGCTATTTAGTGACAAAGATTTGAACTTGGGTAGACTCCACAGATCTTGCTAACAAACATACACTGTGATATAATATATTTTGGGCAAATAACATTTTTGGCTTCAGAAGGCACGGATGTTTATATCCCGGGGGTAACAAATGTAAATATATTTTGATCTCTAGATCTCTTCACCAGAATATGGAAATGAAGTGGACATCTTTGCTTTAGGGCTAATTCTTGCAGAGCTTCTTTACATACCTTCCACTCGTTCGGAAATACTTAAGGTAAGTGATCTCACAGAAAGAATTTGGCAACAAGAATTTTTGGCCATTATCTTCAAAATGCTGCTGCAGATAGTCATTACCCTCATGTACGGATGGACTTCAACATATCAGAGTTGACTGCAAACAAAATACAGCTTTTATCACTTTCATGTTTGGGCAACCAGAAGTTTTCATTAGAAGCTCTGGTCATGATGGTGGAGTAGGTAAACGCGGTGCTCGCATCCTCCCACCACTGTATCAATATTCCAATTAAATTATAGAACTGCCCTTGAGAACCACCAGAGGACCAGCTGGGCAGAACCTCTACAACTAAAGGTATAAAGAAAAAGCCACATCAAGACTGAATTTCAACTGTAATTGAAAAAGTAAAACAAAGAAACAAACCAAAAGCTCTTTTTGTAAAGGCAAAAAACTTTGGGGTTTGTTTTTTTTAAAGTGTGTGCATATCTTAAAACCGTACCTGTTTATTCCCATTTGAATCAGTCCGTAAAATTTTGATTGCCTGCTTGACCTAAGACCCTGTGATAAATGCTGCAAGGATCATAAAAATGAATAGGCTTTGTTCTCAAGGAGCTTATATTCTAGAAGGAAGGTACTGTAAGAGAATGCTATAAATGTTTTGAGAGAAGGTGTGAAGTCTTAGGGGAGCAGCAAAGAGGAGACCTTTCCAACTGTAGGGATTTAGGTTCCATGGAGGCGTTGAAGCTGGGCTCTGAAGGATTGGTTGGCGTTTAATATCCAAACTAGAAAGCAGCTGATTCCAGCATGGAGACAGGAATGTGCAGGGTACGTCTGGTGATATCAGGCAGAGTTTGATGTGGTTTTTTTTGTTTTGGAATATGTAAGTTATGAGGAAGTGGTGCTGGATGGCATTGGAAAAACACGTTGGGGCTAAATTAAGGCAGAAATGTGGACTTTGTTTTGAAGGCAGTAGGGCGCCAGTACATGCCTTAGGCAACTGGATATCCTAGTCTGAAGCTCAGTGAAGGGGACTGACTCGGAGTCAACAGCCTTTCCCCCTGTAAAACAGGTAATGAAAATACCTGTCATACAGAGTTCCAAAAGGAAGGGAGAAAAGGCCTATGATGCTCATGACACTTCAACATGGTGTGATGTTAAAGGTTTTATTGGATGGGGAGCGGGGGAGGGGAGTCCTGCTTGCTTCTAGGCTAAAGAGACTTTCCAAAGATCTGAAAATATCCTAGATTTAGGGTATCCCCAGGTTTTGTTGTTTTCTATGTTTGTTTTTCCTCCTAAGTAATAATTTCATAATGAATATATTTATTTTCAGCTTCTTGGTGATCTACGTCATGGCCGTATCTGGGATGTATTTGATCACAAAGAAGTAAGCACTTGAAAATAATCAGAATTTAAAAAATTTATTTCAATGTTTTATTTTTTTGTAACGACTATTTCTATCATTACAGAAAATTCTTCTAGGGAAATTAGTCTCAGATAAACCCAAGACACGACCTAAGACGTCTGAAATACTGAACACCTTGAAGGAGTGGAAGGCCGCTGTGAAAGAGAGGAAGATGCGACACACGTATTAGTGCCTTTCTAAAAAAGTGTCCTACTTCTCATGTTCAATTTTCTTGTGACTGTCTAAAACCTGCTAGGGATTATTTTCCTTCTCTGTTAATTGTTTTTAACTACATTTGCAGAAAGGTTTGCACTTTTCAACTTCAAAAATGTTTTTACGTTTGACTTTTTCCCAGCTCATCTCCTTATTATGAAGATGGGGAAAAAAATCCCTCAATTTTTTGTATCAATCAATTGATAAATCTTCATCAAATATCTACTGTTTCTAAGCCAAAAAAAAAAAGAACATCTTTCAAGTCTTAAATAGGTAACAAGGCAGTTGGAGGAAAACGGTACCCATAAAAGGATAAGTTATATGCAGTCACTTTGGAAAACAGCTTGGTGTCCTGTAGTAAAGGTAAATGTGTGTATTCCAGAAAGCCATCAATTCCATTCCTACATTCATGCCTACAAGAATGTTCGTAGAATTCCTATTTGTAAAAGTCAAAGGATCAGAAAACAATACCACTGTCCATCAAGAGAAAAATGGATACATACATTGTATTATATTCACATTGAAATACGATATAGAAGTTAAAGTGAATGAATTACAGGTAAATGTAAAACATGCTACATCTCTCAGGAACAATATAAAGCAACGAAGCAGGTTACAGAAAATATATACAGAATGATTCCACTTATATAAAGTTCCAAAACGTGGTAAATGAAATCGTTTTGTTTAGGAATCCAAACAAATGTGGTAAAAATAATAACGGGAAGGAAATGTTGAGAAACATTAAATTCTGGTAGTGGTTGCCTCTGAGGAGGAATGGGAGTGGTGTGATGGGGAAGGGGATTTGAAAGGCACAGCTAACTTTTTTCCTTAAATTGGAAGCTGCCTCCACTAGTGTTTACTACAGAGTTATTCTTTTTACCTTAAATATACTTTGTATCTATTCTAATAAACACTTTAAAAAGATGGTAACTGTGCTGTAAGGCAAGCTAAGCATAGAAAATAGTCAGCCTGGAGGGGCGAGATCACTTTCCACCGAAGTGTAATGGCACAGGGTTTGCAGGCGACACTTCAGCAAGGGATTTAAGTGAGTAGGGAGGAGACCTACTGAGCAGTCTGAGCAACGGGCATGGCGTAGTAGATGACATAGAATAATCATTAATTTTATTAGGTGTGATAGTGATAGTGTGGTCATGCAGGAAAATGTCTCATTCCTGGGCTCTGTGTACAGAAGTATCTAGGGGTCATGTGGCATGATGTTTGCAACTTTGAAACATTCAGCAAAAATTAATGTGTAAAAGAAAGAGAGCAAATGTGGCAAAATGTTAACAAGTGAACTGATAAATCTAGGTTGAGGTTATAGAGGTGTTTCTTGTCATATACCTTGAACTTTTCTGTAGGTTTGAAATTTTTCTGGGAGGAGAGAAATCCTTTTTTTTTAAACTATTATCTGGATATAATGAATAAGGCTTTCCTCAAAAGAACGTAGCCTTATTTTTACTTTCTCATTTTAATATTTATATTATTACGAAATAAATATAGCATCTCTTGGAAGCTTTTATTGATTTGTGGGTATATATTTTCTCAGCCTCAAAATTATAATAAGTAAAAAATATCTTCTTAATCAGAAGAAGAGAGGGGCAAAGGCCAGGGACCTTATGTGCAAATTAAAATGCACATACATATATAGAGATTTTGAAAGATCTATCTATATCTGTATATGATATATGTAGATATTATGTTTACCCCCTTTTTAAAAAGTTCTTTTGCTGACATTTTAAAGGAAATTGAGGCACTATTTCACTTGTAAGTACTTAAAAAGGATCTTTATGTCTAACAGATCTTTTTAATAATAACAAAACCACAACATCACCACTCAACAAAATTAAGACGTTTGAAATTATTTGATAATTCAGCTTGCTTTCAGTTTTCCTATCTCAAAAATACCTTTCTATGTGTTGTTTAAATCAGGATCTCTTTTACTCAATAACATTTACCTTTGCTTTTAGTGTCTTTCCTCTTGCAATTTGTTTGAGGAAGGAAGTGGGATATCTATTGCATAGAATTTACTCCATTCAGGATTTGACTGATGATATCCCCATGGTGTCTAGTTAGGTCTAGAAACTTCATTTGATTCTGGTTCAAAACTTTTTCCCCCAAGAATTCTTCATAGGTGATGCTGTATACTTTCTTCAATGTCACTTGGGATGAACCTGATGTCTTGTTCCACTTTGGGTGATTTTCAGATTGCTTGGTGGGTTGTGGTGGTGCCATCTATTTCAAAGTTTCCTATCAGTCTTTCAGCTATAGGTTTTTAGCAACTGTTGGTGAATGTCTGGATCCATTATTTTATTAGGGGTTGCAAAACAGTAATTTTTGGATTCTATTGGTCCTCTTGCATTTATCATCCGTGATTCTTCTATACAGAACTACAAAGTTCTGTATAGAAGAATAAAGGGCTAGGGGCCTGGCGCACAACCCGGGCATGTGCCCTGACTGGGCGTGGAACTGGTGACTTTTCCGTCCGCATGCTCAACCCACTGAGCCACACCAGCCAGGGCCCTATGATATAGTTTTTAAAGAGTTAGAATTTAAGCTAATAGTGCGGCCACCGTAGATCTGTTTACATGGTGTGGTAAAGCAAATTTGGGAGGTAAAATGTGGGCTATCATTGGGAGATACTGAGTTAGGGGTGCTGCCGGAGTGTTCAGGTGAAGATGTAAAGCATACTGTAGGAAACAGGACGGGAACCCGGAAGAAGGGATAGATCGGAATCATACCCAGAGGTGAAGTGCATGTTATCTAGAAGTAACCCCGGATGCTTCTTGAATTCAAGAGAGAGAGATGCTAAAGGAAAGAGGGCAAGGGAACAAAGCATGGCAGGCAGATGTCTCCGTTTAGATATTTACTCTTCATGTCTAATGTCAATCCCGTCCTTAAGGTCTTTATCTGTGATTATCATCTATGCCAATCCTGAGACAATGATCTCAGATGGAGGGACTGTAGTTGATAGCTGTAGAGTGGCCTAAAACTTTAAATCTGTGTAATAGGTAAAACTGAGCAAAGGAAATTGTTCTCAAGCCCTGGCTGGATGACTCCGTTGGTTGGAATGTCATCCTGTACACCAAAAGGTTGAGGGTTCAATTCCCAGTCAGGGCACATACGTAGTTTGATCCCCAGTTGGGGGGTGCCTGTGGGAGGCAACTGATTGATATTTCTCTCCCACATCAATGTTTCTCCCTCCCACCCCCCCCCAAAAAAGTCAAGGAACGTATCCTTGAGTGAGGACTAAAAAAAATCACTTTCAAATATTTGTGTCTCTTTGGAGTTAATTTGGCTCCTATATTAGTTTCCTATGGCTGCTGTAATAAATTACCACAGACTCAGTGGCTTAAAACAAAACACATTTACTCCCTTATAGTTTTGCAGGCCAGAAGTCTGAGAAGAGTTTCACTGGGCTAACATCAAGGTGTTGGCAGGGCTGTGCTCCTCCTGCGGCTCCCATTCCATGACACACGTTCCCCGTTACCTGAAGAAGCCTCAGCCACGCTGCTTGGCTCTGGGTTACCTGAGCAGGCTTCTACCCTCAATGGCTCTCCGCTATGGTTTCTACCTGAAATTCCCTCCAACTATTTTTAAGTAGCAACTTGACTGAGATATAATTCACATATCCTGTAGTCACCCATTTAAAGAATACAGTTCAGTGGTGGTTCATACATTCAGACTTGTGCAACCATGACTGCAATCATTTTTAAAACATTTTTTGTTAGCCCCTGAAGAAATCGCATGTCCATTAGCAGTCGTTCCTCATCTTCCCCCAATTCTGCACAATTACTAATCTACCTTCTATCTTTATAGATTTCTGCATTCTGGACATTTCATGTAAATGGAATCATAGAATATGTGGTCCTGTTCACTTCATGTAATGTTTTTAAGGTTCATTCAGGTTGTAGCATGGATCGGTACTTCATTCCTTTTTATTGGCTGTATCATTCATTTTTTTCTCTAATTGATGGACATTTGGGTTGTTTCCACTTTCCAGCTGTTACGAACAAGGCTACTGTGGATATTGAGGCTCAGGTTTTATCTCCACTTCTCTTGATCGTATATGTAAGAGTGCCAATGCTGGGTCATGCTGTAACGTTATTATTTTGCGTATCAAACTTATGTTTGGAACCCACTTTCAGTGCTACTTCTGTAGTGTTTCATCTCCCACTCAGAATGAAACTTCTCCCTAGTACTTCCGTTCTTTAGTACCTCAGTATTGGGCTTACCAGTTTGCCTCAGAGCACAGTTATTCCTCCAGACTGTGAATTTCTGGAAAACAGGGAAAGGCACTCTTGTTTTTATATACTCCAAGGCCATTAGTATACTGCCCTGCATAAAGCAGAAAGTATTAAGTGCTTCTGAATTGGTGGGGAAAAAATATTAATTTCACATGCTTGAACATACAAAATGTGTCAAATACTAAATACTGTTCACTTTAAAATTTCAACAATTAAATGTTTGGTAAATAACATTTAAAGTAAATATCTGTAAGGCAAATCAACTGGCTACATTGAATCTACTTATTTTGTACTTTAGAACGTCCAGTATTTGGGTGAAAAAAGTGAAGGGATAGACCAAAAGAAAAAAACAACAACAACAAAAAAACCTCAGACACAAACAGCAGTATGATGATTACCAGAGGGAAAGGGTGGGCGGGGGGGAGAGACAAGAGGGTATAAGGTGTGGTGCTGGACACAGCATTCAGTGTACAGATGATGTATTAGAGAGTTGTATACTTGAAACCTATATAATTTTATTAACCAATGTTACCCCAATAAATTTAGTAAAAAAAAAAACACCTAAAATTAGGAAAGTGATATATTTTAGAAATTGTAGGTATGACTGAAAATAAATAGCATAATATAAACAAAGGTAAATGACATTAAATTTTACTGTTTCAAATTTCACATAAATGTTTGAAAGATAATTTAAAAATGCTCTCCATGTTTTGTTTCCCTTGGTTTTCATTATTGTCTGGTTATGAACTCACAAGAGGTTATGAATAAAAATATTTTTACTCACATTGAAAGCCTTTATTTTTAACTGCTGATAGATCTAAGAATCACAGGAGGTCTCCCACTCTCCATGGCATGCGCCAGGCCTGGAGTCATGGGTTCCATCAAGGTTATTCTCATTCTCAGAATAGCTGTTCCTGAATATACTGAAAATATTCTGGGCCACTGGGCAGGTGATGGGTTGTCACCATAGTAAGAGGAGAAAAGGAAGCCAGTTCCCGATTCTGTTTTTTGTTAAACAACCCATGTGGCTTTGGGACAGACTGAATGAATATGGGTATGTTGGCTGAAATGACAGGAAAGGATCTGACTATAGTTGCTAGGGAAAGAGGTACTCCTTTGTTTTACCTATTAATATGTTTTTAAATGAAACAAGTAAAAATTGAACAGTATTATCCAACTATATAAACTCCAGTATTTTATATATGTCCTTGAATTTATAAAAATGATTCATTTTCCGGGTGAAGAACTGAGGTCCAGAAGTTAACCAGCTTAGTGGTTCTCAAGCCCTGCTTCATCATAGAATCAAGGGTAGTGACGCTAAGACCACAGTGACTAATTATGTCAGAATCTCGGCATGGGACCCTTGTATTGTTTTTTAAAGCGCCCCAAGTTCAACTTGAGGACAAGTGAACTAGGTTATATAAGGTCGAGGGCTAAGACAAGATGTGCTATTAATTAACTTGTGCCAGTGTAGCTTAGATTTTGGTATGTTCTCATGCATGCTGTTTCTAATAAAGGGAAGAAGAGGTTGATCTTTTACTCAATGCTACTGAAAGGTGAGATGTAAAACTGTATAGGCAAGATCAAAACTCCATCCCAAGAATGGTGCTCTATGTTTAACCTATAGCATTATTCTCACCCACAGGTGCTTATCAGACTTAGAACTTTAAGATAAATATAGATATCCAAGAAGTATTCTGGATTAGCTGAATCAAAACCACTAGAGGAGGCACCTGAGCTTGTGAACTTTGAAAAAAAAAGAAATTAATGATTTTGACGCCCAGCCTTAGGTGGAGCTCCGCAGCAGTGTGCCCCAGAATGCCCTTAGCTGTATTTGGTTAAATTTTAGGAAAGCAGATTTCAGCTTAAGACAGAAAAAGCACTTTAAAAACTGCTTAGAGCTATCCAGCAATGAAATGGTTTATTTTCAAGTAGTGAGCTCTGTAAAGTGTGGGAACAAACTCTGTGAACCCTCATTCATTCTGTCTCAACAGAGGGGAGCCTCATCCAATGAGTGATTTTGGGAGAAGGAACTTCACATGTGTCGCCCAGTCCCTAGTAGGTTCTCTCACTTAGAAAGCTAACTGCCCTCAGAATGCAAAGGCGGTCTGTGTGCCTGCGAGGCAGAGACCTGCGGTTCTCCCTGGCCAGAAGCCAAACTGGAGAACAAGTCAGCCTGGCCCTCTTTCAGCTTCACTGACAATGAAGATGGTGCTCTGCTATCTCTCTGACTTCTGTGTCTTCTCAATTTGTGCAGAAGTGAAGAGGGAAATAAGAGAGTTATTTGTTAATGTCCTTAAACTTTCTAAGCATCAAAATAGAGTCATAAATTGTAATGGCCCATGTCTATAATACTTGTGTTTTGAAATAGTATTCTATTATTTTATTGAAGTCGGTGAACAATTCTAAAGTACAAGCTACTTCTAAAGTACAAAAAGGACAAAACATAAAAAATGTGGCATAAAAATACTGGGAATTCTTAACTGCTCAACTTGTCTAGAAAACAACAGCAACAGCAATTTCCAAATTTCTTTATTGAGAATAGTCTTAGTCATGATCTGCGGAAGTTGGTCCTGGGCAATTTGAAGACAGGTCTTCTTTATCTGTAATTTACATGAGGAAAATAAAAGATTAATACAACTTACATAGTAAACTATTTTAGAAAATTATTTTAATATAACATGGATCTTGTAGCTGTGTTTGCTACTTATTGCTAAACACACTGGGAGGAGTTTTAATAAAACAATAACCAAAAAGTCTTCACTCTCAAGTATAAAGTCCTCCATTTATTTCTTAAAATTAAAAAAAAAATGGAGTGGATTTCAACATGCTGATTTTTATGGTTCAGGAACAATATATAACAAAATTTAATATATCTTTCAATATATCTTTTCAGAATAACTGAATACTCTAAAAATAAAGCATGAAAAAAATTATTATCCTTAAGTTATTCAAAATTCTTCCTTTTGAAATAAAAGACTGAAAAATTCTCTCCTACACATTCAGTTTCTGAAAAGTTAACCCCTTTAATAAGGCCTCAATTATTTCTAAATCTACTATTTCTTTAAGACATTGATTCCACATTACCCTTTGGGTAGAAAAAGAAATTTCCATTATCTCTGGAAAATGTGACTTTTATTAAAAAAGTTAAAAATCAAGGAGCATTTGTATTCAATATTTTTTAAAAGTTTAAAGTATTTTCTTACCTTCATAGGCTGTTCCACACCAAATACAATATAGATGTTCTTCTCTTAAATAACTAGTCAGTATTTGTAATTTGTCCAGTACCTAGATACAGGACACAAGCACATCAATGGTTCACATTGAACAGAATCTTGGTTTTCTTGTCTCTTGAATCATGCTGAATGGGCCCAGGGCCATACATCTTCCACTACACTCTCAACCACTTAGGAGAAGTGTCAAAGGCAGAATTATTTTAGAACATGTCCCGGTTTACCAGACACAACAGAGACCACCTGTTAACATTCATAAAATAGAATGTGGAATGCTCTCTTAGGGGAGGATCCTTAAAAAACACTTCCATTTTCAAAGAATCTACTTTCTCCAGTGGGATGAGGGTAAACACTGTCTCCCTGTGCCACTGAAGGTCTCATCGGTGGTCTCCAGGTTAAGTGGAACATAGGTTTTTCAAATTTTGAACGTTTCCTACAAGATGTTTATATACATGTAACCATAGAAATGTGTATTCAGTGTATTCATTTCTTGAATAATCTCCACTCCTTTGGAATTGAGGGGTTTTTTGGTTCTGTCTTGTTCATGGGTGGGTGAAGAGAGGCACTTCTACAAGTTTAACGGGAAACAAGGTAGAAATGAAAATATTTACATGTGCAGCTACTTCATCATCCAAACTGCAGCAGAGGTGAGAGGGTAAACTGAAGCTAAAGGGAAAAATTATATGAAGTTCTGGGTTGGAGATGATAAACTATGATGCAGTAGTTCTCAACTAGGGATCTCTCCCCTCACAGGACATTTAACAATTTCTGGAGATATTTTTGGCTGTCACAAGGGGGAAGTGCAACAACCATCTCATAGCGGGAGGGCTGGGATCTGCTAGATATCTTACAATGCACGGAACAGCGCCCCATAACAAACAAGCACCCAGCTCAAAATCGTAATAGTGCGAATGCGGAGACACCCTGATCAAGGAAATGGTACCAAAACATACACTTAAATCTTCACTCTCATATTCATCTTCATCTTGTTCTTTTTCTTCCTTTTCCTCTTCTTCAGCCTCCTCTTCAAGCCTCAGCCAGTACCAGGCCTCCCTGGGAACCTGAATATTCTGAAAATGTAGAATTATTCCCAATTAAACATAGCTAAACATGAGACTATCACCTATATGTTCATGTCAACATGAATTCATTCTTTCAATTAAATATTTACTAAGTGCAGCTCCAAGACTGAAGAAGCACTGTAGTATTATGAACTCTGGGGAATGCAAAATCCAATCAGAATATTGTCTCCAAGTTGTTGACTGTCTAGTAGGGGAAATAAGCTCTGGGCATAGATAGCTTGGTGGATATGAATAATACATATAAGCTAGGAAATCTTAAGAATCATGACATACATTCAAAATAAAGTGCTAGGAAAATATAGAAAAATGAGAGACTACTTCTAGCAATCTATTTAAAGATGACAGAAATTTCATTTTTGAGACATTAAATGAAGTCCTTTTATTCTGAAGCATCAAAATAAAAAAAAAGCAAAATAAAAAAATAAAAATCATTCAGATCAGAAATATATAGTATTCTACTATGATCTTACTAGTTAGAGACACATGAGGTACTGAATAGGGACCGAAAATTGGCTAGTTAGTCAGATATTCTGGTGAATAGAATTTCTACACATAGTAGCCCTGAATAATCAATAATCAAATGAGCAGAGAACAATTAAATGTAAAAATGTTATTTAACCCTTATTGTATAATTCAGACTATTCAAGTTCCTACCGTAAACAAGTCATTATAGTGAGTATCAATTATCACAGATCAGTAATACATGGTAAATAAAAGCTTTAATCAGTAGAAGACTGGGTATACCAGACTTGGAGTGTTTTGTTTGGTTTGGTTTTTTAAATATAAATTCATGGCAAAGCATTCTGAGTGCCAAAACATGTCACTACCAAACAGAAAGCAGGTAGAAGAAGGCTTGCCTTCTGAGTATCCAATTGTTGACAGGCTCGCTGGCTTTTTCTGAGATCTCCTTCTAGCTTCATTTCATCTTGCTTATTTTTAAGTCGCATTCTAATTGAAAGAAAAAATAGTACATTACAGGCCTGTACTCTCTTTATCCATTTTATATGACCAAGTACCAATAAACATACCACACTGAAGAAAAGATGAAACCAAAAGCAGCCCAAATCCAAGGTTTTACCGAAACTGTTCCGCAGCTTTTTCTTCAGCTTGGTTTTTCATGTGAATCTTTCTTCTGTAGCTTTCTAACTTTTCCTCTGCTTTTCGTTTTAATAATGCCTCATGACCAATGCCACTTTTTCCTGTTCAAACAGACAACTTTGATGAGAAACTTACTGACTTTATATTTCAAAACATGACAATTTAAATATTTACAAATTAAATGCAATTGCAACTTGACTACAATCACTCAAAATCATTCGACAAGAGTGACAAAACACTAGAAATTTTTTTAAAACCTCAAACACATATAAATATGATAAACAAATAACACATATATTTCTTTAATTCAAAGTATTAAGAAAAACATTTATTTTAAATTTTATTTTTCAGTTACAGTACACATTCAATATTAATTTGTATTTGTTTTATGTGTATAGCATAGTGGTTACACAATCATATACTTTGCAAAGTGATCCCCCTGATATTTAAGAAAAACTTTGAATGGATAATTTTGTCTCAGAATACTTTTGGGACATTTCAACTGATAAAAATACGTTTGCATTTTTAATGGTTACAAAATCTTCTCCTATTATTTTATGATTTAAATTTTATTTTATACTCACTAAAACTTACTTTTATTTTTAGTTTAAAAGGTTTAGAAGTTTAACAAAGAAACATTTTAATGAGGGCTTCCTATGATAAGAACTATAACAGCACCACCATAAAAATATTTGTTAACCAAATATGTGTTAGATATAAACATAACCATATTATTTCTGGTAAGTATCCCAAAAAATAATTACATACCTGTTTTGACATTGAGAGGAATTGGTTCAACAATACCATCTCCTAAAAAAAGACAACAAAACACAAACTACTTCAGAAATCCTTCCTCAAAATACAGGTAAGCACAGTACGCAACTTTACAATGTTCCGTACAGATTCCCCCGTTTGAATGATATGGAAACTGAAATCTGAATATCAATATGCTATAATCAATTACTGTCTTTTGAATACCTACTCCTCAATAAGGCTGACCCACAGCCTCCTTTGTCACCTAAAGTAGGGTTTTAAGAAGTGAAAGACTGACATTAAACATCCAAGACGTTGACAGCCTTGCTGGATGAAGATCAAAGCAATTACAATAAAGGAGAGAGGAAAAACAGCTTACAGAAGCTACTTTAGATATATGACCTTTACATCTTAATAAACAACCTAAAAAGAGAGGTGAGAATGGAGATTCTCCAACTGGGTGGTCCCTCAGGCAGCTGCTACAGGCAACAGAGCAAACAGGGCAGAGTCCTGACATCATCCTCAATGTTTCTTCACTATCTTTTGCCTTTGAACTTCTCAACCCTTCCTTTGTCACCATTCCTAGCTGTTGCCTCCACTTAAGCTTTGTCCATCCCAGTCGTTAGTGCCTACAAGCTGGGCTGCTACCCATGGTTGTCTAAAGATGAACGTTCTTCATGTTAGTGCATAACAGACTAAGAAATTTAAGTTGTTTTAATTTTTGTGTAGATGAGTAAGATTAAAGAGTCATCTTCGGTACTCATGGACACCATTTGGTGGTTAGGAAAACCTTTTTATTTCTGGCTGTGACTTACCACTCTTGCCAAGGGCCTGACCACTTTTATATCCCATCTTCTGGAGCAAAGCAAACCCTTTATTTTCACTGCCTAGTGCATTCTTCAACCCAATGTCACGCCTTTCTTGTTCTTCTTCTTTTAAACTCTTCTGCCTATTTTTCAAATTCGCTTCCTGTTGCTTTTCTTCTTTTCGACGAGCTTCTCGAATTTGCCTCAGCATTGGCAATCCTGGTCTGATGTCTTCTCTGAAGAATAAGGGAAAAGGTGGTTTTAGACGAGTACCGGAAGTTTTCCCATGACTTCGATCCTACTTCGTATTTCAGTGCTACCTCTCGGATCATCTTTGTCATCATCTATATTCGAACGCAATCAGTGACTTCTGAGAATGGCTGTTTTAGTAAAAATCATGATGGTAGGTTGTTGCCAGATTGTGGAAGACTGAAGGAAGTGCACAGTTGAAGAAATTAGAAAAAAGTGTCTCCGCTAACTTTTCTAGGCGTTTGGTAACAATAAAGAGCAAAGCTGAATAGTAGCTAAAGGAGACAGTAAGATAAAATAAAGGAAAAAAGTAAAGTTACTTGGAAGAAGAAAAATTATAAGAATCAAGGGCAGAAGTAAAATGCTTAGTACTAAAAGGGAAGAGGCTCCTAGTTTCTTTGTGTGGACATGTAGACGGTGTTCCCATAAAGCGAAAAGACTAACTTTCCAACTTTACATTTAAAGTCAATGTCATTGCTAAAGAGCCTACATTAATGTCTTATACATATCATTACATGAAGTGTTCACATTTACTTACTGGACATTAATGAAGGTATCAGACATGTAGTCCTCTTCTTCTGCCATGTTCAACTTCATATGACACAAGTATCTGCAAATCAAATAGGATAAAGTATTAGTTACTCATTTTGTAGTTAACCAAAATGGAAATAAACCTTTCCGTATCTCCAGACATGAACTTTACCCAGAGCTCTATTCCACACCCAAGTGCCCTGTTGACAACTTTCTGTGTGGAGCTCTCAAACTCAACAATCCAAAAAACTCACTCTCCTCTACCCCAAACTTCCTTCATCCCCTATATTTCCAAATTTAAGTCACTACTACCTTCCCATTCCTGACCTCTTATAAACCTCTGTCACTTCCTCCTTTATAATATCCCGCATAGGCATTTTCCCCTATGGTTGTGACCACTACTTTAGTTCAGGTATTTCTTTCTCACCTGAGCTATTACAATTGCTTCCTAATTGGTCTCATGGCCTTTGGCTTCTCCTCTTCCAATCCATCATCTACACCCTCTCCAGAACGGTGTTTTAAAAACGTTAAGTCAGGTCATGTTACTTGCTCCTTCAAATTCTTCAATAAATTTTGCCCTATAGGCAGAGAGCCAGTGACTTTTAACACTGTAGCAGAAGCCCTCCATAATCTGACCCCTCCCTCTCCTTTAGGATTCATTATTCAAGCCACATAGGCTTCTCACTGCCCTCTGAACATACCACTGACATTTTCTTCCTACTAGGCTTAGGCTGCTCTCCTTTACAAAAACCTTTCCTGACCACCCCAGGCATCTCTCTGCAGCATTTTATATTAGCTGCTCATTTGGAACTTGATATAGTTAACACCTTACCTATATGGCAACATTTTTGAGGACAGTCTCCCTCCCAAATAGCTAAATCAGGTAATTATTGCTCCATAAATGGGTAAAATAATTATTCAGAAAAGTGCATCTCAAACTTTATTGTGTATATGAATTGCACCAGGATCTTAAAATGCAGAGTCTGATCTTAAGCTGGAGCCTGAGGTTATGCATTTCTAATAGCCTTCCAGGAGATGATAATGTTTTCCTTTGGGAGCCCAGCCCTTTGGCCTCCACGTTGTTCTAAAGGAGGGTGACAATCTCTATACACTCTTGAGCATAAAATGGCTAATGATAGTACTTTACATCCCCACAGCAGAGGAGGGCATGGCCTAACCAGAGCAAAGAAACCTCTCTTTCCTTACATGATATGAATATGTGGATTGTGGGGAAAGAAACTCTCTTCATTGGGGTTTCTGAACTAGAAATATGTGAAGCTGGGCTGCAGATAGCCATCTTCTTGGCCATATGAAGAGATCCTGTTCTGCAGAATGAAGCCAGATACACAAAATAGGCCTAAAAGCAATGAGTCTCCAACCTCAGTCCCCAAGACCCTGATTTCTGTAGCTATTTATTTGACGCTGTGACCTATAAATCTTCTGAGCTACATAGGCTAATAAATTTCCTCATTACTTTAGCCTATTGGAGTAGGGATTCTGTCAACGGCAACCAAGAGTCTGAACGATTAGATGGGATGAAAAAAATATTATTGCCCTAGTTTTTAATGTATATCTTCCCAACTAGGCTGTAAACCACAAAGACAAGTCCCCTATATGCCCAATGCCTACACAACTGTATCCCAAACATCATACATTCTTGATGTTCAGTAAAGAGGGGTAAAAGGGTCTTTAATAATATTTGTAATAATAAATACATTTCCCATATGTTGTCACATCTTATTTTTTAAAACTTGATGTAAATATATCATCAATACAGAAAACCACAGAAAACAAATGTACGGCTTAATGAATTATTATGAGGCAAACACTCCTGTAATCAGGTGGTAGCCTCCAAGGTGGTCCGCAATGATTCTTGCCTCCTGTTTTTCAATGTCCTTGTGTAGTCTCCTTTCACAGTAAACAGAACTGACCTGCGTATCCAATAGGATATTGTGGAAATGATGGCGTATGACTGCTCAGCCATAAAAGATACTTGTTAGGAGTTATTGATTATTCACCCCAAAGGAAGTGAGCTGTCACGTAGTGAGGACACTTAACCAGCTCTATGGAGAGGTCCATGAGGGAGAAACAGAGGCTTCCTGTTGACAACCAGCACAAATTTGAGAGCTACATGAGCAATCTACCTTGGAAATGGACCCTCTAGTGCCAGTCCAGCCTTGAAATGACTAAGCCTGGGCTGGCATCTTGACTACAACTTTTTAAGAAAGTTCAGGCTAAGCTGAGCCAGTAACAATGTACTGATCCACAGAAACTGTGATATGAGAAATGATTATAGCTATTCAAGCTGCTAAATTTGGGATAATTTATTATATAGTAAAATATAATACAAACCTTCACTCACATTAGGAGACAGAGCCTTCCTGGCCCTTTTTGTCCCCTGTTCAATTGCACATCTTCTAATCACCTCCTTTTCTGTATAGTTTCATCATCTACTTGTGCATTTTTAAACATTCAGTTTAGTTTTGCCTATTTTCCTTTTTATTTTAGCATAATAAGTTAAAAATGTGGAAGATTATATTCAGCATTTGTGATAATTCATTCACCAGATTCTTCATTTGTAATAATAGTATCTTTACACATAATGATTTAGCACTTATCCAGTAGATCATACATTTTTAAACCCACTTAATCATCATTAAAAACTCTACAGGGCAAGAATACAGCTAGTCCTGTTTACTAGTTGGAGAAATTAAGACTCAGTATGGCTAAATGACTTGCTCAACGCCGCAAAGAATCCAGGGCTCAGGGTTCTTGCTACTGCAAACGGGATTCGATTATTTTTTAAGGGACCCACTGAGCTCTAAAGTGGAAGGCAGATCTTTAAAAAGAATCGGTAACCCCTTTTTAAGTCCCCCCTTTTATGCGTACAATATACTTCAGCATCCTCCATTCCCATCAAGCATAAGGATAAACTTCACAAGGGGATAGACCACCCAGGCAGAGATGACGTTGATTTGGACCGCAGTGACAGCAGTGGGAGGGGTAAGAAGTGGTTACACTCTGGATAGATTCTGAAGGCAGAGCTATTTGGAAGATTTGCTGATGGACTGGGGGTGATGTAAAGGACTACCTCAAAGCTTTTGGCCTGAATACCTGGAGGAATGGAGCTACCAGTTTTTGACAGTAGAAGCAGATTTTATTTTTTATTTTTGGCAGAGAGAGGGCAGGGAGGTAGCAACAAGAGAGCTGCTTCAGACATCCCGAGAGTCCTACTACACATCCTAGTGGAGAGATGAGCTCAGTAGTTAGACGTCCAGCAGAAAGGTGACAAAAAGTGCCTCAGTCTCAAACACTCCCCTCAGGGACCGCTGAGCCCTCTCGCGTCCCTCCCGGCTGCAAGCGTCCCACAGACGCGACCACTGTGCGTGGGAATGTGGGTGATGGTGTGACAACCAGCACACAGATCACCGCTCTTTATCATTCTATCCGGTGCCTCCAGTCCCTTACCTGGCAGCTCTACAAGCCCCGGGCCAGCTGACTACGCTCACGCCCACCAACCTGCGGAGGACAGCAACACCGAGGGCACGGCTTCTTGGAAAACTTGCGACAGGCGGGGCTAGGAGGACGTGGTTAGTGCGCCTGCGCAATACCAACGTACTGCGCAGGCGCTCTCTCCTAGTTTCCTGCTGGCAGGCGTGCGGGAGGCGGGGCATCCGGGTCCCTTGATAGCTGCTTCGGGCACTGGAGCTCAGCTGGTCGGCCCCTGCCAGACTAGGAGGTGAGGCTGCCGCGTCTGCCGCCAAAGCATGCACGTTGACGCGCACACACCTGCCTCGATCCCCGTTTTCAGAGGTCCGGGGAGGAAGTTCGAATTCCTAAAGAACGTTTTCCGTTTTCCAACGCCGAACTCGATTCCGAGCCCGCGCCTCCTGGGGTTGACAGCCCGAATGACTACCTAGGCCTGTGGCGCCCTCCTTCTTTTTCCCCAGGCCCGGCACAGCTCTAAGGTCTTCAGAGCAGTCGTGTTAACCTAGAGCCGCAGCGCGTGCAGCCTCTGCCGGCTGCGTTCTGGGACCGCCCGGGAATGGCCCTGAAGCTTTGGCCGGGGAGACCTGGCCGTCCCAACCCCTTCCTTGTAGGGAGACTCCGGGGGACTTACCAGTGTGGGATCTTCCTGCTGGGACGTTTTGATACACTCCTGGGCCAGGTGCAGCAGGGGAGGGGTGGGGGTGCTGTGCACCCAGCAGTGGACAAGAAAAAAGGATGCTGGGTTGTCAGGCCTGGCTGGCGTTTAATCTTGGTGGTTCAGCTTTCCAGTTTATGGAGTTGGTTAATGACATGTGTTTTTCCTAGGCATTTTTTTTTCTTGGAAAAATGCCTCATTTGCAATATTTATTTCAATCTTTTACCCTTTTATTCACCCTCACTAATCATTACTTTCTGTCATTTTTTTTTGGTATCTCTGTTTAAAACTTAGTTCTCAGGTTTTGCATCAAAGAAGTTCTAAGCAAGTTTCCTTCAAATGAAATGAGAAGTAAAGCGGGACTTTTCATTTCTTAGTGGTTACAATCATTACGCTGGACTTTTAACATACAAGTATTTTTTAATTTGTTACTTTAAGGTGTGACTTTAAAACTTCAGTAATGGAGTTAGCCCACAGTTTATTGCTAAATGAAGAAGCTTTGGCTCAAATCACTGAAGCAAAGAGGCCAGTTTTTATCTTCGAATGGTTGCGATTTCTTGATAAAGTCTTGGTTGCTGCCAACAAGGTATGATACTTTTTCTTTTTTTTTCCCCCCCCAGTTGGACTAACACAGTCAAGAATATTATGTGTTTGTGATTTGTGAAAAAACATTTTTGGAAAGGTTGTTCATTGTCTGTGTATTTTATTCTCTATCTTTAAAATTAGATGCTTTCCTCAAACATCTGATGATCTTTGGTTGTCTGCTTAAATATGAGTGAGTAGTGAAAAAGTTTTCTGGGCAGGGTGAAATTTGTTAATTGTACTTCACCAAAGGCTAGTCCAGTTCTTTGAGGACTCTTGATGCTAGTATCATAGGTTTCTTTTGGCTACTCATTCCCCAGAAGAGACTTTTTTACTCTCACATTCTAGGGTGGATGACTAGTTGTTTAAGTTCTAGGAACTGAAGGCGAAGCCTAGGGACCTAAACATTCAGTATGTAAACTTTCACTTAATCTGTTCTCAGTGCCGTTTTCCCAGGCCACAGCCGTGCCTGGGCTTCATAAGTCCAGAACAGAGGAGGGAGATATGGGAGTCTTACAGCTTCTTAGATTCTCAGTCATTCCCCTCCATTTCTAGACATAACTTCCATATGCACCTAGAGCCTCAAAACAGCAACAACAAGCAACATGAGATTTTAGAGGATTTTTTTGTTGTAAATTGAGTCTCTTCTCAGCTTTTCCTGTTGGGGATACTCGACTTCCATATTCTGCATCGATTGTTTTCCTCTTTCTTTACTCTTGTGGATATACGCCTTTTGGGGGGTGGTGGTGTTGCCTTTAGTTTTAGTAAGGCTTCTTTAAGTAGAACTTTCTATTTTCTCTTAAACCCTCTCCAGCTGGGTTATTTGTTGCCTCTACTCCACTGAACAGCTCTTGTCCAGTCATTAGTATCTCAAATTGCCCAAACAAATGGGTCAGTATTCTGTATTAATTGACATAGTTCATCTTCTACCTTAAACATTTGTATATTTTTTATTTTGTTGTGAAAATGAAAAATACAAAAGGGTATATATATACAAAGTTATCTAAGTTATGAAGCATAATAATATGAACATCTGTATACCCTCCATTCAAATTAAACAGTTGATTTTTATTGTTACCATGGATGCATGCTGCATCCTACCCATGGTTCCCAAGACACCATTTGTTTTTAGTTCTCTTCCTACTTCACTGGTTACTCCTCATTCCTGTTTTTTGGTTCTTTCTCAATCCTGTGCAGCCTTTTTTTTCCTTTTTAAAAAAATCTATTTATTTTTACAGTGATATCTAATCTCAGATTTTTACTACCATCTATACAGTAATGACTCCCAGACATCCAGCGAGGCACTCTACTGTTTTCTCTTGGCTATCTAACCAGTATCTCAAAGTTAACATGTTCAAAATGAAACATGTTCTTGATTTCCCCCTTCCAAACCTCTCTTTTTCCCATTGCTCTTCATCTCAGGAAATGACCATTTCAGCCTTCTAATTGTGCGGGTCATAAACCTCAGAGGCATTCTTGACTTCTCTCTTATTCTCAAATTTCACGTCATATTCATTAGCAAACATTGTTGGATCTATGCACTAAATATATCCAGAATTAAGTTACTTTTCATCATTGTTACCATCCTCATCTCTCATCTGGATTAGTGCAAAAACTTCCCAAGTGTTCACTGTGCTTCCGATATGTACCTGGTAGAGTATTCTTAGCTCAGTGGTCAGAATGAGCCTGTTAAAACATTGAGATTATGTCCCTCCTCTGCTTCCAGCTCTCAGAATAAAATACGACACAATCTGGTCCTTTCTACTCTTCTAATTTCATCTCCTCCTACATCCTGCCTCTTACTCTGCCTCAGCCAAACTGGCCTGCTCACTGTCCTCATGCAGGTTAAGCATGCTCCCTCCATGACTTTATACAATTCACTTCTTTTCAGAGAGGTCTTTCCTCACTAATCAGGGTGAAATAGTAAGCTATTTATTTGTTTAGTTGGTCAATTCTGGTCTCCCCTCTAGAATTTAAATTCATGAGGGCATAGACTTTACCTGTTGTGTTCACTGTTGCCTAGAATATTGATGCCTAGAATAGTGCATGGCATATAATAAGTATACAAGACATATTGAATGAATGAATGAATGAACTTTAATATTGATTATGGGTAGATCTGAGTATTTTTCTGTTGCCTAGGGCTCCTTTGGAGTGTCTTCTGATTTCCTTCGCTGACCTATAACGTTTTGGACTACTGACTTTGTTTTTAAAGGAGAGCTTATCTGGGTTCTGAGGCATCAGTTGTCCATGTGCCTAATATTTTACGTCCTTGGACTATGTTTTATTTCTTAGTAAGCTGACATGAAAACTTCTGAGTCTAGAGTAGTCACTTTTATTGGCAGCAAACTTATGGCTTTCGAGGGGAATGAAGGAGACTCTTTAATGTAGTGACAGATGATTCATTTCTTACTGAACTTTTATCTTGAAAATTCTCATTTATGGTTTTATGCCTAATGTAATATAGATTTTAGCTATTAGAGTACCTTAACTGTTAAGTATTTTTTATTTTGACTAAAAGGCAACAAGAGTACATATAAGAAAAAAACTGGACAGAGACAGAATCATACAGGGTCTGGCACAAATAATGCCCCTTTTTAATTACAGAATCATAAGCATGTAATTCTGTAACATAACAATATCACACTCAAGCACACCATATGACTCTTTAGGTGAAACGTTCAAATTAAAACTATAAATTATTATACCCATTATTATTGTATTTTACCCTACCAACCACACTCACGCAAGCCATACTTCTGCCGGACCCTGTAGACGGAGAGCAGGTGACAGCTTGGGCGGGGGCGGCAGGGGAATTCGCTCAGGGGATGGAGGGACTGAGCAAAAAGGAAAAAGCACTCATGAATATGACAACAGTGTGGTGATTGCTGGGGGGAGGAGGGTATAAGGGGACTAAGTGGTATTGGGAAAAAAAATACAATGAAGATTAAGTTTAAAAATAAAAAAAAAAACTGGTGATGTTCTTTATTTTCTTTTACAACAGACTGATGTTAAGGAAAAACAGAAAAAACTTGTTGAACAATTAACTGGATTAATAAGTAGTTCACCTGGACCACCTACGCGAAAACTGTTAGCTAAAAATCTCGCAGCCCTCTATAGCATTGGGGATACTTTCACGGTTTTTCAAACACTTGAAAAATGTAATGACATAATCAGAAGTAAAGATGACACTGCAGCCTATTTACCAACAAAATTGTGAGTACTTACTTTGAGATCGACCCTTGAACATTTTTTGTTTTTTCAGAGTATCTTGTCTTAATAAGAGGCTGCTAGTTATAAAGACCTCCAGGTAGACTGAACCTGAGGCATGCCACTAAAGCTCCCTAAGTAGGTCTGGGTAAGGGGTTCTATTTCAGCATTTGCTCCATTGCCACTGGGACTTTCAGCAAGCTACCAGTGGATTGGTATAATGTCAGCAGTTTGCATAGTGGTCTTTTGGTAAATTTGGATGGAGATAATATTCTAGGTTGGGATGAAAGAAACATAAAGAATTTCTAGGTGATAGGATTGAGGCAGGAAGAGGCAAACCAGCCCACAGGCCAAATCCAGCCTGCTGTCTGTTTCGTAAATAAAGTTTTGTTGGGATGCAGACAAATCTGTTCATTTCAGGGGTAGCTGATTTCATGCTCTAATGACATGGTTGAGTACCGCCTTGCCTGCTAGTTTGTTGACCTCTAGATCAAGACCTTAATCCAGCTCCTAGCCCATACTTGTGGTTTGGATCAAGGGCGGACATTTTTGGAGCAAGTCTTGAAGATAAATGGCTCTAGGGACACATTCTGTGAAAGAGTTAAATAAACACAGCAATTACAGTACCAGGAAGAGTGCTGTGGGAGAAAATCACACCTAAATAAGCTTAACTGTGTCCTGAGGGGAGAGCATTGTCAAGGAATGCATCTCAAAGAAGCATCAGCCAAAATAGATCAACCACCCAGGAAGGAAACATGGAAATTAGTCAAGTAAGGGGTTAAGATAGGAAGAGGAGAAGACGGATGTGATAGGCCAGGGATCTGCAGACTATGAAAAGGGCCAGATAGTCAATATCTTTGGCTTTGCGGACTACACATCTCTGTCACAACTACTCACCTCTGCCACAGACAAAATGCAAATAAATGAGTGTGGCTGTGTTCTCATAAACCATCATTTAAAACGGGCGGCAGACTGGATGATGGGCCAGATTTAGCCTGCAGGCTGTAGTTTACCAACCTACTTTCTAGGCAAAGGAAAGTTCTAATTGGAAACGGAAATGACTAATTTATACCTTATTTACAGTACTTTTCAGAAAGATACAAAATAGTGGAGGAAACAAGTTGTAAGGGGAAGATAAATTCTATTCTGGGCATGCTGATTTTGGAGTATTAGTGGGAATAGCCACGTGACTGTGTAGTAGGCAATTGAAAATCCTGTGTCTGGCTTTTAGAGAACTGAATTGAGAATGCAGTTTTGGTGAGGAGAGAATGGAGATTTGGGAATAGGCTGAACCCTTTGGTGTGGACAAATTTACCTGGGAAGTGTGAATTACATTTGGGGACCGTGAAGGTGCCAAGGAAAGAACTCTAAAGCACCAATAATCAAGTGACCACGGCCAGTATAATAAGTTACAGAGGAAATGGAGAAATTAATTATTCTTCGGTCTGTTTTCAACTGCATAGATAAGTTGTAATTAAATTTTGTGTTGTTTGAGATAGATGTAGATCTCAAAAGTTTTAGAAGAGATTAGGGCATATTAGTGCTTTCCAGTTTATTTTGTAGTTTGAAACTATGTTAACAATTTTGATGATTTAGTTCACCACTTAGCAAATCCACACATGATTTTGTAGTTCTGCTTAAGTAGAATTTTATTACATATTACATATTACTTGTATGTACTTCCCGTGGATTCATGGTTTCTATTTAGGAATTTCCTAGTATACTGTGGTGTGTGACCTCAGTCATCCTTAGCTTTGTAATCAGCCTGGGGAGTATTGAAAAAAGCATGGGATTTGAAGGTTAAGGCCAACTCCCTGATTTTACCATTTATTACATGTATGATACTGAATTAAATTTATGTGCCCTCTCTCAGCCTCAGAGTAACTCGCTGAGGACACAGAGCTATTAGGTGGCAAGCTGTAGGGTTTAGGCACCCAACTGCCAGGCTCCATGCATATGCTCTTCACCCCTATGCTCTGCTCCGGCCTCGAAGCTAAACGCAGCTATTCACGTATTTACTGTTTACATGAGTGATGGTTGGATGGTCTCCTTCCAGAAGAGATAGGCTGCTGTGACGTTTCTCCTTCTATGTAGCCAAATGTTCCATTAAAGCCATTTAGATTAAATTTTGCAAGTGATTGTTTACTATTATTTGTACATTAAGTAGCAAGACAAAAAATATATGATAGATTTCCTGTTTCAAGACTTTACATTTCCATTGGCAGGATAAGATATAGTTGAATAAAATGGTCAAATCAAAACACAGTAAACAATATAATTTTGCCAAAAATGAGCGGTTGACATATAATGAGAGCAGAGAGGGATCATTGTGGCTTGGCATAATTCGAGAAGTCTTCATAAGAGGAAAGCTGGGGTTTCTTTCCAAAGGATGGGTATGATTTGTTATGTAAATATATATTTGTTCTCCTGTTTTGCTAACAAGAATACAATTTGATTAACCATAGTATTTATTGTAACTATAAAGAATAAACAAGGTGTTTTTTAAAGGTGGAAATTAAGGTTTCATAGCCAAAAGTGTCCAGCACAAATATAAATTGATTTCTGCAAATGAAAAAAGTATTATTAACCTGAATGACTAATGAAAATACCACTTTTTATAGGGCTGCAGTGACTTGTATTGGAGCATTTTATGAAAAAATGGGGCGAATGCTAGGCAGTGCATTTCCGGAAACAGTAAATAATCTTTTGAAGTCTCTGAAAAGTGCAGAGGTAAGTTTTGCAACAAATATTATTTATGTGTTTTGCTAGTGGCAGGAGTTAAATGCCATTTAAAAATATATGTCTGCCTTATACTGCTTAGCAGGAATGTAATTTAAAATCATTACTTGCATGAAAGAAAATTCTTGCCTCTTTTTTTTAATGGATATTACCTTATATTTCAGGGAATAGGAAAAGAATGCTTTTCTTTGACAAAGAATAGGTGTACCTATCATTTTTTTATTTAGCCTTATAGATATTTTTGCATCACCATTTTATTTTTTTGTACTATAGCTACTAACATATTAGTTTTCTAGGGCTGCTGTAATAAAGTACCACAGACTGGGTGGCTTAAAACAACAGAACTCTATTGTCTCCCAGTTCTGGAGGCCAGAAGCCTGAAATCAAGGTTTCAGCAGGGCTGTGCTTCCTCTGAAGCCTCTTGGGCAGAATCTTTTCTTTTTAGATTCTAGTGGTTACTGGCAGGCCTTGGCATTCCTTGGCATTCCTTGGTTTGTAGGTGCCTCCAGTCTTAGCCTCCCTTGTCACGTGGTGTTCTTCCTTCACTCCTGTGTTCCGTGTCCAAAGTCTTATAAGGACCCCAGTCTTTGGATTAGGGTCCACCTTAATCCGACATGACCTCGTCTTTGCTTGATTTCATCTGCAAAGACCTATTTCCAAATAAACAGGTAACAGCACTTAGGATTTGAACTAATCTTTTGGAAGGGGGAATACTATTCAATCCACAGCAGCTATTAGCAAGTAAGACTAGTTCTGTTTTGTCATGTCATTTTGTTATTGCTTCTGAAAATTCCTTGTCAGCTTGAAGTTGCTAAAAACAGACTAAACCCTGGACTCTCAGTCTAATTCCCTTATCTAGGAAAGCTAAAGAGTTCTGGGACAATCTCTTCTGGAATTCTTTGTCTATTTGTTTATTAAATAAGAGTTGAGGACATATTGCCAGGCATTAGGTATATAACGATGAATAAGACTTGGTCCCTGACATCAAAAAGCTTACAGTCTGGTGAAAGAGATCTGTGTTTGAATAAATTCCCTAGAAACATGAATCAAGTATTATAAGGGTATGAAAATAAGTTTGAATTTGTCACACAAAAATGAGAATTTGGCAAATCTCTGGGAAGTTTTTTAAATGTGTTAGATGTTTTCTTTATCTTTTAGATGGTTTATATAACTTCCTAACCTCTCATGTTCTGAAAGTTTGGATCCTTGAGATCTGATACTAAGGCTTTTGATTTTGTTTTTATATTCTCATTATATTGCACTTCAACAGGTCAAGGAAACATTGGAATGTGTTTACTTGCTGTAACCTAATTTCTGAGAAAGATATTATTTAATTGGACTTAGTAATTATTTTTACTTTTCAGGTACTCTCTAGAATACCTAATTTTTTAAAATTACTTACCATGTACAATTTAGAGTAAGAACATTAGGCCCAGAGAACTTTTGTGTTTTCATATGTTCTTGTTTAAATGTGGAATTTGCTTTACAACATAGTTTTAAAGTTTACTTTATGTTTGAGTCCAGTCTCAAGGGCGAAGTGAAATCTTAATGAGCCTACAGAAAGTTCTACATGGACTGGGTGGTGCAGCAGCGTCTTTTCATCGTGATATTTACAAGAATGCCAGGTCCCTCTTGACTGACAGGTCGATGGCTGTTCGCTGTGCAGTTGCCAAGGTTAGTTCTAGACCCATTCATGATGCTCCTTATCCTGCTCATTCTTTTAAAGTTTTAAAAGATGATGGCACACCTTTTGTCCTCATGGGTTAGTTTTATTCCATTCTGTGTAAATGGAATCATGTAGTATGTGCTCTTTTTTGGGGTGGTGGGTGGGGGGAGTGTCTAGCTTCTTTCACTCAGCATACTTGTTTTGAAATGCATCTATGTTGTTACATGTTTATTGCTTTTGATTACTGAGTAGTATTTCATTATACGGGTCTACCACAATTGGTTTATTCCTTCACCTATAACAGATATTTGGGCTGCTTCCAGTTTGGGCTATTACAAAAAAAGCTGTTGTGAACATCTGTGTACAAGTTTTTGTGTGGATGTATGCTTTCATTTCACTTGGGTAAATATCTTGGAGTGGAATGGCTAGATTATATGCTAAATTTATGTTTAACTTTCAGAAAATTGTCATTTTCCAAGATACTTGTACCATTTCACTTTCCCCTCATCCTCACCAACATTTGGTATTGCCAGTCATTTTAATTCTAGCCCTTTTTACAGATATGTACAGGTATCTCACTGTGGCTTTAATTTGCACTTCCCTAATGACTAATGATGAACATATTTTTAGGTGCTTATTTGCCATCAGTATCTTCTTTGATGAAGAGTCTATTAAAAACTTTGTGCATTGTTCTATTGAGTTATTTGTTTTCTTATTATTAAGTGGATACTCCTGTAGCAGATATAGTATTTGCAAATATTTTCTTCCAGTCTATGGCTTATCTTTTCATTCTCCAAATTGTGCCTTTCTAAATGGAGACGTTTTGAATTTTGTTAAAGATCCTTTTATCAGGTTGGGCTTTTGGTGTTATAACTAAGAAAACTTTTCCTAACCCACAGCTTCTCCTGTGTTTCCTTCTTAAAGTTTTATACTTTTACATTTAATACATGATTTATTTTGAGTTAATTTTTATATATAAGTTATGAATCAAAGTCCTTTTTTTCTTTTTTCTTTTTTTGTATATGGATAGTCACTTATTCTAGTGACTCTTCTTATCTCATGGATAGTACAATGTTGAAAAGGCTATCTTTTCTTTATGACTTGCCTTTGCACATTTATCGAAAATCTGTTGTTCATATAAATGTGGGTATATTTTTGGATCTTTATTATGTTTCATTATCTATCTTGATGTCAATAACACTATCTTGATTACTGTAACTTTATTTTTTTTATTTTATTTTTTTTTATTAATTTATTTACTTTTTAAATACATTTGTCTCTGCCTTCCCCCCACCTCTTTCCCTTGCCCCCTCCCACCTTCCCTCCCTCAGCTCTTCCCCTTTGGTTTTGTCCATGAGTCCTTGCTATATGTTCCTTGACTTTCCCCTTCCCTTCCCTTTCCCTGCCCCCCCCTTCCCTCTTGTCTCTGTTGATTTCTTTTCCTTTCAGTGTTGCTGGTCATATTTTCCTTGCTTCTTTGCATTGTTGGTTAGGTTCCGCTTATAGGTGAGATCATATGGTATTTGTCTTTCGCCCCCTGGCTTATTTCGCTTAGCATGATGCTCTCCAGTTCCATCCATGCTGTCGCAAAGTTTAGTACTTCTTTTTTTCTTTCTGCTGCTTAGTATTCCATTGTGTATATGTACCATAATTTTTTGATCCAGTCATCTACTGATGGGCATTTAGGTTGCTTCCAACACTTGGCTATTGTAAATTGTGCTGCTATGAACATCGGGGTGCATAGGTTCTTTTGTATTGGCGTTTTGGTGTTCTCAGGGTATAGTCCCAGCAGGGGAATCGCTGGATCAAAAGGCAGTTCCATTTTCAGCTTTCTGAGGAAATTCCACACTGCTTTCCATAGTGGCTGCACCAGGCTGCATTCCCACCAACAGTGGACTAGGGTTCCCTTTTCTCCACAGCCTCGCCAGCACCTGTTGTTTGTGGATCTGTTTATGATGGCCATTCTGACCGGTGTGAGGTAGTACCTCATGGTGGTTTTGATCTGCATTTCTCTGATGGCTAGTGATGCAGAGCATCCTTTCAAATGCCTCTGGGCCCTCTGTATCTCCTCCTTAGAAAAGCATCTGCCCAGGTCCTTTGCCCATTTTTTGATTGGGTCGTTTGTCTTCTTGGAGTAGAGTGATTACTGTAACTTTATAATAAGTCTTAAAATCAGGTGGCATCCGCCCTACAACTTTCTCTTCTTCAAAATAGTTTTGGTTATTCTAGATCCTTTGCATTTCCATATGAATTTTAACTTACCAATTTGTACAAAATTAGCATGCTGGGATTTTAATTCAGGTTGAATTGAATATATAGATCAATTTGTGGAGACTTGGCAGCTTACAATATGAAGTCTTCCAACCCATGAACATGATATATCTCTCATTCATTTAGGTTTTGAGTTCTCTTAGCAACATTTTGTGGTTTTTCAATGCACTGGTTTTGCACATCTTTTGTGAGATTTATCCTCAAGTATTTCCTATTTTTATACTATTTTAAATAGTATTTATTTAAATTTTTTAAAAAATTTCTAGTTATTAGTAGCATATAGAAATACAGTTGATTTTTGTACATTGATCTTATATTCATCAACTTTGCTAAAATGACATGTCAGATTTTTTAATAGAGTCTATCAGATAGTTTATGTAGACAATCATGCTGTCTGTGATTAAAGACAATTTTACTTCTTTTCCAACCTGGGTATCTTTTATTTATGTTTTTTTCTTACTCCACTGACTGGCTGAATCCTTCAGTACACTACCGAAAACATGAGAGCAGACATCCTTGTCTTGTTCTAGATCCCTAAGGGGAAAACATTCCACCCTTTACCATTAAGTATGTATTAACTGTCAGTTTTTCTTGATGACCCTTCATCATGTTGAGGAAATGCCCTTATACTCCTAGCTTTCTAACACAATGTTGGACTTCGTCAAATGCCTTTTGACTTAAATTTGATTTCTGTATTGTTTCTGCTTTCTAATCAAAGTCTTTAAGATAATTGTAGATTTACATGAAGTGGTAAGAAATAATATAGAGAACTTTTGATAAACCAGGACCCAGCTCTCCCCATGGTAATGTCTTGCAAAAGCATGGTAACTCCAGCCGGTAGAATAATGTGCGACAGCGGCACACGCCGCTGGCGATGTCCCCTCTCCTTCAGATGTGTTCCGTTATGTGTTTTTCCAAGCATCTACTGAAATGATCAAACGACTTTTCTTTTTTAGTTTGCTAATGTAATGAATTCCTTTGATTAGTTTTAGTATTTTAATCATTCCTAGGAGAAAGCCCCCTTGGTCATGATATATTATCCTTTTTATATATTGTTGGATTAGAGTCACTAAAAGTTTGCTTAGAATTTTTTTTTAACCGATGTTCAGGAAGGATATTGGTATATAGTTTTCTTCTCTTGTAGTATCTCTGTCCAGTTTCGATATCAGGGCAATACTCTCCTCATAAACATGGGTTGGAAGATACATCCTTTTCTTCAATTTTCTGTGAGTTTGTATAGAATTGGTATTATTTCAAACTTAAAAGTTCGGTTAAATTCATCGCTATAGCTCTCTGGGCCTGCAGGTTTCTTTGGGACAAGATTTAAAACTAAAAATCCAATTTTTAAAGTAGATGTTGGGCTATATAGGTTATCTGTTTGTTTTTTTTTCTTGAGTGAATTGTCTGTTTCATACAAGTTGTCAAATTTATTTGCATAAGGTTTATAATAGTCCCTTTGTTCTTTTAATATATATTGAGTCTGTAGTGGTGTGATCTCTCTCATTCCTAATTTTGTTAATTTGTGTCTTCTCTCTCTCCTCATCTGTCTGGCTAGAGGTTTATCAAATTTATTGGTCCTCTTAAAGTAGCTTTTGGTTCCATTTCTATACATTTGCAGTTTTCTCGTTCATTTATTTCCTTTGCTGTCCGTATCGTTATTTGTATTTTTGTATCTTGCTTACTTTGTGTCCTGCTTAATGTGCTTTAGTAAGGTGGAAGCTGAGGTTACTGGTTTGAGACCCTTCCTCTTTATAATAAAGGAGTTCATTGTTAAATGTTTCCTTCTAGGTACTGGAACCTTTCTCAAGGCAACAAGCTGGGACAATCGTAGGGTTCACCTTGTTTGTTTTCCATTTCTTTTTTTAAATCATTTTTTTATTGTTAATTCTATTACAGTTGTCCCAATTTTCCCTCCTTTATCCTCTTCTGTCCCTCCCGCTCCCGCTCCCACAGTCCGTTCCCACACTGTTGTCCACAACCACGGGTCACTCATACGTGTTCTTTGTCCAGTCCCTTTCCTTTCTTTCCACCATTATCCCCTTCTTCTTCGGTCACTTCGGTCAACCACAAAATATAAACTGAAAAGTGACCGAAGGAGAAGCTTCCTTGTTTCTATTCCTGTGGTTATTTTGTTTGTTAGTTTATTTTGTTCATTAGATTCCTTTTATAGGTGAGATGGTATGGTATTTGTCTTTCACTGCCGGGCTTATTTTGTTTAGTGTAATACTCTCTAGTTCCATCCATACTGTTGCAAAAGGTAGGAGTTCCTTCTTTACTTCTGCTGCATAGTATTCCATTGTGTAAATGTACCACAGTTTTTTGTTCCACTCATTTATGGATGGGCACTTTGGCTGTTTCCAGTGCTTGGGTATTTTAAATAGTGCCATTATAAACATAAGGGTGCTTAAGTTCTTTTGAACTCAAAATAAGCTAAAGAATGGGTTTAATTAAGTAAGAAATATAAAAATTACATATTAAGGGTTGAGAAAGAGTGAAGGGCTAATTTTTGCCTACAAGTATGAGTTGACGATTTTGATCCTTCATATCATACCCCCAACCAGACAACAGATATAAAAATAAACACACCGTGTTATATGTAATACAAAGTGTAAATCTACAAACACTAGTGTACTAATTAATTGTTCCTCGGACGCACGGTTTTCCTCCAGTCCCTCAGAGAGGAGAAGGAATGGGGATGGGATGGTTTTCATTGTTTTTTCAAGTCTTAAAAAGTTTGTAATACCAGCCTCAGTAGTGCAAACAATTTGATGTGAAACTAGAAGCGGTAAAAATAAGTTATTTTTGGAGAAACATGGATTCCCTGTCTGCAGCTCAGAACTCATCATGTCGTACTAAGGTCTCACCACAATCTGTGGCCTGGCTGCCTGCAAATATATCATACTTGTCAACAGTCTCCTCCTTGGTAAGCTTGCCATCCTTGTTTTGGTCTGACTCATACACTAGGTGCCTGGTTTCTGCCTCTGCAAGATTGTAGTCTGAGGGGAGGATCAACCATAGGATATATTCCTAGCAGTAGAATCGCTGGATCAAAAGGCAGTTCCATTTTTAGATTTTTAAGGAAATTCCATACTGTTTTCTACAGTGACTGCACCAATCTGCATTCCCACCAACAGTGTACTAGGGTTCCTTTTTCTACACATCCTCGCCAGCATTTTTTGTGTGTTGATTTATTAACAATGGCCATTCTGACAGGTGTGAGGTCATATGTCATTGTGGTTTTAATTTGCATCTCTCTGATGGCTAGTGATGTTGAGCATCTTTTCGTATGTCTCTGGGCCATCTATATATATTCCTTGGAGTAGTGTCTGTTTAGATCCTTTGCCCATTTTTTAACTGGATTGTTTGTCTTCCTGGTGGTGTTGTCTGAGTTTTTTATATATTTTGGCGATCAAACCCTTGTTCAATGTATTGACAAATATGTTCTGTCATACAGTTGATTCTCTTTTGATTTTGATGATGGTTTCTTTAGCTGTGCAGAAGCTTTTTAGTTTGATGTAGTCCCATTTGTTTATTTTTTCCTTTATTTTCCTTGCCCTAGGAGATATGTTGGCAAAAATATTGCTATGTGGGATATCTGAAATTTTCCTGCCTATGTTTTCCTCTAGGACTTTTATGATGTCATGACTTATACTTAAGTCTTTTATCCATTTTGAGTTTGTTCTGGTGTATGGTGTTAGTTGGTGGTCTAGTTTCATTTTTTTACATGTACCAGCTCAGTTTTCCCAACACCATTTATCGAAGAGGCTATCTTTAGTCCATTGTATGCTCATGACCCCTTTTTCAAATATTAATTGACTGTAAAGACAGGGGTTTATTTCTGGGTTCTCTATTTTGTTCCATTGATCTAAGATCACTATCTTTTATCTCCCAATGTTCAGTATCTTGAAAACTGTTGTTTCATTTATTTTTTCAAATACATTTTGATTATTTCAGGAGAGGAAATTTGGTTCTTGTTACTCCATCTATGGAAGTTTTAGGATTTAATTTACTTTTTTCTTTTTTTTTTTTTAAATTACAGTGTCTACTTGAACTACAGAATGAAGCTGTGTTCATGTGGACTGCTGAGCTGGAAAATATAGCCACTCTCTGCTTTAAGGCTTTGGAAAACTCAAATTATGGAGTACGAGTGGCAGTGTCTAAACTCTTAGGAACAGTCATGGCTACAGCACTGATGCCAAAACAAGCAACAGGTATGGTTGTCAGCCACCCCTGATCTAGGCTCTAACAGACATTTGGAGGGGTATGGAATGGTTCCTTCTAAATGACTTATTACTTATAGGCAAACCACTTTAAAGGATTTAAATTGTTAGGTATTTGTCTACTTTTTCATTAAATTAAGGTGCACAAATGGCATTTTTTTTTTTTTTGGTATAGTCAAGACATTTTTTTATGATGATAATATACAAGATAAGCTGTAGCAAGTATTTTGGACATAGAAGCAAGTGAGATTTATGAAATGATTTTGTATTATGTCCAAGGGATTAGAATCTGGCACTTTATGTGCTTTCTTACTTTAAATCTCTGATGACTAGGTCCCCATTTGTAGCAAAGTATTATTTCTCATCTGGGTCTTGACTATCATTAGAAGCAGAATCGGAGGCAGCACTGACTTTTCATGTGACTTCACCTGTGCCTCACAGTGTCATAGAGAGGCTTCAGGGACAGTTGTGTGTAGACGCTGAGCAAACCCAGCCCTGCCGCTGACCGACCCTCCCCGCCCCGCCGCCCCGCCGCCCCCAGCCCTCCATCTCTGTCTGGCAGAAGGAGAATCAGATGTTGTAGAGTCAAGTTCTAACTCTTAGGCTTATTAGCTGTGAACCCCCAGCTTTGTTTCTTCATCTTTAATAATAATTATTTCAGTCTGTGAATAAGATGACGATGACAATGATGATAAATAACATTTATTAAGTGCTGTGTGCCAGGCATTGGGTTAAGCATATAGCAGGATTGTTCATTGAATCCTTACAGAAGCCCTATGAATTGTAAGTCCTGTTGTTACTCCCATTTTATAAACAAGAAAATTGAAGTGTAGAGAGATTGCATAATTTGTATTCTCCTAAGTGTTAATATTAAGTGTCAGAGCTCAAATTAAAACCCAGGCAGTCAAATTCTAAAGCCTACATAATTAATCGTGAGCTTTATGTCTCTCCCACAGAATTCTTTTGGAGATTATGTTTCCTACTGTATGTGAAAGGACTTCATAAAATATGAATCTGTGTACTAGGGATGGCGAGCCAGCTGTAGTCCAGTGACATTTTAACGCATCGGTATCTGTTGTGTAGACAGCATGGCCTTAACAAAGTTTCTTCCTGTCTATCTCAGCTGTGGGAATGAGGCTGTCTGTGATCAGTTAGCAGGGTCTGCTCTGGGTGTGCTTTGTCCTTGTCGTGTTACACATATCAGGGTTACATCATTTTTAGACTTTTGTCATAGGCTTAGTGAATTGATTTTAATTTCTAGTTCCTTCTGTTCTTCTAAGCATTTCTGCTTCAAATTGAATTTATTTTTACAACTACATTGTAAATTTGAAGATAATAGGAAAACTAAATGACTTTATCTCCTTTGTGGTAATTTAGGTATGCTTAAAAATAATTGCTTGAATTTTAAAGCTAGATTATTAGAAAATATTATTTACTGATAGCAAAATATATTTATTAATAAATTTACTTTTCTTTCCAAAAGTAATGCGCCAGAATGTGAAGCGAGCAACATTTGATGAAGTCTTAGAACTCATGGCCACAGGATTTCTACGTGGAGGATCCGGTTTCTTAAAGAGTGGGGGAGAAATGTTAAAGGTTGGAGGGTCTGTGAATCGTGAAGTGAGGGTTGGCGTCACACAGGTTTGTAATACATATGTAAGAAAAGAATTCTGTTCATGTCACTTGTGAAAATTCACAGAGGACTCTTACTAAGTAACAGTACATACAAAGAGATTTTTTAATATTGTCTGGTTTATTTCAAAAACGTTTCTTTTATCATATGAATGAATTACATTTAAATTTCAAATTACATGCTTTCTGGAAATGTAGATACTTAATGATGTATAAATAAGCCTGTGTGTACTATATTTATATAAATATCTAACAGTTTTTTCAAAACTTTTTAGAAAATCAGATGTAAAATAATTCAGTTGTAATTTAAATGTTATATAGGTAGCTGGTAGCATTTAGATTTTAATTTGTTCTATGACCATATAACTAAAAATATTGGTTAATACTTTGACTTTCTGTAAATGGTTATTCACCAATGTAATTCTGAAATTAAATCTGACTTGGAATTATAATTTTAAAATAATAATTAACACCAAATAAGATGTTATGATCAACAGTCTAATAATAATTAATGCCTAATAAGATGAAATGTTTCTTTATAATTTTAGTCAAAATCATTTCAACTATTTCTTATTCCTGAAGAAGTGTAAATAGATGTAACCATTTTTAAAAGCAAGTGATTTGTAGCTCTGTCTGTATTTATTTAGGATGTTAGGGTTTTCTTATTCTTCATAACCAGGATGAATTCAGCTTTTCTTTTCCTCCTTTATCATTCCCTGTGTTTGTCAGGAAGCTATTGTCTTAACTATTTTTAGTCAAAAATAATTCTACCAGTAATTCCTGTGCTGGAAGTACTAAAAAGGTCTCGTGTTTTAAATTTTCTCTATTGTAATCTCAAATATAATTTATCTGCATGCCATTATCAGTTATTTCTGTGGTTACTTTATCTGTCACTTCAGTTATATACATTTATTTGAAGTTGCATCTTAATCTGTTTATAGGCATATGTTGTTTTTGTCACAACATTGGGTGGTCAATGGTTGGAGCGCAGCTTCGCTACTTTCTTGTCCCACGTGCTTGATCTGGTTTCCCACCCTCGGGCAACGCAAACGCATGTAGAGGCCGTGTACTCAAGACGCTGTGTCTCCTTCATTCTGAGAGCCACTGTGGGCAGTTTGCTAGGTGAAAAAGCCCAGATTGCAGCTGCCAAAGAAATTTGCCAAGCTATTGGAAAACAAATGAAAGCAGTAGGTAAGGATTGATGTAATAGTGTTGCTCATTGTCTTAGTCATTTAGTTTTTTATTATTATTCTTAGTAGATACTAAGAGAGCTGATTAGTTTATATATCTTTTTCTGGGTTTGTTTTAATATTCATTTGTATTGAGTACTCTTATTTGATATTAAAGCAACATAATTTTAGCAAATAAATCTACACATAGTTTAGTTATAGTTTTTGTTATTTATATCTTACTTAGCAAACCATTTTTAAAATGTACAGGGCTAACAGCAAATTATTCATCATGAATTAAAGATTTATAATTTTAAATTCCTGAGATATATAGGTCTTTAGATATGTTGTTAGCAATATATCTTAGGTTTAAAACTTGAAATATATTTGTACATTGGCTCATCAAAGAAATGTTTTAGTTCCAGAAACACTTCCAAATGTAGTAAATGGTAGTAATATAGTGAACCAGATACCTACCTACCTTTTCAGGCAGCTTGTAGTTTAGCAATCAGAGAAAGAATTCATGCATTTTAAAGTCCAGAACTATCTAAGAAGAAAAGGGGTATTTAATTAGAGTACATAATGTGTTAATCTATATCCTATATTATAAATTTTGTAGTCCATTAATTTATAATGAATGCAAAAACAAGAGTAAGAAAGTTTTATTGTCATTTGAGTTATTAATTTTAAGGATGTAGCCATTAGCCATTTGATTAAAAAAATCCTAAAAGCAGAATTAAATACAGTGCCATTTATCTGGAATTTATGGGCCAGAATGTATTCTCAATTAATAATTTGACAAAGGATGTACAATTTTACATTTCAAGTCTAATAGAAGTTAAAAGGTGAGGGGAGGGGGCAGCAAAGCTAATGGGGACTTTGAGGAACATTCTAGTAAGAAGTTCTAAAGCCACTTTCTTTATAAATCCATTTTCTGGTGAGTAATTTGACAACAATACTTCTATACCAATATATTGTAGTACTCAAAAATAGCAGTAATGATAGTAAGTAAAAATAATAGTCGCTAACATTTATTAAATGTGCATTGGGGGCAGCATTGTGCTAAATTCTTTATATGCATTAACTGTTTAATTATGACAGTACTCTTCGGACTAGGCACTTAACACCTTAGGTTGAGTGTCTTGTCCAATGCCATGCAGCTAACATGACTGGTGGAGCTGGGATTTGAACCCAAGTCTTCTTTCTCTAAAGTCTGTGCTTTTGTACCCTACAGTTTGTTGCTGCTTGCTAAAATTAGGTATTATCCTAGAAGCAGACAAAATATCTCAGCATATACCTATTTAAGCGTTGCCATGAAGTTATTAAACAATGTTTTTGGGTTCCTTCACTGCTAGTTACAGAAATTTTCTGCTGAGAAATAAGTACAGATAGAATTTTAACTCAGGCATCAGTTGGGATGATTTAAGAATGTAATTGTCTAGATCAAGAAAATTATATCAGTTTAATTCGCACCCATCGAGTCTGTGATTTTGTATTTCCAGAAGCAGTAGTGAATGATACCAGCAGTGAAAACAAATCTGGGGCAGCAGACATCGCAGCCAGCCAGCACGTGATGGTCTGCGCCCTCCAGGAGCTCGGGAGCCTGGTGCAGAGCCTCAATGCCACTGCCTCCCCTCTCATTCAGGAGGCTTCCATAGGTATGACAGCCACTTGCTTGCTGAAATATTTTTTCACTGTTTTTAAAAGTTATCGGTGTGATTGATATTTAATCCCTGATTAGTTACTTGTCATGAAATTAGCAGTTTAGCTCATTTGTTAAATGTTGAGTTTTATTTAATTTAAAATTCACCAAGATAGTTAGTCTTGAATTAAATGATGAAATAAAGTCTGGGGAGACAAATAAAAAATAGTCATGGTAGGTCTTGACTTAAATTTGTTGAATACTTTCATTAAATTTTATATCAACATTTATGTTTTATTGGATATAATTATACTATGTTTTTTGTAGAAAATACTCCTTTACAGTACTCTGCTGTTTATGAGGTAATGTATGTGTTTTTGGCAAAGCTCTGCAAGTATCTGTGTGAAACCATGATGATTATGATTTTAATTATTGTGTTGTATTCGACTGGCCAAAAAAGTTTGTTTAGGTTTTTCTGTATGAGGGCTATAGTACTGCTTAGTTGTCTTTAACTTCATTCAAAACAATTTTGTTAGATTGTATTGTGACAGCCGTTGTACCAGTGTGTATTTTAAAGAAACATCAAAATTGGTGAACTTTTGGGCAGCCATTTTATTTCACTTAATCTTTATTGTATTTTTTTCCATTATCATTGAGTCCCCTTATACCCCCCTCCCCCCAGCAATCACCACACTGCTGTCCGTGTCCATGCGTCCTTTTCCTCTTTGCTCAGTCCCTCCACCCTGTAACCTGTCCCGTCCCCGCTCCACCACGAGCTGTCATCCTGCTCTCCCTCTATGAGTCTGTCCCCATTTTCCTTGTTAGTTGAGTTTGTTCATTAGAGTCCACATATGAATGAAATCCTATGGTATTTGTCTTTCTCTGACTGGCTTGTTTCACTTAGTATAATGTTCTCCAGGTCCATCTGTACTGTCACAAGGGTGAATTTTCTTCTTTTTCACAGACAAGTAGTATTCCAATTGTGTAAATGTCCCACATGGTTGTTTTATCTACTCATCCACTGATGGACACTTGGGCTGCTTCCATATCTTGGTGATTGTAAATAACTCTGCAGTGAACATAGGGGCCTTATGTTCTTTTGAATTAGTGTTTTGGGTTCCTTCAGATATATTTCCAGAAGTGGGATAGCAGGGTTGAAAGACAGATCCATTTTTAATTTTTTGAGGTATCCCTCTCCATACTGCTTTCCCCAATGGTGTGCAGCCATTTTAATATTGAAGATGGAAGACGATATGCAACATTTTTGGTGTATTATGCTTTATTATTTAAAGAAAGGTAAGAACACAACTGAAATGCCAAAAAAGATTTATGCAGTATATGGAGAAGGAGCACTGATGGAATGTGTCAAAAGTGGTTTGTGAAGTTTCTTGGTACTACTGACATTTTGGCCAAGTAATTCCTTGCTGTGGGGCTGCCTTATGCATCAGAAGATTTTTAGCAGCACCCCTGGCCTCTACCCACTAGAAGCCAAAAGTGGAGATAGCCGACATACTCAAATATCCAAATCAATTAAAGTTTTTGGTGAAAATCAAAAACATGTCTTTTATTTTATGGAAAAAACTAAACAGACTTTTTGGCCAACTCAGTATGTAGTCTTTTAGTTCATGAAATCATTTGACTTCATTAAAGAGTAATTTTTTGAGTATTTCTTTATTAGGACTTTTGGAGACTGTGACTTCCGTGCTTCTTCACCCAAGTATAGCTGCTCGGCTTGCTGCTGCATGGTGTTTGCGCTGTGTGGCTGTGGCATTGCCCTTCCAGCTGACACCGTTTCTAGACAGGTGTGCCGAACGGCTCAATAACTTGAAAACTTCACCAGAAGCTGTTAGTGGATACAGTTTCGCAATGGCCGCCTTGTTAGGTGGAGTTCATCAGTGTCCACTGGGCATTCCTCATGCAAAGGGAAAGGTAGGACAGAGATCCTAGAGTTGCAGGCACTATCATGTGGGCTTCAGCTTTTATTGGAGCACCTTCTGTGTTTAATGTTGAATTAGATGATCAGGAGACAGATAGCAGATTTACTATGATAATATAAAACAGTGTTCTACTAATAATGGAGTTGACAGACCCAAATTAAAATGTGATATTTAATTCTGAGATAAGAATAATAAATAGAATTTGATTGGGTATAGTAGGATTTTATAATTTATTTTAGAGAAAAACCCTAAGCAAATACTATTATTTGGAAATCAGAGCTTTTCTTTCATTTTTTAGAAATAAGAATTTACACTACTATACTAAAAGATGTCAGGAGAATATGCTATTGCCATATTTAGCATTTTGATAATAATTAAAGTTGAATGGGTTTATGAATCAGTAACTCTTCTTTCTTTTGATTTCTACTATACATCCTACTACCATCATGATTTTCTTTTCAGGAATATTAAATATTTTTATAAATATTATTTGCATCTTTACATAGACAGATTGGGGCTAGATTTTAACTTCTTTTTTTCCCTGGGTCATTAGGCCCATTCACTCCTGTGAGTTCCATAGCTACTTCTTGAGTCTAGGTGTCCCTCTCCCTTTGTCACACTATTCTCTTTGCCCGCTAATCTCTCACAATAGAATTTCGTCCGCCTTCTTAGTCATTCGTCTGAACCAAACTTACTTATGTGTTTAGAGACCCAATTCAAGTTTCACCTCTCTCATGAAGTCTCTTCAGAACTATTCAATCTTTGATAGCCTTTTCACCATTACCACCCCTGTACTACTCTTTTGTCATTTAATCACGTGCTGCTTGTTAACATCCCATTTTCCTGTGTCTTCTCTCTCTAAGACTATACGCACCATAATTAGCTTAATGGCAGTTTCATAATAGGACTTCAACAAATCTTTGACTACAGTATAGTAGTACCAATAATAATATTTGTTATGTGGTTATATGGGCCAGCACTGTTCTGAGTGCTTTCCTGCATTAACTTATTTAATCCTCAAAACAATGAGGTAGGCACTTTTATTCCTGCTTTGCCAGTGAGGGACCTGAGACAGGGAGGTTAACTTGTCCAAGGTCAGAAGGCAGGAAACAACAAAGCTGGGATATGAACGCAGGCAGGCTGGCTCTAGAGCTCACACTTAACCACTACGCTGGGGTCTTCTCAGTCAGCAGTGCAGTGGGGGTTGAGTAGGTCTTGATGTTGTCTCTTTAAAAACATGTTAATAGCAACAACAGAAAAGGACAACTTCTGTTTTAATAAAGTATATTAGTTATGTGTTTTCTTATTTGACTTCTTTAACTTTTCTTTTGCAGATGGTAGTTAGCATTGCTGAAGATCTCTTACGAACTGCTGCCCAAAATAGCAGGCTGTCCTTACAGCGCACCCAAGCTGGATGGCTTTTACTTGGAGCACTTATGACTTTAGGTATAATTACATTTGAGTAAGATTTTTGTCTTATTCTATCACTGTCAGTAGACAATACAGAAAATTTAATTTAAAGGTATTAAACTTCACATTCTAGACTTTGAATGAGATTATAAAATGGTAAAGATGTTTTGCCCACCACTTGGTATATTTCTCTTTTTTGGCAATTTTTTGCTTGAAGACATTTTAAGGAGAAAGTTGTTAGCAAAGTTTCATGTTTACTATCAGAATAGCCAAGGTCTCACTGACTAGCTTAGGGTTAATCAAAAGAGATAAGAGTATGGGGGGGCACATTTCATCCCCAAAGTAAAGACCAGTGACATAATTTTAGTCGGGTGATAATGTCTCCTTGAAACAGCACTGTTAGTGCTGCTTTCTTGGTGTTATCCTTATGTACTTCGCTTTCCGAAGTGCTCTGAGAAATCTCAGATGCAGACAGTGTAGCCTTATACACAGAACAGAAAGGTATGTTATTGTCATGAGGTGTGTCCACCCTTTAGTTCACATGTTTAGCTTCTACTATAAAAAGTCTGTGTGTGTGTGTGTGTGTGTGTGTGTGTGTGTGTGTGTGTACACACACGTACGTACGTACAGAGTTACCACTTTGGGCAATTATGCTTTGACCTAGTTTTTTAAAGTGGTAATTCTTTTCTAGAAATTTATGTTAAGTATATTAAGTGATATGGTAAATGAATTCCTTAGCAATGTAAATATAGGTTCCTAGTTCTAAGTATGTCGCAGTTCTATAAAACTAAATTGACCATATGTAGTCCCTGTAAGTAGAGGAATATATACATATATGTATGTGTGTGTGTTTGTGTGTAGGAGTGGGTATATATGTTTATGTACATATATTTATAAAAAAGGCATCAGAAAATGTGTTACAGGTATATTTTATTATTGATAACATGTAATTCACCATTCTGAATATATTTGGATAATTTGTTTTAGATTACTTTTTGTGGATTTGTTTTATGTCCGTGTGCTAAAAATATTGGTACTTTTTAAATGAATTTTTTATGCTTTAGTAGATACATATTTTGCCTACTAAATAAGAACATTTTGAAATGTTAATATTAGAGATAAAGATAGAATGAAATGATAGCTGCTATTAAAGCTTGTATGGAGCTGTTTTAAAAATTTTTGTATTGTAGTGTATGTTATACATGTATGGCTGTGCATTCTCCTTTTCTTGGGTAGGACCATCTGTCGTTCGTTACCATCTGCCAAAGATGTTGTTACTATGGCGAAATGTTTTCCCTCGTTCCCTAAAGGAATTGGAGGCTGAGAAAGCCCGGGGCGATTCTTTTACCTGGCAGGTAGCACTGGAAGGCCGTGCTGGCGCTTTATGTGGTAAGAACTGAAAGGGATGTGCTTTCAGACTATTATTTTATTACTAAAATATTTGTGAAGTGAAGGAAAATCACTACTACAAATTTTTATTTTAATATATAATGACAAATTTGTTATATAAACTAATAATATGTTTATCTAAAGCTTATAGATCTTTAGATTTAGAAAGAAACTTTATAAATAACCTATACTAGTTTGCTAATTATGTAATAAAAATGAAACTGAGACTGCAAAGGAGGGTAGAGTTAGTGAAAACAGGAGCTAGAATCCAGGCCTCATAATTCCCAGTTACTGCAGTCTTCCACCTGTCAGAGGAGCACTGGATCACCAGGTAAACAAACCTGGTTTACCTGGGTGTTTAAAGGAAAATGAGAGTCAGGATTACCAAGTTTATTGAGTTTGCAGTTAGTCTTTCCATAATGGACGAACAGCTATTTCCTCCTACCATTACCAAATCTGCAAACATTGATACATTTTTCAGATATCAGCATTACAAAAATTATGAATAAAGTTATATTTGTTCAAGAGCCAGCAACTTACAGGAAAGGCTCAAGTTTTGTTTTATTTGGGAACTAGAATTACACTGGGTGACCCTGTTCTTCTTTGGTTTATCTCAGGTGAAAAGTGCTTCTTTTTCCAAACTGTGGGAGTCAGATATAAGAGTGGCAGGACAAGGTGTCAGTTTTGTTCTCATACATCTAAAGAGCTCTTTTAATCTTAGCTCTATTGCTAAAGAGCCAATAAATATATTCCTTCTCACTGGGCCATTGTGGCCATTGATTCTGTCTTGAAACTACTTTCTTTGTAATCATCTAGATTCATGTACGGTTATGGATCTCTGAATTCCTGCTCATGGAAATCTCCCTAACAGATATCCCCCTTCCCTCCATTTCTGCTGCCAAACTTTCTTCCTGCCCTTTCTAATGATTTTTCTCTATAGTTGCAATGGTCCTTCTTTTCTTTGTCCTGGTTTTAGAACCTTATATTTTATAATAAAAATTGTAGGTACCTTTATATAACTTCATATATTTATTCATCCTCATAGAACATGCTCCAAATCTGTCCTTTTAAAATTTTTATCTAGCAATGAGGAGTTTTGTTGCGCATTGTCCTGAACTCCTAACTGAAGATGTGATTAGAAAATTGATGACCCCTATTGAATGTGCCATGACTATGATGTCACAGTAAGTAAGCAATTATGAGAAGCAATATCCAATTTTCATATTGATAGTCATGTATTATACTTCCCTCTAGTATCATATAGGAAACATAAAACCTTATTTTTATGAAGTGACTTTTAATATTGCATTAATGATATATCATATTGAAATAAAATTGTACTTTATAGTGTTTCTGTTACTGACAGTAAAGGTCACAAAATAAACAAATGAAAATGTAATACTTATCAAAGTACTGTTAGTTTTTTGGTACTTTTGATACATTGCTGAAAAAGTGGCTATAATTAATACTTACTCTAATAAGATGATACTAACTGTATTTTTGATATTTTAGCATTCCATCTGTAATTAAAGCTCATGGAGCTCATCTGAAAGCTAGTGCTGCAATGGTCCGTTTAAGACTTTATGATATCTTGGCTTTATTACCTCCAAAAACATATGAAGGTAAGTAAAATTTGTAGTACCTAGTAAAAGTTTTTCAATGTGTCTTCCCAGTTCTTTCCAGTATAATAGAGTTCTGACCACGGTACTCCCAACTCACTCTGCAAAGGCAGGCAGCCATTTCCTTTTTCTCCGTATGGGCTGTGAACACAGCCCTTAACTGTGTCCCAGGCCCCTTTCGCAGCCCTTTACATGTATTAACATCTTTGACTTTAACATCAACCTTATGAGGTGATTAGCTCTATTTTACAAATAAAGAATCTTGGGTACATATAGATAATAAAACTTGCCCAAGTCTGAGAACTAATAAATGGCAGAGGTTGGATTCAAACCCAGCTGGTTCATCTTTTAAGTCTAGGCTTTTCATAACTGTCCTCAACTTCTTCATACATATTATAATATAGGCAACAATTTAGGAATCTGGAAGTAGACTAGTAATGAACTTTGCAGTAATTAAATGTTATGTAAAATGTTAATGTTAATCTAAGTCATTGATTTATTTCTAGTTTAACCATGGTCAAGAATTTTGATATGCTCTGTTTCAGTGTTTGTATATCATTGGGTAATTAGTAACATAATCGTGGCATACTTAATATATTTCAAATAAAGAATATTTTCTCTATTTGAGTTTTTCAGTTACTTTAAATAATTTGGGCTAAAAGCCACAATACATTAGTAAAAGAAGTACCATTATGATATATTTAAAACAGCATTAAAATATTTTATGTCCAATTTATAATAGAAAATAGGAATTCAATTATTTCTGTCACACATGTTACTGCTCTTTGTGGGCAATGATTGTAATTTTCATAAAAATTATTCTTCTTAATCTAATCTGAAGTTCTGTTTTTTAGTATCCTTCAACGCACTTCTTAGAGAACTGGTGGCAGAATTCACTTTGACTGACAATTCAGCCAATACAACTACTTCACTCCTCAGATCCCTCTGTCATTATGATGATAGTGTTCTTCTCGGTTCCTGGCTTCAAGAAACTGATCATAAGTCAATTGAAGACCAGGTAGTAAATCACAGAGGGAATCAAAATACCTGCTTAATGGTATTATTACACATTGTCATTTAAAAAATATATTGTAGACTAAGGTTTAATTTTCTTTGAGCTTTCTTAGACATTTAAAGATGGCTTCCTGATTGTGGATAAATAGTGAAAACAGGTTAACAGCAATAGTTAGAATTTGGCGAATTCTCTTTATTCAGTATTCTTTGGTGTCTGTGGAAAGATCAGTTTTAGCTGGCTTTTGGTTATTGGTGTTTTGTTTTCTTTTAGTTTGTTTTCTACAGGTTGTAGAGGAATGGGAGTTAGTAGGTTGAGTATTTAGAGCCTTTTTGCCCACTGAATATATTACCTTTTATGTACTTTTTCAACTAAAGCCTCTTTTAAAGAAATTTTTGTGGTTTAAATTTTTTCATATATTGCTTTGCTTACACATTTTAAGATGGGTAGCATAAAAATGTGTTAGAATGAACAACCCATTTCTTAAAATTATATAAGTTGTTACTGATGGCTTTTTTTAATGGTCAAATTGCATTTTTATCTACTTAAAAAATTTCAGATTCAGCTATTCTGGGGTTTTTTTTTTTAATGTTTTTCTCTTTCCTCACCTGGTCTATTTTTCATGTGCAATTTTTAGTAAGTGAATTTTCTAAAGTATATTTTGAATGATTTTTATGTCATTCTTTTGTAGCTGCAGCCAAACAGTGCATCTGGCAGCGGGGCTCTGGAGCATGACCCATCCTCCATTTACTTGCGCATACCTGCTGGAGAGGCCGTGCCTGGTCCTCTCCCCCTCGGAGTTTCAGTCATTGATGCTTCCGTGGCTCTTTTTGGTGTAGTGTTTCCTCATGTTTCTTATAAACACCGGTTAGTATAAAGTCAATGAGGTAATTTTAGTTAAATACAAATTACATCCAAACAGTAGATTTCCCATTCCAGTAACTCTGCAATATGGTGTATTACTAATTAAACAATAGGCTTATAAATTTAATAACATAAGGAATACATCCATGATAAAAAAAATTGCATGCAAAAAAATTCCACATAATTTGAAACTATTTTTAAGATTTGACCATGTGTACTGGCATCTGGTATCCATTATAATAGTTTTTTTGCCATTTCATAAGTAGGTTTTGACTATATTTCTAATTAGGGACATCAATTTGTTAAGTCTTTTGTTTTTGAAGTTTTGGGGAGTATGAAGAAATATTCCCCAATAACATGTGTCAGGCAATCCAAGTCTAGAAATTGGGAAACTAAGCTAACTTTTATTTTCCCCTAATAGGACCTTTTTTAAATTTTTGCTAAATTCAATGTCCACAGACACTAAATTTAATAGGCATTTCCCCAAAAGGAAGATGGAAAATGAAATAATGCAGGACTTTCACAGCTAACTTGTTTTACAAAAGATGTCTTAAAAACATTGTTATATTTATATGTAAAAGATAACACAAATGTTATCCTTTTAAATGTGTAGGTTACTTGGTTAATGGCTTTTTAATTTGAGGGGAAATTTTTAAACAATGCAGTTTTACTTTACCTAGATATCTTTAAGAACATTGGGTTGCCACATAACTGTTTAAGAATATTAAATGTGAAGGAACCTTATAAAGCATTTGCTTTGATGTCCTTATTTTAAATCTAAGGAAATCCAGGTCTATTACTTTGTGGTTTTTCCAAAGTAATACAACTAGTTCTAAGTGGTATAACTAGACCTCAGGAATACCTTAATTATAGTCAATCACTTTTGTGGAACAAGGAGATATATAAATAAATAAATTCTATTAAAATATAATAAATAACAAGTACTCAGTGAAGGAGGAATGAAGAATAAATTATGGCAAGTTGATAAGCTGGAATACTTCTTACAGACAATGTTTTGTTTTATTTATTCATTTATAGAGAGAGGGGGAGGGAGGGATAAAGAGAGGGAAAGAAACATCTGCCAGAGAAAAGCACGGATCATTGCCTCTCACATATGCCACGACAGGGACCAAACCCATAATCTAGGCATGTGCTCTGGCCAGGAATCGAACCTGTGACCTTTTGCTTTGCTGGGACAGCACCCAACCAACTGAGCTACACCGGTCAGGACTATAGACAGTGTTCTGATATAAGAAAATGCTCATTACACTATGTTGAAAGAAAAAAGTAAAATAAAAGGCAAGAAGTAATCTCAGGTATTTTAAAATTCATAAAAATATACATGTGTATACAAGTACAGGTATGTATACATAAGAAAAAGACCTAAAAAAAAGAATGTACCCGAGTATCACAGTGATTATTTCTAGGTAATAACTTTTATTAATAGTTTTCAAATTATATTAAATGAATATTTTATAAGGGAAAACATTTAAATAAATTTTAGAAAAACAGTACTGCATTTGAGGTTAGGTGTAGGCAAATGATGCTTAACGGTAGCGTTGGAGACCATGTGTGTCTCCCTATGAGTGTCCTTGAGTAATGTCCTCCCTTTTCACCCATAGATGGGAATGTGTGTCAGAGCAAGTGTAGTAGTCAGCTTTAGTCCCCAGTAACTCTTAACTGGATTTTTTTTTTACTAAAGGCAGGAACTATGTGATTTTTGAAGTAATTCTAACTGGATATTTTTACTAGAGCCTGGAATTAGGAGATTTTTGAAGAGTGCTTTGGTATGAGACCCATGTCCTACTATAAAATGAGCTCAAATCCTTATAGTAAGATTAGGAAGATATTAATTTCCTAGTTTGTATCATAGCTACCTTAGAACTAAATCCAACTTGCTTAGATTCCTTTGTCCATCTCCATTTCTTTTTTAAAAAATTTTTTTAATCCTCAGCCAAGGACATTTTTTTCATTGCTTTTAGAGAGAGAGAAAGGGCAGGGAGAGAGAGAGAAACATCAATGTAAGAAACATCGATCCGTTCAATTGCCTTTTTCTGTGCATCCTGACCATGGATCGAACCTGCAACCTGGTAATGTGCCCTGACCAAGAATCAGGCCCTCAATCTTTTGTTCTACAGGACGATGTTCCAACCAACAGAGCCACACCAGCCAGGGCTCCCATTTCTTTTTAGGAGAATCTGAAATAACCTTGCTCTCTTTTTATCAGAATAGTTTCAGATTAGCCTGATTGATTTATTTTTGTTAACTGTCTCATTTAAAAATTTAGCAATAATAAAAAAACCAATCCACTTGTAAGTTTTTACATTTAAAAAAATTGACCAAGCTATATTAAAGAAAAAAATCTATTCATTTCCAAGGATAAGACATGCAGTAATATTTTTTCTATCTGAGAGTATTTGGAAAAAAATTATGACAGTTTCTTATTTCTGACTTAAAAATCTTCTGCACAATTAATGATGATTATTCTATTCAAGAAAACCTTGAACACTTACTATATGCCAGGCACTTTGTTGGATACTGGTGTTAATGTTAAAGGCCACTGAAATTATGACCTTATTTTCCTAGTAGAAACAATATTCAATCTTTTTTCTTGTTCCAGTTGATAACCACATGTTCAGAGATTAATTCAGGAAGAATACATCTGATTGGGACCAGCTGTGGGAATGAGAATAAAAATGAGACACCTTGAGGCATTATTTGTTAAACAAGTAGCTCATACTCATCTCTGATTTTTTGACCCATATTTGATTAAAAAGTCTTGTTAATGTGATATTTATTCTACTATTATAGGCTGCAGATGTTGGATCACTTTGCTGAATGTGTTAAACAAGCTAAAGGTGTCCGCCAGCAGGCTGTGCAGCTAAACATTTTTACTGCTGTTCTTAGTGCACTTAAGGTATTTACTTTTAAAATATAATAAACATTTTGAACTAAGATTTTAATTAATACCTTTAACAAGGCAGGGATATGTAGACTATTATGGTGATTAAGTGTGTATCACTTGATAACTGGTTTATATTAGTTGAATTAAATTACTAGAATCTTTATATGAGGCTCATTGTAATTAAATAAGTATTTTATATTTTAGTAATGTTAATCTTTCAATTTGATCCCTCAGACTTTACAAATGCCAGTAGTTCTTTCAGAATTTTTAAAGATGTCTGTTTGATGAAATTTGAAGGTTAATGAGATAAAGCTAAGTTTGGTTTGTGGTTTAGACCATAAATCAGGAGAGGCTATGTTATGTAGTTGAAAGAATTCTGCATTTAGAGATTGTAATGCAGTTTGCTACTCACTTGGTTTATATCTAGTGTAATTTCTGTAACCTTCTTTAGAACTTCAGTTTCTCTATGTATAAAGTAAAATAACAATTGTTTTGCCTGTCTCAGAGTTAATGCACTGTACTGTGCAGTCTGCAGCCTCTCATGGTGTATTTGAGAACTTTTTATAGTATTCAGTACCAAGTTTATTGTAAGGTATTACTGTTTTAAAGTAAAATGGCAACAAGTTTAAATAGGCATGAATTAAGTCTTATTTTATAAATGTCAGGGAAAGGGGATACAGACATTGGTAGAAATATATTTTGTACCATTTATGTAACCGTTAATGCCTCATTCAGAGACCATCAACTAATATTAACATGTGAGTTTTTTGAAAGAAGAATTGGGGTGTTCATGGTCTTCCTGAGTGGTTAGAAAGCTAGTGAACCAACTGTAATACTGCTCTACAGTATACTTTTCTTAATAATTATGCTCTCTAATGCCTCTGCTATAGTTACCATTTTTCCCAGGCCCCATAACATGGATTTTTGGTCTCAGGGGAATAAATTAAGTTCCAGGACAGTAAGTGTAGCTAGAACAGAGATAACAACATTTAGAATGATGAACAAACTATATCAGCATCCAGTTACTAATTTTTCTTACCTCATTTAGCTTTTATATATGTATTGGATATACTCTTTGTGATGTAATTATCTTCTCTGGAATTTTTATATACATGAATCAAAGTTTCATACTCATCAGGTCTTCCTCAAAGTTATGGTAAATTTCAATCAGTTGACTATCAGTTGATTTACTAATACAGTGTTTTTTATATATAAAAACAACTTTTAAGTATTAGTCTTTGGATAGAGACACTCTCGGGGATTGTTGGTTTTAGGGTCAATTGAATTATTGCTTTGTTATGTATCATGTTCTGAATCATGTTTAGGAAAAGAATTACCATCAACTTAACAGGTCTTCATTCTAGGCGTAATATGTGCATGTGAAAGATGACTGAAGAAAATATGTGAAGATATATGTATATTTACAAAGATTGTAGCACTTTTTTTCTTTTAATGTAAATTATGACTTGCCTTTAAAAACAACCCATAGGGCCTGGCTGAAAACAAAAGTACTTTAGGACCCGAGGAAGTACGTAAATCTGCTCTCACACTGGTTATGGGTGCTCTTGACAACCCAAACCCCATTTTACGATGTGCAGCAGGGGAAGCTCTTGGAAGAATGGCTCAAGTGGTTGGAGAAGCAACTTTTATTGCTAGAATGGCCCAGTATAGCTTTGACAAGTAAGTGGATCTCTTTACCAACAAATAAGTTTCTCATATGGCAAAGGGGTCTTTTAAGTAATTAATAATTAATTCCTGGACTGTGTGTTTTCCAAATGGTATAGCATGCGACAGTATTTTGGGATTTTTTTCATAATGGCTTAATTTTTACTTCAATAATTGATTAAAGTACAGAATCTGGCTATGTTGATGGGAACTTTAAATGTGGTGAGGGCTTCAGTTTCAGCTTTTGAATGTTACATAATGGAGTTAAGAAGATTGTTAATAGCATCTCTTTCAGTTATGTGCACTCTGCTCTGAAAAGGTGCTCTGAAGCCCTTTCCTCTTAACTTAATCCCCCCACATTATTCTTTCTGTTAATTATTCACATTTCAAAATGAGTCATTCTTTTTCTAACTGCTGCTAAGTTTATCATCTCTTAAATTATCCCTGAAACAGAGGATAAAGTTAGCATTAGGTTTTAAAGGTTTCTTTTAATATTAATTAAAAAGAGGGATCTCAGAATTCCAAATAAGTATGATTAAGGTGATAATTTGTAGTTATTAGTGACTGTTGATTGTTAATTAAGTACTTAAGTAGAGAAATTGAAAACCAAGAATGGTCAAGAACCAATACTTCAATTATATAAATTAATCATTCTTAACTATTACTGTATTTTAGGTACTAATTATACCAAGCAAGGTCATATTCATTAACGAGAGAGGGAGATGGCGAAGCAGTGGTTGTGAGCATTAGTTCTGAGAAATTGTGGTTCCTCTTTACATTTTCTCTTCATTGAAATGTATCACTTTAACCAACTACTCTAAATTGAATAACTCTTGTTTGGGAGTGGAAAGAGAGCAATTATGATTAGTTTTTTGAAATTTCCAGAATAAATCCCTTTTATTATGTGGCTTATAAGCTTGTTATTGCCATAGGGAAATAGAAAACCAACTCCAGGAGCATCCTTTTCTTTCCAGGTTGAAATCAGCTCGAGATGTTGTATCCAGGACTGGGCATTCATTGGCTCTGGGCTGTTTGCATCGTTATGTTGGTGGTATTGGCTCAGGACAACATCTGAAGACCAGCGTCAGCATTTTATTGGCCCTAGCACAAGATGGAACATCTTCTGAAGTCCAGGTACAATATTAATTTTTTTATTATGAAATGTTTAAGTAATATTTTAGGAAAATTATTTGCCATGTAAAATAGTAATGATTCTGATAGGTTGGTAGGAAAAATGTGTTAGGGTCTTCCTTTGTCGTTTCGTTGCATGAGTCTTATTTGTAATAGTGTTTAACAGAATTTTGTTCTTTAACATAATCTTAAAACTATTTTATTCTGGGAATTTAACCCGTTCCACATACATTTCTTGAAACACTTTATTTTTATTATCTTTTACACTTAGTCTGTCTCTCTCCTTTGCATTTTCTTACATTTGTTAGGTTGATCAATTTTTTAAAAAATATTTTATTTATTTACTTTTATAGAGAGAGGAGAAGGGAGGGAGGAAGAGAGGGAGAGAAAAACGATCGGTTGCCTCTCACATAACCCCAACAGAGTCCCTGGCCCACAACCCAGGCATGTGTCCTGACTAGGAATTGAACTGGCAGCCTTTTGGCTCACAGGCTGGGGCTCAGTCCACTGAGCCACCCCAGCCAGGGCTGACCAATTTTTTTAATGACCAGCCTTATCTCTCTCCCATCTTCAACTGCCCCAACACAGGTCCAGGGTCAGTGGTTGGATTTTCAGCTGTAGTCTGATTTTTTTCTTTGTTTCTCCTTAAATACAAATATAAATAACTACATTGAGAGTCAAGAGCTTCCTGTACGTAAATATATACTACATTCTTGATTTACCACTTCACATCGGTGCACCTAAAAATATTAAGAATGTATGAATGAATGCAACAGCATTCAACTTGCTAGCCTCATTCTGGGACTCACAAGTTTAATTTCCACTACTACTTGCCATTAGTTTGTTGAGTTGATGAATGAATTCCTTCAGGATTGAATAAAGGACACTAGATCCACCCAGAGGCTTCTAGTCTACAGGTTTAGTTTGCCTTTGACTTCTTGGTAAAGGTTTCCAACTGTATAAAGCACAAAATTCCCAAAAGCATTAAAAATAAAAATCAAGTAATCTTGTTCCTTAAGAGGCATTACACTCCTTTGTTTTTTTTTAAAATGCTGTTTTATATTAGTTTGGGAAAAAATGCAATTATGAAATTATTTTACACAAGAAGTTGCTGTTTGCTTCTTTTATGTCATAGAGGAGGTGCTACTTTTCTTTCTTCTTTGTCTTCACCATTTTCTCAGCTCTCTTTTACTTTAATTTCTCAAAACCAAACTCCTATAAGTGACCGCTCTACATGGTTTTTATATGACAGGACATTATACTATAATTTGGATTAAATATATTCCTTCACAGCTAATATTTCAATTTATAGCTTCACACAATAGTACAATAGTAATTGTTAAGTTTTCCCTACTTTTTTGAGAATCCTACTCGAAAATCATACTTCACAGTTGTATTATTGTCTACATGTATGTAAGTGTAATTACTCGAGACTTACTGTTCAATAATGTTTTCTTTTTTTTATATCCTCAACCCCTATCTTGAGATCTTTGTTCTTAGGAAAACTTCCTCCAGCAATAATTATTTTAGGCAGGATCTTGATTGGTATGTTTTTGGAATCCTTGCTTATCTAGAAAGTAGCTTATTTTGCCTTCACATTTAGATGATGTTTTAGTTGGTTATACTATTCCTGGCACACAGTCCTTTTCTTTCATTATTCATAAATGTTTCAGTATCTTCTGTCTTCTGATGTTGCAGTTTGCAGGCTAATGGTGGCTTGATTTCTTAAAAATTAAATTTCAGTAAATATTAACATCTCAGTTTTTAAAAACTTATTTATTTTTTAATTAATAACTTTGTTTTTGTTCTATTACAGTTGTCCCAATTTTCCCCCCTTTGCTCTCCTCTGCTCATCCCACCCCCTGTTCCCACAGCCAGTCCCCACCCTGTTGTCCATGTCCATGGGTCATTCATACATGTTCCTTGAGTAGTCCCTTCTCCTTCTGTCCACCTTTATCCCCCTCTCCCCTACCCTCTGGTCGCTGTCATTCTGTTCCTTGTTTCCATGCCTTTGGTTCTGTTTTGCTCATTTGTTTATTTTGTTCATGAGGTTCATCTTATAGGTGAGATTATGTGGTATTTGTCTTTCACTGTATGACTTATTTTAGTTAGCATAATATTCTCCAGTTCCATACATGCTGTCCTGAAGGGTAGACTTCCTTCTTTCTTTTTGCTGTGTAGTATTCCATTGTGTAAATGTACCACAGTTTTTTGATCCACTCATTTACTGATGGGCACATAGGCTGCTTCCAGCACTTGGTTATTGTAAATAACGCTGCTATGAACATAGAGGTGCATAGGTTCTTCTGAACTGGTGTTTCAGGATTCTTCTATAATCACAGCAGTGGAATTGCTGGATCAAAAGAGAGTGACATTTTTAGTTTTTTGAGGAAATTCCATACTGTTTTCCACAGTGGCTGTATCAGTCTTCATTCCACCAGTAGTGCACTTGGGTTCCCTTTTCTCCACAACCTTGCCAGCACTTCTTGTTTGTTGATTTTTTATGATGGACATTTTGACCAGTGTGAGGTGGTATCACATTGTGGTTTTAATTTGCATCTCTCTGATGACTAGTGATGTTGAGCATCTGTTCATATGTCTGTGGGCCCTCTGTATGTCCTCCTTGGAGAAGTGTCTCTTCAGATCCTTTGCCCATTTTTTAATTGGATTGTTTGTCCTCCTGGTATTGAGTCATATGGGTTCTTTATATATTTTGGAGATCAAACCCTTGTCCGAGGTATCATTGGCAAATCTGTCTTCCTATATGGTTGGATCCCTTTTCATTTTGATGATGTTTCCTTTAGCTTTGCAGAAGGTTTTTAATTTGATGTAGTCCCATTTGTTTATTTTTTTCCTTTATTTCCCCTGCCTTAGGAGATACATCAATGAAAATATTGCTGCATGGGATATCTGGAATTTTTCTGCCTGTGTTTTCTTCTAGGACTTTTATGGTGTCATAACATATATTTAAGCCTTTTATCCATCTTGAATTTATTTTGTGTATGGTGTAAGTTGGTGGTCTAGTCCCCCCCCCACTTTTTTTTGCATTTATCTGTCCAGATCTTCCAACAGCATTTATTGAAGAGGCTATTTTTACTCCATTTTATGCTCCTGCCCCCTTTGTTGAATATTAGTTGGCTGTAGAGACATGGGTTTATTTCTGGGTTCTCTATTCTGTTCCATTGATCCATGTTTCTGTTCTTATGCCAGTACCAGACTGTTTTGATTACAGTGGCTTTGCAATATAATTTGATATCAGGTACTGTGATCCCTCCTACTTTGTTCTGTCTCAAGATTGCTGAAGCTATTGGAGGTCGTTTTCAGTTCCATATATATTTTTGAAATATTTGTTCTAGATCTATGAAATATACCATTGGTATTTTAATAGGGATTGCATTGAATCTGTAGATTGCTGTAGGGTAGTATGGACATTTTGATGATGTTAATTATCCCAATCCATGAACATGGTATATGCTTCCATTTATTTGTGTCTTCCTTATTAATTCCTTCCTCAGTGTTCTGTAGACTTCTGAGTACAGGTCTTTTACCTCCTTGGTTAAATTTATTTCTACGTACTTTATTTTTCTTGTTGGTATAGTAAATGGGATTTTTTTCCTAGTTTCTGTTTCTGAAACTTCATTGTTGATGTACAAAATGCCTTCAATTTCTGAATATTGACTTTGTATCCCACTGTTTTGCCAAATACATTTAGTAGGTTGAATAGTTTTTTGGTAGAGACTATAGGGTTTTCTATGTACACTATCATGTCACCTGCAGATAATGACAGTTTTACTTCCTCCTTTCCAATTTGGATCCCTTTTATTTCTTTTTCTTGTTTGATTGCTGTGGCTACGACTTCCAATACTATGCCGAATAAAAGTAGTGGAAGCAGATACCCTTGTCTTGTTCCTGATTTTAGGGAGAAAGCTTTTAGTTTTTGCCCATTGAGTATGATGTTGGCTGTAGGTTTCTGGTATACAGCGTTTGTTATGTTGAGATGTGCTCCCTCTGTTCCCACTTTGCTGAGTGTTTTTATCATAAATGGGTGCTGAACTTTATCAAATGCTTTTTCTGCATCTATTGATATAATCATGTGATTTTTGTCTTCTGTTTTGTTTATGTGGTGTATTGCATTTATTGATTTGTGAATATTATACTGTTCTTGCATCCCTGGGATGAATCCCACTTGATCATGGTGCATGATCTTTTTAATGTATTGCTGGATCTGGTTTGCTGATATTTTATTGAGGATTTTATTATCTATGTTTGTCAGATATATTGGCCTGTAGTTTTCCTTCTTTGTTGTATCTTTACCTGGTTTTGCAATAAGGACAATATTGGCCTCATAAATAGAGTTTGAGAGTTTTCCCTCTTCTCGAATTTTTTGGAATACTTTGAGAAGGATAGGAGTTAGTTCTCTCTACGTGTTTAGTAAATTTGCCTATGAAGCCATCCAGTCCATGGCTTTTGTGTGCCAGGAGTTTTTTGATTACTGCTTCAATTTTACTAGTTGTTATTGGCCTATTCAGGCTTTCTGCTTCTTCTTGAATCAATTTTGGAAGGTATGTATCTTTCTAGAAATTTACCCATTTCACGCAATTTGTCAAATTTCTTGGCATGTATTTGTTAATAGTAATTTCCTACAGTCCTTTGTGGTATTGGTTGTAACCTCTCTTTCATTTCTGATTTTATTTATTTGGGTCCTATCTCTTTTTTTTTGTACTGAATCTGGTTAAAGGCTTGTCAATTTTTTTTTAGTTTTTCAAAGAACAACCTCCTGGATTTATTGATCCTTTGAATTGTTTTTTTAGTCTCTATGTCGTTTCATTCTGCTCTGATCTGATTATTTTCTTCCTTTACTCACAGCTTTGTTGTTGTTCTCTACTTCTTGTAGATGTAGGGTTAGGTTGTCTGTTTGAGATTTTTTAATTTTTTTAATGTAGGCCTGCATTACTATGAACTTCCCTCTCAGGACTGCCTTTGCTGTATCTCATAGGTTTTGGGCTGTTGTGTATTCATTTTCATTTTGTTTCCAGAAACTTTTTGATTTCTTCCTTTATCTCATTGTTAACCTATTCACTATTTAATAGCATGTCATTCAATCTCAATATATTTGAGTGTTTTTGAGTTTTTCCCTTGAGATTGGTTTCTAGTTTTAAGCCATTGTGATCCAAGAAGATGCTTCATATGATTTCAATTTTCTTGAATTTGTTGAGGCTTGTTTTGTGTCCTAGCATGCGGTGTATCTTTGAGAATATTCCATAGGCATTAGAAAAGAATGTATGTTTTGCATCTTTGGGATGAAAGGTTCTGTATATATCAATTAAGTCCACTATACCTAGAGTGTTGTTCAATGCCACATTATACCTGCTGATTCTTTGCTTGGAAGATCTATCCATTGTTGACAATAAGGTGTTAAAATCCCCTACAATGAGTGTGTTGCTGTCGATATCTTTCTTGAAGTCCTCCGAATTTTCCTTACATATTTAGGTGCTCCTGTGTTGGGTGCTTATATGTTTACCTGGGTTATACAGGGTCTTACAGAAATAAGGCCTGCTTGAGTGTGGTTGATAGGATAATAATATGGGGGTGTAATAATTTATAGTTTTAATTTGAAAATTTCACCTAAAATGTGACATAATATGTTTGAATGTGATATTGTTATGTTACAGAATTACATGCTTATGATATTTTAATAAATAATGGGCACACTATTTTTGCTGGATCCTGCATATATTATAGTAAGAGAAAATTAGTTCATCATTGAAATTTTATTTCTACCACTGAAAGCCATGCTGCAGAGAAACTTTAAATATAGCATTTGTATATCAGTTGCTTTGGTTATTGGTGATTGGTGGCTTATGTGCCATCTCTTATTTCTTAAGGAATGTGTTTTTAAGTATTTCTAGATCATGGATTAAAAAGTAAGATAATGGTATTTACTAAAATTTAACTTAAAAATTAATTTCATATACTTATTTCTTACAACTAAAATAAAATTGTGTTTCATTCCAGACTTGGTCTCTTCATTCACTAGCTTTGATAGTGGATTCTAGTGGCCCAATGTATCGTCGATATGTGGAACCAACATTATCTCTAGTTCTTACCTTGCTGCTGACAGTTCCACCCTCACATACAGAAGTTCATCAGTGTTTGGGTAGATGCTTGGGTGCTATAATCACTACTGTTGGCCCTGAACTACAAGGTAAGTTCATCTTAAATTAGAGGAACTAGAAAGATAATTATTATCTTTCAACTTCCTGAATGTCATCATCATGTTGCTTAAAGAAATTTTGTAATAATAATAATCATTACTATGTACTAAATATTTGCAATTTGCGGGAGACATGGAATTCTGCTTTTACATGTGTTATTGTATTTAATCCCTACAACAAACCTATGGTTTGCAGTGCTTTTAGAAGTTTTGAACAGAAAACATTTCTAAATGAAATTTTAATTGGAGCCCCATGAAGATAAAGAGTAGAATTCCTTTGGCCTGGAGAGCAATTCACTTGTATTCATGAACTTTTGCTTCACTATTTTTTTGAACTCTAGGGATCAAGAGCATTGTTTAAAAAACCACTGCCATAAGGTAGATAATATCATCTAATTTTTCCCTAAGGAAATAAGTTCAGGGGAGATAAGTAACTTGTCTAAAGTTACTGAACTAATGAGAAGCAGATTCTAAGGTCCACGTTCTTACCACTCAGTTACACTGAAATAATTTCACTAATGGTTAAATTAAACACTCAAGTCAGCAAATTACTGTGAATTTATCCTGAATATATAAGCTACTTTCAGAGTTTATTTCAGTATTTATTAAATGCTTTCAACGGGTCAAGCTTTTTATAAACATCATGTCATTTAATTCCATCAACAGTCCTGAGATAGAAATACCTCTCCTTTTTACAGATGAAACACTGAGGCTGTGAGTGGTCAAAATTTTTTTAAGTATGGATACATATGCCAGTGAGTGGTTGGAATCAGAAATGAAGCCCAGATCAATATCCTCTGCTTGCATTCTTAACCATCACGGACAGATATTATTAAAAAGGAAGCAGTGGAAACAAAAGATCTTAAGGAAAAATGCTAGGAATTGAAAAAAATACGTGATTTATATGCCTCGTTTTTGGACTCTGTGTTCTCTTTGAAAAAGTTGATAGTTCTTTCTTCAGTAAATATCAGAAGGATATGGAGAGAATAAATATGTGCCTTTGATTAAGTATATGTGTTTACCAAATGCTTTCTGATGTGATGATGATGAGGCAATGCATATTTCAAATTAGAATGTGACTTCTGTGATTCTGTGATTTCCTGTAGTCTTTCTGTGTGTATAAAATTATTTTACATTGCTAAAAATTTGAAATCACTTATATTTTGCCATTAAGACATTTTTATGTAGACAGTATGTAACCTCAAATTATTTTTCCTATCTCTGTGAATATTGCTATTAATCTTATTTGGAAAAATGGGACTTCAAGTTATATAATAGGGATGATTATGAGTGAACAGAGAACCAGAGATGAGGAATCTTTTAGCCCTGTCAAATAAAATTGATGGGTTTAAAAGACTATAATTTTTTTAGGAAATAAATGCGAATCTAGCTAAATATAAAAGAAGTGCATTATTGTCCTCTTCATGTCATTGTGTTTTGAAATCATTTCCATGGACTTTGCAGACTTTTTGTTTTTGAAACAATCTCAATAGTAATTGGAAAGAAGATTATTTAGAAAATAATTGTTTTCTAGAAATATTTTTTTTGATAATAATAAAATAGTTGTATTGTACATTTTCTTTTCTTTTACTACTAGGAAATGGAGCGACAACTTCCACAATTCGTTCTTCTTGTTTAGTGGGTTGTGCAATTACCCAGGACCATTCAGATTCTCTCGTTCAGGCAGCTGCCATATCTTGCCTTCAGCAGCTTCACATGTTTGCACCACGACATGTCAATCTGTCTAGTCTTGTTCCTAGCCTTTGTGTAAGTATAAAGCTCTTTCATGTATTGATTTATTTAGAGAGCTCCAGATTGGTTTCCCAAAAGATCACACTGGACCAAAAAAAAAAAATGTTTCCTGGTTGATGAAATCTAGGGTTTTAGCTTCAGTAGTTATTTTATGATGATTTATTTTATTTAGTGATTTTCTTTTTCACATCTTAAGAAGTATTTTTGATGAACTATTTATTTCTTGGGTAGGAATGAATGCATCATGTTTTTAGTCTGACCCACTCAGAAATTTTTTTCCTAAAGTTTTTTTTTAAGTTTTTATTATTTATTTTTAGAGAGAGGGGAAAGGAGGGAGAAAAAGAGGGAGAAAAACATCAATGTGGGAAAGAAACATCGACTGGTTACTTTCTGTACATGCCCCGTCTGGAGACGGAATCCATAACCCAGGCATGTGCCCTGACCAGGAATCAAATTGACAACCTTTCACTTTGCAGTATGATGCCCAGTCAGCTGAGCCACACTGGTCAGGGCTATTTCCCAAAGTGTAATTGATAACTTCTGAGACTCTGTTGCTACCCTTACAGTCATTAATTTATTCATTCAACAAATATTTGGCGAGAGCCTTCATGCCGGGCACCATGCTAAGTATTGGGGGATAGATTTGTGACTGAGATAAGAGGAAGCCTCTGTCATAATGAAGTTTATAGTTTCAAGGGAACATGATCAACACTGATCATTTACAAATAAGATAAGTGCTAGAAAAGGCTACAGGAGAGCATTTAACAGGGAGCCTATTGTAATTCAGGCATGCAGAAAAGGTTCCCCTGAAAAAATGATATTTAAAGTGTGATCTTTGAATAAGCAGGAGTTAGTTTGGGAAAGAGTATAATATTGGATTAGATAGCATTTATTTTTAGGCAGAGGGAAAATATATGAACGGCCCTGAGAAGGAAGGAGAGTGGTGCATTTAAGGAACTGTTCAGTCATCTGGTAGAGTGGTACAAATAGAAGCCCAAATACATTGGATTACAGATGGAATGTAAACAGAAACTTCTTGCCAGAAGTTTGACTGTAAAGGAGAGGGCAGAGGACAGGGGGTGATGGGGTCAAGAGAGACTCTTTCTCCTTCAGTAGCAAAAAGAGAGCATACTTAAATGCTGATGAGATGAAGCCAGGAGGGTTGGAGAGTTAAAGGTATAGGGCAGAGAGGGAATAATCATCCAAGGTTTCTAATGGGATAGAGTTTCCAGGGGATATCTCTTCCCGTGCAACACAGAGAAAGAAAGAGAGGATGAGTATAGGTATAGGCGGATTTGTAGATTTGGTGGCTGCATGTTGAGGGAGCTATCTTATGATTTTTACTTTCTTAATCAAGTAAAAGGGGAGATGAAGTTCCATGAATGAGAGAGCAAAGAGGAGGGTGAGAAGTTTGAAATTAGGATGTGGGAGTTGGAGGATATGGAGAAATACAGGCTCCTGTGGTAGTACTGAGGGTTCACTAGAGGTCAGTGGCCCTCTTTGGCTCCTTTGTGCGACTCATGATGGTACCAGCTCACCACACGGTGAGCCTTTCCTCCAGCGCCTGTGAACAAGTTGGGTGCAGGCATTGAGTAGCCACATACCTTGATTCATTCACAGCTGGGCTTTGGCCGAGCAGATTCAATTAAGTGACAGCAGGATGAGGGAGGGAGGAAGTTAACAAGATGGTGCTGAAATGATGGATTATGAATTCTGATTTGGATAAGGGAGAAAGGTAAAGACAGGAGGAAGCTGATATATAGGGAGAAGAAAAGACACTATAGATGAAACCCTGGGGAGATATTGCTGAGGAAAGGGAAGAGAAGGTCATCCAGGCTGTGGTGAAGGAGCTGAAAGGCCATGACATTAGACCTCATGTTGTATGTTTGGCTTTATTCAACGGAACCTGCTCCTGTTTCACCACAGACCACGGGGAACTGATTTAGTCCCCCACTATCCAGGAGTTTGTGTGCCACGGGGCAGAAGCCAGATGCACATGACAAGTTTACAAAGAACATCCACAGGGAAATAGTCAACTAAGAATATACACTAGATTGAACTCTGCACCGTGACATGTAACATCTGGGCAAAAGCCATGGTCTAATGCCCAGGTTCTGAGGCCACAGATGGCACCTCTTGAGCAAGGTGGACTTGTTAGCAGATACAAGCTTAGATAGGCAACTGACGTGATGAAGATGCAGACACACACTCTGCAAGTTATCTGCTTCCTTTTTCCTTTTTTTCCTCATTAAAGATACTATTGAGGTTGACCTTCTGAGATAGAACACATTTAAGAAGAGCTGGGAAAGTAATGACATTACCATCTTTATCTCTGTGGCAGTTACCAGTAAACCACAGGGAATGCAATGAGTTTCCTTTGTGTTACACAAATCTTGTAGATACAAGATGATGTCCCCAAACTGATATCCTTAGTAGAACCTCAAGGATTAAAGTTTAGATGACATAGTAGGGCCATGTGTGAAATAAGATATGGAAAAGATCCTTCTGGAATCTTATTAAGCATATTGAATGATATTTAGTGCCCAGGTCTTGGGACAGTTATTTTGACTACTAAAATATTATTTATATGTTCTGTTGGTATTATTAATTTTATAAAAGGCCATTATTTGACTATATTTTTCAAACAAGTGAGGCTGTTAAGTGAAGAGCCTCTTCACAAGTCAGGTGTTTATATATCTTCACGATGCAAGTGCGATTACAGCTTTTTAAAAAAAAAAATGTCTAAAACTGTTATGGTTTCCAGGTTCACTTATGTAGTTCCCATTTGTTACTTCGACGAGCGGCTGTGGCATGTCTCCGGCAACTTGCGCAAAGAGAAGCCGCAGAAGTATGTGAATACGCCATGAGCCTGGCAAAAAATTCAGGGGACAAAGAGAGCAGCGGTGCTAGTAAGTGATTTTATAAGCCAATATTCTCTTCATTTAAATACTTTAACATTTCAAATGAGCATTACTTATTCAGAATAATAACATTGTTTTGTGTGTTAAAATATGCTCAGTTTTCTTATTCTTTAAAATAAAACCATTATCACCTTAAACATTTCAGGTTTTTTTGTAAATTTACACTTTTAGCTTTTAAAAAATTGTAAAGCTCAAAAATACCATTTAGTATCTGAGTACTCTGCCATTCCCTGAGAATGGTGAAGCTATATAATGGATGACAAACTCTGGGGATATCGCTTGGTATCACTAATAGACTTCTGAAAAGAAAAATCACTAATCTATGAAATACTGGTAGATATTTTGGTAGGAAAAGGTAGATCTTTGCTGCTTCAGGTCTTTCTGCTTTTTGAGGGCTTTTAGTGTAGCTTGAATTCATAGCTGGTCTTTCACTCTCTAGGGATAGGTGGTTTGGGAACTTTTTCAGAGCTTAATTGACAGATATTTCGCCTATTGAGAGAGAAAAAAATTGACAGCTTTTGGCTGGGGGGGTGGGGACTGGATGAAAGAAGGAGAAAGGATTTGCCCCAAAACATATATACATAACCTATAGAGCCAGAGGGAAGGGGGAGGGGTGAGTGATGGGTGGAGGCAGGCAAAGGGCAGAGAAATGGGGATGTCTGTAATAATGTCAATAATAAATTTAAAAGAAAAAAACGACTTTCTAATACAAGAAAAAAGATACCAAAGTAAGTTCGATTTTAGCATAATATAATGAGAGTTCTCTTAACAAACATTCTGTATTCATTCTTAGGGCTGCCAGTTTTATTACTTCTGCTGTTTCTGAGAATGAAAAGATTTTCAGATACAGCAAGGACTTTACTAATATTTCATAACTGTATTATTTTTTGATTGTATGTTTCTTAGAAAGGATTTTTCAAAATTTTAAATGAACTTTTCGGATATAATTTATTTATAGATTGTGTTCTGGCTTTATAGATTTTTAGAAAAAAATCTGAAGTATGAGACTGAATAAGTTTCAGTTTGTTCTTCCAACAAATACAGCGAAATGTTTTTTGGCCCATTAAATTAAATCAATTTAGAAAATGTCTCTTTCCTTTTTTTGTTAGAATCAAATGTTTTTATTGAGCATTCAGTGGAGATTTGATTAAAATACCTCAGAATATCAGTCTTAATTATCAGGATTTTACCATTAATTGTCAGATTAAATTCTAATCCTGAAGATATGTAAAGTGGAGACCACAGATAAATATAGCTAACTGGTTTTGTTACTGTTGTGAATTTACACGTAAGCGTTAGTTCTTAGCATCATTGTTACCTACAATATTCAACAAAATCTTACACAAATTCATATATAATAATTGCTTTTCAGATGTCAGTCCTTTTGCACCTGGAGTTAGTTCTCAAAGTGACATCCATTGCCGGCACCAAGGTGTTAATATAACAGAGACGGGTCTTGAGGGACTTCTTTTTGGAATGCTAGACCGGGAGACAGACAGAAAATTGTGTTCTGATATTCATGATACTTTGGGACATATGCTTTCATCACTGGCTGTAGAAAAACTTTCCCATTGGCTAATGCTTTGTAAAGATGTCCTGGCAGCTTCTAGTGGTATGTATTTAATATAGAAAATATGTTCTCAAAATAATGAAAATTATTTGATTCCTCTCATGTACCTATATATCCACATATATACATATATAGATATATAAATCTGAGGTTACACTTAAAAATACTTAAAATTTTTAATCTAAATATCTGTAAAAAATGTTGATGAGTATATTATAAACTAGTGAACTTTCTTTATTTTTGGAAAATGACTAAGTTCAAATGAAATTTTCCTATATAAAAATCCCAGGTTACTCTGCCCTGGTCAGTGTGTCTTGGCTGTTTGGTGCATTGACCTGTGAATCTAAAGGTTGTGGATTTGATCCCAGTCAGGGTACTTACCTAAGTTGTGGGTTCGATCCCTGGACGGGGTGCATATGGAGGCAACCAATCAGTGTTTCCCACTTTGATGTTTCTCTCTCTCCTTCTCTCTTTCTCTCCCTCCTTCCCCCTCTGCCCCCTTCCTCTCTCTCCAAAAGCAATGAAAAAAAAGTCCAATAAAAAAAATATCCCACGTTGCTCTGTAGATAGCACAGTATGTTAAACTAATGAAATATGTAAGATATTTTTGTTACCCTTTCCTTGTTTTTTTTTTAATTAATTGTCTAAAAAGGAAAGCTTGCCAATTCTACTGTTTTTTATTAGAAATTTTTTAACATTTATGTTATTTCTAAAGCATTATTTTTGCTATACGTGAGGTTGTTATAATATGATTTTATTTTTGTTACAGATATGAGCACGGCAACTCCGTTAGGTAGTGGAAAAGATGAAGAATCTGAAAAGAAAGACGAGATGGATGATGATACCATGTTTACCACACTAGGCGAAGAAGATAAATCAAAGCCTTTTGTGGCACCTCGGTGGGCCACTCGGGTATTTGCTGCTGACTGCCTGTGTCGAATCATCAATTTGTGTGAGAATGCAGACCAGGCTCACTTTGATCTTGCCATGGCACGTTCTGCTAAACTACGAAACCCCACAAGTAAATTTAAAATCAGTACTTCTTTTCCCCAAAGTATTTTCATAGGTTTACAATATTTTACTGCTATATAACATGCTTTCTTTTCTTTCTTTTGTCAAAAAAATGTTTTTATTGATTTCTAGAGGGGGGCGCTTGCGGGGTGGGGAGGAGACACATCAGTTTGTTGTTCTGCTTATTTACGCATTCATTGGTTGCATCTTTATGTGCCCTGACCAGGGAGCAAATGCGCAACCTTGGCATATTGGGATGACACTCTAACCAACTAAGCTATCCAGCCAGGGCCTAACATGCTTTAGACCAGGGGTGTCCAGGCTTTTGGCGTCTCTGGGCCACACTGGAAGAAGAAGAATTGTCTCGGGCCACACATTAAATACACAATACTAATGAGAACTGATGAGCAAAAAAAAAAAGGTCCATACATAATTTTTGTGATACTCACCACCACATACAAGAAAAAAAGTCCTCATGTAATAACCCTAGTTATGCAGCAGCCCTTTCGATAATCTTCTAAAATCGTCAAGCAGGTCCTAAGTTTGTGATCACTATATAGTAAATGTACATATCTAAGTAATAAAACTTAGTATAAAACTTAGTGATAAAACTAAGGAGTGTTTTAAGTAAATTTACGATATTGTGTTGGGCCACATTTATAGCCATCCTGGGCCTCATGAGACCTTCAGGCCACAGATTGGACACCCCTGCAGACTTTTACCTTTCCTCCCTCCCTCCCTCCCTTCCTTCCTGTCTATCTATATACCTACCTATCTCATTTGTCCTAAGGATAATGATGGCAGTAGCTTATGTTTCCTTAGTGCATTGTCCTAGTTTTAACAGCTCAATATTAAAACTGTCAGGTTAGCACTCTATTTTACAGAAATAACAAAACTTGAAGGTGTGTAATGTAAGTTTTGCATTCCGCAGCATGGAGAATATCAGAATTTATGAATGCCTTGGCATATTTCAAACTTGCAGATTTCTAACTCTCAGATTTGAGAAATGCTATTAGGTATTTTTGAGAAGGTGAAAATTGTGTGTTACTGAAACTCCACACTGTTTTTAATGTTTTGTAAGCTTTTTGTACCACATATCCCCTGGGTCAGTTATTAATGAGGAATTTACAAAGAGATTATGAGGTCCAACATCTTCATTTTACAATGCAGAGACCCAGACAAAGCTGAGAGCTGTGCATGTTCTGTATCTCATATTTTGTTTTCTTCATTACCCTGTCATTTTTTAAATATCTGGAGACAAACTGTATGTATTAACAATATTGAAGTCTATATATTAAAAATGCCTTTCAGTTTACTTTATTGTCTTTAAGAAGAAGCAGAGCTCACAAATGAATTAAAAAACAAACAAAAAGTAAAACATGGAACACCATGTATGAAATGTGAATCTAAATGTAGGGTACCAGCAAAGCATGATATTTCATAAACACTGCTTTATTTGTTGAAGTACCATATATCCACCTGAATACATACTGTGCCACTTTCATAACACAACAGAGTTTAGTAGTTGCTATAGAAATTATATGGCTGGCCATGCGAAAATATTTACTACTGTATTTTGCCATGTATAATGTACACTTTGTGCCCAAATTTTTGAGGGGGGGAAGAGTGCGCATTATACATGGGTAGTACCTGAAATACCCTGTATCTGTTCTTGTGTTTTGTAATTATTTGTTACATAAAACTTCTTGTACCATAATATGTTCAAAAATAAATGCTAAAATTCCTTTATAATACAAAAAACAAGTATCTAAATATAAATAAGTCAATAATTGAATTAAAAAATTAAAATGAAAGATTTTTTTTTCTGAAGGTTTGGGCCAAAAACATGGGTGCCCACTTTATACATTGGAGCGCATTATACATGGCAAATACAGTGTCTGGTTCTTTACAGAAAACGTTTGCCAATCCTTGTTCTTAAAGAATTACTGACTCCTTTGGAGGAAAGTTATGGTAATTAGTTTACCAAAGTTCTTGAGAAATTATGATGTGGAAGTTTCTTGTAAGTATATCTTTGTTATTCATATTTTTATGTTATTACACTTCTTTTTGGAAAAGTTTCCTTTTGCCTCCTATTTTTATTTTTAGATGACCTCTTAGTGCTTCATCTTTCTGACCTGATTCGCATGGCATTCATGGCTGCAACTGATCACAGCAACCAGCTGCGGATGGCTGGGCTCCAAGCACTTGAAGATATTATCAAGAAGTTTGCATCTGTGCCTGAGCCAGAATTTCCAGGCCATGTGATCCTAGAGCAGTATCAAGCTAATGTAAGATATTCTGTTTTTTTAAAAACTTAATATTGATCTTTTGGGTGACTGTTAAAGGAGCGAAGATCCCCTGGAGAAATATATTTGCAACTGCAACCTCTTTATTCATGTGGAAGGGATACATCTACTGCCATTGTTTGTTACACAGTTTGAATCAACCCACAGTTGCAGAAACAATAGTCTAAAACTTGTCACTATTTTTAAGTCATGATAGCATGTTAGTGATAAAACTAGAATAGAAATTCCAGCCTGGCTTTCCTGTCTTGTGTTTTACACATTCAGCCATGCCACTTAAAAGATAAAAAGAACGTTCAAAGAGTGCTTTGGATTTGTTGCCATTGTTTTTATGTATCAAGACTTTATAAGCCTTTTTAAAAACAAATAGCAATTGTGCCCTGTATGCTGAAAGAAATGATCTTTTAATAACAGCAGATAAAATATTACCAAAAGAATTTTTTTCAAAACATGTTTTATTTCATTCTAAACAGACACTTAATTTCTCCTGAGGTTTATTCCTTTATTTATGTTCTTCAAATGAGGCTTAATAGATGTAATCCTAATAATGGTGGGTTATGTAAAGGGGAAAACTTATGTTAGCAACAAAAGAATAAACATTTTTTTACTGTGATTATACCAAAATCTTGGTTCTGAATATACCACACCTTATGTACAAGCTGTGCTCAAACCTAAACAAAATAAGGTGTGGATAATATATAATCCATTGTTTTCCCATCATTAGTACACGTGAGGAAGTTAGTTTCTAGCCCAACTGGCCACTGAAAACCTATGTACAGTTGTTTACTCCCAAATACCCAACCTATTAGAATGAAGGTCTTTTCTTTTTTAAAAACTTTTTAATTTGGAAATAATTTCAAACAGAAAAGTTGCAAGAATAGTACAAAAAAGTGAAAAGTAAGAAATCTCAAATTAGGAGTTGACTCCATCTAATTCCTCATTTAGCTCTTACATATTTAATATATCTAAGAATCTGTAACTGATGTTGGCTTATTAAAACCGAAGCTCAAATTCCTTCACTTATTACTATAACAACAGTACATAAAATAATATTTCTTGAACAGTCTACTTTGAAAACATCTCTTTTTGAGGTGAAATGATCTCTAAGGTTTTTTAGTGACTGTAAACTTTTAGCACTAAGTTGTTTAACAGAATTGATCCAGTTATGTAAGGTTCCCCTATGAGGTAAATATTGTTGAAGTATGTTTAGGAAAACACAGGGTAAAAAAGGATAGCAGCTTTTTATCTCTGGGAACATGTAACTTTGTCAGAAAATCCTGTTTACAATTTAACAAAAACAAAGGAAAAAGAAACAAAATTCATTGCCTATTTGGTATAGTGTTCATATGGATTTGATAATGGTAACCTCCTGGAAAGCAAAAGAAAAATGGCGTGGTTGAGTTTATTGTCACTGGAAAGAAAGATAGGAGCCACATACTAAAAAGGAAAGGAACAAAGGTGTGTTTTGTGTATTTTCCTCTTCAAAGACAAAAGAGGCTTTATGTTTAAAACTTATTTTTAAAAACAAAATGCTTGCATTTATTTTTCTAGGTGGGAGCTGCTCTCAGACCAGCCTTTTCACAAGATACTCCATCAGACATAATAGCAAAAGCCTGCCAGGTAAGAAGAAAAATAGGGGTATTCTGTTGTTATCATCTGTAAATTCATAGATACCTTAGAATTTCACTTCCAAGAAAGAACATAGAAAAATTAAGTAACATTTATTTTTATTTTCATAATATAACAGTGACAGTTTTCTTTTTTATCCTGTATCAAACAATGAAATAGAAACTGTTAATCACATTCCCTTTTTTGTCATAACATTTATTTTTATCTTGTAATATAACAGCGAAAGCCTTCTTTTTTATTCTGTATCAAATGATGAAATAGAAACTGTTAATCACATTCCCTTTTTTTGTCATCGCTGAGGACATGACTTTGGGATACATAAGCTCTTATATAACCCAGAAGTGAACAGAAATATGACAATCATAAAAGGAACTAAAATAAAAGGTCTCACAATTTAGAATAATTAAAGAATGTATAGTAATGATAATTAGGTTACAGAAGATTTTTTTTGTTGACAGGCTGTGGAAATTCTATTTTCTGGATATTAAATTATCCAAAAAAAACTTCACAGTATGGATATTACATTGCAAAATTAATCTCAGGGATTAATCTTACATTATTGTTTCTGAAGAGAGTCACAAAAGCAAGTGTTCCTACACCTTTAGTAAGTTCCTCTTTTCTATGCCTCATCTTGAAAAACGATTCATGCATTAAGCTCTAATCTTTCAGAAAGGCAGAGTCTTCATTTGCTTACCTAAGGATGGAAGAGAAGTAACTCTCTCCTTCCGTATTTTCTGGAGTGCAGAGCTGTGGTCTATCATTGTTGCTTTGAATCCACAACCAAGCTACGTGTGGCCTCTATAGAGAGAATGTTTTGCTGTTGGCAATGATGATTTGAAATTTCTGACTTTGTTCTGTCTGTGGGTGAATGGATTTGCTTCTTCCTTCCATGGTTAAGAGTTATTTTTCTGAAGCCAGCTATCTTTCTGGTGGCCTTAAGAGAAACGAACTCCTCCCACCAATCGCAGACCAGAGACAGAGGGAGCCTGGTTTAAGGAAGAGGTCTGTGGGTCATGCTACAGACTTTGGAGTGAGAGTAGGTCATTTGCTTTGGAATACCAGCAAACCTCAGAAGTCAGCATGTATAAATAAGTGCATCATGGTAATGTTTCAGAGCAGGGTATTTAGGCAAAGAAAACCTCTTACAAAGCTCCTGATCATTAGAAAAGCAAAAGCTATTAAAATTTTATCTTGTGAATGAGTAGTATGAAGATTTCCTGTTACCGAATTTACCTTAAACATCTTATTTCTTATGTGGACCTAGCTGCTTTTTTTGATAAGCAGTTTCTTCTTTTCTAGTGGCAGGCATAAATTTTTGACCTCCCATCCTTTTGTTTCTGGAAGAAAACCAGGTTTTGAAAAAGTTGGAGCAGTATTTCCTACAATATCTAAAAACTATCCTAGGGTAGTTTTTAGATATTGTAGGAAGACCTTCAACTGTAACACATTTGGGGACAGTAATCACTGGGTTAATCAAAACATTATTTAAAGCAGGGTGGAAATCATAAACACATTACATACTTTAGATACTGATTTTAGCTTAAAACTTATAAATGTACATTCATTTACCACTCTTTTGATGTAAGACCAAGATCTTTTCTCTGAATATGATTTTGCTGATTGGCTTTCTCTCTCTATGTAAACCAAACCCTATTGCAGTAGCTGAAATTTCTAACCTCATGTTCTGTAAAGTAGAAAAAGTACGTGGGTCTTTGCAAAGTCAACTTAGTGCCAAAACCGTAATCTTTACAATTTTCCCCAAAAAACAGTTATATTTTTACCACATTTCACAGAAATATTATCAAATCTCTCCAATATGTTTCATTTTCTTAGGAGTATCAACTCTTTATTTTTATAGTTATATTTACTCTTTTTCACTTTAAATGTTGTATTTTCAACATTGTTTTGACAGGCATTTTATTTTTCTATCAGTGTGTTCATAATTGATAATCAATTTTAAAATACCCTTATTAATTTTTATTCAATTTAGTTTTGAATTCACTGAGAATAAGATTGTAAGAGAATAAAATAGTTACATAAATATTTATTCTGAACTTTTAAAATGTTTTAAATATAGGAACACAATCCATTAACCAGGATTTAATATCCAAATGCTCTGAAAGCCAAAAGCTTTTTCATAATTTGTTTGATAGTAAAACCTGAGCTGACTCTACTCATTTGGCTCTGACATGAAGTTTAGTGAGATTAGAATATTGATTAATCTCTTTTAGTGTGATTCATAGTACCTTTCACTCAAGAAATATTCATGTGTCAGTTATGAGGTGCTGCCACATATCTTGGTTGGTGTCTTTCTTAATGAGGTTCATGTCCCTTATGACCTTTTACCAAATTGTTGTGAATTGTGAAGCATGTCTTGGCTCAAGGATTTCTGATAAGAAAGTGAGGACTTGTAATTGTTGAGTAAGGCTGGCACTCTCAGACCACCCCTTCCTTCTTGGCATTCTTCTCTTGGCTCCAGTTATCACGACATTGCTGGTTTTCCTTTTGTGTTTCTGGCCTTTCCATTTCTTTCATTGTTTATTCTTATTCAATTTGTCCCTTAAGTGTAACTATTTTCCCTATGTTCTGTCCTTGAGACTTTTTAAAAAATGCATCAATTCATGAATAAATTCACCTAGTAACATTGCTTTAATTATCACCTTTGTGTGGAGCATTTCTGGGTCTACATAGTCACCTTTGACCTTGCTCCTGAAAACCAGACTGAAGTTTCCAGCTGCCTGCTGAATATCTTTTCCCGAGTCTCTGACTGGTACTCTGAACTCAACATGCTAAATTTTCACAACCAGCCCTGATTGGCATGTCTTGTGGGTTGAGTGTCATCCTGCAAAACGAAAGGTTGCCATTTTATTCCCCGTCAGGGCACATGCCGAGTTGTGGGCTGGTCCCCGGTTGGGGGCATGTGAAAGCCAATCAACCAATTGATGTTTCTCTTGCACATCGGTATTTCTTTCCCTCTTTTTCTTTCATCCTTCTCCTCTCTCTAAAAATAAATAAATAAAATCTTTTTTAAAATGTCGACAACCAAAATCATGCTCTCTAACTTCTCATCTCCACCAGACTCTTCTATTTTCTTGTTATTTCTCTTAGGCAGTGGTGTCACTTTTCTTCCATTCATCCAAGTTAGCCGCTTTGGTAATCAAAATTTGGCAGTCTTTGATTCCTCATGCTTTTTGCATGTCCCTGTGCCCCACCCACTAAAAATATTTAATTGATTTTCAGACTCTGTGATTTCTGTTTCCAAGTCTCTCCCTGATGCCTCTCCTTTTTCGTTCCATTCCCAGTTTGATCCCTGTCATCTCTGTTCCATAGTTTTGTAAGAGTCACATAACTGAACACATTGCTTGCTGTCTATACACATTTCTTCCTATGCATAAGTATTGGAGCAGTCTTTCTCCTGGAGCACAATTCTAATAATATCTCCCTGCTCAGAAGCCTTGGAAACTCATAATTGCCTACCAAGCAAGTCTGAATTCACTCCTAAGGGAATTTGAATTGTACCATAATCTGACCTGAGTAAACATTCCTACTCTCATCTCTTCCTCCATGTAACTCCCCTATATTTATCCTTCCTGAAATGTAAACATTCCCATTTTTCCTGCAAGAATTAATCTCTCTCTCCTGTTTTTAAGTGTACTATTATAGTCTTAAAAGTTCTCATGGTCATTCAGTCTGTTTTCTTTTTTGAGGACAGGAACTAATATTTTTCCTTTTCCTTTTTTTTTAAGTCTTTTCTATAGCACCCAGAATAATCCTTAGGTTGTAGTAAGCAGAAATGTTGTTGAAGAATTAGTCATAACTGACCTGATATAGGTGGAAGAAAATTTTTTCTGATAAAATTTTTGCTCAGTTAGACAATGGGAACATGATAAGTAAATATTATTTTGTTTTGTACATTAAGTGTACAATAAATTCCATACTTGCTGTTTTGTTATTAAAACTAATATTAAATCATAGCTTTGTGTTTGTTTGTTTGTTTGTTTTATTTGTTTTGTGTTTCTTCCCTCAAGGAAAAGAATTCTATTTACTATATTCTCTTATATGTTAAAGGTTATTTTTTTAACACCAAACTTCAAAAAATTTTCTTTGGCTAGGTATGTAGTACATGGATTGGAAGTGGAGTTGTCAGTGATCTCAATGATCTTCGTCGAGTACACAATCTTCTTGTTTCTTCTCTGGACAAAGTTCAGGCTGGAAAAGGATCTTCCAGCCAGCTGTACCGAGAGAGTGCTGCAACCATGGAAAAACTGGCTGTTCTCAAAGCTTGGGCAGAGGTAACCATGGCCTATTGTTTTTGAACTGTTTCTCTATGCGTGAGAAAATGTGTCTCTATTCTTATAGGTTTAAAATTTTTTATCTGATTTCTATTTTTTAAAACTGACCTTTAGCCCTGACAGGTATGACTAAGTTGGTTGAGCATCATACCAAAAAGCAAAAGGTTACTGGTTCAATTCCCGGTCAGGGCACATGCCTGGGTTGCAGGTTCAGTCCCCAGTTGGGGGTGCATACAAGAGGCAACCAGTGCATGTTTCTCAAATCAGTATTTCTCTGCTTTTCTTTCTTCCTCCTTGATCAAGTCTCTAAAATAAATAATAAATAAAAAACAAATGAAATCTTTAAAAACAAACTGACCTTTAGATTCAAATATATTTGTTCTTTCTCACTGAAATACATAAACTTTTGTATCTCAAAAAAAACTCTTATTAAATCTTTGAAAATTATATTTTTTAATGAGTTTTTCTTTTAAATTCTATATTGAGGAAGGGCTCTCCTTACTTACTGTAGGGAAATTAGACAGGGAAAACATACAAATATAAATAATAGAAAATAATTTAGGCCAAGAGTCTTTTGTTTGATTAAATTTCAGGAGACTTGTCATCACTCATTGAAACCAAGGCTTCAGGGTGCATGGGATTTTTGTGTTTTATTTTTTAATAGCTGGTTACCTCTGGGAACACATGACTTTGTCAGAAATGGTATGAAGTGAATAGGAACACATTTTTTGGTTTATTTTTCTTACGAGATATTACACAAGAAAAATACAAAAATTAGAGACATAAGTAAAATGAAGAAAATAAAAACACAATTTGTCCGAAGAAACCCCAAACACTAATTAGAAAGAATATGAGCACCCCTATGTTACTGCAGCATTATTTACAATAGCCAAGATTTAGAAGCAGCCCAAGTGTCCATCAGTAGACCATCCAGTGTTAAAGAATGCTTTTTCTCAGAAATGAAGATTCACTGTTTCCTGTAACCTGTAAATTGTCTAGAACTTAGCATGAGTACTCCATAGTTGTCTGCTATTGTAGGAATAGAGATAAGACCCTGCAACCAAAAAGCTTACAGTGTATATACACGTACATGGACTTCCTCATTGGGTACAACACAAATAACACTGTGTAGGGGAAAACGGTTCTGTTAAGATTTTTACCTAGAGCAGTTTTCTTTCTTACTTTTTCTCTATCTGTTTAGGCTATCTGTTGTAGAGCCTAGGTTGTTAAATATCACATAAGGACTATATAAGAAGGGGGTTAGAATGATATTTATGGAAATCCATCTCTGACTTCTTCACCCTTTTCTTTGAAGGCTGGATTGTATCTAATAAGAATATGAAAGTGGAAGCAGTAAACAGGAAATTATACCCTATGGAAAAAAAGAAAAGAAAAACATACATAAAAGGGAACTTTGTAAAGTAGAATAAGAGAAGCCAGAAAAAATTGAGAGAATCCCACTCAAGCGATATGTTGTGAGTGGAATACTAGTCAGAAGTCAGAGCAATGAAACAGATTACCTCCAAAGCAGGTAGAATTATTCTTTTGAGGTTATCAGGAAATCATGAGGTTGTATATTCTTAGTATTTATATTCAATTGCTTTTTGATGACTCAACTGAATAATCATAACAACTTAGAATATGCTGTTTATAAAAATTATGCCATGTTTCTCCTGAATATCTTACTAGGTATATGTGGTTGCTATGAATATTAAAAAGGAAGCAGAGTCTAAACCAAAAGGAGCAATTAAAAATACGGACGATGATGATGATGATTTTGGCACCATAGATGAACTACCGCCAGATAGTTTAATAACACTTGTACAGCCTGAACTGCCAACACTCAGCCGCCTGTGGTTAGCAGCATTAAAAGACTATGCACTTTTGACTTTACCAGCCGAATTTGCTAGTCAGCTTCCCCCAGATGGTAAGTACTGCATTCAGAGTTTTGCTTTTATGGAGTTTCAGGGAGTAATTAAACAAAATGGAATTTATGGAGGCTAAAAACAACAGTAATAACATCTTAAATTTCTGTGGACTTCAACTTGGCACTCTCTCCCTTAGCGCATATTTCTCCATTTTGAATTTGTGAATTCAAGTACAGCATTAAATTTATTTGTTACCCAAAGCAAAAATGTTCTCACTGTTATAGTGCTAGCTTTGAGCCAAGGTGTCCTAAATAACTATACATAACAAGTCATTATGCATAAGCATGATGAAGTATATTGCTGCGCTGGTCAATGTATGTGTGCAAGGACAGGTGAGGAAGTCGTCAGTTTGGTAGTGAAAACAGGAGGCAGGGAAAAATGGCAGAAGAAAAGTTAGAAAGAGAAGCAGCAGAGTTCCCAGGCTGTGTCAGAAAGAGGAGGTATGATAAGGGTTGTATGAGTCTCTGGCAACAATGAAGATGAAGCCTGTGGCCAGGAGGCGGGGAGAGGTGGAGGATGCTCAGTGGCATCGGCAGTTGCAGAGGAAAGGCTGGACACCCCGGCCTCAGTAAGGAAGAGACAGGTGCTCCAGTTCAGCGGCTGCATGAAAGATGTTGGTTTTTGGTGGCTTTGCACGGAGGATAATCCTCTTTGATCAGGTTGCTCTTTGGTAGTACTTTGGTCTGAATGTTTAAGTCCCCTCAGAATGTCTTGTTAAAACCTAATCTCCATTGTAATGGTATTAGGAGGTGGAACCTTTGGGAGATACTTTGGTCAGGAGAGTGGAGCTCTCATCAATAGAATTAGTGTCCTTAGAAAGAGACCCCACCCAAAAAGACACCCTCACCTAGCTCCCTAACCCCTTCCACCAGGTGAGAACACAGCAAAAAGGTAAATCAGGAAGAAGGCCCTCAGTGGACCATGCTGGACCACGCCTGAGGTCTCAGACTTCCAGCTTCCAGGACTATGAGAAGTAAACTTTGGTTGTGTATATGCCACCCAATTTCTGGTATTTTGTTATAGCAGCCCGCATGGACTAAGACAGTATGTAATGAGTATTTTTAAGTTAGTTGTACATAAATGAGTGAACACTTAGAATAAAAATAATATTTTTGATTGATCTTATTGTTTTATAGGTGGAGCATTTTATACTCCTGAGACTATTGATACAGCTAGACTTCACTACCGGAATTCCTGGGCCCCAATTCTCCATGCAGTGGCACTTTGGTTAAACAGCACAGGATTTACATGTTCAGAGTCAGCAGAAGCAGCAGCCGTATCTGGTTTACAAAAACGTTCTGCAACTGTCAATTTAAACCAAGCATCAGGAGCAACACCTAGTGCTAAATCTTTACCAGAAATTAACAAAGACAGAATGCACCTGATTTTAGGTAGGTGAGCCATATTAATTGTACTTTGACATGTATAACTTCTGAAAAGTCATATCTGTAGGGAAACTTCCTTTTACCCCCTTAGGTTCTATGACTGGCCCAAGAATTAAACCCACATGAGGCAGATTAACAAGAGGAAAGCATAGTTATTTAATATTTTTACATGTACACAGGAGTCTTTAGAAGGAAAACGAAGAACTGAAGTAGCCGTTAGATCCAAAGTCTTATCTACTATATTACACAAAGAACAATAAATTGTGAAGCTGTGGCAAGACAAAGGGGTTTGGGCCAGGGGACAGTGACTAGGAAGTATATGGAAGAAAGTAATGGAATATAAGGGTTATTTTAGGAGGTTTGTTTATACAGGTCTCTTTTGACATGGACTTCAGTCTCTAGTGATACGAATGTTCTCCTTTTCCTGATACAGGGAGGGCTTTTTTATCATGATAAATTTTATGACCTGCTTTTGGTTAGAAGAGGGTCAGAGAGCCCTTCTTCCCTACACCTGCTGTTTCTCCAGGAGCTCAGCTCAAAATAATCAATACACCAAAGAGGCATATTTTGATATGGGATGTTCTGACCTCCTTCATACCTTTCATTTTAATGCTGTGGAAAATTTAACATAGCACAAATCAGAGAAGGGAAGGAGGATTTTATGCACATTTTCTAAGTTGTTAGTTGAATTTTTAATCTAAAAATTTAATTGTTTAAAACTACTCTAAAAATTTTAGCTATCACATTTACTCACAGAGCAATATTCTTTCAAGAAACAAAATAAACTTCTTTTTCCAACAATATGTTTTTGTTTTGTTTTGTTTTTGGCTTGGCACTTAACAAATTGTTTTATGAAGAAATAATAAAATGTAAAAGTAAAAGTAAATTGGAATAAATCCTGATTTAAAATTATTTTATCAATGTTATACATTCTAATGAAGCTCTTAGCCATCTTATATTTTCTGGGAGGGAAAAGGAACATAATTGTTAATGTGAAATTATAGAATTTGTCAGTATATCTCATAAATGAAAATATGACATCTCCAAAACAGTGACCTTCCCTTTATGCATATTAAGAGCAATTGCAAGCCATGATATCCATTGTGCCTTGCCATTTAAAAAGCTTTGCAGGTATGAAAATTTTTTGGCAACCATTTGATGAAAAGTAATTTTACAATTTTCATAAATTCTTAATGTATTACTTTAAATGTCATGTAAATAAAAAATTGAGTATCTTCTTAACCTGATGATCTTAGAACTACCTTCCCACCTCCAAGGTCTTCGATTAGTAACCTAATTGCAAAGCTATAATCTGTGTTACGTTTGGCTGCTTATTTTGGAAACTATTTTGAACTCTACTTTAAGGTATTAATAAATATATGTTAAAGTAATTTGTTAAAAAGGTAAATTTAAATAGAAAAAAATTTTGATATTGAAGCAATCGTGTTTAATATCGACAAACCTGTGTTTTTATTTTGTACATCGCAGGTGTGAGTATACAGTTCCTTTGTTCCCCTAGACCTGAGGAGCCTATTGAACATGTTACGGCATGTCTACAGGCCTTACATACCTTACTAGATTCTCCTTATGCCCGAGTCCATATTGCAGAAGATCAGGTACAGTCCATTCTTATGGATAGATAATCAAATTGTATGCTTTTTTCCCCATGATATTTACTTTAAGATAATTTTCTTACATATGAAACATTATATAGTAATTACTCAGGATTTTGGCTTTATTTAAGACTCCATACTGAATGTGGGATGGCCAGGCTCAACTGGACTAGAGATAGTCACTATACCTTCTTTTATTCATTCATCAGCAGACAAGTAAAACTAAAAACTTAAGAAATGACCTCAGTCCTGGTTTATGATTCTACTAATAAAAGGCTGAAGTAATTTATAAGGCCATTAAAAAGAATTGATGCTACTTTTAAATGTTTGAGGACGTTTTCTCTCTCACTTAATTTTTTTTTGTACTAGCTCAAGTACTCATCTCAACAGTTTAATGATTGACTTTTTCTAATTTCTATATGGAATATTTGGAGGACTTTATCTATCTTTAGGATGGGTTTGATATGGTAGATATTGAGTAAAGGGCTTAACGTGAGTAGTGATAGTTGGAAATAGTTGCTGAGATAGAATGGAGAGGGACTACCAGAAGTGCCTAGAATCTCTTGTAGACACCTCTTGAGCACTCAGTTTAGGTTGAAAATCAAAAACTTGCATGTCACTGGACTCCAGCAATACTGCTTAGTTCAAGTAGAGGAAATAAATAGGAGAATAATCACTTTTTAATACAAAAATTATTTAATTATATAAATGACAAAGTAATTTGTTGACTGAAAATATGCTGAGAAAAAATGTGGCCATTTCTCAAGGTTGTGATAATTTTTTATCTGTTACATAGTTTGATATGCTAATTTTAGCTACCAAATTTATTTTTACATGCACATTTTCGTCGATTTTAGAATATAAATGTATCCTTTGAAATGAAAATTAATTAAATTGATCTGTATTAATTTATAACAGCTGATTGGCGTTGAGTTGCTGAGTGTTTTGCACCGCCTCTTATTGACCTGGAATCCGCCATCTGTCCAGCTGCTAGTTACTGGAGTTGTACAGCAGATCGTAAGAGCTGCTCAGGATTATTTGCAAGAAAAAAGAAACACTCTAAGTAAGCACTAGAAATTACACTAACTTTGACGTAGATCTTATTTGTACTCTCATTTTTAAAATATTAATACCAGGAAGTTTTTTTAGATAAAAAAATTAATCATACATTGAGATTTGCAGTCAACTTTGCTTTCATTAGAAAGAACCAAATGAAATTGCTGATAGTCAACTATTTTTCACCTTCAAAAGTGTCAACTTCATAGGGTTGCACTTAATATACATGTTATTCCTACTATGAAATTCATTCCTAATAAAAATATCTAATAAAATTTTTTTCAAGTGGAAAATGGGTTGCCTTTACTTGTGAAGAGAGGTCAATAAACAGAATTCTAATAAGGCAGATAATTATTCTGAGAAAGACATGTTATATCAGACATTCAGTTTTAAATTCTTTTGAAAGAATTTCTCAAATGTACTTACTGTGTTGTTTTATCTACTATTTGTTGTTAGTATTATTATTTTGCTGGAAATTTCACTAAATTTTCTTTTACCCAAGATGAAGATGACGTGGAGAAAGAGTCCTGTCCTGTGTTAGGAGAAGGAGGTGACAGTGGCGGTCTTATTCCTGGAAAATCTCTCGTGTTTGCAACTATGGAGCTGTTGATGTTCATTTTAGTACGGCACATGCCACACCTCAGTACCAAGATGTCAGACTCCCCAAGTCACATAGCCACCAAAACTCGACTGTCAGAAGAAAGTGCTCGTTTGGTGGCAGCTACAGTTACCATACTCTCTGACTTGCCGTCTCTTTGTTCACCTGCTGGTACAGTATTGATCACTACTTGAAAGTGCATTATATTATGGTAGACAAAGATGAGCTTGCTTTTGATTTTAAGCGCTAGTATAAGTTATTTTATTCGTAAGTCTCAAGTGTGAAAGAACTTGGTTTTTTTTAAGGGTTTGTTTGTAGTTAGGAGCCTATAAAGATTTACAAAAGCTAAAACCCAAGATACCCCTTTCAGACGTATTTCAGACAAACCACCAACAGGACAGAACAACACCTTGAGGGAAGACGTTGGATTTTAGCAGACAAACACCAGGTGGAATTACTAAACCCTTTAGTTTCTGATCTGGTTGCCACTCTTGAGCAACATTGACAAACTAAAGAATGTCAGAGGAGAGTGACAACCAACTCTAAGGAGTAACTAAAGAAATTGCAGCTGAAAAAGGTAACAGCTATCTGCAGTTACCGAAAGAGAACTACTGAATGGAAAAGCAGATGTCCCTCTGTTTATCTAGAGGGTAGAAATAGTGTTGTCGGAAGACATAAAGGTAAATTTCAGCTCAGCATAAGCCCACAGATGGGAAAAGAATGATTTCTCCATCGTTGGAGCTCTGCAGGCTTTCCAGGCGGAGGACAGCCACAGAATGGCAGAGTGGTAAAGGGAGCCTTTCCACTCTCCCATTCTTTAAGTTGGAGGTTGAATTCCATGACCCTGAAGCTCTTTCAGCTACAAATTCTAGGATTCTGTCATTTCTTTCTTTCCTTTTTTAATCCTCACCTAGGGATATATTTTTATTGATTTGAGAGAGGGGTTGGGGGGGGAGAGACAGACATTGATCTCAGAGAGAAACATTGATTTATTGCCTCTTGTACATGCCGCGACCGGGGATAGAACCTGCAACCTAGATACGTGCCCTGATAAAGAATCAAACCTGCAACCTTTTGGTGTATGGGACGATGCTCCAATCAACTGAGTCACCTGGTCAGGGCAGATTCTGTCATTTCTTCTTTGCTTACCCACGTGGCCTGTTTATCATTACCTGGCTTGGTTAGGCTGACTTTTGTACACTGAAGATTGATTACACATCTTAGAATTGCTACATGATTTACCAAGTTACTCCGATATTTTTCAGAGTATCAATATGGTAGTGTTTTCCATCTTCCTTTCTTAATTTCATTGTGAAGGGCATGAAATACTAAATAGATAAAATACTGGAAATAATAAAAAGTAGTTGAAAAAGGAAAATATTGTCTCCTTTTGAAATAAATTGCTACTTATTTTCTTTTTCAAACATTGAATAGTAATAATAGTAATGCAGCAGATTTTGTATAAAAAAAGAAAAGAAATAATATTAAACCACAATCAATTGTAAAAAAATATGAACAAAACAGCTGATATATGGGAACTGAAGTAGTTATGAGGTAACCTTATTTATTTTTATTTCAGGATGTATGACAGTTCTGCCCACCATTCTGTTTTTAATTGCAAGAATATTGAAAGACACAGCAATAAAGTCTGCAGATAATCAGGTTCCTCCACCAGTTAGTGCAGCTCTTCAAGGGATTAAAAATATTGTGACGCTTTCAATGGCCAAAACTGAGGACACTCAGAAACAGTGGACAGCTCTCATTCGTAGCACCCTTGCATGCATCCTGGAGTACTCACAACCAGGTAACCTAGGCAGAGTTTAAAATTTTTAATCTGTAGGCTATCTCTTCTCTAATAACTAATTAATTGAATGAGCTTGTGAGGAAACTGCTGTATAACACTGAATCAACTCAGAGAGGCGTTTTAGTCACATCTTTCAGATATGAACTTCAGTACCCTTTCTGGATATGAACTCTAAATGCCCTTGTCTTAAAAATTAAATACATGTTGAGAGATTTGATATGGCCCCATTATTTCCGAAGTACTTCATTACTTTCTGGCTCCAGGATATAGTGGACTCATGTTGTATTATCCCTACTACTGAAGTCACAATTCAAAAGTAAAATGTTAATTTTCTGACCAAGAATATTGCTTGTAATCACCAAACTCTGAATTAGAGATTGTTCTCATTTCATCTAGAGTAATATTCTTATTGTGGAGTTCACAAGTTTTTAACATGTATGGCTAAGGTTATTGTAAATTGGTTGAATCCTTTGAATTTTACATCACTTATTTTTTATATTAAGTTAATAGACTATTGTCTTGTACCCTCATTATAGTATAAACATATACATAGCAATTTTATGTGTAATTCTGATAAAGGACTGATTATTGTTGGGTATTTACAGCTGCCAAATTAACCCAAATTCATGTATGTAGAATGTCGATAAGTTCAGCTCTGGAAGAAATAGTAATCATAAAATAAAGTCTCTTTATGTTTAGTAGTATTGTTCTATAAAATAACTATACATATTTCCTGTCTTTCTAATTATATACTGTATTTTCATTAGGTTAAGTTATATTTATTCCTGAATAAATTTTTGAAATAGCAAGAAATTCTTTTAGAATTATGAGTATGCTATCTTCAGGATATTTTTTTTACTTATGGTTGTGTAGAATTTATAGAATTTCACATTTACTAAATAGGATGACTAAGAAGAGTCTACTCTGGATTTTTAAGTTACTTAGAGTATCTTACCAAAATCAGTTTACTTTGTTTGGAAGGAGAGCATTTGAAACTATTTGGTTAATCTAAACTCAAAAATCAAAAAAAGTTAAATGACTTTTAAGTAATTTTATATTTCCATATTATCTTTTTTATCTTTCATATCTTAATAAGCTTTTCATACTGGAGTTCTTATTAGGATTTGTGGCTGATTTTTTTCAATTGTTATTGTACCATCCAGAAAAATAAGGAAAAAGGACTTAAATATAGAACTTCTAATAAAGTATCTCGTATTTCCTCAGCAGTAGATGAATTCCATTCATAAAGTTGTTTATGGACTGTTTTAGATTGAGGCACACACTGCTATAAATGTTGTTGGGGAGAGAGAAGGTTATTGTTCAAGACTGAAATTCCAAAGCATTTTAGAAACAGCACATTGCTTTCACTTTTCATATATTTCAATATCATTATTCATCTATTTCAGAAGAATCCGCGCCTATGCCTGATGAAGTGAGCATGCTAACGGCAATTGCACTCTTCCTGTGGTCTGCTAGCAGTGAAATAATAGGAGTCCAGTCATTACAGAATGGCTGCATGAACAGATTTAAAAATGCATTAAATTCATGTGACCCATGGGTAAGTTGTGCTTAAAACAAACATAGAGGTAAATATTCCACTTTATCAGGAAAATTTCAGATTGATTCATTAAAATGTATGATGTAGCAAAGGAAAACCTTAGTATTTGCTCTATAAAAACTTGAAAAGATCAGAAGGTTTAATCACTAAGAGGGACTTATGTATATGTTAATTTACATATGAAAAAATTCTGTAATATCTAAAATATTTGGTTATTTCTCGCTTATGTTGGTAGAGATTTTACATGAGTCTATGATTGTATTTTTCACTGTTTACTTAATGACATCAAGGGCATTAAAAGGTAAATTTATCTTATTACATGTTTTAATGAACCAATTGGAAACTCTAGTTTTTTCAGAAAAAACTTTTATTGTTTTACAATGTCGAAGTCTAAACTAATGTTTCTCAAACCTGCCACACATCTGAAAAATTTCAGTTTAGTAACATGATCCTGGACTTTACTATTGTGTTCCTGTGTCAGAAATTTGTATTTTAAAAACACCCCTCAGGGATTTATTTGCAGCAAGGTTTGGCAGCTTCTCCTCTCCCAAAGCGCTGAAGCAGTTTCATTCCACTGTTTGTCCCGTATGTTAATAGACCTTTCATTCTTCCTTCCTGTTTGGTTTTTTTTTTTTCCAATTAATATGAAGTCTTTCTAATCTAAAATGGAGCCAAGGAGGCCTTACTTTCCAGGCCTGGAAAACTAAAATTGGCATAAGCAATCACTTCTGGGGAATTCAAATGGATTTGAGGTGTCTAAGCAGTGTATTTTTATAGCTCTGTTTGACATCATTCAATATTAGTCTTCCTATTAAATAGGTCAAAGTGGGAGGAACAATTGTAAATTAAAAAAAGAATTACAAAACAAATTGAAATGAAAACTTCTGGTGTTTAGCTTCTCCTACACTATAAAAATGTACAAGCTATATAAGCACGGTAATTTGGCAGTTAACCTATAAATAATATTTATTTGATTAATTTATTTTCAGTTATTTAGTTAGCTTATTAGCAGTTTGATTACTTGATTTCTGTAAGTAGAAAATGGCGTTAATTGGTCCTGCGTTCCTGTTTTCAGTCTGCAGTGTCACATCTTTTCGGTGTGTATTCGGATGCCATGTATTGTACAGCAAATAAGAACTATCACAGATGTTAAGTAACAATGATTTTCTTATATAGGTTCAAGCCAAATGTTACCAGCTTCTCCTCTCAGTGTTCCAGCATTCCAACCGTGCCCTTTCAACTCCCTATATCCACTCATTAGCTCCAATAGTGGTTGAAAAGCTAAAAGCTGTTGAAAGAAACAGACCAGCCAGTAACACAGAGCTTTTAGCTGTTCAAGAAGGAATCAAAGTTCTTGAAACATTGGTTGCTCTTGGAGAAGAACAGAACAGTAAGTATTTTCTTATAAAAGCCACTAGTCTGAAATGAAGATCTATAAATCTAAATGAAGATCTAATATAAATCACATTTAATATTAGACACAAGCTATTGTAACAGTGAAACTAAATCTAAGACTAATGCTATGCAAAAACCAAAGGCAGATGGTAAATATGTACTAAAGAAAAACTAAAAGTAAAAGGTAAATATTAATGGAATGTGATAGCATTAATTAGAAACATACTATGAATTAATAAATGAATCAATGTCAGAGATATGAAATTTTTAAAAAATGCTAATTGCTTACTCTATCTCTTAAAAGTCTTGTTATAGTACAAAACATCTGTATTCTGAGTGAGCAGTCCATTAAAAAAAATGAAATCTTGATGGTATTGACTTATCTCACTAATAATACTGTAGTACATAGTTATTTACATATATATTTACCATACATACTAAGTTCTACTGCAATATGTAGTTATACAAATTATAGTAATATGATTCTAAGAAGGTAAATTTTCAGCTTTTAAATTTGTTTTATCACTCAACTTTTTTCACATTAGTTCCAAATGTTAATTTTTATTTTTGACTTTACAGTATCCATTATAGAAACAGGCTATAAGTTTTTTCTTACCCAACATGACAAAGATTACAAACGAAAAATATTGAATTAGACTTGACTATTAACTCCTCTCCATCATCTTTATTCAATCTATTACTTAAAACTTGTCCTATCTCTTTTGGAACTTCTCTAGGATTCAAGAGAAACCTGCTTCCTATTCTTGTAAATAGATAATTATAATAGTTTACTAGCAGATATTCACATCAGATATATCTAAAACAATTTTTCTCTCCCTTGTTTAAGACTTTTGGGTAATTTCCTCTTGCATTATTTTATCAAGTTGAAACATCTTTGCTTGGTTTTCAAAGCTTTTATTCTGTCCCCCAGTGTGTATACCTACTAACCTGACCAGTCCAGTTTTCTTGCTGTGCTTATTTTGATCCCTATACAATGTTGATTCTATTTTTACTCTCTTCAGGTGTTTTCTTCTCTTTTTAGATAACTCTACTAACCTACATCAGGTCTCAGTTCTTCAAATGTTGCCAGGTTATTCAGCCACTCTGAACTCTGAACTGTTTTCCTTCACACAGTTTCTTTGGCAGTTGTAATCAACCTTACGTCATGGCCTTGTTATTTTAAAATAATTACTAAACCTATAAAATCCTAAAGTATTGCTCAGCTGTGCCAGTCTTTTGATGAACTCTATATCTCCAATGCTAACTGTAGGTTTTTAGCACATAGTGCTCTAGTTGTTCTATGTGCTGTATGAATACACTCTTCAACTAGGCAATAAAAGCATTAGGTAAAGAGGAATTATATATGTCCTAAAATGCTAAAAACACACATTTCCAGATTCTTGATGGGTTCTTAAATAATTTATAATAGGTTTTTTCCAATTAATTATATTTGAACTGTTAAAATCAAAAGCTTACCTTTTAACCTGCTGTTGGAAAGCTGCTTTAGTAAGTACAAAATTGCTGAAGATAATTTCATATTTATTTGATAATTTACTATTATATTTTCATTATAAAAGTTCTTATTATACAGTACTACCGTCATTCTTTGTGAGAGAACGTGAGCTAAATCTGGCTGATTAGAGCACTTGCTTTGGACTTTTAAAATGTCAGGTTATCCTCTTCTGAAATTTTAACATGGAAAAAATTCAGTAGTTAAAAACTTCTGAATGGTGTCCAAGAGAAAAGGTGTGTATATGTTTATTTGGTCATTCAACAAATAGTTATTGAATACCTTACCATTTTCCACGCACTGTTCTAGACATTGATGATTCAGCATGAAATAAAACACACAAAGCTGTCACGGAGCTTATATTCTAGAGGGAAAATGCAGATAACACCTTCCCCTCTTAGATATGTCTTGCCTATTTTATATATAGATATAAAATTTATATATATACACAAACATATGTATAGTGTAGACATATCTCTACATAATTTTACATAGAGGTAAAAATGGCTAAAACTGTATTAATTTTAGATGTAGGTATTTAGATGTGAGGTGCAGAAATGAATAGATGTTGTGGAGAAAAAACCCAACAGGGGAAGGAGAAGTTCAGGACCAGAGTAGGGCTGGGGTTCTGGAAAGGCCCCGCTGATTATTATCTTTGGTGACAGCAGTGAATCTTCTATCCCACATTCTGTATCAGATGTTTCCTGCTCCCCTGAAGCCTTTGGCTTTAACTTGGTGTATTGCCATTCTACCAAAATTAACATTCATCGAAGCTGGAGAAAGAATTATTCTCAGTGTTGATTATAAGATACACACACATATGATTACATTTTTTAAAGAAAAATAGCAGCTTTAATGAAATTTATATTCCAGGATGGAGTTGTTAATATGGAAAGACAAAGAGACTAATAAAGGGGATTAAGTCTCCAATAAATCTTTTTTTCAGGGCTTGGAATTTATGTCAGCCAGGCATGGGTTCTTGTTTTTAATCCTAATATTTATGTATTCCCTTATTTTTGAAAGATTTTTTCCTCACTGTGAGGGAATGGTGAAATGGGAAAGAGTTGTATTTCTGTTTTAAAGAGAAGGAGATTATCTTGTTTTAGTTAAATAATAGTAAATAGATGCTGTTCAGGTTCCCGTTCCCTACTCCAGCCTCCCTATTCTGAATTATCCTTAAGTATTCCACAATCTTACTCTCAAAACATATTCTACTACATGGCAATTGTTAAGGGTTTATTTCTTTTTAATCTTTTAAGCATTGATTTTGTTTTTGTTTTTTAAGATTTTATTTATTTATTTCTAGACAGAGGGGCAGGGAGGGAGAAAGAGAGGGAGAGAAACATCAATGTGTGGTTGCCTCCTGCGTGCCCCCAACTGGGGACCTGGACTACAATCCAGACGTGTGTCCTGACTAGGAATTGAACCAGCAACCCTTTGGTTCACAGGCTGGCACTCAGTCCACTGAGCCACACCAGCCAGGCCTAAGCATTGTTTTTAAAATAAAATTAATATATATGTAAAATATATACTCTTAACAAGCCTGGTTTCCAACCCTAACATAGCTTGGGCATTTAGTCTATATCTAATATTAATTATGAGTTACCATTGAGGTCTAAAGTAGATTATTCATGTTTATTTATATTTTATTATAGTTTAGACTACTGTGCCTAGTTTTAAAAATAAAGTTTAGTCTCATTTTCAGATTCATGATCATATCAGACTAATTTTGTTATTTGCAGGAGTCCAGTTACTTGCTCTTCTAGTTCCCACTTTGATCTCTTACCTGCTGGATGAAAATTCTTTTGCCTCAGCAAACACAGCCTCCAAAGATCTTCATGAGTTTGCACTCCAGAATTTAATGCATATTGGACCTCTGTATCCACATGCTTTCAAGACAGTAATGGGAGCAGCTCCTGAGTTGAAAACACGCCTGGAAACTGCGGTTCGAGCAAGCCAAGCCAGCAAAGCTAAAGCTGCCGCCAGGCAGCCAGCCCCTACTGCACCTTCTGCACCAACAATTAAGCTAAAAACAAGTTTTTTTTAATTTACTATTCCATTCATTTTTATTTATATCGTCAACTAGAACCTAATTAGTGATAGCCACTGAATCATTCCAGACAATAGGTTTTGTTTTATTTGTATATTGGTGGTATATGCTTCCAGGTTAGTTAGGTGAAATAACGTTCATGTTGCTTTCTGGTGTTGGAGTGATTTTTTCTTTTTTTTTTTTTTATCATGCGGTGAATGTGCTTTCATTTTTCTCCTAATAGTGTTTCTCTTTTATTAATTAATTTATTTTTTAAACACTGAGCCAGACTTTTAAATTTCAATGCTAAAAAACAATTGTATCATGTAGTTGGCTGCTTATTGATATTGTCAGAAAAAATAGGTAGGATTCAGCATCTGTCCTGAAAAATTTAATTGAAAAACAGCAGAATTTAAATTTTGAAGTTAGCAAAATAATGTAAAATGTCTGTTTTGTAATGTATATAATATGAATAAAGTCACATTTTCTTAGCATTTCTCAAAATGTCCTTACCTTTCTAATAGGTCTTTTTACTGTCGTATTAGGTTACTAAGTTATGCTTGTATGTTTTTTAGCTGTTAACTAAATTAAAACTTTCAATTAAGATCCATTAAAATATTTCAGATGTGGAGTAATAGTGTGTTTTTTTTAAATGGCTAAAGTTTGGCCTCAGTTATGTTTTATCATTACAGTGCCTCGAGTTCTGCTTCGTTTCATTCATCAAATATTTATTGAATGCCTATTGTGGACCAGGCATCAAGCTAAGTGCTGCAGGACATACAAAAATGAATTAGTCATAATTATAGTTATGCCAATGTCCAATGCAATGGGAATTTTACCGTATCAAATAGATAATTGATGAAATCAATGTTTGCCACAGTGTTTAGCAAATTTATAACACCAAGTTTTACCGGTGCTACATTGACTGTATTCAAAAGCAAGTCACCTTTCTGAACATTTCAAATGTATACCTATTTATCATCTGCTGCCTCCTCTATATTCTCTCTAATGCCAAGGCCTCACCAATTGGCAGCTCAAAAATCCTTGCCTGTCTTTCTTATTCAGTCTTTTAAATCTCAGATAGGTGCTTTCTCTCACCTATTTCTCACTGACTTTTATTTCTACAGAGTTGTTTCTCATTTCAGACTTGCTTATCTAAAGTTATTCTCCTTGTTTTTGGAGAGCTTTTTTTTTTTTTGGTAACAGTTTTAATGAGCTATAATTCTCATACTATATAATTCATCCACTGAAAATGTACAAATCAGTAGTTTTTAGTATATAAATAGAGTAATACAACTATCACCAAAAACAATTTGGAACACTTTTATTACCCTAAGAAGAAATGCTGTACCCCTACAACATTTCCATTTCTCTTTAACCTTATATTAACACTAATCTACTTCCTCTCTCTATTGATTCTCCTATTATGAACATTTCATATAAATTAAATCATGTAATATGTGGTCTTTTGTGATTGGCCTCTGGACTTAATGTTTATCCATGTGGTAGCATATACATCAGTACTTTATCCCTTTTTATGGCTGGATAATATCCCATTGTGTGAATGCTACATTTTATTTACTCATTCAATATTTAATGAGCATTTGGGTTGTTTTCACCTTTTGCCTCTCATGAATAATGCTGCTGTGAACAGTTGCTTACAAGTTTTTGGGTAGACATATGTTTTCATTTCTCTGGGGTATATACCGAGGAGTAGGCTTCCCTACTCAATGGTAACTCTGTTGACCTTATCAAGGAACTGCCAGACTGTTTTCCCATTCCTTGTTTCTTGCAGACATGAAACCTTTTCACTCACCTATTTCTAAGGTATGTTTATTTCTGCATTGGCTGTTTTCTGCTGTCCTTGCTACCCCTCAGGCTGTTTCCATCATTTCCCGCTTTGCAGCAGAATCCTTGTTTCCCACTTTGCAGTAGGCTACATCGTGCATCAGCAGTGATCGTGCCATTTTTCTTCTCCCTCCCTTAGTCTTTCTATTCCTCTCTGTGCCCCTCGCAGTACATCTTTATACTTTCTCCAAACTCTTCCCCACCATTTACTTCTTGTTTTCTAAGAATATAGCTATAAAATATTTGTTGGAAGAATTGTATTTTTTAATTTGTTTCTTTGCCCAACCCGTGAGATTTTCTCAACCCAAGTGAGCATATTTATTTAAGAACATCCAAAATCAAGAAGCTGAAAGGAGGAGCATCATGATCGCCAGTGGGTTCTTTCAGAAGCTGACTCTGAGCCATCTTACTATTATAAGAAATAAAGTATCCTCTATTTGCTTTCCAAATTCTTGTTAATAATATTATAGTACATTTGAATTCTCAATTTAATTGAGGAGAAGGAAGCTCTGAAATCAAGTGTCCTGTCCTAAACAGATTCTTCTATCAGGGATAGAACTTTGGACGGCCTAAACCTTTGGGGGCTCAGTTTCCCCAGCCATCAAATGAGAAGGACATTTACTACGTATTCTCTCTACAATCTTTTGCGCACCTAAAAAAGTACTTATGTCTATCTATTTACCCTGCTCCCCCTTTTTTTAATCAAGAGAATGACTCTTTGGCCAATCCTTTAATACCAGCACATCGTATCATTTAGTCTGATAAGTAGTTTTTACATGTATATAAAATTGTTATCAAAAAATTGCTATCAGAGTATGACAGTATAAAATACATTAAATTCAAACAGCTAAAATATTGCAGATTATCACTTAAAAGAAGAGCTCCCATTTCTGTTGTGTGTCAGGCACTGTGCTAGAACTTTATATCCCTTATTTTTATTCAAACAATGCCAAGGATGGATATAATTAGCCCAGTTTTCAAAATGCATTTAATTATATGAATTACTGTGTTTCACATTTTCTTCATTCTTAATTGGAATTTTTAGGTTGGTGCCAGAAATGGCTATAGAGTACAGCTATAAATAAATGTCTTGCCTTAGTGCTTTGCATCAGATGGATTCTTTTTAAAACCTGATTTAATCATTACAAACCATTTATAATTCTAAGAGCTTATAACATTATTATTTATGGACTTCACAAAATTTTACTTAAATAAATGGGAACTGCTTGTCTTAATCATAATTTAGAAAAATTATCCTGACCTAAGTCAGTAAACAAAGGTGAGAACCACGCATGCACAAGTGACCAGTACAACTATTCTCTTCCCTCAGGAAATCTTATTCACAGCCTCCGTCCCCTGTCCCCATTATCTGTCCTTTTTGCCATTGGAATGAAGGGGTTTTCATTTCAGGCATTGTTTTCCTCATACACATATACCATACACTTCTGTTAGTTCTTTTCCCCTTAACTTTTAATGCGAGTTAAAAGAATCCATGAAAACTTAAGTGAGCTTGGTTGACCTTTCCAACTTTTCACTCCTCATTATGTATCCTCTCTTTAAACCTTTTTTTTTTTTTGATGGCTACTTACATTTTAATAATAATGCTGCATTTGACTTTTTAAAAAGGAAAACTTGCAGATTATTCCCTGGGGTAGTTCCTTAAAGAGGTTATAAAAATATGACAGGTTTGAATTTTGACACACATTGCTTAATCTTAGAAAGTGATGCTTTTTGAAATAACAGATGGGAAATGAAATCGGGTCTTTTCCAAATTCTAAGAAAATGCTTAGGAGTGTCCTTAAATCTCCACAAATATTTTGATATACCTAAATATTTTTTAAAGTGGCATTTTAGTTGACTGTGAAGCAATGAAACTAGTAGAAAGACTCAATAGAGTTGGACTGTTTTTTAGTAAAAATATGCTTGTTTAAAATAAGGAAAGTAACAATCCTACTCTACGTGCTGTGGGCCTCAGTGTGGGCGCGTGATCCCCTTTTAATGCTGCACACTGAGGGCAAAGGCAGACTGGTGTGTGTCCAAGAAGTGATATAGAAGAATTGAGGGTAAAAAAGGGCAATATTGTTGGGAAATGCCCCATCTGATTACAGGGACTGTAGCCTCGCCGACAGGCAAGAGGGCCCCAAGGCTGGAGCTAATCAAGGAGGCCTAGGGAACACAGGCCACTGAGGAGACAAAACCTGTCCCCCTGGCAGGGGCACAGCCCCTGCCTCCCTTGCATCATTCTGCTTGGCCCTGTGATGGTCGGTTAGTCAAGGACAGGTAAGATCGCTCAAGAGGAGGGACAACCTAAGACAAACATGGCCGGTATGGGCAGCAGACAAAGCTTTGGGGGACATGGAGAAAGTGCAAAAAGACCCGCACCCCTAGGCTGGGCTTGGACTTGGCTGGAGTCCTCATTCTATCTGAAAGAAGTCTCCTTATCTCTTGGTGGCTCTGCCCCGCCCACCTGGCTCAGGCTTGAAACAATACTAAAGGCAAGTACAGCCCTAACCTGGATTGGGCAGTTCCTGAGGACAACCAGGCCTAAAAGTAAGATCCTGGAAGCATGCTTTGTTCTTCCCTCAAAAGCTATGATAACTGGCTCATAATGGTTAGGAGATTTACATTATTCATAGAGCCTGACCTGAGGCAGATCTCTTGTGTTCCTTCAATTGTTACCTATGATCTCTATTTGTTTTCTGTAAACATAGCCTTTTGACATTGATTGATGAGCTTTGCATCCTTACCCCTGTGCAGAGGGTTCTCAATAAAAGCCTTTGGACACAGGGGTTCGGGGTCCTCTCCACTAGAGGGAAGAGCCATGTCCCCTCTCCTGGCAAACAGAGAAGTGTGTGCGACAACTTGTGTTTATTCCCCCATCCGTGACAACCCCGGGACAGGCTCTGCGGGATTCAGAGCCCTGCTCCCTCCGCAGCTGGCTCCGGACAGTAACCCTCAGATCCAGGAGCCCTGCAATCCCCCACGACGCCTCGTTCCCCATAACACAATATGATCATAAATCTTAAGAAAGGAGGACCAGTTAGAAGACCGCACCAACAGGCCAATGTTTCAAATAAGGAGGTTGCAATCAAAGTTAAAAGAATAATTTTCTGAGAGAGCTATTTAAAGATGATTGCCTTATGATAGTGCATTTCTTGTCAGATGAGAACCTGAATTCCTGTTTGTCAAAGACTTCATGATAAAATTCTCTAATGCTGTCTTTTATTCATTCATTAGATAGTTATTTATGGGACACCTACTGTATGCCAGTCGTTGGGAATACAATAGTGAACAGTCAAGCAAAGAATCTGCCATGATATGTTTACATTTTGCCTGGAAAGAGAGAGAAAATAACCATAGGTCTGTGATAAATAAGGAATAGTGTGAATTATGGTATGATAGAGAATAGCAGACTGCTTCACAGGATTGTCTAGAGCCCTAGCCTCTTCTTTCCAGACTTGCATATGTGATTATCCAGCAACAGTTGTCTCAGAAGCTCCTCAGACTCAACTTACACTTGACACCTTCTCAATTCATGATCTCCCAGCGAACTGTGCAACCCTTTAATTCTTTTGGGGTAGCCACATGTAAACCTTAGCCTCATCCATGACTTCCCTCCCTACGCTTAATGCATCACCATGTTTCCTAAATATCTGCTCAAATCCTCCCTTGCGTCATTATTGCCAGTAGTACCATCCTGATCCAAATCAATATGTGTGACTGCAGAAGAGCACGGTTTGGTGTGGACGGTTGGGTCGGTTCATCAGGGTTGGAATCTGGCTCCGTCACAAGCTGTGGAACCTTGGGCAAGTCACCAGTCCTATTTGTGCCTGTTTCTGCATCTGTAAAGTGGAAACAATAACAGCACCTATCTTACAGAGTAGCTGTGGATTACATGAGTTAATATTTGCAAAGAACCTTAAAATAGTGCCTGACCTTTAGAAAACAGAAGTGTTGATTGATACTGTATTTCCAACACAGAAACTGAAATGATCTTTATATAGTCAAATCTGATAACTTGTTGAAAACTCTTCAGTTGGTTCCCTTACCCATGAAGACCAATTTCCTAAGGTGACCCTCAAGCCACCCTGCATTTTATTTCTTCTGGTCCTGTGGCCATTTGTTGTGTCCCTATCTGTCAAACGAAGGTAATGTTAGTATTTAACCTCATAGGGCGTTGTAAGGATCCAGTTAATGCATATAAAATGCATTATTTTAATTGAGTATCTGTTCAATAAGTACTGGCTATAAAAATAATAATTATTACTTTCCTCTTGTCCTTAATTGTTAACTATATTAGACTTCTTTCAAGTTATCAAATGCACTATGTACTTTTCCTACCTAAGGTATTTAAATTTTGCTTAAAAAGCTCCATTCCACCCTTTTCTAGCTAATTTATGCTCTTGCTTCACATTTCATCTGATCACATTCCATTAAAATGCCGCAGCATTAGTTTGGTTATAGCCATAAACTAAAAACTACAATTTAAATTCTCTTTTCCTCCTGTGTGTATTGGCTCTTTAATCTAGATACTCCTTGGTAATAATGTTACCCATTATGAGTTCATGTGAAAGTGTCTATGAGCTGCTTCAAACCGCTCTTGTTACTTCATGCCCTGCAGCGGAGGGGAAATCTGGGAAAGGAGATAACATGGGTAATGGCAGAATTTTCCATTGCCGAGAACAACTGCAAGTGCTAAAATTAACACAGATTGAACAACAAACAGTAGGATATTGAGGGCCTGCAGAACAGAGGGAAGGATATGCAGTACATGCAAAGTAAGTTAAATCGTGTTTGAAAAAGTTCAGAACACATGAGTCTTCAAAAATTAAAACAAAAATGAACTGGACCTCAACCTGATTCATTGCTCTTGTTTTTTGGCACAAAGCCCAGATCCCCACCAACCCACCATGTTCGTTCATTTGTTTATTTACTTTTAAAGTACCACACTTGAATGCTTTTGAAAACTGACTTATGTTAAACAGGAGTTGGTGGCGGGGAGGGGTGATATGTTGAGCAATTCAAGCCAAAATGAAGATTGGGTGTTTTCTTCTGAAAGAAGGTTCCACATGGAAATAAGTATGTCTCTATTGCATAGTTGGCAGGAATAGACAGCTTATAAAAATGTTCTCATCTCGCCCGCCCCCAGTTATTTTTATGCAATGGAGATTACATTAATTGTTTGAAATTTATTTCCTGCCTTAGAAATGGTGGGACCATGGTTATTTGAAGAAAAAAGTAGACAAAGAAAATAATCTGCTGAGTAGAGCTTTCAATCACTTGAAATTTTAAAGAGAAAGTTAAGAAGCAAGGGATGGATTTGATGGGGAGAAAGGAAAAGAATGTGCTCTAAACCAGTTTATCTGTGCTTATAGAAATAAAAAAAAATTGCTCACCACCAATATTCCAAGAGCAGTCTTGGTAGGTTTCAAAGCTCTGTATCATTCTAGTGTTTCCATGTTAGATATTTAGATTTGTTAAAGCTATCCTGACTTTAGATTTTAAGTATTTATTTCTCTGAATATTAGCCACTACAATATTAAGATCAATTTTAATTTCAAAATTAAATTTTGTTAACTTTATTTAAATAAATTTTAAAACATTTAATTTTGAAATTAAAATTAGGCAGCTCCCTAGTGTCAACCATACTTTTCTGAAAGAAAATAGTAGTCGTAATTATCATTGCTATAAATAATAGTAGCTATTATTTAATAGCTACATAAATAATAGAGGCTGTTTTTCCATTCTCTCACAAGACTGTGAAGTAGATTTCATTCTTGAACTCAAAGGAGAAATTTGGAAATAGAATTCGTTCACTTCCCAACTTGTGATTGGCTGTACCCAGTTCTGAATAGGGAGCAAGGCTGGAGGCTGAGAAAACACAGAGGCAGGGACTGAGCCCCATGAGGCAGGGTAGGCAGAAAGGGGAGGAGAGAAACTGGGAAGTGGACAGATGTAGAAGCGGATGATAAACAGTGGGCTATTGCACATGCCTCTTCCCCAAAGTTCCATTCACCCTAGCTTCTCGTCAAAGTATCCACTTTTTTTTTTCCCTTGGCAGAATTCTGAAAAGGCCATCCAGTTCAATTTGAAGCCTTTTCTTTGAGCAGCTAGAGACCCAAATAACAGGTCATCTGGAACCTTTAAAAAAAAAAAACAACATTCACTTAAATAAAAAATACGAGGAGACAGTAGGTGAATTATTTGCTATATTGTAAAACTATAGTCACCACCACACAAAGCACACACATATAAACCAAAAATAACAAACATTAAAATTATTTAACATTATTATTTCACAATTTTTCACTTCAAACTGGGTACATTGATTTATAAATCAACATTTTGATAGCTGCTCTCTGGGCTTGGAAACACTTTTTTGGGTCAAAGGCTTTAATTATAAAACAAAATGATCAGAAAATCGGCAACACCTTCAGGTCTGAGGCTTACTGGTTGGATGTGGATGTTATTTTTCAAAAAAATTATTTTAACTCTGCAGAATTAAAGTTCTGAATAAGGAATAAGAAAGCAAAAAGAGCAATAATTGAGTCCTTAGTATTTAAATTTTACATGTTATTTCAGTTAGTCTTGTGAACTTTTACAATAAAAGCTATCATTCAGTATATACTGTATGTCTGGCACTATGCTAGGGATTTATATTTCTTCTCTCATTTAACCTTTCAATGACTTTATAAGGTAAATATTATTCTCATATTAAAAATGAGAGAAGTGCAGCAGAAAAAAGTTTAAACCATTTGTCCAAGATTTCCAGATTTGGAAAACTGCAGAGTGAGAAATAAAATTTAGGTTTAACTAATAACCTCTCTAGTTATCAATATTTTAGAATACATTTTTCAAATTCAAAAACATTTTTGCTGTAGTTTCTAAACAACATTGAGAGGGGCCTTCTGAGGTGCCTGCATTGTTCTGTTTCACGGTCTTGGCTGGTGATTACGTGGAATAGCTTAGTTTGTAAATTCACTGAGATGTTCACTTACCACTTGTGAGCTTTTCTGTATATGAGGTCTGGATGGAAAAAGCCCAGCTATTGTTAATATAATGAGAACAGTTTGTGCGACTTCTATGTGACCGGGCTGCCAAGGAGGAGTGGACTGGAATGAGCATGTATGAATAATGAGGACTCACTGAACTAGTCAGTGAGGGCAGTAGATGCTGTTGAGTAAGCATGTGTAATGTGTGGCCGTTGCATTCAAAATGACCGAGCAAGTAGAGCAAGGAATCTGCATCAAATTTTGTGTAAAGCTTGAACATCCCTCTGCAGAAACTATTCGGAAGATTAAGAAGGCTATAGCTATGGGCAACTGGTGATGGGAGCTTCATCACAACAATGTGACCGCTCACGCATCACGTCTTCTGCAGAGATTTTTGGTGAAACACCAAGTCACCCAGGTAACTCTGCCCCCTACCAGCCCAGATTTGGTGCCCTGCAACTTCTGCCTTGTCCAAAAACTACAATTACCTTTGAAAGGGAAGAGATTTCAGACTGTTGATGAGATTCAGGAAAATACAACAGGGGCAGCTAACAGTGGCTGGAAGAACTGTGTGAGGTCCCAAGGTGCTTACTTTGAAAAGGACTGGGGCATCATTGTCCTATGTACAATGTTTCTTGTACCTTGTATCTTCTTCAATAAATGTCTCTATTTTTCATATTACCTGGCTGGATACCTTCTAGGCAGACCTCATATATTATATGCAATAAAGAGTTTACCTAAAAAATGTAATTCATGTTGAATACCCCAAATGTGAAAGACAGATAAGCACAAAGTAGATGGGTTTTGGTGGTTCCATACAAACTTTAGGATTGTTTTTTCCTGTTGCTGTGAAAAATGTCATTGGAGTTTTGATAGGGATTGCATTGAATTTGTAGATTGCTTTGGTAATGTAGGCATTTTAACAATATTAATTCTTCCAACCCATGAGCATGAAATATTTTTCCATTTATTTGCATCTTCTTCCATTTCTTTCCTTAATGTCTTGTTGCTTTCAGTATACATATTGCTCACCTCAGTTAAATTTATCCCTGGGTATTTTATGGTTTTTGATGCAATTATAAATGGGACTGTTCTCTTACTTTCTTTTTTTGACAGCTCATTATTAGTGTATATAAGTGTAACTGATTTTTGTTATTGATTTGTATCCTGTAACATTACTTGATTAGTTCTCAGGTTTTTGATGTCGTGCCTAGGGTTTTCTATGTATGCTATGTGTTATCTGTAAATAGTGAATTTTACTTCTTTCTTTCCAATTTGGATGACTTTTAATTCTTTTTCTTGCCTAATTGCTCTGGCTAGGAATGCCAATACTATATTGAATAAATGTGGTGACAGTGGGCATCCTTGTCTTGTCCCGAATCTTAGAGAAAAAGCTTTCAGCTTTTCACTATTAAGTAGGATGTTAATTGAGGGCTTGTCATATATGGACTTTATTATATTATGTTCCCTTTATACCTGCTTTGTTATCATAATTGGATGTCGAATTTTGTCAAATGCGTCTTCTGCATCTATTGAGATGATCATGATTTTCATGCATTTTGTTAATGTGGTGTATCACACTAACTAATATATGGATGTTAAGCCAGCGTTGCATCCCTGAATAAAACACACTTGAACATAGTGTTTGATCCTTTTAATGTATTAATTTGCTTTGCTAATATTTTGTTGAGGATTTTTGCATTTATTTTTATCAGGAATACTGGCCTCTTAATATTTTCTTGTATCCTTATCTAGTGTTGGCATCGGGGTATACCACAATGGCCCCATAAAAATGAGCGTGAAAGAGTTCCCTCTTCTATTTTTTGGAAGATTTTGAGAAGGATTAGTATTAATTTTTCATTGAAAGTTTGATAGAATTTACCAGTGAAGCCATCTAGTCCTGGACTTTTCTTTGTTGAGAGGTCTCTGATTACTGAATCAACCCTTTACTAGTACTCAGTCTGTTCAGAGAGTCTTTTATTTCTTCATGATTCAGTCTTAGTAGGCTTTATGTTTCCAGAAATGTATCCATTTTCTTGATTGAACAATTTGACCTGTAATCATTAATAGCAGTCTCTTATGAGACTGCTCTTATGATCCTTTGTATGTCTGTGGTAACAGTTGTAATATCTCCTCTTTCATTTCTGATTTTATTTGAGTTCTTTCTTTTCTGTTTGGTGAGTCTAGCTAAAGGACTTATGGGTTCTTAAACAGCTACCACTAAATTTTATTATGTTTAATAGTGTTATGAATATTTAAATGAATCATCAGACATGTCTTCTCTTAGAGAAATAATAGTTTTTAACATTCAAAGCCTCCAAGGCTACTTAAATTCTTCAAATAAAGAACAACACCATTGTCGCATTATTATCCTCTTGGAACTCTTGTAGGTCTGATAAGAGAGGAGGCAACGTTAACGGAAAGGCCAGTGAACTGGCAGGCAGGAATAATGGTTCCTACTTTTGCCTGTGCCACTGAATCAAAGCCTCATTGTCGACAAGTCTCAACTTCTTTGAACTTCAGTTTCTTGAGCTGTAAAATGAGAGTATCGGGCAGTCTCTCAAAGGACACTTACAGCCAAAATAATTATGACACTGGGGATATGACCAAATATCAAACTTTTATTGGCTCAGGCTGGGTGGGTCAGTTGGTTGGAGCACCACCTCATGCATTAAAAGGTTAAGGTTCTGATCCCTGGTGGGGTCGCAATAGGAGGCAATCAATTGATGTGTCTCTTTCACTCTGATATTTCTCTCTCGCTCTGCCCTCCCTTCCTTTCTCTCTAAAATCAATATCCTTAGGTGAGAATTAAAAAAAAAATGATAATAAGGAATGAATTAATAAAACAGAAATTTGAAAGAATATATGCACCCCTATGTTCACTGCAGCATTTATACAGAGGTCAAGATCTGGAAACAATCCAAGTGCCCATCAGTAGACAAGTGGATCAAAAATGGAATAGTATGCAGCTGTAAAAAAGAAGGAAATCTAATCTTTTGAGACAGCAAGAATGAACCGGAAGATTATTATGCTAAGTGAAATAAGCCAGTCAGAGAAAGACAAAGACCATATGATCTCACTTACATGTGGAATCTAAAAAACAAAATAGAAACAGAGGTATGCATACGTGGACAGACTGACAGGTGTCAGTGGAAAAAGGGCAGGGGACTGGATCAAAGGAGATGAAGGCACTAGCCAAAAGACATATATACATAGCACACAGACAGAGACAACAGTGTGGTGACAGCCAGAGGAAAAGGGGAATGGGGACTAGGTGGAGGTGGGCAAATGGGGGTGGGGGCTGTGGGGCATGGGCACAGTATGCACTGTATAGACTATGTTTTATTGAGCTGTATACTTGAAACCTGCATGGTTTTGCAAACCAACATCGTCCCAATAAATTGAGTTAATAAAAAAATAAGTGGGAGAGTAGAGCTTCCCATCTTTATTGGCAGACGAAGCAGATACAATGTGTTTCCTGTCTTTCCCACAAGTAGCTATGGGAAGGGAGGGGGGGCGGGACTGGGACAGGATGTCCTTCCCTGACATGTCACTCACCAGCCTATATCTTTAAATTTTTTAATGGCCATCAGATCTGACATCCCAGGAGTCCATCCCATAAAACAAAAGAATTAGAAATAACTTGTTATGAAGACTAAATAAGTGCTTGATTTCATTTTCAATTCTTAAATTTCTTTCAAGTGTGTTCTTTTCCTTATAGTTGTAGTCTGAACTTATAGTGACAATTTCAGGGACTTCGGAGAAGGATAACATTTACAGAGAAACAGCTCAAAGAAACTTTGGTAGCCTAATACTGTTGCCAGTTTGCAAGCGAACCGTGGAGAAACTGGGAACTGGACAAATGAAACGGGAGAAGTGCCTGGAGACCTAAGACAGCTCTAGGGCGCAGAAAGGGACTTTGTTCTCTCTTTAAGGCACTGTAAGATTGATTATATACTTGCCAACTTCCCTTTGATGACAGGAAATGTCATTTATCTTTATATCCCTAGCGACAGATACAACCAACAATAAAATATTTGTTGAGTAGAACTGAGTGAAAACTGCGCGGGAATAAGGTAGGTAAAAGGATACCGAAGTAACATAGCCTCGGATATATGAAACTTAAAAAGATTTACTGCACGATTAACTGCAAAGGAAAAGCGACTTCAGCGGAGCACCTTTTCAGATGAGGGGTCATCAAACTAGAATAGGAGAGATGATCCGAGTTCCTGTTAAGTGAAAATCAATGCGGCAACAGGTTTGAATTCAGCAGTGAAAAAGGGAGAAGCGACAGCGACGTGCAGATTGATTTGCATTTTTTCAGATGAGATGTCAACACCCGAAGGCAAAGGTCTGAGTCCCGGAGCCCGGCCGGCGAAGCTCGCTTTGGGCTGGTTTCTTAACAGAACTACCAGGAAGCCCTAAAAGACGTACAGCTCAGGCTGGTATCTTGGCCTAATAACTTCCGTGTGTGGGGGTGTGCAAGAGGGAGCGCCGCCCGCGGACTTCCGCGTGCGGGAGACCTCGGATCTCCGCCCGGCTGCGCCACGCCCAGTCCTCGAGAAAAAGCGCGCTCCACGCCGGGGCCACCCCCACCTCCGCCGGACGGCCGGGCCGGGGGCGGGGCCGCGGGCTCGTCGCTGCCGTTCGCAGGCCCGCGGGCCGCTTGGCCACGCTCGCCGTCGCCACGCCTCACGACTACATTTCCCAGCAAGCCCCGGGCCACCCGCGCGCCGCAGTTGACCCATTTCCCGGCCCGTCCCGGGCTCGGCCGGCCCCCGCGCCGAGGCGGCTGCTCCCTGCTGACTGGGGTGTGGGCGGGGAGCGGCGGAGGGAGGAGGAGGCGCTGCTGGCCGCCGCCGTTGCCTCAGCTGCTGGGCGCTGGGCAGCTCACCGGGTTTCTGCGGCCGCCATGGACGAGCAGGCGGGTCCCGGCGTCTTCTTCAGCAACAACCACCCGGGCGCTGGCGGTGCCAAGGGTCTCGGGCCTCTGGCGGAGACGGCCGGCGACGGGGCGGCTGCGGCGGGGGCGGCCAGAGCCCAGTACAGCCTCCCGGGGATCCTGCACTTCCTGCAGCACGAGTGGGCCCGCTTCGAGGTGGAGAGAGCCCAGTGGGAGGTGGAGCGGGCGGAGCTGCAGGTAAAGACCCTCCCGGCCAGGCCCTCTTCATCCCGCCTCTCCGCTCCCCTTCGCCCCGCCCCGGACCCTTCCCCCTCCCCCTTCGGTCCCCGCTGGTCCCCTCCCCTTTGCTCCCACCCGTCCCACCCGGGACTGTCCCCTTCCTCCCTTCACCTGTGCCTTCGGCTGCCCCCACTTCCTTGACCCGGGTTCCCACTGCCGCCCTGATGCGTTGTTTACCCTCCCCGCTCCTTTTCGGTTTTGCGCCTTCTTTCTCTGAACTCTGTCTGCGTTCAGCTCTCTCGGCAGCCCGCATTTCGGGTCTCCCCGTTCTGGGTACTGATGGGGCTAACCGTGGCTTTGAAAGACGCGGAGCAAATCCTCCATCCCCAGTCCGCGGTCTAGAGACGTTCCCGCAGCAGGTATCGGCAGTTGGCTTCTCTGAGAGGAAGGTGATCAAAGAGACAACAGAAGTTGTGTCTGTGAGGCCTGGACTCCGGGCGAGAAGCTGACGTTGGGGGAAAGTGTTACTAGGAATATCAGCTCTCTTTTTAAATATGTAAATGTTTCTTCTCTTCTTCCCACACTCCCTCACCCCCTCCCGCGTCTCCTTTAGGTATTTCAGGTTCATGGATTTTCCAGGAGGGACCTAGATGATCAGAGTGAGGTGCTAATTCAGAGATGGTTTCCTGTTGTCAGAATCTAAAACTTGTCGAGGATTAATTTTATGTTCAGTGTTTTTGTGAAATTGACTTTTACTTTAAAAGGAAATAAAGGGGGCTTGAAAGTTGGTTACGTTTCCTGCATAACGTGCAAGGTAAAGTGTGTCCAGGGAGGAGCTATAGTGGGCTCCTCTTACAAGGATAAAGGGTGGCCAGCACTTAAACAGGCCACCATTCTGAGTTGGTAGGTAGGTGTCCCTGGCTGTTCTGCAAACTTCCAAGCCATACAGCAGTTTCACAGGGGCCGTAAAGAACTGCGAGTGGCTGTGCCTTTCTGCTTTGCTAGCTAATCCTGGATGCGTATGAAATCTGAGTATGGTTTTGGTTGGTGACACACATGAAGTTAAAATGCTAACCAGCCTGTCACTTTTTTTGGTAACATGTATTTTCTTTGGCACTTAAGGAAAAGAAAAGGAGAAGTCTGTTACATAGAATCTGTGCTGGAACAGGCTGCTTTTGGTGTAGTGCAAGTGGCAGTGGAAGGAGCGGGGAGACAGGGTTATGGTGTGAGCTGGGCTTGCTGCTAGCTGTGTGACCTTGAGGACATCCTCTACCCTCTCTGATCTTCAGTTTCATTACTTATTCATTCAGCACATTTATTCAGTGCCAGGCGTGTGCCTCCAGGCCCTGGGATTAGCAAAACTGACAAAGCCTCTGCCCTGGTAGGGTTTACGGTTTAGTCAGGTAATCAGCAAATGCAGCTGTGTAATATACTGACCCATAGTGCCAACTGCTATGAGAAGAGTTAAATCAGGGTACAGGATGGAGTGTGGCAGGGCAGCACTTTAGACGGGGTGGTCAGGGAAGGCCTCTGGGAGGAGTTGAATGAAGTGAGGGAGTGACTTACCCTTTCTAAGATTCCTCCTTATTCTTTGTATTTCTATTCTTTGGCGGCTTTTTCATTCCTACTGTTGTGCTACTTTACTATCTAGTCTTCTGATATTTGTAATGTTTCTTATAATGAATCTGACCATGTCTGTATAGTAACCAGCAGGCTTAAATGCTTCATTCACATTTACTAGTAATTCACCTTTATTAGCAGTGAATTCCATAAATGAGCTTGTGGATTTCAGACTTCAAGAAAGTGTTAAAGGCAGGCTTTAACTTTAATGTTGTACAGTCATAGAGAATGATTTTTATGTGTAATCACTTAAATTTTAATTTCTTTTCCAGTTTAGGGAATGTAAGATAAGTCACAATAATTTGGTCAAAAACAAACAAGAAAACAACTTAGTCTCCTACCTGTGAAGGTTTGGGAATTTCCAACCCATCTCACCCCACTGTGTTTAAATTTTTTAACTTACCTGTAACTGTAGACACTCTTCAATTTTATATGCGCACACAAACAACATCCTGGGTTATTTATGGCAAATGTTTAAGGTAGGTTTCCCATTGGTGCTGAGTATATTAAGGACACTATATTTTTATAGTATCTTCTGGTTTGTGCTCAAATTACATTAAGCATCCATGGAGAAACTTTAAAAAAATGTGTCATATTTTCCAAACAGAGCAAGTATTATGAATTTTGGGGGGAGAGAGTTTGCAAGAACCTGAGGTTTTTTGACCCCCTTATTAGTATTATTGAAATGTAGCTCATATCGTGCCGTGGCTGATTGGCTCAGTGGATTGAGCGCCGGCCTGAAAACCAAAGGGTTGCCGGTTCAATTCCCAGTCAGGGCACATGCCTGGGTTGTGGGCCAGGTCCCCAGTTGGGGGTGCGCGAGAGGCAACCACACGCTGATGTTTCTCTCCCTTTCTTTCTCCCTCCCTCCCTTCCCCTCTGTCTAAAAATAAGTAAATAAAATCTTTAAATCTATATATATCTTATGTATTTACATCAACATCATTAAATTTGAAAATATCCTTTTATTTTTTTTACCGTTAGAATTTTCTAAGAAAAACAAGAGGAGTTGAATGAATGATGATGATACTTGGTGTCTTCCTTTTAATTTTTAAATAATCTCTTCGGAAGTCATTAACACCAAGTTAACAAAAGTACCTTTAAGATTAAGTCCAATTTTTCCCTTCAGGAACCTGTCAGTCTTGCTCTTTCACATTGGCAGGGCAGAATTGTGAAAGCCAATCCAAGCACACATCTATCTACCTGGCCTGCTTTCACCACTTCCTCCTTCAGATCTGAAGAGTAAGAACTGGTCACATGGTAAAAACTTATTTGTCACTTGTTCCCTCTTGCCCATTGTGATATATATTACTCTTTTTTTACTTTTAGTAATCCCCCTCACCACCACCATGCAGATGAGAATGGGAAAAGAATGGTCAAAATTATTACCGAGCTTTGTATTTATAAAAGGAATTGGAAATGCGATACATAGCATTTTAAAGAATTTTGTGTGATACACATTGGGCTAGATTACCTCAAAGAAATATGCAGTCTAATAACAGTGATAGAACAAACAAAATGCAGAAGAATCAGTGTTTATCATTTTGGGGGTTTAAATTTTTTTAGAAAAGCACAAGAGCTTAGCAGTGAGCGGGGAGAATAGCAGGAAGAAAGAACTTCATGAGGTAATGAGAATGTAAGGCTCAGTATTTGAAAATTACTGACTTATGGGAAAGCAAGCACGTAAATAAAAAATAAAAGTCATTGCTCTAGATTTTGGGGTGTGTGTGTGTGTGTGTGTGTGTGTGTGTGTGTGTGTCTGTTGTGTATTAGGGGAGGCTCTGCTATTTACCTGGAAATACTAGAACTGTGAAAAAGCTGTGATGATTAGGGCCTGTTGTGTGGAGCATGATACTCGAGTGTGCATGAATCCGGGCTTTGGCGTTAGTGATTCATATTTTCTTTCAACAGATGTTTTTCAAGTGCCTATTTCATGCCAGGTCCTGTTCTAGGCACTGGAGAAGCAACGATGGTTAAAACAGATCCTTCCTACACGAAGCATAAATTGTGGTGAAAGACAGTAATAAATAAATGCATTCTTAAAATGTTAGATGGTAAAAAGTGCTATGATAAAGTGTGACGAGTTGGTTATGGAGTGCTCGGGAGGGTAGGGTACGGAAGAAAGGCTTTACTGATGAGGTGCCATTCATTTGAGCAAGACTTGAAAAGGTGAAATGTGAGGAAGAGTGTTCTAGGCAGAAGGAACAGTAGAGGAAAGGAACACGCTCACCATGCTTGAGGAATAATAAGGCAAGTTTCGCTGGAGTAGAGGAGGAGAGAAGAAGTGATGTCAGAGACACTGAGTCTTGCCATGGTAAGGACCTTAGATTTTACCTCAGCAAGATGGGCAACTACTGAAATGTTTAGAGCAAAAGAGTGACACCATCTTCAAACGGAGCCCTTTGGTAAGGTTCAGAATAGACTTGGAGGGGAGATGATGGTAGAAAAATCAGAGTCTAGTTAGGAGGCTTGTTGAATAATCCAGGCCAGAGAAGAACTAGAGTGTCAGTAATGGGAGATGGGACTGTATATATTTTGATACATATTCAAAATATAATGGATTCTGAATACATATTTGAAGGTAGATTCAGCAAGATGTGCTGGAGGATAGGATGTGAAACTTGAGAAAAAAGGGCATTCAAAGTTGTTTTGAATGAGCATCTTCATGGGACTGTTGACAAGATATACTGAGCACTTATGGACACAGTAGACACTTAAAATAACAGTTTATTTTTTATTATTATAACTTATTTACAGTTATAGTGGAAAGCAACATGGCATAGATCTGGTTTTAAATCTTTGCACTAAGACTTACTGTTTTTTTAATGCAAAAAATACATATTTGCCATAATTCTGATCTCTTAGAACGTTAGTTTCCTCATGTGTAATATGAGGATAATAAACTACCTTGTGAGAATTAAATGATATTTTAAAATACCTAGCAAAGACTCGGTACATAACACAAAGTAAGTGCTGAATAAATAGATGGTAAAATGCATGATGGCAAATTTGTATATGTCCTTGTTCACACCTCTCCTGAGGCTAGAGCATGTACGTGCCGTCCTGGAACCATGCAGTGTAATATTCTGTCACTAATGGGCGTTTAACAGCAGTCAGCTTCAAAACATTGATAATGCAGTTCAAATGCACTTGCTTTACTTAATAACTCACTATGTGTTATCTTGAACTTACATAGACATGTCTGAATTTGTTTATCTTAACCATGGATGACTTCTTGGGTAATAAATTGTATATATTTACTAACCACTCTATAAAACTAATTTTTGGTTTTATTTGGGTCTTTAAACTTGGAGCTATTGTACCTCTTTGTGGTATGGTATATTTATAAACAGATTCATTTTTTATTCTAGTCATCCTTGATAATTTTATAATCTTCAATTATATTTTGGAAAGATTATAGAGGCTTTACTCTTTTAAAACATAAACTAATATTTATCACTTTCATTTAGTGTTTCTCAACTTTAGCTGCAATATTAGAATAATTTGGGGGAACTTTTAAAAATATTAATTCCCTGCCCTGACCAACGTGGTTCCATGAGTTGGACATCATCCCACAGAACTAAGGGTTGCTGGTTCTGTTGCCAGTTTGATTCCAGGTCAGGGCACATGCCTGGGGCGCGGCGCATGTCCCTGGCTGGGGGTGTGCTGGGGGCGTGCAGGCAGTAGCTGACTAATGTTTCTCTCAATCATCTTTGTTTCTGTTCTTCTCTTTCTCCCTCCCTTTCCCTCTGTATATAAATAAATAAATAAGGTCTTTTTAAAAAATTAATTCTCTGACCTCTGCCCCAGGCCAGTTAAGTCAGATTATAGGAATTAGGGCCCCTGGTATTAGTAGTTTTTGAGCTCCCTTTAGTACTAATATGCAACAGAGATTGGGAACAACTCCTTTAGTTGTTCTTTTCTGTTTTTACACATATAGTTTGACAATTTCAACACTTGTGTTGGTATTCCAGATATGGATGGCTTTTTATAGAATTTGGGATATAATTTTTGTTATGTTTCTGTTCTTTCTGATGGTAGCTAGCATTTTATTTTTAGGCAGTAGGCTATTATAATTTGAATCACCTCCCTTAGACGGAGAGATGCAGTGATAGAGTGAGTAATCTTTGGGCTGGAATGAACTTTGGAAATAATCAGCTACCTCCTTCTTTCACAGGTAAAGTGAGATCCTGAGAGAGGTTAAATAACCAAGAATGAAATAGGTTTTGTCCAAGCTCTGTCACTTAAATCTCCAGATACCTTTGCAGTTGTTTTTTTTTAAAAAAAATCTTTCAAGTACATTATCTTGCTTGATCCTTACAACCTTCTGACATAATCATTCACTAATGATTAGTTAATCATTTTTCTTTTTATTTAAAGCAACAGACATGGAGATTTTACTATGCTGTTGGCTACATATAAGATTTTCTTTTGACTTTGGTGTTCTGTAGTTTCATTGTGATGTGTCAATATTCAGATTTTATTTTATTTGGGATTTTGTTAGGCTTCTTTAATTTGTGGATTGGCATCTCATTAGCTCTGTAAAATTCTCACTCATTATCTTCTTGGATTTCTCTCCTTTCTTGTCCTCTTTTCTTTTCCTTTGGATCTCTGATTACATATATCTTAGGCCTTCTTTATCTGCTCTATGCTTTCCATCTTTTTATCTCTATCTGCTTTATTCTGGATAATTTATTCTGGTGTATCTTCAAGTCCATTAATTTTTTCTTCAGTTGAATCTAATCTTTTAAAGCTATCCTGTGCGTTTGTAATGTTAGTTATTGTTGAAGTTCAGTTTTGTTCCTTTTAAAATCTGCTGTATCTTGCCCTGGCTGATGTGGCTCAGTTGGAGGGTTGTCTGGTAGCCGAAGGTTGTGGGTTCCATCCTTGGTCCAGGTGCATACAATAACTGGTCCGGGCATGGATGGGAGGCATCCGATCAATGATTCTCTCTCACATCAATATTTTTCTCTCTTTCTTTTTTTCTACAAGCAATGAAGAAATGTCCTCAGGTGAGGATAAAAAACATTTTTTAAATCTGCTGTATCTTTTCCTAATAGTTTACTTTTTCCTGTAGGTCTTTTCAGAATTGTCTCTTATTTTTTAAACCTAGCAAGGATGGTCATTTTATAGTTGGTGTCCCTGTTCTTTCTATATGTGAGGTGTTGGAGGTCCCTTTCTGTGGTCTATTGATTTTGCTCATTCTTTCTTTGATGACTTGTTTTTTTTTTTGTGTCTGTGTGCATAGTTAAATTATGTGCTGCTCACTGTCCTTAAAGAAATATGAGATTAATCTGAGGTCTCAAATAAAGATAGCTTCTTCAGAAAATGTTTGCATTTGCTTCTGATAAGTTTCTGGAGGCATTACCTGGACTGAACTACTTTAAAGCAAATTCATTGCTGTAAGTTTTGGACCATCCAGGTGATGCATGTTTTGGTTGTGAATACATTTGAGGGTCTGTATACATCTGTTTCACCTTTGCTTTGAGGGTATAAACCCTTTAGCGTCTTAGCAAAATGTGGGGTATATCTGCTGTTAGACTCTTTATTCCCCATGGTCCTGATCTTTGATTTTTGCCTTTTGGGTCCTGCAAGGCTATCCAAACTAAAGTTCAGATTTGTTCTGATTGGCCAGTACCCAAAAGGAAAAAGTGGCTTTTGTTCCCTTTCTTCAGTAGGTTCCCAGTTTCTCTTCAATTTTGACCAAATAATTCCTTACTATCTTGTAAGCTTTGCTTTTTAAGATGATTGTAAAAATAGTTCAGCTAGAATTTTTATCTCTTTTCAGTGGGCGGGTTATTTCAAGGCATCATTAATGTAAGTGGATTTCCCTTACTTTCACAAACTGACATAAAAGAATGGACCCAGTAAGTATCTGGGGAGAAATATCCTTGATGGCAGTTCTTTATCAAGAGATGTGCCTGGTTGGCCCTAAAGGTTATATATTATCCAAGTCTACTTTCCTTTGAGTTCTAGTGGTAGAGAAAGGCCTACAACTTTTCTCCAAAATCTCAGTAATTTAAGGAGAATTTAAAACAAACAAACCCCTTTACTGATCAGCCTTTGAAAGGTGTTTCATTGCTGGGCCATTAGAAATAATTGCCCTTGGGCTCTTTAGAGTTTCTTGCTTTGGTGGCTATTTGGATGAAACAATCTATTGACCATCATGATTTTGCTGTGAAAAGTGTGGGTCAGAGTCATATAGCTTCATCACTTTTGATTTATAATTTTTCTGGGCTTTGTAGATGATAAAGATGTAAATTGTAGATGATAATACACCCACTAAACAGAGTAGTTATAAGATTTTAACAAGATAAAATATGCAAAGTGTATTACCCATAATAGGTGTCCAGTAAGTGGTTTGTTCTTCTTGGTTGACGTTTCTATGGACAGAATGTGTTTGATTGTATTAATTCTTTAAATCAAATTTTAGATGCCAAGAACTGGTTTCAGTGATCCATCCCGTGTAGTAGCTGCTTACATTCTCTTTGCCCTATTAGTAGTGGCTTAAGGACAATAAACTGGCTATATTTGGAGTAGGAGCAGGCCAGAGATGGTGGTAGTAGGCATTGAAGCCTACAAATAGTAACAGAAGAAAATTGGGAGTTTGGGAGACAGTCCTGAGTTGGGGAAGGCGTAAAAGAAAGGGAGAGACAGGGGAACAGAGAGGTGGGGGAAGAAGAGACAGACAGGAAGGAAAAACTGCACTGTACACATTAATGTGTTCTTAATAGCATTTTAGTGCTTGTAATGGTAGAATTCTAGGACTGACTGGGGTGGAGACACACACACCCAACACACAGACATCCCCCACCCCCCGCCTCCCCCTAAATCTCTATTCTTAATTTTCTGTCCCCTCCGTTGAACTAAGAATATTTTACCTCCTGAGGGACCTTAGAATTTAGGTAGCCTCATCTCTTGTTCTATTAGTTAGGGCCAGAGAGATGAAGTGACTTGTCTTAGATCATCTGTGAGTTGGTATAGAGTTTGTTTAGATTCCAGGTGTCCTAGTACCCAGGCCATGGCATTGTTCTCCGTACTGCATCATCTCCTTTAATTGGTCCTGTTGAAGCTGCTTCTGATCTGAAGTAGCCAAGTGAAGTATAGTATTTAGATGATTAAGTATTCTTTGAATAGCTGTCATCCTTTAAAGTAAATTCTTACTACTTATTTCAAGTTTTTCTTCAAGTAGAACAACTTAGTAGAATAATTTCTTCAAGTAGAATAATTCTTTAAGGGGCTCAGGGAAGTCACAATTTGTGTTCCTCAAAATTGTTTACCTATGTATTGCCCCATTTTAATAATTTTATTTTCATGTAAGGCCTTAAATACTGAAATACAATGTCTATTTCTTTTTAAAATGTCTGCGAATTTGGATCTTTTCATCTTGTTCCGAGAGTAGCCTAATTAGGTTCTGTGTGTGTGTGTGTGTGTGTGTGTGTGTGTGTATTTTTAATATAGTTTGTGTTTATTGACCATATTATCAGTTTGTGTAATACTTTGGTTATTAGGTAATTCTTAGCCCATTTGTTATACACATAGTATGTTTGAGCAGAATAATATGTTAACCATGTCTTTTCTCTAATGCAGTAAGGTATTTGAGAAAATAAAATTACTTTTTGTGGGGCAGACTAAATGTCATTTAACCTGTATTGTAAAAGTGCCTTATCTGAACAAGATGGTGGAATATAGGAAAATATTGATATGTAAGAAGGAAAAGTTACTGTAGAGTTAGCTAGAAGCAGTGTGGCACGAGGAAAAGTGTGAGTAGGTATTTTGTTTTCGAGATAAGATGGGGAGAAAATAAGGGTGTACAAGTCCTGGAATTTAGGTGAGCTTTGGGAAATATTGCACAAGGTTGGGTGGAATAGGTATTTTGGGCGTGGTGAGAACGTTCTTGGCATAAGTGCACTATAGAGATCTAAGGAAAAGTCCAGGGGGAGTGTTTCATTACTCTACACAAAGGTTCCATTAGCACTCATTTACATGTGACACAAACTGGATCCAATACCAGCATATCTAGTTAGGAGAAATAAACATGATGGCAAATTCCACAAGGGTGATACCAGCTTTACCTGGTGGAAAATTACAGCCCAGTCTGTGACTGGTTCTCAATTTTTTTGTTTATACTTCCTAAATGAGAAGGTTACATAGTGAGCAAGGGATCCTAAATTATAGGCACAATTAAAACCTGCTCCTAAGGAATGTGGAGTCTTATAAAGCTGAAAGGAGGAAAGAAGGAGGAGCCAGTGGATCTGGGTCAGCATCCCTACTGAACTTGAAAGAATAAGAGTCAACCGGGGAGGATGGTACCATGGTCCCAGTAATTGAACCCATTTATCTATTGCTTCCTCTCTTTCCTTTCTTCTTTACCCTCCAAAAACAGTAATAGTTTCACTTACTGGGCACTTACTGTGTGCCAGATACAATGCTAAGCACTTTACATGTATAGTCTATTTTAATGTTTGTAAAACCATATGTGGTAGATACTAATAATCATTCCCTAATTTAGAGGTAAGTTAAATAATTTGCCATAAGAAAAGTCTGAGTTATAGGCCTGGGCATGGTAAGTAGAAGGAAATATTTTGATATTTTTCTTGTTCTCTCGTGCTCTGAGTCAATGTCAGAGCCGGGATGTTTTCCTCTCTCGATGTATGATGAATTTCTAATAATCTCCCAGAGGTTCAGTTTACTTTCTTTGGGAAAACTCTCTGACCGCCAGACACAAGGAAGCTTCATGCTTGTATGTATGAGAGAAGCTTTGTTATCCAAAACCATCCAGACTGGTGGTTGGGCAGTGAATTTAAAAAGATGGTTAAGATGATACTTTAAATTTAAGTTAAATTATATAAATGAATAATCACTTGCCATTGTAAGACCAAGCCAACTAACCCCTCACTTTTTTTTTTTTTTTACAATGCTGATTGGAGTTCTGTGTTGACTTTCTTAAATCATCTACAATTTTAATGCTTTTGTAATACATACAGTAATATATAATACACAATACAATTGTTTATGATTTCTGGTTTTGGCTTTCCTTGAGGAAAGCACGCAATACACAGTACAAAATCCTAGATTTTTATGACTTTTCTCCCAGTCTTTTACAGTTGTTTCACCCATACCTAATTTGACAGAGAATCTAGTGGATCTCCTTTATTGCCTTGACTTTCTGAAGCATTCAGTGTAGTCTTTTTCATCATACCCATGTTCTGTGGTTTATATAATATTTAATTGAATTATCTAATCAGTAATAAGTGCAAATATCATATGCAGGTTTGGAAGGAAACCAGTTGACTTGTGGTGAGCTTATACAACTCTACTGTGGGAAGCGAAGTGTATAAGTGAACTATAAAGAATAGCTTGCTCTGTGTGTGAATATTTAATACGTGCTCTGGGCAGAGTTTTACAAGGGGACTAGAGAATTCTGGTTAATCCATAGGGTGGGTTAAGAGAGAATTAGTGGTGAGAACTTCCACTGTATCTCAGTTATACCATCAATTTCATGCTTTGTATGTTTGTTTCCTCAGTAGAATGTGACTCACTTCAGGGAGTTTTTGTCTCCCTAAAGTCCAGCAGAGTTGACTGACACATAGTAGCTGCTTGATAAATGGTTCTTGAATGAGTCATGTATTAGGTATGTCCTGTCTCCCAGCTCAATTTTGTCCTTAAGGGCAGGTCTTATGTCCCAGATATTTTTGATATTTACAATGTTCGTTGTAAATGTTGTAACTGTACAATATTATGTTCTTATATAGAGAACAGCCTATCTATTCCTTTTGCTTGCTAGCTAGTTCTGCCTTACAATTTGCACTGGAAAGAGCCTTTTAGAGCAAGTAGTACTGTGTTCTGTGGTGTAGAGCACTGCCTAGGCCCTGCCAAGTCACTCTGACAGAGCTCATTTCAGGGACGCCACTGGCTTCCTAATTGCAGCTTAATGTTAGTTGCAGCAAATGGTGCATGGATCTTGGTAGTTGTGATGTGTAGGTTTGTTTTCTTTTCCTTTTGTGTGTTAAATATGGACTGCCAGGAAATGTCTTCGGCATCATGTACTAAAAAATCTTTATAATCAGTGTCATGTAACATTTTTTTTCTTTTCTAAAGCCCATACTTTCAAATTTTACACACATTTCTTATTCCTGTTAAATACAAAGCAAATTGAATATTTTTCTATGAAGGTAAATCTTATTTTAAATAAAATATAGCTATTACTACTTAACATTCTACATTTCTGATTTTGTTTTTAGTTGCAGTACCAATATATTGTGATTTTAAAGCTTTTTAAAATTTTATTCTAAATAATGAAATGAAAATGCCTCAATTATTCAGAATTTAAAATGAAAATTCTGATTTTCTTATGTGTGTTTTTTAATTAAAAATTAAAGTTTAGCTTTTTAGATTCTTATAGCTAGACAACTGAGAAGAAGCACAAAATGCTAAAATACGGAAATACTAACGTTGTCAAAACCTCATAGAAAACTTATCAAGAATTTTTAAAAACTTTTTTAACATATATTTTATTGATTATGCTCTTACAGTTGTCCCATTCTTTTTTCTCTCCTTTATCCTCCTCTTCCCAGTACTCCCATTCTCATCAGCATCTCCCCCGCCTTAGTTCATGTCCATGGGTCATACATATAAGTTCTTTGGCTTCTCCATTTCCTAGACTAGTCTTAACCTCCCCGTCTGTTTTGTGCCAATTATGCTTCTTATGTCCTGTACCTTTTCCTCCATTCTCCTTCCCCTTCCCCACTGATCTTCCTCCATGTGATCTCCATTTCTGAGATTCTGTTCCTCTTCTGTTGTTTGCCTAGTTTGTTTGTTTGTTTGTTTAGATTTAGTTGTCGATAGTTGTGAGTTTGTCATCATTTTACTGTTCATAGTTTTCATCTTCTTTTTCTTAGATAAGTCCCTTTAACATTTCCTATAATAAGGATTTGGTGATGATTATCTCCTTTATCTTACCTGGGAAACATTTTGTCTGCTCTTCCATTCTAAATGATAGCTTTGCTGGATAGAGTAATCTAGGTTGTATGTCCTTGCTTTTCATCACTTTGAAAACTTCTTTGCAACCCCTTCTTGCCTGCAAGGTTTCTTTTGAGAAATCAGCTGACAGTCTTATGGGAACTCCTTTGTAGGTAACTCTCTCCCTTTCTCTTGCTGCATTTAAGATTCTCTCCTTATCTTTAATCTTGGGTAATTTAATTATGATGTGTCTTGGTGTGTTCCTCTTTGGGTTCAACTTTTTTGGGACTCTCTGAGCTTCTTGGACTTGTATGTCTATTTCCTCCACCACATTGGGGAAGTTTCCTTTCGTTGTTTTTTCAAATAAGTTTTTCAGTTTCTTGCTCTTCCTCTTTTTCTTCCGGCACCCCTATGATTCAGATATTGGAACTTATTAAGTTGTCCCAGAGGTTCCTAAGCCTCACCTCATTTTTTGAATTCTTGTTTCTTTATTCTGTTCTGGTTGAATGTTTATTTCTTATAATTCATTGATTTGAGTTCAAGTTTCCTTCCCTTTGAAACTGGAGAAACAAATGTTCGTGCTCCCTGTTACCTACCAGACCCACTAAGAAGAGACAGGGATTGAATCTTTTTGGGCACGTTTTTCAGATGGCTGGCGAACTGAGAAGACAGTGGGCTTGTACCCTAACAGACCATTTTCAATTCAACGGACCATTTTAAACTGATTCTTTTTATAAGGAGAAGGAAAATGTAGGTAAGCAGTTTGGAATTCAGGGAAAAAGTTAATCAGATAAAAAGCTGCAACATTCTTTTATCTGTGCCCTGGGAGGTGGTCTTTATCTGTGTCCTGAGCAGTGGACATCTCACCCTGTAGCATAATGGCTCAGATACCATCTTGATTACTTGCAGTCCTCTGGAGGCACAAAGGTGGAATTGTTTATGGTCTCCTGGAGTCAAGGTGGGTCGTAGCTTCAATTCCTAAAACAAGAGCTTTTTACATATTGATTACTAAGCTTATTAGCTATTACCTGAAACTAAAATTTTTCCAACATTTGAGCCCCCAGTCACCTTCACTGTTGGTTCCCTATATATTTTTATTTATTTCACTTTGTATAGCCTTCACATCTTCCTTTATTTTGTGGCTGTACTCAGTCATTTCTGTGAGCAGCCTGATTACCAGTGTTTTGAACTCTGCAACTGATAGGTTGACTATCTCCTTGTCGCTTAGTTCTTTTTCTGGAATTTTGATCTGCTCTTTTATTTGGTCCCTATTTCTCTGTCTTCGTGCACCAGTCTGAATTAATGTGTCTTCTTTAACTCCTTGGTTGTCGGACTTCCATACTGTTCGATTTTCTGGCAGCTCTGGTTGTTTTTTGTTTTTAAATTGGTTGTTTCCTTTTTTTGGTTATGCAAGGAGGCAAATCATATCTACCTATGCCTCCATCTTGGCCAGAACTCCAAAATGACAAGAATTTTTAAAAACTATGCTTTTGCTTGCAAACCTTTTGGTTGGGATATTAGGTGCTTACTGAATACCTGGCATATCTCTCTCACTGGAGATATACTGTATTTTTCCATGTATAATGAGTACTTTTTTGCCCAAGTTTTTGAGGGAGAAATAAGGATGCATATTAAACATAGTCGTGCTAATTCCATATCTATATAAATGTTTTTAATTCTTTTAAAAATTTCTTGTACCTTTTATCTGTTCTTGTGTTTTGTAATTATTTGTTACATAAAGTTCCTTGTACCAGAATATGTTAAAAAATAAATGCTAAAATTCTTTTACAATAGAAAAATCAAGTATCTAAATATAAAGAAATAAAAGACTAAATTAAAACAAAAGATTTTTTTCCTGAAAGTTTGGGCCAAAAATGTGGGTGCACATTATATACAGGACCGCACTCATACATAGGAAAATACAGTAGTGCAAAACAGGCAGATGTGGTTCTCCCTCACATGTAGCTTATAATGATTCTTAACTTCAGGTAGACCTGAGTCCAATATACCAATGGTAGTATCCACTTTGGTGATACTATTTTAGTTTTCCCCATTAAATAAAAACCAACCAACCAATAGTAACAACAAAAGAAACTCCTTTCTCAGCTCTTATGCATTGGTCCTCTCATCCTATCTCTTATTCTCCTTTATTTCTTTGTATAGACCACATTTACTACCTCCACTTTTTTACTAGTCTCATCTTTCTCTCTGTTTCTTTGTTCTCTTTCCCTTTGGGGGGTTATTCATTTCTCTGTCTCTTGTGATCTTGCTTTCAGTTCTCCATTCAGTTGTTCACCAGATTATACTGTTTTTGTACCCCCCGCCCCCCTCCGGCCAGTAGCTACTCTTTGATTCAAGTCCTTCCATTCCAGTTAAATCTTTTTGTTTAGGCCCCTCATAAAATTACATCTCTAGCTAGTCATGATATTTTTCCACATTTATAATTCTACTTCTTGAATTTCTTACTGTCTTTACCTGGATGCGCTATCACGTGAAACTCAATCATCCTTTCTAAAATTCTCCCACACCAAGTTGACCTTTCTTCTCATACCTAGCCCCTCATTTACCTTTTTTAGAACCCTAGATTGAGTGTTCACTGAACATTTCACTCTCTTGGTTCTCTCTCTCCCCACAGTGCATGTGATATTGTAAACTGTGTAATGTTTTAAATCCAGTTTTGACCATTTAATTCCTAATGCTATTGTTATTCTGGTCCAGACCCTCATCATCTTATAGCTGGATGACTGCGGCAGGGGTCTTCCTAATTCTTTTTTACCTCTGGTCTTCCCCTTGGCCAAGGTATTTCTACACTGTACTGCCTCTCAAGTTTCTAAAATTATTGATTTGTTTAAGACAGTCTTTTTATTTTTGCCTATAGTAGATTTCACATCTCTCCATGATTAGGCTGTTTATATTTCCTACCTGTTAGGGTACTCCATCTAAACCAAAGCAGTGCAATCTTCCTTTGTACATAAGACATGTCTACTTTGTTTGTTTTTTTTTTAAAATCAATGTTCAAAAGGGTTTGTTATTCTGAAATGTCCTTTTATCACCTTGTGGTTTGTATTACTCTTTCAGATTTATAGGTTCTGTATTCAAGTTTAGCTTAATTCACATTTCCAACATGAAGAGCTTTTGAATACTGTTGGTTTTTAGAGATTGTTCTTTTTTTACTACTTGCTTTGTCATTTGGCACTTGGGGTATGCTTCTGTATGTTATTTACTTGCTTTTTATGAATCTGTTTAATTAATTTCGCAAATATTTATTGGGCATCTGCTACATGCAAGTGACTGTTCTGGGCATTGGGGGTATAGTAGTAAATAGCATAGACAGTCTCTGTGCTCTTGGAGCTTTAGCAGCTTCCTCTCTGTACCTTATTTTTTTGTGTTGTTGTATTTCTTGCACCTATCACAGTATGTATTAATAATGATGATGTTAAAATTGAGTTCAAACTTGCAAGGAGCCAGAAAAAAGAAAAAACCCACTATAGAGGTGAAGATGATTATTCTGTAGGATGAAGATATCTTTTAGAAGGTGCTGTTGTCTTAGATTCAATAATAAATTTTTAAAAATTAGCCAAAGTAATACTGCCTGGGAAGATATTAATTCAACTGTATACCATTAGTCCCCTATGAAAAGCATGCAGATAGAATGCAAACAAACAGAAACCTTTAAAAAAAAAACACCTCATTGTCTTGAAATCAATACTTATTCAGGTGTTTTCCACACGTAATCTTTATGCTCTTTAGTTCCACATAATCACAGAATGTGATTCTTTCATTGTATACCTGAGGGAACTGAGATTCAGAAAAGTTAGGTAACTTTAATAAGATCACACAGGTTGAGAGAACCAGGAGTAGGAATTTCCCAACTCCCAAATCAAAGAACATTGAATTTTGTACAGTACAGTTCAATAAATTTTATATCTAGTTATGGTGCTGAGTTATTAAGAAAAATTATGTTCACTGACTTTTTAAAAAATGAAGGTAGGGATTTATTGATCTTTAAGATTCAATATATATCAAGGCTTAAATTTTTTATCTCAAGTATTTTTTATATGCATCTACTATGTCTTTCCCAGTTTCCCTATTTACGTTCTATTTTGTTTTCAGACTGTTTAAATAAAAATTGTTACTTTGATATCTTGACCTAATATTTTATAAGGAAATGAGTGTGTTATGATAGTTGAAAGTCAGGTAGTTATTAATAAAAGCTTATTTTAATAAAACTTGACTTTCCTGGTTAAGGAATCTAAGGAACCTATATTGATTTTTAAAAATATTTTTATATAATTTTGCTATAACTTGAATAAGAGATTTAGAGCTGAGTCGCTGGCTTAAAACCACCATTATTTTCCTTAAAAAACAGTTTTAGTCCTTATTTAGAATTCAGAGTTAAACTTAGATTTTATTTTTAGAAACTGTCTAAAAAGTTACATTTACCAGTATGAAAGAAAACCAGAGCTGGACAATAGTTAAAATGGAAAAAGCAGATTTTAATCAGGAAGTATTGCGGTAGGGAGAAAAGACCTTAGTATATATTTGGCCTCAATTCTAAATACAACAAGGAAATGTAGGAATTTGTAGCCTAGGAGTGGGGTGGGATTTGGAAGGTGGAAGCTACTTGACAGAATTCTTGCTGAAAGTGGACCAGGATGATCTGATGTCACCTGGGGGGTGGTGGGTGATGAGGAATTTGATCAGAGATTGAGGATGATCAGATTTTAAAGGTGGGGGATTGTTGCTAAACCAACTTAGTAAGATTCATACTAAACTTTGGCAAAAATGAACCTGGAAACTAAAAAATCGGGTCTGTTCAGCAGAAGGCTCAGAGGAGGACAGTGCTCAACATGTAGCAAAATAGTCCATATTAATAATTACCAAAAATATACACATTATTCCTGACTGGTGTGGCTCAGTTGGTTGGAGCATCGTCTGTAGTTGAAAGGTTGAGGGTTGGATTCCCAGTCAGGGCACATATCTCAGTTGTGGGTTTGATCCCAATCTGGGTATTTATGATCCACACTCCTGGCCTCTTATGGGAGGCAACCCATCAGTGCTTCTCTGCTGCATCAATGTTTCTCTCTCCCTTCCTGTCTCTCTAAAAGCAATGAAAAATGTCCTTGGATGAGAATAAAATACTTAGGTACCCTTTTTTGTCTGTGAATTTTTAAAAATCAATGATAACACCTAGTGGTGGGAAGAATGTGTTAAATTTTACTCTCATGCATTGTTGGCAGTGCTGGTAGTTAGTATCTATCAGGAAACTTAATTATACTTTGATCTAATAATCCTACTCATTGCAGTCTATCACAGAGAAATAAACAAATTGTCTTAAAAGTCATTATGCATGCATAACACCATTGACAATTTATTTTGTAATAGTGAAAAATTATAATCTAGCCCTGGCCAGCATGGCACAGTTGGTTGGTTGTTGTCCCACAAAGCAAAAAGTTGCTGGTTCCATTCCCGGTCACGGCACATGCCTGGGTTGTGGGCCAGGTCCCAGGATAGGACATGTGTGAAAGGCAACCAATAAATAGTTCTCTCACACATCAATGTTTCTCTCCCCTCTGTCTCTCTCCCCTCTGTCTCTCTCCTTTGCCATCTCTTTAAAAATAAATAAATAAAATCTGACTTCCGATCAAGATGGTGGCATAGATTAACATGGCTTGCCTCCTTGTACAACCACATCAAAATTTCAACTAAACTATAATACAACCATCTCAGAATGGTCAGAAATTGAATTGAATGGAAGTTTCACAGCTCTAGACTTAAAGAAACCACATCCATCCAGACTGGTAAGAAGGGCAGAGGTATGGAACAGAGATATGTCCATGTGTGGTGGATAAAAATTCAGTAGGGATATCTTGGCAGTGAGGAGTCCAGGCCCACATCAGGCCCCCAGCCAGGGTTCCAGTGCCAGAAAGGTCAATCCCCATAACCTGGCTGCAAAAACCTGTGGGGATTGAGTTGGTAGAAGAAACTTCAAGAGTGCCAAGCAGTTCCTCTGAAAGAACTTATACACAGACTCACCTACTCAGACTCACTCCTGCTGAGCTCCTGCACTGGGATAGCAGCTTGAAAAGAAATAATGGCATACAAGGAGGAACTAAAGTGTCTGGCATCAAGGTGAGACCTGGGGGAAAGCCTTCTCCCAGACAGAAAGATGGGCAGAGGTTAATGTCCCTTTTCTGAACCCTCCCCCCACAGAGCCACAGAACTGACAGGTGGGTTCCATATGTGAGAATATATCAACCTGGCTAACACTTTGCCCTGCCCTGGAGATCCCCTGAGACTCCATCCCACCCAACTTAGAGGCCCACCCAAGCTGTTAACGGCCACTTTTCCATATGAATGGCTGGTCTTGGCACATGCTTCACAACTTCCTAAATCTCTCAAAGAAGGAACAGTCAGCCTCAGTGAGCTGCCAGCCCCAGTGCCTGTTCTAGCAGCCCAGGCCCAGCACTAGCAGCAGCCAGCCTAGATTCACAGCTTGGCTTCACCTGGGAATCTCCAAGTCCAGCAGCCAACTCAGATTGTTTTATAGCACAGGCAGGGTGGCCCTGAGCAAAATGTAGGTGGGGATTGACCTTGGCCTGTACCACTCGGGAAACTCCCGGGCCTGCACACCCAGTGGACAGCTGTAGACCATCTTAGGGCACCTCCACCCTGCCCCTGCACAGCAGATCCTCCACTGAGGGTGGAGGTTGGTGGTCAGTGGTCACAGCCAATCCTTGCAGCTGACTGACTTAAATTAATTCGTTCCATTGACCTGCCAACAGCAATCAAGGCTCATCTACAAAAGGAGAGTATATTCAGCCCACATGAAATGTGCAGCTTGAGTACTGAACTTCAGTGATAGGGGAGGCTGTGCCACTGGACCCTACGGGACACCTATTACAATAGGCCATACTGCCAATACACGGAGTCATAGCAGTTCTACCTAATACATTGAGACAAACATGGGGAGGCTGCCAAAATAAGGAGATAAAGAAACATGGCCCAAATGAAAGAACAGAAGAAAACTCTAGAAAAAGAACTAAACAGAATGGAGGTAAACATTTTGGAGATAAGTATGTCAGATGCAGAGTTCCAAACACTGGTTATAAGGATGCCCAGGGAACTTAGTGAGGACCTCAACAGCATAAAAAAGATCCAGTGAGAAACAAAACATACCCTCGTTGAACTAAAGAACAGTTTACAGGGAAAGAACAGTAAAATGGATGAAGCCGAGAATCAAATCAGTGATTTGGAACATAAGGAAGCAAAAAACAAGCAATCAGAACAACAAGAAGAGAAAAAAAACCCAAATTAGGAAAGTATAAACAGCCCCTGGGACAACTTCATGAAATCCAACATTTGCATTATAAGGGTGCCAGAAAGATAAGAGAAAGAACAAGAAACTGGAAATCTACTTGAAAAAATAAGGAAACATCCCTAATGTGGTGAAGGATAACAGACATGCAAGTCCAGGAAGCACAAAGCATCCCAAACAAGATGGATGCAAAGAGGCCCACCCCAAGACACATCATAATTAAAATGCCAAAGGTTAGAGATTCTTAAAAGCAGCAAGAGGAGAACGGTTAGTTATATACAGGGGCATTCCCATAAGACTTCAGCTGATTTCTCAAAAGAAACCTTGCAGGCTAGAAATATTGAAAGTCATGAAAATCAGGGACTTACAGCCAAGATTGCTCTGCCCAGCAAAACTATTATTTGGAATCAAAGGGCGGATAAAGAGCTTCCCAGACAAGGTAAAGTAAAGTAGTTCATCTTCATCAAACCATTATTATATGAAATGTTAAAGGGACTTATTTAAGAGAAAGAAGATGATCAAAACTATGAACAATAAAATGGCAAAATATACTTATCTATCAACAATTGAATCTAAAAAAACTAAGCAAATGAAGAACAGAGATGGAATCATGGCTGTGCACAATGCTTTGATGGTTGCCAGATGGGAGGGGGGTGTGGGGGAATGGGTGAAGAGGTGAGGGTATTAAGAAGTACAAATAGGTAGAGAATAGTCATAGGGATGTAAAGTACGGTGTAGGATATGGAGTAGCCAAAGAGCTTACTATACACATGACCTTTGGACATGAACAGTGGTGGGGGGGATTGACTCAGGGAATGAGGGTGCTGGGTGGAGGGCGGCAATGGGGGAACAAGTGAGACAACTAATAGCATAATCAATAAAATATAATAAAGGAAAAAATAAATTCTAAAACATAAAAAAATTATAATGTAAATGTCAGACTGTATTTAATGAGTATCACTGGGAATGCTTTTGGCTACAGATAAACCCTAGTCACAGTGACATAACAAATAAAGATCATTCTTCTCACAATTCTTTTGGTGGGTCATCTTTTTCTCTGCTATAAGCAGTTGCAGTTGCTCAGTGATGATACAAATAATCTAGGTTTTTCTGTTCTCCTCTGTCATCCATTACCCACAATATACTGACTTACTGTCTTCCTTTTTGTTATATTGCGAATACAGTATTGCTAGACAGTGGTCCCCACTTATTCATGGAAGATATACTCTAAGACCCCCCCGGGGGTGCCCCAAACTGTATAGTACTGAACCTCATATATAATATGTATTGTCTTATACACACATGTACTTCAGAGCCTCTCTTTTGCACATCTGAATTGCCAGCATCACCACTTTTGTGCTTTGGAGCCACTGTCAGGTAAAATAACTTACTTGAATGCAAGCACTGCAATACCTCACAGTTAGTTGATTTGATAATGGAGTTGGCTGCTAAATGACTAACATGCAGAGGCTTATACAGCATGGATATGCTGGATAAAGGGATGACTCATGTCTCAGGTGGGACACTGAGATTTCATCATGCTATTGAGAATGGTATGCAATATAAAATGTAAGAATTGTTTATTTCTAGAATTTTTCATTTAATATTTTTGGACCACAGTTGACTATGGGTTAACAGAAACTTCTGAAAGCGAAACCATGGAGAAGGGGAGACTGCTGTCATTACAGACATTAAGACCTCAGTGAAAGCAGTAAAAGGTTTGGTTGTTTTAGAGTGAGTCTTCTGTATCAGTGAGTGATAAACTTTCCTAGAAGTACCTTCTCTTCATTTCCAGCAGATATCCATATACATCTCACTGGTTATATATATCTGTATGTCTGGACATAGCAGAACCGAAGAGAGCAAGCATTTGGTTTTCCAGATTTTATAGTGGGAAGTTACAAGGTAGAAGGAGATTGGGAATGTGTATCTTGAGTAGCCAGTACACAAGACATGCTACAATGGTTGAGTAAGTTACGGTAAATTTACTCAAAGATCTATAATAAACCTAATGTAAATGATGGTTATAAAAGCAGTACAACACAAAAACTGCATGAAAAAAGTAAGCTGTAAAATTCTGCTCCATATTTCTATCTGTAGAGAAATGGGTTGCAGAGGAAATTAGAAGGAAATAATTCAAAGGGTAAAAATAGAAGCAAAAGTAGAGTGTATCTGAACAGCTTTGCACATTACTTTTTTTTGGATTATGTGGAAGAAGGGGCTGCTGTTCTCATACCAAGTCATAAGGAATGTATGTAGCCTTGTTATCCCCCTTAAAAAATAAAATTTTGCATTGCCATGAGCCATGTAAAGAGACACATACCTGTAATCCATGTGTCTGTGAATGTTCAATTTCATCTTTTCAATTTAACAGGTATATGTATGTGATGCATCGGAGCTGCCAGTTTTAAAACTTAAAAAAAAAAATTCTAACTTATAGGAAAGTTCCAAGAAGAGCATAAAAACATATTCACCAAACTTTATTGTTAATATTTAAAACTGTGATAATTTGCATTTTTATTACTAGACTCTGTAGTTTTCCATATAATGTTTTTTCATCTATATTGTCTCATTGCTCTTTATCAGTCTCTCATTTGGTTATTGTGTTGATTAGTATTGGCCTCTTTTTTTAAAGGTAAACTGTTCTTATATCTCCTGTTTCTATTTTCTGTTTTCTTTTGGAGCATATCATCATAGTTTATTATGTAAAATATCCTGCATTTGAATACTTTTATTATAGGTATTTTAACTCTGATTATAATTTCTTCAGAAGTCAGAAGGGCTTGTGCTAGTTGTATAAGAATGTAAAAAAAGAAGCAGGGAGCTCCTTTAAAAACACAGTATTTCATTTAGATTATAAACTCAATGGACTCTGTGGTGGGGCTGTATTCTTCCTGTGCTTAGCAAGTTTTGTTACATGGTAAGCACTCAGTGAATGAATGGATGGATTTTATTGCAGTATAATCATTAGAATATTAATAACTAAGTTACCGCTTTTAAAAATAATTCTTTGTTGGTTTTAACAAGTATTACATCATGATCTTTTTCTAGCATTATTTCTGGATGAACACTTTCATTTGTTAGAACAGTTTGAATCACTTTTTGAAATCTCTGTTGTGCTCACTTTTATTTTGTTAATCAATTGCTTACTAAATATTGATTTTGTGCCAAAAACTTTGCTAGGCACTAGGGATCCAATGATAATGAAGACGTGTGGATTTAAGGAAGTTCATAGTGCATTAATCACTTCACTTGGAATCTCTCAGTACCAAGCTATATTGATAGTTAAATTGTTGGGTATATTTTCATTTTAATTTCTGTCAAAATAATACATGCACACAGTTAAAGGTAAATAGTACTAAACGGCTTATTGATAAAAGAGAGTTGTTCCCTGATGTGCCATTCCCTGCCTCCAAGTATAACTGCTCAGAATCAATCATTTTTAAAAACTCTTCATTTCTTTTTCTGTTATTCATATTTCAGAAGTGTTCTTACACTACTTCCTCTTTGCCAGTTTTAAATAATAGCTATTAATGTTATGTTTGGTAGATGAGGATTTAGCTGTATTATCCCCTTCCACTTCTTGGCTCTACTTCCTATCCCCCACTGTATCAAAATATTTAAAATTAATGTTTATTATGTAAATATAAATAATATCCATTTATGAGCCAGCTAAATAGTATGCTAATATTTCCTCTGCAACTTCTCCTAGAGTTAGTGATTACCTCATGTTTTTCATGGCTTAATTTTCTTTGAACATTGCTCTACTTTTTTTTTTTTTCCTTTCACAGACTTCAGTAGCCTTTAAATACAAATTTATATGTGGTCAAAATTACCAAATAGTTTCTCGCGCTCTTTACCCTCTTTTTAAAATTATTGATTTTATTCCTAGAGTTTTCCTGTGTTGCTCTAATGTCAGTTACTTGCTATTTAAATCTGTGAGCCAGCTCTTAATCCCAAACTTTGTTTGGCTTCCCTCCATTGTTAGAACTCTTGTGTGCTCAGTGCGATGTGTTCTTTTTAGTTTGTCCTTTTCGTGGTATTGTTGTCTCTTGAGCAAGAATGTATGGGAAAGAAGGAATGTATGGGAATGTATGTTTTGGAAACTTATGTTTTGAAAATAATTGAATAAATACAAAAAATTTATGATAGGAGTGTTAGATAAATAAAAATAATGCCACAGAAACTTTATGAGGAAATTTCAATAAAGTCACTAGTTTATTAAAAGATAAAGCTAACTGTAGAGTTTTAATGCCAGAATAAAATACAGCTTTTTACTTGAACATCACCTCTGTACTGGACTTCAGAGTTAAATAGGTATGTTACTGTATTTTATTTGTATATTCACTGCTTTTGTCTATAATTGTTTTTCTGGCTGCAGTTGCACACAACATATGCCACATTTTTTTTTATTCAGCATACATGTTTCATTCACTGGACTGTGAGCTCTTTTTCAATTTGTTTTATCACCACTTTAGCAGTAATGTTCCCAAATTTTGATGTGTGTGTGTGTGTGTGTGTGTGTCTATTGTTTAGTAGGGAAGGCTCTGCTATTTACTTGGAAATACTAGAATTGTATAAAAGGTGTTATGATTGAGCAGCTTAAGGCTTGTGGTGTGGAGGCTGATACTAGAGTATTTATGAATCTGGGTTTTGGCATTAGTGATTCACATCTTCATTCAACAGATGTTTTTCAAGTGCCTACTTCATGCCAGGTCCTGTTCTAGGCACTGGAGAAGCAACAATGATTAAAATGTAACCATAGACAATGAAATAAAGAACAAACTGACAGTAATCAGAGCAGAGGGGTAAGGGGACAACAGGGGGAAAACAGGAAAGGGTAATCAAGGAATATGTGTAAAGGACACAGGCGAAATCAAAAAGGGGTAGGGTGGAGGGTGGGAGGGGCGGGAGCATGGGAGGGGAAAATGGACAAAGCTGTACTTGAACAACAATAAAAAAAAAACAAAAACAACCACCACCAACCAACAGATCCTAACTGCATGAAGCTTAAATCGTGGGGGAAAATAGGTAGTAATAAATAAATAAATGTATTCTTAAAATGTTAGATAGTAATAAGTGACACGATAAAATGTGGTAAATTGGGTATGGAATGCTTGAGAGGATAGGGTACGGAAGAAAGGCTTTACTGATGAGGTGTCACTTGAGCAAAACCTGAAGAGGTGAAATCTGAGGAAAGAGTGTTCTAGACTATTAGTTGGTTTTCTTGGACATACAGTCAGTGCCTGTAACTAGCCCTTTCTCCTAAGGACAGTGTCAAAACTTGGTGATATCAAACTTAAGCATCAGAATCACCTGTTAAAACACAGCTTTTATCTGCTGGCCCCACCCTCAGCTTCCGATTCAACAGTTCTGGGGTGGGGCCTGAGAATTTGCATTTCTTCCAAATACCTTGGCGATACTAATGCTGCTGCTCTGGGACAACACTTGGAGAAACTGACTTATACCATCTGGCATATTAGGTGTCCACAAATAAAGCAAATAGACCAATAAGAGTGAGGCTCAGAGCTGTTCCAGAAACCCAGCTCTTTACTCCACTGAGGTATGAAATCTTATATAGATCCTCAAGCTGACAGGCGAGTACACACTAGCTTTTATGATTCTCTCCCAAATTATTTGTTTATGATTGTGTTTTTAGCTCTATCCTGATAAAATTAAATCAGCATTTTCATTCATTTTAATTATGATGTGTCTTGGTGTGGTTCTCTTACATCCATTTTGTTTGGGATCCTCTGTGCTTCCTGGACTTGTATGTCTATTTCCTTCATCAAATTAGGGAAGTTTCATCATTATTTTTTCAAATAGGTTTCCAGTTTCTTGCTCTTTCTATTTTCCTTCTGGCACCCGTGTGATGTGAATATTGGAACACTTCACGTTGACCCAGAGGCTCCTTACACTATCCTTGATTTTTGGAGGTTCTTTTTTCTTCTTTCTGTACTGATTGGATGTGTTTTTCTTCCTTATGTTGCAATCATTGATTTGATCTTGGCTTCATCCAGTCCGTTGTTGATACCCTGTAAATTGTTCTTTATTTCAGTTAGTATATCCTTTGTTTCTCCCTGGTTCTTTTTTATGCTCTAGAAGTACCCCACTGAGTTCCTTGAGCATCCTCATAACCAGTGTTTTGAACTTCACATCTAATAGATTGCTTATCTCCATTTTGTTTAGTTCTTTTAGGGGAGTTTTCTTATGTTTTTTCATTTGGGCCATATTTCTTTGTCCCCTTATTTTGACAGCCGCCTCTGTTTCCTTCTGTGTATTAGGTATGGCTGGCTGCTTTGACTCTGTGTCTTAGTAGCATGGCATAATTGTAGTAGGTGTCCTGTAGGGTCCAATTGCACAGTCTCCCCTATCTCCCAAGCTGTGTACTCAAGGTGAGCCCTCCATGTGGGCTCAGTACTTCCACCTCTTGTAGATGAGTCTTGATTGCTGTCAGCAGGTCAATGGGAGGGATTTACCCAGTGCAGACAGCTGGTAGGACTGGGTCTGACCCCTGGCCTGCACTCACCTCCCTCTGTGGCTTCTGGAGGTAGTTGGGTGGTGCTCCCAAGTGGTCTATAACTGTCCACTGGGTACGCAGGCTCTTGGGTTTCCCAGGTGGTGCAGGCCAAGGTCAGTCTCTACCTGTGTTCTGTCTGGGGCTCCTTGGCATAAGTTATAAAGTGATCTGCAGATAGCCACTGCTAGAACCAGGCCACTCAGCGAGAGATATGAGGTGCTGGGCTCAGCTCTTGCTCCTTTGAGTGGATTTATGAAGGTCTGAAGCCTGCACCTTGCACAGCCCTGCATATGTAAAAGCCTCCGTTACCAGTTTGGGTGGGCCCGTAAGTTGGATGAGGCAGATCCTTAGGTACTTGTCAGGGCAGTGCTTACTATGTGAGCCACGCTAATGGGGATTCAGATACAGTGCCACTGCACTGTCGCTCCGTCAGGGCGGGGGGGCGGTGTACAGTGGCTGCTGTCCACAGTTCTGTCTAGGGGGAGGCTTTCCTTCACTCTGGCCCTGATGCCAGACACTTCAGTTCCTCCCCGAAGCCACTGGTGCCCTTTGAGGTGCTGCCCTGGTGCTAGAGCCCAGAGGAAGTGAGTGTGAGTAAGTACATGTATGGTGCAAGTCCCTTTAAGGTGAGAGGCCTGAGAATCCCGCAGATTATTCTGTTGACCCAACCCTTACTGGTTTTCACAGCCAGAAGTTATAGGGACTTACCTTCCTGGCACTGGAACCCTGGGCCGGGTAGTCCGGTGTGGGGCTGCAATCTGTTGCTCCCGGAGATCCCTTTGTTTTATATCTACCACACTTGGGTTAGGACCAGCTGATTCCGTGCCTTTGTCCCTCCGTCCCTACCTGTCTGGATGAATGTGGTTTCTTTAATTCCGTAGTTGTTGGATTTCCATATAGCTCGATTTTATGACAGTTCTGGGTGATATTTGTTCTGTAAATTTTCTGTGGTTATGCGAAGAGGTGGGCTACATTTCCCTACGTCTCCATCTTGACTGGAAGTATAAATTTACTTGTTTTTATCTAATGACATTGGCTACTACCACCTCTTGAACAGTGTTAAAATATTTGTGGTGATAAATGAACATCTTTGTTTTGTTCCTGAATGTCAGTACAGTTTCTTCATTATGCATGATGCTGGTTTCAAATTGTATTGTTTGTATCTAATCATCAAGTAAGTTGGTGTAGCATAGTGTTCGTTTCAAAATAAAAGATTTTATTTTATATTTTATTGTATTTTTTTCCATTATCATTTATCCCTCTTACACTCTTTTCCACCTCTACCCCCTCCTCCTGCAATCACCACACTGTTGTTTGTGTCCATGAGTTCTTTTTCTTTCTTTTCTCTTCCCTCTCCTCTCTTCTGCTCTCCTCTCTTCACTTTTCTTTCTCTCTTTCCTCAATCCTTCTCAAAATAAAAGATTTTAAATCTTATATTGACAAAAAAGTTGCAAGGGCAAAACAGATAATTTTTTTGTTGTTCCTGAACCATTGAGGGCAAGTTACCAGCCAACGTGATGGCCTGTTGTCTCCCACAAAATATTCGAGGGTTTATTTCCTATAAACAAGTAATATCCTATGTAACCACATGTAGCCATCAAAATCAGGAAACTAACACTGATATATTACTATCATCTAATCCTGAGAGCTCATTAATGTTTCTTGTTCCAATAATGTGCTGTTATAGCCAAATCCGGTCCAGAATCATGTGTTACATTTGGTTTTTATGTCTTTTTAGTTTTCTTCGATCTGAAACAGTCCTTTTTCTTTGAGTTTTAGGACCTGATACTTTTGAATATTACAAGAAAGTTAATGTAAAATGTCCCTCAATTTGAATTTGTCTGATTTTTTTTTTGTGATTGATTTCTGGTTATGTATCTTTGGCAGGAAATACCATGGAAGTGTTCTGTGATTGATCATCAAGGAATATGAGAGATATTCCTCTTACATCTTTTTGTTTGCCTTTTCTGGGTACTTCCATCCTTTTTGTAATCTTTCTCTTGAATAATTCTGGGTCTTCTATTTTTATTAAATAGTTAACTAACCCAATATGTGAATTGCTAGGAAGATAGCAAAGTAAGTGTACTGGGAGCATAAGGAGATAGTTGGTGCAGTGAGAATGAGTTAAAGACTTGAATATTGGAGGCTGAAGTTGCAGAATCATCCAGGACCAATGACAGTGGTAGAAATACAAAACTAGCCAAAGGGTATAGAAAGGGAACAGCTGATAATCAGTTTTATTATTAACTTGGTTATATGATTATACTGATTACATTACTGTTTTTGTTAAAGCTATTTTGAAGAATGTATAGAATTCTGTGCCAAAGCACTGTTTGACCAAACAAGTGGACTGTAGTGCTTTTTTGACAAGTCTTTTATTTTTGTCAGCTTTAAATGCATGTATTATTATTATTATGTTTATATAAAATAATGATCCTATTACTGAATGTATAATTTCAAGGTTTTTATGATCATTAAATATAGATATCATATATATTTGGTGCCATTTTCCTTTGTATGCAGTTAAATTATTTTTAGATTATTTTAATTATTTCAGTAAGAGAAAAATATTTAATTGCAGATAAAACTTTTAAGAGACTGTTGAAATGAGAACAAAACCATAACTACCTACATAACAATAATTGTAAGAAGCTCTGGAAATTGGATTTACTGTTAATTTTGGTACTGAATAAATAAAAATTAGTGTCAAATTAAGTAGAAGTAAGCTTAATGGCTTGCTTTCTAAAACTTAGTTGGACAGTCCAACTAAGCTCTGATGATGAAGCTCTGAGAACTTTTACTTTGCAAGGATATTGTAAGAACTCATGATTTTACTCACATTTTTTTTTCTTTCCCCATCTTTACTCTTTATAAAAGAGAAAACCCCCAATGCCTTGGGAGACAAGCACTTGAACACACTATACTATATACTTTGCATATGTCTGCATTTATTGGTTGTTTTATATTATAGACTCTTAAGGATATGGACTATACCTTGTAACCTTCCTAACTTGAAGTAAAATGAATATAGATGTCCTTTTCTTTAAAAAAAATTAATTAAAACTTTTTCTTTCAGTATCCAGCCATATTTTTTAAAAGATTTCATTTATTTACTCTTAGAGAGAGGGGGAGAGAGGAAGAAAGAGAGGGAGAGAACCATCAGTGTGCGAAAGGTATATCAGTTGGTTAACTCTCATACTACCCCGCACTGGGGACCTGGCCTACAACCCAAGCATGTGCCCTGACTGGGAATTGAACCAGTGACCTTTTGGTTTGCAGGCTGGTGCTCAATCCACTGGGCCACAGCAGCCAGAGCTTAAACCTTTTTTTTCTTGCAGTCAATGCCTTTCTGTATACTTTCATGGTTTGTGACAGATATGCAAAGGAAATGTTTTTGTATGTAATTGTTCTGTCTTCCAAAGTTTCTTTCTTAACCGAATTTTTAAAAAAATTGGTCTAAACTGAGTTTTATCTTTCTTTTCCCTACTCAGGCCCAGATTGCCTTCCTTCAGGGGGAAAGGAAAGGTCAAGAAAATTTGAAGAAGGATCTTGTGAGGAGGATCAAAATGCTGGAGTATGCTCTTAAACAGGAAAGGTAATTCATATAAAATAGAAGATAGTCTTTAAATATTGGAATATTTTTTCTGTCATTCCTAAAACAATTTCAGTACTTTATACTTCTGAATTCAGGAAGTATCATCTGTAATAGACATTTTTAAATGGTTGTAATATGTTAATTTAATTATATTATTAACATTCAATAATAATGACCAACAAACTGATTTATGTGATTTGAAAAATTTTAGCAACATTTTCCATACCCTGTTCTTTAAGAAACATATAAGAACGTATAGTAACTGAACTATTAACTGAACTATTAATATCCACTTCTTTAGAGAATTGAAATAGTTTTGAGTAGTAAAGGAAATTTCTGTAATGCTTACAACCCTTTTCCTGTTATCTAATATCATTCAGTTTGATGTATTTTCTTTGGAAAAAATTTGCTCTGGGCAGACTATGTTGAGAATCTTTTTATAAACTTTTTTGGTGTTTTGTTCCTTTGATATAAGCTATTTGTATTTCTCCAGAAGCAAATCTTAACTTTCTAGCTTGCTAGTGTCTGAGATACTTAAGTAACTAAAACTTCAGTCGTAAGTTAAGGACAGTAAGTCACAGAGAGTTTCATATGAATTAGGTTCATTTGCTTTAATGGATGATGGTCTTCGGATTTTTGTGTCAGCAGTATGAAATAGTTCTTTGTTTTGAGTTCTTGATAGATGTTATTGACATTCTCTACTTTGCTTTATTTTTGGTGATTACTTGCATTTCTCATTATTTTGATGTTGATGAATGGACTGTTTGCAAAACTACCATAAAACAACATTTAACAGATGATATTTATGAATATCAAGACATAGAGAAAGCTTTATTAGAACTTCACCCTCATGTGGCATCTTTAAGTGGCCTAAGAGATTGAAAACAGGTTGACTTCTTAGTGAAAAATAAGTGGTTCTTTTCCTTTAGAAGTTGATTGAAAAGAACACTGTATTGGGGAGATGGGAAAAAATACTTTCAAAGGTAGTAGTTTGGAAATATTTGAGATTCTAAGCTATCTAAATTATGGGCATAAGCAAAGAGTATAATATTAAAATGGTAACTATTTATTAACTATTAGATACCAGGCCCTGTGGCTTAAAAACAAAGTGGGTAGAGTTGCAGTTAGGTGGAGACTTTAGATCTCTGAGGTCTGTCTGATTCTGAAGCTATTACATTATAGTATCTCATAAGATGGAAGACTTGATATATACAAATGCTACAGTAACCAAAAATATTGTGTATGTGTATGTGTGTGTATCTCTTTTCATTAAACATCCCAATCTATGCATACAACTTAAACACTGTGCTGGGGCTGAGTAGAAGCATAGGTTATAGTTCTTGCCCTTATGTGCTTAGAGTGACTGGAAACGGACCTGGACACCACAAGGCGCAGTGCGGTCCGAGGGGCGCTCTGGGAGAAGTCTGTGCAGGCTATAGTGGGGTTACAAAGAGGGGGTGGTGGGTTCTGTCTCAAAGGTGGAAGTAGAAAGGAGGATGTAGTTAGAGGAGGTGAGACTTGAACATTATAAAAACATAGTGTGTTTGGCAGAGAGGCAAGGTTCAGGAAGTAGAAAGGAAATGTTTGACATGGAATAAAGCAGTTTGGTGTGTTGAGAAATTTGTAATTACTCTGTATTGGAGGGAGGGACGTTATTTGTGATTTGATAAGTGTTCAGGGAGAGCCTAACTAAGGAATTCAGACTTTTATCTTACAAATAATAGGGAATATTGAAAATTACAAAATCTTTAAAAAATAATCTCAAACTAATAGAAGTTGCAAGACCTATATTCCATTTTCCCAGATTCATCAGTCTGACCACACTTTATTAATTTCATCATCCACACTCTAGCATATTGTTTTTTTTTTTTCAAATCATTTACTACTTAGTTGCAGACATTATGTCTCTTCTCCCCTAAATTACTCTGCTTATATTTCCTAAGAGCAAGAGCATTCTGCTTTATAATTACAGTTTATTATCAAACTAAGGAAATATAATTCCATTATTTAAAATAGCCCATATTCATATGTTCCAGTGATGATCTTCATACCATTTTTTTGCCAAATGGCCCAATAATGATAGTTTTTTTTTTCTGGTCCACAACCAGTGTAGGAATACATATTGCATTTAGTTGTCATGTGATTGAAAGGTTTTAAGCATGGGACAGTGTGAAATAGATTTTAGAAAGATCATCCCGACCTCAGTGTGGGGGATGGACTGGAAAAGTCTGTTAATACAGGCAGGGAGATTTTAATCAAGTATGATGAGGAATGATAACATAGTAGCTTCACAGAGAAGGCAGCAGCTCTGAAACATTTTAGATAGAATCCATACAGTCTGGAAGATGATTGGGTGTAGGGGATGAGGAAAAAAGATAATTCAAGAATGATTCCCAGGTTTCTGGCTTGACGTGTGAGTTTTGGAAGTTATCAAATGAATTAAGGATAAGAATTAATGGTTTAAAGGCAAATATGGGAGAGGACTCATGACCAGCAATGTATACATCAATATTGTAGGTAAAGATATAGGAGTAGTTGAGAAAAGAGGAAATATTGGAGGAAGAGAGCTATTAGAAATGGAAATGTTTGAAGAAAAGGCAGAGGAAGAAGAGCTGACAAAACAATGCTTGGAGAAGGAAGGAAAGAGCAGTATATTTAAAGCAAGCTAAAGAAAGTGGGAGTATGACAATTGCAGGTTCCAAGTAAACTGTGTACTGAAAATAGTCATTTGGATTTGCCAGTTAGGAGTGTCTTGGTATCCTTGCCAGAACAGCTTCAGTGAGGCAGCAGGAACATAAAGCAGATCACAGGAGATTGAGGGCTGAGAAGGATAAAAAAGTGGAGACAGATATAGTTGCGTATTTTTCAAGTAGTTTGACTTTGGAGAACGGAAAAGGTAAAGAACTGGCCTGGTCTAGGGAAGATTTTTTTTTTTTAACTAATGGGATTCTCCTGGAAAAGAGTACCCGATTTAGTATCTTTTGAAGTTCATGATTTTGAAGGAATAATTAGAGATTATTCCTGAGGTAATGGCATTATTGAAGTGTAATAAAGGAATAAAAAAGCAGTTCATTGTGAAATAGAGCTCTTACACATTTCCATGTCCACTGGACTCATTTTTTAAAACACAGATGTTATAGCCTGCTTAAAAACACCTGGCTAATTCCAAAATTATTCTTAGTAAAACCTTTTACATCCAGGCTCCTTTCTAGTCCTATACATACACATACGCACGCAGCGCGCGCACACACACACACACACACACACAGCTAGCTGATTTTTGACGCAGTTCAGCTTTTTTGTTTTTTTCTTTTTTACACTAATGGTGCTTTGAGATTTAGCTAAAATCTCATGTGTTACCTTCTTTTGGTAGTTCTCCTTGACACCACCATTACCAGAATTAAATAATGCCTTATCTGAGTTTGTATAATACTTAATATAACTCTTAGCTCTTACTCCACAGTGTGCTATAATTATTTATTTACATTTCCATCTCTTAGGCATCTCCTTGCCTCCACCCTTATAACTGATTCTAAGCTGCCAGTTATTCCCAGCAGCCAGTACAGCACCTGGCATATCATAAGAATTCAGTAATAGTTCATTGGATTTAATAAAATTATTTTTAAGGGAACACAGTTTATAAACACAGCAGTTCTGTGCTTATTTAGTCTTTGTCTAATTTTTTTATAAAGTGTTAGTTCATAGTGTTTTATTTTTGTTACATATATTGCATAGAATATTTTCTATTGCCTATTTTGTATCTGTTGCAATTCTTCCTGAGACCACTAGAATACACTATAGTGCAGTATTTTGAATTCGAAAGTTTTTCTTTATATGTATATAACAAAAATATATAAATTAACTCCATAAAATTTTATTGCTACTTTTATTGGATCGTCAGGCCAGTTACTTTCAGTTGCTGTTTTGACTTCGAGGAGGTTACTTTGAGTCAAATTAATGGCTATAAATCTTACCCTTTTATGATCAACATTATTGCAAATACATTGAGATAGACTAGGAAATGTTTATAGTCTGGTGATGAAATATTTGATTAAGAGAAGCATTGGGAATAGAGAAAAAGACGTTCTAAATAATTTGGGACAAAAAATTTTAAAAAGATATACATACATATAGTTAATTAGACAAATAACACAAAGTAATTTCCCTTTTGAGTCAGTTCACTGATTTCCCTTCCAAAAGGAAATCTTTTTAGCTGATGTCTTATGTATCATGAATCTTTCCAGAAATATCCAGTGCATATGCAATAAATATAACATACATATGAAACACATATGTACATAGTATATTGTACTTTGTTTTTTTAAAATTAGCTTAGAGATCAATTGATATTAGCATATATTCTCTTTTTTAACGATGACATAGTATTACAAAATATTTTATATATATATACCAACATAAAGACTAGTATAAAAAATATGAATGTATCCACCACCCACCCTAAGAAATAAAACTTAAACTGTCTATAATTTTTATAGGTTTTCTTAAGATTCTTCTCTATACAAAACATTGACTTTTTTCCTGTTGTAACTGCAAAATAATATAAAGAATTCCAGTACTTCATACATTGGAGCAAACAATTTTCATTTTCTTTACACTTTCCTTGAAATATAAAAACTTTGTAATAAGTGCTCAACTAGTTTTTTATAAGCATAAAATAACTTTCAAAAAATAACTTTCAAATTTGGCTGTTACATTTTCATTACTTCTTTATTACTTAAGTTGTCATATTATTGTTATTGTTATTATCTCAGTCTCATTATATTGAATATTTATTGTAAGTAGCCTCAATGTTTTGGGTAAGCAAACAAGTTAAAATATACAAATACATTAAGTAAGTATGGCCATTGTTATTTAACCATAAAAATTTTTACCTTATGTAGACTTATCTTTCTGGTTTCAGGTGGTTAAATCTGCAATGGTTAAATCAGATTAACCATAAATAATAACATTCATATAGCTTTTAAAAGAACATAAACAAGAATTCCTGTTCATAGTTCTGATTCCATCCTGAAAAGGCAAAGCATACTTTGACTATTTAAAAAATTTTTTATTCATCTCTGCTAGAATATTTTATTCAGCATTCACTATTTGAGCTGGTTCCCCCTCCCTCCTTTGGATTGTTAAATATAATGCATACTTGGCCAATCAAAATTGCCTGACAAGGTACAGTGTATTAGAGATGATTTTTCTTTTAAAAAAACTCAATTTTGAGAAAGGTTAGTTTTTTACAAATTTAAATTACAGTCTAAACTTATCTACTGTTTTTGATAATAGAATTAGACTCTGGTAGTCATCAAGAACATTTAAATACAACAAAAACTAGAATGTTAATATGGTTCACTAGTAAGTACAGAAAGAAGATGTATAGTTCCCAGTGTTAGTCCTTTATTATAATAGCACTTGATGGTATAGCAACAGAATAATAATGGCAAACGTGTTTGTATTATGGCTTTGACACCTTGGAAGGCTATGAACCTTTGAAAGTTAGCTAGGATGGCTGCATACTGATGACTACTCCTATTACATACCTAAAAGTTTATTTAAATATGTTTTAAGATGGTTTGTATTTTCTCATTTCTTTGTTAGAGCCAAATACCACAAGTTGAAATATGGGACAGAATTGAATCAGGGAGATATGAAGCCTCCAAGCTATGATTCTGGTAAGCTTATTTTAAAGGAAGTTTAAGTGATTAAAAAGAAGTTAATATCCAGTATTTTGTAGCAACAATATTTATAACTGCAAGTAAATTTTTAGTTATTTGCATATTAGTTATTTTTGCTGACCTATTTTGGCACTATTCATGTAGTGTCATTTAGATCATTTTCCACCACCTTCCTTTCTTTATTCCTTTCCCCTTTCTTCTAGTTCCCTGTTTTCTGCTTATGTTTTACAGTTATTGGAAGGATCGCAATTCATGGGGTAACATGTATCAAATAAGTGATTCTTGCTGGGTCTCCCCAATATTAATGGGGACTTTGAGATGTGTGGTACAAAGTACATCATGCCCTTGAAATCGTGAGAGAAAGAGTAGAAACTGTGGAGGTAGAGATTTCTTCTTTATGTACAGGGGAATTCCTTGTCCCATAAACCTAATCCCTCAGTTTCAGGCGTAAAATTGTTTTTGAACTTTTTCAACCATAGCAGATTCTGTAACCAGATCACTTTTTTTTTTTTTTGTAACCAAATCATCTTTTAACAGATGAAACATTTATTATCTTTTTGTGTTGTTTCTTCTTTTTTAAAAAATCCTCACTTGAGGATATGTTTATTGATTTGTAGAGAGAGAGAAAGAGGAAAAAAAACATCAGAGAGAAGAATATCTGTTGGTTGCCTTCTGACTGAGGATCAAACCCATCACCTTTTGGTGTACAGGACAATGGTCCAGGCACCTGAGCCACCTGGCCAGGGCTGTGTATTTCGTCTTTTTCTCCTAACTTCCTCTTCACATCACCAAACAATATAAAACTAGTACCTGTAAACAATCAGATATTAAGGAATATAGATAATTTACTCATTAGTAGGTGTAAGGGAAGAGTAAGAAAAGTTGTTCAAAAATTAATCAGTGTTTCAGGTGAATGTGTTTCTGACATAATATCAGATTAAATTCCTGGATCAATATCTGAAGATATCAACTATCATTTATATCATTTACTGATACCTGCCTTGTACCAGGGGCTTTATGTATATTAACTCTAATTCTTAAAATAATTATAGTAAAGATAATATTACCCTCATTTTAAGTATGTGAAATTTATACTCAGAGAAGTGGAGAAATTTGCCCAAGGTGACATAGCTATTAAGTAATGGGAATATGGACCTGAGCCCAAGTCTGACTGACTCCAAAGTTTATATTCTTCCCAATTTACAACACTGCTTCTATATTTGACAGTAGATGAAAAAACTTTACAAAGTAAGTTCTAAATGTGCTGCTAATTTTATAGCTCAGTGTAGTAATGTTATTAAATGCTTCCATAGTTGAATATTGAATCCTTGAGAATGAGAGTAATACCTGATGATTGGCATAGTTTTTCCTTTTTTTTTAATTGTTCTATCTTTTACTTTGGCATCTCTTCTTTTAACTTGAGGTATACTTAAATTTTTAAAAAGGCAAGAACATATTTTCTTTTATATCTGGACTATTTGTTAAAGACTGTCCTAAAATTAGAATATATTGCCTAATTTAAAGGAGTGATTTTAATCAGTACTTTTACATTAAAAAGTTTATTTCCCAATTTTTAGATATCAGTTTAGGAATATAAAGACCTATTTGTAATACATACAAAATGTTTATATAAGTAAACAGTGTGGTTCAGTAGGAAAAGTTTGGGTTTTGAAATCAGGTATGTATAAATTTGACTCTGCCCTAATACTTTAAATACCTATATTACCTAATCTCTCAGAGGTTCCTCTATTCCTTATCTGTATTCTAGGAAAAATTCTGGAAATAATTGCTAACCTCCAGGTTTATTTTCTTACTATACAGTACCTAGTTAGCACCTAGTATCACTCCATCTATTGATGTTTCAAATGACCTATTCATCTTACAAATCTTTAGTATATAATATATTTCAGACCTGGCACCAAATTTTGTGAATAAGATGATAATTCCCTATTGGATTTTTACAGAGAAGATAAGAAAAAAGTGATTACATTAAAATGATATGTATGTGGAAGATAATAGGTTTTGTGTTACAAAGTGCAATAACAGGGGAACCAGATCTAGTCTTATGTAGTCAAGGAAGGCTTCTTGCAGGAAGTGATGGCTGAAGTTGACATCTGAAGGACAAGTAAGAATTAGGGGAAGTAGACTGACTAAATATTTGTTAAATGATAGGTAGGAGAAAGGCGGAGTCTTAGCAGGAAAGCTCCTGAGGTAAAGAATATGGCACATTTGAGAAATGAAGTAACTCGCTAGTATTGGAAGGGAGGGAATGAGTGTTTGTAGGTGCAACTAGAGAGTTAGCAGTGGTGGGGGAGGAACAGATGGTAAAATATGTTAGAAAGTCTTGGAAATTATATTAAGGAGTTTACACATTATTCTAAGAGTTATGAGAAGGCTTTTGAAGGACTTAATTAGGACTCTTGAGATCAGATTTGCCCTTTGGTCTGGAAGATGGATTAGATAGAGAGTAGCAAAATTGGAAATGGGAAGACTGATTAGAGGGCTGTTAATAGCCACCTGGGAGATGAGGATGGTTACCTTGATAAGGGTACTAACAATGGAGTTGAAGGGAAGCGGGTGTGTGCAGAAATACTTAGGAAGTAAAATCTATACTAGTTTTTTGGGGTTTTTTTGAGAGTATCCTTTTTTTTTAAAGGATTTTATTTACTTTTAGAGAGAGAGAGAGGAAGGGAGGGAGAAAGAGAAGAAGAGAAACATTGATGTGAGAAAAAAACATCAATTGGTTGCCTCTTGAACACACCCCAATTGGGACCGAACCTGCCACCCAGGCATGGGCCCTGACTGAATCAACCTAGTGACCTTTCGCTTTGTGGGTCGATGCTCCAACTAGCTGAGCCACACCAGGCAGGAATTAGTTCTGGTTTGGATGTAGGGGATGAAAAATGAGAGGATCAAAGATGACTTCCACACTTCTAGTTTTAAAAAACCAGGCTAGACATAGGTTTGGAAGATGGTGGGTTCACTTCTGGATTTATTTGTCAGGCAATCAAGTGAAGATGGCAAGTGGATAGCTGTATGGGTTTGGGGCCCAGGCCCGTGGTCTGGGTATGATATGTGTATTTGAGAAGCATCACCATTTAGTACTGATGACACTGAAGGTCTTTGGAGTGGAAGGCTCGCTCAGAGACGTTAGGCAGAGTGAGAAGAGGACCTAAAATGGAATCCTGAAAGATGGCACCATTTAAAAAACTGGTAGAAAAATAGAAACCTGAAAAGGAGACTCATAAGGGTTGTCTTAATGGTAGGAGGGAAACCAGTGGAAGCCAAGTGGCAAGACAGTTTTCAGAAATAACGACTCTTCAGCATTACTGATTAATATCCAAAGGGCTGAAGAATATCTCTAGGATTTAGTGACAAACAGGTCACTGAGAACTTTATTGCGAGTAGTTTCAGAAGAGAGGTGAGGACAGAGACATAGACATGAGTGGAAAATGAAGACTAAGTGTAGTCAACTTTCAGAAAGCTAAGGTTGTGAAGGTGAAGGAGAGAGATTAGAAGGCAAGAGCTGACAGGACAGGGGTCAAAGAAGTGTGTGTGTGTGTGTGTGTGTGTGTGTGAGAGAGAGAGAGAGAGAGAGAGGGATGTACTTCTTAGAGGAGGAGCAAATAAAAGGGAGAAAGTAGAGATACAAAAAATAAGTATCTGAAGAAGTGATAGGGATTGGGTTCTGAACATAGCTAAAGAGTGGCAGGAGGAACATGTCTTTTATTGTTATCAAGAAAGAATTTAGGAAGTTAGATGATGGGTTTGTACATTCGGATTTCACTTTGTTGGTGGGTAATTAATATGATAGTTTTATGTATGAGACAAGATTACCTGCTCAGAGTGCATGAGGAGTTTACAAAGAGTAGAGAAGGTTTATTATAAATGAACAGGAGGACAAACTGACTGAAAAATGTTACGACTGAAAAAAAAATGTTAGGGACTGAGAAGAGCTAAGGGTCTGGTTGAGGTGTGTGACCATGAATCTATATAGAAGCACTGGTCTGTACACTTGTTAAATAGAATGAAAGTAGTTAATAGTTGAATTCATTGAATTCATGGAGAGACAAGGGGACAAGAAAATTAAGTGCCTTGGCAAAAGAATGGTTGAAGTGATAGGCTGAACTAAAAGTCCAGGGGGAAGAAAGTGAAGATGAAAGGAGCTTAAGTGGCTAAGGATAAGAGGACAGGTTATGATCTAGAACAAGCCAGCACATTTCTTCTGAGGCCAGATAGTAATATTTGGGTTTTGTAGGCCGTATGTTTGCTGTTGCAATCACTCAACTCTCTGTCATAACACGAAAGCAGCCATAATGTATAAATGAGGGAATGTAGCAGGCCAGATTTGACCCACATGCTGTAATTTGCTGGCCTGTAGTCTAAAGCCCCAGCTAACTCAAAGAATTAGTGAATTGGGAGTATTGAATTTGAAGGATATGCTTAGAGAGTGAGTTTGCATCTGTGACAGTTCTTCGTAATGACAAGATCTAAGGTATGACAGCTAGAGAGGGTGGTGGTTATTTGAGAAGCTGAGGTGGATCACCCCCATGAATATTAACTTCACTCAAGATGATATAAAAGGCTGGTTGCAGAGGAAGTGTATAAGCCTGGTTTGGAGCATAATCAAGGGATTTGTAGATGGCAGTGATAAAGGTAGGACTAGGAGAGGAGGATAGAAAGAAGGCGGTACATCCAAATAGGGTAAATCTTTTTTTTCTTTTTTCTTTTTTCCTTTTTTCTTTTTTTGTCCACGTCAGTGGGTCATCCATACATGTTCTTTGTCTAGTTCCTTCCCCTTCTTTCCGCCATTATCCTCCTTCCTCATCCCCTCTGGTCACTTTTAGTCTCCTCCATGTTTCCATGCCTGTGATTTATTTTGTTCGTTAGTTTACTTTGTTGAATAGATTCCACTTATAGGTGAGATCATATGATATTTGTCTTTCACCAACTGGCTTATTTCACTTAGCATAATATTCTCCAATTTCATCCATGTTGTTGCAACTGGTAGGCATTCCTTCTTTCTCTCTTTTTTAAAAAATGCAGAAAATAAAAATAAAAATAAATAAAAATAAAATTTTATTTATTTATTTTAAATGTCAAAATCCATTCTAAAATATTAAAAAATTTAAATCTGTTATAAAATCTCAGCAATTAAAACAACATGACACCAGCACAGAAATAATCAAGTATATCAATGCAAATAGGATAAATCTTAAAGAAGCAGGGGTTTTCTCATTCTTTGTTCCTTTACTCATTTACTATATTTTTCTAACACTGACAATCAGACATTTTCTAAAACATTTTTCACAAAAAAATTAGTTTCCCGTCTGACTCTATTTTTTGTTTTGTTCTACTTTCAAACCTACACATTTCCCCTTTAAGAGAATATTACCCTAGGTTATGCTAAAATTCTATTTATCTTCCATATTTCAGTTTCTCCTATTAATATTAGAAGACAGATACTTAATAAAAATATATTTTTATCCAAAGTGACAAATTCAGCCTTTTAATTGAGATGTTTAGACCGCTTAAATGTAATATGACTGTTGATAGGGTTAGGTTTAAAGCTTTGACCTTGCTTTTTGTTCAGCCTGTTCTTTGCTTCCTTTTCCTTTTTTTCAAATTTCTTTTGGATTAGTTTAATAATTTTTATGATTCCATTTTATTACTTTCTCTGGTCTGTTAGCTATATAACTTTGTTATTTAAGTGGTTGATTTAGGTTTTAAACACTTAACTATAGTTTATGTTTAAGTGATAATATACCACTTCATGTGTCCCATGCGATGCTTATAACAGTGTACTTACATCTGTCCTCTCTGTCTTTGTGTAATTATTTTAATATGTTTTACTTATTCTATAAACCACATACTACATTATTTTCATTTCAACAGTTAATTCTCTTTTAAAGAGATTTGAATGCTAAAAAAAGTATATATATTCCACTACTCATGTTCCTTTGTATGGATCCATGTTTTCTGGTATCATTTCCTTCTGTCTTATTAAGGATTTTCTTTAACATATCTTCTAATATAGGCTGCTAATAATGAATTCTTTCAGCTTTTGTGTCTTGAAAAAGTCTTTTTTTTGCTCGCTTGCATCGTTTCTGATGAGAGGTATCTTCTGTCTTCCTTATTGTAGTTCCGGTGTATAGAATGTGACATTTTTCTCTGGCTACCTTAAAGATTTTTCTCTTTATCTTTAATTGGTTTTCATCAGTTTTATTAGGATGTGGTTTAATGCTTCCCACCCCCCAACCAATGTTTCTTGTTGAGTTTATTGGATCTAAGGGTTTACAGTTTTCATGAAATTTGGCATTTTTCAGCCATGTGTCTTCAGGTACTGTTTTTGTTCCTCTTCCTATGATGTGATCCGGAAACTCTGAAGGCAGTAAAGTCAGTAAAGTGGAGCCATTATAGTGTTCACCTGTTTGTTTCCTTTCTCTCAGTGATCATCTCTCGGAGATCACTGTCCTTTGTTGTGTGATGTACAGTGTCTTAAGCATTGTTTCATATATTTTGTTTTATACTTGTTTTCAAGCAGGAGAGTAAATTGGGTCCTTTTTACTCCAACTTGACTAGAAGTGCCAGTCAAATGCTTTTAATATTACCAAGAAATACAGCTCTTGTCCACTTTAAAATCCTCACTTTTGTATAATGGCACTTTTTGAACTTGATAAGGTAAAAATGACTGGTAGTTGATGATTACTTATTAACCATTGAGAGGTCTGTCAGATTAGCCTACATAAGAAAGTGTGGAGAAAATGAAGTTTACATATGCAAATGTGTTTTTTTTCCCCCTTTACACCTCAGATTTTTATGTTGTTGGTAAATGTCAGATGTTACTCAGGGAGTCAGATTTTATCTCAATATAAGAATATACTTTTTTTAAGAGTTTGAAAATGCATTCTTATTTGATTTGGTTTAATTTATTTTTTCTTAAGGTATAATTTACATATTTACTTTTTTAGTATTTTCAGATACATGCAGTCTTGTTACTACTACCTTTTATAATCAACCTTTTCCTTTCCACTGTAATCTCCTGGCAACCACTAACCTGTTTTCTATTTCTGTAGTTTTGGCACTGTTTTTATAGTTTTCCAGAAAGTCATATGGATTCCAGAATTGTACAAAATGTAGCCTTCTGATTCTAGCTTCTCTCACTGGGCACAATGCATTTGAGATCCACATGGGTGTGTGTCCGTAGTTTGTTCCTTGTTCCTATTAACATTCCATTGATTGGATGTACTGCACTTTGGTAATATCACTAGCTGCCAAACTAGGCAAAGGCAGTTGTGCCTAATAACTGAGGATGGTGTAGAAAGGATTTAGGCCTGTTCTGATGAAGAATTAGATGACCTCAGAAGTTCTTTCACATCTGAAAGTTTTAGTTTTTTGAAATGTCAGTGTAAATGTTTTTACTTGGCAAGTATAGGTTACTCACTTGGCTTAAGAAAGAGACATCCTGGGACATACTATGTTATATACACAGTTACTGAATTTGTAGGTCAGTGGAAACAAGATGTATCATTTTTCATTAGCATTGAGACATTTGTTTTTGTCTTTTCTAAAAAAAGTAATGTATACCCTCTGATGTTATCCCAAAGTAACTCTCTTTTCTGAGTTAACTTAGTCCCCTTGACCTCCCTCCTACCCTCTGTCTATTCTACTGCTATTTTGGTGTATCACAGAGCTTTGCCTAGTTATTTTAGGAGAAAAATGGAAGTGCAAGATCTGATTCTTTAATTTACATATTTCTCTAATTTATTATAATTGTAGTGATAGCATGTAGAGGAAAATGTATGAGCTCTGGAGTCAAACTTGACTTCAACACTTACAACTCTATTACTAACTTAAAGACCTTACAGTTAACCTGTACGACTCATTTCTTGTCTTTAAAATGACACATGCTAGTAATAACACAAGTCTTTTGAATTTGTACATATAATTTAGATATTTTTAACATCTGGAACACAGTAAATGTGTAATATCAAATATTTTAAAACAAATATTCCCAGTCTTACATCTTCACTTGAATAAAACCCTATAAGGATCACAGGTTCTTATAGCTGGATCAGGACTGATGGAAAGTGTCACGTTTTTTGTATCTTTAAAGTAGAGCCATAGAGTAGTTTAGAAATTATTTAATCCAGACTTACCATGGAGAAGGCTGTTTTTATTTTAACGCCTTCTTGAAAGGATTCAGCTTCTACCAAATAATGAATTTAAAGCTTTACAAGGCCTCTTGAGATTTTCACTCAAAGATTGTCTAAAAACAATACTTGAGGTTTTTAATAACTAGTGAAGAAAATAGATTTGGACTGAGATTATTTCCTATCTGTTCTTTAATCAAAGTGGCTTTAAAAAAAATCATTCCTGGGTATTTTGTTCTAATTTTGATGTGGTGCTTTATAATACTTTTATTGAACTCTTATTCTGTGACTTAATTTGGGTAGGTCATTGTTCTGGAGGAAAATTCTCAGGCTGCCTAAAGATTTGGAAAATATCTTTATTTTAGTTCTACAACTCTGAAAGGAATCCAGCAGTAATAATGAATTTAGAGTTTTGTTACGGAAATTCAACTTAAAAACAGAATTTACATTGTCCTAAGACATAAAGTGCAGTTTTACATATTCTTAATTTTATAAATTTTTTTATGAACCAAGATGTCCTCTAATGTATATAACAAGTCAGTTGTACTATGCTTTAATGTTTTCTAGATGAAGGTAATGAGACAGAGGTCCAGCCACAACAAAATAGCCAATTAATGTGGAAACAAGGTCGACAGCTACTCAGACAGTAAGTAACCCATGGTCAGTCTGAAGAGGAGAAGCCTATATTTTCATGAGATCTTTTTTGTTTTATATTTCCAACTCAGTAGAATAATTTATCTCATTATATTGCTGTTGTGAAAACTTAATTCAATTACTTTTCCTTTTTCATATTAAACATTTTTCCCCTGTGGTAGAATTTATTTTTTATTAAATATTAATAACAATGATCAAGAATAAATTCTTGTCATAATTTTAGCTTCATAAAAAAGAATACAATTTTGTCCTGGCTGGTGTGGGTCAGTTGGTTAGGTGTGGTCCCACAAACTGAAGTGTCACAGGTTCAATTCCCTGTTAGGTCACATGCATAGGCTGAGAGTTTGGTCCCTGGTTGGGGTGCATACAAAAAGCAACCAGTTGACATTTCTCTCTCTCATTGATGTTTCTCTCCCTCTCTTTCTCCCTCCCTTCCCCATCTCTCTAAACCCTCTCCCTTCCTCTCTCTAAAAGCAGTGAGAAAAGAATGTCCTCGGGTGAAGTTTAAAAAAAAATACAATTTTAAGCTTCTAGATTTTATTGTACACTAAAATTTATAGTTTAAAGAATTCTCTACTCTTAAAGTTACCCTTTTCTTTACATATTTTATACATGACCATACAAGTTTTATTGTTTAATTAGCATTAAATTTCGTGTTTTTAATCTTTCTATTTTTAATTGATTGAAGAGCTTTTTGATTTTCCCAAATTTGCAGCTATCACTAACATATACTTTCTCCTATGAAATGGCTATTTGAGGCTATAAAGAGGAAACAAAGCTGGGCCGAGGTTCAGATGTCCAGTGCTGGGCTAGGACCACACCAGCTCAGAGCCCAGGCTTTGCATATCACATCTGAAACTGGTGCGCAGGCCTGTGCCTCAGTAAAGTGAAATTTGCTGCCTCTTTTCAGTTTTTGAGGTCACTTGTAAATAGTCTAAATCTGTGATTTCCAAAGTGGATGCATGCCAGCCATTCCTTTTAATGATGGGAAGAGAATAGTCAAATGTCTCCTTATATCTATTTTTTATCTACTCAAAGTTAGAAGAAAATGAGGTTTCACTAATATTTAATAAATGGGGTTTTTTACTAGTGCCCTCACTTTGGTGTTAAATATGATCTATGCATTTTCCTTAAATACGTGTTCTTAATCTGCTGGTTTTTTATATGAGAAATTGTTACAGTAAGTAATCCAAGAGATATTTTCAGAAACTTTAAAAGACTCATAATCTTCTTAAAGGAAAGGTGACATTTCATGAATGAATGAGGAAGTAACTATTCAGTGAACACAATTTATCTGTGGAAAGCGCAGTTTTTGAAAGTTTTTTGTAATGTGATTCTGTTACCAAAATGAAGTATGTGTCACATATTATTTGTTAAAAGTGGAAAAACATAATACCTCTGTATTAGTTTGCAAGAACAATGGATTAAATTTAGGAAAGTTAGAAATTTATTGTCCAAATTTTAATCAAACCCTTTCTATAAATATTAAATAGGATTGAAAAATAAGCGTCTTTATTCGAAAGGTTGCACTTAACCATTTGGTCATATGTCTTTGTGAGAGATCTCTTTGAGATATAATAACTGTTAATACCAGATCTCGAAACAAATTGACCTTAGGGTGGTTATCTTGTCCACCTTTGTTTTCTCTTCCACCCTATAGACTGATGCTTGCTTATAAGGTAATGCCTAACATTTGTCTGTGTTTATTAATGATGCTACTAGTGATACTTGCCTTCTTCATGTTCCACTACCATTTTTGGGGTGAGCTGGTCCTCTTTTTTGTTACTACATATTGAGTGCCTTCTCTGTGCAAGGCACTGTGTTAAGTGTGTCTCTTTTAGGGGAAAGAAAGCTAAGTTCAGGAGAATTAAAGTAACAGGAAAAAAGTGGCAGAAACAGGCTTTAGACCCAGTTCTAACTCGAAATACAAAGCCTATTCTCTTTTTTTTTCTGTGCTTTTGCTTCTCTGCAACATGCCTCCCCCTCCCAGTGTACCCAGGTAACCCACATTCCACATTTGAATTGTCTACTTTTTTTATTTTACAGTTGTCCCGGGATAGAAACTTCCCTGTAGAAGTGACTCTTTGGAATATACTATTTTCTTGTATGTCATGGAGGAAACTACATATGCTAGAAACATTCTCTTAGTTCTCAAGCAATTGATCCAGTGACACTTTACATCAGAAATGTAAAAAGACTATTGGCTATGATAACTACTGTTATGAAATAGTAATTCAGTAGGATCTGAGAGTGAGTTTATTCCAAACCTGCCTAGAAGAAAGAATGTGCTATTTAGGAACATCTTCTTACGATAAATATAATGAATGGTCTATTGTATACTTCTTTGATTTTTCTCAGTGACTGTAGAGACTGGTACTGCAAGAGACAGCTCCATCTGCAGCTGGAACATTATTTATTAGCAAGCCATACTAGCATAGTACTACACTGTTAAGTTTTATGCAGGCAATGAATTAAAAAACATACTTTTGTTTACATTTTGAGTTATAGAATGCTGATCTAATATGGCTGAATTGTAAGGATCCTTTTCATACACAGGTATCTACAGGAGGTGGGTTACACAGATACTATTCTAGATGTGAAATCTAAACGAGTGCGAGCTTTGTTGGGCTTTTCAAGTGATGTCACTGACAGGGAAGATGACAAAAATCAGGACTCAGTTATAAATGGCACAGAGGGTGAAATTAAAGACACAGCAATGATTGGGTAAGTATTTTGCCTGGAAAGTGTCTTAGCTATAACTTTAATTTTTATTAAATGTATTTGGTTTATGGGTGATACTTATGGTACTTGCACTTTTAGGTACTGCTATAGAAATAATTGTAATAAACTTTAATAATTTAAAATTCATTTGGTAGAAGATAACACATAGTGATTAGGGTTATTTATGAATATTGTAAGATATTTAAGATAATAGCTTGAAATTTGTGGATTTAATACAGGTTTTAATATCTTGAAGCTTAGTTATTCACTATAAGAACTTCATAAAAGATCTTATTCTGGAAATTCAATTAATTTCTTTAAGATGAAATTTCATTTCTGTGACCAGTAGTCATGTAAATACTGCAGAATCTCTAGAAGTAAACCTTAGCTTAGCCACTTTTGTTTATCTAATAAAGCTGTAACTCATCTTTCCTTTGAAAAATATCTATTTTGAGTATATATTTTTAATTGATAGAGTGTGAAAAATTCAATAGCTGTTTAAAATACTTTGTTTTGCTTTTTTGGATCATGTATCATACAGTTATATGTAATTCTGTTAAAATGGTCATGAAAAGTTAAATAGGAGATTCTTCTTTATTGAAAAAAAAGTTGGCTGGACTCCTAAATAAAAAGCCAAAGTTGCTGTGAAACTCTAAATATGATGTTACTTTTTTTAGTGTTTATTTAGGCTGGAAGAATGGTTTTAATTAAACTCTAAATATGTTCTAGTGCAGCGATTTTCAACATGCAGTACCTGATATCTAGTCAGGGACGCTGACTTATTTTTCCTCAGATAGTTAAAAAAAAAATGACCACAGCCAACACAACAGTAGCTGTCCAGTGTAAATGAATTAAAATTACACCCAATTTTTTGTCAGGTCAAAAATATATTTTTTGGTGTGCTGCAGAATTTTAGTAATTAGTTTGTGCCATGAGATGAAAAAGGTTGAAAATAGCTGTTCCATTGCATACTTAGTTTCTGTTATCTAGAACATAAACTAAAATTATATGATTTAAGTAAAAGTTTGAAAATATGACTTTTGTAAACAGATGTCATTGGAGCCTTTTAAAATGTATTCATTAGTAATTAAAGCTACATTAAATTGTTTTTATAAATGTAAGGTATAGATTGTTTTTCTATGTAGACATAGACAATGTAGGCATTATTCTTGGTTATAGTTCTACCCTAAGGGTTAATTTGAGTTATTATAAAGACCCTCTGAAAAAACCACTCCACTTGTGTTTTGGCCTTGACCTGCCCTTTGAAGCTGACAGGGCTATTTTTCTGAATATCTGATTTATGTAGAAATGAAGAATAGAATGTGAAAACCTAAAACATGGCTCATAGCAGATTTGAAACTTATCATTTATCTGTTTTGAAAATTTTGTTCATAGCTGTAGATAAATTTTGTTATAGAAAAGCCTTCTAATCTAAAACATTTTTTAATGAACTAGAGAGAAATCATCCTTTCTGGACATTAAGAAATTGTTTATTAAATTTATTTTTAGAGAACTAAAAATTAAAAGCTTACATATTTGAAATCATTTCCAAAAGTTTAATGTTTACCAATGGGATGAATTTTTGTTGTAATATTGATATGACTAATACATTGTACTTAGGAATATTAGGTGCACATTTGCTTTTTTCAGCTCTTTAGCTGTTCCAAAATACAAGATTGCATTAGAGAAAAATGACATATTTTCTAGTTATTTTCTGAGTTATATGATATAGAAAGAGTTGCATAGAGGAAAAGAATAGAGAATAGTAGTGGCAGAGATAAAAAGTTTTTTTTTAAAAAAGAAATAGATGAAGGTTAACTTAGGATCAAAATACTTCTGAATCAGGAGGGAGATTTCTTTACATTAGATTACCATTAATATAAATAGATAGGATTGCAAAAAACTTTAAAAAATAATCACTTCCTATATTGCTTTTCCAATTAAAATTGATAGAAATATAATGGATAAGAATCAGTGTTGTTCATAATGTGATTTGAGGGGTCATAGTTACAATATAAACAGAAGTTAGGGCATCATAACATGAACTAATCCCTACGTTGAGTTTAAAAAATTAACTGAGCAAGATGTACATGTTTTAAACCAGGAAATCTGAGTTAACGGATCCTGCCTCTGTGCTGGATAATTTCAAATTCCCTGACAATGCAGCTGCGGATTTCAGTGATGAAGATGAAGATGATGACATTGATGGACGAGAGAAAAGCATCATTGATACTTCAACGGTGAGTTGGATAACTCCGATATAAATACTTTTAGGGACTATTATGAATACTTTAAAAATAATCCATGTCTTTCAACCTAAATCCTTAGCTTTTTTTCCCATGAATTTGGGGAAATTTAAAAGAATTTTTAATACTGATTTCAAAGTCAAGAATACTTTTAGTATAGCAGCTTTCTGTTAATGCCTCATTCTTTGACTTTTTGTTAATTCATTAAACTTTCAACATTTCTATTGGGCTGGTGAATGTGGTAAACATTGTGTGTTATAACAGTGCAGTGTTACTGGTTGCTATAAGACAATAGAACTGACAGACCCATTATGGAGCCATCAGTTTTAATTGCTGCAGTTTTGCTTTGGCAGACAAGTTGTATAGACTTTCAGAACTCTTCCATTAGATTTCTTCAAGCTTGTTGAGGTTTTTTGTGGAGTTTTGGTTACATATTTATGTTTATTGACTCTCTGTTGGTAATTTCCTACAGTAAGGGATGCTTCTAAATTGCTTCTTCTCCATTCCCTCCACTATTCTACCCCCTTCTACTCTCTCCTCCCTCCCCCCTCCCCTGCTCCCCTCTTTTCTTTTGCCCTACATTTTCCCTCTAACTCTCTTCTTCCTCCTTCTTCTTCCTCCTTTTTAAAGTAAGAGATGAGGGCGTACTTTGCTTTATCTAGGAAAATGTTCACATTACCACTTCTGCTTTTATTTATGGAGGAGGAGGAATATAACGTAATATAAAGAAGACTAGATCTGAAGTCAAAAGCCTTGGGTTTAAGTCCTATTTCTATTAATTATCTAAGCTTAACCCTTCAGGCTTAGCTTTTTAGTTTGTAAAATGAGGGTTATAATACATACCTATGTTATCCCCAGAGCATTCTGAAGAATAAATGAAACAGTATATATGAAAATGATATTGTTACTGAACCAAAGTGAGGTTCAGCTGCCCACCATCACCAAAGACAAAATCTAGAGATAGAGGTCTTATGAGAAAGGAAGAAGGTTTTCATTTGAATACTGAACCATCTGGGATCATGGGGGGACTCCCTGTCTCAAAGCCCATCTCCTCCACAAAACCGAGACAAAATCCAGCAGTCCTCAGCAAGACCAAAAAAAAAGGCGGTGCCCAGAACTCCTGCCCCATTTTAAAGTACCATCTTTTGGAACCTGAGGCGGCTGTTACGTGGTTATACAGGTAGCTTAGCTTATTCCCCCTGCTCTCAGGCTTCAGGGGACCTCCTGGAGGCTGTGTGTGGAGCGGGCACTGCCGTTGGCCATGCAGCTTCTAGGGTCTCATACTCCTGGGCTGGAGAATGCACAAAGGCACAGGCAGATGCTCCACCAGTTCAGCAGGAGAGAGAGATGCTCTCCTGGAGGCCGTGGGCCACATCACTGCTAAGGTCAGGAGCCCCATGGAAAAAGGCCAGGCTAGTACACTGTCCAAGTGCAGATCCTGAGCAGTGAGCCACAAGGAAGAGAACTTTCTTTGTTCCCCTGGACTTACATTAAATTTCAGGTGTGTGATGCACCAGGTGCTTTCTCAGAATGACCGATTAACTTCCTAAACTATTGCTCACTTTGGGTGGTCTAGTTCCCAATCAATCTCTTCTTTTCTCCAGGCTAGACTAATGGGCCTCTTTGATCCAGCACCCCCTGATGCCATTTTAATATCTATTTTGCATGTGCCTGCCTTCCTCTAGTCCCACCCCCAGTCTGGTACTGGAAGGGGGTAGGAGGGCTTTTATTCCCCCTCTTATCCAATTATCTTGCCAGCCTTGTGTGTGCTCAGTGTTGAGAACTTCCTCCTGCCACCATCTTGCCCAGGAGTAGGGGAGTGTTCATTGGTTACCTGGGCAGTGTGGCCCTGTCCACACAGCAGGGCTGCGAAACTTGGTATCTTTGCCATAGCTCTTGGGCAATTCATGAAAGTATTGTCTGACTGTATTTGACAACCTCAGTACCCCAAGGGAGGTGCATGGCGGGGTGCAGAAGAACTCCCAGGATCTATCTCATGGCCTATCTTCATCACCCCCAGCAGCCCCTCCTGTTTCCAGCCCTCAGCCCGCTCCCAGTGATCTGGACAGCCTATCGGTATTGACATGTTTATATAGTGTTTTCTAAGTGTAACTTCTCTGTTTTTTATGCCCTCTGCTTCCATAAGAAACTCAAATTATTACTTCCAGAGTATTGTTTTACTGGGCCCCTTATATAGCACAGTATATAAGTTGTATTCTACTGATACAGCCCTGCCATGGATATTATTTGAACTTCAAGAAGTTACCCTTTTTTTAAAATTATCCAAACTAGTAGTATTAACATGCGCTTTATGTTACTGTAGCAAAAGAAATTGCCTAAACTTGCATACTTTTTTTGTGCTAATAATTTAGAAATTTTGTGCTTCCTTGTGATTTCTATGAGGTGATTACATTGATATATTATTTTCTTCTGAAAATAATGTATTGATAGCTCAGTGGTGAGTAATAACTAATTATGATATGCTCTAAATTTTTTTGTTATTATATCAGTTTACATATTTTAAAACTCTATAAGCTGATTATTGTAATTATTAAGTATGGTCTCACTAGAAATTCCTAACTATAAACTGGTTTCTTTTTAAGTGATCAGATTCACAAATATCCTGTCTTCCAGTTGGTACAGGTCATACGAATTCTGTGACCAAGTAATGAAAGACACAGCTAATGTAAAAATACTTAACCCCATTGAAACATTGGATCCAAAAATTCTTAGAGTTCTCCAGGAAAAGATATTTCTAAACAAATGATTGGTTTCTTCATAGTAGTTTTGCTAACTTTATGATATATTACATTAATTTTCACAGCTGCAGCCTAATAGCTACATGTCAAAAGGACTTAAAAAATATAACTCTTTAGCAATGAATAAGCATGACTTAGAAGATTTATTGCAGTACTATATATAAAGAGTGAATGGCTGAAAATTGTCCAGTTAAAATGTTCAGTAGAACAAAGAGGTTTTTAAAAATATTTTATTTCTTTAATCAAAATAGTTTATTAGATTCAGCTAAGAAAATACAGAAACGCACAGGTCTTCGTAGCTGTTTGTTGTTTTAAAAAACTACATATGTTCCTTCTTTCTTGCTCTTTGCCCTTTGTTGGAGTTTTGATTGTTATTTGAATTATATTCTGGATCATTTTTCTCCTTTATGTGCCTATCCCTTTCCCTAAGATAACCCTCTTCATCTCATTTTTCTTTAGCATTATTATCAGTATTCTCATCATCATATCATTTGTTAAGTGTAGTAATGATCTTGAAATTATATATGCATATAAAATGTGATCAATTTTGAACTAAATAAACGATAAGGAGTGTAAGCAGCAACACTGCCTCCACCTTCAGACACTTTGGGAGGAAAAGCTAATGGGATTAAGAATCATGAACTGTTGTTTTAGTCACAGTATAATCTCATCCTCATTTGTGTTTTGCCTCTTCTGATGGTTTCCAAAGTGACAGCCTATTCTTTTTACTAATCTTAGCACCATGTGCAACCCTTAACTTTTTTGTGTTTGTCTTCATTTCTTAAATTGATTAATAAGCTCATTGATGGTGTGAGTGGAGTGGAAACTTGGATATAAGGAAGAAAAGCAATACGTGCTTATTACAACAAATTCCACCCATTCCCATTTACTAATCCTGCTCTCCATTGGTAACCACAGTTCACTTTTCTTCTGTGTCTAGCCATTAAAAATACAGCATTTTCTATTTATTTATTTAAATGGGATACTTGATAGACAGTGGTTTTCAACTTGCCATTTATTTTTCTTCTTTGTTTATAAAGAAGAAATGAGACCTAGAAACAAGTTTTTCCCAAAGAGTTAGTTTTGTGACTTAATGCAATATAATAGTAATAAGTAATGTTGACAATACATTCAGACATTGAATTCCAGATATTTCTGTATTTTCCCTGCCTTTTTTTAATCAGGCACTGAGAACATGGATTTTTTAGCTATATGATGTTGGTGATGATCCTGCCAAATTCTGTCTGATGTTCCATCAGGGGCACGAAAAGGGCGGGATCAATTGATGCCTGTAGGGCAACGGAAGGTTGGTTGGGCATTGCATTTGTATCTGGAACTATTGAGATCAGCACCTTCTGTTGGCATAACTCGTCAGAGACACTTCTACCTTAGTCTGCCTGCCCAGGGAAAATTAGAACAGATTATTACCACATGCTAATAATCTGGTTTGTGAATACTTAATGTATAGAAAGTTATTGGAGAAAATTCATGCAAGGTTGGGACAGTAGAAATAATAATAATGTGAACCCCAACACCCTGCCACCAACAGAATGCCTTCTAAGTTTTGAGGCATGCATTACTGAGTTTGTAGTTTCTGTGATCGTACATTTCATAAGGGAATGATGTATTAGAGTTAAAATTTATCATGGTTATATTCTGAAAGCTCTTGCAATATTTTATGAAGTGTTTGTTTCTTTAGTTAGATTAGAATGTCTGCACACTGCACAAACGTTATTCAAGAAATATAAGATTAGGTTATGGTTCTAATATTATAGTATTTCAGGAACATATCTGTAATTTAAATGCATGTCTTATACCCCAGTGTTTTCAGTATATGCTTCCATTAGTTTATTTAAAACAAGCTATCACTGAACAAAATTTAAATTACTACTTTAAATGTATAATGTATATATTTTTTAAAAGTGGCATCTGTGTTTTCCACTCTTGAATAGATGTTACAGTTACTTAACAAAACATAGATACACTTTTGGAAGAAAACAATAATTGGGTTTTCTCATACAATGGTAAAGGGATATCTTCTCCTTTATTTAAATTAACTCCATAATACATGTTAATTTAGCTTTTTTTAAAAATTAGATTGTTAGGAAAAAAGCGTTGCCTGAGAGCAGTGAAGATCGAGATACAGAAGAAGCTTTAAAGGAGTTTGACTTCTTGGTTACATCAGAAGAAGGCGACAGTGAATCCAGAAGTGCAGGCGATGGCACAGACTGGGGTAAGGAAGGATACTGGATCTGACCAGAGATGTTATGTAAATAAAAGAAACTAATATTTTACCAAGAGGGCAACATCTTGAGAAACACTTTAAATCTCTTTATGATGTTGAAATGTTAAATATCCTATGAACTTTTTATTACTGTCACCTTTCGCCTGGGGGGTGCGGGTTGTGTGTGTGTGTGTGTTAGGTGTTTAAAGGAAGTTACACAACTAATTACCTTATTTAAAAAACTATGTAAGTAATACAGTATGAAAATAATTTGAATTTATATATAGAATGGTCTCCATTTGCTGCCTGGACAGTAGAACGTGCAAATCTAGATTTTGTGGAAGTTGAGTATGACAATGCATTAGAGCAGCAATTTTCAACCAGTGTGCCACAAAAATTTGTAAAACATGCAATGCCTGACTCTTTAGTCAGGGGCACTGACCTCTTTTCCCGTAGACTGTCAAATAAAAAAATGACGACAGCCAACACAACAATAGCCGTCTGGTGTGAATGAATCAAAATTAAACCGATTTTTTGTCAGATCAGCAAAAAATATAGTATTTTTTGTGTGCTGAAGAATTTTAGTAATTTAGTTGATGTGTGCCATGAGATCAAAAAGGTTGAAAATCACTGCATTAGAAGATTTGAGAGATGTCATCTCTGGCATCATCTGTGCAAAAAAAGAAGTGTAAGTTAAAAAATTGTAGTTCCTCATTCTAGTCAGGTTACTTCAGTTTGTACAAAGCAGCAGATTTTTTTGTGTGCAAATTGTTCTAAACATATTTAATATTTTAAACACCTAACAGGAGTTAAAACATGTATTCTGGAATGAGAAATTTTTTATATTAAGGTTAAAGAACTGTGGAACACCCTTAGCTTACAGTCTCTGCACTTTAACAGGAGATTTCCCTTCAGGGATTCTGCTAATGCTAATACCACTTCTTTTCCTTTTTCATGGCAAATATTTGAAGAATTATTTGGGATAATTACTTGAAGTCATAATATGAAGAATATAACGGCTCTTTAGTGACCTTTTTTTTCCCCAACCGAACAAAGTTTAGAAACCAGGGAAAGTTAAAATGAAATGAATTTCTCTTTTGTCTTATTCTTTAATGAGCTTATATATCAAGTTATGCAGATATTTCAAGGAACAATTCTACCAATATAGCCAGATCCACTGTGCTACACAGTGGTCTTTCTTTGAGGACTCATACATCTGCATAAATAATACTTGGCTCTTACTGGAATTTGTTTTTCTCCAAACACAGCTGCACTGTCCTTTGTGTAACTTTCTTTGCTTTAAGGTGTTAGCCATGGCCCAGAATATGATATGATACATATATGTACATTTTAACCTAACTTACTATGAAGTTAGTAAAAACATGAGGGACTGTTCCTACATCTGAGCTGTCTCACCCTTTAGCAATATCCTGGATATTTCTGTTTATGAATATGAGTGAATGGAATCTTTCAGTCAACTGGAGGTTTCTTTACCAGTGTTTTAAGGATTTTATAATTGTAATTCAAAGCATTTCACTTTTAAGCAATTAACAACACTTAGATGCCTCCATTCCTGTGTAGTTGTATGGACATCTAAACCATTTTAAGTGCTGCTTTTATCCCTCCCTAACCCCCCTTAAAAAGTGATTATGCTTAAGAATCTTGTTAGTTAAGAATCTTGTTAGTTACTGCAGAGGAATGGAGGCATCTAAGTGTTGTTAATTGCTTAAAAGTGAAATGCTTTGAATTACAATTATAAAATCCTTAAAACACTGGTAAAGAAACCTCCAGTTGACTGAAAGATTCCATTCACTCATATTCATAAACAGAAATATCCAGTACACTGCCAAGTAAATAGATTTTACCATACATCTTCTATGACCCTCCATTGCTGTCATTAATATGAGTCTAGTTAAGATTATGATAAGGCTAATTTTTTTTAAGGCTAATATATTTTTTTGAAAAACTGAAGGCATTTTTAGTATGCAGAAGCCACCCAATTTAATTAATTATTAAGACCTGATTGATGAAAATTAACATTTTTGATTGTTAGATCTTTCTGGAAAAAAGGCTTTTTATTGATAGATAGTTCAGTCTATAAAAGCATTGAGGGTTTTTAAATTGTGTTTACTATATTTACAGGCCTAATAACCAGTTTGTTTGTTTATGATCCTCACCCAAGGATATGTTTATTGATTTTAGAGAAAGAGGAATGGGAGTGGGGCAGAGAGAGAGGTAAAGAAACATTGATGTGGGAGAGAAGCATTGATCTGTTGCTTCCCGCACACTCCCTGACCGGGGATTGAACCCACAACCTAGCTTATGTGCCCTAACCAGGAATTGAACCCTCAGACTTTGGTGTACAGGACAGTGCTCCAACCAACTGAGCCACCCAGTCAAGGTATAACCAGTTTTTTAAAACTTTGGATTGGAACTTGTTAAAAATAGACATATTACTGGTTTATTCCAATCACTCAACAAACATTGATCAAATGCCCTCCGTTTGCCAGTCTTCTAGGTGAGGATCCCTATCCCTGTTGTCCCTGTAGTCTACTAAGAGCATATAGGCAATAAGTAATAAGCATGATACATGGTATAGTATGTCAGAAGGTGATAAGTGCTATGGAAAATAGAAAAAGAAGAACAGAATAAGGGGGATAAAGAGTGCTGATGTCAATGTGGGGTGGAGGAGACAGGTCACAATTTAAAATAAGGTGATCATGGTAAGCGCCAAGAGAGGGTAGACAACATTGGAGCAAAAACTTCAAGTTGATAAGAGAGTTAGGCATATGGTGTCTGGGGAAAGTGTTCAGGAAGAAGAAAACCAGAGCAAATGCCATAAGAGAGCAGCAGCCCTGGTAAGACTGAGGAATTCATGGAAACTAGAGTGGCTGGAGCAGAGTACGGGGAATATAGTAATATAGTAAGAAGTGACCAAATCATGTAGGGTTATACAGAGACCACTGGTGAGATGGGGAACCATGGGAGGGATTTGAGCACAGGGATGGAAGGATTTGACTCTTTTTAAAGCATTACTCTGGCTGCTGTGTTGAGAACCTAGGGCAACCAATGTTGATAATAGACTTGATGGGGAGAGAGGACAACTAATGCAGTAATTCTAGCGAGAGAGAGAGTGGTTAGAGAAGTAGTAGATATGCTGAAGATTAGTCAAATTCTAGATGTGTTTTGAAGGTAGGGAAAACAGTATTTACTGAAATAGTTGATGCTGGGTGAAAGAAAGGGAGGGTTTTGGTCTGAGCAAATTGAAGTATGGAATTGCCATCAGTTAAAATGGAGAATCCCGTGGATGGAACAGATTCGATGGGGGAGATTGGGAATTTGGTTTTCTATGTTTAGTTTGAGATATTATTTAGACTTCCTAATGGAAATGTAGAATGAGCAGTTGGATGGATAGATGAGTCTTGCATTCAAGGGAGAGTTCTGAACCAACATATTAACATTATAGAGTATATAAATTATTTTATAATAAGTATAAATATATAACATTTATATTTTCATCTGAAATAGTAAAAATTAGTGATTAGAATTTTTCTACTAGAAGCTCTGTTTTCTGTTTAAAGAATTTGTAAACTAACAAGTCATGTAAATTGTTTTAAATTTTGAATGCAGGTTGATTGTGAAGTTTTCAAGTGTTCTTGAGTCCTGTAAAATAAAAACAATCATTTGTTAATGAACACATGCCAAAAAAATAAAATTTTTGAGATGAAAAGATTATGGAAGACTTTTGTATAAGCTCTTAGTAATAATCTCTGATTATGTAAATTAATTTAGAATTTTGTGATTCCATCCCAATCAAATTCAGAAAATGGGATAAAAATGAGGGGTTCCTGATTATGGATTTTTTGGGCTTAATTTACTAAAAGTCAGTCATATCTTTTGGGGTTTTTTTTCCTATCTCTTTCAAGAGAAATTTACTACTACCTAGGAAATAGAATTGCTCATTCTTTCTTGGATACTGTATTTTGTGTGACATATCTAATGTCTTTTTAAAATTAATGTTATTAAGGGGAAAATGGTCATTGTGTCATTTATTGGCATAACAGTGAATCGACTTACAGTGTTCAGTATTTTATTGAAAAAGGCTGTTTCATTTGTTTTACTCCGTTTAGAAAAGGAAGACCAGTGTCTCATGCCTGAAGCTTGGAATGTGGACCAGGGAGTAATTACCAAACTCAAGGAACAATACAAAAAGGAGAGAAAGGGGAAAAAGGGGGTGAAGAGTAAGTGGAAAACATTGTATCTATAATTCATAAATCTTGCCTCTTTCATATCCCCCAATTTTTTTCAATGTTTTCCTAAAACTACTTACTCTTTTTCTTTCTACTCCTGACCTCTTTCTTTTTCACCTGCTCTCAGGGGTTGAAATTAAATGGTTAGCTATTTAATTATGAACTGAAAAAAACAAAACAAAGCTATGCATATGATTATAGAATCATAATGTATTCCAGTAATGAATCCAGAGCCTCATGAGAGTATGGGACTATGTATTCAAACATAGTGATAATTTGATTTTTTAAAAAGTATATGTGCTTAATTACAATAATAATTTTTCACTGTTGACAATTTTAGACAATTTTAAATCTCATTTAGTATGACATTCTCGCAATCCCCCAAAATTATTGCTTATAAATTTTAGAATTTGGAGACGGAAAGAAAGTTAATTTCTACCCCTGAACATTTTGTGTGTTCATAACACACAGTTCATGTGCTTTCACCACTATATGCTATACAGGGCACAAATATACAATTTCTAGAAGAACTTATTTTCTAATTTAAAACTTTTGGCCAGTTTCATTAATAATATTATCAATGAGCTTTTCTTTTTTCAATAAAATGTGTGCCACATCAAAAAACAGAAGCTAAAATTAAATTTCTAGCCCTGTGAATCATATAATTCATTAAAATTATTAATAAAGTTTAGCAATGGATGTAGTTCAGCATGTAAAATGGAAATACAAAAGCTTTCAAACATCCCTGAAAACCTTAAACACCTTTTTATGACAGCAAGTTTAAACTGTCTCCTTGTGCTTCCACTCACTGACACTATGAATGTGAGTTGTTTTTTTTATGGTGACAGGAATTTCATCTGTTGGGATATTAAAGCAGTGTAAAGTGAGATTAAAATCCAGTTTAGTAAAACATGTATTTAAAAGTTGCAAAAGGCTGGAAGGATATATTTTTTCTTTTTATAGTGATGCTAAAGCTTATCAAAGATCAATCATTCCTGTTAGAATATTCTTTTACAACCTGGTAGTTACTGGAAAGCATTTAAATCTTTAAAATATTTTAGAATTTACAAGTATTTGTCTTGAAAGGTTAAAAGTCACTGGCCATCATTGATATTTGTACCAGCCGTTGCATAACTGAGAGATGATGTCATTTGATGTCTTCTCAATATAAGTTAAATCAATATAAATATTAAAATGTAAGAATATTTTGTACCTTCTATCCAAATAAACTGATAAAAATCTCAACAAACAATAGTGAGTCATGATTTGTTATGGCTTTCCAGAATCATGACAAAGCCAGTTACACTGAAATTTTGTGGGAAATTTGTATATCATACATGAGAAACAAGGAGAATATTTTAATTTTTAGACTGACTTAAAGTTGATATATTTCTTTAAGTAATTATGCTATAATAATGAATGTCTTAAAATATGAAAGATCTTTAGATTAGAATGGTATAGGACTTATGTAGAATCCATCTACAATTTTATTGATTATTCAGTTCTTACCAAATAATACCAAGGCATCACTGTAGTTGAAATTTAGCACTTAGGTCTAAAACTGCACCATTTGACTGGAACAGTATTCCTATTAATAGACATTATTAGATTTCCTGAATCCAGAGATTATCAATATTCATACATAAAGCACAAAGTTTTTTAGCATGATGAAGAAAAATGACTCTATGAGTGGGGGGACCCAAAACAATCTGGAATTATCTTCTGGAGGATGGGTCCCTTGTACTACAGGCTTTCCCCTGCTAGATGAATGTTCAAGGAACCCATCTGTATAAAGTTACCAGCTGGCATTGTTGTGAGAGGCTGCATTCGGAATCAGTGAATTTTTTTTGAAGGGTCTTTCAGTTTATTTGCCCATTTCATGTTGAGTGGCTTACGAACGCCCCTGCCCACACTGTGCTGAGCGTTCGGCAGTTTTTGACCAAAAATGTCATGACCCCCTAAAGTTCCACCCTCCCTATTCACCCAATCTTAGGCCGAGTGACCTTTTTTGTTTCCCCTGATGAAAAAAGTCCTCAAACTTTTTGGGGAAATGTTTTGCCCATGTGGATGAGGTGAAACAAAAAAACCACAGGAGCACTAAAAGGCCTCAAAATTGACGAGGTTAAAAACTGTTTTGAGCCTTGGGAAAAAACCTCTCAGTGGGTGTGTATTGCATCAAATGGAGAGTATTTTGAAGGTGACTGAAGTTTAAACATGTAAGAAAAAATACACAATTTTTTATAAATAAATTCCAGGGTTTTCTTGGGTCCCCCCTTGTATGGGGAAATATTTTATTGCCTTTTACTGAAGATAGACTATAGATCAAGGTTCAGCACATTCCATTTTCATTGTCGGTTATGTTACTGTATATATGGTAGTGTAGGAACAAGTCAAAATGATAAAAGCAGAACTCAAGCAGTTTTGAATTAACAAGTGAAGCATTAATTTATAATCCACCATAAATATTTCATTAATTTCACTGTTTACTAATTGGAAAAGTTTGAATTCTTTCAATATATTCTAGTAGAAATATATCCAGTCAAATTGTGTACTTCAGTCATACTGTCTTGAAATATATTTTTAGGTATTAATTAAAATTGCTTTGGTATAGGAAAAAAACCGTGACAGACTATGGGTAAGATTTCCCATTCTTAATTAAACTTATAACAGGAAAAACTACCGAAGATCTGTTTCAGCCTCTATCCTATATAAAACAGTCAAAACAGGGATGTGAGAGAATGAAGAATCAAATTTCTGGTAAGTAATCAGCAGGGCATGAGACTTCACCTTCGGTATCATAGCTTCAGGATGTAAGGCAGTGAATGCACCTTACTTTAAACAAACAAAAACTGATGTTGTTTATTCAGTACCCAGCAGTAGTTTCACTGTCTGTGGTGTCTTTCTGAATTTAGAGTAATATGCAAGGATTGTAGGATACTGTTTTTAATGGTCTAAATTGCATACGGGCATTTTTTCAATATAGATAGTGATGTTATTCTCTTAATTTTTAAAGTATATGTAAAATATAAGTCTTTTCAAGAAATCATAAACTTTTAAAATAATTTGAAAACTTGGAAAATGATTACTTTTTAATATAGCAGGGTAGCTTTAAAGGTGAATGTTGGACTTGTGAATAAAGTTTATGGCACCATTTTAATGCCGTTGGATAATTCTATTTCTTCTCTTTTGTTTTCTCCCTCCCTTTTTTGGGCTAGGGCCCAATAGATCAAAACTACAAGACATGCTTGCTAATTTGAGAGATGTTGACGAACTTCCCTCGTTGCAGCCTTCTGTGGGTTCACCTTCCAGACCTAGCAGCTCCAGGCTTCCTGAACACGAAATAAATAGGGCAGATGAAGGTGAGTAGTAAAGACACTCTGGAGCACAAAAAAAGCATTTGGATATACATATCTAACTTCTTATTAGAAAGGACTCCCTAAAAGAGGAATTGTATTCTACCAATTTTTGATCTAAATATTCCCCACATGTAGATTTTCTTACATTCAGTGTGGTTTAACTCCAACTTCAATCTTTCAGACTTGAAAAGGGGTGTATAAACTTAAAAAAACAACTCTAAATTCTGTCTCTGGAGTTCCACATAAAGCTCCCATCACTTGTGTGTGCTATATACATTTATTACTTTATTGTATTAATTTAGGAAGCAGTGCCACACTTGAGAGGCACTATAGTCTTAAGTTCTGGGGAATCTTAGCAGTGAAATAAAGTGGTACTTACTGTTACTTTCTCTCTTCAGCCCTCAAGTCTGCTGGTTTAGCCACTGGTACATGTTTTCAGATTTTACTTGGCCATTTCTAGAGCATTAGCTAAATTAGTCCAAACAATATGTATGGTCAAGATTCCACAACTCTTGGTCTTTAGTTCAAGGGTAATATTTGTGTAACTCCTAAATAAAGTTATCTGAAAATATTAGAAGTGAAAACAAAACAAACAAAACACTGGGCTGAAGACCTACTCCCCTTGTGATGCATGAATCATTTAGTTGAATGAAGATTGATTTTCTAATTTAAACAGTCCCCTCATCAGTAGTAAATGTTTATAGAGTTCTTTGCATTTCCCTGGAGGATATATGGTATGTTTTAGTAAAACCCATTATTTAAAATTATTTCTGCTTTATTGTATGGTGGTTTGAAAATGTCTTAATTTGTATTTTCCTCTGTTCTTACAAGGATTTTAAGTAGAGTTTCTACACAGACTAATTAATAAATTGATTTGTTTCTTTTAAGAAAAAGTTAGTTTACTTCTTTAACACCCAAAGTTTGAGCTGCTAAATTCATCTAATCAACTCATAAATATTTGTCCTCAGTAAAGTAACCACTTACAGAAAACTACTAGAAGACCATCTCTGACAGTTTGTCAGAATAATTTGCATTGACACAGTGACACTTTATTATTGACCAAATTAAGGAAAATCTATATTTTATATAATAAAAGTGGCATTTTACTTTTAACTGGTTCTTTGATAGTGACTGAAGGGATTAGGTTGGTACGTCCATTGTTAAAAAATAAGGATACTTAATGTTTATCACAATATAAATCTGACATCTTGAAACGCAGTTGGAAACTAAATTTTTTTGTTTGAAATAAATGAAATGTAACAATACCTACAGAAAACTGCTCAAGTCACAAGTGGTAGCTCAGTGAATTTTTACAAAGTGAGCCCAACCATGTCACCACTGCCTCCAAGTCAAGGAGCAGAGCAGAACATGGCCAGGGCTCTAGGGTCCCTGCTGGTGCTGTCCCCAGTCACTGCGCCGCGCTCCTCTGCAGAGGTAATCCTGATTGCTGTCATCACATGCTAGTTTTGCCTCATAGGCACATTTTACGATTGTAACCATTTTCATTTGAAATTTTCTATATTCCTCCAGATTGTTAACAATTTTATTTGAATCAGACCAGCAATGTCCAGAATCACTTGTTACGTACGTATGTTCAATAATTGATAGAAGTAATTTGGCAATTAGCATGAACTATCAAATGAGGAAAATTGACTCTCCTGTAGACACTTTTTTTGTGTGGTCAAAAAGAAAGAACAATAACTATAGGGTTTGTTTCATATTTTATTTTTCTACAATAATTAGATGATACTTTTAGCTGTGGTTGTATATGAAAAAAGTAACCAATTCTTCAGGGTTTTCTGCTCACTGCATTTTATTGTGTTTAAAAGCATTTAAAAGTAATCAAATTTTGTGTAAAAGCATTTAAAAATAATCAGACATGCCCCTGTGAGACCAGTTGTTGACTCTTTAGAAATGTTTTTATGTTTCTTTTGTCTTCTATCAGTGGAAGCGCTGACATTCCCCCCTTCCTCTGGGAAGTCATTCATCATGGGAGCAGATGAAGCCCTTGAAAGTGAACTGGGACTTGGAGAGTTGGCAGGCCTTACAGTCGCCAATGAAGCAGATACACTAACTTACGATGTAAGGGGTAGTTTTATTTTTGTTGTTTTTACTCATTTTTGAAAGTGAAAAGTTAAGTTTATAGAAAAAGATGGCAATGAAGAAGCAAAGGTATAGAATTTCGTTCATTTTTAACTACAAACTTTGAAAACATGTATATATTATAAACTGTTTTCCACATCATATAGAGATTAAAATTATGGGCTTTACCTAAATCTGTAAGTTAGTATAGTTTGTTTATTGGTTTTAGATAAAAGAAGGAATTCCCTTTCCCATTACTAAATTTGGGTTTTGTTTTATGTTTTCGGGCATCAGTGATTAATTGAGATTCATGCCTGCCTAACAGTATCACTTGCCTTGCTCCTGTAGTTTATCAGTATCCTAGCGAGAAGGATTTTAGCTGTTATTAGGCAGGGATGTGTGCAGGGATGTGTACAGGGTTCTTTGCAGGTATTAAGGCTCACCCATCAGTGATATGGATAAAATGGAAATCTTTATACCTTTATGAATCCCAAGCACATTTTTTTAATAAATGCATTTATAATTGTTCTTCATAATAAATATCAGAAAACAGCTGTTTATTTCATAAACTATTTGTGACTTATTTTATATCTTCATTAATATCCTCTCACTTTGCTACTTCATTATCTTTGTTGGAGAACACAGTGTAGCTCCTGCTGCGTGGGGCGTATCAGCCAGATGCCTAAGCAGACCATGGGCTCAGTAAGAAAGTACTCCACGGAGGAGCCCTTGCCACTCACTCCTCTCCCTGCAGACCCAAAGCTCTCACTCTCTGTGCTAAGTCCACTAGCAGGTGTTTTGGTTTTTACCTCCAAAAACAGAAGAAATCCATATGCTTTTTACCTGCCAGCCTAGTCCGTTTTTTCTTCACCTTAAACTACTGTAGTAACCTAATCAAAACAGATTCCTTGTACTCCATTTTTCCCATTGTGATACAGACTTTTCCCCAACATTTTTGTATTATATTTTATATATGTCTCTTTAAAACACCATTTAGTTGACTTTTTTTTGGTAATCTAACATTTGACAAACTTTTAAGTTGGAGCATTTAGTTCATTTCTTTTTAAAGTAATGACCGATAGCTTTGGATTTAAGCGTGCCATCTATTTGTGCCATCTATTTGTTCCACCTGTTTTGTGTTTCTTTTTCTCCTATTTTTGCCTATATTGGGATTCGTTATTTTTTATTATTTTCCCTTTCCCCTTTTCCCCCATTATTTGGAGTTTATATACCTTCTCATTACTCTTTTAATCATTACCTTAGAGGTTACAACACACATCCTTATCAAAATTTTACATGCATATACCCTTTGAACACTTCTAACTATATTAAATGTTCCTGTGCTATGTATATGTCATTCTTGTTATATATTTTGTTTCTCTGTACATTTATCTTCAACAAGATACTGTTTTGTAGACTCGATATTCAGTTGGGATTGTCCATTTACATTACCCATTTTGCTTTTTTCCATTCTCCCCTGCGTGTCTGACTGTCCATCTAGGATCGCTCTCCTTTTACTCTGAGAGCACTCAATATTTCTCTCTTCAGTGAAGATCTATCTACTGGTGCCCAATTCTCTGTTCCTCGTTTTCTTAAATTTTCTTTATTTCACCCAGTGGGTTAACTTATCTCTGGTATCGAATCCCAGTTGGCAAGTTTTCTTTTTTTTTTTAAGCACTTTATATATTATTTCATTGTTCTTTCAACAGTAGTCTGATTTTTTCCCCCTCTGATATTTTTCTATGTCATGATTGTCAGTCAAGGATTAATTTTCTTATTAACCTTCTTAGATTGTCTTAGTAATATGTTTTCATCAGCTCTGTAAAGTTGTCAGCCATTTATCTTCAAGTGCTCCTTTTGCATCCCTCTCTCCCACACTTTCTCTTCTCCTTTAGAACTCTAGTTATAGTGTTAGATCTTTATGCATCTTCTGTCTCCTCTTCCCTTTTTCAGTATTTTTTATCTTCAATCTAGTTTTTTTAGTGACTTTCAGTTCACTACTTCTCTCTTCAGTTTCAAGTAATTTGTAACTAAACTAATCTATTGATGTTCTATATGTTTTGCTTCTAGAATTCTTCATTGTTTACAGATTTCTTGTTTGATTACAGTTGTCCCCATTTCCCCCCAATTACTTTTCCCCCTACCCACCCCCACCTCCCACATTCAATCCTACCACCCCACCCCACCATTGTCTTTGTTCGTGGGTCCTTTATTCATGTTCCTTGATGACTCTTCCCCTTCTTTGTCCTATTATCCCCTTCCTCCCTTCCCTCTGGTTACTGTCAGTTTGTTCTTTATTTCTGTGTCTCTGGTTATATTTGTCTAATATCTTCTTGAATATAGTAAGCATGATTATTTTAAAATTTGAATGAAAAACTCTGTAGTTCTGTTATTATTATTTGTTATTTCTGCTTGTTTTCATTTATGTTGTATTATCTTGTATGAGCACATATTTTATGCCCAAATAATTATATTTGAAAAATTGTAGACGAACTTTAGGCCTAAGAAGGTATCTTCCCCGAGAGAGTATATTTTAATTTGCTTTTGTCAGTTGTCTGCAGCCACTAGAAATCTTTTACCACCTCATTCCATTTTCAGTTTTTGGGATGATCTAAAGCTAATCTATAATCCCACAAGGGCTCGTTCTTCCAGTTCACACTCATGTCTAGGATGCAGCCCTTTGAAATCAAAACCCAAAGAAATGTAGTTCACCAAGCCCCATTTTTTGGATAGTCCCTGGACACCAGTTTTTACAGCCCTGCACTGCCGAGCTGTCAAGAGCACAGCTCTGCCTCTCAGCCTTCCTCCTGGAATCAGTAAACACTGTTGGGGGAAAAATTCCAAATATCAGGTTCTCCTTCTTAGGCCTCTTTCTTCCTCTGGATCCAGACCCAGTTATTCCTCACCATTTTGTTGGTTCTCCAATTTTTCTTTTTTTTTAAGATTTTATTTCTTTATTTTTAGAAAGAGGGGAAGGGAAAGAGAAAGATAGGGAGAGAAACCTCAATGTGTGGTTGCCTCTTGTTTGCCCCCTACTGGGGACCTGGCCTGCAACCCAGGCATGTGCCCTGACTGAGAATCAAACCTGTGACCCTTTGGTTTGCAGGCCAGACCTCAGTCCTCTGAGCCATGCTAGCCAGGGCCAATTTTTTATTTTTATATCTGCTTTTCTACTTGTGCATAGTACAGAGGTGGTCCTAATGATCTAGTTCATCATGGCTAAAGGCAGATGTTCCCTCAATACTAACCCCACAAAGAATTTGTTCAATATGTAGTGAAACTTGGTCCTATCTCTAGAGGACATTTTTCATAGTTTTTAATTATTAGAAAACTTAGTGTTATGTATATCCCTCTGTTTCTAAAAGTAGTTCATAGTTTTATTAAGCAGATTAGTAATCTGTTGCTCTGTAACAAATTGCTCCAAATTTAGAGCTTAAAACACGTATTTATTATTTCATAGTTTCTCTGGATCAGGAATCTGGGGGTAGCTGAGCTGTGTGCCTCTGGTAACTCAGATAGATGCAGTCAAGACATTGTCAAGGGCTGCAGTCTGACATGAAATCTTGACTTGGGGAAGATCTGCTTCCAAATTCACTCATGTTCTTTGCTGGCTATTGGCTGGAGACTAGTTCCTCACCACATGGGCCTGTCTATGGACTTCACAGCAGGGCATCCGGCTTCTCCCAGTGTGACTGTGCTTGAAAAGAGATACTAAGAACACCCGTAATGGAAGGTTTTTTAACCTAATTTTGAAAGTAATTTGTTGCCACTCCGCTGTATGCTGTTAGTCACACAGAGCAGCCCTGTAATGTGGAAGGGGACTATACAAGACACAGATATATGAGGAGCTGGGGTTGGTGAGGGACCATGTTAGTGGCTGCCTGCCTTATGAAGACATTCAGAAGGGCTGTGTTTGCTCATACATATGAACACCTTTCAGCCAACGGCAGATAGAAGTCAACTCAGTTTTTCCCCACTTTTCCCCACCCCCCAAGGATAACTGGCACAAATTCTTAACGTATTACATATTACATAGTATGTTTTGTCTTCTGTTACTGCCCCAATTATGACATCCTACCCAAATTTTCCTCCAGGTTTTTAAACTTCTGAGTTATCAATTATAGTTTATACTAAGAGTGTAGCCTCTGAAGCCAGTCTGTTTGGGTTTAAAAGCCTGACTTTTTATTAGAGAGCAAGTCACTTAATTTCTCTTTTTCTTACATATTTAGTCTGTAAAGTGGGGATAATGTTAATTCCAACCTCATAGAGTTTGTGAGGATTGAGCTAGTACATATTAAGTCTTTTGAATAATATTCGAAATAATAAATAATGCTCAAAATAGCAGATGTTGTTAGTATCTTGTTGGATTTTGTCATTGGTACTGTTTCTCCAGTACTTACCTCACTCTTGCTTAATCCTAGCATGATTATTAGCCTTGGAGTGTGAAGAGTTCATACATGGTGCTGGTGTAAAGTCACACACCAGCCTTGTTAGCTGTCCTGTTGCTTGGAATGAAAAAATTTTGCTTTTTTTTTTTTTAAGACGGAGTTTCTGTGGGGAAAAGCAACATAATGATGTGTGTGTTTTACCAATGTAATTATTTTTTAGAACATCTAATTGTTTCTTCTAATTTTAATATTTTATGTTTCTAGTTTATAAACTTTGTTGCCAATTTGATGAAAAATTTGTTAGAAAGTATTGAAAATCTCAAAAGTACAATAATATTCTATAATGTTAACATATTTAAAGATAACTTAGTTTTTCAACTCTTACCAAAATTAGTTTCTGCATTATAATTTAAGTTGAAATTATGTCTTCTTTAATCACCCTTGTGAAGATTTATTTTATTATCTGATCATATTTCTGTACTGAATTGTTTCCTGTTTTCTTATTATAGGATTCATATTTCTTCAAAGAATACCACTGTTGATATATTGCTAATTTTGCCTCTGGTTTAGTTATTAACATTTAAAAATTACAGTGTTTTGAAAGTTGCAAAATGTGATGGTTTAATGACAAATCAACAAGAATTAATGTTGAAATGTAGTTATATTCCCGATCCTGAACTAAATGTATAGGTATTCTTTTTGTCTCTTTAACAGATAGCAAACAATAAAGATGCATTGAGGAAGACGTGGAACCCTAAGTTTACGTTAAGAAGTCACTTTGATGGCATTCGAGCCCTTGCTTTCCACCCCATTGAGCCTGTTTTGATAACAGCATCAGAGGATCACACATTAAAAATGTGGAATTTACAGAAAACAGCCCCAGCCAAAAAGTGAGAATGTTTAACTTTATTTGAATATTTTAACAGATTTTCAGCAGAAAAATACTTATTTTATTATTTACTGTTAAATTCCCTGTATATCTCTTCTCATTTTTTTTCCCACCATATCATATAATTTAGAGTGTTTCCCTTCATACTTACAATGTAATATTAGGTTGGAAACCTAACACTTAGGGAGAAATGGTATTATCTGATAGTTTTCGAGGATTTTTGAATCCTAATTACAATCCTTATACAGTGTTTTAAATGTTTGTGATATTTAGGGAGCCCTTTGAATGTACTGAAAATTTCTATTGTTGCTATAAACAGAGATTGGCATGTTTAATCATCAGCCTCCCACCCTACCCCTGTCCTGTTGTTTACAAGCTTTGGACTTATGAAGTGGAAGGGAGGGAAGACTGGGAGGGGTGAGAGACCTCTCTTTGGTCTTTTGGTACTTCCCATACCCACCAATATGTCTAGACTGAAAGGCACTGTTGTTGCCGTCATTTAACTGCTAGTCTTGGCTTTGGCCCCTTGGTTTCTCTCTAGGCACGGACAGACATGGGTTGCTGTAAACCCTTTTACCAGTCACCAAGGTAGTCCTGATCCTGCTTGATGGGGTCCTTATTAGAGCTCCTCTCCTTTCTTCTTTGGGTCACATGGTCCAGAACCCAGCACCTGCTGGCACGACCCTTCTATAGTGTCAGACATTTCTGCTATTCGAAGACTAGAAATGAATTTCAAATGGAGGAGATTACAGAAGTTTTATTACTGGTAGAGGACCAGTAATAAAAGGATTAGTGACATTCCTGTTATGAGTCATACATAGACTAGATCTTGCTTAAAACTAAGTGAATCCTCATTTGGATCAGATATCTTCAGCAGAGAAAAATTACTTCCTGGTCATCAGTTGTGCTTTTTGTCTTTCTAGCTCTTTGGTCACAATGGGCATCACATTAGACTAGAGATTATGTGAATGTCTCACCATACAGTCTTGACAGAATTTTGGAAAAATATTGAAACAAGTTTCTTGCTGGTGGTAGCTTAGTAATATCTTCACATGTAAATAACAGTGGCCTGTTTACCTTTGAACTTAAAACTTTGGAAATGATTTGAGAGAGATCATATGCCTATAAAAATAATTGCAATACAATGTAGAAAATGGTAAGTATTTGACTTTAAATCCAGTTTCCATTAACAATCATGGCCAGTTTAGGTGCTATAGAGTACTCATACACTCAGTATTCTGAATACCGAATGAACTGATGACTGGGACAGTTTCTGCAAGTATCAAGGGCAGATATATTAACCTTCATGGAAATGCCAGGAATTAAAGTACCATTTATTGAAATTCTATGTGCACTAGGCTGTTTCATTGAGTTGGCCAAAAAGTCCATTATGTTTTTTTGTGTGATGGCTCTAGTAGTGCTTAGTTGTCTTTAACTTTATTAGAAACAATTTTGTTAGACTGTATCGTGACAGCTGTCATATCAGCTTGCATTTTAAAAAAAATCTGAATTGGTGAATTTTTGTGCAGTTATTTTAACATTGACGATGGAAGAAAGTACGCAACATTTTCAGCATATTATGCTGTATTATTTTAAGAAAGGTAAAAACACAACTGAAACACAAAAAAGGATTTATGCAGTGTATGGAGAAGGTACTGTGACTGACCGAATGTGTCAAAAGTGGTTTGCGAAGTTCTTGGTACTACTGACAGTTTGGCCAAATACTTTTTTGCTATGGATCTGTCTTATGCATTGGAAGATGTTTAGCAGCACCTCTGGCCTCTACCCACTAGAAGCCAATAGCGGGAGATAGCTGACAGACTCAAAATAGCCAAAATAATAAAGTTATTGGTGAATATGAAAAATGTGTCTTTTATTTTATGGAAAAAAACCATCCAGACTTTTTGGCCAAACCAGTACTTGTAGAATCTCATTTAATCCTGTGAATATTTGGTGTTACCCCTGCTTTTTTTTCCATTTTATTTTAAACATAGAGAAATTTAAAATTCCAAAAGATTAAATAATTTACCTAAACTTAGTTAATAACAGAACTGGAAACTGAATCCAGAATTTATGATGTAATTCAGTAATACTGTTTACTGCTGAAACTTAGAGTGATAAAAGTCCTCTTTTCTCTCTGACTTAGGAGTACATCTCTTGATGTGGAGCCTATCTATACATTCAGGGCTCATAAGTAAGTACGTGCTTTTTAAAAAAATCAGCATCACTATAAATAAGCCTGATTAGAATATTTTGTTATCTCTTACTTACGTATTCATGGTATGAATTTTTTTTTGTATTTAGTAGCTTTTTTATAATTGTAAAAGAAACTGGCAGATAATTGTTGAAAATAAGTTTATCTACTACCAAATAGAAATTTTTGCTGAAATTAAATTTGATTTGCATGATGTTTAAATGATGTCTATATCTCTCATAAAGTTGAGGCAATTAGATTGAAGTATTAGAAGTCCTGACCTCTTTTCCTTAAAGATAACCTACATAAAATATCCAAGAATTTTTTATTGTGATTGCATATTACTTGCTTTTTCTCTTTTCCTGTTAAGCTTAAGGAATATATATATATATATATATATAAAATAGTCACTTGCTTTGTAGCACAGCAATCACATATTTTTTATATAAAGGGTTAGATAGTAAATATTTTTAGGCTTTCCAGGACACATATTTTGTTGTATATTCTTGTTTTTAGTTTAGTTTAGTTTAGTTTAGTTTTATAACCCTTTAAAAAGTGTAAAACCCATTCTCAGTTTGAGGACTGTTCAAACTAAGACCACTGGCTGGATTTGGCCCACAGGCCATAGTTCACCAACCTTTCGTTTAGCAGATGAAGAAAAATGAACAGTGCTTTGGTAGTATAGTTATTCATTGTACAAAGCTGAAAAATAGAAAGCCATTTTAATAATTAATATTCTTATTTTTAATAAGTCCTATTGTCAGATTATTTTTGAGACTAGAAATTGATTTTCTCTCCCAGAGGCCCAGTGCTCTGTGTGGTAATGAGCAGCAATGGCGAGCAGTGCTACAGCGGCGGGACTGACGGGCTGATCCAGGGCTGGAACACCACCAACCCCAACATCGACCCCTACGACTCCTACGGTATGTGAGTCTCCAAAGATAGGAAAGATAAAAAATTTCCTTTTTACACAGTGAACATAGCATACATAAAGATAAAATGAGATTTTTCTAAAAAATAAATTGGTAAAAGAGAAATGTATCTTTTTGGTTGTTGTTCAAAAGGACTCCTGTATTTAGGAACCAGTTTGATGTATAATGTTAAAAGAAAAAAATTGTGTTCTTCCTGAGAAAACAGTTCCCACCACCCAAAGTCTTATTGATTGGAGATGCTGGCTTTATCAACAATTCTTTTCCTCATTTTAGGCACCTGAACATTACTTGGTACATTATTACTAATAAGTAATAATATTTTATCACTGTTCTAATGAACAACTTTGAAGGAAAATGAAGGTTGGCATCATCTTTTTGATCAATTATTGGAGGGAGTAGAAGCTAATGACTCTTCAAGTCCATGGCACCAAAATATTTAAAAGGCCTTAAAAAATTAAGAAGTGTCCTTTAACTTTGGGAGCAGTACCATGAGGCACAAATTCTTACTTTAATCTATTACTAGCTTTTACCATGAATTTCCTTGTAAAAACTGGTTTAGGAATTGACTGTTTTGATTTTCTCTTAAATTCTGGAAAGGTATAAAGTATCATATTTATCATTAAACCATATTTTATTTTCATTATCACTTTAGGTTAATTTTACTGCCAAATCTAAATGAAGATAAGAAATTCAATAAATAAAAAAATTTCCCAACATTTATTTAATAGGCCTTTAGCATGTTTTATGAGGTGAACCTATTTTCTCCCCAGTTTCCGTACACATTTATCTGTTTCATGCTTTTCCTTAATATCTTTATATATCTGAGGATCAGTTGTCCTCATTCTGTCGCAAGCCAGCCCTTCTGCTTTTGCTGTTGACCCCATTCTCTGTTGCTTCCTTTGAGGCTGCATAGTACCCTCCTCCTAAAACCCACCCCAAGCCTCTCTCATTCTCATCTTAAGCCTTGCCTTCAACGTCGTCCTTCCAACCCCTCAGCATATAAGTAAATTCAGGTATCCCCCATCCTGGGCCAGGGGAGGCCTTTTCTGGCTCCATTTCCTTCTCTAGCTTCTGTTTAGACTTTCTCCTTCACCATCTGTATCTCTTTGGTGGTATTATCTAGAAAACACAAATTGTAGGTACTGATTCCTTGTCCTTTCCCTGTGCACCACCATCCCTCTGCATTTCATCTTCTGGTTCATAACATTTTAAATATAACAAGATTTTCAGTGCTGATCCAGAGGGTATTTTACAGTCCTCCTTTTTATTAGATGTATTGGCTCTCTGAAACGGGATCACTCCATCCTCTTTGAAATTTGTCCACTATTGGTGTTTTTGATATGTAATTCTGTGACAGTTTCTGTTCCCTATACTTCATAAACTCTTTTTATTTTTCTTATTTTAAATATTGGCATTTATCAAGGTCCAGACCCTAACCCATCTTTGCATTGTCCACATAGTCTATTCTTTGTTAGATTGAATCCGCTTCTGTGCTGTGGACTCAGATAAGACTCTTCTTTAAGCCTCAGACTGCCTGTAGAACATTTTAAAGTGGGTGCTTCATTGCCCATAAATTCTCTCAAGTGCTGTTTCTTCTCTGTATTTTGCCGTATATAATGCACATTTTTTGCCCAAATTTTTGAGAGAAAAATAAGGATGTGCATTGTACATGGGTAGTACCTGAAGTACCTTGTATCTGTTCTTGTGTTTTGTAATTATTCTACATAAAATTTCTTGTACCATAATATGTTCAAAAATAAATGCTAAAATTCCTTTATAATACAAAAAAACAAGTATCTAAATATAAATAAATAATTGAATTAAAAAAGTAAAACAAAAGATTTTTTTTCCCCCTGAAAGTTTGGGCCAGAAACATAGGTACACATTATACACAGGAGCACATTCTGCAAGGCAGAATATGGTGTTTATTAGTTTGTGTTTCTACAGAATTACCCAAATTCAAAATCTATGAGGTATCCTTGATTCCTTGTTCAGTTTTACTATCCGCACCTTACTAATTACTTAGTCTTTTTGATGTTATTCCTAAGTATTTCGAATTTATTCTTGCTCTGTCCCTTTTACTACTGCCCTTGCTTGGGTCTTCACCATCACTCTCAGTCTACTGAAACAGCACTTTTGCATTCATCTTGGTCTTGTTTAGTCTATTTTCCCTACAGAGTTACCTTATTAAATACGTATTTCACCCTGCTGCCCCTGGGAAATCCTCCAGTGGTTCCCTACTACGTTCAGGATAATTCCCAAGTACTTTAATATGTCATAGAAATCTCACCATAAACTAGCCCCTCTCATCACATCCACTACGTCCCACAAACTTCATCCTCCAGTAATACTGAATTGCTTCTTTCCTCACATGTCAGGCTATTTTTCCTTCTGTGATTTTGTAGGTGCTACCTTTTTTGCCAGGAATGACATTCCTCTATTCTTTGCCTAACATCTGTACACTCTATGTGTCATTCTCTCTAAGAAGCTTTTACTCATCCCTGTTACTCTCCTTGTAACTGGTATCTCTCACTATTATTGTGCTTTACCACATTGTCTTTTGAGGACAAAGATAGTATTGTGTCTTAATCATCTGTGTGGCCCCAGCATCCAGCATAGTGCCAGCATAGGCACAGTGTGTCTTCAGTAAATCCTTTAAGGTATGACTGAGAGAGGATATAGGGTAGTTACATTTTAAACTTAACATCTATGAGCCATCTTGAAAGTACTGCTTCATAGTATTATTGTGAAGATTAATAATTTAAGTTTCCAATTTGATTTTTATCATGAAACAGTGCTAGGTGACCCTCCCCCTGCCTCCTCCCTCCCTCCCTCCCTCCCTCCCCTCCTCCTCCCTCCCCTCCTCCCATGCACATCATTCATATGTCAGTTACTGCTGTTTGAGAATTTGGGGGTTCCTGTAGGTCTCAGTTCACATTCATTATGTCAGAGGCCTCAACAGGAATAATTGCTGTTCATGGTACTAGAGGACAAGCGGCCTTAAAGAATGTATCCAGAGTGCCAAGGAGGTCAGAGGAGGGAAGGATCTCTGTTCACTCCCTCAGGGAGCATGAGTTGTGATTTCTCGAAACAGGTTAAATTCAAATGATTTATTTGTGTTAACATGGTCTTTAATATATCTAGACAAATGGAAGGAAAAAAGGGAGGGAAAATGAAATACCTAATATTTTTATTATATATATATTTTATTTCGAAATCATGTTTATTCTATTACAGTTGTCTCAGTTTTTCCGCCTTTGCCCTCCTCCACTCATCCCACCCCGTCCCCCGCTCCCCCAGTCCATTCCCATTCTGTTGTCCATGTCCATGGGTCATTCATACATAAATACCTAATTTTTTTAAAGAGAAAAATATGTACTTTGTAATTTTAATTTATAAATTTTAAACTACACTTGCATATTCCAAGCCTGTTTTTAATTATTGCAATATTTCAGAAAGAATAATTTCAGAAGGAAGAAAGTAGTAGGAGGCATATTTTATACTGTTACCAGGTTCTCTTACTTTCTCTTTGTAAGTTGTTTTTCTTTGCCTGATGTTACATGCTTGTCGGTTTCTGTAGATCCTTCTGTTCTGAGAGGCCCTCTGCTCGGCCACACCGATGCAGTCTGGGGCCTGGCTTACAGTGCGGCGCACCAGCGTTTGCTGTCCTGCTCAGCAGATGGCACTCTCCGCTTATGGAACACAGCTGAGGCGGCGCCGGCCTTGAGTGTGTTCAATGATAATCAAGGTACAGCCTTCTTACGTTATCTTACTGATTATTTTATAAAATCCTAAATTATGTCTTATTTTAAAAAACAAACATGCAAATAAATAAAGGATTTCACAAACTCTTACTGTTTAAATTTAATTTGAAGGGTTTTTGAAGTAATGAAAATATGTTTATTCAAATTTTCAACATATATGCATTTTAAAAACATAGTATTGGGTGAAAGAGCACAGTTAAAATTTTTTTTTGAGATATAATTTGTATCCAGTAAAAAACAAATTATAAGGTTACATTCCAGTGAGTTTGACAAATGCATAACTCCTGGATCAAGATATAGAACATTTTTTAACTCCCTGAAGTGGCTCTGTGTTCTCAGTCAGATGCCTCTCCTCATTCCCACCCAGAGGTACCCACTGTTCATTTCTTTCATCATAAATTAGTTTTGTCTATTCTAAAACTTCATATGAATGAAATCATACAATGTGTACTCTTTTTGTATCTGGCTTTTTACTCTCACTGTGATTTTTTTTTGTGATTCCTCCATGTTGTAGTATCAATAATTTATTTATATTTTTTAATACTATTTCATTAAATCACAATGTGTATATCCATATACCTCTTAATGGATATTTGGATTGTCTCCAGTTTTTGACTATTTTGAACAAAGCTGCTGTGATGATGCATGTATTTTTCTTATCGGTGGGTAAAGACCTGGAAGTAGAATTGCGGGGCTTTAGAAGTCGAATTGCCTGTTTAACCTAACATGATATTGCCAGACTTTTTCCTGGGTGGTTTGCCATGTTACACCACTGACAGCAATGCTGGAGAATTCCAGTTGTTCTACATCCTTAATTATTAACGTTTGGTATTTTGTCTATTTAATTTTAGCCATTGTGATGGGTGTGTAGTAGTATTTTATTGTGATTTAATTTGCATTTCTTTGGTGGCCAATTCTTTTGAGCACTTTATTTTTGTGATTTTGGCTGTTAATATATCTTAATAACTGCCAATTTTTAATCAATTTTTGCCTATTCTAGATGATAAATAAAAATACTTTTATTCTTGAGCTGTGATAACTTGTGTCTAGGTTTTGACGAATTACCTGCATTTAAAAAAAAATATTTATTGATTTTAGAGAAACAGGAAGAGGGGGCAGAGAGAGAGAAAGTTGTTCCACTTATTTTACATTCATTGGTTAATTCTTGTATGTGCCCTCACTGGATATTCAACCTGCAACCTTGGCTTATTGGGATGATGCTCTAACAGCTGAGCTGCCCAGCCAGGGCTAATTGCCTGCCTTTGGTATTTTCATGACTACCAATAACAATTTGAAATTTACTTCTTAAATTCCATGGTTTTGATAAGTTAGAATTCCTAATAAGAGATGTGCCTTTAAAATGAAGAATTCCCATGCTGCCACTCTGAGCCCCACATTGAGGTAGAGGCATCAAAACTTGTAGTCCATACATGTTTTCCATTTTTTAAATAAAAGCTTGCATTCCGTATATGTATTAGCTGAATAACAGGTAGAAGATGTGCTGAGCAGGTAAGAGTAATGAAATAGACTAGGGTAAAAGAAAAAAAAAGAAGTAATCTCCATTGAATGGCAGTGAGCAAATTCTTATCCTAATGTTGAGCCTCATTTACTCCTTAAGGAAATCATGCTGCTATTTGTTTTGCTATATTTTAAACACATTGTTAAGTAGACCCTCTAATTATTATTCTTTTTGAATATGTTATACCCTTATAGAATTGGGAATCCCTGCCTCTGTGGATCTAGTGAGCAGTGACCCGAGCCATATGGTAGCATCATTCAGCAAAGGATACACAAGCATCTTTAACATGGAAACGCAACAACGCATTCTTACTTTAGAGTCCAATGTAGATACGAGTATGTATAATAGTCTTTAAATAGCCTGTTTGGATCAATTTTTAAATTTTATCAAAATTATAACTACTAGAGTCATCTATGAAAAATACTTGTCGTTATAGAGTCTTCTGCTTGGTAAATCACAGAACATGTTACTTAGAAGGTTATAATGATTTACAATTGATTTTAAGTGTTTGGGTTAGTTTATGCACATTTATAACTATACTATTTGAAATAGCATTTGAGCTATTCCAAAGAGTCGTTAATTTTATGCCAAATGACTAAGCTTTTAATTTTGTTTAAAGAAAATATTTGTTCTGAACATAAAATATTTTTCATTTCTCATAATATGATTTTTTAAATCAACTTCTATACTATTAATATATTTTGGCAAAGTTCATTACTTATTAGAATACAGGCCAAGTTGTACCTCTCAAAATCCCAAGTCTGAAGCTTCTTTTTGGATATATGAAATCAGGAAATAATTTTTCAGATTGTGAAGAAGATATTACAGAATTATTTTGTTTGGGACTTTTTTAATCTTTACTTTCTCTCTAGGCTTAATTCAAACAATCACAGTTTAGGTTGCAGTTGATAAAGAAAGCTTTTATATGCATTAAATATTGTTTCAATTTGAGAGCTAGCTTTAAAAATAATTATGGTGTGTGTAAATGCATGTGTGTGTGTGCGTGCGTTCCCTCTCCTTTTTTCTCCCCCAGATTTCCTGCATTCCATTTTGGTTTTATTTTCTCTTCCTAATACATTGTCCTTCGTTTTCTTTTGGTGTCCTGTGAGAATTGTTTGAGGAAGAAGGCATGAAAAGAGCTTGGAACTATTGTATTTGGATGTAAAAGAGACCAAATAATAAAAATTGAGATTATGGAATAGCAAAAATAGAATTTTTTTGCCAAGAAATGTAGGTTTTAGACTCTCAGTAAATTTAAAGTCATATTTAAATATATGAACTAAAGTGACAGTAGTAAAGTAAAACCCAATGTGAAATTAATAAGGTTGTGAACATTTTTAGAATTACCTTTAGAGTTTGTAGTTAATTCTTTGACCATCTTGAAGGGTAAATGTTGATTTTTAATGACTGCTACAAATTAATCAGAAGTCAATTATGGTGAATGAGATCCTATTTTTTTCTCTAAGACATGACTATAACATCATATGACTTTTTGCCTGATCCTGGAAGCATTTGCTGAAGAAAACTGCCCAGAATGTTTTGAACAAAGGCAGTATTGGAATAAGTGATAATAATTTTGAGTTAAATAAGTCCTGCCATTTCCTAAGTTATCAGTTTGAATACTTCACAGTTGTGTAAAACAAACTTAATTTAGTCTTTTATTTCTTCCTACTGTGACTACCCCTTAGCTATTTATATTTGACTGTGTTGTTCTATTTTGGAATTTAGCAGATTTTTTTTTTAATTAAAGTTCAGACCAAACATTTTTCAAAGTGAAAGTGAATTTCATATAGAGCTTAAAATGATGAAGGATTTTTGTTGTTAGAATCAGATTAAATTGTCTTCTTTCTCATTGATGTCAATGGCTATTGGACTATGATAAAGTCACAAGTAATTGAAGCAGGTAATTGGGTGCTTGTGAACACAGTGAAAAGGTAAACCATTTATAAGTTGCAATTTAAATATAATGGAAGATTATCTTAATTCATTGTTAGAATGATGGCTGGCGGGCCTTCAATTTATTTTTAGTGTTCTTTGCATTTTGCTTACTTGTCTGATTTACTTTCAAGTGGAGAAACTTCCTCACTAGTTGCTTAATAAAAACTTTCTTTTGTTTACTTCCATCATTTGATTTCTATCTACTTATTTCCTAGATTTCAAAGTAATTGAAGCTATTCACAGAAACTTCTCTCTCAGGATATATTGAATATTTTACTTAAAGTATTTCTTTTTTTTGTCATTATTCTCCTGCCAGATCCTAAGAGGATATTACTCAATGGTGTGTTATCTCTGGAAGGAAAAAAAAAAATCCATAGGCTAAAATTTGAAACTAAACTCTTTGAAAAGAACCATTGAAATTGAATATAACTGACCCAAAGCTTACTCCACATGATCAAGTGACTTTTTATTGTGTATTTAGGAAACAGTTTTGATGGCTACCTGCTATTAGCAGCGGGGGAAAAAATCTTTAGTTTTAAAGGTGTCATATTTCTAGGAACTGCAGGAAAATCCAATAGGGAAGACTAATATTACCACTATTTTTTTTTAAGCTATATTTAGCTACGTTTTCTATTATGTGAATATAAATTCATGATACCTATTCTGTGATTAAAAATTGTTTTCAAATTCATTATTTTGTAATCATTTTAAATTTACAGAAAAGTTTCAAAAATAGTATAAGAACTTTTGGCTACTTTTCACCCAGATTCATCAATTTTTGTTTCCTACATTTTGTCACATTTACTTTATTACTCTCCATATATGTACTTAAAATTCTGAACTACTAAGAAACATTGTACTCCTATACTCCTAGATCTTTGAGCACAGTAGCTCCCAATGTTTTTGGCACCAGGGACTGGTTTTGTGGAAGTCAGTTTTTTCCGCAGACAGGACGGAGGAACAGAGACAGGAGGCACAGAGCTCAGGCCGTAATACAAGTGAAGCTTCAGTCGCTCACCTGTTGCTCACTTTCTGCTGTGCGGCCCACTTCCTAACAGGCCACAGACCCTTTATGGTCTGCATTCTGAGGGTTGGGGACCCTTGCTTTAGCATGTAATTCCTAAGAACAAGGACATTCTCTGACATAGCACATTACATTGCCAAAATCAGGAAATGTAACACTGACACAATGCTGTTGTCTATTATTTACATTCAACTTTGCCAGTTGTCCCAGGAATGTACTTTGTAAGGACATCCCGTCCTCTCCCTGGACCATAATATAGAATTTTTTTAAAAATTCTGATATGTTTAAATTAGTGTTACCATTATGTAGATTTTTCCTTATAAAAAGTATCTTAACAGAAATTATTAATTAAACTTAACTTCTTACTGATTTTCTTTTAAAAGGCATGTAGGAAGAACTTGTGATAGTATAGGTATCGGTTTTAGCAGTTGTCTGATTGCATGAGCTGTCTGGTTGAGATAGATGTAGAAATTAGAATAGTTAAAGGCGGTTGCAACATGACCTTGGGGGAGTCACAGCCTTTTTTGGACCTTGGTTCATTCACTGTGATATGGGTTTAATGACAGGTGGCCCGCCTGTCCCATTGTGCATATAAGTGAAGTCTCTTCAAAAACAATTAAGTAGTGCACAAGTACTTTTGGGATGTTGATTATTTTAAGATTCCAGACATGTTAGATTTTCAAATGATGATTATTTCTGTTATGATGAAAAGAGAAAGTTAAAGTGTTAGAATCTCTGTTTGTCATGTATATCTTTAGATGATAACCTTGTAATAAAAGAGCTCTGCATCTAGAAATAGTTGAGATTTAAGTTTGAGAATTATGGGCATGTAAGTAAGGATGGAACTTTTAAAAATAGCAGAAATATCCTATAACATTATAGAAAGAGATGTATCAGTGGCTGAGTGGCACCCATAGAGATAGCAGGTGGTGGGAAAGGAAATTCTACTTCTTAGATACTTCTAGATTTGTCAGTATAGTATTGCTTAGGCAGTTCTCATTTCCTAACGTTGAAGTTATGAACATAATTGCAGAATAAAATAAATTTTAGTTCAAATTTTAATTTGAACTAAAAACAAATTAAAGTCACATCATTTACTTTTTCAGTCTCTTAGGTGGGTATTCAGTTCTGTTTTGTGTGAAGAAATAGTAGCTCTGACTAATTTATATTGTCTTTACTTTTTTATTTTTAAGCAGCGAGCTCTTCCTGCCAAATAAATAGAGTCATCAGTCATCCCACTCTTCCCATCAGCATCACTGCTCATGAAGACAGGCACATCAAATTCTATGATAACAATACAGGTAAAAATTTCTTCAAAATTGATTACTGCTAAAGCAAAAAAAAAAAAAAAAAAATCCCCACTATAAGTAGGCTGATTTTGGTGTCTGTGACTTTATCATCAGGGAATAAGCACTGAAACACAGATACGATCCCAGCTCAGTTTCTGTTCATTTCATCCAAATCTGCTAAGAACTACTTGTCATGATAGCATATAGAGTTATTCTGCTTTATTTAATAGTAAGTACATGCTATATTTTGGCCCTGGAGTCAAGATTATCAGTAGGAACACAATGAAAATTTTATTCAAATACCAATAAAAATGATCGCTTACTGTGAATATACTGGAGGAAAGTAGAAGTAGAAGAATAGGATCATTATATTTTGTTTGAAATTATTCAATTTTTGAATAGCCTTAGTGTTCAGAAGGAAAACCCCTGAGTCATTTGGTTTTATTTTATTCATTTTTCCATGGGCTGATCTTTCTTACATTATAATCCTATTTGTTCCTGATTGATTTGTATTGGGGCTTTCCTAGTTTTTATTGTATTACATGTCACTAGTCTGAAGGAAATTCATGAAGAGCTGTGCTGGGAGAAAAACACTGTTTAGCAGCCATATTTACATGAGTGTCTGCATTTGTCTTTGTAAATATGTTGACTTTTGCTGACTTTTCTTAGCTATGAGTGACGAATAATTTAACATTCTCAAACTCTCTGTTTATTGTTTCCAGCAAAGTCGTGGCTAGGTTTTCTCTCTGTTCCTTTGTCTCTGTTTCAGTCTCTTCTGTTTCCATGATCCATATAACTGGTCTGTAGCTAAAGGTGATTAATGTCTGAGTTCTAGTTAATGCACATGGCTTACTGACTTTTATATTGTGACTGAAAGACAAAAATATAATTTGGAATTTGAGCTTTTGTTTCCCATCATTACCATGGCTAGAGTGGGGAAAGAAACACTATTGTTTTAGCTGATGAAAAAAGCTATTGATTTAGTAAGTACGCAGAGAGGGATGAGTGGAGAAACCAGTGTAACGTGGTAACTGGCATATATTCAGGATGAGGAAAGCTGTTAATAAAGAGTAACACTCTCTTTTTCCAAAGGCAAACTGATCCACTCGATGGTAGCCCACCTAGAAGCTGTTACAAGTTTAGCAGTTGACCCAAATGGCCTGTACTTGATGTCTGGCAGTAAGTACATCAACTCTGTATTATTTATTTATTCTTATCATTTTCATGTTAATATAATTTTTCCATTCAATTTCTTTCTTTTGATATAGGTCATGACTGTTCAATACGTTTATGGAACCTAGAAAGTAAGACATGTATCCAGGAGTTCACAGCTCATCGGAAAAAGTTTGAAGAATCAATTCATGATGTAGCTTTCCACCCATCCAAATGCTATATAGCCAGTGCTGGGGCTGATGCACTGGCTAAAGTCTTTGTATGACAGAATGCATCTTCTTCACCTTCTAGCTCTTTATAAATAATCAACTGCACAAAGGAGATAACAAGAGACCAGGGCAAGAATCAACCCCTTTTGCCCTTTTCTGCTGAAGGAGCACAGAGAACATTTGTTAAAGAATAGTTTTGCAATTCGTATACTGTTTTCTAAAACTAAGGTTGTTCAGTTTGCTGCAAGCTCAGCGGAATCTGTGAGCCTGAAAACTGTCTCAAAATTTTCCCAAAATAGGAATTTTTATTTCAAAAGTTGTTCTAATTCGCTAGGCAGGCCTGAGCGAACATAGGTTTAGCTTGTCCCCTATTGAGTAAATGGGGCACAATGTAAGGGATAATTTAAAAGCTTGGTGGCTGGGAATGAGTAGAGGAAGAGCCGAAATTTAGACCTAGTTCTCCCCTGAGAAATCTCGTTAAACACATTAGGTAGTCAAAACATTAATCTCTACCATATCTGCTGAACTAATCCCTATGTACATAATGACCAGGCAATGTTAAAATGAGTTTTTAATTTAGCTCTCCTTTCAGTTGGTCACATAAAGTACCTGGCAAAGCATTTTACCTATTAGGGGGAAAAAAAGAAATGCAATAATATGTTAAATATATTATTATTCAGAAATGCTAAACAAATATTCAGTTTGTAAACAGATATCTATATTGTATTACATTTTTGAAAGTGGATTTGTTGCCATTCTAAAGTTTAACCGTCAAAAGCTCAACATTATGAAGAATAGTTGATAGACTCTGCTTTTACTAAAGGATTTAACTTAATTCAGGTGTAAGATTCTGTTTATTTTTAAGGCAAGCAGGGCATATCTTTATAAAAATTCTATTAATTTTAAAATTCACTTTATTCATGTGATATTTATAGTATCAGAGTGGTTATTTCATATTGATAAAATCTTAACTTTTCAGTGGTTGAAAAGATGGTAGTTATTTGCAAATACTCATTTATCAAAACCCACATAACCACATTTCAAATGATCTCTGCTCGTTCTTTTTGTCTTTCATATTCAAATTATCTGACACCTACCAAAAGTAGTTCATAATTATGTTTTAACACTCCACAGGGTATGGTTAATCTCAGTCAGCTGTTTTTGCAGACATACTAAATAAAGCAAATGTTTTATACTTCAGAAGTCCTCTATTAACATCTCCAATAAGAAGAACCTCTTGAAAATTTGGATGGAAGAGCTCAGTGTATAATATTGGATAGTTTTCTCTCTCTTTTCCCCTCCCTACCCCTCATCCATTGTTTAAAACACAGCATGTTTTAATGGGCAGTGAATCGATATTGTTTCTGGGGAAAATCATATCTTAAAGGACCAGGGCTCCCTGAGCTCCTTGCCTCTGACTGACGTGGTCTGTCAGCTCTTGGGATTCTCACGACCCTACTCTCTGAACCTGGTGGACAGACCTCATCCCTGCCACACTCGCCTCCTCGCACACTCTTGTTTTCTCAGAATGTCAGAGACCAATCTAGAAATTAGAAATAAACTACTAATATCCAACTTTTCAGCAAAATGTATATATAATAGGCTCTCAGACTTTTTAAAAACTTCACATACATAAATATTTTAACCTTTTCATACAATTCCTATGTTCCTATCCCCACATATTCCATTGTCATAACAATTGCACTTCAAATGATATGTACTCCTTGAAGAATTATTCTGACATTGATGTGGATAGTAATTGGCAATTTTTCTTTAAAATTTCTGCTTGTCTATTTGTAGAATTCTTCACTACACAGGCAAATTTTCTTTAAGGACCTGTGCTAAATTTGCTTGGTGGTAATACAGATATGCTTTAATATTTTGACACAGCTACCCTGTCATTTCATCTGTGCTTTGGTTAACAGTGGGCTCAAGGGACTCTTGTATAATCAGATAAATTGACCTGGACATGAGCTACCACATCATAGCCGAGCTACATACCAGGTGAATGTTTATATTCCCAGGCAGATAATGGAATTCCACGTTGTGTTCGGTGAATTCCTCTTTTGGTTTTTCGCAGAGTAAAGTAATGGCATTGCCAGCCTAGCATTTGTAAAATGATACTGGAAAATTCTAGCCAGGTGTCCGCCCTTGGCATATTTATGATGGACAACCACAAAGCTATCGTTCTATCAGTTATCGCTTTTAATTACCAGCCAAGGTAATTAAAGGTCTTCAGTACCTTCTTTATTTATGTCACTGAAATTCTCAAAGCCAAGACTTTCTCTTCACCTGCATTTTATACCTCACGGTTGAAAGTTTTCTGTTAGTGAGTGGAAAATAACCATGAGATATATAGACCGTAGTGCAAGTGATGGAACTGTTGAAAGTTCCTTAGGAAGCCAGTGCTGTGCCTCTGGAGACTGTACATAGAAACAGAGATTCTTCTCTACTAGTGCTGTGTGATCTCAGCCTAACCATGAGCCAAAGCTGCCTTCCAACCAGATAGAAGCATATACACATGTCCGATTTTTCCCTCAGCCCATTGAAAAGGTGAACAAAATTCACAAAATGAAAACAAAATCATGATTTGAACAGTCACTGAAATACTTTCATAGGGCTTGGTTTGTAAATATTTTGGATGAAATGTATTGGAATAGTATGAAAATCATCAAGAGATGTGGGTTCCTGCCTTATTTTCATATGCTGTGGATACACCTGTGGGAGCCCACAGCACCCTTCTCCAGACTCAGCAGTCGTATGGGGCTCATTCGCTACTCGGACCATAGAGTGATATTTAACATAAGTGATATAATGACCTTCAGTATTTTTCTATTGAACAGGTTTATCAATTTTTGCCATTAAACAGATAATTAGTTATGCAAAGTATTTAGCTTTTATAATCATTTTAGTTGTGACTAAAAGGGGAGAAATTGAGCTGCATCACTGATAATGAACTTTGTGAGAAATTTTTTGTTTATCCGACTTTCATTCCTTCAGTATTCTTGCTATAAATTTCTTTTGGAGAAGATGATTTATTTGAAAATGTCTAAAATAAATATGTAAATTTTATAAATATATATTATATATATTATAAGGATATATATAATATATATATATAGACTATATATATATATATATATATATAAAAAACCATAGGTGCATTTTACTGTTTTGTATTTTCATTTTTGGAGGTAGTGTACACAGCAGGTAATGATGAGTATGATGAGTGTTGTGCTGTTTACTTTTGCAGTATAATATATATAGTTCTAACTGTTTAAATTACTGTAAATACTATATTCATTATAGGCTAGCATGCTTGTTTTAAAGACTGTCATTCTAGTTTATTAAAATCTGAATGTAAGAAAACTTGGCTATTTAAATGTGAATTGAAAAATATTCCAATCTCAGTAATGAACTATTTCCATCAAACATTCAGGATTTTTAACAAAACATGTATCATCAAGAAGGCAATAGCTAGAGAATGAGAGGTGCCTTTAAAAAAAATACAAACGCAGCCTTACAGTGAGGATGAGGATTGATTTTGGGGGGGAGGGGGAGAGAGAGAGAGGATAATTGTGTATGTGTAGTGTGTGTGTGCATGCGCCAATCTGTGAAGGTCCTGATTTGTGACCACGATGTCTTTTCAATGTATCTGCTCAACTTCTAGGACTTCAGGGGACATTTCATGCGCTGTCTTTGTGCTCTTCTGAGCACCATGTATACTTTCCAAGAATTTTGAATGTGAATTCCTAAATATTTTAGTAGTGAAGAAAATAACTCACCTCATTATAGTCAAGTTTGGGTAAAAGGAGAAATTATTGGCTTACCAAAATTATGGGATCTCATTCATGTTGGCTAAGTAAGAGTAATTTTTAAAAACTCACTTTTTTTTAGTACTTCATATGTTTCCCTCTTACACAAGAGCATGTCATGAAATTCTTATGTAATGAAGATTCAACTAGTAAAAATTATTTTTAGATAATCACCAGAACTAGTTACAATTCCACCTAAGAATAGTATTTAAATGGCATCTTTTATATCTACCTCTTTGTCATTGCTGCCATTTTAACTAAAGCAAATCTGTATGACATCTGAAATGATGGTTGGATGCAATTTAAAAATTTATGTTGGTGCTTTTCTCAGGCTTTGTCATTTAAGTTATATTGAACTAAGATTTCACAAATCGGATTGAGGGACAATTAATTTTGATTTTCTTTTGAAAGAACTGCTTAAATTTTATCATTAATATTAATAGTTGAGATAGATAAATCTCTGGTTAGTATCTATGTCTGTGTGATGTTTTCAACCAAGAGCCAAACTGTTGTTGAATTTATATGGAAAAATAGCTCTAAGTATAATTTTGTTCAACTTATTTTATTCTTTGAAAACTATTTCAAGGCAATTAAGTACACAATTTTATTTACTCATCAGTTGCCTCCATTACTGTTACTTGTTTATATAATTGCAGACCTTTAAGTGTTTGACACTTGGGACTCAGGTTGTACAAAAGTAGTTGTTGACAGAAATTATATGTATATTTTTGTGAAGTGTATCAATTCCCAAAGTTCATTTTAGGGGAAGGTCCAGAAGACTGACAGCTATGTGTAGAAACAGGATAGGTCATTGCTAAATGATTGAAATAACTTTTACCTTTGCTACTGAAGGCTTTTTAATTGGCCATACTCATTATCCAACTGCGTCTCCATGTCAGTGTAAGGGACAGGAGGCTGACAAAGTATTTAACAGATTGCATTAGGGGTGTTTTTTGTCTTTTTTTTTTTTTTTTAAATTCTTAAATCTTAGGTCAAACAGAGATCCCTAGATCCCACTTATTTATTCCAGCAGTATTCCTGAAGTAGTGCTTAGGGGTTAGAATTTTCTGGATCTTTGCTAATCAAGCTTTAGATTTGGTTTAACTGGGACCACATGTTTGTCATCCCTGTGATGCAAATTAGAAAGCTCTTTTTAATTTAGGTTAACTGTAATGTCTGCCTGGGTTTTTAACAGGCTGTGAACCAGTGAGTGCCTTGTTTATGTAGAATGATTTTTCCCTGGTTGTGTATTAGCTCCTCTCTGAAAACATCTCAGAGAACGGTATTTTAGTTGACTTGGAGAGGGCTGCTTAGTTTGGTGTTAGCAGCGATCAGAATGTCTTCAGCATGTCGCATACCTCCCTCCTTACTTTTTTCTTATTGTTTGGCTGAAGTTTGCCTCTTGTGAGAAACAAATACAACCCACCTTCTCCACACAGTTTTCCAATCCAGATGAAGAGTTACCCCCTACACTCGATCCCAACTGTATGATCTAGTAACTGTTTTTAGGAGAAACCACTCCTCTGTAATCCTGAAATCTCTTATCTTACGTGTTCTCAACTTCAGTTTACTAGAGCTGACCTCAGGGCATCACCAGTTTAGATTCCTAGGTAACTCCTAGGTAACTCCTTTTCTCCACTCCCCGCCCTCCCCCCCTGCCCCCCCCACCCCAACTGGTGAACCTTGGGTCAGATTGTATGATCTTCAGGTATTTTAAAAATTCATTCTAATATCAATTAATGTAAATTAATCCAAATGCTAATTTTTGTGGTGCAAGTTTCTTTTGTAAATTCAGGGTATGGATAAGCTCATTAAGATATCCTTTTTTGGTGGTTCTAAGTGTATTTGTTTTTAAATAAAGTGTACAAATATAGATAATGTGCTATAGGTGTCTCATGAATTGAAATATTTGTCAGATTTGGAATCTAGTGTATTTGCAGTTAAAAATACTTTTGTTATTTTGGGGGCTAGTACAGAGAAATAAAAGGGTATCAGACAACGTAGATGTAAATCCAAAATAACGAATTGGTCTTAATTATGAATTGTGAGAATGGTGGAGGAGTTTATCATTATAGAGAGTTTGGACCTTTGGAAAGCCAGTGAAGTGAAAATACCCCATAAGATTGGATCACTGATACGTTGAGGGACACAGGTTTAGTTTTTCAAGTGTTCAGTTACCTAATTTTTAAAAATTATACACGTGTATGAATTTAATGTGTTTTTTTCTTTGTTTAGCTACTTCACAGACAAACATTAGCCTTCTCCTTTCCCTTGCTCTCTCAGATCAACATTATTTTTCAAAGGCTTCCCTGCCCCGAACTCTCCAAGTCTCTGTTGCAATCTGGAGTCACAATACCATATGGAATCTAAAAGATATCCCTCCTGGTGTCCTTGAAACTATCCACTGTTCTTTGGTGTTTCATGTGCTGCTGTAGCAGTGAGTGTTCTATCCTTTGGTATATTCAGTAGTGCCAGAAATGTCCCTTTTGTTCCCTGTAATGAGAACTGAGTCATGGTTGCTTGGAGTTACCTTAGAGTAATCTAGTTTAGAAGGTCAACAGGACTCCAAGTTTTTCATGGACTGGTGGGCCCCTGGGGTCAGCCCAGGTTCAGGGTGGTGTTCTGGCTTGGATTGGATTTTCCAAGACGACCACTGAGGTTTGGAGGAGTCCCAGAATTGTCATAGCACTTGGGGTATACCCTAGGAAACCTGGGAGTCGGGCAGCGTCCTTTAACCCAAGACTGCAACCACGAAGTATCCCTTCAACGTGTAATTTCTCAGCTACCCCTGTTGTTTACGATGAGCGGGACACTCCAGTTCTATGGAGGAGCACCGACATACCGCTCTGAGACAATTGAATTGGTATTTTCTGGAACGCAAATTTTAATTTAGTGTATTTTTTCTACTTTCAAAACCAAGCAATCCAAAGTCCACTAAACAAGTGACTCACTTTAAGTTTCACTTACAGTCTGCAAACCCTAATCCCTGTGTTATTTCTAGTTACTAAACTAAAGGTAATGGTTTTGGTCAGAGTTGAAGATGGATCTGACTATCTGGGTAAGCAATGTCGGCCATGTACTGCTAGTTGGAAGGGACCATTTCATAGGAAATTCTCCTGTCCTTGGTGAGTTAGCCATTCACATTACATGAAGAGTGGCCCAGATGCCTAACTCTACATTTACTTTCTCTGTGTGCCTCTTGAGAGAGATAATTAATCCAGTGATGTAAAGGAGAGCCCACAGTAAAACATCTGTTAAGTAGCACTTGGAGTACTAGAGTTAGTATTTATTAATTCATGTGCCAAAGTTTTTCATGTCCTTGTAAGATCCAGTGCATATACCAGGTTCCCAATCTATAACCTCAAACCAAAGATATTTTTGAATTACCTCATATAACAGCAGCATCAAATTAAGGGTAATGGTAAGGGCACTCATCACCACAAATGAGAATTCCATCTGAAAAACTTTAATTAAAAGCTGCACAGAGAGCAAAATTTAACGTTAAGCATGAGTTGCAAAAATGTTCGTGATGTATGTAAAATGTGTGGTAATGTTGAAGTATGCTAACGTTTAATTACTTCCTTATGGGGACCAGGGCAGAAATTTTTCATAAGCAAGATTAACTTACCTTAGAGCAGAAGAAATTTCATCAGAAACAATTTCCTTTGGGTGCTGGATAACTTGGGTGAGGGTGTGGGGAAAGAAGCACCGCACTGAAAAGGAAAAGCCCCGCTGCCCATTGTCTCCCTTTCTCCCTAAATAGCCTGGAAAGCTGACCTCTGGGGTCTTTTTGACCCCTGAAAGGAATGATTCCAATGCTGACTTGTCATTGCTTCCTGCTACCTAAAGCTGTTTAGGAAATACGTTGGAATTATTTTAGAGCCCCCTGGTAAAGTGTCAGTATAGCTTTTATTACATTTTAGGAAGTGATACTAACATAGGCTCAGGTGTCCCGCGCTGTCTGTGCGTCAGAATGAAGATGAGACGTTTAAGAAATACCCAAATATAGCCGTGGTAATCTCACGAAAAGACAATCATTTCTATTAGATTCTGTTTTGAATGATGTCGACTGCTTTTTAAAGTATTTAAAAATACATGTTTGTATCTTTTTCTACAGATTTGAGCCTACATATTTCAGAATATCCTGTTGATGGAATAATTGTACTCAAGGTTTATTTTAGAAAACCAAATGGTCTCATATCTTTTGGCTGTCACTGATCAATAACACTCCTATCACACACATGCCCAATACTCAACTGCCATGTAGGGATGCTTTTATATAAGGTGAATGTCTCAGCATGTTGCTGACAGGAAAAGCAATAGTCCTGTATGTAGCTTGCAGGTAAACACGGAGCCTTGTGGATTTGATACAAGTTAAAATGAATGGAACATTAAGATACTAATAGTGTTGATAGCAGTGTCCCCCTCAGAGCTAACAACATTAGGGTTAAATTCTACCAATCTGCCATTCACAAATGTTAAATGTACTCAGGCACAACCAAAATGTCCTTTATCAATTCACTTAAGTGAAAGCTTTGTTCTTTGATGAAATAGTGCCTGTTCAGTTTCCTTGTCTGTCTCAGGGTCAGAGAAATCTTTCTCCCAACTCTAAAGCATTCAGACTTTAGCTTATTCCTTTTGGACAGCCTTTTGAACAAACAAGACAGTAAGCTGTTTCTCATTGCTGTAGGGTACTTATGAATACACATCTAAATATTCCAATTTAAAAAACGGTAAAGCTTGCAAGCAGACTTTTCAGAAACATCGATTTTTGGAGGCAGAAATGATTTTACTTTTGAACTTGAAGGTTGTATGTAGATCCAGGCAGATTTGTGCCCTGGATGTAAGTTACATATAGCTTTCCTCTGCAAATAAAAGTTTTTTTAATAAATTATTTTGAGCACAAAAATTGGCAAGGAATGAAGATAGAAGTTTATTGCACATATCTTTCAAAGTATTGATTTTTTTGAGGCATGGGTAGCCCATAGTGTGATAAGTATTATCCAGAATGCCTTGATTCTACCCTATCTTCACAACTCAGATTTTTCGTATTGAGTGCTGCTCACTTTTCAGCTAACAAAACAGTTAATGGTTATTTTTGCCTCTGTCTCTAGATGCTCCTTGAGTCAGGGACCAGAGTTTTTAATTAAATACATACTCTCCTTAGCACCACTCCTCCCTTACCATATAGGAAGTACTCAGTAAATATTTGTTGGCTGAGTAATCAGAGAACACACTTCAAAAACTCTACAGTTCATCAAAGACAACAACAACAAAAAAAATCATCCCTCCAGTCCTTAGGCACTCCGAAGTGTATTTAAATCTGTGGAGCTGATTCTAAGATTGAGGTCTGTCTGTAGCTTAAAGTGAGGAGGGATCTGGACCTTGACTGGAGGTAGCAATAGTGCCCAAGACGACACTCCCTTTCTGCCTGCATTGGAACGGAGCAAAGCATATGGGGGACAATGAATTGTCTCCAAGCCCTGTTACGATGTCCATTCTTTCTCTAACCTTCCCAACACCAACCTTCTGGCCTCTGATCCCTAAACTGGAGCTCCCCGAGCCAGGAACTTAAACCTGACTTTGTTGGGCCCAGACAAGGTCCAGCACTATTTCCCTTCGCCCCTCAGGTGGCACTTTTTCTCCAAGGAGGAAGGATGCTCCTCCACTGGAAGCTTGCCGAGAAAGGCATTCCTTTGGGGGCTTGCTTTGGAGTTGAAAAATCTGGGACAAAATCCCTCAGAATGTTCTCAGGGCTGCTTGTTGTCTTGAAGATTTGATAGTAATTATCTTGACGTCTATAAACTCACCTAGGAATAGTTGGGTGTTGTCTTGGTTGGCAGTTACTCCTGCAAGGCCCAGGTGGCTTGTGGCCTTTAGCTCAACGGCTTAATTGCTTCAGGAGTAAAATAACAAGTTAGATAGTTATATTTCACAATCAAATGCCTTTTAAAATCCTAATTGAATCATCAACAGAGTAATGAATCAACAGAGTATGAAATATTCAACTAAATCTCAAAATATTAAACCTATATATGTAAAATTATCTCCTTTTTAATTATTAAAATATGATTCTTTTAAGATCAACACAGCACACAGGAAAGAACAGGATTTTGTTCCGGATAGAAGACAGGTGACATTGCAGGCAAGCTAACTCTTCTGAGTTGATTCTCATCTATGAAATGGGGATCTACCTAATTAGATCTACCTAATTAGGTTTGGTTTGAGATAACAAATAAAACAACTGATAAAATCAGGCAGTAATAAGTATCCAACAAATAATTATTCATTCCCTGAACTGAGACTTCTTGATGTGATTCTGTCGTACTCCTGAGAGCTTCTAGAGTATCAGGTTTCTAAGACAAATAAGGTTTAAATGAACATCAAAAGTAGCCCTGAAGACATTATACATAAAATATTGCTTTCCTCAATATTTGAATGCCTGTTATGTGCCAGAGAGTTCTTGGTGCTGATGTTCAGCAGTGAACAAAATTCTTTACCTGATGCAGTTTCCATTCCAGTGGGTGGGGAACAACACTGTAAAATATATAGAATATTAGTGATAAGTGCTGAAGAAAAACAAAGCATAGAAGGGAGATGATTTTATGTTTTTCATATAAGAATGATGCAAATTAAGAGAACTATAATACAATTAACACAAAAGAGCAATAAATGAAATAATAAAGTGCATAATGCAAAGCTAATAACCCACCATCCCATTTCACCCCCACTTCCCTTGTAATAGCCCGATATTATATCTCTTTTTGTCCATACAAATATGTACACGCACATTACATACGGAGTTTTGTCTTCTGCCCATTACTCTGTGACTTCCTTTTAAATTTTTATGTGTATTGTGAGCACCTTATTTACAAGTCTATACATATGTAGCTTTCTTTTGAATTTCTTAATATACACAATTTTATAAATGAGGGGTTTGCTTTAGATAAATTACGTTATGCATATTCTCTGCATCTTTTCTCATCCAACAATATATTATGAAAATCCCTCCAGATCAATCTCACAGCTCTTATTTCATTCTTTTTATTGCTGTATAATACTCTATGATGATAACTTCTTAAACCTCTTCCATTATCAATGGGCATTCACTTTGTTACCAGATTTTTACCATTATGGTAATTGTGTCTGTCCACGTATCTTCAACCATGATGGCTTAAAGAGTCTCTGGAGTAAAATTGCTGGGTTGAGGGAGATGTAGGTTTGACATTTTGAACACGTGTTGACAGATTGATTCTCAAAAAGTCTGGAACAATTTATGTCCGTCAGTAAGTGTGTAAAAATAGTCTTTACCATTTATACTCACCTGCATTAGCTGTTGTATCATTAAAAAAAAAAAAGCCTGTTAATGGGTATAAGTGATTCCTCGTTGTTACTTTATTTGCATTTTCCTGACTACTGAAAACCTAGATAATTTTTCCTATGTTCTTTGGTCATTTGAATTTCACTCATAATTAAATTGCCTATTGTATTAGTGTTCTATTGCTGCATAACAAATTACCACAGACTTAGCGGCTTATAGCAAAACCCGCGTATTATCTCACAGTTCTACGGGTTAGCACTTCAAGCAGGCTTGATTGGGCTCCCTGGTGTCCAGCAAGGCTGAACAAAGGTACACACCAGGCGGGGCTCTTTACTAAAGGTCTTGAAGGAGAATTCACTTCCAAGCTTATTTTGTTGGCAGAACTTGATTCCTTGCAAGTCTAGGATGCAGGGTGGTTGCAGGACAGAGGTCTCTGTTCCTTGCTGGCTGTTCACCAGGCATTGTTCTCAGCTCCTAAAAGTTACTTTCTAGTCCTTGTACAGGGTCACCTCCATCTGCAAAGTTATCAAGGATTCATTAGATTCTTCTTGTGCTCAGTTCTCTGTATTATCTTGTACTGCTAGCCAGAGAAAACTCTCTGCTTTTAAAGAGCTCATGTGACTAGGTTAGGCCCACCCAGATAATTTCTGCATGTTAAGGTTAACTGGACAGTAACCTTAATTACATCTGCAAAATCTCTTTACTTTGTCAATGCAACATCATCATGGGAGCAACCCAGTGGCAAAAGATCTTGGGAGTCATCTTAGATTCTGACTACTGTAAATATTTATATTCTTGCTTCTGCCTTTACATTTATTTTTATTTATTCATATTTTTGTCCGTGTTTTTATTGTTTGGCTTTTTATTTAAATAGTTTATAGGAGCTTTTTGCATATTTTTTATAATAAAACTTTCTACTCTTGGTTGCAAACATTTTTCTTAACTATTATATGTTGCTTATTGACCACGTTAGTAAGCACTTTTTCCATAGAAAACTTAGACATTTGGATTTTACTCTAAGGGGGAATTGCATATTTATATTTGTATTCACATTTAAAATTTTTATTTTTTCATTCTTTTTTTATTTTATTAACATTTTGTTCATATTTGCAATCTTTAAAAAAACTCTGCTCTTTGTATATTGTATATAAACTCTCTTAATTTGCAAATTTCCCCAAATCTATAATTTATTAACCATATTTATAATTCTTTTTCCCATACAGAACTTTATATTAGTATATAGTCAAGTATATTATTTTACAATATATGGACATTTGAGAATATATAAAAATTTCAAAGTATTCTATACTGATTAAGGTCTTCAGCCCTGGGTGGAATGTGTAGAGTATAGAATGGCTTCTGCATTTTATTTTTGATGTTTGTCATTAGTGGTATTCACATTTGTCTTTACTCTATTTGGAATTTGTTTTTGTATCAATTACAAGTGATGGAACCCACTTTACTTTCTTCTAAATGGTTTGCCAGTTGTTTCAGCACCCTTTAGTAAATATCTTTTCCCAAGAAATTGAAATACCAAGTTTGTCATATATTAAATTTTTCTATATAATGAGATGTCTCAGTATGCCTTTCTGTCTCACTTACAGTTCTCTTTACATATGGCAATGTCATATGAATTCAATTACAGTGACTTAAAATATGTTTGTATACAGTGACTTTATTAAATGGCAAGGTAGAGCTTTTTCTCTCCCCACAGTCCTGCCTATTGCTTTTTTTTCTTTTTACTACCTTTCTCTGCTATTCTCATGCATTTAAAGTTTATAATCATTTTACCCAATTAGGGGGTGAAATTGCATGAAATTTGCAGATTATTTGGGGGGAATTTGGCGTATGATACTGTCTTCTAAGAATTAAGAAAATCGTATCATTTCCTGGTTGCTCAGATCTTGTCTGTTAGCTTCAGTAAGTATTGAGAGTTCTTCTCATTTAAGTCCTACATCTTTTTTTATTAAATGTATTCTTTCTTAGCCCTTTGGTCATTATCATGAATGGATTTTTAAACCCATTTCCATTTCTAAAAGCTTATTATAAATAAAAAGCCTATTTTTTTCTGTACTTATCTTGAATACAATGACTTTATTAATATACTTTCTAAATTTTCTCATTAATTCCAGTAACTCCCTGGTAATATAATGATGACTAACAAAAATAACTTAACTTTTCCCAATGTTTGACAGATCCTTTTCTAGAATTTTTGTTGTCTAAAACTCTATTATAGTGTCGAGTGAAAACGGTGATAGCAGGTATTTCTGTTGTTGATTTTAGTTGAAATAGTTCGAGTATTTAGTTACTTAGAATGTTTGTGTTGCTATTTGGTGAAGAATATTATTAAGTAAGTTATTTCCTGTTTTACCAAGATTTCATTAGGAACAGCTGCTGAATTTTCAGCATCTTTTGATATGGTCATGTGTTATTCTTCTTTAATATGTTGACTAGCTAGATCATGTGTGGGGTTGCTGACGTTAAACCACTCTTGTGTCCTTGGAATAAAACCTACTTGGTCACAATGTGTTATTCTTTTCTTATAAATCAGTATTTCAGTTGCTAATCTTTTATTTATAACCTCAGCATGCATATTTATAAAAGATTACTCTATAGATTTCCTTAGTGGACTATTTTAGTAGGTATAAGAAATTATGAAGGTCAGCAAAATGTAGAAGTAATCAGAAGTCTCACCCAGTCCTGGTGAGAATGTGAATTTATTCAAATATGTTGGAAAACCATTTGGCAAGATCTACCAGAGTGAAATATTGACACCATGGAATCTAGTAATTCTGCTTCTAAGCATACATCCAATAAAATGCGAACATATGTTCATCATATGTTCTGGAATATTTATAGCAACAACATTAGTAATAGCCTCGAACCAGAAACTACCTAAATATCCATCAACTGTTGAATGAATAAATACATTTTTGTGTATTCATACAATGGACTATTATAAAGCAGTGAGAATGAACAGGTTATAACTACATGCAACATATGAATGAATCTCCAAAACATTATGTTCAGCCTAAAAAGCCAGATATAAAAGAATACTGTATGCTTTCCTTTTTAAAAAAAATTTATTTTTATGCAGAGGGGAGAGGAGAGAGAAACAGAGGGAGAGAAACTAATGTGTGGTTGCCTCTCGCGCCCTCCACTGGGGACCTGGCCTGCAGCCCAGGCATGTGCCCTGGCTGGGAATGGAACCAGTGACCCTTTGGTTCGCAGGCTGCCACACAATCCACCGAGGTGCAACAACCAGGGCTGCTTTCCTTTAAATAAAGGACAAAACAGGCAAAACTAATCTCTGCTAGCTATGCTCTATGATCATAAATGATGAACAGTTCAAACAAAAAAAATACTAATTTTTCACACTCAATTCCCCATGGCATGTTGAGAAAATCAAGGTGGACCAAGAATTTGCTCAGAGTCCCATCTGAAGATTCCTAGATCAGTAACAGGAGGTAGGTGTGTTACTCAGCTTCCCCATTTCCCTTACCTTTTGAAAGTAAGGACACTAATTTTTTTCTCCCCTTTCCTCAAATCTCATTGCCTGACCAAAACTTCTCTCTTTTTCATATCATTTGGAAAGTTTGCAAAGTAGCTTGGTTCCTGATATAGTCAACAGACAGTTTCTCACCAATGAAAAAGCTCTTCCAATTTAAAAAAGCAAGAAAATCCAAAACGAGAAACTAAGAAATTGAAAGTGACCCCAAAAAACACATATGATGAAATTAGTAAACAATGACATTTAAGAGTTATAACTATACTTATATCCCAGAAGACAATGAAATGACATCTTTAAGTACTGAAAAGAAAAAAATAATACTGTCAACTTGCAATTGTTTTTTTACAAATTTTTAAAGATTTTATTTATTTTTAGAGACAGAGGAAGGAAGGAAGAAGGAGAGGGAAAAAACATCGACGTGTAAGAGACACATCAATCGGTTGCCTCTCATACACCCCCCAACTGAGGATCTGGCCTGCAACCCAGGCATGTGCCCTGACTGGTAATTGAACTGGTGACCTTTTGGTTTGCAGGTTGGCACTCTATCCACTGAGCCACACCAGCCAGGGCATCAACTTGCAATTCTATACCGAGTAGAAATATCTTTCAGAAATAAAGGAAAAGACATACAAGATACCTGATATATTAAAGCAAGTCTTCCAGGCATAAGGAATTTATAACAGATGGAATTGATATCACCTAATAACAGAAAAAATTCTTTTAAAATCACCATAAATGGTAATGAATAGTTTAAAGCAAAAAGTATATACAGAAGTTGATTAAACAAATATATAAGTGAAATATATGACAACAAGAACACAAAGACTGGAAGAAGGTAAACAGAAGTATACTGTTGTTACTATACTGTATGTGAAATAGTATAATATTACTTGACTATACTCTGATAAGTTATAGATGTATATACTACTGAACCTAAAGCAGCCACTTTTAAAAAAAAGTATAGTTAATAAGCTAACAAAGAATGTAAACTATAACAATAGTAAAATATCTGCCCTGGCTGGAGTGGCTCAGTGGATTGAGCGCCAGCCTGTGAACCAAAGGGTTGCTGGTTCGATTCCCGGTCAGGGCACATGCCTGGGTTGTGGGGCACATGAGAAGCAACCACACATTGATGTTTCTCTCTCTCTTTCTTCCTCCTTTCCCCTCTCTCTAAAAATAAGTAAATAAAATCTTTTTAAAAAAACTAATGAAATATTTAATTCAAAAGGAACAAAAAGGGAAAGGTGACAAATAACAGATACGACAAACAGAAAACAAATATCAAGATGGTATATTTACACCCAACCATATAAGTAATCACATGAAAGGTAAATGCCATAATCTAAATACCGTAAGTGAAAGGCAAGATTGTTGGATTAGGAACAAATACCTAATTAGACCTTATCTACATGAAATACTGTATACAAGAAACTCACTTTAAGTATAAAGACTCAAATACATGAAAAGTTGGCTCTTTGTGACTTCTGCCTTTTCCCAAAACTAAAATCACCTTTGAAAGGGAAGAGATTTCATAACTTCCATGAGATTCGGGAAAATACAACGGGGTAGCTGATGGCGATTTGGAGAACTGTGTGAGGTCCCAAGGTGCCTACTTTGAAGGGACTGAAGCATCGTTGTCCTAAGTGCAATGTTTCTTTTATCTTGTATCTTCTTCAATAAATGTCTCTATTTTTCATAAAAAAGTAAAAGGATAGGAAAAGACATCATACCAAAAATAAGCTTCAGTGACTATATTAATATTGGACAAGATAGATCTCAGAGAAAAGATTACTACTAGGAATAAAGAGGTTCATTTAATAATGGAGGTCAATTTATCAAGAGGACGTAACAATCCTAAAAGTTTAAGCATCTAATAATAGAGCTTCAAATAACTGGATCAAAAACTGATAGAATGAAGGGAGAAATAGGCAAAACTGCAACAGTAGCTGGAGATTTCAGCACTCCTCTCAATAATTGGTAGAACAAGTAAACAGAAAATCAGGATATAGAAGACTTAGGTAACTCTATCAACCAACGTGAGCTAATAAAATCACATTTATAGAATATTGCACCCAATAACAGCAGAATATACTTTTTTCTTTCAAGTGCCAAAAACATTTATGAAGATAGACCATATTTCTAGGCCATAAAATGAATCTCAATAATTTAAAAGGATTCAAATAATACAAATTATGTTTACTGACTAGTGAAATTAAATTAGAAGCCAATGAAAGAAAGATGTCTGGAAAATTTCCAAGTATTTGGAAACTAAATAACACTTCTAAATAACCAATGGGTCAAAGGAAAATTAAAAAGTATTTTGACTGGCCAGGATGTAGAGCAACAGTAACCTTCATTCATTGCTGGTGGGAATGCAAGTGGTACAGTCACTTTGGAAGACAGTTTGGCAGTTTCATAGAAAACTAAACCTACCCTTAGCATGCAATCCAGCAATCATGCTCCTTGGTATTTATACAACTGAGTTGAAAGCTTATAACCACACAAAGACCAGCACAAAGATGTTTATAGAAGCTTTATTCATAACTGCCAACACTTGGAAGCAACCAAGATGTCCTTCTGTAAGTGAACAGATAAATAAACTGAGGTACATCCAGTCAAAGTAATATTATTCAGCACTAAAAAGAAATGCGCCATGAAAAGACATGGTGGAAACTTAAATGGAATTTGAAAGGGCTACATATTGTGTGATTCTAACTAGATGACATTCTAGAAACTATGGAGACAGTAAAAAGATCAGTGGTTTCCAGGGACTAGCAGGGAAGGAGGGATGAATAGGCAGAGCAAAGAGGAATTTGAGAGCAGTGAAACTATTTGTGTGATACTACAATGGTGGATGCATGTCATTATACATTTGTCCTTACCCGCAGAATGTATGGGTGAACACCGAGGGTGAGCCCTAATGAAAACAAAGGGCTTTGGGTAATAACGATGTGTCAATGTATGTTTATCAGTTCTAATACATGAACCACTCTGGTGTGGCATGTTGATAGTAGGGGAGGCTGGAAGATGACAGCGGGTATATGGCAAGTCTCTTATTCCTTCTGCTCAGTTTTCCTATGAATGCAAACCTCTAGAAATAAGGTCTATTGAAAAATATTAGTGGAAAATCATTTTAAACTGAAGCAAATGAAAACACAACATACCAACATTTGTGCTAACAGTGCCTAGATCACAGTGAGAAACTTCACGGTGGAGAAGTCTGGCCTTGGTAACCAAAAGCAACACTACAAAGACCGCTTGGGTTAGCAACATTCATAACCTTAATGTTTCCAGGTGATTTATTTAGAAACCTCCTTTACAAAGGAGTCAAATGAAAGTAACACTAATTTTCTGCAGTCCTAATTTTTTACTAGAAAAAAGATCGAAGAGAATTTGTAGGTAATGCCATATTCATGAAGAAAAGCTAGGAAAGCTCCCTTTTAATTCCCCAAGTGTGCTTTTCAAGATGCAGCCTTGCTCCTAAACCATGGAGGTGGGCGAATATGAGATAGGAGAACTGACAGCACCCCCCTCCCTCTGCCTTGGCAGACATCGCTAGTTGACTTTAGCATCTTTTTCTTTGAGGGCTTGGCCTCAGAATCTTTCTTCATAAGGTTCTTCAGACAGTCACTAGTAGCTGATCTGCCCAGGCAAAACCTATCCACTATCCCAACCCCAAAGGCTTTCGCGGCAGCATTTGGGATGAATGAAGGCAGTGAGACTCATTGTGAGCATCCATAGATCTGAAGAGAATTTTTTTTCCTGCACTTTGTTCCTTAGTAAGAAAGAGTCCCCCTGTCACTGGCAGACCCCTTGCAGCCAGGGGAGGGTACTGGGGGTAGGACTCGGATTGTTGTAAATGTGCAGAATCAGGGGCATTCCGAAATCTGTTGGGAGACGCCATTGTGATAGGGAGGGCTTCCTAGGGCATCCAGAACAAACGGCTCCTGTCAAGCGGCCAGGCAATCTCTGTACAGCAGGGATTATTACTGCCATGCTTGCGTGGGCTTGTCACTGTACAGTAGGTCTGTCAGGTAAGGACAAAACAGACCCAAGTGGATTAAGTCAGCTCCCTTGTCCTACAGGTCAACACCAGACAAAAGGGGCCAGCTGACAGGCAACATGGGTGGTGGGGCAACAGTTCTAAAGGATGGTGAATTCACTTTCTAGGCTGCAGCGCAACCCCAGGGAAGGGCCAGAAGGAAAGTCCTAGTCGTCACTGAAACCATGGAGGCTGAAAAGAATGTTTCGTGGACGCCTGGTAGGACGTGGAGAGGTGAATGAAAGCGGCCTCACAACAGCTCCTCCGAAACTGCCTACATTCTTTGTTCTTTGGATGATTTGGGGGCATTCCAAAGAGACTTCGGTCCTACTGCCGCTGAGCCCTGCCCATGTGTCCTATATGAAGTCCGTGAACCTCCAGAAGGAATGTATCCTCCAAGAAGGACGCCTCATGGACACCTGAGCAGCAATTCATAACCAGCGTCCAGCAGCCATTGTTGACAGAGGCCTCTCACACACTCTACCTTTCGGGGAAAAGCCACAGGCTGAGCTCTCAGCCTCTGGGACTGTCCGCCTGCCTTCTGAGTCAGCCCTTCGAGCGCCTGGTATCGTTTTTTAACCATTGGGATGCAACCTGCCCCGTCCAATAAGAACTATGTAGCCGTAGTCTCTTTTGCATCTGGCCAATCAGAGCGTCTCCAGAAGGACCAATCAGAATTGTGTGATGAGGAGTTTTATTTACATTAAAACGGACCAATCGGGAACCGGGGCGCGGACTTTATAAAGAGTCGCCTCCCCTTTATCTCCCTGGAGCGCGCTTCCAGCGTTCACCAGAGGGTGCGCTCTCGAGCCTGCAAGCGTCGCCCGAGTCAAATCTCTCCTTTGTGCGCGCCCTACCCTGGGGACTATACGGGTCGACAAGCCATTTCCTCCAGCAGCCACCCCACTGTGCCCTGTGGAAGGAAGCAGATAGGGAAAGGTTTTTACCTTGGAGTTGGAGAGTGCACCTGGCAGACCTGACCTGGCTTTTACCCAAGGTAATTATCCCGAATTTCCCAGAGCACCTTGTCTCTAAAATACTTAGTTGTTGTAAGTGGTCAGGGTCTCTTGCAAGCAAAAAGTTTATTAACCAAATACCTTCTCCTTAAAATAGAAAAGTTGGGGGGAATTCCACATTGAAACTCCTTCCTTTTCACCCCTGAGAGAGTCAAAAGGCAACCGAGCACTGCAAGGTAACTTTCCATGATCTTGGATTCCATGCTGCAGAGTAGAAAATAGAAAAATACAGGCACAAAATGTGCGGAGCTGGAAAGATGGGATTTGGAAGAAGAGGGCAACAGCTGAGGGCAAGGTTGCTGGTGACTCACAGGTAAAAAGAGAGACGAGAACAGCTGGTCTGTAATGGAGAGAGCACTAAAGCTTCCGGCAGCAGACCCAGGTGGGCAGCCCAGCCCTCCTTCTCACCTGCAGCGGGACCGCGGCCAACTCCCTAACCTCTCTGGGTCTCACGGCCCTTAACTGGAAAACAGGATACTAATGGAGGACGTAATGAACTGGGAAGAGGTGTTCATCCCATAGCCGACTCCCAACTACGACGGGCGTTCCAGACCCATCTCTCTCAAACGAAGCATGGAAGAAGGGTTTTGAAGGACACATTTATTTCACAACATAAATATTATATGTCTTCGATGACATGGTGACTGTAAAGCTGCAGCGCGGCTCATGGCACCTTGGGACTTCATAACTGATGTCTATGATTGGTGTTACTCTTGTCCCCAGAATTTCCCTAGGCCTCCCCAGCCTGGGGGTGCAAACAGTCATGTGAACAAGAATTAGTTATGCAGTGGTAGTGGCTTGTCCTCACTGGCATAGTGCAGGACCAGGTATTTTTGGGGGGAGGTCCCTGAGGGATGCCCTGGATCTGCCCGTGAACCAGCCTGCAGTCCTGCAAGGACAGTCTTGGCTGCCCATGTGGACAGTCCCCCCCCCCCGAGGCTGCCATGGCTCCACCAGTATTTTGTGTCCCGCGATCTTTGCTAACTGTCCAGGATTAGACCTACTCCAGCATGAAAGGGTTGCTTTTTCTACATCAGGAGAATGCCCCCTCTGTGGGTGTTCCAGGCCTTTCATTTAGGTCATAGGAGCTGGAAAGATCCCCTGAGTTTCCACACTGCAGTTGTGCCCCAATTCAAAGAGAGTATTCTCTTAGGAGAAAACCAAATTACACCGCTACTTTGCCCTTCAGAAAACTTCATCTGCTCATTTATTTTGCTTGGTGTGTATCTTGGGTAGTCATTACCACAGTGGTTTGTATCCTTCGACTTGTCCCTGTTCCCTCTTGGGCTTTAAAATGCCACACAACTTCCCTATTGAGATTGGAAAGAAATTCCCTTTCACAGCGATTGCAGGGAGAACTTGCAGAGTATTAAGATAAATGAAAAAAAAAATCAATATCATAATATCGAGATGCAGGTTTACCCATGCCTTGGGGATGTCAGACCAACAACAATTAAAATGATTTGGGGTCTTCTTTTGGTGTTTACATAGTTTCCATGGCTCCCAGACCCTCCTGGTTTCTGTGCCCTAGGCTGTCATGTAAAGGCTCTTTGTTGAGAACCCAGATTCCAATTTGCCATTAACCTGAATACACCCTGCTCACCTCAATGAAGTGTGAAACTAGAGGAATCACAGAAAGGAGCTATTCAGCTGGAATTGTGTTTTTTATAAGAAAGTCCCAGCTGCCAAGCCGAGTATAGCATTTGCTTACTTGGGCAGCTTGTTTGCTACAGGCCCAGTTTGTGTAAGAGGGATGGCAGGAGTGAAGTTAAACTCAGTATTTTTCAATTACAGAGCATTGAAAGGAAGAAAGGAAGGAAAGGAAAGGAAAGGAGAAAGAAGGAAAGAAAGAAGGAAAGAAAAAAGAAAGAAAGAAAGAAAGAAAGAAAGAAAGAAAGATGTGCATTGAAATCATGATATTTAACCTTATTTGTTTTCTATGCAGATGATTATCAAAATAGTATTTATTTTGATAAATACATTCATCCTCAGGCCTTCATACTAAAAACAGAAGTGGATCCCAGAATCAGCACCTAAGACTCCCTGACAGGCTTCACCGCTTTCAACATCTAATAGCCTATAAACAAGTAACATCCTGTCGCCATTGAGGCCAAGAGAACTGAAAGGGAGTCTGAGAGAGACATCACTGGTTTTCTTGGGTAAGCTTCTAGGCAAAACAGAGGAAGACTATTATTGAAAACCTGCATTTGGTTTTCCATACTCAGGTACTTGTGGATGTGCATCTATCAGCATTCAAGACAACTTGATGCTCCAAGGAATTTCAAAAAGTTATTAATTGCAAGGTGATAAGATAGAATGATGGGGTTTGCTAGTGGCCCTGTGGAAGGAGGCTGTATTGTGGGCACAGTCCTTGCTGGGTGGGGTCTCACTTTGTTCCTTCTGCAGGCGTCTTGAACAATTCCCAGATGAAGATCATTGTGGAGAGTAGCACGAGAGCTAGCTGATTCTCTTGTCTCTCTGACCTTGGAGTTCAAGAGTTACTCCACTTTCCATCCCAAAATTCCCCCTTTACTTCAGCTACTGTGGATTGAGTTTTTGTTACTTGCAACCTAGAGAGTTTTAACCAACGCAACATGCCATGGCCTGTCCCCTGCCTTTCTCCTGCTTCATTTCCTGATACCTCTGCCTCAAGTTGCAAGCTGTCCTCCTGTGTATCACCCTGTTTTGTGCCACCTTGCCTTTGTCCCCTGCATCCCCTCTGCTGGGACTTTTCCATCTTTTTTCATCTGGCTAAAACAGACAAAAGCTGGCCCAGGAAGGCTTCCCAAGCTTGCCTGTCACCCATCACATGATAGTCAGATGTTATCTGTTTGTGCAGGTCTCTCCTATATCAGCTCCTTGGGCAGGGACTGGTTTTATTCATCTTTGTACCCTAGAGCTTGCCCCAATGCCTGGCACATGATAAGTGCTTAAAACATGTTTGTTCAATAAAACTCATGAAGGTAAACAAAAAATGGGATTGTTGTTTTTGTAGGAAAAATGAGAGAGGGTGAGGAACAGTTACCCTTTGGATAGATACTTGAAGAAGGTTCTATTTCTGAAAACAGTGATTGTAACATACCATTATGAACATACAGTTAGAAGGGCATTTGAAAGAGTGGTACAGTCTGGATGGACTTAGATCCTCCCTTTTTCTTGCCATCATACCCTGTTTCCCTCTTCCTGAAATATCTCTCCCTCCCATTTTACCAGTGCCATTGTATTAGGGGGTTGCCACTGACTTAGACATAATCAGAACTAGACCTAGTATTCTGTGTCCCTGATGACATGTATGGATTGTGTCCCCTAATGAGAAGGGACTAAAAAGATCACTAGAAAATAGGTGGGTCAGGATTCTGTATCCAGAGAGCCTATGCCTATCTGAGCAGGTCAGGAAGGGCTCTGGAGAGGGAGTGGCATTTGGATTGAGACTTGAAGGCTGAAAAGGAGTTTAACAAGCAGATGAGGAGTCCAACATGTTCAGGGAGCATCAGAGACTATAGACTATTCATTAAAATCACTCATCATAAGTGAGGGAAGGATGGCTGTCCAGGTGATCAAGAGAAGTGCTGGGGGAAGTGCAGTTTGCACTGGACATTTAATAGACTTAATATATCTTATAGATCCTGAGAATACATTTTGCAGAGTTACACATATATTTTAAGTTGTCATGCTTATTAGAGAACCCCCTCTTCAGCCACTCTGGTTATTTCATATGCCACCATTTTAAGGAGCAAAGTGGTTAAGTATATTGACTCTGGAGTCAGATTGGCTCTGTTTAATTCCCAGATCTGCCTTTCCCAGCTCCATGACCTTGGGCAAGTTACTTGACATCTCCATGCTTTGGTTACATGATCTGTAAAATGCAAATAATAATGATAACTCTCTCAGCAAATCATAGGGATGAGTTAATACACATGAAGCCCTTTGAACAATGCCCTGGCATGCAGCAAACACTCACTGTTAGGCACTATTATGGTTTGATTTCTCATGAGGTGGTTTGCAATTGCCAGTCATGCACTTTGTGCATAATCCCATGATATTAATTATATGGTTTTAATTGTTCACTTGTGTGTGGTTTCCCACTGAACTGTGAATCCCTCAAAGGCATTAGTTGAATAAATGTCTCTTTCCAAAGTAACTGAATTCATGCTTTCAAGTATACTTCCTACTTACTACATCTATGTGTTGGTATTCTAAGGGGAGAACTTTTCTTCAGGTTGTGACTAGAAAATAACATTATAATTTGGAGACTCCTCTTTGAGGCTGAAAAATCCTTGGGTTTAGAAGCACTGTCTTCTTTATAAACCCATGCCAGCCCCCCATGGCTTCATGGAACTTTTGTCCTGGTCAAAGGGGTATAAGGAGCCCAGAGAAACAAGAAGTACCTGAACCCTGCCATTGCGGCTGAAAATTCTTAGCAGAGACTTGTTGCAAAATGTTTAGCAAAAGAGCCCTAACTGCAGAGAGGTGAAACAGTTGAGTAGAGTTTAGGCATTATATGCACCAAGAGACGCTAGACCAGTGCTCTTTGTGTGGAGAGGGTGTGGAAAAGCTTTTCTGCTGAGACCACAGCAGAAAAGAGTTGCCCTAGGAGATTGGCTCCAAGTCTGCAGGACCCAGAGAGCTCTGCACAGGCTGGACCAGAGTCTATGAGTGTGCCACACCAGGTGTGTGTGTAGGACAGGGAAGGGAAAGAGTAGGGGGTGTTCAAACCTTATAAGGCAGTCAAGTGAGTCAGTAGATCGGAAGACAGGAGATCTGAATTCTAGTTCTGCTCCTGCCTATCCGCACAACCACTTCTGGCCCGGGTTTCCTTTTAGCCATTGGAGGGTTTGGCATACATTGTCTCTAAGGTTCTATTTCTACAGTAAGATTTTAGTGCCTCCCTACTCCCCCAGCAGCGTTGGGCACAGTTTAGGTTAAGCAAGGGGGCATTTATATCCAAGGTTCCCGTGTCACTCATCACCACTAGGACCTTTATCTCCAAACTGCTCTGTGCAAACCCTGACCTGACCCAACCCCACCCCGACCCTAGACCTCCCATCATGTCATGGAAAGCTGTTCTCTGTTGTCAGCGAGTTCCCAGAAGCCTCAACCCTTTTTTGCCCTGACTTACCTGAAACCTGGTTGTCTTCTGCAACTTCCCGAGTGGAGTAGGCTTGTGCTCTCTCACCCCGTGGGTTTCAGGTCTGGAATGGGGATAGGTCTGCTCTTTGCCCCCATTGCTCTCTTTCTTTTTTCTTTTTCTTTTTTTCTTATCCAGGAAGAGATGTAGGTTTAGGCAACATCTACTCTCCCATGCCTTGAACAAAACTAGGGTCATGTGGCCCAAGCAGGTTGCGCTTGGCATCTTGTAAGACTAGAGCATTGGCTCTGTGTCTTCGGGAATATCTCGAAGCCTGGTTTCCAAATTACAGTGCTCAGGTCTGGGCATAAGGAAGGCACCCCTACTTCTTGCATTTCCCAACCCAACCCTGGCGGGGCAGAAACACGGCTGCCTGGGTCGTGCACAAGCCTACCTATGCCCAGTTCTCCCCATTGCTCCTCTAAGCTCCCTTTCTTCCTCCCTCAAAGTGCCCCGCTTCATTGAAGGTCTAGCCCCAGCCCTCAATCCCTGTCACTGCTGCCTTCTCCCGACCTCCCAGTCATCTTCTCTTATTTGCCGAACATACAAGAGCTTGGTTCCCTATTTCTTTCTCCATCCTGATGCCTGCCACCATCTCTTGTGACTTGAACACCCCATAGACAATTCTGATGACACCGTAGCCTCTGAGCATCTAGCCACCTCATTTCTGATACTGATTTCCTCCACATGCAAACATTTATTGTCAACATAGAGACAGTGGGTCCATTTGAGGAGGTTCCATTTATCTTCAAAATTATAATTTCTATATGAAAGGGTGACTATATAATTTATTTCCCAAACTGGGACAATTTTGTGAAGGAAAGAGGATACCAAAATAATTAAAAGTATATTATTTTTGGAAATATTTACTTACTGATGACAAATTGGTTTTTATACTAAGGCCCCTATAAAATAATATTCTAAAACTACTTTCTAAAAGAAAATTTTTCTTAAAAAATTAAATTACTTGTATGTGTAATTGGAGTGACATTGAAAAGACTCCTTTTATATTGATTATCTACACATTGAAAATTATAGGCAGAAAAATTGTCCCAAGTACTTAGTTTCTTAGCTGAATTGGTCACTATTAGCGTGTCATTGGTAGCTTTACAAAGAATTTCCTTTTTGAAAATAGTTTTTATATTTCGAAGTTTTTGAACATATTTGTTTGCAACTTCCTTTAAAGTTAAATTAATGGTTAATAAATTTGAAATTGCTGACACCTTTAATTGAGCCTTCTCTGTAGCCTACATTGTAAATTGATGATATACTACTCTCCAGGTACCGAGAGATTTGTTAAGCTTTATGCAAATTCTGCTAAATGGATGATAACTTCAAACGTTTTTATGTAAATCTTTTGTCCTAGGTATTTACACAGGTACTATCTTTTTGCCTCCATTCAGAGTAGCATTTTTCAACACACATTTTTACGAAGCATAACTTGTCAAATGCCATCTCCATTTGCAATTCTTTTGATTGTTTCCTGGTTGCACATGATTTTACATCCTAACTCATGAGTGCTTGGCAGAAGCTGAAAGCAAAAATGTGGAGTTCAACCAAACCTATCCCAACTTATTTTAATGCTACCATTAATAATAATATCTACTTAACAAATGAAAAAATCCAGAACAAGTGCTAAGCTGGATGGAGCCCAGAAGAACAGGCACAAACAGGGACTGTCTCAGGAAATAGCTGTAACACCAACTGCTCAGCGGTAGCTCAGTAGTTTTCAATTCTGGCAGCTTTTCAGCCTCAAACATGCCAGCATTCAGGCTCCATTCCTGGAGACTCAGATTTCACTGGTGTTGGGACCGGGACTGGGAACCAGCATTTTAGTCTCCAAGTGATTCTAATACACATCGTGGGCTGAGAGTGTCTGGACCAGCTCAATGTACTGCTTTTAAGCCAGATCAGCTTGGTTCTCCAGGGCTATTCCCCAACTGATCCTAAAGCTGGGAGTTGTGGGAACACAGTTTCTCTGCACCCATGGGTGTGTTGTCACCGTGGGGCAGGAGCGAGTGCATAGCAAGTCTTTGGGGAAGGAGAAGAGCAGAGGGTGGCCTTGCCACAAATACTGTGACCACTACCCATGACACAGAATGATTTCATGTAGTCAATACTTCATTAAGCAATTCCTGTATTGTCATAACAAAAATGAAACTCGTTGAGGGTTACAGAATTCTCATGAGAAGTAAAAAACTTTTTAAAAACCTCACAAAAGCTTTGGTTCAGCCTGTCATAAGTGCTGTACTCTATTCTGTTATTTTGAAAACAGTTGTCACAATGTAAAACCCTCAGCACCTTCAAAAGGATGTGTCATTTTGGCTCACTCTACACACTTATGATCATCTCTCTAACTCCAAGTTTTGAAGTAGGAAGAACCCACGCTGGCAAAGAATCAGAACAACACAGCATTTCTCAAGCCCTATGTGCCTTGCTGCCCTGTATGTGCCCATAAGCACTGGGGTTGTCCGAGAGTCTCCAGAAAAGCAGCATTTGCCTACTCTGAACTCAGTTCCGAGGCTGCGAGTTGAACTCTGTGCAAATATTCTGGATGACTTTGGGGACCAATCTGTAGAGGTTGTCAAACTCATCCACGAAGAAGGCGTGGTCCCTGGCAGGGTGAGTGGCGATGACTTCCAGCTCGTCCTGTGCAGCCCAGGCGACGCCTATTGCATAGGTGATCACTCCTGTGAGGACAAAGTTTCAATGAAGCAAATGTGCCCAAGAAATGATACTGCTAATGAATCCTTGCCTTCCTGTTGCTCTGCTGGCTATTGTGTTTGAATGCAACCAAATCCAAAATCAGAAATGTGCCCGAAAGCATGAACATCTGCTATATGCCAACAGTAACAAAACTGATATAGTTGCTATCTCGTAGGAATTTATAATCTCTTGAGGGCACAAAACAGAGAAGATCAGAATTTCATAACTGTGAACTGCAGAGGGGATATTTGGGGACAAGTGAAACTTTTGATGCCATGCAGATCATACCACATGGCACTCTACTTGACCTGTGTGTAGAGCCAAACAAAATTTCAGAGAGTCTTAAATGCATCAAAGAGTCAGTTCAAGATCTTTTTAACTAAAATGGCACTGAATCACCCTAGGTTTGCCTGAGGGGGACTTTACAAGTCATAAACTCCTAGCTCATTCCCCTTGCAGGAGCATCGCGAAAGGAGCCAGCACCTGCTCCATCACCGCTGTGAGGAAAGGGTTTCAAGAGAAGAAAATGGCCAACAGTGTTGAATGCTGCAGGGAGGTCATGCAGGACGAAAACAAAAAAGTGCTCATTGGATTTACAAAACACAAAAACAGGACATTGGTCGCCTGGTGAGAGCAATTTCAGGGGAGTAGATGCCAAAGAAACCAAACGAACTGCTGTGAGTTGAGGGTGGAAAAGGAATGCCACTATAGGGACAGCACAGATAACTAATTCTTCCAGAAGTGTGGCTGTAAATTGGAGGAGGCAAGCTGTAGCTGGAGCAGAACATGAAGTCAAGGGAAATTGTTTTATTTTTTAGGAAGGGAGAGACTTGAGGATGTCTAGATGCAAATAGGAGAGAATATGGCAGGATGAAGGGGGTTGGACTACAACAGGGAGCAAGATACCCCAGGGAACAGAGGACAAATTCAGAGTCAAGGTGTCTATTCTCAGAGGGAAAACAAGGAGACTGCCTGGTGTATGCTTCTTGATTTGGGCTGCAGGCAGCTGGTCACCAGGTACATGACCTTACTCTGTGAAAGCGTATTCCCATACCACAGAGTTGGGTGAGTAAGATGGTCATGAAAGAGAGGGCGGAGCCCAGATATATGGCCTTTCTGCCCAGGCATCGCTACCCCAGCTGCCCACAGTGTCACTATCTTCATGTCACTCTCTCTAGAGACTTCTGGGTGCCCTGTCCTGCTCATTAAAGAACCATCCACACCTCACATGGTTCTGGTCTAAGCTGCTTTTCAACTAAGGCTTATTAAACTTCATTTAAGCTGCCAATCTCTTTTCTTACTTTTCCAGTGTCTTCTCTGAATATTGTCTACATTGGGAACAGCCTGCATTGGGCTTTAAAATGCTGGAAAGTGGGAGAGGGTCAGCTTTGCTGGAGGATGGGTCTGGCTTGAACTGACTAAGCCCTCATTGCTGCTCAAAGAAGAAAAGGCTGCCCTGCCCCCAAATAAAGACAATGCAAACTGTCGTAGAAATTTAGTTTTTTGGATCCTTGAGCCCACCCTCGTAGGAAAGAACCTTGAACTGGCACTTAACTACAGATGTTCACCCGGCTTTGGCTTGGACGATCCCAAGGACACGGTGTCCATTGCCTCCCTGTCAGTTGTTTCTATTGGTCCTAGTTCTGTAGAGCTGCCCAGAACGTGACAGCCCTCCTGGCTCCTAGGACATCTCCCTAAGTGTGCACATCTGATGAGGAGATGGCCAAGGCCACCCTCAGGGTGAGGCCCAAGAGAGGTACATACAGAAAAATAAGTGAGACTGGAGCTGAGCGTGAGCTGGGGACAGGTGTTTGGAGAAAGCGGGAGAGCCCTGGACTTGCAGTCAAGGGTTGGCCCCCTTGGCTCTGTCCGCTCACTTTGGAACTTTGGGTGAGCTTGCTTCTGCGTCCTAAACCATTTTCACTCTGCTGACGTGAGCCCAAGGGGTAGTGTGACCGCTGGCACCTGGGCCATCTACCGTCCTACACATTCTGTGTATGCTCCACAGGTGCACATCATGGGAGGACTCTGCCCAAACCTGGGGTCTGGTTACTTTGGTTTCCAGAAGTCAGAACTGCTGGTTCATTTTAGGTCTTGGTTATTTGTACCCCTCCTTGTTTCAGAAAAGATTAAAAGCAGCTTTAAAGAAGATTGGAAATCCTGTGAACAAGTGCATATTAAGAAGAAGAAAGAAGACAAATGAAAGCAACCCCTGCAATGAGTGAGTTCTCTTTACTAGTCTTTATCTGTGGGTCTTTGCTGTTCACTGACCACTTGGTTTACTTTTATTATCATCATTATTATTATTACCGTCACTTGGGGTTTTGGTTTACTTCCGTTTGTTTGTATTTTTATGATATTTTATGATCATTTTCAAAATGGTGATTATACATAGATTCTGTGAAAGAGGTATTAGATGTGACTGATTTTCTAAACATTTACAGAAATACTTTGTTCATTTTTTCATGATTTTCAACTTTCTGTGGCCCTCATACAAATTTTTATATGGAAATAACTCTTTAAATTTTTGAATGGAAATTTCTTTGTGGTCTCCTCCAAACCCCCAACATCTGGTTAGCAGTTGCTTACAAAAATAGTAGTTTTCTTTTAAAACATTTGTTTTCTTCAAGTTTCTAACACAATCTGGTGTCTCCAATGATGATCACAGTAATGAGCCAAATTTCTTTTTCATGTGTCACACCTTCCTGTGCAGTGACTCAGGGTATAGGACGTAAAGGATGGGGTGATGCTCCCCACTGTCCACAGCCTTGGGTTTTCCATGACACTAGGAACTGCCTCTGTGCACCCTGCCTTACTCCTTCTTCATTGGGCAGAGGGGCCTGCGGTGCTTAACTCCACCCCTATGCCCTCCTTATGGTTTTGAACATTCTATTAAGTGGTAGACAAAAGCAGTGCATAAAAACATGGCCCCTTCCTCATCCCACCGACCCACCAAGCCACAGAGGGATGCTCAGCACCGGCCTGGTCAGTATGACCAGCTTACCCTTGTGATGGGCAGCCATGGCTGGAATTCGGATGTCATCATAGGACTTCCCGTCAGTGATGAGGATCATTAACTTTCTCTTGCTGGGCTTGGACTTCTTGAAGAGCTGTTCCAGGGCGTAGTTGATGGCGGCTCCCGTGCTGGTCCCACCACTCCAGTAGCCCACCGTCTTGATGGCGTTGAGGATGTCAGGCTTGGTGCTGTACATGTCAAACCCAAACTCAAGCCGCTGCTCGTAGGTGTACTGCACGGCCCCGATGCGCGTGTCCGTCTCTGAAATCTCAAACTCTTTGCTGAGGTTGGCCACAAACTGGAGAACTGTGCGGAAGTTGCCTGTTCCCACGCTGCTGGAACCGTCAATGACAAAGCCAATGTCGGCAGAGTTGAAGCAGGTCTTGCTGCAGGCCAGCCGGTCGGTGTCACAGACCCGCTTCACCAGGGGCTGCACGGTCTTGTGGAGACTGAACCAGTTCTGCACACTGATTGAGTAGAAGCCATTTGTTCTGCACACAGCCTGGAAGACAGAGCAGAGGGACACCTGCCAGGTCAGAGGTTCAATTATCCAGTCTGTCACAATTACCCTTGACCACCAGGGCAGGGCCAGAAGCAGACAGACTCTTTTTTCTACACTAGTTAGTCCTCCTAAAGCTCTTCTCTAGCTCTGTTCACCCAGTTTGGCACTTGCTGGGGTAGAGACCCCTCCCATTACCTTTGAACTCACTCTCACTGCCTCAGCTGGGCCTCTCTTTAGAGGAGAGCCATCCATGAAGCACATCCAAAGGGAGGGGTGGAGCTCTGGTTTCAGCTGCGTACGTCTCATGTCTGCAGATGCGTCAGCTCATTTGTGCTGGCAGCTGGCCATAAGATTGGCACTGGTGGGCACCAGTGCATGGGAGGATTAAATAATGCTTTTGAACTGATTTGGAAAACAAGACACACATGAGAAATAGCTAAAGAAAAGTCTCCAGAGCAGCCCTGTCCCAGTAAGAAGGGGATTGCAGTCCATGTGTCAAGTGTTGCAGTCCATGCTCTTGGAGAGATTCTCTCATGAAACCCCCACCCTCATCCTGCCAATTGGTATTATAACCCCCCTGAAAGGAAGGAATGAACCAAGGAGGGCCCGCAGGGAAGGGACATCCCCAAGTCCCTGAGCCTGGAACATAAGTCTGTCTGCCTTTAAAACCCAATCACTGTCCTCCTGACAACCCTGCCTCCAGGCGAAGAAATATTTACTTATGCCCAAGCTTGTTCCAGAAAAAATGTAATGCAGCTGCAAATAAGCACTGAGCCACCTGGTTGTGTGCTCCTGGAAGTGACGAGGCTGACGTTCCCAAAATGGAGCACCTCCTCCTCGCCCCTGTCTCTCCAGGGGGTCACAGAGAGAATCACAGACATGATGGCGCCAGATGAACTTGTATAATTAAAAATTTATTTTAAAACAAGAAATGACTGAAAACTGTCTTATGAAATGTTTTTAATTGGTTTTATAAAAGCCTAAATTGGGTTCACAGAACTTTCCACGGAATAAGTGACATTCAAGGTGAGGGTTTGAGGTTGAGCTGGATTCTAGCCGATGGATGGAGAGGTGGGTTCCCCCCAGGCCGACTGACTGAAGTTCTGGCAGGAGACAGTGCTGGTGCTGGATGCCAACAGGAGACCAGTAGCGGGGGATAGGGCCCGTGTGTGGCAGTCACAGCTGATGGCCAGGAGCAGCATTTGAAATCCTGAGATCTCCCTGACCTGGCTCAATATCACCCTTTCCCTGTTTATCAGATGGATTAGGATTAATTTGCAGTGTGCATGCATGCACACTCATGCGTGGGCTAGCGTATGGCGCCTGTGTGCATGCTTGTGTGAAGGCTCGCTGGGGCTCGCTGGGCTGCTCCCTGAGATCCCTTGTGCTGTGGGAGGAGCCTGGCAGAGCCTCTTTGTGAGCCCCTGGGGACACTTTCCAAGATGCTGGTGCCGGCCTCCGTATACCAGCCGCCTGTGGGGCTTTGCTTTGAGAGCATAATTCCAGGCTCCAGATGAGCTAGTCCCTCAATGGAGGCCCTCCTGCCTCGAAGTGAGCTGAATGCACATTTGAAGGAACAAGACACAGCCTGGATGGCTGTTCCAGCTTTGCAAAGTGCAAGGAATCCTTATGATGGGTGGATCTCTGGGCAGTTACATACCTTGTTTGCAAAGTTGGGCTCCGGCACGTACTGTTTCTCATTTTCAATGGCGCCTTCAATGGTGATGAAGAAAATGTTGATTCCTGACTCTCTCGCGAGCCTCGAAGCCTCCTCCACCTTGTCGGTGGGCCAGCCATCCACCATCACCACGGCCACGTTGGGAGCACTGCCTCTGTTTCCATTGGCTTTGGAAAAGAAATTCTTAGTCACGAAGGAGATGGCCCGGCCTGGAAGAAAAAGAAAATTCATGCTTGGAGTGATTATGTTGATTATAATTATAGGAATAGATCACAGCAGCAAAAAGAGGTCTATATTAACACTCTCATTCCCTCCCTTGTTTGTTGCTTTGTTTACCACATTCACTATTTTTAGGTGTACAATTCAGTGGTTAATGTGCATCACAATGTTGTACAACTATCACCACGATCCATTTCCCTTTCCGGATTCATGTTAAGCCTTTAATATCTAATTGTCCCATATTTAAAAAAAGTTTTTAGGGACCAGCAAGCAGGTAAGAAAGACTTTCATGGGAACAAAAACATCCCTTCTCTGCCTGGGTGCTAGAACCCCATGAAGCCCCTAAACTGACGCCATATTGTTTTTGAGAGCATGGGTCGGGGCCATTGACCTGCATGACAGGAGCCTCCTGCAGTTTGGGGAGAGCCTGGTGCTCCAGGAACTGCTGGGTGCGGAGGGCTGGGTTCCGGGTTCGGCAGTACCTTTTGTCCAGGGCTATGCCAGGGGCACAGGGGTGGCTTGTCAGGGAAGTGCTGCATCCACTAAGAGCTGAGGCAGTTGTGTTTTAGCCCGGGCTATGTTTGTCACCTGCTGGCTGTGTGGCTTTAAGTAGGTCCCTCCCTGTCTCTGTGCCTAGACTTCCATGACAACAAACTGCATCAGCTGAGAGTAACTGTCATGAGGTATAAGGAAGCCTCCAACATGTCTTTCCCAAGCACATGTGTTGTACTTGTCAAAAGCCTCAGGGCCCTGGTGGGCATGGCTCAGTTGGTTGGGCATCATGCTGCAAAGCCAGAGAGGCTGCAGGTTTGATTCCCAGTCAGGGCACGTGCCTGGGTTGTGGGTTTGGTCTGTGGTCAGGGTGCCTTTTTTGGGGGCACCTACAAGAGGTGACTGATCAATGTTTCTCGCTTTGATGTCTCACTCCTCCCTTCCCCTTTCTCTAAAAAAAAATAAATAAAGTCTTAAAAAAAGGAGCCTCAGGAAATTTTTGGAGCCAACTGGGGTGACCAATTGTCCCAGTTTCCCAGGATTTTCCCAGTTTCAGCACTGAAAGACCCATTTGCTCCTGGGCAAACTGGGATGACCAGTCACCCTAAAGTCAGCATAGCTGCTACAGTAAGGCAGGGTCCTTAAACTAGGTTCTGTGGACCCCTAGGGCAGGGCAGAGGGGGTGTGGATCCATAAAGCCCCTGAAGTTATACAATGTTTTATGTGTATAAATATTATGAGGGAAACCCAAAAAAAACCCTGCAGAATTTATTTATAAAAAAATTTTGTATTTGTTCTTACATGTTTAAACTTCAGTCACCTTCAAAGTGCTCTCCATTAGATGCAATACACCTGTCAAGATGGTTTTTCCACTGCTCAAAACAGTTTTTGAACTATTCAATTTTGATGCCTTTTGAGGCTTCTGCTGTTTTTTTGTTTCACCTCTTCACATGGGCAAAATGTTTTCCTTTGAGGATTTTTTTCATCAGAGGAAAAGCAAAGAAGTAGCTCGGGGCGAGATCAGGTAAATAGGGAGGGTGGGACATGGGGGTCATGTTGTTTTTGGTCAAAAACTGCTGAACACTCAGTGCGGTGTGGGCAGGTGCGCTCGTAAATCACCCATCATGAAATGGGCAGATGCTTTGAAAGAGTCTTAAAAAAAAATCACTGAAGCTGAACACAGTGTCTCACAACAATGCCAGCTGGTGTGCTGATACAGATGGGTTCATAGAACACTCACCTAGTGGGGGAAGCCTGTACTACAAAGGGCCCGCCTTCCAGAAGATAATTCTGGTTTTTCTTGGGTCCCCCTTCATATTTGGGTAGAAGGGTCATAGCTTTCAGGCGATTCTCAAGGGGGTCCTCAATCTACGTAAAAGAACCACCGTACTAAGATGTTATGATTAATGTCATTACATTGAGTGCTTTTCTGGTTTTGGCCAGCATCCTGGCTCCTTGGGTTAGTATAATTTTACCTGTCAAAGGAAAGGTTCAACTGGTTACCTATGCAGTTGCTGGAGAAGTGTCTTGGAGATCCCATGTGAGCTGGTTGCGTAGAACACAGTTGCTAAGGGCAAACCTTGGTTGCTGAGAACTGTTTTCATAACTAATGCATAGTTTCCCTCAAGGCCCAAAAGCCTCTGGCTTAATGTTAAGTTCCCATAAGCAGAGCACAGGGATCCATAAGATCACATTGACCTTACCTAATCCTAAATTTGGGGACCATGGTCAATGAGTGCTCAACAGACATTCCATGCACCTTCCAGTGTGTCTTGATAAACAGAGGCTAGAGATCTGAAAACTACATTTTTTAGAGATTCCTGCAGCCACAGTTCCAGACCTATGTTAGCTTCACGGATTGATATACCTAAATGAGATTTAGAAGATGAAACAGGCAGATCAGCCCTCAATGAGCCTTCCCTGTGCTCCCAAAGCCAAACCACCATTTATAAATTAATACATTGGCATGGGCTCCTCAGCGGTCCTTAAGCTTGGTTAGTGTGAAACAGCTTCCTAATGCCCATTCCCCTCGGGGTGAACTTAATAAAGTGGAGTTTCTGGACCTGTCTGGCTGAGGACTAGAACTTAGATACCTGGCATACCCCTCTCTCTAGACTCAGAACTCACAGGTGGATGCAAAGAGCATGTCTCCCTTGACACAGTCATCGCTTAACAGAAACAGATTAGAATGTGATTCCCAAGTGACGCTTCAGAATGAAACCAGTTATGAAGTTTAATGTTAAATAGTTGGTGCCTGGTAGACCAATCAGGAGGCAGTAACAATAGCAGCTCTGCTTGTCCTGGGAAAGGTGCCGTTTCAGGGAACTGGGCATGCTGGAATGCTCCAGCACGTGTGTGATAACAGTCCTTGCCCCTGAATCCATGATAATACTTGAGAAAAGGCACAGCCATTGTGTGAATCATTTCTGGAAGGATTATTATTATTATTTCATCCTCCTATTTATAATGTTAGAAGACAGTCACGGTGAATGAGAACCGAGGTAGCAAGATAGAACGAATCCAGGTCACATACCTACATTAGACAGTCCTCCTCTCTGGGTGATCTTCTCTATGGCTGTCTTCAGATCTCGGGAATTCGTGTGAGTTTTGAGGTTAAACTGGGTAGCAGGGTTGTCTCTGAAGAGTCAGAACAAGAAATAAAAATTAGGTGGACAGTTATTACCTTTGGAGGAAAGCAGAAATCATAGTCATTCTTTTATATACACATCAAATGGAAGCTACTTCAATAAAATGCCCCGCTGTGACAGAGGTAATGGTGAGAAGGGTGGACCAGGCTCCTCCCCAGCATGTACAGAGGAAAGCAGGCTGACTTCAGAAGGGGTGAGTTCTAGTTTTGACTGTGTCATTCCCTAGCTGTGTGGCCTTGAAAAGTCATTTAATTTCTCTGGGCTTCAGTGTCTTCATCTAGGTAAAAACAAAGCTCATAACAGTCATACAGCTAAAGAGCAGAACTATTGTCAAGTGGGATTTTGCAAACGTAAACATGTCCCGAACCCTCCTCTGCAGAAAGAAAGCATCAGGTGTCAGCCACTCCCTGGGTTATCCCGGCACTAGAATGGCATCTTGACAGTGGTGTTGAGCAAAAGACATCCCTTCAACGTTCTCATGTTGTAATTCCTGTGACCAGTTAGGATTTCCGAATCTCGCCCAGATCAACGTCGATTCTATTGAAGCCTGACAGAGATGAGATGGCGAGGAGTTGGTGTGAATTAAGTGGAGGAACAGAATGATGATCCTTCTCGAAGGAGGAGAATCCTTGGGGAAGCTGTGGGAGCAGGCTTGGGCGCCACGGGGCAGTGGGTGGGGAAGAACTCTTATGGGCCGGTGGAAGGCATGCAGGGTGGGATGAGCATGCTGCCAGGTGCATGTGTGTGTCCACGCCCGGGAGGAAGTACAGGTGTGCAGTAAATCCCCGTTTTGTGAAGCACCGACACTTAACCATTGGCAGGGTTCCGTGGGAGTGTGACTTCTAAGGCCACTCAGGGCCCCTATACTCCAGAAGAGCCTGCACTTGGTTTAATGCTCTGATAACTGCTGTCTTGAAATTCCTAATAGTTTTTGAATAAGAATCCCTGAAAATTTTGTGGCTGGTCCTGGCTGCAGGTGGCTAAGTCCCCAAGGGGAAGGTAAAGGAAACTTTTAAAAGCAGCCTTTTAAACACCAGCAGTGGATCCAGGAAAGAGCAGCATTAGGCAGTTCCAACTGGGCTTCAAAGGGGCCTATAGTGGAGTCTTTGAGAGTCTTTCAGAGGACCTGGCAGGGCAGTCACCAAGGAGCCAGTCCCTAGGACCTGGGAGGAGACATTCTCTCCATCCCTCCATCCTTCCCTTGCTCCATCCTTATTTGCTGACCTTCCTAGTTATCTCAAGGTCACCTGTGTCAGAGAACTCTAAGAAAGGCCCTAAGTCTTCCACTGTATTAATAAATATGAGAGGCTGGACTGGTTCCTAGATAAAACCAAAGCAGCCACCTTCAGGGAAGACAAAGGAAAGTTGAAAACAAGTTCAGCCAAGGTAGATGTTGGGCAAAATCCAATGAGGTAAAATGCTACCAAATGAAAACCAAGTTCTAGTTTAGGATTAAAAACAACAACAACAACAACAACAAAGCAGACTGTAAAATGGAGAAATGTGGGAATTTAACTGACTTGACCTCACTATCAACCTACAGTATGGAGCCTCGTGAACTGAGGCTGCCGTAATACAACCCATGCGCAGGTCAAAGGCAGGCAGAATCACAGTGACATTGTTCTGTCATTTTCCCTCTGGGCACAAGGGTTTGCAGGTTTATATTCTGCAGATCAATTTCAGAAAATGTTTTACTTGCCTCTCAGCCTTTGAGGCTCAAAACCTGGACTCCATCTTTACCTACTGATGGAACCTGTCAGTCAAGTCCCATAAGTTCGTCTATATGTGATCACTGGCTTTTATGCCCTCCTCTGTAGTTCTATGGTGGCCCTCTGAGTTCAGGTCCCCATACTTCTTGTTGGTTTTATAAGAGCCTCTGTGTTGATCTCTGCAATGCTAGTTGTATGCGTATGTGCTAGAGACCCCATCATCATTTTCAGCTCTGACCATATAATTCCTCTGCTCAAAAACCATCAGAGGCTCCTCTTGTTGAACTTCACATTTTGGCTTTCAAACTCACCCATCATTTAATTCTAATCTATCATGTTTATACTGTTCTGTCTCTCAATATCTATATTCTACTCAGAATGAGCTCCTTACTATTTTACTGGTTTTCTAGTTTTGTGCTGTTGCTCATCGATTCCTTAATCTGGAAAACCCAATCTACCCTCCAAGCTGCAGCTTCCTGTCTCCCTGACCCCGAGACCATCTGACAACCTCTGTGCCGGACTCAGCTTTCTCTAACCCACAGCAGTGTGCACAGAATGTGGCACCTGCAGGTACACGCAAAAGTTTTGAAGAAACAAAGGCTCCTTTCTTCTTCCTTCCATCCCTCATTCCAAAAGCTTGCATCCCTCAGGGTGCTGTCTCCATCACGCATCCCTCCATAATTAATGCTCTTCCCTGGGAGATCTCATCAACTCCAGCGACCATTCCCCTTCCCTCAGCTGTCCCACGCATATTGGTCTGCCTTCTCTCTCAAACCCCAGCGGTACATACAATGATTTCTATATGTCGCCATCTGGAATGTACCCTGTGGTACCCGAGGGTGGTCTACAGGCACCTCAGGTTTGCTATTTCCAAAACTGAAGCCATTTACCTTTCAAACATGCTCCACCCAGCCACCCATATCCTCTTCTTAATTCCCTTTTCTAACTTGTTAAGTCACCCCAGCCATATGCATTCTTGACATTCACTGACATCTTCATCAAGTGCCGTGTCCTGTCAAATGGGCCTCTCGATTATCTCTTGTATCTCTCCCATCCTTTCTGTTCTCAAGTTTAGACTTTTCATCTTAACTCTTTCCTGAACTATTGCCATGGCTTCCTGCCTGGTGCGCCCGTACCCAGAGTGACTTCTGCTGAGGAGGTTTTATCCAGCAGTGCCTATCAGAGACAGATTAACCTAAATAATAAGGGTGCCTCTTCAAAAGGGCCCAATTTTGTATTTGTAATTTTACATTATTTTTCTTAAAGAAACCTCTGAATTGCATTAGTTTTAGGGGCCCTAAAGTCTGGGTCTTCTCTTGGTGACAAGAGAATATGAACTTTTCAGGACCCAAAAGAAAAAGTTGAAACAACAACAACAAAAATATTGGCTACAAAATAAGAAACGGCAAAATTGATATTTACCATAAAATATATGTAATTGTCTACCAAATAACACTATACTTAATTAGTTGTTAAAACTTTAACTCATAAAACTTTAATTGCATTTGAAAATGACTTGTTGGCTAGATTTTCTCACTTTGTAAGATTTCCTAGTGTGACTGATGATTGTGAAGAAATCATAGCTAATCGTAAATTAAGTGTTACTTGTAAACAAATAATTTAAAAAGCAAAAATAAAAAATTTTCTTTCACAAGTTCTTTCAGGAAAAAAGGTATTTAATTGTGGAACCCAGTCACCTCATCATAGCCATGGTGTCCCCCAGAACCCCGTGTGGGAGGCTGCCTTAATGTTGATCACTTTGTAGAGCAATTGTTGATTACCTGTCTCTTTGCTATACTACGTAAATAATGGAGTCTCTGTTATGTGTGATACTTATGTTCTGTAAAGTCACCGTAATAAACTGTCTGTAATAAACGTTAAATTAGCAAATACTGAGCTATTGCTCCTAGGGGAAATACAGGGTTAGGTTCCTGTGGGTTCCTGTATGATACAACATTTGTATCAGTAGATCAATACATAAACTTGATTTATATGTGTTTCCATTTGAAGAAACCTAATTTAATATACATTTCTTATAAATAATTAATTATATGCAGTATTTCTGTATAATAAAACACTAGTTGAAACGTGTTTAACATTATCCCGACCCTGGGTAATGCTGACATAAATCTTTGGCTTTCAGCCTCACAGTACTATCCACTATGTTTTGTTTTTTTATTAAATCAGTTGTCATTTTATGAATTTATAAGTTCAGCCACTTTTTCTTAACTTCAACATGTACTAGAGATATTACTTTAGCACTTTCCAGAGAAGACTCACATACAGATCAGTGAATTTCCTTTCTTTTTCTAAATGTATCGAATTATTGATTCCTTAACTTTGAACTCATGACCAACAGCACTATAACTCATACTTAAAAAAACTTCTCTAACACTCATGTTTCGTCCATGAGCACATCACAACCTTCTCCTCGTGAGAGCTCTAGCCTGCATTTCAGCACTACACCAGGGGCCATTTTATTCATTGTGTTTTTAAAATTGAAATATAATTGGTATATAACATTGTATTAGTTTTAGATGTATAACATAATGATTTGATACATGTATATATTGTGAAATGATGACCAGAATAAGTTCATTAACATGCATCACTATGCAGTTACAGTATTTTTCTTGTGATGAAAACTTTGAAGCTCTCTTAGCAACTTGTGAGCATATAATACAGTATTGTTAACTCTAGTCCCCATGCTTTACATTACATCCCTAGGACGTATTGATTTTGTAACTGGAAGTTTCTACTTTTGACCACCTTTACCCATGTCATTGGGGACCATTTTAAATAGTGAAATCACCAACAGGAAAGTATAAAAATGCAAAAAAAAAATGTGTCATTAAAAAGACTGTGAAAAGAATACTTGGTTACACTATGAGAGCTGCAACAAGAAAGCAGAGTGTAGCCTTATTTGACTTCAGGGAATGGGTGGGTGTAGAGGGATTCAAAACTTGCCTCCTCTGTGCATGTCTAAAACGACTAAAAGTGCCACGAGTAATTGATTTTGGAGTTACAAATAAATTTTAGGGAGTAGGTGTTTTTGCAAATATGGAATCTGTAAATTATGAAGATCAACAGTAAGCTACTTGAGAACAGGCACTATGTCTTAGTATTTCCTGTCCCTAGTACTTATCATAGAGGGGTGATGGATGGTTGTGGAATAACTAAGTGAAGAAAGAAAGCTCAGGTGTCCCCTCCTCTCTTGGGCCATCCCAGGTGGAGTTAAACACTCTGCCCCTGAGCTCCGCACGGATCACACCCTCCTCCTATGACATCACTGAGGTAGATGAATCCACCTTCAGAGGCAGACACATGAGCTATTCATATACCCAATGAATAGATGCTTTTAATTTTATTTAATGTTATTTCTTTTAAAAATATTGCCTCCCATACTAGATGGTGAAATCCTGAAGAACAGAATCTCTATCACATTTATTTATTTACTTTTAATGGATTGAAAGTTTGGATCAGAGGACCTCTGAAACTCTTTCCAATTGCTAAAATTATGATTAGGGGCAAAAACCACAGGTCATCCACCAAGGAACTTATAGGCAGATGCGATCAAATCACTTAGATTAATTTTACCTCACTATTCCCTGCAAATGGCATGGTTCTCGGTACATGGGAAACACTCAATAAATCTTTATTAAGTTGTAATGTAATTAAATCATAGGAATGAACGATAAGCCTTCTACCTGCAGGCGGTGGCAGCTCTCTGCACCAGAGCACATAGTGTGTGTGTCCTTTTTTCAGGATATATGGGCTGGTGGCCTGACACCCTAGCCTGGCTACTCTTCAGAGGCGTAGACTTTGAAATGTTCAAAGAAGTATACCACTACGTTTTCATGTAAATAACCTTTTAATTTGTAATTTTATTACAAGGTCTCATTAAAGGAAAACCCAATTTTTTTTTCTTAGCACCATCAAAGCTTTCCTTTGAAAATAAGAGAAAAAATAAAGACGTTTATAGTTCAAGGCAAAAAATGTAAAATTGGTTTTATGTTTGGAAGAAGAATTAGGACTAATGAGGAGACATTACAGAGATCCAGAATTTGGCTGTGCATATAAAGGGATTCTTTGCGCAATAGACAATGTTCAAGAAGAAAGAGCACCTGTAGGAAATGGGTGATTTCTAGGAAGGCTTGGGGGCCTAAAGGTATGGAATCGGGGCTGATATCAGTGTTTTCAGACCTCCCTGATGATCAGACTCACCTGGGCATTAATTAAACTACACAGATCACTAGGCCTCCCTCTGGAAGAAACGCAGTTTAGTAGGTGAGGATAGGGGTCTGGGAAGTTTTTAATAAACAAAGGGTCCAGCTGAATATTATCCTCAGGAATGTTTGGGAAGCCCCTCGAAAGCCCCCTTTCAGTCCTAAGGCTCCCATTTGGTTAAAATCCCAGAGTCTACTGGTTTGCCCCACAACAGTTTCAGCTACATGAAATGAGCTTCTCAAATGAATTTTTATGCCAGTAGAGACATATTAACTAATCACATCCCCAATGGCAGGAAACTTTCAAAATTGTTTCCTTCAAGAAGATGTCAAGTTAAGGTACAATAAAATAACCTATTTAATTTATCTTTTTAACTTTCTTGATAGCTTAAATGTGGTGATGGATGGATTTAGTCACTGGGACAAACTGTTCCTATGAAATCAGGAAGATATTCCAGGCGACTCTGGTTGCCCAAGGACATGCCGGCAGCTGCAGGTTGGGTGGCAGACTTGACCTTTGAGGCCAGTCCCTGGCCGAGAATGAAAATTATTCTGCCGCATGCAGCATGGCGAGCCTGTGGCCCCTTTCAAAAAAGACACTGGCCCTTTCTTGCATTTCCTAGGAGTAGAGATGGAGAGCAGGGGCTTATAATGAAATTTAGTTTTTAGATGAGTGTTTTTAAGAAAAAAATAATTAGTAACAATAATTCCATCCATCCACCAACTAAAAAATTAACCTGCCTGCCTCTTCCTGCTTGAGGAAAGGTGGACAGGCAACCTGCTGTCCTGGGAGGAAACTCAGGCTCGCTGGTCTGGTCTGTAACCTTGTCATGGGGCTTTGTAAGTGCTGGGACAGGAATGTTTTGGTGTCAGAGCCTCCTAAACTCATCCGATCATTGATCATTTAGGCAATCTTATTAAAATGTAGATTCTGATTCTGTTGATCTGAGTGAGGGCTGAGATCCTGCCCTTCTAACAGCCTCGCTGATGATGCTTTGAGTAGCAGTGTCTTAGAGGATGCTGTAAGAATCAAGAACATCAGCAGCGCAGCGGCCAGTGACGAGGAAGGAAGGAGAATAAATGGGGAGTCTAGAGCAGGGAAGAGAAAGGCTAAGGAGAGGGAGGGGTGGGGCTCCTGAGGCCCTCTAGCCCGGTAACCTGGGGGAGATGGGAGGGCCCAGGGGCCTGGGATTCACCGGAGGACAGCACAGGCCTGAGGCAATATTTGAGCCTTCGCTTTCTGTTTGCGCAATGGAATCCCCTGGGGAGTGCTAAAACTTAGTGATGCCACACTCAGGAATTCTGATTTAATTGATCTGAGGTTTGGTATGGGCACTAGAATTTTTTAAAAGCTCCCCAAGTGGTTCTAATGTGCATTGGGGTGACCATCGGCTTCTCTGCGGACCTAGAGAGCTAGAGAGAATGATCTCGGGGGGCCTGGGGTGAGCCCTGTGTGTATGCAGTGGGGGTCCAGGGGGAACCATTGAGTAGAAGTGGAGGAAGTCAACTGCAGTCCTTGTGTTAGTTGTACCTCTGGGAAAGCTGCGTGTTGGGGAATAGGAAAAGGACAAGATTTTTGCATGAATTGTATTCACTGCTCACTCAGCCTTGGGACTGTGTCCCTCCGGAGTGTGGCTCAAGGGTTTGCCTGCCTGTCTCAGAGAGGAGAGAAGTGTCACAGTGATGTCTTTGCAAGTGCCATTAGGCCCTGGAGAGCCCCTCCAGGCAGAAGACCGGCACCTGCTCTGGCACCCTGTTAGTTGCTGCGAAGGCGAAGTAGGCCGATGGGGCAAAAAAGCACTGGGTGGGGTTGGAGAGGACTGTGTTCCAGGCGGGCACGGCCATTCTGTACCCGGAGAGCTGAGCATCCCTTCCCCCCTCGAGAGCTGGTGATTCTCAACCTTTGGCTAGAGAGTGTAACTACAGATTAAAATACTGACATCTGGGCATTTGCCAGATGCTGGTTTAATATTAGAGGTTTGGGGTAAGGCCCCGGCCTCAGCATTTTTAAAAGCTCCCCAGGAAGTACCAACGTGAAGTCAGGGCCCAGCAGTCCCTCCCTGCTCTGCAGTCACGTGGTCCCGGCCCCCCTTCTGTGGCTGTGTTTTGCACCCAGGGCCTCGCACCCTGCCCTGGTGCAGACTCAAGACAATGTGACAGGATGATCCTCTTTGCCAGGTGTACTTGCTTTCTATTTCTGCTGTGACAAATGGCCATAAGCTCAGTGGCTTAAACTCATACTTATTAGTTCCGGAGGTCAGGGGTCCCCCATGGATGTCCCTAAGCTAAAACAAAGGTGTCTGGGCTGTGTTCCTTGGTGCAGGCCCTGGGGAGAATTCATTGCCTTGACAGGCTGCGGCATCTCTCGCTCATGCCCCTCCCTTCACCTCAAAGCCTGCCGTCGCATCTTTGTGATCATTCCTCCACTGGCACATCCCCTCTGACCGAGGATAGCGGAGGAAGGGCGCCTGTTTTTAAGGAGTAGTGTAATTAGATTGCAACACTCGGATAATCCAGGATAATCTTCCCCATCTCAGAGCCCTTAATTGGAGTCACGCCTGCAAAGTCCCTTTGGTCAAGTGAGGTAGCAAACATATCACGGGTTCCAGGGATTTGGACGTGGACAGCCGGGGGCGGGGGCGGGGGGCAGGGCGGCTATTCTCCTGCCTCCCACATCAGACCTGACATTTCACTCTCCCCTCCACACTGATTGTCCCACACTCGGTGGCTCAGCTGATCCACGACAGCCTCTGGGTATCCTTTCTGTTTTGAGGGGCAAGAAAGGAGGCTCAGGTGAGTGCATGATGGGGGTGGTCAGTCTGGGGCTGAGACGGAGAGAAAGGAGGTGCAGCCCAGCCCAGGGCCACGCCCTGAAACACGGGGCAACTGTCAGAATCATGAGCCAAAAGAAGAAAATCTGTTTTGTTTTTAAATGAAACACCAACATTTTACTTTCTTCTATAACTGTTTTCCATTGTTGATATCCTAGGGTTGATTACAAAGTACAAAAGAACATCTGCTTTTATACTGAAATTGGGGACTCAAATGAAATCACATTGGAGACCTAGGAGGCATTTGCTCTGTGGGTCCAGGCTGCAGCTACAGCACAGGCTGCTGCGCTTGCTCATTGTTTGCTAGAATTCACCTAAGAGCTACTTGCTCTGCCTGTTCTTTCATTTAGCCCTTCAGTGTTCCTGTTGGCAGCAAGAGCAACTGTGAGCCTCTTGGCTGCGTAATTCTAAAGCAGATTGTATGAGCAAAACAAGGGCTTGATCCTTGGCCTTTTGTTCAAACTCAGTGTCTCCTTCCTTGGTTTGGTGGAAACCTGCAATTATCAGAAGCTTTCTGGGCAGGTAAGAAAACCTCTGCTTTGAAGTCAATTTTGTTTGACATGTTAGGGATTAACCCAAAATTTAATATCCGCCCTCTCCCCTGCGGTCATGCACTGAACTGTGTGTGCTTGGGAAAGTGCCTCAGCCTCCCTGAGTCTGTTTCAAATGCAGCCTCTTTTCCAGGAGGTAGAAAGGATGGCAACTGTGGAAAGGATGTTGTGATGGTTGAGAGGTTTGCGTCATTGCGGGTCACAAGCTGCTGCATGTCCCGGGAGGGGGGACGTGGCAGAAGAATGTTAGTGTCACGGTGGTTGAGGCTTACCCCTGGCCTGGACTAGAGGGAAAACGCAGTCAGTGTGAGGGGAAGTGAAGGAGGAACAGAAACCGCGAGCCTGATTAGAGTACAGCGCTGGTCTGTGAAAGGAGAACTGAGTGGACCAGTAGAGAGACAAAGAGAGGCAAGGACAGAAGGAGGGGGGGGGATGACCAACACCCTGTCAGTCCTGTGACATGAGGCTGCCTTCACCTGGGCTACCAGGACTGGTTTTCTGTTTCTTCCACCCAAAAAACTGGTGTGGAGGCTACTTAGGGATCAGATTGTGGAATGAACATTGTTGTTGGTAAATCAGACCATGTTTATCCTCCTGGTATTTTTATTCCTTACTTGCCTTTTATTCCCCTTTAATAGTATGAATATTTTCCATTATAAATTTAAAAGTCTAAATTTAGACATAAAAGTTTAAATCCTGACCCAGTTTCCTAAGGAAAACCAAGGGAAAAACCTTCCTGGGGCGCCTTGCGGGCCAGGTGAGGAGGCTGAGAGCAGGGGCGAGTCCAGGGACAGCGGCCTCCCTCCTGACCGCCTCCTGCCCAGCCTGTCTCTCGTTCCAGTGCTTGTTCTTGAGGGGTGGCCATTTCTTTTAGAGCCTCATTTCCTCACTGTACCATGAGGAGGTGACACCAGGAGCTTTCTAAGTCCCCAGTGTACCAGGGGCCCTAGAGTGGGCATCGGAATCCAGCGAGAACCCCAAATGTCACGGGAGAACTCAGTTTCCCGGCATGCCAAGCGCTGGCCCGTCCTGCTTTTCCTTTTCCAGGAACACAGACCCCGTCTTTGCACCTTCCTCTGGTCCCTACTCTCTCCTGCCCCACTGCCTCCTTCTCTGTGCACCAAGACCACGTGATAAAGAAAGGATTGGAGGGAACCCCTCAGCCCAGCACCAGACAACTGAAATCAAAAGCAATTTCTGCTGGGTGCATGGGTTTCCCCTTCGGCCTCATCACACCCTTCTAATGCCGCACGCCAAACTGCTTTGTCCCCCACATCCCACTGGTGGATGTATAACACTGCATGCCATCATTTCATTATGGATCGTCCCACCTCATGGGGACGAGGCTGGCGGGGAGAGACGTCTCCTCCAGTCTGCCAGCCCAGTGTATTCATTTCTTGGATGTCTTCCGAGCACAGAGCCCATCCCTGAGTGACAGGATGCGAGGGCTGCCAGAGCCCTGATAAATCATCTGCTCCGCTCCCCCGGGCTTCACAGATGGCAGCACTTACACGGAGAGGTTAAGTGACTTGCTTAAGGTCACACAGCAGGACGCAGGCCAGATTTTAAGACGGCCTGTCGTCAGTTCATTGTGCTTCCCACTCCACCCTGTGGCTGCAGGAGGGTGAAGATGATCGATTAGGTTTTATGAGCACTAAGAGTGAATGAAAACAGACACATTTTCCTTTGGTGCTTCAAATTAATAAGGTCCTTGGGTGGGGGAAAAAAAAGACAAATAGCAAAGGCATTTTTAGAAGGAGGAATTGGAAAGCATGGAGGTAAACTCTTAGCTGCAAATGGTCATCACATTAGGAAAATGTGGGGAAAAGTTTTTGTAGGTTTTTTTTTTTTTTTTTTGAGGGAAAGGAGTCTTGAACTGTTTTTCCTTCTCTGCTGTATTTGTGTTCTTTCACCCACGTTCTTTCTCATCAGCACATAACACTATTCTGCTGCCATTTTTCTTTTCCTTGACATATTTATCACCTTCTTTTCATATTATGCTATAAGCCTTGGTATATACAGCTTTCAAAGCAGCTATTTTTAATGCAAGATGACACAGCAAGCTTTGAACCCCCCAATAAAATTGACCCGGGACATCTGGCACTAAAACGTTTCCATTTCCTCCCTGGAGAAGATTGTTATTTGTTTTCTATCTCTGAAAAGTGACACAGGAATGAAATAGGTTGACATTTTGAAAACAAGAAAACAATGACAAAAAACCCCCACGTATTTTCCTATTTCAAGTTATATAAAATCCTCAGAATACGGCATTTGACATTGAGAATTGCCATTTGCAGCAATTGCTTATTTTCATACACTTGACTCTAACTCTGTATGAGTCAGTTAACCCATCTACTAATTTTTCCTCACAGGAGTAGAGGATGATACTAAATGTGTTATTGGACTTTAATTCTAAAAATACTTGTTATGGTTATGAAAATAAGGCATTTTTGTTTATTTCTTTTGACAACTCAAAAATAAACATTCTAGTGCCTTTACTATAATAATCTCTGTTACAATGCTGCTCTGAGAATCCTCAAGAAATGTCTGCAGGTCTAGAGATCCTGGATGTCGTCAGGTGTGAATGTTGCTGCTTTTCAAGGGGAGCAAATGAACTGTGTTGCAGCTTCTGAGCAAGAGGCACCAAGGTCTGGGTTAGTTTCCACTCCAAGGTGAAGCTGCGATCTATGGGGAAGGAACGGTCATGTTGTGTCCCATAGTCCTTTGTGGAAAGTGAGAGAATTATCCTGCCCTGAATGTCTGTTGGTTAAAAGTTGACCTATTATTTGAAATTTGTGTTTGCCTGGTCTTTTCATTGTTTGCTTGTTATCTGTAAATATCTGTATAACTGTTTTAGGGAGAAACCTATTTATACCTGAAATAAGAGTGACTTGTTATCCCAAATAAGAGAAAAGGTTGAGATTGGATGTCACTATGAACCCTTAATTTCTACTCTAACTTAAATAATAAAACAGACTGGGACAGTCATCTGGTGCTCAGCTGAGTGACGGGGGCTACCCCCCTTTCCACCCAGTCTCTGCATTACCTGGTGAGCTTTTCCTTTACCAGTGCAAAGACCTAAGGTTATCTGGAGAAAGGGAGGGTTCATCCTAAAGCACCACATTGTCTAGGCATCTCACTTATATGTGGGAGTACAGGGTGCAGCCCCTCAAACAAATGCTCTAATAGGGTTAAAAGGCATCCTTCTTGGTCTACAGATGAGGAAACTGGTGATGAAATAGGTGAAGGCCTAGTTCAAGGCCACACGGCGGAGCTAAGACGTGAACCCAGAGTTCCTAACACCCAAATAAACCCTCCACCAATCACAAGCAGAAATACCACTTACAAGTGTTTATTAACCTGTCCCTTCTGGAAGTCTCTGATCTCTTAGATGGCATCTGGATTGCTTTAGTTTCTTTCATTTACATTAGTATTAGGGAAGAAAATGATTTGTGCTCTGGGATGTGTTGGCATTCCTTGTGGCACAAAACTAAGCGTGTGACTTCACTTGGTTTCTGAATTCAGAGGAGCACTTACCCATACTGAACAACACCCATCAGCGGACCCGCCGGGCCAATGTCAAGAGCCTGGGCAATGTCAGCCAGGAACTGCTTCTGGATTCGGAATCGGCGTTTGCCAATGCTCGCGCTCCCATCAATTAAAAATGACAAGTCAATTTTGCAGTCTGAGGAAGGAAAAGGGGCCCTGTTAGTCTGATTCCCTCTCATTGCATTTACCTGTGCATTCTCTCACTCCCCTCTTTCTCCACCAGAGTCCCCTGAGATTCAATGAAAAGAAAGTAAAAAAAGGAGCAAGAGGCAGGGTATATTTATTTATCGACATCCATAACAGATATTCACTGGGCACCAAGGTCCTAGATATGTGGGCTAGTACTTACTACCATGACTGCTTTAGAATTCTCTGTATCAGCCATGATGCTAGACTTCAGAAGCAGGGACCTCCTGGTCAAGTTTGGGAAGGCCCTCAGTACCTTTCCAGGGCTCAAACCGTATAAGTGCAGATTCCTCAGATGCGGGAATTCACTAAGACTGAGTCTCAGGAGTTTGTAGTCTTTTACTCTCGTTCTGACTTTTCAGAATTATGCATTGCATGTTTATAAAGGTGTGAAAAAACTGCAGAGCCCGTGCTGAGGGGCAGGAATTACAGGATGAGAAATTGGTACCAGTCTTCTCCTTCACTTCTCTGGGCAAGGCAACCATAGAAATTATTCACATATATCTACAGATGTCAGTTCTTGTTTGTAGCCATCTTAGATTTTTCTCCCTTTAGTTGGGATAATGACTAGGACGGTAATAGTATCTCTGGACCTCTGTGAGTATATGAAGGTTATGAGGGAGGAGGGGAGGACGGCGGGGCTGTGAACTATTTCAACCTTTCAACCACTGAGGAGGCTGTGGACAGCCACCTGCATTGGTAGAAGTTAGCGACTTCTTTGCTCTTGGCTGAAGTGATATCATCCCAGGATGATAAAATGGATTATTCAGTGCTTATCAGAAGTTCTTATTGGGAGGTATATAGCCCTTTGATTAATAAGAAATGAGAAATGAATTATTTAACTACTGCAATTTGGGAGACAAAATATTTCAAAACCAAGTTCAGTGTGGGGGGGGGGGGGGGACGGGGAAGAGAGACAGTGAAGTTAGGAACTTCTGGGCTGGAGTATCGTGGGCGGGTGGTGCTCAGCCCAGACAAGCCCAGATCTCTTTAAGCCGCTGCTTGGTCACCCACGAAGCTGCCCCCGGGCACCTGGTCCCTACACTGCATGTTGCATTGGTTCCATGTGACCAGAGAAAAAGAAGCTCTGTAGGTAGCAAGTTTTCTTATTTATTATTTTCTTTTTTCTTTTATTCTCGTTAATTTTTTTATAGGTGTCTCGATTTTTCCCTCTTTGCCCTCCTCCGTCCTGTCCACCCCTGCTCCCACAGTCCATCTTTTTTTTTTTTTAAATGAAAGCAAGGAATGGACATGAGTTGGCACAGTTTTAAGCAAAATTGATGAGAACTATTTAATAAAGAGTGATATTACGGAACTGGCAGATTAAGGTGAAAAGTTATATGTGAAAATGTGCTATGTTATCTTGCAGTGGTTCATGGCAATCTAGGCCAGAGAAGTAGACTGTGACAGGGACCTCTCTGGGCTGGTTCCGCTCCATCTGGTGTTGGTGCCTTGACTCATCAGCGAATCTTGCAAGCTTTGACTTCCTTTCTGCCTGGAGAGTGAACGCTGACACTTCCTGTTCAGCTGGCTTCCCTTGTCCTTGCTGCCCTCAAACTGCCTGTGCCCAAGCAGGATCCTTGAGATGAGGATTGGAAGAAACAAGTAAATTAGGAAGTAGAGCTTAAAGATGCCACTAAAGCCTGGGATAAAGCAAAAGAGAAGCAGAACACTTTATGGCTCGTCAGCTGGTTGTACCCCAAAAGGCCCGCTCTTTCTTTCCTAGGTCTGGGTTTGCAATGCGAATTGTTGCCAGCAGGTGGCAGTGGTGTTCTTTAGGGCTTGCTGCCCATTGGCGCCTAGGGTTTGCTGGAAATGCGACTCCCAGGCTCGACCCAGACTATAGAATTAGACCTGCATCTTAACAAGATCTCCAGGTGATTCGTGTGCACATTAAAGTTTGAGAAGCAACTCCTGCTGAGGGTTTGCCTTCCAGATGTCAGCTGAGTAGTTCAATATGCCTTTTAAAATGAACACTGTTTTTTTTGAATAACTATTCATTAGAGTAAGGGCCGAAGGGGATTTTCTTTTTAAATGAATGAAGTGGAATATGTGAATTTTTTAGCCTCTGTTTTGGTTCTTCATAGACCATTTTTCCCCTTTATTTCTTACATCTTGAACTATGTTCAGGGTGGACATACTCATTTTATAGCTAGGTTTTAAGAAAGCGAGGTGTTTTTCTGTTTGCTTAGTTCTCTTCACTCACTCGCCTGATGGATGATATTGGGGTCACCTTTGCTCCCCCTTTCCCAGAATGTTCTAATGACAATAGCTCCTTCTCAGGGCATGTGCTCACTGAGATCTAGTGGCTTTCTCATATTGAGATGACATCAATACTAAAGGGTAAAATTGGGTTATGAAATGTTTAGCATCAGCGATTTATTATAGTAACGATTGAAGATCTAGGAAGAAAAGGTAACATATATCGTATACAGGAATCAATCTACCAATTTTCTTAATTGCTTTGATTTTCTCCAACAAAGTACAATTTACAGATTAATGCTTTGTGTTGGTCATATAAATACACCAGGCCAGTGTTCTTAACCCTGGATAAGTATCAGTCACTTATGCAGAGTCAACAAGTAAAGATGCCTGGGAATCACTCTGGGCTGTGCTTCTCAAGGGTTAATGTGCAAAAGCACCACTTGATTCAGTAAGTCTGGGGTGGAACCTTATATTCTGCATTTCTAACAAGCGCCCAGGTGGTGTCAATACTTCTGGTCCCCAGACCACACCTTGAATAACAACAAGATTTAGAATTCTAGATAGAGTCAGATTCAGTAGGTATGAGGCAGGAATTGGGCATCTTTAATTTTTAAAAATGTCTTCAGGTGGTTCTCATGCGCAGTGAGGTTGCAACTCATGCCCCTTTGATGGCTGATGGATAGTGAATTTCTGGGGGAATTTGCAGGTGCTCTCCTTGGCTTGCACGCCCAACTCCCTCCTGGGGTTCCTCTTTTTCTCTGGTCCCTCCTTTCCTGTGTCCTCAAGTGGCTTCTCTTTCACCTATTTAGCATTAACTTTCTTCAGGTTTAAGTCCTGCGTTTCTTCTTCCTGTCTCTCCAGGTCACATTTCCTCTTCTCGTAGCCTTGGTTTTGAACCATAGCTCATCATTTTCCAATTCTAAATTTCTGGCTGGGCTGTTCCTTCCGAATGTCATGTCTCGGTATTCAACTCTCTACTAACCTGAATGTCTTGCAGATGGTGACAGATATAACTGACCTTCTTCCCCAACCTGCTCCATTCACAGTATGTCTTACTAGACATACTGTACATATTTTTTTTTGTACTAGACATACTGGGGTAGATGGTGTCTCATGGCACCATCTACCCCAGTTGCTCAAACCATCTTTAACTGCTCCCTCTTTTGCACCTCCTCCTCTAACCCTTTAGATTATGCCTTCTTTATATCTGTTGAATCTGCCTATATCTCTTCAACTCTGAGCTCCATCTATTATCACCTCCACTGGACCATCATCCCGCTGGCCAGCAAGTTTCCTCTCTTCATCCATTCTTGTCTCCCCATTCCATCCCATGCTGTTGCCATAGTGATATTTTAAACATCTGCTCCTCTTCCCCTGGTTCACACAGAGAGTGTCAATCCTTCAGAACTTCCCTTTCCCCTTAGAACAGAGTGACAGAAGAGAGGAGATAAGTGGATCCACAATAGGAGTGTCAGGGTTTGGGTGGAGTGAGTGGGTAGAGAGGAGAGAGCAGATCAATTGTCAGAGCCACTCTGGGTTTCTAGTTGTTAATTGACTTACTTGGATCTCCCTGAAATATGGGGTCCAAAGACTGTGTGCTTAATTCTTCTTTTGGAACAAATCCTAGAGAGAGCAGTAAAACTTTTGGTGACTTGAAAGAACAGGAAGCGTCTGGCCTTACCCCAGGGGGATGGGACATAGTGGATATTCACACCCAGCTCCTATCGCTAATGTTCTCTTCTCCATACCGTCCCTATCTTAAGAGATAAGAATAAATTAATATTTACTAACAGCCTACTAAAGACATAGTACTCTGCTGGTGCTTATAGGGATTTGAAGTCAAAAGACTTGAGTTCTGTTTCCTAATGCCTGTTAACTTATTCTATTTGAGCTTTTGTTTCCTTTTCTGAAAACACTGAGTGTTTTACCAGGATAATTTATCCCCCTGAAAAATTCTGAAAATCTCAAGGTCAGGGCATGTGCCTCACTCATCATATAAATATTCACTGTGCCCACCACAGTGATTGAGTCAATAAACAAAGATGAGCGAGACACAAGGAGGGCCATCTAATGAAGCTGGTTGTAAACTGGAGGGGAGCAGAGAAGGTACAAGTAAATCAGACAAGCAAGAGGGTCTAAAATGCAACCCCTCTGAGATTAGAAGTAAAGATGCAGAAGAGTTTTGTGCTTTGAGAGGCTGTGTGTGTGAGCTGCGTTTCAGCCTCAGGGATTTTTTTTTTTTAGAAGCCATTTATGTGGGAGCCAAAATCACAAATATGTGGTTTAAGGAATAAAAGACAATACATAAGAATGCTTTTAGGCTTGGTAAGGCCAATGAGCTTCACAGGCAGAGTGCAACAACTGAAGCGAGGCTCCTTGTTTTCAGAATGCTCAGAACCGCGCCCCCCTGCCTCCACCCAATCCCCGTCCCTCCTCCCCCTAGTTTCCAGAGGTGAGGGAGGGAGCTGGGGGTTCTTGGCTGCAGCGAGTTTTCTCCTGACTTGTTAATTTTTCCAATTTGCAAAGCACATGATTTCATCTTCCCATTAAAGGTCAGCTTGCTCATCCCACTTCCTCACATCCTTTGAAACATTCACTTTGGGTGTCTACTGGCATTTCTCAGCCAGGAGCCTCTCAGAGAAACTGCCCAGGGCTCCATGTGGGAGGTAGGGGAAGAAATGTAAGTCCAAAGGCCCGAGTCCCCTCTCCACCTCCGTTCCCCACCTATGAGCGAAATCTGCCCTTCTACCAAGAGCTGGAGGGCCCTGTTTATTGACGTTTCAAACACTTAAGGCAGTAAATGGTGAACAACATTCATTCAGGTGAAGGGAAAATCTGAATACCCATTGCAAAAACAGAAAGGGGGAATAGAAGGAAGGCAAAGCATCTGCAGGTGGAGTGAGGATCTAAATCCATTTGGGGAGCAGGGAACTCGCTCCCTCTGAGTCTCCGCAGTTTGCTTCTCCTTCTTGTCACCCAGTGTCCGCCCCTTGCCCTGGCCTCTTTGTGGGCGTTCCAGGGCACCCTCTGCAAGGCTGTCAGGCCCCGGTGGGGGAGGTAGAAACTGCCCCTGGGTCCCCAGCTGTTGCGATTAGACTCCCTCGCTCTGTAACCCTGTGCACCTAGATCTAGTCATGGTGAGGAGGCTGGGCTGAATAATTACCTGCATCTAAAAGCACCAGTCCAGGTTTCCACAAGTCCGCGTCCCCTGATTTTCAAAATAAAAGAGAAACAAACTTGTTGTTTAGATGAAACCAGCAGAATCTCTCAAGTGAACTCCCAGGATGGTCGCAGTCTCCAGTCATGGCAGAAAGTTTGGTGAAGGGGCATGGGGCCGGACTTTTGGGTGGAGCGCCCTGAGATGTGTGGCATTTTCTCATTTAAAGGTCTTGAAGCCAAAGACAAAAACAGCTTTGTCCTTTTCTTTCTTTCATTGTGCATCAAAGATCATGGAATAATGAGAAATCTGGGATTCAAGGGAAATTTAAAGGTCATCCAACCGAAACCAACCCCCCAATATGCTTGTACAACATCCTTACCAAAGTGAGTGGATGGCTAGTGCTTGACTACCTCCAGAGACAGGGCACTCATTACAAACGCAACCAAAGTAGTGCATTTTTTCTTGGACTATTGAGACTTTGAGGAAATTTTTCATTGTCTCGATCTGAAATCTTTATCCACCCATCCATCACTTCACACTAATGAAGCACACAGTGTGTACCCAGCACCATCCTAGGGTACATTTGTCTTACCCACCCACCTGTTTGTGTTCTCTTCTGTGGAACCACACAGAAGAAACGTGGCCCCTTCCAGGAGCAGGTACTCACTTCCTGAGGCTCTGCTTCTCACTGCAAGCCTCCGCAGAATGAAGCAAAGTGGCACCTGGCGTTCCATCTGCTGTCAAATGTTTCCCTGTCCCCCTATCACACACACACACACACACACACACACACACACACACACACACACACATGCACGCATGCACACACAGGTGCTGATAAAATAGAAAGGATGGTTGGGAAGGGGAGATTCTTACCCAATAGTCCCTGACCTATTTTGGGGGATCATGGCTGTGAGGGGCTCAGAGGAAGCACAGACATGGTAGGAAAGCTCAAAAGGACACCAAAACAGCTGTTTCTTTCCCTCCCTCCCTTCTTTCTCCCCTGCCCACCTCCAGCTCAGAAAGCTGAAACCTGAGGGCACAATGGACTGTGTGATCTCGTAAAGACCATCGGCTCACTGCATGCTAGAATTGTTAACACACTCAAAAGAAGGGATTTTTTTTTCACACAATTAAGATGCCAAGCTATTTTGAAAGTCACTGTGCTGTTGTACATTCTAGTTAACAGCGAGAGCTGAATTTAATTTAGCTCATTCATTAACCAGTTGTATGACCTTATACAAGTCACATGCTTGCTATGAATCTTAATTCCTTTGGGAATAACATTAGCAGATTGGGTGAGATGATTGCCAAATTCAAAATATTTATGATTTATATGTTTAAACATTCTGCTTCATTAGCCTTATAACTCTATTGCCACCTACTGGCAAAAATATGCACTTTGCCCTTTCCCTAAAAAAAAAAAAAAAAAAAAAAAAAAAAAAAGGGTGCTGGTGATAATCTCAGTTGTTGCCCAAGGCTTTTCGCACTCTTGAATGGAACGAAGAATTAAAATGCTGGTGCTGTATTACTTTAGCAGGAGAGAGACAGTTCTTGGACGTCAGGGATTTCCAAGTCTCTTACTCCTGTGCAGGAAGCCAGTCCTATTGGTGCCACTTTCATTTACTTGGGACAAGTTTGAACCAAATCACTTTTATCCAAAAGCCAAGGGCTAAAAAATATTTGGACAGCTGAGACTTAGTGTTTTTGGACTTGGTTATAATGAGAAGGAAGTAAATTTGTGAGGATATTTGTGGTCTTGTGTTGAGGCATAAGGGGTGGTGTGGAAAAGAGGAGTTGGAAGACCTGTCCTGTGTCTACCAAACACTAGCTGGGGACTTGTGGGCTCAGCCACCCTCTCCGAGCTTACGTCTTCTCCTTTGTGAAGCTGAAGGCACCAAGACTTGTCCTGCCCTGCCTCACATGGTGGTTAATGGATTAAAAAAATCAGTCTGAAGAGCGTAAGGCACTCCTACAAAAAATAGGGAATTAATTTTGTGCCATTCCTTGCTCGATTATCTCACTGATACAGTCAGTGTCTAATAGAAGTATTGGTTCTGAATGATTTCTGATGTAAAAAGGCAGAAACCATTAACATTTATAGAGAGCGTACTTAGTGTCAGACACTGACCAAGGACGGCAGGAGGTTAGGACACGACAACCCTCGGCGTCAGGTACAGCGGGAGGAGCCCATTTCACAAGGGAGGAGCCTGCTGCCCAGGGAGTGGCAGAGTGAACCTCAAGCCCAGCAGGCGGGCCCAGTCCGTTTCTCACTCAGGGCGAGTCACAGTTGCTTCGGTGTCTCCGGGTACTCGGTTAGGCCGCTGACCAGCTCGCCCCCTGGCACACCCCCTGCAACGTGAGGGCCGGAACCATCCCGCTCCAAAAACCCCAGTGATGTTTTTGCACTGGTTACAGCTCCTTCCGTTCCCTGCACATCTGGAAGTCACCAGCATGGGACCCAAGTGTATGCTGCAACACATGGCCCTTAGGGTTCTAAATGTTTACGGAACAGAAGCACAGGTGGCCCTTCAGCGCCCTGGTTTCTCCCCAGCGACTCCCGGTGTGGGGGTGCAGTTTGAGGAGGAGGTGGCAGTCTGAGAGGCAGCTGCGAGGATCTCCGCACCTCCCTTTGCGGTCCGGCTTCCTGCCCCGAGGGCTGCACACTTCCTGTGAACTTCCTCTTGCTGCAGGGAACCGGGAAGCAGGCAGAGTGCAGGTGCTGCTGTGTGGCAGCTGGGACCGTGAGAAGGCTGAGGACAGTCTGAGGTCCCAGGCAGGAGCCATCACACCGGCGAAGTCTACAGGCCCAGGTTTACAAATGTGTTACCCTCCAGAGCTTGGTGTGGGATATTTGTTTGGGACCTGGCGGCCCTTTTTCATGGAAAAAACATTAACTCCATGGTTAGGTTTCCAGGCCAGTGAAGCTTGCTTGATCAAACAGAGCTCATGGTACCAGGAAGCCAGACCGCACAAGGAGGGTTCTGAGGAAAAGTCGCCTAGTTCTAACTGACGTCGTCGGGAGCACACCACTCCTCCTTCCCCCTGGGAAATCGGCAGGAGCAGCCTTGCTAGCACAGGTGGCTCTCGTCCCAACTCGGAGGTCTGGTAGTGGGGTGGGGCCCGGCAGGGGGGCTGCCTTTATTCACAGTGTGCAGGAGAGGCTTCCCTCCACCCGATGGGGCCCCTGGGGCCGGGGGTGGGGGGGCTTCCTGACTGGTGGAGGTCTGAGCACCTGGGGCCAGGAGAGGCTCCAGTCACGGGCTCCCTGGGACTTCATGGGAGGGTCTGAGGTGCTCAGAGCGCCGGGGCAGCCCGGATGGTGGAGGGAGCAATGATGGGTAGCAGCAGCTGCGGGGAAAAGAGGAGCTGGGAACATCTGTGTGGGTCAGCGAGATAGGGTGTCATTACTGGGAGCATGAAGAGAATGGAGAAGAAACAGAGACTCATTCAGAGGCAGAGAGCCAGACGTTAGAAGAAGAGAACGTGGTCATATGCTGAAAACAACCTTGGGTTGCTGCGCAGTAAGAAGCAGAACCTGGAGATTGGTACTGTGCCTTGTTGCCAGCCATGCCCCTCGCCGTGTCCAATCCAAGTGCTGTGTCTGGGGGTTTGTGCTTTGTCCTCGGATGGGCTAGGCGAGGGCATGGGCTGTCTGGCTGGGTGGGGGGGGCCCTCTCATGCAAACCCAAGCGCATGAGAGTCCTTGGGTGTCTCTTTGACACACACAACAGGCAAAGCCAAATGCCGTTTTCTAGAGGTTAAAACAACTTGGCCTGCCTGCAGACTCCGGCGCCCTGGAGGTGAGCTGCAGAGGCCGCAGCGTGTGGGGAGGAAGGTGCCGAGTGAAGCAGAGCGGGGCGGGGGCGGGGGCGTGAGTGGCAGGCGGCCTCGCCAGGCTGACACCGGGCTGGCACATCCCAGGCCAGCTGTGCCTGGAGAACCCGGCCGGTGGATGCCTGAGGGGGTTACCCAGGGTCAGCTGATATGTGTGCAGCCAGCAGCCTGCTGCCTTTCCCTCATTTTGCCCCCTGATGAAAATGCCTTAGTTCACATTTTCCTTGGAAGTCAGCTGAAATCTCTGTGGTTGGCCCTACTTTGGGGGGTTGCAGAGGAGGCAGAGATCCTGGCCAAGGGGACAGGAGGAAGGAGTGCCCCATGCTTGGCTGCTTGAACAGTCCCCCGGGCCTATTAAGGCCTAAAATGGCCTTGAAGTCCTTGCCCTGCCCAGTGATCTGATTTGTAAGCCCTTTGTCCAGGACAACAGCATGTATATTAGCAAAGGTGCCATTGTGAAGCTTGTAGAAGCTGCTAGCCCTGCCTGAGGACCCCATGGAGCCCCTGCTCCAATCTGGCATCAAAGCAAAGGAGAACCTCCAGTCTCTAGTACTCTTTTAACATGTGGAGGACAGGCAGGTATCCCCCAGCAAAAGAAATCCTGGCCTCTTTCTCGTGGAGGCCCAGGCTGCCATCCTAGTGCCCCATGGCTGCAAAGGGAATTGAGGACTTCTGTCAAGTCTTTGAGCTCAGGGCTCTGAGTTAGTGGAAAGCTTCTAAGCTAACTCAATTTTCCCTTATAATGACCGCAGGCATCAACAACGGGCGAGAAAACTTGCTTCATCCCTTTGTATTCCCAGTGCCGGGGATGAAACTTTAAGGGACGCACACAGAAGTGAACTGAGGGGCACCAGGAAGTGTCACGATTCTTAGAAGAAATCCTGGCGGGGAATGTATTTTATTCCCTATATCGTAGAAGTACCCAGGCAAACTTAGCTCTGCCCTTTCCTGGGAAATGATAAAAATTTCTCTTTCTTTTACCCTAGTTCTTTAAGTATAAACCCCAGAGAGTATCCCTTTTCAGGTTTATAAGAACCTAGTTACTGAATCCTTAGGAATTTCTCTCACCACCCCCTCCTTCAACAAAACTGCCTCCAGGGAATGGCGATGAGTGAAAGCTTTGCTTATTTTAAGGCTTCCTTACTTTTCTTACAAGTTTCCTTACAAGTTGGGCCCATGAGCCATATCTTTTGTTAGTATAACTAGTTTAATGCTCTCTGCCCAAATTTAAATCAAATGGCAGGGATTTGGAAAGACAAAACTCAGGTAAACAAGCTTAACTTTCATCAGAAGCTAGAAAGGTGAGTTCAGGTTCTTACCTGGGTTGGCACGGGGGCTGTTTTTGCTGCTTGTGTAGGTGGTGGTGGACCAGAGATCTGTAATGACATTTGACTGGTCAGAGCATGAATTTTAATCTAATTGTTCTCATTCTTTGCATGATCTAACCTAATAAGACATTACCAAGGCCAAAACCAAGGTAAAGCTTGTCCTTGGGAGGTCTGAACACGCCCCGGAAGAGGCATTGAAATGGGAAAAAAAGAATTTAACTCAAAGCACTGAATGAAAATTCCAAGTAATAATAACCCTTGTATGTCACATCCTGTACAAAAGCTATATTTCTTTACACTTCATTATTCTTACAATAATTCTCCTCAACCATGTCACTCCCGAGGAGGTTAAAGTAATCCTTCCATAGAAATGTCACTTAACATTTAGCAATTTGCTTAAACTGTGTTAACATGGCATTGAGGCAAACACCGTTAGCGTTCAGTCATTTTTAAAGGTACACAATGGGTTATCCTTAATTACTCTGTGAGAGAATCAAATACGCTTCAACATTCATTATTTATTGGGCAATGTCTCTGAAGCAAGGCTTCAAAAAGGAGAAAGGAGATGGGAGATTCTGTATGAGAGATGAAAAATCTCCTTGGGGGAAACAGCATCAGGTGAAAACCAGCCGAGGGAGAGAACCACATTTCATGGAGGGGAGGAGATAAGAGGTCATGGAAAACCATCAGTTCCTTTTGCAACCAAATCTATCTGCCATCAATTTTCCATTCCCTCCGTTCCAATTCTTTTGACATGATTCAAAATAGCTTTAGTCTACTTATAAAGACAACACATGCCTATTGTAAAAATACATACTAAGGATAGTAAGAAATCACCTGCAATACAATCCCTTTTTTTGTGTATACAATCTGTGCTGCTATACAACTTTGGTATGTAGCGTTGTATCCCCTCCTCTCTACAACGTTCTCATGTACAGCACACAATTGCAAACATGAGATTGGTACCCCTGCCATTTTGTGTCCCACATCTTTGAACTCACAATTTGTCACAGGCCAACCTTCTCCTGTCAGTAAGTGTGTGATGTCAAAATTTTAATAGCTGCACAGTAAGTTCTTTAACTGCTTTGATGATGGACAATTAAATCTTTTCCATTTAGTTTTCTATTAGGAACACCGTCTGTGTCCAGGCTTCTTGTCACCCGTGGGCAGGGATTACCTTAGACTCTATTTTTGTGAGGGCAAATTCTGGGTCATTTCTGTACACTCTGCCATAACTGTGAATTATCAACTTCCAATGTGAACTGGTGAAAAATGACATATTGCTTAATTTGCAGTTATCTTATTCTTGGTGAGGTCGAACATCTTTTGTTACATTTATTGGCCATTTATAGTTCTTCCATTCTGCCTTGCCTGGTCATGACCTTCACCCATTTTTCATTTGGAATGTTTGTCTTCCTACTTGTAAGACTGGATTTTAAGAGAAGCTTTCTCCAGACACCTTAAGGAAATTAAACTTGCAGAGATGAAATTACATGAGGAAGGGACGGGCAGTTATAGATGCTGGTGCCCTTCCTGCCTCAGGTTTCACCACTTCCTGCTCCTCCCTGGCCGCTCTGTCAGAGGGTGGAGTGGAGTAGAAAGGTGAATGATTAGAGCCATCACCATGCCTTGACACTAGGTGGCGCTCTGCTTCCCTCCCTGGTCTTCCCTTTCTGGTGGAGGCATTGAATCTGCTAGATCAGATGAGGCAACGATGGAGCTTCTTAAAACGAACCTGACCAGGAAAACAATGCTGGGAAAAGCTACTCCACCTTGTAGACCTGTGGTAGCGTCAGCTGACTCTGTAGGTGGGTCTGGTGGGTTTTTCCATCTTTTCCAGAACTCTTTCCTCAGCACAGCTATAGATATGATTCTCTAGGCTGCCCCCTCTGGCCCTGGGATGCACCTCTGGCCTCCTGGCTCCTGTGGTGCCAATAGACTCCTTGGCCTCTCTCTGAAGAACAGCCTCTCTCCTGCCTGGGAGAGGAGTCTCTGTCACTCTAGCTCTTGGATCCCTTACGCCCAGCCTTGAGTTTTTCCTCAGTATCTTGTTAACTTTGTACATTCATGGGTCAGTTAGGAGGTTATGGGGCCTTGAAATCCAGCCCCATCTTCCTTGGAGCCCTTCCACTTACCTCAGCTCCTCTTGTCCTGCCTTTTCCTGCCACAAACTTCCTACTTTCTACGGAAATCGCTCCAAGTCCCCATGTCCTGTCTGAGAGGCTCTACTGTAGAGCAAAGATGACTCATGGACTCCAAATGCAGGCTGCTCCTATTCCAGCTACACACTTCTCAAGTGTCTTAAACTGAAGTGACCTGCCACAGGGATGTTGGTGGGATGTGTTCACCAATGCAGCCCAAGATCCTAGAACAGTGCCTGACACATAGTAGACACTACGTGTTGAATAAGTATATGTTGAATAAATAAGTATATTTTGAATAAATAAATGAATTAGAACACCTTCATCCAAGTCACTTCTCAAATCTTCCGACTATAGTCAAAATAAGAGGAAAAAACCACCTTTGATAAATACAATAACAGCAACTTACTTGTCTACCAAGTGAGTAATTAGCAGTAATTATTCTCTTATAAGTGGCACAATATTTTCAGGTCATTTGAAGAAACAAAGGAGTTGTTTGTAAACTAAATATTATTTAATATAGTTGGCATAGAATATTACAACAAATACCTATAGCCATATGTTAAGGTAGGTGTTCATGAAAGTAGATTGGTGGTTACCCAGGACTGGAGTAGGGAGAGATTAGGGCGCCATAGTGAATAACGTAATGGGGTACAGGGTTTCTTGTTTGGGTAATAAAATGTTCTAAGATTGATTGTGGTAATGATTGCACAACTTCGTGAACATACTAAAAACCATTGAATTGTTCACTTTCAATGGGTGGATTGTATGGTATGTGAAAAGTATCTCAATAAAGTTGCTATTATAAAAAGATGTGGGTCTTCATACATCAACTTTCACTTTTCTTCAGTCCTACAGAAAGTCCTTTGAGTAGGCAATACACGTTTTTAAAAGTCCTCTCTTTCTCCCCTTCCCAGGTCTGGCTCCTCTCAGCAATTACGGGGCATGCTGCATGGACGCTTGCTCTGGGGGTGTTTGTCCAGCAGCCGGGGGGCGGGCAGCAGGGGCGCGGGCGCTGGACAAGGGTGAAGAAGGAACACTGATGGGCGCGGAGGCTGGCATCCACGGCTCCTCTTCCCAAGCCAGGAATAATGAAGCTTTGCCAGGTTGGGAGCCACTACTGCAAGTTGCTTGAGGTTTTCCATAAGCATAGGCCCAACTTGTAACAGGATTTCCAAGCTTCCACGGTAGCCAAGCAAATATGCCACATGTTTAATTATATGTGTTATGCAAAAATTGATGTCCTCTAAGGAGACACCAGGAGCGAACAATAACTTACTCAGCAACTCAAAAACCTTTGAAAGAATCAAGGGCTCTGAAAGTCTGGAGCCTAAAATTAAGAGAAAGGGAAACATCTGCCTGTGGGACCCCTGTCCCCCAGCATCCTTCCTAAGTATTTTCTCTTTTGCTGTTAGGCGTAGTGTGGCTGTGTTTCTATTGGCCTGAGTTGAACAAGAATAGGATGGTGGTGGAGTATCTATTATTGCACTTTGGAAATTATTTTTATGATATTTTCATTTGGGGACTTTATATCATAGCTTCTTCCGTGAGTTGTTCATTGAATGGAATAATAATAATCTTTATTTCATAGGCTTGTTGGGAAGACTGAATAAAATAATGTAGGCAGGGTGCCTGGTAGACAGAAAGTATGGACTGTGTATGTTCCATTATTTATTATTAATCACAGTGGGAGGTGGCTGTGTCTCATACCCTCTAACCTTGCCACCCCATCCGTACCAAGGTGGGTCAGGCCTGTTTCTGTAACACTTCGTCTGTGCCTGGGGTATCGGTTTATGGCAGGGATGCATCCTGCAAGGGGAGTCACAGGAGGGCCAGGCTGCTGGGGCTCGGTTCCCAGCCACTGCCTTGCTGTGGGGCTGGGGGCTCGTTTCTACACCGCTCTCCTCCTTGGTTTCCTCATCAATACAATGCATCGGTCAAATTAAAAGTAACACAGATTAGATTAGTTTAAAGCTGTGTAATATGAAAGTGGTTGAAAATCACATACATAGACTCGTCTATGTCCATATATCTGTAGAGGAACAGCTTCTATTGTTTTCACATGTTCTAGAGAATAGGATTTTAATTCTTTTTATACTCTGCCTAATATGTAAACAGTAAGTTACAATATCTACATTTAAAAAAAAGTAATGTAGCTGCCTGAGAGGGTTGGTCTGGGGATTTAGTAGGCTATTATTAGTGAGGTGGTTAGGAAGGTGTGTAACACATTGAGAGTGCTATTTGTATTTGTTAATAAAAAGATGGAATGAGAGCTAGCGGGGCTCTGATACGGAGGGCAAAGGCCATGCTATGTGGCCTAATGTTTGGAGGATGGAGGTGAGGCTGAAAAGAACAAGTTATGAGCACTTCCTCCTTGAAGGAAAAAGTGGCCCCAGGTGGGAATATTCAGAACAAATTGCTGAGGAGACAACAGTGACACTTTGGCGGTGGGATTTCCCACCCCCGTGCCGGAAGACCTTTAGAAATGAGGCAGGCATTTATTAGCCTAGGATGGCTTACATGGAAACTGAAGATTAGGCAATCAGTGAGCTCCTAAGTTTCTGTATGAGGTAATATCAAGAGTGGTTCCATAAACTGGAATTTGGTAAGACCAAAAACATGACTTAAGAAATGGATACAAGTAGTAAGACAAAAAAGCAATCAGAAAAGGAATAAAAATTGTTGCTCTCTGGCTTTTCCTAAAGGGATTTTTTTAATTTGTTTGTTTCTAATTTTGAAAACTTCCAGGAATATATAATTTGTCACTTAAAACAGAACTTAACAGTGTTTACATAGAACCCTCCTATCCCTTCAGCTGAGCTTTGGGAGAAACAAAGTTTCATGTGATATCTCACCTTCAAAAGCATGATAGCAAGGGTCATATGATCTAATCTATTTTAAGCCCTTTCTACATGGTTTGCTTAGCTCTTACCTTGACCCTAAACTATTGTTATTGGGCTCAGGTTTACCCCCTAAATCTGGGAGAACACAATCACATAGCCATGGCCCAGGTCTCAGGCATTCCCCTGACACCCATTTGTAAAGGTGAGAGAAGGCCGCTACACACAGGCATTCAGACAGAGGGGCTCATCTAAAAACCAATGTCCCACTTTCTTGCATGTGGAAACATGGTCTACTTACTGACCCAGCTCCAGGCTCCTGTGGCCTATGGGCTGTGGTCTGGGGTTGCTGGTGGTCGAGTCCATGGATGGGGATGGCTTTGGCAAGGTGGTGTGAGTGTCTTCCACTGGGGTGGTCCCCAGTACCTGTGTCATGGTGACTGGCTGTGTGGTTGTCCCTGGAACTGACGGCATCTGATAGGCTTTTGTGGGCTCACCTGTAAGAAAATGAAATTACACTGGGGCCTATCAAATAGCCAGTAGGCTCTTCAGGACAGAAATAAAATAAAAGTTTATTGATCACTAGCTTATGAGTAAAGCCCACCTGCCCTACGGGGATGCACAATCTAGACGGAGCAATAAACCAATACACAAACCAAAGATTAAATAACAATAAAGTACTTAAACCACAGTTCAAGCCTTAGAAATGTAGACAAGGCAGTAACATGATTAATCACCAAATTAATTTTCTAGATGCTCGAAGCAATGGGTCATGAACATACCTTTTCAATTAGCATTTGCCTAGGGATAGGAGCTACTCTTGGCTTTTGCTATGACTTATTTTTAGAGAATGCATTTTAGATTTCTCGTTTAGGCTCATTCATGACTAGTCAACTAACTCCTCTGGGCCTCAGTTTCCTTATCTGTCAAATGAAGTAATAGAACTAATTAGCTTGTAAGGATCATGTTGATTGTGCTTCTAAACTGTGCTCTTCATCCATGTGTGACAATTTAGTTTGCTTTCAAAATTTTAAATGAGTCTCAATTTGTTATTGCTCTGGGTGTCCTGAGAGTATCTCTGAAGGTTTAGGGCAAGGAGACAAGTGCCTACCTGCTGGGCATTGGGGATTGTCTTCAGAGCCATAGGTTTGGGCTGGAAGGAGATACAAAACAGCCCCACAGATGAAGAGCACCCCAGTCATGTGAGGGCAACAGGCCCCTCACAAATGTCTGCTGGACCCCATGGTGGCGGGTTATGCCGGCTTCTATATCTGAGCATCTGTATTAGTTTCCTAGGCTGCCATAACAAATTACCACAAACCTGGTGACTTAAAGGAACAGAATGCCTTCTCTGACAGTTCTGGAGGCCAGAGGTTGGAAACCAGTATCACCTGGTTGAACTCCAGGTGTCAGCAGGACTGAGCTCCCTTGGGAGGTACTTGGGTAGAATGGTTTCCTGCCTGTTCCAATTTCTGGTGGCTGCTGGCATTCCTTGGCTTGTGGCCACACTACTCCAATCTTAAAGGCCAGCGTCCTCAATTCTCTGTCTGTTACATCTTCAGTTGACCTCCTCTGTGTGTGTATGTTAAAACTCTCTCCAGCTCCCTATTATAAGGATATATATAATTGCATTTAGGGCCCACCCAGATAATTCAGGATAATCTCCCCATCTCAAGATCCTTAACTTAATTATATCTGCAATGGCCATTTCTGCATTATAAGGTAACACTTGCAGGTTCCAGGAATTATGACATGGATATCTTTGGGGTGAGGGAGCTACGTTTCAGCCTACCACAGCATCCCAGCTCTAGCCTTAACTTGGCTCAGGGTTGGTGTATTCTTGGTACATAGATCAGCAGGCCTAGGGGATAGCATCTGAGATAAGAAGGGGACCTCTCTTTCTGTTTGTGGGGACCACCACCTTCCCCTTTGACATTGTGCAGCATGCTGGGAAAACTCTTTCTCCCATGGCCCCAGACCAGCTGTGCAGAGAAATGTGCAGGCAGGGCGTTCCGATCCGCTGTCCAGCACTGGCACCCGTTCCTTTCCCCACCCTGACACTGTCACCCTCGGCAGCAATCAAAGCATTGAGTTGGGAGAACAGGTCAGCAAACAGCACCCTGGCATGGGGATGCTTCTGTAGGCACTGGCCTGTCAAGGCAGGAAGCAGATCCCTCATTTACCCTGTTTCGCCTCTAAATCGGCCTGCGGACTGTGCCAGATAAATCGCTAAAGAGCTGGCAGCGGCCTCAGGGGTCTGGCCAGTCTTCACGCCATCCTTGGGCGAAGCTGAACCTGTGATTTATGACATTTCCATTACTTTAAAGGAACTGAGCTTTCATAGCAAGTCTTGGGGAAGTTTCTAATTTCTCTCAAGTCCTCTTCTACCTTACCCCCTGGTAAATGCTACCAGCATTAATGTCCGTTTAGGGAGATGCAGGCCCAGGTGCAACCTACTTCATTTACATAGGGAAAAGCCATTTAACAGGATCACTTGTATATTTTATAAAATGGCATATAGTTATTAATTTGGAGAGAAATATATAAATAAGCTGACAGTACATTTTACTTGCAGCTTATCAATCAAACACTTACCTGTTTTTATTTAGTTCAGAGTAGCTGGAGGCTCTAGCCAAATAACAGCTGCCTGCCTATGGTTGCTTGCTGCCTGGGGGAACAGCATTTAAATTTCAGGAATGTCTGTTCTCAGCAGGAGCTGCACTGGGCAAACCAAGATACTTTCTATTGTTTGACTGAGAGAATTTCCCATGGAAGCAGCCCATTCTGCGTTGTGGGGTCATCCTAACCTGATTTACCTGTTAGTGCACATTCTTGGAGAGATTAGGAAGGTTTTGTAAGGGCCTGCAGAGACCTGAACAGCTGCCGGCCTTCACATCTCCATCTCTTCTTCCTTTCCCCACTTTCTATAGGAATTTTATCACTTAAGAAAGAGTAGCAACAAAGGGGCCGTCCTTTCACAGTTCTCAGTGGAATTTTTTGAGTTGGTGAAATTTACTGCAAGGTGAGGCTATAACTTTAAAGAGATGTTCCTGTATTTTGAGCAAGATCCCAAGTGTCCCTTTTATGTTGGAATTCTTGTAGTTTAGCTCAGTGCCTGGTACATAGGAGGTGCTCATATGTGGTTATTGAATAAACAAATAAATAAATGAATGAGTGAACTTAATTTTTCCCAAAATGACAACTATACATCATTTTGTAATAGGATAGTTAATACCAGGTGATAGTATCGTTGAAGGTAGAGATGGTTTTGTAGAGGGGACAAGTGACATCAGCAATACTTGACTTGGTGTTCTGACTATGGCTTTCACTCATTTTAAATTTATGTGCAAGAAAGACTGCCTGGCATCCCTGTACTCCTCTTGGATGTCAGTGACTCAGGCACATGGAACAAGTACTTGCCCAGGGTGGGTGGTGGTGAGCTGGGCCATGGTACTTGGGGTAGATAGAGAAGTTTTGGAAATGATCTCTGATATGGAGAATGTAGAAACCAAATGGATTTTATGGTCAAAGCTCTTCTTTGGCTCTAATGTTTCTGCCCCCACTTTACCTCCTTGGAGGGGACGCAATCAGCATTTGAACATTGTATGGGTCAGTTAGGGTGGTGCCCTTGGGCAAGGGATTAAACATATCCGAGGGTCAGCTTGCTTATCCGAAAGTGGGGAGCCACTGGCACTCTGCCTCAGGGTCGCTCTGAAGCACAGGTATCTGGCACAGAGAAAACACTCGATTGATCATTGATAGCTGCAGTTGCAGGAGGTTGTCCAGATTCTCCCTGCTGTCTGTCTGGGTTCTGGCTAAGGCCCACAGCTGAAGCCAGAAGGGGCCAGTACCGTGTTCTAAATGAGGAGAGGTGCCACTGAACTTCCTTCAGGTGGGGCCATTTGAGTAGAACTTGTGTGATAACCAACCCCACCTCACCGGGGCCTGTCAGCAGAAGGAAAGGACCAAAAGAAGAGGAGGGGTTAGTAGCCACCATTTGGGGCCTGGAAGTACTCTCCCCCTCAGTGCAAAAATAGTGGGTACTTGACATGTGGTCCCTAAAGTCGGGGGCTTACTTGGACATAAGGTTTGTTTGCAAAGCGGGGAGGCGTATAGGGCTCAGAAGGCCAAACGGGAAGTGAGATGAGAAGAAAAAGGAAACCTCACCCTCTCCTTGCTCTCCTCAAACCCCTGAGGGGAAGAAGAGAGCCCCAGGCATTCCCACGGCTCTATGCAAAGGGGCTGCCCAGGGGGCTGCCGAGCTAAGGAACAGACACCTGACTCGGAGAAAGAGGTGGGGCATAGATCTCTGGCCCAACAAGAGAGGACCAGAATGCAGCTGAACACTGTCCCCTGGCTCCAGATATATCCGCTTACATCACCTACTCAGAAATCACTGAGAACTGCTGGCCTAGATGAGACAAGAGAGAGGCCAGGGACACTCTCCCTCCATCAATGGGCCAGTCACTTAGGGAACCTCTGTCACCTATTCCTCTCCTCTGTGCCCACACCAAAAGAGGACAGGAGATATCTCAGAAATAGTCCCCGAGCCACCACCGTCTGCTGTCAGCTTGTGGGCAGGGGTAGGGAACAGCTGTACCTTACACCTCAACCCACACAAGTCTAGATTACCAGAGTAATTAACATGTCATCAAAGATATAGTTGAAGAAGTAACTAGTGGAAAAAATGAAAAACATTTTCTATTTGTATGCCAAGATTTCTCAAATCAGGACTCTTCATACATACTGTTATTAGCATAAAAAAATACAGAATGGTATAGAGGTGTCTGGAGCCAGACTGTCTGGGTTTGATTTTAAACTCTGTTACTTACTAGCTGTGTGACAAAGGGCAAGTTATCAAACTTCTCTGTGCTGTATTTTCCTCAAACTGTAGATCAGGGCTAAGAATAGTACATACCCATGGTGTTGCTGGGGTGATTAAATGCAATAATCAACTCTTGGAACAGTGTCTAGCACACAGCAAATACTCAATAAATGCTAGCTTCTATTGCTATTCTTAAACCACGTTCTCCAGAAGTGCATGAACAAAATCAGCTTTTCTGGAAGCAATACAAAATCCCATTATAAGGCAACTCACAGCTTCCCTTTGTGTAGGAAATCAAAGTACTCCCAAAGACACAATACTGCATAGCCCACTTCCCGCCTTAATGGGAGAAACCTAGAAAAAGGTATTGTCTTGGCCTGAGGTCTACCAGTACGTGAACCACCTTTGTGGTTCACATGATGCTAGGTCGGCACAACCTCAGAGACAGTGTATCTGTGGCCTGGGTTATGCAGATTAGCTGCTTACTGTTATCTCATAAACCACATCATTCTCTCTGCTTCCCTTCATTTCATACCTAAGTGAAGACAGCCCTTTCCCTTTCAGCTGCCAGGGAAGATTTCTGCACAGAAGGTCACCTTCTAAAGTGACAATACAATAACATTCAAGGCAATGGCCTTGAAATCTGAATGAAAATGACACAAACACAGAGACGATCTTAAAATTGTGAAAACAGAAAACTAAAATTTAAGCCTCATTCCTCAGTCCCAGCCATTAGATCCCATTGATTTCTGGGCCATCTTCCTGGCAGCTGTAAAAAAATTACTGCAGTCAGTGGGCTTTGACTGGTTAAGATGTTAATTTCTACACTATCTCCTAAAACACAATAAATGCATGTTTACGAACTCAGAAGATTTAGATGAAATCACTGACGAACACTTGCCTGCTTTGGCAGCTGGGCTTTTAGCCGATGAATATGTAAGAGCCGATGGATAGGTTACGCCCTTTTGGGGTTTACCTTCTGCAAAAGAGAAAAAGAAAAGATTTTTTTTTCTAGAGCTAGAGGTTTTAGATGGCTCTGTTCTGATAAGCTGATTCCCTCCTCCCAATTTATCTTCCTTGAGTTCAATAAGATCAGTCAGTCTTCCCCGTGTTGAATTGTTGATTACAAGAGAAAAGTCAAGTGGCATTTTGTTTTCTTCAATAGCCTGTGCTTTATTTGTATTCAAATGGAAGCAATAAGATCTCGATGACTCAGAGTTAGCATTAGCAACTGTTATTTTGCCCATGAAAATGGGACATGGAAGCTGAGGTTTCCATACACTTGGCTTTGAATGTTTAATTAGGTCAGGAGATGGGTGTAAAAACGTTCTCCATGCTCCTCCTTAGATACCGGAAGGCTCTGTTCCCAGGCTGGCTGTGCCTGAGTGGCCGCCTCTCACTTTCACGGACCCTGTGGGATCCGTTTAAGTTCCGTGGCACTACAGACATGTGAAAGTCGGTAAATGTGGATCAGCCTTGAAAACAGTCATTTGTTGTCCACCTCGAGAGAGAAAGTTTAGATGCCAGGCAAGGAGAGGGAATGCTAATGTATATCAGGGAAATAATGGAGGCATGAAAAACAAAACCAATCAGGGGATAGGGGCTGGGTGAGCAAGTGCCAACCTTGATAGGACTGAAAATTGCCCAAAAGGCGGTCGCCTGCAGTCTTCCCCCAACGTGAGGTCATGCTGGAAACTTCACTGTGAAACAGAAAGTGTCCCTGGAATGTAATAGACGCCTCCCAAAGGCAGGTAATTTGTCTCACGCTGCTGAATTCCCAGTGCCTACGGCACTGTCTGATCTGTCGCAGAAGCTCAGTAAGTATTCATTCAGCAAAGGGCTATCTTAATGCTTAGATCTCTGTTAAACTTCAAATCCCCATGATCCAATATTTTCATCTAATAATGAAAACACTTTAACTCTCAGTGCAAGGGGATATTTTTATAGGGTGGGGCTAGGGAGAAGGTGGTCAGGAGTGCTAAATGGAGAGCCCAGTGGGTAGAACAGAATCTGGTACATGATTTTGTCACAACAGATTATAGGATCACGAAGCAGACAAAATAATGGGAAAACCTCAGGAAGGGTTTGGGATTGGGAATAAGAAAATATAGGTTCTACTTGAAACTAATACAAAATAATACTGAATGTAAACTGTCACAGAAAAAATATTTAAAAAATTAAAATATGTATACATTTCTCTTTCTATTTTTCTGTTGGTTAACTGACTCAATCTCTGAGACTCTTGCTTTTCTCCTTCCGAAAATATGCACAGTGACATGGACCAACTCATTACACAGAGTTGTAGGATCTAATGGAAACAAAGTTAAAGGTTTTGGAGCTCCGTATCACCACAGAAATGCAAAAAAAATTGTTATTTTTATTATTGAGTGACCAATAAATGTCACTCAAAGTGGGGGTGAGGCAAAATGTTTGGGCTTATTGAAGTTACTTCCTGTCATTAGCATCATCTGGGAGCAGAGCCTGGCATCTCCAGGTCCCCTGCCCTTGTCCGGGCCGGATCCAAACAGAAAACAATGGAGGTGCTTTCAGACCCAAGGAGGCCCTTGGCTGTGGCCTGGCTTTACCAACAGAGTGCAGCGGAGACATTGTCTCTATTTCCTGTTCTAAAATCCTATGGTTCTTTCTATTTCTACTCAGAAGGAAAAGAAGCATGAGCTCCATTTTCTGAAATGTGTATCAAAAAACAAATGGGCAGTTTTAGGAGGTCCCTCTCTGACCTCTTCCATCCCTATTCGAAAGATTTTGCTAAGCAAAGATGCACGTTCCCCTCTCCAGCCCCCCTCCCAGACCAATTAAGTAAATTAAGTAAAGGGCAAATTAAGTAAAGGAGTGCAGCAACCTGTGACAATTAGAAATAAAAGCCCAGAGAAAGGTCTTGGAGGCACGAGAGCCATCTCAGGGGGGTTCTGACAAGATTCTGTGAAACTTCAGCCTCTGAGCAGTGGGGGCAGGGGGGTGGCGGGGGTGGTGCTTGGCCACCAGTGGCTGACACCCTTCTGCGGCTGCAGGGTGCTCTCCTACCTTGTTCATTCAAAAGATACTCCTCGCCACTGCAGAAGCATAAATGTTTATTATCATTGGCAAAAAGGTTTCTAGTTAAATGTCCGTACATGGAATGAGGCAGCATGGAAGTTGATATTTATAGGGAATAATCCCAACAGATTGGTAGTCTCATGGAATTAATTTTTCTTTTAGACCTCTGTTGGGATTCTTGGATTGAAGGCTGAGTGCTTTAGATCAAAATACTCTTATTTAGTCAGGAGCTACTTGGTAAACACGATTGTGGAGATTATATTTCTCTCTATGCTCAACAAATTTGTATTCTAGGCATTAGCATTTTCATAACACCCCTATTCTGAATTCTTTGTTCCAAGGCAAACCTCATAGTACTATGGTTGATGACTTCCCACCCTCTGACTTGGAAACCAATCTAATTTGAACCCTAAGTGTACAGGGGGGCGGGAAAGTTTCTTCTTTATATAACAATACTAGCTAATGAATGAGGAATAAGTGACAGAATTAGAACAACTATAATTTTGCAATTACTAATGTAATTCTTGCTACAGCAAGGATCATCAATTAGATGTCAAAACTACTGGGTGATTTGTTGGGAAACAAGCTATTCATGCTGTTTTGAGGTATCACCCCAAAGACTGCTAATTAATTACAAGGTATCTTCACCATGGAGAGATAAGGTAAAATGTTCAAATAATCAAATTTAGCCTCACCAATAATAGGACATGTTGACATTATGTGCCTCCTGATATGGTCATTGTGATATGACATAATAGACATGCTGTGATGCTACCTGTGTCGTAGCATCCTTGCCAAAATATTTAACCTGAATCCAGTAATGAGGAAACAACTGGACATGTTTGTGGTCCAGATTATGGGACATACTACTAGAGGACCATCAAAAATGTCTTTGTTGTTCATAACCAAGAAGAGGATGTGATGAGATAGTTCTAGATTAAAGGACACTAAGTAGCCATGACAACTAAATGAAATGGGTGATCTTTGATTCGACTGTGGATCCAAAAAAGAGAAGAAATTATTCTGAAGACTATTCTAATATAATTGGATACCATTGAATAAGAACTCTTCATCAGATAATATTGTATCAATGTTAATTTTTCAGGTGTGGTGTTGGCATTGTGGTTATTTAAGAAAATGTTCTTGTTCTTACAAGATGTGTGCTGAAGATAAAGTATCATGATGCCTGCAGCTAATTTTTACACGGTTCAGACACAAAGGAAGTAGATAATAGGAAGATATGTAGATAAAGCAAATGTAGCAACACATTAACAACTGGTGAAACTAGGTGAAGGGAATATTGGTGTTCACTGTATTATTTTTTGAATTTTTCTGTAAATTAAAACATTTTCAAAATAAAAGGTTAGGTTGGGGAAATTCACAAATATAAAAAGGGGGTTCATAATAACACTAACATACTTGGTTACCTTCTCACTGTGAAATCGCACTAGTCATTACTAGCTCACCGACATTACCTCTTTGGAAAAGGGGGGAAAAAGTGAAAATGATTATCCATGAAGATCCAGTGGAGCTAGATAGTAAAAATTGATTGACTAGCAAAACAATTATTAAATAAAAATCTCAAATGAAACTGTTGCTCAGTTCTCTAAGAGCCCGTGTTCCTATCTGTTTACCAGGAATTTCAAGTAATAAGGTTCTAGATATGAGACTCATTTGGCCTAAGAAAAGGAGTAGTTAAAAACCTGAGTTATTAAATATAACTCACTTAATTAAAAAGTTTGATTGGGCTTACAGATAGCTGCTGTTGTGTTTAACATGAGTAATTGGAGCCTTTTAAAACTTCCAGAACTTGCAGTGATTTATCACTGTAATTATAATTCATTGTTTCACGATCCTAATTATCAGAAGAACTAACGCTCCAGATTTCCATGAAATGCGGTGGGCCATCAATTAAAACTAACAGCACCTTGAAAAAAAGCACATTTTGTCCCGTGAGATCACTTAGCCCGAGCACCTGTGCGCAGCAGCGCCTCCCCGGGGCGTGGCCATACCTGCGACGATGAAGGACTCTCTCCAGCGTGGCAGGGATAAGGACTGCACGCCACGGGAATAGCTCCCTTTGTAGCCAGACTGTCCAGCTACTTTCCGCACAAGTATTTTCCCTCCCGAGTTATCGAGCACACCGCTGTGAAGAGAAAAAATAATTTTTTGAAGGAGGATCAGAAAAAAATATTATTTGATGCGATCAATAGACTATCAAACCAGCCTCCGTCTTTATTTAGAGAAAGGAAAGGAGTGAGGTTAAGAAGAGGTTTACCTCGACCTGCAGCCCACCCCCAAGAACCGGGCCTCCTTCACGTGGCCCCGCATCTCACCCCCAGCTCGGACGTCCTTCTTTTTCTTATCACCGGACCTGATTTTCGGTCAGCCAGGAACTTCTCTTTGCCACCACGCCTCAAATTTCTTTTCCTTGGTTTCCCCATTTCCACTATTCTTTTAAGTAAAACTTCTTTTCTGACAATTTCCAATTTGGTTTTGTGACAGCACAGAATAACTCCTGCGGTTTCCCAGGGTGTGTGTGGGGTGACGTTTTTAAAAGCAAATTATTCCTTTTCTCTTGGGCCAGGAAAGGAGCTACATAAAAACTCATTATAAAGAGTCCCCAAAGACTGGAATTGTTTATTTAACTTCTAGGATTTTGAAGGTTTTAGACCCTGATGGGACGTAACTAACATATCTACCTCTTCCCTCCTATGGGAGGCAGAGACTCCATTCTGGTTCCTGAATATCACTTTCACACTGTCGTTTCTTTGCCCCAGAGGTTAAAATAGCTTTTTTGGTTATCTGTAATTTATGGCACAGGGGAGCTAAAAAAAAAAAGTACTCCGATTTGTTTTTATCAATACCACTCCTTCCCTCCAGGAATAAGAGTTGCCATTTCCTGCTCTTCCACTTTATGGTGAATCAACAACTTTCAATGCTCAACTTCCCATGGCCCAGAAGAAAAGAAAGCGATAATAATACTTGACATTTAAAGCACAGAATTGCTTTAAAATCAATCCCACATGGTATCTCCCTGTGTCCCTTCAGCAAACCTATGAGCTGTGGAATGAAATGAATGCGGTTATTCCCAGTTCATAGAAACAGGCCGAGACAGGTTGAGCGACTCCAGATTTTGTACCTAGTGAATTGCATGGTGGGGATTTAAACCCAGGTCTAACTGCTCTGGAGCCGTGCGTCTGTCCCGTTTCGTCACTGCTGCTTCTCAGGGTTTGAAAGCACAGGTACCTCCCGACACTAACTCCTTACATCTTTGCGATCTCTTCTTTTCTCTCGGGAGCTCTCAGAATTGTTACCTGCCTTCCCCCAGCTGCTTTCAGGCCAGTCTCAGCTGCCCTGACAGACCACAAGATTCTCACTCACCTGTCTCCCTGTTCAAGCTGCTCTGCTTGCTCTGGAGAATCTGGTTCCCACTTCTGCCTCACTGGGTCCCTAACACCTCCTTCTCCACAGTGATTCAGACACAACTTTGCCAGGCCCCTTCCTAACAACACCTGAAAATTCTGTCTCACCATTTAGGCTCTGATTTTATTTGGTCTTGTGCTATTTCCTAAACACTAATTGAGTTAATTTTGTCTCCCAACTAGATTGGAAGCTTTCTGACGAAAGGACCGTGTTTGATTGCTTCTGTATTAGAAGGCTTGTCAGTGGTGTGTGAGCTCTGCTTCCCAAAGCCACCTATTAAGCTTTCAGGATTGGGGGAGCTGTTCATTTACACCGATAGCTTGGAATCAGACATGACGGGAGTATTTATACCACAAAAATTGGTAAATCAGCCATGTTTACCAGCATACCACTGGCATAGACAGAAAATTCTCATTATTAAAAAGAATTGCCCCACGGTCCCTTTACTTATAATTAATGGGGAAAATAAAAATAACTTTTAGCTTTTTATTTTCCCCAAGAGAAACTATTCTGCCCTTGGACTTATATTCCCTTGTGTTGAGGAAGTGCATGCATGTGCCCGCATCCGTGCATGTGCACACACTTGCTCTTGCTTAAGCCAGCGCACTCCCTGGAGCTGACACTCTGAGCGAGGAAAGTTGGCGGCTGTTTGAAAGGCATGTGGAGAGCCCAGGGGGTTCTCAAGCTGGGCTTGGCTGCTGCTATCCCTTGAGAAAGTTACGTAAGACTGAAAACCTAGACTTTCGGAAAGGTGAGGATGTAGACCTATTTTTTTCCCATGAGATGTTCCAGCTGTTGTAGAAGAGAGCAAAGACTCATCTTGTGGACTTAGCTGGAGAATGCAGATGTTCCCAGACATTCCCTTAGAGAAGGGCATTTCCTGGGGAGCTCAGTGGTCTGTGAACTACAGGAGGCACCAGCAGTCCAAGGAGGAGAATGCACCAGAAGAACCTTGACCATATAGAAGGTATTAGAGGAGGGAGAGAGCCTGAAAGACATGGTGGTTTTACTTATGAAGCAGATGGGGACAGAGCCATGGTAATTTGGAGAATTTATGTAAATAGGACTTCATTTGTATCCTTACTTAGATGAGAGTACTTCATGTCTACCCTCTAAAAGAGCAAAGTCAGTTCCACTTCTTTGCGTTCCTGAGATGTCCTGTATGATTCTGATCGTGGCCTTGAGGTTTGCCTCCTCCAGGACCCTGGTGCCAGGGGGCCGGGATAAGCTGAGGGTCAGTTTTGTGGCTTAGAGGAAGGAGACTGCCCACCACTAGGCCAGGTTTTGAATGCTTCCATTTTCATGGCGGTCATCTGGTCTGAAATCAGTGTGAAGAGTGCTTTGCATGGAGCTGGCCTATGTACTGCCCTGTCTCAGAGAAATCTCCCCTCTCCCCAGCACTGGTCTCACTTTAAATAAAGAGCTTAGTTCAGGACAAGACTGAGCCAAAAGATGATGCCTCAGACACGTTCATTATCCCCTTGGCGTGAAAGTAACAAGGGAATTAGTCATAAGATGTCTGATTTTGATATATGAGATCTGTCCAGAAAAGGTCCAGCCATTGTTAATATAATGAGAATGGTTTGTGTGACATCAGTGTAACCTGGCAGCCAAGGAGAGTGGACTGGAATGCGCATGTGTGAACAATGATGACTTTACTGTACTAGTCAGTGGGGGCAATAGATACTGTCAAGTGAGCATGTGTACTGTGTGGCCATCGTATTCAAAATGACTGAGCAAGTAGAGTAATGAGTCTGCATCAGATTTTGTCTTAAGTTTGAGCATTCCTCCCTGGAAACTATTGGGATGATTCAGAAGGCCGCAGCCATGGGTAACTGGTGATTGGCAGCTTCATCACAACAGTGTGTCCATTCACGCATCACATCTCCTGCAGTTTTTCTGTGAAACATCAAATCTCTCAGGTGACTCAGCCCCCTTACAGCCCAATTTGGTGCCCTGCAACTTCTGGCTTTTCCCAAAACTAAAATCACGTTTGAAAGGGAAGAGATTTCAAGCTGTTGATGAGATTCAGGAAAATATGGTGGGGGAAGTGTGATGGGGCAGCTGATGGCAACTGGGAGAACTGTGTGAGGCCCCAAGGTGCCTGCTTTGAAAGGGACTGAGGTGCCATTTTCCTATGTACAATATTTCTTGTATCTTTTATCTTCAACAAATGTCTCTATTTTTCATAGTACATGGCTGGATACCTCTGGACAGACCTTGTATTGTATGAATATTAAATCCTTTAAGCTGAATATTAAATCTAAATTTCTAAACCAGAGTATGTGCTCTCTAGTTTCTCTGTCCGATTGTGGGAGAACTCTGGCAGGACAATGGCAGGTATCCCTTATGTATTTCCTGCTTACGTTGTCTTTCTTAAATCCTGCCTTCTGTAAACAGACTCCTGTTGTAGCCAAAAATACCTATTTCTTCTTCCTGAAGACGTTTATTCATCTGCCCCATGGACAGGGCTACTTCTTTTCAAATAGAGTTTCTCACTATATTAGACACTGGTCCTGAAGCTACAGAGGCACTCAGTTGCTCAAGGAGCCAATCTTGGTTTTTGAAACACTCAAACTGTTTTCTGCTTCTCTACCCTCATCTGCGTTCTTCCCAGCAAATTCCTAGACTCTAACCCCAATGCTGGGGTTCCTGAGTTCTGGTTCATCTCAATGCCCTTCTTATTTTCTCTCTAGAGATGGGTCCATCCGTCTTAAACCCTTTTCCAGCTCTTCTTGCCCCGAAGTCCAACCCCGCTCCCCCCCCTCAGGTCCTTACTTTGTACCTTAAGCAGTTCTGGGATGTCCTATTCTTATGGAAAGGTATCACTCAGGATCTGGGCTGGAAGTGGTGGATGTGAGTTCTAATCCTGAATGTGCAACTAACTAGCAATTTAATTAACTTCCCTATGCCTCAGTTTCTCTTCTAACATATGGGGATGCTAACATCGGCCTCATAGGGTTGAGATGATGCTAAAAAGAGAATCACAGTGTAAGGGATAACTGCCATAATGATGATACCTTTGCTGAGGTCAGATTAACTCATGTGGCTCTGTCCTGCATAGCAAACATGCCAGCCAGTGCCAGAGGAAGCCCACACCAGCCATCTCAAATCACAGGCTGGAGAGCACTGATATGATGGAGCGGCATGAGCACATGTGTGTAGGCATGAATGAGTGTGCACATGTGTATTCATGCACATGCATGTGTGTGTAGATTTATATACCTCTTTCCTTTTTGCATGAAGCTGACTTCAGAGTGAATGCAAAATATTTTTATTCCATAGTCTGGAGTTAAGAAACAGCATTTTGTGTTGTTTTTCTTTAATATTCCGCTACTTATCCTTGCTAGAGCCTTCATAGTCATGCCCACGTTAAAAAATCAGTTAGCTCATCATCCCTCTGCAGTTGTGGGGAAAAGAGGAGTATGGCTGACAAAACCTACTAGGAATTCTTAATTCTTATTTTATATGTAGATTTTTTTTCTTACTGCATCTCCAATTTCAGAGAAGCTACTGGTTAGTTACCTTGAAAAGGAATGAATTTTACATCTTCTCCCCCATGTCTGGCAGAGATACAACTGAACAATCAACTGACTGGTATAGAAATAAGGAAAAGGAAAAAGATACCAGAAGACTAAATAATTCAGAAACTTTATCTAGTGTCTAGTATCCAAGCCCCGACTTGGGAGCTACATCTCAAAGCAGTGCTGGGTGGTGGTTAGTAGCACAGGCACTGGCCTTGGGTTCGAGTCCCCTTTCTGATACTCAGTTTTGATAGTGTGGCTTTATAAAAGCTATTCAACGTCTCTTCATCCTTAAGGTGTAGATAATAGTAGATACCGCATAGGGGAATTGTGAGGTTTAAATAAGATATCACAGGTGAGGTGCTCGACACATACACATCAACCTTATTATCAAAGATATTAAGTAAATAGACTTTTCCTGTGTTTTGAGTCCAAGCCTAAGAAAAAGAAGTATGAGGATTCCGTGACAGCTACTTTTGCCTCTTCCCACCTAAGCAGTGACTTAGTCTCAAGCATGCCCTGCCTCCTGTCCTCCTGACTGGGTCTCAAACCAGCAGCTGACCAAGCAGTACCACCGTTCCGCCCCTTGTCACTTTTCCTGTTCCATTTATCTCAGGCCATCACCATGGCTGTGAGATTTCTTCTCCAAACTTCTGGGCCTTCCTTAGTCTCATCTCTAGTATTTCCTCACTCAGCACATACAGGTAGAAAAAAAAAAATCCTTTACATCATCAAGAACTTTTGTTTTCTTGTCGTGAACATGAAAGAATCTTCCTCCTGGCTTCACTAAGATGCAAAGAGAAGTCAGTCCTCCGACCGGTAGAGCACTGGGAAAGGGGGTCCGGGACCACTCACGGCTCCTGCAGAATCCCATGGGATAGGGAGGCCAGATGAAATGCAGGATGCACAGTTACATTTGTATGTTTTTGTGTGCTAAGTCAGGCCACCCTGCTCTGGCTCCCTGCCCACCCCCGTATTGCTGGTTGTTAAGTAGCTCAGAACTGCCCACCTGTGAACCGCAGCAGCACACACACTGGAGTAGGAAGCATAGACGCCTGTGCCATAAACGTGGTATTTGGGGTCTTGGCATCCTGCCGGACATTTCACAACAAACTCAGGATTGATTATCTTTCCAGCTTTGACATCACAGTTGATCTGTGGCACAGCTGAGAATATAAAATGAGGTCAAAATTACACCTTATGGTATCAGCTTACATAAGTATGAGGTGATTCTGTTAGGTCATAACTGTTCATTTAATTAATCTATAAAAGCCAGAGCCTGGGCTGATCTTAGATACCCTCCTTATAACGAAAACAAAGATATAATTAATTAAGGTATCCCTCAGACCAAATGAGTGACAAAGACCATCCATTGCATTTAACTGCAAAGAGCAAAAACAAAAGGCTCATTCGTGTATTATTCTGGACAATCAATTAATTGAAGAGAACTTTGGGAAAAGATTCACTTCCAGTGACCAGAAGTATCATCTGGAGGCAATAGCTGGAGAGCTCTGGTTTTTCAGATGCTCTGGAGCTAGCCTAAGGGAAGAGAAGACTCTCAGACGACCTTACAGGGGAAGGAAAGGTATTCCACGAAAGGCAAGCAAGGGAGCTTGGGCCTAGGGGTGAGGACAGGCTGGGACAAGGGTGGCCTGCTGCAGCAGAGGCTCTGTGCTGGAGCCTGGTTGGGGCTGCAATTGGTAGGGCCAGGCCAGGTGAAGGAGGCCTTAGAGCTTGTGTTCCATGTGGGATGTGGGATGAAATGGGAGGTTTTTGGACAGGGGAGATAGGAAGTGAAAGTGATCTTTTGTCTAGGTCCTAGAGGGTGGGTCCTAGACCCATGGTCCAGATGGGAGTGATCTTTTCTCATCAGCCTCAGTGTGGTGGAAACCTGGGGACTCCCTGCTGAGCACCCAGAGGATGCTCATTCATTCTTTTTCCCTCCTTTCTGGCTTTGTGACTATAACTGCCAGGCTAGTACTGTCCAGTATGTTAGGTAAGTCTTCTGGAGCTGAAAGCTTGGCCAGGGGTATGGTGGGTAGACGCTCTAATGGCAGGGCCTACAAGGAAGAGCAGCCGCATCTTCTCTGAAAAAAAAATTCCTGCAGAAACTCCTAGATGACACTGTACTGATGCCCTTCGAGCAGGGAGTGTGTTCCGTTTGGAGCCCTATTCTTCAGAAGGGGCTCTGACACATGAGCACAGTTCAAAGAGTAAGCGGGCGCAGGAGGGGTCTGGAAACTACCAGATGTGAGGAATGGCTGGCAGAAACGGGCATTTTGGCCCTAAAAAGGGGAGAATTTGAAGGCAAGTGACAGTTGTCTTCACAAGCAGGACTGCTGTGTGCTGGGACACCAGAGGCAGACTTAGAACTAAAGGGTAGACTTCCTGCGGAGGCAAGCTGGGCTAAGAAGAAATTTTCTAGTGACAGAGTTTGCCCTTGTAGGAATGGGCTGGCCCGCCAGCGGTGAATGGGCTGGAGGTATGCACGCAGAGACCGAACAGTTGGAGAGGGGATTTCCACATGGGGTGGGAGGTAGAAATGAAGCCCCGCCCAGGGCTGGGAGTCTGTGATTACGTACATGTGCATGGATTCAGGATCTCTGCCAGGCCACCCACCCTCTAACTGGGTCACTGAGATGGTCTAGAGTTGTTAATGGCTTCCAGCTGTATCCAGAATGCGCACTCATTTTTTTAACTCTTACAAACCCAAATGGAACAGAGTTGCATTTCATTCAGACTGGAGAGAATGAAGTTAGAACTCCTACTCTTTTCTTAAACACCCCTCCCAGACAATCTTTGCCAGTCAGGGCTGGGCCAGCATGGAAGTCCTTCTCCTGGGAGCCCAGGGGCTGAGTTTGATCACAGGCTAAAACAATCTGTGGTTTACACTAAGAAGCAGAGCACTGTGCTTAAAACAGTTTTGTGGTTTCATTCTTCCCACCACAGGTTGCCTCCTCTCCAAAGTTATTTTCTTTTTATCTTTTATATCCTGATACTCAAGGCTGCATTTACTATTTTGAGTTAGAGTATTTTGTTTTAAAAAGGCATTTTGGAGGCTGAAGATTCCAGTGTAGTCTCTCCTTAAAATGAGTTAGTTGTTTGATCGCTGGGTGTAACTGAATGTGTTCAGTTCCCCTCCTTCCTGTAGATCACTTCCCCACTCTCAAATGCATCCACTCCCTTGGATGGAAAGAAAAGCAAAGTATTCCTTCTTGGCTCTTATTTATTTGAAATAGGAGGTGACAAGCTCCTTGAACTGGGGTTCAACTGGGTTGTAACTTTGGCTCCCTAATATTTTGGACCTCCTGGAAGACCAACCCAAATCTTCTAAAGTTGAGTAAATGGCTGTATCTAGAAGCTTAGTGTATGAGTTTTATATAACAATTAAACTTATGGAAAGACTTCAGTGTGCACACAGCACATGCAGTGGGATTTTCTATGAAATAGTTGGTTTGAAGAGCTAAGGGGAAAAATGTCACATGGGAATATTTGGCTTCCTGCTAATCAATTCTCCAACCTCTTGCTTTAAGGAGAACCTGTTGTTTTTAATTGTTTTGTTTTGTTTGCACATAGGCCTGAGAAGTATCTTAAATAAGTCGGCTTCATTTGTACCCAACTGGATTAGCACAACTGGCAGATCAGTTCATCCCACAGGGGAAAAAAACTGAAACCAAGCTCATAGGCTCATGCACTTTGCAAAAACAAGGTGCAATGGCAAAGTGTAGCTAAAGGTCAAATACATGTTAAATTTATACAGAAAATCAAGCTGGAGAGACTGAGCTAATTACAAATTTCAGAGTTATTGCCAAAATCACTGGAAATTATAATGTCTAAATCCAGCTGGGAAAAAGCAGCCATGTGCATCTTCTGGGCAGCTCATCTTTGAGTGTATGGAAGCCACAGCTTCTTTCTTTATAGTCTCCTCACAGGTATTGGTGAAATTGTCTGTTGTCCTGTGACCTTCCAAGAATCTTCCATTTATCCATTTGAGGCCCAAATAAAATGACTTATTTTTGCATTTCCTCTGAATTTTTCTGCTCTTCCATCTTAGAGGTTAGGTTTTCCTTTTCTCTCTCTTTCTCCTTTGTTGCTTAGGCTCATTTTCTTATCTCCCTTCTCCGTTCTCTGGGCTTTATCTTAAAGGTGAAGAAATTAGCCTCCTTCAGAGGACAAGTCAAAATTAAGGCGGCTCGAGAAGTGTCATTCCCAGGAAGGCATTTGGCAAATGACAAAACAGAGAGTCGGGCGCTGGGGGGAATCCTGCGTCCGCACGATCAATCCCAGGTGAGAACTTACTCAGAAGCCATAAAAAGGGTTACTCGCAGGGACATTTGGAGAAAGCAAGAAGAGGAACCTTCCCATTTCTCCATGAGCGGACAGTTGCTGGTGGCAGGGAGGGAACCCTGAGCTAAAGTCACAGAGACCCAGGGGGATCCCAGAACTGCTTCACCAGAGCCTTAGCACCGAGACCTGTTCCTTGGCCACCTGTTCTGCTTCTCCCTCATGTGATTCCTTAAGGTACCTTGACTTCTCATGGTCACAGTTACTTTCGGGACAGAGCTCACAGTGGAGCACGTCTGAATTTGCCAAGGATTCCCTCCCAGATGGCTAGAACTGTAGGATATCCTTCCGATGCTACTCATTGAGGTGATGTGTCTGCCATATTGATCTCAGAGGGTTCCTGGGAAAAACTGGTACTATCTGAGCCACTATTTTCATGCAATATTGGGATTTTAGAGGCAGAGCTGCGAATGTTTCTGTTCTGCATTAGGTTTCCTGCCTGGCCTAGTAACTGAGTGATTATTGGGTGATGTCATGTGCAATCAGCCAGTGATGTCGCAAGCTGAATACAATTGTATATTCTACTTTTTATTTTGCCATTCATCTTTTCAATGATCCCAGGTAAGCCACATTGCTCCTGGAAAACAAATTCCCTAATCAATTTGAGAAGGCTATTGTAAGTTTGCCTACTGCACATTAGTGAAGGGGAATTATAACATAAAGGCACTTATGAATAAACAGTTTTGACATTAGATGGTTTTGTTCGGTTGTGGCATTCAACTAGAGTAAAATCTTATTTTAAGAGAATTATGCAAAAGTTAGCTTAAAAAAAGAAAAGTGACTATTAAATAAAATTGGAAGATGAATGCTTCCTTGATCCTAACACCCAGCAACCAGATCATATTAACTCTTCCTTTGCAGTGACTTCTCCATTTTTCTTATGCAGTCAGTGATCACTTTTGATTCAATGAAATTTGAATCTCTGCTCAAAAACCATCATTAGCTTTATTGCTGCCTTGAGGAAGAATTCCAGAATCCTTAAGGCCTTTTCTCAGTCCCCTCCATGGAACTTGCCACTAGTGTCACTGGTAGTTTTCAAACAAATGTTATCTTTCAGACTTGGCTTGTATCATTTCTCACTCCTGGGACCCTTTTTCCTTTCGTGTGTTTAAATGCTAGTACTTTTTCAATGTCCAAGTTCTACTTATCTCTTCACTCATTTACTAGAAACTATACTCCATGAGGGCAGGGATTTTTGTCTGCTGCTCAACAGACTGTCTGCTGAATGATTGAATAAGTGAATAAAACCAATCCATTAGGAAGCCCTGTTGGTCTTATTTCCAGATCTGCTATTTCTCTCCTTTTCACCTTGGTCCAAGTCACCAACATTCCCAGTCTCAAGTATTAACACAGTAGCCTCCTGTCTTGTCTTCTTCCTTCCATGTTGCACACCCTCTGCCCCAGTCCTTTCTCCATTGAACAACCAGTGTCACGCTTTTAACAATGTAATCAGATTCCATCATTCTCCTGCTTAAAACCCCTCATTGACTTTCTAATATCCTCAGGATAATGTCCAAGCTCCTTAAGATGGTCTATAAGACCTTAAAGGATTTGATCCCTGAATTCCTTTCTACTTAATCTCCTCATACTGTTACTTGAGTGATGAAAAGATACCAGCCAAGAAAGGCCTGGAGAAAAGACCGTCCAAGCAGAAGGAAGAGCCAGGGCAAAAACTCAGATGTGGGAATGGGCTTGGTGGTTAGCGAACATAAATGAGGCCAGTGTACCAGGAGCACAGTGGGTGAGAGAAAGAGGTCCAGGATAAGGTCTGGGAGGTCAGCCTGGATCAAATCACATGGGGACTGGACAAATTAGTAATCCCACTGTGACCAAAATGTCAACAGTTTTTTTGCTAGAGCTTTTCAAGACTGCACAATACTCTTTTCAGTAGGAATTTCTTGACAGGCTTACTTGGGATAGAGACTGAGCTCCCAAGGACCTACATGGGCCTGTTATAAGGGAGAGAGAGGGTTGGGCATGAAATGGTAAAGAAGAGAGGGTGAGGGTGGAATGAGATGAGGTGCTGGTGGAAAATCTTGTGTTCCATGAGGTGACTCCTTCTGTTCCTTGAAAATCTGTAGTAAAGCCTCCGAGATATGATAAAATGTTCAACGAAGGGAAGTTTCTTGGAGGAGTTGGTAAAGCAGCTGAGTCACAGGGCAAAGCAGGACAGGAAGGCCATGGGAACACAGGAGAGTCTTGGTAGATAAAATTGAGGAATATGTTTCAGATTCTCTAGCAATCACAGGGAGAACTCTGGACTTTTCAAAAGGTTATAGAATTGGTATTTTCACAGACATAATCTGACATGTGAGAAGCTATGGTGGCCAAGCTAAGATTGAGATGACACCAGATGATGAAGGTGTAGTTTTGGTCGATGGTAGGTAGGGCTGGGTTTGAACCCCAGTATGTCTGATTCTAACCCTTTATCTCATTCTCGCCTGAGCCAACAAGCCTTTACAAAGTACTGTAATACACGTTTTTCACTTGACCATTAGGGAATCCTGAGAGGCATACTGTCTTCATTTTCCAGAGAGGTAAGCTGACTTGCTAAAACTCAGGTACCAATTAAGTGGCAGATGCAGAATCTTAACTCAGATCCTTTGACTCTAAACTCCAAGTTTTGCCAGCTCTATCTGGCTGCCTCTTCCAAAACTGGAGAGAAGGAGTTAAATTGCTGCTTCCCTAGTTTGATGCCAAAGGGCTTTTCTGAACTCAGTCACCCAAAGGTGAACGAAGGATATGTCTTATAAATAGGTTGTGTGTATGAGTGTGTTCGTGTTCATGTATGTGTCTATTTGTGCATTTATACCAAATACCTGCAAGACAACTCTTCTAGTGTAATTTTCCTTACATTGTTTTCATGTTATTTCTGAGAATTGCTATGGTAGAATTTACTTAACTAAAAATCTTCAGCACTGAGAGGGTTCACCTCCCTTCTCACCCACACACCAGAAGAGAGCAAGAAAATTAATCCTATTCTGTTTCCATGGTCTGAGATGGGGCACACACACCAATCTGTATGGAGAACACAATGGTGTTGGCACCAGTTGTCTAAGAAGCAGGCCAGCACTTGGGATTGCTTACAAGTTGCTACAGCTAGCAGCATGTGAACTTGCTCAAGAAGCCATATGCACGTTATACCAAAATTCTACCACCACTGAGCTGTATATCTCTTCATCAGTATCCAATGCATGAAATCACTAAGTCCCAGAACAATGACTTCTACATGCCTGAGGCAGTACCTCTGGGAATCATCCTCTTTCAAGGTTGATTGTAAAAGTCTTCCCATGTCTTACAAGGTATTAAGATGAACTCATTGGAGAGAACTATGTGAATTAACATTGTACATTTCACCCCAGGTTAAGACTGTTTCAACAGACTTCAATGTAATGAAAATATTTCAGAATGTAGCTTTGTTTATGTTGCTGATTGTTATCTTCATTATCTAGATTTTCTGCTCAGAAGACTCTCAGAGTCCCCACCCTCTAAAGTATGGAGAACAAAGCTTCTCAGACTGGCGTTACCTGGTCCGAACCCATCTTCCAGCTGCATCTCCCAAGACTCCCCGAACAAAACCACTCCACTCACTATTTCCCAAGGTCATCTTCCACTTGCTTCCCAGGATATCTGGACTTAGTCCACCTAGAGAGCCCTCTCACCTACCTCTCTGTATAAAATACTACTTATTTTTCATGTCCTTCCTTGGATGCTCTCTCGTGGAACCAGTATGAATCCTATTGTAGTTTATAATGGTTTATTGTTGTTCTTTGTCTACCCATCCAACAAATACCTACTGAGCACTAAGCATATCTTCATGGTGTTTTTGATTTGGTTGGGCAGATGGACTGTATAAAAAAAGATCTTACAGTAATGTGTGGTGAGTACATGGTAGAGGAAGCATAGCACACACATAGGAGACATCTAAACTAGTTTGTGTGTGTGTGTGTGTGTGTGTGTGTGTGTGCGCGCGCGCGCACGCGCGTGCGTTGGCAGTGGGAGTTGGGTCCAGGAAGGCTTTCCTTTGCATGCATTTATTGTATCTAATACGAGACTGGATGCTCACTGAAGTCAGAGACTTTGCAGGATGGACAGCAAGTGATGTGTTGGAGTTCAATCGCTAAGGCTCTCACCTGGGTGATGCTATCTCATCCGAACCCACTTTGGACTAAGACCAGTGCTTCCGAGTCTCTTCTAAGACTTCCTTACAAGTAGAAAAGCTATTGAGGAGATTTTACAACCTAACAGTTTTTCCGTCTCTAGCACAGACCCACGGCCAGGCAGGGGTTTTTCTAGAGTCCTTGGTTGACATAATTTACGTGGAAACATTTGATGGGGTTTATTACATTATGTGTTGAGAGGCTCCTGACTTGGAGTAGGACATTTTCTGAGCGTGTAAACCACACATAAATGAAGTTAATTCTTAAAATTTATAAGGTATCGTGACTGCCTTAGGAGTAGGGTGTTATGAACACCTAAAACCTTCCATTGTTGTTTGTGGCCTTCAACAATGAAGAGAAACGCAGCCACATTTTGGTCGTCTAGTAGGAACCATTCAAGTACGTTTGTGCTGACTGAGTCTGCCACTGCGATACCTCTGGGTAAGGTCGGGTCCATGGCTCCAAAACATCAGGAAAACGAGAACCTTGAAACGTCATCTGTAATAATAAACTTGATAAAACTCTCATTTTGCATAGTGAGGTAAACTTTTCCAGGAACTATACAACAGGTTAATTTATTAAGTCATTAATTTATGTTTATTCTTATTGTATTTCCCTCATTAGTATTCTAAGAAAGTAGCCAGGCTTTCATGTTCTCAGGGGACCTCCCTGAATATTCTAGATTGCACAAGGCACCCAGGGGCTGGGGCAGGGAAGGAGAAAGCCTCTGTAATGATGGAATTTGACTTTTTTAGCACCTGGTGAAATTGAAGGCTGGCTAGAAGAGAGGTCAGCAGACACTGAGGAGAACCTGTCCACGCTAATGTTCACAGTCCTTTCTCTAAGCTGCCCTGACCTTAGCGCTCTCTCTAGTCCACCGGTTCTCAAATTTTACTGGGCATTGGAATCACTCAGAGAGCTTATTAAAACACAGATTGCTGCCCTCTCCCTTCACCCTATAGTTTTGGATTCAGGGGTCTGGGGTGGGCGGGTGAAGGTTCTAGGACATGCTGATGCTGCTGGTCCAGGAATGGCCTCTGAGAACCACTGATTGAAGCCAGAGTCATTTGTTTAAAGCCCTGCTTTTATGATTTGCTTTTCTGCTTAAAACTCTTCAGTAGCTCCTTGTAAGATATATTTTGAGGTGTCAACTATAAGAGTAAAATGATCCATAAATACCGGCAGGAGTCAGAGTTGTCTAAGTGCACTAGAGACAATTGTGAGGAGTGTGTATTTATCTCTCAAGGAGATAAGAAAAGCTATAATTGTTCTGTTTTCCACTTTACTCTATAAATTTGTACAGTAAATTCTTGGTAGAATTCTTATGAAGTTCTTGGCAGACACTTTTATCCCACCTGTACATGGGTGTAAATCTGTAACGCTTATTCACTAATATATTGTGTTCTCTTTCTTCTGTCTTTATATGTTGGTGCTAAGGGTGTTTTTGTTGTCATTGCCAGGATTGTTTTATTTCCCTAACACAACCCTATCCACTTTACTCTTCTCTGAACCCCGGTCCCAACGTAGGCTGATGCAATTAGATTATCCTCCACCAGGAATTTGGGATTTGGACTGAGAGACACGGTCTGCGCAGAGGCGGGTGCGGGGGACGGCAGTGAGACAGACACACAGAGAAGAGCAGAGGTGCTGAGTCCTGAGATCTTTTCACCTGGAGGACAGGTCCAGTGAGTACGAGTTGTCATCCCTGCCTTGGGTTCTGCACGTTACCGCACATCCTGCCCAAATCCCCTTTATTGCTTAAGCAAATTGGCTTTGGATTTCTGCATCCAAAAGAACCTGCACTGTGGTGCTCCCCGTTGCCTTCATGATGAAGTCCAGATTCCTGGACATGGTAACAAAGGTCTACAGGGTCTGGCGTCTGCCCACCCCTCCGTCTCTTATCTCAGCACGGGGACCTCCTACTCTACCTTTCATCCATACTTAGCTACTTTAAAAGGTTCTTTCTACTCTTCAGGACCTGGGTGTGCTGTTTTCTCTCTGCTTGTAATGCTCTTTTCTCCTCATTGCCTGGCCAATTCCTACTTGGTCTTCAGATATCAGTGTATGTGTATCAATTTCTCTATGAAGCCTTCCCAGATACACAGCTTTGTCTCCATATCCTCAGAGTAACTTCAGCTCCTGAGTCCTAGCACTTACATAAACATCATAATTGCCTGGGGACTTGTTTCTCTTCCTTCCTAGATTTTGAGTTCTGCCAGGGCGAAGACTCTGCCTGCATTGTTGTATCTGGCATCTAAATACAGTACCTGTCATATGGCTGGCAGCTAATACATGCTTGTCAAGGGAATGAATGATGTGCCTCCCTTGCCATCAGTCACTTACCCCCATGTAAGATTCACAACATGGAGTAGATAAAATGAAAATTACTTTGGCCTCAAACCATACACTATAATTGGGAAATACTCCTGAGGTAAAGAATCAGATATCATCGTGCTTTGGGAATATCCTATTACCTTCATTGTATCTTTTTCCCTCCTTTGTTTAATGATAGTGCCAGAGTTTCTAATTAGAGAAAAAGGCCTCCTGCACTTATTGATTCAAATGTTCTAGGGAGATTTGGAGAATAAGGGTAGAGTTTAGAATATCAGAAATTCAATCCATTTGCGATCTCTCAAAGAGGTTTGCCCTTGGGTCATTTAGTGCAGACGTTCATAGTCACTGAAAACTGTTGTCATGGTAGTCATGGAACCTTTCGTGATTTCTGTACATGAGCTAATGAAGATACTGGAAACAACTCAAAGGAATTTACACTTGGGTGTGCATTTGTCTCCATATTAACCCAATCATTGTTTTGAACACACATCTGCCCTTGGACCGATTCTCTTGGCTCTTAGTCCTGACAGGAATAAATAAACAGCTGATTCCTTTTTAGTATTTCAGGCTGGGAGGCTGTGGGAGACTGCCCTTTTGGTCTCACTTCAACAAGAAATCCCACATGGAGGGTTTGAGGTAGCAGTAGAAATAAAGAATGCTGTGTGAAGCAAATCTCTTTCTTTTATTTCAAATTATTAATGTTGCTAATATCAGGGCACCTAAATGATTTCATGCCTGTAAAGACGTTCCAGTTGTGGAGAGCACAGAACATTGATTATATCTAAAGCCTTTCTTTTATGGTCCTTTCTGCATATACCTTAACGCAAGACTCCAGCAAGCCCATAAATGGGAATCCAGATATCTCAGTGTGCTCACAACATTCGCATGTGAAATTTCCCATCTACGTCCTCTCCTGCTAGTTATTCTCCAATACTCATTCTCCCTTCTTTCCTAGTAACGTGGATGCTTGAAATCAAGACATTTCCCATTCTTCCTTAATGATGGCCAATGGCATTTAAGTACAAGTGGTATATTTGACTTCCTGGACTTGTCTTTAAGAGGTCACAGCTGCTCTGAGAGAAAAACTCTTTTTCTTAAAGGGAGTGAGCAAGTGTCCTTTTTCATCCCTTCCCACTGACTGAATGTGAACATGATTGATGGAGCTGGGGGTAGCCATTGTGGACAGTGAGTTGGGAGCCACATGGAGAAAAGCAGAATAACAAAACAAAGGAGTCTAGGTCCCTGACAACTGTGAAGCTTCCCGAAAAGCCCAGACTGGCTATGTTTAAAGGAGAAAGAAACTTCTGTCTTAATCAAAAGAACTGTTGTTTTGGATTTTCTGTTATCTAATCTTAACTGGTATACTACCACAGAATGAAATTTATTTTTTCTCTTTCCATGGATTTCATATGAAATCTCATGGGAATTTCTGGGAAATTTACCTTCTGACTTCAGGATGCGCTGGAAAGTTGCAGGTTTGCTGGACTTTTGCATTAGCCAGGCTGAATTTTCTAGCATGGGGAACTGAGATGTCATTTCAATGGCAGGAAATACTACCCACTACAGCCTAGCCATAGAGACATAGTGTTGCCCTTTGTATGTGTATTTTGAGTTTTCCTAGTGTAGTGGAACCACATATCTTTCACCCTAAACTCAGGACTCCTATCTCAAATGCTTTTTGGAATGGGCTAGGTGATAAATAAGAATCATAACTATTTAGTCTGAGTGCAGAGTAATTGAGATAAGGGGAAAAAAACAAAACCAAAACAACCTTCCAAATTATCTAGAACAAGTGTAACAGCTCTCCCCATGGGAAACACAAGCCTTATGTCAGTGAGGAATTACAGTTTTACTTACTGAATTTAGGCCTTTTAGCCTTCTTTGTCACTTCTTTGTTTGAATGTATTCCAGTCACCAGCAAAACTATATGAAGAAAATACAAAATAACTAATCAATATTATTTCACATGTACACTTTCTTCTGACTCTGATATTTGCATTGATCACATATTGAGGTTTTCTTATGGTGAAACTAATTTTATAGTAAGGTTAGGAAATAAGATATGTATTTTTTGTATACTTAGCCTCTGTTGAGAATGTTCTTTCAGAAATATGTTTTGATGCCCATCCTTTACTTTTCTCTCTTTAAATTTCAACACACCAATCCTACCATCTCCGTTTTGCAAGGGAGGGAACGTGAGTTGCGTGGTCCCAGGAATGAAAGATAGAGGCAGGGGAGACCCAAGCCCTTCTTGTGGTCTTTCCTCTGTGTCACACTGAATTTCCAAATGGCTAGAAATTGGCATGTTCATGTGCCTGCCATGTGTGCATGTGCATGTGAATGCAACAGAAGGAAGGGCAAGTGGCGGGGATGTGTCAGAAGCCCCAGAGAAGAGCTGTCCTGGAAGGGAAGACCCGGAGAAAGGTGACTAAAGGTGACCTGAGTGTCCTCAGGTGGTCCATCCAGCAGCACCGGGTTCTGCACCCCAAAAACGCCGACTGCAGATAGCAGAGCTTCCTCCTTGGGAAGTGTAACAATAAAGGAAGAGAGGGACCTCTCTATTGTTTTTAGTTTAAAGTCACATTACCAATTTAAGCCTTATGTTTTAAAAAGATAGCAATGACATTTTTTATTACCAAAATAGCATCTGTTTCTTGTACAAAAATGTAAAAAAACACAAAAAGCAGTACAAAAATAATACAGATGAACACAAAGGCAAATTTTCAGTTTTTTTCTATATGTATATATGTACTTCTGTTGGTACTTTTAAACAAATAATCATGCTTATACTGTTTATAGTGTTTTAGAACTTACTTCTACTTAAGGGTATACACAGACTTTTTTTGTCATTAAATGTTACTCTTAGAATAATTTTAATTGCCTGTAAATATGTGTATTATATGCATATATTGTAATTTAGCCAGTTTCCAATTTAACATAAATAGCTCCATCTTTGTGCTGATCAATGATCATTTCCTTAAAATAAATCTCTAAATAGGATTTCTTTTCTGAAAGCTATGTCTGCTTAAATTTTTTATTTATATTGTGAAACTTTTTTATTGGCAAAACACTCACTGGTCTGTACCTATACTAATTCCACCGGTAGACAGGAAAGCAATGTTTTTCTTTTCAAAGGGCTAGTCCAGTCAAGTCTCTCTTCTTCTTTCCTCTCCAGACAGTCTTTCTCCTCACCCACCCACAGGTGGTACTGCCTTAACGTACCTCTGTTTTAGCCACTTTTCTGAGAAACCCACTTTCTAGATAGGGCTGGGACTCTGGGCATGAACAAGAGGCAATAGAGTAATCAAAATAGGCATTTTCCTTCTTAGTTTATGTGTTTGTTTTTTAACAGAACACAGAGGCTCCATTTAGGCATAAATGGACTTAGAAATTCTTGAATTAGAAACTATCATTAAAGTAAAAAGTGGCAATGTCACCAAGTGTTTGTTATGAAAACTTTCTGTTTATCTTATGATTCTCTAGCTGATCTGTGCCAGTGATGCAGCCTCTGAATCACCCCCAGTTTTGACTACTAGCATCAGTTGAGGACGGAGCAGTTGACATGCCAGGTCCTGTAAGAGCAGACTCAGTGAGAACCCGAAGTCTAGCCAAGTGGAATGAAGGCAGACTCTTTTAGGTGTTATTTACTTCTGGGGTTTGGGTGTGTGTGTTAATGTTTAGGAGGTCTCATTTTTATAGTGGCCTCTGTGTCATTTAACATTGCAAAGACCATATTTTCATTTTTATAGACAAAAATAAATAACTAGGATCCTTGACTATTTTTAAAAACAAGTACTAAATAAATATTATATAGAAAGAAAATGGCACAAGGTAAGCAGATGGAGTAAGTAAAATGGAAATACATTTGGGTATCCATTTTAGTGGAAAACCAAGTCCTGTCTTGGGCCTGTGTGTCTGTGGCAAGTGGTTTATAAGCCTCGGTATCATTAGGACTATAAATATTTCAGCAAGACCACCCATCACTCACATTTGCTCACCCAAGACCCTCCAGGCTGAAAACATGTGTAGCTGGGTTCAGTTTTACATTATAGCTGTGGTTAATAAAGTCGTGATTTTTAATGGTACACAGACATCCCCTCATCTTTGATACTTGTTAATTAAAGCTCCCCAGAAATTACTCCTCAAGGTGAGGCCTGGTCAATAAGGCTGCAAATGTGCTTGTGCCCTGGAGCAAGTCTTCATTCCTCATCAGCAAGGCTTCTCTTGGTACATGGAAAATGATGAATTGTGTGTTGAACTTGGGTGAGAGAAAAATTCGTCTTGTGTTCCTTTTCTTAGGAAGCCAATCAGAGTGCTGAGATGGCTGATGCTCACTTCAAAGTACAAAGCAAATACAGGTGTGCAAGCCAGTCCCTCCTGGAGGAGCAGGCAGTCGTCTGGACGCTGAGGGCATTAGTGTCTAGAAGACTTGCGGAAATGATGTCTAGACGCCAGAGTTCCAAGGCTATCGTGACTTAGCAACTCTGCAGTGATCCTTCCAATTTTCACCAATTAAATGTTTCAGTTTTGAATAGCATGAAAAGTCCTTACCTTTCCTTAGTAGTGCTAGAAATTTCAAAACAAACTAAATATTGAAATTATTTTTCCAGTGAAACACTTCCCTCTACCTCCCTCTCTTCCTCTCTAGTGTGGCCATCAGTACAGTTATCATAGTGGAGGTGTGATTGTTTTCAAACTCAATTTAAATTTATATATTGAAAAACTACAAATGAATTAGCTTGAAACAATGCTCAGTCTCATTAATGATTATAAATGCAAACTAAAACAAAGTGATAGGATGTTTCCTTGTATCACGGCAGTAAATACTGATTAAACACATGATTAGACTTAATCCTGGCATGGGTTTGGGGTTAGGGCATTTTAGTCACTGTTGCTAGAGTCTGAAAAGGCAGAGTCATTCTGGAAAACCTTTGTTAATATATATCAATGGCATTAAAGACATTTATATTCTTTTTTCTAGAATATATACCCCTAGGAATGTAGCCTAAGTTATAATCAGAGATGTAGACAAAGATTTATGTAAAAGATGTTCATTACAGCATTATTCTAGTAGCAATCAGAAATAATGAGATATTGGAAATGTTCTGACAATATGGGAATCCTAAGCATTTAAACAAATGAAATGTCGAAGATTAAATGACCTGGGACATGCTCAGCTCTAACCTTAAGGATGATTCTGACAAAATAAGAATATATATGAGGAGAAATAACTGGAACAAGTATAACAAATGCTAGTAAGGATGAAATTGTAATTTCTAATTTCTATTTTATATTTCTATATTTTCCCATTTTATAGTATATTTCTCATATGTATTTTATATTTTATTTAGGATATGTTTCTTTTACAATTAGAAAAAGCCAACATAACTGTTGTTTTAAATTGTTCATATTGAAATCATATAGACTTACAATAACAGAAAGTGCTTTCTAAAACCATTGATGTAGTTAATAGGAACTTGTGTTCCAGTTTTCCTGTAAGTAATGAGCCATAATCAGAATCCATTTGCTTTCAAGAAAAGACATGAAGTGCCAGAACGTATAATGATCAAATCAGTGAGTACTTACTGAATGTGTATTATATGTCTGGAACTTTTAAAGAAATGCCTCATTCTAGCCCATAAACTTCTTGTTAGATCCCTTTAGCCCCTAAAGATACTAACTGAGGTCGTGTTGACCTAACTGTAGTCAGGCTCCTCTAAGCCCTCTTCTCAACTATGCTTTGACCTTGGACTGCAGTGTCCACCCTTGTTGCACCTGCACTGCCCAGTTTTAGCGAGAATCTTGTTTAGAGAGAATCTTCCCCTGTGATACCTGATCACCCTGGTCTGCCTTTAGCAAGAATTCTCTCAAGTTGTTTCAACAAGAATCCCCCTTCCTTTGATGTCTCCTCTTAGGAATTTCCATCCACTGACCCCTGCAACCACCTCTTTGGTTGCAAATCCCCGCTTTCATTGTTGTATTCAGAATTGAGCCCAATTCTATACTGGGGTCTCTTTTCCCTGATTGCAATAGTTCCTGATTCAAATCTGATTTTACCACTTTAACTACTGTCCAGCTCTGGTTCTCTTTAACAGTGTCCACAATGCCTTCCTGAAATCTGATTTAAAAAACAGATCATTTTTAAGAGGTTCAAATTTCCCCCATGTTTTAGTTTAGGATTATGTACTCAATGAAACATCTAACATCAAATAAACCAGAACTTCATAGCAAAGACAGGACACAATTCTCTACAATCATATAAATCACTAAACTGTGCTTCAAATAATAGAATATTAAAGCTCGGAGGAGCTTTGAAGATCATCCCTTTATTTTATAGAAAAGGGATGATCTTTTCTATAAAAGAAAGGTGTATACATTGGCTAAAGGTACAGTTCTTTGGGGGCAGAAGACAAGTTTTCTGGCCACAACTTACCTCTTCCTTCCACTTGTTCCTCGTAAGTGCAATCGTCGATTATACTTGGTGCTCCAATGACAACGGGCAGCATAAAACTCTGCTGTATCATAAATGTAAACATATCTAAACTAATGTGCTAGCTCTTGTCTATATTAATTAATTTAGGGGGCTTTGGGGGGAATCATTGGATGACTCTATGTGACTGTGTGTTGCGTAATGAATATGTATTTTGATCTTCTGGCCCCAGTTTTAGCCATAGTCTGACTCACAGCTCCAAATAACATCAGAGTTTCCTGAGTGATAAGAGCAATGGGAGCATCTTTTTTAAAAATAGTATTTGTTTTTTTGTCTTCTGTCCTTGAAATTGCTCCCAAGTCATAAAGGTGAAATGGGTGTTGTGTTATTCATAACAAGTCCCTTTCAACCACATCTGAGTTTATGTTAATGAGATGACTTTTGGATATCCCCTAAAAATGAGTGAGCTGGTTGCCAGGGGAAACAAGCATGAATAGGGGTTGGAACTTTCCCTTGATTTCCTGAGAGGGGAGAGGGGCTGGAGGTTGAATCAGTCACCAATGGTCAATGAGTTAATCAATCATGCCTATCTAGTGAAGTCTTCATAAAAAAGAAAAGAAAAGAAAGGAAAAAGACGGGGTTTGAGAGCATCTAGGTTAGGAAACCGAAGTGTTTCTGTGTGCCACGGAGCCAGGCCCTAAAGTCCATGAGGCCTGACGCTCCCCTGGGACCTCACCCAGTATCTCTTCATTTGGCTGTAGATTTGTATCTTTTACTGTTATTTGTAATAAACTGGTAATCTAATGAGTAAAGGGTTTGCTGAGTTCTGTGACCCACTCTAGCAAATTAACTGAATCCAAAAAGGGGTTGTGGGAAGCACTGGTAACAACCTGGGTTTAGGATTGCATCTGAAGGCAGATGCCAATCTAATGAGACTGAGCCCTTAACCTGCAACCTGATTCTGTTTCCAGGTGGGCAGTGTTAGAACTGAGCTGAATTCTAGGACACCCAGCTAGTGTTGGAGAATTGTATGGTGTGGGGAAAAAACCCCACAATGAAACTGGGTGGGGTTGTATATTGACTTGGTATGATTTCAAATCTACTTGTCTATAACTTAAGTTATTTTAAACCATTTGTTTATGGCAAAGACCAAAAGAAGGTTGTTTTGAGTAGTAAAATGGCTTTGATGTGAGAATTAAGTAAGTTGTGTCAGGATGCCATCATCTCATCTCTTGCTGCTGACAAGCAGTTAGCAGCCCAAATGCTGAGGGGCTGGGGCTTATCCATGAGAACATGTGGATAAGCAACTATGGCAAGAGGACATTTAAGCTATAAATACAGAAAGTTTGTGAGGACTATTCCAGAATTTCAGTCTGGGCAAGGAGGCACTTTGCTGAACTACAGAACTCTTGGAAGACTTTTGGTGCATAAGCTGCTGTAGTAGCAAGAGGACTCCTCAAAGGCAGTGGCGAATGCCACGCATTGACCTAGGAAGGTCACCCTGCCCCTCCAGCACCAGTGCTGTCATTCCCTAGAAGTGTGCTCTAACTACAGGTGACTTTTGTTTTTGCGCTGCCAGCTGTTAAGGCAGCTGCCAGTTGGTTAAGCTGACTCTCCTGCGTGCCTACTCATATATTGGGCTGGCCGAAAAGTCCTTTTGGTCTTTTCTGTAAGATGGCTGTAGTAGCACTTAGTTGTCTTTAACTTCATTCAAAATAATTTTGTTGGATTGTATTGTGACAGATGTTATATCAGCATGCACTTAAAAAAACATCAAAATTGATGAATTCTTGTGTAGCCATTTTAATATTGAAATGGAAGAAAATACACAACATTTTTGGCATATTATGCTTTATTATTTCAAGAAAGGTAAAAATGAAACTGAAATGCCAAAAAAGATTTGTGCAGTATATGGAGAAGGTGCTGTGACTGATCAAATGTGTTCAAAGTGGTTTGCAAAGTTCCGTGCTGGATATTTCTCTCTGGATGATGTTCCACGGGAGGTAAACAAGTTGAAGTTGACAGTGATCAAATTGAGACATTAACTGAGAATAATCAATGTTATACAACATGGGAGACAGCCAACAGACTCAAAATATCCAAATCAATAAAGTTATTGGTGAAAATGAAAAATATGTCTTTTACAGAAAAAAACCATATGGACTTTTTGGCCAACCCAATAAAAAGATACACCTCATTTAAATTCAGACTTTATTCCTTTCATTTCTCCTTGCCTGGAAAAATAGTATAATTAATTCATCATTACTTTTGAGTATGTTATTTCTGTGTTGGCTCATTGAAAAGACATTATCTTGTATCGGTTGGCTTGTGAAATTCCTTCAGTGAACCCGTGTTCAATACATTCCTGGCAAAGACAAACTCAGTCTCTGATTGTAATTTGCCACCCCAAACAAAACAGGGGCAGAATTGGACTCTGTTACCTTAAACATCCAGCATCCCTAAGAAGAATAACTTATTTAGTAGTATTTCTTGGTTGCCCATTGGATGCGCTGAGCACTGCAAATGCAACAATGAACAAGACGTCGCTTTTTAGGGGAGACAGAACAATGGCGAAGTGAATGCTAGGCGGCTATGATAAGATTCAATACGGGTGCCCAAGAAGCCCATAGGATAGTGGCTCAATCGAGTGGGGGAAGTGGGAAGCTTCCTGAGGACCAGTAGGGTTTGTGGGGCTTGGGAGGGAGAGAGAAAGCATTCCAGGGAAGGGAAGAGCACGTCAAAGGCTTGGAAGTGAGAAATCACATGGCCCTCAGGGGAATGAGACAGTCAGTACTGCCCAGAAACTCGGAAGTCAGGGTGGGCACGTGGGAGGGAGGGGAGCCGGAGGGGATGGTAACAGCCATACCCGGGAGATCCGTCGTAAAGACAAAGGGAAAACACCGAGGAGTTTACATCAAGTGAGTGGTGATCAGAAGTGGGCTTTAGGGAGATGAATCAAGGTGCAGTAGAGAGTGAGTTAGAGGGGCAAGGAAGGCGGTCGCAGCACTGAGGGGGGGTGATGGGGGACGTAAGGGAATGGCCCTGGGGTGGGGACAAGCAGACAAATGAGCGGGATGCCCCGGAGGCGCACATGGGAGGATGTTGAGAGGGAATTTGTGCCAGGAGCCCCCTTTCCCGCTTTGATTTCTTGCCTTCTGAATGAGCAACCCTGAGGGGAAAAGAGTTTTGCAGGAAGGAAGGCTGAGAGAGGCTGGCGCCGGAAGGGACAGTCCGGCCTCCTTTCCCGGTTCTGTGATGCTGGCGACTTGGCAGAGTGTGACAGGGCCTCAGAGTTTGTTTGGTTTGGTTTACAGTAGCTAAATACTTTCTATTCCTAACTCCCCTGCCCTGCCCTGTACTTGAAACCTGTTAACCTGTAGGTTAGTAGGGAGGGGAGACAGCCTCTCAGAAGGGCAGGATGGAAATGAAGGACCCTGTGCTTCCAAGGTGGATGTTCCTTAGCAAGTTGGTGGTGGAGTCAGGACCAGACCCACATCCTCCCTCTGGCTCCAGTCCAGTGCTCCTTCCAGATGCCAGAGCCTCTGTCACCTCTTACGTTTCTGGTCCCCAGCTCTGCCCTGTGGACTCCCTCTGCACAGACCCTAAACATTCTGACTATATTATGGGTTGAATTGTGTCCCCCCCATTTGTATGTTGAAGCCCTAGCTATCCCCACCCCACCCCAATACTTCAGAATGTGACCTCATTTGGAAATGGAGCCATTACAGAAGTAATTAGTTAAGTTAGGACACAGTCATACTGAAGTAGGTTAGGTCCCTGATCCAATATGACTGACTAGTGTCATTATAAAAAGGGGAAGTTTGGGTTCACACACATAGACGCAAATACACACACACAAAGAATGGCATGTAGAAACAATGGCAGAGATTGGGCTGTTGCTAAGAATGCCGAAGATTGCCAGCAAACACCAGAAACCAGAGGAGAGAGCTGGAACAGACTTTACGCTCTGAAAAAACCAACCTCACTGACACCCCGATTTTGTACTTCTGGCCTTCAAGGTCAGGAGAGAGTAAAATTCTGTTTTTCTAAGCCCCCAGTTTGGGTATTTTGTTATTGCAGCCCTACCACACCAGGACAGATTGTCTGGAAGTTTTTCCTGGCAATAGTTTCACAATGACCCACGTGACCAGCCCCAGCACAACAGGGTCAAGATTAACAGAAGACTCCCCTCGAGCTTTCTGCTCACCCATCTGCACCCTTCCCTCTTCTGGCTGACCTGCTGGTTCTTGAGGGCCTACCTGAAATTGCATTCTCTGGTGACAATGGATAAATGTAGAGGGTTTCATCCCTAAAGATATGAGTTGCCAATTGTACAAGTAAGGCCATTCTCAGTGATACAATTTTTTTTGAGAGATTAAGAAATAAGAAGATGTCTAAATTCAGAATCCATAAATATATTCTATGTGAAATATTGGCAAGTTGCTGAAGAATACACAAACAGATATGTGTTTATATAATATGTAGAAACACTCTAATGTAATAGGTGTACTTGCTGTATATAAAAATATATATACACATACATGCCAAATTTGATCCATATTTAACATTCTCACTTCAACTTCCCTCTAAAAGGTTTATCATAAAAAGATATTCTGTGCTGTTTATATACTCTGTTTAAACCTTTTCTTGGCAGGATTCTTTGGACCTTAGGAGAATGTTAACAGTGTATCCAGATACACATATAACAGTACTTACCAAGGCACATTTCAATAACAGATGCCTTCATAGTGAGGACAACAATACCCATAAATATCAAAATGGCACCCTGGAGGGGAAGAAACAGAACATCATTACATTTCAGGCAAGAGTTCTGAATTGGGTGCATGGAATGTGGGTGGGGCTGCTTCATGTTGCATTGCCCTCCAGAGTCTTAGGATTTAAGCTGCAACTCCCATAAGAGCTCATGTAGGTGGCAGTGGCCAGTGCCACTGAGAGTCTATTCTCATTTAGAAAACCCATTCTAGCCCTGGCCAGGTAGCTCAGTTGGTTAGAGCATCGTCCTGATACTCCAAGGTTGTGGGTTTGTCCCAGGTCAGGCCACATACAAGAATCGACCAATGAATGCATAAATAAGATGCACAACAAGTCAATCTCTCTCTCTCTCAAATCGATGAATAAAAATTTCTAAAAAATGTTAGAAAACCCATTCTAGCCACCAGCTTTCTGTTCTTCAGAGATATGATTTTAGAATTAAAGAGGAAATAACCTATTTCAATAATATGTTCAACCAGTCTTCAAATTAGGACAAAAGCCACACTTACGGTATTGAGAGAACATTTTTAGATTACAGATAATTTGTTCATTATTCATTTAATAAAATATTTATTAAATTCCTATTATATGGCCAGATATTGTTAAGTAAAATGTGATAAAAGTGCTATTAAAAACAATTCTTGCTCTTAAAAGACGTAGTTTAACAGAAGTGGCAAAACATACATGGTCACATATCATCATAACATTAAGAGTGTGCAGCCCCCATCAGGATGATAAGGGGAGTTTACACAGCAGTGGTTCCCAAACTTTGCTGCATATTAGTGTCATCCGGGAGTCTTAAAACAATCTCCTGCCCAGGCTGCACCTCTGGCCAACTGAATCAGAATCTCTTGGGTGTGGAGGCTAGGCATTAAGCTTTTTAGACACTCCCCAGGTGATTGCAATGTGCAGCCAGGTTTGAGAGCCAGTGGTGTAGAACAAGCCTTCCATAATCTTGATGTGCATACCAATCACCAGGGAGTCTAGTTAAAATGCAGATTCTAACCTGGGAGGTTTGGGGAGATGCCAGAGATTCCCCCAAGAGGCCAGGGAATTTTAGAGGAAGGAGAGATATGTCAGCCATGGGACTAAGATAAGGCCTCATAGAGGTGGTACCAATTGGGTCAACTTTGAAAGATGAGCAGAGTGTGAATAAACAGAAATAGGGGATGGGGTGGGGGAATGTGGCCCAAGTGGGGCAACAGCATCAACAGAGGCTCAGAGAATACGAAGCACAGTGAATACGAAGATGCTGATGATCTACGAAGGGTTCCCTCTTCTCTTAAGGCTGCAAGGAAACCTGCTAAGGTTTATTCCTACTACCTTTAGTTGAACATATACTGTGTACTCTATATTGTCTCAAATCCTCACAGTAAGCCAGGGCGGTAGATTTTTGATCCTCACTGGGATGATGAGGAAAACTAAGGTTAGCAAGTTCAAAGGTCATACCCATGATGACCAGGCAGTGAGGAGGATTAGAATGGAAGTGGGAGCAGGTGGGAAGGATGTGCCCTGGGCACAGGTAATAAGGAGGAACATTGTCTGCAGAGAATTTAAAGACTTTAAGTCAATCTGATTTTTATGATCTTCATAAGCTAGGAATTCTAAACATCAGCGAGAGAGCATTCCTCCCTCCTGGGACAAATGACTTTCATTACATCCCTTCCCCCAGTGCCACTGCTGTGTGGCCTAAAGCAGGCATTCACAGCCCTACGCTCTGCCACGCCCCGTGGCATGCTGGTAAACCTGCCAGCGGGGGATGGGGGAGGAGCCCTGACTTGCAACGTTTGTCTTATTTCTGCGGTGTAAATCCTACCATGCTGATTTTGAAGCCACCAAAGTGACATCACTGAATAGAGATTTGGAAGAGATAAACACAACCTGGTACTAGCTAGGTTTAGTGCGAGCTTATATCCAATATTTAGATGCAGTGCCATGTAGTTTCTTAATAAACTATTAGATGATGGCTGAGGTAGTAATACAGGTACCTGATGCGATTAACTTAAATAAAGCTATTTAATATATGAAAGATTTTTATTACAAACAGTTAAATTCAGCAGCAAGAGTAGTTCTAAACAGAACTGATCACTTTGTTAATTTCCAGCAATAGTTGAAATGTGTTAAATTTCCCAACTAAGGAAGCTGACCACTGGTTAGGCAATAGGCAAATAATGGTCTTTAGCCTCAAAATAGAAAATATTTTACACACAATCTGTTTGGCAATTTGATGCTTAAAGTTCTGGGTCATATTTTGAAAATAGTGTGATACAAATACAATTATTTGGTCCTTTATTAATTGGCGGTGCTCTAGAACAACTTCCATATTTTCAGGCCTAAAAGTTTAACTTTCCTGTGGGGGAAATGCAGCCTGTCAACCTGCCCTTCTGGACCCACCGAACCAGCCCCACCAGCTTGGCTGTTGCCATTCTGCAGCACAGCTTTCATCTGAGCCACGCTTGACTTTGCCTTCTCTCATGCCCCACTTCTTTCCATCAGCCAAGGCGGTTGGCTCTACATTCTTAATATACCCAGGATCTGACCATTTCTCATCATCTTTACCATTGCCATCCGGTGCAGGCCATGCCTACTCTCTCCTTGATTATTGCAATTAGCCTCCTGCTAGGCTGTCTCTACAGTCCACAGAGCAGCCAGCACGGGCCTGTTCAAAGTCAGTCAGTTCATGGCGTTCCTCTGGTCAAAACTCCACGCAGGTTTCTCACTTTACTCAGAATAAAAGCCAAAGTCTTCACAGGTGGCTCAAGACCCTACATGGTTTGGTCACCACTGGCCCCTCTGACCTTATTTCTTCCTTCCCGCTACTCTCCTCCATGGCTTATTAAGCTCCAGGCACACCGACCTGCTGGCTGTTTCTGGAACACACCTTTCACCTCATGGCCTCTGCACTAGCTGTTTATACTCTACCTGGATGCCCTACCCCCAGATAAAAAACATGATTTACTCCATTCTTTCAAGGCTTTGCTTAAATGTTATCTTCTCTTGAGACTTTCCTTAACTCCCCAAGTTAAAATTGTAACCCCTCCCCCACCACTATCCCTTCCCTACTATCTTTCTCCCATGTCACTTCTCATCTGCGACCTACTCGATAGTTTGCTTATTCTAGTTGTTTACTGTTTTTGTTTTCTATGAGGGATGCAAGCTCCATGAGGGCAAGGATTTTTATTTTATTTTTTTATGTGCGCAACAAATATGTGTTGAATCAATGAATGAGGACTCTCCACTTTCCCTAGGAAATAAAAAAAGGAAACAAAACAAAGGGAAGACAATCTTGTGAATATACTAAAAACTACTGAATTGTACACTCTCAAAGGTGTATTGAATGGTATGAGTTACATTTCCAGAAGTATTTATTGATAGTCAACAAACAAACCAAAAGGGAAGAAGGATGCTGAAAGCAGTGCTCTCAGATCCATCCTTCAACTTCAGAAGGCCTTTACGTGCTCAGGTTGATGGATGAATAAAAAGAACAGGATTCCGGGAGGCACCTTATGTTCCCAGAGGACATATGCCCCCAGTGCTGACTCATCAGGGATGGAACCCAACCAGAACCACTCTGGTCTATTGGAATCAGAATGTTTTGAGTCTTCCTCCTTACAATGCCTGTTTCTCTCCTTGCTCAATCCATTTACCCATACTCTTAAAATGTAAATGTGCCTTCTGAAATGTGTGAAAAAAAATTCTAACCCTTTCTCAACTATTCAAGAGGCTGGGGATGAGGACAGCCACTAGCACTGTTAAACAGTTCCTGTAGGTGGTCCAGTGTCACAGAGCTGTGGGCTACACCGTGGTAGTGCTGGAGCGTTAACTCCCCCTGTGCTCACCAGGGTTCTAACAAAAAAATGGAACAATAGGGGTTGGGGTTTCCAAAAAACATGTTACTGATTCATAAATTTATGGATTTTGCCATGAGATGTAATATAAAGAGTCCTGAATATGAAGTCCTGGTGAGGCAAATGAAGCCTGACTGTGAAATAAAAACATACATTAATCTAAGTAGAGTAGCCAGCCAATTTAATTAGGTCTCTTTGTTGCCCAGAGCTAGAAGAGAACAAATGGGTAATAAACAATAATATGGCTTTGTATTTATATGGTTTTTCACAGTATTTTTTCTCTTAATTTTTTTATTGTGGTAAAATACACCAACATAAAATTACTATCTTAACCACTTTTAGGTGTACACTTCAGTGGTATTAAACACATTCACAGTGTGCTATCGTCGCCACCCTCCATCTCCAGAACGCCTTTTGTCTGGTGAAAACGGAAGCTCTAGGCTATTAAACAACAGCTCCCATCCTCCTATTCTCCCCAGCCCCTGGCCACCACATGCTGCTTTCTGGCTCTACAATTGTAACTACGCTAAGTACCTAATTTAAGTGGAATAATATAGTATTTATATTTTTGTGACGACTATTTCTAATAGCATACTATTCTCAAGGTTCATTCATATCGTAATATATGTCGGAATTTCTTTCCTTTTTAAGGCTGGATAGTGTGCCACTGCATGTGTATACCCCATTTTGTTTATCTATTCATCAGTCGATGGACACTCAAGTTTCTTCCAGGTTTTAATTACTGTGAATAATGCTGCTATGACCATGGGTGTGCAAATATCTCTTTGAGACCCTGTTTTCAGCTCTTTTGTGTGTATGCCCAGAGTGGAGTTGTTAGATCATTTGGTTTTTTTTGAAGAGTGGCTATACAGTTTTACATTCCCCGTAACATTGCATGAGAGTTCCAATGTCTCCACAGTCTCATCAACACTTGTTATTTTCTGTTTCTTTTGATAGTAGTCATTCTAATGGGTGTTTTGATTTGCATTTCCCTAATGATTAGTGATGTTGAGCATCTTCTCATGTGCTTGTTGGCCATTTATATATCTTCTTTGGAGGAATGTCAATTCAAGTACTTTGCCCAGTTTTTCATCATGTTGTTTTGTTGTTGTCAAATTTTAGTTATGTATATACTCTGGATATTAATCCCTTATCAGATATATGATTTGCAAATATTTTTCCCATTCTGTGGGTTGCCTTTTCACTCTGTTGATAGTATCTTATGGTGTGAAAAAGTTTTAAATTTTCACGAAGTCCAATTTGTCTACTTTTTTTTGTCTACCTCTACCTTTTTGTGTTATGTCCAACAAATCACTGCCAAATCCAATGTTGTGAAGATTTTATCCTATGTTTTCTTGTAAGAATTTTATAGTTTTTTGCCTCATTTTTAGATCTTTTATTTTTTTGAGTTAATCCTTGTATATGATTTAGGCAAGTGTTCAACTTTTTTCTTGTGCATGTGGATATCCACTTTCCCCAGCACCATTTATGAAGAGACTGCCTTTTCTTTGCTGAATGGTCTTGGTACCTTGCCAAAAATTACTTGACCATGTACATGAGGGTTAATTTCTGGCCTCTTTTCTATTCCATTAGTTTATATGTGTATCTCAATGCCAGTACCACACTGTTACAATTACTGCAGTTTCATAGTCTGTTTTTAAAATCAGGAGCAGTTCTTCAGCTTTCCTCTCCTTCAAGGTTGTTTTGACTATTGGGGTACTTTGAGATTTCATATAAATATTTAGATGGGTTTTTCTATGTCTTAAAAAAAATCATTGGGATTTTGATAGGTATTGCATTGATTTTTTAGATTGCTTTAGGTACTATTGATATCTTAACAATATTAAGTCTTCCAATTTGTAAACATGGCATGTGTTTCCTATTATTTATGTCTTCTTTGGTTTCTTTCAGCAATGTTTTGTAGTTTTCACTGTACAAGGCTTTTACCTCCTTGGTTAGGTTCATTCCTAAGTATTTTATTGTTTTTGATATAAATGGAATTGTTTCTTAATTTCCTTTTTGAGTTGTTCATTGTTAGTGTATAGAAAGACAACTGAACTTTGTGTGTTAACTTTATATTCTGCTACAATGCTGAATTTATTAGCTCTAACAATTTTGTTATGGAATCTTTATGATTTTCTGCATATCAGATCATATCATTTGCAAACAGGATAATTTTAATTCTTCCTTTCCAGTTTGGTTGTCTTTTATTTCTTTTTCTTGCCTAATTTCGCTAGCTAGAACTTCCAGTACAATGTTGAATACAAGTGGTAAAATCAGGTTTGCATCTTTACCTTGTTCCTGATCTTAAAGAAAAAGCTTTTAGTCTTTCACCATTGACTATCATGTTTGCTATGGGTTTTTCGTATATGGCTTTTATTATGTTGAGGTAGTTTCTTTCTGTTCCTAGTTTTTTTGGGTATTTTTTTTTTATCATGAAATGGTATTGATTTTTGTCAAATTCTTTTTTGCCTCAATTAAGATGGTTGTGTACTTTTCTATTTCATTCTATTAATGTGGCATATTACATTAATTGATTGTTATATGTTCAAGTATCCTTGAATTCCAGGAATAAATCCCACTTTGTCATGGTTTATAAGTATTTTAATGTTCTGCTAAATTTAATTTATTAATATTTTGTTCAGGGTTTTTATATCAGTGTTCATAAGGGATAAACAAAACTAGTTTTTTTTGGTCATGTAGTGTGTCTGTTTGATTTGGTATCTGGGAAACACTGGTCTCATAGGATTAGTTAAGAAGGTCCCATCTTTAGTTTTTTGGAAAAGTTTGAGAAAGACTAGTGTCAGTTCTTCTTTAAATGTTTGATAGAATTCATCAGTGAAGCTATGAGGTCTAGGGCTTTTATTTGTCTGGAGATTTTTGATTACTGATTCAATCTTACTACTTATAGGTCCATTTAGATTTTTAAATTTCATCACGAATTAGTTTTCGTAGGTTTTGTGTTTCTAGTAATTTGTTAATTTCATCTAGATTATCCAGTTTGTTGGTGTAAAATTGTTTATAATACTTTCTTATAATTCTTCTTAATTCAATAACAGTTGTTGCTTCAGGGAAAGAGAACTGGGCAAGTGGTGATCAGAGATGGAAGTGTGTCTTACAGTTTTGTTCTATTTAAATCTTTACACTGCGTATGTTAATAAATCAGAAATTAATAGGATGGTCTCTTGGGAAGATTTACCACATACAGGCAATATTGATATCAAATGAGGAGCCACAGTAATCTAAACCACTCCTTGATCCTTGTTTTCCTTGCTCCAGGTCACCCTTCTCTGCAGTGGGAAAGAATCAGCCTCCTGACGCACATTTCAGATTGTGCTTTTACCCTTTCAGAATTCTTTTTCACAGTTCCCTCATTCTGTACCGAATTAAACTCAAATTCCTTAGTGAGGCATTAAAAACTCTTCACAAAATGGTGCAATGTATCTTTCAAATCATCTCACTATAGTTCTCTTCTGCAATCCTCGCCTCTGACCTCAGCACACTCCAGGCTTTTGGTCTTTTCTCTACACCCTGCAAATCAGTGTCTTGGCTCATGCTCTCGTTGTTGTTCTAGCTGGAATATCTTACCACTCCTCATCTGCCTCTCACAGCCAATCCATCTTTCAAGGTTGAGCTCCTGGGCCATCTCTTCTATATAAATCTTTCTGATCTCCTAAAGTCAAAATTCACCTTCATTCATACATCCATTTAATCATTCAGAAAAAAAATTGTGTGTACTCTGTGCTAGGTAGACAGGAACAAGATGCAGGTCCTATCATCAAGTTGCTTCGAGTTGTTTAGAGGGACACTTACGCACTCATCATAACTAACATCAATTGAGCACATACTAAGTGTCAGTCATATTATATTAACTCATATAATCTTCATAACAACCTGATCAGGTAGGGGTCTTCTTGCCTTATTTTTAGAGGTGAGGAATTGGAGACATGCAGAGGTTAAGTAAATTACCCAAGGTTACCTATAAGGCTGGAAAGTAGAGAAGCTGGAATTCAAACCAGGAATTCTAAGTCCAGAAACCATGCATTTGCATTCTATCACTTGCCATAACTGTTTTGTAATAAGCAAGACACTTCCCTCATCTACATTCTGATTTAATTGGTTTGAGTTGATATCAATATTGCTTTAAAGCTCCCAAGTGACTCTACTGTTCAGCCAAATTAGAACCTTTGCTGCAGAGGATACAGAGATGAGAAAAAGAGTAGATGGCCAAATAGGCCTGGGTAATGGGGGTTGGAAGAAGCTTGGATTAATTTAAACTGGAGGGGCTGGAAAACAATGATTTGTGTGGACATAGGGGACAGAGCAACTTCAGGAACTGGGAGTTGCTTGGCCAGGCTGGGAGAAGAACCAGACTGTTAGAGAGAAAAGAAGGGGCCATATCGGCCTTGAATGTCATTCCTAAAGAATGTGGAATTGATCCTTTAGGCCATAGGGAGACATAGGAGGCTTAAAAATTATTTTTGCATTCATCATTTTTAATAAGCCCCCTAGAGGCTTACTTGAGCCACTCAGTTGCAGAAAATATGTCCTAATGGACATGTAGGATTTATATAATGCTGGTGTTTGTCTGATCTATGATGCTGCATGAGGAAGCACCTAACAATACTCTGTGTCCATGAGGCAGAGAGAGCCAGTATCCATCTGGAAACATTTAATAGTTATGAGAGGCTTGCGTTGTATTTCCAGAATGCCAGAAATCCCTTGAGGACAGACATCTCTGAATGGGGAGAGGCCACATCTGCAGTCTTGTTTTCCTCATCTTGGCCTGATATAAAGCCTCACTTGCTTGTCAGTGGATGTGAGTTTATCTGGTAAAAATGTAACAAGGAAGGCTGGTACTAAGAGAGGCCTTTACACTAGATCTTAGCCAAAAGGCTAAGAGGCGATAAGAGGGGTCTTTACAATGTGGAGGTGGCCTTAATCTCCATAGAAACCTCTACATCAAGATGGAGGTGTAGGTAGATACACTTTGCCTCCTCGCACAACCAAAAGAAGGACAACAACAACTTCAAAAACAAAAAATAACCAGACTGCGAGAAGATCAACTGTATAGAAGACTGACAACAAAGGAGCTAAAAAAGAAACATTCATCCAAACCCGTAGGAGGGGCAGATATGGGCAGCGAGGGTGGAGAGGAAGCGTAGCAAAATGGCAGCTGGCAGATTGGGGCGGTCCCACATTTGCATGAGGATAAACCACGAGGAACGGCTGGGGAGCGAGACAGGCTGTGCAATCCAGGCTTCTAGTGTGGGGAAAAGAAAACCTCAAAACCTCTGGTTGTAAAAACCTGCAGGGGATGCAGCAGTGGGAGAAACACCTAGCCTCACAGGAGAGTCTGTTGGAGAGACCCACAGGGTCCTAGAATGTACACAAGCCCACCCACATGGGAATCAGTACCAGAAAGGCCCAATTTGCTTGTGGGTAACAGGGGAAGTAACCAAAAGCCAGCCGAGAGCTGAGCAAGTGGCATTGTTCCCTCTTGGACCCCTCCCTCACATACAGCGTCACAATGCAATGACCTGGGTTGCCCTGCCCTGGCGAATACCTAAGGCTCCATCCCTTACAACATAACAGGTACATGTAGACAAAGAAATATGGCCCAAATGAAAGAACAGCTCAAAGCTCCAACAATAGAACTAAGCAATGAACAGATAGCCAACCTATCAGAAGCACAGTTCAAAACATTGGTAATCAGGATGCTCACAGACATGGTTGAGTATGGTTGCAAAATCGAGGGAAGGCTATGCAAAGTGAAATAAAGAAAAACATACAGGGAGCTAACAGTGAAGTGAAGGATACTAGGACTCAAATGATTTGGAGCAGAAGGAGGAGATAAATATTCAACGAGAATATTTATCCAGAAAGAAGAAACAAGAATTCAAAAAAATGAGGAGAGGCTTAGAAACCTCTGGGACAACTTTAAACATTCCAACATCTAAATCATAGGGATGCCAGAAGAAGAAGAGAAGAGCAAGAAATTGAAAACTTATTTGAAAAATTAATGAAGGAGAACTTCCCCAATCTGGTCAAGGAAATAGACTCCCAGGAGATCCAGGAAGCTCAGAGTGTCCCAAAGAAGTTGGACCCAAGGAAGCACACACCAAGACACATCATAATTACATTACCCAAGATTAAAGATAAGGAGAGAATCTTAAAAGCAGCAAAAGAAAAAGAGACAATTACCTACAAAGGAGTTCCCATAAGACTATCAGCTGATTTCTCAAAAGAAACGTTATAGGCAAGAAGGGCTGGAAAGAAGTACTCAAAGTCATGAAGAGCAAGGACCTACATCCAAGATTACTCTATCCAGCAAAGGTATCATTTAGAATAGAAAGGCAGATAAAGTGCTTCCCAGATAAGGTCACGTTAAAGGAGTTCATCATCACCAAGCCCTTATTATATGAAATGTTAAAGGGACTTATCTAAGAAAAAGATGAAGATAAGAAACTATGAACAATAAAATGATAACAAACTAACAACTATCAACAACTGAGCCTAAAAAACAAAAACAATTAAGCAAATAACCAGAACGGGAACAGAATCACGGAATTGGATATCAGAGGGGAGTGTGAGGGAGAGAATGGGGGAAAAGGTACAGGGAATAAGAAGCATAAATAGTAGGTACAAAATAGACAGGGGGAGGTTAAGAATAGTATAGGAAATGGAGAAGCCAAAGAACTTTTACGTACGACCCATGGACATGAACTAAGGGTGGGGGGAATGCTGGTGGGAGAGGGGGTGGTGCAGGGTAAAGGGGAATAAAGAGGAGAGAACTAATATAAAAAAAATAAAGAAAGAAAAAAAAAGAAACATTTATATAAGTCATCTTGCTCTGGGCTGGGCCTGAAACATTGCATTTCTGGTTGCCATGATACAAAAAGTCACTATTATAATCCCCCAGGAGTCTATGAAGGCAAGTGTGAGCTAGAGATGATAGTAGTTTTTCTTTCTTTCCTTATTTTTCTTCTCTTTCCAGTTCCCTCCTTCTTTATCTTAAAGAAATGCCAACTGCAAAGTGCAAGCCAAACGGCAGGGAAGACATGGGGAATTTTGCCTTTTCTCAAAATGTTGGCTCCTAAGGATGCACTAGGCGCTCTGAGCTGGGCTGTACGGGCTGGACACTGTCAGAGCAGCTGCTTCCCCCTTCCTCCTTGCTAACGCAACCCTGATTTGGTAATGGGAATAAATGCAGCCAGAGGACTCAGAGGAAGCGGGTCCATCCAAGGCTAAGCCAAGGGTGGTTATACATACACGCATTCCTCCTTTCTGATGGTTGCAACACTTCAGGCTTGGGCCCATCTGCCCAGGGCCTTCTCCAAAGGATTGTGACTAGTTCAAAGCTGAGCATGTCCTGAATTGTGTCAGACAGAATAGAGAGGCTTTACTCCCATGTATTTCAGGGTGAGATTACCTGTCTTGCTGGACATGCACAAGGGGGCGGATTGTTCTAGGTCTGCCGACCGCCATCTTGTGAACATGAGACAGGTCAATGCGAGGAAAAAGCCAACACAAAAAGCAGGTAGGCAGCTAAGTGAGTTGCAGTGAAATGGAGCTGGAGCTCTGACTATCTTGTGCCTGGAGGCTGGGCCCACCTCTGTGAGGTGAGATAATCAACTTCCCTTTCAGCTGGGCTTGCAGCTGAAAGATTACTTCCAACTGCTCTCTAACTCACAGTGCCTGTTCGTAGTACAGGGCCAATAGGTTTATGCCAGAGCCTGCAGAGGGCTTTCTCAACAATTCTCTTATCTAAAAGCCTTCTAAAGGACCTAAAAGGACCACCTAAAAGCCTCTTGAAGTGGAATGGACATTATTATTTCTGTAATTCTGAGCAGTGAAGTCACTTGCTTAAAATCACAAAACCCAAATCTCTAGTTAATTTTGTGCTCTGTTTACTACATCGAACTCCTGATATAACTATTATTATAAATTCCAAGTGGTTTCACGATTTATTATATAACATTATTATAAAATAGAAATTACACTCCTAATTTTATATAGTATTTTCACTTTTAAAAGCCTGGTTACATATATGACTTTAACCTCACAAGACCCCTGAAGGGTCAAATATTATGCTCAGATGCAGAGATAACACTTGCTGAAATGAAGTTTTTAAGTTGGCCACTCTATGGTCTGGCAAAAAAAGATAATTTAGGGCAATCAAGGTCTCTCTTGGGATTTTGGAATTGGAACACCAAAAGCCTTGAAAACTTGAGAGCCAAGCTGAAGGCCATATGGGGCTCTGAATAAGATGTAGAAGATGAGGGCGGAACGAGATGGAGAAGAGAAAGCATGCACTCCTGGGAGATGCAGAGAGAGCAGATGCCTTATTTTCTGGCCACTTCTCAGGTCCCATTTCCAGTCTGAAGGAAGTCCAGCTGGACTTGCTCTCCTATGCATGTCATAGATGTTTCTGGGCCCTCTTACTCCAGCCAGTTTGAGCTTGTTTCTGTTCCTTGAAGCTTTGATTAAAGCCCTTTTCGTCTTTTTTTTTTTTTTTTTAATCTCTTGTTTCCCTGAAACAATTAGTAGTAAAATGAAAACGTTTCCAATGAAAAGAGTACAGGCACTTGTCTTTTGGTAGTGTCAAGACAGGGCAGTATGCAGCTCTGGAGCCAGGCGCGGGGAAGAGAAGAATCTCATGAGCTGTGGCAGCCACTGAGGAGAAACACAGCCTGCATACCCGGCATGCTCTGGGAGGAAAAGGGAGTGTGTGACCTTGAGACCATAATGTCAGAATGTCACTATGGGGTTCGTGATGTATTATGGTCAAGGCTCATTACCAGGGGCGATTTTGCACCCCCTGCCCCCATCCGCAGAAAGATTTGGCAATGTTGAAGACATTTGCTGTTGTTACAGCTAGGGGTGGGGGGTGCTCTTGGTCTGTAGTGAGTGGAGGTCAGAGATGCTGCTAAATATCCTCTAATGCACAGCACAGGCCACACAACAAAGAATTACCCAACAGAACATATACATAGGGGTATCCTGCTAAAAATGGAATTTATTTATAAAAAAAAATTGTGTAGTTTTTCTTATATGTTTAAACTTCAGTCACCTTCGAAATACTCTCCATTTGATGTAATACACCTATGGAGATGTTTTTTCTACTGCTCAAAATAGTTTTTGAACTTGTCGATTTTGAGGCCTTTAATGTTTCTGCTGGGTTTTTTTTTTCACCTCTTCTACATGGGCAAAACATTTCCCTTTAAGGACTTTTTTTCATCCAGGGAAACAAACAAACAAAAAAAGTCGCTTGGGGCCAGATCGGGTGAATAGGGAGAGCGAGACACAGGGGTCATGCCATTTTTAGTCAAAAACTGCTGAACACTCAGGAGGGTTTGGGCAGGTGCGCTTGCAAATCACCCATCATGAAATGGGCAAACTTGTTCAAAGAGTCTTCCAAAAAATTCACTGAAGCTGAATGTAGCCTCTCATACAATGCCAGCTGATACACTGATACAGATGGGTTCCTAGAACACTCACCTGGCAGGGGAAGCCTATATTACAAGGGGCTCACCCTCCAGATGATAATTCTGATTTTGAGGATATATATATATATATATGAAAGAGTCTTATGCTAACTGATGTTCCAATCTAGAAGTTTTCCACAAATATTATAGATGATTTTTTGATGACTAAACTGTGAGCTACTCAGGATCCCTTTATCCAGGATCACTTTTGATTGACATATATAACCATATATATAAATTCTAAAGCAAAGATATTCACTCCTCAGCCGTTAGGTGGATTAAAGTGCTCACGCATGTGTCCAATGACAGCTATATGCCCATGCCGTTAGGTTCATTGATCCATGTGGCATGTTTCCACATGTCAGAAAACCAAAAAGGGAAAGCCTGTTTGGATGCATGTGTTTCAGACCATCATTTTTCCTTCGTTAAGAAGCTGACATATGGTAATGCTTACCACATCCACCAAGGCTTCAACCAATAGTGATTTCTAGTGAGGTTGCAAACAGTAATTACGTTTCTGAAGTGGTAGTTTAGATCTTATATTGCCAGTGGGAAAAAATACTAGTTTGCAGGCATGCCCCCAAATGAGCTCTAAAGAACTCCTTCCAAGAGTTATTTACCCTCTGTAATGGAAGAGGGCACGAAGAGCAGTAAGTCTGGGGGCAGAGGGGAGGGCCCTTAGGAAAAGATGAGGTGGTCCATGACCGCCCCTCTTAGTTACTCTGGAAACTGTGCACAGTTTCAGAGTTTCTCGTGGAGCTTTGGAAGGTGAGTTTCTCTCATCTGAAGCTTCTTTACCTAATGCGTTTGATGCTGGATTAGCCCTGTCTCCTCCCAGCGAGTTGGCTCCCTTGGGCACTGAGGTTTGTGGTTGCCAAGGAGCCGTCCGCTGTGAATTTGGAGCTGGGTATTGGGTTCAGTCCAACTGTGGTCCCCAGAGCCTTGACTGGCCTGAACACTCTGTTCTTTTCAGCCTGCCTTCAATTCTGAGGCACAGAAAAACATTTTCCGCATCTCGCAAAGCCTTCCAGTGGAGGTAGGAAGGAGGATGAGGGTGTGTCTGTAAAATCCATAGTATCTTCCTGTCTGCCTCTTGGTCAAGAGTGTGTTTGTCTCAGGACAGTGCAGGGTTCCAGCCCTCCCCATGCTGCCGAGAGGCAGGCGCGGGACTGTGGGTCAAAGTGCACTCTTGAATCCCAGCAACCGCTGGGGAAATGCAGGGTATAGAGGAAGGCGGTGACTGCAGATGAACAACTGAGGGCTATGGAGGATGAAGTCCCAGAAGTTGGTAGGAACCAGCAGAAAGAGAGTCATTTCTCTCTCTCCAAAGGAAACCACGCAGCCTCCAGCTCCAGAGCCCCTCTCTGGCCCATTCCCAGCTCTGACAGAGCCTTCGAACCCCCTTTCATGGCTCTCCTGCCAATTTTGGCCCAGCTGTCTAGTGGGCTGTTACACAAGATGGGGTTGGTACCTTTGTTCTTCTTCACGGACCGTTTTAGGAGTTTAGAGTCCACCCCAATAATAATAACTATCATTTACTGAATGCTTACCATATGCTCCACGCTGCACATATGTGACCATATTTAATTATCATGGCGATCCTATCAGGTTAGTACTCCTATGCCCACTTTTCAGAGTAGGAAATTGAGGCTTAGAGAACCTTAGTAAGTTGTCCAAAGTTATAGAATGAGTACGTAGGAGAACCAGAATTCCATCCCAGGCCTCAAACATTTAACCCACTCAGTACACCCATTTGACCACTCTGCTGATGGTTTTGCTTCCTTTTTGCCTTGACACATAGATCCTGGGTTTTTTGAAATACTCTGTTGACCATAGTTAAGACACACACTGTAAAATACATACATTGTGTAATAAAGTTGTCTTAGTTCTAAGGTCAAGAGATTGTCTTGAGTTATATTTGGGCCTGAACTTACTCACAGCTTTCTCTCTCTCACACACAAATGTCAGTTAGGGTAAAGTGATGCATCAGGCATATTTTTAAGTTTAACCAGGCATAACACACCCATCTAAATAGATATTTGAGTGTATTGTAATTGACTATGTCCTGAGACATTAAAATGGGATGATTCTTTTTCTTAGCTTCAGCTGAGAGGAAGTGCCAACTACTTCCATGCTCCAAAGTGGTTCTGAGGCTGTGCTCACTATTGCCTGCAGTGGATGGGAGTGTGGGGAGGGGGAGGCAGAAGGGAAATGCCGACAGCTTTTCCTAAAGCTATTCTTGCTTTCCAGTCTCTAGCTACACTCCTGGCTTCTTGAACCTCTGGTGCAGTCTGACAGTCAGCTGAAGATCGTGGTTCTCGGTTACCTTCTTCAGAAGTCCAGCTTGGATGCCCAGTAACCCCATTTAAAATTACTGAACAGTGGTGTTCCTTGGGACTGGGGCACAGTGGACTGGTGACTGACTCATAAAAAGACATCTACAGGAGAGGGAGTAGCCTGTGGCAAATGAGATTACCTGTGTGAGAGTCAGCCTGGAGTCGCTTTAGGACTTTCCAAGACCAGTGTGTGTGGGAAGGGCTGCGGAGCCTACAACGGCAAGCAGCTGGAGTTAGATCACCAGTTGCTCAGGGGCTGAGGGAGAAACTGCAAACACCCAGCCAGAGCAGATTCTTATGTATCAGCATCCAGATAACGTGGGCGAGGGGTCCCCAGTAAAGTGGGAAGTGCCCCATAGGAACAAGAAACAGCTGTAAACTCCTGCCAAGCCCAATGAACGTGAAGGCCAGCTCACAGCAGTAGCAACTCGGAAGGCCTTTCTGTCACCTTTGCCTTTCGTCTCTGCGCCCGCTTCAACTCTGGACACGAAGAGACGACCGTTAGCAGCCAAGGGGGTGTGGGGTAAAGGCACGAGGCAGAGAAGGAGAGAATCTGGCCATGCCCCCTTCCCATTGCAGAGAGAAGGGTGAAACTTGAAACTGTGAAGGCCACTTTGAAGTTTTTAAGTATTGCCTGAGTATTAAATCTCTGTTAATAACCACAAAGATTGTTTGGAGATGTAATATGAACAAGGTCTTTAAAAAACCCAAAACTCTGAGTGTGATCTGCATATTAAGAGACCTACTCAGATTTCACCCTGGGTAGAAGCAAGAACCCCCACGGATACTGTGTGAGTCGGCAGTGGGGGCAGCTGGGGGAAATCGAAGAGCATTAACATGGCGTCCTCTGTGTCTGCTTGTCCAAAGTGCTCCCTCGGTCTCCCTTCCTTTCCTCCACACTCAGCCTGTTTCAGAAATGCTGGTTTCTCAAGCGCAGTTGAACCTCGGGGACTTTGCATTCGGTCTTTCCTTTGCTTGGAATGTTCTTACCCAATTATCTACACAGATTGCCCCCTGGCTTCCTTCACCTCTCTCTCTGTTCCCACATCCCTTTATCAGAATTTATCTGGTCACACAATGTAAATCACCACTGTACCTCACTGCTCTGTCTAGTCCCCTTATCCTACTGTCTTAAGCTTTTCATAGCCCAGATCACTGCCAGACCTCTTGTGTATATTTATTTATTGTGTGCCCGCAGATTGGCAGCTCTGAGAGAACAGAGACTTATTTTGTTCACTCTTCTTCCCAAACATGTAGAATTATGGATGGCACATGGCTGTGGTCCCATTAATATTTGTTGCTGCTGTCATTGAATGTTGCCTCTGCTTCTCTAAATTCCTTTTAGGAGTACAGATTTACTCACCATTTTATACAAGGAAGCCAGTCTGGGTAAGTTGACTTGCACCTTCACATCCAAAGCATGTTTTCTCTGTCTGGGACACAAAGGAACCCAGAGGGGGAATTCACCCAGCACTGAGATGCCATGACCTCTTCCCTTGGAAACTGTACATTAGGATCCCCTGAAGGAATAGATTTTTTTTTTTTCTTTTTGAGAAAAAGGAATGCAGAAACAGAGTTTCATCTCACTATGGCCTGAAGGGCAGTTTTCTTGAATTTTTACCACATGTCCACACAAAACTTTTGCCTTTCTCTCACTGAGGGAAAGAATTTGAGAAATTTCTATGGGAGTCTTATCAATGGAGAGCGCTTTATCAGGGAAAATGATTTTTTTTTTTTTAAAAAAAGTAATCTGAGTCATAGGGAAGTTAGATTCTTCCTGTGACTCGCTGAGAACTTTACCCTAGAGGGAAGGTAAAGGACACCTTTTGGGGACTGGCTACTCAAAGCGGGTGATAATGACACCTACTCCTTGGCTTTCCTCCTGAGAGTCATGTTTTCCCAACACACTTGAGAAGGAATTCTTAAATAAGAAGATGATCCAACAATGCCAGAAAGACCCCCTCCTCCTTCCCAACAACTCTTCTCCAGTGAGTTCCTGGCCTTCAGTCCTTTCCATCATTGTCAGCGCTGTGTCTATACTTGTGAGAAAGAATATTTTTCTTGGAAATTTGACTTGGCTTGAAAACAATGTTTTCAGGGATGGCGAAGATTAATTTGGGGAGCAACAGAAAAACCAGGATGGTATAATTACTGCCCAAGAGCTTCAGAATGTGAGCTCTGGAACTAGCTTGGGTTTGGAGTTGAGCTCCATCACTTGTAAGCTGTGTGACCTCAGACAATTTCCTTAACTTCTCAGTGCTTCAGTTTTTTCATCTGAACATTGGGGATAAGACAACCCACCCTGTATGGTTGTTGTTAGGACAGAATGAATTAATATGTGTAAAAGGCTTAGAATGGTGCTTGGCACATAAGAATAGCTCTATGTTAGCAATTATTATTGTTGTTGGGGTGGTGATTAATCATGATTCCTATCATCATTCTCATCACCATTCTTTGCAAAACATAGTCACTTAGATTCTAGCTGAGGACTTAGCAGAGGTAAAGCAACCAATTGAATCTCTCTCTACAAGATGTTGCCCAGGGTTAGCCATGCTTGATTTTTGGACTTCTTGGCAAAGGAAGCACATAGGTTTGTGACTGCCACTGAGTTAAATTCTTCTAGGACCCAGCAACAGAGCAATTCTGTAGTTTCTTTCCCTCCTTCCGTGCTCCGAGGTTTGTAAGGATCTTTAGCCCATTGACATGAAAATCTTCTAGATGGTTGTAGGGCAATTGGACCAATCAAATAGCCGAAAAATGACGTCCCGTATTCTTAAAAAGAATCGGAAAAAAACACAAAAACCCATCGAGTGAAGTAATATGAAGCAAAAATGGGCTAACCTTTTTTTTAAAAATTGTAAAGCCAGAATAAAAAAACAAACACCAAAATATTTTTTACACTGAATCAAAGCCAAGCTAATATGTATTTGTTTTGTTCCAAGACCCTGGCTTGTGGATTTGACTCAGGAAAGGGTTTTGGCATCATTATCTCAGTTCACCTTTCTCCCTCAGGGTACAAGCCTTGGAACGCAGCAACGGATTTCGGATATCCGCCGCATCACAGCCGCTGCAGGAGGGATTGGCCTTGTGCAGGTTGCCACGGAGCAGGCGGCTTTGGTAAGTCTCCACCCCCCGAAGCCCCTGGTGCCTGCTTTGTGTGCTCCCCCGGCAGCCCCTAACTGTTCTGATAGGCAGTCTCTAAGGATTTCTTTAAGGTTTGCAGTCTAGGGAAGCAGAGAAGTTGACTAGTGGATTAGAAACAAATTCTAAATCCAGTATCTACAACTGTTTGTTTCACAAATGAGGTAACCGTAGGAAAATGCAATCAACAAAACTGAAATAGCCTTTGCTCTGGTGTGAACAGGGGACTCCTAGAATCTCATTAGATTTCGGTCTTTCACCTCCTGGTCTGTAAACAGGAATTCTCTTAGAAGATCTCAGACGGACTTAAATTTTGTGTCTGTGTATATTTTTTTAACTAAAATTTTTATTCTTCAGCTCCAGAATTTCCATTTGGTTCTATTTTATGTTGTCTGTTTGTTGAACTCATTTTTTTCTTGTATTGTTTTCCCGATTTCATTAAATTGTTCTTCTGTGTTTTCTTGTAGCTCTCTATGCATCTTTAGAGCAGGTTTTAAAAAATATTATTTGTTTGGTGGTTCATGTATCTCCATTTCTCGGGGGCCAGTTGATGGAGGTTCACAGGGCTCCTTCGGTGTGTCATGTTTCCCCAATTCTTCATGATCCCTGTAGCCTCTCCTAGACTTTATGGACTGACTTCAGTCAGGAAAGACCTTCACTTGTGGGTGGAGGCATCCTGGGGTGGGCTGTGATCCTGGATCTAGTGGGATAGAGCACCAGGTATGGGGGCTTGTGGTGGCCTTGGGTCCAGAAAGCCATGCTGTCTAGACAGCTCAGGCTTCCGGGGTTCGTATCGCCAAGTGCGGAGTACTTGATGAGCACTGTGGAGGACCTGCACTGGCTGGGAGGCCTGCTGGGGTCCTCAGTGATGCTTCAGGGGTCAGCAGGTAGGGGCCAGGGCAGGCAGTGGTGACAGCCAGAGCTGACGGTGCCCATGCCCTCGGTGGCGGGGCCGGCTGTAGATGCCTGTGCAGTGTGGTGGCAGGGGCCAGCTGCAGACACAAGCAGAGCGGCAAGAGCCATGACCAGCAGCAAGGGCCAGGGCTACCTGCAGGTGCACTAGCAGCTTCGGGGCCCTTAGCTGTCAGCGTGCACTCCTGTGGCTTCAGCATCTCACCACAGGCTGTGCACAGCTCCAAAATTTGTCAGGAGTTGGGCCAGTGGGGCGCAGGCGTGCAGCTGGAGTGGCTCCCTGCAGGGGATGCCAGTGGCACAGGCTGGTGACAGGAGTCAGAGCTGGAGCTGAGCCAACAGTGGCTGTGGAAGCCCCAGCTATTGGGGTGTACTGCCGCAGCCTAATGAAAACCTAGCAGTCAGCATTATCCAAAAGCCATTGCTGACGCCCAGCCTGTCGCTCCATTTAGCCCCATTCTCTGCACTAATGGAAGCTGCTCACTGCCACTTGAATGAGGACCTTTCATACCTGCAAAAAGTAGCAGGTTTCCTTTGCATTTTTCTCTAGCTCACACTATGTTTGTTCATGGGGCCAAGAATTCCACCACCTTCTGTAAACCACAGAGATACACATTTTTAGACAGTGAGAGGGGGACCCCTGGGATTTCTCTTTTTACAGACATCACAGAAGTTGCCTCTTGATTATCATTTGCTGATTGATTGATTAGCTGAGATCCTCTGAATGAAGAGATGGCTACACATTTCTAATAATTATGTTAATATCGCATAATTCAACAAATCTATATGCTTACCATAGCCAAAGAGTTAACATATAAAAGTTTGAAGAGGATGGCAGTTGCTTTGCTTCAGAGCTGATCTAATTTCTCTATTCTAGTCACATCTAATAAAGAAAATACTTGCTAACATTTTGATGCTGACAGTGTGCCAAACACTGATCAAAGCTTTTTGCCACAATCCTATGATGGAGACACTAATAATAAACCCTTTTTAGAGATGAGAAAACTGAGGTTCAGAAAGTTGAAGTAGGTTGCAAAAGTTAATACATTTAAGAAGTGGCAGAGCCTCCTGCCTGACAAAGTCCCATGGGATCCATAACACTGGAGGGCGACTTGGCCTCGGCCTTGCCTGGCAGGCCTTACATTTAGACGTTTGACATTATCTCCACATGCGGTGTTACAGGCAGCCATGGAAGTACAACAGAGAACTGAAAGAAGTCTGTCATACAACTTGGACCACACTGTCCTTAGTACGCTATGGAGATACACACACATTTCATTTTTGTATATGTTAAAGTCTTTAGTTAGGTAAACATAAACATTTTATTTATTTTTTTAGACAGAGGGGGAGAGGAAGGAGAAAGAGGAGAGAAACATCAATGTGTGGTTGCTTCTCATGTGCCTCCTATTGGGGACCTGGCCTGCAACCCAGGCATGTGTCCTGACTGGGAATCGAGCCGGCAAACCTTTGGTTCGCAGGCCGGTGCTCAATCCACTGAGCCACACCAGCCAGGGCTAAACATAAACACTTAAAATATACCATAGTTCTGAAAACCCATTTTGATATTTCTTCATTTTGTAACATACAGAGAATCACAACAATAAAATTGACCTGGCCATGTCTTGACATTGGAGAGGTCCCAATGCACAAAATCATAGGATAAGGAGGGAAATTTAGAGACTGTCTTGTCCATCTTCATTTCACATGTGAGGAAATGGAGACACAGAGATGTTGAGTAACCTCTCCAAGGTCACACAGCTAGAGCGCCCTTCTACGGACAGAGAGACTAGTGTGCTTTGTCCTGCACTCGCTACCAAGCTCATGCTTCCAAGCAAACAAGCAAGAAGAGAAGTCATACATGTGGGCACGGGTATCAGGAACATTGTGGGGTCCAGGAAGCATTGATCTGAGGGCCAATGGCTCCTTTCAATGTAATCTTTTTTGTGAATATGTGCAGAAAAAGATTACATTTCTATAGCATTTTCACATTTCAAAAACTTTTTGGAACCAAGATTCATTATTGAGTCACGTGAACCACCCTGGGAGGGGGCGTGTGTAGGCACTGCTATTTCTTCTTTCTAGATGGGGAAACAAACATCAAGAAATGTTACACACCTTCCCCAAGGTAACACAGCTAGGTAGCGGCAGGGCTGTTCCTGTAATTTAGGACTGCTGGCTTGAGACAGAGCACTGAACAGCACTGCTTTCCTGTACATGATATGTCTCACGGGAATTCCAGATGAGAACAGCACAAGCATTTCTGCTCTCCCGATGCTATTCATAAACCATTTTCAAACCCAGAGTATTTTCTCTGAGAGAAACTATTCTACATGTGATCAGTAACTTAGGAAAAAAAGAAAATTATATCTTCTAAACTATATTCATAAAGTAAATAGTATTTCAGGAAAGATAATTAAACATTTCCAATGCTCCTAAAGTGTTTGTTTTTAGTGGTGAGGTGTAAGATATATTTAAGTGAAACCACCATATTGCAATTAAAAATGCAGCCCTTGTAGTTGCAATTCTTTGTCTAAAGCCCTATTACAAAAGTGGGTATTTTAATTCAAAAAACAAAAACCAGGCACTTCCAGCTTTCCTCCCAGTGTGGAGCTACCACTTGCAGCTGACACAGACAACGGAGAAAACACACAAACAGCATTTGATCTTGCCTTGCTGTAGGATGTTTTCATCTTTCAAGAGACGGAGGGAAAAACAACCTCAGAACTTTACCGCCAAGACTTCCAAATTTGTTGCAACACAACATAATGGCAAAATGCTATTTTCTTAGTGCTCACATTTTTTTTTTTTTAAAACCAACATGGCCAAGAATGCCTTGTTTCATTCCACTCTCAATTTGGAGATGGCAGAGATGCCATGGGTTTTTTGGAGCAAAGCATCGAGTCTAATAATTCAATCTTATCCTCTCTGTTTAATCTGTACTTGAGGCATTTATTTCATGTTTATACTGGTTTGACACTAATCATGCTTAAAAGAGATTTTGTACCGTTTTCCTGTGCAAAGCCGAGCTACAAAAGTAGACTTAACAATGCCAACCACCCCTTTCCCAAGCTTATCAGTAAAAAAAGCATTCAGCCTAAGAAAACACTTCCAGTGTAAACAAGAAAGAGAATTGCACATCTAGCCACATTCCACTGACATCTGTCTGAATAGAGAGAAGTACAGAGACATGTTAAAGAATTTCTCTTTTGATTTAACACCAATATGCCCATTTCTCATACTGCTTTTGATATATTATTATAAGCGATTTGTTGCATGGCTCTTGTATTACATAGAGGAAGCAAGGTATAAAAAAAGCCTTAAATATACTTTAAAGTTCTATACAATGTCATACTTTTCAACCTACTTTAATTATAATTAAGTTGGCTTAAAGATACAGTGAAATCTTATACAATTTATTTATAATTGACATATCTAATATTAGCTGTTTAAAGGATGTCAGCTACCACCCACCCCCATCTCAATTCTCTTAAGACTGATTACTTGGTCAAGGCATGTATTGTAGTTTCTTAATGATAAAAGCATTTGTTTTTATGATAAGGAATGGAAAGCAAACTAGCTGCATAGCTTAATAATTCATCAGACATACCTTGTTTGAAGAGAGCAATTTTTTTTCAAGAATTTTTCACCACACAGAATGGATATCCTTTTTTCCTTAAGCTTTTCTGCATCACAAATCCCATCCAAATTATTCTAAAAAAGAAACAACAACAAGAGGTCCAAGCACCTTTTCTTCTCAGAGGAGCTAATCAAACATTCCCATCAACCTCTGAGCCCTTTGAAAAGCACATTTTACACCACACACACACACACACACACACACACACGCACACACGCACATGCACGCTGCTTCTCACACTGGTTTTAGTGCTGAATTAGGCGGTCCTCTTTCAAATTTCCACTCCCACTTGCTTATTTTAGTGGGGGGATAAGGATTTCTAAATATCCTTTTCTAGCCCAAAGCAAACATTTTCAGTAAGCAAATTCTACAATTAGAAATTCTAAAAAGTAGAAGAGAAGCACCTAGCTAAATTGAAAAATGAAAATACAGAATATAAAGACAACTTCAGCAGGGCAATTCAGTTTTCTCTTTCTTTTTCAAATGCTAGTGAACAGTTGGATTAAACTGCAGAAAGACAACTGCAAAAACCACCAAGCTGAATCAACTAGCCTCTCAGTTTTGGAGTGAAAATGCTTACTTTTCCTACATGTCAGAACTCTTTTTTGGTTTAGTTTGCTTCGGTCCCTCTGCATTTTGGCAAGCTTACTATCGTCTTTGCTGCTAGTGACCGGACACAAGATAATGATAGTAGGAAGCAAAACCTGACTCATGCATGTTTCAAAAACCCAATGATGGGGAGCTCACATAAGAGGCAAAATCTGCTGATTTTAGTAATTTATATATTAGTGTCATCAACTAAATTGAAGGGATTCAGTCCCAAAACATGCATTTACATGTCACAGCGTCATAAAAACCAACCATAGAAAAGTGTATCTGGTGCTCCTTGAGCCTGAAGTGTGTACCGGTGGGGCAGAGCATCTCCTTTCCGGCAGGCAGCGTGGGAGGCAGCGCAGAGCCGTCCCTCCTCCTGCGGGGGAGCCGGCCCAGCGCAGCAGAGTCTCGCCGTCCGCCCGCAGCCCTGCCATGCTCGCCTGCTGGCCCTGAGACCGCTCCTTATGTAAGATTATGGTTTGCATGTTATTTGACCGTGCTTTTTCTTCATTTGGTTCTGCATTTAAATTATTTCTCAATCCTGTTTCTTCTGTAAAATCCTGAGCTTAGGTCCACAGGTGGTAAGGATGGTGCTGTCACACAGAAGGGGGCCTGTCCCACTGTTTGAGTTAGGGACAGTTCAGATGAAATGGCAACCCAAGGATTAATATGATATCATTAATATTAATAATGATGCTAAATGCCATTTATCAAATACTTTTGCTAGGCATGGCGATAAACCCTCTACATGTATCATCCCATTCACTACTTAGAAAAATTTAGAGGGGTTAGTACTGCTATTTCATTTTCCAGCAAAGTGCTATGTTATGACTTAGAGCTTCTTTTATTCATTTAATTTGTTTTCTTATGAAGAATAAGGTAGAATCAAAGGTACATGTACTGAAAAGCATATGAAGAGATGCTCAAAGAGAAATGCAAATTAAAAAGCAACGATGTTTGCAGCAATGAAAAATTTTGGAAATATGTAGCAGTGGTTGCACAACATTGTGAATGTAATTAATGCTAATTAATTAACTTAAAATGGTTAGAATGGTAAATATTTTTGTTATATATATTTACTACAATAAAAAGTAGTTAAAGAATACAAATTCCTTTTTTTAAGAAGCAGTGAAATACCTTTATTTTCATCATCTTGGCAAAAATTAAAAAGCTGGAAAATGCCCCTGACAGACCTGGCAGCCCTCCTGGGCTGTTGGCAGCGTCGGCCACTGTGGCTGTTCCACAGAGCTGTCCCGAAGCCCCTGGTCCCATTCTGTGTGTCCCCTAGGATGCTCTGGTGAGCTTCTTGCCCAGGGCCATGAGAAATCCACCCCTGGAAAATAAATGAGTTAAGTAAGGGAGATGCTCAGTATGATGTATTTTGCAGCAGCTTAAGGCAGAAAACTAGATGTGGGGTTTGAGCATCAGTGCCAAGGCTGGATCACCTAAGTTTGACTCTTGGTTTTGGCACCTGACATTTGGGAAGTAACCTAACCTCTGTTTCTTAGTTTTTTTCATCTGTAAAATGAGACAAAGAATAAAGTCTATATCACAGGGTTATGACAATTAAAGGAATTAATACTTGTAAAGTTCTTGGAATTATGCCTCATATGAAGCAAGTACTAAGTTTTTTTTGTTTTGTTTTGTTTTTTAATAAAATGTACATCAACACTACTATATTCATATTTTCTTCCTGTGTAACAAGTTACCAAACTTTCTGTCTTAAAACAACACCCATTTATTATCTCACAGTTCTGTAGGTCACAGTCTCTGTTCAGGGTCTTATAGGGCTGAAATCAAAGTGCCAGTTGGCCTGGATTCTTATCTAGAAGCTCTGGAAAAGAATCCACCTTAAGTTCATTCAGGTTGTGGGCAGAATTCAATTCTTGCTCTTATAAAATTGAGGTCCCTGTTTCCTTGCTGACTGGCAGCCAAGGGCAGCTCTCAGCTTCTAGGGGTAATCCCACTCCTGGTCACATGGCTCCCTCCAATCCATAAGATACCCTTGGGTGTTGAATTTTATTTAAGCTTGGATTCTCCCTGCCTTCCTCTTTTTTAACAACCCCGAGATACTGCTTTTCAAGGGCTCTTGTGATTACTTAGGCCAATGGGATAATCTGATTACTAACTATAATTACATCCTCAATGTTGCTTTGACCTGTAACGTAACATCACCCTGCTGCAGGGATGAAGATCCAGGAAGCCGTCTGAGAATTCTGCCTCCCACAGCCACTGATCTTAAAAACATTATTCTGGAGGAAAGTAAGAAACAGAATGAGAAACACAATACAATATTGGGATGGTTAATTTTATGTGCCAACTTGGCTATGCCACCAGGAGCTAGGTATTTGGATAAATGTTATTTCTGGTTGAGTCTGTGAGGGTGCTTCTGGGTGAGATTAGCATTTGAATCTGTAGACTGAGCAAAGCAGATGGCCCTCTCCCGTGTGGCGGCAGCACTCACTCCACCGAAGGCCTGAAGAGAGTGAAAGCCTGAGGAAGAAAGAACTCTCTCTGCCTCTCATCAAGTTGGGACCGTGGCCTTCCTCTGCTTTGGGGCTGGGACTACACCCTTAGCCCTCTGGAATCTCCAACTTGCTGATCGTAGATTTTGGATAGAAAATTTATCTGTCTGTCCGTCCGTCCATCCATTCATCTAACTAATCTCCTATTGGTTTTGTTTCTCTAGAGAACCCACACTATTATTAATACAGTTATGAAAAAATATGTACATAAAACAAGATGTGTTTTGCACATAACTGAATGTATGCCCACGAGCCCCATGGTGCCTCAGAGCCTGTACTTGCTGTCCTCTCACTTTCCTGGTGCACACGCTCGCCTTCTGCAAGTCCGTGCTCCAATGTCACCTCCTGGGTAGGGCCTTTCTTGGCCACCCTGTTTAAAATGACACCGGAACCCCCCAGCATTTTTTCTCCCTCTTCTCTGTTTTACTTTTCGTCACAGTACTTACTACTCTTTGATAGTATTTACTACTTAATTTTTTTATTATGCATTCACATACTAGAATGTAGGCTCCTGGAAGGCAGGGTTTTTAAAATCGGTTTTGGTCACTGATGTGTTCCTAGCCCTTGAAACAGATACGTAATAGGTATATATAATAAATATGGACTAAGTGAATGATTACAAGTATATTAGAATATTTACCTATGGGGAGGGAGAATTGGTATAAAATGGAAAAAAACATTTAAGCAAAAGTCCTGGAGTCTCGTGTTGACCAATGATGATCATGCTGTGAATCGGTTCAACTCTCCAACCCAAGGCCGGCAGCAGCAACATTTTACCTATAAAACAGTCAAGTTGGTAGCCTCAGGGAAATCTAACTTCTTTAAAACAAGATCACGGCTTCCTGGTAAGGGCCTTGAACTTGTTACATGGCATGAACTGAACTTCTAGATTATTCCTAGTTGAGAACAGAAATTGTGATGTTCAGTTTTCCTGCATTGCTACTCAAGGTTCTGTTTTGCTCGTGAATCCCCTATGGTTGCTCGAAGACATCAGTCCTTTCTGAAATAGCTGTTTGTCACTATATCCACTTAGTGTCACAGTTTTGTACTGTATTTAGTGCAAAATCTCAAATCTCTTTTAGAACATTCTGTATTAAAAGTTTTTATTATTTTCATAAACACTGAACTTGATGGCTCTTTAAAATACTGCCTTATTTTTTTCTCTTTTGACTCCAGAGATAGAACTCAGGGAAATCAATGTACACGTCATATTACTAATCCATTCTTTTATGTGACTTTTAAAAATGCAGGATGGCAATTTAAGAGGCTAAGTCATGAGGTAGCTTTTCAGACACCCCTGATGCTTTGATTCTATGCCAGTATAAAACACAAGAGTTACACCTTTTATAACACAAGCTCACTGAAGTGTTGAAGGCGATATTGTACTTAGTGTTACATCAGTTTTACATAGAAATGTGATTTGCCTTGAACTCCTCTACAATAGTTTTGAGGCTTTTTTCTCCACGCACTTTGGTAGAAGCTTGCTGCACTGAGCAGGCGTCCTTGCAGTTCCCTGGCCACTGTTGAATGTTACTGCTGAGAACACATGTTCTGTGTAGTGTCAAGGGGAGTGGAAAATTGGCTAACATAATTGACTTTTGTTTAATTTATATTATCACTACCTGTGTGAAGCAAAGAGGTTACATAGAAGAAAAGCATATCTTTCAAAAAACTGGTGGAACCAAATAGAGAGCATCAATAGCTTACAAATAGGTAGGTAGACTATAAGTGGACAAAAGGGGTTTTGCCAAGGAATGTAAAAGGGCCTCTGAAACTATAAGGGAGAGTTCTTAAGTATATATCAGAGGGAAAAATGGATTTGAGATTTGATAGAAGTTATTGATTATGATGTAACAGGTAAATGTAGTCCAAATGTGGTCCAAAGGAGATAGTGGACCGATAGAATTCATTTTTTTTTCCTTTGTCTGTTAAAAATTGTTGGGAAGATGACTATTTCTAAATGCTTCCCTGAAATAAATGAGCTGGAACCACTGTAGAAGGTCTGGAAAAAGTCCAGCCTTTGTTAATACAATGAGAATTGTTGTGAGCGACACTGAAGTAAACTGGCATCCAAGGAGTGGGCTGAATGTGTACGTGTGAACAATCATGACTTCACTTTGTTAGTCAGTGAGGGTGGTAGATGCCATTGAGTGAACATGTGTACTGTGTGGCCATCACATTCAAAATGTCTGAGCGAAGAGAGCAATGGATCTGCATTAGATTTTGTGTTCAGCTTGAACATTTTCCCATGGAAACTATTTGGATGATTCAGAAGGCTTTCAGGGATGATGCATTGAGTGTAGCACAAATAAAAGTGTGGCACAAATGCTTCAAAGATGGTGGGGAGTCTTTTGAAAGTGATCCACATTCTGGAAGGCCTGCAACAAACAGAACACCTGAGAATGTTGAACATGTATGGGCTGCAATCAACAAAGATCGGTGACTGACAGTGCGAGAACTAGAAGCTGATCTGGGGATTCCAAAAACCACTGTGTCCAAGTTTTTGATGCAGGATCTTGGCCTGAAACATCTCCTGTCATTCTGCAGCTCCTACTACCAGAGCAGAAGGAACATCATGCTGTAGTTGCTAATGACTTGATTTAAACCACTACTAGTGAACCACATTTCCTCAAGGTCATAACCTGAGATGAATGGTGGCTCTATGGCTATGATTCAGAAACAAAGGCTCAGTTATCCCAATGGAAGTTACCTGGTTCTGCACGCTCAAAGAAGGTATAACAAAGTTTCAGTAAGATCAAGACCATGTTAACTGTGTTTTTTGATTGGGAAGATATTGTCCATCACTAGTGCGCCCCTCCAGGACAAACAATCAATAAGGAGTACTACCTCAAAGTTCTTTGTTGGTTGAGAAATGCAATACGACAAAAATGGCCGCAGCTATGGGCAACTGGTGATCGACAGCTTCATCAACAAAGCAACAAAGCATCCGCACATGCATCACATCTCCTGAAGAATTTTTTGGCAAAATATCAAATCACCCATGTGACTCAGACCCCCTACATCCCAGTTTGGCTCCTTGTGATGTCTAACTTTTCCAAACACTAAAATCACCTTCAAAAGGAAAGAGATTTCAGACCACTGATGAGATTCAGGAAAATACAACGGGGCAGCTGAGGGTGATTGGGAGAACTGTGTGAGGTCCCAAGGTGCCTACTTTGAAGGGGATTGAGGCATCATTGTCCAAAGTACAATGCTTCTTGTATCTTGTATCTTCTTCAATAAATGTCTTTATTTTTCATAGTACATGGCTGGATACTTCATGGATGGACCCCATCATATATTGGACAACACTCACAATATTCTAAGCTAACCTTACAGAAAAATACATGTAAGTAAATCACTGTGATTGCAGTAGAATAAAAGAGATTGAAAATCCCAGAGGATGATATTGGGAACTAGAGGTTAGAACATAGATCCTAGCATTAAAAAAAGGTTGCTGGTCTGGCAGATTAGAAAAATACAAAAGTACCTTATTCAAAACAAAGGCTCAGAATAGTTGGCAGGAGATTATAGGCCTTATATCTCTCCCTTTAATACCAAGTAAGCAAGTGGGATCTAAACTAAAGGACTGGTTCACTGAACACTGGGCAGCTAGGGCTCTGCTGACGTAAGGTTTGCTGTGCTGAGCTGTGCAGCCCCTCTTCTCACTATAGGTCTGCGGGTTGGCTGAAGAACATCTGCTCTACATGTGTTTATTTGGGCGCCCATGCTGCAGGGTAACAGCTGTACAGGGAAAGAGCTTCTCAGGACAATGGCAAAGTCACAAGAGGGCAACAGGAAACATCTAAATTTTCTTCAGGCTTAGTCTTAGAGCTGGCACGCTGTCATATCTGGCCCATCCCATTGTCCAAAACAAGTTTTATGACTAAGCCCAAAGTCCAGGGACAAGGAATGAGACTCTATCCATAAAGAGGCTATGGCAAAGATGTGAATGAAGAGAGGAGTGAGGATTTTTATAGTCCATACACTGGCATTTTATCAGCGTCTATGTTTGCCATAGTGTCTTTCTTCCTGTATCTTCTGTCAGGATTCAAGTTTCTTCCTGCTGATAAAAATATTCAAGACAGTAAGAATTGATAGAGACTTTAAAATAATAAAATAAGTATGCTTTTGTCATAAAATACATCATCTTACTCAATGGGGAAGCATTTCTACTAAGATCAGAAACTCAAAAAATACCTACTATCTCTATGACTATTCACTTTGTAGTAGAGATGTTAGACGATGCAATACATTTATTAAAGGGAAAAGAATTAGTAAAAAGCAAGTAACACTACCCCTATTTACCAACAGAGAAATTGATATAGGTATGTGTACATGTATCTTTTAGCCCTGTTTCCTGGGGATGCTAGAAGCAATGAAACCTCACTACTGATGAGCATATGTAGAACAAAAACTTGATTTCTAAATATCATTCTTCAATAAACAGAATTGCATATCTTAAGAAAATATCTGATTCTAGGGTTGGGAATGGGAAAGTACAGTATGTACCTGGAACATTTGGAGCCAATAAGTGAGAAAAATGATGGCAACATGTCATGAGGATGCAGTAGCCAACTTAAAGGAGCTCTCAATAGCCAAATGGGGGACAATTTGAACAAGCCAAGTAATGATATTAATGAATTAAAACATAATAAAATAACAACTTGGGGTTTGTACCAACATAAATAAATGAATAAATAAATGGGGGAAAGGAACAGCTTTTCTTTACAAAAGAATTCTAACTAACAAATGAAAAAAGAGTGATGAAATAGAAAATTACTGTTCAGCAAATAACACAGTAATGGGTGAGAAGATGATGAGAAACCGGATAGTTATGTAGTCTCCAAGCATCTACCCTGAGGCCACTTACTAACTGAATAAGGGAAAATAATATTTTTACAATGGAGAAACCTGGAAGATACCACTTAGTCTAGAGATCACCAAGTACATTATTAGTCATTAGACAAATTGCCATCAGGTGCCTCCTAACATGAAGTACTGGGAAAGACACAGGTATTCTAAGGTATTCTTGCTAAAAAATTCATAACTGACTTTAATTATGGGGACACATCAGACAAACCCAAACAGTTACAGCCTGCAAATGTAGGAGGCTCATACTTTTCAAAAGTGCCCAGGTTATGAAGGGCAAAGACTAAGGAACTGTTACAGGTTAAAGGAGCCCAGATATTGTAATGAATGTAATATATGCTCTTAGATTCAGTCTTGGACCAGAAAAAACAGATGTTAATGGGGACATTGGTGAAATTTAAATGAAGTCAAAAGATTAAATAATGATGTTTTATCAACATTAACTTTCTGATCTTGCTAATGAATTACAGTTATGTAAAATGTTAGTGTTTGAGGGAGCTGGGTGAAACATATACAGAAATTTTTCAAACTATTTTTACAGCATTTTTGTAAATCTGAAGTCACTTTGATATAAAAAATAAATTTTAAATAAGGCAAATGATGATGTAATGAATAGAAAACTGGATTTGAAATAGATAAGTTTTAGTGCAAATAACATATTTGTGTCAGGTGACTTATCTTCACATCTTTGCCTCTTCAATCTGGAACAAGTCATTTGAACACTCAGATGCTTCATTGATAAAATGAGAAAAATAACTTGCCTGACCATTTTGACTATCAAATGAGATAGAGCAGACAAAATAGACTACCCTGTAATCTGTAAACTGCTGCGCAAATTGTTATTATTAATGATTCTTATTATATAGCCTTGTTCTGGATAAGATCAGAGTATTCAGGAATCAGATCCTTTTCTTCATATTTATAGCTGCTCTGGAGGAGAAGGATATAGCACATTTTACAGTTTTCCTATGGCACCCACCAGTGCTGGCTTGTGAAATCTGTGCGAATGAGGAGTAGAAGCCAGACCTTGGTGGGGGACCATCAAGGTGATGTACCTGGAGATGAACCAGATTTCCGCCATGTGCATAAAGGAAGTGCTCAGCGTGCCCTTTAACCAATACAGAAAAGGGGCCTGGCTCTCCGTATAGAATGGTGACCCGCAGCCGGGTGGAAGGGGTTGGAGTGGTGGGAGTGTTGCTGCCGGAAGGTGGTCCTGCGCGTGCCCATCAGAGGTAGGAAGAATAGAATTTCTGTTTGAAAAGGCAAAGTGTGAGATGGGTCAAAACTGAAGTGGCATAAAATCCATGCGAGAAATCACAAAAGAAAAGGTCGATAGGTTTAACAGGATTATTACCAATAAACATATAACATGGTTTTTTAAAAATCCACACATACACTGTGAAGGAATTAAAAGACAAATGACCAAATGGGAGAATGTATTTGTAATAAATATGACAAATGGTTAAGATTTGTAAAATATAAATACTTAACGTCAATAAGAAAACCTAAAAAAAAATAAAGAAAACCCAACAAATGGAAAAAGCAAGCCAATGATATAAACAAATGCACACACACACACAGCAAATGGACAATAAACATGTGGGAAGAACCATTTAACCTATCTGGACATTTGAAAAATACAAATTAAAATGACACTGAAACACTATTTTCAGTCTGTTAACTTGACACAGGTTTGTTAAAGAAAATATTTCACATTAGTAAGGGTGGAGACCAGCATTTTCATGTACTACTTACATATAACAAGCAGTAGAAATTGATATAACCAAATTTGTGGTAAAATTTTGGCAAACAATTTGGCAGGCTGTACCATGAGATTAAAAAAAAAGTTTGTAATCTTTGACCTAACAATTGGCCATCTGGAAATCTATCCTAAAGAGAAAAACCAGAGATGTGTTTGATTGTACCTAGGCACAAGAAAAATATAGTCATCCCTTGGTTGGTTCCAGGTCCTGCACAGACACCAAAATCCACAGATGCTGAAGTTCCTTATATAAAATGGCATAGTGTTTGCATATAAACTTACACACATTACCTCATAGAGTTTAAATTATCTCTAGATGACTGAGAATACCTAATACAATGTAAGTAGTGTGTAAATAATTGTTGTACTCTATTGTTTAGGGAATGATGACAAGAAAAAAAATCTGTACACCTTCAGTACAGGCACAACCATCTTTGGCCCACCATACATGGCAGCAACAATGAATTGTGTAGTTTTTTTTTTTTTTGGCTGGGTACAGTGAACTTTATTGATGGTACTGACAAAGTAGGGCTCCTTAAGCTCCTACCTGCTTTAAGTTGTCTAGGATGGAAACTGGAGGTCAGGAGATTCTCAGTGTGTTAGGGGATTCATTTGTGGCAAGGGCTCCCTAGCAGCTAAGGACCTCTCTTCCTGTTGCTGGGGCTGGTGGTCTGGGGGCTCTTACTCCTTGGAGGCCATATGGACAATAAAGTCCACTACCCTGTTGCTGTAGCCAAATTCACTGTCATACCAGGAAATGAGCTTGACAAAATGGTCATTGAGAGCAATGCCAGTGCCGGCATTGAAGGTAGAGTGGGTGTAACTGTTAAAGTCGCAGGAGACAACCTGGTCCTCAGTATAACCCAGGATGCCCTTGAGGGGGCCCTCTGATGCCAGCTTTATACTATGCTGATGTTGTCATATTTGGCAGCTTTCTCCATGCAGCAGGTCCGATCCACAACCAGCACATTGGAGGTGGGGACACAGAAGACCATGCCAGTGAGCTTCCTGTTCAGCTCAGGGATGACCTTGCCCACAGCGTTGGTAGCATGAGTAGAAGCAGGGATGATGTTCTAGACAGCCCCTCAGCCATTGTACCACCACTTCCAAGAGGGGCCACCCATGGTCTTCTGGGTAGCAGTGATAGCAAGGACTGTGGTCATGAGTTCCTCCATGATGCCAAAGTTGTCATAGATGACCTTTGCCAGGGGTGCCAAGCTCTTGGTAGCACAGGAGGCATTGCTGACAATCTTCAGGGAGTTGTCATGTTTGTCATGGTTCACACCCATCACAAACACGGGGGCATCCTTAGAAGGGGCAGAGATGATGATCCTCTTGGCTCCACCCTTCACATGAACCCCAGCCTTCTCCAAGGCAATGAAGACACCAGTGGACTTCACTACATATTCAGCACCAGCATCACCCCATTTGATGTTGGCAGGATCTCACTCCTGGCAGATGGAGGTGGACTTTCCATTGATGACAAGCTTCCTGTTCTCAGCCTTGACTGTGCCTTTGAAGTTGCCATGAGTAGAATCATACTGGAACATGTAGACCATGTATTTGAGGTCAATGAAAGGATCATTGATGGTGACAACATCCACTTTGCCAGAGTAAAAAGCGGCTCTGATGACCAGACGCCCAACATGGGCAAATCTATTCACTCTGATCTCCACCATCTTGTCTCAGGGTTGAGGCTGGTGCTGTACAGCAAGATAGAGCTATGTTGGACAGGAGGAGCAGAGGGCCATATTGTGTCTTTAAAAAAATTTTTTTTTTATCAACAGTTGGTTGAATCTGCAAATGTGGAACATGCTAATACAAAGGTCTGACTGCAAGCAGATAGTTTATGCAGCATCCCTGGCCAATTGGCTCCCACCGGAGGGGGTTTGTGGGTGGGGTCTTTCCATTACTCTCGTCTCAGAGTCCCTCCATGATTCAGCACCGGCCAGTGTACTCCTGGGATGTTCACTAAGGCATGGTGTTGTGCCCCAAAGCCCAGGTTGTTATTAGCACAGTGGCTGAGGAGAGTGTCTAGACTCTTAATAGGTGGGGACTGGAGTTCAAGTTCTGCTATGTTGAGTGGCTTTGCCTTTCTATGCCTCTGGACTTGGGAAATATTAATAATGGCATCTGCCATATTACAAACGTTCCCCTTTATCCATGGTTTTGCCTTCTGGCCAACTGTAGTCTGAAAATAGTACATGGAAAATTCCAGAAAGAAACAGGAATTTTCTTTCTGGAATTTAAATCATGAGGTTTAAATTGCATGCCATTCTGAGTAGTGTGATGCAACCTCGTGAGGTAGTGCCCTCAATGTAAAAATCATCCTTTTGTCCAGCGTCTTCATGCTGTATGTGTTCTCTGACTATTAATCACTTAATAGCCATCTCAGCTATCAGATCTACCGTGAGATATCACAGTGCTTGTGTTTGGTTAGCCCTGTTTTACTTAATAATGGCCCCAAAGCACAAGAATAGTGATGCTGGCAATTTGGATATGCCAAGGAGAAGCTATAAGGTGCTTCCTTTAAATGAAAAAGTGCAAGTGCTTAAAGTAATAAGAAAAGTATCATATGCTGAGGTTGATAAAAATCTATGATAACAATGCATCTTCTATCCATGAAGTTGTGAAGAAGGAAAAACAAATTTGCACTAGTTTGCAGAGAGAGGCTACATTCACATAGCTTTTATTACAGTATATTGTTATAATTGTCCTATTTAACTGTTATTGTTAATTTCTTACTGTGCCTAACTTATCAATTAAACTTTATCATAGGTATGTATGTTTAGGAGAAAACATAGTATGTCTAGGATTTGGTACTGTCTGTGGTGTCAGTCATCCACTGGGGGTCTTGGAAAGTATCCCTGGTGGAAAAGGGGGGATCGCTGTATTAATAATACTTATAGAGCATTTACTCTATATCAGGCAGAGTTCTAAGCATTTTGCACATATGAATTTATTTAATCTTCAACAAACCCGATGAGCATCAATCATTCTAGAAATGAGAAAATAAGAGAGAGAGTGACATCCCATGGGGCTATACAGGCAGGAAATGGAGTCAGGGGTTAAACCAAGTGGTCTCTCACCTGACCGTGCTGTCTCCACCCCCGGTTGCTGTGAGGATCAGGACAGGAAAAAAATACTCGAAAGAGATCATTTAAAATAGTAGCTCAGGACTTACACCTAAGACCTCTTTTATTACTTGAAAGGTAATAATAAAAGACAGAACTGGGAGCACCTATCTTGGCAGCATTTGCTAATAATTCTGCATTTGAAACTCAAATGAAGAGATCCTGATTAGATATAAAAATGAGGATTGAAAAATCTTTATTTTAAACCACTAGCTAGTTGAGAAGGGATGTCTTGCTAAGTGAGAAAAAAATGGAAAAAGTTTGGTTTGGGTGAGCTTATTTTTCCAATTTTCTGAATATAAAATTTAATGCAGACCGGAGACTTGGTTTTTCAGCAAAGGGAGGTTTTCATTGGCCTGATTTGTCTAGCTAGATTTCATTCCACTCTGCTTTTAGGTTGAGGAGGATTAATTTAATTTTCTAATAAGAAAATGGTTTGCTTTCACATGTTTTGTGATGTGTTAATATATGAAAAGATTAATTAGCATAAAAGATTAATGACAAAGCACTTGAATTAAATGAATGCTAATTATAATGACAGCTGAACATAACCACTCCATTAGAAGAACAGGAAAATGAAAATAGCACAGTGAAGAGAGTATGAAGTTCCCAACCAGGTGAGAGGTGAGCAAGGGCAGGTACACTCTGTTTCATGAAAGTGCAGAAGTCTGGTGGTCAGTGTCCAGCTAATGGGCTGAGTCATGGGGCAGTGGCCATCTTACAGAGTCCAGGAGGAGTGCACTTGACCAATAGATCCCCTAATCTAGCCAAATTGTATTTAGAGATGCTCCCTAGTATTGGGTTGGCCAAAAAGTCCGTTTAGTTTTTTCCATAAAAGACAAGACACATTTTTCATTTTTACCAATAACTATTGATTTGGATATTTTGAGTATGTTGGCTATCTCCTACTATTAGCTTCTAGTGGGTAGAGGCCAGGGGTGTAGCTAAACATCTTCTGATGCCCCACAGCAAGGAATTACTTGGCCAAAATGTCAGTAGTACCAAGAAACTTTGCAAACCACCTTTTGACACGTTGGATCAGTCACAGCACCTTCTCCACACACTGTACAAATCTTTTTCTGCATTTCAGTTGTGTTTTTACCTTTCTTGAAATAATACAACATAATATGCCAAAAATGTTGCATATTTTCTTCCGTCTTCAATATTACAATGGCTGCACAAAAATTCACCAATTTTGATGTTTTTTTAAAGGCATGCTAATATGACAGTTGTCACAATACAATTTAACAAAATTATTTCAAATGAAGTTAAAGACGACTAAGCACTACTAGAGCCATTATATGGAAAAAACTAAATGAACTTTTTGGCCAGCCCAATATTTTGAGACACTGAGTGACCTGTCTGAACTCGGTGCGTGGGTTGGGGTGTTTATTCACCTCTTTGCTCTCTGACAGCTTCTTTTCACCTTCCTATGAGGATGCCTCTTCTTCTGTCTGTTCCTTAAAAATGACTATCCTTAGCAGGTGCCCTTGTAGTTTGTTGAATTCACTTCCATAGATTTAAGTAAAACATATTTGCTGAATTCTTTCAAATCCTTATCCCTGGACTCTCATAGGTTCCCCTAGCTATTATTCATTATCATCTTGATACTTCACAGGTGCCTCAAACCAAATGTCTAGAAATGTCTAGAGGGGCTTGTCATCTTTCTGAATTCCCTGTCCTAGTTTGTGGTAGCTTCACTCACTCAGTTGTATAGGTCAGAATTGGAGAATAGTCCCCACTCTTGTTCCAGCCTCATTGTTTTTCCTTAAGAAATGTTTTATTGAGATGTAATTCACATATAAAATTCACCCATTTAAAGTGTACAATTCAATGGCTTTTGATATATTCAGAGTTGCGCACCATTTATCACAATCAATTCTAGAACATTTTCATGACCCCACAAGGAACACCCCTTGGCTATTCTCCAACCCTCCTCCTCTCAGCCCCTGGCAACAACTAATCTACTTTCTATCTCTATAGATTTGCTAATTCTGGACATTTCACATGAATGGACCATACAATATGTAGCTTTGTGTGACTGGTTCCTATAGTTTAGCATAATGTTTTTGAGGTTCATCCGCCGTTGTAGCATATACCAGTACTTGAATTCTTTTTAGGGTTAAATAAAATTCTACCATGCTCATCAGTTTTTTGACTTGACAATTGTGCACATTCTTAATTTGTTTCTATATATTTTTTAAATTTTTATTTGTTTTTTATTTTAACATTTAAAAAATATGATTGATTGATTTTTAAAGAGAGAGAGGAAAGGGGAAAAAGAGAGAGATTGGCTTTTGTTGTTCCACTTATGTATGTGTTCATTGGTTGTTTCTTGTATGTACCCTGCCTGGGAATCTAACCTGCAATCTTGGCATATCAGGACAATGATCGAACCAGCTGAGCTACCCAGCTAGGCCTGATTATTTTTCTATCGCAAATATTTTAAGAAATTTTTTTCAAATTTATTTTCAAATATTTCCTATCTATAGAGCTGTAATATAAAAAAGAGTGTTTTTAAATAAAATGTATTGTTTATAGTTATTATATCATTTTTCAATCATTAATCGGAATTTATTTGACATTTCATTATTATTTTTTTTTGTTTGTTTCTATGTTTCCAGTCTCATCACCTCCAGTTCATTCTCTGCACGCCTTCCAGAGGCAGATTACATCCTGCTTATAATCTTTTGGTGGCTCCCCATTGCTTGCAGGAGGAGGCCTACACTCCCGAGTGTGGCATGCCAGCTCTATGGTATGCCCATTGATAACCCAGCCTCTTTCCCATCCCTGTCCTTCTGCCCCTGGGCCCAGCCAGGAGGGGCCGTCTGCTTTGTTTGTTCTGTGTGGTGTGACTCCTTCCTGTCTTTGCAGGTGCAGCTCCTCAGCTGGGAATGTCCTTCCTCCTAGACTCCACCCAGCACACCCCTGCTCATTTTTCTCTATGCGCGTATCTTCTCCATTTTGAGTTTCCATAGGACCTTGAAGGCAATTCAAGGTATGTGTCACTTGCTATAATTATTTGTGAATATCTGTGAACTTGAATCCAGGAGCTAAGTGTTCTCCTCTGTCTATCCACAGGGCCTGGTGCAGAGCCTGGAAAACAGGCAGAACTTGATAAATGTTTGTTAAATAATTACATGCTTAGAGATAGAAATATATTTTTAATATTCTTGTTAGTAGCTTACAAAATCATAAATAATGTGAATATTTTTGCCTGAGCACATGTGTAATACCTGGCATTGCTAAATATCAGACTGTTCTAAAAAGAATTTTAAAGCAAAGCTACTATTAAAAAAGAATAGAAATTTTATTTTCTAGTAATGGTTTAAGTTCTCAAAAATTCACTAGACAGTTGCCCACCACTGTATTTCACTCTGACACTGATAGCTCAAGAATCTCAGTACATTACTGGTTTGTAGAAAGAATCTGTTCTTAAATTTCAATGTGCAAAGTGCCTTTCACCCAGATGCCATGAATTTTGATCATGAAATTCTTGTAATACCTGAAGGCATGATCATTAAATGTAGGTATCGAAGGCTCTGTTGCCACACACTAAATGTAAGATGCCAAAATAGGATTCCTTCTTTTTAGGAAGTGAGTGGCTGCCTCTCACTGAATTGATCACTGGTCTACATGTCGTTCTGATACTGCAGTTAATTCCATGGCTTGTGTTTGATCGTTCTGAGGATTTAACAGCAATTTCAGTTTTGTAGAGTTCTTGCTCTCTTTAATTAATAGCAACAGTATGAAAATGGTCTTTTGGAATTCTCAGATCAGGATGGAATTGTAAAGTTAGTTGGTTTGGCAAACAGGTTCACAGGTGCGTGATATTCAAGGGCACATTGCAGCCTTTAAGCGCTGCAGCACCCTCTTGGATTTATCCCACGTCCCCGACTCCTTCTCCGTCTCCTTTGCTGGAACTTCCTCCTTTGCTTTTCCTCTATTTGTTGGCGTCTCCAAGGCTCAGTCCTAGGTTCTTTCCTCTATTTTACTCCCGTCCTAGGTTCTCATGGTTTTCCCTTCTTTATATGTCCATAACCTCTATTCTGCACGTGAGGGCCCCGAACCCCAGGCTCTGGACTTCTGATGCCAGTGTCAGGGCAGGTGCTATACTTAGAGAGGGACCCCTTTCCCTTTACCACCACGGTGGCTATCCCGCCCGGTTACCACATTAAGACCCATACTGGGGGTGCGGGGAGTAAAATTTATGAGTTGAAAAGGCTATTAATTATCATTAAAGAAGATATCTTATGATAAATTATTTTATGATTTCAGCATTGGAAAGCTCATTTCCTGCCACACATAGCCAAATGCATTGCAGTTTGTTTTAGTTTCAAGCTTTCTGGCTCTAAATTTAAGAGTGAACTCAAGCCAACCAGAGTTCAGATTCTCTGTGGGTGGTCTGCCCTCCCTCTTTCCCTAATTTTGTAGTTGGAAACACCTTAAAAGGAAGAAAAACTCCCCTCTGGGCAAAATGAAGCAAAAATGTAAACCGCTTCTTAATGCTATCTTGAACAAATGTATGTTTCCTATCATTACACTTCATGGTTTAGAGTAGGCTTTTGAGAGAAAATGGGGAAAAGAAATAGAAAAATATTAAAGCACATGCATAAAATCATAAACATAGAAGAGAGGGTTCTGTGAGAGTTTACTGGGGGGGGAAAAAAGTAAACTGATCTATTTTGTTCTCACGCCAGCTGAATTTTTAGCATCTCTAAGAACAGGCTGGTAAGAATAAAAAACAGGCTTTCTCCATGCTTCCCAGTATCTGCGGAACCCAGATCACTGTGTACTCTTCGCCATCGTCTCTTTGGTCAGTCAGTTCAATGCCCAGTTCTGCCTGAGAATCTCCAGGGCATTGCACCATGTGGACATTCATGATACTCTGCACACTTTCGAACTCAGGAAACATGTCTCATCTCTGCTTGGTGACTTTGACTTTGCTTTTCTTTTTCAGGTGAAAAAGGGGATTCTGGTGACATAGGACCCCCTGGCCCTCACGGGGAGCCAGGTATTGCATAAAGGCCCCAAGGGTTTTTAAAACATGTATTAAAATTGCATCTTTGGAAAAAGTGTAACCCGGGAACTAAAACCGCCCCAGGCTGGGAAACGGGAGTGCATGGAACTGCCACGTGCTCTCCTCATCTGCCACACCCTCCGAGGCTGTTCCAGGATCCACTTCCTTCTACCTGAACGCCTTCACGTCCTTCTTAGGACTGCAGCCTGCTTGCCCACGATGTGCGATCCTATCTCCCACATGATTCTGCTCAGACACACCACCCTAAGGTACAGTGTCCTCTCTCAGTACCTCGCTGGGGGCCACAGGGTCCTCTCTTCCTCTGGCCACCAAGCTTCTGAGAAAAGCACACCTTTCTGGTTTTTCCTCCTCATTCCAGACATCCTTGCAGCCAGCTCCCCCTCAACCCCTCCTTTACTCCACACACACGCCAACAACGCCCGATTCACACCCTAACCCACGTGTCACCTCCGAGACTCCACTCGGATGTCTTAGAGGCACCTTTGGCTCATGTGTTCCTCTTCCCAACCCAGTTTAACTATGGTGCCACCTCCCACGGAGTCACTGAGGCAGGAACCTGGTGTCCCCTCTAACCCCTTCTATTGCACCCCAATATTCAATCACTGCACCCTGGTTCCACCACCACCATTGTTCTCAAACGCTTTGTCTTCTCTCCACCTCCACGGTTACTACCCTGGGTCAAGTCACTGAAGTCTTGGCCTCCAGAACCTGTAGGGTCTGCTGAGAAACATTTATATTTTGGGGAGTGCGTACTTCCTTCTTTTCTGTGCCTCGCCGATGATTCATCTTCCTGACAACAGGTCTCCACGAGCATCCCATGTGAGTGCAGCCAGCTAAGGAAGGCCGTCAGGGAGATGGACAACCAGTCACCCAGCTGACAAATGAGGTAAAATTCATAAAAAAGGGTACATTCATCTCCAAGCGTTTTCTGTCCTGTGCATGTTATACTCCGTGTCCAGGAGTCAGAGGTCTGCATAGAGGAGGCCCCAGCCCTCTATCATGGTGGCAGCGGGAAGGAGCCCCCTGTCCCAGAGTCCAGCACTGACATGGCCCCCCGTCTCCCATGGTGACAGCACCTTCCCCCCTTGCCTTCCCATCTTCACCCCTGCTCTGGACTTGTCCTCAACCTAAATATGACTCTCCTCTCCCCTCTCTGCCAGGACCCTGTTATCTGTAGATAGGGATCATCAGGGCTCAGGCAGTGTGGATGGATGACAAATTCACTCCTTCATGCCACCCTTTGAGCAAGGACCATGGAGGGCCTTAGAACTAGGAGGGTCAGCACTATCCCATGGCATGAGACAGGCAAGGCTCCCACTGCACATGGTGTCAATTCTTGGGTTCAGGAGATGGGGCGAGGGGGGCATCTGTGTGTCCTGGTGTCAAAAGTGTTTGGACAAGAAGACTAAGGTTCCCTCCTCTCTCTTCCACCACCATCTAAAGACCCTGGCTAGGCTGAATTATGTATATTTACTGCAACGATTCATCTGTAAAATGGGCTGATGCCCACCCATGCACATTACTACTGTTGTCTCTTCTTAATAAAGAAATGGTTCAAATGAGAGGAATGTTGAGAAGGAGGTTGTCCAGGTCAGACAAGGACATTGTGCAGGTCAGATAGGGAGGCTGTGCAGATCATTCAGAGGGTGTGTGGTGATTGCAACCTGATTTACAGGTGTGGTGGGACAGGAACAGGCAGAGAGGAAATAAAAAGCTGTTTCAAGTGCCAAGAGGACCAGAAACATAAAGTGCTTGATTCCTGCTGGAGATGGGGTTGAGAGAAAATACAATATTATTCCTACAGATATGACTCTTTTAGTTTCACTGAGGTAACGGGCTTTGGACAGGAAATCAGTGTTTATTGTTACCAGCCTGGGGGAGAAAATGAGGGCCCAATCCCTGGGCTGCCTCCGGGAAGTGATTTATTTGAAACAAAGGCCAACTCCTTGACCATTATCGGTGCCTGAAGGTGGCCCTGGGCACTACTCTGGTCTGAGCTCAGTGCTCCGGAAGCTGCTCGGTGACTCCGATAGAGCTGAGGGCACATGGCCTCTTCCCAGCCAGATCCAGCCGCACAAAAGAAAGAAACACCCCCAGTCAGGGCCAGCAGGGCATCCTCTCCCTAAGTCCTGGGCCCCCAGCCCGCAGGCCCTAGAGTCACAGAGGCTTGTCCAAGTGTCTTTCTTCCAGAGTCAGGGGAGCAGCTGGGCTCCCTCAGACCCACAGGTCTTTGTGGGTGTTCATAGCATGGCTGAAATGTCGGCGAGAAAAAGATACTTCGAGGCCTGGCATCTGCCGCTATGCCCATCACCCCTGCTTCCTGCACACACTCAGATGGTGCAGAGCTCATAAAACAGTCATATTCTACAGAACAGTTTTATCTGGGTTGTCTCACCAGAGCGCACACTGTTTCCTAGTTTTCATAATTTCATCTTTGGAAGGAAAACTTGTCCCTCTGCAGAATTGCTTTTTGATTTGCTGGGGTTTCCTGACAGGAAGCGTTTCCCGGGAAGAGAGAGCGCTCCGCTGTGGCACCTAGGTCTGCATCTCCTGATTCCAAAGCACCTGCTTTCTTAATCCCAGGGAGACCAACCAGACACCCGACACGGCTCTGTCCCTGAAACTGTTCCTGGGAACCTCAAACAAAACCAGAGGGGAACTGCTGTCAGGGGGACGCCTGGGCAACAGGCCAGCTAGTAGGTGGCGTCAGGAGGGGCTGCCCCACAAGCCTGCTCCCCACACAGGCCCGCAGCTGCCAGCATCCGAGCTGCCCCCTCTTCCGGTGACCACCGTTCCTGGTCCCAACTAGGAAATGAATGAGAACTTGAGGAGCTAAGATCACCAGGGCGGTCACAGGCCTGGGGTGGGAGTCCCCCGGCCCTGCTGGAAGCAGCACCACTGCCAACTGGCCCCCGGAGACCAAAGGGCTGGCCTGTGGGGGACGGGAGGCGAATGCTGGCGTGACCCTGGTCTGCAGTCAGGACCCTCCCCGCTCCCTGAGGCAGCTCACAAAGCGGCAACTGTGTCGCTGAACCAAGCATTGAGATGCAGGTTTTGACCAAAAAAAAAAAAGTTTTTTTTTTTCATTTGAGAATTTATTTGGGATGTCCTAAAGAGGTTTAAGAAATCATATGTTAATGAATCAGTTTGGTTACAAAAATAAAACTTTATGGAAACCGAAACATGTGTGCCCTCCGCTCCTCACTGAGCCTGGGTCCTGGCGCGAGGCCTTTCAGGTACCGAGAGGGGCTTAGAGCCACACTGTATTTCAGAAGTACTGAGAGCCAAGAGGAAAACAGACTTGGGTGATGTGACTAGGCAGTGATGGGGACAATACTGGGTTTCTGCTGCCACCCTAACGAATGACCTCAGACAGAGTGGCCCACGCCACAAAGTGTGGGATCGCAGGTGCTGTGGGTCGGAAACCCGAGGCAGGTTCATCGGGCTGCCCTCCTCCCCAGAGGCTCTGGGAGGCCCCATCCCCTGCTCATGGGGTGCTGGCCGAATCTGCTCTTTAGGGGACAGTTCCCTTCCGGGTCCCTGCCAAAGCCACTCCCAGCTTCCAGGGGCCCCCCAAAACTTTGGCCCATGGTCCCTTCATCCAGCCTTAACTGGTTGCCTTGGCCCACCTGGCTGACCTGGGACAGTTGCCAGGACACCTGTATGACCAGTCTTAGCATTGTGACCTGTTTTAATTCTGTGACCTGTGGCCGCTTGATACCCGACAGTGCTGGGCTGGGACCTGTGCAGCGGCTCCCCAGCAGGGTCAGGGAAGGAAGGGCTCTCCAACATCTGATCATATTCACGCTCAGACTGGGCTGTTGGGACAGAGCTGCCCACACGGAGGACTGGGGAAGCCACCCCAAAAGCGACAGCAAGTTCCCCGAGGGCAGGGAGAGCCAGGCTGGCGGGGGTGCGGGGCAGGGCGGGTGGGCGGATGGAGGGCCCTTGGGCGGGGTGAAAATGCTGTCTCACCATTAAGGTTTTTAGGCATGAGAATGACATAATCTGATTTATATTTTTTAAAGATCACGCTGTGATTTGACATTAGAAATGATATTTGAGATGTGCCTTGAGAGCACAGGTAGGATTTAGACAGATGAAGAGGGTGAGGAATGCGCTTCAGGTACAGAGACCTGGGATGCGGCCCGGAGGCAGGAGACAGGAAGACCAGAGGCTGGAGCGCACGCCAGTAAGAGACCTGTGAGTGACAGGACAGGGCAGGGCAACAGAAGACCCTCCATGAATGGGACAGGGAGGGGGATGGGATGCTCCATGGAGGGGACAGGGAGGGGGGATAGGGGACCTCCATGGAGGGGGCAGGGCAGAGGGATGGGCCCCCTGAGGGGGCAGGGCAGAGGGGATGGGGGACCCTCCATGGAGGGGGCAGGGCTGAGGGGGTGGGGGACCCTCCATGGAGGGGGCAGGGCAGAGGGTGTAGGGGACCCTCCATGGAGGGGGCAGGGCAGAGGGGATGGGGGACCCTCCATGGAGGGGGCAGGGCTGAGGGGGGTGGGGGACCCTCCATGGAGGGGGCAGGGCAGAGGGAGTAGGGGACCCTCCATGGAGGGGGCAGGGCTGAGGAGTAGGGGACCCTCTATGGAGGGGGCAGGGCTGAGGGAGTAGGGGACCTTCCATGGAGGGGGCAGGGCTGAGGGAGGGGGCAGGGCTAGGGGGATGGGGGAAACTCCATGGAGGGGGCAGGGCTGAGGGGATGGGGGACCCTCCATGGAGGAGGCAGGGCTGAGGGGATGGGGGACCCTCCATGGAGGGGGCAGGGCGGAGGGGGTGGGGGACCTTCCATGGAGGGGGCAGGGCGGAGGGGGGGTGGGGGACCCTCCATGGAGGGGGCAGGGCTGAGGGGATGGGGGACCCTCCATGGAGGGGGCAGGGTGGAGGGGGTGGAGGACCCTCCATGGAGGGGGCAGGGCGGAGGGGGTAGGGGACCCTCCATGGAGGGAGCAGGGCTGAGGGGATGGGGGACCCTCCATGGAGGGGGCAGGGCGGAGGGGGGTGGGGGACCCTCCATGGAGGAGGCAGGGCTGAGGGGATGGGGGACCCTCCATGGAGGGGGCAGGGTGGAGGGGGTGGAGGACCCTCCATGGAGGGGGCAGGGCGGAGGGGGTGGGGGACCCTCCATGGAGGGGGCAGGGCGGAGGGGGTAGGGGACCCTCCATGGAGGGAGCAGGGCTGAGGGGATGGGGGACCCTCCATGGAGGGGGCAGGGCGGAGGGGGTGGGGGACCCTCCATGGAGGGGGCAGGGCTGAGGGGGTAGGGGACCCTCCATGGAGGGGGCAGGGCTGAGGGGGTGGGGGACCCTTCATGGAGGGGGCAGGGCGGAGGGGTGGGGGACCCTCCATGGAGGGTGCAGGGCGGAGGGGGTAGGGGACCCTCCATGGAGGGAGCAGGGCTGAGGGGATGGGGGACCCTCCATGGAGGGGGCAGGGCGGAGGGGGTGGGGGACCCTCCATGGAGGGGGCAGGGCTGAGGGGGGTGGGGGACCCTTCATGGAGGGGGGCAGGGCTGAGGGGGTGGGGGACCCTCCATGGAGGGGGCAGGGCACGGGTGACAGGGGACCTTTTATGGATGGGGAAGAGCTGGAAGGCCAGCGGATGAGGACAGGTGACAGGGGATACTACCCTCTCCATGGAAGGTTCCCTGTTTCCTGTTCCCTTCCTCTTGCCCGGGCCCCCCGTCCCCCCTGCCCTGCCCCTCCCATGGTCCCCTGTCCCCTCTCTTCTGCCCCTCTCCCAGTCCTCTGTTCCCCTTGCCCTGCTTCCTCTATAGGGGGCCCCCTTTCCCCTGCCCTTCCTTCTCATAGAGGGCCTCCTGTCCCCCTGCCTGTCCCCTCACTCACAGGCCTCTGAGGGTGGGCGCTCCGGTCTGCGGTCTTCACCTCCCCTGCCTCCTGGCTGCCCTCCCACTCTCTGTAGCTGAAGCGCACCTCAGCCTCTTCATCTAAGTGAGCGATTTTCAGCCGGTGTGACACACGGACTTTTAAAACATGAAATATCTGACTATTCAGTCAGGGGCACTGACACTTTTCCCTTGGATTGACAAATCTTAAAAATGACAACTTGGTTTCAAGCAGGAGCCTAAAGAAATGTCTGTGGTCTGTTGGCCATTTCAGAAGTTAGGAAATGTAGTGGTCAACTCATTAGAAACATCTAAGTTGGGGGTGGGAGGGAGAGAAAAAGGAGAAATGAGAACAAAAGGAAGAAAAGAGAAGAAAAGAAAAAAAAAAGAGCCTTGAAAAGAAAACAGTGCTCCCAACTAAATAGTCAGATTTAGTCTGACTATTTGCATGTTTTAAAAATCCTTTCGGCCCCCAGTGCGCCGTGGCACACCGGCTGGAAATCGCTGGTCTAAATCCTACCTGCTCTCAAGGCACATCTCAAATATCATTTCAAATGTCAAATCACAGAGTGATTAGAGGGGAGGTGTGGGGGGGCAGGTAGAAGAGGGCACAGGAGGGACAAATGGTGACGGAAGGGGGTTGACTTGGGGTGGTGAGCACACCCTATACAGACGATGCATTACAGAAGTGTATACTTGAAGCCTATGTAATTTTATTAACCAATGTTACCCCAGTAAATTCAATTAGAAGTAGAGAAAAGGTGGGGGCTTTTGAGAATGATTAGCTTATGAGAGTGAAGCCCTCATGAATGGGATTAACCCCCTTTGAAAGGAGACCCCATACTAGACTTACTGGGGGCTCACTTTGTAAGTTATATAAATATCTAACCACTATGCTGTACACCTGAAACAAATATTGAATGTCAACTCTAATTGAAAAATTTAGAAAAATTATTAAAAATATAAAAATAAGTGAAATAAAATAAAGTTAAAATATATAAATAAAAATATAACTCAGGGTGATCTTTAAAAAATATAAATCAGATCACGTCCTTCTCATTAAAAGCCTTACTGGCTGCAGCCGCAGTTGGCGGTGCAGACAGAATCGTCGCTGGGATGGCGTTACACTGCTGGGAGAGGAACGTCCTGTCTCCTCCCTCCAGGGGCCTCTGTCGCTGCCCTGGTGGCACCTGGCACCTGGTGCAAGGCGGAACAGTGCTTCCTTGAGAGTGTGCAAAGCATTCACTTTGGCTGCTTAGTTCTAGTATGGGAAAAGACACACACACACAAAATTTTTTTTAAGTTTTAATTGTTCTTAGAGCATTTCAAACCCACCTGAGAAATCTTATCCGTTCACCTGTCCTCCCCTGCAGCCTGGCTCACCCAGCCCCGGGGGCAAAGGCTGGGAGGGTGCTGCCCAGTAAACATGCATTTGGTGGGACATCTGAACAGAACTGCAGTTTTCATAGGAAATGGAGGGAGGCATCTGCTAGAATCAACCACACATGAGAAGACTAAACTTTTTATGACAGTGACAAGATCACAGCTGCATGACCCCACCATGCTCTCAACCCATCACTGCATCGCAGGGGACCCATGAATTGCCCACAGCAGGAAGCAGCTCCCTGGCCTCTGAGAACCCATGGACCCTCTGAGGAGCTCTTGAGCTCACCCAAGCTGATCTTAGACTACGGATCCTGGATACCTTAAGCCCTGGCATGTGGCCTGTTTCAACATTTTAATTCTACTCTTACAAAGGAAGCCTAGTCTGTGTGCCTTGTACACTGCTCAAAGACATGCGAGCACCAGTGCGGGGCAGCTAGACCTGGTATTCCCTGGAGCATGTGCTGAGGGGCCTCAGACGCAGCACTGACACCAAGTTGAAACCTGTATCAATCTGGTGAACACCACTCGATCTACCTGGTGACTCACTGAGAACCTGCCTCATGCAACTCAAATACTACCAGAGGCTCTTTCAGTGATTGAGCCTAATAGTCAGCTAGCAGGTGGAGGCATGGTGAGACGGATCATGAAATATGTTGGAGTTGTTGCTGACCTTCCCCGGTCCTAATGCTGGTAAAAGCCAGCCTTCCCATGCTCACTCGGACCCAGAAGGAGCAGCCACAAACTGTGATTCACTTTATAGATCAAAACAGGTTGCCCAGGGCCAGTCATGGAAAGCATCTGACACTGGTCAGCACCAGAGTCCCTCCCAAGTGGCCCCAGAACCAACGCACTCATTGGCCAGCTTCAGACAACATCAGAGCAGAATCCAATTAGCTTCACAAGCAGCATATCCAAAGGGGGATCATGACAGGCACCAGATTTTACTGAGGGGAATTCTACTCTTTGTGGTCAATACCTGCACAGCAACTTATACACTATGGTTGGAGTTGATACTCACAGTCAGCCATCCTGAGGGGCAACCCCATGCACAAGCAGGCCGATAGCAATCAAGACTCAATTACAATAGGAGGGCCCACATAACCAGCACAAGAGAAATTCCTGGAGCACCTGGTTCAGGTGATCCAGGAAATTGTGCCACTAGGTCCTACAGGCCACCCAACCAGACTGGGAGTTATGGCATATCTACCTACTACATAGAAACAAACACAAAGAGGTAGTTAAAAGGAGGAGAAAAAGAAACATGGCGCAAATGAAAAAACCAGAGAAACCTCCAGAAAAAAAAATCTAAATAAAGTGGAGGCAAGCAATCTACCAGATATAGAATTCTAAGCAATGGTTATAAGGATGCTCACAGAACTTAGGGGAAGAATGGAAGAAATCAGTAAGAACTTAAGCAAAGAGATAGTATGCACAAAAAAGAAATAGAAATCATAAAAGAGAACTAGTCAGAAATAAATATTATAATATCTGAAATGAAGAATACACTCGAAGAAATAGTCAACTGGATGAAGCAGAAGATCAAACCAGTGATTTGGTAGACAAGGAAGCAGGAAACAATCAGAGAAACAAAAAGAAATAAAATTTTTTTAAAAAATGAAGATAGTTTAAGGGACCTTTGGGACATGAACCATAATAGCTGCATCATAGGGGTACCAGAGGAGAAGAGAAAGAATAAGTAATGAAGAACGTACTGGAAAAAATAATGACTGAAACTTCCTTAACCCGGTGAAAGAAAAAGACACACAATTCTAGGAAGTGCTGAAAGACCCAAACAAGATGAACCCAAAGAGGCTCACACCAAGACACATCATAATTAAAATGGCAAAGGTTAAAGACAGAGAATCTTAAAAGCAGTAAGGTAAAGTCAGTTAGTTACCTCCAAGGGAGCTCCCATAACTCTGTCAGCTGATTTCTCAATAGAAACATTCAGGTGAGAAGGGACTGGCATGAAATACTAAAAATGATGAAAAGAAAGGACCTCCAACCAAGACTACTTTACCCAGCAAGGCTATCATTTAAAAATTGAAGGAGAAATTGAAGGAGAAGAAGAGCTTCTAGAACAATAAAAAGCTAGAATTTGTTACCACAAAACTAGTGTTACAAGAACTGTTGAAGGGTCTTCTTAGAAAAGAAGGAAAACCCCCCCCCCCAGAGGAACATAGTTAAAAGAATAAAATGGCTATAAATGTGTACCTATCAATAATCACTTTAAATGTAAATGAAAATGCTTCAATCAAAAGACAAAGGGTGGCTGAATGGATAAGAAAACAAGACCCACATACCAGAAAAAGTCCAGTCATTGTTAATATAACAAGAACAGTTTGTGCAATATTGATTGAACCTGGCAACCAAGGAGAGTAGACTGGAATGCACATGCGTGAACAATGGCCATTTCACTGTACTAGTCCGTGGGGGCGGTAGACACCATTGAATGAGCATGTGTACTATGTGACCATCGCATTCCAAATGACTGAGCTAGTAGAACAAAGAATCTGCATCAGATTTTGCTTTAAGCTGGAATATTCCTCCATGGAAACTATTCAAATGATTCAGAAGGCTACAGCTATGGGCAACTGGTGATTGGCAGCTTCATCATGACAACGCATCCACACATGCATCATATCTCCTGCAGAGTTTTTTGGCAAAACATCAAATCACCCAGGTGACTAAGCCCCACCACAGCCCAGGTTTGGCACCCTGCAACTTCTGGCTTTCCCCAGAACTAAAATTTCCTTTGAAAGGGAAGAGATTTCAGACCATTGATGAGATTCAGGAAAATGGAGGGCAGCTGATGGCAATTGGGAGAACTGTGTGAGGTCCCAAGGTGCCTACTTTGAAGGGGACTGAGGCATCAATGTCCTATGCACAAAGTTTCTTGTATTTTGTATCTTCTTCAGTAAATGTCTCTCTTTTTCATAGTATATGGCTGGATACTTTCTGGACAGACATCTCATATGTGCTGTCTACAAGAAACCCACCTCAGAATGAAAGATACACACCGACTAAAAGTAAAGGGATGGAAAAAGATATTTAATGCAAATAGAAATGAAAAAAGCTGAGGTAGTAATACTTATATCTGATAAAACAGATTTTGAAACAAAGACTATAGTAAAAGGCAAAGAAGGACACCAAGTAATGATAAAGGAAACAATCCAACAAGAGAATATAACCTTTGTGAACATTTATGCATCCAACATAGTAGCACCTAAACATATATAACACAAATCTTAATGGACATAAAGGGAGAGAAAGTAATACAGTCATAGCAGGGGATTTTGACACCCCATTGACATCAGTGGATAGATCTTCCAGAAAGAAAATAAAAAAGAAAACAGTGGCCTTATGTGACACACTAGATCATATGGATTTAACTGATATCTTCAGAACATTTCACCCCGAAACAGCAAAATATACATGTTTTTCGAGTGCACATGGAACGTTTCTAGGATAGACCATATGTTATGACGCAAAACAAGTTTCAATAAATTTAAGAGGATTGAAATCATATCAAGCATCTTCTCGACCTTAATGCTATGAAACTAGACCCCAATCACAAGGAAAAAACTGAAAAGCACACCAACATATGTTACTAAACAATGAATGGGTTAACAATGACATTAGGAAGAAATCAAAACATACCTTGAAACAAATGAAAATGAGAACACAACAACCCCAAATCTGTCCTATGAGTGAAATTCATAGCATTACAGGCCTATCTCAGGAAACAAGACAAAGATCAAATATATAATCTAGCTTTACACTTAAAGGAACTTAGAAAAGAACAAGAAAGTCCAAAGTGAGTAGAAGGAAGGGAGTAACAAAGATCAGAGCATAAATAAATGAAATTGAGTCTAAAAAATAGTACTACAAAAAAAAAATGAAACCAAGAGCAAGTTCTTTGAAAAAATAAACAAAATTGACAAACCTTATCCAGACTCATCAAGAAAAAAAGGACACAAATAAATAAAATCCGAAATGAAAGAGAAAAAACAGCAGACTCAACAGAAATACAAAGGATTGTAAGAAAATCTTATGAATAACTATATGCTAACAAATTGGGCAATCTGGGTGAAATGGATAAATTCCTAGAAATGTACAATTTTCTAAAACTAAATCAGAAAGAAGCAGAAAATCTGAACCAACTGATTATACCTACCAATACTGAAGCAGTAATCAAAAAATTCCCAAAAAACAAAAGCCCTGGACCGGATGGCTTCACAGGGGAATTTTACCAAACATTCAAGGAAGACCTAACACCTATCCTCCTCAGCTGTTCCAAAAAACCCAAGAGGAGGGAAGACTCCTAAGTCCATTTTATGAGGCCAGCATTATTCTAATTCCATAATCATATAAAAATACTACAAAGAAAGAAAATTATAGGCCATTGTTGCTGATGAACATATATGCTAAAATCTTCAACAAAATATTAGCAAACTGGATTCAGCAATACATTAAAATATTCAATCACCATGTTCAAGTGGGATTTATTCCTGAGATGCAAGGTTGGCACAATATTTGCAAATCAATAAACATGATACACCACATAAACAAAATGAAGGATAAAAACCACATGATCATATCAATAGATGCAGAGAAAACATTTGATATAATCCAGCACCCATTTATAATAAAAACTCTCAGCGAAGTGGGAATAGAAAGAACATACCTCAACATAATAAAGGCCATACATGAAAAACCCACAGCCAACATTATACTCAATTGGCAAAAATTAAAAACATTTCCCTTAAAATCAGGAACAAGACAATAGTACTTTCACCACTATTAGTCAACATAGTACTGGGAATCCTGGCCATAATAATCAGACAAGAAGAAATAAAAGATTTTCAAAGTGGAAAGGAAGAAGTAAAACTGTCATTATTGGCAGATGACATGATACTGTATATAAAGAACCCTAAAGATTACACCAAAAAGCTCTTAGAACTGCTAAATGAATTCAGCAAAGTAGCAGAATACAAAATTAATATCTAGAAATCAGCTATATTATTGTACAGCAATAATAAACTATCAGAAAGGGAAACTAAGAGAACAATCCCATTAACAGTTGCATCAAAACTACATGGGAAAAGGGTATCATTGGACACCCAGAGGAAAATCATAAAGCAAAAGAATAAATACAACATAACTGAAGGGTTTTCACATTGGAAGCATATAGTATGACTCTACAGAAGTTTTATACTTCTTTTGAGTAACTATGGTATAAAATATAAAAATAAATAGACATACATTTGTAAAAAAAACCCAAAACCCCAGAAAACCTAGGAATAAATTTAACCAAGGATGTAAAAGACCTCCTTTGTACTTTGGCTGGCTGCTGGTGGCTGTCACAGGCACTGTGCCTGTGAGTGCCACTACTCAAGAACTCCTGATGCTCAGAGGGATAATCAAAGCAAAGGTGGCACCATCATTGGGAGCGTGTGCTTTTATCTGTTGATAGCAACTGCAGAAACGCTCTGCAAAAGGTAAGGGAAGATTAATACTTTTTCCTCTGTGTACTTGGCAGAATGGTGCTCAGAATTATGGTAATAATACCTTGTCTTCATACGCTCTCTTCTTTCAGGGATAGCTCCAAATTATCTTTCAGCATGACTGTGAGAAAGGGAAAAGTCCTGCTGGTGGATGAAATTAATACACACCCTACTGGACAGGAGGTAAAACTAAGATGAGAGACAGAAAGTGACTCATCAAAATTGACATTTACTAAGTGGTCAAGCTGTGGAGATTCTAATTGCCCATCAAAGACTGTGTCCATTAGGGTAATAACACGGAGCTGTCATAACAGACCTTCCAGTGTCTGAGCCCAGTGGAATCCTACTTGTTCTTCACGTCTCGGTCTGATGTGAGCCAGGCAGCCTCTCCAGGCAGTGACTCAGGGACGCAGGGCTTCTCTGAGATGTGGCTCCACTGAGTGCCCTGGAACCCTGCTGACCTTCTGCACTGAGCTGGCAATGAGCACAGACCAACGACGTGCAGGATGGATGCACGGACAGTGTCAGAAAGGCCCATGGGGAGGCAGTCACGGTACCTCCAGCCAGACCTCAGCCACATGGTGAGAGAGGCTCAGAAATGCAGAACAGCATGAACAATTTGTGTCTCTTAACCTGGGACAACATGCCCACCCTCTTATCCCTGTATCTCTGCAGGCAACTGTCACCTTCAGGAAGAATATTGAGAAGAATAAAATTAAAGTACCTCATGCCAGCCAACACAGCACTTCAACAGACTGAGTAAAGAAAACACTGTCCACTTTTTTCTAAAGAAAGCCTACTTGCTGTCCAAACTCTCTTTATTTCTTCCTTTTTATTTTCTTAAGAAAACAGATTAATCTGGTGCCAGCCAAGACGGAGCAGGTCCATGGCGAGGCGTACCCCACTGACGACAACCATGAGCTCGGGACAGAATAGAATGGCCGGTATTCGCGGACTCGGAAAAGAAAGCAGCAGAGGGCCAAGTGCAGACAGAAGTCAGAACTTGACAAATGCCCAGCACAGTGGTGGCCTGATTGGTTTTCCCTCCTTGATCTCAGCTTTGTCCTGAAGGTGGTGAGTCTCAGCACTGCTCCGTGAGCAGGACGGGAATGACGCAGTGAGGACCAGACAAGGGGCCTGTTGGAGCCACAGTGGGGGGCTGCCTGGGACCCTTCCCTTCTCTCCCCTCTTGGCCTTGCTCCTACCCTGAAGCTGCACCTGTGGAAATGGGCCCCTGTACTCCAAAGAATTTGGGGGAGTCCTGCTTATTTTTTTCTTTTGCCAGTTTGTCCTGAAAACCAGTTATGGAAGCTGCGACACAGTGCATGGGGGGAGAGGAATCTAAGATTCTGAGAGAAAGCAGAGCTTCAAGCCAAAGGACCGGGAAGGTGGCAGAGACTCCAGAAGACGTGCTGACCATGAGCTGGGCCTGCCCAGAGCACATCCCGGAGGCCAGCACGGGTTTGCTGCCACACTGGTGCTGAGGTCACCCCCACGGATGCTGAGAAGAACTGCGGTCTGAACTTATTGTTGTCACAGACTTAAACAGTGGTCTCTTAACCTCCACCCTTGAGTGGTGGGAAGACAGGCTATGGAACCCTGTCTAGCAAGGGCAGCCCAACGCTAGCTTCACCTGAAAAGAAAATAATTGAATTTGAAAGGGCACAGAGGTGGAGTGGAAGAAGGCCGGAGCTCTGGAGCCCCAGCCTGCAGACCTGCCCTGCCCTGGATTTTAGTCCTGAGAACAAATTCATATTTGCAAATAAATGTTTTTCATTTTTATTTTTTCTTCTGTTTCCTATGTTGAAGGCTAAATTTCTTGTTTGAAAGGTACACATAAACAAGTAAAGAGCATCACTCAGCCCTGGCTGTGGCTGGGGGAGGGAGGCGCTACCTCACGTCGAGTGCCAGCGAGTGCACAGGCCCAGCCCGACCTCAGTGCCTCAGGGAGACCAGGCTCGGTTCTGTGCCCCTAACTGGGTGTGTCAGGCGGGTCAGCCCGTGCCTGCCGATGGCCTGCCAATCCTCCCGGTTCAGACGGTAAGTGTGGAGATGTTGTGGAGAAGCGGGTACGAGACCGAATCCGCACCCCTGCGATGCAATCAAGCTGCGGCACCCTGCTTTGTAAGTCACGTGGGCTTCACTTAATTCATCCAGCGTCCTGGCCACTAAAGGGAGAGGTTCTGTTCCAGTCTTTACGGGGGAGGGGATGGGTATGAGTAACAGGCCTCCACAGGGAATTGCCCCATGAGTCCCCTCAAATGTTGGCTTTCCATGAAGTGGGTGTGGCGCTGAATCACCCTCATGACATGGGAACGAACGCCTGCGCATCCATACAGTCCCTTTTCTGCCTTTATTTCCAGTGGCCCTATTGTGTGTGTGACTTGTTCTACAGGCCACCTCCCATGTCTGGAGGTGGGCAAGAGTGAAATACAGAGAAATAGGGAGGTGTCTGCCTGTTCCAGGAGCTTGGAATGACCGAGAATTTGCTGGGGAAGAGACCAGAACTTTCTGCCAGATTCCACTGTATCTGAGGCATTTATAGAGTATGGCATATGTAACCAGCTCACAAAAGCCTTCAGCTTCTCTGAGGTTTGCTGGCCTCTGCTCCCCTTCGGCGAGACCCCCGCTCCATGCACTGGGCCACTTTGTGACTAAAACCATCACTGGCCTACGGGGATAGAAAGCATCAGACAAGATGACTCAAATTAAAAGAAAAACAATATCCACCCTCACAGATGTGTCTTGGAAGTCAGCCCTCCTCTGCCTACACACAGGTCTCACATTGAGAACATTTTCATGTTATTCCTTTGTGTTTATCACCCTTTGTCCCATCTGTTGTCTAAAGAGCAGAGAAATACAAACTGTCACCACCTTGGGGCACCTCTCTAGATCCTAGAGTGGGAGCCAGACCATAAGGAGTTGCAGGGACAGGCAGGAGGCAGGCCTTCGCACTGGACAGCGGCAGGAGTGAGGGACCGGGTGCTTTTCATGAACAGACCCTCCGTCCCGCCGAGCGCCACCCCAATGTCCTTTAAGCAGAGGAGCTGAATTGATCGCTCCCGGCAGCTTCAATGGACTGCAGCTTAGTTTGTGGCGTGAGGTCAGCCGAACTTCACTCTGTAATCTCCACTCTGCTCTGAGGATTTGGGTCTATTCTTTGGCTGGTTCCAAGGCAGTGAACTAGAATTCTTTTGTAAGAAGAAAAAATTAGTTTATCCACAGAAAGAAAGAGAAATAAATTAGAATTCTGTCTTAAGAAGTGAGGACAAGGGGGAAGGTATTGATTTATATACAAGAACTATTTATGTTATGCAGGGTGCTGGTTTTGTGGTTATAATTTTAAAAGTGGGTTAGGAAACCCTTTGCGACTAGATGGCTATGGTGTGCGTGTGTTCGGCTGATGGAAATCTCCAGAGCACTCATCAATACATTAAAAAGCAGATGAACATATGTAAAATTGATGCTTTATTGAACCTAATTTATTTGCTTTTTCTGAGTCTTACCCATAATCACTAATGTCAATTATTAATGTTTTGCAGATGGGAACAGGAGGTTCTAGGGTGAAATTCTAAGGAAGATTGAATTCTGATGCATTTTTATTATTACAAAAGAAGATGGGGTGAGTGTCTTCTTGGGAGAGAAGGTCCATGGTTGCTTATATGAATCTTATCTCTGCCGTCTCTGTCTCCCTCTCCCACATCCACCTTTTCCTCTTCCCCTTCATCCCTCTCTGATTTCCTCTAATCCTATAAAATCCACGCAGACTAACCTATTTCCCACAAGCATTATAACAGCCCTCTGGCTGGTCCCAAAGACTCTCTCCGGCAACCTTAACAGGTAATAATGCTCCTCTAACCTTTGCTCCTGTGCTTGGAGTGCACAAAGACCCTCTTCTGCCTCCTCGGATGTCGGGGACATACCTCGGCTCACCAATGTCACCGATATCTGAGACCCCATCAGCTTCCTCCACAGTCTGACTGCATCTCAAGATACCCCTCAGCGGAACCCCTATTTCCTTCCTCCACACCTGCTTTCACTGTTTCTAGATTCAGACTTTCGCCAAGTGTCCTCATTTGCCTCTTTGCCAATCAAAATAGTTCACCCTTGGGCACTCTTCATAATTTACCCCTATTTTAATTCTACCTGGTATTAAACTAGCTATTCGCCAGCCTGTCTCATCTAGCCTCAATGAAAAACCAGAGCCGGAGAGTAAAGTGATAAAAACAGATTTTATTCAGGAGTAAAATAGGAAAAAAAAGAGACATCGGCACAGAACCAAGCTCCACGCCGAACACAGTGTGGGCAAGTGGGAACTTACAGGGAGGAGCAAGAGGGTCAGTGGATGCAAAATGACTAAGGAAACGGGGATGAGGGGATCGGGGCGATAGGGGTAAAGCAGCCTCAGGACGCAGCTGAAGGCAGGCCGGGTGGTCAGACATCACCTGGGGAGGGCGAGGGTGAGAAGCTCAATCAGGTGTGCAGGATGGTCAGTTATGGAGGGTCGAGGAGTCCAGCTAAACCACCTCGGCAGGATTCTTGCTAAAACTGCACAGTGCAGAGAGGAACACGGAAGCCCCAAAGGGTATTCTGAATTCAGCCGAAACATGCAATTTAAAAAATTCAAAGCCCCCCGACTCAATCCTTGTTCTGCACCAGGCCTGGCTGGAGCTTTCCTGCAAACCGCACAGCAGGATGTGGCTGTCCGCCCGTGAGTAGCCCTGCTTCCTGTCTCCTGCTGGCATTTACACGACCCTGAGAGGAGGAAGGGCAAAGAGTAACGTGGCCTTGAGATCCCCCCTGAGATGCAGCGGCGAGACCCCGCGTGCTTTCCGCGTGCGTGCGACGTGCGTGCGTCGTAACCATCCAGCGTCGTAAAGCAGCGGGGCCGGCCTTAGCCATCCGGCCAGCGGCGGGCAGGGTTCCTCCGGAACGTCACGGGTGCCGTGTTGGGCATCGTGTTAACTCAGTACTGGCGAACAACGTCTGTGTCCTCTCTCTGCTCATCTGCTGTTAGGACGCCGGGCCCTGGGGTTTAGCTGAGAGGCGGTGGTGAGGTGAGGCCCACAGTGGGCTCGGTGCTCTCGTAAGGACTGACCCCGAGCACGTGAGTCCTCTTCCCTCCCCCACCCCGTGAACCTGCAGGTCAACCACAAGGTGCCCTCACCAGAGGACGCGTGGCCACGCCGGCCAGGAGTGTGAGAGAGAAATATTTTTGCTGTGGAAGCCCCTGCCCGTGGCGTTTGCTGCGGCCGCCAAGCTGACTGAGACCCTCTCTGACATGTCCTTCGCTGATTGACCTGAGAGCTGAGCAGTTCCGGCCGATGAGGCAGGAAGGGGCCTGGGGCTGTCTGAGTCTTCAGGAGGCACTGACCAATGCCGATTTGGGACAAGACGCTCCATCTTCTGTAGCCATCCGCTCACCGGGCCCAGGGCGCAGGCAGGGCACAGCGGGAAAGCTGAGGGCGAGCTCAGTCTGCTTTACGGTGACCTCAGGTCACTTCCCATGGGCCGGCCACGCTGTGTCAGGGTTTCCCATTCTCAGCAGCCACGGCTGTCCTAACTGATGCAACGCCTATGAGAATAACTAACAAAAACCAAAAATCACAGCACCTCTGGGGGAAAGCCATGTTTACTTTGGTCACAAGTATAGTTTCTTAAACTGCTTATAAAGGGGACACTTTCATTTCACGGGCTCTAACATGCGAGTCACCCAAGCCACGGAGAACGCAGGGTACCGTTTCTTGTTCAAAAGGAACACAGCAGCAACTGACGAGGATGTCCGGGGGACTCTGCCCTCACACCCTCTTTTCAAGACGGTCCATGAGGCTATTAATATCTATTTGTTTTATTGCAGACACTATTACAGGTAGTGTCACCCCGGCCCACCTCCATCCAACCCCTGCCCCCTCCCCTCTGGCCATCATCATACCGTTTGTCTGTGCCCATGGGTCATGCATGTATGTTCTTTGGTTAGTCCTCTCACCTTCTTTGATCCAGTTCCCCCTGCACCTCCTGACAGCTGGCAATCTGTTCCATGTATCCATGCCTCTGTGTCTCTTTCGTTCAGTAGTTTCCACATATAAGTGAGATCATATGGTGTTTGTCTTTCTCTGACTCTGTTATTTCACTTAGCATAACGTTCTCCAGGTCCATCCATGCTGTCGCAAAGGGTAAGATTTCCTTCTTTTTTATGGGTTGCATAGTATTCAATTGTGTAAATGTACCACAGCTTTAGTTTTAAAAAAATCTTCATTGTATTTTTTCCATTTCCATTTAGTCCCCTTGTACTCCCTCCCCCCAACAATCACCACACTATCGTCCATGTCCATGAGTCTTTTTTCCTCGATCCCTCCACCCTGTAACCCGGTCCCCCCACTATCATCCTGCCCTCCTTCTATGAGTCTGTCCCCATTTTCCTTGTTAGTTCAGTTTATTCATTAGATTTCACATATGGGTGAAATCATATGGTATTTGTTTTTCTCTGACTGGCTTATTTCATTGAACATAATGTTCTCTAGGTCCACACGCATTGTCACAAAGGGTGAGATTTCCTTCTTTTTTATGGCCGAGTAGTATTCCATTATGCAAACATCCCATAGTTGTTTTATCCACTCATCTACTGATGGACACTTGGGCTGCTTCCATATCCTGGTGGTGACTGTAAATAACTCTGCAATGAACATAGGGGCACTTATGTTCTTTCGAATTAGTGTTTTGGGTTCTTTTGGATATGTCCCCAGAAGTGGGATTCCTGGGTCAAAAGGCAGATCCATTTTTAATATTTTGAGGTAACTTCATACAGCTTTCCACAGTTGCACCAATTTGCATTCCTACCAACAATGCAAAAGTGTTCCCCTTTCTCCACATCCTTGTTGATTTATTGATGACAGCCATTCTGACAGGTGTGAGATGATATTTCACTGTGGCTTTAATTTGCATTCCTCTGATGATTAGTGATGTTGAGCATCTTTTCATGTATCTACTGAACATCTGTATGTCCTCTTTGGAGAAATGTCTATTCAGGTCCTTTGTCCATTTTTTAATTGGGTTGTTTGTTTGTTTGGTGTTAAGTTTTGTAAATACATTATATAATTTGGATATTAACCCCATATCAGTTGTATTGACAAATAAGTTCTCCCTTTCTGTGGGTTGTCTTTTTATTTTGTTGATGATTTCCTTTGCTGTGCAAAAACTTTTTAGTTTGATATAGTCCCACTTGTTTATTTTTTTTCTTTTGTTTCCCTTTCCTGGAGACATACATCAGATAAAATATTGCTATGGGCAATGTCCAGGTTTTTGCTGCCTGTGTTTTCTTCTAGGATTTTTATGGTTTTGGGTCTAACATTTAAGTCTTTAATTAATTTTTAATTTATTCTTATGTGTGGTATAAGAAGGTGGTCTAGTTTCATTTTTCTGCATATGTCTGTACAATTTTCCCAACACCATTTATTGAATAAACTATCTTTAGCCTGTTGTATGTGCTTGCTTCTGCTGTTGAATAATTGACAATAAATGGGTGGTTTTATTTCTGAACTCTCTACTGTGTTCCATTGAGCTATGTATCTGTTTTTATGCCAGTGCCATGCTGTTTTGATTACTATGGCCTTATAGTATAGTTTGACATTTAGGTAACATGATTCCTCCAACTTTGTTCTTCTTTCTCAGGATCACTGTTGCTATACAGGGCCTTTTGTGGCTCCATAAATTTTTGAAATATTCTAGTTCCGTGAAATACGCCATTGGAATCTTGATAGGAATTGCATTGAATATATAGATTGTTTTGGGTAGTATGGATGTTTTAATGGGTTAATTCTTGCTGTCTATGAACATGGTATGTGCTTCCACTTATTTGTATCTTCTTCAATTTCTTTCTTCAGTGTCTCAGAATTTCCCAAGTACAGGTCTTTTATATCCTTGGTTAGGTTTATTCCTAGGTATTTTATTCTTTTTGTAGCAATTGTGAATAGGATTATTTTCTTAATTTCCATATAAATATGCAGCAGATTTCTGGATATTAATTTTGTATCCTGCTACTTTGCTGAATTCATTTATCAGTTCTAGTCGTTTCTTGGTGGAGTGTTTGGTGTTCTCTATGCACATTATCACATCATCTGCAAATAATGACAGTTTTACTTCTTCTTTTCCAATTTGGATGTCTTTTATTTCTTCTTCTTGCCTGATTGGCAGGACTTGCTGATGGCTAGGACTTCTAGTACTATACTGAATAAGAGAAGTGAAAGCAGACATCCCTGTCTTGTTCCGAATCTTAAGGGGGTTGCTTGTAGTTTTTGCCCGTTGAGTATGATGCCGACAGTGGGTTTATCATATACAGCCTTTATTATGTTTACATATGTTCCCTCTATTCCCACTTTGTTGAGAGTTTTTATCATAAATGGGTGCTGGATTTTATCAGTGTTTTCTCTGCATCCATTGATACGATCATGTGGTTTTTATCCTTCATTTTGTTTATATGGTGAATCACATTTATTGATTTGCGAATGTTGTACCAAACTTGCATTCCTGAGAAAAATCCCACTTGATCATGGTGTATGATCTTTTCAATGCATTGCTGTATTCAGCTTGCTAACATTCTTTTGAGGATTTTAGCGTCTATGTTCATCTGGGATATTGGCTGATAATTTTCTTTCTTCGTTATGTCTTTATCTGGTTTTGCAGTTAGGATAATGCTTGCCTTGTGAAATGAGTTTGGGAGCCTTTCCTCCTCTTGAATTTTATCAAATAGTTTGTGAAAGAGAGGTGTTAGTTTTTCTCAGAATGTTTGGTAAAATTCATTTGTGCAGCCATCCAGTCCAGGACTTTCGTTTGTTGGGAGTTTTTTGATTACTGCTTCAATTTCACTATGTGTAATCCGTCTATTCAGATTCTCTGATTCTTCCTGATTTAGTTTTGGAAGATTGTCCATTTCCAGGAATTTATCCATTTCATCCAGGTTGTCTGGTTTGTTTGCATATAGTTGTTCATAGTATTTTCTTAAAATCCTTTGTATTTCTTTGGTGTCAGTTGTTATTTATCCTTTCTTCTCCAATTTTATTTATTTGGGTCTTCTCTCTTTTTTTTTTTCTTCCTTGACTAATCTGGTTAAAGGTTTGTCAATCTTGTTAATCTTTTCAAAGAACCAGCTCTTGGAGTCATTGAATTTTTGTATCATTTTTTTAGTGTCTGTTTTGGTTATTTCTGCTCGGTTCTTTATTATTTCCTTCCTTTTACTCACTTTGGACTTTGTTGTTCTTTTTCAAATTCCTTTAAGTGTGAAGTTAGATTGTTTATTTGAGCTTTTTCTTGTTTTTTGAGATCGGCTTATAATGCTATGAATTTCCCTCTTAGGATTGCTTTCCCAGTGTCCCAGTGATTTTGGATTGCTGTGTCTTCATTTTCATTTGTTTCAAGGTATCTTTTGATTTCTTCCCTGATCTTGTTGTTGACCCATTCATTGTTTAGTAACATGTTATTTAGCATCCATGTTTTTGTGTGTTTTTCAGTGTTCTTGTGATTGATTTCTATTTTCTTAGCATTGTGGTCAGAGAAGATGATTGATATGATTTCAGTTTTCTTCAATTTATTGAGACTCTTTTTGTGTCCTGCTATGTGATCTATCCTAGAAAATGTTCCATGTGCACTTCAAAAGTATGTATATTCTGCTGCTTTGGAGTGAAATGCTCTGAAAATATCAATTAAATCCATTTGACCTAGTGTGTTGTTTAAGGCTGCTGTCTCCTTGTTGATTTTCTGTCTGAAAGATCTATCCATTGAAGTCAATGGGATATAAAAATCCCCGACTATAATTGTATTTCTGTTGTTCTCTCCCTTTATGTCCATTAAGCTTTGCTTCACATATTTAGGTGCTCCTATGTTGGGTGTCTAAATGTTTACTAGGATTATATCCTCTTGTTGGATTGTTCCCTTTATCATTATGTAGTGTCCTTCTTTGTCTCTTACTATAGCCTTGGTTTTCAAAGTCTGTTTTGTTGGATGTAAGTACTACTACTCTAACTTTTTCTTTTCCTTTCCATTTTCATGAAATATCTTTTCCCATCTTTTTATTTTTAATCTGTATGTTTCTTTTGATCTGAGATGGGTCTCTTGGAGGCCACATATATATGGGTCTTGTTTTCTTATCCATTCAGCTGTCCTATGTCTTTTGGTTGGAGCACTAAGCCATTTACATTTAAGGTCATTATTGATAGATACATATTTAGTGCCATTTTATTGTCAGACTGTTCTTCTTTTTTTTCCCTTTCTCTTTTTCTTCTTCTTAAAGCAAGCCCTTTAACATTTGTTGAAGTTAACTTGTTTGATGTTAACAAACATTTTTAGCCTTTTCATGTATGGGAAGCTCCTTGTTTCTCCTTTGATTTTAAATGATAGCCTTCCTGGGAGAGTATCCTTGGCTGTAGGTTCTTGCTTTTCATTATCTTGAATATTGCATGCCACTCCCTTCTTGCCTAAAATGTTCCTGTTGAAAAATTAGATGACAATCTAATTGGTGCTCCCATGTAGATAACTACCTGCTTTTCTCTTGTGGCTTTTAGGATTCTCTCCTTGTCTTTAAGCCTTGTTATTTTAATTATGATGTGTCATTGTAGGTCTCTTTGGGTCCAACTTGTCTAGGACTCTTTTGAGCTTCCTGGACTTGTGTGTCTTTTTCCTTCACCAGATTAGAGAAGTTTTCAGTCATTATTTCATTTTGTTGTTGTTTTGATCATTAATTCTTCAAATAGGTTCTTGATCCCTTGCCCTCTTCTCCTTCCAGTATTCCCTTGATGTAGTGGTTGTTGTGCTTCAAGTTGTCCAAAATGTTTCTTAAGCTCTCCTCATTTTTAAAAATTCTTCTTCTTCTTCTTCTTCTTCTTCTTTTTTTTTTTTTTGCTGCTCTGCCTGGGTGTTTTTTCCTACTTTGTCTTCCAAATCACTGATTTGATCCTCTGCTCCATCTAATCTACTGTTTATTCCTTCCAGGGTACTATTTATTTCAGATATTGCATTCTTTATTTCAGACTGGTCTGTTTTTATGGTTTTTATGTCTTTTTTCATGCTGTTGAGTATCCCTATAATCATTACTCTGAACTCTCTATGTGATAAATTGCTTGCCTCCATTTCATCTAGTTTTTCTTCTGGAGAATTCTCTTTATTTTTTCATTTGGGATCTGTTTCTTTGTCTTCCCATTTTGGCTGCTTCTTTGTATTTCCTGCCTTAGTTGCTAAACTAATCAGTGATATAGCCTCAAGCTGTAATCAGCAGCCTGGCTTAAGCACCACAGGGTGGAGCAGAGTAGTTCCTGCAGGTGGGGCTATTGCTTCCCCTCAGGCTGATGCCACTTGGAGAATCGTGCCTTGAATGAGAGAGATGGCTACTGCAGTATGGGGGATGACTTAGCACAGGGATCCTGGTGACTATTCCTTTAGTTCTCTCCCTAGAGCCGCCAGCCCCAGATTCTCCTCAAGTGTCTTTAGTCTACTCTGCCCGCCCCCGCCAGAGCCCAGGGTAAGAGGCCGCCAACAAAATTTTGTGTGTTGGCCCTTTAAGAGGCTCTCTGCATATCCTGCCATTTGTCCTGGCTGACAAGAACCCCTGCTGCTTTTCACAGCTGGATGTTTTCTGTGTTCCTTTCTGGCTCTGGTGCTGTAGGCTGGGGAGCCCAGCTTGAGCCACACTTCTTAAGGGGAACCCACTGGCTGCTCAAATATCCCTCCAGAAGTTCAGCTGCTACCCATGGGAGTCCAGCCAGCCCTCTCACTTCTCCTCCACACTCTCTACCAGTCTTGTTGTAGTGAAGTTGTGTCTCCTGTCTGTCCTTGGTTATAAGGCTTCTACTCAGCTAGTGTTCACTTGGTTATTGAGGATGATTTCTCTATAATTTAGTTGTAATTCCAGATTGGTCCTAGGAGGAGGTTAGTGTGGCTTCCACTTACTCCTCCGCCTTCTTGGATTCCCTATACCACTGATTTTTAATCCACTTATCTACTGATGGGCACTTGGGCTGTTTCCAGACCTTAGCTATTATAAATAATGCTGCTCTGAACATAGGGGTGCATATATTTTTTGAATTGGTGTTTCAGGACTTTTTGGGTATATTCCCAGAAGTGAGATTGCTGGGTCAGAAGGCAGTTCCATTTTTATTTTTTGAGGTATCTCCACACTGCTTTCCACAGTGGCTGCACCAGTCTGCACTCCCACCAACAGTGCACTGGGGTTCCCCTTCCTCAACATTCTTGCCAACACTTGTTAGTTTATTTATTGAGGTAGCCATTCTGGCAGGTGTGAGGTGGTATCTCATTGTGGTTTTAATTTGTATCTCTCTGATGATTAGTGATGTTGAGAATTAATACTTTTAGTCACAACACTACTATAACTCAAAACCATAATTTCTCATTTATAGTTTAGGAAATGCACACCAGTTCATAGCTCTGTGACCATAGGCACATTACTTACATATCAAAGAACTTGCTGTATCTTTCCTGATACCAGCAATTTAAAATGCATTATTTCGGTCAATAAAACACAAGAGTGGGGGGAGAGATGCTCAGAAATGCGGTTCTGAAATCTGTGCTCCTATTTTGCTAACATGAGGGCCAGTGCTAATTTTGAAGAGTAATAGGGTCAAACTTCTTTTGATGGCTTGTTTCAGGCAAGCTGAAGTTTCGTCCACTCAACTGACTGGGGAAGCCAAGGGGAAAAGGTGGAACAGGTCTCGTCCCTGTGAGAACACACGTATCTGCTGGCCACTGTCTGTCTCAGGCAGCTCGGCTGCTATAAGAGGACACCGCAGGCCCAGGTGCTTAATTAGCAGATGGTTCCTCACAGTTCTGGAGGCTGCATGTCTGAGATAGGGTGCCAACGTGGTGGCGTCCTGGAGAGGACCCTCTTTGGAGTCACAGACCCCCATGTTCTCACTGTCTTCACTTGATGGAGAGCAGAGAGTGGAAACTCTTTTGTGTTTGATAAAGCCACCAATCCTATCATGGGGGTCCACCTTCATGACCTTATCACTTCCCAGAGGCCCTACCTCCTAATACCAACACATTGGAGATTATGGTGTCAACATAGAAAATTGGGGCGAGTAACAAAAATGCGGTCCATAACACTTTATATTAGACGCTATAAGTTTGATTAATCAGATCCTCACCAGATCTCACTTAAAACGTAGGCAAGTTCCCCACCTGCAACACACACACACGAGCTGGGATGCGGGGTACCTGCCTGGCTGTGGCGAGGACCACAGCGAAAGCCACTGCCAGGTAGCTATTAGCAACACTTCAGCCTGAAAGTGTCACTGCAAAGATGAGTGGAGCTTTTAACAGAAACTCCAGAAAGCCAGATTCCCAGGTATCTAACATCACAGGATAAGAATTAGCCCATTTGATGCCAAAGACAGACTACCTAATTATGAAGCAAAGGTAACAGCTTGCAGATCACCCACATCTTTCCCAGACCATTTTTAACGACACCCGCTGATCTTGGATACCTTCTTTGGTGCCAGCTGGGTTGAATTCCCCAATCTTCCACCCTCTGGAAATTTACCACAAAACCTGAATAGGCAGGGGGCCTGCATTGAGAGGCCATTCTCTGTGCTAAGGTCCTCTCTCAGACTCTCAAGGATGGGTTCATTACTATTGATTTTGAACCGCGAAAATTAACTTGGCTTAATTCAAGCCAATAGACTTTTATTATGTTCTTTAAAGGTATTTATGCTCAAAATAGTGGACTAGTACGGATTTACTGACCATCAGGTTTGTAATCTAGTACAGAATACAAGTGCACCAATAAGTATGAAACAAGGAAGAAGTAAGTAAATATTGTAAGAAGAGTATAAAAGTGTGCTTATGTATGGTCGAAGTGAAACCTTCAAAATACATGTGTACTTACCCTTTGCGTCAGCAACACGCTACTGGAAATCTATCCCAGGGAAATAATTGAGCATCTCCATAAAAGTTTAGGTGCAGGGATCTCTACCCAAGTGTTATTTCTAATTGTGAAAAAAGAAATAGTTCGATAGGTAAATATGTTATGAAGCATTCATAAAAAATTACACATTTATTTGAAATGATTAAATAATTTACAAATACATTTATTATGCAACATGCAGAAAGTATGGACAATCTCCAGGGGCCAGATAAAAGAAAGAAAGAAAACCCAGGTAAACGAGAGCTGACACCGCAGCTGGTCTGGGAGGAGGTCTCGGGGAGGAGCTGTTAGTTTCAGTTATCCAGGGATTTAGGTTTTGACATTTACCTGGGGACTGGAGATAGGCACTAGGGTCTACTAAAGATACTTTTTCTTAAATTGTATTTTTTTCCCATTACTATTTATCCCCCTTATACCCTCTCCCACCTCCAACCCTGCCCCCTCTACTAAAGATAATTGACTGCCCAATGTATGGCCAGACCCCTTGAAACTCCTTGAAGAACTACAACCTTATGAAGGGGGTGAATTTGGGAAACTCCCACTTGGTGGCAGAAGTGACATGGAACTGTCTGTCTGGGTTTATCTCTGGGTAGGAAAAATAAAAATTTTTGAGCAATTGTAATCATGGACCTGTAACTCATGTCGGCTTTGGGCCCGAATTATACTGAGTTCAAGAGGGAATTTTAAAATATTTTCTCCTAGCCCGAGGCTCCAGGGTGCGGGTCAGAAGAAAAGTCACCTGCTCGGGGACACATGCTTGTAATGCGGAGTGCGCAGGTCACCGAAGGATCGACTTCAAGGAAGATAAGCACATAATCCACCATTCAAGGTCTGTTTCTTCCACTTCATAGATTTTTTTAAAAACAAGTTTCTTTATTTTTCAGAGCCCTGAAAAAAAGATCCAAATTCATTCTTACTGCTTTCATCTTTAAATATTTCTTCTTGTTTCTTCCTGGCAGTCTTGAAATGTTGCCTCGGTTAAAGTGTAAAATTGTGACAAGTATATGTCAGTGCGGATGATTTCTGAGTGAAACTGAACGGGCTCTTTTTATTTACCAAATGATGACATGCTGAAATTATCCTTCAGATCAGAAAATAGTTTTTGTTTTGTTTTTCAATTTTCCTGCCTATGTTTTCTTCATTGCTGGTGTTTTGTGATTACCACATTATTTGTAGTCACAAGTACCCCTATTGTTTATCAGCTTCTTTGAACTGCTGTCATCAATTTGATTAATTGCATGGCAGTTTGGTTTGGTAAATGCCCATCAGTTTATCTGTAATTCTTTGTTTTGCAGCATCCTCTCATCCTGTTTTCATTTTCTCCTTGGTGTTTACAAATATTGCACATTCTTTAGGTATCTTAGCACCTCCTGCTTTAAACATCATTGTTTATTTTTTTAAAGGAGTGCCATTGCATTCAGGACTTGTAAAAAATGTACATTATTATTATTGTTGTGATGAGACTAGCCCCACTTTTGGAATTTTTTTTTTTTTTTTTTTTTTTTGCTTTAGGTTTCTGCTGACTTGTACTTAAAAAAAAAAATTATTCATTCCTAGGGAGAGGGGAAGGGAGGGACAAAGAGAGGGAGAGAAACATCAATGTGTGAGATAAACATTGATTTGTTGCCTTTCACATGCCCCCCAACCTGGGACCTGGCCCACAGCTCAGGCATGTGCCCTGACTGGGAATTGAACTGGCAACATTTTGTTTCACAGGCAGGCACTCAACCCACTGAGCCATACAAGCCAGGGCTGACTTATGCTTCTTTAACGGAAACTTAATTTTTTGAAGATGTGTTCATTGCTTTTAGAAGCTCATCTGGATGGATGGCCTTGCTTTTGTTCTTTCCAATAATTTCACTTTTATGTTTTAGTTTAAGCTTGGAGCTGGTGCCCTTCACAACAGGAGTCCTCCCGTTGAGGGGACTGAGAGGCAGGGAAGCGATGTCTTGTGAGAGAGCATTTAAGACCATGAGGAAAATTCACCTGAGAAGCAGAACACCTGGGGAAGCCATAAAGGCTGGCCCCAAATGTTGGCATAATGGGGGAGTGGAGGAATCAACAGGGAAGAACTTCTAGCTTTAATATGCAGAAAAAAATGTTAATTAGAACCAAACAACAAGCAGGTGGACAACATTGCAAACAAGGTGCTTTTGGTCAGTGGGGTTTGAAGGAACAGGCAGCGTTTTCAAGCCCAAGTTCCCAGGCTTTGCTCTCTTTTAGACCCGCACAATATACACTTCTTAATAAAAAGAAAAAAAATAAGTGTGTGAATTATATACTTATTTCTCATAAAATTTAATTGATATAATTATGAAATGAAACTTGGAAATAGGGTGCCATTATATTTTATGTCCATTTTTGTCTCTTACCTGTAGGGTAAGAGAATTTATGATGTTGCTAATGTTCTCTTTATGATTTAAATATCCTCACCTTGAGGACATCAAGTGGAAAAAGAAGACAGCACTTTAAACAGATATCTTTTATTTTCTCTTTACTCTTTGGAATAGTCACAGTATCTAAGTTAGGATACATGAAGGGTATTTTGTTTTTAAGAAATATAAATTCATCTATAATATGTATATGTTAAGCAGTCATGGAAATGATCCATTCTTTGCTTTTGTCAGCTCCTAAAGAATTTACTTATAGCTTCTAAACCAGAGAAAGCTTTTCTTGTAAAGAGAAACCCTTATAACAAAACAAAGCAGAAAGAAAAATAGCAAACTCTGGTTAGCTGTCACTTTTCCCACAGTTCCACAATGGGGCGCTATTGAGTTTTGTAACTTGCCCTCTCAATGGGCTGAAAGGGAACCTTGATACAAATGATCACCTAAGGCAATGCTTTGGTTTCTCATAAATGAATTATGTAATATGTATTTTTCTTAAGTGCAGGTAACACGTCCTCACCAAATTGCTGGATATATAATAGTATAATCTCACTTCAAAACTGCCATAATCTCCTGCTGAATGGTATCAGTTGGGTCTGAGTTCTTTAGCATAGAGAAATTTTAAAATATGCAAGTTGTGTGCTATGTTAAAAATTTTCTTCTAGGCTTTGCATTTGTGAATATGGAAAGAATTATTTCAGTTATTAAATTATTTTTAAATATTCCAAAGGCCCTAAAATCCCATCAACTTTGAGTCTTTTCACATATAAAACAATGTATTAATTTAGGTTGAGATGGTATGATATATATAAATAACCTGTGATTTCAGGTGATTTGGTGAGGCTAGCAGACTGGCTTTTTGGCATTGTGTATGTAGATGGAATGATTAATTTGTTGCTTCTATATTCTTTTACAATTGTTTCATCTCTTTTATTATTATTAGTAAGTGCACTTAGGTATGTCTTTCTTACTGATGTTTTTGTTTCCTTTTGGATAAAATAGCTTTTGTATAAGAGAGAAATTTTGAAAAGAAAAGGGGAAAATGAATGTATTATGTAAAGCATGTTTTAATTCCTATGGATTACTTGGAGAGGGGAGCTGCATGTACTTTGGTGGCATCTTGCTCTGTCCATCTTAGCCTGTTGATAATGTCACCCACCCCAATGACAAACGCATTGCAGAAATACATGATACATTCAGGTAGGTGGAAAGACAGTGCAAACCTTTGTAAGTCTGACTTTCTCCCATAAGCCTTTTCTAACTCCCTCAGTCCTTACTGATCTTACAGGAGTACGGCATCTAGAGAACATGAAGAATTTCAGAGGACTTTCTACCTAAACTTGCATCCAGAAAGAAAGTATCCCAGAAACACAGCCGTTTGGCTTCTGCTTAACTACACCCAGGGAAAGACAGCGCTTTGCCTGTCAGGGCAACCTCTCCAAATGGCAAATTCTTCATGGTCTTGTCCCTAGGGTCTTGAAAGGTTATATGTCACTTTTATGTTGTTTCAGATATGACGGTCTCTGGGTGCCATCATAGTTGTAATAGCCCCAGCAGCTCTCTCCCCTATGGAATGTGACCTCCTGGAAGACAGGATAGGGCATTAGTCACTATCATATCCCTGGCACAATGCCTGGAAAGTAACAGCCATGGAAGAAATGTTGGCTGCCGCATTAATATTTCTGGGGATGGGAATGGCTTGTGATTCCAGCCTTTCCATCATTGTTCTGTTACATTCTCACCAGAGCACAATGGAGCTGTTCCTTAAAGAATATCACATGCATATGCCAATTACAGCTAATTTAATGGGCAGAATAAGCACCAGAGTTCTTTCTTGAAGGAGTTCAAAAGCTGAAATGCTAGCACTTTCCAAAGATTAAGGCCAATTTAATAATCCAGACTAGTCTTTTCCTGGAATGAATATCAAGCTCATCTGTATGTTGCTTCTGTACAACGTTTTGTTTTCCTCTTTGAAGTGCAGGTTGCCTAAGACATTCCTCCATTGCCTGTGATCTTGTAACACCTACCTGACGTGGCTTTGCTATCACATTGATGGATTTCTTCTGCAGGCGGGTTATTTAAGCTTGAGATCGATTCATTCATCGCATTACTTCCATCTACCTGTTGAGGGCGTGTTTCCATTTTCAAAAAGATTCTACTTAACTGAAGAACTAGAGGCCTTGTAGGCTTGGCTCTTCCCAGTCATCAGAGATCCTGTGTAGTCATGCAGAGTTCATTATGTTTTTCTGTTTCTTTCCCTTTCATCCTCTTCTCTTCCTTTCCTGGCTTCTGTCCTTCAGCCCTTCAGAGGATCTTATGGTCAGATTTCAGTTTTTAGATGCATGTATTACCTTGAAACCACATGCTCTGGGAATATCTAGGCATCGAATCCTCCCCGTCTTTTTTTTCTTTTTTAATTTATTTGAAATTCTCTTAGATAGCAAGCTCCCCCCCTCCCCGATTATAAAAGTAAATTTGGTTCATTGGCAAATATTTGGAAAATACAGATGAGGACTAAGAACAAAATAAATAATTTGTATTTGTATTCCTTGGAGAATTCCATTTTGCATTTTTGGGTGTGTGTGCATGCGCATGTATATGTGAAAGAGAGAGAGAGAGAGAATGAGAATATGCCCTGTACGTCGCCTCGAGTGTGTGGACCTTTGTCTTTGCAGAGTAGCAGAATATGAGCCAACAATTAAAAATCCCATTCAACATTCTGTCTTCGTATAAATATGTATAATCTATATGTAATATAACAGAGTGATATTTTGAAGTATTGATTGATTGATATTTTTCTCCCCATGCTCCTTTCTACTCTTATAACATTTCCCCAAATGGGTCAGGAGACAGGAGGCCTTCTTTACTTCACAGGAGGCTGTGATGGTAGAAGCAGATAACAAAGTCTGTAAATTCTTGATTTTTAATTTCAAAAATTTTAATCTAGGTGTGAGACTGAGAAATCAGGGGGAAAATATGTGATCACCTCAATTCTCCTCAATATCTTTTGCTCCTTCCACTACAAATATGAGGATGTATAACAAAAATTATGTTACAAAATATAATGAAGAAAAATCCCAATGACAACAGCAACAATAACAAAAATTATCAAGAAATTAATTTCAAAGAAATATACAATCCTAACATAAAGAAAATTATTATAAAACTAACTACTGAGGGTCAGACAAGAATATAGGAATAAATGTAAAGACATGCCTTGTTATTGGGTGATAGGAAGACTTTTACAAAAATGTCAGTTCTCCTTAAATTAATTTGTAAAGTTCATGCAACCCCAAACAAAATCTGGTCAGAATTATTTGTGGAATTTGAAATACGATTTCAAAGATCAAATGGGAGAATAAACATGCAGGGACATTTAGGAAATTCTGAGTTGGAAGGGATGAGAAAACTTGCTCTACCACAAATGTGTTATGAAGCTATAATTTATATTTATGTTACATATGTAACATAATATAATAATCTATAATTTATATTATAAAATGTATTATAAAGCTGTAGAAATGTTTTTAATGTGTTGCTGGCCTGGGAATAAAAATTAGATCAATGGGACATAACAGAAATCTGAAATCACCCCCAAGGTATATGAAAGTTTTGCTTCCGCAAATTTACTTCAGTAATCCCCCAATTTTCTTTATTATAGTCCTCCTACCTCTTTTATTGGCCTCTTTCTCTCATTTCTTCTCAGAACATCCAGAGTCAGCACCTAAAACTGTAACAGAGTTATATAAACCTTTGTCTTGAAAGCTCACAATGGTTTTCCATGCAATGGAATTAAATGCATATTCTTGCCCCTTGAGGATCTTGGATCCACTAGTCTCGCCAACCTCATCACACAGCACATCTCTTCATGCTGACATGTCTCCGACACACTGGCCCATTTTCTCCTTTTCCCTTAGAGCCCTTGTACACCTAGCTTCTTCCATATGGTGCCCTCTGGCGCTTGCGGGGCTGGCTCAATCTCATTCTTTGAGCTCGAGCTTAAATTCAGTGGGACTCCCTTCAGTAGGTATTCAATTTATATTTGTTGAATAAAAAAAGGAATGTATACATAAATGAATAATAAAGGTAGATTGCCAAATCAGTGGGTTATTAAAGAGCAATAGGATAGCTCTTTGGAACAAAACATAAACAGCACTAACTTTTTATTTTCTTACTCAAAAATAAATTTAAGGCTCATCAAAGTTTTCAATTTAAATTTTAAAACCATAAGTGACTTTTTAAATATATCTTGGGAACTAATGCATGAGTCTGATTGTATAAGATCTTGGTGATATCCAAGAAATTGCTATATATTAATGCCATTAGCAATATCATTGTCCCTCATCTTTCAATATAAGTTGTTGTGACAAACTACCCAAAAGGCAATGGCTTATACATGATAGGAGCTTATTTTTCTCTTAAAACAGTTGCTGAGCTAAGCAGCTCAAGGTCGGTAAGGTGACACTGCAACCTCAACTTTCGTCTTCCATTTCTGAGCCATTGGGAAGAAAGAGACATAAAGGGAAACACAGGCTATTTCATTTTATGGTCAACCCAGAGGTTAATTACAGGAGTGGGATGTGCATCTTTTTTTGTCCCTATTCTACTTACTGGAACATGCCTAGTTGCAAGGGGGGAGCTAAGAAATAGAGTCTTTAGTTGGACAACCTTATCCCAAGCTCAGATTCAGTATTTCCATTATTAAAAAAAAAATTGGAGAATAATTATTGGTGGACATCCTTGCCACAAAGAAGCACTTGACCCCAATGCTACTGAGTTTATTCTTTTCTTATTTATGTTTTGCCTTATATTATTTTTTAGAATTAGTTTTATGTAAATTTTTCCCCTGCTGAAACTCAAGATTAAAGTTTATAGGGAGGGTTATAATTTTCTTGCCAGTATGGCTTCCCCATCTTTGAAAAATGTATTCGCTCCATCTTTTTTTTTAAAGATTTTATTTACTTATTTTTAGAGAGAGGGGAAGGGAGGGAGAAAGAGAGAGAGAGAAACATCAATGTGCAAGAGAAACATGATAGGTTGCTTCTTACATACCCCCAACTGGGGACCTGGCCCACAACCCAGGCATATGCCCTGACTGGGAATCAAACCAGCAACCTTTCAGTTCACAGGCCAGCACTCAGTCCACTGAGTCACACCAGCCAGGCCTGTATTCCATCTCGTATTAGGAAACTCATTGCTGTTGTAACGTTGACTGATTCAGAAAGCCAAACCTGATATTTCAGCACCATCTATGTCCCAAGTTTTTGTTTTCAAGCCTCCTTTCCCTCTCCCAAATTCACATCCTTCAGCCTGGTTTTATAAAGTAGGAGTCAACACAACTTTCCTGTAAAAGGCCAGGTAACAAATATTCTGTGGGCCACATACGGTCTCTGTGGCATACTTTTTTGTTTTACCCTAAAAATTATTGTTAGCTTTCAGACTATACAAAAATAGGTTGTTGGGCTGCATTTGGTGCGCATTCCCATGGTTTAAGGAATGGTAATGCATGGCTGTATATTTCTCTTGAACAGTGAGAGAGTGGAAATACAGTATCTTGCACCAGATGGTATATATCAAGGAACTACAAGGGACATCTTGCTGCATCTGAGCAATGACTACAGCTCTGTAATGCTGATATAGATAGGTTTGCTGCTAGACACTGAATTTGATGGTCAAAAATTATGATATAGTCAGTATCATAAGCTATATGCTCTATGTCATGTCACCAGGATGAAAGTTGCAGTGTTTTAGATATATCTCAGTGCCTTTTTAAATGTTATAAACATAAAGTCATCTATATATAGCTTTGTTAGAAGAATGCTGATAATATCCTAATAGCTCAGGAAAAACAGTTGGGAGATAATTTCCTAATTCTTAACTTAGAAAACCTACAGATCACATTCTGTCTGAGTAGGCATTAAATCATTCATTACATGATTAATCAATAAATGTTTATTGAATACCTATAATGTATAACAGGCACTGTACTAGATTGCAGGAATGCAACGGTGAACAAAATCCATACTGTCCAGTAGGGGGAGCTCACATTCTAGAGGAGCAACATGGACAATCAATGGAAAAGCACTTTCATTTATAACATGTTGGGTGCTGACAAGTACTATGAAGAACAATAAGTCAAGCAGGTTAGCAAGTAGGTATTGTTTGAAGGGGCTATCTTAGAGTAGTCAGGGATCTCTACAATAAAGTGAGAGGTGAATCAAATCAAGAATGCAGTCAGGAACCAAACTTATGCAGGTATGTAGGGAACAAGTGCAAAGCCTTTTCAGTCAGGAGTGGTCAGGTAGGGGCCAGCTGTCTGGAGTGAAGAGAGTGAAAGGGGAGAGTGTTGTAAAGAAGGTCAGAGGGCTGATGAAGCCAGATAAGGTAGGGGCTTGTAATTCAACTAAGGACTTTGGGTTTTATTTTGAGTAAGATATAAAGCCTGTGGAGTGTTTTGAACAAAGAAGGGTTCTGATCTGTCTCAGGTTTTAAAAGGACCACTCCAGTTGCTGGGTAGATGCAGGGACACAGGGTGGGATGTTATTACAATTGTGCAGGTGAGAGATGACCTTGGGTAGACTGGGTGGTGATAGGAAATGTAACTTTTCATTTGGCTCAGCACACAAGAGGATTTGTCTTTAATTGGCTATATTTCTAATTCCGGAGGGATTCAGTACCACCTAAGTGTCTATCCCAGAACAGGTGTTGCTACTGAAGTTGCCAAGACATCTTTCAATGAAAAACACAGGCTAATTAAACGAGGAATTATTATATGGTTTATTTTTTATATCTCAAAATCTAGACATTGCCATGTTATTATTACTAATAAAAAATCCTGGCTATAAATTAGGATGACTTCATGAGGCAGTTCTTCCTTTAATATTGAAGAGCTGATGGAATTCTATTTAGAGCTGAGTTATGTAGAACACTAATCTTTCAGCGATGGCTCGATTTTCAATCTTCTGCTTACATCATGGGATTACTTTGCTGCGATAAGGAGCACATTCAAGCCTATGCCTAACAATGCAAGGCAACAACTGCACATAGACAAAGCTAAGCTCACAGTGGATTCCCAGTGAGTTGTTGCGAATGACAAGTGAGTGATGAATTTTACCATTTAAAAATTAACACATTCAAGTGCCAAGGACATCATAATAAATGAGAGAACCATGAATACCCCTAAGTTAATATATTTTTCTATTTAATGCCAGAGAGTGGCTTAGGTGCAGAGTGAATGCTGTTTACTATTTTGTTTCTGTCTTCCATTTCTTTACCATTTTTGGAAGTTCACTGCAACACTGAGTTTGGAATTTTTTTGTCCTGTTCAACATTCCCCAGACATACCTACTATTTGATTTTGGGGTGGTAAGATCTCTTAAGAAAACAACAAAAAAGGGGGCTATCTTATCAATACAAATGGGTCCTTTTGCTAAAATTCTTTCTTTTTTTTAACTTTTTTGATAGGTATAGCCTATATGAAGGAAAGTCTACCAGATTTAAATATACTATACAGATTAATGAATTTTCATATACATATACACTTTTGTAACTACCACCAGATCAAGAGCTAGCTTATTTACAGCATCCCAAATAACCTGTGTCCCTTACCAGTGAATACTCCACCAATGGAAAGAAATCATTCTGTCCAGTAGCTTCCTAGTTTGCCTATTTTTGAACTTCATAAAATGAAATCACATAGTATGTAATATTTTGGATCTGATTTCTTTTACTCAATACTATGCACGTAAAATTCATTCAAGTTGTCACATGCAACAGATGTTCATTTTTTCATTGCCATTTAGTATTCCATTATGTAAATATACTATACTTGATTTATCCTTTGTACTGATGATGGACTTTGGTAATCTCCAGCTTTGAGCTATTATGAATAAAGCTATAAGCATTCTTACACATGTCTGTTAGTGGCTATACCTGCCCATTTATGTTGATTCTATATCTAGGGGTGGAATGCTGCATCAGCAGGTCTGTGTGTGGTGACTACTTTTTGCATAAACAGTGCTTTCTACTATTGGATGAAGAACAGATTAGTGTCAGAGAGATGGTAGTATGTGTTGATTGTATGCAATAATTCAATTGTTTAGTTAAATTACTTGGAATTATTTGCTTGGTTATATTTCTTTTTATAAAAGAGAGCGAGGAACCACAATGAGATCACCTCACACCCATTAGGATGGTCATGATTTAAAAAACAACAACAGTGAATATGGCTGCAAGCAACTTTTCATTTAACTTCCTCTGCACATAGGACAGATGTTAGAATGCCTGATTAAATTAATAATAAAGTTCATTTCTAATTATCAAAAAACAGTAAATAACAAGCATTGGTAAGGATGTGGAGAAATTGGAATTCTTGTGCACTGTTGATGGGAATACAAACTGGTGCAGCTGCTATGGAAAATAATATACAGGTTCCTCAAAAAATTTAAAATAAAATTACTATCAATATATCATCCAGAAATCTCACTTATGGGTATATATCCCAGAGAATTGAAAACAGAATCTCAAAAATATCTCTACACCCATGTTCATTTTACCATTATGCATGATAGCCACGAGGTGGAAGCAACCAAAATGCCCATCAACATTGAATAAAGAAACTGTGATATGTGTACACATGGAATATTATTCAGCCTTTTAAAAAGAAGGAAGTCCTGTCAAATGCAACAACAGGAAGGACCTGGAGGGCGGTATGCTAAGTGAGAAAAGCCAGTGACAAAGAGAAAAAGGATGATTCTGTTACTGGTGAGAGACCCAGATCGGATCAGGGGACCCCTACCCCAAGCTTCTTCCTCAGCTTTCATCTTGCTTACAAGAGACCCATTCAGTTGAGAGACAAACAGATATAGTGGAAATGGGGTAGCAAGTTTATCTGTGAAACACACATGAGCACGAAACTACAGGGAGGCACCCAGCTAGTCTAAATGCCCCGCGTATATAGGAAATAAAGCTGTTAATACGTTTGTTAGTAAGTTTGTTCTCTACACTTGAGCTGAGGCTACAAGTGGGCACTCAGCTAATCTGAGTATGCCGACTATTGGGGTTCAGGGGTTATATACCTTAGTCAGCTTGAGGATCCCCTCACTTCTCCCCCTTCCAAACCTTGGGAGTAACGTGCAGCTACAAAGGCTTTCTTTCGCAGCCAGTAAAGGCCCTTTGTCTTAGTGAAATTGCTACAGAGGCTCCCTTTCCCAGTACAGAGTCTCAAGGACCCACTTCCTCCTGTGCTCTCCCCGCCTGTGATGTTTGGAACACCTGGCAGTCTTACCAGACCAGGCTCAGGACTTCTGAGTCAACGGGCAAGACATGTCTCCCTTCCCCTCCCTGGCTTAGTTTACTCACTGTCCTACCTAACAATTCCACAGATGTAAGCAAAGGGATAGTAGTCAAAATCACGGAGACAGATGGTAGAGTGGTGGTTGCCAGCAGCTGGGAAAAGGAGGAAAAGGCAAGTTGTCCCATGGATACAGAGTTTCAGATTTACAAAATGACAAAGTTCCAGATATTGCATAACAATGTGCATATCGAAAACACTACTGCACTGTACATTTAAAAATGCTTCAGATGGTAAATAAAAAAGGTAAATGTTAGTAAAAAATCTTAGAGCCTTGATTGAAAATATTCCTGTCTAGTTTTAGGCAAACATGTTGAGAGAAATGAGATGCAGACTGGTATCTGCAAGATATATGTGTTTCTTAATTTTATGTAAAACAAATGTATTTGCTTACACAGGCCAATACATATCCTTGAAATTGAACTAAATTATATAAATAATTTTTTAAAGGCAGTGAGGAGTGATTGCTGATTTGTAGAAATGAAGATTTTACAAGTACAAGACAGTTATTTAGCTCTCTCTGATTAAATGGATCTATTTTTGTACTTCTGATCTTTGCATGAAACAAAACACTCTGAAGTTACAGTGACTCATAAATAAACTGAGTGAAGCATTCGGCCCATGACCTAGCAGGTTGCAGGTTGTCAATAGATGTGATTGAGTGTACAGACTTCTTGCCAACAGCTGTGCTTGTGCTGACGGCCCACCCATACAGAGCATATGCTACCTCCGCAGCGGGACTGCTGCCTGCAACTCTGTTGTGGGCAGCAGAACGTTATGAGCAAAGATGAGGTTTTCAGTGAGACATCGTAACTTCTCCAAATGGTCAATAGTTTAGGTAAGCCAGAGAGCACCGCACACGTGCAGTTGGTAATGAGCAGTGGGCTTTCCAGCCAAGATTATCATTGGCCCTTAGTAGTTCTAAACTCAGCTTCCTGGGTTGCCCTTACTTGAAAATAGGCTGGGTTATCTACATGTTCAGAAAGAGTTGCCATTTATTGTGATGAAATTTGTGAATTAGTTTTTACCTCTTTCAGGATGTGTGCCTCTGGGCTAGTTTTGCACAATCTTTGACCCTGGGCCACATGCTGCCTGTCTTACCCGTGCCATGGGGCCCAGGACCTCATTTCAGAGTAAAAGACTGAAAAGCTGCCTCTATCTTGCTACTTCCTAAATAGAACCCAAATAACAACATTGTAATGGCTAGAGGAAGTATTGTTTTTCTCATTGGTATTCTAGTTTTCAATACAGCAGATAGTTTAGATTATAATATGACACATTTTCAATCGGGGTTAAATACAATCATTTTTATTTAGAATGAAATATAGTATAAACATTTTTAATTTTTCCCCCTGAATGTAATTTTTTGTCCTTATATCTGTCTCTCTTTCTGTTTGATACTCACCCCCCGCTTTAGATACCAATTGAGTTGGTTTGGAATAGAAGTCTGGAGCATGAATTCAAGAATCCAACCGTCCCCCCTGGGCTTTCACTAGATGTGTAATTTTTATCCCCTCAATATATGTGTTTCTCCCCTTATAAAATAAAGATGGTAACTGTATATTCCTTAGAGTTACTGTGACAATAACATGAGATGTTTTGTGCATGGCCTGTTGTAAACACTTGATAAATGTAAGCTACTATACATCATTAATATGCTGGGGCCATATAGCATAAGCAACATCAAGGACATTTATCTGGAGCAGGAACGAAGAGAGAAAAGTTCATAAGTTCAAAAAGCTAAATTATATGGCAAATGTTGAGAGAGACCTTAAATCTGAGCAAATTAGATACAAAGAAAAAAGCGAGAAATAGGAAAAATATATAATTTTAGCCAATGAAACAAGAATAATATTGTTGCATTACATGAACAAATATTAGTTCAGGCCATAAGCCCCAACAAGGAATTTTCCTAATCATGAGTACTATTTATATTGGTAAGACTGTTTTAGGAGATGATATTTCTTTGAAGTATATCAGAGACCAGAAAATTTTGAGCTTACAGATCACCTGGTCCAACTCCATCATTTCACAGGTAAAGAGGCTGGAGCTCTAAGGGAGTAAGCACCTTACCAAAGGTTACCCATCTCCTGCTAGCAGAGCTGGACCAGTACATGGGTCCCCTGACTGGATCCCAGGGGAACATCCTACTGGAGCATACAGCTTTAGAAATGTGACAATATCAAAAACACAATGAACTTTCATGCTGGAGTGAGAACAACTTTGCATTCACATCAGGGATCAGTTTCACACCAGGAATTCAAAGCATGTAAAAACAGATATCATTATCTCAGTTTTACAAATGGACAACTAGGAACAAAGATGGGCTCTAGGCTTATTGGCTTTGTTGCCCAGCTTCAGGCTCCATAAATACACCCCTCTTGCCCAAGCAAAATGGTATGTTAATCTGCCGCAGCCACCCACCCCTCGTTCTGGGATACCTTCCAGCTTCATTTCTGTTCCCCACTTCTTTATTCCTTCAACATCGTCCTCACCCTACCAAACGTCAGTCTCCCAAAGAATGAGTATTTTTGTTTTTGTTATTGTTGATCATAGCCAAGTCCCCAACTTCTTGAACAGTGTCTGGCATCTATTTGATGACCAATTAATTTTTCTTGAACGAACAACACCAAAAAAAATGATACTCAGGGTTTTTCCATCTAGCCACTTGGATTGGCAGGTGCATTTTGGGCCATGTACCCAGGTGCTGATTTTGAGACCTCTATTACATGTTGGCCAGTTTCACATTCTGCAACCTTGAGTAACAGAGCTTGCCTTTGGACTACACCCTGGATTCCAAGACACAACCTGCTGAGCAAATTCCTTTTTCCACCTAGGATTGACAAAAAAGATGGTAAGACAGGATGATGCAGCTTCTATATTTTAAAGGTCTAAATGAAAATACTCCAAGCCCTCTGCATTGGAGGACTTGGTTGATGCTTCACTAGTGAAGTCAGTGAAGTTGTTCCTCTGAGAAAAGAAATAAAATCAAACACCCATGTACATAAACACGGGAATCTAAACAGGGCCTCTCTCCATTAGGCTCATCTGCCACCCATTGCCAAGGCTAATTCACCCTTCAGACTGGGCGGATGAGGTGTCCTTTAGCCTGGAGTCGCCTTTGATGTTCGTCTGAAGCGTACCCCATTGACATGTAGAGACTGCTTAGATCACTGCTGTCAGAGAGAGTTGGACAGCAAAACAGCTTTAGGCTTTTGCTCTGTTTCTTTAAACAAAACAGCTTCAGTCCGTCTGATGAAGGAGTCCTCCAGTCAACGACCTATGTGAGTGAACTGAAAACCCTCCACAAAGACTGCCTGAATGCAGAATTGCTATGTCTCCTGACTTCCAGATGTTGTCTCTAGGATTTTGTAGAATGCCCCAGTGGGGCCTGAGGGCCCACCCTGACCAAACATATGTGGTCACCTCCCTCAATGGCATAGTTGTCCTCCCAGGCTCCTGACACCCACCACTTCTGAGATTTCATACCACTTTAGGAGTCTTGCTAAAGATAGGCTGAGTGTGACCTTCTCCTCTGACATGTGCCATGAGAAGATAACCAAGTCATAGGGTGCCCTGGGTGTTGACAAATCCATTCCTCGTGAAAAAGGCAGCCCACAATGGATATTGCATTTTCACTTCCCATCCAGTGAGGGCAACCTTATCATCATCGGCTACAGCTGAAATGGGCTGATCAAGATCTGAAAACAGACTGTCTGCAGCTGAGGCAAACCACATTGGTCACACACACAGTTGACTGGTGGCCACATGCTGCTTCTGTAGAAAAGGGTGAACAAACCATCCAATGGGTCTTTGAGATGAGGAAGCGCTTCCAGGCCATGGGACTTCTTCAGTGTCTTCTGCCTCAGTCTCAGTTGCTCCCATCTTTATGTTGTCTTGTGAGCAACAATAAGATATGGGGGTTAGAAAGACAGATTATGGTAAGGAAGTTGAAATGAGAAACGTCATTTACAACACAAACTACTCCATACACATAGCTGACCAGGTGTTCTGATGGCCAGATCCTGTTTGTTGCTACACACATAACCTGCAACACTTAATATGCAAACCCATCAAAATGCCTTCTTGTCAAATCCTTAAAAATAAAGACCATCATTTATGGCCCCTAGAAAAAATAATTGTAAGGATGGGAGAAGCTTTCTCTTCTAAGCAATCCTGTACACTATGCAGCCCTAAACACACTTGAAATACATGTGGACACTACTGTGTTACTGTAATAGCTTTTGCTTGAAGAAAACTGTTTTGTGGTCTTAGACCATTGGGACAGTATTTGTGGGGGACACAGTCATTATCAGAGAAGGAAGTAGAGTGGCTTTTATGGCTTTGATGAGGTTATATCTAGTTTTATACTGGTTCCCCGGTGAACCATTCTTCCCTATAGTTCCTACACTTGTTGGGAAGCTGATGTGGATGGACCATTGATCGGTCTTTAATTTAAAGAGAAAATCAGTATGACTCTTCTGCCTGGCCCCCATAAAAGTTTAGTTAAGTGCCAAAATGTTGGATTATTTTACAGGTCATCAGATTGTAGTCATAAGACAGGAAGTCTCAAGAAATGTTTTGCAAATATTCAATAGCTTATTATCAGAGGAAATGTCAGCTGAGTCAGGAGCATTGTTCCTCAAATGAACCTGGGTGTTGAAGGATTTAATTAGGGCAAATAGTTGAAACACGACAAAAATGGCCTTTCCTTGGGGACCCAATGTCCTCTGTTAAAAGGCCAAAACAGAAACGTTTATGCAATGACTTTCTTCCTAAAAATTCAGAACACTTCAAAAATTTCCATTAATTGTATCCTCACCACAACTCTGAAGGTGAATCAACTTATGATGCAAGTATGTTTTTAGAAAAGTTACACATATGCCCATAACTCCTTTTTTAGCAATATATAATCATTAGAAAAAATTGAGTACCATCACCAAATATTTTCAAGGGCTGCAAATGCAAACCTTATGCTGGGAGAATAAGGTAAAATATTTAGAGACATTTTGAGGATTTAAAGAATAATCAGCCCACTAAGTCTTCAATTTTAATATTTAAGCACTGGATATTTCCACTTGTTTTGTCTTGCCTGAAGAAATTTTATTTTAAAGTCTTTTATCATAGTGGGTTTGCCTCTTCCCATCATTTCTTCTTTATGAAAGTAGATGTTATGTTATTTGGTACATAGATATTTATCATTGTTACATCATTGTGATTTGGAGACTTTTAACATTATAAAGCAGCACTAGCCAATGGAACTTTTTGTGAAGACCAGTCAAATTTCTGTGATGATGGAAATGGTTTCTGTACTACTTAATTAATTAAATAAAATTAAGAATTCATTTCCTCAGTCACATTACCCCATGTTTTTAATACTGAATTGGGCAGCACAGTTATATATATTTTCTTTGTCTTGCTTAATACTTTGTTGGCTTGAATTCTACCTTGCCTGATATCAAAGCCTTGACCCTTGCTGTATTTTTGTTTGCTTTTCACTAGCACAACTTTGCCTAACCTCTTATTTTTAAACTTTCTGAGTCACCATTTTTAAGGCAAGTCTCTTGTATAGAGCTCAGAGTTGAATTCTGTTTTTATCCTAGATTAGTTAAGCCCAGTTACATTTACTAACATAACCTCTATGTTTGATTTCATTTCTTTCATTTTAAAAATACATATTATACATACTGGTAATCCTCTCCTTAGTTAATATGTACGGGTTTCATGTTCTGGACAAAATAAAATTAGCTTGCATCCTCTTTCTTTAGTCATCTCTCTACTGCTTTCCAATTTTAGTCAATAATATTATCTTCCTTAGTGTTTATTTTTGTTTCTTAGGCTTCTACAATTTTTGGTCAGTATTAAATGATATACTGTGACTCCTTCCATCTACTCATGATGTAATTAACATTATTCCATTTACCCCATTACCTCTCCCCTTTCTTCCTTCAACATTTTATTATGAAAATTTCCAAACCTACAGCAAAGTTGAAAGAATTTTTCTAGTGAACACCCATATGCACACTGCCTACATGCTATCTTTAACATATTACTATATTTGCTTTATCAATATGTGTCCATCTATCCATCCATTAGTCTGTCTCATTTTTTGATGTACTTCAATATAAATTGCAGACAATAGTATATTCACCCTCAAATACCTCAGCATACATATCACTAACTAGAGCTTAACATTAATTTACAGTATTTTTCTTTTGGTGTAAAATTTACATGCTGTAAAGTGCCCAAATCTTAAACATGCCTTCTTGTATACACCTGTGTAACCTAACCCTTTACAAGATATAGAACATTACCATCACCTTCCAGAAAGTCCCCTCATGCTCCTTCCAAGTCAATCCCCGCTCATCTCCCAGAGGCAAACTTGTGATTTTTTTCTGCCATAAATTAATTTTACCTGTTTTACAGTAGAATTTCATAGAAATAAAATCATACACTATGTATTCTTTTAGATTCCTTTCACTCAGCATAATTCTTTGAGAATTACACAAATGATTTAGTCCTATTTATTGCTCAGTATTTCATTGTAAAAACATAGGGTAACTTTTTGTATATTCTCTTATTAATATACACTTTGCTTCCAATTTAAAGCTGTTATAAGTAAAGCTTCTATGAAGAGTTCAAAAAGTTTCTGTGAGCTTTTAATATTTCTCTTTGGTCAATACCTAGGAATAGAATTACTGGGTCATAGGGTATGACATAAGTGTATGTTTGCATGTAGGTGTGCGTTTAATTTATAAGAAACTTTGAGACCATTTCCCAACTGGTTGTACCATTTTATATCCACACCAACAATGTGTAAGACTGTGGGTTCTCCACATCCTCTCCTACATTTGCTGTTGTCAGTCTTTTTTAATTTTAGCCATTCTCGTAGGCATGTTGTGGTATCTTTCTTTGGTTTTAATGTTCATTTCCCTGATGACTAATCATCTTGAGCCCTCTTCATTTGCTTATTGGCCATTTGTGTATTTTATTTTATGAAGTGTGTTAGTATTTTTTGCCTGTTTTAAAATTAGGTTATTTGTTTATTTGCTATTGGGTTGCAGGTTTGTTTATTTGTTCCAATATCCTGGATACCAGTGATTTTCCAGATATACATTTTGTGAATATTTTCTTCTAGTCTGTGGCTTATTTATTCTCGTAATATCTTTTGATAAGGAGATATTTCTAGTTTTATGACATTTAACTAATTATTTTTAAAATTTTATAATTACGGCTTCTAGTGACCTAAGAAACTTTTGATTACCCTAAGTCACTGAGACATTTTCTTATGCCCTCTTCCAAATGCTTTATTCTTTTAGCTTTTACATTTTGGTCCATAATCCATTTCCTCTCCCCTTTCCTCCCAAATTTTGCCAGATGTATTAGTTCTATAGTATCAGATCATATAACATGTGCATATTATTTTCCTACCCTTATTTCAGATTTTACTTTAGTCCTACTTCTAACTATGGTTATGTTCACCACCAGTTCCTTTGCCAGTATTTCCCTGGTCATCTCATGGTTGGTGAAGCTTGTCTTCTGGTAGGTTCCAGATGAGCGTGATTGGGTCCAATATTCTCTGAGTCTTGGGCTCAACACTTGAGGGGCAGTTGGGATTATCACAACATCTTTGGTTCATACTTTCTTGCTTTGAGTAGTGTTTTAAATATTAGTTATGTTTCATTGTTTATTATTTTTGCAAAGGAATTTCAATGATACAGGCACTGGAAGAGAAATCCATTTATTTTAGACTATTTTTTGAAGCTATACACACAACATTTTTACCTTGACATTGTCTTCAGGTCCATGAGAAGGGCTTCTTTGTAGCTTTCTTTGGTACTGAGGGTCAGTCTAGACCTCTCCCTTTGTAAAATTGGGTTTCTCTAAGTTTTGACTTGGTATATACCTGTGAAAGCAATAATAAATGTAAGGCACTTTGCAAATATAAACAATAATAAAAATACCACTATGCACCATTTTTGAAGTGAGAGGATTATACCTAAGAAAGGAGAGTGGGGCCTTCCCTAAAATAAGATAGAATTCTAAGGCTAGAAATGCTAGGAATGCTTTATTAAGTTGACAACCCATAGCTTAGATAATTTAGTTTCTTATATAAACTTGCAACCTGGTTGTGAATTAAACCACAATTACTATTCTTGAAAACCTTTGAGGGTAACAAGGCTGACTTCCTGGGGAATGTATTTTTTTCTCTACTGTATCTTTCCACATTTGGTCCTTCCTTACTTAGCAAGTCCATATAGGAGTATGTGAGGAATGAGGGACTCATTGTCTGAAAATATATCAAAGATTTTTAAAATGTCTCTTGGGAATAGTCAAGCACAGACACTAGCATTGATTTAACTGGGTTAATGTGAGATAACCCATGAAATTCAATATGCTTCTCTATTTATATAATATGAATATCATAATGTGGTTTCCAAACACACATCGCCTGATAAAAAATTACGTAATAAAATAGAGGGGTATAAAATGTATGTAACGAAATATGCTAGAATTCTTAAATACTTGTGTATAAAAGATTGAATTCATGTAACATCACATTGCCAGCTCATGAGTGAAAAATAAGGAAGGGAGTTTTGTACCTTTCACATGAGGGAAAAGCCTAAGGTTTTCATGAAGACAGTCAGTCCCTGTTGCTGGGCTAATATTTATGCTCCACAGAAATTTTAATTTCAAAATGGAAATCCATATATTTAATGTTCCTCTTATAAAAGTCATACATGCTTCTAAAATATTTTTAAAAATTGTATATAAAACAGGAAGCAGAAGCATTCTATCATCCCCACTGCTGCCCCATAACTGTTCTCATGCCACAGAGAAATCACTAGTATTAATAACTTAGTGTTTCACACATTACATAAATGTTATATATTTAAATTTATAAATTATGTAATTTATAAATATACTCTTTTGTGCATGAATAGAATCTGTAATCTTATCTTTTTTCATTTAACACCATATCTCGGACTTGTCTCCATGTTCTTATAGATCTACCTTCTCCTTTTAAATGGGATTGATAGTATTTAGCACATTTTAATTGAATTAATTAATCTCCTGCTGATGGATAATCATGTTGTTCCCAGTTTTTCATATTACATATTTATCTACTATGAGAATTTCTTGTATTTTTTTAGAAGTGACATTTTGAAAAGAAAAGGGATGGCCATTTGCAAGATTGATACATAATGGGTTGTGGTCCTCAGGCTTGGCTTAGAAGATGGCCAATGACAGAAAATTAAAGATTTAAGATATTGAGACCACATTGAAATTCATATCTATTATTGAATCCTTATTTTTGTTATGAAAGAGATAATAGGGCTGATGAGAGAATTCAAGGTATTGATCAACTAACATATAGAGGTAATGAAATGGAAGAGATATAGTTACTTTTTATAAAATGTACTAACTTCATTGGTCTGTTGTGATTTAATAAGATGATACTTTAAAACCCCTAGACTAGTACCTGGCACATAGTAAATGTTCAGTAAAATATTACTGATATTTTCTAAAGGAAATTTGTTCTCATAAGAGAGCCCTCTTTTCGCTTTCATAATCACATTTTATTTTATTTTTTTACTAGAAGCTTGCTAAATATTTATTAGATAAATGAATGCATGAATTTTAGACACCATTAATTATAGAATAAGGGGAAACTTATTTCCATGTGATCATAATATTGAAATTTTCTTTCTTTGTTTTAATTAAATTTTTTTCCCATATAATCACATTTTAAATGACTCCTTTTGGCTTCTGCTTTCATCAAGTACGAGATCACTGGTAAATAATTAGTACTGTTTAGTGTGCACAAAAAAATTGTGAAGTCTTTAAAACTGAGGAACCAGATTTTGTGCTACAAGATGTGGGAACCTAGGGGTTACTAGTCAAGGCAAAAAGTTGGGGCCTGGAGCATCTGCCATGTGCCAACAGTCAGGGCCTAAAGGGTGAGAGGTACCAGCACAAGCTCCGATGTCAGGAAGTGAAAGCAGGCCAGAGTCAACAAACAAGATGACTCACAGGTAACAGGACACCCACATTTCAGAAGTCATAAGAACCCAGGAGCTTGGCTCCGCAACTATGGAAAGGCTCAAGGCCAGAGCCGGTGCAGACCAAGGCATGATCTGAAGCCCTAAAGTTCCAGGTAGCCCGTCAGGGGCCCGGGGGACTGGTGCACACCTCTGTGCCAGGGATATTTGGCTGAGAGCTGTTTCTCAGACTCTTCCAGGCTTGTGTGGGTCAGAGGTCAGAAGCCAACACAGAGGAGCTCGTTTAGGTCCTCCAGGTACAAGTAGGTGAATGAGGCAGCAGAAAGTTAGATTAGATAAAGAAAGAAGGAAGAAATAAACTTTCGGTGATAGTTGCAACACACTGTAATGGAACCATCTGATGGCAAAACATTAGGAAAGCTCTGCGTGCTTGTATTAGCGAGCCTTGCATCCGCTGTTGTCTCTTGGGGAATGGAATGTTGCCATGTTTCTTTCCTTTGCATTTCTAAAATAAATACCCAAAATTCATACAGCTTTGCTGAGATTTAAGCAATTATGGCACTAAAACCTCCATTGTATATTCTGCCTGTGTGCTGTTCTCCATGCTGTTTCTTCTTGAAAGAGATTGGGGAGGTGAAGTTGGAGGGAAACATTGCTGTGGGCAGGGATGAAGTAGACAAGAACATGTGAACTACTGTAGAAGCATTGCTTTTATACTTGGAACCATGAAATATCTATGGAAGTGTGGGCCAGTTCCTTAGAAAACATTGCCTGAGGCTAAACTTTAAAACACTTCATTGGGGAGTGCAGTCCCATGAAGTAGGAGGAGGCAAAGGAGGAACAAGAGTGGGTTCTGAAGCTGGCCACAGCTTGATGACAAGTGCTACTCATTGCCCGTTCTTGCAGGATATCTTCAGAGAAATGAAGCTATGAAGGTATGAAGCTATTACATGTTCATTCCAGGGGTGCATGGGAGAAGAATTACCCTCTGGCTTCCATTTCCAATTGATCAAAGTTTGCTTTGCAGGGCGTTACTCCCCCACACTTCCAGGTTGTACCACCTGGTCCTTCTGTCTGCTTTTAGGTTGGCTAGATCCAAGACAGCACCTGTGGCATCTCCGGCACAAGCCCGTCTGTAGCGCAGACCAGAGTGCAGGTGTGCCCTGCCACTTCCCATGCCCCTGCCTGCAACGTGCAGCCTCACAGGTGCTGCTGGGCGGGGGCTCAAGGGGTTCCGTGACATCATTTAGCTGAAAGCCCCCAGCCTCTCATGCCCTAGCAGCAAGAAGGATGTCCAAGTGAGACACTGATCATATCCACAAGTGTCATGAGGGATTGCAGCACAGGCTCATGCCATACCACGGGGACATTGTGAGCCAGAGCTTAGGGTCACTTCTGCCAGAATGTAAAACGTGTGTCCAATACTGGGTGGCTCATCAACTGAGTCCAGTACTAAACATTTACAGGATTCTGGTTACACCATAATAACTAGCATTGCTGAGCACTTACTACAAAAGGCAATTTATATATAATTTCCTGTAGGAATCTCATAATATACAGGGCGGGCAAAGGTAGGTTCACAGTGGTGAGTATGCAAAACAAGAGTTTATTCTTGTACTATTATTTATTAATTATTTTATTATTTTCCATACAAACAACAGTAAACCTACTTTTGCCCCACCCTGTATATTGTTTTATATTCTGTTTTTTTCTGATTCAATTTTCTATGGTGAAGATTTCCCCAACTCATTCAGCATTCTCCGAAAGTACTTTTCACTGGCAACAATATATTCCATAATATATATGTAGAGTAATTTATTTCACTTTCCCATATAATTGAACACTTTGGTTGTTTGCAATTCTCTGCTCTCGTAAGTCATTCGGTGTTGGTAAGTCAGATTTTTCTAGTCTGTGTTGTTATGACAAACAACCCTTAAATCTCAGTGGCTTAAAATAACAGAGGTTTATTTTTCACTCCTGTATGGGGTTAGCAAAGGACCTCTGCCCATCATAGTCACCCAGGGACCAAGTCTGACAGAGCAGCACCATCTCAAATGTCATTGGTCATTGTGCCAGAGGGAAAAGTTAACTCTGGAGAGATTCACATTGGTGATTAAATGCATCCTGGAAGTGAAACATAGCCACTTCTGAACTCACTGGTCAAATCTAGTTGCAAGGTCTTACCCAACCACAAAGGGGACAGAAGGGGAAACAGAACCGGACATGGCAAACATTATTGAATATGACACCAGTACAAATGTCCTTGTACATAAATCTTATTTTGTGTTTTCCTCCTTATTTCCTCAAAGTTTTATAGGAAAATTGTTGAAATAGACAGTACAAATACGTTTATGTTATTGATGCATGTACTGGCATTTTATATTTTGGCTCTGAGACCCATACTTGCCCTTTTGCACTCTCCTCTGGAGGCTATAAACTACTTTGCCCAGACTCCTTTACCTGCTGGAAGAAGCCATTTTTTTTTTTTTTTCCTGCTTCTGGCTCCATCAACAGCTAGGGGGCCAGCTGTAGGTGTTCACAGGAGCCAGCAGCAGCAGCTAGCCCAGAAACAGTGAGTGTGGTCTCCCTGCTCTCTGCTCGGAGTCGGTGGTGGTGCTGGTGGACTCTGGGTAGTACCACCTTCTGCCTTTTGCTTTTCCAGCCCAAGGGGTAGGGTTAGTTCCCTGTGACTAATGACTTCTAGGAAGCATCAACTTCCTCTTTGGTGCCTCCATGCCTCCTAACAATTTTCTAATCAATCCCTATATTAAATTTCCCCTGTCTAAAATGTGTGACCGGACACTTCCTGGTATAGTTTATATTGCCAGATTGCCGCCTAGGAAATTTGTGCCAATTTATATTTAGTCCCAATGTGAAAGTACCTCTTTCTTTTAATCTTCACCATAAATAATATGTTTAATATTATCATTTAAACATTATCTTCTAATTTTATCTCATTAGCTAAATATCTCATTTTAATTTGTATTTCCCTTTTTACTATTAAGGCTGAAATTTTTTTGTTTATCAGCCATTTGATCATTCACTGGTTGTAGGGCTCTCTCTATTTCTTCACTGATTTGTAAAACATCTTTACATGTTAAGGATTTTCATCTTTCATCTCTTATTTATGTTTCAAATATAATCCCAATTTATCGTTTGCTTTTTAATTCTTTGCATGGTGTTTTATAACATAAAAAAATTAATGTTTTAAACTTTAAATCAGTTCTATTACTTATTTGCTCCATGATTTCTGCTTTGGGATACTATTTTAAAGACCTAATTAAGGTTTTAACATTTCCTTCATAAAATATTGTTCTAACCTATTATCTGTTATGGGATAACAGATAAAATTAGAGATTCATGGCTTCTCAAATGCTTTTATTATTTTTCCTTCACAACTTTTCTTATCTGGATTAAAAAGGGGCTGAACGAAGAAAGGGCAGAGCAAGTGGCACTGAGGCACCGCAGGGTGAAGTGAGAGGCCCCCACAGAACCGCCGCCGCTCGGCCCTCCCTGGCTAGGGAGCCCTGCCCACAGTTCCAGTGGAAAGTGGTCCGTGAAGCTGCTCCCCGGCGGGTGCCGCTGGGACAGGAGAAGTAATGGCCAGGCGCTCAACTCTAGTCCCAGCAGCCTGACCCTCCTCCTTTGTCCGACCAGCCACTTCCCTCATCTCTGTATTATGGGTTCCTTGCCTTGAAGGTGGTTTTTAATAGTGTACAGAGACTTCTTCTCTGGGGCCTACCTCACACCCCAAATGATGCTAAGCATTTTTAGCTAATGCCCTTCTCTGCTATTTTTTTTTATTTTTCAGGTGTTTTAGGGGATGAAATTATATGTTAAATGGATATATAGTTATAATTTATAAAATTTTATTTATACTTCCCACTCAGTATCACACTGGAGGATGAATCATTTTTCTTCTCTATCAGTTTTTTTCTTTGCTTTTATGCTTAGAAGCTACTTTTCCATTCCAAGATCAGAAAACCATTAACCTATCTTTTCCGTGAGTTTGGAAATAGCAGCTTTCACTCTGAGCAGCGAATAGTGGTTGAGTCCTAGATAATTTTTGTAGCAAACATAAGTAGCTGGTATGCAAATAACCACAACAACAACAATATATTTTCCTCCTATTTCTTTCCTGAAGATTTTGTTTTTTTTTATTATGGAACCATAATTTTCCAATAATCTGTTTTACTTCATTTTTCTTCTGGAGACTATGCTATGGGCCCAGTAATAAAAGGGGATGCTGAACAGGGTGCCCACAATTCTCTATTTCTCAGCATCAAATACAACTGCTTCCTCAGTACAGTGATAGGCTCACAGCTCCATCCCTTTAGTCCAGGGTTGGACTAAAAGGCCAGATAGTAAATCTTTTAGGCTTTGTGGATGGTACAGTCTCTGTTGAAACTACTCAGTCCTGCATTTGTAGTGTGAAGTAGTCAAGGCGACGTGTAAACTAATGAATGTGTTCCAATAAAACTTTATTTACAAAAATGTAAAACCTGTAGACTTTCGCTCTTGTCTTGCTGATGCAGAAGGAGGTAGTCTGGTAAAAGCAATTAATGAACCCTTCAGTTTTGGTGACTGTTGTGTAAGTTAGGAATGCTGACCAGCTTGAATCTCACCAGTTCAGTTTGGATGTTAGTTACGCTGTTACGTGAGATGGTTGTGACTGGTGTCACCCATGTCTCATTCCTCTTCCTTGAAGAGACTCCAGGTCACTGTCTTTCAGTCTGAGGATGTTTTCTGTGACTGCATGTTAGCAGTGGTACCGTTTTGTCTTAGAGGTGGAGTGGAGAGCAACTACAAGGCAGGTCAAGGTCTTGCCTAAGAAGTCGCTGATTGCTTGAGCCCATGACAATCTATTCATTACCACAGGCGGGAGCTGTCAGGCTTCTATTACATTCGTAAATGTCTCTTTTCCCGAACAGCCCAGTTCTTTGGGAAAGCACCAGCTCCTCCCATGCTGTAGTAGCCACCTCCCTGCACATCTTCTAAACACTGTACCTTAGTACTGTACATCTGTCATTTCATGAAAGAAGTAAACTGCCCAATTTTACCTTTTGTATACATTATTCAAAGCAAATTATAGTAGTCCATATTCTTCACTACTTTAGATTATCTTTACTCCTAACACTTTTAATACACATATACTTGGGAAAAGGAATACATACAAGAATGTCAAGATTTCTTAAAAAGTCATTTTAAAGCATCAGAATTGGATTCAGAATCTATATCAAATTAATTAAGCTATAATAGTTGCTCAAAATTTGGGGGATGGGGGTGGTCAAATACATGTGAGAAATGCAAAAAAAAAAAATCAAGAAAATCAATTCATTTTTCTTTTCCTTTTCTCTTTCTTTTATTTCTTTTTTTGGAAAGAACTTCTTCCCTCCAGTTGATTAGAGAGTAAATCAATGATGTCTCTATGCATCTATTCACACTTACTGTTTTCCTTCCTCCCTTCCTTCCTATTTTTCTTTCCAAAACGTCAATTTTAAGAAATGGCCCATAGTTGTAATAGAGTAAAATAAATATTAACTTTATTCTTATTTCAAATAATATTTTATGCTTTAAAATCTTTCTTATGTCCACTATGTTAGGGTCTTTCGTTTGTCCAGACTTGTCATCAGGGAAAATTAGAGGAACATAAAGAACACTGGAGGGTCTGTCCTCTTGCAGAGTTAGATAGATAGCAATTTTGCCAGCAGGACACCTAGTTCAAGCCCACTAAGTCTGGGCCTAAGCTGGGGCAAGTCTGGTCAACTGAGATCAACAGGAGGCTCTCTGCATGATGTTCTGAGGTGTTTCCTTGAAGAGACCCCATCCTCAGAACGGATGGAGCCAGAACATATGTACTAAAGTAAATCCCAGGGTGAGAGGGAAGGTATGTTTCTGAGGGCCATGACCTACTTATAATTCAAACGTATTCCTGACCCAGCTCCAGAGATCCATATCTAGGAATGCCTATGTCTAAGAATTGGAAAAACCAAAGGTTTTTTAATGATTTACTAAGACAACAGAGGGCAATAGATGTAGAACATAAGACTGAAAGACATTTCTCCCCACCTCCCCACAGATACCACCTTGTCCCGTTAGAAGCCTATGGACTGCCATGCCCCATGGGCTGTGTGGAGCAAAAGGTGACGGTTCTCGAATGAAGTGGCAGGGGCTTGGCAGAGGCGGTGTTTCTTCTCATCAGAATGGGCAGCAGCAGGTGAGAGCTGCTGCAGTGGCACACGCTAGGCACAATGGAGCCCCAGGGGAAGCTCCTGTGGGTGCTTAGAAGCCTGTGCAATGTTCAGCCCCTGTCCTGGTACTTAGCCAAGGCACTTGTGCTTGCAGATGTCATACCGGTGTCCAGCAGAAGCTGAAGTCCTCAGTATGAACCTTGGTAGCCAGAAGAAGCAGGAAATAAAAGGATTTGATTCTAAACTCGTAACAGGCAACCCTTGGCTGAAGGCGAGGGCAGACATGGTGTTGGTTTAAGACCTCTGTGACCCAGTAAGGACAAATGCATTTATACTTACAGGTAGAACCCAGAAGGAATGAGACAAGGAACAGGTGTTCTTCAGTACAAGCCCCATCCCAATGCAGAACTCATTTTGCTAGCACCCTTCGAAGGTCCTTCAGCTTAAATATGCTATTTAAAGGGATATTCATAGTCCTTAAAGTCTATTTCACTGATGGACAGGTCTATGTCTTTAGAAATTTTTATATCTATTAGAAAACATCCAAATCTCAGAAATGCTAAGCATATACTGTAACCTATTATTAATTGGTAATATAAAGTTGGACCCACAAGAGAGAAATTGTGAGTGTAGACATTTATATTTATAGACATATGTTTGTATACATAAAATGCATATATTAATATACATACTTTATACACAAATATGTAGGATCTTATTAAACTTATGTATAAAATAATTTTAACAGCCTTATTCTTCCACTAATAAGAACAGAATTAGTTAAGGTATTACTAGCTGTTGTAAAAGATAACAGTCCCAGTGGTTACACAGTAAAACATCTATTTTCCACTAACTTGAAGATCAAAATGGTTGTTCAGATTTGGTTTATTTCCAGTCAGTGAATCAGAGACCTGGCTTCCTTCCATCTGTGGCTCTGCCGTCTCCGACAGTGGTTTGCATGGTCATTTTGCTTTTGTTCATTCAGCCAATGGAAGGGGAAGAAATGGAGGCTTATGCGTGGGAAGTTTTCATGGGCTAAGTCTGGGAGGGGTGTACATCTTTCTTACCCACATTCCACTGGCTAGAACTCATTCACAGACCCAAGCAGGGCCTGGGAAGTGTAGTCTATTTGTGTGCCCAGGAAGAATTAGAATTAGGGTGGTTATGGGCTGGCAGTGTTTGCCACAGATACTCTCCCTATTTGGTGCTAAAAAAATCACTCCTCATGACCCATGTTGTGTATACTGAAGGTTGGTTTAGTCTTTTTCTAGTTTTAACAAAAGCTTTAAAAATAGTATATCCACACATACTTAACTACTTGCAAATAGTGTAAGTGTCAAGCGATGCCTGTCTGACGCTACCCGCCTGCGCAGTAGAGGCCACTTGCCTAGGGGGCAGATCCAGGCTTTGTGGATTAGGAAGTTAGTATAATTTGGTGGAATCTGTTTAAGAAAAAGAATGCAAAAATAGCCATGAAAGTACATATTTCTTAACAATAAAAGTTATAACTACTATATTTTTGAAAATGTGGCAAATATCAAAAACATTATAAAATCCAGAAAAACAACATATTTTAAAATAATTAACCTTCTGTCAGTTCTCTAAAATACTTTTCCCTTACCTTTTGGCTATTACTCTTAAATTGCCTCTTTATTAGGCTGCAGTTTTGTGGCATCATTTTCCATAGACAATAGAATTTAATCTTTCCTCTCTCATAGTTTGTGAAAGTATTTTTATTTATATTCATAGTTTAGAAAAGTTTCAGTTTCATGACATATAAGTAATACTGTCAAGTAAATGTGTTAGATTATCATCAAATTTGGGAAAAAAAACTTCTCAAGTTTCGTGTATGAGCTCTAAGATTTAGAGCGATGCAAATGTTTTGTGTGGTGACTATTGTTTAACATTCTGTGAACTGATCACACTCCGACCGCTTTGCTAGGACCTGTCCTGGAGTTGTGTACGTGCCTTGTGCAGCAAGGGTACCCGAAGCCCAAGCTTCTTTAGCTTTTTGGCCATTCCCCCACTGCACCAGATCCTACAGGCAGGCAGCCTCAGTCCTCACATCCTAAGACCAGTCATGACCTGGAGAGGCTCACTATTCGCCAGAAGGCTACTCCAAACTTACCCCTTTTTGTCCCTGACTGAGTCTGTAGATATTACCTGATCCTGGACCCCTGGTCCCCATGCTTTGCTCAATTCTGTGGATAGAGAGTACGGTTAACCCGATGCAGGTTGCTCTAGAGTCCATTACTGATTTGTGAATCCTTGGTTCTGCTGATAACTTGGTTGCACCTGCAACGTCTGCAGCAGGGTGTGTGCCCCAAGTCCCCTTCCCCTCAGGCTGACCTAATTCCAGTGGCAGGTCTAGTTGAAGGCCCTGCCCTCTCCCTGTGTGCCCATCCTGTGAGCATTGGTGGGCTAGGCTCTGCTCAGCCTCATGACGGGAAATGACAGTAAGACGAAGGTTGGGGTATCATAGGTATTATCCTTTAGGATTAGGCTTGGGTTACCTGGAAAATATTTGTCTAGGAGAGTTCCAAATGTCTTTCTGAGTGACAATGGAAATATTAGAGTAATTGGGGAAAAAGCAGTTCTAAACATAGGTATGGCTTGAGTCCAAGCTCATGATTTTGTAGGGTGGAGAAAGTCATTGGGAGCAAATGAGGAGAATGGAAGAAAGAAGAGAGGGATGAGAAAGTAGAAAATAGTTAACATAATTGTAGATAAGTAATGTGACAAATAGCACAGAAAGATTTGAAGGAAAGGGGATAAATTATGTAGGTAAGGAACTTGGGTAAGGAATAATATTTGAAGGCTGTAGAGTTGAATGAGTGAATGCATGGCTTTAAATCATACACAGCATGTAGTCATGTGCTTACCCATTATTTATTTTAAAACCAGTTATTTGCAAATTGTCAAAACAAACAATATGATAATACAATTACCATAAGAGAACTTTCTGTGATTCAAAGAACTTCAAAGTCTAATTAAAAATTCCATGGGAATAAATGAAAAGATTACTTTATTTTACAAGAAAGTTTTTAATTATTTTTCAAAAATAATTTGATGCATTATAACCATCAATATTTGCAAATAAGTATGCTGGAGAAGTTAGTAATTTGGTAATCCTTCTTCATTCTTCTGACATATTTGGAAGATATACATGCCATATTTCCTTATAGCAGATCTTTGATTAAAGAGTTTAATTTTAAAGAAATAAATATTGTTTATTTAGACACTGGGAATGAATCTCTGCTTCCAGGGTCACTTAACATTTATCATTAAACACATATAAAATCAATGCCTGCTTCAGGGAGTATTAAAAGCCAAGTCTTCAGCTTATGTCACCCTTTGCTTATAGGAGACTCTTTTAAATCACTTTTAGATGTAGAACAAACTAAGAAACAAATTGATCTTCAAAGCAATGCACAGAAACACGTTCCCTTTTACAAACTACTCATAGTTAGGACACTGTTCATAATAATAGAGGCTTATCACAGTCTCTCCTTTGTTTGGATACAAGAATCTTTCCATGTGCTATTGTTTCTCTACTCATTTTACTGGGAGAATTGGAGAGAGATTGTCAGTTCTCTGTAACCTAAAACATTTCTGAGGTGCTAATGACAGAGGAAATGGTTTCTGTTGCTTCTTAAATTTTGGCTGTTTTTATTCCATTAGCGAAAGTTATTATTGAATGAAGGAGTGAAATCGTATCAGGAGTGAGAGGCTTTAGAAAATTCTGATCTATTTTTTTCCCTCTCTATCAACATTGTCAGTGAATGTGTTCACAGGGCTGGGTAGTTGAGGCTTGTGACAAAGCAAACTTGAATAACAAAGCAGAAGAAACAAATAATTAAAAAGTATTTTGACAAATAAAAACAATGATATACTAGCATCAAACCAAGTATTTGGCAAAGAAGAAAGTGTCCTTATTTGTCAAATACGAAAGCCCTAAACTTTGAGGTAGGAATGATGGATGCATGTGCTGACCCATATCACAGCTCCTCGCAGCAAAAGGTAACCTCGTCACCTTCCCCCGAACTGCGTTTTCTCTCCAACTTCCTTTATCCTGCAGAACTGCTGTCTTTAGTCTCCTGTGATTTTCAGTAGTTAATATCCTCCATCCATCATTCTTTTATGATGGGACCAGAGAGTTGGTGTGTTTGTTTTTTTTTTGTTTTTTGTTTTTTAAATCTCAGCAAAATAGTAATTTATGACATTTCTCCAAAGCCCAAGTTCCAAGTTTAACAGTAACAGGAAAAAAAATCAACAGCAGTTGCTATTTGAGGGCTCAAGACATTGTTTTCTAGAGAATTTTATATATACAGTTAGGCTTTCTGTTTCAGAGTATGAATTGCTTTTCAGATGAAGAATTGGGGGTGGAGCAGGCATGTTTGGGTGTGTTAGGGGAGCACCCAGGGTGGAAAAATACTGGGGAGTAACAAGAGGTTCATTTCTCTGGTCAGAGAGCCAAGTGAGGAGGTAGTTATTCTGAGCAAGCCCCTGACAGCATGTTGTAGGAGTGTACTGAGAGTGGGAAGAGTAGCAGCGGCGTCTGTGTGAGACTGAAGGTGACAAGAGAAATACTTCTCCAGGGAAGGCAGGGCCAGGGTGTCAGTGCAGCTTGACAATGCCTCTTTTCTGACACTAGAGCTTTAAAAGTATTGGGTAGGGCAAAAAATCTGTTACTTTGTTTTTCCTGTAAAATAAAAGACATTTTTCATTCTCACCAATAACTTTATTGATTTGGATATTTTGAGTATGTCGGCTCTGTCCTGCTATTGGCTTCTAGAAGCCACGGGTGCTGTTAAACACCTTCCAATGTGTAAGACAGCCCCACAGCAAAGAATTATTTGGCCAAAATGTGAATGGTATCAAGAAAATTCGCAAACTACTTTTTACATGTTCAGTCAGCTACAGCACCTTCTCCATACACTGCACAATTTTTTTTTGCATTTCAGTTGCATTTTTACCTTTCTTGAAATAATAAAGCATAACATGCCACAAATGTTGCGAAAATGTTTTCTTCCATATTCAATATTAAAATGGCTACACAAAAGTTTACCAATTTTGGTAAATTTTTAAAAATGCACACTGATATGACAGCTGTCACAATAGAATCTAACAAAATTCGTTCGAATGAAGTTAAAGACAACTAAGCACTACTAGAGAATTGTATGGAAAAAACTCAATGAACTTTTGGCCACCCCAGTATCCTGTTACCCCACCACACAAGGCAACTCCATGCCAAGCAGAGCCCAACATGTGCTCCCTTCAGCAATATTGCCTTTAATGCAAGTGTGAACATTTTCTGAGGCTCAATCATAGGTGTGTTGTGTTTAACATGGAATGAGTCATTGGTATCATAAATAGGAAATTTTGGTATTAACATATATTATTGAGGATATGTTTCTAAGACGTGAACAAAGCATCCTGTGAAAATCTTATTTTCTATTAACTTCAGATTAATTTCTCAAAATACACAGTCATCTTTCATGACCCAGCTGTATCCCACTTCCTAAATGAAGTATGTTATTACTGTAGTCCAAAGATAACTCCTACCAACTCCTTTAACTGTAGATCAGCTTAAACTATCCTGTCTAACAAGACCCAGAGAAAAAGTTATGTCTTGGATGCACCACTCAAAAGTAACTCCTGTGAACCCTTATAGTGTTGCCCCTTAAAATCTCACCCTGAATCCTGGATCAGCAAGACAGATTTGAGCCTTCCCTCCTGTCTTCTTGCCCGTCGACTGGCAAATAAACCTCTTTTCTTTTCTCAGTAGTCAGTGCCATAGTATTGGTGACAGTCCTAGGTATATATTTTGCCTTTACATGTTAACACTACCTTATAATCACACTTTTCCCACCATGTTTTTTTTAATTATGGTAAACTATGCATAATATAAAATTACCATCTTAAACCATTTCAAGAGTACAACTCAGGAGTATTAAGTGAATTCACATTTTTTTCATATTTAACTTTATTTATTTTGGTATGTTTTGATGATATTGATGAGACCAAGCTGATTAAAAGTGATGATACTGGTCTCTAGTTTCTTTTTTGTTGTTGTTGAAGTACATTCATATTCTTGTGCAGCCATCACCACCATCTATCTCCAGAACTCTTTCCTCCATCTTGCAAAACTGAAGCTTTATACTCATTAATCAGTAACTCTCTACTCCCAATCATACCTACTTTTGATTTCGTGTAAACGGTTTCCTTTGGTCTTATCACCACAACTACATTGTAAGTTCCTTGTAAGGAGCAGTTATGTATTACTTAAAACATACAGATATGGTACTTATGTCAGGCACTGTTCTAAGTACTTTGCAAATATTAACTTACATAATTATTCATTTTTGTATGTTCCAGCAGGAGACGTTAGGTATTTGTGGAATGAATTTCGGTATCGCTTAAGCATTTCCAATGGACTCTGGCAGTTACTCCGGTTGGAAAGTTGCAAAAGGAGCAGGTTACCCTGGGAAACTGACTTCGTGCATAATCTGACACTGGGTCAAAAGTTTAAAGAAGCCCTTTGTTTCAGCCACATTTAGGCCAGGTTCCCACTAAAAAAAGCTAAGAGGGAAAACTATTGCAGAATCATAGACACTGTAGGAAATGACTCAACCCACTCGAAGTTTTCTTTTCTGCGGGGACCCATGGAAGATTCCTTGAAGAGTCGGGAAGAGGGTAGATTTAGGCTTATCCGCCCAGGACAGACCAAAGCCGCGACGCCAGGAGGGGGCGGGGCCTCAGCCGGGGCAGGGCCCCGAGGGCGGGGCCCGAGGACGGAGCGGGGCGGGGCGCGCGACTGCAGCGGGCGGCGATGGCGGCGGACGGGGACTGGCAGGATTTCTATGAGTTCCAGGAGCCGGCCGGGACCCTTCAGGACCAGGAGAACTGTAACGCGAGCCCCGAGGCCGGGGCTGGGCCCGGCGGGGCAGGCGACGGCTTTGCGGCGCTGGCACGCAGCTTGGAGGAGAAGCTGAGCCTATGTTTCCGCCCCTCGGGTCTGGGCGCCGAACCCCCGAGGGCGGTCGTGCGGCCCATCACCGAGGGCAGCCTCCTCCAGGGGGACGAGTAAGTGCGGGCCCTGCCGCGAGCGGGCGGGAGCCTTCCCTGACCCTCGCCCTGTCTGGTGGCCTCGGCCCGCAGGCCCCGCCCCGCGCCCTCCTTCCGTCTCCCTCTGCCCCGGAGTCCCCGCCCCTCCCTGCTCGCGCACCTCCCTCCCTGGGGCTTTCGGCCTCCGCGCGCTGGACGGTTTAAACCCACTGCTCCTTCGTTCCCCACCCTTAAACCTCTGCCCCTGCCCCCTCTTCCTCCTGCTTTGAAACAACTGTGTCTTGATTTAGAGGGAATCTCCCTGAGGGGCCGGTAGTCAGAGGCAGTACGTCCTCGGGCACAGGTGTAGCCATTCATTCTTTTAACTAGTATTTGTTGAGAGTCCGTTAAGTGCCCGAGGCTGCTTCGCACTGGGAATACAGAGATGACAGACCCTCGCGAGTAGGGCGCAACCTAGGGTGGGAGCTAGATTTGTAACAAATATTTGTGTGTGGCAAATGCTGTATTGGATAGATGTGTAAAATTTAGGAGATTTAAAAAAGTGTGTGTTTATGTGGGAGGGGGGTTGAGATTCAGAAAAGATTTGATTAGAGAAAGAAATGTGAAAACTGGATCCTGATGGTGAGTGGGAGTTTGCTTGTCAGGTGAAGAAAGGTTTAGCATTCTAGCTCGAGGATGTAGCACGTGCAAACGTACCAGTGTTGAAGCAGCATTAATGGCACAGGAATTCATTGTGTTCCCCTGAGGGTCCAGGTACAGTGCAGGCCTCAACGGAGGCAAAAACTAAGAGCCCTGGTTATTGATAGCTAGGATCTCCTAGCCCGGTAGGGAGACCAATACACAAACAGGTAATTACTACAGAATTACCTAAGTGTCATGGTAAGGAATTCACAGGGATTTATGAGAGGTGAAGGAAGAGGGGATAGAGTTCCTGGGTGCGCTTTATTTAACCACTTTGAATCCTAATTATAATTTGGTTAAATAAGGGTTGTGATTATGTAGTGCAGTGTCACCCTAAAAGGTTGTTAAAAAAAAAAACACAACAACGTGAGAGTGAAAACACTTCAGGATATTATGTCAGGGAGAGGTGCCCTTGGAGAGGCTGAGAGTGAAATTAATGGAATAAATACTAGGGATGTGGGTAAGGATGGGATATCACAACATTTGTGTGACAGAGAGATTAGAGTTTAGGGAAAAACTCATCTCATGAGATAGAGAAAGATCCATCATCATAGAAGGGGCTTCTAGCTTGATAGTCTCCTTTCCCCTGTGAAGCAGATTTACCAGGAATAAGGCAGGAGGCTTGAGAAGAGGGGGTTGGGAATGAATGCCTGTAAGCGTGGCTTAGCAGTGGTGGGGCACAGCTATGCTTGGAGCCTATCTCTTTTAATTGGTACCTCTCTACAGTGTTCAGTTGTAGAGGGAAGAATTTATGATTGGATTTTATACGCACAGATATGCATGTACTCAGTGGCAATATATGACATTTTTGAAATTCTGTTTCCAAAAAAGAAGATAGGGGTGTGTGTGTGTGTGTATGTGTTTGTACACACATGTATATTTATATACTCCGAATCACTAGGCTCAAGACACATTCTGGATTTTAAAATTATATTTATTTTGAGTTTGGGTTTACCAAGAGTACCTTCTCAAAACAGTTCAGCAGTTTATACACAGATAGTAAAAATTCCTTTTTTTTGCTTCACCTGCACTGTTGGGAAAGTAGTGTGGGAAAGTAGATTTAGCCTTTGCTTAAATCTTAGGTTGATTTAAGAACTTAAAATTTTTATTACTCTGGAACACGGTTTCTCGTAGACGATATGCTGGAATTGCGTGTAACTTGATTTGGGAATGCATAAGGAATCTCTCTTTTTCCTGGGCTGGGGCGGCTGGTCACCACTCTCATTATCCCGTTTCGGTTGCATAAATCTCTCCATTGCTCATTAGAGTCCAATTTTTGCTCCTTTCACCAGAAAGAGTTGAGAATTCTTTCACTCAGATACTGCCTTGCCTTCAGGCACTTTATTTGAAGTTTTTCGAGCCCCAGTTTTAGTTTTAGCTAAATACAGAGCTTGTACTTATCTGCTAAGTTTTCACTTGAGAAGGGTCTCCTGTAGGATTTAGTGTTGAAGGAACTTTGACCTTCGAGAAGAGCTGTCTTGCCAGTCATTTATGACTGCTTGTAATCCTTTATGATAAGGACGAAGGCAATTCAAGTCTTAACTGGAGAATTCTAGAAATCTCCTGACCTTGGTGGAGATAGAGGACTGTTGCTTGTCCTTCCGTCTCTTGAAAGAGCCAATTCAGTCACAGTTACTTTTTCTAGAGGGAGTATTCCACTCCACTTGTCCTTTTATTACAGTCTTGTAATAACAGGGGCAAGCAAGCGTCCCCAAAACTCTGGACTGTCTTCACCTACTAGAATATTCTACTTGAGTTCCTGAACAGGGTTAGGTGTGTAGTCAGTGAATCAGTATTTGAAAATCTTTTTCTCAGGAAGGTGTGAGCCTTAAACCTAGCACATTGAACAGTCCAGAGGGGTTGCCTCCAATTTGAGCATGTTGGCATTAGAGGAGATTATGGTTCCAACAGAGAGGGGACTGGGAATGAATCAAACATATGGGAGATTTGCTGGGTAAACTGGCCAGTTTTCTGGAGCCTTTGGGTTTACATTTTCATTGAGGCTAATGTGTGTTCAAAGCCAAATATCATGTTGGGATTTTGTGTTTTTGGCAGTTGTGGTCCTATTGCTTCATCTCTTTAGCACCAAATCCCAAGGCATGAAACCAAGTATGTTGTTTCTTTATTTTGAAGGTAGTGGTCTTGCTTTTGTATCCTAATGACTCACACTTGGGAAAAAACCCTACCTAACTATGTAATGGCTTACTCACAATTAGATACCTATTATAAAAGTTAAGGGTGTTTTTTCTTTATGACAAGTATCTGTGTACCTCTAGCTGTTAAGTAGCTTATATGTGTAGTGTTTCACTTCAATTAAATTTCATGTCATTCATATCTTTGGACTCTTTTTTTTTTTTTAATACAATGTTGTATTTTATTATGCTGGTTATTATCTTGGTACCAAAACCTGCATTTTGGTCACGAAATTGGAGTTTGCTGTTCTTACTTGATGTACTTTGGGGCTTTCCTCATTTCAGCTCATTTAAATTAATGCTTAGAGTAATAGATCTGGGAGGGATGTCTGTTTTTCTAGTCCAAGCCTCTCATTCTAGAGAAGAGAGGCCATACATAGAGGGGTTAAAGGACATGAGGGGCCAAAAACTCATTGCCTGAGCAAGAATGAAGACCAGATTCTGTGTTGCCTGACTTTTAGTCAAGTGTTCTATTGTGTCCTCAAAATGCTGCTGGAGAATAGGATGGGGTAACTGCACTGGGTATAACCTGTGTGAAATATGATGTCAGTTTTAGTCCTTAATGTACTACCTTACAAATTGGATATTAAACCCTTATCTCATGTTATAACTGAATCCTTTTTCCAGAAAGGATAACAAACCTTGAGTTAGAGAGATTATTTACTCTGTGAAATGGTCTAGATGTTTGGGACTTGTAGAAGAAAATTACGCATAAAGCACAGCGTATTTACTACCAGGTTGAATCTGGAAACGTGACTTGACTTCCCTGTGCTCAGTCTCCTTGTCTTTAAAATGAGGATAGTAATGGCTCTTCATAATATTGTTGAGAATCGAATGAGTTAATATGTAAATTGTTTAGACTAGTGCCTGGCACATAGTACCACTGGAAAGGGTCGGTTATCAGTGTGGGAGAGCTTTCCCTTTCACTTCACCTTCCCTCAGGACTCCTTGGCAGCCCAATTAGATGATTTTCATTTAGTCTTATATAGGGGGCTCTACTTTCTTGATGTTTCCCTGAGAAACAATGGACCATATTTTTTTTTTTTGCTTTGATATTTTTTTGTTTTTCTTTCACTATACTACTAGATACTTATTTAATAAAAGACATATAGAATGTTAACTTTCATTGACTGTAGTTTTCTTCTTTTTAAGGATTTGGAACGCCCTGACCGATAATTACGGAAATGTCATGCCTGTGGACTGGAAGTCATCCCATACCAGGACCTTGCACTTGCTCACGCTGAACCTCGCAGAAAAAGGGGTAAGTTAGGAACTGAACCATTAGTTTCCCAATGACTGATTCTGAAAATGGAACTAAAAAGGAGCATTTCTGATTAACCAAAATTCGTGAGCTGCCTCCTACTTCCAAGCTTGCAGCAATTGGACTGGCCCTCTATTGCTGTAGTCTACTTGCTAGCACATTCTACCAGTTCTTCCTCAGCACATACTCCCTTTTTTTGTTTAGCCAAATTTTCATCACCTGTGTATGAGCATCAATGACCAGCATTTTTTTCCCACCTTAAATAACACAATTTTGATATGCTCAGAACACTCAATGAGAATCCTAGCCTTTGGTCTAATATCCAGGGTCCGGCAGAAGTAACGCCGTTGAGTGTTTGGTAGGGTACGTGACTGTCTTGCATGAGATGGATGGCGATTTGAACATTTCACCTAAAATGTCATATGGTGCGCTCAGTATGATATTATTATGGTACAGAATTACATGCTTAAGATTTTGTAATAAAAGATTTTTATGTAATAAAAAAGGGACAGTATTTGTGCTGGACCCTGTACAATCATGTGCCACTTAGTGACAGGGACACATTCTCAGAAATGTGTTGTTAGGAGATTTCTTTGTCATGTAAGCATTGTAGAGCACACTTACACAAGCCTAGGCGGTGTAGTCTGCTGCACACCTAGGCTGGATGCCTTGGCCTGTGCATTACTCCCGGGCTGCAAGCCCGGACAGCATGCTTACAAAACAACACGGGATTAAATCAAGTGCAAGAGAAAAATGAAGCAAATCAAGATGCACAGTAAACACGAGATGTACAGGGCATAACACGGCACACTGACTTACAACAAACATTTAAAGAAACATTCTAAAATAACGATAAAAAGTATACTATAGTAAATACATAAACCAGTATTGTCATTGTTTATTATCGTAAGCAGGTACTACGTACTGTGCGTAATCGTCTGTGCTGTGCTTTATACAGCTGGCAGCACAGTAGGTTTGTTTACACCAGCATCACCACAAACACCTGAGTGATGCAGTGCGCTAGGTGTCACTAGGCAATAGGAATTTTTCAGCTGCATTATAACCTTATGAGACCATGATGGTATATGTGATTAGTGGTTGACCCAGATGTTGCTATGTGGCACATGACTGTATTGAGGGTACTGGAATATCAACGGAGTTTACTTTTTGATGAATCGAATGACTTGCTGGATGCAACATGTTCCCCAAAGACTGTATTAGTGGGAATATTGCGGATCTTTTACTAGACATTGTAAAGACAATGTAAAGACATTTCAGTTCTTGGCTTTTAAATGTGATCTTGGCTAACTGTTGGAGGCTGCTGTGTTTGTTTTGGTATTGTAAAGTGAAGATGCCTTGAGGAAGAAAAATGAGCACAGGTGATGGGACAGCAAGGGGGACAGAACAGGGCGGAGAATTGCTTTAAGTGGAAAATTACACTGTTGCTTAAAGCTGATGAGAAATGTAGCCAAATTATAGCAGTTTCAGGGCCTGACTGTTTAAGTTCCTCATCAGATAACGGTGTAAGCCCATGCCAGATCTTTTGGCATGCTCTATGTTTCATTAGTGTATTTGTGTAATTACTGGGAGTTTAATGCTGTAGCCTGTCAGTATTTTAAATAGCATTGTTAATGTTTTGTGAAAATGATCTTTTTAAGTATATGATTCAGAAAAGAGTGGTGCCATTATTTTCTAGTAAAAGAATCCCGACTGTATTTCCCAGTGGTCTAGTAGATACAGAATTTGTACCGTTTGCTCTAATTATTAACCCCATTAAGATGTTTTGCAGACTGACCTGACGCACATGTGATGAAAAGGAATGCCATCAAATATCTTCTGTTCTGTCTTCTGTTTATTTAGATCCTAGCTATCATTTTGGACTTTGTTCAAGTTTCCTTTCCTCTCTGAAGCTTCCTATTACTGTTTTAGCCTTTGCTGATCTCATGGAATTATACAATTTTAGAGTTGGAAGGGACTTTAAAGGCCACTTAATCCAACCTCTCACTTGGGGGGAATCCCCACCTCCAGAATGCCTGACAGATGGTGATTCAGCCATGGCCTAAATCCTTGCACGGAAGGAAAATGCACTCCTCCCTGTGGAGTCCGTTACACTTCGGATGTGAAAGCCTGACAATTTACGTGTCCCATAGAATTTAGCCCATTGTCTCTTGGGTGCTAGTCCCCACAGCACCCAGGAGACTGTCCATGTCTCAGATCACTACTGTGTTCTCTTATTGGCTGTATGTTTCTGGGTCTGTCATTAGATTGTGACTTCCTGGTAGGTGCCTTTGTATTTGTCTCTTTAGTAACTACCACTGTGCCTGGCATGTAGTCAGTACTAAGACAGGTGTTTGCTTACCTTCTGAAAGCATTCTTTGGATTAATGCAATTGTAAAACAGGGTGTACAGGAAATTATTTTCATAATGGGAGAAGAAATTTGATGGGTCTTTAAGGCAGCTAGTACCATCCAGATTCTTGCGCAGGCACTTTTTTTCCCATTTGAAGCAGCTCCGTTTCCACAGAGGGAAACAGCACACCAGCTCTGTATCTAGCTCTGGTGCTGGAAGAAGTGATGTTCGGAATGTTTGGCAAAGGAAAGGCACATTGATGCCGAATGGGAGAGTGAATAATGATACCCATGACAGCCAAGGTTAGTTTTCAAAGCCTGAAAGGGATTCCAGCCCCTAACATATGCCATCTCTGTGCGGAATGGGCTTGGCTCCCTCTCTGGAACGATGATCTGGGATCATTATTTCTGTCGTTATGGAAATTTATTCTTATGCTTATAGTATCACTCGTGTGTTTTGACAATAGCTGTAAACCTCTTCTAAATCCAGGGCCTTTCTTGACCATGCTTATATGTGGGATGCTTCTAAGTCATTTGCCCTGGGAACGTGGCCTGTGCCCCCTCCTTCCTCCTACCATGAGTGTTTTTTCAAGGACTTCAGCTTGTTTATGCACCTTTGTATCTTCAAGAGTAGAAATGGTAAGAAGGCAGTAACATCTTCCTTAGGAGTAATTTTCAAATTACAACTTTTTGTCTGTAAGACACAACTTGACCATGAGGGGAAAGATAAAACAAAACTATGGTCTTCCAGTTGCAACACAGAAGAATGGTTGGGCGGCTGTGGAAATGTAAGGACCAGTGAAGTTAATGTTAGGTCTACTCCACATCATCCATACACCGTTATGGTCACATTGTGGAATTTTTCATCTCCACTTCTTCAGTGTTGAAGTCAAACACCCTTTCTCATCAGGAGTCTAATCTCTTGGCTCTTCTCTTTTCTTATTAAAAGCATAACTGTCATAGTTTAAAAAGTGTACTGGAACTATAGGACCTAACGTGGGAAAGGGGCCTCTGCCCTCCTTACCCCGCCTTTGGTTTCTATTGATCTGAGGCAACCACTTTCAACTGCTTCACCTATGTCTTTAGCAGGTAACGTACTTATATCATTTTACTGGATTTTATTTTTTAATTTTAGACTTTATCCACTTTCTTCTACCCACAGGATGAGGGTTCAGCTCTCTCACAGTCCTTCCTCCAACCGCAGCACTATAACCCTCACAAAAACTTCCCCTTCCCTTATCTTGCCAATATAATTATATCAAATTATTGGTTAATTTAATCCTCATCCTTTATATTGACTATTTAAATATTCACAGTTGACCTGTTTTACTACATTATGATTAAATTTTCACTTGTAATTTTTTTCTTAGAGTAATAATAATTGCCTTTTTGTGATTAATTTAGGTTACCATTAGCTCACTAATTCAGCTTCAACAGAGCCATAAAGCTCATTTTAGTAATTGGAATACACTAGATAACCAATCAGTTTCTTCCTCTCCTCTTTCTTTTTCTGGATGCTTTTCTTGATGTGCCCCGCAGTTAACAATTCTAACCTGAACTGGTTGCTCTCTAGTTTAGCTCACAGCTGTCATTCTGGGATCTTCACTGTCGTTACAAGGATGCCCTTCACCTCTTTCATGTATTAGATCCCACATCTTCTTCCTTTTTGGTTTTCCTCTTCGTTTTAACGGAACATATTCTGCAGTAGCTTTCTGAGAAGTGGACATGAGAGGTAAATTTTTTGAGAACTTGAATGTCTGAAAATGTCTTTATTCTAAGTCCCGTCCTATGCATTACCTCAGCTAGGATTCTAGGGTGGAATTAATTGAAATGAGGAAATTATCAATATATTGATTGTTTTCTAGCTTCTGTTGTTGCTATTGAGAATTCAAGTGACATTTTGATTCCTTATCCTTTGAAGGTGATTTTTTTTTTCTCCCTGGAAGCTTTTAGGTTCTTTTTCTCACACAGCATTCTGAAATTTCATGATGACATGAGGGAGGCTGTGGCCAGGCCTTCTTCCTGGGCTGATGGCGCACTGAGAAATAGAATGAGGACATGTGTCATCGCTGTGGTGCAGCGTGGCGTTGCAGTGTGTGGGCGTAGGTAGACTCTGGGGTGCCGACGTGGCCCCTCTCCCCGCCTGAGGTCACGAGAAGCAGCCCCCCAGCGTCCCTTTGCGCGTCCCACCCTGCTTCTTCCTCTGTGGGCTGTGTTTGCCATTAAACTTCCCACAATCCTGTAGGAGGAGGTAGGGACCTATAATATTCAGTTCTATCCTCAATTTTATGTGTATCCTCTGCATTGATAAATAAAATAATTTTCCCAAGTAAAATGCAATTTTTAAGATTATATGCTATCTAATAGGAATACATGGTTTCTTCTTACATAGCTCATTGCTGCCCACTTGTCCTTTGGGAACTCAACGTGTACTACTCCTTCCTGAGGAATCAAGTTCTAACTATGGTTCTTTCATCATCTAAATAGTCAGGTCACATTACCTAGATGATAGATGGATGATCACTTGCGCATTTTAATCTTGAGTTTTCCAGGTAAGGTTTTACAATGAGTATTAGTGCCGAACTCTTAAGTCATTATTAAAGGGGCTCTTTATATTGCTGTGGATAGGGTTAAGGGACACCAGCGGGGCCTGGTGTCGTACCCTGGGCCTGGCAATAGCAAGCAGTACTAGCACCACGTGGCCTAAAGAGTTACAGAGGGGAAGAAGTCACCAGAAGCCAGAGAGGGTAGCCGCGGGGGAGAGGACGCAGCCTCTGGCAGTCGCAGTGAGGGAGACGGCAGGATTAATGCCCAGCCCTCGTCTCCCCGCCTCCAGCCTCCTGCTGGTGTCTGCGAGCGAGGTCGAGGTCGACCCCGACTGGAAGCCAGAAGTAAGGGGCATCCTCTAATGTTGTCCCTAAAGGTCAGCCTCCTGGGCCACAGAGCAGTGTGGAAAGTGGAGCTATGGAGAGTCTCCAGCACAACTAGCTTTAAACATGTTTTGGAACACAGAGAGACTCTTTTATGGGAGAAGAGGAGTTCAACTGACCAGGTTGAGTGTGGCCCTCACGTTCCTGTCTGCCAGGGAGGTGACCACTTATGTTTTACTCTGAATGTCAGAAGTTAGTTTGCAAGTAACTAACTATGTTTTCTGTGGAATTTTAATATACACCAATCTTACTATTAGATCGTTCACTAAATAACATTTGCTGCCTACCCTGCCCATTACCTCCCCCACCACCCCGCCAAATATTATAATTCCCTACAGCTTCCTAACAAATGCCCTATCCTTGTATTTTTGTACTTACCAGTCAGCTTTGTAGCTCTCTTCCCATGAAAAAACAGCTAAGTGTGTATCTGTAGGGGATGCTTGCAGCCCCTTAGCAATTTCATATTTATTCCACAGGGTCCGGCAGAAGTGATGCCATTGAGTGTGCCTGGTAGGGTATGTGAATGTCTCGCATGAGATGGACAGCAATTTGAATATTTCACCTAAAATGTCATTTGGTGTGCCTGAGTGTGATAACTATGTTCTAGAATTACGCGCTTATGATTTTGTATAAAATATTTGGCATAGGTTACCAGCTCATAAAAAAGGGGTGTTATTTGTGGTGGACCCTGTATATTCTTCTCATTTCATTTGGAGGCGAATATGCAAAGCACCTCACAGAGCACTTCACTTTGCAGAGCAACTGTAATATGTAATAATCTTTCCCTTTGGAGGGAGAGCTCTCAGCTGATGCTTCCCTCAAAGACACTTCGACTTTGTTGTGACCAGGAGGTCTTGCTTGTAATAGTGGGCTATGTTTTTTTTTTTTAGGTAAGTGACAGCTTGCTCTTTGATACATCAGACGAGGAGGAGTTGAGAGAACAGCTGGATATGCATTCAATCATCGTCTCCTGTGTAAATGAGGAGCCCCTCTTCACTGCAGATCAGGTACAAGGCAGAAATCCATCAGCCAAAGGGAAAGGGAACTTGAGCTGAAAAATGATTTCTTACTGTGGCAATAAGTGATGGGTTGTTGGAGTTTATTGTTTTTCCAATACTTCCTGCTTATGTAGGCTTACCAGTTGGCACCTCCACTGAGAGGAGAAGAAGGCATGTAACCTGAAGCAGGTGGGATTATGCTAGTTGGAAAGATTTTCCAATGTAGACAGTTTTCCAAGGTAGGCATTGTTAAAACCAGTACAGCAAGTTACTCAGGGAGTATTGCTTACAGTGGAAGCAGAAAAAATATTGTGACTTTTCTTATTTCTTTAAATTTAGCCCGTCATGGGCAGCCTATACTATATCTGTGTAGGAATTAGCTAGTTTCTCTCAAACCTATGCAAAAACCATTAGCATTTATTGGATGTACATATTGTGTAGTCTAGGGAGAAGTGAGCATTATTCCTGTGGAATGCTCTAATAATGTCAACCCTGTATTCATTCAAAACCAGTTGAATCAGCTTTCTCATTTTCTGAATACTCTTCCCACTTCTGTTGCGTTGTCAAAATGTGATGCAAGAACTTCTTCCTGAAATAAAACATTCATGGCTTCTTGGACTGTGACTTCTACCACACTATATTTTTAGGCTGGAAAAACAAGGTCAGTAAAGAGATATATTATGGTCAGGTTGGGAGGAGTATATTTTAAAATGTGCCATTTCGGTGCTCCTTAGCCATATTTGAGGTTGGGTTGTTCTAGGCTTGAGGAGAGCGAGGTGCTTTCAAAGCAAGATAATAGCTTAGAAGCCTGAGTGGGGTTGGCAGTTTGTTCCAGGGAAACGCATGACCCTGAGAAATCATTGTCTCCTCAGTAAATGGCCTGAATACCAGAAGCTGTCCCTGCTTTTAAGCCTTAAAGAAATGATTGCATAGTCTCTATCAAGTGCCTCATTTTACTGTTCTTAAGTACCTATTTTTGGAAAATCTTATTAATTGACATAATCCATACCTCTTCAGATTTACTTTTGTTTTCCTTTTATTGTAAGTGGTACATCTTAGGCTTGCTGATTCAGTTTGTATTTTCTCTGATAGTTTTTTTTTTTAACACTTATGTCTTGTTTTCTGTAACTACTGTGTAATTTTTCTGGATTTCCTTAAATTTCCTCTGAGTTTTATATCCTGCTCAACTTTTGGAATCTGGAATAGGACAAGATGCTGTTGTAAAATTTGAGCAACATTGCATATGACAGCAGGTTATTATTTAAAGTAAGGTAGATACATTTCTGAAATTTTCCTGCTTTTGTGCAGCTTTTTCTCTTTTCAAGCTTCCATATTTTCAGTAATTTTTGAATATCCCTTCATGTTCCATTGAATTAATATATTAATTTTTTTCTGCTGTTAAAAGAGAATTTTGCTGCCATAGAGGTAATTTCTTGCTTTTGATATACCTTTTTTTAAAAATATTGTTGCATTTTCTAAATTTTATGTCACTTTGATTAAATGGCTTTACATTGAGCACTTGTTTGTGGTATGTGGTAAATTTTCTGTCCTTCACTTTTGTTTAACTATAACTATGATCTGGCTCTGGCAGGTTGGAAGTGAATTATACGTGTGTTTGTAGCACCATTTCTCAGTGCGAGATCTGATAGGGTCTGCTGAATCATGGTGGACGTATTGAATCATATTCTATTTAAGTTTGTATTTAGTATATTGTAAATTTTTTTGGATAAACTCTGTTCCCTCTTACAACTGAAACTTGATCATTGGGAGCAGGCACTCCTGCACACTGTTGATCAATGGAGAATTTGGTGGGCTTCAGTCTGGCTGCCTCATGAGTGCCGTGTTTCAGGCGGGTTGTTTTCCATGCACATGCAATTAACAGTGGTGTGTATATTTTGGAAGGTTATTGAAGAAATTGAAGAAATGATGCAGGAATCACCTGACCCGGAAGATGATGAAACACCCACACAGTCAGATCGGCTTTCGATGCTTTCCCAGGAAATTCAAACTCTTAAGAGGTCTAGTACAAGCAGTTATGAAGAGAGTAAGAAACTCTACTTAAATCAGTGCTCTTTGTGCTATTTGGTATATTTTAAGCATATTGTGTGCCTATCACCAGAAATGTTTGCTTCTCGCTGGCTGGGTTGCATGCCCTTCCCCACCCTCCATTAACACTTGGGACATAAGTTGGATCAGGGGCTATGTCATATTCACCTCTGAATCCTGCATTCGCCAGCTCGAACAAAGCTGGTGGCTCTAACAGAGTGCCCCAGGCTGGGTGGCGTAAGCAGCATGCATTTGTCTCCTCACAGCTCTGAATGCTGAGAGTCTGAGATCAGGGTGTCAGCAGGGTTGGTTTCTTCCGAGGCTTCTCTCCTTGGCTTGCAGGTGGCCCTCTTCTCGCAGTCCTCACTTGGACTTTCCTCAGTGTGCATCTGTGCCCTAGTCTCGTTTTACAAGGGCACCGGTCACACTTGTCAGGGCCCACCCTCATGACCTCATTTTAACTCAATTCTCTCTTTGAAGTCCTTCCTCGAAAACAGTTGCGTTCTGAGGTATGGGGGTTAGGACTTCAGCGATGTCCACTCTCTCACCTGAGGGGAAGTGCTCAACTGAACTGGGGTTCCAGGGAATAGTCTTCCTTTTCGTCCTCACAGTACTCACCAACACTCCCACCTTGGGCTATGTGATGAAATATGCATTTATTTTAACTCTTTCAAGTGGACTTCTCTCTTCAGATGTGCGCCAGAACCCTGTTCAAGGGCTTGTGATTTCTTGTCCGCAGGTAGTTTCTGTATTCCGTCTGCTTTTCCCCATGTTTGGTTTTTTCTTTGTACAGTTTTGAAAGTCTTGACTGAAATATTATTTATGGGTCGATTTAGTAAGTAAAAAAATCGATATACTTCTTTTCTCAGCCATTTGAGAAGTTTGCCCAGCCACCTCCACTTAGACCTGCCCACTGGAAGCTTTAAGATTCTGAGACCGTCACAGACAAGTTAATTGCTTGAAATATGGTTTTGCTCTTTAGCATGAAATACCCTGTTGTGCCCCCTTGAAACATGTTTGCCTTAGTATCTGCTGTGCTTTGCCTTTGGTCATAGGAGTAAAAAGGCTCTCAGTATCTGAATTAAATGAACTCCTGGAAGAAATTGAGACTGCCATTAAGGAATACTCTGAAGAGCTGGTGCAGCAGTTGGCCTTGCGAGATGAACTAGAATTTGAAAAGGAAGTGAAAAACAGCTTTATTTCTGTTCTCATTGAAGTGCAAAACAAACAGAAAGAGCACAAAGAAACAGCCAAGAAAAAAAAGAAACTCAAGAATGGCAGCTCTCAGAACGGGAAGAACGAGAGAAGTCATATGCCGGGCACAGTAAGTGATGTTTTGCAGGAGGCATGGCCCAGTGGAAATGGTTTCCATGGTAATCCCGGCCCTTCAGCCGGCAGCAGTGGGCTGGCCTCCAGGGGCAGGGGTGGGGTCCTGCTCACCAGGATGCTAGAGGGATTCTCTTCAAGAAAGCACCCCAACCAGCTCCTTCCGAGAGGTGGAGAGGTGTGTTCGTGGTGACAGCGTGGAGGTTGCTGGGGTAGTACAGTGCTGAAATGTGGATGAGGGAGAGGCAGACTAAGGAAGGAGGATGTCTTCAAGGGAAAAAGCTTTCAAAGCGACCATTTTAATACATCAGAATGTTATTAGTGCTCATTTATGTTTGGCTGGTGGGCTTAAAAGGGGGGTATTTTTCTGATTTTTGCTTATCTCTTACAAGTTGTAGAATAAAAAATTAAAAGGGGTGCATTGAGAGGTAGCCGAACTGCGCTGAGCCTAAAAACACAGGTTGATCTGTAACAGCTTCCTCCCAATTCATCAGTGAAGGTGGTGTACGAAGATAGAGGCAGTTATGCGACATCAGCCATTTGGCTTGGTGCTTGACAGACTAGAATATTGCTGACTGGTGAAAACGAGTTTAGAGGATTTGGGTCTTGGACTCTTCGTACAGAGTTTTTTGTTTTCTGCTTTCTCATTTTTCTTAAGTGGTCCTCTTAATTTTACTTGATTAAAATTTATCATAAACATTAACTGTTAATTATGAGGCGCATTTCCTTATGGATCTTACGGTCTTTCTCTTGCTTTGATCAGCTAAGACCTTGACTATTGCCACCTTCATTTTGTTTATATGAAAGAATGTTTTATTTTTAGGTATGATTAGACAAAAGGATCCATTTTTTTAAATGGTATGTACTTTTTAAAGTTCATGGTATTGATAACATGGCAATACAGATCACCACAAACTAGCTATAATGATGTGCAGTAATATAAATTCTGTCTTTAAGTTTTGATATGTTGTTTCTAAAGAAAACTTATCAGAGAAATAGATCTCATTGACTACAGGCTGATGGAATCCAGGAAAGAGAATGCAGTCTGGGTTGCTGGGCCACCAGTGCGAGGTTGATACAAACAAAAAGAATCTTACCATTTATAGCCTATTCATTGTGCTGTGCTGGACCTGTGGGTAAAAGGATATTTTCTTAGTCTAATGTCTACTTGTACATATAAAGGGTATAGCTTATAAACTGACTTTGAAAAAGTTCTCAGACATGTGGTACAAAATATTTTCAAGAAATAGCAATATTGGTTGACTAGTTGTTTAGTCACTTCTAGTGACTACCTGGGAAAAAAAGACAGTTGAAAAAAAACAAACACAGAACATTTATCTGAATGTACAGTCCTGGAAAGTTTGCTTTAAAACACCAGGAACAATATCTTTTAGTTTTAAAAATTGCACCCTTTAAATTGCCTTGTTATACAAGTGTGATGAAATAAAATGGCGTACTTAGAAAGTCATAGCATGGTTGGTAATTTCTGCCTCTCTGCTTTTAGAGATTACATGTAAATCCTCCATTAATTGGTGTTAACTCTTGGCTTCAGAAAATAAATTTACCCCTAAAGAAGTTTAAGGCTTCTTTTTGTAGCTCCCACATAAAGAGTTAGAATGGATTCATTGTGTAATTTTACATGGCATTTATATTGAAAAATGGCAAGGCAGCATGTAGGTCTTACTTGAACCTTTATTAATCTTGAAATAGATTCATAATAGTAAATTTTTTTTCTTTTAACAATGCTTGGACTTGTGAAGTTTGCCTCTTGGATCTTGGTTTATTTGTGTCGAAACCTTTAATCGGTCTAGGAATGGCATTGCTAAGCTCGTGGTACTAGTTGCCTCTAGCTTTCTCAAGCCTAAAATGCTGCAGAAAGACTGTCCCATCTGTGACCTATGATTCTGAAAGGAGCCTGAAAGCTAGGATTCTGAAAGTAGTGGCAGGTGGTGCAAAGAACCCTGAAGTGAAATGGTCAGTTGGGGAAACGACATTCCAAAAGGTGTTACCTTCCCAGACATTTTATGTAACATGCAGTTTTGGCCAGGCTTGATCTCTGTGTCTTAGTCATCGTTGGTGATACTAATTTCTGAAAACGGGTGACCTTTTTGCAGATACGCGTTATCTGGTTTCTGATAACATTGGCCATCCTTTTCTTTCTACCTTAGATATTTTTTGTTTCATTAGCAGGACTTGGACTTCTTCCTTCAATGTGAAATAGTTTCCTTCCATTTCCTTACCCCTATTTCACTGAAACAAAACATCAGTTTGTGGTTGGTATAGCACTTTATCCAGAATTGCTAGCTTGTTCTCTTTGCTATAAAGATAGTGTAATGAAATGCCCGGGTGGGAATAGAGCAGACTTAAACTTTTTAGGTGTTAATTTTGGAGACATCTTTTGTTTTAAACATTTTCTGCGGTGAAAAAACGGGGCTTAGGGTTGCTATTTAGAGCATTAGAAAATTTCTTTGGGAATATGGAAATACTGTTAGATATGGAAGAAAATATTGAGTCTCATATAAAAGTGAAATGTTACCTTGATTTGTTTTTAGTTTTTTAAAATAATATGCTACATGTTGGGTAAGCTAAAACAACATCCATTCATTCAGCAGGTATTTGCAAAGTGTCTTCCTTGTGCCAGGTATGCTGTACATAGAGTGCTGAATGAAATCGACCAAGCCCGTGGTCTCCTGGAGCTTACATTCTAATGAGGGAGACAGGCAATACACAAGGAAAAGAATAGGCAACATGCCCTGGCTGATGTGGCTCTGTTGCCAGCCTGTGAACCAAAGGGTTGCCGGTTCTATTCCCAGTCAGGGCACATGCCCGTGTTGCGGCCAGGTCCCCAGCAGGGGGCGTGCAAGAGACAACCACACATTGATGTTTCCCTCTTTCTCCCTTCCTTCCCCTCTCTCTAAAAATAAATAAATGCAATCTTTAAAAAAGAATAGGCAATGTAATTTCAGTAGTACAAAATGTTACCAAGAAAACAAAAAACTGGATAAGGCGATCCATGGCGACACTGTTGGGGAGCGGCTTTCGAAAGGGTGGTCGCTATGTCACTGCTTCTCCTGACTGGCAAGGCACGCTGTGCTGTCCTTTTGCAGCTCTCCCTTTGGAGGGGAGGTTGGAGGAGTAGATCTTCTCTTTGAAAAATGACACTAAAGAGAGCAGAGGACTTTGTATCCCCCTTGTCTTGTTCAGCATCTGGAAGAGCAGAGGGGTGGGGAGGGTAGAGGCAGGGATGACTGAAGGCACCATGCGTTAATCAGCGCGTCTTTCTCTAGGCGGGCTGTGCTGTTTCGGGCATTGGTGCCTCAGGGTATGTCGCAGCCTTTTTGCAGAGTGGCCCTCCTTTCCTACCTCCTCTGTCCACTTGGATTTTTTTTTTTTTTTTTAAACTCATCCTTCAAAAATCATGGTCAAGGATTGTCTTCCTTTCTTAGAACCTTCCCCGTAGCTCCTCCTCCAACGTGGAACTGACTACTCTCTTCTTTTGGGGTTACTATTACTCCTTTTAACTCTTTCTGTTAGCACTGCTGTTACCACAGTACCGTTTTTCATTTGTTTTAATGTCTTCCTGAAAACATGTTTCCCTAAGGATAGGAAATGTAACTTCATTTTCTTGGTATCCCTAGGTCCAACATTAAGAACCTAATACATTTCTGCTGAATAAATGACTAAAAGGAAGATAAACTTGCAAATCTGTATTTTGACCTTGGATCTTTCTGCCCGGTGCCAAATCCAAGGGGACTGACTAGAACATTAAGAGCTTTGGGTTAAGAGCTATGTTTGAATCCTACTTCTGCCACTGGGTACATACCCCCTTGAACTTCAGAAGAATTTGATGAATTAATATGTACAAGACCAGCATGTACCCGGAGTAAATGCTAGTTATTATATGTCTATCTGCCTACTAGACACTTCTTCTTGAATATGTTGTAGGAGTCTGAAATTTATTCCATCAAACCTTAGTTACCATTTTCCTAAAGTTGAATTTATTGCTTATATATTTTTCTTTTGGTTAGTGAAACTGCAGTCATTCACTGAAACAAGGGGAATTTTTAGGTCAAAGCATACGTAGTTTCAAAGGGTTTAAAATAAGCAGCTTTCTACATTGGTCTACAGAAACGTAACCCAGTACCAGCAAGAGTTCGTGGCCATTTCCCCACACCTCCAACCAGCAATGGATATTATTACTTTTTAATATATTCTGATCCAATAGACAAACAGTGGTTTTATCTGTTGACTGTGTTCTTTTGTGAGTTGCCTATTCTGTCACCTTTGAGATGTTTTTTGCATTTGTGAGGGTGCAGCTACTTCTGATGTCCCGGTAGCATACTCTGCTGTAACCATTGGCTTAAGTCTGTCCTTGGGAAGAATACGCACTTCCCAAACTGTCATACATATTGTTTCCATGGCACCTCACCTCGTTTTTGGTGCTTTGCTCATCACTTAGGGCGTGTTTGTTGAATTGAAACTTCACTGTGAAGGAGATGGGATCCCAGAGGATTTCATTTTGCAGTATTTGGATTATTGTTGTTCTTTCAGGGATTTTGTTTTTTGCCAGTCTTTTGTTTACATCAACTAGATTTCACAGGCCTCCGCATTTCAATGGCAGGTCACATGAGTACAAGTTGAAGTACATCAGGTTATGTTTTAATTTAGTAGTGTTTGTCATCTTGAGTTATCTGAAGTTGCAAAGACATTGGTGTACACCTGCTTAGCATCATACCTTACTAAACTTATATGGATGAAAATGGACATACTTCCTCCTTTAGAATTCAGTCATGTTTTTAAATTAAATGTCATGCCATGTGTAAGTTTGCTTATTCTAAGTTTAGGGATGAAAAAAATAGGAATTCATAATCTGACATAATCACATTGAACTTTCAGGAGGAAGTTCTACCGTGTTGCTTTCACCATCAGCAAAAAGGTATAATTGCTTCAGTCTACCCTGAAGTTTATTCTGAAAATTTTTGGGATATTAGCAACTCAGTTATAAAAAAGAATCCCATTACTCTAATTTATTGCTTCTTGAGTGTTGGGGAGGGTAATTGCTTAAACTGGGAGAGAGCTCTTTCTTTATATATTTTTCTTTCACAGATATATTTTTTTCCACAGATATATTTCTCCAACTGTCTTTGTGACTCATGTAGCTCACATTATGACTAATAGTTGATCTATTGTTTCTCTTTTACATGCAAAAATGTCCAATAGTTTTTCATTTAATCTTGACCAAAGCTGATTTTAAGATAAGAAAAATTTATTTTTATTTAGACAACTACGATTAGATCATTCTGAAGTTATTCTAATTTATGCTACTTCCAAGCCTAGAAGGAACTATTTTGATATAACTACTTGAATTTGTAGCTTTTGTTTAAGAAAAACATGGACCTGGCTCCCCCTCCCTTTTTTTATTTGAAATTTGAAATTTTAAAATTTCACATTTGGTAAGATGATTTAGACCAGGTATTGGCAAGGCAAACTACTGACCCTCTGCCTGTATTATAAATAAAACTGTATTGTAACACAGCCATGTCAGTTTACTTACATATGGCCTATGGCTGCTTTAGTGTTTAAAGATGGCGATGAATAGTTAGTTGCAACAGGGACCATGTGGCCTGTAAACCTAAAGTATTTTTAATCTGGCCTTTTATAGAAAAAGCTTGCCACCCCTGATTTAGACTAAAAAATTAAAAAATTAGAAGGGAAAAAAGGATGTGAACTCCACTTGGGTTTGTCTAGATAAAAAGATCACTATATTGTGACTAGCATTTATTATAAAATATAGCCTTGTTTTATTTTAAGGGTGTGTTTTCCTGTCCTCAAGGCCCTGTCCAGGAGCTTGAGTGGTACCTGCAGATGGTGATGCCTTGGCTGGTCCATGTTTAAGCTGCTTGCTACAGGCACCCTGCCTAGCAACAGACTTTTATTGTATGTGTCAGGTTTCCTGTAGCTAAGTGAAGACAACTAGCAGGTAGACCAGTTGTCTCTAGATCTGGAAACAAAAAAACAAAAATAAATATATTGGCAGTCCCTGGGCACACTGTCTTTGTTATACATAGTGATAAAAGGCGGGTTAAGGAAGGTAGAGGAGAGGTGGACGAAGAGGCTGATTCCACTGCCCCGCCTGCCTTTCTAAGTGCTTGTGCTTGAGAGCATCAAGTCTGCCCTGTACACATACTTGAATGTAAATATTCCCACATTTTCAACAATAATTTGTTGGTGATAGTTGATGTTACTCTGCATTTTTCTTTATTGCAGAGAGCATTCCTAAAAATCAGTGTTAGGGCTATGAATGGAAGGTCATTGTAGGGTAGAGTGAAGCTTGGCTGTGCCATGTTTATGTTTTAATAATCCATAACTATGAGTTATGAAGCATTTTAGTTGAGGAACAAATTTATTTTATAAAAGATAGTATTGCTTAGAGAAATATACATCCAGTGTTTGATATTTTATCTATCTACTGTTCGTGTTTTGCAGTGGTTTTTATTGTATCATGACGCAGCAGTTAATGTAGTAACGTCAGGAGTCTACCCCCGATTCCTTTGTCCTGGAGAGTTTTGTTATTTGTTTGTTAATTTAATACAAGTCCACGTAAAAACCATATTGTGCCAGGAAATTGTACTACTATTGTATACTTAGAGTATCTATAAATATCAGGGATAAATTTTTAAATTTACAAGATTAGTTATTTTACTCTAGTTTTAGTGGCTCTGACATTTTTTGCAATACTTAATTACCATATTAATATTAAATTATGTAAAAATTTAAAAAGATCTTTAAATACAAAAATATTATATTATTTGGTAATATATATATTCCAAATTATTTGGAATATATATATTCCACTTAACTCCTAATTTTTCAAAAAGATTTTTATTTATTTTTTAAATTTATTTTTTTAATTGTTCAAATACATTGTCTCCATTTTCCTGCCTCCACTTTCCCCTGCCCCACCCCCTACCCTCCACCCTCTGTCCATGGGTCCTTTATACATGTTCCATGGGTCCTTTATACATGTTCCTTGACTTGACCCTTTCCCTTCTTTTCCCTGTTACCCTCCTCCCCTCTGGTTACTGTTGGTTTGTTTTTTCTGTCAATGTTGCTGGTTATTTATTTATTTTTAGAGAGAGGGGATGGGAGGGAGAAAGAGAGGAAGAGAAACATCAATGTGTGGTTGCCTCTCACATGCCACTTACTGGGGACCTGGCCCATGCAACACAGGCATGTGCCCTGACTGGGAATCGAACCGGAAAACCTTTGGTTCGCAGGTAGGCACTCAGTCCACTGAGCCACACCAGCCAGGGCCCTAACTTTGAAAATCTTCACATCTTTCTGTTCTGAGACTGAACTTACAAAAGAGTAGTTTAATATTCAAGACATTTTCAAGTATTTATCTGCTTTGATATAATTTACGATTTCTTAGATCTGATGTTTTTGAAAAATTTATTTTTTTGTAGAATTTGCATTTATAACTGCGTTAGAATTCACAATGAAATTATTTGATTTAAATATATGTCAAAATAAGCAAAATCAATTTTTACATCTTAAGTGATATCTTAATAATTATTTGACTATATATATACTTGGTAGTCTTTTTACATTTAACTATTTTAATTCTGTTTTCTAATTTTTTTATTCTAAGAATTTTAATTTTTTAAAAATTAAAACTAATGTTTTATAAATTAATTTGGAAAATCGTGTTATTCAACTACTGAAAATGATATGATTTATAAAGAATAATAATTATATTTGAATTTCACTTCATTTTGGACCTTGTGAGTATAAAGTATATTAATGGAGTATAGGTTAGATAAAAGCCTTTCTTAATCACTTTTCCTAATCATTTTTCTGATATTGAGCTTTGATATTGAAATTTTTAAAAGATTTCTTGGGTGGAGATCTGTATTAGCTGGTGTCAGATGAGGCTAAAAGTTTGGTAGGAGAAATAGTCTGAATTTCCTGGCCTTGTTTTGCTTTGCTTTGGATCCTTCTCTCTGCGAAATTAGTTGACCTGGTGAATATGCTCGATGTAGAGTGAGTTGATTTGTTAAGGGCTCTAGAAAAGAATTGACAAACTATGATACTATATCTGATTCTAGTTGCTTTTTAGTTGATGTAGTGTGGTCTAGCTGTATTCTTTTTATTGTTAAGAAAGATGGTGAATTACCTAAAAATATTACTTGTTTTCTGTTTTAGCTTTTTGGCAGATTTCTATATTCAGTCATAGACAGTAGTGTCTTTTCTTCACATTCAGTTTTTAAGCTAGAGACTATAATCAGGAACTTAATATTTCTCAGTTGCCATTTTACTTCTTTGGAGAGAACTTGAAATACTGTGTTTACTGTTCTGGAGAAAGGTAGAAAGATATGGTTACTTCTCCATGGGTGTTTTGTCCCAGTGTTACTCTAGTCTTTTTAAAGAAATACAACCCAGACGTTGTTTGAATATTTACATTTGCCGAACACTTTGCTAAGGTGCTTCCCATGGATGATCTCATTGAATCCTCACAACAACCCTACAAAATAGACATTATTACTGCAATTTCCTAAGTGAGTTATTGAAAGCTCAGTAGAGGCGTTAGGTCACAAAAGCAGTGTGCATTGGAGTGAGGATGTGCAGAGCTATGCAGAGGTTGGTGCAATGAACCCTCGACACCGCGCACTTTCCAATACCGAGTTACGCAGGTCTGTTGTGAATGGGCTCAGAGATCTTAGCTTATTTTTTTGTGCTCTTTCAGATTTTTATAGATTAAAAAAAAAAATCTTCTGTATCTTATTTACACTCTGTTGCTCCTGGTTTAGTCTGAGAAACGTTTCTAGAGAATGGCTGATTTTGAGACTTCAGTGCAGACTCAAGCCTGGGAGGAAATGGTCTTGAGACCATTACGAGTGTCCTCAGGGCCTGGCAAGTGATGGAAGCCCTGTGCTTAGTGAGCCCTGTCCCCGTCTTTGCCCTGTCACTTTGCCCTGGCACTTGGTCAGTGGAGAGGGGACCAATAAAGTGAATGCCGTACTGCTTAATCATTTTCCTGCTTGCAAATGGGTGTAGATGAACAACGCCCTTATGAGAAGGGCATTTGATAGAGCTGTTAACTCCATAAAGATATGGGAGCGGGGCTTGGGGAAGGATGGATAGATAACAAAATAATTTTAGGCTCACAGTATCTTTACCGGCTCTTCACTTTGAATGTGACTGTTTGGATTCTTTACCTCAAATTTGGGGATGGCAGATTAACTGGAGGCAGGATTAGGTTTTCAGACACACTTAATACTGCAGTTGCTTACATTAATTAAGCTGTAACAGATCTGCATTGAATGTCCCTTAGTTCATGGAGCATTCCTAACCCGAGACTCAGGTCTGTTAGTGCTGTGACACATTTGTGGTACTTTCCTCCATCTCCCCCCTCCCGCCCCTTTCCTCTCCCTCTCCCTCCTTATAAAATTTAAGCGTAGAGAAAGTCTTCCCTCTGGCCCAGTTAAGTACCATAAGCACCTAATAACACTGCATCTGTTCCCAAGGTTGTAAATGTAGTCTTTCTAAATGAGGTGAAGGTTACTAAAAAGTAAATTTAATCTGTCTCTGAGGTTTTATCTTTTTAAGTTTCATGTTGCCTTCCAAAGGGTATATTGTTTTTGGAATTTATAGGGCCGTTGTAAAGCAGGAGCTATTGTGCGCTCTTCAGGCCCTTTTCCTGTTTCTCTCTCGCTGCCTGGTCTCTCCCATCCTTGAGCCTCCTAATTCATTGATCTTCGACTTGCTACTCTTTGTTATCTGAGGGGTTTTATGTTTCTTAGTCCCGCTATTGTTTTACAAACGATGCCAGTGCAGTTTATTTATCTTAGTTTATTAACCTCATGCTGACTTCCTAGAGCAGGTCCTTCAGTGGTCTTTTTCACAAGTCTGTTGTTTACATATTTGACAAATAACTTTATATCTTGTCATGTCATCTTCTGTTCACCCTCAGATTATTTTTGCCTTTTAGCTGTTTAAAAAAAAAAAATCTCTCCTGCAAAACGGCAAGAGGCCTTATGATACGGTGATCTCGGGCTCTAAGACTCATGGGCTCTGGCCTCGGAGCGTCCCAGCTCTGGCTTGGCGCGCACTGCCAGGTGCCTGCCCTGACCCGGTCCCTGTGCCAGTTGCTGGGGTGGGGAGAGAATGAGGCCTACCTAGTCTTTCTCCCTTCTCAAAATGAACTCACTTCTCACTCAAAAATGAAGCCTTTGGAGTAGATATCTGACTGTCCTCGGGCCGTGCAGTTCTGTCACTCCAGAGCGCTTCCGTGCGACCTCTTAGTCCTGCACTGCTATGTGTGTGTGCAGGCGTGTGTGCTTTTGATCTGTCTTCATAAAAAATAATGTCTCTGGGTTGAATCAGTTCATAGATTCATAGAATTTACAAATAAGGCCTTTAATGGTGATACCATTTCAATCAGCTGTTTTACAGGTGAGGAGACAGGCCTCGGGAGGGTCGGGGCTGTTGTCCTGTCACACAGATAGTGGCAGAGCTGGGAGAGAAACCAGATCTCTGATTTCTAGTTTGACAGTTTTCTGTCCAACTTGACTGTTGAAAAATTTTTTGATTCCAAACATGTTTGACTAAGGTGTGATTCCTGGTTGCATATAAAAATGTGGAAGTATGTTGTTGGCATGGGCAGCGATTGCTGAGGAATTTTGCAGTTTAAGCTGGTGGCTATTGGTCCGATGCCGCCTGCGCGCCGAGGATGGGAGTGCAAAAGAAGCAGAGGCATCATTTCTCTCCTTGCAGATTTCGAGAATTGAATTGAATTGAATAAAGAAATGATCTAACTAATATAATTTTCCTTGTTCTTTCTCTACTTTTTTTTTTTTTTTTTAGATTTTGTGGCTCATCTCACTTTGAAAAAATACCGTGATTGTCTTTTCTTTTACCACTATCAACACATATGGATCTTTACTTCCGTGCCAGGCCTGGGGGCTAAGGACACAAAGCGATCCCAGCCTCCGGAGCGGGCTGCCTGTGGGCTGGGGACCTGCTGACAAACCATTCACTTCACTTCATGCAGTGCTTCTCACCCAGGCCAGTTTGCTCCCCACCAGACCGTGTCTGGAAATGTTTGTCATTGTCAAAGTCACAGCTGGGTGGGGTGGGGGACAGTGCCACTGGCGTCCTGCTGAGTAGAGGCTAGAGATGCCATTTAACACCTTGTAGTGCATGGGCCTGCGCCCACAACAAGGAATGATATATTTACCCAAAATGTCAGTGGTGTCGAGGTGGAGGAACGAAGGTATAGTGTTGCTGTACTGAAAACGACAGCTGTGTTTTTAGTGCTTTTTCTGCCTGGCACTGTCCTGTGGTAGGTGTGTGTATATTGCTATTGCCCTAGTTCGGCTTAGGGGTCTGGAAAGGCTGGACTGAGTCCTGAGGACAGGAAGTGTATGGGCAATTTCCTGGAGATGACAGTTAGGGACATGTGGGGAACTGCGGGCTATTCATTATGACTAGAACTGGAGGGACAAAGCTAGAAGGAGAAAGAGGAAGTAAGTCAAAGAGAGGCTGTGCAAGTAGCAAACTGGAACCAGAAAATGGATGGCTTCGGATGCCACACTGTAGCATTTGGTCTTTATTTAAAGGCTGTAGGAAACCAAAAAGAGGTTTTAAGTGGCTTGTTAGATGTTCAGATTTGTCTTTGGGAAGGGTAGCTTCAGTGTTTCAAAGAGAACTAATTGGAGGGAGACCGTTAGGAATAAGGAGTTGATTTGGAGGCTGCGGCGGTCGTTCAGGTAAGAAATGAGCCAAGGGAATGTCAGTAGGGATGAGAAAGTAGTTGCAGTTCAGAGAAATAAGGAGCTTGACTGGCTCGCCACTGGGGGAGGGAGGGATTGGGTCAGGTCACTGATTTTTGACTTGGTAAGTGTTAGAGAGACACACACATACCCTTCCTCCCAAGGGAGCTAGGCAGGTCCCATCAACCTCACTGTGTCCTGCCTCAGGGTGCCATCTTGCGGGGCTGGCTGGCCTTTCCGTCAGCGCTGGATGTGGCCCCCGATGGTGCAAAGGTTAAGCCTCTCATCTCAGCACACACACAGATGGAGAGAAGACAGCGCTGCTGCGATACCAACTCACCGGAAGGTGGGGAGAATGGAAGCGCCCAGTAGCTGCTGTTTCACATCCTGCTGGAGAACACAGGACCCCTGTGCACTGGCCACAGAGCGAACTCCCTGGTCGGCCAGTTTGGCTGCTTGGGGTCTTATTGTCTGAGAGAATCTCCTTTGTACATTGTCCCTTGTAGCTCATCTGGGAGGCTGTGTAATTCATGTTTCAGCTCAGCTGTTGCCTCCTCAGGGAACTTGCCTTTGACCTCCTGGTACAAAGTAGACATCCAGTTTTTAATTGCCCTGTTGTAGCTATCCGCAGGACATCCATCACGTGCAGTTTTCTACTTCATTTACTTGTACTTTTTCTGCCCCTCCTATACTGCGATGTCAGCTCCTGAGGGTGGGAGGGGTCTTGGCTGACGTGTTTACTTTGAATCCTTAATACCTGCAATAATAACTGGTTAAATACATTTTTTGAAAGAATTGACTTAAATGAATGAGAGGTATAAAATGCTGAAGGAGGATCCGGTTTCTTATTTTTGTTTGACTTTTGGTAGGGAGAGGAGGATGAATTTAGTTTCGGATATGAATTTTAGGAATATTTAGGTACAGGTGTCCAATAAGACATTAAATATAAAAGAATAAAGACAGTAAAGACAGCTGATGTTTACTGAGCCTTTCCGATGTGTCATGCTCTGTTCTTAGCCTTTTACTGATCTAAGCAAAGTGGAACTGCAGATTGTTGGAGGCAAAAGTTGAAACTATCGAGTGGGAACATTCAGAGAGTGTCCATGAGAAAAAAATAGGGGCAAAACCCTGGGGACACCAGGGTCTAAGAGATAAGCACAGAAAGAGGCTCCTCTCAGAAGAAGTAACCAGAGACACGGCGGTCGAGATTCTGAGAGCGTGTGGTGTCCAGGAATCGAGGAACAAGTTTGTGCAAGGAGGAGAGCTCGCTGGCTGTCTCGCTGTCTCAGATCGGAAAAGTGCCTGTGGACTTCAGCATCAAAGAAATGACACCTGAGAGCTGTTCCAGGAAACCCTGGGGAAAGGAGATGAGGTCAGGGGTTCAAGAATTTACAGATGCCTCAGGGAAAGAGCCAGCAGGAAGGGAGGGTTTGAAAAGATTGTGAGGGCAGAAAATTGTTACTGCGTGATTCCTGGGGAGGTTGGGAGTTGATGGCAACTGGAGCTTTGTTTCCTTGTATTTCGCGCAAGCCTGCTGATGTTCTTGTCTGTTTTTTTCCCCAGTGGAACAGGAGGCAGGAGAGCCTTACCGGCTGCCACGTTACAGTGCTGGCCTGGTCGGGACGCGGTGAGGCCCAGTTGGCCACAGCTACTGACTCAGCTACTGTCAGTCACGAGGCTAGAGGTTCCTTTCCTTGACTTCTTTTGCTAGGATCAGTTGTTAGTTTTGTATTTTTCCAAGTTACTGTGGCTTCACTTGATTGCACTTTCATTTATTTCCACTAAGTCTGGAGTTACGGTTGCATGGAAGTCATTTTTCAGAAATAGTCAAGCTACCAGGAGTTGAAATGGCTCAGCAATATCAATACGTGTACATTTAGTAAGGAAACCTAAATTATATATATATAGCTTAGAAATTTAAGAATTTGTATCCACCTTATATTTTCTTCAGAAATAGAAATTAGGTTTCCAACTGGCAAAGTAAAAAAATATAGTGTTTCTATGAAGTGCTTGCTATTCAAATATAAAGTATACTTTAGTTTCTTGATAAATGGATTCTAAAATTTTTTGTATTGCTTGAGGTTTTCTGAATTTATATCTGGTTTTAATGTGCCCATAGATAATGGAATCAGATAATATGAAAATTAAGTATTTTTCTCTTTGCTGCTTTTGGAAAGAAATACCTTTAATAGAATTTTAAAAATGAGTTAATGTTTATTTGAAAAGAGTTTCCCATAATTTTTATTTTAGATCCTGGAGACCAAGATAAGTCATCCCTTTTGATAATCTGTTTTAAAAAAAGTGAACAAATTATATGATAGCATGTGAAAGATCTAAACAGTTATCTGTAGGTTTTATTTGTAAAACAAGCCAATTATGTCTAAGGTAATAGTTACGCTGTCAGCAAAATGAAGCATGTTCAGTTGAGGTACCTTGACCAGCCATTTGATTCTTGCTTAAAACACAGGGAAGGACGGGACGGGAGGGGCGAGAAGGATGATTTGGAGAAACATAGTTGTATGAGCTCCCATAAGATAGTAAATGTGGGTCGAGGGACCTCATAATATCCCTGAGGATGTGGCTAACGCAGATCCACTTAGCTCCTTCCAAAACTAAACCTTTTGGTGTTTCTCAACTTTTTGTTGTCAGGGCTTCTTTACAGTCTTAAAATTCATCAAAGACCCAAAAGAGCTTTTGTTTTTATAGGTTATATTTTGTATACATAGGTTATATTGGTGATATATTATATATATCAATATTTACTGTATCAGAAATTAAAGCTGATAAAAGTTTAACATATGTATTAATTCATTTAAAAATACCAATAAGAAATTCACTAATGCTTACGTAAGTAATATTTTTATGAAAAATAACTTTCAGAAAATCCAGAGAGCAAAAGTGGCTTTGCTGTGCCTTTCTGTCAGTCTCATTAATATCTGGCTTAATTGAATTGAGCTGGATTTTCAAATCTGCTTCTGCATCCAGTTATTTGGAATGTTTCATTCCAGGTCATTAGAATCAGTGAGAAAAGCAAATTATGTCTTAGTACTTCTAGGAAAATAATTTAGATTCAGGGACCCCTGAAAGTGTTTCTGGAACCTCGTGGGCGGGGGTCCCTGGACCACACTTTGAGAACCACTAGGCTAAACTGTACATTTCTTCAGGGCGGACACCATTGCTTGTTTGCCTTTTTTCTGTTCCTGGGAGCCTTGTGAAATATTCTTTATCTACACACCTCAAATGTGTTTCCAGAGTCAACTTTCCCCTCTAAAATTCCAGGGAATGGAACCGTCGGGTGAATCAGATACTGCCTTTCCTCTCAGTTAGTCATGGTGTAAGAATGCATGTCAGTCCTTTGACTCAGCTGCCATTGAAGTGCCAGGGGACCCTTTTCGCTGTGTCTGATGACATGGTAGAATGGATACAAATCAAGATAAGACGTTGGGAAAGAAATATTCCCTTTTCAGTACAATGAATTCTAGGAAGTCTTGGAGGTTGCTGGGAGAAAGAAGCTAGAATTGTTTTCCAGAAACAGAGCGAACAAGTCTTTGCAGAAGAGGCAGGCCTGGCAGGCGCGTGGGACCCACTGTACTCTGCCGGTTCGCATTTGCTGCACTGAGGCAGTGATGGTGGCCTGAAGCGTGAGTGAGAAGTGACCATCAGCTCTCCAATTCATTCGCCGAATGCTGAGTTAATGCTCTCTAGACTTACGATAGAAAGGTGCAAACTCAGGCTGCAAATATGCATACTGTTGATAGTAGGTTTTCAGACTTTGGTTAAAAATGTAGGTAAATGATATCAAAAGGTATCTTAAAAAAAGGTGTGGTAAATTTTGCATAAAACAGATACATGTTCAACTTACAATGTTTATATTGGAGCAAATTATCAGCTACGTTAGGAAAACTTCATGAATATAGTGGCATAAAAGCAGTTGCTTTTGCATTTGACTTGCAAAGAAATGGAAGCAAAAACATTTTAAAAACAGCATGGATTTGTCTGCTTTATCTGAATGAATAGTGGCATTTTCTAACTGCTTGCCTCTTGGGCACATAAGCCATGAAGTTACATTCTTACTAATAGTCTTTGAACTTCTTTTCCTGTCCTTTCTTCCGGGCCGTATATTGCTGCCTTTAGCGCTTCAGCATGGAAGGGATCTCAAATGTCATTCAGAATGGCCTCCGCCACACCTTTGGAAATTCAGGTGGAGAGAAACAGGTGCTCGGTTATCCTTATTTTCCTCATTCTCTGCTTTTTCATTTCCTATGTAAGTGAAGGTCCCGAAAGCTGACTAATTTACTAAGACTGTTGCTTAAAAGAGACATGAAAGTTCATTATATTTATAGTCTGGGTCATATATAGAATTTTCCTTTAGGGAAAAAGCATTTTTCAAATTGGATAATAGACTAAATGCATTCGTAGTACACGTAGAGCTCCATTTTTCACTTTACCTTTAAACAAATAGATATTAACAAAATACAATTAATTGCATGTATAGAATATATAATTGTGAAAAAATAACGATAGAGTATGCTACTCTAATTCTAAAAGTATAAGAAACAAGATGTCATTTTTGGGAAAGGAAGCCAGATGTTGATATCTTTTAGATTAGCATTCTAGGTCAAAAATATCTATGGAGTTTATCTTACCTCCTTTTAAATGATATTCATGTGTTTTCAAGGTATATCATAAAGTCAGCCAGCTCACTTGTCTATCAAATAAGGCATGAAGCATTATTTAATACAAAAATCATACATGGATATGAGTACAGCAATTTGCTTGTTATTAACAATTTTGTATTATGATTTCAACAAACATGGGAAACACATCCACATCAAGTTTGCTTAAAATTACTTTTTGCAGTTTGAAATTTTCATCCCCAATACAAAGCTCTTCAATTTAGCCCTTAAGTAAAGGTTCAGAAGGTGTGCAGAATGCAGCTTGTGGGCAGTTTATCAAAAGAAGGCATTTGAGCTAGGGTTTTTACTGAAGATAGTTTTTATTACTTAAGGGAAATAATCAATATTAAATAATCCTTCACTCTGGCATTTGCAGCTTATAAAGGGGTTCCATGCAGGGATGGTTGAGGTGTTTTTTAATTTTGGTGTTTCTCACCTCTCTCAAACCCACAAGATGGCAAAATAACTTCCAAACTGACCCAAGACATGGGAGTGGGGCTGGGAGGCTTGAAAGTGTAGCCAGGCAGCATGGATGCCAAGGACGGCTTCCTGGTCCTGCTCCAGGCCGTCTGTGACACATGCCGTCAGTGAAGCCCTAGGCGGGCAGTTGGACAGTAGACTAAATGCATCCTTAATGCTTGTTGTATATACCTTTTCCCGCTTTTTGGGTATTCTTCACAAGAAACATACTCGGTTGTACAACGGGGCATAACTTTGGAGAGGTCTACACCAAAAAGAGGGTGGAAAACTGAGTTTCTTAAAGATTGAACAATTCACTTTTTCTACTTTTCTGAACTAGGGATCCAGTTATTGTTAAGTGAGTCTCTCGTTTTTTGACGGAGTGGGATAGAATCAGAGGATTAGGCTTTGAGCCGCGGTGTAGGGCAGGGGCTGAGGAGGTACCACGGAAAACGGGGGTCTCTAGATGAGCATTTGCAGACTGCACTGAGCTAGGAATTTTTGGTGGAGTGGCCAGAGCAGGAGAATCTGGACAATAATTTTTAGATTGTGCTTTTATGGGACACAGTTATAGGACATAACCCTGGTACCTGAGAGCCATTGCACTAGTAAACTGGGCAGTTTGTCTTAATTTCAGACATGAATTTTCATGATTCATTTCCCTTTAGGCCATTCTCGCTTTCACTTTTCTCTTTTCCTTTAATATCTTTAAACATTTATAACTACTCATACAATTATTTAAAACAATAATAATAAAAAAATAATGATAGTAATACACCGCTTAATTATTTGGGTAAATGTGTTTTATTTTAGTATCTGGAAGTATGTAATACGTGTTTTTAAAGTTGTCAAATTATTCACGTGACCATTTTGTTCAACCAGAAAAAAAATGGTCTGGAACAGAAGTATTTGACTGTTGGGAATTATTTTGTTATACAAAGCTGTTACAACTATGTTTTTAGTTAAAATTACTGTTTTAAAAATGTGTTGAAAAATATGCAAAGAGAATGTTAGATAAGACTTCACTTTAAAAATGAACAAATTGACAAATCATCCTAAGATTTCACTCCTTTGAAATTTTTAGTAACTGAAAGGTGAAAAAGTGACTATTTAGGTTGACAGTGGACTTGGATGAAGCAGGGAAGAGGGGGGTAAAAAAAAAAAAAAGCACTCTAGCTGAGGCACCTGTGTTTGTTACTGAAGTCTCTCAGGTTTCATGTTATCAAGTAGACCTCTAGTAACTAATTTTTGCAGATCAGGTAATTCAGATTTAAGTGACACTTTTTTTTTAACTTGGCAGTACTTGACAACAGTTATTCCTTATGAGAAAAAAAATGGACCACCATCTGTTGAAGATCTTCAAATATTAACAAAAAGTGAGTAAAGACAACATTAAACTGTTACCTTTAGCTGATTCTAAATACTGATTTTAGTTGCCTGACTATGCTGTTGTTTTGTTTTGTTGATTTAGGAAAGTAAATGATGGGTCTCATTTTTTATTCTTTTGAGAAGGAAACTAAATGGTTATGACATCTAACACAACACTAAATCTAGACTGGATTTATGGTTTTTTAAAAAATTTTTTTAATTTTATGGCTTTTAAAATATGTACAAGCACTTTTGGAGAAAAAATGTAACTTGATTCTCCATTACCTTTTTGCATGTTTAAGAACATTCCCGTTTATCAATAAATAAGGTGCTTCATGGGTCTTATGTAAATACGACTGTTAACGCTGAATAGGAAAGATTTGGAAGTATGGAGCGTGTGCGCTCTCTCTCTGTTTTTAATGCATGTAGAACTCTAGGAAATAGCTATTATAGGTAAACCATAAATTGTTAGTGATATTTTAAGAACATTCATTCAGCAAACATTTGATGAAGACCTACTCTGTACCAGGTCATGTTCTGGGTACTTGGGAAACGTTAGCGAATATAGCAGACAAAAATACTTTAAGTCCAACAATACGTGATAGAGACTTAACTATACATGACATTGAGTGTCTCTCTGAGGAGAGGCATAAATGAGCCTTGAATTCTGGTTCTGCTCCTGTTGCATACAGAGATATCCTTGGAAGTCACCCTCTCTTGGTCTCAGTAAAAAATGAGGCTAAAAATAATTGCTCCACTTACCTCAGAGTAAATAAGTTAATGTACAGGGTGGGGCAAAAGTGGGCTTACAGTTCCTTGGTATAGAAAATATGATAATTAATAAATAATAATAATAGAAGAATAAACTGTTTTTACATACAACTGTAAACCTTCTTTTCCTCACTGTATATGTTTCAGCCTTGTTTTTCCTGAAGGGGTTGAATTTGCCAACTTACTCGATTCTTTCTGGTTGTAAATATTTGTGACACTGAAGGGGCAGTATCACATGACGGATACTAATGATGCTGTCGGCCGGTACTTAGGAAATGAAGCGCGTGGCGACGGGGTGCGGGGGACACGAGGCAGGAAGCGAGCGTCTGTGTTGCCAGCCGCCTGCCTGCTGACCTGAAGCTTTTATTCATTCCTTTGGAGACTAATACTTTAAAGGCATTTAATACTTAAATATGGATAAATCAAGTGATGCCAGCCAGTCTGAAATAAAGAATTAAGAGATTAACTGGGTGGCCAGCCCTCTAATTTTCATGAGGAACTTAAATTATGAGTGTCCGAGATCACACAGGGGAATGGTTAATTACAGGGCTGGGCCTCTTAGTGCCCAATCTACGGTGCTGTTAATGATGCTGGCTTTTGGTATGTGATTTTATGTAGAATTGAAAACAAATCTAAAATACGGTTGGAAGCAGAAATCCTGGACATGGCAGCCCTCTAAGGTGGGAACATAAATAGTGCCTGAACACCAGGATGTACAGAGAGGCCTCGCCTTCTCAGATCAAGGACAAACATTTACTTGGTCAAACCAAAGTCATCGTAATTCCCATATCAGAATGTTCTTAGGCAGATTCTTAGATGGTATCTTCATAGTCGAACGCCGCTTGGAATCTTTGGGTGAGCGAATGTGTATAGAGTGTGCCAGTGAATGTCCAAGTTAATACAGCTATGAGGACAGGATCGTTGTGAAGACAGTAGATGGAAGGATGACCTTCACTTTGAAAATCAAAAAGTGGTCACGTCCTGAGCACTTGGTGGAGAACCTGAGCCTCTGTTCGCACCACCTGTGGATGGAATTCCCGTGGAGAGACAGTGTTTGTGGGGATGTGGCTGATTAAAGCCATTGGAGGTGCAATCATAACAGTAATAAGAATTAGAATAATGGTCATGTTAATAATTACAGATAATGCTTAGGTAGCATATTATATGTTACATAGTCTCAGTCCTTCATGTCTGAATTAGTAACTGAATACTCACAGCAGGCCTTTGAGGCAGGTCTGATGGCCATTCTCATTTTACGGACGAGGACCTTGGTGCCCTGAGTGATTAAGTCACTTGCTAGGAAGCAGCAGAGTGGGGTTTAAACCCCGGAAGGCTGACTTGACATTTCTGCTGTGTAGTACTGTCATGTGTCTGGGGAAAAGTAGCGGGGCATTTTCCCCGGGATGCTCTGGAGAAAATTTGAGTTGCCAATCACGACAAAAGTATGGTATTTATTTGTAGGATTATCTGTACCTGTGTGGTCGTTCCCCGCCCCCCCCCCCCTTGGCTTAGAGAGAAAATCACCAGACTCCCTTTAGACAAGGCTAAGTCACCCTGGCTCCTCAGTAGTTGGAGGTGGCGGCGGCGGCGGCCCCCACCCGGGTGCTGCTCCATGAACATCTGGTCTTCATTTTGATCTTTTAAAATGTCCAAGAAGGCTGGCAGGTATGCTGCTTGGAGAGAGTAGCTGACGACTCCTGTATGTAGGAGTTCCTGCAGCCTGTGATGTTTGCAGCCCTGAGGTTCCCCTGCGCCCCGCAGCTCACAGACACGCACACTACGGCTCGCCCCGCGCTCCAGCGTTGACGAAAAGGAGGCTCTGTGTGAATGACCAGGCTTCTCTTTCCTGCCTCCACTCTTCATTCAACTGGGGAAGTAACTCTCAGGGAACCAGAATAGCCTTACCTGAATGAGGACTTATTCAACTAAAATACAGAGTCGAGCATAAAATAATAATTGGCATGGGTTGATTATACCATAGTTACTTAAGATTAAGGCTACAGTGATTGAAATTAAGTGATATTTTTGACCTGAATTTAGAATTGTTGCCTTTTCCCTCCGTTTTATTTCGCAGTTCTTCGTGCCATGAAAGATGACAGTGAAAAGGTTCCGAGCTTGTTAACCGATTATATACTGAAAGGTGAGTTTTACAATGGCTGTGTGCAACAGCTGGGAAGTTCTGGTTAGTCACTAAGTGCATTGTCTTGCTAATAGATTAAAAATAACTTTCAAATGCACAACCTTTATTAATTTTATGTGCACAGGGTGAGGATGCATGGCTTAATTATGCTACCAATGTTATAAATAATGTTTATGTAAAATTTGACTTCTACTTGAGCTCCTGGGCTGGACGTCATTTCCATGACTAAATTATAAACATGGAGGCAGGGAATGGAGGAAATATTATGGACACAGTGCCATGATGATGCATCTCGGTTGCTGACTTGGCGCGGGGCTGAGAAGGGAGGTCTCTGCTGTCTTGGGGACGATAGGAAGGAAAGGGCAGGCTCGTGAGGCTGCTGGAAGGAGGGGACAGACAAATCAGTTAGGAGTTTCAGAGGGGACAGAAAGTGGACTTGTGTAAGGGGCAGGGAGGGGAGCCGGGAAAAGGAAAAGAAGGGTCTTCCGTGATCCCCGCACAGTGAAAAATGAGCAGCACATCTCAGGAGCAAGATCAGGAGCAGACGGGTGGGCGTGGTAGGGCGGCGGATGACTGAGGCGTTGGTGCGGTTGCCAGCTGTGCTCGGGGAGGAGCACGGTTTGGATGATGAAGAGGGGACTGAGGAATGGAGTTCTAGGCAAAACCAATAATTTTCAATTAAATTATTTTTGGAAAGTAGCAGTGATTCAGGTGGCAGATTTTCAAAGGATCACAAAATGCACCGTGTAGTGTTTGATCCACTTGTTAAGAGCAACCTCTTCTGGTAACTTTTCTTTTTGTGGGGGCGGGGGCGGGGTGAGGGGGCGGTTCTTTCTCCCCTGTCAGTTGTTAGCTGAACAGAAGAAAGGGTGGGATTTCTGAGATGTTCGGTAACTCAGATGGGATGTTTCTTTCTCACGAAGAGGCAGTCTCGCTGGTAGACACCAGGAGCTCAAAGGCAGTAATACATGGGTATCACCTGTAAGAGACTTGATGTGGAGCTGACCAGCCAGGAGTAGTTAACAGAGGGTAGAAAAGACATTGGCTTTTTATTATATTTTGAGTTTTTAAACACTACCTGACATCTTTGTTTGCTTTTGTTGTGCTAGCATTGGTATGAAAGCTGGATTGTTCTGAGGTTTGTTTTTATAGATGTGAAACAGGAATGAGATGAACTTATGTAAGGAACGTCAATTTTTAATTATCGTGGGTCCCCAGGGCCTTGCCATGAGGGGCAGAGGGGATGAGCTTCTGAAGTCTTCTCTGTTTTATCATGACTTCAGGGAAGAATTTTATCACGCAGAGAACTGAGCGCTCTGGGGGAAAATGACTTAAAAATTTCCCTCTAAAACCCGGGCTGTAGCTGTGAACCTGCACCCTACGCACCCGGAAGCAGCGCGTCCACCCGTTCCCATGCGCAGGCTGCCGGCTCCCCTGTGAGCCCAGGTCTGCCTGTCCTGGACCTGCTTCTGCTGAGCTGCCTGTGTGCACGTGTTGCGGTTTGGTCGTGCTTTTGCATTGTAAGGACTGGGTGGAAAAGGAGCTAGGGTTCAGACGAGAGTACTAACGCTAGTGCAAGGACATGAAGGGAGGGGAGCGCAGTGCTCAGAGGTGTTCAGGTGCATGGGAAGGTGAGGATGTAGGTGATTTCAACGCAATTTTCCACCCATCCCAGAATCCCTCAACCAGCTGATGCGTCCTCTCCCTCTGGGACCAGGAAAGCATTTGCCTGGGACGCAGTGTTGCTCCAAGGGGAGCTTGCCCTCTTTTTCCTTGGTGGGCTTTCTCTCTGTTGTTTTGACACCAGTAACTGTGGCTTGGCTGCCTAAATTACCACCTTAATTTTAGGGTGCAGGTGAGATGTGAAAGGAGGTAGGAGAGTGGCCTCATTTGGCCTGAGGAAGGTGGGACGGCCTTTCTCCCCGACCTCACCTGCAGTGCCAAAGGCTAGTAGTTAGGGCTGCCAGTGCCGATCCCAGACGGGAAGGAAAAGGTGTGCAGAGACTTGCGCCTTTGAGCAAGGCGCAGGGAGGCTGTTTGCTTTGTTACAAGCCTCACAGTATAGGGCTACAGGCTTCTAAGTGGTACCCTAGGAAACGTGGGCTTCTGGTGTCTCATTTCTGTAGCAGTTCTAACAGGCGTCTTGAGAACTTGTCATTGGTGGGTATCGCTTTTTAGAATCTTTTAATTGCTGCTATAGATCCTTGCATTACTATTTAGTTTTCATTACTTAATGGTGTTTTTATATAGACGTAAGAGATACATAAAATGAATATACATCTTGTGTATGTATATACAAAATATGCAGTTCTGGTGGTTTTCTTTTCCTCCCTCTAGTTCTCTGCCCCACATAGGGCAGCATCACTTCAGTTTACCTTTTGCGGACTACAAGCTCGACTTCCTGCAGCATTCCTCTGAACGCCGGCTACAGCGCCTTCCTGCTACTGGGAACTCAGCACCCTTGAACTTGGGTTTGTGATTCAGTATTAATAGATCATGCCTTCCCTAATTCTTTATATTATGAACCAAGAGAACTATTTTGAAATCTAGGGATGGTTTTTTTGTTAAATGCTAACAATTATGAACACTTCTCCAACTTTGTAGATTAAGGTGTTGTGATACTAATTATGCATGTGCAGTTCTATTTCCCATTAACTGACCGTATGCCCATTTGAGGTATCATGGCTTTCTAGATCTCAGCTGCATCGAAGAACTGGATTAAAGCATTGAGAGATTTATACTATAGCTATTCTCCAGTGATGGCAAAGACCATCGCTGATTTTTGTAAGAGAATGGTCACTAGAAATATCACCTACCAGTATTGTCCAGAGAGACTGCAGTTGAATTTCAGGCTGTTCCCAGAAGCAGCGAAACCAGAATATGTGTTATCTTGGCTTAACAGTTGCGAACAGCGAAACTGTTGGCCATGACTCGTTTTAGAGGTTGTTGCTTGTTTCGCCTTGATTATATTTTAACCATGAAGTTGCCATTTACTTTCAGAATCTTGTGTTTAAGATGTCTGTGTTTTGTTTCATGTGTCTGTGGAGAAGTGTCCTTTAAAAGGAGTTTTTATCCTTAAGGTGCTTACGCAACTGTAAGCCGCAGCGTTGCCCAGTCCCCATTACTGTGTCACCCTGTGGTTTGCAGTCCAGCGCTCAGCCCAGAGCCACACCAGCCAGGGCTCGCCGTGTTACCCCTTCACTCGTGCCTGTGGTTTCCTAAAGTACTAATTCTAGAAACAGCCACCGATGGATACAGCACTAGTCACGAAGCACTTTTGCCATTTCTGATCAAATCCGTGTCCTTTAATAAATGTTGATGCGTAATGTATGCTTGAGAGCTTTATTTTTATTTTCAGAGTTTTGGGAATAGTTCTTAATGATTTTTCTTCCCTTGCAGAGCTAGATGGTTGCCCTCTCACTCTTCCACACACTGTCCGTCATTACAGAGCGTGACTGGCGGAGCCCTGATTAGCCCCGGACAGTAAGGAGCGGGTGTTTCTGGCCCTGTGAGACCCTGGCCTCAGCCGCGGCAGCCCCGCCCTGAGAGGGCCCGGTGGCCGGACAGTCTGCAGAGCTGCCGACAACCTGAAAACAAAAGGATGATTTTTTTTTTTTAATCCCAGGTGTGGAATTTTTTGAAAGTTACATTGTGTGATTTAAGATTCAAAGTGTTTATTTGCTGCCAAGAACCCACTGCAAACCCTCCCCTTACAGCTTTGTTTTTGAAGAAAACAAAACAAACTGTACAACAGTACACTCCAAGTGCCTGCCATAGATCTATTTTATTCTTCAGGAAATTATATTTGTTTTTCTTTTACAAGAGCACAACAGGAACCAAAGTAAAAGAGTAATAGATACAGCACTCAGGATAAATCATATCTTTAAAATAATAAAAAAATTTACACCTTGTCCTATATCCTGTTAGTATTTTCATAATATGGCCATGATTGGAAAAAAAACAACCAAAAAGCAAGCATTTACAATTTTTTTTTGATAAAGACTTTTTATGCCAGGAATGGATTAATTGTTAACAAAATTTTATAATAATCAGGCTGATGTAAATCTATTTTGGTAACATCATATCATTAACAAATTTATTTTGGAAATAGATAAAAATATTGCCCCTTGATAATAAACCTTTTTTTTTCTTTGATGCAAACAGCTAGAACACCTTTTTTCTTTTTCTTTTTTTGATATTCTAAGACAAAGAAAATGGTTAATCTTCAGATTAATAAATTAGGTCATTATAATAATAAATTAATTTTTTTTAAAGTTCAGCAACCTCTGTCCAAGTATTTACAACAATACTTGAAAGTTCCTTTACAAAACAGAACACATTTTCTTTTCACATTAAGCATACTGGGTATCTGTGTCTTTCACAACAAGCATTTTTAAAAGAAAAAAAAATCAATGCACAAATGGGTAATTAGTATAAAAGTGCTAAGAGCTGTTTGAAAAGTTAACACTATAGTATACAGTCAGTTATATCTGAGGCAAACTACAACAAACTTCCAGCTTATTATGGACAATATTCCAGTAGTTGTTTCAAACAGTTGTTTGAAAAAAAAAAAAAAATCCAGGAGTTGATTAGTGATGCACATAAACTGCCATCAGTGTTTCTGGCAGGTGGAGTGAACTGAAAACCAACTAAAAGCAAATACAAATGAGGAAGATTTAATAAAGGAATCCCCCCTCCATAGCAGGTGTGATGCCGACTGCTCAGGCGTGTGCGGACACTCTTTCACACACACACTCTCACACACTTCTTTCTTCCCAACTCAACTGTGGGTAGAATGAGATTTTGTGTTATTCAAAAATTTGTGAGTGATCAAAAGCATTGATATGGAATGCCTGTTTGTCTTTGTTCTGGTTAAAATCTCATAAAAATACATTCAACAGGAAAACATAAATTGTATGTGTATAAATATATATGTTTATATATATTATATACACACGCACACAAATACTTTTGTTTTTTTTGAAGCATAAGATAGTTACATAAATATTCCTATAATTGCTAAAGTTTAAAGAGGCATTTTTTTTTTGAGCTTCAACAAAGGTGCTTGAATAATATACAATTAAAATGAAGTAGTTTCTATTTTGTAGAATCAGTATATAATAAGGAAAAAAAATCCCCAAAGTCTTTTTTTAAAAAAAGTTTCTTCTTAAGCGAGAGCTTCAACGAAAACTATGAACAACCAACAATCTAACAGAACAAAGCAACAACAAACAAGGAAGTATAGCCCCTGGGAATACCTGGCGTCCTTCGCCTCCTCCCTCCTGCCTGCCACGCTGCCGTCAGAAAAGCTCCAGTGCTCACATCAAGAAATGACTTTAGGTCCTGTGTGTTCGCTGACTCTGCTAGGAACTGGCTGATTGGCTTGGAAGAAAACGAAAGCAGCAAAAAGTCTAACTGTATATATCCTTAATAACCCGCTTCAGAGAAATGCCGCCCTCACACTTCTCTTGCTTCCTCACTGCCTACTGCAGTTGTGACTATAGAAAAGAAACTGTGGCTTTAGACCTGGGATGGCTATCGAAAGTTCTGGTGCGCTCGTCTGGTCGTCCTAGGTGGTCGTGGCAGCTGGATCACAAGGCCTTCTCTGTTTCCTGCTCGCTCAGGCCTGAGCTGTGTGCTGCAACCAGTGCAGTGTTCAGAGCAACAGGAAAAGCTATCCCCTGGGCCGCTGAGCCGCTTCTGTTTTACTGGGTGTCTCCCCCGAGCCAAGCTGACCAACCTGTCTTCCCAACACCACCCTCCCACCCATTTCCCCAACCAAACTCACCTGTCCCCGCCCCCAAATATCTCTACAGTTATAGCACAAGCAAATATATCTTAGCAACTTTAAAAACTTTGGTTCTAAGAAAACACTTGGTCAGTTATCTTGAGGAAAAGTGGGAATGCTTGTTCTGCACATCGCTGTAGACAGAGCCCATCCCAGTCAGTCCTTAGCGCTGTACATCAAGTCACAATCCAATCCCATCCACTAAGCAAGTGCACAAATTCTAGTTTACTTTTAAGAGCAGATTTAGTCGCTTCTGTCTCCGAAAACCTCGTCCAACTCGCCTGCCCTCACACCGTCTGGTAGAAGTTGTCTGCCTGTAGGGGGCTCTGTTTTTGCATGCTGTAGAAGCCACTGAATCTCGCGTCTGGCTCAGCGATTCGAAGCATCCTCTGGGCGCTCTCCGCCTGGCCGTGCGCTCCTTTCTTGCAGTCCACAGATACCAGCTGGTTATTTAAGGAAGAAGGCTATTAGAGGAGGAAAAACCGCAAAGCATCAGCCGCTTTGACAAATCACAAATGAACACAAATTTAGTACCTAATGCAAGTGGGATAACAGCTTCCCAGGACACGGATGGACAGACTATGTGGAGCTTGCATCTGCTCTAGGACCAAGGAGTTTTATGAGGGATACTGACAAACTGGGTTTAAAGGTGAAATGTCAATAAATTACGTCCAATGGAGCGGATGAAGGAATTGAGGGGGGAAAAGAGATTGGTGAGGTGAATGAGTATTTTCCAAATTCTTGAAGTGCACACGAGCACTTAGGAGGGCTGGAGAATGAGTGGACGTTACCAGACAAGCAGATTTTAAGACAATTTTGAATCACCCAGGCTGTGTAACAGGTCTGTGTCTAGTTCCCCTGCGCACTTCCTGAGTGGCTCTCTTTCCCCAGCGCTGCACAGTAGCGGCTGCGTCTTGCTCAGTCCTTGCCCTGTATCCTGACCCAGCGCGTGCCGAACACATAGGCTGCGCCCAGTGCTTGTCAAAAGAAAACCAGAGGCAGGCTAAACCATCTGATGGAATTTTACAGGGAAGGGTAATCTAGATGGTACATTGAATAAAATAATTATTCAGGCTGTTTTCCATTCTTAAGGTTGCAGGATTTTTCTTAGGAAAAAACTAAATGCAAAAGGTAGAACCAGGGTTGGGAAGCATCACGATTTATTTCCTTTAATGAAAATGAGTTTTGCTTTTGAAAATACGCAGATTTCACAAGAAATACATACTCTTTCTCCCTTCATATAAAATCTGCCTCTCTACCTTGTCTAGTGTTCCTTTACGCAGTCCCTTCATCTTTCGCTCCCTTCCCCGCCCCTGCTTCCCCTGGACACGTCTCCAGCCCTGTGGACTTCTGCAGGTCCTCACAGTGAGCGCGCGCTCTCCTCGCCTCTCTGTCATCAGCCTCCCTTTATGATTCCTTTTCCCTCCCAATTCTAAGTTGAACACTGAGAAATACCAGGTGACTAGCTTTTAATTTCTTACGTAACTAATGACTTAGGAATCAAGCTACAGATACTTATTTGAAAACTTCAGAGTAAATTTAGGAAGCTGGGTCTGTGGAAGGTCAGGCTTTGTTGACCGATGGATGGTGGGCAATTCATCCAATCAGTGACCCAGCCCTAGGCCCATACTAGCTGTCTGACTGCTTGAGCTTGATGTGCATCTGGGGCTATGAAGAGCAAAGTAAAAATTTCACTGGCTAATATAAAAGATAACAGACAATTTAAGCAAATAATAGGCGTGCAAGCTTTCCTAGTTTGATCATTCCAGACAAGAGACTGAAACTTTCCAGGATGCTACCTTAGTTGGTGTTCGATACCAGCAAAGCAGGGGTATCCACTGTTTCTTCTGATTGATGAACAGGAATGCTACTATGATGGAGAGGCCTATTATGATGGGAACCACAACCGAGGCAATGCTGTCCAGGGAAGAATCTTCGACTGGGTGCCGCCTACTGTTATCTCCATAATCTACCTGGAGGTGACCCATTTCTAGGGGGGGAAAAAAAAATTACAAACATTTAATATCTACACCAGAATTTTTAAGGATTATTTTAATTACATTCCAAAGAGAAATCAGCAACTTGGTTTTATTGCGCAGTATGTTAAGGCTAAAGTATGATCGAATCAGGCTAGTGCTGATTCAAAGAGCTCTTAGGAGAGGGCAGAACTCTCTGGGATGGATATAAACAAGGAACTATTAGTACAAGGAGGTTAAGAATTGGGCAGGGGGATGGTTCTAGCTAGTCAAAAAAAAGTTCTTAGACTTTAAAACGTGACAAATACTGGACGACTAAAAATATTTTAATATTAACTTATGGCTTGTAGCATTTTAAAGCAAAAATATTAGCTCTGCTTCCTTACAAATAGATTAGACACAAGTATATTCTTTGACTTACTAGGGTAATAGCTAAGACTAATTACTAGTGTAATAGTAAAGATTAAGCTGGACTCATGAGCTTGGTCTCTTGGTTGGTATTCTGGTTTACTGAGCTCTGAGCAAAAATGCCTTACTTTCCATAAACTTGTTGAAGGCTCACGAGGCCTATTAGATCATTTCCCTCTCTCAGTTATTAATATACTGCGTAAGGGACAACATTTAATTTTGCTTATATGAATGCCTTTCCTCTGTTCCTTTAATCATCATTCTTGCGATGACTCTTGTAGACAGGGATAACAAGTTAAATACAGTTCAATCAGGAACACACCCTGGAAGTTTCCTTACTTTAGTTTCAAATAAGCCACTGTAGTCACATTGTCTACATGTATCAAAGACCAGGTTAGTGAAAGATATAGGACACATACAATCAAAAGGAGTTGTTCCTAAACTGTTATGGAAACTCAGCTCATGAAGTAGCACCACTTTGTGAGACTCAGAGTATCTGTAGTTTAAAAATCAGGTTTTTATGAATATACTTTTGTATGTGGGGGGACAGGAAGTACAGATGGTAATACTTTATAGAAAGGGAGGAAAAAAAAAAAGGATGTATTTATCGGCGTCAAGAAAAAAGCCAAAGGTAAGAATAACATGGATGAATTCAGGCTTTCAATATACAATGTATAAAAGAATGACTTTTTGGCTTACCATATTCCAAATGACATTGGAAATGGTTTTCAGAATATATGGCACACAAGATGATTTTTAAAAAGTAAATGAAGGAAAATCCTGGTGAAAGGCAAATGAAACTTCAACTAAGGTCTGTTTACAAATTGCAGTCCTGAAGTTCTGTTTGGATGCTAACAGCAGGCCATAAAATTTAGCTTTGAGCTTTCCTAGCAGCCAAAGCATAACATGAAAATAAAGTATCACCAATAAGAGTCACAATGTCTTTAAGATTAAAACCAGTCTGTTGCTTAGGAGAAGCATACATTTCCCTGCTACTGACACAGGAGAAAATTTCTCCTCAGGGTACAGAGATATATTACTATGCAATATACAGACCCTCAAGATACTATAAGTAAGGCTATTCTGACCAAAGCCCAGCATCTGGAACAGTGTGAGCACAGACTAATCACTAATATCTACTGACTGCGTGAATGTAAACATAATGCTTAGTCACCGTTTGATCACAAGGAACACAATTATACGGGGAGCCAAAATGCTTTGTCCAGGAATTTGGCTCTCGGGTTATCTGGCTTGATCTAAGCATAACACTGAGTACCTAGCATAACACCATTAATCTCTTGAGCAATGAACATTGCTTCTTCCAAAAACATATAAAAACTGTATAGCAATGACTTTGAAAATGTCCTGGGAGTAGACAGAAGGCAGTACTGAGTCATGGCTAAGAGCAAGTCTATACTGTTTTGATCAAGAGATCTGCTTTTATAGAGAAGGCACTATTGACAGAAATCCTGCTTTGCTTTACTACTTAACCACTGAGAGACAATAACATCTCTATTATATAAAGCTGGAAGGGCAGAGCAAGAAAAGTAGAAAGCACAGAATAAACCTGTTGAGTGAAAAAATAAACGTGTAATCCAGCTCTCGTGGAGTGAACACTACCCAGAGGTAGGGGGTAATCTAAGGCATTAAATGCTCACAACAGAATCCAAAGGGACAGTCAATATTTTACTGTTAACTCTGCTTACAAAGTTTAATCACACAGATAAGTATGAGTGATGGCTTAGAAATTCCACCCAGGACAAGGGACATATTTTGTTCCATCACCGCTAAGCCTCAGAACATACGGGGCTGGAACTCCAGGGGCCTGCAGATGTAAGCCAACTGGGTTGTTACATGTGTTACAGCCAAGCCTGTCTTCTCTAGACTTGAACTTTAGCATACCATTTAAAAAGTTATCTAAAGGCAGTTTTAAAAATTAAAAAACAAAACAAAGTAGACCCTCCGTTAAGACTAGGGAGATCTCAGCTGACTTTGGCACTTACCTCTGGGGAGATGGACAATGTCATTTTCACTAGGTGTGGGCCACACGGGAACCACGAGGTCAGCCTCTCCATGGTGATTCATCTTCTCGATGGGCACATTGGTTGGTTCCGGCACATACATTTCTGAAAGATGGGGACATTCTTCATAAGAGACGATGGAGGGGCTACTTACTGTTTTTGTTTCCTCAATCCAAATGGATGGTGCATTCCGTTCAACACACTATGTCCTGGGACATGCAAGATCCAGTTTCTGCATTTACATCCTCACTGCTAGAGAGTTACTAGCCTTGCAGGGGTGGGAAACATGTTATTTAAAAAAAAAATTTTTTTTAAATTGTTCATTTACAGTTGTCCCCATTTTTCCTCCATTACTCTCCCCCTGTAACTTTTTTTTTTAAAAGGAGAGGAAAAAAAAGTTTCTTCTTTTCTACCAGAGTCAAATACTCTGGTTTTTCAAGTCAAATGGTGTTGGCTCTATAATTTTGTGCAAGCATTGGACTGGCCGAAATGGAAGGATTTCTTTTACTTTCTACCAGCTAAATACTATACTGCTTTATTAACTGTTGCTCTTGTTGAGTCATTTACCTGTCACAGGATGTGAAGGAGTTCAAGCATCTCCTTCCTCGTATGTATTTCTCAGCCATTTCCCCTACGATCTCTCCCCCTAACTGGGAATAGACTGCAGGCCTCAGAAGCTGCTGACTGACTGAGGTCTTAAATGTCTGCTATGTTACCACTGGAACTGTGTAGATTGGAAACTGATCTTCAGTAAATACATTTTCAATCACAGAGACACTTTGATCAACAACATACAACAACATGAAACAAAACTGTCTGAGAAGCTGGGGGCGGGGTCGCTAGGCTCAGCCCTGGGCCCGCTCTCCACACTCACCCCTTGGGCGATGTCATCCAGTCTCAGGGTTTAAACCACCTATAGCCTACAACTTCCAAACGTACAGATAGATTTCCAGTCTCTCTCCTGAACTTTAGATTAAATGTTCACTGTTTCTCATTTCCACTTAGATGTCTACTGGGGATTTCAAAGTCAAAGTGCTCCAAACAGAACTGATTTTACCCTAGAGGTACAACTCCACGGTTTAGTCTAAAAACAATGCAGTCTTCCTTGGCTTTTCTCCCTCACTAACTCATCTAACATCTAACTCAAATCCTACTGAGTCTACCCTTACAGTACAGTGAGAACTGGACCCCTTCTCCCTACCCTCCACCCCCGCCCTGGTCCAAGCCACCGCCCTTGCGCCTGAATTCCTGGAGGGCCTCTGACTTGGGCTCTCCGCTTCCACTCCTGCCCTCTGCACAGTCTACGCTCAGCCGAGCACCAAGAAATCCTGGGACAAAGGCAACTCACATCCCTTCACTCCTGTGCTCAAAACTCTGGAGGCAGTTTCTATCTCAATAAAATCCTACTATCGGATGTTGAGACTCTGTGTTTTGGCCCCTGGCTGCCTCTTGTTACCCTCCCTGCTCACGGGGGCCTCCACCCAGACCCTCCCCCCCCACCCCACCCCGCCCCGCCGCTTTCCCTGGAAAGTGCTCAGCATGTTCCCACCCGAGGGCGTCTTTCTGCTGAGTCTCTACCTAGAGGGCTCTATTTCTTCCTCACGATTTCTGCCATTCTTCTGGGTTCTAAAACATCATCTTGGCAGTGAGGCATTCTCTGAGCATCCTATGTAAAACAAAACCACCTTCTCTTCTCCCCGGCTCCTCTGTCTTGCTGTGCTATCTCCGCAGCCCGGACCCGCACCCTGTGTGCTATCTAGTTACTGTTGCCTTGTTTGCTGCCCATCTCTCCCTACGAAAATGTGCGCTGTGTGGACTTGCACTCACTGCTGTCTCGCCGGTGCCTACAACACTGCTTGTGCACGGCAGGCACTGAATGAACCTTTGCTGAATAAATAAGGTCAAGTTTCACCATTTATATCATATAGAGAATGTTACTAGGAAAACTGTCATGAAACTTGCAAAACAAAGGTGACATGTACTAGATAAAACAACTCCAATGAGAAATACGTATTTTTCCTTCATTCTTCTCAATGAAAACACTTAAGGACTCCATCCCCCCCGCCCGCCCCCTGCGCACACTGAGTGATAACACATCACAGAAGTGACCCTCTGACTCTCAAGCTACCCCTTCAACAAGGCCGAAGAGGCTCGAACATGAAAAGTATCCCACTGAGGGCTCTGAAAAGGGCTCAGGCTTCTGACCTGGCAGAACACCCCACCCTCCTTAGGGGACAAAGGGACCTTCTGGAAGAGCGCAAATTAGGGCTGGTCTGTACAACACCTAAACAAAAGGCTGGCGTGTGCCGAGCTCGGTGAAACGCTGAGCGTAATGACTCCCATATCACAGCCACAGCCGCACGGTACGGGTGCACTCAGCCGGCTGACTCGTGGCTCGCTGCAGTGCTCGGAGCAGGACCGGACCCTCCAGTGTAATGCTGCTGGGAGACACAGGGATGGAGGAGGGGACGCAGCCGCCCCTGGCTCACTCAGGGCCTCAGTGGGCCCTCTCTTCCGTGGGTGTGGCCTTCGCTGCCGGTGAAGTCTCTGTGTTTCGGGCTCTCTCTGGGCCAAGACCCGAGGCTGCCCTGCCGGGCGCAGGCCCTGCACTGCTGGGACTAGGGGCCCAAGGAAAAGGGGCTGATTTTATCCAGGAGACACAGGTGTGGACTGGGGGAGGATCTGGGCCTGGGAAGAGGTGCAAAGTTCAGCGGAGGGCGAGGCAGAAGGCCCCAGGGAAGGGGGTGTGCCCTGCTGGAGCTGAACTGAAAAGGGCTGAGCCACGCCATATTCTTTAGCTACAGATCTTCCATTTCTGTGCCGATACATACCTTCTATTTCCTCTCATGTCTGACCTTGAACCACTGTCACTAGGCTGGTGCAACACTGCACTAACTCTGCGCTGCTCGGATAGGGCAGGTATTGTTAACGTGCTTGTTATACCCAAGAGACCTCGCTGCCCCTAACGTTTAGAGAACGCAAAATTGGGCCCTCACCTTGCCGGTCCCCCTTCCCCTGCCCCTCCATGTCTTTGGACAGGGAGACTTCAGCTGCCGACACGTTGCTTGGGCCACCTGAACTCCCAGGTGGGGGGAAGAGGCCGAGTCTGCTCTAGGCCCACCTTCCACCAATTCACAGCCTAGTGAAGCGGCAGGACAGCTCAGATACCTGGACACATTGGGCAGCAGCTCCCTTCCACGTTGATGGGCTCGACGCAGGGCAGAGGGGGGCAGCTGACGGTCGAGCAGAGGGTCTGGCCCTGCAGGCAGTAGCAGTGCGTGCAGCTGTCGATGTCCCAGCGCTCCTCGTCCGCGTAGGCCTTCCCGCCGAAGCGGCACACCACCTTCTTGGCGATGGTGTCTTCTGGGGGGAGAAGAGCACGCGATGGTCGATGTGACAATGCCCCATGCCCCATCATACTTGAGACATAAAGGGAAACCGCTCTGCACCATCAAAAGGTGCTTGAGGATTCCAGAGTCTGGTGAAACGTTTGCTTCCCCAGGCCCCCTGCTGCCTCTGGCCTCGGCTCAGGGAAAGCCTCAGAACTTCCATCTTGGGGCCCGGACCTGACCAAGGGCCAGCGAGGCTGACACAGAGCAGTAACTGGTACAACCAACTGGGGATGACACCCACTGGGCAAGTGTCATTAGACTGTCACCACAGAATATACAGATCCAATTGCTGTATGGCTGCTGCACATACGACATGAACAAACTAAAACTGAGGTTCAAGCTGGCAGAGACATGCTCAGAGGTTTTGTTCTTTTTGGAAAGAGATTTCTTTTCAAGTCCAGCTATGTATATAAGTATGTTTATGGAAATCATTCAAGAATTTCCTACTTTTAGGTAATCGTTTTGGTAAATGATTCAGGGGAGTTTTACGGAATGATGACGGCGTGTCCCCGGGAACTAGCAGGTGCCCCGCACTATCCTGGAGGGAGAATCAGCATTGATATAGCCACTTCCTTCCTTTTCCAGTGATGCTGGATGGACTTCCTTCTCATCAACAAAGATTTATTCCCTTCAAACTTCGTTTCATTTCAATCCATTTTTCAGTAATATATGGCTTTTGAGAATAACATATTTTTTTAAGAGCTACTTGTATGTATAAAAATTAATAGCTCACAACATTCTGCTCTTTCCCGCCCTTCATCTTCCCTTGCCTCCCTCTCTCCCTGGCCCCAAGTTTTCCTTCCAAGTTCCCTTCTCTGTGGCTCAGCGCCTCCTCTGATTTACCTGCTCTCACTGACGGACTAGTAGTCCTACTTCCTTTAGAGTTCAAGAACAAAGGCTCACAGTGAGGCCCAAGGGACCAGCAAAGCAGAAATGGGGCAAATCAATGGAGAAACATGGGGAGGGGACAGCATCTGGTCACTGGACAGGACAATAACTGGAGGACTCCTCCTAATCTGGGGAAGTTCTCCCACTCAAATTCTGAAGTGACGTCCACTCAGCACTGGTCGCTAGAAAATGGGAAACTACAAAGGCAGGAAACTATAAAGGCAGGAAAGTTCCTTAGTAAAGGAGTGGTGTCCAGGGATCAGGGTTCTTCCCAGAAGGCCTCTGGGAGGCTCTGCAGGGAAAGGTATTCGTCACCCAGACACAGAGCATAGAACCCACGGTGCGTGAGGCGGGTGTGACAAGACCCAGGTCGGCGTGTGGTGCCAGGAGCCACCTCCTCTCGGCAGCCCCAGACTCTGCAGCGAAGTGTGCCAAGGCGGCTGGAAGCCCCTCTGTGAAGACTAAGCACAAAGCTTCCTCCTCGGGCTTTTCCAGAGGAGGCTCACGGACAGATATGCTCACAGGTCTGTCCTCGCGGTCGACATCCTTTCCTCACCAGCTATTCAAACACAGGCACCTTATCGCGTGGCGCCGACCATGTCCTATCACTACAACGTTTGGTATTTCCATAGCTGTCTGTTTCTCAACATTTTTCCGCCCATCATTTCATTACTGCTGCTCAAGGTTCATTCACAGGAAGTTCTGGCTATAAACGGAAATTCTTTTTAATAGCTATTTAAAAACATTTTACTGTATTTAAAAATATTCCACTGTAAGTTTTCCGATTGTTAAGCTTGAAAACTCATTTGGAGGCTTTGAAACCAAACTCACAGGAGAAATGTTTGCTAATGTGGAGTCTTTAGAGGGAGCAACTTCATTCAGATACCTCAATGTTCATACCACATGGCCGAGTAAAAAATCAATGAATGAACTTAATTCAAGTAATATTCTGACCTCCAGCCACCATTTCATTGAGGGCACTAGATTTACCAGCAAGCCTAGACTAGATTCTATTATGCAGAGAATTCTTTATGGAAGAAAGCATTTCTTCTTCAGGCACTATTACTGATTTTATGCAGAGCTCAGTGAGGCCACAAGATCTACGAACCCCGTGACCAGCGTTCTCGTAGCCGACCCCCTGAAAGACCGGAGGAGGCAGGCGGTACACAGGGGACACACACGATGGGGTCACATCCTGCGGAAGAGGACGCGCATCCTCTGAGCAGCGTGGTGCCCGGCGCTGGGCTCCAGGGCGCCACGTGGCTCAGCCCCACAGACACTCCATGACGTGGGGCCGTCCTCCCTGCTCCTGGGGACACTCAGGTTTGCACAGGGGAAGTGATCTGACGTAACGGAGCCAGTGAGCAGTGGGGCCTGCACGGGCCTGCACGGGCCTGCAGCTCCATCTGACCACAAGGCCCAGGAACTTTGCCCTGAACGCGACACCTAAGGGATCCCTTTCTTTCTTCACTCTTTATGTGGTCTCAGCTATGCCTATGCCTTGCTGGGAGAGGGGACAACTTTTTGTCTGCCCAACATTTTCAGGGCAAGGCCAAGCTGGATCCACGGGGCCGCCTTGAGGGGAGCCACGAAAGCAGTGGACACGTCACGTCAGGGCCCCAGGCCTGGGGATGGGGATGCCAGTCCACAATGAGAGAGCAACGGAGAAACGCTTCCCCTGTCATTTGTAGGGTGGTTTTCTTCACATCTGATCAGTCTGAATCACGGTATCAATATGCTTCCTAATGGTAAAGCTTGTTTCTGCAAACACGCTTTAAAACAAAGCCACACAGAAGACATCGGTTGGCCACCACTCTACTAAAATTTCATGTAAAATAAATGGAGAAGTCTTACTTTTAGAAAAACCTTGACTAATCTTTCTCAGGCCCAGATTAGATTAGATTTTAGTTAATAAGGTTTTATAGAAACACTTCTGCTTTTGACTAAATTTCACCTGGAAGGCAAAGATCGAAACAGCAGCCTGGAAGCGTGGCGGCAACTCGGCTGACGGACGGACCCCCGTGTCCCCTGGCCTTGCTTCCTTGCCCCTTCCCTTCCTGTGGACCACGTCCTTCGGCGGCGCATTTGAGTTCGTCTGAGAAAGCTCTGTCAGGAAGTTTTAGACACTACCTGGTTTACAGGGAGACCTGGTGGCTACTCCACATAATTTGAGGTTCTAAATAATAAATTAATAACACCGCTGGAGTCTTTGGGGTGGGGTGGGGATAGCATAACCTGATTGAAAGCACCTCTAATAGTGTTTGAAGCTCTCCAGGTGAAGAGGGGCGTAGAGAGAGAGACATGGAAATATCCAACTAAAAGTAATCTAAACGGTTTCCATCTGACTCTCGAGTGAGCTGTGCTGTGTAATTTTGACTGTTATATTTATCACTCCAACTGGCTGGCTAACACTGGCAGTGACATTAATTTTATTCTTTAATACCTAATAATAACCCAAACTTCCACAGACTGAGTATCTGCTGTGTAACGGGCACCGTGCTGAGCATTTCACATGTGTCCAATTCACCGGATCTCGCAGTCCAGGGTTATTCCAGTTCCACAGAAAGCCGAGGGTCAGGGAGGGCACACCACATGCCCGGGATGCACCGCCAGGAAGTGGCAGGGCCAGGACGGGGGCTAAAGCGGGCTGACCTCAGGGAGGGCGTGCCCCTGGCCAGGGATCCATGCCACGCACGCACTGTCACGGCCCCCGGCCTCCGGAAAGCGGGCGCTTAGGGTTCCTCTCCCTTCTGGGTGCGGTTTTACGGTCTTGGTCTTCAAAGGTGAATTGCCCTCCCACTGACCGCCTCACAGACTGGCCCAGGCCCATCTCTAAGGCCCCCCTCTGCCTCTTAAGAGGAGAAAGTTTCAAGGAAAACAGGAGGTATGATAGTAATATAAGGCTTATTTTAAAAAACAAACACCGTTGTTTGTTTGCATGCTTGTTATACATCCAGACAGATGTGACCCTCTCCTGAGCAGTCACTGGAGAGGGCTACAGACATGCCAGTGACACTGCCCTTGCTTCACACAGAAAACCCTTGGGGTTTTCTTTCCGCCACGGCATTCAGAGCTGCGTTTGAAAACAAGCAAGGAAGATGGTTATTATTTTATGGCCTCTCCTTTGTTTAGATTGGCTTTGGAATTTGGTTTCCTCAGCTCTGGCCTCTCACTCTTGTCCATCTGATTCAGCTTGACATCAATTTTGGCCTCTTCTTTAACCAAGATCCTGCTAAGGAAGGGGACCTGCTTTTGCAGGGCTCGTGTTCTGGGGGCTCCTTCCGCTGAGCCGCTCAACTCGTAGATGTTCAGACACATCATATACTCTTTCTGGATGCAGACAGAAGCAACATTATCTTGCATCATCTAGGACTACAATAAAAATATGCACTGTCTTACTGTGGTAGAGTTCGGAGAATTCACTCCCATGGGTTCCTCCCTCCCCCCACCCGCTTTCGTCTCCCTCGATTCTGGCTGACACGGAAGGGGATGAGAAAGTGGCAAGGGCTTGAAATGCTAACTCTTTTCAGGCTGACTTCTCCCCAGCTGTTTACACATCTCTCTTCAAAATAAGAAGCCTTGACACACTATACAAGCTGGACTGTACTTTTAGTCATGAGCTATTTTACTAGTCACACTATAGAGCTAATAACATCGGGGGAAACCTAGACTCTGGATTTTCTTCCTCTACAAAGATCCAGTTCAGGCTTCCGGGAGTCACTGGCGGGGCAGCCCCGGCCCTGCTCGGAATCCGACCACGATGAACGATCAGCGTTAGCCCTTGAAAAGAAACCATCTCCAGATTCTCCCCTCCTCCCTCCTCCATGGAGGAGCATGAAAACTACACTCCCCTCGAACCTATGTCACAGTCGGACTTTCCCGGCTGCCGGGAGACACCCTGCCAGTGTAAATACTCCGGGTTCTAAATCGGGCAGCGGTGGTCATGGAGTCAGCCTCCTGGAGGAGGAGTAACTAACTTCCTGGGAGGAAGTCGGGCAGCTTTAGCAACTGCATCAGTTCTTTCAAATCTCCAATGTACTATTTAGGGTCCTGAAAGTAACTGACTCTGGGAACTGAGTGGCCAAGAGACTACAGGCAGTTCCTACTCTCAGAATAAGTCCCGCCAAAATAACCCAGCGCAGGGACGGAGCCGGCAGCCGGGTCACTCCGCACGTGGCCATGGAGAGCAGCCGTCTGAACGCGCAGCCAGGGGTCCCCAGGCAGGCGAGGTCTCTGCCCTCGGGAGATGCGACCCGGCCAAAGAGATGAGCCACATGTTTTGAAAAGATGTGCAAATCGCTGGCCCTGCTAACAACATGACACTTTGGTTTGTTTTCTTAGGTTTGAGGTTCAAGGGATTGAAAGAAATCATGTAGGCAGGTACAGAAAGGCCCAGGCACACTACGGGCAACCTGAGGTTTAGAAAAGGGGATGGAGGAAGCAGCCAAGGCCCCCAGCGACGGGCTGGCGGAGTGGGGAGAGGGCAAGCCCTTTGACGAATTTTGCCTTAGAGATGTAACACTGCATTACGGCGCTCTTCTCTCACCCCCCTGAAGGAATAAAACGCTTCCATTTTCTTGTATTCGATGCGGTCAGTGGGAGGGTAATTCACCTTCTTAATTGACAAGACACTGAAATCCCTGGCCTGTGATACCATCTTCATTTCTGTATCTCAAGTGGAGATGAAAGGGAATGTGCGTACCTCCTGCATGAGGAACCGTGTACGTTTTCTTACATAAAGAGGAGACAAACAGAAATCACAATGAAGGAGAAGTACGAGTAAATGATGTGCAGGTCACTAAGAGGTGCACGCATTCCTGCATGCACAGGAGAGGCAGCCGACTCTGAGTGCTGGCTCACTGGACCATCACAGGCTGCGAAAGAACGTGAAACTGTAACAGTTGGAATTGTGCGAAAGATGATGCAGGTGGTCTAGACAATTTATGAGACAGATCTAGTGCGTAGTAAAGCTATCAGCAAATGATGAAAGGGTTTTGGCTAAACATGCAAAAAACGTTAATTGATTTAACTCAAAACCTGAGCACTTTATCTTTAGCTTCTAATAAATGAAACATCTGCCCTAAATTTATTTTTATAAAAAGAAAAAACTGAGACAAACGTTGCCATTAAGGTCAACTCCTATCCCTATAGGATATCTTAACTGCTATCCAAGTGGATCTGGCCACAGCTTTCAGACTTTCCTCGGAAGGCTATGTTTGCTTTATTTTATTCTACCTATTTCTTGGGGTGGGAGTCCAGGTCTATTTATAACCGAAATCTCATCAAACTGGCAAACACAGTAACTTCTGGCTGATTCCTACCACATGCAAAGAAGACAACCTCTCATAGACCTGAATCCTTGTATTAAGCATCAGTTATGGGGGTAGTAAGCACTTTATGGATAGAAGTTCAAGGAAACGTCCTATTTTCAACTTTAAATGAGGCCTCATTTCTTACAGGGCCTGCAATCCAAGGTGTCCCTGTAGGTGCATGGAGAAGACACACACAAATCATTTTGAGAACACGTAACGTCTCAAAGGCAGGCAGGAACGATAACAATGAAAGATCAAGGTGGCTCAAATAAGCAGGTAAACATGACATTTCTTCTAGCAACTTAAAGGAAGCTAACTGCGTAAGAGTTGAGTGTAGAATCTTGTCCAGAAAACCTTGGAGTGGAAGCCACTGGATGTCCCAAAGTGGCCAGTTTCTGGACCTACAGGCGATGTTTCGTCCCTGTCACAGCCACGTGCTGGCGGAACACCCCGCCAGCCCCGCTGGAGCTCTGGGGGCGGACTTCCCGTCTGATTACATTGCCTCATCAGAGATGCAATCCTCCTAGAGGGGGCTTTCCCTGACTTAGAGAGGGCTCCAAATCAGGGCTGGCCTCCTGGGCAGAGCTACGCGAAAGGCACCTGCTGGTGAGTTTCCCTGGAAACAATGCTAGTCTCCCTTCTGTGCAACAGAACTCTTGAAAATAAGACAAGTTAACCAGAACAACTTGAGCTTCTGCTTACACAGCTGGGGGCCTGAAAAGGATCCTGAAAGCTGCTTATGGAATGAGCACGACGAGATGCTTCCCAGGGTGGAGGTGAAGACCTAAACTAACTGAAATCAAACACTGTTTATTTTTGCGGTGACAGCTTTAGACCTGTTCCAAAGTTAGTACAGTGCATGACAACCAGAGTGTTTTCAGCCTCACACCCTCTAAACAATACACAGGAAAGCATCCTGCTTCCCTCCCCCTCTGTTCAAGTGTCACCCCAGCACTGGCTGTGCCCACGGGGGCTGCGGTGTAGGGGCCACAGGAGCCGAGGGCGCTGAGGAACGTGCAGGGAGCCAACCAAGTCTGCCCTGATGAGAAACGCCGCGCGCCGTTTCCAGGAATCAGAGTGGATTATTTAAAAAGTCTTGTTCTCCAAAAACTCACCATTGGGATGCCCTGTCCAGGCCTTCCTCGTGCAGAAAGGCAGACAGGTGCTCTATTTAAGGCGAAATACCAGAATCCATGGGATGTACGTTACTTCTATCGGCCTCATTCCATGTCAGCAGGGCTATACGCACACGGAACCCACGTACATTTACGTCATGTTTACTGTTCACCAAGCACTTTCACCTGTCTCGATCATTAATGCTCATGGCACGTTAGTGACGCACAGAACAGAGTTATTGTCCCCAGCTCACAGATGAGGCAGCTGAGCCAGGGTGATGGGGGTGATATCCCATCACCGAGACGCGTAGTGAGAATGTGCCAGAGGTGGGATCATAACCCTTTGGCTCCAAAGTAAGTTCTCTTTCCGACACAAAGAATATTTATAATTTTAAGAACACACCTTGGAGAAACAGCTGTGAAACACTCTTCCATTGAAGACGCCAGCATCATAATACTGTGGCCTAAAAATGTACAACATGGAATGCCATGGGTTGTATATCTTAGAGTTGCAAAATTAAATATAGAGATGGGCACAAGTAGCTTTACAGTTATAATACAAATAAATAATACAATAATTAATAAATAATAATATAAGAAGATACTGTGTTTGGCATACTCACAACTGTAACCCTACTTCTGCCCACCCCTATATTTACTATGTTTAATTCCTGCGCTGGGTTAAGTGCACAAAGATCAAGAGGTGTTCCACAAAGACACTATGTATATTTATCTTTAGGAAAAGATACCTAAACAAATAAACACATCTAGGCAAAAATGAATTGAATGCTATATAACAGACTGACGTGATGTAAGGTGCCTCTATTAAGGAGAAATATTATTAATTATTTTACTAGTTGAAGATTAGTGTGGTATTATAAGTAATTAGATAAAGCTGTTCACTTTCAAAATTAATCATCAATCCTATTATGTCTGTGTTACCCACGCTACTAAATTAGCACACATAATATGGGCCTTCACACATCAAAGAGGAGCATTATCACTGCACATTAGTGACTTGATAATTTAGCTGAAAGGAACACAAAAACTCATAATTACACTACTTTTAGAGGGATTACCGCTTTTCAGTTCTCTTCTGGGAAGAGAAAAGAATACTTCACAAGGTGAAAGCAAGCAAGTTTTGTTCAGGGGTTTTATCACAAAAAAAGAGAGTCAGATTAAAGGCTGGTCTGAGGTGCTCAGAGACCTGTGTTTAACTGATCGGGGAGAAGATTCGCCCAGAGAGATCAGCCTCCAGCGGAGGTCAGGGCCGTGGGCTGCGGTGAAGCACACGTGATCCTGGGAGCAGAGGATCTGGGCTACGAAGGAGCTGGGTTCACTGTGCGGAAGGCCTAAGACAGCAGGCAGTGCAAGTGCCGGTCTGGGATGCCCGCTGGGGAAACAACAGGGCGCTGTAAGACACGCCCATCGCTGGCCTTTCCATCTTTTTCCTTTGCTCGGTGACCTTTCGAGGCTGATACAGGCTTTGCACTGAGGCCTAGTAACTGCCTGCAGGTGCACCAGTACCGTGAGGCTGGGGGCCTTCCTCATGGGGACCATGCAGATGGGGAACGGCTAGGAGGACGAGCCTGGAGAGAGGGAGGGAGCAAACTGGAGAGTCAGAAAATCCCGCAGCACAGCCATGAACTGAACTTGACTTTGCAAGCTCGGACACAAGAGGGGACAAAGGATGGAAGCTAATCTAACAAGGCTACTTGCGAAGTAAGTGTAATGAATACGGAAGGAGATTCATGGCTGTGTCAATAATAAAACACGTGTGAGGCGTTAGGGTGAATGAATGAATAGCAGCAGCACACAGTATGCTCAGCAAATGTTAAGTGCCCCCAATATGTTCCCCTGAAGAGAAACCATAGGTTTGTACGATACACCTGTGTCAATCAGGCGTGGGGGCGGGTGGGTAGTGGGTGGTGGGCAGCAGCAAGGGGAGGGTAGCTGTGGAGGAAGATGTAACAGAAACTGAATTTCCAGTACCCCATTAAGAGCTTATATGAACCACAATTTAGTGAAAGTGCTTGCAATTTAACTTAAAATCAAAACCACAAATTTGGACCAAGTTGGTATTTCCCTGCCCACACTAAAGAGGAATGTATAGTCTAAATGATGCAGAAATTGGGATCGGTAATACAGAAGCCAAACCAAAAAAAAAAAAAATTCTTTAAAGCAAGGACATAGAATACTATGACTTGCACGTATCTTTTCATGAATTTGTTAAATTGGTTTTGTGAGAAGGAGAAATGATTTGCCATTATCATTCGGAAACAAGTTCACTATTTGAGCAATGTATGAATTATAAATTTATCAGTTAAGTAGCGAAACAGAACAGAAACTTTTCTCTTAACAAAGTAATCTGAGAATTTTCAACACACAAGAGATTCACTGCTAGATTCTCCCTCTGAAGGTAACGTGCAATTCTCAGGCCTCCTGGGCACTCGCTTCCTGAGAGTCATCCAAGCGCCCCTGGTGGAGTCACGAACTGTTTCTTTCAATACTGACATCTTGATATTTAAATATGGTGAGACCGGCTGTACAGCCTCCTCCTCCCACTCCCGTTGCCTGAAATAGTGGCCTAGGTATGCCTTTTATTTAGACCTTACCAGGGGCAGGCTGTTTTTCATAGGAGTGCTGGTGTGCTCTTAAGATCAGTAGCACTAAGTTGGATGTATGCCTTGACATATTTTAGCCTTCACTTAGGAGTTAACAAAGCTTAGGAGTGTTATAGCAGAACCCAACGTGCCAGCCATTACAAGGTAGAACCACCACATGACTCAATTTGCTTGGGACACTCCTGGTCTACAGCTGTTGTCTCGTCAAAAATTAATAGATCCTATTTTACTTTCAAAAGCATCATGACTTGAAGAATAAATTACATAGATGGTCAACCTATTAGAAGAGAATCCAGCTTTCCAACATGAATTTAAATACTCCCAGATCATTGCACTAAGCTTTGTAAAATTCCTGAGAACAGAAATTACATTTTTAAAATATCTTTCCATATTGTTGTACACCAATATGCAAAGTAAGACTCAGAGTAAGTGGCCCTCTGTCTAGTGGCCGGAGGTCACAGTCAGGGAGGGGGAGCTGTTCTGATAACCTTGAGTTATGGCCAATATGTGCCTGAGCACCACTCATGGGCTCATCGAGGGGAACCGCTGTAAAGCTCTGGGGCTAAACCATCTTCCCTTCTCCTCAGATATCACCCCAAATATGTGCCCTGACTTGTATCCAGAAAGCATGCAAAAATCTCCAACACAAAAAAGCATGCTACCTGCAATTAATACAACTTGCCTAATTTTTCAGCTGCTATTCTGAATAGAGGTTTACTCCTCGATTGAGATACGTCACTGTCTTTCAATTGACTTTATGAGCTTTACTTGATACAAAAGCAACAAAGGAGAGCGTGAGCCTTGGGAACAGGGACTGTGCCTTTATTAGAGTTGCCAGCTGTCTGCGCCTCGCCTTCTGGATGCCAGAACAGCATCTGGCTTTTGTCCACAGGACCGGTTTCCATATAGATGTCAGAGGCTCATACACCTATGTCCTCTGCTCCCAAGACATATCCCCAAGGGTCACAGGAAGGCGAGGGCTCTGTCAGTTACTCAGGCCTCACTCTGTGTCCCTCGACCCTGAAGATGGACAGAGTGTGGATGAAATGAAATCAATTAATTGCCAGCAAACAGAGGCGGTAACTGGGAGATGGAGTTAGTGCTCTGTGGTTAGTTGACGGCAAGGCAGCGGCGAGCTGTATGCACTAAGCGTGCTGTAATGAGACACGGGTTTCTATGTGGAACAAAAGACAGCTGTAAATAAAAGGGTGACAGTTCTGCTCTTGGGACTCCTGAAACGGCAAAGCAGCCCAGCAGAACATGACAGTGTTGTAACATCATGACATTCTGGGGGCATTTTATTCTCAATGTGTTTCAGCTTGGGAACGTTTCTTCCACATCCGTCCCCTGCCTGACAACGTCAACCAGAAAACCAGATATCAAAAATATCAACAAAGCTAGGTAAACGGCTGGCGGTGCAGACGCAGTGGCCCCCCGCAGAGATGGGGGATTCTTTTCCCTTGGTCTTACCTATGCAGTAGGGACAACACTGGCCTTTTCTCAAAACGGGTCTTTCGCAGGATACTGAAGGGCAAGACTCAGAGTAACAGCTAATCACTCTGTTCATGCACACGCAGCTGGTACAAACGTCAGGCTTCCAGGACTCGGCGGCCAGGAATATCTCCCCTTCGCTGTTTTTGCAGTAACTAGGCACACTGTCATTGTGGGACGAGGAGGGCTGGAGAGGTGCATCTGAAAAAAAGAACAGACGGTCAGCAGGGGAGGAAGATGCTGCAGGCCCCCAGCGGCGCAGGGCAGGGAGCTGCCCCCGGCTCCGGGAGAGCACTCTCAGTCACCGTGGCTTTTTGTGCCACGATCCTTAAACATGACGTGGCAACTCTGCCTCAGGCAGAATGATGAATTTTAAAGCCAAACAACAAAGACCACAAAAGATCTGTTGCAGAGATTCTATTAGCTGCTCGCACAATATCCATTCTTCTTCCTCGGTTTAATAAAACCCTGGTATTTAGGGGCGGGGGGAAGATGGTTGAGGACTTGAGTCACAGTGGATATAGGCCAATCAGGACAATCCTGCTCCCTGCTTTTCCAGTTTCCTTTGCAGCTCGGGGTGGCCACGTCACCTGGTTGTGGCTAATGGGGCCGAACGGCTAATAAGGAGATTCCGGGAAAGCTTTCACTTTCCTAAAAGGGTGGGTGCGATGTTACTGCCCTCCTTCCACATTCTTCCTGCCTTGAGTACGACTGTGTGACATGCAGCTATAATTTCTTTCTCCCACCTGTAAGAGAAAGGCCTTGACGTCCCCAAGACACTGAGCCAAGGTTCATCAACATCCACCTCCGAAAGTCTTGTAAGGCATGTAAAAGCAGCCTCTGTGTGTTTGAAGACCGCAGCTCGGCTTCCTCCCTGCTTGCGGCTACGTGCAGTCCTACGTGATCGATACCCAAACAGATTTGCACTGCACCCGCCCCAGACACCTGTATGTAATATTCCAACGTCCAGGCATTCACATTAATGGCTGAAAGATGATGGGAAACTAAATCACTGATAAGGATGTGCCCACAGAGAAAGCATGTGGGTCTTTGCTGTTTACAGATGGTGACAAGAGGCTTCCCAGATCTAGTCACCCCTTGAAACAGGAAAGGATGCCACCAGGAAAGCCAGATGTCCCTTTGGGCCCAGTACTTCACTGAAATTACATGAAAACGATAACTTTAATCAGAAAAATGACTGGGATATAACAGAGAAAAATACGTTCATGAGGCTCCTTGTTGAGAAACCTCCCAGTTCACTGGTGAGAGAAGGTACTTCTAACCGCCTTCACGACTCAGGAGTCCATGGCGGTCCTACCTGGCAAATGTCTATGAGACCCACACTTTCTCAATGGACGCATGCTCATAAGGACGACCATATGCTCATTTCAGAATCAACTGCAGGAACTCAATCTCCAGCCATGAAGCAGAAATACCTGAGATGGACGGGCAGTTATCACAGTGAATCTGAAGCCCTCAATGACGCATGCTCCTTCCACGCGTCTCGCGCAGACTCCCTACAGTCAACAAGTTTGCTTTGACAATAACAGCCCCTTTGAGGAGCAAGGTTGCTTTATCTGGGGCCCTCTTTAAGGGATAGAAGGAAGTTAGCATAATAAAATCGGCCCACACCTTCTCCTTTAATTTGTGTGACCACACCACCTATTACCAGCCCTGAAGACAACGTCATGACTGAAAAATAGCCTCGGTTCCACTGCTCCAAATGTGCTCTAGGCCCAGTTTTAGGTATGGTTCCACAGACCACGGCCATATGGGGTAGCGATTGAGACAGGATTACTTTCTCGGTGACCTTTCTGGGTCATCCATGATCAGGAATAATTTCTTGGTAAGAGGCTGACGTGAAAACTTGCTTTGGCTGGAAATTGGGACACCTCACACTGTAGTCCTTACTAGGCTCTGCAAATTGCCATGAGGTTTCTGTAAGTTATGATAACTTCGCTCTTTCAAGCAATGTTGGACCCCAAGTCTAAAAACTTAGAAGAGGAAGCAGGGATGGCATCCACAACGCTATGAAATAACAGCTGAAGTGAGTATCCTAGGGTCTGGGGCCTGGAGAACCCCGAGATGTGCTGGTAGCGCCGGAGCTCAGAGGCGGACTTGGTGGATCTCCCTCCCCCAGGCAGGAGGCGGCTCCGAACCCGAGCCTGGCTGGCAGAAAAGGGCCCGTGGGAATCTTGCCTATGGTTATTCCTTCTTTGGGCCTCTCTTCCTATTTTCCCTGCCCCAGAGAGCCCTTCTACATACTGCTACTTCTGAACAGTAACTCTTTTACTTTGTTTTCACCAGTTTTCTTGCTGGTGTTCGCCTGTTCTTTTTATTTCTATGCCACTCGGCTCTCTGTTTTCACTTTGGTGAAGCATCCCCCCCTGCAGGGCTGTTTGATCTTCACGAGCCCGTTCCCAGACCCTGCTGCCCGCCGGCCAGAGGAGAGGGCACGCTGGAGGGCAGGGCGAGCGGCCAGCCTCCTGGGAGATACAGCCACCACGAGGGGCCCAGCTCAGCACAGCTGCTCTTCTGTCGTACACAGGCGTCACTTCAGAGCCACCTTAGGGTGCAAGTACCCTAAGAGTGGAGATGGTGTTTTCCTATAGTAGACACATAATATACCATTTGTCACTGCTACTGTTCACATTTACTGTGATAGGAAGAAATGAGTGTTTTGCATTTTTAGACTTTTTAATCTTTTTATCACTGTAATAAAACTGTGAGTGGAAAGTTCAGAAAGCTTAATTATGGGGTGGTGACTGATTTTAAAATACGTATTACAGATATGTTCTTCTTCACCTTTGTAATGCTGATGTACAAAAGAGAAAACCCTAACGTTTAGGATGAGGGTTATCACTTCAAGTTCTCCCTCAAATTATGTGTAAGGAAAGGCCATATCACCACGTGCACGTTTATCAACGCGAGGGCAGGCCAAGTACGCGGGGCGGACTGCTTCCTCCAGCTCCGCTGGAGCATGCGGGGCCTCTGCCCTCGCGCACGCGCCTTGAGAGCCGGCTCTAAGAACCTTCCTTAACACAGTCAGGAAGCACATTTTCAGGCGGCCCATCTTTGGTGAACTTCTGAGTCTAGTCAGGTGTCCGTCAATCAATTTGGGCCATCAGTCACAGAAAAGCTCCTTCCCCCATGCCCCCTCCTTTAATCACCCTTGTATTTGTCTTCAGATCCTGGTACAGCTGGTACCAGGGGTACCTGCCACTGCAGTTAAAGCTTCCTGGGTTTTCTGTGCTCATAATTCTTTCCTTTAGGCAATTCCTCTCACTTTGTCCTTACTAACTTAAATGTAGACCACTGGATTGTCCGGCTATCCTTTTGGATTATTTATTGCTGCACAAGAGCTGCATCTATTTTCATTAACCTGGGGATCCCCATGGCTCAATACAGGCATTCCACAATTTTTGTAAAAAGGAACATTTTGTAAATGGATATAACTTCATAATCACCAATGAAGCGACTGCTCAAAGTGGGTTCTACTAGGAGGACAGAACAGTCAGGGTTATGTATTAACAACAGAATTGTCAGCAGGGTTTGCATCTGAATAAAATAATAATAATGATAAAAATATGGTAGGCACTAGGTTATACATATCCTAACGACATACTATGTATGAACTATTTCCTGTACCAGAAATGATGCCGCACTAATTAAGCTTCTCGGATTAACATGGCTGCTAATTTCACCAAAGATTTGGTAGTAAGGTGGCCACACCCTGGCAGCAGGGCCTGAGGACGACGGTACGTGTGTGGCTGTTCCTGCAGATTCGCCTGATGCAATTCAGAGACGACGACCAGTGGGAACCCAGGAAGAGTTTAGACACTGACTATGCCGGATGTAATGACGGAACAGGGGACTCTGGCCAGCTGACTAGATAATCCAATGGGGAAAACAAGTATTTAAAATGCAAGGGCTGTTGTTTTACTAAGTAGAAATGCCCTAAGAATACACATTTAGAAGGAAAACGGTTATTGATTTAAGTTGAAAAGATGAAAGATTAAGCAACAACAAAGTAAAACTAGTGACCCGTCAACTTGGTAATTTTATGCATACAAATTAAATATCTTTTGGGAAAAAAAAGTCATACATTCCAGTGTTAATTGAAAGTGCTACTTTAGTTACAAACCAGTAACTTATGTTTAAAATCCTGACAAAATTTGATTATATTGTTTCACAACCATAAATTTTCCGGCTAAGGCCAGATTATGAGAGTCAAGAAGAAAACAGCACTACTCTTCACAGACGCAGTGCTAGGCACTTAATTTTTCTGGATCTTAACTTATTAATCATCACAGGTTTGAGGGCGTGAGCACATTATGTATATTTTAGTGATTCCCCTGTTTATCATTCTTGAAGTATCTTCCCCACCCTTACATATGTCAAAAAATGTTACCGATATTGTTTATCAGTCACAGCTCTTCCCATCTGTTTAAGACAAAGATGACTTTTTGCGTTAGCAAAATGATCTGGAATAACCTGGTGCAGCAGGGCTGTGTCCTGAGTCTGAGATACAGGGTTAAAAAAAGGTAGCAGAAAGGAACAATCACCTTTTGTTTGAAAAGCCAATTCAGGAGCAAGGCACACTGAATTCACAAACAGGCGGTCCCTCGAGGGGATGAATTTATTTAGAAAGCAGGCTGCCACAGGCTCCTGCGTGGGTTGCTGGGGACTGGCTTTGGGACCACCCCATGTGGGGGTCCACCTGCTGACCCGGCACAGCGACGCCGCCCGAGCGGCAGCCCTCCCTGCTGCGTGCCCCCGGGCCCAGCGCTGGTTACCTGTGCACTGTGGGCAGCAGGAGTCCTGGGTGCGCGAGGGGTTCTGGCAGAGCAGTGGCGGGCACACCTCTGTCTCGCACAGCACCCGCCCGCTGTGGCAGGTGCACTGAGTACAGGAGTCTATGTTCCACGTTTCTCCTTCTATGAAGTACTCCCCGCCAGGGGCGTGGCAGATGGAGGGGCCACTGAGCTCTGGCTTCTGCACCACGAGGTCATCTGAGGAAGGACACAAAATCAGAACAAGAGAAATGATCCATCAGCCGTCGTACCAATGCTTGAAGAAGTTGGAGCTGTGTGCTCTAAGGGATGGAGATGAACCGACTGTGGCGCACCTCGCTCTGCTCCAAGGGGAGGACAGTGAAGGGAATATTCCATGTACAGAAATTAACGGACAGCAACGGCAGAAGAGTTAGTTTTAGGAAGTGAGATTCAAGTGGTGTGAGTTTGTCAATAATAATCAGAATGCAACAAGAGATTTAAATTACAGGGAGAGAACTCCTACCCTAGAAAAAACAACTAGAGCCTCTTGGGGATCTCTGCAGATATGTAGAGGAACTGCCTAGAATGAAGATTTTTTTTTTAATTCATTGAATGCTTGCTATGATCAATTTCCATGCAAAGTGCTCTACATGTGTTACACCATTTATTCTTTCCATCAATCTTCTGAGGTAGGTACTATGAATCTATTTTACATATGAGGAAACAGAGGGGTCAGAATGTTAAGGGCAGACAAGGGGTCGGAACCCAAGCCCACCTCTGTATCATGGACATGTCTCCAGGTTAAACACAGTTTCCAGCTGTTCTGTGCTCCATCCTTTCCATGATCTCTGGGACCCTGAGTACTTGGAAATACATCCTGCTATTGAGAAGGCCACACCCCAATCTAGGTCCACTGCCAGCAAACTGAGCAGGAATGTTTTTGCAGAATCAAGTCAGAAAACCCTCACCTGAGAATAAATATTTGGCGAGAGCGCCATGAAGAGGGGTGGATGCTCGGAGGCTGACGGGGACTCTGATTTCTTTCCCCAGAGGGGAGGCGAGTCTGGCTGGGGTGATAATGACAGAGAGGGAATCTAACGCTGAAAACGTCTAGAGGTACTGGGAGTGGCCCTGAAGTTGTTCTGAGGAAATGAGAAGTATGAAGACATTAACCGTCCTCGTGTGATCCAAATACAACAAGCATTTCAAGGAGGTGTTGACAGTGCGGAGCCCTGCCGAGCGGCAGTCTGGAGACACCGCGGCGAGCTCAGGCGTGGTGCTCAGTGCGGCTCGGGCCCCAGAGGAACCACCCTGTCTGCGCAGATGCCCAGAGCGGAAATCGCCTACGGGCTCCCCGGCTGTTATTTTCAAAGGGGTGGTCAGCACGAGTCAACAACGCTGAGGAGACACAGGGGTGTGGGCTGGTCTCCTGCGAAGGAGGTGACTTTCGATAAGGCTCATCTCAGGGGAACTTGTAAGACTGCAACTTTGACAGGGCAGACATGTAACAGGAAACTGACATCGGCCCACGCTCATATTCATGAGCCACTCACTGGATCAGGCCTTCCAGTGAATGAGGAAAGTAGAGAGGAAAGCAAAATGAACACTGAGCTGGGGAGAGATGATGGAAGTGCCTTTCTTGTGCTTTGCAGAGAAAGTAAAATGTTGGTCCAAAGAGCATCGAAAAGCTGATGTTGGAAGAAGACTCCCTCACTGCTTTCAAAAGGATGTGGGGAAGATCGACGATCACTGCCCCTTTAAAGGCTGGCACGTGGAGAAGGGCTCAGGAGAAAAACGATGCTTGCCAGTCTCTTTGCTAATCATTCCCTTGGCTCTGTGTATGTACCGTGTACCTCGAGGCAAAGCATGTGTGTGGCCAGAGAGACGGAGCTGAAGGAGCAACTGTAAGGTAGAGGGTGAGAAAGAGAGGGGGGGAAGAAAAGCTAAGAAACAATACCATTTGGTAAATCTCCCATCAGAAGTTTAGGAGCTGCTCACTGAGCTCAGAAAAACAAAACAGAACCCTAAAACCCAACTGATTCTTGAATGGAAGAGGGGAGAAAATATTCTTTAGGGTAAGAGTCCATGAATGCAACCATTCTTGGGTCTCTATACAGAAGAATCCGTATGTGGCAATCCACTAAAATAAAGATATTTGGGAAAAATGCGCCTACACATCCATCCACAGGGGTGGGCAAAAGTAGGTTTACATTGTGAGTCCATGAGCATTTATTCTTGTATTCTTATCTGTTACACATTGTATTATTTATTTGTATTCTGTATCTTTTTTGCCCACCCCTGTATAGCAACGTACAATGTATGTTTTTATACATGCACCCACAATAACACAGCAATAATTTGGTGTGTGTTATGTGTTAGCACTTTCCATATCTCTGTAATGGACAAAACTAGCTCTGCTCCCGCTAACTTTCGGTTCCTAAGTCAACCATCTGCTCTCAGGACGTCCCTGCATTCCCACCAGCCTGCCTCGGTCTTCAGTGAGTGTGTGCGCAGCCAAGACCCAGGTGCGGCCCGCACGCCACATCACGCTCGTGCCTCTAATTACAGCGAGGGGCCTCCGCTGGAATACATTTTTCCTTCCCTGAAGAGTCAACACAGAGTTGTCTCATCAAATTGCTCATTTAGCTTCTCTTGCTGTGGACACAAGTGGTTCTTCATCTTTAACTAACAAAACGTGTGTAAAAGGAAATCGTTTCGATACAGAGCACATCTGACCGAACTATGGGAAGAAACAGAACACAATACACCTTGCAGCCTGGTTCCTTCCAGGGGCCTGTGAGGGCTGCCTGTCACTTAGATCCCTTAGTTACTGAGATGTGTCTAATCTCAGAGCTAACATCACGTGTCCTCCCACCCCCTGAGGTTCCCGACTGCACCCACTACAGAAGTGGACTCACTCACAGGGAGCTACGGGACCAGGACTGACCAGAGGGAAAATAAGTCCAAAATCTGACAAGTCCATCTCAATTTTAAAAGAAATCTGATGGAAGAACTGCGTATGTAAAAAAGCTTCCTTCTCCCTAGCCTTCCAGTGAAGGCACTATCTTACTTTGGGTAAGAGAGTTCATCTTTCTGTGTCTGTCTGCCAAATGAAAAATGGCCTAAGTGTATTTTCTCCTAACTCAAAGTGGCCTACACAGAGGAAGACTTAATGAATACAAAACTGTGTTGAGCTCTCTGGATGCGAGGCACTAGAGGAGGTACTGTAATAATAGTTACTGTTACTGACAACCCTAATTCAGACCCCCATGAGTTCTAGCTATTCTGCTCTTCTGATAACTTATCTTGATTACCATTATTATGATTTTAAATGTTTTGGATGTTCGGTCAGTTTTAATTTCTCTATCTGGCAAGAATGCCCCATATCCATTAATTTAAAAAAGAGCAATAGCTACAGACTTCAATAATTCTCTCCATCTCCAGTATTACTTTATAAATAGTAAGCTTTTATGGAATAAAATTAACACCCATCTCTCAATTAACTATGACGTTCAGCCTTAATACACTTTCCATAAAATGGAGAGCTGGAATTTAAGTACATACGCCTACAGACCTTTAGAGAAAAGTAGTCCAAAGACCAATATAACCAAGTAAACTGCTCAAAAACAAGGAGAGCAGTGTTAGAGCTTTAGAATTTTCCCTGGTCTTTGGCTGCTCATTTAGAGCCCCCGGCTGACTTCGTGGCTGTGGTTGACGAGCACCACGGGGAACCGACATGTGTTTGGGGTCGTCCCCCTCAGCCCCGCCCGGAGCCCCAGGTGTGACGAGACCCTGCTCGGCAGAAATCACCTGCTTAGGGAGCACACAGGATGACGGCCGCTTTTACCTGAGCACGACGGGCAGCACTGTCCTGGGCGGATGGTGGGGTTGCCGCAGGCGGGCACCGGGCAGGTGATCAGGGCACACATTTCCCGTCCGTTGTGACAGTAGCATTCCCGGCAGCCATCGTGCCAGCTCTCCTGGTTTTTATGAGGATAGCCATCCATGGACAGACATGTGCCCGACAGGACAGGTGACTTGGTTGACGCAGGGACCTCTGGACAGACAGAAAAGGCAGCCTTGGTAAAGACGTAGCCACCGTCCAGGAAAAGCAGCCCGTAGTGTCCTTACAGGTAATGGCCCCCAGTCACCCAAAGTCACGCCTACAAAGGACGGTTCACTCATGCGAAGGATGTAAGTTAATAAAGCTCTCCATTTTGAAAAAAGAAAAAGACGACCTATGAATATATTTCTGTCCTATCGGTGGGATTACAGTTGAGGTTTACTTCTTTCACTCAACGTTCTCATTTTTATACAATAAACAAACATTGCTTTCGCAGCAAATGTTACCCATTTATTTAGTATATGCAGAATAATCACTCCAGAAGTCACCCAGTGGGGAAATCCTGGGCCCCTGCCAACTAGCACAGTTTTATTCAGCAGAACAATTAACGTAGTGACTAGATTTTTGTTTACTCTGACCCCTCAAAACACCATTCAGGCGATGACTGTCCAACTTTGAAAAAACACAGAATAAACTGGAGGGATCTTCTATGGCTTCGTCTGTGGATCATGCTGACGACTGAAGCACAGTGGTGCTCAGGGCACACGTCCCATGGCTTTAGGACTGTCCCTGAGGGGGAGGAAGTCCCAGACAAAAGGCAGGCGGGGGTTCGCACCTATACACAACGATAGGCTGGCATGTGCTTATTCAGCAGAAGTCAAAATTCTCACGGAAACAGTGTTACCAGAAAATGCATGAGCAGACTGTTCAGCCACACCCAGCTCTGGGGTTCTGAAGAGGTCTTTGCTCTATCAATTGTAGCCACCCGCAGGGGACAGAGGGAGACTCCGGAGGTCAAGTAAAAGGTGCTGGAGGCTCAGATTCCTAAGACAAGTAAAACTGAAGAGCTAAGCAGTGATTAATTTGGTCAGTGGGCTCATCCATTATAGGCTTACTTTAAATTCTAGTGTGAGCTTTTATTCTATTAAGGTAGGAAAAGGGATGGTCCCCCAGAGAGGAACATCTGTGTCAGAGTAGACAGCAATCACTGAAATTGTGTCATTTACATGATGTCCTTCTGTTCTTTGTTGCTGTGCCCCTGGTTGCTCTGGGGGTGGGGAGAGGGTCACGTCCCCACACTTACCTCTGCACGGGAGCTCTGGGCATTTCCTACAGCGACAGATGTCACAGCCGTGCTTATTCTTCCTGGGTAATTAAAATTTTGTCAGAGGTCAGAAAAATCCAAAAGTCTGAAATGATGTCCAAGCACTCACAGACCTAGGGTCACTGAAGTGATATTGTTATTAAGCAGAATCACTTGACTTTTGCTCTCCAAACCTCCCGGCATGACATGTAATTAGCTCCCTGTGGCCAAGACCGCCCTCCACCCACGGCCAAGGTTTAGAGTCGCTCATGTGCTTCTGGGATGTAAATGTCAGAATCCCAATAACAGGACCATTCATTTAATTAGGAAAAGTGGTCCCACCATATAACGAGATGGAGGTGCGGCCCCACGAACAGGATGGTGATGGATGTATCGGTCAATGTTGGAGGCCAGCACTAGGGACAAAGGTCCTTCTTTTGCATGGGCTACAAGGCTTCCTCTCATGACCATGTTCTCTGAGCAATTTCAGTAAAATTTTAATGGGATATCTCCTGAAACTTATAGGCAGCGGAAGGAGTTAAGGATCCACAGAGCGGAGAGTGCGACACAAACGCTGATAAAGAATAAAGGCCCTGAGAGATTCTGCCGTCTGTATCCAGTGGTGCTTCCTCCCTTGGGGAAGAGTTACCAACCGGAAACCGCTCCATCCGCAGGGCGCGACAGAAGCGCGGGGGCACAGCCAGAAGGGTGGGTAAGCTTTTCCCTTTAACAGGCTAGAGTGCCAGAGTTTTATGCTGACTGAAAGATGATTTTAAATAAATAGGTATGTGTTTATAAATAAAGTTTAAGTGGAGATTTTCTGAACAAAAAATTCTTACCAATAAGTTTTCTTTCTTTTTTTGTGAGAAAGAGGACACTGCCCGTTAGCAAAGGAGCGCGCCCATTTCCTCCGCTTTCTGTCCACTGGCCGCGGGCCTGAGCCCTCTCTCAGGCTCTACGTTTCCTCTCCGGGAGGAATTACTCTATTTACCCTCAGGCTGCATCCCCATTAGCCCTCAGTGGCTATAGAGGTGTTCAATTAAGAAGAAAAAAAATCCCTGTTTTTTCACATTTTGGGCAAAATTAAGAGGCTCTAAATGAAGACAACCCTATGGGAAACTCTTGCTATACCACTTGGTTCTTCACTGCCCAAGTGACTGACTACGATTTGCCAGATGCAAGGGTCTACTTGTTTAACACAGTAAGAACAAGAAATTAAATGAATTAATCACACTCACATCTTACACTGTGTGATTTTCAAGACCCATCAAGACTTTAACTGATTTATTTGTTCGCTCATTTATTCATCCACGCACCCACTCCTCCCTCCCGCCCTTCTGGAAGCATTTACCTACAGGAATGACCCGCTCAGCAGGTGCGTACAAGGAGCACCAACGGCTGCCTTCATCCTAACTCTCCCACGTTGTGTCTGGCCAAGATCTCTCCTTCAGATGCTGCCCCTGAACGGCAGCTACTGTTCAAGCTAATGCAGAACTTATTTGTCTACTGTGGTCAACCTGGTCCTCCCTGACCGTGTTTACTGACAGGGATACAAAGTGACATCTATAATCCTCTAAGACGGTGGTCCCCAACCTTTTTGGCATCAGGGACTGGTTTCACGGAAGACAATTTTTCCATGGGTGGGAGGAGGGAGAGGCAGGAGGCAGAGCTAAGGCACTAATGCTCCGTAGCTTCACTCACCGCTGCTCACCCCCTGCTGTGTGGCCTGGTGCCTAACAGGCCATGGAGGGTGGCTGTCCCCAGCCTGGGGTTGCGGACTCCTGCTCTTAGAGATTTCTCTCTGAGATAAAGATTGGACTCGAATGCAGCCTTGACTCCAAACTGTCATAATACTGCAGCAAGTGGTTGTAGCTAACTATTATGATAATAATTTATTCTGCTTAGCAGTTAAGCTAAGAAACACATATATATTACTGGCATAATATCCATATTTTAGGATTAAGAACAATGATTTACTTGGGAAATTTTAAAGATTAATGTTCCCAATTTATGCAATTAAAATTAAGATTCCCCACTCTCTTGCTAAATCAGAATTTCCAGGAAGAATAAAAATGATGACTTTAATAAGATGAGTAGGACATGATAGCTATAAGTCCCTTAGTAGTAGTAGTACTATATAAATATATCAAATTCAAAAGGCAGAAAGACTAAAAAGGAAGGGAACTAAGGAAGGAATGATGAAATAATATTTTGAAAGGTGGTTTTTTAAGGGACCAACATGACAGAAAGGCAGAAACAGATGCTAACACAGACACTGGAGAACACACGTGAAGCCTCTGTCCCCAGCTGCACCGCCCCCACCCTGGAATAGCCTGATTTCAGCACGGGCTTTGACTCAGTCAAGACTATTTAAAAACACAAGTCATAGTCCTTATCTTCATAAAATCTAGTGCTACAGAAAAAGTATTATGAACTGTAGACTGGTACCAAGGTAAGACATCAAGACATGGCAGGTTAAGAATGCTCGGCACTGCAAATGCGTTCCTGTCCACTGACGTGAAGAATGGATGAAATCAGCTGTCACAAGACAGGCACCGGGCAGCCGCGCAAGGCACAGCACCTTCACAACACTGGGACGTGACGACTCTACCCCCCTGCCGTGTCCAAGGGCCTTGCCCCGGAGAGGCCCCACAGAACAGGCCCCCAGGGCAGAGTTTCAGCAAGGCTCCGGCCCGTCCTCCCCACAGAGAAGAGTAACTTCTTGTTCGCGGGGCCACCATCCTATCCCTCCTTCCTGAGCCTCCCGACAAGACACACGTAGATATGATGGACTCGGTACATCAGTGATTCATTCACAAACACACACGAGAGCCAACACCACCTGTACGGACATTTCACCAGGTTACAGACGATTAAGAACAGATCTTCAGAATTCAGAAATACGTACTGGTATCCGAACGGGCAGTCCTTGTCACAGTCTGTGAATCGGAACCTGCACTTCCTGGGCCGCGGGCGGCACTCACAGATCTCGCAGTTGTGGTCTTCAGTGAGGAACCCGAAGGGGCAGTCCAAGGTGCAGTCGCGCTTGAGGCCCCTGCACAGCTCCTCCCCTGTGGACACACAGACAGCACGCGTCTTCCAAAGCAGAACCGGGCAGGGCACACCACGCTCCGGTGCCTCCCCTGCCTGCCCATCCCCCACGCGCACGTATCTCAGCTCCAGCCCAGCATTAGGAATGGGTGAAATGTACAGATTATGCTATTTCATGGTTATCACAACATAACTCCATGCTTTGGTATTAACATACAAAATAAAGTCCAACTTTGAGAACTAGATTTCTGATGGGCATATATTTTCATTGTTGTTCAACAACAGTTGTCCCAACCCCGCCCCTGCCCGGCCCACCCCTGGCGCTCTCAGTCAGGCCCCGCTCTGCTGTCCACGGCCGTGGGTCTTTTGTACACGTTCCTTGACTAGACCCTTCCGCTTCTTTCCCCGTTACCCCTCTAATCAGGCTCATCGTGTTTGTGGTGACGATGAAACTGGGTGTTTTCATGAAATTTGTTCTTCCCAGTCACTTCAAACTATTGATTACCATTTACTGATGAAATGTGAGAATTAGGAACTTACACCTAAAATTTCATTATATATTTTGTTACTACTGCATGACCATAATAATGCACGGTCTTAAATATTCACACGTTTACTCGTACAAGTTTCAGGTATTATCATATAATCCTGCATATTATATAATGAAGGATAAAGGATTTCTTACCTTTTCTTTAAAAAGGACATCTCCTATAATATGATAGAAAGTGTTTCATTTAGCTATTTTTTCCTCTACTGCTGATAAACATCCATGTATTTGGATACACTTAATGACTAAAATATACATGTGCCAAAGGAATATATAATTGATATTTAATGATCCCCTGTTTGAAATGGTCAAAGTGGCTCCTATTGGTCAGTTTTAACTAATTGGTTTAGAAGAAGAAAAGAAAAAAAAACAAAGGTGACTGGCAGAAGAAACTACCAGAAATATTAGCTAAACAGAAGTCTTCTAGAAAGATTTTAAAAAGTGCAATATAAGGATTAAGAGCATAATATAGAAGATAAAAATGTTAAGGTAAAAGGAGCTTGCTTGATGATGAACTAAAGGAGAAACTTGTCTGAATTTTAACCACGGAATTTGACAGGTAGTCTGATGGCAAAAGTACGGCAATGTTTGATTATTGCTCTGCATGGATTAATAAAATGGGAAGTAGAGGCCATTTTTGTTGAAATAATAAATTAATCCTTATTTTACCTGGACATCCTTTAAGCATAAATGTTATAAATAATGCCTAAGTTACCAGGAGAAACAGAACACATCTGCCCCTTCCACACACACATCTTCTAATCTAAAATTAAACCGTAACTACAATTAATAGGTGAAATAAGCTTATGTTTTACATTAATATTTTAAGATAGCATCTCTCATGAATCCTAGCTGGTACTATATGAATATTTAATTTGCCATCTTTTAAAAAGGAAAATGTGGTTTATGGTATAATTTTCTACTTTGTCATTATCATAAACCTTTCATTACAAGTATTTAATATAACCTCATGGGTCTGTATTACGCTGTGAAGCAACTGATTACTTATTCGCATCCTTAAAAGCCAAATTCTAAATGCCTCACTTAAAAATCTGTAATTTTATGGCTTGAAAGGTCATCATTTTTCATCTCTCTCCCATGACTAAGGGGATGGTGAAGGAGGGGAAGACTTCATAGCCACGTGTCTTTCTCGAACACTGAGATCTAAGCTGTGAGCCCATTCTTCTGTTACAAGAATTTTTAAGTCACAACACCAAGCCGATCATGTTGGGACACAGACGAATTAAAAACCCTCTGAGAACTTCCTGGACTCTGCGTCCCTAAATATCAAATCCCTTAAAACTTCAGAGTCTAACCACCTTTGCGCTTTTATTTTTCTAGTCCTTTAAAAAACGAGTGTTTCTGCAGACCACCTTCTAGAATGGGTTCTACCCTTAAAAAAAAGTGTTGCATCACCAAATTAAAAAATTTTGATAAAAACTAAATTTGTCATTAACCACCTCGGCTTTGCAACAGAAGAGAATGTCAAGCAGAGGCTGCCGTGTAAACCAACAGTCAAGGTGCTTCCAGGACAGCGGACTGGCTGGGCCGCCCAGGGCCAGAGGCCGCAGCGCTGCCCAGTCCACTCATCGGCACGCCGTGGTCTCAGCTGGCCGTGGTCCTGCTTCCGAACAGAAGGGGCTCCAGGGCAGCAACCTATTTTCTGTGTTTCTAATGTCCCGGTGTTGCCATGGTGCTTAGCATGGAGTGAGTGTTCAACAAGTATTGGTGGAATTAACCAATCAACGTTCTTGTTATTTACTTCTCCACTCTCAGGCAGGCTGCCATATTAACAGAAAAATAACGGGATTAAAAAAAAAACTTACTTTAGTAGTACTGAAAATTTTCCCAAATACTATTAACAATCATGGGCTGTTTAAAAGAAATATATCATCAAGACAAACATTTACATAAGGAGCAGAACGGACAGATTAGAAGCATTTCACTCATAGATGGGTGGGGGGCTTATAAGTCTGTCTGAAAAGCTTTGGTACCTCACTTGAGGCAACCACAGAAAGAATGGTGGCTTTGTGTTTATAATTTTTCAGCATTATGACTTTACTGTGATCTATAAATGCCTCCTAATCCATAGGGGTAAATTACCGTTGAAGGGAAAGTTATAAATCGTGGCAAAGTACAGGGCCTCCTGTGCATCACGGGTGGGTCCATAGCAGTTTGTAATCAACCCTCTCTTTACTCCGGAGAAAGAGATGTTTGCTCCCAGGACCAAGATGTGGTGCAGCTGCAGGGGGCATCACTCACACTTTACTGTAAGCGAGTATCTCGTGGCTCACACAGCACACAATGCGGGGGTGCCCCTAGAGTTTTGCCGCCCTTCTTTGCCGCACACTTCACACCCGGCACCGTCAGTTCCCAGCAACCTGCTATATCAGTTAAGAACACCATAAAGTTCCTGAAACTAGTAATTAAAGAAACATAACACTGCCAAGGGTGGTCTCAATTGTGACTCCACTGAACTGTTTGTTCACAGTTACAATGAAACAAAAATGAGGGGCCTGCCTCTCTTTGTTTGATGATGCACCCTTTAGTTGCCTGGTTCAGATACATATTCCCCGAAAAAGACAAAGGCTTTTTCTCCCTGCTGCCATTAATTTTCTGTGTCGTTACCAGTTTCTACAGAAAAGCATTTTTAATTCCTAGATTTAAAAAGTGTTAAGTGGAGAAGTTACAAATAATCCAGCCAAATCCACTTGACTTAAAGATGTAGAAAATAAGATGCCAAGAGATTAATGGCATTTAATTCATATAGATGTCGCTTACTACATATAGTTCATATACTAAGCTAAAGTCTGTTTGACAGCAACAAATTTTTCTGGTTAAGAAGTAATGTTATTAATAGCTTGTACCAATAGTGTTAGGTTATTAGTAGATTATCCAAATGATTTTTTTTTGTTGTTGCTACTATACTTTCTTAAAACACTTTCTACCACATTTTTCTTTATTCTAAATATGCCCTTGAGAAAAGGAGTCAGGGATAATTTAAATTCCTCTGTATGCACTTGATGCATTACTTGTCTTGGTGATGTTATAAGAATGGTACTTGTTATGAGCTCAAACAAAAGAATCCTCTTGTCATACCTTCCATGGACTTTGAAGGGCATGTTTCTTAATTGGGTTTTAATTTCAATCTTAAAAGTAACCATCTATAATATGCTGGACTATGTTGTAATATCATTACAACACATTGGCATATAACCAATATTACCAACATGTTCCCAATATTAGTCAAGATAAGGTTCACTTTTATCTTTTTCGTGTGCCTACTGCCAGGCATACAGTAGGCACTCAACAAATGCTAGATGAATGGGAGGGAAAAAAATGAATGAGAATGAGTAAACAACAACCCAATGAACAGCAGAAAAATATTTAGTGCTCACCTTTCTCTAAGAAACCTTCATGCCAACTGTCAATTTAAAACAAGGTATAATCCCTAACAGAAAGCTTAAGTATCAATGGGTAGGACCATTGCATGTGAAACAGGATTTTTGGTGGGATGCGGAAAAATAACGTATGGGAGAAATTTAGACAAAATCTCTGTTCATCAAGTAGCTGCAAAAGGAAAAAGAACACATGCAGGCCTTCACTGCAAGGAACTTCCTTTTCTCTAAAACTGGGAAAGAGAGAACGAGAATATACGAGGGTTAAGATGAAAAGGTAAAGGGAGAGTTGTTCGTGTGAGGGTCCTCCGAGGCCGGGAGGAACCAAAGGCGGGCTGGTGTTGGCACAAAGGAGGGGAAACTGGGGGCTTCCCACGTGAACTTGGGCTGACTCAGAAATGGATGTTATAAAACCGCGATCGTGTGGCAGAAACAAGTACTGTATGTCAGTGAGTAATGCTGGCTTTGCATGCATTCATTCTGTCCTCAAAAGAACCCATTAGTTAGGGGTTGTCATAAGCCCTTTACAGATACAGAGGACACGGAAGCCCAGAGAAGTAAAGCCACTTACTGTGGTAGAGGCGAGTCAGTGTGACCCCAGAGCCTGGGAAGAGAGTCGGGCCCCCAGACCACAGGAATCTGACAGCCAAGGATCAGGTACTTTGCCTTAATCTGTCTCACCTCCCAAAGGTGTGGTTTCCAAACGTGTTAGATAATCAGGGTTGCTCTCGGGAGCGGGTGAGAGCAGAATGCTCTGTGATGAGACTCTGGATGATAAGGTCAAACTGACAAATTCCCCGTGGTGTCTAATTACGCCTTTGGGTACACAGGCAACAGATGAGACTAACTCAGGTCGAGAATCTCAGTGTCAAATAGGGATACATGGTCAGAACTGCAAGACTTCAGAGGGGATTTCAGACAGGATGTCTAATGGCGTCCCCTGTTCTGACGGTTCCCAGCTCCGTCACACACCAACATCTGCCGAGCGCCGAGCTGGGCATGCGCTGGGGGGATGGGTCAGGTGCTTCCCTGCTCCGTGTAAACAGGTGCTCAGATTCTTCTACAGGACCAAAGCATCCTCTTAATACAATGTACTTTTGTAAAGTTATAGAACATGGCTTGAAATGGTATTTTCTTAGTGTGTCGGGTACAGATTTTTTTTTTTTTTGCTTAGGGCAGGTCTTTTATTTTGTTCATCTTTATGGCATTAACACCTACTACAGTAACCTAGGACTCAGCAGGTACTTATCAATACCAGGCAAAGGAAGAAAAGAGGGAGGAGGGAAGGAAGAAAGACTAGCTAACCCTACAAACAGGTAAAGTTTGCAAAGAATAAATGGCTAATAAAGATTTATAAGTAAAAAAGAAAAATTCCTGATAAAACGCAACAGTCTCCTCTACATGTTTCTTTCTACATGTTAATGAAATGGAGGGGCCAACAGGTAGCATGCCCAGATATTCCTTTTAGAAAGCCAGAATGCAATAGTAACACAAAGACAGGCAGAGCAGAATTTTCCTAATGGTCCCAATGTGCACAAAGCCAGTGTTATGTTTTTGACTTGCTTTGATGATGACTGAGGGAAACTGCTTCCCTGGACTTGACTACAAAGGATTTACTGCGAGGGGGCGCGGGTCTTATGTAAGCAAGGCCGTGGGGCCAGAAGATTCATGACAGCAAAAGCCCAAGTCAAGGTGGTAGGTGGGGTGATTAAACACAATGAAATCTGTATTTTTAGACATCAAAAAGTTCAGGAAAAAAATTTAGGTGCCCTCCCATAATCAGAAAGGATGTGTCGCTCAAGAGAGATAAGAAGGTTTACAATATAAATGTTTCAAGATATAATCACTAATTATGTTGTTGTCAAAAAACAAAGTCAGCCATTTAGGTAAACAAATGCATCTGCCAAGGCAGCTCCCTAGTGAATTGAGTTTCCAAAGGCAGCTATGACAGGCAGGTAGGTACATGATAGGGGTTGGCCCCCTCTGAACAGAAGCAACTTGTAGGAAGGCAGGACGGCCCCTGATGGCTGAAGGTTTATGGGAACTTTAAAGATGGCAATACTTCTGGTCGCAACTTTTATAAACTCTGTTTTAGCACTGGCTCCATCAGGCAGATAGCATGACGACAATAAGCAATTAAGAAAACCGAATTACTCAATTCCTGTTCTGTCTTTCTCTTTCGTATTGAAATAGTCTTACAATAAAGAGGACTGAACAATACAGGTAAAGAGGAATAGAGAGCCCGCAATAACAGATAAATCAGAAAGTGAGCACCTATTTGCATTAAGTAATCCCAAGTCTCTGCGCCCAGGATAATTATACCCAGAGGCTCACAAAGAACCTGCTTATTACGGAAGCGCTGTCTATGTTTAGGAGCGATCAGAGAACGGAGAGCACACTCAGAAAACTGAAGGAGGCCAAGGGTCAACTAAAAAAAGACAAAGGATCCTAAAGCTACAGAAACTAAGCTTGACATTCACAGCAGAAAATTCTGCAGAAAGGACTGTTAAACATGTGGCCTGTGACATTTAGAGAAGGCGGCCAGGGCCACCAGGAGCCAGTATAGGCTCAGGAAGAACAAGCCAGGCCCCACTAACTTCATTTTAACTTTAGAGTGGGCTTTCCTGCAAAGGAATGCTGCAAATACCTTGTATCTTGATTTCAGATAAGATACAGGTCGAGTGTTCCAAGACCGCCACTTGGAGATGGGGTGACGTGTTGTTAGCTGAATGACTCCACAGTGAGAGTGAGAATTACGCCCACTGTCATTTGTCAAGAAGGTCTTTAGAGCGACAGGCATCTGTCCTGCATCCCGCACGGCTTGATTTTGGTTTGATGTTTTAGGTGGGGACATCTAAGTGATGCTTATTTACTATAAGCTGGTGGCCTAGATGAGTTATGAAATCACATTTTCAAGATTCAAAAATAGTTGGAAAATGGTTTGAAACTCTCAGGATAATTTCTTGGTAAATGTGGCCCTGTATTCATGTCATTAAGTAAAAAAAAAAAAAAAAAAAAAAAAAAATCAAATGATCAAATATAGAACAGATGAGAACCAGCTAACAGCAACTAATGTAAAAAGCAGCACCTCGAGGTTCTGGCTGCTCATAAACTCAGTGTGAGCCCCCTGTGCAATTCAAAGAGCTAATGCAGACTTAGGCCACACACCTGCACTGCACTGATCAGACCGAATCCTGGAGTATCCAGCCTACAGAAGGCCTCCTTCAGTTTTCTGAGTGTGCTCTCCATTGTTTCTGGGCCACACCTAAGGACAAGGACGCACCGTAAGTGTCAAAAGATGGAAAGGACCAAGAGAGCTCTAGAAACTGCATCACCTGGGGAATGGCTGAGGGGACTGAAGACACTTATTTTCAACAATAAATTTGAATTAGGGGGGATTCAAAATCGTTTTCAACATGAAGGACGACTGAGTTTTGTGCGCCTGTGGATGGAATGTACAAGACGCTATCAGGTTTCAGAGGCCACGGCTTGGGGACCTGGCTGGAGTCCACACGGAGGAGAGCTGGGGGCAATAAAGAGAAGCACATGCTGAGGGTTATGACTGCCATACGTGGAATGCGACACCCTCTGTGTGGGTGACGTCCTCATCACGGGGTGGCCCCAGCAAGGTCACATTAAAGAGGGAGCCAAGGGGGTGGTTAGAAAAACGCACTGGGAGCCCTGAGGGCTGCACCCAGGATGCAGCTGGCTATCAAGGGCACCTGGAAACACAGGAACGAAGGTGAAAACCAGAGTAAAGAAGCCGCTTGTTTTCCCCAAATGATTGTGTGTGTGTGTTTGTGTTCAGTACAATTATTTTTTTCTTCTTTCAGGTTGCTACGGGAATGCCATGAACAGAAATGCAAAAAATACTCAGTCACCTAATAGGCTTCGACAATGTCATATTAGGCTCAGGGAAAAAAAAACAAAAACAAAAACAAAACAAACCCATCCTCTGTGTACTTACGGCTTTTGCACTGACAAGTCTGACAACCGCTGCTGTCGAGGCTGAAACCGTACACGCAGTCCTGCTCGGTCAGGCTGCAGTTGGCTAGCTCCCCACACGCGGGCGGGTCGATTGTGATGTAGGTTGGCTCTAATCAGAAAGAGAGAGAAAAGAAATCAATGAAACATAGGATTACCTCTTAGATGCTACTCAGTCTTTGAAATTCCACACTGTAGAAGTTACAAAAACTAATAAATTTTCATCACATCCCAAACTTTTATACTTTCAGGTCTTTTTTTATTAAATGTATTGGGGTGACAACAGTTTGCAAAACCATACAGGTTTCAAGTCTACAACTCAATAAAACATCTCAATGTCTTTAATCTCTGGGAGAAAAAAATCTTTTTATTTAGATTTTTGACAATCCAAAAGCTCTTCACATTTGAGCATCTGAAACCTTTTTTGGTGCCTGCCCACAATACTTCTCTGAGGCGCACCACTACAGAGAGCTGCTAAAAGAGGTTAAGGTGAACTCTCTTTAAGCTCTTTTAAGAACTTTTCTTCTACTTCTTCCCGATGTTCTCTGAGTTACTCTCTATAATCAGGACACCGCTTCCAGCCATCAATGATCTCACTCTCCATTTTGCAACTTCTGAAATCTGTTAGCATTCTTTTTAAGTTAATAAATCGAAGATGTTTCTGAGACTAGTCTGAAACATCTAGATTTTTTTTTCATCTTTTATGTGACAGTCCTTCGATTATTACAGATGATACAATGGGACGCAGTGGCTAGGAGCCTACACTCAGGGCCCAGGACCGATGGACGCGGCAGAGTGAGATCCAAGCTGTTTGGGAAGAGGAGTGAGCATCCCTCCTGGGAAGAGATGCAGAGGAGAAAACCAAGCCTGGCTGACACTTCACCCTCCCACCATATTAACAATGAAGAGTTGTTCTGGGCAATAAGAATATATGATGTTTGCGGTGCTCTTCATGATGCCCTCAAGCTTTGTCACACTCCAGTGACTCAGGTGCCATCTTTAGCCTCATTTTACAGATGAGAAAATCTACTACACTGACATGCCCAAGGTCACAGCGTCAGTAAGTGGTGGACCCAGGATTCAAACCCAAGCCTTCTGGCTCCAAGGTCACACTCTCAGCTTCTGGGCAATACAAAGGCCATTGTAATGGTCCCTGTTTTGCAGTGCAAAAAAATAGGAACAGTTATATAATATCAGATTGTGGTTAGTGTGTTGTCAAAATGAACAGAGACACTGATATATTTATGAATCCTCTTTTCAACCCAAAGATACTATCAACATCTTCAGTCTAAGCTGCTTCTTACAATGCTTTTTGAAGAGCTAAGTACAGAATGTCTCTACCTATGTTTTCACCAATGGAAAATATGAAGTGCAGAGAGGGTGGACGGCTTATCTAAGTTTACATAGCAACCTAGTTGCTGGCTGGGAATAGAACAGAACAGAGGTTCCTGACCTCCTGTCTAACACTCTATCCACTAGTCCACACTGCCTTCTCAAGTTTCATCTGCCGCTACCATGGGAGAGAGACCAAAATAAGTGTTTTAGCTGCCACTGCTAAGATCAGGAGTTCTAAATTTTTATCCATCATCTAAAAGGGGCCAGTGATTCAACTTGTCACAGGTAGTGGGCCACTGTGACTTTCTAAATAGATGCTCTGACCAGCATGCTCCCAGTAAAAATTCACATGAAGGAGGGATGGCAAATTCTCTATTTTTATTATGACACAGTTTGGAGAACATCTCCCTGAAATTTTTACATGAACTTTCCACTGCTATAACGTTCCTAATGTCCTTCAATGACTAAAGCATCCTTTCCAACATAACTGTAAACATCAGAGAGTACCTTAAGTGTAGGCAAGTTATAAAAGAACACTGGATTAAATCCAGCAATGCTGCTTTCCTACAGTCTCTTAAAATTTGCCATAAATACCTTTGCTTTTGAAACCTATATAGTTTTTTCCTTTTATCACTGCACTTATTAGCCACCTAAAATAATGATTCTGTTTCAGCCTTCAGCCATAAAGCTGTCACTACTTTGTCAAAATTATTCTAATCACCAATATAAGATACATTATATCACATTTAAGGAAGACACATCACAGATGATACCATTGAGGAAGGAGGCAGACTACATTCTAGAGCAGCGACTTTCAACTGGTGTGCGGCCAGAATTTTGAAACATGCAATATCTGACTACTTAGTCTGGGGAACTGACCTTTACCCCTTAGACTGTCAAATAAAGAAGTGAAAACAGCCAATACAACAATAGTCATCCAGTGTGAATGAATCAAAATTATACTTATTTTTTTGGTCGGGTTGACAAAAAAAAAAAAAAAAGTATTTTGGGGTGTCAGAGAATTTTAGTAATTAAAGTGTGCCAGGAGATGGAAAGGGTCGAGAATCGCTGGTCTAGAGAGTTATTAGAGTGAGACTCAGGGGTGGAGTCCAGTGCGTTAGTAGACGGCTCACAGATACAGAAGCGTCTGCAGCATACCCACACAGGCCAAAACCTTGTGTTCTTTACCGACATTTAGGTTTGTGAGAAACTTCTGCCTTCAGAAAAGCTATTATGAAAAAATATATGCTTGGGCAGACTACATTGACACTGAAAATACATAATAATCATAGGGCAAAGTTCACTTTCAGTGAATTTTAGGGATTTGTTAAGAGAATTTAATAGTGATATATACGCTATTTTGGGCACATATTATAATTACTGGATGGGATTAGAATTGTGATCTGTGGCTAGAAAGAAAAAGAAAAAATTAATTGGTTGCTTGAGGATCAGAACCTCAACACTGATGTGAACAGTCCCAGGTTTTATCGTATCACCTAGGTTTCTAGTCACAGACATATAGCAAGCACACAATTCTCCAGGAGAGGAAATACGTTCCATGTCTCCCTCCAACATTCAGGATAACAGCTTTTACTCAGTTTAACAATTTTTTTAAAAAAATGCATAGAAGGGCTGTTTCGTAGGTGCTGAACCTACGATGCTGCTCTGTAAACATTTAAGGTAAAACAAATTCTACGGGATGTCTTCCAGGTCTCAGATGATGTGGGAGAATGCAAATAACAACAACAAAAAAAATAATAATAAAAATAATTTACTACCTCTAAAATTAATATTTCCTCATTCATACATGATGCATACTAGATGGAAGAAATTGGGAAGATACGCATTTCAAATTCTGACTCCCTCAATATTTAATATTAAAACACAGGAAAAGTCAAAACTCAACAAACATTTATTCATGAAATATTGTCAATTTGCTCTGGAGCTATTCAATTTCCCCTCAATAGATGAGGCTGAACATGACACTTCTTGAGATAGAGTAAATATAAACAGAAGTCTAAATTTAAAAAAAAAAAATTCCAACACTAGTTATTAGGTTGGCCAAAAAGTCTGTATGTTTTTTTTCCATAAAATAAAAGACATTTTCCATATTCACCAATAACTTTATTGATTTGGATGTTTTGAGTATGTCGGCTATCTCTTGCTATTGGCTTCTAGTGGGTAGAGGCCAGGGGTGTTACTAAACATCTTCCAGTGCACAAGACAGCAAACGACTATTTGGCCAAAATGTTAATAGTACCAAGAAACTTCACAAACCACTTTTGACACATTCGATCAGTCACAGCACCTTCTCCATATACTGTATTAATCTTTTCTTCATTTCAGTTGCGTTTTTGCCTCTTGAAATAATAAAGCATGATAGGTCAAAAATGTTACATATTTTCTTCCATCTTCAATATTAAAATGGCTGCACAAAAATTCACCAATTTTAGTTTTTTTTTTTTTTTAATGCATGCTGACATGACAGCTGTCACACACCATCTAACAAAACTGTTTCAAATAAAGCTAAAGACAACTAAGCGCTACTGGAGCCATCATACGAAAAAAAACAAACGAACTTTCTGGCCAATCCGATATTTTATTATATTTAACAAATAAGTATCACTTTCCTATTTAAATACAAACTGGAACAAGTTTTAAAAGCGTTCTGAGCCCTGGCTGGTATGGCTCAGTTGGTTGGAGCAGCATCTCATAAACCAAGAGGTTACAGGTTTGATTACCAGTCAGGGTACATGCCTCGTTTGCGGGTTTGGTCCCTGGTTGGGGTGCACATAAAAGGCAACTGGTCGATGTTTCTCTCTCATATTGATGCTTCTCTCCCTACCTTCACCTCTCCCTAAAGGCCAATAAGCATGTCCTTGGGTGAAGATTAAAAAAGAAAAAAAAAAAAGGTAACAGCCTTTGAGGGGGATGATGCACATTTTAGGGGTACTCTTCCAGCTGTTGTCCTATGTCACCAGAGTTAACTGTTGATGTGTAATAGACAGACATGCAGCAAGTAGTTGTTTCCTAACATTTTAACTGAAGTCATACATTACATTCTATTCCCTTTCATCATTCTCTCAACATTGCAGTGCTCGGTTTCCTACCATGGTGGGCCATATCTATGCGAGATTTCAGTAAGGAGATTATGTCAGAAATAGGCAACTAAAAATTACCTAGCTAAAACCTGATAGATTTTTTTTTTTAAGAGATCTGAATTTGTTTTCAGTCCAGTATATTAACATGGAAACTCAGACCTGGTTCTATTACTAACAGGGCAATTTTATGAGAACAAAGCGCTGTGAAATTACTGAAATTCAATTTCTTATTCTACACATTGAATTCCACCATGAGGCACATTTGATACCATCCTGAAATAGAGCACTTAAAATCAACATGACGTTTACAGTGCTTAAAGAATGAATAACGACCAAGAGCCGGCTAGACTTTTTCTTGTAGTTTCTATCCAAGGAAGGTCTTGGTGGGACACAAGGTCATTTTGAAGAACCCAGGACCACGGTACCAGAGTACGCTCGTTTCTAATCCAAATACATAAAGGAGCTTGAGCAGTGTTAGTGAAATATGGAGAACACGCACTTGGCTTGGTAGAGCATTCTGAAATGTGTGTATCAGGAACTGTTACTAGCCCACACCTTCTCTAGTCTATGCAACAGTGCTTGGATATGGAAAATATCCTGATACGGAAAATAGCCCACAAGATTCTCATTTAAATCCTACATTTCTGTGCTCTTCTATTACATGGGGTGTGGTACTGAAACGACATGTTAGAAAGCACATGCCTTTCTAGAAGGATGACGGCGATGCTGTGTCCTCGATGAGTTTGGTGATTATCAGCTGAATTCTGGTAAGACTCTTGGCGACACTGGCACATCACTGTAAATGATGCCTGGAGCAAAGAAAACTGTCCCCCTTTAAACTGGTCGGGCAGAAACGTGTTAGTGGGCCTTTCGTTTAGGAGAATGAGAGAACACTGGCACCAAGGCGAGATCTGGGGAGGGGAAATTCAAACTGCTTACAGGACCACCCTGACATTCCATCTCATCTCGTATTGAATCAGCTGAGGAATCAAAGAAATACCTTAACGTCCTCCAAAGGAAGAAGGCTTCAAACTGCAGAAATTCATTGTCTTTGGCTACAACTATTTCTAAAGGGAACCCTGGAACAGCTTCTTTGTGGAGAAGAATTCTAGAAATATTTTCTGAGCCTAGAAGCAATAAAGAACAAAAATGGGTGTTTGTTATGTCTACATCAGTTTGCTGTTTCCTACCCTGCATCTGAGTGGGAATCACGACTCTCCTCAACCTGTTGTTTTCTTGAATGGTTTCTAAAGACTCTCTTAGCACCTTACACTGTCCAAGAGTGATTTTTTATAAGAACCCTTGGAACTGTGTCAGGAGTGCAGATGGTCAGCCACCAATTCTTATCCCATGTCCTAGAGAATAAAATTTTGGAAGGAAACATTATAACATGCAACAACATGAAAATATATTGGTTGCTTACTTTTTATTTATTAAAAGTTTAGGAGAGAATTTCTTTCATATACTAGAGAGTGCAACAAACCACTGATCAGTAAAAACATTTCCAGGAGAACATTTTTCAAGATTTAGAGTGTCACATGCTAAGTTTCGAAGACACCACCAATATTTAATATTGATGTTCAAGTATTTCCTGGGAGCAATTTTATCTCCTTAATGGGGCTATTAAGGCACTGTGATCACAATTAATTTGGTGGAGAGTATAAAGTTAAAACAAAATCATTATTCTTACTCCAAGGCTACAACACTAGATCATAAAGTATATATTTGATTAGCTAAGACATAGAAATGTTAAGCAAATCTAAGTAAGCGCTCTACTTTTCTTACTTCCTGTTGTTTTATTTTACAGAAAATTCTCCAAAAAGGAACAAGGGAAATAAGAAGTTGAAACTCAATTTCAACCTTTTAAAATACTGATTTAAAATTTTACTACCAGTCCTATTGTTATACTGGATAGTCTAACATGTTACTTGGGATAAGAACAGAAAAAAAACCCCATATTTTGACCTTCAGTTATTTGCAAATGTGGGATAATTATGTTAACTTGAATTTCATATAATCATTGTTTTTTATATTTCAGGTTGATGTAGCTTCAGTGAAAATATTAATAGATGCTTTTAACTTGGTGTCTCTTATGTATTACCTCATTGAACTTCTGGCTTTGAATTAATGTGTACAAGATTCTCATTACCTTGATTACTATCAGCTGGTTATCTCTCGCAACTAATACTAATTATGTCCATTGAGAAAAGTGTGAAGCACTCTTTCTGATTAGCAACCCCCCGAAGGCTGACAGCCTATTAGTAGCTATCGAGCATGGGTGGGTGATTCTGGAAGAGTGTACTTATGGAAGGCATACAGAGCCATCCCTGCTGGGTCTGTCCACAGCACCGACTATTGGGAGGGTGAGGAGCTCTGGGTCCCGATTTCAACTGTCTCTGGGAATGCTGTCTCTCTGTCCTGGGGTCTGGCTGCGCAGTTGGCTGGAGGGCGTGGCTGTGGGTAGCAGCTGTCTATCAGTGCTCTTGATTCGTCCCAATCCATACCAGTACATGCACATATATACTAAGAAAAGACTTTCTGAAAGAACTTCATTATAGGCAAATTTCTAGAAAGGTTAGTTTTTTTTTAAAAGGCAAACACATTCTTACATTTCATTTGTAAGTTAAAAAAAACTTCAAGTAGAAGAGGGTAAGTGAAGCTTATTCCTGTCTCATTTCTCTTACCTACCACTCCTTCAGAGGTAACCTTTAAAGAGGAGTTCAATAATGGTTCGCATACTTCACATAGCTCTTCTCTATAAATTCATGAGCCTGCTTATTCGATTGAGAGAGACTAAGATGAACAATTGTGCTTTCTTTTAAGACCTAATTCGGGCACTCTTAGTATTTTGAGGTGGGGGTGGGGGGATGGGGGGGGACTAGGATCTTGGTTGAGCCACTGGCATATTTAACGAGTGGGAAAGTTCTGAAGCATCACTCACTTGATACGGCTGAACATATCAGGCCTCCTATAGCCCACCAGATATTGGTAGCCTGTCCAGGACACACAGCTGGAGAGCAAGTTGGCCAAGACAGAACCAATGGAGAGAGCTCATCTTTTTTATGTGTCTTCATATGCCATTCTGTTACCACAGCTGTTTTTCAAATGTGACCATAACCAGTCAGAAAGCCATTCAAATAAATCACCAAACTGTCAACACAATTGCAGCCTGGGAACAGAAATACTGCAAAGATGAAATTTTCCCAAATGAAGCTAGAAGAAAATCTCTATTAATGTAGACAATAAGGAAAACTAATTGAAGATACAAACATTCCCTAATCTGGAAAAGAGAATTTCCATGGGGTATGAATGTGTATTTAAGAAACTCTCATTAAGTCATGGAAAAGTATCTCCTACAGTTGGAGTTTTAAATTCTTTCAGGCACTACACACATGGTTATCCTTTTTTCCTTTGTATATATTCCTCATAACAACACCTACATCCTTGTAATTTCTAAAGCACTTATCTTAGAGCAGTTTATTTTAAAATGAATGGTGTGAAAATGTTCCAAAGATTTGTATTATTTTATGGTCAGATAGAGAAGCAATCATATATTTAGTTTAGACCTATTTATTAACTTTGTATGCTTCTTCCAAGGAATCTTGGCAGTGGGACATATTTTTCTTCCTTTACCAATCTCATATTTAATAGGGAAAGACAGTAGTAGGATTCTGAGATTATTATTAAAAGATCGCAAAAGACAAATTAAAAAAAAAACAACTTAAAGTATCAACTAGGCTCTCTTTTCCCAGGAATTCAGCTTGGGAAAGGCTCACAAAATGACTGGATTCCAAGAATAATCTGTACGTTCTATACTTGCATTATATTTTATTCTTATATATTTTTTTGTTCATTTTCATTCTCAGAGAGAATATATATTGGTAATCTTTAACTGTTAAAAAAAATGTGCCATATTTATAAGTGTGTATGATGCTTTAACAGCTACAGTCAACTTGCGGGTGTCGGATGGTCAGAATTTGGTTTCTTAACCCAACACTCTAAGAAAAGGCTGAGGGCCAGGGAGGGAGTGTCCTCCCTGGTATTTACTGAATGAACAAAGAGGGGAAAAAAAGACACCAGTGCACCTACCTAGTCAGGGCACATTGATGATGAAAGGCCCGCACTCAATATTTTCCCTATAGGTTCAACCTCTAATTTCCTAACTTGGAGGTTCAGACAGGGCATTCCTCGGACCATCCTCCCTGCAGCAGTCCCTTGCACATAAAAGGTTCTCAATAAATGAGACCCACTGAAGCAGCACGCTAGATCAGCAGGCTGCTGTGAACCTGGCACACTAATAAGGAAAACAGTCATGATCTCCGAACCCAAGCAGTCCAAATTGAGATATTCAGTTGCTCAAAGTGGGTTAAATTATGATCTGTAGCTCTGACGTCAGAAGGCATGAAAGGCCACAAAGCACTGGAGGTCTCCCTTCAAAATAACATAGAATCTGATGTCCCCACCTCAATTTCAATTACCTGGAGAATTCACTTCTGCGACTACCTCACTCAATTCAGCAGCTCATCTTGTTCGAGATGAGGAATGAGCACTTCTGCCAATTGCTCAGCAAACTTACTTACAATGAAGTAAAGATTTACAGGAGGAGGAGAGGGAAGAGTTGGGACCAGAACGCACAAATGTTGGTGACGGTGCCTCAGTGCCCGGCACACTGCGGGGAGCTGAGCTGTCCATCATTTTACTCAGTGGGGATGTGAGTGCCGCTGGTCAGGGCCCAGGGCCAGATGTGGACGCGGCTGGGCAGGAGGCAAGCCTGAGGGCAGAGAGGCTGGGACAGTAGCTCCGTGCTCAGGGTGGAGGGCATCCCTATGTGGGTCAAGCGGGACTGGACTAGGGGAAGCTGGCTTTCCTGGAGGTCGAACAGCAAGGTCAAAACCCAGGCAGAGGCTCAGGAAAAGAACCTGGATCGAAGACGAGGCCACAAAAGCTCTGAATTACAGGAACTGGGCCTCAGCAATGAGAATGGAGCCAGGAGCAAGAAAGGCTTTTGAATCTGAGACATGATGATCAGGTGCTTTTATATTCAGAGTCTTATTTTCCTCCCGCTCCCCCTTCTCATGATGGGGGCCTACACAGAAGCAATGACAAGGATGCTGACTGGGGGTCAGAAGATTTAGCTTGAGTCCCTGTTCTCTCATTATCTTACATGTCATGCTGAAGCTCTATGGGCATCTCTAAAATGGGAATACCCATTATCGCCACCTCACAATACCACTGCAAGCAAGGCTCAACCCCGATTGTAAAGAGGGGACTGCTCTATGGTTTTTGAGGGTTGCAGGAATATTACTTGTTGCTGTAGTTATTGTGGTAATGACTCTCCTGCTTTCTTGGGACCTAGAACTGGTCTCAGATGATGGTTGAGTAAATGAATTATGTGCTGTTGTGCAGGCCTCAAATGTTTAGCTGATAAATGCTATGATGATTGGTTTGGCATTCTGAACCCTGTCCTGTGTAACTTAAGCACCATTTTCTAACTCAGACAATAATATGAAAAGAATTTGGGATGTGGCTGGGTCCATGACGACGTCCTTTCACACAGTCTGGTGAGCTTCGGGCCATGTTAGTGACCAGCCGCTGGCGCCTTTCACATTTGCTGAGTCCGGCACCATTGTTTTGCATTTCAACTGTGCCCATGGTGTCTCGAACAGAAAAGAAATCTCTTCGTAATCAGCTTATCCAATGTGAGTAGAAACAATGACTCTGTGTGCCTGGCTGACCCCGTTCTTCCTCCCTCATGCCGGGGGGCTCGCTGGATCTTCCGGGCTGAGGGCAAACTCAAAGTGTCACATGCTATTTTGGTAGCTTTTAGTGGTTCTGCCATTCAAGTTGAAAGAGGACACAGAAGACCCATCTCTAAAAGTGGTCTTTGATCAGCAAATCTTAGTTTCAGAACCTCAGTGATCTAAAACTTACGTCAACAAGAAGAGATAGGTCAACCAGTACTTTCTTAACAACAACACTGGGAGTGTTTCACTCAGATAATAATGTTCTCACTGTCCGTCACAGGCCTGGGGAGCACCCCTTTGAATTCATCCGGCCCGAAATCTGCCTGGAACCTTTTAAACACTTGGCTCCCAGAAAGCATGAGAGAGTCATGGTCTTGAAAAGATCAGAGCCTGCTGATCCTTCTCAATATCCAAGGCCTGCGGCCACTCCGAACTGACAGCTTATCATCTTTGAACATTATTTTAGCTTCACCAACAAAACAGAGACTCCTTGATTTATTTTAAAAATTGAGTTTTTAAAATATGCAGGGCCACTGCTTTCCAATTAAGGTGAAAAAGAACACCATCTCTTGCCTTCCTACTGATGCCCAACCCAAGGGTGGCATGACCACAAGGCAAGGCACAGGCAACTAGTCGTCACTGAATACATGCACAGGCATTAATTACGCCTTGCTTGATCCCCAAGCAGATCCACGGCAGCCTCAAATTACATCACGTATGTAAACTTTATTCTAAAGGGAGGAAATGAAGACCAAGATAAATTTTCAGTAGAAAAGAAGAGGCTGCAGCCAGGGGTGAGGTCAGCACACAGGGTGCATGCTGTGAGGTCCTGCCTGGTTGGGGAGGCGGCTTACAGACTTGACTGCCAGTTTGCTCCAGCAGCCAAGGCAACGAAGCACGCCCAGAGCACGACATGACTCCCAGGGTCCCCAAGGACCAGCGCTTGATGGCCTGAGAATTTTCTTGGGATTCTCAGTTCCGATTCAGGATGGTACAGCAAAATCAGAGCTGGGACCTTGAACCGAATCTTATTTTTAATTGGTGGCTACAAAAACATTCTGTGGTCTCCAGTGGTCTGGATACCTAACTTGGGCTGTTTCCAACAGCTGTGACGAACCAAGCTAACCTCTGAGAAGTGAAAGTAAAATTCACCCGATACATCTTGTAAATATACATGCTAAGTAAAAATTTGGTCCAACTGCTAATTCCACTTGAACTTGAACTTGTGTAAAAGCGGAATGCATCACCACTACCCCTCCCCGCGCCGTGTTCCTGACACATTTCCAAAAAGTGCTACATGTTCACTATCAACTCAACCCATATCCAGTTTAGACCAAATGATGGTATAACCCCTGGAAAAAGACCTGGTATTGCTGAGTCTCCTGATAATGAATTTCCCCGTCTGCATGCAGATAGATACAAAGAGTATTAGGGAATCTCACACACAGAGGCTGACATGTGGGTGCCCTCCAGCTCCCTGCCACCTCTGCAGCCACGACAGGTGGTGCATAAATGGGCAAGGGACACTCTCTATTAAATACTTTGATTCCTGCAGTCTGTGCTGTTATTTTATGATAATATCATGGCAGATATTTTATACATCTGTGTGACATTTTATCTTCAACCATCAGATAGACACAGCACAAAAAATACTTCTAAGAGGGCCTTTAAAAACAATCCACTACCTCTAATGCTGACCCTCATGTACTAAACAGCATAAAATCACTTTGTTTTTATAAGATGAATTTAAGGCTATACAACAAAACAGTTTAAAATGGTATAATCAGAAGAGGAGTTAGATAACTAAAATATTAGAAATTGTATGGAATCATCATCTCTCTTTTTTTTTAAAGAGTTGTTTCCATAGGGAAATTATTTTAGTCTAATTAATTTAAAAATATATTTGAATGGAACACCTGCAATTTCACAGAAAAGTTATAAAATATGGCCATTTAAATACATGCTTCTAGCCCCTAAAAGTCATCAACATACTATGCAGTGACTTGATTTTTAAAAAAATGAACACACCACAACTTATCTTTACAAATAAGTGTTATTGCTAAAAGCACTCACTTTGGGAGGCTACATGCTTGTGCTAGAATGCTGTTCATGTTAAAATTCTACTTGAAACTTCTGAGTTGCTCTCAGAGCAAATTACTGTGTCACAGAAGACAAAGTGCCTTTATTTTACTGGCACTTTTTGCTTCCTCTGAACAATTTAACCCAGCTCGATCACTCACCTTTCCACCAGACTTAGATGAGAATGACTTTGACTATTTCCTAGCATCTGATAAACCTTTAAAGCCGGGGGCTTACAAAGCTAAAAATATTCAAAGGTATGTACTTACTGCAAGTTCTCACATCAGTTAACAGAGAGGTACCAAAAGTATTTGGAATGATTGTATTCCTACAATAACTGTAGAGGTTTCCTATAGAACTACTTGAAATGAAGACTGCTGCACTTGAATATGTAAATCTTGGTACGTTTAAAAATAATGTCATTTTTGTCTTGTTGGACCTTGTATGAAGGAAATAAACAAGCTTCATATAAAAGTGATGTCAGGCACTTTACATACCGGTGTGTTGAGACCAATCCATTCCTTAGAACAGAGGCAAACAGATGAAGGAGATAAAGATGATAATTTTAAAATAAGATGGTCTAAGATAGCCATGGTTAGGTAAAGCTGAACATCTCCTAAAAACTAGAAAATGCGACAACCAGTTCAACTGTTATATTCTATGAGGTTGACAAAAGCCAAGAGGAAACCAATTCTGCTACTTCTGTCAATGGCTGTACCAGAAAGAAGATGGGATCCTTCTTTTTAAAGTGGGCACGCCTTTTCTGAAGGGCATGTCTCTTAATAACCTTCATTAACTCCTGTTTGGTTGCTTAAGAGTTGTCTCCTATCCAAAAAAGTCTAACACAGGCTCAGTACAGATTGTGTTTATTTAAGTTTGTTGGAAAAACATTCCTATCATTTCAAGAATGACTAAATATTTTTCATTCACATAGTTAGCATTCCAGGCTATGTTTTCCTGCCTCTGTTGATTAGATGAAAATTAGCAGGCCCAGGTCTGAACCATTAGCTTCAATTATTATCTTAGTAGGAAAATTATGAGACTTCCAGCAACAATGCCCTGTTAGGTATGGGAGACAGAGAAAGGGGGAATGAAGAGAACCTTGCAGGCCACTTCAACGGGAAATACCTTACAGCTGGGACTCCGAATGCTGTAAAATCAGAGGCAGAGGTTCGATCATGTGTTTCAGAATCAGCTCTGAACAATGACATTCTAATGCTATTTGAAATATCTAAAGGCATTTTAAAGTACCAGGTAAAATTAAAATACTATGAAATCCCATCCATAAGAAATTTCTGATGCTCATGTTAAAGACATAGGTTAACACATGGTCATTGGCTCTGCACTTGCCACTCACCATATGACCTTATTTGGACAAGCAAAAAATAAAAAAACCAGACTGTGCTATATTTTAACTTCCATTTATGGAGCTGATTTCCAGGACACTTAGAGTTAAAGGATGAAACAACATGCCTAAGAGTCTTTGAGATATTACGAATATTTTATTATTTTTGGCCCACTGATGACAGCATGGCACATGGGACTGAAGCAATACCACCCATAAACTGAGTTTTGATCCCTGTTATGCACCAGAATGGTAATACCATGAGACCCTGTGGCATCTTTGACTTCACTGCCTCTCAGGTCAGCCAAACTATGTTTGACTCTTTGCCACAGAAGCAGTAGCTGGAGATACTGTTCAGTGAGAAAGTATGATGGGCAGGGCTGAAAACATTTTTTTCCTGTTTCAAGAATTCCCACCCAGATATGTGCCTGGTACAGACTTTTCTGGCAGCCTGGTAGGTATCGCATTTGAAGGGCAGTTTGATTCAAACTCTATCATCAGCATTTATGGAAAAGAATATAGTGTTCCTCTGAAATTAGGACAGACGATGAGAAGGACAGTATATCTGACAGCTCACAGACGTCAGGCCCTTTACAGCTAAGAACACAGCATGCAATCTATTGGGCCAGGTGGTACTGAAGTGGCTTACTAAATCCACGTGGGTCCAGAAATGCGTTAACACCCTCTCTTCAACACCTTCCCAAGGAGGACTGGGATTCCCCAGGTAAGGGATCCAAGAAAGTGAGGTGGCAGAAAGAAAGACAGCTGACTGGTTCAATCACATTTCACCCTACACCCAGAGACTGAGAAGTAATCCATGCACAGGAACCGTCTTAGTCACCCACTTCAAGGGTTGGTTAGATCCAGCAGAATTACTAGGCGTGCCTGAAACCCAGCTCAGCTTCAGATAACAACTCTGCCAACAACACTCATTTTAAGTTTTCATTGTAGAAAATGTTTTAAAAATAGTGAGTATTAATATGTAGAATGTTGGACACTCATCTATCCACTACCCAGCTTTGACAATCTACAAAGAACTCTTTTAATTTCCAGTCTCAAATGGGAAATGGATTTTGCTTTCCGCCCCCCCCCCCCGCAGAGAAAGAGAAATTGTAGAAAGGAAACTACCCATTCACCCCACCCGAGTTTGGAGTTTATTTACTGGCAACCCAAATCACTGAATATCACCCTGTAAAACATTACCTGTGTTGTTGTAAGTCTTTGAAAAGTGATACTCCTGGTATTGGCTCTGAAATCCCCACGGTCACCAAAACCATCAACTCCTCCCAGGAGGAGACCATCCATACTAGGCCTGAAGAAGAGCCACCTGGGTGGGATCCAGCCACAGCTCAAGGAGACAGCAGGTCAAGCTTGACACCAAGACTTCTCTCTCACATCAGGTGTCGCAGCCAAGCCGGCCTCACACCTGTCTACTTCTCTTGCATTTTTCTTATTTAGTCACCATGGGCATGTCACATAAATCTCGCAACCAAAACTTCCCTCTCCAACACCTTATCTTATCTTTAATTATAAAACAAACAACACTTTTAATGGAAAATGGTACTCTCCCCTCAGGGGGTCTCTCTGACATTAAGAATCGGCTTCGGCAGCATTTATATCTGATGTAATTGGGAAAAAATTAGCAAATTATTCTCAATTGCTTAGTGTGATGTTAAAATAAAAATTTCTGCCTGTAGAAGTAGCTGAAATAACAACGCAGTGGCACCTACACACTCTCAAGGCATGTCTTAAAAGCAGCGCGTTAACTGTGACAGCAGGCATTAGCCTTGGAGGCCTGGAGAAGCCCCACTAAAACTCTGTGGTTCCAGACCTCAGGGGAGGAGCTGGGAGAGAACAAGCCACACTTGACAACGAGCCTTGGAAGGCCCCCGTGGCTGCCCCTTGCCGAGGGATGAGAGCTCAGTGCTTGTCAAGGGGGTGAGCAGTCAGTCTGTGAAGCTAATTGGTCCAACTTGCCTTGACATTTGGGCCTACTGTGCGTTCCGGTCTCAGAGTGTGTTTTCAAATATGAGCATTCTATCATCACTCTCTTGTCGACTGATCAGAGGCCCCCGTGGCCATCAGCGTCCGAGGCTCTGGCTAAGAAACCCTACGCCAAGGTCTGCAGCCTGATGCAGTCAGAAGAGTCTGCGTGTGACTTGCCAGTCTCGTCTTCCTAACCTACTCACTCGCCATTTATTCACTGACAATTTTGAGCACCTACTTACCTCACAGGTGGTGTTTTGAGGATTCCAAATAATATGGTAAATCCCTAGCTGACGGGGGATGTAGCTCCTCTCACACCACTGGCTGACAGGGGGTGTAGCAGTGCACTGTGTCTCACAGGCAGTGGGCCTGGCAGGGCCCAGAGCCTGGGCGCTGGAGACATACTGCTCTGCCACTTTTGAGCTGCGTGACCTTGGGGAAGTTACATGACCTCTGTACTTTTGATTTCTGGGATGGTAATTTGGACCACACTATCTGCAAAAGAGGGAAGGGGTAAGGAGCAAATGAGCTGATGTTCTTAGAGCACTTAGTCCTGGATCACGGTCAGTGTGCAAGACATGTTAGCTTCCGTCCTGAAGGGCTGTAAATAAGGTGATGCCAACAAGGGCTGGGTGCTGACGAAGACCTAACTGTGCGGCCTTCTTTTTTGGTTTTTAGTTTTGAAGGCGATAAGGACATAGCTTCCATATGTACACTTAAAATTGCAAACTTCATTCGCTATTCCATGCATTTCCATCTTAGCTCTTTTCAAGAGCCAGAAAATAAAATGAGTGCGATTGATGAAGAAGGGGAGAAGTAGAGAAAAAGTAGCAGACCAAACGTAAGGACACAATCAGTTACAGCCTTACAGACCAGGAGAGCTTATCTGTATACCTGAATTGGGTGTTGACAATAACTTGGTAAGACTTAATCACGAGGGTACTTAAGTGCCCATTTAAGAGCACTTAGGTACTTGTGAATTGAGTTAGCTGTCAAGTAACGGCCTGGTCTTTAAGGGCCCCCAGCTCATGTCCCCAGGGCTCCAGGAGTTACTGAGCACACTATGTTGTCACTTGGAAGGTATGTATCTTTAATAACAACAACAGCCACTACAAAGTCCTTCCTCCCTGCAGGTCATAACACACCATATTTGGTAATGCAGTTAATTTATTTAGAAAAAAAATCTAAAACCACAATCCTTGTGTGGGGTCCTTTCCTATAATTTCAGGCTCTGACTATGTACCTTGGGATTGTAGCTAATAGGGTGAGGGCCAAAATTTGTTACGTAACTGTGTGCAGAGGAATTTATTGTGTGGATAGCCTGCATAAATACTGGTGTTTCTGTTTTTCTCTAAATAATGCTGGATGGCTGTTTATTACACATTAACTTTGCTTTTATCTTTTTTCATCCAATCCTTTTGCTATTCTGAAATCACCTGAAATCCAATTTAAATTTGCTGCTGAGAGAAATATTTTCAAATAGTTCTACAGATTCTCTTGGATCCTACAAACTAAGTAATGCAATTCATTCACCTTGTATTATTTTGTAAGTTTCTTCTTATTATTAATAATGAACGACCTCATATAGTAGTACCATTATCTGCGGCTGTGCACTGTTCTTTGCTCCCACACCAAAAGAATCTTTCTGTGCTCCTATTACATCTTAAAATGAGAGGGTCACTGAAAAGGAAACACAATCTCATATGAAACTCACTGCTTAACTAAGTTGCAAACAAAAATAAGAAATGTAAGGTAAATTAGTTCTCTGACAACCAGACAGTGGAATCTTCCGAGGCTTGATGAAGAGCAGGATGGAGACACAAAGGAGCTGGGACCAGAAGAAGCCTGGTGCTTGGAACAAAGTGCTGAGTTCTGGTGAGGTTGGGGGCATGGCCTGGACATGAGGCTTAAGAAAGCAAATCCAGGATGAGTCCCAAAGGCCCCCTTCCCTGAGGTCCCCAAGCAGGAGGAGAGGGCAGGTGGGAGGTCGCATCAAAAACACCTGGGGTGGCTGTCAAACTGCAAAGGGTTTCCTCCCTTTAACCACACTCCTCTCTCTCCCAGCACTAACAAGGGAACTGCAAATCGGAGCATGAGTAAACTGAGATGACATTCGGGAGCAGGGTTAGCAGACAAAAATGTAGCTGAATCCGACAGACCGGTTTATCCCAGCTCAAGCCAGATAATGGCAATTGATCTCGGAGGAAGTGATCTAAACCTCTTTAAATTTTAATGTCTACATCTCTAAAATGACTCAGGATTCAAAGAAATCAGTTATACCTATAAACCACGTACCCCACATAATCTGAATGGGGACATTCTTTGTCTCTGGTTTAAAATAAAACAGCCTAAATATTTTTCTGTGAAGTTAACTGGGAGTTGTTCCTCATTCATCTTTGTGTCCAATGCTGTTTGTGGAGTATGGGAGATTCTTAATAATTTTTTTGGAATTAATGGCTAACCAAAGCTGTCATTCTTTTCTCAAACAGTGGAAGATTAAATTACAACTCTGCAAATGCTGCAGACACCAAACCTGAAGTGGTCAAAGTTGTTTTCACCGACTACACAGACAACTACAACCGTCAGCATGAATCACGGAGTTTCACACATATTTATTTCTATTCACCGTCTGCTCTCCTCCAATCACCACAATAAATATGCTAATGATGAGTGAAAAGGCGTTGTCTGCCCTCCATTTACTTCAGAAAGGTCCTATTTCTTTTCTTTTTTTACAAGTTTTCTTGGTCTTACTTTCCATTTATGATTTAAGATTCGTGAAGTTAAAGGACTAGTGCTTACTGGATTACATATTTCTGCTTTTAATTTTTCTTACGTTATCATGCACACATATGTACTTAAATATTTCAGGTTGACAACAGATTGCCTCTAATTCTTAGGGATAGAGTCCCACCTTAATCTGCTTTGACAAGGCACCCTTTCTTGTAGAGCCAAGTGTACATCAGGCACACATATTTCTGTACACTCCTTTTCCCAGGACTGAACCGCTGCCTTTAGGGGATGGGAGGGGCATGCCTGCGAGGGAGCGGGCGATTTCCACAAAACTGGTCGGTCATCTGGAAGCTATAAAGTTTTGAAGTGTGGCAGCTGTGCTCTGAGTACAGTAATGGTGAGGGAATTGGTGATGTCAATAGAACTGCAGTCCTCGGGCTTAAATTTTTATATGATTTTTAAGGTCTTTAATAATGCTAACCCCTCAGAGGTTAATGAAGCAAGTCAGGCAAACTCTGAAGTCTGAGCTTATGAAAATTGAGGTAGAAGCGAAAGACTTCTTGATAGCGGACCGAGTCTACCGAATGAATTTCTGAAAAGAGCTGTCAGTTCCTTAATAGTTTTTTTTTTTTAAATCCTAGAAGGATTCATTTTCAACACAGATTAATTTTTGACCTACTTTAGTTCACTTTACTATGCAAATGTGCTTCTTAATGATGAACACTCTCCAATCGGTCAGTATAAATATTCAATCTCTTTTCTTTACCAATAGACACGGACAGAAGATTAAGACGGACATGCGTGAGCGCGTGAAGAATCTGCCCAGGATGTGGGAAATGGACTGAACTAGGGGTTGAGACATAAGACTGGTTCGGGATGCCTCAGGCTCCTTTCCGTTAAACAGGACGACACGTTGTGAATGTGGGAACCAAGGCATAAGCAGAAACCTGAGAGGACTGCAAAGCCAGCGCCACCTTGAAATTAGAAGGACAAATGCTCAGAGTGAGGACAGACGGCAGCGAGTGAGAAGTGCTTCTCATGGCTCCAGGTTCTTTTTCTAGCTGCTCGGACTCTTGGGCTTATGGAAGCACTGCAAGTTGAACATGCTCTGCTGGCGTCGTGGGTCTTATTTCCAGTTTTATTTCACTGCGCTGACCTTTGGATGTTAATTAGACTTGAAGTGAACTGAATTACAGTGTACACATTCTTGTGAAGTATTCAGAAAAGTGTATCTGCAGCGGTAAAATAAAGACCCCACAATTCTTACTGTAAATTTGCAACATTTCCCCCAAATGATAAATTTATCTGCAACTGGTAAGAGCGTAAGGCACACATGCCTGAGAAGTAAAAAACAAACAAGAACGTAATAGGAGAAGCTTAGCCCACACGACGTTCGCCAGGGACTCCGGAGAATCAACAAGGTTTACCTTCACACACGGGGCAGCATTCCCCAGGCACTTTGACGGGGTTCATGCAGTTCTGTCCGCAGACCGTGGCCACGCAGTGGGGCTCTCCGTTGATGCACTGGCAGAAGGTGCAGTCGTCTTCCCGCCACCGGTCTCCGTGGGCGCGGATCTGACCACTGGCGTAGCAGCCGGCGGGATTATTAAAAGGATACACTGGATCTAAATTAAAACATGAGTTCACAGTAAAATCTAGGGCATTCTACATCTGTCTCATCTCTGTCTGTACCTAGAGACATCTCTCCCAGGTTCTAGTTATCAGCAGTTCTTTTCCAGCTGCGAGCAGCAGCAGCTCAGGGGTGCATGAGGTATCTGTCTCTCGGGGGACGTGCAAAAGCTGCTGTCACAATGAATTTACGTCCACCTCTGAGCACACAGCATGGGGGATCTGCGGCATAAAAATCAATGGGCGGGTGTTATCACTTCATGAAGTTGCAGAAGTCTGGGCACAGAGCTGGGGGCTGGTGATTAGAAAACTGAGATCCACCTTAGGCTTAGACACTGCCTTCCAAGTTGTCGATTTACATGTTTATCATACCTCAGTTTCATTCCCTGTGAAGTGGCAAGAATAATGCCCCCGGTCTAACTTCGAGTAATACTGTTACTTCCAGGACGAACCGAACTCTATCTCACGGTGCCTGGAGGTCTGTGTGGACAACAGTGAGAACCGCTGGCTCTCACCGTGGCCGTGCTCATGACAAGGCTTGATGAGATGTACCGTAGGGGGTCACTGCTTGTACCCTGAAGGGAAAACTGTAAGCCTGCGCTGTGCTCCTCCCTGTAGGCTGGGCAGCCAGGCGAGGGTGAAAGACAAAAGTAGCCAAGGCTACTATAAAATAAAGCATTTTCTGAGGTTATCGACCAAGACATAAATGCTGCCTACAAAGTCCCCAAATACCACGATAATGAGAGCAGCTAAATAAACCACTCAATTTTCTTTTTTTTTCAGAAACACATAAAATCTGAACAAGCAAGTGCTGCTGTGATGGGAGGGAAGCCCAAACAATTCTGAGTTTGGTCCTCTTTATTCTAAAGAGGTTTCAGGGCTTAAGAAGCCACGATGTAAAATCACGCAGCCACTGCTTTAGACAGGCAATCTGCCAGAGAAGGAAGCGGCCAAGTGACCTGCGTTAGATAAGACTTTATAAATTTCTTTATTAAAAAGGTTACATTGCATACTTCATTTCCACTTCGAGCCTGGGTCTGAAAGCCAGGAAGTGAGGCATAACCAGATCCGTGCCCAAACAACTCATTCTGATTACTACATAAAGGTTCACATCCATGCTTTTACACTGCCAACTGCTGCGTAGTTTCAGAGACTATTACTAACTGGGGGTAGGCTGGGAACAAATCAGTGGGGAAGCCTCAAAACTTGACGTCATTTTTAAAAATCCCAAAGAAACCTAAAAAGGGAACCACCTTTCTTCTATGTTGGCCAACATAATTTCTAATAGGGGAAAGGGAGTCACTGCTATGAATTATTGTTTAATGTCAGGAATGTCGTTTGTATACTTCAAACATGTTCCGATCTTCCATATGATGCGCTAAATACAGCTCAAACATTGAAAAGGATTTTAGGAAAACAGAGACAAGTATGGCACATGACATGGCATTCTGTCCTCCCACATCATGTGTCAGGCAAGACTGGCACATCTGCCTCCAGATGGCAGGCCCGTGGCCCCGTGGGCACAAACAGGCTCACAGGATCTTCCTACCAGGGGAATGAGGCCGTGTGTAGGGAGGAGAGACACAGGCAGGCAGGGCACACTGTTCCTGGCTTCACCGTAAACTCAGACCGGTGACTACTTTTCTGAACTTTAGTATCTTAATCCCTAAAAGGTATGGGTGGTAGTAAGTGAAACTCAAAGTTATCGTTCTGAAGTGTCTATCATTTCCAAACATGGAAGGCAGAGCCTGCTGAAGGAACATGGAACTATTACTTCTTGGAGGGAAGAAGGGAACACAGAACAGGCTCCTGAGAGCCTTGGTCGGGTCTCGGGCTGGTGACACCACCGTCCCACAACATGACCCTGCTCTCTCCACCGCACGTTCTCAAAGGAGGGGAGCAGCGGGGCGCTGATTGCACTCGGAGGGGCGTGGGTAATGGGAAGGACTTAGGGCGAGTTGCCTGCCCTCTGAGCTGCCTGGTTGAGACCGGCAGTGACAAGAAGGGCTGCCCTGTCCTAGCTGACCAGTCCAAGGAGAGCAGGAGGTGAGCCTAGTGGCACAGTGCACAGAACGGCCCCAGGACTTGCTAAGGAGCTGTTGGAACTGCAGGGGTAGAACAGAAAGCACTTGGGGGAAATCTCATGTTGACCTGTGGAGACAGGTGATCTGTTGTCCACACCCAGGACGCAGCTTTCCTTGGGGCAGTATTTTCACAGGCTGCATGGCATTCTCAGTCCCCAAAGAGAGGCCATAATGTCATAAAAAAAGGAACTCTTTCGATAATCCTCTCTTTGGGGTGAGACTGAATTAGGTCAGTTTTGACACTAAAACTCGGTGCCACGAATATTCTTATTAATCTTTAATTAGCGCGGTTCTCACCTTCGCACACTGGGCAGCACTCCCCTTCGGGCACATAGTACCTCTCGCAGCTCAGCTCACCGCACTGGGCGGTGAAGCAGATGGAAACGCCCCCCTGGCATTTACAGTACCGACAGTTGTCCATTCGAAACAGGTCTCCATCATTATATTCCACATTGTTGATTACGCAGAATGGCTTTGTTTCTGAAAGGAGTTCAAACAAACAAGGTATTTTCAACTTCATTTCTGAGCTGTGTCCTTTCAATGTTTTTTCAAACAGCCTCTAGAAAATCCCGTCTTTTGGCAGGGGGTTATAATTCAATGGAAATTTACTAAATGCGATATAATTTTTTGTAACAAGCAATAAAAGCAATATAAACAAAACATACTGTTATCTTCTTTGCCCTGAGTACTAGAAATTCCCCTTAGCAAAATCTATGCTGACTTCCCCGTACTTCAACTAAAGGGAATCATTTGCCCATGACATTCACATTACCAATGTGTCCTTTAAAGAGATTACATTTGTGTTGTTAAACCAGTCCCTACCTCAAATAAATGATCCTGTCTTTACATTAGGTTTTGTTCTGCCTCAAAACATTTATCTAGGCCTTTCTGGAGGTGATATTCTTCTGCTTAATATAATTCCAGGAGCCTCACCTATACTCTTTTTTTCTCTCCATGTGGTTTAATAATTTATAATTTTAATAGTACTTGGCCTTTCACAAAACTTTTTCCATATGCATTACTTTATGTAACCCCAGTAACAAAAGCCTAATATAGATATTCTTATCCCAAGTTTAGGAGTGAGAGGATCCTAGGTCATTTGCTAAAGTCACACACTGAGCAAACGACAGAAGCAAAAACAGCCCTTCAACTGAAACCCTGTGAACTTGTCACCGCGCTTCGAGGTTGTGCTCTGCTACAGGCTCGAGGTCCTGCCTTTAGAGTTCTCATCGTCATATCTGGTGATTTAAAATTTTTTGTCTGCCCTGAAAAACTCTCCTCAAATTTGTTCCTTATCTTTAATTTTGGTTGACTTAAGAAAGCTCCCACTAGACTCCTACCAGACAAAGCTATCACAAGAAAAAGACAATTACAGATCAGTACTTCTTGTGAATATAGATATAAAAATCCTCAAAAAATAAAAAAAGACGAGGAGACTGAATTTGGCAACCTAAAAAGATTAAATACCACGACTAAGTGGATTTATTCCAAAAATGCAAAGTTGGTTTAATATCCAAAAACCAATTATGTAATATGGCATGTCAATAGAATAAAGGACAAAAACCACACAATCAACTCAGTGACGGAAAGATCATTGAGCAGAATCATATAACCTTTCATGATAATAACACTGAATAAATTAGGAAGAGAAGGGACCATTCTCAACTTGATAAACAGCATCTATGAAAAACTCACAGCTAACAACATCATATTTCATAGTGAAAGACTGAATGTTTTCCCCACAAGATCAGGAATAAGACAAGGATGGCCACTTTGACCACTATGAATCAGTATTTTACTGAAATTCTAGCTAAGGCAACTGGGGAAGAAAAGAAATAAAAGGTATCCAGATTGGGAAGGAAAGAGTAAAACTATTGCTAGTTGCAAATGACATGATCTTGTATATAAAAATAAAAAAAACTTCTAAGAGATCAACGAAAATGCTATCCAAACTAATTAACAAGTTCACAGAATTTCAGGTAAAACTGCAACTCTAATAAATTATATATCTATACACTAGCAATGGACAAACTGAAAAAATGAACAATCCCATTCACAACAGCATCACAAAGAATAAAATGTTTAGTAATATATTTAATAAATGAAATGCAAAACTTGCACTCTAAAAACTATAAAACATTATTTAAACAAATGAAAGAAGGCCTTAATAAACAGAAAGACATCCCATGTTCATGAACTGGAAGATAATATTGTTAAGATGAAAATATTTCCAAAATTGATTTACATATTCAATGCAATTCCCATCAAACACTAGCTAGTTCTTTTGCACAAGTCACAAGCCAATCCTAAAGCTTATATGGAAATGCAAGGGATCCAGAATTGACAAAACAATCTTGAAATGGAAAACAGAGTTGAAGGACTCAGACTTTCCTGATTTCCAGACCTGCTACAATGCGACAGTAATCAAAATAGTGTGGTACTAGCTAGCGAAAGAACAGATACATAGTTCAGTGGAATTAATTGAGCGTTGAGAAATAAACTCTTGTATTTATTGACGTTTGCCAAGGGTGCCAAGACAATTCACTGAGGGAAAGAACTGTCTTGTCAACCAATAGTGCTGGGGCAACAGCTATCCACAGAAAAAAGAATGAACCACTAGGTATTACATCATATAAAATATTAACTTGAGATGAATCATAGGGCTATGATCTTATTATCGGAGCTATAACTATAGAGCTCTTAGAAGAGACCAGGGGTAAATCTTTGTAACTTTGGATTTGGTAATGGTTTCTTATATATGATACCAAAAACACAAGCCACAAAAGAAAAAGAGTTAAACTGGATTTCATCAACTTCTGCCCCTCAAAGAACACCTCTGAAAAAGTGCAAAGGTAACCCACAGAATAGAATATATTTGCAAATCATACACTTGAAAATGAGTTGTATCCTCTTATAACTGTGAATATATGAAGTACTCTTATAACTCAAAAATAAAAAAATAACCCAAACTGAAAAAGGAGCAAAGTTTTGAATAGACATTGTTCCAAATAGAATATAGAAATGGCCAATAAACACAAGAAAAGATGCTTAATATTATTCATTACTAGGAAAATACAAATCAAAATCACAGTGAGATACTACTTCATATGCTTAGATGGCTATAATCAAAATGCTACAGATGACAAATATTGATGAGGATGTGGAAAAACTGGAATGCTCATACATTGCTGGTGAGCATCTAAAGGTGCAGCTGCTCTGGAGAACAGTTTGGACGCTCCTCAAAATATTACATGTAAAGTTACCATATAATACAGCGACTCTACTCCTAGGTATATGAGTATACCACATTCTGTTTACCCATGCATCAGACGGTGGGCATTGGGGATTTTTTTTTTTTTTGGTCTCTTGTGAATAATGCTGATATGAACATTTGTATACAAGTTTTTATGTTGGTATACATTTTTATTTCTCTTGGATATATGAGGTCTGTCCAGAAGGTATCCAGCCATGTGATATGAAGAATAGAGATATTTATTGAAGAATATACAAGATATAAGACACACTGGACATAGGACAATGACACCTCAGTCCCCTTCAAAATAGGCACTTTGGGACCTAACCCAGTTCTCTCAGTCACCATTGGCTGCTCCATTGTATTTTCCTGAATCTCACTGCTGGTCTGAAATCTCTTCCCTTTCAAAGGTGATTTTAGTTTTGGGAATAGCCAGAAGTCACAGGGCGCCAAATCAAGGCTTTGGTTGGGGGGAGGGGGCTGAGCTACCTGGGTGATTTCATGTTTAGCCAAAAAACTGCATGAGCATGACGTCTGAGTGGGCACACTCTCGTGATGAAGCGGCCCATCACCAGCTGCCCATAGCTGCGACCTTCTGAATCATCCGAGCAGTTTCCTCAGAGGAACGTTAAAGCTACACACAAAATATGACACAGATTTCTTGCTTTCCTCACTCATTTACTCACTCAGTCATTTTGAATGCGATGGCCACACAATACATATGCTCACTCAATGGTGTCTACCACCCCCCAATGACTAGTCTAGTGAAGTCGTCATTGTTGTGCATGCTCATTCCAGTCCACTCTCCTTAGCTGCCAAGTTACACTGATGTTGTGCAAACCATTCTCATTAGATGAACAACAGCTGGACTTTTTCCGGACAGACCTTGTATATCCATACAATCAAATATTTCTTGGTCATAAAGGGAAAAAAAATGCAGTTCTGATACATACAATTAACATGAATGAACGTGGAAAACAAGTGAAAGAGGCAGTCACAAAAGCCCTATTGTATTATTCTATTTATATGAAACGCCCACAATAAGCACATCTATGGAGACAGAAAGTAGATTACTGGTTGCCTAAGGCTGGGGACTTTGCGGGGAGATGGGGAGGGACTGCTAATGAGTTCCAGAGATAAAAGTATTTTAAAATTGGTTGTGATGATGATTACACAACTCTGTGAACGTATTTCAAAACACTGAACTGTACAACTTCATTTAAGGACTTGCATGGTATGTGTTTCAGTACATCTGGTACATTCAAAACACTCCCAGGCTGAAGAAGGTTCTCCTGAGCTCACACACCCTGTTTAACAAGGTGAGGAAAACTGGATTATGATACACATGTCTCGCATGGACTCCTCTGTCCAACATCGTTTCTTAATATGTCACCCTGCATGTTTGAAATGGACTCTCGCTGCATTTTGAGTATAGTGTCCGGCACAAATAATGTCCCTTTTTTATTACAAAATCATAAGCATGTAATTCTGTAACATAACAATATCACATTCAAGCACACCATACGACATTTTAGGTGAAATGTTCAAATTAAAACTATAAATTATTACACCCATATTATTATCCTACCAACTACACTCGAACAGGCATGTTACTTCTACTACACCCTGTATTTACCTTTCTATTGTACTTAAGGACAATGATTTTCTCATTTGATTTTATAACAATCTCTGTCGAGAAGACACAACAAGTATTAATATCCACTTCTTCAATGAGGACAATGAAATTTAAAGAGATCAGGTTTGCCTAAAATCCCGTAACCAAAGACAAGCTGCGTGCATATGTTGGCACAGGTTGTAAATGAGTTTGAACCTGTTGCCCTGTGCTTGCTGGATATAATATTTTTTTTTCAGAAAATTAATGGTATACAAAAAAAGAATCATTCATCTACACACATTTAGGCATCCTAATCTGAGCTGAGATCAGAAGGATCCAGGCAGTGAGACCTCAAGTTCCAAAATACTGAAAATGCGGTGCTTTTACAAATCAAATCTGTATGCTGGGGAGTGAGGCAAAATACTGTCCTCATACCATGCTGAGCTTCCATTCAAACTGAAGAAAAAATGTTCACAAACCAATCAATATTAATTACTTAGCTGCATTAATCAAGCACGTCTACCATCTGGGTGAAGCTACAAATCTTGGTGTAAGATCTGAAGAAGTCAGGAGGGAAGAGTCTGGTTGTGAACAAAGCAGTCCCAGGTGAACTTGTTCTTAGGGTGAGGTGTGCAAAAGCTTAAGCGGGAGGGGTCAGGACTAATGAGCCGTCCGGGCCACCTAGGCTTCACTAGCCAATGCCCAGGGAGCAAGGGAGTGGAATTCAGGGGGATGGACAGTCCCAAAAGACACAGCCTAGAAAACAACAAACAAGTGCTGGCGAGGATGTGGAGAAAAGGGAACCCTGGCGCATTGCGGGTGGGAATGGAGGCTGGTGCAGCCACTGTGGAAAGCAGTGTGGAATTTCCTTAAAAAAATAAAAAATGGAACTGCCTTTTGATCCAGAGATTCCACTGCTGGGATTATACCCTAAGAATCCTGAAACACCAATTCCAAAGAACCTATGCACCCCTACGTTCATAGCAGCATTATTTACAATAGCCAAGTGCTAGAAACAGAGTAAGTGCCCATCAGTAAATGAGTGGATCAAAAAACTGTGGTACATTCCCACAATGGAATACTATGCAGCAGAAAGAAGGAACTCCCACCTTTTGCGACCGCATGGGTGGAACTTGAGAGTATTACGCTAAGTGAAATAAGCCAGGCGACGAAAGATAAATGCTGTAGATCTCGCCTAAAAGAGGAACCTAATGAACAAAGCAAACAAATGAGCAAAACAGAACCAGAGGCATGGAAACAAGGAACAGAAATTATGGCAACCAGAGGGGTGGGGGAGAGGAATAAGGAGGGAAAGAATGGGAAGGGTCTAGTCAAGGAACATGTATGAATGGGCCGTGGACATGGACAACAGTGTAGGGAGTGGCTGTGGGAGCAGGGGGGCGGGGGGGGGCGGGGGGGCAGGGGAGAGCAATGGCGGACAACTGGGGCAACTGTAATAGAACCAAAAAGAAAAGAAATCATATGACATAATGAAATTTCAGTTTGACACTGCGAGGAAATGTACAGAGCCTCTTCAGAAAAGAGCATGATAAAAAGGCTGGCAGTGGTCTTTGAGGAACCACCACCAAATCACTTCTTTACTGTCGGGGACAGATGTGAATCTCAGAACAGCATGGGTATTACCACAGCCTCTACAAGAGGGCAATTTAAATGGCTGTGGAAAAGGAAAAAATACTACAAGGAAGTAATTTACTACATTAATTTATATTTTTCAATGCAAAGATGCATAAAAAGTGTCTCTTCAGTGTTTTTGTGTGTGTGTGTGTGCGCGCGCATTTTGTGTTGTCCCAATTAAACTTTATCTTCTCTTCCCCCTTTAATACAAGGTTCAGCAGAAATAATGCTATTGAGTGTGGCTGGTATGGTAATAACATGGGTGTAATAATTTGTAGTCTGAATTTGAACCTTTCACCTAAAATGTCATATGGTGTGCTTGAGTGTGATATTGTTATGTTACGGAATTACATGCTTATGATTTTGTAATAAAAGATGTCTATGCAATAAAAAGGGGGTGTTATTTGTGTCAGACCCTGTATCTTCCAGACCTCCTGGAAAAAAAAAAGCCTGCTAGTTCTGACTGTTAATGACCTTGACTGCCTCCCACATTACATGACTGGCCGATGGTGACAGGTATATAGTGTTAATGGTGCAAAAGACTAGAATGTAGCACTTCACATCAGCAGTGAAGAAATGTAAGTAGATACAGTTGTTGCCTTTTCTCTTCAATCTCCCAGTAGAAAACAGCTAATATTTTGCCTCTGGTCTCATCTCACAGGGGGGTGGTGAGCTGTACAGGAAGCCAAGAGGGTAGACATCACAAGCCAAAAGAGAGACAACTGTGAAACAGATGAGAATTGTCTGATACTTCCTCCATGAGTCAATAGCAAACTGATACAAACAAAAAGATAGGGTTCATGGATACAAAACTTTATTTTTCCTATGGGGGAAAGGAGTTGGTGTGTTTGGTGTATGCCAAGCAGATACTTTATGATAAGGAAGAGGGAACAATACCCAATTTTGTGTCACTCTTTAAGCAAAATTAGCTTGATAAGGCCCCAGGAACAGGATGGGTGCTCAGTAAATGCATATTAAGTGGAATATTTCTTTCCAAATGCCATAGTCACTCTATTACTGTAGAAATAGTCAGTCTGCCCCTAGGAACATTACTGACCATTACTGCAATATTAACAATGGGTTCTCAATAAATATTTTTGTACTAATTTTCTTATTAACAGACTTCGGGTCTGAGTTTTCTAGGCCAAAATTTTACATAAGGATCAAGCTGACTTTGGGTATAGCTCTCTTATAATTGATCCATTTTACATGTTAGTTTTTGAGGCTGGAAGAGTCAGTTATTAGCTAAGATGCTCAAACCAAAATGTTCTATTTTATTTAGATTTTTTGTCATATACATTGAACAACTGATTGTATTGAAGAAACCAGGTATTTCACACTCTACGCCTGAAATCTCAAAGCCTGGTGTCTCCAGGGATGACAGAGGTGGGCCGGGGTAAGACAACAGGGTGCGCTGGCATGAAATCAAGAACACACGCCCATCTAAAAGGAAGGGCAGTCCCCCGGCTCTGGCAGACAGATGATAGAAGTTTTGTTTGTTTGTGGGCTGGAGCAGACACAGAGCTGTTTTTTGAAGGATGTCTGGGATTGTTCCACCACTGCTATGAAGATCATCCATCCAGGTGATGATTTTGATGACTTCTAAGTTTACACAAAAGGAGCCCAAGCATACCATCTGTCCCTTTGGTTTCTAACAACAGGGCTCTTGTTCAGCCAACGCTTCACAAGTCCCGCCTTCGGCCCTGGTCAGAGAATGCGGTCACAAACTGTCCCAATCTGGTTGGCAACCCGCCTAGCCTTCTACCAAAACACAACCAAAACAAACCAAACCGCAAGGGGAGGCAATGTTTATAGAGAATGTTCTCTCCACCTATTCAGCCAAGTGAATGTTTTCAAAACTCAGGAGTTCCTGAATTCTCTGTGAACATTTTGTAATCTTGTGTTTTCCTTCAATGTGTATTGTTAAAAAAAAAAAATAAATGTAAGCACATGGGTTATCTGGATGGCAACTCAGGATCTGAGCGCTGCCACGCCACCTCCGCTTCCACACGTGGGGTTTGTTATGCTAACACTCACCGCTGCCCTCTGCACTGGGCTTTCGGTATCTGCTCCCCCGTGTTGTGGGGCTCTCCAAATCAAGAGAGAACAGTTGCTACAGGCTTCTAGGCTCCAGCTGTGTGTCAAAACGATCTTGAGAACTGCTTTCCCTGAGTTGCATTTTCATATTTGCTCCTGCTTTTTACTGAGAAGAGTAGCCACAGGAAACAGGTTTTTGCATGGGTGGTATTAGAGCCACAGAGGACATTATCTGCTGCATCTTCTTGAGTTTCCATAAGAGAAGGGTGTTGTCCTGTCCAGTGAGTGGGCTTCTTTTCTCTAAAAACCAGAATAGTGGACCTGGCCCTAGCTTTCACGTAGGTGGCCAGGGAGCTGGGGGCCAGCCAGCAATCCAGCAGACAGACACTTATGGCCTGCGCACCTGTTGGTGCTTTCTTTTTGCTTTTCTCTTTCAACCTTGGTGTACTCCTCTATGGTCTGATTCTCTTTATTCATTGATATTTCACCACTATGAAATTGTACCCATTCTCACTGTAAAGTTGCTTCAATTGTTTGTGGATGAGCAAGGTTTCTCTCTCTCTCTCTCCCCCTCTCCCTCTCTCTCACACCCCCCCACCCCCGCACTCACATCCCTCTCTCTGCTTTTCTATGTGATAATAATGAATCTTTGATATGTGATATCCTTTGATGGCAACTTTATGACAATAGTAACACTTTCCCAGGGCACTAGGTGGCAAATAAATACCCCCACACAAGAGTGTGTGTGTGTATGTGTGTGTGCATATATCAAAAGAAGTCAAATACAGACCTTGAGACAGAATGTACTTAAACATTAATCTGCAGGATTATGAAGCTTCATAGTATTAGAGTTCCTAGTCTCATCTACATCTGAATGACTACTAGAGTAACAGAGACACTAACAACAGCACAAGAAGTAAGACTAAGATCACTCAACGCGTTTATGGTGGCAAGAAAGGGGAACCACTAGAAACACGGCGACTGTGCTCTGTCATCTCAACATTTCCTTATGGCAGATGCCAAGTGCTCTTTCTGCAGTCAGAGTTCCACAGAGAGGGGCGGGCCCTGAAGATGAACCCAAGCCACTGAGAGGAGGGTGTCACATTGGAGCGAGAGGTAAAGTTCCCACCCTGAGAAGACAGGCATGACACTTGGGTTTCTACAACCATGAGGCAAGGAGAGAAGGCAGGCCCTCCTCTTCATCACCCAGGACACAACAGCGCACTGCATTACCAGACGTGGTATTTCCAGGGGACAAAGACTGAAGTTTGAAGGGTGGGGCAGTAAAAGATGGAGGACGCCCACAAAGTAACCCCTCTGTGGGCTGACAGTAAAACAGCCACCTCCAGAGAGAGGTTCTAGGATGAGAGAGACACTGCATAACTGCAGGGTGACGAGCACTGAAAGGGTCGTGTCGGAGATGTTGTGAGTCCGGAGCAACCAGTTCCGTCTTAAACGGTATGAGTTAAATATTCACAGAAAATCACCTACAGTCAATTAAGCTGCAGTGGTACCAGAATTAAAGGTCTGCTCGGCCATTTGCTGATGTTTAACAGACACTACTACTGGCTGGATGATGATATGGGTGTGGAGAAGCACTGAGGGGAGATTCATGGATGCACGTGGAACCTTTTCTACACGTGCGCTCGTATTTACAAGCTCTTTATGTCAGGAAGCTCACCTCACTTTCTCTGTTCCCTGGAATGTCCACAACAGCGTTTCTGGATGTGAACAGGAGGTGGGAACACAAAACAGTAAGACTATCTGCGCTTGAAGCACAAGACCAAGTGCTTCACATATAAAACCTCACTTAATTTACTGTAATTCACTCCATTTTACAGATGTGGAAACTGAGGCCCAGGGAGGACAACAGAAGCCCGAATTACACAACTAGTGAGTGCAGGAACCCATTTTCAAACTGAGGTCATTCGGTTCCTGTCAACATTCTCTCTCAACCACAAAGCCGTCCTGCAAGCATTTCTTCAAAGCAAAGCAAAGCAAAACAAAACAAAACAAAACAACATGCAGCCACTGGACCAAACACCACAGGACACAATGAAACAGGACTCAACTGTCATAAAACCTTTCCTCTGGGAGAGGGGAAACTTGGGGGAAGGGCAGGTAATCTTCTGAACTGATTTCTTATAGGCAGTAGTTGGTACAGATGTTTCTGTAAGTGCAATTTTGTTGTATTTACACAAATCCATCCTCATTTTCCTTGTGAATCTAGGCATTGACTAAGCAATGCTCTACAATTACTGATGTCTCACTTGAGTTTTACGCTTTGTTTTTCTTCTGGAAATTCTGATGGAGGGGCACGTTTGAGGTTCACCTTCCTTCTAGTGGGCAAATCCAATAAACACCCTGTTGGCAAACACCACGCCCTCTCATGAAAGGTGAAAGGGAGAGGTGGATTCTATTTGAAGGAATCTTGTGACTGGAGAATCCTATTTCTGGGCCACAAGGCTCAAATGGAAAGCCGGCCAAGGCTAGTGACTGAGCCCTGGACAGAGATGTCCTCTCTATGCAGGAAAATGTTAACCTAGAGGAACGATGTCTATTCTGTTTTGAGTTGCAGCAGCTCCAATGTGGCCCATTACCTCCTGACAGCAAGGACGTGAGGGGAGGGTGCCCGGAGGAATATGATCACCAGCTCCATGATCTTTTTTTTTTTTTTTTTTTAAATACTAAAATTGCTTTACTATTGAAACACAGCAGACTAAGACAGCTCCATGCACTCTGCCAGTACGATTCCAAAACTCTTTCTGATGGATGGAAGGATGAGTCCCTCGCATCCTTTACCACGTGCTGGAATCTTAAGGAAACCTCCTTTCTGTGTGAGTTTCATCAAGTCCCTGAGTATATTCCCTGCTGTAGTAAAGGCAGAAACAGCTGGATGGAACCCTCCCTCCTCCTCCTCCTCCTGCACAAATGTGCTCTCTGAGAACAAGAGAAACCCCACGTACCATTAACACATTCAAAGACATCACAGCACTTTCCAGGTGTCCCGTCTCCACGAGAGACTATGCGGGGAATGGATCCCGCCGCACACACGGGGGGACCACATAAGCCAGTGCGACACTCGCATCTGAAACCAAAGAAAAGGGAAGGAAAACCCCATGAATAAACAACAACACAGAAGTCGGGAGACCACAAAGTGGCTGTGGCAAACGGGCTCCACGCTAGGACACTGTCCTGCTTAGCTGGTGTCACCGGGGAATGGGGAGGGAGCTCTAACATCATTTGCATTCCATGTAACTAAGGCTCGTTTGCCTACTATACACCCGGATTTTTAACTTTTACCATTTTGACAGAAGTATTTCCAAAATGCATTACTTCATTTATTACTTAACTAGAGCAGTATTGAGCATAACATGTTCTTGATGACGCGGGGCCATTTTTATATGCATACATTATGTTATTCCATAAATCAGCGAGGCCTGGAGAGGCTGCCGCGGAATGAGTGCTGCTGAGTTCAATGGCCCCTTGTTGCTGCTTTGCTGCTGACCTTTAGGTATTTTGCAGAGATTTTCCTGGCTCTTCTTCCAGCTATTAAGTTGTTAGCTTTCCAGTCTTTTCTTTTCTTTTTGTCTGTGATTGTGTCTAGTAGCACCCTCATGCTGATCCACACTAATTAATTCATAATTGCGTCTACCAGAAGAAATGGACTCTGACTGAAGACTGAGGAGCTGTCTATAAATAAGGGGTGTGAGCTTTTCTAAGTGGACTTTGTGGCAGCTGTTGGGAAGAGGAAAGTCTTAATTCTTGGATCTTCTAAGGTGCATGTGTGCATTTCTTGCCACAGGCACGAATGAGGTGTTCCGTGAACTTCAACTCTGCTGTGAAAATTTGCCTGAATGTAGAAAAATAGAGGCAGGTACAAATCAGAGGAGGAAAAAAATATGTGGTCAACTCTCTGGTGCTGATCTGTTAGGAGGCAGGAAAGGAGAGGTTCAGGGCAGCAGGGGATCAGGGCGGAAATGTCACTCAGGCAAAGGGCAGCTCGCTGCCTGCCCTGGGCTTCCCCTGGGGACGGAGTGTGGTGGGAGGGTGGAGAGGAGGACTATGGGAGTTCCTAGGTAGAAAGAAGTGAAAAGAAGACATCCTAAAAGGAGACATCCTTATGGGAAGCATATGGGTATTTATGTATAATTGAGGTCAAGAGCAGGAGAAGGTCCCGTTCCCAGCAGGGGAGAACTATTAACACATTCATTAATTCTATTTTATTCCCCCTTCTTAAGTGATTATTTTGTTCCTCCATCTTTCTTTGGATCTTTAATAAAATATTCCTGTAGTCTGCGAGAACCTCAGTCATCAGGCCCAGGGAACTGTTTAATTACATTTCTCGTTAACTGTAGAACTAAAGGTAACAAATGGAAGTTACAATTTGCACAGAAGATCATCAAAGCCACTGGAAAGGTGTGAATGGCCTCCCTCAGGGTCCGCCTTCTCAGGCCTCTTCCATGTGGGGTGACTGTTACATTGGATTCCTGAGAGACACAGGTGTTAAGAGATAATTAAGGTTTTGCTGCAATGGTATTTCTGCCTATGATTTAAAATAAATGTTTGCCTGTTTTCTGTGAGTGGAGCTGGGAGCTCTCGATTTATAATCTGTATTCCTACTGGACAATCATCTTCTAGGACTGAGTAAATATGAGCTGGGCTTTTGGTCCCCTGTGAGGTTATCCTATAGTCTTTCATTTTTAGGTACCCAGCCACTGCAGTGCTAAGCACATAACCATAAACTGCGATACTGCAGTAGCAATATACTGTTTACACTTATTGCAACGGACACTCTTAAGTATTGAGAGGCCACACCCTGGTCCCAATATCTGGATGTGATTACAATGAAAGACTTCCACAAGAATAGCTGGGGTTCACAGTCTTGCCTACTAATGTGTTCCACTCATTTTAATTTAAAAACCAAAGAGCACACTATCAACCAGAAAATATGTCTTCATATGTTGTCCTTCAACCCTTCAGTGAGCTTTACTGAATATGTATGTGCCCTTCTGTGCCTGGTTCTCTGCTAGGCTGTCAGAAACCATGCCAACCTGAAAACCCTAAGTCGCTCTAAGTCTTCTGTTTCCCCTTGAACACTGAATCTCTGTCCCAGCACCTGCATGTCGCGAAGGACCTGACACTGTACACAGCTGCCTATGAACCCACTTGGAAAACGAAAAGCCTTCAGGCTGAAGCTTTATGTTCAGAAGGACTGAATGTTAAAGATCCAAGGACGCGGATGGCCTGGCTTGGGCTGGCTGCCTCCTCCACGCACCTCCCCTTCTCGGCATCTCCCTCGGCAAGCCCGCCCCACCTGGTGCCATCAACGGACTTCTCCCAGCTTCCCCTGAACCTGAGGATGGCAGGTGTTAAAGACCATTAGCACCTTCAGAGAGAAAGAATTTATGAAGGAACAGGGAGAGGTGAAAATCTGGACTCATGACAGATATAGATCACGCAACTACTCGTGGGGTTGAAGCTTTATGAAACAGCCATTGTTTTGCATGTTGAAAACAGTCAAATAGGAATTTCACACAGTTCAACATAATACAGGTGACACGGGGTTATCTTTTGACAGGTCTGTCTACACTCATTCTGCCAGGTAACAAATGGGGGATACTGTCAAAACCCTTACTTGGCAGGGAAATTCAGTATGTCCACGAATTACATGAGTCCAACGTAGTTTTCTAAAAGGCTTCAACCGAATTACGCTTCCCCTTTACAGATGAGAATGGGGAGGCAAAGAGCCTCATCAGCTGCACTGAAATTAGATAAGACTTCCTGTCCTGTAGGCTCCACGAAAGGGGACTAGATGTTCTAGAGAGTCAGAAAGAGGAAATGCTGAAACACAGAACTGAAGCATGCAAACCATACCTTGTTCTCATCACTTTTTGTTTTTATCCTTTTTTTGGACATCATTACCCCCCCACCCCACCCCACCATCCTCCTACCTTTAACCCCAATGCCCTGAATAAAGAGCAAGCAAGGGCGTGGAGAAAGCGTGGATCAGCGGCAGGAGAGGTGGGCTAACACGAGGCAGAGAGACGCTGATTTAACCCGATGCCACCCCTGACCCCTCATGTCCGGAAACCCTCCCTCCCCCTCAGTGTCTAGACTCTAACCTGGTCCCCTCTCACCCAGCTCTCTGCTCCCTAACCATGCCTCTCCATCCTGGGGCTCAGCTCCTCCACTTCATACAGGAAAACCTGCACTCGCTCCTCACTTCACTGATCATTCTCTCGGCCTCACACTGCACGCTCGCAGGTCCGCACATCGCCCCTCGCAGCCCTCCTCTTCACTTTCCTCGTGCTAAGGCCAGCCTGCTGCTCCCCAGACGAGCCCTGCGCCCTGCCTGCACCGCCCTGCCTGCACCGCCCTGCCTGCACCGTCTCCGCGCTGCTCACCCTATTCCCTCCCGAACACCCCTCCTCCAGCCCGCAGCTCCAGCTGTCTGTCTAGATGCCATCTGTCTTTCTGGGCCAACCTCAAATAATAACTATAGTTTTTTAAGGCCCTTCCCTCTTGCTGTTTGGTGGTGACTTGACTACCCATCTTTCCACAAGCTCTCTTTGGATCTATCATGTATATTCGTGAAATAAATACTGTTTAACTGAAAGAACTGGAGATGAATAGAAGAGGCACAATATTAACTAAACAAAAGAAAGTGAGAAGGAAAGCAGTGAGATTTCTATACAGTGAACTGTAAAAATAAAGTACTTAAGGCAAAGCTATTATATTTGGATGCTACCTTGAAACACAAGTGTCGAGGGCTTTAAAATTTTAAAAAGAAATAGCTTTACTGAGATGAAACTAACAGTGTAAAATTTACCCTTTTTTCTTGTATAATCCAGTGTTTTTATATTCACACCGTTGTGCAACCAGCACCGCTACCTAACTCTAGAACATTTTCATCACCTCGAAAAGAAACCCTGTGCTCGCATCACCCTCCCCCTAGTCCCTGGCAACCACTAATTTATGTTCTGTCCATATGGATTTGCCTCTTCTGGACAGTTCATATAAAGAGAATCATACAATACATGGGCTAAGGGCTTTTTAGCTTGACACAGGAAACAACCTGTATTTACAATGTGCAGAAAAATCAAGTCTCTAATTTTAACCTCAGTATTAAGATAATGATCAATTAAGGTAGCATATTAATAAATGTTTGCATAATGTAATCACTAATCGCAGCTGTAGCCAGGTGGGTTGGTTAAGCTGTCTTTTCTTCTCTAGAACAGGTGACAGATTCAGCTCAGGGGGCATCCGCGTGCCCGAGAACAATGACGAACTGCACTCAGAAACCATCTGAGCCCCTAGAGGGCACTGCCTTCCTTAGGAGGCCCCTGCCGGCTCGCTCCGCCCGTGGAAAGGCAGTGCAATCGCGGACTGCACAGGCAGTCCCAGGCAGGCCAGAGGCTCGGCACGGCTTACAAGGTGCCTCGAGTCCGGCCTCCTTATCTTCTAGCTTCCAGATTCCACCGGTCCCTCCTCAGGCCCCGCAGTTGCGCAACAATGGCAACCTGCCATTCGCTCAATCCACCCGCCCCGGCCCCTTATCGCTCTGTGCCTCGGCTCAGATGTCCACCCGCTTTGAATCCCTGCCTGCCTTTCGCCCCTGGTGAATTCTGCACAGCTTCAGACCACCCACTCGACAAGGCCTTCTCTGATCAAAAAGCGACCAGGCTTCATTTTCCTTCCTCTGACCTTCAACAGCACCCAGGGGTACTGAACTCTTGGAGAGTATCTGCTCATCCTACAGAATCAAAGTCCTACTTTTTCTCCTGTGAATTCCCCCTGTGCAGCAGGAATGCCTTATTTGTCTTGTAAATGAAAACAATGAATGATAAAGGCATCCGAAGAATAATATGGAAAAAACACTTTTTTTTTCATGGCTCATACGCCAGAGGTTAGACCAAGCATGGTTTTTATAGTTGTTTTTATAAATTTTATTCTGAGAGCTAATAGGTGCTTTTCAAAATCAGTGTGTGGAGGGAAAGACTATGGCATATGTCTGGAATGCAGATTCCAGGATGCTAAACACAAAGACTTTTCCTGCTAGTGCAGGTGAGGGTTCCAGCATCTGCCTGGACATTGTAATAAGCTCTCCAGGAGATTCCCCTCAATGGAGCCTGGGGCCCACTTTCTCAGAAACTCCCTTCTTGAGGTGCAGGCTCTTGATCACCATCGCTTAATTTGCACTTTCCATTGAAAGAAGTCAAGATCAACTAGTTTTAACGTTATAATGAGAATGATGATTATTAGCACTTCCTCTCGATCATTTACAAAAACTCTTTCCTGTGAAACATGTGCAGCGAAGAAAAAAACTACTTTATTTACAATCATCCACCAGAAAATGTGTGACCAGTAGGCATGCCACTTAAATTCTGGGATGCTCAGTTTTCTGAGCCATAAAATGAGATGGCTAGACCATAATGAGCTTGCTCCTAACTATAAAATCCCACGGTTCTATTAGTGCCGACCCCATTCCCATCACTGCCACGGTGTGCATCTGGCTCAGCCCTCCCTGCTTCCTGCCTGCACTCTGTCCCTGGGGTGCACCACAGCCTCACACGGCATGCTGGCCCCACCCCCCTCCCCGCTCACCGAGCACCTCAACCTTCAGGCCAAGCTCAAGCTGGGCCTTCTCCTTGAAGCTTTTTGGGTCTTTCTTTTTTGGAGGGAAGAGTATACTTACACATCTACTACTCTTTTTTTCTTTCCCACTAATGAAGTCCGAGGGCAGGAGAACAAACAAAATGCCCAACACTGGTGTTTCTGCATCACTAGACTTGTCTTCCCAACCAGGTTATGGCTTCATTACTAAGTAGGAGAATCAATATTTGTTTCGCCAGAATGACTCGAGAAATAGTAGAGGAGGATGAACGACAGGGAGTTGCTGGAAGAGGCCGTGGGACGGAGGGGACCTGTTGGCCACTGCCGTGCCATTGAGCAGAGCCCAGAAGAGCCCCTGGAATGTGCCCCCGTGGCGGGCGCCAAGCAGAGCTGAGCGTAAATGCTCTTCAGACATTCCCCTATAATAAGCTCCTTCTACAGAGGAGGAAATCTGGAAGCAGCAGACTCCTCCTGCTCCCCAAGCGGATCCTTATCCCTGTCCGTATCCTGGAGGACAAACAGCTCCGTGGGGTCATCTGCAAACGACATCTCCCAGTACCGGATTTATTCCACATTCGAAGGGAGGGCTTGAGCCCTCCAAAAGGGGAGGGCCACTGTCTAGAAATCAAAGACCACTCTTCATAGGTGGAAGGGAGGTCTCCTTTTAGTCAGGAAACAAGGACAGACGAGGAATTGAGAGGACGAAGTACTTGTACTACTAGGATTCCACAGTGTAGCAATGAAATAACTGTCAGGAATGAAAATTACAATGACACATAAAACATTCCTATTCTATAAAAAGCAGCTTCGACTTTAATTAAATCTGATGTACTATCTTTCTACTCATTAACTTGCTTAACTCTTTCCAGAAATGTGTAAGTTTTAAGAAGAGGCTGCAAAGAAAACATCCAAAAAGAAATAGGCTTCCCATCCAAGAGTCAAGCTACCCTGATGCAAAACCACACTCCTCCCCAAGGAAGTTTGTGAGTTTTCTCACGTCTCCTCAGGAGAGACTGACTACTCTCTAAGTCACAAACCCTCCTTCCTATTTTCTTAGGCTAATTCCTGTATGATCTCCTCGCATTTCGCCCACCCAGGCTGGGGAACATTCTTGTATGATCTCCTCGCATTTCGCCCACCCAGGCAGGGGAACGTGTGTGTCAGCGCAGCAGGCACACGGCCCGCTCCGAGGATGTCCCTCCCTTCCAGCGTCCAGCATTCCCCTTCACAGTAGCTGTCACCTGTGCAATCAGAAACGACACATTCTTCACTCTCCCTTCTGAGACAACCGCAAAATCACCCTACATTTTCTTGGTGGTGGTTACTGTATTTTCCTTCGGGGGCGGGACAGGTGCTCCAATATGGGGAAGGTAAAACTTGAGGGATATTAGGTAAAGTATTCCTTTGTATTTCCTAGTAATAATAACCAAGTCCACTGTAGGCCCTGAATAAAGCAGTCTTTATAGTCCTCCTCTCCTACCCCAAGGCTGCTATGTGGCTCAGGAAACTTATGTTAAGGTGCTAAGTTAAAAGAAAAAGTGGTATGAAGTATAGGAAAATGGAAGTTGTAAGTCCGCATGGTTTCTATATACTTTATAAAATTATCTTCTAGAGCCATGCCCCATGGTCAGGAGGTGTCATGACAAGAAAGCGATGGCACCGTACACGCATCATTAACTCCACGTGACCAGCGAGGGAAGAGGGCTGGAAAAGTTCCCGTGGGACTCGATGCCCCCAATGGCAGGGGAACCAGAGGCCCAGAAACATCGCTGCAGAGAATCCCCGCGGCCCAGGGTCCGGCTGAAAACGTGACCTCTGGGATCTGGGAGGCGTCCTGAACCACAGTTGAGTCAGCCCGACAATCTAACAACCAAGTCCCAGCCGTGAAAGGCCCTCAGCCTTTACTTCCTGAGGTCGTGGTGGGCCAGCTGACCTCAGACAGTGCAAAGGGGGCGGGAGTGAGAGGTGCATGGAAAAGGAAGACCGGTCCGGAAGAGAGGAAACAGGCACATTGCACTCTGGGAAAAAGGAGGAGTGGGTTTGGATGTATAAGTTTTAATACAGCAACATAAGGTATCCTCACTTCAGAGTGAGAACTGTCAACTGCACGAGAAGTGCATGCTTTGGAACTTGGAATCAGCTTGTTTCTGAACAGGTAATTATTTCCTTCCTATTTGTTCAGGGCGTACATGCAGCAGGGCACTAAGCTGGGGGGTGACTGGGGACACACAGGGTCCTGGTCCTCAGTTTAGGGAGGTGCCAACTATATAATCACAAATGAGAGCACAGTGGGACGTGGGCAGCTGCATCTCTGCCCAGGGGCCGGGGAAGAACAAGCACCAGTGGTATCAGGACAAACTTCTTCCTGAAAACCTGAGCAAAGTGCCGCCGCCAGGGCCGTGAACCTCTTCCAGAGCCGCCCGGGGCGGAGCTGGGGCTGCCGCAGCTGCCCGTAAGCATGTGTCCGCTTGCACCCACGAGGGCTGTCAGTCCCCAAGCCTCTCATCCTTGTCATCAGTGCAAGGGGCACGATCCTCCGGTGCCCCACCCTCCAGGGAACGCACACCCCCAGAGCCCTGCTCGACTTCCCAGGGACTCACCCGTCTGCGCCACCTTCCCTGTGCTCCCAATCTTCCCTTCGCAGACAAACTCTCCCAACCCCTAAACATCATCACAAAGGGCGCTCATCTCTCCCCTCCTGCCTACCTGGTTCGCCTGAAAATGTGGTTCCCTTACGGCCGCCTCCAGGGAGATGGCAAACTGCCCCACGCTTACTGACTCACCTGGGCTGGAAGGGAGCTCCACGGCCTCCAAGTTGCCCTCTGGCAAGCCCCTCGTCATTGCTTTCCCCTCTCGTGCAAGCCCTCCCCGCTCTGTGGCTGCGTCTCCTATCCATTTCCTAAGGGGGCAGGGTTTCAGAGGACGCACTCTGATATCAGCCTTTGGCTTGAGTTCTGGCCACTGCACCACATGTAAAATGGGATCATTAGAGTACCCATATGTCATAGGACTGCTATGTAGATTAAACCGAGATGTAAAAAGCACCTAGGATAGTGCCTGGAACACAGAAGCATTCCACACCTGTTAGCTATTTTATGTAATTAGAAGTTGGCAGGCTTCGGTGCCTATGTGGACGGAGCATTTTCATCACCCTGACCTCACCTGACCTGTTGGAATCCGGTGATCCTGGCTGCCCCCTCCCCACCCTGCACTCTAGCTACTTACTCTTATGGCCACAGCTCTCTAGTATCCCTCAAGTCAAGCATCCTACTTGCTGATCACAATGGTTCACCCAGTTCTCTCAGGCCTATGCTCCCTCTACGCTGGCACTCCACACTCACTGGGACATCGACGGCCCAGACCCTCCCCTTTCTCCTTGGCACGGGCCTTGTCCTGACTGCACCTCCTTAAGGACACAGCCCCAGATCCTGCCAGGTACCTGAACTGCCACCTTCGTGATGCCGTTAAACTTCCTGCCCTTTAACCTGCATTCATATCCCAACCCCAAGTCCCTTGACCCCAACCCCAAGTGTGCAGAACCCAGAGATGCAAACGTGAATGTCTTTAGGAGCTGGGCAGGAACCCTGGAAGGGCACAGAGATCCTACAGGTGACTCAACAGGGGGTCTGCCCCTCAACGGCGCTTCACTGCTCCTTCTGCGTAGAAAACAGATGGGCGCTGTTCCCAAGCCTTTTACATTGCTCAAGAGAAGCCATATTTTTATGGGAGTCCTCCCAGTTTTTAAATGGTGATGACTAATTTAAAGATGGCCCCTCCCCCCAAAAAAGGCCAAAAGAAAACATGTCTCGGGGGGTCAAATTCAGCCCCCAGGCTGCCAAGTACAAACTGTGATTCAAACCGATTGCCGCCTCGGTGCTGCTGAGGGCTGCTGGGAGAAGCACACGCCCAGCAGCAGCTGGCCTGCCTCTTCAACGCGGAAGTCCCTCACGTGGCTAACGAACCTCCACTCACCCCCAAGGACCACCTCTTCCAGGATGCCTTTTCTTTCTTTCTTTTTTTTTTTTGACTAGAGGCATGAGGATAAATAGCTGATGCTACGTGTATGTGTGTGCAGGGTGGTGTGAGGGGAACAGACGGTGAGTGTCCATCCAGTGTGGAAGAGCAGAGGGAAGGACATCCTAGGAGGGCAAAGCCTACTCAAATGTACAGAGGGAGGGGAAAAAAAGGCAGAGTGTTTAGGTTGGAGCAATGGTTCAGCCACTGGGAGTATATTATGTATCGGGATGGTGCCTGGGGGCTGTTGGAGGACTTGCTGGAGACGTGGTTAGTGGGAGGGCAGGCCAGGGAGAGGTACTAAGGGGACTTGCATGTTGCACAAAGAAGCATCTTTAATTGAAAGCAATAGGAAAGTTATAAAACATTTAAAGAAGGAATGCAGTCTTGCACAGGGGAGGTGCTCTGAGGAGAAAACAAGAATTGTCATGAATTCTATTCTTCTTGAATCATAAAGATAGGTGGGATTAGGACTCATGTTTTAAGTTACAAAACATATTAAAGTTTAAAAAGCAATGACCACAATGGCCTAGAATGCCCTTTCCTCTTTCTCTGTCTGCTGAACTCTGACTCATTCTTAAAGATTCAGCTCAAAAGTCAAAACCGACAGTTTTCCCAGTCGGAATTAGTATCTCTTTGTTCTGTGAGCTTTTCTTTTTTGCACACTTCTTCTTAAGCATGTAGAAGTTTAAATGGTGATTTATACATGTTTGCCTTCCCTTTAGACTGTAAGCTGCCTGACACCAGTGACGACACCTTGTTCCCACCAGGCAGCACAATGCCTGGCACATGATAAACACTCCAATATTCATTTCCTGAACAGACCCAAACACTATGAGATACTGATGTTAGCACCTGCCACAGATCAACTATTATAAATATAATTAAAAACACTGAATATCTACCTGTGCTGGGCACTGATGAGAAAGAGATAAATAAGGTGCATCCTTGCCTTCAAAAAGCACACAATCTAATGTCTTAGGAAGTGTCCTAACAGCCTTCAAGAACTCAAGGCTTAGCTATGGAAATCAAAGCACTTGACCGTACTATCACAAGAGCCATGAGATACAATTTCTTTCCTTTTCAAACATAGGCAAGGTCAGAAAATGATCTTTTAAAAATACAGTTGTCTGTATGGTATATTCACAACAGACTAGCTGAGCACGAAGTCCAAGAGAAACTAGCTGTCTCTACTTCCAGTGTCTCAGTTAAGCCACTTAAGGTCTACTGGGCAATCAGAACCCCAAACCCCCTGCAAGCTGTTGTCCACACAACAATAAGGAGCCCTGTCACTTCCATCCAATGTAAAGGTGCAAATGAAGAGTGAAATACAGTCTACGACATCTGGGGTTGCTTTTGGCATTTCCAGAACACAACTCATTTTAACATTTTCGATTTGCTTATCAGTGATGCAAATAACTTCCCAATCCATCTTTGCAGAACTGTCCGGAGCTATTCTGGTTGCCTTGTCATGAGGATGACAAATCAACAAGGGCAGGGAGGGAAAGCCCCCAGAGGTTCATGTTCTCTACGCAGTGGGTTCTGCTTTCCAAATGTATTGCAAATTTAACAGAATTCAGCTGAGTTACTATCTTTCAGGGAGAGGCAGAGGCCCATGTGGACCAGGCTATAAGCCACTGAAAGCCATAGTGAGAGCTCTGTTTCAGGACTGAATCATGTAAGACTAGGTGCTGGTCAAATTCACGGTGGAACACAAAAGGCTTCCACGTGTATAGGACGTGCAGAGCTTCCACATATGAAGTGAATTATTGACAAATTAACGTCTCTACCAGGGAGATAGTTCATCTCCAGTGGCCAAGGGCTCTACTTCTAGGAAAGCATATTTTCTTCAATCTGGGGATACGTCCAATAATAACATGGAATTCCTACAACTATTTTGTTTTAAAAACATCGGAGTTTAATATAGACTCTGGCTTTTTTAGTTATGAGTTGACTTGTTCTTTTGGGCCAAAAATTACTGTGACAGAGGGCAACAGAATAGATGTTCTTTTCTTAGTTGAGAAAGACGGGCTTCAAATACATTTCCAAATTTTTTCTGCATGTGTTTAAAAACAGAGAGAATGCTACCATGATAGCATAGCATGTCAAGAGTTAGAAGTGTTTTAAATCTGTGCTATGCTAATGCATACTTTACATATTGTATAATTTAATTTTACTTATCCCCTTAAAAACAGCTGGATAAATTATCCAAAATAAAGGAAAAAACCAAAAAGTGAATGGAATTAGAGAAATTTGCATACTAACAGACTAATCTTTTTCAAAAAAGGAAAACTAGAACTATTATTAAGTGCCAACTTCTGTGAGACAATGTCTTGGGAACAAATGGACATAATAATTAATTACAAGGCTCTTAATATGATGTCCTTTTCAAAATGCACATTTAGGGACATCTCCACTAGCTATTCGAATAGGTATTATACAAGCAATTTAATTACCTAGCACAATGTTAAAAACATATGGGTCTACAGTAAGAATTACTTAATGATCTAAAGAGCTTAACATTGTCTCAAGGAACTAAGGAGTGCTCCCTGTGCTATGAGAAAAGAAAAGAAAAGAAAAAAGAAAAGAAAAGAAAAGAAAAGAAAAGAAAAGAAAAGACTTGTCAGGGCCAAGCCACCACCTGGAAGTTTCAGGCTCTGACATGTGTGTCTGATTGGGCCCATGTGCCGGTGTTCCTGACCCTGTGTCATCTCCCATCCCTTGCCCCTCAACACCCTCCTAAAGGCTTCAACCAGCAGAATGATGGGCTGAGTGAGGCTCTGGAGATAGGAGTTGACTGAGGAGTTCTGGAAAACTCACCCACCCAAGTGTAAGTGCGTTAGCAAACAGAAAGCTAAAGGACTCTCGATACTGCCCCTCCAAGACTGTTGTTAGACAGGAGCAAATGGATTACTCAGAGATTATTAGAGCAGAGGAATAAGAAAGTCCACCGAGCTCGCAGTAAGGTGGGAACCATACGGTTCTAAGATCTGAAAACACAGGCAAATAGGGAGGGATACACAAGTCATCATCAGTTATTCTGTACGTGTGTGCTTTTGAGAAGGTCCTTCCTATCTTACTTTGGACTTAAGGCTGGCATTATTACTTTAAAGCTTCTTCTTAAATTCAGTTTTTATTATTTGGTACAAAGCCAGTCTATTAATTATTTTCTTGGCAGATTAGCCTGTGTGTGTGTGTGTGTTCCCTTCTTATCACCTTCAAAAGGTCTGCAATGTTTTGGAACTGGCTGGGGTGATATCTGTAAGGTGTTGAGCTCCTTCAAGCCTGGCCGACTTATTCATCACCATACCCCACATCAAGCCCCGTGTTCTCCGTCTCCCGTGAGTCTTTGCCATTTAACTGAGCACATTCAGATCTGGGCCTTGTTTTCACTCACTGTAGCTCTGAGGTTAGATTAATTCTGATTTAACTCAAGCTTCTGAAGAAAAGAGGCCACCTGCCAAAGATTCCATTCCGCTGGCCACATCCAGTATTGAGTCAATTTTGGCCTGTGAATTCTGGAACCCATGAAAGCTCCATTTCTAAATATCCATATCTAATCACAAGAAACAGTGTGCTAGCAATCTGCTAACATTGTTATCATAATACAATATCACACTGACAAGACAAATTTTCTTGAGAGCGCAAAGAAGCCAGGACTGTGGAATGGAAACTAAGCATCCTGGATTTTCAACATGAAGCAGCAGAGTATGAATATCTAGATGTTAGAGTAAAAGTAAATTCCTGACCTTCGCTCTTGCCACTGCCTGTAAACCTGACATATCTCGGATACGATGGGGTTGGCATCCTTCCTTTTATCTTATTTCACTTCCTGGATATGAGCTGAAAATTGTCTTCTAAGAATAAGGTCTTATACAAGATAAACAAAACTGAGGCTCAAACAAAAACATGGAACTTAATTCAGTGGACTGCTTTTTATTTTAAGAGACATAGAAAGAGATGATCCAATCAAAGTTAGGAACAAAGAATCAGAAACTCTTCCATGAATATCATGCTGTGTGTCTACATGTTTGTATGTTAGTGTGAAATAAAGAAAAATGCAACAAGAACACAGAGGAGCTAGATAAAGAGGAGTCACAGGGAAGAGAGACAAAGACAGGACCTCGGGAAAGTACAGTACCAGTAGCTGGAGGAAACAAGGACAGATGTGGGTTCAGGAGACCCAAGCACAGCATGTCGTTCAATGAAGGTGAAAAGTAAACATAATTCTTTTGATTTTCTTTGGACCTTCTCCCCTTCCTCTCATTATGCAAACCATGAATTTCCCCCATTATCTTCTGAATCCTGGAGTTTTCTAAAATTTCCCTTCACCTTTCTTTCCGAAGACTCCCCTGTCACCAGCAGTGTGGGCTCCTTTCCCTCTAAAGGGTTTGGGAAAGTCCAAGAATTTAAAGGGAGAAGTTCCTGTACTTCTGCGATCAACAAACCCCTCTTCTCTTCCTTCTCTCTCAGATAAGAAAGCAGACCCGGATGAAGCAAGAGGCTTGTCCACATTCATGCAGAAATGGGCTTGGATTCATGCACTCTCTCTCTGCACAATTCCAGGTGATGTGGGGAGGAGCGTTGTTCAGCTGCTACACAGTCTACTCACATGGACTTTGCTCATAGACTACAATAACAAAAGCAAGCGCAGGACATGGAATATTAGGTCTTCTGTGTGGTAGGACCAGGGAAGGGGCTCAGGATGACGGGGACAAGGCTGCCTGGTGTGTTCTGTACTGGCCTGGCTCTGCCACTCACCAGGCAGGGCCCTTCCAGCTCATGAGGCTCCATTCTCTGAAATGGGACAGCCACCCGGCCTTGCCTCCTAGGGGCAGGGGGTAGGTAGGGTGGGGGTGTGAGTCCGTGCGCGTGTAAGGAGAAGCACTAAGATTCCGGCTTGACTACACTTCCAATGCAAAGTCACACATCAGTCAACATTTTAGCTAGCATGTAATCTAAATTCTTTAAATATTTTGGAGTAAGAAAAAAGGTTTAAAATGTTTCTATATCTCGATTTAAAAATAAAACAGTATTCTTGCATAGTGTCTCAGAAAGCAAGAGACATAAATGCTCCCAATATAGGTTCTCAAAGAGAACCAGACCCTTTAGTCAGAGAGCGGGAGCCCGGGGGGAGCTTGGGAACCTGGCGGGCTCACTGTGCACAACCCAGAAGAAACCCTATTTTAAGTTCTGAACACTGTAAACAGTGACTTATTTCCACCACAAAACAATCGCGTTGGATTTTTCTCAATAACTTTTAAGAAATGTGTATTTATAGACAGAAACTGGTAATGGAACATTTCAGGACAAAAAGTTCGGGACGAATCTCATTAAAATGAATTTAGAATGGGTGACTGTCAGTAACATATTACATTCATTCATCTTCTTAATAAAAATATAAAAATAGTTACATAACAAATCAAAATGCATGAGGTATCGAAAAACTCATTTGACTTAGAGTGAAAGTGAATAATGTAGAGCAGTATTGCTGTCTAGATTTTTAACTAGTTAATGTCTACCTTGGAAGCCTCTATCTAAAATGATGGGTGAAAAATTACAGAGGTAAGATTCTGTACAGTTGGGCACACACATTGGAGAGGGCAAAGAAGGAGTAATGTTCAGGAAAAAATTGGGCCCTAGGAGCTCTCTTCCTGAGAAATAGCCCATCTGGACTGAGGTCTGGGCGGGCCGCCAACATGGATGCCCAGATGGACAGCGCAGACTGGACTGACCCTCCGCCACATCTGGTGGGTCTGTTTCTCCCACACAACCATGATCTGATCAGCCATTTTTCTTGAGGAGAAATTCTATGCAATTTCTTCAAAAGGCTTTTCTGTGTGTTTGTTTTTAAAACTGGCCTGGTTTCCCCAAGCAGATCTCATGGCATTCCCTGTTGGGTGACGAGGGAACCCCTCATTTAACGTGGTAGTCACAACGTTCCTCAAGGAGAGGAGTTAAAAATAGCGGTTGGCTAAGTGAATTTTAAAGCCGAGGTGGTGCTCCGAGGCTCCTCAACCGTGTGTCTGCTCCTTGGCGAAAGGCAGCTGCTGCAGGGAAAGCAGCTTCACAACCAGGTTGCCTGAGTTATACCCGAGGACCAGAGCCTCACGGATAAAAGGACATTCATCTCCGGAAAAGGTCACATAGCTACAGCCCCCCACCCACTTCCCATCATCAGAAAACAAAGCCTAACAAGTACCTATATGAATAAATGTATGTTATGGTGAATTTAAAAATGGCCACAAATTCTTTGCAGGTTTTCCCACCAAGAGGTAGCATCTACTGTCCTGCTCTTTAATAAAATCAGGGCTTTCCTAGTGACCTGCTGTGACCAACAGAATGTGGTGGAAGTGATGCTGTATGAATTCCAAGTCCTGGGCTGTTAAGACTTTGCCACTTCCGCTCTTGATTCTGCCACCAGGGAAAGCACCCAGGGTGAGCCCCTTCCGGCCATCCCGGTTGGGTTCCCAGACACGCGAGTAACATCACCTTAGCCCACCCAGCCCCTGGAGACCTGCCAGCTGACTACAGAAAAAGCAGCCACATAACACGCAGACAGGAGAAATAATAAATCAATGTTGTTCTAGGCTATTACATTTGGGGGTGGCTTGTTACACAGCAATGAGTAACAAACATACGTATACTGTGTTAATATGTACTATGCTGATATATAGATGGGTGGATGCTATCTAAATTCATATTCATCAATATATTTTCTGGACTTTAAACCACTAAAACCCATTATTATAAGAAAAAACTGCAGTGGAAAACTTCGATTCAAGCTTCTGAATCGAAGAATCTGGATTCAAGACTTGGACCTGCTCTGTCCCTTGTGCCAGAGAGCACGTATGATTTTGCACAAGCCACTTATTCTCTTGACGTCAGTTTTCATACCCTTAAGTTCCTCACGGAGTCAGAGGATAATGAGAACAACAAAAGCGAAGGCTTTGTAAACAGCAAGGCACGTTCCATAGTTAAGCTGTCACCGGTATTGCTACCCACGGGTTACTTACAGATGTTTTTGTTTTTCCTTCTCGGCAAAGACGATACCTGGATCCAGGTATCTGCCGCACCTGTCTGTGCTGTAGGTTTCCTTTTGCGCGCAGGCGTTTGGGTGCACACCTGCTCGGAGCACCCCAAAGGCCTTCCAAAGACCGCAAAGTGTCCTGGGCCCCCGGGACAGCCCTCTTTTCCTTTCTGTCATCATGCGGTGCTTAGGCCCAGGGCCGCCTGTTCCCTTTCAGCATCTCCTGAAAGGTGTGGTGAGCTGCCTCCACAGTCCCGCGCCAAGAGAAGAGAAAAGGACGGAGAGAACTGGCAGGGCGCCCAGAAACTTAAACCAAGCTGGGGGAAGGGTGCATGAGGAATGACTAAAAGTTAACTACATCACACACAAGAATGATGTCCAAACAGAGAATGAACTTCAGGAGGAAACAGAGCAAAAGAGGGAACATTCAGGAAAGGGCATTAAGGAAAAGCAAGAGATGCGGCAAGGAAAGTAGGTATAACCTCTCCTTAGAAGGGGCAGGGGCGGCGGGTAAAGCAGCACTTGTCAGGGGAGGAAGGAAGGAGATCCCCATGCGTGGAAAGAACACCTGGAGGTGAGCGTCTGTCACGTGTTTAAGAGCTCAATTCAGGTTTGATGAATGAATGAATCACTGAGTGAATGACTGAACTGAAAACAGACAACTCTGAAGAAAATCTACAAATTGAGCCAAGACTCACCCTGATACATAGCAGTCGGAGGCCTGAATGGGTGAAATAGTCCCACTGGGAATGGCAAGTCTATTCTGATGGGAATGAAGGAGGAAGACGCTTATTCTTTTAGATGAGGGAGAGAAGGTCCACAGACTCCTTTTGTAGACTATGGAAGGTATAATAAATCCTTACAAAAAAGGTGAATGCTGAGGTTTCTGATTATTTCACCTTACTTTGTCATAACTACACAGGGCTTTCCCCCTCTGAATTCTTCACATAATCAATTTTGACCTCAGATGGCTCTTCAGTTCTTAACAATGCTCCAATTATGCGGGTAAAGGTCAATTAACCATAACAGGATAATACATGTTTTAAAATGCTTTTCTTTATACCTAAATATCATACTTTTTAAGAGCAAACTTGAACTGGTTCTCCCATAAGAACAAAGTTATGTTGTTTTTTTTCCCCTTAAAATACTGCCACTGTTACTACATATTAGGATCTCTCCTTTTTATTTCCACTTTCGCATGATTGTTTGGGTTTTTATTCTCTTGTCAGAGCATGACTTGTCTTCTTTCTTAGTAAGTGGAGACCTACATAATATGCTAAACTATGTTAAGCCATAGTCTGAACATACTCTGTACTTACCAATTCATTCAGCATTTATTGCATACGCAGAGAAAAAGGAAGACGACACAGTTCTTTACCTCCAGAAACACGCTTTCATTGGTAAGACAAGATTTAATGCATGTAACACAAAGAACAATGTATGGAAGTATATGATTAACCGGCAACATCAAAAGGTCTATTTTGGGAGTTCCTAGGGAGTGTAATGGGGGTTGGTTGAAGCATGAAGACCTTTGTGAATAAAGTGGAATTTAACTGAAGTCCTGTAGGATGAACAACGTTAGAAAAGGTGGAAGGAAAAGATAAAGGCATCCCATGCTTTGAGAGGTGAGCCTGGTGACTGGAATGGAGGGTTTATGAAGTATTGAAACTGGGCCACAAAAATGGGGGCTGGGGAAGAGCTGCAAGGCTTTACAGTGAGACAAAGCGAGAAGATAATTTTTGTCTTCTTTGGTTAGGAGTGGGCTCATTTGTTTCTTCGTTCGTTCATTCATCAATAAAGGTAGGCTGACATGCTGCACAAATCCTATTCTCGGTACTAGAGGCTACAAAATATTCTCTTCCCATGAGAGTCACACAGAGTAGGAAAAAGCTGACAAAAAAAATCAATGATTTTATGTATTACTAAAAGTGCTATAATAAAGAGATATAAGGGAATTAAATGAAAAGGGAGCAGAGGAGGGACACCTAAGTCATCCTTAGGGGCTGAAGACTAAAAACACTTCATGGAAAAGGAAATGCAGTCCTGGAGGAGGTTGAGAAGCTGTCACAGAGTGTGTGAGCACACGGGGTGAGCTCTGTCAGGTGGGAGCGCAGGAGGTGTGTGGGGAGGGGGCGGGGGTGAGCAGGGGTCACCGACTATCTCCAATACAGGAAACGAAAAGCTGTGAGAACTTATCCCTTCCCTGCAGATAATTTACACTGGGATTTTGAATGACTTCCTTCTCCATGTTTTAACTGACCGCTCCCTAGTTCTGAATGCAAAGTCAAAGTTACGTCAATACAATAATAACCAACCTAAAGTTTATGTTTACAAGACTCACAGAAGCTTGGAAGGCATCTAGCTGAACCTCCTTTCCAACATAATGTTTCTTCTAAGCATTCCTGGCAGGTGGCCATCCAGACGGAAAGAAAGCGCGCCAGCTCCAGGGCGCTCGGCCTATCTCAGGAAGCAGCCCAAGTCATTACAGTACATCACTGGTTGTGAGAAAGTTTTTTCTCTCCACTGACATTAAATGCGCCTTCCTGTAGCTTCTGCCCATTGCGCCCCCCTGGTGTGCCTCCTACATGCAGATGGTACCACATCACGGTTATAACAGTGCACTGAGAACTGTCCCTCCTCCTCACGAAAGGACTTACTAATTAACAACTGGCTTAGTTTTGATTAATTAGGTTCTCTAATATAATGTACTGCCTTCCTTTTCATAAAGACTTTGAAGGGGTATCTGCTGCTTTTAATTACACTCCCCTGTCTTCCTTTACTGATTAGTAATGTCTTATGTTTACACATTCAATTCTCCCCTTTCCATGCATCTTCACATAAATTTCTGTATCATAATATCATAAGAAGGTGCTGTACCACTGTTACTATTATTAAGTTCTTGTCACAGAAATCTTTGTAGTTTTATGATGATACGGTACAAAAAAATAGGGCCAGTCATGTAAAATATAACTGAAAAATGTTAGGGTTTCCGACAGGACAAAAGGACAGAAGATGTTAAAAGACTAATGCATTTTAAGAAAAGAAAGAAGGAAGAAAGAAATTATCAGAACACTCTTTGGAAGTCTACTCCAATTAGGGACAAATAACTGATACTTACCTTAACTAAAGACCATTGAGAGTCCCACCTGTACAATCACAACTACTCACACAACAAACACAGAAGCTCAGTGCCTGGCACTGGGACTGAAGGGAACAGAGTGAAATAAGGCACCGTTTTAACTCTGGATATTAACTGTAGAGCAAATGTTGAAAGATACGAGGTGACTCAGTCAAAATGACGTCTTAGAGGCCTGGGAAAGATGGAGGAAAGGTCATGGCAGGAAGAAGGAGAGAGGGCATGTGAGAGGGAGAAAGGGATGTAAGCCCCATGTTTCCAAGCAGGGTCTTCCAAAAGCCAAGCGCGAGGGCCAGCCATACGGTGGGGCTGGGAAGCCGCTGAAGGACAGGCCCTGCACGCCTGGGAGTGGGTCTGGTCCTGTGGGCTCAGTGGATGTCCTGCGCTCCGACTGGAATGCCAGCAACTTTCCCCCATCAAGCCAAAGAAAGATGTGTTTGTGACTCCAGAAAGCATTGTAAAAACTTAAGACTCCTCTTTGCCTCCGCAAGTAACAGGTCTGAGTAGATGTGTGATTTGCAAACATGAAGGATCCCTGGGGAGCGATTCTATGAGGGGTTTCATCCTATTGGACAGGATGACTAGGCTCCTGGAAGATTCAGCACAGAGGATCAAATGACACACCCACTATGGACACCTCGCTGCCTCCCTGGCTACATACTGAGGGGCATTTTTGCCTGGATAGTTTCCAGCCTGGAAAACGGCACAGCACCCCAGCATGAAGAATCCGTAAGGATCAGTGAGTGACTTCTCCTGGGAACACCTGGAACCATACATGGAAATACCAAGTCGCAGTGACAGTTCAGTGATCTCTCCACAGAAACAGGAGATCAGGTTTCCCTAACTGCTGGGGAGAACAAACGACATGGTAGAAACTGTGCCTTCCAGGACGCTGACACCCAAGGCAGAAGAGGCAGCCTGGTAAACTGAGGACCAACCGACCTTGTGGGCAGCGTGCAGCAACCATCCGCTGTGAGTCTGACTTGCGTTTCGTGGCTGTCCAGGGGGCACACGGCCTGCTGGACGGACGGGCACTCCACTGTGCTGCAGTCCACGCTGAACACTGCAAGGGGCAGACAGAGGCACCGTTTACTACGACATTGACTAGTATTTTGAGTCCCCAAATGAAACGCTGGCTCTTGAAAAATTTCCGCAGTGTCCTTGCTTCCCAGAACCTTGTCCTAACACTGACTTTTTTTTTTTTTTTAAATTTCCCCCAATGTCAGAGAATTATACTATGTGTCAAGTCTTCTGTGCCAGGGAAGCAGGGGACAGGACATTTAAGAGTGAAGATGAAGACAGAGAAAGTGTTAAACCAGTGGTGGTTACAGCGGGGGATGGTGACTGCTGGCCGGGGTGTTTCTAGTAAGACAGTTCAAGAGCTGGAAAAGCAATTGTTTTGCTTGGAGCATTTATCTAGCAGTTAAAAAAAAAATCTGACCGATGGTTAGAAACTCGTGAAGAGGAAATCACTATAGTCTAGACCTGCTGCTCACAGACCACACTAGATGTCCTGCCAGAAGAGCAAGAATCTTAGAGATAATTTAAAGCAAGAAACAGCTGGGACAGACAGTGAATCACATGTGACAAAGAAGGCGCGTATGGAGCCAAAGGTGACTTAGCACGTGTTACCAAAGCCAGCGGATGGATGAGGGGGAGCGGGCACAAGGAAAGATGGGGGCTGAGCGTTTTGTTATAAAACATCAGGCATTTGGATGCACGTATGTACCTAAAAATAACTTTCTGCTTTATGTATAATGGTTGTTTTAAATGCAATAATTTAAAGTAACAGTTCAATCTGCAAATGAGGACTATGACCTTTTCTGGGGGAATGAAGCAGCAGGCGGCATAAATTTTAATCCCATCTCCACCCCCATCAGGCACACTTCGGGGGTGGGGGCAAGAAAGGAAAGGACATGGTCCCTCTCTGAAGACACCTCTGTATCACTGAACTATTACGATCTATTATGAACTATGATAACAGTAAACTTTCTCTGGCTGTCTGACTGCAGGGCCAGAAGTCAGGCTGCCTTTAGCCCCAAGTGGCAGGCACGCAGTGCACTGAGAACGCCCCGCTTCATGTGGAAGGAGAGACCCGAGTTGGGCAGAGGGCCTGCGACCCTCTGAGGCCAAAGGGATGTGACCGCTGAGACGAGGCTCGTGCATACCTGGTTTGCACTCATAGAGGTCACAACACTCTCCTGGCTTCCCCGAGGCCTTTGACACAAGGATGTTCAGGTATCCTGGCTGGCAGACTTTGCGCAGACAGCCCGCAGGGTCGCACACGCAGCGGCTGGGCAAGGGGCAGCACTCCCCGGGAGGCGCGTAGCCCTCGATGAGAACAGAATCTTCAGGACAGCGCGGAGAGAACTGGACTTCGCAGCGGGCCTTGGAGCAATCTGGCTTCTCTTCTAAATGGGAGAGAAAAAAATTTAGCACATGCCCGGGGGCTGTGGGGCCTTTCCCTCAGACACAGGCAGTCCTAGTGGTCTACTTACTAAACCAAAGAGGGCAGGAGAGAAGGAAATCTGGATAAAGCCCTCATACTCAGCTTGGCCAAAAGTGGAAGTCTCTCCTTCCACTTTTCTCATGATACCAGAACGTGAGGCTGGAGTGGCCTTCATCCCATCTTCCCTCTCAGTTGTGTTGAATAATCAATGTCCAGTGCATTGACCAAAATGAAGAAGGGCAAAGAGGATGCCTACCTGACCTGGAGAAGCTGAAAAGTTGGACTCAACCACTGACTGAATGAGAGACCTTTGAATTTAAAAGGAGCTTTAGGGGCTATTCTTTGAAAAGAGTGCACTCTTAAATACTGACACAGACCCACAAATAAGTCATGGCTACTTCAGGAACTGGAGACAAGGTGGGTAATAATCACCGTGGAAGAGCTCAACTTTCCCAGCTCTGAACTATGAGGTGAACTTAGTAAGATTCTATGAGTCTGTGCTGTGGGATCTCACTCAGTAAGGTGGGCGAGGAGCTGGATTCTCATGTAATCTCCCTAAATGACAACTGGAATGTTTCCATCTCCAGCAGAGATCCAGCAAATGGACCTCCTTCTCTTTTCTCTAGAATGCTGGGTTCGATCTACTGCTGCACCTCAATTTCAGAGATGAAAATAAGTCAAGCACAGCCCTAGCTTCTGGAGCCCTCAGTCCACTCCTCAAGGTCCATACCTTACACCCTCCCTGGGTGAAAATGGCGCCAGGGAGTACTGGGCCATTATATTAGCATAAGCTCTGTCGTGCCTAATGCAAAACCCACATGGACTCACAAAGCAGGGTCAGACCTAGTGTACAGCCTTCTCAATGAAAAATTTTAGTTTATTTTGAAGATAAAGAACCTAAAGACCAAGAGTTCAAGTGACGTGCCAAAGGTCAATGATAAAACGAAAGCAAGAATCCAAGCCTCCTCATTTTCAGTTCACTAGCGCTTTATACTACACAAGTAGATCTATTTCCAAAACAAAGTGTTCCTCCGGGAGTTTTCTACCTTATTGGTTGTATCTTTCATTTTACTATCCATCTTCCTTGTTTAGCTACTTCTTTTCTAATCAGAACATAGTACAGGAAGTCTTCATACTCCCAATTCTAGTAAATTCATTAAAAAACACTTACTGAGCACCTGCTGTCCCAGCAGCTTGGGATACAGCATAAAGAGAAGAAACATAGATCCCTGACCACAAAAAGTTGACAATGTAGTGGTGGGTGATAGAAAATAAACAATAAACATTAGGAATAAGCACACTCCAGAGAGAGTAGCGGGTGGTATGTGCTATGGGAAAACAATAGAACAGAGCAAAGGAGAATGAGAAGGTATGAAAGGGGGCCAGTTACGATTTGGTGAGAAGAGGCATCGTTGGAAAGCTGATACCTGAGCAAAGACTCGAAGGAGTGAGGGGTGGGCCGTGGAGATGACAGGGGGGCAGAGCATCCCGCTGAGGGACAGCACACCCCTGTGTGTTCCGGGTCTGGCAAAGGGGCCAGTGTGGCAGGTGCTCCGGAAAGAGCAGCAAAGAAGAAGTCCACTTGTGGGTACACATCAGCGTGGGCAGAGCACAACCAAGAGTGGAGGAGGAGAAAGTGAACCCTGCCTGTTTGGCGAGTGACTGAGATGGAGTTGTAAACTGCACTCAGTAGAGGGGAACTGGGCTGACACCAACACATGGTCTCGTAATTCAGAAGAGCTCTGTGATTTTTAACTGCAAATAGCATTCATTCCTACTCTTGTTAATGGGCTGTAATTACCTTATTCGGTATCACATTTTATTACATTCTTATTATGCAAAATATTTGGCAAGTATAATCACTTTTCAAACATGTGCTTTAATAAAACCTGTTTTCATTAATACCCAACATATTTGCTCTTCCTGGTTAGTTTGCTGTTTGTGTTCCTTTTAACAATCCCAACGTTGCCACCCATGGATGTGCGTTTTGCAGGTAGGGCCTTCAGAGATTTGTTTATTTCTTAAGAACTGCCTTTGTAATACACAGTCGCAAAACCACACTGGAAAAAGATTTAAGAATGTTAAAAGTGAAAATTAAATCTTATTAAGTGCTTTCGCAACTTTTCTCAAGATGATCATATTGGCTTTCCCTTTAACTACCTAATATACTCAACTAGTGGGTTTTAAACCATCCTTGTCTTCTTAAAATAAACCTGTTTCGAAAGATCCAGCTGGACTTGACTTTCTAAAATTAAAATATACTTTAAGTTTATAAGCTTGAGTAATATTAACCTGTAGCTCTCTCCTTTTTGTGTGTGGTGACCTCATCCAGTCTTATTTTCAGCATTACACTAACTTTTTCAATGAGCTCTTTCACACTGTTACCTCTTTCTCTGCTATACAACAGTTTAAATACAGGAATTATCTATTCTTTGACGTTTTCATACAACCCTCTTGTGAAACTATCTCAACTCAGTATTTTTTTTTAAAAGGAGGAAGTGACAGATTTCTTATTTGGTTATTAGATTATTCAGGTGTTCTACCTTCTTTAGAATCATCTGTACTAATTTATTTCAGTAAAAAGTTCTAGTTCATCTAGATACTCACATTCATTTCAAGCTTTATTGACCAAGCTTTCTTTTTTGCAGTTCATGGATTCTTTTGAGTTTTTGAATTTCTTCCTTCTTTGTTTTTCTAATTATTTTATTGATTTTTCTCTAGTGTTTGAAGGTTAATGATAAGTTGGCTTCCATTTTATTTTCTTAGAAATGCTAACAATTTTAATTATGATTTTAATACTTTAGCCATATATTGTTTTGGTTGCATTCTGATTTTTGATATGCATTACTCTGTGTAACTCATTTCTAGATAATCTATAATTTAAATTTGGTTTCCTCTCTAATAAAGGCTTTCTAGAAGAACGTTGTTGAATTTCTGTATAGATAGTTTTCTCTGGCTTTCTTTTTGATTTTTAGCTTATAATTTTATTGTCTTGTTGACAGAGAATGTAGTCTATACAATTTTCTACTTCTGTGAATTTTTTGAGTTTTTTATTGTGTTTGGTTTTTTGGAATGTGTGGCCTACAGCCAACTTCAAACACAGAGATATCTGAAAAGAACATGTTCTCTGTTTTTTGGATATAAAATTACACAAAGTTATCAAATCAAGCTTTTTATGACATTCAGATCACCTGTATCTTACATGTTTAATCTAATTTCCAAGAAGGATCTACAGAAATCTCCCACTATGAATACTAACTTCTTCATGTATTTCTAACAGTCTTTACTTTAAATTTTCAAGACTGTGTTGTTAATTGCATGACAGGCAGGCATAAGATTTGAGCCTGTTATAATGACTTGGCAAAATGTAAAAATAATGCTTTAAAATAATTTAGATTTCTAAGATCTGTATCTTTCTTTTCATTCTGTAATTGTGAACTTTCTTAGCGTTATTCTTCTCTTCTTTCAACCTTCTAGTCACTTCTCAATACTGTCCAGAGCACGTACTCACTCAGCATCCTTCCCTTCTGCCAACCAGTCAGCTCCCTGTCACTCACGCTCAACTCTGGTTACCATAGCACCAGGAATTGTTTTTCTGATACCTTTTTTTCTCAGCTTGTTTCTAAGTAAGTCTTGCAGTAGATTTCATTTAGTCATCTATGTCTCTATTTCATTTTGCTGCCATGAGAAATTGAGACTACGACAGCTATACCATGTATCTTTCATCATTCAGAAGGCTTTCCTGACATTACCTCTGAAATTTTAATTTTATCCATTTGAAAAGAAGCCTCTCCTGACTCTTTCCCTATGGTGTCTAACAAATCTATGTATAATACTTAAGTTAATTAACAAGCTTTTTAGTCTGGTTGCCCTGGCAACAATACTCTGCAACTGGAATCTTTAATAATAATAATAATAATAAAAAAATTAACCAAATCTGCCCCAGATATACCAAGACTAAAGTGACAGTATCATTTGCAACAGAGGCAATTAAGGGAAAATAAGCTGGTTTCATCATTTTAATAATCTTCTTATAAGGTTAGCCCTTAAAATATTTACAGGGTCATCCAGCATTAATTACAGTAATAATGGAGAGTCTGTATCGATCCTGGTCACTTTAACCAGTATGACTACATGTTGGTCAGTTGTAGTCCTCCAGGTTCATATGTCAACAGGGAAAGGACAGTAATGATCTACGTAACAAATGCATTCAAGAGTATTCTGTTTAAACACAGGTTTAAATACAACCAAAGTTAAATGAAAAATTATTAGATGGGAAGAGAAAAAGAGAAGAGAAAAATTATATTTCTAGATCCTTATTATATGTACTTAATTTTTATAGAATCCCACATACCAGCCACCAATCCTTCTTCCTCTTTCAAAATCTCTAAAAATAACAACTGATATGCTACACACTTATTAATGGAAAACAGGTGGAATAAATGGACTGGTAAAATTCAGACAGCCAACTACAAAGTTGATGTTGCTGAGCACTCAGTTCTTTCCTGAAATCCATCCTTATTCTCACACACGTACACGCACGCAGGTAGCCAGGATCATTCTGAGACTAGGCATTTCAAGGAACCCCGATTCAATTAAACCCAGTATCACAGAATTTAGTAGGCAGAAGACAGACTAAAGAGGGGAAGAGTCCGTGATCACTGTTTTCCCCACACCTCACTCTAGTCATCTCCCTCCGTTATAACCTTATTCCTTTATAATCTGAACCCCCCAAGTAGCCATGGCTATCAGCTCTGGGTACCCCAGGGGCCATCTGGTGGCCGTGGGAGACAAATCTCCTCATGGTACCAGCTGAGGTGCAATCTGTGAAGTACTCTCCAATCCTATCACTTATTCATTCAACAAATATTTACTGAATGACTTCCGTGTGCCAGGGCTTCTAACCCAGGGCTCAGAGCAGGAAATGAAACAAAGTCCTTGCTTTCTTGGATTTACAATTCCAGAGGAGTCACACAATAAAAAAAGAGCCACACAGCACAATGCCAGGTGCTGGTAAATGCTGTGAAGCAGAACCAGCGATGGGGTTGGACTGCACTGGCCAGGTGGGTGAAGGCAGGTCTCTCTGACGACTTTACACCTGAGCAGAGTCCTGAATACAAGGAGAAGGCACGCAAATAGCAGGATGGGAGTGTCCCAGATGCAGGGAGCAGCAAGAATGAAGGTGTGAAGGCGGCCCTAGCCAGTGCAGCTCTGTTAGTTGGAGTGTTGTTCTATAAGCAAAGGGTTGCAGGTTTGTTCTCTGGTCCGGGTGCATATATATGATCAATCCCCAGTCTGGGTGCATATAGGAGGTGACCAATCAATGCTCTCTCTGACACTGATGTTCATCTCACTCCCCCCGCCCCCCCGCTCTTTATAAAAGTAATGAAAAAATGTCCCCAGGTGAGGATTTTAAAAAAAAGGGTGTTATTGGCAAGAATGAGCCTACTTTCCAAGTACAAAAATATACGTTGTGGCTATTAAGGAGAAATCTAAACTAGCATAATTCACCAGTAAAACCACCAATAAACACAATAAAAATATTCTGATGGATATTTCTTATTAAGGATACAACTCTCACAATCATGTTAGAGAAAGAAATGAAAGCAATGTCTACTAACTGGGCACCTTCTACGTGTGAGGCGTCATGCCTCTACTCGTTGTCACACCCCTTTTCACTCCCATCTGAAGACGAGATGACATCTACTTGGCAGATGAGACAGTCACAGAGAAGCTAAGAAACTTGGCCAGGTCACAAAGCAAGCGGCAGAGTCTCCAAAGCCCACACTCTTCCCACTCAAGTCCACGATGCCGAATGCAAAAGGAACTTCAACCTTCCCTCTGAGCTTTCCTGGACTTTGTATGTTTCGTCAGTGACTACATTTTTGCTCACATATATCAATAGAATGTAAAATTAATTCACAAAGAGAAAAAGAGATTCCGGGTCTGTAGTGTGTCCCCTTCTCTTTCTAGTTGGCTCTCCTCTCAATCCCATGTGCTCCCTGGCCTTACAGACATCCCACGATAAAAGGAGAAGCTTTCCTGTACCCAGGATTATTTTGTTCTCAAAACCTCTATTACGAATGCAAGGCCTATGTCATCCCCACATTTTTAAATATAGAGGCTGACTCCTTTAAAGTTACACTGTGAATTCTTTTCATTCACATTCCATGATTTTATCATAACCTTTTTTGGCAAGCTTCGCAGTGAAGACTTGTTCCACACAATCATAACCCTGAGGGGAAAAAATTAGGCTTGTTGATACAGTCCCAGAAATATTTCATAATTTCAGCTCGTTCAGAAACACCAGCTCTACTTTCCCAGCATTTTCTTTTACTCTGATTTTAGAATTTAACAGTGATGGGATCTACACAGAGCCTTTTCTTGGTGGTTTGTTAAAGATGCCATATTAAATTGTTTTCAACTGCCTAATAAAGCTAGTTTGCATCCTAGAATAGAAATTAACCAAATAAAAAGAAAAAAAATTAAATGTTCTGTAAAACTGCAGCATGTGATACTTTAGTGGTTCTCAATGCTGGCTGTGCATCAGAATCACTTAGAAAGCTTTTAAGAATATCACTGTCTGCATCCCACCTTAATTCAAATCAATATCTAGGGGAGGGCCTGGGAATTAATACTCGGTTCAGTCGCTCCCTGGGTGATTCTACTGTGTGATCAGGGCGTTACTCCTCCAAGCAAACTGGGAATCTGTACAACGAAGTTCCTTACTGACAACAGAGCTCTGCCAAGCTCGAAGGGTGGCTGGCCATATGCCAAAGCAGCACTGAGCCCTCCAGCCCTCTGCCTGCCGCCAAGCGGTCCATGCTATAGGCTGAGCCCCACGGTACCTCTAGGAATGTCCCAGGCCATACATCTTTTCTATGTAGGATGTTACTGAATTGGACTGAAAATGATGCTTTAAATTAGAGCTTTGCTATCAAAGGATGGCTCCTGGACCAACAGCATGAGCATCACCTGGGAGCTAGTTAGAGCTGCAGAGATGCAGACCCCTGTGCCAGATCTACTGAATCTGAACCTGCACCTTAGTTTAGCAGGATTCCCAGGTGACTGAGCTGTATTGTCAAGTTTGAGGAAAAACTGCCTCTAGAGTGGTGTTTCTCAAACGGTGGGCTATGGACCAGTGCTTGAGCATCTCCCAGGCACTTGCTAGAAATGCAAATTCTAAGCCCCCACATCAGACCTACAGAACGAGAAACTCCGCGGTGACATCCAACAGTTTGAACAAAGCCCCCACGTAATTCTCATGCACGCTACAGTCTGAGAACCTCAGTGCTGGAATAACGATTCTCAAACCTGGCAGTATATTCGAATCCCTGGGGAACTTAAAAAACGCGGATGCTCAGAGTACACTCAAACCAGTGAAATTAGAATTACGAGAAGTGGGACCCTGGTATCAGTGTTTTCAAAAGTCCCTCAGAGGACACCAAGGTGTAGACCAGGTTGAGTCACCGTTCTAGGCACCCCGTCCCCCAATCCTTCACGCTCCCAGGGAACTGACTCTACGCTGCTTTAATTCTTAGCAAATTTGAATCAGCGGGCCCTCTGGAACCTTCTTGGACAAGGCCAGAGCTTCTTGGGAGGAGTAAGAAGAGCTGAGAGAGGCTGAAGGATCCACCTCTGGCAGTAGGTAGCGGGGAGCAGGGAGAAGGAGTGTCAGGTTCCAAACATGTGCGTGTATTTCCTATTGAATCTCAAATCACAGTTTATGAAAATTTACTAGAATTTTGAGCCAGAGACATTTTATTTCATTACCTGTTAATTCACACCAGGAACATGTATTCAGATTCACTCCCAGAGGGATTTTCCATTCAAATAATGACATTTCTGTATTCACACAGAGCAACAGGTTTTCAAAACGTAACCATGTTTAAAAATCTGGCAATAAAACAAGGCCAAAGGATGGTTTGGATAAATGTACAAAGAAGTGAAGACTGACTTCAAAAAAATGATTTTTACCTAATAAACTACAGCCTTCTCTGAATACCTGTCTCCCCCCCCCTTTTTTTTTTGCCATAAACACAAGCCCACAAAAAGAGGAATGAGAAGTATGAGGGAATGGGGCAAATGACTAATGAGGAAAAACTTCAATAAACGAAATATGTGTAGTCAGTTCAGTAACATCTTAAGAGGAATCTTCAAAACAGCTTGAAAATGTCATAAAGGCATAAACACTGGGAACAAGGCACTCCCCAGGGTGGTGTTTAAACGGAAGGCAGCATCCACTGAAGAACACAAACAGAGTCTCTGTTTTGCTGAGGGATTCTGTGCACTGGGTGGGTCCCTCTTCCTTCCCTGAGGAAGGGATGCTGCGACTTGCTTCTTCCACTGTGCAATGAAGACATTGCTTTGTACAAATATTATAAAATGTCAGCTTTTAAAGATGTGAAAATGAAGGGTCTATATTCTTCACCTGTAAACCGATGGGCTGGAACTGGTGGATTTCTTCTACTAACTTCCTCCAGCTGGAAGTTTGAGCTCTCTCTGTGTGATCAGGCTCCAGGAACTCCTGAGCCTTTAGGAAGACCAGCCAATGATTTCTGAATTACGGGAGAAGCCAGTCCTTCTCTTTTAAAGCTCCAGTATTTGTTAACGCTGTAGAGTTACAGTAGTACAGAAGAAAATGCGATCTTAGGTGATTTTAAGAAACAAGGAACAGTTAAACCAAGGCTATTGTCAGTAATATCGGCAATAAATTCCTGAGTCCCTAAGGTAGTATAGGGATTTCAAGATTATATGCTGATCTGAGATCTTCAGAGGTTCCTGAAAGTGACTACACTTATGCTATAAAAATGATACACCAAGCATAGGGAGAGAGTGCTGAAAAGCATGAATGTAAGACAGGGAGAGAAATACTGTAGACAGCAGCAGCCACAAATAAAGAAGAGCAGACTATTTCACTGATTAACTGGTAGTTCTCATGAAGGTTTGCACATTCTGAAAAAAAACCATATGCATAAAAAATATAGATTTTTGAAAGACTATTTTGGCCATTTATTTTTTTTCCTTTCTCTTCCTCCCTCCTCAAATTTGTTTTACTGAGGATAAACTATTACTTCTTTGTATTACTTCTTTGTACTAGTTGATTACAAAGGTTTGAGAGCCAGAAAGAAGTATCGTCAAATCTTAGCTTTTTACAACTAGCTGTGTAATTTTAGGCAAGTTTCTTGACTTCTCTGTGTCAGTTTCCTCAAGGTTATTAATAAGCGTTAAGTGCAATGAATATATACTGCAGGCAGTACTACCCAAGTGCCCAGCAGGTTCTTCACCACCACCACCACCACCACCAGTGATTGTCAGAAGTCTAGGCTTTGTGTCAGACCTCAGAATACTCACACACGTGCCTTAAACAGGATGTAGAAGTACTTACGCTACAAGATTGTTTTGGAGATTCAAAGAAAATACATATTCTTTGATATTACAACGATATGTGATATTTATGTAATATATATTACATTATAAAAATGAAAGAATATTTCATATATTTTATATGCCTATATAGGGTGGGCAAATGTAGGTTTACAGTTGCGCCTATGCAAAAAGTTTACTCTTGTATAATTTTCCACATGAGCAACTGTAAGCCTACTTTTGCCTACCCCATATATGTGCATACATGTACATATAGGCAAAAGTACACACACACACACACACACACACACACGGCACTCATAAACCTTCACGTTAGCTCAGTTCTCCCTCTCAGTTCATTTTAAACCCAATACCCAACAGATACGATCATTAAATGTTAGCTCTTGTTGATAAAGGTGAAGCTGATTGTGAAACATGCACACACCGCTGTAATATACACCCCTGCTCCGCTCCGAAGTCATCTTAGCCTGTCACAAGTTTTCAAGTGCTGTTTCTGGGTCAACCTCCATTACTTTCTTCATTCCTTTTTTGCTTTTTAAAGGCTGTGTGTTGAGAGAGCACTCTTTGCTTGGTCCAGACAGAAGGAAGAAGGCTGCCTCATACAGATAGTTTTCCCCAGAGGTTCTCCCCCAGCTATTCCTGCATTCAAGATGTGGTAATGGGCCCGCTTACGAAGTTACGGAATTGACCATATGGCACATAATGGTAAGGGGTGACTCCCAAAACAAAAGCCTCCTGACATTTAGACCTATCCAGTGAAGGTCGCTCCCTGGGAAGGGCACACTGCTTCACTGCCGAGCACCTTCCAGAACAGCCTCATTCCCTCCTTCTGTGAAGGCCGCCTCAACCCTCTGGCCGGTCCTTCAGCTCCGGCACCAACTTCCTAATCAGCCTCACCCAGGGCCAAGCCCCTGAAAGGGCCCTGGGTTTCTATGCCTTCTTTGTATTCTTTGTGTACCCACTGCATGAACCCTCATCCTCTGCGGACAGCCGGGAGGGCACCTGGAGACTACAAATATGCGAGCTGCAGCTGAGCAAAGGGATGTGTTTACTTTCCACCCTGAACTACAACTTGACCTACGGCAAAAACAAAAATATGGCAATGTGTATTTTTTTCCCAGCAATGATAATTATAGTACTCCAAACATTTTTCAAACGTCAAATACCAAAATGGAAAAAGCATTTCAAGAAATAATTTATTAAATAGGCACTTATATTCTTGGTAGCCCTTACATGGAAATTCGACCTTCCCCGCCCCCACCCCCACCCCCACCCCCGCCCCCTTAGCCATTAGAGGGCTTAGCTCCTGGCTCAAAACTCTCTTCCAGGATGAGGTGGGGTTCGGCCTGCAGAGATGAGAGGTAGATGACTAAATAAAGATCCCTTCCCAGCCCTCATAGTCAGCATGGGTTTTAGCTCCCTTTCCCACTTCAAAAATACAGTGATTTCAGAATCCTAGTTTGTATGTGGGTTGATAAAAAGGCACTTCTGCATATCTGGCTGATGACATTCCTGGACCAGAAGCAGGCGGCCAGGTCGTCTTCCTGGTACCAAACACAGGAGGAGGAGTACTTGGATTTCCCCTCAGGGGTATTAGGTAAATCACAGCTCATTTTTACTCCTGTTTCTGAACAAAAGGCTTCCTCATCTCATTCTCTACCTTCTCCTTCCCTTCCTTCCAGCTTAAGTCTGCCTGGACCCCATGTTCCGACCTCCATTCTGGTCCCAAGCTTCCCGACTCTCTTCAGATCCCTGGCTCTGCCCTGCGCGTGCCAGAGGACTCATGAGGGCGCAGACCGCTGAGTCTCGCCTCCAGAGCTGCTGACTTAGTTGATCTGCAGCGGGGCCTGCTGTGTGCACTTCCTCACAGGTTCCTGAGGCTGCTGTCCAGGTACCACGCTTTGGACCACAGCTGTTTGAACATTTTCCTCTCCTATAAGCCTTACCACCGCCTCTCTCCCCCTAGGCAGAGCAGCTTTTACCTGTCTCTGCCTCTCTCTCTCTTTGGATATGCACTAGGGCTGACTCGAGGTGTAAGAGGACAGTGACATGCTTGGTGAAGCTGACAGATCTGAACAAAAGCAGTCCCCGCCAATCTCACCCTCTTCTGTATGAAACAGCACCTGCATGGAGCGACCACCTCAGGCCTGAGACGGAATTCCGAGTAGCTCACGGGGCGAGCAGGCCGGCTGTTCAGACTTACATGCTGGGCAGCAAGGGGAGGTGAGGGCTGCTGCCAAAGCGAACACCGGCTTCGTACCGGGGCTGCTCCCATATTTTGCGGGATTTCCAGCTGATTTCCAAGTATTTTCAAATACAAGGACATAATGATTCCAGAAATAAATCTAACAAGAATAAATTAAAAGGGGAAAAGTAGTTTCTGATGAACCAATTCTCACAAATTCCTACCCCAGTAATTAGGAATTTGTGGTAATTTAGAATAAGAGTGTCATAAAGTTGGACTTTATGGAAAATGGGATCCATAAAGTTGCTAGACTTAAGTTCCTTCTATTGTTTTGCTCCTCGGTACCTACTATGTTGCCCTTGTCCACGCAGTATCCCAACCAGTGGGAACGGAGAGAAGGGGAAGGGAATGGCACAACTCTAAACTGCACCATGTGAAAAGTTACACTATTGATTCTGCTCCCTTCCTATGTCTGGGACTTCCTTAGTCGCATGGCCACTCTTACCAGCGAGGAAGTCTGGGAAATGTAGTTTTTATTCTGGGGGGCCATATCCCCAATTAAAGTTTCTATCTATGGGAGAAGAAGGGAATGGACACATGGACATGGGAACAATGGGAACCTCTAAATCAGTTTCCTAAGAAAATAAACTATATAAACAAGAGAAGCATAGTGCCTTTGAAGAATGAAAGTTAAAGAAGCATTCTGAAGATTCTCTTGAGAAACTCAAGTAAGGAGCAATACCTATGCTTCTTACCGAACATCTACATCAATACGTTAAAAGCACCAGGAAGAGTCTTAATCATCTAGCTGTTCTACAAATACGTAATCATCAACTACCATGTATGAGACACTGTAATAAGTTGTATATCTTCATAAAAATAAGAGATATATAGATGTACAGAGATATACAGACATAGACATCTATATCTCTACATAGACAACCGTTAGCCATCAGTGAGCTAGATTTTCCATACTTATAACCTTTGAACAGAAAGCCCAGGCTTTTTCTGAAATGTGCTGTAATTTAAAGCTTTCAACAAATCAGTCTAATCTTTCTTACAAGAGAGTAATTAATATGCTTGTTCTTGCATAAAAAATGTGGGAATGGTTTCATCTACAAGACTTACTTGTCAAAAGAGGACAGTTTTCTTTGTCACCAATTCTGAGACACAAGGGAGAAAATGGTGGCCTAGAGAACGCAAATGTCTTGCCCAAGGGTCACTCTCCTAATTAATGTTAAGGCAGGGCCAGAAGCCAGGTCTCCTGGAGAGTCCTACACCGGTTCCGCCAGGACACACAGTTGTCACCCTAACTTTCTGAGTCTTTGGTCTGCAGTCTGTGTCTTTCCCTGATGGTGACTCATCTCTTTCAAAATACTTAACATTGCTTAGACTCTAGCCTAAAAAATCTAAGCCCCCTTTACCATGAAATCTGCTTCATATAGAAACTAAAACTAAACTAAACCTAACGAAAAGTAACCCATTCTAAGTGGAGTGACGAAGAAAGGTCAGAAGAGCAACCGCCGGTCATAAGGTGGCTGTGGTGCTGTCCACCACTCAGGTGCTGATAGGCTCCGTACCCACAGAGGCAAGGCCTCGCCCTCGGAGACTCAGAGAACAAATATGCTGGACAGATGGCAGGCCAGCGGGCCTGCCAGGATGGACTGCAAGGGCAATCTGTGTGCCCACGGGAGCCTCAGGACTGGGGAGCCGGAGAAAGACAGCTCCGTGTGAACACCCTAGAGCCTCGTACCCATCCCCAGGAATTAGACCATTGGCAGCTTCGCCCAGTCCATTCAGCCTAAGACCAGCAGAGCTGGTGATCCTGGACAGAGTCTCTCAGCTTTAACAGTGAGGGGAGCCGCATATGGAAACTGAACACTGGCTTCCAGGACCTCGGCCTGCTGTAGCCTGTGCCTCTGAAAAAGCCCTTCCTGCTGCCATGGCTTCCTCACATTTTAAACCGTGCTTCCGTGCCCTCCTCCTTGGTGCTATGGTGGGCCTGACTTACGTGGACGTCTGCTCCGGGTGGCGGTGGGAATCCTACTGCAGGTGACACCTCCGATGTGTAGACACTGTCCCGACCCTCAGAGGATGCTTCTGTCTGCCCAGACTGAGCAGGACGCTGTGGCTCCCCTGTCTAGCAAACGAGGGGAGAGCCAGCCTCCCCTGTTCATTCTGCATTTACTCTCTTCCTTGTCTTAACTATTTCCTGCTGTGAAGTCACAGCTATCCTCATGCCCAGGAAAGCCACTTTTTAAAATCAGGGTTTTTGTTCGTACCATCTTTTGTCCATGCGTACAACTCAGAGTATAAAAATGTGCCCTCCAAGGGGGAACGGGAGCCTCATAGAGGGTCAGATATGAGCAAGTGGGAAAGGTGATCCCACGGGTTTTCTTTAGTGATACTGAGAACTTATGGCTGGCTGGCTGTGAATTTCTGGTTTAAGTGTTTTTTTTTTTGTTTTTTAAAAACCAGATTAAGAAGGCATCCTTTCTCTCTGAGTTACCGGGCTACCTCAAAGCCTCAAGATCAGGGCTGACTACCATTCCCAATTTCTAGTTCTGTTTGGAGATCCCTACTGTCGCACTGCCTTCCCTATTTAAGACGCTTTCTTCCCAGAAGGCTAACAGAATCTTATCAGCCAGATATTCTTCTAAAAAGCACAAGCAGTGTTTGATACAAGTGGCTACTGATATAGGCTAGATCTTACCTGAGCTTACAGCTTTAAGCACTATGAGATTTGAGACATCTCAACTGACCTGCCAGATTAATGGTATAATTTTAAAAGGCTATTCCACCACCATAGCATTACTGGGCCTCCTATAAAAAGAGATGGTAATACGGTAGATTAAGGATTTCCACAGGAGAATTCCCCAAGTCTTTGCAAACGCTCTAATTGGTGCATCGTGCCATCTAGTACGGCTGCCCGGAATGCGATTTTCCACGTTGGCCAGTACACTCACGGAGGTATTTCTAGGAATCCCTCTTCCTCATTTTTGTACTATGCATTTCAGATTCGATATACTGCCAAATACAGCATACCAGCTTTTAATTTGTCCCAGATTTCTGTTTTCTGGTAAAGAACCATTATTTCCAGGACCTCTTTCCTCCTCTTCACTCTTATCACCAGCCCTAGCGGCTGGCTTTCTTTTATAAAGACAAGAGTTTTGACCAGTTCATGAATTCCTACATATGTGATAATGAGCTCAAAACAATTGGACAGTTGGCTTCTCACCAACCAGCTAAGTGGTTTGCTCCTTCAAAGGTACTTCACAGCATACCTGATTCAAATTACAAATTACTACGAGTCACAGATCTTCTGGGTCACTGTTTCATGAATAATTGAGTTTGTGAATGTTAAATCAATGAATCACAAGGGTCGACTGTGCTGATGTGAGACATGACTGTTGCTTAAGTCATGGCGGTTCTCAGTTAGCAGTAACCTCGCGCCCGACTCTTTCACCCCCTGCGCACTAACAGCGCACCCCGAAGGCTCTGCCCCAGCCTCTGATGAGAATGCTGAGGAAATACGGTTTGCCACCGGGAAGCCTCCATTTGAGCCAGAGAAAGATTTTGGACTTAGCGATTCCAAGGGCACCTTGGGATCTAACTTCCACCCTTCCTCATGTCACTGTAAAGCAAAAACGAGTACCAAGTTCGGGAGAGCGAGCAGAGCACCAGCCAGCACAACTGGGTGCTGCCATGAACTCCCTCCCGGGCCTGCCACCAACTGCTTTGTGACCTTGTATAATCCGTTTTGTCTCTTCGGGCTTCCATTTCCTCTTCTGTCAAGGGAAGGTTAGAAGATGATAGTTCCTAAGGTTCTTTCCACTCCAAGAAGCAGAGAACAGTACAGGAAAAGTTAAACAGCAACGCAAAACAGTAATTAAAGAGGTGACCTAATGCAGTATGTTAAGCAGCAAGTGACTGGTAGAGACAAAAAAGACGGTCACTTTAGAGATGGGAGTAGTGAGCATGGCTTCGTGGAAGAAGTGTCAAGTCTGCCAAGGCCTTGGAACAGGGGTGGGATTTAAAGCAGGCGAAGCGAGGACGCTGGGAGCAGGGATTACTGCTCGAGGGGGGTGTGGTCGAGGACAGAAGAGTAAGGTGTGATGTAGCGCACCAGTTACCTTCCTGGGACTCCTCACTTCCAGTGACGTGGCCATACCCTCTGCCTCTGTGCTTTTAATCAGCGGTGGCCATCTGCCCCCGTGCCCCTTCCCCACAGTCACCCAGCTGGCCAGGCTGCCGCCATCCGCCAACCCAACACTTACCAAGCACTTACGACGCCCTGGGCACTTGGCGAGGGAGTCACAGATAGGAAGTTAAAAAATACACAGTCCCTAATCTCGAACAGCATTCTGGTCCTTTTCAAGCAAAAGTCATCTCCTCTGTGCCCTATGCCTTCACATCTGTCTTCCCCCACAAGTCTCAGTCCTTCTTCTAGTCTTATTTTCACAGGCTCTGTACATGTATCAATTCAATGTTCGCATTGCATCATCAATTACTTATCTTTATTATATCTTGGCATTCTATGACCAAACGTGATTTCTGTGAGGACTGCCCTTGAACCTTGCACTTCTCTGTTTGCTCACTGCCCAGCACCATACCTAGCCCAGAGCAGGCAGCCGATTAACTGTTACATCCCCCCGACTACTCTTAGTGTCTCCGCTACTCCCTGTCTCTACCTACTTACCTACCTACCTACACAGTTCAAATACTTACTAATAGGGTATGACCCTGGACCCTTCCTAGCCTGATCTATAAAATCAGGATAATAGAAGTCTCTACCTCATTGGTTTAAGAGGTTCAAGCAATACACTAAAAGCTTATATTAATACCAGATACCAAAGTAAGCAGCTCTTATTAGCTCTGATTATCATTAGCTGCTGACCTGAAAATAGTTACAAAAAGTTCTGGGATCTTTCTTTAAGTCATGGAACCAAATCAACAATGTAAAGTTAAAAAAAAAAAAAATCAAATGACATAAGGGTAAAGAACTTAAAAATTACAATAGTCAGTTGGACCAACGCAAAGAGCAAAAATGTGTTGCATAAGTGTGTAATTATTATGTTACTCTCACCCTGTCTGTAACAATGAACTGCATATTAGTATAATACTGTACTTCGACCACATTGATTTTGTTAACAAAGGAACCCTATAGAATTGATACAGTGCTTAAGTAGATGAGCAGAGGGTGTGGTGTGTCTCAGGGTGTAATTAACTTTATGGACTTTTCAAAGGTCTCCAGATGCAACATGGTAATTATTTTAAAGAGTTAAAAACAGGCACTATTAAAAGCCTTAAGTGGGTTTGGTGAGTCCTGGCTGACTCTGGTTTAGGGCACCCAGTAAGACACTAGTTACTTTAAGAAGTGCAATGAAATTCTCAAAATCAGTTCTGAGAACAAACAACCTATATTTATTTATACTCTTTAAAGGGCTATAATGCACTGAAATGAATTCTAAAGTACTCAAGAATCTCTCATTTACCGAATTAAGAGATCCTACAGTCAGAGTTGCAGAATAGCGTGACAGCTTTTTCTTTCTTACCCAGTACTCTAAATATTGTTTCCATTATATATACTATTTATATGCTTAAAAGCGCATCTGAAAGAAAGTTTTAAAAAAAAAAGGCTGAGATGCGATAACACATTGCAGTACTTCTGTACCAAGTCCCCGAGCCTGGCGTATTTGAGGCAGCTGAGAAACTACGACAAGGAGAGAATAACAGACAAGAATCAGAACAGATTTTAGCCCCAGACCCACCACTGATTGAGCAGGAAGAGGACAGATCCTGGCGAGAGCAACACTTTCCAAAGTATTAAATGGAGGATTTAGGGAGCTGCATTGAGAAAAATCACAGAATAAAACAGCTTCATTAAAACTGGGGTGAGAAAGTAGGAAAGGGGCAGGGGAACATTTAATTCATTAAGCTGAGTTACACCACATTATTTAAACATTTTCCCCCCATACGTAGCGCATCATAGGTAATATCACTGACTAACCAAACCTTTAGTATTATAATAGCCTCAGAAACGGCGCTTACTCCTCTCCACATAAATTACTACTTCAAGTAAGGGTGAACTGGGGGAGGGGGAAACAGTGAAATAGCTCACACAGAATAAAGTCCGGCAGTTACTGTGGGCAAAGCCTCTCTGACTGCACGGTTATCAGAACGCAACAATCTCTTGGACATTCAGAATTTCAAATGGCATTTACAACCATTCAATTACACAAAGCAAAAAGGTTTACCCAGCTACCTTCTATTTACTGGAAACTTTAGTACCTGGTGCAGGCGTATGCCCACGTGTACAGTAACACACTAACTCAAGTTCAAATTAAAAACTTAGAGCTATTAAAGCATACTGAAATTCCTTTGAATTAAAAAATCTTAACTATATTTAAAGTGTAAGCTATGACAGTAAATAAAAGGACGAAGCCCAAGAAACGAAATGACTAGGCTTACACATACATTTAAATCATGCCATTCCTCAAAGTCACCTTAGAAAGTTATATAGTTATTCCGCCATTTCTCAACACTTTTCTGTAATGTTCTTTTTGACATTTTCTTTAAAGGCAGGTCATGATATATACAATAAAATCAGCCTCAGTGCCTAATAGTTCCAGGTTATATTTTAGCAAAAATAGAATTCCCCAAAGTGCTCACCTATTTTTATTAATCAGATATGACTCCATATGCCTTTTGGCTATTTCCCTAAATAAAATCCAACTTCAAAGAATGCATTTGCCATTACCAAAGGCATTCAAAAGAAAATGCAGCAAACACTGAAAGCAACAGAAAACAAAAGGGAGGAAGGGAGGGAGGAAGGGAGGGAAGGGAGGGAGGGAAGGAAGGCCGGAGGGAGGGAGGGGGAAAGACAGGAAGGAAGGGACTAAAGACATTCATCCTTCATACAAGGGCAGCTTCAGTAGGACAAGTACATGGGCTCCCACGGCAATGACCGCAAGAGACCACTGCCTAGGCTTTAAAATTTGTTTGGAATTTGTTTTCAGTACTCCCCACCTAAGAACCTCAATGTGAGGTGTTATCTTACTACATTTTACGCTACTTTTTTTCTAGTTGTATTTGCAATCGGACTGAAATGTTATTACCATCTGATTATTTTTCTGACTGAAAGTTGGGAAAGAAACAATGAGTTTTAAATGAAAAAGGAAAAAAAAAAAAGCAACTAGGTCCATATCTAGTCATCGTGCAAGACCAGGAAATGACTAATAAAATGCTTTTGGAAAATAAAAATGCCATCAAGCAAGATGTTTGCGTTATGAAGGTTAATTTTAAACAGTAATTAACAGAAGTAAACAAGCATGTTAAACAGCATTGATTACAGCTCTTCCACAATGCCCAAATGCTTCTTCATAGCATCACTTAAGTGCACAATTTCTCAAGAAGAAAGGAAATTTAATTAGGAAAAACAAACCATAATTACATATAAGCCATACATTTGAGCTTACACAAAAACTTCTTGGGAAAAATATCTCTGTATTAATCTTACAAGTTAAGAATATAAGCAATGAAATTAAATTTGTGTTTATAGCTCTGGATTTAATTTAATGTAGTTGCACAGGACCATAGATCAAAAGACTGAATGAAAACACTCGTTTTAACAACGCTACGGCAACAGAATTTCCTTTAAGCCAATCCCTCAGCTCTCCGCTACCGACACTGAACCCCACGGCACTCCCGGGACTGCCAGCGGCTTCTATGGCACAAGGCACAGTGGCGGGAGGGATTTGAGGAGAACATGGTATGGTCACACCAGCTTCCTAATGACTGGAGGGTAAAATCCAAATCTGAACCATGGCACTCAAAGCCCCTGGCATCTGGGCTCCACAAGTCCCGTGACACATGGCCTCCACCTGCCTCCTTTTCTTCACTAATGCAGGACCCGTGCGTATGTCCCAGTTACAGTGTCACCGCGTGCTCAGCTGCCCCATGTCCTCTCATCTCTCATGTCTTTATGCCTTCTCGTCCTTCCTAGTTGGCACCCTTTTTTCATTTCATTTTATATTTTAATGTATTTTTTCCATTACCATTTAGTCCTCTTACACCCCCACCCCTGCAATCACCGCACTGCTGTCCATAGCCATGAGTTCTTTTTCCTTTTTGCTTGTTCCCTCTCCCCCTTTCCACACCCCCAGAGCTCTCAGCCTGCTCTCTATCTACGAGTCTGTCTCTATTCTGCTTGTTAGTTCAGCTTGTTCATTAGATCCACATACGAGTGAAATCATATGGTATTCGCCTTTCTCTGGCTGGCTTATTTCACTTAGCATAATATTCTCCAGGTCCAAACTCTTAATGAACCTTCAAACTTTGGCTCCATAAAGACGACAACTTCGCTCATTTTTAAAAAAGAGTCGCCTGGCATGCACAGGTATAATGGAGGTACCTGCACATGCCTCCCAAATGACTCTTAGATTCCAGAACTGCAAGAGAAAGCAATCTTTGCGACGGTTCCAGTGTCTGTGTCTAGCACAGTGCTGAGCCATCACTGGTGATCATTAAGTCTTGATGGACTGAATAGATGAGACAAGTAACTGAACTGATTAAGAACATAGGATCCAGAGTCCTGGCTGGGTGGCTCAGTTGGCTGGAGTGTTGTTCCATACACCAAAAGGTTGTGGGTTCGATTCCTGGTCAGGGCACATACCTAGGTTGTGGATTTGATCCCCAGGTGGGTTGCGTATGGGAGGTAACCGATCGATGTTTCTCTTTTTACACTGCTGTTTATCTTTCTCTCTTTCCCTCTTCTTCTCTAAGATCAATAAACATAGCCTTGGGTGAGGATTGGTGGGGGTGGGGAAGGAACATGGGATCCAGAATGAGACCATTTAGTTCCAATCTTGGGTCTGCCTGTACCTGGCTGTGCGACCCTGGGCAAGTTACTTTATCCCTTCAACTTAATTCATGGTGTTTTTGTGGGTGTTAAATAAAACCATTCATATAAAGTGCCTGGTGACATCTGGTATATCATAAACATGCTAGAAAGGTTAGTTACATTACATCATAGTCCCATTCTCAGAAATGAGAGACTTGTTTTTAAACAAATAAAACTAACACAGTTTGCTGGTAGGCAAGAGAACATTTTAACCGTGGAAGATCTGAGCGATATAAGGACGAAAGAGAGCAGGAAGGCAGAAAGAATAAATATGTGAGTTAAGGGCTCAAACAAATACAAAGCCAGAAAACAATAAGACTAAGGAGAAATAAGAGTCAGAAGTGACGAATGTTTAAAATGAGTCGAGAACTGAATGGGATTTTAAAGTTGCAGGGTCAGTAGAGCAAAGAAATCAATCACCTCATTGGACTTTAATGCCATCAACTTGGTAGAGATTAAAAATATTTATGAGCTGCATCATGGCTTACTCTCACCACTAAATATGAGCATGGGGACATGGCTGCATCTCAGGTATTTGAGATGGGCTGCTCAGAGCAGCCGTGTCAGAATGTTTCCAAAAGTCCTCCTTTGTTTTCTATAAATACTCACGAATTTCTCATCTTCAAATAATAATTGGCTCCAGAGACAATAAAATGAAACTTCACGCTCGGATTCTAACATAAGCTTCAGGAATGAGAAAAGCACTATTGAAAGAGCTAGTTGCCCTGGCATGAAACCTCCTTAGTAAAATCAGCGCATGCAGCCTCTTCAACCTGATTAATAAGGGACATGTACCAAGAACTTGGCACATTACAAAGAACATGGAATGTGCATGGCCTGGGTGCAGCCTTAACATGTTGCCAATATCACAACTATCTATTCTGGGATGCCAATGAATCTGTTTCATGTGGCAAGAAAATGTACTCTTGTTAATAATGCAAATAGGAGACTATAAACAAGTACTTCAAGGGCCTGCAGTTTTTACTGAACCATGTGCTCATCCCAACATCAATCTCAACTTTCCAGAGAGGCACTAGATGTAAATCAAAAGGACAAAGCTATTAATGAAACGGACTAAAGTATAGGTAGGTTTTAACGTTGCAGAGAGATAGGAAGTCCTCTCTCAACAAAATTCCTATGCTGTCCTAATAGTAAAGGGCTGTGTGTGTGACGAGAACTTCGGTTTTAAACTTTAGCATACCTTCCTCTTGGACATGCCTATAAACCATTCAGATTCTTTACTGAATTGTTAGCAAATTACTTTAAGTATGTTAGTGTTGAATTCGTGACCCCCATTTATCTTTATGACAGGGACAGTGTCGGGATAAATCAGGTTACTAATTAGAGCAGGAGACAAGGGGAAGAAGAGGAGAGAAGACAGAAGGGATACGGCCTGGCTCTGAATCCAACTTCACACAGCAGTCACACGGTGGCCTCTGACAAGTCTAGGATCACTATCTTGTCTTGGCAGACGAGGCAAGGAAGGCTTCAGGAGGTTAAATGACTTGCTCAAGGTCCCGAATCCATGGAGACCTCGGGACACGGCAGAACGAGAGCAAACACGTGTAAAGTCTGCACGTGAGGACTCGAAGGAAAGACTGTTGTCCCACCTGGGGCCGACCACTCTTGTTTTGGGCCCTGAATGTTTCCCTCTCTGCTGGCTCTTTCCCTTGTTTATAAACATGCTCACATTTCTAAAATGTAGAAAGTAAGAAACACTCTTCTGTTAGATTTCACAGTACCCTCAGGCTCCAACTCTAACCTACTCCTGGTCCTTCGGCCACAAACTTTTAGGAAGCAGAGTCAGTACTCACACATGTGCAACACGCCCGCCACTCCAAGCGGCCAGATGTGCACACCCTGCCCTGCACGCATGGGCACTCTCCCCGCCACTGCCTCCCTTTGTCCCTGTCCAGCTTCGGAAATCCTGTCCATCCTTCACGCTTCAAATAAAATGCCACCTTCCCGGGAAAGAAAAATTATCCCTGATTTTCCCATGTCCGAACGTCACTCCTTTCTCAGCGCTGTCGTAGACTTTCTCTCACACCTATAAATGAGGAAATCACATTATTTCACCATATTTTCTACCTACTAAATTGTTTTCATGCCTGTCATTCCACAACAGCTGGAGGCATTGTGAGCTAGGGCTACATCTTACCTCTTGCTGTATATGTAAGTGTTTATTGCATTAAAATCTTCTTTAGTAAGAGTTTAACCGGCACAAATTTATTTTGGATCTTCCTATTACTGCTTATAAGAAATCGTGCAGGGGAGATAGTTTTTTACTTTTGGAAGACCCTACAAGGATCCCAAACTCCGACCACCCAGATAATAGGTCCCTGAAATAAAAAATGGAGTTCAGAATAAGGAAAACGAAGACAGAAAGTTTAAATACATGATCCGCTACAAAATTATTTTATTTTTTCGGGCTACCAATACTTGAAGTTGGTAAAAAACTGAGGTGTGTTAATATTGTTGGAAATAGGCTGACTTAAGGCTACTTCAGTGTGAAGGGGAAATGCAATGGTACAGCAAGATGGAAGGCAAACAGACATTAAAAGAGGGAGGGAGGGAGAGATGGTAAGGAAAGAGAGCAGCCAGGGGAAGAAAGGGATGTCAGGCAAAGACACGGAGCGTATTAATCACTGCAGACACAGGAGCTAAGTGGGCTGGAGAGAAGTCAAGAGCAAAAGCATGAGGAAGAACTGCATCTGCTACGTAGACACACGACGTACTTCTGAAGAGGATACGGTGTCCAATGTGAGTGAAGGGCTTCTGATTAGAGGGAGTTGTGTCTCTGTTATCAGTTGAAACGCCTAAAATGATTTGGATGCTGTGACCACCTCTTCATTCCCCATCCACCACGTCTGACGTGTAGAGGATAGAATCAGAAACAGAGCCCTGGCAATGGCTTCGGCTGTGCAGCTGGTCACGCTCTGAAGCCAGAAGAGACTGGGCTCAGGAAAGAGGCTTTTCAACTACAGAACAGATTCCCCCATTAATCAGGAATGGCCATGGGAGGAAGAATCCGAGCCAGTCAGCTACTGGTCTGGATATTGCTAATAATTTCTCTCTCTGGTTTCTAGAGGATCTCTGCCAGGGTTTCTTCCAAGTGCATGCAGCAAGTATGATTTTTGCCTTCGTATTTGAAAAATTGGCAGCAATAATACTGAAAAGAAATGTGACCAGGGCCAAAAGAGTATGATAAATAAAACTAGGCATAAGTAAAATCAAATGACAGGTCAAAAAATACTAGATCTATTATGTGTCTTCCTTCCAGAGGACTTTAGAGTATTATAGTATGAGTTAGTGCCTTGTTTTCTACCAGCTGGAAATCTCCAGTAATTTCATATTTCTCTCCTAGTCAGGCCAACGATAGTTAATATTCATAATCATGCCCCTGAAGTATTTCCAAATTCTGAATGTGTTTTATACTTAAGGCTACTTTCTGAAAACCAGTCTGTTTATGGAATCTCTTTATTAACTGTTTTCAATCAAGGAAACACAACATCATAATGCCTCTGTTTAAGAATCTACATTGGATCCACAATGAATGCCATATAAAGTCTGTGTTTTGTATTTTTTTTAAGTATGTCATGAGAGACATTTTATAATTAAGCTTTAGTCCATCATGTTTCAATCATCAGACATTTCTCCATTAGCGTCCAGGTACCAAGTCCTTTCTCTGCCTTCGGGAATGCAGGCGGGCACTCGGGAGAGTAAAACACGGTACAAGGTCACAGCCATAGAAAGTATGATGAAGACCTACCACACTGAAGCACAGACTGTTGGGTAGGAGGTGGGGGAGAAGGATCTAAACAGGGCGGGGATTCCTGGTAAGCTCAGGAGTGTGCGTGAGAAGTGACAGATGCACACACGTTTCCCTCTGGTTGTCTTGGTCCCCTGGGATTCTAGTGTGAGAGCCATGCCCAAAGCCTGTGCGGATGCATGTTGTCAAAAACTTCAAAAATCAGTTTTAAAGGGAGGCTAAGCAAATTGGCGTAGGTAGGGGATTTGCTGACACGCTAAAAGCTGGAGAGAGAAGAGGGATGAGGTAAAAGACTAGATGGTCAGCAAAAGACCACGCCCAGGAAACACAACCAAGAGCCACCATGCTGGAAGCTTCAGAATTCTGCTCACAAGTTCCAGACAATGAAACACTTTTATGGCTTAATTTCAAGATTTCACCCCTATATATAGGAAGAGAAAGACTCAAAATAACGCCTTCCTTGATACACTCTGATGCATTTCAAAGGGTAATTTGGACTCCCTTTTTTGTCCAATCATCCCCATTCTCAGGAGATGGCACCAACTGCGCAAGCCAGAAGGCTGGTGTCAGTCTGGAGTCCAGCTCCTCACCTGGCACCCAATTCAATCAGTTTGAGACTTTAACTGTGCCCCTCAATGGCACAAAGAGCCCACTCCCTTCTCTCCAACTCTCCCGCCAACACCCTGTCGGGCCACGTGCCACACTGTGGCTGCCCTTCAGAGCCCCATTCAATCCCCCCTCAGGTTCCTGCTACAAGACAATTTTTACAGAGCAGCCAAAGGTGATCTTAAAGAGGGTGTCCCATTGTTTCCATCGGAAGATGACAAGTTTGAATGGACTCCAATTATACTTAGAATAAAATCCCAACTTCTTATAGTCTGTACGACTAGCCCCTCCCTACCTCTCCAAGTTCCTCTCCTGCTGCAATCCCCGCCCCTCACTCATTACACTCCGGTCAAGGAAACTCGGTCGAGGAAACTCGTTAGTCCCCCAGCACAAAGTTCTTTCCCACACTGGTGGTGCTGAATACATGGTTCACTCTGCCTAGGATGTTCTTCCCCAGGCTCCTTGCACAGCTAGCTCCTCCTGAACTTTCAGTCCAACTTAATCATCTCTTCAGAGAGACTTTCTCAAGTCACTCCATCTTGGTCTCAGCATTCTGTCATCCAACTGTACTTACATTATTTTATGTATGGCTTTTCTTTTCCCCCTACGACTGCAAGCTCGAGGGACCGGGGCCTCCTTTTTCCTGTTCTCCTAGCATCTAAGCAGTGTCTGACACAGGGCAAGTGCTCATTAAACATTTGTTATGAATGAATGAATGAATGAGAGAACTATCTAGGAATTTGCTACGGGCAGGTAATTATCACTTTCAATATGACTTTAGAGGATATTTTTAATATATAAATTTCAGGGGGAAAAACAGCTTTTGTGAGTCAGGTGGATTTTAAAAACAATTTTTAAGGCCACTTTTAATTTTAAGTCCGTTAACATCTACGCATCATAGTGCTGCACCCTAACTTTTGCAGGCCAGAGGTCCAGAGAGCCCACAAACACTAGTGAGGCAGAAGCCTGAGGGCCTCCAGCACCACGCGGCCAAGGTGACCAACACAGAGAAAGGCAATGGCTACCGGACAACTTCCTATGGAAGAACAGCATCTAAGGAATGCTGTTTCATACGATGCACAATCTCCAGAAATGCTTACATACACAGAGACACATTGGAAGGAGAGCTGAGAAACCAGAAAATAGAAAGATGTCCCCAGTTTACTGTTCTGATATGGGCATTTATATTAATAGGAACTCAGCCCTGGCCAGCGGGCCAGCTTGGCTGGAGCATTGCCCTGTACACCAAAAGGTTCAGTTCCTGGTCAGGGCTGTGGGTGTGCCCCCTCCCACCCCCCGATCAGGGTGCACATGGGAGGCAACGGATCAATGTTTCTCTCTCACATCTCTCTCTCCCTACCCCTCCTCTCGAAACATATCCTCGGGTGTAGATTACTAATTAATTAATTAATTAATAGGAAATCAGATGCCACTGCTTTACTGCCTCAAGTCTTAAGAGACCCTTCACCAGTGATAAATGAGAAAATGGCTGCAATACTCACAGGGCTGAAACAAAGCACCCATGTCAAAATAAATACTCTTTACAAGTACTTTAATTAAACTAGGATCTCTTCTCAGGGACCAAAGAAACTCTTGAAACATCTTCAAGCAGCTGAAAATCCAGGCGAAGATCCCCAAACTGCATCCTTGTACAGATGAAATGACTTGAACACAATGACAAAGATTCAACCAGGTCAAAATCAGGGCACTGACTGCGTGAAGGCTTGAGTATTCACACACCTATCTCTGTGGACACTTGCAGGTATCTACTTTTATACAAAGTTGGTACTCCTGTGGGAGTCTATTTGTTTGCTTGTTGATCCTAGGCTCCCTCGAAACAAAAGGCCATTCAATGAGGTCCTGCCCCTGAGCACTGGGCAGAAACATATTATTGCTCCTGGCCTCCTGACTATCCTTTCCTGCTTGTGTAAAAAAGGCTGTGTTGACTGTACTGTGAAAAAAATTAAAGGAAAGAAAAGTCCTACTGTTGTAACTGCGCCAGAAAAGTATAAGGAAACAAACCCAGATGCTAGAATTTGAGGCATTTCCTCTGCTATGTGACTATGTCCTTTAACTGAAGGTCAAAAGAACATTAAAGAGCTTAAATATTTTAAAGCCTGAAATGGATATTTTTGTGGCCCTCTCAGCTTATGCATGTCAGTGACACACATTAAGCTGACATTTAACAAGCAGAATTTATTCAGCAGCATTCAAGAAAAATCCTGGTATCGCTTTCAAACACAATTCATTTAAATTTCTAGTGCTTTATATTAATACAGATTGGTTCGTTTCCCTGACAGTCCAAGTCCTTCCAAAATGCCAGTAAGTGAATAAAGTCCTTCTTAAGGCCATTTCACATTTACTGCCTCCTTCAATACATGGATGTGTTATAATTTTATAACCTGTTTTTCTGGGGACATTTCATTTATTTCTGATGCCACAGATAATAGTAAATAATGGGAGATTAATCATTTTATTTCACTCTTTAGGAAGTACCTGACATAAGATTTATAAAGACCAAATGTGTTTTCTGGTAATAGGAAACAGTACCTTAGCCCATGGGAAATACAGCACAATCAATCATGTTACATTATGTTAAAAAAATGTATATCAAATGGGCCACCCCATTTGGTGATACGACTCATACCAAAGTTTTCAAAACACATTTGAACAAAGAAATGCTCTTAAGAAATAGCAAAAATCTTGATGGGAAGGTTCATATGATTGAAGAAGAGACAACACAAAACCAGGAAGCATCAAGTTAGTGTGATTTAATTAAAAATTCCTCTGAACTAAACAATGATGCAATTACAAGACGTGGCAAAGATGTAATAAAAATCTCACATCAAGCAAGAGAGCAGGAAAACACAGCAGACAGTTCCCACTGCAAAGTCCTGACAGGCCAAATATGGAGGCTCCCTGAGAAACACTATTTTCCTTGGAGCAGTCCAGAATGAATGAATCTCAGAAATTTGGAGACCTTCCTGCTATGCTGATCCTTAGTAGTTTCCTGTACATGTATAGAATTGAAACACTTTGTAAATTGCTGTTTACCAGAATTCCAGGTTATTTGCTGGAATGTTTTAAATAACTGTGTTGGGAGTCAGCATGGTTACAAATGGACATACCGTCCAATCACAAACCCACGGCAGCTCTTGTCCACCCGGAGGGGGGTGGGGGGAGCGGGCAAGCTTTGACTTGTTGCTGTAGAAATGTCAACATAAGACAGTTTTCAACTTTATCTCTCATATTTCCTTTCCTACTCAATAGGGTCAGCTTCCTGGCATGTGGGAAACAGAGACACGAAAACAGTTCAATAGCAAAGTCGGGTGTGGTTGTTATAGTGATAAGGGAAATGAAAGTGGAAGGTACTTTAATAATATTTATTTGAAGAGTCTTGCCTTTTCCTCCATAAGCTACTCACCAAGTGCATAGCATTACACCGATTCTTAAAAAGAAACTGTTTGGACCATATAGTTGGTGTTTAGATTCTACGACTTTCTACCAACAATGAGCAAAACTTTCAGGAAACTGTTAATCAGAGAATGGAACACCATTTTCAGCACTGTCATACTTAATAACAAATGGATCACTGCAGACATATACATATAAGATAAAAATAATCACATGGTTCCATGTATGCACTGTTATATCACCATGCATGTGTATGCGCTTACATATACCTAGCTCTATAGAGTCATACAAGTGCATGAGACATATGTGTACACAATGTTCTTAGGGGCATAGGAAATACACAAATACACATATGGCACATATGATTTTCTTTAGAGGAAAAAAACATGTTTCCTATGCACATGAACATACCATCGTAGCTCATATAGGATACATTCTCTGGATTAAAGATGTTTGCTTAGTTATTGACATATCCCAAGGAAACCATTATAATAAGGCTTGAATTTAGGCCAACATAGGCCAGGCCAGGAGGCATGAAAGAACACACAGGTAACATTTTTGGGAGTTCCATGTCGCACTGAGGTGTGACACGACAGCCTGATTTCACTTGAAAATTTCTGACAGAACAGAAACAAGGTGGCTCCCAATTAGAAAACAGTCAGGAGGTTCCACTGTGTTTAGCAGCAATCAGAATGCCAAAGGGAACTAAGAACATGTAAATAGAATAATATATTTTCTTTTTACTACTGCAGAGATAAATAGCAACTTTAAATATTATAGGTGAGGTTTTAAACACTTCACTAATCGCTGATCTAGGTCAAACACAACTGAGACGATCAGATTTTGCTTCATGCCTTAGAGGGGAAGTGAACAAGGCCTCCGAGGTTACAGCAGGACCACCGTGGGCCTGGCTGCCAGTGCCCTTGCTCAATGTGGTTTCAAGGATACTTCAGCAGTCACTTTAAATGCACCTCTACCATGAACTCGAACTGCATCAAAACACTGAAACAAGCGTCCTTTCACATCCACTGTTGCCAAAATATATCCCTGATATTTATAAACGCTCTGGGAGGCAGACTGGACTTTTGTTTTTGTGCCAAAGCTGAACAGTAAATAACAATATTTTTATACAATATAAATACACAAACAAGATCAGAATGTATTCTAGACACTTAAAATGCCCTTCTGTTAAGTCGACAACCAGCGGCCTCCCCTAGCTTTCTAACTTTCCTGACTTTTAACAACAGAACATGGGAACAGCTTTTAAAGAGGAAAAAAACATTCTGTATTTCATTTTCTAAACTGGTTAAAAGGAAGAAAACAAAAAACCCTAAGAAGTACACAGTAAAATATGAGCTCATTTTACTGACATGCAGCTTTCCCCTAAGTCCATAAAACCCTGAATTTTACTACTGACAAATACATGAATTTACTAAGAAAGAGAAGAATCAATTTTTTTTTTTTTTACCATTATTAAATTCCTGTATTGTTCTTTGTTGTTGGAACAGGAAAAGAAAGCCTACTGATAAGGAGGAAGCACTTTACTTGCTTTTCGGGAAATTAAAAAATCAAAAAATCCCAGTGACAGAGAACAGAATAATGAGGTATAGGAAAACTCGGAAGCTGTCAGCCAGGAGCAAAAAAAAAAAAAAAACCTACAATTTAAAGGAACATTCCACCCTCTTAAAAAGTCACACAAATATTAATTCATCATGTGTTAATTCCTTCCCCCTTCCAACTTTATAGGCATTACTTACAGCTGTTGCTTCCTCCTGATGCAAAACACACATAGCAACAGAGACTTCAAATCAAAAGCAGGAAGGCACCCTATCGGAGAGCATGCCCCGAGCTTTAGGTGAATCAACCACCTGTGTGAATCCATTCTTCTCATCTCAGAAATGCTGCATTAAAAGAATCCTCTCTTAGGTTTCAAAATAAATTATTCCAGTGCCCAGAAGAACAGGCTTAGTGAAGGTCAACGTGAACTAGGGAATGAGTCACATTCCATTTTCATTGGAATATTTCTTTTCAAAAACCCAAATACTGAATTTTAGGGCTTTTTAATACCTTTCTTGAGAAAACTATACGTTCACAAAGATAGAGGCAACAGTTCTAAAAGCAAACAGAATAATATGTCTGAGAATCATAAAATACCTTTTTAAACTGATTAAAATACACTTTGATTCGTCTTCCCGAATGCCTAGCCTGCACAGCGCTGTTCCGACTGAGTGGCTCCTCCGCTCCTCCGACGCCTGCCTGTGTGCTCGTCTCATCTCCCCACTAGACCTCTTAAGACCAAGTCCTGTCCCCGTCACCTCGAAAGCCCCTGGGCAGCCTGGCCAGGCCCTGGTCCATGGTCCCCACGCAGGGCTCCCCACGGGTGTGGGGCACAGTCAGGAGGGCGCTCCATCCTGGAGGGCTCTCCAGCTTCTGGGCTGGATTCCTTCAACAGGCACGTCACAATTAGGATTAAAATGCAAATGATGGCGGAAGTAACAACGTTCTAGAGCATAATCAATAAGACTAATTAATTTTATTTTTTTTCTTGGATTATAGGTGCTGATGAAAAAGAGAGAAAGATGATGTTGGGCTTTTGGATCAAAAGAAATGAAAACAGAATGGAGTGGTGAGAGAGAAAAAAGACAAATTTGGCAATCTTCACCATTGTGACCTAAGGTTAGCTCTATGAACCTTCAGTAAGTGGAAGTCAGAGCTCTGTCTAGAAGTATATCCTTTATGTGTGATTGTATGCCTTGTTGCCTATTAACAAAGATTTTCTTGCTTTTTGAAAAGAAGTTAAAACACTTTTTATTCAAAAAGTTTTTTCCCCCTCCCTTGAGGGATCCCTTAGTCAAGTAAATATAAAAGGCTGGCAAGGGCGGGAAATGAAAAAACAGTATCTACCAGAGAATCCTTACCTGTATCGATAAACTTACGTAAACATTTAAAATGACCACTTTCGGACGGAATGTAAATTCCTGCTAAAGTGATTATGTTACCACACTGTTTCTTGAACTCTCCTTTCAACAGACTTTTTCTTTTCTTCTAGATGCAGAACACAATATAAACTACCATGCTTGCCCGAGTTGTCCAAAATCCCAGATTATGGTTTTGGAATACTAATTACGCTCATTAATGAGGTTTTTATTAATGGCCTGAGCTTGGGAATGACAAGCTGATGGTCCCCGCCCTCTGGATGGCTGACGGAGGGAGCTGGTTGGGGGCAGAGGGACACAAAAGGGACAGGTTCCACTCCTCTCAGGAAAGGGGCCCAGCCACAGAGAGCGGTTGCCTGCAGCTCCCTCTGCAGTGGCTGAGAAGGCCTCCTGGACGGGGAGTCTGGATTTTTTGCTCGCGTCACGCAGAGCCTTTGCGGGGGCCAGAGTTTAGCTGGACACAGCTGGGCAAAGCAGCAACTCAACAGCTCTGTGTGAGAGAGCACACGCCAAGCCCTGGGAATAACTGAGAGGTTGCCTACAGCCAAGTCTGAAACCACAAACTCGCAGGGGACTGTTCAGGGCTACCAAGAAGTGAAAACTTTACCGTCTGAAGGCTCTCCTCAGAGCAGTATCACTCACGTGTCAAGGCAGAGAGAGAAGGCTTTTATGCGGGGCCCCTAAAGAACACCATTCCTCTGGCTGAAGGTGCCAGGGTGCTTTTTGTCCTTATAACAATCACAGTAACCATGTTTTTAAAAATACATACTAAGGACATGGTATTTAATCTTGAGACAAGCACACGCTTATAGCAAGAACTGTTTGACGACACCTTCTGAAACTAACCTGGGAACAGGGATGGGAAGAGGACAGCGGATGTTTGGCCTGCACACAGTGGGGACAGAAGAGATGGCTTGAAAGCACAGATAAAGAGTTAAAGCAAAGAAAATCAATAAATAGTATATAACGTTATTGGCTGTTTACATGTAACTGTATAGAAAGCATCACTCCAAGGGTCAAACTGAAAATTTGTTTTTATACCATTTTATTTTTATTAAAAAAAAATTTTATTGATTAGAGAGCGGGGATGGGGAAAGGGGTGAGGGAGAGACACACTGCTTTGTTGTTCTACTTATTTATGCATCCACTGGTTGTTTCTTCTATGTGCCCTGTGTGGAACTGAACTGCAACTGTGGCATATCAGGACAATGCTCTAACCAACTGAGCTAGCCGGCCAGGACTCACCGTTTACCGTAACCCCAATGTGGCGACATGAAATGCTCCTGAACACATACACACGTGCACACACACATACCCTTCTTAGCACAAGGATATAAACAATTGCTGGGCACAAAAAATCACAACAACCGGAAGGTCACTGTATGACTTCCAACAGTTAAAATGCAGGTATAATTATTCTAGCAACTGCTCCTCTCCAGCTGGTCTTATGCCAAGTTCCTTGAGTTTCCTGTTTTGATTTCCCAGAGAGTGGACACTGGCTTCTGTCTTTTGGGAGTCCCTGTTTTCCCCTGTACCAGTTATCAAAACAACAATGTGCACCTATGACATAAAATTCTAAAATACTGATTCTGTTGTCAACAGAGTAAGAAGTCTACTGCTTATGAAAATAAGTAACTTTGTTTACACTTTCTTTCCCCATGATGTTGCTGGAATTTAAAATGAAACACGTATATTTAGATTTCCAAGTCACTTTATATATATGTTCCCAAAAAGGAACGATAGATCGTATTATCACTTTGTGATTATTTTCACAAAGAGAGGGCGACAGCAATATAGATTTCAAGTTACATAGCCTTGCTACCTTCCTGACACAAGTATGTGTAATGACACTTGAATAGCTAAAGAAAGAAAATCAAAATCACCTGGGACCTGGATGGTACTAAGGTCCCTTATCCATCTGGAAGGTAAGGTTAAATGTTTTTTGTTTTTGTTTTTTGATTTGGTCAAGGGAAGGATTAGTGTTTCCCAACTTGATAAGCAATGTCAACTGCATTCCTCAAAAATAATTGTTTAAACAATATATAGGAGCTAAAGCAATATATTCGCAAGCACAACACTGACTTCAGATGCACCTAGCCTGAGAAAAACAGAGTCTGTGATGAGTACATTCCATGAGGCACATAACTTAAAAATTATCAACTGCTGCACATGGAAGTCCTGAAGCAGACAAGGCATGGTCCTTGTAACACTGAATGTCTGGCTTCAGAATAAATGAGGATCAGAGTTTGAGAGGTTATATCTTTTTTTTTTTTTTTGGTAGTTATGTTCATATATTCTATTACTAAGGATTATGTAACAGCAGTCTTGAAGGGCCAAGTGCTTACCGAAGATGTATTTTCCCTAAGTTTCATAAACCTCATAAAATGTATAAAATCTACCCCATGTCTGCCCTCCCTTCCACAGATTATAGTACCGGTAAGTTGTAAGGACCTTATCAATTTAACTCTACTATATCGAAATCTTACAGTCTACAGCAGTTATACGTTGGGAGAACACATAATTTGACTCTCAGCATATCTGATCCCGTGACAATGATTACACTGAATCATTTTTACTATAGTCAGTAGTATATTATGGAAGACGTGGGGATGGGGACATCGAATACCATGTAGAACAATATAATTGTAAAAAACAAACAAACCCATAGACATAGGTGTTAACCATGTTTCTGATGTTTAGCAAAGATCTAGTAGGTAAACTTATATAAAGGATCATTTGCATTAACAATGCAATTAACAATTTCCCCAGCATCCAGTCTTTCTTAGGATCCAGTGTGTTCCCCAACATGTGACCCTGTCCATACACTATGAAATGCCTCAGCTGAGTTTTAATTTCTTCTTATATTTAGTTGGAAAAAAGTTTAAAAAACTGCAAAATGAAATTAGGGCCAGCTATTAATATTTGAAGTAGAGCAATTTATAACAAGTCTTTAGGCTTTTAAAAACAAAAGTAGCAGAAATCAAAAGTAAATCCAACACCTTCTTAAAGACAAGCTGTTCCCTCACGCTAGCACAACAAATCCATGTCTCTGCGCGGCAAGGCAGGCTCCCACAAACCCTCTGTGACCCTGCTACTCCAAGTCTGGTGAAAGCTCAGCAGTGGAGCTTCTCTTAGGGGCTTGCTGGCGATGGAGACTCCCCAGTCCTAGGCCAGTCCTGGCGCGCTGAAACCTCTGCATGGCCACAAAGCTCTTGCTTAAGAAACCTAGGAGATGCCATCTGTGCACGATGCCCAGGCCTCCCCACAGACTCGAGCCGCCTGTGGGAACATGGGTTGCGTAGAGTCGATGCCTCTGTTATTCCTGGACTTATGTTAGGAGATGGCAGCCGATTTCATGGTACGGGTCAAGGGGGAATTTGCTGCACTGGCTCAAAGATGGGATGAATGTTAAATATTATGCCACCTCTATTTAATCACAGTTTCTTGGGTGATCTTTGTGACATCCCCTGACCCCTAAACCTCCTCCACAGACACACACAAAATAAAACCCAAAAATCTTTTGAGGAAAAAAGTTCTATGAATAAAAACAAAGAGCATCATACAGCTTTCTAAACACTAACTAAATGTTTGTCTCCGGGCAAACATTACAGGCGGCATCAGCGTTCGGTCATCTGAGCAGGCCATTCAGCGCACAGATCGTACTGGAGGCTGCAGACCAAGAGAAAGAGAACCACCGAGAATAAACATAGCATCTACACTTTACGTGTGTGAGAGAAGTAAGTGTAAAAAGCTAAAAATGGAATGAGAAGCTCACAGAATATTAACAACACTTCCTTAGGTAGGACTGAAACAGTAAATTTAGAGCACAGAATAATTAATGAAAATTAGGCTGTTATTTAGATTTTAAAAAACTGAAAGAAGAAAGTCTGTAAAACAGAAACCATTTGTCCCTGTGTCAAAATAAGTTCAGCTTCAGAGGCTAAGTAAAATCAAACTAACTTTGGTTTTCAGCAGCAGAAAAATACAGCAACGAAACTTTGTATACACAAATCTTTATCTTCTTTCTAATCTTTAATTTCAGCCTGAGTACATACATGTTATGCAACGTAAGTTCCAGAATGAATTCTTAAAAACATCTTTAAAGACATTTCTAAAATATCTTTTTTTAAAAAGTCAAAAGCAAGTTCCTATAGTGTATCTAAAATGTGTTTCAATTTATGTACCTGTACATAGAAAGCTGTTTAAAAACTGGTCCCCCAGTTAAAAAAGCAAAAAAAAAAAACAACAAAATTGGTGGACTCTGAAGTGTAGTGGCATACAAGTGCTCAATATATTTTTCAAATGAATAAATTAACGAAAGCAGCTTGAGAGTGGAAGGAGCAGCCTCCGAAGGTACTTGTGGAGAAGGCTGAGGAGAGTACTCTTTCGGACAGACTCTACGACTATAGTGTTATTTACCTTCCTGTGTAATAATTTAATCATCTTTGTGCTCCCTCTCTGTACGGCTCTGATCTCAGGTGTAAATCTGACCAGCTCTCATACAGTCAAACCCTTTTAAAGTCTCTTTTGAACAAAGGAGTACAAATTAATTAATTAATTAATACCTAAAATGTTATGTTCTGTTTTTATACACCCCAGCGTGACGGTGCCGGCAGCTGTGTTTGAGGCTAACTTGCAGCTAGCTTGACAGTGTGAGTCTTCAGTTTCCTTCCGCGGTGCCCACAGAGCGCTCAGTGCTTCCTGTACCACAGTCACCGCACGGGTCCTTCCAGCTCACTTGTGGTGTCTCTATACTGCCGGTCTCTCTTCACCCATCCTGCCCATTACGGCTACCCTGACAGCAGTATCACATTCTCCCTGGCAGGCTGGCTCGCAAATCCTTATCTCCAGTGCAGATCTCTGAGTTCCAGATCCTTAACTCTCTCATCTTCCCCTTGATTCTCCATAGATACCTCAAATATAAAATAAACTCAACCTCCACTTCACTCTGCATCCCATACAGCTGCTCTCTGGGTATTCCACATTCTAGTGAATGACACCACTATATATCCTGACCACCATGGCCCCCAAAGCATCTATCTTGACAATCACCCCCTCCTACTCAAATCTGGGAGTCTTCTGCTTTCCTCATCCTCCAAAGTCAATCAGCCATTAAAGCCCACTGACCTGGCCGCCTCAATTACCTCCTCTCCCCCTCCCATCCTCCTGTGCATCTCCAAGGCTGCTCTTAAATCCTCCTTGCCCATCTGTTGAACCACCCAACACAGTTCTCAAGAGTTGGACTCAGTTCCCATCTCCTCCCCAAAGCCTTCCTTGATTTTCTATCTTATGAACGTACAACAGATCTTTTTTGTCCACTCAATATAAGACATGGATATGTAAGTATCACAAGCCATTCTTTAATTAGCTATCTTTTCTCAAAAGTATCTTGTAAAGAAGAAAAAATTAAATACAGCCCCAAATTATAAACATTTAACATTATCTCTAAGAGCTTCTGGCTAAAACAAAGGAGGAATTTCCCAAGTCCCACGTGTCTTCCTCCTTTTGTAAGTGTGCACTGTACAGTTCCCAATAGGAATAGGTTCCACATAAACCTATTATTTTTCCTATAACTCAAGTGCTGCGTGATGTAGCAATGGCTGAAAAGTGTATTTAGGAACACGTTTCATGGATCCCATACAGATAACCCTTCGGCTGGTCTCTGGTGACAAATCAGTGTGAACCGGGCTATTTTCTAGTTTTCTCTACAATCTCCCACCCTCCTTGTGTACTTCTGTCTCCTCCGTGTCCTTATCCCAAAGCTATGCATGTCGGAGGCTTCTTAATGAGTTAACGACATCAAAAATCACCTAAGTAACAAACTGCTCTGCTTGGGTGTCAAACTTAATTTGCCAAAACAAAACTCAGTCTTCCCTAAGTGTGCTCCTCCCTCCAGTCAAAGCACCACAATTTACTTAAACCTCAAATCTAAGAGACCTCCTTGGTTCCTCTTTCCCTTGCCCCCGCCCCCTCCACATAGCCAAAGAGTCCTGTTCATTACAGTTCCAAATCATATTTCAAATCGAATCATCTCTCCATCTCCAGGCCTTAGGTTCTTATCTCTTCCCTCAACTACTAAAAGAGCACCTTCCTGAGAACTCTATTCTCGTTCCCCATCTTGCATTTTCCCAGCGTTGCCACCAGTCTCTTCTGAGCTATATTCATTTTTTAGCACACAAATCAAATTACATCACGCCCTTGTTCACGATTCTTTAAATAACTTTCCTATGTGCTCATCATAAAATGCACACACCTCCAGGTAATCTACAAGGCATCACGTGATCTGGCCCGAACTCCCTTCTCCCTCCCTCACTACATTCCAGTCAGGCCGACATTCTTGGTTTTCCTTGCTGTTTCTTCAACACGCTGAGCTCATTCTCACCTTGTAGTTTTCACACTTCCAGCTCCCTGGGCGTGATTCTTGCCCCTCTGATCCTAAGTTTGACTCCCCCTTCCATCCAGATTTCAGTTCGAATCCCCTCCCTTCACAGAAAACTTCCCTGACACCCGCATCTACTGCGATCGCCACAGCAGTTCTCTCCCACATCCTCCTGATTATTGTCCTTCATAGGTCTGATCACACACCGCACTCCATGTTCGTATTTGCATTTACTGTCATCCCTCCCCTTCTGAATATGAGCTCCATGGAAGCTGTGTCCTCAGCAGCTAGAACTGTGCCTAGCACTCAATAAATAAATATTTTCTGAATAAATAGGTGAGTGGTTTCCAGGGTGCTTTATATCATTCCCTGAACCTGGCACGGTTTCATATTTCTGATTACTTCTTGAATTTATTATAAGCACTCTGAATTATAGTAGTATTTTATTCCAATAGAAAATGAAAGCCACTTACGACCACCTGGAGTCACAAACTGAGAAGTCCAACGTACTCATTGTATCACAGAGGTCTTTGTTATCAACCCCTGAGTGGCTCCTCCAGAAAACCCTTGTGGCAGCCACAGAGCCAGGTACTGTTTTTGCTATCCTGGTACCCTCTTCTGATGGGGCATCAATTTAACTTTTGCAGAGCTCAGCACAACAAAAATCAAATCAATGATGGGTAGGTAGCGTGGCATAAAATCATAGCTGTGTTAAGGTCAAGGTGGATGACTTGCAGGTCACTCCCTTTATCAGCTTTCTCTTCTTCCTTGGAGAAATGCAGATCATCCTGACAAACCATTCTGCACAAAACCATGGCTGGCTGTTACCCAGCGCCCCGTGTCCTTTAAATTTGTGACAACTTGATTTTATGATAATATGTTCAGAGATTTTTGGAAAGAAAACATTTGGTAAAATCCAGGACCTACTCCTTCCCTTTTAAACAAATACAAGGAATACACAGGATCATTTTGAATACCCAGAGGCTGCCATTCGTTTCCATAAATCTAGAAGTACAACACTGAAATGCCCTGCAATGACTTCCATGCATTTTTTAAGTGTTGTAGTTATACTTAGAATTTATGTTCAGAACTCACTTCCACCGCATAGAAATGGGGACACCTGTTTTCCCATAGTTGGCCAAGAACACTAGTCCTTCTGCCTCCTCCCCATCCATATACCTTTCACACTCTACACTGCCCCAAAAAGTCCTCCAAAGAAGGTGCTAACTGGAACGAACTATTCACTGTCCCAGAAGAGACCACGAGAATCAAGTCTGAATTACAGGTCAGCCATCAACACTTGGCGCATGCTTGCTTGGCTCTGCAAAAATCACCCCTGCTCTGTACAACCCTCCTACTGCCCCTTCTGGAACTCATGCTCATTGCCACCAAAGTCCCCTTTGCTGTCATCCTCTTCTCCAGAGGATCCCTTCACTTTCATGCTCTAAGTAACACCTGGGTATCCTTGCAGCTCTTTGCCCCTATAAGTCCTCCCAAGTGGGAACGGTTACATTTCCCACATTCCATAAATCTTGGGGGAAGGGTAGGTGTCTTTGTTCTTCTTGTCATTCTCAGATCCCTCTTCCTGTCCCCCTTGAAAAAAGAAAACCTCGTTCATATGCACACATGCCGTCCAGTGCAACTACACGCCGCTGTTGCATTTATTGACAGAACGTCTGGCTCAGGGTTTCTTCCCCCTTCGCCGCTTCTGTCCCCTTCCCAGCCACCGCCAGCACTCTCTGGCGTAACCTCATCTCCGTGCCCTTCGTGTTCTATTGGATACATCAGGAAGAATCTGACCCCAGTTAAATCTACCTCTCCACCTACCATGCACCTGCTCCGGAGCTGGCGAAAACGCACATAGCTGTGCTGGCTGGCCTCCCTGCAAATTTATAACCCCCCACCTGAAGCAAGCTGCGGGCCCTATCAGGCGGCCGTGATGCATTTTCCTGGTTAATGTACTCATCCTTCTCTGAGATGTCTGCTTTACCTTTTTCTCTCTCTCCTCCGTTGTTCACACCTCTCCTTCCACGTCAGTGTCAGCTGCCCTTGTTTTCTCCATGTCGGAGACACAGGAACGATTTTGCTGCTCTCCGTCCTCAAAGACTCTGCTCCTGCAATCCCCATCGCCTTTCTTACCTCATTTGTCTCTCCCTCTAGGTCATTCCTGTCACCAAACGTGCTATAACATCTGTTGTTTTCAGGTCCCTTTTGTCCTTATATCTCCCTCAAACAGCCACCCCATTTTTCAGCCCACTTGATCCCACATACCTCAAAAGAGTTTTCCCATTTCTGTTACGGGCACTGTTATTCTTCTAAGATTTGTGGTTACAAACCCTAGAATCATCTTTGTGCATTTTCATCCCTCCCTTATCTGTTAGACGATACCGCAGGTCCTTCTGTCAAAATGGTGTGTCTCCACCTCCTCCCTGCTGCTTCCTGGCCACCCCCGGTCCAGCCTCGTGTGGCGCCACCTCGAAACATCTGAGGCAGCTCCAAGGGGCCTCTTGGCTGCAGTCTCTCACTCTCTAATCCACTCTGCATCCCCCCAACCCCAGGCTGCCTACCATCGATTTCACCGCACCCTGCCTCTCTCCACCCCTAACCTGCAATGATTTCTGATCGCTCCTGTTACCAAGCATAAGCTCCCTGCGCGGTGTTGAGGATATTTCATAAGCTGCGCTTATCCTGCCTCCCATCTTTTTTCCTTTAACTAGCAACATAAAACCTTGCTGTTTTAGGCTAGCTTCCCAAGAGTCTTGCATGTAAGTCACGCAAACCTCACTTGGACGTTTTATTCTTTTATCCACATCATTCCCCTTTCTGGAATCCATCACCATCCAAATTCTCAATTGTTCAGGTTCCATCCCCTTCATCATACCTTATTATATAATTCTGGGTCCCATTTTTTGGGCCCTAAATATCGTCATTAATTCTTTCATATGCTATACTTGACTATTAGGTAGAGCTTTTGCTTCAAAATTGTTTCTCAGAAAAGGAAAACCCCCTAGTGCTGACTTCTTATGTGACCTCAAATACTGCAGGGTGCTTTATTTTGAAAAACAAAGTACTATTTGCAGAAGATACATTAACCTTAAGTGACCTCAACCAATCCTATTTCTGGATTATATAGAGGCCACCTGACAGAATCTGTTAACAAGGAAAAAAGAAGTACAGAAGTTTAATCAGCTACAGTAATTATTCCTGAGAGAAGGGTCTCAAAATTGGAAGTGCTGCATCTTGTAAACAGCCTTTTTAGAATCACTTTAAAAATCAATGCAGTTAATCTCTACATTGTAAAGATCATAAATATACACCTAGCTAATTAAAAATGCAGCAGTCCTAGTTTTATGTGAAAACATGCTGTGTTTTAGAACAAAACTTCTTGTGATAACATGGATGCAAAATCTGTTGCATCTCAACAACTTAGGTGGCAGGAAGAGGGTGCACTCAGAAACAGGGTGTCAAACAACTTGGAAGGTCGCCTAAGCAAAGATAATGAGGGTGATGCATTTGAAACGTCTGACTAACACACTTTCATGAAATGTAAGAATGGCAAAAGGCAATCATCTAAATTGTTGTACTATTTTATATAACGCCATTTAAAATATGTATGAGTAACTAAATTAATTATTTAAATAGACATTTGACTACTGCATCTACATCCCTGAAAGTTATACACTGAAGTTGGCAAAATCCCTTTTTTTGGGCAGGAAATGAAGTGAGGACAGGGGTGAGCAAAGAGCCCAGATGGCAGAAATGAGTTAGTTAACTGTGCTGTCTAAGTCATGATGTGATTGAAAAAAGACTCGACATGGTTAGCCCTAGGCTTGTAAGTGACCCACCATGTGGAGCTCAGTTTTTCAATTTCCAAATTCAAGGATCAGACTAAATGTTACCTAAGACTCTCTGTGGTTCTAAAATGTTATGTCTATTGTTTTCTACAATACTATATTCTCTTCTAATGATTCAGCAGCAGTGGCAAATACAAGGAGATGTTATTGTAGAGGCTAATATAAATTTCTTATTCTTTATTACCATCTAACATGACTTGGAAACTTGATGCAACTCAAAAACCTTCAGTCCTGCTCTACTGCCCTTATGAGTTGGATGTTGGACTTTGAAAATCTCAGAATGGCATCATTTTAGAGACAAAGGTATATTTAAGAGCAGGTCGTTCGGTCCCCCCAACCCCCAAGTGAAACCTGGCGCTGAGAGAGCTGAAGGACAGAGCTGAGACCCATGCCCAGGCCGTCCCCTTTGTCAATTCTGGTGGTGAGCCCCGGCACCAAACTCTGGGTCTGCCACTTGCAAATACTGCTGTTATGAATCATACTGCCAAGTCCTTAATCTTTTTTTCTAGGTTTTATGCATGAATGTACAAAAGCTATGAGCCATATTGATATACTTTTCTTGTTATTTTAATGTGATTCCTGACTTCATCCTAGAGGCAAGGTGCCCAATGATCCATCCGCACCTATGTAATTTGCCCCATGGCAAAACCAACCTCAGCCTTCAATCATCACCACACAGCTCTCCCACCTCATCTAAAGAAAAAGACTTTCTTGCCAGATGATATGCACTTCTAATTAGCACTCTCCCCATGGAGCATCTTCCTATGGTAAATCAAGCGGAATGGATGTGGTGACAACAGATGCTGATCTCGAGCACAGTGAAAGCTCCACTTGGTGATCTAGGCAAGTTGGCACCAAGCACCCCGCTCACACCACACAGCATGACCATTCCGTGGCTTCCCGGAAACACACATGCACGTGGGCACATACCCCATCACATCAGCACCTGGCCAACCTCATGCATCTTGTTTGGGTCACGTAAGCTATCAATCTCTGTAAGCTTGTCTTTGCCTTTTCAGGCTCAAATACTGTCAGCACTCAGGGTTTCACAATGCTAAGCTTATAACTGTGAAAATTAGTACTTACCTTCAATTCTCTTCAGAGCTGAAAGGCATGTGTCCTTCCTTGAAAACTCAAAGGGATTGTTGCAGGAACGAATGGTGACGCATTCACATTTCCCATTGATTATATTGCAGCCGGAGACAAGGTTTTCTTTACATGGTTCAAAGCCAAGCAGTTGGTCATCATTCCAGTTCTCATCTGTGAAACAATTACGTATCACATACTGTTAGCTTCATTCAAAGAAAGGCCTGTTGGAAAGCAAAAATGTGCAAGGGTGTCAAGATTAACATTTGGACACCTCAATTTATGAACAGCAGTTTGGCTGCAATTTTACAAATGAATGAAACTCAACCTCCTAATAACTAAGGAGACTGAAATACAGCCGTGCATGTAAACAAACATATGTGCTCAGAACACACTACTTCTCATGTGTTATAATAACAATCGCAATTACTTTAGAATTTTTAATTTTAAACACAGATTCCTGGATTTTCCCACGTTCAATCAAATTACAGGGTTCACGTTAGTCCATCTACAAATTATCCCTTAAAAGTCCACAATTTTTTACTCCATCTGGTAGAGACCAACTTCAGGTTCAAAACAGCTCTGAAACTTAACATACCAAGGCAGCTAACATAAAAAGTCAGCCGCCAGCAACAGGTAAGAATGGGATACAGCCCTGGCTGGTGTGGGTCAGTTGATGGGGCTTCGCTCCCAAAAGCAAAATGCCGCCAATTCAGTTCCTGGTCAGGGCTCACGCCTGGGTTGTAGGTTAGGTCCCCAGTCAGGGTCCTTACAAGAGGGAACCAATCGATGTTTTTCTCTCACATCAATGTTCCTCTCCCTCTCATTCTCCCTCCCTTCCCTTCTCTCTAAAAGTAATAAAAACCTTTAAAAAAGAAGAGGAGGAAAATAAGAACTGGATACAATGGTGGCTATGCCCTCCTGCGCATTTCAGTAAAGATGTTAACATCCATCACTACTCACAACCAAAGCTAGAAAAGACAACAAAATTAAGGACGACAACCTGGTAAGAGGCTAAGACAGTCAAATTCTGAACCCAAGACTAAAATCAGTGTCCAGGTGACGGAATGGAGTAAGAGGACTGTAAGAGGTAGACTATTACAACCAGCTTCCGTGGGAACAAGCTCACACCAATGAAACAAAAACGACAGACCCTGGACAGACTCGGCTCTTAATGATATTCCTCAGAGTTGAAACACCTCCTATAGAAAACCAGATTATTTCTCTATGAATCTCTGGGATGTTATGTGGGTTTTTCCCCCTCTTAAGGTTATCTTTAGCAGCTAGTTTATCGCACCTTAACTGGGTACTGACTGTTAAATAACATGTTTCTGATACCGTATCTGAAGAGAATTTTTAAAGTGCTTGAATTTAAGATACCTTAAACCTGTTGCTCAAACAAAGGCAGGTAGAAATCCATCTTAAGAATGCGTTCTCTCCAAGACAGTGTAAATGCACGGCTATGGTTTTTATGGGGCTAACTTTTACTTCTGGTGACACTGCTGAATTACTGCATCAGGTAGGCAAAAGACTGTTTTCCATCACTGACATAAATAATTTCCTTGTCAAAGGGGTCTTTGGAAGGATGTCATTTACAACATAAAGAGCTGCAGGGTGATTCTTTGAAAAGGGAGAATAGAAAACCTGTGTTTTAATTTCAGGAGATCAAGCTCACAGATCAAAGCCTTAGCTCTTAGTAAAATGATTTTTAGAAGTTTAAACAAAACCACAATTTATCTGTTTTAAAATTTGTTTTCCTATGTATTTTGTCTTTAGAAATGACATAAAACACATACACACATTCCTATCATCAAGACTACAGTGAAATTACTCTGAAAGGAGAACAGAAAAGAATATATTGAAATAATTCAACATGGAGAAGTAGGTGATAATTTAGTCTTCAACTCTAATAGATAACAAAGCTGCAAATGTAAGCGATTTCTCATCTCTGTATTTAACTGTTGACATGCTGTTTAGTGCCATCAGCCTCATCCAGTACAGTGAAATTTGCCATGAAGGAATTTTTGTGATTGTATATCTAAACGTGTAACTCAAATAGAGTTCAACCCTAGGAACTTTAATACTTGTAAGAAATTCAAGTAACATTTGAACCACAGAAAAACTATTTCTCCTTTCCCATATTCTGAGGAAAAAAAAAGTCTTTATTACTTTTTTAAAAATAAATATGTGCAATTAACATATAACTAAACTGCGTGGATTCTGATGCAGATTTTTCTTCCCACAATAAACATCCCTTCCCTCTATTACTACAACATCCACGGCCCAGATTCCAGCCACTCTTCTCCTGTCTCTCTACTAGCCCACCATTCCTCCATCGTCTGTCATCACAAGCTTCCTCAAAAAACAGACCTACTCAGTGGCTGTTGTCTCTTGCCAACAGGAAGAGGTCCAAGCTTATTGAATACAAGAGTAAGAATAAAAGTATAAGTTTCCTCATGATACGTCTTGTACCTATTTGTAAAGGTTCCTCTTTCACCCATGGCACATGCACCCTCACGCTCTAAGTGCACGAAGAGCTTCACTACAAACCATTAATTGCTTCCATGCCTTTGCTCATGGAGCATGATCTGCTTGGATACCTCCTTCTCCTGGTCCTCCCGTAACTCCCATTCATCCTTCAAAACCCAGTTCAAATGATGCCTCCTTTGAGAAGTCTCCAACCATGAACTGCTCCATCCCCCAAGCTCCTGTGAATACCTACGCAGACCTTCTGTCCCCTATGGTAATGAATTTTGTGTTAAATCCAACTTCCCCACTAGACAAAGAGTTCTTACAAACAGAGTCAGATCTTATTCAAATGGGAACCCCCTCAACCCCAGGATTTTGTACAGCGTTCAACGTCCGTCCGTCCGTCCATCACCTATCTATGTTTTCATGTCATTGTTATGGTCAATGCTGTTTATGCTTTTCTTTTTAAACAGAAATACGTCTATACATAACATGATGAGGAAAACTGTGTTTCAATATAAAGAATATGTTTGCACAATAAAAATCTTCTTTAAAAAGCTTATTAGTAAAGCATTAAGGAACACATTTTTAAAAAATGCTTGGACATGTTTTGGCACTTTTCTCACGAGGAATGATCTCTCATTAGTGTGTTTCCCTGGGCAGCTCTAAGGCTCCAGCCTCTCAGCACCTGGCCGGCATCAACAGGCCTCCCAAGGAGTCCATCTCTGAGCCAGTTTGTTTGCTCTGCCAGATGCTCTCTCTGCCTCCCCACAGGAAGGCCATTTTTCCTGAATGTGGAATCAGAATTAAAAGACAACTGCCCTTAATGCTCTCCCTGGCTCCTCCCTGTTTTCTGCTTCATCCTCAGCAGACGCCGCTCAGCAGGAGTGACAGGCTGTCCTGAAGATGCACAGGTAAGCCTGCCGGTTCCCTCAGGAAACGTCATGGCCACCGTGTCCAGTCAGGAAGCGTTGGACTCTGAAGCCAAAAGTGCCTTGTATGCTTCTATTTTCTTTTTTGAGGGGAACCCTTCCATTCTATGTCCCCATCCTAATCAATACTTTGTTTTTCTTCTTGGAAAACAGTTCCCTTGGCAACCACCACTTCATAGAGCCAAATACAACATGCCTCTGAGACAAATGCTTTTATGTTTTTCTATTATAGGACATTATACTTTAAAATCCTTCAACAGCCAACCAACAGGGATTGAAAGCAAAAATGTAGCAAGGTTTGGCTACAGAAATCAAGCCTGAGCCCAATCGTACTGCTGACAGCACTTGGGAAATTTCATGTTTTCAAATCTCTTCCCCCACCCCCACCCCCAAAGTAAATCCATATTCTACAGTATAAGGATCATGGTTCTGATTCTCTGACATAGTTCCTGGTTTCTCCCTGGACTGGTGGCAGGGCGTGCGACGGGGGAGATGGAGGGAGTTAAAACCCACAGTGTTGTCCTTTCACTTTATATCCAGTAGTTTCTCCTTAGTACTCTCCACACGATAAAAATTCTGCCAGCCTGAAAGGTCAAGACAACTGAGATAACTCTGTGAATGTATTTTTAACTACTGTAACTTGCGCAAGATACCAGATCAGGATGCTATTTTCTCTAAACACAGAATGAGAGAAATCTAATAATTTCATGTATGCATTAACATCCACGCACATTCCAACATGCCCAAATAGGAGTACTACAGGGAAGAGCCTGTGATAGCCGACCGCTAGCCTCAAACCTGCACTTGGGACATTCAGAAAACATCTGGAAATGGGAGGCTTTTCCGAGACGGCCACTGTGCTGCGGCCGGCTGTGTGTGTCCCATCTTGTCCCACGGAACATCCGTGAGATGTGTCATGAAGGGCTGAAATTTAATAACTTGTACTGCTTCAATCAAGGGAATTCTTAAGGGATATTAATTTTTATGTTGTTTACTATTTTGTCATTAGGATTTACTGCAGGCGCATGGCAATGATGAATGCAAGGATCAAGTGGCACAAATCGGTGCCAACAGCTTCTATACGGACTAAGATGCCAGCCGCTTTACCACCACTGCTTTGGCACCACCCGTGCACATGCTGATACGGAGAACAAAAGCAAGTAACATCTAGTATGACTATGAAATAGTTTGGACCTCACGTACTTGGAGTCCCCCAGGGTTCCGCAGCCCACACTTTGAGAACGGCTGTTGCAGAACAAGAGCGTGTCTTGCTGGTGTACCTGGGCCAATGCAAGTACCAAAGGTGTCGACACTCTGGTACCTCTTCTCTGAACAATTACCACTGAACCATAAAATTACATGTCTCTTTAACATGATTCTGCTGGTAAGAGGCTGGGAGACAGGAAAACGGAATGAGGAGAGTGCAGGAATTGGTGTTAGATCCTACGTGACCTTTTCCCCCCAGCATGTTAATATTATGAAAAGATCAGGGGCAAGTTTTCTCATAATTAAAGGAGAAGTCTTTAGAAGCAATAAGTGATCACCTTAAGATAAGCTTGTTTAAATCCCTTCTGTTAATACAAGAAATGGCTGCTTTCCACAACACTGTCCAGAGAAGTTGCAAATAGAAGTAAAAAAACCTAGAGATATTTCCCTCTGTTTTTAAAAATCCTGATGAAGAAACTACCCTTGGGTCTTATATTTAATTCAGATGAAACTGGTCTCCATTAAAAGTGAATGCTTTCAAGGCTTTGTGCCCTGGGGGAAGCAGCATGAGCTCAGATGGGGATGAGGCCGCAAAGGATCAGCTGCCCAGGCTCCAAGTGCAAATGCCCCATGTGGCTTACCTGTGTCAGTCTTTTTATTCGGTTCCTAGTCCTTATATTTATCCTCTGTGTACACAGTTCCATGGTTTTGTATGACCAGCCCCTAACCCTATTTTGCTTAGCAGCTCTCATTTTTAGCGTAATGAATGATTTTGCAGAACATCTTTTTGTTTTAAGAGGGCACATGTAGAGTTGAAGCAAAAACACCTGTCCTTCCAATAGCCATATTCAGTCATATCCTGGATTTGGTCTTTCTAAAGTATCTTCTAATGTTCATGATAATGCCTGAAATGTCTTCCTCCCGTATTTGACATAAAAGATTTTAAAAGTCTAGTTAGGGAGGAGCTTCAATCCTGAGAGTAGGGAAGGAAGTGTTGAGGAAAGGGATGTGAGGGAAGAGGCATCTTGGAACATGTATGAAAACACATCCAATTCCAGACCTGGGAAGCCTCAGCTCCAGGGCAGAAACCCCTCTGAGCCAGGAGCCCTACCACCCAGCTGTGGCAGCCCCACCTGATTGGTCCTAGAGTCCACCTCTCTGTCTTCCTTCGTTCTGCTTGCTGCTGTCTCAAATTCCACTAGCACGTAATGAAACACACAGTATGACTGCACTTGCTGGTCAAACTATCGTGTGTTCATCTGAAATATGACTTCCTGAAGGCGGAAGGCATTTGTCGACATAGAGCCTTACCTTTCTACCTTGTATCTGCCTGGGTCGGAGATTTTCAACCTTGTTCAACCTATGGCACACATAAATTACTAAAATTCTGCAGTGTGTTTGCTGATCTGAAAAAAAAAAAATAGGTCTAATTTTGTTTCACACCAGATAGCTATTGTTGTTGTTTTGGCTGCTGTGTGTGTTTTGTTTTGTTTTGTTTTTTTGGTCATCTAAGGGAAAACAGGTCAGTGCCACTAACTAAATAGTCAGGTATTACATGTTTTAAAAATTCTTGTGGCACACTGGTTGAAAATCGCTGGTTTAGGTTAATGAAGTTTACTCCGAACCAACATACAGCCACACCCCCATTATGTGGCAATCCACTCACCAGAAATATGCTATAGCAAATATAAAAGGCAAGAAACAAATTCACGGTACACACTCTGAAGCTCACAGTAATGGAATTCTGTTGGCAGAGAAAAGGCTTCTGGGGATATATATCAAATTAATTCTCCAGCTGTTCACACATCCCTGTGGCTACAGTAAGATGCAAATAGCTAATACTGGCATCTCTTTCCACGCCAGCCGAGAAACTCCAGCGCAATGTACAATTGTTGCTCTACCTCCCCCAGTTCCCGGCCGGCTGTTATCAGGCATTCCGTTCTGCTCAGGGAGGAACCTAACGCAGTGAGCTTTCATTCTCTCTGCCTCGAGCTCAAGGCGGACAGACGCTCCAAAGCCTGGTGCTTCCCTCTCCCTCTCTTCCTTGTGCTGTAATCAGTGCAAAGCAGGGAAGACAGAATTGCAGCTATCAGAAACGGTTCATGTTACAAAAATTTGTTTTCCAGACTTTTCCACAAAGTACTATGTTAGGCATATGTGACTATACACTGGAATGGTCAAAGCCCGAATCTAAAACAATGGAAATACTAAAATATGCACACAAATATTGTTGGAAGACTAACTCTTCAACCAATACAAACTTCTGAATTATAACAAACATAACCACTGATTTGTATGTCCATATGGAGAACTCTTTGAAAAATGTACTGATCCAAGGTACTAAATCAATTTACAGTAAAAAAATGATAAGCAAATGTTCCATTGCTGTTACTGTTGTTAGATACCTTAGCAATATAATTCACGGAGGACCAGAGATGAACTACAGGCTTGTAGTTCATTAATTCATCCTTTTTTACAATCATTCATTCCGCAAACAAACATCTGACCCTTGACTGTACATCAAGAACCGACCACGGTGTTAAGGATCCAATGCTCTAAGCACAGTTTTCCACCATTCTAACCAAAATCGTAGCAAGTATGTGAACAAAATCTTTCTAGGAATTCTTAAACAGAGAAACTGTTAGGTTAAGACATGGATAATTTCCTATTTGATAGCAGGCAGTTTCTTCACACCACCTGCTTTGAAAACTCCTACTCAGTCTTTAATCCTTTCTCCAGGTTTCATTCATCCTCTGGGGACTAAATTAAGCATTACCTCCTCTCCTGGAGTTCTACTGTCTATTAAAGTTAGTTCACTTATGGCAGCAAAATGAAAAGGCTCCTCTAACCTCTCCCAGCCGAAAGTGGCTTCTTTGACGCTGAAGTTCTAGTTTGACTCTTTTGTTTGTTATTGGGCTGTCATAAGGTTTAGCAAATAGTAGCTTGGCAAAATAAATTCCTGCAGAAGGAATGATCAGAAACAGGGTGAGAGGACTTGAATGTATTCAAAGCAATCAAATATTAAGTGCCAAACTTTTTCTGGAAAGTAAGTTTGGTGGTAAGGAAAAAAAGTCAATTATTCAGAAATAATAGAAGCATCTTTGTATTTCAGTCTCCCTACCTGTGAAATATGAATACTAACTCAAGTTTTCTTTTAACACTATATTGATCAACACTTCCATATGTCAATATTTATCATATGCCCAATAAGTGAATAAATGTAATATTCTTCAACCATGTTAGATAAATAATAAATGCTATAACCTCCCTTTCTACCACTTTTGTGTATCATGATCATAATTAACATGGCACAATTTAATGCTTCTTGCCAGAAAGGGACTTGTGGGTATGAATAATGTGCAGTACCATTTCATAAATATTAATGTGTACGCTCTAACCTAAAATCGGCTAGTCAAATGGCTAGGAGCAAAACAGAAGACTAGATACAAGAATGCCTTTTTTCTTGATTGCACTCATCCAAAAGTGTAAACCACTACCAGTGAAAAGCATAAATGAGGCCAGAATTTCAAAAAAGAACAACACGATAAACATGGTGTTCTGAAAATAAGCACTTGAAGGATATAAATTTTTCATTATACCAGCTGAACAGTTAGCACGGATAATGAGGCATGGTCACCCCCCCGCCGCCCCACCAAGCTGAATCTTCTCATAACAGTTCACGTTTAGTGAGCCACATTTTTATGGGCCAGAAATTACGCTAGGCACTTTCCATAGATTCACACGTTTCGCTGAGAAGAGAAGCTAAGCAACATGGCTCTGAATTCTACAGAGACTTATCATCAAGCACAGGATGGGGGAACAGAACAAACAGGGAAGGGATGTCGTCAAAGGGGTAGGCAAAATTTCAAGTTCAAGTGAGTCCAGAGGACACAAGCATGGGGGAAAGGAGGAACACAAACCGCTACAGAAGGCAGGCACACTGCTGATTTCCCGGTCTCACTGTGGTGAAGCCCCTCTTGAGTGACAGTGGCCTCGGCCCCCACTGCTGCTGGTCCTTAACGCCGGGGCAGGCAGAGGGCTGCTCTCCAGGACCCCTTCTGAGCCAAGCAAACGGAGTCGCAAGAGCACCTCAGGAAACATCAGAACAGAAGATCCAGCGATATAATCTCAACTATTGTATCATCCAGGAAGGATCTGTTAAAGCCACAATACCTTCATATACAGCGTATAGCAATACTTCTGAAGTGCAAATAATTTTTTTTTTAAAGTATACTTCTCTGTAAGGAGCACTGAGGAATCTTTTCAGGATGATAATTCTGTGAAATCAGTTAGCTGTTCTTTTTGTAAGAAACGTTTTTACAACAAATCAGCTGGACCATGCTGTGAACTTTACCTTAATAATGTTATCTAAATTCTCTGAAGTAAACCAAGTGGAAGATGATAAGAAGGCGAAGAGTGATCAAGTTTAAATTCCGACAGTTATATTCCTAGCTGATCCTTACCACTAACTCCAGTGCTGTTCTACAAGGAAATATCATCCTTAAATATCAGACCTCAAAATGCAAACCTTTACACTCTCCGTGAAGTACGGGCACCTCTCTGTCTGATCCCATTTATTTCTATGCACTCCATGAATGGCCTGCTATCCGGTACCAGCACAAGCACAACAGGCCAGCAATATTCTACGAACATTTTGTGTGTGCACAATTTACAATTTCCTACTGTTCCCCAGTTTCATCATAAGTAAAAGTTTTATGTACAATATATGTCCAGATTTCTTCCCCTAAAACATCATTAAAATCCACACTGCTACTGTTTACTTATGTAGGATGGAGTGTTATAAATTAGAAATGAAAATTACAGAGACAACTGTGGTCTATCAAGGAACTTCGTGCCGCACAAAGCCTGTCCGATACATTCATTTAAAGGCATCCAGCTTTTGAAATTCATCCTAGAACTCTCTACACCTAGAAGCAAATGTAAATCAGGGGACAATGACACGCAGGTCTCTCGCCTCAGGGTACGTCAAGAAATGAATATTAGTATCTTGGGAGGACTTGATTTACACAGCAATGATTTAATCCCTAAGATTCACGTGAAATAGATCATATAATGTAAATATAACAAGACCATAGAAAGACTAAGAAATCTTAAGAACACATTTGATAAATACGTTTGCACATTCTGCACAACACTGGAGTTTCCTTTGCGTTGTGAACCTCCACACCTAAGAGACACTCAGCTCTGACTCACTGAGCATTCAGTTGGGGGTCTCAGGGATGAGACCATGCCAACACTGTCATCAATATGGAAAGGTCTTTAGTGGCTCCCACCTGCCTGAAAGGTCAAGTCTGACTCCTCGACTGATAAATGAGGCGGCCCCAGCTCACCTTCCCACTCCTTCAGATGTCTGATCAAACTAAACTTCTGAGCAAGACTTTCCGTGACCGCTCTATTTAAAACTACAAACCGAACACCACTGTCCCTTCAAGCGGGCAGGGACTTCTGTCTGTTGTTCATTGCTACATCTTCTGCACCTGGGACAGGGCTGTGCACACAGTAGATCCCCCAAAACTACTGACTGACTCAATCAAGTCCCTGAGAACATGGTGTATTTTCTCTTTGACAGAACTTTGCTGATTCCATTTCCTCTTTGGAGGAAGGATCTTCTGTCCCCTGTTCACCTGGAAATCTGCTTCCGCCTTGCCGTGCTCAGCTTAACTGTCTTCTCCTCAAAGACACTTATTTACTTGCTTTTCTGCCACCCACACTTCACTCATCCCACGGCGTTGTGACATTTGTCAGCAGCTGAATTATGAGCTTCTTCGGGGCAGAAACTGTGACTTCCTCCTTTCTACATCCACTCCATGCTGGGCCCAGTAGATGGCACATGGCAGACCTCGGTCCCCACTTACTAAACAGAAAAAATAAATGGTAAACTAGAGTAGGTGACCACTCTAGAGGTAACATTGTCTATTAATAATATCATGTGAAAAGGAAAGCAGCAGCTTTAAAGATATTATGTGAGTGTCTAAGATTCCGGCTTGCTTAAGTGCTTCAATACTTATGCATTTATAGATAATATCTTTCTGGAATATTTGACATGCAAAAGGATAAACTGTATAGTAATTTACGCCTCCAGGGATTTGAGAAGCAGGTACCTTTGGGTATTTTAAAACATCACAGTGTCAAAGTTAAAATTAATGTATTTCTACCTTTCAAATTAGAATGCTTGCATGCATATACAGAGAATAACTATTTGCATCCAAAAGGAAACATGAATAAGACCCATGTGAGTCACCCACTCCTTTATCCACAGGCCAGAGCAATATGTATCCCCATATGCAGTTAGGTGGGTGGAATTTTTAAGATGATGATTCTGCCATGTTATTCTATTTAGTCTTTATAATGTAAAAGTAATTGGAAAATGGTTCGAATAATGAAACTTAAAATTTGTAGAAAGACAGAGATCTACCTTAACTCCTACCTGAAAAGTTAAAAATTGTCTATTTAATTAGATTCAATACATTTCAAGGACTAATGGTTTTTAAGCTATAAAAGCAAATATCAAGTGTAGACAATGTTAAAAGGATGCTCTAATTAAATCCATATCCTATTTAACTAACAATAAACATCACCAGTTTTCAAAGGATTAGAATACAGAGAAATATATAGCTTTAAACTTATGCATAGGCACTTAATGTATTCTTTAATAATTCAGTTGTTTTAAACATCCAAACCCACAGAAGACTGGTAGATTCTCAGGGCAGACCATAAGATAAACACCTTGAGTAGTGAGGCACTGACCTGCCTACCTGCAAATCCACTGGTAGATTTGGTATCAGTTACATGGAGGAAGGGGTAACATATTCCCAGGTTCGCCCATCCAATGAATGAGTCTTAACAACCAAGACATTTCTGCTTAGTACCACATCCTCTATTTCTAGAGCTCTGTAAAACGTTACATGAGAAAGGAGGAAGGGCGATTAGCACCTTCCCTTCAGAGAGGATGTGGCATGACACCTAATAACCCTTCAAGACAGCCGGGCATGGGAAGAGTGAACTGACTCAGCATGGAGAGATTCCAGCTGCGCAGGAAACCCAATCCCTTCAGGTGCAGCGGCAGTGAGGACGTCGCTCCTCCTCAACAGGTGTTTCGGAAACACTCTTGCCGACTACCATTTCTATTCTTTCCCCATGAGCACGAAATGGAATTTTAAACATCCCCCAGGAGAAGCTGGCTTGCCTGCCTGGCAAACCTCCTATGTAGTTTGGCAACAGCACGACCAGCCCATGGTTCCACCAGGGTCTGCGTGAGGTGGGGTCAAGCCCTTGTTCTGCATCCTAGTTATGCCACAGGCTTCACCTGGTGGGAAGCTGAGGTCACAAGGTTCCCTTTCCCTGCAGAGGGGCAAGGAACTGATGGGACATCCCCCCCCCCCCCCACCAGGCTTGACCTCACAGCTTTGGAAAATCTCTTTGAAGGAGCTCACTGACCTGAGCATGGGCCACGGGTCCCATCGCTGACAGGAACAGAAAGGGAGAGGCGAGTGTCAAGTGGCCTCATACCTTAATGGGCAGCCACCTCCTTTACTAACCCTTGCCAAGTCTTGCCAAGGGTCAGTATGCTTAAAAGCACTGGGGTCTCACACTGGGATGTAAGTTTCTTTAGGAGGGTCTTTCCCACCTTTTAACATACCTGGCTTCTAAAATGACAAATGTGTCACCTGCACAGTGGCTGGACACCCCTCGTTCCACCTTCACTTCACTACCCCCTACAACAGTTTCTTCTGCGTTCCAGTCTGCTCCTCCCTTCTTCTAAAATCCCCTGGGACTATGCTCTGCCAGAGGCTCCCACCCACTTCCCCCCACCTGGTCTCCTGTGGCATTAGGGAGGTCACACTGTCCCGCCCCGCACTTCCTTTCCCTCCATCCCACCCCGGGGCCATGGGGCACTCTTCCCCCCTCCCCTGAGTCCTTCCTGTTTCCCAGACCAGGTCCATCCAGGACACTCAACTGCCAGGGGTCAGAGTGCCACATTCCTGTGGCTTCACACCCCCATGGAGAGGGCTCTGGATTCCGCCTGGGGGGTGAGGTGGGGCAAGGAGGCAGGCTGGGAGGTAGGGAGGGAGAAGTTCAGCAGAGGCTGGTTCATTTGGCTTCTGCCCACTGCTCTGGGACCAAGGTCACAGGGTGGGGAGGACAACGGGGCCCAAGAGCTCTCTCCAGGGTGGGCAAGAGAAAGTCCCTGCACCTCTCTGGGTTCAAAAGGAAGACAAGGCCATCCATCGCCGCATGCACAGTAGAATCTGTAGAAAGCCTAAAAGAACACAACATAGTGCTGTGGGCCTCGGGTCCGTAAGCAATGAAACGAGGGGCTGGCCAGAGGTGCTTTTCTGAGGGCCCTTTCAACTCCACAATTCCCTGATGCCTGGTACAGCAACAGTTCCCTGACTGTACCCATTTCCAAGGTCTGATGTATTTTTGGCTGAAATGGAATGCCACTTTGGCTCAGAAGGGAACCAAACCTCCTTAACCTCCCCAACCAAAATTCCCCTCTCGCAATAGTGGATTCCTCCGCTTCTGACACACTGTCTCTGGTGATCTCTGTGTCCTTTGAGCTTTAACCCTGCAGAGTCTAGGCACCAACCCTCAAGCCCCGGGCTCTCATGGGCCTCTCATCACCCCCTGCTTCTAAGGCCCCAAGACTCATAAAATCAGGTTCCAGGAAGTACATTCCATCAAGATTGCCCTCTGGACAGAAGGGTCACAACATGATGGGACTTGACAACTCAGGCCCCACCTGGACCCAGGGAAGGTGCTTAGAGAAGTTCCACTCCACTGGAGCCAGAAATGGGAGGAATGAGGATCGGAGCCCAAACTGGTCACTGTGTGAACAGGCGAGAAAGCTGACTTCAGTCTGGGCGTGGCATCCTCTGCTTCCCGCGCCCCCCGCCCCCCAACATGCAAGGTGACGGTCTTCTCCTGGAGGATGGGGGAGTGGGAGAACCTGGCTGGGTTGGCACTGGGCGGCCTTGGGCCAGGAGGTGACTCGCTCATCAGCTACCTGATTGATGGGAACAGAATGTGGGAGGGAAGGAAAAAAGGTATGGTGCTGGGGAGACTGGGGAGTGGGAATAAAGGAAGACAAAGCCACTTAAGGCTGCCATTCACGTGTCAGACAAAGTCACAAAAAGCACATTAGCTGGGTTCGACGTCTACATGACACTGTGGAAAAATCACTCTGAAGGGTCAAAACCCACTAAATGTCTATCTTTTTCCTTTTTTAAAACCATTGCTTTTAATAAAACCCCGTAAGTCAAGTCTGACAGCAACGATGAAGTCTGTGGATAAGATGATAAAAACGATCCTACCAAAAGGTATCCTGATGTCGCGTCAACTCGTTTGAAGCAACTGCTTTTACTGAAAACAAAACAAAAGACTCTGATCACTTTTCACCACTTTCTTGCCAAGCCAGGATTCCACACAAACACTTCCCTTTATTTACTGAGACCCAAACACTAGTGAGGAAATACGCCTTCTGTGTGATAAATCACCTGGAACTAACCAGGGCTGGGACTCTCCCGCTGCCCCGAGTGCGTATCACCTTTCATGTGAAAGTGGCTCCGGGCCCCGTGGAGTAGAGCCTGCACCGCACTGGCTCGGGCTGCTCTCCGGACCTGTCGCGGACTGCGGCAGCATCAGCGCGGATTCTTGCCTGGAGCGCGGGGCGGCGCTCCAGGGGAAGCAGGCAGGTGCCCCGGCGCTGAGTCCGACAACTAGAGCTCTTTGATGAAGATCAAGTTTTCAGTGGAGGGCTTCCATGTGCGTGAGAGAGATGCAAGAAAGATGGATGGCTACCGTTTTCTCTGTCCTTTCTATAAAACGAGGAATCCTTCAAACCACCTGTGAAATCATCGTGCTGCACAGGAACCAAACTACACGCATCTACAATGAAATCTAGTTATTTACTTATTTATTTATGGGCTACACCATTGAGATCTTAAAAAAGAAAAGGAAAAAAGTTATTAAAGTGACAACAGACAATAGAAATGGCATTTAAAAAAAAAAAAAAGCCAGGGTAAGTTGTGTTTGAATGAGAATGTGCGTGTTGTGTTTCAAGCTCTTCCAATTTCTCCACAGCAAAAGGACTGTTCCTGCTGTTGCGATCCTGTCACATAACTCATTTTTTGAACCAGCAAATACTTTTCAAAATGAAAAGCAGTGCACACAGAGGACTTTAGGTTCACGCTTTTGTCGCTTTTGCAAAACACTCTTTTCCAATCTGTAATCTCCAGGAACTGGGTCAAAAACTCTTGTCCTTAGGAGCACAGTCCCTATCAAGAGACCAGAAGGACATACATGCTTCAGCCCTTGCCACACGAAATGTTGTCAGCATAAAGCTGTTAAAGTTTCTTAACTTAAGGAACACAACGGCTTATCTCCTTCCATCAGAGCTGCGACCCTCCTCCCGAGTCCGGCCCAGACACCGCCACAAAGATGAGCGGCGGTGCCCTTTCCCCAGCACCTCGTCTTGGCAATTTGGGGACAATTTGTTCCTTTCATGGTAGAGGAACAGTAATTCTGAGAGCAGCCCTCAAAGTCAATGCCCCACAGCAAGAGAGAAACAATCACAGAAGGTAGCATCTCCCTAGGGGAAAATCATGAACAAAACTTCCCTATCAGCACCTTCCAGCCATCAACATGATGTACAGAGGGTGGGGGGAGTCCCATTTTTTACTCATTACATTGCGTACCGCACAGAAATCTCTAAGACATACACCAGGGTCGAATGACCAAAATACAATGTAACTGCAACGCCTTATGGGTTCGTGCAATTATACAGTTTTTCGTAGATTGACCTGCATGGTTTCTACCCATGAGATTGCTTCATTCGATGTGGACAAGACAGTGTGTTGACATCTAAAGTCCATAACAGATGGCGCGTGAAAAACGAGAAAACTCGTGAGCGGTACGAAATGTGTTAACTTAAAAGCGTTATTTACTGAGCAACTACTACTTGCATGACCCCATGCTAGGCACTGAGTGGGCAAGAATATATGCAATTAGAGAGCATCTTTCTACCCATCTCCCATCTTAAAAGCAAACATAAGTTAGAAAGTAGAGTGAATCCATCAAGAAAGAGCAGTTTGGTTAATATAGCCATCAAATACACTGGAGTCTGAAATGTTCCAATAACAATGCTTACTAGAAATAAATCACCCAATTAAGCTGTTTTGCCCTTTCAAAATTACCTTGGGAGCCAGTAAATATTAATCAAACTTTTGACAGATTGGGTATATTAGGTCTGATGAACAAATCATAGGCATATGGTTACTGATATTGAATATAAATATGGAATTCTACCATCCTGCACCCCAACCAAGGGGTAAATGCCCTCATGCCTACAAAGCTTCCTGCAACCAAACATGACAAGAGATGATGAAATCATTTTCCATCTTTTGAATATCACTCTTGTTCCACAAAACATTTAATGATGGCCTACTATGTATGAACCATAGTGTTCAATGCTGAGGTGCAAAGATACAATGACAACTAGCATTTACCATGTGCTGACCACGTACAAGGCACTGTTCAAATGCTTTACACGAATGAGTCAACCTAATTATTCCCTTGACCAACCCAAACGGGGCAGGTACTATTGCTATACCCATTTTACAGATGGAAACTGCGCACAGAGATCAAGGTGCTAGGCCAAGAGAACGCAGGAGGCAAGTCACTGGGCTGGACTAAGAACAGACTTCAGAGCCAGAACTCTCACTAGTGCAAAACACGGCCTTTCCTCAATAAAACACTGTTCCTCCTTAAAGAACTTATCATCATCTACATTCCCCTTGAGGAAGTCATATCCTCTGGGACGTTTACCTTGAGACTGCATCCCTAACACTCCCTGACAAATGGAAGCAATGTACAGACGGGTAAGTCCAACGACGAGGGTGACTGAAGGTCGGGGGGACAAGCAAGACGACTGAGGAGCAGGGCCAGCACTGGGAGCAACCAGCGCCACAGGTGAACGCAAGCCAGTGGCCTCAGATGAGCAGAGCTTTGCTTGGGCTCTCTGGCCAGGGTCCAAGTTGCTAACAGCAGACGGCACCTATGTGCAGGGCTGGGGCTGACCAGGGCAGCAGCTGGAACGTGGGCCCTCCTGGACCCACATGGGCGGATGCACGGCAAGGGGTTCAGGCTGTGTCCAGGGGAAATCAGTGACCGACCCACAGACAAGACTCGGGACTGGGGACTCAGAAGGGGCTGCCCTTGCTCTCTTGGTGCCCCGGCGATGGCGATGCACAGACAGAGCCACCAACCCCCACATCCCACAACTGCAGCCCTAAAAGCTATGTGCTTCTAGTATTTACATAAGGGTCCTTCCCCGAGACATTTATTGTTCTTTTTAGAAAATCAACTCTCCTGGCAGGCCAGAAAGTTATTTAACTACAAATTCAGAAAGAAAGGAGCCAAAGTGGCCATGGTCGGTGCCCTGGGGAGACCCTGGAGACACCCACCAAATGAGATCCAGACGCCGAGCGGCGCCCCTTGGAAGCACCAACTCCCACGGGTAAAAGCGTGAAGCTGCTATAAACAAATCCATCCATAAACAAATCCATCCAGCATTTACCCCTGGCGAGAACCTCTGAGTGTACGACCTCCCTGAAACTATATTTATGCCTTCTCCCACAGTCTCACATCTCAACAGCCAGAAATAAACCCAGGGCTCTCAAACCCGAACCTTTCCTCCTCCCCTCTCATCCAAGTTGGCCAAGCTCCAGGCTCTGTAAGCAAGGAAACGCAGCCCAGCGACACTCTATCAACCCTCGCCTCTGGCTGGAACACAGTCGCGAACCCAGAGGCTGCACTCTCCGCCCTAGGACAGGGAGCTTGCAAGCCAACGTCAGTGTCCGTGAACTGAAACGTTTAGAATCGCATTGTTAGGAAGCTTTTGAAAAGAAAACACAAGCCACTTTGATTGACGATAAAGATCAACTGATTAATGATTAACTGTTTAGCGCTGGAGACAATGTATTGATCCCCACCTTTACACAAAGTTTAATACATAGTTACAAGAACAATAAGCCCAACTTTCAGCCAAAACTTAGGAGAGTCCCTGGGTCCCTCCCACTCCACAAACCGTTCCCCAAAAAGCAGTCTGTCGGCTTTCCCGCATCTTGTAATTCATCCCAGAGACACAATTTCAGCATACATATTTTGGTGGTGGCAGTGGGTGTCAACGATTTGCTTGATATCATTAAATATAAATACCTATTAAACTTTGTGCTTTAATTTTCCAAAAATTTTACACATTTGTTTAATTATGGTATTGTCCCATGATGTAACTAAAATTCCACAAACATCCATGGTTAAACTATTAAATTTGATGTGATTTCCCTTCCAATGTCGCAGTTTAAAGTATGCTTCTTTATTTTACATCAACACGTTGGTCCAAAAAGTGTTTGTTAAATTCCAGTCGTGCACACACCATCACTTGGCTGCAAGCTGTGGCTTAAAGGAGTCTCAACAGGCACTGCCTCCAACAAACGAGGAGTCAGGTGAAGGGCCGCTGTTTCCCGGATTGAATATTTTAATTGGCAGGTGTCATTCACGATTTATAAGCTTTCAAATATTTATTAATTCAGAAACAGTAATTTAATATTAAAGAGGTAATCAAAATTTTGTCTTCCTTTTGATAAACCAAAAAGCACTTAAAATTTATATACTATATATCTGAAGCTTGGTGACTTCATTTTGCGTACTGTTTGCACAATGGGTCTTGAGTGAGAATTTTTCTTTTTAAATAAAGATCACAGAAATGAATCTGATATATTACAACAGATGCTATATAAACCTTTTAAATATGAAGCCAGTATCTGAGTTGTAAAAACTACTTATTAATATATCAGCCAATAAAAATACAAGGGAAAAAAAAGTCTTTTTTCCTCATAGGATTTCAACAAACTTAACCCCGAAAATGATCCAAGTTTTTCCCAATTTTATGTATGTACTGCTGGATAGCTTCTAGGCCTCTGATTTTCATTTATAATATGGTAGAAGTAGAAAACTTTTAAATTCTCAGACAAAACCCTTGGTAGTAAGAGCATATGTCACATGCATGCAAAGCATAAAGGTTAAGAATTAATCTTGAAGTTAATAGCCAGTCCCTATTTAGGATACAGTTAATTATATCCATTTTTCATACTAAATAAACATTTGCACTCCAATAATGAACTATAAAAAAAGCACAGAATTAAAATGTGCCCACCCAGAGAGGTGGCTATATGCACAAAGCCTACAGATTGTGACTTAATAGAGGAAAAGGTTAAAAAAAAGGTCCAATGTCCTAAAAGTCAAAACAGTCTTGGGGGTAGCAAGAAAGTGCGACCAAACTGCGAAGGCCCACAGTCCTCATGCCCAGCCCCAGGCACGAAGAACCGGACGTGCGGGCAGCGAGTGCTCAGAGCCTCAGAAATATATCAGGCCGGGGAGAGAGCCGTGGTCATCAGCTTGCAGCGCCGAGGCACTCACAAAAACAAATTAAACCACACAGAATTTTCTCTTAAATTCACCTGGAATGACCTTTTCCCCCCTCTTTTTGCCTTTTTACATAGTCATGAAAGGAAATAAAGTTGAAACAGGCAGTCAGTACACCTCCATTAATTAGTTTAAGTTATAATAATGAAGACTACATAGTAACATAGAAAGATGCATTTGATATAATTTTAAGTGCAAAAAAGCAAGTACAAGATGTATGGTAAAATATGCGTAGAGAGGAAGACTAGACAGAGTATGCACAATACAAAAACACAAAACTAATTGTGAATGGAACAAGAGCATTTGGATCATTGTTTTTCTTCTCTATTTCCCAAACTGTCTAGTAAAGTTGTCTTTCTAATAGCTTTCTTTAAAAAAAAAATTTTTTTTTAAGAATTTTAGGTAGAGGACCTAAAAATTTTCCATAACATACATAGTTATGGGAAATAAGATGTTCAAGAAATAAAACTACAGAGAGAGGATTTAGGTGACATCTTTTGGAGGGACCGGTAAAGGGACCTGGGGGGGGGTCTCTTTTTTACAAGGGAGGGCCCTTTCCCACGTGCAAATGAGCTCCAAGAATCTCTGAGTATGAAAAAGTCTAAGGAATTTCTGTATCAGTCCTTGTGATGGTCCACCTTCCCGCGTGCAAGGAGGGGCAGGACATCCGCAACTTTCCATCTGATGGAAACCTTTTTAACTACAGAAGAGGCGACAAAGGAGTGATATGCAAACAGCTTTATGCAAGATGCTTAGGAGACAGGCTACATGTATTTATTTATACAAATAAATTAATGATGGCCAGAGACAGAACTTTTTTTGTTGTTGGCATTCACAGCACCTAGCAGCTTCAATTAGAAGAAAACGCTACCTAACATCCTGGACGCATGGGCATGAAGAGACTATCAGGACAAGAATGTGGGTCCTGAGAGGATATTCTTTTACATGTGCGCATGTTGCATATATGGATGTGTACGTCTGCATACATCCCATGATTTGTAAAGTGTGCACAGCCGTCCACTGTAATGATACAGTTTTCCACTGTAATGAAAGACAGAAAGAAAATGTCTATGTTTCCATTAACTCTAAATCACACAGACTCGGGGACGCCTTCCCACTGCATTCTGCCAGTGCGCCGGCTCCCCTGCAAGGCCTTCCCTACGTCACGGGCGACTTCACTTCCACCCCGCCCCCTCCCCCCCAAAATCCCCATCTGCTTGCTTTCTCTGGCACAAATGTGACCTTTTCTCCCCAAGCACTTCCTCTGGGTCCAGATGTAGGCATGACAGGATTGTCAAAGGCCAGTTCCAGAAACCAATTTCCCCCAACTAGCTCTGAGAGGTTCTTCTGGGGACTCGGGGACACTCAGCAATCTCTACAGTGTAAAATGGTTCTTGGTGGTTGCCTCGCACCCACTCCTCCGGTTCTCGCCTGCCAGGAAATCTACTTTGCAGTTACAAGCACTGTTTACCTTGGCTTTCAACCTGAGGACCACTCCCTCCTTCAAGTGTGTTTCCCAGTCCTCTGCCTCCATTCATTTATTTTATTAAAGACTGATGGTAACTGCGCTACAGTCCAGCAGCAAGAACAGCTCTAGGTCCTTCAACTACGCCTTTAACTGTGGAATCACAGGTTTCTAAGATACAGACCTCTCCGACTTGGGCAGTACCCACCATCAGGTTAAATACTCTCATTCCTAGGTCAGGGTGCTGGCTTTTAAATTTTCAATACTAATGAAACCACATAAAAGTTTGAAAGAGTTACAGGAAAATCAACAGTGGACCCTCAAAAAATTGCCTTGCTTATTAGAATCTTCACTTTTCACGGCATTACAAAGAAAGAGAACGCTTGGCCCTCCTCCTTCTTCCCAACTCTTTTACTAACAGCAGTGGCAATTGATAAAAGGTTCTAAAGCAGGTTACTACAAAGACACCAATCATGACAATAGCATTGTGAACAATTACTGTCAAGCGTGAGGTGACCAACTTAAATGTGGGAAAGATGAAGTTCCTTTCAGCAGAGACATCAAAACTACACTTACCCTACAAAAATAAGGCTCTCTGGGCACATTCGCTCGTGATAAGCAGGTACAGGTGTCCAAGCTTATACCTGTGTATGAACGTCTGTGACGCTGTACATTTTATCATGGCCAAACCTCTCTCCTTTTTCTCTTTTTTTAAAAAAGATTGTATTTATTTTTAGGGAGAGGAGAAGAGAGGGAGAGAAACATTGACCTCTGACAGGGAATTGAACCAGCAACCCTTTGCTTTGCGGGATGACACCCAACCAAGCCACAAGGGTCATTTGGCTTAGTGCCAAGTTTATCACCCAAAGGTTAGAATTTCCTGTTGTATCCTTAAGTGTATAACGTCTTACTGTCTTAATTTGTAAACCACCTTAAGACCTTTAGAGAGTAAGCAAACAAACAAAGAGTTCATGACTGGTGCTGAAAGAAAAACAACTCCACACTGCTAAATAACAAGTTGGGACTCCATCCGTGAGTCATCAAGAATTCCTCAGTCCCTGAAGTCATAGGGTTTGGAGTAAATCCAAATGGGATTTTGCTTTTTTAAATTCCTTATATTGCATTCCTATGGACTTCCTGTTCAAACCATCGTGAAGCACTTTTATTGTTCACAGTCACGGGCTTCCAGCCTTCTGTTGTGGGCTCAGGGTTTCCTTCCCTGAGGAAATTCCAGAGGACATTTGGAGATCACCTGGAGCAGTAAATAAGTTGCTTCATGCACTGGCCTGGCACTAAAAATTCAATACATGTTCATTAAATTACACTCCCTCCTGATCAGTCAACAAACATGTTTAAGAGCGAATCCTAGATTTCCTGAAAATATAAAAGTCTGTCTCACTATAATCAGTTATTCAACGGCCAACCTGAAGGGCATCTATAAAGTAATTCATAATTGTTTATCATTTGTTTATAAGCAGCTGATCACCACTGTATCTCAACGGGTCAGTGCACTAGATCCCTGGTGGTAAGAAGGTTATAAGCAGCCACCCACGAGGCAAATTCTTACAAGCTGATGAAAGGTTGGCAAATGAAAGATGACACTTTTATGACAAACTGGTAAGAAGAAAAGTCCTCACAAATAAAAATAAAATACCTTTAAAGAGTTGCCAAAGTAAATACAGCTGAAACTAACCCATCATGGTAAAATTGGAAAAGTAAATTCTAGGAAGAATTTGAGGTAGGGGGAGAGGAAGAGGGCAAGGGGGCCAGCTAACCAGCTTCAAGCTTCCTTCTGCGATAACATGCCTTCTCTCTGGGATCCTCTCCACAGGTACTGTCATTCGCTCCGGTTTCCACAACGCAAACCAAACAGTTCAGATGGAAAAGTTTTTGTATAATATCTTGGATGACCCTGAGTCTAGATTTAGTCAACAAATGCTCATTGAGTTCTTCCTGTGTGCCAAGCGCTAGAATAACACACAATCCTGGCACCGGAGTGGATTACAATGAGGCAGGGATTCAGAAATGTGAACTCTAACACAGTGTGAAAAGTGCTATAGCAAGGGAAGGAGAAAGTGCTATTTGTGGGCACCGGGGGCTGGGGGGGGCTGGGGGGGGCAGAGGGGGGCATTATTTTTTCCTGGGCAGGGCAGGAAGGCTTCACAAAGGAACCATAAAATGGTAAGGGCTGAAGGATGAGAACACATTTAGAAGGATGTTAGGATAACTTCAGGCTTTTGAAAGCCAACACCACACCTATTTTCCCATTGCTGGCTCTGCCCACACCTTTGGTTGCAACAGATATTAGACAGTATGTGTCAAACTTACCTCCTAATTTTCTGAGTTCTCAAAGGTCTCTGTTTAAGACAATCTTGAAATAAAGTTGGAAAACCTAAACCTCAGGAGAACAGTCAGATACTGAATTTAGGGCTCTAACTTCCCCTTCCCTGTGGGCTTTTTGTAATAACATGCAAATTACTAAGGCTCTAGTGGGAGTGAAATGCTTATTATACTAAGGTAATTTTTTTAAAAAAAACAGTTGGAATCATTATGCATATGAAATACAGCCCTTCTAAAGGAAAAGTTCGCTGCTCCTCTTTACTGGAAGTCATCCCCTATATTTTCTCTCTGTGTGTAGCTCCTAATACCTTCTACTTTTCCATTCTCTCAAGAAATAGTATTGCCCAAGCATTTCCGACTCAAGGGCATATGCTTACATATTCACACACAATTTAAAAAATATAATACATGGACTATTTTCAGTGCCAAATGCAGCTGTAATTATATATTTCTTTTGGACATACTGAATGTTATTAAAGCATGTAAATACTTTATCTCCCTCAAGTTTTCCAGAACTCTATTGGCAGAGAATCTTTTTCCTTTTTCCTTCCAGAGCACTGACTACAATCTCCTGAATAGATAGTCAATAAACCTGGTTGCTGAGGGCTCACCTTTTCCCAACATAGTCTTTGGAAAAAATTTAATCTCCTTCCAACAACAACAACAACAAAACTCTCTCTCTCTCTCTCTCTCTCTCTCACACACACACACACACACCCCTCTGGCTTTTTTTAGTTTGCTGATTTCCTACAGAGGTATTCCACTTCTCACCCTAAATTTCTACTTTTTCTTTTTGCTGTCATATCTAATAGTCCTCTATAAGGCCAAAAACTATGTTCAGTGATAACCTATCATAAAAATCACCCCACACTGCCTTCAGGATAATCAAACTTTCGTCCCAATCACCAAAAAATGAAGTCAGTAGTTTTACTGAGCTCTACTTGCCCACATACACATCTCCCGTTTAACAGGGCAGTTTAAAAGCCAAAGTGCTTTAGTTAGAATTCTTTTTTTCAAATTTAAGACAATGCACAATCTTTATTTATTAAGAAATCATTTTCAGTTTGCTCATCTACAGAGTAAAGAGCATATACTTAATTTGTTTTTCAGCACATCCATAATACAATGCACTGTATTCTTTGCTGAGCCCTCAGCGGCGACGGAACGTGTGCATGTAGGCATGCATGCACTTGAGGTCCAAAGGCACAAATTAACTACATCTTATAGAGAAGGAATTATCAGTTTCTTATCTCTCAAAGTCATACCCGTAGCTGTACAAGGGGCCCATCTGCTGATAATACAGATGTACTTTACTGTCCTGGGCACATCTTTGCAGGCCAGCAAGTCTACCACGCCTTGCAGAGATCCTTGTTTTAGGAAGTCTTAGCACTTTCTGATCCACAGTTATCATATCCCATGGTAGTAAATGAATTTTACACACCAGCAAACACTCGCTCTCCAAACATTTCTATAGAACCCTTCTGCTCGCCTGTTAGTGCAGACACGATTATTGCGAGGGGTCCTCACAGAGGATGTGATGCTCGACACCAACTCTTAATATCTGGGTTACCGATAGCTGGACAGCTGCATGTGACTGTCCTGTGAAGAGCGTAGAGGCACATAAAAATACCACTGGAAAGCAAGTTTTTCCAATGGCTTTCAGGGCACCTGTGACCCAGCCCACACTGGGTCATGGCAGGAAGTCACCAGGGAAGGAGGGCCAAACCACAGCCAAAGACATGGCATGGGAGGTACCCAATGGACCTTCCAGCAGTGACTCTGAAGACAGCTCACACACACTGTATCCTCTGGCTGCTTCCAAAAGAGAAGCGTTTGGCCCCAGGCAGTCACTCTCATTACTGCCCCCACAGTTTAAAAGTTCTTACGCTAATATGCACCAACCAAGCAGGAAGAGAACCAAATAAAGACCTATTGATATCCCAAAAAAGAGTAAAGCAAACCTATTTAGGCAAAAGCTCCGGTTAGTAAATGAACACCCATCCCTTCAATGGTTATTTCAATCACCACTCCTATTAGCTCTCCAGAAATCTACCCTGGAAGAGAGAGGATAAGATCCGGAACAGGATTTAACTTTTGATAGTATCTTTAACAAAGAAAAGAAGGAAAGAGGGCAGCCACAGTACTCCACTGGAAGTGTTTTCTATTAAACAACATAAAATGTCCACCCAATTAGTAAACTTAAAGCAGTTTTCCACACTGGAGCAAAAACAATTTAAAAAAAAATATTAACGGAGCAAAAAGCAAGATATTACAGAAAACCAAGAAATTCACATTTCTAGGGACTGACAGCTTAGGTAATTGAACTGCGAGTAAGAATCATGGAAGAGATCTACATAATAATTAGCTGCTGAGTTCTCTCCTGTCACACACTCCCAAATGGAGTATTTAGCATTCAGCAGACTTGTTAGCGAATAAATGCCCAACTGGAATTAACTAGCACCTCATTCTGGAAGGCTGCTCTTGGCAAAAATGTAATATCCACAAGGCAGAGCAGTCTGATTGCTGGTGAACATCGCGGGTTGTGCTGAGCGTCACATTCTTTAGAATAACACATATTATGTCCAATTTTGGAGCCACAGGTCTGCATCGCCTCACTTCGCTCAATGCCCTGCCACTGGGCAATGTGCACAGGAAGGGTGAACTTTCTAGACCCCAAGGGACCACTTTCTACGCTTCACTGCTGGCCTGGAATTGAAACAGTGAAGACCTGCTGTCTCACAGGCATTAGGAAGAGCTTCAATGGCTTGGTGACGCCCGGAGGGTGTGACACAGGGAGGGGTAGAGGAGCTGGCCACGCTGGCAGCAGGTCCCTCGGCAGAGACACGTCATGTCCTGCACCCAACACAAGGCAGTCGGCTGTCCCACCCGGCCAGTGCCTCGACTTTCACGCACGTTTTCTGTTATGTCTCTTTAAATTCAGTCTGCTCCTGCAGGAGATTCCCTGGCAAGTGAAAACAGCAGCAAAGGTAAAAGAATGCTGAGAATTTGGCTGCTGCCTGCAGTATTAGGAGGGACAGCAATTACTCAACCTTCCTAGTGTCAGAGGCAGAGAGGAGCATGTGAATTTCGGCAAGTTTTGGCCTGCCTTTGCTCAAGCTTCTCCCTTTCCTTATCTGTCACCCACCTATACCTCCCAGTCGCCATAATTAATGAAGTGAATGAGAAAACAGAGAGAGCGCAAAAGGAGCAGGCCAGCACGGACAGAAGAGAGAGGCATAGACTCTACCTTGAATCCAGATTAGGCCAGTTAATAAAGCTTAAAGATTGTCAGCACTTAAAAGATGTCACTAACTTCCCCGATAGATAACCATATTTTGCTGTCCCCACCCCCTCCACTGAAAGTAACCATGGGAGAACTCTTGACCTGTTCCAAGCCCTTCTGTCTACAACATTTGGCAAAGAATCCTGTAGACACTGCCACCTTCTCCTTCCCTAGCTCTGTAAACACAAGGTAATATTTGACTCTTGCCCAGCACTCCTTTGTAATGAAAACATAGATCCCATGACCAGAAGGGCCTTATGATATCTGGTTCAGTTCCCCTGTCTTCCCGTAGGTAACTATTTAATGCCCTTTTGACAAATTAAGGCAAAGTCAAGTCAGAGGAAGTCGCGGGGGCTTTATTTCAGTTCCTGAAGGATGAGGGGGACTCGGGGAGCCATGGCTATTTTTTTCTCCTTTATCAGGTCATTCTCCGGTGCAAGTGTTTCGTGATATTCGCCTTTCTGAGCAGCCTTAAATCCTTCCTGCAGCAAGTGAGGGTATACACAAATCCATTTATTCTTTTGATTAAAATACAGAATTTATTTGACCCTTCATGTTGTCATAGATAGTGGTAATAAATGTTCCTAAAATTTGTCTGCAATATGACAACTCAATGGTTCTGAAAAGGAAACAAGCACACCCAGTCTTTAACCATTCAATAATCCTTCTATTTTGGCTTTCAGAGATAAAACTGTCTACAATCTATCCCTTTTCCTCACTCAGAATGTAAATGTCGAGGGGTTTTTTTGTTTTTTGTTTCTTTTTTTAAAGCAAAGCTCCAAACTATGGAAAGTGCAAAACAATAGGAAGGTTTTGAAGCTCTGCCTCTGACAAGATGATGGAATGTTCCTCTCACCCTCTGTGAGGCCCACGCATCCTGTATGGATGGGCTGATTCCTCACAGTCCAGGGCTGAAGTGGTCCTGTATGTCCTCTTCACACTGCAAGTCCAGTTCAGGGCAAACTTCCTCAAGGTAGCTTTGCCTCATTTTGGCAGGTCTTTGGGAGTCTTAAAAAAGAGCTATCACAAGCCTCCCATATTGAGATGCCTTTTGTTTTATCACAGCTGTGGACTGTTTTTTGCTCGTGGCTTGGGATAAGAATCTAAATAAGTTACCTCTGGTAGACCAGGACTTTGCAGGCTCAGGTTTCATTCTGCCCTGCCAGAAATTCCTTTCTGTTTTGAATCTGAGATGTTTGTTTATGGTTTTTGTTTTGAAATGCTAAACAAGACAGGCATAGTCTCTAGTTACAGCCTACAGTATATCTTTTTTTTTTTTAACCTGGTGTAGCCGGAGTGGCTGCTTGCTAAAGACTTAGCTAAAACTTTCAAAGAGTAGACTCTTCAAATTATCTTCTCAAGACTTTGAAATGTAAAAAGACAACACCTTAAAACACAATTAACGCTTAGTTTTCTTTTTTAAATGTTCGTAAGATAAATGTTCCCAGCATATTTCAAATTAGGGTGTTATTTTTCAGTTTGACAAAGATATACTTAAATGAAACCCTGAAATCTGGAAGTTTATCTCATCTTGCTCATAGGTTTCATGTTACTAAATACTAATCAATTAGTAGAAATACTAGTGAACTTCTATTGTGTTATAATAAGGGTTGGTTGTCAAGAAGAAAATAAAAAAGTTGTCAACTACTGACTCCTAGGATTGTATCTTCATCAAGTTCCTTCTCCTTGTTCCATAATAGCTAAGACACAGCATCTGCCTTGTCAGTACTCTGACCCCATGTCCAGGATAAAAGCAGTATTTCCAGACTTGCCCAGGGCAGAGATACACTTCTGTCTCCCTAAAGTGGGACCAAAACTACATCAGGAAATAAGGAGACAAGAACATCAGATATTTTAGTTGTAGGTGTTCTTTTCTAGCCTTCCATTGATGTACAAAGACTTGGCAGGAAAACCACAATGCAAATTCATAGTAAACCTACAGTACTAGTCTCCATGAAAGATGCATGGAACACACGGGATCCAGAAGAGCAACACATGGGCTCTGGGCCGGCCACCACCCGCTCCTCGCTCCCGAGCCCACCGCCGTCTCCGAGTCCGCCGGCCCGTGCTGCCTCCTCCCCGCCATGCCACCGGCCTTGCCGGCACACCTGGGCTCTCCAGTATGGCCAGTGATGTCTGGAAACTCACAGCAAACTTTTAACAGAAGGAAATCCCATTCACCTTCAGAAAGCCATATCCTATCAACATTACGATATGTCACCTTTTTAAAAATATTAATTTGCAACAGCTCTCTGGAAGTAAAGAAGTCAGACCACAAAATCAAGCAAGTGTGTCCACACTGCATGGACACACCAGAGGGGCCGGGAACTGCAGTCATCCTGGGCCAGACCCCTGATACTTGGCCCAGAAACCCTGGGCTTGGGGCCCCTCGTTCTCAGTACTGCACAGACCCACTGTCTCTGACAAACACCTGAGGCCAAAATTTCTCCAGCTGAGTCCTCTGTGGAGAAAGTGTGTGTGCCTGCAAAGTAGACTTTTATTTATTTTTAATCGTTCGTGTATTTTTTTCTTTTTCCATTTAGCCCCCTTGTATCTCCCTCCCCTTGCAATGACCACACTGGTGCCCATGTCCACGAGTCCTTCTGTTTTTGCTCAATCCCTCCACTCCCCCCACCTGACTCTCATCCTGCTCTCCATCTATGTCTGCCCTCAATTGTCCTTGTTAGTTCACTTTGTTCATTAGATTCCACATGAGTGAGATCAGATGGTAGTTGTCTTTCTCTGACTGGCTTATTTCACTTAACATAATGTCTCCAGGTCCACAAGTTTTACACACACACACTCTTACACAGAGAAAACTAACGCAGAAGAAAATGAGAAAGGATAGAAAACACAATGGCAATTAGAATATTAATCTTTTCAGAATCGACTTAATAGCAAGAATATTAGACATTATACGCCTATGTGTGTAACATATGTTACACATGTATGTATTAATTCTCTCCAAGTATCACTACAATATTTACTTGATAGAAAGCCATTAAAATTCCATTTTCACAAATGAGGAAGCTGAAGCCCCAACAACTAAGTGAGTTGGCTGCTTACAGTTAAAGAAGTAACAGGGCTGAGATTTGAACACAGGTTTACCTAGCCCCGCAGGACCTATTTTCTATTTTCTAAAACATCACACTCAGAAGGAGCGGGGAAAGGATACCCTTGGGACTTGCTTGCTGCTACCCCCTTTCACTCAATTCTTCCTCATGGTCAGAGTCGGAGTTAGGGCCCTTCTTAGCCCTCCTGAGAGGCCCAGCACCTCTTATCTCAGGGCTTAGCTGTAACTCTCTGGGACTATAATTAACTGTCCCGGCTAACTACCATCAGACCATGGCCTCTGTGAACACAGGGCCCTTACCTTATTTATTTTGGTTGAGAAACAATGATCCTAATAGCAGGCTTTACTATCCGCCACACTCTATGCCACATGCGTTACATGTACTAACTAGCTTCTTGCCACTTGAAAGTGTGTTCCCTGGATCAGCAGCACTGACATCACCTGGGAGTTTGTTAAAAATGCAGACTCTCCGACCTGACTCGGACCCACTGAATCAGAACCCACATGCTTAATAAGATCCCCATGTGGGCTGTATGCACACTCCATTTTCAGAAGCACAGTTCTTTCTCATTTTAATCTTACTGCAAACACAGGTGGTATCTCTAACTATTAACAGAAAGGGAAGCTCAGGCTCAGAGAAATGGTATCACCACAATATTGCGCCAAAAACCAGACCTGTAGTAGCTGCTCAGTAAATACGCGTGAATGGAAAGGTGGCAAGGAAACAGGTAGGGCTGGAAAGAAAACAGAGGAATGCACTGGTTGAATGTCTGGCCTCTGGTTTTGCTTCCTTTGTACCAACTGTGCGGACAGGTGGGGGTGAGGCCCCAGGCAAGACAAGCTGTTCCTTAGCTCAAGCCAGGCCAAATCCTGTGGCAACCATCAGCAGAACTCTGCCAGGGCCAGGAGCAAACGTCTCCCAAATACAACGTGAAGGAAAACATACATTACTGATCACAGCAAGTTTAGGTGCCCTCTTTCCCAAATAAAATATTTGCCCACGGATAAATGGTTACCCATTTACAACTTCTACAAGTTAATGAAGAAAATTTCAGATTCCCTCCTTCTTTACTTTTACCCAAAATACACCAACTTGGTAGAAATTAGACAAAGTACACCAAACAGGCATCAGGAGAAAAAGGAACAGATAACTTCAGAGGCTTTTAAATAACTCTTTTAACTCAGTGCACTTTACGGTGTCAGGAGGAGGGACACAAACTCAGTAACAATTTGCTCCCTTTCTAAGAATCCAAACTCCTTAACCAGTGAATCAGTTCCTCAGGTAGACAAGGATGAAGCAGGACAAGTACCAGCTGTTTTACTTACACTGATTAGTAGCTTTGTTGTTATTGTTTACTCCGGTCATTCTTCTAAGTGCCTCTTAGGGATTCATTCACTGAGCCTTACAGCAATGCCGTTATTAACCCACTACACAGATAAGAAAACTGACGCATGGAAAAGCAGAGTGCAGATCTGACCCCAGTATTTCACACTGGCAACTAATCGGGGTTCAGGAAGGGAGTTAAGGAAGTGAAATTGGGTCATGACCTTTTTGATTTTTTTTTCCACATGGGCCCCAAATGAACACTTACTAGTGTTCGCCTTGAGGGCTTTCTTAAATTTAAAAGTATATTCAACCTCTCCTCTGTCCAGAAGCCAAAGAAGGCCTTGTCTAAGCACAGAGGTTTTCCATGATTTGGCCAGAAAATGGGTGAAGTCAGGAGATGCTGATAAAGGGGCAACTCCCAGTTCACTGCCCACGCTCATCTGCCTGGTGGAACAAGCCAGAACAAAGAGAAAATCACTCTCAAAAGGCAGCCTGCCACTTTGAACCACAGCTAATAAAGTGTTAAGAATGCAGCCTCATTCTTAGACGTTGGGAAACACTGTTATGTATTGCACAGGCTCTTAAGGAGAATGGGTAGGATCCCCTCCCCCACCCAAAAGAGCAACCTGCTCATACTCTCACATTTAGTGGGAATTTGAATTCTCCTTTTCAGCTTTGCCACCAGAGCCTGAAAAGATCCTCTCAGATCCTGTGATTCCTAGAACAAATTTTAACCACATATTTCACTCACCAGCTAATCATATACAGACTCAGAGAATCACTTCCACTTGGCTTGAACTAATATTATTACGTGGATTTTTTAAGGTCTTATTGACTTACTCTTTATCTTGATTAAAAGAGTATATAAAGGGTGTGGAACTCACCTGAGAGGTCCCCAGGCCCTCCCCCCACCGCTCCCCAGCCCCAGCCGAAGGCCATGTACCGAGGAGGAGATCAATGAATGAGTGACTGGCTTCAACGCAAAGAAGACAAGTCAGATCTTTAAAAATTTAGCTTTGGAGAATTCAGTCTCTGAGAAGCAAAGCTTTTAGTTTGTTATTCATGCACTCTTGGCTAGTCCGTTGTTTCTTCCTCAAATAATTAATTGAGCTTTACAAGGGCATCTCCAAAATCCTGATACTGCATGGGCTGTACAGAACACAGTGCTACAGGAACCTGCTTCACCAAACATATTTACCTTCCACTCACTTCACCACCTCCTATCTGATGGCATTTACCCGCTAAGGCAGTAATACCATCTCTCGTATTAATGCCATAGCCTGAAAGATGTTAAACACACCCACATTTTTCAGGAATTTCACAATTAATGTCTGGAATGTGTTTTGGATTATTCTTCAAAGGATGACATAGTTGCCCTAAGATGAATTCAATATTTTTCCCTTCTCCTAACTGTCATTCTTTAGTCCTCCCATTCCATTACCTTTTCAGGATCATCTGTTTTATCTATTTCCCCTAACTTCATAAGGCCTGTCTCCTGTACCCCCAAGCTATTCCCTTGTTAATCCAGAACGTTACACATTAATCAAGCGCCCCACAAAACACAGAAACCTGCACCAAACCATTAAGTATCTCCTACAGGTGGATATAATGTCCATAGTTAAGCACTGTTCTGAATATTTTTCTTCATAAATCAACCTATCTGTTCACAACTACACTGCCAACATATTGCTTGTAGGCTGTCCTGGTTACTGTTAAATATATGTTAATGGCTGCAAACGTCTCTAGAGTTGCTATTTTTACCTTCCTGGTCCTACGCAATTCCTTTGCCAAGTGTTTTTATGTGACCAGACTCCTCAATACCAGTGAGGATTCTGTAAGGTTGATAGTCAAAGTGAAGGTCAGGAAGTCCTGTCATTTGTATATGTGCAGTGAATAGTCTCTGAATTTTGTCAATATTTACTTTTAGGAGAAACTAATTATTTCCTTGTTTATTTACATTGGTTTCTCTTCCCATACCCTATTAGTGTATTTTTATAGGCTCTCTGCTTGCTTCTCTCTCTGGCCTGAAAAAGCTCACTCTACCTAGACACTGAGGTAGAAAAATGAACATTACTTGATAATGATCTTGCAGTGATTAGAAGACAAACTATAACCTTCCAATGGCAACAGTACCAGAAAACCACATTCTGTTCTGTGTTAAGTACCCAGAATACACCCTTGATTCTTCTGCTCACTGTGCGAAGAAAAGTGGGTAGAACAAAGTTTAAAATACTCAGGGAAATAAAAGGAGAACTTGTGTTTTGAAAGGGACAGTTTTTAGATGTCAGTGATGAAAACACGGAAGTTCCATGAAGATGAAGGCGCTGAGGAAATTATCACTGGAAAGAACGTTGGTGCTTATCTGCAATAGGGATCGCCTGGATCTGCTACAACCAAGTTCTCAGAGCAAAGCCACTCAGTAGTGTCCACCAGCTTCCAAGTCACCCTGTCCTCACACTGTCAAACTCAGCCATCCTCTGGCCTCTATTATTTAGAAAGACTGATCGTACACCCCTGCACTTCGCCCCACCCCTTACTGAAGCGTAAGTACTATTCCACAATAGGAGGGGGGAAAAATGGTTCCCACCTCCTTATCTCAAAATATGACCCCCACCATCCAATCAAAACATTCTTCCCTGAAAATACCACTTCAGTTATTTTTTCAACGCTCTGTCTTTCATCTCCCAAAGAGGTCTCCGATCTGGCTTCTTCCGCCAGAGTTCAGCATGCAAACTTGTTTCTCTGGCTTTTAGGCAATTTACCTGGAGGCAGGCAGCCAAGCCAAGAAAAGGGCCACGTAGCAGCCAATGGCACAGGAAGACTCACCAAATGGTCTGAAATGGGACAGGGACTTATGTCCTCCCCCAAGGGCCAGCACACACTTTTTAGACTGCAATTAAATGTTTAAAATGCAATTTTTACAAATGTTTTAGCCAAAAAAAATTTTTAAACAATAATTAAATCAGGATTTACTTAATAACAATCTAAGTGGTGCCGAAAAGAAGTTCAAGTGTACATGTCACATGATTCACAGGCCCCAACTCTTCACGTTACTTAATCTTTCAGAAAATATTTTTTCTCCAGTATCCTTTTTGTGGAGAGGACTGTTCTGCCACTTACCCAGTGCATGTTCACTGAGAGCCTACTGTGGGCTGGCAGGCTGTAACATCCTACTGCAGTGAGTGAACTGCAAGTTGGAAGGGGTCCATTTCTGCTGTAATTCCTCTAACTCACTTAGTGAACTAGATTTAAAAACCTGCCCCCCCCCCCAACAAAAACAAACCCAACCTGGGAAGTGACACAAATAAAAATTACTGCAAGTTGGCAGATAGAGCAATGTAATTTGTATTTAAATTATGTCATCGAAAGCAGGTACATTAGTCATGATAATATTTCCATACCATGTACTCTTTTCTCAGTGGAGCCAATTAAAGTTTTTCAAAAGAGTTTTCATTAACAGATACAACCAGTAGGGGTCATTTTAGTGCAAAAATTGCAGCAAAAGAGACTTCAACATGAACAAAATATATCAATTCCTATTCATTTTAGTTGTGATGATCATCATTCAGTGCATGCCCCTCTGAATCAAAATGGAAACTGAGGGAAACACTGGCCATTGAGAAATTTCTTGCGAAGTACCGGAAAAACAAAAGAGAAAGTCAGCACCTCCTAGATAATTTCTGACATGTAAAGACTCCTCTAATTCTTAAAAAGTAAAAACGGTTATTCACTTAAGTTCTGTTTTTCATATATCCTGTAGTAAAGTGAAAATACTGGAAATTTTAGGCACACTTTTGAAAATGTCTAAATCCAATCGTTATATACCATGCTGGGTAACACTGTCCTTCTAACTTTGGTTTCATGGGTTCAGAATGCAACTTGACTACTGCTTCTAGAATTAAAAAATAAAAATAAAATAAAATGCCCTGGGCATACAATTTTGGTAGCTGAAGACAGGCCTGCTAAATGCAAAGTGTTGCTGGAGAACATGCATTCAGGTATAATCATGGCAACAAACATTTCCAAGCGTTTTCCAGGCTAATACCAAGCGCACAGGGTGTTACCAGAGGAAAGGAAGCTATGAGGGACCGCATCATTTCAGAGGAATGAGAGGCTCACCAACACACTGCCAAAAATAACTGTATACTGTGACACGGGTCTATTGTTGCCAAAACACTTGATTACTGTGACTGTTCCCTGGGCTCCGCATTTCCCTCACCAGAAATATATCAAGAAGAAACAAAACAAGGGTTAGAATCTTCAGACCCTCCCAAAGTCCTTCTCAGAGCACAGCGGTTTCCACTACATTTAACCCTGTTTCACGTTGCTTGTTCTTTTTAGATTTATGGGAGGCTGGCTTAAGTAACCTGTACACTCCAAATGGCAGGGTTCAAAGATGCATCTTTCAGTCCAAGTCCTACAGAACTACAGAAGTCAAACACATGAAATTGTATCAGAAGTTAATCTCCTGGCTGTTCTTCCTGATGCGATACATGAAAACGTTATAAAATGGGACTTAACACCAGGCGAGAGGCATTTGTGTCTCAGGCAAATGAACTCTTCTAACCCGGGGTCCCGGGTGCAGTGCACATCCCTTCTGAGAAGTGTTCCTTCTGTTCTTTACTGCCCACCAGAAAGCCCTCCCTGGATTTTCCTGTCTAACCTCAAATATCTGCAGGTATAAATAATTATGCATATATGTGTATTTAAAGAAAATCTCAGAACTGAAGCCTTTTAACAGACCCATCAAATCCCTAAGGTTGCTACTCCTCTCTGCAGTATCCCAGCACAATAAACACATACATACTTAATGATGCTCCAAAATAAAGCCTTCTTTTACTAGGTGCTGGCTGTGAGTAGTAAGGAAGGGACATGGGGCAGAGGGCACCTGTCCCTTTCCCTTGTCGCCCCTCCAGAGGTAAGGCTGCTGCTGCTCCTCTGCTCAGACGCTAGGATGCCCCGGAACAGCATCATCATCCCAACGTCAGTCCCAGCAGCGATCCCACTTTTAACTGGTGCTCAGAAGTCCTGCTCATTAGCCAAATAAAAAGAACTCACTGCCTCTGCCTAGACCCCAAACTAGACCAGGCACCCCAGGGCCGAGGCAGGAGGCCGGTCTTAAGGCCAACACCCTTCCACCGAGGTTCTCCCAGAGAGGCGAGGCTCCACTAATTTAATCTCTCTCTCCTTGCACCAGTCTCGACACCGCGGTGCACAAGGCTCAGCGGAGAACCCAGCAGAACAATCCTCGCCGTCAAACAAACGAAAAGAAGGAAGCGGCAACGCGATTGGAAACACGCGGATACCCGATCTTAAAAAGCAGCCACTAATAGAAACAACTTTTCACTCCCAGGTGCAAGCCCCCTCCCCCCTTCATTCAGGAGAAAAAGCCTTTGACCGTTTTCAATAGGCAAATAAATGAGTAACCACCGTATGTAACTTCCCCTGGGTTGACATACGCTGGAGCTGAAATTGATTTATAAGCGGAGGAGGAAGGGGGTGAAGGAAGAACGCAAGGAAAAAATAATAAAAGAGTCACAGGGAGTAAGCTGGACACGTCTCCTCCGCCAACAGAAGATTTCGCGGTCGGTGTGCGGCACTCGGTTCCACACTGCGCTAGTGTGGGGAGGGCGGCAGGGGTCGGATTCCCCCAGGGGCTCGCGACAGCCCCGCAGTGTCCCCGGCCCGTGGCGCCCCTACCTCGGGGCGTAGGGTCGAGACACCCTACCCAGCCCAAGCCCGAATGGCCACATGTGTGCGAGCCTGTAGGCGGCCGGGGGCGATCCCCCACTCGCCAGCCTCCACCCACGAAATCCAACCTCGCCCGCGGCGCGCCAAGCGTGGGGGGAGGCCGTGAGCGGGAAAGGAGGAACGCGAGGGGCTCCCTCCCGGGGATGGGGGCCGCCCCTTCTCCTGCGGAGCCCTCTCTCCTCGGAAAGTCTCGGCCAAACTTTGTTCAGCGCTAGGGGACCAGGCGGGCCAGGTGGGAGGGGGTCCGCGGCGGGAGGCCGTACCTTCGCAGACGCCCACTTCGTACTCAGTGATGGAGTCGCCATTGAGCGGGGGGCGGATGACACAGCGCAGCCCCCGGTCGCAGGCTCCGTGGAGCCCGTAGGCGCCGCCACAGCTCTCGTTCCTCTGGCGGGCGCACATGTAGCAGCAGCCGCAGACACCCTGCACGATGCTCCCGGGGCAGTTCCTGGGTTCTTCGCACTTGGACTCGTCGCAGGGCAGGCAGACCAGCCCCAAGCCTGAGCCAGCCAGCAGCAAGACCAGGAGGTACCCGCAGCCGGCCAGCCCCCTGCCCCCCGTCACCAAGTACATCCTCTTGCGCCGCCGCCGCCTCCTCCTCGCAGCCGGGCCGGGAGCGGGGCGGGCGCCCTCCCCTGAGTGGGGCACACGCGCCGCCGCCGCCGCAGCACCCGCAGCCCGCGGTCCTCGCCGCCCCCCTCGGGGCCCCTGGGGCGCGCCTCCCCTAGCGGGGCGAGGCCCCCGCCCCCCGCGCGGGCCGCGCCGACCCCGAGCCCACTAGCGTTGGCGCCAGCGGTAGCTTCCCCTCCTCCTCCTCCTCCTCCCGGGAGGGAGGGGAAAAAAGAAAAAAAGTTTCCTCCCGGCAGCTCCGGTTCAACCCAAACTTCTGGCGGCAGCGGCTGCGCTCCGCTCCAGCCCGGGCTCGCGGCGCCTCCTCCCTCTGCTCCTCCGCGGCGGCGGCGCAGCCTCCGGGCGGGTCCCCGCCTCCCGAGCGGCCGAGTGGGCGCGGTGGAGCAGAGAAGGTCCGCTGTGCTAGCGCCGCGCGCCCCGCTCGACTCCTGCCGCTGCTCCTCCGGGCGCTTGTTTATGGCTGGAGCCTCCGCCGCCCGGGCTGCGCCCTCCCCCATCCTACCTCATCCCCCAGCCCTCGCCCCCCCGCGCCGCGCGCCGCTCATTGGCTGCCCCCCCACCCCTCCCGGCCCGGCCGGCCCCCTCCTCCTCCCCCTCCCCCTCCTCCCGCCCCCCTCCCGGGCCCGGCCCTTCCTCCCCCGCAAACCTCCTACTCCTCCCCCTCCCCCTCCTCGTCCCCCTCCTCCTCCTCCTTCTTGAGTCCGGAGCAGCGAGTCGGCCCTGCGGCCGAGTCTTTGCGCGCCTCTTTCCGCGGGCACGCTGCAGCCCGGGCTTTGGGGCGCTCCGGGCAAGCAGTGAGAGTCGCGGCGTCCCGAGCGCCCGCCAGCACCATGCCCACCGTGGCCTGCCTGGGAGCCCCGAGGGCGAGACCTCCGGAGCCAGTTCTGAGTTCGGACAGCGACGGGGTCTCCAGAAGCTCGGGGCCGAGGATATTGCTGCAGCCTGGACTGGGGCACCCTCCGGACCCAATCCCTGGAAAGGGAAGCAAATGCATGGAACATTCGCTAACTGGATGAGAATCCATCTTCCACTCGAGCTGGGAATAGACTTTGTAAAAGATATTATGTAATGGAGTCTCGGGCAGCTTGAGGCGCCTCCAGCAAAGCTGCTGGTGAATTAATTAAGTGCTTTAAACGGTCTCGATAAATATACCGCGGGGGGGTGAGGAGGACTCGTGGGGGCTGCTGCGGCTTGAGTTGAATTTTAACTGTCCATATTCTGTGTGTTTTGTCGCCGTGCTCTGTGCCGAGGTGCTACATTATTGGGGCGGGGGAGGGGGGTGTGAATGGAAAGTAACAGAGCTGAATTTTTCTCCCGTGAGTAAGGCCACATACTGGATGATCACAAGTCGTGACATGACTGGACCCGTGTATCTCGTGCATCGTTAACGTCATCTGACAGTGTCCTTTTCTTTCCCAAGCTCACGGATAAAAGTGATGGATTTTATTGTTTGCCCATTTACTGTGAATGTATTAATAAAGAAGACGTTTGCTTAATATTCTTTATTATAAACGAGTTTTAAAAAACACGCAACAGAAGTGATGCAAAATGTGTCCGGTGGCATTGTTTTTCTTCTGTGGCTGTCAGAAAAGGTTCTCGAGAGGAAGGACTCTGTAGCGGCCCACTATTCATTCATAGGATGTGTACCAGAGTCAATAAAATTAGTGAATTAACAAAAAATGACTTGGATCAATGTGGAAAAAACCTTCGGGTCCTGTGGCAGGTGTGAGGTGGGTATGGCCAGTGGACTTTCTGCTCCAAAATGATCTGGCTGCGGGAAGGTGGCAGCCAAATGGATCCTGAAAATCATGACTAATGAACCAAAGTTAATAACAGGGCAGTGTAAGGAGAAAGGAAACAAAGATGCCTTTGAAATCCTCTGTTTGCGGAACAAATTTATACTTATTATAAATATTTTGGTTTAACCACTCTAATACTGAACAGAAAAGCCAAAGAAACCAGTGGAATATTTCCCAGTCACTGGCATCAGAAAACTAAACATTGCTACAATCATTCGTCTTTGTCCTAAGGAAGGGAAGAGGCTCCTTAATGATCACTGGTTATCAGAGGTTAGTAGAGAAGATGTTCAGCAGTGGAAACGGGGGGATGAGCATCCCATTTTCTAAAAGGTAACTGCTTCCAGAGCTGTTGGGGTGACTAGTTTCCAAGGACATTGTAGGGACAATTCCTGCAGCTGTGGAGAGGTCAAGATTAAATGATCTCAGAAGGACTTCATGCCCTAAGGTCCTATAATTCTAAGTATTTAGTGATAAGATCATTTAAAATATGCTACCCTTGGCTGGGTAGCTCAGTGTGTTAAAGCATTGTCCCCATAAGCCAAGGTTGCAGATTTCCATCCCTGTTCAGAAGAAGGAATCAAAGAATGAATGCATAAACAAGTAGAACAAGTGGATGTTTCTCTAGTACCTGCTCTCCCTCAAAAATCAATAAAATAAAATATGCCAGATTTTATAGGAGCAAAATTCAAGAAAAATAAGCCACACAACACTGTTCAGCATGGTTGTTTCTTGTACCCCAACTATGCAGCAGCACTTCACTGTAGGACTTGCCAACAAACTGTCATCATTGTTACGTGTTAAAAGGCCCTTTCCACTCTTGCAGAGGAGGTTATCTATATTTCTGTTCAAATGCAAGTATAAAGACATTTTTAAAACACAGTAGATAACATTGTAGGACTCAACAGGAAGAGCCAAGGTCAGGTGATGGGAAAAATGCATAAGTGAGAAAACCACATTCCTTCGAAAAAGGAGAGTAATAACCATTGGGTCTTGCTCTTTTATTTGTGTTTCTTATTTTTTTTTTTTTTTAAGGCAATATGTTAGGGTTAGGGAAAGCTAGAGATCGAACATAGGCAAAGGACAATATGGAGGTCACCATCTTCCCTGATATTCCAGAGGTGGAACCACCTGGAAGGAAGACAAAGGCTGACCTCTTATGGGATTTCAAGCCAGACTTAGAACTGGAGAGTCTTAAGATGGATGTATCAGCTCAGAAAAAGTCAAGTTACAGGAAGCCCTTTGCCATAGATTTGATAAGTCAGAGAAGCAAAGGAGAAAACGGGGATAGCGACTTGGAGCCTAGTTAACCAGTGGCACATAAGAAACCTGCCAAAGGCCTGGCAACTTTTGGAAATCAGAGCATGAGCTAGGAGTTCAGTTACAAAATAGCTGTTTCTTCCAGAAGTCAAGGCAATGAGGTTGATGCTCCAACACAAAAGGATTCCCTCGTCTTTAGAGACCAGACTACGGACAGAAAAGAGAAGTTGGTGGGCCCAACATGGTGATAACTGGCGGTGAAGGGAGAAAGTGCACTGAGAGGGATTGCACAGGCCCTGAAGGACATGAATTGAATACAAATGTGAGAGTTAAAGTCGTACACGGAACATGGTTTAATGCCTCCTCCTCTGAGAAGTACCTTGAGCTTCCCCCCTTTATCCTATAGCATTTTGTGAGGACCTCTGCTTGTAGCATTTCTGTTATATTATAAATCTTTCTCTAAATAGCTCTGAACTCCATTAGACTGACAGCTCATTGGAGGGGGCATGATTTATTTACATGCATCTGTGAGTGAGTTAAAAAAGAGAGAGAAAGAAGAATTACAGACCAAAAAGTATTTGACCATTCTTGTCTGTGGCCTTTGTCTCTTGGTTTTAGTAAATGCCTCTCAAATAAGCACTTGAAACGATGGTTGGGCAAGAGGGAGTTTTCCAAACTGGAAAAAACAAAAAAAACAAAAGGAAAACAAAAGAATCCCACAGGTGGGATAGGAAGGGAACTATAATAGACTTTTGATGGAGGTCTGAAGAAGAGACAGTCCGCCCTCTATTGGCCGTTGTGGGGTTTGGATGGGAGGGGTTCGCTACATTGTTGCAAATGTCTGAAAATCGAAGTGCCCAGCTGAGGGCCTAGCAAAGAATGGAAATAAGAAGGCATATACTGAACTCTAGTATTAGAGCCCTACTCCCTCATACAGTGTCTAGTCCAGGCTGTTTTCCTGAAACAACAACAACAACAAAAAAATGTAGAAGTTGGCTTTTGAGTATGATACACACACGCTTAGAACTGAGTTGCTCAAGAGTAAAAAGTCTGGTTTTGTTAGCAGAAAGATCTGTGAAAAATCCGGGCAACAATTCTGGTTCCTTTCACTCCCCCGCCCCACTCCATCGCTGGTTCCTCTCAGCTGGAATCACCTGGGTTTGCACTTAACCTTGGCTTGGGCCTTTTCAGTGATGCTGGGAGACGCCTTGTTTGGGAATTCAGCCATCGACCTTGAACACGGGACTTGGTACATGGGCTGTGTTATCACCATTCAGTACCTCATCTTACTAAGGGACTTCCTGCCTTTCCTCCCTTGCCTCCGTACGCCGGCTGCTTCAGAGCTACTAGAAGAGGCATGTCACAGAACACAGGCTGTCTTTCAAGCTGGGCCTAGGGTTCCTGTCCCCAATTCCTCCACAAGTTTGAACAAGGTATTTATTCTTTCTGAATCTGTTTCCTCCTTTCTAAAGTGGGGACAACAATACCAACCACACAGGGTATTGATTGTGTGAATAAAATTGTTGTTCTCCTTCTTTATTGCTATTTTTAGAGTCCTTTTAATTGTCTCCTCAAGTTTTACACCTGAGCTGGATTCTTCGCTCCGTGATACCTCAGCACCTGTTGCTACACAACATCTTCCTAACCAGGTATTTGCTCCCTGCCCCCCCGCTCCCGCCCCGATCTGTGTTTGGCAATCTTTATGTTGGTCCTGCTTTGCAGTCTTTCTAATCTTGGAATTGTAGCCTTTGTGATATTTTTTGGAACTCATTCCAGTCTAAGACTTATTTTAAAGAGTGGTAATTAAAAATAATGATAATAATAATAGTAGCAGCTAAGCTTTACCGAGTGCTTGCTAATAAGCACTTCACATGGGTTATTTTAATTAATCTGCAGAATAGCCTGATCAAGCCAATGCCTTAGATCATCTGCAATGTCTTCTATTGTCTCCATTTCATAGTTGAGAAGTCGGAGGCACAGAAGGTTGTATGACTTGTGAGGTCTCAGTGCTATGAGGATGACTATTGGGTTTGAAACCCCATCCTATTCTGCTTTGAGAACTTGTGTATATTTAACTGCCTCTTATAGTAAGTTGGAAGATGGTGAGTTGCTTTTCTATTCAGTTCTTTCACTTTCTGTGGACTTAATTTAAAATTAATATCTATGACAATACCTTGCCTCCTTTCCTAATTTGCATATGAAAAGTTAACATAGTAATTAGCACTTTTCTCAAAATGGAAGTATCTCCATTGTTTTCCTGATTACTGAGAAACAAATGTTTATGTAGAGTTATTATATGTATATACTAATCACTTGGGTGTATTAACACCTCTGATTCTCACTATAACCTGATGAGATTGGCTCATAATTACTGTAACAGCATTTTATAGGTGGAGAACCAGAAACACAGAAAAGTTAAGTAATATACTCAGTGTCGCACTATTTAAAAGGAAAAACTGGGATTTAAACCCAGACATTATGGCACCAGAATGCATGTTATGCAATACTGCTCTTAATATATATTCTTTACAAATACATTCTCATTGGGGGAAATATGAGAAAAATAAAAACAAGTTTTTAAAAGGGGAGAAATGAAAATCACCACAAATCCCACCATTGAGATATTAATCACTAATATTTGTCATACATTCTTGAAGCCTTATTTTCCCCAATAAAGTATAAAATATAAAATGCATCCTAGTTTATAACTGCTTTTTCACTTACAGCTATGCATAGTATATTGATCTTCAGGGTCAGTAACTTCATCCTTTTGTACCATTATATTCCATTGAGTGAATATACTATATTATATTTAACAATGCCATATTAATATGCCTTTAGGGTTTTTGTTTATTTGTTTTACATTTTCACTGTCATAAACAAAGCTGTAATGTATTCCCATTTAGCCAAAGTTTTAAACAGTTGTCCAGTGATTTGCTTTGGTAAATTTCTACAGTGGAATTGTTTATTTTGGGTTAAAAAGTCTGCCCATTTCTTACATGTATTGCCAGATTGCCCACCAGAAAGTTTAACCTGCGCACATTCTCTCAATCACTGAGTGAAAGCACTCATCTCTCCAGGGAGGAGGACCTTCACGGTGAAGACCTTTTCCTTTGGTTTGAAAAGCACCTTACACTGTAGAGTTGTGTTTTTTCTTTTCTTTCTTTTTTTTTGGTGGGGGGGGGGGGATTTTAGAAATTGCGTTCACATTCATTATTTCATTAGACCCTTAAAAATGTTCAACACTTGGAGGTTTTAGCTATGAATCACGAAATAATTTTAACCTTACAAATTACCAAATCCTGTAACTTGGCAAATTGTGTGCAGTGTGATTTTAAGGGAAAGTGTTATGTCCTCAATTAAAAGTTTCCCCCAAGGAAGGAGTGCTTTTATAAAACTGAACTAATAAAAGGAAATAAATGATTGAGTCTCCTCAAAGGGAGGGGCGATTTTAGTTGATATTCCATGCTTGCAGACACTCTTCTGGAGAGATGGAGAAAACCCCTGTAAGAAAATTGAGGAGCGAGGCCCCAGCCCTGCTTTACAACAGGAGGAGGAATGTCCGCTTGCTCGAGCCCCCGCCTCTCTGTCTTCTGTCTGCCTCGCTGCCTGTTCTCCTACATGGTTTTAAGAGACTGAAAAGTCATATGTCCAAATTGAAGACACATTTTCCCAAAATTTACATGGCATCTATGTTAAGAAATAAAATTACATTTATTTCAAAAGTGCTGGTATTACTCAAAACATTCTTATAGCATTTATTTTGTAATTGCCTTGTATAGTCCCAGGAGAAAACAGCCTCATTGTTTAATTGTGTTATCTGACCCAATGTATTCTGCATTCACCAGACTTGGGTCTAATTTACTTTTCATAACCTCTTTCAAATTGATCCTCCAAGGATGGAGATTTGTTGGGAATATTTGAAAGAACTAAGCCATGATCCTGAGAAAACGTATTTTAAAATGTTTTTTAAAAATGTAGGCATTGGTCGTTTCCATGGAACAAGCGTACAGGTCTTCTGGTGACTGGTGACAAGGAGATGTCATCGCTCATTTGAATGTAAATTCTGATATGATCACGCTCATTAGAATTCTGGACTCTTATATTTCTATTCCATAGTCTGTACAGCTGTCTTGTCATTGAAATGAGAATTCACTACCTAGGTTACCAGTATCTATATTCCTTCTTTTCATCATGGCCAAACAACTGGACAACACTTACCATCTTCCTTGATTGGAGGGGGCCGTGGAATGTGGATGGGAAGGGTGGGGACCTTGACTAGGCTGGCCTTTGCAACCTCTCCACAATTCTGCACTTTTTTTTTTTTAATTTCCTGTGCTGGTAGACTGCATAGCATACCACAGAGGATTCTGAGAGCCTAGAAGAATTTGGAACCACTAAATGGATAGATCCTAGGACCCCGAAAAACTGCATGAGGCAGACCTTCCATGGACGACACATTCACACACACACCAGATTGCATCTCAGTGAGATCTGAATGAGAAATGAATCTTTACTAGGATAAGTCACTGAGATTTGGGGACTGGTTGTTACAGTAGTTAGTCTGTCCTAACGCACTATTTTAGCTTGAACAGAAATAACATTGACTGTTTATTCAGGCCCTTACTACTATTCTATGTTCTCAAAGTATAGTTTGACATGCACCTATAACTAATTTGCATTTGTCTGTTGACTATGTAATGAATGCATAAGATTAGGTTACCAATCCTGGCATTTAAAGTATTTTCAATATTATAATGTTCCAAGAAGATCTTAGCATTTTTTCGTACTGATTAAAAGCAATTAAAATAAGTAACATAAAACTTTCCACTTACTCAAATGAGAGGGTGGCTATCTACATTTTATTGCCCAGTGAGTTTTATTTCTGAGCCTCCACCTCTGCCCATGACTTTATAGTGGGTTACCAAGGTTGTACGCACTCAAAGGAGAATATGGCTCTTCAAATCCTCATTTTTCTCCCTTTTTCCAGGTCCCTCAGGTTGTATTACTTCCTCTTCAAGCCTCTTTTGTAAAACTTGCCCCACTTTGAGGCCCTCCTCACTAGTATCACTCTTACTGCATTAATATCCATAGGTTTATTTGTTATATAAATCATTACTTCCTTATATTGTCATTTTTTTCAAAAGATTTTACTTATTTACTTTTTTTTTTTTTTTTTTTTTTTTTTTGAGAGAGAGAGAGAGGGGAGGGAAAGGAGACAGACAGGGAGAGAAACATCATTGTGTGAAAGCAGTTGCTTCTCACACGTCCCCAGCTGGGCTCCTGACCCACAACTCAGACATGTGCTCTGACTGTGAATCGAACCAACAACCTTTTGGTTCCCAGGCCGGCACTCCGTCCACTGAGCCATACCAGCCAGGTCTATTTGTCATTTGAATTTAAAGAATATTTTAGTATTTTGGTATTGGATTCTAAAGTCATCATATCCACCTTCTTTATTATTAATTTTCTTTGATAGCTTAATGTGTCTTGGTGCTCTTCTTGGCTACATTGGTTGTTTTTCACCAGTTTTTTTCAAGCTAAGAGCTTATGCAACAAATCAAGTTCATTGACCAAATGCTAGTGGCCAGTCGGCTTTGAATGTGTAAATGACTATTGCTCTGCGATTACCAAGAAAACTGGAAGATTGTGCTCATAAAGCATGAATCCATGAAGAGGATATAGGAAAGAGACTACAAGAGTGTCTTTATGATTAGCTGGTTGTTTCCAAAGACCATGTCATGTTTTTTGCTTTGATTTGCCAGGGAGAAGAGCTAACCAGCAATGTCAATTATAGGTGCTTGAAGAAGAGGGCATTTTATTTTTTCTTTGACAGATGATTGACTAAATTAGTAATGTGGTCAATGATGGTAAGGCATTTTGCCAAAAAGTGCTCTCATGGAAAGAACATGATCTTGGGAATCAGGCTGACAGGATCAAATTCTGTGTTCATTACTGTCATGTGCCTTTCAATGTTATTTTATGTGTTTCATTTTTCTTATCAGCCACTTAGAGAATTAGCACCTATAGGATTCTAAGCATATAATACTTAATAAGTTTTCTAACATTTCAATGCTGAGATTTTTTTAAAAAAACCTGTAATAGGTTCAGATATTGGCTAAATATTTGTTACTTTTAATATTGTTAGATGATGTCTAGCCTATGGTTCTAGAACATAATAGTACTTCTGGCCTGTGTCAGGATCAAACCCAAGAACTTCACCTCATAGTGACTATTTTCACCTATAGCCTGTATTTCCCATAAAATGTTACTCTTCATGTCTCATGTATTCCCCATTTTAGGTACACGATTTCCTAATAGACAGGAAGACCTCTATTTCCTAAGATCTTTGGAGCCAGGCAGCTAGATCCTACATTCCTGATCACTACTCTGATTACAAAAAATAAATGTTGCTTTCCTTGTGCTCGAGGTGTCCACTGTCTGGCACAGGCAACTGGTAAATCAACAGTTTTAACACAGTATAGTGGAAATTTACATGAGGAAATTGGAAAAATTTCACAAAACTTTTTCATGAAGGAGAAGATAGTTGGGTTGGACTGGATCTTGAAGGATAGAAGGAAGAATAGATACCACGTTTAGGGTTAAGGGAGGGAGGAGAAGAGATTGTAAGCCAAGGGAACAGTGAAGTGCCTAGGATAGGGCTTGATTGGTGTTTAGTATACAGGGTGGGGGAAAAGCAGGTTTACAGCTGTTCTTATGGAAAATAATACAATAATGAATAAATAATAATACAAGAATAAACTCTGTGTTTCATGGACTCATAGCTAGAACTATAAACCCACTTTTGCTTCACCCTGTATGTTATTGAAAAAAAAACAACATGTGCTTTTGCAATGGAAAAAAAATAAAGTTTGAGGTGACCGGATGCCTGGTGATAACTGTTAGGAGACAAGGCTGCTAAGGTTGGGCTGGATGGTAAAGGCCCAAAGTCTGGAGCAGAGTTTAGACTTCATTCTGCAGGGGAGTGTTAGGAGCTTTTAGAGACAAGTGACCTCATCAGACTCCTATTTCATAAAGATATTGTATCCTATTGATTTGAAGACACTTTTACTGTGTTTTAGCAACTTTGAGGTGAGATGCATCCCTCATTTGATGGCATGTCATGGTTTAATCGACAGTTGTTTACTTTCTCAGTGGTTTATAAAATAATGTTCTAGCTAACATTATAAAATAATGTTAGGTATCTTATTAATAACAAATTTGAAATTATGGCAACAAAAGAACAGAGGAACAATGAATGGAAGCCCAAAAACTAGTTGGGAGAAGTACCAAATCACACAGCTGTGAGATGAGGAACTGAGATGCAAAACCCACATTGTCACAGTACATTTTGAAATTCCAAAATAGATTAGCAGTCCTTGAGTCTAAAAAGTTAAGCATCTTTTGGTTTTTCATTTTGTTCTCTGCCCCATGGTTAGAACCAAAAAAAAAAAAAAAAAAATGCCTCTAGCTTTTCATTAAAACCATATTTTCTCAGATGAATAAGTTAAGTATAAAGAGTATTATTTACCATCTATTAGGCATCAGCATTTTGTGAGGAAGGTACAAGCCCATTGAGCTGGAGGGCCCCTTTACAGCCCTACCCAAAGGTGTCTGCTCTTTGCTCTGAAATTTCGTGCAGAAATAAAGAAAGTTTAAAGTACTGGAAGAGGCTACAGATATCCTCATTGTATAGATGAGGAAAATGAGGTCCTGGCGTGCCGATTACCTTAAACCAGCTGACTGTTAGCAGCCTCATACATGGAGCCCTCCTTCCTGCTCCTCTGTATGAGCAGGCTCCTTGTTTATCTGCCTCTGGCTGGGCCTTGACTCCTGTTACTGAGCAGACAGTACAATAGGGTCCTTTGCCTCTAACTGCCACAATTGAAAATTAATAAATTTTTTATTAGCTCCCTGCCCTCTATCTTTTTTTTTTTTTTTGGACTCATTATATAGCTGGACTCTTCTTCCCTTTGCCTTGATGCCTGGTTGTCTGCATCTGAACCTCAGCTGAGGGGAACAGTGTCCGGGTTGTGCTCAGATGGCTGGGCATTTGGTGCCTGGGGTTCTGATGAGCACCCCTTGCCTCTCTGTGCACCAGCTCCAGCCGCATCACCCCGAGCCACTTCACCTGCTCCCAGGGTAGCCTGCTCTAGGGAAAAAAAACCCAGAACTCCCAGTATTACTGTTTCTTTCCCCCTCTGCCTGACTCCAGACTGCCTGTATGGCCTGGATGGAGTTCTGTTGAGTATTTGCTTTTTTTCTCCAAGCCCCAAACTCTGGAACACTTTTCAACATGAACCTCCCCCCGCTTTTTTTTTTTTATCCTAAGAAACAGTGCACATCAGTGGGTTGTGCAGGGCTGCATCCCTTCTCATTGGTTAGTTCGATGTTTCTATTCATCGGAGTTCTTTTCTAATTGGCCTCATTGGCCAGGCATTTATTCTGATTAACAAGGGCCCATGCAGTTTAGGTCTTAAATAATTTTACTGTCTCCTCCGCTTCCTAGCAAGCATTAGTTGAGCACATGGAACTGAGTATATGCTAAATGCTTTGCATATTTTAACTCCTTCAGTCTTTAGAGCAATCTCATTGTAAGGTATGAGCAGATGTATTTTTACAGAAGAGGAACTGAGGCTCAGAGACATTACAAACATATCCTGAGATCATAGGCCATGTGCTTGTGTCAAGACTCAGATCTTAAATAAATAAAGAAATAAAGAAAAATATATCAAAAAAAGAATTAATTTAAACGCAAAGGAAGAAAACAACAGAAAGAAAGAAGGAGAGAAAAAAAGACTGAGACCCGGGTCTGGTGACCTCCTTCCTCAGTATGAGACTGCAGTGCCCTCTCTTCAGCCCAACTCCTCGCACATGGAGTCTGGTCTGGTTATCTTATTCCGAGATTAGAACATCTTGGCTTGGCTGCTTGTGTTTCCATGCCCTTACTCGCAGATTAGGAACAATGAGTTTACCCAGCCTTACTGACCAACGGAGCCTCCAGGTCTTTTCCACCCATTTGTCGTCCAGCTCACTCTTGTCCTGCTTCTCAACTATCGCAGGCTTGCTCAGGTGATGCATAAACTGTTTAGATCTACGTGAGAATTAGAACATCTTCTTCTTCTTCTTTTTTTTTTAAATTCTCTTGTTACATTCAAAAACTACCAAAGGGACTAAGGAGAGAGTGCTCTTTAGTTTCTGTTTTGTATCTCACTCTAGAACTTTCTCTTTTAAATTCTTAAAATGAAATGTGAGGAGTCAGAACATATTATCAAGGCAGCTTTCCTGCAAATAGAGCAATAAGTATACATGTAAGGAAAGCCTTAAAGTATACCTGGTGGTTTAAGTTTGAGCAGTTTGTGAAACCATATAATATAGACTTAATAATAACTATTAAAAACTCAGCCCTAAATGTTCTCGATTCTATTATAAATACTTTATGTGCATACTCTCATTGAATACCCAACAACTTTGTGCAGTAGGGACTATTATCATCTTCATTTTATGGAGGAGGAAACCAAGGCACAGAAAAGTTAAGTAACTTGTCTTAGATCATCATCCAAGTCCTAAACGAAAGAATCAGGATTTGAAGATAGGCAATCTGGTTTCAAAGCACAAGCTCTTAAACAAGCCTTAGGATTAAAATGTTTTATTTAAAAAAATATGTAAGAAGCAGATATACAGGTGAGTATTGTTTTCAAGCACTAACATTGTCACTTTGGGGAAATAAATCTATTGTCTAAGAATGTTGCCATTTCTCAATGTATTTTTGGAACTGACCTCTGATTCGATTGCAAATCAGCAAGGAAATTAGGTTCATACCTTCGTTTTGATTAAAAGCAATAGTAACATACTATAAAAGTACTTCTATAAATCAATAAAAATGATTAACATTGCCTCTCCAGAGTGGACATATACAAGGTAACTCCCAAAACAAGAAACATAAATGACCAATAAACATATAAGAAGATTTTCAACTAAATATAGCCAAAGACATGCAAATTAAAATAACGAGAAAACACTTTTCATCTATCATATTGACAAACATTTTTAAAGAGTAGCAGTAAAGTTAATCCTAATCTTCCAGGATTAGGAAGGATGAGGGCAATAAATACTTTTATGAATTATTGGTTATGTACAACTTGGTACTTTTTTTCTGGAAGTAGTTTAGCAACACATGTCAAAATATTGGGCGGATAAACCTCTGATCAGGTATCACAATTTTAAGAGATTATTTTAAGAAAAGAATTCTTATTCTTATGCTAGGAAAATTTTTTATTCTAAGAAGAAGAAAATAAGGTTACATGTACAAATATTTAATAACCAGGATGTCTATCATAATCTTGTTTATAGTTAAAAAATTAAACTAAATGTCCATTAGTGGAGTTTTGATTAAATAAATCTATGTAATGGAAAATTATAGTTATTAAAATAAATGTGGTCCTATATTTATTATATTGGAGAGATAGTCACAATATAATATTGATTTTTTAAAAGCAAGTAATAATATAACAATTGCAGTAAAATCTCATCTTACCTAATTCTATTTATGTCTGTATCTCTATATCTCCCTACACACAAACATACACATATAGAAAATTTTGGACAAGCTATTCATCTTACATTAAGAGTGATCATCTTTGTGTGTTAGGGTTTCATGCAGTTCCTTTATATATTTTTTCATCCCTTTATTATTTCATACAGTGTATTCTCATGTTAAATTTTAATTTTACAATATTTTTTAATAATTAAAAATAAATCTATTTACATTTTGGATTAAAAAAGGGCTATTACCTAGCTAGATTATTCACAATCTTCACAAAATTATTGTTTGCGATAATTTTGGTGTATATTCAACATGAGAAATACACTTACAGATGAAGTGAGCTTGCCATAACTAAAAATATTCTTTTGTTACGTGAAAGAGAACAATCACAAAAGAGAATTTACACGACCATTTAATAATATCATTGAAATGAGATTCTCCAAATGATGATGACATTTAAGTGCTCAACATTTATTTAATAATGTGATTCTGGACTGTTGGTTAACAAAATCATCTCAATCACTTGCACCTCATACACTATCTGTTTATTTACTTCAGTTTTCATAAAAAATATGAGAGAACTGAGCCCTAAAAAAATTCTCTCACCCAGTGGATTAACAAAACCACCTTCATTTCTTTAGCTTTGGCATGCATCTGCAAATGAACGCATATTTTTACTTGCTTGACCAAGCACAGGAATCTGCAAGTCTGCTAACATGGCATTACGCAGGCGGTGCCCTAAATAAAACCACGCGCCCTGCCGCAGAACCTGAGGATGCGCGTGCGGAATTTATTTCATTCCGATTTATGAGGATTGCTGCACACAAATAGATTATTGTAGTGTCTGTGATTAATGGGACACCACACGGCTGCGTGGACTTCATAAATCATTTGATGCGATGTCTAAGTGAATTTTACTTGCAAAATCAGTTTCAATCAGCTTGGCTTAAAACCCAGGTAAAGCAGAAGGATGCATCCAGTTGTGGGGGGTGTTGAAGCGGTGTAGCAGTCACTACGGAGTCCAGTTTTATGTCTCTTGTTATCAGTGATGTGGAAGAGTGAATAAGCAACACGTTAATTAAATCTGCAGATGGAATTGGAAATGTCACAAATGCTGAGAAGGCCAGGGAAATGATACAAATTGGCCTAAAGTGATAAGTAAGGGTTGGAATAAAGGCCCAAAATACAACAGACCTGAGCATGTGTGCACACACGTGCACACACATGAATCAATAAGTGATTAAATCAGTTAATTTTATAACTAATGATTCCAATATCATATACGAACAGTGTGGATATAATGATTCTTAACAAAGAATGACTGCAGGGCTTTACCCTAACATAAATAGCATTTGTTTTGTTTTTGAAATAATGATTGTATTGCATTTTGGATGCGTAAGTAGTACATATTCATCATAAAAGAATGAGAAAAGAAAGATCAGCAAAAATAAAAAATATTCTCTATGATTCCATCATTCAGTGGGATAATCAAATATATATATATATATATATATACACACATATGTATGTGTATATATACAAAATGAGATCACATTGCATTTCCAATTTGGCATCCAACTTTATTCATGTAAGAATACTTCCTTTTTAAAAGGCCAGGTTCCTGAGAACCTTGCTCTGTACCCACCTTTTTCTTGCTCATTAAATTTGTTCCCGTTAATCTTAGTAATTAGAAGATCTGAGAAAATGACAAAGGGCTGATATTCGTAAAGGCTAAAGCTAGAAAGAAAAGGAAAAAAAGGAATTTACTCTGAGTACTCTGCCTGCTCCTCAGAAAGGCGCACCACCACCCGCTTCCCGTTTCCCTGAGCCCGCCTGGGTCCGCCTTTCACCGTGAGGACCGTCTCACAGCCCCGCCTCCCTCCCCCACCTCGCCCCGCCCGTCCCTCCGGACCTCCCCGAGAGGCTGGCCCTCTGATCCTGAGCACTATTGGCATGGCGACTATTAGAATCATAATAGAATCACTATTATGAACTGAGGAACACTCCTAATTCCATAAACAGTGTAAAAGGAGGAGGAAATTCCCTGCACTAAAGATTACTCACAAGGAAGGTAGTAACCTCAGATGAATGTCCTTTTTGCGGCGGAGTCAGGGGAAGGATGCGAAGAAGAAAGGAAGGGAAGAAGAAAAGTCTGCTTTTTGTCCGGCCTTGAAATATAGCTTGGAGCTTGCATGAATGTGACTATAAGATGAAATTGCATTGCAAAGGAAAACTGAATAAATGAAATAAAAGTCTAATTCAAACAGATATAGGCAGAGTCTGAATCCTATTATGACTCAAGCCTGAAAGTGTAGGGAGAAGGTTGTAAAACCAAGGGCGACTCATTCTTGGAGTTAATGTAGGAACATTGAGTTTGGCATCAGGCCGACTTCGCCTTTCTCAGCTCCAGGTTCTTGGTGAGCAGGATCACCTGGGCTGGCCTGGGCTGGCCTGTCCTGGCAATGGTGAGATAGAAGCGGAAGACCTGTAGGCAGCAGTCCATGGATACCAGTTTCTTATCAATCAGCTGGCTGCAATTAAGTAATGCCTATCACTTCTTTGGGTCTCAGATTTTTCTTTTATGAAATGAAGAGTTTACTCTGGATCATCTCTGATGTCCCCTTCAATAGACCCATGGTTCTAAATCTTCACTGCACCTTAGGACAACCTAGGGAGCTTTCAAAATCCACTGGGCAGAGGTGTCCTTCCAGACCATATGTATCAGGGTCTCTGGAATAGAACAGGTGTCAGTATTTTAACGCTCCCCAGGTAATTGCAATGTGCCATTGTACCAAGTTTGTAAATCTCTGAACTATAGTAGATGACTTTCGATTCTTAAAAAAATAAGAAAAATAATAGCTAATATTATCAGATCCTTGCTATATATGCCAGAAGCTCTTTACAAATTAAGCCTCATTTAAAAACCTCAGGAGTTAATATTTACCATTTCTCCAGATGGAAAAACTAAGGCTTAGACTGCTTCGGCAATTTGAGGTTACACAGCAAGTTAGTCGTGAGCTGGAATTCTTTTTTTTTTAAATTAAATTTTATTTTTTTCAAATACATTTGTCTCTGCCTACCCCCACCACCTTCCCTTGCCCCCTCCCTCTTTCCCTCCCTCAGCTCTTCCCCTTTGTTTTTGTACATGAGTCCTTGCTATATGTTCCTTGACTTTCCTCTTCCCTTCCTTGTCCCCGGCCCCCCCCCCCCCCCCTCCTTCCCTCTTGTCTCTGTTGATTTCTTTTCCTTTCAGTGTTGCTGGTCTTATTTTTCTTGCATCTTTGTATTATTGGTTAGGTTCCACTTATAGGTGAGATCATATGGTATTTGTCTTTCGCTCCCTGGCTTATTTTGCTTAGCATAATGCTCTCCAGTTCCATCCATGCTATGGCGAAGTTTAGTAGTTCTTTTTTTCTTTCTGCTGCGTAGTGTTCCATTGTGTAAATGTACCACAATTTTTTGATCCAGTCATCTACTGATGGGCATTTAGGTTGCTTCCAAGACTTGGCTATTGTAAATTGTGCTGCTATGAACATTGGGGTGCATAGGTTCTTTTGTATTGGCGTTTTGGTGTTCTCAGGGTATAGTCCCAGCAGGGGGGATCACTGGATCAAAAGGCAGTTCCATTTTCAGCTTTCTGAGGAAATTCCACACTGCTTTCCACAGTGGCTACACCAGTCTGCATTCACACCAACAGTGGACTAGGGTTCCCTTTTCTCCACAGCCTCGCCAGCACCTGTTGTTTCTTGATCTGTTTATGATGGCCATTCTGACCGGTGTGAGGTGGTACCTCATGGTGGTTTTGATCTGCATTTCTCTGATGGCTAGTGATGCCGAGCATCCTTTCAAATATCTCTGGGCCCTCTGTATCTCCTCCTTGGAAAAGCATCTGCCCAGGTCCTTTGCCCATTTTTTGATTGGATCATTTGTCTTCCTGGAGTAGAGTCGAGTAAGTTCTTTATTTATCTTGGAGACCAAACCTCTATCTGATGTATCATTGGCGAATATATTTTCCCATACGGTTGGCTCCCTTTTCATTTTGCTGATGTTTTCTGTAGCCATGCAGAAGCTTCTTATTTTGATGAGGTCCCACTTGTTTATTCTTTCCTTTATGTCCCTTGCTTTAGGAGACATATCAGTGAAAAAATTGCTGCGTGGGATATCTGAGAGTTTCCTGCCAATGTTCTCCTCTAGGACTTTGATGGTGTTGTGACTTATATTTAAGTCTTTTATCCATCTTGAGTTTATTTTTGTGTGTGGTGTCAGCTGATGATCCAATTTCAATTTTTTGCATGTAGCCGTCCAGCTCTCCCAACACCATTTGTTGAAGAGGCTGTTATTGCTCCATTTTATGCTTCTACCCCCTTTGTCAAATATTAGATGCCCATAGAGACCTGGGCTTATTTCTGGGCTTTCTATTCTGTTCCACTGGTCTATGGGTCTGTTCTTGTGCCAGTACCAGATTGTTTTCAGTATGGTGGCTTTGTAGTAGAGTTTGATGTCTGGTATTGTGATCCCTCCTACTTTGTTTTTCTTTCTCAAAATTGCTGCGGCTATTCGGGGTCATTTATGGTTCCATATAAATTTTTGAAATGTCTGTTCTATTTCTGTGAAATACGTCATTGGTATCTTAATAGGGATTGCGTTGAATCTATAAATTGCTTTGGGTAGTATGGACATTTTGATGATATTAATTCTTCCAATCCATGAGCACGATATATGCTTCCATTTATTTGTGTCTTCCTTAATTTCTTTCTTCAATGTTGTATAGTTTTCTGCATACAGGTCTTTTGTGTCTTTGGTTAAATTTATTCCTAGGTACTTTATTTTTCTTCTTGCTATATCAAATGGTATTTTTTTTCTGAGTTCTTCTTCTTCTATTTCATTGCTGGTGTACAAAAATGCCTTTGATTTCTGAATGTTGACTTTGTATCCTGCTGTTTTGCCCAATTCACTTATTAGGTTGAGGAGTTTTTTGGTAGAGTCTACAGGGTTCTCTATGTACACTATCATGTCATCTGCAAACAATGATAGCTTTACTTTCTCCTTTCCTATTTGGATGCCTTTTCTTTCTTTCTTTCTTTCTTTCTTTTTTTTATGCCTTCCTCACTATGTGTCAACTATGAACAACTGTTCTTACAAAAATTGTTTTTGTCAAGTGTAGCTTCCTTTTGCCTTAATGATTAAGCCCATTTCTTCTCTGTATCAGAGATAGTAATCATTTGGATTTATGTTTGCTCTGTGCATTGATCCCATATACTGTGGTCTAATTTTTTTTCTTGTCTGACCGCTGTGGCTAGGACTTCCAATACGATGTTGAAAAGAAGCGGTGAACGTGGACATCCTTGTCGTGTTCCCAATCTTAATGGGAAAGCTTTCAGTTTTTGCCCATTGAGTATGATGTTGGCTGTAGGTTTTTCATATATGGCCTTTATTACGTTGAGGAATGCCCCATTTATTCCCATTTTGCTGAATGTTTTGATCATAAATGGGTGCTGTACCTTATTGAATGCTTTTTCTGCATCTGTTGAGATGATCATGTGGTTTTTGTCTTTTCTTTTATTTATGTGATGTATCACATTTATTGACTTGCGTATATTGAACCATCCCTGCATGCCTGGGATGAATCCCACTTGATCGTGGTGAATAATCTTTTGAATGTATTGCTGGATGCGGTTTGCCAATATTTTGTTGAGGATTTTAGCATCTATGTTCATCAGTGAAATTGGCCTGTGGTTTTCTTTCTTTGTAGGGTCTTTATTAGGTTTTGGGCTTAGGGTGATGCTGGCCTCATGGAAAGAGTCTGGGAGTCTTCCCTCCTCTTGGATTTTTTGGAATAGTCTGAGAAGGACAAGGGTTAGCTCTTCCTTAAATGTTTTGTAAAATTCTCCTGGGAAACCGTCCGGCCCTGGGCTTTTGTGTGCCGGGAGTTTCTTGATGACTGCTTCAATTTCCCCAGCTGTTATCGGTCTCTTCAAGCTTTCTGTTTCTTCCTCCTTCAGTGTTGGAAGATTATACTTTTCTAAAAATTTGTCCATTTCATCAAGATTTTCAAATTTCTTGGCATATAATTGTTCATGGTAGTTTCTGACAATCCTTTGTATTTCTGTGGTATCAGTTGTTATTTCTCCTCTTTCGTTTCTGATATTATTAATTTGGGTCCTCTTCCTTTTATTCTTGATGAGTTTGCTTAAAGGCTTGTCAATTTTATTTGTCTTTTCAAAGAACCAGCTTCTGGATTGGTTGAGCCTTTGAATTGTTCTTTTCGTCTCTATGTCATTCAGTTCTGCTCTAATCTTGACTATTTCATTCCTTCTACTTGCTCTGGGATTTATTTGTTATTGTTTCTCCAATTCTTGAAGTTGTAGTGTTAGGTCTTTTATTTGAAATGTTTCTATCTTTTTTAGGTAAGCCTGTATTGCTATGAACTTCCCTCTCAGGACCGCCTTTGCTGTGTCCCATAGGTTTTGGACTGTTGTCTGTTCATTTTCATTTGTTTCCAGAAATTTTTTGATTTCTTCTCTTATCTCATTATTGACCCATTCATTGTTTAATAGTCTACTGTTCAGTCTCCATGAGTTTGCAAGTTTTTGAAGTTTCTCTTTGAGGTTGATTTCCAGTTTCAAGCCCTTGTGGTCCGAGAAAAAGTTTGGTATTATTTCAATTTTCCTGAATTTGCTGAGGTTTGCTTTGTGTCCTATGATGTGGTCTATCTTTGAAAAACTGCCATGAGCATCTGAAAAGAATGTGTATTTTTCTTCTTTGGGATGTAAGGTTCTATATATGTCAGTTAAGTCTCTGATTCAGTGTTTCATTCAGTGCCACAATATATTTATTAATGTTTTGTTTGGAAGATCTGTCCATTTTTGACAGTGGGGTGTAGAAATCCCCTACTATCAGTATGTTGCTGTCTATATCTTTTTTGAAGTCGTCCAACAGTTTCCTTATATACTTGGGGGCTCCTGTATTGGGAGCATATAAGTTTACAATGTTTATGTCTTCTTTTTTTTTAAATTTTATTTTAATTAATTTTTTCAAATACATTTGTCTTCTTGATAGATTCTTCCTTTAAGTATTATAAAGTGCCCCTCTGGATCTCTTTTTATGACCTTTGTTTTAAAATTTACTTTGTCTGATACAAGTATGGCAACCCTGGCCTTTTTCTCTTGCCCATTTGCTTGGAATATTTTTTTTCATCCCTTTACTTTCAATCTGTATAGGTCTCTGAGCTGGAATTCTAACGTAGGAATTTGATCCCAGAATACAGGATTCTGCCTCCTAAGCCACATTGAAATACAGAAATCTGAAGAGCCTCTTGTAAATGGAGTTAGCTTTGGAAGTTTTGTAGAATTACCATTTTTTTTTCCATAAAATAAAACTGTGTGAGGACATTTCATTCTGGTTTTGTTTCCTCTTCCTACTTCTAATTTTGTAATAATTCACTTCAGTTCTCACTCAGAGCAGTACGATAGGGGCCCGGTTGTGCAGCACCTGTGTAGTGACTGCCACCTGTACTGATAACTAGTACTTACACGCTGTGTATTAGTACTAGCCACTACCCTAAGAACTTCTTTCTGTGTTTTCATGCATTTTTTTTTTTAATGACCACGTTACTCCTCTCATCAAGAAGTAAAGTCAATTTCTTTACTTCTTGATTCAGGAGTTGGCCATATGACTTTCTTTGGCCAATGGGAAATCAGCAGAGGTGACAAAAGGGAAGGTTTGAAAAGTGCTTTGGTGCTTGTGCATGACCTCACTTTCTCAGCCTTTAGAACCCAGCCGCTGTATGAAGTCCAGGATACACTGGAGACACACAGCTCAGTCACCCAAGCCAAGGACAAGACATGTGAGTGTTGGCATCTGGGGCCAACCAGCCCCTGCTGACTGGCAAGCTGACTGTCGGCGCAAGAATGGGCCCAGGTGAGATCGGCCGAGCCCCTTAGAGCTCCTCAGCTGGGCCTAGCCCAAATGGTGCGCTCAAAGAATCATGACCTAATAATTGTCTTAGACTATTAAGTCTGCGGGTAGTATCTTAATGCATCAAAAGCTAATTGACACACAAGGTCACTCTTTTAGTTCTCACACAGCACTATAAGGTGAATTTTATCATTGTTTCCATTTTACAGATGAGGAAATAGATACAAGAAAACTAACTAATTTGTCCAAAGTCACTTAGCCAGGAAGTGGTTGTGCCAGGATGTGAACCCAGATAGACGGGCTGCAGAATCATGCTGTTAACTTACATGCTATGCTATCTTATTTAGTGCTTACCCTCTGAGTGTATGGTTTACTGCATTCATTTTCAATGACTTGGACCAAGAAACAGCAACAAAAAATGAGAAGAATTTTATCACATCTTCCATTCCTAACATTATCATTCTAGTGCTTCCTTCTTTCTCTTTCTTTTACCCATTTGTTCTTTCAGCATTTATTAAGCTTCTACTATTTTCTAGGCTCCATGCCAGGCACTAGGGCTATAAATACACATTTCCTGCCCACAAGGAGATCACAGGTTATAGGCAGAGATAACTGTATGAGTAAATAATTCCAACACAAGATGAGAAATGCTGTTATATGGACTTTCAGAAATCACTGTGATGTCAAAGGTGAAATGATTAACTTCTGCTAAAGAGGAGCTGGGAAGTCAAAGCTTGCCATACTTTTATTATCATTACTTTTATTGGTTTTTTTCATAACTTTCTCATGTGTTTGCTTTTATAATATGGGAAATATTTTCTCATTCACATTTATTTTGTGTGTCCCCTAACTTCTCTCTTTTTCCTTCCTTGGACTTAACCTTTTTTCAAATAATCTATTGAGTACCTACTTTGTTGTCAGGCACAGTTTCTAAATGAACAAGACAGAAAAGGTCTCTGCTTTTATGGATCTTATACTAGAATGAATGGAAACAGACCATTAATAAACAAGAAAAAAACCACATTGGTATTAAGTGCTTTATGATGACTTAAAACAGATATGATGGTCATCTCAGGTGGACCATGTGGCTGCTTTAGGTGGAGGCGATTTTTTGGAGAAGATTCCTTTGAATCAGTAATTTTCAAGGTAAAATATGAAGGACTACAAGTGAGTCATTCACATATGAGACACAAGACTATTCCTGGCAGAGGAAACAGCTAATGATAGTCCATAGGCTGAGAACAAGCTTGGGGACATGAGGACATTGTTGGGGGTGGGTAGAGGGATGGGGAAAAGAGGGGAGAGTCAGATATATGAGAGAGAGGCTTGTGGAGGGTTTTGGGTGTCATGCTAAGGAGCTAGGACTTCATGCTGCAGAAAATGAGAAGTCTTTAGGAGTTTTTAAGCAGAAGGTAATATCAGTTTTGTTCCTTAGAAAAATATCTGGCAGCTGTGAGGAGATGGGCAGCAAGGGGAAGACAGATGGCAGAGAGGACAGTGGGGAGACCTGTGCTAATGGGGACCATGCCTGGAAGCTCTCATGTGTAGATGTCACCTCTGCGGTCAGGTCAGGAGGAGGCCTAGGCAGGGAGATAGGTTGGAAGGAAGTAAGAAGGTGGCTACCATAAGTAAGCAGGTCAGAATCTGAGCCCAGAAAAGTGAGTAAACGTAGGAAGAAATGGGCAGGGATGGAGGCGTGTCCAGAGAGGTCAGTGGAGGCTGGAGTCAAGTACCTCACGTAGGAGAAAAAAAAGTAACAGGAACAAGAAACAATGGGACAGGAATCCAGGCCAGAGGATCTGAGAAAGAAGTGAACAGGCTTTCTAGGCAAGAGGTCTGAATATTTAGAATGGCACAGGACAGCCAACAAGCCAGTGCTTCTGAAAATGTAATGAGCATCAGCATCACGTAGCGGCCTCGTTACATGACAGATTCCCAGACTCCACTTCAGAGATTCCGATATTTTAAAGATGGCAGTTGTGTCTAATAACGGACATTTCTATGAGTACCCATGAGATGCTGATACTATTGGTCCATAGCCTAGATTTTGAGTAACAAGGCTTTAAGGGAATTTCCAGCTCTGATATTATGGATTAGTGTCAGGATTTAGACACACCCGACCTTTCAGGTATAGACAGTTCCCAGGCGGCAGAGAGGCCTGGGGGTGGGGGGGCAGAGGAAGGCCAGTTCCTGACCCCCCAAACATACCACCTGTATGTGTACAAAGCAGACAGCTGTACATGCAGACCAGAGGAGGCTTGATTAAAAAAGTACATAAGTTCCTCTTCTCTGTAGGTAGTTGCTACAAAATGGGGCTAATGATTGTTTGAGGAAATGTGAGAGGAGGAGGCACGCCTGAGCAAGCACTATGCACGCACGCAGACACTCTTTGGAAATTGGATCTGTCAGGCTGGGAGCTGGGGGTTCGGCCCTCCTAATCCTTCTTGGCTTACATCCGTGCTTTTCCGGGCTGACTGAACTCAGTTTCATTATGAAGCCCCATACCCCCCAGCTTTTTTGGGGCCCTCTGAAATGAGAATGAAGGCTTTCGCTGCACTATTAAAACAATAGGTGAAGATAATCAAATTCTCGGATTGATTAAGTTATGGTGCATCTTTTAATATGTCAGACTGAAGAGGCTTCCAGAAATGAGGCCAGATTTTCTGAAGAGCTGGCAGTAATTGTTCAGAATGAATATATATATAAGCAAGACTTAATGCTTAACAATGTTTCCTTTCTGACTTAAGCTGTGGGGGTAACACTAACACTGTATGAAGCCATAACCAGTACAATCCAAGCAACTGATGGCAATTTGCCTAAATTGCAAGATAGATTTGAAATTAAAATTGATTAAAAATCCTAGTGCCTATAGTAGATGAAAAGAAGTTGACTCATTTTCCAAGATCCTTCAAATATGGAGATTATTAGTCAGTGAATCAGCTAGTGTTTCACTAGGTATTAGCACATACAAACACAAATTCCTCTAACATTCTTACCTATGCGGCATAAATTCCTTCAGTTGCATAAGCAAACACTCCATTTCCACATCAGTGAATAAACATAAAAGGTAATCAGAGCAATAGCAGCAGAACAGTGCAGGTATATACTAGGTACTCAATACGTATTTACTTAACAAATGAGTGAATGAATGAGTAAGTGCCAAAGAAGGTGGAGGTAATTGGCAGCCTGGCACTAGATTGGGACTACAAAAATGGAGAATGTGTTTGTTGTTTGGCTACAGAGCTCCAGATTTAGAAAGCAGGAGGTGCGGAAGAACAGGTAGAGGTGGCAGGGATGGTGGGAGAATAGTCAAGCCTGAATTACTGGTCAAGACGGCCCGGGGACCTGGAAGATCAACATAACAGACACTTGAATGACTGAAGTGATGAAAAACACTCTAACAAAGTAACTCCTGAGACACGAAATGGAAGAAAATCAGCATCGACACAAACAAGCTCTTGGTTCTAATTATTTGGCAGCAACTGCTTGCTGCAAATCTCCAAGGTGAGCAGGAGAGACTGGATTACCTGGGCCAATGCTTTTGGAGTCCACTCAAGCCATTTTGAAGGCTCCTAAGGACACAAATGTTGGGAGGCTTTAAGTGTTGGGGATATTAAACTTTTCAGAAGGTCTTTATTGATTTTTTACCATGTAGAAATATTTGGCATGGTACAAAAGTGAATAATGCGGAATTCTTGTCCTCAAGCATCATGCAGTCTATATGGGGAGACTATATATGTTCAGAAATAATGATATAGCAAGACAAACTTAGGTAAATGCTTAGAAATATGAAAATGATTTAGAATATTCATTAATTTGTTTCTTAGGAAGTGTGCAATTCAGTGGATTTTTGTATATTTATAAAACTGTGCACCTATTATCATACAATTCCAGAATATTTCATCACCCAAAAAGAAACCCAGTAAACATTAGTCATTACTCTTCATCTTCTCTGCTCCCTCTAGACTCTGAAACACTAATCCACTTTCTGTCTCTATGGATTTCCATATTGTCAACTGATTCCCAAACACAAAATGACCATAAATGTAAGATTTCTGGACTCTGACATCTACTCCAATGATGTTTATGCCCGCCTTTTGCTAGTACCACACCCTCTTGAATACTGGAGTTTTATTGGAAATTTTAAAATCAGGAAATTTGATTTAAGCCCTTCAATTTTGTTCTTTTTTAAAGATTGTTTTGGCTGTTCTTAATCTCTTGCATTTCCATATAAATTTGAGGATTGGCTTGTCAGTTTCTGTAAGATAGTCAGCTGGTATTTTGATAGGGATTCCATTTAAACTCTAGATCAGTTTGGGTATTTTAACAATATTAAGCTTTGGATATTTTAACAATATTAGGTCAATATTACTATTTTAACAATATTGGGCTTTGCAACCTATGATCATTTTCTTTCCACTTATTTAGATATTCTTTAATTTCTTTGAACAATACTTTATAGTTTTTAAAGCACAAGTTTTACACTTATTTTCTTAAATTTACTCCTATGTATTCTATTTTTTAACTCTACTGTAATTGGAATTGTTTTTTAAAATTTCATTTTCTGATTATTCATTGCTAATATATAAAAATACAATTGACCTTTGGGTGTTGCTCTTATATCATGCAACCTTGCTGAACTTGTTTATCAGTTATAATAGTTTTTATGTGGATTCCTTAGGATATTCCATTTACAAAATTATGACATCTGAAAATAGAAATAATTTTAATTCTTTCTTTCCAAATGGATATTAATGGATATCTTCATTTTATTCTTGATTGAGGTGAAAAGCTTCAGTCTTTTTTTCCCATTACATACAATCTTAGCTGTAGATTTTTCATAGGTGCTCTTTATCAGAGTGAGGAAATTTCCTGTTATTCCTAACTTGTTGAATATTTGTATTCATGAAAGAGCGATGGATTTTGGCAAATGTTTTTTCTGTCCATTGAGATTATCATGTGGGTTTTATCCTATATTCCGTTAGTGTGGTATATTATATGGTTGATTAATAAATATTGAACCAATCTTGTATTTCTGGGGTAAATCTCACTTGGTCATGTTGTGTTTTGTGTATGTTGCTGGGTTCAATTTGTCTAGTATTTTATTGAGGATTTTTACATTTATATTCATAACAGATATTGGCCTGTAGTTTTCTTTTCTTGTGGTGTCTTTTGGAATCAGTAACACTAGAATGTTTGGAAATACATATTTCCTTCTTTTTTTGTGGAAGAGTTTGTAAAGGATTGGTGTTCACCCTTCTTGGAACATTTAGTAGAATTTACCAATGAAGCCATCTCATCCTGGGAGTTCTTTGTGGGAAGGTTTGCTACAGGTCTATTTAGATATTCTACTTCTTAAATCAGTTTTGGTAGCTTGTATCTTTCTAGAAATTTGTTCATTTTATCTAGATTATCTAATTTATTGGCATACAATTTTATTTTGTGTTATGATCCTTTTTATTTCTATAAGGTTGGTAGCAATATTCCTGTTTTCCTTTTTGATTTTAGCAATTTGAGCCTTCTCGCTTTTCTCATGTCCTAGTCTAGCTAAATATTTGTCAGTTATGTTAATCTTCTCAAGAAGCCAAATTTTAATTTTATTAATTTTCTCTATTTTTCTGTCGTTTATTTAATTGAGTTCCAATTCAATCTTTATTACTTCTTTCCTTCTTCTTACTTTAGTTTGCTCTTCTTTTTCTGGTTTCTTCAGATGGTAGGTTAAATTATTGATTTGAGATATATTTCTTAAAATATAGACATTTACAGCTGTAATAACCCTCTAAGCATTACTTTTACTGCTTTCCATAGTTTTAGTATGTTCTTTTTTCATTCTTATTAATCTCAATATATTTTCTAATTTTTCTTGTGAGATTTTTATTTGATCCATTGGCTATTTAGTACTGTGCTGTTTAAGTTTTACATATTTGTGAATTTCCTACATTTCCTTCTGTTAATTGATTTCTAATTTATCCTATCATGGTTGAAGAATGTCCTTTGTAGTATTCTTCTCTTTTTTAATTTTTTGAAGTTTATATTATGGCCTAACACATGGTCTATCCTGGAGAATGTTTCATGTTCACTGGAGAAGAAATTGTACCGTCCTGTTATTGGAGTCTTCTATAGATCTCTGCTAGATGTAGGTGGCTTATATTATTATTCAAGTCTTCTATTTCTTTGTTGATCTTCAGACTTGCTCTTTGTGTTGTTGGAAATAAGGCATTAAAGTCTTCAGCTACTATTGTTAAATTATTTTGTGCTCAATTCTGTTAGATTTTGTTTCATATACTTTGCGGCACTATGATTTTGGAATTTTGAAGAGGGGAAAAACATCAGGAAATGTATTTTATATTCCCCTAGACATACGCACATACACACACCCATATTTTCCTTTAAACAGCTTGTTCCACCTTCTGTGTTTCCTCAAGAAACACTTAGGAAACTGTTAGGCAACAGTTAAGCAAGTTGCCAGCTAAGCGCCAAGAAATTAATTCTCTGTTTCAATTAGACATGTTGGAGCAAAGAATCAGGGAGGTGGGTGGAGGGGAAGAAGATTATATTCTCTTTCTATTACAGAGAAAACTGTATTGCACATCCATGGATAAAGGAGAGAAGTATTACCTCAATGGTCCACAAAGCTAAAAGTCTGTTTGAACTTCAGTGTTTTCAAAGTTATGTTGGGATCTTGAGTATAATGTTCCTAAAGAGACTAGGATATGTCAATAAATTTAAAAGCACTTATCTTCTAGGATCTGACATTTTCCAGGCACACAGGGATTTTTTTTTACCTGTCAATGGTAGATGAATATGTTAAAAATGTATTCATAGAATATATTACCAGAGGGAGGGCGGTGGTGAGTAAAAGGGGCCAAATATATGGTGATGGAAGACGGTTTGACTTTGGATGGTGGGCACACAATACAGTGTACAGATCATATATTATAGAAATGTACACTTGAAATCTATATGATCCTATTAACCAATGCCACCCCAATAAATTTAATTAAAAATATATTCATAGATATCTACTTATACATATATTTGTCTTTCATGATTTTACCTCAAAAGATGAGAGATGTACCCCAGAACTTTCTAGTAAAACAATTTCAGAAATATGTTTAAACAACTCTTGTATTGATTTATATTTTAATTAATACTTATCAGGATGTTGTATTTCCAAAGTTTATTTAGTTTCATTTTTCTAATTACTTTCTTGAAAAGTGGCCCATAAATTTACCAAAGACTTTGTACAAATATTGTTATCGTCAGTTCAACTTTTGATAAATGTTAAGTGACTTTGAGTTCAAATTACTCACCTCTGATGTGAAAAGCATCAGGTAAACGCTTTTGTATATACTGTTTAAGAAGAGAACTGTGAATTAATTCTTCCACTCAGCACAGCTGGGCATAGGGTTTATACCCACTGAGGAAGGCTGAAGAACCAGAGAAAGATATATGCCCGGAATAAAAAACTGCTGATACCTTCCCTGGTACCCTGCACATCAAGATAAGGGAGGAAATACCCCTGGCTTGGGCCAAATCTATCCTTGTGAAGTAGTTTTGGGTTCATTTCATTTTTATGAAGAAGGCTGTTCATGATCCTAAAACTTTAGCCCCTAATCATGGTCACAATACTATCAACCTAGAAATGTTTCATAAGAAGCATAAACAAATGCCCATATGGAATATAAAATAATTCACTAGAATACCAATAGAACATATTACCTTCAACAATCTATGGATTACCTTCAAAATGTACAACTAAGGACTTGGAAACATTATGTTGGTTCATAGGATTTTAACCTGAAGCCAGGGAATGTAGGTGCTGTGAACTTCTTTCAGAAATGATACCTAGGCTTCAAACTTTTGATTGTGACTATTTGGTATAGAAGGTAGCGCCAACTGTCTCTTAAGACCAGTAAATGCATGGCAATAACATGAAGCCATCTATGTAAGTGGAAATGCTTATCAGTATTTATTTATTTATTTATTTATTTATTTATTTATTTATTTAGCGCATGGAGAGCAAAGAAGTACAGGCACCCACGTCATTAAAAAAAAAACAAACTGAAACAAAACAAACCCATATTAAGATATTGATTAAAAATAAGGAAAGCCAGATATGTCCTGATTTTATCCCATTTGAAACTGTTATTCATTCAAAAAGATTTTCTCAATGACCATATTCCTAACTGCATGGTAATATGCAGGTTCTGTATTAGTTTTAAAAAACTGAGAAATCTTCATTGAACTAATGTAGTGTAGGCCATCATTGACTGGTCATAGAGGCAAAAGTGTTTTAGAGGACAAAATTATATGTTGTTTTCAACAGATTTTATTTTAAGGTGACAAAGGACATGAAAGTATAAACAGTAAAGGAAAAAGAAATGTGCACAAAGTTTGCTTGCTCTTTGAGTTGAACAGATTTAAAATTCATCAAGAAGAAAACTAATGTATTTGGTGTTGAACAATTTGTAAGGTCATGGGTTGGGACAGGTGTATTCCAAGTCCAATTAAGCAAAGTTATGCCTGTAGAGATGACCAAGAGGACCAGTTTACAAATCATTAGGGAGTACCATTCCATTTTGTGATAAGAAATATCCTCTGGATCTTCTTTGGTGTAAGCTTTGAAAAGTCAACTATAAAATATGATGAAATAATACTAGGTCCCAGGTAAAAAATGGGCAAAATTTGGGGCCATTAACCTCTAGTTTATAAAGTTGGGAAAACCAATTACTTACGTTTCCACTAGAATCTGAGCTACTATAAATTTACCCATAAAATTCTTCCAGTTAATATTTTCCACGTTCTTTTTTTATTATCTGTTTTAGTGGCCAAATTCAGTCATATTTATTGTATCTGTCTTTTTTAATCTTCAAAATGGAGTTTATAAGAATTAGATTCGATAAATTCTTGGTGGCTTTCCCAATTTTAATTTTGCATGTTACCTTAAAAAAAAAACCCCAAAACCTTGTCTCCTCAAGCCAAAAGAGGCCAAATCCAAAATTCCCTGGATCTCACTCCAGAGATAATCTATTGATAAGTGGAGAGAATAAATACTTCTTTCTTAAGTCACTATGTAGTTTTAAATGGCTCCCGGATAAAACAGATCATCAGGATAAGTTGAAATTTCCTCCCACCATTATAAACTTCCCTTCTCTCTAACTTCCCATATCCAATTAGGAATACAGAGGGGCAACTGGACAGGCCCACACAGATGTGGTGTTAAAGGCAGAGTGGGAACCACGTAGAAATGACCTCTGTCATGAACCCAAAAGAATCCAACTGCAAAAGCCAGTGGTCCTTTGAAATCTATTGGGTTGGATACTGTGCATTGTTTCTGCCTTTCAGATTCCAGATTTGGGTAAATCATTTTTCTCACACATCAGAATCACTACTCTTTTCTACTTGGCCACTTGTATCCACTGCTCAAACATTAATTTTCTCTATGATTTAACAATAAGTGGATATGTGGCCAAAAAGTTGTATTGAAATCAAAATCAAGAAACAACTCAGTTTGTTCACAGCTCATGAATATGAAGAAAACAGGCCTTTGGAAATGCTCAAACACAGACACAATTATTCATTGCACTTGCAATTCAAGGTGTCCTGGTGACCACTAGGTGTCACTCTGCACAGATGCCTATACTTGGAGACGCAAAGGCAAGAAAACCAGATTCCTTGGTAAACCTGTTCTCCTTTTCTTTGGGAGACAGAGAAAAGATTCTGCACACATGAGTTTAATTTCCCCTTTCTCATCAGCAAACGTCTTCAATTTGCCTTTTATTTAGACCTGAAGGAAAATTTTCTCGAGTTCCTCCCTCAGGTCAATCTTCCATTCTCTTGAGTTTAAAGCTAAGGAAAAGCTGTTCTTGCTTGAAAAGAACACATGTTCATTGGAGGTTACATAGCCAAGTCTAGCACCTCCTCAGACTCTTGATCATTTGGGGACAGGCAAACTTTTAGTGGGGGGAGGCACATTTGTGGTGTGATTTGAAGGTATGACTGTAAGCATTTCCCTGCCTCAAATATTCACTTCATAAGTGAGTCCCTTCCTGCCTGGAGTGTAGTTCACACCAGTGAAATCTCACCCCTGATTTAGGCACATTATGTAAGTAAGAACATTGGTACTTAGATGTATATGTTATATTGTGCTCCTCATGAGCACATTAACATTAAAACATTAAATTAAGTTATGCAAGTATATTGTTAAAGTTATATTATTTATATGTCTCCTTGAAAAATGAAGAGAGAATAGAGTTGAAGGTATATACTTTAAATAATAAAGAAAAAAGGAGGGGTCTTGATCAAGACAATCAAAATGGACAGGATTAAGCCACAAGAAATGAGGCCAAGTCGATTGTGAACTAAGCAAGGACATTCATTACCTATCGCTGTTGCAAAGTTACCTATCTCCCTCTCTCTCTCTTTATTGCCCGTCTAAGAATGCACCTTTTCTCCTATCAAATTTGGAAAAAACAGAAGGATTTGGGATATATTTCATCAAGCAGATGATAAAATACATAAGGAAGAAAAGGTAATATGTAAAGCGTGTACCATGTTCCAGGCACTGTATTCTGTGCATTTTGAATATGAATCCACTTAAATTACTACTCTGTAATAGAGTAGGAAAATGAAATACAAAGTCTCAAGTAACTTTCCCAAGTTCTCAGCTGGAGTGAAGCAAAGCCAAGGCTAGAAGAGATTAGAACGTCTTTATAAATGAACTTCAAGAGATAAAATTTGGATAAGCCTGCCCAAGATGTGTGAGGGCACTGTTGCAACTTTTTAAAAGAATAACCTAAATGCTGTGAGTCTTTGAAAGGAAAAATTTCCAAGCTAGGTTATAAGCTGAAATGGCAAGATGCAAAATATTATGTACAGTATCATCACATCAGTTTTAAAAAGAGGAATATATATTCAACCTAATTTGTATATTAGATTGTACTATGAAAGCAGACTTTTTTTCCCCTCTTTTGCCCAGTGATATAATCTCATTGCCTAGAACATTGCCTGCTGTGGGGACAGGCCCTAAGGTGACCCCCTAATTATTCCCACCTCCTGGCACTCACATCTTTGTGTCACTTCTTCCTTTTGAGTGTGGATGGGACCTGTGAGCTCCTTTTAATCAATAGACTATGGTGGAGGTGATGGGATGTCATTCTCATAATTAGATTTGATTCCATTACATTTATTGTGTATGGCTCTGTTAGTAGACTGCAGTTAGGGATTCTCCTTGCAGTCTTAATGAAGTAGGTGGCCATGTTAAGGAAGCCCACATGGTAAGATTTATAATATCCATTCACATTTTTGCATATGATTTCAGTTCCCTTCTATGATATGAGTCTACTACACTTACATAACCTTTTACCGGTGATGGACACCCAAGTTGTTTCTGATTTCCTGCTATCACAAACAATATGTTGGTGAAAGCTTTGCAAAATCATGCTCTGGAATGTAAGAAAGTGGTTATATGCCTGGGAGTAGGATTGATGGGCCATATATAATGTGTTACTTAATTTCATTAGGTACTGCCAGGTTGTTTCTGGGCTGGCGGTACCACATTGCCTGCCCACAGAAGTATAAAAAAAAAATCTGACTATGTAATTATTATATTACTTTAAAACCCAAATTTTTTCTCCCTCTGAAATTCATGTTCTTATTAAATTTGAACCATATCCTAGTCAACCAAGTTGTAAAGACATTCCAAGGACATATTTTGAAAGATGAAAAATACAAATACTCAAAAGTTCCAGGCATTACTGTATCCAAAATTAAAAGACAGGTCATTATCTAAATTATTTGGTTCATTGCTGTTTGTGTTCTCCATTGACCTCCTCTTAACTGTTATAAGAGAAAAATAGGAGGGCAGGAAGAGAGAAGTTTAGAATGTTGCATTGAGATGTCAGGGAAAGAGCCGTGTATGTGTGCGCGTGTGCGTGTACACGCCCAGTGAGAGAAAGAAAGAAAGGCGAGATGAAAGTAAAAGGAAAACAAGAGTGACATGTAAAAACAAAGAAACATGCGTTCTCTTTAAAGCATTGATTGAGAGTGATGGCGATAAGGGTAGGAGACAACACAGGGAGTTTTTAGTATGAGCTTGCATGCATGTATGCAGTGAGAGGGGAGGCAGGCCCCCTGGCCAACTTGTGCTTCATCTGGTTGCTTAAATCATCTCCATATATAGAACTGAGCATTGGAGCTTTAATGCATCTAAAGAGCAATAATTAGTGCTGTTATGCGTTTGGGGAGAATACAATGATGGAATTAAGCATTACGGTCATGTCGGCATGACCAATTTCTTCTTTGCTTTCTTTCCTTTAGAGCTGAATTGTCCAGTGCTGGAAAAGGAACTTGTAACCAGAATCTTCTCATCACCAAATATTATGTTTTAATTGCTAGGCATGCCAGGTTGAAATAGATATTACTAAATCTGTTACTGAAAGCTCATAAAACACAGGCTTTTAAAAGAAATTAAGGTCTATATAGGTTTTTCTGACAAATTTTAAGAATGTATTAAAAAAGAGCAATTTCTCTTCTACAAATTTGATGACTGATTTACATGTAACCATCTTATGCAAATCAGCAGCAAGGAGTATGAGTTATTGGAAGGGACTGAGGTTTCGATAACTGAAACCAGTGGTTAAATTGAGTGGACATATTTTTGAAATGAAGTCACCTAAACATATACTCACATCTTGCAAACACCAGCTTTATTCTCTCAGGGGTGTGGTCTCTCTGTCATATGAGGCCTGAAAATAAGGTCCAGCTCCCCCCCCGCCCCGCCCACCCCCGTGTGAGTGTTGCTGATGGAACATTAGGTGTAGTAGAGGGGAAGATTCCAGAGGGACCTTGGAGATCATCCAGTTCACGCTTCCATCTGGTGCTTGATGCTCCTCAACTCTGTGTCACGTGGCTGTCCAAATTCTGTTTAAATATTCCCAAGCATTGGAAGTTTACTTCCTCCCAAGATAGCCTATTCAATATGTCAGCAAGAAATAGACAGATCTAACTTTTGCTCTGTTTAAGCAGCTATCTGCACTCATTTGGAATCCTCCCCTTAGCCCTGTTGCTGACCTTTTAAATAACACAGGAAAAAAAGTTATTGCTTCTTTCTAGTGATAGCATTTCCTTTATAAGGAAAAACCATTCCTGGTTTTTATAAATCTCCTGTGTCATAGTTTGAAGTGTGTTTCCTATTTTAGTCATTATCCTCTGGACACCTTGTTTTCTAATGATCTCTGAAGCCTAGCACTCAGAACCAAGGACAATACTCAAAGCATAAGAGACAAAGAAGAGAAAATAGAGAATAAAATGGGGTCAGACATGTGGGTAAGTATAAGTCTTTGGTGTAATTCTTTTAGTGTATATTTAAAAATCTGAGATGGTTGTTGTAAATAAACAGGTAGAATGAGATTTTTAAAATATTAATATTCTTGTTTAGCTGCATGATGTGAAATTGGCATTAACGGTAAGAGAGGTGAGCGCAGAGAGCTGTAGATGATGTGAATGTCCGTGGGCCTGAGTGATGGATGCTGGGGAAGAACTGAATGCCCATGGCAGGCAGGTGGGGTGCCTCAGCGCCAAGGGTCTAGGAGAGGCCATGGACTGGCAGCTGCTTTTGGACTGGTTGCCTTTCCTCAGTGGCAAATTTATTTATTTATTTAAGGATTTTTGTTATTTATTTATTTATTTTTAGAGAGAGGAGAAGGCAGAGAGAAAGAGAGGGAGAGAAACATCGATGTGTGAGAGAAACATCAACCAGTTGCCCCTTGCATGCCTCCAGCTCGGGACCTGATCCCCAACCCAGGCATGTGCCCTGACTGGGAATTGAATCTGCCACCTTTCAGTTCACAGGCCGAAGCTCGTTCCACTGAGCCATACCAGCCAGGGCATAATTTAAAAAGGATGATTAATTAAACTGCCACTCCGTGGTTCCCTGGGTGGGTGCCGGATCCTGCCATTCAGTGCCTGCTGCACATGAAATAGCAGAAGCCTCCAGGATGGACATTGAGAAAATCCACAAGTCAACTTCGAACTTTTTCCCCCCCTTGAAAATGGTTTTGCTATTTTCATGCACAAAGCATTGAACCTCACTCTGAAATTGCATTACTGGTTTACTATACAAGGACAAGGTGTTAGGGCCGGGGCAGCCTCCATACTCTCCCAGGCTCACTGCCCTCCCAGAACCCCTCATGTTCACCAACCTGGGAATTCTGAGATTTTTTTATTTCTTTTTAAAGAGAAAGTGATATAGAGCAGAATTAAACATTAAGGTCTTAAAACATTAATGAACAATACAACAATAATGAAACCATCTACAGAAAGCGGGAATGAAGTCATTCACAAGGTCAAGGACTTTTTGAAATCTGAAGTCATTTGAAGGACCAGAAACAAGTTGGGAAGAATAGATAAAAACCCATTGATCTCTGCCTATTATCTCTTGATAGAATCCCTGCCGTAGCCTCCTTGTTTTTCACTCTGGTGCCCCTTCATCCATTTTCCACCCGATAACCAGAGTGATCTTTACCTCTCCTTTACTTAAGTTCCTTCAACGGCTTCCCATTTTTCTTGGGTGAATGACTGGTATTCTTGTGAGTTCCTGCAGGGTCTGCATCATCCTTCCAGCTTCACCCTGCATCACTTCCTCCCAGGAGAGTCTATTCAATATGTCAGCAAGAAATAGATGTAACTTTTGCTCTATTTAAGCAGCTATCTGCACTCATTTGGAATCGTCCTCTTAGCCCTGTTGCTGACCTTTTAAATAACACAGGAAAGAAAGTTATTGCTTCTTTCTAGTGATAGCATTTCCTTTATTAAAAAAACAAAACAAAACAAAACAAAACATTTCTAGTTTTTATAACTCTTCCGTGTCATAGTTTGAAGTGTATTTCCTATCTTGGTCATTTTCCCTGCACCACTTTCCCTTGCCCTCTGCAGCCGTGGATACTCTTTCCTTCCATACCTCAACTACCCTTCCCGTTCCCACCAGTGTTGATGAGAACAGGGTGCACTTCTGATCCAGAGAAGCCACTTAACTTCTATGTGTGGCCAGAACTGAGGGGCATGTGAAAAATGAGCACTGGTGGGTGACAAAGAGGTAAAAGGTAAGAGGTGAGGTTGGTGAGTGTGAATTGGGAAACAGAGAAGCAGATCACGGAGAATAAAGCATGAACGAGTCAGGCAAGAAGAGGAAAGCAGAGATGACAAGCAAAAGATGACACCTCTTCCGGATTCCTAAGGTATTTCCAGTTTCCAGCTCCATTTTGGTCTGGAGGCCTCTTGACTGCTTTCCTGAAGAACTAGCTGGAGTTGGGTTTGGTTCTTTGCATCCCAAGGTGTCCGAAGTGAAGCTCCATTTCCGATGTTAGGGGACTGAAGATGGGAGACAGTGGGCCGATGCCAAGGTCATCACGTCCCCAGAGGAGCTCTGAGGAGGCCACAATGGAAGCGTCTGCCTTGGAGCGATGACCATTGTGTAAACAGAATAAAGCGATTGCTTGGGACTGCTAGGGATATAAATACTTGTTAAATCATCTGGGGCTCGTTTAGGTGGGAAAGCGGGGAGGATTTTGATTATTCACAAAACACATGAATATAACAAAAAGCAATCAGGTGTGCATTGTACTCCTTTTATTGTTTTCCGTCCTTTGGTTACTATGGCAGTGGAACCAGGCTTTGCCTTGGCTTCTTTCTGGACACTTTTCTAAATGTTACAATTATAATGGGTCTAGATAACAATGAAGTACCAGGATGGGGGTTAACGTTGTGACTAACAGCAGTATTGTGCTCTACAGTTTGCGAAGTGCTTTCACATACATTCTAGTGTTGTAATTTATGGAGCACCTACTGTGTACCAGGTGCTCAGCCAAGGCTTTGCATATAATAGCTCTGATTTTCACAACCCCACCCAGAGGGAGACATTTTCACTCTGAATTTACAAAGCTGGAAACCGAGGCTCACAGAACCTAAATGACCCATTTTTGAATATTTAGGCACCAGGGTTTGAACCAAGCTTTTAGGCTGCAGTTTGCATTCCTTTTGCCATAAAGTTATACTTTCCCCCTTCCTTCATTTTGCTCCACTCATCCATACAGATGAGAGAGAATATACTTTCATAGAACTATGCATGATTAAGTCAAAGTAATAGCAAGGGAAGTATTCAAACAGAATTGAGAACTATGAAATGTACAGAATGACTCAATGAAGTCAAGAGTGAAAATATCAGATCAATTCCCATTCGATTCTCTCTGGTAAAGGTGAGAAATGAGACTCATCAATTTTAATTTAATTTAGTGATTTAGCAAATATTGAATGCCTTGTCTACTTTGTGCCAGGTATTGTGCTAGACACTTAGAAAGAAGTTGAAAATGCATGATAATAACTCATAATTTTATAAACAATCCCAATGCAGTCTCGTAAGGACATTGAGGGAGGCAGGATATTTTCAGGGTGCAAAAAAAATTTAAGTTAAGTGTGTATAAAATGTTTGTTTTGGCTGAGGGTGAGGTTTGGGAACACTGAAGATAGCACAGGAGTAGTGACTGGGCTGGGATATTAAGGATGACTATGAATTTATTAAGTGGGCAACGGTTAGCATGAAAAAGATCACTGCCTATTTATTTGCTTGAATATTCTGTGTGAAGGGAATGATTTTGGAATTTTCAGAGCTGGTTACCCTGCTAGCATGTGAATTCATTTTTCTTGGAATGATAAAAGTCTAGAAGAAGGAGTTGAACAAGGAAACAGGGTTGGAAGATGTTGAGTTCTACCTCTGTTACTATAGAATTTCCTGTCCTGAACTTGTCATATGTAGCTCTTCTACATGCATGTGTGTGTGTGTGTGTGTGTGCTCATCTCTTTGAGACTTTTTGGTTATGTGCTATGGAGGAGGGAAGATAGCATCCACTGTGACAATATATAATCTGATAACACTCCAGCGATATTTCTTATTTTCTTACCACAATTAATCAGTATTTCCTTAGTATAAAGCATTTGTGTGTGATACTAAATATTTTTGTTTACATGTTTAACTTGCATATCAGTTGTATGCTCCTTGAAAATGTATTGCTAGACTTCTGGTCAAAATGGCAGCATAGGTAAACACAGTTTACCTCCTTGCAAAACAACAAAAACATCAAAATTACAACTAAACTATAGAACAACCATCACTAAGAACCATCAGAAATTGAGGTGGATGGAAGTCTGACAACTATGAAATTAAAGAAACCACATCCACCCATACTAGTAGGAGGAGTGAGATGTGGGTTGGTTCCGCATCCATGTGTGGTGGATAAAAATTCAGGAGAGATATTTTATGAGTGAGAAGTCCCAGCCCCACACCAGGACCCCCAGCCCAGGATTTCAGTGCCAGAAAGGTAAGTCCCTATAACTTCTGGCTGCAAACACCAATGGGGATTGAGTTGGTAGGAGAAAGTAATGGAGTTCCAAGCAGTTCCTCTTAAAGAACCCACACATGGACTTAGAATCACTTCCCTTGAGCTGCAGCACTAGGACAGCAGCTTGGAAGGCACCAGTGACATACAAGGGGGAACTGAAGTATCTGGCATCAAGGTGAGAGCTGAGGGACAGCTTTCTCTCAGAAATGAAGGTGAGCAGTAGCCATTGTCCCTTTTCTGAATCCTCCCCCCACAGGGCCACAAAACCAGCAGGCAGGTGCCATATCTGAGACTCCATCAACCTGGCTAACACTGTTTGCCCTGCCCTGCAGATCCCATGAAACTCTGTCCCACCCTATTTACAGGCCCACCCAAGCTGTTAACAGTGACTTTTTCATATGAATGTATAATCTTGCCTCATGTTTTACAACTTCCTAAATCTCAAACAAGAAATAGCTAGCCTCAGTCAGCCCCTAGCCCTCTGTATCTCTTTTTAAGTGGTCCCAGGCACTAGCAGCAGCCAGCTTAAATTCACAGCTTGGCATTGCCTGGGAATCTCCAAGCCCAGCACAAGTAAGTGCCATCTCATATTGCTCTATAGCCATGCAGGGTGGCCCTGGGGCAGAACACAGGTGGGACCTGACCTTGGTTTGTACCACCCAGGAAACCCTAGATCCTGTGCACCCAGTAGAAAGCTACAGACCACATCAGAGCACCACCACCCTGACCCTACAGAGTGGATTCCCCACAGAGGTTGGAAATTGATAGTCAGTGCTCACAGCTAGTCCTTGCAGCTGACTGGCCTGGGTAAATCCTTCCCATTGACCTGTCATCAACAATAAAGGTTCAACTGCAAGAGAAGTGTGTATTTAGCCCACATGAAGTATGCAACTCGAGTATGCAGCTTGGGTGATAGAGAAAGCTGTGCCACTGGACCACACAGGACATCTACTATTTAAGGTCATGCTTCCAAGATAGGGAGTCATGGAAGCTCTACCTGATACATAGAAACACACATGGGGAGGCTTCCAAAATGAGGAGACAAAGAAACATGGCACAAATGAAAGAACAGATCAAAATCCCAGAAAAAGAACTAAACGAAATGGAGATAAGCAATCTATCAGATGCAGAATTTGAAACACTGGTTATAAGGATGCTCAAGGAACTTAGTGATGACCTTGACAGCATAAAAAAGATCCAGTCAGAAATGAAGGGTACACTAATGGAAATAAAGAACAAGTTAGAGGGAAACAACAGTAGAGTGGTTGAAGCCAAGAATCAAATCAATGATTTGGAACATAAGGAACCAAAAAACCAATTAGAATAATAAGAAAAAAGAATCCCCCCCCCCCCAAAAAAATGAGGATAGTGTAAATAGCCTCTGGGACAACTTCAATAAAAAAAAATTATGTGAAATTGGAAAAAGAAAGGAATTCCAATGTTTGCATGATAAGGGTGCCAGAAGGAGAAGAGAAAGAGCAAGAAATTGGAAAATTATTTGAAAAAATAATGAAAGAAAGATTCCCTAATTTGGCAAAAGAAATAGACATGCAAGTCTAGGAAGCACAGAGAGTCCCAAACAAGTTGGACCCAAAGAGGACCACACCAAGACACATCATAATTAAAATGTCAAAAGTTAAAAATAAAGAAAGGATCTTAAAAGCAGCAAGAGGAAAGAAGTTAATTACCTACAGGGGAGTTCCCATAAGACTTTCAGCTGATTTCTCAAAAGAAACTTAGAAAGCTAGAGAAGATTGTCAAGAAATATTCAAAGTCATGAAAAACAGAGACTTACAGCCAAGATTGCTGTACCTAGCGAAGCTATCATTTAGAATTGAAGGGCAGATAAAGGTCTTCCTAGACAAGAAAAAATTAAAAGATTTAATGATCACCAAACCATAGTATAGAAATGTTAAAGGTACTTATTTAAGAAAAAGAAGATCAAAACTATGAACAATGAAATGGCAATCAATACATATCTATCAACAACTGAACCTAAAAAACAAGCTAAGCAAAGAAGAACAGAGACAGCATCATGGATATGGAGAATGTTTTGATGGTTGCTAGATGGGAGGCGGGTGTGGGGGAAATGGGTGAAGAGGTGAGGGATTAAGAAGTAGAAATAGATAGTTACAAAATAGCCATGGGGATGTAAAGTACAGTATAGGAAATGAAGTAGTCAAAGGACTTATATGCATGACCCATGAACATGAACAATGGTGTGGTCATTGCCTGAGGGAGTGGGGAATGGAATGCTGGGTGGAGGGGAAAATGGGGGAAAATTGGACTAGTGTAATAGCATAGTCAGTAAAATATAACTTAAAAAGAAAATGCATTGTTATTTATTCTTTTTTATTAACTGTTATTAACCAGTAGTTTCTGGATGGAAACATATACCATCAATATTTTATTAGAAATTTTAATTTGGTTGTGGGGTTTGCTAATCAGGGAATAAGTAGTCATTTAATATTTGACAACTAAAAGTAATTGTATAATTGCACTCAAATGCTCCATAATATCTTGTTGCATACTCTGAACATTGCTTAAAAGAACACTTATTGAAACAAAAAGTCTTTCGATGGCATAAAAATCTAGAACAACAGTGTGAACTTTGTAAATTTTTAAACCCTCAGGTTTTCCAGATCAGTGAGAACATTCAATGTAATACTGACTGAATGTAATATATTTTAAGAAATGCATTAACAAATGGTAACTAAAAAACATGCAAATTGATTAGTCCATTTGTCCAACGTATTATAAGGTAGACTATTAAATGCATATAGTTCATTCATTGACAAAGTGCTTTCCAAATGTGAAGGTTATATGCATTGTGGCCAACATAGTCCCAGTGGGAACCATTCTCTGAAATTATAATTGAATTCATCAAGATATGTTATTATTCAATAATTTTTATTATATTTTGTTGATTATGCTATTACTGTTGTCCCAATATTTTCCCCTCTTGTCCCCTCCACCCAGAACTCTTCTTCCCTCCAACCATCTTCTCTTTAGTTCACGTCCATGGGTTGTGCATTTAAGTTCTTTGGCTTCTCCATTTCCTATGTTATTCTTAATTTTCCCCTGTCTATTTTGTTCCTACAAAATATGCTTCTTAGTAATTGCAGCATTTCCCCATTGTCCCCCTTCTCCCTCCTAGCTGATAACCCTCCAAATTGTCTCCATATCTATGATTCTGTTCCTGTTCTGGTTGGTTGGGTAGTTTGCTTGGTTTTTTTATTTTTAATTCAGTTGTTGATAGTTGTGAATTTGTTGCCTTTTTAATGTTCATGGTTTTAATCTTTTTTTTCTCTTAAATAAGTCCCTTCAATAGTCCCTGTAATAATGGCTTGGTGGTGACAAACTCCTTTAGCTTTTCCTGGTCTGGGAAGTACTTTATGTGCCCTTCCATTGATAGCTTTGCTGGATAGAGTAATCTAGGTTGTAGGTCCTTGATTTTCATCACTTTGAATACTTCTTGCCAGTCTCTTCTTGCCTGCAAAGTTTCTTTTGAGAAATCTGCGGACAGTCTTATGGGAACTCCTTTGTAGGTAATTATCTGCTTTTCTCTTGCTGCTTTTAAGGTTCTCTCTTTATCTTTAACCTTTGGCATTTTAATTACAATGTGTCTTGGTGTGGTCCTCTTTGGGTCGAGCTTGTTTGGGGCTCTCTGTGCTTCCTGGACTTGTATGTCTATTTCCTTTACCAAATTAGGGAAGTTTTATTTCATTATTTTTTCAAATAATTTTCCAATTTCTTGCTCTTCCTCTTCTTCTGGCATCTCTATGATTCGGGAGTTGGCGCATTTGGAGATGTCCCAGAGGTTCCTAAGCCTATCCTCATTTTTTGAATTCTTGTTTCTTCTTTCTATTCTGGCTGAATGTTTATTTCTTCCTTATGTTCCAAATCATGGATCTGAATGCCAGCTTCCTTCCCTTCTCTGTTGATTTCCTGTGGATTATTCTTTATCTCGCTTGGTGTAACTGTCATTTCTTCCTTTGTTTTTTTGCTGTACTCGATCATTTCTGTGATCATCCTAATTACCAGTGTTTTGAACGCTGCATCTGGTAGGTTGGAAATCTCCATTTTGCTTAGTTCTTTTTCTGGGGTTTTGTTATTTTCTTTCATTTGGGTCATATTTCTTTGTCTCCTCAATTTTGCAGTCTCCCTGTGTTCATTTCTGTGTATTAAGTAGAGTTGCTTTTTACTCCCTGTCTTTGTAGCATGGCCTATGTAAAAAAAGACATCTATAAATTGTGTGAGGCACAGCCTTAGGTAATTGCCAGGGTGGGGCACCTGCTTCACCACTTTGTAGCTGTGTGGGGAGGGCTCAGAGGGGAGACAATGCTGCCACCTGGCTTCTGGCAGTTTACCCAGTGCTTGCCCCTTTTCCAGTCACTTTACCCTCTTCCCTTGTGAGGCTGGTGCCCTTACAGCTGCTGCCGCAGTGGTGAATCCTGGAGGGGTGGGTTTGTGTTCATTCTAAGACCATTCTGGCCCTTTAAGCAGTGAAAATCCAGCTGTTTCTTCCAGCTGTCCCAACTTCCACTGGTTTTTACAGTCAGAGGTAATGGGGATCTATCTTTCCAGTGCTGGAACACTGGGCCATTCGGTCAGGCTGGGGGCTGCGATCAATTGCTCCTAAGGTATCCCTCCTACCCATTCCACTGCCACCTCTGCCAACTCAGGGCTGCTGACTTTCTGTGCCACACTGACTCTAGTCCATCTCCGTGACTCCACCCTTCCTACCTGTCTAGATGAATGTGTCTTCTTTAAATCCTTGGTTGTCAGACTTCCATACACCTCAATTTTCTGACTGTCCTGTGTTTTATTAGTTTTTTAGATCTGGTTGTAATTCTTTCTATGGTTGTGCAAGGAGGTGAAGCATGTCTACTTCTGCCTCCATCTTGACTAGCAGTCCCTATTCAATAGTTTTTAAAGTAAGTGATTTACATGTCTCAGTAAAATATTGAATGCCTAATGCAAAATCAAAGACACATGCTCAGTGTGAAGAGCCTCTGTTAACTCAATTCAGAGTTTGACCCCAAATAGTCATCAGTTAAACTATATACCTGTGATGTGGGATTATAAATGAATAAACACTTAACTGGTCAAGTATGGTTAAGACCTAAGGATACGTCATGTCACTCCAGTCAGTCTGTGAAGAGCTGATTATATCAGAGGCTTTAGTCTTCTTTGGGCAGTTTGCTGAGGGAGGAAAGCAATACAGACAACATATTTGTGTCTTAATGGGTTTTATTTCATGTCTCATGGCATTAACATCTACAAGAAGTGTTTTTTTCTTTTTCTTTTTCTTTTTTTTGAAGTAGTAGTACTGACTTAATGCCTATCCATCTGGGTTGACATTGTCAGTGGATGACATTGGATTGATATTCTATTTTTTTTTATCAGTAACCTGGGTAATGCAAGTATGAGCATTTTCAAGTTCACAGACATAACCAAGATTTGAAGGGCTTAACACCTCATAGCTCACACACAAAGAACACAGCATAATCTTTTGAGTCAAGAAGCTTGAGAGCAGTTCCAAATCCTCTTCAACGACCTGACAGTAGTCTGTGGCTTATCATTAAAATGAGAAAGTACAGGGTGCTTCCTTCTGTAGAACTCATCGAATTGTAAGAATTACCTGGATGACATTTTGCTCCATCTCAACAGCTGTTCACTAGCCAACTTATGATGGACAATAGAGCATTGTCAAGAGCTCTCAGGCTGGCTCCATGACACTGGCTATGTGTTTGTAGGCCTGTAAAAACCATTCCATCCCTATTTATTTTTTTCATAACACTTTGTCTTAATTAGTAATTATAAACTGTTGAATTTACTAGTTCTATAAATACAGTGATTGCCTTTTTATAAAATAATATATTTCCAGTGTCAAACACAGTATGGATTCTGTAGTTTTTGAAGAATAAATGAACCATATTTATATTTACTGACTCTTCCACAGAAATCTGGAATTTATCTTCGTCAAGGACTTCAGTTTGGACCTGAGTTATGTCAGCCTCTGGGTTCAGATGCATCAAGGCTTGTCCTTTTGGAAGGTGGGAGACACACAGGAAACTGTATCTATTTTATTGAGTTCACGTATATGGGAGGAAGAGGAATGGAAATGTGGCTCCAAAGCTTTCTGTGTGGAGCATTATGATAGAAAGGGGCATGAACTGAATGTTCCCGAGGGCCCTGTGAGGCACGTGACACACTCGGTGTTTGACATGAGTGGATGAGAGACAATTGCCTCATTGCTTCCAGGGCCATTTTGGTACCTCAAGGGTTGGCATCTTTGGGAGGGTACAAGTGTCATAGACATGACTATTCTCATGAGAGGAGCAGTACCAGTGACAGAAGACACATATTCAATGATGTGGACATCAAGTAGAGGGCAGAAGAGAAGAAAAATGTGGCAGAATGTGTACTTCAGACAGGTTCCTGGTCCCAACAGACACATTTGGACATTACCAGATACAAGTAGGGGAGGGTTTAACCCTTTTTAAGGAGATGGGGTAAGACCCAATGAGATGTACTTTATTCCTGCTTCTGTGCTGCCACCTGTACTCACTGGTTCAGGAGACCTGGGGAAGCTTAGGTTACATTTCGATCAGGAAATTTTTTATATTTCTCTAGGTTGTTGGTTGGTAAATTTTAGTTAATGTGGCCAACTGATATGTTTCACTGTATCTCATTGTCCAACAAGCTTCTGGTCCAAGAGAAGTTCTGGGTTGGAGATTCTATGAATCATGAAAAACCCATTCCTAATTAGTCATGTGCATGTTCTAAAAAAAAAAAAAGAATCACTATCTTTGGATTCATATTCAAGGAAGCTATAGATTCTGGGTATGAACTTCTATCTTCAAAGCTCCAGGAGGGCCAGGTTTGTGTCTTATTTCCTTTTGTGTCCTTAAGGCCCAGTCCCATGTTTGGAACAGAAGAGACACTGAGGAAATATTCGTTGAACAATGTTTTATTTAACTTTATAACCCTGACAGGGCAGAGTACATGTAAGTTGACTGTTCAAAGAAAATAATTATTTTCTTGAAAAAAAGAGAAAGGGAAGCAAATGAGGGACTCAACAGATCCCACAATGCAAAGCTCCTGAATATTTTTTTTTCTTAATTCATTTCCCACCTTTTTTGCTCCCCACTCTAACAGCTGCTGTTCTGATCTTCTCCCACCTATGGCCTTAAAGACAACATGCTACCTGTCAGCTGGGCTCATGTCAGCAGGCAATGCAGCCATTCTGAATGAACAATGAACATTCTGCAATGTGTCCAGTGTTGTTTTCCTCTAAGTGCCATTTCTTGTAGTAAGAAGTTGCTGTGTAAGAGAAGCTCACTCCAAAGAGGACATGCAGATGGCCAGTAGGTATGTGAAAAAAATGTCCCATGTCACTAATCATCAGAGAGATGCAAATTAAAACTACAGTGAGATATTACCTCAAATCTCTCAGAATGGTTATCATCAATAAATCAACAAACAACAAGTGCTGGTGAGGATGTGGGGAAAAGGGAACTTTTGTGTACTCTTAGTGGGAATGAAGATTGGTGCAGCCACTATAGAAAAGAGTAGGAAGTTACCTGAAAAAACTAAAAATAGAACTGCCTTTTCACCCAGTGATTCCACTTCTGGGAATATATCTGAAGAAACCTGAAACATTAATTTGAAAGAACATAAGCACCCCTATGTCCAATGCAGTGTTATTTATAATAGCCAAGATTTGAGAGCAGCCCAAGTGTCCATCAGTAGAGGAATAGATTAAAAAACTGTGGTGCTTTTACACAATGGAATATTACTCAGCTGTAAAAAAAAGAAAAGGAAATCTTATCTTTGTGACAGCATGGATATATCTGGAGAGCATTATGCTAAGTAAAATAAGCCAGTCTTAGTACCATATAATTTCACTCATATGTGGAACTAATAAACAAAATAAACTAACAAAATAGAAACAGACTCACAGATGGAGGACAGATTGACAGCTGTCAGTAGGGAGGAGGGTTATAAGGTTGGATAAAGAAGGTGAAGGTATTAAGCAAAAAAACCAAAAACAAAAACAGAAGCAAAACTCATAGACACAGACAACAATATGGTGATTACCAGAGGGGAAGGGGTATGGGGGAGGTAGAAGAGGGTAAAATGGGAATAAATGGTAACAGAAGGAGACTTGACTTGGGATGGCGAACACACAATACAATATACAGATGATGTATTATAAAATTGTACACCTGAAACCTATATAGTTTTATTAACCAATATCACCTCAATAAATTAAATGAAAATTAAAAAAAAAAAAAGAAATTTCTGGCTAGGAGGCAGGGTTGACACCTGACCACTGTACCCTGTCCGTCCTCATCAATGTCATCTCCCTTTCTTAGAGTCATTCAAGCCTACATTTTTGACTCACTTGATTCTTTTCCAAGAAATGCAAAATATTTGGGACATCACACACTGCCTGATTCTAATAGATGCTTTGGTGTCCTTCTAAAATGAAGATGATAAGTGTTGGGAGCAATAAGGACTGAAATAACCATGCAACATTTCCTAGGTTTCATTGGTCTAGTTAAGCCTATAGTATCAGAACAAGAAATGTGTCCATTTCCTGCCAACACTGTAATGGTGTCATGTTGCCAACATGGTCAGTCAATGGGAAGGACCATCTGGACTGTGTGTACCATGGTAATGGAGCATACACGGGCAATCCTCCCAGAAAGAACACCCCATTAGATGTTGAATGGGATGCAGTGATTGACTAGGAGCTGGTTTTATTTTCTTCCTAGTGATGTTAGTGTCCAAGTGGTGATGCCAACCTGTTATGGGTATTTGCACTCTGCTCTGAGCCAAGGCTTGGACAAAGGTTGACTTTCTTCTTATCCTGTGTCATAGAGTTGGAGTTTAATTAAATGGAAAGTTCCTTGTTCCATTTTTAGTTTTATTTATACAAAGCATTTAAGTAAGAATACTGTCATGTAATACTTTTCTTGACCACAATTTCTAAATTAATCTAATTAATTTATTTATGTAGTTGATACATATTTATTGAGTGCCTACTATGTGCCAGATCCTCTTCTAGCCCCTGGAGATATGCCAGTGAACAAATCTTTAAATAGTTTAGAGTTCTTAAATTCACATTTAATTCAGTAAAGTTGTTTCCACTGTTTTAAAGGTGTGTAATTTCTAAGATAGCAGAGTTTTATATTGTAATGGGTCTTTTTGGCTTTGTTTTCTTATTGTTTAGTGTTCCAGAAACAGTAACTCAATTGTATCTTACGTTTTTCCTTTCCTTTTCTTTTCTTTCCTTTCCTTTCCTTTCTCTTACTTTCCCCTTTTTCTCCTTTCCTTCTTTCCTTCCTCCTTCATTCTTTTTTGTTTTCTTTTTCTGGCAATATTAGTTTAAATGACACAAGTACACAAGTGACTAACAATTTAATAACAGAGAATTGAGGTCTTGAGATGTCACTAGGAAGTATGAAAACGGGACACTTGTGGCACAAATGCACAACCATCTAAAGCCCAGAGTTCTGGCTGTACTTGTTAGGTTTTTTTTTTTAAAGCAGTTTGATGACCTGTGCATTCAGGAAGCATTAGGGATACACTTACTGTATTAGCTAAGTGATAAATGGTCTTAGAGATGCAGTAGATGTTAAATGGCAAGGCCATCTGATTCTTCCTTTCAGAGAGTCTCCTATCTTCAATCTACCCATCAATTAATATCTACAGACACATGCATCTTTCTTGACACAGAGCATGTTATATGGGGAGATGGATTGACAGGGACCAGGCCCAACTTTAATTGTAGGAGATGTTGCTTTTGTGTCAGCCTCTCCAGAGGTGGGGGGAAGGCACATTGCCACAATTTGCAGCATCAATTGATTGATTCTGAGAAACCGCCAAGCAACCCCTCTCTTTCAGAGGCGGTAGGCAAAAGTTTATTCTCTAGTTCCAATATATTATCCATCTCTACTCAGGATTCATGCTCTCCTTTCACTTGGTCCCTCTGTCATGTGTGAAGCCCATGTGCAAGGCTGGCCATCGCTTTGGAGGAAGATGAGCAGCAGGAGGCTAAGCTGTGTGTTTGCCTCCTGGGAGCATGTGGCCTGTAGAGGAAAGCAGTCTGAAGGCAAGGAATTCAACATCTCTGGAGACACAGAGGGACCAGAGCCTCTGTGCCCTACTCTTCCTGTAAGACCATTGACCTGGGGCGCCTCTCCCATGCTGTTGGCACTGCTGACTTGGGTCCTTCAGCCACTGGCTTGGCAGAAATAATGTAGACTTTACATACACTATTTGTGATTCTTGGTTAAGATTGTATTTCCTTATGATTACATGCTTCTTTTGTTACTGTCTTTCTGTCCACATTTAGTTTTGATGCCCCTCAGGGCTGGGACTGTCTGTGTTTTCTCATTTCAACAGACACAAATAGAACATTACCAAGTGTCAGTCACAGGAGGAAGAAAATGAGCCAGTGCCTGCCTGTTTTCTTCATTTATTTAGTTGTTTATTTGTCATTCATTCAATCAACAAATATGTATTGAACACCTACTTTATCCATCGGTTGTTGTAGGCATGGGGATATAGCAGTGAATAAAACAGATGTTTCCTGCTGCAGTCTCCTAGAAGGAGGAGACACACAAGAAACAAATAAGCACACAATGTCATGTGATGTTAAGTGCTATGGAGAAAAATCCTGCATGATGGGAAATTAGAATTTTAAAGGAGGCAGTCAGAAAGGCTTTTCTGGGAAAGTGTATTTAAGCTAAAAAATTGAATAACTAACCCTATTCCCCATTCTGCCTGGAAATCATTGCCCCCAATCTCTCTGGCAATTCATACCCTCCTGCCCTATAAAACTGAGCCTCAGTGGTAGTCTGGTTAATACTTATACGAATCAATGGATTTGTTATTTATTTGAAGTTCAACTGTTACCAGGCATCCTGTGTTTTATCTGGCAACGTTAGCACCCCAGTGCTTCCTCCATACTGGAACTTCTCTTATGAACAGCCCTGTCACTTTCTTCTGGTCTTAAGGCATCAGTGTCCCCATGGCATCACACTTACGTGGAGACTGCTTTATCACATCTCTTCTCCTCTAAGCAAATTGAAGTCAAACCTTACCTGATCCATCTCTCTATCTCCACAACATGTAGTAGAGCCCTGGTACTTAGTAGATGAATGTATATTTGTTTAACGGATGCATAGGGTGTTTCTATCTATAGACCCAAATGAGAGCATTCACTACCTTGGCAAGTTGTTCAGGGCAGCAGTTTTTTTTATCTGAAGGTAAAATTATCTGCCACCCAAAGTTTGTGTTCCCCAGAGAACTCGGTAGGCTCCTAAGTGTGTCAGTCTTCTGCTCCCATACTCTCTTCTGTTGGAGTATGAGCTATGCTTGCCTAGTACATAGCGTTTAGGCTGTTGCCCAAAGTGCACATTAACACAGCTGTTCACTGACATCTATTGAGACATGTCTATTCGGCAGGACTCCCAAGACTTGATATAAATAGATACCCTGACACTCTATGATTGATCTGAAACCCCCCTGGAAGATATTTGAGGACTTTGATCTGGTTGGAATTAGAGAGTTCTTCAAGGGTCACTGAGTCCAAACTTCTATGGATTCCCTGTGTACTATCCTCACTCAGTTATTTGTCAGCCAGTAGTATTTCTAATAACATGAGCCATTTGACTTTCCCACTGTTCCTTACAACCTTCAGCCCCTTTCCTCACTCTCTCCAGCCGTTCTAGTCTTTCCAGAATGCTGAGCCTTTTGAGGGCCCTGCTGGCCAGGCTACCCCAGGTTCCACCCTGTCCTTCCTGCAAGGGTTCCCGGGCAGGTTCCTCTGCTCTGTGCTGTCAATGCTACATTTGTTTTCTGTCTCATAGAGATTTCTGTCTCATGAAAGCTATTAGAAAATGATAGCTTTTAACAAATTTCTATCATTTCCTGATAGCTTTCATCCCCTGGTATCTTGCTATACCTTATATATTTGAAAAAAATCTTTTTTGGCTTTTTTTTAAAGGAGCCCCCTGGAGGGAGAGGCATTAAGAATGCAAAAAAGTTCATTTTGCGAAGTTGAAGAAGCCTGCAATGCAATCTAAAGAATTCTGTGAGGCGACCTTTTGCCTTAAACTATGTCTTAAAGCCACCCAGTCTGGCTATGTTATCCTCATTCGCTGGGCATAGTGACATGTTCTTTAGAAACCAGTGGATCATGGAGCATTCAGGGGTCTGCTGGAGCTCACTCAGCCAATCTGGACATCTCTGTACGACTCTGTCATGTTGGTATCTTGACACTGGCCATGGTGGGAGTATTTGCACCACAGAAGTGGCAAATGCCATAAATCTGGGTTCTTTCTCACTCACCCCTCCCACCCCAACAGGTAAGTCAGCTTACCAGCAGCCCTCTGCACATATTCTTTGGGAAGGGGCTCAATGGGGGATGAAACCCATTTCCAGTAACACTTGGGCACTCATTAAACCTCAGCAGAGTTACTTTGTCAGCCTAACTAAGCAGTCCCTTGAGAGCCAGGGAGTAGGGTCTGAGAAAGCGTGATTAAATCTCAAGACAGGGAGGTTTCAAGTGTTGAAAATCCAGTCACAAAAGCCTAGAGCACAGCACATTCCAAGGCAGCTATTTGGGGAGTGGCCCCCATGTGGAGGTATTGCTGCATGGGAGCAGGGGACAGTGGCAAAGCCACCTTCACAATTGGCTGGGGGTTTTAGTAGATGAACAAGATGGTGTTCAAGGCAGAGGCAGAAAGTTTGCTTTTTCTTTCTTTACAGAGCTGACCTTGCTGGAGTTGGGGTGACATTTATTTCACCCTCTTTCCTCCCCCAAACAGGGACCTGACACATATGCTCAACTACCAGGAACAGCAGCAGGTACAAATACCTGCTGGCACTGCTAATTACCAAGCACCCCCCCAGGATGAGGGCACCGGCTGGCTTAACACCTGGGCAGAGGTAGCTGACTCTGCTAGAACCAGAGAATGTTGGCTTTGCAGTTATTGTAGATATCTAGGTCATTAATCAGAGAAATAGTGCTTTGTACCTGAGAAGCAGGGCCAGAGAGAGCTTTTTACTTTCGATTAGTGGGTGTTTGTTACAAAAAGAACATAAACAGAGTTCCTTAAGCTTTCCTGCAGCAGACAACATTGATGTCTCTGGAGAGCCTGATGTGAGCTCATTTGTATTTAGGTAAAATTTGTTCCTTGAAAACCTTAATGCAAGGTGTACTCACTAGGTCGCCTCCCCCATACATGACCTGAATACTTCTATGTGTTAAGACTGTGCATCCATTTACTTTAAACCCAGGCACTTTGACAATGTGGGCAAGGTAGTGACCATTAAAAGGCTCCCGGAGAACGCTATTTAACAGCTTCCCTTTTTACTATGCCCTGTAGCCTTTTTCAGTATTTTTCTAATTTATTTACCCTTGGAGAGATAATAAAGGCAAGATATCTATATCTATATCTATATCATCTATATCTATATCATCTATATCTAGATAGATATAGATGGAGATATATATCTGTATTATATATATATATACCCAATTTTTTTTTTTAGTATTTTCTCCATGTCATTGTGCCAGGCAGTGTTTTAAGTGCTCCATAAAAATGACCTCATTTAATTCTTTTAAAATATATTCATTTTTTAATGTTTAAAATTTTTTATTGACTATGCTCTTACAGTTGTCCCATCTTTCCCCCCTTTGTCCCCTTCCACCCAGTTCCTCCTATCCCCTCTGGCAATCCTTAGTTCATGTGCATGGGTCATGCCTATAAATTCTTTGGCTACTCCGTATTCTGTACTGTTCTTAACATCCCTTGTCTATTCTGTACCTACCAATGGGCACTTCTTAATCCCTGAACCTTTTCCTCCATTCTTCCACTTCCCCCTCCCAACTGGTAACCATCCAAATGATCTCCATATCTATGATTCTTTCTATTCTGCTTGTTTGCTCAGTTTGTTTTTAGATTCAATTTTGATATTTGTGAATTTATTGCCATTTTAATGTTTGTATTTCTGTTCTACTTTTTCTTAAATAAGTCCCTTTAACATTTCATATAATAATGTCTTGGTCATGATGGACTCTTTTAGTTTTACCTTGTCTGGGAAGTACTTTATCTGCCCTTCGATTCTAAATGATAGCTTTGCTAGATAAAGTAATCTAGGTTGTAGGTCCTTGCTTTTCATCACTTTGAGTACTTCTTGCCAGCCTCTTACAACCTGCAAAGTTTCTTTTGAGAAATCAGCTGACAGTTTAATGGGAACTCCTTTGTAGTTAACCTCTGCTTTTCTCTTGCTGCTTTTAAGGTCTCTCTCTTTATCTTTAGCTTTTGGCATTTTAGGGTGTGTTTTGGTGTGGTCCTCTTCGGGTCCAACTTGTTTGCGACTCTCAGAGCTTCCTGGACTAGGATGCCTTAAATTCAGTGCCCTGGAGCAAATGTCCACTATCACCTCTATTACAGGACAATTACATCAAGATTTGAATTTTGAGTTTAAATGAAGTCACTGTTTTTCTGATTCCATGCATACATTTTTGATTGATGTTGTATGCCGAGGCATAAATATTAGTAATTTCTCATTTGTATATACTGCAGATATTTAAAGGATTTTTGTAGTTATTTTAGATAAAGAAAAATGAGAAAGTCTGTGTGTTCCATTCAGGAACCTGAATATAATTTCCACTTTCAAGATAATGTAAAAGGAAGTATATTTCATCCAGGCAACATGGCTAGAAAATAAAAGGTAACAACAGCAGCCTTTTAAAACCAATTAATCTTTTTCAGAGTAGTGTCTCTGTTGAAGACATAATCTAAAATGAGCCTTGGCTATTTATCTGTTGCCATTGGAGGCAATAACTACAGTTAAGATTTCCTTGGAGCAAGTGCTAATCACACAACTTTTATTCAAACATTTCAAAATCAACATGAAACTATCATTACAGAAAATATTTGGGACCTATTTAAATCTCTTTATATTCAGTGGGGCTGAAAAGATTTAAAATCAAGGTGATGGAGTATAGAGAGCTTTTAGGGCAATGGAACTACTCTGTATGATAGTGTAGTGATGGATACATGTCATTGTACATTTGTCCAAACCCATAGAATGTACAACACCAAGAGTGAACCCTTGTGTAGATGATGGACCTATGGACTCTGGGTGACTATAAGATGTTGATGTGGGCACATCAATGGTAACAAATGCCCCATTCTTGTGCAGGGTTTTGCTAGCCTGGAAGGCTGTGCCTGTGTGAGGTCAAGAGTATATGGGAAATGTCTGTACCTTCCTCTTAATTTTGCTGAGGACCTAAAACTGCTCTAAAAAATTAGAATATTAAAAAAAAAGAAAACCACAGTGAGACAAATTGTACTGAGTAGTGCTTCCCTAAACGTGAGCTAAGACCACTTGCCTGCAGGTTAATGCAGGTTTCTAGACCATAGCTACGCCTATTGTATCAGAATCTTTGCATGATTTTTTTTTTTTTGGTGGCCCAGGAATTCTATACTTTTTCTTTCCCTTCCATGCTAAGATTTTAGAGTTACTGGAGTAGAGAAAAAATATCTAAGCTTCATCGTCTGACATACTTGAATCTTGACTCTGGTCATTTTGAAGTACTATGTCCTTGACTATGACCTTGAACAGATGTTTAACTTCTTTCTTGGAAAATGAGAATAATACCATTTTCTTGGAAAGGATAGATGTTATGTATAAGAACCACCTAGTACAATACCTGGCGTATTGTAAACATTTAACATATAGCAGCTACTATTATTTCTCATACATCACCATGGTGAAATAGCCTTTCTTGATGCCAGCAGAACTGAGAGTCTCAGAATAAACTTTTAAACACTTTTCCCCAATTGACTTTTCAAGGATTTACTTGAAGTAGAAGGAAGCAATTGATTGAATAGAAGAATAAGTCACTTGGGAAAGGTCTTTCTTGAAGCTGTGGACAGTTGTGTCTTGAGATACTGTCTCCAGGAGCAGTGGTTCTTAAACCTCACAAACCATCAGGAACTCCTAGAGTGATTGCTGAACATACAGACTGTGTGGCTCCATCCCATTCTTACCAAATCAGACCTTAGGGGTAAAGACTCATGGTTTGCATATATGACAAGCTCCTAAATTGATCTTTAGGAAACCAGTGTGGCTTTTGATCATAGACCAACTTTTGGGAAAGACAATCCAGAGTGTTTGATCCTCCAGATGTTATGCCATTCTTTTCTTTCTTTCTATCCAAACTGTGAGCCAGAGAATATGATTTCTAGCATGAGCAACAGCAGCAGCAGCAGCAGCAGAAGCAGCAATAACAGCTAATATTTTTGAGTCCTTCCTGTGAATTAGGCATTGTTCTAAATTTTAAGTGCATTAACTTGGTGTTTGAAGGTTCAGGACTAAGTCTGCCTGGGAAATCAGAGGCTTCATTCTTCCAGCTCAGTGTTTTTATAATAATGCCACCTGGTTTCCCAATAACCTGTGGGATGGTGGCCATTACCCATATCATTTAAAAACTGAATGTTGAGATCCAAGATGGCAGAGGGAGAAGTGGAAGCTACACTATATGCCTCCCAGGACCGATCTGTAATTACAACTAAATTGTAGAGAAATCATCCTGAATAACCGACTGGACACAAGGAGAGAGACCTTATAACTGAGGATGGACAGAAGAAACTACTTCACTAAAATGAGATTGGTAGGGAGTACAGAAGAGGTCTGAGAGGGCCGGATGGGATCCCATGGATGGCAGCTGAAGATCTGGAGGGATATTTCAGTGGCTGGGGGAGGCAGGTGTCCCACTGAAAAGTAGTGAGTCTAAACCTCAAGCTGAGCTCCCCAGCCTACAGCACCAGAGCCATAAAGGAATCTAGAAAACATCCGGTTGTGACAAGCAGCAGGGTTTCTTTCTGCCAAGGAGAGATGGCTGGAGACACAGAGAGCCTCTTAAATGGCCAGTGCACAAACTTTTATTTGCAACCACTTACCCTAGGCTCAGGCAGAGGGAGGGAAAAGTGGACTAGAGACACTTGAGGAGAGTCAGGAATTGGTGGCTCTGGGGAGGAACAGTCACCAGGATCCCCGTGCTGAGTCATCACCCATACTGCAGAAGCCGTCTTTCTCAGGCATAGCACTCCACTCCAAGTGACATCAGTCTGAGGGGAAGCAATAGCCTCACTTACAGGAATTACTCGGTTCCACCCTGTGATGCTTAAACCAGGCTGCTGATTACAGCTAGAGGCTATATCACTGATTAGTTTAGCAACTAAGGCAGGAAATACAAAGAAGCAGCCAAAATGGGAAGACAAAGAAACAGACCTGAAATGAAAGAACATGAGAATTCCCCAGAAGAAAAACTAGATGAAATGGAGGCAAGCAATTTATTGCGAGTTTAGAGTAATGATTATAAGGATATTCAACAGCATGAAAAAAGACACAGAAACCATAGAAAAGAACTGGTCAGAAATGAAGAATGCAATATCTGAAATAAATAATACATTGGAAAGAATAAACAGTAGGTTAGATGAAGCACAAGTTTGAATCAGCGATTTGGGAGACAAGGTAGAAAAGAACACCAAAGCAGAGCAGCAAAAAGAAAAAAGAACTTAAAAAAATGGGGAGAGCTTAAGAAACATCTTGAACAACATGAAGCGTAACAACATCTGTGTCATGAAAATACCAGAAGGAGAAGAGAGCGACCAAGGGATGGAGAACCTATCTGAAGAAATAATAACTTAAAACTTCCCTAATCTGGTGAAAGAAAAAAACACACAAGTCCAGGAAACCCAGAGAGTCCCAAACAAGTTAGACCCAAAGTGGCCTACACTGATACATCATAATTAAAATGACAAGGTTTAAAGGCAAGGAGAGAATCCTAAAAGCTGCAAGAGAAAAACAGGTAGTTAATTACAGGGGAGCACCAATTTGACTGTCATCTGATTTCTCAACAGGTATATTTTAGGGCAGAAGGGAGTGGTGTGAAATATTCAAGGTGAAGAAAAGCAAGGACCTACAACCAAGGTTACTTTACTGAGCAAGGCTATCATTTAAAATCAAAGGAGAAATAAGGAGCTTCCCAGAAAAGAAAAAGCTAAATGAGTTTCTTAACACCAAACCAGTGCTGCAACAAATGTTAAAGAGCTTGCTTTAAGAAGAAGAAGAACAAGAGAAAAAAACCCAGAGGAAAATAGTCTAACAAAAAAATGGCACCAAATACGTATCTATCAATACTCACCTTAAATGTAAATGACTTGGGTGCTCCAATCAAAAGACATAAGGTAGCTGAATGGGTAAGAAAACAAAAACCATATATATGCTGTCTCCAAGAGACCCATCTCAGATCTAAAGATACACACAGACTAAAAGTAAAAGGAAAGAAAAAGATTTCATGCAAACGGAAAGGAAAAATAGGCTGGTGTAGCAGTACTTATATCCAACAAAAGAGACTTTAAAGCCAAAGCTATAGTAAGAGACAAAGAAGAACACTGCATAATGATAAGGTAACAATCCAACAAGAGGCTATAACCCTAGTAAACATTTACACACCCAACAAAGGAGCACCTAAAATATGTGAAGCAAATCTTGATGGACATAAAGGAATAGATTGACAGAAATACAGTCTTAGTTGGGGATTTTTATACCCCATTAACTTCCATGGATAGATCCTCCTGACAGAAAATCAACAAGAAAACAGTGGTCTTAAATGACACACAAGAAGATCAAATGGATTTAATTGATATCTTTAGAGCATTTCACCCCAAAGCAGCAGACTATACATACATTTGAAGTGCACATGGAATGTTTTCTAGGATAGACCAAATGTTAGGACACGAAACAAGTCTCAATAAATTTAAGAAGACTGAAATCATGTCAAGCATCTTCTCTGACCACAATGCTATGAAACTAGAAATCAATCACAAGAAGAACACTGAAAAACACACAAAGACATGGAAGTTAAATAACATGTAACAAATAGTGAATGGGTTGACAATGAGATCAGGGAAGAATCAAAAGATACTTTGAAATAAACAAAAATAAGGACACAACAATGTAAATCTGTGGGACAGTGGGAAAGCAATCCTAAAGGGGAAATTTATAACATTACAGACTTATCTCAAAAAACAAGAAAAAGCTTAAATAAACAATCTACCTTCACACTTAAAGGAACTTGAAAAAGAACAACAAAACCCAAAGTGAGTAGAAGGAAGGAAATAATAAAGATCAGAGGAGGGATAAATGAAATAGAGTCTGAAAAAGATACAAAAGATCAATGAATCCAAGAGCTGGTTCTTTGAAAAGATCAAAGATTGACAAACCTTTAAGCAGACTCATCAGGAAAAAGAGAAAGGACCCAAATAAATAAAATCAGAAATGAAAGAGAAAAAATAACAACTGACACCAAAGAAATACAAAGAATTGTTAAAAAATATTATGAACAACTATATGCAAATGAACTGGACAACTTAGATGAAATGCATAAATTCCTAGAAACATACAATCTTCCAAAACTAAATCAGGAAGAATCAGAGAATCTAAAATAGACAGATTACACCTAGTGATATTGAAGCAGTAATCAGAAAACTTCAATAAACAAAAGCCCTAGGCTAGATGGCTTCACAGGTGAATTTTACCAAACAGTCTGAAAAGAACTAACACCTGTCCTTCTCAAACTATTTCATAAAACTCAAGAGGAGGGAAATCTCCCAAACTCATTTTACATGGCCAGAATTATCCTAATTCTAAAACTAGATAAAGACACTACCAAAAAAAAAAAAAAAAAAAAAAAAAGAGAGAGAGAGAGAGAGAGAGAATTATAGCCCAATACCCCTGATGAACACAGATGTTAAAATCCACAACAAAGTATTAGCAAACCAAATTTAGCAATGCATCAAAAAGATCATACTCTGCAACCCAATGGGTTTCCCCCCACCCCGGGAATGCAAGGTTGGTACAATATTCTCAAATCAATGTGATTCACCACATAAACAAAATAAAGGATAAAAACCACATGATCATATCAATAGATGCAGAAAAAACATTTGATAAAATACAGCACCCAATTATGATAAAAACTCAGCAAAGTAGCATTGGAGGGAACATACCTAAACATAGTAAAAGGCTACATATGACAAACCCATTGCTAGCACCATACTCAATGGGCAAAAGCTACAAGTGTTCCCCTTAAGATGAAACAAGACAGGGAGGTCTGCTTTCACTTCTCTTATTCAACATAGTAGCCATTGCAATCAGGCAAGAAGAAGAAATAAATGGCATCTGAATTGGAAAGGAAGAAGTGAAACTCATTTGCAGATGACATGATACTGTACATAGAGGACCCCAAAGACTCCACCAAGAAACTACTAGAACTGATAAATGAATTCAGCAAAGTAGCAGGATACAAAATTAATATCCAGGAATCTGTTGCAGTTTTATATGACAATAATGAACTAACAGAAAGGGAAATTAAGAGAACAATCCCATTCACAATTGCTACAAAAAGAATAAAATACCTAGGAATAAACCTAACCAAGGATGTAAAAGACATGAACTCTGGAAATTATGAGACACTGAAGAAAGAAATCAAAGATACAAATAAGTGGAAGTACATACTGTGTTCATGGATAGGAAGAATTAGCACATTAAAATGTCCATACTATCCAAAGCAGTCTATAGATTAAATGCAATTCCAATCAAGATTCCAGTGATGTACTTTATAGAACTGAAACAAATATTTCAAAAATTTATATGGAATCACAAAACGCCCTGTAGAGCAAGTGATCCTGAGAAAGAAGAACAAAGTTGGAGGAATCATGCTACCTAATGTCAAACTATACTATAAACCCATAGTAATGAAAACAGCATGGTACTGGCATAAAAACAGACACATAGGTCAATGGAATAGAACAGAAAACCCAGAAAAAAACCCACACCTTTACAGTCAATTAATATTTGACAGAGGAAGCAAGCACTTAACAATGGGCCAAAGATAATTTATTCAATTAAATGGTGTTGGGAAAATTGAGCAGATATGTGCAGAAAAGTGAAAGTAGCCACACACTAGAATAAATTCAGAATGGATCAGACTTAATGTTAGACCCAAAATCATAAAAATCCTAGAAGAAAACATAGGCTACAAAAATCTCAGGCATTGATCCTAGCAATATTTTATTGGATATATCTCCCCAGGCAAGGGAAGCCAAAGAAATATAAACAAATTGGGCTACATCAAACTAAAAAGTTTTTGCACAATGAAGGAAATTGTCAACAAAATAAAAAGACAACCCATAGAATGGGAGAACATATTTGCTGATACATCTGATAAGGGGTTAATATCTAAAATTTATAAAATTAAATTATAAAATAGGCAAAGGACCTGAATAGGCACTTCTCCAAAAAGGACATACGGATGGCCAATAGACATATGAAAAGATGCTCAATGTCACTAATCATTAGAGAAAAGCAAATTAAAACCACAAGGAGATACCATTGCACACCTGTCAGAATGGCCATCATTGATATATCAACAAACAATAAGTGCTGGTGAGGATGTGGAGAAAGGGGAACCCTTTTGCAAATTGGTGAAGCCTCTGTGGAAAGCAGTATAGAAATACCTCAAAAAATTAAAAATGGATCTGTCTTTTGACCCAGTGAACCCACTTCTGGGAATATATCCGAAGGAACCCAAAACACTGATTTGAGAGAACATAAACACCACTATGTTCATTGCAGCATTGTTTACAGTCTCCAAGATATGGAAGCAGCCCAAGTGTCAATCAGTAGATTAGTGCATAAAACAACTGTGGGACATTTTACAATGGAATACTACTCGGCTATAAAAAAGAAGAAAATTTTACCCTTTGCAACAGTATGGATGGGCCTGGAGAACATTATGCTAAGTGAAATAAGCCAGTCAGAGAAAGATAAATACCACATGATTTCACTCATATGTGGAATCTAATGAATAAACTGAAGTAACAAAAAAATGGGGAGAGCATTTCCCCCTATTTCCCAAATAGGAGAGCAATTTCGCAGCTAGTGGGGCGCGGGAAGTTATGGAGGGAGGGGTTTAGCAAAAAGGAAAAAAAAAAAACCCCTCATGCACGTGAGTAATAATGTGGTGATTGCTGGGGTGAGGGTGGTATAAGGGGACTAAATTGTAATGGAAAAAATACAATAAAGATTAAATTAAAAAAAATAAATGCATTAACTCATTAACCCTCATAGCAATATTCAAAGATAAGCATTATAACTAGCAATATTCAAAGATAAGCATTATAACTACCTATATTTTTGCAGAGAGAAAACTTAGGCACAGCTGTTAAGCACAGGGCAGGTCTGGGAGGCTGTTCTTTTAATCACTAGGTTATGCTGCGTTTGAAGAAGAGATAAATTTGAAAGTGGACTAAGATGCAGCTAGCTCCTTCACTCGGCATCTCCCCAGAGAGAGGGCTTCATGTGTTCAGTTTAAACGAGCCTTTTGCTGGTTCGGACGAGGGTGGGGGCAGGCCTGGAGCTAGACCAGGCCTCCGGACAGCAGGCGTGGGAAGGGCGGGGCCTGGCGAACCGCGTGTCCGTCCTGGAGCAGTGCCCTCAGGTAGTCCGGACTGGCTGGTGCTTAGAGGGCCCGGCCCGGCCCGTCTCTCCGCCGCGTGCTGGCACACTGCGGGGATTAGGGAGAAGGCCCCACATCTGCGCCGTTTTTAGTCCCTAAGTATGACTGTCAGCTGAGAGAAACTAGTCCTCCAGGCTCAGCACCATATTCCTGTCAGAAAACACAAGGATCCTCTGGCATGGAATTTTCCCGGGTCATTTTTCAGGCCTTGGAGACCATTTTTGGGGAAGCTGTGGGGCCTACAATTTTTTTTTTTCTATTACATTGCTCTCCCTACAAAAATGGCATGTATTTCCATCTTCAGTGTCCTTGAAGATAAGCTAACAAAATTGTCATTATAACTGTTTATTAATAATTGCTGGAAGGAACTAGGAAATGGTGGAAACCAAATCTAATGAATGAACACAGTTATATTACAAAGGGGACAAGAATCTCAGCGTTTTCAGCCCACTTGATGTACCTGGCTCTCTTTCTTATAGATTCCCCGGATCAAGTTGTCATCTTTTATTCATTATTTCACCAAACCTCTGTAGTCCCTCAGCCTTCCGGTGCCCTGGGATAAGGTTCTGCACCTGAGTATCAAGCAGTCTCCCAGAGGCCTCAGTGCAATTCCTAGGCCCGAGGCCGGGAGTAGGTCTGCAGTGGGGATGAAAAGTTTGATTTCTAACTCAACGTTCCTGGTGTGGCTGAGGCTGCTGGTGCAGGGACTCCACCTTGGAAACTGCCGCTGTGGTAGACCCAGGCCTGAAGATATAATTCAGACAGAAACATCAGACATTGAAAGTGGGGAGGGAGGGGGGGTTCCCAGGATAAAATACAGAATGCTTGATTAAATTTAAATTTCAGATAAACAAACCGCTGTTTAATGTACCTGTGTCCCAAATATTGCACGGGACAAACTTATGCTAAAGGATTATTAGTTGCTTGTCTGAAAATCAAATTTATTGAGTGTTGGTGTATCCTGCATATTTATTTGCAAAGCCTGGCAACTCTATTTCAAGGGCATGATATTTGTGAGTTTCCTGATAGCATAGTAGTTATTTTGGTGACTCAGCTGAAGTATCTTCTTAGATATTTTCTTTTTATCTAAGCTGTCAGGCTTCTGAAATGGATTTCCCAACTCTGACATGGGTTGTTCCTTCCCCAACCTTCCCCTAGGACCTACCTGCTTACTTAGCATATCCCAGAGCTGACTGCACTACAGACCCTTGGAGTTTACTCTTGACATGTGCCCCTAGTGGAACATTCCTTTTTGGTATATGAGTTTTTTAATATGCTTGAAGAGTGGCAATTTGGGGCCCAAAAAGCACATAATCAGCTTCCTTTTTTTGGTAGATGTCGAGACTGGCCAAGCTAGTGTACCCAAGAGGAGTCCTTAGCAAACTGAGAAGGATGGTGGGTCTATTCACCAAGCAAGCAAGTCTGGCGACTTTGCTGTGTGGAGTAAGTGTTAATACAATACCGTATAGTGTGCAAGAGCTGTTTCTAGTCAAGTTAAGAATTGCAATTTGTATTTAATTTTAAAATCCCATTATTGCTCCTATGGAGGCATTTCTGAAGTTTGACAAGCTTACTTACTAGGATATGTCAACTTCGGAATATTGCTTCTGAAAATAGCAGGAGAGTCTTACACCTCATTGACTATAACAAATATGAAAATGAGGAGCCAGGTAATGAAATGATTGGATGCAGGGCATTCTCGTGGGCCTTAAGTTTAGCTCAAGTGAACATCCCGGAGTTTGTCGACTGCTTCTGGCCTTTTCCAACAGAAGCACTGTATTAAAACTCACAGCCAGCACTATTTTAAAGACTGCAGAGTTTGGGTCTCACATCCTCCTGCAAATTTCTGGCATAAATATTTAGAAGGACACCATAGATCTCTTCTTTCAAATATTAATAATCCTGCATCAAAGAGCAGTAACTTGAAGTGTTTTTACAGTAAGACAGTCCTTTCTCCAGACACTCTAATAAAGTTGATCAGAAGCCTCAGGCTTTATGTTAGTTTTACTCTGAGGAATGGAGTCTTGGTAAGTATTTGTATTATATCTAAAACCTGCCTTTTCTTGAGAAACAGAAGTTAGAAGGGAATGTGATTAAAAAATAAGAGGAGATAACTATAGCTGAGAACAAATATTTACTTTTACAAGTTATAGCTATGTATCCAGTGGTTTTCTATAATCATCAATGAACAAGAAGTCAAATAATAAATGTCAATTGTTTGTGTGCAAGAATGTTATTACTCACCCCCCATTACAATTGGCATGCATTTTGTGTGTTTTTCCACTAGTATTTGGGCAATGTTGCTCATAGACTTGTGCCTCATTGTACTAGTAATCAGTAGCAAGCATCTGTTAAAAAAAAAAGAAAAGGTAGGCAGGTTTTCTGGTGTTTTCTGTGATAAAGGGCTGCATTTCTGCTCCTACGCATTTCTGCTTCTCTGGCATTGTGTTTTGCATCATGCCACATATCCTGCAATGCTGTATGGTGGCAGACAGGGAGAGCCGAAATTTGGAGGGTTTAACAAGTGTTATAGTTGAAAGGTACCCTACATTTTCTTAACAGGAGAGCCAATCAACTCAAGTGTCTGGAGTCAGACTACCTTTCTTCAGGTCCCGATTATGCCATTTACTCATGCTGCTAGTGTGTGACCTTGGACAAGCTACCTAAGTCTCTCTGTGCCTCAGTTTCCTCATCAGTCAAATGGAGACAATATTATTACCAGGCTCTTAACGATGCCTCTAGCATTGAGTGAGATAAAGCATGTGAAGTGCCTAGGACAAAGTGGCCACTCAATAAATATTAGCTAAAAATAGAATAAAATATAAAAATAATTTAAACTATGACCTCAGCTATATCTGGATGGATCTTTGATTATATTTTGCAATTACTGCATGAAGTAGAGATTATATTGGCTACCTAACAGAATTTAATCAATGAGTATGTAAATTATGAAATAATCATATTTTATGCACTGATTAAGGATTCATTGGATGCCAATAGAAAATGCATTAAGGGCATATTTAATAAATCAAAGAATGTCTTACGTTTTAGGTCAATAATCTAGAGTTAACTGTTGCTTATTGTCTAAAACAACAAAGAAAACAGTACATAAAAATATAGTTTCATAAAAAATGGTGTTTCTAATCTTATTATTTTTATATTTATTAATAGACTTTCATTTTTAAAACAAATTCTCTAGTTCTAAGGTTTATAGGCTTGGTCTGTATCACCAATAAGCCATTGGCACATCAGTGAATGGAAACAGTGCTCCTTCAAGGATGTGGTTTTTGTGGTGTGGCTTTCTTTGCTGTAGCAGTCATGGCTTGGTAGGGAGAGAGGGGAGGCATGAGAGGAAATTGGACAAGGTATATGAAGCAGTGTCAGTGGGAATCTGGGTGTTTAGGCCACTCAAAGTGTGAAAATCTAGTGCTGGTGATTTCCTGGCTGTGACAATTTGCTTTGATGTAGTCCCCAGTTCTCATGACTAGAGTTCAAGAATCAACAGATAGGGGCAAAGGGAAGGAAGGGGGAAAACAAAGGGAACGTGCAGAACAGTGAGTCTTCTCTGTGCTCTGTTTGCTCTCTCACCGTGCTAGAAGAACTTGAAATTTTTAAAAAACAGCTTTGATAGTACTAATTGAAATTGCATTTGTACTCTAATCCCCATCTCTGTGGTTAGAGATGAAGACCTTGTCTTGGTGCTTCTTGCCTTCATGAAGGACTCTATATAAGCTATGAATATTCTAAAAACAATCTCTGCAGAAGTAAAGTGTGTATTTGCTGGATGACTTATTCTGTGAATTAATTTAATAAAATTGACTCTCATTTTATATCTTAAATGTTTTGCACAATGTAGAAGAAGAGGCTGAAAAGCATTGTATCACATCTAAAACACTACTCTTGACTTTCCTTTATATTTACAAAGACACATGCTTATTGTGTCTTGTACTGATATACCTTGTCTCCTTTTGTTCCATTAATTGCTAATGTCATCTCTTTTGGCTATTCCTGCAAGGTAGCTGGGCTTGCTTTGTTTACTTTTTTACATACTGGCACATAACAAAATATATTTCACAGACCTACTATTATCAAGCACTTAGAATATATGCTCTGTGAGCTGAGCCCTATTCAGAAGACAAGCCCTATTCATCCATGTTGCCACATTTCAATTTTGTGTCAAGGCTGCAAGATAGATATTTCTTCTATTCACAGTTAGAGGTACTGAAATTCAGAAAGTCTAAATACTGTGCTCAAGGTTAAACATCTACTGAACGGTAGCACACTTTCAAAACTCACCAGTTTAACTCTAAGTCCATTCTTCTTCCCTAGGCTATGCTGATTAATAACTTTCTCTTTTGGATTATTTCATAAGGAACCCAAGACTGTTTTTTATTTTACTTGGTCATCTTTTCAGACAATACTATCCTTCCTACACTGTCTGTTAATTTCAACATTGTTCAGCCTCTGCAGAAAACGAGACAACATGGTCTTTGCACAAATCAAAATTCCTTTTTCTGTATTTTACATCCATAGCATTGGCCATACTAGTTGTAGTAGTACAGTGCAAAGCATGACAGGGGACATAAAAATAAATGAGCCATGGCCTATAACCTTAGGAACTTGCATTTTAATACCAAAGGGGTGAGCATGATTAAGGCCTGCATGCACACAAATGTCTATAATATGAGGCAGAACAAGAGCACCATCATTGAGATATAATCTATGATAGGAATTTACAGCAAGAAGGCAACCACAGAAGCCTCTTCAGGCATTGGTCAAGGTTCGGCTTTTTTGCTGTGGTATTCAGAGGGTTGAGAGGCCAGAGAGAAAGATTGTTGGCCACATCTCAATGGTTCATTGTCACTGCCATTTTGTACTAACAGCTCATTTTTCTGTGAGAAATAAAAAACAATGCGGGGCGGGGGGGGGCATCTAGGCAGGGATGGGGGTATATAGACACTCCTTTACTCATATTTTCTCCAGGTTATGACAGTGATGATAACCTCCAAGAAAGTGAAAAACAAAAGCCTGCCGTTCTCACCACAATTATATTCAACCTGAAAAACAACAGGTCTTTAATTCAATTTAATACTAAATATGTAAAATGTATTGAGATGGGATATACAATGATGAACTGAAGCTGATATTCTGTAGAGAAAATAAGATGTCTATAAAATAAATATCCCATGGTAGGAGGTGATAAAAATTATTATAGAAGAACAGAAAAATCATCATAGTATTTGAGAGGAGGTATAGGTTATTTTCACATGAAGGAGGTGATAAATATTAACAGCTAACATCTTTTAATTGCAAACCAGGTACTGGGGCATAAGCATAAATTAACTTATTTAATGCTCACAAAAGCCCTAGGAGGTAGGTGCAATGTTTCCTCCCATTTTTTCCAGGAAGGGAAACCAGGACATAAAGAGGTTAAATAACTTGCTAGCAAGTGACCAGCAATTTGACTTTAGAGTTTGGCCATTGAACCACAAAGCTTTACTCACCCGGCTACATCATAAAAGGTAGATGAGAATGGTTTCCCACAAGAACTAAAAAATTTTAGTGGAAACACAGCAGTAGGGGAGGACAAGGAGAGCATGACGAGGCTGCCACTTGAAAGAAGTAATTGTCAATAACAGAAGGGAAGGTTATGTAATGCTAGGTTAAGGTCAGGCCATGGAGGGCATCAAGTAACTATCTGGGTTGTACTTTACTTTTTTATGATTGACAGCTTTTGAAAACCCTCATCATATGACCTAGGTGGGCTCAGGTAAGTTACTCTGATAGCCACACACAGGATGGATGTGAAGGCTGTTTAGGGGCAGGGAGACCAGTTAGGAGGTTATTAATCAATAACAGGGAATAAGGATGAGCGATGGGCTGACTGGGGTGGGGATGACAACAAGGAATTTCCAAATGAGAACTGAGAAATTAAGAATGGAAGTCATGTAAGTGCAAAATTATGAGATAGATTGTAATTCTCGAGGAAGAGATGAGTCCAACGAGATGCTTGAGTTTTGAGTTTGGGTCATTGCAAGGTCAGGGGTATTATCCACACAGGTCTGGAACTCGGAGGCAATGAAGTTGGAGTAGGAAATGAAGTTAATTTTGTACAGGTAGGTATGTAGATAGAACTTTCTGTTGGATAATCCTCTGGCAGAAAATCTGATAAGTGGGTATTTGACTGCATTCTGCAGGATTTAACCTTTTAACTCAAAATCAAAGTCAGGGCCTGATAAGGAAAGAATGTACTCTGAAATTTGAGATGGGTATCTATTTAGATACCTGAGAGCAGCAACAGGTTTCATCAACATGGAAAGGTGCTCAGCACCTCTAGTCATCAGAGAAATGCAAATCAGAACCACAATGACATACCATCTCTCACCTGTTAGAATGTCTATTATCAATAAGATAAGGGATAAGTGATGGCAAGAATGTGGAGAAAAGGGAACCCTTGTGCACTGTTGGTGGGAATGTAAATTCGTGCAGCCACGGTGGGAAACAGTTCCTGAAAAGAGTAAAAATTGAACTATGATATGATCCAGCAATTCCACTTCTGGGTATATATCCAGAGAAAATGAAATCACCATCTTGAAGATATACTATCTGCACCCCCATGTTCACTGCAGCATATTCACAATAACCAAGACATGGACACAATCTAAGTGTCCATCAACAGATGAATGGATAAAATGTACGTATATATTTCATGAAGTATTATTCAGACATAACAAATAAGGAAACCTTGCCATTTGTGAAAACATAGTACCTTGAGGGCATTATGCTAAGTGAAATAAGTCAGACAGAAAAAGAAAAATACTGTGTGGTATCCCTTTTATATGGAATCTAAGGACACTAAACTCATAGACATGGAGCGTAAATTGATGGTTTCCAGATGCTTTGGGGTGGGAGAAGTGAAGAGCTGGTGATCAAAAGGTACAAACTCCCAGCTGTAAGATGAATGAGTTCTGGAGATCTAATGTACAGTATGGTTACCATGGTTAACATACTGTATTGTGTACTTGAAAGTTGTCAAAACAGTAGATCTTATGTTCTTATCACCATCACCATCAAAACAAAAGATAGTAATTATGTAAGGTGATGGATATGTTAACTAAACTTATTGTAATCATTTTACAATCATACGTGTTACCAAACAAAAGGACCCATGGCGGGCAGGGCGGGGTGTGCCCAGATGCTATTACCGAAACAACGACACCCTCCTTCCCCGGGACCCCTCAGTTGTGGGTCCTTTGCCCGCCGCCCTTGGAATTATGGCTCTGAATGGCAGAGTTTGGTGAAAAGGAAAAGGAACTATTTATTCAAAAGTTATACAGGTTTGATTAATGGCTAAATGTCACCCTTAAACCTCAAAATCCCTTCAAAACAATCACCAGCACACACACCATCCTGCCTTCCCCCCTTTGCCCAGTTAGGCCAGTCAGACCAGTCAGAGGTACCGTCCTTCAGAAGAAAAAGAACACAAGTCCGGGGCTCGGTTAGGCAGGCCTCTCACGGGTCTCAGCACCATCCACTGTGTCACCGCGATCTCCAGCTCTTAACCCATAACCATGTGGCACCTTCTCATGGCCCACCAGCAAGAGTCCTTTCTCCCCTCTTTCTTCCCGCGTGGTCTTCACACAGTTCCCCAGAGTCTGTGTCCCTTTGTCTCTCCTGCAGGCCCCTGTCTCTCCTCTCTCTCCCAGTTACATTCTGTATTGTCTTTTAAACCTTCCTGATTAGCTTTGGTGATATGCCAAATAATCCCTTTGCAAATGAGGAAGGAAGCTATCCTGTTATTGACATGCAATCGGACTTCTCAATGGCCCTGCTCAAGGCTCCCATCCCCCATGGCGGCCCGCCCTGGGGTGGGGAGAATATATTTTTATTGGACACCCCAATCTCTGGACCCTGTTACAAAATACCCTTTGGTGGGGGAGGGGGGCCCTGGCTGTGCCCCGTTACGTAAGTATATCAAATCATTACCTTGTATACTCTAAATATAGACAGTATTATATGTCAATTATGTTTCATTAAAGGTGGAAAAAATAGGAAATAATTTTCCTTCTTTTTTTTTAATGGTCTCTTTTTTGACCTGTCCTTTTTTCTTTTTTGTTTTTATTTGCTATATAATGTGATTCCTTGGGCACAAGCTACTTGCAAGGTGAACGTAGACCCTTACAGTTGTGCAGTGCACATGCTTGACCCTAACCACCTTACTTAGGCCCCTACTGGGGATGGAAGGTGGCAGTGGTCACTAAGCAGAAACAGAAAAATGTATGTTCAAGAACCTGTTCTACAAAGGAGAAGGCACTGGGAGTTGGAACCACATATGAGCCAAGCTTCCAAATCCCTAATGCATGCTCCATTGTCCCAGTTGAACTTCACTCATGAAACCAAAGTTGAAGGTGGTGACAACAGAGCATTAAACCCCAAGAAGGAGATCCTTCTGCGTTGAGGGCCCTGTGTGACTACACTGGTTGAATGCCCAGACTGGGCTTGTCTATCAGCAATGGGAATGACAAAATCCCAGAGTTGCAGTGGCCAGGGTATACGCACTTAATGGTGAGAGGTAAGGTGGGCTTAATTACCATGCTGGATAGCAAAATTGAAATGGCAGCCAGGAAGCTTGGCCCACAGAGATTTATCAAGAAGGCTAAAAGCACTTGGTATTTATAGAAAAAGATAATAGAATTTGGTAATTTTAGAACAAGTGCAGGCAAAAGGAATACTGCTTAATAAACAGAAGAGATCAAGAAAGAATGAGCAGAAGATGAGGGTCAGCCACCTCAATATTAAAGTCATGATTCCTTGTTCTGTTTCTAGACTTAAGCCAAGTCTCAGATCCAGAATTCATCAGCACAAATAGAGGTTGAGTTCCTATAATGAAGGACTCTGCATAAACACAGAAATTTAATACTCCAGTCATTTCTTTAATCTTTCCTAAAGGGGATTTATGGTCATTTATTTTGGTAACAAGGTAGTGGGGATAAAGAAATACTCAGATCTTTCAAGAGCTGTTAGATCCAGAGAACAAATTGATGCTGTTTGTTGGGAACCCAAAATTCCATGATGATCCTGTTTTTAGGATAGGTGAGGTAATACATGGGGTTCTAGTCTTGGTCATCCTCCTTGGGTCTCCTGGGTTTGCGGGCCCATCTGGTAGTCATTCCCCAAAGGCATGGGGACAGGTCCAAAATATGTCATTGGAATGGACATATGTAGCAGTTGACAGCAGGCATAAGGGTTGTTGGCTCCTAATTTTCCCATTTCAATCAATAGTCTGGCCTCTGCGAAAACTGAATGGATCATGGTGGATGAGTGGTCTCCTACAAACATAACCAAGTAGCAAGCACAATTGCAATGGTTGTGTTAGATATGGTATCTTTTTTAGAGATTAACAAAGCCTTGGGTATGCGTTATATCATTATTGATCAACCAAATGTGTTTTCCACACTCATCAAGAAGAAATACCAGAAACATTTGCTGTTCACAGTGACATTATACTGTCAGGACTTTGCCCTGGGGCTAGTGGTTCTTGTTTCCGTCATAATGTGGATCCAAGGGATCTGGACCACTTGGGCATTCCACAGAACATCACGTTGTTCTATTTATATTGATGACATCGCATAAATTGCATGTGAGGTGCTGTAAGTGACAAGTACTCTGGTAGCCTGGGGATGACATGTGAGCCCAACACACGTAAGAAGGAAGAAATAATAAAACTTGTAAGCCTCCTCAGGATTTGGCGGCAGCGCTTGGGAACATTGCTCCAGACGATTTACCGCTAATTTTGAGTAAGGTCCCAGAGCAAAAAAGTACTCTGCGGCCCATTTGAAGGGCAAACGGTTCTGTTGCTTGGATCAGATGGTCTGGTAAACCCCATGGTACTTGGGCCAGCAGCGGGAGAAGGAATGCTCCTGTGGAGTCTGTCCTGAAGGAGACTAGAATTCCGCCTCTGCAGCTGCCCTTTTTAGGTATGGGTTTAAGCTTTTTATTAAGAAACCAGACTCAGAGGGAGCCTTTGACCCTCCCCAACTTTGTGGCCCAAGAGATCCAGAGAAACCTGTTTCAGGAAGGAGCATCTAGGATATTCATTTTAGCCTAATTTGAATTAAGTATGGTAAATAAGAGGATTTTAAGATGGGGGCTCGTTAGCTAGATAACCGCTGTGTCCCGCTGTTTCTGAGTTGCTTAGAAAGATTTGCCTGCCATGTATGTTCTGCACTTCCTCAACGACATTTAAATCGCCCATTCTCACTTCTGAAATCCAATACCCCATTTCCCCCCTCCTCCTTTATCCAAAGTGTCTTGTATGCCCAATGCTACCTCACTGTATTTGGAATTTTCATGCCTCTGTGAATTCCCCATGTGCATGCATTAAAACATTGATTTTCTCCTGTTAATCCCTCTCTGTTAATTTGATGGATAGCTTAGCCAGAAGAACTTAGAAGGTGGGAGGAAAAGCATTAGTATTTCTTTATCCCCACAATTTGCTGAGCCCATTACAGGGAGTTCACTGGCTGGGACACCGCTGCTGGCAGCTGAGAGATCGTGGACGTCTGAGCACAGCGGCAGGGAGGGGAAGCGCTTTACCCTGTCAGCCTCTCTGATCTCTTATCTGTGGGATTTGATTAAAGTTGGAAGTGCAGAGAATCTTTTCTCTTCTAAATTTAGATTGGCAGAAGAATATCTAGACAAACGTTGCTGTGAGTCTTTATATAAAAACTGGATGAGAGTTTTTCCTTCCATCTTGTTCTATGTCCTAAGAGCTTAGCTTGTGACCAGTGAAAAATATTTTCTCTGGTCTCCACAATCTGGAAGGTGCATTTACTGGGGTTTACCTGGTGGTCAGTTGAATATACTGGAGTCCCCAGTGTCTCTATTCTGGCTGTGCCAGTTCTCTGGGGAGTTGCCACAGCCCATAAGGGATCTTTGTTGTCTAAACCTTTGTTACTTGTTAGCACAGGGAAAATCCCATTCCCAGTAGTGCCTGCCTGGTGTTTCACATTTTGAGGGAGGCTGGAGACCGTCTGCAACGCCCCTCCCCACCCTGATCCACAGCATTTATGTAACAAAGGTCTGTGCTTTCTCTAATTTTCTTTGGGAGTGAACTTTCAGATCTATGAGGGCTGAAACCTTTGCACTCTCTTTGAGGAGGCTTTTATGCTTCCTTGGCTAAGCTGCAAAAAGGTTTATTGTTGGAGTCACTATTAAAACTGTACTGGCGTTGACTGGACAGTGGTTGTTTTGGAATGGAAAACTTTTTGCATTGAAAAAAATTAGGTGGCTGTCGTATTGGTATAATAACTAGCTATTAAGGCATCCTTAATAAAATGGAAGGACAGAAATTAGAACAAAAAACAAAGTCCACTCATCCTTCCTATTTATCTTCAGATATTTGTAGATACTATAAAGGTTAGGATATTGGAAATACAATTGCCCTGTACTTAAAAAACACACAGAAATGTAATTCGTTGTAAGATTTTTGAATTTGCTATTTAGCCTTCTGGGTCTTACAGATGCTATTTAAAACATTAGATTAATTAACAAGAGAATTTTAAGAGGTAGAGGAGAAAGTTAGTGACTTCCCTACGAGGTGGAAATTCTTAAAAGGTTATTGAGATACAAAATTATGAGAACTGGTATATTTGATAAGTTTAAAAATATTTAATAACTGATCAGAAATTTAGCAAAATCAGAAGCTGATTTTTCAAAGTCTGATAGGAATATTGAAAAGTCTCAACAAATTTTCCTGCTTGATAATCAGAAATGTAAACAAAGCCCACCAAAATCGGAGAGGCTGAGGTAACTGAAGAAACAAAAAACTGGTACTTTTAAATGCACAAGCAGCTAAAGTTGTCCATGCTTAATGCTCTCCCCTCTTCTCCAGCCTCCATAAAAATTGTAAAGGGTAAAGAAAAAAATCTTGTCTGCTCTACAATTATTAGTAATTCTATTTATGTGTATAACCTGTGAGGGGAAGGGCCATCAAGGAACATGTATGACGGACCCATGGACAAAGCCAAAGAGGGGAAGAATTGATAATGGGAGGTGGAGGTGGGTGAGGTGGGGAAAGTGGTGGCGGGAAAATGGAGACCACTGTACTTCAACAACAATAAAAAAAAAAATATATATATATATAAAATAATCTGCAATATCTGTGTTTTTCTGTTATATATTTGGTATGGTGCTTTCTACCTCTGGATGGTATTACAAGTTTATAATATTTAATTGGCTTAAAGGAATTAAATGTTTAGATAAACTAGGGAATGTAATAGAACCTAATTCAAATACTTTCAGGATCATGTGATCTGAAAAAATATTTGACATTAAAGTTAAAATCTGGCTTGATTCAATAGACATGTCTTAGAGTTATGAACATTAGAGTGGTATTTTCATTTTAACTATGTTTACAAAAATAAGTTCATGTTATTTCTGTTATGAACTTTGTCAAGAAAATAGCTTGAATAATGATAGACGTTGAAATCACATAGAATTGTTAGGCACTAATAAATGCACTAAAAAGTATTTAGATAAAATTTTAGTAACAATTACTATTGTTACTAAATATATGTTAAGCATATATATATATATATGCTTAAACATAGTTTCCCAAATTCTGTTGGTAACTTGAAACTTTAGAATTTTACTAAGTTAAATGATAAACACTATAAATATATAGATATTTCAATATAACATAAAATTCAGAAACATTAATTGTTAAACTAAGTTTATGTAATTTTAGCTTCATATTACAGTGAGGCTACAAGGTGAATTTGGATCAGTTATGTCTTCTACTTTGTTAAATATATGTTTCTAAAAATTTGTAGATATATTTTCCAATGAAAGCTTATGTTTCTAAAGGTTATTAAATGTATTTATAAATCTGCCAATTTGAAGAATATTAATTGATTCATTTCAGTTGTCACTAGTAATTAAGTTTTCTAAGAGTTGAGAATTCTAATTAAAATGGAAAGAAATGTATATTTCTGGCAATAGAAAATACAAGGTATGAAGATAAATTTTTGAGAAAAAGAGAAGAGAGTAGTTTTGTCCTGGAGTTGGTTATTTCTGAATAAGAGGCAAGCCAAAAGGGAGAGAAAATTTGCAAAAAATTTGTGAAGAGAAATCTTTTCTTTTTTTTTTCTTTTTTTATTGTTCAAGTATAGTTATCTCCATTTCCCCCCAACAACTCCACCCTTCCCCACCCATCTCCACCTCCCACCCTTGATCCTACCCTGCTTTGGCTTTGTCCATGTGCCCTTTATATCTGTTCCTTGTCGACCCATTCCCCACTTCCTGTCCATGTTATCCCCCTCTCCCTCCCTTCTGGTTACTGTTGGTTTGTTCTTTACTTCACTGTCTCTTGTTATATTTTACTTGCTTGTGTGTTTTGTTTATTAGGTTCCACTTATAAGTGAGATCGTATGGTATTTTTCTTTTGCCCCCTGGCTTATTTCACTTAGCATAATGCTCTCCAGTTCCATCCATGCTGTCACGAAAGGTAGGAGCTCCTTCTTTGTTTCTGCTGCGTAGTATTCCATTGTGTAAAAGTACCACAGTTTTTTGATCCACTCATTTACTGATGGGCACTTAGGACCTTGAACCTGAGGAATTTACCCAGAACTATAGGTATTGCAAGCAAGGGCTGATGACGACTATGTGGCTTGTCTTCTTAGCCTTGAAAAGTTAATTAAAGTTCAATCTGATGATTCTTCGTGAGATTCTAGCAAAGCAGGTTTAAGTGAGCCTAAGTGATTAGTTACTATTCCTGTTGTGTTTATGCAAATAATTTGGCCAAATTTATGGAAACTAGATTTATGCAGTAAATAGTCTTAATTTGACTATTGTTGGAAAAAATGGAAGTGATTTTAGAGAGAAAAATTGTGTTTCAATAGAATCTATCATACACAGTTATAGATATTAGGTTCTAGTTCAGTTAATTGTCTAAAGTTTTATTTTTCACTTATAAACTGGACTGGATCTTGATATTTTTCTAGTTTTCTCAAATATTTGGCTATAATCCTCTGAACTAATGTTTTCTTTTTCTTTCATCTTTTGACTTAGAATTACTGAGGACTAAACATTTTTTTTCTGAGCCTTGCAATTGCAAATTGCAGCTAAAAGACATGATACAAACTTGAGAAATCACCACAACAGCTAATGCTTAAACAATCTCAGTGACTGATGCTGTGTAAACCGTGCAGAAGTTACCAGAGCACCTGATGACATCATCAGAGACATTCAAATTGCAGACCAGGAGGATCTGTCAGATTGTCACTGTGTGCCTTCATCCCAGTGAAATAAGCTGACCCTTACTTCTAAAAATCTTCTCCACTGACAGTTTCACAGACTCAGTAACTGGTTTATATTGTAATTTGCTCTGATCATTAACCTTCATTTTTTAATTTTGGTTTTCATAGACATACCTCTTATAAAATACTTTATTGCTTCACAATACAGGCCTCACTTTGGGAGCCCATTTGCCTCACCATCTTCTGAAATGAGACTCAATAGCTTAAGGGAATTGACTTATGTTCAGGACTGAATAATTAGATCAATGAAATAGGAAACAATCTACCAACTTAGCTTCTAAAATGTAAAACTTTATTATTTAAAGTTTGAAAGGCAAGACTGAAGGAAACCAAAATTTTGCTACCCGGAAGCAGCACTTTTGAGGTATTGATGTAAGCTGTTGATTAAGAAATAAGACTCAGAGGGAGCCTTTGCCCATCTTTCCTTTCCTGCTCAAGATTTCAGACAGAGAAACCTGTATCAGAAAAGGGAGTTTAGGATGTCACCTTAGCCTAATTTGAATTAAGTATAGTAAATAAGAGGGTTTTATAAAGGGACTTGCTAGCTAGATACCTGCTCTGACCCATTGTTTCTGAGATTGCCTAGAAAGGATTTACCTGTTATGTATGTTTGCTCTTCCTCAACTTACCTATAATTACCCATTCTCACTTCTGAATTCTAATACCCTGGTTCTCTTACTTTCTCCTTTGTCTGATTCTCTTATATACCCAACATTACCTCACTGTCTTTAGAATTTACATGCCTATGTGAATTTCCTACACACATGTATTAAACCATTGATTTTCTTCTGTTAATCTCTCTGTTAATTTGATGAGTAGCTTAGCCAGAAGAACTTGGAAGATGGGAGGAAAATTATTAATATATTTTTAGCCCCTGCAGTGTTGAACAACAATAGGAGAGTCTTAGAGCAGGCTCCTCAGTTTCTGGAGCCAGTGCATGCCATCTGCAGCAGAGCACTACATATGTGAGGTCCTGTCATGCTACGACCCAAGCAGAAACCAGTAGGTGATGACCAGAACTGAGCTAGGTACTGTCATACCCAGCAACTTGGTCCATCAATAATCCAACTTGGGATGTCTGGAAGTAATTCATCTGGTATTGAGTTTGAGCAGGTAAACTGCATGAACAGGAGTCCAAATTCCTATGTTACCCAACACAGTTGCACCACAATTTTTATCTCTGGAGACACCTAGAGTCTGGTGGGGGATTCCTTATGACTGACCAGCTGACAAGGGTGGTAAAAACCCAACCTGAGTTCATGAACGGGTTTGGTTGGCATGTTTGTAAAGGTCAGCATTGACTGCTAGTGCATTATGACCCCATTCTGGGGTGGCTCTGAAAGACAGTGGAGAGGGGAAATTCTCCCAGGGTCCCAGGGGACATGTATTGGGCATTGTACTTGGCAGTCCACTTGGTGTGGAGAGAGAAATTTCTTGAGATAAGGGCACATTTGAACTTATAGGCAGTGGAAAATTGCTTAGCTGATTGATCGTGTCCTAGAAGGAGCAAGATGAGTAGATTGGGTACAATTAGGTCTGGATAATAAGGAAGTAAATGGACCTAAGGGAGTAGGCACAGAGTGTGAAGTATCTGCAGCATGTGTTAACATTTACCATAAATTTTGTGTTGTGGAAGATGCACTAAACAACCAAAGGGATGACTCAGTCAGTTTGAATAAGCTGTGGAGATATTTTGAAGTTAGAGGTAAAAGAATTTCCTTAAGGATTGGATGTAAGGTATGATAAACCAAGAAGAGTCAAGGATGACGCCAAGAATTTGGTCTGAGGAATTAGAAAAATGGAGTTGCATTTACTGAGATTGGGTGGAACAAATTTTTACATAAAGATTAGGAGTTCAGTTTGAGACATGTTGGCTTGAGGTATCTATACAGCACACATGTGGAGATTCTAGCAGGCATTTGATATAGGAACGCAAATTTGAGGTTAAGGAAAAAATAGTTCAACCCAGGGTAGAAGAACCATGAAATGGTGGGAAAAAAATCATAAAAATGACCAAAGATGTCTTGTCTGCTGGACTGAGGGATCCAGGACAAAGCCTTTCCCCTTAACTTGCATTGCTCACCTTTGTAATGAGGGATAGAAGTGTGAAGATAGTGAGCTTTTTGTCAACTTTGTAATTCAGATTCTGGTAAAATTTTGCAGAGTAGAAAAGATTGAGGGCTTGGATATTCTTAAGGTGGAGCCAGCATACAGAAACTTCTAGTGTTCCTCCATTTCTGACACTCTTTTTCTGGGTCCCTGGGGAGAAGTACACTTTGCTGTGTCCCTTGTAGTAAGACAGGTTTGTGTGACAAGTTCTGGCCTTTGGGTGGTGAGATGATTGTCATTCTGTGCCACCTTAATGGCTGGTGCTGGACCCTCCAATGTTCTCTTTCCCTACTGTCATGAGCATGGAATTATGTGAAAAGGGAGACGCTGCAAGATGGAAGTGGTTAAATCACTGAGCTGTCACTGAACACTTGCAGTTCTGGATTTTGCCCAGATGCTCAGCAGACATTTGTGTGTGTTAAGCTGCTGAGATTTTGGTGTTGATTATTATCACAGCATAACATAATCTGTTCTGACTGATACAGTCTCTTGGTGGTAGATGTGTGCTGGGAGTTTGCGGAAATAAGAATCTGGTCTTTGGCGTACAGAGTGTGGTAAGAAGAGGAGGCTGAGAGACCAAACTTGACTCATGTCACAGCTTTCCTCAGGGCTATGAAAAACAAAGGTCTCTTCTCTTTCATAAATGTGCTTATTTTAGTGTATACATTGTTTTTCATAATTTCTCTTTCTTTTTTTCTTCTCCTTTATGCTGCTGTAGACAACAATAAGGCTTATTTTGGTAACAATAAATCAATAAATATTTACAACTAGACTTTACCAGTTTTAATCAACCAGGTGTTTAGAAGAGATCCCCAAGATGTTTAAAGATACCACTTACATTGGAAGTTTGCATACTGAACAATCAAACAATTACATCACAGATGGTTAAGGGATTTTCCATTGTACCTAACTAAACATTTATTAATGATAACAAAGGATTTATGTTTTTAAAGATTGTCATATTTAAAATATAGTATACACATCTCTGTTTCAGTCCTCTTCCCCCATGGTGGGTGAGGCCTGAGAACAAAATTTTGTATGTGTTTGGAGGAAGGAATAATTTGTGATGCACAGTTTTTACTTGTGAGATGCCTTATGGTCCCCTGTCATTTGTCTTCCTCTACACTGTGTGCATGAAGGTAGAATATACCACTGAGGTCTGGATTAAATAAGTCAAATGTACAACCTTTTGTGGAGTTCATATTTGAGACTTGGTGAATATTGGTTTGAGTTCAGTTGAAATAAAAAGCTCAGCAAGAACAATAAAATAAAAAACAACAGCAAAATGTGGAAACAACAAAAAAAATCGACCCAACACATTTTTAGTTGAAAAAGAATTTTGGCACTGAGTTAAAGAATGAAACTTACTATCACATGGTTTGCTAGTCTTTCAACATCAATAGCTATATTTTATGTGAAATCTATGAAATTGGCCAATTGATAATTAAAGAAAGCTCATTACTAAGCGAATACAAAAAAGCTATTCACCTCTGACAGATAGAATTTTCATTATAGAAACAGCAGAAAAGGACTTAGGAAACTAATGAAAAAAACATAAAAATGCAAATTACTGCAGCTAATGGCTTGTGTCTTCAAACATTCTGAATTATTAATTTATAAGAGAATAAATCTCTGGGTTTAAATATAAGAAAAGGAAATGGTATCCTCCCCTTATGGTTAGCATTAAAATTATAATGTAATTGTAATCAAAATTTTGTTGAGGGGACAAAGAAGAATAACTAAAGAATTTCAGTTTCAAGTTCCAAAATTAAGTTACACATTAAATTCCCAGCATCTACGTACAGTTAAAAAACCCAAATGGAAGGAACACACATCAGACAAAGTTCCAAGATGGTGGATATTATCACTTCTGCTTTGTTCACTGTAGCATACCAAGCATTTTTCAATGTCTGGCACAGAGCCATTAAAATAGTCCTCATCAAGGTAATCAATGATTTCTAGCTTGACAAATCCTACTTGATAAGATTTAGTTAAGCCCTCATCCTAACTAGGTATTTGATACATGTGACCATTCTGAAATGCCTTCCCCTTTGGCTTCTTTGATATCACTTATTTTCTTTCCACTTCACTGGATATTTCTTCTCTACCTGCTGGCTCCTTTACCATTGAATCCCACGGTTTTATATGCTATATAGATGCCAAGACTCCAGTATTTTGTCTCTAGATCTCTCCCCTGAGTTCTAGATTTGTATATTTAATTGCTGAGTCAACATTGCTTATTAGATATCATCAAATGGAATTTCAAATCAACATGCAATTTACAAATGAATCTCAAAAGCATTTTTCTAGGTGGAAGAAGCCAGAAACAAAATACTGCATAGTATGTACTGTATAATTCCACTTATGTGACAAAGTTAGGGTGATTCCCAGTGTCTTGTGGTGGTGAACAGGATTGAGTACAAAATGGAATGAGGTAATTTTTTGGAATGATAGGAATGGTGTATACCTTAATTATGGTGATAGGGTAATGATTATGTGGTTATATACATTTGTCAAAACTCATTGAACTACACAATTAAAATGGGTGAACATTTTTGTACAAATTATTTGTATTAATTATTCTTTCTTAAAAAGAATATTTTAAATAGAATATTTTAAAAAAGAATATTCCAATTAAAAAATGCTTTGATGTCTTCTCATTGCAATTAGCATAAAACCAAATACTTATCATTCTTCAGCCATATTGGTCATTGTTTCTCAAAATAACTAAACTCATTCCATTCCCATACCTATGTTCTGACTCTTCTGTTTGCCTGGAAATTTCTTTCTCTGGGTATTTGAAAAGTTAGCTACATTTATTTCAAACACCACTCTTCCAGAGAGACTTCCCTTGTCTTTGGCATCAACAATTGGTCTTCTCTCTCCTTCAAGTGAAACCCTATCCCATGTCCCTGGTTTAAGCACTCAGCACTACTGAATATCCTAATGTATATCTTTTTTTTGCTTCCTTGTTTATTTTCTCTCTCCTCACTGATCTACAAGTTCTAGAGGAACTGGAAACTGTCAGTTGAATTCACTGTTGAATTTTCCAAGCTAAGGTCAGAATCAAGCATATTGTTGGCATTGAATAAATATTTGTTTAATGAATGAATAAATAAACAAATACCAGGGACTTAATAAATGTTTGTTGACTGGCTGACTGACTGAATCCTAAACTACAATTGTAGAACACTGGCACTTCATGTGTATTGAAGCATTATGGTGCAAAGAATGTGAATCAATGATGTTAATAGACATGTACTTAAAACATGTACATCTATCAATGTGCATTTATTCAGGTTCCCATGTGAATGGCACTGAACTGCATATGAGGATCGCTTATTTTGAAAAAACATTCTGTCAATTGTTTCTACCCAATTGCTCAAACTTTCTCAAGTGAATCATTTTTAGGGAAAAGCTTCTTAGTTCAAGCTTCTGCTAGAAACCTGTGAAAAGTAAGGAAATAAGTTAGTCATTTTTTTTTCCCCATGCAAGCCAGTTGTTAAGAGAGTCTTATGGATATTTTTGCTAGGCTTGAGAAAAATCTGAGAACAAATATTGTTTTCTCTAATAAATCACTCTTGCTATAATAAAAAAACACTTTATTTTTAAAAAACTAATCATGTAGCCAACTGTATTCTGAGGAACAGGAAGGGCGGCCCTTCCTTGGACACCTGCAACTATGAGTAACCGGGCAGTAAATGATCACTGCACTGGCATTAAACACGGTGATCACTTGGATAATGCTTTTTAAAATATACTACAAATTAAATCTGAACATGAGTTTCAATGTGTATATAAATTTGAATTCAGAGTAGAATACTCAGTACTAATATAACTGAATGAACAGTACTTAAATTAGAACAATTAAATCACCAACGAGCCACACACACACACACCCACACACAGTGGAAAATAGAGCTCGTCTTATGATAGATGTGGTCTAGAATTGATTCCAGGATGTTATGTTATTTCTTTTTTTTTTTTGTTTTGCTTTATTTTGTTTTTGAAGGACACTTTAGGTCAAACCCCTCCAGAAGGAAGAACCTCTTCCGGGAGTTTAGAGTTGTGCTGTGCTGAGGCCGGATGGTTCATTGCAGCAGCATTGCTCCTTTCTGGAGGCACAGGCTGAGAGGTGGAAGCAGGTGACAGCTGAGTGTGGGTGGGAGGAGGGTGCGGCAGTGCTGGCTGTCGTCTCTGCTCCAAACCCTCAGACTCTTCCTCCGGTGCAAATAATTCAAACTTAGTGATACTGATGATCAAAAGTTCTTGGTAAGTAGGTCTTCTAAAATAGCGCCGGGTCAAGGAAAGGAACAGTCCTTCAGCAACTTCATGTATCAAATGAGAGACCTAGAGTGTCAAATCCTAATCCTAAACATCTTGCTTTCATCTGTTTTATAATGTTTCCCATAAAATGTGAAATTTAGCTTTATTTAGTATCATCTGAAAAGGAACATATGCATGGTTTCATTTAATAATTAACACATGATCAGGTGAAATTGCTTAACCTATGTCACTTTCTTCCTTTTCTTGCAAAGACAAAAGAGTAGGTACTGACCATGTACAGTACTCTGTTTTGAACTGTCTTTAAGGAACTTTTTAAAGGCTCACATGCCCAATGTTCTCGAGTATAATAATTGTAGTGAAGATTTGCTACCCCTTCAAGCAATGATCTCTTGCCTTCTGAACTCATAATTATGAAGATACAGAATGAAAAAAAGGTGAAAATCCCTGTGGTTGTTTTCTATAGCACTCCCAAGTCAACATTGCTTTGTTGTTAGGCCTCCTTTCTGGAATAGCCATTGCTCACCCATTTTGCTTTCATGTCCTTGACTGAAGGAGTTTCTTTAATTCTGGGTATATGAAGAAAACAGCAGTATTTGAAAGTAATTGAAGTGACACTACAGAATGAGAACCAGGAACAGTGTCCTATTCATTTTTCTTAAAAGAAGAATAACTAGAGCAACAAGAAGAATATACTAAAGATAGGTGCTATGTAATATCCACTTGCAACCTGTCTGGTGCCAGAGTAGGGGCTTTCAAACAATCGCATGTCATTTTCACAAAGTGTAAAGTGAGTGCTACTGAGTTTTGGAATGGTTAGATTCCTGTTCTCAGGAGCAAATAGTTAAAAAATGCCAGAGCCAGGCACTGTCTGCTTGTTTTACTATACTATAATACCTCTATTTTAGGATACTTAGATATGATGTATGAGCATATTCTTGCAATCATATTTTCGTCGCTTTTCTGGTTGGGTTCAGATTGGTGTCTTTGCTGTAGGTGACTTTAGTCTAAGATTGTCTTCAGTGTGTCTTAAATCATTCTTGTCCTGCCCTTTCTTTCATGGGGTTACTCCCTTCTTTATAATCAGGGTCCTTATTACTAATTGCAAAAAATGATCAGTCTGTTGGTCTACAATAGCTCAAAATTCAGATTGTAAATGCGCTCGGTAACCTGTTGAAAGAATGCAACACTCTTACACTTTCTTTCTGTCATCTCCTGGCCTTCAGTACTTAGCAACATGGGAGTAACTTGTCTTTGCATTTCAAGGTCCTAAAGCTCTCCTTCTGATTCTGAGAACACTGCTTGCTCTTTCTCTGGGTTCCCTTGGTAAGCGCTCTGCCTGGAGGGCTAGGAGGATGTTTTGAAGGGAGAGGCACTCATAGGTTGGGCCAGAGCTGATATGAATGGTTGCCAACATACTTCTTATGGAATGCAGTTAAAATTCTTGTCTAGATATAGCAGCACTTTGTTCTATGTTCCAATCATTTTAGGTCCGCTAATTGTGTGAACTTTCCAATGAATGTTGATTTTTAAAAAATGCATACCATCCAAACTAAGTTGTCTCTAAGTTTTCAAGTAAAAGTGTCTCTCTTACCAAATAATTCTGCATGCTCCCTTGCACAGATAAAAAGTGAAACCTGAAAGCCCTGAGACACATGTCATAATGAAAATACATATCTAAGGCATCATCTGAATAATCCAGATTAAATCCAAGCTGCTACAGTGTATTGCATTTTGTTTTTCTGAAAATCAGATCTCCAGAAAGGCACTTTTGATCAATTTCATCTACTAATCATAATTCAGTTTAACAAATATTTTTAGACGATCAGCTATCCACTTTGTTCTGAGCTGGGAACTGGCATAGGTAATTCTAAACAGTTTCTCCAATCTAGGAATTTTCAGTCTAATTAGAATATACTAATGGGCAAATGTATGTATGTCTATGGGTGTGCATGTGAAACAATTAGATACAATTCAGATTAATATATGTTTATGTTTTAAAATGATTTTTCAGACAGTAAGACAGGAAGTTAATATGGAGAGAATTTTGAACAGTTTCTTCAATGTTCTAGTCCTCCTGATTCTCTCATCTTAGCTGTGAAGTTGGACTTAGTTTGGAAAAAAAAATACCCTAAGCAAAAATTTTAAAGCTACAGCTTTTTGGTATCCACCATTACTGCTTTCTTTCTCCATGATACAAAGGGACAATGGATGCCTTCATCTTCTGCTTACTCTGGAGTCACTGAACTACTTTCTATTGTCTTTTTCATCCTCCTGTCTGTTGCATCTTATTTATTATTTTGGTTTACCTGACTGTAATCCAAAAGGCTGACCTAAAGTCAGGTTATTTAGTTTCCTGGGAAAAGTAATTTCTCTCTTATTCTTGTCACCTTGTTCTACAGCTTTAAGGTTAATTCACTAGTTGGTATATATTTCCATTTAACAATTGCATTAAGGTGCCATATATCTCTTTTTCTCAAAAATATATTTTTTTACAATTTAAAAATTATAAGTTGCCAACACTCATGTGTAACATATTTAAAAAAATACATGGGGAAATTTAACACAAATCTATAAATATAATATTCAGAATGTGTACTGTAATAAAAATTGAAATTACATCTTTGGCTGAAAGCTGTTACTTTTTTGATGAAGTCACAAAACTCCATCTTATGCTATCTTGAATGCTTTTGTAAAGAGTAAACTTTGGAGAAATAATCTGAAAAATGCTCATAGCTGGAGTGATGGAAAAGAAGTTTGGTATATCATGAATCAATATAAATTCATTTCTGAGGAAAGCAAAATGACCAGCATGGACAATGAAATGTTTCAAGTACTATAAAATGTATTGAGTTCCAGAAACCAGACAATTTTGTATAAATTGTCCTTTGGATTCATTTCCCCATGATGATAAACAGTGGGAAAAATGTACTAAAAATACAGAAAAAATTATATTCTGAGAAGCATATTAAATTAGAGAAATGATAGTGTCATAAACAGATTCCATAAAAAGACTCTCAGAAAAGTAAACTTGATACAACTAGTATGAAGTTAAAATGGTGAATCCAACTATTTATTGGTCAACCAGAAACAACGGAAAAATTGCATCACAAGTTTGGAAAACACCCCAAATAAAACTCCTAAAAACAACTCCCCAAATTACACTGGCTCAGATGATTAAGTTGAGGATTTATATTGTGCATCCTTATTTATTCTGATAACATGCTTGCTGATGGTCTACATATCCTTCATATCCTACATACTCTGTGCAAAGTAACCCTTCCAATCTTTTACCCTAAATTTAGATGTTCTGGGTCTTGACATTTTTATTATTATGTTAATAATATTGATTTTATTTCCTGGAAGCCATTTCACTATTTATATGAATAAATTTTAACATATAATATATGTATATTAATCATCTGAAGATGTTGATGTAGGGATTGTAGCCTTATGGGCTAAATGATCTGAGATCTCTCAGATGCCATTCAAGCTTCCTCTTAACTAGAAAAATAACCTAATTGATTATTTTAAGTATAAAACCAATTAATAATTATACCCAAACTATTCTTTTAGACTATGGTTGTCATTGAATCTAAGAATTTAAGGTAATAATTTAGAGGGTAGATTAAATGTCTTATCTGGAATGTTTTGATTCTTTGACAGGTAGATCGCTCCTTCACATACTAGTTTTGTGAAGTTAGGCAATTCATTTAATGAAAATAAAAAATTAAAAATGTTTACCCATAGGATTATTTTGAAGATTAAATGAGTTAATGTAAGCAAGTATTTAAATACTATCTAAACATTTGTGTATTATTATCTATCTCCTAACTCAATGACTCTCTCCAGCTGTGTACATATATTATTAAACCCACTAAGTTTTATATTTCAGTTATTAAAAATTTTATTTATTTTGAAATATTATTGTTCATTTCTTTTGTATTTTGCTTATTGCCTTTATTTTCAAAACAAAAAATTTCCTTTGATATACTAAACACAATTATTTTATTTTCTGTTTACAAAAACCTCACATCTGAGACCACTTGAATTTAAATTCTTGGCCTAAGGGATTTTGGGTCATCTGGAAAGAATGGCTTTTGGTTGGGAATCCATACAGTGGCTGATTTTTGGTTGAAAAATTTTCTTTTTATTCTTCTTCACTCAGTGCCAAGGTTCAAGATAGGTAGTTTAACTTGCTCGTGTTTAGAGCTAGGAATGGACACAGATTTAGTTCTACTTTACTCTTTTTCTGAGGTCTGCAGTTACAGTTCTTTATACAGGGGTCTTCTTTACCTAGAGGTCTCCCCAAACTTTTGGCGGATTTCTTTCTCTCAGTTCTGGGAGGCCTTGGAAAAAAATCAAAGTTCAGTGCCCTTGGATTCAGCAAATGCCCTTGGAGCTTCAGTTAACTTTTATTTTAATTTAATTTTTTTCCTTTGCAATTCCTAAACTTATTCTTAAATTTACTTATTTTAATTTTTTAAAAAATTGAGATAAGAACACTTAACATGAGGTCTATCTACATAGCCAAATTTTATGTTTGCAATGTATTATTGTTGACTATAGGCATTATGTTGTACAACAGATCTGCAGAAATTATTCATATTGTATAATTGAAACTGCCTACCAGTTGAAAAACTACTCCCCATTTTCTCCTTCACCCTTGACCCTTGCAACCCATGATTCTGCTCTCTGCTTCTATGAATTTAACTATTTTAGGTATCTCGTATAAGTGGCATTTTTTGTCTTTGTATGACTGGTTTGTTTCACTTAGTATAATGTCCTCCAGATTCCTATCCACTTTGTTCCATAAAACAGGGTTTCCTTTTTTTTATTTAAGGTTGGGTAACATTTCATTTTATGAATAGAGCACATTTTCTTCTTTCATTTACACCTTGATGAATGTTTAGGATGTTTCTATATCATGGCTATTGTGAAAAATGCTGCAATAAACACGGACGTGCAAATATCTCTTTGAGAGCCTGAATTTAGTTTTTTTTGGATATATCCAGAAGTGACATTTCTTGCTCAGATAATAGTTATATTTTTAATTTTTTGAGGAACTGCCATAATCTTTTTCATGGTGACTACACCAATTTACATTCCCCAAAACAATGTACCAGAGTTCCAATTTCTCCATATTATCACCAACACTTTTTGTCTTTTGTTTTTTGATAATAGCTATTTTAACAAGTGTGAAGTGATATCTTACTCTGGTTTTAATTTGCATTTTTCTGATGCTTAGTGATGTTAAACACCTTTTCTGTCAGTCATTTGTATATCTTCTTTGGAAAGATGTTTATTCATGTCCTTTGTTCCTTTTTAATTGGGTTATTTTATTTATTTATTTATTAAAATCATGTTTATTCTATTACAGTTGTCTCAATTTTTCCCCCTTTGTCCTCTTCCACCCATCCAACCCTCCCTCCCCTGCCCCCACAGCCAATTCCCACTCTGTTGTCCATGTCCATGGGTCATTCATACATGTTCTTTGTCTAGTCCTTTCTCCTTTCCACCATTGTCCTCCTTCCCCATCCCCTCCGGTCACTTTCAGTTTGCTCCATGTTTCCATGCCTGTGGCTTATTCATTAGTCCATTTTGTTGAATAGATTCCACTTATCGGTGAGATCATATGGTATTTGTCTTTCACTGACTGGCTTATTTCACTTAGCGTAATATTCTCCAGTTCCATTCATGTTGTCGGAAAAAGTAGGATTTCTTTCTTTCTTTTTTAAAATGCAGATTGATTTTATTTATTTATTTTTTTAAATGTCAAAATCTATGATAAAATATTAAAAAATTTAAATCTACTATAAAGCCTCAGAAATTAAAACAACATGACACTAGCACAGAAATAATCAAGTAGATTAATGAAATAAAATAAACATTCTAGAAACGAACATATTTCTCTAACAATGCAAAATATGATTAAGTTGATATTTCAAATCAATGGGAAAAATAAGGCTTATTCAACAAATAAAGTGCGTAGACCACTATTGAAATAAAACAAATACAGAACCCTATTTCACACATTATACCAAAAATATTCAGGTGAGTTAAAAATCAATATGTAAAATTTAAGGAGTTTTAGGAGGAAATACAAAATAATATTTTTCTTACCCTGAATTAAAATATTCAAACCCAGAAGCTATGAAGTAAAATATTGACAATACGACTCTACTAAACATATAAGATGATACAGTAATATACATATAAAAAAAGTTAAAGGACAAGTAATAGAATAGGAAAGTATTTGCAACACACCTTAAAAAGGGTTAATAGTTTTTTTTAAGGAAAAAAATTCTACAAACATTTAGTCAAAAAATGGGTAAAGAATACCAAAAAGTCATTTAAAGCTTTTTAAAAATAATAGAAATAGGCAAGAAATATATAGAAACAAGTTTAGTTTCAACAAATAATAAAGTAACAATTAAAATAACACATCATTGTCACAATCAGATGAATAAGTATTAAAAATATTGGTAATATCAAGTATTGGTGACTATGAAAGGAACTGGGTATTCATAGACTCTTTTTCTTCATCTCCTTAAAGCAGTCCCTTTAGCATATCTTGCAGTGCTGGTTTGGTGGAGGTGTATTCTTTTAGCCTTCTTTTGTCTTTTAGCCTTGTTTTGCCTTCCATTTTAATTGAGAGACTTACTGGGTAGAGCAGTCTTGGTTGCAGGCCTTTGCTTTTCATGACTTGGGATATTTTTTGCCATTCCCTTCTGGCTTGTAGTGTTTCTGTTGAGAAGTCAGCTGCGAGCTGTACTGGGGTTCCCTTGTATGTTACTACTGGTTTATCCCTTGCTGCTTTTAGGATTCTCTTGCTTGTCTTTGATCTTTGCCATTTTGATCATGATGTGCCTTGGAGTGGGCCTCATTGGGTTCCTCTTGAATGGGTCACTCTGTGCTTCCTGGACTTCTGTGACTTTTTCTCTCCTCCAATTAGGGAAGTTTTCCATCATTACTTTTTCAAACAGGTTCTCTATCCCTTGCTCCTCTTCTTCTCCTTCTGGTATCCCTATTATATGGATATTATTATGTTTCAGGTTGTCCTGTATTTCCCTAAATGCCTCTTCATTCTTTCTGAGTCTTTTTTCATTTTCTTGCTCTTTCTGGGAGCTTTTTTCAACCTCATCCTCCAGCTTGCTGATTCAATCCTCGGCTTCATCTAGCCTGCTTGTGATTCCTTCTACTATGTTCTTCAATTCAGAAATTGTATTCTTCATCCCCTCTGGTCTCTTACTGATAGTTTCTATGTCCTTTTTCATGCTGATATAGTTTGCAGTAAGTTCCTTGTAGTTTCCCTGAAGTTTTTGGTAATTCTCTCTGAGCTCACTAAGCTCTTTGAGTTTCCTTAGAACCATTGTTTTGAACTTAATATCTGATAGTTTACTTGTCTCTATTTCATTTAGTTCTCCCTTTGATTGGGGGGTGTTTCTTCATCTTCCCATTATTTGTGAGACTCTTCTTTTTTGCTTCTGCTTCTGCAATTGATCTGTCTTGATTTCCTGACTTTGTGGTGTGAACCTCTATGGTAGGAGGCAGCTGTTTTTTCTTTCTGGATCTGCCTCTGATGATGTCAGATGTTGACCCTGTCTGACCTTAGGCAGTCTGTTCGAGACTTCCAGGAACCTACCTTCTCTGGCTGTCTCTTTCAGCTGTTAATCTAGTCACTCTGCACTCAGCAGTCAGGCTTAGGCACCATAGGGCAGGGCAGAGTCCCTCCTGAAGCAGGGGTTATTGGGTCCTTTCACACTGCTGCCTCTCAGGGGAGTGGTCTTCCTGAGCCAGGTGGCTGCTGCCATATGGGGGCAGAGTTAGCACTGGGATCCCGCTGGCTGCTTTCTCCATTCTTTCCCCAAAACCTCTGTCTCCAATCTCTTCTCAAGTGTCTCTAGACCACTCTGTGCCCCCTTTAGCCAGGGATCTATTATCTGTGGCTGCCACTCTGTACTCAGCAGTCAGGTTTTAGCACCACCGGGCCAGAGAAGAGTCCCTTCTGGGGGCAGGGCTATTGTGTCCTCTCACGCTGCTGCTGCTTAGGGCAGTGGTCTGCCTGAGCAAGATGGCTGCTGCCATACGGGGATGAGTCAGCACTAGGATCCCACCGGCTACTCTCTCAGTTCTCTCCTTAAAGCCTCCTTCCCCGGTCTCAGGTGTCTCTAGCCCACTCTGTCCCCACCTTTGCCAGAGACCAGGGTAAGTGAGAGTTAGGTTATGCTAATGCTGATTCTTCTGTCTGTTCAAGGTTATCAGGCTCCTCTCTTGCTATTGTTCAGTTGTTTGTTCCAGGTGATTTGTCCACAATTTAGTTGTAATTCCAGATTGGGCCTGGGAAGAGGTCAGTGTGACTTCCATTCACTCCTTCACAATCTTGATTTCTTTTGGGTTATTTTTATTTTTTGTTATTGAGTTGCCTAAATTTCTTATATGTTTTGGATATTCTCCCCTTCCTTATCAGATATATGGAATAAATATTTCTTTATTTGCTATATCCTCTTAGGCCCATTTTTGTAGACTTTAAATGGTTTACACACAAAATTTTTCTTATATAATTTTTCACCAGTTTTTCTGGGAGAGGGAGAGGGGTGATCCATGGGGCTTATCATGCTGTTCTGCCAGAAATGGCCCATGTATTTATTATTAAACAGATGTGATAGAAATTATATAAGCTAATGTGAATGAGAACATTGACACTTATTTAATCTTCCTTTAATGCTCTTCATTTGTAACATCTTCCTGCCTTCCTCACTTTTCATAGTGCCCAAGTTTAGAGATTTTATATGTTTTCCTTTCTCAAAAATTACTTTACCAGAAAATTATGTATGCCTAAAATATACAATATTTAATATTAATTAGTTTGGAAATGACACAAAGACTGTTGCCTAAATGTAGTTTTTTTTTTTTCAAGATCTCAGTTTTTCACTGTCTTTTCTATATTGTATTATTAATATTTCTCCATATTGTGGAAGATAGCTGTAATTTATTCAGTTTTACTTCTACATAACATTCTGCAGTATAAATTTATGTATAAGTCCTTTCTCTTTTGGATGGATACTGGATTGTTCCCAGTTTTTCTTTATATTGTGTTTTGCTCACACTACTATCACTTCCATCCCCAGTTTTGATTGAAACTGTTGACAGGAGGTCATTTTTTTGTTTCTATCATGACCAATCAAATATACACTTTCAACTCTCATCCTATAGACCACACACTACCATTCAACTGAGTTGGGTTCTCCTTCACAGGTAATCTTGCTTTCTCAGTTTCCATGATGCCTTTATTATGGTTTATCTCCTGCACCTCTGACTTCTTCATAATCTCCTTTGTACTTTCCACTCTTTTGCATGATCTCTCAATGACATTCCTGATGGCCTGGTCCTGGGAGCTCTGTCTTCACTTTGCTTGACTCTCTCTCTTAATGTGGGAAAGTATCACATGTGGTACATATAAAAATACAGAGTTTGAAAAAAATAAAATAAAATACAGATTTTAGAAGGGTTCTCAGGTTATGATTAGTAGGTATAGGATGAAACAAAAGAGTTTGCATTATAAGCAAACACCTATCTCTTAATGGATTTAGGTAGTTCTTAGAATTTATTCTATGGTCTCTTCTGCAAAAATTGCTTTACTCAATTTGTGATGTCTTTCAGAGATTTTATAAAAGTTAAACTTTTAAAAGAAATCAGTTGCACTAATAGCACTTAAAAACCCCCTGCCTTTAGAATTGCATTTAAACAAAGCAGACTGTCTGTCGAGCAGAGTTATATAATATTTTCTATGCTTTTGGAGATGGTACCAACAGGAGTACTAGCTATGTGGCAGGTCCATTGGTTACCAGGACTGATGGAATGTCTTTTATTGTCAGTGGTGCTGATCAAGCTAACTAGCTCTTTGAAGCAAAGGGAACTAGAAAAGCTCAAAAACTTAGCCATTTCATATAGAAAAATTGATTGACATAAAGTTTTTTTCTGGTATCTATAGATTTGAGCAGTGTGGTGTTAATGTGCAAGGTGGTGCTAATAGGTAGGCACTAGTCATAAAATCAGCATTTTTGTAGGTCACATTTAAGAATTTTGTCTTTACCTAGCTTGGAGTAAGTTTCCATAGAGAGTTTTAGATATAGTGATACGGTAGAGAGAGGAGGCCCCATGATTTCAGATGTATACTTTGAAAAGCTTACTCTAGTGAGTAAAACGAGTGTGGAGTTGTTAGGTAGCAGCTAAGAATGAGTGGCCAAAGAGGAAATAGAGGCGGAGCCTTTGCCATTGTAATTTAACAAAGAACACAATAAGGAGGCTATAATAAAAGGAAGACATGTCTTACTCATGGACCCAGCAGTCCTGAGCCTGGTCTGAACAACACAAGCAAAACTATGATAATTCAGGAGGAGGGGAATGTCCTTAAGTCTGTGCTGAGAAAAGGGGCTTCTGTAACAATCTGACTAAGATGACTGGTGTCCTGAATATCCTGAGGCCTAGAAAGTGGGCAGAGAATCCTTGAGATTCTATGTACCATTTCCACTATCTGGGAAAGAACCACCACACATACCTATGTTTGGGTAGTCATGTTGCCCTAGGGGAAGCTGGTACCGCCTTTCCCACCAATCAATATGTAACTCCCTCACTTCAACCCTGCCAACTACATAAGTCCTCAGAACAAAAGACCTGATGCCTCTTGCCACCCTGCTTCTTGCCACCCTTGCTTTTGCTGCCCATGTGCTTGCCTTTCACCCTCACCTCGTTAATGCCTGTTCTCTTCCATGAGAACATATCACTAACAAACTTTGCTTGCATGCTAATAGACTTGCTGATCTGTAATTATTTACTGTGTTGGCAAGAAGAACCGTGTTTCTTCTGTAACAGGGTTCAGTTGTGCATTTGGTTGAAGGACACTGGTTAGGTGGTTATTGTCGAAATTGGGAGAGATGAACTTTAGCTTAAATCAGAGTGGCAGTAATCAGGATGGAATATGATTTCAGTGATCATTATGATTTATGATAATTGAGTTTGTAATTGGATTGGTTACAGGACAAGAGGAAAAAAGATGTACGAGGAACTTTCATGTTCCTGACTAGTACTACTGGATGAATGGAAATGCTACTAACTGAGGAATGGAATGAGGCTAAAAGAGGCCATTTTCGGGTCTTTGATCATAAAAGCAGTGGTGTCTTTAGAGATGAAAGATAGTGACCTACATAGACAAAGTTCTACCTTGTGGTTTTCTTCTTATAGTGAATGACAACTAAGAAATGTGCATCAATCTCTCTTACCTTTGAGAGTTATTTCTGCATGGATGAAAGCATGGTGCTGACAGTTTCTGTCTCCTAAGGAGAGACTACCTTGGCTCTCTCTCTGTTCCAAACCCAAATGTCCATTCAGGGAATGCATTCATTGGCCCAACTTGCTCAGGTGGCTAACCTTGAGCTAATCAATACTGGCCCAATGGGTGGAGCCATGTAAAAGCATAGCAGCTCCTGTGGGAACCGTGTGAACACAACAGGGTGGAGAGAATTTGGTTATTGTGGGCGTATGCTACAGTAGATTCCATAGTATTCCTGTTGGGAAAAGGAGAAAAAAACAATTCGCTCTCTACAGGCCAGCACTGGTTTAGTAATGTTTGCTTGATCTTGTTGGAGGTGGAATGTAAGACTCCATGGTACTTTCCTTAGTCCTACCAAGCTCTAGCCTTAGTACTGAACTAAGCATGCTATGTACTATAAAGTACTCATTTTTGTATACCAAAGTCTGGGATGAAATGTACTCTCTGGGTTAAGGCACATGAAGCATTTTATTTTCTTACATTATGATATCCTTTTTATAGTTCTCCATCCCCATAAGACTACTGGAAAAAAGAAATTGGATATAATAAATGTGATATAATGTCACTTAGCCCTACCAAGGAATTGCCAGTTTGTTCTGTAAGAATATGGATTTTATGTACAATACTTTCTATTGTACATATGAGAGACCCCCAGTGCTCTCTCTAGCTCTTTGTCCCAGTATTCTGTGCCCTCTATCACCCCATCCTCTATAATCTTACTCATTTTAGTTCAGAAAATGTTAAATGATTTTTTTGATCTCAAACTGATTCACTTGGGTAACCTTTCTATCATTCCACTGGGGTTAAATGCATATAAAGATTATGATGATACTTAAGAAGGAAAATGAAAAGATAAATTGGTTATGACTAAGATGGAAAAATTGAAACACAATTGCTTGAGTATATAGATGACTTAGGCAGAGGAAAAGCCAATTATCCTATGTTGAAAGGTTATAGGCAATAATTTTAAAAGCTTTTTTATATGCATAATCATTTATATCGGTGTAGGATTGTTTCTCTCTCTTTACCTGCCCACGCTGATATACTGAAAATTTTACTTACTATAATAATGACAAAAGGAAATATCCTTTTCTTTTCAAATAAACACACTGTGACTTTTTGAAAGGTTAAGAATATTATTTATGTTATTTTTACTTTAATTTTTAATTACATATTCTACTTATTTTTCATTGCATTATGTTTTCTTTGAGAAAATCAAGGTGGTGTTGATATGCAGAAATATTGAAATTAAAGAGTGTTGGAGAAAGTCACCAAGAAAACATGACTGTCAGTTGACTCTTGAGTGGCATGTGGGCAATTGAAAGCTCCTCATTCCCTTCCCTGTCTTTGGAATATACATTCTGTCCACCATTCCCACAGTGAGAACTGTTTTCAAGGACACAGCCTTGAGAGAGAGCAATGTATTGATAAGACCTTTTGGATGGTATATGTGACTGAACCCAGTCAAGGCTTCTGTAAAAACTTTTAAGATTCTTGCAGGCAGGTGTGGAGATCTACTCCTCTCTGGGCTGCCCAATACAAGTCTTGTATGTAAGTTCTCCTGCTCATTAAACTTGCTACCTGCCTATCTGGAGTGGCCTGTTTCTTTCTTTGGTGTCTTCTGGCCTTCTGTGTGCAGGAGGCACTTTCAGATTTTACCTCATGTGTTCCTGAGGTTTGTGAACCAACAAAAGGATAAAAAATATCTTGCAGTTCAGATAATTAGACCAGTAGAAGACTCACATTTTTATGTATTTTAAGCCCTTTGAAATTTTTTCTAAATTATAACTCTTAATTAAGCATGTGTGATATATTATAATAACAGCTAAATAACAAATAGAGGAAACCACCAGCTGGGATTACTTGGATGTACTCCTTTTATTATGAAGTATAACATACATCTTTTCAAATGCCAGACCTAAATATGATAGGCCATATTCCATATGCTCTTCTTTTCTATTTTTCATTTACTATAGTTGTAGGGACATTTTGAGTCAATACTCTCCTAAATTGCTTTTTTAAAAAAATTATTCCTTGAGATAGAAGCAATGGTTAGAACAAGGAAAAACGTATAGACTCTGTGATTGTGTGCCTTTCATAGGTACTGAGAAAAGACCGATAGTGGCGAGAGGAGAGGAGCTTGAAAACATATTTTTCTTACTGTTCATGCTTTAATTCTACCATTCATTCATTTGTTCATTCATCATTTAACATCTGTTATGCTTGAAAGAATGAGAGAATAGCAAAGAAATGCAATCATTGCCCTTGAGGAGCTCCCAGTTAGGGTGAAAGAAAGCTAAACAAGCCAGTTATTACAGCATGGAACGATCAATGCCCTGGGGCCTTCCTGCATAAACATCCCGGGGTTGAGGAGATGAGTCAGGGGAGTGTATTGGGAGGAAGCATCATTTGAATTTAATATGAAGTGATGAATTCCTATCTGCATGAAATGGAGAGAAAGGGTATTTCAGCGGGGAAGGATTACATGTGCACAGGCATGAAAAAGATAAGCTCATTGGGGGTCATGCGTGTGGCTTTCCATGGCTAAAACTGTGGGTTCCTGTAAGAGGTGGTAGGTAAAACCAAAGAGAAATGCAACAGCCAAGGACTGTTTCAAAGGTGATGGATGGGGAACAGTCTTTCCATCCTACCCATAAAATACCATTATTACTCTATTCTTAATTTTGCAGAATCTTTCCCAAAGCTATTTATTGTCTGCCTTGAAAGTCATCAGAACTCAGATTTGTGCAGCTTTGAATTTTCCCAATGACCAATCAGTTCTCCATTTCACTTTGCAATGTGTAGGCTAGGTGTAACTTTCATAACTATTTCTTTAAGTTGATCAGCCAAATACAATTCCTTTTCCTTAGTCTTAACTACCAGCGAGTGCTGCTGTGAATTCATGAACTCCTGTTATTTGTGAAATTACCTCTATTGTTACAGTCTGACAAATTACTAACAGATACACGTCACAAAAATGCCAAGGACTTTGGCTCGTTTAACTGCTTTCAGTGGCATTTTATTCCTTCCCCTCATGATTACTGTCATTTCTTTTTTAGCTCTGTGTTAAATTACCATCTAATTATGCATCATCACTGCAGCTCGTAACAGTTGAGGGTGTCTCACTTCTCAAGTCTCATAGCAGCTCTGTGGATCAGGCTTACAACGAGCATTGTCACTTCTCTTGCTTGACCTTGCCTTATGCTCTGGAGGTCTGGGAGTTCTGAATTCCATGATTATGGTGGGCACCTGCTCAGAGAGAGGGGTGTACTTTGGGAAAGTTCATTGGTCACTCGGGTAAGGAGAGGAATAAGCAGCAAAGCAGGAAAACTACCTCCTTGTTGTTTCACTGCCAAATTTAGGTGACCTGATTTGTGTTCTTAGTTCTAATTCACCTTTCTAATAAAAAAGGTGTTGACTGATGGGAAGGTGGAGGTTAAGTCTTGAGTCTTTGGCCAAATATGATCATTTGTGTCCAAATGCTTCAAGTCAATTAATTTGTTTCCTCACCAGTGAAATGAGCAGAGCCCTACTTTCCTATCTCAGAGATATGTGAGGATAAAGTTTCCTAAATGATTGCTTGGTCTTCCCTTGTTAAGGGCAGATTGTTTGACTCTTCTTTTAGAGAATGTTGCTTCTTAAAAATATATGTAGTTATGATAGGAATTTGAGTCATAGAAATTGTTCTATTGCTATTAACTGGAAATTTGCAGGTGGTAGATTTAGGGAGTCTTGCAGGAAGAATATGAGTTTTGATTCTGTTGAGCTCCCATTTAGAACGTGGAGCCTGACTCTAGTGAGTTGTGAGAGTGAGCCACTCTCCTGTGAGTCCCTAGTATGTTTCAGGGCTCTGTGGCCTCTTTCTTTCTTTCTCTCTCTTTTTTTTAACTTCTCATATATGTATTTTATTTTGATGCCTCTATTTAAAAAAAACAGTGAATCCCAATAGGTTCATTTATAATTACAAGCTCATCTGGGATCATCACCTGTTTCCATTTATCAGCATTGCCAAGGAAGAGTGGTATATTTTTATTTTTATTTAATGAAGAACCAGCTGCTTTAACAGATGTTTCATAAATTTAGAAGATGCCCTGCCCTTCGTCAGTTTAAGAACACCTAAATGCTCTTTGCATATGCAAAGATAGATATAGGTACTTTGTTTTCTTGACCATTAAATTTCTTGAAATAAATGACAAATTATTCAACTCCCCAGGTCTATAATCAATATATAATAGCAGATGACACAGGTCCATCTTGCCTTCCCCTTTGTGTTTTATCTTGGAGACTCATGTTCAAAAACAATGGCAATAATGTGTGATAGTTGTGCTTCTCTAGATTAGCTTAATCAGCAACCTATCAATGTAAGGATTATTGTCTCCATTTAAAGATGAAGAACCAGAGATGCAGGAATGCTAAGTTCATTCAGCTAGATTTGCCAAGTCAATGTTAACACTCAGGTCCCTCTAACTTCACAACAAATCCATTTTCATTCCTACCTGTTTTATCAGTCAGGCATATCTCCATGACAATTTTCTAGTGACTACACATAAAAATATTCTTTTATGAAGAGATGTATTATTCAAGTTACTCAAGAAATCCCTCTTAATAACCTCAGAGCATTGACGTTGAATAGAAAAAGAAGGAACTGGAGCTTTTACAGAGACAATAGAAAGAAAGAGAATTTTAGATTGTCACATATCCTTGGAAAGGTAGTTTCTAGTCACAACAAACTACACCTGGGGTCAGATTTTCTGTGAAGGAGAAGGAATCTGAGATGTAGTAATACTTTTGGGTTGACCAGGTGGTGGTAGAAGATTCTGCTGTGTTCTAGAATGACTTGTGGACTTGAGACATCATCCTTGATATCTGTGGAAACATCCCTCCTCTTAAGAGTTCCCTATGGTCAAGGTGAGATATTGCTTTTCATGCCCAAATTATCCAATTTACTCTGTATCTCAGAAGGAATGAATTTTCTGGGAGAGGGGAGGTTAGAACATAGTTTTATTTCAAAAATTTTGTCATCTTATTCTCAGTCAGCTTCACACAGACACTTGTTTTAGTGAAGCAGTCATGAGCATTTTTCTGTGAGAAGAGAAGCTTGGTTGATGCTTCTTCTTACATTATAGTTCATTTTTTTCTCTTTGAATTGAATGGAAGAAAAAGAAAACATGATTTCTGATAGTGTCCTTTGATGAAGTTTTTTTAAAAAAAAATTTTTCCTATCAAAGTTGAATTACCACTCTGTGGTTGACTGGATCATTCCATAAAACCAGGTGACCTTGCTGCTCTTGCATAGTTAATGTCTCTTGCTAGATACCTACGCATCCATCCATCCATCCATCCATTTGTCCATCCATTCCTCCATTAACTCATCTAGCCACTCATTCATTTATTAATTAAGTCAGTCATCAGTCGTTATTCAATGTTCATTTCCTTCTTGGTCATTGTAATTATACTTTATTAAAATACTTTGTAAAAGTACCAATAATTAAAATGGTATATGATTTCTCTTTGTGTATATTTATTTTCCTGCAATCATAAAGATATTATAGAAAAATTATAATATGCAGGTATATATATACCCTGATGATGTGAGTGTTAAATTGATACATACTCATTAAAGGCAATTTGGCAATTCTTTCAAAATTTACAGTGTTCTTATTTTTTGACCCAGTGAATTTATTAGTAGTAATTCATTCTAGAGACATACTTGTACATATAGGAAAAGACATAAATAAAGATGGAGATAGAAACATTGATAATCTATAGATAACCTACATATCTACCAACAGAAATCTGCTAAAAAATAGCTATCTATGTTTTTCTAAAAGACTATTTCCAAACTCAATTTCATTTTTTTCCAGCCTTGCCTTTCCAATATTAGTTTTGTGGGTTAGTTAAATTTGACAACAAATAATGACTCCTTCTGTTTGTTAATTCCAAACAGAATACCTTCCAACTCTATTCTTGACACGAAGTTTATATATTCATTTATGAATTTTATATTGTGCATTTACCACATGACAGGCAATATTTGAGGTGCTTGCAGACAAAATTCCTTCTCTCACGGAGCTTACATTACAGAGAAGGGAGTCAGAAAATTTATAATACTAATAATAAACAAGTTAATTTTATGGAAGAGAGTAAGTGGTTTGGGAAAAAATGAACAAGGCCAAAGGCGCTTGGAACAGTGGAGATGAGGGTCCTCCTGCAATTTGGAATAGGATCATTAGGGTATATTTCATTGAGAAGGTGGCATCAGTGCAAATATTTAAAGGAGAAGGAGGAATTAGCCATGCAGATTTGGAGTGTCAGTGTATTTGGAGTGAGGAACAAGAGAAGAGCGATAGGAGATGAATAATGGAAAACCAGATCACATGGGGCCTGAAGGAACTTTCAGAGTTTTCCTTCTGGGTGAGATGGGGAACCACTGGAAACTCTGAGTAGAGGAATGACACAATTTGATTTATGTGTTAAGTGGAGCTGTGTTGGAAAAGTTGTAGGAGAAAATCCTGTTAGGAGCCAACTGTAGTCATCCAGGTCAGAGGTGGTGGTTGCTTGAATAAGTGTCATAGTAAATGTGGTGACAAGTAAATTAGGGTGAGAGTGAAGTTGCCCGAATTCCCTAATGGTAGATGTGGGATTTATATAATTCCCCATCAATTAAAATAAGGAAGGCTGTGGGTGGGGCACTTTGGGAAGGAAGATATCTTACACTTGAGATATCAGATGTCCAAATGGAGACTTCAGCTAGGAAGCTAGGAGCATGAATCTGGAGTTCAGAGGAGGTCTGGCCTGCAAGTTCACATTTGGGAGTCATTGCCATGTGGTGGGTATTTAAAACCATGACGCTGGAGGAAATCTTGAAAGGAGTGAGTATAGGTGTCCCAACATTGTGGGACTGGGCAGAATAGGTGGAACTAGGCAGAATAGGTGGACCTAGCAAAGAGCAAGAGGGAAGACTTGAAAGTAAGAAGAAAACAAAGAGAATGTACTGGAAATCAGAGTGAAGTGTTTCAGGGTGGAGGGAGAGAGAAACTCTGCCAACTGCTGTTGTTAAGTCAAGCAAGCTAAGGACTAAGTGGCTGTTAATGGGGGTAATTCATTACCTTCAGAAGAGTAAACACTACAATGTTAATAATGCTTATGAAAGGATTTCTGTTTAAAAGTTGACAAAAACACGATTAATACAAATATTAAAGAGCCCTGACTGGTGTGGCTCAGTGGGTTGAGTGCTGGCCTGAGAACCATAGGGTTGCTGGTTTGATTCCCAGTTAGGGCACATGTCTGGGTTGCAGGCCAGGTCTCCAGTGGGGGGTGCGTAAGAGGCAACCCCACCCTGATGTTTCTCTCCCTTTCTCCCTCCTTTCCCCTCCCTCTCTCTAAAAATAAATAAATAAAATCTTAAAAAAAAGACAAATATTAAAGAGAGTGTATAGGCAGGATAATTTTAGGACAAAACATTACAGCTATTTTTAGCCAAAAAATGTTTAGAAACATTTAAATAATAATAAAAGAAAAATAAAAAAATAATATACATTAGATTGCATCACAATTCTTTTTCATTGTTTCCAATTCTTTACATAAAAAGAGTAATTCCATGATTCAAATTAAAATCTATATTTAAGGTATAATTTTTTGAAGTTATTCTACTCCTATCCATGTTTAGCCCATTTTCCTACCCCTATATCTTTTTGCATATACTTTCAGTATTTTTTTTATTGCAGATATTAGCAAATACAAATACCTACTAACCTTCCCTAATTGCTTACTCAAAGTATAGCATATGGTAAACATGTTTTCATACTTTCTTTACTAAACAATATAACTTAGAGGGTTTTCTACATCAGTATAAAGAGAGATTTATTTTTTATTTATGGTTGGATGATGTTTTGTTGTAGGTTATTTAAACAGCTTTCTTTTGATGGACACTTGGTTTTTTTCCATAACTTTCAAAATTAGTTAATGCTATGACCTTTATACAGTTCATGAGTTCAAGTATATCTACAGGATAAATTCCCAGAAGTGAGATTGCCTGCTCATTTTTTTCCTAAATTTCATATGCACTGTCAAACATTTTTCCCTAGGGATTGTACTGTTTTGCACTCCTGCTGGCCAAGATGTGTGAGTGACTGTTATCGTAAAACCTTATCAATGCAATGTGTCGTCAAATTTTGGATTTTTGCTGATAGAGTAGATGAAAAATGGTATCTCTTATGGTTGAGGCTGAGCATATTTGCATATGTTTAAGAACTCTTTGTATTTTTTCCTTCTGATTATATCCTTTAACCATTTTTCTATTTTTTTGATGCTTTCCCTCTAGTTTTTAGGAGCTTTTTTCATATTAGGGGGATGAACTCTTACCTATGATATGATAGTAAATATGTATTTTTTAAATACATATTTTTTAAATTTATCTTCTGCCTTGGATTTTTTGCCATGTAGAAGTTTTCTTTTTAAAAAAATGCAGCTATGCATTTGACTTTATATTTTATTGTAGAACTTGTAGATTTTAGTTCAGTTACAGATGTCTTCCCCATCCTGACATCATAAAGGGATTTGATATGTTTTCTTCTAGTACATTTTGATCCATTGGAGTTTGGCCTGGTATGTGGTATGAACAAAAGTTGATCTTTTTGCAGATGGCTACCCAAAAGTCTCAACTCTATGTATCAAAATGTCCATCCTTATTTCCACTGTCTTGAGTGGAATCATACATCAAATCCCCACATGTATCTGGGTCTATACTTAGACTTTCTATTCTGTTTTATAGGTCTGTCCACATTATCTTCTACTCTCCCACTGCTTTAATTATTGTGGCTCTAGGATATTTTTAATTTAATGAGGCCCCTCCTTATTCTCTTTCACAGTTTTCATGGCTATACACCACAGTTTGAATACTTGTAGAACCATTTGGTATACTTGCAGTTATAACATTAAACAAAATAAGCGTTAGAAATTGTTTTTAGTTTGTAGTTATTTAAACTCATTTAAATTAAATTCCATTTAATAATCCACTTATTTAATCAATATTCTTTAAGCACCTATTGTATGCTTAGCATTTTTTATATAATTGGAACATCAGTAAACAAAACAAGTCATGTTCACTTGTAGGCACAGACATTAGTCCTGAGTCTTTCAAGAAAATTTTTTTTTGATTATTCTTTGCATCATCTGAGATCGAATTCAAACAGACTGCCAACTTTACCATCTCAATATTTTATTAATGAAAAAAGTCTTTAGAATCTTGTGCAAGGACATCTATAATAAATCCTCTTTGATTCAGAATAGTAAAGAATATAGAGTATTGAAGAAAAGAAAGCGTTCGAGAAAAAGGAGATACCCAAGAGAAATCTTGTTCTTCTATTTACCTCAGTTGCAATTAAGTATCTATGTATTATACATTTGCTATACAGTGACTATGGGAGCATTTTAGCAGTTGACATGGCTCAGAAATGATCATTCTTGCACTATATCAAGTTTTAAAAATTTGACTCCCAAATTGTTAATAATAAAATTGTAATAATTTTTTTTGTTAAAATTCAAGATTTATTCTGGAATTCAAGGAGTTTGATGGGATATTTGGCCACAGCCTTGGCTGAACAGTACTTTCAGCATTCGGCCACTTACTATGACATAAAAAATGTATATTCTGAGGTCCTTTACCATCAATTGCTTTTTCCAAAGACAGGAGCAAAAAGATGAGAATAACAGATGTATAATGTCTGCATAACAGTAACATGTCTGGCTCATGCCAGTCTTTTAACCAGTTAGATGTGTTCCCAACCCCAGATAAACTATATAGTGGGCAAGACTTACATGAGTCAGTTTACCTGGTCTTTGGCCTTCTGCCAGGTGGGAGAGTCCCTTAGTCCCTTAGCAACCACCACACACCAGGATAAATTCTTAAGAACTTGGAGTTACAAAGCCAACTTATTCAAGGCCATCATTTAAACAAAGCTTATTTAAACAGCATACAACAAACATTTAAAATTAATATATGGAATACTTTTCTATTGGTCTTAATTTATGCCGTTGTGCTCGGAACCTCCTCCTCATCTCACCTGCTTTCCTTTTCAAAGCTCAATAATGGCCTTCTCAAGTGCATACTTTCTGAACTAGTTCCCAGTGAGTTGAGGACATATCAGTAGTTATCTGTTGTGATGATTGCCTCATAGTGCTTGGGTAATTACAGTGAGTCTCAAATTTGTCATTCATTAGAATCATCTGTAGAGACTGTTGAACCACAAACTAGTGGGTTCTACCCTCTGATTGAACAGGTCTGGAATGGGGTCCAAGAATTCACATTTCTGACAAGCTCCCATATGAAGCTAATACTACTGATTTGAGACTACACTTTAAGGACCATGGATATACTATTGTATGTATGAATTAACTTTTTGTTTCTCTACTTGTCCATGAGTTTATTAAAAGCAGATCAAATTCAGTTTTATGTCAATTTCTAGAATCTAAAAAATATGTCACATAACAGATGTATTATAAAAATCTGTTGATTAAATGTATAATGAGATTTATTCAAAAGCACTATTTTAAGTGTATAAATGTTTGCAGGTTTTGTATTTGTGAGCCATTTATTTTACCTCTGGAAGCCACTAGCTATTTTCTGGGAAACTGAAATTTCCCTGTTAACTTTAGTATAAAATCTGGAACACTTATGCAGGAAATTTGGAATTATTTACTTTATTAATCACTAGCTAATATCCCTTAAGTAGAAAAACTCACAGGACTAAAATGGCATCATTCATGCTAAAAGCCTATGACAACAAACCTAGATTTAATATCTGATTTAATTGCAATTTCAACCTCTCCCAGAAAATAATCTTAACCAACCAATATGAAATTTTCTGGTCAAGCAATAGTAAGGTAATCTGTCACGTGGGAACTCTGTACCCCATGTGAAAAGGAGAGGCAATCTGCCTGATTAAAACCCATCCCCTTTTCTTCTCCCAAAGAAAAGATGTCCCAACCCAAAGTAATCCTTTATTATTATTATTTTTTTTTGTTAATAGCTCCTTGCCCCACCTTTCCTTTTATAAGACCCTTCCATTTTGTATAACACTGAAGAATGCCTTTCTAGTTGCTAGATGGGATGCTGCTGGATTCAGGAATTGCTTAATTGGAACCAATTAGGTCTTCAGATTTATTTGGTCAAATTTTGTTTTTCAATGTGTCAAAGAGAGTTTTAGATTAATGTTTTACTTATAGGAAAATATAAATACATTCTTTCTCATTAGTGTATTTGGCTTGTATGTATTCTCATAAAAAAAAAAACACCCTTAGCAAAAATTTCAGATAATAATAATCATCTTTACCAGTGCCTTAAAGTGAAGTTGCATAGAATACATGTGAAATAGTACTCAGTGGTATCAACTGTTAAAGCTATCCTGCCTCTATGAGGCAGTGATCTAGGAAAGCAATAGAAACAATAAATAACAGTGGGTAAAAAAGGGGCCACATACTAAACCGGACTAGCTCAGGAGAGGCCTGCATGGTGGGCCTTCCAAACTCAGAGACCGAAAGTAAGTAACTACATGGGATGGTCTGAATATAAAAATTCCTAACTAAAAGGGTCATGGCAGGTAATCATGTCTTGGGCCTCTAGCTTCCTTGACAAAGGTCAACCTTTACCTTAAGTAAACCTGTCTAGTGTCTTTCTGACTTTAAGATCAAATACCTTTGGAGTGTCAGAGTGATCTCATTTTTCTGAATCCCTCAGGGTACAAATTCATCTGTATGCATCAGAGCCCATAGAACTCCTTATTGTTATCTTGTTGTCCACATACCTTCTCTATGTTATGTAAATGTTAACTATCCCTTACCCAGCTACATAAAAGAAGTATGTGTCTTTCCACTTTACCCTTTACCCAGTCTCAGAAACTTCTCCACTTTATTTTCTCCTGCCCCCTTAATCTACCACCAATTAATTTAATTTAATATACCCTCCGCCCCCACACACACTTTATATCTGTCTCCTCCTAGGTTTCTAATGTATAAAATAGGATGCAAGACTTCCACCCTCTGGAGCATGTGCTCAATCTGTTGACATTTTGCTTCCTGACAATTGTCAGTTTAGCTCAAATAAACTCAAAACTTCTCTACAGGTTTGGATGTTTCTTATGTCGAAATGACAAACATAGATAATTCAAGTAGAAACGTAACACAAGTTTTCTAAATTGCCACCAATAACCACACCCTCCAAAAGGGAAAGCAAATGAATCAAAACAGAAATTCCTAGAACACTTTCTGCAAAATTGAATATAGAGGAGGATGAAGGAGAAGAATAACCGACAGAGCAGTGAAGCAACTACTTGCCCCAACATACAATCTACGTCATCTAAAACAGCACTCTATTTAATACTGGTCCACAGAACAATAAGGTCCCTATTGAAGTCTCCTCTCTTTTCATCAACATTTCTCCTGGACCCCGCCTCACACAAAGGCAACCTGCAAAACAACAAGCTTTGCTGGGTTGGACTTTCCTTCCCAGGCAGGTTACCCAAATGTTCCCCTTGCCATGTAGAACTGAAGAAGCTGAGGGTAAGACTAGGCAAAAATTTGGTTCATGGACTACTGAATCAAAATACAGCTTAGGGTACATGATGCCAGAAACAAATATTTTGAAGTAAATCTGAAATTAAAGGTTAAAAGTGTTGATAACACCATGCACACTTAGCTTTCTCCCCACTCCTATTTCTTGCTTTAAAATTTTTCTTATTCTTTGCCCAAATATTTGTTGACTTGAGAACAGATGAAAGGACAGAGACAAAAAAAGAAACAAAAAACAAAACCCAAAACAAAAAACAAACCCAAAAACATTTTGTCTGTGACTTACTCTTTGGCTTATGTTCATTAAAATGATAAAACTGAATGAGGTAATTTTTATGCTGCTCTTTTTATTTTTCTCTCTTCATTTCACTTTTAAATTGCTCTTTTTCTTTCCTTACTTTCTCTAGATGCATCTTTTGTTGTTAGCACTACTGTAGTTCAAAAGTCTTTTCAGATGTAAAATTCTCTCCTGCATTTATTGTCTGGCTTTTAATTTTTAATGTCTCTTATTTTCTTCCCCCACACCTACCACTTGTGTTTTTCTTTTCCATGGATTTGATTTCATTGGCAGCTGGCATTGTTTCCATTATTTCATCCTGCTCACAAAAATATTGTCAAAGCACTCACCTCTGTTTTACCCCAGAGGGGAAACTAGCGGGTAAAGAATTCGCTACACCTTTCCTTTCTTTCAAAGAACAGATAGCTATTTGGCGTGAAATGTCTCTCCTCTGTAAAATTTCTTTATATTTCCCTTTAATAATTAATCTAGTCTTTGTTATTTAAAAGAGCAGTGCTACCCTCTACTAAAGATGTGTTCTATGTTGGAATCTTGTGAGTTCTTACCACCCTTAGAAAAGCTAAATATTTAAGGACTGGAGAAAGATAAAAAACATGGTAGAAAACACTGTTTCCTATTGTATTTCTTCTCTTTCTTTTTGAAAAATTGTGTAAGACTTCAAATTTTATAGAAATGCTTTAATCTCATATTAACATGACTTCTAGCCTTCATGAAACCCAAAACACTTAAACAAGTAGGTAATATACCAGACTATATTTCCTAAAATCTAAAAATATATATATTTTAAAATTTACTGAAATAGGCTTATGCCTAGGAGATGTGTTTCAATGTGTTATCAGTAAATTTTGGTCAATGAAATTTTCTATTAATTTTGTGGAGACTTTTCCAAAGCAGAAAATGGTGGTATTAGTGACTTGTAAGATATTGGCCTTGTTGATATAGTATGTGGAATGGAACAAAAAAGAGACTTCTTTATTTAGTCTCCTTTAGTCTCAACTAAACCTGTGCCTTAGAATTATCCAGAGAGTTAAAAAAAAACACAACAAACCTCTAGGTACCAGAGATTAACTTGCAGAGATTTGATTTCAGTTGACTTGGAAGGGGGTAGGGGAAGGAAGTATTTTAAAATAACCTCCCAGATGACTCTAATGCACAATCAAAATTGTGAACCATTCATTTAGCATCAGATGGATAATCTGTGGATGTGCATACAGGCCTAAGAGCATTTTCATGGCACTAGGCAAACTATTGCTTGTCAACGTGTGTCCTTTTTTTGGGTATATCTCTTGGAGTTCTAAAAGATGCCTTGAGCTCTGGGCCCCAAAATGGTGAAGTTTTGCACAGCTGTTACTTGCCACTTCTTTGAGAATGAATGTAAATGTCCGAAGTATTGATGAATGTCAACGTGAGGGGATTAAAGAGTGGGAAAAGCAGAGAGCATCCTTTACAACGTGGAACAATGAAAGAGAATGTGCATGCTTTTGTTTCTGAATCTGGCAGACCGTGCCACTAATCTAGTTATATCCATCATAGCAACCTTGTCCGCAAACTTATTGTTGCCTGTCTATAGAGATGTGACATTAAGGAGCCCATATCCTGTGTTATTTATTTGTTTACAGGTTAATTGCTCAAAATATTGATCTCTTGGGCTCATTTTCCCATTCTTTTTCAAATACCCTTTCAAATCAACAAACATGAACCAGGACAGTTTTGCTACACAGGGGGACTATTAAATGATGCTGATTCTTTCTCCTTGGTGGCTTAAAAATAATCACTCTTCCAAGAAAACATAATCCAGTGTAAATATTGCTACCACTACAAAAGTTGCTGCAGGGTTTCAGGTCCTCACTTTTGGAAAAAACTAATTGGGAGACACCAAATTTTTGACCAGTTGTCCTTTTGATTAATTTAGTAGTGAATATATAGAGGCAGGCCCCTAAGTTGCCATGAAATTGTGTAAATTTTTCATAGAATTTACTTGAAGATGAAACACTCAGCTGTGTGAGAGCTTCTGGTGGACTCAAAATCTGCCTTTAAAAATACAATAAAAAAAAAAAAAGCTTAATTCCGAGCAGTGAGGATACAAATTGTCATCTGCCCCCCATTTTCTCCTTCCCATAATTGCAATTACACAGTAACCACTGCCTTAATTATGTAATGCATTTGTTTTTTAATTAGCAAAAAGAACATTCAAAGCCTGCTGCTTGACCTGTGTGGGAGTCTGTGATGATAAACTGGATTAGGGAGCTTGTGAAAGGATTTTAATTCTCTTGATGGGATTATGTGTCCACAGAGTTAGGTGACTCAGAGGCTGAAAAGCATTGTGGGGAGGCAGCACCTAAAGTGGAACTTCTGGGATGAGGTCAAAATCTAGGAATAAGCACAAGAAATCAATGCAGAATCTGGAATGCCTTCTGAGGGTGAGGGCAGGGAAACTGTTATGAGCTAAGAACTAGAAAACTGAATGTGAGGAGAAAGAAGATTCCAAAGTTGAAACTTCAGTAAGCAAAGCAGGGCCAAGAGCAGGAGATGGAAGTAGAGACCCAGAAAGGAATTCCAGGAGCAAAGGTATTAAAATAGGAATAAGAATTGGCAGAGGCATCAGAAGTGAAATGAGATGAGGAGAGATGGGCAAGGGTCCTGGATGAATTCAGCCAGGCAAGAAAAGGTTGCTGCAGTTGCTTAAATTCTGCTGTTGATTTTGTACTGTTATTTTTATGTATTCTTTTTTCCTTTGGTATTATGATTAAGAAACACATTTTATTCTTGCAGGATGTGACGGCATTTGTTACTAGACAAAGAACATCCCATCAGTGGATAATCTATTCTTTTAACATGGGGTGCAGCCCATGTTAAATGAGTTTTTTGGGGCTATCTTTTTTCTTGAGTACAACTTCCATCTTTTTTCCTCATGCTAAGAATCTAGATATCTCTAGGATCATATCTGCACATGTGTCTAATGAAGTGAAATGTGTTTTCTTAGCCATTATTGAGCACAGGTAGGATGGCAGAGAATGAGTGTGGAACTTTCTGGAACTTCAAAGTTCTTAGCCATTACTGAAACTTAGTGATATTATAATCAGTTAGGAATGTGACCCACTATAAGCAACAGAGATCCCCTAAATACTGGCTTTACCACTCAGAGATTTATTTGTTTCTGATACCAAGAAATCCAGGGCTGGACAGTTTGGAGATGGTTCCCAGCGATGTTCTCTTCTGTACACCTTGATTGTGGAGGCCTTCTTATCATGCTTATGGACATAGGGTCTCTGAGTAGCTCTCACTTTAGAGTTCCAGGCAATAATAAGAAGAAACAGTGTTCTGTTGGCATGTATGAAGTTGGGGGGTCCTCTCTTATAACAGGGATCCTGTTTGAACACCAATCATCCTAACTGTGTCACATGACCACCTACAGCTGCAGGCGAGTGTAAGGAGGTAAGCATTTTTATTTGGGCATATTGTCACCCTTAAGAAAATGGGGAGCTTTTTAGTTAGATGGTGAAGAAGATCCTGGGTGTCTCACAAACGCTTATGGATAAATGCAGGAGTAGAGGCATTCTAAACACCTGAGAATTAGACCAATTACAGAACCAATGTCTAACTTAATAGTGAGATCAGTTTGATAATCTTTACATTAGTCATAGTCAGTGGATAAAGTCTGAGACAATTTTCTCCATAAGGGTGTCGATGTTTCTGTAAATTAAAAAAATATATCTTAAATTATGATGAGTTTTATGTTTGCATTAGATTCGCAAATAGGATTAAAAAGGTCTTTTCTTTTTGTATGTTTATAGAGGAATTACTCATTCCACTCATTTTAAGCCAGAAACAGAACATTGGGTCTTTAGTAATATGGAATTTTACCTTGTAGTTCTATGTGATATTTATTCTCAGAGAGCATTGTGTTTATTTCAAAAATAGTGCCAAGCCTTATACTTACATAGAATGACTCTAGAAGTATATAACTGCATTTCTGTATTCTATAATTATTAGGTACATATTTATTGTTTCCCCTTTTTTCTTGTGCAAAGATGGCTCACTAAATACTCTTTGAACTTTAATTTTTTTTTCATTTTCTATTTCTTGGAAATAAGTATTCAGTTCATGGCGACCCCTCCTCATTCATTTTCATGGCTGCTGAGTATTCAGTGTGTGGATGTATCATAGCGTGTTCCATCAGTCCTCTACATATGAAAGTTTAAGTTATTTCCAATATTTAAAAAAAAATTGAAAGTAAGTTTTTGCATATGTGCTTTGATATTGTCATGTGCATTTCTTCAGCATACATTCTTAGAATAAAGATTGCTGCGACAAAATATAAACATATTAGGAGTTTTGGTAGACATTGCCAAATTCCCCTCCATTAAGATTGTGATAGTGTGGATCTCTGTCCCTTATTGCTGCTAAAACAGATTACCATAGACTGGGTAGCTTAAACAACAACCATTTATTTCTCAAAGTATGGAAAATGGGAAGTCCAAGTTTGAGGCACTGGCAGATTTGAGGGCCCTCTTCTGGGCTGCAGACTCCCGACTGCTCACCGTATTTTCACACAAGGAAAGAGGGCTGGAGAGCTCTCTCTGGTCCTTTTTCTTTTTCTTTTTTTTAATTTTTTTAAATTTTAATTTAATTTAATTTAATTTTTTTAAATTTATTTTTTCAAATACATTTGTCTCTGCCTCCCCGCCACCACTTTCCCTTGCCCCTTCCCCGCTTCCCTCCCTCAGCTCTTCCCCTTTGGTTTTGTCTATGAGTCTTTGCTATATGTTCCCTGACTTTCCCCTTCCCTTCCTTTTCCCTGCCCCTCCTCCCTCCTTCCCTCTTGTCTCTGTTGTAAGAGCACTAATTGCATTCATTAGAGCTCTACCTTTAGGACCTAATTACCTCCCAAAGGCCACACACCCCTAATACCATTGCCTTGGGGGTTAAGGTTTGAAGACAAACATTTTGGAAGGAGCGCAAACATTCAGTCTATTGCAGTTGGCATCCCAATCGCCTCACCAACACAGTGTTTTCTTATAGTCTAAAATTTTTGCCAATCTGAGAGGTAAGCAATGGTCTCAGTAAGGTTTTCGTGTGTTTCTATTATGAGTGATGAGAAACATCCTTTCTATGTTAAATGGCCACTTGCACATGTTTTTGTGAATTGTCTGTTCATGCATTTTGCCACTTTTTCTATTTATTGCCTTTCTGAAACCCTGCTGTTTTTCTTACCCTACTGCAAATAGCCACAGAGATCTGAGGAAGGAAACTGTAGTATTATGTGTAAGCAGTAGCTCATGAATGCTTGTCTTGGGTTTGGTGCCAGGTTAGTTGCTCAAGAATGAGCTAGGTGATACAGACTAACTCTAGCTTCAGTTTTGTAATTCTGTAGGACTGGGGGGGGGGTCCCAGGATTCTAGAGCTCTAACAACTACTCCTGGTGGTTTAGGTGCCCAGCCACAAGTGAGAACTACTGACTGTTCTTCCTCTTGTTCCTGAACAAGACCAGCTTCAGGACCCTTCACTGGGAAGAGAATAGGCTGCTTCAGACCTCAGGATGTACCAGAATGTTTTAGTACCTACACATTTTACCAGGTCAGCTTCGTCCTCTCTGGGGAGAACAGCGGTGCTGTTCAATCCATTTCTGGTCCTCCAAATGCTGCTGGATCGCCTTGGCATCTTGCCCTTGAGAGCAGGTACAAACCCGGTATTGGATAAGGCCCCTAGTGCTTTTCAGTTCTCCAGGCTGGCTTCAGATTGCCCACCTCACTTACTGTTTTCATGTTCCTGGCCTTCTTATTTCTTGGATTTCTACTATCATTTCTCAGGAATATCTCAGGCTCTGCTTCTTTGGGTGACATGATTTTTACATTACTGACTTTGGTTCACCCTGTTCCTTATGCTTTATTATGGTGTCTTGGTTCTTACTGCTCCTTTGGCTCTGGGGAAAGAATTCTCACCCTCTTGGGACAGAGGACACGAGTGCTCCATTATTTCTCTGTGGTAGAACATAGGGGCAGCAGCAATCTGATTTGAATGTGGGCTTGAAGATGTGTTTGCATAGTAAGGGACTAATGTCTACTTAGGTTCTGTGTTCATTCAGATGGAGTCCATGGAAATTGATATATCAATGCTTCCTGGGGTGGCCCTGGCATATATATAGTAGGCTGGGCCTCAGTATGTGAATACATTTTATTCCTAGATAACAACACAATATTTGACAACCCAGTAAAAGGCTAAGTTTCTGGTCCCCATATTTTTCTAGCTGCAATCCTTTCTGCATGAAAAGTAGGCAGAACTAGATCATGTAGAGCAATATTTTCACTATTTTGAAATGGGGAGAGCTATATATAATGATATTTTTCTTCTTACTCAGAAAAGAGATCATATTCTTATTTTTTTTTAAAGTGACAATTTAGCAAGATTGAAAGGGTGTACTTGTTAAAAGAGGAGATGTGAGAGTAGTTGAAGGTGCTGGCAGGGAATTACTGGCAGGAGAGCAGGGCTGGTTGACCCAGGCAGAGAATGTTTCCATATTGGGTGCACCTGGGTTTTCTTGTCTTTGATTTTCTGAAACTCTGGCCTAATTCTTATATTTATAGAATTTTACCTTTAATTTCAGAATCACCAAATATAAGGTGATATTAATATAAGACCAGAAATCACTTAGAGAGAGAAGCTAAAGCCCAGGTGTGACTTAAATCTGAGACATGGCCAAGTGTCACAGAAAGTGGAAAAACTGAATCAACTGTACTGTTTCTTCAGGTGAAAAGGCCACAAAAGTCACAGATGTTTAAGCTTGAAAGAAAACTTCTTAGAAGCGTTTTCTTGTGTATAGTCTGTATATTCTTTTGGAATTATATAATATCCCCAGGGAAAACAAGGATCTCAGATAATTTTCTTTAAAAATATTTATTTCAGTCATTAAAAGTAATATATTTCTCTTGCTAATGTAAAGAAAACAAAATCTTTTTTCTTTTTTTAAAATCATTTACTTCCTGGGTTGGTCTGCCCTCTAGGTGTATATCATTTACAATTGATTGAAACTGAGTTGGCTTCCTTCACTTGTGTAATTGGCTTTCAGTCCTTCTCTAGAACTTCACTCTTAGTTCTTTCATGTAGCTTTCTCTTACCCAACTCCTTTTTCCCTTAGAGAACACTATTTATCTTTACAGAAGTTATAGAATATGTGTTATTATTCATTTCTACAGTCTTTTGCTATGGAGTCTCATTACTGCAAACAAATCGCGAGTAGATGGTCTTTAATATCCTCCTGAAGCATATTCATTTTGTGTGACCTGGTAAATACCATTATTCAATAAACATGGCATTGCTAATTAAATCTAATTGGTAGTTTGGTCATTTACCCCTCAAAAGTGGCAAGGAATTAAATGACATTCTTGTATTTTCGTTGGTCTGCTACAATTAGACTAATGACATGGAAACAAAGTACTTACGTTTAATTTGTGGAAGCCACTAATCCTTGCCTTCCTATTATTCAGTTTGTTCATGACATTGAGCCAATGGTGCCATAGAAATAAAGGCATTGTACCTGAAAGGCAAAGACGTTTGGATCTGTCTCATAAAATTCCAGTAGATCTTGAGCACCCTTTAAGATAGGGAAGAATTGAGCTCCAAACTGAGTGAAATTCAGCAATATTTAACAGAAGAAGTTTTGACTTGGTATGTAGTCAATAAGTGGTAGCTATGTTAAAAAGATGCTGCTTTTTTTTTTTTTAAACTGAAGAGAGATTATTTTTTAATCTCTACTGAGTAAAGAATAGGGTGGCGGGGTAGGGAATGTGGTTAGGTTAGACACCAGAAAGTGTTTCCTTCTGGTCAGGATTTGTGTGTGTGTGTGTGTGTGTGGTTATAAACTCTCTTTTTCGTAAGAGAAGTGGTTTTCAGCATGTAGAGACAACTGCAGTCTTTCTTGAGGTGACCTAAATGCTGTGTTATCTCTAATATGACAATGTCTGTATTTTGGGTTCTACTGTATACATAATTAGCTTGCAATTTTTAAACTTTAAAACCCTAGTAAAATATTGAACACAAACAGGATGGGTGACCTGTACAGCCTTTGAAATCTTTGATGGGAATGATGTCATGGTCTATAATATGATGAAAAATATTTTCTTCAAAGACTTTCATTTCTGCCTCAAAATGAAATTATAAGATGGATTTTTAAAAGGCTAATTTATTTGTAAGAAAAGTCAGTACACAATCAAACTATGCATAACACACATAAGGTCAGTCAGGATCCATTATTAGCTATCACGTGATTCTCTATGGTGGACCCAGGACTGGAGTTCACTGGGAAATCAGTTTCTCCAAGTACTATATGTAGCTCCCTTGCTGGAAAAGACTGAGTGAATGAAGACAAAGGGTAGTCCATATCTGCTTAGGCCATTATTGCATACGTAGGACAAATACATGAACAATAAAATTCTCTCATTTGTTTATTTGAACTGAGAAACATGAAAGGAAGTTGCTACTTAGTGGCAGAACCCAAGGTCAGAGAGAATACTAAGAGTTATAGCAAACTTATGAACCAATATAAGCCATGGAAGTTTAAGAGTCTCTTTTTGGTGAAAAGCCAAGAGTGGAACAAGCATCCCCCCCAAAATTGGAATTTTCAAAAGGGGAGATTTTAGGGCTTTTAGCGTCTAGTTTCTTGAAACCTCTTGCAAATACTCACCCAATCTTGAGATTCAAAATACTTATTTTATTGTTAAAAAACATTTCACTTTATTTGCAATTTTATTTATTCTCTTTGCAGCCAAAGTAGCCATGGTAATCAGTTTTACCTAAGCACAAATAATTTTTTGCAGGGATCTATCCGATGCTATATTTTTCACATTCTTTGTTTCATTTATTGTACTTCATTTTATAGCAAGTACATTTCCCCTCAAGTACAATATTTATTATTGTGAATAATTTTAAAAGATATGCTAGTATAAATTTTGAAAAACTGAAAATAAAATACATTTCAATATTTTAATCCAAACTCATTTACTAAAATCTATTAATTTTAATAATTGCAATGTATCTTATGTGCTTTTGTTGGGGGAGGGATTATAACAAATCACATTCATGGTTAACAGAGGGATAATGATGAGGAATTTAATGAAAGGGAAAAAATGCCCTACACGTGTGCAAGTAATAAGACATTTGATGCAGCTTTTAAGTTTCTATATGTATCGGTATCACCTCATTGACCTATGCAAGAAATTGTTTCATTTTATTGGATAATGGCTCCCAATTGGAGACTTTAAAATGTGTTCATGGAAAGCGTTTCTGTTACTCTTGATGGAGTCTCATCTTCACCCAGGGTGGTTATGGCCCTGGGCCTTCCCGCCCTGCAGTCCTTTCCGAGGCATTGAATTCTCAGGTGTTATGGGCAAGATGGAGGCACAGGAGGAGGCAGAAATCTTTTTATGTGACTTCCCGTGTGCCCGTGGGGGTCTTGTTGTCCTTTAGGCTCAGTCTGATGCTCGTGATATCTGCCACATGCGGATTTCCACCCAGATGGTGTGCCCAGTTTTCTCTGGGTGACATTGACACCCAAAAGACACACCCCGTAGAGAAGAGCCATGTTACCTTTTCTTTCCCTAGCAGCACCTACCTCAGATCCTTGTTCAGATTGGACATCCCATCTATTGGTCCAGCAACTGCCTGGGCGTTTTCGGTCTACTTTTGTATTCTTTTTTTGTGGAGCTTGGGTGGTTTCATTCGTGTTGAGTGCTGTGGAGGCCCAGGGCAAGGTGCTCAGGAACACCAGACCCTTTAAGCTCCCTTGGTGTAAGTGGCTCTGGGGCTCCGCATCTTTCAGAAATCTCTAATCCAGGAAGAGACATCATTCTTTACGTTCAAAGATGACCTCTGAACACTAAGGGAAACCGAAGCACCCACTTCCTCCTCTCCACAATGGGGGAAACGGACCCAAAAATGATGACACAATATAGCTTCGGAGCCCCGGCACGCCCCTCTCCGGGGCACCATCAGCAAGGGCCTGGGGGTCCCGCAGCTCAGTCTGGCCTCCAGCCAGAGAGCTAGACGTCGTTAACTCCGTCTTTCCGGAGCCTCCATTCTCCATAAATTATTACTTTGGTTTTTTGGAGGGGAAACACCCCTGATTCAGTTATCTTCACAGACACCGTAATGCTCATCTTATCCGACTCCCTGCTGATTTTAGGATGTGGGGGTCGGTGGGGGAATTGCGCAGTCAGTGGAGATTCTGCACCAAGCCTTTCAACAAGCTCTGCAGGGAGATGCTGGCTCCAGCTCTGTCTGAGGACAGCTCCCTGTCGTTGGGGGATAACTTTTGCCTTTTGTCCAGAACAACACAGAAAATCCCTATTTACCTATACACCAGAGACTATATTGGTCCCCAAACCTCAATGTTTTATTCATTGCTTTTCAATAATTGGAACTTACTAAACATTTGTTATAAATAAAGACAGGAAGAGTTTGGATAAGTTCCTTTTTAAGAAAAAATTTAAGAAGTTTCTAAGAAAAATGGAAAATGTCTGATAGAATGAATGGCTATATAGAGGTTAGAATGGATTTATGGGAAGGAATCTGGTCCAAGTAATCTGACACAATCCCCTGCTGACGTTCTCTGATGAAAATTAATGATTGAAAGATGATGCATCAAAATATTGTATGTAATTTAACTTGGGCAAAGTCATGCATCTTATAAAATAGTAGAGAAAAGGGATTTGGGAATCAGTATTACACCAAATAACCAGTGAATAAAAATAAATATTGAATTTTAGGCTGTGCCTATACAAGATGAAGATATCAACTATTTTGGCATGTGTGTTTTAAAAAAAATTACTTGACTTCTATTTGACTGAATTGACCAAATTGACTTGCTGTTTTGGAATCATGGAAAAAGAGGTGTGATATGCTATTGAATGAGACTAATTAAATATACAGATGGGTTTGGGTATTTATGGAATTTTTGATATTTAATAGACTCTCTGTGGGATTAACTTTGTGTAATTAACTAGTTTACATTTCCTTTAAATTTTTCTCTTTTTTTTTTTTCAAGTAGGGAATTATATTTGGAGTAGAGTAGATTTTAGGAAAATTTGCAAAGAAGGAGTTACCAGTTTCTGCCTTTTGTAGATACCAGGTCCTCCAAAATTCAGGAAGACCCTCACTCCATTTCAGAAGCATTCATTACTGAAATTGTGGTGCATTGGTTCTTCACTCTGTCCCCGGCTAGACATGGTAAGCTATTTAAAGATTACACTATGTTTATCTTTGCATCACCAGCAACTGTCACAGCCTAGAACACAGTAGGTGCACAATAATGGCTTAATATATAAGAGAATAATCATTAGCAGCCTGCATACCAGTCTGACAATCTAACCCTGGTATTTCATTTACCTGGAGGAAGATCCCAGCTACACAAATGCTCTTAAATTTGAGGTTTCTTCCTGCCCCTGGTGATATTATCCAGTTTCTGATTGATCGATGAGTCATAATAGAGATTAGGGTTTTCTCCAGAAATGCCTGCCGAGGCCCTAACTTCCCAGGATTTGCCAGCTCCCTAGCCAGCCTGGACCCCTACCATTAACCCTCAATGGCAGACCCATATCAAACTGCGCACACCTCCTGAGAGCCATTGCACAACCTTCTGTGTGACCATACCTATTGTCCGAGGGAGGCTCCTGCTTCCATGCTTGTGACTGGAGTCTTAATTGGCTCAGAATCTTTGAATATTGCTGTCACTCAAAGATGAGTTTTAACTTTCCTGTTGCTTTTAGATACTGGAATTTTTACTGTGGGGATCAATTTTAGCTCATAGGAAGCTAGTTCTCAATTTGATTTAGTCCTGTGGCTCCAGAATAATTTGCCTCTCTTCCTTTCCTTGGCCCACAGGCCGATAGGCAGGTGAGATAATGTTCAAAAGTCTCCGAGCTAAAGTCACGCTGGGATAGGATAGCCTCTTGTACTGCTCTGTTCACCTTCCAGCCACCACTTTTGTCCAGCAAGAGCTTGCCACACCCTCTGCCCTCAGGAGGCTGAGAGGCTTCCAACGTACACCAATGTTAGTGCCCTACTGGCCAGGGTTTTCCCTTGGACCAGCCACCTGCCTCTATTTCATCCCCTCAGAACCATGGTCTCTGTTCCCTGGATTGATCAGAGAAATTGGATAATAATTGTTTAACACAAACTGCAAATTTTGTAGGTCTCATGTACTGTATTGAAACAACACTAGAATCTATAAATGCATCGCCCAAAATTATTGAACTGTGTGAGATTCGGTACATACAACAAGAGCAAATGAAAAAAAAAACAAAAACAACCTGTTAAATCTATTGACTCATCTGAGTAACATGGTTGATGACTTGTGATGAAACACAAACACCTATTGTGGAAAATATTTCAAAGAATGAAAACAACCTTTTTATTTGAAAAGGAAAGGGTAATATTTGAGGGATTTGGGTAACTTTAAAAAAGATGTATTTATCATTTTCTTTCTTTCTTTTTTTAATTGTAATTTTTCTATTACCATTTATGTCCCTAATAGCCCCCTCCCCTTGCAATTACCCCTCTGTTGTCCATGTCGATGAGTCTTTTTTTCTTTTTGCTTGATCTCTCCACCCACTAACCACCCTGCCACCCGCCCAGAGCTGCCAGCCTGCTCTCTATCTAGAGTTTGTCTCTGTTTTGCTTGTTAGTTCAGTTTGTTCATTAGATTCCACATATGAGGGAAATCATATTGAGGATTTTCTGGTCATCTCTCAATAATTTAAGCTTTCTAATGGTAAAAAGGCAATAGAGTTTTGATAAAATTAACATTTATTCCATGCGAATTCTCTATCCTTGTCTATTCATCAATGTGATACTCATCTCAGAGATTTGGTGGCTACCCTACCCCCCAAAACCCCCATCAAAACAATTTATTCTTTTTATTGTGTTTTCAGTGATAGTTAATCTGAAACTTGCCCCATTTCCCTCACTATCTCAAACACACTTTACTTACCTTTTCCTTAACAGATACCAATAAATGTTATATTACTGAAGTGATTACAACCATCTGATAAACTACCTCTATTCAATATTTCTTCACATTTTTACCAAATGTTTTTATTCCCTTAACCTTATGGAAGAAGAACTATCTCTTCTTGGCAAGACTAATCCTCTTCTTTTGCACAGAATTTCACCCCCCAGCTTCCAATAAGACACTGTTACAGAGTTAGGTGCTGTAACAATGCAGATATCTTTAGGTCTCCTATAAAAATAACCCTTCATTCTCTCCCTTTATCACTGAATACTGTAGTCTTGTATCTCTTCCCTCTCATTGTAAAACTCAGTAGAATAGTTTTTGAGCACAACTTTAACCTATCCCTTCCTTAATGAATTCCATCAGCCTTGGATGGGTATCAACCTACTCAAACAGTTTTAACTTAAGAATTAAAAAAAAAATCTCTTAATAAGCCCTACGTGTTTTTCCTGGGCTCCATCTTCTCCAACCTCTTTGCATTACATGGCACAATTAGTCTCTTCTCTCTTCTTGGGTAGGTCTCTTTGCTTTCATAACAACACATTCTCTGAATTCCCTTGCTACATTTTTTAAAATAACAGCTTTATTGAGATATAATTCACATACCATATGAATGACTTTTAGCTAACAGAATGTGAATGAAAGGTATGCATGCCATTCCAAGACTCCTCTGTAGGCACTTGCAGTGCTACTTTCTATGCTATGTCCATTTTTGGTTTGATAGTGGAACTATAAGCCACCATGTTGAGGGTGGTGGAGGCACTGGATGGAATTAAAAAAGGAAGTAGTCTGGGAATCACTGCTTGGAGAGGAGCCTACTGCCACTCAGGAGCACTTCCTTGGACTTGATGTGGGCAAGCAATGCATGCATTTATGTTTAAACCATTGTTCTCTTTCAGGTTTGTTGTAATAGAAGCTAATGTTACCTAAACTAACATAATGGCTATAGCAATTACGAATGCTCCATCAGCATGTGAAAGTCAGCTGTGCCACCTTTCAGTATTTTTATTTGCCAAATTCATTATTGAAAAACAATGTTTATTTAATTTTCCTTACTCTATTACTATAAGTAAATATTTTATATATTAATTTGCTTTTTTTTTTTTTTTTGGAAATTGCCTGATTATTTCATTGTTAATGCTTCTCTGAAGGGGTTTTCCATATGGATTCTTTGCATTTAAGGACATAATATTTTATCTGTCATACAGATTGCCAATACTTTTTTTCTCATTTTTTTTACTTTGTCATACTTCTTATTTTTTGCTGCTTAGAAATTTAATAATTTTATATAAAAAATTCCTTTATGGTTTTCTTTTATGGTTCTCATTTATTGTTTCTAATTTTGTGTCATTTTTGAAAACTCTCTGGAATTATATTCTAGTAGTCTCATAACATTTAAAGAAATCAATCAGGAATTTAATTTAGTACAAAATTCTTTCTTTTCTTTAATATTTGGCCCAAAATGTTACCGAGAGGTAATTTATTACCTAATTAATAAATATTTGTTATAGTTGATTGTCTCCTTTTAAGAATTTAGGTGAATTAGATCAGTAGTTCTAACCACTGTATATAATGTGATCCTTACATTAGCATATTCAGCGTCACTTGGAAACTTACTAGAAATACAATTAGGCCTGAGTCCCATTCCAGACCTACAGAAGGGTCCAGCAGTCTGTGTTTTAATAAGCTCTCTTGGTGATTCCAATGCAGGTTAAAGCTGACAGGCCCTGGGATAGAACATAGGTATGGCCACTCCCATCAAAAATATCTGAGAAATATATATATTTTTCTTTTTTCATGTTAACAAAGCCCACTGCTGAGGAAGCATGATTCTCTCCTTATTTTTGGCAGAGGAAATAGAAAAGTATATGTTCAAGTCTACCCCTTCTGGGGCAAAATCATGATTGCCATGAGATCCTGTCTCTTGGGACTCAGCCTCCACTCTGTGCTCATCCATGCAGGATGTTTCAATTTGCATTGGGTGCCTTGATTTTTCAGGAAGCTTCCTCTAGAACACCCCAGCAAAATCCTTTCTTCCCATGTGGTACATTGTTATGGATACTTTCCAGCTCTCCTTCTATGCCTCCACTGCCTGTTCTAATCTGCAGTCAGAGAGAGCAGTTCCAGTCCCACCATGGCTCTGGGTACTGACGTGCCAAGTGTCCACTCACAGTAGGACTTACAACCCTGAATGGCTAACCAGATCCTGATTGTCCCTGGCCAATTGTGAAGTGTCCCTTATAGTAGTCCTCTCTGTCCTCTTGTCCTGCCACTGGTACCCCTGACCTTGGATCTATAAACATCTGGGGTCCTTAAGAACCTTTCTGATCATGTTTCAGTGACAGTAAAGATCTTAGAGTCTAAGCAAGTATTCTTCATTTATTATCTTCCATTACTCTCTATGCTTACCCACCAACTTGAAAATATTCTTTTGCCCATTGTAGCCTTGGAAGGCTCATCAGGAAGAATTTAATAGACAGTGACTGGGGTTCAGCTTTTAACAACATATTTATTTCTCTCCACATGGAGGTTAAGATGCATCAATCTTTAGAAAGGATTCTTAGTCTCTACTGCCTACAGAGCAATTGAGGAGATGTTTCAGCTCTAACCGGGGAATGGAATGGTGGGGAGAGGGTGCCACAAGGATAGGCTAATGGAGTTCTCATTATGCAGCCCCACCCTCTCCAAAAAGTCTTAAAACTAGGCTGAGAGCTCAAACTCTTTCAGCACACGCTGCGCTGATCCTGGACACATATTTCCCTGGTACAAAAATTTAACTGTGATGTAATCCCTTAACAATGTCAAGGATGTGATAGTGAGATTAAGTGTGTTTGCCTAGAGGAGCATGGTGAGTGAGGCTTAGGTAATAGTCACAGGAATTTAAGAGGAATAGGAATGCCAGTCAAACCACAGGCCAGGCCTGGTTATCTCTTTTGAGTGTGTGTGTGTGTGTGTGTGTGTGTGTGTGTGTGTAGTCATACTTTGAAAAGTCCCAGGATGCGCTGTTGCCTTACTGGGAAATCAGAAATGCCAATCCCATTTCTTAATGATAAGGTACTGCTGCCAGACTGCTGGCCTCAGAGAATACCCTGGCCTGGGAGACAGGGAGGGGGGTGCCTGGGGGTCTGCTTTCACACCTGGGCTCACACTTGGAGACTTCTCTTAGACCTGACAACACCCTCAACACGCTCACTGCTGCAGTTTCCCGCACTGTCAATACTCAGGAGCTTGTATTGCGGCTGCGGGTGGGCGGGGAGGGAGCTCATTGGCAGGCTGCATATGCTGATCTTTGCTCGCGCTCCTCTTTCGCCTCCCGGTCTCAGCGACTGCAGTTAGGTTTGCTTGTGTCGGCCCCAGCGAGCTGAAGAGCTCTGTCTGCAGCCTCTGTCGAAGCTGCCTGGCACAGGCAGCCGCATTCCCTGACTTGACATCTCATCCCTCATCCTTCCTCAGATACTCACCTAAGTGCCCCTCCTACCCCAACAGCTAATAGAGAGGTGGCTGTGGAGAAGGCAATGGCAACAATAGCTGTTTGGCATTTATTTTACCTTTTGTTTTTCTGTACAGAAAATTCCAGAACTGATGAGGTCTGAGCAGCAGGGGAGAGCTAAAGGGGCATTCCTTGGGTTTGAGGGGCTCAGAAATCTGCCCTTTCTCCTCCTACAGGATGATGAAATTTGGGCTGAGTGTTCTCTGGTGGTGGTTTAATGCCTCCTTTGTTTGGATGTCTGTCTACATTAACATAGCAGTGTTGACAGTACGCACTGGGAGTTGTATGTTGTCACCAAGATTCAGAGACTATATATATTTCTATTTCCTGCATATCATTCATAAGACTTTTTATAAATTCAAGGGCAAAACAGGAAGTTAGGCTCCTACTATGATCTGCATTCATGTTTCTTCATTTTTCATTTTTCTCATTACCAAATTGACATCCATATTACCTGCTTCCACAGCTCAGTTGTATAAGGAGAACCAGGTAGGAACAGACACTGTTCTGCTCTCCAGGAGCTTGTAATCCAAGACAAACGCTTAGATAGAAACAAACACTGTTTCTGCACCTTTCTCTCTCTCTGTTACTTGACATAAAGCTTGTTATAGTGAATGGGATACACAGACATAATACTCAGATCTACCTCCCAAAACTTCCTTGGTTGCATCTGGCACTGTCAATACTAAGGAGCTTGTGTTGGGGCTAAGGGTGGATGGGGAAGGAGCTAATTTAACTAATTAGCTCCCTTGGGCAACCAATTTAACTCTTCTGAGTATCAACTTCCTCATCATGAAGCCCATGCTATAGGATTGTTGCAAGATTAGACTCAGTGTTTAGGAACAAAGCTGCCTACAGTGAATGTTCAGTTCCTGGTAGCTGTTAACATTTGGAGAGTGACTCTAATGATATGTGCATGTATGTCACAGTTTTTGCGATGTGTTTGGATGGATTCAGGGTCTGGGGTAAGTACAAATGAGTTAAGTTTTGGAAACCAATGACTTCACATTAGCAGACCTCTCCTCCACTGCCTCCCTTATCTGTATCCCTTCTGCCATCGAGTCAGGTTACGGGGCTAAGATGGAATGCTTATTAACCTAACCACATAAATATGAAGTTATCTGGATAGATGCATACACACATATATTAATTAACCAAATTCTGCTTCTGGGTGATTTATAAGATACTGGTTTTTGACTGATTCTCCTTGACTAGGGTGAACAAGTTGCAGTTATTACATTTACGTAGCTCGAGAGGGTTCCATATGGGTACCTTTTTCTATTAACAAATATCACACCTTTAAATATCATGTCCTTTGGTTCCCCACGTATGTAATGACTTAAGTTGATGATTTGTTCAGGTATACTAGGATCATCTATTGTAATTAAATTGAAGAACAATTTGTACTTCTCAACGTCCTCTTACTTGAACTCATGATACTGACCTCATTTCTAGTTTCCACCTCCTTGCCTCCATATATGAAGAAAAATGCCAACTACAGAGATGTGAGGGAAAAGTGGGAATAATTCTTTGGAATGTTAAGCATTTTTCCTTAAGAGTTTGAAGGATCAGTATACTGTGAAAGCAGAGGGCCATTTTTGGAAGAAGAGACAGCAGATGGAATTCACAGTCTTGGCATTCTTTCACATTCCAGAAGCTGGAGCATGTGCATGTGTACGGGGATTTCTTGGTTATATCAGTCATATTCTGCCTCCTTTGTTGTTTGTCAACTGATGTATGGATTACTGCAACGGGATTATAATCAACCTGAAGCCAAAGAATCTTTTAAAAAATTTATTTGCCTCCAAATGCTTAGCATAGTGTAGGGAAATTGTAAGTACTCAGTGGATTCTTGCTGAATGGCACTGAGAAGCTTTCTGCTTCTCACTGCCTGCCTAACATCAGGCTGCATGGAGTTGGCTCATAGAGACTGGTTCATTATATCTGCTCCATGGATAGTAAGGCAAATTCTTACAGGAGGAGGGGTCAATGAGATACAAACAGATTCAGGTTGGAATAAATGGACCATGTCCTTTTCTGATACCTAATGACTCCAAGTCACTTTTAGCAATAGAAGCCCATTAACTTTTTCACAAAGTGATAATGTGAAATCTGCTCCAAAATATGTGAATTGCTTAAAAAGAATGTCTCATAGAAGCTACACTGAAAACAAGAAAAATTCCTGAGACAGAGCTGACGCTTGCTGCAGGGTAGCATGGGGCCAGCTGGGGGCTGTTTTGAGGAGGGAAGCCTTCCTAACCAGAACCAGGGTCAGAGATAAGTAGAAGAGGCAGCCACCCATGGATCTTCCCAGAAAACATACTTTGATGCTGAGATTTGACACTATTTGCGGCAGCCCTACCACTGTTTATGTGATCACTTACGGCTAAAGGGAACTGATAAGTAAGGGACTGTGGGAAAAGAGGAAGACTAAGTATTTAAAAACGAACACAATTTCCCATTGCTAAATATATTATGTCCCTAACTTACTGTGCCAGAGTCTCCCTGCTTTGAACCAGGGGTGGTCATGGAAATTGTAATTTCTCTTGTCCAGGCGATTTATTGATTTTGTGCTTCTTCGGTGTCTCTGGGGTGGTCTGGCATATACGCCTGATCACTTGGGAGGATTTGCTTGAAGCATTGGCTGTCTGAGTAATGGTGTTAACAAAGGACATGCTGATTTGCTGCCCGCTCCAGTGGGTTTGGTGAAAGATGGCATTATCACTGACATGGGATCCTCGGTTCCACCTCTCCTGCTGCTTTGTTCACGTCTGGGGCTTGGGGCTGCTTGTTTTCCCGATAGGGTTTACCGCCATCTAATTGCAGTAGACCTCACAGGACATTCCCATGAAAGGCAAGGCAGAAAAACTCTGTCCTTGTAGGAAAAAAGAGGGTGGTTACAGAGATTTGTGTGAAAAGCTGAACTGTGACATGTTTATGGCTAAAAATACATGCTGCCAATGCCATCCCCGGGGTGGGAAAGTTTTATTTTGTAACTTCCATAACTCAAAAGACTCAGTAGTTTTTACTTTTAATTTATTGGTGTTTTACACCTGCTTGTAAAATGTTGACCCTCTGAGAAACATTCTTTGATGCCTACAGACAGCTAACAACCAGAATTCATAATTTTCTAATTAGAATCTTAAAAAAAAAAGCCCTCTATTTACATCAGGCTTAGGGAGAAACAATGTACTGAGGTCACCAAGAACTTTGTGATTTCATAAATGGCAATTTAGGAACCTTATTAAGTCAGACCTTTTTGTTGGTTCCCTTCAGTTTGCAGGTACATCTCTGTGGTACATAGCAGGTATTTGGCAAAGCTTGGCTCATTGGCTTGAATATCATCTCAAGGTACATTGAAAAAACTGCCATTCACTAAAAAAGTGAATGTTTTAAAAAAATTATCATTTAAATATTATTCCATTTAAAACATCTTCCTCACACTCTATGTATTTTTCTCAAAATTAAACTATTTAACAAAAAAGCCTACCTAAACACCCTGTTTAGAGGACCCCAGAGCTCTTATATTATTTATTTTACTGAGATTATTTTCTACTTATTCTTGTTTATGCCATTTATTTTGAGTGCCACATTCCATCAGATCTTCACCGATTCATGTAAGCCCCTGCCACACAGAAACAATGAACTCATCGATTCATAAATGCTAAGCAGTAAATTCACACTGAAAAATGTAAAAACGAACCCATCTTTCTAAAGTTGACCAATATACATGCATTTGGCCTCTCAAAATTCGTGTTTCTGCACGGACTCTATTGGTCATGGGTGTTAGCCCAGTAACAAGCCTGCAGCTGAAAAGGCCCCGACTGCAGGCTGGAGCAGACGGTCTTTGAGACCCTCTGGCAGGCCCCTCTGTGGTTGGTTTGATTCTCTTAATTTTCCCTTCCACTTTCCGAGGCTGAACCCATGCTTTCCCGTGGCTCCTTGACTTCATTCATGCTCTTCTGATTTGGGCGTGGTCACCTCATTCAGACTTTTAGGGTTTCTGCATGGGCCTTTGAGCTGCAGCATCAGATACCCCGCAGACACTGAGGGCCAGGTTTCCTGAGTCAGTAGGTGACCGGACCTGAATTTTTTTTGTTGTTGCTGCTGCTTGGCTTGATTGAGCTTGGCACTTGGCTGTAGTCATGTGCCCCTGAGAGCAGGGCCTGACGCCTTTACAAGAGCAGTCTAGCACTTTCCAAAACAAGCTATGGAAAACAGAGCAGGGAGGTTCTCAAGGAATCCTTCAGCATAATTGATAATATCTACATGCTTCCTTGGTCTTTAGTTTAAATATTACCTACTGGGTTTACTTAAAATGAATGTCAGCTTCTTTCCTAATTTTCTTCTAGGCTTTAATTTGCAGAATGGAATGAAATTTTTGCTCTTCACATTTTGGGGAAGGAATAGAATAGAATTGAAATCAGGAAAAGAAGAAGAATCATTGTAATGTAAGCCAGTGCTGTGAAGCTTCGTGACTGACTGGAGCCTAGTTTGAAAGAGGATGACTCACTAAGTACTAGAGAGAAATCAAATCAGTGGGCATGTTTTTAGTTTGGCTCATGAAAAAGAGAGTGTATCAGTATCTCACCTCATGGAATATTCACATAAAATAAAATTCAAATATGTCTAATTAAAAGGAATTACCATGAGTAATTCAGCATAATGCCAAATTAAGGAGCAAATGCATCTGAAGAGCTAGATGCAATAAGGGAAGCTTTGCAGTTTTTCAGGTAGCAGGGGGACTCAAAGTCAGAGACGAGAACCAGGAAAAGTTGGATTAGTAATCCTTTAGGATTAGTAAATTTACAACACTAAAGAAAGACAAGATCAAAAATTAAGAAGAATCAACAAATCGATGGTTGGCAGAGGGGTCAGCGTGGGAAAATAGGTGAAAAAGGTAAATAAGAAGTATAAACTTCCATTTATAATGTAAATAAAAGTCATGGGATATAATGTACAACTTGATTAATTAGGTGGCTTGAATATAGTTCATAATATCATAATAACTTTATATGGTGACAGATGGTTATTAAACTCACAGCAGCGAGCACAGTGTAAGGTATAAAAATTTTGAATCACTGTTTTGTACACTTGAAATTAATATAGTATTTATATCAACTATAATAAAAATGATAAAAGCGATATTAAGAGTGTTCTAAGGATCTGAGTCCTACTCATTGTGATAATGGGTGGGAACTACCTAGAGTAACATGTGGGAGAGAAGGATCTAAAAGGCACAGAAGTCCAGGAAACTAGGGGAGAGAAGAAAATGTAGCCAGGAGGTACATCCAGATCGAAAGCTGAGAGGAATTTGGTTGGGTAACAAGATGACAGGACCAGGAGAAGATACAAATGTTCATTGGACATTCATGATAGTAGTTAAAGGGTTTCAGAAATGGAGACTGAGGTTTGGGTGAACCTGGGATGACCTTGAAGGAACCATACAGAATAGACACCAAACATGGACACTGTGAGTGAAGAGTGAGTTTACGAGTTCTGTCCACAGATATGTTCTAAGCAGCTACTATGTTATCCACACTGCGGTTGATATTCTGGGGAAATATAAAAGTAAATAAAACATGCCTCTTACCCCTATATTACTTGGTATGGTCATGGTACAGCCTGTCACCTAACAGGCACTCACATATTTTTTGATTGCCTTCTTTTGTGTCTTGGACACAGTAGTGTGCTAGAACCAGCTTATGTGGGCTACAAGATGTTAGCATCGCTTCCCAACTCCATGTTTAGTGACATCATGTTGGAAGCATGAAATTGACCATGGTGGAAGTATTGTCATCACAGAAATTGGCAAATTCTACAAACTTTCTGCTCCCCCTCTCCCGGACCCAGTTGTTAAACTTTTATCAGCACACTGGTACTGGGTGAATTTAATTTATCAATTTAATTCAACAAATATTAACTGAGAACTTAATATAAACTTCTGTGCTGGGTACTTGTCATCCTGTTTCAAAAGATATTTTCCATTTCCCTAATAACTTGATTAATTAGGTGGCTTGAAGCTTTCCTTATTTAACTAGTACCATACTTTCTTTAAAAAATTGTTGTCATATTACAGTTGTCCCAATTTGCCCCCAGTGCTCTCCCCTTCCTCACCCTCCCCCGCCCCCACAGTCAATTCCCACCCTGCTGTCCATGTCCTTGGGTCATTAATACCTGTTCCTTGAGTAGACCCATCACTATCTTTTCCCCCTAATCCCGCTTCCCCCTCCCCTCTGGTCCCTGTCAGTCTGTTCCTTGTTTCCCTGCCTCTGGTTCTATTTCACTCATTTGTTTATTTTGTTCGTTAGGTTCCACTTGTAGGTGAGATCATATGGTATTTGTCTTGCACCACCTGGCTTGTTTCACTTAGCATACCAGTACCATACTTTAGTGTGAGGTTTGCCTCCACTTTCCTATGGCATGCAAAGCCAACTCAAGTTTGTGAGTTTTCTCCCTGGATGTGGCCTGGAGTGTTGGCAAGATGTCCTATGAAAGTGCAAGGAAGACCCTTTTCCTACTTTCTACTAGAGATTTAGCTCCTGATAGGGTATATTTACCTTTAAAAAGCTGAGAAATACCAGCCTGGTACTATTCCTTTATTGGTTATTCTGACAATGGTTCAGGGTAGAATTTTGGGATCAGTGATTATCTAGAGGATATGGTTGGTTCTTGTTATTTTTCCTATGAAAGGTAGAAGCGTTGTGTTTCCTTCTATCCTTAGAAAGGGTTCCCTTCACAAGTGTGTGCAAGCTGAGTCTTAGCCCCACCACTGCTCAAGTTAGACACTCAGGGCCATTTTATATCTGTAATTTCAGATACACTAATTTGCTAACATTAAGATTAGAGCAGGAATAACCTCAATGCTCTGTTAATGCCAATTACCTCTGAAACAGCCAGACTAGAGACAGATAAGAGTCCCCTGATGACTGATTAAAATATGGTATCCTGAAAATTAAGTGTCTAGTTTGAGTGCAGATGTAGTACAAAGGTTTGTTATCTAAATTGACTCAGATTGAATGCTAATATTGCGAAAACTCACTAGGAATAATGTAACTGTTATACTGCCACAGTAGCAATAAAAAATAAAGAACTTTACACTTCCGGGGCATGTTAAAATCAGAAAAATTGGGATGGAAATCTTTTATAATGAACTTTTAAGTAATACAGCTTACTAATGAGAGGGCAGAAGTCAAAATAGCACAACTAAGGAAAAATTAAAATTTCTGTGATGGAACCCTCTTAGTTCAATTTTACCCTTTCATTTGTGCTTTTCAAGCAGTGTTATATAAACTCTAACTTTTCGCAAGGGAGCAAAAGGACTTTTTGTAGTGGGCTCATTTCTTTTTGGCCAATGATTCTGTCCCCAGCTGCCATCTAGAATTTGGATAATGACCTCTTTTTATGACATAAAATTGAAAAAAAATTTCAAAACATTAGAAAATGATTGGTCTAATGGAACTGATACCAGACTTGGCAGTATGCTTTAAAAAAAATCCAGGTTCCACTTTAATTAGTAAAATATCAACATATGGATAATATTTAGGAACAGAATAAAGATCAGGAAAGGCATATTTGAATTGTTATTTTTTTAAGCTATTTTATATGTGCTAAAATATAAGTAAATATCTGTATTCCTAGAAGGTTATGATGATATGAAATGCTTTTAAAATATAATATTGTATTTTCATTTTTTAAACTTAGAAAGGTAAAAAGACACATGGAAAAATTCTTTATTCCTAGAAAAATTCTATATTTAAAAACAAAGTTATGATATAAAATGATACATCAGTATAGTATATGAAAAAAATGTATATATGAATCTTTAGCACTTAGCTCTTAGCAGAGTACATGTCATTTAGAAGCCACATATTAACTATTGATAAAATTGTGGTTCACTGACTATTTATGACCTTGGTTACTAATTTATTATAGTAAAAATTTTAAGATATTATAAAGGTTTTCCAAATGAGGTTTTTATTTGTTAGACACTGTAATTTTGGGCTTAACTAAAATTATACTAAAGCAAATTTAGTTTTATGAAAATAAATTTATTTTCCTGTTGGAAATCCAAACACCATTCTTTGATTTCAAATGAATAAAAATAAAGACTTTAAACAGTATCTAACAGAATCAACAAAGATACTATATAGCAGACTTACAGGATAAATTTCTTTTTAGGGAAAACAAAATAATTTTTTTAGGAGTTATTTCGATACATTCATACAAATGTGTTCATATCTGTTGATCAGACTTTTAGAAATTGAAAAAATATGGTAAAAAACTTAAAACTTATCTCAAAATTAAAAGAGATGATATCAGAAAAAAAGAGATACTTTGAACCCATGACCTTTGGAGATGGACTTGTCCTTAATGGCCTAATATTGATTTAAAGCAAATTTGATTTTTTATGATAAGTATATATTTAAAGTATAAGTTATTTTACTAAAGCATAATAACTTTTACTTAAGTATAAAGTTATTTCACTTAAAGTATAAATAAAGTTATTTAATATATTTCAGAAAAAATAGATTAGAATAATTGAGAAAAGGAAGATGGTGGGTGATAGGGAAGCTCATAATAAACTTTAACTCTCAAAAGTAATCTTTTTGAGATTTGTGTGAATTTATGTTAAATGAACGAATCAATGAAAATAACATGTTTGTCAGTGATACTATCAGAAAAAGAGCATGTACTTCCAGTACAATCACACACACAGAGCAATCTGGAGTCAATTAGAAATTCTATATACCAAGAGCTATAGGGATGTGACTGTATTAAAATCGAGTATTAGTACTTTGGGACTGATGTAATAAATAAACACAAACTTGATGCCTTAAAAGAACAGAAATGTATTCTCTCACAGTGCTGGAGGCCAGGAATTGGCAAGGCCTTAGGCCCTCCAGCACCTCTAGGAGAGATTCTGTTCTTTGCCTCTTCTTTTAGCTTCCTGTGGCGGTCAGTGTTCCTTGGCTTGTGGCTGCATCTTTTCACATCATCTTCTCTGTGTGTCTGTCTGTAAACTCAGCTGCCTCTCTCTTATAAGGAGACATGTGATGGTATTTGGTGCTTACTAGATAATCCATGACAAACTCCTTTTTTCAAGATCCTTACACACAACTTTGGCCATTGAAAATAATATTTAATGTCTTGCCATGTAAGGTAGTATTCACAGATTGCAAGGGTTAGGGCATTGTATTAATCTTCTAGGGCTGTCATGACAAAATACCACAGACCGGGTAGCATAAACAACAGAAATTTATTGTCTCACAGTCCTGGAGGCTGAATGCCCAAAGTTAAGGTGTCAGGAGATTTGATTTCTCCCCAGGCCTCGCTCTTTGGCTTGCAAATGGCCACCTTCTTGCTGTGTCTTCACGTGTTCATTCCTCTCTACACATTCACCCTTGGTGTCTCTTCGTGTGTCAAAATTTTCTCTTTTTGTTAGGACACTAGTCAGATTGGTCTACCCTAAAGACCTCATTTTAACATAATTTCCTCCTCAAAGTGCTAATCTCCATTTACATACAATGACCATCTGATGTACTGAGAGTTAGGGCTTCCATGTTTGAATTTTGTGAGGACACAATTCACACCAGAAATGAATATTTCTTTTTAGGGGCCACCATTTAGCCCAATACAAATATATAACTTCTAACTGAAATAATGAAAAAAAAATTAAATATAATCTACTATGCTCTATTCACCAATGCAGGCAAGTATAATACATTTAATAGGTAGTCTCATGAATATAGTTAAAGTTTCAGAGAAAAGAACTCTATCAGGAGTTGCTGACAATTAGCTAGAAAAATCGCTTACATAGAATAGTTATTTCTCAATGTGGCAACATTAAATGTGATGTTAGCATATTGTAAAATCCTATGCTGATATTTGGGAATTAAAAAAAAGCTTTCTTCTTCATTTATGGATTTATAGACAGAATTATAAAGATAACAATAGAGAAGAATTCTTCCTTGGGTAAAGGAGAACATGTAATTTAAGTGGAGGCATAATTTATTCTATATACTGCAATTGCCTGACTTTAATGAGAAAATAAAGTAAATTCCAATATACTTTCCTGGGAACCATTCCAGCTCTCAATAATTTGCTACAGTGGGAAGCCAGGAAGTGGCTATTCATAGAGAGATGGCCAAAAGTCCACATCTATAGACACAAATGTTGTTTTTTTGGTAGCATTATCTTTGATTACAAATAAAGTGAACTAATGTTAATATATATAGTTGCAGAGATAGATCACACACCTACCATGTACATGGTACTAGGACCCTTAAGGACATAAAAATTACAAATGGTAAAGAAAATCATACTCATTTTATAGAAAGTCCCTTCCTTGTCTTGTCCTTTGCTTCAGAAAAATCTACCTCTTTTTGAATTTATTCCTTCTCCAGCCCATAAGCTCTTCTGCATTGCCTATATACAGTGTTTCTACTTCCCCTTTCATTTCCAATCTATATGGTTCTTCTGTTTATCCTCAGAATAATGGGCATAAGCTTGGGCTTCAGGAGCAAAACAAACTCATTCAGTTCACAGTGTTTCAGACTTCATGATAATTTGAGCATGTACTTGATTAAATAATGTTCCCTCCTCCTCAAAGCACATCCAAATGGAACCTCAGATTATAACCTATTTTGGAAATAAAGTCTTTGCAGATGTCATTAGTTAAATTAAGGTGCAGTCATACTGGATTAGGGTGAATTTAAATCTAATCCCTGGGGTCTTTATAAGAAGAGTAAATAGACACACAGGAGAGAAAGCCATGTGAAGACAGAGGCAGATATTGGCATGACACATCTATTAGCCAACACATACTAAGGATTGACAGCAACCAAAAGTTAGAAGACTCAGAAAAACATGCTTCTGTAGGTACTTTGGAGGGAGCATGGCCCTGAGGATGCCTTGATTTCAGCCTTCTGGCCTCTAGAACTCTAAGGCGATAAGTTTCTGTATCAAGTCACTCAGTATGGGTCATTTCTTATGGGAGACCTAGAAAACAAATCAGAACATGAGTGTGATAATTTGAATCTGTGAAGAAAGCATACTCCAGATAAAATTTTTTAGTGATGAGCCTAGACATCACACAGTTAGCACTATGCCAAGGTACAAGCAAGCACTCTTTTCACAGTATGTTTGTCAAATGGTCACCTAGCCCCGCCCTCATAATGAAGGGCACTGCATTTTGGGGAAGCCCCAATTCTTAGAATTTCTATTTGTCACCCAAAGTCTGACTCCCTAAACTTCCACTGATTTTAGTTCTGTCCTTTGGTTAAATTTTTTGGCCTGATTCTTTTTTGTCATTTGGAATAGCTGCAGCGTTCAGTCACCCCTTCATTTGTGCTCTCTGTTAATCAGTTCAGTCTTTTCCAACATATGAAATGGATTCTAAACTCTTAACCATTGTGCATTTGCTCCCCTGTGTATACCTTATACCAAAGCATTCTTCTGAATGTCAAACATATTTTTCCTGCTGAAGTTTGACTAGGCAGTGAAGCATGGGACTAATTCTTCCTGTAATTTGTGTACAATTTTTTAATCTTAAAGCCTAAGGTAAAATTCAAAGATTTTACCCTGCATCTTATATGCTCACTTGGTTAATCTTTTACCATACAATTAATACATGAATAAATTATTTCTGTAAAAGTTTCCCACCACAGAAACATAAATAGAATAAAATAAGTCAGATCCTTTTTTCTTACCCCCCTCTTAAACAGCCATCCCTAGAGATAAGCATTCAATCTCTGAGTATTAGTCTTTCTGGTCCTTGTTTTATGTGTTTAAATACATATTTTATATACACACACACACACATACAGACATACACACTCAGTCTTATTAAAAATAGGGTATTGCTTTATGGGTTTTCCACATTTCATTTAGTTCCCTTATACTTTGCTCAGTTAGATGGTTTGCCCCAAGCATGTTAAATCATGTACTGCCATTGGAGTTTGGTACTAAATTCAAGATTTTGATACCAAATTCAAGAAATTTTAAAATGTCATCTCTTTGTGTTTTTACCTTGTGTTAATCAATACCATTTTAAATTTTAACATGGATGTCTAACATATTGGTTACCTTTTTCAGTTTTGTGCCTGTTAAATTTAGAAAGCATTCTTCTTACATCCTTGTGTAGGCCACTGAAAGATATATTGACCAAAGTAGACCAGTGTAAGTTACCCTATTAGAAATTTACTTTGGGTAGCACTGAAACATTAATCAACATTATTAATATATAAGTATTTAAGAGTAGTTAATGCAGGTACCATGCAATTAGTTGCATCACTTGAGGTTTTTGGGATAATGTGATTTTATGTGTCTGCTGTTTGGGTTGTGTGGTAGAGCCGGAAGAGGTCTGTTTGTGCTCTTTCTTCTCTAAATAGGGCTAGAAGACCTATACCAAAAACCTGTCTATCACTTAAGTATTACAACTAATTGCAAAAAATCTAATCGGTTTCACAAATCTTTCCCTGTGACTTGCCAGTGGCAAATTATGGAGAAGGCAAAAGCCAATGTATTAAACTTCTTGTTTATAAGGAATGGTTAAAAATTTGAAAAACAGTTGTGTTCTCTATCACATAATATTCATGGGAGAATCTCTCTTACTAGCAATGTCCCAGAATTTGTTTCTTGAACTGCTGAAGAAGGCAATTTTATACCTATTTTTCTGGAATTTTTTTTTTGAAGGGAGGTAAATGATATTTTTATATATTTGTTACCCACCAAATAAATAGCTTTGGACCCTAAGTTTTGCTGCCAAACTGATTTATTTATTAATGAATAAACTTTTAGTATCAGTTGAGATTCGTGTTTGAAAGCGACCGAATCAGACCCTGACCAGGGAAAGATACTGGTGAGAAGGAGAGTCCTCATGAGAAGGGGAGCAGGTCGTAGGTAGGGGCGCTGTCTGAAGAATCAGAGGTCCTAGCAAGCTGTCCATGGCTAGAATGACCTGCACAGAATGCGCTGCTTCTATGGCCACTCCAGCGGTCATGGATGACCTTAACTGTGACCTTCCTCAGGACTCAGTGTCTTGAGAGTTGGCTTCTGATTGACTGAGCTCATGCCATAAAATTTCAACTGGCTATGACTGAAGGAAGGATGTGTTCCTCTCTTCTTTCATAGTGGGAGGTAAAACTTGGCTGTGTTAATTTTCTACATCTGCATTAACAAAGCACCAAAAACTTGAACAACAGAATTTTTTTTACATTTCTAGAGGCAGGAAGTCTGACATCAACAGGGTGGGTTCCTTCTGAGGACTGGGAGGGAAAGATGTGTCCCAGGACTGACCCTTTGGCTTGTAGATGGCTGTCTTCTCCCTGTGTCTTCATCTCATCATCTTCTCTCTGTGCTTGTGTGTGTCCAAATTTCCTTTCTTACAAAGACACCAACCATATTGGATTTGGGCTCACCATAATGACCTCATTTTAATTTAATTACATCTTTAAGGACTCTATCTTCAAATATGTTGACATCATGCAGCACTAAGGATTAGTACTTTAACATATGAAATTTTTAAGGGGACACAATTCACCCTGTAACACGGGTATCTCTTTTCCATTTACACGTATGATGTTTAAGAGAGAGGATTCTCCTAGAATAAAATCCAAGGAGCTCTAATAGGGAAGAGTGGATTCTAAGTAGCTAAAAAATTATAAGTGTCCTTCTACCTTTTTTTTTTTTTTTTTGGTAACCATAGATATGGAAGTTAAAAAATTTTTAATTATAAGAAAATGCTCTGTAGAGAAAACTTGAAAATCTAAAAACTGACCATGTGTCCTAATATTCAATATTGGTAAAGCTGCCAGAAAATGAAAATGGTCTCTCTGCTGGTCAGAATGTGGGCTTTTATCCACTTTCCTATCATTCTACCTTCACCAGGATGATGTGGAGTTGGGCCACTTAAATCTCAGTTCAAGCAAGAATTTGCTCTTCGGCTGCAAGGAGTACAGTTAGCAGGTTATTTCCTGCTGTTAATTGCCTTCAGGATTCACTTCAGCTTTCAAGTCATGGCTATGCAACCCTCAGCCAATAACTAAGCATGGCATGGGGACGGGGGCCTGGCCAATTCTGTCCCACTCTGGCCTTCTTTATTAGCCTATCTTTGCCTTGGAGCTGCCTTTCCATTTGTCTGAGATTAGGTGAAATCTCCATTATGATCTGAGCTTCTCCTTGTCTGTCCTGCTTCCTCCTCCTTTATCTTTTACAGGTATTTTCTCTCCAAAAGCTTTTTTGCACTCTCTGTCTCAATCACAGTTCCCAACTCTCTCTTTCTCTCTCACACACACACCCTACATCTATTTAATAGTATTTTTCTTTGTTTTCTTGTTGTTCTTATTTTTCATTGATCTTTGTTATTCCAGTCATGGATTTGCAAATCACTGTACTTTTCAATAATGCAAACCTTGCAGTTTTAATATAATAATATCATTCATTTTCTTTTCTACCATCCCATCCTTAATGACATCATGGAGATTTTGTTGCGTATTTTTTTGACACCAGTTAAATTATATTATGGGATGTTCACTCTCCTTAAACTTAATTTGGGGCTACTTAATTTTGTGAGTCATTCATTTAAGGCCTAGCGATAGAGACAGTCAGATAAACAGACAGACAGGAAGATGTCCCCTTCTTAGTACTGACACAGTAGAATATAAAACTGAGTGACTATTAATGGCCATGGTCTGTGCTATAAACTTATGAACCAAAGAAAGTCTGCAGTTGGAAGAAAGAATCAATCAAATAGAGAAAAACAGACTGAGATGACAGAGCCTATCCTGGTTTCCCATGAAAGGTCCAATGGACTATTTAGTCCAGTTTGAGTCAGGTGGATACCCTAGTCCCAGCTCCATTCCTGAGTCTAAGCTAAGTCTTCACTGTGGGTTTGATGCAATCTTGTAGAAGTCTTATAATGAGTCCCCTTGACTCTACATATATCAGTGTAAATTGAGTTGCCATGATTTGCAACTCAGAAAAATTTCATTCTCACAGTATATAAGCACTTTGCATAACATAGTAAGCATTCAGAAAATTTCAGTAAAGTCTGTATTTTGTTATATTTTTATTTATAAAATATTACTTAGAGAAAATAATAACAAGAAGAGAGATATTTCTATTGGACTAAATGAAGATTTTTCCTCTTTAACCAAAGAATCAGATTGTAGATAAAAGGTTTTTATTTATCTGAAGAGCCCAAGTACAAGTTACTCTTTGGTGGAATAAGGTTTTAAGTCTACATTTTGGCAGACTTCAACAAAAAACCACTTCCTTGTCTGACCTCTTAGTCTGGACACAAACCAGCAGAGAAATTGTCACTGGCGGTTGAATTACCTGAAAAAGAAGGTGGAGACCTTTTATTAAGGCCCCTAGATCACCTGGGAACATGTATTCCTTCCTGTTGTCCTCAATGGGCCATAATATTCCATAGAAACTATTGGGGCAAAAATTCATAAGGATTAAACTGGTAGATATGGATGAGGCCCTTCTAACAATGATCTAATGGCCCAAACATACTATGGTAACTTGGGCCTTTGTGGATAAAAGTGCTTAGTTTGACCGTGGACACCATGGGAGCAACTTCTGTCCTAGGCAGCAATCCAGAACATCCCTCCTTCCCTAGCCAAATCATGCTGGATTTCCTCCTTGCTAAGAGATGTGCTTTGATTTTTGCCTTACTTTTTCCAGGTGTTTCACAGTCCTATGCCAACCTGGAGCCTTCGTGTCGATCCCAAGGGCAGGCCTCATCTTGCATGTGGACCAGGCGATTGACTGGAAGTCTATGCTCTGACCATATGTCTTGGAGTCACCTTCCAAGTTCTCTGAAAGGGGCTTCTCTCTTTGGCAGCAGCGTCTTATCCTTTTTAATCTTGTCACTCTTGGCAATAGGGCACAGGCCCTGAAACTTATTCTCCTGATCATTTTGTTGCCATTTGGAAATGACTGAGCTTTGCTTTTCTGCCTTTTTCAGCTGTCATTTTTTAATGATTCCAGACTTCCTCTCTGATCCTGGAGCCTGTGAGTGGAAAATGTAAGACTACAGAGGATACAAGCTGGTGGTGTCTTCCAAGGGTGTGTGCAGACTGTGTTTCATCTATTAACTCCTGATGATGGTGCCCACCAGGGCCAGAGGGATCTTCAAATCATCTCTAGGCACTTTTAGTAGCTGAAAAGAACCAGATTTTATAAGTAACAAGAGAGATCAGGCTTTCCATACAACCCATGCCGTTCATTCCAAAGGGATGTGAGATTTCTGATGGGGTGACCTCTCAGTTATTTTATTGAAGCTACGTGATTAAAGCTGTCACTTGGACATCAACAGAAAAATATGTACTTGACTAGTCTCTTAAATATAGTGTCTAAGACAAGATAATTGCAAGTAAATCTTACTGTTTCTTAATTAACTGTTAATGAAAGAAAAGAAGTAGATGGCTTTTTTTTTTTTTTTGGAAAAAAGTGAATAATGCATCATCTTGTTTTGCTGACACCTCACACAATGAGAAATGGTGGTAGACACCAGACTTTGGAGATCCTTTCACCTAGACTTCATGTTGAGTCCTGACTCTTTCTGTTACATGACTTAACCCCTCTGAACTGGCAAAAGTCATACTTAACTCATGAGGTTTTGGAGGAAATTAAATATGATAATACCAAATAACATAAAAATATTTATATTTATAATATGACACTATAAATCCAAACATTTATAAAACATCTACCATAATGTTTAGAGGCTAAATTATTTATAAAAACTGCTTGAGTACCCATTATATACAGGTTTTATGCTAAGTGCTGGGTAAGAGAGGACTGATAAGTCAAAGTTCTTGCTTTCAAGAAGATTACAGTCTCATCAAAGAGACAGTTATATAAATAGATAATTTTAATGCAATGTGGCAAGGGCAATTACAGAAGAGGCATTGGAAGTATGGGAGAACAGAGGAGAGACACATAACAAGGCCAGAGATAGAGGTGAGATCAGGGAATGTTCTGGAGATAGTTGTCTGAGCTTAGAGTGAGTCAAAGAATAATAAAATGACATACCATGCATACATTTTCAAGATAATATCATCATATGGGAGTTTTCTTTTATTTTCTTTTGTTCACATTGAATCACCAACATCTTTCACATTTTCGTCAATTATGGTAGTTCCATGACTCAATGTGTAGGTGGTAGGGAAGGAGAAACCAAACATATGGACCATTGTGGGTTTGTACTTGCATATTAAAATTGCTCAGATTTGTTTCTAAAAGACTGGCCACTAAAAGATGAAGAAGAAAAAAACAAGACTGTGAAAACATTAAAAGTGGGAAATATCAGGTGTTATAAAATAGACTCTGAGAAGTATAAACCGGAGGGAAAATTAAGGCAGTAAATATTACTGGTGTGTCCACATGTTCGAAGTCTTGCTTTCCGGAGGTGGAAGCTGCCTAGCAACAAAGCCTCCTCTAGGACCCAATCTCCACAGCTGCTCAGCCCTTCATGGCCTGGAGTTGCTGAGATCAGGGATTTCAGCCTAGGAAGGCCCTGGCTTAGCGCAGCTTAGGCATCAGGATACTAAATCTCTGATAGTCCTGGGACACACAGGACCCAGAAGACTCAAAACAGAGGTTTGGGAGTTGGTTAATGACATGCAGCTTAGTTGACAGTTAAATAGACTTTTGTAGACAGACCTTGGAACTTTATCCTCCTTTATAACTTTTGCTAATGAGTAAATGTATTCATCCTTCAGGGGCACTTAAGTTTCATAGGTGTTTGGTGATTGGGATACCACCGACACTAGTACATGTGGTTTGGACCCACACACTGCATGGCAGAAGGCAGTGAATGGTAAACCATGGCTGCATTTTCTTTTCTTATTTTTTTTTCATTTTACCTTAAAAACCCTGATGAGATCGTCCAAAAAGAAATATGAGATGGTGCTGAAATATGAGATTCCCAGATCAAAAAGCATTTAAACAGTTACTGGGGGAAAGCAGAGAACAAGTACAAATAACACGGTTGCTAATGACACAACTAGACCAAAGCTGAAAGGACGTCTAGTGGCTGATGTGTGCAACGGCAAAAGGAAAAGACGATGTTACACCACACATACAATCTGAACATGGAACATAAGAAGAATGAACAAAGGTAAACTGGAAATTATAAAGCAAGAAATAGAACAGCTAACTATTGCAGTGCTTGGTGTTAGCAAATTAAAATAGACTGAAATAAGACTTTCCCAGTTGGGCAACTACAATGTGTTCTATTCTGGAAATGAGAAACTCAGAAGAACAGAGTGGCTTTAATACTGAAGCAAGATGTTGCACACTCTGAACCTGTTAACATAACCATCATTTAAGTTTATGTTCTAACTACAGAGGCTGAAGAAGTTGAAATTGAAAGCTTTTACACAAGTATCCAAGAAGAAATTGATCACATACCAAAAAAGACATGTGGATAATTATAGGTGATTGGAATGCAAAAGTAGGAAATAAAGCTGAATCAAATGTCATTGAAAAATTTGGGCTAGGGGTCAGACACGAAGGAGATCAGCTCATGAATTTATGAGAAGCCAACAACTTGCCCATTGCAAACACCTGCTTTAAACAACCAACAGACAACTGTATACATTGACATCACCAGATAGCCAGTATAGAAATCAAGTGGACTATTTAATTGAAAGTAGGAGATGGAGAAGATGTATTCTCTTAGCCAGGACAAGAGCAGGCGCAGATTGTGGTACTGACCACGAACTCTTAATATCAAATAATAGAGAGAAGCTGAAGAAGAGCACTAAAGGAATCAAAGTACCAAAATACAACATAAAGAACATTCCTGATGGATTTAAAGTCCACATAAAAACATATTTGCACTGATAAACTTAGTTGACCAAGAACAGAGAACCATGGCCAGAAACTAGAAATATTATTAGGGAATAATGGGAAAAAACAATGCCAGTGGTAAAAGGGAAAGAAAAATCAAGATGGATGACAGAAGAAAACACTAGAAATTGTTAGAGACAGGCAAGAGGCAGACGCTAAGGTAAGAAAAGCAGAGGCAGAATCCTGAATGTGGTTTTTCAAGGACTATCAGGGGAGTATTATAATAATCAATGTACGCAGATAAAAGAGAACAATAAAGAAGGAAAAGCAAGACACCTCTACCAGAAGAGTCCAGAAGTAGAAGGGAAATTCAAACCTAGATTAGGAATGTTGAACAGCCAAGAAAGAAGCACATGTCAGACCAGGAGAAAATAAAGGAGAAGGGGAAGCGGTATGTTGAAAATCTATGCAGAAGAGACAAAAGGATGACAGAGGCCATTGGGGAAGATTCCTCTGAGGAAGAACCTGCAATTCTAGGAGGCAAAGTGAAAGCTGCCCTGGAAGTATTGGAAAGAAATGATCACCAGGGGTAGATGGGATGCTATAAATTGTTTCAAGCCACAGAGACTGAATCTGTCAAAATCCTAACAAGAATATGTCAACAAATATGGAAAATGAAACAATGGCCTACAGACTAGAAGTGTTCAATACATTCCAGTCATCAAGAAGGAGGATGTTAGCCCTGACTGGTGTGGCTTGGTTGGTTGGGTGTCATCCCAGAAAGTGAAAGGTGCCGTTTGAATTTCCAGTCAAGGCACATGCCTCGATTGCAGGTTCAATCCCTGGTCAGGGCATGTGAAAGGCATCCAATCATTTTCTCTCTCTCACATCGATGTTTCCCTCTTTTTCTTCCTCCTTCTAAGAATAAATAAATAAATAAATACATCTTTAAAAAAAAGAAAGAAAGAGGATGCCCAGGAGTGCTGTCACTCTAGGACCATTGCTCTAATTTTCCACGCAAGCAAAGTGATGCTCAAGGTGATGCAACATTATACCTTAAATGGGACAAGAAATGCTGGATGGTCAGGCTGGATTCAGGAATGCAAGAGGCACATGAGGTCTGATTGTGAGCATTCACTGGATATGGGAGTGCTCCAAAGCAATCAGAAGAAGGTTGGTTTATGTTTTATAGACTACAGTAAAGCCTTTGACTGCATGGATCATGAAAAACTAGGAGTTGCTCTGAAGGAAATTGGTGTGCCTCAGCTGTTGATTGTCCTGATGCATAACTTGCATTGTGGACAGGAAGCCACTGTCAGGATGGAATATGGAAAGATGTTCCATAAAAGTTTTAAAATGATTTCCTAAAGGCAAAGGTGTTAGACAAGCGTGCACACTGTCTCCCTATTTGCTTAATCTGTATGAAGAACATGTCATACAAAAAACTGAGCTTTGACTCAGAGGAAGGAGGAGTGAAAACTGGTGGAAGAAATATCAATCAACAACTTAGGATACACAGCTGACACCACCTTACTGGCAGAAAGCAGCAATAATTTGAAACAACTAACTAAAGTAATAGAAGAAAGTGCCAAAGCAGGACCGCATTTGAACATCATGAAGACAAAAATCATGACTACAGAGGAAATACACAACTTTAACATAGACAATGAAGATATAACATTGTTAAAGATTTTGTTTACCTTGGTTCAGTAATAAATTCAAATGGAGACTGCAGCCAAAAATATGAAGAGAAGGCTGAGATTCAGAAGGAGAATAATGAAAGAATTAGGAAAGACCACCAAGAGCAAAGATGTATTATTAGAGACCAAACTAAAATCATCCACACTCTTGTGTTCCCAATTACTATGTATGCATGGGAAAGTTGGACAGTGAAAAAAAGGAGATAGGAAAAGGATTAATTTGTTTGAAATATGGTTCTGGAGGAGAGCTCTACAGATACCCTGGATTGCCAGAAAGATGAGCAAGCATATCATTTGTTCAGGCAAATGAAGCCTGAAACATTGCTGGAGACAAAATGGACAACTAAAGCTGTTCTATTTTGGGCACATCGTGAGAGGACAGAGTTTAATGGAAAAGACAATAATGCTGGGAAAAAATAGAAGGCAGCAGAAATAGAGGAAAACTAAATGTGAGATGAATTGACTCCATAAAAGAAGCCTTAGGCATGAGTCTACAGGAGCTGAACAGGACTTTTAAGAACAGGACATATCACTCTTTCACAGGGTCACCAAGAGTCAGGGCCAACTCAACAGCATGTAACACACATATACACATACACACGAATTCATTCTAAATAGCAGCTGGGCATTCAGAACACAGTTCACCCATAAAAGGATCACTTAACCATGTCTTTTTCAGGACTTGAGATAAGTCTATGAGTGTCTGGAATCTGTACCTAAAATGTATAAGTGCTATTAGGAACTGTTTTTTTTTTTTTTTTTTTTTGATTTTTGTATCTTGTTGCTAATACGTTTCCTGAGTATAGCATCTCTAGAATCCATTCAAGCCCTTTTAATGAACATTTCGGTTGAATAACAAATCAAGTAGCATTCATGAGCTTAAGTGTATAGGACACTTTGCTGAGTAGTTCTATCAAACAAAGTTCTATATGTCAAGATGCTCGCACTGTAATAGCTTTCCAGGAACAAACCAACGCTTGGGCCAGGCTTCCAGGAAATCCAAACATTTGTATTAAAAAAAAATGTCGGGAACAATCAATCATCCAGTGTTGTCAACATGTTGCCAAAGACCTAGATCACCGCAAATGTTTTTAACCAGATGTTATACAGTCTGTGAATGTATCTAGAATCAAAACTACAAACACACATTAAGGAATAAAGTACATTGACAGTTTTGCCTTTGAGTTTATCACATGCATTTTTGCTTTGTGAGTTGGAACAAACAGAAAGTAACTTCAGAATTTGTGGAGATGATAGAGGATGTCTCCTTACAATAACTTGCAAGATAATCTCTAAATAATCATTAAGGAATATTTAAATAGTACAAGTGTAGGCAAAAGTAAGTTTATAGCTATGAGTATATGAAACAGAGTTTATTCTTGTATTATAATTTATTAATTATCATATTGATGTCCATGTTAACAACTATAAATATACCTTGGCCTACCCTGTATGTTGGGAACATACTAGGTGCTAGCAGGAAGCTCCAGAGAATTTTGGCTGGCTCTGCAGTATAGACTACTTATTTGGGATATGTGGGATTAAGTGAGAAGCATTTAGTCTTTCCATGTAAAACAAATTTATTTTTATATTATTTTAGTTAAGAAAGCCCTAATTTTGAAAAGTTTAAAAATAAACTTCATTACTTCTATAATAAGGAAAAAAATTAAGAGCTTATAGCTACCATTTATTGAGCACTTACTAAGAGACTGGCATGGTACTAATATAATTCCTGTACCAAACCCAGTAAAGTAGTCACTGTTGTTATCTTTCTTTTGCAGATTAGAAAACTTAGGCACCAAGAATGTCAATAATTGACTCAAGATATTACAACTCATGAGGAGCAGAGTTGAGATCTGAAGTCAGGCTGTTCAAGTCCAGAGCCTGCCTTATCCACTTAGCTGGACTGTTTCCTTGCAGCAGGCCTGCCCTAGGGCCTGAGGTAAATCTAATGTATGTTAATAGGTCTTCAGTAAAACAAATAGCAACAACACTAATGACAATGATTATGTCTAATAAAAATGGAAAACTTATTGTATTGAAGGGATATTATTTTTATCTCTAATTTTCAAAATTCTTGTCATGTTAATTCATTGTACAAACAAGGAGGCTGCAAAGGAGAGATTGGGTAATGAGCAACACCACCAGGCTCGAACGTGTTGGAATTAGGAGTGATTCCTGGTCTGGGATCAGATCATTTAAACTAGATTCACATCCTCACCTCTGTCTTCACCCCTGGCAGTCCTCCTCGGTATTTGGGGGTTCTCTGTGACTTAGATACTAAAGAGATGCCATGGGTCTCTCCTTTGGTTACCCTTCTCAGTTCTCCTATATCTGTTTTAGGCAGCTCTTTTCTCTGACACCATTCATATACTGATATTTAGGAGTCTTATTCCATTCCCTTAGGGCTTTATTCTTGAGAGCACAACTATAGTTGCCTTGGGTTTCCCTTCTGGAAGGAAGAGAGTAGTTAACTGACAACCTCCAGATGCTAATGCCTTCAGGATTCATAGCAGTTTTCCAGCTGAAACTATGTCATTCCTGGGCAACGACTAGCTAGTGACTGAGTACCGAGACACTAGGACCTGGCCATTTCTGCCCAATAAAGCATTGTTCCATAGCTCCTCACCGGGTTGGCAGTGACGTTGTCAGATCTGTGTGGTGGTCTGTCCGTCTTCCTGTCCCATTTTGCTTCCTTTCCCTTTTAAATCTTTCATAGGCATTATTCACCCCCACCCCTATTCACACAGCTCAATAAACCTCTTGCATTTCTAACTACATCTCAGTGCCCATCTCCCAGAGGACCCAAGTGGCACAATAACTAAGTGAGTAATGTATCCAAGGTGGATAATGAATTTAAGGGGGGCTGGTGTGGTACCCATCTCTGGTAACACATTAGTCATTGCCAGGAGGCTTTTGATCATAAAATGAGGCACATCAGTGGAAACCTTAGGAATAGTGGGGAGAGAGGGGGAGAGAGAGAGAGAGAGAGAGAGAGAGAGAGAATAAACAATAAACACATGGGGGATATGGGGGTAAGATGTGGGCTCAACTGAAACCTTTTAGGCAGATATCTATTCTATTTGTCCATAAGTCTGTCATTTAACCTTAAAAAAACTTACTTTTCAGCTGTAACCTTGAAGAGCATTGTAACTAATAGCATTAAATAAGGAAAACAAAAAAAAATACTATTTTTAATTTTATTACCATGTATATAGTCAATTTTCAAGTTCTTAATGAGTACCTGACACACAGTAGTGTGCTCTCAACAGTTACTTGTTGAATGAATGAAAGAATGAATAAAAGTTTAAAAAAACTCAACATGTACTTTTGGACCAGTAAAAAGAGTTTTCCAGGATGGCTAATTGTGACAGTTATTAACAGATAGGAATGTTTCAGACTAAGTAACAGGAAACATTCATTTTGTACACAAAGCCATTGGTTTATGCTAGCTGGATGGTATCCCCAAGCACAGCTAACACCTGAAAGCCCACATAAAGTCATGGACTTGATTCTCACCCTGTGGGACTTGCACTATAACAGAGCTTCCCTGTCAGGTGAAAGGTCATGTCACTGGTACAGCTGAGGAACAAAGGGATGGCTTATGAGGAGGGGCACCCCCACACAATCTGAAAGTTCATACAATCTAAGGAAAGTGGCAAACTTCTATTTATAATAACCTCAAGTCCAACTAGTTTAAGTCCAGAATAGAGAGCTGCCCAGGGGCCCTTCCTATGTAGAAAATTTGGTGATACCATTGCATTCTTCTAAAAAGTGTATGTGACCTCAGTGGGTTGGAGGCTGTGCTGGCATTTTGGAGAACTGTCAAGAAAACACCCTGGATTCTCAAGGGGGGGCAGTTCTGATGTTACAGTTAGAGAAAAGGAAGGGCAATGATTAGCTAATTTGAAGACTCAGATGATGTTGGATCAAAGTTCTGAGACAGCTGCTACTAATGCTCCTTTTAAGTTATAACTGATATAGGAGTACTGCTATACAAAATTTCACATATAATTTATTTTTATATTAATATTTTATGATGAAATTTGTTAGTAGGCAGTAAGAGACATAAATATATCTCATTCTGCTTAAGACATAATTTTGGACAACACAGTTTTGTTAAAAATTGAAACAAACTGTGATCTAAGGAGGCCAGCATAAAATGGTAGAAAGAATAAAAGATAATGGTGAGTGAAATAAAATAGAACAAATATACTTTCCATTGTTTCAGATTGAAAAATTTCTAAACAAATTTCTCCTATAATTAAAATATTCTTATATTAATTCATCAAATTGCAAGATGATTTTATTTTGTGCAGTTTGAATAAGTGTGAAGAGTCTCATTGATGAGGAAAAGTAAAATGTTTAAATGGAAAAACATTGGATAAAGAATGTATAAAAAGGATAAGTGAAAAGTAATAAGGATGATAGTCAACTATGGTAACCATTTCATTCCAATTATAATACAGAAAAATTGATTTAAAGAAAAACTGATAAGAATAAAATAATTTTACATCTAAGTCATTAATCTTTAAACACTAATTTTCAACATAATGACAACTAAATCATTTGTTACTGATGTAATACCCAAGTATTTTGAGAAAAGGTAGTTTAAAAATTATGTTTCTACCACACACTGGTTATGAATTATTCAATAAATGTGTGTGGGGAGGCAATATTGTTTACAACATATTTCCTGCCAACCACTGTTATTCACTGAATGTTTAGGAAAAAACTTAAGGCAGCATCACAATGTAATTGATAATAGAAGCAGATGGCATTTCTTTGACCCTTCATTTTAGCTTCTAGGCATTTGCAATCAGTTATATGCAAGATATGAGGACAGACAATATGCATTAAAATGAGCCCTGTCTTTTATAGCTGCCAAAAGTAGACTTGATTATACAATTTGAATGTTAGGAATCTGCAAGATCATCTAGTTAAATTCTTGTATTTTATAGGTGTGAAAATGCTTGGTCAGAGAGGCAGTAAATTGACCAGTTCAAGATCACATTGGAAGTAAGTGGGCCCAGATCTCAGCCACTTGACTTAGTGCCAGAGACCCTTGCCCTACTCCCCATATCAAAGCTGTCTTTTCTATTTGGAAAGATTGGAATATTTATATATTATATAAATTATAAAATATTTTAAGCATCTTGAAAATAGACAAGGATAATGTAACTCTGTAGTACCTTCACATCCAGTTCTGTCAAAACTTAAAATATTGCCATATTTGCATCAGAGTTAACAAAGATCATGATAGAGTTTAATTTCTTTTATAGGTTAAAATCATTACACTCAATTTACACTGAAATGATAGCATATTAGCCATGAATTCACTTATAACTGTTGAAATTAATTACATAAATACTCTCAATACCTCAAAAATAATATTAATAATAAAAATATTGTTACCAATAACAATAACAAGTAGCCATCATAGTTCTGCTTACTATAGGACAGGCACTTACTTGCATGTTTTGTATTATTTTACATATAATCACATTTTCTTATTGTTCTAAAGTTCAACTCATTTTCCTTCACACAGAATACTCTTTTTTTGTCATTATTCTTTTGGGACAAAGGCCTTATTTTGGGGTGGATGTCACCTCCTGTCAGGCTCCCCAACCTCAAGAGCATAGCTGGTGCTCGATTTCAGCCCCTACTTACCCCTTTAGTCGGGCGCTCTTGTTTAAAGCCTACCCATACACTTGACTGTGGCAGCTCTGATGGCCAGAAAGAGAGGATACTCAAGTCTGGGGAGGGGCTCGGATCAAGACATGGCCAATCTTAAATGAGGAATATTGTGAAAAGATTTGAATTTGGTTTTGGATGAGATTATTGAATTTGTATTTAAATATAGGTTATACTGAATTATGTTCTTAAAATTCACATCAAAGAGAAAGGAACTCATGCTGTGAATGTAGGCCTTACTGAGGAGAGGCTGGGAACCCATCCAGGCTGTTCTCCCAGAAATCAAATCTTCTTTGGATCAGATCCTACATGGAAATAATTGGATTTCAACACACATTTTTTCCTGAGAATTTGATGGACAAAAGCCATTGAGGAGAAGAAGTGTTCTATGTGTTATAAAACAAAGTCTTAACTGCCTCTAGTTATTTCTGCATCATCTTCCTCTCTGACCTAGAACTTGCTACACAGAATAAAATAAAGATGGAGACTGTCATCCTCACTCACCAGGTCTTCTGTTTTCTGTTCTACCTACCTCTCACCTTTTCCCAAGCAGAGGGAGCTCTTTCACATTTCAGGCCATTTGTTCATGCCGTTTATTTCCTTGTCTAGAATTCCCTTTTCTACCTGGAAAACTGCAGCTCAGGAATAATAGCATATCTGGGCAGATGAACAAATTTACATATGTAGACTATTCAAATTTGGATAGGATCTTAAAAGTCTAAACTTGAAAAACTGGTGCATAGTATGTACCAGTAGATATCAAGAAATATTAATTAAGAAATAATATGAATGAATTAAGTAGATCTTGTATATGATTATCTTCCTCCATAACCTTTTATCTGCAGTTAGATCCTTGTATATGGCTCCATCCAGAAGCTTCTGAGATGCTGTGATCAATGCCTTACAAGATTCATTGACCCGTGGAATCACAGATTATATATGTTACCAGATGACTCATGAGACTAAGTACTCACATACCTGACTTACATTTTTTACTCCTGTTTTGCTCATTTGCTCATGGGTCTTTGCCCAAAGTCTCCATCTCTTGCTTTAGCATTCGAGCTTTTGGCTGGAATTTGGAACCCACCCTGAGCGCTGGTATGCTTAGCTGAAGTGCAGGCCAACTTTGCAGCATCTTGCTCATGAGCAGAGGTATAGCTCCTGGCCTTTTTCTTTCTTTTTTTATTTTTAAACAATGAATGAAGATTACCTTTTCTCCACATTCTCACCAGTCTATCTTGTCATTAACTAGAAGTCTTCCTTCCACAGACTGGCAGTGGAACTGTGATGCTCCTGCCCTCTCTGACATGGGATGTTCCTGTCCTGAACTATACATAGTTCAGTGTCCAAGGACACAGGTGCTGGAGTCAGATGGACTAGGGTTGTATCCTAGCTCCTTTATATCTAAGCTTAGTGAAGATTCTCATCTCATTTGTAAGTTGCAACAAAGAGTAAATCTTTATACTATAAGAATTAAATAATAATGTAGAGAGCATTCAACAGCACTTGATAGGGTGCACATAGAAGCGATTAATGCCTCTTTGACTTCTAAGGTTAGAAACACTGCTCCAAAGCCAGTTGAACACTGGCTGTTGGGATGGATATTGGTCTCCTTTGGATTCTGGTTATTGACATTTAAAGGTCATACCTACTGTTGAATAAGCAATATTCCTTGCAGTCCATCTTCTTTTTGTTTCTCTGCTCCTATATAGACAGATGCTAACAAGGAAGAGATGGGAGTAGCACACAAGTCTATCTGTCTCATAATTTTCCTTGGCCTTGGCACTGGCAAGACAAAAGAGATTGATTATTTTAGAACACAGTAATTAACTAGGCAGACTAGAAACTGCCAATAATATCAACAAAGCAATTCATTAAGGAGGGTAGGTGCTATTGGTTAATAAAGTGACTTTAAACAAAAGTTTGCCATGGGTAAGCCAAAATCTTGCATAATTCATCTGAAGATGAGGGAAAATTAGCTTTATTTGTTAAGTGTTTCTCAATATTAACCATTAATGAGCATGGAATAAATATTCTTAGGAATGAAACCAGGATATTTCTCTAGAAACTGCGACCCTTAAAATTTCTGAGAAAATTGCCCTTGGTTCAGCATATTTCACTGTCTCATTCCAGTGTTGAGGTGAAGTGATCATAGACTTTAGAGTCAGGCATGGTTTTGAGTTCTACTTTGATATTACATATTGTCACTGAGGCTTAGTTTTCTCTTAGGGGAAATAGCTTTGATTTTCTTTGTTTTTTCAAGGTTGCTGTACACATCAAATATGACAACAGTTATCAAGTGCCTTGTGTCATGCCATGCCCAATTCCTGTCCTTATCTCTGCTTTCCAAAACTGTATGAAGGGCCCATGTGTATTAAATGAACTTAGTGAAAACATACAACTTCTCATCTGAAAGCTGCTCTGCATTCATCCCTCATTCAAAGGACATCAATGTGATCTAATATTCTAAGATAGGACTTGCCGACTCTGAGTGTTTTCTTTTTTGGGCAGTGCAACTCAAGTTTTGGATAGATGGAGGGTAAGGGAAGTGAAATGACTGAATTCATTGACTTGGATAAATGGGAAAAGGAGTGTTACTGTACATGTGTTATTCTGAATAAAGTTATCTCCTTGTACTATTCATTGCACCAATAATTTTTGGGTGTCTAGTGCAAGTGAGACACTATTCTCGGTGCTGGAAATACAATGGTGAACAAAATAGGTCAAGGCCCTGGTCTCATGGAACTTAAGTGATAGATACATAAAATAAATAACTTAGTAAAATATATAGTGCTATAAACAGTGATCACTTTGTTAAGAAGATTAAAGCAAAATAAGAGGGACAAGAAGTGTTGGGGTTGGCGACATGTTTCTATCTTTTATGAGGCAGCCAGAGAGAGACACTTTAAGGTGACATTTGTTCAGGGGTCTGAAGGGAGTGAGAGTTTGCAGGTATTAAGCTGAAGAGTCTTTCATGCGGAGAACTAATAAGTTCCAAAGGCTCTTAAGGAAGGAAGGAAGAAATGTGGACTGTTTTAAGAATATTAAGAAGATTGATATGAGTGGAGCAAGGATGAGTGATGAGATCAGATGAATGAAGCATGAGTGGGTTGTTGTTCCCATGGGAGCAATTTGTAAATCTGTGTGGTGTTTTTGGTTTTACAAGGATTAAGGTATGCTACTGTGATAGAAAGGGTGGAAGCCAGAGATACTAGAAGTACTGCAATAAGGTGGGATAGTTCTACGCAGTGAGGAATTGCCCTACATCTTGCCCACTTCCCAAATATCCAAATGGGTATTTGTGTAGAGAAGGCAGGACTGCCACATACAGGTGTGAGAACTGTGGACTGCAGAGTTTTTGCAGAGTCAAGCACTGTTGACAGGGACCTGCCGAATGTGATATCCCCATAGGATCGTGTTGTACAGCTGTAACTGGAATCCCTGCACATAATAAAACAAAACAAAACAAAACCAAAACCAAAAAAAACCTGTTTCTAGTTTTCTGAGTCTATAACCTAACTCCATTTTCCATATAAACAAAAGGTTTTATTTTGCAACATTTTATAATTACTGCATTTCTTAAGAATGCAACTATTACACTATGTAGCTAGAAGAAACCTGTTTCATTTTCTCAAGCGCTTTACCAAGATGTGTTCATTGTATCAGTCAGAGTCCAATCAGCAGAGAGCTATCACATGGTAAATGAAACAAAAAGTTTAATATTAAACATTATTTCCTGTAACATGGAATTAGAATAATGAGGAACTGGTTAGTAAGAAGAGAATTCTAAGGAATACAGAAATTCTAGTTTTAAGGATCAGCACCATTCCTAGGGCTGAGAGAGGACATACAAGGGAGAACCACCCACCGTGAAGTGGAGGAGGGTCCTGAGAAACAGTACTAGTTGTGAAGACACAGCCATAGCTCACTGGATGATAAAGACCTTGCTGTGGTTTTGCACTAGAAGAACTTGCTGGAAACCACCCTTTTGGAACTTGCCAGAAGGTCAGGGTCGGGGGTAAACCATCCCTTGGAGTGTCTCTCAGAGTCATTCTGCTATGACACTGATTAAGAGGCGTTCTGGAGGAGCCACGGGCCTCTAGGTGCTGTGGACCACTGTTCATTGCAGGAGGTGACCACTGGAAACCCGATGCTGGGAGAGTTGCAGGCACAGTAAGAGTTGGGTATTGAAAAAGCTGCACCCACTGCGGGAGCTGGACATTAGAGATGCCGTCATGGTGCAGGAATCTGTCTCTGAAGAAGCCATCCATGTGGCAAGAACTGTGTGCTATAAAAGTCAAACACAATACAGGAGCCTGCTGAGCATGGCACACTGGACTCAGGAAGAAAGCTCCCTTCCTCCTGCACCCTCTACTCACAACGGTTAATATCTTTCAAAAAAAAAAAAAAAAATTCAAGGACACAGCTCCATTATTGCAGAGCAGGCAATGAAGGGTATATTTGAGGCTGAGGGACAAGAAACTGTGTGGACAGGAACAACCATTAGGGAAAATCATGTCACTGGTAGCAATCCATTTGTGCTATTTGAATAGGAACTTTAATGTATTTGTATTTGTTTTTGGTGATTTTACAGATAGATACAATCCTCTGACCATTCAATATGTTTTCCAATGTGGCCATGTCTGAATATTTTGATCTTGAAATTTACATTATTTTATTGTTAATATTTCCCTTTTAATTATCAGTTAGGTCATTATATTCATATTTTTCAAATTATATATCTAGGTAGGCTGCATTATATGTACTTTCACTTCATAACAATTAAAAACTGTTGTTATGTAGGAGCTGCGGTTGATTGGATAGGGTTGGGAAGGGGTCTTATATGTCACTGTAAGCAGTCTTGGTGAGACAGGAAATCACTGGAGAGTTTTGAGCAGAGGAAAGACATAATGTGACTCATGTTTGAAAAAGATCTCCATGGGAGGCCAGAGGTGCTGGAGGGAGACCAGCCTATTAGCCAGGCTCCCAACAGGAAACAGAAAGCAAAATTCAACAGGGATAGGGACAGTGCTTAGGGAACTAATAAAGGATGAATCACTCAGGAAAGAATGGCAGTAAGAAATTGTCACCATCCTAGGATCTAAAGGAGAAGAGGAAAGGTTTTTATTATTGGATCCAAGAGCTAGCTGAAGCCATCCATGGAGAAGGAACTGGCTTATAGGATCAATTATAACCTCTGCCAGAATCAATTTGCCCAAGAAGGGAGAGTAAATAACCTCATTTCTTCTCCTCTCACCTTCTCATTGACTAACCTGATTAAGAACAAGTAGACTAGTGAATCTGGGTCATGCTGACTATAGGAGTCACAGACTAGGCACAGAAATGCCTAGAATGGATCTGCATGTGAAACAAATGCAGAATATCAACTTGGGTCAATTAACTGTAAAAGAATGGCAATTACATCAAAGTCCTTTGACTGATTTATTATTGCTTATGAGATAATCTAAGAAGGAAGTTGATTTATTCTAGAAGACATTTTTGAAAGAGAGTATCTGATCCTACCCAGTCATAAAGAGAATACAAGGTTAACAGGTCAAGAGAGACTCTTCTTGCTACTTTCCTAGGCTGCCCCACATTTCCTGGCTCTTAGGGTCTGTGCTGTCTTTCTGTCCCCACATTACTCAGAAATTTGCATCATGCTAATTTTAATTGGGACTATTAATATCAAGGATCTGTCCCAGTCTTAACCTTCTTCCATCCATTTCATTGAAACATTGTGTTATTCTAACATGCAAATGGATTAATCTGAAGAAGAAATTCCTCCCAAGCCACTTGCATGCTTTAGCCATTACAAATTCTTTTCTCTTAAACCTCACAAACATCTTTAAGTATTTCAAGGCTTGTCATTTAAAAGCGGGATTTCTTCACTTAGCATAATGCTCTCCAGTTTCATCTATACTGTTGTGAAGGGTAGGAGTTTCTTGTTTCTTTCTGCTGTATAGTATTCCACTGTGTAAATGTACCACAGATTTTTTTATCCACTCATTTACTGATAGGCACTGAGGCTGTGTCCAGCCCTTGGCTGTTGTAAATAATGCTGCTATGAACATTAAGGTGGGGGTGGGTAGGGCAGAGGAGAGTAAGGGGGGGGGAATGGGGACAACTGAAATTGAACAACAATAACAAAAAAATAAAAATAAGATTAGAGATCTTCAACATTCTTAGCCTACTCCAGGGATGGAAAAGAACCAATGAGCTGAAACAATAAAGAGAATGAAATAATTTTTGCTTATACTGATGTGAAGCCTTCCGGTTGCACAAAGGTGGAAAGGGCTCTCTGGAGAGGCAGCAAGAGCCATCTCTCCAGAGGTGTTTGATCATTAATCTTGAAGGGAAATTGTAGAGCAGACTTAAGTTCAAGCTGTGCCATTGACCCTGTTACCTTTTTAAGATGCTTTCCAATGCTGAAACTATGCAATACTCTGCAGATGAAGGTGTTTAAAATCATGGCAGTACCTTGCTCAGCTTTGGCTTCTGCTTCTGGAGTTGAGGCTGAGAGAAAGAAGAGAATATAGAGAGAGGAAAGTCAGGAGGAGATACAGCAAGAAGGAATGCATGTTTTATTGCATATGTGGAGTTGCATTTTACTCATTTCAAACATAATTAAGTAACAAGGCTAAGTTCTTTCATGAGGGGTACCTTTTGAGTTGGGACCACCTGCCCTCCTGGGTCAATGATGTTGAGTGTTGGCAACGGAATTGACACTCAACCTGCACCAACATAGCCTTGCAACAATGTTTCTCACCATCGGGCCCTGCCCACTCCAAACTCTGACTGTCTGCTGAGGACTTTCATCTTACATTACATATTCTGGGACACTGTATGAATTTGCTACTGCTCCTAGAACAAATTACTGCAAATTTAATGGTTTAAAACAACACAATTTATTCCTTTACCATTCTGGAGTTCAGAAGCCTGGAATGCTCTAATTGTAGTAAAATCAAGGTGTAGACAGGGCTGCATTCTTTCTGGAGCCTCTAATAGTCTATATCCTTCCCTTTTCAGCTCCTTGAAACTGCCTGCATTCCTTGGCTTGTGGCCCCTTCCTCCATCTTCAAAGCCAGCAGTGTAGCATCTTCAAAGCTCTCTTTTTCTCTGACTCACACTGTCTCCATCTTACAAGGGCCCTCATGATTACATTGGGCCCACCTGAATAGTCCATGATAGATTTCTCATCCCAAGATCCTCACCTTAATCACCTCTGCAAAGTTCCTTTGGCCACATAAGGTAAACAAGCTCATAGATTCTAGGGATTAGCACATGGACATCTTTGGAAAACTGCTAATCTGCCTACCACAGAGACTGACACTTAAAATTTACAGCCAGGTCAAGAATAAGACAGAGGTTGGGGTGGTGGCAGCAATGCTGAGGTACTGCTGCATGTCCACTTCACCGTGAACTGTTGAGATACACCATCATTTCGGACTGCCTCGCCACCCACCGTGGCCATGATACCGTCCTAGTAAATTGAGCATTTTTGCAATCATTAGTGCTACTCATGAAATAGTTTTTAACCCTCCTTTTGGGCATATGGAAGAATTGCACTTCCCTGCCCCTTAGGCTTAGATATGGCCACGTGACCTGCTGTCACCAAGGAAATGAGAACAGAAGTGCAAATGTCACTTGTGGGGTGAATTTCAAGGGCCGGTGGATGATTTGCCATGTTCACCTTTCTCTGCCAGAGTGAACATGGCAGCACACAGATACAAATCTGCCTTGGTCTGGGTTCCTGATTGAGAATAAATAGAGTAGAGCCTCCCAACCAACCGCTAATGAACAAACAGCCCAAGTGAGAGATGAGCCTTTGTTCTTTTAAGTTATTAAGATTTGGGGGAAATTTTTATTGTAGCATAACCTAGCCTGCTCTAATTAATACAGGAATCATTCTTAACAAATCAGGACTTACTCCCTATGCTGATTCTTCTCATCCGGGCATCATTCCTGATGACCTCCCTGTTTACTTGCTTAATCTCAAGACAGCCCGGCCACTTAAATCCCAGTTTGGAGGATGTTGTTCATCTATGGCTCCATTCAGCTTTCCAAAATTTATAGACATAGCTAGAGCAAGCGTATCAGCCTGGGTGGAGAGAAATACAGGGATAATTGTATCTTTTAAAGGCAGCATGCCTGATCCACTCAGCATCCCCACGGGGATTTCTTGTATCAAACTTCCCTGTTATCCTCTACCTGGGATAGCCCTTCCACTTCTCTCTGCCCCTCCTAGTAGCACCATTACTCTGGCAGTTAGTAGAATTTCTGATTACCCTGAAGACCTCTGTGGGCCTTTTCTCATGGACACCACCTGCCTGTCTGAGAACAGGCAAGATGTCCCTATGGCAGCTGACTCCATCAGTCTTTCTCACGTGCCTCTGCACTGTCTTTCACCTGCCCTCTGCTGAAATCCCAACAACTACATGAGAGGCCAATAATTGGTGCCAATTTCCCCCAGAAAGCCTGAGTATACTTGAAAGAGCTCCTCAGCCCCGTTCATCCATCAGCAGGAAAGAGAAGAGCCTGAAGAATAGTCGTGAGAATGCTCTTGTGACTTAGGGGTGCACCAGCCTGGGCAAACTCAGAGCCAGCCCTGCTAATGGAGATATTCTCATGGGACAAGTTAAGCTCCATCCATGGCCTTTTGAATAAATCCAGCACGTTCCCACAATACATGCCTGAGAATGTATACAAATTGTCCATGCCATTTTTCTAACTACCCTCCTGCTTGCCTTGATTCCTTTTTTCTCCAGGTCCTGTTTCCCACAGGCAGCACCTCTTTTTTCGTAACAACTTGTTCAGACACATCTCTCCAGCTTTAAATGAGCCATTTCTGTAGCATAGGAGCTTATACTGCATCTCTGGCTCAGGCACCTACCGCCTTAGGCAAGAGGGGCTTCTGCCTCTACCCCTCCCCCTGGGAGACCCAGCACTGCCTGTGGGTCTCTCAACCCAAACACTCACCTCATTGGTGTCAAACCAGATCAGTGCTCACTGATGGGGTGAGAGTGAATTTTCAATTTTTAAAGTTAGCTTGACATGAAATCAAGAGTTCAGACATATTCCAAAGCTTATACTTGAAATGATTAGCTTTTAGATGCTTCCACTCATTCTAAGGAAATCGCTCAGGAGTTCCCTGGAAGGGGAGTGGGAGACTAATAGCTTCTGAGAACACCTAGGTCATGACGTTCATGTTTTAATTCGTAGCTGGCAGCTGGGATTCTTATAAACAAGTGGCTAAGAGACTGCCCTGTTTTTCTGGTGACTTTCCAGTGTCTCCCTGCCAGGCAGGTGCATAGACGTGATCCCAAGCAGATGTGAGCACAGCACAATTATGCTTTCCTCTGTTATTAGAGGGCCTCCATGCAAGGAGAGAGGGACAAGCAGGATAAAAAGGGCAGCATTGGTGTCCTTGGGCCACAATATAACTACGATTAGGACACTGGGGAAATTAAACCAGGAAAGTTCATCCTCCGATACTGAACTTTAAGGTGATTTTCGGTTATGCAGCAGGATACAAGGAGATTATTTTGAAAATGTGGTCAGGCAGTAATATTAGTGTGAGGTTTTCTAGGGCAGCTTATTAAGAAATTGTCTGAGAAACTTCTGAGAAATATCGGATGACTCGAAGAACTGTTTTATGTTCCCTAGTATTTGTTTTCTGTGGAATTCATGCCACTGAACCTTCAAAACAAAAATAAAAAAATGGGAAAGACATTGTTTTTTTTTTTTCAGTCATTTAGTGTTGCAGAAAAATTCAGATTCAAGAAATCTTTAGATTCTTAAAAATCCAGAAACTCACAAATAATTTTGCTAACCTTGGATTATAGAAAAACCAAATAATATAATAAAATAAATTAAATGACTGACTACCCAGCACACTGATTTTTCTTTTATCTTGAGATATGCCTGGAATCCAATAAGCTGCTTCTCTCTCCAAATTTTGTGTATGTCGACCCAGAATAATTTTTTTGATTATTGTTAGATTGACTGAAGGCATGTGAAACATTACTGTTTAAAACATTAGAGAACAAAGATGTGAGACCAGCAGGAGTGATACCAGAAAGAACTCTTACTAACAGCTCGAGTACAATAGTACATTTTGTTTCAATTTAAAATAACAAATTTAAAATGATTTAATTCCCATTTATATGTCTTGTGTTTACTATGTGGAGTGTAACAGAACAAATAAAAATGAGGTTCTTTATTCTTTATGAAATGACTGACTAAATTAAACTCTTTATATTTATTGATAAGTAACTGTGTGTGTTGTGTGCATACAGAATTCAGTGTCTTGGCGCCATGTGACCGTGTTGACGTCATCTCTCCTCCCCCGACCAAATTACTCCACAAGATGGATTTTCTATTGCTAACAGCTTCAGCTTTAATGGAAAGATGTATTTATCAGGCAAACCACAGCATGTTAGGGTTTGCTAAATGAATAACAACGATTTGCAGAGTGCCCTAACAGACTGGAAAACAGGAATGGTGGGTGTAAGTCCCAGCTCTGACATTAATGACAGCTAACCTTGCACGAGTCACTGAGACCTTTGAGCCTTAGTTTCTTCATCTGTAAAATGGATGTGATAACCTTTGTCCTGTCTGCGCCTGCCTGCCTAATGGGCTCAGGCTCTCCGTGGGGCTCGCCTGGATTTCCTGCGCTTGCTCTTGCATTCATGTAGAATGGCCTTACTGCTCTCCTGCTGTCTTCTGCACAGCAAACTCGTTTGCAGCATTAAGACCTTGGAGAAGCCGCTCCTTCTTCACCCCAGCTTCTCAAGTGAATGTGATTCTGTCTCCCTTAGAGACATTAAGGGACTTGGCATATTCTTTGATATAGGAGATTTCCCGACATCCTGCGACTGTCTTTACACATTCGTCTCCTTGAGACGGCTGGAGGTTTGGGATCCTGCCTTACCCTACTCCGTTCTCTCCTCAACGCCCAGCAAGGTGCCTGGCCCCCAGTGGCACTTGTAAATGTTTGTGGGTTGAATTGGTGTACAGCCAGCTTGCTCCAGGGTTGCTGCTGGTTGTTTTGAAAATCAAAAGAAGACAGAGAGTTAGATATGTACAGGTTTCTTTGAAAATATCTTTGTTGCTTCTGGATTTCGTTCTGCTCACACAGCCGTATGGATGGGTCATGGCAGCTCTCACCATGAAACTCTCGGTTTCACATATAAGAATCTGGTGCAGTCATGTAGCTTTTTCTTTCAGGTTAAATAAGCCCCAATTCCTGTAGTCATGATTTATAGACCCCATTTCCAACTCTTTAATCATTTTCATTGCTTTTCTCTGGAACCACTCCAATTTCTCCATTCACTTATGTTTCAGGCACCAAACTGGACATGGTATTGAAATACCGAGTGAAAGAATTATCTGCAGGTTTCTATATTTAATATTCTTATTTACACGTAAATGCTTTTTTCTCTAATCAGTCTACAAATATTAACTGGGTACTTATGCTACACCTGGCACTGGCTTCAAAGTTTTTGGCAGTTTTAAATGATGTGACCCTTCTTTGTGAGGCAGGCAAGCTTTCTTTGGTGGCATTACATAAAAAACATTCCCTTTATAAGCATCTATATGGTAGTTATTTATGTAGCAGCAGAGTGGCTTTCCATGTCAATAAACATGCTGCCTCTTAGCTGGTTTGTTTACATGAAATTAACTTAATAGCTCATCTGCTCCATGACTATAACAAGTACACTCCTTATTCTACGTTACACTGTAAATTAAAAAAGAAGCATAAAATGATCTAGTGATCTTTGTGCATTATAAATTTTAACATGCTCAGATTTAATTATAACATTGATTTTATTCTAGTTTGGCTGACCATTTTTTTCTCTATTGGCATTAGAGAGATTTCAGTTGATACTAAAATATTAATGACATTAAACTACTTAAACACAGTAAAATTATATGACTACTGAATACAGCTTTGTCTTTGAAAGCACTTATCATGTCTCCTATCTCCTATGATCTTCATAGGAAATTCATTAATAAAGAAAGGTAGGCATTATCACCATCATTGCCCATTTGGTGACTCTGTGGCACAAGCACAAGGTTCAACCAAAATCATACAAGTTAATCAGGAGATAAGTGTTCTGTCCTATACAGTTTTTCTCACCAGAGTTTCTCATAGCTTGAGAAAAAATTGACAAACATTGTTATTTAAGACCCTTATAGATTAGAACTTCTAGGAAAGCCAAAATAAGGTTACAAAATGTTTAGTATTATAATAAATGTTATTTTAAAATAAGTGATTTTTAATGCACACAAAACACCATGTAATGTGATATAATTATATCATTAGCAATATAATAAAGTATTGACAGCAATATTTATTCATAGTGTAGGTATTGTGGTCTGCTAAAATAACACAAAATTAATGATATTTAATAGTCAGGGATATCTATCTGTTATCTATCTAGCCTATCATCTATGATTTATTATATGGTATTGCTCACATGATGAGGGAGGCTGAGAAGTTCCAAAACCTCCTTTTGGCAAGGTGGAGACTCAAGAAAGCCAACAGCCAGTCTGAGTCCAAAGCCTTAGAACCAGGAAAGCTGATGATGGTATATCTCCTAGTTCAAAAGCCAGTAGGTTTGTGTCTCAAGAAGAGTTGATGCTTTAGCCTGAGACTGAAGACTGGAAGAGACCAATGTCCAGGATAAACAGTGAGGCAGGAGCAGTTCCTTCTTACTCAGCCTTTCTGTTCTTTTCAGATCTTCAGTTGATTAGATGAGCCTCACCTGGGGTAGAGGGGTAGTCTGCTTTATTCAATCTACACACTCAAACATTTAGCTCATTCAGAAACACATTTACAGTCACACTTAGAATAATGTTTGACCAAATTCCTGGGCACCTAATGGCTCAGTCAAGCTGGCACATAAAGTTAACCATCACAGGATACACAATGAACATTGGGAAATCCTAACAGAGTACTTATGAACCTCTGCAACTTTGTGATCAACTCACTTGTAAGTAATATCAAAATTCTAATTTTGCGGTTCTCTAAGGTTATTTAATCCTGGGCCAAATGTTGTTTCTGATATTGTACTCTAAAAGGCCCTGCTTTTCATTGTATTACCTGGTGCCAACTGATTCATTTCTCAAGATGGAGATGTAAGGAAGCTATAAGAAGACAGACATAAAACAAGTATTGTTCTTAAGCATTGTGGAATCAATTTTCTTTGAATCACATAACTTCTTTCATGCACTGCATCAAATATGTTTAAATATATAAGAAATAAAAATGAAATTTGTAGTCAGTTTGCAGAAGATTTAGCTAAACATATATTCTTTTCTCTGGTCTTCTGCAAAATCACTGCAAATTTTCATCAATTTATGTGAGCAAGTATTTTTAAGTTGTATAAAAAATATTTACATCCCCAAGTCCTTCTTAAAAAATTTGTAATAAAGATGCTCAATATCATTAATCATCAAAGAAATGAAAATTAAAACCATAATGAGTCATCACTTCATGCCTTAGAATGGCTATCATCAATAAATTCACCAATAACAAGTGCTAGAGAGAATATGGAGGAAAGGGAACACTTATGCACTATTGGTGGGGATAAAGATTGGTGCAGCCACTGTGGAAAACAGTATGGAGTTTCCTCAAAAAATTAAAAATGAAACCGCCTTATGTCCCAGCAATTTCATTTCTGGGTATTTATCCAAAGAAACTCAAAATACTAATTTGAAAGAATATATGTACTCCTATGTTCATTGCAATATTATTTACAATAGTCAAGATATGGAGGCAACCCAAGTATCCATCCATAGACAAGTAGATAAAAAAGTAGTGGTACATATATACAGTGGAATATTACTTGGCCATAAAAAAAGAATGCAATCTTACATTTGTGACAGCATGGATGGATCTAGAAGATGTTATGCAAAGTGAAACTTAGATTTCACTTGTAAGTGGAATCTAAAGAAGAGTATGAACAAACAAAAGAGAAAGAGACTCATAGATACAGATAAATGGCTGATGTAGAGGGGATTAGGGGGACTGGATGAAAAATGTGAAGGGATTGAGAAATACAGATTGGTAATTACAAAATAGTCATGGGAATGTAAAGTACAGCATAGGAAGTATAGTCCATAATATTGTGGTAGCTATGTATGGTGCTAGGTGGGCACTGGCAATATTGGGGGAACACTTTGGAAAGTACATGATTGTCTAACCACTACACTGTATACCTGAAACTAGTACAAACTAATATTGAATGTAAACTGTGATTGAGAATTAAAATTAAATAAATTTTAATCTTATTTTAGAATCACTTTTTAAAAATAGCTTTATTGTGATATAATTCATATACCATAAAATTCACCAAAATGGAGAGTTTAATGATTTTTAGTATATTCACAGTTGTGTGAATATCACCACAATCAATTTTAAAACATTTTTATTATCCTTAAGGGAGATCCCTATTACTAGTCACTTCTCATTTTCCCTATCCCACCCACTAATCTATTCTATTTCTATATTTCTATAAAGAATGCATATTCTGAAAATTTAATATAAATGAAATCATACAATATGGGGTCTTTTCTCACTGGCTCTTTTTCATTTAGTATAAAGTTTCCAACGTTCATCCATGTTGTAGCATATATCAATACTTAATTACTTTTTAATGATTAATATTCCATTGTAAAGATATACCACATTTTATTAATCAATTAGGGGACATTTGGGCTGTTTCCAATGTTGTGATATTATGAATAATGTTGTTATGAAAATTTGTGTACGAGCTTTCGGTGGATATGTGTTTTCATTTCTCTTGGGTGAATACACAGGGTAAGAAAGTTTGTGTCATACAGTAACTCCATGTTCGACTCCTTGAGAAACTGCCAGACTGTTTTTCAAATCAGCTGCACCATTCTACATTTTACCAGGCACATATAAGTGTTCCAGTTTCTGATGCCCTTGTTAACACTTACCATTATCTGTCTTTTTGATTGTAAACATCTTATTCTGATTATCAGTCTTCAAAATAAGGGAGCATAGAATTAAATTTATTCAGTTAAAACCATCTTCAGTTTCAGAAGTGCTCTCTTTGAACAAATCTGAAAGTTTGGAAAAGTTGTCCTCTTTTTAAACATTCAGAGGAGATAATTTTATATCATATTTCCTCTGTCTTGAAAAAACTGTGTATATAAGGCTTCTATTCAGTATTAGCTAATGGTCTTTCAATACTTTTCAGACAAAATTTTTCAGGAACTATGGGGAGAGATTCTTTTGAACAGGTTCTCAGGGAGATGCCCTTTGTGAGCTGATGCTGCCCCTCCCCCATATTTCTGAATCTCCTTGAGCATCTAAGGAGACGTGTGGCATGAGAAATGCCTCTTTTTGCACTTCTTTATTCATTGTTTAACATAAAGAGTTAAATGCTACCTGGTTTTGGCAGCACCAGGCTTCAGTCTTGTCTGAATTCTGCTGTTCTTTGATTTTATCAGAAGGAATATTTACATATGGACTGATAAGGCACCTTGGCACTGGGAACCTAGGTTTCGTGCGAGAACAGTTTTGGCTCAGGACTGATGAAAACTCAATTATGATTTATGTCTATGCAACAGAGTTTCCTATTGATTACCTGCCAGAACCATGATAAAGCAATGTTAGGCCTGAAGCCAAGTCTTCCCAGCCACAATCTTTCCTTGGGTTTTGTATTCTATGCCCTTGCTGGAGTTTTCTGAACATTTGCGAACAATAATGGTTTACAAAAATGATCCTCGCATGAAAACTTGTCTGCAGTACCCCTTCTTAGTGCCTAGATTAACTTTGTATTTACCTTCCAATAACTTGAGATTTATCCAGCACTTGCTTGACTTATGTGCATTAGGTTGTTCTAAGTTTTCTAGGATGTAGAAGAAATGGAAAACATAGCTCATGTTTTAAGGAACTTGCATATAGTAATCTGGATGAGGTAAGTTGTTTAGGGGTGAAGACACTAATCCAAGAAGCAATTCCCTTTTAATGTTATTTTGGTGAAATTGAACAATATGAGGTGATAATCAGAGTGAGTCGAAAAAGACGGAGAGGCTTATTGGTTATGATTATTAATAAAGGAAGTGTATTAAAAAAATAAAAGGAATCACATCTAGGGAGGAGGGATATGAAATGAGGGTCCTTAAGGGAGTTCCTGCGGAAAAATCTAGCTTTCTTGGTTTTCTGTTGACATGGTGGGCATTTTACTCCTCATATTTAAAGCTAATATCTATAATAAAATGATCTAACTTTGAAAACATTCTTCTAACATTAACATACTGCTCTTAAATCTCAAAACACCCCTGTGAGGAAGTTCTAGTATTATCTCTGTTTTACAGACTAGTCAACTTCAGATAAGAGAAGGTAAAAGACTTGTCTAAGTTCCCACAGCTAATAGGTGGTGTTGCTAGAATTTGAACCCAGGCAGTCTGGCTCCTGGTTCTGTGTCATCAACCACTGCCTCAGACAGCCTCTCATCTGCAGAACAGAAGAACAGGGGGCCATGTGCCATGGGCTACGTCTTGGCTCTTCAAGGAGTGATAGGGCAGTCCCTTTATCAGGGTGGGGAAACAAAATCACTGTTCTTTAGTCTTAGGATCACTTACAGCTAGTAAAGCAGCCAGTTCTGGAGAGCTACTCTTAACTCTTCAGGATACGTTCAGTTAGGGTTGTGTTATGGATTTAGTTATGTCTCTTTCAAAAGACATGTTGAACTCATAACCCAGCACCTCATAGTATGACCTTATTTATGAATAGGTAATGAAGTTAGTTTCTATGGCAGCCTTTGGAAACTAATACAGGTTAAAAGTGGTCTGCAGATGCATGTGATGCCTCCCATTAGCTGAAGACTATTTAAATGCTTAAAAGGGGATCTAATATCCACCTATCAGAGAGTGGGACAACTAATAACCTCCACAGTGAGATTCGTGAGGTATTACCTGAAACAAAAATCTCACTTGACCACTTAGAATCTCATATAATTAAAAACTTATTTCAAATTGACCACTACCTCAGAAAATGTACTTAAAAACATAATTCTTGTCAGAATCTGAGTTATGCTATTTATTAGACAATATACAGAGTCCAGCAGAAGTAATTCCTGCTTGAATGTGGTTGGTAGAGTAGCAATACGGGTGTAATAATTTCTAATTTTAACTTGAACATTTTACCTAAAATTTCATATGGTGTTCTTGAGTGTGATATTGTTAAGTTACAGGATTACATGCTTATGATTTTGTAATAAATGATTTTATAATACAAAAGGGGCATTATTTGTGCTGACCGTACAGTTATATTCTAAGGAATGTTCTCCCACCCCCCAATTCAAGGACCCATCTCACTAACCTCCCCATCATTGTTTACACTATAAGTACAGGCCCATTTGATTGGATGAATGGTATAATTTATTTCATATCCTAAAGGAACAATGCTTCCTATCTCAAACTATGGTCTTCTTTTATTGGACAATAGTTCTAAACTATATGCTAGGTATTTAATTGTCAAATTACAAGTTTAATTTTCACAGGTCAATGTCTTATATGTAGGACAGAAAACATCAAGAAAAGGTTATTGCTTTACAGACCACTGTTATTTCCTTCATTCTCTACTAGCAAAACACATTGAAGATATCAAATTGCTGCTGCATTTATTGACAGTTCCTTGGTCCTTTATCCTTTGTATACAACAGTTGGCTGCTTGAAGAGCCAGAGCTCAATCTAGACAGAACCCCAGGATAAATGCTTTCACAAAATCGGCCCTGTTATGGTTCTGCTTGGATCAGAGCCAATAGGACCATAACTTGTGGGGTTACAAAGGATTGTGTTTAGGTTTCCCTTCTTTGACACTTGGCTTTTAATGATCTAGTTAAGCTGACTTCAACCCCTGCCTCTCCTGGCTATCTAGAGATAAGTAGCACACACATTGTTTCTTACATGAATATTATGGTTCCCTTATTTCAAACAAGGAGTGGCCTGAACAAGCACCTGACCCTGTTGGCCAATTATTGTCTGAAAGAAAGGCTACTGATAAACCTTTTAGCCTTTTCTTATTTTTTTCTTTTCCCAAATACATTACTGTGTTTGCTAGATATTTTCCTCTCTTAGATGGTTTATAAATACTCAACAATCTCATACAACTCATTGCTATTTCCTCAATATGCGTTTCACAATGGTTTATCTTGAAACACACAATAGAAGGTATTCTGCTTAAACTTAAAGATGTTTTCAGTGTTATGTTTGTGTTTTGTTTTGTTTGAGGTGGATGTCTGGTGATCTGTAACATATTTGGGCTAGCACTAATGGAGTAGATCTATGTGGCTTCAACTGTTCACTTGGCTCTGCAGTGGGTTTACAATAATTTTCTAAGATTAACCCTGGCCTTTCTTGCCAGTGCTCCCTTTGTTCATTTGTAGAAGGGTGGCCTGGCTGTCCATTGGACATGTACTTGAGGTGTCCCCAGCTTCTCCAAAAGGAGGGGAAACCCAGCCCCACTTCTGGGTTTGGCCTGGGCACTGGAAGGTGAACTCAGTAGTGCAGAGCATAGTCACTGTCAGTGCATTTGCTGTTACCACACAATAGTTCTCAGAAGCTAGGAGAAACACTAGTTAGAGAGAATTGCTAATTTACTTCACCTCCTTATACTCTAAATAAAATCCCTGTGTCAATGCTGATCAGCAGAGCCAGAAACCCTGTTTTTGATGCATTGGCTATGCCGGTCTTCTTTTCTTCCCTCCCCAGAATACCTTTCCTCTGTCTTGTGTCTCTGCATGTGCTATATTAGTCTACATCAGCAATTTTCAACCTTTTTCCATCTCATGGCACACATAAACTAATTACTAAAATTCTGCAGTACACCAAAAAACCCCACATTATATTTTTTGCTGATCTGACCAAAAAAGGATTCATTTATGCTGGATGGCTATTGTGGTGTTGGCTGTTGTCATTTTTTGTTTGACAATCTAAGGGAAAAGAGGTCAATGTCCCTGACTAGATAGTCAGGTATTGCATGTTTTAAAAATTCTTGCTGTGTAGCTGTTTGCCTCTTGCGTACGCTAGGGTGTCTGCCATGGCAGACCGGTTGAAAACCACTGGTCTACATCAAGAGTCATTTTAGTGAGTAGCCTCATGGATCTTGTTAGATGAACTGTAAAGAAGTGGTGGTGGTTGTTCATTACATCATCTATTTGTGAGTATCCCAGGGAAAGTTTCTGTCTGGACTGAGTACCAAGAACAATTAGCCTTCCCCAGGAAACTTAGATTGTTAGTATCTCCTGGACGCTGTGAATTGTGTAACTAAGGTTTTTCTTTTCATGTTGACTGCCAGAAAATTTAGAGCCAGGTTTACAACTCACCTACTGCACATGTGTGGGTTATTACGCTATGCCTTTGAGACTCGTTCATGACTCTGCTTTGCCTCTACTCTTGTTTTACTTTCTCCTCTTGCCTCACTTTTAACTGATGCTATTGTGTCACTTCTATGTGTCTTGTTAAGAGGCTGCTTCATATCTTTTCAGAAAAAGAGCAAAATATGAAAATAAGCACATATACATAAATGAAATAATCTCAAGTAGGGTTGTAAAGGGAGGGTTGCAGATTGGTTTGTGAAGAAAAAATAGGGGCTTCCAGATGCAGGGAGCAACACAACAAACACATAAAGGTAGAGTGAATAGTTTCTTCAAAGGAGTTGATAAAAATCTTCCTTATTAATGTATAAAGTGATGTAGAAACCTACTCAGCTGAGATATCTAAAATGCAACATGGAAAAAGATGCATGATATAAAATTGAAATTGCTTTTAAAATCACTCAGCCTGATATATTTTTTCAGGAATAAGTTTATTAAAATATTTTAGTTATGATACATTGGAATGGAACCTAAAAGTTTTCTGAAGAGAATAAAGGACATTGAGCTAAGAAAATCATATTAATATCATTTAGCTGAATACATCTTAATTTGCTATTTAAATAGTTAGGAAAACCTTAGGTGATGGCATTCTTTCAATTTTATTCATGCCTTCTGGGAGTCATGACTACATCCATTTGAAAAACACACATGGGAAAAATTTTATAGTAAGATTACTGTAAATTGGAAATTCAGATGAATAATGATGGCAATAATTCCAATAACTCAAAGATGAGAAGCATTATACCTACTCTATTTACCTGGAAATCTTGAAATCTCAAGGCTCCTTTTTCATTGATTAGTTCCATGAGGTTGAGAACTTTGTGCCTAATCAATTACTGCTGTGTTTGAAGTATTCAGCCCATTGCTCAGAACGCAGTAGATAGTCAGTACATATTTGTTGAATTAATGTATGAGTGAGTGAATGAATGAATGAAATGATATGAGGTTTAAACTATATTTATACAATCAGGATAAAATTGATTTGACCTTGGGGAGGCCACATGTGGTGAATATAGATAAAGGTAAAATTATTTTTAGAGTTAATATCCCAGGTTGCTGTTTAAATGTTATCATTTCTATAATATTTTAAAAACCTGTTTCCCTCCATGGTGTGGAGCCTACTCCAAGATGACTGTTGTGTGAAATAATTGTCTTCCTGTTGGCGTTAGAATAATGAATGCTGGTGGTAAAAGGACCTTAAGATCATTAGCTCCTGTCTATGAAGATGAGGGGATCAATGGTTGGGAGATGATACCTCTGGCCCAGACCACTCATCCTCTTTCCCAGGGAGTCTGTGTGGTACAGCAGTTACATACATTCATTCTGAAGCCAGACAGGTCCCCGCTCGAATTCTGTCTCATCTCTGAGAAGAGAATAATCGTTCCCACTAAATAGGATTATTTGGAATATATGATGAAATAATGAATGCAAAGTATTTAGAAGCATGCTTGGTGTTATTTAAATTAAGAGTTCCAGTGTATGATCAATTTGTATTATTAGAAAATAAAGTATAGTTAGCTTGAGAGTTTAAATTCATCTCCCCTTATTAAATTTTCCCCATGGCCAAGTAGAATGGATTGCTTCCTTCTCTAAAATACCTATCTAGTGTTGTGCACATATGTTACCCCCCACCTCTCAAATGGCAACCCTTGTGAAGGCAGAGTCTGCCTGCACGGTAAGCAATTAAAATTGTCTGTTAATATTACTTGAATAATTATTAATATTATTCTTCAATGAAATTAATGCAGTGGTTTGGACCAAGCCATTGTCCACATACATGCATTTCATGATTAGCCCAATCATTCTTTTTCCTTTGCTCAACTATTTCAGAGAGGACTAACTTAGTCATACTGATTACTTGTCTAAATAAGGGATTTTCAACCTTGGCACTATTGACATTTTAGCAAGGATAATTCTTTGTTGTGATTGGCTGTCCTGTGCATTGTAGGATATTTAGCAACATCCTTGACTGCTACTCACTGGACATTAGTAACACCTGCCTTCCCCACCCGTTGTGACAATAGGAGACATCTCCAGACATGGCCAAAATTGTTCCAGATTGCAAAATCATCCCCAGTTGAGGGCCACTGGGATAAGGTACATCAAATTGTTACTTTTCATAATTATACTTTATAACCAACCTCTGGAATACGTTTTGAAATAAAACCATAGAGCCTTCTTTCTGAGGCAGTTTAAAAACAAAGAATGAGAATTCTCAGCTCTGAATGGTTCAGAGGGTTGGATCAAATAATTGTTGGAGGTAACCCTCAATTCTCTGGAAGATAACAGAAGTCCCAGATGCCTCCTTGGGTCATCCCCCTGCTTGCCTATATATCTAAATACTTAACATGTAATTTTCATGCTTGCCCTTTTATGATGTATTGAATAAGGAATCTCAAGTCAAAATTACTGGGGAATAGTTACAAAGCTTATTCATTTAAGACACTTCTGCTTTATTTGTTTATCAGTTTCCAATCGATCATATACGCCTTGTCCTTCCAGCTGCACAAAGAATTCTGGGTTATTTTCTAGGTCTTCTGAGTATAGTTAGACAGGAGGTTTGTGGTGATTGTGTCTGTACATACATCCCAAGGCATCTCTGCACGTCAACAGTAGCTAATACACCTGGTGCTTGGACCATATTCTAGCATGGCTGCCACAGCAAATTCCAAGCTCCCACTCTAACTCTCTCCAGCTGCCCAACCCCAAAGACAATCAGAGCATTGTGCAGAACAATCCCAGAGCTGTTTAAAGAGCATAGCCCAGGGCCCAAAGATCGCTGTTTATTTGTGGCATTAGATCAAGAATGATGTGGCGGCAGCTTTATGGATGTGCTTAGGAAAGACTTCTATCAACAACATCTGAGGCTTTGGCCCTATCTCGCAGCCCTCTGTGGTCTCTGAAAACAATGCTGTATATATTTGAGGATTGGATATGTTCTGGGAAAGCATTCATTAGGAATGCTTACAAGCTTACAATGGCCTCTGGGTCTTTTGGCATATGCCTTGCTATTCTTCTGTCTCAGGTATGCATCACTGCATGTGCGAAGGCAAGTGAGGTTGTACCTGCTTTGTTAGGTGCCCACTGGGCTTATTGGTCAAGGGTTAGGGAGCCCTAGGGAGATGTGGAAGTCAAGGTGACTGACCCTAAAAGAGCCAGATGCTCCTTGTCACATAAAACGTCCTTGAGTTCCACCCAAAACAAGTTCAAAGAAAGACCCTTCCCAAACCTGGACATTCTTCCACTATACATATGGTCAAATTAAAATAAACCACCCTTAAGTGGTGAGGTACAAAAGGATCTGGCTTCAGAATATTCATAACAAAGATGGGAAAATACCTGTGACCAGGAAGTTTGGCTAAAGAAAGAGGCAACAATAAATGAAGCCATAACCTTTTCCCAGAGGTATGGGTCTGACTTAACCACAGATAAAGCAGAGTTGTGAATAAGCTTTAAAAGAACTCACAAAGAAGGGTCCCCACTTCCTTAAGTATTTTTTAGCACGAGGTTTATATGAAGCAGGGAAGAAAATTTATTTTGAACATTAGTGACTTGTGCTGGCATACTGTTTTTATTGACTATTATTACAAGCTATGGCTTTTATATTTCCCTTTTTCTCTTTGACTGATATTTAATGAGTATATTTTTGAAGAACATTTTGCTATTTTATGGCCAGGGGCTAGCTCTAGCAACTGGAAATTTGTAAAACTGTACAATATAGCCCTTCCAACATGGTTCCATCAGTTATACACCAATAAATAACAGTGATTTCAAGGATGATTAATCATAATCATTGTAGAGCACTTTGGCCAAGCCAACATCTGTTTCCATGGATACAGCAGTCGGCCATCCCGATTTTGTAATTTATATGTTTTAGTTATTGTTCCCAGATGACTATGAGGACCATTGTACATAATATGACCTTTTAACTTTAGGCCCCAATGGACTCTGTGGTTTATATGCAGCCTATAGTCCTTTGGAGAAGTTTTTCTTGAGAATTTGTGGAGCTCTGAGGAAATGTGCAGGATTTCAAAGGTCTTCCTATCATAGATCCCTTAAAGAGGCAAAGCAAAGAAAAGAATAGTGGTGACTATGTTAGTAATAGGAAACTAATACTTCCAACGATACTGCCAGTGAGTCAGAGTAAAGACTCACACATACTGGGGAAACTGAGGAATGTCTCTCTCCACATTTGAACTGCCATTGAGTGGAAGGCTGGCTTATAACCAGATCTCCTGACACTCAGTCTGGGGTTCATCTTTTCCTCAATTATTTTACATGAATATGTTTTATTCAGGTCTTTACTGAGTGCATGTTTATTGAACCCATACTATGTGTCAAACTTCAGGCTCAGTACTGGGCAAGTTAATGACAAGTCAATGAGAAGTCAAAGCTTGTCTGGGTTCCTGCCCTTGTGGCTCAGAAAGAGACTTGTGGGAGATGATCACATTAAGCAAATAATCACACCAATCACATCAGCCAGTGGACAGTTAGGCTGTGACAAGAATTGAATAAGTGAGAGCTATTGTACCCTGGGGGCTTGTCATCAGGCATTATCTAGTTACAGAGGTAAGGACAGGATTTTCTGGAGCACTGTCACCTCAGCTGGGAACTGACAAAGAATTAACTATGTGAAAATCAGAGGAAATAGCATGTTAGGGGCCAGCATGTTCAAATGCCGCCGGCAAGAGGACGCCAGCTGAGTACTAGCACTAAAAGAAGGTGTGACAGGAGTGTATAAAAATGAGACAAGATGATCAGGGGCCTGATTAACCAGGACTTGTGTAGCCCATAATGAAAACTTCTGTCTCTATTCTAGTTACAGAAAGGACTAAAGGACTCACCTGTAGTAGCTTAGCTTGATTGGTTTGTATCAGAGTCAGGAGTAGACAGGGACTAGAGGCTGGAGTCTCTCTAGGTTGAAGGGTAGAACCATGCTTTAGTCCCTTGCCCCTTTAAACATCCTACTGTGACTTTCTCCAGATTTCTGTTGTGGAGTTCAAATGCTGAGAATGTCAGGAAGGCGCTGAGGTCTTGCCTGTCCTGTCTAGCCTGGTTTCATGTGCTACAGGCCCAGGTGTCCAGGGTTCTGGCCTCCTCACAGAGGACAGGGGAGGTCACGCAGTGCTCTGTTGTCACTGGTGCTGAAAGAATATATTCAGGGTAGACTCTTCTGTTTCTCTGCATAGGGTTCCAAGTGGTTTTCCCCACTGACTGGATGTTTAAGATACTACATAGAAAGTACATCTGCCTACATTCATTTTATGTGCTGCACACCAAGTAACCATGCACTCAGCAGCTTAAATGACATGCATTTATTATCTCACAGATTCTCTCTAGGTACATGGCCTGGTTGGGTCTTCTGGAAGTCTTCAATCAAGGTGTTGGCCAAGACTGCATTCTTGTTAGGAGGCTTGTCTTGGCCAAGCCCTGCTTCCAAGCTTAGTCAGGTGTTGGCAGAATCCATTTTCTTGTGACTTATGGCAGTTTGCTTCTTCAATGCCAGCAAGGAAGGCAAAACCCTAGAGCAAGTTGGCTAGCAAGATAGAGTTTTATATAACTTAATGTAATCACAGGGGTGACACCCTATCACCTCTATCATATTCTATTGGCTAAAATAAAGTCACAGATCCAGGCCACATTAAGAGAGAAGGAATTATACAACAGCAGGAACACCGAGAGGCAGGGATCATGTTGTCAGTCTGCCTGTCACACTACCCACCCCCTAGCTTCTATGCACTGCCACACAGACTGTCTGTAGAAAGTGTGGGCATGGCTTGGTTGTCAGCTAAAAGGAATATGGAAGCCCAATAGCAAGTGGAACCCCCTAGCCTAGTTCCTTGTGGAATAAATGACAGATGGAGCACACATTGCTGTGGGTGATGGGGGATAAGGGTTCTTGGGGATTTTCTCTAGTTCACTCTGCTTCCGTTAGAAGAAAATCAGAAATTAGGTGGATAAACTGACACCAAGAAAGGAACAGGAGGAGCCTGGCTATAAAAGCAGAAAAAGGCACTGGCTGAGATGGATGGAGTTCTGGCTGTGCTGCCTGCGGCGGGTCCTCTTCCTTCTATGGGATATGCAGATGGAATGAAACAAGCCACTTGGAACAGGTCATCTCTCAATATCTAGAACGGTAGTGTGTGCATGTGTATGCATATGTGTGTGTGTGTGTGTGTGTGTGTGAGAGAGAGAGAGAGAGAGAGAGAGAGAGAGAGAGAGAAGAGAAGCAGATAGAGTAGAGGTCAGATGGGACCAAATCCTAAACTTAGCTAGGGAGTGAGAAAGGAAAAGCTAGAGCATGAGAGGTTTCAAATCCTAGGTCATGGCCTTTAGCATCACTTTATCATCCTGTAAGGAAGACAAGACTCACCACAAAAATAGTTTGCCCAAGGTGTTGCATGACCGTGTTAGTTTACTTTCCTCTGAACTTCAGTTTGTGCTTTGTTACTTCACCGTGAATTGCTTCACCGAGGAGGGAGGTTTCAGGGTGCTTTAAGGAGGGTAGGAAACAAGAGAAAGTAAAAGGGGCTCAAAGGACAATGAAAAGACTCATAATTATAAACCAAGCCTATTCCAGAACTTCTCCTCAGGGGAGTATGATGGTGCCTTACTGCTTCGAACAGAAAATTCCCATTGTTTTTTAAGTGACTTTTGGATAGACATTCTTAGTCATACATAGCCAACTCTTCACCATTCACATAAGAAGCAAGGAGTTTTTGCTTTGCATTAATATACAACACCGGGAGGCTTGCTAGGTTGTGATGGCCTTTTTGGGGGGCTGATGATCTTTCTCTGGCACCTCTTTGAGCCTTATAGGTGGTGGGATGCAACCCTACCATAACACAAGTTCCTGCCAGCACAGGGCTGCTGACAGTGCTGTCACCACCTCCGCGTAGCAGGGGCCAGCTCCCCAGCACGTCACAGAAGGGAGAATTTCAACTTAGCCTTCTTTGCTGGTAATCTCAAGGATGAAAATGGAAACAACAATTAGTCACAATTCTCACCCATCAGATTAGCAAAAAATGAATAAGACTGAAATAGCCAAGGGGGTAGAAATGATACAGCCATTTTGTAGAGCAATTTGTCAGATTCCAAAAAAACTCAAAGTGCACACACATTTGACTTCTAAATCTGTACTCCAAAGAGGTAACTCTTCTAACTGCACAAGCACAGCTGCGCAAAGCTGGCTGTCATTCAGCATTATTTGTGAAAGTAAAATATTTCAAGCAACTTAAATGAAGAAAATATCATGAAATATCCTAATAGAATAAATATAATAGGGTTTGTTGATACAATGGAACACGGTCCAATAGTAAAAAAGAATGAACAGAAGCAGTCTACATAAACACGAATGGATCTCAAAAACATATTAAGTGGAAATATTGTAAAACAATATGATGTTATTATGTAATTTATTTAAATGTGAAAAGCAGCATAAAAATAACTGTGTATTATTGATGGATACATTTATATATGTTCAACTCTCACAAAGGATTGGAGGCTGAACAGCAAATTGCTAGTAGGGGTTGCTTCTGAGGAGGGAGGAAACTGGGTCAGAGGGTAGGAGACTAAGTGAACTATAACTTGATTTATAATATATTATTTCTTTAAGAAAACAAAAACTGTCAATATATGATTGATTTGTGTAGGGAGCAGAAATAAATGATTTATTTTATCTTTTGAGATTTTAAAAAATGTTCTCAAAAATATTATTAACGAAGAAGATCCCTGTTCCTTACCTGGTGGAAGAGAAACTTTGCAAGTGTGACAGGGTTAGGCTGAGCTGAAAAGCGTTTCGGAGGGTTAGCTTCAGCACAGCCTGGGATGAGAACATGCAATGGTATGTAATAGGGAGCTATAAATGGGTAACAGAGTTCAGAAATTACCTCTTTGCAAACATATTGCAGATTTGGAACTGTGAGACTTTTAAAAAACAATGTGCCAAAGAAGGCTTTAAGTAAACAGTTGCTGAATTGGATATGCATGATGATTACAGCTAATGGCATTCTTAATAGAATTATTCTTTTGGTGTCTAGGAAAAGAGAGTTGAAAACAGGAAATAAATTATTTTTTTACACTAAGCCTGAATTTCAGATTGGTTCTGATTGTGATGGAAATTGCCTTGTTGAAGGCTTTTCTCCTGTTCAGATGAGTGGCCGTGGAGCAAAAGCACTTAGTGAGCTCGAGGGGAACCAATACACTTATAATTTTGAAAGTATAGGCAAGATTTGCGGAAGTAAACATTTCCATTCAACAAAGTTCAGAAAACTATACCCCTTGCCATGTTGATTGCCAGAGTAAAAAAGTCCAAAAACACTGCTGGAAATACTCTGATTTTTTAAAAACTGAAATGATTGAGAGAGTTAAATTATAAAGCAATCATAGATTTCTGTATCTCAAAAATCTGCTATTGTTGCACATCATTAAAGCTAAGTTTCATTAGTAAATTATTCCAAGGGTTTTTAGTTGTAATTCTGTGTGTGATGCTATATGCAGTGTACATAATCAGTGTAGAATTAACTCTTGCTGTTCACTGTGGAGCAGGTAAACAAACAGAAAACTGGGTAAGTTTCTTGTTTTTCAATTACCTCTTTCTTCCCAGCTCTAACCTGTCCCTCATTTGGGTCCAGGTTAAACCTCTCAAGGAATCTCTGATGCCATCATTTCCTTTCTTGGAAAGGTTTAAGGATACCTCACTTTCCACTCAATTAAGAACGAACTGTTTTTCCCTACTGTTATTCCCTCAATTCTACAGCTTGCCAAGTCAAGGGCTTTATTCATTCATTTATTGACTTTTTAAGTATAGTGAGGCAGTGCAAGTGACTTAGTGTTGGGATCTTTCCTGATTATTCCTCACCTTTTTCTCATCTTTCCCCTTACCTGTTTTACTTCTCTTATTCATTTTTCCTTCCAGTATGCTCTAGAAATTATGAGGATTATCTTAAAATTCATGGCCTTCATAAAATCCTTCTTCATTCTGTACTTGTTACATACCATTTGAAGAATGGGTTATCTGCAAAATATTTATGGACACTGAGTATTAATTTAGCGTTCCTCACTGTGTTGCAAGCTTCTCAAGCATTGGACTTATATTTATGACTTATATTTATCTCTCTTCCAGCAGTTAGCATTGTGCTTTACAAATAGTAGGTGCTTGGTTAATGTTTAATTATTAGTTGGCTGAGTATACAATATATAGAAAAGTTAGCTCTAGTTAGCTTTTAACTGACCTGAATTCAATTGTCAAATTTTCAATTGTATTAACAAACTAAAAGCTAAGCAAATAACTTTATAAATAAGGACCTATGTTCTATATGGCAACTTTCCTGGTATAGGCACAGGTACACAAATATACTTATTTTCTTGCTGCCATATGTGGAGATTGCTTCAATGACATGGTGAAGCCAGAGGTCAACGACCTCCAAGAGCTCTCAAATTATGGGATTCTGCCAATTTTCTTGGAATAAAAAAGATGTTCTTTCCAGGCAACATTTTCAACATCAAGGATATTCCATGGAATATTTCCTTTTCAGGATCTGATTCATTGTGGCCTAGGAAGACTACACAGCATCAGGACTGGGCTATCTTGATAGGCAGGTAATATATATGGTGAAATAGCCTTTGCGCACAGGTCCTTACAATACTTCAAAAACATCCACTCTGCCTAAATGATATGTAATATGGAATGGATCCTTATTTTTTAAATTTAATTTACTTATCTATTTTTTTGTTTTTGTAACTCATTTCAATTTGCTTATGACCAACACATATATAAAAACAGGTATAAAGAGGAAAGAAGAATGTTAAGAGTGGGATAAATATAAGTTTAAGTGAGAGGGAAGTTAAGACAGGATGGGAGATGAAAGAAAAACTACAAATGTTCACCCTATATGGATCTTCATAGTTGTTGGAGCTCCCACTGGCAATTGAGGAGAAAAGTTAGAGACCTAGTTTTAATGTTTAAGAAAGATAATATAAATTTTAGTGGAAAACAAAACTGAACTAAATTGCTCACGTGGAGTGTCCCCTTGAGGGCAGTGGATGATGTTCCCTACAACACCACATGAAACTGTGTGACTTTAATATTCTTCCCCAGTAAGTGACAGAAGCAACAGTTCTATCCAAGACCCATCTCAAGAGCCAGAGTAAGTCAGAGCAAGGGGGCAGCTTTCCTGAGGGATTAGCTTGAATGGAGGGCAAAAACTGAAATGTTGGGAAGAACAAAAAGACTATTGAAAAGTCCTCCATAGATATTTCCTTTATGCAGGCTTTGGATATGAGGTGAAAAGCATACAGTTTATGATAGCATGTTTTTATGAGCCCACAAGAAATTCTTCGTTACTAATTAAGAATGCATTATTAATTATTGATCAACCTTCATTATGTTGTATGTTGAATTATCCTGATCATCTCCCCTATCCTACATTCAATCCCCCCCCCTCCACCGTTGTACTTGTCCATGGGTCCTTTATACATGTCCCTGGACTTGATTCTTCCCCTTCTTTCCACCATTACCCCTCCCCCCTCCTCTCTACAAGAGCTGCTGAGGTTGTGGAGAAAAGGGTAAAATGTCAGTGGGAATGCAGACTTGTGCAGCCACTGTGGAAAACAGTTTGGAATTTTCTCAAAAAACTAAAAATGGAACTGCTTTTTAACCCAGTGATTCCACTGCTAGGATTATACCCTAAGTATCCTGAAACACCAATTCAAAAGAACCTATGTACCTCAATGTTCATAGATTTGTATAGTTTCTAATAGTACCATATTTCATTCATTCTAAGATGTATCATTATTTCATGTGCCACTTAGAAAGAAAAAATACTTCCAATTAAAACACAAGACAGTATTGATTGTAAAATGCATCTTGATTTCACAGCTGTTGATATACTAAAAATATGCCTTTTAGAATGAGAAAATTTGGTATTTGTTTACACAAATATATCCTTTTACAGCTACAATCATAGAACAGAGTCCCCTTTATTCTTTTCTCCTGCTCAAACCATAAACATTTTCTACATTTTTACATTTACTTTATATTTAGCATTTTAATAACTACACAGTGTTCCATCAAGTTGATATACTGTAATTTACTAAATCATTTTGCTACTGTTTTGCATTTGGGTGTTTCTAGGTTTTTGAAAATAAATATTATATGCATGTAGGTGTTTTATGCTGTTGAAAAAAATTTATTTTTCTCCGTTCCTTGATTGTCTGGATCAAAAGATTAATGAACATTTGTATGGGTCTTGCCATTTTCCATTGCATTTTCAGAATGTTGTAACAATTTCCATTGCCACCAGCAGTAAATGAGTATCCTAACTCCACAGGAATTATACCAAATGTTGAGATCTATTTCCCAACATTATTTTTTATTCTAAAATGCTCTGTAAATGTTGCTTTAATTTGTATTTATTTGAACTACAAAGTGTAAACATTTCTCCTCATGGTTGTTTATCAGGATTTCCCTTAAGGCTTATTTACCAACCACCTATAGTTTTGGTTTCTATTAATCCTTTCATTTGGCACTGGGACAGTGTTAAAAATAGTTACGTTGTTGGTTTGATAGAAAAAAAATCTAGCCTTTATTTTCCATTAGGTCGAGACTGTGGTGATGGCAGAGGGTGTGATATGGAAAGAGAGGTGCTGTGTCCCCAACTTTAGCAGGAAGACTGGGAATCTCCTGAACTTACATTTTCTTCCAGCATCTACTGAGGCCTGGGGTTTGAGTTCTTTTGTCTTTGAAGGATCTAGGTGATGGCTGTAGAGAGAGCCACTGCAGAATAAAGACTTGGGTGTTGGGTCTACTGAGTTTTAATTCTAATTTTGACACTTAGTAGCTATATGGCATTGGGAATATTACTAGAAGTCTCATTTCAATTAAGTGGGATATTAATCATCACCTAGCAAGTTAGTAAGAACATTAAATAGGTTAATGTATGAAAAACAGCTAATGAAAACCATGATTTTGCACCAGTCCTCTTAATTCTCCTGTGGATACCATGGATTCTGGAGCAGGTCATATAAGCATAAGGACACCACATAAGGGATGCCATTTGTATAATAGTCACTATGAATTTATATATTTCTTACAATGTGATAGACGTTGTAGGTTTTATGTACTATTTTCTCATTTTAACTAAATCAATGTATTGTGACAACACTTCATCAGATGGAAGTAAACTTTCTTGAGAAAAGAGTACTTTTCCTAATTTGCAAAGCAAAACAAAATTATTAGTTGGATTTAAAAAAATTATTAGTTTTATGAATGACTAGTTTATCATTACTATCTTTTTCTTGTTACAAAATAATTCACACTTTTAGTAGGCAAAATAAGACTCTCTCAACCCCTCAGAGATGTTCATGTCCCCTTTGCCATGTGTTACCTTGCATGGCAAAGGGGAATTAAGGTTGCTAGTAACTTAAAATAGAGTATCCTGGGTTATTTGACTGTACCTAATGTAATTGCAAGAGTCAAAGTGACAGGACATGAGAGGAACTCAACCCACTGTGGCTGGGTTTGCAGATGAAGGAAGGACTCTGTGAGCCAAGCAACATGGGCATTTTCCAGGAGATGGAAAGGGCAACGAAGTAGATTCTCTCAACTCCCCTTGAGCCTCCAGAATCCCCACTCTCTTGACATCTTGATTTTTAGCCAGTGAGACCCATTTTGTACTTGTAGACTACAGAAATATAAGATAATAAATTTTTGTTGTTTCAAGGCACTCAGTTTGCAGTAATTTGTTACAGTGGCAATAGAAAACAAAAAAAAATTATTAGAAGGAAATTTAGAAAGTATGGACAAGAAGAAAGAAGAATATAAAAGTTACTCATATTTTTTCCTCTCTGTCTTGTGAGGGAGCCTAGAAGCAGTGGCAAACCAATAACAACAGCATCCCTGCTTCTAGATTTTGATAAAAAAAAGAGAACAATAGTAACTTGACAGTGGAGATAACTGGAAGACCCCACTGTAACCAAGTGGTCAAGGTTAACATTACCAGTAATGAGCCATGTTGTGGTTCCATACCTCCTGTTCTTATATAATCAGAAAGGCACTTTACCTCTCTAGTATTCTTAAAAATCTATTACATTAATCAAAACATGAACAAGAAAACATCAGAAAAATCCAAATGGAGACACAGTTTCCAAAATACCTGGCCAGTACTTCTTAAAACTGTCAAGGCTATGACAGAGAAAGAAAGAGTAAGAAACTGTCATAGATCTGAGAAGCTAAAGAGGCATGATGTCTAAAGGCAAAGTGGGATCCTGGAATATAATCGGGATCCTAGAATAGAAAAACAACATCATTGGACAAACCTAGTGAACTCTAAAGAAAGACTGGAATTATTAAAAGGTAGCGATATCAATCCTTCAGTTTTATGTACCATATTTATGTAGGGGGTTAATTTTAGGGGAAGTGGGTGACAGGTACATGGAAGCTCTCCTTACCATCTTTCCAACTTTTCTGTAAGTCTAAAATTATTCCTCCACTCAAAGAATACCTTTTATATAAATCACTCAAAATTGCTATTAATATTTGATCAAAATGAGGTTAAACTGTATAACTTTTGGCAACCTAATTTTTTACTCGTCAGTATGTTAGGACATCATTCCATGGGCAGAGCCACCAGGGACATCTCTCTCTTTCTAGTCATTGTGGTTCTTTGAGATCCTTTGGCTACTTAAAGGGAGATAGGGACTGGTCATCAGAATCTTAGATTGTACTGGACAAGTGACATCCATCCTATCATGAGAGGCAGGCTTTGCCTGGCCATGATTTGGTTGAAACCTTGCTCTACTTATGAAAGAGAAAAGCTTTCACTAGGACTTCATGAACTTTAATACTCATTACACTTTAATATATTCTCTACTGTCTGCACAGAACTAACACTCTTAGAACAAGAAAGGCATGGGGAGGTTTCTATAGCTTTAACACAAGAGCATTGTCTTCCTTTATAATCCATGACTGTTGATGCCACCCATGGATTTGGCATTGTCCTTTGAAGGAAAAAATAACCACAAATGACTCTTTACTAGCTGCCAGTCATTAGATGTTCTATGTGCATCATCTTACTTAATCCTCAAAGCAGTCCTTTGAGATAGGAAATCTTCCCATCCTGGTATCATACATCTATAGAGGAGGTTAAGTGATTTGTCCAAAGACACACAGTAAGTGGCAGAGCTAAATTTCAACCCAGGCAGCATGGCTCCAGCCAGAAGATTCGATGCTTGTACCATGTTGTCTCCTTACGGAACAGTTAACTAAATTGGGGGTTTGGGAGAGAGCACAGAGCTTATTTTATGGGAGTTATTTGTGAAACAATAGCAACAGCAATCCTTTCACAACTGTCTTATGTTACTGAGTTAGTCGTACTCTTGGAGGAACGTCAGAGTAGACAGCAGGGAAATGTGAGAAAGAATAAACTAGAGAGTTCTCTGCCCCTCTAAAGTGTCATTTCTATTATAGTAAATATTAAAACCTCCATTTAGTTGACATAATTTTCAATATGCCATAAATATTTTTTACATCATTTTTGATGACATCATAATGCATCATATCAATGTAATAGGCCCTAAAACTTTTTCAAGTTCATAAAACGGAATGTGGCAATATCTGAAATGCTTTATAAACTGTAAACTCTTATGTAAATACTAAGCACTCTATTATAACATATTTTTAGAATTAGAATTATTTTTATATAAATATTCATAAGTATCTGTATAGTCAGTTAATACTAAAACTAAACAAAACTTAGGTGTAATTTTCTCGTATCTAGGTTTCTATCTTGCATATTTCTTTGTTAGTAGAATTAAATTACAGCCAAAAATAGGGATGCATTTGTTAGCACCTGGTACATTTGTTCTAAAGGAAAAAGATATTTTCTTTATGATGGCCAAACTTTCCTACACTAAACAATATACAATTGAATTTGCATGTCAAATAATGTGTGCACTGCTTCTATATAATTAAAGATAAGATTAACCTGTGTGTTGATTTTTTTCTCCAACAACAACTTGAAACATTTTCATGTTAATTTCACTGAAAATAGGGTGAGAGTAATAGGTAATTATTTTCTGCTGACATTCTCTCCCATTAGATTGAATGTGCATTTTAGGACTGAGCTGTCAGTTCTGATTTCAGCTTAGTTTTCATGTAGAGTTGGTGCATTGAGATTATTTTCCCATTATTCTTTAATAAGTGATTTTTTTTATGGAAGTAGGAGTAGTTTGGGACCATTCTGTCAATCATTTCCTCATAGTTTGGACACGTGTATGAGAAATATAAAAAGGAAGTTTTGAGCCATCTGTTTCAAGCAGTCTAACTTACTTACATATATAAAGAAACCCCAATTTTGCAGTGTTTGTTAGAACTGACCATGGTTTACATAAAATAATTTAATGAAAACCTATATAGTGCTAATGTAATGAACCAAAAGTCATTTTAGTTGTTTATACAAATAAATCCACTCATTCATTTTTAATGCCAGACTCCTATGTAAGTTGCATTGACCGGGTGATACTTATTTAAGTAACTCTGAATATAATGTCAGCTGATGTTATGTTTTTTTAGTCTTCTTAAAAATTTGAGGTGTGGAATCACATAAAGGAATTCTGATTAATATAATTATTAATTCATAAGGAGAACTTTTATTTTCATTTTATATACTGATGGTTTAACAACAATGTTTTTTATTTATTATTTATTCTTCAAAATGTGCTGTTTGCCTGCTATATAATCATCTTGTTAGTTGAAGAAGAGGGGTCCTAGGACATATAAGAGAAGGTCTCTGAGCTCTAGGTGCCAACAATTCAACAGCCTGCAGAGGCATGTTTGGGTTTTATTTGATAAATTTGGGGGAACTAATGAATATTTTTGATCAGGGGCATCAACACTGTGATTTAGATAATTTAACTGGCAATGGTATATGGACCATCAACCTAGGGAATCATAGTTTAGGACATCTGATATGAGAATATTGCAGCAGTACTGGGGAAATTTAGGGTGGTGGCATTTAGATGGAGAGACCAAAGTAGAACAAGAGCAGTTGAAGAGAATCCAAACATTTTGACAGCTGATGAGCTTACTCTGAAGGTTTGCGTCTGAGTGAATGAATGAGTTACTTTAGAGACATAGTCAAATCTGGGAGATGCTCTGGGTTGAAGTAAAGGTGGTAGTTGTTTTGAGTAACTTGAATTTAAGAGTAAGTGGGATATTCAGTAGGCAGGTAGACATACAGGCTAAGACAGGGATAAAGGGATAGGGAGGCACAGTCTCTGGGATCCCTTATAAATGGAATTTAGCATCACAAGGACAATGGGGAAGGGATTATCTTTGGGAGTTGGGGGTTGGATGGGGCAGGGGAGATCAAAGGGGAGCAAATGCGGACAACTGCAACTGAACAACAATACAAAATGCTATCACTTAAAACAATATTTAGCATTCTGTAGCTGTCAGAGTGGATAGGATTCCCTAGGGCAGTTGCTTTTAAACATTGCTGACTGTGACCCACAGTATATTTTACATTATAAGTCATTACGTGTGTGTGTCTAAGTATGAATATTTATACATGATGTTTACCCACTTACTTATAATCTTCAATAAATGTTTTCTCCCAGATTTTACCTTGACTATATTTAATGCACTCTGATAATTTCCCATTGTAAATTTTAAACTATTTTTTTAAAAAAGTGCTGGTCAAGACCCATTTAATAGATTTCAGTCTACAAATGAGTCATGACTTGCAGTTGACTACCATCATGCTTCTGTATGTTCTGCCCTGTGATCAAGCCCCTGCGCTGCACAGGGGACAATGGATTGAGAGCAGGCTGGTGGTGTTGGGATTAGCAGCAAGCTTGCTCCTGCTGCTCTGAAACTTCCCACCCATTTGAAATTGTAATGAGAAGAAGCAACACCACTCAATTAAGAATTAAGAATGTCTTCTAATTCTTAGGGATTGAGGATGTGTAGGGTGTTGTTTATTTTAAACATGATCAAAAGAAAGGCAAGGAGAAAAAGAGGAAAGGTAAAAAATATGTGAACAAGAAAAGGATGAGGAAAATTTTTATTCTATATTATATCTTCACCTTTTTCATGTATATATGAGGTCAGATTATTGACAATTAAATACTTTTAAGGTTATCAGAGGAGGCAGAGCTCTTAAACCTGTTTTTATATTGATAGTAGGAAGGTTGGAGATCTGTGTGTGCATTTGCTGTGTATATATGTATGTTTGTATACTTGTATGTTTTCTCAGCACACTTGCATGTTTATGTGTATGTGTGTATACTATGTGCCATTTTATTTTATTGAAACCTTCACCTTGACCTACATTTTACACAGGGTCTCTGACATACCTGCTTTAGACTACACCATCTGCTACTATCCTACCATGTTTAAATTAACTGTTCCCCTCCCAGACACAATTCATAAATCACTCATGATTTATGTGCCTGGTGTATGTTCTTTATTTTTCCACTAATTATGTTGCCATTTTTGATAACATTACATAATGTTCACATAGACAACATATTCTCACGACTTACCCTCTACCCAAGGGTAAGTATCCTTCTTCAAGGCTCTTGCTTTCATCCTTCCTTAGCCAGTTACTACCACAGCAATACGTATCCTCTCTTATTGAGGTTCCACACCCCCGACTCATTCTCACTCTTAGATGATGATCTTGCATCTTATTTCAATTGTAGAAATAAAAGCTATTGGCAGAGAGCTGCAATGTATTTCCTCACCTCATTTTCCAACCCATCCACATTTTTGCTCTTGTAGGCTATCTTCTTCCTGCCGCAGTGATTGACTGTTGCCATCCTTGTCACCCCACCTGGTACACTGGATCCACCTTCTCTCATCTACTGAAGGACATTGCTTCTGAAGTTATAACTTTCCCCAACAAAAAAATTTCCCTCTTTACCAGATCACTTATATCGGTGTACAAACATGTTAAAATATCTCCCATCTTAAGAAAATTCCACTTTCTTGCTAGAATCGTCAGTACTCACTATCATCACTTCTTAATCTGCCATTCTCTCTTTAATTCATTTCAGTCAGGCTTTCTTCTTCACTCTTGCACTGAAACTGTTCTTGGCAATCTTACCAGAGACCTCCTATCTATTAATATCCATTGGTCAGTTCTGAGTTCTCTACTTAAATTCCAGTTGACATTATATCAGTAATTACTCCATTATTCTGGGAGCACTTTCTTCACTTGGCTCCTGGGTTACCCAGAATTATGATGGTAATTCTCCTTCCCTGGATACTCTTTATCAGTTTCCTTGCTCAATCTTCCTGTTTCCCAGACTTCTAAATATTAGAGAGTCCCAGGACGCAGTCCCCAGTCCTCAGACCTCCTCTCTTCTCTGTATTCTGTATTGGGTTGTCTCACTAATCCTTAGGTTTTAAATGCCAATTAAACACCAATGACACTGCAATTTATATTTGTAGACTCAAATTTTTCCCTTAGTTTGACATCTATATCTATCTTTAAATTTTTAATAGTCATTAAACTTAGCATGTCTAAAATAGTACTCTGTCCTTTTGACCTCTTCTGAACTTCCCCTCTCTCAATTTTCCCCATCCAATTAATGGAAGTGCCATAAGTTATAGGTTCAGGCCTAAGAACCAAGAGTAATCTTTGATTCCTTCTTTGCCCTAATGCCTCAGATCTGGTCTACTAGAAAGTTGTGCTAGAAATACTTCCAGAATCTATGCTGAATGCAACCACTTTTCACCATTTCTGCAACAACTGTCTGAGACACCATCATCTCTCAACTGGACCACCGCTGTAGCTGGCCAAACTGACTTTCTGCTTCTACTCATAGCTGTAGTCATACCGCCACTGGAATGATCCTCTTAGTTTAACCCATTCCCTTTCTTTCACTGCTCAGAATCATATAAGGCTTCCCATCATAATTAGAATCAAACCCAAAACAAATTTCCATGACAACACTAGTCGTTCTTGATCTTTCTTACTTTCTTCAGACCTTCTGGTGTTCCACACACACTGGCTTGTTTTGGGTCTTCATACTTAACTTTTCCCCCTCTCAGGGACCCTTCTCTCCCAGATCCTCATTTCTTTAAAGGCTTTGTGAAAAATCATCTCTTCAGAAAGGCCTTTTCTCCTGACTTGCATATCTAAATAGCAGCCCCATCCACCTCTTGCCATTGCTTTTTCTCATTACTTTGATCTGCTTTTCTTTAGAGCACATATTTGCTCTGAAACTATAAGATATGTTATCAATAACTTTCTGTTCTTCTCACTCTTCACACCTACTGCCCTGCCCCCACACCTAGAAAGCAAGCTCATGAAGCAAGAGCTTTCTCTGTGTTGTGTTTGACTGTATCTGCAGCATCTAAAAAAGTGGTGCCTGGCACACATAGATGCTCTAATACTTGTAAGTTTAAAGCCAATTAATTTTCAACAGGAAATGTTAATACAGTTTCCCCTGCAAGTCCTTTTCCTGTGTGCTTACCTTTGGAGAGGACTTCTTTCTGATTACACTCAAAGCATCTCATAAAGCCATCCTCAACTATTAGTACGAGGCAGTCCCAAGACCAGTCTTAGACCTAAGTCCATGTACGGGCATTTGGGAAAAAATTCTGATTAATTTAAAAAACCTGTATTGTGTTCCTTTCAAGTGAATAGAAAGATAAAATGCAGCAAATAAAAACAGATTCTTTTTTTCTGTTATTGAGTTCTGTCACTGAGTGGCCTGAGACCACACAAGTTTTGCTGGCAGGAGTCATAAGAAGTAGACAGCAAGGAGATGTGGTTTTTAATCTTATTACTAGTAGGAAACAGCAGCAGGAATGTGGGTGAGTCACCTAATGTCATAATCCTTGGTGCTCAAATTTCCTTTTCAGAACTACGGATTGTACCAGAGGTTGGGTGATACCTCTAGCTTGTCCTTACTCTAATATCATAAAGTTCTTCTGTTGAACAAGACCCTCTAAGGTGAGCCTAAGTCATAGTCACCACGTATTTTATTCAGTTATTTTATGAGGGAGAGCAATCTGTGTCACATGGAGCAATCCCATGCTGTTGGTACTAAGAGGTGATAAATGCAACGGTGAGCTGGAGCTAGTGACTGACAGCGAGTCATGAGCATCTCTTCTCAACTTATTATTCAGTTACATCACGCAATGCTGGTAGATTGGCTTTGGATGTAGTTCTTACACCAAGGAAATTCTACAAACCAGGGCTTTCCTCCCTTATCCCACTCCCTGTATAAGAGACAGCTGTTAGGTATTTACCAGCACACTATCTGATAAAGATATCGAATGGGTGTTACCATTATTTGATAAGTAAATCAAAGAATGTCTTTCATTCAGGGTGGTACATGGGTGCATGGTACCACTATAGTACATAGAAAACCCACACATACAACCACCGTCACCACCACCAGTCTGTTAACAAACTTGATTGAGACGTTACCTATTGAGGCACAATAATAAGAACTTCACGTGACATTGACTACTGACAATAACTCATGAAGTTATTATCATTGTTACTACTTTGATAGACAAAGAAGCAAAAATGGTGAGAGGATCATACAACTGGTAAGTGACAGCACCTGAACTTGTGCCCAGGTTCCTCTGATTTCAATGGTGAGGCCACCCTGCCTCCCAGACACAAAACATAAACACAGACACACTCCTATCTATGCCTATGTTAATGGGTTTCAATCCTTCTTTCCCTCCACTGGGGTAATTGTTTATCTCTTTCTTCACAAAATGCAAAAATGTCATAGATAGGAATACTGTACCAGAGACTTGTTTGTTCTCTGAGACATTTAAAAAATTCCCTTGAGATTCTTTCAGAAATGAGACTGAAGTTCTCATCTGAGTCAAAGTCATCAAGGCACAGTGATGTGGAAGATGCACACACTTCTGGTCAAAACTTTAACTCTTCTTCAAAGCAAAATAGCTGGAGAGGAAACTGCTTCCCCCAAGACAGAGCACTTTGCCCTCTAAATAAATTACTTCTTAAAGAATAGTGGTTGCATAATCTTTGAATTAAAATTCTAAATCCACAGGGAAAAATATTACCAGCATGTGTTAGGTTTAAAGAAAAGTGTCCATTAGCTCACAGAACATGCTAAGGAAGCTAATCTTGGGACAGGATAAAAGTCCCAGAAGTAATGACTATGTCTTTGATCCAATAACCATATGGCATTCTCGACAGGATTATGTAAATGACCTTTAAAAAGTGTTTTGGAGCATGCAGACCTGGAAACATTTATAGATTTCCAAATCTGAGTATCTAATCTGATAGAAGGAAATTAAGCTTTTCTCCATTTTCTTCAACTAAAAGATCCTTTTAAAAATATTCCTTTTTATAAGAGTCTTTAAAGATGACAGTTGCAATGCTGCTAGAAGTGCTTCCATTAGGTGAAGAAGGGGAAAAGAAAATAGCTGCAATGTAACTAGTCAGTTCAAGTACCGTATATTGATCAACAACCCCTCAACCCTAAGGAGATTTAGTTGAAGTGGGTGGCAAGGGAGTTGGGAAATTAAGGTCAGTGGTTTCCAGGAGGCAGTAGCAACTGAACCAATTGGAAAATGTGTCCAAGGGTTTGTAAGAAATTAAATATGCTAATGAATCAGGTTATTGTTCTCTGGGAAGCATTTCTCATCTGTCTGCATCTCTATGTAAGATGGAGCTGAGCTATTTTCAGTATGACCTTGAGTTGTTTGTAGGCCGATGCTGCTGGTCTAGATGACAAACTTTCAAGAAATACTGGTCTGTGGTTGTCAACTCTAGCTTCTCTGAGGGAAGCCGAGGGTGGATGGGAGGAAAAAAAGAGCAGTACAGCCTGGAACCTACCTCAGACCAAGATCTCTGAGGTGGAGTGGGAACATTAGAGCATTTTATTATTCCCCCAGGGGCTTATCTGGTACAGCCAGTGCTGAAAACCATAGATCTGGATTTACCTCTTCATTTTATTAGCTGTGAAAAAACTCAGTTTTAGAGATGTGAGTAGTGAAAGGTCACACTTAATTTAGTTTAATTCAGCAAATGTATATTCAATCCCAACTATGAGTTGGACCCTGGCTATGAGCTCAGGGATACAGAGATGAGGGCATCATTCAGGAGGAAAGGAGGAGATTCGTGCTTCCCCAGCTTGGCATTTCCTGAACTCCTTGCAGCCTTCACATGGTTTTGTAGGGTATTTTTATTATTTAAAAAATCCTATAGAAGACTCATGTTGACCCGTGATAAAGCTGTACAGACTAACCACATGATCTAATTTATTTGCTATTCATTGGAACGCTATTAAGTAGCTGTGTGGTTACTCTGGCTTTCTCATGCCAAACAGGAGCTCTGATTCCGAGAGTAGATATCATGAAGTCGTTATAAACATTGAGTTCTGGAGTCAAAGTGTCAGGTCCCCTCCTGACTGTGGTCAAATAATTTTATTTCTCTGTGCCTCAGTGTCCTCAAATAGCTTCTTTGGAAGAGGGTTGTTTTAAAAATATCTGCAATGTACTTTTGTCATTGGGAAAACAGCACACTATACATGTCAGCTGTTTTTACTAGTGTGTATTTGTTCCTTCTTTTTTCTATGAGCTTTACTGAGCTCTGTACCAGCTATAATGCTAGGGAATGTGTCAGATTGCCGATCACTGTACACCTCTAACTTTCAATGCTTGTAATTACCAAAGTGAACTAGGAAAATACAAACCATGAATTGCATTTTTTTCCTCTTTGTTGAAAGCAGTCAATTAACTGGAGCAGCAGGGATTTTCAGATGAACTGTGTGGTGGCTGGGAGGGCCGGGCACGGTTACAGGGCGGGGAAACAGTGGTCGAAGCACTGGATTCAGTCACATTGAAAGCTTGTCAGACTTTCCTTACTTCAAACAAGTCTTTGGTGATAGGCAATGCTAACATAATATAATTAGCAAGAATGAAAATTGGCATGATAAGTCACCACTTGGATCATTGTCCCCACACTACTGGGCAAATTTTTAAACCCAATGGAATACTACTTGGCTATAGTAAAAAATATGGAAATCATACCCTTTGTGACAGCATGGATGGACCCATGCTAAGTGAAATAAGCCAGTCAAAGAAAGACAAGTACCATATAATTTCACTTACGTGTGGAATCTAATGAACACAATAAAGTAACACACAAAATAAGAATAGACTCATACATATAGAGAAGAGACTGACAACTGTCAGAGGGGAGGTAGGTTGGGGGGCTGGGTGAAAAAAGTGAAAGAATTAAGCCAAAAAAGAAACAAATGCCAAACCTCATAGACACAGACATTATGGTGATTGCTAGAGGGACAGGGAAGTGGGGGAGGTAGAAGAAGGTAAAGGAGGGATAAACAGTGACAAAAGGAGAGTTGACTTGGGGTGGAGAACACACAATACAATATACAGATGATGTATTGTAAAATTGTACACTGAAACCTATATAATTTTATTCACCAATGTCATCCCAATAAATTCAATAACATTTTAAAAATATTTTAATATTTAGATTTTCACCACTAGAAAGGAAAACTGGTAAAAAGTTACCAAGCATTGGACAATTTTGAGAAGAATTTTTTTGTCTGAGTATGCTTTTTCAAATCAACATTAATAAAACACAGCATGCAGCATATTTTAATCTCAAATGAGTCCTCATCAATAAGTAGTGATTACTCATAATTCATACCTTAAGGAAGGGACAACATCATGTCTAGTGAGAAAATCTTTTATGTATTGTGTTTGTCTGTGTGTGTGTTGTGTGTTGTGTGGGGGAGAAACTGAATTCTCTCTCTCGCAGAGCCTGTGGAGTCTCTTCACAAAACCTTTTCTTTGTCTGGATGTCTTTGATAATCTTATGAAGCTATAGACCTTATTCCGAGGAAAATGTGTTTCTAGGTGTACAGGTGTGATTTTGCAAGCGTTTCTAGATACTTTCAGGTTAAAACAAACTCTAATGGTTAATCTTCCAAAGTTTATGTTTCCCAGACTCAGACCTAAACAAAAGGAGAGGGCCGGACATTTACTAGATGAGATGTCGCCTGCAATTCAGGACCCTTCAGCTCCTCTGAGGGTGTGACGTGGGGGGTATACAGGTACTGCTTCTTTGTAGTTGCCATAACAGACATGAGATGCTGGTCTGAACCATCCTTCCTTCCATCCCCAGGAACTAATTGAAATTTTGTTAAATCTGAAGGAACAGACTGTACTTGACCATGCTCTGAGAAGTGTGGGTGAACTCCTCAGAAATCTAACTTCTGTTAGTTTCAGATAACTTGGTGACTTGACACAAGCTGCTAAAGCCGGTCTTGGAGATGCCACGGGCAGCCCGGGCTGCACGATCTGTGGGGCCCACGGCAAAATGGAAACTCAGGCCTGTGTTCAAAAAGTATCCAGAATTTCAAGATAGTGACAGTAGAGCATTAAATCATGGCGGAGGTGGGGCAGCATCTGTGTATGGGGTGTTGTGAAACTACACAGGATGGTCACCCATGAAGCTGGCTCTGACCACAAAAATGGAGAGACACTGGTGGGTCCCAGTAAATAACACAAAATTGAAACTTGCTTAGAAGGAAAGAGAGGGTTGATCTTTTTTGGAGAGAGAGCAGACTCAACGAAGGATGATGCTGAGTCCTTTTGTTCACCCACATTTTTCTCAGTGGACCTGAAATCAGAATTTCAATGAGTATGGGGGGATGGTCACAGCAGATTATTACCTCTTTTCACATGGTCCAGTAAACAGGAGCATGTCAGGTGTGGGAAGCAGTGATTTCCAGGGGTGGAGAGCCAATGGCAAGGGGAAGTGGTGGGTAAGCTGGACTCTGCGTGTGCCGTCCATTCTTCCCTAATCCTCCTGCTGTAGGCAGTTATCACAAGGATGATTGTTCCAAGGCCGCTGAGATCAGTGTCCAGAGCAGAAGTCCCATAATATTGAGAGTGAGGAGGGGACTTGAGTAGGGGGCTGGAATGGGTGAGCCCAGGCTGTAGCTCTCAAAGTTTTCTGCTCTGAGGATCCTCCATATCATCAATCCCTGAAGGAACTCAAGCTGGGGCCTATGCCATTGCTCAAGGAAATAAAAGGCATGCTCCCAAGACAAAAGATTAGATACTTCAGAAACATAAGTTCCAAATAAAAAGGAGAACTGAAATTAAAAGCCTTTCCAGAGGAAGCAGAGCTAATACACCTGAAATCTATATAATTTAATTAACCAAAGTCACCTCAACAAATTCAATTGAATAAAAAACAAACTTCAATTGAATGACAATAACAAAGAACAATGTGAACTTAAAATGTTCTTAGTGCACATTCTCACAGAAAGATAAGGGAAACTTTTGAAATTATAGAACAGGAAAAAGAAGTAATTTAAAATTTGGGGTATGAAACAAAACTGTTGATATTAAAAACAAACAAACAAACAAACAAACAAAAAACAAAAACCCCAAACAACTAGAGAGCCAACTAGAATTGCAGAATGGGTACAACTAGGTGTGATTTTTGCAAGCATTTATAGATACTTTCAGGTTAAAACAAGCTCTGGTGGTTTATCTACTAAAGTTTACATTTCCCAAACTCAGACCTAAAAAAAAGGAGAGGGTTGGACATTTACTAGATGAGAACCTGCCTCAAACTAGTACAAACTAGTTTGAAAAGTACAAACTAGTGGGTCAAAAGGTTGGGTCACAATACTTTCCTGGAAGACATCAGGAAGGGAAAATATTAAGAAGAGATGGCACTCATAAGGAATATTGGAAATCATGAAACACTGAATGAAATAAAAGTTTCAAAATCTACAACATGGAATTCCCTGATGGTGAGGAACTAGCAAAACAGAGAGGAGGATATATAAACATGAATTTCCCAGGCTTAAAGGAAGATATAAAAGCTTGGCATTAAAAGCTAATGGAGTGCTGAATGCAACAGATAAGAAAACTAAACTTACAGAACAAGTCTCAGGGGTGAAATGCACAGCATAGGGAATAGTGTCAATAATATCATAAGAACTATATACAGTGACAGATGGTTACTGAATTCATTGTGATGATCACTTTGTCAGGTATATAAATGTCGAACCACTATTTCAATACCTGGAACTAATTTAGTACTGTATGTTAACTACAATTAAAAATAAATTAAAAATATTCTAGGCAGGTTATAGTTAAACTTCAGATCATAAAAACAAAAAGAAAATTTAAAGATTTCCCAGAAAGAAAACACCTGAACAAGTGTCAGACTTCCAGTTATGGCAGACTTCTTACCAGCAACACTGGATGAAGCCTTCAAAATTTTGAAGAAGAACTTTGGACTTCGAATTTTATATCTAGCTAAAGTACCACTTTAGTAAAGGCATAAGGAGACTTATAAAGTTTTAAAAAGTTTCCCACTTTGGAATGCCCCTGGGAGAAGTGCTTCATCAAAAAGAAAGATCAAAACTTTTTTCATATATGGCCTTTATTATGTTGAGGTATGCCCCCTTTATTCCCACTTTGCTGAGTGTTTCTATCATAAATGGATGCTGTACCTTATCAAATGCTTTTTCTGCATCTTTTGGTATGATCATGTGATTTTTGTCTTTCTTTTTGTTTATGTGATGTATTACATTTATTGATTTGTGAATATTGAACCATCCTTGCATCCCTGGGATGAATCTCACTTGATCATGATGGATGATCTTTTTAATGTATTGCTGGATGTGATTTGCCAATATTTTGTTGAGGATTTTAATGTCTATGTTTATCAGTGATATTGGCCTGTGGTTTTCTTTCTTGGTTGGGTCTTTATCTGATTTTAGGACTAGGATGGTGCTGACCTCATACAAAGAGTTTGGGAGTCTTCCCTCTCCTTGGATTTTTTGGAATAGTCTGAGAAGGACAGGGGTTAACTATTCCTTAAGTGTATGGTAAAATTCTCCTGTGAAACCATCCAGTACAGGGCTTTTGTATGCCAGGAGTTTTTGATTACTGCTTCAATTTCACCAGCTCTTTTCAGTCTGCTCAGGCTTTCTCCTTCTTCATTTAGTGTTGAAATGTTATATTTTTCTAAAAATTTGTCCATTTCACCCAGGTTTTCAAATTTCTTGGCATATAATTGTTCATAGTAATTTCTTACAATTCTTTGTATTTCTGTGGTATCAGTTGTAATTTCTCCTCTTTCATTTCTGATATTATTTATTTGGGTTCTGTCCCTTTTTTTCTTGATGAGTCAGCTTAAAGGCTTGGCAATTTGGTTTATCTTTTCAAAGAATCAGCTCCTGGATTTATTGATCCTTTGAATTGTTCTTTTAGTCTCTATGTCATTCAGTTCTGCTCTAATCTTGACTATTTCCTTCCTTCTATTTGCTCTGGGATTTGTTTCTTGTTGTTTCTCCAGCTCTTGTAGATGTAGGGTTAGGTTGTTTACTTGAAATGTTTCTATCTTCTTTAGGTAGGCCTGTATTGCTATGAACTTCCCTCTCAGGACTGCTTTGTTGTGTCCCATAGGTTTTGGACTGTTGTGTGTTCATTTTCATTTGTTTCTGGAAACTTTTTGATTTCTTGTTTGATATCATTATTGACCCATTCATTGTTTAATAGTGTTCTATTCAGTTTCCATGAGTTTGAATGTTTTTGAGTTTTTTCCTTGAGGTTGATTTCTAGTTTCAAGCCCTGTGGTCTGAAAAAATGCTTGTTATGATTTCAATTTTCTTGAATTTGTTGAGGCTTGTTTTGTGTCCTTTCATGTGGTCTATCTTAGAAAATGTTCTGTGTGCATTTGAAAAGAATGTGTATTTTGCTTCTTTGGGATGAAAGGTTCTATATATATGTGTGTGTGTGTGTGTGTGTGTGTGTGTGTGTGTGTGTGTGTGTGTATATATCTATATATCAGTTAAGTCCATTTGATCTAATGTGCCGTTCAGTTCTACAGTGTCCTTGTTGATATTTTGTTTGGAAGATCTATCTATTGTTGATAGTGGGGTGTTAAAATCCCCTACTATCAGTGTGTCGCTGTCTAAATCTTTCTTGAAGTCCTCCAAGATTTTCCCTATATATTATATTTGGGTGCTCCTATGTTGGATGCAAATAGGTTTACAATGTTTATGTATTCTTGATGGATTCTTCCTTTGAATATTATGAATTCCTTATGTGTCTCTTTTTATGGCCTTTGTTTTGAAATCTATTTTGTCTGATATTGCTAACCTGACTTTTTTTCCCTCTCCATTTGCTTGGGATATTTTTTTTCAATCCCTTTACTTTCAGTCTGTGTATGTCCTTTGTTCTGAGGTGGGTCTCTTGTAGGCAAGCATATGTGCAGGTCATGTTTTCTAATCCGTTGAGCTACCCTATGTCTTTCAATTGGAGCACTTAACCCATTTACATTTAAAGATATTATTGATAGGTATTTATTCATTTTTTCCCTTTGTACCTGTGTTCCTCCCTTTCTCACTCTTTTTCTTCATTTTCTTAAAGCAGTCCCTTTAGCATATCTTGCAGTGTAGATTTGGTGGAAGTGTATTTTTTTAGCTTTCTTTTGTCTGGGAAATGCCTTATTTTGCCTTCCATTTTAATTGAGAGCCTTGCTGGGTAGAGCGGTCTCGGTGGCAGGCCTTTGCTTTTCATGACTTGGGATATTCCATTCCCTTTTGGCTTGTAGCGTTTCTATTGCGAAGTCAGCTGCTAGCCATACTGGGGCTCTCTTGTATGTTACTACCGGTTTCTCCCTTGCTGCCTTTAGGATTCTCTGCTTGTCTTTGATCTTTGCCATTTTGATCATGATGTGTCTTGGAGTGGGCCTCACTGGGTTCCTCTTGAATGGGACACTCTGTGCTTCCTAGACTTCTGTGACTTTTTCTCTCTTCCAATTAGGGAAGTTTCCCATCATTACTTTTTCAAACAGGTTCTCTATCCCTTGCTCCTCTTCTTCTCCTTCTGGTATCCCTATTATATGGATATCATTACATTTCAGGTTGTCCTGTATTTCCCTAAATGCCTCTTCATTCTTTTTGAGTCTTTTTTCATTTTCTTGCTCTTTCTGGGAGCTTTTTTCAACCTTATCCTCCAGCTTGCTGATTCAATCCTCGGCTTCATCTAGCCTGCTTGTGATTCCTTCTACTATGTTTTTCAATTCAGAAATTGTATTCTTCATCCCCTCTGGTCTCTTACTGATAGTTTCTATGTCCTTTTTCATGCTGATATAGTTTGCAGTAAGTTCCTTGTAGTTTCCCTGAAGTTTTTGGTAATTCTCTCTGAGCTCACTGAGCTCATTGAGCTTCCTTAGAACCATTGCTTTGAACTAAATATCTAATAGTTTACTTGCCTTTATTTCAGTTCTCTTTCTGGGGATTGCTCCTTTCCCTTTGATTGGAAAATCATCTTCTCATTATTCGTGAGACTCTTCTTTTTTGCTTCTGCTTCTGCAATTGGTCTGTCTTGATTTCCTGACTTTGTGGTGTGAACCTCTATGGTAGGAGGCAGCTGTTTTTTCTTTCTGGATCTGCCTCTGATGATGTCAGATGTTGACCTCATCTGATTTAGGCAGTCTATTCGAGACTTCCAGGAATCTACTGTCTGTGGCTGTCTCCTTCAGTTGTTGTAATCTAGTCACTCTGCACTCAGCAGCCTGGCTAGTCACTATAGGGTGGGTCAGAGTCTTTCCTGAGGCAGGGGTTATGGGGTCCTCTCATGCTACTGCCGCTCAGGAGAGTGGTCTGCTTGAGCCAAACGACTGCTGCTGTATGGGGGAGGAGTCAGCACCAGGATCCCTCCAGCTACTCTCTCCATTCTCTCCCAAAAGCCTCTGTCTCCAGTATCTCTTGTGTCTCTAGACTACTCTATGCCCCCTTCTGCCAGGGATCTGTTATCTGTGGCTGCCACTCTGTACTCAGAAGTCAGGTTTTAGCACCACCGGGCCAGGGAAGAGTCCCTTTGGGGGCAGGGCTATTGTTTCCTCTCATGCTGTTGCTGCTCAGGGGTTGCTGTTGGTCTGCCTAAGCAAGATGGCTGCTGCCGTATGGGGGATTCATCAGCACTGGGATCCCACTGGCTACTCTCTCAGTTGTTTCCCCAAAGACTCCTTCCCCAGTCTCTCCTCAGACATCTTTAGCCTACTCTGTCCCCACCTTTGCCGGAGATCAGGGTAAGTGGCTGCAAATAAAAATGTATGTGTTGGCCCTTTTAAAGGCTCTTTGCCTCTCCAGCTGCCTGTCTATGGCAGAGAGCAACCCTGCCGCTTTTCGCAGCTGGTTGTTATCTGTGTACTTTTTGGGCTCTGGTGCTGTAGGCTTAAGGCCCCACTCATTGTTTAGACCCCATTCTTCTCAGGGGGATCCAACTGGCAGTTTCACCATCCCTATGGTGCTGCTGCCCGTGGGTGCCCCATCCCCCTTCTCAAGTCTCTACTGCACTCCTTACCAGTTAGGTTGTGCTAATGGTATTCTTCTGTCTGTCCAAGGTTATAAGGCTCCTCTCTCACTATTGTTCAGTTGTTTGTTCCAGGTGATTTCTCCACAATTCAGTTGCAATTCCAGATTGGTAATGGGAGGAGGTCAGTGTGACTTCCATTCACTATGCCGCCATCTTGATTTTCCTATTAAGTGCTTTAAATGTTAATTACTATTATCCTTTTCTAGTTGAGTCTTAGATGGAAGCTTCCAGAACATAACATCTCCGCCTTACAATATTCCCTCAACATGTTTACAGTACATATATAACCAGTCTTAAAACATTTAAGGCACAATGGTAGTGAACCTCTCTAGAACAAAAACCTGGAGCAGTCTCTCTGACATGGAAGTCATTCATCAAAGAAACAACTACAAGGTCTATTTGTGTGAAGAAGTATTCTTGGTATTGAACTTTGGCATATGCTTCATTAGACAGAAGAATAAAAAAACTTTAAAAAAAGATGGTTAGCAGCTGGTTATACTTATAAATTTTAAGATGTCTGCCTTGCATAGTGCACAATAGGCTTCTTACTGATCGTTTACTGTGGTGAAGTAGACTTTTGTATATTTATATGCTACTCTCTGTGGATTAAAAACATTTCTATTGAATCACCATTAGTAAACACATCCCCTGCAGACTTTTCACAGGCACAATCAATCCAAACCTCTACTCAGAAAGACATAAGGTATAACATAATAGTTTATGTGGGTGTTAGATTCAGCCTGACCTGGTTTTATGACCCTGTTCACTGACATTGACCAAGTCATTTAACTTCAATATACCTCTGTTTCCTCATGCTGTGACCTGTATTTTGACACTACTGATGAACCCATCTCATAGTATTACTTTGGGGAGTAAATGAGATTAGGTATGTTAAATTCCAGAAGACAATGAAATGTTCAGTAACTGTTAGTGTTGATGGCAAGTAAGATGGTGATTATTATGGTTATTGGGTCAAGATGTGGTCTTTGGTCATGAGGACCTTTCTCCTCTATCCTCTCTCCCATTCTTGCAAAGTTATGAATAAGACGTGGAAATTAAGCCTAACTATCTTAATCAGTTAATGTGGGTAAAATAGTGTGTTTGTTTCTTTCCTCTCTCTAATAATGACTGTTAATTGCAACTTCCCAATTGCTTATACCTGCTAAGAGATTAGGGCAGGTATTTTTTTCTGCTTTCACGTGGGGTAAGATGCCTTAACCATGGACATAATACACAGAAAAAGGTCATTTCCTTTTGAGACCTGGAAAATGCCTTTTTCTCCTCATGATTTCTTTGACAAAAGGTGACTCCATACAAGTTTTCATGCAAGATTTATTAAATTGTCACAGTCATGCATATTCTAGCAGAAGATACTAATGATGATTCTGAAGATGCATTCTTTTGTAACCTTCAGGCAGTAATAGAATAGAAACTGATGCCTGCCATGAAACTCCCAAGAAGATATGGAGACAGAGTAATGTGTCACTGAAAATGAAGTTGCGATTCATTTTGGTGTGCTCTTTAACACTCCATTGTGCAGAAGAGGCTCTGAATAGTGAAAGGGTATTCAATGTATTTGGCTGGAGGCAATCTTATAAAAATACAAAAAATAAAGAGGAAACAGCACATGAAGAATAATGGGAGGACAAAATGCCTAGGCAATCAACAAGGTGTAAAATAACCAGTCACATCAGCAAACAGTGCTTGGATAGAAAGGCGTGTGACACACCAAACAGGCTGGCAGAGTAATAAGAGTGGGCAAGACTGGAAGGCATGTTCTCATGAAGTCAGAGGGTTACTATTGAAATGGCCAATAGATAATTGAGTGTTTATGATGTATTAGACCCTCTGGTTGTTGTTTTATATCTGTAACTCACGTCATTCTACAGAACCTCATGAGTCATTTTCTAATAAAGTTACATGACTCAGAAAGAAAAGTGCTAGAATTAGAGCCTAGGAGATATGTTTCTAGAGCTGGGTGAGGGGAAGTTGTCATTCAAAGGTGAGGAGCAGAGGGTTGGGAAGGGAGTCAGAACCCTTGTGCTCCATCACTGTGCTACACGGCCTTCAGCTCATGGGATGAAAACAGGCCTATTTTGTGAGTCCCCTGAGAGAAATGAATGTCCCATGAAAGATTTTATAATATCTGAGAGAGAGGAGCACACAGCTCTGTTTTGAATCCCCTATAGTATTATTGTATGTCCCAGTTTGTTCAAGACAGCCCTGGTTTATGCCTGCTGTCAAGGTGTAATCAATAATAGTGCTTTAAGAATTGTGCCAGTTTGAAAGATAGAGTATATAGTCACACTAAGTAGACAGTCAAATGGTTAATCCTTGGGCAAGACTAAACCCACTTGAAAACTGAACTGCTGTTTTCATGATTTCTTCTCTACACAAAAGATGGATGGGATGGAGGGGGGATTGGTCTCTAACAGGAATGTTAAGGAAATAACACCCCACACACCCAAGGGAAAGAACAACAACAACAACAGAAGAATCAAATAGAAAATAACAGGATACTCAAATGAAGCAGCCTAATTAGACTTAGTAAAAACTAAGGCAAATTCAGTTCCAATAAAGTGAGTCATAATGTTTTTGCTTTTTGCTTTGGTGGAGGGTCTTGCCTTTAGTTTGCAAAAAACCGGCAACATCTATGAAGCATAATAAAGCAAAGTACAATAAAATGAGGTATGCTTGCACTTTAAAGAGGATATTTTATTGAACTTCCTCTGCCAAAGGCATAGCTAGGATAAAAGACTGATTACCTCAGAGGAAATTTGAGGTAAACTCCAATCATGTCTGGGTTGTTTTAATACCTATTTAGGCATTAGAGCCCAGCCTTAAATATCAGGAATTAGGGGATATGGAATGGAGTGAATTTCTTAGAGTTTGTTCACAGCTTGTTGTAGAGAACCTGGATCCGTTTTACCAACATCAACGTTAACTCCCAGAGGGAGATCACATGTGGGATTGCTCATCAATAAATTCGTGTATAACAGCCATTAAAGAACTAATTATTAAATTACCTTTTGTTAGGGGTGGCTCATCCTTGTTTACTTATGTCTATTCTCTATGTCTTTCCTAAAATAAGTGTTGGGCCTTGCCTTTTCATACTTAAAACAATGACAAATAAGTATATGAACATGTTGAGTCCTCCTCAGTATCAGTGAGCCATGTTATAATGCATAAAGCTCAACCTTTCTTGGTCGGTCCCCTGGGTGACAGACCAGAGGAGGCATGAAGCCACAAACTTCCTTATATAATTTGCCTCAGTGGATATGGCAACATTTCTCTGCAAGCCCATCAAAAAGTGTTGACTCAATGATTTCAAGACGTGGGACAACTAAACAGGAGAACTCTAGTCAGTAAATCTAGAAGGTTTTGGCACACCTCTTTGCCAACAAGATTGTTAGGCCAGAGCAGAGTGGGTGTGTCTTTGGGACATCCTTGAGAAGACATGGGGAGAGGGGAGCTGGAATGGACCTCTGTGTTGTCTACCTATGAAATGTCACATAAAGAGGTTTCCCATAAATAAGTCTCACTATACACTGAAAGTATGGGAAAGGATATACTCATGAGCTAAAAAATATTGAGGTGTGATCATAAAAATTGAGTTCCTGTTGATAATATAGCAGAATAGGGCTATTTATGAGCTATATTGCAAAGGAAAAGCAGCAACTCTTAATAGGTGATAGATATGTTGTAATTCATTACTTTACAATTACCAGGTAGGCAATTTCTTTAAAAGCTATAAAAACCTGGCCAAGTACCCCTATTTATTTTCCATTAAGTTACATTATGCTTTATTTCCCATCTAACTTTCCATTGATAAACTTGATGCTGCGATAAAAGAGTTTTTGTGCTATTAATGTACAGCATGGTCTAGTTTCAAGAATACTTGAAATAATTCCTCCTATGTTGGCTCAAAACTATGAGTCAGAAGCCTCTGGGGAACTTTCACTCCATCTGGGCTGTTTTTAAACCTATTGCTTCTGCTACCATTTCCAATAGAATTTTATCATCCCATTTTTTTCCTTTGCGGGTAATATTTGTGACAACTTTGTAGGAAACCAGGTGCAGAGTTTATCTGTACTATTCTCAAAAACCAGATGTCTGCCTGTAGAGCCTTGTTATTTATTATCTTCTTCTTCTTCTTCTTGTTCTTCTCCCTCTTTAAAGGCATTTTAGGTCCTCACATGCACATGGGACTGTGCTAGGCCCTACACAAGCAATTTAATGGAAACAAATTCTGCTCTCTTGGGGACTTCCTGTTTTTGATGAAGAGAATCTGATGGCAATAACAAATAACCCCCATATCTCAGTGGGTTAACACAATAGAGGTTCATTTGTCATTCACTTCACAGTCTAGCAAGAATCAGCATGGGCTGCGGTCCTTGCAACCGCTTAGTTAAGGGACCCCGATGCCATGCAGCTAGAGCCTCCTCCAGCCCAAAAGGGCTCAGAGGGGTCCACTACAACCTCTAACTCCAGCTATCAGACAAGTGGAAAGACAGCCTGGAGGGAGCACTCTGACGGTCTCTAGAGGCCAGGTCTGGAAATTGTGGTCTCATCTAACTGTAATGGGCTGGAAAGTTTGGTCTCCTTGTGTATCAGGGCAGAAAAATAAAAAGCAAAATTGGGTTTTGGGAACATACGGCTGTCTTCCTCGTACTTCAAACCATCAGAGATATATCCTTCCCTTATTCAACAGGGTTACTCTATAGTATTCTTTTTTTTTTTATTTGTATAGAGATTATTCCATTTGTAATGTTGATGCTAGGATAAAGGGATATTTGTGTTCTTAATATGCGTCATGGTCTACTTTCAAGACTACTCAAAATAATTGTTCCTACATTGTTACTGGTAGGCATATGGCATATCTGGGATTTGGTCCCAAGAATAAATACCAAGAATATTTACAGGCTGGCTGATGGAAGTCAAACCTTTTTTTCTGTTGAGGTAGATGATTAAGGAACCCAAGATAATGTATTTGGATACTGCCTCTGGGCATTTGGAGGGTTTCTTCTTCCTGTCTGAAAGCTCCATGTATATAGCGTAAAATCAGGGGATTACAGATTCTTTGATACAACCTTGTCCGGAAAGTGCAACTTTATTTTTCTTTTCTTGACTTCAGGCTAGACTTAGTAACATGCTTGTAAGAATCAGAATATTCAAAGGAAAAAACAGTAACTTTTCTGTGGAGAAACGTAGCAGGTACCACTTTCACCAAGTGATCAAGTTGTCAACCTTACCAGTAATGTCATGTTGCTATCATGTACTCATGATCCAACGTGATGAGAAGGGCATGACACCTCTGCAGGTATTCTTTTCCGTAGCGCATTATTCCAATTCAATCCTGAGAACACATTCGATAAACCCCGACAGAGAAATATTTTACAAAATACCTGACCAGTACTCCTCAAAAGTATCCAAATTGTGAAAGATAAGGAAAGACTGAGAAACTGTCACAAATTGGGAGAGACCAAAGAGACACAATGACTAAATGTAATGTAGAAACCTGAATTGGATTCTGGAACAGAAAGATGGCATAACTGGAGGTATTTGAATAAAAACTATGGTTTATTTATTAGTATCATGCTGGTGTTAATTTTTCAGTTTTGATAAACGTCCTGTGGATATGTAAAATATTAATGGGAATCTCCATGAACATGAAATGTATATTGAAACTATACTATTTTTGGAATTTTTCTCTAAATCTAAAATTATTTCAATATTGATTGCTTAAAAGAACCTAAAAATAAAATTAAAGATGAAATAATTAACCTGCAGAAGGAAACAAAGTTAACAATGACAGAGACAAAATCTCAAGTATGGAAAAGACATTTCAGATTACCACAATTTACCAGCTCATTTGAAATGGGAAAATGAGGCTTGGAGAGGCAAGTCAAAGAGCCAAATATTTCAGAGGAAATAAACAGCTCATGCCTCAATATAAAGGGTTTATTACTCTAAATCCAAGACTTTTGTTCCAGATTATTCCTGGGATGTTTGTTTGTGTGGAGGGGAGAGAATTCTGGCATATGCATAGCAATAACACAATAATAAACATATGTGGCACATAATAGGACTATTAATCTTAATTTTTCTAATATAATTCCTACTCCATTATTAACAATCCTTGCATACACCTGCCCCACACACATCCCTATCCTTCCCCCACAACATGCTACCCACAGCCTACAAGATAAACTTTATTATTCTTGGTTTATAAATGAGTAGAATGAGAGTCAGATAAACTAAGTAACTTGCCAAGGTTTCACGGACAATAATTGGCAAAGCTGGATTGAAACTTCCCTCTGTCTAATACTAAAATTCAAGCCCTTTCCATTATATCCTGGTGTTTCCTTCCTGGAGAAGAGGAGTGGGCAAGGCCCCGGTAAAATGAGAGAAGGAATATCTAGAAGCAGGAAGCTGGCTGGGTGGCAAGGACGGTTTTTTTGTGTGAAATATTCCTAAGGGTACAAGAATTGTAATTTATGCCTCTAAATTTCTAAAAAGCTGTGGTTTATAAGTGAGTGTGTGAGTCTGAGGAAAAATGGGCCAAATCTGTATCTGTAGTTTTAGGGGTTCTCCTTTGGAGAAAGGATTCAAATTATTTACTTTATCTCCTTGAGTAGCTTTTCATGTAATCAAAATATTGAGTTAATCTGTTGAGAATGGTACTCGGTCTTGCTTCAACCCTGAAGGTAGATAATAATAACATTCACCATTGACCACACCCTTCCTCTGTTCCTAGTACTGCAACACATTACATTTATTATTTCTATTTCACACCACAACTTTGGAAGGAGAATATTCATTTCACAAAAGAGAACACTGAGGACCTTTTGCTAAAGCTGCCCCCACCCACACCAAATATAAAATTAATGCAATTTATGTGAATCACTTAGTTTAAAAACATGTTTACATGGAACAGCACTGACAGAGCGGATATGTCTCTTCTAATAGATCTGTCACTGATCCATTTCATGCATATGTGCAGCCATTTCTAGTATGGTATAGCAAAATGTCTATTAAGTTTCAACAACCTATTTAATTGCTGTAAACTCAGTAGAAATGGACTGCAATTCAAATTGTGGAATTCTTCACCTTTGCATTCCTTGCTCTTTGTTCTGTTGATATTGGACCATGGTTTCTTGGTTCTCTTAGTGTTTCTGGGAGACCACCCTGAACCACCTGGTTGGTTGCCGGTAAGATAAAGAGTGCTCGCAGAATGACATTGATGCAACCCTTTCCTCTTCCTGGTAAAGTCCCCAACAACATCTAGCTGGACTCAGGTCTTTGGTTCATCAGTCATGAGTGTGGCCCTTAGATGTTATCGTTCCCTTCTCCTCCCCCATCAGAACTTCATCAGTTATCAGTAGAACTGAAAAGAGAGCCGAGCTGTTTTCCAAATATTCCTTACCAGGCCTATGTTGTTAAAAGGAGCTCTAGACCCAGAACTTTTGTTAATTCATGTTTATCGACAGATGCTTCTTTTCTTGATAGTGTATTAGTTGACAGGGTTTTCTGTATGATTATTTTTATTATTATTTTGCATGATGCTTTTTATACTCCTATGAACATCACAGTTCTCTACCATAAGGAAGTAATAGAGGCAACTTCTGCCAGTCAAGTGTTAAATAGAAATGAAATGATCTATTCTAATGAAATGCAGACTGTTATTTCCTTTTGCTTCCAGTTGAGTGTTCAGCTTGACTTAATTTCTTGTTGACACCAGCTGATGTACAGTCTTGAGTGTTTGATTGGCACAACTGTAAAAGGGAGCAAACCAAATGAGAGAAATTAAACAAGGCATAACCAAATAGACTGTTTCAGGTGCTTTAATGAAACTGTCTAATGCATGTAAGTTGGAATCAAACTCTGAATAGTAGTGAGACAATGTATATTCCTTTAAAGTTATTTAGCAAAAACACAAGCTACAGCAAAGGAAAAGTTAATGTCTTTCTCTTAATGGTGACCAACATTATTCTCCATTCTTCGCCACGTAGCTTATGTTTATAAATAGTAAACATTTTGTATAATGATCCATGCTATCACAAAAGGTAGAAATTCCTTTTTCCTTTCTGCTGAGTAGTATTCCATTGTGTAAATGTACCGAAGTTTTTTGATCCACTCACTTACTGAAGGCACTTAGGCTGTTTCCAGCACTTGGCATGCTTTTGCAACAGCATGGATGGGGCTGGAAAATATTATGCTAAGTGAAATAAGACAGTTGGTGAAAGACAAATACCATATGATCTCACCTATAAGAGGACTCTAATGAACAAAATAAACTAACAAACAAAATAGAACCACAGTCATGGAAACATGGAATAGGCCGAAAGTGAATGGAGCTGGGGTGGATAATGGTCGAAAGAAGGGGAAGGGACTATACAAAGAACATACATGAATGACCCACGGACATGGACAACAGTGTGGGAATTGGCTGTAGGAGTAGGGGGTGGGTGGGACAGGGGACAGCAATGGGGGAAAAATTGGGACAACTATAATAGAATGACAATAAAAATGATTTAATTAAAAATGGAAAGAAAATTTATATAATCAAGTATAATCAAACAACACTTATTCAATTTTTACTGAGTACCTACCAATAATCATTCTGAGAGTTAGGAAAATGGACTAGAAACAGTTCCTGCCCTCTTTACGAGTAAGAGACAGATAAACAGAGAAGTTATATATCAATAGAAGTTCATACAAACTACAGAAAAGGGAATAATTAGCCAGAAAAACTGGAATTTGAAGATTGGGTAACATTTCACCTTGAAGAAGGTCATTTTCAGTACACTCATATGCAAAAAGTACAATATATGTGGTGACATAATGGTGAACTAACACGGGGCATGTTCAGGGAACTCTGAAGAGCTTCTCCTACTTGTTAGAGAGTCAGGGGTCAGGGGTGGAGATTTGATGGGAACTGTTGTGGAAGAATTCATGAAGCACTCAGGAGTATGAAAGGCATTATGTGGGATGCAAAAAACTTCTTAGATTTTTTTGCTGCCTTTAAAGAAGTTATAAAACTGAGAAGACAAACCAACATACATGAAGCAATTAAAATACAATGTGCTATTGACTTTAAGTGCAGTTGGAATGAAAGAAAAACAGAAATTAATAGTGTCAAATAATCAAAGAATTAAAGATTTGATTTGTACTGCTCCTTGACAAGTGGGAAGGCTTAGCTTGAGTTCTTATCCTACCAGTACTACCCCCTAGCGGACATTTGGATATGTGTAGTTTTCATTTTTCAGTGTTACAGTGGGGAAGAAGGAGAGTCACTTTAGGCATCCATTCATTGGACCAGGGATGCTAAATGCCTTGCAATCACAGAAGACACCTCACAGTAAAGAATTGTCTTTCTCAAAACTAATAGTGCTCCCTTTCAGAAACGCTGACTAGATAAAAAGGGCAGAGAGATTAGATTCCAGATTGTGAGAACAAAGCTATTATAAGAATGATAGGTACACATCACTATTAACAAAATTTAATTAGATACTTCACAAGAGATTCTATTTTATTATTTAAATTTACTAACTTCTGCAATTTATTTCAGAAAATGCATGATTAGTGATGCCAAGAGATTTGACTTTAGGTAGTAAAGACATGCTGCAATGTATAAATAATGTATCATAGACTTGTACACTTGAAACCTATATAACTGTATTAGCCAGTGCCATCCCAGTAAATTTATTTTTTTAAAAGAAAGTACATGGTTAAACAGGTTTTTTTGTTTTTTTTTTTTTTAGGATTGCTATCTCAAGTGCTATTAGGGGTTAGACAAAGAGCATAACTAGGTAAATGGGTGATTTAACCAGCACCATCTTCCTCCCTTTCCCAATGCTGCAAGGTTGTTTGAGAGGAACGGTAGCTCAGCACCATTGCTATTGATTCACTTGCCAAGCAGCACATGCCTCTCCTCTTGCTTCTGACCAACCACCACAGGGTGAATCCAAATGTCCCAGCTTCAACAGCTCATGTCACTCTTCTTACAGTATTTTGGCTTCTGTCTGCTTTTGGCTTCTGTTTACTCCCCTCTCTCATCTTTCCCCATCACTAACTGTCATAACTACATCTGACTTTCTAACTCCCCAAGTTTTGATATTAAATGAGTTTGTTCCATGGACCCTTCTCTGATGGGCAAAGCCTTAGTGTGCCTTGTGGGTCATTGGCTGACTTGTGGGTTGCATGTACTATTTCCTTGAGTTGGTCATATTCCCATCAGTTAGCTGTGGACAGAGTGGTGTGGTTATAAGTCCAGACCCATGCAAAAGGAATTGGGCCATAGCCTCAACAATAAATGCAGTGGCTTTTCATCAATGACTCTGGTTAGACTGAAATAAGCCAGTTTAATTGAAGTGGAACTTCAAGATCTGCTACTCACAGTGGCAGTAAAAAAAAAAAAAAATCAAAAGTCAACTTTGGTGAGTACACAGTGTGGAATAAACTGTTTGCCATCACACTTACACATATAAGTTGTAGTCACGTTCAAATTCAGGTGGCACTCCTTTCAAATATAAAAGTCATGAGTTTAGTGTTTCTTCAAAGCCAACTACAAAACTTTACTCATAGATTTCTGCCAGCACTAAATTACCATGCAAGCTTCTTTATTTCCAACCATAGCATTAGAGATTTTATAGGGAATGTAGAGCTAATTGTTAAGGGAACTGGATCATGACTGTGAATTGCAAATGTCCTAGGCTTCACTTGCTGGAATGTCCCGGAGTCAAGATTGATGGAAAGAAATATCTTAATAACCATATAAAACAAAATTTATAACCTGATGGTCTGTCAAACAAATTGGGCTGAGAAATACTTTTCATGTTGATGAGCACTGTCTACTGTTAGCATTTGAATTAGAATGCATATAAATAAATCATGTGAAGTAGAGATTTCAGCAGTGTCCACCAACCCAGAAGGGCCTAGCTAAAGAAGCCACAGAGAAGAACCAACTCTCGGGCGATGATGAGCAGGCGTGACACCAGAGAAGTGCAGTTGAGGAGGTCACATGGACGATGTTTTGTTTGGCTTATAATTTTAAATGCTTGCACTTGACTTCTTTTAAGGTGGTCATGCTCAGCAGCCACTGTGTGACCCCTATAGTCACATGGCTGTCTCTTTCACCCACATGTAGGACTGGTCTAGTGGGAAAAATAACTGTGCACTTAGAAGTCTAATTAAAACACACACTGTCAGCAACACCATCCTGAAAGCCCCATTAAGCATCTTATGAATGCCCAAGAGCACCCCTGCCCATGTTTGGAGTGACACATTTTGGCTCAGCTGGTGACAATTAGGATCAGACCCAGGACACTGGAGAATATGCACTGCATCCCATATGGCCTAGAATGTAGGTAGATTGTTCCCTGGGTGTCTGCAACTCAATGAAAAAACTCTGGGTAAGAATTAGATGAAAATGATTGAGAATGCAAATTAGCACACTATAGATGAATCTGCATCATGTATGGCTGCATTATGGATTCAATTCAACTGTCAGCTGGTTATGTATTATTCATGATCAAATTCAGGGTAAAGCTACCAGATGGCAAAGGCATATTCATGGTCAGATCATAGTTGTTAGATTAATTATAAATCTACATAAGAATTGGATAATAATAATTTAGACTACTCTCAAAAGGATACTCTGTAGGTCATCTAATCAAAAATGTTTTCAAAATAAGGTGTATAAGTTATTACACGACATTAAATATTTTATGTTGCCATAAGTTATTTTGCAAAAAGACTATCTAGTAACATAAAAAATTCAGATTTCACTAACCTATGGCTTTGATCTTAATGTTTGGTAGAGCTGGTTGTAACAATGCCATTTCTTTAAAGAACTGCGAGTGATTTACATTAACAAGAATGTCAAGGGACCAGCACAACTCTGTTAGACAATAAAAATGATGATGTCTATATAGCTATAACTCATCATGTACAAAAAGGCTCTCTGAACCCAGGTTCTAATTAAATGTCATCAGCATCCCTATGGGCTGGACATTTTCTGATTGCTCCTCTGAATCTCCTCTCTGTCCTTCCCCACCCTACATTGGACTCAGGGAGGCTGACCTGTGAGGCTCTCATCAGCAAGCCCTCTTGTTTTCTGGATTCTGGCTGGCTGGCCACTGAGCCTCAGTGGGAGTCTGGTTAGGGATAGTAAGTATTCTGTTGGGTCCCTTCCTGTAGGATAGGATTTCCTTAGCTGGCTGCCTGCACCCCAGAGGCCGCTGCTCCTGTTGGTGATCCTCTCCACCTGCCTTTCTCTTTGGATTCTGGAAACTTCATGAATGGTTGTGGTTTTCTGCTGTTACCAGCCCTGGGGTTGTTCTACATTATCCTTTGTGGTTTCCCCACGCCCTACCCACATCTTTGTTAAATTCTCCTTAAATGCCTACTTTGAGTGTACCAGCTGGTTTCTGCTGGGATCCAGACTGAAATATACCCTAAGCACAGAATCAGAGAATCAAAGGCTATTTTAGCTGCAATGGGACATAGACGTGATCTATTCACTTCTTCCCATTTTATTCATGAGGAAACAGAGGTAGAGAGATTTTAAGAGATATGTCCAAAATCACCAGCCACTACATGACAGACTAGGGACCAGAACTCAGATCTTCTGAGTCTCTTTGATGCAACAGGATCCTCTGAAGAAGGTCTTTGGTACCATAGGGGGTGTTCATTGATAGTGTCTGTCCAGGACAATTAGCCCCAAGGGCTCAACCACTAGACAAATTTTCTACACACAGAAGCTTCTGGTCAGGAGGTAGTCAGCAAATCCAGGAAGAGATTCAGTAAGGAGGCTGGTGATAATGAAAATCCAGAGATCCATATAGAAATTTGGGAAATAGTTTCCAAAGATTCTAGCTAAACTTGGCTTCCAGAATGTTGCTTCAGTCAGTAGTGAGGATAAAGGTGGAAATTCATGAAGCAGGGCCTTTATCTTTCAGTGCATAGGTGTTCTCTGTAGACAGGTGGAGCAGATGAGCAGGGGAATAATTGCAGTCAGGTGAGGCAGGTGTCACTACAGAGGCATGAGAGATCAAAGTCATGGTAAAATAATTACCATGAATCGAATGCCTATGTTCCAGAAACTGCACTGAGGGTTCTACATTATTTTATATAATCCTAACCATAAGCCTCATTTCAAAGATGAGAACATTTAAGCAAAAGAAAGTTATACCTGTAGCGAGTGGGAAACAAGTCCCAGAGAAGACCTAGTGTTCAATATACATTGAGAACACAGTCACCGTGGCAACAAAGATCATAAAATATCACTGAGTCAGATACTGGGGATGAATGAGAAATGAAGATCAAGAAAGGAGCACTATGAATTAGAAACACCATATTGTTTGTACCCATGGGCTGTGGGCTATGGCAAAAGAGAATGTAGAGATGACTATAATATAGCTTGAAAAATGTTGTGATGTGGAAGGACAGGGTTCCAAGGGGATGGAGAGAAGGAGGGGCAAGTGACACAAGCAGAGGGGGGCATGGGGCAAAGTGGCTTTCACCAAAGAAGTGACACCTGAGTTAAGAACTGAAGGATGAAAAGGAGTTGGCAGATGAAGCAGAAGGGAAAGCGTTTCAGGTAGATTGAATAGCATGTTCAAAGACATGCTGTTAAGAGAACTTCTGGCAAAGAAGTCTATTGGAGTTGGTCACAGAAGTCAGAGGGAAGGGGAAGTAGAAGCGGGCAAAACTGAAAAGCTGTCAAGGACAGTGAAAGTCGAGCCTGTAGGTCATGTTATAAAATTTGGATATTTTTTCCCTGAGAGAGTTGGAGACACTGAAGGCTTTACGGAGGGAGATCATATGACCAGATTTGCTGGGGTCACTGATCCTTGGGCAGAGTTCGCTCTCTGCTCAGGTTTTCTTGCGTGAGTGAAAAGACCGCACTCGCTTTAGGGCAGGTCTATAAAGCAGCCAGCACGAGCTCACAGGGACCTGTGGGTGTTAATTATCCTTCACTGAGAACTGGGTCTCTCCAGGGATCCCAGGAGCGCTGAGGCACTGAGAGTGCTTTGCTGTGTTTGCCAGTCTATTACCTGCTACTCTCTGCCTAGTGCCAAGGAATTTGTATTTACTTTTTCATCTTGCTTCCTTTGTAGTTTTGTTCCCTTTTAAAGGAGAACATAAGATGTTGTTCAACAGAGGTGGTTAACCTTTCCACAGTGTGATATGATAAGTAGTTGCCATCTCTTTTTAACTAATCTCTGAGTTTCGTATGTTTTTCCATTTTCCATTCAATACACTCCAGCCTTGAGCAGGGGCAATGGCTCAGATATTTAGCTGCCTTGGGTGGATTTGGAAGACGTGACCTTGAGTTTGGATCTGGCCATGTGATACAATTAGACCTTGCTGATCTTTCGGAGTCACAGCATTCATAGGACAGAAATCCCTGGCAGGAGGAAGGCAGAAAGGAGGTTTCTTTGTAAAATGTGAATGGATACAAGACTCAGACATTGGCTGTATCTGTATATGCCTTAAACTGTCCAGACAAGTTCCTTAAAATATGCTTACTAAACAAAAGAGGGAGGTACTTGGGTATTCTTTGTAAGTGAAACAAAATGTTCATGAAATAATATCTACCCTTATATGTGCATTTCCTTTATCCTTTTTTCTACTCTCCTCTTCTCTTCCATTACACTCTATTTAAACAGAAAATGCTGGTTACAAACCACTAAATTGATTTCAGAAGTCACTAATGATGGGGTTATAACCTATATTTTTAGAAACACTATTATAGAGGATTTAACCAAAAATGTATTTTTTTCCTGGGTATGGCAAAAAACTAATCCAACCTGAACTGTGGAGTTACTAAGTCCTACCTAATTGCTTGGGGTGTCTTACAATTTTCACAGAGACTCTTGCCTCATTGGAAGGGTAGGGATGTCATTTTTTTTTCTTCAAAAAGTCTTATCTTCTGTGGCTATGAGATGGTAATCTCTTGAATCCCACTGTATCCGGGAGGATGTTGAGTAGTGTTTGATAGCTATGCAATGGTTCCTTCCCACCAGAAATCTATTTTCAGTTCAAACTCGAATCAGAGAGCTATTCCTCTGACTAAAACAAGGAATATGGCAAATGTACTGCTGATTGCTAACTCCAGAACAGCTGACTAGAATTCAGAGTCGTGAGATGAGAGGGAGAAAAGCTGCAGGACACACAGGAAAAGGTAAGAAGGTAAATCTAGATGGAACAGACTAGAACAAAGGCAACATCTCTCAGTCTTCTGGGCTAAGAAGATTCCTCTAATACTTTAGTGAGAAAAGAATTAGATACTGATGTCAGAACCTCAGTGTGGGTGTTTGCAAATATAGGTCAAATGAGTAGTCAGCATTCCATGGCTCTCTCTGAACGGTGGGCTCAGCCATTCTCAGGAGCCATTTGTGTGGCCTTTGTAAGTTGCAAGTCTATGACCCAAATCAAAAGTGACAAACTTTTCTCAACGTGTTCTGTCCTGCATTACATAGCACCAATGAGGGTAGTTTTTGCTTTGCATCTAGCAAATATAACTTTTTAAAAACTGTTTTCCTTCTTGAACATTTGTGCCACCCCACAAATTCATATGTTGCAATCCTAACCCCTGAGGCTGATGGTGTTAGTCGATGGGACTTTGAGGGGTGCTTAGGTCATTAGAGTGAAGTCCCCACCAGTGGTCCTCTTTATAGGAGACTCCAGAGAGACAGATCCCTAGTCCCTTCTGCCATGTGCCGGGAGGAGGGCACTCACCTGATCCTGTTGCACCCTAACCTTGAATTTCCAGACTCTAGAAGTGTAAGCAACAAATTTCTGTTGTTTTTAAGCTGCCCAGTCTGTGTTTTTTTTTTTTTTTTTGTTATAGCAGCCAAAATGCACTAACATAGTTTCCTTAGAACTTGAGTTCTTGGTGATTTTCAGCAACAATGCTCAGGAGAGGAACTCATGCATTCACGTTCTCCATTCTCCTTCTCTGCAACACTGGGGAGTGGACTGTGCATGTTTGCCAAATCCTCTTGCTCTCTTTCTACTGGGATTTCTTCTCTTTCACTCTCGCCTTCCTTAGGAACTCTGTTCTTGATGAGGTTTCCTTATGTTTATCCTTTGAGTTCTCTTTTCCTCCTAAAACATACCTCTACATGTTGCAGTATTTCAGAAAATAAGATTAATGTTCAAAGTAGTTTTGCTAAAATGTTGATGAAATAAGGGGGATTCCTCTTCTGAAAAACGTTTTCACTTTCACTGAGTCCTTTATGCCCTAACCCAAGGGTTAGACATAATTAGTCCAATTCTTTCATTTTTTAATCTAGATATAAGATCTAAGGCTCATGGATGTTGTTAACTGTTTTCCTTCCTCCTCAGAAGGAATATTCTACCAGCCAGGTTTTTAAGTTTCTTGTTCCATCATTAAGACATTATGTTTTCCTACAGTAGAAAAGGATAAAATTCTATACTCTTTACACTAATCCATTAAAACTTCTAACTTTCACAAAGCTTACAATTCAAATGGGGAGTACTTCAGACACAAAAAGAGATAACATATAAAGTAATGTATGTTAGATGTCTAAAAACTAAGTGGTCAATTTTGGTGAGATAAGGTTAGGTGTGTAAACCTGGGTTTGTTTTACAAATAACTCTTCTAGTTTAAACTCAAGATGTAGAGAGATAGAAAGAGCATCTCTCACACTCTTCCAAAGCAAAAAAAAAAGAGGGTAAACAAATTGCAAGTTGATGGCTTTTGTTGAGCCTGTCAGAAAACCTGAGAGAGGGTAGCCCCTGACTCCACCAAGATCTGAGGCAAGAGAGTCCACTGCAGGGAGAGACAAGATGCAAACACTGACTTACCTGGTGTGGACACAAGTGGACACTGATAAGAGACGTTTCACTGGTTGGTTAGAGAACTGGTGGAGGCCAAGTGTGCACTGGTCAGAGTGTGATGCCCATATAGGCCATAGAAATTGGGTGAATCTGCAACCTTTTCAAGGCTTTTCTCCTCAAAATCTCCTGAGTACTTGTAGCAAAAGTTGGAAAGGGTATTAAGAAAGCATCTAACATAGGAGGAACATAGGATCCATTGGCAGATGGGCACAGGATTCCATCTGGGCTGCTCACACCAAATTTACCAATGGAATGAGAGCTTTAATGAGCAGGGGGACAGGCAACAAACATAGACGTTTATAGTACAGTAGGAGGGGGAACCAAAAAAACCCCTGGAATTATCTTTTGGAGGGTGGGCCCCTTGTTGTACAGGAAGTGAGTGTTCTAGGAACATGTCTGTATCAGTGTACCAACTGGTGCTGTTGTGAGAGGCTGTGTTTGGCTTCAGTGAATTTTTTTTGAAGACTCAACGCATTTGCCCATTTCATGAGGGGTGACTTATGAACGCACCTGCCTACATCGTGCTGAGTGTTCAGCAGGTTTTGACAAAAAACAGGACCCTATACTCCATCCTCCCTACTCACCCTCTTTGTCCCCAAGTGACTGTTTTTGTTTCCCTGGATGAAAAAAATGTCCTCAAAGAGAAATGTTTTGCTGATGTGGAAGAGGTGAAAAAAAATTGCAGAAGCACCAAAAGACATCAAAATTGATGAATTCAAAAACTGTTTGGAGCAGTGGCAAAAACATCTCAGTAGGTGTATTCCATCAAATGGAGGGTACTTTGAAGGTGACTGAAGTTTAAACATGTAAGAATAAATGCACAGTTTTTTATAAATAAATTCTGTTTTTTGGGGAGCCCCCCCATATGAAAACCCATTGTAGTTAGAGGAAGGAAAGTAGAGATAAACACCATGCCACTGGGGCAGGAGCAGGAGTAGGGATAAGGACTGTATTTGGCTCAGTCCTATAGCCAGCGGAGCAGCAGAAACACTGAGATGTCCACATCCCTGAGCAGCTCAGCCTGCTGGGAGGGCCTAGAAGGCAATGACACTCCAGTAACAATGAGCGCATCTAACGCTAATACTCAGATATTCTGCTTTCTAAATACCATTCTTCAATAGAAGAAATCAGCATTCCTTAGAAAAGTGGTTCATTCTGGGCCTGAGGCAGGTAAGACACAGGATGGTCCTACAGGATTTTGAAGGGTCAAAAAACAAAGAAGTGGGAAAAAATGCTAGTATCATGTTCAAAAGGCATAAGAGCCAAATGAGCTCCTATTGGCCAAGTCTGTAAAATAATTTGAGCAACGAAACAAGTAACAATTGTATAGGATTATAACCCATAAAATGAAGTAAATATCCATGAGTCTGTACTGTTACAAATAAATAACTGAATAAATATAAAAAGGAAGAAAAGATAAACTGTCCTTTTAGAAGAATTCCAAATAATAAATATTGAAGGAAGGAGGGAAGTAGAAAAAGAATCATTGGAATGTAGTAAAAATTGCTACAGTCAAGATCTGTTGACGAGTGCTAAACACCAGTAAATGCAAGTTTCAGGGGAAATGGAATATTTGTACCTCGAAATAGCTTCTTCCAAATATTTATTACTTACAAAGAGAAAAATGTAATTTTTCAGTGGAGAAATCTGGAAAAACCACCTTACTCAAGTGGTCTCCAGCAATGCATATTGATGCCATGTATCACTGATAGGATGCACCGAGGAAGGGACAGGTCCTCTGTGGTCATATTCGAAATGGAGCGTCACCTCCAGCTCCTCAGAATGCATTCCTTAACCCCTCTAGCTGCATTTTGTATAGCATATTACAAGCTAGATGAAAATAAGCTTGTCAAATGTGTTGATTTTTCTTCATGTTTAGTCTTTCTAAAAAGGAAATTTAGTAGAATACAATCAAAGCCTTGAAAAGAAAGAAAAAATGTCAGCTGTAAGTGCTAACATAATACCAGTTAATGAATATCATATGTAGTTGTGTACTTTCTTACTCCCAAGGTAAAAAGAGGATCACAAGAACTAGACACCAAATTTTGTGAGAGATGAAGTTTCCCATAACAGTATCCATTTTTGTACCACTCTAAACTTGTTTCCCAAGAGAGGAAAAGGCACCTTTATTTCCCATCCTATTATAGAGTTTACATTTGAATGTTTATACTTGTTTTGTTTGAATACACATTTTATATATCAGCAATCACAATATAGATGTCATTTTGTATTGTTTTATTCACTTAAAACAAACATTTTTCCTCTTTCTACATAGTCTTTAATGCTGTACAACACTCTTGTCATGTGGAAATGCCATAATTTACATACACATCTCCCCATTGTTAGACATTTAGGCACTAAATATTTCTTGGCGCTGACTTCTGGAAGACGTTTTTATGTGGGGATCCTCAGAAGGGGACATGGAGCAAAGAAACAATGCCGTTGACAGCACTTTTACACAATGCAGAAGAGAATTTCATGAGAACATTGCACATAACCACTCTCCATAAGAGTGAGGGTATGGCCCAAAAATGTAAACCAGTGAAGTGAATTTACTAAAGGTTCAGTTTATGGCAGGACTGGTTTGTAGGTGTTGTATATCTTTGTATGCCTTTCTGTGTTTAACATGGAACCTTTCACATAACTGAAGCTGAGTAAATGCCTGTTGATGTAAACATACTTCCATCCTTCTCATTTTTCCATTTCTGTACCCGCCTTCACTCTGGAGGAAAATCCACCTCTCTACTATAGTATTTCTAAACTTTCATGTCAGAATCACATGGTAGTAAGAAATAAAGAACTTACGTGCAAAAAAGGAAATGCAGAATATGCTTGGTTTTAGGGAAAAAAAGGAACAATAACACAATTCTCAAAGCTACAAACCACAACAAATAAATGTATATTTAGTAGAAACAAGTAGTAGTCATCAAGAGCCTGTGCTTTCTTGTTCCTACCCTCAAAATTAAATTAAAAAAATCAGGAAAGCATTTCAATATTTTCAAGTTGATTATGTAGATAATTAGAAATTATTTATTTTTTGGTTATGAAAAACTTCAGGTGCCCCCTCCACAAAAAACAAAAACAAAAACAAAAACAAAACAAAACAAAAACCTTTGTAAAGAAATCAAGCTTTCTAAGGGGCCAGGTGCGTGCTCACTTATATAAAACTACATTTTTGTACATATTATTTTAAAGTCTGAGCTTATCACGTTGACTAGTGTGGCTCAGTTGTGTGGGCATCGTCCAGCAAAGTGTAAGATCGCCTATCAGAGCACATACCTGGGTTGTGGGTTTGGTCCCCAGTTGGGGGTGTGCAAGTGGCCACCAACCGATGCTTCTCCTTCACATAGATATTTCTTTCCCTTCCTGTCCTCCTCCCTTCCCTCTCTTTAAAAATAAATAAATACAATCTTTTTTTAAAAAAAGCCTGAGTTTATCAAGGAGTTCTTAACCTTCAATGATATGTTTTCCTTTTAAATATCTTCCCCTTTTCTTTTCAAATATGTTCTTTATGAATAGAGTGCTCATATAAAAAAATTAAACAAAAAGATCTCCCATTTTTTGTAAGTAGTTTCACTTTCAGGTTTTTTTAGGCATGAATTATGTGTTTTCCTGCTTTGAAAGTTTTGTTTTTGTAAGTCCTAGTATTTACCTATAACCCAACTCAACCTTTATATTTTTTAATATAACAAATTCCAAGATCATCCAATAATGTCTTGGGTGTTTTGTAGTTTCAATGCTATATATCTGGTAGAAAAGTGAATTCTTTCCATTTGCACTTTTGGTGAGTAAGTGAGTCCATTTAATTACTAGTTTCTTTCATCAACTGTGAAAAATTATCAGTTAATATCCCTTTGGATAGTGCTTCTTTATTATTACTTCTCTTCGCTCCTTCTGGAATTCTGATTAAGTAAATGCAGGGTATTCTCATCTGCCCTGTATGTCCTTTCACTCCCCTTTCACATTTCCCATATCTTTGTAGATAATTTCTGAATATGTATCTTCTGGCTCACCAATTCTTTTCTTAGCTGTGTCCAATGTGTTAACTTGTCCAAACTATTTTAAATGGATTATTATATTTAATTTTCATTTATAGGTTATATATAATTTGTGTTTCATTTTGTCCTGTCATTTGCCTGGAATGACTAATTTATTCGTAAAGTCTCTGTGTATGGATTGAGATATGTTACCACTTCTTACCTGCTGTTAATAACCTGGCTTCCTAAGTAAGCACATAAAATTAAAAAAAAAATTTAAGAAAATGACAACAAATAATTTTTTAGTATTGTCCCATGAAATAGTTGGAATATACTTGTACAAAAAGGGCATTTGTTGTTTATCTGAAATTCAAGTTAACCTGGGTATCTTGTGTTTTCATTTGTTAAATCTGGCAACCCTAGGATATGCTGAGCTGCTGTGCTGAATAGTGTGACATCCCTTGCTCATTAGCAATAAAATGAAAGAAATACTTTGTCAGTTTGCAGTAATCAAACTGTATTTTAGAATATAGACATTTTGTCAATGGCATGTACAAATCTTTCAGGAATCTTTTGATCAGGATCACGAAAATGTTTGTTCAGGCCTTGGACTTTCTCTCATATCATGTATGTATCACAAGTCATGTGTAACCTGGACATATTCTTAACACTTCTAAAAAGCTCACTTACCAGGTATATGACTTGTTTCTGACAGTTTTGCAGTACAAGATTCAAATTAATACCTTAGAGACATGACAAATTATTACTTGTCATAGATCTTTGGGTTGCAAACTGTCACAGTCATAAAAGTGAAAAAATGTGCTCATCATAGCAATGATTTTCACTCTTTGCCGAGTCCTAGTGTTCCTCAGAGGTGTTTCTGAGGCCACCATGAAGGTGCAGTTCTTAGTCCCGGACAGAATCAAGGGTGTTCAGTTTTCATCTGTTATATACATTTGGGTTCCAATGATTTCACTTGAACATAGTATTCTGCCATTAAGAAATAATTTCAAAACCACTAATTTGGAAACACATAGGCTTTGGTGTGAGAATAACTTGTGTCTTACCCTGTTTTGGGCAATTATCTTCTGTGTAAACTTAGACTGGTTATTTAACCTCTCCCAAACCTTTTCCTCAAATGAGAGAAAGAGATAATAATAGAACTTTTCTCATGGGTCTTTTTACCCCCCTTTTATTGTGTTGAAAACACTTAGCATGAGATCTAACCTCTTAACAAATTTTAAGTACACAGTACAGTATTGTTAACTCTGGGCACTATGCTGTCGAGGAGCTCTCTAGAACTTATTCATCTTGTGTATCTGAAATGTTACACCCATTCCTCATTTCTCCATACCCTCAGCTACTGATTACCACCATTTTATTTTTTGTTTCTATGAGTTTAACTACTTTAGATACCTCATATAAAGGAATCATGAAGTATTTTTCTTTTATGTTAGGTTTATTTCACTTAGTATAATGTCCTCCAGGTTCATTCATGGCATTGCCAAGGACAGGATTTCCTTTTATTTTATGGTTGAATAACATATAACAATATTATAATATGAATAATATATGTAATATGCATGCCATATTTTATTTATCCATTCATCTGTTGATGGACCGTTAGGCTGTTTTCCTGTCTTGGTTATTATGAATAGTGTTGCAGTGAACACAAGAGTGCAACTATCTCTTTCAGATCCTGATTTCAATTCCTTTGGCTATATACCCAGAAGTGGTATTGCTGAATCGTATGGTAAGAAAAAATAAGATAATTAATGCAAAATGTTTAGTAAAGCATCTGGTACATATTAAATAAGTAATAAATGTTAGCTATTATGATTATCTTATGTTAAAAGTAATCTTTGATTCACTTAATAACTACTTAAATTACATTTAACTAACAGTAGCTTCTATTTTGAGCCAGTAATGAATATACATTTTCCTCATGTCAACAATATGTTGAGGTCATTGCTTTTACATTCTATGGGGAATAAAACTGAGACTTGGCCAGGTTGGTGGACAGCAGTGTTGATTTAATTGTAAGTGGCAGCCTAGAGTTTTGAACTTGGGTATCTTTGAACCCAAATATACATTCTTTCTATTAAACCCCAATTATCTCCTCCAGAGTTATTAAGGAGCACATTGATCATGCTACATAATATCATTTAAGATTTCAGATCTGTGGATTTTATAGTTCTGGGAAAGTTGCATTATTAATTACTCAGTCTCTTCTTTCTAAGAATGAACATTATTGTGATTGAGAGAAGTGATCAGAAGAGATTTTGAAGGTCTTCATTTCAGGTGCACTCTGATTCCTTTACTTCCGGAACTCTGGAACACTGTGGCTTGCTGTGTTAATCGATGTAGGCTTCAGGAGTGCAGGAAAGCCCCTTGTCATCTCACCCCCTGAATAGTCTTGCTGTCCTCTAATTTTCTATAATTACTTCTTATAATTATCTCTGTAGGTTAATGACATGAAAGAGCATGCTGCAGCAGGTAACATGAACTGCTTCTGATAAATATACAAGTATAGTAAATCATACCAAATAGGGTTTTGTTTTCTATGCTGCCAAAATACACAAATGCCTTATTTTTTAAGCATGAAAATATTTTAAAATTAGCAAACCAGGTTATCCCAGCCATTGGCAACACAGAATCTCCGCTGGAGATTTTTCCTCTGCTTGTCGAACTGACATCATTTTGAAACAGTCTTTCTTCACCTGAATTTCCATTTTAATAAATCCCAATAAACACCAACGGAACATTAGTCTCTTCTCTTTCTAGGTTCTATAATATTGTTGCTGTTTATAAAACATCATTTTATGCCTGGCACTTTACACAGATTATTTCATTTAATCTTTATTACAATCTAGCAAGGTAGGTTTAATTCCCTCTGAAATATGAGGAAAATGAGGCCAGAGGAGTTAGAAATGCCTATCTAAACTTTCAGTACCTGTAATTGAGGGAGCTAGGATTGATTCTCAGGCTTAGTCAACTCTAAAGGCGGAGCTTCTTCTCAAGGTAAGTGCAAATAAACCCAAATCTCAAACAATTCCACCAATGATGTACCTGATTATCGGTGTATATATAGCAAAGTACCTCTTGGCATGCAAGGGAGATCAGTGTGATAAATGTGGTAGTAGGAAACATTAATGAGAATTTATTATGTGCTAGGCATTGTGTAGTACCTTACAGATATTAACTAACAATATACACTAATGTCCTTTTGGTAAGTACATTTTTAAACCCAAATTACAGATGAGAGAACTGAGGTGTATAGAATTGTCTCTCTTAAAATATTCTATACCCATTAAGTGGGGGAGCCTGGGTTTTGACCTGATTCTGTATGACTAAAAGTTCTCATCTTCAGGCCGAGGTGATACAAGGTCTTGGGTTCCAGTCATTCTCTCTTTTATTTACTATCTTGGCAGGTTCTGAATTTGTGCCATATTTTAGATGTTGGCAGAAATTTTATGTTGATTTAGACTAGGGTAAAAGATGTCTTGATTTCTTATCCAGTATCTACTTGTATCTTCTGGAAGAAAGGGGGGAAATATCTTCTATATTAATCCAGATGATTTTCTGAATGGGCTTGTAAATAATGCTTAGTTTTAGTTTAGAAAATCCTTTTTTTTCACCCTGGCTGGTGTGTTTCAGTGGACTGAGTGCTGGCCTGTGAACCAAAGGGTCACATGTTCAATTCCCTGTCTAGGGCACATGCCTGGGTTGTTAGCCAGGTTCCCAGTAGGGGAAGCGTGAGGGGAAATCACACATTGATGTTTCTCTACTCTTCCTTCCCCTCTCTAAAAAAACACAAAACCCAAAACTTTTTTCTACATTTAAAACAAAATGATCTTTATTCTCTTTTTAGAAATATATATCATTGGCCAAGTACTTTTTATTTTTATTTATGTTATTTATAAATATTTTGAAACCTCTCTGTGGGAAAGCTACTTTTACATTTTAGATTTTATGTATTTATTTTTCTAAACATTAACATTTATTAAATCTGGTACCATATTAGTCTTGCTTTTTTATTGAGCTTTAATTGACACATAACATTTATTAGTTTCAAGTGTAAAATATAATGATTCCATATTTGTATACATTATGAAACAATCACCACAGTAAGTCAACATCTGTCACCATTCAAAGATTTTTCCTTGAGACAAGAACTTTAAAGATCTACTCTCTTAGCAACTTTCAAATATACAATACAAAATTATTAACTATAGTCATCATTGTGTGCATTACATCCCCATGACTTATTTATATTTTAAAACTAAGTAGTTTCTGTCACAAGTTTTTAAAAACACAAATCATTAAACCCCTATCCTCTTGGGAGCCTATTTCAATCTACTTTAAATTTTTTTCCATTCTTTTGTTTGGTCTGGCATTTAAAAAAAGCTAAATATATTTTATTCATTTATGCATTAAATACTCTGCCAGGTATTTTTGAGTGAGTTTTTAACAACAGGGCCCACACCTGATATTTCCCCTGTACTTGTGTCTGCCCTCATCTGGGGATCAATACAACATCAAAAGAGAACAGATTATAAAACAACCAACCCATTATGATACTTTGGTTGCTAAGCAGGCCTCTCTCTCCATTATCCTGTGACATGGGTTCCTTTCAGAGCAAATGTGGCACTTGGGAGAAGTCATGTGTAGCCTGAAGCAATGAATGATTGCCTTGCCCTACTGGGGGTCTCAGTGTTTCTCTGTTGCTATGGTGAACCTTGGGAAGCCCCTGCAAAGGAGGGATCAAGATCCCTGGATTGAGGGCCAGAGTGGAGAGCATGTTCATAAAGCATGGAGATCTCTGGGGGTTTGTTCCCTTTGTTCAGGTTGATGATTACAACTTAATCTTCTCTTCAAGGTGACTTTGAAATAGGTAACTATTGAGTCACTATCGGAAACAAACAGCTATGCTGCTTGTAATCACGCCTGCACAGCAGGTTTGGGACTGAACTCTCTTAGAACCTTGGCCCAAAATGGTCTTGTGCACCATTTTGTGTACCTTTCTGAAATTCTTCACCCTTTGAATTTATTCCATATGATCAAAGGTGTTTGTAAGGGCAAGGCTCTTGTTTCAATGAAAATATCACAAAAATAGTAATAATTCTTACTTATACAGTGTTTCAGTAAGTTGTGCAGGCACTGTTCTCTGTAATTTATACACATTGACTCATTTAATCCTCAATACCACGTATGACAGGTAGGCACATAGAGGTACAGGGAAGGCAGTGGCTGCCCAAGGCACACAGTGAATAAGGGGAGATTCTGGGGTTTGAACAAGGTAGGCTTTCTCTGGACTCTGTCCTCAACCATTTCATCTCAGAGCATCACATATTACCTATTAATACTAATTGAATGCATTAAAATCAAGTCATGTTATTTCCTGAATGTGAAAGGATACACCTAATAGGATTTCGTTTATTATTATTGCATCACTAACTCGCCCATTTATCTAATATGTATTGAGTGTACTTGTCTCTGTGTGAGGCATGATGGCATTAACAGATAAGATCCCTGATTTCATGCAACATTCAACCTGCCTGGAAACACAGACTTTCCACAAGTGGTTGCAGGGGAGCAGGGATGATGTGTGATATGATGGGGGTGCTCCAGGGAACAGAAGACATCACCATATCCATACATTAAGAGGGCCTTTTTGAGGAAGTAATGTTACTGCTGAGACATGAAGGATGAGTAGAGGTTTGTCAGGCAAAGGGTAAGAGGAGGGGGGTTTCTAGGTGAAGGTAGCAGGAGATGGGGGAGGTTACGAGCCGGAGAGAACACCTGGAGCCTGCACAGAAGTGTGTATAAACAGCAGAAGTGAGGATGAAGAGATAAGCAGGCCACGTTATGGACAAAGTCGTGTTATCTCAAAGGTGAAGAAAACCCATATGAGAGTCGATTGAAAGTTTATGTGTGTGAAGGAGCCAGTCTGAAGACAAAGATATGGCAAGGAGACTAGTCCAGAATCATGGTGGCCAAGCGTGGAGTGTTAATGGAGAGAATTGGCCAAATTTAAGATTTACATAAAAGGTAGAATAAATAGGACTTAGTATTTGACCAGATGTAAGGATGAGGAGTTGAGTCAGATGTTTCTGGCTCTGGCAGAGGGGGAGACGATTATGTCACTTACTGAGATAAAGAACCCTGGATGTGTGCATAGGCCATGGAGGAAAGGTGATGACAATGACATTAATTGTGTATGGTGAGTTTTAGGTGCCTTGGAGACATCTTAATGAAGTTTTTAAGAGCCTAATACAAAGCGCATAGTACATAGTAGGTGCTCAATGAATATTACTGAATTGAATGAATGGGACATATGTGTTTAGAGCTCAGAGTCAGGATTGCAGAGACGAAGATAAAGTTTTCCAAAATATTAGCATATAGATGACAACCAGAGCCAAGGCAGCCCTGAGATGGGGGATTGTGAAGGCTGAGAGGATCAGGAGGCCTGGGACTGAACCTGGGGCAGGGCCAGCATTCGAGCAACAAGCGGAGGAAGAGGAGGCCATCAAGGAGAAGGAGCTGGAGAGATGGAGGACTGGCAGAGCAGAGCTTAAGGTAGTCATTGAAGACCTGGTAATATCAGAAAGGGACGAGGGCTGAGGGCAGATGGGAGTGGATTGAGGAATGACTAAAGAGTGAGGAAATGAAGACAGCAAATATGGACAACTTATAAGAGAACACTGGCTATGAATGAAAAAAAAGATAACAAAAAAGCACCAATAAAAGAATACTATAACCCTTTCCTTTTCCTCTTCCCTTTCTCTTACTGAATAATTCAGTCCCAAAACAATTGGGTGGGGCAAAGCAAGAGAGCTGTCTGCACAGTGGCTGGCTCGTGTGAGATGTTGGAGGCCAAGCAGGGTGAGCAGTGTGTCTACCCTGGGATAAGGCTCGGTCTGAGATGTCACACATTTGATCAACCTTCCTGTGTGTAACCAGTTACCCATCACCATGGCCACCCTTCCCTCTCTCTTGATGTTCTCCTCACATCCATGTACCTCTGTGTCGAGCATTCCCCAGTACAGGCAATTTGTTCATCCTGCTTGGGTCTAACATCCTTTACCAAGCCACTTCTCTGCATAGATAGCTCACCCTGCCATGCTGTGGCACCCATGAAGATTGCCCCCATTTGTGGATATCTCCTCTCCTCATTTTGGTCCTGACACCTCATACCAGGACTTCCCCCTCATGTGAAGACACCCCACTTACACTCTGAAATTACAGCCAGAACACCTTCATATATGGACATTGTGATGGTTAATTTTACGTCTCATCTTGACTGAGCTGTGGGATACCTAGATAGCTGGGTAAACATTATTCCTTAGTAGGTCTGTGAGGGTGCTTCCGGGTGAGATTAACATTTGACTCCCTATACCGAGTAAAGCAGAGTGCCCTCCCCAGTGTGGGTGGGCCTCATCCAACCCATCAAAGGCCTGAGTAGAACAAAAGGTAAGAAAGAATTCTTGCTCTTTGCTTAACTTTTTTAAATCTAGGACATTGGTTTTCTTCTGGCCAGGACATGGTCTCACACTCAAACTAGAATTTAAGCCATCAGCTCTCCTAAGTCTCTACCCTACTGACTGCAGATCTTAACCTTAATCAAGCTCAGGCTCCAGTAGCCCATGCCAGTCCACTATTCCACACAGTTGTCATGGCTACCCCTCCACTTCTGCCTTGGGCTTAGGGTGTCTCAGATGGGGCCCTTCCCCTGTATAAACACACTCTTCCCCCACCTTAGGCTCCAACATCCCACACCAGACAGTCATCCATGAGGACAGCTCTCTTGATTTGCCCCACCCAGTGACTTATGACTGAATTATTCAGGAAAGGAAAGGAAAAAAAGAAAAGGAAGAAAAAAAATTATTCTTGCTGATCTTATTTTTTGTTATCTATTCTCCCATTCATAGCCAATGTTCTCTTGCAACCTGTTCATATTAGATGTAAATGTGTGTGTGCCTGTGTGTGTAGATACATTCCTGGTTCTTCTCTCTAGTGAAAAGGTCTTGGAACAGCAACTTTCACTATAACAAGGAGTAAAACTCTCACTCACATCTTGGTCTCCACTGAAAGGTCTGAAAAAAAACACAAACAAACCCCACCAGATCTCCATGAAGAAATGATGATTCCAGAGCAGGGACAAGTGAAGTGCAGCATGAACTTTTCGTATCATAAAGAAGTGCTAAAAGAAGATAAGACATACCTAAATCACATATTTTGATAGGCTAATATGTGGCAGTCTGCAACTTTTGCAATAATTGAAGTGAAAGATAATGAGCACTGAACAGAGGTTGTGGTAGAAAGACTCCAAGGAGGGACTGAATTTCAGATCTGAGGAGCTAAACACGGGGAGACTTGGTAACTTAGAGTAATGGGAAGGATTTTCAGAATTGAATGGACGATATTGACATTCATTAAAATGAAAGTGGTGAGCTGAAGATAGCAAATTCATTTTGGAATGCACTGATATTGAAGCACCCTTGCACATCCTTCTGGAGATATACTATGGATACTTGGGTATATGGGCCTGGATGGCTGGAGAGAAGTAATCAGCTATAGCCAAGAGCTGAATCATGAGACTGGATGAAGGAGTCTATAAAAGGGTGGTGCTAAAGATTCGAGGGATTTGAGACAGTGTGGCATAGATTCTATAAGAAAAAATAACTCAGGGATAAACTTAAGGGAGCCAAGTAGGGGGCAGTTGTGGACTAGGATGAGGTAGAGCCGTAATAGAGGTCAAGGGAAAGAGATGGTATTGCAATTCAGGTGGCCCTGACAGGGAGGTCTTCACTACATGGTGGACATTTTAGCAAGTCAGGTACAGCTTCTATCAGGTTGCCCCAGACACTAGGCCTGTGTCCACCCAGGACAGCCATAATGTTTCCATTGAAACACTTTGCCCAAAGCTAAACAGAAAGTTGGATGGGGTAGAACTGTTGTTGTAATCAGCATAGTTTATGTCTGACCCCATCTTTGATTGATTGTTATGCCTCAAAAGTCCTGGCGAGGCACTTCTTTGTGGCACTGTGCCTCCTTAGCAGATGGGAATGAGTAGTTATTCAATGATTTGGTACGTGCATCAATTTTAATGATCAAAGCAGGCTTTTCTGTGCAGTGTCTAGGCATGAGGTTAAAAGGATAAAATGCCATTACATCTCCAGCACAGAAATGGATTAGTGCTGAAAACTTAATTGCTTATGAAAGTTAAAAGTTTGTTTAATTTTACTCCGGATTTGTGTTCATCTGGGAACTTATGATAATGAAGGCTTTCAGTCCCAATTTGGCTCTCTAGGGAAAGAACACATACAAATTCACTTAATAACCCAGTCTGACTTTTATCTCTAAACAGATGAATCAGGTGCAAAAGAGTAGAACATAGATCTCTGGGTGTGCTTCACATCACATTGCTTTTGTAAAAGATAGTGCAATTTTGGAGCTGTTCTCCAAAGGCAAGGAACTAGGTTTTGGAGATCTAAAGTACAGCATGGTTACTATGATTAGAAATACTGTATTATATACTTAAAATTTGCTAAGCGAGCAGATTTTAAGCACTCTCACCACATAGACACAAAGGGTAACTATGTAAATGATGGGTTGTCAATTAACTTAATTATGGTGATCATTTCACAATGTATACGTATATCAAAATATCATATTGTATACCTTACCTACATACACTTTTTATCAAGTACACCTCAATAAAGTTTGAAAAATAAAGGTAAGGGGGAATACAAAATTAAAGGAAATGTATCAAGAACTTCAGCACATAAAATTTTTATACTTTGAAATATGTATACAAGGAACATGTATAAAGGACCCATGGACAAGGACAACGGTGGGGGAGAGGATTGAATGTGGGAAGTGGGGGTGGGGTGAGGCGGGCGAGAGTAATAGGGGAGAAATGGAGATGACTGTAATTTCATAACAGTAAAGAAATTAAAAAAGAAATATATAAGCAATAATAAAAAATTGATCCTAGAGTTAGAATTGTATTCAAGAAAATTCCTAGAAAATTGGACAAAAATATTTTATTCAATTACATTAATTTTTGGTTAAAATTTCTTTCTGCATATGAATTTCAATTTTTTATTTTGCTAGTATATTTCAGTCTTCTACTATTCTATTAAAAAAAACTCCCTTAAAACTTAGGGCCTGACATAACCATTTATTTTGCACATGATTTGTGGGTCAGGATTTGGGAAGGACTCTGAAGGATGGTTCATCTTTGCAACATATGGTGTCCACTAGATTGGCAAGGGCTGGGAGATCCACTTCCAAGCTGGCATCTTCACTCATGTCTGGTGCCTTGGAGCTCCTTAGCACCTCTCCCTGTTTCTCTCAAATGTTTTCTCTCTCTTTTATCACAAGGTGTGGCATCCTTTGGAGCCCTTCCATGTATGTGGCTTTCGCTTCTCATAGCATGGTGAAGTCAGGGTAGCCTCTTAGTTTAAAGATGCAAATGATTCCAGGCTACTTAAGGGTTACATTTCCACTTGGTACAACATCATTCATTCTGTATTCTCTTGGTCAAAGCAGACACAAGGCCTAGGCCTACTGGATTCAAGAGGGTTGAGAAATAAATTTCATCTCTTGGTTGGAATATTGTAAGAAAAGAGCACATATGGGTGATATTGTTGCCATCACCTTTAAAATACATAGCAGGCCATATAGCAGAACCAGGGAGACACCACAGAGATTCCAGCATTTCCCAAAGTGTGATCTGCCAACCGCCTCTGTTAGAATTTCCTGGAGAAGGGACACTTTTTGGTGTGTAGAATGCTGAGCCTTATATGAGACTTTCTGGATCAGAATGAGAATCTCTGTGAGTGAAACTCTGTAGCTTTAACAAGACCTCTTGGTGACTTTTATGCGCACTGAAGCTAGTGAACGGTATTTCTGAGCATCGCTCCGGAGATAGAAAGACCTAGATTCAAATCTGACTGCCACTAACCAGCTGTGTGACCTTGGGAGTGACTTCATGCTCAGTAATTGTTTCCTCATCTGTAAATTGTGCCTAGTGATAGTACCTGCTTTGTTGCATTGTTTCTTAAAGTAAAATACATATCACATGTGATGTCTACAGCATCATGTCTGAAACATTGTCACTACATTAATAATAAAGGTTCAGTGACTTAGTGGGTTTTATTTCTGAAACAGATGATGGCCTTTGAGTGTGTAGTGAGGCTTTATCCACATGAATGGCCTGGGCCTGAATTGTGGCCATGTTTAATTGTACCATTGCGTCAATCTGCCAATGATGAGTGCACCGTTTCTCATTAGAAACCCTCAGCTGGGCAAGTGTGGACCTTCCTGTATGTTTAAGAATTGTGTTGATTCATCTATAATAAAGAACTAACTTACTGAACAGCAAGCAGCACACTGGTGGGCAATAACCTTGAAACTGTTTAAAAATGGTTCAGTAAAATGATGAGTATAGTTGGGCAGTAAGACACTTTGGCATTTATCCCATGATTGGGTGAATTTCAAATATGTGTTGACATGGCCTTTTTGAACTCATGGATTGTTATTACATGGCAGTGGATATGAGGTCCTTGGTAGGAAAAAATGTAGGGCTGACCTGGCAATTGGTTAAATAAAGAAACTAAAAGCTCAATATTATACACTTATTAACATGTTTTGTTATTGTAAAATTATAATTAAAAACATGAAACATCAACAATAATAAATAAATTCCAAGAAGCCTACATTGTTCTTGAAAAGTTTTGGGCTTAGAATGCGAACGAAAGCTTCAGAAAAGACTCTTAAAATATTTGATCCTACTTTAGGAGTCATCCGCAGTAGATATGAGACCAGCATCTGAAAAATGGGCACTATCTGTTTGTGACGATGAAGAAAGAGCATTTAGAAAATGAAAAGCACCCAGGCTTTGTTCTTGTCCCCGAAGAGCTCCTAACGTGAGATTCTTCTTTAAAAGTCAATGCACTTGAAATCATGTTCTGAAATGTGTTTTGTACAACTCAGAACAAAATGAGAAGCAGGTACTGGGGGAAGTTGGTTTAGAATGATAGATTGAATTTTGACCCAACCTGTGAATTTTCTGTGTGTTGTCTGTTCCTGTAGAGAGAGAAGAAAAAAAACATAAAAATGTCTTATTTATTCAGTACCTGTTCTTGCCCCAGGGTTTTATGGCTGATACCAATCTGTATTTACCTATCTAATGAAGTTCCAAAGCATCCTTATTTACCTAATTTCTATTTCCTTTGGTTTCCTTCTGTTTTTTCCTTCTCCTTTTCCTTTTTTGAATTTTTACAAATCTTTCCTTACATTTGTTTATTTATCTTTCCTAATATTTTGTCTGACCTCTACCTGTCCAATTTATCCCATATTTATCCTTGGTAATGATGACAATCCACCAATGACCAAAGCAATAACTACAAAATTAGTTTAACAAATGTTGAATATTTTCTGTGTATCAGATACTACTACTTCCTTTTTTCCTCTCATCTCACCTGTGCTTCTCCCCCAGTACAGATACTTATACCTTAAATTATGCACATAAATTTGTCTCCTTTTTTGATATGTCATACCCTCATCAGAGCCATGAACACAGATTATGAGCATCCTCTCTTATTCTGTTTCCATGTTCAAAACAGAGGAGGAAGAAGCCATCTTGGATCAAATGACAAATACACTCACCATGTACACACTTAATCTCAGGTGTCATATCTAACAGAGTCTATTCATTTATTGTTTCATTTGATTGTTAATACCTTGTGACCCAGAAAGGGAGAAAAATATCCCTAGGCTTTCCTCCTGCATAATCAGGGGATTAGGAGAGTCATAGGGTAGAGTAGCCTCAATGACCAATTGAGCAAAGAGTTCCTTGATTGCTTGGCTGTCATCTCCTGGCCCCCTCGATGTTGGGAATTTGTGGGAGGAAGGCCTGGGAAAGGAGGCAGCCTTTCTTTGTGCTCTGTACATGACTGTGGTCCTTGTCATTCCCCCCCAATTGGGGGTAATGTCTCAGTATTATATTGGAGTACAAACTGCAGAAGTTGGAGGAACTTTTCATTTCTCTCTGAGAGAATTCATCCTTGATAGTTCTTTCATGTCTGGTATTTTTGTGAAATTGTTGTAAAGCTCAGCAGACAGAGCATATCCTCAGGAAATACATTTAGATCTCTTCTGTGCAAGTATGAATTATGGGACTAACAAGAGGTTTTTGTTTTATCGAATCTAAAAACTGAAACAGAGGAGGAAATATTTGCAACAACATTTGAAAATGGTAAAACTAAGCAGATTCAAGGAGTTGTATTTTTTGTGCTATTTGCCTGAGCGCAACCTACTTCTCCATGCAACTTTTATTTTAGCTGTCAGGATTAGGACAGACGCACAACATGTGCAATCTTTATTCCAGGTAGACACATAAATTCATCTCTAAAGAGTTAGAAAATGGGCCCAGGCTTGGTAGCTCACTTGTTAGAGCATTTCCTTGGTCACTCCCATGTGGCAAGGTTGCAGGTTCGATCTCTGGTCAGGGCACATACAAGAATCAACAAATTAATTCATAAATAGGTAGAACAACAAATCAATGTTTCTATTTCTCTCTCTCCTTCTGTTCCTTTCTGGTCTGAATTCTATCAATAAAAACCCCCCTCTATGAGTTAGAAATGGAAGCTGCAATGAAGGTGGCTTGACTGAGATGAACAGGAAACTGCGTGGGAAGCTTCATAACACAGCCGTGCTCAGGACCAACCACTGCCACAATTGATTCCCTCTGGGGCTGAAAGCCTACTTGCCTTCAGAGGGAAAAGAAGGAAGAAGAGAGACATAAATTAACATGAGTTACGAACAGGTTTCTCACCTGTTACCTTCCTTCTAGCCAATGAAGCCAATACTGTTATCCAAAATTTACAACCAGTGAAATCACATTGCTATTAAGCAGTAGAGGTGGGATTTGAAACTGCCTCTGCTTCTTAAGCTGATGTTTATTCCATGGCCTCTTGATTTTCAAAGAAACTACATGCTTAGAATTTCTTCCTTTTCAAAAATATACATATTTTTCATTAGAATTGACATACAATATGATATTAATTTCAGATGTACAACATGGTGATTAGACATTTATATACCTTATGAAATGGTAACCTCAATAAATCTAGCACCCTCTGACACCATAAAGAGTTATTACAATATTATTGACTACATTCCCTATGCTGTACTTTGTATTCTATAACTATTTTTATAACTGTCAACTTGTACTTCTTAATCCCTTTTACTTATTTCACCCATTTCCCCAGCCATCCTCCTATCTGAAGGCCATCAATTTGTCCTCTGTAGCTATGAATTGTTTCTCCTTTGTTTGTGTATATTTTATTTTCTTAGGTTGTGCATATAAGTGAAATCATATGGTATTTATCTTTCAAATCAAAAAGTTTTTATGCAGCAGAGGAAACTACCAACAAAACAAAAAGGCACCATATTGAATGGGAGAAGATATTTACTAATAATACATCTGATAAGGGGTTAATATACAAAATATGTAAGAAACTCATAGAACCCAACACCAAAAAAAGCAAAAAAAATCCAATTAAAGAATGAACAGAAGACCTGAATAAACATTTCTAAAAAGAGGACCTACAGATGGCCAATAGACATATGAAAAGATACTCAACTTTACTATAATCATCAGGGAAATGCAATCAGAACCACAATGAGATATCACCTCACACCTGTCAGAAAGGCAATCATCAATAAATCAGTAAACAAGTGTGGATGAGGATGTAGAGAAAGGGGAACCCTAATACACTGCTGGTGGGAATGCAGATTGGTGCAGCTGCTATGGAAAACAGTATGGAAATTCCTCAAAAAATAAAAATACCACTACCAAATGACCCAACAGTTCTACTTCTGAGTATTTATCCAAAGAAATCCAAAACACTAATTTAAAAAGATAAATGCATCCCTGTGTTCATCGCAGTATTATTTACAATAGCCAAGACACAGAAACAAACTAAGAGAAAGAAGATGTGGCACATACATACAATGGATTATTACTCAGCCATAAGAAAAGCATGAAGTCTTGCCTTTTGTGGCAGCATGGACGGACCTAGAATTTCTTCCTTAAAGCTTGGGTATTACTAATACCATTGCCCTAGATATTTTTCTAGCTCCAGTTGGAGCCCAGAGTAGTTCTAACCTGTTTTTTTATGTATGTGTGAACCAATATACCAGGCTTGCCCATTAATGCATTTAAACTACATTGTATCTTGTCTAATTTTCCTAACCCATATAAATTTTCTAACTTTCCCCCTATGTCTCTAAACATAATGATTTATTCTCTGATAGGCCTTACATGTTTCAAAGGCGTTATTGTGGAGAGTACTTCAGATTTAGCTGTTGTTTTGTTCTGCTTTATCAGCAGTTCCCATCTAGGGAAACCTTGATCGCCTCCCTGAGTCCTGCAGGCACTGCCGGTTCACCGTAGCAGCCCTCCGCTCCCCATGTCAACCCGGACTTTCTACACTTAAAGAGGCTCATCTTCTTTCTGGTCTGCTCTGGGTCGTGATAGAACAGCCGAAATGAAGGAGCGCGCTGTTCCCTGGCATCTGTGCCAGCCCCTGTCCACATCACGCGGTTGCTCTGTAATGATGCCCTGTCACTTAAAAAGGGATTTTGCACGACTGCATCACGGAACTGATTACCCTGTTGCAAACGGTTTATTTTCTCCAGAGCCATAGTCCAAAAAATGACACAAGAAATGACATATTAGATGCCTTAGTACCTTGACTTCATTTTTGGCTTTGCCACAACTTGCATTATGATTACAGATGGTAGAAAATTTGAGTGCCCAGTTTTCAATTTTTGACAATTACCATCTTTTTTTGTGTGTGTGTGCAGAAAGGAGCTTACCATGAAACCAGCACTAGCAATTCCTTTTCTTCTCCTCTGCTTGTCATGAGAAGGAATCAAGAGCCTGGGAGTTAATCTTCAAGACTGAGAAAACCTGGGCAGCTAAACCTGGTTACAACATCTGGGGAGGCTGGGCTCTTTGCAACCCCTGAGTATGGACTTGTGGATAAGCTAATATTAAAAGTATGGTGTGACCTGGCAGCCCGTGTTGATAAACTGCTATTGGAGGAATGAGAAGCATTCTGAATGCTGAATTTCAGGATTAATTCCAAAGATACTCCTCTGTTTTAGCCACTCAACATTTGGCATCTGGACTTAACTGCATACGTAACCCCCTGCTTTTTCTATCTTCCCTTTTCTGTGTATTGATATTGTTTGTGTTAGGAAAACATTCTTATCAAAATTTTCTGTCTGAAGGATACTTTCTTTTTGCTGCTTCATCATTTCAAACCCACAGGCGGGCAGATCCAGAGTCAGAGAAACCTTTGCAGAACTTCCTTTGTCTCTTGGTGTTGGAAATGAGCGAGCTGAGATTTGCACCTATGGTCTTTCCACAGGTGTGACATACACACCCATGAAAAATTTTAATAAATGTTTGTTTTAAAAAATGTCTGTTTTCCTTACAAGCCCGTTTCTTGCAATATCCACTCCCTAGATTTAAGCAATCAACATGTTGCCTTTCAAAACCACTTTATAATCTGACCTGTAGTCTCCATCCACACCTCTTCTTCCCCAGCCCTCTGATACCTTAATTCACTATTTGCCTGATCACTATTTGCCTAAAGGGGGGCGAGGAGCCCCCTTTCCCTAGAGGATGTGTTGTGAACTTCATAGCCTGGCACTCACCACCTGACCACAACCTGCCTTCCTCTGATTATTTGGTTTGTATTTTTATACCATTATATTGTGATGGATTTTAGAAATGCATACAATCTAATAAGTTAAAACTGAAAGTAGAAAGGAATCAAATCAAAGGGACTGATAATATTTTATTTTCTTTTTTTAAATCTTTAAAAAATTATTTTTATTTTTTCAATTTACATTTCTAGAGAGAGGAGAAGGGAGAGAGAAAGAGGGAGAGAAACATCAATGTGTGGTTGCCTCTTGCGCACCCCCTACTGGGGACCTGGCCCACAACCCAGACACATGCCCTGACTGGGAATTGAACCGGTGACACTTTGGTTTGCAGGCCAGCACTCAATCCACTGAGCCACACCAGCCAGGGCTGATGTTCCTTTTTGGCTTTGCCTTGCTAATGAATTGCCCTGAAAAATTGTTGTGAAAACCATTGCTGTGCTGCGTTGATGGAGTGAGCCAAAGGAAATTTTACATGAGTAATCTGTAATTAAATATAATGAGATTTTACTTGTCCATTTTCCCTTCTCAAATCCTGTTTTCTGTCTTGGAATCTGTTGATGATATAGCACAGGTTACAAACAAATCTTTAAGTTTTTATTAGGAAAATGTCGGCATTATTATACAGATATTGTTTTTCTAGCAAATGAGAAAAGATACTTTAAATCTTGAGAAGTTAAAAAAAAAAAAAAGCAGCCTATTGTTTCCCTGATCTGAGTCCGGGCAAAACCAGAAATTTGATTAGGCTCCTTGGGTCTGATGACAGATGCAACAAAAAGTAAGGTGCACTGCTTGCTGAGTGGGCACAATCCATAAAGAGCAGGGAATTTTAAGTAGTGGAAACAGCATGAGCAAATGCATGAAAATTGAAAGACACATTATATGTTTAAATTATGGTGAATAAAAATGTTTGGGTAAAAATGAAATTATACGTCTGGAAATAGAAAGCACTGTGGGCAGAAATGGTCTTGAGGATAGAGCCTAGATGACCTGACATGCCAGAGGGAGGGGTCTGAACATGACTCAATGGGCAGTCGGGTGCTACTGGAAGAGTTTTTACAAATTTAGTTTGAACTTCTCCTTGTACAGACAGGTGGAGGTGCTGGGTAGGATACTGGATATCCGGGCTTGTCCTAAATCCAATCCTTTGAAATATTGGAAAGCCTCCATGTGTGGGGTCCTGCACTCTGGAAAGAAATGGAATCTGCAAATATAGGCTGCTGAATGAACATGCATGGTGAGTAGCTGATGCAAGTTCAAATTCCAGCCGAGATGAGGCACCTGTGTGACTTTGCCAGCAACCTCGTCTCGGTTTTCGTTCATAAAATGAATGAGGAGGGAGGTGTTTGGGATGTGTGAGCAGGTCACAACATTTCAATGGAGGGGCATTGCTCAGTCTAAGAAGCTGGTATCAGAGGCTTCCCTGGAGCTTTATCAGGCAGGTAGAAAACTGAACCTTCAGAAGCCAGAATATTGTGGAGAAGGAGGATAGAGGCTGAGCAGCACTAATGTTTAGGATCTGGATAGCTTTTATAATATCTACTGTATCAATTGGTTAAAATAATAAAAACAATAATTATTTTATTGAAATTCTGAAAATTGCAGAATAAGTATTAAGAGGAAAATAAAAACCATTTTAATGCAACCATTCAACGATAACCACAATTAACACTTCGGTGCATTTACAGACATGTTTGTTTTTCTGTCCACTCGTTGAATGGCACAATCCTGTACATGCAAAGGACTTTGTGACCTGCCTTCTTTTTAAAAATGTTCCAGAGTATTTTTACAGGTCAAGACATTTATTTTTCTCTCAGACAAAACTGAATGACAATCTGAAGTCAGCTTAATTCCAGCATAAGCAATGGAGGGTAAAATGGCGTATGATCACCATTTTGGGTATTTAGTGAAAAATTTGCCTGACTATAAAATTGCAAGCTGGGACATGCTAACTATACTGGTATAAATCATGCTGTGATAAACACATAAATTCTTTCATACATTTATTTGCTTCCTTAGGATAAATTCCCCAAAGTAGAATTTCTAGGTCAAAAAGTTGTAAACAATTTTAAGGATGTCAATGAATATTTCTAAATTGTCCCCCAGAGGTTTTTATCATTTACATTCCCCTGTTTCCTATGTGCAGGTCAGTCTTGAGATTTAGGGGATAATGACTTAATGGGTTGTTTGATTAATAAGGCTGTGCATGGGGAAAGGCACTGGAATGTATAAGCATGAGGCTGGGCTCTTGGCTGTAGCGGGGTACAGACCATCACTTGATATTTTAGAAATATTTAAGCAGGTGCTTAATAGATGATAAATAGCATGCATCAGATCCTTTGATTAAACATAAAACATTTATTGTAACTCCTGAAGGTATTGGAAAAATCAGCAAAGCATATGAAAATACTTAATCTGGCTAGTCACACATTTATAATGTAAGAGATGCTTCTCATGTGTTTATTAAAGTGGAATCAGATTGGAGCATTCTCAATAATTTAAATGAAATGTTCCCATAGAAGACACCATATGTACCATCTGAATTTTGTATGTTTTATTAATTCAGAAGGAAAAAATAAAATCTTACAAGCTACAGGAAAAGCATTGTCAAATTTAATCAAAGCATTCACTTTGTTAAGTCACTCAAAGGATATGTTCTTATGGGTGCAAAATAAATATTATTGAATTAAGTGTTTAAACCCATAAAGTACCCAAAATGGCAACACCCATTTAACAAATTGTGAAAGGAATGTAAAGAGAACTTTCTTTAAAAAAAAAAAGATGCTGTGGGATGTGATTAACTCATACATTTAAAAAAAATTATGTGATATTAGCTAGAGACTGGTGCATTTATCAAGAATATTTCATAAAAAAATTGACAAAATAATTCAGTTAACAGATTGCTACCACTCAAGTATTATATCCACTCAGAAAATACCCTGGTTTTATGAGGGAACAAAGAAATGCTTTCCATTTTTCTGTTGACAACATTTGGTAACAGTTTCCTGGAGTTGTAGTCTAGTAAAAGGAACCTCATTTGTTTAAATACTGGATTTTAAACATCTATCTTTTGTTTAACTATTGGGTTAATGGGAATACTGAATTTTAGTAAATGTTTGTTGGTAGATTTTAAAGGTCTTAAAAATATATATACTTCATTTGGAAAATGGATTCTCATCATTATTTTGTATTGAAAGTGATCATATGCACATAAAACTCTTAGAGCTGTACCTGTGTACTGCACACTCTTAATAAATGCTAGCTGTTTTTCCTTAAGAGTAATAATACTTGTTTTTGATGTTGCCATGGATGTTTTATCACTATTTCTATTATTATTACAGTCAGGAAAGGTAGAGTCAACTTGTCTTCTACCTTTTCAGAAAAATGCTGACTGATACAGACTCTTACAGGTCAGGAACTTCTTCAAACAAAGGCAGAAAATATCTGCTGAGCATTGTTCCAGGACTTCTCCCTAGGTTGAGACCCACAGCAATAGGAATTTTCTGCATCCTTGCTCCTGAAGAGGAAACAACAATAACAATAACAACTGAAGCACCACCAACCTAACAAACCTGTCTCAAGTGCTGGTTTTCATAAGGGATAGGGGAGATGAGGATGATGCTTTTCTGGAGGGTGTGGTTAGTGGTGCTCCACATAATCTCTCTCCGAGACTGTCTCTCTCCCAGACTGTCTCTCTGGAACTGTGGTCGAGTTGATCAGTGACCCAACCTTTCCCTGTCCCTGTACCTGTTTTACCTTTCTGACAATGTAAAATCAGATTCACCAAGACATGAAAAGCCATATAAACACAGGTGTAATGAATGTTGTGTTGTCTCTAAAAGCAATTCTGATGTCCTCATTCTTTTTGCTCTACATTTTAAATTATTTATTTATTTTAAAGACATAAAAAACCCCTATTTTTTTAATTTATTTTTTAGAGAGGAGAAAGGAGGGAGAAAGAGAGGGAGAGAAACATCAATGTGTGGTTGCATCTCATGTGTCTCCTACTGGGGACCTGGCCTGCAATCCAGGTGTGTGCCCTACACTGGGAATCGAACCAGCAACCCTTAGATGCACAGGCCGGTGCCCAATCCACTGAGCCACACCAGCTAGGGCTACATTTTAAATTATTTTAAAATAAGAAAATACCTATCTTTAGCACCACATCTGTTGGGATTGTCTTTTTCTTTACAGGGTAAACCAGTTTTTGGTACAAGGTGACATTTAGAATGCATGCTAAAAGGATGTCTGTGGAATTGTCTCTAGCAACTCCCTCTCCTGCCCATTCTCTTCTCTGTGAGATTTCCATGTGGCTATTTCAGAGTAATGCTATTTTCTTCAGGTTAAATTTTCTGATATTGGGAGAAAGGTGGTTGGCAATCCAATATGAGAAAGCAACAGTGAGAAGAGAGAAAGAGAAAAGCAACAAGAAAGAGAAAGGGAGGGAGAGAGGGAGTGGGGAGAGGGAGAGAGAGACATAATAGCCCTGGTCTTAACCCAAATGCATCTATGACCTTCCTGTTTTTTGATGATCCAACCATAACTTGGATTCCCTGAACCAGCCAACTTCCTTTTGATATTTTAGCTGGTTTGGCTTTCTTGGCTTTTTAGTATTGCAACAAAATGAATCTTGACTTCTCACTGCCACTGTCCTCTATAACTTTTTGTCATGCACTTCCAGGTTCCTGAGAGACTGAGAATTGTCCATCAGATGGGCTGTGCTTATTCTGCCAAGCATTAGACCCAACAGTCTCAGTCCGAGCATCAGCTCATGACAACATGACATGGATACTGCTGATTAGCTCAGCTCTTGGCACTGGCAGAGTTAAATGCCCTAATTCAAACTTCATTACTTATCCAAAAGAGAAGCCGCATTCTAATCTAGTCTATATTTTAGAAGCTGGGAAGCTGCATGTTCTAGCAAATGATCACATGTGAAATGCGCCCTTCCTGTTTCTGCCAGTTCTCCCACTTACTTGTCACTCTCTTCCACTTGTCATGTGGCAAAAGCACCAAGCAGTTTTTCTCTCTTTAAGGCAATTATTACTTCCATAACTTAGACAGCAAATTGTATTTCAAATTCAATTTTACATAAGTCTGCTGAAGATGTTGTGATTATTTTGAGATTGGAATCCTTTAACATACTAACATTAACTATATATTTTTTGTAGTTAGTTTTAAGTCAGGCATTCCATCTCTGCTTGGCTAATGTAATCATTATGCAGGGAAGAGTCATGAATTCAGGTAGAGATTCATTTTATGTGGGTCTATTTCTTGGTTAATTATATGACTATCTTTATCTTGACCTTTGCTATGAATAAATCAGGTACCACAGTCAACATTCTTATTTGCTGAAATGCAGGGCGAGGTCTAAAGTGGGGTAAGTGAGGCAGCTGGGTGCATAGGGTAAGGAGACGCTGGCTCCCAAGACTGTGCAAGACCTACCTTTTACCTTACCCTTGCCCTGGCCCACTAAAAGGTTACCAGTTGGTTTAGGAGATGTTCACATGCATCAGATTAGAAAATTAGACAACCTCGTATATACATGTCAACTGTAGGATGAAGAAAAGGCCAGAAAAAGAAATAACTGATTCTTTAGCAGAGCTGCCAGACTCACCTTCTTTCTTTCTTTTCTTTATCAGGAAAGGTATCACACAGCTTTCAGCTTAGGTCTGACCAAGGAAGCATCATATAATATTAGGAAGAGCACCTGGGATTCAAGGTCATGACCTTGCATGAGTTACCACTGAGTGTTGGGAAATCAGTATAGCCAGGTGATCTCTAAGCTCCTTTTCAGCCGGGTGGTTCTGGGTCTAATATATTTCCTCCTTGGTGATTATTCAATAGGTTCTTGATTAGTTTTGGGGAAGAGTAGAAGGCCTGCTCTGGGCATCTATGAAGTGAGTGACATTTGTTTTCAGCCAACCTATTCCCTTTGTCTCCCTTTTTCTTAATGGTTACTTTTTCAGGTTCTTCCCAAGCACCAGTTGCCCTTGAGAGCTTCCTCATTCCCTTACCCAGAGGGTAGGGTCTGGATTCTGTTTTACCATGTGGAAGTGACTAGTGACAGTTTGAAATAGTATTCTTCAGGGAGTGTCTGTCTGGGAGGCACAGTAAGCTTTGAGTTACCAGTAAATGAGTGATTGGGGGGGGGGGACAATTTGAACATGAATTTGAGACAGATCAGCTCAAAGTTGAGCTCAAAAGGGTGATAACCTTTGATGCAAAGACCAAGACATTGAGGTCCCCTCTGGTCCTGTTCCATGGTTTGGCAAAAGGGGCTGATAGTGAGAGAGGCAAGGCTTACCTCAAGTTTCCATAAGGACATGTAGCAATTTACTAGGATGGCGCTGCTGAGATTACCCCTAATTATATCCTATTTGGCCATATACTATTCAATTTTAGCTTTTTTTGATGCATGTGAAACTTGTTTTCCCCAACTAAGATTATAAGCAAATTGAGGTCATGTATCTCTCATTTCACGTGGCATAATGCTAAGAAGGTAGCAGGTGGTCAGTATTGGTTTACTTTAATTGAATTTTATAACATGCAGGATCTGTTTGTCTCACATACATATGTGACCCTCATGTTGTATACTATTAATGTTGTTCCTGCTAATAAGGATCATTATATCATTATTTAACACTTCTTTTCCTTTGAAAGAAGTTATATTTGAATCCATTTCCCTTTCCCCTCCTAATAAATGTATTAAAAGAACTCTTCCAGCTCTTAAATCCTATGTGGTTTAATTGAATAATCAAGAGACTTCATTCTCCATCCAGAAACAATCCAATGTGTCATTTCCAGCCCATTCTACCTACATGAGTTGATGTAGGATTTTTTTTTTTAAAGCAACCTGAGTTCTTAGGAGCTCTGCTTGGGCTAGACTCAGACATCACTTCCAATCGGCAGTTATCAGCAGGGTGACTGTTAGTAACACACCCGCTATACCCTTCCCTTGCTAAAACTAACAAACACACAAACAAACAAACACACAAAAGGGAACATTAACACAAGCATCTTCTAACTTAGGACTTTGGCTACTTTGAAGTACCACGTGCAGAAAATATAACCACATGACCAAACACTGCCTCCAGTTAAAGTGCTTGCAGCAGAGTTGTGTTCTGCGTGTTTGTTTTAACCATGCAGTTACATATGCCATCTGGCATAATTCACATAAAAATGAAACTGCTTTCATGGCTGAGTAGATGCCAAAATGGAATTGTATAACAGTAATAAGGCCTTTTCTGGTTCATGAATATAGCGAAGGTGCTGTTTCAAGCATGAAACTATAGAGGATGCTAAAATAGTCGCTATTTTCCCTTCAGAGGTGAAAAATACACTAAGAGTGATGTCACTCACTTTTGTGAGCTTAGTTCCTAGCTGATTTTTAATATGGAGAAAAAGAATTGAAATGATTTTTGAAATGTAATTCAAATGTTTAATTTAACTCTGGGTTTCTCCCTCTCCAAAAATATTTGGGTGGTGGGGGCAAAATGAAAAATTCGGACTAGAGGCTGGATCTTTTGTCTTCGTTAAGAAAAAAATTTCTCAATGTCTAGAGATTTGAAGTTTTTAGACTTTATCCAATACACAGATGATCGACAGAATTTCCCCCTTTTCCCCCATTACTTAAATGTCATGTTGCCAAATCTAATGTCATACCCCCAGCCCGCCTTCCCTAAGCACTCTAGGCTCCTTTAGAAAATGAATTCTACCCATGCAAACCTCCATCGGTCCTGGTGTAGGTTTAAAGAACTTCAGGCCATTGTACCAATTCCAGTGGAACATACCACCTTGGTTAAGAAGGTGATAGGGTTAGAAATAATCCTTCATGGTTATAGGTGTTTGTAGAAAACTTGTGCATTTCTGCCATGTTGTACAACCTAACAGTATATTTTTCTCTGTCTATAATAATTTATTTTATGGCAAACTCGGGACTCCACATTTGTCATGCTTGATATTCAGCTTTATACCAAACTGTTCTCTTAATACAGCTTTATGCATCTCATACATATTTGTATTTCGTTCTAGCATAATATTAGGCCCAGTAGAATTTAGTAATCCATCTTTCCCTGTGTTATCAGAACCAATATCTACAACATCTAAGCAGTTTTCAAATCTTTCAAGTCATTTATCCCAAGAACTTGCTGTAGTATAAGCATAAGAAAGGGCATCCATGTACTTTTCTGGTCAATTTACCTCCAATGTATACATGTCCCTTTGCCTGAAATGAAGAAGTCCTTGATATCTCAAATGGCACATTTTTATAATACATGATGATGGAACCTGATGTCATACAGCCCGCCATGAGAGATGCTTGGAAACTTGTGCTTGGAAACTTGGCTTTTTATTTGCTTTGTCATCTAACACTGGGAAGTTGGTTGAGAGGTTGCCCACAACACTGATCTGTCTCTTTGAAAAGGAGCTATTGCCCTCCTCCGCCTGTAGGCATTTTCTGGTCTCAGTCGCAGAAGAAAGCTGAACTTGTTGGTAGTCTCCAGCACCCGTCCACACAGGGTTTGCAGCTGTAATTGTTATTAAAAATGCTTCTGAGCTGAATACAAAATGTGCTGAGGCTTTCCACCCCTTGCAGTGAAATTCACTGGGCTGTAGATGTGTGAGGGCTTAGAATTTAGTAAATGACCTGCAGAAATTGGTTTTAATCTCAGACGTCTTTGAAGAACCATCACTTGGATTTTAAAATACCTGTTCTTCCTTCCAAAATGTCCTATGCAGGAAACAGAAAGTATATTTTTTTGCCTGTAGTGTCTAGAAAAGAGTGAAATACTGTGCAGGCTTCTCGCATAGGCTTTTGTAGCTGTGGATGAAAGCTTATAGCAACAACTAAACTTTTAGTAATTTAGTTACAAGCTTGTCACTCATATGTGACTTCTGGTTTTCTCTCTGAGTTTCACAGTTCAGTTAGCTTTCAGGGTGTACAGAGTATAGCTGATTGGCCGAGCCTTAGTCATTATCCTATTCTGCTAAGTTTTTCATCCTTTTTAGAAACTCTGTTCCACTCTGAATGAAAATGACCCTGCTTAAAAGCAGCAGCATTGTCATCCCCATGAGACATAGGTGCCGAGCCAGCATTTTGCCCCTTTTCTGACTTGCAGAGGCCTCAGTGACGAAACGCCCAGTGTGAAGGTGATCCCAGGGGATGGGGGATATCTGTGAATTTGTAGATTGTCTTGTAGATGGAATGGCTGGGTTTTCAGCTGATTTTGTACAGATGGAATCACGTCTGCCTGAGAGGCAGGAAAAAGTCATTGTGGACAGAGAATGCACACGTGATGTGATTGTAGCACAGACTGAAAGAGATTCAGTAATGAAAATTATTTACTTATGTTTTTCCTCTGCCGCGTCTTCCAACTGAAATGCTGCATTAAAGATAAGCTTGGGATAATCTATAAGAATTGATAAAGAGTTCTGAAGTCCTGAAGACTACATCAGTGCCCCTTTGGCCAGCATTTAAGTTTTACATCCAGTCTTTCAAAATGTGCAGAGAGAGATGGGATGCAACAGAGATCCTGGAAGTGGAGTATTGCTTGGGTTTTCTCATCACAACATCCAAACGAGAGAATGAGAAGAGAAAAGCTGTCAATCATCCAATGATGTACAGAAACCCAAATCTCTCTTTAGATGGCAACATTTGAACATTTGGCATTGGGCATAAAAATATCCTCTAATGGGCTGATTTTTTTTTTCTCCAGATAATTTAGAGATGTGTCATCCCAGGGTTAGATTCAAATCTCCAAATAGCATTGTAGGATTTCTACCAACTGGTACTAAGTACAACATTATTCATTTATTCATTGTGTTAACAAATGTGTATCTGAGCACTGACCAAGAACTGTTTCAAATGCTGCAGGTCAAATGGTGATTAAGTTACACTGGGCTCTTCTCTCCTGGAGTTCACACTGCTCTCTGGATAGAAGGAGGCTGCAGGGAGAATTTCTATCCTGAGAGGATTCTTAACCTCACCTCTCTCTTCTCTTACACTCTATTGGCAGTAATCAGGGGCAGACAGCTTTATATGCATAAATCAACCAGCCCCTAACTTTATCAAGTTCTTTATATTTAGTCCAACAAAACATTTCTACATGTGTTTTCTCAGTTGTGTCTAGTCTGCTGTTTAATTCATGGGTTGAATTTCTCATTTCATTTTTAAAAATTATCAATTTTTATAAGCTCTATTTAATTCTTTTCCAAGCATACCTCATTATTTTCATATTCTCCTCTTGGTTTTATTTTAGCTAATTTTATTCCTATAACCATATTAAGTATAATTATTTTAGGTTATACATTTAAGAACTCTAATATATGTAATATTTCTGGGTCTTTTTCTTTTTAATATGAGCAAAGGTTTCATGGAAAGATATAATTTGTGGGATATTTTAAAGACAAGTTTTTTGGTGCTTTCCTCTAAGGAGACTTTTCATTGGCTTAGGAAGAGTAAATACTCATTCAAACATCATTTTTAAACTCTACTTCCCTCCCTCCCATGAGAAGCAGGTAAAATCTGGCTATAATCCATATGAGTTCAAGCTTGGAAATATAAATTCTTAGGGGAACATTTCTAGCCCCCCCACCCTTTCACCCAGAGCCAGGATGAGATGCCAAGTGTCTTCCTTGTCTCCTTCAACAAGACTTTTCCTCCTAGTTTATCTTCTTTTACTGAAGGTCTTAGTTTTATGTGAGACTGTTCTTCTAAAAATATAGCATCCCTTCAGGTCTTTGCCAGATTTTTGTACCATTATGACTCAGCTCAGATGTTACCTCTTCAACATTTCCTGACTGTCTGAGGTAGACTTCCTGGTCATGCATTTTATTTTATTCTCATCATATCTTTATCAATATATAAAAATATCTAGTTTATTATATTTTTCTGTGTTTAAAAAAAATCAGCTTTACCAATCAAGACTATGTACTACACAAGGGTCAGAATACTCCCTTTTATTCATTCCCGAGTGCCCAGTGCCTGAGATGGTGCTTGGCCCAAAACTGGCCCTCAAAGAATTTATATTGAGTAAGAAATTGATGGAATGAGTGAAAAGGATAGATTGACATTATGTACGACTATAGAACTCAACACAGGGTAGTTAACTTCCTTCAGGTCCTCACACCCAGGTTGTTTAAATAAAGAAAACAGAGCACAGGGGCTGGCCGCAGTTAAGGTAACTGTTGTGCATTGTAATGGACACCTGGATTCAACTGCCCTCTCCTCTCCTCCTGCATGTGACCTGGAGACTCCCTCAGGTCTGAGCTGGACTGAATGGAAAGGCTGGCAGAGTGGGGACTGAGGGAGGCAGGCGTCCCTCTGCATGGGAAAGTGGGGAGGAGGAGATTCCCCTGTGGCTGCACTGTGACTTGAATCCTGCATGTGTCCCAGGGTGTGCTGCCAGATGTCCATCTTCGAAGAGGTGAGGGCGGGATTCGGTGCTAACTCCACAGTTTTGATGGAGCTGACACTCACCATGGTGTAATATCATTGCTTCCTGCTGGCCCCAGAAGGTTCTAGGCCAAGGAAAATGGAACTTTAAGAAGAAGTTTGACACTGGATGCACAGAGAAGGAAGCATTGGAAGTCATGCGGCACATGGCCAAAAGTGTCATAAAGGTGAATGAGAATTTCACATTCATCACCATCAAGAATAAGAATGCAACCATCAAACTCTTGAAAACCAGCAGGATTTCTCAGCTGAACTCAAAGGCCATCCAAGAACGTGCTTCACCTCTGGTGGGATGATCCTAGGCTGCCATGGCTCTGGGAGAAGAGTATTTTCTCCATGTGCTTTGTTTTGCTAACAAAGTGCCCCTTTGGCCATAAGTCTGGGCTGGTGCTTAATTCTCTCCCACATCAGAGAGTATGGTGATGGCATTAGTTACATATGAGATGTCCCATGAAGAGCCAGGGTATAGACTGTGATTCCTTTCTTCTTTTTATGGCCTTAGATCTGGTTTTCTGCTTATTATTTCATCCTAGATGGACTAATTCCATTTTTACTTTGACCTATAACAAGAAATCTCTAATCATGCCACCGGGTGAATGTCTTACCTCTTTACCACCAGTTTCTACATCTCATCCCAGGCCCCCAACTCAAATCTCTGCTTCCTGTCTTTTACCACTGCTGTGCTTTGCCTTGTTCCTCTCATCTGAAAGAAAAAGTAAAAGATAAATTTGGGAGGAACAACATAAACAAAATTGGCCTTCTTGTTAAATACTTTAAAAAACAATCATACTCTTAAAGTAGCATACTCTCATTAAAGCAAATGCTGTAAACAAAAAGTAGAAGAAAAAAATCTCTTCTAATCCAGTCACCCAGTTACATTCATGGCGTTATTTCTATTTGGTCTTTTTATATATGTTTAATTTTATTTTTTTCCTACTTTATATATAAGTATATATATATAAATATATATATACTTATATAAGTATATATATATTTATACTGTATATACAATTTTAAGTCCTGATTTTTTTCAGTTAGTATTGTATATTTAATAATATTTTTGAATACAGTCTCTAATGACCCAGTTAGTGACCCAGTTGCATAGTGACCCAGTTAATGAATATAGATTAGTTTGCTCAGGCATTCACCTACTAAGAACATGTGCATTGTTTCTCAAGTGACATATTCACACACACATGTATGTTTATAGATCTATTACATAATCTATATCATATATTATATAGGATCCCACTCCTGGGAAATGAATCAACTCAACAAAACTGTTATTCGTTGAGGCCAGAGTTGGCTGTGAAAGCCTCCAAGGAACGGTGCTCTGGACTGGATCATGTCCTGGGAGGTCCACCGAGGACAGAGAGGATCACATGCACCGGGCTGGGTGTGTGCAGATATCTGTACATGTGTACAGCCTGCAAGGCCTTCCTCTATGAAATGCACTTGGGGGATGTGATCTCTCAGGGCTTGGTAAGGGCCCATTCTACCCAAGGAAACAAGGAAATAAATGCCTATCTATAATTTCCCAAACAAAATTTTGTAGTTCAGGGAAATTCTAAAATTCAAATTCCCTGGAATATTCCAATGGGGGTAAAAATAGAAGTAATTGAAAGTTTCTTTTATATCTCAAAAAAGACTAAAAAATATTTTGTTCAGATCTGTAGACTTCTATAAGTAAGCATTATTTTAAACTGACATTACTTCTGTGTCAGGAATGTCATTGTGCTTGGATAGTCATACAAAAAAAAGTAAAGATTTATGATCCTCAAAAGCGTGAGATCAGATTTGGCACTGCTTCTCCTTTATATGGAACATATATTTCAGAGGCAGAATTTAAGTTTGAAAGTAAATAGCTTCATGGGATACATTGTGAAAGTAAGTTTAGATTAATTTATCTTTTTTTTAAAATAACTAAATCACTTCAGCATTTCTCTGTGAAACTCATGCTAAAAACAAAGACGCAAAAGAAGAAAAATCAAATTTGTGTGGGGCAATAATCTGGTCCTGATGAAAAAAATGAGGACCGCAGCAACATTTTATGAAATATCTTTGCTCTAGTGACAAGGAAGTGACATCATGTTCCTTTTAAAATATCCTTCCGGAGAAGGATAAATGAAAACATATTTTTCTCTGACTTCCTTCCTTCTAACTGCTCTTCACCCTGTGTTTGGTCTTTCTGCTCTTATCTGTCATTTCTTTTGTCCCTTCTTCACTCCTCAGCCCTATCACTTTGATCTGCATTTTCTTACAATTTCTACTCCATTGTTCTTTAATTCGAAACTTCTTTATTTCACTTGCATCTTTACTCCGCTTGACTTCTTCTTTTGACTAAATAGTCACATTGATTGTGAAAAAGGAAAACAGTGTCAGATGTTGCTCTCTGCCCATAATTAACAACAAAAACTCCCCCCAAATATAAGTATTAAAATGTTTTTCTCATTTTAGGAAGCGTTTTTGCTGGATGTTTTTGATTTGTTTGTCTTTATGTATACTCTCTGTTTTTGAAGAATAAGAAAGATTTGGATGCGTAGTAATGTTTGCACTTATTGATTGATATATTTATTCAAATAACTTCTCACTGAGTGAGTAAACTCACAGAGCTGACTTTTTCATCAAATTAAGGGAGCAGACTGGTTCAACCAGTCAAGGCTTCATGGAGAAAGGAGATGATACCCCAGACCGTCCATCAAAAATTAAATAATAAAAGCTATCTTAAATCAGGATGTCATTTATGTGTCATTCATAGTCCCATTCCTATACTGGGCCCTCATGGCAGACATTACTAATCAACTATAGTGCTCTTTCCTGCTAAATATAGGCCACATTCCTTCAAAGCGTTACAAATAGACACTGTAACTTAAGTAGCTGTTACTTGAGTTGAAATGGATCTGCCCATTTTGCTTTTGACTGTATACGCCAATGACCTTCCACCTCACAGATGCTACAATATATACAATCTATGAGGTAGGTATTATTTTAGGATTTTTTTACAGGAGAAAATTTTGCAGCTCTAAAGTATTTAAATAATTTGCCAAGGTCACACAACTGGTAATAGGAATAATTCAGTTATTCTTACAGCAATATCAGCATTCTCTTTCCTGTTGTTGTTTAAAAGAGGTTAACTGTGGACTTGTGACTCAGATCTTCTACAGAAAAAGCTAGCAAATGGTAAAAGAAAGTCCAATTGTGTTGGGGGAATTCTTGTTCCAGGGTCACAGCAAAGTGGTGTCGAGCGTTGGTGTTGTAAGATAGCCCTCCAAAAGTGAAATCTAATATTCCCCAGAAACTCCATTGCCCATCAACACCTCCACGGTGCTTGGAATCTCAGCAATGTTTATTTAAGTTTGGGAATTTTTTTTTAAAGGTGTTATTCACCACTGATGAACCAGGAAAGCGATTCAATTTGTGGCACTTGATGGAAATGGGTATATCGGGTCATTTATTGTTACGTTAGAAACCCACAATGGTGCCTATGGGAAGGGAAGACTCAGAGAGAAGACCTTATTTTAAAGCTTGGCAGGTTACAGAGGAGGGCAAGCTTAGATGTGAATGATTCCAAAAAGGCCACTGAATGTGTCGAAGAGAAACACGAACTTCTCAGTGACCAGGGAGACCGACCCGACCGTGGCCGTGGGGCGGGGTGGGGGGGCTTCCCCTTCCCGATCCTCTCTCTCCCAGGTCCCAGTCTTTTCCTGCTTTTTTCACATCGTTCGTGAGTGGCAGAAGGACGCTACTTTTTCCAGACAACCTGGGCAGAGATTTTGACCCCTGCCCCCAACTCTAGCATTTAAAAGATGAGATCTTTCATATTTACATAACGATAAAGTCCACTCCTTAGTTATTTTTCATAACTAGCTGAAAAATACCATAAGAGGCATGGAGTGGAATCAGTGAGGGCTAACGCCTATTGCCAGTTTGATCTTCACTGTATTTCATCGAGTTACTTCACCTAAATCTCAGTCCAAAGCACTTTTCTTCTTCAGTGCCACAAATCAAAAAACCAATGTCTCAGAATAAAAGTGATATTTCAAGAGACATTCCATTATTCTTCATACTCAACACACTCCTTTTGAATGCTGTTTTCTTAATGTGAGCCCTGGCTGGGGAGGGAACATCTTATGCTCTGAGAGCAGGGGCCATGTATGACCCATCCTTCTCATGCACCATGAAGGGCTCTGAGGAAATGATTATTGGATAAAGTAGTTATTCGATTCTACAATTTATTGTGTAGGGAACTTGTAGTTAAAAAAAAAAGTCTTGAAGTGAATAATGCTTGTGTAAGAGTGAGAAACATTGTGTACACCCTATTTTTATACTGATGAGTCAGTATTATTTCTGCGTAATTTTAATTAATCTGTTCCCAAAGAATATTTGTAGGAATGGGTGTAGAAAGCTCAATTATGTGAATATTAAGGTCCTCTGTGCATCTTCTTCTGCTAGAAATCAACAAATTTGAAAATTATTATCTGTATGTATAATCTCTTCAGAGATGGAAAGTAAAATTTAATTTTAGAAGATGAGATTTACTAATTGATTTCTCAAGAGTAAACTATTGAGGAAATGAGAAGATAAATAGGATTAAGGAAAAGGACTTATGTTCCAACACAAATTTATTAAAATTCATATTATCCAGGACTCTATTGTATATTCTAAGAATTTATATTATTCTTTCTTGTTTCTCTTAAGCCTTCTTTCAAAATTAAATCGTATTTGTTTATCCCAATATGATTTATTATTTGTGTGTTTATTATTTCTTATGTGAACAACAAAATTATATATTCTTTTGAAAATAAATAATTGTTAGTTTTCCCCAGATCCAGAAAACCTAATCCAAGGAAATAAATTCTGAGACTATTTAGGCTCATTTTAAGTCTTTAATTTCTGGGAGTCTGAACAATGAGAAGAGATATGCTGCAAGTGAGCCCATGGTTAGCAGGGTCCCTAGCTGGAGAGTTGTCATATGTTCCTCAGAAGGAGAAGTAGCATTGTCTTTTCCTTAAAGGATCTTCCAATTCTTAAAGAGCAGAAGGGAGAGAATTTAGTCTGCAACTGTCACAGCTGACTGGAGAGCTCCAAAATTATGTTTTGGGTAGTAGATAAATCAGTAAATGTTTCTTTTGTTGGAGAATGGGTCAGCTTCCATATTTACTTTTCAGATCATTTGGGAAACAAAACAAACATCTCTATCTAAGCTACAGCTGCTTTTGTCTCCTCTTGATCACAATGAGAATTTGTACCCTTACTTTCAAGACTCTCTAATTTTCTATTCTTATGTCCCACTTCGAGGGTCTGTAAAGCAGATGTTCTTCTGGTATAAATCAATGTGCCCCAAATTGTTCTTGCCCCTCTCAGTAAATTATCCCTCTCCACTCCCTTTCCAGGATGTGTTCCTTTTAGAAAATGTGAACACAGTCGACTGCTACACACTGGAGATTGGGATGGAGGGAACCAGCAGCAGGCATTTTCCTCCGATCTCCAGTGCCCCCAGGAGTGCCATGCACATTTTTGATCTTTGAAATAAATTAACCATAAATTATTTCACAGTAAAACAAGGACAGAACAGAAATGAAAGGTCTTTAGATGCTAAGTGATTCATCCAAGTTACCTTAGGACAGAGTTCACAACTGGTTCATTTTCAGGCGGAGGCTACCATGACCTGTCTATAGGCTCTGTGCCTCCCAGGCACTTCCAATAGAAAAGATATGTGTTAACAACTGCCCTCACTGGACCTCACCTAGGGCCACTGATGAAGAAAGGATGTCTTGTCCATCCCACTCTACCCTTTTGCCCACACAACCACCCCAGTCCAACGTAACCCATTTTAAAAGGGAATTTCCCTTTAGGGAATAGGATGGATATTCTCTGCTGAAAATTTTTAGAACTTGTGAAAACAAAGGTATTCTCTAGGTTGGCCAGATACACTTCTCACTTGCTAGGAATGATCTGACTCTTAATTTCACTTTCACAGCATGACTATTGCCACTGTCGGCTGGTGCCCTGGAAAACTGAATTAGACACAGGGGGTGAACATTTTACTTTCAGTCAAGGGAACATTCCTTCTGGATAAATCACTATGGGGCCCTGAGAAATAATGGTGTTTTACTGGCTTGAAAGGACTAAATGAGCCCTCAAATTGTTCGGTTTTATTTTGGTACTTTAACACAGGATACAATCTACAAGATACATGGTTGGGAAAACTCTTTCTTTGTTGAAAGCAATTTTTATTTTAAACAAGTGTTCTAAACAACAAGACTCTGTTTGACTAAAATTAGAGTGCAGCCACGCATCCTATCCTAATTTTCAGTAGCTCCCTTTACACGATGAGAGAAATCAATTTCCTCCTTGTGAGACTGACTGTTTTAAAGATGATACTGCTCTTTAACAAGAGATACTCAGGATACTTATTATTTTAAAAGCTAGGTTATATACTTATTTGCCTGAATCTTACTTACTGTATACTTATTTCATGTAGGTATCTTCCATCTGTGTGGTTACTTAAGGAAAGTTGTTGTTGGAGGGTAATCACAAAAACTCTAATTCACTGTCTGCTTGGCACCCAGCCTTCTCTTGTGGGGCTACAGACCCTGTTTGCCAGCCCTTGACCTCTCTAGCCTGGCCCAGCTGTGGATGGAGACAGCCCTTTTGTTTAGACGTGGCCCCACCCAGCATCTGATCTGGTGCTGAGCAGGCCAAAGAACACATGGGGAATCTCTTCTCCAGCAATGGGTGGGGTTCAATTAGATATGCTTGTGTAGTCTGATGTTCAGTGAGGTTGAAGTGCAACAGCCTCATGGGGTCTCACCCTTTCCCTAAGCCCTGATTTGTTGGTCTTGTCTCAGATTCTGGTTTTAGTATTTTAGCTTTGCAGTGGTTAGAAATCTGGTTTGACTCTAGAGGTAGCTTTCACCTTCCCTGGTCTGTGCTGATTGTCACCAGGATGAGCTTGGTTGGACTCTGTCCTCTGCTTCACCCAGTCCAGATCTTGATGAACTGATTGCCACCTTAAGTTTGCCCTGCAAAGATATCACAGTGAAGCTAAGAAAAGTAGGTTCTTATTTCATGTCTTCTGCTTAATAATTAGGGACTCTAGGCAGTGGAGGGTGGGGTTCTCCCCCTGTTCCCAGGACTGGCATCCTTAGCAGCAAACATGATTCCTGTCTGATTGCCTCACCCTTTTTGGAGCCAGTGACAAACATGATGAATTTGTTCTGTGGTACTATTCAGGCAACACTATATTATGGGTATGAGTTGTAAGGTCTTCACTGGGGACATGAGGAAAACTGCCTTGATATTCCACCAACTCACAGACCAATCCACTTCTGCCCAGGGACTCTGAGCTGGGCGTTGCAGGTAGGCAGCTGACTGATCTAAATCATTTATCAGCTGAGTCATGTCCTGTCCCAGCTGCTGAGCACTTCCAAAGAGATACTTGATACTGTTTTTCCACTTGCATGGTCTGCAAAGCTTTTGTTCTGGTTGCTTTTTCTGTTTTTGTTTCTTCTCTGCTCCCAGGGAGATTTCTCTGCCTTGAAGACATGAGTAACTCAGTCATGTGTTATGAAGAAGATATAGCCTGCTTTCCACTTCTCCTCCAGAATTCCCCTGTAACACCCAGCCAGAAGTGACCTCACCTTTATCTGAATTACCATTGCACTCAGCCAAAAGGTTAAATTGTGTGGGGTTGTCCATGTGCCTTATTTAGTGTCAGGCATGGTGGCTAGAACAATACAAACTCTCAACAAATGTCTGCTGAGTGAATGAATGGCCTGTTTATTAAAGTAAGTTTTTAATTTTAGATGTGTTTTAGGTTTATAGAAAAATTGAGAAAGTACAGAAAGACCTTATACCAGCACCCAGTTTCTACCATTATTAACACTAGCATGTTACGTTTGTCACAACTAATGAATTAATACCAATAGTACCATTATTGACAGTCATCCATACTTTATTCAGATTTCTTTAGTTTGCATCTAACGTCCCTTTTCTGTTCCAGAATCCCATCCAGGATACTAAATTATACTTAATCATGATGTCTCTTAGGCTCCTCTTGACTCTGTTTCTCATACTTCCCTTGTCTTTTATGACCTTGAGAGTTTTGAGGAGTACCTGTTATGTGTTTTGTAGAATGTCTCTCAGTTTTGGTTTGTCTTCTGTTTTACTTCTGCCTAGGCTAAGGTTATGGGCTTTTGAGTTGAAGTCCACAGAAGTATCATTTTTATCACACCATAACAAGGATACATGCTGTCAACATGTTTTACCACTTGGTATTAACCTTGATCATCTGGCTGAGGTAGCCCTTGCTAGGTTTTTTCACTGGAAAGTTATTCTTTGCATCCTCATCTTTTCCTACTGTGGTCTTTGGAAAGAAGTCGCCCTGTGTAGCCTACACTTAAGGAACTACCATATTTTGCCATGTATAATGCACATTTTTGGCTCAAATTTTCAGGAAAAAATCTCTCATTTTAATTTTTTAATTCAATTTCTTAGTTATTTATATTTAGAAACAAAACCAATTATTGTATTCCAGGGTATTATTTTGCATATGGATATCATTATTGCTTTCTAGAGTTACACTTTTAATGCATAAGCATAAATAAAAGAATTACAACCATTTATTATAGATACAGAATTAGTACCCATGTATCATGCACATCCTTATTTTTCCCGCAAAAATTTGGGCAAAAAAGTGCATATTATACATGGCAAAATTCGGTGTATTCCACTTCCTTGAGCTGTGTAAAAATTTGGGATTCTCGTGCATGGGAGAGTTAACTGTTTCCCCCATTTATTTCCTTATTGAATTATTTATTTAAATAAATTGGGTTTATGGGTGTTTTTCCACTTTGAGTAATAATCTGATCTATTTTTTTCACAACTAGATCAGATGCCCCTAAGAAATGAGAACTGATTTCTGCATCTATTTGTCACTCTGATTGCCTGACGCAGAACAGTTGTCCAAAAATAGATACATATTAGTTAATAGAACTAAAGTAAAAATTAAGCTCCTCATTTCTCTAATGATATTGCAAAACAGCCTAATTGGTCTCTTGACATTATTTTTTATATTTAACTGCCATTCTGAAAAAGATGGCAGAAATGAAAAGATTCTCAGAAATAAGCTAATTCGATCTTCTCATTTACAGACGGTGACACATAGGATTGGAGAATAAATTTATCAACCCAGATGTGGGACAAGAACCCGCTTTTCCTAACTCACTCTGTCATGCTCTTTAGACATAATGCACATGGTGGCAGCTACGATGCTGTCTTGCTGGCCTAGTGTACTCAACACATGGGGTTTGAATTTGTATCTGTAGCCAAAGTGAGTCATCAGGCATTTTTCTGTTCTATTCTTGCTTTGCAAAGTGGAAGTTCTCTTTTAACAGACCCCTGAGACAGAAATTCAAGCAGGAAAGCGGATGACTGTAAGAAAATGATGGGGTGATGAGATATTAAAGTAGACCATGGGAGAAAGAAGCTCTGTGACAAGGCAGTGGCAGTGGAAAGAGGACAGATATATTGAGAAGCATTTTAGAAACAGAATTAGTGTAACCTCGTTACCAGTGAATGTTAAGAGTGAAGAAGAATGCCGAAGGTGATTCTGAGGTTCCTGGTGTGAGCAATTAGGTGAAAGGTGGTGTCACAAACCAAAACAAAACAGATTTGGAGCTAAGGATAAACTTGTTAGTTAAGAGATACCCATTAAATTCTTTGTACATCAAGTAGGTAGCAGAAAATAGGTGGAGAGCTTAGAAGAGAGACTAATTCCTAAGTATTGATCTAAGAGTTAGTGTCAATTGACGAGCCATTGGAGGTGGCAATGTCACCTAAGAAAAGTAGAGAAAACATAGAGGGCCGAACACCTGAGTTCCCTAGGGATAGAAGACAGAAGAAGCAAGAGGAAGTAAGAAGAAACTATTAGAGAAGGAAATGTGGAGTTGCGTGGAGAAGCTAGGTAAGGGACGATAGTGAGTTGGTTAAATTCTGCAATGAGATTAATTCAGATGAGGATTTAAAGGAGGCCCTTAGGGAATGACAGTACTCAGGTCATGAGTGACCTTCCCAAGAGTCATTCCAAAGAAGGGGCTCAGGGTTGTGTGTAAAAGAACCAGACACTGCAGAAATGAAGGACAAAATCGATAAGCAGCATTTTCATTATGATGATTCCTTGTTCAAATTCCCTTCATTTTCAAACATTAGAGACAATTACATGAGGAAGGATTTAAATTAAATACATAGGAATAGGTTAATGGGGTTGCTGAATCTCTCATTTGGGGGAGTTTTAAGAATAAAGATGTGGAATTTTAAACTGCAGCGAGTGAGTCTTGCATGAATGAAGAATGCAAGTCCCCTTGAGGTCTTTGTGGCTCTTATTCTAAAAAGCTGAACATCTAAGGCTACAAAGAGCTTACATTTTTGCAGTGTACTTATAGAATAAATTTGCCTTGTGTGAAAATATTGGATTTACTCACTAGTTGATTTATTCACAGGCCTCTGAATATTTCAGTATGTAATCAATTGCACTTTTAATAAGCCATAAGCCATGCTTTCTGCCTTATTTATTGAATTTAATCAAAATGACTTGATGGCTAACTAATACGCTACTTTTGACAGGCCTCAGCCACTGGGTCAAATTACTGGAGATAGTAATACAGCACAAATGATAGGATTATTGTATTATTTAAAAAAATGGAACAAAGTAGAGCAAAAGAAAAGATTTTTTTTTGTTTGTTTATTTGAAGACAGAGTCTTGTCTAGAAGATAGAAGAGTAATGTTGTGAAAATTTTGCTGTGGCTCTTTCTGTCTTTCAAGCAGGTGCAAGCGACATTAGATTCTTATCAAAGAATGGCCTGCACAGCTCCTGATTCAAGCCTCACTGCTGTGTTTGCCCAGAGGTGTAAATAGATTCAAAGGTCATCTGCTTCTTAATATCCTATGGTTCTCCTCTTGGAGTAGCTTCAGTGAGAGTCAGAGGCATTAAGATGGGGCAGCTCCCCAGTTAATCTGAGAGACTCAAAAGAGCCCTCACACCCCCTGCAGAGCCTTTTGCAATCCTCTGGGTCTTAACACTCCAAGTTATTTGATTATGTTTGGTTATAGTTGCAATATTGATTGGAGTTAGAGGTGGCCAGGAAGGGTCAAACTGTGCTTTATGTCCCTTTATAGTCACAAAGATCAGACTGTTACTCCCACATCACCTGCAGGAAAGAATCACCATCATCTTTCTAAAACCAAAATGTGCTGCAAACACTTTTATGGACCTAAAGAGAGCTTTGAGAAAACTAGTTGGCACAGTAATGATTTGGTTTTCACGAAGCAGTTTTGTTTGGTGAATAAATAGCACTGTTTATACACAGAATGAAGATCCCTCCGTTTTTGACAAGTTTACTGAAAAATTGACAGGAGAAACATTTATTTTAGACAGGGTTAGCCATTCCAATAAAGATTCTGCTGAACTAAATTTTTAGGTCTTATTTCAAATACAATATAGACCCACAGACTGGGGAAGGGAAGTTGTTTTCAGTACTTCTTTATGTTACACATCAAACAGCCATGGATGAATTGCTTTCTGAGACCCTTTGGGTTAGACTGTAGCATGAAGGACCAAGTTGGTGTTTTGAGGGTATCATGTTTTGCACTTGACATGAGTCTGTCAGTAGCTGCGGAAATGTACACCCTAGTAAACACCTAGCACTGTCCTGTTCCCCCATGGCAAACATGCAACACAATGTTCTAGAAAGAAGTTCAATCAAAAGAAGCCATGGAACACAGAATGTGCATGGGATGACTGAGAGACCCATGGCCTTTTCATTTCTTGGAACTTCACAATGTGTATCATCCCCAGATAATTCGCTATTTCTGGTCAGGGAGCAGAAGAAATGCATGGCCCTCAACCTTGAGGTTTGTTGTAAGAGGGTCCGTAACTGCTTTGCCCTTGATTCTCGCCAGGGCCTCAGAGGCTGCCTTCAGCATGTGTCTGTACTTGCGCATAGGGAAGGGGGAGAGAGGTATTATGGCCCTGTGAAAAAGTAAGGCAAAGAAAAAAGAAGAAATGTAATACTTTGCTAGGAAATCCATATTTTCCTAGGGAAAACAGAAAGATAAAAAGAAAATGAATATATGTCATTTTATTCTGAAAATGCATTTTATTTAGATTTACTAACTTCTATAATAATACAATAACTTTGACATGTCAGTTATATTGTCGAAAAGCAAATGTGATTTAACTAAAATGGTGTTGCACTAGCTTTGAACAAACCAAACATTTGACAAAAGATAGAAGAAACAGAAAATCTCTTTTTGTTGTCCTGCATAAATCATAGCATATGGGAAATAGAAAGTACCTTTAGTGGGGAGAGTAATAAACTAATAATTGAAAAAAAAATCCCTGTTGAACTGCAAGATCTTTTATGAATACAAATATTTCAGGACAGAAATTATGTCTAAGCTCTTCTTACTTTCCACAGAGCATAGCTTTGCTGTGTATTCAGTAAATATTTTTGAATGAATGCACTGTATTCCAAAGTTTTACTGACAGTTTGCATGTTTAGGTGGGCTTTTTCAAAACAAGTTTCTTTCACATGTCAAAAGGGAAACTAAGAACCAGATTATAAGGTGCAATGGAACTGAGGTCAAATAAGGGGAGATCATCGAGGCAGGGTGTATGCAGGAAGCTGGGTGTTACAGGAGGCTTGTTTTATTGGCGAGATGCCTCAGATCCACTAACCTCATGGCATGAATGAGTCTCGGGTATGTGATGCCCAGTAATTCCAGCACATAGATGGTCCTGTAGCCCCATTTCATCCTAGAAAGCCCTCTTCAAGCCCTGGGCTTTATGATAGTAAAGACCAGTTTGGGGATCCTGACTAATGTACAAATTTGGAAAACTACTGCACTTCAGTGTTGTCTGTGAGAAGAATAAGAGTTCAAGGTCAAGGGGGAATTTTCCAATATCTTCCCCAAACCTACTTGTAATTAAAACATTTTTTCCCCCTGGCATTTACATTTTATTCAATAGGACTCCGTGAAAGTTAATGATCTGACAAAAACAACAATCTGGTCTGGGTGGAGTGAAGGTTGTATTGGTGTATGGCAGCCACGTGCATGCATGTAGGTTAGGAGATTGCTGGCAGGTTTTATGAGGGAGGGCGTAATGAAACGTGGGGAGCTTTGGATTACTAAAGGAGTGGCAGAGAAGTGTGAGGGCTCAGGAAATCTGAAGCCTTCAAAGTTTTGCCCAGATCCACCATAAGTACTTAGGGTGATAACATGACAAACGATGAGAAGGCATTTATCCCTAGTACAGGCAGCTAAACAGAACTTCCGTGTTACACTCCACTAATGTGCTCCAGATTTCGTAAAACCCTGCTGACCTAATCAAGAAACACAAGTCTGCTTTATTTCCAGGTAGGTGCTTATAACAGAGGGAAGACTCTTCATGTCTGTCTCCTGTCTGCAAGCTTCCTACCTCCTTCTTTCCCTCCCTCCTTCTCTCTCTGCCTCCATTCCTGCCTTTTATTCATTCCTAAACATTTTCCAAGAATCTACTGTGAAGATGTGAGATAATCTAAGGTATAGAGGACACAGTTCCTGTCTTCACGAATAGTGAAGCAAATAAATACTCAAAACACACCTGAATTGTTACGTTTTTCATTCACACTGAGCTTGTAGAGGGGGCAGGGGTGCAGCTGGAGCACCTGGTGAGAGAGCTCCAACCTGCAGGAGGGGCACATAGACAATGTGGGCAAGGGAATAGGTAGCTGAACATTTTGTGTTCATTAGGTAGGGCATTCTTAACAGAGAAATGAAAAGGAACACTAAGTTCTTGACTCTGGTATCCTGTATGAACTATGGAGGCTTATGTTAAATATACTTCAAAGGAAAGAAATATATGTACCAAGGAGGGGAAGCTAACATTGTCCTAAGGGCTGTGCAAATTTCACCTTTATTATTTCAATTAGCTCTCACAATAACCCTAAATCTCGCACTTTTTCTTTATTTTTTTTTTCAGATGTAGAAAATAAGGCCCAGAGAGAGATTCACACATTATCTAAGGTAAACTGATTGTAAACACAGCTCTGACTCATACTTTATGGAGGATTTGGGGAGTCACAAGGTGATGAGGGGCTCTAAAAATCCCATAAAAATTAGATAATGCTCTCTTTTGGCTATCTTCTCACAATGCTAGGAATATGACAGAAATGGCTTTCTTATTTCTAGTACTCTATTGCACACAAAAATCCCATTATAATAAAAATTAGACAAGTTCCTTTAGTATCTTTTAAAGTGGTTTAAAAGTTAATTTTTCATGGAAATTCTCAAATTTATCCAAATCCTAACCATCCCCAGGGAAGAGCCAGGTACAACCATATATTCACCTAATTGAAAATGATCATAACCAGTCTAAGAAATGTAGCTATGACTTCAATAAAAATTAAATTTCATATATGCCTTTTATCAATAAGTAAGGTGAACTATTTACTACTTTCCCAAATAGGTAATTAAATATTTTAGAAGAATTTCTAATTGCAATGCCATTGTCTTGCCATTTCTTAGTGCCTAATCCTCTTATCTGAGATCTTCTGGAGGGCAACATTTGTAAATCAGAAAATAATTGAAATAGGCTGCTGAATAAATTGATGTTTACTACTACATAAAATTAGTGCAATCATTGTAAATGGTATGGAAGCTATTTTCTTTTACCTTATTGGCTTCTTGTTTTTCTTTGATGGAATTGCAGTTGGAGATAGCCCTCAAAAAAAGTGAGCTTTCTTCCCAAAGGAGAGCTAGGAGGGAAGCAGTGGGGACTTTGCTAAGGAAACACAGGATGCTGCGACCTTCCACCATGGTGGGTCCTCTGTAATTGCTAAAGTTTAAAAAAGTTGAGCAACAAAATAAATAGCAGAGTATTGAATTATAAATAATGTAATAATTCAAAGTATGCAATAAATATCCATGAGTTCATTCTGGTATGGTAATTATTTGACTGAATGTATAAATAAATGAGGGGGAATAGACAAACCTCCTGTGTAGAATTCCAAATAGCTTATGTAGGTACTTTACTCTCAAGAAGGTAAAGCATAGCTCCATCCCCACCCCCCCAAATATCCTTTAACTGTGGGCTAAAAATGGTGACTTCTTTCCAAAAATACAATATTGGAAAACAGGGGAAGAATAACTTTAAGTATGAAAACTTAAAAAACACTACCTAAGCCATGTGATCACCCAAACAATTTCAATAGTTGAGCGTAGGTACCCCTGATTTGATGTGAAAAATGGGGCTTTACTTCTGTGGTCTTTCTCCCCCAAATCCATAACCCCAGACTAATCATGAGAAAAATATCAGACAGATCTAAATTGAGGGATGTTCTACTCCTGAAGATCATCAAAAACAAGGAAAGTCTGAGGAACTTTCATGGTGTAGAGAAGTCTAAGGAGACATAATGACCAAATATAATGTGATATCCTGGATGAGATACTGAAATGGAAAAATATTATGTAAAAATTAATAAATCTGAAAAAAGTATAGGCTTTAGTTAATAAAAATATATCAGTATTGGTTGTGACATTAAATTGTGACAAATTTCCCAAACTAACACTTGATGTTAAAGTCAAAGGAAATCAGGTGCTAGGAGCATGGGAACTTTCTGTATTATCTTTGCAACTTTTCTGTAAATCTAAAACTATCCTAAAATAAAAAAAAACTTATTTTAGAAATAAACAAACAAACAAAAATGGCAAGTGTTAATGGGAGTATAATCTGTCCCATATCTAGGACATAAGATGTTTAGGAAGTGACTGTAATAGTGGCAACTAGAAGGCAAAGGAAGACAGAAAAATATCAAGTTGGAAGGTTTATAAAATTGTAGAATGACTGTTAGCACTTTGGTTTTATACCTGCTTGGGAATACACTACAAGATTGATCATTTTCTTTCATGTAGGTAAAAATACAGTTTCTTTTGATTTCTACCACAATTTCTCCATTTCTGGTCTTTCTTTTTCTTCTGTACTCTGAAATTACCTTTCTATTCTTGTCTCTCACTCATTTAAATAAACCTTGTTTCTTGTCACACTGGTCTACCATCTGCTAAATATGGTCAAAGGCCATTACACTCAAGTTTGTATTTTCACTTGAATGTACTTTGTTCTTGTAGCTCCAACTATTTATGCTAAAGTTCTCACCATTCAACAAGAATTGTTGAGTTGAGCTTCCTTTTATTTCGAAGAGCCCATCCTTCTCTGTCCCACAAAGCTGCTCTGTACTTGTGACGTCCACCATATACTATCTTATTATGGTATTTTTATATGTAGCATTCCTGTTGGCTATCAAATTCTTCAGTGAGTTGGGGGGTGGGAGCTGATTTGTGCATTTTTGCATTTCCCCGGCTTCCTTCATAGATACAGAAGATTGATGTAATAAGTTTTTACCAATGTTGGACAGTCATTTTCAGTTAAGAGAACAACTTAAAACTGAGATCAATTGGACTAAATTAAAAATAAAAGTTTTAATTATTCATAACAGAAGTCGTTTGATGGAAAGGGGCTGCTCCACTTTCCCTACACCTGTTCCTATTGTGGTCTCTCCATTTGCCATTGATAATGCACTGAGTTGATGCATGTCAGGCAATGACTCTTGTGTGTGAGCCATTATTACAATAATTAATAAAAATGGCAGCTGTATTGATAGGAACTTGGCACTGTGTGTATCCTTATCTTCAAAGCTCCAAATGGTCTGGAATTTGGCTTTTTGTGAAACCATTTAATAGGAAAGTATGTGTTTAGAATCTGTTTCCAGCTCAAAGACTGACCCTTATCTCTCAAGTCCTTAATGGGAAAACACCTGACAAATTGACTGGCACACTCCACTTTTCCAAGTAATTTTCTTTCCTGCCAAATGAGACTCTTGCAGTCTCCACTTTTGTTGAAATTGTTGGATGAAGAACAGTCTGAAGCCAATGTCTGAAATGTCAGAAAACTCTCTTCAGAAGGTGTTTCTGCAAAGTAAAATTAACTTATTGAAAGGTGGAAAACCAATCAATTTTTTCCATTGCGTCAATTAACTACTTGATGAGTTTTATTTGACTAAATTGGTTGATGGGCTTAGTGCTTCATAATTTCCCCAAAAAGGAATCTTTATGATGGTTGTCATGGAGTTATTATATTGAATGAAACATAGTCTCACAGAACAGCATTGCAAATAAACAAAAATCAAGTGTATCATCAATCTTTAAAGTATTAGTGGAGTCTACTAATAAAGCTTCTTAATTAGAATTTATTAGTTTAACAAATATTCAGTAAATACCCAAAGTGTGTAGGATTAATAGTATGACAAATATGCAAATCAAAATAGCTTGCCTTATTTCACTGAAAATAAACTTGAAAATAAAAGCAAAAGCTTTCAAGTGAAAAAAATTCATCCAAATGGGGCTAGAAAAACTAAAATCACTGATTCTACTGTCCTTATTAAGAGAAAGAATTAGTAGTTTATTACATAGCAAAACTATGTTTACTGAGTCAGATAATAATTTCAAAACAATATGTAAGTTTGACAATGGGGGTGGAGGACTGAATGAGGGAGAGGGGTTAGGTGGGGCAGGGGAGAGAAATGGGGGAAAATGGGAACAACTGGAATTTAACAATAAAAAATTTAAAAAAGAAACATATATAACCTTAAATAATGTATTCAAGATTATTATTTACAGGAAATGCTTTAAATATGTTTAAAAGGTTAAGAATTTCATGGGAAATCAAGAATTCATTATATGAGATGTCTCTACTCCTTCAAGAAGCTTGCCTGACAAGAATGAGATCATGACAATAGTATCTAAATGGGATAATGGATTAAAGAGAATTAATTAAAAAAAGCCCTATAGGATAAACTTGATTATTTTAATAAGCTGAGGAACAGTGCCAGAAATGAAGAGACTGAGGATTAGGAGAGAGAGAATCATTGATCAGAGTGAAAGATATCAAGGGTAAAGATAGACAAGCTGTCCTGAAATAAAAAGATCATGCTTTTATTTTTGAGGCTGGAAGGAATGGAAAACATGGGTAGGTACATGGGAAGTTAGGTGCTTGCTGGGAGGGTGATGATTTGGAGAAAGGGTTAGCAAGATGAGAGGTGCGGATAACGAAGAATCAGTAAGTACATTGCTGAGAAGGACTGGAGGGCCCATGTATTGCAGGGGCACTAATATGTCTGGTGATATTATGATGTTCTTTTGCTGTTCTCAACAATTTGGGTGTAATAACTGCAATAATAACACTGTGATAAGCACTTCAGTTAGATTAGCTCACTTAGTCTTTACAGATAGCTTCTGAAATAAGAACAATTATTTCCAGTGAGAAAACTGATGCTTTGAGGCTAGAAATTTGCCCAAATGTACATTGCTGATAAATGCTAAAAATAATATTAACTCAAACCAAAGCAATCTGACTTAGAGACTGAGCCTACATTGGGCTGCTTAGGTTTAGAGGTATATTATTTTAATCAGACACTTGTATGATTAAAGGCCAAAAATGATAAGAAGTTTCAGTAATGCAAGGGGTTCAAACTGTTCCCTTGGGTGCTGGAGCTGTTCATGGTAATTAGCCATGCAACTCAGGCTGAATGAGGAACTGAGGCCAGGAGGGTCTTGGGGGACAAAGGAACAGAGGGTTCCTGAATCTGGGGAGAGGTTATGGGAAGTATATGAGTGCATCTTTTTAGGAAGAGGAGATTATGGTCAGGGGAGAGATGATGAAGTTGTCTGAGGTGATACATTTCTGAGTGATGACAGAGTTCAAATTGTCACCATTGGTATAAGTAGCTGGAAAAATGAAGTAGGAAAAATGAAGGATGCAGGAAGATAAGAGAAATTACAGAAATTATGGTGGATTCCTATTTATAAAGAACTGTTTGTTAGGGGATAATTTATTTCTGAATAATAGGTTCATTGAGCAGATATTTATGTTTCTGCTGTAAGATGGACGTGTTCCAGGATGTCAGGAGATAGCAGTGGGTAAAACAGACCAAGTTGCTTCCCTCATAGAGTTTACATTCTAATGTCTATATGCCAGTGATATAAGTACAATGATAAGTGCCTCAGAGAGTAATTAAGCAGGGAAAGGAAATAGGCATTTTCAGGACAAAAGATGTTACTATTATAAAGGGTGATCAGGGACCAGTTAGGAACCTGTGTAGCCAAAAGGATTGAGTGATCATTTATAGGAATGGGGAAAAGTGTGTGGGAGATGTGACATTTTATTGGGGTCTGAGAATAAAATATTAGATTTTCAATCAATTAATTTTGAGATGCTCATAAGACTTCATGAAGAACATTGAATACTAATTAAAGATTGAAAGTAAGGTTCTGGTTTTCACAGAGAAATTCAGAAATCTGGGTGAGAGGTACAAATTTTGGGATTGTGTAGCTGGTATGTAAAGCTATAAAAATGAATGTAATCATTGAGAGGGGAAGTTGAGACATAAAATCCTCAGTTGACTGTATGCAGGGACACTACTAAAATACAGGGATATGAGTAAAGTCCAGCAAAGAGATTGAGAAAAGTCAACCAGAGGAAAAGGAGGAAAACCAAACAATTATGTCAAGCAAGCCATGTGAAGAACATGTTTCAAGATGGAGGGTGATCAATTAGGTCAAATATTACTGAGGAGTAAAAGAAAATGAGAATTTGAGAATTAGCCATTGAATTCGTCAATGTGGACATTAATTAATGGCCATGACAAATCAGTCTGATTGGTGATGGTTTGACAGAGAAGTGAGAAGATGAAATGGAGAAGGAATATCAACACATCTTCCTAGTTTCTCTATCAAGCAGAACAAAGAAATATCGTCAGCAGTTGGGGAAACATGTAAGATCAAGGGAATTTTTTCATGTTTAAGGTGGAAACAGTTGCAGTGTATTTCAGGGTGAGGGAAGGGAGACACCAGAGAAGGGAGAAATTGTGATTCTGAAGAGAGAGAGGGACAGTTGTTGGCGTATTGCTGAAACATAAGGGAGAGGAGGTGAGATCCAGGCGCAGGTGAACGGGTTGCTCCTGGGAGCACAGTCTATTTATAGTTGCAATACTAACTCCATTGAGAGACTAGAATGCTAGCTGATTGGTGGCAGGGATACAATTTACTCTGGATCTGCAGATGCTGAGTACCGCCAAACATGGTGTAAATTCTGATAAGTAATGGTTAATGACATTGAACATGGGAACTTCATACAGTGGAATCACTCTTCTATTGTCAATAACATGACTGACTAGCTGAAAGAGTGATGTTAATAAACTGAGAATTAAAATTCTGTGTGGTAACCAACAACATAGATATTTCATATGACTTTCACCTTCAGAAATAAGACTCCTTTATTGAAAACAACAGTCTGTGTAATGGGGGTTATTACCATTCTCTTCCAACCTCCATCTCTTCTACTGAAAAAAAAATCTGCTTTTTACCTATATTGGTGTTCTAACTATATTTCATGGTTATTTAAAATTTCTCCCGGATAGTTTATTTTTGTATATAGAACTTATTTTTGCAAACAGAGGGAAATTGCATATTCTTTTATTTTTTTATTTTCAGAAAATAAGGTATGTGAGAGTAGAAAGAAATCTGAAATGGGAATCAGGACACTGTTTCTTACCTTGGCTGTGCCACTAACTCTCTGGGAATTGGTTTCCTCTCTGGAAAATGAAGCAGTTGGCCCAGAGGATCCGCGAAGTCCCTTCTAAATCCAAGTTATGAAATCATAATAACAATCTAAATAATTCAGAAATTCACAGCTGATGCCTTTTATTTTTATATGCCCATAGTATTCTGTGTCAAGATAAGTCACATTTATATTGTTGAGAGGGTTACCAATCACCCATGCGTTAATATCTTACAGGGCTATTGTGAAGATTAAAAGAGAAAATGTGAAGGAAATTCACAAACTGTAAAGTGAAATACTGTCAGTTATTAATAACACATAGACACTGAAATATTACATCCATTACTCTCATCCAGATTCTGCTTTTGCTATATGGCCTTTGGGACATCAAATAAAGCTGGTACCCAAGAAATGCAAATAGGGAAGGAGGAGGTTTTACTTATAGAAAGCCTACAATGGCCTTTTTAACTTTCGTGGTGGTATGGAAAAATGGCCTTGTGCTACTGCAGGAATAAAAGACTTTAAGACCTGGGGAAAGGCATTGACTGAGATAAGCAGAAGGGCTGGATGTAATAGTATTACTTTACTATTAAATATATACCTTTGCTGGGGTAGCATGGAAAGAAACATCATCAGGTGTTTAAAAATTCTCTGTTATTTTAAAAATAAAATAAAAACTGAGTAAATTATAATTAGTTAATGTGATAGTTCTAATTTAAGCTTAAATCAACAGTCTAACTTAATTGTAATCTATTGTCATAATTACATTTTTACTGCCAAGCCCTCTGGCAATCTGTACTTTTTTTGTAATAAGAATTGTGCCTCCCTGCTTGATAGATTGTTGGAAAGAATATACTCTAATAGCAACGATTTTAGATTTGCACATATTTCATTTCTTCAGAGCAGTTTCACAGCTATCTCGCGCTAATCCATTAGCTACATGCCCAAGCAAGTCACTTCACATTTCAGTGCCAGTGTCCTGATCTGTACAATGGAGATCATATTAGTATTCTACTCAAAGACTTGTGTGAAAATTAAATGAGTTAATAATCTATGTAAAACATTTAGGGCAGTGCCTCGTACATAGTGAGCATGTCACCGTAGAAAACATGTTGCCATTTATTCTAATTACCATTATTATTACTATTCCCTCTCAGTGGTTTGAAGATTATACATGGGTTAAGTCCTAATGCCATTTTCCAGTAGTCCCAATGATTCATCAGTCTTAAGTGTTAGAAAGTCAAATGTCTGTAAAGGTGTGTAGCTCTAGTATAAACGAATACAACATGCTAGGGGTGATTGTGGCAAATTGAACAGCTCACACCTCTAAAACCAGCAGCCCCTACTTAGCCCTAGGCGATGCTGATAGTCGGGAACACAGTCCTAGTATTTCTATACTGTCCAATTTCTCAAGAAGGTAGAAATTTAGATTTTTATTTCATCTCCTGATTTTAAAAAGATTGGTAAATTATGTAATTTTTGGTAAAACATGAGGCGGGTCCACTAGACACAAGCCTGGGGTGGGCTTGGAACAAGGGTCTGCAGCGTTCTTATGGGCTCTCATCACTGTTGTGTGCATATTCATGATAAAACCCTAGCTGACTATAACAATTGGAAAAGCATAGTTAATTGGAGGATTGAGACCCCAGTAAAAATAGATATGTGAGCTTATCAGTGGGTATTGATAACAGATGAACTGGAAAATCTAAAATAACTGATGACTATCAAAGAGGCACTGTTTGGATACCAGGGGCATCATTTAAAGAATTGGGGGATGCCCAGATTCCTTAAACTTCTGGAAGAAAGAACAAAGGACAGGAAAGTAGGCAAGACGATAGGAAGTATAGCTAAGGGACAGAAAAATGCCAACTCCCCCACAAAACAAAACAAAACAAAACAGGTCTTCCAGACACCAAAGCCCATGCTTTCCTACACTATCAGGCTGCTTCTGAATTAAACTAACAATTGCTCAGCTTCTTCCAATCTTTGGAACATTAGCTGAGCCTTGCTTGGGGCTTCCGATATAATATAATACTTCCCTGCACTTCAAGTCCAGGTGGTGAATATTGATGTTCTGCCTGTTTATGAAGGTAGGTGCTGAAGAAACCATTTTAGAGCCAGAAAAAATGTGATTCTCTGACCGCGTTGACAGGAACAAACGCTTGTCAGTGATGCAGCAAAATGACTCAACTTTGATGTGATTCAACTTTATGGAACCTACTGTTCTTTATGACTTTAAAAAAAAAACATTTAAAATCACTTAAGTCCCAATGCTTTGATGATTCCTTTATCACAGAAGGAGCCTCCTGGATAATTGAAAAGGGATGAGTCATAATGAGTTTTCACCCATGCATGTTGCCTCTCATCACTAATTCCACCGATATCCTATAGGGAACATAAAGAGCCTCTCATCTCGCTGATTGGTGGCATAAAAAGGCCTACATCTGACACCTAGGGCTTGACTCTGCCCTTTTTGAACTGGATGGGCTTGCCTAGGGACAGAAAGGAGAAGGCCTTTGTTCTCTGACCCCTCTTCCAACAAAAGCTCTAATCCAGTCAATTTTATCCCTGATGGATTGGAGAATACCCAGATGCCCTGCTCCCTCACTATCTTTCCTGACATTTGTTCCACATTTGCACCTGCTCTCGGTTGCTATTCCACTGGGACTGTTAGAGGGCTTACATAAACATGGTGCAATTTCACATTTACTGCAAAAGGTCTCTTTGTTCTTGAAATACTAGCTATTCCATCATCAGTGCACCTGATATTTAATCATAAGGCAGTTTTACATTTCAGTCCCACAGGCAATTGAAAAATGAGTGTTTAAAAATAATGCAAACGACCTAGGGATCTTTTTCCTCTTCAATGTTTGCATCCTCAAAGCCTACTGCCCCAAATGACTATAAAGTACCAAATAAATGTTTACTGAACCGAATCAAAATCTTAAGCAATTGTCATTCCAGAAATGTTTGTATACATTTATGGGTTTAAAGCCATGTTTATACTTGGATAACTTCCTGAATTTGGGGGAGTCTGACTAGGACACTGTTAAAAGAATGTAATCCTCCATATAAACTTACATGGAATAGAGAATTGTGGTGACTAGAATCATCTGGAAGCACAACCAGAATTCAACATGTAAGGGAAACAAAGGCTTCTATAATAACAGGAAGGAGAAAAAGCTGTCACGAAGGTTGTGCTCATTAGAGGACAGGTACAGGGCGTTAAACTCACTGAATTGAAGAATGTCTTTCATTTCTCAGTCTTCAATTCTTCTGGTTCAAGGATGATACTTATTTTGTTATGAAATAATTCGTAGCAGCAAGTGAGTAGCACTGTGGAGTGTTGGAGCTAGAGGTAAAAGAGTAAAAGGAAAAAATCAATACTACTGATCCCGATTATTTTTTTTAAATTGGTATTTTGTTCATCATGGATTTTACTCGTTATTTTTTATTTTTAAAAGAGACATTTTATTAAAATACTCTGATCACTGAATTTTTTGATCCCCCCCTTAAAGTTTGCACTCCAAATTTTGCCTTATCCTAGTTCTGGCCTAGGATGTGACGGTAGAAATGTTATTTCTGGCTAATATAATTTAGAGAAAAATTAACTGCACATTTAATGTGATGCTTTTTCATTAAGAAACTAATGTAAAAAAGTTGATCTATTATTTTTCATATGGGAGGGAAATATATTTTAGAAAGATGTCTATCAGAAATAATGTTAAAAAAGCCTATTAGAAAATGCTTTTAGTTATAAGTAATGGCATATTCCACTTACAGAAGCTAAAATTATGAATCTGTTTTTCTCACGTAACATGTGGACTGGAGGTGGCAGCTATGAGATTCCTTCTTTTGGTCTCTGAATGCTTGTTGCATGCTTTTGATGCAGTAAGAAGGAGTAAGAACCTTGTTAAAGAAACACGTATATATCCTTAGTCTTTGAGATTCTGCTGCAGAACCCTTAGGCTTCGAGATTGTCCTTAAACATGCCTGAGGGAGAGGAAATAATGAAAACTGTGCATAAGATCCTAACAGATAACTCAAAACTCATTTGTTTTTACTTTCCTAACTTTTCTTTTTAATTTTGTTGGGTGTTCCTAAAAAGACTTAGGACATTCCTTTCAGGGCCCACCTTATAATTACTTTAATTAACATGTTTGTGAATATCTAATTATCCTTATTCTAATTATGTTTTCTCTGCATGTCACAGTCACTCACTTTCATTGCCACGTAGCTGCAACATCTGCATCAGCAATTTTCCTTTTTTAATTATTTACCCTCCTTACTGTGCTTAGAGCAGAAACATATGCATCAATGATTTTGTCACAAAGCACCCACCCTTGGAACCACCACACAGTCGAAGAACACTGCCAGGATTGCAGAAATGAAACCTGGGACCCTCTGACTCCTCCCCTGTCTCTAATGCAAAGCTTATCAGGTTCACTCCCTTTGAAGTAACGGCCAGGTGATGGGAATGGGGTGTCACTTTTTCTATATCTGATTTCTTGCTCTCCTCTCCTTCCAGCAACCTCTTCATTCACCTCTCCTCAATTAAATTGCCTGTGTTTAATTAACAATCATGTGATTTCTCTCCTTGATTCTGTTGATGTTTGAATTACATTAATTGCATTTTGAATGTTAAGTTCTGTCAAGTTCCTAAATAAAGCTGTTTGCCCTGGTGTGCTATTTCCTTTTAAAAATATTACTGAATTTGGTTTGCATATATCTTGTTTAGGATATTTTCATTTATATTTTGAGTGAGATTTATTCACAATTTTTGCTTCATTTCATGTGCATTTAAAGCTCTGAATTATCCTCTATGCTATTAGTTGTATTTTTTTGGTTTTATAATTTAAATGGTGATAGTTTGCATTGACCTAGATTATTTGGAACTGTATTTCTTAATTTCAAACGATGATGATTTTCTAATTATCTTATTCTTATTGATTTCTACCTAAATGGCAAAATTATCAGAGACCATATACAAGATTTCAATATGTTGAACGTTTTTGATGCTTATTTATTACCCAAAATATTACCCAGTTATTTTTTAAAAAATGTTCTCCGTATTTAAAAAATGTTTATTCTGCAGTTGCTGGGTAAATTGTCCTATATATGTTCAGTAGGTAAAATTAATTGTGTTCTTCAAATATTCTATATCCTTACTGAATTTTTTCTGCATGTTCTATCAATTACTGAGAGAGATGTGCTAAAAATCCTCTAATATGATTGCGGAATTGTTTATTCCTTCTTTTGCCTTTGGGAAGTCTTTGCTTTAAAGATTTGAAGCTACTTTTATTAGGGGCAAAAAATGAGAATTTTTATATCTTCCTGGGAAATCAAGTACATTATCTTTTTGATATATACTTCTCTCCAGTAATGTTTTTATCCCTAACATTGACTTTGATACCAGTGTAGTGACTCCTGCTTTCTTCGGTTACGGTGTCTTCATGATCTTCCATTCTTTGTTTTTCAAGTTGACTATATCCTTGTCTTATGAACAACATATAAAATTATTTTACAAATGCAATCTAACAATATATGTCTTCAAATTGGAATATCTAGTTCATTAATTTTAATGTAATCACTGATATGTTTTTGTTTAAATTTGTAATCTTAGTGTTCTATGTTCTCTCTCTCTTTTCTTATTCACTTATTCATTCTATTATTTCTATTATTTTTCTTCCATGTGCTTGAAGACGAACCATCTTCTTTTACTGTTCTCTCCATGGCTACCTAGAGATTAGAGCATGTGTCCTTAGCTTATCAATGGCTGGCATTAATTTAGAACTTTTACTTGGGCAATGCAGTGATATTGGAATCCTCTAACTCTATCCTCTTCCAACCTATATGTTATTGTTGCCCTGTATTTCATTTTAGCATATATATCAATTTTGAAGGGAATTATTAATATTGATTTATTCAGTCAATATGGATTTAGATTTTTTCTGAAATGTGTTATTTCAACATTTCTTTTTCCTTTTCTACCTCTGATCTCCCATCTGGGATATTTTCCTTCTGCCTATAATATACCTTTAGTATTTAGTGTGGGTGTGATGAATTCTCATTTGCCTGAAAATCTATCTGTGGTTACCTCAATTCTTGTATTACATTTTTATTTGGAATGAAATTTTACATTATCTGAGTTTTTTCTTCATCATTTTGAATTTATTCTATGTTTTCTGAATCTCATAGTTTTTGTTGAGGAGTCAGTGGATACTCTAATTGTTTCCTCTTAAAAGACAGTGAGTTAATCTCTCTCTCTCTCTCTCTTTCATTTCTTTAAGCTGTTCAAAAAATTTGCTTTGAAGTTCTCAAGGTTCATTGGTTCTGTGGCTTGATGATTTTTAATCATTTTGAAAAAAAAACCTCTGCTATAATCTCTCCATTGCTCCTTCTGTCCCTTCCTCTCTTCACTGCTACTTCAAATATATGTATATTAGACCTTATGGGCCAGATGCTATGCATCTATTTCTTTCTCTTATTTTTATTTTTATGTGCTCTTCTCTCTTTGTATTTCTTTCAAAGCATTTTTTCCTGATTTATATTCTGGTTCACTAATTATCTCTTCAGCAATGTATAATCTGCTATTAAACCCTTTTATTGATTTCTTATTTTTAGTTATTTTTTCAGTTTAGGAACACATTTGATACTTTTTCAATAGTCTCTAGTTTTATGCTAAATTTTAAAAATCTGGTCTTATTTCTTGATCACAGTATGTATAGATTTTTAAAAAGTCTGTTATGGTGCTTAAGTATATTAAGCCCCTATGGGGTCTTTTCTGTTGCCTGTTGTTTCTGCTGTTTTTGTTCATATTGTCCACTGATCCTCATGTGCCCTGCTGTTTACAATTATATACCAGACATTACATTTGCAAAATTGTTTGTAGAAATAATGCCTGGCCTAGGGTAATGTTACCCTCTACCTCTGCCAGATACTGTAGGGTACTGCCAATTTAGGAAGACTTTAATCCAACTTTAGAGATTAAACAGGTTTGATACTGAGCTGTAGTCCCTGTGAAACCCTGTCTACTTTCTCTTTCTTCACTCTTACCCCTAGTTGTAAGGGGTGCTTTTCACTGTTTCCTTTTGTGGCCCCAACTCAGTGGAATGGGAAAGGATTAGGGTCTCCTTTGGCGGGTTGTGGCTTCTGAGCTTTATCCCTTTGGCCTCAGAAGATGAGCCCAAAGTCTTAAGCTTCTTAGCTATTCTCTCTAAAACTCATAAATGTTGCCAAAGAAAAGGAGCTTGAAAAGCTAACTAATTTCCCCCAAATCTGTGCCCTCCCATGTCATGTCCTCATAGTTCACTGTCGCGTTCACATTATGGTGTCTATTTTTTCAATTATTCCAAGTGAGAAGGTAGATTTGAATGACCTAGTCTGTTCTTATCAGAGGTGGCTTCCTCAGGTGAATATGTGTATATACTTTTTCCCCAGGTATTTTATGTTACGGGTTATTCCTAGAGTGTCATTGTCCATTTATTAGTATCCCTAGGAATGTGTGAAATACACTTTGACCAAAGTTATATTTTAAAAAATTTAGCCATGGGACATAAATTCTATAGACTGTATTAAATACTCAAGGATTCCTAGAAATCTGAAACTTTCAACTCTGCTCATCTCACTTGTAAATGATTATAAATAAGTAAACCCTCCTAAACTGGTAGGTCAAATCATGAGGTACAGCTCGTTTCTGTTTCTAGACTGCCCATCTCCCCAAAGGGTTAATTCTTAGATCAGTGTTTGGTTTAAAGAAACATTGAACAGAAAATACAGAGTGCCCATATACTCTTTTCCCTCCTGCCCTCAGTTTACCATATTATTAATATTTTGCAATGATGTGGCACATTTGTAACAATTGATATACTAATATTAATAACATTATTATTTACTAACTTTCAAAGTTCACATTAGGGTTCACCTTTTGTTATTGTATAATTCTATGGGCTTTGCTAAATGTATAATGTCATGTATTTACCACTGTAATAATATACAGAATATTTTCAGTGCTTTTAAAATTCCCTGCTCTCCACTTATTCATTCTTCCATCCCACCACTTCCTCCTTTGCTCCTGCAACCATGATTTGATCTTTTCACTGTTTCCATAGTTTTACCTTTTCTAGAATGTCACATAGTTGGAATCATACAATATTGAGCCTTTTCAGGCTGATTTCCTTCACCTGATGTATTTTTTTGTAGCTTGATAGCTCATTTTTTTTGTTGTTGCTAAGTAATATTCCACTGTGTGAATGTGCCACAGTATTTTTAACCTTTCACTTATTGAACGACATCTAGGTTCCTTCCAATTTTTGGCAATTATGAATAAAGCTGTTTTAAACATTACTGTGCAGGCTTTATGTGGACATAATCCTTCAATTTATAGGGATAAATACCTAGGAACATAATTACTGGATTGTATATTAAGATTATGCTTTGCAAGAAACTCCTAAACTGTTTTCCAAGGTGGCTGTACCATTTTGCATTCCTACCAGCAATGAATGAGAGTTCTTGCTGCTCCACATTCTTTCCAGCATTTAACATCAGTGTTTTGGATTTTAGCCGTTCTAGTAGGTGTGGAGTGGTATCTCAGTGTTGACCTCCACCTACTTTTACAAAGCGGAATTTTTAGCCCTTTTTGACATTTTTCTCTCCTTCAGCTCCTATCTCCTGTCTCTTCTTCAGATTTTCCTTCTACACATCTTTCCGTTTTATTTACTTTCCGTTCTCATAGCTGCTACCCTCATCTAATCTGTCATCACATCTGGATTACCTCAAAGCTCTCTTGCCCCCTAAATAATGCAACTATAGTAGTCTTTTCCTAAAGCAGAGCTGAACATGTAACATCATGGCCAAAATGTTCTGGCAACTTGCCAATAGATTTACACTGCGCTTAAGATAAAGCCAAATATGTCGTCATGACAGACGATGTTCTATATTGCTGTTCTCTACTTACTTCTTCAATCTCATCTGGTGCCATGTCCCTACGTGCTCCACAGTGACCAATCTGGTCTTGTTGAGAGCCTAGAATGCGCTATTTTACGACCTCCCATTTCTTCTGCTAATTATGACCTTCGTCCCTGCCACGCCCCATTTCACTCCGCTCCCTCTGACTAACTTACTCCTACCCATCCTTCCATTCTAAGCACAGCTATTATATCTTAGGAAAGCTTCCCCTGAGCTCACCAAAGGAGGTGGGTTTTCCTATTATCCTTGCATGATACAATGTCTATTATATGAAAGTTGTAACAGCGTTATGTGTTTTTATGATTGTTTGGTTGATGTCTGTCTCCCACATTGGATTCTATGTTTGAGGAGCAGTTTTCATGTTTGTTTATTTAGTTAGCTGTTCACTTATTTTAAATCAGTATTTTCCCAGCAACTAACACACTGCCTGGTACAAACATGCCCCATAAAAGCATGTTGAATAAATGCTGTGTCCTAGTTGACAGTGTGATTTATTCATCAGACATTGAAATTTATGAGCTATAGAGTCAGACACATCTAACTGGCAATAGATACAGCAAAAGAGAAAAAGAGGAAAGAAATGGTAAACTATCATTTTAGATGCATGATGTTTTCTTATTCTTTTCACAGTTAAGGAACCTATAGGGAGGTAACAGCTATTTAAGAAAAACTTACTGTATCTTAAAAATGATGGTAATGTTTTCTTTTTTTAAAAAATCTTCAATTAAAAAGAAATCTGGTGTTCTTATTTCCCCCATAAATCTAAGAGGCTTTTTAGTTTTAATACCTGCATGAAATACAGAATCTGTAGTTTTTAGTTGGCCCTGTCCTCATGCATTAATGCTCCCTTAATCATGATGCCTCTCTACATGCGTTACCCCCAAGTTAAAAGAACACAAGTGTATGCATGTCTATGGCCCAACAGGTTACAAGAACATAATAGAAAACAGCCCATTGTCATCCTTTCAAGCCCATTCCCAGATGTCTCTTCCATGTACTAAGGCGATTTGCATGTGCTGAGATTTTGGCTAAACCTCTAACCGCATTGTGCCTTTAGAGTCTTTCTAACTCTTAATAAAAGCTCTGCATTTCCTCTGAGATTGGCAACGTAGCCAGCATAGGCCTCTGTACCTGGAGGAAGACTCTGAATTATTTATTAATTGAGGCATTGAGAAAGATGTGTGCTTTGGGACGTTTCTTACAGGAAGCATCACAAAGCCTTTGGAGGTGCACCCTTAAGCTCTGGTGGAGTCACAGTGAAGTCTCCTGGTAAAGCTGCCTTAGCCTGAAGATGTGTGTTCACCTTCAAAGCTTAATTCCCTGCTGGAAATGGGTGAGGATAGACTAGAATGAAGAGGGCTATTGACAAAGACTTTGGATAAACATTGTTTATTTCAGTGGAGGCTGGCATTCACGCAGCCATCCGTTTATCCATTCCTTTCAAAAGTTCTGAAATAAGTTTGAGCACCAGATATGTACAAAGTGTGGAACTAGCCATGCAAGATATAAAAATGATTTATTTATCTTAAAAATTGTAAAGGACAATATATATGCAGTGAACTATGTACTGTGTATGGAAAAAGTCTAAATTATGAGTGTGCACCGGACACAGGTATCATGGTGCCCCACAATTTTGTCCTCAGTATACCTATTTTTCACTTGGCTGGTGATTTTCCAAATTTACAGAGAGGAGCTCCAGGGAGGGACTCTGGGCTGTGGGGAGGAGGTGGTCAAGAGGCAAATGAGTAGACAGGCTTCAGTCTCTCACCTCCCTGCTCTTTTCACTGCAGTAGTTTTGTTTGCTTTACACATTGTGTTCCTTCACCTGATTTCATGGACAGGAGCTCGTGACTGACATATTTGGAAAATTATGATCTGGGAAATACTATCTCTCCTAGTTGTACTACTCACTGCCCAGTAATACAGAAGTTGCCATTGTTGGCATGCCTTTTCTTCCCACTTGAAAAGCCCATTCCACTTTTTCTATGTACCATACACCTGCCCATGGAAGACCCCTCTTCTAAGGGTCAGTTGCAATGAAACTTCCTTAACTCTCACCTGTATCTGTAACTGTTTTGTTTTAATCACCAAAGAGTTGAGGACAACTCTAGGATCATGTTGTGTCTTTGGTAGGTATTTGCCGGCTGAATGAGTGTGCATTTAGCTTTAATGAGGAATATTAATTCACTCTGGCCAGGCTGACAACTATTAAAGCTCTTCTCAAAGAAGTACAGTTTCTAAGGAAAGGTGGCCTTTGTTATAATCTACTTTGTTCCCTAGGAACAACCGAGTAAACTTTTTGCTGTACACATACCTACTATTGAGGAATAGAAGGGAAATTAAGTTGAATGAGACATAGTTACTGCTTCTATAAACTCACAGTTCAGGGGAGAAAGCATCACAAAGAGAAAAAACACTGCAGCCTATGATAAGAATTAAAATCAAAGTAAAAAGTGCAATGGTAAATGGAGATTCGTTTTCTCTGAAGGGGAACCCTAGCAGGCCTGATGGAGGAAGCACTGCCTAAAGACTGTGCAGAAATTCAATAGAGGGAAATGAGATCAGGGTCCCGAAGGCTCAGGGGATACTGTGGGAAAGGCACAGCCTCAGGAAATGGTAGAAATTACTTTTGATGCAATTAATTGCATGTGAGACCACAGCACCAGGTAAACAGAGATGGCATGAGTGGTAACATGGAAAAACCTGCGGCAGCCAGTTCATTCAGGATATTTTATTTGATTTTATGTGTGGTTGAGCCATTGAATATTTTGAGAAGAGTGATGTAATATGACCAGCTTGGGTTTGGGATTCACTTTGGGGACAAGATACGAGAGAAAAAAGCTCGTAGGAAACTACTGGCCTGCTGCTAAGCCTCAATGATGACTGGACCGAGAGCAATAGCAAGGAAATCTGAATGAGGAATGAGGGTTAGAGATGCTTCAAGAATTTGAGAACAGAATTTGATGCCACTTGGATGTGGTAGAGAAAGGAAATACTTTAATAAAAAGATAAAGTACTTGAAGATGGCTCCAACATTTTGAGCTGTTGGTGACATCTTCAAGTACTTTATCTGGAATGGTGATTTAATTTATTGAGTTGCTAAATGTAGCAGAGGGAATTTGGGGGTAGAGAGGGAGAACTAGTGCCTATTGGTTGCCCACGATGAGCTGTCTCACAGGTGATCAAGCATGCATGGTTTGAATCAGGAATGGGCAGCATATTTGACCCAGGAATGGGAATCATTGCCAAAGAGTGGTAATTAAGTCATGGAGAGTAGAAGGCAAAGAGAGAGCCTAGAAACCTTAAAGATATCTATGAAGTGTCTGGCTGAAAAAAGGATGCTAACTAACCCAAATCATGACACAGAGAAAATACTTTATCAAGGATGCCAAGAGAGGGATTTATGAATAGCATATAGGATGAGCTAATGAACAATGTGAAGGCTGGAATTTGCTAATCAGGCAGATATTAATGATCTAGAAAAGTAACTTCCCTAGAGGGAATAGAGAGTGAAACTCAGATTGCATGAGGTTGAGAAGTTAATAAAAGGGGAGAGATGGGATAGGAGCTTTCAGATGGAGCAGGTTAGAGGGCTGATTTTTGAAATAGGCTTTGAATGTATTTGTAAGTGAAGGAGAAGGAATGAAAGAATCATCACAGAGAATCAACTACACATAAAATTAATTCTAATCATACTGCAGAAATAAGTAGATATAAGCAAATGAAAGTGGGGCTCTGCCAGAAAACAGATGCAAAGGATAAGAACAGTGGAAAACAGGTCAATTTAACATCAATGGGCATCAGAGAGCCCTGCCGGAAAAGGATATTCGGCTCAAGTAGTTTTGATCACAGCAGTTTTGGTCACATCTGGTGTGCACACACTTGGAGGGAAACCAACTAGCAATAGGGTTATCTCCAAGGAAGGAGTAAGGAGGGACTAAACAAAAGAGCCTGGGCACCAGCCACTCCCCATATTATGATGACATGATAATGACAGGAAGTGTGGCCTGATACGGTTCCAGCGCAGGAACCTGGAGGAAGTCCTCGGCAGGAGCCTGGATAGAGTGAAGAGAGAGAACAAAGGAGGGAGGGGTTTGGAGCATTACAAGAGCGCATACACCCAAGCTAGTGTTCTGAGATTTTCCAGGTATTACAGGCTTGTTACCTCACTCTGATTCATTCAAAATCAGTGTTAAATTAGAAACCATATAATTGTGAAACCAGATCATTCACTGTTTCACTAGTCAGAATTACTGATTGGAGTAAACCTTGAACAGGAGAATGAGGACATGTGACTTTCCTGGCAACCTGGAAAGGAGATTTGGTTCCAAAAAGCAAAAATGGAGAAGAGCCTGCAACTGAGGTCACACTCCCTGTCCAGGAGGGCTGGGGGCTTACCCACTGAAGGGGTTGCGAGAGGTAATCAACAGATGGGGAGATGTGTAAGTTATGAGAGACTGAGGGGAGATGGTTGATTAAGACGCCTCTTAAGATGAGGAAGGCGATTCAGTCAAAAACATGGGTAAAGAGCAAGTCCCTGAATTTAAAACGAAGCAGAAAAAATGGCAAGAGGATACAGTAAAAGAGTGATTTAGAAAATCATTGAGGTTGAAAGGAAGGAAGCTCAGAGATCCATTGTCCTTGGACTTCTCTGCAACTTTTGATGTGAGTAAGGGTTTAGGAACTTGGGAAGAACTGAAAAAGGTTTTCAACTATTTCTGTGGGGCATTCAGTAGAGTGTGTATGGGTGGGTTACTAAGACTCATGAGCAAGGAGCGCAGAATGTAAAATGCTAGAGAGGGCAGCTGAGGAAGGCAATGCAGGCCAGGAAAGGACCAAGAAATGAGAAGGTAAAAATCCCGAGGCGGAAGGATGAGCTCAGTTGTGCTTAAAGAGTGGGACCATGATAAAAGAGTTGAAGGACTGCATTTTGCTTTTCAAGAAATACTATCCTGTGCTTCTTCATTCAGCTGGGTTAAGGGCTCCTTCAATTATCTCAGGCTCCTGCCACTAAGAGGAAACACGGCAAGGTTGAAAGAGAAATTCAAATCTCCAGCACAATTGCCCAAAAGAAACGTAATGTAGGCTTCGTAGGTACTTTTAAAATTTTCTAACAGCCACAAAAACAACAGGTCTTAATAATGTATTTTACTTAACACAATATATCTAAAAATGTATCATTTCAAATTATAATCAATGTAAAATTAATTTGCATTCTCTTCTCACTAAGTCTTTCAAATCTTATACATGTCATTTGCTTTTAGCACATCTCATCTGGGATGCTAAATCTTTTTTCAGAAACACTTGACATATACATATATGTCATGTAATTTACTGTTGAAAAAGTAGATTCATATATCCAGGTTGTTACAAACATAATTAAAATTTTTAAAGTTAAGTTTAAATTTATATAATTAAAATGAAATAAAATAAAAAATTCAGTTTCTCAGTGGCAGAGGCATATTTCAGTGCTCAGCAGCCACATGTGGCCAGTGGCTGCTGTTCTGGACTGTGTGGTCCCTGGGTAATTGCTACCATTATCAAGCTGTTATTGACCAGTATTGGGTTTTATGTATTATTTTACAGAAATTAATAGGTGAGACTTGGACTCTGCCTTTTGGAAAATAAAACCATGAAGGCGTGAGTGTGTGGGCATCTAATTCTCATTGCTTCAGAAAATGCTGGGAGACATACATATGCCAACGTTGCCGTAGCTTATCACGAAGAAGGTGCTCATGTTTTTATCTCATATTTAGATGATTTATAAAAATGACCTCTCTTCTAAAGTTACAGCCCTGCCTTAAGCATTAACATGCAAATCATGATAACTGTGTTGTCAAATTATGCCATTTTCTGAGTCCTTTTGCTAGACTGTGGACTATTGATAAGAGGCTCCTTAAAATTATCTTCCATTTTCACTAGTTTTAAAAGCATTTGGCTCTTGTTCTTGCACTGATTAGTAAGCCTGGGTAAAGGAACTGATGGCAAGGAGAGAGACCCGTGTTGTTGTTAGTGTGATTTATACCCTTGCTGTCTCGTCTGTGTGTAGCTCATAATCAATTTGCACATAAAGTTGATTGAGCTCTCTGGGAATATTTAGATGAAAGAAACTCTGTAAATGCCAGGTATTTATTATCTTCATTATGGTCATATAATGTGGTAATAACAGAAATGTTACAATTGATTTAATGGAGCTCTGTAATTTGAAGCCAAGTCTTTAGAGTTATTATTGTGAACTTATTTCTTGAGTTTTTATATTATTTCATGCATGCTGTTTCATCTATGAGCTTTCGTGTATAGTGACCAGACGCAGAGTAGATCTGTTTTTTTTTCTTTGAGTTATATCACTGTGTCCTACACAGACAGTCCACAAAAAACAATTGCATATATTATCTGTTATGACTCACTTGTAAAGTCAGAAGGACTGTGTGATCAGCTCTCTTTTAGAGATGAAAAAAGTGAGGCCTAGAGATACGTAGTTTAAGAGACTCCATTCATCCCCCAGCTATCTCCTATTACTCGCCTCTTCTTAATAGCCAATATACAATTAGTAAATGGCTGTGCAAAGACTAGTACTTATCCTTTTTAATCACAAATTCACAATTTCTAAATTATATATTAACAAGTGATGTTTCACAAAAGCAGTATAAAGGAATGGCTCACAGTACAAGCCCTGAGTGCAATGGCCCTGGTTCAAATCTCACTCTGCGACTCACTAGTTAGGTACCTTGGCCAAGGTACTCTCAAATTCCCCAATTTACTCATGTGTAAAAGGAGAAATAATAATTAAATGCACTTTTTAAACATTTGGCTGAATCTATTGCTCCACTTTGATTTGCTGTCAAAGAATACAGGTATTTCAAACATGTATATTGAAGAACTGGAGACATTAATATTAGGTGTTAGCACCACTTGACCTAAATGGCTGTGCCATTGGGGCACTTATTAGTTCTACTAACCTCATCCCAAGCCTCTCTGCTGCTTGGTTACTGCCTCCCAATGCTACTGGCCTCTTTTCAAAGCTTTGAACCTGCTAAGCTCTTTCTCTTCCACAGAGACTTTGCAGAGGTTGGTTGCCTTGGCCTACAAAGCTGTCTAATAGGCTTTTTGCTGGGCCCTCCTTCCCACCTCCACCCTTTCTCTGTCCTACTTATCTTCTGCCCTCCCTCCCTCACTCCCTTCCTTCCTTAATTTTTTCTTCGAGTCATTAAAAAAACAAACAAACAACCGTCATAGTTTTTTAGTGTTTGCATATTATTTGGTCACAAAGATCACACTGGTTAATTGAACTACTTCTGGTTTATTGTACATATTTCTTTCATCTTTTACAAAACTCTATTTAGACCTTTGATTATTTCTTATGTGATGGGAAATGGAATTACAAGATCAAAGAGCACTTTTTAAAAGACTTTGTACATATTGCTAGATTTCTTTCTGGGGCGATGATAACGAGTTACTATTCTTGTGACTGTGTTTGAGAACACCTATCTTCCATACTGTGAGCAGCAATGAATATCATTCTTTACAAACAATGCAATTTTATGGGCAACAAATAGTATTTTCTTACATAACTTACATTTATTTGTTTATACAGAAGTCATCAGATTTTCATGTTTATTAGACTTTTATATTTTGTCTTTTAGCAAAGGGCTTTTATTAATTTTATTTTGGTTTTATGTTTTTCTTATTAATATGTAAGACAAATTTTATGCTAAAAATGTTAGCCAGTTGTCTACAACGTTATTGCAACTATTTTTCCAATTTATTGCATGGTTTTTAATTTTGTTTATATTTTTGATGGATGTAGTTTAAAAATTTTTATACATTCAAGTTGACTAAACTTTTAATGGTCTCTTCTCACTCCCTTTATATGTACACAGCTCTTACATATGGTTAATTATGTATCAATTTTCTTGGATGTTTTAATTATTTTCACTCATAATTTAATTCTTTAGGCCATTAAAAATATATATTGGGGTATGTAACCACATGATATATTCTAATTTATCTAGTTCTTAGAAGAAAAAATAACTATGTTTTTGAATGATCCATTTCCTTCTGATTGGTTTGTGACATTTTATCACATATTCTGTTCTCACGCATCAAAGAATGCTAACTGAAAACCTATATTGATAGCGTTTTCCATAATTATAGCAGGTTTAAATTGTATTTTAATATCTAGTAAGATAATTTCTCTCTCATTTTTCCATTTTTTTAACCTGTTATTACTTGTTTATACTATCAAATAAAAACCGTTCTGTCAATCCTGGTCCACTGAATAACAGTCCTCAAAGGTATCCAGGTCATACTCTCTGTGACCATAAATGTCACAAGATATAGACAGAGTCCTTGTCTTAGTACTTAAATTAAGAACATTGAGATGAGGAAATTATCTTTGATTATCTATGTGGGCCTTGGAGTTCTTTTAAGCAACAAGCAGGGGGAGTTTAACAGAGAAGAAAGTCATGCAATGATTGAACAGATACTTGAAGAGGCTGCACTGCCGGCACTGAAAGCAGAGTAAAGTCTTCTCCCCTGCCTCCCAACATCTTCATTTCGGCCCATGGAACTGAGTTGGGACTGCTACCTCCAGAAATGTATGAAAATAAATGTGTGTTCTTTTAAACTATCCAGTTTGTGCTAATTTATTCCATAAGGCATGGGAAGCTAACGTATCAATTTCATTAAAAATGCTGGTGAGATATTAGTTTTTGAATTTTTGTCATTGTCAACCATTAATATCTGAACATTAGACATATTTAAATATTCAGTATTCCCTTCCAAGAAAACACATCTCTTCGTTTTGAGTGAAATTTGTAGCCTTTTGAGAAGTTTATTGAAATAACATTCCCAAAGAAAGAGATTTTCTTTTTGGATTTTTTTTTTATAAAGCAATTTTCTTGTGGATAAACATAGAGGGAAAATGAGTGTCATTAAGATTGGCAGAAGCTGGGCACTTAACAGGTCAACTTCTATAATATTATATATGAAACAAGGATTTGGTTCTTTGAAAGAGGTCAGCTTGATAAAAATAAACCTATAATTTCCCACCAATTATCTTATTCTTTTGAAAGACATTTCTGTAAGCAGGTTTTGTTCACTATATGATTATAGATGATGAATAAATGGAAATATAAAGCTGCATTATCTCTCTAAAAAAAGCAGCCATTTTCTACAACACCACATCAGAATCTACCTGAAATAGCTCTTATAGATTGAAAGCATGTTTTTCAAGAAATCATCATAATTCTGAGGTTTCTGGAATTTTATCCATGCTCATATTCTCTAATAAACATTTAATATTTTATTGTCTTTATTTTGATAATAAACTAATTACTTCAATGCAGACATTAAGAATTATTTCTTTGTGTTTTTCCAAAATATAGGTGGTAATTCTGACATCACAGTAAAATTAATTACACATAGATTTTTAACATGACTGTAGGAGACATTTTGGTCAGGTAACTTTTCTAGAAGGTGGTTTGAATCAGTGAACGTTAGAATCCTATAGAAAACTTAAAAAATGCAGATGCCTTGGTCTTCCTCAGCATTTGTATTTTTAAAAAGCTCTAGACATGGTTCAGGTTTGCACAGAAGTTTCCTCACCTTGGGTTATATTGTAAGCCCCGAGGATTTAGAGATTTTCCTGAACTGCCAATCACCCCAAAGGCCTGTTATTTGTCATTTCACTGAGGCCACTATGTAAATGTGTCTCATTCTCTTCAGGCTCGGAAAAGAACCTCCTTATCCTTCCTGCAGCTGGAAGTGCCCCTCCGAGTTTTCTTCTTTATAGGGAATCTTAATAAGGGTCGGATAGGGCAACTTAAAATGTTTAATCAATTTGACTTAATTTTATGGGGCAGTTTTTATGATAGTGCACTATTTGTGAATTGAGGATTAGAAAGTTCTCCAGTATGTCTCTTTTTCATGTCAGGAGTATATTGTTTCTAGTTTACGCCAGTATTGTGAACATTAGCTTAATGGGAAAATGGAAGATATTCTACAGTGTTATTTTGAGGGAAGGATGCATGGGAAGGATGCGTATCATCTTTTCTTTCTGACCTTCTAATCCTAAATCTTCTTTAAGGAATTTCTTTTTTAAACCCAGACTTCTCTTTAAAGACTTCTAATATACTCATTTTTTTCTTGCTTTTTAAAAAAATTTTATTTATTGGGGTGACATTGGTTTTACAGGTTTCAGATCAATTTCTATAATACAACCATATTCAATTTTCAAGGTAACCTTTCTTGTTTCTAATTGTGAGAGATTTGCAATCATTTTGATGTCTGATTTTATGATTTCTATTATGCTTCAGTTCTCACATTTTCTAAGTTTTCTGCCACAGGTATGAGGTTCTTTGGGGCTGAGAGGCTTTGTACTCCACACCGTGCTGAGAATATTGTCAAGTACAGTTTAAGTGCATGAAGCTCGATATTGAATTGAATAAAATAAAAACACCAATCTTCAGAAAGAAACTGATTTTATTAGTTTCAATTAACCAAACTGTCACTTCCTGATTTTCTTTTTATAATTAGAAAACCAAGAAAGACTAAAGAAAACAACCCCTGCTTCACGCAGTTGGTCCTCACAACATGATTGCCATTTTGGTGGTTTGAATAACTGCCTTTTTCACAAGGATGCATTTCAAAAGCTACTGTACTCATCTGTATACAACAAAACCAAACTTTTTAGTGATAGCAGCATGCTTCTGGTGTATATGTCTACATTCTAATATCTGTATTTGGTTCACATTGTGCGGGGAGGTGAGAGGAAAAAGCATTTACCATAATTATCAAGGCAATAACTAGATGGGAAACATTAACAGCAATGTGGTTCAAGATGATTTATAGTCTTTATTTTTTAAGATAATGTAAATCTTTGGTTAATGCATCACCTGTGTGGGTGATTTTTTTGGCAACACTGGCTAAATTTAATATTTATCATAAATGTAGTATTTGTTAAAGAAATGGCATTGCCCATGCTCTCGTTCATCTTTATGAAAGTGGAATTAAAATGTCTTTGCAGAGCACAAGATTCTTCTCTTTAAACTGCACGGGAGGGCTCAGTGAAAACTGGCTTTTGCCACAAGTCCCCTTCACCTTATCTTCCTTTCCAGCTGTTCCGATCCTCCTAAAAATCAACCTCTCTTGGTAGTTTCTGTTAATAGGTAATAAGACCAGTGATTTAAGTCACTGATTACTCTCTTTTGGCTTTCAGACCATTCTAGCGTGCTCCTGGTTAGAATAATGATTGCAATGATAAGTCGATGTGAGAGGATGGTAATTTTATACATTAATGCTCACCGAGCCTCTTACATTTACATTAGCTCTTGCAATAATAATAAAAAAGTTCTAATAGTACAAGGTAGAAGAAATATTTATGCACATTTGAAATATATAGGTGCCCTCTGGCAAAATTAGAGATCTAGGCAAACTTTGTTGGGAGTCATTTGGCTGCGACAAAACATGAATTTCCAGTACTGGTGATTGGTAAACTTAGATTATTCTCGTGTTTGTATTCAGGTCTCAAAATGCTGTTTTGCAATTTTGATTGGTTTTACTAGCTGTGTCTTAGAGACCTTCAAGGGAAATTCATTTGTATTTCTAAGACAAATTTAAAATAGTTGGAAGCCCCTCCCCCTTCCCTCCCTCAGCTGCTCAAGTGGACACCAACATACTTATATTCACTACTTTTGTCCACAGAGTCTCAGTGACCTGGCGACTTGCTCTGACGTGTCTGTAACAACTCTCTGACATAGAAGAAGATGTATACTTTCTAACTGGGGGAGTAACTATGTTTTCAAATTCTTTAGCAAACCATTACTAAGTATGTCACTTTGGAATCATTTAAATAGGAACCTTTGGCACATCAGTATTCATTGAAAAGCACTTAGGTGATTTAAGGCCCTTGGCTCTAAATATTTGACTACTTTCCAGAAAGCCTTATTAGCTCTTTATACGTCCAGGGTTGGCCATGTGAAAAAGGAAAACACAATGAGAGGAAACATAATAGCCTCCCAATGAACGCTCCTTCAGCGTCTGCATGGTGCATGCTATTCTAAGCTGCTATTTTCTCTCTAGCTCCTGAATCTTCTACGGCTAACTTCTGGGGCTTCCCAAGTTTTCCACTTTTATAATGCAGTGTTTTTTCTATAACAATGCAAGACTAAAATAAATAATTACATTTATAAATTTTCATCCTCCAAGTGGGATTGGGTTAAAGTATCCATTTTATATTTAATAAACGACGCAAATTTTAGCAAGCCAAAAATTTCAAGTGCCGCCTTTAGTTTAGACAAACTTTTAAAATGTATGGGAGCAAATGTACAAAAAGTATATCAGGATGACATGAGTTTTAAATAATAATTTATGATACTAACTGATCATAATAACTATGATTTATTGAAGGAATTGCATGTGAAGTTGTGGGGCTACATGAGCTCACTTGTTAAATTTTCATGTGGTTTAGTCCTCTGGGTACCAAATGCATTGTTGTTTAGTAACCATGTGGCATCTGAGCATCTCGCAGAGTCCATGGGGAGAAGAGAAGCATCTCTTTGTGAGACAAGACACTAGCAGAAAGGATGGGAATGCTTTAGGTCAGGTAGAGGCTACAGTCAGGTAAGGTGAGGAGAATTCTGCTCAAATAATTTTGTTTTGCACAAGGCAATATCATAACTGAGGGTGAAGAGCTGGGAAAGTAAGCTTAAAAGGGGTCATAACTTCTTAGAACAGCTGCCCCAGGGAAGGTGAAAGGGGCTGACTAGGGATAAGGCAAGTGATAATGAGCACTTCTCAAGGTCCCATGCAGCCTGTGCAGGTTTGCAACGTGACCAGGATGTAATTTCAGGATGAATGATGATAGAGCCACCTCTGGGATGCCAATGCTTAAATATGCCCAGATATTATTGTAATTTGGGGGGCTAAAATAGCTCCATTTTCTCACTTACATTACTCTGTTAAATTAACTGTATGTAGTAAGACAATTTGCCCCAAGATTACATGAAAAAGTCTGTTAATTTTGAATTTTAATGTCAATTAAAATTCATATCAATGCAATTGAACCCTATACATATTCAAAGACTTTAATGTTAGACCTGAAACCATAAAAATCCTAGAAGAAAACATAGGCAGCAAAATCTTGGACATTGCTCATAGCAATTTTTTATCAGATATATCTCCCCAGGCAAGGGAAACAAAAGGAAAAAATAAACAAATGGGACTACATCAAACAAAAAAGTTTTTGCACAGCAAAGGAAATCAGCAAAATGAAAAGACAACCCACAGAATGAGAGAACATACTTGCAAATAATCTGACAAGGGGTTAACATCCAAAATTTATAAAGTACTTATAAAATTCAACACCAAAAAAGCAGACAATCCAATTAAACAATGAGCAAAGAACCTGAATAGACTCTTCTCCAAAGAGGACATGCAGATGGCCAATAAACATATGAAAAGATGCTCAATGTCACCAATCATTAGAGAAATGCAAATTAATACCACAATGAGATACCATTTCACACCAGTCAGAATGACTATCATCAATAACTCAACAAACAATTGTCAATGAGGATGTGGAGAAAAGGGAACACTTTTGCATTCTTGGTGGGAATGCAGACTGGTGCAGTCACTGTGGAAAGCAGTATGGAGATACCTCAAAAAATTAAAAATGGATCTGGCTTTTGACCTAGAATCCCACTTCTGGGAATATATCTGAAGGAACTCCAAACACTAATTTGAAAGAATATAAGCACCCCTATGTTCATTGTAGTGTTACTTACAGTCACCAAGATATGGAAGCAGCCCAAGTTTCCATCAAGAGATGATTAGATGAAACAACTATGGGACATTTACATGGTGGAACACTACCTGGCTATAAAAAAGAAGAAAATTTTACCCTTTACAACAGTATGGATGAATCTGGAGAACATTATGCTAAGTGAAATAAGCCAGTCAGAGAAAGGCAAATACCATGTGATTTCATTCATATGTGGAATCTAATGAACAAACTGCTCTAACAAGCAAAACATATTAAGACTTATAGATGGAGAGCAGATGACAGCTGTCGGGGAGAGGTTAGGGGGTGGAGGGATTGAGCAAAAAGGAAAAAGGACTCATGGACATGGATCACAGTGTGGTGATTGCTGATGGGATGGGAGGTAGAAGGGGACTAAATGGCAATGGGAAAAAATACAATAAAGATTACATTTGAAATGATAATATGCATATAAAAATAAAAGGACTAATGTAGGACTATGTGTGCTTACATAAGAGGGTTTCACAGAGATATTAAATCAAATGCAGCATAGTTTATATAATATGATCTCCTTTGTTGTAAATAAGCTGTGGTTAAAGCATACCCCTGAAATGTTACTATTTTGTAGACATTAGATAGAAGTCTGCAGGGTGCAACTTGGACCATTGAACATGACTACATAAAAGCATGTCCCTTTTTTCTGACGCTGAATGCCTAAACTTTCTTGAAGGGTATATGATAAGATGACAGGCTGTCTACCTTAACTATATCATGCTTCAACAGGACTCATAATAAAGCTCTTTGACAAAATGTATGGATATAGCTTGGAGACTTAGGCTTATTGGAAAAATTGATACTCTATTAAACAGGAAGGCATTCTAAATTCTCACTATTCGTGAAACACTCTGTGAGGAGGAGGTGGGAGATTTTATTGATTATTCTGGGGATCAAAACTGAGTATGTGTTTAGTCTTTGAAGCTTCAGTGCTCACTTGAGTTACTGGAAGTAGTCCGAGGTGACCATGCCTTTGAGTGGACTGCCACACAGACCCGGTCCTGCGAGGTACCTCCCTTTAGTTAGAAGGCCTCAGTGACCAGCTCAGGGTTTTGGATGGGGCCCACAACCTTACATTGCTTCCAGTATGGTCATGTAGGTTAAAAAAAAAACAAACAACTCCAAAACACTCCTGATACTACCTGAGCAGCAACACCTTGTGGACCACAATATGACACAGGTCCTAAAATAAACAGGATGACCCTTGTTTCCAGATAAAGTGGGAAATTCATGTCTACTCTCTTAATAAACTTAGCTAGAACACAGATAAAATATATTTTAAAAATCTGCCTGAAGGTATTGAAAAACAAACAAATGATGCATTACCAAACCAGAATACTGAGGAGGACAGATGCATAGGGAAGAAAATCTGGCATTCAGGATATTTTATCCTATTTGATAATGTACTGATTATTTTGAAAGGGATTAGTGTAGAGATGTCAGATAAAATACACGACATTGATAAATGTGAATTTCAGTTAAACAATGAACAATTTGTTAGTGTAAGTATGTCCCATGAAACATTTGATTTAAGGTGAATATCATCAGGTAGTCAGCACATCCAGATGTTCAACAGTAAAATGTTGATATGCTTTATTGCTATGTAAGATTTAAATTTGTGGTAGTCTAATACTTTGATACCAATAATCTGTATGACAACTGCTGGTTCTGTTCTTCTCAGATAGTGTGAAATGAGACTCGTTTGCAAAGCTTGAAAGGAACGTGGCTGAATTTGGCAGAAAAAAAAGGAGGGGGGATTGGATAAAATAGAGTATTTAAGTGAGTTTATTTTTCCTGCCTCCCATTGCCTTAATAGATAGACACACACACACACACACACACACACACACACACACAGAGACACACACAATGGGAGTGGAGAGATAATAAAACAAGATTTTACCTTGTTTGAGAAGATCTAAGGATGGAAGAGTAGGAAACCCTGTATAATTCCTCAAGTGGGAAGCTAGTTGAAATGCTCACAGACTGTAGGGTATGAAAGAACAGAAAAAATGGCTGCATGGCTTGTGGAGACAGGGTAAAGGGGAGACAGGAGAGCATTTCCTCTGGCTTGTAAAAGGAGTGGAGAGAGCCAAATTGCCCCAGTGGGGTGAAGAAGAAGGCTTGCCAAGTATTTAAAGAAGTGTAAGATGAGGGGAAAATCTTAACAGCAGTGAGGAGTGGACAACCTAAGTTATAGACACTCAGCATACGTGGTGGAACTCTCCAGAGAACACCACCTGGGCTGAAAGCTAAGGAAGCTCTAGGAAGTGGGGACCGATGGGAGGGGCACATCTGTAGAGTCCCACCAATAGCTTAACAATGGCCCAGGTCTAAAAATAATTTCTTATTTTTCGTGGGAGGGTTAATTTTATGTGTCAGCTTGACTAGGCTAAAAGATGCCCAGATTAGCTGATAAAACATTATTATTGAGTATGTCTGTGAGAGTGTTTCCAGAAGACATTTGCTTTTGAATTGATAAGTTAAGTAAAGCAGATGGCCCTCCCCAGTGTGGGTGGGCATCATTCAATCTGTTGAGGGCCTGGATAGAGCAAAAGTGTGGAGGAAGGAGAATTCACTGTCTCTCCTTGAAATGAGACATCCATCCTTGGACATCAGCTTCTCAGTTCTCAGACTATCAAATTCAGATCAGGACTAACACATCAGATTCCCAATTCTTGGAACTTCAGACTTGAACTGAGTTATGCCACCAGTTTTCCTAGTTCTGCAGCATACAGAAGGCTCACTGTGGGACTTCTCAGCCCCCATAACTGTTTGAGCCAATTCCTATAATAAATATCTTTCTATTTATTATATATATCCTATTAGTTCTTCTCTGGAGAACCCTAATACACTTACTAATCCTATTGGGCTTGCAAACCAATAAGAATACAGACAAGTCAGAGAGCCAGTAGACATAGAGAACGGCCTGCATATTAATATTAAGCTAGGATGGAACTGATCTTTTAAAGCTGAATCTGTTGATCTATCTGTTAAGAAATCATTGTATTGGATTGAGAGAAATTCTGAAATTGATCTGAGTAAAATGTTCATGTTAGGTAGGCTGTGATTTTAGATTCAGGTAAGAACTGATTAGAAAAATAAAGAGAATTTGCTTATGATTTTGATTAATTTTATAGTTATTTATCATATTAGTATATACACAAAAATAGAACCTAGAGAAAGATCATCTGGAATTGCTGAAGGTAATTTGGGGTGGGGTGGAGTGAAATGGGGATGTGGGATTATAGCAACATTCCCTTAGTACATTGCATCTTTCTCAAATCTTTGACATTTTGTATAAGCAGGATATATCTTTCATAATAAGAAATAAAGTTTTCCAAATACAATAAGGATTAACATCAATATGGGGAAATGGCCTGAGCATATATTATCATGAACTTCCTTCCAAGAGGCACTGAACTATTAGCCTAAGCCTATCCAAGAATTGGAAAACGTGGAAAAGATCCTAAATATTACACCTGAGGCCTCAAATTCATTGCAAGTTCAGGGCACCACTGTTGTCAATGCTGAGATGACCAGGGACCTAGTCATTTCAATGTGGTTCTCCATCTTTGGCAAATCTCATGGTGAGAATCTCTGACTCTTGGCTAATTTAGGTGGAGCACCAATCATTCCCCAGAAAAAAATCCTTTGCCTGCTGACGCTAGTTGTCTGAGAGAAGTGTCCAGGGAGGGTAGACTTACTCTTTTTTCCATAAAGCTGAGAGAGGGTGGTTCTTATTGCTGGGGAAGCCTCCTGGCTAAGCCTCAATGGAGGGCGCTTAGCTTAGCCCTGTCACATCCCATGTTCTGGTGGAGAAAATCTTATGTCTTTTGCTGCCTGACAACTCACTACTGCTGAGAAACCTTCGCTTTCTAACAGGAGGGGGCCAAGAAAGCTCAGGAAAGAGAAAAAGCTGAAAAAATGGGAACAGGTGGCTCTGATTGAGGAGATTGCACCATTAAAAGTGAAAATCAGAATCAATAGTACTGAAAACTGAGCTTGTGATCAGAAGGTTAAATGGAGGAACTATCTTTCAACACAAAGAGGAAATACTAGGCACTGTAAATCATAACTGAAAATATAAGAGACATGGAAGAGAGTCCAAGGTGAAGTAATATGTAAATAATCAGCATTCTTGGAGAAAAAGAAGCAGATGGAGGTGAAATCAATAATCAGAGCATAATCTTCAGCTCCCTGAAGAAAGATCAAAAGGGCCGGCTAGATGTCTGGCAGAAACGATGAAAAAGACATATATCTAGGCATATCTTTGAGTGATTTCTAGTCTTTGTGGGAAGAGAAAATACATATACGTTTTTAGACAGGTAAAAAAAGTTCAAATAAAATAAAAAATGAATGTTGGACTTTGACTTCTCATTCACCACACAAGAAGCAAATTGAGTAATGTTGATAAACTTTTCAGAGAGAAAGCATTGTTGTATAAATACCCTACTCCCAGAAAAGTTATTCACCTAATGACAAAGAAAGGACATTTTTGTGTGTGTGTTGGGGGGGGATATGTAGGAACACAACATATTCTGCTGATATTTTCGTTCAAAATTATTCAAAGATGTACTCCAGTGTAAATGATAGTAAATTTGAATAGATCTAAAGCAAGTGAGAAAAAAAATGCAATAGGAAGTACTTAGCAATGAACCTGGTAAAATATGTAGGTAACCCTATGTGGATGAGGATAAAGAGATTGCAAATTGTAACATCACTATTCAATTAGTACACTAAGAAGAGAAGAAGCACAGTCTAAGGAAAAGTAAAAACAATATGGAATTACATTTCTAAAGTAGTTCAGAAAAGTCTAAGATTTGGATGTGGTGTGAGCAAATGAGAGTAAAATATTTAAATAGCAGAAAAATATGGGTTTTACTATACTTTAAAATACAAACTTGTAAACTAGTAAATAGAGAAACATATTACTATTTCTAAATTATTGGTAGGGGTGATTGAAATGCAAAACAAAATACAAAACAAAATAAATAGAGCATAAAACAACGTTCTCAAGCCAGTGGAAGCAGAATAACATAAGAACAAAAAAAAAAGCCTATATAATAGAGAAATTACCATAAAATTAGATGGAAAAGAGAACAAATACCACTTTTCATAATAAATGTAAATAAACTGAATTCTTCAATTAAGGCACAAGCTTCAGCTTGTGCTTTTTTAAATAAGTGTAATGGATTTTTTAAAGCTAGGGTTATAAATAAAGGGCAAAGATATATAGTAAAGGCAAAAAAAAGGGTAGTGATAATGATACCAGAAAATGGAGAATTTCAGGCAAAAATAAAGCTTTAAATGTATCAGAGAGATATACCGCAATAATAGTCTAAAAGCAGAGAAACTACCTGGTATGTGTATCAGAAAAAAACTAGTCAGTAGATACTGATCATACTGTAATATGACCAGGGAAAGTTTAATACAAAAAATTTTAAGTAATAACAGGGAATTAGCTACTAAGATATAAAGTGAGAGGCAAAGAATGCAGGAAGGGCCGTTGCAGCGAACAGCCACGCCCTTAGGGCAGAGATTGAGTACCTAAGGGAGGAATAAGTTGGGAGAGCGCCCTTGTGCCAGGTGCCAAGGAGAAATGTTTACAGGATCTAGCTCCAGTATGTGTACAGACGCAGTAAAACGTCGTGTTTTTACGTGAAAAGAGAAAAGGGCCAACAAATTATACAGAATGTGAGGCAGATATTGGGGATTGGCTTGTTTAAGATCTATCCTAACTTTCTTTTAGCATGCCTCTGTGCATTTCTGAGATTGGAAAGGCAGAAACCGTGTTTCCCAAACTCCCGTGAAGCTTGGGTTCCAGATGTGGCCGAGGTTCTCCTGGGTTTACATAATGAAATGAGAAATAGGTGAAACCCAGCTGTACGTAGAAAGGTCAGTTCTTCTCAAGGGCGTGCTGTTGGAGACATTTGGCTCTTCTGGGCAGCTCTGTTGTAAGGGTCAAGTGTCGAGTCCCAGTGTTCTGGCTGCCCAGCTGTGTAATCTCAACAGTAGATTTTCTGCAAGACTATTCTGTGGTATAGTTGAGTTTTTCTCCTGGCTCCTTTTATTTTGGACTGCATATAATACAAATCAGTCTCTGTGGTTTTGCCAGAAATTCTGTATGGTACTTATTGGTCCCTAATAAACCCCTTTTTGCTTAACCAGCTGTATTTGATACTGTTTTCAGTTACTAAAAGCCTTAGCCAATAATGTATGATCTATTAATGTAAAGAGAAATGGCCTTTTCTATTACATTTTTGGTATAAAGATACATAAAATTTTAGATATGCCTGGGTAAACTTTTTTTAGGGAGGGTGTTTTGGTCTCAATAAAATAAAGATCCTCCTGATAGAGGGCTATCTATACGCAGAGTGGGCTGGGTGCATGAGGGGAGGGGCCAGGGGTAAGAGGCTCCTATCCCTGCAGCAGCTCACATACAGGCTCAGTGCCCACCTGTCAGGGACGGGCTGGGCAGGGGTCTTGTTGGCCTCTGCTAGTTAGAGTAGATGCCTCTGATTCTGTTTCCAGCTCCTCCAGATTTTAGGAAGACTCTTTTCTTTTCTTTTCTTTTCTTTTTTTGGTATTTTTTACAAACGTTTTGCTATGTGCAAATATAAAATAAATAACTATTGGGTTAAAAACCAATTAGGTACAATTATGCAGTGGAAACTCTGCTGCTCCAACAGTATGAATGGATCTGGAGAGCACCACACCAAGCGAAATAAGCTAGCTAGAGAAAGACAGTACCAAACAAGTCCACTCATATGTGGAATCTGATGAACAAAACAAACCAACAAACAAAATAAAAAAAAAGCCAAAAAACCATTAGACTCTTTCATTGGAAACCATATTGTATTTTTGCCTTTATTGTTATTGCTTATAACAAAAATGTTGATGTAGATGCCTGTCATGACATACTCCAGCCTCTGTAATCACCTCTTGTGATAGCAGCTGCAGCTGCCTCTCCCAGTAGTGTCTTTCCCTTGTGATAGTGGCTGTCTGTCGGGTAGTGTCTGCTTCTTGCAATGCTGGCTGTCTGTCATGGAAGTAGCTGCCTCTCACAACATTGCCCTGCCCATAGCTGCCTGTGTGATATAACCCAGCCAGGTACCTGCACATCATGTATTGTTGGGCCCAGTAGTTGCTTGCCATGTTACTGTCTGGCCTGGTAGTTGCATATTGTAAGATTCAGGGAATTATAAGGAGGTTGTGTGTGTGTGTGTGTGTGTGTGTGTATGTGTAGGCTTAATTTACTGGGGTGACATTGGTTGATAAAATTATATAGGTTTAAGGTGTACAATTCTATAATACGTCATCTCTGTATTGTATTCACCACTCCAAGTCATGTCTTTTTCCATTACCATTTATCTTCCCTTTACCCTCTCCTGCCCCTGCCCACCCCAGCTTCCCTCTAGTAATGACCATATTGTTGTCTGTCTCATTTTCATTTGATTCATTTTTTAAATTCTATTCTTCATCTCATTGTTGACTCATTTATTGTTCAGTAACATGTTATTTAACCTTCATGTCTTTGTGTGATTTTCAGTTTTTTTTCTTGGGATTGATTTCTGGTTTCATACCATTACAGTCAAAGAAGATGCCTGATATGATTTCAGTCTTCTCAAATTTATAGAGAATAGTTTTGTGTCCTAACATGTGGTCTATCCTGGTATATATTCCATGTGCACTTGAAAAGAATGTATATTCTGCTCTTTTTGTATGAAATGCTCTGAAGATATCAATTAGATCCATCTGTTCTAATGTGTCATTTAAGGCTGCTGTTTCCTTTCTGATTTTCTGCCTGGAAGATGTGTCCATTGATGTCAATGGGGTGTTAAAGTCTCCTATTATGATTGTCTTACTGTCAGTCTCTCCTGTTATGCCCATCAGTTTTTGCACATGTTGTTATTGCTCTTCCTCCTCTTCCTCTTCCCCTTCCCCTTTCCCTCCTTCTCCTTCCCCTCCTTCTCCTTCTTCTCCTCCTCCTCCCACTTCTTTTTCTTCAAGAAGTCCCTTTAACATTTATTGTAATAGTGGTTTGCTGGTAATGAACTCCTTTAGGTTTTTCTTGTTTGGGAAGCTTTTTATTTCTCCTCAAATTTAAATGGTAGCCTTGCTGGGTAAAAATAATCTTAATTGTAGGTCCTTGCTCTTTACATTTTGCATATTTCATGCCAATCCCTTCTGGCCTGAAATGTTTCTGTTGAGAAATCAGCTGACATTTTACTGGAAGCTCCCTTGTAGCTAACTGTCTTTCTCTTACTCTTTTTAAAGTTCTCTCTTTGTCTTTTACCATTGTCATTTTAATTATGATGTGTCTTGGTGTGGGTTTCCTTGGGTACATCTTGCTTGGGACCCTTTGCACTTCCTGGACTTGTGTGTCTTTTCCTTCACTAAGTAAAGGAAGTTTTCAGTCATTATTTCTTAAAATAGGTTCTCAATCCTTTGTTCTCTCTCTTCTGGTACTCCTATGATGCAGGTGTTTTTATGCTTTATGTTGTTCCAAAAGTTCATTAAACCATGTTTATTAAAAAAATTTTTCCTTTCTCTTTTTTTCTTTCTTTTTTCCCTGCCCTTATTAACTGATTTCATTTTCTTTGTCTTCCCAATCATTGATTTGATCTTCTGCTTTATTTAACCTACTGTTATTTCTTCTAGTTTATTCTTCATTTTAGATGTTGTATTCTTTATTTCTGACTGGTTCTTTTTTATTGTTTCTATGTCCTTTTTTATGTTTACTATCATTTTGGTTGAGTTTTCATTGATTTCATTTATTGTTCCATTAAGTTCCTTGAGCATTCTTATAACCATTGTTTTGAACTGTATATCTGGTAAACTGCTTGCTTCCATTTAGTTTAGCTTTTTTCTTGGAGATTCCTCGTGTTCTTTCATTTGAGCATGCTTCTTTGTCTCTCCATTTTGGCTGTCTCTTTGTTTGTTTCTATGTGTTAAGTAGACCTGCTATGACTTCAAGTCTTGGTAGAGTGGCCTTACCTAGTAGGTGTCCTGTGGGACCCTGTAGCACAATCACCTTGACCACCTCTGCTGAATGTGCCAGGAATTTCCCTTGTGTCAGTTACGTGGGTCCTCCTGTTGTAATTAAGTCTTAATTGCTATTGGCTCATTTGTGTGTGGGGTCAAACCTCAGGCTGGCTGACTGTGAGGGTCAACTCCAACCATAGTGTAGGAGCTTCTGTGCAGGTGCTCACCACATGAACCACAATTCCTCAATAGGGACTGGTACCTGCTGAACTCTGTCTTTGGATATGCCACTTGTGAAGCTAATTGGATCCTGCTCTGATTTTATCTGAAGCTGGCCACTACATATGCTAGTTCTGGGGCCTCTTGGGAACAACTCTAGTTCTTGTCAATGTCAGATGCTGCCTGTGACTGGCCCTGGGCAACCTGTTTGGAGCTATAAATTGATCCACAGTTTGTGGCTGCCTCTGCTGGGCCTGGGTGTGCACAGGAAAGATCCAGCTGTGCACCAAAGCTTGCTCTTACTAGCACTGGGATCCAGGGGCTGGTCAGCAAAAGTTCCTAGGAACCCTGAGGTCTGTCTCCACCTGCCTCTGCCTGCCGGCTGTCTGATAAGCTCAGTCACTGAAAGAGCCTCTGACAGCACTCCAGTTCCATGCAGTAGGTTCTCAGTGAGTCACCAGTTACAGGTGAGAGGCGTTCTCCGGATCTATATAAGTTCAATCTTGGTGCCAGTGCTGGGCCTGAGATCACTCAGCAACTATCTCAGGGTATACCCAATCTAGCTGTCACCTGGTGGGTGCTAGCACACATTTGTGGTAGAGTGGGGTCTCAGGGAATCATCAGGGTAAGGCCAGAGAACTTATGAGGCCTAAAGAGACCAAGATTTCACTGTGTGAAAGGAAGTCTCTGAGCTTGTTGTGTGTGAGGAAAAAATTTCCCCTGTTCTAGGGCTATACAAGTGAATCTGTTCCAGATTCTGATAAGAGCCTGATCTCAACTGGGAGGGGTCAAGGGGAATGGAGAGAGGGGGTGGTGCCAGTCAGGTTTGGAGGAAATTGTAGGGTGTGGCCCCTCCTTTCCAGAGACAAACAACTCAAACTCTCGTGGATTCTGTCCAGACCTTAGCAGGGTGGAGCAACCAAGAGTAAGAGGGTGGGGCTGCCAGAAGCTTGAAGAGTGGGGCTAGTAGACCTACCATGATAGGGAGGAACCAGTTAGGATCATGGGAAAGTGGGAGCAATGGCCTCTACTCTTAATTTATGCAAGTCAGTTACTGACACCCCTTGAGTCTGCCCAGACTTCTAGACCCCCAGACCAGACACTGACTCCTCAGCATGGTGGAAGCTCCTCAGAGTGGGTAGACAGGGAGACCAGAAAGTGGAGCAATTGTTTTTCACCTGGCCAATGTCATATGGAGGGGCATGCTCCACCCAAAAAGGGTGTCTGAGGTGCAGTAGAGGGACTTGTCATAGGACATCTCAGAGGCTGTCCTCTCAGCTGTTTCCCCAGAGCCACAAACCCCAGTTTCTCTTCTCACAACTTCAGTCTGCTCAGCCGTCCCTTTGCCAGAGCCCAGTGTGAGTCACTGTAACCAAAATTTTGTGCACTGGCCCTGTAAGATGGTGCCTGAGTTTCTAGTGGATCCCCTTCTTTCCCTTGTAGACAGAATCCCTGCTGATTTTCACAGCCAGATATTATATGGGTGCCTCTTCCAGCCTCTAGTGCTCTGGGCCCAGGAGCCCAGTTTGGGCTTGAGAACCCATGCTTCTCACGGGGTTCTGTACCCCAAAAGCTGAGATCTTCCTCCAGAACTTCAGCTGCTACCTGTTGGAGTGGAGCTAGCTTTTTTCACATCTCTGCACTTACTACCAGTGACAATGTGGCATCTGTAAATCCGTGTTTACAAGACTTGTCTTCAGCTAGTCTTCAGTTGGTTGTTCAGGTTGATTGCTCTATATTTTAGTTGTACTTCTAGTTGGTCCTGGGAGGAGGTGGGTGTAGCTTCCCCTTGCTCTGCCTCCAGTCTAAGTAAACTTATTAAACAAATGGGAAATATACAGATCAAACTGTTATATAAGTAGCATGGAGTAGAAGAGGAAGAAACATTTCTTTCTGTATCAACCTGAGTTCCACCCTGCCAAGAAATTTTCTACCACTGAAGCTGGAGCTGTCACTATTTCCAAGAATCATTACTATTTATGATAAAAATTTTGGGTAACAAGCTCTGTTTGTTAGAATGTTGTCCTGATACACCAGAGTTGTAGGTTTGCTCTTCAGTCAGGACACATAGAAGAATCAACCAATCACCCTGGCTGGCATGGCTCAGTGAATGGAGCACTGGCCTGTGAACCAAAGGATCACCATTTCAATTCTCAGTCTAGGTTGCATGCCCGGGTTGCAGGCCAGGGACCCAGTAGGGAGTGTGTGAGAGGCAACCATACATTGATGTTTCTCTCCCTCTCTTTCTCCCTCTCTTCTCCTCTCTAAACATAAATACATAAAATCTTTTTTTTTAAATTAGAAGAATCAACCAATGAATGCATAAATAAGTGAAACAACAAATTGATGTTTTTCTCTTTCTCTTTCTCTCCCTTCCTCTTTCTCAACCTTCCTCTTTCTCTCCAAAATCAATAAATTAATTTTTTAAATTTCCTTTTTTCTTTGTTGTTCTGAGTTGAACTAATACTTCCAAAAATAAATTTTATAAATTTATAATGATAACTTGCCGAGTGTATCTCCATATTCAAAGTCCTGTAAGGCAACTAATATAATGCAACTGATATAAATACAATTACAAATGTTGGTTTGATTTACTATTGGCATTCCATAGATATGCAAAGTTCATTTTGCAGTAAATGTCACAACATTAATTAAAATGTGGTGTGTCTATGCTGAAATGAAAAGATCCTTATAAGTAACTGATTTTATTGCTTTAATTTTACATTTGTCATATTTAGTTTTCTATATCAGGCTTGTTATCAGTTCTTTAGTTTTGTAATATATATCTATAAATCTATATTTATATCTATATATCTATAATCCCTCCCTCTCCATTTATATATTTTAAAGCCCTGAAAAATTGTCATATTTCCATGAGGTTAAAGAAATAGTTACTGAATAGGACCCTTTCCTCATTGTCTCCGTGTAATGAACAGTTCATATTTCATTTGTTCAGCACCTCATCTACTCTGTTTATTAGTCTGCAGGTTTGATATGACAACTGCTAAAGCCTTACACACCCCGAGGCTTCCCCTCCTCTTGAATTTTTTTTTCCCCCTGGTGGAGGACCTCACTGGTCCTGGGAATTTTTGAACATGGAATTAGGAAAAGTAGGGATCTTTGCTGATGAAGTTGTGAAATTTCTTACCAAGTTTATTGTCAGGATGAGGTGATGAGGTAATGAGGCTGATGTGCAGAGTAGAATAGGGACAAGGGATGGACAGTGAGAATCCTGGCAACATTTCTGGTCACTTAACATGCAACTGAAATATGAGTTTCAATCATTTGTCGCCAAGAGACACAAATAATGGAATACCCTACATAGCTTTACTTTTCTGGAGGTGAGTTTGACAGAAAACAAAATTACTTGCTGTGCAGGTTTTAGTAATGGATTGCCTGGCAGCACTGAATCGGGGGGTGGTTAAAGTGTTGGGTGTTATTTGTAGGCAAGTTAAGTTGGTAAGAGAAGGGTCTACAATCCAGGAATATGAACACTCAGTCCAAGCTACCCAGTTCCATTGGTCCCTAGATGGAGTTCTCCCTCCTACCCTCTTCTGAGTCTCCTAGGCCCTCTAGTTTGGATTATTGCCTTCCTCCTTCACTATTACCTCCACAAGTTCTCCCGTACCCTTCTCCCATCTCCATCCCTAGCTGGCTCCGGGGAGCAGAAACCCTGTTGAAGCATTAAGGAGCCACATGATCATGAACAAGCAGCCTCATTCCACCCAGACCCCAGTTACCTAATGGATAAAATGGAAGAGGTTGGCAAGGTCACTTCTAATACTCCTTTTAAGCTAATGATATGATTCTATGAATTATGAGGTAGAGAGCTTGATTTGGAATGAGAGGTACTTTTCACAAAATAGGCATGTTTCCATAAAAATAATTTTTAACTTATGCCTTAAAATGAGACAGGAAGAGGGATAAGTAGAGTCAGGGGAATTTGGGATTGTGAAAGAACAACTAAGTGCCAGGAGCAGCAAGAAGATAAAGGTGGTTGCAGTGACATGCACAGATGAGGGCTGTGAGAGGTGAAAGACAACAGTGAGCTTCTCTGTCCCTGAGTCATTCCAGCAGGGCCAAGAGATTTGTTATACAGAAGAAAAAAATGCATACACATAATACATCCTCCTTGTTAAGAAAGTCCCTAGTACTTAACATTTAGAATCAGAATGTCTTAATGTGATAGACTGCCCAATTACATAAACTCCCAATTATTTGGGTAAATTTATATTTTGTAACAGTGTTTGATCAATTTGGAAAATAACAGAAAAATAAACATTTTTTGTGGGAGTATTTGAACAGTTTAGAAGATAAAAATATTAGGCTCTTTCTCGTTCATAAACAACTATTGAGACACAAGATAGGTAGACCATGAAGAAATTTTGAGAAGTTTATGAGAGAAAATAAAGATCCATGAAACACTCATAAAATAGAAGGAGGTTATGTGAAATAGAGCAATATATTATAAATTGAAAGGTAATTTGACTTTCTTTAGTCCTACATTATAATTATTTGAGGATAATAGTAATATATTTATCACTTGACTTGCATATTTTCTACTTGATTAAAAGACACTACAATTTTCTTCCTTAGAATTTTTTTCTCCTCATTGGTTGCAAAAGTAGAAAATATACAGTGTACTTTCAGATTGGCCTTGGGGAGCCAGCAGTCCTGGAGAAGGAAGTCCTGGAGAATCCAGGAGAGGTGGAGTGTCAAATTAAAAGAACATATTGGGGAGACACTGTTGGTTGTCTATAAAACAGCCATTTACCAGTGTCTTTTCCTCTTAGCTGATTCTGCTTTTGTTCAGGAATTCAGAGTGGGCAGGGTGCCCCAGGGAGGCGGTTTTTTCCTGAGGCTCCATAGGCTGAATCACAGACTGAACAGGCAGGGGAGTCCTTTGTCCACGACTGATGAATGCGTGGGGCAGGGCATGTGACCCAGTTCTGACCTGTGACTTAGGAAAAGGTGTTTGTTGGGGAGCTTTGGAAAAGATTTTTCTTCCTGATAAAAATACCCATGTGTAGGAAGAGACATGTTCCCCATTCTTTTCTGCCTTTGGAAGTTGTCATATGGAGAGAAAACATTTAGCACCATGGCAGCCATCTTATCATCATGGGCAGAAAGACTAAAACATCTCAGAGAATAAGACCCAGAGCCCTGACACTGGAGAGCTCATGATTCATTTATATCTGGAAACAAGTGACTCCAGCCTTCTTGTTATTAAACATAGCTAATCCACTTTATTTAAGGTTTTTCATTATTTGTAGGCAAAACCATACTCTCTGTAACAAAATAAGCCTAATCCTGTTCAAATGTATTCACTGTGGGATCAAACAGTCTTGACTTTGAATTACAGTGTTATCAACTGTTATAGGTATGAACTTTACAGATCATACTAATTCCTTCAAAGCCTCAGTTTTCTCATCTCTAAAATAGGGACAATAATGGAGTCCAACTCACTGGATTGTTGCGAAGATTGAATAGCTTACTGCCGCTGAAGCAGCTCACAAAGTGCTGGCCACGTGGTGAACACACAGTGGAAGTTAGCTATTTTTTAAGGAGAGTTTTACTTTGATTACTATTAAGAGGCTTATGACTGTAACATATGGCAGCTCCATCCAAGCAAGTTAGAGAAAAGTAAGCACTGTCTTCTGGCTTACATGCCCCTGATCAGCACTATTCCACTCTCAAAATGGCCCTTTAGTTCCCTCCTTAATTGCTGCAGGAGATTTAAGAACAAAGGAGGACTCAGAGATAGCCGTTCATTGGAGGATGAACAGAGCCTAGGGGCTGGCACTGCGGGAAATTGCTCATATCATGATGTGTTATTAAAATGGAGGTTGTTGAGGTTCTGGACTTCAGCAAAATGCAGTATGAGGGCATCTGGAGGTGAGCAGGAGGTTAAGTTTTTGAGTCAGATGGCTGAAAATATGGAGTTAGAAAAGTGTAGCGGGCAGTTAGTTAGGCATGAGCAGAGCAGGAATGATGGGCTGGGTGCAGATGGTCACCAGGGCAGGGAGCTGCCCGGTGCCCAGCCACGGGCAAAATTACAAGCCCTGGTACAACCACTCCTTAAGCATTAACCCTTGGAGGTGACACCTAGGCCTCAGCTGTGTTTTAGCTCCAGACCCAGAAAAGCAGGAGAACCAGGTGGAGTGATGCCATGGTCAACATCAGGACCTGCTGCAATGACTGATGACCCCCTGCCCTGGTGCCGACCAATCAGTGGAAACCACAACCCTGAGGAGACACCTGGAAAGCTGATGAATATTCTACTGAGATCCTCCCCTGAGGCCTCATATAAAAGCCCTCAGGATGGAGGACCCAGTACCACTCTCTCTGTGGGGCAACTTGGAGCTTTCCCCCCACCCCACTCTTTTCCCAGGGCACCCTCTCACCTCCGCAACCCTGACTCCCTCAGCACGCCTGGACCTCTCCGCCCTCCTTCTCCTTCGTAATCTCTGTCCTCCTTCTCGCTCTCCCTCTCCCCACCCTCTCTCTCTGGCTCTCACCTAAGCTCCAAGGGCCTTTCTTTTGCTGTATCTTGTTTCCTGAGCCCTTTTCTTCAGCAGCTCACTTCTTCTACTTCCGTGACTTTCTAAGTAAACGTTCTCTTATAATTTCAGTCTTGGTTCTGAATTCCTCTCTTAACCAGAACTCAAGAACTGAGGTTGCTGCACCAAGGTTAACACCTCGTGCTGTTTTCCCGCCACTAATAAAAATTATCTGAAAAAAGAAGATGAAAGCAATATGTGGCAGCTGGGGAACATAGGAGAGACACATCCATGCTATTTAAGTACACAAATTGTTGAGTTTTGGTAACTACATTTTTCTTCCTCACTTCCATTTTTGTGTTCAGTCAGGGGTAAATAATTGAGAGTGAAATGGTACAAAGAAGAGGATTTATGAACAGTTCTCCCTGTCATCTCTATGCCCCTGAAAACTTTTCATTCTTCCATAAGCTTCTGAAATAATATTGACCCCAAGAGAGGCTTTTGGTTTGACGAACTGATGCTGCAAATCTACTATAAGGAAGCCAGGAGTGTGAGAAAGTAGAAGTGGGAGTCCTCCAGCTTTTGCTTCCAAGTGAGATTTAGTTGGTGACTCTGAAAGCCACGTGACAACAGGGGACCACCTCAGCACCTGCCTCCTGCATTCAGGGTTCCTCCATTCTCAATGTTGTCCTCAAAGATCGCAGGGGAACTAGAAGTTTGGTTGAATGTTCTTTAACAATCTGACATGGAGTCCCGAGATTTTAGTGCTATTTCACTACAAAATCCAGCTTTAGATATTCATAGCCACCTAAGTCACCTTCAGATTGCATAAAAGCCACCTGAAGTACTTGGTAAGAATGGAGATTCCAGGGAGAGTCTGCTTGAGAACATTTGTATGGGGCCCCAAAGTCCGCAATTTTCAGCAAGCATCCTTCAGCGAATTTAACACAGGTGGTCCAAGAGCTGCATTTTTAAAAACACGCTCCAAGTACCGAGCCTGCCTTCCAAATGTCTTTCTTCTTTTCTTCCTGACAACTCCCACGATACGCAGCAATAATAGATGCTACTGTTAAATAATTACTGAGAAGCTCTCTTTAAAAATTAAACGTAACTGGGCAATGTTCCGAAATTAGAACTTTGCCTTGGAAGATTGGGATACTATCAGAAGGAACATGCCTCTCCTGGGAAAAGCTAACACCACTGACGTACTCGAGGACCAACTAATGCTGCCTCCTCAAACCCTGGTGCCACTCAAGGGAAAGGGTTCTCTGGAGTCCACGGGAACTGTGCCTGAGAGCCAAGTGGGTGTGGGAGATGTGAGCTGCAGTGATCAGAAAAGACCTTCAGGTACAGTCAACAAATTAATTAGTGAATGGAACTTTATACTAATTTGTTTATAGACAAGCAAAACTTTAGGGACATGGTAAAGAAATAGCTGTGTGCCTTGCCCTTTATTGGGAGGCCCCGGTTGTGGCCTCGAGATTGGGAGCAGTGTGCAAGGGGACTCCTGTGCAGCTGGTGCTCAGCAGTGCGCTCCCGAGGGAGGAAACAGGAGGGTAGGGTGGGGGAAGAGGAGGAGGGACTTTCACACAGGGCCATGCGGCCTAGGGTGGCCATGAATGTGGCCCAACACAGAATCATAAATTTACTTAAAACCTTTTTCTCAGTCATCAGTTTTCATTAGTGTTTGTGTATTTAATGTGTGGCTCAGGACAACTCCTTCCAGTGCGGCCCAGAGATACCAAAAGTTTGGCTACGTCTGAGGCATCATCCCTGTACAAGCTTGCGCTGAGGGCTTTCTCGTACAAATTTCATCATATATGTGATGAAATGAGTTGAACAGGTGCCAGAAAAGAGATTAAAAAAATTTTTTTGGATATAGACTTAACTTACTGAAATTATGAATTCTCTCTCCAAAATGAATGCAAGTGAACATACACATGGAAGATTTCTATACCATTTCACTCATGGACCTCCTGAAACTCATCGCTAGACTCCAGAGGAAGAGTGTTTGCTATAGAATAAATGTTGTTGACCCTGGAGCTACAGGTCATGGATAGGATAATTCAAAACAAATGAAATTTTGGCCGAGTGAAGCATTGACTTCACTACAGCCTCTCCGGGGCTGGGCTGCTTGGTTGGAATCCTGGCTCCATCCCCCTTCTCCCATCAGCCCCTCACCTACACAGCACAGGGGCGGTCCACCTCCCTTCCTGTGGCACAGTTTCATGTTTTTAAGACATAGACATGGTTACCGCAAAGAATGAATGTGTGAATATGTGTAAAGTTTTTGCCAGGCACGTAGAGGCCTGCTGATACTATTATTTTTATTCCTTAATGAATGAGGCCAACACTGACCACTTATCCAGCCAGTCTTGTGAGAAAGCTTAGCATTATCACTGAAATTCATACTTTTCCATATACACTGCATTTTGTCAAATAGCATAAAAGCTCCTTGAGGATTTGATTTTAACATTTTAGACCCTGTGTTGCATACAGAGTAGATACTTAACAAAAATATGTTGAAAACAATGAATTTGGGGAAAGAATTTTACTAGGCCTCCCTAAATGTCCTTTTAATCTTTCCTTGATACCTTCATACCATTGCTATAATTCAGATCCCTTTCATTACTTATCAGGACTCTCAAAACAGCCACTGCCAACCAAAGCATTTCTGAAACCTGCTTATACATTAGAATCACTCAGTGGGGTTTTCTATAAGTTCCTGGCTCCTATGGAAGGTATAGAATCAGCAGCTCTGAAGTGATTGTACTGAGGGAAGTAGAATGTTTTCAAAAGTTGTTCAGGTGATTCTTAAATAATGCTTGTTTTGGAGCTACTTGGCCTATATTAAAAAGTCTAAATTCCTTATCCTTTCATGAAATACTTTTCACCATTCACTCGCTTCTCTATGCTTGCCCAAGTATCACCCACCACTCTGCCATTTGTCTCTACTCCAACCATACAAAACACCTGTTCTGGTGCCCCATTCTATCATGGATGTGCTTGGTGCACTTCTGAACTCTGAAAGCAGAGACTAATTTTTTGTTTGTTTTGATTCAACTCAGATGCTCAAAACAATCTTATTTCCCAGATTCATTCCCCATTAATAATCTCCAAAAAAATCCCAGTTTTTGGTCTTATACTTTTGACTCATTGGTAGAGCAAAGATGATATTCATACCCTGAACCAAAAAAAACACCATATTTTTAAAATGTTGAAATATACTTTGCATATCATAAAATTTATCAAATTATAAAATTCACTGATTTTTAGTATATTCACAAGTTTTTGTAATGGTATCTATTACCTGATTCCAGAACATTTTTATTACCCAAAGAAACTTCTTGCCCATTACAAAACACTCCCCACTCCTCATCTGCCACCTTCAAAGCCTCTGGCAACCGTTAATCTACTTTTCGTTTCTACAGATTTGCTATTCTGGACATTTTATATAAGTGGAATCATACATTATATGATTTCCAACTTCTTTTTTCTGTTTATTTTATCTCTCACATTCATATTAAGTCTGGCTCTCAATTTTGTTTGGCGTCTATATTTATAAAATAACAGATTTCACATTTAAAAAAATCACTAATTTTGACTTCCTTAGAAAAATTGGAAGAGCTAGCCATACTAGGGCCATGTTTTTTTCCTATGAGCAGAGACTGTCTATTTTAGACAGAATGTGTATTCTATCAGTATCCTATTTTATTCATTTATCCATCAGTCCCTACAGGCAGTTAGATAGATTACCTTCTTCATGTTCCCCTGTCACTCACATGTCTCCAGTCCACTCAGAAGTCCTTTGACTTATACTTCTGGACACAAGGTTTATATTGAAGGTATAATATGTGCTCCGTTTTTTTTTCTCCATAAAATTCTCTTCTGTCATCAAATCCTTTTGTAATACAGCTGTTCTTTTAACAAGATAGTGGGAACAAGTTTCACAACCATTGAAATCCACCAAAGAAAGGTTGTTATTCAGTATATTCTAAAGACACTCACTAGTAGAGAAAATTTAGAGTGTTCTAGCTCATAAATCTACTCTTGTACAAATTAAAGAAAATTTAAAGGTTTAAGTTTCTCATGTATCATTTTGTGAGGTTTGAGTCAATTAACAATTTCTAAAGAAAGAGTTCTCTTTTTATATGTGGATATGTGACTCAGTTCAAAGTTGACAGCTTGGTGTTTACATATGGTAAATGATTTTTTTCTTTCTTTTAATGAAAGAATTAATGCTATTCAGAAAATACCCATTGTGATTAAAGAAAACAGTAATATCTTATGGGAAAACCACTTAGCTGAAAGTCTTAGGACTAGATCTTACTACAGTTCATTGATTCATTACTCAACTACAAATATTAATTGAGCACCTCTTATGTTTCAAGCACTCATGAGGTACTGAAAATGATCAATAAACCAAATAGACCAAGTTTTTGTTTTCAGTGAGATTAAATAGTGGGGAGGAAAAAGGTAGAAAATTATACAAGCAAATAAATATGGTAACATATGTTAACATTGACTGTAGGAAAATCACTCTATTTTTCTGACTCAGTTTCTCCCTGTGTAAATTAGATTGTTTAACTCTGCTTTCTCTCACATATGTCAATTAATGTTCTGCTTTAGATTTTAATTTGTTTTTAATCATATAAGAAAGCATCTTGACTGAGTCTGAATGTTCCATCAGGGTGGCATCTAGTGGAAAAGTAATCTCTTTGTTGGTGTGGTTTGTCTATAATGGTATCTTGAGAAACAGAAGAGTTTCATAATGATTTTTAAATTATCTGTGACTGTGTGATGGAAATAGCTTTGTATTTCTTTAGGGATTTTCTATGTTTTAAAAATAGTAAGGAAAAAAAATGTTATGCTCATTTTAACATGATTGTGTACCATTTTCCCAACCATTCAGTACCTACATTTCAGCATCTATTACATGCTGGGCATTGAAAATAAAGTATAATAAGAGAGAAAAATGTTATTCTTATGAAATCTGCATTTTTGGATCAAAAGATTATTCCATAAACATAAATGAGTAAATAATATTTCATGTAGTGATAAGTGTTATGAAAAAAATAAAGTAGAGTAGGAAATTCGAGAGCAACAGAGAGGTCTATTTGATTTAAAGTAAAAGGGAAAATCTCTCTAAGGTGGTAATATTAGTAAAGTTGCCAGATGAATTACAGAATCACTAATTAAACTTGAATTTCAGATAAATGACAAATAACTTCTTAGTGCTATGTAAGTATATCTTGTGTATTATTTGGCCATAATTATAGTATAAAATTCATTGTTTATCTGTAATTCAAATTTAAATGGATATCTTACATTTTTATTTTCTAATCCGACAACCTTATTTTGGAGCCAAGACCTGAAAATAGTGAGAAAAACTTTATTTTGGATCAAGAAGGATAGATTTCAAGATAAAAAGAAACAGGAAGTGAAAAGTCTTAGGGTAGAAATGAACAAGAAGCAGCAGAAAAGTCAGCATGCTTGGGTTAGACAGAAAGAGAAAGTGAATGGATATCTGTACTGTGGATAGAAACAGATGTCATTTCATACAGGTTCATTAAGACACTGTAAATGATTTGTATTTTATTTGATAAAAAACCATTTAAAAGTTTTGGGCGAGGAATGATGAGATTTAATCTCAGTTTAAAAAGACCCCTTTGGCTGCTATCTGAACAAACTATACGGTAAGAAATGAAGTAGGAAGACTTGCTGGGAAGCTAATGAAACAGACCATGCCAATGATGGTGGTTTGGAACAGAGTGTTAGCAGTGGGGATGGTGCACAGAGGTGTGGATTTGGTTATATGTTAAAGGAAGAACCACAAGACTTGCTGGTGAGTTGTGGGGTATGTGAGAAAGATGAACCAGCTACGCTATCTTCATCTTTGGCCTCAGCAAGAGGATAACTGCTTGTAAGCTAATTTTATGACAATTAAAGGGAAATAAATTAAATTTGCTTAAACAGTTGTTTATTGAAACACACACACCTCCCTTGAACATTCTTTGCCAGGGTTATCAAATCAACTTACTACTGCTCTACCTCATCATTATCATCATTATCATTTTCTTGTGTGTGTGAGTGTTATGCCAGGGAACATGATGAGTCCATTATACCTGCTGCTCAGTTAATTATTACAACAAGGCTATGATAAAGGTACTATTATCATAATCATTCTCATATTACAGATGAGGAAAATGAGGCCTGCAGAGATTAAATAACTTACCCCAAGGGACAGAGCCAGGAAATAGAGAATTATGGCTTTAAAGACAGTGTGGCAGACTCTAGAACACTTTCACTTAACAACTGAGTTTTGCAAAAACAAAGAAAGGGAGAAAAGATGTTTTGAATCATCCTGAATATGGGGTGGGGGTCAAAAGTAGTTTTATGTTGTTCATAGGAAAATAACACAATAATTAATAAATTATAATACAAGAATAAACTGTGTTTTGTATACTCACAGCTATAAACTTGCTTTTGCCCACCCTGTGTATAAAAAAAAACATTTTTCACTCACCTTTTTGACTTCTACTCAAGGATTCCAAAAAACCCAAAATTTTAAATAAGTAAAGTAGGGAACAAATATAAAAAAACTTTACATGTGACAAAAATGAAATTTTGGCAAATTTAAGGTCAGGTCTTTGTTTTAAATGGGAAGATTGAAATTATTGAAAAGTCAGTTTTTCAAATTAATGTATAGTTTAATTCACATAAAAATCATATATATATGTATGCATACACACATATATACACACATGTATAGCTCTTATATCCACATATCCATAGGTATATATGTATGTAATATATGTGCTTATTAGTGTTATTTCAACAGATCATAAAACATAAACACAATGTAACTTTATCAAGAACAATAGGGGAAAAACACAAATATAAAACACAGAAAACAAAATTAAAGTATTCTGAGAAACAATGGAAATTAGAAGTCTCCTAAGAGGTTATCTTTTCCCTAAATCTATTCACATATAACTGAAAGTGCTGTTGAATATAGAAAGATGATCCAGATATGTGTTTACTGATGAAAGCACGGTAAGAAACTAGAGAATTTATAACATAATCGTCTTGTGTGTAAAAAGATAGAGAGCAAGATATTGTACTCATATTCACTTTTATCTCCATAAAGAAACTCTGAAAGGATATACCAAACACTCGTAAAAGTGGTATCTAGATGAGGAACAGCGATGGTAGGAAAACTTTCGACTGTGTTGTTCTCATATTGAACAACATAGTAGAACATATTACCAATTCAAAATTTTCAAAAACCATATTAAATGTTGTATTTTGGAAACTGAAAAGCAATTACTTCTGTGGTGAAAAAAGTATACTTTGAGCAATGACCATACAAAATTTGACTAGTTTGACTACAAAGCTACTTTGGTTGAGAAGCATATGGTTTTGATCAATAAATCTCTGAATAATTTTTATAAGTCTTTCATCACCTATTGTTTCTGAAAAAAGAAATCCTTTGGCCATTACAGTCTATGTTTGGTCCGATTCTGTATTACTAGCTTGATTTCCTTTTTCATTGTCTCTGAAGCAATTTGCTTCCATGAGTCCAGAGATAAAATAGAAAAATTATTAACTTAATCTGGTGCATTATTTATTCTGTTATGCTTCTTACTCCTTGAATCTACAGTTATGTGTTCAATTTATTTTTTAAAAGGGCATGTAAATATTTCTAAGCTCAATGCTTTGAACACTGGATTTTAAGATCATTTTGCATGTTTAGTAATTTTTTTCTACTCTATAATGAGCTTTAAAATAGGTTTGAATAGGCTTTAACAATGTTGATCACATTGTTTTCCTCCAGAGCTATTATATTATGCATAATTTTCTCAGTAACCCTGATATCTGACTAGTATCTATAATTTATTCAGGACAATTTCCTTTTCACACAATTTTATTAGCAATATATTTTTATCTTATATCCTCTCATTTTAGTTTCTCAATACTTTAGTTGAATTTGGAGATTAAATAATTTATCTTATTTACTTTTTATTTTCCATTCAATGAAATCTGATAATTTAAGATATTATTAGTTTTATCTCCTGCAGCATTATAGCATCACCATTACAGTTACTTCTTTCCTTGAATAACAGAGGAAAATCATTCTTTATTATGTTCCAAACACTTCGTTCTTATAAGGCTTCTTTTCCTTCAACCTCATTTCCAATCTGTTGCTCATAATGCTCCTTAATTTCATCTGAGGATAACATGCTCACTACTTCCTAAAATCTGATAACATTTGTGAGACAGGAAAAACTCTAAGTAGTTGACTAAATTGATATAGAAAACTATTTCTATTAAGGAAGTGAATTTTACAATTTACTTCAAATACTGACAGCATTGTAAGTCTTCTTTCTTAATATTAAGAATAATTTCAATATTGTTTTTAGATGTTGTAACATAAAATGTTCTTATGAGGCCTCTCTTTGCTGTGGAAAATATAAGATCCCAGGAGTTTTTATATTGCATACATGATATGAAACTATGATGAAATAATGTTTTACTTACTATGATTTTTCTGATAAATTTGTCTCCAAAGAACATATAGTGAGGTCACTTGAAATCTTGAGGATGTTTGAATTGGACTAGAAAGGTGGCATAAAAAACAGATATACGGCATGGTATGAGTATTCAAGGCATTCTGCTAAACTGGAGAAGATGTCAGGGGGGGCTTTGCAGCCAAGATGACCTGAATGAATCATGAAAGGATATGGAGGAGTTCGCTAAGCGGAAAGGGTGTGAAGGGCAATGATGTAAACACAGAAAAAAAGCATTGTGTATGAAACATGGAAGCATGAACCACTCTGGTACTTTTGGGCAAATTGATAAAAATATGAATAGATCCTGGGGAGACTAACTGAAGATGAAGGAATTCAATCACATAAGGGACAGATGAAAGATGTCCTTGTAATCCATTCTGAAGATTTAAGAAATTATTTCTGTAGCTGTTTTTGATAAAACTAATAGTAAATCTGCCTATAATAATAAACCTGCACTTTAACCTTGGAATGGAATTGGTACTCTTAGTGAAAAACTAACTTTGTAATACAGGCTACAGTGTAGACAGTGAAGAAAAAGTAGACATGTCAATTGAAAGAGTGATCTCCCTTTATGTTCACTTTCTCACCTTTCTTTTCTCCACTCTGCTGATTGAAATTTGGCTCTGCTTCCATTACATACTCATAATTGTTTAGGTCAATGTTGCAGAATGAATGTTTGCATCTCCCCCAAATTTCTAACCCCAATGTGATAGTATTGTAAGATAGTAAGGTCACTGGGAGGTAATTAGGTCATGAGGGTGGAGCCCTCATAAATGGGATTAGTGCCCTTATAAGAAGAGACACCAGAGAGTTTGCTTCTGCTCTCTGCTATTGATCATTCAAAGAAGCAAGAAAATAGCCACTTACACACTGGGAAGAAGGTCTGCACCAGAAGCCTACCATTCTAGCACCCTGAACTTGTACTTTCTATCTTTCCAAACTGTAAGAAATAAGTGATTGTTGTTTTAGCTACCCAGTCTACAATTATTTGTTATAATAGCTCAAACTAGAGGACTCAACAGTAGCCTTTATTTACAAATTAGACACATATATTTTAGCCTTGTTCTTGTGTAGTCATTTGGGACCCTTTTACATTATATACACTAACTGCTCCTTTAAACTCTCACTTCTTATGTTTTCTCAAATTCCTCACTCTCCTGAGTTTCTTTATTTCTCTGATTCCTCAGTTTTGTCTACTTAAAGAGTCTGTATTTTGCTTAACTTTTTAATTTTCATCTGCTTGGGGTTGTAGGTCCTTTTCTCTTCTAGCCATTCCCTCTCTACTGGGACAAGTCTATTTACTTCTGTGATTTCAATTACAGTTAACATATCTGTATGCAAGTGATTTCCAAATCTTTATATCCATCAACGACTCTATTTTTGGGATTTATATTAACTTTTTTTCAACATTTTTACTTCCATATTCAATGCTTAGGCTCAATATGATCATACATGAAGCCATCATCTTCCTCCCCATTTCTATTCTTTTTGTTCTTGTTGTAAATGTCTGCCTACTCAAGTGTTCAAGCCTAAAAACTCATGCCTTTAAGATCCTTTTTTATGTACCAGTATTCATTGTACCTCTTAAATATTTATCTAATCTCTTTGCCTCTTTCCATTCCCACTGCTATCAGCGAAGCCCAGGCCACCAACGGTTCTAGCCTGGCTTTTTGCTGTAGCTTCTCATCTCCACAATAGTGCCCACATTGTTTTTTTTATTTTATTTATTTATTTTATTTAATGCAACTAATCATGTCACTTTCATAGATAAAACCCTTCAGTGGTTTCACATTTCCCCTGTGATGCTTTACCTTGAAAGTATCTATCAAACATATTGCAATTGATCATTTCCTTGTGTATTTATCCTGATAGACTATAAATATTATTTACAGAATAGAGACAAAGTAAGGTGGTAGGTGTAGGATGGTAGGGATGAGTATATTCCAGTTTAGTAGTCAATGTGCATATATTCAAACTACCATCTTCCCTCAGCTGTAATTGTTGCTGTATACAGAGGATTAGAAACTATAGTCTTTATCCTTTCTTATTGTCTGGCTGGGAGAAGCACAACTAATACAGTGTAAGTTAAACAAAAAACTATTTAGGAACAAATTACATAGCAATGTCTATAAGTAAAGAGATGAGGAGAGAGAAATTCAAGATAAAATATTTGAAGAAATTTCACAGTGGTGAGATTGAAGTTAAGTCTTAGAAAGTGAGTAGGACTTGAGAACATGAAGAATAGAATCTATGAGTATTTCACAAAAGGAATATAATACATAATAATTAAAAACAAAATATTAAAACAAATATTTTTAGTATAAGTAAGCATAATAGTAAACTTACATAAACTTCAACTTTGATTGGGGTTTATAGTGCTTCAGAGAAACATGGTAACACTTACTGGTAAATTAATTTTCCCTGGTAACTATTACTTAATTTGGTTACTTGTGGTGGTTAGAGACAGCTGATGAAACTAGTGTCTTGTTTTATCTTTGTATTGGCTGCATTAGTTTCATGGGTCAAGATCATGCCTCCTCATACTCAGCCTGCTCTATTGTAAAGACATGTCCTCTCTCAAAGTAAGTGCTACATGCTGGTTGAGAAGACCTAGGCAGATATTTGGGTTGGGTGTTTGTCTTTCTTATAACCCTGTAGAGGCATCTATCTAGTTCTGTCCTATTAGACAATTAAGTCCTGATTGTTTAACCCTTCTGTAGTCAAACATTGCAAGTCAGAAGTTGGTCTACATACTTTTCTTTGAAAAATGCATGTGTAAGTAGGTGTTTGCATGGACTAAGTCGTGTCTTCTCCCAGCCCACTTCATATGTTGAGGCCCTAAGCCAAGGACTCCAGAATGTTGACTGGATTGGGAAAGGTGGTCATCATAAAGGTAATTAAGTTAAAATGAAGTCAGTCGCGTGAGCCCTAATCTCATATGACTTATGCCATATAAAAAGAGACAATTTGGACACGGAAGGATACAGAGGAAAGGCCATGTGGAGAAGATGACCATCTGTAAACCAATGAAAGAGACCCCAGAAGAAACCAACCCTGCCAACATCTTGATCTCAGACTTCTAGCCTCCACAACTGTGAAAACTACATTTCTGTTCATGCTACCAAGTCTGTGGTACTTTGATATGGCAGCCCTAGGAAACTAGGAAACCTAGGAAACAGTGATGAAATGAAATTTGTCTTTCAGAGCAAATCTTAAGTCAGTAGTTATCATAATGCTCTTGCTACATTTATTTATTTTTTAATGTTTTATTGTTTATGTTATTACAGTTGTCACATTTTCCCCTCTTTGCCTCCCTCTGTCCAACCCAGCTCCCGCATATATTTAAAATAATAACCTTTAAATAACTCTAAAATGAATAATAATTTTTGTTAGGGTAAATAAAATAAAAATGTGATTTTTAATACTAATTTATAGTTTCATATGAAATTTCAGATGCTGCTTTACTGTAAAGATTACTAATATAGTAAACTATATCCTAATGTAAGGAATAAACTGTGATCTTGTGTGTGTATGTGTGTGCGTGTGTGTAAATTACATACTGTGGTACAATTTAGAATTTATTTTTTAAAAGAGGCCAGAAAAAATGCTGTTTAAAATAGGTCTATGCCATGGATGATAAAGTTCTTTTATGGTACACAAGAATGTTAAATAAATTGTACAGTAATCTGAAAGTGTCAATCCTATATTTAAGGGTGAAAAAGTCATTTCCATTTAAAATTTCTATTGTCCCTTCCATGTCCATATATACAAAGACACATACACACACATATTAAATTCCATTTGCTGAGCTTTCATACTTCATCTCAATTTGAACCACATATTGTGAGGTTACACAAAAATTCATTGGGCCAATCCTGAAACATTTCAAATATGAAAGGGCATTTTTCATTTAGAATACATTTATGAAACAGGTTAATTTTAAGATTTTGGTCATTCAAAATGGTTGGGTCTTTAATTTAAGTAATGCTTTTATATGACTGGAAATAATTTGCACTGAAAAGAGCAAATACGTGGCCTTTTGAAAACGAGGCCCTGACTGTGGGGATTGGCACTGGCTCCTACATGGTGCTGCCCTGGTGGATATCCCAGTGTTTCTCCTGCAGACGTGTGGACCAGAACCTATCAAACACCATCCGCGGAGAGATGGCAGTGCAGACGTACTTCCTGTGGCCAAAGATCACCGGAAGCAGCTAAGTTCTTCACCTTCGGCTTACTCGGGGCTTTCAAACATGTGTACCATCTTCTCCAGAATCAACTATGGCGACAATTCTCAGTCACAATTTCCAATGAGCTATACAAGATAATTTTGTTGAGTTATCCTGTATGTATTAAGGCACCTAGACTCAAGCACACACACGACACACACACACATATATCTACACCTACTCATAGTCATAGCATTTAGAATCATCAAGGTGCCTAACTCAAAGGTTACAGTGTAAATATTGTTCTGTGAACAAACAAAAAGTATCTTGATGCTGGCTGTACAAAATTGGGGTGAGGTGGAGACGCATTTCCCAACACAGGCATCCTTCACTGTGTTAGGCCATTTTGTTTTTACAGAAGACCCACCAGCAGGCACTAATGTAGGTTTTCCATAAAAGCAAAGTGGCCTCCTTTTGAAAATTGTGAATACATTTGCTTTATACCATTTTGACTCATAAAAGGTTTTGTAGGAACAGTATACTTTCAGATAGTGGGGGAAAACTTGTAGTTTCCAACTGATGGTAGTCCAAAAGGACTTGGCATTGCATTTGGATGCAATGTGTATTTACATGAAGGTGTGTTAATGCAGGATCTCTTTCTCTCTTTCTTTTTTCTTTTGCTTTCTCACTTGCTTTTACTCTTTCAGTGCTATTTTCTTTTGTTTTGCTGTTATTGACTCTGAAGAATACACTTGTTATAACATCATTAAGCACCTGGGAAATTCAGTTGCTTGAGTGATGACTGACAGATGCCTGGAGATGAACTAACACAGGAACTTTGCTTCCAGTGGGACAACTTTGAGACACAACTTCAAAGCTGAAGTTTCCCTGAGGGATTAGTTGAAGCTTGCCTGAAGTTTTATATACAACTGTACCTATACTTTGCTTCCTGTCTCTTCCTGGTCCTGCTTCTCCTGCTTGCTTTCCACTTTCCCCCAGGAACGCTTCCGTAATAAATCAGTTATAATAAATTCTTGTCTTGTGGTCTACTTATGAAGAACTTGATCTAAGACACCTTTTTATAAATCCATGGTTATTCTCATAAGATAATGCCTTAGAATTTTTCAGCTACAGGGTATAGCATACCTTTTAAGGTGTCTGACAAGTACTGCTAATTTATCATTTACAGAATTTGTGTAGAATTAAGTTACTACCATCATTGCATGCAAGCTCCTTCCATTGTGCCTCCTAGGATATTATCAATTATCATATGAAAAAAACCCCCGTATTTTGGGGCTTTTTTTGGGTGAGCACTTTCTGAAAAGAGTTTAGTCATACTTTTTTGAACTTGCATGTGGCTATAATATCATGCCCCTGACCATTCCTCAGAGCAGTAGGCCCTGGATGGACTCCCTTTCTCACTAATTTCACCTTCTCTGGAGGCAGAGGTGGACCCTGGCAGCCATACCTGTGCTATGATGAAACCTGCAGGAGGTCTCTCATTGACGTGGGCCTATCAAATTCTCTCTCTCTCTCTCTCTCTCTCTCCCTCTTTTTGTGAATATAAAAGTAGGATTTAAAGCCAGAAGATCTAAAGAAGCCAAAGAGACAAAAAAAAAAATCTTTTTAGAGTTGGGTTACTTGTTTCAGGTGCTACTACCAAACGTTCTGGTACTTAGACCTGGGATGCAGAAGTTCAACTATCAGCTTTCCAGTGCAGCAGAATGTCTATGGCAACCAGCCATTAGATTAAGTCCAGAGTCACTGGGTTTTTAGTTCGCTCAGCTTAGTAAGTAGATTTATTGTCAGCAGCTCTGCCTCACTAAACTGCAGCAGAGGTACTCTTCTGTCCTTTCCATTTAGAGTTCTCTGGGAGAGATATTGTTTCTTTTCTGTGTTTTCTTTGGCATGTTACAGCTTGTATTTATTCCTAACCATATTTTGTACATTTTTATGAGAAGAAATTCTTTTTTGTATATATAGATACTTGCATCATACCCTATAATCAACATTTGGTTCTTCAAATGATTTTGCTGCTATCAGGTGTTATGTACTCCATTTATCATAACTATATTAAGTGCATTTCATATGTAAATAAATGTGGGAAATTTGAAAAAAATCTCTTTAGGAATGAGACTATGCTTATAACAGCATCCTAAAATGGAGGTCCATTAGTGCAAAAAAGAACAAGGGGACAAAATGTTAGTCTTAAACATTGACTCATGCTTATAAATGATAATCTGATGATTAAAGAACTTGGTGGAGCAGAACAGAGAGTAAAGAAACTATTACTCAATAAATGATGCCGGAGAAACTATTTCTCCATACAGACAAATAAAAATGTGTCTCTACCTTATATCGTATATGAAAACCAAATCCAGGTAGAACAGGGACTTCAATGAGAAAGGTAAAAATCATACACATTTTACAAAAGAATATGAGAGAAGAAATTTACAGTCTTGGAGTATAAAAGAGCTTTTAAGCAAGATGCAAATCTGCTTAAAAGAGCTGAGTAAAGACTAAAAAATTTGATTATATTCAAATTAATAAATTTTCTTCAACTAAGAAGGAAAAAAAAAGCCACAACCTGGGAGAAGCTGTATGATAAACCTCATGGTAAAAAGATTATTTGTATCCATACTATAAAAACTGCCTATATATCAACTAGAGAAGGCAACATAATAGAAAAAATGAGCAATGGTCTGTACAGACATTTGGCAGTAGGGGAAATATGTGTGGTTCACAAACATGAAAATATGCTCAGCCTCGTTTGTAATCAGGAAAAGGCAAATTAAGGCATAATGAAATAACATTTTACTCACCAGAATGGCTATAATTTATAAGTCTGGGAGTACTAAATATTGATAAGTTTATTGAGCAATAGGAACTCTCAAGGCCTGCATTTCGGAGTGTATATTGGAAAAGATCTTTTTGAAAACTATTTGAAGTTATCTTTAATTTAACATTTTCATACCAAAGGTCTCAAAATTCTGCTTGTACGTATATATACCTTACAGAAACTTGCACATGTGTATACCTGAAGGCATGCATAAGATCATCCTGAGTAGAATTTTTGCAATAGCAAAAACATGGGAGAATCCCAAGTGTTCATCAGCAGTAAAATTAGTAATTGTAGTATATTCATATGTTGGTGTATTACAGAAAATGAAATCAGAGCTATAAGCACCAGCATGCACAAATCTCAAAAACTGCATTTAGTAAGAAAAAATCACAGACTGTACGCAGTGAATGTCCATTCAAAATAGGAAAAGAACCCAGTAATACATATATGTATTTATGTGTTAAACACAAAGTTAGAAAGAAAAGCAAAAGAATACTTAACATAGAAATTAGAGTTCTAATTAAATCCACTGATGGAAGAAGGAAAGTAATGAAATCAGAAAGAGCACACAGGGGTCCTCACAGGTAATGGTAATGTATAGTTTCATGATTTGGATGGTAGGTTCATAGGTTTTATGTTACTGTTTTTGTAGCTATACAAAACACCACATACACTGGTATGCATACGTCCGTATTCATACATATAATATATGAAGGGGTCCCCAAAAAACCAGAATTATCTTCTGAACTGTGAGCCCCTTGTAGTACAGCCTTCCCCTGCTCGGTGAATGTTCTAGGAACTCATCCATATCAATGTACTAACTGGTATTGTTGTGAGAGGCTGTATTTGGTTTTGGTGAATTTTTTTGAAGATTCTTTCAACATGTTTGTCCATTTCATGATGGGTGATTTAGGAGTGCACCTGCCCACACCATGCTAAGTGTTCAGCAGTTTTTGACCCAAAATGGCATGACGCCCATATCTTATCCTCCCTATTCACCCAATCTTACCCAGAGCGACTTCCTTTTTTTTGTCTCCCCAGATGAAAAATGTCCTCAAAGGGAAGAGGTGAAACCAAAAACAGCAGAAACACTAAAAGGAATCAAAATTGATGAGTTCAAAAACTGTTTTGAGCAGTGGAAAAGCACCTCAGTGGGTGTATTGCATCAAATAGAGAGTACTTTGAAGGTGACTGAAGTTTAAACATATAAGAACAAATACACAATTTTTTATAGGTAAACACTAGTTTTTTGGCCCCCTCATATTTCATAATAAAAAGATGAACTTGGAATGTGCCAAATAATGGATGATATAAACAGACTATTACTTAAGGCACCAAATATTGGTAACAGTTGTCAGCTGATGTTTACCAGCTTAGATATCTTTGTTTAACAATTATAGACACAGTATTAAAACTTGTAAAATGATTTTAAAAGCCAATTTACTGAGAATATGTGAAGTGAAATTATAGAATTTGTTCACTCATTCTTTGAACAATTAAATTTTTTGAGAATCTCATATTCATTATAAATGCAGTATTTAGAGTATCAAACAATAAACAAATTCTGGGCTCTGCTGCAGATTTCAATCAAAATAGAATGGGGAAAGACTTATAATAACCAAATAAACTAACTGGTAGATGATATGTCAAGGGCTCATAGCTATTATGAGAAAAAATAAATCAGGTTGAATGCTGGTTTTGGTTACAAGAAGGAAACTGGTACCAAACTTGCCTTATAAATAAATAACTATAAGATTGAACAAAATATATGAAGCAACTATTTTTGATCACTCATCAAAAGACAATCTAAGATTGTGATTCCTTAGGTAAGGCAAACACACAATGTGAGCCTAGTGATTAACCAACATTTCCCTGGACTAGGGTATTTTGTTATTGTCGAGTAGGGAGATGGAGCCCGAGCAAAAGAGTGAGCTGAATTTCTGGGCTGAGGAAGTAGAGGATCACAGTTCCAGGCTGCACAAACAGTTGAAAGTTGTGGGGCAGCATAAGAGATAGCTGAAAAGAATGGACTCAGACACCCGAGTGGGAGTTCCTTATATATAATTGGCCGAGCATTGAGCTGCACATATGCAGGAAGTGTTCACAAAGCCTAGCAGACATTGCTTGCTGAAAAGCTGAGGCCTAGAAGGGACCAGCTGGTATTAGAGGCCCTGCAGTCCTGGAAGACATTGGAGTTCCAGCTCCATCAGAAGGTCAGACCTTGCTGAATGGCTGTAGCATTCAATGCTAGAGACCTTAGGATGCCCACACTTTATGGAAATTATCATACCTTAAAACAAAGGGCACCCCACAGTCCTAAACTCAAAACCAAAAGTAATCTGCCACAAGAAATAATAGAACCAAGTCTGATAGAACCAACATGATTCTTCAGTAATTTGACTGCCTGCCAGAACAAAAGTCATCACCCTTTAAAGGATGAAGTCATAATTCAGACAGCCTATAATTTGCTATTCACAATCTAATGCATATAATTAGAATGACTAAACTTGAGAAGGAATAGGATATATGATCCATAGTCAAGTAAAATAAAGTCAACCAAGAAAATCCAAGAAATTGCAGACAAAGATTATAAAGATCTTAGAGAAAAATATAGTTACAATAAATAAAGAGCTAGGAGATATTTAAAAAGATCAAAATCTCTAAAAAACACCCCAAAATGTAGAACTAAAAGTATATCTAAAAAAAAAAGGCATCAGTGAACTTCAGGGTTCACTAGAAATTATTGAATCTGAAGAAGAGAGAAAGTTGATTAAAATAATAAACATCTTCAACACCTAAGCTATATTAATTACTCAAATATATGTGTAACTGGACCAGAAGGAAAAGAAAAATATAAAGAAACAATGGTCAAATAGTAGGAAAGACATAAATTTAGATATTCAAGAAGGTCAGCAAACCCCAATTGAAGTAAAGACATAGAAAACCACATTTAGAAATATGATATTTAAACTGCTGGAAACCAAAGATGAAGAGAAAGCCTAGAAAGCATTCAGGGAGAAAATTACCCATTGCTTACAAAATGATGGCAAACTTCTCATTGGAAACAGTAAAGGTAAGGATCATTGGGATGATATCTTTGAAAGCATTGAAATAAAAACAAAATTTAAAATGGGGTTAACTAAACTGCTGTATCCAGCAAAAATATTCTTCAAAAATGAAAGCAACAAAGAAATTTTCAGACAAAAAAAAATACAAAGAATTTATTTCCAGCTGACCTGCACTACGAGAAATGGTAAGGCAAGTTCTTTACACTTTGAAAAATGACATCAAATGGAAATTCCAATGTACAGGAAATAATGAAGAGTACTTTCTTCCTGGTGCACATGTGAACAAATATGCAATGCTAGATGTTTTGTTTTATTTTGTTAATTTCTTGAAAGACATGGCAGTTTTAAGTAAAAATTATACCACGTTGAAAGATATACAGAACTGTAAATATAATATATGCATAATATTTATAATAAAACAAAGGTAGAGAGTAAATAGAATCATACTGTTGGAAACGTATCATGTTTTATATAAAGCAGGATAATATTAACTGAAAGTAGATTATGATAAATAAGTAATACAGACTGTAATTCCTAGAACAACAAGAAAGAAGAAAGAGAGAAAGAAAGAAAGAAAAAAATACAGAAAGAAAAAAAAGACAGAAAGAAAGAGAAAAAAGGTATGGTGATTACCAGAGGGAAAAGGAGATGGAGGGAGGCAGAAGAGGGCGTGGGGGGTAAGTGGTGACGGAAGGAGACTTGGGGTGGTGACCACACAATGCAATATATGATGTATTATAGAATTATACACTTGAAACTATATAATTTTATTAATTAATGCCACCCCAATAAAATCAATAAAAAAGTGTAAAAAAGCCAACAGGGAATTGAAACAGAATACAAAATATTCGACTAACCACAAACGAGTCAGGAAAATGAGAAATAAGGAAACAAAAAACAAATGTCTTTACACAGATTGTCAGACTGGGTAAAACCTGATATCTATGCTATACAAGACAGACCTTTTTGTTAAAAGCTAAAAATTCAAACAGCTTTATTTATTCTGTTTAGTATCTGTTTTCCAAATGCTGCCTTAAAATAGAAATCATACTTATCTACCTTTAACTATATTAATAACTTCAAACATTGTCTCTAATTTCATCCTCTTTTTGTGCTGTGATGCTCCCCAATGCACACGTCTGGTTAAGCCTATTGAAGCCTTAGAGAAAACATTTCCCTCTCCGTTTTTCTTTCTCCGTTAATAGAATGATCACTTTTACGAATTGCCTAGGTTCAAAACCTTGAAGCCAAGCCAGGTTCCAAAATCTTTTAATCACTAAATTACATTACTTTTTATTTTCTAAAATGTCTTTTTTCCATACCATTTGGGTCATCAGTATCTCATGTATTTTGTATAGTGGCCATGACGTGTTAAGGAGAGAAGATAGTTGTTGCCTGTATGTGCTTGAATTTCCAGCTTAGGGACTTTATAGTTAATGCTAGACCATCCTTAAAAATATTATTTATTGTGGAAAAACATTATAATAGTATTGAAAGAAACACAACAAGTAGGTTTTATCTACCTGTAACTAAATATTACATTGTTTAAATTGTAGTTTTAAAGATACATTTTTTTTTTTTGTATGTTCACCTTTTACATTTTAACATATTTTTCATTTCTGTTGAAAAGTCTTGAAATTGGGAGGAGTAAGCTTAGCAACATGGTGGCTTGGGAATTTCCAGCCCCTAACCCCTATCAGAAACATCAATTTGAAGAGCTCCCCACACACGGAAATTACCTCCCCAGAGCCGAGGGTTCCAGGTTAGGTGTTACAGCACCCGGGTGAAGCACAGAAATAATAAAAGGTTAAAAGATGCTTCAGGGGAGGGAAGGAATACCAAAATCACATATTCCCACCGTCCATGCTCCGAGGCTGGGCTGCCCGGGCCCACCCCTCCGGTGGAAGACTCCGGAGCGTGAAGTGAGCCCCGGCTTCCGCACGGACCCCAAAGCCCGCTGGCACCAGCTCCAGGTTGATCCCCCTTGCCCAGGGTGCTTCCCTGTGGGCTCCCACTGCCGCAGGCCCCCAGCTCAGCCCAGTGCCTGTCCGCTTCAGTGGCTTCAAGCAGCACCCACAGCCCCAGGTGGTTTGTGAGTCACCAGGCTGCCAGGACTGTGTGAACCCAGCCTCACGGGTCAACCCTGGCTCTTGATGGTTCCAGAGGCCCTGGGTGCCATCAGGCTCTTAATCAGCCTCCAAGGACCCAAACTCCTGGCTGGGCTCAATAAAGGAAACTGGGATGAAACGCAATGAAAACTATGTACAGTTAAGTTAAACATGATTATTGAAATTAGTTTTAGGAATATATATTCTATTTTCAAATATTTTCTTTCTGAGAACTCATAAAGTTCTTAATAATCATACTGGGCTGAAAGCAGTATCTTTGTCCTGATTTGCTCTGGCTTCTTCTCTCTGAGATTAGGTTTGCTATATCTATTTACTTATTTGAACACACTCATACCGGCACATTCAGGGAGTTCTTGGCCACATAGTCTGCAATTACAGAGCTCCTAGGCTTTAAAAGAGAATCCTCATCCACTATACATCCTGGGCTTTACTGCAGAGAATCTAAGGCAGTTCTTTTACTTGCCTCCTCTTCCTCCTTATTTTTCTTTTTTCTATTTGTAATTCAAGCAATGCAATTTATTTTTAAAGGACTACTGTTGCCGGCCCTTTCTCTGGCTCTACACTGAAAAAAAGTTGCTCTAATTTCTGCCAGCATTTTTGGGCTTATTGATCCTTTCTATGCCGTACAGTAAGAGTAGCCCTTGGATTAAAACTGAGAGTTCTGCACCTTGACATTTTGTGTAAACCACAGCCACCACATGAAGACAGCAGAAAAGGGAAGTGAGGACAAGTACCTTCTGACACCTTTGGGATTGGAGGGTATTTTTTATCATTAGGGACTTTGGAAACTTATCTATATATCTATGTGTGGTCTGCATGTTATTGACTGTTTTTCTTCCTGAGTTCCCCTAATATATAGCATAGTTCTGTCTGACAAAAGCCAGCCTATCACAGCAGCTATGGTAAGAGGACCTAAGAAAAAAGGCTTTGTGTGTGTGTGCGTGCCCCTTCAGAGGCTTCTGGAACTGATGACAGCCTATAGAAGGAGGGACGAGGGGTGCAGAGTCCGGGTCTAATAGGTTTTTCAGTTTTCAACTAAACATCAAGCATGGTCCACGTAAAAAGAGTCGTCATAGAGCCATCTCGTAGATAAATAAATCTGAGAATAGCTTTCCCCTTTTCATAGGAGCTCCAGATTCTCAAGGTCCATTTGTTACCTCACAGGACTCCCACATATGGGCCGGACTTTTTGCTTGCTGTTCCTCTTCAGCTGGATTTTAAATCCCAAGTGACAACTTCGCTATGCAAAATCAGCAGAGCTGTGACTTGAGCTGTAGATTGAAGTGGGAGGAGAGGGCATCCAGAGAACATGAGAGGAATAGATAAAATTAAAAATCAACACCCTCTGAAAGAGAGGAGCAAGCCCAGAGCAAAGGGCCTAAGTCCCCGTTCCCTTGGCTTCTGTCACATCGCTAGCTGATGCCTGCGTCCTGGCTGCACGTGCCTTATGGCTGAGCAGCTTTTCCGGAAGAGAAATCCTTGCATTTAAGACTGACTCTCTTTGAACAATAACGTATTTTTTTTAAAGTTATGTTATTACATTTATGTAATAGGGAACTGAGTGCCATTAATTCACTCCTGGATAGGGGAGATATTAATACTGAATGAGATTCTGGTTTTATTTATGACCACTTTTCTTTGAACTCTGCATTAGAATCAACTCAGTGCTGCATTCCAGTTATTGATTTGGAATCTGGAAGTTTAATTTATTACCTCCATTGGAATCTGGGGTATTTAGACAGCATTTGCTTTTCCACTGTGGAATGTCACTGTGTGGCTGTCCCCTGGCTTCTTTCTTTTCTTTTTTTGCCTTTCTTTGGGTGTCTAACAGTCCCCTCTGGGCACTGCGATTATTTATGACATACTTCTCCTTGTAAGATCTAGTTGGAAAACCTGTTCCTATGGAAACTGCTGTTTTCAAACAGGATGGTTCCAACTTCAAAACAATATCATCAAATATGCAACAGCACATATATCTTTTAATGGCAAGTGTATTGTAATGATTTGTATTACCAGACCTGAAAATCTGAACATTTCAAAAAAAAAAAAAAAAAGACAAAACATGCGGAAAGCCATCTTATTGAGTGAGAGATGAGGTGATTATCTGAAAAAAAAAACTTCAGGGAATTACTTTGGGCATGTTTGGGGAAGTCTGGTGAGAAGAGCGGAGACTTTGAAATTATGTTTAGCAGAGAATTGTGACCTTTGTGAACTAGATTTAAAGGGGTGGACTAACTCTGGGTTTCGACATTTCTGGTTTTAGTTCACTCTTTAACATTAAACCCCTACTGAAATCTATTCGTTCAAAGCACAGTCATCGGCAACACAGCTCCAAACACTACATGTTATAACCAGAGTGTTTATTAGCTTATTACCCAGTCATGGTTTGTTTTCTTTGTCCCACTGTTTATTCACTTCAATGCCAAGGAAATGAAGGGCAATGTTACCCCTGGACGATACTCCTTGCAGAGAGCTTTGTTAGTCAGGTTACTAAGGCAAAATCACTCTATAGGTTTGACTGCTATTTTTTCTTTTGTTTGTTGAGAGACAGTCATTTTCCCTCACTGCATTCAAAGCCAAATTTTGCTAGTTACTATGGCAATAGTAACTTTTTGAAGTCAGTATCACTCTAATGTCCCATCCAATGATAAAGCCTAGATTTGTAGTAGATTTCATTTATCCATCAATCATACTGATGAAGTCTGAGGAAAGCAGGGAAAGAGGGAGGGAGAATCACAGAGAACTGTTGCATGAATTTAAGCCTACGACTTCAGAGTAGCATGTTGTGTTGAAGGGGACAAATTATTCTTTTACTCCTTATTGTAATGCATATAAATCCAGGCACAAATTATTAATTAAGTCTACTGTAGGAAAGTGCTTGTTCCATAGTTTTAAGCCAAAAAACTACCCAGGGTGTGTGTAAATACTTAGGAACACCCCTCCCCAGAATGTTCAGATTAAAGATGTGGAATTAGAGCCCCTGTTGAGGAGTTCACTTTTAAAGACATTGACTTGCTCACTCCAGGACCTGATTCATGACTGGAAGCTCTCACTTTAATGTACATAATTTCTGAGTGAGGCTGGCAAACATGCAGCCTTTGGGAGATAGAGAGTACAAATGGAAAGCAAACCACAAGAAGGTTCCTACCTGTACCCTGATCCATGATCAAAAGGCAATGTTCAGGTTTAGGATGGAAGAAGCCTGAGGAAACATGGGCAGAATAAGTTTCATTTTTGCCCTAATGTTATAATTTTCACTAGCACCTCTTATGGGCTTCACGTAGCTCCCCACTTCCCTGAAGATTAAAATATCATTTATAATAATATGTAAAACTTAAGAAATCAAATAAGTACGGTATTTTGTACCTGGGATAAACATCAACCATGTAGAGCATGTATTTTCCATGAGGGCAATATTGGTTCTTGGAGGGTAAAAGGACCTTAATCGTTTTATATATAAAACACATATATAGATATATTAGATAAATGGATATAATGTGTACATATGGTAAAATTTCATGGGAGAATGACTATTTTTAAAAATGTTTATAAAATATCCCTTAAGGGCATAAAAATGAAAAAGTGGTTGAGAAACACTAATGTAGTGCAAATTCCAGGTGGGTTAGCTGGTCTGATAAATTTCCATAGTTAGTACAGATATAGCTCTTGGTGTCAAATCACTTGACTTTCTCACAAATTTCCTACATTTATTCAGCAAACATTTATGGTATGTCTGTGATGTGTTACAAACTATTAATATCTGAGACACAGAAACAAAAATGCATTGTCTCTAACATCAAGAAGGCACTGGAGGTTATAAGATGATCAAAAAATAGCTTGATAAGAACCATGATAACAGTGTAACATCATACAGACACCTGGCCTTATCTGGTGCTATGAAAGTACCAATTGAATTTGGATGTTGATTCAACTTAATATGTACACATTTCTATGAACTTGACACTGGTTTTCTCATGTGAACCTTTTTTTTTTTTGGGGGGGGAAAATTTTTTTTAGGAAGGGGAAAAAAAAAACATAAGTCCCTGGGTATCGTCTTTAGTAGCCATCCAGATAATTTTCAGTTGGCCGTGAACATGCTTGTGTATATGAACTTTGGTTTTCTGACCTACTAATGTCACAGGATTTCTTTGAGAATTAAATATCACAATAAAATTTAATCAACCCTTAGAAGGCACTTTGGTGTCCTGGCCAACCAAAATGGGTACACGTATCTGAAGTGCTATCATAAACCTTAGAACTTGACTTTCAGCAGGCAGGGGATGTAGGGCTCTGTTTCATCAGCTAAATTTCTTGCCTCCTACTTGTGCTCTGATGTCCAAGGCCTACTCTTTGGGGATATACTGTTAACTCAAGGGGGGGTTCTTCAGTGTGACTTCAACATGAACTTTGTTGATTGGGGTGATGAAGAAAGCCTTGCATGTAAATCACTAACTTCTGGTGAGATCCGGGGTGGGTGGGGGGAAGAATGTGGCTTGTCCCTGCTGAGTGTGCTCAAGTTAGTGAAAGCTGGGAGAACAAGAGGAAACCAGGGGCTCACATCTGAGTGATCTGTTAAGTAAGTGGCTGTCTGGAATCGACTGGGGACTCTTGATTTTGCAGGATTATTGTATAGAAATAAATTAAAATGATCATCCCCTCCAACAGGGAGCAGACAGAGGCTATTCAGAGTTTGCTATTAGCGAGAGAGTCACTTGTGTTTGGCAAAAACTCAAAGACAGGCTGTAGAAATGGAAAGAATTGTAGTAAAAAAAAAAAGTGGGGTTAAAGACTCTATGCATGCTCTGATTGGAGATTGTTGGCATAAGAGGTGTGTTAATTCAAACACAGCATGTGTGTGATTGGTTTAGAGATCATATTTGGGTTTCTTTGATTGGATCTGATATGGGGGGCACAAGAGTGGATGAAAAATATTTGGTAAATTGGTAGTCATTGACCAAGTTCTGACCTTTTTAGACCAACAATTATTGCAGAAGTTGTGGTTTGGCTTTCTGGACTGGTTGCTGCCCAGATTATGGGCCAGATTTCTAGTGTCACATATGGTTTAATCATTGTTCATTTGTATGTTCAACCTCTAAGTTGCTATGCACATTCCCCTGCTATAGGTAATGTAATAAACTGTTATCAGTCATTTTAAAAATGTAAATAAACCCCTCCCTGCTGGGACACTTTTAAGAAATGAGCTGGCCAGGCTAAATAAGAGAAAAACCTGGCTTCAGTGTTTCAATAAATCTGGGAATAACTATGATACACATTTTTGGAATTATCTGGAACTTATACAACTTTCTCACATCTATTTCCTCCAAAGTGGGATTAGAACTACAAATTAAAAAATGAAAAGACCTCATGTACTTCTTTCCCACGGCATTTGATAAAAGAGCAATTAGAAGAGTTGTGTCATTATTTACAGCAGCCTTGGGACGGAGGAAGTAGAGAGAGGGAACACTTGGGTTAGGTTTAAAAGTTGGCTAAACCAAAAGCGTATAAAAAAGAACCTTTGCACACTGTTGGTGGGAATATAAATTGGTGCAGACACTATGGGAAACAGTATGAAGGTTTCTCAAAAAATTAAAAATAGATTTATTATATGATAAAGCAATTCTACTTCTTGGTATTCAAAGGAAATGAAATCACTATTTTAAAGACATAGCTACACCCTCACATTCATTGCAGCATTATTCATAATAGCCAAGGCATGGAAACAACCTAAGTGTCCATCAATGGATGAATGGATAAAGAAAAAATATATATATTTTATTCAGCCATAAAAAGGAGGAAATCCTGCTATTTGTAAAAACAGGGTTAAATCTTGAGGGCATTATGATAAATTAAATCAGTCAGACAAAGGCAGACAAATACTGTGTGACCTCACTTATATATGAAATCTATAAAAACTCAAAAAAAGAAAGCAGAATGGTAGTTGCCCGGGACGGGGTGGAGGAAATAGATGAAACTGATCTAAAGGTACACATTTTCAGTAATAAAAAATAGAACAAAAAATAAAATCCTGTTGAATGTTTGGAGCAAGACTCCAGAAATTAGAAAAAGAAGAAAAAAATTAGTATTTGTTGAATATTTGTTTTATGTCATGTACTGTGGCAGAACTTAATAAATATATCTCATTTAGTTTTCCCAAAAAGAAACTGCAAGGTAAATAGTACTTCTATTTTACAGATGGGGAAAATGAGACAGAGAGGGTAAATTATTTGCCAGGATACAGAAATCGTAAGTATAGAATCTAAAATCATTACTGACTAACATCAATACGATGTTACCATTTCAGAAGATTCTTGTCCAGGAATATAAAAGTTTCAAACAACGTTATTATTCATTCTAGGTATTTCCTGAAAGACTCACTAACTCTTCAACACGAAGTGCCAATGGACTATTTACTCCCTAACACTCTTTGAACCTCTAACCTCAAAATTCTCACCCATTGTTTCTACCAGTCCTAAACTATTATACCAAGGTCTTGACTCAATCTTGTTCAAGACTTCCCATTGAAAGACCTGCCTTAAACCAGACTTAAAAACCCCAATAAATCAGGATCTCGTTCTTCTCCGTTCAAGACTATTAGCAGAGTTAGAGGTTTCTTACTGCAGTAAGCTTGAAAGTCCACTTTACCTTATGTTGTTGATTCCTTCCTACACTTATTTAACATATCTGTGGGACTAAATTGTGTAAGTCCTCTCCTTCCCATACTTAATTGATACCTTTTCTTTGCTCTGACTCCACCTTCTTCATCACTTGGATCCACATAGATGTGTCCACACTGACACACACAGACAGATACATATACAGAATGAAAACCATCATCTGTGTCTCAGCATGATTTCAAACACAAAGGTCTCATGTCATATTGCACCCTCCTCTCACTGATTTATGTGGGTTAAGTCTTGAACATCAGTGGACCACACATAGCATTTACTTGACAGTAATCCTTCTGAGAGAAGGATTATTAAAAACTACATAAAATTGGCCATGGCTGGTATAGCTCAGTAGATTGAGCACTGACCTGTGAACCAAAGGGTTGCTGGTTCAATTCCCAGTTAGGGCACATGCCTCGTTGCAAGCCAGGCCCCCAGTAGCAAGTGAGTGAGAAGCAACCACACATTGATGTTTCTCTCCCTCTCTTTTTCCCTCCCTTCCTCTCTGTCTAAAAATAAATAAAATCTTAAAAAAAAACTTAAAAAAATAAAAACTACATATAATCTTTTGTATCTGTGATAGAACAGAATGCTACAACATACCAACATATTGAAAAGTAGTATTCACATACATATGTTCTGATTATTCATTTTGAGGACAAAGCAAATGTGCGAACCTATGTAAGCAGAGGAAGCAAGTGAGGGATAGCAAGTCTTGATAAGCAAATACTAGCTGAATGTAAAAGGACCTTTTAACATAGTTGATGAATGACTTCTTAAGGACCAGATCAGGTAAGGTAGGATGGTTACAAAAGGCAGCTCAGGGAGAGAAAAGTGACATCATTTTCATCCTAACCTTTGTTGTTTTATAAAATAGGTGAAACAGCCCAATTCTCTTGTCTGAAACTCTTATTCTCAGTGATAAGGAGTGGGAAATAGAGTGGGAGATCTGTGGAAAGTCAGAAACTATTGGCAAATGGGGTGAGAACCGTGAAAATTACTGGGTGGCAAAAGGTTGTAAAAGGTTAAAGGTGGTTTTTGAGGAAACGGAATGTGTAAACCAAAGTAAAAGTTTCTATATTTCAGTGAAAGCTACAGTGCTACAAGCCATACAACTTTATAAAACGAGACAAATTAGACCGAGCCTTTAAGTAACAGTGGACTACGATTTACAAGGAAGAAACAGAACACGTGCCCCGCTGGAGGCAGCCCTGAAGAGCCCTGGTGAATCAGAACAATTCAATAGGAGGTACAACCAGCTCCACAGTGTGCCCGTAGGTGTAGGGATCAGAAGTGGTTGGTTTATGCTAAATAAATTAAGGACACAAAGTTATATTTTGGGTGAAAGGAAATCAGTGGTGAATATCAGGTAATGAGATTCTAACATCACAACATTTTAAGGTTGTTTTGAAATCTACTGTGAGCAGTGCATAATCCAAACAGGAAGACAAGAAATTAGGCGTTACAAGGCAAGATATTTTCTTTCACGGCGTGCAGTCAAGATTGGGGAGCAGCCTTCTCCAACTTGTAGTTGGGGAGTACTTATTTCCTTAGAGTGATAAAACAGGGAACTGAACAGTAAATGATAACCCAAATGTCAAACATAATTGCTTAGCTTTGAATTCTCTAGTATTTTAATTCTTAAAAATTGCAGGATTCTGAACTCAGAGAAAATAACGGCATGAAATTCTCCTCTACTCAATTTCTGCTTTCAGCATGGAATTACACAGTTTGTTCAGAAAATTGGAAGATTTTGCCTTCACATTTTTCAACTTAATAATCTCATATGATATTAAGTATTTTGGATCTTAGGGTAACATCAGTATTTTTAAAGTGTTATCATTTTTATTGCAATTGATAGGTAATTTTTTTTATAGCTCTATATCCTCTGTCCTAATCTCCTCCCCTTTCCTTTTAAAAATCACTATTTTATGAACAAAGTGAATCAGTAGGCTAAAATATACCTCCTAATAAACACACAGGAATGATATTGGACAAACTGTCTTCAGGATACAACTGGCATTTTAATGAGTGAGATAACTTGGGATTAATGTGCATAACATATTAAAAATATTCATCAGATATATGATATCTTCATGGCAAAACTATAAATATTAAACTATTACATGTACTTTTTGCTCTATTCTCATTTTAAATAATGGCAATTGTTAAGCAACTCAAGAAATCTTCCAAACTGAAATTTACAGCCACTGTTTGGTTATTTCATAAAAATATGGATTGACTATAGGACTATAAAAAGGGGACAATATACTTTCAAACTTGACTCATAGTTGTAAAGCTTCTGTGAAAACAAAATCAGGAAAGCTTACTGAATATAATTAAAGAATTTTCACTCTTATTTTTCTTGGAGTTTCTGCAGTACATTTAGGGTTTATGGTTGACTTGGTGATTATAAATCCAATGTCACATCCCATAATTTCCCAGCAAATTAGAGGAAGCAAGCTGGGAAAAGTTTACTTTATACCTTAGAGAATTTCTAGAACATTCAATACCTATATTCTCAGAGGAAATAGAAGAGGAAGTTAACAGGAGAGAATGCAACAATTCAACTCAGTGATTCTACAGATAACTTTTGAGTTGAATTTAGTCAAAGCATTGTGCAAAATGTGAAAATGGGTAAGTTTTGTCAGTGCCCTCAAGGAATCTCTTCTCCTAATAAGACAGATATTTTTTTTTGAGACCTTCCCCTCCTTCATCATGCTGCAGCCATACACTTTGGGAATGACCCTAAGCCCTATTTCAAGGATTGGCCTCAGTTGGCCTAAACCAAGGATTGGCAAACTTTTCATGAACAGGGCCAGAGTATAAACACTTGAGGCTTTGTGGAACCATAGTCACTATCACAACTACTCACTTCTTTTCGTGTAGTAGCAATAGGAGAAAAGTAAACAAATGGGTATATCTGTGTTTCTGTGAAACTTTAATTACAAACACAGACTGTGAGGTCAGAACTGCCCCCTGTGCCACAGTCTGTGGCAGTGCCCACCCCTGGTCCAAAGCAAACTCCAGGGCTATGGCGGTTGAGTCAGGCTTCAACCAATCAACACACAGTTTCCTTAGTTAAAGGGATTCTTGGGAAATCGGGTCAGTCAGCAGGAAACTCAAGATTTCTTTTCCCAGTTACTGTGGGATGCTGTATCCTGTTTCTGCCACACGTAAAGAGGGAAGTTATGACTGCTGCCAGCAGCCAACTTACCACCATGGAGTAACTAGCTCTGAGGATGAAATCAACATGCTAAGAAGAGCAGAGTGAAAGAATTGAAGAGTCACAGATATTTGAAACACAATCAAGTTCTTCTTTTACCATGGGGAAGTCTGTCCTACTTCTGGTCTTCTCAGTTCCATATTTTGTTGTTTCAGCCACTTGAGTGAGTTTTATTCCAACTGATACAGACCCACATGTGCATGGGGTAAAATAGGATGAGTGCTACAAAGAAACTGCTCAGGTATGAGAGAAATCAAATTGGTTCTGGAAATTATTAAATGATAGCGTTTGAGTCAGAACTTTTAGATTATATTTTTGTAGCAGAGATGGATGATAAGACCAACATGATAAAGTGTTCTCAGGGAGCAGATCATTGGCTGAATTTCTGTATAGTCAAATATTATAGTAAGATAGAAGCATAGAGTTTTCAAGGCAGAACCGTGAGGGGTTGTTCAGGACTGAGTGTGAGGAATCTGAGTAACACCTCAGGATGAAAAACTTGGAGGTAAATAGAAGTCCTGGTGCTGGAATTGTGATTTCCAATAGGAACCAGGCAATGTCTGCGGTACTGCCATGCAGTAGTAATATTGACAGTTGGGAAAATAAGTTAGATTGAGAGATGTACCAGCCACAGTGTAACAACCTATAGAGCACACATGGAAATCCCTGTGGATGCAAGGAAAGGTAAAATAGGCATCATATTTTATCTCCCATAGTCTCTTTGAGGGAAAACAGAAATGCAATTAGTAGGAATATTAATAAAACACTTGGGGTGGTTCAGGTGAAATCTCCAGCAACAAGTTTAAGGGAAAATGGATTATCACTAAAATTATATTGATTAGGATTGATTAGTTAATTGGAAGGCTTTTGTTTTGTAAAATGCTACATGAAAATTTGGGCCTAGAGCTGATTTGTTCAGGTATTGGAAGATCCAGATTACTACCACTAATGCTTTTGTGTCCTTTCCCACCTTTTCCAGCAGAGCCTTTGGCTCACTCTTCTTCTCCCTTGGCCTTGAGAGGGAGTCTAAGTAATAACGCAGGAGGAGAGCAATGCAGGAAAACCCTTCAGTCTTTCCATTTCCCCTTAGATGTCACAGATTTCCCCTTAGCCTTCAAAATACATGGCCCTTAGAATCTAAAGGAGGTTGTTGTCATAACATTTAAAGCTTAAGGCAACTTTCAACAGAAGTTTTTACTTTATACTCTTCCACCTTCTCCCACACTCCACCAACAGCCTGTCTTCAGCAGCTTTCATTTCTGTCCATGCATACGGTATTAGCTCACTCACCTTCCCCCTTGGCTTTGAGGGGGAGTCTAAGTAATAACGCAGGAGGAGAGCAATGCAGGAAAACCCTTCAGTCTTTCCATTTCCCTTTAGATGTCACACCAGCTCACTCAGCAACGCTTCCTTCAAGGGCCCTGGTGCAGAAACCAGAGGGTCATGGGCCAAGAGGTGAGCCAGAAGATTGGCTAACTTCAACCATTCCTAGAAGATAATGGCAGCCACCTTCTCAGAGTGATGCTAGAGAAAATCAAGCTCACTCCAAGAGGCTTTTTGACAGTATGGAATAGTCCAGAATTGTCCCTCTGTCCATGGCTGGCCAATACAATCACCTGAGGGAGCTCTAAAAAATGCCCATGCCCTGGGTCACCCCAAGCTAATTAAGTTACAATCTCTGAGGATGGGGGCTGATCTGAATATTATTAAAATCCCTCAGGTAATTGTATTAGGCAGTTGAGGGTGAGAACTAGTGTTCTAGAAGATCCAGTGAACAGATAATTAATATAATCTAGTTGCTTATTAAGGGTGGTTTTCTAACAAACCATTTAATTCATGGGCAATCTAGGCAGCTATTATGGAGAATTATCCCCAAGTTTTGTCTTACTGCATCTTTTGAGATCATAGCTGGGTACTAATTTATAAAGTGACAGATTGTACATGATGAAAAAACTGAAACAGAGTAAGGTGTTCGGGAAGGTAGGTCAAAGCTGGCAAAATGCAAGTACCCCAGTTTCTAAGAGCAGGGATTGTGTTTTGTTTTTCTTTGAATTCCATCACCTAACAAAGCAAATGTCTGCACAGAGTGGGTTCACTGTAAATACTACATGTGACTGAATTGTCAGAATAAACTTTATTTTTGCCTGGGTTTATCCAATGGATCTAGATACTATAGAGGGTTTTCCTCCTGAAAAGCCACTTCCCTTCAGTAAGCACCTCCAAAAGAGGCTGGATAGACATGTGGGCGTGTGGTGCTGGCTAATAATTTGGTGCCCCTTAAAGTGATATTCACTTTAAACATTGCCTGGCTCTTTAGACTTAATTAGCTTCGTGTGACCCAGGGCATGGGCATTTTTTAGAGCTCCCTCAGGTGATTGTATTGGCCAGCCATGGACAGAGGGACAATTCTGGACTATTCCACACTGTCAAAAAGCCTCTTGGAGTGAGCTTGATTTTCTCTAGCATCACTCTGAGAAGGTGGCTGCCATTATCTTCTAGGAATGGTTGAAGTTAGCCAATCTTCTGGCTCACCTCTTGGCCCATGACCCTCTGGTTTCTGCACCAGGGCCCTTGAAGGAAGCGTTGCTGAGTGAGCTGGTGTGACATCTAAAGGGAAATGGAAAGACTGAAGGGTTTTCCTGCATTGCTCTCCTCCTGCGTTATTACTTAGACTCCCCCTCAAAGCCAAGGGGGGAAGGTGAGTGAGCTAATACCGTATGCATGGACAGAAATGAAAGCTGCTGAAGACAGGCTGTTGGTGGAGTGTGGGAGAAGGTGGAAGAGTATAAAGTAAAAACTTCTGTTGAAAGTTGCCTTAAGCTTTAAATGTTATGACAACAACCTCCTTTAGATTCCAAGGGCCATGTATTTTGAAGGCTATAACTATTTCTTAGGTTTTATTTTTTACCAGTCACCTAAAAAATTAAACTTGTTGCTGAATTTCTTAATTGTATAAGTTCACTGTGCAAAGAAAAACTCCTTGTTGCCAGAAAGTCCCTGGTCTCTGTTGGCTGGCTTCCTGGTTCTTCTTGCTCAATCTTTGTTCTTTTCACATAGTTTTTAGGCTTAATTTGTAGTACTTCCTCCTTTTCCCTGGATTTCTTTCATCTCTTCTCTGCCACATTCCCCACTCACCCAGAACATACAAATTATCATTATGCCAGTATTCTCAGTAGCGGATTATGAAAAGAAAATCAAAGTGGTAATTTATAACCACCTGGGCTACCTTTTGAATGAAACTAAATGCAAGGGGCCCAATATTTTCTGTCAGTTAGCATTTTTTTCTTTTACTCCCAGCTCTCTTCTGGTTGAATGTGGTCTTTGACATCTGAGTTCTTTGTGAAGTCAGGTCAAGGGATGAAGTGTATGATGAATTGATATTTCTTTCAGTGAAATACTACCTGTCATTACCACTCCACCAAACACTTTTTAAAACCTATTTGTTTCCTTTAATTCTAGTCCCCTTTCTGACTATAAGAACATTTTGAATTCATTCAATATGTATTGTTTTGTTTATATGTGTCCTTGCACAAACCTTCTTTATTTGGGGCATATGTACATTCAATATAATTTTTAATTTTATCTATAGATTTTTTTTGTGTTCTTATTCTACAAGAATACTCTTCTTTTCCTGCACTATGACCCTTAATAATCCTAAAAGGAAGAGAGACAATTCTTACTGACTTTTCCTAGAAGTTTTAGATGGCCACATTTTCTCAGGAACAACAGTGTTTGCTGAGAAAGCCATTCAAGGGACAACGTCACTTGGGCTTAGATTCTAGGGTCTGGTCATGGCCCCACCCTTGTCCAAGCACATAAGCACAATAGGATAAGGACTCTGGTAGTCTCGCTGACACCCATGAATATAAGGTTATTTACATGGAAGTATCTAGAGAACATTTCTTTCTATGTCTGCAACATTGGCTGGAATCACAGACTCACTACCCTTTATAGAGCCAAATGTTAGGGGCATAATTTCTGGTGAATAAGAATCCAGAATAAATCCCTATTGTCTTGTTTTCATGTTGTTTTCATTTGCCTTTTTGCTTTTACCCACACCCAACCAGGTTATTTTCTGTTCACCACTCTCATTGTTTAATGTGATCCCCAAACGGGTAACCAATACAGTAGGTACACCTGGCTCTGCAGACAGATTCACATTAGTAGAACAGCATTTGACCCAAGGTCTGGAAACCTGGATGCTACCTCTGTTCTCCCATTGACTTCCACTGTGAATTTCGGGCAAACAAGTTCTTGCTGTGTGGATTTTACCTTTTGTAAATCAAATTACTTATATATGTCTCTAAGATCTCTTCTAAATAGTTCCACGAGTCTCTATTTTCCTTTCAAGTCCCTTTGAATGTGATTTTTCATAGCAGGTGTGTGTGTGTGTGTGTGTGTGTGTGTGTGTGTGTGTGTGTGTGTGTCTATAGCAGCATCTGAGACTGAGAAAGTTTAAAAGGTGCGGGTTGATATTTGAAGGTTTTATTTATTTATTTTTAGAGAGGGGGAAGGAGGAGAGAGAGAGGGAGAGAAACATTGATGCGAGAGAGAAACATTAAGTTGCTTCTCGCATGTGCCCCAGAGACTGAACCTGCAACCAAAGCATGCACCCTGACTGGGTATGGAAACAGCGATCTTTTGCTTTGCAGGGTGACCCCCAACCAACTGAGCTGCACCAGGCAGGGCATGGGTCGATATTTGAAACTTACCCGGTGCTCTGCCTTTGTCTCTTCATCCGCTATTACATCCTGACTACCCACACTTACTTAAACTTTGTTAAAAATGAGAACAGACTTCATTTTAAGCAGAAGAACATTTTTTGTAAGTATAAACACTAGCTTTGATTATAACATGCTTCTTTGTGATGAGAATTAATCACTTATTAATAACCTGTCTTATGACTTGCACTATGATTAAATGCTTTTAGAGAGCACCCTGCCACATTGGAATTCACTGAGAGTAAGAAATGTGATAAGAAATTTAGTTCGCTGACGAGAGCGAGGGCCAACATTAAGGGGAAAACCTCTGTACTCTTAATCTGCCAATGCCAGTTTATCCTTAGGCTGATGGGGGCCCTCTGATTTTTGAGTTTCTAAGTTTATAAGAAGCATGCAAAATTGAACATATTATACTGTTAAATTCTTAAATGATATTTTTAACTGAGAGCAAAGGGCTTAAACATGTAACAATAGAAAATATTAAGAAACTTCTGGGACATGTTTCGAAAGCCAAAATGTCAGGTCACTTACTAAAATACATATGTGAGTAATAACATTTGTAATGCCTAAGTTTTCATAGCGGTTTATAGCTTTAAAAGGGCATGGTATATATTATTTTATTTGTTCCTTTCACTCACTCCAGAATATAAAGAAAGAAAAAAATTATTTTTGTAAACTTATGTCTATGCTAAAACAATAGCAAAAGTTAATACCCCAGTGGAGTCATATCAATATATAAGAAAATTGCCCAACAAAGCAAGAGAGAGAGAGAGAAAGAGAGAGAGAGAGAGAGAGAGAGAGACTCCGCCTGCTGAAAGGATCTCAAAGCAATGATACTCCATGATTAAGGAGCACATCCAGCTCTGAGTTGGTTTCTAAATTCCATTTCCCATTGAAAATAAATTGCCGTTCATTTGAAACATGGCTGACTTCTGGTCTGAGCCAGGAAACATGCCAGGTAAGCCTGGAATATCTTTTGCAGAAAGCACAGAGGTGCTCAGAAACAATAAGTTCATTTCAAAATGGTATGGAAGACAGCTTGAAGGGGCTCTCACAAGCTATGTGTTGGACAATTTGAGCTTCAAAGGTTTACAGTAACGGATTATAACATATTGATACAAATGTCTATGGATTGGTAGTGAAACTGTGAGGTAGTGTGTGTGTATGGAGAGAGGTATAAATTAAAGCACTTCTTTTTAGAAAAATGTCAGTTAATGAATGTAGATGGAAAAATGAAATTAGAAAGTCACCATTGGTAACCCTCAATGTAGTAATTGAAATTTTTAAAAAGTATTACACATATCCATTGTTTTAAACCCTCTACATTGCCCTAAGTTATGTTGATGGAGCAAAACTCTTTCCAAGTGTAATATACACATACTGTCCTCTCTTAAGCAACTAATGAAAGAAGATTCCAAAGACAGCAGGTCATTTGGATCTTAAAATCAGTTATAAGAAGTAAGGACTTAAAAGGATTAAAAAAGTGGAAAAAAATGAAATTACCCACTTTGGTACTTTAAAACAATTTGACTTAGGAGTCAAAAATACAGGAGAATACATTTGTAATACTGAAAAGAATAATAGACATCATTTTTGTGTGCTTTCTATTGTTAGTTGCATGTGGGTATTTCCTGTGTGAGCATGCTAAGACATTTTTTAAAAAGATTTTATTTATTTACTTTTAGCGAAGGGAAAGGAGGGAGAAAGAGAGGGAGAGAAACATCAGTGTGTGGTTGCATCTCATGTGCCCCCTGCTGGGGATGTGGCCTGCAACCCAGGCATGTGTCCTACACTGGGAATCAAACCAGCAACCCTTTGGTTTGCAGGCCAGCGCTCAATCCACTGAGCCACACCAGCAAGGGCTAAGACATTTTTATTATGTAGTTTATGTAATTTTTTTTGGATTTATATTGACCAGTAATACATTCAAAATCCATTTAATGTCAGATTGTGTTCCTTTAGGACTCTAGTGAGTCCTGGCATATGGTTATAAACATGGAACTCCTTGTACTTAGTCAATTCCTAGTTTGATCCTCCAGAAAAGAAAAACTTGCTTTTACATACCCTAAAATAATAAGATAGTGATACAAATGCTGTGTTCTCTTTATGCGTAACTCTACATTAATTATTTTCCACTGCAAGTGTTGCATGTTAGTTTAATTTTAATCTAATTAAACAACTACTTTTGAAAGCTGCTATGGGAAAAAAAACATGTGTTGGTTTATGCAGCACATGATTTATGTTTTATGTTGGTTTACGTTTTTAGAAATGAACAAAAGTTCAAACATCAAAGAGTTTTCAGCCTTATACAAAGCATGAAGCAAGCATCTTCCACCAGGCTGTGAACTCCAGCTGGAGTGTCTTTGCATAATTTTAATTTCTGTAGACCCAGCAACTAGCTTTGACAGGGTAACACTTAGGAGTCATTCAATAAATAAATGTTTGTCAAGTCAATAAATATGCATAAATAAATATACTGCATTAATATGTAGAGCCATAATCAAAGTTCTCTCGAGACTACAAACAGAGGACAGGAAAATTATACCTGGCTGTGGACAAAAGAAAGGGCTTCAATGGAAGAAACACCGCTTGAATAGAGTCTTGAAAAATCAGTAGGTCTAAAACAGGGAAGGATGCTAAAGTGAGGTGGGAACATTGCCCATGAAGATAGAATGCAAGAATGCACAGTGCCTGATGGCCAGTGGAATGATTCAGAAAATATACGGTTGTGTAAGGTATAAGTGGGCGAGTACACATGCAACGTGAGTATGCAATTAATGTTTGCTGAATAAATACACAAATGTATACTAGGATCATACCATGACGCCAAGATTCGGCTTGTTTAGATATAAGTAATGATAGTCCATCATAGTTTTTCTATCTACTGTGTGGTCTCTTGAAATAATTTACTAAGACGTTTGAGATTCAGCTGGTTTTGTGTATCTGTCCAGTATTGTCTCATAATTCCTTGGATTTGTTTGTAGGGAATGTGTGAGTAGGTTTTCATTTCCATTTGATGGCTTCCTAAAGGTGTCCTGGACAAGGTGACGGTGCTTCTTTTTCTGAATGGTGCCTGAGTATATTTTGCATTTCAGAAAACAGATTTGAGGTGTTTCCAGAGAACAGAGTGGTTTTTGATTTAGAAATGAGAAATTGCTGAGGAATAGGCTGAGGGCATCTCCAGAATATGGAGGCTACTGGATGGCCACCTGATCTGTTGCAGAAAACAGGGGTTTTTTTTTGTTTGTTTTTTTGAAAAAAATCAGTCCTCACTTCCAGTCTTGGTGCTGATTCCCACAAACAATGCTATTTTGTCGCAGTGCTTAAACACTTTGAGGTTCATTTTTTCCTACTTTGTAAAATGGCACAATTGCTCCTGCCTCTCCAGAGCATGGTGAGGATTAAATGAAGTAATGTTTATACGGAGCATCTGGCCCCCAGTGAGTGCTCAGTACCCCCTGGTGCGCAAACTTGGAATCGGCTAGGTCATGACGTTTCCCTTAAAAAATGGAATACAAACACACTGAATTCTTTCCATGTTGCAGTCCTGTCAGTTTATCCTTGTGTACAATATTTCTCAGGGATGTTTATAATTTCTCTGTCTCTCTGCGATCTTATTCAAGACTCTGTACCCAGGAGGAACCTAATAAGTACTTCTTTAAAAATAATTTCCATCAACACTACATTCTGAGCGTACTTTGATTCCAAACAAATCTGAAACATATCAATATCACTGACAAGTTTCAATTGGACCCCGAATTACTGATTTGAATTGATAATGTGTCAACCCTGCAAATATTATCCCTAGCAGCCTTCCTAAGTGAATGAATGCCAATCACGTGGTTTGCTATTTAAAAAGCAAAGTATAAAAACTTCTCCCTTAAAGAGGCTTCTATTATCTCACTGCTTTTGCCAATTGCAGGTCAGTGTGTTATTTGGGTTATAATCATATATTCCCCAAATCAGCAAGAAGAAGGCAGGTATTTGCGATACACTGAGTGTCACTTGCCGCCGGCCTACTTGCTCTTGGATCACAATAGTGTCCTTTTCTAATGTTTAATTACTTCAATCACTTATTCTAAAGTTGCTATTTTCTTTTGTGCTCTTAGGGTGTCTTGATGCATCAGGAGACTAAGTATTGCCAGGGTTTATTTAAGCAAAAAAGCCAGTACGTTGGAAGTGATAGTGATGTTTTTATTCATGTTGAACAAAAGGAACTCCCTGGATTTTGAAGTCCTGACGTGAAATCACTGGAATCTGCTCCTTTAATATATGCTGAGTAGCTGGTACCAAAGGCAGTGTTCCCCTGGAGGATGACTGAGTCAAGGACATTTGGTTCCACTTACAGGACAAGACCCTGCTTTTCCATGTTAAGGCAGGATCTTCATCTCAAAAAGTTGAATAGAATGTTGCTTTCAAATGAAAACCAAACATTTTCAGCTGGTTAAATTTGAGATGTTGAGTGAAGTTCATTACAGTGCCTGTAGCAATTTTATTTGATCTTGAATTGAAGAGGCTTTCATATTCTCAAAGCTTTCGTTTCTCAAGACTTTTTTGAGATATTCAAACAAATATTTAAAACTGTATTTGAGACAGTAGAGTTAAATGTTCTTGTCTTAAATACTAATTTCAGCTATGTAGCTAGTTGAACATAACCTTTATTTGTTGATATTTAGTGAAAGATGAATTATATGAGTAATAGGAATATAAGCCATCTTCCGACAATTTGGCATAGCTATTTGGGGAGATGAAGTAGAAAGAAAGATATATCTGTAAGAAAGTCTACAAAGCTGCTTTGGAAGGAGTAAGGGGAGATTAAATACAGAAAAGAATACCAAAAACCCAGCTGAAGGAAGGTAGCGCAATGGTAAACACATACCTTCGAGAAGTAAGGAGGACAGGGTGGAGCCATGTGTCTGGGTTATGTAAATTGTGTGTCCTGATTTCCTCACCTACTTATTTGCAACTTTTTTTTTTTCGGTATCACATCTTGTATTTTAGAAAACCATCTTAAATCCAAGAAAAATAAGAGGTGTAAATGAATAGTTAAAAATCAGTTCCTATTGTCTAATAAAGAAAAGTAATTAACACAGTAAGATTAAATTCTTTCCTATTTGTTCTGTGAAAGCTTTCAACATGAGTCTTTTAAAAGGCAGCCTAAAACACATAAAACAGTATTCAGTAGTTCTTACCAAGAAGAAGAAAAGTGTCGTGTTTGCTTTGACTTTGGATTAAAGCCAAGGGCAAAATATTAAGTCATACTGTTGTAGAGTCAATTTCCCTAGACTATTGTATGTGAGTAGAACCTTCTGGTGAAATAATTGGAGAGATGGTAAAATCTTGAGATTCATGAGGAATAAAAGTTACTATTTCTTCTAGAGCAGTGGTTCTCAGAGCATGGTCTGTATATCAGCAAAATCAGTATCATCTGGGAACGTGTGATAAAAACAAAATTTCTTGTCCCTTCCTAGACCTACAGAATAATGAACTTATGGTCTTTAGGTGTTTCTTATGTATGCTCATGTCGAAAACCACCCTTTTAGATTGTTTATTCCCTGTATGAATAGCCTCAGATGGGCTTTACTCTACTGTTTTTTAATCATTTAAAAATAATACAAATTTTTAAAAATAAAACTTGAACATTATAAAATAAAAGACAACGTAGCAGAGAAGGAAGGGGAAGAAGAAGGGGAAGAGGAGGAGGATATGGATATCATCTCCCCAACTCAAATGCTAGAATTTTGACTTTTTCATGACTTTTCATTAAAGTATTGGTTGTTCAATACTTAGACATTTTTTTCAAACTATTAATGAAAAATGTCTATATATCAGAACATTCATTTTAAATGTAACAACTTTCCATGTTATTGCGTGGATCAGTAAATCTGATTTTCAGATCTTAAAGAAACCTTATTCATTTAACCATCCGTTTATGCTTAGAGGTTTATGTTTCACAATTATAGATAACCCTCTGGTAAATATATGTGTGTATAAACCATTTTGCACAGTTTTAAATGTGTCCTTGGTAGAGGGTCTTGTAAGTAGACTTCCCGGGTCAATGCAGATGATTATATTGTAAGATATTTATCGGTCAGATTCTGAACAGTGTCTTGGCTCCCAACACCCACTTGTTTAGGAGGCATTGCGCTGTAGCTCAGGAGGCAGTCCCATGTCAATCTTCAGTGCTTTTTTTTTTTTTTTTTGTAATCAGTCTGTATCTCTACTAAAGTTTAAAGCAAATCTTCCCAAATTTTGTCCTAAACTCAATCTTATTCTAATTTCTGGTGCTGCCTGCATCATTCCCATTGCTGGTCTGCAAAGGGCACTATGGGAAAAAGCTGGGTGCAAGGACAGGACTTAGTAGCTTTTATGTGTAATTACTATCAGGTTTAAAGTCCTCAGATGTTTTTGTCTAGCCTCCCTTCAATGACGTTCACATTTCCCCTTTTCTCCCCCATCGTTTTATATCCATGTTCATGTTGAAAGGTTCACGGTCTTACTTCAACACCCAGTGGCCTCCGGGCACCTTCCTCAGGTACACTGAAGCTCTGCTCGCCGCCCTCTTTATTATTGTCTTTGCCTTCTTTTCAAGGTCTTGTGTGCCCATTTCCTTTCTCTTCTTTAAATCTGCTTGCGAAAGAGATGTATTTGTCATTAGGGCAAGACTTTGTCTTCACTCTCCTAAATTGGGTTTAATATTTTCACCAGACCTACCTATTCATTGGTCGATTTGCAACCAACCTGGATGCCCACAAAAGTCTTGTTTCTATGTATTTTACTAACTTCTATGTAACTTCTCTGGGTTCCTGTTTTCCAACTCCTCTCTGCTCTGTTCAGGCATCATTCTGCTGTTGATGTTTTACATAGGAAAAGAGAAATTGAGAGAGGCCAACATCATCACAGTCCACGCCATCAGATTCTTAAAACTCTTTGCCCAGGCTTGCCTTCTGTAGAGCTATAGGACTGGCAGTTAGAAATCTGGAGCCAGAGAGGGATAGTCTTCAGACAAAGGATCCTCTGCTTATTCTTTCTGTAAATGGAGTCAGAATGGTTGCCAAATCAATATACTTTTAAAAAGTCATCTTTCCTCTACTTACAGAGTGCTTAAAGAAACTGCGCTCAGTCTTTGAGTCTACTGGGAAAGTTCAATTTAATGAATTTACTTTCACAGAATCTAAGAAAGTGAATGTAGCTTTGAAAATGTTTAATTCGCACCCAGGGAATAGTTTACAGGCCAGGAGAAACTCTGTCAAGATCTAACAGGAATTTAGAAAATTGACTCAGTGCTAGACTAATATTAATAATAATCCAACCAGCACTTTTGTACCCTGCTTTCATGTGTTTACAATGTTCTCAATGCACTACTTGTTTTGTACAATGTGTCTTCAGATTGTATCCACAGGAAGGAGTTTCAAAAATAACCACATAGGTCATTTCATTTTATCCTCTTAAAGATAGGCTGAGTCAGTGGATAAACAGAATAAGAGACTGATTAGTTAAGTAACTCCTCCAACACCTATGGAAATTAGAAATCAATCAATTGATTAATCAATGCATGGTCATGTATTGGCACTAAGTAAAGGGAAGAATTACGAGCACTAAAGTTCAGAAGAGGCCTGCTAGGTTCTCAGAGGACAAAAGCATCAGGCAAAATACATCAGAGCACCTGAATCTCAGCCAAACATCAGTGAATTTATTGTTTCAAAGAGCACTTTTATACAAATCTATTTTAGAAATAATTCTATAAAAAGATGAATATACTTACATTTTCAAGAACATTAAAATTGGGATCTGAAAATTCTTCCGTAATGAAACAGCCAGAAGTGCTGTATAAAATATAACAAACATCCCTAATACATATCTGTGCTCATAAAAGCATAAGGGAAATGGACAGGGGCCAAAATTACAAAGAAAGTTGAAAATCAGAAATGTGTGGGCCCAGAGGGCATGGTTGGCCTCAGATATTTGCTAGTCCTTGTAGAGCCTTGGTTTGTAAGGGATGTACGGTAAGGACTGGATACAATAGATTTGGTCCTGCAGGGCTGGATCTGACATAATACTAGCTTGCACAATGCTACGGCTTCCTTAGAAGATCGTCATCACATCCTTTTTTAGAGCTGAGTTGTTCACCACTCTGTTCATTAAGGGATCCCATAGCAGAGGAGTTAAAGCCCCTACTTTCTTAATCCCTTTAATTTTACCTCACAGCTGGCATAGGTAATAGCAAAGATGGGGGAGAGGTTTACATGCAGCCTTACATGTAACATTAACCAGCTCTTTCACTGCCTAGGGACCCCTGTGGATCCCGTCTTCCTAAACTCATTTACCATTTGTGATGATTTTATCTTGGACGTTGTGTTCTTTTCTGTCAGGAGCTTGCACACCGATCCCATTCATTCAGACATGTCTGTATAAGGCTTTAGCTTCATTGAAGGGTGTAGGATTCAAGTGTTCCTCTTTGAGCTACTATGTCCTCAGAAAATCAGGAATTGTTTTGTGTTTATGAACACTTCACATATAATTCTGTTGGTTTTATCAGTTCAGAGTGCATACGAGCCAGATGATTGTGGAAAGAATGTGGAAGGCAAGGAATCAAAACACCACCTATTTTATCTGAGAGTCTTATGTTAACCTTGGTGATATGTCATGGTATATATAATTGGTACTATGTCTATCATATTATAAACATGTTTTAGTTAATGTTTTTCACTTTTTCCTCTCATTTCTTTATGGAGTAAAAGCTTGGAGAGATAGTATAATTAATGTCCTGCTATCAATGTCCAAACACAGAATGATGTTGCTAAAATAAATGTAAGTAACTGTGAGCGGTCAGTGTGTACTCTCCGCTCTCTGGAACTTGGTTAGGTGGAATTGAAGGTGAGAAAAGAGACAAAGAGGGAGAGAGGCAGATTTTTGCCTTCGGATCCATTAAGCTCCTTAGCTAATGTTTCTGCCCTAAGAAGGAAGAAGGTGTATATGTCGTGGTGGTAGTAGTGGGGGTTACACTTTGGTGGTCAAAAGGCATTCCTCAATAAGTGAAGAGAAGGAGAGAAGGGTAGGGAAAAGGCGCAGAGAGGGAGAGATTAAGAATGAAAAGCTGGGATGATGCATTGAAAGCCTTTATATGATTGGCTGCTGATTCATTCATTCAATAATGCATTCATGTTCCATGTGGTCAGGGAAGACTGGACTGGGGGGCTCTCCATCATATCTGTATCATATGCAATACACACTTCATCCATCTTACTAATTTCTTTACATGCTCCTCCCTGAAGACTTTCAGCAATATATCCCCTCACTCTTTACCCAGGTAGGCTATTCCTGTGCCATTGATTTCATTGTTTGGCTGCTCCTCACAGCAGTAAATTAAAACACCTAAATCTAAATCTAGACAAATAATTTGTTCTACCACTTTTCTTTTAGTGGGTTCAGTTAGGTAGTTTTTCTAAAGAAATATGTGTTTAACAATTCTTGATGTTTAGTGCATAAATTAGCCATTCTGGCCAAGCTTTTATCTACATAGATGCTAGCTTGGCACTGAGAGGCTGTATGCAATGTGGTTTACCAAAGCAGTTTTGGGCAGACCCAATGACCTGAAAACTCACTCTTGACCTTCCTGGCTGTGGGTATCCTCATGTTGCCTAGTGGTTACAATCACAGCGGTCAGCGTTGAATGTATATGTTAAAATACCCAAATCCTCATTTACTTCAGATTGACTCTAAATATTAATATAAGGGCTTCCAAAAAGTAAAAATTGATTTTGCAAGTTTAACGAGCAATTAATACAGGCATGTAAAGCAGTGAATATTATTACATTTTTTTTTTCTAAAAATGTTGAAAGAATATAAATGGCTGTCATAGAATAGAACAGCTTTGTTATGCCTGATGTGTAAAATGTAGGGACTTTAACATGCATTTTTTAAGAAGTGATGAGCCAAGGGTTGGAACATGGAATTTTAAGTCAGACACACTTGGATTCCGATGCTAAGCCTTATTTTCCTCATCACGAAGATGGGACTACCAATAGGCCCTCTTGTGTGAAAGCAGGGGATTAAAGGAGAATGTGTGTGAGGCATTTAACAGAGAGTTTAACTCTATCCAGACACAACAGAATCATTGTAAATGTACTTGTTTCCCATCTACAGTTCTGCCTCCTCACTGAACACTCAACAGTTAGCTACACATTCTCCTTATAAACTCAACTTCTCAATGAATTTCTGCAGCAAGAAAGAATGTCTTGTTCAAACATGACACCACAGCACATGTAGCTTTTCAAGGGAAATATAGCCTTGGGAGAACTGGCTTTTAGCTAAGGCTCTACTGTATCACAGAACTACAGTAGAACCACCATTCACAGCTATTCTTCATGCCTGACCAAAGATTAAATATCATGAAAACTTGTATTCTTAATGTGCCAGTGATGAATGCTATGAAAATTAAAGATATCTTTACATTTTTTATTTTATGTATTCAAATCAATAGATAGTTATTTGATTTTTCTTACGGATAAAGCAGCTGCCTCGCATTAGTGGAGCTACAAAGGAAATGGGAACAGAGTCCTGGCCCCTACTTGCCACACCCCTCACCGTCAGCATTTGCATGATTCTTCTTGTTCCAAATATAATTATTATTTTCCAAGTGTTGACATTTGTCTTAATGGTTAGAGAAATGTCCTTTAGTGCCATTCATGGATTCGTCTTGAGAGTAAGCCACAGGGATGATGGATATGCAGAAGTTAAAGCCTCATCAATGATTACACAAAGTCCTTCCATTTCTGAACAGAAAAGAAACACATGGCTAAGAAAACATCTGCTACCACGGAGTCACTAAATTACAAAGCAGCCTCATCATGCTGAGGCAACTTAGCTTTGATTATACATGGTTTGATAATCAGGCAGTCAAACCTATTATTAATAAGGGAAGCTCTTAGTTGCTAAAGTTCTAAATTCTTTTTTTAAATGTAAATGAGCCTAACAAATATTCAAGATATCAAAGACAGCAATAATTGTCACCATAACACTATTTCTATGGATTAAGCTTATGTACTATAATAAATGGCATTCTGGTATATTTTGGATCAATTTTGGCTCACTTCTTTGAACTTGAAGCAGTCATTCTAACTTGGATTAGAAATCTGCACCTTCAACATAACCTCTTATTGAACTCACAAACTGTCTTTAGGGACTTTTCAAGACAGTGGTATAATTTTTCCTTCAGAGTGAAACTGTATTAATCTCATTCTCGGCAACTGAAGGAATTGAATGATAGCACAGGGATGCTATTCATGTCATTGGTGCTTGTCTCTATCTGCAGAGAAATCAAACCATAAGAGAAAGGGATTTGAAATGCCATTGGGAAATCTTGGCTGTCTGAAAATGTCTGCACGTAAGAGGCTGGGAGGTTTGCCCATGGCATACAAGTTTCCTAAGTAGAGTGCTCATCCACTTTCTTATGTATCAAAGCACATGTGGAAAATGAGAGTATTTCCTGCTGTAAATCAGAAAATTTGTGAATAGCTACATAAGCCATGATAATGAAATTAATCACATCTCTTTATAAAACAAAATGTTAGAAAAATTACTTGATCTTTAATTGGAAGAGTATATATCCAAGTAAAATCTTGAAATTTCAAATGAGAAATTTAAGCTTGTTTCAGTGAACATAACTATAACTTTTATTAGGCTTTTAAATGTGAAAATAACACAAGCAATTTCTGATGAAGACTTTTAAAATAATGATGTCTTAAAATTTTTGAGAGTCGTTATCAACAAGAAACTTTGTTTCCACAAATAGGTGATAAAAAATTAAAAAACATTGTTACAGCAGTTAAACAATTTAAAACAGTTGAAATTTGATTAAAAACATATAACCAGTATTTTCTTTTGTTGACAAGTGCAATGCTGAAATTTCTGATGATGATGAAAAAAGATCTTGAATCTAGGTATTTAATAATAGCGATGAAGTTCTGACTGACAAAACATGCATGCGTTGTTAGTGCGGACACCCTATGTTAGCCTGGACATCACTAAAAAGACAAAAATGCCAGAGTATCTGGATTATATAAAGACTTCAATTTTTAGCCACTGCGTGGAACTGCACCCACAGAGAGCTACTTCTCTCCTCCAGTTGGCAGTGGGTTGTGCTGCCATGGCTCTCCTCGGGTGCCTCCAGCAGGAACACTGCCCTGTTTCCAGGTGGCAGAGATACTCTTTTGCTTCACGCATGAGTATCAGGGCACAGCAGGGAGAGCTTGTTGTAGCAGGGAGAGCTTGTTTTAGCTAGGAGAGCTTACCACCTGAGGAGACCATGGGCAATATTCTCATTCCCCAGTCCTCTTGGGCTGCTTTTGGAGGAGCTCCATATGAGGAATCTGATAACTAGAGGCAATTGGCTTTGGAACTCGATCCAATCTTGCACCCTGCAAAGGCTGCCCAAGTCCAGAAAGGATCCACATCGTGCAATGCCTCTGTACTGCTTTTACAGCAGTCATAACTTTTTTATGAAGGTCTGGAATAACTGATTGAATATCTATGTAGACTAATCATAGCATGATAGTGAAGTACCCCTCCTTCTCTAAAAACGGGGGGGTGATTGTTTGAGACTCCATAACATATTCATCTAATTAATGATGGCGTCGTCAGTTCTTAATGCACAGAAGGAGCTCAACAAATACATTTGAAAGAATGAATGAATAATGCAAGAAGTGAGTTTGCTCCCTGATGGTTAATACGAGTCAAGATAATACACTTGGGAGGATAATGAGCCTCCAGGGCTATGGACAACACTACTGAAATTGTAGCTTAATTTATTTATTCAACAAGTAATTAGTAAATTTTTATTGTGTACTAGGCACTCTTCTTCATACTAGGGATCTAGTAGTAAACACAAGAGCAATAAAATATAGAGGATATAGAAATAACCAATATAAATAAGTTTGACATATGGGTACGATGTTTGTGAGAGGTATAAAAGAAAATATAAGGCATCAAAGAGCAATGGAGTGGGCTAGAGAACTTAATTTTAAAAAAGGAACTCTGGGAAGGTGATGTTTGAATAAAGACCTAAAAGAAGTGAGGGAGCAAGTCCTACAGATACGGGGGAAAGGTTATGCCTGATAGAGAAAGCAGCATGTGCAAGGACCTGAGAGTGGAGTATGCTGTTATGTTCAGGAGGTGCTCTGGAGGGCTGTCTGGAAGTGAGTGAAGAGGAGAATAACAGGAGAGTTGTGGTCTAGATCTCAGAGAACCCCACAGGCTGCATTAAGAGCTTATCCTTTCCACCTGAATGAGATAGATGCTGTTGCAGAAAGAGGTGATGAGCAAAGGCGCAATATCACCTAGCCTTTAACAGCTCCTATCTGTTAAGAATAATAGGCTACCCTGTTAAGAATGAACCAAACAGCAAAAAGCCTGAAGCAGGCATACCAGATAAGAGGCACTTGCAATGATTCAGATAAAGATAGTGGTAACTTGGAAAAAGATAGATGCTATGCAGGTGACGAGGAGGAGTCAGAGTCAGGATGTATGTCCAAGGGCAGAGCCAAGATTTTCTGACGGAGTCAATGTGAGACATGATAGAAAAAACGAAAAAAAGAGTCAAGGATAGTATCCAAGTTCTTGTCCTGATCAACTGAAAAAATTAAGCTGCCATGAAGACTGCCTTTAGCTTAATCAGTATAAACCTATATAATGAAATTATTTATCAAAATGGAACTCAGAGAAATAACTTTGGCTATGTGTCTCTAGTGCTTTCTTTTAAAAAAGTATTTTACAAAGGATGACATACAAAAAAGTATAGAAATTAATATAATAGACCAACTTCAAAAATGATGATCCTTTTGTCAGTTTTGTATCTTCTCTTTCCTGTCCACATATTTAAAAAACATTTTTCTGGGACATGTTAAAGTGTACTAACTGTGTTAATGTCCGAGGAGGTCAACGAGAGGGTGTGGCTGCCTGCTGACCTTTGGTAGTCCCTTCTCCTTCCCTCAGCGTGGAATGTACCTTCCCGTTGCTCTTCCCACAGTGGGAACCATTTGGAAGGAAGCAGACTGGAGAGAATGAGGTGCTTTTGAGACCATCTGAATGGTATACATGACTGATTTCAGTTAAAGCTTCTATATAAACATTTAAACTTCTGACAGGAGGAGCGAAGAGTTACTAGGCTTGTGGCTGCTTGAGACAAGGCTCGTAAGGTCCTTTATCTTTTTAAACCTAACACCTACCAACCCAGCCAGGGCAGTCGGCCGCTTTGCCCAGACTCTCCTTGCCCTTCGTGTGTAAAGGCCATTTCCATATTTCACCTGGGAAGTTCCCCAGCTTGAGGCCCCACAGTTCTCTCCCTCTTAAATTGTTCACTATGCTTCACTAATGGTCAATGAGTTTTTTATGTGCCCATCATGACATTATTATACCTGAAAATTCAGCAACTCTTAATACATCTGATCCCAAGCCGTATTTAAATTTCCCCAAATAGCCCTAATTCTCCAAATTTTCTACTAACAGTTGGTTTGTTCAAATCAAGATTCAAACAGGAACCTCATAGCACATTTAATTGTCATGCTTTTGAAGTGTCTTTTATTAAATTATAGTCCATTTCTTTTCCATGTTTTTGATTATTTATATTTTCTGCAGGAACTGAGTCATTTGCCCTGTAGAATGCCCTGTATTAAAACTTGGATGATAATTCCTTCCTGAGAGGACTTTTTATAATGGCTCTCTATTTTCCTATTATTTTTAAAGTGATAATTTTTTCTGTAAGATTTAATTTGATTTAAGTTCAGTATTTTTTATAAGAATACACATAGGTGGTGCTGATTATTCCTAATGTGCCATTAGCTTTTTCATTCCATGATGAATATTTCTATTAATATAATAATATGAATATTATGGTATATTAGTGTAATTAATCAAATGTATTAATATTTTATATATTACTATTATAAATTATATAATCAATATAGTTATAAACAATATAATGATATAATGTAATAATATTAAAATTATAATAATCGGATTAATAAAATTGGGATTGTAAAATGGTGATTTTCTAATGTTATCATTCCTCTTGTCCTTTTATTAGACATCCTATAAAAAGGAACTTTTCCTTACCAAATATTCGATTTCCTTGAAATAAAGTTTTAGAGGAAAAGCAGGATAAATATTTAATTTTTTTATTTATTTGTTAATTTTCAGAATATACAGTTGCACATTGTAGACTTTTACTTTTTAAAAATTGTCATGAACTCCTAGGTTCTTAATATTTGATGTATTATAATTCATATTCTTTTTCTCTCTCTTCCTCCCTTCCTTCCCTCCTTCCTTCCTTCCTTCTTTTCTTCCCTCCTCACTTCCTTTCTTTCTCTCTTTCTCTTTTCTTCTCCTATCTAAGCCAGTCAGAGGCCCTTTAGTTTAGCTCCTCTTTCCCTGTGGCTCAAGTTCACTAGTTATCGTAACTTGCTTACATTCTGGCACACATGGCCAGAGTTCATCTTGTACATTTCCTGCACCCGACAGGGAGTCAGCCATGTCTCTTAGGGCCTCTAGTTTCTCTGAATATGAAATGGTATTCAGAGACCACGAGGTGTATGCTAGGGGTCCTCAATGCTGTAGATTGCCATTGCTGCTGGGGCCAGAACATTATGAAGGAAAAAAAGATACTGATTTTGGGATTTGTGCATTCTGGCAGTCCTCACTGCAGACTCAACACTTACTGGCATTTTGGTCAAGTCTGTTTCTAGTAAACAGCATCCTAGTTTTGGTTACTAAGCCCCAGTAATACCCCACAAACATTACCAGTCACTGTTTAGTTTAAATACTTTCAGGAGTTACCATCTTTGGTTGAGAACCACCAAAGAATATGCCCTCTCTTGGTTTCATTTCCATGCTTACCAAAAAAATGTATATATGTATAGTATGAGTACTGTTTTGGTGTTGCAATTGTATTAATATTGGGGAAGAAATATCCTGAACAGAGAATTTGATCATCTGGAAATTAAATGAATAGATTTATCCATTAAAAAATTGGTATTAGAGTTAACCTTATGTGAATTTGTTTGAAATTGGTGCCCACTGAAAGACTGATTATTATGGGATATACTGATACATCCTATTTCATTTTCTAGATATTCAAGAGAGAGCCACAATCTGGAGTTTGGTGAATTTAACAAGGTAATATTGCTTTTGAAGACATTATATTTTCTTTAATGACTCCTCATTTAAGTTACCTTATACATATTTTTATTTACTTCATTCCTTGTGAAGAGATACTGGTGATACACAAACAATCCCAAAGAAATAAAAAGAATAACATAGTGTTTGGAATTTCCTATTTGCCTATTTTGTAATGAAGAGCCAATTTTACAACTGCTGATTGGATTGAGGGCAGATTTCCCTTACGTTTCAGTTTATATTCATTAGGCTGTTTGCCAGAAAATCTGAGCTGGCCTAAACAGAAAAGGTGACTTGTTGGCTTACACAACTGACAGTCTAAAATTAAGACAACTTTCTGATGTGGTTTAATTCAAATGTGTAAAGCTAATAGGGTCAGATTTTGAATCTATTTTCTCTGCTTCTCTCAGTGAGTTGTTGGTATTAAGTTGGATCCATTTGATATCGCAAAGATGAATGTGGTCAGGTCAAGCCTTACCTCAATAAATCCCAGCTGCAAAGGCAAAGAAAGAGAGAGAGAGAGAGGGAGAGACAGGGCAAGATTGCTGGAAGTTCCAGAAAACATGCCCATGCAGCTCATTGGCTCTGATTGGCTTATCTACTCATTCTTGAACTAATCACTTTTCCCAAGGGGGACTAGATGGATGCTGAAAACAAATAGTAGCTAACCACTTATCTTAGTTTGATTTTTAAAAATCTTGAGAATAAAACCTAAAAAAAGAAAAATAAAGCTTTGTGTTTGAAAATAAATTGTATATGCATTTACTTCAATTTCAAAAAAGGATATCCATGGCCTATAGGGTCAAGGATTTTAATAAGAATTTGATATCATTATTCAAAATGGAATAAGAACTACCCTTTCTTATTGCGAACAGTGGTTAGTAGAAATCTACAAATCTGCAGCATGTATATATTAATGTTTACCTTTCACTATATCATAAGTTGTAGTCATGCATTAATCCATAGAAGATTTCTCTTTTTTTGTTTTCTTGTTATTCTATTACAGTTGTCCCAATTTCCCCCTCTTGCTCTCTCCTGTCCCACCCAACCCCCTTCCACAATCAATCCCTATCCTGTTGATTTCTTTAGATTGAAATTGTATATATTCATTTTAAAAGCAAGTCTTTAAAGGGCATCCATTGAAATCTCTGTTTTTTTCTTACTTCATACATCAGAATAATTAAATAAGAAATGAACTATTTTGTTGATGATAAGTAAGCAAACCTAAGAAGAAACAATGGCTTTTTATTCTTCAAATAAATCACAATTAGTGAAAATGGGAAAGTAAAACCATATGGGACATTGGTATTTGCTTACAAAGAAGATGAGCATATATCTTGATCTCTAATGGGTAAACTGAAATTATTCTTTCTTGGTGAGCGTAGTAACATTTGGAAGAAAAGTAGAGCAGAATTTAAGCTACTCAAGTGATTATTCTTAGGACATGTTTGCACAAAAATAAAAGACTTTTATTTTTAGAAAAAAATGATGATAATATATTATTGATGTTGATAATAAAATGTCGGACAAAGGGAGACAATGTTAGTTGTGGCCCCAAGTCCATCTACAGTGACAGATGCTGAAGTTTATCCCACCTCTTTTCCCTTCTACATTTCTCCCAGAAAGAGAAGCCCATTGACATTTTAAACATTGTGTATGTCCTCCTAGAACATATACAAAGAGAGATGTCCAGAGGGCACAAGATATGAACTGTTGTGGTAGGCAGGGTGCATTGTCTTTGTCCCTCTTTAGGAATTAAGAATTTATCCCACCAGCCCCTAGAACTACAGAAAGATGGACATTAACTAGCATCCCTCTTCGAGCACTTCCTTTGGAAGACTGAAGGAGAAAGAAAACTTTCACCCAAGGTCTTTCCAAGGACAATCTGCATCTGGGGAGATAGAATAGCTTGACTTACTTGCCCCAACTCAAGATAACTCTAATGGACCATCCCAGCACTAGAATTTGCAAGGGGATGGCTCAGATTCTGTTGTGATTGCATTGCAGATCCACTTTCCCTTTACCCAATCCCAGTCCAGTTCTCTTTCCCTCCCTTAATCTTTACCTTCTGCAAAATCATTCATTAGTTAGTAGATAGCAACATTTTCTTAAACTTCTCAGTATTTTCTCAAAATTCTCAGCATGTTCTCAAATATCATGGCATGAAAGTCAGAAAACTGATATGTTAGTATCACTCAGTAAAATCTGAGAGAGAACATGGGGGTATTTTCTCTTGCAAGAGGGCTGGTTGAGGCCATCAATGTTAGGCTGTGCAATAATGTAGGATCAGAATGGGGATGAATCTAGCTTCAGGTTATACCAAGAGCTTCTACATTTTATCATGATGGCTGATGCTCACTCCTGGAATAGACAATGAAGCTTCTGGGATTGTTAGGAGTATCTTCTACTATGAATATGTATTTTTGGGGGATTATAAAACCCAGTCTCCTACAATGTCAAGCAAAGTGCTTTGTACTTAATAGGCTCCTTTATAACATTGGCTAAACGCATTGATGCATGATTATAAGGGAATAATCAAATCAAAAAATTATTTGTGTTAAAATCAGTGGCAAAATATATTTTCTTCTTCAAAAAATGATTATGTTAATTGAATAAGAATATAATTAATTTAGTTTAATTCAATTCAGTCACTTGTTTCTCAGGAATTTATTATCCAGGTCTTAGCAGCTCTACTTACTAGTTTTATAATCTTGAGCAAATTGCCTAATCTACCTGAGTTTCACTATCCTCATCTAGAGAATCAGAAGAACATAACAGAACCTACCTTATTTAAGTGAGAACTCAATGTAATAAAGCATGTGAAGCAATCAGCACAGTGCCCTTTGCAGAGAAAGCATTTTACAGTGGTTACTATTGCTGCAGTTGTGTTAAAACAGGAGCAAGGGGTGGTTTCAGGCCAGTGACCTTTCAGATAGCATCCCTCATCTTCATGACCCATCCATGCATCTCTTGCTCTCTCTCTGCCATTGCATTGGTTAATGAACATCCTAGCAAGTGTGAGGTTTCTCTCGGACGATTATTCTTGCCATTTTTATAAGTGTTGCTTTTCTCCGAGGGTGACATATTAAGTGCTTCTCTGAGGGCACTGGGTTCTCTCCAAGGGTCTCAGACTGTCTTATTTTTATGTTCGATAGTGTCATAAACTGCTCTTTCCTTTTTATAAAAGCCTTTTGTCCTAAGAAAAGTGCCAGGGTAAGTGACACTGAGCTCAATGTGCTCAAAGCCATTGCATTGTCCTAAGGGAATTAAGCTGGATTGGGTTATTTGGATGAATGGAGATTCAGATGCTTTTTCTAAGGAGGTGGCACAAGCAGAAGTGTTGGGGTCAGAGTTACCTGAGTTCAAATTATGGATTGGCTTGTGATACTTTATATGTGATTTTTCTTTTCATCCGTATATCGTTTACAACTTTGTGTGTATGTGTGCTTTTACTGTGATGTCCATTTAAAAGATGAGGAAGTAAAGTGTCAATGAGCAGTCATCATCACTATTAGTAGTATTATTACAGTAATACTTTAAAGGGCACATCATTTATTTGGGGTAAGCGCTAATGGTTAAATGTGAGCGTGGGATTATTGGGCACTTTTTACCCTCCTGGCAGTATTCTCAACCCTTTAATCACATTATTTAATCCTCACCACAACTTCCTAAGGCAAATCCTACGGTTAGCTTTATTATATAGATGGAAAAACTGAAGTGCAAAGAACTTTAGGAATTTGCCTGAGTCTCACAACTAGAGCCTCTAAGTGAGGAAGCCCAGGGTTCAATGCCCGTGCCCCGACTCCACACCTCACTCAGCGTTGACGGGCTGCCCCCTTCCACAGTCACTTCTGATGCCCAGCTGCGAAGCAGGGTTGCTCACAGACTTCACATTTTAAAAAACAAAGTTAGGAATAATAAAATAAAAGAAAAAAAGGTAAAATGTATTACAGCTTGCTTGTATAACAACTTTTCATGCAGTCTTTCTTTCCCTGACAATATAAAATGGGGAAGAGATTTCAAATGCAAGGGAAAATAAGCTCATTTTAGAATATTGGTACCCATAAGGACAAGAATTTTTCTCTATGTTGTTCCCTGTTTATTCCATTAGAAAGTGCCTGGCACACTGTTTCTTATGTGAGTAAATGAATGAAGGTGGGTATTGTGTGTCCCTGCTGAAGCAGATCCCTATAAACTGGGGACTATTTCTGAGATATTTCCCTCTTAAACATTGCAACTACAGGTGAAAGTATAACTGCAGAAGTGTCAGACTGGTGTGTCTAGAGGTACAGAGGAAATAACTTGAGCCAATCCTTCACTATACTGAGAAGTTGGAAGTCCAAAATTCTCTTTACATTTATAGAAATTGTTTTGTCTTTGAGCCACATTATCTGAGTGTGAACTGTGAATCTGAAGTCTCCTAATTTTTTACCTTTATGTCTCCCATTTTTAAACATTTTCTATTTATTTCTATTTTCTATTTTATTTTCTCTTTATTTCTGATGGCTTTTGTACTTCAGAGTCTCATTTTCTCCTAAAACTTACATTTCTTGGTGTCTTAGAAGTTTTTGTCACTGGATTTTATACCTTACTTTTCCTCTTGAACTGCTTTTGGTGATGTTACTTCTAAATCACCTACAGTCCATTTTCAGATGTTTTTTACTAGGTGGAGTAATAGCTAGCATACTATTATCCAATGTATTAATGGCTAGTGTACTATTGTGTCACTGGACAATGGAAATTTTCTGTTGCTGTGGCACCTGAATGCATGACTTGGCTAGACTCCCAACTTGTCAAACTGTAGACATTTCTTCACTCTCCTCAGGGTGATTAATAAAACAGAAAAGAAGTCTAACATGAACATAATTTCTATTTTGTATGTAAACAATTTTCCTTTGCCCGAATTCTTGAAGGATTAAATACTTTCTTTCTTGGAATTCAATATCTGCACTAAAATACATTTCTGGATAGTTCTCTTTTCATTCTTTTTTTTGGGGGGGTCCATCATTTGGACTAATTTTATCTGAAGAGTTAAGCCTTTAGCTTAGAAAACTGCTCCTTGTTATTTATCTAATTATGGTTTTGCTTTTCTTCTATTTGCCCTCTCACTTTTGGTAGATTTCCTGGGTCTCTTCTCCAGTAATGTTGTCTTAATCTTATATTTTCTAACACGTCGTTAAAGAAATAAACTGATCTTCTAAATCAGGGGGTGACAAACTATGGCCTATGACCTGTTTTTGTATGACCCATGAGCTAAATATGGCTTTTACATTTTTAAAGTGCTGCTAAGAGATGGTGATGGTGATGGTGGTGATGATGATGATGAAGCTGACAAGAAGAAGCAACAGAGATTGAATGTGGAATCCATAGGCTAAACTATTTACTATTTCATTCTTCATAGACAATGTTTGATGATTCCTATTTCTAAATCAAATACTCATTTTACTATAGTATACAATCCATTCTTTACCACCTCAATTCAGTTTTTAAACTTAGTTGTTCTTTTCTTTTTTTCATCTGAAAAAATTTCTTTCCTGGTCTCTGTTTTATCTTCTTATGAATTCAACAATTTTATTTTTCTAAACGCATCCCTTATTTCCCTAGTAATATAAATGGGGAACAGATTTCAAGTAGAAAAGAAAACTTGTTTTAGAATATGAGCATATGAGGGTGAGGATTTACGTCTATTTTTTTCCTTGTATTATCCCTAGTGCTAGAAAGTGGGAATTAAGAGGTTAGCTACAAGAAAGGTACTTTTTTTGGCAGGAAAATTTACTTTGTTGCAAAGTTTGCAATATATGTCCATATTTATGCTTGCACTTCCTAAAGATGTTCAAGTCATTTTCTTTTCTGCCAGCTGACCTATGGGCTCAGCCTCACCCACTAACTGCACATGGAAAATTGTGATGTCTGGGGTCCATCAAAAATTTCTGTTCAAGGCTAGGAATGGGAAGAGCTATCAAAGAGGCTATTTTCCCTTACTCCCCTACCAAGGTGGGGGAGGTGTCAGTTCAAACATTCTCTACCTGACCTGGCTGTATTTTTATGAGACGACAGTAACAAATCCCATGGTTCACCTTGCGGGCTGGCCACATTAGTTGGAAGAATGGTGATGAACACCAGAGCCTGTTGTATATATCTGGGTATTGATATAGTTTCTGAAATTCTTCAATTTGTTAGCTTTCCAAGTGTCCCAGTGGCTCTCCCTCTGTCTTGGCTCCTGCCAGTTTTAGGTTAGTAGTTCCTGGGGCCCTGGTGGAAAGTCCTGCTCACTTATTACCCATGTGGGTCTCTTCTTCACATCCTTCATTTCTGCTGCTTTGTCTGCCAGCTGGTTATTGCTTTCCATAACTTGATCTTACCTTTATTGTACCTTAAAGAAATCCTTTAAACTTTTTGTTTTAACGACAAATATCTTCCCTGTTTTTTAGCACTGGTAAAGTTTTTACATATAAGTTTCATTTTGGACTTTTTGAAGAATTTCGGGAAGAGAATTAGTAGTTAAGTTTCCTTAAGTAGCTATCTTTAAACATACGTACCTCAGTGCATTTACACAGAGTTAATTCTTTTAACTCTCAGACAACCTTGTGAAATAAAAAGCCTTTTTTAATCTTTACATTGTTTATAAAGAAAACAAGCTTCAGAGAGATAAAGGGTCTGTCTTAGGGTCACATGACTGGCTACGGTCTTGGTTTACATGTCTCACACTCTGTCCTCCATTCAGATTTTTGCAAAATGGAACAGGTCCACTCACCTGGTGTGATTAAAAATGCCCCTTACCTAAAGCATCAGTCATATCACCTTCTCTTCTACCATTATTATGAAACTATTGGATCAGAGAACCCAGTTCTTAGAATTCGGTGTGAATATTAATTCGTTTTCCTGTAACCAGTTTAAGAAAATTGATCCAGACTTCTTTGGGGTGTACACCTTCCGATCTGTTGGTGTCTCACTTTCATCTATTTGATCCTCTTACAGCTCAGTGCATCCTATTTCTTCAACTTGGAGTTTAAAAGGCAAGTGATTTGTATCCATCAGCTCAGCAATGACAACAGGGCTAAATCCATCATTCGGTTTTTCTTGGTCTTCCCGCACAGGCTGCCAAATGCCTTCCAAAGCCACTGAAATTGATGGTGACAATTTTCTACATTCTTCATTTGCGGTTTACACTGTGACTCTCTTCAAATTCAATCTCTCTAGGGACTAAATCCAGTCTGTTTCGTGTTAGATTTTGCAGTTACAACCTATTTCATCTTTTGAAATTGCACCTTGAAATAACCCTTCTTTTTTTTTTTTTTTAACATCTGTGAATCAGCCAAAACACTTACAGGGAGTAAGGCTTCTTTTTAGATTCTGTTACCTTGCATTGTTTTCTTAAATTGACCAGGAGGAATACATTATAGCATGGTAGTGTCAAACACTTCCAGTATTTCTGTTTTGATTTGATCATCTCCCTGTTTTGTTTGGTTTTACTTTATAATGACTTGTACTTCCAATAAGTTGCTACATCTATCTTTAATTCTGTGCCAACTCCACTCCATTGCACTGGTGATGTTGAAAGCATTTCTGATGGAAAGACATCAAATAGCACCTTCGTGGTTAATGGGAATTGGTTGCGTACAAAGATAGGAAGCAGAAATGCTTGAGTAATAGGCACTAAGGACAATTTTAGTCATGCAATATTGATGCAGACAGCTATTGTCCATAGCAGTAAAGAGAGATGTGGCTGTTTATTTTTGACAAAAGCCTCATGCAATTCTTGAAGCAAAGACAGAGAACTTCAAAAGACAGAAGCTAGTGAGTCTAAGACTATCAACCAAGATCATGTCCTTAGTGTGAGAAGCCCTCAGTTCACTTAATGTGGTAGCATATGGAATAGAACTTTTTTTTTCCTAATCATATGTGCATTGAATTGGCCTTGAAGTTCTATGGCCAAATAAGGAAAATATTTTTTAAATTTGCTACTATTTTTCAAAAGGGTTTGGTTCCTTTTGAATTTATTCTATAAGGTTAATTAAGAACTGGGATTTCTGAACTTTAAAATCCATGGGGCTTTCTCTACTTTGGATTCTTCTTTGGATTACTGTAAATTAAGTCATCTCTGAGCAGCATCTGGTGGAGGGAGAAGCAACTCTAAATTTAAAAATATCTGGACTCCAAAATTAAAACCCTAGGTGGTTAATGAAAGTGATGAGGCCACACACAGAGCAGGTGGAAAGTTCTTAATAAGAACCCATTGGGGACAAATTTCAAGTCATGTAATAAAACATTGAAAGCTATCCATGCAAAGGCTTTGGGTACAATCTTTTAGTGGATGCAGACATCTTATAGAATAAAGGCAAATCTTCCTGTCACGATGTGCAAGAGCTGCTATGGTCAGCTATAGATATCTTTTGTCACCATCTTTGAGAACTACTTCCCAGGTTGTTTCATATTTCCCGCTCTCTTTACCTGGGTATGGATGTATCTGCTCATATTTTCCAGGCTAAACTGTTTACAACCACCAAATAAGCTAAGGTAGGGCCTTCCAAGACAGCTTACCCAGACATTTGGTGTTTACTTCTTAAATGAATAGCATGTACCTTATTGTTTGTGAGTTCTTTGTTTGGACATTTTGTTTCTGTTTCTCTTTTGTGTTTCTGGAAGCCAGCCCATTAAATGACACAGAGGACTTTTAGATATGCATTTGCTGCAGCATCAGGAACAAAACAACACACAGATGGAACCACAGCCACAAGTAGATAAAGGTTAGTCTAATCAGAAACTATGCAAGAATTGAAAACTCATTTCAACTTAGGTGTAAATAAAAATTCTATTGTGCCTACTACCATGAGACCTCTCTTCCTCACATTAATACACCTCATGTTAATACCTGTGACCTCATGTTAATACACGTGAACTTTGGTTACTTTTTCCCTCAAAACCAGAATTTCTCTGGTCTTCGTCTACTGGATAACAAACAAATGCCTAATGTAGGCATAGAAAAATCTGAAGTTGAGCCCCTAATTTTCCTGCCCCATTTGCTTCTACTAGTCATTCTGTACTTAAAAACATCACTATTTGCTAGACCTATGATTTTGAGGTAATTATTTCTCTTGGAACCTCAGTTTTCTTATCTGTAAAATGAGAATAAATGACATATACTTTATATTATTAATGGCATAATTGTATAAACTATCTAGTCCAGAACCTTTGCCCAAAATCTTAATTACTATTAATATTGAGACTTATGTGACTCTAAAATATTTTACTCTGTTCAAATATTTTTGAAACAGATCTTATATATGTGTGTATTTTTCTGTGTCTGCTTTTGCTTTCATTATTTCTTTTCTCCTATTTAAATCATAAGTAGCATTCCAGGTGAAGCTTCTAAAATTAATTCCAAATCTAACTACTTTGTAAAGTAGACTCTGACAGTCTAACCTGATGTAATCTTTCTCTTTTAAATTTTATGGAATGTATCATGTTTATAATACATATGAAAAATTTTGAATTAATTCATGCAGTCATCTAACAAATATGTATTGAGCACTTGCTGTGTTTAAATCATTGCCTTAGATGGTAGAGATAGGTGGTAAATGAGATACAACCATCACAGCTTCCAAGTTATTTTTGTATAATTGTTTATTGACAGAAATCTGGAGCCAGGGTTGTTTATGTTTGTAAACAGTTTCCATTGCTTAGTAACTACATTACCTGGGGCAAGTTACCTAAAGTCTTTGAACAATAAATAAATGTTAATTATCAGTACATTACTATTATGGTTATTGATATTACATTCTAGTAAGTGTGAATGACCTTAAATAATTATACAACTAGTTTTTATTATAACAATCTTGTGTTTAATATTTAAGAGAAAATTTAAGGAGTCTGTGTATATATCTGAGGTCCCAATTTGAGATTCAAAAATATACAAATATGGGTGCAAAATTTATATGCTGAGGAAATATTTTCAAAGACCCTAGGGAAAGATGACTACTTAAAAGGCAGTAAAAGAAAAGTGGCCTGAAAGGCTTCTACTTCCAGAAATGGCTAAGAAGATGATTTAGACTGACCTTTGAGTAATGATAACTAACTAAATAAATAAATACATGAAATAAAATAAACCCAGCCAAAATCTATAGCATAGTAAAATATTATCAGACCAAGAAAAAGGGGAAGATAATTGCCAATGAATTAAACCAGAACTGCTTCAATCCAGGGATATTTTTTTCCAAAGTAGGTGAGAACTAGGGCTTTGTGAGAATTACAGAAGTCAAAGCCACCTGTCCATTAGGAGCAAATCCCCTGAATAATCACCTGTTTTCCATCTCTTCTGCCAATTCTAGGAAAGTTGTTAAGAGGCAATTAAAACTTGGAGGTAAACTCCTAGAACTGAAGGAACAAAGTCAGATTTTAGTCCTCTCCAAAGGCTGAAAGCTTGTGTTAGATGGTTCCTATTCTGGGTAGGATCCCCAAAAGGCTACACTCAAGAATGAGGATAGGACTAGAATTCTGATCATCAACATCAGAGTGGGTAAATATGTTATTATATCTTTATTAAAAAAATTAGACCTCAATATTTACAGATACATGCAAAAAATGAATAAATCTTCATAGTGCTGAGTGAAAGAAATCAGATCTAAAATAATATCTGTTGGTATGATTTCATTTATATAGATCTCAAAAACAGGCAATGGATTAAGCCTCATTGTTTCAAGTTGGACAGTTAGATAGTAAAATGACATTATGATCCAGAAGGAGCACTCAGGGGTTCCAGATTCTGGCCATGTCAAGATCAGTGGAATTTCATTAGAAAGAATTTAGATATATGCGTGACTTGATCAGACATGGATTTCACTTGTAGCCCTAATTTTAACTTGGCTTGAGGTGCTAAGGCTTTGCCCTTTAACTGGATATTAAATGCTTCCAGATTCTGGTTACAGCCCCCAGTGTAGGCTTCACCTGTGGTGCAGCTTCAATAGCTGTTTGTGAATTGGATTTACTAAGAAATTGGCCTTCTGTAAATATTGAATTAATTTGAAAAAAACATTTTTCTTTGACATTGTAATGTAGGCATAATAATAGGAGGATTCTGAAAATTACTTGCATAATATTTGTAAGATTTCCTGTTCTACACACGTATATGATTAGCATAGATATTGCATCTACATATCTAATGCAAAGCAATGACTACAGATTTGTACCTTTGCTGGAATTTACACTAAATGTTATTTTAGCACAAAAAATAAACAACCAATCAACCAACAAGAAAAACAAAACAAACAAAATAAAGTACCTTAAATGAACTTTTCCTAGAATTATCTAGAAAATTGCTTTTATTTTTCATTTAATTCTGCATATGTAGATGCAGGTTTGATTGATTTTAAAGTGGTTCTTAGTCCTCCAAGTACTCTCATCTGGGAAATGGCTTCAAATCAGTTGTTTTCAAGCTGACATTTTAGCACCAGTCTTATGATTTTCTAAATCAGAGATGAACAAAAATGCATAGTAATTGAAGCTCTTACAGTAATGTTTATAATGTACAAATACATTAAATATGACTAGAATATTAATGAAATATTACAGCTGTGACCTGGAATGAAAATAACACAAGAAGTACTAAACTGAAATAGCATTGCAAAATTGTCCTAATACTCATTGAATATTACATGTAGCAAAATACACTTAGCATAAGAAATTGTAGCCATAATATTTAATAAGCGTAGTTTTTGTGTTTGAAAGCTCATCTGTAAAGTTGCAACATTACAATATGTTTTTTCCCCTTCTAATATACTTTCCAGAAAGAAGGTAAGATAATTGTAACAATGGAAGGAAAAGGAAGGCTTGTTAAATTAAATAATTGTTTTATAGAATTATGGGCAATATAAAGTAACCTATAAAAAGAGTATATTTTTTGCCTAGTATTGCTTAAAATTCTCCATTAAAAATATATATAGTAACATCTAGTCTAGGTGCTGCATGTAATGGCTTCATATTGCTACCTTTCCTACTTCAGCATTTAAAACAGCAGGTTTCCAAAGTGAACTATACCAGAGAGCGGTTTGTGATTCTTGAGGGGTGCTAGCTGATTGCCTGAAGAAACATAATACACAATAGGTTTCATGTAATACGCCATGTATGATTTTTCTGAGCTACGTTTCTTCATTCTGGGTTGTGGTTCAAAGTAAGGAAAGTGAAATCTGACTCCCACTGTTTAGACATCTGTCCAGAAGTATTGTAGCAGCTACACTCATCCCATTTAGATGTCATTTCCAGGTGCTCGTAAGCATTATTTTGTAAAATCCAATGTTGGTGTTCTATCAGTTGGCATTCAAGGCTGCATGCAATTTGCCTTGACCTTTGTTTCCAGTGTTCATGTCCTCTGTTATTTGAAGCCTTCACTCATGCATGTTTCCCTTCTAAACATTGTACATTTGCTAATGTGTTTCCACTTAGAGGAATATGACCCTCCCTCCTGTTCATCCATAGGAGGTGATCTCCTCTCCTCACAGCTCAAATTCCATTGTGATTTCCTTATGAAATATCTTCTGATAATTTATCTCTGGAAAGAGCGAATCTTAAAGTCCACTGTCATTTCCTGCCTTTACTTAACAGCCTTCACTTGTGGCCTAGAGATGTTGTAAATGTTCTCCCAGATGGGATGTAAAGTCCTTAAAAGCAAAATTTGGCCTTCCACACAAGCCCTTGCTCATAGCAAATACCTTTCCATCTTGACCTGAGTTCTTTAATATTCCAGTTGTGACTTGGTGAAGTCCTCTGGACTACGCACAAAAAGCAATCTTGGTGGACGCTTAACGCCCCAGCTTGCCCTCACTAGGTAAGCCTGCAGGGACCATCTCCAGATGTTGCTGAGGTGTGTTTGTAGCCCTACAATTTTCATTCCAGTGCGGTGGCTGCAGTGTTATGGATCGGTGTAAGCTTTGTGTCTTCCTTCCAAAATCCAAGGTGAGGAAGCAGCCTCTAATGTTGACCTACCCATCTCAGGGCAGAGTTAAAAGAGTGAGGGGGCCAGCAGAAACATGCAACAGTTTGTAATTTGTAAAGCTGTGCTTAAAACTAACAGCTGTCTCCACTGCTTATATTTCATTGGCCAGGGCGAACCAAGCAGTGCCGGATAGTGAGGTGAGGAAGCGGGTGCTGCTCACAGAGAGAAACCGAAAGCTCACAGCAATCTGTGGGGATGTAAAAGGCACTTACTGGGGAGCAGGGCCGCTGGAGAGTCTACCTCACTTAGGATTTACGGTGCTGTTCATTCTCTGGCTGTCTCAGGATTCCCTTAGTGTTGATCCTCATTTCTCATCTAACTCAATGTTCTTATTGACTATTTTTATTAGCTGTTGACATTTGTCTCTATTTAAAAATTTATATTCCGCCTCTCTTTCTGACTCTATTTCTGCTATATGACCACAGGTAAAATTCCCCGTGTCTGGAGTAACTCTCGCCTGTACACTAACCACTTTATTGGCCGGCCACCATTGTGCAAACTCCAGACAATGTTCAATAAATATGTATCAGGTCATTGTTTAACAATCAAGTTAACCAGCAGCATTAATTTTTATTCTGCATCCATTGCTATGAAACTGTGGGAACTATTTTTACCACTGAGCACTAAGCTTAGAGCTTACCTGCCCCTTCTATTCTGGAAAGTTCTTTTCTATTAACAGAGCGTGAGAGAAAAACTTAATCAGAATAGGTATTTTATACATGAGAGCTCCTTTTAAAAGTTTTCTGGAAAAAGTAAATTTTGGTGGAATGACTCATAAATTCAGAGTGGTGAAGGAAAACTCTGAGAGTTAAGCTCCCTACTAGATTTAAATTAGGCAAAATTTTTGTTGCCTGGGCTTTAATTCAATCTTCATGTGATTTTAAAATTTTTATAATTTGGGTTATAGGTGTAATAGAAATAACTAGAGCTCATAGTAGTAAAGGAAAAGGATTGGCTCCAAAGCTGTTATTAGTTTCAGCCTTATGAATTATAGGTTTACATTTGCCTTTCTATATTTGTTTTTCCTTAGTAATAGGTTCTAAACAATAAAACATTACATAAAAGAGTTGCATAAAATGGTGTGTTGGTATATAATTTTGTATGGTATCAACTTGTGTTCTTAAAAAAATTTACTGATGTTCTACAAATTAATGTTTTACCATCTAAAAGCAAATAAGATTCTTAGCAAGAGCTAAGTATTGGACATATGATGGTGAGTAAAAATAGAAGTTCTCTTCTGGTACTTATAGTACATTGAGGAAGTCAGCCATTAAAAACATGGCCATAAAACAAATACTACCTAATAAGAAACTTTGATATATTTTTAAAGAAACAGCCCTATGAGCATGTATAACCAAGGAACCTCACATAGACTTGACGGTCAGAAAAATTTTTCTAAGGGAGAGAGTCTCAAGCTAAGGTGTCAAGGATGACACCTTAGAGTTAATTGGTTACTTAATTGGAGTTAAGTAACCAATATGTAGGGTGGGAGTGATGAAGGCATGTAACTCCAGACATTGGAAACAGTATGTGTAAAGGCTCTATGGCTGGTGGTTGCATGGTGAATTATATGAATCAAGAGGCCATGATTATTGAAGAATAGGATGTGAAGGGCAGAGAGCATTGCCCTCCCAGCATGACCAGGAACTACAGTCTGCAGTGAAGATCCTGTTCATTAATTTAGGTCCAATGGGGAATGACTAAAGGATTTTAAACATGAGTATAATCAGGTTACACTGAAGTTACTAGGTTTGCTTTAGTTTCATGGTAAAATGATCTCTGAGACATGGTGGCTTGGGTTCAGTAAAGGGAGGGACTTCAGTAAGGGAGCTAATGTGGTAATTTAGGTGGGATTAGAACATGTAGAGTGAGTGTGGAGATGAGTGAATAGTTGAATTCAAGATACCTTTAGGGAAGATAAAAAGATAACTCCTACACTTCAGACTTGCTCAATCAAATGAACTATAGTTTGATATAGTGAATTATGGAACACTAAAAGACAAGCAAATTTTATTTTATATGGAAGATTTAAAATTTGTTCTCAAAGATGTTGAGTTTAAGGTATTACTAAGACACCCAAGAGCAAAAGATGAGTAAATTGCTTGAGTGGTCAGTCTCAATGGAAGGATCTTGGCTCAGATATAAATTTGGAAGCCATTGACCTAAACTAGGAGCTCCCATATCTAGAGTTAGAGAATGATAAATTGACAAAGAAGTGTGAACCATAATATCTAGAGGGATAAGAGGCAAACCTAAAGAATGAGATATCTTAAAAGCCAAATGAAAAAATCATTGAGAGAATAAGAAAGAAATGTTTTAAAATATCAAATGCTGGGTAGAGATCAAGAGTTATTTGAATAAAAAATTTCACTGAATTGAGCAATTTGACAGTTAATGTGATGAAAGTGGTGTTGATATTGTGAACAAAGTAGAGTGGTGTGAATGGGAGCTAAGGAAACGGACAGAGTGAAATTAGGTACCCCTAAAAAGAGAAAAAGTTAACATAGTGGCTGAAGGGAATATTTGAATAAAAGGATTTGGTCTTATTCTCTTAGATGGTAAGAGAGTATCGACCATAAGTATTTAAATATGCTTGATAGAGATGTTACTACCATGAGATAGTACTTTATACCTTTTAGAATGGCTATTATAGAAAATTCTTCCACCAATTCCACATAATCCTGGTTACCATAGATTTATACTGAGTCTTAAAGTTGGTAGTGTCAGTCCTCTGGATTTGTTCTTTCTCTTCAACATTGTGTTTGCTTCTTCATATAAACTTAGTATCAGTTTGTTGATATCCACAAAATAACTTGCTAGTATTTTGATTGGCATTGCATTGAGTCTATATCAAGTTAGGAAGAGCTGACATCTCAACAGTTATGATTCTTTCTATCCATGAATATGGAATATCTATCCATTTATTTGTTTATTCTTTGTTTTCTTTCATTACAGTGTTGTGAGTTTCCTCATTTGCAATACATATTTATACTTAAGTATTTTATTTGTTTTGGGCAATAATGTGAATGATAATGTGTTTTTAATTTCAAGTTTCACTTGTTTATTGCTGGTATTTAAGAGGTGATTGGCCTTGTATTCTGTATATTAACCTTGTGTCCTGCAGACTTTTATCATCACTTATTAGTTCCAGTAAACTTTTTGTTAATGTTTTAGATTTTCTATTTAGATGGTCATGACATTTACAAATAAAATAGTTTTTCTACCCATCCCAATCTGTATACCTCATATTTCCTTTTCTTGTTTTATTTCATTAGCTAGGATTTCCAGTATGATGTTGAAAAATAGTCATTGGAGGGTACATACTTGTTTTTTCCCCTGATCTTAGCAGGAGAGCTTCAAGTTTCTCACCATTAAATATGATATTAGCTATAGGTATTTGTAGAGGTTCTTTCAAGTTAAGTTCCCCTCTATTCTGATTACTGGGAGCATCATTTATTTTTAAGCAAGTGTCAGACATGTTTCACTTTTTAAGTGTTGTCTCTTAATTGTTATTATGCAGTGGGTATATTTCTTTTAACTTTATTAGTGCAATGCCAATACTATGCAAAGAAGGAGTCAAGAACCTGGATGTGCATATGCTGCCCAGTTTTTGCTCTTCGGGAGCAATAATATTTAAGAATGAAGCTTGGCAGAAATACAATGCTTAATATATACTACCCTGAAATTTCTTGCTTAAATGTCATCTATCTCTTTTCTTTTTTATTTTGTTTTCTTTCCTTGTATTCTTATATACATGCATAGCCTTTATTAAAGAATTTTCACATTCTAAGAAGTGAGGCTTTCTTAATGGATATTTTAGTTCTAATCTAGATATTTGACTTCGCTATTGTTTCCTTGTATAATTTTGGATGAGATTTTCAACTTTAAATTATATATTTTTTAGACTAATGATCAACTATGTCCCAAACACACACATACTTGCTTTGAATCATGTTCTATGGTAGATTCGCAAGGAAAACATACGTAATTTATATTGTCAAATAATATTTTTATTTCACTAATGCTAATAATGGTGATAATTAAAGTAAGTTAATATTTTCTTTGGTAGAACACACATAATAAATTTCTTCAAGATTGCTTTATTTACTTGTTATAGAAACAATATAAGAAAATTTGCAAATATGTGATTAGCAAGTAAGTGACATGTTATGGATAATTTACCACCAGATATTTTTTACTAATATTTGTATTTCAAATAGCATCTGCAAAAAAAAGAAAGAGGATGCCTCATTGTCATTTTAATCAGCTGTAGAAAATGATCAGTGGGATTTTCTTTGCTAAATAATAAAAGTTAGGACTGTCAGATGGAGAATTATGAAATGTGAAACAAGTGGTTTTATATGTACTTAGAGATTTGCAGGAAGAAAATGTGTGTAGGTCATGGCTAAACTGAAAAACTTGCATTGAAAAATCATAAGTTGAGACCTGGTTAAATGCTCTTGAGAGAAACACAGCCCATTGTCTGCCAAGTTGCAAACACTCAGCTATACCCTTCTTGGCAGTGGGCCCCTTTGACTAAAATGTAAAAAGTGCCCTCTGGATGGGCACAAGGCTGTGGTCCTGCAGCATTCTAAGCATAAGTTGAATTCAGAGTATTGCTAATAACACAAATATAATGCTTATAAATTCAAGAAATTCCCCTAAAGAGAGCCAAGGGGAAATCTTTGGAATCATTCCTTTCAGATATGAGAAAGTTTCATCTTATTTTCCCAGCTGAAAACTGAAGTGTAGAATTAATGACTAACTCATTGCATGCACTTTGGGTTAAGGTTAAATTAGCTAAGAAATATGATGAGACCCTACTGTGTCCTTTAAGAAATTCCCATAATGTCTTCAAAAAGGAAGACAATATTTCAGTGTACCTGAAAAAAATTTTGGCAAGTTTTTCTGTGCATCTTTTTTCTTTATCACCATATTGATAGATTTATTTGCCCTAAACAAATTCTTATGCTTGTGTGGTGGTGGATATCCCCTAGAGAAGACTGATGATTCCAAAATTCAATGATATATCTGACATTCAGTTGACTTGACAACAAATACAATAAGCAACTTATATGAGTGAAATTATATATACCCCTTCTAAACAATGAAAGGGCTGAGTTAGTTTTCTGTTAAATAAAATTTTAATTTTGACTGTGTTAGTTTTAAATAGATTTCAAAAGATACTGTTTATATATTGTAATTCTTGGGATATTCTCTTACTTTGGGACTAAAAAAATGATTTTGCTAGACTTTTTCAACTCCTAATCTTAAAAAATGTTAAAGACCTTTTTTAAATCATTATGATGTAGATTATGCTTTCATCACTTAAAAAGATTGAGGCATGATGAAATATGTGATAATGAGACAGGTATCAAAGCTTATAGTTGAATGGGACCTTAGTCATTATCTAGATATGTACTGTCCAGAATAATAGCCACTGCCACCTGTGACTATCAAGCACCTGACATGTGACTAATCCAAATTGAAATGTACTGTGTGAAGTAACATATCATATATCAATTATTTAGCATAAAATATATAAAGTGTCTCAATAATAATTTTATACTGATTGTATGTCAACAGTAATATTTTGGATACATTGGATTAAGTAAATTATATTATTAAAATTAATTTTACCTGTTTCTTTTTCCTTTCTCAATGTGGACTCTAGATAATGTAATATAACGTGGTTCACATTATATTTCTCTTAGTGAATTATTGCTCGAGATCAAACTTCTTGTTTGTATGTTAGAAAACCAGCTACTAATTGACTAGATCTCTAAATCCAGTCCAGTGATATTCCCACTGTCCCACAGGGGTTATACATTTGATATACATTATGTCATTTGATTTTATAGCAACCTGTGAGAAATATGGCTTAGGAATTATCACCTCCAATTTACATACATATAGGCACAGAAGGTTAAGTGAATTGGTGAAGGTAGTGTGCCTAATAAATGAAAGATATGGATCTGGACCTAACCTTTCATGACTCCTAGCACATGTAGTTTTTACCTGCAAGTCATTATGAGTGTAAGAATCACTGCAGGTAGAACAGTCATTTTTTTTATTGCAGTCTTTCATAGGTGAGGTGTTAGTAAAAGAGCATCCAGTAATGTTTTAAAGTCCTTTATTTTTTATAGTCACTATCAGTCAATTTTGACATTAAAAAAACTAGAAAAGTTGATTTCAAAAAAATTGCTTGAGAAAACTTCCAAAATATGCTTGGAAACGAACATGGTAAAATGTCGATTATTTTATTTAAACATCTGAATGTTTGGCCTTCCTTTAAAAGTCAGAGCATTTGCGAATAGTGGGCCAGCACTATTACATGAGCAAGGGCCTGGCAAAGGGTGACAATTGCTCCCTACATGCATTCCAGTTTGTCACCCACCTGACTAGTCCCTATTGAGACAGTATTCTGCTTAATTATCTGCCTGCCCTAGATGTTTGGGTTTGTGGTCTCCAGATTTAAGTCTCTTAAAAGTACTTTCAATCTCCCATTGCCAATGCATTCACAATCTCATAATTATCTGATTGGTTTGTGAGCCTCATAATTGAAAGCTATTCAACAGCTAGTTAGATGACACTATTGCTTTTTTTCTTTTTACATCATGAATACAGGGGCAGGCAAAAGTATAAATTACCTGTCATCATTACCTAAAATATAAATCATAAGTAAGAATACAAAATAATAGCAATAATAAGACAACACAAATAATAACACAATAAATAATACAGTAATTAATAAATACTAATACAAGAATAAACTCTGTTTTGTGTATTCACAACTGTAAATGTATTTTTGCCACCCCTGTATAACCTAATGTGCTTCCTCCAGCTTCAAATTTACTTTCTTTATTTGTTTGCTGAGTGCATTATACTTTTGACATTTTTATGTTTATTATTGCTATTTATACTCTTCCTCGAATGCTGTGCTTTCAATATATTTTATTCTACTGAACAACACATAGTTCCCTATTGACCGTTTTATAAAAGTCATGTGTATTTGCCTAGCTTTCAAGGTTATGCATGACTAGTCTCCCACCTACTGTTCTTCCGAGCTTTCTCATTATATCCTAATACAGAGATTTGAATCTAAACTAAACATTTGTTTCCTTCCTGTTACTCCCAATTGAGCTGTGGTGTAGTGCAGTGGTTCCCAAACACCAGTCAGTGCTCTTCTCTCCGTATGTGAAGGCCTAATTCAAAGACATATGGACATATCTGTCCTTATCCCAGGTTTGCTGAATCAAAATGACTGAGGATGGGATCTATATGTCCACTGCATAACATGGTGCTCACCATTTATCCTGAAACCAAAACTCCTATATTTGAATCTTGGTTTCTATCTTTACTAGCCATGTGACTTGGGTAAATCATTTAACCTTTTTATGTCCCAATTTCTTAAACTGTAATCCGCAATAATAGTGTCTACCTTGAAGGGCTGGTAAGTAAATTAAATGAGGCAATGTTTGTAGAGTGTTTATAATAATTTCAGGCACAGTAAGCACTGTGTAAGTCATTTCAACTCTGTGTTAATGAGATAAATCCGAAGTTTCTCCAAGTGGTTTTGACACAGACAAGGTTAGAACCAAGGAGATGGAAAGAGAAGGGAGCTGAAATGTTAGGCCCATTTCTCATTGAAGACCTGTTCTCTCCTCTGCTTCCAGTTATTTTCAACAGAGGTAGTGCCATCCCCAGGGGATTGTTTGGCAAATATGTAGAGACACCTTTAGTTGTCACACGATTGGACAGGTGGTGGACAGGAAGACACTAGATATTTTACCGTGTGGGGACAATGTTTCACCATAAAGAAGTGTTCCAAATCCTCACCATGTTTGAACAGCCACTGTTCCTTTATCTAACAGAAAGCCTGTTTCTAATTATTTGAGACCATATTTTAACCCTTTTACACAGAGGGAAAGAATGCTTTTGTATTTGGAACTTGACCAAGAGTTAATAACTTCTATGGCACACTTGTGACAGCCACGACTCTCCTGATTTTCGAGTCATCAACACATTTGTAGCTGTCACAGATAGAACTAGCATTTGACCCTACCTTGTTTTGTCTTTTGGTGTACATGTGCCTGATCAGTTATATTTTGACATGCATATTATTTAATTAAAATTATTTTTGTTTTATTTTCCTTTATGTTGCAGATAAGGCATTATATTAATTTTTTGAAATTATGTGTATTGTAATATTTTTTACATTTTTCCTCTTTTTAAAATTTAATCTTTATTGTATTTTTTTTCCTTTACCATTCAGTCCCCTTATATCCCCTACCACCAGCAATCACCACTCTGTTGTCCATGTCCATGAGTCCTTTTTCTTTTTGTCCAGCCCTTCTACCCCAACCTACCTCCCAACTAGCTGTTATCTGTTCTCCATCTGGAGCCTGTCTCTGTTTTGCTTGTTAGTTCAGTTGTGTTTATTAGATTCCATGTATGAGTGAAATCATTTGGTATTTGTCTTTCTCTGACTGGCTAACTTCATTTAGCATAATGTTCTTCAGGTCTATATTGTTGCAAAGGATAAAATTTTCTTTTCTTTTTAAGGTCAAGTAATATACCACTGTAAAATGTCCCATAGTTGTTTCATCCATTCATCTGTTGATGGACACTTGGGTTGCTTCCATATCTTGGTGATTATAAATAAGGCTGCAATGAATATAGGGGTGCTTATGTTCTTTTGAATTAGTGTTTTCAGTTGGTTCAGATATATTCCCAGAAGAGGGATTGCTGGGTCAAAAGGCAAACCCATTTTGAATTTTTTGAGTTGTCTCCATACTGTTTTCCATAGCAGCTGCACCAGTCTGCATTCCCAATAACAATGCATAAGGGTTTCCCTTTCTCCGTATCCTTGCCAGCTCTTGTTGTTTGTTCATTTATTGATGACAGCCACTCTGATAGGTGTAAGATGGCATCTCATTGTGGTTGCAATTTGCATGTCTTTGATGATTAATGATGTTGAGCATCTTTACATATGTCTTTTGGCCATCTGTATGTCCTCTTTAGAGAAGTGTCCTTTTAATTGGGTTGTTTGTTTTTTTGGTGTTGAGGTTTTTAAGTACTTCATAAATTATGGATATTAACCCCTTATCAGATGTACTGGCAAAAACATTCACCCATTCTGTGGATTGTCTTTTTATTTTGTTGACAACTGCCTTTGCTGTGCAAAAACTTTTAGTTTGATATAGTCCTATTTGTTTATTTTCTTCTTTTGTTTTCCTTGCCTGGGGAGGTATCGCCAATAGAAAATTGCTACAAGCAATGTCCAAGATTTTGCTTCCTATCTTTTCTTCTGTTATTTTTATAGTTTTCAGTCTAACATTTAAGTCTTTGATTCACTTTGAATTTATTCTTCTGAAATTACATGTATTGTAATATTTATCATCTATTAATTTCATTTCAGTGTGGTAGAAGAGTTATAAATAATTGTTATAAAAGGAAGCATGATGTCTGACAGGCTCAAGACTAATCTAGAAGAAATGTCTTAATTTTGTTTAGTACTAAAAGACATTGCAATCTTTCAGAATTCATGTAAGGGTTATGCTAAATTTATACATGCTTATTTCAGGCTATTTTGGGGGTATTTTAGATGCTTTTAATGGGAATGTATGTTGTGTCTCACTAAAGAGATTTTACATTCTTTAAGGAAAGAAAACGTTGCCTCGATTCTTTTTGTATCTTTCCACAGCAGGCATTCAGTAAGTGGTGTTGACAGCCTGGCTCAAGTTTAAAGAGAAGCAGGAAAATTCGGAGTAGAGTCAGAAGTTTAAAGTGGATTGAAAAAAGAGTGCTTGAAAATGCTAGTTTACCAGAAGAAAACCAGGGAAGGTAAAGGAAACAGAAACACAAAATGCCTTCAGGGCAATATTGGGAAATGTGACGTTGAAGTAACTGAAGAATTCAGCTGCTAAACATATCTTCAGGACTCAGGGACAGGGACCTCAGTTGCTTCTCTATAAAAATAAGAATTGGGTTAATTGTTCTGTATTATTCCTTTCAGCTTTAACATTGACATAGAAGTCACTTCACTGTCCTTCAGTAGTAGTATGGTATAAGTTGTTTTGGTCTTATTTTATTGAAAATTATTTTGGCCTTTGGCTTATTCCTAATTGATTAAAATCACTCTCTCTCTTTTCTTTTCTTATTTTAAATAGCTGTCCCTATGGGTAGTTAAGTCTTGTGTTTTAATTTTCATTCAAAACATTGATTAGGACTAAAGCATGTCAGTTCTTCAGCAGACCTCCATAGACAGAAAAATATAGGGATGGCTCTTTTAGGATGATCTATCTTTTGGCAGATACAGAACATATAATATATGAGGTTTGCTCTTAGTTTTCACCAACACTTCAAAAGCTGTGAAATGAGAGGCCAGAAACAGGATTTTCCACAGTTTTTTGAACAACTTCAATAAATTTCACTTAATTATATGTTGCCATAGCCTCAACATTTATAAAATAAAACTTTTACTTTTTAACTTAAACAATTTTATTTGTAACTAAAACAATTAAAAGCACTCTGAGGCATATTCTAATAAAATTATTTGATCTCTCTAAAACTGAAAATGAAGGTTAAAAAAACATGTCATGTGTCACTTTATGGTCACCTAAACATGAGAAAACATTGCATCCACTAAAAAGAAGGGGATGTCAAAAATAATAAAAGGAGTACAGCAATAACAATGTCTGTTAGAAAGAACAGAGAAATTATAGAATGTATAAATTAATAGGAAGGTGGTAAAAAGGTATCAACAAACATGCTTTTTCAAAATGAAAGGGCCCACTGAGTGTACAGCACAATGAATGGAAAAATACCCATACAAAGGATATAGCTGTGAAATTTCAGAAATGTAGGGTCAAAGGGAAGATCTTAAAATCATCCAAAGAGGGAGGAAAAAGCAGGTCACATACAAAACCTGAGCAATTCTAACTGGGCTAGAAAAATCCCACATTGTGAAGTTATGACTTATTCCACATTCCATTTCATGGAAATGAGGTTTGGAGGCATTGTTTAACTATGAACTTTCTGTCCTAGGTTGACTCAGTATCCAGGCCAAGCCCAAAGCAGCAAGTAAAAGTCATCAGGGAGAGTAAAAAGCTTGGGGGGGTGAGCCAAAGGGAGAGCAACTCCTACTAAGAACAAGGGTGCCCTGGGAATGCAGAGACCCAAGAAGTAGACACTAAGCAGATTGAAGCAAGTATTTTAAGTGAGGTATTAGCTAATATTGAAGGGGCAAAGAGGAAGGTGGTATTTAGGCCAAACCTTAATGAAGGAAAGCCTGGGTTTATTCTCAGTATTTTTCTAAACTCTGTGTGTGTGTGTGTGTGTGTGTGTGTGTGTGTGTGATGTTTTGTTAGATGAGAGAACTTTTGAATATGAAACAAGGTTAGTCAATTGGTTAAGCCTGGAGAAAAATGTAAATTCCCAGAGCACCTTAGAAAGGAGAAGGACGGCTTCCCTGGGATGTGAGACTTTCAGGGGTAAAATTGGGACAGTCACAGGCAAATTAGGATGATTTAGTCACCCAAATTGAAGTTCCAGGGAATCTGAAGATGAACAGATAAATGTAGGACTGAGACTGGGGTGGAAAGCAGAATAGAGGAAGAATAACAACAGAATGGGTTTAGCTAGAGTTTGAGCAGAGCCTACCTATAAGGGAGCCCTTCAACCAAAGGGTTGAAAGACTGACCTCAGAGCAGGTGTGAGGCAGACTTAATATGCTGTACATACAAGCGACTGTGTGCAGCACATGTCTGCCCTTTCTCAGGGTTAACTAGACATCTGGAAAAAATAAAATATACAGATTTTCCAATCTACCTTCTCTCAGAATTAATTTGTGGTACACATGAGTTTAATAAAAAAATTAGATTTTTTTCTAAATGCTAGAATTCATGGGGTTTTATTTTTATTCTGATTCTTTGGACCTACATATGTAAATAACCCTCACTATCATTAGAAACCAAGTAACCCCATCCAAATTTCACAGGGATTCACCCCGAGCTCTGCCTCCCCCTGGTGCTCTCCTTGGGTGTCATTACCTTTTGAATTTCCCAAGAACACAGTTCATTTCCACAAACACAAGATGTGACAGAAATTCAACATAGGCCCCATGACATTGGCTGCTGTCAGGAAAAAATAAAAAAGCCTAATTGGTCTATCTGCTAAAAAATATGCTCAGAATGCAGTACTAGACTGAAATTTCAAAGACTAGTTTTGAAAGATCCGCTGCACTGGGGGTTGGCAACATATACTTTAAGAGGAGAATGCTGAACTAGAAATTGAAACACAACTTGAAATTGGATTTCAGTGTTTCCCTTTTCTTTCTCATGTAGAGGAAATATAAGTTTTTTTCTGAACATGACAGCCACTTTTCCATTGTCAATACTATACATTCTGAACCCATAGTTTTCCATCTTCTAACTTACCCCAGTATTTCTGCATTTTGAAATATAGGATAATTATTCTCCATGCTGGCTCTTCATTTTGTGTGCCATATAGGATTGTTGGAAATAATATTTTAAAATTTAGGTATATGGAAAAGTAACAAGGAATGAAATATGACTTAGAAAAACAGGTTATGCCTTTGAGGGAAAGTAAATGATAAAAAAATTCAAATACCCAATGGGAAGGTAAGGCTGTAGAGAAATAATGCTGCAGATATACATAATTGAGAAATAATAAATTAGATATTGAAAGAAAACTTTTTTTTTTACAAAGGGCAACTACAGGTTAGAAAATGTTTCATATTTCCCATTTATGTTTCAGTCTATTGTTTTCAAAGCCACTGATGAGATTTAAAACAGACTATTACTTTTTAAAATAGATTTAAATCTGTATAACCTTGGAGCTCTTATTCCATTTGCGTTTTAGCATTTGCTTTGCATGATTCTTAATATGCATATCTCATAATTGATTCAACTGACAAGCCCCTTCAAGAAGACATGTGCTGCTATTGTATTGTAGAAATGATGGTATTCAACAGTCTGTACAAAATAAATCTGAAAGGACAGCAAAAAAAAAAAAAAAAGGACACTTGACAAAGAGTTAGGAGACTTCAATTCAGTCACACCATAATTACTAACTTTGTGACTTTGAACAACATATCCAAACCCTCCTGGCTTCAATTTTCTATGGCAAAATGAATTAAGCAACCTCTGTAAGACTCTTTCCAATTCCAAAATTCTCACAAATACATCATCATCCTATTGGGGGAAGGATAGATCATTTCAATTAAAAAACAGACATCGACTGGTACCTCTTCTTCCTTCTCTTGATAATCATATTTAGGAAAAAGTTCTCAGAAAGTTCAAATAAAAAAATTACAGTAATGTAACAAATATAATTAGAGATAAATGTTATAAACTGGATATTAAAGGCTATATATTAATAAAAATTAGACATGAAAAATTAAAATGTGTTAAACCATATCAGTAATCACAGTAATTCTAAATATTAAAAAAAACTTATTGATGAGATGCTGTAACTGGGGTGTGTGGGACAGCGAGAGAGAGAGAGAGAGAGATGGAGAGAGAGAAAAAGACAGACACTTGCTACGAAAGCAAAAACTAAATCCAGCTATAAGCTAATTTTAAGAGATGTCCCTATGATATAAAGTATAGATATAAAAATGGCTAAAAGGTAAGAAAACAAAAATATATATTAAAATATTCCAATCAGAAGAAAGTTGATATAACAATATTATCAAAATGGATAGATTTCAAAGACGAATGTATTTGCTAGGGCTAATGAGGATTATCACTTATTAATAAAAGGGACAATTCACCATAAAGACACAACAATTCTGAATCTGGAATACACCCACCAATGTAGCCTCAAACATAAGATAAACATTGACAAAATTACCTAGAGATATTGCCAAAACAGAATTTTGACAGGACATTTTTATACACTGATATGACAAACAATCTAATAGACAACCTGAAATGATAGACATGTACAGAACCCCGAGGTCAACATTTAGAAAATACATATACCTTTCCAAGGAAACATTGCTTATTAACAAATATTTACATAGACTCTGTGCATGTCTGCTTCTATGATGACATCATTTGCATTGTTATTATGTGTAATAAATGTGCAAGTCAAAGCAAGCATCACAAGTCTCCCTGGACAAGAGTCTTTCACTGTGGTAGCCAAAGGGAGCAGAAAGGATGTGATTTGAAATGTGAAGTTTTATATAATTTGATAAACGCACGTATCTGGGTAACCACTACTAAAATCAATATACAGAACCCATTACCCCAACTTGGGTCCAGGTAGTCACTGATATGATTTGTCATTATATATAAGATTTCTCTTCTAGAATTTCATAGAAATGGAATCTACAATTTGCATTTTTATGTCTGGTTTCTTTCACTCAAGATGTTGTTTTTAGATTCATCCACATTGTTGTCTCAGGGGTTTTGTTTGTTTGTTTTATTGCTGGAGAGTATCCTGTAAACTGCTTTTCCACTATACTCTTGATAGACATTGTGGGAGTTCTCAGGTTTTTACTAATGAAAAAGTTGTCCTATGGACAAATCACTTTACATTTCCGTGCTACAACCAACTAATGGCTCACACAGAAGTACCTGAGCACAAGGGAAGCCTTAAGCAAAGCTCATACCCTAGATGAATTACAGTAACCCAGAATAACAGGATCTTCTCTTTTTGAATATTCTTCTCATATTTTCTAGTCATGGGCTTTTATATGCTGGGTATAATTATGTATATTTTATGTTTTTAATTAGTTATATATTTCTCATATTTTGCATATCCTTTTGGTTATTAAATTATGATAATTGGCATTAACATAGGATTCCATGAGTGATTTTTTGGTAACCTGAGCTTTACTGGGTTCTGACTGGTTAATTTCAGGTGTGGTTTGACTTCTTTCAATATCAGTCAAATAGAATCACAATGTCCTTGCAATGAGGTACTGCTGCATACATCTTACATTTTACATGGTATATAATAGTCCTTACTTGTTTTCAGTAAATATTTGAGATTGTCTACTTCAATGGAGTCTGCAAATGCAATGTCAAATAGCATATTTCTCTGTACAATGGCTAAAACTATGTGCACGTTAGTGAAGAGGGAGCATACTCACCAGCTATGACTGAGTGGTTCCACTTTCTCAGGTTAGTGCAGGAGCTATATATATTCTTTTTACTGCAAACTCAGTGGTTTTGGGAGACATCTACATGTGTAAAACTTTGGTACTCACGTCATTTACTTTCTGTATAGTTGCTTACTGGGACTAGTTTCAAAGTCCAGTAAGACATGATGATATTGATTTCCATAATTTAAAGTTCATTTAGCAGTAAAACTGTCTCTGAAGGTTTTGGCTTAGTTTGGGCTTCAAAACTGAGAACTGAAAAAGTTAGTAAAGAAACTAAATTTATGTGGATTTTGAGGTAAATGATGGAGGAAGTAGATGGAAGAGGCAGATAGAATGTCCTAATCTATTATTAAGAAATTTATCTCGTGATAGAGGAGGGAGAACCCCAGTGGTCCCTGCTCTGGGTGTGCATCCTGATGTAGTTCTATTAGAGCAGTTTTATTATGCTCTATAGTTCTACTCTTGGTTTGCCATGAGAAGAAAAGTCAATGTTGTTATCTGTGAACTCTGGAGAATCCCCTGACTAGGAATAAGAAGAACTGATTTTATTTCGAATCCCTCTATCCACCATTTGGGTGATCTGAAGTTTAGTCAATATGGCTCTGAGATTCAAGTTTTCTATGACTAATGTGAAGAAGTTAAACTAGATAGGCTCAAAGTTTTCTTTCAGCCTATTCCATGACTTTATAAGCTTAAATTAGAAGAAGGAAATTTAGACACTTAAAAATAACCATGAGTTGTCTAGATTAATGTTTCATCCAGCCCCCAAATCTGTGCAAACAATGCTCCTAGGGAATGAACATGAGTGGTTGTAATTTTTCATACTGACATCAACCTTAGCAGTAGAGCATGTATTAGCTCCTTGCAATATCCACTGATGGCACTGTGGTGTGTAAATCCAGCCAATCCCCTTTAACTCACATTTGCTGTTGGTACTTACCTCTTGAGGGTTGTTTCATAAGATTAGTGTTCTCTCGGCCCAGAGGCATTTGAAAGGATGCTCTGCATCACTAGCCATTAGAGAAATGCAGATCAAAACCACCATGAGGTACCACCTCACACCGGTCAGAATGGCCATCATAAACAGATCCACAAACAACAGGTGCTGGCGAGGCTGTGGAGAAAAGGGAACTCTAGTCCACTGTTGGTGGGAATGCAGACTGGTGCAGCCACTATGGAAAGCAGTGTGGAATTTCCTCAGAAAGCTGAAAATGGAACTGCCTTTTGATCCAGCGATTCCCCTGCTGGGACTATACCCTGAGAACACCAAAACGCCAATACAAAAGAACCTATGCACCCCAATGTTCATAGCAGCACAATTTACAATAGCCAAGTGTTGGAAGCAACCTAAATGCCCATCAGTAGATGATTGGATCAAAAAATTATGGTACATATACACAATGGAATACTACGTAGCAGAAAGAAAAAAAGAAGTACTAAACTTCGCAACAGCATGGATGGAACTGGAGAGCATCATGCTAAGCGAAATAAGCCAGGGGGCGAAAGACAAATACCATATGATCTCACCTATAAGCGGAACCTAACCAACAATGCAAAGAAGCAAGGCAAATATGGCCAGCAACACTGAAAGGAAAAGAAATCAACAGAGACAAGAGGGAAGGGGGGGCAGGGAAAGGGAAGGGAAGAGGAAAGTCAAGGAACATATAGCAAGGACTCATGGACAAAACCAAAGGGGAAGAGCTGAGGGAGGGAAGGTGGGAGGGGGCAAGGGAAAGGGGGGGGGGAAGGCAGAGACAAATGTATTTAAAAAGTAAATAAATTAATAAAAAAAAAAATAAAATAAAAAAAAGGGTTAAAAAAAAAAAAAAAAGATTAGTGTTCTCTCTATAAAGAAATAGTTCCTTTTTTTAAGTCCTAAATTACCTTGTTCAGTTTTAAAAAGGATTTCCTTTAAAAGAGACTTGCCCTGGTTTTTCAGATTTTGAAAGTTGTCCATGCTTGTTCTAGTCACATAAATCACCATATTTTAATGTTTTTAAGATTTTAATCTGGTTAGCACCTCTAATTTTGCCTTTAGAGGTTGAAGTGTTCTTGAACTTTTGGCTGTCTTTGCTCCGAATCTAAATCTTTGTAATTGCTTTAGAGTTCTTTTTCTGAAAATTTACCAGGACCATTTTGCATTTCTGGAAGTGCCATAACAAAGAAATTTATATAATTATAGAGGAAGAAGCAGAAGGTAAAGGCAATGTACTTTCTTATATTTTTGCAAACAATCCATGCCTGATTGGACTTCTGAGCTACAGAAGTACCTAGATCTGTATTTTCAGGAAGCCACCCACGACTCACCTAACTGAAATGAGATTTTTAAAAAAGTGTTGTATTTATTCTTTCTGTTTTTTTCTCTTTCTCTCTCTTTCCTTCCCTCTTGCCCTTTCTCTCTCCTTTCATCTCTCTTTCTTTCTCATTCTCCTTTCTCGCTTATCGTTGCTCTAACAAGCCTGTCATTTGTGCTATGGGGTTGTGGAATGCGACAGTCCATTCACTAGTGATTTATTACCTAAATTTCAATGTAACACATTTATCAATAAAAATAACTATTATATACTACCACTATAAGTCCACTTTTAATTTATTGAAAATATAATAAGCCTGATTTAAATACATAGCATCAAAATAAATAATGAAAATAAAAGGCAACAACTTTCTGGAAAGCAGGGAGAATGCTGAAGAGGCTACTAAGGCAGGTGGAGCTAAGAAAGGCTCTCAAAGATTCAAACAAGAGTTGAAGACATCTAAACTTGAGCTATTTTATTGCCCATTTGAGATGGATTGCTTTGTTATCCTATCTCTCTTCAGGTCTAATTCTTCTTCAAATTCAATAACTTCAAATTCTTGTTTTCTTCTTTCTCTGATTCTATCTCACCCAAAATCAACATGCATTTGAAATTTGCTCTTGTATGTGCTGTTCAGATCAGCTGGGTTATAAAACAGGCAAAGGCAGGCAGCATACTAAAATTTATTGAGCACTTGCTATATGTCAGGCACATTAGTAGGCACTTTTATTGTTTTATGGGGAGAGTTGTTATAGTCTTCCCTTTACACGTTTTATACTTGGGTCATTTGAGGCTCTTCTGGGACATGCACATGGGAAACAGCAGAGTTGGAATTTGAGTTCAAGCTTTACTCTGCCCCTAAGCAGCTTTCAGAGACCTATATTAATGATGCTGTTAAGAGATTGTTAGAATCAAGATTTTTCATTGTTTGTTTTACCTTTGTTTAAACATTATACTAGAGAGCTATTTTCTTCATAAGATATTTTTTCCTCTATTTTTATTTTTTAAGAGACTAAAATTTACTACAGATCAATTTTCTAGATCAAGCAGAATGGCTCTACCTGTCTTTTTACAAAATGGGTCTCCAGGAATATTGAGAATGCTTTATGCACCCATCAGCTAGTCGTCTTTTATACAGTGTTTATTAACCTCACAATCAAGAATCAAGAGTGTGTGCGTTTTCCTATATTAAGAAAGCAGCCGAAGGTGGACTTTCTTTATCTGTGCTAGGTTCTGTTGTAAATGTTGATTTTTAAGAATTTTAAAATAATGCCACAGATTAATTTGCAATTGTAGGAAACTTCAGAGACTTCTCACTAAGTAGTTTCCTCCTCTACTTAAACCTAAAGTTCTAGAAGATTCTAGAGTGAATCAGAGATAGCAGACTTAAATGCAAATGAATGAATATGAAATAAACTTTCTGGCTAAGTCTCATTTGAAAGTGGAGTGAAAATATATTTATTTATTTATTTATTTTTTTAAATTAATTTATTTACTTTTTAAATACATTTGTCTCTGCCTTCCCCCCACCTCTTTCCCTAGCCCCCTCCCACCTTCCCTCCCTCAGCTCTTGGAGTGAAAATATATTTAAAAACACCTACTGATGAACTTGTATGCTTCTAATGTTAATAAATTATCAATTGGCTAATTTTATAATTGTGGATGGTATGTTGAACACTGAATTCCCTCAGGATGAAAATGCTATACTTTCTGGGGGCCCTCAAGGGGAAAAGAAGTAATTACTCTCAATAGTCCTTCATTTCCTAAGTGTCATACTTTATAAACTCACTCATTTGTAATTTTAGCCATATATTCTTTCTCAAATTAGTTTAAGTAATAACTGAAGGCTGACAGAATGCTTATTCAAAATCACCAGCAGAATATACACAAATGTATAATCTTAAGGTGCTGAAGGAGGATTGGAACATTTCTTTATGAGAAAAAAATTGTGATGCAAATGATGGGGTTTATATTTTTCATTACTCCTAAATACAGCACAAGCTATACTTATGTTCCCCCACAGGTAGCAACTTAAGTGTTTTGACTCCACATGATAATATCACTTAATGTTTCATTAGACGTAACATATAAAGACTTCAGCCAAAGCAGAAGCAAAATTTTTTGTTTTTTGTATTTTTCACTAAGGTCATTTGAAGATATAGTCAAATATTTAACACACTAGGTGTAAAAAGTCCACACTAACGGTAAGAAATACAGTAATTCTTAGAGGCATAAGGGTCTGGTTCTGTTTGGTTCTTCCCTGGTTTCCATAGATTTAAGTTATTTTTTTAGTCACTGATAATCAAATTGCTTAATTCTCCCCTTTTTTATTCTCCTAAGTAGAGATTCTTAGCCTTTATATATTCCCCAAACCAATATGGAATTCTGGAGAAGTCTCTGTATCTTTTTCAGAATGTTTTAAAATTTATGTAATAAGATATATAGAATTACAAAGAAAACCAATTATATTGAAATGTAATTAGCAAAGTATTAAAAACAAATTTGTGATATAGTAATTCTGTATTTCTTTATTAATGCTTTAAATAAAACTATCTGGTGATGAGTCTAATAACTACCATCATTTTGAAATTGTAATTAACTTATACAGTTTGTAAAGATTTATGGGACAACTATAGTGGGATATGGACATTTCTGATTTCTGTTGATGACAAAGTTACAGTTATTTTATATTCCTGTTTATTTTCCTACATTCATAATTGAAGAAAACTTCAATTTCAGTAAGAGGCTGTTAAAGCGAAGGAGAGCTTTTCTTCCCATCTAAGGTCATGGACTTCTTGAATTCTACCCATTGCCCTTTTAGGAAGTTATGGACCCAAGATTAAGAATGCATGTCTTGCTATAACACAACTACTTTCTAGTGAAGGTGATAAATGCAGCCTTACTATTTATAATTTCCAAAGTGTTTTACTTTATATTTTAGTCCCTAGCCTGCTAATATAACATTCATTCTGCAGCCCATGGATCAAGGAGTAATTTTGACTTTTAAGTCTTATTATTTGAGAAATATGTAGCCTAATATTTTATTAGACTATAACTGCCATAGTGATTTCTCTGGTGGATCTGAGCAAAGTAAATTGAAAATCTTCTGGAAAGGATTCATCATTCTAGATGCCATTGAGAACATTCATGATTTCATTGGAAAACATCAAAATGTCAAAATTAGCTGAATTTTGGAAGAAGTTGATTCCAACCCTCATGGATGACTTTGAGGCTTTCAAGACTTCAGTGAAAGAAGTAACTGCAGATATTGTGGAAATTGTCAAAACAAAAACAAAAATGGAGAATTAGAAGTGGAGCCTGAAGATGTGACTGAATTGCTACAGTTTCATGACAAAACTTTAATGCATGCGTTAGTTGCTTCTTATGAATAAACAAAGAATGTGGTTTCTGTAGATGGAACCCACTCCTAGTGAAGATGCTTTGAAGGCTGTTGAAATGACAACAAAAGACTTAGAATATTATGCAAACTTGAGAAAGCAGTAGCTGCAGTTTAGCGGATGGACTACAAATTTGAAAGAAGTCCTGTGGGGAAAATGTTATCAAATAGTATCACATGCTACAGAGAAATTGTTCATGAAAAGAAGAGTCAGTTGATGGGAGCAAATTTCATTGCCATCTTATTTAAGAATTTGCCACAGCCACTCCAAACCTCAGCAACTGCCAATCTGATCAGTCAGCAACCATTAACATAGATGCTATAGCTTATACCAGCTAAAAGATTGCTACTCACTGAAGGCTTGGATAATGGTTAGCATTTTTTAGCATTTAAGTATTTTTTTAAGTTAAAATATGTACTGACGGACATTTGGGTTGCTTCCAACACTTGGCTATTGTAAATTGTGCTGCTATGAACATTGGGGTGCATAGGTTCTTTTGAATTGGCGTTTTGGGATTCTTAGGGTATAGTCCCAGCAGGGGAATCACTGGATCAAAAGGCAGTTCCATTTTCAGCTTTTTGAGGAAATTCCACACTGCTTTCCACAATGGCATTCCCACCAACAGTGTACTAGGGTTCCCTTTTCTCCACAGCCTCGCCAGCACCTGTTGTTTGTTGATCTGTTTATGATGGCCATTCTGACCGGTGTGATGTGGTATCTCATTGTGGTTTTGATCTGCATGTCTCTGATGGCTAGTGGTGCTGAGCGTCCTTTCAAATGCCTCTGGGCCCTCTGTATCTCCTCCTTGGAAAAGCATCTGCCCAGGTCCTTTGCCCATTTTTTGATTGGATCATTTGTCTTCTTGAAGTGGAGTCATGTGAGTTCTTTATACATTTTGGAGATCAAACCTCTATCTGATGTATCATTAGCAAATATATTTTCCCATACAGTTGGCTCCCTTTTCATTTTGCTGATGTTTTCTTTAGCCGTGCAGAAGCTTCTTATTTTGATGAGGTCCCATAGTAGATGATTGGATCAAAAAATTATGGTACATTTACACAGTGGAATACTACGCAGCAGAAAGAAAAAAAGAACTACTACACTTTGCGACAGCATCGATGGAACTAGAGAGCATTATGCTAAGCGAAATAAGCGAGATGGTGAAAGACAAATACCATATGATCTCACCTATAAGCGGAACCTAACCAACAAAACAAAGATGCAAGGAAAATAAGGCCAGCAACACTGAAAGAAAAAGAAACCAACAGAGACAAGAGGGAAGGAGGGAGGGGTGGGTGGGGGAAAAGGAAGGGAAGGGGCAAGTCAAGGAACATATAGCAAAGCTAAAGTGGGAAAGGATTGAAGGAGGGAGAGGGAGGAGGGGGGCAGAGGAAAGTGGTGGGAGAAAGGCGGAGACAAATGTATTTGGAAAAATAAATAAATTAATTAAAAAAAGAAAAAGTGTATAAAGAAAAAGAAAAAATTAAAGGATGTACATTTTCAGACATAACATATTGTACACTTGATAGGTAACAGTATAGTAAACCTAACTTTTATATACACTGGGAAATCAAAAAAATTCATATGACTTTATTGTATTATTGTGGTCTGGAACCAAAATGGAAATATATCCATGTGTGCCCATATGCAAGAGCCTACATGTTTCTTGGTGACAATCAGGAACCAGGCTGATAGAGACCCCATCTTGACATATACTTCCTTAATCATTGAAGCAGTGGGAAGGGATATGACAACTTGTGACTAACTCTGAATGCCTTTGATTTGAAAGTGACTTTATCACTTCTATTCACATTTCACTGCCCAAGGCAAGTTGGGTGGCCATGTCTAACTTCAAAGGGGATGGGTAAACACAATAGCACCATGTGCTAGAAAGAGACAGGGAAATACTTGTTAGGCAGCAATCATGACCACCATAGAGGACCAGCTAATGCGCACTTCTTAACGCTTGCATTTGACTTCTGAGTCTGCATTATACTTGTGTGTTACCAGCTGTTGAGTCAGCTCTGACTCCTGGTGACCCTATGAATGAGTGATGTCCACAATGTCTGGTCCTAAACATCCCTGCTCAGTTCCCATAGACTGATGTCTATGGCTTCTTTTATGGAGTCAATCCATCTCATATCAGGTTTTCCCCTTTTCACTCTACTTCTATGATGTTCTTGATGGAGGATAGGATCAATTTTGTCATTCTTTTCTCCAGTGATGTTCTGGGCTTAATTTGCTCTAGGACCTACTTGCTCATCTTCTGGCAATTCATGTTACCCATAGAACTTTCCTCCAACAGCATATTTAAAATAAATCAATTTTTTTTTCTTATCAACCTTCTTCACTGTCTAACTTTCACATCTGTACATAGTAATTAGGAACACAAGGATGTGATGATCTTAGCCTTGGTCTCTAATGACACATATTTAACTCTTGGTGTTCTGACCCAGTTCTCGCATTGCTGACCTTCTGAGTCTCAACCTTCTCTTGATTTCTTGTTTGCAGTCTACATTGAATTGGTGACTGCAGCCAAGCAAAATCATTAATTTCAATGTCTCCATTGTCTGTGTTAAAGTTGTGTATTTCTTCTGTAGACATAATTTTGTATTCTTGATATTCAAATGCAATTCTACTTGACACTTTCTTCTTTGACTTCCATTAAAAGTAATTTCAAATCATTGCTACTTTCTACCAGTAAATGATATCATCTGCATATCTTGTTATTACTATTTCTTCCACAAATATTCAAATTTAGTCCAGTTTTTGATTTGTTTTATTCATTGTAAGATTAAAGAAATAGGGAGATAAAATGCACCATTGTCTGACACTTTTGCCTATAGGAAACCATCCTGATTCTCCATATTCTGTCCTGACAGTGGCTTCCTGTCCACAATGCAGGTTATGCATCAGGACAATCAAGTGCTGAGGCACACCTGTTTATTTCAGAGCAACTCCTAGCTTTTCATAATCCACACAGTCAAAGCCTTTATTGTAGTCTATAAGACACAGATGAATATTTTTCTGAAATTCTTTGAAGCACAAGCATAGAGTGGATGCTCTCAATTAGACCTCAAGTGCCTCTTGCATTTCTGAATCCAGCTTGAACATCCAGCATTTCTTGCTCCAGATAAAGTAGAATGTTGCATCACCTTGAGCATCACTTTACTTGCATGGGAAAATAGAGCAATGTTCTTAGAGTGACTGCACTCCCAGGCATCCTCTTTTTTGACAATTAGGATGTATTGAACACTTCCAGTCTGTAGGCCATTGTTTCATTTTCCATATTTGTTGACATATTCTTCTTAGGATTTTGACAGATTCAGTCTCTATGGCTTGAAATAATTCTATAGCACCCATCTACTCCTGGTGATTTATTTCTTTCCAACACTTTCAAAGCAACTTTCACTTTGCTTTCTAGAATTACAGTCTCTTCCTAAGAGGAATGTTTCTTAAAGTTATCTGTCATCCTTTTTGTCTCCTCAATAGATTTTCAGTTTACTGTTTCCACCTTCTCTTTATTTTCTTCTGGTCTGATAATGTGGTCCTTCTTGGTTGTTCAGCATTCCTAATCTAGGTTTGAATTTCCCTTTTATTTCTTATATCTTCTGGTAGAAGTTTTCCCTTTTTTGTTCTCTTCCATCTGCTTACATTGACTATTATCATAGCTCTCTTTGTTTCTATGTGATAGTCCTTGAAAAACTGTGTTCAGGATTCTGATCATGTTTTTGTCACCTTTCGTTTGCCTCTCCCCTGTTTATCAGTTTTTAGAGACATCTGTCCTCCATCTTGATTTTTGTTTCCTTTTTACTTCTGACATTGTCATTTCCCATTATTCCCTAATAATATTTCTAGCTTCAATATACAGTTCTTCTCACCCTTAGTCATTTAAGTTTAACAGAGAAAATCTTTTTCTTTTTTTATGTGGACTTGAAATCGATCAGGAATGTTGTTTACATTATATTTTGACAGTATGATTCTTTTCTCTTCTTCAGCTTTAATGTCTGATATTAAGAGTTTGTGGTCAGCACCACAATCTGATCCTGCTCTCGTTTTGGCTGAGGGAATACAGCTTCTCCATATCTTACTTCCAATTAAATAGCTTATTTGATTTCTATATTGGCTCTCTGATGATGTACACATATGCTGTCTTCTGTTCAGTTGTTGGAAGCATGTGTTTATGATGGAAAAAACACATTTGTTGACTTCTCATAAATCCATGAGCCCATCTCCTGCTTTATTGTCTGATCCCTTGTCCAAATTCCCAATGATATTTGAATCTGCTTTACTTTCTACTTTTGCATTCCAATTACCTATAATTGTCAGCATGTCTTGTTTTAGTATGTGATCAATTTCTTCTTGGATCCTTGTGTAAGAGTTTTCAATTTCATCCTTTTTAGCCTCTGTAGTTGGAGGATACTTGAATAATGGTTATGTTAATAGGTTTTCCTAGAAGTCTTGTTGATATTATTCAGTCAGACCATGCATCTTAGTCTCTAACTGACTGTGCTTCCTCTGCCTCAGCATTAAAGCTATACTGTTTCTGAGCATGTCATTTCCTAAGTAGAATGCTTTGTAGTTACCTGGCTGGAAATGTCCCATTTCAGTCCATTTTAGTTTGCTAATACCAGACACTGAAATCAACATTTAGCTGTTTCATTTCTTGCTTTACAATTTCCATTTTGCTTTGGTTCATGCTTTTTATGTCTCATTTCAGATCACATAAGTGGTGCAGCATCGTTCTTTCCTTTTGGCTTTGTGCACATCAGCCACTAAACATCCTTCCAGATTTGGTGTAGTTGTATCATTGGCAGCTGTGCTATTTGTACTTGTTCTCTGCTTTCCCCCAGTAACTGCTTTTTGAGCTGATACACTCTCTTTTAACACTATCTCATATTTCATTTTGGACTATGTCATCCCAGGATTTTCAAGGTAAAAAATGAAAGATAAAAAGAAAAACAAGAAAAGAAAACAGTGGTTTACTATTGCCTTCTGCTATGCAGTGTGTGCATCTATGGTGTTATGATCACCATACGCCTACAAAATATAAGTGCCCCTGCACTTTTCTCAATTTGAATGCCTTACTCATCACAGTCTGGCAGCCTTTTTATTATTGAGCTCGGAGGGCAGCTAATGTTGCATCACTCCCTTTAATTAGATCGACTGATACTAAGAATTTGGGGACTCTAAACCTGTACATGCTATTGAAATTTTTTTCCAGTAAAGCATTGCTATAAATTGCTTTCTGGGTCTGATTTTCCAAAATGGCTTTCAAGCATATTGTTGAACGGTTTACTTACAATGTCTCAACATATCTTAAAATATGTCTGCCTTTCCCTTGTTGGTTGTCAGAAATTTGCACTGTAATCATGGAATTTCTAAATTTTCCTGAATATCCATTCTAGTATCATAAGCTCTTATACTTGCAAGATAATTTCACTGGTGATTCTGGGACCATATACTGAATCCTTTCTACTTTCTATTAATTGTCACTTTTCCAGTATCTTGATCTGTGGCCATACTTCAACATTTCAGGAGCTTATTCTCCACAAACCTTAAATATATGCTCCTTTAAAATGACCCTTGTTTACAGGAGGTTGTGGCCTTGTTTAGAGATTCCAATACCTATCTGATGGGCAAGAATATACTAGCAGACCAATCTGGGATTCTTCTCTCAGTGGGTAAAATAAGAGAGAGAATCTTAGTTTAAATATATGTACCACAAACTTTTTTCCCAGTCTAGGAAACATTTATTCAGTTTCTTCAAGCATGGTGTGTCAGTTAAGCTGTGTTAAAAACAACCTCCAGTCAGCTGCTTCATGTGGGAGTTTCTTAGAACCGCTGAGTCTAGTAAGCTCACACCCTACTTCCTCTATGTCTAGTTGTCTGATACATTCAATAATATAAATAGTAGTTTTCAGAACTTTGATTTGACTTTGAGGTATGTTCCAAAAACAACCGGAACTTGTGCCTGGTCAAGTGCTTTACATATCCTTATTCATTTTTTTCCAACAGATTTGAGTCAAGGCAAGGATATCTACAACCTCGATTGTGTTGGAGAGCAGATGACTACATAAAAGATGTAGCTGGCTAAGGCAAGCTGGATTGCAGGATCTAAGACAGAGAGTCTGAAATGAAACCTGCGTGACCACAGGCATATGAGATTTCTATAAACTTGCTTCAAATTACCAACATTTTATTACTTTTACTTTTATATCTTTTTCTTGGCCAACATCTGACTGCATCTAATTTTTTTATACTCACCGAAGATATGTGTATTGATTTTAGAGAGAGAGGAAGAGACAGAGAAAGAAAGAGAGAAATATCGTGAGAGAGAACATCAATTGGTTGCCTCCTATGCATGTCCCGATCAGATATTGAACCCACAACCTAGGTATGTGCTCTTACCAGGAACTGAACCCACAAATTTTTGGTGTGCAGGATGGTGCTCTAACCAACTGAGCCACCTGGCCAGGGCTGCATCTATTTTTTCAGCTATAATTTCATCCCTGCCACTTGAATGCAAAACTTCAACTTTCACCAGTTGCTTACAAAATTTTATCATACAAGCATTTCATGAATTTATAAATTTACTATAGATATTTAGCACTGACAGGTGGGATCACATTTTAAATGATAGGCCCTTCCATCATCCATCACCATTTCCTTTGTCTTCTGTTCTGCCCTTTCTTATATCAGAGAAAAAATCAGAAAAATTTTTTTTTCTGTTTAAAAGACTGTGGAATGGTTTTGTTCATACTAAGGCTCCTGGAGGTTTCCCTTTGTATCTGAAATGAGCTTGTGTATTGATTTATGCCAAAAAACCAGAATGTACTTCTGGAAAGATATAACAGGGGGAAAAGTTCTCTTTTTTGTTAGGTATAATTATCATTACATTGATATGAAATAATATATGATAGAAATGGGTCATATAGTCTAGGCTTTGGGGACACAGAGTAAGAAAGCAATGATTGATTCTCATATGCAAACTTGTGATACAGAAGTAAGAGTGAGATGGGAAATCCAGGACACAGGCATGACAGTTGGGAAGCCATTTTTGATTGTGATGAATTTAATGAAAGATGAACCTAGTGGCAGTGAAACAAAAGAAAAGAGAAAGAGGGGAGGCTTGATGTGAAAAGCTAGAAAGGTAGACTGTCATACCCAGGGAAAGCCATTCTGCATTAGCACATATAAATATATCTTGAAGAATCTTCTGGATGATTTGATAGGCTGCAGAACTGAGTCATTATCCTCAAAGCTTTTTTCTCTTTAAAATTTCTGCTTCAACTGGCAAGCGTGAATTTGAAATTTTGCAGAACAAAGTAACTAAGCAACAAGATAGAGCACATTAAGTCAGAAAAAAGTGGTATTTGATTTAATATTTCATAATAGTGCATATTGTATTTAGGACTATATGGAACATAGAAATGTAACAGAACCTCATATTCTTAAAATTCACTTTGTGTGTATGTAGCCTTAGTAAACCAATAAGAGTTTGCTTAAACATTATTTGACAGCCAGGAAGAATGATTTTCCTCTCTTTCTGAGGCTAAAATGCAAAGCTTAAATTATATGTAATCTAACTAAATCGAAAAAGTGCTTTTATTTTAATATACTTCACTTTAAAATTTTAGATATTTTGTGAGGTTAAGAAGAATGCAGGATATTGAAGGTGCATTTACCACGAGTCAGCAGAGGAGGGTTTCGTTCTTCTTCCCTCTCTCTTTCCCATCATTCTGTTATTTTCCATCCTTTTCCTTCCTTCCACAAATATTTACTGAATGCCTGCCATGTGCCAGGGACTTTGCAAGACATTGGGGAACAAATTGGCAATTACAGTACTGCAGGGTAAATATTTTTAGAAAAAGATGTTCTAGAAGTATATAGGAGGAGTTTCTAACCCAGATTTGAAGAATGAAAAAAAAACACTTCAAAGAAATTAATAATAAGTGGAAATTTGAAAGAGAGAGAGATGTCAAAGAACTTTAAAGAGGGACTTTTGAACATTGAAAAGATTATTTACAATTAGTGGCCTTTTTAATATGTAATGAATTTACTAGAAAAGTATTAAGCCTTTAAATTTGATTTATAAATTTTGAAATAATTTTCAGAAATATGTTATAATACTAACAACTATTTTGATGTGTGATAGCTGTCAGTTCCATTTATTACTTCAATTAATAAAATTTCCTTAAGTGTAAAAATATTATAAAGAAAATATAAAGCAAGATACAAGAAATAGTAAACTCAGAGAGGTGGGTTACAATTTTATATAGAGGAGTTATGGAAGGCTTCTGGTGAAGTAACATTTGGCTGGTGAGCTGAAGGAAGTGAGAAAGAGAATCTTAAAGATGTCTGAGATAAGAGCACTCCAGGAAAAGGAGACACCATGCGCAAAGACTAGCTGACATGCGTGTACAAATGCATGTTTTTTGGAGATTAAAGATGCACATTGTAACTCTCTGGTAAACACGAAAAGAAAAGCAACAAATAAAAGCTAAAATAGCAATAAAGAACATAAATAAAATATTAAAAAAATGCTAATTCAGTGCTTCTTACTGTCACATCCTAGCCCCTGCTGCAAAAAATGCCTTGGAAGGAGAACCAAAGAACAGAGCTATAAGATTCGTAGAAAATAGCAAGATCTTAGACTTACATATAGACATCTCCATAATTACATTAAATGTAAACAGGGTAAAGAATCCAACTTAAAGGCAGAGATTGTTAGACAGAACGAAAAAAAAAGAAAATGATCTACATGTTTGCAAGAAATACTTTAAAGACACAGACATAGAGAGATAGACAAACCATAAATTAAAGGATAAAAATATATATGAGAGAGAACCACCTGTAAAACCAGAATTATCTTCTGAATGGTGAGCCACTGTAGTACAGGCTTCCCCTGCCAGGTGAGTGTTCTAGGAACCCAGCTGTATCATTGTACCAGCTAGCACTGTTGTGAGAAATTGTATTTGACTTCAGTGAATTTGTTCTTAAGACTCTTTCAATGCATTTGCCCATTTCATGAGGGGTGATTTATGAGCACGTCTGCCCACACCACACTGAGTATTCAGCAGTTTCTGACCCAAAATGGCATGATCTACATGCCTCACTCCCGCCTATTCACCTGATCTCATTCCGAGCAACTTTTTTATGTTTGCCCAGATGAAAAAAGTTCTCAAAGGGAAACTTTTTGCTGATGTGGAAGAAGTGAAACAAAAAAAATGGCAGAAGTACTAAAAGGCACGAAAATCGACAAGTTTAAAAACTGCTTTGAGCAGTGGAAAACAAGTACAAGTATTGCATCAAATAAAGAGTGCTTCAAAAGTGACTGGAGTTGAAATATATAACATTAAATACACAATTTTTTATAAATTTTCCATTTTTTGGGATCCTCCCTTGTACATATCCTAAAAACACTAAGCATAAGAAAGCTGATATGATTTTGCTAGTGTCCAATAAAAATGTCAAATGTCAATAATACTTATTAATTTAAATTTAACATTAAAGTTCCAAAGTTAATGACTCAAAAAATGTCAAAACTAAAGAAAAATTAGATAAATATGCAATCATATTTAAAGATTTAAAAAACTTCCTTATCAGAAATCAATAGGATGAATTCACATAGTATATAGAAGGGTTAATTACCACTATCAAACAAAGTGATCTAACTTACATTTTCCAAACACTACTATCAAAGTTACCAGATTACCCATTCTTTTCATATGCATATGGAATTTTTGTGAAAATAGATCATTTCTGAGTGATGTAAAAAAATGAAAAATTTCAAAGGATCAAAATTTACAAAGCAAACTCTTTGACCATAAATGTAATAAACTAGAAATCAGTATCAATAAAAATTAGTGAAGTCCACTAAATATTTCAAAATTAACACAACGCTTCCAAGTAACTCATGGATATAAGAAGGAGCTACCAGTTAAAGATATAGTTAAAATTATTTGAACTGATGAAACACACACAAAAAAGTCAAAATTATTAGGATGCTGCTAATATAATTCATAAAAGGAAATATATAGCTTGAAGTGCTTATTTTTTGGAAAACTGACATGAAATGAATTATCTGGACTCCTACCTTAAGAAGAAACTAAAAATAACTAAGCAAAACCCAGTGTAAGTAAAAGGAAATATAAGAATTGAAATTAATGCAATGGGAAAATTAACAACTAATAGAGAAAATCAACAAAGTCAGAACTTCTTTTCTGAAAATATTAATACATGTAATAAACCTATTAACAACACTGCCCAAGGAGAAAAGAGAAATATACCTCAAATGCATATTATTAAAGTCCAGAATAAAAAAGGGGACATTACTAGAGATGTTAAAGGAAATAAGATACCATAAATAATTGTATAACATATAGTACAACAATTTATATGAATTGATATGCCTTTAAAAACACAACTTGCTATAACTTTTGCAATGAAAAATAGATTGTTTGAACTGTTCTATATCTGTTAAAGAAATAGAATTTCCAAGAAAGAAAACTCCAGGTCAAAATGTCTTCACTCCTGATTTCTGTTAAATATATAAGGGAAAAAGAATCATAACTGTATCATACAAACCATTCACAAGGTAGTTAAGAAGGATCATTTTCTGATTCATTTTGTGAGGCCAGCATAAGTAAAACAAAGAGAAAGAAACTATAGACCAGTATCTCTCATGCATATAAATGTAAAAGTTCCCAAGAAAACATAGCAAATAAATCACAGCAGTATATAACAGGGATAACACATTATGACCAAGCAGGTTTTTCCCTGGAATTAAAAATGGGTTAATATATGAAAAGTAACTAGTATAATTCACAACAGTAACTGAATATCACATGGTTTTTTTCAATAGTACATGAAAAGTATTTTTAAAATTCAATGACAGTTTATGATTTTTTAAAAAACCCCCAAGAATAAACCAGTAAGGGAAGGACATTTCTACAATATGATAAGAAAACCTATGAAAACTTTATACCTAATATCAAACTTAATGGTGAAAAGTTAATTTCTTTTCTCTTAGATCAGTAACAAAGCAAGCACTGCTCTCATCCCCACCCAACCCCCCACAATATTGTAGTAGAGATCCCAGAATTGTAATAACGCAAGAAAAAGAAATAAAATGAATAAAGTTTGAATAAAGAAATACAGTTATTATTTTTCCAGACAGCTCAACTATACATAAAATATCCAAAGGAACTTATAAAACCACTATAAGCTAATAAGGAAGTTTTACAAGATTTCATAATACATTTAGTATACCAAAATCAATCTTTACAAAATTTTCAAAGTACAATTGAGAAATAAAAACTTACTATTCAATACTATAGTATTCAATAGTATTCAATACTATTAAAATATTAATTCTCCCCAAACTGTTATAACATTTTAATGAAAACTATAATAAAAATTTTTTGATTAAAAATATATATGCTGATTCTAAAATCTATGTTGCAGGGATAAGGACTTAAAATAACTAGATAATCTTGAAAGAAAAGAAAAAAGAGCTATGTGATCAAGACAGTGTAGTATTAGTAAAAACACAGACGAATAAATTAAAATGCAAAATTAAGAGTTCAAAAATAAACTTATAGAATGGTCAAATGATTGTCAACAAAAGTACCAAAACAATTTAATGGTGGATTAGAAGTCTTTTCAGAAGATGTGGCTGGGCCAATTGGATGGGGCAGGTGTGTAGGGTGGGTGAAAAATCTCAATCCTCACCTCATATCATACATAAAAATCTTTTAGAGTTGAATGACACCAATGTAAGGTTAAAACAATGTTTATAGAAGAAAACCAAGAATATCTTTACAACCTTAGAATAGGTAAAGATTTCTTAGCAAGCATACAGAAAATATTAATCATAAAAAGGAAGGAAAAAATTAGACGATAAAAACCAAAAACATATTTCATCAGACCAATAAAATTGATAACAGTAATATTGAATTATAACCCAAAGAATTTAATAAATATTTGTGAGTTCATTCTGTTATAAATAAATAGCTGGCTTAATAAAAAAAGGGGGGGAGAAGTGACAACTCATCCTTATAGAAGAATTATAATTAATAAATGTTGAGAAATGAAAAAAAATAGAAAATCACCATTAGAACATCACAGTAATTATTGCTTTAAGTTCCACCAATGGATACTGTAATTAGTGGGCAAAAGTTGAAGCAGATACAAGAAATCTGGTAGTCTCAAAGCATATGCCCCCAAACATTTATGTTTCAGAGCAAAAGGTAGCCACTATTGTGAAGAATCCTGGTGGACACTACTTTAAGTAATCAATGTTAATATCACTGGTAGTATGTTGATGTAAACAATAATAGGTACCCTTTGAAAAAGTCATTTCCCTGTGGTATTCTTAATAATGTATTACCTCACTTTTATTATGAGAAGCTCAAGTAGAAGGAAATTCTACGAAATAAATGACAAATTGTTTTTTCCTCAAGTGTCAAGGTCACGAAAGGCAAGGAAAGACTGAGAAACTGACATAGATTGGAGGAGCCTTTGAAGACCTGACCACTGAGTGCAATGTGGAATCCTTGATTTGACCCTGAAAAGAAAAAGGCTATGGGTGGAAAAACTGATAAAATCTGAATCAGTTCTGTATCTAGTTATATGTTATTAAATTTGATTTCTTCATTTTGATTAATGTTCTATGGTTTTGTAAAATGTCAGTGAAGGGGCTTATTCATAGCTCCTTTGCAGGAAACTAGGCAACTAGAGTTCTCTCTGTATAAAGTTGATAAGTTTTAGGTCACATGACATAAGGCTTGGTAAATTTCCTAAAAATGTAAAATTTGACTATTTTTTCAATCTTTCTAATTAGGCAAAACATTCCCCTCTCCCTTGACAACTAATGTTGCCTCCCAATAGCAAATTTAGTGCACTTACACCAGCAGTTCAATAATGTCTTGGTTTATACTAGTCTCCATTTGCATAGCTACCTTTCAAGAAATCTTTGGTTTCATGAACAATAGTAAAGACTTTTGCAGAAGGAAGCTCGAAATGTTAAATTTCATGTGTCAGTGAGCAAACCAACAAAGTATTCTGAGTCAAGAAATTGTTAACTAGACCCCTGAAATCCAATTACATAAACATTTGTCTATCTAGCTGTATGGGTTGAGTTTAGATGATCTTTATAATAGTTAAGAATCATAAAAAATATCTTATGGTTTTAAGAACAAGAACGTCAATTTAAAAAGCTCAGTTCAGCACATTATTTTCCACCCACACAGTAACGATCTGTAAAAGCTATTGAGACAACATTCTCCATAGTTCTAACAGTACATCAAAAAGCTCGCAGTACTAAATCAGAATAGCAAAGAAGAGGGATACAAATCAAGTGAAATTAATAAAGCTAACTGAATATCTGTGAATGTAGCCTGTAGGTAAACTTCCCTGGGACTGAAAACAGAAGCAACTTAGTAAATATTTTTAACAATGCTCTTGAGTAAACTGTAGTTGATTCATGAGGTCACATCTTCACAAAAGTTATTCAAAGATGCACAATGTTTATTCATTTTCATATTTCCTCTGTCATTCTCAGTTGTGTCAACTAATGATCAAATATGCCCATTATCTTTTTCTTGTAGCTGCTTTTCCACCAGGGAAATAAAAATACTGCGCTGAAGTTAGAGAGAAATTTTCACCCCATGTTACAAGGCCTTAAACTCCTTGTTTGTTTAGTGATTTTCACTGTTGATAAATGCAGTTCTCTGTCAAGTGTTGGTAGCAATGCTTCCCCTGTCATTCATGGCAATGTTGTGCCTTGTACTGAAAGGACATGCAATAATACTAACACTTTTGTGTTTAGAGGTGTTTTCTCTTGAAGAGTGTAATTTTCCTTTGAAAACAGCCTATGCTGGCACTATGGAATAAACATGCTGTATTAATTTCCTCAGACCATTGGGCAACAATTTAATGAAATGTAAACTTAATGGCAAATGTAATGTTAAGTAATAACGCTTGTTTTTCCTTCAGAGAGTTTACTAGCTCCTGTTTCTGGTGACTAGGATTAGAATACCTAGTTTGTTTGTCTCATGACATTCAAGACTGGTTTTTGTATCACTGCTGAAGGGGGTGGGGTGGGAAGAAGAGGCAAATACACCTCAAAGGGTATAGAAGGTCAAGGTTCTTGTCCCAGGTTATTTTATTACTTACTAACTTTTAAAATTAGGTTATTTACTTAGTTTACTACTAGTTTCACTTAACTATTGTTAAAAAATATAGAAAAGTTTATCTAAATATGCCACATAGATATTACAGGAATCTAGTATGAGGTAGTTTTGCTAGCTACCAAATGTAAAATATTTCAAACATGAAAATGCATAGTAGTATTAATTATAACAACTTTAATTATTATCAGTACTATTAGTCAAAAGTTTGATACTTAATTTCTTCCTTCTCAATTTAAATTACTTCACTTGGCACTATTTTCTTTTTCTTATCTTCTTTAGGCTTACCTCTACAGGAAAAAAAAAATCAAAAACAAACAAAAAAACCAACCAAAACACTTCCTTAGGCTAAGTTACCCTTTCATGTGATTATGATTTATTCTCATATACAATCTTTTCTCCCCTAATTTTCCACATTTTAATGCAATACAGATATTGATCCAAAGGAATGAGGCTTAAATATTGTAATTTCATGAAAGATGAAGCCCTTTCTAGAGCTGGGACACAATACGTTTTTCCCTACGCCTCTGCATTAGGTTATATTTGTAACATTAACAATAGTCAAGTATCTGGGGGAAGGATTGCAGGTACCTAAATGTGTTAGTGTTCTTTCAAATTAATTTGGCTTTGGTACATTTTTAAGACACTTTGCAAGGACTAGAAAAACATTGAGCTGGCACAAAATAATGGCTGAGAAACAACTTAGGAACTGGGGAGATGAGATCCACTGTGTAATTTTTGCTTACAGTAAGTCTGTGAGCACACTGGGTTATAAATTCCTCATTTTACAGATGGAATATTGGGTCCAGAGGAATAGAGTCACTTGTTCAAGATGACAGAAAGCTCCATGACTTGACAGCAAAGTTGTGAACACTGCTCTTCTGTAAAGAGACTATAGGAGGGGACAGGGCAGACCCTTGTTCCAACCAGAACATTTCTATTTTGTTTTTTCAACTTTTTATTTGAGGGTTCCTAATGAGGTTTTGTTTGAGAAAAGTAAATGAGTTCAACTGCAAATATGTATCAAACCAATTGATTCGAGTGAGTGTACAGTCATTATTCCCAGTCACACCTGTGCCTCCCTTTATATACATCATTAGTGATGATTCTATTAAAAATAGAATAGGCAAATAGCATTAGGGAAGTTAAAGTGATGACTTTCAATTTTTTCCACAGCAATGCATAAAAAAGAATACTGTAAGATCAAGATGATTTAATATAAAAATACAAAGATGTAACAGAAGCAAAAGTGCCTCAAAGTAAAGACTCTATGAATTCAGATGTTTTATTCTGTTCTAGTTTATTAAAGTTAACTTTATGACCTACTTTGTAAACAGGAATTATTAATAATGTCATTTAAAAATTTTATTTATGCCCCTATCATTTTTTTAAGATGTTATGGCAAAACAAATAAAGCACTCTAGATTTAAAATTGATAGACAGTATCATCTAATGGTGAAACACTAAATCAAAAGGGACTTTATCACCATTTCCAGACTTAACCCTTATTATGAGTTATTTGAAGCCCTCATGGTTTCTCTACTGTACCAGAAATTGTTTCATATTTGGAACTTCAAAATTTCCTTTGGTAATAATAATATTGGTAACATGAGTTAGGTTAGGTTAAGTGACATTTTGGGGAGGAATTATTTCTTTGTGCAGCCTTGACCATTTTATTCCAAAAAATATCAAATACCAAGGAAGCTTCCAGAAAAACAAAATATACCTCATCATGATTAGCATATCAAGACCGTGCTGAGTCTTCCTGATGGCTGCCATTTGAATGGCACATGAAGGATTGTTGGTGACAATTTTCCATGTTCCTCCACCTCTTTCTTTTTCTTTCATTTAGTTTTCTCCTGTATCCTTACTTCTATTTTCTCCTTTTCCTTATTTACTTTCTCTTGACTGTGCTTTAGGCTTAGGCATAATTGCAACTTTATCTGCTTTTAAAAAGCAAACGAATCTAAAATGCTAAAGATACCTGGAGGGGTCAACCATCAAAACTCTTGGAGAAGGGTGTAAATTGTTTAATTTTAGTTTGGAAATGATGTGCCATTTTTTTTTATTCCCTTATTACAGCACTTATCAGTTTTCACTTCTTGCCTTGCATTGTAAATAGTTGGCTGTCTGGTTTTGACACCTCCCCCCAACCTACTTACTAAATGTGTGAATGAATGGTAAGCAGACATTCAAGTTAGAAGTATTTATACTTGTTTACCAAATAATTTTTAAATCAATAGAAGTACAATATACATATTTTATATAGTTAGTTAAATCAATGAAACTGAAGATGAAAAATTCTTGCAAGCTAGCTGCCAGTCTTCTCTGCTGGGCTCAGGCAGACATCCCTAAGCACAGGTCTCCTCTCCACTAGTCTGGGCCTGGGCCTTTGCATCCTCCAAACATGGCATTTTAGGAGATATGATTAGTTCATTAGACTTGCATTCTACGTATAACATGACTGCCATCCCTCTCTTAACTGCAATGAATACAGGTATTAAAAATTACTTTTCTCTGTAGCTCTGGTTACACTGAAGAAATTGCCAGAGACACAGGTAAGTGAATTGTGGCCAAAGCAAGAGACCTGCTGGAGGTGATACCTGTTGGCTCTCTCTCTTTCTCTCCTGTTACAAGCTTGATTCTACTTTCTTCCTTTCATCTTCATTAAGTCATAAGAAAACCCTTTTCTGGAAATGTTGTCTTTGGAACTATATCATACCTCTGATTTAAATTCGAACTTCCCTTCAAAGCCTTTGTTAGTGCAATTGTTAGTGCAATTGTTGTTAACTTCACATTATCTGTCTTCGTGGTCCCAAGATGGCTCCCAATTTCCCAGGCATCCCTGAAATCAGCGTCCAAAGGCTGTGAAAGGAGAAAAATCACAAAACTGTATACCATGTACATGCCTAAATCCATCTCCCTCCGATGAATGAGAGCCACCACAGTAGGCCTGGACCAATTCACACCCTCCGATTATTGTTGGCCATTTGGAAAAGAGTGAGCAAAACTGGATCCTGGTTGAGGGGAAAAAAGGGAAAAATTAGATAGACAGTGGGCAGTGTCTGCAAAGTGTTACTGAAAAGTAATAGATTCTGTATCATAACTTAATAATCTAGCGATAGAGTCCTGTATATGAATTTTATTACAATGTTTATATTTGATGGTGTTGCTGTGGGAATAATTTTCTATAATATAGGAAATTATGTAAGGACTCTTTAAACTAAGAGTCAGGCTCTGGTCTAAATAGCCTTTATTTTTTCGGATGAGAAATAGTTTTGAAGATACAATAGAGCTGATCATTATAGTAGCTTTAGACACGGAACCCATCATGTTACATCAAATATAATAGAAAAATCCATTACATATATAAAGCAACATCTTCAGTAAAACAATTAAGTGTACATAATACTTGCAAAGACTAAAGAGAGCATATTCAAACTTAAACTAATAATAATATATCTACACATCTATGTCTACTTAAATTGTGCAGTCTATATTAAGTTCTATTTACCTTTTTTTATTTTACTCTGTGATTGCAGTTATGTGTCTTGTCATATTTTAATCTATTTCTTGGTACATTCAGGAAATTGCTTTGGAGTGCAGTAATATGCCTATAGAACCACATTATAGTGATTTTCAAATAATGTCATTACCACTATTGAATTCTCCTCTTGGAAAAGTATCTTACCTAGGACAGTTTCTCCTAAGACAAGCAATAAACAATATCATCAGAAATAGTTTTTTATGGTACCTTTCACCATTATTGCTAGTTTTTTTCTAAGTCACCTTTGTAAATATGCAACAATTTTGGGTGATCAGTTGTCTTTAATTCTTCTGTGTCTTCTACAATGTGACTATCTTTCTAAACATCAAAATCTGATCAATCATGGGACACCCTATGGATAATCTCACTGTCATAATCTTCTATGTACTCTTTCAATTTAACCTCAGAGGGTCAAGTGAACCACTAATTACAGCCTCATTTCTTATAAATTTTCTCTGGCTTCCATGTGAGACTGGGCTGGGCTCTGCCACATAGACTGATGAGAAAAAGCCGTGTCAGAATTTAATAATTAATAGTGGGAGAGGACTCTGCATCATTTGAGATTGGGTGACTAGATCCACTTACATCTGTGATGAGGTTGTTGTGAGGAAGAGTCTGACTAGAAAGAGCCTGTTCTTTCTTTTGTTGTCACATTCATATGGAACCACCCATGCCTGTGCCTCCCAGGAAACATGAGGTTATCTTCAGCGAGTGGAATAGGAGCCTCTTTCCTACTGCCTTTGACTTTTTATTCTGCTGCTTTTGAAATGACTCAAAAAAGTGAAAGATTAAAGGAAAGCAGTCTGCCAAGTACCTGAAAGAAACCAGCTTTTGGAGCTGAGCTTATAAATATAAGCTTATAAACAAGGTCTCTGGCTTCAAAAGAAAAATAAAGGATAAAGAGACCAAGGAATTCTTCCATCCTCTGTACTCAGAGGATGTAGCTTCATTGTTATAGGGAAAAGTGAATAGAATGAACCTATCTTGGCCCCAAATTGTACAGAGAGAATTTGGAAAAGGAGAAAGATGAACTTTCAGATATCTGTGAAGGGCAGAATATTTTTATAACATGATTGCTTTACACTCTGTGAATCCTCTATTCACATGGGCCATTCTGCATACCATTGCAAGGTCAAGGTTACGGGAGAAAAAGGGGAAGTCGTATGTCTGGGCTCTTCCTGTAATTGTTCCTAGGTTCCCAGTCAAGTCAATTTTGGAGATAAGAAAGACAGGTCTCAATGGACCTATGCCTGTCAACTGATCTCTTGTTCTCCTCTTTGACCTGACACAAATGCACCCCCACTTTGATTTTTTATCGTTCTGTTTAGGTTAACTCTGCATGAAGAGTATATGACTTTTTACAGAAATCCAGCCCCTCCCAGTATTCAGCCCAAAGTTTCAATATTGCTTAGAGAAACTTTAATGAAGGACATCTTGGCAGGATGAGAGAAGCTCTGTGAACAATTACAACTCACTCTTCTTCCTTTCTCTTTTTTCTCCTCACTTGATATATCCATTAATTCCAGAGAGAGGGGAACGAAGAAAGAGGGAGGGAGCAAAGGAGAAACATCTATATGAGAGAAACATTGACTGATTGCCTCCTGCATGCATCCGCAACCGATGTATGTGCCCTGTCCAGGAATCAAACCTGTGACATTTCTGTATAGGATGGCTCTCCAACCAACTTAGCCACATTGGCTAGGCTTACAGCTCGCTTTTCTGAAGCTTCTGCTTCAGGAAGGGAGCTCTAATCCTGGATCATCTTCCATAAATAAGCCTGAATTATTTTGCTCTACCCATCTTCAGTATTTTATCTTGATTCTGATAGATGACTAAGTTCTACTTGAATGTATTTTCATATGCTATGCTCCTCCTAGCAAGACAAAAATTGTTGGGAAACTATTGTTGAACCATTAGAACAGCTTTTTCTCACTCTGATATTCGTCACTGCTTTTGTTATTACCACAATAGCAAAGCATAATCTTGCCTGAAAGGGAGATTATTTTACATTTATAACTTTGGAAATATCTGAAATGTGAAATGCTGAAGGCCTTCCTTTAATTATTATTGTTTCTTTCTGATAAGCAAGAACTTTAGACCTTGTGATTGATTCCTGTGTCTATGCCAGATGAATATTTTTATTACATAAAAATGGTTATAGTTTAAATTAGTGGGTATCTGGCATAATTTGGGCTTTATAAGAAGGAATGTCCCCTGGCCACCAACTGCAACACTTTATATTTCTATTACTCTTCTCATAACTCATATTTCTAAATAAGAAGCAGTAGGAAGCAGCAACAACAAATTCTGAGAAGGAGCAATTCAAACTTTTAACTTCATTGTGATTATTTTTAAATGTAAGGAGCCAGCCGATAGGGCAGTTAGAAACACTACTGAAAAGCACTGCTTACGTCTCTCAGTGAGGGCTTCCAAAGACAGGGACATAATTTATGAGTAAGTAGGGGAACAAAGAGAATTACCTCGCAGTAGGCTAATGACCGAGGAGACCTCTAAGTACAAAAACAACTGATGCCCGAACACAGTATGTGGAAGTTAGATGCTAAGTGAGGAAATGAAGATCTGTAGACAATAAACTATGTTTGTGAATTTCCCTAAAATATTTCCTTAAGCAACTGACAATGCTCATATAACACACACCTATAAAGATACTTTGCTAATTTTGGTAAACTCACAAGAATTATTTGATGAGAACTGGTCTATATGTCAACTATTTTATTTCTAACTAGTACTCTTAAATGACAGGTTTGGCTTGTGGAGTAGAAAACAATTCTTTTTTTTTTTTTTAAGAAGCAGGCTGAATATCATTTCAATAAATTTTCCACTTTCTTCAGGTTCCTGAATGGATTGGCTTAGAGCATCAATTACTAAGATCAGTCATGATTACTATGAATCACTCCAAATCTTCCTCACATTCTTAACATGGATTTTTCAGAAAATTTTGGTGGTACTATTTGCCTAAGGCCAGTTCCGGCCACGTGACACAGCCTGAAGATTGGTAGGAGAGTCTAAGTGGGATGGAAGGAAGAGCTGCTGTTTGCTTGGTTTTGAACCAGTATCTTAGGAAGCAGTGAGAACTGAAAGAGCGATGAGGGTAGGATGGATAGGATCATGCTGCCAAATGTTTCATTTTGTGTCAAGGATGAGCAGGTGCACAATGGCAAGTACTAACCTATCTGCTCTCACCTCCTTGATTTTTCAGTGAATAAACCATGAACTATTTCCACCTCATTCATAAAATGTATGTCACAGTACTGCACTTTCGCTGTCATAAGGACAGAAATGTGAATGAAGTAAGTGTTCTTTTTTGTCGTTGTTTTGGTAAGCAGTGCTTGTCACTTGCTGCCTGACTGTCAAACTGAGATGAAGCACTGGGAAGCTTTGGGTTCTTTGAGTCCTTTTGGTAGCTTACGTGTTTGCTCAGCTGCTGAAGACTGCCTTGCCAACAAGTGAATGCATTAAGATCCTGCAACTTTTACATCTTAAAAAAAATAAAAATAACCAACGTCTAAAATAGATTATTACATTTATAAAACTTTCTTTCTAAAGTCACAGACCTGGACATTTTCTTGGAAATGAATTATATGACTTTTTTTTTTAAACAGGCTTTTTGGAGATGTATTTTAGCCTGGAAAATGGCACTCCTGTCTCATCATTATTACAGGGAAGTGCGGGTGATCATTTATGGAGGTTCAAGCCTAGGTTATGTCTTCAACTGGTCAGAAGAAGCTATCAACATTATCCCATTTTAGCATACTGTCAAATAAAAGTATTCATACTAAACCAGTAATACAGAATATGGTAATCCACAATATAGAGTACAACCTCAGATTTTTGCTACCAGATATTTACCAGAAGATTAGTTATGAGAAAATTGTCCTAAAAACTCTCTAGAAAAAGATTGTCAAATATCTGTACATAGAGCTTTAGAACAATGTTTTCCAAACTAGGTTTCCTGATGATAGTGTACCTCAAGAATTAAGGTGTTCAAAAAAGTTTGAGAAAATGGGTGCTATTCTAGCTCCTTTTATTTTTTGCCTTGGTTAAATTTAGCATATTAAAGCATTGTCATTTTGGAGCACACTACTTGGCTTTCACTGAGTTGTAGTCTGGCGATAGCCGTTGTCCTTCACTGGAAGTCATTGTTTAAATGTACATCAGGGATGCTGCTGGGAACCTGTTAAAACTGGCTTTATTACACATATATGTGTGGTGTGATTTGTATTTTTTTTTAATGGGATGGAGATATAAATGCCTTGATGCCTTTTCTTACCAAGTCTTTTAGATTCTAAGCTTTCCCATGACAACATGCATATCTTAATCACATTATTTCTGTCCCAGTTAAACATATCATCTTGTTCATAATGCATGGTGTATTCGTTTGCTTACTTGTTACGTCTCAGTCACCATTATAGGCACTGGAGAAATAGCGTGTATGGAACACATCCTAAGGAAGGTGAAGGATGGGAGTGCCGTTTACTGAGGTGAGGAAGGCTGCAGGAGCAGGGGTTTGGGGGCGGGGGTGGGAAATTAGAAGACCAATTTTGGACAAGTTAAGTTTGAGATGAACACATGTGCAATTATGTTTTTCTAAGAACTCTTCTGACCCTCCTCATAAGCAATGACTCACATCTAGGAAATGGTGACGTAATTTTAGGTTACTACCCAGTGATCATTTCCCTCTTTCTTTGATGGACAATCAGGAAGCATCTGTCTTGTCAGGGCACATCAGGTACATCATGTTCTCCGAATCTAGGTCTCAGGTCCTTGATTCCTGAAGAAGAATGAATCTGCAGTGGTTATGGGGTGGATTCTCTGCTGGCTTAAGCCTCTTTATTGTTAGGTATCAGGGGGATATCTGGATTCCAGGTAAAAGCAACAAATACCGTCATTGGCCCAAACAAACACAGAACACCAGGACTCAGCATTCTCTGCTTTTTCCTGCTCATAAAGCACTCACAGCCTCTCCTCCACCACTTTGTTTTTGTAGCCTCAGGGCAGCATTAGAATGAGACCAGTGTGGCCCTGACCTTGGGGGTAAAAATTAAGGAGACACTAGAAAAATCTCAATCATCAAGATAAATGCTATTCGAATGATATTTAAAATGATATTTTTTAAATCAAAATGAATGTAAAAATCCATGAATTAATACCGTGCCATGACTAGCCATATTGGAGTCTGAGGCAAAGGGAATTACCAGTGATATTAATCTTGTTCTTATTTAAAATCTGATTACTTAAGATAGATTTTTTAATTTGGTGCATCCTCACATTTTGCCCCCAGAAGCTAACGGCTTTCTCTTCCTTGACCCTAACACCAACTCTATTTAGATGAATTCATTTCCTTTTTTACCACTGTTTATATCACAGAAACACCAGGTCTCATGCTATGGGCTGTCAACCTCATGATTTTCCCTTTGTCTCACTTCATCTCAGTTCTCCTTCACTTTTATCCTACCTTTGGGAATTCATAGTTATTTAAGAGCTTATAAAATTTACATCAAGAGCTTATACCTCTCATATTTTCAGGCTCCTCTTTAGATGCTTCCTTTATCTTTTGCCCTGATTCCCCTGTTTCCCTCGCCCTCTCAAATGGCAAATGTGTTCTTTTCCACATTCCTTATAACTTTGGTTTGGGATGGAGTTGATGTCTTTGCTCATTGTAACTGTTTCCAGACCCATCCCCTCCTCCTTTCTTCGTATAAATGCTGTCTTGAATATCATGTGATCAAAACTTAACACAAACTATCCATCTTCCTGCAGTCATTCACTGCCCCCAAAATTGTACCCCTTATTTCTGAAAGATTTTAGCTCCTTATTAACTCACAAATTCTGCAACATTACGCAGTTATGGTCTTTGGTGATTTCGATATACATTTGGATGATCCATCTATTCACCTGGCCTCAAACTTCTTTGCTCACCTCCCCTCCAAAGATCTTGTCCACCCTTGTCCAGCCATTCTTTCCTGTGGCCATAACCTAGATGACATCATTAGCAAAAAGTAAAATATTTGCAGTCTCAATTTCAAGCTTCCCATTTTCCAAGCACCTATTCATATCTTTCCATCTCATTTTTTCTAATACCCCTAATTCAACAGCTCTTTGAGTTTATTGGCATAATCTATGAATTCTTTTTCGCCCCCATTTATGGCCCACTTATGTCTCTAAATGCTTCTTTATCCAAGTTAGATTCTATTATTGAGCATTAAATCTCTCCTTTAAATATATTCTCAACTTCCTTACCCATCTTACTTTATCTTACTTGCCTGGCAAAATTTCAAATCTTGTTAAATATATCTCTCCACCTATATTGTTCCTGCACCTGGGCAGCAAACGCAGATGGTACAACATAAAAACCAGGCTGATGGGTCTCACTTTATATTCATGACGTCTAATCTTGAATGAACCCTCGGTGCTGCTGAGCCTTCTTCCTCCAGTGCTCTCATTTGTTCGTTCTCACGCTGGTAGGCCATTTTTTCTACATTTCCTTATTTTCCAAACTTCTAATTTTCCATCCTCATTTCCTAACTTACTATTTTGCTATAATACACTGAGAAAATAATGCAAATCAGAAAACAATGTCTAAAGGCCTTTAACACCACATCTATCTTTATACCTACACGTACACTCATGAATTATGCTTTCCATCACTGCTGTGTGAACTGGCTGTGTCCCTAGTAAATGTTAGTCATCCATTTGTGCACCTGGCCTACTTTCCTCTCATCTGCTCAAAATATCGGTCTAGACATTTTCTTCCTGATTCAAATATTTTTCCCTTTTTACTAGATTATACTAACCAGTTTATAAATATCTGCAATTTCTCCTGTCTTCAAGGTAACAAAACCAAAACACAAAATCCCGCCTAGGTGCCTCATTCTCTTCTAGTCTCTTATCATTTCTTTGTTGTCTTTTAGAGCATAATAGTTGAAATCAGTGTCTATACCCGCTGTTTCTGATTATGTCCAGTTTCTCTTTGCAATATTTCTCAGTCAACATTTTGCTTTACTCTAACATCACTCCTCCACCATGCTCTTTCAAGGCACTAAATCCACATTCCTTTGTTACTCCCCATAATCAATTCAAAATCTTGATCTTTCTTGACCTATTGGCTGCATTTGACCCAACTGCCAACTTTCCTTCTCAAAATACAATCTATACTAACTTCCTGGAATACCACTCTTCTGATTTCACATCTAACCCACCTTTTGTTTATTCCTACATATCTTCTCAAACTGTAAATACCATCAAACTGTAAATGTCAGTCCTCAGAACTCTGCTTTTCTTTCTCACTCATTCTCTTGTTAATACCATCCAGTCTCATGGTTTTAGTATTTATACAGTAGAATCCCCAAATTCATCTTTAGCCCATTTGAATATCTAATAAATATCTGGAATTTAAAGTGTCTTAAAGTAAATTCTTAATATGACTCCCTGCCCCTCCCACACACAATGGAATTCTTTCAGTTCACTCCATCTTAGTAAATGGCTATTTTATCTTCCAGGTTCTTAGGCCAGAAACACTTGGAGTCATCTTTGATTCCATCTTCTCTTTCACACCACCTACAATCCATTAGTAAGTCCTACCTTAAAATATATTCCAAATCTGAGAACTCTTCACTATTCCCACTGCTTTTGTCTTGGTCAAAGCCAAAATCCTCTATTGTCTGGATAGTTTCCTTAGGTAATATTCTTATTTCCTCCCTTTCCCATCTACAGTCTAGCTCAACACAGAAACCGAAATAATGTCTTTAAAATATAATATCAGGTGATATCATATCTCTGATCTAATTACTCCTTGGCTTCTACTCCTCTCAGAGTGGAACCTAGCTACTTGAAATGATATATAAGGGCCTACATGACTCACCCTCCGACAGCTTCTCTGGCCTCACCTTCTCCTACTCTCCCTCTGGCTCACACATCCAGACACTGCCATCCTTTGCATCCTTGAACAAGCCAGTCATGCTCCCATCTTTCAACATTTTTGCCCTTGGTTTACCCACTGCTTTAAAAGATCCCTCTAAGACGTGTCATGGTTTGTTTTCTCATCTCTTAAAAGTTTTATCTTCAAAATGATACTTCCCTCACTACCTTTTAAAAATTGTATTGATTCAAGTTTTCTTTTACTTTACTTTTCATGAAGCCATTCATCACAATTGAACTATTATGTTTTAAATTATTTGTTTATTATTCTCTTCTCCTTTTCCGTAAACAAAAACACTAGATAAGAATATCTATGTGGGCAGCGATTTGGTTCTTCATTTCCTCTGCTAAAATCCAGTGCTATGATTAATGCATGGCAATATGTTCAGTAAGTATTTTTTTTCAGCGATTTGGTCAATAGACATATCCACATTTTTTTAGGAGCAACACATTAGTTTTCCCTTTATTTATTTTCTATAAATCTGCTTGTAACCAAGTGGCATGGGGTCTGGATGCTTGTCACCATGTATACACATAACACAAAGATTTCTGTGGAAGGAAATAGGTTTTTATTAACAATTTGGAGGTGATGGTGGTGGGGAGGAATTGGAGCATTCTTGCTCTGAACCCTTCTCTCTTGCAAGACACAGAATCTTCCTTGTTCCCAAAAAGATTGCCAACTAAAGCCATGCCCAGAAGTTCCTCATTATTGCTTATATGCTTTTTTGGAGCTTAAACCAGCCATGCAAACAGGCCTCCATGATCTCTGGGTTATGCACTTGTGGATTGCAGAGTCACCATCATCTTGCAGTGACTCTCTTTCTCTATCTCTTGGGGTCTGGGGTGCTCTGCCAGATCATCCCAGATGGTCGTGCAGGGGAAGCTCCATTCACGGGGAACTTCCCAGCTCATGTCTCCATGTGCTGCTCACAGTCTGCATGGACTACTCTCAGGTCAAGAGAGTGGAAGTAGTCCGGGACCCACGTGCCATGCTGCATTGCAAAGACTAGAGCCCGGCAAGGCACACATCCCAGCATGAGATCCTGCCTCCAGGGAGCTGGCTTCCAACCATGCAGGACCTAAGTCCTGGGTGGGCCCAACATCTGCCAGTCCCCCAGGTGCTCCTCTCTGGGCAGGGCAAAGCAAGAGCCCAAGAAGAAGCCAAGAAGCCAAGAATGCAAGAGAGCAAGCTTTTGCACGCCTGCTGTGTAAAAGTCTTCTCCCAGAATTCCATGTGCTCTGGAAGCCAGTCGGGGCATCCAGCTTTTCAACAAATGAGGGCCAGTGTTAGCCATGTTTGCCTTTGCCCTTCTTTTGGCTGCCATGCTTAGCAAGGGGACAAAGTTTCCAGTCGTGCGTGCTCTGTACAAAACCCCTTCTATGGAGCATTGAACTGCCTGTCTGCCTCTGGCAATTTCCTTCCTCTGGCAGGCCTTCCTTCACAGGGAAGGCAAGCCAGTTTTAATATTCAGTTTTGTCTTAGGGTTTTCCTCCCACCCTCTGCCTTCTTTGGGTGATTTGTTCTGATCACTCTGTTACAAGCTTACCACTTCATAACATGAAAACATGAGATGAAAAGAAAAACATATCTCTCTCCTGTCAACAGGAGGGAGAAAGAAGCCTGAGCAACTGTATGTTGTACAACTTAGAGATATCAATTTATTTTCCCATGTTATACATCTATAACTACAGGCTTTTTTATTATTTTCTAGTAAATACTAATGCTTTAATTTATATGCAGTCACCTACATTAGGTTTCCTTGCTGGCTTTAGACAAGAGGGAAAAACTCAAATGCCTTGGGAGATCAGTAAAAAAGCATCCATTTATGAAGAGGGGACCTTGGAAAAATAGTGAGTGCTCGCCCCACCCGAAATGGCAACCCCTACTCAGATTCAGCCAATAATTGCTATCTAGTTATATGTGATCAGTATTACCAGATTTTCAGGTTTTCAAACAAGTTGAATATAAGTACATATTTCCATGTTTAAAAGCTGGGAATAACATTGGTGCTCACCAAGGATCTCTGCAACTTGGATTTGGCTTTTGGGCCTCCTTCTTGCGTGTTTTGTTTTTAGGCATTGTGTACTCAGCCTGCATAGGCCCAACCATTGCTAGTCTTTAAGACCTACAAATAGAACCCTGGCTGATGTGGCTCAGTGGATTGAGTGCCGGCCTGAGAACCAAAGGGTTGCTGGTTCGATTCCCAGTCAGGGCACATGTCTGGGTTGTGGGTCAGGTCCCCAGTTAGGGGTGCGGGAGAGGCAACCACACATTGATGTTTCTCTCCCTTTCTTTCTCTCTTTTTCCCCTTTCTAAAAATAAATAAATACAATCTTTAAACAAAAAGACATCTGTGAACCCCCTGCCACCTTGCCATGGCTTATGGTATTTCCATACTGTGAGCAAATCAGATCAGAGGCTCTTCATTCTAGAGTGTAAAGATGCCTCCAAGGGCTGTAAAGAATATCTCTTATGGAAGAAGCCACAGTTTCCAGTTTTAGTGTTTTAGGTAAGGCTTTACAATTTAATGTACTTTATAAATTCGTCCTATTACTATGGACTTTCTTCTCATCAACACAGTTCTAGAATACCCATCCAAAAAATATTGTCTATTCAAAAAATATTTAGGGAAGGTCTACTATGTGTCACACAATGTGTTGTATAGGTATTCAGTGACAAATGTTAATTGTTAAGAAGGAAATCAATATCTATTCTTGCCTTCCTTAGTACCAATACCATTTTATTTTGGGATAACAATGTATCTAAAGATGGCATTTCCCTTTGTGCTTGGATATCATTGTGGCCATGTGACTAAGTCCTGTTTGATGAGGTTGTTATGGGTTGAATTGTGTCCTACAAAAAGATATGTTGAATTCCTAAGCTTTAGTGCCTCGGAATGTAACTGTATTTGGAATTAAGGTCTTTGCAAATGTAATAAATTAAGATGAGTGCATACTGGAGAGGACGGGAACCTCAATTCCATAACAGAGTCCTTGTAGAAGAGGCGATGAGGCACAGACACATGGAGAAAAGTGCCAGGTGAAGACAGACAAGCAAAAGGAAAATGCCATGTGACAACAGAGGTAGGGATAGGAATGATGTAGCTGCAAGTGAAGGAACACCAAGAACTGACAGCCACCACCAAAAGCTAGAAGGGGGCAAGAAAGGATTCTACTTAGCAGCTCGGAGAGAGCATAGCCCTGGCAATACCTTGGTTTCAGACTTCTTACCTCCAGAACTATGAGGGAATACGTTTCTGTTGTTTTAAGGCACAGAATTTATGGTTCTCTGCTGCAAGAGCCCATGGTATACGCGAAAGATTTCTGATAGGGTTTCTGGGAATACTCCTTTTTAAAAGTTGTACATTTTTTTGTGTGTGGAAATATGGACATGATAATCTGAGCTCCAGCTGGCAGGTGGAGCTGAGCCATGTGGCATATTAGAGGATGAGCTGCGCATGTGAAGGATGGTAGAAAAGAATTCCAGAAGTTTGGGATGTGGGTAGGCTTGTAAAGCTGCGGTACCAGGGCTGAAAGTCTCCCTCTGATCTTTCACATGAAATTTAAAGAAACTTCCCTTTTATGGAAGCATACCATTTGGACTTTTTGTTATATGCTGTCAACCTTAATCCTAACTAATATGCTTGCCTTCAAACAGACGTGCATATAATGTGGAGGAGCGGCCTGAGTGGAGGCAGGCAGCAAAATTCAGGACTGCTTTGTGGAAGGAGATGATTTGAACTGGGAAAAGTAAGGAAGAAATGGAATTAGGAAAGCAACAAAAAGTAAGCCTGTTTCTGTTGTAGTATTTTCCAACAGTCTTACTGATGCTAACAGAAAATTACCTCATGTTCACAATTGTCTATAATGTACAAATGCCTGCTTTGGAGAGGTGATTTCTAAAACACAGCCAAATGTTAGAGGAACACAGATTTTGAGGTCCAGCAAGTCTAGGTTAATGTTTTCTCTCTGGTACTTACCCACTGTGATTTTTGACTTGTTATCTAATATATCTGAGCCACAATTTTTATTGTAATAAAATTTGAATAAAAACATCTGACCCCTAGGCTGTCAATGAGAAATACATGAGACGATACATGTAGAAATGGCTAATGAAGAATAAATGAGATCATTCATATGGGAATAAATGAAATATAAATGAGACAGGAGGAATAAATTAAGTAGAAGTGACTTAACATTCTGTCTATTATAGAGCAGATAGTCAATAAATGTAATTTCCCCTCCATTCTTTCTTCTACCAATTTTTCTTCTACAATATCAAGTAGGTCAAATATTTTGGACTTTTGGGGAGAGGAGAAGGTAATTCTTAATGCAATATTTCTTAGGTTTTGCTGCATATAGTATATCATATAACATACTAAAAGACCAATCTTGTATGTGTAGTTAATGACTTCACATACAGTTCACATACAGTATAAAAAATAAAATATTTATTTTAGGCAGATAGCTAGAGCTCTGGGGACTGCTCAATTCAATCAGCTTAAAGGTATATTATCTTTCAGAAGTTAAGCTAAGAGGAAATCTTTAATATGGAAGGGGCTTCTTTAAGAGATACTTTCTATGGGAAAGACTATATGCTTAACCATAGCCAACTCTATTATTTTTCCTTTGAATATTTTTACAGAAAAGTTTTTTAAAGAAACATCTTGGCTCCCAATTGTGGGGGTGGGCGGTGGCGGTGGAAACATACTCTTTGATCTAGCTTGACCATCTAATCAATATAATTAGGACATTAAGATATCTCTCCAAAATTATACTTTTTATTACATTTTTTCCCTCCTAACATAGTTCTGGACCTAGGAAATATTGTGGAATTCTTGCAATATGTAATATTTCTCCATGCCATTAAGACGTTTCCTTTTTCTTCTCCTGGTCTCAAAGTTTCCTATCTTTTGAAGTCAATTCTTTTTGTGGATAGGAAATATATAAAGAATTTACAACTTGGGTAAAATATAGCAATCTTTTATCTTGATTAATGGTCCTCAAAGCTTTCCCAGTAATTGTGTTTAATCTTTGTTCCTAGTACCCAAATGAACTGCAATGTGATTTCAATTTTGAAACCATTGTTCACTTCTGTTATAATCTCTATTCTATGTACCCTGAGTTATCTTTTCTTTGTCAACATAAGAAATGTCCAAACCTATAAGAACTTTTATGAGAACTTTATCTTAGCCAGACTGACGAAAGTTGCTGGGAAGCAAAATCTTAAGAATGGCAGTTTTATCACTTATTTTCTACATCAGAATCAAAGGGGAAGACATTTTAGGTTTACATGAAACCCACTGGTGATAGATTAGGTTGGCTGTAGAAAGCAAAGTGAGGAAATCTCTGGAACTGGATAAAAAGTAAAAGGAATAGACACATACTTCTTTTACTAAAGTGAGTATAGGATAGTTAATAGTTAACAAATATTAATAATATAATACTATAATAATATTAATAACATAATAATAACAATGAGGGGATCCTTGGTATTGGGCTCTGGTGGGAGATTATGCCCCAAAAGTCTGGTGAAGGGGATTACTCAGGCATTCCAAGGGTATGTTATCTTAGATGCAAAAAGACAATGGGCAGGCTCAGTTAGGGGAAAGACTGACTCTTGTCAAGACACCATCCTAGGACATGGCTACCCACTGTGACTTGCTCTTAGGTAAGAAGTTTTAATTTCAGACATTCCTGTGTAGTTACTTTTGGTCTCTGAGTTTGTAAAGCCACTATTCAGGCTTCCCCTGAGCTTGTCAGGTGTAGTATGCGCCCCCTTTTTCTTGTCCACACCTTAAAGCCCTAGTGCACTCTGGGTTATAGAAATCATTTGGCTCCCAATGGGAAAATGTAGATACTGTTAGACCTATAGGTTCTACATTAAGCCAGCCTCGTTGCTGGTCTTATTCTGTCTGGTTATCAGGCCATTTGCTACTGTTAACTGGGTTTCTTTTTCATTTCATTTTACATGAGTATATTTCTTGTTTTGTTTTTTTTTCCCTCCAGATATTCATAGTCTTTCTCTGTGCAGTACACTAGGGCGGTGCCATCCTGATTATGTATTCCAGTGCATCTCTTTTATGTTTCATTGACCCAACACTGACTTGTACTTCTACTTATTGCTTACCATGGGTATACTTGACATTAACTATTTGTCTCTAGCCATGGCTGTAGGTGGCATTCATCATGCTTGTCTGTCCATCCCCCAAGTAGGTTTTTCTTATACTGAATTCTGCTACCTCTAATTTGGTCCATTTGTTGATGACTGAACCCCTGCTCTGACTTTTCTGTCTTAACTGATTTTCCTGAACTGGATTTTTCCACTTTTACCTTTGTAACTAATTTCCTGTAGTTAAAATAATGGATAATAAATTTGAATAAGTGTATCTTGTTTTTTTTTTTTTGTGCAGATGGAAATAAAAGATTGAAAATGTTGAACTACCAAACAGGGCCTAAATGTGACCTTTGGTAAAATTGTAATGCAAATCAGGTGTATTATGAGCATTCTTTTACCTCCTTGTAAGGTGACCTTTTTCCTTTTCTCCCTTTACCCTCCAAAACATTCTAATCTTTTTTAAAAAAATGCCCTAGGTCATCCAGTTGGAAGCTGATAAGAAAACTTTAGATTAATAAAACATGTTAGTCTCCTGGAATATTTGCATGATAAAAGAGTGCTGCGGAAAGGCTCTTGGACAGTAGATTATAAGGTTTTGTTGCCCCTCCAACTGCATCACTTTACATAAAGAAAACCTCTTTTGTTTTTGGATTTTAATGACTAAATTGATTAACAAAAATTAGGAGTACAAATGTACGGTTATTAACTTTTTATTTTAAAAAGAATGACATTTATAAAAATGTATCTATATCATCATCATTTTCTAAATGACAGGAAGTTTCAATAAAAAAAAAGTAGAGAGGATATAATCTCAGAATAAATGACAGTATTTTTAAAGACAAGACATACATTATTAATTTTGAATGAAGTAATTTTGTGCTTTTTTACTAAAAGTATTTCAAATGGACACAATTTCAAAGTATAGAAATTGAAAGGAAAAAAGGAAGAAAGGACAGAAGGAAGAAAGGAAGGAAAAACAAAACCAAATAAATGTTCAGCTTATTCTAGAACACTGTTTTTTGTTTGTTTTTTTTAAAGTTACAACCATTGTTGAAAATCTGGTTTCATGTAAGTGTATTTATGATGACATATTGAATTTTATTTGAGTCCTGGGCTTTTGTAAAGCAAGGGTAGTTGGAAAATGCCCCCCACTCCCAACCCCTGCCCCTAATCTGTTCTGAGAAAATTGCTAGACTAATCACAAAGACCACCCAGACTTGGCATATTTCATGTAAGAACTACCTCCACCCCTTGCCTCAAAGAGTCCCTTGCTTCCTCTGTCTTCTTTGAGATATTAGTTAATGTTTTCTCCCTAATGCAAGAGCCTGAATAAAATCATCGTCTTAATTGCCTGGTGCATTTTGTCTTTCACAGTGAAAATATCCAACTTCATTGATCTCCCTCTCATCTATTTTTGTGGTGGTCAATTCAGCATTAACTTTGAACTCAGAGAAGTTAAGGCGCCGCTGCTTTGCCTCCTTTCTCCTTATCAAGACAGAACAAAAAAGGGCAGAGAGGCTGGACTGTTGACTCCTTTAGACAGTGAACAATTGGCCTGGGGTAACTGTTATTTGCTGAACACAGAATCAGCAGGTATTTTCTTCCATGGGATGTTGTGTTCTTGCAAGTTTTTTTTTAAATTTTTTTCCTGGAGTTGATGGGAGTAGGGGTGGGGATAGAATAGCTTCAGTTTATAAAGTAATAATTTTAAAGTAATTTAGTTTAAAAACTAATAGTTTTAAAAATTCAGTTTTAAAGTAATAGTTTAAAACTTGGTTTTCCTTAAGCCTTTAAACTTAATGTGCAAATGTGATTATATTATTTATAAATCTAGCAAACTTTAAGGATCACTATGTGGGGTGATAATTTTCAATCATTCTAGGCAAATGAAAAAACTTACTTAAATAATCAGGCTCATTTTTAACTTAGTTTATTAAATTCTTTTGAACCTATTAAAATATGCTTAAATTCTTTCATCCTTTGATTTTTTGCTAAGTACAAAGTAAATTTGATTATTTATATACCTAATTCTAAGCCTTGCCAGGGTTAAAAGTCACTTTCTCACTAAGGAAATGGCTTTCCTGTTCCCAGTAAGGTAGCTTTCCTGTCCTGCAGGAACTGGTAAGGCTCACTGACCCAAAGTTTTCTTGCTGAGATTCAGGATAGAACTGGTTCATCCTTAATCACTTTGAGAACACTTAGAGTCTTGCTTCTAGTTGTTTTTATAACAGCAGTTCTTAGTCAAAACTATTCAAATTCAGTTGGTTACTATTTTTCTTCTGATTTGAGTCTGTAACATCTCAGAGAATTTGCAGATAACTTCTAACCACTTTTTCCTTGATTAATTAAATGTTAGATTATTTTTAGATTCTTCTATGGCTTGCTACAGCTCTTTTGTCGAAATTAAAAAGACTTTCAATTAGATTCTAAGTATCTTCTGGTGACCTTGTCTGTTGGTAACATAACAGCTTAGATCCAACTACCTACATCATCAGTCTAGATATACTTCTTCTTGGACTAGTGTTTTTTACCCACTAGAGAAGACTACCACAGCCTTGGACCCAAGATTTTAAGGTTTTAAAAGGTAGAGAGAAGACAGGGAAACGTAGATTATAACCTAATTGCCAAAGTAATCTTCAACCATGTACCAACTACAACCTCAGTTTCTTCAATTGTGTAATACCTACCACAAGGTGTGCAATAAAAACTCAGATCATAATCTTGGAAACTTATGAAATATTTTTATAAATAAAAGTCATGAAGCCTATGATTTTAATATTTATATTTTTAATTATTTATATACAAAAAATAATTCTTTTAAAAGCAAATACCTAAAGCATATTTGATTTTTAAGAAATGTATTATGAATGGAAACTTTTTATAAGAACACAATACAAAAGAAGTCCTTCGAATTTTGTGACTGAGTATATATCACAGAAGAAAATAGTCTTGGGTAATAAAACAACCCAACTCTGCTTAATGGATTACGTGACACAAAATATGTATTGCTTCTGAAGTAAATTAAATATGACTTAGGAGAATGAGCTAAAGAGACAATTTTTGGGACTAAAGGGCTAGAACCTTTTACAATAAATAAAATAAATCCTAACAAGTGACCTGTTTTCCCCCTTCAGGGCTTTCCTATTAAAGTGATAAATGCTTCCAAAACAGATATCCAACTACATACCCAAATAGATTGAATTGGATGCATGGACATTTTACAATAGTAATTTTCATTCTTTAAACTTTTGAGGAAAAAACCCTACTTTCAGATAAAGAATAAAATATTAAGCAAGCATGTATGATGAAAAACATGTTAAATCCATATGTTCTTTTTGAAGTTGCATATTTTTGGGTGCTCACTCTTAATCTCAAGATTGGGTTGGATTTATAGCCACATGTCAAGTGCTCAGAAGTCCTCGGTTGTCTAAGCGTGGCTGTCCTCATCCAGCCAGCTAGACTATAAAACACCGAGCTTGATTCAGTTTGCCCTGGCACAGAGGAACAAAGTAGTACAAAACAATATGAAAAAGACTTCCCTAGGCAAATTGTGATGTATTCAAAATTTCTTTTTCTTCTCATTGTCCTGTGGCATCTGTTTTCTCAGCCTCCCCTGCATCCCCAGTGCCCCCATGACCAGATACTACAGAGTGATGTTTCTTGATCATAGCTTCAACTCTTCAATCATGGCTTTGTTGTAGGCTTTCTCAATCCCAACGCCCATACAAACTTGTTGGTTATCTGTACCACACTCTCTTTACCCTACTTTTGCAGATGAAAATTTGTTTTAGTAAAATGACTATATGTGAAGGCAGTCTACCAGTGTTTCAGGCAGCTTGGAATGAATAACAGAATACTGTTAGATCAGGGTGATGGCATAGTCTGGTTCTGATGAGAGCTCTCTTCTTGGCTTGCAGATGGCTGTCTTCTTCCTTGGTGGGGACTCTGAGAAAAGAAAAGAGATAGGGTAGGGGAGAGACAGAGAAAGAAAACATTTCATTTTCTTATAAGAACACTAATCCCATCATAGGGGCTGTACCCTCAGGATTTCATCAAAACCTAGTCACTTCTGAAGGCCCTACCTCCTAATATCATCACACTTGGGATTAGGGCTTCAACATATGAACTTTGGTGGGAAACAAACGTTTATCCTACAGCAGTCAGTGTATGAGTTAGCCATTTTGTTGTCTTTCTAAGGCATCCCATTGAAGTCTCTCCAGTAGGTTGTCATGGCAGTGTAACAGATAGGCGCAAAGAAATAAATAAGGGATATATTTTTAACAATGGCCAGCTCTTTATCCCTCTTCTAAGTGGCTGTTACCATTCAGGAGAGTCACCTCTGTCTGGAGCTCATCCAGGATATATACAGTTCAGTTAAGGAGAGCATGCCAATTTTTTCTCTCCCATAAGCAAAGGAAGAATTATTCTTTTTTTGTCCTTATACCCAACTAATTTTGCAGATAGTTATAGTAGTGACAAGGTGACTATTTGCAATAACTAAACCCCTGTACATCCCAACCAGAAATCAGCGATTCTTATTCTGAAGAGTTAAACACTACCAACTTATGAGGACACCTTTTAAGAATGTGGATACTTTTTCAGTGTTGGGATAAGCAAATGAGTAAGAGGATCTGGAGGACACAACATAAGGAGCCAGAAAGTGAATCCCAAGAACCATCTGAGCAGCAGGCAGGGGGTTAAACTGGTAGTACTGGGGAGGTAGGGTGTCAGTGTTGGGAAAGGTAAGCTGAACTAGCAGCTCCTGCAGAGTTGTCCAGTACCTACAGCAGGGAGAAAGCAGGGATCGTAAAACCAGAATACATTTGCCAAACAAGGGAGAGGAGGAGGAAAGCCCAAAGCCAATCTGAGGTCAGGGAAGTAGTCTAGGAATTTATTGAGAATGGAAATGTTAGGAAACCAATAAGTAGGGTAATAGGAACAGGAGCCAGGGCCGAGGAGAGGGGCTCATTTCACTGACTTCCAAGGTCATTTTCTTGGCAGGAGGCAATACCCAGTGATGGAATAAGGGAGACCAGGTGTCTCCAAGCTGAGAGGGAGCACACAGAGGACAGTAGCTTGCTGGAGGTAAGCCCTGATGCTCTTTGCAGCTAAATCAGAGGGAACCTCATATTCCCTCCACCTTCCACCAGTTTCCAGTTACCAGCAGCACTGCCTGAAAGCCTGCCACACAATCAAAACATTGTATCAGACCAGAGACAAATATGAGCAATTTCTGAGAATCACAGAATCTCGAAGTTGGAAGGTACTTGTACCAGTGAGCAACTTTCCTGGTCTGAGATTTGTCCTCCTCATCTCCTGAAAACTTTCCTTCCCACAAGACAAAACCCCAGAGCCCACTGGAAGAATCCTGAGTCTTCTCCCATTATCTTCAGTATTGCTCTTCACTCAGGACATTTTAAAGGAAGGAAAGGAGTTATTTTTGACTGTCTTAGATTTATTGCCCAATGTAAGGCAGAGAATCTTTTGCTTGCTTTTAGCCACAGATCTGTTTTCTTATGTATTGATTTCCTAGTGTGGTTGTACTAAGTGACAGAAATTTATTGGTTTGTTGTTCTAGAGTCTAGAAATCTCAAATAAAGATAATGGCAGGGCTATGCTCCCTCTGAAACCTATAAGAAAGCATTTCCTTGCCTTTCTCTAGCTTCCGGTTACTTGCTGACAATTTTTGGTGTTTCTTAGCTTATAGATATATTCCACCAATGTCTGTCTCATGTAGTGTTCTCCCTGTGTGTCTCTGACTTCACATGATCATTTTCTATAAGGATAGTCGTCATATTGAATCAGGGTCACCCTTTATTCCAGTGTGACCTTACCTTAACTAACTATATCTGCAAAGAACCTATTTCCAAGACAGTCTACATTTTTTGATACTAGGAGAGGGAGATACAACTCAACATGCCACATCTTACATGGGACTCTTCTGACAAGATGTGAAAGCACTCTGGTTTCAGCTCTGATAGTCTCTACACTACATTTAGATTATATGAATTGAAAATAGAAGAACTTACTTTACCTTCACAAGATTTTTCTCCTGTGTTAACTGGTCATTCTAAAATAGTAAGATACATGACCTCCTCTTATTGTTTACCCTGAATCCATAGTGAAGGAACATGTATCTCACCGGCCCTCTTCTGTTAGAGATATTAATGGCACATACTCCTAAGACTAAGATTGTTATACAATACTGCAAAGGGAGTAAGATTTAAGAATGATTTTTAGACTTCCCTAATTGGTGGTTCTGAGAAGCTTTACATCTAGTTTCAATTTAAAAGTACCTAGCACTGATCTCAATGTTAGGGTCCAATGGGACATAGACCATTTAGGTGTTCTGTTCAAGGGTGAATGCATTCTTCTGAAATTCATATGTTGAAGTTCTCACTCTGAATGTGATGGTTTTTGAAGATGGAGTATTTGGGTGTAGATGAGGTCATGAGGGTGGAGCTCTTGATGGCATTAGTGCCCTTATAAGAAGAGACACCAGAGAGCTCCTCTATCTCCTCTCTCCACCATGTAAGAATGCAGTGAGAAAGCATCTGCAAGCCAGGAAGAAAGCTCTCACCAGAAATCAACAATATTGGAACCCTGATCTTGAATCCCCAGTCTCCACAACTTAGAAAATAAATTTATTTGGTTTAAGCCACCCAGTTTATGACATTTTGTTATGGCATCTCAAGAAGAAAATATACTCTACATTTTCATGCTACCTCACTGCTATGGGAACTATTCAATGACAAGTTCCTTGTAGGTGCTAACCAGCTCTTTTATGTATAATGTACAGTAGTGCTTTACAGTTAGCACATCATCCCACATTTGTATTATACTGCAAATGTCCCCATTTTACAGATGAAGAAACTGAGCATTAAAAAGTTTTAATAAACCTACTACAATAAGTTCAGATTTCTCTCACAACCTGCGCATTTGCCCACCACCCTGTGTCTTGTATAGTCTCAGTGTCTTACACAACTTTGCTAAATTGAATTTTGCTTTATTCTCTAAAGAGCATCATGTTGTGCACAGTGCAGGAATAAAGGGAGACTGTGTAGGCTGAATCCAGTAAAAATGAGGTAGTTAGATTTTTTCTGTTTCGTCTCTGGAGTGTACATGTAATTACGGTTATTACAACTTTATTGATATCTTTGTCTTCTGAAACCCATAGAGGCAAAAAGGAGGTTGGAATGGGCAGAAGCAGAGATACTCATGGGCAAGGGCAAAGAGGGGTCAGGGAAGAGAGAATGAGCATCCCTGGGTGACGCAGTGGCAGGTGGAATATCTAGAGAGAATTGCAATTGTACAGTTTCATTGTGCACAGCCCGGCTTTTGCTCCTACAGCAGTTCTGTCTTTTCACATTCCTGGTTGGTAAAGACTACGGAAAATTTTGTTCTGGCTTATGTGCATGATGAAATGTATCCCATTGTGGACAAACAAGTGGATGAAACCTAATCAAGGGGCTGTATGGGCCTTGAAGTACAAATTGGCTCTAACAGATTTGATATTAAAAAAACCCCGTTATCACCCAGGTTACCAATTGCATTTTTTTTTTGTTATAAATAATATCTGAAGCTTAAGCATTTAGAGGGGGATTAGGCAGAGTAACAACAGACTCCTTACCAGATACACACACAGGATACATACAGGTCTTCCTTGGGTACTTCTCTTGAATCTCACAAAAGAATGTGTCATTTTAATAGAATCATGAGATCTGGCAAGGAAAGTCTGAAGTTAGTTATGGCAGATTCTTTGGAGAATGGGTGAATAGTCCACGAAAGCTTGATAAATTGGTAGTGATTCTATTCTTTTTTTATATCTTTTTGTATTATATTTTATTGATTATGTATTACAGTTGTCCCAATTTTTCCCCTTTTGCTCCCCTCCAACCAGCACCCCCACTCCCTGAGTCAATCCACACACCGTTGTTCATGTCCATGGGTCATGCATATAATTTCTTCGGCTACTTCATTTCCTATACTGTACTTTACATCCCCATGGCTACCTATCTGTAACTACGTATTTGTACTTCTTAATCCCTTCACCTCTTCACCCATTCACCCACACCCCCTCCCATCTGGCAACCATCAAACTGCTCTCTGAATCCATGATTCTGTCACTATTCTTCTTGTTGCTTTGTTTTTTTAGATTCAAATGTTGATAGATTTGTATTTTTTGACATTTTATTTTTCAGAGTTTTGATCTTCATTTTTTTAAATAAGTCCCTTTTGTATTTCATATAATAATGGTTTGGTGATGAACTCCTTTAGTTCTTTCTTGTCTGGGAAGCTCTTTATCTGTCGCTCAATTCTAAATGATATCTTTGCTGGTAGAGCAACCTTGACTGTAGGTCCACGATTTTCATGACTTTGAATATTTTTTGTCAATCCCTTCTAGCCTGCAAAGTTTCTCTTGAGAAATCAGCTGACAGTTTTATGGGAACTCTCTTGTAGGTAACTAACTTCTTTTTTCTTGCTGCTTTTAAGATACTCTCTTTATCTTTAAACTTTGGCATTTTAATTATGATGTGTCTTGGCATGGGCCTCTTTGCATCCATCTTGTCTGGGACTCTCTGTGCTTCCTGGACTTGTTTGTCTGCTTCCTTCGCCAAATTAGGGAAGTTTTCTTTCATTATTTTTTCCAAACAGATTTCAAATTTCTTGCTCCTTCTCTTCTGGTACCCCTATGATGCAAATGTTGGATCTCTTAATGTTGCCCCAGAGGCTGCTTATACTTTTCTCATTTCTTTTTATTCTTTTTCCTTCTTGTTGTTCTGATTGGTTGTTTTTTGGTTCCTTACGTTCCAAATCATTGATTTGATTCTCGGCTCCATCCACTCTACTGTTGTTTCCCTGTTCTTTATTTCAATTAGTGAATCCTTCATTTCTGACTGGATCTTTTTTATGCTGTTAAGGTCCTCACTAAGTTCCTTGAGCATCCTTATAACCAGTGTTTTGAACTCTCTATCTGATAGCTTTCTTATCTCAATTTTGTTTAGCTCTTTTTCTGGAGTTATGACCTGTTTTTTCATTTGGGCCATGTTTCTTTGTCTCCCTGTCTTGGCAGACTCCCTGGGTTTGTTTCTATGTATTAGGTAGAGCTGCTTTGACTCTGTCTTGGTAGCGTGGCCTAATGTAATAGATGTCCTGTAGGGTCCAGTGGCACAGCTTCCCCTATCACCCAAGCTGGGTACTGGAAGTGTACTCTTCTTGTGGCTGAGTACACCCTCCTCTTGTAGTTGAGACTTAATTACTGTTGGCAGATTAATGGAAGGGATTTACCCAGGCCAGAAGTTGTGAACACTGACCACCAACCTTCGCCCTCCATGGAGGATCAGCTGTACATGAGCAGGGCAGTTGTGCTCTGATGTGGTCTGTGGCTGTCCACTGGGGGCACTGGTCCTGGGGTTTCCTGGGTGGTACAGGCCAATGTCATCTCCCACCTGCGTTTTGCCTGGGGCTACCCTTCCTGAGCTATAAAGCAATCTGAGATGGCTGATACTTGTGCTGGGCTTGGAGATTCCAGGTGAAGCCAAGCTGTGAACCTAGGCTGGCTGCTGCTAGTGCCGGGCCTAGAGCTCACTGAGGCCAGCTGTTGCTTGTTTGATAGGATTTAGGAAGTTGTGATGTGTGAGCCAAGACCAGCCATTCATATGGAAAAGCATCTTGGATATGCCCCTCAGTTGGTTGGAGAAGAATCTCTGGGGATCTCCAAGGTGAGTCAAACAGTGTTAGCCAGGTTGATGCAGTCTCAGATATGGCACCAGCTTGCCGGCTCTGTGGGGGGAGGGTTTAGAAAAGGGACAATGGCCTCTGCTTGCCTTGATGCCAGATACTTGAATTACTTCCTGAATACCACTGGCACCTTTCAAACTGCTATCCCAGTGCTGGAGCTCAGAGGGAGTGAGTCTGAGTAGGTGATTCAGCGTGTGGGTTTTTAAAGTGGAACTGCTAGGGGTTCCAGTAGTTTCTTCCACTGACTCAATCCCTGCTGATTTTTGCAGCCAGAAGTTGTGGGGACTTATCTTCCTGGCACTGGAACCCTGAGCTGGGAGTCCTGGTGTGGGGCTGGGACTGCTCGCTCCCAAAATATCCCTCCCAAATTTTTATCCACCATATGTGGTGAGGGACTAGGGGCACTAGTCTGTGTCCCTTCTACCAGTTTGGGTGAATGTGGTTTCTTTAATTCTGTAGATGTCAGACTTCCATTTAACTCAATTTCTGTCAGTTCTGAGTGATGGTTGTTCTATATTTTAGTTGTAATTTTGATGTGGTTGTGCGAAGAGGTGAGCCATGTCTGCCTACACTGCCATCTTTAGTAGTGAATCTATTCTTGAGTGTCAATGTTTATAAATCTTGGTGTTAGATATCCTTGGACAATGTGGAGAGAATGGGGGCTATTCCAGCTATCTCCAAAATTACAATCTTTAGGTGGCTAAGATAATTTTGAAAGAGCAGAGATAGGGAAACTGCTTTTAGGAGGGAAATAAATATTAAGGGCCATTGAGTAGAGATGTTTATCAAATATAATGTGTCTATAGCCCACTCTGGTAGGTTGAAAATGTAAACTTCTGGAGCCCACCTCAGACTCTAATTCAGATATTTGGGAAGGGCATTTTTTTTAATACTTATCTCCATTGGTGCTAATGCTGAAAGACTCAACCAAGAAACATTGGTTAAGAAAAAGAAGAATTCTATGGTTTGGCAAAAAGAGGCCATTCTAAGTAACAAAGAAGAAGCATAAAGTGAAAGCAAAGGCGAGACACCAAAACTTGTTATGCTAGAGAGGCAGAAGACAAATGTAGTAGGATAGGTGAAAAAAAAAATTAAGCACAGATATCCTGGTGAAGATTTGGAACACCTTTTGAAAATCCAATTTTTTCTTACCACATGTTGTTTCTTCAGGTGATTTTTTAACTTCAGCCCAGAAGTTATAATTTTTACACCTGAGTATTATTTATTTTTACAGCATTTTAATTTTTTATTAAAAATAAAGTCACCAGTTTTGCAAAGTTTGACCTCACAGAACTGAAACAACACCTTCTCAGTCACTGTCAGCTGCTAGATTGTTCAGGAGATAACTGTAATGCTTTTTTAAAAAATCACTTTATTGAGAAATGATTCACATACAAAGTGCTGTGCATATTTAATGAATACAACTTGAAGAATTTGGAGATAACTATACATCCATGAAGCCATCACCACAATCTATGTCATGAGTACATGCACCCTCCCCAAAAGGTTTCTTCTGCTCTATTATTATTATCATTATTATTTTGTAATAATAATACAACATAAAATCTATACTCTCTCTTAGCAAATTTTTAAGTAAATATTATAGTTAATTTTATGTGTTACCTTGATTGAGCTAATGCCCAGAGAGATGGTAACAGACTCTAGGTAAGTCTGTGAGGATGTTTTTGGAAGAGAGAGCATTTGAACCTGTAGACTGAATAAAGAAGATTGTCAATGCAGGTGGATGTATTCTAATCCATTTAGGGCCTGAGTGGAATAAAATAGTTGAAAGGAGGGTGAATTTGCTCTTTGCTTGAGCTGGTATATCCATCTTCTCCTGCCTTTAAACATTGGCACTCTTGTTTCTCAGGCCTTTAGTCTCAAATTGGGACTTACACTAGGCTCCCCTGGTTCTCAGGCCTTTGGACTCAGAATAAATTGTACCTCCAGCTTGCAGAAGGCAGGTCATGGGGCTTTCCTTCTTCTCTGCCTCCATGAATCATCTCTCTCTCTCTCTCTCCTTCTCTCTCTTCAAATATGCTTTGAGACATGTAGGCACCATGATGAGATAGTTCAAAATGTTCTCTATGAGACTTACTAATCATAGATCAATTCTTAAAGTAGTTTTTGCTTTAGCATTTCTTCACCATGCTGGTAGTCTAACTTTTGCCACCTTGCCCATTTTTTGGCCGAGGCTAAGGATGCCAGTTCTATTCAGAGCTCAGATTTACTGGCTCATCCTCAATACAACTCTGGGCCTGTGGGTGCAGATTTTCTGGTCTCAGCTCAAAAATTATGAAATCCTTTCTTCATTCGTAGCTTGAGGTAGTGATACCTGTTCAGACATAGGACCCTATGGTTGTAACTACTGTGTCTGCCCAAAGAGGAGTACTCTAGACCCTAGGTGTATATCTGATTCTGGTATCCCTGTGGGTGGTGGGGAATTTTCCTCTGCTTAGCATTTTTTATGACTTCCTCTAAGAAAACTTTCTCTTTTCTCCTTTTGAGGTCAACTATGTCTTTCAGATTCCTAAAAATTATTTTATTTTAAAGTTCTATGCATTTGTAGTGAGATAAAGAGATGTCTGTATTTGCTTGGACCACTATCTTGTCTGGAAGACCTGCAGGATTTTATCATCGTTCCTATTTTATAGATGGAAGTAGTGGAGATCAGGGCCAACTGAGCTTATTGGAAGTACAAACTTGATATTATTGAAGCACATTTGATATTTGCCAGTAAATAACTAAGTAAATTTAAGTGAGGGAGAGGATGTCTTATAAGAAGCCAGAGATGGGGAGGGTGGTGGAGAATAATAAATATAGGTTATAAGAGTATCAAAGTGTGGAGTACAGATTCAAATATATTCAAGGAACAGGCCAGAAATGATGGGCTGTCACAATATTATAATACAAAAAGGAGTGTTGAGAAGAGTCTGACTGGACCAGGCATGCTCTGCTAAACATCTTCAAATCTTAAACCTTTCAGATAACACGCTGGCAAAAAAATCAGATCTGCTGAATAAATTCAAACGAGCTGTTATTTTCGCCACCTGAGAATAGATAATTTAGACTTTGTCTTTTAAGCAGTGGGGGTGAAGAGTACAAAATCCTTATCTTGGTGTCCACTGCAATATTCTTATTATAGCTGGTTTTCATAACAAATATCAAGGTTTAGTTTGCATTCCATGAGCACATATAAAGTGTGATTTGGGGGAATTTGCCAAACATATGCTAAGCAATATGAGATCTCATAAAATTTGTTATTTGCAGAGCATAGAGAAAAAAATAAATAAATATTGTTCAATAGGGAATAAATGAATACTGTTCAATATGTAACTAAAGTTCCAAGAGGCAAATTTCTTTTTTCTTGTAGAGCCTCCAGTTTGCAAAGGGGGAAAAAAGATGGGAAGATGTATACTGATGCCATAGATAATTCTGCAAAGAGACAAAGTGGAATTTGGGATAAGACGGAAAAAGCAGAATATTACAGGGACAAACTTGATGAGATATGGTCAAAGCAGGTCAAGAGAGACTGGAGGTGTTAATTAAACTTCTTCATATTTTAATTTTTTTTTGCAGTGCAACCATTTAAGTTTTTTTTCAGTTGTGGTCGACAGTCAATATTATATTAGTTTCAGCTTGGACTGGTCCTTAAGTGAGAAATAGACTTCTCCTCTATTTGAACCATAATATAGTTTTGGGTCTTTTTTGTTTTGTTTTTGTTTTTTTTCTGCAGCCTGGACTACTCCAACAAATATACACAACAAGTAATTGGCAGAGCTTATAGGTGAGTACAAGTAGTTTGTGTCTGGATTTTGTCCAAAACTGCTGTAGATGCCAGAAATGTACTTAGAGGATGTTATCTTGCTTTTCTCTTATCTTGTCTATTGATTTATGCCTTAAGTCCACCCTTTAGTTTAATGATTTTATGCAACATTTAGAGTATTTTCCTTCTACAAGAACATATATATTTATTTCCTTTAACTTCTCAGGGTGTTTATTCAGCAATGTCTCTTTCTCTCGTACAATACATATTGTTCTATTTGTTTTTTTCTAAAATAGTATATTGCTTTGATAAATTATTGCCTGTTATGTAATTAGAAATTCTGAAGTCATGTTCCTGTCTCACCCCTAGAGAATTAGGCTACTTTGTCCTTTTTTTTTTTATGTAATTTTAAGGTCTCCTATAAGTCTCTCATCTTAATTCATATAAAAATAAATAACTCCCATATTATTAATGTAAGCTCCATGATTAATTACAACTATATTTGATAGGCTTCTTCAAATTTGGTAAAAATTTAGTGTGTGTTAAAGATAGAACCCTAAATTTGCCCATCAGTTTCCTGTAATATGTTTGGTCAATAACATTGAAATGTACATCTATATAGAGTTTGGTATCAAACATGCAAATGGTTTCATGAAGGTAACAAGACACACCATGGAAGAAGTATTCAAATATTAAAATGAAAGCAGTGTGCTTGACATAGAGCTTGTCATGGCTTTGTCATCATTTAAGAATGGTGTGAGATGGTATGGCACCCTCTGTCTCTCTGGAGAACAGCTTCTCATTAATGAAATGACAGACTTAGATGATGCTTAACATCCTTTCTCGCAATAAATTCTATGAACCTCATTCTAAGCCCAAAGGTTAATTTCAATGACATTTCCCACTGGGCCAGATTTCTGAAAAAGTGACCCTTGATGCTCAAGCTTATAGAACATAGGTCAGTGTACCAGTGAGGCTGAGGTCAGTCAAATGGAACCCATTCTAAATTGTTCATTAGAAGGAATTTAATCTGAGAAAAAAGTTTTAAAAGTTTGAGAAGAGCTGAAGAGGCAATAGTAGGGTGCTGCTCCCAGCTCCTGCGGTAGAAAGACAAAGGGAGAAGCCGATGTTACCAGAACCCAACAGTAGGACTATCTGAAAAGAGTTGGGATCCGTGTGGTAGGGGCTTTGCTAAGCCAGTGATGAGATCATGGTGGGAAGAGTCCCTTGAATGAAGTGGAAACATGCTGGGAGGGCTCCCTGAATGAGCTTGAGCCACAAAGAGATAGCAGATAAAGCCAGAGATAGTTCTTGTTGTAGAGCTACCAGAGAAAATCTATGGCTTCCTCCCTCCTCTGCCCCATCTAATGCCCTTCCAGAGCCTCCTTTTGATCAGATTTAACTGGAAGTCACTGGAGAAAGAGTCCTAGCTAATGTAGGTTACAGGGGGCAGTCCTCTGTAATGAAGAACGTAAGAAAAGTTTTAACTGTTTAATGCAGTGAATACTCAGTGTCTATCACAGAGTCCCTCACTTCTATTTTCAGTGAATTCCTTATGTTAAATGTCAGCCTGAAAGGTTATGTGCTTGCTTTTTAGCCCCAGCTCTGATTAATCATCTATGGCAACTGTAAACCAAAGATACCTGTGTCTAAATATTCCTCCACAATTCTAATCATCATTGTCACCTCCACACCAAATATTGATAGGATGGACAAACCCTTCATGAAGGGAGCCAAAATAAATAGATTTGTTCCCAAGCCAGTTATCAGGAATGAGCATATTTTTATAGCGGGAAAAAGAGGCGTACGGATCGTCTGTGGCAACAGAAGTAGCTGTCACCCCACCTTCACAGGCAGAAGCAGGTGCAAGAAAAGCAGCTAGCCTTCACCGTGGTGGTGCCTCTGCACGGTGGGCACCAAGGAGGGGCTCCCACCAAAGGCTGCAATAGCAATTGAAGAGCCATAGTGCCTCATCTGAATTGGCTCAAGGAGATTCCTTTCTTGTTCTAGTTGGTCACCAACCAGTAATTAGATTCTATGGTACTAGACACTCCTGACATAATTTCCCAGGTCATCTTTTCACTTCTGTCTCACTTGAACTTGGTAGCACGATTCTCACCTGACTTAAGGCTATGGCTGAGCCTCTAGCATAGGCCTTCTCAGCTTTGAAGCAGGAGAGAGAACTCGTGGACATGGACAACACTGAGGTGATTGCTCAGGGGAGAGGGGTATAAGGGACCTAAATGGTAATGGGGAAAAAAAACACAATAAAGATTAAATGTAAGAAAAAGGATCTGTGTATCTCCTGAGATCTTGGTAATTTACAGATTCTGATTCAGTAGGTCTAGACTGGACTCATGGTTCCATAGTTCTAGAAACCTCCCAGGTATTGTCGATGGTGTTAGCCCAAGTGGTGCACTGTTTTGTGGCTGTTGTGATTGTTGTTCTAGGAGGTACTTCTCAGAGTTGCACCCAGGGACCACATTCCATAAACCCAGAAAATAAAAGCCCCAAACAGCAACAAAGACATACACCTGTATGTCTGAGTGGGTGTGGAATGTAGACCACTGTCTCTGATCATCCTACTCTACCTGAGGCCCTGGAGATGAGAGGAAGGTTACATAACTCTGATGAGACTAAATGATGCTGATCTCCTTGGAGTAATAAATGAAGATGCTTCACTTTGCTCCATGGTGGCTCTGTTTTAATAACTAGCAAGAGAATATCCTTCAGGCAGAGCAAACGGTCCAGAAATACACTGAAATGGGAATAACCCTGAATGGGTCAGAGCTAGGTCATGAACCATGTCGATTCCCCCAATGTACTTTCACTTCTTTGGTGCCTGTTAGGGCAGCCAGCTGATTTTCCTCTCGGATACTGCCAGCATATCCAACTTTGTTTTCTTTACTTCCACAGCTATTATGATGATCGTCGCTGTAAGGAAGAATCTGAAAGATGAATGTCTTAAAATTGAAAATTCCTTTTTAACAGCTGTAAGGAAATTTGACAGCTCTAGATTTCTGAAAATAAGATTATGTTATTTTGCAGGGTGTTAGTAATGGCTGATAGATTTGTGTTTTGATCTGTGCTGTCTTTACATTGAGAATCTAGCAATTTATCTTATTTACTTTCATGGATGCTCTAGATATTTTAAAGGAAACAATGAAGTTACTTTCTAGGGAGCAAAAATAATAGTATGCTGTTCTTATTTCACATACAGACTGAAGTGAGTAATTAGTAAAACTGTTGGTATCAGTAAAAGAGAAAAACCGGTCAAATTTCTAGGGGAGAAATAAATGAGAAAACAAGCAAATAAAAAGCAATAATGACCTAGGAATTGGCCCAAGATTAAGAAGAGACTTTCAGTCCTGTTCGAGTGGCTCACTTCATTGGAACATTGTCCTGTACACCCAAAAGTTGCAGGTTTTATTCTTGGTCAAAGAGTATATGCGGAGTGGCAGATCAATGTTTCTCTCCTCCCCCCCTCCCCGCCTTTCTAAAATCAATAAAAACATATCCTCTGGTGAAGATTAAAGAAAAAAAAACAGAAAGACTGTCAGGGCATTAATCTCCTTTCCTTATAACTCTTAGTGGTTTTGAGATCCTTTGTTGACAATTAAAGGGATTACATATATAACTGATGATTCCAGGCCTGAATAGATATTTTTTTGTCTTTATCTGATTTGAATGTCATTATTTGCAAACAGAAGGGAGACTCTGGAAAATCAGCTTGAGCATTGTCACCTGCAAAGTCAGATAACATACCTCAATCTCAGGACAGCTTTGCTAATTTACTATATAAAATGCTTGGCATTTTGCATTGCACATACCAGATCCTCAAGAATTTTCAGTGATCCATGAGTATTCCATAATCTATCTCTACCTCTACCTCATTTAATCCTGAGGACATTCTTATGAAGTGGGCCTTGACTTCTTTTGAAAATGGCTGCCTGTACTGAAGCTTAGAGAGGTGAGGGGATTTACTCAAGGTCACGTAACTGGAAATTTCCAGAATTAGGTTTAAAACGCAATTCTCAGATTTCAAAACAAAGCTCTGTTCAATTCACTACTCTGCCTTACAGACATGAATTTTCAGGATGTGACCGTTGGAGACCTCAGAGGAAAATGAGAGAATCCCCTTTAAGGATCTTGGAGGGGGGTTGTTACATCGGGGGTGGAGGAACTTCTCTCTGTTATGCCTAGAGGTGGTCTGATTATGTCCAAAGCTTTTAAAAATAAATTTTCTTGGCTCATTTTCTGGACCAGACATCATCAATCTCATTAGTATTTTGTCATCTGTTTGTAGACCTGTTGATTTCCCTTAACGGTTCACCATAAGCTGTCATTTATTCTGCTTAGTTTAGCTGGCTGCTCCGTTGTTATCATTTTGTCTTCCGTTCTGCACACTCCCTACTCCTCACCCTCACTGAACCTTAACTCTTTTATGTGAAGACTAGTGGGGTTTGTTTCCTTTATCGCTTCACTTTTTCTGCTCTTTGCACCATGCAGGATTGATTACCTTTAGAGCCGGGTTAATTCCATTTTATTTATCTTTTGAGATATGTCTTTAATTGCTAAAGGGACTGCCTGCCATTTCTTTTCAAATTGTACTGAAATTGCTGACTGAATTCCACTACAACTACCTGGAGGCAAATTTGGTGGGAAATATTTTATGTTATTTCCTGAGCCCTGTAATAAAACATACTATGTTTGTTTCAAACTACCAAAGCTGGCTTTGGTCCTAAATAAAGGTTCTGAAATTCTTTTCAAGCCAAACATTTAATTGTTTGTATTTTGAAAATGTCCAGCTTTTAAACAGCTAGGTTCTCCCAACTGTGCTTGGGAAATATTTGATATCATTTAGAAGCAAATCACTCATGTCCTTTATCAGGGGACTATTGTTGATAAAGTTAGGTCTCCTGTATCCGTCCAGGTGCTGTCTCAATTATATGTACAAAATTCTTAATACAATGGGTTAAGTGCATGCCCCTGCCTGATTAAACACTATGTTGCTTATTGTTTTCTTATTGTTTTCTGGTTGGCAGAGAAAAATCCCTCCATGTGCATTTACTCTTCCATGTTAGTCTGAAAGACCAAATACAATAAACACTACCTTCAGGCTCTGCCACCTACCTGTGGGTTGGATTTGGGGTCTAAATGCCCCCTTAACCCTCAGTTTTCTGAAAAACTTACAAAGGGAGACGCTCAAAGTTGGCATGAGGTATACCTGCTCCTCGTGTGCACGAGCAAACATCTTGAGAGGGCACCTGGAACATGCCTTCTCCTGTGTTGCTCTCCTCTTTTGGGTTCCCTCCCGACTGGGTGTTTGTGGTGGTGAATTCCCCACTCACTGATACGCTGCATCTGCTGTAGATACTCAGATTGTCTCCTGGGATGTCGGCAATATTTGTGGTTGCTCAACATTGAGGATGTATTACAATCCATGGAAGTGAGTGCCCAGATCCATCTGCAGATGTTGCCAATTAGGGTCAGTGCCATTTTCCACAGCTGTGGGCCTTAAAACTCCCACCTGCAGGCTTAGAACTATCTGATCCTTTAATCAGTCAGAGCCTGGCCTGATGGAATATTTGCACCTTCTTTCTTTCTGGATGTGTGAGCTCTAGAAAAGGTTTGTTTTTGCCATGGATAGCTCAGTCTCTCGGTCCGACTTCTGCTTATCATCCTGATGTCTCGTTCCTATACCAGTCACCTTCTCGGCCTGGCCCTGGCAGTGAATGAGGGGTCCTAAATCCCTGGCCTGGCTCTTGGACGCAAGGGGTGCTTTCGATACTTCTCTCAGAGCCATCCACCCCCCTCCCAGATATGGCATGTTTTCTACTTGCACTGAAAATGTCTGCCAGTGAAGCTTGCCCTGCCTTCCACCCTGAGGGCAGATCTCTTGGACCCGAAGCCTGGCTCAGACTGAAGTCAAGAGCGTTGCACCCCTTGGGCTTGGGAATCTGTACTCTTGGCTCCTCCCTAGGCTGAGCCAGCCACTTACTTCCATCTGTTTCCCCCTATTCCTTTTCATCCGAATTTTAGTGTATGTGCTCTCAAAGCAAGCACTTTCATCCCTTTTAAAGCTGCCCTTGGCTCATGGTTTCTTTTGACTGGGACTTCGCGCATACCACCGACGATTACATGTGCTGTTTAGCTGAATTAATAAATAGCACGGCACATAATGATAACATAAAAGAAAAATAAAATTTTAGAGTTTTTTTATACCTTAATTATTTTATCTTTTTTCTGACTCCTCCCTGAGATTATCTTTAATATTTTTCTTTTTTAAAACACCTATTTTTTTATTTTAATTGTTTTTATTGCTATTCTATTACAGTTCTAATTTTCCCCCCTTTGCCCTCCTCCACCCATCCTATCTCCCCGCCCCCACAGTCAATTCCCACAGATGGAAAACAGTGTGGGAATAAAACAAATATTTTTAAATTAAATTTATCAGGGTAATGGTGGGTTAACAAATAACATTACATAAATTTTAGGTGTACAGTTTTATAATACATCTGCGTCCTCTGTCGTGCACTCACCACATGAAGGCTAGTCTTCTGTCAACTTGTATTTGACCCCTTTGCCCTCTTTTTCCTCCTCATACTCTCAAACAAATATTCACCGAGAACCTAGTAAGTGATAAATACTTTTGTGTATTTTATTTTCTTGCAGCTAAGTAACTACACTTTGAGCTAATAGCTGCCCCCCTATTTGGATAGGAATAAAACAAGACTTAGAGGAAGAGGCAATTTGCCCTAAACCGCATACACGCATAGTATACAAACATGACGTGACTTAAACCTAGGTACTTGTAACTTGCAAGCAATTGTTTACTCTCTGGAGCCAAATTCATTAGCTTTACAGTTACAGAGAATAATACTCAGAGAAATTAAGACACTTGCACTAGCTATTGATTGCACTATATAGGTGTCCTGACTTCCAAACCAATACTTTTATTAGACCACATTGCCTTTTAACTTAATTAGATAAGGCAATTGATGTAGATCATACTAATATCCGTGCAGTGGTGGAATATCACCCTTATTTTTTTTGCCCTTGGCATACCCCTGCCATCTTCTGTGGTCCTTAATTCCTCCTTCAGATTTTTTTTCCTGTTTGTATGAATATGTCCCCCACACCCTCCACTCCCTGCATCTTGTACGGTTGGCAGCCTCAGGGGATATTTGAATTGCTTGGACCTGAACCACTGTTTCTGGGTTTTTGTTTGTTTGTTTGTTTTTAAATAAAATCCTAACAGAGTAAACTCCCCAAGGTTTGCCCTCTGGTCTCTGTATTTCTTTACCATGAAATTGTTGCTGTTTAAGCATTAGAAACCTCACCCTATTTCAGCCAAACAAATTAGTTAACATCAATATCCTGAGGGTCTGAAAGAACCAGTGAAGCATAACATTTTGGAGCTGGAAGAGATTCAGTGTAGGTCTAATGGAATCTAAGGAGTGGTTCTATTGAAATGTTGGCATCGTGCCTAAAAGGAATCTGATATATTCAGTGTCTGCTTTCAGTTCCCTTTTGATTTCCTTTTACGAGTGTCCATGCAGGTATAGACTTGTGCCCTCTTAATCCATTTCTGTGCAAAAGCAGTAGAATAAGGTACGAATGGCCTGGAGAGCAAGCCATGGGTCTATTTTGTGTGGGTAATGCCAATGCATATTTCCAAATCGAATGCCTTTGAAAATTCTGTACTAGTAAGACTGATCCCTGTGACAGCTGTCTTTGTAGTCGGCTAAATAAAAAAGCTGACTGGTGTAATTAGAAAGAAATGCACTGTGACGCTCACCTTGGAAACCTTGAATTTGAACAACCACTACTGGTTTCTCTGCCTTCTTCACAATCCTAAATACCATTCAGCGCAAGTTTGTGTAGAACTCTTTGATTTTCTGAATTAAAGCCCAGCAAGCAACCCATGAACAATATGACCAAAAGATTTTGCTACAGGACTGTGATACCAAAAGGATTCAAACAACCACAATAAATACCGACATTCACATTTGTTTGCACATCTGTGACTGTGTTGTCACTGTTCCATAATGTCACTACATTATGAGTCAGATATTTGAACAAGATGTTAAGGGACTAAATCTCCCAGGCATGTTTATTTTCAAATAATTTCTCATGACCCAAATCCATTGAGTTTGCAGGGCTCATAAATTGCACTGGCATGTAGAAAGGAGACATTGTGCCCAGAAATACTGTGATCGTGTTAGCTAAGCGCGGGACTTAAAATATATTCATATTGCTTTGGGTTAGCGTAGGCTATTGGGAACGAATGATGTACTTTCAAATCCCTTACCACATGAAGCAGAGAGACATCTTTGAACCCCAGAGCTGACCAAAGTCCACGTGCATAACTGATGTTAATTCTGCAGCATGAATAAGCCTTCTTTCTTTTCCTGGGGAATGTGAAGATAGAAAATGAGAAAAAGAAGTACCAAAACCTTTGTTAACTTATTAAACATACACATATATATATGTTTATATATTTTAAATATATATATATATATTTATGGCATACCAACTGTTTTCTGGGCTCTTTTATAGGCACTTGGAGGGATTGGTGAAGAAAATTGACAAAAATTCCTGCTTCCATGAAGCTTACATTCTAGTGGAAGGAAACTAGGCATAAACATAGTAAATAAACTAGATCCATAGCATGATAAAAGAAAATCAGAACTATGGAAAAAAATTGAGCAAGGTAGCGGGGCTTAGAGGCTTGCATATTTACATAGAATAATTTGATATCTTTCTGAGAAGAAAACAATGAAGCAAAATGCTCATGGAGGAAAAGTGAGCCTTGTAGATATTGGGGGAAGGGAGTAACAGGAAGAGGGAAAGGGACTGAGCCTGGATAATCCAGAAATGGTTAAAAGCTAAGTTATCTCGAGGGAAGCGAGCAAGGGGGATAAGAACTGAAAGAAAGTGGTTGGGTGTGAAGGGCAGTAGGAGGGGATAGATCTTGGAGCTCTGTGAGCTTTGCTTTGACTCTGATGCCCGGGAGCCCCTGCAGTGCTGTGAGCAGAGGAGTACCGGGGCCGATTTCCAGGGGGGAAGCGCTGGCTGCGGTGTTGCGTGGGGTGGCATGGGGGAAGGGAGAGGCAGACATTGCAGCCTAGACAGGAATGTCAGGTCAACGTCCAAGAGTAAGAGAACTTCTCTACTGGTAGAATAGCCAAAGTTATTGCACCATAGATGGAAATGTGTCAAAAAGCAACAATTTACTTGATTTGTAATAATGCATAGTTAATGGTAATGGGGACAGAGTGCTTGGGAAGACTAGCGTTTTCATTTTTCTATGATATATATAGTGCAGTGTTAATAAAGTTGTTCTTATTATTAGACACTAGACAGTGTTTAGCCCAGAGTGATTTGAACTGTACCACGTGATCTAACTGCTTCCAACTTCGGTCTGGTCCGATGAATACAAGTGTCATGGCTAGAAACCCTTATTTCAAAAGTGGCAAGAAATCATTCAACCATAGACAGATACTCATCTTCCAGCATGAAATAACAGAGTAGGCTGTTGAAGTCAGGGGTGGAATTTGAGATACAGGACCTGGAAGTGAAGTTTTGATGGGTGATGGGGAGAGGACTGTCTTGTGATTTTCACTGTAGACAGTTCTAAGCAACCCAGCACACGGTCAGAGCTTCAAGTTTTGGGTGGGGACAAGGCCACTGAGAGAGAATGTGGGGAACTGACTAAAAAAAATTCCATCCAATTCACACCTCTGTTCTGGGGCTTCCCAGAACCCCAAGCACTAGCAAAAGCTGGCACTCTCGTGTTTGGCAGCTGATCTGCTTGATTTCCTTGGGTGTGTTCTGCAATGCAAGGAGGGAACCACTTGGGTGGAAAATTGCCTTAGCTTTTTTATTTGGAAGGACACCTTTTGGTAACAGTAGTACCAGTCTAATTTTGATCGTTGGACTAAAGAGAAGGGAGAAAAGGTGAACTAAGAAGGGCATTTCTGTGAGTGGAACTAAAATGCAAAAGAGCTAGGGCAGAGCAAGAGACGCGGAGCGAGGCAGGAGGGCCTGGGGAGGCTGGGCCCCGCGGAGCAGGACCACCTAGGCTGACGTCATCACCAGAGCCAGGCTCCTCCAGACCCCGCATTCACGGCCCCTTGGCAATATCCTCTTATTTTGATTTTGTACTAAAATCATTTTGAACCAAATCCTTCTAAAAAGAATTTTTAAAACCAAAAAGTACCTATTTTTTTTTTTTTTCTGCCTGACACTTTCCAATAAGTAACTAAGACACGTGGAAACGGAAAGAGAACACTATACAGAAAATGCTTTGTCTCAGATGGACCCGGCAGTAGCCGCAAAGCTACAGCATTAGCTTCTTTAGTCTCTGGCGCTAAGATGACTATGTGGCCCTACAGGAAGTCGTCCTTTCGTTGTTCTCAGAGTCATCAGTAATGAGCTTATTCCTCTCTACTTCCTGCACCCCCGCCCATACTGATTCTGGAGCATAGACCTTTTCTGTATCATTTTGGGAGAAAATGGAAGGACTGTTACGGTTTCTTCCTTCAAATGTTTTCTCTGGCTCTCTGAGGATTTCATGACTATTTTAATAAGAGTAAATTCTTTCACATTTACTCTTACGTAAAAGACTTAAGGAAATACATTAAGTCTTAAGACTTGTATTTTCTTGAGAAAACACTTAAGGAAATACATTTAGAAGGGGGAATATCGATGTTCTTTGATGACTAAGACAGCTTTCTTATTTCATCTTAAAGTATCGCAGCATATGAGGCTAACAGGACGCGAAGAAAACCCTGCAGTAATGTGAAGCTGTTGCGTAGTGTGCCTGCTGATGGAAAGCTGTTTAAATAGGGAGATAGGATCTAGGTTGTCTTTCACAGTTTCAGTTGCTGTGATAACCCCCAGCCTTATATTTTATATCTTCCTCTCCTCTGCCCTTTGCTTGATGTGTTCTTATTACTTATTATTGTAGCCTTGGCCTAGTCTTCAAAAATCACTAGGTTTAGTACAACACACATGGTGTCACTTTTATGTACTAATCTTCATCACATTGGTAAGGACTCCTCTTTGACTCTCGGAAAGCACATAAGAGGCACTCGTGTTTACTCCCTGAGGGCACCTGTGCGCAAGGACGGCAGGAGGGACTGCAGCCTCTGAAGGAGACATTGGCTGGCACATTTCTAGAGTGTTAGTGGCAGGAAGAAGACGGTGAGGGGCTATCCTCTGGTGGCATGTTGTTAAACAAAGGTCCAACATGAGCTCTCCAGTTAACCGTTACCCCACAACCATTTCTTCTCTAATTTCTTTCTTCCTCTGTTTTGGCTAAGCGCTGAACAACTATATTGACAATTTTGTAATGAGACAGAGAAACGTAGTACATTATATTTTCTTAAAAATGACCTTAGCAAGACTTTTGCTCCTGCATACTGTCCTGGAAATTTGCCCTACCCCTATTAGAAGGTAGGGTATATTTCTTCTTTCTTCTTGAAATTAGAAGACTATTTTGACTTTCTCAATGAAGAGAATGTTGCAGAAATGATACCCCCTGACTTCTGAGGGTATGTCAAAAAATGAAATATGGCTTCTGTGTGTGTCTCTCTCACGATGCTTAAGTGTGGGTATTCTGACATCAACCCCAGCTAAGGTCCCAGACAACAGCTGGCATCAACTGTCAGATATTTGAGTGAATGGGATTTCTCATGAGTCTACTTCCTAGTCATTGAACTATGCCAACTGGTGTCATATGGAGAAGAGATGAACTGTCCCTGACAAACACTGCACAAATTTCAGATTTGTAAGCAAGATAATGGTATTTTAAGCCACTACATTTTGAGATTGTTTGTTATAAAGATGTAGATGATTGGTCTAGGAACCAAAAGCAGCATCCCCAAAAGAGGAAACCTTAGTCTATAACAAAGACAGTTTTTGTTTTTCCTCGAAGAAGCAATAATAATACAACATGATTATAGCAGACATAGTTACTTGGTCTTTTAAACTAATTTACCTACAGTACTTCTCAAAAAAAAAATTCCTGAAATTAAATCTTTGGATAGTGAAGTAAAGAGAAGTGTGTAACATCCTGCTCTCTTCTAACATAGACAAGGGAAAGAAAAAAAAATGCAAAAATATAATATGTGTATTAAAATAAATACCCAGACACTACTGTGCTTCTCCCTGAAGATGCAGCAGTAGGGGTTCTGGCTTTACTTGGGAGTCTTCTGATCTAACACTCTCCACTGCAAGGGTGGGCTGCAGGCTCTTTTGTTGCCTGTCTCCTATCTCCTGCACAGTTGTCAAAAATGAGACTCAGGGTCACCAGAGATTATCAAGTGCCTTCAAAGTAGCCAGCAGCTTTAGAGTTTGCTTAACTCTGTAGATTACTGCTTTCATTTTGTTTTCAGCCTCTGAGGCCATCCATCACATTCTTATAAAATAAAACGTTTTTTTTTCTAATCTAGTATTTTTAGTTGTTTACAGCAAAATAAAATTAGTTACTGGGGTATGAGGGCATGAATGTACCAAAAAGGAAAATTTGACCTTTTTTTTAAAGAATAGTTCATATTGAGTAATACAGACCCCCTTTTCTGTTTCCTCTTAGATGTCATAGTATCATTTTCAAGTAGTTTAATTGGGACAAGAATTCGGTTGCAAGTCAAAGCTTGACGTTTATTTTCTGCATAATTCCTCAAATAATTAAGAGGTTGAAAAGATAACATTGACTTCTCGTTTTTCAACCATCTTGAAACAAATGAACAACTGCATAATTATCTCCCCTGACTCAGCTTTCTTTCAACTTCATTTGATGACCAAACTTTATTGAAATCATTCAGGTTTTTTTTTTTCATGGATTTGATCTTGAGTGTCACAATGACAGGTATAAGCTGTACCTTAGGACATTTTTTAAATTGAATTATCTATTCTATTTAGAAACAGTTTCATAGGCCTGGAAGCCAGAAGAATTAAAGCTGGTAGAAGCCAGCTACTTAAAAATTTTTAAGTTTCTAAATTTTGTGATCTTTGCTGAAACCTATGGACCTTTCTGTACATAGTATTAATTTGGTGCTTCCATTAGACAACATATTTAGCTGCAGGAGTGTAGGGAGAGACGCAAGCTACAGCTGCAGCTGGTTTCAGACACTTTGTTACAATTTTAAAGCTTGCACACTGGAGGCAATTTCATAAATGGCAACTTTTGCTTTTGAGGCATAACAGACATTATCTTAAGTTATCTCATTTGTTTTTGATTCTCTGTGATTTTCAAGGGCCATTTTTTAGCCAAATGACCAATCTGGGAGGACTTAGAAAATGAATGTGTTATCTCTCACGATTTGACGGTCTCAATGTGCAAATCATAAATCAAGTGCCAACAGATGCTATACATGAAGCAAACTTTAAACTAAAAGATTCAGAACTTTGAATGGTAATTTTGTCGGGAAATTGATACATATAGTCAATGAAGGAAACAAAAGTTATTGAAAAAAAATGAGCCAAATAGGAGGGTTGACTTGAAGGAAGGTCATTCAAAGTAGCATGTGTGTTGGAGGTGATCTAATATGAAGTGAAATGTATTCATATTAATGATTAAAGATCATTTGATTTTTTAAGTGACTCCAATTACCTGTGATAACTTGGAAATCCAATAAAACTAATTTGCAAAGTTTTAAATAGCATGACCTTCAGTTTTCCTGAAGGTCAGGTATCATCCTCCAAGCTTGTCAGGATAATCTGGTTTACCAAAAACTGGAAGCATTGCTCTAAGGAATATGGGAGAGCTGGAACTTGAAGTGAATTATCTGTGTTTCCTCAAGTTGAACTTCATTTAAAATAAGTTTCAAAGCTTCTGACTTTTGACATTACAAAGTCTTATCAAAATAACAGTAAATCAAGAATAATTTAAATGCAAATTATCAAAGTTTATTAAATAAATAGAATTAACCAGCTGGAAGAACACTGGATCTAGGTTTTATAATATACAATGCTGTGTATAAATGGTATTTGAAAGCAAGACACCTAAGGTTCTTCATTAATTGGAGCTATTCATAAAATTAGTACTTAAAATAGAAGCATTTACAGGTAATATTGAATTGTCCAAGCAAGCAGAAGTTGAAATACGCATTAACTGTGTAAACATTTCAGGTAAATTGAATCTGTCCCTTATCCATATCTGAAGAAAGATAAACCAGGAACCCCATCTTAGACAAGAGACTTCAAAATTGAACCCTTGAGCAGTGTTAATTAAACTCAGCGCTTGAGAACTATATGCTTAACCAGTGGGAGAGGAAGCAGGGACTAGGAGCAGTAAAAAGATCATCCCGTTGCCCTTTTAACAATTCCCTCCTGGTTTAAATAGACTGAAACGCAGCAATGTAATTAACTGAACCCCTTTTCCAAGGAGTTTTGAGAATGACAATTCTACATAAATTCTCCCTCGTTTATATCCATTGAGTCAAGCTGCATTTATTCATTCAACAAATGTATTTGTCATGGACACTCTCCTAGGTGACACGGCCACTGAGGTGAACAGAAACAATGGTGTCTGCAATAAGGCACAAAACCCACTGTCCTGTACCCATTGAGTCTTCATTCACCACTCCAGTATTTACTCTGATCATACTAATGTATTTTCCCAGGCATACTGAGATCCAAATTCTTGTCCATATCTGAGGAGTTTATAATCTATTGCTAGATCGGAAACAAAAAGCTACGATAAAGCAATGTTACGAATGCCATAATATGCTCGTGAGCACAAGGAATTTGGTAAACAACTAGGAAGAACTGCTGCCTCATGTTGCTGGTGACTGGGAAGCCTCCCTAGAGTGGAGGACTCATGTCTTGAAATTTGAAGGTAATTGCAAATTAGTCAAAAAGCAGGAAGGTGGATGTATAGAATATTCAAGGTTAAAATAAAAAGCAACACTTTCAAAATCACAAATGTGTGCAAGGCTGAATCTGAAGACCGGTAATGTGGCTGCAACAGAGGTGGGAATGGAGATCCCGGTTAAGGTGAGGGCAGAGGGGCATACATTCAGAAGAGTTTAAAGGGCAACTCGTCACCTGAGAGCTATCAAGAATTAGTGAAGGCTGTGCAGCCAAAAGACACAGTGTGAGACTTTTGCATCCTTGGGAAGTCATCCTAGCATCAGGGTAGAGCCTATGCTCCAGCTGGACAGAATTTTCTGCAACAGGATTTGTTGTTTGAGTACTGTAGGTTCTGGCTGCCATGCTCTCTGTTTTTACCATTCTGTCTATAAGAGTGTGTTTTCTCATTTTATCTCTTCCTAACCACAGCTGTTTCTTGAGGCCCAGTTAAATTCTCACTTCACCATTCAGCAAAATTTCGAGAGATGTTATTGAGCACCTGTGACATCAAACAGGCATGGTTCCTGGCCTGGTGGAGAATTTTCTGTTTATGACAACTGGAAGTGGATTCTTTCTAATTCACATTTCTGTTGGAGTTTGTTCATACCACTCATGTGACACTTGGAATTCCATCTCTATTTCCCTCAGGAAAGAGGCAACCCCCTCGAATGAGCAATTTGTAAAGAACTGAAGGAAAGGACTATGCACAAAGAAGTAAGCATGTTCTCTGATCCATATTGCTGTGTCACACTCCCCCCCCAAACTTTGTGGCATAAAGTAATAAATATTTATTATACTCATGAATTCTGTTGGATAAGAATTAGCATAAAAAGGCTATGGAGCACCTGGAGCTTCAGCTGTGAAGACTCAAAAAGCTGGGAGTTGCCTTGATGGCTGCAGTTAAATTCATTTGAAGATACCTTCCCTCCTGCTTCTGCCATCTGGGCTGGTGCTGTTGAATGGAGCACATTCATTCATATATCTGGCCAGGCTTCTTCACAATGCCTTTGTCATGGGACAGTGGGACTTTTTATATGGCACCCTGGTGCTCCAAGCAAGACAGAAGCAGAATGGCCACTTATGAGGTAGTCTCAGAAGTCATAGTATACTGGTTCTGCTGATGCTTTCTATTAGTTTTGAGTGAATACCCAATCCAGCCCAGGTTCAAGTGAAAATGTCTTAGACTTAATTGGGCAATGGAAGAAATGTCAAAGGATTTGCATACATGTCTTAAAATGTCACAGCAAAGATTATAAAAACTAACAAGGGATAGTGTAGTACCCAAGGTCTAACTCTAGCAGTAAGTGAATTTCTACTTCTATTTCTAAATAAGTAAAGGAAGGGAAAATTTACCAGAATTGAGAGCTATAGGAGAGAGCCACATAATGGTACTATGACCTTTGGTAGAGAGAGATAGCTAAATGAGAAGAAGAAAGAAGAACAGTAGAAAATGGAACTGGAAGGACAACAGAAGATAGCCAATGTGTTCTTTTATTATAGTTAAATACTCCCCACTTCCAAGCACATACCCATATCTTTTTTTCCCCATTTGACAATGCACAAACAGATAAGATATGCTTTATATAGTAGGAGACCATTACTTATTGAACAAATGAATGATTGATAGCCTATGTGCACTATGAATGAATAAGTGCACAGAAAATATTCTTTTTTACATCAGATTCCCTTTTTAATTCCATGTAAATTTAGAGATGATATCCCACGCAGAATCCTACGCAGCAATTTTTTCACTGATATGTCTCCTAAAGCAAGGGACATAAAGGAAAGAATAAACAAGTGGGACCTCATCCAAATAAGAAGCTTCTGCACGGCTAAAGAAAACATCAGCAAAATGAAAAGGGAGCCAACCGTATGGGAAAATATATTCGCTAATGATACATCAGATAGAGGTTTGATCTCCAAGATATATAAAGAACTCATTCTACTCTACTCCAAGAAGACAAATGATCCAATCAAAAAATGGGCAAAGGACCTGGGCAGACGCTTTTCCAAGGAGGAGATACAGAGGGCCCAGAGGCATGTGAAAGGATGCTCAGCATCACTAGCCATCAGAGAAATGCAGATCAAAACCACCATGAGGTACCACCTCACACCGGTCAGAATGGCCATCATAAACAGATCCACAAACAACAGGTGCTGGCGAGGCTGTGGAGAAAAGGGAACCCTAGTCCACTGTTGGTGGGAATGCAGACTGGTGCAGCCACTGTGGAAAGCAGTGTGGAATTTCCTCAAAAAGCTGAAAATGGAACTGCCTTTTGATCCAGTGATTCCCCTGCTGGGACTATACCCTAAGAATCCCAAAACGCCAATTCAAAAAAACCTATGCACTCCAATGTTCATAGCAGCACAATTTACAATAGCCAAGTGTTGGAGGCAACCTAAATGCCCATCAGTAGATGACTGGATCAAAAAACTATGGTACATTTACACAATGGAATACTACGCAGCAGAAAGGAAAAAAGAACTGCTAAACTTCGCGACAGCATGGATGGAACTGGAGAGCATTAAGCTAAGTGAAATAAGCCAGGGAGCGAAAGACAAATACCATATGATCTCACCTATAAGCGGAACCTAACCAACAATACAAAGATGCAAGGAAAATAAGACCAGCAACACTGAAAGGAAAAGAAACCAACAGAGACAAGAGGGAAGGAAGGGGGGGGGGTTGGAAAAAAAGAAGAGAAGGGGAAAGTCAAGGAACATATAGCAAGGACTCATGGACAAAACCAAAGGGGAAGAGTTGAGGGAGAGGGCAAGGGAAAGTGGTGGGGGGTAGGCAGAGACAAATGTATTTGAAAAAATAAATTAATTAATTAAAAAACAAACAAAAATTTAGAGATGATACTACTTATTTTCACTATATACATTTTTAAAACCTAAATCACAAGATTTGCAACGGCTTTTATCAACAGTGTTTAAAATGGAAGCAGTCATGAAAACAGATTAATTCATAATAAATAAAGGAACCATTTTCCTAACCTATCATGTGAGGCAAGAGGATAAGAGAACTTTGGGGCAGCTTAATACTATTGGTCAGAGTGACCCCAGGTGGTATTGCCATTTCTGTGAAAAGGATATGGAATGTTTTTTTTTTTTTTAAATCAGTTTTCTGTTAGAGAAGGACATTAAGAAGTTAAGAGAGGAAAGTAGTTTATCAGTTAAAATGTGCATTAGACTCTAAGAAAACCAAGAAAAATTGGGCTTGGGGGAGGCAATGTAGGTAAAAAGGCATCATAAACTGAGGTTAAGGTACCCTATGTGTACTTCTACTGGGATGGTTGTACACTGTTAATGAAGAAACTAATGCAAGGGCGAAGATGAGTGACTGTTACCAGGCACATTCCAGCAGAAGCCAAAGGAGGGCTCTGAGCACGTGTTATCCTTACTACTTATTAGTGTTGTATTATGGATTAAATATAATAATGTCTATGAAAACTGTATGGTATAACAGAACTATAAATTTTTACTTCAAGGTATTCAGGGCAATACAGAGGGTAACATCACAGCTACTGTATTCAAGGGGATGTTCTGAAAGTACTAACCAAAATTGTCAGGAAGCATCTATTACATATTTGACTCTCAGTGGCCCTCAGTTCCTCTAACTGGATTTTTATTGAATGATGTAGATAATTGTGTCCCTCTGACCCTTAATAAATTTTGGCTATTATTAAATAGCCCAAGCCAGTACCAAATCAAGGACAGAGGTCCAGAATCTTAAGCTTCATTCTGTGGCCTTTCCCATAATCATGGTACCTCCCAATTTATGATTAGGTAGTACATTAAAAAATGAAAGAAAACAATTTATTGTGTCCCTGGAGAGAGGTGCTCATTACATTTAGAATGCACTCAGTGCACAAATGATATATATGAGACTTGGCTCTCAGTTTGTAAAACCATGATTTTACAGGTTTCCTGAAAGTGGATACAGTAGCACATTTATTGTAAGGAGAAATCATAAATTATTTTAAGTTGATCAATGTGAATTCAGCATCTTGATTAGCAGTAGTATAGATGTTTTTTAAAATTCCAGTTTTATGGCATCTCCCAAACATCTAATTATAAATAAAAGTGAGCTCTCAGGTGACTGATCAAAGAGTAATTATTGTTTGGCCTCTATGGAATTTGAATGTCAACAAAGGAAGCAGAAAGCCTGGATGCATATTTTAGTTGACAGAAGACAGTTGTTTCTTAAGTCTTTTTCCTCCCTTGCATCTCATGTCTTAAATGTTATATATTGTGTCCCTGTACTACACACTACATTGAATTTAATGGCACACAACTCTAATGAATCAGTGTGTTCCATTCACATTCAATAGTGATAATGTATTTTTATTTTCATACAGCACTGTGAAACAAAAACATTTCACAAAAATTTACTGCCTCATATATATGAACCAGAGGTAGCTTATGTGTTTTAACAATAGTTTACCCTCTCTGCCTTAATCAATGTATTGTTTCCAAAGCTGAGTTGAGGACAATTATTGTCAATTTAAAAAAGAAAAATAATCTTACCTAAGTAGTGATATGCTATATTGTAGGATGAAATTATATACTATTGATTTCACTTGCAGAAGGAATAGCTATATGGTAGCAATTCCTATTATGATGTTGCTTCATTTCAAAGAAATGACTGCACTCAAGTTCACTCCCTTCAGTGAATAGTTTCCTAAACTTTTATGTTGTATTTTAAATTAAACCTTCAAATTGAACAGACTCATATTAGAACATACCTTCTTCCTTCCTGAATCCCCACTTGCCATCCCTTATACCTAACCTCCCTGGTTTTGTCAATGAGATACCATTCTTGACTTAGATTAATTTGAAGCTAAATTCTTTTATTGACCACCCTCTCTTTTTAATTAGTCATTATGTCCTGTCACTTTTCTTTCAAAAAATCTACTCATCCTCATATTTTTTCTACTTTAGTATTCATACTGTCATTATAATTGATGCCCAAGGTAACTTGAAGAATTTCCGGGAGGGTGGGGCACGAATCTTGGATGCTACACAGCCAAGAATCACACAGCCACTGGAAACACCATCTATCTTACAATCTTTATTTATAAAGCTATGAAGCTGAAACTCAGATAACTTGAGCGTTTTGCCCAAAGTCATAAAGTTAGTAACTGGCAGAGGCGGACTTGGAATCTCAGCCCATGCTTATTCCACTCTGCTACCAACCTATGTAAAGGAAAGGGACTTCTCTATTTATAATGCTTGATATTGCTTTATATGTGTAAGTTTTTCCAACAAATAATAACTTCATCAGAAAGTTACTTAAATGCTGGTATAGTATGCATAATTCTCTGGGTGATACAGAGGGCATGAGGAGGAAACTTGAGTGATTTTATTTACCAGATGGTAAAACTCTGATCTCTGGGTATGATCATGTGATCTCTAATTGAGAGCTTAGTTTGTATTTAGTTGATGCAGAAAAAAGGGTTATGTTAGAGTCCATAGTGGAACCTATCCAAAGAAATACCAAACCTTGGATTACAGAAGAATCTGCAAAATGTTGGGGGCAGGGGAATGGTATGTTATAGCACTTAAGCTAAGTATATTTTAAATAATGCTCTATGAGTCTTTTCATCACCAAAGAAATACATTGTAATTCTGAGTTATACTCTGAACTGAGAATTGTAAGTTTGTATTTTCATAATTTTTTTCATATTGGTTTTTGGGTATAGAGGGACACTGTATATGTAGAAAATATTTGTCTAGCCTGTCCAGGAGTGTTTGAAATGTTCCTAAAAAATTAAAATGTTACCTAAGATACTATTACACAATGAATTTATGCTCATTCTTAAAAGTTTAATATCATGTTATAATATCTGGTTTTAGGCTCTTTTCCTCTCTGCTATGCAAGGCAGGTAATTACTTTACTAGTAATGGAATACTATGCTTTCTTTATCAAGAGCTTAGCCAAACTCTACTTTGATAATTTATGTTCAATTAATTTCCTTTTGCTTAATTAGCCTGTTATTTTTTATACATCCTCGGCCATCAAAACATAGACAGCTTTCTACTTCAGAAATGAACCAAAAATGCCTCAGGTTATTATTTCTAGCTTCAAATTTCTCAGGCTCTATGGCTAGATCATCACAGGTTGTCTCTTCAGGTTCCCTCATTAAAGAAAAACCACTCCATAACCCATGAAATTATCTCTCCTGTGGCTTGTCTAAGGCCAGTGATTTTTTTCTGGATTATTACTTCTTCACATCATTTGCTGTTAAACATTTGTGATTTGCATAATTTCTTCAATGAAGGTAAAATCATTATTTTCCAAAAGTTTAATAGCATTTTCTGCCTTTTATTAATATTTATAACTTTATATATGGGTTTTGTAACTGTAGAATAAGTTGTTACATTATTTTTCAATTAGTGATTTATTTGTTAAAAAATCAGTTATTGATCTTTTGTGTTAGATATTGTAATTATTACAAAGGTAGTTGTTAACAGTGTCTACCTTTAATGAGTTTATTATCTAGTAGAAATAGTAATGTATACTTCTACTTTGTATACATTGTTTTAATTCCAAGCCTGCCACATACACACAATTATTGGATAAACTGTAAGATCATACTTAAATAGCTCCTGTTATGGTCATTGCAGGTATTAAAGAAAAAAATATATACAAATTACTTGGGTAATAACTCAAAATTTACTATATGTTAATTGTTATATTTTCATTATACATGGTAGGATTATAAGTGTTAAGGGAGGCACCAAGAAGATGTTATGAAAATTCAGCTAAATCGCAGCACCTCCTAAAAAATTGATACTATTCTAAATTTATTAATTGAGTATAATAGGGTGATAAATATTAGTCAGACTTGTACTGATAGGATATACTCCTTTTATCCTTTAAGTTTTCTATGTTCTTGTGTAAATTTCTACTGATTACAAACAAATGAAATAGGGAAAGAGACGCTGAAAGACTGGAAAAGTGAAAACAAAAGCAGGAAAATAGACAAATCAGGAAAATAACATAGTAGAAGCAAGATTAAATGTGGAAAAGAGACTAAAATAAAAGTATCAGTAGGATGCAGAATATTAAGGAGAGAGGAAAGTGTTAAAAGCAAAATTCAATGGAGTAAATTTTATTTTATTTTATTATTTTTTCTTTCTTTCTTTCTTTCTTTCTTTTTAAATACATTTGTCTCTGCCTCTCTCCCACCACTTTCCCTTGCCCCCTCCCTTCTTCCCTCCCTCAGCTCTTCCCCTTTGGTTTTGTCCATGAGTTCTTGCTATATGTTCCTTGACTTTCCCCTTCCCTTCCCTTTCCCTGCCCGCCCCTCCCCCCTTCCCTCTTGTCTCTGTTGATTTCTTTTCCTTTCAGTGTTGCTAGTCGTATTTTCCTTGCATCTTTGTATTGTTGGTTAGGTTCCGCTTATAGGTGAGATCATATGGTATTTGTCTTTTGCCCCCTGGCTTATTTCGCCTAGCACAATGCTCTCCAGTTCCATCCATGCTGTTGCGAAGTTTAGTAGTTCTTTTTTCCTTTCTGCTGCGTAGTATTCCATTGTGTATATGTACCATAATTTTTTGATCCAATCACCTACTGATGGACACTTAGGGTAAATTTTAAAGATATATTGGTTTAATCAATGATTTATGAATTGTACAACATCCAATCTAGCAGACAGAAAGGAGCCTTGAGGAGCTGTGCAAAATAAAAGACTTCTATAGGCAGAAGAGAGAGGGAACTAGGAAGCTGTGCCAGGTAAAAACAAGTTGGCTATGGCAAGGTTACCTTCCTTTAGGGGATGGCAGCATTCTATCTGGCAGATTACCTAATGAGTACCGATTAGGCAATTCTTGACTGACTGGTTTAACATTTCATTTCTGGGGGAACTGGAACTGCAATTAAATACCAGTTTGGTAAGTTTTGGTGATGGTGATGTAGGGTTTAGCATAAGCAACTCCATTTTGGGCCTGTTGTCTTGTTTTTAACAATAGAATGAAGACGATGAAAGAGTTACAGATGAAAACAGATGAGAGAAGTTATTAACTTATCTCCAGAGTATTTGCCTAAAATGAAGAAGGGAATCTGCATTATGTGTTAAAAAAGTAGGAACTAAAATGCTGATTACTGTCTAAACATTTTCAGATTTCTGACAATGGCAGAAGAGCTTTAATATCTGTTATCCTTAAATCCATCTTTATACATATTTATTTATCACTTATTTTTAAGGATAAAACATCAATGGCAGAGGATGAACATATACAAAAATAAAATATTATAATTGATATTTATAAGTGACTATCAATGCTGATTTTCTACCACTTTTTTCTCAGAACCCAACATTTTGGTGTATGGGTGGTACTATTTTCAGGGAATGGTAGCCTTTAAACAATCTCATTTCTCCTCAGTGTTCTGATTTTTAGGAATCTTAATCATTAAAAAAACCTTGGTGTTGTAGCATCTGAATTTTTACCACTATATCAATGATTACACTTGAAATTCATAGCTGAAATTTCTTCACTTGGAAATTTTTTTTTCAAAAAATAGTGAATTTATAAAATTACTAAAATTATGTATCTAAAAATACACAGATACATACAAACTACACATGCATACATATATAGCTTAACATTCAGGATCAATTGACTTCTGTTTACCTTTAAACATATACAATTAATGAGTAGGTTATATAATTTGAAATCCATTAGAAATATAATTATATTATATATTAAAATAGATTATATTTTGTTACCTACATGCAGAAAGACATTTTAGAATCAGTGTGTCAATATCTAAAAAGCCCCCAGCTTGTTGGCATTTTGATTGAGATTGCATTGAATCTATTAAAAAAAGTTGTGAAGAACTAATACTTAAAAATATTGGATATGGTGATTACCAGAGGGAAGGGGCATAAGAGCAGGTAGAAAAGGTTAAAGGGGGACTAAATAGTGATGAAAGGAGACCAGATTATGGGTGGTGTATATACAATACAATATACAGATGATGTGCTACAGAATTGTACACTTAAAAGCTATTTAATCAACCAATATAACCCAAATAAATTTAATAAAAATATATTTTAAAAATAAATAAAAATAAAAATATTGGGTTTTCCAATTCTTGAACACAATATAACTCTTCATTTATTTAGGGCTACATTAATTTACTTTATTACTGGTATGTTGTGTTCATCATATAGATCATGCTCCTATTTTTGTATATACAAGTTCTGTCCAGAAGGTATCTAGCCATGTAGTATGATAAATAAAGACATTTATTGAGAAAGATACAAGATACAAGTAACATTGTACATAGGACAATGACACTTCAGTCCCCTTCAAAATAGGCACCTTGGGACCTCACACAGTTCTCCCAGTCTCCATCAATTGCCCAGTCGTATTTTCCTGAGTCTCATTGAAGGTCTGAAATCTTTTCTCTTTTAAAGGTAATTTTAGTTTTAGGAAAAGCCAGAAGTCATTAGGTGCCAAATCTGGGCTGGAGGGGTCTGAGTCACTTGGGTGATTTGATGTTTGGCCAAAAGACTCTGCATGAGACATGATGCATGAGCAGGCATGTTTTTGTGATGAAGCTGCCAATCACCAGATACCCATAGCTGTGGACTTCTGAATCATCCCAACAGTTTCCACAGAACAATGTTCAAGCTTCACACAAAATTTGATGCAGATTTGTTGCTCCACTTGCTCAGTCATTTTGAATGCAATGGTTACACAGTACACATGCATTCCCACTGACTGGTACACTGAAGTCATCATGTTCATGCATGTGCATTCCAGTCCACTCTCCTTGGCTGCCAGTTTACATTGATGTCATGCAAATCGTTCTCATTATATTAACAGTGGCTGGACTTTTTCCAGAACAGACCTCATATATATCTCATTATTTCATTTTTTGGTGCTATTGTAAATAGTATTCTTTTTACAAATTTCAAATTCCAATTTTTCATTGCTCATATATAAATATGATTTGCTTGTATATTGACCTTATATACTGCAATTTGTAAAGTGTCAATTATATAATATAAATTCATATGTTAATTTGCTCTACTTGTTTTTTAAGGGAGAAGTTTAGGTTGTTGATTTAAGACCCCAACTCTTCTTTAATATAAGCAATTAATGCTATATTTTTTCTCAGTACTACATTAGACAAATCCCACAAATTTTGATATATTGTATTTTAACTTTTATTTAGTTAAATATATTTTAATGCATTTTAATTTGTTTTTTTATCCAACAGTTTAAAACTGTGTTATTTAATTTCTGAATGCTTAGCAGTATTCCACCTGTTATTTCTAGTTTAATTTTACAGCAAACACTTTATAAGATTTCTATTATTTTAAATTTGTTAAAATTTGTTTTATGGCTCAGAAATTGGTCTATTTGAAAGAAGGTGTATTCTGATTCTGATAATGTTGAGTAGCAGCTATAAAGTTCAGGTAAGTTTCGTTGGTTGATAGTGTTGCTCAGAACCTCTGTATCCTTACTGATTTTCTCTTTACTTGTCTATTAATCACTTTGAATAGAATATTGAACTATACAGGTATAAATAAAGATTTGTTTATTTCTCCTCTCAGTCTATCTTTACCCTTATTTAATTTTAAGGACTGTTGCAAGAGTGTATACATTTCAGATAGTTTTGTCTTAGAGAATTAACTCCTTTATCATTGTGTAATGTCCTTATTTTTCCCTGTTAACATTGCTTGTTATAAAGTCTGCTTTATCTGGCATTAATATTCCTACTGCAGCTCTCTTTTGTTCAATGTTTGCATGTATATATTTCTCTACACTTTTACATTTAACTTATCTTTATCTTTAAAGTAAGTTTCTTGTAAGCAACATATAATTGAGTCTTGTTTTTATATTTTTATGATAATCTCTATTTCTAATTGTTTTTAGACCATTCACATTTAATGTGATTATTGATAGGATTAAGAGCTACTATTTCGCTAGCTGTTTGTTAGTTGTTAAATATGTTTTGTTTCTTTGTTCCTCCTTTTTTAGTAATATTTATTTATATAATTTTATTTTGTGTACTGACTTATTAATTATAACTTCTAATTTTGCTATTTTCTCTAATTATATATGCATATATATTCATAGGCTGGTTATTTTTATATATTATATATAAAATAATTTTATTTTTTCTTTGTTTAGCTTTCTATGCTTTGTTTTTTTTTGCATAGGTTCAAGATTCATTTGATGTTATTTGTTTATATGCATATAAAAATAACCAGCCTATGCTGAAATACTATTATATTGCTATATTTATAGTGTAAGGACCTTATGACATTATATTTCTATTTTCCTCCTTCATCTTCTGTGCTATTTTGTTAGACTTTTTCATATGCTATATACACATAGGATATAAGTTCTTCTTTTACTTTAAACAGTGGTCTTTTAGCACAATTAACAATAAAAATAATTTTAATTTTTTTCTTTATTCATTTAGTTTTCTGTGCTCTTTGCTTTTTTGCATAGATTCAAGGTTAATTTTGATATTTTTGTTTATGTCTGAAAACTTTCCTTTAACAGTTCTGTTGGCAATAAGTTCCCTGTTTTTCTTGTGAAAGTCATCTCTTTTACCTTTGAAGGAAAATTTCACTAGGTATAAAGTTCTAGGCTGGTACTTTTTTTCTCTTTCAGCACTTAAATATTTCACTCAACTGCTTCTTGTTTGCATGGTTTCTGACAAGATGCAAGATGTCCACCATAATGAACATTCTTGTTCCTCCATACACAAGGTGTCTTTCCTACTCCCATACAGACTTCTTTCAAGATTGTCTTTGGCTTTCTGCACTTTTCACAGGATATGCTCAGGTGTACTTGTAGTGGGTATTTATGGTTTTTTTGTTTGTTTGTTTTTTAGTTTGGCTGTATAATGTGGAAAATTCTTGCCTATTAACACTGATATATTCCTTCTGTTCTTTCTTCTGGTTTTCCATTTACAACTACGTTGCAACTTTGAAATTGTTCTTGAATATTCTGGTTTTTTATTTTCACTTTTTTTTCTCTTTGAATTTCAGTTTGAGAAGTTTCTGTTATACTAAAAATGCTTTTCTAATTGTTATCTTTGTTGAAGTGGAACTCTGTCTGCCTTATTGGTAGACGGTGTATGTTAGATATTATGGAGGGTACTTCAGGTATGTGTAGTCTGCTGCTTTATGAGTCATAAAGTCTTTTCACATATATTCTAAAACAATGTCCATTAAATTCATGATTTGAGGAGATTTTTGAAAAGTAAAGCTAATAGAACTGAAAATTCTAGCTAAAGGGAATGCAGGTATTTTAATGTATTTAATAGATTAAATTGGAAATGAGGACTTTTCCTCATTTGGAAAAGTCATTCTTAGAGAATTATGTAGTTTTGGAAATCATGGAAATGAAGAGTAAGTTTGGGAGGATTGATGTCCATCTAATTTTCTTACTCAATGCACTCTATCCTGATGAAGATGGACAAATGTAGACAAATGTTTTTCCTTTCCACTTTTTGTGTGTGTGTGTGTGATAGAATGGGAAGCATCCCACAGTAAAAACTAGCACATTGGAGAAGGGGAGAAAGGCTCTTTTTGGAGATTTTATGATGGAAGAGGATATCTATTTACAGTATTGATGGCATGCTGAATAGGTTAATGGCATATTTTATTTTATCATTATCGTTATTACTCAGCTGGGTTGGTATTTGAACAACTTAAAATAGCTTTTTCTTTCATGTTCTTCATTCTACTGCAGATATTTATAAATAACCTTTGATGTGTGATGATTCTTTCTATTAAGCACTGGAATACAAAGATGAAAACATGAACTTTCCCCCGACCCAATTGGTTGATAGTATATAGTTCATAACTAAAAATTCTTAATTGTCTCTTCTTAGGTTCTTATGTTTATCTATAGCCTGGAACATATTTTTAATATCATGGAATTTGGTTTTTGGTATTGACAGTATAAAAGTATAGCTTTAATGCCAAACTCCAGAAAGTCTTATATTCTCTTTGTCTTTATTTCAATTTGAATATCTTCAAGCAGAGCACTTAAATAAATATTAGCTATTATAGTTTGAGGATTTCACTTTGACCTATATATTTGATTTATTGATTGTTTTTAGTTTGTAGTAATATGTCACTGATTAAATTCACATTGTACAATTCAGTAGCTGAAGTTCTTAGATTAAAAACACATGTGACTAAAAAAAAAAAGCATGTTTTATAGACATTTGGATACTCTGTTTTTTCATGGTTCAATAAAAACCTCAGCCTATTGAATTTCAACTCTAGTGCAAAGCTCATCTCTTTAGTTAAGCCTTTTTCAATTTGGCTATGAGCATCCTATTGCTGTGAGAAACTGAAAGCTCAGCATTTCTTTCATTTGCTGTTTTATACCTAATGTGTTTCCAGTGGCAATCGTAAGCACAACTGTTATTATGAATTTTATATATAAATATGTATCTTTGAGTTTTCCACAAACAGCAACAACAAACTAGTTTTAGTTTCCTGCAGTGAGAAACAAATATATATTCAATTATATCTACAAATTTTAATAATGGCTATATTAAGTTAATACTAATAACCTAAAATATTTTCTTAAATATATCTAAGAATAGCTTGAGAGTAAAAGCATGAAAGCATAGAAAACTACAATATGTAGGAAGCCAAGACATGGCTTTCCTATATATATCTTAAAGAAAGAAAATAACAATGAGATTTATTATTTAACACTTTTTCTACAAGAGAATTTGCGTCTCAAATATCTTTATTGTTCTGCAAATGTGAGTATGTGTGTAATTGCTTCACTTTACTAAACACTGTGTATTATGTTGTAGACTAAACTTGACCCAACTCTCTCATTGGGGGTCCAGTCCTTTTTATCCAATTGACTTTTAAACATCTTTTCCTTAATGTGTTTGGAGTAACTGAAATTCACTTTGTTTAATACTGACTCTTTCCACACAAAGTCTTTGCCACTTGCTTGATCCTTTTTTATACCAAATAAATTAAAGCCTGAGATTCATGAAAGATTCCACCCTTTGCATACCTGCTCAAGACCGAAAGCTCTACCCTTCATATATCACCAATTCTATCAATTAAATAGATTAAATAATTCTCTGCATCTTAGCACCACAGTCTGATTTTTGGCTTTCAACATTTCTCATCTAAATTTCTGAAATACCCTCAAACTTGTTCTTCTGGTTTAAAATAAGTGTTCCTACAATCCATTTTTCAAATTTTGACCTTGACTTTAGAATAAATGTAATATGCCAGGATTTTCATGACATGCTTTCACTGAATGCTTGTTTTTGCTTGTTAGATTAAAAAAAATGGTCATTTATGATGCAGATTTTAGTCTCATCCTCAAACTCTTTTCTGCCTCTATGTTTTTGCCCCCATTACTCTTTTAGTTGGTAATGTCTATCCACACATTTACTAACTTCCATAGAACTTTGTTTTGGATTTTGTCCCTCAGACACACCCTGGTATAGGTACTTCTTCTGATCTGTGAGCTCTGTTCACTTCCATGTCTACTTGGTATTTTCTGATCATCAGAAGGATCATGACAGGAAGCTCACCATCCTGTGATACAACTCCACCTTGAAGAGTCTTTTCTTAAGTCAACATATTCACTGGCTCTCTGTCCCAATCTCTCCTTGGTATTTTCTTTTTCTTCATAGCAGCTGTTGTTGGACATACTTTTATAATTAAACTTTTATTATTCTTCTCAACCCATTAACCTACATTTGTTCCTTTTCCCAGAGAGTATCTATAGTGGGTGGCATGCTAGACTAAATTATCCCGAAAGTCCCTTTTTATTGAGGTTTTTAGGTTTTCTTATTCTATAAGCTTTTACTTTCTGTCTACAATATTGTAAAGGAAAAAAGATGCAGAGTTGTGGTCACTATAATCTGGAACTCTCAGTGCCACCTCACATTGTTTTTCCATATGCATCAGCATATCAGTCTTTTTCTTGAGTCCTGTTAATTACACTTCAGATTTTTCCACCTCTATTATGACCTCCAGGCTTTCCAACAACTTTACTCTTAATAGCTTATTGGGTAGCCATTATTTTAGGAATTAGCCTTGATCTTAAAATAGTACCAGTTTCTTCAGCTTGCTGTGAGTTTATGTAAAGCAATGCTTAAGATGTTCTTAACATAGGCATTGAAAAATAGAAGGCCTCAATACATGTCATGCATTTTTTAACTTGTTAAAATGTAATGTTCTTGTAAAATGGAAATATCATGATTCTGCAATGACACCTATCTGTGGGGTGGGGCATATGTGTGTTTAAGTGTGAAAAAAGAAAGAAATTGGATGAAAGTAAGTAAGTATGAGTTCAGGGGATATAAATGAAACTGAGAAACTGAGCCTTTAAGTGTTTGAGCTTCAGTGGTCTCAGGGGTGTGTTTCATATAAGGTAAGATACAAAGACCTTCAAAGGAAACAAAAAATCATTTATGTAAGTGTTATAAAAATTCTGCTGCCTCTAGAACAATTATTAAGCTCTATAAGAATGTTTCCTTAAAAAATGAGAATATATTATTTTATATGTTTGAATATATGGGTAAAAGGCAATGAGAGTTCTGTTCTATTAGAAGTGAAAGCATTCTCTACCTATAGCTTTGATCACCATGAATCTGTGGCATATGGAGTATATTTGAGAAGAACATGTCTAGTCTCATGACGTATAGAATCTGCCATTAACAGATATGAGGGGCTTACTCTGTATCTATAGTTCTGCTGCCAACTCTACTTTAATCAGAAAGGTAGAAGTATCTCTAATAAAAGTTGTGGTCCAAACAGGTAACCAAATTAAAGATATGCTCACTTAAATTTGTTTCCTTTCTATATTATGTTCCTGTCCGTTTCTCTTTCTTGGTTTTCCAGGCTTGGATTAGAAATCTGGGAGGTATAGGCCAGTATTCTCCCACTTCTAACACTTTATATTTTATTCAGTTTTGTAACTGGTCCATACCTTAGAAACTTAATATGTACTCAGATTTGGACATCATGAAAACAGTAATTATAGATTTCATTTTACCCATAATTTGAATATGGAGCCTCTAAAAATAAAGCTTTCCTATACTTCTAATACTCTTTACAATCTTACTTGAGAAAAAAACAACAAATACATGTAAAAAAAATTGCAGCAAAATGAAAAGGATCTCTAACTATAATTTAGAGCCACATGAGTCTGTGGTAAATGGAGTAAGTTTAAAATGAAAATTGCTAATCCCAATGACTTCTTCTAGAGCCTTCCATTAAAAATAATTAGGGGCTTACTTTTGTATATCCTTTTCTATTTCCAAATTCCTCCTTTTTAAGCTATCAGAGCCAGTGACGTAGACTTCTACAATAAATCTTAATTCTTTAGAATTGTTTTTCATATTGGTTGTCATTCATTGTGTGATGATAGGAAAGGTAAATATCTCTTTTTTCTATCCCTAGGCATGTGTGTATGTATGTGTATGAGTTAAAAGAAAGATATGTATATGTGTGACTCAATACTTATTTTATAATTATTATGAAATTATTACTATGTGAAAATAAATTAATATATTAATTTTAATCTCTAGAAAAATAATATGAAAATCTCTCATTCCCTCCTTTTACAAACAAGAAGACAAGGGTCAATGGGGATAAATCAGTTTGCCCAGGGCCACCAAGCCAGCAAATGTGAAAGCTGGTAGTCAAACTCAAACCAATATATATGACTCTTAATATTGCATATTCAATATTAACACGTTGTTATTGAATCATATAAATTGAACATGGAAGAAAGAAGCCTATCAAGGGTACAGATATTGGTGAATTTAATGTAGTTTTTGGAAAATTTAGGCTAAGGAAAGTGATTAGGAAAAAGTGTTAACAAAATAATTGAGTAAAATATATTTTAGTTTATCCCTTGCAAAGTAAAAGTGCCTAAAGTACTTGCTTTAGTTGCAACAGAATCCTGTATAGAGATCGTTTGCTGCTTATTAAGTAAAATTACAAAATTATTTAGTAAGAGGTCAGTTTGTACAAAGGTGGTAGAAACGTGGTAATTTATGGAGAGAACATCATTTCAATATTAACTAATTTTCTTCTTGGTATTTGCTACCGTGTTAGTGTTTTTCCATTGTAACATAACTAATAGAGAGAGTGCAGGAAGATGAATTTTATATATATATATATATATATATATATATATATATATATATATATATATGCAATATTTGAGGTATTTAGAGACAGGACAAAGCAATTACTCTCCCTTGCCTTACCTTTTTTGTTTAATAACAGATTTCTTCTTGATGTAGAGATAATCTTGATCATATACTAGAACAAAAGATAAATATTACAGATAAAATAAAGGAAATAGTTGAATATTAGAGAGTGATCTGAGACCTATACTTGGAAAGCATTCAGTTTCTAACATTCTGCTACTGAAGAAGGCAATAATAACTAATGCAGTTTGTCATTTACACTAGAAAGGATTATACTTCACTCAAATACTGTAGCTGCAAATAAAGGAAGCAAGACTATGTACTCTGTGAAAGTATGGGTTAAATAGTAAAATTTTCACTAAGAGCCTTTGAAAACAATTTTATTACAATAGATTCTATTCTGATTATATGGAAGTTGTAATATGATTAGAAATTGAATTTAGAAATTAATTCTTATATTTGGACAAGTAAGTATGACTAAACATTTTATAATGAAAGACACCATGCTTTAAATTCATAAATCACTACAAAACTTAAGCAGATACCTAATATCTATCTACATGCTATCTAGGTACATTATAATATAACTTCTGAAAAGAAATGAGAATGAAAAAATCTTAAACAGAAAAAATTATAAGACAAAAACTATCAAAATTTATGTAAGTAGTAAACTTATCCTATGAACTTATGAAAAACTTGTAAGTAAAAAGGCTAAAACCTACTGAAGACAATAGAAAAGTAATTTCAAAATCTAGCAACTGCAGATTTTAGATATGAATTTATACAACCTTAAAAATAAAGTTTCCCAAATAGTGCGCAGTGGCATACTGGTATGTTTAGATCAGCATTTTGACATCTTGGGAACTTTAGTCACTATTAAAAAATTAATGAGATTCCCACCACCACAAAGAGTTTTGTTTATGTGAATTATATTAATATTTACTGTTTTAGAAATTAAAAGTGAGAAATTTAAGAAAGTATTTTATTATATTTAATTATAATAAATACATTAATGTCAACACAAAACATTTTTAATGAAAAAAGTACATTTTCCAAATAAGAAAACTCATAGGAATAGCATGATTGTTATAAATTTTAAAAAATATCTCTACTGTCTCGTTTAATTGAGGAGAACTTGATTATCATATATGATTTTTTAAATTCAATCTGTTGCAATACAGTGTTTAGACTGAAATGTAAAAAGAAAATTTGGCTTCACACAAATATGTATTTGGAAAAAGAGACATATTTTAATAGTTTTTCACATAACTAGAAATATTTTTGATACTACACCAAAACTTGACAGATGGCAGTTTCTTAGAAGTTAGCTTCAATGTGGGATCTTAAACCTGTAAAAAATGTTTCATATTCAGTTTAATTAAACTTTATTGATCTAAGATGTCAAATGAATATTTTATTCATGAAAGCTTTTTTGATGTCATGCATTGATCAAATAGAAATACTGGTTTCTTGAGTTATACAGATCTTCCAAATGTTGATACTTTTCATGATACAACATAAAAATAACATTTGCTAAGATCACCACTCCTGTCATGTGAAAAATCTTTAACTTGTAAAAGGCTCTTCCTTTGCCTTATTGTGCAGGATACACGTTTTCAAAATTTTTAATTTTTGCTTGAAAGCTTAAATTTCAGCATTGGCAACAAATACTGTGAGTTTTTCTTAAAATTAAATGCATACTTCATTTATTTTTGAGAAAAGTGTTTGCCAAATACCTGACAAAATAGACATATTTTGTCATGTATTCTTTCTTGTAAAAATATATGCAATGAAAAAAGCAAGTAATTAAGTCTGTAACTCAAAATAAAATCACAGAAGTGTTCTTTGAGACAAACACTATACTTTTGATATAGAGCAGGCATGCTCTATATATGTCTTATTTTGTCCCACAGAATATTTTTAAAAATGTACTCAATATTGATATTTAATTAAATAGTATTTTTTTGATTGATCAAGAATGTTCGTAATTGAAACTGGATATTGTCTTTTTGCTTTGTGTGGTGGTGAAAAATACAATGAATACAAGCACCACTTGATGTTATTGCTTTAACGCATGCTAAGATGCCCAAAGTTTGAGCCATTGGTGTTTTCGCTTTTGGTAGTGCATAAAACCACACAACAAAGGGAGCAAGTGACACTTTATGATTATTATGAAAATAGGTTTTATTTTCTGGGCTTATGAAAAAGTCTTGAGAATTGCTCAGGAGCAACAGAACACATTTTGGCATCTTTGGGTCTAGAGATAATGTGTTACAACTTTGGCAGTGATAGAAAATTGAAAATTATAAAAATAATTTAAAAGTAATAGATACAGCCTTACAAGGTTGTAAACATTTTATAAAATCTAAAATTCACAGATATGGAAAAATGGTATGGCAAAAGACATAAATTAGTGAATCAGATTATAGATTCCAGGGTCTTGAAAGAGATTCAAATTTATTCTGCAATAAAATAAATGAAAAAATGGCATTTTAATTGGAATAAAAGATGTCTTATTTAGTCTATGGTGTTTTATAATTGGTCCTAGATCTGGTTGAAAAAAAAAATATCATATACCAAATAAGTTACAGAGTGACTTAAAAATAAAAAATAAAAAAATAGTTAAAAAGGAAAATTAAGCCTATATTTGTGAAAATTTTGAGGGGATCTTCCTAAATAAGTCTAAAAAAAGCCTATACATAGAGTTGGGAGTTCACTACAAAGTAAAAAATAGTGAATGGCAGGATGGCATAAAAATAAATATAAAATACCTCATTTATTAACATTAATAGATAAGAAGTTACTACAAATTAATGAAAAAGACAAACTACCCAATAGATCACTGAATTCTCTTAGAGATTTTTCATGCTTTTGTTACATTTTTTATTCTCCAATACTTAATATTCCTCACACTTTAAATTATGTCTTATATCTAATTGTTTTTCTAGTTGTTTGTTGCTAGTGTCAAATGTAAATGACTATAATAATTTTACATCTGGTTCTTTTTGCTAAGTTCTCCTATTACAATAATTTGTAGATATTTTTCTACCTTGGAACTTTAATTTATTCTTGTCTTATTGCATTGGCTTAGGTTGTCAATAAAATGTGATAATGCACATTTCATTTTTTATTCTTTTTTATTGACATTATAAGACATATTGGCTTTATTGTTAAAAAAACAAAGGATGATTAAAATTATGACTATGATTTTTTTATTTTAATTTATTTTTTCAAATACATTTGTCTCTGCCTACCCCCCACCACTTTCCCTTGCCCTTTCCCTCCTTCCCTCCCTCAGCTCTTCCCCTTTGGTTTTGTCCATGAGTCCAATTTATTTATTTTTAGACGGAAGGGAAGGTAGGAAGAAAGAGAGAGAGGGAAACATCAATGTGTGTTTGCCTCTCACACGCCGCCTACTGGGAACCTGACCAGCAACTCAGGCACATGGGAATCGAACCAGTAACCCTTTGATTCTCAGGCCGGTGCTCAATGCACTGAGCCACACCAGTCAGGGCCGATTTCTTGTTTTGTAAACCAATGATTTTTAGGGCCCTTCTATTCTTATGTTTTCTTCTGTATATGTCTTGCAATAGAATGTTAAGAAAGATTATAATAAATACTTTTATACTTTTTTCTTTTCTTCTCCTATTTCCTGTAGTACAGGTTTTCTTTATTTAGATATTATCCATATTTGTTACATAAAGATTAATTTTCATTGTGGATTATATTTTATGTTAATACAATTTATTTTGCTTAGACACAATTTAACCTTATTTGATGGTAATTTTGTCATCATTTTAAATATTTTTAAACATACACATTATTTAATGTTTTTAGAAGAATTTCCAGTGGGAAAAACAGAAGAGGACACCATGTAGTAGGCAAGGGGAATTACAGAGAGGCGAAATTAGTGTCATGGATCACACTGATTTTTCATTAACATACCTATGCCTTTAGTTACTAGAAATAGTTTTTGTACAAATTACTGAACTTCTCTAAGTCTCAGTATCTTCATTTTGAAACTGAAATAAAGATAATATGTAACTCATAAGCTGATGTGATAACTGAACATGTTAAGCTACCTAAATTATAGTTCTTGTATATAGTACACTATTAATTATTAGTAGCTTATGTACTGTATTTTAGAATTTGAAGAGGGATACAATTATGTAAGGCAGATAGAAAAGAGATACTCTAGGAAGAGTAAATGGTCAGGGCAAGCATTTTAATTTGTAAAACAAAGCATATTTAATAAATATCCTTAGAAAAATCTGTATTCAAGACATGCAGAAATAAAAATATAAATTAATTAGGAACTGTTGAGTGATATGCTGAGTTTGCTTTTTATTTTGTCATACTTATTAAAAAATATTGACCTTTAAAATGGTATACTTGTACTATGGGATATAAGCATAATGATGGAAAATATATGTATTTTTTGCTACAGTTTATATCTTGACTATCTTTCCAAAAAATTTGTAATGTTTTATCAAAGACTGGTTTTAGATGTATATTTGTTTTATATTATCTGAGTATCTGGCTGCAGAGAAGCATAACCTGTGTCCTAAATGCTGAGTAATGAATAAACTTAAACCCTGTTTACTGAGTTGAAGCTAGAAATTGACCTTATGGGATCAATTATTAGCTGTCTGAAGAAAGGAGCATTTGAGATAAGCTGGACAATGGATTAAAAGATTTTAAAATATTGACTAGTCAGTACAATTTTAAAATCAGGAAAAAAAACCAAATTCTAAGAAAATATTTTTTTAACTAGATACCAAGGATTATTATATGTAAAAACATACACACACATCCATATTACTCACTTAGCTGAAATAATCTTGCCTCATAGTAAAATACTGTTAGCATTTTAAGTCTAATATTTCTATTGTTGATTTTGATAGTGCTCATTAAATCACCAAGTTGTCAAAACTTTCTGTCATTTATGTGCAATAGCATATGTAATATTAATGCAATAATTTATAGTACAGTGGAAAAATTGAGTATGAAAATAACAGTATTGTTGTAATAGACATGATGGTTTCGAGGCAATAGAAAGCGACACTCTGAAGAAGGCCAGGCTTTTGGTGGATATCTTATCTTTCTATTGTCAGATTTGCACATCTGTGTCTTGAAGGGTCTACAAGACTTCTCTTCACTATGCTCTCCTTGTATTCTTTTTTTATGAGCAAGAAAACATCAGTTATTCTGTACATGCAGTATTTTAACATTATAAAGGAGTTTAAAAGTTTTTAGATAAATTTCATCATAAATATTTTTGGAAATTCTCATGTCTCATACCTTAGAGACCGGCTTTTTTCAAAAATGTGTAAACTAAGATCAATAATGTTGTGAGTTGACTGTCACACAATTCAACAGAAAGTCATTGGACAGATTGGTGTGAATGTAAAAAGAGGAAAACTTTTTAGAGGAGAATAGTTATAAAAGTAAAAAAGTTTTTACTTTTTAACTTATCAATTAAACATAAACATTCATTCTATAGATATACTTGGGCAAATATTCCTAGGGATATGAATATAGACATGAATGCTCATTGTTGCCTGTTGTAGCAGACTAGAAATGATTGGGTTGTATAGTATTAAAGGTTATGTTTTTAAATATATAGATGTAGGTATGTGGATATTGTTACATTTGTTGACTTATTTTCCTATATTGCTTTCGTATCACTGTCTCATTAATGTTGTCTTCTGACAGGTATAGGCCAGGTGGCAATCATGACATCATGTCTCTGCCTGAACATGAGCAAACAAAACTCCAGCATCAAAATCTATAAAATGGGTCTCAATAACCTGGAAGAATTCAGAACTCTTTATGTCTGCAAAACAAAACGATGATAAATTGGGGTTGGACGAGATAAGAAGTTGAGATCTTTAGTAATATTCCTGAAACAAAAATCAAAATATCCTCTTTACACAGTCGCAAAGCCAGCTTAAAAGCCCAGGACCATTGACTTTTAGTCACCTTGGGGTTCATTTGAGAAATACTTCATCACCAATGTTCTTAATGGCACAGGGCATAATATTATGCAGAAAAATCTGTATGTGGCATATTTTACTGAGGGAAATTTTGTCAATCGGAGAGTGCCTGCAATGAACAGAATAGCTGTCATTTTCCTGTTGTAAATACTTATGACCTTAATTTCATATAGCTAAATCATGTCACTCATTAGGATCTAATGTCATGTAATGCTCTACTTCAGGTAGCATTCTTTGGAGCTCTCACAGCAGACTGATCTTTCTCTTATGTAAATGGATGATTAAGCGCCTTTGTTTTATTGTCTAATTGTAAACTAACCATTCAATATGTATGGATTTCTTACAGCAACACTTTAGAGAATGAGGGCTTTTGCATTAGCAGTATTCGCATATTACTGTTCAGAGCAATGGCTAGGTATTGATGAGCTATCACCCACTGCAGCTCTGATAACCTGCTGATGCTCCATTCTTTGAAATGAACCAATGTTTTTCCCTATTAACTGTTCAACCTGGCAGTGTTTTTTGTTACATTTTCTTGTGGGTAAATAGGGCCATCTGTCTGGATTAAATCTCATCTGCCTTCTTGCACTGATCCTGACACTCATTTTTATTTTTACATTTTAATATCTCTGAAATTGAGATGTATTTCATAGTTGATGAGGCATTATAATTGATGTCAACTAGGAAGATGTTGTGGTCAAAGCATGTGAAATTCTTCAGCACAAGAAAAGAAGCATGAAATCATTTTATATCGTATATAACTTAGTGCTTAAAATCTTCTTAAATGTTTACCAAATTAATATATGCACATGGCTTAAAATAAAATAACAGACCATATTATGAAAAACATTATTTTTGGCTTTATACCTATATCTTTAAAAAAGCACTTACCTGCTCTTTCTTGATTTATGAATTTATTGTTCATATACTCCCTGCTATAAATGAGAATTTTGTGTTTATACTCTCATTCTTTTTCCAGTTTAGTTCCCCAACTTTCCTTCTACCCTCAGTTCCATGTTTCTATCATTTATACTTCAACTTTCACATTGCCAATGTTGCCTGCATTTACATTATATTTCATAGCTGTAATTGATGTATCAAATCCTTATCTCTTGATCAATTTTCTCTCAACCCCCAAAAAACTATAGTAAAAGGTGTTTACATGATGGTAATAGAATAAATACTATTCACTGCAAATCCTGAGTAGAATGCTACCATTATATGTTATTTTCCTTTTCCATAATTAAGATTTTTGTGCCAAAGAATATTAATATCAATTTTTTTCTTTGTACTTCACCCATGTTACTTCAAGTCATGACAAATTATACTTTGCCTTTCATGCACAGTGTTAATTTTAAAAAAAATTATGAGTTTTTGATTGTCATTCTTTGTTCTTCTTGGGAGAAATACACCTCCTTTCTTACATCTGTGATATCTTTTATCCATTCAAATTTTGCTTGGAACTCCATTCCATTCTTCTTGAAGGTCACTGTTCTAATTTGGGCCATTTGTTCTATACCATGATTTTCTTGCCCAACATTTAAAAATTTTCCTTGAAACTTCTGGCAGTCTTTATTCTTTGTTATTATGCTTTATTTGTATTATACACATTCATTATAACCTCAAATTTTTAATGATTCAATATCATCTCTAAAATCTTTTCCCATCCTATGTTACCCTCCCATTTTGTTCTGAAGACTGAAATTCTCTCTTCTTTCTCCTTTCTGAATTAGATGTTTACTAAGTCTTTTGCAAAGTTGTGACTTGCATTCACCTATTTTCTGTATTTTATGTCTTTATTATCATTTTTGTTTTATTTCAATGCATCTTCAAGTAAATTTGCAGGAGAAGATGTGTTAAAAGTTAAATTTTCTGATTTTTTTCATGTTTGAAAAAAACTGCATTCACCTTTAATTGAAAGCAAGGTTGAGTTTAGAACTTAAATTTATTTTCATGGATCTTTGATCATATTTTTTCAATACCTTCTAGCAAAAAATATTGCCGGTGAAAAGTATACTGCCTGTTTGATCCTTTTTTTCTTTGCAAGTGATCATTTTTCTTTCTCCAGATTTTAATACTTTGTGTTATTCTTTGGGTTTAGAAATTTCACATTGCAGTTTTTAAGTGTGTCAATTTTCATTTCATGTGCCAGTTACTGTGGGTAATTTTAGTTAGAAGATTCCTGATTTCTTTCAGTTCTGGGTCATATTCTCCAATACTTTAATTTAAAAAAATATATTAGTTTATTATCTGCAGTCTCTCCTTTTAAGATTCCAAATATCGATTATTGAATCCAATATTTTCTTTAATATTTTAAATATAATGTTGTTCTGCATTCTTGGAGATTTTTCTTTGTCTTGATCATTGACTGATTCCTGTAATCATTATTTTTGTACTTATAACTTGAGTTATTCAGAGTTCTTTCTTGTTTTCTCTTTGCTGTTTTCCATTGCTGTTATGGCTGCATTAACTGTCCAATCTTTTAAAAAACACTAACGTTTTAAAATTATTTTTACCCCAATTATTTTATATATATTTTCCTTCTTTTTCACCTATTATCTCTCACTTTTTCTTTTTATTTATTTATTTAGTGTATTAAAAACTTTAATACATTTCAAATCTGTTGTTGGCATGTTTTCTTAAGTTATTTTCCCAATTTTAAAGTAAACGAATGAGTCTCTGTTGCAAAGACACCAGGCAAAGGACATATACTCACACACTGCTGTTAGGAATGTAAATTCATAGTCTCTGGATGGAAATTTAGTAGCACATTTCAAAAGTCCTAAAAATGACTTTGACCCAGAAATTTCACTTGTAGTAATTTATATCAAGGAAATAATTAGAAAACTGGTTAAAGGTGAATGTGTGAGATTGTTTATTGCAATATCCTTAACATAGGAAAAGACTAGAAACAATATAAAACTCTTAAAATAGGAAAATAATTAAATTTTGTTATATATATACAATGAAATACCAAACAACTGTTACAAATGATACCATAGATTTTTATTTATTGACATGGGAGAATGTTGGCAAAATTTATAGTTATTTCTTCAACAAAAAATTGAGCGTGCTCTTCCATACTCAGGATATAATCGAATACAGTTTGTTTTTCCTATTTGTACTTAGGGATGAGTCAATAACTCTGAGATTTATGTATGTGAATCCTTGTTGACTGACAGATCTATTTGAGGTATATGGATACTTAGATACTCCCCAAATATCTTGGATACCAAAGCCCATATTATCTATCCTAATTCTCCTGTAGATAGTTTCTTCCATTTGCTTGGAAAATAAGATTTTTTCTTTATTTTTTTAACCTTCAGTGTAAATACCAACCTGTAGCATGCTTTCTTCAATGCAGTAAAAGCTGCATTAAAGAAAGTCAATTAATTCTCCTGTTTTCCACACCACCTTTCCTTTCTGTTTTCAAAATACATGAATTTTCAAGCTCTTAATCTTTTCAAGGTATGACTAGCGATGTCTGCACACACTTTGGCTGCTGCCTTCTTTGTGGGTGTTCTGGAAAGTTTATTTTACTCTGTGTTTTGATTAATATTTATCTACTTTTAAAATTCCAGTGGGGAATATTGAAATTTTTTGCTTCCATTGACCCTCTTATAGTTTCCTTATTGTTCTGAGCTTATATCTTTTTATTCCTTTCTTATCATTGCAATAAGTCCTGAGAAAGATAATATAATCTTGAATCAGAACATCAATATTGTAATTAAAAATATATGAATTGATTAGATAAAATACATGACATATGTTGTTAAATGGACTTTATTTTCTTTAATACATATAGTATTAATAATAAATAGAAATAAAACAAAAGGCAGCCTATGGTGGTGAGTAAGGGCATTATCTCTATGAAGAAGACCTGGAGGCAAATCCAGCCTCAGGCGATTCAGTGATGTGTGACATAATAACATATTTCACCTCTCAAAACTTTGTTTGATCACCTACTAATGACATATATAGTAGAGTTTACCCCACAGCACTCTTTTGAAATTCAAATATAATTATGCATATAAAGAACTTCACATGGGATTTTGTGCGTGGTACACAATCAGTAAATGGTAACTATTAGTCTTACCAATATTATTAGCAAAAAAATAAAACAGAAAAAATGTTATTACCTGATCTAGTTTATCACTTTTATTTTTGTAAGCTTGCTTTAAGAGCTCGTCTATTTAAAAAGAAAACAACGATTTTTTTCAGAGTTGTTCTATTGTCAAATATTTATTGAGAGATAAAAAAGGGAAAAAAAGGAGCAAGTATGTATCTTTAGGAGCTATGAACTATTGGAAGAATAAACCCGCAAGCCTACACTTACAGTTCTGTGTGATGAGTACCATAGTGTTTATCCACAGAGCGCTGTGGAAGGACAGAAAGGGAGCTGACTAAGAGAGACAAGGTCAAAGGGCTTCAGTTTAGCAATTAAGCCAGTCAACAAGCTGGTTAGAGAAACTCAAATGGGAAATGTATGTGTGAAGGTTTCAAAAATTTAAAAGTTCATCAATAAACTTAGAGCATTTTGAGCTGAATGACAGCAAATGAACAAGATTAAAATGGCTAAAATAGAACTGAGGTATTAGAAATGGAATATGTAGGTTACAATACTTTCAACTGAACTTGAAAAAATTCAAGTGAGTAAATGTATTCTCCTACATGGAAAGACATTAGTATTGATAGTATCACAATTTGCCAAAATTACATCTCGCTTTAGTATCTATCAATTTCTAATATTTCTCCTTTATGTTCTCTTTCTCTTTATTTTTCTTATTATCCCTTAAGCATTATGCATGTTACTGCTCAGCCAGACCCTCAGGGAAAGCGTGTTGCTGGTCCCTATGTTAGCCCAGCTATCTAGCAGTAAAGGTCACCATCTCATTCTGTTCACATTTTTCAAATGTACTCAGCAATTCTGCAACCTGACAGGGAAATTGTCTGGCAAAAATTCAGATCCTGACAATAACCATGTTAGGTGACATGAGTAAGCACAAAAAAAGTAAAATAATTCCATTTCCAGATGGCTATTGAGCACCCATATACATGACAACAAATTATTGTCATGTTGGCACTTTTAATATGTCTATACTTGTCATAGCACTGAAGAATTCACAGACCTGATTCTCTTTGAAGTCTTTGCTTCAAAGAACAACAACAACAACAACAAAAATTAGAGTCAGTAATCCCTGTCCTAGGCTGGTCCCAAACAAAAACAAAGTTGGTGGACTTCAAAGCAAAAGCCAACTGCCCATCCACTGGAAAGAGAGATAAACGAGAGCAATCATGTGCCTTTCACAAGAGTGAGAATGAGAGTAAGAAGTGTCCAAATCAATTCAACTCAATCAGCAATGAGTTAAAAAAAATCATTAAACTTAGTCAACTGAAATATAATAATTTACATCAAAGAATGAAAATGACCAAACAGATCTTTTAGAGTACTTCCAGAGTCAACTGATCACTGACCTGAGTGCCATCAGTAAAATCTATTTAATAGATATTGCCAAGAGTCAAGTATCTTAGAATATATGAAAGGGAAAGAGCTTTACTGGTAGTGTTTTCTGCATCAGGACTGTTGAGGAGGTCAGTAAAGTTGGGAACTGGAGAAAGTCTACTACTCTACCAGTTTGCAAATGCACCAGAAAAAACCATGTTCCTGTACTGAATATTTTTCTTTTGAGTGTTTGCCTGCCTCTCTTCTCCTTCATCCAGAATGCTTTCTGTCTCCATCTACTCTCAGTTGGAACAGGTATTGTATTTAAATTAACAAACAAAATGGAGAAAAGGTCATCAGCAATACATGCTAACTTAACTGTGGGGACCAGTAGAGGTGTTTTTAAGATGATGCTGGGGGACAATACTGTTTGTCAACTATAATTGAAAGATTAAAAAAATTAAAAAGATAATATTGGAAGGATTCATATCAAGCCTAATCTATTAAATGTTTTTACTTAATGATCAGGTAGAACAAAAAACAGTGTTACATATTCCTCAGCATTATTAAATTGTATGGTGTTTAAACCATATAGAGAGACAGAAAATAAATTAAGACCAATAAATTTAATATGGACAAATAAAAAATAAATATAGACAAATAAAAGAAAAAGAAAGGAAAATTTAATATTGAATGAAAACTCACAAATTCTTACACAGTTAAACTATTGACCCCAAAGTCCTGCAATACCTCTTTGTTTTATAACATGATGGAGTCAATGAGATATCATCTCACACCTGTCAGAATGGCTATCATTAATTAATCAACAAGTGCTGGCGAGGATGTGGAAAAAGGGGAACCCTTTTGCACTGCTGGTGGGAATGCAGACTGGTGCATCCGTTGTGTAAAGAAGTATGGAGATACCTCAAAAAACTAAAAATGGATCTGCCTTCTGACCCAGTGACTCCACTTCTGGAAACATATCTGAAGGAACCCAAAACACTAATTTAAAAGAACATAAGCATCGCTATGTTCATTGCAGCATTATTTACAACTGCCAAGATATGGATACAGCCCAAGTGTCCATCAGCAGATGAGTGGATAAAACAACTATGGTACCTTTGTATAATGGAATACTACTCAGCCATAAAAAAGGAAATTTTAGCCTTTGCGATACCACGGACAGACCTGGAGAACATTATGCTAAGTGAAATAAGCCAGTTAGAAAGACAAATGTCATATGATTTCACTCATATGTGGAATTTAATGAACAAACTGAATTGACAAGAAACATGGAGACAGTCTCATGGATGAAGAGCAGGATGACAGCTGGCAAGTGAAGTTAGGGGATTGAGGGATTGAGCAAAAAGGAAAAAGGACTCATGGCTGGGGGGAGGGAGGTATAGGGCACTAAATAGTAATAGGAAAAATACAATAAAGATTAATTAGAAAAAATAAAATGATGGAAAGACAGTAGCAGTCAGTAATTAAGTAAGGTTCTAAGAATTTTGGGTCATTTAAGTGGATCTGTATTAAATAATTTACTTGCATATCTGTCATTCTAAAATATGTTGGTTCACATGGCAATTTAAATACTTTTAATATCCTAATGATAAGTTAATCCTAGTGTTTCAATAATTTCCTAATACTCTACAGTTCTGAAAAATCTCATAGTTTTCCAAAATGTGCTGCAAATTCCAATGTGAATCAAGTACAACCATGATAGTATTACATATGTTTAAAAATAATGCCATTGTTGCTGTGAAAAATGATTTTTTTGAAAAATAATTTTACTTGTATAAGGCTACCTGAAAAAAGAAAGCTATTGGCAAATTATGCATTTCATTACATTGAACAATGTAGTTGCATAAGTTGAAAGAAACTTATTAGATTCAGACAAATTGGGTTTAGATATCAAAGTGCGGAGCTTGTGTACTGTGGTTAACAACATATATTCAGAATCATTACGGAGTAGGAGGGGTAAAAAGTTTGGCTTCTCAATCTGTTAGTACAAATTTGGGAAATGAAAAGATACGTTAAATTTGAGAGAAGTGCTGGAGAAGTATTGAAAGTTCCTTTGTGATGTATAGTGTGCAAGGGAAAGGAAGAATACTGCTCTAAGCATGGAATGATAGAAAGGCTTCGGCAAAGGATACAACAAAAGAAATGGGTGAGACACAGAGCCAGTGTTCAATGTCAAATTACTGGTATACTGGTCTATAAATTATTTGTGACAATGCCAGCAGAATAAAGAGTAAAAGCATTCAAGCAAGAAGAAATGTAAATTATAAATATATTGTGAGTTTGGTGAAATAGAATAATATTTTTCTCTAAGAAAAAATAAGAACTGTACTGAAAAATTCGGTTGAGTTGGGAATATTACCATCTTAAAAACAAACATTTCATATTAAGGAGAAATGGGACCCTTTGTTGATATGATTTCTACAACTCACATATACTTTTAAGCAATGCTCTTTAATATTTGTCTTAAAAAAGAGTAAGACCCAGTGTGAGAGCCAGGAGGGTCTGTAGCTTTATCATAGCTGTGATGCTTTCAAGCTAAATTCTAATGATTAAACAGATGAGAATGGATTGTGACGCTTAAAAGAACTTTACAACATCACAACAATCACACGTTATGGTGTCAGTGCACACTTCTCTCAACTCCATTGCAAGTCATTACTTAGAGTTCCACAGATAGCATTGGTATAGGGCTAGTGTAAATGGGATAATTAGATTTTGGTAGAAAAATAGCAATAAAATTAAAATGTAAGTTAATATACTTGAATTCTTGAAAAACTATATTTTATTGATTTAACAGTAATCAGTAGGAAGCCAAACAATTAAGAAAAATTAAATTAAGAAAAATTTATTTCTGGTTGCATTTTGCAAGAACTCTAGTAAGTGAATGTCTTTTATAAATTTCCCTATTTGAATTTGAACAGATGCCCTTCATTCATCTGGTAAATATTTATTAAGCAACTACTCTTTGCAAGGCACTCTTTTAAGTAAAATCAAGGAGACAGTGGCAAGTACATATTTACATACATTATTTCAGATTTCTTTACTTAAAACAGTCTCCCACAAATCATTGAATAGTTTTCCAGGGGTATCTTTATTCAAAATACATTTATTCAGCACACTTATTTTCAACAAGAAAATATCAGAATATGATCTAACGCACTCATGGATCTCTAAACTTAGTTTTGTGTTGTGTTGTTTTGTTTTTGAAGAATCTCATATCAGTGATTTTCTGAAAAGTTGCAGATTCTGGATACAAAGGCTTTAAAGTTATCCACATAGGGAAATGTCTCTTTCATAAATAGTACCTATGATTTTTAGGGGATCCTTTTTTATGACTATTAATTATGGGATTTTTTTTCTAGTTTTTAAATATGTAAAATTTTGGGATACTTTTTGTGGAAATCTGCTGACTTCTTTAAGAAGGCTTAAGAAGAACATCCAAGTTGATCAATGGAGAAAAATTTCCCATATGAGAGAAGTGGCTGAATCTCATAACTTTGACTTTCCGATTCCTTTTTATTTTTATTTTTATTTTTTTTGCTGTTCTTGCTGTTCTTACCATTTTTCTATTTTTCAAGAAAACCCACCGGTTCTCTTACTACATAAAACATACCAGATCATCCAAGGTTAGCAATGGGGGATAGTAATATAAAGTTTGAATTTTTCCCTCTATTACCGATATTTGGAAATCAGTGTTCAATTTTATTTTTATTTTTTATTTTTTTTAATTAATTAATTTATTTTTTGAATACATTTGTCTCTGCCTTCCCCCCACCTCTTTCCCTTGCCCTCTCCCACCTTCCCTCCCTCAGCTCTTCCCCTTTGGTTTTGTCCATGAGTCCTTGCTATATGTTCCTTGACTTTCCCCTTCCCTTCCCTTTCCCTGCCCCCCCCCCTTCCCTCTTGTCTCTGTTGATTTCTTTTCCTTTCAGTGTTGCTGGTCATATTTTCCTTGCTTCTTTGCATTGTTGGTTAGGTTCCGCTTATAGGTGAGATCATATGGTATTTGTCTTTCGCCCCCTGGCTTATTTCGCTTAGCATGATGCTCTCCAGTTCCATCCATGCTGTTGCAAAGTTTAGTACTTCTTTTTTTCTTTCTGCTGCGTAGTATTCCATTGTGTATATGTACCATAATTTTCTGATCCAGTCATCTACTGATGGGCATTTAGGTTGCTTCCAACACTTGGCTATTGTAAATTGTGCTGCTATGAACATTGGGGTGCATAGGTTCTTTTGTATTGGCGTTTTGGTGTTCTCAGGGTATAGTCCCAGCAAGGGAATCGCTGGATCAAAAGGCAGTTCCATTTTCAGCTTTCTGAGGAAATTCCACACTGCTTTCCATAGTGGCTGCACCAGTCTGCATTCCCACCAACAGTGGACTAGAGTTCCCTTTTCTCCACAGCCTCGCCAGCACCTGTTGTTTGTTGATCTGTTTATGATGGCCATTCTGACCGGTGTGAGGTGATACCTCATGGTGGTTTTGATCTGCATTTCTCTGATGGCTAGTGATGCTGAGCATCCTTTCAAATGCCTCTGGGCCCTCTGTATCTCCTCCTTAGAAAAGCATCTGCCCAGGTCCTTTGCCCATTTTTTGATTGGATCGTTTGTCTTCTTGGAGTAAAGTCGAGTGCGTTCTTTGTATATCTTGGAGATCAAACCTCTATCTGATGTATCATTAGCAAATATATTTTCCCAAATGGTTGGCTCCCTTTTCATTTTGCTGATGTTTTCTTTAGCCGTGCAGAAGCTTCTTATTTTGATGAGGTCCCACTTGTTTATTCTTTCCTTTATGTCCCTTGCTTTAGGAGACATATCAGTGAAAAAATTGCTGCGTGGGATATCTGAGAGTTTCCTGCCAATGTTCTCTTCTAGGACTTTGATGGTGTTGCGACTTATATTTAAGTCTTTTATCCATCTTGAGTTTATTTTTGTGTATGGTGTCAGCTGATGATCCAATTTCAATTCCTCTTTCATTAGATGTCACATACCAAGGTTTAGGCAGCAGTAAAATGATCCATAAGGAGAGACTAGAATAAGGAATCAAATAAAAAAGCCTCTAACTTTTGGCACTGAGGGCTTGGCTTCTTAATTTCAGCCTTTCTAGTGGGTGTGCAGTGGTATCTCATTGTGGTTTTAATTTTCATTTCTTTGATGACTAATGAGGTTGAGCATCTAAGCACATGGTAATCAGCTGTTTGTATGTCCTCTTTTGTGAAGTATCTGTGCATGTCTTTGCCAATTTTTAATTGGGTCTTTTGTCTTTTATTGAGTTGAGATTGTAAGAGTTATTTATGTTTTGGGAATAGTCCTTTGTCTAATGTATGCATTGAACATACAGTTGCAAATCTGTGGCTTACATTTTCATTTTCTTAACAGTATCTTGCAAAAGGCAGAATATTTAATTTTGGTGAAGAACAAGTTGTGAGCAAGCCATGACACAGTGCAGGTTACCTCCTGCATTTCTGGAAATTTTAGAGTTTTAGCTTTTACATTTAGGATTATTATCCCTCTCTGAAAGCTTTGAAGGTGGAGAAAATTATCCTACTTTTAACAGTTTGTCAGTTTTTTAAATTAAATCTTTTTAATTGTTATTCTATTACAGTTGTCCCAATTTTTTCCCCTTTGCCCTCCTCTACCCATCCCACCCCTATCCCTCTCCTGCGGTCAATTCCCACACTGTTGTCCAGGTTCTAGGGTCATTCATACATGTTCTTTGTCTAGTCCCTTCCCCTTTCCACCGTTATCCTTGTCAGCTTCCCCTCTGGTCACCTTCAGTCTGTTTCATGTTTCCATGCCTGTAGTTCTATTTGGTTTGTTAGTTTATTTTCTGGATTGAATTCCTCTTATAGGTGAGGTCATATGGTATTTGTCTTTCACCAACTGACTGACTTTATTTAGCATAGTATTTTCCAGTTCCATCCATGCTGTCAAGAAAGGTAAGGAGTTCCTTCTTTCATTTTATGCCATTGTGTAAATGTATCACAGTTTCTTGATCCACTCATTTACGGATGGGCACTTAGGCTGTTTTCAGTGCTTGGCTATAGTATATAGCACCACTGTGAACAAAGGGGTGCATAAGTTATTTTGAATTGGTGATTTGGGATTCTTATGGTATATTCCCAGGAGCAGAACCACTGGGTCAAAAGACAGTTCCATTTTCAGTTTTCTCAGGTAATTCCATACTGTTTTCCACAGTGGCTGCCCCAGTATGCGTTCCCACCAGCAGAGCATTAGACTTCCCTTTTCTCCGCATCTGCGCCAGCACTTGTTTGTAGATTTATTAATGATGGCCATTCTGGCTGATGTGAGGTGATGTCTCATTGTGGTTTTAATTTGCATCTCTCTGATGGCTAATGAGGTTGAACATCTTTTCATATGTCTATAGGCACTCTGTATTTGCAGAAGTGTCTGTTCAGGTCTTTTGCCCATTTTTTAATTGGATTGTTTTTCTTCCTGGTGTTGAGTTGTATGAATTCTTCATGTATTTTGGAGATCAAACCCTTGTCCGAAGTATTACTAGCAAATATGTTCTTCCATATGGCCGGTTCACTTTTCATTTTGATGATGGTTTCTTTAGCCATGCAGAAGATTTTTAGTTTGATATAGTATCATTTATTTTTTCCTTTATTTCCCTTGCTCTAGGAGATATATCAGTAAAAATATTGCTATGTGGGATATCTGAAATTTCCCTGTCTGTTTTCCTCTAGGACTTCTATGTTGTCATGACTTATATTTGTATTTTATTCATTTTGACTTTATTCTGATGTATGGTGTAAGTTGGTGGTCTAGTTTAATTTTTTTTGCATGTACCAGCCCAGTTCTCCCAACACCATTTATTGAAGAGGCTATCTTTACTCCATTGTATGCTCACGTCCCCTTTGTCAAACGCTAATTGACTGTAGAGAGTTGAGCTTATTTCTGGGTTCTCTATTCTGTTCCATTGACCTATGTATCTGTTTTTATGCCAGTACAGACTATCTTGATTACAGTGGCCTTGTAGTGTAGTTTGATATCAGATATTGTGATCCCTCCTACTTTGTTGTTGTTTTCAAGGTTGCTGAAGCTATTTGGGGTCTTTCTTGGTTTCATATTAATTTTTGAAATATTTCTTCTAGATATGAAATTTGCCATTGGTATTTTAATAGGAATTGTGTTGAATCTATAGATTTATTTGGATAATATGGACATTTTAATGATGTTACTTCTTCCAATCCATGAACATGGTATATACTTCCAATTTTTTTTTTGTATCTTCCTTAATTTCTTTCTTCAATGTTCTATAGTTTTCTGCATACACGTCTTTTATATTCTTGGTTAAATTTATTCCTAGGTACTTTATTTTTCTTGTTGCTATAGTAAATGGGATTTTTTCCTAGTTTCTTTCTGATATTTCATTGATGGTAGGCAAAAATGCCATCAATTTTTGAATATTGACTTCGTATTCTACTATTTTGCCAAATTCTCTTATTAGATTGAGTAGTTTTTTTGTACAGACTATAGGGTTTTCTATGTACACTATTATGTTATCTGTCAGTTTTACTTTTCAATTATGCAGTGCATTAATTCTTTTCTTTTATTTAGTTATTTTAAGCAAATTGGAAGGGACACTTTTATGCTTTTATGACAGTTTAGCCATTTGATGCTCACTCTAAATGCAAAGTCTGATGCTTTGTAGCAAGTTTTACTTATTTTTAGAGTAGTGCTTCCTAATTTTATTATTGTAGTAATTTTTAAATTTTTAGAAAAATGATCTATTTCATTGTTAATGTCAGAGTTATTAGCATATTCTTTAATAAAATATCTTATATTTTCCTCTATTAAGGGTATATTGATACATTATGTTCCTCTATTCTAAATTTTTAGTTTTTATATATTTTTTAGATTGAGTACTGTTCTCTTTCATACTATATTTGTAAGATACTCTCTTATATACCCATTTACTACATCCGCTGTTGCCACTTACAATTTAAATAGAAAAATAAGATATTTTTTGCAGATCACTTTTCATTAGAATGAGCTAAGAGTGAATCAGGTGCCATTTCTGTATATCTCATTTGTATAGGCATATATATATATATATATATATATATATATATATATATGCCTTGGTTTTCAATTTATGTGTCACTTTCATGTTGAAAAAATATATAATTTATTTTTGAGAAAGTAGTGCTTAATCATTTTTTCAATTCGGGTGTTAGCATTCAAACACATTTCACCAAATAAATCAAGTGAAATTTGCATAATTAAACATGATGTAGGGTAAACAGAAGTTAAGAATCAATAAGAGGCTCAGTTTGAGATCTCATCATAAAGTGATTTGCAATACATTTTTTCGTTTTTCAATGTACATCAAACTCTCTTAACAGGTAATGAGATTTTAGATTCTTGAGAAAATGATGAGTGTCCTGAGACGTTTAAGTGTATTTATTTCCACACATTGTTTAGAAATTAGCTTAGTCCGCACAAAATGATCTCTTGAAAGCAGGATATGGCTTGATGGTGGAAAAATTGTTGTTCTTTTTTAATTTTATAAAGTGGATCTTACTAGTGAATAAGAATAACACAAGTTTTTATGATAAGTACTAGTGAAGCAAAATAACATGCCTAAATAAAAACATTAGGTAACCCAAATAATTCATTATTAATTCATAATTTTTAACTACCACATAATTTAGAATTTAGAATTGCTTTGAATATCTTTTCTCAAGTTTTAAAATGTATTTTTAAATATAGTTGACATAAAATATTACATTAGTTTTGTTTGTACAAAATAGTGATTCAACATTTATAAACTTTACCAATTAATCATCATAGTAAGTCTAGTGACTCTCTGGCACCATAGATAGTTATTGATATTGTTGACTAAATTCCCAGGGCTGTACATTATATCCCCATGATTGTGCTTCTTAATCCCCTTCCCTCTTTCGTACCCATCCCTCACCCACCCACTTCTTGCAATCATCAGTTTCTTCTCTGTAGCTATCAGTTTGTTTCTGTTTCATTTGGTTTGTTCATTTGCTTTGGTTTTAGATTCCACATATAAACAAAATTATATGCATTTGTCTTTTTATGTCCAGCTTATTTTACTCAACATTATACTCTCTAGGTCTGTTAATGTTGTTGCAAGAACAAGATTTCCTTCCTTTTTTGTGGCTAATATTCATATACATATGAATATACATATATATTCATATTTATATGTTCTGTCCAGAAAAAGTCCAACCGTTGTTAATATTATTAATATAAAAAGAACAGTTTGTGTGCCATTGATGTAACCTGGCAGCCAAGGAAAATGGACTGGAATGTGCATGCATAAACAATGATGACTTCACTGTACCAGCTAGTGAGGGTGGTAGATACCATTAAGTGAACTTGTGTACTGTGTAGCCATTGCATTCAAAATGACTGAGCCAGCAGAACAATGACTCTGCATCAAATTTTGCATTAAGTGTGAACATCCTTCCCTGAAAACTGTTCGGATGATTCAAAAGGCCACAGCTATGGGCAACTGGTGATTGGCAACTTTACTACAACAATGCACCTGCTCATGCCTCCTGTCTCAGGCAGTTTTTTTGTGAAACATCAAATCACCCAGTCGACTCAGCTGCTCTACAACCGAGATTTGGTGCTCTGCAGCTTCTGGCTTTTCCCAAAACTAAATCTCTTCCCAGGGTGAACTGTAAGTACTTGAATTTATGGGAAATAACTATCACCTGCAGTACTGAATTGTTTGTATTTGTGTATAGAAATTACATTGATCTTGTGTAAAGGCCTGATTAATTTGTGTCTCAGAGCATTGTTCTTTCTGAGGGATCAGAATGAGTATTGGGAATATGCTCACCATTCTCAGCATATGGGGTTTTGTAATATATAAAAGACAGCTGCATTCTCACTTTGTCTAGTCTGAATAAGTATGTTTTCAGTCTTTTGTTCCCAGCATAAAATTTTCTGGACTTCATCTTCACTGTAGTATACACCCATTATAAAAATAAAACTATGCCTCAGGAGGAAAAAAAAAAAAGGGGAGAGATTTCAGACTGTTGATGAGATTGAGGAGAATACAATGGGGCAGCTGATGGAGATTAAGAGAACTATGACTACTTTGGTGACTACTTCAAAGAAGAATGTTTCCTCTGTACAATGTTTGTTGTATCTTATATCTTCTTCAATAAATGTCTCTATTTTTCATAGTATATGGCTGGATACCTTCTGGACAGACCTCGTATGTGTACCATAACTTCTTTATCTATTCAACTGTTCATGGACACCTAGGTTGCTTCCATATCTTGGCTATTATAAACAATGCTGCAGTGAACACCGGGTTGCATACATCTTTTGACTTGTTTTTGTTTCCTTTGGATAAATACCGAGAAGTGGGATTGCTGTGTCATAAGGTAGTTCTATTTTTAACTTTTTGAATAACCTTCATACTGTTTTCTATAGGGGCTGCACTAGTTCACAATCCCACAAACAGTGTAGGGGGATTCCCTTTTCCCAGTCCTCAGTAGCACTATTTATTGTCTTTTTGATAATTGCCTTTCTGACAGGTGTGAGGTGGTATCTCATTGTGGTTTTGATTTACATTTCTTTGATGATTAGTGGTGTTGGGCATCTTTTTTATGTGTCTGTTGGCCTTCTTTGAAGAAATGCCTATTTCCATTCTTCAGCCCATTTTTTAATTAGATTGTTTGTTTTCTAATGTTGAGTTGTATGAATTCTTTATATATTTTGGATATTAACCCCTTATTGGATATATAATTTGCAAATAATTTTTTCCAGTTAGTTGGTTGCTCTTTTACCTTAATAGTTTTCTTCACAGTGCAAAGCTTTTTCATTTTTTATTATCCCATTAGTTTATTTTAGTTTTTGCTGCCTTTGCCCAAGAAAAGATATCAAAAACATTGCTAAGATTGATTTCAGAGAATTTATTGCCTATGTTTTCTTCTAGGAGATATGGTTTCAGGTCTTACACTTAAGTCTTCAATCCATTGTTAGTTTATTTTGATATATAGTACAAGAAAGTATTCTCTCTCTCTCTCTTTCTGGATATATCTGTCCAGTTTCCTCAACACCACTTATTGGAGAGACTTGTTCTCACTGTATGTTCTTATCTCCTTTGTCATTGATTAATTGACCTTATAAACATGAGTTTATATCTAGGCTCTCTATTCTATACTGTCCATATATACTTTAGTATAATAAAGGCCATATATGACAAGCCTATGGCTAACATCATATTCAGTAGTGAAAAGCTGAAAGCTTTTTCTCACATTAATTATTTTTGACATCTATTTCCCATCCACATGTTTGTCATTTCTCAGTATTCTGTTTCTAAGAATCCAATGGAAACAGAAAATGTAGGAAAGTTATTCTTGTATCTTATAAAAAGATATATATTTAGTTTCCTGAGTTTTTGTAGTCTAATTTAAATTTAAGTAGAAGAGCCTCGAAGTAAGAAAGTGATCGAAGTAGTGATGTTTTTGTATCTCCCTGGTTTTTCTTCTCACCCTCAAAATGATAGCATTTCAGTTCATAAAACAGCAAAAACAAAAGCAACAACAATCAAAAAACTAATTCCATATGATCTCACCTATAAGCGGAACCTAACCAACAATGCAAAGAAGCAAGGAAAATATGACCAGCAACACTGAAAGGAAAAGAAATCAACAGAGACAAGAGGGAAGGGGGGGGCCAGGGAAAGGGAAGGGAAGGGGAAAGTCAAGGAACATATAGCAAGGACTCATGGACAAAACCAAAGGGGAAGAGCTGAGGGAGGGAAGGTGGGAGGGGGCAAGGGAAAGAGGTGGGGGGAAGGCAGAGACAAATGTATTTAAAAAGTAAATAAATTAATTTAAAAAGTAAATAAATTAATTAAAAAAATAAATAAATAAAAAACTAATTCCATAGATAACATTTAAAAAATAAAGTGACAAAATAAACTCCCAAATAATAGTGTTTAGGGTCAATCTACTAAGAACCATAAGACTCAATTGTGCAGGAGGAAATGTAAAGAGCAAAGAAAACTTGGATGACCTTGAATGACAGATAATCTGACAGCAGTTCACAACAAATGATATTCCCCAAACTGAGAGTTTCTTCTCAGTGTAGAAAGCATGACGAATCTACACAAGAATAGCAAAGTCTATGTAGGCAGCGCAGGGTCCAAATCACAGGTGAGTTCAAACAGATTGGAAGAGGCTAGACAAAGCCAGGCAGCATGATTCCAATTGATTATTCTGAAACTAATAATGTAAGCTGACTCCTAGAACAAAGCTGTATTTTTAGGGGGAACTGCTGGAAGTGGAATCTAAATTGAATAGGAAAGATTTTATGGGCAGGAGAAAAAGAAGAGCCAGGTAAAATAGTGTGTATTTAAAAAACATGAGAAACTCACAGAAGGGAAAAAACACTGTTGTTGAGTAGTTAATCATAAGCAGTGGAAGAATAATCACAAGAATAAGCAAAACTATCCTAAATGGCCCTTTCCCATAAGAGTATAAAGACCCTCAACTCAAATCAAGTAAAAAAGGATTGTGCTTGAATCTTAAAATATTTATTATTTAAAACAGTAATAGTAATGAAGAAAAGACTGGTTTATAGACAATGACAATATAAAGAGCAACATGCCTCCCAAGAGATAAAAATTTTAACATAGTAATTTAAAATACAAAAATTAAGATATAAATAAGATGAATAAAAAACATAATTAGAAAAATTCAGAAGCGATATGGTAAGATATACAAAGACTTCTCACGATAGCTGATTAAGTTCTGTGAAAATTAAGAATCAAAGAAAAAGTATTTCAAAAATAAAGACTGAACTAAAGAAACACTGGAACAAACATAATGTTTAAGAAGAAATAGAAGATGAAAAGACGGAAATATCTTTTATTTAATTAAAAAGGATTGGGTAAATAGCTAAAGATTTGAGAGAAAGTGGGAGAAATAATCATCATCTATCTGTCTATCTATATAATCCAAAGCATGTGTAATAAATTTGTCTGACTAGAAAAATAAAAAACCAGGAAACATACAAATAACAAACTATTAAAATTATAATTCAATAAGTAAACTTACATAAAAGATACTTAAACTGGCTTTTGGAAAAATCACACTAAATAGATAGATTCAGAAGAGCCAATACCAGAAAAACTGTGTTTTTAATGAATAAAATAAAGTGGACAAATCTTTTATAAGGGAAAGGACAATCAGACTTACATCAGATTTTTAAAGAGCAAAATTTTGCCAGAAGAAGGAGGAGTATTATATTGAGATATCCAGAAAAGAAGATCTTCAAATATAAAGACATGCAATGAACATGCAAGAAGTTAGGAAACATTTTTTTTCATGAGCTCATACTAAGCTAAAGAAATTCAGATAACCAAAAGACTGGAGAAGTATTAGGATAGGCACTGGTGGCAAAAAGTCAATATATACTTCTTCTTATAAAGAAATAAAATGAATGAGTAAATACTATGTTATAATATGTACTCTTGGTAATGTATATACCATATAATATATATTGTATAATATATATCTAGATATACTATAATACATGCTCTAATAATGTACAAACAATATAACTTCTAAAAATGGGGAAACTACATAGAAAGTAGATTAAGCTCACATCCTGTTTCAGATTAGGTGCAGAATGAGAGGAAAGGGAAGATTAATATGACTAGTTAATTTCAACATGCTCATAGCTGGGAACTAAGATAGATATTATAATAAAGGTGTAATAAAGGTGACCATTAGGATAAAAATGCCCTATTTGTATTATTGAAGGAATAAAAAACAGTTTCATGTTCAATATATGTATACTGCTGTTTACAGTTGGAAAAGCAATAAGGGGTATCTCTAAACACTTCTATGGAGGGTTCTCCAGATTATTGTAAATAAAAAAGAGCACGATGGAGAAAAAGACATACAGTAAGCTGGCGTATATTCAGAGAGCTACCCATCTAACAAAGGTGGGTGAGTATATGTGCCTTTTCATATTAAATGGAAAGAAATATGAAAATAAATTGTAGAGAGTATAGTAGAGGGAAAAGCAGCAGAAACTGGCTTTTCTTGAAAGTAACTTATTTTGTGGATAGTACTCTTAAACATTGTACTTATTTTACATGATTATAATTTAGAACAAAATTGACTTATAATTTCTAAGAATTAAGAAAAGGTGGATATAACTGCATATCAAAAATTATTTTAAGTTACCATACTTCAAATGGTATAAACTTGAGGAGAAACAGAGAAAAAAAATAAAATTCTTGTATTTTCATTAGTAATATTGTTGATATAAATGTTGGTATTGTAATTCTGATGTTGTTATGTTTGTAGTGTGTGATGAAGCAAAAAAAATAAAATGGAATTAGGTTGGTGCCATTGAAAATTGAGATTTTCAGGTTGGGAAAAAGAAGAAACATATACAAGAATAAAGAAGTTAAAATTCCAAAAATTCTGAATTTAAGTAGGCAATCCCAGTGAGAACTCAAGAAATATTTTATCAAAGATTGTTAATTTCCTGTTCACTTTCAATGAGAAGTTCTAGAAACAACAGGTCTAGAAACAATGACTAACCATAGTGCTCAAATTATGGTCTTTAAACATTAAATTTACTAAAATAAACTAGGACTTCTTTGAGAAATAGATGATTTCAGATCTAGGAATGTCTAACATGCATCTGGAGAATTTTTTCATTACCAGGGGAAAAAAAAGCTATCAAAGATTTCTGAATTTGAGTCAAAGGATCCATCCAGGAGCCAAATTATTTAGAATCCACTGACCAAATTTGGGTCAATTTGAACATGAATACAATAACAATAGAAATTTATTAAAATATTTTAAATATATTTTAATCCATGAGTTTACAGTGCTACTTTAAAAGCTCATTCACACATTTAAAGGATACCAGAGAACCTTTCATTATTTTTGGAAACCTGGTAAAAAGAGGAATCAAGAATTTGTCTGGCCTTCCTTTACTGTACAAATAATAGCTCAGGATAACCAAAATAGCTGATATGGGCAAGAATATCTTTACAGAGGCAAATCCGATAATTGGGAGGTTTGGTGGAAATGTTAAACAATGTAAAACCCAGCCTGTGACCCAGTTTCTTGAAAGAGCAAATTGCAAGAAAAAAAAAGGGTTGGAACTTGCCACATGGCAGAAGGGTGGTTTCTCAGTTTTCCAGTTCTACTCTCTGCATTGCCAAATGATACACATGAATTTCCCTGCCATACTGGGTTTGGGAGTAAATATTGAGGATTTTTGATCTATTACATTATAGAACATATTGGGAGGTGGCACTGTCGGCTGTGCCCTGAAGTAAACAGAATGGTCATATAGACTGGCATCTGTTTCATGGATACCTGGGGAGTTCTGGCAACCAGCTTTCTGATTGACAGCATATCAAGAATGAGAAGTCTGGCCTAGTCTTCAAAAACAAAATATCTTAATTAAAAGTAGCAATCATCGAACGAAGATTTAGGAAAATATACATGTAAGGTCAAGTATCTTAAGAAATCTCGTATTTTCTAATTATGTTTACATAAGATTTCATACTTTATATTAGATATTTATAGAAATGAAGTATTATATCTAATTTTTGAAATAAACATTACATATAAAAATAAATTTTAGCTTGCTTCTTTGCTACAGTGTTTTATTGAATACTTGATTTCAATAAGTATTCAATAAATGACATGATTGAAATAAGAGATTTATCAAGCGGTACACAAGAGCAGACATTATAGTTAGATTGCACAGAACTTGTTTTTTATATTTTGAATTATACTTATTTTTAATGCACAAGTAGAGCATAATCAGTGGCTATACCAGTCTGAACTCCCAAATCACAATGGCAAAAATAGTCTTCTGGTAAAGAGTTCCTGCAGAGTCTGAAGTCATTATTCTGATTTTTGTTTTTTGTTTTTTTTTAACCCTTATTCTAGAATATTGTCTAATCCGGAAGATACTACTAGGGCATGTTTTTGGAAATTGATTTTCATAAAAGTTAATTGGTTACTAGAAGACAAGGAAGTAAGACAGTGACAGCTCCTAAATCTCTTTATCATGAAAACTTGGAACAACTGAACCAGATGAGAGATTCAAAAACAAACAATAAAGTAAGGAAAAAAATCCAGGAGATCTCTCTTTTGTAAAATACATGTTTTGTTTTGGAATAATGTTTAACTTAGAGAAGATGCAAAGGTAGTACAGTGAGCTCCATATCCCCTACACCCAGTTCCACCATTGTTAACATCTAATATTACGATTTGTCAAAATAAACACTGATATGAGTATATTACTATAAACTACATTCCAGACTTTATTTGAATTTCATCAGTTTTTCTATTAATGCCGTCCCCTAATGTGTTCTTTCTGGTTTACATTGCCCATTACTATATCATAGTTGGTTGTCACATCTCCCCAGTCACCTCAAGTCTCATAGTTTCTCAATCTTTGCTTAGTTTCATTACTTTGACAGTCTTGGGAGGTGTTGGCCAGGTGTCCTGTAGAATGTCCCCTTTATCTGGGTTTGTCTGTTATTTTTCTTGTGATAAAATTAGAGTTGTTGGTGTTTGGAAAGAATACAACATGTCCAACACTCTTCTTGTCATGTGATATGGGGGTATATGGTATCTCCATGACATCACTGGTGATGTTAGCCTTCATCACTTGGTCAAGATAGTGCTTGTCAGGCTTCTGCATTGTAAAGTTACTATTTCACCTATTCCCAACTTTATTATTTGGAAGTGAGACACTGACCTAGTTCACTAACAAGGTAGTAATGGGTGAGGATTAAGCTTCACTGAGCATATCTCTTTTATCTAACAGGTACATTTTCACTTAATTCAATAATTGTTCAATTATTGATGAATACTTTTCAATGAAAAGACGATAATTTGTAGTTCCTTTCATAGTATCTCTTTGTGCACTTACCCCATATAAAGTCAAGAGAATGACTTTATCTTTGATTAACTCTGTACTGCATTGACAAGCCTTCCTCCACTTATCATCATGCATCCATATTTTAAAGTAGTTACATTCTATTAACATCATAATTAGTTTAAAATTGTTGTGTCATCCTTTTAATGTGGGTCCAGAAAATCTTGGTTAGCCAAATATTGAAGAAAGACACAGTGTTATTGCTCATATCTTCTTTCTCTTCTCTGTTCTCTCTCTCTCTCTCTCACACCTCCCTTCCTCCCTTCCTTTCTCTTCTTTGCAATGGTGTTTCTGCAGTTTTCCACCCTGGATAATTTACAACCCTGGTTTACTGGCTAGTTTAAAAAAAAAATCTCCCATTGTCATCCTGCCTCCTGATTTTCACTCCTTACTCTGTGTTTTTTATTGTTTATCTTCTTATGATTCTAGATCCTGATTTTTATTTTTATCTTCTCCATTTAGAAACATGATTCTTTTGTGTGATCATTGCCCTTGGCATTCTTGACTCTGACTCCAAGTGTCACGTATTTTACTAGCTCATATAAACGTGTTGTCAGCCTTTGCGGAACCCTGGCACAAAATTCCATGTATGTAGTTCATGAAATAGCTAAGTGTAAAGATACATTTAGAATTATGGAAATGTTAGAATGGAAACAAATAAATTGAGTCTTCAAGATGATCGTGGTGGGTCTGGATTCATGGTGCTTCTGAGGAACGTTGGCAGTAGAATTTGGACATCGGATACAGCACAATTCAAGACTTTCTATAGGATTAATTACTTCATTTGTAGGCAACTCCCCCTTGGCTCTCTTGCGCCTGGCATGTGGCATTGCCTTGACCAGATTCTAATTTTTCCTCACAGCATTTTTCCAGCTTCTGTTTCACCACCAACTGACACAATACTTTATCTCCTTTTTAGTTCAAAGTGAGAGGAGGAAGGTGATGGCTTATAAACTTTCTGAAATAGTGCATACAGCCCATAGCACTTAGCCCACCTACGCACTGGCTCTGAGTCTGGGGGAGCTTTTCCACTTGTCTGTCAGCTGTCGTTATGCAACAGCTAAACTGAGTTTAGGAGGTTCCTCCTTAGCAGTTGCTAGAGGAGAAATAAGTTCCCCTTATAAGGAGGAGCAGACTGAGCAGTAATTATTACAAGCAGCCCATCTGTGCTGGCATGGATGTCTTTTTCTGACAAGCATCACACACTGTGGATGTCAACGTGGAAAATTCTTCTATGGTATCCATTAAATGTCAATAAGGCAGACATGTCCAAATGCTAGATATTTTTAAAGATACAGAGAATACCCATGTCTGGAGGGAATAAACAGAATGTTACACAAGGTGTGATTTGAGGACTACTGAAATGCCTTCCATCCCCAATATTTCTTTTTGTTTTTCTTCTACTGGACTATTTTCTCATACTCTTGTTAATGAAATTTATCTCCAAGAGTACACCTATCAATATAGTAGTAAAAGCTTTCTGACAGAGGGAGCTACTGAGTACTCTTTCTTATTTTTTTTTTCTTTCTTCTTCTGCAACCATATTTTTTAGTGCTTTCTTAGATAGTGTTTATCATATACCACTTTATTTACTAATATCTTTCTAGTGTGAGAACTTCTGAGAGCAGTAACTTACTTGTCCATGTATGCTCAGAATTTTATTACAGTGCCCAGCACATATAATTCACAATTAATATGTGTTGAATTGAATGCAATGAAAGAATAACTAAAGAATCTGTAATCCCACACTAATGCATTTAACAAGAATCAGTTTAACAGATTATCTAAGCATGCCTAAAGAATGAGACAAGTGCAGGTATGTTTTGATATGCTTCAGGCATGTTTAAAATGCTTTTACAATCATTGGTATGGCAGGAGGTATTCAGAACTGAAAAGCAGTTAGGGGGAGTCAAAATAAAAAAAAAGATGGAAAATATTTCAAAACAAGTGAAAAATTATGAGGACTTGGTTTTACTGGGAATTTGCAAAGTCCAGAGATTAAAATATTGAAATAGTTTTCCCTAAACTTTTTTTTAATAGTTCAGAAAATCTGTACCAACAATCAACTCCAATGAGAATAATCAGTATTGACAATTCCAGAGGTTCAGCCCATTAACAAAGTTAAAATAGGGCACTGAAGAAAAAGAAAAAAACAGGTGTAAAAGATTTCCTGAAATACAGGGTAAAATTGACTTTGATTTTCTTTTGACTTATTTTGGTCTTACTTTTGTTCTTGCCATTGCTGTTGCTTTAAAAAAGGGAGCACACCCATAAGCTATTGTGTCTTTCCAAATTATGAGCCCAATTAAAGATTATTGGCATGTCACATAATTATTTCAACAAAAAGTTAAGACATGCAATTACCTTTTGCATGTCAGATGTAAGAAATGTTGTTACTATGAATAATCTTTAATTATTTAATAGTGTTATGCTCGATTAATATATCATTAACAAAATTTGTTAATTAATGTGCTGGGTGAAAGAAGGCTCCTATTAAAACTGTGTGGGCTAAGATATGATATAAAAGAACCTCATTTCTGTTAAAAACTTGTACTCGTACAAGTCTGTTTTGTTTATTTCAAAGTGACAATGTCATTTCAGTGTCATAGATTTTGTACCTTTGGTAACGATTCATTTATTTTTTTTAATAAAAATTAATCACAGGCAGGAAAATACATGTGCATGCTTTTGAAATTCTTTGGAAAAGCCTTCACTCACAAAGAAAGTGGGTAAAAATGGAACATCTTTAGTCACCAATTATATTTTTGACATTGGAGAGCTCAAAAAGTACACAATATTCTGTTGAAAAGGAGCTAATATTTGATGTTAAAAAATCTTTTCACTAGCTAACATCTCCACATTTTTTATTGAAAGGCAATGCATTTGCATTTATGGGATATTTTTAAAATTTATAAAATAGAAAATAAACTCTTGTAACTTCAAGATATTTATCTCTGACAGTATCATAAAGTGCTTGGAGAAACGTAAAGTGAAATCAGCTTTGTAGAAGATAATTTATTCTTTATTTTTGAAAGAGACTTACTTTGACCCCATGCTAAGTATGGCTTCTCTTTATGTGAAAAGGAATCCCAAGGACTTTTTCATTTGTTTGCCAGTAAGTTCATAGTAGTTAAAAAAAATGTCAAGGGATCAATAAAACATCATATTACAAATACATTGTCTTTTTTTCTATTATCAACCTTTTCAAGAATGGTCAATATTTCCTACTTATGCTTCCACCCAATCTTAATGATATGCTTTCTATCCCTGCTACTTCATTAAATTTTCTCACTAAAAAATTCTTAATTGTCTGAACTAGGGACCCATTCATTTACTTCATTGTCCTTAATATTTATGTGACATGGAGACTTCAGCTCTTTTGGAAAATATCTTCTCCCTTGGCCCCCAGGATAATATATGGCATCATCCTTCTATTTCCCTGACTGTCCCCCCTTACAGATAAACACACTTTCTTTTTCTTCTCTTGTAAGGCTTTTCACCAAAGACTTTAGATGCATTATCTAATTTACTTCTCACAATTCTATAGGATATTCTCAAGCTCACATTTGTGTTTTCCTAATACAGTGACACTGCTAAAAACTCTGCTTAGACTGTCACTTGTTGGAAGCTGATGTTCCATGCTTTCATTGTTCCCTTGACCAACACATGTGGAGCTTGGAGATCAGCAAATGCTCTGAGCCAGTAAAGTGGTAAATGTAGGGTTTACTTTATTGTGTTTCCTTTCTTTTTGGGAATCTTGGTATTTCAAGTTCTAACTGCCTTGGTACTCTGAGATATGTAATTTTTTTTTATGGTGGAAAACAGTTTTATTCTTGGTGACGTATTTCTGGGTGCAAATAGTTCTGCTCAGGATGATATATTATTTTCTTATTACATCATTACCTCACAATTTTTTTCTTTTTGTTTTATTGTTGTTCAGTTACAGTTGTCCTCGTTTTCCCCCCATTACTCTCTCTTGTCCTACCCACACTCCACCTACCACATTCAATCCTCCCTACCCCTATTGTCTTTGTCTGTGAGTCCTTTGTACATGTTCCTTGACTTGACTCTTTCCCTTCTTTCTGCCATTATCACCCTCATCCCTCCCCTCTGGTTACTGCCAGTTCTTTATTTCCATGTCTCTGGTTATATTTTGCTTGTTTGTTTGTTTTGTTGATTAGGTTTCACTTATAAGTGAGATCATATGATATTTTATTTCACCACCTGGCTTATTTCACTTAGTATAATGTGCTCCAGTTCCATCTATGCTGTTGCAAAGGGCAGGAGTTCTTTCTTTCTTTATGCTGTGTAGTATTCCATTGTGTAAATGTACCAGAGTTTTTTGATCTACTCATTTACTGATGGGCACTTAGGATGTTTCCAGCACTTGGCTATTGTAAATATAACTGCTATGAATAAATAAAATCAATCTGCATTTAAGAAAGAAAGAAAGAGAGAGAGAGAGAGATGGAACTCCTACCTTTTGCAACAACATGGATAGAACTGGAGACTATTAAGCTAAGTAAAATAAGCCAGTTGATGAAAGACAAATACCATATGATCTCACCTATAAGTGGACTCTATTCAACAAAATAAACCAACGAACAAAATAAACCACAGGCACAGAAACATGGAGCAGACTGCAAGTGACCAGAGGGGAGGGGGGAAGAGGACAATGGTGGAAAGAAGGGGAAGGGATTAGACAAAGAATATGTATGAATGACCCGTGGACATGGAAAACAGAGTGGGAATTGACTGTGGGAGTAGGGGGTGGGGGTAGGATGAATGAAGGGGGAAAAGGGGAAAAAAATGAAACAACTGTAATAGAATAAACATAATTTATAAATTTTTTAAAAAATTCTCAAAAAAAAGAACTGCTATGAATATTGGGGTGCATAGGTTCTTTTGAATTGGTACTTCAGGGTTCTTAGGGTATAAACCCAGCAGTAGAATTGCCAGGTCAAAAGGCAGTTCCATTTTTAGTTTTTTAAGGAAATTCCATACTGTTTTCTACAGTGGCTGCACCAGTCTGCATTCCCGCCAAGAATGTACTAGGGTTCCCTTTTCTCCACAGCTTCCTCAGCACTTGTTTTTTGTTGATTTATTTGTGATGCCCATTCTGACCAGGGTGAAGTTGTCTATCATTGTGGTTTTAATTTTCATTTCTTTGGTGTCTAGTGATGCTGAGCATACTTTCTTATGTCTCTGGGCTCTCCGTATGTCCTCCTTGGAGAATTGTCTGTTCAGGTCCTTTGCCCATTTTTTAATTGGATTGTTTGTCTTCCTGATGTGGAGTTGTATGAGTTCTTTACATAATTTGGAGATCAAATGATGTATGTAAAGGTATTTTAAAAATATATTTAATTTAGTTTTATACTGGTTGGGGAGAGGATTTAGTATGATCCAAACTGTCCCTTTAAGGCTGGAAAGGAAAGTTTTCAGCAGTGCATTCTGAATGGCAATCTGATAACTTTATTTTACTGGTCCATAATGAGATCAGAAGGTTGTGCCAGATGTATCCCAAAACTATTTCCTAGAAAGTCTTACATATCCCCTACCCCACAAATGTCATCTGAATCAAACAGTTGATTTATATTTCTTGCATGCCTTAGTTGATTTACATCCTGGCGCAAACTTCTAATCTCATCACAGATTGTAAAGAACAGTTCACTAGCCAGCTGTTTAAGGACTTGGTTAGTTGCAGGATCAGAAAATGAAGCACAATATAGCCAAGAATAAACTTAGCTGTGTGCCAGTAACTTAGGACATAATTATTTATTGGGTACTTCTTTTTGTCGAATGCTTATTTTGAGATTAATCAGTTCAGCAAAGCTGATAACTACCTGCAATTATTCTGATTTTCCTGGTAATTTTGATATTATTTAAAATTACAAATTATTACAATGGGAGAGCCTCCCCTTCTCCTATCACAGGCTACTTCTTTTTTCATTGCCTTGAGCCTCATTTCTATCTGATTGTCACTCTTACCCTGGACTGACTTCTCTTCTCACTGTGCATTTTACGGAACTCTTTTGGTTCACATTGCCCATATTCTGATGGTACTTCTTAACCCCATCTTTTATCATGAGCTCTAAGTTCTTTTCTGAGTTTCCTGTCTTCATCTTGCATACTTGTATGTCTCCTGCAGGTGCTTTATCTCTGTGTATCTAAGCTGAACTCTAGCTACTTCACTAATTTCCCAAATGTATTTTCTTACTAAAAATAACACTATTATCTTCCTTGTCAACCAAGTTATAACAGTGGTAGAAAAGACTGTAATTTCTTCACTCTTGTAACATCTAATGCATTCCCAATTCCACCTGAATTTAACTTCTAAATATTTATTGAATTTTTCCTACTGCTCTCAGTCCCATTTGTCACTTGAGTAATTCATAATATATTCTTTCAATTAGATTGCTAATGTAGTCTTAAAGTTAATATTCTTCAATAAGTTCTCGTATCAACATTATGGCAAGAGTAATAATTTAAATATTCAAATATGATTATGTCACTCAGTTGCTCAAAGTTCTCCAATGTATTCCCAGGGAGGATGAAATAGTTAACTTTGTGTGTCTTCCATGGTATACTGTGCCCCTCACTTATCTCCTAACCTCCTTAATTTCTATTCCTCACATCCTATCTTCTTATTACAATAATTTTCTATCCATTCAATGACCAAACTCTATTTCATTTAGGCCTTTCATCCTCGCTCCCCTTTTTTTAGGACTTCTTCAAAATAAGTTTTCTGTTTATGACATCTGAATTCAGCTTTCTTTTCAGATCAAAATCCTCTTTTTAGGTGTATCTAGAATACTGCTCCAGTACAAACCATGCACTCCCATTCTATGGGATCCTGAGTTTTATTTGTTAATTTACTAAACCAATACATACCATGATATGCACATTAAATAAAGTCTTAACATATTTTAATACCTTAATCAAAATATTAGTCATGTTGTAATCTTAATGTGATGTATTTGTAGATTATTAAGAGAGCTGAGGATTTGTCAAGAGGAAATCAGGGGTTTGACAGACTCCAAATCTCAATACTAGTTGCTCAAAGTAACCTGGTCTCACTCAATGATTTTATTTTCATTACATTGTGATTCCTGGTGCTTTTAATTGAATAAAATTTATTTGAGATTACCAGTCAAAAAATCCTCCATTACAAGTATGCTATGGGAACAAAGAAAGTAAGGCCAAGTTCATGGAATTTTTTTTTAAACACAGTTTTATTGATTTGATTTATATAATATACATGTCATATAACTATGTGCTTAACATATACCATTCAGGGCTTTTTAGTATATTTAAAGGATTGTGCAACCATTACCACTATCTAATTTTAAAATATTATTGTCCCTCATAAAGGTAACACAGTACCCATTAGAAGTCAACCCCAATATCTCCTATTTCCTACCCTTTCTCTATTAATTTATTCTATTAGGCTAGGATTAAGTTAATACCAAAACAAATCTGGGTAGGCTAAATAATTACCCCCAAATATATCTAGTTCCAATTCCTGGGTCTTATAAATCTTACCTTATAAGTAAAAAGAGACTTTCTGATGTGACTAAGTTCAGGCTATAGTGATAGGGATATTCTTCTGGATTACCTGGGTGGATGCTAAAGGCATCACAAGTGTACTTAAGAGAGGGAAGCAGATGGAAATAGAAGATCATGTGATGATGAAAGCAGAGAGATTAGAAGATGCTACATTGCTGGCTTTAAATATGGAAAAAGGGGCCATAAGCCAAAGAATTCATCGGTAGAAACTGGAAAAGGCAAGAGAACGAATTCTCCCCCAGTGCCTCTGGAGGGAGCTCAGCCCAGCCAACACCTTAATTTTGGCCCAGTGAAACTAATTTTGAACTTCTAATGTGAGAAATGTTGGAGAATAAACTGCCAAGTTTTTGATGGTGTTTTACAGCAGCTACAAGAAAATAATATAAAGACAATGACGTAACAAGAAAGAAAACTATAGACTAATGTTCTATGTGAACATATATATGAAAATCCTCAACAAAATTTTAACAAAATCTAGCAATGTACGAAACACTATGAATAAATGGGGTTTATCCAAAGATGCAAAGTTGATTTAATATGCAAAAATCAATTAACATGAAGCACCATATAAATATAAGAGATGATAACATGTGATCATTTAAACATGTCTACTTTCACCATACAAATTTGTTAAGAAAGGATATGAAGGCATCTAATTGGGAAAGGAAGAAGTAAAACTAGTTTTCTTTATAGATAACAAGTCTGTATGTAAAAATTTGTGAGGAATATACTTGAAAACTGTTAGAACTACCATTTCTGATTTATGTAGTATGTATAAATATTATTAAACCCACAAAATAATTTTTAAAGACATACTAATTTCAGTGGCCTTTGCTTTTAAGGATTTAAACTCTAAAATTCAGACTTGAGCCTGAAACTATTTTTCTCAAACAATATTTAGACATGGAAGAGATATACAAGCTGATGATCTCATAAATGAACATTTCTCATCAGTGAAAGCCTAAAGCATTTAGATTTCATAGAAAAATATGATTTATAGTAGTTGAATAAATATGATGACTCCAAGTGATCTTGTCCATATGCCCAATGTAAAAATCTAGATGAAAAATAACCTCAACAAAAAAAACAAAAAAAAAAGTCATAATAAGGCTATTGAAATTTTTTGCTCCCAAACAAAACACGTAGGCGTTTGTAAACACTTGATTGACTTTTTATTTCATGTCTTTAAGTCATATGACCATAATACCATCTACTGCATTATATAATACATTTTAATGTAAAGTACAATATATCAGAGATTTGAAATCCAGGTTCATCAGCCTGACTTCGCCTGGTCTAAATATAGAACTTGTAAAATGTCACTTAACAGTTTTGTGTTAGCGTCAATCAAATGATGGTTAATTGTTGTTCTTTACCTGTATCAAAGTAATAGAAACTAAGCATGTATGGCATGTTTTGAAGTCATTCTGATTAGTACTTGATATATTTAAGGTAAGAAATAGAGTGATTTTATTTGATTTTAGAAATATCCCTTTCATTTTTATGGAATCTCTTTTATTTACTCTTTTCTTAGAAAATGAGAGAATTACTGGCTCTTAGAGCTTTACAGATAGCCAACTGCAAAAAATTGTCTATTTTTATTATACTTTATATGTACTTGTTTGTCCCATAAAAGACAAAATATGTCTCATTTTATTATAAATGCTACCAATTTTTGAGACCTTATTACCTGCCAAAAATTGGAAACACCTTGTTTCTAATCCTTAGCACGGTCACTTGAGGTAAGCAATATTTCCACTTACAAATCAGAAAAATGGGATACATAAGTATTGAGAAATCTTCAGATCAGATGGAAGCTTATTAAAAGGTATAGTGAGAGATTAATAAGGCAAAGCTCAACATGTCTGTGCAACATCTTGGGAAATTTTCAGGGAAGGCATGTTGTGTTGTCAAGATTGAATGTCTTTGTAGGCCTGATGGTTCACTATAAAGAACTGTGTTTTTAGTCTTGCCTCCAGGATTTTATAGGAACCATGCTTTATGAGCAAGTGGCTGAGTACCGGGACACAACAAATACCCAGTGTAGGAGCAAACATTCTCCATCTGCTATGTGAGTACAGTATAGACTCGTATGCTTATGTGAACAATTCAAGTACAGCTGAGAAACAAGTAAGGCCTATGATGTCAGAAATATGGAAATATTTTAGAAATAAGTTATTAAAGCAAATATTGAAGGAAATTAATATTAACCCAAACTTCCTTCACCATTTAAATATTTCATTAAGATTTCAATGCACAGAATGACAAACTGAAGAAATAACTGAGAAGGAATTACTTTTACATTGCAGAAATTTCATGTAATTGTTGAGCTATGCCAGCAAACTAATAAAAAAGCTATTTATGGCTTTACAGATAGCTCCCCAAATAACATTATATCACATCAATGTAAATAAAACATTGACTTTTATCACTTTGCCTAAGGAAGGCAATATGGACGGTTAAATCAAATAGCTTACTGTAATTTTGTCTGTCCTGCAATAAATATTCCAAACTATCCCTGTGTTCATGGGTTCATTGGCACTGGCCACTCTAATTTTCTCTGTCAGTCTTTGGCCAGTGGATCCCTCCATTGGGATATGGGTTAGACTTCTAACTTGACAATACTCAAGCACATTTGAAGAAAACATTTAAATTGTGAGGTCAGGCCAAGGTATAAAATATACTATTAAAAATTATGATATGATATGATTCAAGTTATGGATGTGTACTTTCAAAAATATATTCTTACTCTCCTTTACCACTAAATGGGAATGAGTAATGAAATACTTTTTGAATAGACTATTAGAAAACAACATAATCATCAGTAATATCAGCAAAAGAAGACTTCACCATACAGAGAGACAGTTCAACATTGTCAGTATTAGTGTGTGTGGGTTTTCTTTATATCCATTATTTAATATACAAAAAAGATGAGAAGATATTTAACAGGTTCTTTTCACTGCATATAGATAGAAGAGAAACCTCTATGGGAGATTGCTGCCAAGTTAATTATTTTAAATTTTTACTCTGATTACATAGCTCCCTATTCAAAGAACTTCAGTTGCTGCAAATACCTTTATCTTGGCAAAACCTATCTTTTGCCACATTCCAACCATATCCTGTTGGCATGGTGAAAGTGACTAAGAGGTCCTCAGGCCATTATGATCCTATGAGCAGAACCTGTATCTAGTCACCTAACACTAGACCATGAATACTGTACTTACTGCCTTTTCTCAATCTTATACCTTTTAAGTCAAGCATAAGCATAATGTACATTAGGACATTTTTGTTTCATTCTTAATGTTTGTGCTTTCATATTAAGATTTCATTTATTTTCATATTTTCTCTAATTTATGTTCAGTGCAACTGGTATCATTGGGAAAATTGTAAGCTCCTTGTTGGTAAGAACATCTCAGATGGCATTGGGTAGTACAGTATACTTAGTAGGTATTCAGCAAATACTTGGTAAGTTTGAATTTAACAAATATTTCTTTTATACTTAGAAGACATAAAAATATAACCACCTCAGTTGCATGATTAAATCTTTCTCAGTATCTCTTTTTGCTATTTGCTCTAATTAGATTTATTCTGTTTGAAGAGACTCTAAATGTATTTTGAAATTTGTCCAAAATTGCCATTGCTAAGGTAGATTTTGGTAGTAATGGGAACACCGGATGTTAATAGTATCCTTACAGTGTGACACAGTTGTCAAAGTTGAAAGAAAATGCATAGCCCTGACTGGTGTGGTCCAGTGGATTGAGTGCTGGCCTGCGAACCACAGGGTTGCTGGTTCGATTCCCAGTGACAGCACATGCTTGGGGGAGTATGAGAGGCAAACACACATTGATGTTTCTATCCCTTTCTTTCTCTCTCCTTTCCCCCTCTCTAAAAAGAAATAGTCTTTTAAAAAAATGAAAGTAAATGGCATAAATGGAAATAAATTTTAAACTGTAAAGTGACATGTAAATATCAAGTATTGTGATTGGTATACCCCTATTCTGTGCTAATGGTATGTCCATCCTTGATCTACCCTCAAACTAGAGCCACATGAGGAGTGAAATAAGGTAGAACATCCTTTGTGAATGAAGACAGGATATTATTTCTTAATATGTACCATTCAGTAACACACTAATGAGCAGGAAAATGAGATTATTTTTTCTCAATTACCATTCACTGCCCTTTTATACAAAGAAATATAATTGATTTTCTCTGGTTTCTCAGCAGTAGCTGGCAGAAATAGAAGTGGTATTCCTGACCTTCATGTTGTTATACAACCTGTGAAATTAAATCAGGATGATGGAAAGTGGAAAGAAAACAAGTGTTTGTATTGATCCATAGAAATCAAGTAAATTGAGTAAATATTTGTCAGTATGGTGAGATAGGGAAGAATAGGTAAAATATATTAGATTCCTCCATATTCTACTCAATTTTTGGCTATAAATCATGAAAGAAAAGTCTAGATACATGGATTAAAATAAACAGGAATGTTTTTCTTATTGATGACTATATGTTTATAATCAACAACTAGATGAAAAAAATAACCTGTTCCCCTAAAAATCCATCTGTCATTTGGGGATGGGATTAATTACGAATGGACAAATATTGTGTCAATTTTCAATACCTTAGTGCTTCTTGTTAGTGTTGAAGAATAATCGGAGTCAAAGGTAATCTCTTCAGTAACTCTGTAGGGGTAACTGACAAAGATGGTAATCTTAAAAAAAATTATCCAACATATCCTTCCTAATGAAACACAAAAAATTAGCTGTTGAAATATCACATAGTTAAAGGGTTCTTATGAAGGATTTGTAGTTGACTAAGACTATATGACATTAATTCTTCATTTTTTATGTTTTAAATTTCTCTTCTTATAAGTATTATCTCTTTTGTGTAACCTATTTTTATTAGACTATGCATGTCATGCATTCCTCTTTAAAGCAATTTTATTTCCAGATTGTTTGACGATTTTTTAAAATTTCAGGACCTCTATCTATTTTTCTCTGTTGGTAAGGAAGTTATTGCACAGTAGTGCTGGCTACTTAAAGGAGGTTAATGAGCTCTGGCTGGTGTGGCTCAGTGGATTAAGTGAAACAAAAGGCCTGTGAACAAAAAGGTTGCCAGTTCGATTCCCAGTCAGGGCACATGCCTGGGTTGCGGGCCATGTCCCGAGCTAGGGGCGTGTGAGAGGCAACCAATCATTGTTATCTCTCACATATCAATCTTTCTCTCCCTCTCTTTCTCTCTCCTTTCCCCTCTCTCTGAAAATAAATAAATAAAAATCTTAAAAACAAAAAAAAGAAGATCAATGATAATCTTGTTGATATGATGGCAGAAAAGGGTCAGTTGCACCTTATATGAAATAGAGCACAGTGGCAATATATAATGTGTTCCTATGTGGTCAGTTGGCCTAGTGCAACCTTAAGGAGACACTGAAGGTACTAAGGTTAGAAGCAGCTTCTTTGGTTCAGTTTTCTCATTGCAAAAGGTACTGAGAATATGAAAGGCCTTTAGAGATCAGAAAATGTTTTGAGGTGATTTACTCATAAATGATGTTCAAACCATCTAAATGTTAAAATTACTTTGCCAAGTTACCACAAGAATTTTGAGTAAAGTCTTTATCTGAATGTAGTATAATAAATATTACATTAGATTTGCTTGTGGTTCTATCTGTGAATATAAAAGTTAAGGACAAAAATACACATCCCTGGGGTTAGAAAATTAAAACACTAACCAACCAACAAATAACTAACACTAATGTCAAATTTATTCTCATGAATATTTTCTGATTTTGTTACTTTCTCTGACTTTCCTAGTATACTTTGAACAGATGAGAACAGGTACTTTTTATTTTTAAAAATATTTTATTTATTTATTTTTAGAGAGAGGGAAAGAGAGGGAGAAAGAGAAGGAGAGAAGCATCGATGTGTGGTTGCATCTTGTGTATCCCCTACTGGGGACCAGACCCACACCCAGGCATGTGCCCTGACTGGGAATTGAACCAGTGACCCTTTGGTTTGCAGGCCAGCTCTCAATCTGCTGAGCCACACCAGCCAGGGCTACTTTATATTTTTATGTCTATAACCTAATGCAGTGCCAGAATGTAGTGAACAAAGACTAAATGTTTCATCTATGAGTAAATAAATGAGCCAATGGAGTTTTAATTTAGTGAACACATATGACAAGTTTGAAGCTTGGGAAAAAATTGAGGTTTGGTTTTATTATTTTGTTCCAAGACACATTTGTGGACATTGACTAACATGGCATTAGGGTTAGATTTAAGTCCAGGATAAAAGAGGCATTCATGGGTAACAACGCCCAAAATTGCAGATTACAGAGTCATTAAAGTTGACTTTGTGTGTGGTCTATCATGTATAGCATTAATACGTTTTTATGCCATGACTATGTTTATTCTCTTAAAGCATCAATATTCAATTCCAAGGAAGGAATTTGCTAAATCGTCTATAGCAAGAACTTTGTCACTCCCATTTACATATCCAGTCTTCAGTAGTTCAGTATTCACTGAGCATATTTGAGTATCTATCTATCATCTACATATTGCCTATCAACTATCTATCTGCCTATCTATCTCTTTATCTATCTCTCTATCATCTATTTTCATCTATCTCAGGCAGCCATTCAAAAAGACATCTAAAAAGGCTTTCTAGAATGCTCATTTTTTTCACTGATTTACTTGATTATTTTTGAGCATGTGTCATGATTGCTGAGACTTTATAATGGATTTACATTTTTTAATATCTTATCATGGATCTTGACATTTAAAAAAATAAGTAAAATAAACCTGCATTTAAAAAAATAATAAAGAAAGAAAGAAGGAACTCCTACCTTTTGCTACAACATGGATGGAACTGGAGAATAATATGCTAAGTGAAATAAGCCATTCGGTGAAAGACAAATACCATATGATCTCACCTACAAGTGGAATCCGTTCAACAGAATAAACTAAGGAACAAAGTAAACCACAGACAAGGAAGCATGGAGCAGACTAAAAGTGACCAGAGGGGATGGGGAAGGAGGACAATGGCGGAAAGAAGGAGAAGGAACTAAACAAAGAACATGTGTGAATGACCCATGGACATGGACAACTGACTGTGGGAGAAGGGGGCAGACTGGGATGGGTAGAGGAGAACCAAGGGGGAAAAATTGAGACAACTGTAATAGAATAAACATGATTTAAAAATAAAAAAAATAATAAAAAAAATAAAAAAAAATAAAAAGGCCATTTCAAAAGGCATCTGAAAAACTGATAATTTCTTTGTGGTTTACAATGAAGTGTTCACTACATTTAATGCTCACAGGGGAACTTGCATTTTGTTTTCCAATTTGGTACAGCTTATTCTTTCCCTGGAACTTATATAATGATGTACCTATATGAGAAAATAGAAGAATATTGCTAAAAAGTTAAATTAGCTTGTCTGATTTTTTTCTGGGGAAATTTGCATTGGTGGGCTTCCCTATAGTATAATAAAACATTGAAGAGCATGTATTGACATAGATTTTAGGTTGTGGGTATCTGAGTATGCTTATTTACTTTAGACCCAAATAGTTTCACTCTTTCTCTTTGAATATAAATGTTATTTTTGAATTTTTTTAAAAAAGATTTTTTAATTTACTTTTAAAGAGAAGGGAAAAGAGGGAGGGAAACATCAATGTGTGGTTGCTTCTTGTGCGCCCCTCACTGGGGACCTGGCCCGCAACCCAGGCATGTGCCCTGACTGGGAATCAAACTGATGACCCACTGAGCCACACCAGCCAGGGCTTTTTTGAGGTTTAATTATGAAACTATTTGCCATGGGAAAATAATATGTTAAATAATTATAAGCTATATATCTCAATTTATCGCAATAGTGCTATTCAAGCTAATGAGTCTATTATAGGCATCCTTTGTATAAACCAAAACCAGAAATTATTAAAATGATATTCTGTCTTTTCTTAAATTTTAAAAATTACTGAAGACCTATTATCTGAATATTTGTCTAATAAATTCTCGTCACTGAGGAAAGAAAGAGTAAGGAAGATGATTAAGATAAGTCCCTAGAATATAAAATAAATTAATCCCTTCCCTATAAAGGAGTGATAGGTAAGGGCATGCTGATAGTTTTCTTAGTATGGATCTAATTGGAGCAAAGGTGATGAGGGGCTATTTTTGCCACTAGGTACAGAAGGACATACGCAACAGGGGTTTTTGGAGAGTTGGGCACCAGAAAGAGCTGTGCCTGTATCTTCTTCCACAGGCACAATTTTTAGTACAGCAGCATTTTGGTATGGGATCTTGTGTGTAAATGTGTGTAAAACAAGTAGCAGAGTAGCAGAATGGGCAAATATTAAAGTACTAAGTGTAGTATATCACAGTGAAATCTATGTTCTCAATTATCAAGTAAAAAGGGCACTGCATACTCCCAAATTATGTTTCTTAACCAACCAACCAATCAAACAAACGAAAACAGTCCCTCAATTGGAACTAACCAATGCATTTATTTATTCTTGAAAGACAGTTTTATAGGGGACACAATTCTAAGACAATGGTTATTTTCTCTCCACACTTCTGCCAGTCTGACTGTCATTCCTTCATAACCAATCTCTCTTTTCATTTGGGCTGATTTAATGTTCTTAGATAATGGCTTTCTGCAGTTTTGCTGGAATGTGTTTAGGTGTGGATTTTTATTCTGCATAGTATGTAATATGATTTATATAGGAAGGTAGGTAGAAATATCTACCTACCTATAAATATTTACCTGCCTAGATAAATGTTTCAATGGTTTTGAAAAATTCTCAACCATTGTTTCTTCTAATATTATCTCTCATCACCCTCTCTATGATGTCTTTCTTGGACTGTGATTCGGTGTCTTTAGACCTTCTCATTCTATACTTCACATCACTTAAACTTTGACTTCACATTTTGGCTCTTCTTATCTATGTGCTACATTCTTGTTAATTTCTTTAGTTCCAATTTTTAGTTCAGTGATTCTTTATTTTAGCGGGAATAATCTGTTATTTAATCCATTCATTGGGCCTAATTAACTTTAAATTTTAAAATTTAGTAACTTCAGAGTGGTCCAGCAAATTAAGACAAGGGGATTGAGCATTTGCATCTCTGCGGCAACAGTCATTAGACTTGGTGTTAACCTGGGAGGGGATGTAAGGTTGGGTGACACAGCTCCCTTTGGCTAAGGCACATTCACGGACAAGGACAAAATACAAGCTCTCGGTAGCCTGCATCCCCAGGAGCTAGGGGATTAATTGCCTTGAATCTGAAGGGAGTAACCTAGGGCACTGTAGCCCCCAGTACCCCTTGCACTCCTCAGAACTAATTATCATTTAGTGATGCCACCTAATATGGAAATAACTCTTCTAGGATTTTAGTTGACCCCAAATTCTGAGGAAACGAATGAGAGTATTGGTGGGATCAACTATAGCCTCTAGTTGCTACAGTTTGTCTCAAGCTGTACTTGACAATTTTCTTCTTTTTCTGCTAACCATTCTAGATTTCTCTGACATGTACCCCCGCTCTTTTAGGTGACTTACCTGGTTAGTTACATAGACCTTCATTCTTGAGGAGTGTCAAGGTCATCAGATCCTTCTCAGGTTATGACTGCTATACTGGTCCATTCATTGCTACAATTGAGTAGAGTATTGCTAAATAAAGCTCCGGTGGATTGCCTGAATGCCACACATATTCTTTCCTTCCCTTATTGTTTAAAAACAATCTTCCTTCTCATGGTCAGATCAGTTACCAACCAGCACAGTGAGATTCTTTCCCTTGTCTCCTTGTCTATTGGCATGAAGAGTTCAAAAGGATTGATTGGCAAACAGATTGAATTTTAATGGGTCTATTACTTGATAAAGTCCCCATTTCTTTCAGGATCAGAATCTCTAGACCTAAAAAGTCTAAATTCTCCAGGATAATAAGGACAAATTACTCAAGTAGGTTACTGGGAGTAATGGTAAGCAGTAGTAATCCTATTCCAAACCCTTGGGTCCTGAAACAGTGGGCATCACTTAAAGGTATATATTGTATCCTAAATAGTTCCCCGTCCTTGCAGGATATCCTTTCTAAGCATCCTTCAAAAGAAAATTCTATCCCTCTACGAGGCTGGCATTGGATACCATGGTCATATGCCAACTGCTACATCACATTTTCTGTAAAGTTGTTCCCTTGTCCCAATATGTTGTGTAGGTTCTCATGTCAGCAGATGAAATAGTCAGTAAACATTAAATAGTGGTGCTAGTCAAAGCTCTATTGGCAAGGTAGGAAAACACATTCTTGCAATATCTATTGATCTCAGTCTTGATGAGTAGCTGTTCTTTCCAAAGTAGAAGAGGTCCAATATAATCAACCTACCCTGAAATGGCTGATTAGATTTCTCAAGATGTAGTGCTATCCTGGGGACACAGCTTGGTCATCGTTGCTGGAAGGTTAGACCTTGTCAGTGGAAGAAAATAGATTACCTTGAGTGAATTGGAATCTATGTTTTGGGGCTCATGCATAGCCTCTATTTCTGTCACCATAGCTATTCTTTCCATTAGCCCATATGTGAGCACATGGGTGGACAATGGCAGAGACTGGCTAAAAAGCAACTGACAAAGTCCTGTTGTCTACTTGATTGTTTAATGCCTCCTCCATGGTGGATCTTTCCTGGTAGGCCTAAATGTGTGGTGTACATATAAATATCTTCACACTTTGTGCTCATTTCCATAATTATAGCAACATACATTTTCTCCAGGACATTTTGTATTCAGTCTTCTAATCGTGCTCAATCCAGGATTCTAACTAGCTGACCAAGCCAGTCACTATGGCCTTAAGCGCCTTAATTTTCACACAAGGTAGTATGCTGAGAACATGTTCTTCAGTGTTGTCTTCAAGTTCGCTTGTGACTGGGACTGCAATAGTCACCCTCCGTTCTTGGCTTGCATACAAGCTAACTTATTCAAAAGCCATGCCTGGACTTTTTTTTTCCTTCATTAGCGGGTCGCTGGGTACTGGTGGTTATTGATCGTAAGTGCCAGCTAAAGAAGAGGTAATAATGCAGCATCAGGGAGTTAAAAGCTTCTGAATTAACTGCCCATGCAGTTTGTCTGTGCCCTCTCACCCTGCTCATGTCCAGTCCTGGATGTGTCTTTTCCTGAAATAATGCTGGGTCCATGCGTCCTATGTTTATAATGGGCAGCTTTGGCCACAGAGTCAGCTTTGGGGTCCCATGGACAGTTCCTCCATCACTACCAAGCCTAATACCACGCCAGATTCTGTTTTGATTAATGTAGAGTTCACTGCTACAGATGGAATGAACTTGGCCTGGCACCCTGGGTCCTACACTGTGGCTCTCCTGTTAGAATTTCACATAAAGTACAACTGAAACCCTTTCATACTACACATCCTTCTAATATTATAAAATATGTCAGGTCATATGGATCAATTTTTAAAACTGCTTTACTAAAGCTTGTTCATCCTACCGATCATTTTCTGCTCTGGACCCCACTCAAAGCTAGAAGCTTTACTTATCACCAGATAAATGCACGGAGTGATATCCCCAAGTGTGAAATAAGCTTTTTCTAGAACCAAAAGCAGTATTTTAAACATTGGGCTTCTTTTTTATTGGTGGAGGTTGTAATGTAAAATAATTTGTCTTGTGCATTGAAGGAAATATTTTTGCATGACATCAACCATTGGACCACCAAATACTTCATTAATGTGGTGAGCCCCTGAATCTTCAAAAATTGTATCTTCTCTCTCCAGAGTGAATATGTCAGAGTGAGCATATCCTTGGACACACTTTCCATGTTTTGCTCCCCTGCTCCAATTTATGTGATGTGCTGAATAGAGCAGACTAATTTGATGCCTTGTGAAATGCCTAGGTAATCCAGGTTCTTTTGGACTGTCTCATAACAAAATGTGTGAGAATTAATGTCACTGAGATGAACACTAAGTATATGTCATTGTTCACTCTGCACCAAAGTGAACTGGCTCCAATCAGAGAAAGAAAAAAGTTATTTACTCAAAACCACCATGTGCATAAGGCTATGCTCATCTGTTTTCAAATAGCTACCATATCTGGCAAAGTAATTGCAATTTGGGCTATTACTTGGGTAGGTTTGAAGTAGCCAGTTGTCATAAGCCAGGGTTCATGTTTTGAGAAGGGAGGTTATTTTAGAGGAGGAAAAATTATTGAATTAAATGGGGGAATGCTGGAGAACACTCTAGTGACCTTCAAGTTTTTAAGGATTATACTAATTTCTGACATTCTCTCAATAATTTAATTTTGGACATTTTTGCCTATTTTCAATGTTAATTTTTTGTTAAGGCCTAATTTACATAAAATTAACTTCATTAAGTGTATAGTTCAATAAATTTTGGTAATTGTATACACGCATGTAACTGACATTACAATAAATTTATAGATCAATTTATTTAGCTTAAATACACACTTGTGACACTTTGTTGTAGATCCCCTCCCCAGCTTCCAAGCCCAGGAAATCATTAATCATATTTCTGTCACCATAGTTTTATCTTTTCTAGAATTTCATATAAATGGAGTCATATAGTATGTATTGTTTTATGTTTCATTGTTAGTTAGCATAAAGATTTTAAGATTGATTCTTGCTATTATAAGTATTGGTACTTTATTTCTTGTTATCATTGAGTAGTAATCTAGTCACCAGTAGATGGTGTTCGAGTTGCACCCAGCTTTTCGCTATTATAACTAATGCCGACATGAACAGTTATGTACATGCTTTTGGTGGAGATATGTTTTCATTTCTGTTTGATAAATATGTAGCAGCAGAATTGCTGGGAATAGTAATTTTTTGTTTAACTCTACAACATACTGCCATACTATTTTCTGAAGTGGCTGTACAATTTTTTATTTTCATTAGCAATGTATTAAAATTCTGTTGCTTCCATGTGCTTGCCAACATTTGGTATTGTCAGTCTATTTAAATTTAGCCATTCTAGTCAGTGTGTAGTAGTGCTTTATTATGGGCTTATTTTGAATTTTTTGAAGCTTATTGATGTTTAATGTCTTTACAGTTGTTTGTTAGTCATTAATATATGTTTTTTAAAGTATCTGTACAAATATTTTACCTATTTTTATTTATTTATTTTGTAAACATTTATATTTAAATGTTTACCTCTATGTTTTTCTTTTTTAAGTTCAATTTTTTTCTTTAGTTTTACTGTTTACACTGTTGCAGATGTCCCCATTTCCCCTCCTTTTCCTTTCCTCCCAGCCCCTACATTCCCTCTGGCCAACACCATACTTTATCTTACTGTTGAGTCATAAGAGTTTTTTATATAGTTTAGTTAGAAGCTCTAGGTTAAATATATACTTTTCAAAACTTTTTCCATGTATGTGGATTGCTTTTTTGTTTTCTTGACTATGTCATTCAAAAACAAAAGTCTTTTAATCATGAGGAAGTCTGTTTTAGGAATTCCTATTTTACAGTCTGTGCTTTTTGTATCCTGTCTTGGAAATCATTGTCTCACCTAACATTTTACTCTGGAACTGTATCGGTTTTTCCTCTTACATTTAAGTCAATAATCCATTTTGGGTTAATACTTGCAAGTGCTTTCAAAAAGTATGATTTATCCAGAGCTTTTTTTTTTCTATTTTGCAGTGTGACTCTTCATAATATATGGCAAGCTATATAGTTCAGGTGTCCCTTTAAGGATTTGAACAATATTAAATATGGTGAACACAATCCAGATCCCCCTCCATAGAAGGAAAATCTTTTTGCTCCAGTTTCCCTGAGTACTGTTGACAAAATTTGACCCTCAGTCTCCCTAGGACTGTCTTAGCTACAGAGAGCTACCTTTTCCAAGGTCATGCTCTCCCCAGGACAGGGCACATCTGATCAACTTATGATTATAAACAGCCAGTCATTTTAGCCCTCATTGGACAACTTTGATGTCCATGAAACCTGCAGATTTCTCTGTGCATATATATAAGGTTGTCTTTGAGCCTCTATAATAGGGTGACTGCTTCATCTGTACAACTCTGTTTCCTTCCCTCTATTTCACAAATGTTGATGCCATGGGTGCTTCCTAATAAACATCCTGCACACTGAGCTTTTTCTCAGGTCTGCTTCCTGGAATATCCAAACTACAACATTAAAATATGAGACAAACTTATACACACTCAACATTTAAGTCACTGCTTGCATCTCCTTTGTATCCGAGTAGAGTAGTAATTTGGGACCCTTACTATAATATTCAAGGTGTTTACAGGACACCGAGCTGCCATTAAATTGATTAAATTATAAATTGCAGTGGAAGTGCTGAAACTTTTTTCATTAACATTTGTGTGGGGAGTATATGACAGAGAACAGGACAAAATTAAACAATTGTGTGCAATGCAATTTTGCTACATTAATAAAATCGAATCTTCAATCATGTAAAAATTTGACCATTTTACTAAAATTCAGCATGCTCATTTACTTCTAAAATGTTTCCTACTTTTTACATACACTGCCTGCATAACCGTGGTTGAACAAATTCTTGTTTTTTGTTTTCTCTTTTCAGAATGAATGTTGAGCAGGTAGCTAAGCATGGGAAATTAGGAAAAACAGACGCCTTGGGAGATGATTACTGGGGCCATACTGGGCCTATGGCAAAATCCCTCCCTTCATTACCAAGAGTACCTAACGTCTTATCTTTAAATGTCTCGCTTCTTTAATCCAGCATGCTGTGAGATTGCCTTCTTATAAATAAGAAATAAAGAATATTTTATCTCTGTATCACCTTGCTTTATCGAAATGTCTTTGCCTTAGACACACTCATTTTGCTATCTAGGGTCCCCTCAGGAAGGTTCACTTTGGAAAAACAAGAATCCTCAAATATAGTTATGAATAAAAAACCAATGCACAAGCCTCTGAATCCCAAAGCTTTAAGTTCCTGTGGCTGTGTTCTAACTATAAATTGAGTTTATTTCAAATCGTCCTGAAGTTATACTAGCTTCAGTGGAACACTGTATGCTGCAGTAGCCTCTTGTCTCCTTACCTGGGCATCTTCAAAGTAGGCTATTTTCTTTATGGAGAGATTTGACTCTCTGGAAATTTAACGTTCATCTTATTGTACTAACCCCTTTCTCTGAAGTACTATAATGGCTGCCATGAATCTAGAATTTATTGTGTACCAAGCATTATTCACTCCATTTACTTGTCTTACCTTGACAACTGTTATCAAAGGTATTATTCTTCTCCATGCCCATTTCAGAGGTAAGGAAGCCAGAGGTCACACAGTAAATAAAACTGCCAGACACAATGTTTGTTTGTTTATTTATTTATGTAACTCATAAATGTAACAACTCTCTACTGAACTGCCACTACGACCAGGAACTGTCTTACGCACTGGAAATTGAGCAGAAGACAAAGAAAGTCTTTGTCCTCAGAAACTATATGAGTTTAAAGATATAGAAAACAATTAACCGAATAAATATTTACCAGGTGATATGGTAAGTGCTATGAAGAAAAATAAAACAGAGGTTATAGAGTTCTCAAAACTGCCCAAAAAAGCAGAAAATTCCTTTATTTCAAATAGGTCAGCCACTGAGAAGTACCTTGTCCAATTTAGTCAGTGCTTGTAAGTGGATTTCTTTGATTTCCTAATTCCAGGGTCTGTGATCTTTCCAACATCATGTGCATCCTTTTTCTCATCTTATAACTTGTGCTTCTATAGTCCTCTTTACAACTTCCACTCCAAAATAGACTTGTCTCCTTTATTCCTTTCCACAAAAAAATCATGAAGGTAAAGTGTTTGCCATGGGAAATTGCAAAAGAGAGGTAGGAGAGAAGGGACAGCACAGAAATAAACCCAGTATGACAAATAATTTTGTAGCTTAGCAAGCTTGTTTTTTAAAATGCCTCCTATCCCGTGCAAAAGTTTTCCTTTTTCTGTGAGTTCTTCTGATGTCCATGATTGCTTAGGGAACTAAGTACTCATTTTTTTCTGCTTACTCTACTCTTATCTTGTCCTCCTTTCTATGCTATTTTGGAAAATTACAAAATTATTCACTTTAAGGTGTTAAAATGTGAACTGGCTTAATTCAATAGGATGCCATGCTAGATGTTGACTTTTTAGAGTTGCCTTCAAGGTTCATCATCTGAGTTGACATAGAGAAAAATTCCTTCAGGTGTATAGGGAAGTCATGATTTTCTCTGAAAATGTTTCTTGATGTCATAAAAATCACACTATAGTAGCAGTATAATTGGCTTGTGTGGAAGTGTTGAGTGAAAAATATTTTAACCATAGAATAACATCAATATGTTCTCTTGTATCTCAATGTAATCATTCCTGTGATTTCCTTGTTCAGCCCTTCCTCTGTCCTCCACATAGTGAATTCTTCTAGTCCTTTAAGATCTAGTACAGATTACTTAATTCTTCTCTGTATATCTAAAGACCTTTGTACTTAGTTTTGGTGTAGAACTTAGCACGTTGCATTGTAATTGCTGTTTTAGATATGAAAGTTCGTATATACATGAACTTAACACCCATTGGATTTTTCTTTTCTTTTTCTTTTTAATTTAAAAATAATTTTATTACATTTTATATTCATATTTTTATATATATCCATATTACACTACATTTTTTCATAATGGTACACTTCTCAGGAACTTAGTCAAATTGTTAGCATTTATGAAATGCCATTTGCATTTAATATATTGTTTATAAAGAAGGTATAGAAGTGGTTTCTAACTTTTAATAGTGTATTAATGAAATCAGGAAACTGAAAATACTCATTTCCCTAAAGGAAGGATTTGCTATTATCGCTATTAGAATTTATTTTCAAACTCATTCTTGAAGCAAGAAACTGCGTTTTAATTAATGCCATTATTAACCATGTGCAAATGAAAATGCAATAAATTTCTAAATGTGTCTGAGATTTGCCTTATGATTATTTGAACTTCTTTTACTTGTTATAAGGAAAAATCAAAGTTTGATATTGGATGATTTTACAAAATTGTTACAGAAACTGAACGAAATCTTAGACACATTTATCGACTCAACTAATATCTGCTGGAACAAAATGATATTTTGCAAATGTAAGCATATGGTTCTTTCAGATTTGGGGGCAACTTCAGTACATTCATAGTTGAGTTGATAGTGGATTATTTTGAATTTCTATGATCTATGAAAGGTTTATGACTGGAATACCCCTAAAATAATAATACTGTTTCTTATAAATATTGATTAATTAATGTTATTCCAGAATGAAAAACTCAATGAATATTTTAGGATGGGTAAAAATAAGTGACTGATTGAACTTTCCCTCAGACCCAGGGGCTCCTTGGCATTAGACTTGTGGAATTGCCAGAATTCCAAATCAAAACATCTTTTGCTTGGCTTACAGCTTGGCTGGTACTAATTGTGGAGACTTGGACAAACCTCTTAATACCTCCTTGAAATTCAGTTTTATCATCCATTAAATGGGCATAATACTATTTATCTCAGGGGAGCTGTGAAAATTAAATATTATATGTTAAAGTATTTTTGTAAATATAAAGTGTACTATAGGATGAGGTTTAAAACATACACCCTCTTTATTAATCCAGATAAATACCTTATAATCAACTCTGTCTAGTGTAAAGCCTAACTTAACTGTACTCTTAATTTTTTCATACTCTCTTGGAGTTAAATCATGTTACGTCCATAAAGATATTCATCTACTTGACAGATTTTTAGACCAAATGTAGTTGTTAAGATTATTTTTCTTCTTTAAAATTCTACTTTTATCACTTCAGAAATGTCACTCTAAGAACACATGCTGACAGATGATTGAGCATCCTACTCTGGAGAAATATAGAAAGCAAATGCATTTTTGAAGGAAAAGAAAATTAGAAGTATTGGATTCATTAGGAAGCACAGATGTTTTGTGCTCTGTGTGTTAGCAACACCTACCTACCTGGAGAGACTTGATTTATCAGAATTGTCACATCAATGAATTTCAAAGCAGGAAGTGTTAAAATGTGCATTGAAATAAAAAAAAATAAAAACGGTGGTATAGAGGAAATGAGGTTACTAACACAATCTTGATGGATAGAAAGAATGGAAAGGTTTAAAAAAACAATGGGTAGCAATACCAGAGTTCTCTTGGCAAAATACTTTTTAAGTCAAAACATCCATTATACAATAAATGTGAAATAGCATATATTTCTTATCTAACTTGACTGAGGCGAGGCAAAGCAACATATTTAAAGTAGAGCACTCTGCTCACACTCACATATGTACACACGCCTACGAAACACATGCAGAGTGCTCTTATCACTCTCTGGACTCTGCTGTATCATAAGTGTATTAAAATAAAGATGAGAATATGAAATCTATAGCATGAAGCTATATTCAGCTATATTAGGTCACTTTTGCTTTGGTGACCACCCAAACTGGGGATCCCTTTCAGTGAAAGGATAGTCTCTAAATCTTCTCAATTAACTACCTCAATTTAAAAATTAAAAAAAAACAACAAAAAAACAATGTCATCACTTCAGAAAACCTAAAAAACTGGATTGAGCCATATACTTATTTTAGTTATTTCTTGTCTTGAAATACATAGCAATACAACTTAAAGGGACAAGGTTATTTTACATGTAAAGTTGACTGATTGTGATTGCTCATGTTCAAAGGCAAAATTAACTGGAATACCTGAAGTCTGTCTTATTCAACTTCACTGTGGGGAGAAAAAGCTGATGAAGTAAAATTTACAAAATATATTATCAGGTTAAAGTTTGGACTATAGTTTATAAATAAGTTTTTATACTACCTGCACTGAAAAGCAATTTGAAAAGTCAAAGACAGTTTAAAAATATTATCAGAGTATCACTGTCTGGCATCTATAGAAAAGCTCCTTGTCATTTGGATAGTTTTGAACTTAAGATGTAATAGGCTATGCCCACACTTGGCGAAAACTAAGCACATATTATCTAGAATCCAATAAGTATATAGGTCACTAAGTCTCTTTCATGGTAAGAAATGATAGTACCAAGAGGAACACTTCCAAATTTAATTGGGTACAGAGTGTCTATGTAGAGAGAGTTAGTCAGTCTCCTTAGAATACGGGGAGAAATAAATAGGAAAAAATGTAAGTGATAATTTATAAGGAGGTAATTTACAGTTAACTGGAAAACAGCTCTATTTTGTTGCTCTAGATGTTTATTTTAAAATTATGAAGTTCTATAAACCATTGCTTCTCATGTTTACTCTGATAAGGTTAGATAATTTAATAAATCATATAGTGATATATATATACATCGCTTCACCGATTTGGCTCAGCTGTTGAAATTATAGCATTGAAAAATGTGTGCTCTGAATAAGTTGAGAGACTTGATTTATCAGAATTATCACATCAATGAATTTCAACATGTATGTTCCTGTATGATTCTCTAGGGTAGTAGGGTAGTCCAACAAGGAGATAGAACTCTGAAACAATACTTTATATCCCTATTTCTTAATAAAAGTCTGAACAAATGAAGCTTTCACTTAATATGCAGGATCAGAAGAAATAAATATAGGTATGGTAATGTAGACATGGAGCACAGACAATGATTTATGCTGACTTTACTATGAAGTATTTCTACTAGATTTCCTTAAGAAGAACGGTAGAGAGATTGAATTGCATTGAAGTAATTCCATTTTCTCAAAAAAAGTATTAAATACATATCAAAAAGTAGCAAAGTCTGGTTTTTAGTTGCAGAAATTTTACAAAAAATTTTCCAGATTTAATAATGATTACATCTAGACAAAAGTTCTTAGATACTTATTTTTATAAAAGAAGCTATTTGAGATTATTTAGATGGAAAGATTGTTGAAACACTTCAGAGTGGTAGTATGGCTCATTAGCACAACTCTCCAAATCAGTATGAGGTCTGTATGTATCCACATTCTGCAAAACCTTGAATAGGGTTCAGATATAGAATTACTGAATGACTTTCTGTAATCTGTGGCTAAAAAAAGAGTGTCCCACTGGATGATAATGCTGAAATATTTCAGATCAAAACATATTAGGTTGTTTTCCTTCTGGACATGGGATAGAGGACCTAAAAAATATGCACTGATCTGTGAATTGGGCCACTTATAAGGATTAGATTTTTGTTCTTTTTTTTTTCTTTTCATCATTGCAATTCTTTTCTTAGGAGCACATGATATAATATTTCTTCATATATTAAACTTAAAAGCAGATGACTTCTGAGAGATGTCTGCTGTAAAATTTTCATCTGTCAGCACACTTATGGAAAATGTTTTTCCCTTCCACTTTAAGGCAACATTTCCATGCACATTTGTACAGCATTTTCATATCCTGTCACCTAATTTCCAGTTTGCATGATAACAACATCACAATAGCATAAGAGATATTAAGGAAAAATAACTTAAACTGCTTATGACTCCAAAATTGAAGAGATGCTATAAAAGCATGGTTGACTGGAAAATAGTTCTATTATCCCCTTTAGGCAGTGCTGTGATAAAGGCTTAATGACTTATAAATACTAGAGCTTTCTTTATCTCATGAGATCAGGATGTTTTTCTTTTCTCTTACCAAGATGCCCTATGATCAGTTGCAGAGACTTCAGAAGTTGATAGAAAGTTTTCAGTCCTATAGAAAGATTGCAGAAGTACAGTCAGCCATGAAGCATTTATACTAGTAGTTGGAGGAAGTTCTGGAAAGCACTGCTGTATCAACTCTGGACACTACCCTGCAGATTTTGTATATAGTAATACATATTCTCTGAGTGTATTTCATGTACATGAATTCCTTTCCTTGCACCTAGCAACTGGGCCAACATATTGTCCAGCTTGTGGAAATTCTCCTTTTGCCATGGTAGAATTCTCAGTCATGCCTCTGATGCACTTGCTTATGTCCAATACTTTTTCTGGTGAGAGGACATTGCCTGTCATGTAGCAAAAGGAATTGGAGGAAACCGTTTTTTTCTTATGCTCTTGTCTTTGAGACTTGCTGTTGGTATCTCTGTTGATAAAAAGAACAGAAGTAGAATAAAGGTCACATTATTCTTCCATTTGATACAATAAAATGCTCAAGTAGAATGGAGTCCTCTGAGACAATCTTTGCCATCCTAATGTTGACAAAGCAAAAAGATAGGAGAGTTGATAAAATTAAATACTATACACAATTTCTCTGAAAAACTTTTTTGATCCTCCATCTGATTAAGATGGGGTGCTTGTAAATTCAGATTTCTGTGTCATTTCCTGAACTGCTAAATCAGCACCCCTGTTCCTGAAGCTCTAATATGGTGCATCCTAGGTAATATTGTTAAGCACACTAAAAAGGTTGAGAAGAGTTTATTTTACATTCATGTCCCATTACAGTTGCTGTCAATGTCTCCTGGGACAGTTGTAAAAACCTAGGAATTATGTAGGTAATGGATTGTCTTTTGGTTTTTAAAATATATTTTATTGATTAGGCTATTAAAGTTGTCCCAAATTTTCTCCTTTGCCCCCTTCCCCCAGTACTCCCCATTGCCTCCAGCAAGGGCGTCCCTTTAGTTCATGTCCATGCATCACGCACATAAGTTCTTTGGCTACTCCTTTTCCTACACTATTCTTAACCTCCCCATGTCTATTTTGTACCTAACGATTGTGCTTCTTAATCCCTGCAGGTTTTCCTCCATTCTCCTCCTTCCCCCTTCCAACTAATAACCCCCCAAATAACCTCCATATCTATGAATCTGTTTCTGTTCTACTTGTTTGCTTAGTTTGTTTTTTCAGATTCAATTGTTCATAGTTGTGAATTTATTGCCATTTACATGTTCATAGTTTTGATCTTCTTTTTCTTAAATAAGTTCCTTTAACATTTTATATAATAAGTGCTTGGTGATGATGAATCCTTTTCGTTTTACCTTGTCTGGAAGCACTTTATGTGCCCTTCGATTCTAAATGATAGCTTTGCTGGATAGAGTAATCTAGGTTGTAAATCCTTGCTTTTCATCACTTTGTACTTCTTGCCAGTCTCTTCTATCCTGCAAGATTTCGTAATAGAAAATAGCTGACAGTCTTATGGAAATTCCTTTGTAGGTAACTATTTGCTTTTCTTTTGCTGCCTTTAAGAATCCCTTGTTATCTTTAAGCTTTGGCATTTTAATTATGATGTGTTTTGATGTGGTCCTCTTTGTGTCAGTCTCGGTTGGGACTCTCTGTGCTTCCTGTATTTGTATGTCTGTTTCTTTCACCAAATTAGGGAATTTTTCTTTCATTATTTTTTCAAATAAGTTTTCAATTTATCACTCTTTCCCTTTTCCTTCTGGCACCCTTATGATTCAAATGTTGGTACATCTGAAATTGTCCCAGAGGCTCCTTAGCTAATGCTTGCTTTTTTTTTTTTGTCTTCTTTTTTTCTTCTTGCTATCCTGAAAGTCTCTTCTGCCTTATGTTCCAAATCATTGATTTGATTCCTGGCTTTATCCACTCCACTGTTGGTTCTCTATAAGTTTTTCTTTATTTCATTTAGTGTAACCATCATTTCTGCCTCAGTTTTTATGCTGTTGAAATACCCAATGAGTTCCTTGAGCATCCTAATAACCAGTGTTTTGAACTCTGCATCTGATAGATTACTTATCACCATTTTGTTTAGTTCTTTTTCTGGAGTTTTGTTCTGTTCTTTTCTTGGGCCATATTTCTTTGTCTCCTCATTTTGGCAGACTCTGTCTGTTTGTTTCTATGTATTAGGTACAGCTGCTTTGACTCCCTATCTTAGTAGCATGCCCTATTGCAGAAAAGTGTACTGGTAAGTTGGCTGGGGTAGAGCCTCAGGCAATTTCCAGGGCAAGGTAACCTGTGTGAACTGGATTGATAGAGTCTCTGTTATGATGTTACCCCTCTGTGGCTCCGTGTAGGGGAGAGCTCAGAAAGGGGAAAATGCTGCTGCCTGGTCTCTGGAGTTTTGTCTTAGAGGAGGCTGTCCCCTGGCACTTACCCTTATGCCAGACACTTCAATTTCTCCCCATATGCCTGGTGTTGCTCCAGCTGCTGCCTGAAGCCCAGGGGGAGTGAGTCTGTGTCAGTCCTAAGTCTGTTTTGGGCCCTTGAAGAGAAGACTCCTGAGAGAATGTCAGTTTTTTCTGCCACCCAAACCCTCATTGATTTTTATAGCTAGAGGTTATGGGTATTTACCTTCCTGGTGCTAGAACCCTCAGCTGGGTGGTCTGGTATCCCTTGTTCTTGAGGTATCTCTCCCGATTCTATCCACCACAGTCGAATGTGGTACTGCCCATTCTGCATCTCTGTGTCTCCACACCTCCTACCCATCTGGATGAGTATGATTTCTTTAATTCCCTGGTTGTAGGACTTCCATAGCACTTGATTTTCTATTGATTCAGGAAAATTCAAGTTTAGCTGTAATTTTTGGTTTGGTTGTGTAAGGAGGCAAGCCGCATTTACCTATACCTCAATCTTTGGAACTGTACTTCTTTTTTTTTTACCATAAATTTTAATAAGAGATTTCATGGTTTGATGCTTGTCAGCATAATTTTGTTGTTTTCTTTCATGTCAGTCCTTACCTATGTTCACAAACTTAATGGTCGTTCCTCTAACAACATGGTTATTTGCATGGGAGAACAGCAAAATAGTAACAATTTCAAAGACTAAAGTCAACTATTCCATATCCCTTTCAGCTTCAATTTGTGAGTGCAGGGCGATACTGGCAATAAGAAAACCAATTACTCTAGTTATATAATGAGATAAATATTTTATGCATTTGTACCCCAAAATAATTGTTATCCAGATATTTAAAGTTAATGGTGTTTTCTTACTATTGCCTCTCCAGGGAGACAATGATTCTTTCCCTATATTTTCAAAATATGCTACTGATCTTCAGGGAATATATATTGTACTAAATTACATACTAAATTGTCTTTATTATTTAGTTAAACAGTTCCTTTTGTACTAAGTCCCTTGGTCATCTTTTTATAGTGTGTTAAATTCAAGATTTCCTGTTTCATTTTGGTAGCATTGAATATTGTTTAATAAACACCACTTGTTTCAATGTAGGCTGTTAGGATACTATTATAGTATATTTTAGATGGGCTGTAACATATTTTAAAAATATAGCTTCTATAAAAATGAATAAATTCCCTGTATTTATATATTTGTTTAGAGGCTGCTCCATCAACTCTATTTTTCGCAACCATGTTTTCTGATTTTTTAATCTCAAGCTTTATTTTTGGAGTCCAGTGTTTGATGATAGTATATTATACAAAACAAAGGTCATTTTATTTGATATGTTGATCTCTTGAATGTATAAAATCAAACCACAATAATATTATCTTTCACTATATATGATGATTATGGTGAACTATTTATTTATAATTTTTTTCTTTGGAATTGTGAGGAACCATTTCATCTATTGTCCATGGTTTTCTTATATATGGAACGATGTCAGGATGACTGGATTCTTTTGTAAGTAGCTTTCCAGTACCAACAGGCTCATACTTAGGGGTTGCTTAGAAAGAAGGCCTCATGGCATTCATACTTCTATGCATTCACTCATTCAAAAGTCTTCAAGAGGAGTTACTTCATGCTGAATATAATCCTAAGTAGTGAGTATTGAAAGAAAAAAATGTTTGTTTTGCGGAATGTATGTCTTTGTTTCTTTATATTCATTTTCTATTGTGCACATGCATGTGTGTACTGTTAACTCTAGAGCTTTTAACACTTCTTAAATTCTGAACGTCAGAACATATTTAATTCTGTGTGAATTCCAATTTTAAAGATCTTAGCGAATACAATAGAGGAACCTGGGAAATGCAGTTTCAGACCCCCAATGTAGCAGTCCAAGACAACATGTGTGAGGCTGAGAGAGAACAGTTAAATAAGTGGTACATACATGAGGGAATTATTTATATAAGAAAGAATTGAAATAAGAACACATATTTCCAACATGGGGAAAGTGACTAAAGTATATGATCATCCATAACCAAATATTATTTTATCACAATGAGTTATATATTAGAGGAAATTGCACTGGCCACAGGAGATATAATTATAAAGGTTTAATTTCAGTGAAAAGCAAGGTTCTGAGATGTATGTATAGAAGCTAGTTACCTATCTTCGTAATCTGCAATGTGCTATTCAAAGTCATTAATTGTATCTGTCTTTACATAGAGGAAAACTAATGAGTAGTGTTTTAATCATTAAATTTTTCTTAGTTTCCTAATATTTTCTGTAGTGAGCATGTATTAAATTCAGAGTGAGAAAAAATATTTCACAAGTTGCATTTAGCTAACCCCCTTTTAGACATTATGCAAAGTGTGCACAATGATTTAACTTCCACTTCCTTCTGTGAAACCCAAATGAGTTATTCCAATTTTTACATTAATTGTGCTTGTCTCTTTTCCCCCTTGAAAATTGATGTTACTTTTTCAAGGATAAACAGATAGGAAATTATTGTGGAGAGCAGCCAAAGAAGAGGAATTGATCATGGGAGATTTACCATTGAGAAAATGATACTTATTTTTTAAAAGTGAATAATCAAGAAAGAGAAAGTAAAGATCAAATGAAAGTTTTGAGACAATCTCACTGTCTAATTAAAATTCGAAGAGTAAGAAACCTATGGCAAGAATCAAAAAGTAGAAGTACAGCTTGACCAATCATCTGTTTAGAAAAAAAATAAATTAAAAAGATGCATAACCCATAGACACAAACAAGAGTGTGGTGGCCACAGAGAAGGAGAGCAAGGGCTGAGTGGAGGCGGGCAAAGAGGGGAGGGCAAATGGGGAATCTGCAATACTGTCAACAATAAAAATAAAGTTAAAAAAAGAAGAAAAGGAATCAAATTTTAGAGTGAAAATTTTAATTAAGAATATTGAAACATGAATATATTTTTATATTCCTAATTAAAATGTAGTCACATATATGACTACATGTAGTACTCATAGTCCCTTTCCTAAGGGAATGTACAGTATTTAAAATAAAAATAGTTTTGAGTATAGTGGCTTTGTAGTGGAGTTTGCTGTCTGGTATTGTGATTCCCTCCTACTTTATTTTTCTTTCTCAAAATTGGTGAGACTATTCGGGGTTGTTTATGGTTCCATATAAATTTTTGAAATGTCTGTTCTATTTCTGTGAAATATGTCATTGGTATCTTAATAGGGATTGCGTTGAATCAATAAATTGCTTTGGATAGTATGGGCATTTTGATGATATTAATTCTTCCAATCCATGAGCATGGTATATCCTTCCATTTATTTGTGTCTTCCTTAATTTCTTTCTTCAATGTCGTATAGTTTTCTGCGTACAGGTCTTTTATGTCTTTGGTTAAATTTATGCCTAGGTACTTTATTTTTCTTCTTGCTATATCAAATGGTATTTTTTTCTGATTTCTTCTTCTTCTATTTCATTGCTGGTGTACAAAAATGCCTTTGATTTCTGTATATTGACTTTGTATCCTGCTGTTTTGCCAAATTCACTTATTAGGTTGAGTAGTTTTTTGGTAGAGTCTACAGGGTTCTCTATGTACACTATCATGTCATCTGCAAAAAATGATAGCTTTACTTCCTCCTTTCCTATTTGGATGCCTTTTATCTCTTTCTCTTGTCTGACCACTGCGGCAAGGGAGCCAACCATATGGGAAAATATATTTGCTAATGATACATCAGACAGAGGTTTGATCTCCAAGATATATAAAGAACTCACTTGACTCCACTCCAAGAAGACAAATGATCCAATCAAAAAATGGGCAAAGGAGCTGGGCAAACACTTTTCCAAGGAGGAGAGACAGAGGGCCCAGAGGCATTTGAAAGTAACCTCAGCATCACTAGCCATCAGAGAAATGCAGATCAAAACCACCATGAGGTACTACCTCACACCAGTCAGAATGGCCATCATAAACAGATCAACAAACAACAGGTGCTGGCGAGGCTGTGGAGAAAAGGGAACCCTAGTAGACTGTTGGTGGGAATGCAGACTGGTGCAGCCACTGTGGAAAGCAGTGTGGAATTTCCTCAAAAAGCTGAAAATGGAACTGCCTTTTGATCCAGTGACTCCCCTGCTGGGACTATACCTTAAGAATACCAAAACGCCAATTCAAAAGAACATATGCACCCCAATGTTCATAGCAGCACAATTTACAATAGCCAAGTGTTGGAGGCAACCTAAATGCCCATCAGTAGATGATTGGATCAAAAAACTATGGTACATTTACACAATGGAATACTAGGCAGCAGAAAGAAAAAAAGAACTGCTAAACTTCACGACAGCATGGATGGAACTCGAGAGCATTATGCTAAGCGAAATAAGCCAGGGGGTGAAAGACAAATACCATATGATCTCACCTATAAATGGAACCTAACCAACAATACAAAGATTCAAGGAAAATAAGACCAGCAACACTGAAAGGAAATCAACAGAGACAAGAGGGAAGGAGGAGGGGGGCGGGGACAAGGAAGGGAAGGGGAAAGTCAAGGAACATATAGCAAGGACTCATGGACAAAACCAAAGGGGAAGAGCTGAGGGAGGGAAGGAGGGAGAGGGCAAGAGAAAGTGGTGGCAGGTAGGCAGAGACAAATGTATTTGAAAAAATAAATTAAAATAAAATTTAAAAAAAAAGAGAAAAAATAGTTCTAAAATGCAGAACCATACAAAACGCACTGTTTGATATAGCATATATAGGTTATGAGAAATTCAGGAAGAGAAGTGTTTGGGGTCAGAGAAGTTAGAATTCCTTCTATGGAGGAAGGTAACACCTAAATGACAGGAAGAATTTAGAATGTTTTAATTATTGTAGTAACTAAAAATAGTTTATTGCATTACATAAAATAATAGATTATCACCTCAACCTTACAAGGTAGGTGTTGTTATTGTTATTACATTAGTGAGGACAAACTGAGGCAAAGTGAGGTAAAAGAACTTGATCCAGTTCACAAAGCTAGTTAAGTGGTGGATCCAGGACTGGAACTTAGACACATAAAATAAAGACAGAGAGAGATTTGTTGTTACTGCCACATCGGCCTGCAGCTAAATTCAGAGGTGTGTAGACCGGAAGACATTGTTTACTACAGAATGCACATGGAGGTATGTCTTAGCTCAGTCACACTTTACCAACCAAATAATTTGGTCACTGGTTTTCATTTAGAAGAGATAAATTATACTCTGAATGATAAACTCATCAATTTCAATTAGCTAAGCTTTCCTTGGTGATAAATTAAGCTTTCCTTGTAACTAAAACACTTCTACTTTCTGTGGTGTGTTGGCCATTTCTAATGGATGAGGCAACTCATTTCCTTATAATCGACTGTGTAAAAAAAATCTGTGATCTTCTATTTAAATTATTTTTTTTCCCTATGACCTCTGCTTTATCTCTGGGAGGAAAACAAAGAATGCAGTAAAAATGTATTTTTATTTACAGGAACATGTGTGTTATGACTCAAGTACCAGAGGTGTGCACACACACACAGACACCTCCTACATTAAAACTTTTCTTATTTCTAAAACTTGGAAAATTAATATGCTAAAACTGTATCCATCTTAACTTATGTTTATAGTGTGCTTGAAATTTCCTTCCTTTGGGAACCAAAGATTTTTAGATAAAATTCTGAGCTTTACTTTAACCAAAAGGAAATTGTACCCACATCTTTAAAAATACTTGCTTAGGGTTTGCCCTTTCACAGGCATCAATTTGATGTATTATCTGGGAGCAAGTATTTTAGGACCTAGCTCCCTGGTTGCCAAGATACTACTACTGTCATGTATAGTGTTATGTATTAAGCTGCTGGTCTCCACAATTTAGCTTATTTATTTGCAATACTAATTTTTTTCAGTAGTGTTATATCACAACTAATGCCATTTTATTAAATATTTATTGAATTTCTTCTTTGTGCCAGGTTTTAAGAATTCAAGTAGGTATAAGTCAGATTCTCCATCTGTAAGAAACTAAAACACAGAAACATTTTCAGCAAGTATTTTGGTTGAAATTTGCAGGTTAGATTTCATTGAAGAAAACTTTAAGGAACAATTTAATTACTTTGGCTTCTTGAAATGTTGTTGAAGTGAAAAGAGTAGGTCAAATTTCAAAGATCTTGTTAATTCCTATAATGTACTAAGGTTTTTGCCAGGGGATTGATACATATTAATTATTCTGTGTAACCTTTACAAAACACCTAAAATGTGCTTCAGTTTAATCCTGCTCAGTGGGTGACAGTGCAGGAAGGTCTTACACAGGTGAGATGACTAGCTAGACAAAAGTCACACGTCAACTGAATGGCAGAGATGAAATTTCAACAAAGATGGTTTAACTGCAAAGCCTGTTCTCTTTCCACTACATGCTTTAAAAATTAGACACATTGACGGGAGTGAAATTCCTTTTGCTGCGTAGGGAAGAGAGATTCTTGAAATCTAATGCAAATGAAAATCTGAACTGCAGCAGAAGTCAGTTAACTGAAAGCTCTTCTCATTAGCTTGGGAGGGATAAAGATGAAAAAGAAATACTGCAGTTAGAAAGTGGATTAAAAGTTTCTACTTTGAGGATAAATGAATTAAAATATATGTGATTAATGACAAATTAGCACATGATGATCGATGCCTCAGAATGCAGAACAGGTTGAATATAGAGTTGTAGGACAGGAGAGGGAACTATTCAGAGGAGAAATACCACCGCCACAGGGAGAGTTAACATATTGCCTGTTTCTGCAGTAAAGAAGCCAGCAAAAAATAGCTAGCTCCTTTGAAGGGATTAGCACCTACATGCATTGTTTTTATTTGTATGCCATTCAGAGAATATACCTTCTCTGAATATACATCAAGAACAGGTGCCTGACCTTGGCTGCCTCCAGGCACCCCGAGTCCTGTTGCTTCTGTCGTTTGGCACCTAACCTAGCTGTGACCATCTCTGAGTCCCTTTCCTGTGGTGTGTTAGTGTTTGGAACTCTCATTTACTCCGGACTATAGTGTCACAGAACTTAGACTAGGAGTTGTCCTCTGAAAGTCATGTTCCTTACTCGTCCATAATTCACTGCAAGTATCTGTGACACCCTTAAGTGTTGCTAGATTCAGGGCACTACCCTTCTAAACCAAACCTTTCTTTGACCTACTTCTGACTTGCTCTTCCCTGCTCTGGACCTAACTTATTTCACCATCCCTGAGGCTATTACAGATTACGATCCTTCATTTTACTTTACATTCAAAATCTTAGCAGATAGATACTCGCTGTATGTGGAATCTACATTGTACAAGTACATTTTTAAAATAAAACTCATTGGTAGGTCACCTATCTTGTTCGATGTCTCAAAACCAATTAATAAACATGTTTAGTCCCTTAAGCTTGCTCTGGCTCATACTTACATACATATGCCTTATCTCTAATATAGTCAAAAGACTATGCACTTCAATTGAAATTTTAGAAAGCAACATGGGAAAATAAATTGTAAAAGTAAATATTATAGTATCAAATACTATTGCTTTATTTTGGATTTATCATAGATATACTTGAGACAAAGATTCTATAAATGTGTATATAAAATTAAAAGTTATTTAAGGGGATTTGAACTCTTGAGAACCGCATAGTTAGGTGACACAGATAGGCTCTTTATTTTCTAGAATTTTGCTTGAAATTTATGGTGTCTGTTTTTCTGCATGTAGTGAGCCATGATTACTACCTTAAGTATATCTGGCGAGTTTGAAGGCATTTAATATAATAAAGAGCATGAGAGAAGAAGTAGGAGGATTGGAAGGAAAAGATAGTTAAGTATTAAGGGCAAAGAATGTGCCTGAGAAGATTACATAATGATTAGAAGATAGATGAGAAAATAAGGACATTTTAAAGAACATTTTTGAGCAGGTTTAAAAACCACTGTTTGAGAAAGTATTAACTTCATTAAGTTTAGAACTGATAAAAGTAAACATGAAGCTCAAGTTATCCACAGTACAATTAGAAAAAAGAAAATCAGGTCACAGAAGCCCTTGAATTACCTAACACTGTTAAATTAATTAAACAAGGGGGCCATTGGACCAAAGTGGCTCTAATGCCATGGTCAACTATGAAAGCAAACCAAACTTAGTCTCTAAATGCCTAAAGGTTAGGAACCCAATCAGAAAAAGCCAACTAGGCTTTAGGCTACAGCCAATCCATTTGTGTTATGTCCTTGCTTTGCTTCCATGACTTCTCTGGATAAGCCTTTCCCTACTTCCAGTTTGGTTCTGCCAGATTTGAATCACTTTGTGCTCAAATAAATTCCTAAAATTTTTAACTAGCCTCAGTTTAACTTTTAACACCACCAGATAAATATAACTATTGGACAAAGGTTTTACTAACTTTGTGAGGAATAAGAAAGGTAGATTTTGTGGTGAATTGGAAGGGTTAGAGATAATTAAGGCTTACAAAGTTGGAAATTTATAACAAGGAAAAATCTGACAAAACCCTCTGGAGACCATTGGCAAAAGGGGACCCATCTATACAGCTGCATGTGGTTCCAACTTACAATCAAATCCTCTTTAAAATTAAAGCTTTCAAGTATGTGATTAAAGACATGGTGATTTTTTGTTGTTGTTTTATGATGGTTTAATTTTACTGATGAAATATTTGCCATTTTTTAAGCCCTCAAGATTATAAAATCCATAATTGTATTCACTATTAATAGGCATTTGAAGGCCAATAAGCAGATTTGCAATAAGTAACATCTGGAGAGAAAAAGGTTTATTGGAGTACCTACTTGTTTACATAAGTATGTAGTACAGATAAGCTCAGCTGAAAAAATTGGATTAAGCAAACTAATAAATTTATGTAAAGAGAGAGAATAATACATTCTAAAATGTTGAACTAGCTATTATTTATATAAAATAAAGTATAAAGGATAGTCTCATTGTAAAAGTACTTTATTCACTATTAGTGTCAGTCTAAAGTGGCTGCTAAGAAAAATAGTATTACATTTATAAATGGAAACTATATATTGAAAAATCTTTGTCACAAAATTAATTCTGCATTATAATTACCATGGGGTCCCTAAAAATATGTTATAAAAAAACAAGATAATTGAGATGAAGGTGTGTTTACATCATTAATTTTTAATCTTTTAATTTAGTTCCTAGTCTTCTCTTTGTAGTCTGTTTTTTCCAAGACATAATTTTTGAATTTACATTTTCCAATAATTTTTATGATGTATGCTTATGAACATTGGCAAATCCTTTTAAAAACAAATATTTATACATCTATACTAAGATTTTTGTGCAAATATCAAAGAAAGAATGAGGTAGATTTAATGCACTGATCTGGTATGATTTTCAAGACATAGTCTGTAGTGGGAAAAATAGAAAAACAACAACCAAAAAAGTATGTACATTATCATTTAAGGGGGAAAAATTCCAAAGAAAGATGACACATAACCAATGCTGAGCTGCCTTCTGTGTTGCTTCCATGTCCTGAGGCTACAGAAAAAGAGAGGGATAAAAAACAAAAAGCTCAAACCACAGCTATTGAAAAATTTGGGAGAGGAGACCAGGTCTCAGAAGCTGTGAACAGGACAGAAATAATCTATTTACTATCTATAGAGCACAGAGATGATCTTGACAGATCATTCCACTTAGAACATGAGGAAAATGTAAATGCAACTGTGTAAATGTACCACCACAGTAGGTGGAGGGAACAGGAAACCTAATTTGCAAATTAACAGGTAAAAGAATCCAACCTGGAAAAAAGTTCAAGAAAAAGAAGAAAATTTCCCAAGAGAACTACCCATTTAAAAAGAATTTGAAATGCATATTACATAAAAATATAAGAGCTCAAAGATAAAATCATAGACATGGACTGAAATTAGTGAAATTTTTAAGTGTAAAAGAAAACCAATGATAAAAGAACAACATTAAAGAGTTAGTAATACCTCCCACCAGGCTGCTGTCCTTTAGGTAGAAAAGGGTAAAGGGGTCAAATATATGGTGATTGAAGGAGATTTGACTTTGGGTGGTACACACAGAATGAAATATAAAGATAATATATTATGAAATTATATACTTGAAACCTATGTAAATTTACTAATCGATATCACCTCAATACATTTAATTTAAAAAGTTAATAATAAATATAAAAGGTTGAAATACAGACAAGACACGGCTAATAAAATTTACTTAACAGTGTAGAAGAAAACCTTCTTTTAATTAAGGTAAACACAAAGGAAAGGATGTAAAAACTATAGATAATATAATAGATATTAGAACAGTTATAATCTATCATAAATATCCCAGAAATAGAAAACAAACAAATGGAACAGAGAATAGTGAGATATAACAGAAGGAAACTTCCTAAATGGAATCTGATGGTTAATAACAAAAGGTTTGCTCTAATCATAATAGATACAGGACAATTAACACAGAAACATATGCTATTTACATCACCAGACTTCAAGAGAAGAAAATGAACTCTGGGAAGAAAATACAGAAGGAAAAAAAATCATGCTGCTCTCAGGCTTCTCTGCAATATTCGATGCCAAAGGCAATGAAGCAATACCCACACAATTCTCAAAAAATAAAAATAAAAAAAAGTAATACTAGAAGACATATTCACACGCCATACCAGTATAAAAGCTACAGACAGACACTTTCTCAAATACAAAATCATTCAGGGAATAAAATATTCTTGAGCTCTTACTGAAAAACAAAAAATAAAACTACTTAACAATGAAATCAAACTGATTAAAAAATGGAACCAAAGTAGAACACCAAAAAAAGAGAAAATTATTATTAAAAGATCCAGTGGTATGATGAAATCACTTAAATGTAGACAAAAGACTAAACACTCAGGATTACACATGGTGATTAAATAAAGGGGACTGGATGTCTCCAAATCAGCCCTCATAGTGCTTGGTTATCACAGGTCTTGGCACCTTGAGGCTACAGGGTCCTCTTCCTAGTGCTGTATGTCAGGCAGGTAGCTCTGCTTTCTGGATTCACAATAATAAACAACTGTGCTTCTGCTCCCTGTGCCAGTGATTTACTAAAAAGTTTTGTAAAATGGATGGGTAATACAAAGATGGATTAAAGAATAATTTTTAATATGTCTTTATGATGGAGTATAATTGGTATTTGAATTAAGGCATTTGACTTTAAATAATGCCTATTTTTAGCTACTTGAAATTAAACCAGTTTTATGACTTACTCTTTTGGGCAACAATATGACTAGATGATTTCTTTTTGAATTTACTCATTGATTTTAATTTTAAAAAGGATAAGAAAAATCATAGCCAAAAATATATTCAATTCAGTCATTGTACGGCTTGGAAAGAAGAAAAAAAAGGTATATTTGTATTATTTCAGATAAACTAAAGCAGAAAAATATCAAGAGAATGGTTCATGTTAGATGAAATTGATAGCTTTTAAGAAATTAAATAATCAAATTTATATATGAATCAATAAATTTATCTCATATTGAACACATAAATAGGTTTATAGGAAGAAATTGGTGGGTGTTTTTTTTTTGGTAGGTTGGCTTTTATTTTCCTGTGAAATGATATTCTTAAACACAAGCAGACTGATAAATTACTTTCTAACAACATTCAAAGGTTGAAAAGTAGACCAACAGTCCAAAAGATGGAGGATTTGGATGTTTGGACTAAGTATACACAAACTTTAAGAATTATCTCCTTTTTGAATGCTATCCTAGTAATTAACTAATTTCTGGGTGTGAAGGTCAATGTGAAGTTAAAATATTCCTCTATAATTCTTTCTGAGAGAAAAGGTAGCATAAGTTTGTAATGGAATATTTTGACTTAAACATTTTTGATAATTATCGTCCTCTTTCTGTTATTGAATAAGATTACATGAATAAATAATGATATTATTTATTCTAATTTTGCACCCTAGTTCTTTGTACTAGCATCTTGGAATGTTCAAACAATGTTAGGATTTTTAGGGTAACAATACACATATCTGACTCTCCAAGGGTTTATTGATCCTCCTCTACTTCAGTCCAACCAGTTAACTTTGAAGTCCTCTCCTAATACGGTTTCTTGCCCTTTCATTCATTCATCATATATCTATCATGTGCCTACTGAACAATGTGAACAAATGCCACACCTCCAGGAAGTTTTGATTCTGGTAGAGCAGACAGACAAAATACCAATGTTAAGAAGTCTTCTTTCCCCATTCTGATAACATTGCCTTCGGGCTAGACTAGGGCTTCTCTGCCTCACCACTAATCACATTGTGCCTGGCTGACTTTTTGCTGTGATGGCCATCCTGGGCACTGCAGATATTTTGCAGCATCTCTGGACCCTACTCATTGGATTCCAGCAGCATCCCGAGTTGCGACAAGCAAAATTATTTCCAGACATTGTCAAATATCCACTGAGAAGCAAAACCACACAAAATTCAGAATCACTGGCCTAGACAACTCACTGGGGCCCCTTTTCAGAATTTTCCCATTGTTATGCTCCTCCAGTGCTGTGTCAGCATCTACTCCTAGCTGATGCTCCTTTTTCTATTTGTTCTAGGCAAATGCAGCCACTTTGCAAGCCTACAATTTTGCAGGCTAAAAGATTTTCACACCTGGAAGTAGATGCTGACCTAGCAGAAAAAATGTAGGAAGTTTCTGTCAAAGTAACAGTTTCATTTCAATGTTACCTATATTTCACTTATATTCTGAGTATGGATGCTGCACATTGATAATCCATTGCTGTCTCTAATTGAATCATGGCACAGTTGCTGATATTTTTGCATGTATGTGCTCCACACTGTTCTTGAACAATAAATGTTTTCCCATAAGCCTATTTCTTGGTATACCTCTAAATATACTGGTAACTTAATCCTAATTCAAACTATGAACTGTTTTCTACATACAGACTTGTGGGTCTTCACTTTGTCAGAACACTTCCTTCTCCTTACTGACTTAAAACAGGATCAAACCAATGAGAAAATTAACTGTAACATTCTTCAGAAACTAAAGTCTACACCTCTCTTTGTGGCTTATTATAGTATTGGGTGGGTGGCATTGAGCTACCCTGTGATGGAAAGTTTCTATAATAAAGTTTTTCTCTAATTGTGTGGCAAACTTTGGAAACCTAGGTCTGTATAAATATCTAAATTAAACAATCCTATTTTTAATTGCAGCTTTCTCCATCCTCTTCTTGTTGTCCTTGGAAGAATAGTCATTGATAGTGCTTGAATTTCCATTGCAAGAGGAAAAAACAAGTGTGAGTGTATTCTTCTATTACAAACCATAGCCAGGGATCTGTTTATAGTCTGTCCAAAACAATATGAGCTCCTCTGCAATGCTGCTCAATTTAAACTCAGCAGTAAATGATACTTACACATGTACCTACCGTGATTGTCCCAGCTTTGTGCAATCCATTATGTGTGCTTTTTATTTGTGGACATGTTGTGGCAGGGGTTTCAATAGCTCACATATCTGGGCTGGGCTCATTCCAGGTTTCTTTGTACTTTTTTTCTTGAAGACAATTGCTGAATGAAAGACCTATTCTCAGTAAGCCAGGCTGGATGAAGCCATTTTTTTGAGTAAGTGATCCACCACAATGTTGATAGAAGGTGACCTCAGAGTGTCTCTCTCTCTCTCTCTCTCTCTCTCTCTCTCTGTCACACACACATACACACACACACACACACACACACACACACATACACACACTTCTGTCTGCCACATGGTTGATTCAAGAGCTGTAGGACTCTGCTTATACGGTAGTATCTTATCCCTCCAGTTGAATCAGGTACTTAGTTCACATGCTCCCTTTGACATATGTGATTAGAGAGTCTAATGCATTTTAGTAAAGTCTTCCTTTTGAGAACTGTGTCGCTATTTTGCAAAATTAATACAATATCTGAGAATTTCTTTTTATTTTTTTTTTCAGTAAGGTATTTTCAGGAAAAAGGTTAAGACCAGGCAGCCCAGAAATGTTCTCTTCTAGAAGCCCAGAACATGTTAGTTTTGATGGAGTTTCAAGGCAATGGTATGACACTTCCAGTTGTACTCCAATCAGTGGTTCCCAAATCATGACCATGAAATTCTTTTCCTGCTTCTCCTCTCCTCTGCAGTTGGGAACTTCTAATAGTCCCTTCTTTTATCTGTAGCAAAAATTACTACTAGAGAACAACAGATTTTAATGGCTGTCTAGTCAAAAATATGTTATTCTAAAATATTAAAATTGCAACCATAAATCTCCTTTGAATTCCTGAAGGTTTTTTTGCACTTTGCCAGCCCTTTTATCCTGAAATACATGAAGATAACAAAAAAAATGACAAATCTAAACTACAGATGGTTTTTCCCTTTCTCTTATTTCATTCATTTTTAATGCAGATGGTGGGATCTTTGGGACTGAGAGCCATACTTGACAGCTTTTTCACGTTTATTTGGGCTGTGACTTATGTTGTAATTTAGATTTGAGGCACTCTTTCCAAGAATAAGTTATTTATTATACATGTATTTTTTAGTGGCTAAGATGTGAATAAGCAGGTTTTATTGTTTCTTTATTGTAATTTACAGTCTCCTATATCTTTTTTAACCAAAGACTCAGTTTTCTTCTGATTTTAGTCAAAAACAGTTGACTATATTTTTGTTTTTAGTGCTGTATAACTGAGGAGTGTGAAGGCAAAGAAACTATCAAAATGAAATCCCATTGTTTATTTAAGAAATAAAAATTCTTCAAGTACATAAATAACATCTTATGTCTTTGATTCTAACTCCTTCTTTAGCATTTGTCTCACAACTAGTCCCCAATATTCTGCACTATTTAGATGCACAATACACATCTGCCTCTCCCTAAAGAAAATAATCAATTTCATGGGCTCTTCCTGAAAGCTAAGACAAGTGTTGCAATTGAGGAAAGTAGTATCATAGACACTCAGGCTACTCTTCTCTGCAAAATGAATTTTATTACAGGTTTTTTGCTTTGTAAAGAAAGAAAAAAAAACAAGATGACACTCTGTATTTCAGTGTGTCAGATATCTAATATATATGTATACATATACATATATATGTATAGATAAATATATGTATACACACATACACACAAGGTCTGTCTGGAATAAGTCCAGTCACTGTTAATATAACAACAGTTTATGTGACATTGATGTAACTGGGCAGCCAAGGAGAGTGAACTGGAATGCTCATGTGTGAACAATGACTACTTCACCCTACTACTCAGTGGGGGCAGTAGATGCCATTGATAAGCATGTGTACTGCAGCTGTCACATTCAAAATGACTGAGCGAGTAGAGCAATGAATCTGCATCAAATTTTGCATTAAGCTTGAACATTCCTCGGTAGAAACTATCCGGATGATTCAGAAGGCCGCAGCTATGGGCAACTGGTGATTGACAGCTTCATCACAACAATGCACCTGCTCATGTATCACATCTCATGCAGAGTTTTTTGGTGAAACATCAAATTAGTCAGGTGACTCAGCCCCACTACAGCCCAGATTTGGCACCTTGTGACTTCTGGCTTTTCCCAAAACTAAAATCACCTTTGAAAGGGAAGAGACTTCAGACTGTTGATAAGATTCAGAGAAATACGATGGAGCAGCTGAAAGCTACTGGGAAAAGTGTGTGAGGTCCCAAGATGCCTACTTTGAAGGAGATTGGGATGTCATTGTCCTATGTACAGTGTGTCTTGTATCTTGTAGCTTCTTCAATAAATTTCTCTCTTCTTCATAATACAAGGCTGGGTACCTTCTGAACAGACCTCATATATGCATCTTCTTTATTCCTCATTCCTATATTGCTATTTTTACCTTCTTGTTGCCCAGTTTCCCTTCTTTCTTTGTGGTGAGATTTGGGATAGGGATGAATAATGAGAGACCAAAACGTTGTCCAAATGATTGATATACTCTTCTTTCTTTCATAGCAAAAAGCATGGAGTATGGTATCCCTTTTAAGCAGAAGCCACCTGCAGTTTGTTTTAAAATCATCATAGGATGCTTTTCCAAGTTGAGAGAACTCAGGAGGTTTTTACACTTCTCTCCCTCTTTGTGATGACTTTCCGTGCAGTGGGTACAGAGCTAAGTACTGATAAAGTGAAGACACCTTGTTGCTATTTGAAATTCATTTCCTTCTTGTCCCAACATGTTGACTTTTACAGATTTTTAAAACTCTCTTGATTAACTCACTAATCCTGTTTAAATTGATCAGTTCTTTCCCTGACATAAAATTCTTCCTCTGTATTATTAAAGCCCCATATATGTTTTGGTTAAACAACTCCATTGACACCTACTGCACTAAATGGAGTGCTCCCAGAGGCAAAGGCAACACTTTATAGTATTATGCCATGTCTAGCATTCATTATCACATCCAGAAATGTATGAAAAATTCTAGTCCTAAGTCTCCTAACAATCAGATATGTAACTTTAAATTTATCTGCATGTCAATTGTCCATAAGTAAATAAGCAAATAAATGGGATATATGCACAATCCTGTCTTAATACAGCAAACATTTAATCATATTTTTTTTGACTCTTGGCTGCAAGAACTGGCTGGATACTACCCATTAATTATTTTAAACAATGAAAATTATGCTTTCTAGAATAGGTTAGATGGACAGACTTTTCTTAGTTTAAAGATTTTATTCTTATTTGTACTTTAAAATGAAAACATCTGCTATCATTTATTCTCTACTAAGTGTTAGTTGATTACCATATGAATGAAAAAGTAGCAAATTAATATTAATTAACAAAATTAGAAATAGTCAATAACCGTAATTAAAATGTTTTGAGTATTTTGGTAATCAGAGCATTTATGAGTTTATAGTATTTTTAAAACTTGATGTGATAACTTACTTTCTTTACTGGAAATTCTGCTACCTACTATATAAGACAGGCAACTCCCGTAGAAATTCTGAACCTTTCTAAAACGAAGAAATAATGTTATCATCACCTTCATTTTGTATTGAATCTGGCACATAGTATTTTGTACGTGCATAGTTAGAAATACATCAGTATAAATAGGACAAGCTAGAATATATGAATTACCTCACTGGCTAAAGACACTTTAAATAGGTCCAAAAAATAAAATTTTTTTAAGTATGCAGACACCAGCTATGATTGAACACGCTATAGCAGACCAAAGCTGCCACTAAACACACGACGAAAAGCCAGCTAAAATACATTAAAGAACTGTTTGATTTCATCCAGAACTCTTCAGGTAACAACATCATGAGCCCAAGGTCCTGAAGAAATAGAAGCCAAAAAAAGAAGATCCCACCTTTCTGTCATATTTTATCCCATTGGAATTTGCCAAATCTCAGTGCTGGATAAGCAGCTGAAAAACCAGGCAGTCAAGAACCAGAGAAGCGAGGAGAGCTTCGGAAATCTGACAGTGTTGGAGGACAGAAGTCCCGAGGCAGGCAAGGACCTGCGAGGCCAACATCCAAAAGAGAAGAGAGTTGCTGAGAAGTGAGACACATCCTCTCTCTCTCTCTTTTTTTCTCACAGCATTTAATGAATTCTTAAGGTGCTTGTAGAAAAAGACCATAAAACTAAAAGAATGCTTGCAAATCAATGCAGTCATGATAAGTCTCTTGATGAAGACAAGACGAAAAATGAGAGTTCTTGATCCATAAAGAAGGGCCTTTAGCAGTTACTTGCAGGTGGTCAGCTGAGATTTCTGAGAGCTAAACTAAGGAGCTGCTGTGACCAGAGGCACATAAATCTTCCTCAAAGTGGCACCACATCCTCAAATTAGCACATTCCCTGATTAAATAAAGTGACCTGCTCTCTCACAGGCTGCCTAAGACAGGATGGGATCAATTCATTCTGAAAGAAGGGAGCACTATTTCATGGCTCTAAATGTTTTATGGACAACACTCAGGATGCAATAAAAAAAAAATAACTATGCATACCCCTTCAAAAGAAAATAACAAGAAAACCATCAATAACATCAAATCTCAGATGACCCAGGTGTTTTAGTTGTGAAACCAGACATAGATTTGTGATTAATATGTACAAGAGCATAGATAACAACAGGAAGCATTTTATCAGAGAACTGTTATCTAATGGAAAAGAAAAAAAATGGAATTCCTGAGCTAAAAAGTTAATAATGGGAACAATGACTCAACAAATAAAGTTACTCACACATTGGACAAGGCTGAAAGGTGATTAAAATAATGATGGATTAAAAAAATAAGTGAGTAAAAATAATCTCTGTTAAAGGAAAAAAACGTGTAAGGAAAACATAGAAGAAAGTATAAAGAGATATATGGGACATAGTAAAGACAACTAAAACACATGTAATTGGAGTCACAGAAGGAAAGAGAAGATGGAGGAAAAAGCGATATTATGAGATAATGTTTAAGATTCCCTCGACTTAACAAAGACAAGCTGATCAAGCAAAAACAATTACAAATCCAAAGCAAGTTAAGTATGAAGAAATTCAGATGTCAACAAATCACAGTAAAACTTGAAAGAGAAGACAAATGAAAAAGTCTTGGTGAAAACTGGCTTGTAAGCAAAACAAAAAAAGTAATCCAATGGAAAGGCATCTTTAAGGAAAATAACTGACTGCCCCAGTAGGATAATATAGCAAGTGAAAATGTCCTTTAGAGATAAAGATGATGAAGATATTTCCACTCAAACAAAAACTAAAGAAATTATTTTCAGCCCTGGTTGGTGTGGCTCAGTGGGCTGAGCACTGGCCTGTGAAACAAAGGGTAGCCAGTTCGATTCCCAGTCAGGGCACATGCCTGGGTTGTGGGCCAAATCCTCAGTAGGGAGTACATGAGAGGCCTCCAACACATAGTTTTTCTCCCCCTCTCTTTCTCCCCTTCTCCTCTGTCTAAAAATAAATTTAAAAAAAGAAAAGAAATTATTTTCAGCATATCCACACTTAAATAAAAACACTAAGAGGGAATTCCTCAGACAGAAATGGGATCAATCAAAGCTAGAAGCTAAGAAATTCATAAGGGAATGAAAGCTCTAGAAAAATGAACTATATGTGTAGATAATGATTGTACAAAACAATAATATTAATATATTGGGGTGCATGAAATTTATGTGGTGTTAAAATACATGACAAAATAATACAATAAGAGGAAGGGGAATATATAAAATAAATGTATTTTAAGGTCACTGTATTTTCAGGTAAGAGTAAAGAAATAATTTATTTCTGCCTGTAATAAATCAGAGTTGCATATTATAATCACTGAAGCCATTGTAAAGAATGTATAATTAATAAGATAATCAAAAGAAAATGGATCCATAATGAAATAACTCATCCATAAGAAGAGAAGAAAGAACATAAAATGGGTGGGACAAATAGAACAAAGCAGTAAAAGCTAAATATAAAACCAAATATGTCAAACAATACAGTTAGTTTAAGTTGACACATGCTGCAATTAAAATAGAACAGTAAGACTGGATTTTAAAAAATAATCACATTCACTGACAAAGGCACTTTAAATATAGTGACACAGAAAGGTTAAAAGTGAAAGACTGAGAAAAGATATATCAAGCCAAGAGAAAGTTGGTATGTCAGCAATGAAAACAAAATAGACTCCGTGACAAGAAATGTAATGAGAGAATTAGCAGAACTTCATAATAATGTAAGGGTCCATATGCTAAAAAAATGTAATATTATTATATTTATATGAATTTAACATCAGGGATCCAAGATATATAAGATAAATACTAACATAATTACATGAGAAATGACAAATCTAAAATCATAGTGATAGACTTCAACAGACCTCTCCCAAAAACTCATAGTACAAGCAGACAAAAACAAAACAGTAAGTATATAAAGAATATGAACATAAGTGCCTGGTTATGTAAATAAACCACTGCCTCCAACAATTACATTTCCAGGTGCATATAGAACATGTATTATTTGATTATGAAAAAATTTTTCATGGGCACCTGAAAAGTTGATATATTTAATTGTTATTTGGAAACTAAGAAATGTAGCTAAAAATCCATAAGCCAATAAAAAAATATTAATAGAAGTTGCAGAATACTTTAAAATAATTAATAATGGAAATATCACATGTGAAAATTTGTGATAAACCTGTGCTTAAAAAACTTTATATCATAAAATTCACATAGTCAAAAAATTTTCATAATTATCCATTATATTTAAATATTCATTATATCATGTTAAAAATAAGTGCAAATTAAATTTAAGAAAAATAAGAGAAACCAAATACAAATAAGAGCAAAATTATAAAATAGAAAATAAATATATAATCTAAAATATCACCTTTTTTTCTGGAGGTAATTATAGTTTTATTAATTTAATATTTTGTTGTTTAGTTTTCTTTGCATATTCTAATAAAATGTTCAGCCTCCTCTTACAGTTCCATAAAAGAATGTTGAAAATTGAATATAATTGTCTTTATTGTTAATTACTGTCTTTTTGTTTCTCATTTATATTTAAGTTAAGATCTTTTAATGGTAACTTTTGGGGAGGTCGGATTCCCTCTGATTTTAACCTAGGATAGTACACGGAGTTTTCCAAACACCTTCTATAAATAGTGCTGTGGTTCCTTTTTGAACTGCAAACACTGCCCTAGACACATGAGAAGGCCGCTCCTTGGTGTCCTGTCAAACCGACTCCTGGTTCTTCAATGACCCCACCATTCTGATTTACCTCCATGGTCCTTGACTGACGCTAATCAATCATAATCAATCATACCATTTCCTGTTGATTCTTAAACTCTTTTTAGTCCAACAATCCAAATATCCACTTCCAAATTTTCCAAATTGATATGTGAGATGGAACTAATTTGTCACTTTTAGTGGCAGTGTTCCATGTCATATATTCAGTATCTTTTTCTGACACACCTGTTCTGAGACAGCAGGATTTTGTAAAGTAGTTCTAAGTCTTAACCTTAAGAAGAGATTACATTCCATTTTTTCTTTGAATTCTATGTAATTCTATTGTTTATAGATAATATTTCTGGTAAATTACTGTGATTCTCCCTTTTTCTATGGAACAAATCATTTCAAACTTAATGAGACAATGATTACCATATTTGCTTATGATTCTGCTGATGAGTTGTACCATACTTCTGGTATGGCATTATTTCTGATATAGGCCAGCTTGTAATCAGTTAGTGGCTTAGCTGGAGCTACATAGGTTGGGATGGTCTTCCTCACATATCTGGCATTTGACAGGGTCATTGTTCTAGTGGGTCTCAGCTAGAGCAGCTTGCTTCTGCCACACACATCTCTAATCCCCTTCTGGGCTAGCCTTCCATATATGGTAGTCTTAAGTTTCCAAGAAGTAAGGTAAGGAAAAACCCAATGTCAAGCAATTTCCAAACTTTTGCTTGTTTTACATTTACTAATGTTCTTTGACCAAAGCAAGTCTCAGTGCTAAGACCAAGTTTCAGGATTAGAAAAACAGACTTTATCTCTTGGTGTGAGGAGCTGCAAAATATTGCAGCCACATTCTATTCAATACACTACCTTCCTCTGAGTTTCTAAGAATTATAGAGTGAAATTGTTATAATCCCCTATTTTTTAAATATAACCTAAATTTTCTCACATTTAATATAATAACTCTTGTTCAAATACTCAATTTAGGATTTTTCCCTTTTGTCAGATAAATACCCATACACACACAAGACAAACTTCCAAAGGTCCAGGCTTAATATTCTCTAATGAGTTTGCATTCTTACTTATTTCTGCCATTTTATTTACATTTGCTAAGTCAGACCTTGCTTTCTCTAGACCAGAGTAGACAGCTACAATATAAATCCAATTTAGAACATAGTTCTGTATGTAGCTTTTTATTACCATGTACTTTTTACTCTGAGGGTTGGAAATCCTAGTAAAAGAAATGCTACACTCACTTCAGGCTGACAGCCATTGCTGGCATTCATTTGGCCATTAGCTTACCATGCCAGGCACAAACCACAGGTAGGCAGACGTGACTAAGAAGAATATGTATGTTTTCCAAACTGGTTACACAAAGAGTTAAACAAAGACTTTATTCCAAGTAGGTGACTTTATAAAGATGACCAAATGTTAATTTATAAAATATTTATATGGAATACTATTTAAGAAATGAAGAAAAGTAAAGTTTGTTACTCTCCATATTTTTTATATGTAGTTATCTCAATTTTTAAAAAATCTAACATTTATATCTGACTTAATCCTTTGACCTGACTGAAGGGGGCTTATAACGCACCCATATCCTTACCCTGAAGTCAAATGACATGCAGAATGGGCAGCGCAGGCTTCAATGACCCCAAAGTGTTTTCTTGGATAGTGGCCTTTTCTCCCTGTGGCTATGAAGAGCACCTTTACATACCTAGGATTCTAGAAAAATTAAACAGAGAGACTTAGTTGGTGCTTCTAGTCACTTGAAGAGCAAATTAATTGCCATTTGGCAATTTGGCAGAGGAAGAGCAAATTGCCATTCCTCTGACTCATTTCACTATAAATGCAAAATGAAAAGAACATGCATATTTAATAAGACATAAAGCAAGAAAACGTGGTACAAATCAGCTTGCCTATATTTTCTAAATTTTAAAAGTATTCTTTCATTTTGCCTTTATAGAAAAAAGAACCTAGTCTCTCCTAAAAGATGACAAGGTATCATTAGAAACTCAAGTACAGACCCTGGAATTAATCTGTAGTTGTATCTATTCAAGAGCTTGTTTTCCAAGTCAATTTACCATTTTTTATAAACTGCTATAGTTAAAGGAGCCGCATCACATTCCCTACATTGCAACTGTTTAATACTGGAATTTAAATAAACAAAGTACTTAAAATATATTTAGAACAGTTACATCATAAATCTGAATAAACATCACCATTTTTAAAGCACAGGATTTCTAATTCTAATATATCTACCAGTTCAATGTACAATAACTAGTAAAATGTAATTTTTTTCACTTACGTCACTATTTCAAATATACATTTTAAAAATGGAAATTAGAATCAATGTACTTAAAACAAAGCCTTTGCTAGCCAGGTAACTCAGTTGGTTAGAGTATTGTCCTGGTACATCAAGGTACCAGTTCGATTACCAGTCAGGGCACATCCAAGAAGCAACCAATTAATGGGCAAATAGGTGAAAAACAAATCTCCCCTCTCTCTCTAGAATGAATGAATGAATACATAAATCAATAAACACACAAACAAACATAATCTTTGTTGTTATGAGGTATATAAGGGTAGCCCAACATTTACTTTTGATTTATTTAATATTACTCGTAATAGGAAACTCATTAGTTTATAATAATAGGTATTCTAATTATATAAGAGGAATTATGGCTATTATTAAATTTTGGATTCTCCTGGAAAATATTCCTCGGATAATTTTTTATTTTACAGATGAAGAAAGGTAAGCTATGAGGTGTTATTAAGGTTTCAGAGCAAATTAGAATGTGCTGTAAGAGTGACAACTTAATTCAGGACTGCCTTTACTTATTTTCACATATAGACACCTTTACTATGCATTTAAATCTTTGACAACTTGCCAAACAATAGATAAGGCCTCTGAATGAAGTATGGATTCATGGTTGCAATTTAGGTATTAAAAACAGGGCACAGAGGCCTCTACTAGTATCTTTAGATGAATGAGTGACTGGAGAGAGGAATCCCAAATTCTGCTGTATGAAAGCCCTGAACCAAGCAAAATCGGAAGAGAATAAATCAAAGATGCATTTGTTTTGGCAATAGTTAGAAATTTTATGCAGCGGTTTGCTGGTGTCTACTTGAGCCAAGGAGGACAGCAAATATAATACTAACAGAGTTTTAGTGCTGAAAACATGAAATTTACCTTCAAGATGAGAAAGAAAATACATTTACTATTCACAGTATTTGCACCTATAACTTGTTGCCCTTAAAATGCATCTACCAAAATAATTTCTTTCAGGAGCTGTACCTGAAGTTTTCATGGGAAATGAACTCAATTTACCTTGATTGCACTTTTAAAATGCATATATATTGCTACAGTAAGTCTTTTGAAATTGGTTCCTCATGTACTTCATTTGATAATGAAATAATACCCTGAAGCAGCAGCTCAGGAGATGATGAATTGCATTATTTCACCTTGCTATCAGTCAGGCCGACTTCACAGCACCAGGAACAAGTGGAGACAGAGAATAAAATTACAAGAGGTTTTATAGCTGATAAAAAGAAACAAGGGATAAATGTCCATTAGTCACACCCAGGCTATTATATCATTCAGTTAATTTCTCAGGTTATTTTCCTTCCTCCTTGTATAACACACAGTGAACACAGTATTTGCTTTCAAGAACTTTGCAGGATGAAGGAAATGTAAACTAATGATCTCATTGAGGATATACTAATAAAAAAACAAGCCCCAATTTTCAGGGCCTTAAACACAATCTGTTAAAAGTCTGGACTGTATACATTCTAGGTCCACCCCTCTCCATGAGATGGCTCATTATTGAAATTTCTTATCAAAATGTGCTTCTCATCTTGCTTCAGCAGAAAAGAGAAAAATAGAGAGGTAGGCACTGAGAATTAGCTGGAGGTAGGCATTGAGAATTAACTGCTCACATAGCTCACTTCCCAGACAGTTCATTGTCCTTAGCAAGTCATATGGCCACGTTAACTTTCACAGGAATGGGGGAAATGCATTTCAAACATGGCCCAGAAGAAAGAATTCATGATATAGGTGTTCACTAATAATGTCTGTCACATTAATGACAGACAAATAAAGTGCCAAAAGTGGTGAAAATGGAATTTTAAAAAATATTATAAAAATCAGTGGGGATATTGCTATAGAAGACAGCCTAAAGGATTATTTTGAAGAATGATTAAGCACCTGTCAAGTAGAAATGGTTGGCCAGGAGGGAGGAAGATGACTGAAATGGCACAATCTGAAAGGAGAAGAGGAAGCAGGATTTAATGCTACAGAACTGACTTGGGAATTTTTTAATTCCATGCTAAGAAACTTGGAGTTTTCCTTACAGGAAAAAGGGGCTCTCCAGGGTTTTAGGTTGAAGTGTCGGGGGATAATATTTGTCTTTAAAAAAAATCACTCTTGTTGAAGAGGAGAGAAGGGGTTTGAGAAGAATGAGCCCAGAGGGCACTGCAGCCTAGGCAGGGGATGACGTGTCTCCGAAGTCTATCACCAAAACGCTGACACCAGACATGGATTCGAGAGGCACTAGGAGATAGGAACCAACATGGTCTTTGATGGGCTGCTATCTGTTGACTACTGTAAGTAACTGTAAGTGTTTAAGTACCGTAAGTAAAAACATGAAGACACAAGATCTCTATGTGTAAGTAGGTTATAACCTAGCAGGAAACCAGACATATAAAGAAACAATAGCTGTTAAAGTTTAAGTGTTTGGATAAGCAACACTCAAGAGAAATCACAGCCTTAGTCTGGAATCAGAGCAACTTCTTCTGAGTTTTTAACTGATATAACCCAGAGCTATTTCTTTCTTGGCTTTCTTTTCTCTTATTTCTCTATATTTCATTGAACTATTGTAAACATGTCGAGCAAAGAATATGATCTAACCTGCAATGACCGGCATGGCAGTTCATTCTGAAGCACCTATTGCCACAGATTTCTTTTGAATGTTATTGTCATCCAGAATTACCACAGTTCTGAAATAATGAATTTAATCTAGCTTAATCTCTAGCCATATCCTCGGGGGATGAGATTTAAAATCTGGAGACTTGATGGTGGAGAGTCAGTTGGATTATAGTTTAAATAGAAACATTGCTCAAATTTTTAATCTTTTATTCTGAAAGGCCAGCTTAATTTGCACTGTATATTATTAGTATTTTTATCAGACACAGAGACAAACATGATACAGAGGGAATTACAATTTTTCCTGCTCTTCATTCTTTCTATTTCTGTTCTTTTTTCTTGCAGTCATCTTTGATAATTTCTTTTGTGCCCATTGCAAATAATTTGATAGTTTTTTTGTGCAGTTGTGTCTGACAAAATTCTGAAATTTCTATGCTGTTTTCTTCCCTCCCATTTCCAACTTCTGCTAATTAGGTAGGAGCATTAAAAATGTCAGTAATTAGCTCTAGAAAAATATGACCCCTCATGTTTGAAGCAAAAAAAAATCCTTTATTATTTAGTATTAGTTAAAATAAATAAGCTATTATTTATGACATAGAATTTATTTATGTAGGGATATTTTTAGAAATGCTATTTAGTGTAATGGGAATTGACCTAATTATGCTCTTCCTTTTTATGTCATTTACTTATATAGTCCTGACAGTTTTTATATGACCACTTTAAATTTTAAGCCCTCAGGAAACAAAAATTCCAACTACATAACTTTATGTAGCATTTAGCACAGCCTCATTCATTGGCTCATGCTGCTTTAATGTATTCAGTTTCACTGATAAAACTGAAATTATTTGAAATTTTGAGCAATAAAGTTAATTCATCACTGAAAAGAGGTTGCTGTTGAAAACCATTTTACTTACTTGATTGGATACCTATATTCATTGATAAATGCTAATAGTTCTGAAATACACATATAAATTGATGTTGAAATTGAGGCTCTCAATAATCACCAAAACAAACTGACTAAACTTATTTTCATCTTAAGCTTTTTAAGCAAATATATTGTGAAATAAATATACAATTAATCTTATGTAGTTTTTTTTTAAAGCAACCATTTTATTTGTACACAGAATCAATCTCTCTATATATTGGGAAGTTAAAAAACTTGCGTTATTGATACAGTAATTAATCACAAAGCCTGATTCAAGAGAGACCCTTGAAGCCATTTTGATTATAAGGATGGAAAATTAAGGCCACAAGAGGTCAAATGCCTCCTTACAGATACTTTGACAAGGACAGACATGATTTAGTAGCAAAACCACTGGCTTGGAAATTAGAAAGCTCCAGTTTTATTTCTAGCTGTGCCAAATATTTTTACACTTCAGTTTTCTAATCTCTTGGACATGAAATGAGTTGCATAATCTTTAAGTCCCCTCACAATTTAAAAGTCCAAAATGTGAAGTTAAGGTCACACTAGAGTTAAAAAGAGTAGTCAATGACTACCTTCCTGAGGGCTCATAGCGTCAATGTCAATAGAGGGAATTGTACAAATTAAACTTCATCAACGGCTGGATGAGGCAAGCCAAGAACGACCAGCATCAGGGTCCAATAGATAAGATGAATGTGGTTGACACCAAGAACGATGCATGTGTGAGAGGAATCAAGTCAAGACCTGGTAGCCCAGGCATGTCATTGCCTTACAGAGCCTGATGGATGAGAAGGGTAGAGTCTAGTCAAACAAGAGGGCACTGAAGAGCCTTGCAGGGTCTTGGGTAACCAGAGACTCTATCCCTCAAGAGATTTGAATAACCAGAATGGCTATATCTCAGCAACTAAATATGGGGTTGATTTTAAGCCTGGGGCTCTCAGTCCAAGGTCTGGAAAAATCTCAGAGGTTGAACAGTCCTAAAATGATAGAGACTATGCCTTGTTAGAGACCATAAGGAAATGGATTGGGAAACAAGCATGATTCTGACATGTTTCCCCCTTCTACAAATATGTAAAACATTTTATAGTATGTATTTGACACTTATATTTCAATATAATATAAAGATATATTGTATAAATATATTCAATATAGCACAAATATCATATTTGCTTATTTAAGTCTTTATATTATGTATGTCTATATATTATAATGTTCTTTACCTTGACATCTCCTTAGAAAAGATAGAAGTCACTGAATATTAGCAGGGATAAAAAAATGGATAATCAGAGAGACAATGAAACTTTCCTGAGTAAAAAGTCTCTGCTTTTCTGAGTATCAGGTAGGGTTGATAAAGTTCTATGAAGAGTGAAAGTTCTGATGAGTCACAGTTGTGAGGATTTAAAAAATGAAACAAAAGGAACTGGTATTCCTCAGTTCAAATATCAAAGAGATATTTGAAGAGGATTTTTCTGAGAAGGACTTTACGCAATTTGTAAAATTCAACCCATCTAAAAGGACTTATAAAATGTTCATTTCTTAGTAATGCAATTTGGGTACTTATGGTACAGAGCAAAGATAAATGCTGTCCTTGTGTGTTCAGTCCCACCTGGACTCCAAAAATATTCACAACCGCTAAGAGAGTGGTTCTTAAGTGGTGTTTTAAAAGAGAGTCTTTGGGGGAAACTTACTAACAAATTACATCTCCCACTAGCATCTCACACACTCACATACGCACACTGTGTACAAACACAACTCAGATACTGACAAGCATACTAGCATGGCTTAATAATTCCGCTATCCCTTTTATTTTGAAAAACATTTTAAGAGCTACTTGCATGTTTGCCTCTGCTTCACAGTAATAAGCATGCTCATCATAGGTTTTTCTTTTCTTTTTTTCTTTTTTTTTTTATTCATTGTACAAAGGATTTTTATTTCTTAAGCTGTCGTTTGCTGTACTCTGTTCCAGATAATGGAATGGAGTTCATTTCTGGTTCCAGGTGAAAGAATGCTGGTAATTAAACCTCTGAGGCATGGAAAGGAGGACAGGTTCCATCCTTGCCCTTCCTGCATGGACTTAGATCTGTGTGCACCTGAGAATTCTCTGGCTCTTGCCCATAGCTATGTTTCCAGCTGGGAGAGATACAGCTCCCCTTTGCAAGAGGCAAATACTTTCCACTTCTCAAGAGGTATTATCTGTTCTGCTACAGATAAGCCAGGATGTAAACCTGACCCATTGGCAGCCCATGAGGAGAAATTTATCTGGAAACTTCCCTTGAGGAGATGTAACACTGCTGAAAACAGCAGCTGAAATACACACGTGAAAAGCAAAGGGAAAAACTGGTTAAGCAAGTTTAAACAATGAAATGTTTTCATAAAGTAGAAAAACCATCCTCTTCAGCCAGTGCTCTTTGCTCTTCCTCCTGTTTCTTCATCACTAAAGAATGAGTGCTAGCCTGGGGATTTTCTCTCACCATTCTAATTCTATTTAGCATCCTCTCCCCCCATTTAGGTACAATTTCATTCTTTGCCTTCTCCCATCCATATACCTTTAATCCATTCTTTTCCAATGTACAACTTTCTTCTGTTCTGGCGGTTCATACCATTTCCCCCAAAAGTTCTTCTTTGCCTAGAACATCCTACCACTCTCAATAAACTATAAGTTTCCTCCCTTCTGTTGACAAATTTTCCTTAAAAATTCTGTGAAATGGAGGACATCCTTTGTTATTTCCTTCATATCTTGGTAAAAAATATGGAGAGCATTTTCCACTTGTCCAATGCTGTTTTTAGAATTTAGTATTACCAGTATTGCTCGCCAGCCCCTTTCCTTTTGAAATATATCCTCATCTGTACCACTTCTGTATATCATCCTTTGCTAACATGTTTTTAGTTTACTCACACCCAGCTGAGTGGCTGCAGTGTGCAAAATGTGATTGATATATTGCATATTTACTTAGAAAAATATAAGACAGAAGTATAGATCAAGTACTATGGAATATCAGAATATGGAATATGGAATATGGAATATCATATTTCTTCTTGTTAGGATAATAAAAGATGGCTCCTGGGAAGAAGAGACAGTGAGATGAAAGTTGGGCTTGTAAATTAGAAGGGAAGACAGGGATGCAAACAACCAGAGAATGGAGGCCTGAAGGCTTAGTATATATGCTCCAGGGCAAACAAGCAGTCCAATTTGACACCAGCAGATGCTGAGTTTTGAGAGATGTATGTGGAAGTGATCATGAATGTATGAGGGTTGCTTCAGACATTGGTAAAAGGAAGAAGACAGCTGACAATGGAATGACTAGTTCAGAAAGTGGGAGAAATGAGAGGAGACCAAAAGGTCATGACCAGAGAGTCAGAGGACAATTAGAAGTCAAAAAGGCATGGAGGGTAAGAGTTTTATCAAGAAATCTGCTATTTAGAGAATCAAAAACTGAATTATAGCTCAAGAGGATTAAGGTCTGAAAAAAAAGTTGTTGGTTTTATCCTTAAGACATCATTAGTTAATACCTCTATCACATCACATGATTATTGTTGTGTGTGTGTGCATGTGTGTGTGTGTTAGACACAAAAGGCCAAAAGTTTTGATGAAAGAAAGGGTTTATTGAGCCACATACTAGTCAAAAAGAAGACTTGGTCCTGGGACATATGGTCTAAACTGCCAGCAGGGGGTGAGATGGAGAAAGTGAACATGTCTGCCATCCTGGAGCTGAGGGTGGTTTTATACACAGGTTTGGGGAAGAAAAATGTAAGTTGTTTTGAAAGAATTTACATTGGCTATAGATAAGGGGGGGGCAGGAAAAGGTAAAGCAGGAACAGTTCTAGGATAGGTGCATAGTCCATAAGGAAGAAATATTTACTATTTCTGGTTTGGTGACAGGCAATAGTCCAGAAAGTTCATGCATAAAAGCAGGATGCGGTAGTGTCTGGTAGTTGGCATGGAAGTTGACTCAAAGTTTCAACATACATTCAGGAATGTAGGTAGCCTTTTGTAAGCTTTTTTTGGTCCACAGCCCTTAACTGAGTACCGCAGTTGTCTCTTTCTCCCACTCTCTGGCCTGTTGTAATTTCATTTAGGACATCTTAGAACTTTTCTCTTGTCTTGTAGAACATTTAAGGTCTAGTTTGCTAACAGTTTTGAAGTCTGTAATAGAGTGTCATTAGCTAAGGTTACCGTGGTAATCACATTGCATTATGTAAATGAATCAAATCAATGCATTGTACCCATTACATTTAGGCAATGTTATATGTTAATAATATCTCAATAAAAATAAAAATTAAACAATCAATAAAATAAAAAGGTTATTAGTTAATTCAAAAAAGGATATCAATGGAGTCAAGGGGACATAAGTGCAATGAGTTAAATAGTGAGTTCTTAGGGAAGAAATAAGGGAGCAAAAACGGGGAGTAGTTTTTGAAATTAGATAATGAAAAAATGAGACTGAATCAAATTTTACTAATTCAAAGAAAGGATATGTAAGAATCAGGATGTACAAAAAAGATAGGACTAGGTTATAAATTTTGTAATCTTTTCTCCAGGCTCTACCTTTCTAACATGAAAGGGTTCTTGCTTGGCGTTTAAACTCCTAAGTTCTCCTTACTCTTTAGAATTTGCATAAGGGGACGTAAAGAAATTGTAAGAAATTTAAAAAAGGGTAAAATAATATGTTACATAAAATCCTAAACCAGAGTGAGAGCTGAAGGAGACAAAAATCTACCCAAGCAGATTTTTTGAGAGTTTTTTTTTTTTTTAAGATAACCTGGACTTGTATGTGAGTGATTTGGAGAAAGCTACAGTTTTTCAGTCATCACAAGAGAAATATAGGAAAAGAGACCTTTCAAGAAGATCAGATGAAAATATTACTTCTTAATAATTTCTCCAAAAATTCAATGAACATTTTAAAATTAACAATTACTTTGAGTGATAGATTAATTATCCTATAATGTTCTATTCTACTAATAGTGGAGAATGGGGTGGGAAGTTTTCTCATAGATGTGTATTCTGCATTCAGGTACACAAGTCTGTATGGATTTAAGTGTGTATGTGTAATTTAGTTAAGGGAGATGGAAAACACAAGAAGAAAGAATAATTGATAAAGCAGGCAGAGAGCATGAAATCAAGGAGATAAGTGGCTAAGCCCATAGGAAGGAAGGGCACTGCATCCTCTGTGATGAGAAGGAAGCAGGAAAGAAGCTCTGGGTGAGAGAAGCTGAAGAATTCCATGTAGGGAAATGGATGAAATGCCATCACCTATACAGAAGGAGGGGTTGGGAAGTTTCATTGTGTGGGAAAGACTTGAAATAGGTATTATGAATAATGTTGATAGGAAATAATAATCTGTTTAGAAACATTACCAAGCAGCACATGAGATCTGGTGAGAGAAGTATAAGATTCATTTATAGTTAATCTGATCAAACTGTCTTACAAAACTCATATCATCATGCAGAAGTAGAAGCAGGGGAATTTTACAGTGTAAATTTTACAGTGAACTTTAAGCAAATAAACACTGAGAGTAGTAGGCGATCTGCCATTGATTACTGATAAGTGCATGGTTCTAAGTTTCCTTAACTTTACATACAAACTCCCCCATTTTTTTCTCTATGGGGATCTGAAACTGGGGATAGTGATAGGACAAGTTCAGTGAAGAAATCAAGGTCATAGGGTCAAAAAAGGGAAAGGGGAGTTCATAACTGACCATGGAATTTCAGATCTACAGCTAGATCTGCAGATGTATTAAGAAGGAAGAAGAAAGGACAAAAAATGGTCTGTATGTAAACAGATTAAGGAAAGCACAGCTTTACTGTGGACAGAGGTTCACTGCATTGACATAATCTAAATATAAACCATTTGAACTATGGAAGTTATTGGAAACATTTTCCCATCCTTAGTATTCCAGAGGTACATTACTGGCCAGAGCTATTGAATACTATATATCTTTTGAGTTTTCTAGTGCTGGGAAGTTGAGACTTCATTGACTACTGCCTAAAGCACCAGTAGTAAAAGGCTCCTTGTGGGATGATCACACTTCACTCTCATCTTTATGCATTCTTCTGAGTCTGACACAGTATATTGGGAACTCAATAACCTTCATATATAATGATTACACTCAAACTCTGTCATTTTCCTGTTTTATGTGCTTTGAAGTTCAGAGCTTAAACATTTTACATTTCTTTCTACCTTCACCTCACTTTTAAGCTTCAAATGCTTCTTATTAGATAATCATGTCTTCTATTAAACACATCTCTTTCAGACTTTTAAGGCCTTCTAACCTTGCTCAGAACATCACCATTCTGTTGTCATCCATTGATGAGCCCTGACTCCAATATTATGTTCTTATAAAACATTTACCTCAGATACTTGTAGCAAAAGTCAGTCTTTTGGGAGATTGTAGAAGAATGGTACTACTACTATTACTTGAATTATTAGTAATAATTTTAGCCCATTCTCTATAAATCAAGTACAGTTGTAAGTATTTTACACATGCTGACACAATTCAGTTTTACAACTCAATGAGGGAAGTAATATTGCCCCTGTTAACAAAGACATCCAAGGACTAATTGAGATTACATACACTCCTTAACAGTTCAGTTTGTTTTTTTTCTACTTCCTTCTTTTACCAAGTGATGCTGAAGGATAGATAGCTATTCCTCATTTCAAAAAATAAACTTTTAATTTTGGGGTTTTAGATTTATAGAAAAAGCACAGAAAGTTCCCATACACCCCACACTCAATTTCCCTTACTATTAATGTCTTCCATTACTGCAGTACAACTGTCATATCTAATGATGAATCAATATTTATTCCTTATTTCACACTTTATTCAGATTTCCATAATATTTACATTTTTCTCTCCTAGCGCCCCAGCCAGCATTCCACCCCGTGTTTAGTCCTCAGGTCTCCTTAGGCTCCTCTGGACTATGAGAGTTTCTCAGTCTTTCCTTCTGTTTTTGTGAGTTTGAGAACTTTGAGGGTCTTTTATTTTTTTAGAATGTCTTTTGGATTTTAGTTTTGTTTTTGTCATGATTATACTGAGGTGATGAATTTTTGGAAAGAACACCATAGAGGTAAAGTGCCGTGGAGGGCGACGTGTTGCAGGGAGTGCAGGGCTCCTGGATCTGAGGATCACTGTCCAGAGCCAGCTGAGGAGGGAGTGGGGCTCTGAATCCTGCAGAGCCCATCCTGGGGTTGTCACAGATAGGGGGAATAAACACGAGTCATCACAAACACTCCTTTGTTTGCCAAGAGAGGGGAAGGGGCACTTCCCTCTAGTGGAGAAGAACCCTGAGCCCCTTTTCCAAAGGCTTTTATTGAAAGGGTTATCAATAGGGCTAGGTAATAAGAATTTACAGGTTATCTCATTACATCAGTATGTTAATGTTTACAGAGAATAGATTATGTTTTGAAGAAAGCAAATGGCAGAAACACATTGATTTACATGGGTTCAAGAGGAGACTAGTAAACATGAGAACCTCAACATGAGAGTGCCAACGGGTTTAAGCTTAATGTCTGTGAATAATGTAAATTTCCTTCCTAGCATGAGCTGGCTATCATAGCTTTTGAGGGAAAAACAAAGATGCTTTAAAGAATTTACTTCTAGGCCTGATTTCCCCTGGGAACCACCAGATCCAGTTTAGGACTGATTCCAGTATTGTTTTGAGCTTGAGCCAGGAGAGGGGAGGGAGCCACTAAGAGACAAGCAGACTTCTTTCAGATAGAATGAGGACCCCTGCCATGTCCAAGCCTAGCCGAAGGGTGTGGGCCTTATTGCTCTTTCTCTATGCCCCTCAAGTCCTTGACCTGCTGCCCATACAGGTTGTGTCTGGCTTAGGTCGTCCCTCCTCTTGAAGAATCTCACCCGTCATTGACTACCAACCATCACAGGGCCAAGCAGAGTGATGTGAGGGAGGCAGAAGTTGTGCCCCTGCCAGGGTGACAGGTTTCATCTCTTCAGTGGCCTGTTTTCCCAAGGCCTCCTTGATTATTTCCAGCCTTGGGGCCCTCTTGCCTGTTGGTGGGGCTACAGTTCCTGAAACCAGACAGGGCATTTCCCAACAATAAACGACTAGCCTTACCACATCATATCAAGGGTATTGGCTATAAACATGATTTTTCAATCTTTATGTTGACCTTGATTACTTGGCTAAGGTAGTGTTTGTCAGGTTTCTCCTCTCTAAAGTTACTCTTTTTTCCTCTTTCCCTACTCTACACTTAAGACTAAAGTCACCATGTGCTCTCTGCAGTTCAAGAGTTGAGATATGCTTCACCTCCTCAACCAAGAGTAACTTGACAAATTTTTGGAATTCTTCATGGGGAATTTGTCTAGTCTTATTTATTTATTTACTTGCTTGTTTATTTAATCATTTATTTATCTTAGTGTCAACTGGTAAAAAATTTAATACTTTGGTTTATAATCCAATACTTCATTTTTATTTTGTTACTCAAATCATTACGGTTTTGGCCATTGGGAACTATTTCAATTGGCTTCTGTATCCACTTGTCATACTTTTGTTGTGCGTTTCTCATGTCCACCTTTTGAAGAGAAAGGACACTTTATGTATTCTTTTAATTCTTAAATCCCTATTTAGAGGACAATCTTATGTTTCCAATGTTTTTCTGTGTCAGTAAACAACAATACACAAAGTAGCACTTAGGCTGAATATTTACCTTCATTTAAGTGTAAGCATTTGAGTACTGCATTGTAACTCTTTCATTTAGACTTTATTGTGTGTGTATATTTTATAATCATGGAAATGCTTAATGCTTTAACATGCCAGTCTTCTGCCTGCTATATTTTAAAAGCTGTGAATTGAACAGAAAATGATTCTTAATTATATTACCTTACATAGCAAAGAAATTTACCATTGTCTATTACTTGGTTAAACTCCCTCCACAATAGTCTTTACAATGCATCATTTAGAAAAGATTTTGAAATATTTCTAATTTAAGTATAAACTATTTTATTATAATAGATCTTTCCTTGGATACCACTGAATATCATCCCAGAAAATACATATATACATATATATATATGTATATATATATATATATAATGATCTGTTCATTATATTTTGACAACAGAAATTAAGTTATAATTTTTGCATCCATTTTCAGTTTATTGGTTTTAGTTTTCAGGTTTATGATCTGTTTTCAATCAAGTTTTAGTGTGAGTATTTTTTGTTTTTTAAATTAAATGTAATTTAGCAGCAGAACCAAATACACCTTGTTAAAATAATCAGTGTTGAAATATAAAATATTCTGATTATACTTTTTTATCACAGTTTTGTACAGTTTTTGATCATAGCATTTTTACCTTTAGAATGTTTGTGTATATGAAAATTTAGAGTAAAACAATCAGAACAAGAGCATCTTTTATTGTGAAGTACTTTCTGGAATAATACCAATTAACTCAATTCTTTACCAGTGTTCTATATCATGCATTTAACATCTTTTGAAGGTCAAACGGTGAGTGGAAACAGAACACTGTGACTTTTAGTCATTTATTCATCACATACTTAACGTATCCTATGTACCAAGCACAGTTTTATTTGCATGGGACACAGAAATAAAAAAATTGGGGAAAGTGCCTATTTTAAGGCACTTAATATGCTTACATATTCTGTACATCAGCACGGTCCAGTAGGGAAATAATACAGGCTTTAAATATTAGCCACATAAATAAATTCATATTTTCTGATAACCATGTAAAAGAGTAAAATGAAAACAAGTGAGATTAATTTTAATAATATATTTTATTTAACCAAATATATTTAAAATGTTTTTACCATATAATAACATAGACATTTATTAAAGAAATAATTTACATTCTTCCTTTTCCATACTGAGTTTTTGACATCTGGTGTGTACTTACACTTAAAGCATATCTCAATTCAGACTAGCCATGGTTAAAACGTCCACTAGTTGCATATGTATTAATCAGCTGTATTGTTTAATGCAGACCTATACTATAGACACCACAATCACAGAGAATTGTAGGAAAGCATAATACATTCTTGGAAGATTTGAAACTGACCTCTTTTATTCCAAACCATAATAGAATTTGAAACACGAATGTGAATTTTTTATATTCTAACAGAAAAACTTAAAAAATGTTTAGTTATTAAATACTTTTAGAATGAAAGCAGGAGAAAATCTTTATTATAAATGTTTCTAATAATGAATACCAATAGCACAATTTCTAATTTATTAAGGAAATTGAGAATAACTAAATTTGTTCAGTATTGCTCACAGAGACTGCAAAAATGAATTTATTTTTGAAGGCTCAAATGTGTAAATTTTACTGGCAATTGATTAGGTTACTCTAAAAACTCATAAACAGGTTGTCCATCCTACCAGTCCTCCTTCCCATTCAATTCTGCCTGTTACCCCTCTGTTGCCTTCTGAATTACTCAAAACCCTTGTTTCCTAGAATTGCATCCTTTCTTTACTTCTTAGACAAAGTCAGAGGTTAAATGATTATTAAAATTCTCCTAAATCTTTAAATATTTTACACAATAACCAATTTTTTTTAATGCAACTCTGATTCTTTTGTCAAACGGAAAGATGAATGGAAGGTAATGGATAGATGAAAAATTCAGGGCAAGGGTGAGAGGTGAGTTAAAAATTTGGTCAAAATGTTTTGATCATAATTCTTATTTTCAAAGTTTAAGTTATCTTCATGGACGTACTTCCTTCATTTATAGCAAGAAAGCTTTTGGATTGTTTCCAAACCTCCCCATATTGTTAAAGATGACGAGCAAAGACACACGCTCAGTCAATTTGTATATGGCTTCATGAATCATTATAAGAATGAAAAAGACAACCTTTTGCTGTGAGTGTAATAAAAAATTATTTTACTAACAACATGCCCAACACTTCTTCCACAGAATATGCCACCACTATGTGCAAAATTTCTTCCCTTCACTTTGCTTAACTACCTGATCATAAGATTAAGACGGGGTGAGAGATAGGGAATGGAAGTTGGTTGGGGAGATCCTTGAGTGCCCTTATCTGTTAGTGAATATAATCTTCCTAGCTTCTTTTGTAAGTTTTTTCTCTCTTCATACTAATTAGGAAATTACCCCAAGATTTTTTCTCTGATTGCATTGAGATAGATTATTGTATTTTACATCTACATCATTAATTTAATATCTTAAGGGGAAAAAAATCATCTCTAGAATTTATTTCCTTTCTGCTCTAAGCAAGTTATGTTTGCCTGAATTTTATGACAGAAGATAATTATTTTTATTTTGGACTGACCGTACCTTAATGTGTAACTAAGTTTTTTTTTTCCTTACTCTTAATGTTACCTCTTAATTGATTGTAAGTGTTTAATTTATTAAGCAAGTATGTACTCATATCCTAAATTTGGTTGGGAGTAAAGAAAGAGATTTAAAGCAATCATGTAATAGTTGTAAAAAAAAAAAAAGCACAAAGAAAAGAATATGTTATTCTCACACCACTCTCATGTACATCCTTGCATTTTATGGAAATCAATATCAGAAGATGGCTTTCAGCCCTAGCTCTCTGAATACATTCCTATATTCTAAACCTAGTCATGAGGGAGCGGTGAAGGGAGCTGGAGATGTCCGCCAGCAAAGTTTGGCATTGATAGTGTCAGTAAGGCGACTGAAAATTTGGTGAGAGCTGGATGGTGTTTTGTTAGATCAGCTGAGTAAAACACATCTGCAGGCATTGTATAGCTTGCATGTAGGAGTTCCACACAGAGGTTTTAAAACAAAGAATAAATCTGAAATAACATTTTTACAGTATGTTTTTTGAAACATGCTTCTTGGTTTTTGATAACTAAAATATAAGAAAAGTGATTATATGTATGTTTATTTCTCTGTACCTCAATATTTTGAGCTACATCTTCTCTGACATTACATTTCCATCCATGGACCAAACCATCCACCCATCTCTTTGTACATTTATTTAAGAAATTCTTTTTTGAAGAGTTCAGAGTTGCTATACGATCTGACTCATGAGTGAAGAGGCTATAAAATCGACTTAGGACTCTTCAGCTGATGCAGTTCTTTGAAATGAAGTCTGCTTGTTTGGCTCTTCAGCTGCAGTGCTGAGATCTCAGTGTCATGGTGTGAAGGAACCCTGGAAGGAAATATGCAGTGGACCTCTCCTTTGATTTCTGAAATGACTCCTTGGTTCGCCAGGGATTGAACTCTAGACCCTCTTCTAATTCCTGCCCTCTGCTTTGTCTCATTTCTAAATAGAAATGTTTCCTCTGCTACAAAATAAAAATGATCTACTTCCTCAAGCTCTAAAACATCCTACTTTTTCCTTATATAAACGATTCCTAAAGACTTGGTCTCAGCTGCTGCGATACATTAAAAAGAAAGGATGAAAATGTTCCTCTGTTGTGGTCTTCTAAACCATCCCTAGTAGCCAATATCAGTATGGCCATATCCCTGACTAAAACCTTTCTCCAATTAAAAAAATATAGTATCAGCCCTGGCTGGTGTGGCTTAGTGGATTGAGTGCCGGCCTGTGAATTGAAAGGTCATCGGTTCAATTTGCAGTCATGGCACAGGCCTGGGTTGCAGGTCAGGTGCCCAGTTAGGGATGTGTGAGAGGCAACCAATCGATGTTTCTCTCACACATTGATGTTTCTCTCTTCCTCATTCCCTTCCCCTTTCTCTAAAAATAAATAGAAATAAAATCTTTAAAAAAAAGAAACATAGTATCAAATTTTGAAAGACATATATAAGTAGAAGAACCATTAACTTAATGTCAAATTATCCTGGTTTAAGACATAAAATATTACATAAGAAGTTAAAACTCCCTATGAGTCCTTTCTCGATATCAATCCCCTCTCTCTACTCCCAGAGGCAACCATTATGTTAAAATGTGTATGTATCTTTATATGTATTTTTTACACATTGATTCCTATATGTGATATTTGTATATACAGGGGAGGGCAAAACTAGATAATACAAATAAATACAATAATTAATAAATAATAATAAAAGAATAAATTGTGTGTTTCATGTTCTGAATACTATAAACCTACTTTTTCCTACCCTGTATATTTTTTACTTTGAAGTTTATATAAGTATTTTATTATAGGCATTATTTTACAACTTACATTTTTTGTTTAGAGATAACTATGCCATTCATCCCTCCTGATGTGATTAGCTTCAGTTAATTTGTTCCCGCTGTTCTATAGTATTTTACTGTCTCAGGATACAAAATTTATTTTTCTGGTGGTGAACATTTATATTGTTATTAATTTTGTTTTTGCTTTAACAGAGTTGTTATATACTTTCTTGTGCATGTCTTTGAAAAAATATATATTTAAGAGTTTCTCTGAGATTTAAGGCAACAGTGGGATGTACACACATTCATCTTCACTATATATTGTGAGCTGGTCTCCAAATGGTTCACGCCAGTGTATGCTTCCACCTGTGGGATGAAGGCGGCTCCCTGACACATGTCTCTGGTAACTCTTTTTTGGCTAGAGAAACAGGCCCCATGTGCAGTGGCTGTTGACATCAGGCATTCCTCTTGTTCCTAGTTGACCACTTCTCTGGAAACCAGATGACATTGTATTTTTCTCCCTCCACTCTTAGGGATTTATGACGGGGACCCCAAAATACTGGAATTATCTTCTAAGGCCAGGCCCCTTGTAGTACAGGCTGCCCCCACTAAGTGAGTGTTCTAGGATCCCATCTGTATCAGTGGACCAGCTGGTGTTTTTGTGAGTGCTTGTGTACGACTTCAGTAAAAGTTTTTGGAAACCTTTTTCAATGCATTTGCCCATTTTGTGATGAGTGATTTATGAACACACCTGCCCACCTGGCTGAGCGTTCAGCAGTTTTTGGCCGAAAGGGCATGACCTCTGTGCCCCATCCTCCCTATTTACCTGATCATACCTCTAACAACTTCTTTTGTTTCCCTGGTCAAAAAAGTCCCCAAAGGGAAATATTTTGCCAATGTGGAAGAGATGAAACAAAATATGGCAGAAGCACTAAAAAGCATCAAAATCAACGAGTTCAGAAATGGGAAAAAATGTCTCAATAGGTATATTGTATCAAGTGGAGAGTAGTTTGAAGGTGACTGAAGTTCAAACATGTAAGAATAAATAAATAACTTTTTAGAAATAAATTTCATTATTTATTTATTCATTTTTAGAGCAGGGAAGGGAAGGAGAAAGAGAGGGAGAGAAACATCAAAGTGTGGTTGCCTCTCCAGCATCCCCAACTGGGGACCTGGCCCACACTCCAGGCATGCACCCTGACTGGGAATCAAACCAGCGGCCTTTTGATTTGCAGGCTGGCGCTCAACCCACTGAGCCACACCAGCCAGGGCTTAAATTTCACTTTTTAAGGTCCCCCCTTGTATAGCTCTTCACCTACAGAGGAACAAGCATGTTAGGGAAAGCTAACCACTCACAGATTCACTGTGCAAAGACATCATCTCCACCAATACTCACAATTCTTCCTTCTAAAACTGGCAGTAGCTAGATGCCTGCCCAACTTCTCTGAATGACAAATGACTTAATGTCTAAAAATAAATGGCAGTATTCTGTTTCCTAAGTAAGAATTAGCCTTCTGATGTTGAATTATAAGAGCCAACGAACAGTAAACAGTATCTCATTTTCTCAGTAGCTGCATCTGTATACAGAGTATACATATGTATACAAGTACTGCCTCTCAGCTCCAATCTAAAGCCGCTATTGACTTTCTTGTGATGCTTAAACTAGACCTTGTAAACATTTCTCCCTAGTTTAACTCTGTTTAACGTTGTCAGTAGAAGACGCTGAAGCACACTGCAAGAGAAAGAACTCCCCCTCCTTGTCCTGGGGTGTCTTCTATACTTATTGCTATTACAACATTTGGCTGACATGGACACATAGAGGCAGACACTGAGTGGTACTCACTACCAGAGAGTTTCAGAACAGCTTCCTGGGGGATCTCCAGAGATACCCTAGACAACTTCCCAGCTGAGATGGTCTTTGTGCAGGCAGGCAGCTTCATGAAGAATACTCCTGCTGTAGCAGACAACACACTGGGAAGTTCAAAGTCCGCCTCCCAGGCACTTCCAGGCGAGTTTTTCCAGCACTCCAAAGTGTCATTTCCCGTGGGCAAATCTTGGCCTGTGTCACCTAGGTGAATTGTTGTGTGGATCTGTAGGCTGCAGTCCTGTCCTATGTAATCAGGTCAGGATCTCATCTTTGGGGGTGGAGATCCTTCCATCAATTTGCTGCTTCTTGGCTACTCTGCCTCAGCCCTACAGGTTGGGCTGTAGTTGCTCCCAATATCTGCAGCTCCTGTGTTCTTTAAATTTCTCTGTATCCCCTTGGTAGCTAATCTCCTGTGAGTATTTCATAATCATTTGTATTAAGAATTCATTGTTCAAATTGCTTTGTGGTTTCTGTCTCCTGATTTGATGCTGAACACTGTAGTATTTAAGCAAATTTCCACTCTGTAACGTTTCCCACAGTTTAATCATCTCAAATAGAAAATACTATCACTATCCCTAAGGACCAAAGGTAATAAATGTGTAAAAAATACATATAAAGATACACACAAATTTCAACATAATGGTTGCCTCTGGGAGTGGATAAAGAAGAATGATAGCAAGAAAAAATTCACAGGGAGTTTTGACTTTCTATGTAGTATTTTATGTTGTAAGCCACGATAAATACTTTAACATTAAATTAAATGGTTTTTCTACTTATGTATGTCTTTGAAATTTTTATACTGTATTTTCTGGGGTCTATAAATATATGAAAATATTTAAATTAATTTTTATTATAGAGTGATTTTATCAATATCCCTGAGGACCAAAGGAGATAAAATTCATTTAGCATCGATATCAAGATTCCTACTTTCTTGTCATAGCATTAAGCACTTTTTCATAGTACATAATACATTAGCTAATATACATATAGGTAATATAATAAAATACATAGGAATCATATAGTGACTATTGAAGTGCAGGGTCTTTAACTTGCTCAAAGTTTTGCACGCAGCACAGAGGTAGCTGGAAATCAAAACTTGTGTTTGTAGATGCTCATTTATACTCCTGGCCATACTACGCTTGCATACTTTCCTCACATTTCTTACCACATTTTCATTTGGTGAGATGGCACATCAAAATGGGACAGAAACAAATTTTCTCCCAACTTTTAAAATATTATTTGTGATTCATGTTTCCTTTATGCCCAGTCTGCCTTTTTATTCATACTTTTCTCTTAGAAGAATAATAGACTTGAAATTCATGTTCCTTTCAAACTTATATGATCTGGACTAAGTGACATTTTAAAGCAATACATTGAATGATTTGTTGTGGTACCTTGATTGCAGTATTGTTATATTATTATAATGTAACCTTCTGTGTGCAGTTTGCCCAAATGTTGTCCCTGACCCAGGCCATTGCTATTAGTCCCTTCTCATTAGTTTATGATTGTAAAATTTGCAATGAGAATTCATTATACTTAACCCTAGGAAATCAATGGACTTTCATCATGGCTGTATGCATTTGCATAATTTTTTTCTGCTTTGTGGTTTAGCTGATGCTAAATATGCCATTGGACTTTCATGAGAGATGTTTTAATAAATTGTGGCAATAAATAATATGGAGGCCAAGACAGGCAGTTTGACATTCATTCACTTATTTTTGCAGGTGTTAGCATGTGGACATGTAAGTGCCCTCATGTGAAATGGCAAGGGTAGGAGTACAGGGTTCCTGGTCATGTAGAAGGAGCAGTGTTGGAAGCAACACTTGCTGCTTCAAATTTATTTGAAAAGAAAACATTTATGATAAAAAGGGAGGATCATTGTTTGATTTAGGGCCTGGTTTAGTGTTGGAGCATAGGCTTAATTTATTATAATACAATGTGTTGTGCTTGATGGTCTAGGAAGACAACGGTCCTGTTAGTGAGAGGCAGCAGGGTGTAAGGGTTCAAAGCATATGTTCTGGAGCTCGGGCTGCCTGGATTCAAAGGGGGCCTTTGCTGTTTTCTAGCCAAATGATTTTGTTAGATAAGCTTTCTCTACTTCAACTTTCTCATCAATAAATTGGGCATAACAGTATTTCATACATCACACGGTTATGTTTTTGAGGATTTCTCAAAATTACTGAACATGAAAACTACTTAGAACAGTGCATATAATGAACAATGTAACTATTATCATCCTCATCGTTAGTAATATAGAATGTGGTAGAAATCAGTACATGTAGATATCTTCTGATAAAATGTCTTTTTAAAGTTTAACCTAGGTGAGTACGTGGAAAAAAAAAACACAGTGTTTTTAAAATTATAGGAAAAGAAAAACACAATTTGGCCGCTGAATGAAGAGAATTTAGATATTTTCCGCACAATGGGAAAAGAGAGCTGATTCCGTACATTGAGAGATATCCAACTTCAGGAAACATATGGCAAATTGACATGAGGGAAGGAAATAAGGACAGAGTAGTAACCTGGCCAAGGTTCACGGAAGAACAGGAGCAGCACATGCCAGACAAGCCTCTAGAACCAACCAGGGGGTGTAAGACTGCTTTGCTCTTTGGGGCACGTTTACCTCTTGCTTTTCATAGCAGATTCGGAGAGACGACCTCAACCAATTTAAAATTACTCCATTTAAGAGCAGTTACTGAAACTTCTGGCAGTGCCTGTCAGTGCCAGTGTGTTCGATGATTCTGCATCCCTTGGAGTGGCACAAACCTCGGGGTTCCTTGTGTTTTTGGCTTGTCTCTGGTTCATAATGGCTGTTGGTACAACAGTGAACCTGGTATAAGGATGTCTTACTGTTTTCTTAAAAACATCTTGCTATGACAAACATTTTAGTTTACAGATGCCATATATACATATTATGCCTATATTATATATAATATGTATATTATATTTGATGTTTTCTTTGCCTCCTAAGAGCTGTAGGAGGGAACATGTGTAATGAGTGTAAATACCATATCAGAAGGGAGTTTTTTCAAAACCCTTATGAAAGGAGTTTAAAAAAAAACAACAAAAACCCCATGGGGCAAACTACCATGATTCTCAGCCACTGGATATGTCCCCAAAGAGTCAAATCTGGGAAAATAATGAGGAGATTATTTTAGTATCCCAGGCAAAAACTAATAAATTTGACTAAGGAATTAGTAACAAGGGATGAAGAAATGGAAACAAAGGATGGAGATTTAGGAGTGAAACTTGAAAGGCTTAGAAACTTAAAAGGACCTGGAGTGTGGTGTGTGGAGAAATCAATGACAACTTCTGGGATTCTGGCTTAAGCAATAGAGATATATGTCCAAGGATTTTATCACAACCTTTGAAACAAAAATCCCACTGTGAACAGAATAAGAATGTGATTAATCCTCTATCATAAGTAGTCGAATTTCATGTAATTTCTAGAACCACAACACAAATGAATTCCAAAGTGGAAGGACAATTTACAATATTCAAGGACATTGGCCAATGATATCAATCCTAAATACTGTTTGAATTCTACAGGAGTCACCGGTTTTTAATGAGGTTCAACATAGTTAAGCTGGCCAAACACACTTTTGGCCTCCACTATCAGAAGGGTCATCCCAGTTCCAGAGCTCAGCAAAAGCCCTTGTTGTGACCGCATTGTATTTCAACTTCTCGCTCTACCCAGTGCTGTTTCCTTCACTCTCCCTACAGTGTGCATTCTGAAAACACGTCCCAGCAAACTTCCTTCAGGCTCGTCTCCATCTCAAAGTCTGCTTCCTAGGAAAACCAACCAGGATATCTTTGCAGCAGGTCCTCAGTTTCTGTCCTTTCAACTTGAGATACCAGCACTATTTCTCAAGCATCTATCTATGATTTTGCTACCTATGTTCTAATATCTAAAAAACACTGGACTTCAGAGATGTGGTTGAGTATGTTGTTCTTCCTTCAGATGTTATTAATGGCCCTGTGAGGTTGATATTACAGAGTGACACACTTTTCATGTTAATTCTTTATAAGTGTAGTATTAAACTGTTAAATCTTGTAATTGGTCTTTGGGTAATTTTGATAATACTATAATCTTATTGGTGAAGTCAAATATAGTTTTAAAATGAAAATAACTGTATCAAGATCTTCAGATATGTTTTCAGTCGTGGCAATAATTACATCAAAAGCCATCTTGTGTAGGTCTGGTGCTATCTGTGAATTAAGAGCTAGTTTTATAAATTAAATCTTAACAAGATGGATACTCTGAGATGTCCCAAACTAAATTACAGCATGCCAGAGGGTGGGATCAAGAAGTAAGAGGTCAGCCAGTTAACAGAACTATAGGTAGAAACCAACAAAAGACTGTTTAGATCCTGAATGCAGGTTAAGATTTTGAATCAGCTTCCTGGAAACTATCTTAAAAAAAAAGACCCAACTAACAGACACCACTGCATCCTGCATATGTATGAATTTCCAGACCATTGCCTACAATTAATCAGGAAGTAGGAACAATTTCTTCCTTTCGGACTATACACCTATCCTACAACTGTCCCTGCTTCACCTTTCCCTGCCCCCCTTATTTAGAGCCAATGTAAATTCTTTCAAAGCAACGTACATCTTTCTTCCCCAAAACCCTTGTATTAAAAAGTTTCCCCCTTTTATGGCCGAGTTGTATTCCACTGTGTGAAAAAAAAAAGAAAATTTTGCAACAGCTGGATGGACCTGGAGAGCATGATGCTAAGTGAAATAAGCCAGTCATAGGATTTCACTCATATGTGGAATTGAATGAACAAATGGCACTAACAAGCAAAATAGAGACAGACTCATAGGTAGAGAGCAGGCTGACAGCTCTGGAAGCGTGCTGTTGAGGGGTGGAGGGATTGAGCAAACATGAAAAAGAATACATGGACACAGACAACAGCGTGGTGATTTTGGGGGGAAAGGGGTTGGTGGAAGTGGAAGAGAGTGTAAGGGGGATAAATGGTAATGGAAAAAATACAATAAAAAATAAACTACTAAAAATATAGGTTTAACAAAAAACCCTGAGAACTTCAAGACAAAAAACATGTTCATCTTCTCCATTTCACTCTGCTGATGATGGTTTTTGATTGTTATGTTCTAGGACCTGGTCTTTTTTTTTTTTTTTTTGCCTAGGATATGCTTCAAAAATACCTTTATTCTAGAAAAACATTCAGCCTTGCTGGTTACTGTTTAACAGACTCTTCTGAAATTAAAGAAGTTTCAAAACAAGGACTACTAACGGTAATACAATAATGGAAGAGAGGCTAATTATAGGTGAGAGGCTCTTTTTAAAAATCCTGGTTTCAGACCTATATGGCATCTGATTTAGCTTTTATATCTCTTCCTCTAAAAGGTAACCAAGGACCTCCAGCAGTGTGTTTATATTTAGTGAGAGGAAAACTGCTGGGAACTGGCAGAAGGAAAACTGTTTATTTCCAAAAAGAAGAGACATTTACATCTCACTGTGCTGTGCGTGGATGAAGGCATGGTTTGAGGAAATTAAACACTATAAAAATACAGTGTTATAGTTTACATCCTTGGGCTTAATGCAAATGCTTTGTAAAGAATAAATTATATGGGAGGTTTTAAGAATGGATGGATTGGGTAATGTAGAAGAGGGCTTTGTTTCATTAAATTTTCAGGGGGAAACATATAACTGAGTCTGATGAAGGCGTGGTATTGGCTGCTGTGTAAGAACCCCGCTGTTCCCTTGTGCTGTGGCACTCACACAAGAGCATCCAAACTGTGGCCCGCGGGCTGCATGTGGACCACAATGGATGTGAATGTGGCCTAACACAAACTCGTAAATTTACTTAAAACATGAGATTTTTGTGTGTGTGATTACGTGTTGCAACGTATTCAATGTGTGGCCCAGGACAACTCTTCTTTTTCCAGTGTGACCCAGAGATGCCAAAAGGTGGAATATCATTAGTTCTGCACAATATCTATTATATTCATGTGAACAGAGGTACACTAGATGATTACAGTTTGATAAGCTGAATTAAATCTCTCCAATTAGCCTTCCAGGGATGACTTTAAGAAGACTAGGAGGTCAAAAGGTGTTAGTAGATTCCCTTAAGTACAGTGTTGTGTGTGTGTGTGTGTGTGTGTGTGTGTGTGTGTGTGTGTGTGTGTGTGTTGGGGAGATGGGCTGTGTTTCAGCCAAAGTCACTTGAAAAAGTGAATAGGAAAGGTTAGACATACCATTTAGAATCTTCATTAAAAAATTGCTTTTGGTAGGTGCCTGGAAACTTCTCTTTTACTTTGAAATAATTTTAATAGTTATTTTGTATACATAGCAAGCTACATCCCTTTCACCAACTCCCTCAAAATAGGGATAGAAAAACAAACAAAAATCCAGTGAAGTGCAAAACTCAAGATGTATATTTGGTGAAAAGCAAACAAAAGCATTAAATACAATGAAACCAAAGGAAATATGAGAGAAATACCCAGAACATGAACCAAGCAAGCATATATTTCAAATGTGTGGGATATGACTAAGATTTGACATCGAATGGAGGCAAAATCTGTATAAGCCATTGAAAAAAAAAGCTTGTTTTCTTTCCAGGATAGTTCAAATTGAGGAACAGCCCTACCTGTCCAAGATTAATTTTTACACCGAGCCATAAAGCTGACAAAAACTCCCAGTTTATATAAATTTATTTTCAGATCTAAAATAAATCTGAAACATTTCAAAATTTCATCATCAGCACTAAGTGTATTTTAACATTGCTTTTAGATGGTTTAAAATTCTCCCTTTATTGTTATTCAATATCTACAATTATTTTAATGATCCTTAATTATTTCATTGTTTTTTGTTTGTTTTCCTTTCAGAACTTTATTTATTATTAAGGTCTAGGGCTAAAGGTCTATAAAACAAGTTATCATTGTGAGTTAGAAATCAGGGCGCTGAATCCCAAACGTATTAACTGGTTTCTCCGAGGGATGACAGCCAGTTTCCCGCAGACCACAAATGAATGTTTGCTGCCTTTATCATCATCCCCTGCTGAGCTTATCATTTTTCTATCTGCATGAACACTTGATGGCATTACCATATAATTTATGATTTGGAGAAAGTTGGTTTTTCACTTATCCTTTCAAATTTTTTTTATCTTTTATACATCGGTTTATATTTTTTAAGGAGCCTAGAAGAGGGAATGCAGACTGCAGAAAAGGAAAACCAAAAATGCGAAATTCGCATATCGTGGGCACTCTGGGGAGAGTAGTTGCCTCGATAGCCACTATTTTACATAAAGGCTCTAAAGGATTTGGCTTTTATATCCCTGCCTCTAGGAAGGACATAAGTAAATTTTGGAGCACAATGGGATGATGATCTTCATCTCTAAAATCCATAATTAAAATTTTTCTATTGTTATTAAATATTAAAAAGAGTAGCTGATATCCAAGTCAGTCACTGTACTAGGTTCTTTAGATATACATTAATGTATTCATTTATTATTTAGTCAACATTTGTTGAATATTTATTGCCAAGAAGTGGTTTTTACCTTTGAAAAGCTCATAGTCTGTAAGAAAGGAAAAGTATCCAGAAAAATTACAAAACAACTACAGTATTAATGAATAATATCATTTAGGAGATCAGAAAAGGGCCATGTAACCTGAACTCTGACTTTAGGAAAGAGAAGGAATAAAACCAGGTGAAGAAAAAGAGTTACCTCTCCAAACATTGTCAAGGCCAAACGCTTCCTTAATAAGCTTCGAATGTTCTGGCAATGAATAATTTTGGTAATAGTCTAACTATTCCAGGGCACAGAGAAAGACAACTAATACAATGATCCAGTAAAACCCAGTTACTAAAAGAGCTGAGAAAAATGGATTTAAGGTCTAGAAAATAATCTCCCAAGATAGACACAAAAATACAAAGTAAGATACTGTTCAATTCCAAAAATATATTAAGATATCAATATATAATTATCAGAAAACTTTCATTTGGGAAATGCATGATAATTCAACATAAAAATATATCAATAAAATCAATTATACAGTAGACCGAATGAAAAATGAATGTGATTTTAAAAATTATTATTAATAATATTAATACTTTTTTTCAACCTGAGATAATGCTACTACTTCATTTTTCAGATGAGGAAATTGTGCTTTTTTAAGGTTTAATTGTACTTCATAATATTTAATTGACCAGTCCTGAAATTATAATACATTTTTCAGCTATAATTATATTAACATGATTAAGTTTAAAAATGAGTCCTTATCTTTTAGCAATATTTACTGAAATAAGTAACATATAAAATACATATGAAAATAACAATTTCTGAAATTTGCTTCAAAATAAAATAAGTAATTTTGACCTGATTTAAGAGAAGGCATAAGTGAAACAAGAGTAGCCATTAGTTGATAATTGTTGAATGTATGTAATAAACAGATGTTTATTTTACTACTATATCAATTTTTATGTTTGATTTTTTCTAATAAAAAGTTTTAAAAAATTGCTTGTCTTAGAAATAAATTTTATAGGACCCATGTAAAGAAAAGTTTAAATTTCCAATAATGGGCACTAACAAATTGAAAATAATGAGAAACAAACTACCACTCAAATGGAATCCCAAAATTAATATAAAAATTTAATCATTACAATCTTAGAACATCTTCACATTTAATTGAAGGATGTCTAAAGTATAACAGGAAACAATAAATATACAAGAAAAATCCATGAACAAGAAAAGCAATAAATACATACTCACACTAAGACACATTATGTTTTGCTATAAACTGGAACTAATTAAAACACTAAAACACTGAAACATAATAGAAAAAAAGACTTTCCGAATGGCAGAACCAAAAGAATGGCCAAAATAATCAAGTTAATTTGCTTTCTGATAAAAGCAGCATTTCAAATCAACAAGGGAAGAATGGATTATCCCTTAATGATTTCAGGAAAATTTGATCATCACTAAAGTAAAAATTAAATGAGATTTCTACAATCCTTTCTCTATAGTAAACTTCAGATAAATGAAAGGTAAACAGTAATAAAAATACCATATATATACTGGAAAAATATTGATAAATATTTATGGACTCATATTAAAGGAGATACTTATAAATATGGAAAGAAAGCCAGAACACATAAAGTTATAGTGAATAGCTTTGGAAACAAAAACATTTGAAGTTTGTGAAACAACTAAACAAACAAAAATTTTCAATACAGAAATAATTTGAAATACAACTTGGAAAACAATCTTTGCACAAACACACAGATGACCATTAATTTTCTGTAGGATTTTTAGGTAGTGAAATAAAATGAAAGTCAAAATGTGTTGTCATTTTCTTAAAAATTTTTATTGTATTTTTTCCTTTACCATTTAACTCCCTTACACTCCTCCCTCTTGCAATCAACACACTGTTGTCCATGTCCATGAGTCCTTTTTCCTTTTTGTTTGATCCCTCCATGCCTTAACCTCCTTCCCCAATAACTGACACCCTGCTCTTTATATGAGTCTTTTAAAAATGCAAATAAAGAAGTGTTGCTCCCCTTGCTGAAAAAAACAAGTGGATCCTGAATAAAACATACTTTTAATAGGTTTGCAAAAGTAAAAGAAATTTCAAACATATGAGGTCTCTCCAGAAGGTATCCAGCCATGTAATATGGAAAATATAGACATTTACTAAAGAAGATACAAGATACAAGTAACATTGTACATAGGATAATGATGCCTCAGTCCCTTCGAAGTAGGCACCTTGGGGTCTCACACAGTTCTCCCAATCACCATCAACTCTCCTGTTGTATTTTTCTGAATCTCATTGACAGTCTGAAATCTCTTCCCTTTCAAAGGTGATTTTAGTTTTGGGAAAAGCCAGAAGTCACAAGATGACAAATCTGGGTTGGAGGGAGGCTGAGTCACCTGGGTGATTTGCTATTTCACAAAAAAACTCTGCATGAGATATGAAGCATGAATGGGTGTGTTGTCATGATGAAGCTGCCAATCACCAGGTACCCATAGCTTCAGGCTTCTGAATCATCCCAATAGTTTCTGTGGAAGAATATTCAAACTTAATGCAAAATTTGATGTAGATTTGTTGCTCTTACTCACTTAGTCATTTTAAATGCAACAGCCACACAGTACACATGCTCACTCAATGGCATCTACCGCCCCCGCTGACTAGTACAGTGAAGTTGTCATTGTTCACACATGCACATTCTAGTCCACTCTCCTTGGCTACCAGGTTACATCGATGTTGCACAAACTGTTCTTGTTGTATGTTCTTGAATGGCTGGATTTATTATGAACAAACCTTATGTACCATTTTCTGTACCAATAATTAATCCTCTAAAAAGATGAAACAAAAACATGACTGACATTTGTGCTAAATGCTTTGAACTGAAGCAAAAAGACAAAACAGGGTGTTTCTGTGGGATTTTGATAGCACCAAGATCTTACTTTCAGGATAATACCACTATCATGGCGTGAGATTTTAACACGTCCCTCCCAATTATTAACAGATGAAGCAGACAAAACATTAATAAATATGTGATATGAACAACATAATTAATGAGATTGACTATATGAACATTTATAAATCTCAGCATCCAACAGTTGGAAAATGCACAGAAGTCACTAGAGTGGCTGCATCATAAAAAGAGTTCTTGGAGAGGACTCTCTAGTACTGTTGTTTATGTTTGTAGTTCAAAGAAATGCGAAGGAATACTCAATAAGAGTCCCTGATCAAAGAATTAGGAAAATGTTATAGCTGTGCTATTCAATACAGCAGCCAGTGGTCTCATGGCTATTAAGCTTTAGAAATGAGGTTCATTGTAATTAAAACGTGTTTTAGGTATAAAATAGACATTAGATTTTGAAGATAAAGTGAGAAAAGTTGTAGATCTCATTAGTAATTTTTATATCACTTTCTTATCAAAATGATATTTTGGACATATCAGGTTCAATACTTTATTATAATTAACTTCATCTGTGTCTTTTTACTTTTTTCTTAATATGGCTACTAGAAAATTTTAAATTATACATCATAATTTACATTATATATCTATTGGAGAGTATAGTGCTGGCCTGGAACTTCACTGAATTCAGTCCAGCTGAGCCAGCATTTTGCTAAGCTACAACATTGGGAGGAGGATAAACCTCCATGTCCGATCATATTTCCTCTGAAAGACCTAAATAAATGGAGCCCTATACTATTTTTACAGATATGAAATCTCAAAAATCATATAAACATCAATTATCCTTAATTTATCTGAAATTCAAAGCAATTTCAATCAAAATCTCCACAGGTTTTTTTTCTTTTTTTTTTTTTCTCCCATAACTCTTGACAAGCTAATTTTATAATTTATCTGAAGGAACAAAAGAATGAGAATAGCTAAAAACCTTTCTGAGGAAGATACCAAGGCAAATTATAAGCCTGTGATAATAAAGTCAATATGGAACTGGCACAGGGATTGAAAAATATTGACTAATGGAACAAAATAAAGATTTGAGAAATAGACTGTGTTTTACAACTTGAGATATGACAAAGGTGGGACTGAAGATAACTGTGGGATAGAAGAACTATTTAATGAGTGATTGAACAATTACTTGTCCACATAAATTGAATCCTTAACTTAGATTCTTACTTTCCATCATATACAAAAATCAGTTACAGATGGATTGAGGACTTTGAAGAATCTTTGAGACCTTACAAGGAAATAAAGAATAATATTTATTTTTGTTCTAAATTTGAGCTAGAGAAAGATAAATTAAAATACATTAAGCAATGGATGAAGTCCACAACTTGTTAATTAAAAACCTCTGTTCAAGAAAAGACAACCTACAGACAGTGAAAACACAAAACACCAACTGACAAATATGTGCAATATATGTAATTTACAAAGGATTAGTAATATCCTCACAAATTAATTAGAAAAGGACAAAACACAGTAGAAAATTATGGGAAATAACACAAACTGGTATCTAACAAAAGAGGAAACATCATGAGAGAAAAAAGGCATGAAAAGATGTTTAACCTTATAGTAATAAGGGAAATACAATTACCATTTTAAACCCATTAATGCAATTTTGTTATCAGCGATGATAATTCTCACAATAGTTAAGTCAGACAATTCCAAGTATTAGAGAGGAGAGGAAGTAATCAATTTCTGGTAGAAGTATCAATATAAGAAGATATAAATTGGCATTATTTTAAGGTTGAACATTTGTGTAACCTGTGATCTAACAATTTCACTCCCATGCAAGCATATTAGATGCTTTCTTTCTGTCAAGAATGTGGCAGGGCAGGGGAGGGGGCAGGGATGAACAGACAGAACAAGGAAGATTGTGGGGTGGGGCGGGGGGGGGGGTTCTGTGAAAATACTTCTTAATACTATAATGATGGATACATGGAATGACACATTTGTCCAAATCCACAAAACGTACAACACCAAGAGTAAACCCTAATGTAAACTATGGATGACTTCGGGTGATTATGGTGTATCAATGTAGTTTCATCAATTATAACAAATGTACCATGCTCATGGAGAACATTGATATTGGGGGAAGCTATGGATGTTAGGGGACAGTGGGTATATAAGAAATCTATGTACCTTCTCAATTTTGCTGTGACTCTAAAATTTCTCTAGAAGAAATAGAGTCTTTAAAAATGTTTGTGACAAAACTACTTTAATAGGGAAAAAATTACAAAAGGAAGACAGTAAGGAAAAAAGGAAGGGAAAAGTGAAGAAGGAAGGGAAGGAGAGGGAGGAAGGAAAGGAGGGAGAGGAAGGAAGCAAAAGTGAAGAAAAAGAAGGGAGGATGCAAGCGAAGAAGGAAAGGGAGAGAGTAAAGAAGAGAAAGAGGAAGGGAAGAATGTAAAGAGGAAGGGAGGGAAAAAGAGAGGCAATAAAGGGGTGATGGAAAGAAAGAAGGGAAGGAGAGAAAGAGGAAGAAGGAAAGGCCTCAAATATATAGAAAAATGGATAAATGGAATGATTTATTTGCCTACTAGAATATTTTGCACTTGGAAATGAATGAAATAAAGCGATATCCATAAAATGCATGAATATGATATAATTGATCCAAGAAATCTAGTGTGATACTGTGTTTACCATGATCAGAAAAACAGAAACTGATAATGGAATGTTTATGAGTTAATATGTAAGTAGTAAAACATGTAAAGATAAAGAATATAAAAATAACATTCACAGTATAGTGACTTTTGTGGGAGAAGCAGGGGATAAGGAGGAACACACAGATAGATAGAATGATATTGTATGATTTTACCTCCTAAATTGGTAGTGAGTTTATGGACATTAATTCTATGATTGTGTTTTAGTTTATCATATATGTTACATTGATTCTTTTCTATACATCAAAAAGTATTACATTAAAATAAGTAAATATATAAACATGCCTACAAACAAGTGGTCAGTTGAGGAGAAAGGTGACAATTGTTTTTTCTTTATAACACTTTCCTAACTCCTTGACCATCTTCCTCTTCCTTCTTCTTTCACATAGTCATTCAAGAACCATTTTATTTCCTTAAGATTCCTTCTTTGGCTCACTGAGCCATTTGGTACAGAATAATTCACAGGGTTATTCAAATCTATGCTCAGTGTGGTGCCTGGCTCCTCATTACTAAATGTACATCAGGTTAAAAACAATCAATGAGTCCTGTTTCAGCTGTGGAAATACTACAAATGATAATTCTATGAGACTTTCTCAAGCTGAACTCCTACCTATTTGCTACAAAATTGCATAAGTCATCTGAAAAGTAGATTTTGTTCCAGCTTTCAAGAAACAGCACACTCTGACATATCTACAGGGAAATTGGATTTTTCATAATATGTTCTTAAGAGAAAGCAGTAAAAAGAGCTTCATAAAACAGGAGAAGCAAAATGCTTATGTGCCTTTCTGAAAATGTTGTAAAAGTTGATGATGGTATTTCTCCTTTGGGCATTAGATCAATCTCATGCAAACACACTGAAATAGAAAGAGACTTAGTAAAGAAATAGATTATTGAACATCTAAAAGCATTTGGGTTATGGGACTAGTAGAAAAGTGGAGAATGTTTTCTGTCTCTGCAGTACAGCAGAGGCATTTTTGATGGGATATACATGTATATTGCTCATAGTCATAATTCTTTGAGAAAGACAAACTAAGATATATAAGAACAAAAGCAATTAACTAAAGAATAACAAAAGCTTCCAATCTTATTATCATAAAAAAGGAAATGACAACTACAGATAATGTTCTAAGGGGAACACTTGGCCCAGTGATTCTTTCCACTAGCAGGTGTCTTGTTCCATTATAAGAGCTGAAGGTACATCAGGTTATATCCTATGTATCTCTTCAACATTTGTATATTATTTTGGAATGATATCACATTTGCTAGTGAGATCACAGGAATGTTCCTATAGTATTGACTTAGAGAATGGATCAAAATTAGGATCTGTTTCCTAAATTCTTATTTCTAGCTCTTTGCCATTTCTGCTTCTTATGAAGATTACCCAATTTTCTTGCTGTTTGTTGTTTCCTAATGTATGTGATCTTCCTTAAATTCTTTAGCAATAAAAAGAGCAAAGATAGAAGTGGGCTAAAAGAGATGTCAGCCATCTTTCAGTGTTGGGGATTTAAATTCATGGTGTTGACCTTAAAAATTAAACCATAGAGGTTATCAGGCTGTAAAGCTTATTTGGGAAGAGCAGGGGAAGTGAAACTTGGGACATACAAACAATGGTAGACTATAGGCAAGTCTGGAGAACAAAAGAGAAGAGCATGCTTTCAGAGAGAGAGGGAGGAAGTTGGGAAGGGCCGTTTGGACAAAAGCTCATTGGAAGAGAGTGAGAGTTCAGGGATTTGGTGGCTTCTCATTGGCTGAGTTGTTGCTGGGCGGGAGAAAATCTTTCTTAAGTCCATTGTATGTAAAATATGCTATGATGAGTGTGATATGAGAGTCCCTCCTTCATGGCTTCACAACTTCATTTTGAAAGCAGTTTTCCTTAATCATTTTCACATTGGTACATACCTGGTTTACTAATTTTTTTTAATTGAATGCCATTTGGTTTTTCATTTTTTAAAAATTTTAGGTCTTATAATCATAAGGGAGTAAGAGTTTATCATAATCACTTCTCATTGGGAGGGAGCTTAGCATATTGGTTAAAAGTGCAGACTTGAATCAAATAGCAATTATTTTAAAGGAAATATTTGTATTAGAATATTATTATTCATAAAACAGTAACCCTAATCAAATGCATATCTTTGTCCATTTCATGTCAGCACCCACACAACTGAAAGAGGTTGTAGATAAACACATACCCATGCTGATTGGTCTCACTTTAAACCCATGACTTCAAACTTCAAGAAGCGCTAAAATGCAGCCTGATATTCACAATACATTCTCCTGGTTTACTCATTCTGGCGCTCTCTAAGGTGATTCATATCTTCTAATCTCTCCTCAAACTCTCAACCCTTATTAAAATTGCCAGATTTAGCAAATAAAAAATATGATATACTCAGGTAAATGTGAATTACTTATAAGTTCTCTGCATATGTACTTTGAGATAAAAGGAAGAAATTGCACTGGGCATAGTTATACTAAAAAAAAAAATTATTCATTGTTTATCTAAAATATACCTCTCTTGTTACAAGTTATTTTCCTTGATGATTGGGCTCTCCTGAAAAGTTCCTTGTTTCACAGAATTTGTTTATAAAATTTTTGCAGTCTATGTTCTATTTACATTATAATATAACTTCTACAGTGCTCACAGACAACTTCTTTTGTTCATTGAAAATTAATTAATGAAAATATGCATTCAACATTAGCCCTGTAAACCAGTACATATTCATGAACTGACATAAAGTTAACAAGTCTGAGAACTGCTTTTCAAATTTGATTTGTTGAAACACATAATACCATTTTTTTTCTGGCATAACTTGCTTTTCCATTCTCCAGGATTATGTGGCATTTCTTCATCAAAACTTTTCAAATATTGTGCCTCATAGATACAGAGAACAGACTAAAGGCTACTAGAAGGAGGAGGGTTGGAGGACTAGGTGAAAAATGTGAAGGGACTGAGAAGTACTAACTGGCAGTTACATAATAGTCATGGGAATGTAAAGTACAGCATAAGGAAGATAGTCGATAATATTGAAATAACTGTGTGCGGTAACAATTGAGTATTGGGAATAGCAGGGGAAATATTTTGTAAAGTATATGCTGTACACCTGAAACTAATACAAAATAATATTGAGTGTAAATTATAACTAAAAACATTTAGAGTATTAATTTTGCAAAAAGAAAGGATGCATTGGCATTGTCTTCAATTTTGAGTCCCATGTTCTTCAATAGTACATAAAATGATTCCACTTGTTCACATACAACATTCATGTCAAAAATGAAATTCTTCCAAGTATGGAATACATTCCAATAGATAGTTATGGCAAGTGCCATAAAATTATACACTTAAAGGATGGAATTTCCTGTCTATTCATAGTAGTGTTGTCATTTTAAAAAACAGCCTGGCCACTTAAACGGATAAATTTTTCATCGATTCTTCCTTTAACACATTCCACAGGTGTCTATAAACAATGAAGTACTTCAATTACACAGTTTGCCCTACTTTCAAAATGCATAATCCCATTGCTAAAGAGGTATTCAAAGCTATGAACAAGAAATAAGTAAAAAACATTCAAAGGATTATTTTAAAAGTTATCAAGAATTTTGGGTATCTCCTCTTTAGAACTAAAGTTTAATTTTAATGCTCCAAATAAACTGGAGGTTCTCTCAACTGTATTTGTTCAATAGATCCAATAGGCTTTTTGAATATGAGAGAATGGAAGAATGCTGAATTTCAATAAATTACAAAAATTCTTTAATCACTCAGTTTGACAGCACAAATACTCACTCATATTAGAGAATAATTCCATAGATCTGCTTCAATAGAAGGATATGGGATATCCTCTGAGCGGCCTTATGCAGAATGTGGCCAGCAGCCAACACCTTCCATAGAATCATTCATGCTTGGCTTCAACTTTGAATAAATCTTGTTCACACTTTTACATAGACATTTACCTAAATGTGTGTTTTTATTACTTTTACCAAAAGAGGTACAATTTTTCTCATTACTTCCTAATTCAAAAAGAGAATCTCTGAAAAATATTTGCTATTTTTTTCTGAAGTCTCATCAGAAAGGAATTTTACTTCTCATAGCCTTATAAAAGAAATTCTTTCATGGGAAAAACATTATACAAGCAAACGGAAAGTTGTATTTTTTTTTTCTGCATTGTATCTGCATCATAGCTATTTTGTAAAAGTAAAGAACATTTAGATCTTTGATAATTTCTGTAACAGTAAATGTAGCTATTTTTATTATCATTTCAGTAAATTTAAAAATATTTTTGCAATTTTAGAATCAGAAAATACTTTTAGTAGTTGTATATTCAAAGGCATTTGAGACGCAAGACTGACGTCGATATACAATGTAGAAAGCCATTACATCTTCTGTAATATTCTTTCTTCATGTGAATTTTACTTAATCAAAATTTTTTCCTTTTATCACTATTTTGGTACTAGTTAAAGAAAACATACATCTCTTCTGTCACTATGCTATTTTATATTTGACTTTCCACTATTTTTAGTATTGAATGAATCATTGTATTCTGCACACAAGAGCTCCAAAAGGACTTTTTCCTTACTTAGTGAAGTCCACTTTTCAGAAACTTCATCACAAAATTTATACCTGTGTTTTGACATTTAGGGGTTTAAATTTTAAAAAGATAATAGAAACAACAAGAATGGAAAAACTCGAATGTGATAATCTCACGGCAACCGCCGTCTCCGCGCCATGCACAGGTCCTACTCAGAAGGGACCATAATCGCTTGAACTGTTGACAAGGTTGTGAACTGACATACAATAAATTGAATTACTTGATGCAAAACTGTACATTTTCAGTTTGCCTGCAAGTGAAAGGTGCTTGTAAGGCATTGTCTCTGTAAACAAAGCCAGAGATGAGGTTATAGGAAGTTTTGGGAAGCCTGGCTGTCCGTGGTTGGCAGACTTTCAGCACAGGGAGTATAGGACATTTCTGCTTCTGCGGTCACTGTAGTAAGGCTGATGTTGACCCACTGCCTTTCAGAAACACACAAAGTGAAGGAGGCACTTGTGGTTGGCTACTGTATGAAAGCACAGGGTTGCCATTAATTGGCTCACTTTCAAGAACGGAGTTTTGTTACTGATTGGCTGACTCTCAGGAGTCATACTGACTTGAGTAATGCTCTGTTGATAGGCTGATTTATAAAGCATGCATACTAATGTGAAGTTTCCCCTAATGGGGGTTACTTACTTACAACTAACTTGGAACTTTGGCCAAAGAGTGCTCTTCCTCTTTCCTGAATATGAAAAATGAATACTTTTAATTCTCAGTTCTCTCCTTTGGTCTTCTCTCAGCCAAACCTGCAGGAGAAACCATACATGATTGTTCAGATCTTTATTTGTGGAGAGGAAACTTTCAGCTTGGTTGCTATTTATGTGATATAAGCTGCCAACTAGTGTGGTAGAAAAACAACTTTAACATTCAAATTTTTGTCATTTATTGAAAAAGTTGAGGGGGCGTCCAACCCACAACCCATGGGCGGCACGTGGCCCAGGACGGCTATGAATGCAGCCCAGCGCAAAATCATAAATTTATTTAAAACATTAGGAGATTTTCTTGTTTTCGTTAGTGTTTGTGTACTTAATGTGTAACCCAAAACAATTCTTTTTCTTCCAGTGTGGCCCAGAGATGCCAAAAGGTTGGGCATCCTTGGAAGGATATCCTAACAAAGTCAGTACATGACATAGGTTAAAATCATTAGATAAAGGACATGTTCTATAGAGAGGACACCTGACAACCCTACTCCTCTTGCCTTATTATCACTAGTTATTATTTTTGTTTTCTATTTCATTGAGAAAATAAAGGCAGATAAAAAAGAACATCTACAAAGTCAGCCTACGGTATTTCTCACTAAAATCTGTTTCCATATACCCTGATTCTTCTCCATTTAATTATTTAGATAAATTCTCTGTGCAACAAATGAAGGCAAACAAGTCTGCTTAATAGATCTTATCACCTTTTATATGAACAGAGATATAATCAATGGTCTTCTTTTCTCAAATTTATATGTATAGTCAATTCTTCTTACCAGGACTTCAGACCTGTACGTCAACTGACACCTGAATATTCCCATGTGCTTTTCGAATAAACATTGCTGTCTTTAAGTGTTTACAACCAAAATCCCAATCCATGCCTCAAGAAACCCCAACACCTCCATCACTAAACCTGTGATTTGGTATTTACTTTCTCTGTCCAGGATGATGCTATCATTCCAGTTTTTAAAGCCAGAATCTCTACATTTACTCCATCAAAAATTGAATTTTTCTAACTTCGAATTATATTCAAGATCTAGCCACTTCCCATCACATGCATGATAAAACATTGATTTAAGCCAGAGCCAGGTTATTGCTATAGTCCTTTTATTGATCTAGCTGCTTCTTTCTTTGCCTTCTTTAAGTTGTTTCTTAAAACAACACCCAGAGTGATTCTATTAAGACAAAGTCAGAGCATGACATGACTGTTCTCAATACTTTCAATTACCCACCACCTCATTGGGAAAAAAAAATCAAACCAAAGACATTACCATGACCACAAAGGCTTGTAAGATCTGTCTCAGTAATTCTTCTATTACTTCTCCTTTTACTCACTCAGCTCCAGTCACAGAGTCCTCCACGCTGCTCTCAAATACTATGCACACTCTAATTCAGGACATTGCTCTTCCCTCTGCTTGGAATGCTTTTCCCCGATATTCTCATGGCTCCCTTCCTCCCCAAGTGCAGGTGTCTGTTCCAGTGTCACCATCTCATCTAGTCATGCTATTAAAGATTGCAATGTCCCAATGCTCCATATTTCCTTGCCCTGCTTTATTTTTATCTATAACACTTACCATCATCATCTAACAATATATATTTGATTATTTGTTGTCTGACTCTCCTTACTAGAATGTAAACTTCATGAAGGTAGGCATTCTCATCTGTTTTATTTCCATATTCCTGGTCCTTAGAAGTTTTCTCAGGCATTTAATGAATTTTTATTGTTATTCTGTTTACTTTTGTTAGTGTTGTCATTGTTATGAACTATTTTCATGAATTCACAACAAATTTAGGAGTATTAAACTGCTTTTAAAAATCTATTAATGTCCTGTTAAGATAGTGTTACTTTTTCTCCAAAGGATCACCTGACTGTAACAATTCAACTTAACATACTGAGTACTCCTTTTACATCTATCGTATGATTGATATTGGCCTACTTTTTTTGTTTAGGGAGATGAATTATGTAAATATTACTTATTGTTCTCAAAGACCTTAAATTTTTCAGGAAGATAGAATATACACATAAAAATAAAAGCAAATGAATGAATGAATGATAAAATATTCAGTCATTCTTTCAAATGTTCAAGAAATATTCCTTGGGCAGTTGTTATCACCCACAGACCTATTGGGATGTCATGCAGATAAATGAATAGGGAGGAGACTGTTCCTTATGAGGCCATGGTCTAATCAAATGCTTCAAATGCAAGGAACAGAGAATGAGAATGGTCAGTTCTAATGAGGGAGAGATACCAGAGTTGAAATTCAAAGTGGAGTTGGCATAGGACATTTTGTCTGGACAACATAGAAAGTATCCCCCCTTCCTTTCCACTCCCTTAAACCATGATTTAGGTTTATGCTCAGGTTTAATCTTTCTTTATCCTCTTTGTACAGATTATCCCTGCACATAAATCTGTCTACAATGGATTTGTGAGAAATACAATTATTTTGAAATGAAGTTGAGACACATTCAAATCTAATTTGGTGATGGCCTAAACATGAACTAATATGGTTCTCTGCTTATTCTCTTTTCTTTCTCTTTTCCTTTCTTGGTATGTGTACCATGAGAATTCCTCTGTACCCACAAAACCTGACTTCATGGCTTGTGTCATTCTTCATCATAGGCTGTGAAGCTGGTCTGCCTAGGTCTCTGAATGGATATGCAGGGCTATTAGTTCTTCACTGTTGCCCCATCTAAATGCTCCAGTGCACTTAGTTTGCCCTGTTTCCTAGCAACTGTTTTCATCTAACTTGTTTTCCTGCAGCCTCCCTCCTGTTTCATGCGTTCTTATGTCTCTTCCTCTTGTTAAATGGACTTACCAGTGTATAATAGCCTTTACGCCACATGTCGATCAAACTAGCTTTCCTCCAGAAGAGCAGGAGACTGGAAAACACTACACACCTTCAGTAGAACAATTTTAAATTTGGGTCTGGACATACATTTCAGAGAGCTCTGGTCATGTACATTATTAATATGGTTTTATTTTATTGTATAAAAAGATCTCTGTGGTAAGAAATCACTTTCTTCCCCAGGGGCTCTTTATTAACAGCTGCATAGATAATTTTCACTTTACTAAATGCAGCCTATGACTTATTCAAATTATGTAAACTGGCTCTAGTGTGAGCAAATCATTTATTTGTTTATTGTTCTCATTACTAGTGCTCTCTGTATCTTATAAGGCCAGTTAAGGAGAAAGAGCTTTAAGTATGTTAATGAGCAATTGATAATACACATCCTGTTTATAGGATAGTAGCCAACTGAAAGGTGGCAACTTACTTTGCTTTTCATCAGTTTATAATACCCAATTCAAACAACAGTGTACTAATCCATATAAATGGTAACACTATAAACTATTGTTTCTAATGCATGCCAAATTATATATATAAAACATATTTATATATTCTATATCTATATATTTATATATAGATATATAGCTGTTAGTCAGTGGTGTCAAGCAGGTCTACATAGACTCTCCAAGGCATCCTACTCCCCACTAGCAGAATGAATAAAGAAGGGGAAAGAAGCCAGCATTATTCTTAGGAAAAATTCATCTTCATGGAAACTGGTAATGGTAAAATGTTGTGGCACATTAACTCTAAGTGTAATTGTTGCTATTTTGTGGATGAAAAATCAAGTACACTGGGTGGAGAAATAAATGGCCCCCATGTAGAGTAGGTGAAATATGTTTAGACTGTAAAGGCAAGAACAGGAGGTCCACCTCTGTAACAGTGGCTCTCAGTTGGAGACATCAAAACTACCTGAAGAGCTTTATCAAGACACACTTGGCCAAGAACTATTTATGGGGGGATTCTTCTAACCCAAGGTGAATATCAGAGGCACATGATGAAAAACTATAACCAAAAACTTTTGCAAAAACAGAGGCTTATGTATCCAGTGCCCTAAATAATGCTACTCTGTAATAAGAAGTAAGCATTTAATTTGGACGCTTATTAGATAAGAAAATGGTTAGAGGTGACTAATATAAAACTACCTACTTTCAGTTGGGTGGCTTTAAGATATGAAGAATGCATTCTTTTATTATCATTTAAAAAAAATTACTATGGTGACATTGCCTGGCAAGTTGGCATCTCCCTTATTTTCTTTTGTAGCAAGATTGTTCAATATTGGTTATCTGTAGTACTCCAGAATTATTCACAGTGACTCTAATTGAAGGAATTTTTGCTATCTTTCAGAAATCTCTTTGAATGGCCAGTTCTCACTGCCAAAAAATTTATGAACAATTCGAGTCCACAGATGTCTGACACTCTGATTTTTTTTGAAATAAATATCGTCTCTATGCATTGTGCTGTGATTATAAACATCTAACTAGAATTATATCTAACTTATAGAGATACCGTATTTTGTCCTGCCTACCCACACTTCCCATACTTGGCAACAAACTTTACACATAGAAGATACCCAAATGCTTTTTCAATATATGAATGAATTACAAAGCTTCCATGATGCTATTAAAAGTTTGAGATTTTCTAGATAGAGTTGGAAAGCCCTATCTTAAATATGCGATGAGTGTTGTCTTGCCTTGGCTACTAATATCTGCTTCTGCTGCCTCAATACCATCCACGGGCCTCTACCATCCACTTATGATATTGCCTCACATTAACTTCATCTGTCATTTGGGGGTTTGGAACCATTTCTTTAAAGAAGGGAAGGAAAGAAATTGAAGTGAAACAAAATTAAATAAGATGAAAAGAAAAGAATTATTGCCTCCCTACCCTTTCCCTACATTCAGCCACACCGTCACCTCACACCCCACCATCCTCCTTCATTTCCTTTTGTCCTGATGTAACAACTAGAAACTTTCTGTTCTATGATAAAATACAAATCTAAAGAAACTAGAAATTTGTTATTGTTTTGGAAAAATAAATACAAAGTGTTTTGAAGGGTATCAATACTTTCACTTATGAATAGGGTTTTATTAAGTTAAAAAATCCCAGCTTTCCTGTCATAAAAGATATAGGCTACTGAAATTTCCAATCCGGAAATGTAATTGAGAAATATACCCCGGTCTGCTTGATCTGCTGTAATTCACTTAATCCACTTCATCTCATCCTGATTTGTGTGGGTCAGGCCACTTAACCATATTTTGTTCTTTGAATTTCTGTTTGATTAATCTGATTTAGTTTGGCCATAAGCAACCAAAAATTATATGTCTAGTTCCCTGTCTCAGGAACTTTACCAACATTTACACCTTAAATTCAATTACTAGAGTTCAGCTGGAGCTTCAGCACAGAATTGAAGATTGGCCAGCTTCTCCTGGAGCACAGGATTTCCCAAGGTCTGCCATACTTGTGAACAGTGGACAGACAGTGCTTTTTAAGGGATGTGTATTGACCCGTGGACCCCAGTGTGTGAACACCATTTTCTCTAACCATATTTCAGACAGTCTGGTTAACTTGTGGTAACAGTTAATAGATCCAGTTCTTATTTCTTGCTTAAAAAAATAATACTGTACCAATCAATTTAACACAAAAAATTATATAATAATTTATATTTATTAAATGTAGGTAACTAGGTTTTTATTATGACACTGAAAATATATAGGTATGTTATATAATTTCCTGAACTACTTTCTAGAGTTTAAGTCAATCTATACTTTTGAAGATAAGAAAAGGAGAAAGAAAGAAAGAAAAAGAAAACTCTTCCTTTCAAAGGACAAAGCCAATTTCCTTTTCTTTTTTTATGATAAATGGAAATTCATTATCAATGTAGCAAACATAATGTTGTTGTTTACATGAATCCAATTTTAATTAATCAGGCTAAACTTTGTAAACTGTAATTGAAGTTCCAAAAATGCTGAAAGATCCAGAATTGCATTTCACATGGACAAGCTAAATAATCGTTGTGGAAAAAATGGCAATTTCCTGTGACCGTTAATCATTTTGCCATGTGATGTATTCTTCTGGTAATTGAATATAATGATTGAAATAGATTTGATATTGTACTACATTTAAGGAAAAGAAAGAAAACATGTTTAAAATTAGGTACATTGATCAGATACTCTCTGTAACATAAACCAATAACACTGATCCTTCACAGTGAAAGCAGCAAAACCATCTTAATGAAGTCAAGATAACGTTGCTCCACAGAGCATATAAATCCAAACAGGAATGTTTTTTCAGGGAGCCTTCTGGTCTCCTTCTCATGAAGTACAGCTTCTATATTTGACTTAGGGTAAATTACCAGAAGCAGATTCTGAGATGAAGATTTGTGCAAGTCACTTATTAAGAGGGAGACCAGGGGTAGGAAGAGTAAGTTAGGAAAAGGGAGAAGACAAGTGAGGTCCTACGCAGAGGTCTCACAGGGCATTCAGCTTCAAGTGTCTGAACCAAGTGGCTCTAGGAGCTGAAGGGCAGTTGTTCAGTAAAGATCACAGTGGTGGGGTGGTGTTAGGTACAGAAATGGTAGTGGTGGCATTGTGTTCTGTAGTACTTCTTCCATGACTTGAATGAGTTGGGCGCCTCATCACATTTACCAAGCTGTGATTCTTCAGGTCAGGGTTCATGTTTAATTTGCCTTTGCATCTTCTCAGGTAACTTGTAAATAGTATGATCTCATTAATTATACACTGCATTGCAAAATATGTGATAATTCTACTCAATCCTGCTCACAGCCTTTTCTGGAATCTGCATTTTGAATGACATATCATGTCTTAGTTTTTAGTTGTCTTTTAATTCATCTGTTATATATTGCTTTGCAATAATTTTCAAATGTTTGTGTAAGTTTGATCTTGTGTGATTTATGAAAGTTAAAGGATTATGAATTCCAGCATAGAATGTTATTACTGTAAAGAACATACTATGAAAGCCTTTAGTCTTCCAGCAGTATATTCAAGCAAAAATTTAAGAAGAATAAAATGCCAGAGAGCATGCTAACGATGAACAACTCTAACACTGCTCTTGAATCTCACTCTTGGGCTCATCACTAGGAATTTTTCTGAAAGGGCTGGTTGACTCTAGTAATTGCAGAATGACCTGAAGTAAAAAAGATGCCCCTGCTGATTGTGCACTTAGCTCCTGTAACAGGATGGAAACCAGAAAGTGTTTTCATCATTACTCCAACTCAATGATGTTATCTAAAGATGAATGCTCTTCTCTCACTTCCTAGGAATTTTTCCAGTCACTAATACAATGCTCTGTTCAATGGCTGGGTGCTATGAGTCTTGTCTGGATAAGACTGTGATGATAATATTAAGTCCCTGAGAAATTTCTGTGGCTCCAGTGCTCTGTGTTGCCTCTGTCTCTTACACTTGTGACAATATGAACAAATTCATAAAGGAAGCTTACAGTAAACCCACTTACTCACATGCTTCCATGAGCCTTGCCAGAAATACAGTTCTGGGTAAAATGTAGCAAAGCTGGGGAATTCGAATTACCTGTGTAAAAGTTTGGGGGATTTTTTTTCTCCCAAATATCTAAATTACACACATACACATATACTATAATGTATATGTAAAGCTATCACACAAATTATTTTAAAAAATTGTCAATTTGGGGAAGCTACTTGCATGCTTCTTCCCACTATCATCACACTGCCTGATTCCAGAAGTAGTTGTTTCATATTCTGTATTTATCATTCACATTCTTTTAAAATATTGATTTTACCTAATTTTATTGATTTAACCCCAAGCAACACACAGTTGAAAAACCAAAAACTTTTATGGTTCTTGAGTTTTCAAGGTGGTATCATATTGAAGGTAATCTTCCAGGATTGCTAATATTTATGTATTTAATTATGCACTTAATTTTTATTTATTACATTAAAGAATGCATCTAAAATTTATGTGGTATTATTCCTTCACTGACTGGCTTAATTCAGTTAGTATAATTTTCTCCACGTCCATCCATGTTGTTGCAAACTGTATGAGATTCTTTTTTTACTGTTGCAAAATATTCCATTGTACTCACTTTTTTACTCATTCATCTACTGATGGGCATTTAGGCTGTTTCCAAATCTTGGTATTGTAAATAAGGCTGCTATAAACATAGGTGTGCATATATTTTTTTGTACTGTTGTTTTGGGATCCTTGGGGGTATATACCCAGAAGTAGAATCTCTGGGTCAAAAGAGAGTTCCATTTTTAATTTTTTAAGGATACCCCACACTGCTTTCCACAGTGGCTGTCCCCGTCTGCATTCCCAGTGACAGTGCCCCTTTCTCCACATCCTCGCCAGCACTGATCTCACTTATATGTGGAATTTGATGAACACAATAAACTAACAAACAAAATAGTAACAGAAGCTTAGATACATAAAACAGAGTGACAACTGCCAGAAAGGAAGCAGGGGAAACAGGATGAAAGATAGTGATGAGATTAACCAAAGGACATTTATGCACAACCCATGGACGTGGACAACATATGGAGAGCGGCTTGGGGAAGGGAGAAGGCAGGGGTGGGTGGAGGTGGGGAAAGGGAGAAAAAGCAGGAACAACTGTAAAAGCATAAACAAAAATAAAATTTACAACAATGAAAGCATCTAAAATTCAAAAATTGTTTTGCTTCTGGGGGTATTTCTTTCACTTTCACTGCTGTGCACTATGGTCAGGAGTGACTCTTTCATAATTTATTAATAATAGATGGGCATTGGGATGGTTTCCATTTTTTAATCTTTTTTTGATATGAACAGACATTGTTGAACATGTTTCCTGGTAAATATGTGAAAGGAATTCCCTGAGTTATAAAACTTTAAATATATGAACTATATATACACATATAGGGTGAATCTCCCTATCTTCTTTCCTAGACATGGCTGTTTGGAGACTAACACAGCTCCAAACAAATTATGAAATTATCTGTACATGTACTTCAAGTTCTGTTGTGATTTTTTGTTGGTGAAATTGGAATTCAGTTAGAGAAACAGATACTTTTATGATGTTGAATCTTATTGATAAGCATGCTATAATTTTCCATTTCTGATGCTATTTGACAGCTATGGGGGAGGTTAGGGAGTAGAGAGATTGAGCAAAAAAGAAAAAGGTTTCATGGACATAAATAACAGTGTGGTGTTGCCGGGGGGGTGGGGGAATACTAGGGGAATAAATGGTAATGGAAAAAATACAATTAAAAATAAGTAAATAAATAAAATGATGCCTTTATTTAAAGGGAGATTGCATTTTACAAAAATGACCGCTTCATTTTTTTGACACTCCCTCCAGCATGATTGGAATTTATGTTCCTTGTCTTTGAAACAGAGAACAATGCCTTAAGCCATAAAATTTGGCAAAATGACACTACATAACACCTGAAATTTTCATTAACACGCAACTCCTCTCTGCCTGTGTTCTTTGGATACTCACACTTGGAGCCCACCCACCATGTCATGAGGAAATCCAAGCAGCCCACAAAAAGTGCCATACACAGAAGAAATTAGATTGCCAGTAACTAGCCTAGAGTGAGCATCTGGCACAAACTGATCATGTTCAAAGTGGCTATTCCATCCCCCAGTGAAGTTACCCCCAAAAATGTCCCAGGCAGAAAAGACAAGCTCTCTTTAGCTGCAAAATTTGTGGATGCATAACCAAAACAATGCTTATTCTTTTAAGCCACTGAATTTTAGGGTGGTGTGTTATGCAGCCTACATAACTAATTTGTTTATATGTCCAAACTGCGGTTGACAGTGTATAGGAATGCAAATAATTTTCATGTATTAATTGTATATCTCTCCATTTTTCCAACCCCCCTTCTAATATTTTGTGTTTGTAGATTTGGGGAAGGTCCTATATGGACAATTATTTCTGCTACAAATAATATTATTTTTGCTCTTTTAAATCAAATAAAATGTTAATGAAAAGCATAGGAAATCCCATCTTTATCTTCTTTATTCCAGATTTATAGAGGATGTTTCTAAAATTTTAATTTTAAAATTAGTAATAAGAGGGTGACATAGCAATCTAGCAACATAATAAACCTCAGACCCTTCTTCTTACCACGGAGACACTAGCTCAACAAAGTAACAATATGTGGACCAATTGCCTTTGTAAGAAATTTAAAAACCAGTAGAGAGACATCTGTGCCCAAGGCCAGTGCAAAACCAGCCACATTGAAACTGGTAGGAAAAGTCATAGCATTCACTTGCCATAGTTCTTCCTCTCGGTTCAGCGTGATGCAATTAGGAGGAAAGTCCTAACTCCTGGATTCTCCCTGGAGAGAGGAAGAAAAGACTGGAATGTAAGTCCATTATTCAGACTTTCAAGGACACTGTCTGTGTGATTGTTTGTTTTCCATGAATCTAATGCTGACAGGAAAGGGTGCTAGGTTGGAGATAACTGAAAACAAAGGTAATGATTTCAACTAACACACATTTATTTGTCATAGTTCCTCTCCCAGCTCAGTGCAAAATGAACAGAGAAAATCCCAAACTCTTGACTACTTCCCAGAAAAGGAAAGAGTTAGACATTGTGTCCAACATTCTGGCTCTTCTAGGGAGCTGACCAAAGATTTGGTTTCCGACTCACTTGTATTGGATCCCTGAAAGAACTTGAATGTTCTGTATGTCTGGGGTGCAACTGAGCACAAGAATAATCTAGGTGGCTTGCTCTTGCTCTGGAGGACCTGTGGTGCAGAAGAGCCCATACAGATAGGTGGCCTCAGGGTAGAAAGAGAAGAATGGATCACCTGACCAACATTCTAGCTTTTCAAGGCGGGGTGGCTACCTAGGGGATTGTTTTTTGTCTTGCCTGATGGTGCACAGATGGGACACAGGATGCAATAAGCGGGGAATCTATTGCAAATGAGAGCTGGGTGTCCTGTGGCAGCTTCAAAGAACCTGCAGAACAGCATATAGACACAAGAGGGAGCAAGAGATTATGAGCTCCTGGAAAAAGATATGCAAATCCCTCTAATTAGGAATTTACTGGTGCCAGTCCAGAAAAGATGCATCAATAGGAAAGATTTAAAAGGCCCACAGAATCTCTAACTGTGCTGATTAATGAAAGTCTTTTTCTATATAAACCCCATCTGTAAAAGCTGATTAGAAGTGACTGATCTTTCAATTGTGCAGACCCGAATGTAAAGTGACACAGCACATGAAGAGACAGGGAAACATGACTCAATCAAAGAAACAAATCTTCAGAAACTGACACTAAAGACTTGGAAGTATTTGAGTTATCTGACAAACAATTTGAAGTAACCACCATACAGATGCTCAACAAGCTTGGGAAAATAATACATAGACAAAATGAAAATAATAAAGAGAAAGAAAATATTTTTAAAAAGAACCAAAGAAATTTTGAGTGTGAAGAATACAATAACTGAATTGAGGAAAAACAAACAACAAACATTAGAGGGTTTCAAAAACAGATTTAATCAAGCAGAAGAAAGAGTCAGAAAACTCTAAGAGAGCTCATTTGAAATTATCTATTCAGAGGAGCAAAAAAGGTAAGAGAATGGAGAAAATTTCATGTATAAACTTGGCTAGGTGACAATCCCCAATTACCCAATCAAACCCTAATCTTGTAAAGCCATTTTGTAACCACGATTGATATCCATAATTAGTTGACTTTATGTAAACAAGTTTATTGCAGACAATTGAGGTGGGCCTGATTCAGTTAGTTAAAAGGTGTTAAGAGGAGAGCAGAGACTTCTGAAGGATAAGAAATCCTTCTGGTTAGAATCTTCAACTCATCCTCAAGAGTCACTGTCAGCTTTTCCTGGGAGCCTGCCCTATGCAGTTCTGTCTTATCTGTCCAAGCCCCACAATTATGTACACTGTTCTCTTGCAATAAATCATAAACTATATGTCTCCTATTGGTTCTGTTTCTTTGGTGTAACTTGTATGAGTTTCTTAAGCTAATCATTAAATCATTCATGAGAGAAGAAAAGTTTCATACAGTATATGTGCCCCTAGCCTTTCTGCTTCACACACAGGCTCCATGAAGCCACTGGGCACAAAATACCAGCAGATCCACAGGTGAATGAGAGTTCAGGGAAACTCAAAATGAGTATAAGCTATGACAACTCTGCAACTAAGGAAAAGAAGGCATTGGCAGCCCAGATAACACAAACCTCCGTTTTGAACCATAACTTGCTTAGTGTGCAGACCAGAGGTCATTAATGGAGTTCTAAGAAACACAAATGACCAAGGAACCTCATCATTTTTTTTTTATAGTAATAGCACTTTCTCCAGTGTTTGTATTAACTGAACACTGATGCTGTGCTCAATAAATATTAGATACAAAAACACATGATTAAGTTACCAGGAATTTCCTTTAATGTAAATTATAGAACTAAATGTTCACATATAATAGTTTTGTAATATATTAGACTTATATACTATATTTTATATCATTTAGTTGAACTACAGCTCTGCATGTTTACAGAAAACATGTGTTCTTTTTGGTACCTATCAGATTTCATTTACAAGATATAAATTTAAAGACAAAATTAGGAATTTCAAGAAAATGATTATATTAATATGTTATTAAGCCAAATGAGGGGCTTTTCTAAGTGAAAGGCCTGAGTGATTGGATCACATGCCCCTAAAGTTGGCCCTACCAAGATATGTCTCACAAAGAGCATGGTATCTATAGTGGAGGGTGGTAGAAAAGGCTGGAAACTGAATAGGATGTTAATTCAACCCAGAGATGTTGATATCCCAAGATGATGCAAAAAGAAAAATAAGAAGAAATGTATAAAAGCATAGAAATAATAGGACTGATATACAAACATAAGGCAAAAGTAGGTTTTTACAGTTCTTCATATGGAAAGTAATATAATAATTAATAAATAATAATATAAGAATACACTCTGTTTCTCATATCATGAATGTAAATATACTTTTGCCCCACCGTGTATTGTTGGATGTTTTATACAAACTAATAAATCAAAACCTCCCCTTCCCTTGTTCTTTACCAATAGATTAACATATTATTGGAGGTTTAATATAGTCTAATAGATCAAGACCTCCTCCTTCCATATTCTTAAAAATAAAGAAGCATATGAAACTCAAATTAAAATAACTGATTTAATATGAAAAGTATAAGACTCCATAAGAAGCATGTAAAATAAGAGAATGAAACAAGGACCAGAGACTGGGATGATGATTTTTGATTTTTTCACTCCCAAATAAAAGCACTCTGTGACATAAGAAATAATTGTCAAGGCTTATTCTACAAGAATTAGAGAAGCCAGACTAAGAGAAAAATCTTAACCAGACCTTCTTGAACTAAGCTTTTCATAAACGTATTCCATGTGGAGTAGGATGAGACCATTACACCTGGGCAGAGTAAGACCCAAGAGGTCAACAAGAGTGAAAGAGAGCAAGCCTTGTAAAGGAGGACCATGCATGAGCTGTATTTTTCAACATATTAACCCATTTAATAGAATAATATAGCCCAGGATCCTGCCCACTTCACTAACTGAGTGGTCCATCTCTCCTATGGTGAGAGGAGTCAATGAAGGCACTGAAATGTTGGGTGGCTATGTTGGTGAAGATTTCTGCCAACACCTACAATAAAGGGTAAGTTATTTCAAGGAAGCAAGAGGTTGGAGAAAGAGGGATTCTTCCTCTCAGAGATGTAAGGGAGAAAAATAGTCAGAGGTAACTCCACATTTCTTCTTTGACTAACTGGGTAGAAAGTGGATCATTCAAGAGACAGGAATTATCACCAAAAACATTAAGTAATTAGGGACTTGGGTCTTTGTTTTGTCACTAGAGAATTTATTCTGCCATCTGGAGGAACCTCTCACAGCCAAGAGAAGTGGTTGGCAGGCTTCCCGATACTCAGACAAGAAGAGCTACATCGTACACATTTTCATTTTATAGGTATTAATAAGTAATGCTACAGTCTGGTTTTCAGAAGTAGTTTACTTACTATGGTTTTCCTGATCAGCTCTGTCCCTGGCAACTTAAAAAGAGCTCTCTGCTAATAAGAAAATAAGCTAATATTCTATATTGATATCAAACACTGATTGGTACTTTTTAAATGAAAAATAAAAATTAGAAAACTTTCAGAATCTTTGGGAATAGAAAAAATACTGTTTAATGTAAGGAACTTTGTGAATTACTCTTCTAATCCAACTACTTATTTCCACTTTCCTGTTGTTGTAGATTAAGATGTATAATTGTTTACTCATTTGTCTTCCGATTGTTGCTCAGTGACTACACTGAGTAGTTTACATTTCACTCATTTCTCTATCAGCATCACCTGGCACAATCTTAAGCACTACCATTGGTAGAACTGTACCTGTCTCTGTTACAAACAAGACAGTGGAGAATATTTATAACATTTTAAATAAATTTTCACACTAAATCTTAACCACATTTTACATGTCACAACTGTGCATATGGGTCCTAGAGCCTGTGGCTCAGTTACCGAAATTTATCATTATGTAAATTCTGATTTATGTTTGCCTATATTCTGGACACAGGTTAGCACCTTGCTATGCAAACTTTAGCCTGGATCCTTAAAGATATTTTGCTCCTTGATTCACATAACAACTATTTATTGATTGTCTTTCTTGTGCTATGCTTTGTACTACATGCTGGGGACTCAGAAGTGAATACAGAACAGTATTGGAGGGTTAGGGTTACAGTTTAATAAGAGATAGACATGTTAAAAAAATATAAATGTAGTAGAATGTAGCCCATGTTATTTTAACTGCTTTAAAGCACAGTGAAATCTCATAAAAATCTAGGCAGAATATCTCCCTAAAGGAGATTCCTGCTTTGTGGCTGAAAGATAAAAAGAGGGAAAATGACAGAGACTGAGAAAGTTGAAAGCAGAGAAATTATAGAAATTTCCAAAGTGAAACAAACAGCCTATGCAATGGCACTGAAAGAAAGATTCTAACCTTGGGAAAGGGCAAGGAATTCCATAAGTGGTTAGAAGATGGATTTTTGAAGAATCTCATCATGTAACTCTTGATGAACAGAAATGTTATTTTTAGAATTCAACTGCATCTCTTGAGAGCAAAACAGTTAATATTCAAATGGAAATGACTTTTCTTAAACTCTCTTCCCCCCATAATCCTGCAAGCCAGCATTTGGTTATTTGTCATAGGTAAATTTTTAAATGTTTATAAAACCAAATTATTTCTTTTTTTATTATTTTTTTCAAATACATTTGTCTCTGCCTACCCCCCACCACTTCCAAATTATTTTCTTAGTAAAACCTGTCCACAAAGTTAAAATTCTAAATTAGGAGAGAAAAGAAACACTTAGTTTCCTACATAGTTTAGAAAAACTAACTCATACAAGAGCACTAGTGTACATTGTCATAAATTTGGAATTTGCAGAATTGTTTAGAAACTCCAAGAAGCCAAATAAAGAAAATCTCAACATAAAAATCGATCTGAGGGTTGTTCTATATACCAACTACTTAGAATATATTTCCTACCACAAAAAATGCTACTAATCATAGTTAATAAGCCAGAATAGTCCACAAAAACACTCAATTCCCAAAAGAATATGCCAGATCTTTTAACTGTATCTTGTTAATATAAGCAAGTCACTTTCTTCATTTTTTTCCCTTCCCCTATCTCATAAAAGATCGTGAAGACAATTCTTTACCAAAAGAAGAGTTTTTTTCCCCTTGAGAGCTGCTCTTTTCTCCTTAAAAGATTTGCTGACCTGTTGCAAATAATTTCAAAAGGCTGTTCTTTCTAAAAACTATAGCCTTCTCTGTGGTTTTGAACCTACCTAGTCACTTGCCTAGCAGAGATGGGTGGAAAAAAAAATGTTCTTGGACCTATGGCGTTATGTTCATTTAAAAATACACCTATGACTTGGTTCAAAACAATGATGATGGACAGCCTTGTCTTGGACCACTTTTTTTTATCAATGAATGCCAATATACCTAGTAATAATGTCTATGCAGTGGATGGAAAGGGAGAACGCTGGATAGAAACAGCAAAAAAAAGTTATCACAAATTGGCTTGAAGATTGACAGAGCTGGGGAATAAACAGAAAAAAATGCAAAGGCTTAATTTTTCTTCATCATTGGCGCTACGCTGACAAAGGATAATCTAATGACGTTTAGTTATTTTGTCCAGATTACAAACACCATTTTTATTTCTCTGTGTATGTTGTGTGTGTGTTTGTCAGGAAAGCTGTATCTAAATTTGAGTGAGACATTTGTATGATTTGTCTGTATAGATGTTTTGTGAATATAAAGAGAATGTGGGGATGATAAAGAATAATTTTAATAGTATTTCTGCTCACTCTTTACTGTTATTAACAAAATGTCACTACATATTTTAAATTGTATTTTATTGTTAAGCATGCTGATTTATTTTCTGATTATTAACACCTTACTGAAAAAGTCAGGGGCAGAATGACCTCATAAATCACTTGTATGGTCTATTTTTCAGTGAATTATGATACCAATCATTCCACAATTGACACAAATATATTTTCACATTAGTCTAAGAAATCTTACAGCTTCTGTTAGTCGACTTTTGAATTATACAACCATTAAATACAAAAACTGAATTTATTTCTTAAAGATCTCTGACTAGAAACATTTTCTGTGACTCTAAATGGAGAAGCAAAGGTGAACCAAGATCAACTTCAGAACTTAAAATCCCAGCTCAGTCTGGTCTGTACTCCAGTTTCTCAATTCTGTTTTATTATTCACTTAACATGAACCTGGCACTTATGGATCTGACATAAGCACCTGAGGCATGACTCTCTGAGCACGTGAGGGTCATCTGTTAACTGTTTATGGTATGTGTGTATTTAGAGAAATTATAGTGTGTATTTTGCTTTCATGGCTTATAGCGTGTATCTTTCTCTGTCAAACACAAAATAAAATAGTCTTTGGATTGGTTTGAGACAAGGGGCACTAGTTTAAGAACAAGTAGTGAATTGGAAGGAACATAGAATTTCAAGTGAGGCTGGAAGACACTTAACCAGCTGTGTGACTTTAAGTACTTATTTAAACACTCTTAAACTCTATGTCCTGTTGACTTCCCAGCAACTTGTGAAAGTTAAGGAGGCAAAGTATGTCCGACTCCTCTGTTGCCATCAGTGTGGTGCCTCCCTCCCTCTCCTTTCTTTTTTTCCTGGTATAATACCTTACAAAGTCTGCACCTCAGCCCTTTAGGAACTATCGCTTTCTAATGATATTACTCTTTATGGCTCCCTGAAAATCTACCCATAATTTCTTAAGCTCCCATGAGGCAAAATGTCACATCTTTGAGCCTCTTCATAGGCAAAACTCAATTATCATATATACTTGTGCTTATTTACAATTCACTTGTTTTTATGGGACTAAGAGACATTTTCCCTGGAATGTGATCCTTGCTGGAGGATTTCTGCCTTAAGCAAGAGAGTCAAGGCATTTTGTTGTTGTTGTTGATGTTACTTTCTACTTGGCATCCTCTAATACTGTTTTAAGCCCCACAATATCATTTGTAGAATGTTGATAGATAGAATGCTGTTTTGTGCTCCCTTGCTCCCTTCCCGGGAGAAGTATCCTAAAAATATTTCTGGAGGTATAAAGTGCCTTACTTGATTTTTAAAAAAAAAGGTGGGCATTGAGCACCTACTATGTGTCAGTCACTGTGCTGGATATGAAGGACACAAACATAAAGATTCTCTATACTCTCCAAGGTGGCTTTCATAATTAGACCAACAATATAACAGACAGTTCAATACAATGTAAGGAAATGTCTTCAATCTGACAGGTATGTTTGAAGTGTGCTTAAGGAAGGGTTCACCCAAGGGGTAAAATTTAAGCACGTAATTAAATTAGAGTTTGCCTTTCAAACTCTGAGTTGGGGTAGGTGAAGTAATTGCACTGTAGTCAGAAGACAGAAATGACACATAGAGAGGTAAGAAGCCAGAAATGAGCCTGGCATTTCCTGGGAATGACAGCTAGTTCAGCATCAGCAGAGCTGAGGATATTCAGAGGAAAGGGGTGAAGATTGTATTCAACAGATAGGCAGCAGCTGCATCCTGACGGGGAGTCTATGCAACTTTTATAGCAGAAAATTTGCTTGATCCTATTTGCATTTTAGAAATAGCACTCTGAAGGCAGTGCTTGTGATGGGCAAACCATAAAGAGTCAAACCTGAAGGTAGAGGGTCCATGTTCTGAGCTATTACAATAGTTTCCAGGCAAAAGATAACAAAGGTTGGCAGGATATAGAAAGAGAAGAGACCAGGTGTGGACTGTGGTTGTACACACTAATTACTATCATGTACTCGAGAAGCATATTACCTCAGTAATATGCTTAACCTTTGTTATTTTCTGTTTTCTCACTCATAAAATGGAGATGATGCTACTTACCCTATAGAACAGTGGAAAGAATTGTCAAGATAGTTAATGTACAGTATTTAATATAGTAACTAGAAAATAATGCCTTTTCAACAATTAGTTTTTAAATGGTAGTGTAGAATACATTGTCTCATAATGGAGTAGAGAGAGGAAAATGAGGAAGAAATTGCCAACTTATTTACCACCTACTTATAGCAGAACAGGTTCTAAGGGGGAAGCTTCAATTTTAGCTTCAGTTTAATTTGGTTTGAATTGCCTATGGGACAATCAGGTGGCGATGTCCCATAAACATCTGAATATGTGACTGTGTGGGATGCATAAAACTGATCTGAGGGCATTTTCTTGAGGTGCACTTATTTTTACATTTCTCATCTTCCCCCCGTCCCCCACCCAAAAAAGAGGCTTCTATTTTTATGAAGGAATAGCATTAGAAGGGCACAACCAGCCTTCTCTATTCCCATTCCTCCAGTAATTGTGAATACTTTCTTTTCTTTCTCCTTTATTCCTTATTCCATCTCTCTTTCTCTGACATCATTCCACGTGCACTAGACCTACTGCTTTTAGCTTTGCATTGGGTCATTCACTAGGACAGATCTTCTGCACAGTGTGGATGACTGGGACTTGTAGCTCTCCTACCCATGAATGGGCGAGTAAATTCAGTTCAAGCTGAGAAAAAATAGGGATCCCCATCTGAACTCAGAGCCAAACGGCTTCAGAATTTTAAATTTACCAGCAGCACCACTGAGAGTTTGTCTCTTAACTGTCCTGGAGATAGCTCATTGTTTTCTCCCACAACTCAAAAGAGAAAAGTTTGATTTAATATTTCAAATATTGAAAGAAGCATAGATGTGGAAGGCATCCATATAAATTTGAGGATGGAAGAAGTTGTGAGTACAAATGAAATTCCTCAAAGAGAATTTTAGGAAGTGGGGAGAGGCAGAAGATGAGAGCGTTTGCATTTGAGAGGTTGTCAGAGCCTGAGAAGTGAGGAGGAGGAGGCGGAGTGCTGGAGGTGGGACAGCTGAGGATGAGGACCAGTCCTCTTGCATCACTCCAGTTTAATCCAAATTCTGGTTAAATGCAGAAATAAAGACAAAAACAACAACAGTATGCCGTGCCAAAGAGGGACTACTATTGCATCACCTGACTCCTTTTTATCCCAACACACTTTGGAAGAGCGCTGCTGGGCTCAGAGTGGACAAAGGGCCTATCAGAGCATCGTAGCCCTTCAAGAACAGGCCCACCACGGCTGGCATCAGAGCCTCCACTTGTCCTTTCAAAGGTGTATATGTACCTATTAGTTGATCAAAGCTTCCAGACTCGCACACGGACAGCATTAAGTTTGCCAAAATGTCAAGCAGTGAGTTGTCACTCACTGTTTCATTGGACAAATATAGTAAAGCTATGTGATCATGGGAAAATAAATTGTAACCACACAAGACAGGCTGAGAAAAAAACAACAAGAAATAGCAGTACCTGTGACAGAAATGGGTTGATTTTAGACCTTTCATATGGAAATAGATTATATATAAAGTCCTGTAAAGTCACTTTCAAGTTGTATGTAAATAAAAGTCCTCAACATACTTGGTTAAAGCAAGATAGTTGGAGACACTGAACCAGGGCCACCAGATAGATCCAGAGATGAGTTGATGTGGAAGCATCTCTTCAAAAACACCTCTCACCCACTTTAGGGAGTAAGTGAATCTTCAAGTAGTTTATCGAGAGACAGCAACTAGGAAGAATAGTGGAAAATGGAGCTGTCAATTTAACAGTGAAGTCTCTGAGAAGGGGAAAGAAGGTGATTAGTTCCCACATGTGGACCTTCTTTTTCCATTGGGAATCATCAAACTTCTCATTTATTATTTACCCAGGCCATAACATTTCTTTGTGTATCTTGGGATATTTAAGAGTCTGATATATTTTAAGTCTTTATAGATAACCTGCTTTCTCCTCATGTACATACGAGACATAAAACTCACTGCATATTAGAAATAGAAGGTGGGGGAAAATAGGTTTACAATTGTGAGTACGCTAAACGTAGATTTATTCTTGTATTATTATTCATTAATTATTGTGCTATTTCCTATATGAACAGCTGTGCAGTAGTAATCGCCTCAGAGTGTCAGGGGCGTCTCTCCCCCAAATCATCAAGTAGACACACTTAGGCCTGGTTGGTGCAGACCAAACAGATTAAGAAACTCCAGAGGAGATCTATAGGCAGCAAGAAAGAAACAATAAAAACATATGCAACCAAGGAATTTATATCAACTGAAGAAGAAAAAGGTCAGATGGGGTTGGTCCAACTCCTGTATTAATACTTGTGTTTAGGATTATCAGTGTAGGGGAGTGTGATCATAGTTGACCAAGAGATTTCACTCACGGAAATAGACAATGTAAGAGGTAGTGGTGCATGGTCTGGGTGAAGCGTGTTTGAAAGCATGTGCTTTTTAAGGACATGAGTGACTGCTATAAATAGTGAATGCGCAACCTTCACATCTTTAACTGGATGACACAAACAACAAACCAGATAAAATAGCCTAGGCTACTATGTTGCCAAAGAGATTGAAAGCTAAAAAAGAACCCTCCCCAAAGGGGACATTATTTGTTCTCCAGGGATTTATTAACCATGATGGAGGCAGTCAGCCTGTCATTTTTCAGCCTCTTCATTTCAGGAGCAGGTAATGAATTTTAATTAGCGAGGAAGGCAGCTTTCCACTAAGGAGAAGAAAGCAAAGAAAACAAGAATGTCGGGGTGCATGGAGGACATGTTAAAGCACATAACACTCCTTATTAATGCTGAATTAATGGGCAAAGCTTTGTGCCCTCTGCTCTTCTGTAACATAAAAATAAAGACAAAAACTGAAAACACTTGCTACAGATTGTGAGAAAGGGGAAGGGAAGCCCTGCTAACGTTGATGAGATAATTCTAGATCACAGAGTCTTGAAGACACTGACCATCACTCTTAATCAATAGTAATTGATGGCAGCACATTTCCAACATTGTTAGCTCTGCCTACTGAACATTCCAACAATCTTCTGGGTAGTAGAGAAAAAAAAAAAATAAGATGAGCCTATCTGAGACAGGAGTTTTGAGTTTTTTCCCCCCAAGTATTTTAATTAAGCCAAAATGCTATTGCATTGGCTACCTAGAAGATTTGGAAAGAGCAAAAGTAGAAAGGTAAAATATGGATTGATTGATTAACTAAGTCTTTGCCCTGCTAATTTAGAGTCTATATGTGCATGTGTGCAAGCCCATGTGCATGTGAGTGTATTGATCATGGTATTGTTAGATAAGAAGTAGATTTTGATTTTGTTTCTGAAAGACCCTTTAAACAATGGATAATCAGATACTTCCTTTTGTCATTCTTCACATATAATGATGGTGGTTTTTGTGATAATTCTACTTCTGCTGATGCGGCTTTCACCTGGTCAACAGATTGTGCCCATAAATTATTTGAAAGCCATTGGCCCAAAGTTACAACCAAGTATAATATATGCAGCTTTGCTTTAGCATAGTGATATAAATTCACGTGTGAATGCAACGTTTGAGTTATGAGTATGATTCATTTTCAGGGATACAATTTGAGTAGGTTAGGTGGTTCTTTGCGCTTATGTGGCCTTGACTGTCCATCTCCGGTCACTCTTAGTGAGAACTTGAATGCTCCCAGTTAGGCCCATAAAGGAAGATACAGACTCTCTTTTCAGTCCATCCTGACAAAGTAGCACAGACCCTGTGACATGCTATGCTATTGCATGTCACTGCTATACCTGCTACAATTCTCACAATCCCCAAACTAAAGTGAAGTTCTCTTCTGATCAGAATAGTTAAACTTAGAGTTCCTCAGTTATCCACAGAGCACAAATGACTTCCGTTTTTCTCTTTTTCTACCCCACAAACTTCAATATGCATTGTCTAGAAGGAAAAGAATTGTAAGTTTATTTTTATTTATATTTTATATGGAATAGGGACTTTCTGTTCCATTCCTCTCTACTATATTTTGTTATAAGTGAGATTGGAAGTGATGAAAAACTTGTTTTAGTTTCATGCCTGTCTGATAATTCTTCACATCCTTTTTAATCCCTAAGGTCCTGTTTCGTTAACAAATAGCACCTGCTCTTAGAAACCAGTAACTTAGCCTTTGACAGTCAAAAGTGGTAGACTAGTATTGTTGACTTCCTGTCAAGATGGAGACATACGTAAACACACTTTGCCTCTTCACGCAACCATAAAAATAATTACAACCAGATCACAAAACAAATAACAGCCAGAACCATCAGAAAATTGAGCTATATGGAAGTCCAATGATCAAGGATTTAAAGGAGCCACATTCATCCGGTAGAGCAGGAGGGGTAGAGTCAGACATGGGTGGAGAGGCATTGTGGTGCAGAGAGGCTGTGACAGCAACAGACAGTCCCACATTCACACATGATGGGTAAAATTCAGGATGGACACCTTGGGAGTGAGAGATCCCAGCCCCAGCCCAGGCTGCACAGCCCAAGATTCCAGCACCAGGAAGACAAATCCCCATTATGTCTGACTGTAAAAACCAGTGGGGGTTGGGGCAGTGGAAGAAAATGCCAGAATTTTGCTGCTTAAAGGGCCTGCACGGACTTAGAACATATGCAAGCCTACCTACTCTGGGTTTCACGATTTCACCACCATGGCAACATCAGATACAGGAAATAGGTAAAGTGACTAGAAATGGGGCAAGTGCCAGGCAAACCTCCAGAAGCCAAGCAGTGACAGTGTCCCTTTTTTGAGGCCTCACTGCTAACACAGGAAGTCAGGGCAGCTCTACCTGATACACAGAAGCAAACACAGGGAGGTTGCCAAATTGAGGAGACAAAGAAATATGGCCCAAATGAAGAACAAAACCCCAGAAAAAGAACTAAACCAAGTTATTTTTAGGAGATAGCCAACCTATCAGATGCAAAGTTGAAGTCACTGGCAACCAGGACACTCAGAGAACTCATTGAGTATAGCGACAAAATAAAAGAAGAAATTAAGGTTATACTAAGCGAAAAAAAGAAAAGTCGACAGGAACCAACAGTGAAGGGAAGGAAGCCAGGATTCAAATCAATAATATGAAACATAAGGAAGAAATAAACATTCAACCAGAACATAAAGAAGAACTAAGAATTCAAAAAAACAAGGATAGTATAAGAGGACTCTGGGACATCTCCAAAAGTGCCAACGGCTTAATCACAGGGATGCCAGAAGAAGAAGAGGAAGAGCAAAAATTTGAAAAGTTATTTGAAAAAATAACAAAAAGAAATCTTCCCTAACTTAGCAAAAGAAATAGACGTACAAGCCTAGGAAGCACAGAGTCCCAAACAAGTTGGACCCAAAGAGGACCACACCAAGACATGTCATAATTAAAATGCCAAACAGTTAAAGATAAAGAGAGAATCTTAAAAGCAGCAAGAGAAAAGCAGAGAGTTTTCTACAAAAGAGTACCCATAAATCTGTCAGCTAATTTCTCAAAAGAAACTTTGCAGGCCAGAAGGGACTGGAAAAAAGTATTCCCACTGATGAAAAGCAGGGACCTATAACCTAGATTACTCTAGCCAGCAAAACTATCATGTAGAATGGAAAGACAGATAAAGTGCTTCCCAGACTATGGAAAAGCTAAAGGAGTTCATCATCACCAAGCCATTATTACATGAAATATTAAAGAGACTAACTTAAGAAAAATAAGAAGGTCAAAATGATGAACATTAAAAAGACAACAAACTCACAACTATCAACAACTGAATCTAAAAAAACAAAAACAAACTGAGCAAACAACCAGAACAGGAACAGATTCATAGATATGGGTATCATTTGGAAGGTTATCACCTGGGAAGGGGAAGGGAGAGAATGGAGGTAAAGTTATAGGGATTAAGAAGCACAATTGGTAGGTACAAAATAGGAGAATGTTAGGAGTAGTATAGAAAATGGAGAAGCCAAAGAAATTACAAGCATGACTCATGGACATGAACTAATGGGTGGAATTGCTGGCAAGAAGGAGGGTACCGGGCAAAGGAGGCAAAGGGAGAAAAATATAGGACAATTATAATAGCATAATCAATAAAGTACACCTAAAAAAGTGGTAGACTAGTGTTTTCTAAGTTGTACTTCAAGGTATAGTGGTGGGCCAACTGGGCCTTCCTAATTCAGGAATTTATTCCGAAACAAGTGATTTATTGAGTCGTTATATATAAAATAATGCACAATTTTTTTATATCTGTTTGTGGTTAAGACCAAGGGCCATCTCCTTCAAATATTGCACATTGGTGTGCATAAATTAATATTAGCTCATTAGTAGAGTTTGATGGGATGGTGGTCTGGTGTTCTATTAACATTCATGTTATATATAAAACTTCTTCTACATACTTAGGTAAGTAATTGGAATGCTTCTGAATTTCTGTTAATGATCAGTGTATCCTTGATTTCCATAAGCTACTAGTTTTGCTTTAGAATGATACAATGTGGTTAGTTTGTTTTTGTTTCTGCTGACATTTTCAGAATGACAGTTCTTGGGTGAGCACAGTCATCTCCTGCATTGCAAAGTCTTTGGCGTCTCTACCCTCCCTGCCCATGAGATGCCAGCAATGCTCTCAGACAGCCTGAAGCCCAGAATTCATCCCCAGCTATTCCCAACTATTACCTGAACGAGTTTGTTGCCCTTGGCATTAAATTAGTTTACCAATTAATATCAATAAAACTTGTGATGTTTTATTTAACTAACTCCCAGTTGTGAACAGATCAACTTCAGTCCTTTATTTCTTAATCAAATATATAATGTATTAAACAATATGTCATGAAATAAGAATTGATATTTTATTAAAATCAATGTCATATGTTATTCTAATTGTGCTTATACTGAAAGCAGGATTGACGTTGTGTACCTATGACTGTGTACTATTAAGATAATGTGAAGTATTATTAGACAGGATTGTGGATTGAAATGTGTATCCCCAAAATACACTGAACTTTGGAAATAGGGCCTTTGTAAATGTAGTCAAGTTAAGATGAGGCCATATTCAATTAGGGTGTGCCCTAATCAAATATGACTGCTGTCCTGAGAATAGCAAACAAACAGGGACACACATGGGAGTAGCACCATATGATGGCAGAGGCAGAGACTGGAGTGAACGCCAGAGACTGCAGGCAGCTACCGGAAGCTAGGAAAAGGCAAGGAAGTATCATCTTCTAGAACCTTCAGAGAGAGCAGAGCACTGCCTGCACTTTGATTCTAGAATTCTAGCCTCTAAACCTGTGGAAGAATAAATTTCTCTTGTTTTAAACCACCCAGTTTATGGCAATACATATGACAACCATAGGAAACTAATAAGGAAAGATTACCTAACTTCTCTATCTAACCAATTATCCATCTGTTCAATGGGACAAGTAGGACAGTTCTAAGCAATAACAAGTTGACATTCATAAAGCGCTTAGAATTAGTATATAATATATGACTGCCATGTAATTAGAGCAGCATGTTAGCTCTATACACTTTAGATACGTGAATTAACATTATATCGCAATTTTTCTTTCTAGGATAATTTCCTTAATCCCGGAGTTGGCAAACTATGGTCTATGGACCAAATCCAGACTGCTACCTGCTTTTGTAAATATTTTAATGGAGTCATATTTGTTTAATCATTGTCCATGATTGCATTTGTGCTTTAACAGTAGAATTGTATAAATACCACAGAGGCAGCATGGTTCAGAAAACCTAAAATATTTACTCTTTAGGGATTTAAGAAAAAGTTTCCCAGCTCATATGGTAGACTATAAAATCTGTTATATATGCTCCTATTTGTGTTTGATTTTTAAATAATTCAGTGATTTATATACGCTGCTAGCCACAGCTGTCCTACAATTTAACTTCTTTTGTTTTTCTATAATTTGAGCTTTATTTTAACTCTAGGTGGGGATGAACAGGAACGATGAACTGTTGAGTCACTTATCCCACATAAGTTCATAATAAAAGAGTTTAAGGCCATTGATTGAGATTCTTAGTTGAACTTATGACTCAAATGAGGACTAAAATAATACATTTTATTACCTCCACATCCGTTAATGGAACTTAATGCAATAATGACTCATGAGAGCTTAGTGAGCTTCTTAACTAGAAACCACATTTTCCTACTGAGGATCATTTTTCTTAAAGGAATTTTTCAAGCTATTGATTCTCATAGTTAATACTACCAAATGAATTAAACAAAGCAGTAAAGCAAAAGTAATGACCCCAAATTCAAAGGTAAATTTATAACATGAAAATTACCATCTCTTAAAGCAAAAGCATGGGTGATACAGTCATTAGGTGGGGAAATCCGTCTGTGTCATTTTTGCTCAGTGTTTGAGATGCATGTTCTGAGTGAGGAAGCCAGGCCCTTGTCCTCAAAAAGCTAAGCGTCCACCTCTCTGTGATCTGCCGAGGGTTTCCTATCTTCCTGTTGGTAATATGGCTGACTTTTAGGCTCTCACCACAGACTGTTCTTTCTAACCTTGAAAGTGAAACTTCTAGATTGAAAAAGGCCTTTTCTTGATATTCACAGAATTCTTTCCCTATTTCAAAATCCATGTAAGAAAGATAGGGAAATTATAAATAGTTGCTTTCTACTACCATTCAACTCTATGTAAAGCTAATTATTTTTCTAGTGGCCAGTTTGGCTTCTCAAAAGGATCTGCTGGTGGTTAAAGGACAGAACATTTCACTAGGTCCTAAGTTTATGAGAGCTCAGCCAACTCGGGCTGATCTCGGGTCAGGATAACTGTGAATGCTGAATTATTGGAGGTAATTTTGGGTTTCTATTTCCTCTTAGATGATCTATAGGTGTCTGAGACCCAGTAAAACCTTAATGCCTTCTGAAAAGTTATTCCAATTCTTTGGAAGGCACGACAGCCAGACCTGTTTGGTGATGCACCTTATATGGGAATGAATTTGCTATAGTCAATTGAGGCAACTTTAACATACTACCAAAAAGGTTTTATCCAAACTGGGTTCATTTCAAAAGCATATATTCAACGAATACTTCTTATAGATGTATTAATTAGTAGTAGACACTGTGCTAACTTACCTTCTTGGGCAGGGAGAGAGACAATAAAATAATAACAAATTTAGGTTTAGTTAAATACTATGGAAATAGAAGTGGGAAGAATGATCTTACAGCCAGGGGTGAGGGTGGTGAGCTGGTGCAGAGAGCAGGCATTTTAATTAGAATAATCAGGGAGGCTTCACTGTGAAAGTAACAGTTAAAAATTTAAAGGACACTATCCCCACAGCTCCCAGTGACACATGTTGGCTCTGTCTCTAGTGCAAAAGAGTCTTTGATAAAAGCTGTAACACCTGTTTCCATTGAATGTCAAAACTCACATAGAACTCTCTAATACAATGAGCTTCTTAAAAAGATTTTTCATGGAAGACATTAGCAATCAGAACATTTCAACTGTTTTTAGTGGTAGAATTGAGGAGGCGAGTTTTTCATACTAGAGGTGGAGACTTAGCCCTTGTTCCCAGACAATGGGGGGGGGGGAAACCGTCTCCCCCATTACATATTTAAACAAACACCAATAAACATACAGCAAGGTAAGTTAAAATATGTGATTTGATTGTTATGCTAATGCAACTTGAAGACAGTCTCCCAAATTGAACAAAAAGGAATAGCAAATGAAGGCTCAAATATCACTTTTATTACTGATTAAGTCTAATTTTGAGCATGCGATAAAGAGACTGTATGGGCTGAACCTCAGAATCATATGGAACATGCATCTATGAGAAACAGCTGTGGATCAGAGCAGACTTTCCCTGCACAGAGATGTCTCAGGAAATGCATGCTTTCTAAGAAAGAAGGCTGGCTGATGTGAGCATGTCTGGATGATCTTTTTCCTACACTGACAATTCAGTAAGTAATTCCATTTTCCTAAGACTGGAAAACATAAAGGGATGGAAACAGAAAATGTTTCTTAACAGTTCAGCTCCCACAATGTGGAAGGAGATATTTTAGAATTGGGGGCGAAGCAATTCCCTTAACATGCTTCTATGCAGAAACTATGGAAATGCCACTTTATAAAAGGTTCTCATACATTCACACTTTGTGCCCTTCAATCATGTTCTGGGTACATCATCTAAGTTAATAAAATGCCAACTATATAGATGAAAACTTGCAAATTCAATTAAATGTGTCTATTTTGTCTCGTAAATGCCAAAAATTGCTGTTGAAAAGATTTTTCTTTTTGGGTTGTGTGATAGGTATTTGATGAACATAGTAACATTTAGAGCTGGTAATTCATAAAAGTGGTGAAGATGGTGAAGGGCACTTTGCAGCCACTAATAAGGCAAGAGGGAACATTCTCAGAGAAATATATATAATTTTTATAAAGAAAAATGTACATGAGAAGGCAGTAGAGAAAATGAAGACTGGTGTAGGTCCCTGAAGACATTATAGTTAAGAATATGCCAATTAATGTATGTGGAAGAATACTTTTGAAAATAAAATAATTCTGGATTGAATAAAATAAAAAAGTAGAATAATACTGTTATCTGAGAACATTCAGAAAGTGTGCTATTTTGACAGAGAAACTTAAATATAATATTTTATTTTTAATAAGGTCTCTTAAATCAACAGATTTCAAGTACAGTTTCAATAAGACTTATTGAAAGAGTGTATATATTTCCATGTGTCAGGAGAGGCTAAATTTAAATGTTAAATACTTGCAACCTTGAAAAAAATCTCCTAAGTTGAACAAAACAACAGCATAGAGGATGTTTAAATGAATAATAAAATAGTGAATATTTAAATGAATAAAAAATGGTGTCAGGATGAGGATGCAGATGTTATTTTAAGGTTCACAAATAAAGTATTTAGATAGGAGAGCCTTGTAAATGTAATAAAATTAAAGGACAAATCTGATGTATATTTTAGTTAAAAAAAATAACAATGGGAAAGATCAAGCAATTAAATACGAGCAAAGTAAAGAAGAATAGAAATGCCAAAGCAGGTAAGAATTGGACAGTTACTTGATTAATCTAAATTTAAGACCAAGACAGAATAAGGTAATATGATGATTAACAGGTTAAAAGTGTCACAGTGAACTTGAAAAACAATTAGACCTCTCCTGAGATACATTAGACAAGGATGTTTGATGATTCAGCTTCATAAATTAGTAACAGTAGCTTACAAGAAGCTTGGATCAGAGCAAGCTGCCAGAAAAGAATGAAAGTTATGGGCATTTGTGCAATGTGTTACAAGGTTTGAAAGACAGAGCCCCCGTTTGCTAAGAGAGTTTATTCACATAGTATAATCATTTCTTTTACCCTGAAATTAACATTTGGGAATTATGCAGAAAATTAAAAATGCCCAACATCTTGGTTCTTCAAGCCAGTTTCTTTACCCCTTCTTCCTACTCAGCTCCCTCTTCCTCCCTCTGCTCCCATTCCCCCTCTGTAAAAAAGTTTTTATTTTTTATTTTCCAAAAGCTATTGTGTTCCATCTTTGTGAGAGTTCTAATTAGGAAAGAAAACCACTAGAAGTGGGCCTGGATAACTTAAATACTGTCAGAGGAGAAAAGAAAAATTAAAGATGTCCATCAGAGCATGTTTAAGCTTCAAATTTTCTTCTGAAATTTTTAGGTTAAAAGTCAATTATGAGCTTAAGGGAGGAACTAGAAACTGGCACAGCTCTCATCTCCTACTTAATTCTCACAGAAGTAAAACCATATGATTCTGAGGAGGGAAGAACTGGGTGTTATATTTTTATTAGTTTGTAGGAGTTCTTTATATATTCTGTATTGAGGGATAGGTAGGTAGATAGGTATAAATTCTGGATATTCTGAATCTTTGGATGGATATTTATATTACAAATATCTTCTCCAAATCTACATTTAGAGTCCATTGTCTTTATTCTAATTGTATGTTTTGATGAACAGGAATTAATTTTGATAAAGTTAATCTTTTACATTTGCTTAAGGTTGGTGCTTTTTGCATCTTGTTTTTCAGAACATTTTGCTTAGACTAAGATTATGAGGACAGTCTCCTATGCTTTATTTTAATTTTATTGCCTTTCGAATTTATAGCTACATTTAATATGAAGTTATTTTGTGTCTATGTTCTGTAAGAGAGATCCATGTTCTTTTTCCACATAGATAATAAAATGTTCCAGTATTGTTTATTGAAAGGAGAATATTCTTTCTCTTTACTGTATTTTAGTGGAAACTTTGTCATAAATTTGCCAACCATTTATGCGTAGGTCTATTTATGGAATTCATTTTTTTTTGTTTTTGTGGTTCATTTGCTCATTCTTGTGCTAATACCACACTGTTTTTATTATTGTAACTTTAAAAAATTTGACCTCTGTTACTGTAAGTCTTTTAACTTTGTAATTTTATTTGAGATTGGTTTGACTCATCTTGGAGATGCTTTGCATCTTGATACAAATTTTCAAATCATTTTGTTGATATAATTGTATCTGTTGTCAATGAATAATTGTCATTTTACAATATTAAATTTTCTTGTATATGTATATCCATCAATTTATTTAGGTTTTCTTTACTTTATTTCAGTAATGTTTTCTAGCTATCTGTGCAAAGTCATTCACATTATTTTAGGTGTTTAATGTCTTTTGCAATACTATTAATGGATTTAATGTCAAATGTAATTTTATAAATTTTTTATTAGTCTTGTATACAGATAATTTGTTGCCTTTACTTATCACTTCTAATAGTCATATGCATTGTTTGTATTTTAACTACTTTTTAACCTATGTAACATTGCAAGGATGATTTTTTTCATTTTATATTTTTTATTTATTTTACTAAGAAGGTTATTTAGTATATTGTTTAGTAAAACTTAAAAACTACAGTAGCAGAGATTGAGTCTTTTTCTCAATCTTGGGGGGATGCTCAATAATTCACCATAAATATAATAGTTTTTTGTAGGTATTTCTTATAGTTTTTGTAGATACTTCATTCAAAGATTACTAATAATTTTCATTATGTATACAGCTATTTTTTTCCATTTTTTCTGCATCTATTGAGATGATCATATGATTCTTCTTATTTTTGTTATTAATTCAGTTTATATTGTTTTATTTCTAACTGTTAAATCCATACTCTTAACTGGAAGAAATGCAACTTATTTATTTAATTAATTTATTTTTTACATACCATAGAATTAGATTTGATAACAGTTTATTAAGGAATTTCATACCTACATTCATAAGCAATATTTGGAGCATTTACTGGTGAAGCAAACTTTGTCAGAAATTATTACAATAGAAATTATTACAATAGATTTAAATTACAGAGTCTATTTCCTTAGTAAATAAAGAATTTTTCAAGTTCTCCCTAGCTTTTTGTATAATTTTAGTAAGATTTTCAAGTAATTTGCCGATTTCATCTTAATTTTAAAATATTGACATAAAGTTGTTTATAATATCTTCCTAATAACTCCACAATGTCTCTACAATCTGTAGCAATGCCCTCCTTCTTTGTTTACATTGGCAATTTGTGTGGCCTTTCTCCTCACTTTGTCAGTTTGGAGGTTATTTTAAGTCAGAAGTTTATAAAACACGTCTCACTCTGGGCAGATATAAACTTGGGCGAGAGCACACGGCAAAGTGCTGGCTCTATTTCTACTTTTAGCTGACTCAGTATTTTGTAAAGTGAACAAACTGTACAGATACATCATGGCCCTTTACACGTACATTATACGCTGTATATTCCCCAAAATATATAGCAGAAACAATAAAGCACCTTGCAGTCGTAAGGACTCATTTCTCACCAGAACTGTGTCATGGAAATTCCCTCACATGCACAGGCTGTGGTTGTTTGTTTTACTCAAGATTACCATGAACGTTGTTTGGTGATTTGCTTTCTCTGTATTTCTTGTGATAGCTAAGGAAATAGAATATAGACTCTGAAGTTTACATGGGAGCTATGATTATAAAGAAAATTCATGTTTTCTCCTGTTTGCCAGTAGAGCTTATAATGTTCAATTTAAATTACACAAAAATATGGGCTGATTATTTAAAATTTTTAAATTCCTACCTGTATCAAAGGGTACCAAACAGTATAGTTTGAATATAAGATATAATGTTTAAAAATCCCTGAAAAGAGGCACAAAAAGTATATAGTCATGTAGCTTAAAAATTATTGGAAAAGATGTGAATAAATAATCTTGCTTCTTATCACATTATGGGTTTAGAGGATGAACGTAGAATAAACAATTTCAATGATTTTAATTAGGAAGACACTTGTCATTACCCAGTCATGGAAGAGTGTGTGAGTGTATGACTTTTTAGCTCACTTTTCAATCAGGAAGTGACTCATAACACATACAGAGGTTCAAAATGTCTCTCATTAATTTTTAGAGCACTCAAAGATGTGGCAAAAAAGCCAATGGTTTGGAATGATGTAATACTAATAATATTTCATAAAGTTTGTTCTAAAAGTGATTACAAGAGTAAATGGAGAAGAAATACCTGTAACAAAACAGTAATCTACATATTTTTTTTAATCCACACACCTTTTAATAAGGAACTTATTGAGGGAAATAACTAGGAAAGACAAAATAAGGAACATATATCTCATTTAAGAATGAATCAATATGATTTCAAGACTAATTGTATCTCTGATAGAAACTGGTGGGAAACAATATTTCTGTGGAAATTAATAAATTAGTTGGAGAATTACTCATTTAACAAATATCTGTTAAATACTTATATGCTAGAAACTGTGTTAATTCATAGAACTACTAGATAGAACAGCTAATCTCTATCAACGGTTCTTGCCTTCTAGTTAAGGAAACAAATACATAGTTATAGAAAAGTCCCTATAAAATATGATGACTTATAATAAAAATATATGTAAAAGGTTGCACAAGTTGAATCCAAGGTTAGGGTAGGATATTTCAAGTTATGCTAAGAAGTTAGGATTTCATGTACCCCAACATTTTCTGAGCATATATTATAACATTTTGAAGAGTCTCTCAAATAAAAGATATGAAGATAAATATTCAAGAGTCATAATTCCAAAAGGAGAATTTTAGATGTAAATATCCATGGGCTATTGAAATAACAAAAAATGAGAAGCAGTAATGCAGCTTTTATACTGGGGTACACTCAACTTCAGGGAGAGAGAAAAGAAATGTGATCAAATTAAATAAGAAAAAGCAGGGTTAATATAGAATAGTAAAACCAAAAGAGGTTAGAGAAAGGTTAGAAGCCATGGGGGGCGGGGGGGGGGGAATGCTTCAAACAGATAAGAACAAGGAAAGTGAAAATATTGTCAAATATGTAATGACACATTTTATTTCCAGAATTTACCCCCAGACATTTCACAGTAGGAGACTTTTTTTGGTGCATGTGAATATTTACAGATGTCTGACTAGAGTTCGGGTACAGAATGAGAGATGGTGAGTTACTCGGAGATTGGCAGCAGGGAGAAGCAGCCCTCCTTCTTTCCCAGCCCTTGGCAGGATGGGCGATGAAAGGCAGCACTATCTTCCCACCACAGCTCTCTCACCAGGCTCTTTAATTGCTCTCTCACCTTCCCGTCTAGGTGGTAGCATCTCCTTGCTTTTGCTAGTCTGAGGTGACTTAATTATTTCTTCTTGATGTTCTCTTACGTTGCCTACACTTCTGTAAATTGGTTCCTCATTATATTCCCGTTAATTACTTCATTTCAGTGTGCCATCCTTTTTCTGTAGGGTCTTATCTCTACTGATAGCTAACAGTTATGCCTGGTAGACATTATTACCTCTCCCCACTTAAATACAAAGAGGGAGTTTCATAAAGGTTGAATGACTTCCCAAAGTTAATAGTTTGCAAATGATATAATCTCTCTCCTTTACCTACCTTACGCTCTACATTTAAAAGTGAAGAATAAAGAAACAGTACAGAAAAAAATCAATTTCCATCAGGAGTCATGAAAATGAGGGGATATAAAGTAAAGGTGGGAGATTGTTATTTTTCTTTTATAGGAAGTAGCATTTCCCTTCCTTTCAAATGAGAAGATTGGAATAATTGCTTTAGAAACAGATATAGTGAAGTGTGTATGAATAGTGGAGGTGATGCCACTTTCATTGTTGGCAAAAAAGTGTTAAAGATCAGCTTTTTGCTGAAAAGAAAAGCAGTAAGATTTGCTACATGTGTAACAAGGAGGAGAACCTGTCCATAGTCAGAAAGAGTCCCTTAAAAATGGCCAACCCCCTTTGCTAGTATGTAACATATATCCAAAATGAATACCAAATAAATCTTTCCAAGTAGAACCATAAAAAACCATCACTATTGCTTGTAAAGAAGTTCAACTCACATATGGTGGTGCTATGCAGAGTTAGCTACACTGATCTATGTGTGAAGGAGAATATTTAAAACTTACTTTGAGTTTGATTTTTTTCTGTATTTATAATTTTTCATCAGACTAAAGGAATTTGTTATATTTGCCTGTCTTACTATCAATAATTATACCTTGATTATTAATATATGCCTTTATTTTAAAACCCTTAAAATTTTTTGTCCTATGTACCTGTGATTATCAGTAAAAGGAACCTGGACAGTCTTTAGTTCCTGTGCACCTGGTTCCTGAATTCTGCTTATCTCTTATTATCTTTGCTACATCCTTCTAAATCCTTAGTTGATGTGCCTATTAGTAACCTTATCAATCAACACATAAGTTGAAATATGTCAAATTTGTTTCCTTACTCTGCTACACTCTCTCCCTTCTGTCACTGTAATTGCTTAGGTTAATGGTGCAGGCAGGTAGCCGGCTTGCAGCAGCCCAGCTGGCTGCTTTGGGTGTGGGTCTAGGCTCTCGCATCTGCGCACTGCCCTCACAGACTCACTCACCGCAGGCGGCTGGACTTGCCCGGCCGTGAGGAAAGAGACAGCTCTCCATGCCCGAGAAGGAGAGAATTCACTACAGGCCTAGGGCCGCCTCCAGTGCCAGAACTCCCTCCACTGATTAGATGAATTAAACAAGACAGAGAGGGAAAAAAAACTTTTTTTTTTTCCTAAAGTCACACGTTTTATTCATTAGAAGTTACTTAGAAATTCTTTCATATGCAGATTCTGCCTAAATGCACAGTAACAGTCTTCTATTTCCTATGGTGTCATACCAAGTTATTTAGCTATTTCCACAAAAAGAACCATGAAACTTCAGTGAAATATAGATTACTTACTTATTTATTATTTCCAATTATTCAGATCCGCTAGGAGACTCTGCTAACTTGGGGCAGGCTCAGATTATTTTGTTTGGGCTCATTTTTATATCTGTGATCAGCTGGCAGGATAGATGGGGGATGGCTTAGCTAAGTTGGCCTCAGAGCTCTGGAGTTTTAGTGGTTATTGTCCAGGGCCCAAAGGGTGACTGGGTCATACGCCTCTGGTCATCTAGCCTGGTGTTCTCACGGTGGCTTGTCTAGCTCCTAAGAGAACAAGGAGAACCCTGTGAAACCTTGTGGTGCCTGAGCTCAGAACCAGCACAGTATTGCTTCTGCTGCATTTTACTGTGCAAAGGTAATTTCAAAACCATTTCTGATAGACTGGGCGGGTAAATATAGCCTTCCCCACTTAGTGGAAAGAGTTACCAAGTCACATTATAAGGTACGCAAAGAAGGAGAATAGTTAGGGCCATATTCACAATCATTCTTTTTGAGATTACCACCGGCAGATGGACTTACACTCTATTGATTAGATGGTCTCTATACTCGTTGACTCTGCTGCCTAATTCAAGGCACCAACTCCATTGGCTTCTTTTTTGCTTTGGCTTCTTTCCAGCCTCAAATATGCTAGGGTATTTTTCCTGCCCACCTACGTTCCAGGACCCAAACTGTATTTGAGAAGGCCATTTGTATCACTGACAACAATTCCTTCGAATGACCTAATGGAAAATGGAATATTTCATTGCTCAGATTTTCAGGCGAATCAAATTCAACCTTGGAAATAATTCTCCTTCCAGAGAATTCAATATCTATGGTTATTATGACATTCTGAATGTTTATTTGCATGACACAAAGGTAGTCCTTTTTTATCAAAAGCATTGATTATTCAATTTATGCCTCTGATGAACACCAACAAAAAATTAGAGCCTCCCTGGCTGCGTGATCATTAGAGAACCACTGAGAAGACAAACATGCCAGAGCCTGGTAATTACTATAATCCTGTTATTACACCTGGATGGCTTACTACCCCACCCTATAATGAAGACATTGTCAACCGTGTTTAAGCTGCACTGCCTGAGAGAAGCTGTGGGTTACTCCCTTTGTGAATGCTTGGAAGTCTGATCGTATCCAAGTTCCCAGAGTGCTGTGTCATTTTTGAGAGATGTGGGGGTTGTGGAACCATTACACAAGTAAACTCTGTTGGATCAGCGGGAGTGGAGTTCCAGGTTAGAAGAACAGGTATATATCAGAAGCCACAGGGAGATCTTGTTCTGGTTACTTTAATTGGTTAGGTATGTGCATAAGCACATAAACAAAGGAATAAAATTGTGTCTAAGCCAGAAGGCTGGAGGGCAAACCAATAGTTGAACTAACAGAGTGTCTAATAAAGGGCATAAGCCCTGCCTAGGAAGAAGGTCAAAAATCATCGAGATAAAAGCCTTGTGGCGCAAACTCTTTTAGGTGCCATTGGGCACAAAGATAAATACCTACTGAAGGAGGAAACAATTTATTAAAGGGGACAAATATACTTACAAACCATTATACAATGTGATAAGTTCCTACTGAAGATAGAATAAATATTCATTGGGTACACTTATGAAAGAAAAATATTTTTTCTAGTGGGGTACTTATGTATGAACTAAACAAATGGGATTTTATCAAGATTGACAGAAAGATTTTAACTAGAGAGACATTAATCATCAAAGGTATGGAAATATTTAAAATTATACAGTGAATACCAGGAGCAATGATTTCTTTAAAAAAAAAAAAGGCCTTTATGGTGTAGAATATTAGGAAATAAGCCTGGAAAAGTAGGTATGTACAAAAATTTTAAATACCTCGATTCTCTTAAGGATTTTAAAATATACAAAGTAGATACATGTTTTTAGAGTCTAACAGAACTTCTTAGCTGAAAAAGATACAATTTCTTCAGATGAAAATGTTACTGTTACTCAGAGGCTTGGAGCAAAAAGCAAAGTGAGGTCAGCTGAGGTGTGGGAAAAGGCAGCTCTCAGGCTGGACTTCTAGTGTGGCTCAGTTAGTGCCTGTTAAAGCAACCGTCCTGCAGTTCACAGTTAGAAACTCAAGATAAAATATTGTTTAAAAATATTTCTGGAGAGTGGATAAAAGCTGGAAGATCGTGAATGGAAGTCAATACTTTGAAGAAGGGAGGGCTATAGTGTGAGTTTCTTATTTGGCTATTAAACAAGGGTGAATGCCCATCTGCCCCCCTTCCAGTAAATATCCAATAGAAAATCTGCAGTGTCACAGGCTAGAAGAACCAGAGGACCGGTTTTATTTAGGACAACCACAGAAGCTGGAAAGTTAAGAGGAAAATCCAAGAAAGGAGAAAGTCAGAAAGGCAGAGCAACAGATAGTGTGTATGAACTCTGCTCCAGTCTCTGGGTGACCCCTATGTCACATGATATGTCACGTGGTATAGCACAGCCTCCAATCAACTCAGCCAAGGCTAATAGAATAAACTGCAATTTAGCTGTTGCTCAGCACAGGGAGATGGAGTTTTGTTGTTTGAAGTCAACAAGTTAAATGCCTGCTTAAAAATAATTACTCTTTAAACAATAAAATCTAGTGTTTGTATAGTAGTCTGCCTTCTTATGAGTACTTGGAATTTTCATATTAATTAATTGTGTTCTATTTTGGATATTCTAATAGTCTCATTGTGACTTTAATTTGTATTCTGCTTATGTCAGTTGAGCATCTTTCCATGTGCCTATTTGCCTTCCATATATATATGTCTCTTTTGCTAAAGTATCATACCTTTTGGCACTTAAAAAATTTAGTTATTATTTTTGTATGGTCAAAATACAAGTCCTTTGTTGGATATGTGATTTGCAGATTCTTTCCAAGTCTACAGGTTGTCTTTTATGCTCCTTAACAGTATTTGTTGTTGTCTTTGCCTTAGAGCAAAACCAATAATTTATTTAGCTCTTACAGCCATAGGACTCAGTGAGAAAGGCTCCTGTCTGATCCATGAAGTGTCAACTAGGGTACTTGACTGAGGACCAGCAGATTCATTTCTAGAATGACTCACTTACACTGCTCACAGTTGTTTTTGATTATTTATGGGAAACTTCATGGGGTTGAGGGGCAAGGACCTTAGTTTTTTTCATATGAGCCTTTCTGTAGGTTCTTGAACTTCCTCACAGAATGGTGACTGGGCTCCATGAGCAAGTGTTCTAAGAAAGAGGAAGCCAATGTTGCCAGTGATTTGGGTTTTATTGTTCCCTCCTCCCATGTTTTAAAAGTCCTGGACCTACAAACAGACAGCCTCACGTGTGCTGGCTTCTATTGCTCAGTCAGTCACAACGCTCAGATTTGAGGGACGTTACATAGAGCACTACACGGGACCGGACGAGTATCAAAGAATTTTGAGGATGTTTTAAAACTGTCATGTTTTATCACTGAGAATAGTTTTATTGTTTTTATATTGACATGCACATTTATTGTAAAAAATAGTGGAATGCAACTTATAAAGCTATACAAAGAAACTGTCTAATAGGGGCTATTTCTAGAGAAGCTTCATTAATGATATCACCAGATGAGTTACAATTTCAAAATACACATGGATAGAATGTATATCAATGTTAAGATATTAACTCATTTCTGGAGAATGATGAGCATAAAGGGATGGTGTGGTTCTTAATCAGAATTTCTGTCACTGAATTTCCTTTTTTAAAAAAAAGGTAGTTGACGTAAATATGGCATATTGTAAACATTTATTTATTTTCAGCATAGGTACATAAATGTCACATTAATTTATACCTATTGGTATATGAATGTTTATAATAAATATATGGAAATCTAACTGATTTTTAGAAGAATAAAGAATTTAACTAACATATTTTTTAAAAAAATAGTGCTATGAAAAATGGGGTAAATGAGGCATATGCCCTAATACAACTGCAAAACTCGAGGGCTTTATGTTACATTAAAAAATCTGGAAAAAAATACTATAAAAATATCTTGCCTCTGTCTAATAGTGGCTTTTCAAGGAGAAACAAATATAAAACAGACAAAATTGACAAAAAGAAAAGCACAGGATAAGCCAGGCCATTTCAACTGGATGCATCAAAGTAGGTAAGGGGCCCAATAATAATAAAATGTAAAAATATAATGTGCTCATCTGAGATCTTAAAATGTCAGAGAATACATTCTGTCCCCTTGGGACTTTCACATAGGAACTCAGAGGAATGTTGTTACAGGAAAACTAAAGTCTTTGGAAATAATCACTCTAACATTAAGCATACAGTTCATTTTTAACATTAAGTATATGCCAAAATAAACTGTGTCACTCATCAATGAAAAGATCAGGAATTTATGATAGACATTCTGTTATACATTTTACTAGTACTACAGTTAATGTCCAGAACATAGCAACAAGAAATATATAACAATATAAATTTTGAAATGACCTATTATACAGATGCATGTTTCTGTGAATTCAAACAACTATTAGTGAGAAATTAATATATCTTTTTTTGTAATACATACATTTTAGTATTTATTTTTATTTTAATGAGAGCAGGTGAGTATATAAATATTATGAACCATACACCAGAACTAGTTTTAAATTAAATTTTAAATTAAGTTGCAATTTGAAGCTAGTCTAGAATACAGGGAATTCTTATCCATTTGTATGTTAATTTGCCTTTTATATTATTTAAAAAAATATTTTATTGTTATTCTATTACAGTTGTCCCAATTTTTTCTCCTATGCCTTCCTCTGCCCAGCCCTCACCCCCGCCCCGGCTCCGGCTCCCACAGTCAGTCCCCACCCTGTGTCCATCTCCATGGGTCAGTCACACGTGTTCCTTGATTAGTCCCTTCTCCTTCTTCCCACCCTTACCCCCCACCCCCATCCCCTCTGGATGCTGTCAGTCTGTTCCTTGTATCCCTGCCTCTGGTTCTATTTTGCTGGCTAGTTTATTTTGTTCATTAGATTCCTCTTATAGGTGAGATCATATGGTATTTGTCTTTCACCAACTGGCTTATTTCACATATGCTAAGTAAAATTTATGCTAAATGAAATATTTCTTTTTAAATTTAATAACAATAATGAGAAACATATAAGTTTAACAGGATTTAAAATAAATTTATATTGCACAGATCTATGAGAGTCATCTGAAATATTTGTGATACCTCAATAGCAGTTAAGCATTTATCTTAATTTGCATAACGTTTTTAGTTTTCCATGATGCTTTTCCTTCCATTGACTCATATATTTTTCATGATGACATTTTGAAGTATCCAAAATAAATATTCTAGTTTTATAGATGAAATAATCATGACCCAATTTTATAGATTAAATAACCAAGAAATCCTTGTTTAAAGTAAAAGTTAAAACATGGAATTTTCTGATTCTTAATCACTCCAGGTTTTCTGACTTGCAGTTATTTTTCATTTAATTATATTATCTTATTTAAAATAAAATTTTAAAAAGTTCTTCCAGATTTTTGTTTAACACACTTTGTCCTTTGGCAGAAAGTCCATGTAAACTCAGATGTATTATTATTGTATGATGTATATGTATATTTCTCTTGGATGTATGAGTATATGCTATGAAACATAAAGGAATTATACAAATTCATTATACTATGGATTAAGAAATTCAATTTAATTAAGATAATGCTAATCACTTTAATTACTACAGGTAATAGTATCTCATATATTATACTTTGGTATTGAATATAAGTAAATTGTATGAGAAATTGTTCTATTTTGAACAGCATACTTAATTTCCTAATATAAAAAAGAATCTTATTAAGCAAGCCACACTGGGAAATGGGATTCCTTAAATGTAATATGAGAGAATCTGTTCTGACCTAGAATTTATACTAACATATTATAGGTGGAAAAACTCATACTTATGATCCAAAAATATTTTAAATTTTATTAGCAAGATATAAATAATTCAGAGAGAACAGTGATTGATATATATGTATATGGTAGGATTTTAATTATAATAAAGACTATAATAATTTTGATCACTAAATCTTTCAAAAGTTGGTGATATTTAGGTACCTAGTAATCCTCTTGAATAAATTTTCTCGAGTAAATAATCAGAGATTTTCAGATCTGAAAGGAATTTTAGAAACCATTTATTCAAAGCCTTTAAAATGAGAAAACTGCCTTCCAGAGAGATTGATTTTGACAAGGACATGTGACTAACAACAAAAATAGAACTATAAGCCTTGCCTTCTGTCTTCCAGAAATTATGTATGCATATGTGTGTGTGTGTGTGTGTGTGTGTGTGTGTGTGTGTGTAATTTGTGGATGTGTGTGAATCTTTCTTAAATAATTTGTTCTGAGAAAAAACATTACTATGGAAAACTCAGGGCATTATGAAAAACAGTAAAGTTCAGATCCATAATTCTTGCATCCAATATAATTTAATTCTTTAAAATCTGGCAGATAACTAAAATACTTTTAATGAGACTAATTTTTATTTAGAGAGTACTACATTAGCCATGTTTATAATAAAGTGATTATCTATTCAAGTGACAAAAACTTTGCTTTGCATCTGAAGAAAATATTGAACTATACCCAGTGCTTTTGACTTGAAATCTAAAGCACTTTAAGTATTATTACTGATGACTTAAGAAGTACTGATATTAATAAATAATTTTACATAAAGTAGGACAATCAGAAGAAAGAAAAGATCAAACAGTTTAATAAATTACTTTGGTAAAAGTTTAAAAATCAAAAGAGAAGAACATTCAAAAGTACAGCACAATCCTACATGCAATGAACCAGAAATTTGACATTTTTAAAAAAATAATGTTTGAGGCCAAAGAAGAGAGATCCTTATTTGAAATTCCTTGGGGAAATAGCTTCCTCATCTGCAAAATGTTCATAGTAAAATGAGATTCATATGATGATTGTGTACAGTCCTGTAATAGTATAACCTGTGGCAAGAGAATGCTTATGTTTGAAACATAATATTGACCACTGTTAAACAACTAGACCTATTTACTAAGGTTATAAGAGTGTGAACATTGCGAATATATACCAAAAGTAGCAGAATGTGAGAAGCTGAAAAATGTAGCTGAGGATCTAAAATAAATAATTTGAAATACAAGTGAACCAAATAAATGAAAGAACGAACAAATGAACGAAAATATCCTTCTCTGTGAAACGTCCCCATGAGAGTCCCTAAGTAACATCAAATTAAAAAGTAAGAAGTTATGCAAATATCTAAACCTGAATAAGACATGTCAGGCAAATGAAGTTTTGGGCAGATGTAAGGCTGTGATATAGAAATTTATATTTATACTGCAGAGTAAAAGAGGTGTTTCTCACTATCCTTTATCTGATCTTTTATTTCTCCAGAGAAAGTTCACTGATTTTGAGAGGAATTATCAATAGAAGTAATCTGTTTAGCCAAGAAAAGAAAAGAGTATACCTACTGAAATTTTATTATAAAACAAATGAAATTTATATCCAAGTAGAAAAAGAAATTATCTCATGATTCACATATTATAAAAACAAATCCTAAGATTCTTAATAAACTTATCAGGCTATCACCAAGGAATAGATATTTCATTATTTTGTGATATGTTGTCTTTAATCATGGAATAGTAAGTTTTTGTGTTTGGAGTACCAAACACTACTCCACATTTTTGATTCAGTCTAAAATCATTTATTAGCAGTTATTTGTTGAGCGGGGTCAAGCATACTATACAGTTTGATATATGGTTTCATCTCTGATGGTTTAACGCACAGTTATCACAACTTGTGGATTTCCTGCACTGTTTAACACACGACTTTTATAAAATCATAGAAAACTTACATTAAATAGTAACTGTGTCAGTGACTATAATTTATTTTTTTCATACAATATATTTAGCAATCTTCCCAACAAGCCTATTATGAAGAAGGGTAGCATTATTTTCCTCATTAAAGATGAAGCAATAAATGTTTGGAAAGTTTAAATAACTTACTCCAAGTCACTCACTCAGCTACTAAGTACTGAGTTGGCCAAAAAGTTCACTTTTTTTTCCTGTAAGGTGGCTCTAGTAGTGCACAGTTGTCTTTAACTTCATTCAAAAACAATTTTGTTAGATTGTATTGTGACAGCTGACTTATCAGTGTTCATTTAAACAAAAACATCAAAATGGTGAATTTTTGTATAGCCATTTTGATATTGAAGATGGAGGAAAATACACAACATTTTTGGCATGTTATGCTTTATTATTTCAAGAAAGATAAAAACACAACTGAACTGCGAAAAAAAATCTGTTCAGTGTATGGAGAAGTTGCTGTTACTGATCAAAGGTGTCAAAAGTTATTTGTGAAGTTTTCTGCTGGAGATTTCTCACTGGACAATGCTCCATGGTTGGGTAGACCAGTTGATAGTGATCAAATAGAGACATTAACTGAGAGCAATCAATGTTATAGCATGCAGGAGATAAGCTGACATACTCAAAATATCCAAATCAATAAAATTATTGGTAAAAATGAAAAATATGTCTTTTATGGAAAAACATAACTGTATGGCTTCTGTGGGTACATATATGGTTGGAATGACCAAATCTGTAGCTATCCTTCTCTACTTTGTATGTATCACCAAAGAAAGAATGACATTCTCCAGGACTATTCCTAATCCCTCTAATTGTGTCCTGTTTTCTATCTGTGTGCCAACTACTCACAAATATTTAATACATTCTCACATTTTTTTTCAGTGCATCACAATTCTTTACTCGGCTGCCAATCTGATACCTTAACATCAATACAGCTGTTTCCTTCTCAATATCTGAGTTTTCTTTAATAATTAATTCATGTTTATGATTTCTCTAAGTATAAGATGTCAATTTTAATTTAAAAGTAATGCACAGCTACTTGTCTCTCTATGCCTTCTTTGGTCCAATTCATGGGCTTCTAAAACAACCACCTAACAATCTCCTTGTCTTCATTTTCTCTCCTTATTTTTTTGTGCTCCACATAGCAGCCACATTGATTTCTTACATGAATAATGCATACTTGTGTATACTTTTCAAAACTAACACTGTGCATACAAACATAGAATGAAAAGCTAAAAATCATTGTTTGCTTTCTGAATAATCTCCCTTCTTCTCAGAACTATTGTTTATGTCTGGCACTTATGTGAAAATCGTTGTGTTCTGATCCTGGATATTTTACAGAACTCGCTTATAAATCCTTTATATCACAGTTAATTATATTAATTATTGGAATAAAAATATATTTTCTGAAATTTATTTAATGTGGGTGATTTACTACAAATATAATGCTTCATTTTATTTTATTTTATTTTATGATGAGACCTTGCAAGACAATGCTGAACAGACATCATTAAAAAGAGCACCCTTCTCTTGTTTCCCAACTTAAAGAGAGTGCTTCAGGGATTTCATTATGAGTGTGATGAAAATACAGGGTCATTCCCTTAAAAAAATGAGGAGTTGCCTTCTTTCTCCTGCTAGCTAAGAGTTGATTAATGCTAACAATTGTGGAAAATCTTGCTTTTAACTAGATATAAGATGTATTACAGATTTTGATAGAAATATCTGAGGGAGTTTTTTCATTTAATTGGTATGTTCCCAGTGAATTACAGCGAGATGTTTTAAATTTACCTTTCTTTAATATCAGAAATCAACTCTGATTGGTCAATGGTATCATTATTTTAAGACTACTGAATTTGATAAATATTTTTTACTCTGAATATTTGTATTTCTGTTCACAGGTGATATTGTCTAATAATTTTTGTTTTGGATTGGTAATTTGGTTTCATATCAAATTAAAGCTGGACTCTAAAAATAAATTGTGTATTCCTCATGTTTTCTCTCTGTTCTGGAAAAAAAATAAGTAAAGACCTTGTCAATGGGCCCCTTAGAATAATTCCCAATACTACTTGTTGAATTAATGAATATTCATTAACTGGCTAATGTCTAGGATTATCATAAAGTTTTCAATAATCTAGAATTTAACATACGCTAACATAAAAAAATTTTCTCCAACTCAAGTTGATACAAATATATGAATTTACCTCATTGATATTACACTATAACAAAAATTTTATAAATAAATGTTTTCTGTTATTATAGTCAGTGTTAGTCAACCAGTTGAGTTAATATTAGTAATTACTTACTAGCTAATTTTGATGACTGGAAACACACTTGTATTTTACTTTTTGTATATCAAATGTGTTAAGAAATTAAATAGGTGTTTAAGTTAATAAATGATTTTTATTATCTGATAGTAGAGACCATTTTAAAGGTCTTTCCCTAGGGAATATTGTATAGTTCTCTAATTGGAGCCTTGCAAACCCTTTTTAGTTTGTATGGAATTGTATCCTTTTTTCAGCGTTTTAGTGGAATAAGTCAGATCCTGCCAGGACTACACCCAATTTTCCTTTGTCTCACTTATGCTTCATCTCTTCTACCTCAGTGATAGCTACAAAGAAACCGTAAGGGGTTTTTACCTGAAGAGTTAAATGTTTCTGCTGGTACCAGTTTTTCACCAGAGTAGCCCACAAGTGAGCTTTAGAATATACATAAAAGCTCTTTTCCCCATAGTAGTCTGTCTAACTTTTTCTTTCATAGAGAACCCTGGGGATTTGCTATGAATCATTCCCATTGAGGTTAATTGGACAACACATTGAGAAAACTGATCATGAACTCAAACATCATCTACTCTGATGCTAAAGACTGTGTAGCAAAATTGTAGTTTATTTTAATTGGCACCCTCATGTGAGGCTAGGGGTCGGGGAAGAAGTCAATTAGATTATTATAATCATCAGAGAAATGTAAGCATACCCCTGTGTTGAACATTTTACTTTTCCTTTCCTTTTCTATTCAATAAGTTATCTTGTCCTATGACATTTGATTTCATAGAAAAAGTGTGGGTTAATCATTTCAGCCCTTTTAAATTGAATATATGTACCAAAATGGAAATAAAATATCTTTTAATCAAAATCTGGCTGATTTTTTTCCTTATGAATGTAAAAACTTAATTTATTCACCCATTCCACTTGTTATAGGCTTTTAGTATATGCCCCACATATTCTGTGAGAGCATATTTTTCAAATGTATGTAAGACTTTTTTTCTGGCTTATATTCACGCAGTAGACATACTTGAAGAAGCCCTAGCCCTTCTGTGAATGGGTTTCTCTTCTACAGGACAGAGTTGGGACAAACTCAATGACGTAGAGACAGGAGATGAGACTATTTCAGTAGGGAATGCCCCTGATATAACTTTAAAAATACAAGCAACAAAATAAAAATTAAAGCATTGAGATCTAGAAGGTGAGTTCAGAAACAAATTAATAGTAATATTTTATTTTAATTAGTAAAATTTACAGTATATATTTTTAAATTCATTATCATTGACTTAAAACAGTTTTAGCTTTGTTTTTAAGGTGCTAAATTATTATCCTTACAAGCAAACCTTTTTGAAGTTCAGGATATTGGGCTGGCTACTGGTGGCATATTTAAAGCTTATAAAAATGGTCACTACATTTAGGATGGTACATACAGTACACATAAGTAGTGTGGTATCTTATGAAATGTACTTGGTCTTTGTCTCCAGTTCTTGGTAAAGAGCTCCAAAACCCTTGGAATTTTCCTGGTGATAGGAGTGTCTTTTGTTATTTACAATGAGACTGTTTAGACCATACCTAAATTTATGCTAATGATTTGATTTAGGGTGGGACCCCCTTGATAGTCTGGTGAGGGTGGGGCTTGACATTAGGCATTATAAAAATACTTGAACAATTCACTGAAAGAAGTTGGTGAACTCATAAATGTACTTTGGGAGTGCTGTGCCCAGGGAAGACACGGAGCTCCTCACTCCCCCTCCCATAGCTTCCCCTATGCATCAATTCCATCTGGCTGCTCCTGAGTTGTATCCTTCATAACAAGTGGATAAATGTAAGTAAAGTGCTTTTCTGAGCTGTGTGAGTTTGTTAGCAAATTATCGAATCTGAGGAAGGGTTCCTGAGACCCTTCAAGTTATTGTTGAACACCAGGTCGGTGTCTGGAGAATCTGAGAATTGGTTGTTGGTGTTAGAAAATACCCCAGAAGTAGCATTAACAGATTGTAAACTTCCTGACAACATAGAACATATACTATATTATTTATATATCACAATTTCACATTAACCTCAACATTCTAAGGAACTTGTTAAATGCTTATTAAAGAAATGAGTTGACAGTAAATTCATTTACTCTGAACCTGATACATTCTTGTATTCTGAAACCATAAATGAATTTTCTTTGAAGTGGCTTATTTTTATACAAAATATGGAGGTGTTTATTTTGGAAAATGAATTTACATAGCAATCTTTATTATCAGCACCTATTAGGCAGTGTCAATGAAAGAATAATCAAAGGAAATATGGAAGGCAATACTCTTAAAATAAATACAATTCCACTCTAGTCATAAAACAATGAATTCAGTCCTGATTTAAATATCTATTGGTTATGTGATTTATCTCACTTTCCTTTTACATAAAATGAGATAATATGTGCCCACTTCAAAGGTTGTTATGAGAACTAAATGAGCTATTGGAGTACATAGTACCTTTGTATTAGTGTCAATATCCTGACAGTTAATGTTATGCATAGTAAATTTCATTATTTTTCTAGCTTCATTATGGACATTACAGAATTAAAAAAATAAATCGGGTAACACAAAGTTTTTCTCCATGTGGAAATAATAGTGTATTTAGTTACATTTATGTTCTCTCCTGATACTCGTCCTCCATTCCATTCAAGGATAATGACAAAGCTCCTCATCAGACTATGATGTTTTAAATTTAATTTTTTATTAAGATGGTGAAAATAGAACAAAACCAAATGATCTAAAGAGAGTATGGAAAACTGTAGTTATAAAATCCTATCAAGTATGCAAAATTTATGGTCAACAAGATTAGTTATTCAGTGTTTAACTGGTACTATCCAAGTAGTATCACTACATATAGATAGCTCTATTCATTGTGATGTTGCCACATTTTATGGATTTTAGTACCATTTTCCTACTGACAAACCCAAGGGTATGACCAAAGCAATAGAAAATATCTCATCTTTGAAGGTCTGTCTCCTAAGTCTACTTTTGTAACTACTTTTGTACCAATAAGAGAAGTCAGTGTAATTTGAGTAGGAAAAATTTAATATAAATAGTGGATAGGTACATATTTTTCTGTGAGGCATTAAAAGTATATATTTATGATTCTCAGGCCATTAGGCTTGTGTTGTTTCTCAACTCCTTAACTCAATACTCAACTGGGCCCTTGTGGAGTAAAAGCAGCCATAAACAATTAAATATCAAATAAATGTGAGGGCTGTATTCCAGTAAAACTATTTACAAAAAGGTAGCAGAGAGTATTTGGCCCATAGGCCATAGTTTTGCTGACCACTCATATTAAATATTACTCAGTAGTAAAAGAAAGTTAACTGTCTTCCCCCAATCCCTCACCCAACACACTGAGCTACCAACTTAATTGGAAAGGGTGAATTTTCTGAAGTGCTGTGCCTTGGAGCTTATGCTCCTGGAGTGCTGTGACATTTGCATAGCTCCAAGAAACCAGAGCTTGATCTAAATGCAATCAGATCAAGAGATGTTCTATAAGGTAGAGCTAGCAAACCTAATAGAAAATAAGATTTTCAAAATTCCAAAAGAAACTGCTTCGGGCAAAATACGGAAATGTGTATATGTATGTATATCCATATTATACATATACATATATGTATATGTATATATATATATCGAATATTATCTTTGTCAGAAAGAACAACTAAAGGTAATACGTTATTAAACCAGCCATAGACAATAGCCTCAATTGCAGAAGACCAAGAAACCATGGGGACTAGAGTTCAGGAATCACTGTGGGATGGAAAACAGAAGATAAAACCAAAGACAATTGGATATGAGGTAGAGAATCTGCCACAAAATCTTGATGGGATTGAAATCTGGGGCTTTATCATGTGTAATAGTACAAAAACAGAGTCAAACCAGTAATAACTAGGATTCTATCCTGTTCTCAAATACTAATTCACTATCCATAGCACTAGCAGGCTGACTCCTATTAAGGTAAATTGAATAGGAACAAAGAGGTCTGAAATACAGTCCCCGTGGTAGGATTCACTGCACAGAAGGACACTCTCAAAAGCAACCTACTAAGAGATCCTTCTTAGCCTGGAGGCAGGTAAATGAACCAAGAGTAATAGTTTGCCAACTGTTACCCAAATTCAAGGGCTTGTTTTGTAACTACATTTTATTGGCACATAACCACACCCATTTATTTGTGTATTGTCCGTGGTTTATTCTGCTACCATAGCATGAGCTGAGAGTTGTGATAGAGATCATATGGATGACAATGACCAAAACATTTACTATTTGGCCTTTCACAGTTTTCCAAGCCCTGAACAAGAATGTGACTGATAACTTGGTAAAGGAAGAGGAATTGCGTGCTATAAGGTTTTCACTTGAGAAAGCTTGAAGATTGAGGTTTTCAAACAGATAAAAACAGAACTCTATAAAGAAGCATTAAAAATGGAAAATCTACAATGAAAGGTGCTGATTTAATTTTCTGAGTCTCTACACTCTGAAATTGTGGTTAGAAGAGGAAGATCTAATCAGGAGAGTGGTCATAACACCAGATGATGGTCAGAGCCTAAGCCTTAGGATGTGAGTTGAATTAAGTTTTTTCCTCTTGGTACCAAGTACACATGGTGGAATCTCTGCTGATTAACTAATGCCAAATTATTACCATTATTATTACCACATTATGATTGTTCTCACTTTTGCATTCTCTTAGGATATGTTCTAAAATTTTCACTTAATACCTTGAGAAGCCCTGCATATTCTGGTTCTGGTGTCTGCCTCCAATTCTTCTCTCAACATTTTCTTTTTCGTCCTTGCATAAGAGACCTTCATTTGGTCCCTTCTGTCTTTTAGTTTTCTGTTTAAGTGCCTCTTCCTGATGTGAACTTCTCTGACCCCTGAGTTGAGGTAGTTCCTCCCACTCCACATATATTTCCACTTTCACATGTTCCTCTCTTAGCACACATAATTACGGTGACCTCTGTGTTCTCTTTGTGGCCAGAAGAGCTTTTAGGAGAGTACAGACTGCATCTGTCTTGTTCAAAGTTCTATGCATGGAGATTGGCTTATGTAGATCATTAACATAAAAAAATAGAACTATGAAAAAATAAGTTAATGAAAAAGGTTTGTGAATCCCACTATCATCATCGTCCTCAATGCCAGTATAAAATGTGGCATTTCATCAATCTTATTCGTATCATGTTCCTATTTAAAGTATAGGGGAAAATAAGGTGGTATCAGAAAATTTGCACTATGGGCTTTGATCTTTGTCAGAACCCTAATTTAATTACATTGTCAGAATTTTGCCCATTAGACAAGGTACTATCTAAAGTGCTCAGAAAAGAACCTGAAACCTTTTAAATTGCTTACTAACTGCTAGCCACTGTTAGCACAAATCTCTCCCATTTTATTCTGATGTCCTAAGGTAAAGGAAAGAAAAATTAAAAAATTAACTCTTGGAAATCTGATCCACTGTGTAGGCATAATGATAATTTTTTCAGTCTGTGTAGATTACCTAAGGAGAAATGCTTACAAAGACAAACCATCGTGGGGGTTAAAATTGGTTGCACGTAGCACATAGAAGATGTTAATATGTGGTTAATCTTGGTGTTACCCATAAATTCTAAGCACAATTAGGTTTCTTAAAACTTAATACTCTATGGAAAAAATTATTGGTTATGAACTGTGAATTATTCTAGAATGATAATGACATTTGTGCTAACCAGGACCAGAGTCATTAAACAACTTAAAAGGTGCAACATGCTGTCCAGAGTACTTTCAAGGAGTTACAAATTTCTCACAATCATCTCTTCAGTCCTTACCAAAGCCTTGAGATGTAGTGCCCTTTGCAGAGATCTTTGGCAAATATTAATCTGCTATTTAAGAAAGAGCAAAGGCAAAAGACGGTAGATTGACTGCCGAGTGGGAAAGTTTTACTGCCAGGCAGTGAGCCCAATTAGTTCAGCACAGAACCTAGTATTGCGGGGTGAAGTTGAGGAAGGAGAAAACATAGAGGTTTCTAATAACTGAGGATCATTGACTCTGCTCTATATCATAGAAGCAAAGGGAGTGTTGTTGATTAGTTGGTTAGGCAAGTTGTAAACTGGCTACAGGAGGTCACCTGCATATGTGGAGTGTGTGTTTTGGGGTTATGGCATATCTTGCTGCCTTTTTGCCTTTTGGCATACTGTAGTGGAGATTATAGTATGTCTCTACCCATATCAGCAGGCTCAATGGCTAGATCAGGGTATGTCATTACCATAAAAATATAGTAAAAGAAACTTTAGGCCATTTCAAAACAACTGTTTGCTGTGATGAATGTGGCAAAAGATCCTTATGATTGCCCACAATGTTCATGATAAAAAAAAAATGATTTCTCTAATAAGATGACATAGACACAATCACATAATTTAAGTTGTTTTCAATTATTAACTGATAGAAATACAAATTATTAATTGTATTCCACAACACTTCATGAAGTCTTAAAATATTTCTACTCATGTCCACACATATTAAGAATAGTGAACCAAGTTCTTTTTGTGTATACATGTTTTCTAGGGCAAATAATAAAGATTTGCAAACTATATTTACTATATAGAATACAATTCAATATTTGCTTTGTAAGTTATGGGAGAAAGAAAGAAAACATAACCTAGAAAGAATTTTTTTTTTACTTCTGTTATGAGTTTTTAGTGTTTTTTTAAATTTGTTTTTTGTTTTTTGTTTTTCTGGCCTTATAATTTACATCTGAAAATGACATTGGTGTCCTCATAATGCATGAAATAACCTAGTTCTTTGTAATTTTTCTCTGGAAGTCTCCTAGCCATTTTTTCCCATCTTCTAGTTTTCTAAATCCCTCTCTAATTAATCACAGGATATTTTACCATAGGTATGAAAAAGTGAGAGTGCCAATATTTCCAGAAAAGAAAGGTAGGGGCATGCCTAGGAATACAACATATAATTTTCAACTATCTCCCTTTTACCCCCTACCCACTTCATCATTGACTGACCAATTCCAAAGAAAGAATATAGTCCTCAGCTTTGTAAATTCCCATTCTTCTTCCAAAGATTAGTATGTAAATGAATTTTTTGAAAGTTGTTAACATGAACAATTTAATACCAAGTTTATTTACTGTTGGAGTGCTGTGTGTAAATATAAAAAGGAAATAAAAGAAGGGTCTTTATATTTAAGGAACACAGGAAGAAATAGTAGTATCAGTAGGAAAGCTAAGCCAAAGTAGCTGACTTATTTTATAAGTGTCTATGGGAACCCCTAAGAACATTTTTGCTTTCTAGTTTTGGAGAAATAATTTTCCAGTATTTTTTGTTTGGGCTCAGACTCTCTTTCTTCTGAGAGCCTCCAAGCTGAGGACATCTCAAGAGTGCTGCGCAGTGCGTTCATGTTGCTTGTACCCAGGAGTGCTCCTTGCTGTCATTTTGGCAAGGACTCTCATTGTTCTAAGGTCACATCAAAGTAGTCCTTCCCTCTTCAAAGATCACATTCTTCTTCCCTTAGTCAAACTGAATATTAATCTCAAGGGAAAATGAATTTTTATGTGTATATCTAAGTGTATGACAAAGGAGAAGACCTCACATTAGATGTTCCCTCTGGGACTCATTTTACCAGTTACCCCACTGATGAACACCATACCATTAAGAGATAAAAGAGACTAGAGTCAATATTGGCCACTCCCTGACTATACTCAGCGCCACACCACTCTGACGTTTGAAAGTGTTGTACAGCACTGCCTTCAAAGGTCAGGAAATGTCCTGGGTGATTTAAAGGTTTTTCATATCTACATTTTAAATTAATATATGAATCCAGGTAATAGTAAGCTGGTCATTAACTAGGCTTATGAAGAGCTGACTGCACAGTATTCTTGAGGGTTTGCCTTAACATATGACTTAATATTGTCACAATTCTTCTGCCATTGACTGCTTTACCATCCTGAACTGTATTTTAAATTCTTTGCTTTTAAACTTACGGCCTGAGAACTAGACCTAATGAGTTCTTGCAGCAAGCACAATTTCCAATTACTGTTTGGAATGCACTTTGAATCATTCAGGGATTCTGCCTTCCAAACAAAAGAGAAAAATAGAGATTATAAATAGGGAAATGGAAAAGGAAACTGTGGAGGGCAGTGAAGATAACTAACTATGATACCAAGAAATAGCTCGCCAGAAACATAATGGGAATAAGTGGAGACTCTCAAGTATTAATAAGTGTCTTATCTGTACTTTTAAGAAGACAGGTTTTTGAAAAGCTCTTAACTGAATTAAAAGGCCACATTTGAAAAACTGGATGGAAAACTCTACTGGCTTTAAATATGTGAGATATTCTCTTGTGTGAGTAATTGACTAGTCTAATTAAAATGGAAAAGCCTTAGAGAGAGAATCAAGCAGAGAGGAAATGGAAAGGAAGTTCAACATGAAATAAAGACCTACTTAATCTACTGTGAAAAGACAATGGAGCCTTTGCCTGTTCAAGGTCAGAACTTAATGTCAGCAAAGAATAGACAGGTTGTCCAGAATAAAGACAGAGCTTCCTGTACTGACAAGACATATCAGCAACATGTTTGCTCTGATCTAGCTTGAACATTTTTTTACAGGAAAGCGAGGGGAAGACAAAAACTGTTAGTAAGTTTGACCTAACATCCTTAGAAAAAATGGATACTTTCCAAAGTCCTAAATGCTATAGGGAGTTCTCATGAACGGATATTGAAGATAGGAAACATTAGAAGGTAGAATGATCAACGGCACCATAAAAACATTAGATACTTAGATAATCATATGCATTTCAAATTTGGTTGAAGTGTTGCAAGAGGACAGAGGAGAGGAACAGAGCAGGGGAAGAAGGGCCACATGAAGGAAAACTGGAGTAAGAGCCTGTGCAAGAGGGAGAAGTGAGAGGAAAAGTAACGAGTACTGAAGTGAGACTGGAGTCCCAGACCTTTTCGGGCTTCATTCCAGGAGAGCTTAGGTCTCTGCCATTCTCTGGCACACGGCCCTATGTGTCACTGGCACTCAATGAAGATATGTTAATGATGCTATTTCTTATCTGTCCATCACCCTTCAGACAAATTTCATTTCCAAACATCCCTCTCCCATCCAAGAAAATCATTAAGTTTAAATTTAGTATTATAAAATGATTGATTCAGAGCACTGTACCTATTAAAGCACAATTTAATGTGAGCGAGGACATAAAAGAATGAATTTCTGAGGTAAATCCTCTCTCAAATTACCTTCCTGACTATCAATGGGGAGAATCTGACTGAACAACAACAAAAATATTTTTTATTCCAGCAGAGAGAATAGCAAACACTTTCTACAATATATGAATAGTCTGTCATACGGCAATGCTTAACTCTTTGGAGCCACATGAAAATGCCTATTAATAAAACAATCCTAAATAAATATGCTATTTTTAGCACTAGGAACTATTCAATGTTTGCCAACAAATTTTATTTATTTATTTATTTATCATCCAGCCATGCAGAATGATAATTACCAGTTAGGATAAATGCTATATCTAAGGCCATTTGAACACAGATAAAATAAATATACAAACATTCTTCTCTGCTAATATTTATCTTGAACTAAAAAGCATTTATCACCTCCCTCACAGTGCTTCTCTGTTTCTTTACATTAGTATACTTTCATAATCTGATGACATAGGAACCTATGTTTTCTTTTGCTTGTTCTGTTTCTAGACATTTAACAACTACAAATATTTATTTACAATAAATACATGTCTTCACTTCTAACTTTTCTGTGAGTAGAGAGGAGTTTTAAATACAACTAAAGATAGCTTCTTAAGATTGGCATTTTATTTCTATATAACTACAGGATAATTTTTTTTTAATTTTTAAAATGAATTTAGCAAAACAAATGAGAGTTTGGAAAATATGCCTTAAAACCTTTTCTTAATTTACAAATTACAAAAAGAATCCTTTACATGGATGCATAAAAATGTTTTATTTTTGCTTTTCCGTTCTAATGGAAAAATCCAAATAAACTTGACCTGAGGATTGCAATGTTGTATAAGATCATTCGAAAGCATCCAGAATGGCCTAATCATTAAGAAAAACAAGGTAATTGTACTGACATTCTCCTACAGTTGATAAAATCAGTTGTCTTAAGCTAACAGAAAGACAAAATCCAGTTACTGAAATATGTAAACAAAACAGACACAGTATTAGCTTTTCATTCACAGTGACCACACTTCTACCATTTAATCTATGAGCCCCGTGTTAGCATATAAATGGATATATGGACATTAAAATACCATCTGATATAAAATTAGAGACTAGTAAAACCACAGGGCATCTTTCTTAGCTTCTTCTATAATACCCAGAAAGACACAGGAAAATGGTAGGAAAAAAAACATAGCACACATAAAGCTAAGACTAATCTAAAAATATAAAATAAAATAAGAATTAGGAAAGATCCTCCATTCTATATAAAATATATGAAGTTGAATCAAGACAGCTCCTATTGATTATGCATTCTCTTTAAAAATAGAAAGTTGCTATTCTTGAGATAGCCATGTCATATTCTTAGTCCCTGTAAACAATCCCACACTTCAATTGTTCTATGACTATGTTTCTCTAAGAAAACATCCTCCCCTCCTGGCTGGTGTGGCTCAGTGCCGGCCTGTGAACCAAAGGGCCACTGGTTTGATTCCCAGTCAGGGCACATGCCTGGGTTGCAGGCCAGGTCCTCATTAGTGGGCACATGAAGGGCAACCACTCTCCCTCTCTTTCTCCTTCCCTTCCCCTCTGTCTAAAAATTAATAAATAAAATCTTTAAAAAAAAATGAGAGAGAAAACGTCCTCCAGTTGGCATATGTGTGTGACCGGGGCTGGTGGTGCGGTGATGATCAGCATCCAACTGTGCTGGGGGAGATGAAATTCTTTGTGATGTAGCTGGGGCAAAAATATTAAAAATGAACCAAATCAAAATGAGTTCTATTATAGCTCAGCTAGGAATGTTGTCAAACCAAAAGAACAGATAACACAAATAAGGGTTTTAAAATTTAGGAGTGTGCATTTTTAAAAAATATAGAAGTAGATGGCTACTGGCATCAGCCACTCAACAATTCAGTCAGGGACTAGGACCCCCACCTTTTGTTTTTCCTTCTACTTCATGAACTTTGACTTAGGCACTAAACTCTTTTAGTTTCTTTCCCATCACATTTGTATCCAAGAAAGAAATTAAAGGGAAATGACAAAGGGATCTTTGGTAAGAAATGTATATGTTTTACTTCGGTGATTGCATGGACCAGAACCAAATCACATTGCCATTCCTATTTGCATGAAAAGCTGGACTTTGAGTGGTTTATTTATTTATTTATTTACTTACTTACTTACTTACTTATTTTTTATTGTTGTTCAAGGACAGTTGTCTCCATTTTCCACCCACTGCTCTCCCCCACCCCACCGACCCCCACCTCCCACCCTCACTCCTACCCCCGACCCTCACTCCTACCCCCCATTGGCTTTTTCTCTTGTTCCTTGACAACCCTTTCCCTTCTTTCCCCTGTTATCGCCCTTCCCCCTCCCCTCTGGTTACTGTCAGTTTGTTCTTTATTTCAATGTCTCTGGTGCTATTTTGCTTGCTTGTTTGTTTGTTTCTTTTTAATTTGTGTTTTTAATTTAGCCTCCGTGGTGGGAGGTTGCAAGGGAGAAGTTTTAATATCCATTCTACTATGACTGCCAGAGGATATCCCACTGACTCCCTAAACATCCCAGATGCACTTCCAAACACACTCGGCTGTCCCATTAGCTAGTTTCCATATTCTAACTAAAAGCCTGTGTCTCTGTGTTTTCTTCTCCATGGGGTTCAGATGTTACACCTCATGTTCCAGAGAGCTATGTGCCTATATATAAGCTAAAAGGCAATTTATTTGCTTCAGAAATAGTCAATGTATATAATGGGGAGGGCAGGTGATAAATGCAATAAAACTCCCCTTTGGAAAAAAAGAGGTAGACTAAAAACATAAAGCGGACACTGATCCGTGACTCACATAGAATCTAGCTGGTCAAAACAGAGACCTCTTTTGTTTTTACAGAAAGTGGTGTCTCATTTGGCTAAATGCCAGTCCCTGGTTCTATCTTTGAGTATCTTCCTTATCCATGGCCTTCCATAGTTTCTAATTCTGCCATGTGGGAGGACTTTTTAAATAATAGATATTGTTTTTTCACTTATTTTACTGTGAAATATGTCACACATACAGAAGAGAGTGCCTTAGATTTATATGAAATTTTAAGTATGTTAGTAAAATAAGCAGTTGCAGAAGCAGTTATCCATCATCCAGTTCACTATATAGACAAATACCACTAACTTTAAAGCCTTCTGTGAGCTACCCAGAAAAGACATTATTTTTCCTTCTGAAAACATTGTCTATGCTAAAATTGCTATTAATTGTCCCTTTGCTTTTTATGTTGTTGTTTCAAAAGTTTCACCACATTTGTATATGTGAAAAATGTTATATTGATATATTTTGCATGTTTTTGACTTATATGAATGGAATCAATACTCCACATTTTTGTTACTGGCTTTTTTCACTCAACATTAATTTTTAGATCCATCTATATTGATGAGCTTAGCACTAATTTGTTTTCTCTGATATAAGTGCCAAAACATATTTATCCAGTCTCCCAATGATGAGACTGCTTTTTTTCCCCTTTTCAGCTTGTACTATTGCAAGTAATACTGCCATGTGCATATTCATGCATGCACCATGGTACACATGTACAATCACTTCTCTATATGTCTAGGAATAAAACTGCTCAGTTTAAGGTGTACACATTTTCATATTTACTGTTTTCTAAATTGGTTATAACAATTTACACTACCACCTGTAAAATCTATGCATTTAGACTTTTCCATATTCATTAACACAATCTCATGAGATATGATTAATATATATTCTTCTGATTACTAATAAGAAAGAGTATTTTTTACATATTTTTAGAAATTCATGTTTTTTCCTGTTCTTGTATATTTTTGTACTTTGTCCATTTTTATATTGATAGGTTTAGATGCTTTATTTTTTATTTATATGATTCATCTTTATACTCGAGATATATACTTTTTACTTCTTTTATTTTTGTTGCAAATATTTTCTCTCAGTTTAGAGGGCATTCATGATTTATTCTTTTCAAAGCTTTTAAGATATATATATAAAATGAGGAAAAAGCTCTGAATCTTTTACTTTAAAGTTTGTTCTTACAAAATTGTTCCTGTGTTCTCATTTGTGAAATTATTCCCTAACTAGATGTCATCACAAATTCCCCTGTGAAGTTTTATCTTTTGTGTTTAAGTATTAATCTCATATGAGGTATAAACTTGGGACCCAATCATGTGTTTCTATATAGTATGCCAGTAAATGAAGATCACTCAAATTAGAACAGAGGTTTTCTATTCAGTGCTTGCTAGAGCGGGGGAGTCCACCGCCATCACTTGCATTGGCAGAAGCTGAAAGACAGGCTGGTGAGTGGGAAAAGCTTAACCATAAATGAAAATCCAGGCTTTGGGTACGTGCTCTGATTGGAGGTTGTTAAAGACAAACTAACTGTAAGTGGGATGGGCTACCAAGTACAAGTGGTTGTTTAGGGGAGCATATTTGCCATTCTTGGCATCAGGGGTAAAATATATGGAAGCTTCACCAATTGCTGCAGAGATTGTGGCTTGACCTCTCACCTGGTAGCTTCAGAGGCTGTGAGTCAAAGTTTTATTGTTATATATGGTCTGACCATTGCCCTTTTGAATATTCAGTCTCAGTAAATAACTCATTTTTCCTGCACCATTTGTTGAAAGCTCCCCTATCTTTTCCTGGCTGATCTATGTACACATCTCTTGTGATATCTCAGATTATCATACATAAAGTTGGTCCAAAAAAAGTCCAGCCATTGTTAATATAATAAAAACCATTTGTGTTACATCAATGTAACCAGGCAGCCAAGGATAATGGTCTGTAATGCACATGGGTGAGCAATGACAATTTCACTGTATTAGTCAGTGAGGGTGGTAAATGTCATTGAGCGAACATGTGTGATCGTTGCATTCAAAATGACTGAGCAAGTAGAGAACAAATTTTGCTTTAAGCTTGAACATTCCTCCATGAAAACTATTCAGATAATTCAGAAGGCCGCAGCTATGGGCAGCTGGTGATTGGCAGCTTCATCATGACAACACATGCATTCATGCATCATGTCTTATACAGAGATTTTCGGCAAAACATCAAATCACCCAGGTGACTCAGCCCCACTACATCCCAGATTTGGCATCCTGCTACTTCTAGCTTTTCTCAAAACTAAAATCATCTTTGAAAGGGAAGAAATTTCAGACCATCGATGAGATTCAGGAAAATATGAGAGGACAGCAAATGGCATTGGGAGAACTGTGTGAGGTCCCAAGGTGCCTACTCTGAAGGGGACTGAGGCATCATTGTCTTCTGTACAGTGTTTCTTATATCATGTATCTTCTTCAAAAAATGTCTCTATTTTTCATATTACATGGCTGGATACCTTTTGGACAGACCTCGTGTGTGTGAGTTTACTCAGCTGTGTTTCATCGGTCTATTTATCCACTTCTGGCTAGTGGAATGGTGACTTAATTAGCATTGCTTTATAATAACATTTGCCACGTAAGAAGTCCCACCCTCTCTTTGTTTTTCTTCAAGATGATCTTAGCTGTTCTTGATCTTATCTTTCAATGTAAATTTTAGGATCAATTTTAAGATTCATGCAATTAATAGAATTTTATAGAAAATAAAAGGTATTGTGTCTTCCTACTAATATTATTTTGTACCTATCTACCTACTTAAATTTTTTAATATCTTAAAATAGTTTTAAATCAATGATTAACTCTAATGTAATTTATATGCTTTATTGCTGTAGTGAATATATTTTAACTAAGTTTTCTGTGTTTGCTAGAGTGCAAGAATGAGATTTATTTGTGTGTATTCACCTTACATCTAGTATAATTGCTAAAGTGTAGCTTTATTTTGTATATTTATTAAATAGTTTTGTATATCTATATAATCATATACATATGAATAACATAATTATTTACCCTTTTAAATCATATGGATTTTAATTTGACTTTCTTCTTGTGTTATATAAGACCTTTAATAAAATAATAAACAAAATATTAATGATGGGCTTCTTTGTACCATTGGGATTTAAAATTGGATTTAGAATTCATTTAACAGCTTTTAATTAAGCATATTGTTTTCTATATGTTTTTGTAGATATTATTTATTAAAAGAAGTTAGGTTATCTTCTATTCTAGCATGGTTTTTATAAATATTAGTTGGGATTATCAAATTATTTTTCTATTGAAATAAACAGTTTTATTTGGCTTATTATATTAGTGTATTTTCTAATAACAAATCAAAATAGCTACTCTGATGTAAGTACATCTAAGTTAGTGTCATTTTATAAATTGCTGAGTTCAGTTGCATTTTGTATTTTTACAATATATTTACTGAGATTGATATGTACTTGTATTATTTTGTTTTGTTTTGTTTGATATCAAGAATATATTAGCTTCATATATAAATTGCAGAGTGACTCCTCTTTTCTCTCTCTGAAATATTTAGGTTTCTTTGTTGGCACATTATGTAAACTTTTATGATGTGGTATTTTCTTTGTGGGAATACTTTGAATTACTGGTTCAATTTTCTAACTGTTTAAAGGATCATTTGGGAATTTTTATTCTACTAGGAATAAGCCATTTGACTATAATATTATTTTACTCTTAAAAATTTCTTCTACACTCACTGTAATAATATCATTTCTTAGGTATACCAACCAGCCACTGTCATTCTCCCTGGGTTTCATGAGCTGCATATAATAAGCATTGTTTCTGACCAAAGGATTTTTCTCATAGCAAAAGAAGTAATCGGTGTAATTTAGAGGTCCTACCATACACTCCATCACCCAAAAATAGCTTGACTTAGAAGCCAACAACAAAATATGACAATTCTAGGTAGGAGGAAAACCTTGTGAGTTTGGCATTCTCTTATAAAACATGGAGTCTATTACCTGAACCAGACACCATTCACTGGAATTCTTTCTCCAATGAAAAGAGAGTACAGAGGTCTAGAAATCAAGAAGAGAAAGCTGGAAATCAAGGAGAAGGAGCTAGAAAATAATAACCCCTCTCAAATTTTTGCTTCTCATCCTCAAGATTTTGGTCCTCTGCACTGGCTTGGGCTCCTATCAGGTGACTGGACAATGGCTTCATTGACTTGGAAATTAAGATGCCACGTTGTCATTGAATCCTCTTGTCACTGAATTTATGCACAATAGAGGATGACAGTATTACCTGGGGATACTAATTCTGATTATTAAATAGAAATAGAGCTGTTGCTGAAGTAGGATGTGTAAAAGACAGGATTTCCTCTGAGACGCCTCCTAATACTACCACATACATTGAAAACAGTTCGTGATCATAGCAAATCAAGGCAGGTATGTGTACTAAGAGCTCTCTTTCCCCCAAAGGATCTGTAATAGTTTGGGGCCAGAAAAGAACTTAATCAGTGAAAGTATGAACTGAAAAGACATTGAACTTGAATTAGGTAACAAAGAAAAGAAACAAGGTCTGTAATAGATTCCCATATCATATTATTTGATCAATAGTAAAAACGCATGCATTTATCTCTTTAACCTAATTTTATCTGTTTTTCTCACCCTTTATACTGCTATATTTTTTAAAGTGTGCTGGTTATAATTAAAATCAAGGCGGGATAACGATGGGACCAGAAGAGAAATTAGCATCAACCAGAGACATATTTAATGACTTCAGGGACACTGTGCCCAATACAATGTATTGTTGAATTGCAAATAATTCTAAAATGTGTTGTTAAATTTAAAAATCCAAATATTTTAAACACCTATATTTATTAATCATGTGTATAAATATATTTTCATAAAAAACTAGAGCAATATATACTCATGTGTTAGCAGTGTTAGAATTTGGGAGGACTTATGTCAATTTTCTTATAGTTCATAGTCTTTTCTAATTGTTCTGTAAAAATCATAAATTATTTGTATAAAAATACAATAAGAGAAGAATTAGTAACATAGCTACAAACTTAAATTTTGAAACCATTGATTATGTTACCTTTGAACATGAAATATGCATGAAATGTTAATTTGTGAAAAAATAGGTTTGTATTGTTATTACCATTATAAATTCAAAGTGTTTTAAGTTAAACTATTTTAATAAACTAGAAAGATATACATGAACATGTTAACAGTTAACACTAAGTCATTTTTCTGTACTGTAGGACAGTACATAGGAATGGTATTTTGTGAGTATGTGTGCTGTTCTGTTTTATGAATGTCTGATCAGGGTTATATATTACTTTGTAATATTAGAACAGATCATTACTATTAATGAGGTTTTTCTCAGAAATAAGTTCTTTTATTAAGTTATATGAATAAGGTCTTGAATTCAGATTAGATATTTTTACTGGGAATAATGCATCCTTGGTTATGAATAATTTAAAATGAACAAGTGCTACTGCTTTTTCCCTTTCTATAACAGGAATAACTAAAACTTACGTGAAACATCTGTATTGTGCACAGCATAAGCTCCAAATTAAATATAATTATAATCACAAATATTTCTGTCACTGTATTAATTATAAGAAGGGACTTGGGTGTTCATGTATTTTACTATACCACATAAAATTGAAAGTAATGCTTTTTAGTTTTCCCTAATCACTATGCTGCACACCTGAAACTAATACAAAATAATATTGAATGTAAACTTTAACTGAAAAAAAAAATAGTGCTAAAAAATACTAACTGTCATCTGGGGAATGCTTTTAGGGGATTGTAATCTTTTCACTAGTGGAGGGTCTTTCCTGCACTGATGGCTGTTGATGGATTAGGGTGGTGCTTTCAGACCTTGAGGGGCTGTAGCAACTCATTGAAATAAAACAACAGCGAAGCCTACCAAATCGATTGATTTCTCTTCATGAATATTTTCTCTGTTGCATGCAATGCTGTTTGATAGGATTTTACCCAGTGTGTGTGTGTGGGTGGGTGGGTGGGCGGGTGGGTGTGGGTGTGTGTGTGTGTGTCTGTGTGTGTGTTTTAAATAGGAGTCAGTTGTCTGAAACTCTGCCACTACTTCACCAACTATTTTTATGTAATATTCTAACCCTTTGTCATCATTTCAACAATCTTCTTTGTAGCATTTTTCCAGCAGGTTTTCATCTGAAAAAACCACCTTATTAGCTCATCCATAAGAAGCAACTCATTTGTTAATCAATCATCAGTCATTCAATCAATTTATATATCTATCTTATATATTTCTATATGGGAAATTTAGGCTCCTTATGAATGATTTTTCTGATTTGAAAAGGACAATTCTATTGATATACCAATTCAATTTTTCTAATGGCTTTCTTTAGTATTACTATTTTAAACTTCCATCACAACTGAATAAGATTTCTTTTTAAAACAACCCATCTTTGTCATCAGTATTTATTGTTTTTAAAATTCTATTCTAAAAAAATTACTAATACCAAATAAATTAGGAAGTGAATAAACAGTATTCATATTTTATAATCTCAAAATGTCAGTAGTACATATTGAAATGAATTTAACATCACGTTTCAGTTTAATCCTTTTCTTTGGTTTTATTAAAGAATGAAATGATGGTCAAACTGTTGTACTATCATTATTATTTTTGAGGAGTTATATTATTATAAATACATGACTTTTTCAAGTTTACTTACCTAAATAATGATAATTTGCATTTGAACAGTTTTGATATTTTCAAATTGCTCTGTTTCATGACATTAACAATAAGTTAACTTATTGTTACAGCAAAATAAAGCATGGTACTGCAAAATAAAGATGAAGAGATTAAGTAAGTAAGTTATTTTTCATATGTTTATTTGGATTTGCATAGATACGGTATGCCTTGTGGAAAACAGGCAATACCGGGAAGTAAGAAAGAGCTCATTAGTTGGTATCCGTGGGAACTGCTTAATGCCTAGGATATCGTCACCTTATAATTTCAGACTCTGCTAATATTATGTATATTCTTCTAATTATTAGTTAAAACTATCATTTTGTATTTAATCTCTTTCCTGCCAGGAGAAGCCATTTCTTCTCTGAACTTGAAGACTTTATCTCATTCACATATCCTGAGACAAGCTCTTGCTCAGAAATGCAATAAGCTTACGGAAAGGCCCTCAATAAAGAAGGCCTTGCCTAACAATGACTTTCACTGCTCAAACTGCTTATGTTTTCACCTACCTTACATGCATACTTGGATGACATTTCCCCTAATTCAAATCACCTGAGTCTTCAACATTGGGTTAGGCTGGTATTTTCTACCAGGAGAAAGGCAGCTTGGGAGCTGAGTTAAGAAATCCTCTGAGTGTGTTGGGTTAAGTGTGAGCATGAGCTTGGGGAAAAGAGCAACTCTTTTCTGTCCCCCCTTGACCTTCCACAAACACCACTGTGAGTAATTCTCCTTCTTAATCTGCATCTATCAGTTCAAGTCAAATAGATAGATGGCCACAGTGTATGCATCTCTCAGATAATGCAAATATAAGTAACTAAGAGTGGATTATATTTTAATATCTTATATTATAAGTAAAATAATTTAAAATAATGTTTATATTTTGCTGGTAGGAGAAAACTGATAGTATCAAACAAACATGCTTATTTATGAGCATGAACAGAGCAATTTATTTGAGAATTTGTGTGAGTTGAAATATTACAGCCTATATCCTTAGACACAGATATCATTATACATGCAGATTTGTTCAGATATTAAAGTAATATAATATAATTATAGCTTCTCAAGTGATCCTTATTAGGACATAAGTGCTGTACTATTGCCCTATGATTAAACTTCACATTTTTCTTATTATATTGGGGAAAGAAGTCACATAATTATTTTTTAGTAGGACACTTCCATTTTTATTTATCAATATTATTTTGGTAGGATATTTTTGTTTTTTATAAATATTTATACAATAAACTATTATTTTATACATTTATCAGTCTATTACACCATCTACTAAAAGACAATTACTCTCCCAACTTTTGCATATAAAAATAAAAATTAGTTGTTTTTATTTTAGAGCTTGTTTATTTTGTGATCCTAATGGTTTTGCAAAATAATGCAAGCCATTTTCTCTCCACTTGATATCTTGAGGGTAATTTTACAAAGTGGTAAGAGGAACAATACCAGGTATTAATTAGCTCTACTATAGCCTGCATGCTGTCTAATAGACCAGACCTATTTAAAATGCTAGAAGTTTTTCTATATGCAACATGAGTTAACTAGAAACAATGGCATTTTAATTCATTTTCATATCCTTTTTTTCTCTTCTTTCTTTCAAATCCTGTTTATATTCTTTAACCTACAGTTAAGGTAATTTTGCAAAATGGTAAAAGGAACCCTACAAAGTATTAATTAGCTGTACTACATTCTGCATTCTAATAGACCAAAAACTTAGAATGCTAAAAATTTTTCTATATACAACATGAGTTAACTAGAAACAATGTCATTCAGTTCATTTTCATACTTATCTCTTTTTTCTTTCAAATCATATCTTCATTCTTCAATCTAGAGACATCATTTCTTCTTTCATCTTTCAAATCGCATTTCCAAATTAGTCCCTGCACTGAAACTCTCACTGTAAGTGTGCTTTTGATTGTTTTAAGAGCTCCTTTCTTTAAAACATTAACTCACCCCTCATCATTCCACCCTTAATTCCTGTGTTGTTGTTATTATAATTCTTAACATCCTATAGAGCCACTCTTCTATAAAACACAACGTGGGCAAAGCTGCTCTGGTATTCCCTTCTAGAAATGAGCATACTTTAAGTTCTTATTGGCAAATATTTTTTGCCAAGTAATACTTCTACAAAGTTCAGTGGGCATAGCATGTAGGCCCAGAGTGGAAAATTGAGTTCTCACTTATTATGTTATAAAAATCTAGGGTACAGAACTTCTGTCATGATCTCCTCTCTGGGCTCATGTATTACCTGTTATCATGAAGCAGAGTGGAGCGTTAGAGCAGAAATGCTAAAGACACCTGCCTCAGTTTGTATCTTAGCTCTGGCAACTTCTAGCTTATGACAGGTGAATTACTTAATCTTTCTGTGAATCAGCTACCTCACCTGTGAAAGAAAATAATAGTGCCTAATTCATGTGTCTGTGGTGAGGATTAAATGAATTTATATATACATATAAAATGCTTAGATCAGTGCCTCGCCATAGTTAAATTTACTTAAATTTTGTTAATGATGATTTGTGCATAGAAGGTGCTAAGTTAGAGTAAGGCATCCATGATGGTGACAATCCTTATATTGTTTTCACCTTTACTGAAAACTTTTAAAAAACTTTAGAAAGAGAGAATGAATTTTATGCAATTCGTATTAAATAAAGAAAAGATTGACTTAAAAGAATGGCTACCCTGACAGGATACATGAAAGGGACGACCAGCACAGGGTACAGAGAGAATCTGTGGACAACGGAGGGAAGACAAAAGAGGTGAAAAGAAGCCCCGGGAGGCATCTCCTCAGGTGCAGCCTTCTAAGGGTTTCTATACTGTAGGAGGGAGAGATTTGTGCTTAACTTCTGTTTGGGACAGGACAATGATGAAGAAACAAATGAATAGTATAAAATGATGTAAAGATTTTGAAATTTCATGACAGAATTCACTGATTTTATTTTGACTTTATTTTTATGGTTTACACTATTACAGATGTCCCCATCCCCCACCTCCAGTTGCCTCCATCAACCCTCCCCTACCCCCCCTTCTCTGGCAGCAACACACTGTTGTCTGTGTCTATGAGATATGCATATATGTTCTTTGGCTAATCTCTTCACTGAGTTTTATCTGTAGCTTATCTCTGTAATTATAAATAATCACAGTATTTGCACTCCTTATTATGTATATGTGCATATATACTGTTTAGTTATAGGTTGGTTTCATTTATTTAATTTGTAAGGTAATTAGATGGTCTTTAGTGAAAGCATTTTTTAGTGTGATTGGCTCAAGAACACTGACTAAGCACATGCATCTTCTTCCTGCTTTAACTTTCTAAGAAAGACATACAAAATATAGCTCTGGGACACAAAATGCATACTTCATGGACCCCAAAGTCTGAAGATATCTTGAAGACAAAAGGGACTATTGACTGACATTTTCATAGGAATGGGTTTGTGTGAAAAGTGAAAGCAGTTCTTGGCTTAAAAGCAGCAGATGCAAGAGCAGGAGAGATTTCTCAGGCAGCCATCAGGGTCATGGCTGAGCCACCTGGGAGAGGGACAGCCACACAGGTAACTGCACCTCGAATCAGCAGGCAACAGACAAATGGATGCCTAGGAGAGGACATGAACAATAGGCACTGCTTCCCCACGCAGAAGATTAGCTACAAATGCCTATTTCATCACACTACCATAATTGCTGGAGACACACTGCAATATGTTGAATGAGTATTTGTGGGAAGCTCTGAAACAAAGATAGGCATTCGACAAAGAATCCCCAGACATTTGAGAAAATCTAATACTGGGTCCAATAGGAGATGTACCCAAGTCAACACACATTTTAAAAGAGTTTAATTTGAAATAAAATACTATATAATTTCCTCGAGTGGATAAAATAAAATAAAATTCATGTTGATGAGGGAACTCAAGAGTTGGGAAATTTTAGCTTTAGGTAATAGTAAATAAGCCTATTAGTCAATGCATGTAAAAAGCTATTGTCTCTGGAGGTGCGTCCCACCCTGACTCCAGGCGATCACAGCAATTGGAACTTTGTGTTCCAAAAGAGACCATGAGCAATCGGGGTGGTATCTGAGCCTTTGCGTTCCAGGAAGAGACAGTGCACAGCCCAGGACACAGATAAAGAAAATCACCCAGGACACTGGACAGAGGACCCAAATAGAAAATCACCTGTCAAAGGATGTTAGGGAAAGTGCTGGACTGCAGCTTTTATCTGATTAACCTCTTTTCCGCATTCCAAATCCCTTACCTACACTTCCTCCTTACAAAAAGGTTGGCTTGAAAGAAAATGTAAGACAGTCTGTTAGGGCCCATAACCTTCTGTCTTCGCAGATGGCCGGCCATCCGAATAAAGTGCCCGTAACGATTTAATCCCTGTCTCTGCTTATTGGTTCTTGCAGTGACAGGTAGCTCAGATGCCAGCTTTTCCAGCTTCAATGTAACAAGAACAGATTGTGAAATGTACATATGCACACACAAATATTCTTCCCATAGATTTCTGCTTTCCCCAGATTCCCCCAGATAGCTCTCTCTCTCTTTCTCAGTTCAAGTTTCCAATTAAGTGTGACTATATAAGAGTGATTTTTTAAACCCCTCTATATAACAAAAATTTCTGTCCAAATCCCAACATACACATATACATACATACACCTGGGTGCTCTTCTATCCTCCTTACCTGCTCACCTCCTCACCCAGCTTGATTTTTTCTCATGAATATATCACCACTTGACTTATTATATTACTAGAATATAATTTCCATGTGGTCAAAGAGATTGTCTGTTATGTCTTTTATTGGGAGCTTCATGCTAGAAAAATCCCTGGTATGTAATATGTGCCTAATAAATATGTGTGAAAGTACCATATTTTAGTAAAACAGGTCATACAAAGGAAAGAAGCTATCATTTAAGTTTAGCTGTCCATGTTTAAAATCACTTATATACATAAGAATTGACCATTTGAGACTAGAGTATTCTTGAGATTTAAAATTACTAATAAATATTTTATACTCCAAATGTTTTTGTCAAAATTAGGTTAAAAAAGTAAATGATTCTGTATTTAAAGGCTCTTCTTAGGAGTGGGGTGTTGACTTATGGCTGTAATTTTAGATGAAGTAGAAGAGTGAGGATTGGCCTTGATGTACCTCTTATAAGTCTATCTTTCTGGTCATAATGTGAGTTCCAGGAAAGTTGGTGGCTACGATTTATTCTCCTTCACATCCCAACACCCCAGCATAGTATTTAGCCCAGGATAGGCTATCAATAAGTGTTTGGTGAATTAATGGTTAAATGAATAATCTTGTTTCCAAAAAACAAAAGTTCATTTTAAATCTCTGCTGCTGCCTGCTTTTGCCCTCACACTTTTTAACTTCTGTTGTGTTTATATGTTCCAAACTCTAAATACTTAAGCATTCAGACTTTTTAGCATATATATTATCTCTTTGAGTGGAAATTAGCTAGAGGGTAAAAAGTCTCTGCTTTTGCAAGGTGCTTTTTATCTATTTTCTAAATATCCTCAATGAGCTTAAGGCTAAGGGAGGAGAAAAACTAGCAAGCACCTCAGTAACATTTGTTCTGGGTGATAGAAATCTCCATAGGGTTCTAGGAAGTCAAAGGAGCCACAGAAATGCTTTAGAAATATGTTGATGGTGGCTAGATGTTTGCAAAGCTGAAAAGCAGTGAGGGAGCAGCTCAGTGAGCAGCAGCAGCCAGCCCTCCTTAAGGATTCTGGGAATAAGCTGCAGTAGTCAAGAGTTACAGGCAGGACACAAGGAGAGAAGATGGAGAAGCTTGGGAGCTTAGGTAACTGGAGCCTTTTAGTCACTCAGTTTTAAATAATACCCAACACACATTTATTGAGAATCTAATATATTTTAAATTCTGACAATATAGCTGTGAAGACAAATCATTGCCCTTATGGGCCTTATATGCCATTGTAAAGACAGAGCTTAAAAAAATAAAAACTGTTACAACATAATAAAAAGTAAGCACTAAGAGAAAAATAAAGCAAGTGGTAAGAGCAGTAGGCAATATCAGAGGACAGTCAGGGAAAAGGACATTTATGTAAGACCATGAAGAAGAGAGACCTGAGCCAAATAAATGTGACTGAATGTCATGGGGGGGGACATGGTAAAGGACATTCCAGGTGGGCACAAGCACAGGTGGGGAGAGAGAGTGTGTAGACTGAGTCAGAGAAGCATGAAGTCCCCCAGTGCAGTTCGCTGGTAGGAGAGAGTAATCCTGGCTTTCACAGTGGCCAGGAGGGATGACACTGACAGATGTTGAGCTGAGGAGGGGGACAATGTGACTTACATTTGACAGGGTTACATGCATGCCCAGAGAGCTAGGGGAGATTCAGGAAAGTCATGTGTCTTAAAATCAACTCAAAAAAAATGCTTTAAAGAAGGTGGTGTCATCATTTGTACCCAATGTTGTCATAGGTCAACAAAAAGTTGCCTGAGCCCTGACAGTTAGATAAAGCAAGAGTGATGACATTGCTAAATTTGCTAACTCTGCAGATTTGTTTGTTGAATGTTGGGGGCAAATGTCTAAATGGGGAAGGCATAAGAGAGAGAAAAAAATGGAAAAATATGACAAATTTCTTGTAAAATGTAGTATGGATATGCTCTTGAAGGAATTGAGGGCCGCGAAATAATTATTTGGTGTTTGTTATTTTTTTTAATTTTTGGCAGATGGTTTTATTCCAAGAGTCAGAGACATGGGAAATGGAGACTCAAGCAGCAGAGTTCCTGAGCCCATCCAAGAGGTAAGAACATGGACAAGAATGTTTTGAAAGTGTAAACTAATTTGCCCAGAGAACACTTCAAATCAAAATTTCTTATATATATGGTTTCACTTTTAAAATTTAAATTTGTGCTCAGCTGTTTTAACTCTAATAAGTTTTCTCTATACGTCATGATGCTGACAAGGGAGGTGAGATCGTTGTCTTACAATGTGGATGGTTTGCTGATGGTGCCTGCATTTCACGACCCTGGTGTCCTTCCTGATAGGTGGCAGATGCTTACAGGCTGATGGGGTGCGGTTAAGGGTTCAGACAGTGATTGTTAAATTGATTCTTTCTTTGGGCAAAGCTAATACACTCACACAGAGATGGAGGCATTGCCCTTGACCTCATTACCACTGTCTCCTAGCTTCTCTGTATATTTTTCTATTTTAGAACAGATGCATTCAGGGCTATCAACTACTTTTAGATTTTTATTACTCCCAGTGTTTCATCTTTTACCTTCTTTCAATCAAGTCTTTTCTTTCTGTTCCTTCCTCCCTTTTTTTTAGCAGTAGGACTTTGCAAAGCAGTTGCCATGGGGTTCAGAAAACCCTAACCACAAGCCCGGTCAGACTTGTCATAATGTGAACCATTACTGGTCAGCCTGAGTCTGTTCTGCCCTGAAGGACTCCCTTTGCTGGTTTAAAACTATAGGAATTTCTCTTGACCTTTGTCTTCTGGGGTTTCCCTTGGGTGCCAGAACATTTTCCTCTTAAGCCAGGGTTTCAGCAAACAGTTTGTGGGTTCACTGTGTAAATGGGCCATACTTTATGGAAGAGTTTAGGGGTGAATGGATTTTCAAAAAAATCAATTTTATGTGAGACTTTTACTCAACGGATTTAAGGCTTAAGCCTGTATGAGAAACTCTGTTATATGACAGGAGCACAGACTCAAATAATTGCAGGGACCAGACAGATACATAAATAATGAAACTGGCTGGTATATGACAACAAGGAGCTGTAGAACCTTGAGAAAGAGAGAGTGCCTACCCTCCCAATTTCAGAGGTCAGAGTGAAAATGGGGTGCTAGGAAGAAGGAACAGAAATATGTACTTTAAAATTCATGGAGAGAGAACTGACATTCATTGTTGGAGCTAAGAGTAGAATACAGCACGGGAGTGATAAGAATATAAAATGGTAGATGAAGAACACAAGGTATAACCAGGTCAGTAGCCATGGGGTGGGAAGTGGGAGTTTTAAAATAAGATTGGCATCATGATTCATTCGGCATGTGAATTCATCTCTATAAAATGTTTGGGAGTCTGAGGCCCGCCTTCTATGGACATACTTGTTTCTTTCTTATAGATTAGGAGTTGACAAACATTTTTTTAAAGAGCCAGATAGTCAGTGTTTAGGCTATGTGGGCCCTACGTTCTCTGTTGCAACTACTCAACTATTAAGAAAAAGTGTAAATAAATAAATATGGTTATCTTCCAATAAAGCCCTACTAATCAAAGTGGGTGGTAGATCAGATTCGGTTCATGGACTGCACTTGGCTGATCCCTGTCATAAATGATGAAGTTGCTACTATTTCAAGAAATTCTGACAATCATGTAATGATTAATTTGTTTTTCTATGTATTTAAAGTTACTATTTCTGCATATTTAATTGGATATTTTCAGAATTCTTAAGATATTCATAACTACAAATAAACCTTCAAATTTTTACTGATTTTCATCATGTATTCACTTATTTTTTCACCCTATAAATACTTATTGGGCTTTTATTTTACACCCGTCTAATTTTTGACACGAGGAATATAGGAACAAACAAGATAGATACAGTTCTTGATGTCAAAGATACTTAGAGTTTATTGGAATTGTGACTTAATTTGACATGAAAGATGACATTTTGGGTCAATCCCGTTGGAAAGTGTGGAAAGTATCTGCAAAGCTTTTCCCTGGCATTCAGTAAATAACATAAAATGAGCAAACTACAGAAGTGAAGGAGGCGAGTGTAAGTGGAAATTGTTTCTGCCGTACACTTCTCATTGGCTCTTGGGAGGCGTAATTGCGCACTCAGCCCCTGAGCAGCGGGAATGGTCGTTCACGCCTTCTGGTTTTCTCGTGGTGCTGGTACAGCATGGAGGAGAGATGGACTCTCTGTCACTAAGAACTTTGCAGTTTCTTTCTGGCCATTTTATTCTCACAGAAAATTCCATTATGATAGAATGGGGAGAGATGTTCTAAAATGTGATTAAAATAAGGATTGTTCTTGGGATGTGATTGCCAAATATTTTTTTTTAAAGCTGTGATAATGGTTTCTTGCCATGGTTTGAAAGTAAAGAATAAATGGGTTAAAATGCTTGATAGATCCCGTGATATCAAGTTCAAGAGCTGAAGTCTAAAGTGCCCCATAAAGCATTCCATAGTAAAAGTGATGATAGTTATAGTCAAATAAAATAGGTTGGTAGCAAAGTGAAGATTTACAGCAACTTCTCAAACAATATAATAGCAAAAAAAGTGGGATGGATTTTTTTTTTCTATATGATAGTTCAGCAGCCCACAATTCTTCCTTGTGCTCTTTTCAAAAATAAATCTTTCACAGTTCTTAAATGTGCCACTTCCTCATTCTAACTGTGCAGCATTATAGTTTGAGATAAACAAGAACCCTGAAGGCAAATACTTTTCAAAGTTTTTAGATCTAGTGTGAGAGTATAATCCTTGTGAATGTCATTTATGTTATATTTCTATCATGGTATCGTTCATTTACGAACAGCCTCTGATCTTGATGCATTTTGCAATGAAGGAATAGTTGTGCAACAGATGCGCTTGGAGAATGAGGGAAGACACGATGGGATGGAAATAGAGTGGTTGCCTGTGGGTAAAAAAGCACAGTGAAAGCTAACACTGTCTCCATTGAGTAGGTACTTTTTATACTATATATTTTACATATAGATATTAAAAGATTACTAAACACATCAATGAAAGAAACCTTTCTTTCTACTTGGTTTACTATCTGACAACTTGGGACCCTGCCTGGGTGATATAATTAGATCCTTTAGATGGGATAAGATAAAACCCGATTACTTTGCTTTCTGGAATAAAATAGCAGTTTAGTTATTTAATTCATTATTAATCTTTTTACTTTTCAGTTTCTTTAAATAATTGTTGAAGCATGTGATGAGAGTTTTAATCTATCTCATCATATAACAACATATATTAATATATTAATTAATATTTTAAGGTTATGTATATATTACCTGGTACATACTAGGAGTTTAACAATTTAGTCTTTGAAACAAGAAATCAAGGGATGAAAATTTAAGCTCTAATTTAATGTGAAGGCAAGGAACATTTTTGGAGTAGATCATTGCCATCCCATTACCAATTCTTAGGAAAGGATGTATTTCATATTAGCAACAATTCAACCAAAGAATTTTTCATGAGGCTTGACCATTGAAAATATTTTCTGCACTAAATATTATGAAGTTCCACTTTAAATGGATTCTGAATGCATGTGAGACTTCAACATTTTTGTAACTTTGTTTGATGACTTCGCATATACTTTTAAGTTATGTTTTGCTGATTATTTTCATTGGTATTAATATGACATCCTCAGGCAGTAAAAGTGTGTGCCATGATTCTAACAGGGTTTGAAAATATGTGTATACTTTTTGCTCTGATAAGCAAGATTTGAAGGAACACTAAGATCTTTATCATACACCTAATTTTAAATGTAGTTTTTGAAACACTGATTCATTTTTTCCACTTTAATTCTTTGAATGTACACTAGATTTCATCACCAGAAATACATATGGAGACGAATAATGAGCAAAATATCCAAATCCTTAATTAGTTCCTCTAATGGAAATGTTTTTCAGACACCTGGAAAGTATTTTCCTTGAAGTATTATGCCTGACATTTCAGCAAGCACGCAGAGGAGTAAGATGCTATTTGTTCCCTGTGGAAGAAACATAGCACATGAATAAAAAGTGATGTTACAGGGCAAATGATAAATACTCTGGGAGAGAAACAATTTAGTGGTATGGAAATTCAGTGGAGTAAGCAATTATAGTTTTATTAGGTGGGAGATGGATCAGAAGTGTTTTATAAAAAAAAAAAAATGTGGCATTTGAAATGACCTTGATAATGAGTGGGACTTAAGAAAACAAACAAACAGCCAAGAGATTCCTATGCAAGAGATGAAAAAGAATGGGCTGTGTTCAGAAATTTATATAACATGTAAGGTACTGGTGATAGATATGTGGGAGGGTGGAGGAAGATTAGGCATAAGATGTAGACAGGAGAAACTGTGGATAGATCTTGATGTATAGTCTGAACTTAATTCTTTGTCAATTAAGCAATATCTTATTTAATGGTGGATTTATATAATGAAAGCTGTGACTTTGCAACAGTGTTTTGGCTGGTGTGTTTTGGGTATATTAAATGCATCTTTGGAAAGAAGATGCTGATGGAGAGTTCACCTTCACAGAGGATGTTTGAAGAACTAGGCTGGTTTCAGAGATGGTAACAATTAACTGCTGTCTAGTGTCTGGGCCTTTGCCTACTAATCACAGGAAAAACAGAAGTTTTATTGCATCAGAGCTGATCTTTTATATATGTAAATGAAAACATGTCAGTCTCTTTCAATGGACATTTATTTCTCTTCAAGGGGAAAAATCAGAATCTCTCAACTGGCTGATAAGACCCTGAACAAAATCTCACATGGCTCAGAAAATCCTGAGTATTTAGGTTTCTATTGATTTTCAGACTTTCAACTCAGAGTACGTAGCTCATTTCCATCTGTGCTCTAGTCAAATCAGACAAAGGTGCCACGGGGCTCTCCTTGGAACAACATTTCCCCTCAATCCACTTCCCTTAATGACTTTCTACTCTTCTGACACCTCAGATTCATAGCGACTTCGTCAACAAAGACTTCCCTCAATTCTAACCATGTTGTTTCCCTATTAAGTATTCTCTTATGTCTATGCCCTTCTCATTGGTAATGCTCATTCCAGTCAAAATTTAACATTTATTTGTCTGGTTTTTTATTAATATCCCTCTTTCAATAAAGACAAACACTCACACACACACTAATATTTTCAATACTTGGAAAATGTTGGACTTTAAGGAGCACACTTTTTGTGTCTCTTGCATATCTTTCAACCAGAAAGCAAAAAAAGTTCTATAGTGAATGGATAGGTCTGGCTCAAAGTCTGGCCTTTGTTGCAGATGATGAAGGTGACAGAGATGGTCCATTTGAAGGGCTGCAATGGTTTTGCCTCCTTGCGGGCAATAACAAACCTACTGTCTCAGATTCTCCAGGTGCGTTAGTGGGTGTCCACAAAACTCTCCTAAACAAAATGCAAACTTCAATTTTTCTTTTTTTTAGCTGTCTTCTTTGGCATGTTAAATATTTCCTCTTAGAAAAAAAAATGATTTTGAATTTTGTTCATTCAGTTGGTTCAAAAAATGTTCCTGTGATCAATCAAATAATAGTGTCTAAATAGTTTATTTTTTTCCAGAGGAAGATCATGATGTGGTGTTTTAAGCTGCTACCAAATATAAATACATGGAGTTTGGAGTTATTTTACATTGCTGAATATGAAAGAAAATCTGTGAAGTACTGTAAAAAGTATAAAATACATGTAAATAATTTCATAATTTTAATTAAATGAAATCCTATTAGATCTAGGTATAATATACAAATACAAAGTTGAGAATGAGACCACAATAAGTCATTGTTATTAATTATGCTAAGTGTTGCACCTGGCATTTCCTAACCATGATGTTGAGAATGCAACATTAGAGAGATAATAATAATTTCAATGTATACATATATAAACTATTACACTTAGAAGATGACAAAGAAAAATATGTAAAACATAAGGATGGCATGGATTGGACTGTTAACTGTCAGCTAAAACTTTTGTCTCAAACGTTGCTGTCTAGCAGCAAATTTTACATTCCAGAGGTGAACTAGTCAAAAATGGATAAATTTCATGCTTCACATAAACTACAGTGATGGTTTCAGAGATCTAGAGAAAAGTCATATAACATTCTGAGATACACTTAGCAGATGAGAGAAATGATATACTAAAGGCATCAATTGAACTGCAAGTTGTATGTGGAGCAGCATAAAACATTGGCTTGGAATTTGATGTGCCAAAAATATGAACTTAAATATAATAATGAATAAATCTCAGAGCCATTTTTTCTCAAAAGCAATCCTACATTTTTCACCAAGAGAAATTATAGATCAGTCTGTGACTTCTTTAGAAAGATATAACAAGATTCTTTAATTCTCAGATCTGATAGACCAGCAAATCATATAGAGAAAAAAAAAATCCATGCAAAGTTGGCAGGTTATTAAAGGAAATAATTTTGCATGGTAAAGAGAAAATTAACTTTAAGATAAATTTAACATATTTTTATTTCCAGAAAAAAAGACCACAAAAAAAAAAGAAAAAAATTAACTACAGAACCTATAACGATGAAAATTTTATTCTTACCAACTTGATTTCAGACATGCTCAAAAGTATAGAATGATATGGCATATAGAATCCTACAAAAAAAAATGTGTACCCATATTTTTAGACCTCTGTGTCTAGAGCACTGTCTAGAAGTTACATTTTCATTCAGTGAAATTTACTGCTAAATTTCATAGGGACACATAAAAGGTGAAAAGATTTGATTTGCCTGCATCTTATTCCCACAGTCTGGGATGGGTGGGGTGGCTATGCTCACACAATGTCCAACATTCAGATTTAAGCTAAGGATATTAACTCCATCTGTCAAGTATTTTCAAGCATCTAAATTTTGGGGTTTCAGTAAGCCAAACATTTTAATTAATAGAATGACTCATTTTTGAGCTGGCTCTGTTTTTGTCATTTTGTGTTAATCAAAAGTTTTCAAACTATGGCTTATGGGTGAAACAAGGTCAATAGGTTAGATCTGACCTGCCTCTTAATTTTGTGAATAAAGTTTTATTGGAATGCAGCCATGCCTATTCACATAGACATTATTTATGGTTGCTTTCTTTCTACGATAGCAGAATTAGATATTTGCACTAGAAACCATATGACCCATGAAGATGAAAGTATATGGCTCCTTATGGAAACAGTTTACAATCCCATGTTCTACATATAGCGAATTGCAAATATATTGTTGGAGTCTCATAAGAAATAAAATGAAGTAATGCAGACAGTTAGGTCCTTTGTTAAAATTTGAAATTCCTCTGGCCAGGGTAACAGAGATAAATAATCACATTTAAAACAGTAATAAAAGAACATGTATGAATGGTCCATGAACATGGACAACAGAGTGGGAATTGACTGTGGGAGAGGGGGGCGGGGTAGGATGGGTGGTGGAGGGCAAAGGGGGAAAAATTGAGACAACTGTAATAGAATAAATATGATTTAAAAATAAATTTAAATTTAAAAAACAGTCATAAAAGACAACCAGGGATTGGTGTGTTGGTAGTGAAGAGAAATAAACTATTATTTAGGGAGATACTTCAAAATAGACACTCCTGAAAACTCAGAGAAACAAAAGTGGTTCAGACCAGGTATAGCTTTATCTGACCCCTTATCTAAGAGATAAAAAGAAGACAAAACTCAGTTTCTTCTGCTCATTCTTAGGCCTCAGGCCAATTCAGTAGTGCTCGCGAATGTGTAATTGTCTTGAGAAACAAGTGAGAAGGAGGCTCTGAGTCCTACCCTTCCAGGTGGAACATCTCCTCACTCTCTGGATCCCACAGAAAAAGTGGTTGATATGGGGGTTATGAGGATTCTGGGTGATTCATGCTATCTTAATCAATTTAGTAACCAAATTTAAGTGATCATGTAGCAATCTAATCAATTATTTATTGATTTGCAGTTATAATAAAAAGAGAAAGAAACAGATTAACTAGAAAATGATTGATTTGTTTTATGTCCACAGAGAAGCGATAATCTCTTCAGCAATTTTTTAAACATAATTCACAGAATTGCCTGCTTGCAGTCATAATGCAAACATGATAAAAATGTTCTGCAATCTCAATTTTCAAACTACCCGGAGGAAAACAAAGGCAACTTTGTCAATGGATATATTATAAATATCATTTTAAGTAAAAATAGTGGAATTAGTTTGCATTTAAATAATGATTACACATATATATATATTTATATGTGTGCCTTTGGACAACATTTTGACTTTTTGAATGCTATATGCAGAATGGCAAATAAAATTTTTTTGTGATAGAAAACAAAAGCATTAAGAGTTAAGACAAAATGAGACACAAACAAATTGGCTAAATTTTTTTGTCTCACCCCGATAAAGCAACATTTGATAGTGTCAGGAATATGGTTCTGGCTCAGATTTTTATTCAAGATTAAAGTGCTCTTTCTCCCTTTAATGTGTATGGAAGGAAGGCTGACAGGTGGCAGATGTCAGACCTTTCAAGAAACTGCTCTAATCTGAAAAGAACACCTCTGCCAAAGTCACATCCTCTTCCCAGGGCAGTCCCCAGCCAATAACTGGTCAATAAGTTTTATAAAGGACTGTGTACCCATTGTCCTAACTTGAAACAACTCTGAAGGTCTTCAGAGTTCCATGCAAGTTTGGCTGATGCCTTACTGTGACTGCTCCACAATCTACTCTACCCCTCTGTCTAATCTTGCTTCCTGCTCTTCCCCAAAGTGTTAGTCCCAAGAGCACTCTTAAGTTACCATCCAACATGCTAATTTCCAATTCAGTCCTGCTTCTGATTAAGGTCTGTAGTCAAATTGGTCTAAGAAAGTGAATGTTTAGATGAAATTTTGGTGACAGAGTGCACAAATGCTACTGGCAATGAACAATTCATCATGGTGGTAGGTGGAGAACAGATTCTCCCTGGCTCTTAGCTGCCTAATGTACCCTGGTAGAGACAGAGTGACAAATGTGAATTTATCATGTGACCAACATATGCTTGGTTCTGTTGCACTGATGTAATCATGAAATAAAAGAGATCAGATGAAATTCATTGTAAGATGGAAATTGTGCATCTGTGATTCTGCATGTGCTGAACCAGAAACCATAAGTATGTCACACAAGCAAGTTGCCAGACTCCATGTAGTACACACTGTTGAGTCAGCACCTCTCCCTCATCTCACTTCTATGCCCACATGGTAGCTTCCTTAAGAACATATGATGGAGGTGAAAAACAAGGCCATGCTGATTCTTGAATAAGGGTGCTCAGTACAAGTGACAACAAGCTGGAAATATTTTGCAGCTAGTAATCTACTTTGTGTTAAATAGAAATGACCCAAATCAATAGAGGTTCATGGACACTGAAAGATGACTTGGAGAGTAGTCAGAGGCTGAATAAATGTGTTGACAAGCTTGTCAGAAACTGAAAAGAGGGACATCAGTGAAGACGTTTATGTAACTATAGAAGTAGGCACAAAGTATAAAAATCTTTATATCTGGAGCTAACGCCATGGTGAGTATCTACCATGGCAAGGATACTAAATAGCCGAGTGGAGGTTCCATGGCTGGTTGACATCATGGAATCTGTCAACTATTATTCTTTTCTCCCTCAGTTCTGGCATAATGAATAAATGAACAGAAGAGTCATGGTGGCCCTACTGCATGGATTCCTGCTTACCCATCTGGCATAGATACCTCAACTAGTCAGCAATAAAATTCATACCTAAATCCCTGATACAGTCTCATCCCTCAAAGAAACCAATCGTTTCCTTTGTAGCAGGTTTACTACATTAGACTTCTTCGTGATAAGAATAGTGATTTATTTTGCTGGGAACTGATAGGTATTTTATGAATGGGCTTTTTTTTTTTTTTCCTGCTTGAATGGCCTTACCCAGGACCACTCTCCAGTGACTTACAAGTATCTGATAGACTTATATTGCTTCCCAAAGATTATTATCTTCAAGGGATTCACTCTATGGCAAAGGAGGTATAGCACTGTGCACATATCACCGTGGAATTTTACGGTCTTATCACAAGCTAGACAGCCCAGGAGTACCTGAGTTACAAAAGCAATGAGATAATCTGTTGATTGTGCAGCCTAAGCCCCAGTTCAGAGACAATATCCTGTGAAGACAAGGCAGAGTATATTTGTTGGGAAACGTCCCGTCTGGTTTCAGAAACTGCAGCCCTGCTGACAGGCGAGAGGGCCCCAAGGCTGGAGTTAATCAAGGAGACCTTGGGAAAACAGGCCACTGAGGAGACAAAACCTGTCCCCCTGGCAGGGGCACAGCCCCTGCCTCTCTCACATCACCCTGCTTGGCCCCGGAGGATGGCTGGTTAGTCAATAAAGGGTAATACCCCTCAATGGCAGGAGCAGCCTAATACAGGCACAGCTGCATGGGCATCAGGGAAGAACTTGGGGACCATGGAGAAAGGACAAAAGACCTTCACCCCCAGGCTTTGATACGGCTGGAATCCTCATTCTATCCGAAAGAAGGCTCCTTATCTCTTGGCAGCTCTGCCCCACTCACCTGGCTCAGGCTTAAAACACTGTTAAAGGCAGGTACAGCCCTAAACTGGATCTGGTGGTTCCTGGGAAAATTCAGGCCTAGAAGTAAGTTCCTTGAAGCATGTTTTGTTCTTCCTTCAAAAGCTATGATAGCTGGCTCATACTGGGAAGGAAATTTACATTATTCATAGACCCTGACCTGAGGCAGATCTCTTGTGTTCCTTCAATTGTTATCTATTATCTTTATCTGTCTTCTGTAAACATAGCCTTTTGACATTGACTGATGAGCTTCACTGTATACCCCTGCACATATTCTCAATAAAAGCCATCAAGCACAGGGGCTCAGCGCCTTCTCTACTAGAGGTAAGAGCCACCCCTCTCCTGGCAGACAGAGAAGTGTCTGGGATGACTCAGTTTATTTCCCCCCATCCATGATGGCCCTGGGACGGGCTCTGCAGGATTCAGAGTCCATGCTCCCGCCTCATATGTTAGCAGTACCTGTACACTAAATAAATGACCATGATGTTACTGCAAGTCCACAACAGGGAATGCAGCTGGTTTAAGGAGACTCTGAGAGCAGAGAGGCCCTAACTGCTCAATCCAAGTGACTGATTTGGAGAATTGCTTCTTCATATCCCTGTAACTCTGGCTTCTCTAGGCTTAAAAGTCAAGGTCTCTAAAGGGAGAACAGTTCCACGGGAGACTTAGCAAGAGACACTGCTGCATGGTCTTTAATCCTCATGCCAAAGGATAAGGAGGCAAGAAGAAAAACAACTATCTTGATAAAGGTAATTGACTCTGATCACCAGGAGGAAGTAAATAAAGTTGCTACTATGCAATGGCAGTGCAAAGTAACACGTGTGGCACCTCACGGGGCCAATTGGTCATTTCTTATTCTTTTGTCTAGTTTCGATAGTAAAGGGACAGGTACAGAAGGCCAGACCTAGCAATCTCACTAAACAAGAGCTCAGACCCCTTAAGCATGAGGATCTGGATGATCTCACCAGGAGACCTACCTAAAGGACCAGAGAGGTACCTTCCGAAAGTGGACAGAATCTAAAATGGACATTTTGAGACAGTTATATTAAATATCAGTTTGTCCTCAAGACTAGCTGAACTGGCAAGGCCTGCCATTCAGCTCATTATCCCTACCATTATGAGAACTTCCCTGCTCAGAAAGAGACTCACTGGAGCCCTGAGGAAGCTGCTCCTCAGACTTGTATGAGTCAAGGGTATCAAAGCCCATAGCCCAGTGGGCGAACTATTTTGGTTGGTTTATTCTACTGTCCAGATTTCTCTTCAATCCAGCTGCTAGGGAATTTGTCAGTTAAAGCTCTCATTGTCAGCCATTTCTAGTAATTTCCCTTGGGTGAAATATCCTTGCCTAAGGTCACACTCATTCTATGTGGCACCTTGCATTACATGATTGGTTAGAACAGTGACATGAAGGGTTTGGCTCCATGACCCCAAACTGAGCCATGTCTTAGGACCATCAAGCTGCAAAGTTCTTCATGGCTGGCGAAGTCCTTGTTCACACTGCATTGCACCTCAGTTTCTCACTTTTTCCGAACCTGCTTCCTTACCTTCTTCCAAAGATCCTGTCTCTGAGAATACTACCTAAGAAAGGTTTTTGTATGCTATTCTCTGAGTCAGAGTACGCCTACAAAAGAATCCATTTTTCAATATAAAGTTACCTGACTTCTCTTATTCTCAATTTTTCCTGTTCTACATGATGGACAATAGAGTCTATAAGATGGAGTTGTCATGGTAATTGAAACAATGTACAACAAAATATCCATCAAATTGCATAGAACATCCAAATATTTAATTAATTACTGGCTCACTTGTTTCTTTTGCCTCCCAAAGTAACAAAGGGATTATTAACAGAATTGACTAACAATACAAATGTATTATAGATTTTTTTTAGTTTGCCAGCTTTTGTAATTTGCAGTGTCTTCTTCCTGGTGATGACTTTTATTATAATAATTTCAAAAATAGGGAAACAAGCACTCTTTTCATTTTCTTTGATTATTGGATCCCACATTACCAAACAAAGTTCAAGAGCAAATTTTACTTCAGCCATTGTCTTAGTCTAGTTAGAAATTCTAACTCACCCTTTAAGCTTCAACAATCAACATAGATGAGAAAAGTAGATTTCCAGAAACTTGTGCCTATGGATTAAAATTACAAATTTGGGAGAGAATGTAATGCAACAATTTCTGCATCCATTGTTAGGTAATGTAGTCTACCAAGGGAAAAATATACTTGAACTGGGATTTAAGGTGTAAGTGGGAGTTGATTAGCTGGAAAATGGGAGAAGACATTTAAGCAAAGACAGGTACATATGTAACATCTTAAGAGTCATAAACACATATGTGTAGGTGGATCTGGTTGAACTGGTGGACCAAGAATTATAATAGGGACAAATGTCATATATTGAATTTAAATTGGATAAAACAATGTCACATGGACATAATATGGTTTGCTTGATTTCTAAAAAACTTACAAATTACACAAGAATTTTAATTAGCATGGACCTCAGGTGGTTCAACAGTGATCCTGACATGGCTGCCAAAATCAAACAAAACCTGTTATTCAAGTAGACACAATACTTTTATTTATTTCTCATTGGAACTGTGTTCAGATTAGGTTATCACATTAAGAGGGGGAAGAAGGCCTTTTTAAACTAGGAAAGAGAAACCAAGATCCAGAACGATCTGGAAACAACTCCACTGAGAGAGCATGTAGATAGTTTGTGTGGCAAGTCCCTGAAGAGAGAGATTCATTCCAGTCAAAGACTAAATTTGTATTTTTTGGTCCTGAGCATTGTTTCCTGGTCAGCCACATTAGCTCTCTGGTACTATGTAATTTCGCAGCCTGTCTGACAGCGTCTGTCCTCAAAATATGAAACTTTGTGTGGAAAAATGAAGTTAGAACAACCAGGTCAACTGCAAATAACTCTGTGGGCTGGACTGTTGGTCAGTCCTCTGTTTAAAAAGCCTAGAAACACTGAACAACCAGATCGGTTCGACTTGTATCTGCCTGTGTGGTTTCATGTTGTCTCTTCCAACCTGACCTATTGTCCAACTGTGACCATTACTGTAACATCCAACTCTGTTCAGCTGAAACAGTGCTGACTGTTGTGATTGTTGTTCTTGAGTTTTAAATAAATATGTATTCTTTGATTTGGGGCATGTGGGCTAAGGAAGCTGGATGGAAAACAGGCGTAGCCGGAAATGCGCGGCGATGTGAGAAAATAAATAGGTCAAGTATAACTTTGACCCGCATTTAAAGTATTTGAGTCTTGTGAAAGAGATGGTTCTTTGGTGTCAGTATTTATTCCTCACTTACTCAATTCAGGGATAGGACCCTGACTCCCTCTCTGATGCACACAGGTAGTGTTAACAATTAGAACTGTATTCTCCAGGCTTCCTTGAAATCAGTTTTCAGCACATGAGCAAAAGTGATGTATTTCTGGATCACATAGTCAAAGAAAAAGCTGCTTGCCCCCTACTTCATCTTCCCCATATAAATAAATGAATCATGTTAATCAACAAATAATTGGAGAAAATATAGGAAATACCATGACCAGCATGGGTTGCTCATATCAACCCTAGGAATCAAGATTAAATAAGAATATATTTCAGGAGTGTGATGAAAGGCACACAATATAAATTGAGACAAGAGTCCAAAGAAAAATCTAAAGAAGCAGGGACCTGAGAACAAGGAATTGCAAAAATAGAAATTTGCAAAATTGACCCTATTATTTAAATACAGGTCCAAAGCTTATGGTAACTTTATATGAACTCCCAATTGGCATGGCATGGAAAGTGAATTTACTAGAGATGTTTACTCTCAGATTTCCACTCTAGATTCCCTTATTCTTTTCTTGGTGTTCAACTCTGACCTATGCTGCAGAGTCATAGAGAGGAAGGACTCGTCGTATTTATTTTAAAGTACGTGCTATAGAACCACTCAGACTTTCCTTTTTTACCTATCTCCCCCACCCCGCCTCCCTGCCAGCAATCACCATGTTGTTGCCTGTCCCTGAGAGGTTTTTTTCCTCTCTCTTTTTTCTTTTTGCTCAATTCCTTCAAATATCCCAACCCGCAACAGCTGTCAACCTGCTCTCTATCTATGAGTCTGTTGCTGTTTTGCTTGCTAGTTCATTTTGTTCATTAGATTCCACATGAGTGAAATCATAGGGTACTTGTCTTTGTCTGACTGGCTTAGACTTGATTCTGTTTTCACTTACTCTTCCTTCACTTATTGCCACTAGACTCTTTAAATTTGGGTTTATTCTGTAAATGAGGATAAAAACAATACCCACACCAGAGAGTAAACATAAGGTTAAGAGGAATAAAAATGTTCATTGAGCTAAGAATATTCCCTGGCACATAGGAAATATGCATCTAAATGGTTTATTGTCAATACTATGTTATGATTGACAATAAAACCATAACTGATGCCTGTTTTCTTCAATGCCAAGGCCCATTTATATTAAAATATCTGAATGTGGAAACATTGTTTTTTATTTTATTATTGCAGACTTCACCACAGTAAAGAAGAGAGAAATACACAACTAGAAATGACAAATAGAAGCAGTAAGAAACTTGTGTTTACTTTCCTATCTCATAGTAATTACTGAACCAAAGACATTTTTGGTGTGGGAACATGAAAGTTGATTCTCAGGAGTCCTTCAGCCATGCAGAGTGCTGTGAGCTTTCTGTATTTTCAAGTCATAATTTAATAAGGGCCAAGGTCTTGGTGCTTAATGATAAATGACATTGAGAATGGCCTCTCCAAATGACAAAATATTAATGGGCAAAAACCACAGGTCTGCCTGCATTGCTTACTAAGCTTGGAATCTTGCAAATAGCTTCCTGTATGCTTGTTAGAATTATTATAGATTTTCCAGTACAAAGACACCTCATGTTTATAAGTATTCATGTGGACCATTTTAAATTCTAAGAACTTTAAATGAGATAGGTAGAGCTTCTGAAGAAAGCAATGAATCACTGGAGCTGAACTTTTAACACCTGTTCAACATCTAATTAGTTGAATTAGAACCACTTTGTAAGAGAGTTAATCAATTCTTCAGCTTTAGCTGCCCCGATGCTTCTGAAATTTGCTGATGTTATCATTGCATTGGAAGGAGACACTCTGAATTTTAATAGCACCATTTCTTCTAAGACCTTAGTGGTACAACAGAAACAATCATTGAAATATTTATTTTGTGCAAAATGAGGGCTTTATCAGAATAAGATTATGACCTTATCTGCACAATACAATGAAATAATATATCAATCCAATGTTACTTCCTGGGGGGCTGCTTGGTTGACACTGTACCTAATTCAGTCTCAGGCATAGAGTAGAATTTAAGCAAATATTTTCTAACATAATTAATGTTGATGGTAATGCAATTATCTATTTGACTTAACACCTAAGTGCAGTGGGTTGCTAACTATATAATGTAAGGGCCTTAAAAAAAAGAAAAAGCATTTCCTTCACTCCCCATGAAAATATATTTTATTAAATTTTCACATTAACTTATTTAGTTAACTTCACATTAACTAAAATATTCTGTGACAAAAAGGCAAGAGAGTACAGTTTTCAGTTTAAGTTTTATATATATTTAGTAACTACACATCAGGTAAGAAACTATGAACATGAAATATATTAACTCATTTAATCCTTACAACATGACACAATAATGTTACTATCATCAGTCATTAATAGCTCATTTTAAACGCATTTGACCCAGCAATTCCACTTCTGGGAATATATCCTAAGAAAACTGAAACATTAATTCAAAGCAATATATGCACCCCTATGTTCATAGCAGTGTTATTTACAATAGCCAAGATCTGGAAATAGCCCATGTGCCCATCAGTAGATGAGTTGATTAAAATAAAAAAAAAAAAAAGCTGTTATGTCTTTATATGATGGAATACTACTCAGCCATAAAAAAAAAGGAAATCTTACCTTTTGCAACAGCATGGGTAGACCTGGAGATTATTATACTAAGTGAAATAAGCCAGTCAGAGAAAGAAAAATACCATATGATCTCACTTATATGTAGACTCTAGTAAACAAAATAATTTAATAAACTAAATAGAAACAGAAACATGGATACATAGAACAAACTGACAGCTGTCAGAGAGGAGGCTGTTTAGGAGGCTGGATGGAAAAACGTAAAGGGCTTAAGCAAAAAATATAGAAATATGATAAGATACAGACAACAGTATGGCGATAGCCAGGGGGAAAGCGGGGTGAAGGGAGGTGGAGGGGGGCAAAAGGGGATTAAAAGGGGACCAAAAGAGACTGTACTTTGGGCAATGAATGCACAATGCAGTATACATATGATGTTTTGTTGAGTTGTATACTTGAAACATGCATGGTTTAATTAACCAATGCCGCTCCAATAACTTCAATCAAAAAGGTGCACCCTACCAACGCCCACCCCCCCATATCTCATTCTTCACCATATTCACAGCAACTATTTTTATCTGCTTGTCTCTAAGAACCCTATGTAAGATCCCATGTGAACATACATTCTTACAAGCAGTCTGAAAGCCCTTGAATGGGCAGAAATGTGGGAAGAAGCATGTAGAATAAACGAAGAGACATATGTGGGTAGGAGAAAGCCTTCAGAACAGCAAATGATAGATTTATTTGAAAGGAGCTCATTATAAAGAGATGAACTTGAAGATTATTGTAAATTGTCAACATTTATCAATCACTGATTCTTCATTTTAATAGACATCATTAGTCCAAGAGTGAAATGGCAAACTCTTTCTAGGGTAACAGCCGTTTGCATTAAAAGAAAGGAAGAAATATGAGACATTAACACAGAAAATTCCAGAGTGGATGAGAGAAAAAGAAAATTTAAAAAGTACCTCACATTTTCCACATTGGGAGATTAAAGGAAAAATAGTAAAAAAGAAAGAATTACTGATAGAATTTTCTTATATAATTAAAATGCTATATTTGGGTTTCCAAAGTCTGAATTTATTAGTTGAAATTTGCTGGAAGAAACATAAGGATATTGCAAGGGAGCTGCTCGGCTGCAACCAGAGATGCGGGCAGGCTGCCGCACATCTATCCAGGACAGAGGTTTTCGCAAACCTTTGTAAAGAAGGTGATAGAAGTCTTTGGTGGCTATGTGTTCTAAGGAAAAATAACAACAACAATAACAACAACAACAGAGTTTGAAGTGAAAAAGGGAGGACCTAATGTATTGAGCCTCGAGATTTATCCTAGCTGAGCAATGAAAAATAAATAGACCCATTGAAATAAATGAGGGTGTCAGATGGAGTCCCTGACAGCCACCCCTCTGACATCACCCCTGATACAAGTCAAGGCTTCTTCTTCAGAAGCTTAGGTTTTTGCTTTATTTGTTTTGGAGTAATGGAGGGAGGCTAATTGCATGAAATCCTAACTCCTTTGCCTTACCTTCAACATGCTCATTATTCAAACATCTCCTACCTAGTTCCCAGGAGGCCTCACTCCTCCTATCACTTCAGCATTGTGAAATTGTTGTAATGTTCTAACGGAAGTGAGGACATTGCCTACTACCTCCCTTGTGTGGTTTGTGCTTGGATAGATCCTGCTCACGAGGCTGCAAGGTAGTGGCCCGCTTCCTACTTTGCCATTCCCTAGGCACCTGTCTTTTGAAAAAGATTACCCTCCAGATGGAAGACTCTTCCTCACTCAGATTCACATCTATGAACCATCAAAGAAGCTCAAGAAGATCTGTTTTTAGTATAAAATGGGACAGTGATGTTTATATGTTCTGGTTTTACTAGGGTACTGCTTTTGGATAATTCATCCTTTCAATTGACTGGCTTCTTCTTTATTGCCAGCATAATCCGTGCTAAGTCCCAGTTCCAAATCATGCAAGCAAGCTATTATATGCAAACAAATCTCTCCATTATTTCCTACTGTATTTTATAATCTGTATCACGTTGTTCAGTTCTTATTTTCCAAAGTCTGCGGGTCTCTAATAGTGAGAACTCTACCTTAATCCCTTTTTATAGTCTTCATAATGCCTATTGTGGTTGTAGGCATGGAGAATGTTCTTTACAAACACTTGTTCATTTATGCATTTATTTAAGGTGGGTTGCAATGGTAGATAATTTAGAAAAAATGGAATACAAAGATTATTAATAAAATAGAAACAGCTGTTTTCTAACAATCTTTGGAAATTAAAATGTGAAAAATGAATGACACTGGTCTGTTATTGTTTTGCTTTTTTATTTTAAAAACCTCTTACCTAGGTCTGGGGTTTCTTAGCTCTTAGAGAATAACTGGCAGTTTAAGGGATAAAAGTCACCGGGGAGCTGCTAGGGTTTTAAGCCATCAGACCTTGCTCCAGATAATCCCGCTCCCTGTTCTTTTGCCTTCATTCTGCCTTTCCTCCTCTCCTTTCATCTCTAAACTTCAGTGTCCCGTACCTTCTCGGCTCCATTTCTGCTACACGGTGCTCTTGTGCTCCTTGTCTCAGCCTCTTGTCTATGTTCTGACCCTGGTTCACGGTGTTGACACCGGTCTTCCTCATTCTGGACTGTGTCCTGACTTGAATGAATCTTGCCACACTGCCTTTGAAAAGGGAGCCCAGCCCCTGCCATCGACATGTTTATGTGTAACATTTGGACTGATGGTGACACCGTAAAATTATCATATTGAATTGTTACAAAGTTAATCTCTCTCTGCAAAGCAAAGGAGAAAAAAAAAAAGGCCACTGGGAGCAATTTTAGCCCTACTATTTTCTAAGTTTGATTGGCAGAGTGTTGATAGCAGTGAGAAAAGCTTCAGTTGGAAAATGGATGACTCGGTGCCATGTAGAGATATAGCATAAGACACCACAGCCAAATTGATTCAGAATGAAAAAAAATGCTAGTGAACTGCCTAATGTTTCTCTTTCTATTTACACTCGGCAGGGTGAAACAGATCTTTAGCTCTCTGAACAAAAATTTATTAGGATATTCAGTATGGTTATGGAGAAAGATCGGGAGTTTTGGCCTCAAAAACCCAAAATGAACCTGTGTTCTGTCACACAGCGGCTGAGTGATGTTAGGTGAGTCATTCATTTCTTTGAGTTTCAGGCAGAATGAAGACCTGATAGCATTTAAGCTGTTCTAGTTTATCTGAGAGATGGACAGAAGGGACACAGGGAAAAACCACCATAACCATAGGCAGATGCCCTTTTCTTCCTGGCACTGAAAACTCCAACCAATTGGGCTACACTCTTTCCTCTTCTCACCTATTACTCCCCCCAACCCCCACACACATACAGGAAACAACCATAAAACATGAAGATTATATTTTTTAAAGGGCAAGTAAAAATGTTAGTACACCTAGCACACCACTTGCAAAGGTACTTGGTTGTAACCAAAGTTTTTCTCTCTCTAATTCCACAAAAATCTACCTGATCTACTCTTTTCCTCCTTTTTCTGAAACACTGACTTTCTGTCCTGTTCTAAGTAAAAATTATGTTTGCAATGAAATGTTATTTTTTGAAATCAAGCAAATTGGTGGTTTGGGGATAGGGATGGCGGAGGTGAAAGGGCAAGCCAGACAGTGCCATACATCATTTTCATCTATATTTCATTGGCAAAATCAAGGACAGAGCAAGGGAAAAGGAAATGCACTCTAGCTGTGTGTCCGGAGGGAAAACACACACTCTCATCTTCTTCCAAGTCTTACCCAAAGCCAATGTGCCCATCTTTCATAGTGCAGGCTCTGTGGACAAGGGGCAAGTTCTCTCCATAAGACCCCGAGTGGCTCCTTATGGCCTAGTGACCCTGCGGCATACAACCAATTCACAGTGATAGAGTGTGTACATAAAGCAAATAATTATAGGTGTGAACAAAAGAGAGAGGCTAGGAGACACAGCAGTCATTAGTCTGTTGCAAATCTGAAATCTTGCTAGACAGCTTTGGTCAAGACTTTCTTACTCTTCATGAAATTCTACTCTCTGGGAAGAATTTTCCTGGTTGTTGTTCCTTGTGGTCTTTGATTACACCCATCCTCTGAAGGTTTTCCCCATCCATTATTTTTACTGCTCAGGTATGGTGTGGGAAAAGGAATTCGTGACTTTTCGGGGGATACTTTCTTGACTATACACTTTAATCCTAAAGCCTGTATCTTACTTGTTAGGAAGGTATTTTCACAAAACAAGGAACAGGTAAGAATATCCACTATCTTCAATCCTATTCACCATTGTACAAGAGATTTTAGTCCATTTGATTAGATAGGAGAAGTCTATCAAAGACACGGGAATGGTTTTGAAGTTCATGTAATAGTATATTTGGAAAACACCAAAGAAATAATCATAAAACAAATTCAAACAAGAGAGTTTAATGAAGTGACAGGAAATAAATCACTTCAACATGCAAAATTTTATAGCCTTCATATAGAGAAAGTCATCTATAACAGCAACAAAAATGTTTAAATGTTAAAAAATAAATTATTGGTTTTTTGCAGATATATTGAGGTATTAGAAACAAATTTTTTTTTTAAAAAAGACCTCCATGAAAATAATTTTAAAACACTCCTGAAAAACACAAAATTAGATTTCAATAAACATTGATAATTAATTGCTTTGTGAGTAATAAATAAAATGAAGCAGACTTATCAAGCATAAATGTAGAGACTGGCATGTAACCAATCAGAGGTTCTTAGTAATGACATGTAGATTCAGCCAGCTGACTCCTTGAGTCAGTTCCTTGCCTCCTTCCTTCCTTCCTCCCTTCCTCCCTTCCTCCCTTCTTTCCTTCTTTCCTTCCTTTTCTGTCTTTCATTATGAATCATTTTCTTTAGATTTCAAAGAGTTACCAGGAAGAATTAGCACCCTAATAGCACAAAAGGATTCTCTATCCTGGAACCTTTTAGTTCTTTTCTGAAACCCTAGACTTGTCACAGGTTTATCTGGTATTAGAATCCTGTGTCCCTAGTGTAAATTTAGGTAGATCTCTGCTATCTCATGTACTCTGCTTTTTTGACAGCCTATACTGTCATGAACTACTAGGCTCCCTCAGGGGGAAAAAAAAATAAACTTGTTGAGGATGGAATGAATAATTTTTTTTGCTGAGTCATAGAGCAGAGTCAAAAGTTCACAAGTTACTGTCCTCTATAAAGTGCCTATCTGTGCTTGCTGATTTATGAACTATATAAGAATAGGATATAAATACTCTTCAGCTTATGGTAATGTGGAATTAAATAATACAGCTGTTCAGAAATATCTATGGTTTCAATTGCTTAGCCCATTATTTAAAAATCTAAGTATGAAAAGCAAAGGAAACTATTAAGAACATATGCAATGTACACATGCACACTTACACTTGAATACACACTGGATTAAAAATGAAAAAAAAATTACATTGTTGATAATTACTTATAGAACCACAAAGCCTCAGAATTAAGGTTTTAAACTTGTCAGCAGGTGCTCTGTTAATGCTGAACTGAACAATGTCCTACAAAATCCTGTTGTGCCCTTTGGAAAAAAACCAACAACAATAAAGGGAAGGAAAATTCATTAGTAAGAAACCTCATGCATATGTTCTTTGGAACCTGAATCTTAGCATTTTTATTTTCTTTTCCTTGCCAGAGATGACACTTTGTACCAAGGAAAGGGACATACTGAGAAATTAGTAAGTGACACATATTTTCTAAATATCACTTGTGAATTTTTGCTCAGTTCTTGAAATGAGGAATTGAAGCCAGAATGCTGTGTTTAATAAAATAATATTACCTAGTTTTTACAAAGTAAAGTGTATTCAAAGTTAAAATGTGAATCCCATATCCTGTCATTTCAGATACAATACAGCTATCTTTAAATAACTGACCCTTTAAACATTTTTTTTTATCTTTCTGGAAGTTCCTTTTCTGAAGAAGTATGTGGTAGTTTTTATTCATTTTAGTTAGAATGCAGACAAAAGCACTTTTCAGGGAAAATTCCCTCTAGATATATTTGCTGTTGTTGAAGCACTTCTGTTCATCTGTTTTGGCAATACTACAGGACTATTGGCAAGGGCAAGGCTATCCACTGGAAAAGAGAATTGATTCATTCTGTAGGAGAAATTTTCTTTTTAAAGCAATTCCTCATTTATTGTCTTTGAAATTGAGAATTCTTTCACTGGAAATATCATCAAATTAAATACAAACAAGATGAGATCAATGGAATTTTATGGTGATGTGATTACTTCAATATATCTTAGAGGATGGATGGATCAAAATAAAAAAAAATAATTACCACCTCATTTTTGACTGGTTGATACATTACCCCCTACCCAAATGATATTATTGTCAAATTGTCATTTAAAAAAAATAGCTTTAACATTTGACTTAGTACATGAGTCAACTCATAAAATATTCATAACAGGGATGAAACATATCCTTTGTGATGTAGGTACCCTCATCATCACCGCTAAACAATGATTCATTTCCTCGTCATTGTGCCTCATGAGCAGCAAGTTTAGCTGTGACTCAGAGCTCGTATTAAGTAGAGGACTCTGTATTGCTCACAAGTCCACTTAGTGTTTCTTCCTGAATTACATTATGTTTGAGGGCTTGTGGGGTTGAGGGGCACAAGTAGGAAGAGCACATATTGAAATGATTGTAGCATGTTTCTTGATTTCCTGTCAACAGGATATAAAAGCTAAGGAATGAGTGACGGCTTCACTGTATTCCTTTCAAAGAAGAACATAGAGGGGAAAAACCAACTTGTATTATTTTATTTGATAGCTTGAGAACAGAATGCACAGTGAGGATTTGGTAATTGGAGTCATCTGCCCTATCTAGCTTTTCCCTAGACAACCATTTTTTTTGCATTTAAATAACCCGTTTTCTTGGTTAAAACAATACTTGGATGAGCTCTCTGAGCATGGAATAAGGGGAAAAGAAAGAGGTAGTACTAATTTCTATTTTCATGGATGTTTGTAGAGTCAGAGAAAAGAATGGATAAGAACACCTGTGTAGACTGAGTATAAAAGACACAAAAAGGTGATGAAGTGTCATTAGGAGTCTGGAATAAGAATGGAAGGATAGTAGGACCTCCCAGCATTATGCCATCAATTCCAGTGCCTGCCACCAGGATACAGAGTGGAAGAGGGGCACAGCACAAAAAATATGAAAAGCCTAATTTATAACTGGATCATAGGAAAAGCTGTACAGTAATACACTCTTATCTAATGATGTATATAATGAATGAAAACAATATTACTGGAATTTAATCTATTTTATTGATTAATCCCTATATATAAGGCCCATAACAACTACATGAACTGTGAGTTAACTTGTCTTTAAAACCCAAGGAATAATGAAGTAACAAGAAAGAAAGCAATTCTCAGATCAAAAGATTAAGTGGAGATGGGAACCTAGCTAGACAAGCAGAGCCTTATATCAGGTCTGTCACCCTGAAGACATTTGCTAAGCAAATGACCTTGAGTTTTGGTTTGCTCAGTCTCCAAGTGCATAGGGAACAAAGGACTCACCCAACCTGGATGACGTAAGAGTCTTGATTCATGAAGCTAAGAAGACAAAGACAAAATCTACACAATTAATGTAAGAAAGAAAACAAAAATAAACCCATTTCATCACAAATGAAAATACAGAATAGGCAGTTATTAAGAAAACCAGTGGGAAGGTAAGGGGGAGGGTGGATAGTCCCTGCAAAGTTGGAACAAGTGAGTCTTCACCCAGGTTTATTGGGCCAAATATATATCATGTGATCTTCTAAAAACACTCTAGGACGAAATTTTAAATGATCCAACACTGGTATCCTCCATCTCTTAGAAGAAGGAATGTTAGCCAACAGTAAGTATGATCCTACTGTCTGCTGCCATCCTCTAGGCAAAATTCTGGAGGCAAAGTTCTGGTGATAAAGAAAAGGAGTCTTTATTCAAAAGCTACACAATTTTGGAATAACAGCTTTCCACGGGCATTAGTCACTTAAGCCTATCAATTAAAGCTAAAATCTTTAACTCTTTAGTTACAGCTTTAATTGCTTAAGCCTATCAATTAAGTGTAAACTCTTTAACTCAGGAATTCTATCATTCTCTGCCCTCCTGTCAGTGTTTATTTATCTTACTTCTATAGGATTAGTTTACAAACTAAAACAACATAAGATATAAAAGGTACACAATTTTGGAAAAATGGCAGAATTCTGCCTCAGAGCCCTCTTCTCTAGAACACCCAAAGAAGGATAACCCTGCTACCCTCTGCCAGACCAGCCAAATCCTAGGCTGCTCATGGAGTTTCTTCCCCCATCCAAAATACAGTCCTTTCGGAAGTACAGGCATCTACAGCATGATCATCCAGGCATCCTTGAGGAAGGGAGCCTGAGAGCCAGCCTCTGCCCTCCTTTTATTTTAAATTTTCTGGCCCATAATTCCATGTGCTCTGGAGGCATCCAGCGTCTCAGCCACTCCCACCCTGAACTGTTTACCATGTTCACCGTTGCCTCAGGCAATCTCCTCTTCGGACCCTGCCCTAATCCTTCCCAGTGATCTGATCAGATCTCTCAGTATGAGCAATGCAAGTCTCTGGAGGAAACCCACTTTGTCCCACACCTAAAAGATTTTCCATAAAGTTTTATGGAAAATGAGCAGCTCACAGTCAAAAAAATAAGTAACTCAGCAAATGAGAAAAGGGAAACACGTGAGAGAAGGAGCAATGTCTGCTGTTCCTGTCCTTGTGTTGAGATGCTCTGCTTCGCCCCACCATCCTCAGGAAGGAGGCTTATATAAACCATAGCCTTCAGTTAATCACAGGCTTTGCCCATCTTCTCTACAAACATGGGAGCAAGTTTCAGGACAAGAAATTCCAGTCAATCCCCTGATATAAAATAGTGGCCAAAATTCCATCCTTCTCTCCCTGGAAGGCTCTTTAAATCCCTTTAAATTCCTGATATCCCTCCGAGAGATATCATCTCAGCCTCTCTGCCTAATTCTGATCCAGAATTTAAAATTATACTTTAGTTATCTTTCTTTGCATTTCTATCAGTTATCATTGATGATTTTTTTTTTCAATTTTTAAACCTTTTCCTTTTATAGACTGTTATGGGCTAAATAACAATGTTAGTCCCCCTGAAATTCATGTACTGAAGACCAAATAGTGTGATATGAGGCCTTAGGGAAGTAATAAGGTTAGAGTAGGTCATGAGGGTGGGTCTGCTGGATGGGATTCTTGGCCTTATACAAAGAGGAAGACAGAGAAAGAGGACTATCTTTCCATATGCACACACTGAAGAAAGGCTTTGGTGAGGATGTAGTGAGAAGTCAGCCATCTACAAACCAGGAAGAGAGTTCTCCCTAGAAACTGAATCAGGGCTTGCACCTTGATCTTGAACTTACCAGCTTCCATAACTGTGAGAGATAAATTTCTGTTGTTTAAATCATCTAGTCTATGGCATTTTGTCATGGTAGCCTGAAATGAATAAGATATATTATCACACGTTTGATGAGTGTTTGTAGTAAAGGAAGTGTCCTCATCACCTATTGCCTTAGTGAATAATTTATCCTTGTCAGTTTAGTGATAAATGAGCATAAACAAGAATAATAAAACTGAGTCCTGATCAAGGTAAAGATAGAACTTGTGGTAATATAAATTGATATTACTTTTGTGAAAATCATATTGGCAGTGTGCTTCAGAACACTTCTATTGGTTAATCCCATCTTTCATGATATATCCCTAGGCTAAGAAACCAGAAATGTAAATGATTCACTTCCAGCTCATGGTCCAGACAGATTCTCCATTATATTTTGTTAAACCAAACTCTTGGTCCATATCAAAACATAAAACGAACAGCAGGAGTTTGGCAGATAGCTATGTTATTATTTACTATCTAATGTTGGATAAGTTACTACAGAATTAACTTATCTCTATCTAGATAATTATTCACCAATTTAATAAACATATGAACTCGGGCTATGTACCAAATTTATATCTCTAGTACAGACCACTTCCCTCAAATCTAGGCTTGTATGTGTTCTGCCTATTGGGCCTTTCCATTTGAAAGTCTAATAAGCATCCCAACTTAATATGCCTTCTCTTCTGATAACTTCATGTGGCTCAGGTTACAATGTGGAATCATCCTTCACTCTCTTCTTTCTCTCACACTCTACATTCAATACATTGGCAAATTTTGTCAGTCACTCCACCCTCAGTTTTAACCACTTCTGCTTCTGCCAGACTTTCAGAAACTACCAATATATGTAACCTGGATTAGTGCAAAAATCTAACTGGACTCTCTTTATCCATATAAACTCCTATCCATATAGGGTTGGCCCCTATAGTTTATTTTGATCACAGTCTGAAGAGTAATAACATTTAACAAGTCAGAAGTTACTTCTTCCATCAAAACCCTCCAATAGTTCCCTCATCTTCCTCAGTAGAAGAGCCACTGGGCTTTTAGGGCCTGTTAAGTCCTGCCTGATCTGGCTCAACACCACTTCTGGATTCCACTCCCAGTACTGTCCCCTCTGTCTCCTACATTCAGGACAACACTTGATTCCTTGGTATTCCTTGACAAGATCAAACACAGACCTACATCAAGGCCTTTTGTTCTAACTTTTGCTGGAGCCAGAACACTCTCTCCGTGACATCTGTCAGACTTCTCCCTCACATCTTCATGTATCTGCTCAAATAGCATCTTTTCTGTGAGACCTTCCTTTTCCACCCTTTCTAAAATAGCGCACACTCCCAGCTTTCCTTTTCTCCTTACTTTTCCTCATAGTCATAATCCCTTTTTCATATGCTATATATTTTTCCATGTAATTTATATCCCTTTTTCATATGCTGTATATTTTTCCAAGAAATTGTTTAGTAATCAGTTATTTTCTGCTTTCACTGACCAAACAGAAAAATCCACTTGTGCAAATATTTCTTTCTTTCTTTTTTGTCTGGGACAAAACAGGTGTGCACTAATTATTGGTTAATGAATCAATCTTCCATGAATCAAGTAAAATACTGGTTTATGTGTAGCCCCTGCATTCTTATAGTGTAAGGCATGATCTCATACTAAACACTTGCCAACTCAAGAGGAAAATATACTGATGTTCTAAAGAAATATTTTCTCCCCCCCAATACATTTTCCTGTGCACGCTTGACATGAAAGTATCTTGTCATAGCCCCTGGCTTCAATGGGACAATGCAGACATTGGGAATGAAAGCATCACCTGGAGGCTGGTGTGGCCCACTTGTGAGAAAAACTTGGAACATCATTCTCTGCCTGGTTTTTAAAAATCTTTGCTTGGCCAGAGTGAGGTGATGGGAGAAACTCCACTAGTGACAGAGATTCCTTTTTTAGCAGTCTGTAAGAAATTGAACTCAGATTTACATTTTGACTGGCTTTGGAAAAACATTGTGATATATCTTAAACTGTATTTTGTTTGTTACATATTTATAATAACCTCTAAATTAAGAAGTCTATTAGGCACAGAAAGAACCTATCTATCTAGCCTTTGTAGTTCTTGAACTTCCAGATTTCTAGAAGAGCTATGATTCTAGAAGAAATCCCATTCACACATTACACCCATTTCTACTCTCTTGAAACACTCTTACTCTTGATGGGTATTAGTCAAAAAACAGCATGTCATAATCACTAGTGAAGTCTTAAATTTAACCAACCATCTGTTAAAATTAAGAAAAAAAAATAATGCTCTGTTTGGATCTATGAGTTGAACCCTCTTTCAGGTAAGAATTTTGAGGTTAAAAAAGCTAGTATTACTTTCAAAACAGAGCCTTTAGAAAGAAGACATAAAGACAAATTTTCCCATCACCCACTTGTATTTGTTTTGCCAGAATTAGCTGTTTCAAAAACAGAGACCCTTCTGGGGGAAGGAGGGGTCATTGATGCACCTAGTCTACTGTCTGGCACATAAAAAATATTCAGTGAATGTTTATTAAATGAGTGAATGGGCCCCACATGCTCTTTTATTCTGATGGTTTATTGCTGTAATGCATTCATAGAAAATCATTATCTTATGGTGAGTTAAATGGCAATTTGGGTTATTAGATGCTACCAAGAAACTGAATTCTCATGGACCTTGTACTCTACTCTGAAAGCCTTGCTTCAGTTTTCTTGCAAATAATTTCCACTTATTGATTAACCTACAACCTGTGCTCAGATGGCTGACTGTTGAAGCCTATGACATTATTTATTATATTCAAGCTCTGGAATATTTTTTATTTCTCATGTCATTTGTTATCTAGTGAGTTTTAAAATTCAGATTCTCACTGAAACTATTTATTTGTGAACTACTTTTTCCTTACATGTAAGGCCTTAAATGATCTATTTGCATAGGTTTAGGAATGAGTCTTCTTATATAATGACTACATAATCATACCTTGAGGTTATGTTTTACTGATTGTGTTACTCAAGGTCTCAACCAGGAGGGTAGAGGTGAGAAGTTCAGGAAAAATAGTATCTGGCATTCCAATTGTGAAACTAATTAGAACACCAGTTTGCCAAGATGAAGTTTTATTAACCAGCATCATTTTATGGGACTGTGGCTGGTTTGTTTGAGCAAACACATGCACACACTCCCTAACAAAAGAAATCTTTTTGTTTTGTTACATTTAGACATTTAAAATATTTTCTATAAAAATCTGGACATGCAGCATATCCTCAGATGTCTCACCCAAGAAAACAGGGTGTACATTTCTGTCTTATAATACTTTAAAGTAGGTGAAAAATAGCTATCACCCTTCAAATAAAGCAAAACTTTCCAAGTCATCTAGGTTTTAAAAAGAGAGATTCAATCATGGGCATTGCCTGCCGGGATCTTGTTGGCATTTGAGTTTCCAGCCTACATTTCTGCAATATGGAATTTCTACTAAATTTATACTCTAATCCAGTCACTTGTGAATAGAACTACAAACAGAATAATTCAGAAAAATTTTATTGAACACCTGCTAAAATAAGATAGACTAGGACAAAATGCCTCAGTTCTCCAAAAGATGTCTTCCTTGAGAATCCTAGATAGGAAAAGCTTTATATTTTATTGGATTTTAGCTGAAGGCAATCGTGTAGCCTCTAACTTGAAAGTGGCAGAAACAGAATTTGGAACACCAGCCAGATTTATAATTGAGCTAGAAAAAACCCTGCAGTTTGCTCAAGAGATACTGGTCATAGAATTCCAGCAACCATAAAGAACTGAAAATTCTTTTACAGCTACTTTAATGGTAACCTAAGTTGGTTTAATAGAACACTGTCAAATTGACTCATTCTCTTAATTCTTGCACTGTGTTACCTTAATTTAAATTGTTGAGGGACCATGCCATCCAACAATTATAAGGTTGCATGCTGTATGAGATATTATCTATAAGGCCAGTCACGTGAAGAATGAAAGCAGAAGTACAAAAAAATTGTGAACTAAGTTCTCCATAAATTGAATGCCACTAAAAGATGATTCTGTATTTGCAGTCATGCATACATATTTCATATAAAAAAAATCATCATATACATATATATGCATAAAAGATTGGAAAGGTAGGAATTATAGCTCATTTAGCAGTAGCTAAACTGAATGCACATTTTTAAGCAGTAAGTTTATATTTATGAGGCAATCTTTTGCATTAAATATATACCTTTTATTCTCTTTAAGTTGATATGTTTGGAAAGTAAGTATTGTGTTGAAAAAGGCCCACATATTCAGCAGATATACAACATATTTTTTAATGGCTAATTATAGCAGTTAACATATACTAAGTGTTTTCTATGTCCTAATAATTTACACAGAACTTTACACATTATGAGTCAGTTCTTATTACAGGTGAGATAAATGAGTCTTGGAGAGGTAGTATGACTTGCCTAAGGCCACAAAACTAATAACTGCTGAGGTAGGGTTTGGATTCTGGCAAATCGCATTGACTCTGTTGTAGACCATTGTACCTCTTCAGGATGTCGTTACTGCCGAGGCACAGGCTCCGACCCTGGGAGCCATGCAGTCTTTAGTTCTGACTTAAGAGCAAATTGTCCCAGAGCCAGCCCTGACACGACTGCAGCCCCAGCTTATACCTCGATTGCAACCTCTCTTAGAGGTGCCCTGACAATCCTTGCCCCACTTCGTGATACACAAAAGGTGACATAGTGAGTGTTTGTGCTTCTAAGATGCTAAATTCTGGAATAATATGTCACAGCAAGAGATTACTAATACATAGTTATATTTCATTTACACTGTATTATAATGTATATTATCATCAAATTAGAGAATGTATATTTATTATATGAAATAGGAGCTAGGAAGTAGAAGAAATAATTTTCTTAGAAAGAAATCTTTGAACTTGGTTTTTCCAGACATTTGGTTAGGATGAAAATACAGTGGATCGGGGAATACGTATTGATGTGGTCCAAGAAGAGCAGAACTTATGCTTTTATAACTGGTTGAGACAAAATATAGTAGTGACAATTATGTGGTTAAAAGCACAGGTTCTGGAGTAAGAATTTTTCTTCTAAAACTTGGATTAACCACTTGCTAGTTGTTATGACCACAGCAAATTCATTCCACTGTTCTATAATATAGTTTCCTCGTCTGGAAAGTAAAAAATTAACTATACTTATTGCATTGAGTTGTTTTGGGTTTTTGATATGCTAACAAAACATGGTCACTCACCAAAATATCTGGCATGTGATGGTCAGTCAATGAGAACTATTATCACTTAGATAATTATCATTGCCACCACTGTTGCCAATGCAAGACTTGAACTCTACAATTTAGTTCTGGACACCTCAGTTTATAAAAACTAGTGTATTTTATAAGCAATTACTTCAATTCTGTATACTTTCCTCCTTGAGATAGTATGAAAAACAATAATCTAACATATTATATTATGCTTTTCATTGTATTAATTTTTTGATATGTTATTTTATAAAAATATATAAGGTTGGTGTTATTATTATTTTATAAATACTCTAACTAAGACTCTGAGAAGAAGAAGAGCCATTTATTGGGCATTTACTATGTACCAGAAAATGAACTGAGTGCCCAGAAGTATTTAACAAAGTTTTTGGAATCTAAGCCAAGTTTCTTTCAATAACACCATTTATTATCCAGACCAATAAGACAAGTTTATTTGATTATACACAGCATGTAATTCTAAGTTCCAAAAGTGAAGAGGCAGAAATATGGCATTTTTAGCTACATATATATTTTTTCAATCATATAAAACAACAGATTTCATAAAAATTTTAGGTATGTTTTCACAATTTCATGAACACTACAAGAAGCTGCAACTCAAGAGCATGGGAGACCTTAAAGAGAAATTCTTGGAGAATAATTATGAATATATTTAAAGAGCAAAAAAATAAGGATGTACATGATGAAAACAGAGTGGATATTCAGAGAACTCTGAAAAACGGTCAATTTTCAAAGAAGATTACAAATAATTGGAAGATAAACACATTTTTAAAATACAAGCCTATAAAAGACTGTCGATAGGGCTAAAGGAAATAATAATACAGAGCTTGTGAAAGTTTTTGCACTCATATATTAAATTTACATCTGAAGTAAAAAGAAAGCAAGAAATTTCATTACCTGGAGAGGATGGCAAATTTTTAACAAATACTATAAAGCAGACTGAATTACCAACCCTTATTGGATTCTATCTGCTCCAACAAGAAAAATGATCTTCCAATTTTTCAAGATAAAAATAACTTCAAGGAGTTAGAGAGTGATATCATCAACATGGTAGAAAGCATTTTCTACTGTCTTTCCTGCAAAGAACACCAATTTAGGCAATTGCAATGGACAAGAAGGTTTTTGTGGAAGTAAAGGAGTACAGCAATGAAGATCCAGTGTACCCTGGAGCAAAATAGATTCAAGCTTGGATATGTAAGAGAGGAATACTGAAGTGTACTGTGACAATTCAATAGTCAAATGCAAAGATTAAAAAATTGGCCCCTAACTTACACCATTCAGAAAAATTAACCAAGAATTGATTAAACATGAGATCTGAAACTAGAAGAAAACAAAAGGGAAAAAAGTTTCTTGACATTGATCTTGATAATGGCTATTCAGATATGATATCAAAAACATAAGTAATAAAAAGCAAAAATTAATAGAATTATGTTAAACTAAAAGTTTCTGCTCAGCAGAAGAAGCAATCAACAAAATAAAAAAGCAACCCATGGAATGGGAAAATACATTTGCAAGCCGTATATCTGATAAAGGGTTAATATAGAAAATATATAAGAATTTCATATAACTAAATGACAAAAAAAATAATTCCTGATTTAAGAAGTGAGAAGAGATCCTGAATAGACTGAACAGATATTTTTCCAAAGAACACATACAGATGATCAACATAAAAAGATGTCGATATCACTAATCATCAGAGAAATACAAATTAAAAACACAATGAGATATTACCTCATACTTGTTACAAAGGCTATTACCAAAAAGACAATAGAAAACGAGTGTTGACAAACATGTGGTGAAAAGTTAACCCTTGTGCCTGTTGGTATAAATGTAAGTTGGTTTGGTAGAAATATAGAAAACAGTTTCCTCAAAACAAACAAACAAACAAACAAACCTTTCTAAAACTATTATATGATCCAGAATCCCACTTCTGAGTATATATTCAAAGGAAATGAAATCACTATTTTGAAGAAGTGTGTGCACCTTCACATCATTGTAGCATTATTCACAATAGCCAAAAGGAAAGAAGCAATCTAAGTATCCATTGATAGACAAACGCATAAAGAAAATGTGGTGTATATACGCAGTGGGATACTATTTAACCATAAAAAAGAGGAATATACTGCCATTTGTGACAAAATAGATGGACCCTGAGGGCATTGTACTAAGGAAAATAAGTAAGACAGAGAAATAAAAACAATGCATTATTTTACTTATATGTGGAATCTAAAAATGCTGAACTCTTAGAAATGGAGAGAACGGTGGTTGTCGGGATGTGAGGGTTGGGGAAACTAGGGGGAAATGTTGGACAAACATACAAGATTCCAGTTACAGATAAATAAATTCTGAGGATGTAATGGATGGACATAATGGTGACCAGAGTTCCCAATACTGCAGGACTGTATTATACACTTGAAAGGTGCTAAGAGAGTGGATTTTAAATGTTTTCACCTCTACCAAAAGAAAAAAAAAGACATGTAATTATGTGAAGTGATGGAAGTGTTGACTAACCTTATTGTGGTAATCATTTCACCATATATCTATTTATATATATGGTAAAATGATATATGATTTTTTACGTATTTATCTGATGATCATATATTGGATATGTTAAATTCACATAATATAATATTATATTATATCAATTATAGCTCAATAAACCTAAAAAAGAAATGGAGGAATTACAAGTCCAAATAATTGGATAATCAGTGGGAGAGGCAAATATTTCCTTAACGTAAGTAATTTTATGTCATTGGGACCAATGACTGTCACCCAAGGATACTAGAGGAAGCTGCTATTTTGCTACTTGCAAAATCATAGAAAAAAGGAAAGGACTGAAAATGGTAAAGACATACTTATTTTCTCTTTCTAAAAAGAAAAATGTTTTCTAAAAACTACACAAAAGTGAACTGGGAAGAATTTTCACTTGATCTTAGCTAAACGGCAAAAAAGCCATGGGTATGAACTTTCAAATAAATATTTAGTCATCATTTAGTAGTAAATAATGTGAACATTGAGGCAAAAAATAGTTCAATAAGAACAAATTATTTCAAAGTAACCTCATTTTCCTTTCACAATAGGGTTGTTGAATTTCTAAGTAAAGCTAATGAATTAGAAATATTGTTTCTTAACTTCAGTAGAAATGTTCTTACAGAGAAAAGTATAAAAAGTGGATGATGATTCTGTTTGAGGGATTTTTTGCTGATAAGACAGCCACATCTGAAGATAATCAATTTATTTATTTGTTATCCCTTGGAAAGTTCTTGACTGACATGCTTTAGGGTAACTCCCTCTCCCCAGTTATGTCTCAATCATTTTGTTAATGACATAAATATAGATTTTATATTTATCAGTGCCAGTAATTTTTGAGGTAAAAAGTATGTTATAAATTTTTTTAAAAAAGAACACTTTTTGGATATATAGAACTTCAGAATAAAATCAGCAAGGCAAGATTTTATGGAAGTGGGTTAACAGATGTTTAAAAAACAGTCAATGAGCAACACATAAGATGGAAAGAATCTTCTTCACATAGGTCTTCAGATAGAAAATTTTAGAATGAGACTATGTTTAAAGTTAACAGCACCAAATACTAAAAGAAAAAATACAGAAGTTTCTAAGATTGTAACCTACTTGCAAGCAACAAGTTAGCCTGCCATAGTTTAATGCACCCTGGCAGAAGACAAGAGATTCCTGGGTCAGGCACAAAGGGTAATTTATTACTCATTAAAGAGTAATGATCAGAATATAATTTTAAGTTCCCTGAGCTCCAGTTCCCACGCAAGTGAGGTAAAGAGGGTCAGGTGACACTTGCAGGTGAAATGGGTCACATTGCAGGAGAGAAACTCTAGTCTGTAATGGATGGTAAGCAAACTTGCCCTTTGCCCCAGAGGCAAACATTAGTCTTATTATATTGAACATAAACAAACCCTCCCTGGCTGTGGAGGCAGATACAGTATCTCCCAAGGTTATTTGCTCTACAAACATTCTTGAAAAGTCAGTCAGGGCACAAAAAAGGGAGTTCGTTGACTTTGCTTACAAGCCATGCCAAAATGTGAGAGCCATGGAGCGTAGTATCTCAGCATCAGAGCTTTGAAAATACAAAAAGAGGACTGGCATGTGCTGGTTATATCAGTTGGATTATTTTGTACAATTTTGAACACCACATTCTTTAGCACGGATGAAAAAGTGCTAAGGTCCATCCAAACACTCAGAAAACCAAATGTGGAGAGAACCTCAGCCGAGACATATGGAACTACAGACTGCAAAAAAGATACTAAAAGCACCTTGATGAGTGACTTAAAATAATTTGATTCCTATCCTTTAAAGAAGTCAGTAATTATCTCCTTTCCACCCCATCCACATTCTCAGCTTTGCTACTACCAAATAATACTTCCAGCTACAAGCTGTATTTCTTTGAACATAGTGTCAAGTTGAACTTGAATCCGAATTTTTAGAAAAATCTGTAATCTTTCAAACACTCAAAGAATCATTATATAAAACACGCTTGCCTCAACATTAGACCTAAAAGAAGTCACTATTTTGTAAAATAAAAGTAATCATAAACTAAGGATATTCCAGGTCTGAGGCTAACTGAATTAAGAGAAAAATAATCTAATCAGTATAATGAGATGGCTCTGTGAAATTAATGGTAATAAAAGTTTAGTTTATAAAGAAGTAGGGAGGAAAAATACAAGGAAATACAGAGTCATGCTCATTGATTGATGAAGGGTCTAGCATTGCATAATTTCAGAGACTATTTTGAGGAGGACTCCCACTGAATCACACTCATGAATCTTATGCCATGTTTGCTAATTATTTTCTCATATGTTGTGGGAAAGGCTGGCATGGAAAAAGATTCTCAACCATGCTGGGTAATTTACTTAACATGAGTATTCAGCAAAAACAATAATGTATGATCCATAAATAAAAGACAAGCATATTTGGTAGTAGCAAAGCTGAGAATGTGGATGAGGTTAGAAAGGAGATAATTACTGACTTCCTTAAAGGATAGGAATGAAATTATTTTAAGTCACTCATCAAGGTGCTTTTAGTATCTTTTTTGCAGTCTGTAGTTCCATATGTCTCACAGTTCTGTCCACATTTGGTTTTCTGAGTGTTTGGATGGACCTTAGCACTTTTTCATCTTATGTCATCAACTAAATCTCTAAAATATGCAGTGCATTGTATGGGATGTGGAGCAGAAGATATGAAGAAATGATTCAACTAAAAAATTATGATTTCATTCTTGTGTGGATAACACCTGTGAAAAACCAATGAGTATTTTGTTATTATTTATGCAATTACAATTATTACCACTCTTTCTCCCTTGCTCTGCCTCTACCCAGCCTCCCTCTTTTCCCTCTCTCAGTCAAACCCCATATCATTGTCCATGTCCATGGGTTGTACATATATGTGTGTTCTTTGGGATAAGAGTATTTTAATCACACGTGCACATATACAGAGACAGACTTGCAAATCAATATGGACAAAACTGTGGGAGATGAATCAATGTAGAGAAAAATTCTAGGGAGATGAATCGATGTATAGAAAAGGAAGATATCTGAAAGATAATTTTATCACAGGTTTCTAAGATAATGATACTCTAAATATCTGTATGTGAACTCCAGGAGTCAGGAGAAAGTTTTAAACAATATTTTAAAAATTGATTGCGTTTTAGAATCACCTGGGGGAGCTTTAAAAATACAGATGCCTTAATGACACTCCCAGCAGTTCTGAAATAATGGTCAGATCTGTTGCAAGGCAACAAGGTTTTTAAATACTCCTTTATTCCTGAGGAATATGCTGGTGTGAAGCCAAGGTTTAGGATGAGTACTTAGAACTAGGCAGAGTAGGAATAATTTACAGAAAGTAATCTGCGGAGTGTGAAAAGGCATATTTGCCCAAGGAATTCTTCTCACTACCAGGCAATAGAAAGTCACCCCGATAAAGGAACTAAATTTTCAGAAAACCTTTGATGAAATATAGGTACTGTCAAGAGGAATAACAATTGAAGTGTATTGAAGGCTGGAAAATAGCAAATACTCAGTAAAAGTTATCATTATTATCAAAGCTGATAATTAGCTGGTATATACTATTAATGTCACAGGTTCCTATCCACAGAATACCAGTTGTTTATATACTTACTATTTTATACATTATGTACAATAATCATATTGGTAAGTCCCTATGCCCTAAACAGGTCTTTAAATACCTTGATAATTACCAGCTGTTAGCACCAGTCAACATTTGTCATGAAATAATTTTCCTTTTAGCAATTGCAAAAGCAAGTTATGCAAAGAACATTCAAAATACTGAAGAGACTGAGTTAGTAGAAAGGTGAGATGGCAAAGGCAGAAGACTCAAGAGCTCTGGGTCCCTCCTGATAACTAGAAAATGCTTGGACAGAGGCTAACTTTATCTTCAACTCGGCCTCAAAACAGTTCAATGTTGTGTTTTAGGTACGTTTTTAAAAGTACACAGTGAATTTACAAATGTCTGTATGGAAAAGAAAACTTAAAAATTGGAAGTTATGGTCAATGAAATTTACACTCTTCGTTGTTTGTTGTTCATTTCCCCACATTTTATAATTTTTAAGTAAATTGACAGATTCTTTTAATTTGAATTCAGAGTGTTGTATGAATCTTCATGCAGATACTTTCCCAAAGTTTCATCTAAAATGTGTTTCAGTTTCCCGTTGTCTGCCCAGAAGGTACACTCTGTAACAGTGATTTCCAACAAGTGCGCCACAAGAATTTGTAAAACATTCAATATCTATCCTCTTTTCCCTTAGATTATCAAATTAAAAAAAAATGACAACAGCTAACAACAGAAATTTGGTGTGAATCAAAATTATACCTATTTTCTTTGTCAAATTGGCAAAAAATACAATATATTTTGGGTGTGCTGAAGAATTTTAGTAATTAGTTTGCATGTCATGAAATAAAGTTGAAAAACTGTTCTATAACACTCATTTATAAAAAATTTTTTAATAAGAGTTTATTTGCATCCAACTGATGACATATTATTATTTCTTATATTTAATAACATCTTTGCTCATTAAATTAAATAGCATTCTTTCATGTGAGTGAAAAACTAATCCTTTGCCTCTCTGTCTTTTGTACCCTTTATTCAGCTAAACTATTCCATCTATTGAGGCTAGATGATTGAAAAGGTGGGGAGAAATTGATACATAGTATTAGTTTCCCCACCTAATGATTTGATTTTAAAAACATGTAGATCAAAAGTGACCTCTAAACAGTTAAGTTTTAAACTTTGACATTTCTCTTAAATAATAGTGACAAAGATAACTTTACCTATGTTGAGTTCTTTCAGTTGAATTATAATATTTTTATATTAATATTATTAGCAACAAAAATAACAATGTTATTTGGGAATTTTGAAATTACTCAGAAACTCTAAAGAGAAACCACAAAGAAATGAACTTTATATACCTTCCTAAGAAGCTTATTATGAATCATTTTTTTAAATTTCAAGACATTGAGCCAAAATTCTTCAATTTCTTTCATTTAGAGCCTTTTCAGAGATGTATAACATGACATCCAAATAACCAAATCTAATTTTCATTAATAATAACATCATAGAATAAATAACACCTTCTCAGAGAAAATTTTCTGACCAAGCAATCTATATTAGATATATTTATTTTACTCCTTATGGCAACCTAAATTTTCCATCATAGTAATCATACTTGCTAGGTGTATTGATATGTATGTGTGTGTGCATGCGTGTGTGTGTTTATTTGGGTTAAAACAGATTGAAATTCTATGCCAATGAGTAAGGTAAATACAAATACTATCCACATTTTACAAATGATGAAGTAGTTACTCAACGCATACATTTATTGAGGACACAGACTTCATAAGCAGCTAAGGTAGAATTCCAGCGCTGGTCTCTCTGACGCGAGCACTGCAGCTTCCCAGCACTTTACTGTTCCATATTCTATGTGAGCACGCTTGTCATGTAGCCGGAGAACATACAGAAAGCTGGACCATGAAGTGACACAATGACCTGGTGATGTTTACATAGTTTGAAGCTTAATTATAGTAAGTTAGGAAAAACAGACTAACAAATAAATGTGATGTGGGTGAGAAATGATTTTTAAATATATAAAACTAAAGCAGTTATAAGTTTTAGCCATAGTACTGTGATATTTAATGTGAGTATAGTCATGCATGCTTCTTTCCAATAAAGCAGGTATAATAGTCTAACAGTTTGGGTATCCTTCCTAACAAATTTTATATAAAAAATAATTATAGCAATGTAGCAATGATTTGACTATTTTAGACAGAGAAAAGCACTGCCAATCCTTGCTTTCATAATTGTTTTAAATGTAAAGGAATATGATGTATATAATAGTGCTTTTAAAGATAGGAAAGTAAATTATTTAGAAAATTAGAGGTAATTATCTCAGTATGACAGACATGCTAATTTCTATTTGAGTTCTTTTTTTTAACCCACTTTTTGTGTTGCTTTTATTATCTTCTTTTTGTTTAAATGTTGAATAAGTATTTTTTTCTTTTCTCCATTTATACTGATAAAGTTTAATATATTTTTAACTTCTAGAAAACATCCCTAGACAATCTAATTATTATCATTCATATTAAATAATTTTTAAATGTCTCATTTTTCTCATTAAATTATTTTACATAATTTCTAATATTATATGCAAATATTAATAAAGATTTCCACTAGTTACCATGACTATATTATTTTTAAGTATATTTTTTACTTAATTATGCTATTAATTGATTATGTTATTACAATTGTCCCATTTCTTTCTCCCCTTTATCCTCCTCCACCCCCTCCCACTGGTATTCCCCCCCACCTTAGTTCATGTCCACAGGTCATACATATAAGTTCTTTGGCTTCTCCATTTCCTATACTATTCTTAACCTCCCCCTGTCTATTTTGTGTCTACCAATTATACTTCTTATTCTCTGTACCTTTTCCCCAATTCTTCCCCCACCGCCTTCCAGCTGATAATCCTCCATCTAATCTCCATTTCTGTGATTCTGATTCTTTTTTTTTCCTATCCCCCCACCACTTTCCCTTGCCCTCTCCCTCCCTCCCTCCCTCAACTCTTCAACTTTGGTTTTGTCCATGAGTCCTTGCTATATGTTTCTTGACTTTCCCTTTCCCTTCCTTTTCCCCTGCCCCTACAACCTCCTTCCCTCTTGTCTCTGTTGGTTTCTTTTCCTTTCAGTGTTGCTGGTCTTATTTTCCTTGCATCTTTGCATTGTTGGTTAGGTTCCACTTACAGGTGAGATCATATGGTATTTGTCTTTCGCCCCCTGGCTTATTTCACTTACCATAATGCTCTCGAGATCCATCCATGCTGTCGCGAAGTTTAGTAGTTCTTTTTTTCTTTCTGCTGCATAGTATTCCATTGTGTAAATGTACCATAATTTTTTGATCCAATCATCTACTGATGGGCATTTAGGTCGCTTCCAACACTTGGCTATTGTAAATTGTGCTGCTATGAACATTGGGGTGCATAGCTTCTTTTGAATTGGTGTTTCAGGATTCTTAGGATATAAACCCAGCAGTGGAATTGCTGGGTCAAAAAACAGTTCCATTTTTAACTTTTTGAGGAAATTCAAAACTGTTTTTCCACAGTGGCTGCACCAGTCTGCATTCCCACCAACAGTGGACTAGGGTTCCCTTTTCTCTGCAGCCTCGCCAGCACCTGTTGTTTGTTGATCTGTTTACGATGGCCATTCTGACCCGTGTGAGGTGGTACCTCATGGTGGTTTTGATCTGCATTTCTCTGATGGCTAGTGATGCTGAGCATCCTTTCACATGCCTCTGGGCCCTCTGTCTCTCCTCCTTGGAAAAGTGTCTGCCCAGGTCCTTTGGCCATTTTTTATTTGGATCATTTGTCTTCTTGGAGTGGAGTCGAGTGAGTTCTTTATATGTCTTGGAGATCAAACCTCTATCTGATGTATCATTAGCGAATATATTTTCCCATACGGTTGGGTCCCTTTTCATTTTGCTGATGTTTTCTTTCGCTGTGCAGAAGCTTCTAATTTTGATGAGATCCCACTTGTTTATTCTTTCCTTTATGTCCCTTGCTTTAGGAGACATATCAGTGAAAAAATTGCTGCGTGGGATATCTGAGAGTTTCCTGCCAATGATCTGCTCTAGGACTTTTATGGTGTTGCGACTTATATTTAAGTCTTTTATCCATCTTGAGTTTATTTTTGTGTATGGTGTCAGCTGATGATCCAATTTCAATTTTTTGCATGTAGCCGTCCAGCTCTCCCAACACCATTTGTTGAAGAGGCTATTATTGCTCCATTTTATGCTTCTGCCCCCTTTGTCAAATATTAGATGCCCATATAAACCTGGGCTTATTTCTGGGCTTTCTATTCTGTTCCACTGGTCTATGGAGCTGTTCTTGTACCCATACCAGATTGTTTTGAGTATAGTGGCTTTGTAGTACAGTTTGATGTCCAGTATTGTGATCCCTCCTACTTTTTTTTTCTTTCTCATAATTGCTGAGGCTATTCAGGGACGTTTATGGTTCCATATAAATTTTTGAAGTGTCTGTTCTATTTCTGTGAAATATGTCATTGGTATCTTAATAGGGATTGCATTGAATCTATAAATTGCTTTGGGTAGTATGGATATTTTGATGATATTAATTCTTCCAATCCATGAGCACGGTATATGCTTCCATTTATTTGTGTCTTCCTTAATTTCTTTCTTCAATGTTGTATAGTTTTCTGTGTACAGGTCTTTTACGTCTTTGGTTAAATTTATGCCTAGGTACTTTATTTTTCTTCTTGCTATATCAAATGGTATTTTTTTTCTGATTTCTTCTTCTTCTATTTTATTGCTGGTGTACAAAAATGCCTTTGATTTCTGAATGTTGACTTTGTATACTGCTGTTTTGTCAAATTCACTTATTAGGTTGAGGAGTTTTTTGGTAGAGTCTACAGGGTTCTCTATGTACACTATCATGTCATCTGCAAACAATGATAGCTTTACTTCCTCCTTTTCTATTTGGATGCCTTTTATCTCTTTCTCTTGTCTGACCACTGTGGCTAGGACTTCCAATACAATGTTGAAAAGAAGCAGTGAAAGCGGACATCCTTGTCATGTTCCCAATCTTAGTGGGAAAGCTTTTAGTTTTTGCCCGTTGAGTATGATGTTGGCTGTAGGCTTTTCATATATGGCCTTTATTACATTGAGGAATGCCCCATTTATTCCCATTTTGCTCAGTGTTTTGATCATAAGTGGGTGCTGTACCTTGTCAAATGCTTTTTCTGCATCTATCGGGATGATCATGTGGTTTTTGTCTTTTCTTTTATTTATGTGATGTATCACGTTTACTGATTTGCATATATTGAACCATCCCTGCGTGCCTGGGATGAATCCCACTTGATCGTGGTGGATAATCTTTTGAATGTATTGTTGGATGCGGTTTGCCAATATTTTGTTGAGGATATTAGCATCTATGTTCATGAGCGAAATTGGCCTGTAGTTTTCTTTCTTTGTAGGGTCTTTATCTGGTTTTGGGATTAGGGTGATGCTGGCCTCATAGAAAGAGTCTGAGAGTCTTCCCTCCTCTTGAATTTTTTGGAATAGTCTGAGAAGGACAGGGGTTAGCTCTTCCTTAAATGTTTTGTAAAATTCTCCTGTGAAACCGTCCGGCCCACAGCTTTTGTGTGCCGGGAGTTTCTTGACTATTGCTTCAATTTCCCCAGCTGTTATCGGTCTGTTCAAGCTTTCTGTTTCTTCCTCCTTCAGTGTTGGAAGATTATACTTTTCTAAAAATTTGTCCATTTCATCAAGGTTTTCAAATTTCTTGGCATATAATTGTTCATAGTAGTTTCTGACAATCCTTTGTATTTCTGTGGTATCAGTTGTTATTTCTCCTCTTTCATTTCTGATATTATTAATTTGGGTCCTCTCCCTTTTATTCTTGATGAGTCTGCTTAAAGGCTTGTCAATTTTATTTATCTTTTCAAAGAACCAGCTTCTGGATTGGTTGATCCGTTAAATTGTTCTTTTCGTCTCTATGTCATTCAGTTCTGCTGTCATCTTGACTATTTCCTACCTTCTACTTGTTCTGAGATTTATTTGTTGTTGTTTCTCCAGTTCTTGAAGTTGTAGTGTTAGGTCTTTTATTTGAAATGTTTCTATCTTTTTTAGGTAAGCCTGTATTGCTATGAACTTCCCTCTCAGGACCGCCTTTGCTGTGTCCCATAGGTTTTGGACTGTTGTGTGTTCATTTTCATTTGTTTCCAGACATTTTTGATTTCTTCTCTTATCTCATTATTGACCCATTCATTGTTTAATAGTCTACTGTTCAGTCTCCATGAGTTTGCAAGTTTTTGAAGTTTCTCTTTGAGGTTGATTTCCATTTTCAAGCCCTTGTGGCCCGAGAAAAAGTTTGGTATTCTTTCAATTTTCCTGAATTTGCTGAGGTTTGCTTTGTGTCCTATCATGTGGTCTATCTTTGAAACACTGCCATGAGATTTGAAAAGAATGCATATTTTTCTTCTTTGGATGTAAGGTTCTATATATGTCAGTTAAGTCTATTTGATTCAGTGTGTCATTCAGCTGCACAATATCTTTATTAATGTTTTGTTTGGAAGATCTGTCCATTTTTGACAATGGGGTGTTGAAATCCCCTACTATCAGTGTGTTGCTGTCTATATCTTTTTTGAAGTCGTCCAACAGTTTCCTTATATACTTGGGGTCTCCTATATTGGGAGCATATAAGTTTACAATGTTTATGTCTTCTTGATAGATTCTTCCTTTAGTATTATAAAGTGCCCCTCTGGGTCTCTTTTTATGGCCTTTGTTTTGAAATCTACTTTGTCTGATACAAGTATGGCAACCCCGGCCTTTTTCTCTTGCCCATTTACTTGGAATATTTTTTTCCATCTGTTTACTTTCAATCTGTGTAGGTCTTTGGCTCTGAGGTGGGTCTCTTGTAGGCAGCATATGTGTGGGTCATGTTTTCTTATCCATTCAGCTGTCCTGTGTCTTTTGATTGGGGCATTTAGTCCATTTACACTGAGAGTTATTACTGATGGAAACTTATTCATTTTTTTTCTTTGTACCTGTGTTTTTCTCTTTCTCACTCTTTTATTTCATCTTCTTAAACCAGTCCCTTTAGCATATCTTGGAGTGCTGGTTTGGTAGAGATGTATTCTTTTAGCCTTCTTTTGTCTGGGAAACTCCTTATTTCCCCTTCTATTTTAATTGAGAGCCTTGCTGGGTAGAGCAGCCTTGGTTGTAGGCCCTTGCTTTTCATTACTTGTAATATTTGTTACCATTCTCTTCTGGCTTGTAGTGTTTCTGTTGAGAAGTCGGCTCCTAGCCATATGGGGGCCCCCTTGTATGTTACTCTCTCCTTCTCCCTTGCTGCCTTGAGGATGCTCTCTTTGTCTTTGATAGTTGCCATTTTAATGATGATGTGTCTTGGAGTGGACCTCTTTGGGTCCCTCTTGAGTGGGGCCCTCTGTACCTCCTGGATTCATGAGACCCTTTCTCTCCTCAAATTAGGGGAATTTTCCATCATTACTTTTTTGAGGATGTTCTCTATTCCTTGCTCCTGTTCTTCTCCTTCTGGTATCCCTATTATATGGATATTATTGCGTTTCAGGTTGTCCTGCATTTCCCTAAATGCCTCTTCATTCTTTTTCAGTCTTTTTCCATTTCTTGTTCTTTCTGGGAGCTTTTTTCTACCTTATCCTCCTGATTCTGATTCTTATATATACAAAAGACATGGTTTGACTTTTTTTTTTAAAGAACATTTTAATAACATAATTATGGAGTCCAGTGTTCCTCAAGGTAAATCTAGCCCATGGGAGTTCTCAATTTTCAGTTATTCAGCTTTTATCAAAACATTTTATCTTATTAAAATAATTCAGTTCCTTACATTTTATAGTTAATGGATGATGTATCTAATGAATGAGTGATGTCCACAATGTCCTGTCCTCAAAAACACCACTCATCTCCTGTAGACTCCTGTCTATGGCTTTTTTGTTTTGTTTTGTTTTTTTGGTGTTGACCCCTTGCATATCTGGACTTCCCCTTTTCTACTGTCTTCTATTTTCCCCATCATTATCATCTTTTACAATGAATCCTGCCTTCTCATGATGTACCCAAAGTAGGACAGCTTCAGTTTTGTCATTTTTGTCTCCAGAGGTAGGATTGAAGGCTCTTGATAAAAACAAATTGCCTAGTGCATCTGAGATAAATGTCATAAAGCAAATGGAAGGTATAGTAATCATACCCCAAACTATATATATTCAGGACAAGGAAATGCATTTCTGGATATTATTTCAGTAAATACATGGATCTTATTTCCATTTTGTAGAAATTTATTTCATAAATAAAACAGAAAACTAAAAGTAGAAAATTGGTAGTAAAATAAAAGATTTCCATAGAAATAGAGCTTTTCCTACAATGTGTTGGAAAAGATTAATGATGCTAAGAGAAAGTAGACATTAGCCCTACAGCTACTGTGCAGTTGGTGGCATGTTTAGAAAGGTAAGGAACTTGGGCATATAATAGTGATTGAAGGCATGTACTTTGGCATAAAATCATTGTATTATATAAATCTGTTGAAAATAGGGTGTGTGAGCAAAGAAGAGAAGGGTAGATGACGATTTCAATTTTGGATAGCTACACTTCATTTAACTATGAAGAATGCTTTAGGCCATGTGGTAAACGGCCTGGACCTCCAAATTGTCTAGTAAAAGTTAAGGAAATTTTTAGAAACTGGTAATAGTTAAAGCTATAGATGATGATAATAATGCTTATAGTAGATGGGGAAAAGGAGGAGCATATCAAGTATAATAATTTACTAAATATCAATATGCTAATGCAGGTGGAGGAAAAGAACAAAGTTTATAACATATTTGATTAAATTTTCTTTTTATGGCATAAAATAAATGACAAATGCTATTAGTATCATAAAAATTAAAATAGAAAAATAATTGTGACAAAATTATAGACTTAGAGGGCAAATTAGTGGTTGCTAGGGACAAAGAACATGAAGATTAAAGAAAAGTATGGATGGTTAAAAGAGAATAACTACAGTAAATATCATAACCAAAAAATTGACAGTGATAAAATCTATTGTGTGTGTACTTCTATGCAATTTTGCCACATGTGCAGGTTTGTCTGTACATCACCACAGTCAAGCTTCAGAACAGTTCCGCCACCCTAAGGTGGTGGAGTTTACTGCAATAGATGCTTTCTGCCAAGGACACATCCGAATTCTAACCCATAGTCAGACTATGCAAAAATCCCAGAAAGGGATTGATGTCAGTCTCAGCTCAGTGAACCATTCTTCCTTCTACAGTATTTTGGTTTATCTAGTCATCCTTGTTTCTGTAGCTTTTTTATGTCTTTGAAGGTGAGCAGAATTTGTGATCCAAAATAGGCCTCTTTGGCATAAGAATTATTTGGGGCTGTTCATTTCTAAGAAAAAACAGACACATAGAAGCTCTGAGAACAGAGTGGAACTTAACCCTTGTAAGAGGACATAGGGAGAAAAATGTTGCATATTAAAAAAAAAACCAAACTATTATAAGGCAGTCATCAGAAAGTAAAAAAACGTATGAGCCAAATTTCTGAGTTTCATCATAGATGGCATTAAAATTTTTGTGGTAGAAAAGTTTTTTTTTTTAAATTAGAAGAATAGTAACCAAATGTTTTATATGTACATATGTGTATTTATATATCAGGGTGTTCTGATCTTTCTTTGAACAAATTATCTAAAAGAGAAGACTTTTTGAGACAATTATGATAATTTTATCATAATCTGCTATTAGATATGAAGGAATTATGATTGATTATGTTAGCTATGGTCATGGTTTTTAAGGTCCTTTAGTTTTTAAGAGATATCCTGAAATAATTTATGCCTAATAAGATTCCTGAGATTTACTTTAAAATATTTCATCAAAAAAAAAAAAAAAGAAAAAAGAAAGGAAGGAAGACAGGAATAAAGAGAGAAAGGAAGGATAAAAGGACAGGAGATGGATAGAAGCAAAAAAATAGATGGAGCAAGTTTAGCAAAATATTTATATTTTATGATGTATACCAGAATACTTAATATATATTTTCTCTAATTTTGTTTGTGGTTAAAAATTTACTTGAAAATATTTTCTAGAAAAGCTATCAAACTTTCCTAACACAAGAACTTACCTGCCATTATTTACCTAAAAAATGTTTCCAGAGGAAGAATGACCCTGTTAACACTTGAAATACACCTTAATTTAAAAAATATTTTTTCAAATGTATGAAGTCTTTGGAGGAATTTGGGTAGAATGTCACAATCTTGAGAATAAAAAAGAATCCTAAAATTATTATGCAAGTTATATACCCAAACTTTATGTGGTTTGCAATTTTTCCAACTATTGACTGCTAAAGATGAATGTGTAAGAACCAGAAGTGGAAAGCAGACCTGGTTTCCTGCGTTTTAACAAAACAACACAATTGTATGCAGATTAAATGAGGAAAAAGAGAAATGCCCAGAACCATTTTGTGAAAAAGTAGAAACATGTTTTCCATTAATTCTAAGGAAAGTGGCACTGGCTTCAAAGACAGAATTCTCCTCTGATAATATACGCTTGTTAAATTTCCAGGATCTCTGCACATTTTCTAAGTTATTCTAATTCACAAACAAAAGGGAAGGTTAACATACTCACAACAATAATCTACGTCAAACTGACAGGAAAACTAAGGTGAAGGTGGCATGCAAGCCTGGGTTTATTCATGCCAGTGGCAGGGTCAGTCAGTCGTTTGTAGGCCTAATTGAGAAGTGGTAACTGTGGGGGTTTTACAAAGAGGACATGTGGAGAAGCTCGGGCATCAGAGCAGAGCCCACAGAAGCTTGGAGAGTTGTGTCATGTGCTTTGCTCCTTTGTCATTTCCTACTGAAGCCCCCACTGCCCAAGAAACCACTGTCACCCTTTCCTCTGATTTATGATGTTTTGCTTCTTCCTCCAAAGAAAGGAGAACTGGATCAAAAGCTATTTTGATTCTGGCCAAAATATTTTTCAAATCTTCAGAGATCACTTTGAGGCCTTGCATCTATTTCCTGGCTGGATTGCTCTTCAGTGAGTCCAAATATATGGATACACTTCCCCTGTCCATGCAGCAGCCTCTGCAGTGTCTGGATGGTCCGTCTCCCTGAGTCACAATGTCTGCAGGCAGCTTAAGAAGGTATGTTTCTCTTGTGTACTGAATCTTAGTTCCGAAGTGATTCAGTTGATTGAAGTGCCCAATCCATCACTGAAGAGTTTACTTTTCTCTGTAAGTTATTTGCTGTTTCTTCAGCATATGCTTTGTAGGATTTTAGAGTGTTGCATACTTAAATTATATACCAGTTTGGTATTTAAATCAGTGAATTTAAATTAATGCATAATGATTACTTTCAATTTGCCTTCACTTAACGAAGATGACATAATTAATCATGTTTGTTTGATCAGGTCATGCAAATGAATTTATACATTTACATTAGGCCTCTAGGAGATGAATTAATTCTCTCGAGCTTTTTAAACCATTAGAAGAGGTTGTCCATTCTGTGGTTAAGTCAGTGGTCCCTCCCCTCTTTCTCCTCTCCTCAACCTTCCCTTTCTTTTTATTCCTTTTTCGCATCCCTCTCTCTTTATCCCATCTCTACTCTCTTTCCCTCCCTTTCTTCTATTGCATGCTTATCAGGCAGCTGCCACTATGCTAAATACCAGATATAAAATATTAAATAACTTAGAAGCTGATATGGCTTGCCCTCCCTACCAGGGACCAATTAAACTTGCTCTCACTTCCTGTGCCCAAGGAACTTGCAATATTGGTTGGAGAGATATTGTGAAATTTGAAGGGGAACATAAGTTTAAAGAAAGGCCAGTAGGGTCTAAGCTATCAAGAAGCCGAGATGAATGAGGATTTTAGGCAACTAATCTGGACATTTTTATATATTCTATTTCTTCTCTGGAAATTCAGTTTTGGACTTTTTTGCATATTTTCCATGCTTTAGCATTCTCATGTTTCATTTTTGTATATTCAAGATATCCAATCTTGAGTATATAGCATATAATTATAAAAACTGTTTTATGTCTCAGTCTATCAGTTTTATTACCTGTGTAATATCTATGTTTGTTTCTATTGGTTGATTCTCCTCCTTATTATGAGTTATACGTATTTTCCTGCTTTTTTTAATGCCTCATTATTTTTGATTGAATGTCAGACATTAGCATTTCGCCTTCTGAGTGATGGGTAATTTTGTATTCCTTTAATTGTGAGCTTTGCACTGGGATAGAATCAGCTTAGTTGGGAACAGTTTAATCCTTTTAAGTCTTGCTTTTAAGCTTTGTTATGTGGGACCAGTTTAAGCCTAGGGCTAATTTTGCTCCACTACTGAGATATAAAAGTACCTGAGTCCTCTCTCCCATAGCCTGTCTACGAGGTTTTCCACTCTATGTGGAATTCTAACTATTCTCAGGCCTTTGTGAGCTCTGAGGACTGTGCCAACTTGTCCTTTCTGATGATTTTTTCCCAGCCTCTGATATTTACTTTACACAGACCAGTTCTCAGCAGATGATTCCAGGGGAGCCCATTGAAAATTTCCAGAGCCCTCTCTCCCTGCAACTCTCTGTAGCCCTTTGTGCTTGTGGCTCTTTCCTCTCCTTCTGGCAATCTCCTCTTTGTACTACCAGTATATCTTGCAAGTTCTGGACAACCTGTCCTGATTTCTTAACCTTATCTCCTCAGTTGAGGGAGTCCGTTGGACTCTGTTTGGGTCTTCCCTTGCTGTGGTATGGCCTGGAAACTGTTCAGACAGTATGTGGAGGCAGTTGCTGCATCATCTGGTTTGTTTACCTTATCTCAGGGATCGCTGCCTCGAGCTGAAATTGTTGTGTCATATACAATTTATGTTGTCCAAATGTTTTAGTTAAGACAGAGGTTATATTCAATTCTAGTTCTTCCATATTGACCATAAACCTATATATGTTTTTCCAATTCTCATGGCAATGAGTTATTACTATATCCATTTTTATAGATAAAAGAATTCAAGCTTATCTAAAATCAATAACACTCAAAATCACATATTTGGTACAAACAGACTCAGTAGGCAAACCCTGATGTATGTTGCCCAAAGAACAGTCTTGCCTATGAACTGAAAATAGCCTAAATGGAAAAAGAAAATGGAAAACATTCTGTTGGCAAAATCTTCAGTCTATCTAGGTTTTATTTTATTTTATTTTTCTTAATCATAGGAATAACTATATTTGAGGGAGTTATTTTTAGGAGCCTAGAATTCTGAGAAGCTAGTCTCAGGTCGTTATTTCTATTGGTTTAGAAAAATCAATATTTCTGAGTTACCGATTACTTATCTGTAAAGTAGAAACAAATGACCTGCTTTATTTATCTTACAGAATACCATGCCCTTCCTTTTGTGAGGGGGCCAATAGGTCAGTGCAGTCACAGCCAGGGACAAAGGGTGGAGGCAGGAAAGAGGAGACCGCCTGCCTGCGGAGGGGAGGAGGTATAGGACTGTGATGACAGGTGAGCGCCAAGTGTTGTGCTGAGGAAAACAAAACCAGGAATGGAATAATCACGCCTCAGGGCACTCAGAACTGGTTTTGGTTGAGGATACAATACGTGTCTTTTTTATGAAGGTGGAGGTATTAACTGCAAAGGTGTTTGGTTCTGTTTTTTCTTAAATTCAATAAACATGCTGGGGCCAACGCTGAATTGCTTATTACCAAGGTCACAAACTTGAATACAGTTACCCTTTATTCATATAATACCTAGGGTATTTTTTCAGGTTGACTATTTATGAAACTATGGCTTCACAGGAGCTCCAAATAAATAGAATACTTACGGTACCCCATACCAATGTTCAGCTCTATCTGTCTCCTATATAATTGTAGTGACAAAAATAGGTTTGTGAGGAGATAGGTAATCAAGCTCACCTAGCTATACCTGATGCTCAAGGCAAAACGTATTTTAACATGGCAGGAAGAATGATATCCAATCTCTGCCCCCCAAAAATTCAATTTAATATGTTGTACTAGGAGTCCTATTAAGAGGCATCGGCTAACTTGTAACAGGCTGAGAAGTCCCCAAACCCCAACTAAAATGGCTAAAGGGAGAAGTGGAGCAGGGTCATTGAGGGTCACTTTGCATATCTAAAGAACTTGGCCAGTATTTCGGTAATGCTAATAGCTGCACCTGCCACACTCAGAGCCAAGTAGGTGGGCATGACTCCAAGCCCTGATGTAGTGGAGGGGCTTGCTGTGCATGTATGAGAGAAGGAAGGTAGTACCTCTGTATTGCAGGGCCAGGCTTGCCGGAACTAAGAATGACAGCCAAGAAATGCAGAAGACACCAGTCTACTGTCGGGTGTAACCCTTTGTGGGAGGAGTGTAAATTGGGTTACGGAGGAGCAGGGCAAGGATTTAAACCTAAGCGTGGGGCAGCCATGCTCTCTTAACCGTATGGAGGTCTCTGCCATACCGCGTTGAAAGAAGCAGAAAAAGAGGATGTAGCAGCCATGTGGGGACTCTTGGCCATGTGGGTTGACAGGGTGTAGAAGGACCCCCCACTGGCCCACTATGAAGAGGGACCATGTGGTTTTGGATTGAGAGCAGGAGCCTAGCTGAGCACGGATGACTGGGAGAAGCTGGAACATTAAAACAAGAATCTGCCTAGCTAAGCAACAGACTTCTCTTTCTTTTCCTGAGAGACTTCTCTTTCTTTTCCTCTGACTGGCCTGGTTTGGCAAAGGGAGGCAGGACTGTGTGTGTTTGTGGATGTTCCTTCTATTTGTAAAGGAATGGGATTTAACATAAAAATTCTGCCATTATTGTAATCCTGTGTAACTTTTGAAAAAATAGTTCCTTTCCTTTTCATAAGGCTCTGGTACTAGGAATCACAATTTTTTTGGCGGCAGGCAATAGAGCCCAGTGGTTCTGTTTAAAACAGGTTTAGACATGAGCATGAGGAATAATTGTGCACATAAAGAAAAAGGTGAACAGGAGTGAATTATTTTTCATTTATGGGCAGGAAATAAGACAGGATGCATAAAAGGGTCTTACAGACATATATCAGATGCTAAGAAATGAACTAAGTGCAATGTATTTTGTTTTTGTGAGAACATAATTATAACTTTGACTTCTATAAAATTCTCTCAAAGAACAAGTGCATAATAAAAGAAAGGCCAGTTCCAACCAAGAAAAGTAGCTCCAGTCTGCCATCTATTTTAAGATATGCCTTCTTTCCTTCAAGGCTCATTCTAATTTCTGGTTTGCCTTTTAGTGTTTAGCTGATGCTGAAGTTTAACATGTACCTGAAGTATATATTTCAGAGGTAGTTAAGATGTGGAGGTATTAAACTATACAAATTAAAACTACTTAAATACATTCACATTTATTTTTAGAAAGTCCTGCATAAGTGTAAATTCTTTGAATGTGTCGATTCAAAAACCTAAACAGGCCAACAATGTGAAAGCTAAAATTAATGAATTGTTAAGTAAAGTTTTCTATTCTTTGATTTTTTTATATACTTTGGAAACCAAAAGATCAAAACACAACATTAAAAAAACAAAACAAAACAAACAAAAAAACTAAACTCACACCTAGTAATATTTAAGGAAAAAAATGAGATTTTGCAATGTTGTTGAAAACTGCTGTCTGTCCATTTTTCTTTTAATGTATAAGAAAATAAATGGTTGTGCAGGTTTATTGGAAAAGTATAATTTTTAAGCTGACACTGAAAAAAGATGCTTTTTATAATGTTGTGATTATAGATGGGTTTCTCTAAAGATTAAAACATGTGGATAAAGAGTATTAAGGAAGGTTCTCTTTAGTAAGATTGTCAAAGAATACAACATACATAATTAAAATAAAATCAGTGTGCTTTCCAGCAGTAATGGCCTTCATCTCCTTCAGAACAAGAGAAGAGGAAGCACAAGATGAAGTGCCTGGTGCAGAACTCTAGTTCTTCCTTCATAGATGTGAAATGGCTAGGATGCTCTAAAATCATCACCATCGTTAGCCATACACAGATGGTAGTTCTTTGCGTTGGCTGCTCCACTGTCCTCTGTGAGCCTGCAGGAGGCAAAGCAAGTTATTCTAAAGGATGCTCCTTTAGAAGGAAGCAGCACCCTGAATCAAGATTAAGGGGAAAACCATCCCACTAAACACATTTTGGATAAAAAGTAAATAAATAAATCAGTGTGTAAAATGGGATTGGAATTATCAAACTTTTGAAGAGGCAAATAGCTTGAACAAATCCTTTATCTGCCATTCCTCCATGGAGATTTCACAAAGAATGAAATTATCCATATGAGCAGAAAGAGCCTTAGGAACAAAGTAGAGATAATTACCTGATCCAGAAAAGACCTTAATATGTAGTTGACTCAATCTTCTTTGTTTGCAAATGAGCTAAAAGTTGGAGAAATCCTTAGTCAGAAGGAGAACTGCAGGAATATATATAGATTTAGAAATAGGAAAAATTAAGATTCAGGAATCAGTTAGTGTAGGAGCTGACATTTAAGAGTGTGGCAGGGCCTGGGAGAAAGGTCCATATGTGCCTGTGATATAATGGGGCTGCCAATGAGCCAAGCCCAAATATGAGTCTTGAAATCTGGCTAAAAAAGCTTGAAGTCTCCAAAAGGATAGATAGAACTGATCATAATAAACGTGCTGGTATATATGCTCTAAACAAGCCAAATAGGACAGGGTGAAATAAGTTAGAGATAAACAAAGATATTCAAGGCCCATGCTTAATTTATCTATAGCTTCATAATAAACCAGTCCAAAATTTAGTGCCTTACACCGGCAACAGTGATTTATTTTGCCCCAAATCTGCCATATAGGTAGGGTATGACAGGAAAGGCTCAGTTCTGTTCCATATGGTGTTTCAGCTGGGAAATTTGAATGCGGGTGGATAATTTACCACATTAGTGCTGCATGGGAGCTCAGTAAAGGAAACAGACCAAGAATTTCAGTCTATTTGAAATGGGATGCAAAGTGGGGGGTGGTTTCCCCAAAATAGTAAAACATATTTCCCACATATCATGATTGGGGAGTAGGGAAAGGGGATGATATGGTGACTAAGATACTTTTCATAACACTAGCAAGTTGATAGCTAGTCAATAGCCGAGCTACCACCCCAGGCAAAAGACAAATGTGACTTTCAAAAGGTATAGTGATTTGTGAAGTAGTAGCCCAAGGTAACTTATATAGCACCTATGAGAGAGGGAGGGAGGCGGAGGCTCTCATGTCATGGGGTACTCTTGCCCTGACCAAAGATAGCAGCTAAAAGAAGATAAAAGATACAAGGGAACCGGCAAAAGTAGCCATAAACAGGGGCCAGATATGAGGACATGAAAGAAGTTGTGGTCAGTATTTAAAATCAGGGTGGGCTGAAAGAGATGGACCTGGTCTGCCATGAGGGCTGAGGAAAGAGTGTAAGGAGAGAGCTGATGGAGCTCTCAGGGAACCTGTCAAACCAAGCACGGACTAGTGGGAGATGCCTGGAATGCTGAACTGTGGCCAGAAACGCTGAGACTGTAGACTTCTCCTCTGAGGGACATACAGAGAAGTCACTCTCTTGGGACATGTGCCTTCCCTGGACTCCACCATGATCCAGTGTAACACAGCATATGCTTTCCTGGACCGCTACAACATGGAGGCCGAGGACAATGTACCTCAGGTCCGGAAGGAGAGTGCTGGTGCAAGAGGATGGTGAACCTAAAACCCACGAATGGACCTTACGGAGAAGATGGAGAACTGTTTGCCCAACCAGTTTAAGGAAAGATAAGAATATGGGGAGCTTTAGGGCATTTTTTTTTGCATATAGCCTGGTGGGGAGCAAAGGGAGTACCAAGCCTGTGGGAGAATAAGGCTCAGAGAAGGAGAGCTACCAGCTCCCCAGAGGTTGGAATCTTGTAAATAAGAACCTGTGTCCTTCAACACTAATTGTTGGGTCATGCATCAAGGTGACATGTGGACTGGCCCGAGTTTGCTTGGTTACGCCGTTACATAAGGATTTCATCATGAGACTGCTAGGGCTTCTGTAAAGCATTGCAGATGGGTTCTAAGAGTGAGTGTTCATGAAAATAAGAGGGAAATTGAGTCTTATGTCATCAGCCAAAAACCTGGTAGACAGTCCCACCTTTGTTGTTCAAAACAGTTACAGAGCCTATGCAGAATTAAGGAAAGGGGGCATTAACTCTACTTCTCAGTAAGAGTTGGCCCTGTCTGCCGCAACTGAGGAACCATTGGAATGTCTTAGAACAGAGGAGTAATATTTTAGTAAATATATAGTGACCTGAGTACTATAAAGTATTTCTTGAGGTCCCAAATGGAGAATCTTCTTATGACTTAGGGGTTCATGGGAAGATGTGCAGTAAGTAGAACATCTGTAGAATGGACATGCAATGTTACCCATGTCCAGAGTTTAGAAAAGCTTGGGAGCCATAATGAGAGTGTTATTAACTTTCTGAATGGAATTATAATCACTTCATACTTAGTTGGTGCTACCACTGAGGATCTACCTTGGTCCAAAATTTGTATGATTTTATTATTCTTTGTAGCCCTTTTCTGTATTTACAGAATTTAGAAATATATATTCTTATAAACAATCTTCTTAAGTATAACATGTAGCAATAAACGAGAACAATAATAATCCCTGACTGCTGTGGTAGGTTGGGTGTAATCCCAGAAATAGAAAGGTCACTGGTTCAATCTCTGGTGAGGGCACATGCCTGGGTTGCAGGCCAGGCCCCCACTGCAAGTGGCAATCAATTAATGCCACTCTTATACATTGATGTTTCTCTCCCTTTCTCTCTCTCTTTCCTCTCTCCCTCTGTAAAAATAAATAAATAAAATATAGAAAAGAAAAAGAACAATAATGATACTTCCTTGACATGAAAGTCCTTTGTGATGATGAGAAAAAAATAGAGTACTAAATAGAAAAAAGGAATCTTAATAGCTAGAATTTTTATCATTAAGCCACAGTTACTAAATATTATTATAAGCCAGCACTCTCATATGACCTAAGCATATAAAAATGGAAAATCTTGGGTTTTGTCCAAAATCAATTTTTCTACAAGACTTAGAAAAATCTAATGACTACTATACAAGTGCAATAAAAGTATGTGCATAATGTATAAATGTGTGATTGAATATTTTGAAGGTTGGGGTTCAGGACAAGCAAATGTACACAGTGGGTGGTGAAAATTTTGATACAGTAATATTAAAGATGGAATATACCAGTATTCTAGTAGAGGAAAACATGCACAAGAAATATTTTGGGGAAAAAAATGTAGGAAAGTAAATCTAAGCAGTCTTTCATTTACTAAATAAAGTTTTCTTTAAATTGATTAATAAAAGTCATATAGTCAAAACCATTGTTCATATGTGTTTGATTATTCTCACTGGAGAAGAAAATGAAAGACACTTTCAAATCTTTATTTTATTCTTAGAGAGAAGAGGTAAGGAAATCCATACTGGTAAGAACTGACAGCAGTAAAGAATTCAATAAAATATATAATAGTTGCTGACAATGTTAAGCTATTAAAGAGACATGGTATGCAATGGGAGTTCAATTTTATTCCAGTTGACAGATAAATTCTGTTTTAAAAAATAGCTTTATGTGATCTGAAAGAAACGATCAGAGGAAAATTCTGAGTATGCAAACAACTGTAATAAATCATCTGCATATTTAGAAACACTGTATCAAATAATGCCAGTTTAAATATCTCATGAGGAGTGGAATTAAGATCGGCAGCAAGGATCTCAACTGAAATTTAAAGCAGAAGGTGACATAAAAGGCAGGCTAGTCAATGCCTGGTTCTTGTTGCTATGGAATGACAGAGGCACATCTTGGTGTGATAGCCAGGACACACGGCTAAGCATTCTCATCTAACTCTCCACTCTTATTAATTGTGTAAGAATAAAAAGAAATGCAGATTACTTGCAATTGCCTCTACTTTTGTCCAAACATATAAAAGTTACATGCTGTGACAAATGTTTTAGTTTCTAGGGTCATGTTAAAAGGAGACTTTTTCGTATCCATAATTTTTAAAGAATTAGGTATCTTTAGGAAAAAAAAAAACTATTTCTGGAAACACCCTCTAAATAATGCATGTGTATTTAAATTATACAGTTTAATTTACGTTTTCAAATTTTGTGTACAGTTTTATAATTTTTGTTTTTGAATTTTTAATTTTGTGACTTTAACATCGGTAGGGATTTGCACAATCATCATTGTCATCCGGACAGTTCCTTCATGCAAACACATTTCCTTCTGCTCACTACACACAGTCACGCATTGTCCCGCCCCTAAAGCTGAGAACCAATCCGTTCTCCATCACTAAAGTTTTGTCTTGCAGTTGTTGAAAATAAGCAGCATTATACAGCTTGTAACTTTGAGAGGTGAGCTTTTTAGACTAGCTTCTTTTATATAATATATTTCATGCCTATGAGATTCATCCAAATTGTTCTGTGTATCAATAATTTGTTCTTTTGTACTTATGAATGGTATTCCATAGTGTGTGCCATAGTTTACTACCCACTGAAGGATATTTGGATTTTTTTCTGGTTTTGTGGAATTATTAATACAGATATTATAAACATACATGTGCAGGTTTTCTTCATGAACACATTTTCACTTCTTAAGGACAAATACCTAGACATAGGGTTCTTAGGTCATTTGGCAAATATGTTTAGCTTAATGAGAAACTTCCCAAATCATTTTCCAGAGTAGCTGGAATTTGAATACATTATCTCCACATCCAAAGCCTCATCACATAATGTTATGCTTTTGGGTGATTAACTGTCAAATATATTTTAAATAATTCAAGTAGAGAAAAAAATAATCTATTATATTTACCCAGATATTTATCATATCTGTTGCTTGTTCTTTATTTCTCATGTTTCATGGTTTCTTTTGTTATCATTTTCCCTTCTTCTAAAAAAATGTTAGCTACTGTTTCTTTAAAGAATATGAGTAATATTTTCAGTGTTACTCTTTTTCTCCTCCTTCTGGGATTCTGATATGCAAATATTATTTATTTTGTTATTATCTCAGTTTCCTGAGGCTTATCCAATAAGTTTTTTATTTTGGTTAATTTGTTTTAATGGGTAATTGCCCTTGGTAGATTTAGGCCACAAGTGCCAAACTGCCTTTCACATGCCATAGTCCTGAGATTCCAATGTCAGTTAAGCATTCAAAGCTTTTGCAATGGTTTTATCTCCTTCTCAGTGGTCAGTTTGGAAACTGGGTGGAAGTTCCATCAGCTCAGTTCTCAGACATTAGTCTAATCAACCTATTAGCTCATTTCTCAATTTTTGGAATGGTAATTAGGATCAAATTTATACCACGGTGCAACTAGGGAAGTAAAAGCAGAGTTCATTAGCAATGTTAAAGGCTGCAGTTGTTTTTGTTCCTTCCAGGAAGTATCTTAGTGCTCTCTATTTTGGTTCTCCATTCAGAAGCCGTCCATTTCCATTATTGCTATTTTGTGTCTGAGGTGGGTGGAGAGCACAAGAGAAAAGAAAGGAAGAGAGGGAAAGAGAGAAAAGAGGAGAGAGAGAGATACAGAAAGAGAAAAATTGGAGTTGCCCCATCCTCTTGAAAGGACATTTCTACCCAATCTGGAGGAAAGTTCCTTTCTGCAGAATTTGACTTTTATGATTTTTCACTGTGGCTGTTGTATTTTCATCATGGGATTACCTGAGAACTGAACCAAAAGAGAATGAACATTGAATTATTCCCAGCTTTTAGAAATCTCAAATAAAGCTGCTATAAACATGCATGTGTATGATTTTAGATAAACAAGTATTTTTATATCTCTAAGTACAATACCTGGGAATAAGAACATTGGCTCAAATGGTAAGTATATGTTTAACTTTGTAGGAATTGCCAAACAATTTTCCAAATTGAATAACATTATGTGTCCTCATCAGCAATTCATGACAGTCCTAGTTTGTACTTAGTATTGTCTATAATTTTATTTTCGCTATCATAATATTTGGGTAGTGGTATGCAATTGTGTTTTAAATTTGTATTTTCCTAATAGCTAATGGTGTTGGATATCATTACTTGAGTACCATGTGATTATTTGCTATTCTTATATCCTCTTTAGTGAAATGTCTGTTGAAGTTCCTTGTTGATTTTGTGAGATTGAGTTGTTGTAATATTGTTGGGTGTTGAAAGCTGTTTATATACTTTGGATATAATCCTTTGTGGATGCGTAGTTTGCAAATATTTTCTTCCAGTTCATAGCTTTTCTTTTCATTCTCTTGATAGTGTCTATGACATGGAATCTTGTTATTTGCTATCAGAGGTCTCCTAATAGATATATCTCTATAAATGTGCAACCAAGTTGAAAATTATTTCATTAGAATCTCTTAATTTCTCTTCTGGAGAAACTCTAATCCCTTAATAGAGTAAGACATCTATTCAGAGCCTTTTTCAAAGCTATGTAGTAAAAATAATACTAGCCTTATCCCCTGCCTTCCTTTATTAGAAAACTATTCTCTTTTACTGGTATGGAATTTCACAGTTGTGATTGTGGTCATAATTAAAGTGGTATAATATGGCACAAAAAGGGCTGGACTTGGAGTCATTGATCTTAAGCCTGCTCCTACATTGCCAGTATGTGCATAGCCAATTGAATATACTTATGTGATCAGAGGAAGGTTTAGAAAGTGTTTGTTAGAGGAAATTGGTCTAGAAAAAATGGTAGATGTTGATCGCAGCCCACACAGAAGAGAATGACATTATAAGCACAGGACATTTTGACCAAAGACTCAGAAGGGTACATTACAGAACTGTATTTACATTTGGCATGGAGCTTGCCCCAGAGGATGCCTAAGCAATTTACAAATGTGCAGAGAGAGTATTCTGGTGACTCCCAACCTTTACTAAGATGAGAAGTATTTGTAGTCAGTTGCCCATAGAAACTTTCCTAGTTACTAACATATTGGGAATTTGCCTAGCTGACTTTGAGAGGGCTTTTTGTTCATTCATGAAGTCATTCATTCTTGCATTTAAACACCTTTACTGAGTGATTATTTATGTGAAAATCTTTGTGACTAAGTCTGCAAGGGTTTGCAGTTCATGTTTCCCAGGGACAAGAAGCATCTGCATCACCTAGGAGCATGTTAGAAATGCAGACGATCAGGGCCAGCCTCAGACTGACAGAATCAGAACCCAAGCTTAAATGAGATTCCCAGATAGTTCTCATGACTGTATCTGAGGGATAGGAAGGAAGTTTGCTCACAGCTTTCTAGAACTTTCCAGTCCAATAAGGGAGTTAATACATAGGTACAATTATACTGATACTATATTACCTGTGCCTACATGACACAGGTCAATATGTGTGATACACCCTGGAACAGACTTTAAAGTCAGACTAACCCTAATGCGGGAAGAAAAAATCTCAAATGCTTGTTTCCTGTGTGAATATGCAGAAGTTATTTTTCCTTTCTCTGACTCACTATCTTTACTTGTGGGGTATTAATGAAGACCACTTTACTAGGCTTTTCCAGAATTAGGAATGACCCATATAAGTGCTTATCACATTACCTGGAACAGAATAAATGCTGATTGAATAATGATAATTATTGTGGAAATTTAAAAGCTCACTGTTTCAGGTAGAAACAGCTGTTGTAGATAAATTTTCATGGAAAGGTGACATTTTATCTGTCTCTTGTAGATAGACTTTTAATATAGGATGTTAAAAAGGCACAAGAAGAAGATACTCAACCCTCTAGTCATGATTCCCAACTTAGTCATGATTTTTAACTATGAGAAGCTGTATTTCTTACACATAGATACTACTTAAGAGTCAAGAACTTTGTATGTTATAACAGAACATCTATCATGCAGTTTAGACCGAATCATCAATTTAGACCATCTGTCTGCAAATTTGATAATGTAACATAAAATAGATAGTTTAGTCAAATGCATTATAAATGTTATTGTTTGAAAATAAACAAACTGTCTATTATAGTTTATTTAGCTTAGAGTTAAAATTAAATGACTTGGCCTTTTTTACTGTTGAAAGCACAGTGAGGCTTTATAAAAACCATGAAATTCAATCATGGGTATTCACAGTGAATAGGCAAATACAAATCATGTTTGTTGCAATGTATTAAGTTGGGGATTTTTAGTAAAATATAAAATTCTGTATCTTATTCATTGTTTGATTGGAGAAATTGTGAGTCGACTCATTTCATCAAACCCATCTTGATTATCAAGACCAACATGGCTCATAATAAACTTCCCTGTCGGTGCACAATACAGGCACGGCCGGCTCTCCCACACCTGGGCTCAGAAGGGACAGCGTCTAAATTCAGCTGATGAGACAATGGCTGGTCTTAGCGATTTAATGATTTCATTGTAACTCTTCTAATTTTTTAAGTTCCAAATGCCATAGCGCATGCTCACTGTAGAATTTCCCAAATTATTTTAAAAAATGAGTACTACCGAGGGAGAAATGTAAGCATTGCTATTTACTGTTCCAACCTTTTCTTCCTCTTCCAAAACCCCGCTCAACTAAAATGACAGTGTCTTCAGAGGGCAATAGGAAGTTGCAAGGAGACCAGACATAGCTGTCAAAAACAGGATTTAGGGCTTCCTCACCAAACAGTCTGGAACCTCTTGGGCTTGTGCATTTCCATCCGGCTTAGGTTATGCTTTTAATCGATATCTGGTTTTCCTTTTCTCCTTTGAGAGCCTGTGGGAGAGGATATTAAAGATTCCATCTGCCTTCTACTCCAGAGAGTGGAATTTTTGCTGCAGACAAGAGATAGACAGCAGCTTGAGCTGCTGAAATCCTTTAGGTTTTGGGTTTGATGAGGCCATAAAGCAGGGATTTCCACAATGTGTTTTGTAGGCTACTGGTGGACTGTAAATATTTTTATATATCTATGTAATATAAACACGTAATAGATAATAAATATAAGTATATATTAGTATATGTAAATATATACTTATAATTATGTAAATACTATATAGAATAAATATTAGTAAATATATATAATGTATAAATTGTCTATAAACAATCTCGTTATTTTGGAGGAAAAAATGTCCACAATTTTTTCACAAACTTTATTATAAGTAAGATTTATCCTTTCACCAAAATATCATCATAAAATGGCCCCTGTTTTCATCAAGAACTACTTGGAACAGCTTCTTTCTCATAACCTTCAGCTTACACGTTGCTCCTGTCTTAGCCAAAATATTTTCCCATTTTTAAGTGCTATTATTTTCATTTGCTAAATGGACACTCTCCTTGTTTTTGCTACTTTGCATCCTAAATTATGTAAGAGGTCTAGTAGCTCAAAAATGATATGTTAAAGCACACAAGTAGCAATAGAAAATAATTTATTACTATTACTCCAAAAAGAGGAGGTGAATCTGAGTATGCTCAGAAAACTGAATCTGCACATGAGGTGATTTTACACAGATATCTAAAACAAAAAGTAAATGAGAAATGTAATATAGATATCTGAAATTAAATATTTTATTGTAAACTCAACCATTATGTCCCTACGCCCCACTGTCTTGTCTGTTAGAAATTTGTCCAAAGTGTCTTAAAGCCATAGATTATTTTTTTGATATTTTCAAATAAAGCACAGTAACCTCTTGGTTATATCAATAGAATTTCCTAAGCAAGGACAAAGTAATGCTGTTCAGGATGCTTTTGGTAGATATCGTCATTCATAAGAGAGAAGATAAATCTGTGAAGGCATCATTGAAGTTGATTTTCTTATGACACAAAGCAGTAAATTACTTGCAGTAGCTTATGAAATAGCCAACAAAGACAGTGTCCTTGCAGAGAAACAAAATGAACTATTGTAAAAATCCTTTACTAAATGACATCTTTGACCATCAAAGATGGTCAGTTTTTTTATATGATACTCATAACATTAATGAAGACCATTTATATAATTTATAATACATAGCTCAAATGGAATAGTTTAGCAATAGGATTGATTTCTTAAAGAATTCTAACTTATTATTTCAAGTCTAAAATATGATTTCAATGTGGTAGGTGAATAGTAATGAGACAAAAACTTGATGCATGTGACTTACTTGCTGAGAAAGTTATTCTTTCCCAGAACATTTTAGTTGTTTTCATTTATCTGTGAATCACACCTTAGTATTGAGACAGAATGTGATGAAATTCTTTTTAGAGCAGAAAGCAATAAATACATGGATTAGGAATTTGTTTATTCTTATCTCCCAAGTTGAGCCATTTTAACTTCCCAGTTTTTGAACATAACAGTCTTGTCATTCAGCTTATGATAGAGCCCATGAAAAAAGTTTTATCTAAAAGAATTTTTTTTAATGATTTCATGACTGGTCCTAATATAAAAAACTATCTAACACAGTCATAGACTATATGTGACCCCATACCAGATCACATATATTCATGAACTACTATGAAGTAGCAAAAAAATTAAAATAAATGGACAGAATCATGGCCAATCTACATATCATGAAATCAGCTAAAGGGAATTTACAGAAAGACTGAGAATTATATCATTTTCGGAAATCTCTTCTACCCACAAAAATCTCACTCTTCTGAAATTCTGTAACATGTCTCCTCTGTATCAATTATTTTCTTATTTTCTGTGCTTGGCTTAGCCCTTCTTAATTTGATTTATTTTCATATCATATGTGACTCTGATTTACAGAAAGCAAACTGCTAGTGCAAGTTACAACCCATGGGTCCAATCTGGCCCATTGACTATTTTTCAAAATAATGTTTATTGGAACAAAATCACACCAACCTGTTAATGTATTATCTATGCCTGTTTCAAGTTAGCAATAGCAGAGTTGAATAGTTGCTACAGAAACCATATAGCCCAGAACCAGAGATATTTCTTTCGATACTGGGCTTCAAAGACCTTTGCACTAGTGTGTAAATTGTTCAAGGACAGAGATTTAGTGTTTTGCTTTCAAATACTTGATAAATGAGTTGTCTCAGGTTTAGTACCACGTGATATTTTTATAGTGAATTTATTCAACCATCTATAATTACCCACAGGATACTTTGACCAGGAGAGTCACTCATATTTAAACTGTCTTCAGTCAAGTTAAAACCCTCTTAGAAAATTATGAGCAGTTATACATGAATTAGAGGCGCTATCATATTTACTGCTAGATTGGTAAAATAAGCCTGGTACATTTTCATGAAACTGAAGCAACACATTTTGACAATTTCTAATTAGCAACCCCAAACTGAATCTCAAAAATAACATTGCAAATCCTCAAAAGACCCATTTTCTCCCTAGGTAGAGTTGGGTTACTATAAATCATAGTGACACAATGCACTTACCCATAAGACCTAATATAAAGACACTCTGCTAAAGCACTTTCCAGTTCAGCCTTATCGTCAAAAGCACCTTGGGGTGCACTGAAAACTCTCTGGCCACTCAAGTCTTTTTATCAGTTATAAGCTAATGATTTTTAAGTGCAAACTTTTTTTTCTCTTAAGAGGGCAAAGTAAAGCCTGCATGTTTTGGAACATTTTAGGATTAGTAGTCAGCTTTGTGGATGATGCAGACTGAATTCAGGATCATTATATTTTCGGTCACATCCATAACCTCCAATCTGTAAGATTAAATAAAGTCAGCCTATTTGTAAATCCTGGCAACACATCCACACACTCACAATGAAGCGGGGTGTGTGTGTGTGTGTGTGTGTGTGTGTTTTCATTTGATTATTGGAAGACAAAGGTTATTTCAGTCATGTGGCATGTTCAATTGTGAAATGTTTTCATAGCTTTGCACATATCAAAAGTATATTTCTGACACTTAAAGAATTTCAGGAACAAAGAGGTAAGTAGATGAATTTCAGGAACAAAGAGGTAAGTAGATATTTAGGTATTGAAATAATCAAACTACTAACTAATATTTACACCATAGTTTTAGTAATTGACAAGATTTTTAAAGAACGTCTGGTCCCTTTTATAAATGAGGAAAGGAAAAGGCGATTTTTTTTCCAAAGCCAACTAACTATCCATTGGGAAGATTATGATGAGATACCCTTTCCCATTCCTGATCAGACAATTGAACACTGCTTTTTTTTATATGGTATTAATCTACACCTCCCTCCTTCCGTCCCCACATAGATTTCAACCATTTTATACCTTTTTTGAGGAAAATACTATGAGATTTCACTGAGCTGACTGGAAGAGATAGGTACCATTATTTATACATGGCAGCTAACGAACTAGAAGCTTAGATATGAGGCGTGATTAGACCAAGTCATGTTGCTGGTAAGATTTGAGCATCTTCATTCTTCTTTCCACCAGACTCACACCAAGGTTGCTAGTTTCTGCATGAAAACTTATGTCAATGGTTTTCATTTCATAGACAGTCCCATGATGTATTTTGTAACTATATGGCCACAGGGTATGATTAATTGCACTATACACTAATTGAGAGGTTGTAGAAATTGAGATAATTATGTGTCACTAAAATTATCTGTACACATCACCAATTATCTTGGACTACTATAGTTGGCAGTAGCACTGGCCTACAGAAAAGCACAATGTGAAATTATTTCTCCAGGACAAGATTTATTTCTTCCACTTATCAAGGTGGTACCCAGCACTTAGACTGTAACATTTTTGACTTGTGGTATTGTAGACTTTCTTTTTTGCATACCAAAGCCTTAATGTAGTCTCATAAAATGATAATCTGCTTCTTTGTTTCTTACTTATCCAGGTGTTGACTTCAGTTTTCTTAAGCTAACTTTAGATCAGGACTATGTTGAGGAGCAGGAATCATAAAATATATGACACTATGTATCCAATGAGTTGTAAATAAATATGATCTAAAGCCTGGCATTTCATTCTAATTAGATTTCTTCTAAAAACCACCTGGAATTGTGTAGAGTAGCTCCCTGTGCCATTTATCTGAATTGCCACCTTTTTTGTATCATTGTGATGTGTTCCTCCAGTTTGGAAATAATCTAAGGGAAGCATGAGCAAAATGGCAGCCACACTTTAATGACCATAAATTGTAAGACTCGCCTTAATCAGTGCAATAAATCAGCTAAATTTATATTTTAATACTATCATTTTTTAAGCAAACTAATTTCCGTTCCATGTGCAGACATCCCTAGAATTTCCAGTTAGTGTCATTAGCAAATTATATTCTAAGTTTTAAATCAGTACTAACAATGTTTGTAGTTGGTGGTGGTGGTAGCAATGGTGTGTTGTAGGTGTGCGCGCCTTAGGGAGGAATGGTTACTGCTAACCAGGCCATTTAGCTACAATAATGGATATATTTGTTCTTAGACATATTTTGGCAATTACCACCAAATCACAGAGTGCATGAATTTTTTGTTTCCTTTCTTTTTAAATATTTAAGGCCATCGTAGTCTTTTTTTTTTTTTTAATTTTCACATAATATGAGCAATGAGGCAGTAAAAAGTCTGAGTTGAATTTTATTCTTATTGTACAATGGGGACTGTATAGTTAGGGTCTTAGCTTGCATGTTTCTGTGAGAGATACAGCTTGTATGACTTTTAACCCAGGAAAGAATAATATATTTAGTTTCCTGTCATGGAGGGTGGTTTTAAAATTCTAAGTGCCAGCCATGACTACCACCTCTTTCTGAGGAAACCAGCCACCGGAAGTTGTTTCTGTATAGATTACTTTCACCTTTTTCCTTGTTCTTTTGCCCTGGTAACACTAATTTGGATCTAGAGCGAGAGGCAACCATGAATTAGTTGTTAATAAAAAGATCAACTACCCCAGAGGGGATTTGATATAAGACTCCCCTGTACAATATTGGATGGTAAAAAAATGGAATCAGGGAACACCGAAATGAGGCCCACATAGAAAAAACAAGAATAAAATCTACCCTTTTTCTGAAAAGACTTAAAGAAAACTGGGCTATTAGAGGACCCTGAAGAATAATAAAAAATTTTTCCCATCATCTTTGAAATTCTGACATACTCCAGTCTAAATTTCTGGGGCCAAAGGTAACTATGGTATTGTAAATACACTAGTCCCATGGTTCCAAATCTCCCTGTAATTCCTTGCAATAATCCTTTTTATATCAAAAAAAACAGGCAATGAAAAAAATGAGTAGTGTTCAAAAATGTTCATTTGCTATGCTTCAGAAGAACACTCATGAATTAGCAGGGAACATTGAGGTCCTCAGTGATAGTCTACTCATTTTTATTATTAGTAAAGATGGTGCTGGCATCTACATATTCATGGTCTTGTCTTTACTAACCTAACTTTCTAGACTTATCTCAAAGTACAATCCTTCCTTTCATTATTTATTTCAAAGTAATTACTTGATGGTCTATCAATAAATAATAGCTTAAGGCAAACAACAAACTCTTTTTGCTCCAGCTCTCTCTTATCCTTACCCCTTCCCCTTCTTTCTGACAAAATCATACCTTTGAAGATCTGTCCAAAATGCCTGTTAACCAAGAAATCGTCCAGGATACATGACCACACCTCTCTCCCTCTACACATGTTATCATACTCTGGCTCACATTTTAGTAACTCAGCACTTACCTGCTTCCCTCAAGTGACTATCAGCTTTTTAGGAAGTGAAACTCATTCCACATCTCTGTGTTTCACAAGGACTAGAACAAAGCCCTCTGTATTGCTGATGCTTCAAAAATACGAAGAATTGAACAGAAGTAAATTGACTCTCATTCGTTCTGTCAAGTTGTGTTGTGTTTGACCTTTGAATAGTCAGTGGGTGAAAGTAATGAACTTTATTCTTTTAGGGTTATTACATTGTAGAATAGTTATTTATCTTTAAATTTTTTTAGATTATGGTTTAAGGACAATGAAAATATCCTCTAAGAAAACCATATAATAACCAAATTTAAAAATGTAAAATATTTCCTAACAAGATAATCATATAAAACTCAGTAACCAGAATGGATCTTACCACTGGCACAATAAAACCCTTAATTTTATTGTTTCCTATTAATTTATTATCTCTTTCAGCCAGCATGTTCGACAAGCAGATTTAAGAAATTGCTCCTGAATAATTCGTATGCAAAAAAATAAATTATTTTGTTACTCATGAAGGATATTAATGGTCTAACACTTTGAAGAAAATAATAATTCATCCGTCTTTTTCTTTTTTACAACAATGTATTGCAGCTATCTTAGACACTGGGTTTTGAGAGCTAGAGTGGATCTTGGATATTATTTGGTTGATATTTTGTAGTTATTAACTGAACAGTAATGATCTATAGGAACACCTTTTTATATATTTTTTCCTTGCCTCCCCTTGATTACAGTGCTCTCCCTTCAGCTCCTAAGCCTCTTGGTACCTCCATTTTTCCTGGAGTAATTTCTGATTGTTAGATTGCCTGTCTTTCCTTAACACTTTACATTCCTTGAGTCTGGTACCATGGCTCTCTTACATGTGTATATTCAGTATCTACCAGGAATCTCTTGGGCATTCAATAAATTTTTGGTGAAAGAATGAAATGATATGTTTAAGATATACATAATATATATCCGATTAACATCTAATTATTTCCAACAAATTGCTTAACTATTTCCACTCAATGAATTGCTTAAATCCAAGTTGAACTAAGCCATAAATGAGATTTTCAAATACTCATTAGTCTTTCCTCAAGCAGTAAATTACTTTAATCCTTTTTGTCTTTTCTATTCTCCCTCTAATCCCCTTTTAGAAAACCACACCCAATTCAGCAACCAAAGCAAAATGATAGTAACTAAATAATTCCCAGAGTAGTTAGGGTGGGACTGTTGGGTTTCTGCCCTGATAGAGTTTACATCCTCCCTTACTGAGGTAGAAAGAATCTGAAAATCTTCTCATTCTTTTGTACTTAGTAGGGAAATGTGTTATGTTTCCTAATATCTCATAACTGTGCATTCACTTATCAGGCAAGCCCATATCTCAATTCCATCATGAAAAGCACAATTTCTAAAAATCATGTCATTCTAACCAAATTAATGCTTTTTTTAATACAGTAGAATGTGTTTTCTAAATAGTAGATCATGTATAAACACAGTATTGCATGTTTTTACTGCATTATGCTAATAGCTGAAAAACAAACAACTATTCTAAAGTAGGTTTTGTGCTTTCATGTTTGCTGAAATATGGTTTACCAGTTTTAGAAAATGAGTGGAAGCAAAAACAATAGTTTTATGACTAGAAGAGAAACAAAAAAATGCCAAGAGAGCTGGCTTTTGAATTTGTGCAGGATGGCCACAATGTCTGCACAACTTTGGCCTCCCTGTTTTGATTTATCATACACTGAGCATCTACTAAGTGATGTTACTGAATACCCTCTGCAACTGAGGTCTATGTACTCCATGTGCAAATTTAAGATGTTATTAGAGATGGAATTGAGATGTGGGCTTGCCTGATAAGTGAATGCACAGTTATGAGATATTAGGAAACATAACACCTTTCCCTACTAAGTACAAAAGAATGAGAAGATTATCAGATTCTTTCTACCTCAGGAAGGGAGGATGTGAACTCTATCAGGGCAGAAATTTTTGTAATTTTTGTGTGTTCTATTACTATTGTATACCAAAGAGCTAGAAAAACACCTACCACAAAAAAGGTGAAATGATATGAATGAAATGAATGAAAATAAAGGAGTGACTTCATTATTCTTTGAATTTAAAATAGTCACACCTTTTATCATTTCTTCTATACTCATTTTTTTTGTGGCTCCATTTTCATTAAACTCTTAAATGAAGATAATTTACAAAGACAAACTATCTATGCTTAAGATCATTTATTTCCATGGCTTGAGTAATCTCTTCTGTAAATGGTTTTCATCTTTCCATATTCTCCCCACCCCTCTTCTATGAACATTAGGTCCAGATTTTGTTTTGAGTCTAATTTTAGATTCTTAATTTTAACAGGCCTCAGTTGAAATCCAGGCGTTTGATTTTTTTTCCCCAAACTGACCTTCATCTGGGTCCTCAGTTTAATAGTTCAGCAGATACTTTTGCTTATACATTTTGAACTATTTTTGATGCTTTTTTTTGTCTTTTTCCACATCCAATAATTCACTATCCCACACTGCTCTATTTAATATCTCTGTTTTCAGCCTTCTTAGATTCACCATAGCTGCCTCATGCCCTAATCATCTTTATTCTGGTCTATTATAACTGTCTCTGCAATTAATTACTCACAAGATAATTCTCCCTGTCTTCCTAAAATGTAAGGTAGAGATCATCAATTCCTCCCTCAAGATCTTCAATGTCTACTTACTGCCTATAGTATAAACTCTAAACTATTTTTACTGGCCTTCAGTGCCCATTAATATATAGCCAATTTTTCCAGCCTCACTTCATTTTATGCATCTTAAAAAACAGAAGATTTTCCTTCAATCTTCAAAATGGCCATATGTTTTAATATTTCCAGATTCAACTAACTAATAGTTCACATCAATTGCCATTCTTAGGTCAAATCTACTGACCCCCTCTTTATCATTTTGCTAATCCTCTATTACTGCACTTTTCTTTTTCACTTAATACAGTTATTTATTTATATACACCTGTCTCTGCATTGCCTGGGAAGTTTTTGGGGATGGGGATTATATCTTATTTCATTCATTATAATTTTCTTATCAAGAAACAGTATCTAAAAATACATTTATTAATTAAGATCAGAATTCTGAGATGTAACCACAATATTAGATGGAATGATAGCTTGTAAATAATTATGCACAAGGGTCCTATTGCCATTTCTGTTATTATAATGCTTTAAGCATATGAACCTAATTACCCAGTGGATTGAACTGATGACTAAATGGTGTGCCTCAGCCAGTGTGCTACAAGAGTATTAACTGTTTATTTTATTTTTAGATTTTGTTGCATTTCAATTTATGATGTATTTAATTTGTGTAAATATGTGACAGTTCCAATGAAAAAGTACCCCAGGGAAAGCAACTTGTGGCACTTAGAATCTTGATTTCTTTTTAAAGAATGTTGAATGAATTAAATGTAAAGAAATAACTATTTAATTTGTGAAAATGCAAATAAGATATGTTAGCCTGAGGCTTAAAGTGCATGAAAGCATCAGTTTCACTTAAGGGTCATCTGCAGAGATTTCAAATAGTTTAATTGGCTGTAAAGCCAACCACAGTAACACAAAAAGAGAAACTAAATAACTGTCTAAAGTGAGGTCAATGAATGGAGAAGTGTTTCTGAAAGAGACCCTCAGAAAATAGAACCAAAGGAAAAAGCATGTGATTTAATTGGATGCCCACTGATGAAAGTCCTATAGACATCTATTTACTGCACTCCATCAACCTTACAGAAGACACAGAATGGATAGTAGGTATTGTATAAAAGCCATGGCAGAACATTTTTATGATTGAAAATCAGCAGAAACGTTTTGGCACAAAAATTCCCTGTAAGGAAGTTCCCTCCCATCCCAGGCAGATCTATTGCCCGTTCTCCCGATCCCTGATACTTAGAGTTACAGGTACGCCTCTCCCATTATCTTATATGTCTTTACCTGTGCGACTTTTCCACTAGACTGCAGTTTTTTCAGCTCATGTTTGACATGAGTTGATTGACTAGATGAATAGAGAGAAAGTGAATTATTTCATGGGGGTAGAAGAGGTGTTATTTTCAATATAGTTTTCTTTATCTGTCTTTTGTTACCAACTGGTGATTATGATTGTGTGTGCACTTGTGTGCATTTATGATCATTATTCATGTAAACAATCATTACCAAATGGTGACTATGTAATAAGCCCCAAAGATGCATATATGGGTAGGAAAATTCTAAAATTTAGACTCTAAATCTTCCTAAAGTTTTTCTTGTAAAGCAAAAAGGGCATTTCATGGAATCAAATGCAAATTTGTACTCTGCTAAAATCTGGAGGACTGTTTTTATGTGAGGTTAATAAATACTCATTTGCCTCTATTATTACAAAATTTAACTAGAAGTAAACCTATCCTAACATTAAAATCTGTCTTTAAGTACAGACAAGTATTAATTTCAAATATTCTTCCATGTATTTACACAGCAAAACTTCAATAGATTTGTAAGCATTGGCCTTTGAGAGCAAAGAGGGATATTTTGACACTAGTTATAGTGAAGCAATATTTTCATTGCATTTAGTATACTAAACAGGGTATATTGTGTTTAGAAAAACATATTGTTCTTTTTACTGCCTCTGAGCAGTAATGTGCTCAGTCTTTGAGATGTGTGTATGTATGTATGCTATGAAAATTACTGCATATCAAGTGGCGTATATGATAGGAAATGATGGATCATTTGCATGACCAGCAGTTAAGGTAGGAGGTGGAATTTACTAAAAAATATCTGGTGAAGTTTTGAAAGAGGGACCCATAGGAATGAAAATGAAGGCACTAAATATGTCCCCAGTTGTGCCTTAACAGCTTCTCTGTACAAAGCTGATTTATGTCTGCATGTGTTTATCTAGTCTATGGGAACTGTAATATGAATCATACAGTTCTATATTTTAATTTTCTCCCTAAATTACTTCTGACTCTTGACACTGATGTGTAAAGATCCAAAACCAATATGGGGACTGAAGCCTAGTAGTTTCAGTAAGTGGTGAGAGCTGAACTGTAAGCAGGGGAAAGAGCAAAAACTGGGTTATTATGACCCAGTAGTACATGTGAGAAAACACTCACCTTTCTTGAATATACTGGAAAAAACTATCCTGGACAAACTGGGGATAGTAGGATGGGAAGGGAAGCATGTTGGTGCTTAGTTGCATATGTATACAATTGAAATCTCTACAAGATAGTAATAGTAGATGCCAAAGATGACACAAACGGGACTTGTCGAGAGATGGTCTGGTTGGGGGAAATTTCTTGGTGGCTGTGTGATTATATGTGTAAACACATTTAATTACCAGACATCCAATGAGATGATTACCTTCTATAAGACAAGCATTCTTATTGATCTAGGCCCCCTGGGGCTTTCTATAGAGCCAGCAAAGATTTATGGATGTGTCTTCTAAACTGAATTCATGTGAGAACAGAACTTCAAAATAAATGAGAAAAATTTAGTTAATATTTTCACATGTTTTATCCATCATGTACTAAATGCTCAGATGTCAGTTTTATCAGAGGAAAATGTTGTAAATAAAAATAATAACAGAGGACACATTTTTCCTATTCAGCAGCCACAGCCAATTCCTTCTCATAGTAAATCAAGACAGAAACAGAATCCACCCAGAGTGCAAGATTTTCTAATGTGGTCTACTTTTTATTATTTTTATGATTTAGACTGAGAATGGTCATAATATACCATTATTTTTCAAATGATACAATCTATTCATGATTTTTCTACTACCTACTTTTGAAATCTATCTCTATAAACTTTATATTGGAATATAAATTGGCCTTTTAAGTGATACAATTTGCTTTGCAGCATTTTTGCCTGAAGCCTTCTCTAAATCTAAAGCCTCTATAAAGACTTAGGAAGGCTGCGTTTTTAAAATGCCATCTGCTTTAATATGATATTTAACTTTCCTTTCTCAATGAAAAGATGTTCCATTTATATGCAAGTCTAAAGTTTTTAAAACAGTATAATTGCACAACATTAAGGTGCGTTATGATAAAAAGTAATTTATTAAACAATATTTTTTCTCAGTGCTAAGAAAGACATATCTATTTCAATTCTGAAAGTTTACAATATTCCCACTTGCAAGAGAATTAAAGCCAGCAAAGATGAAAAAAAGACAATATAATTTAATAGTTTACAATTATAGTTGATGAAGAAATGTGTTCATCAGGAAAAAATAGCTCAGATTTTTTTCCTGTTAGAAAAAAATGAAATCAAAGAAAGCAAAATGAGCATTCTTCCCTTCAACTTTCCTTTCTCATACTGACAAAGTTGCAAAGCCATAAGCCAGACATATGTTAAGGAGAGAATCAGGCAAACAAAATCCTGTTCTGAAAATGAACCTAGATTGCTTGAAATTTTCTTTTTAAAAGAAGTAAAACTAAAAGCAAATCCATTTAGGCTGTTGGGAATACAAACATTAAATGTTGTATCATAACTCATGAAAATAGAAATAAAATAAATCCTTAAATTTATAAGCCAAGGGGTATATTCTATATCAGTAATTCCCAACAATGTACTATTTTGGTTATGAAAGGTCATAATAGGTTTTTTGTCACACTATGAAATGATGCACTATTCAAAATGTGAAATACTATTATGAAAGACATAATCCAACTTCCATTTATGATCTATGGCTGTCAATTTTATTATAACAATAAAATATTGATATTTAATATGTATTTTCATGAAAATGTATATAGATTGAACAAGGAGGTAGAGAATTTTCAACCTTGCATTGTGTTAGTAGACTGTCTTCAGGTGATAAATGAAACTCATTCACAGTGTAATAATGTATCTGGAAAATGTATTAGCTCAAATCCTCAGAAAGGTAAGAAATGTTTTTCTCACTGAATCAAAAAATTGTATGAAACAGAGATAGAAATTACTTGAGGCTAACAAGGAATAAAACAAGCCACTGATCAGGACCATGTAGAATATTTTGTAGGTTGTCAGAATCACAATGGACACTTGATAAAGGTAATAATGAAGATTTAAGGTACCTAAGAAAACCAGCTGGGAGAAACCTTTGCAAGCTTCACATTGGATTCAAGAACTGATTTTGATGCAACCTGAAAAAATCAGATAGAAGGTTTCGGTAGTCTACTAACCTCAGTGAAGTCATTAAAATAAAAATAAAGGCGCCATTCAACACTCTTAGACTTGTCACAAGACTTCATCTGCCTTATTAGTCTAGCATGGAAATGGAAAAGAATATTCCCACATTGTTAACCCCTGGATGTAAATGGAAAAAAGAATACAGAAAACAAGGATAGAGTAAACAGCCTCTGGGACAACTTCAAGCATTCCAATACTCTCATGATAGGGGTTCTATAAGGAGAAGAGAAAGAACAAGAAATTGGAAATTTATTGGAAAAAATAATGAAAGAAAACTTTCCTAATTTGGTGAAGGAAATAGACATGCAAGTCCAGGAAGCACAGAGAATCCCAAAGAAGACTGTACAAAGAGGTCCACTCCAAGGCACATCATAATTAAAATACAAAAGGTTAAATACAAAGAGAGAATCTTAAAAGCAGCAAGAGAAAAGAAGCCAGTTACCTACAGGGCAGTTCCCACAGGACTGTCAGCTGATTTCTCTAAAGAAATTTTGCAGGCTAGAAGGGGTTGAAAAAAAATATCCAAAGTCATGAAAAGCAGGGACCTACAGCCAAGATTGCTCTCCCCAGCAAAGATATCATTTAGAATTGAAGGGCAGATAAAGAGCTTCCCAGACAAGAAAAAACTAAAGGAGTTCATCATCATCAATCCATTATTATATAAAATGTTAAAGGGAATTTAAGAAAAATAAAATAAAAAACTATGAACAATAAAATGGCAGTAAATACATATCTATCAACAATTGAATCTAAAGAACACATTAAGCAAAGAAGAACAGAGACAGAATCATGAATATGGTGGCAGTTTTAATGGTTGCTTGATGGGAGGGAGGTGTAGGGGGATGGGTGAAGAGGTGAGGGAATTAAGAAATACAAATATGTGGTTACAGGATAGCCATGGGGAAGTAAAGTACAGCCTAGGAAATGGAGTAGCCAAAGAACTTACATGCATGACCCATGGACATGAACAATGGTGTGGAGATTCTCTGAGGGAGTGGGGAGTGCTGGGTGGAGGACAGCAAAGGAGGAAAAGGTGGGGCAACTGTAATGGCATAATCAATAAAATATAATTTAAAAAAAAAGAAAATAGTTCCTATCTCAAGGCAATTCCAATGGTCTATCTAGATGGCACCAACTATACTTTTCAGGGCACACCTGCCTGTGGTCCCAGGATACTAATTACATTTGTTTTAAAAATGTAGATTCAGTTAACAATGTTTAAGTTACAATAATGTAGAAAGGCTCCAGGACTTCTCAACAAAATTTTTCTTTTTTTGGTATGTCTAGTCCATGATATATTTTTGTTGTTATTGTTAATGATAATGTTTATTTGGTTTTGGTTATCACAGATTCATGCCTAATTTCCCATAATATATTAAGAGCAAATACAATTCTTACTGATAGTCTTTTTAATTTGGCTTACTATATAATACACATCATATATATGTGTATATTTATGTGTACATGATTTGTTTAGCTCATGTATCAGTAAAAAATAATTTGAATGAATATGTGAAATCCACAGTCTCCAATTATTTATATACTCCCCCCACCCTTCTGTGCATAGTCAGTATAGACATTTATATTCTCTATCTGGTCCCTGTAAACATTTGTTTGTGACAAATGACAAATTCTTAACATTTAAATTGATTGTAACAATTCAGTAAAATATTTTTAAAAGCCTAAAGTCTAAATTCTAGATAAGATTTCACTACTAATTTGTTTGTTTACCATGAATGTCTTGGTTCTGGATGATATGACAGAAGACCATCAACTGCATGGCTTAAACAACAAACATTCATTTTTCACAGTGCTGGCAGCTGGGGTAGTCCAAGATCAAGGTGCTGGCCAATAGGTTCTTGGTGAGCATTCTTTTCCTGATTTGCAGGTGAACTCCTTATCACCATGTCCTCACATAACAGAAAGGGGGTAGGGATCTCTCTGGAGCCTCTTTTATAAGGAACTAATCCCACTAACGAGGGCTCCACATTCATAATTTAATCACTTCCCTATAGGCTCAAACTACTAAGATTTTGGAGGGTTACAATTTTACCATGTAAATTTCAGGGGGACAGAAACATTTAGATAATAGTAGGTACTAATCTCATTCATGAGAGCTCCAGCCTTCTGTCCTAATTATCTGCCAAAGGCCCTATCTCCAAATACCAGCATGCAAAGTAAGACTTCAATATATGAATTTTGGGGGGACACAAACATTTGTTTCAGAGCAATGGAAATAGCATTTCCTGTATGACTATCTCAGCTTCTTCTTCTGTAGAGCAATAATAATAGCACCTACCTTTTTGAGCATATCTAGATGATTGGCCATGTGACAATAAAGCCCTCCAAAAATCATAAAAAAAATCATCCTATTCTCACACAACTCTAGAAAAATTTCTCTATAATGAAACATGTATATGATGAAATTTCCATATTCTGCATAAGTACTCAGTTGATATTTGGTGACTGAGGCAAGAATATGGAAAATAGAAATTGAATCTGCTACTTTGTTTTACACATTTTGTTGATTGTAGGGTTTCACTTGCTCACTCCATTTTACAGACTGTTTCTACAACAAATGAATTAAAGATGAGCTGGTAGCCTGTGTCCTGCATCTACCTCGTTGCTACGTAAGTCTTCCCAAAGAGAGGTGTCAGTGCCCCTTAGAATGAGAGGTGTCACCTCGTCCACCTTTTCTATGCCTTCTATCTAGCCAAGTGCTGATGTAGCATCAGGCGTCTGACCCTGTGCCTTGCTAACCATGTCCAGGAGCTTGAACACAGCTCTTTAAACCAGCTGCGCTCTTTGTTCTTTGTTGATTTCTGCCCACGTAGACCTAGGTAGACAAACTTGCACAAGCAGCGTGAAAAGGGTAAAAACATTCAAAGATTTTAAAGAACACCTCAATTGGCCTTTTCTTCCTTTTGTTACTTGTCACCCAGCAGTTGAACTGACATTCTCTTTCTACCAACGAGCCTCTGAAATCCCACAGCTCTCCCTGGGCTGCCTGAGAAATGAGTCTCACTCCAGCTAGACTGTTCACATCATGATCACTGATGCAGCTCCCTGCTTTTCATCTCTATGAATAAAACTGGCCAACTCTTTGTTAGTTAAGCTCTCCCGGTTGACTGAGTGCTACAGTAATATTTCCCAAAGATGTTCAGAGGAGAATTGAATGGGCTCAGATACAAATAAAATCAGCGAAGAGTGACAGACAAGTAATCCTGAGTCTGATTGCTTGCCCATATTTAAATGTTGGCTTGCAAAATTCTCGATTGTACCACAAGGCAGTTACCTCCCCGAGACCCATAAATTCAGAGGCAGTTGATGAAGCTGAATCTAAGAGTCATGGTGTGGCTGAAAATAAAAAGGCCAAGATTATTTGTAGTTGTTCAAAATTTGACATTTCCCTTTTTTTTTGTATATTGGGATACAAATTTAATTGTCATTTAAAAAAAACTTTTAAGTTAAATGCCTATATTCATCAATGCTGGATAATAAAAATAAGTAATAAATACTTAATTAAAATGATATTTTAAAATCCATCACACATTTGGGTTATATGTTTTCAGTTAGTAGGGACCTTGAAATTTATTTAGTCCAACTTGCCATGCAATTCTACTACTTTTGTAAAAAGTTTCTATATAAACTTGAAAATCTTCAAGATAAGGATCATTGATCTCATTTACCTATTCTTACAATATTTGACAATTCTGACCTGCAAACTATTAAATGTTATCATTTCTTCAAGATTGGACAGATCACTTTTAAATGATATTCTTTTTCTTTTTTGATTATAGGACACATTTTTAATAACATGTCAACAAAATGATATGGCAAGCATCCTTGCACTCAGAATTAACCAATGTTAACAAACTTGTATTTGCTTCAATGTTTACAAACTTGTAAAAAATGAATGTTTGTTTTTTAAGCCCTGCAGTTGATGGCAATTTTAACTTAAAAGCAGCAATAGAAAATGTGAAATTTTCTTTACAGTGCTTCCCAACCCAAATCATCATTTATGTCTCCTTCATTTTTTCTCCTTCACTTACATCTCCGAAGAAAAAATTGCTGTACATTTGATGTGTATTATTTTAGTCCATATTTATGTAGTTTAACAAATATATATAAATCCATAAAATACAGTTTCACTTTGTTTTTTTTTAATGTGAATTTTCTTATACCATAGGTATGTTTCTGCAACTATAGTTCATTCTTGTTTTGGTGTTTATCAGTGTTGACACATATTGATCTAGTTCATTTATTCATTTTAACTCTTATACTATAGGAGTTTACTGTATGATTACAGAATATCTTACCTATTCATCTCAGTCAGTGGGCACTTAGGTGGTTTCCATTCTGTGCTAAACTAACTAACAATGGTGCCATGAACATTAGTGTTTGAGTCTCCTAGACATGAAATTGCTATGTTGGTGGAAGTAGTCTCAATTTTATTGGAAATTGTCAAAATCCCTTAAAATATCTGTAGTAACTAAATTTCCCCTAACAGTGTATGTGAGTTCCTGTTATCTCACATTGTCACCAATTATAGGCAATTTGTAAATATTTCAAACATAGGGATGTGGAAAAATTTTTCCCAGATGTTTGCCTGATTAACAGTAAAGTTAGCATCTTTTTTTTAAAAGTTATTTAAAAATATTTTTTTTATTTATTTTTACAAAGAGGGGAAGGGAAGGAGAAAGAGAGGGGGAGAAACATCAATGTGTGGTTGCCTCTCACATGTGCCCCACTGAGGACCTGACCCACAACCCAGGCATGTGCCCTGACTGGGAATCTGTCCAGCGACCCTTTGGTTCACAGGCTGGAACTTAATCCACTGAGCCACACCAGCCAGGGCTAAAGTTAACATGTTTTTCTTGTTTATTTTCCAATGGCTAAGAGCCAGTTAATGTAAAATGCTATTTCATATACATTGTTCATATTGAGCTGTGTGATATTTTCTTATTGATTCAAAGTACTGTCAACATTTAGACATTTACTCTTTCCCACATATAAGCAGTGTAAATGACATCTTACCATCTGTCACTTGTTTGAAATTTGACTCTAAAAATGTTTTATTTAGTATTACTAAATAATACTAATAAATTAGTATTATTTTACCATGATAAATTAGTATAAAATACTAATAATAATTAGGTAATAAATTAGTATAAAATAAAAAATTAGTATTATTTAATTTTATATGGCCAAATTTATTATTCTACTCTTTATGCATAGTGCTTTCTTTTCATGTTGTATTTTAAGAAATTATTTTCCTTTAAAATCATAAAGCTGTTCACATGTATTACATTTGTTTTACATCTTCATTCTGCAATTTTTATTTAGTCTGTTATTTTAAGATAAGAATATTTCTTTTTTATATGGGCAAAATTATTTTGCTTAATAAATATCTATGTGCTTATCTTTTACTACAGAATTATCACATTACCTGAGTGGCCTTTCTTCTACACCTATTACTCCCAGTTTCTTCCACTGCTCCTCCTTACAGTGTTCCATCCTTTGCATATTCTATGGCTCTTCTGAGAGTATGTCCCCACTTTCAAAGCTGTTCATGAATATGCCAATTAGAGCCCTCTCTTTTTTTACTATTTTCATTGTCTACTAAAACCAAAACCTCCTTTTTTTCAGTCCATGGAAATTTTGCTGGAATTATATGTATTGATATTTATGTAATTACTATTGAATAAAGTTTATTTTAAATCTTAAAACACATGGTATCAACTTGACATGGATTGGCTAAATTCTGATTTTGTCAACTAATAACTGTCCCATTTTACAAGTTGTATGTGTGCACGTGTGTATGGGGGGAATTATTTTTTCATTTAGAATTCTAGCTCCCTGTCTGAGAAATTATATGAATTTGGGAATTTTTTTCATGTTCCAGAGTATCTGTAAAGTGGGGATTATAATACTCTCACTGTGTTTGAGTATTAAATTAGATAATAATACAGTATACAGTTGAGCTGTGGTAATAGGCTGAAATTCGCCTGCTGTTTCTCAAATATAGTTTAATGGACAGTTTCAGTTCTGAATATTTCAACTTAACATTCCAGTAAAATAAGTAGAAATATATTTTCTGAGTCTGATTGTGAATTTGACATATTATTCAATAAAAACAGAGCCATAAATGAATAAAACTGGCCAAAGCTCTGGATAGTTTCAGTCTGTGCACTGGGATGAGTTATGCATCCATGCTAATCTTGTCTCCACCTACCCACTCCCAGAACAAGAAAATTTTAAAATCCCCAGAGCTTTGTAGGACCCGGTAATAAACTAGTGCTGAGGAATCTGTGCCATTTGAATAGCTCAGTGGTCTCCCTATTGTCTCTAGGCAAATCTTGGCATCTTTAGGTCTAATTGGTGTCCTGCCCTCAGGGATTTTTATTGAATTTTTTACTCTGCTGACACATTTGAACAGTGTTGGAACCAATATTTGAAAGGGAGCTTTAATCTCATAAAGGTGATGAAATGCTGTCATCCTTAGACAAAGTGTCTGTCACAAAGGGTTCAGAACAAAACAACAGAGTCAGGTGCCAGTTAAGAGCTGCCTCTTGAGTTTCCCTTGTATTTCTCAGGTGTTGTCATCTTGTTTGCATGTAGTGGAAAGGATGTTTATTTGCTTTTTTAGTACTTGTTTAAAATTTTTTATTACAGATATTGTGTGTATGAAAACAAAACCATATTTTGCTATGTATAGTATGCACTTTTTTGCCCAAATTTTTGATGGAAAAATAAGGATGCATGTTATTCATGGGTAGTACTAATTCTGTAGCACTGTAAATGTTTTTAATTCTTTTATTTATGTTTATGTGCTAACAGTGTAATTCTAGAAAGCAATAACTATATCTGTATGCAAAATAATACCCTGGAATATGGCAATTGGTTTTGTTTCTAAATGTAAATAAAAAATTGAATTAAAAAATTAAAATGAAAGATTGTTTCCTGAAAGTTTGGGCCAAAAACATGTGCACGTATTATACACAGGAGCACATTATACACGGTAAAATACACTTACACATACTTCATAACAGGCACTGTAAAATGTAATACATTCCTAGATTATTACATACTTGATTATTCTTAGCTTTTTTACTTTCTTAGAGGACACTGAAATCTGACTTTTTGTTCTCTGGAAATTGAAAAGTGATTGTCAAATGACTGATTTCACTTAAAGATCAATGGCTTTATGGATTATGCCTGCCATTTTAGTTTTAGTACTATAGTTGATTGTATAATTTATGGGTATTGTTCTTATTAAAGTCTGTTAATATACTGAACATGTTTTGGTAGAAGTGAGATAGGGATGTGTCTGTAGGCATGTGGCTTCTGTGTTAGCCATCAATGATAAATACCACTTTAGTTTACTGAGTTCTCTGAGCTCTTTTCCTCTTTTACTTTTTTAATACCTTGACAATGTGCTAACAGATCCTTATGAGATCAGTAAAATGGACAGGCTATTAAATTCTCTTGGTAGAAAACCATCAGCACCAGCATAGTGATGTAGGCATTCATTTACTTACTCATTCAACACATACTTACTGATAATTAGTAGATCCAAGAATACTGATGAGTAGCAAGAATGGTCCAAAAATATGTGGGGTATAAATCTTAAAACCAGGGAAAAGGCAGTGGAACACACACACACACACAGACACGTACACATACACATATACAGCTACCATGGCTTTATTTTAAACACACTATTTAAGCATAAACTTTGTGCCAAAATTTTCTCTGAAAATGCTGTGCTGAAGGGATCATGAAAATGTGATGGTCAAAATAATATTGAAATTGTATCCTGAATCAGAGATAGGGTTCAGGTGGTAGAAACAGGGTTTGAAAAAGAGGATATTTCTAAGACGTGATCAAAGACACACTGTGCAAAAGTTCAAGACGTTTTCAGAGACTTGTAAGCAATTCACTCTCAAAACTACAATTTGATTGGTTTTGCAGAGAGGAAAAATATAGGTTGAGTACATTCAGGGAAGCTTTGCGTATTGGATTTGACAGTTCAGACTTTATCTGGAAGACTGAAGGGGAGTCAGAAATGTTCTGGAGTGTAAGAACTCTGATTCTTAAAAGATAACTTGGATCTTTTGTGTGAAACTGATTGTGGGAAGGACAATGAAGGTAAGGAGAGAGATCAAGGAGACAGGTACTGAAATAAACTGTATGAGAGGTTGTAAGCCAAGGTGTTTACCAAGAGTGAGCAGTTTATAAATAGGAGGCATATACAAGTTAAAAAAAAAAATAACAATGGATAATGTAGAATTAAATTGTTACTCCAAGATTTCAGGTCTTGATTTCTGTGAGCCAGACTACATGACTTTGAATTTGTACCCTGCTATTTGCAAGCTGGTGGGTCCTTGTGCAAGTTATATCTCTTTTTGTTGCAGTTTGTTCATCTGTAAATTGGGGATGGTAATGATAGTAGCTATATTATAAGTTGTTGTAATGATAATATTAGTTAGTACATTCAAAACTCTTAGAGTGATTCCTGGTATATAGTAAGAGAAATAATGGGCAAATTGTGATCTCTGTTTTGTTAGTCTTCAGCATTACCAATGGACAAAGCCAACGTTGTGGTTAAAGAGAGGAAGCAGCTTTCCATGTATTACAGCGTAATTTGCGAGACATTTTGTATAATTCCACCCAAAGCCTCTCCTAATGAGGAGATGAAAGCCAAAATGCTTGTGGGTATTTTTTACAGTGGTGTTCCAATGTCTAGCCATTGCCATATTTTTATGAGCCATATACCTCAATTCTTTGAGGTGCATTTGACATCATCATTTTATGGATTAACAAATAAGCTTAATCAGGACTCATTTATCTGAAATCATACAAACCGAGGTGCTACAGGCCTAAACTGTTCCTAATCCAGAGGCTCAAAAGTTTATTCACTGATTTTTAGTCCTCATTTCAGAGCTAGACAATTGTCTAGCCATTAGTGTAAATCTACTTTATTGCATGTAATCAGAAGATCTAGGGCCAAGTCCAAGCTCTATTATCATTCAAACCCTATCAGGTATATCATAATTGGTTAGTAATGGAATTAGGACTGGGAGTCAAAGCCTCCTGACTCTGGAGCTTTTTCCATAATACTTCACTTTTGGGGTCATTTTTAATGTGTTATTTTTCCCTATATACACATTTTAAAAAACTACAAACCCACAAGTAACACACATACACACAGTATGTCTGTATTTACCCACATAAATGCAAATAGCCAGTTTATTTCCTTTGCTTTCTCTTGCCTCCCTATCCTTTAAGAACTGACCCCTCTACAATCTGCATGCACACATTCAAATACATTACCTTCTTGGAAAATTTGATTTTCCAAATAAATTCAAGATGAATAGTTAAGGCAAAAGATTGCAAGGCAAGGCATTTATCTTGTCAAAATTCTAAATCACAGCGTAACTTTTGAGAAGGAAAAACAATGACGAGCATTGTGCTTCATGTGATCCTATGATAGAGTAAGAGGCAGAACATATATTCTGGGACTCCACTGCTATTCAGTCATGTAAATGGCCTGTAGCAATTGGAAAGAGCAACCATGTCAGATTCCAGGGGCCTGTATGGACACAATCGCGGAGCCTGGCAGCCCTTTCACCAGTCTTCTACTGCCTAGCCGAGCCTGTGTTCCAGGTGATAATTAGTGTGATTAGAAATGTTCTCAGCCAAAAGCAATGCATTCATCTGTTGCTTTAACTTCCTTCAGGGCCTTCACTGACTGAATGATATTGTGTTTGACATAATAGGTGTGGAATTTTGTTTCTCTAGGGAAATTCATACGAGTGTAATTGTTTATGTAGTAAAGCGTCCTGACGAGGTGGGGGCAACACTGTTGAAAATTTTTGTTGATGTGGTTTAAGAAGCTGAGCAGTTAACCAACTTTTCTCCCACTCTGTCCTTTTTCTCCTCCTTCTGCCCCTCCGTCAGCTCCTTCCTCCTTCTCTTCCTTTTTCCTTTCTCTCTCAATCTCTGCCTCTTGTCTCAGAAATTTCAGAATGTTCCTTGGCAATGAGGTTAGGTGGTAACTATTCCAATTACCCAGAATCAAAGACCTGAAATTCATTATAGAGATGCCATATTTTCTGATTTTTAGAAAATAAATCAACTTTCAAAATTCAAACCCACAGCAAACACATAATTTTCCCTATAAGTATATTTATGCTGTTTAACCTCTTTTTAAAATAGGGACAATTTCTCATCAGCTTTATCTATAGCACTCTGAAGGGTCTATCACTGTATCAACGAGAGATACAACACTGTATACATTTAAAAGCAAATATACAATTAATTCCAAAAGTGGTCCCTATAATTAAGTGCCATATCTACCCACAAACGTGAATTTTAAATTTATGTATCACATACTTGCAGATATATGTATATACACATACTTACCTATGTATTACATAATAAAAACTGATGAAATGTTCTTAAAAATTAAAAAAATAGTCTAGAATAAGGGATCATGACAATCTGATAAATAATTGAAAAAAAATTTTTGGAACAAATATGCAATTTATAAAAATATAAACACTTATAAATAAACTGAGGGTTAATTATTCTCATAAATAAGACAAGACATTTTAAATAATGTACTTAATCACTAGCAACGTCAATGTTATGCTAAATATTAGAAAATATTTTACAGTAATTGCTTTATCATGCCTCAGCTACCATCAACCTTGAGTCAGAAGACAGTAGCGATATGTAAGATACTATTGGCAGATAATTTGCAGATTTACAGATAATGAAATAAAATATACTTTATTTATAAGCTGGATAAATCATCAGCTTGTGATACCTCTGTGTCTGTTTTTTTCCGTCTGCTCTCCACAGGAACACGGGACTCCCTTGCTGTGGCCTCAGGGGAGCTTTGGCCTGGGCAAAGGCTGTGGGGTCCTTGGCAGCATACAGGAGAGCTCCTTGGATTTGACCTGTTCTGTACATTGTAATTTCACATACAATTTTTAAAAAATTGATGTCTCTGCTACCAAACAGCATTGAAAACCAGTGATCCAAATACTAACTACGTTGACTTTTCCTTAAAATGTCTAAAGGCTTGGTATTTATGAGTACAGCCTAAACTCGGTCGAGGTGTAATGGATCCTGCTTCTCTTCCTCTGTGCCTGCTTTCTCAGCTCCCAGCAAATCGAACCTTTATTTCCCCAGTGTGCTCTCACAAGTCCCCTTTTTAAATACATTGCTTTCTTTCCTTGGAAGGGCCCTGTCTCTGACTTTTCCCATTGCTATCTCTTTCTCCTCCAGTTTTTTGTTTTTTTAAAAAATAGCAACTACGTAAGATGAGATACACCCTCTTCACAAATGTTTATCACAAATGTTTAAGTGTACAGTGCAGGACTGTTAACTATAAGCATAATAATGAGTAGCAACTCAGTAGGACTTACTCATCTTGCATAACTGAAATTCTGTGAAATTAAATAGTAACTCCCCATCTCCTCCTCCCTGGAACCCCGGGTGACTACCATCCTAGTCTCTGTGTCCATGACTTTGAGTATTTTAGAGACTTCATATAAGTGGAATCATGCAGTATTTAGTCTTGTATGGCTGGCTAACTTCACTCATTATAATGTCCTCAAGGTTCATCCAAGTTATAGCATCTGATAGAATTTTGTTCACTTTATGCCTGAATAACATTTCTTCTCTAATTTTTCTTCAGTCATGATTAACAAAGCACTTACATTTGTCTCATTACAGTTCCTATTGTTTAAGTATTTGTTCAACCTTATTGTGTTTGCCTATTTGCCTATCTTCCTTCCTTCCTAATTTTAAAGCTTATTCAATTCTGTCTGTTGCTCCTAATATAGTGCTTAACACACATTAGACAGTCAATGAATGGTGTCACATTAATGAGAAACTTAGGAATATTTTTGGAAACTAATGTGAGAATGGGCCAACTTTTTTAAGTCCCTGACAATCAAGTACTTAATGAGTATGTACTGTCTCTTCCAGATGGGCTAACAGATAATTTATTAGATGGTTAATAACTGCAAACATTGCTGTAAAGCAGAAACAAAAGTGAAATGCAAAGTAAAGTGAGGCTAAAGTTAAAATCTATTATATTCCAGGTTTCAGATTGACCAGTGTTTTGCATCCTGGATGCACATTAAAATTACTAGTAACTTGCAAATATCCTTAATAGTTTCCCATGTTAGATTAATTTAATTAACAAGTTGGAGGATGGGGTGTGAAGTCTGAGCATCAGTTTTAGAAAAAGCTCTTCAGATATTTTTATTTTAAATCAAGAGTGTTTGATAATCATGGACAAAGTGTTCATCAATAATTCAATATCCTTAAAAGAATCCATTCTTGTTTGGGGGTGGGGGGGCTAGAGCAGACTCCTTGTTATATACTAGGGACTAGAGTGACATTTTCTGCTCCTGAAAGGATATTAAAAAAACAAAAAACAAAAAACAAAAAACCCTACAACTTGTCATTGCTGGGATCAGAGGCTTGAAGGCAATTCTCAGGTATAGAGAGGCAGGATAACACATAACAGAAACAGTGAACAGAAACTGAAATATGTTTTTCTCCTGCTATGGGGTAAATATTGCAGTACCAGTTATTCAGCAATGGGATAGAAATCCAAATAATATAAGAATTATATTTCTGGGATGTTGGCCAGGACACTGGTAGAAGCAATAAAAATTTGTTAGAATGTGTGGCATGAATGTAGAGAGAAAAATATCAAATACACCTATTGCCTGTCCAATATGAGCTACTAACACATATCACTGCATTAACAAGTAATATATCTGCATATTAACAATAATAACTTAAAATCATATAATATTAAAATGAAAACACAGGAGGTAAGATACTTTTAAATAAGTTAAAAATACTTTTTTCTAAAAGGATTAAACTTAGAAATAATACTCAATAATCACAAAATTAACATGTCCTTTAGACATTGGTAATATCAAAACAAATTGATATAACAAAAAAGCAGGTATGACATTTCATGGAAAAAATGTTATCATTTCAATTTTTAAAAATTTCTCAGATACATATGACTGACTCCAGACTGGACAAAGCCAAAGAATATTTTAAAATGATATCAATTAGTGAATTGATACATTTACTCAGGATAGCACATAGAAGCTAGTACAGGAGGATAAAATTAAGCAGAAATGGGAAAGAAGGACTTAGAGACATGAAGAACAGACATATCAGAAGTCCCACCATTTGTCAAATAGAAGTTCCAAAGAATGGAAGAGAAAGGGAAGTAGAAAACAAATATGTGCAGAGAATTGTTTAGAAAGGATGATCAGAACTTTGAAATTGAAACTCTATCAAGTATCTATTAAAATAAAGGAAATAGATCCACATTTAGACTTATAATAATGGAATATATAACATACAGAATAAAGAGAAGATATGAAACCTAGCAGGAAGAAATGTGTGCCTATAATGTAATTGAAATTGAAAACAGACTTCTGATGAATAAACACAGAGAAATATTCTCAAGTGCTAAGGCGATGTTCCTGTCAGCCTAAAATTCTAGTAAGCCGAACTATCTTTAAAGAAAGAAACTTTTAAAGAGACATTTTACACATACACAGGCTATGAGAATTCATTGTACATAAACCTTCACAATATGAACTATTAAAGAAATTATTTAAACAAAAAGAAGAGCACTGAGAGGGAAAGTATAACATAAAAGAAATGCTGTTCATAAAACTTAATTAAAAAGCGTATATCATATATGTGTGTGTGTGTCTATACACAGATATAACAATAATATACGAATTATGTGTATATATGGAACAATTATTTACACACATATAACAACTTACTAAGCTATATTCTATAAGGATAGCACAATCTTGACATTAAACATACCAAAACAAGACACTTAATCATACAAAGAAAAAATATAGATTAAATATTAAAAAGTGATGTAGTCAGTGAATTAAAGTTCTCATCAGATAGTATTAGAACAGCACAGGGTTTGTGTCAACATATTAATAAAGTAAATAAAAAATCTCATATGAAGAAATTTAATCAAATTCGATTCTTACTTGCTATGGAAATAAAACTTCCAGAAAACTAGAAATAGATAGAGACTTTATTAAGAAACCTGATGAGAAGGATCTATTGAAATTCAGTAGCAAGTACACTTAATGCGAAAACTTTATTATCAGAAGGAAGTGATGGATGCTTGCCATCACCTTCGCCCTTCACCACGGAGCTGAAGACGGAAGCTTTGGAAATTAGATAGTTATATTGGATTTCAAATAATTAGAAGCAACATAACAAAACTGATTATAAAATTCAGGATAATCTAATGACAAACTATCAGAAAGTTTAGTAACTTAGAAAAAATAAAAATAGCTTACAGAATTCAAAGACATTCCTATACAGTAGTAAACATTATTTACTTAATAGAAAGCTAAAAGATACTATAACAAGTATAATAAATAAAATGATAAAACTATTCATGGATTTGTTAAAGCCTATATGAACTCAAAGATATAATATTTTCATTGACAAAGAGACTATCATAAGTTTCTCTTTTCTTAATCTGTAAATTCACTTTAATCCCTATACAAAACTGCAGGTTTTGTTTTTCTTTATCCAATTGGACAAGCTAAGCTTAGAAATCAATGGAGAGGTAAATTATCAAGGAGACATAAGGCAATTTTGAGGAATAAAGATATTTATTATTTATTATTACTATTTATAATGTCATTAGTTCAGGTAAAGACCAATACAATCAAGTAGAGATTCAGAAATATACCCACAAAATATGAAAATTTGATATATGAGACAAGTGACATTACACATCACTGGAGAATAAATTATCAATAAATGGTGCCAGAAAAATTGATTTTTCATGTATAAAATTTCAGCTTGCTGAATAATAGCATATGTAAAAATAAATCTCAGATGAGTAAATTACCTCATTGTAAAATTCAACACATTGATTATATGAGTAAAATATCACAAAATAGTTTTATGATATTTGAGTAAGGAATAGTTTCTTAAACACAACACCAAATGTACTGCGAGACAATATATCGACATATCTGACACATTAAAATTTAACTTATGCAATGAGACAGTTCTGCAGACAATATTCTTTATTTACATATTTGATATAGGATTAGTATCTACTTTGGATAAAGAAATTCTAGATAGCAATATGAAAAGAATAGTCAGTATGAAAAGAGTCTCAGAATACGAACATGTAAAAAAATCAGATATATTAATAAAAGGCCCTCAAAGACACCAGTAATTTGAAAAATGCAAATTAAATGAACAAGTTTTGGTTCCACACCATCAGACTGGCAAAGTTTTAAAAGTAAAGTATGTTTAAAAGTAGCTGACTATGCTGTTTGTAGACAACTGTGTAGATAAGAAAAATGACATTTAAGGGAGTATACTCAATTTGGTATTTAAAAGAAATTCAAATATGTGCATTGACCATAACTGACATATTTTTCTACTAGTTATATGCACTAGATGAACTTTCCTGAAGCATTGTTGTAGGGCAGAATGTCCCAAAGAACTTGTTAAAACAAAAATTCCAGGACTCCCCCCTTACTAATTCTGATTTTGGAAGCTTCAGTTCATATCTGATAATTGTTTCTAACAAGCCCCCAGATGATACTAACATTGGTGGTGTGAGTCCATAGTGGGGCCCAGTAATCTGTGTTTAGAAAACTTTCCAGATTATCCATACCCGCGATGAAATTTGAGGAACACAGCTGCAGAGGAAGCTTTGCACACAGTCATGAGGAGATAAGTTCTGGGATGTTCTAATACTTAGTATATTAGAAACAGGGGCTCATCAGTTTCTGTGGGGATGAAGTAAACTATATTACAATAAAAAACAAAATACTATATTACAATTAAAATGAATAAAATGGAGGCACATGTAGAAGGAAAAAAATACATCTCAAAAACATAATATGGGATCGATAAAAAATGATTATGGCATAATATATTAATTTTTGTTATTTTCATTTAAAACCCACACACAAAACTACCTTTTTACATAAACACAGAAGTGAAAAGTAGATATATAGTCATAGAAAATATGTACCTAACCTGAAGATAGTGGCTACCTGTGTAAAGGCTTTGGTGAAGGGCTCTCTCATGGGTTTTTGAACTTTATCTGTAACAAAACATTCCTTAAAAGCAAACAAACAAAAATATGAGACATTAAAATGCCCGAATATTAAGTTGTTAGAGAAATGGCTTTAGAGTACGTGTTTATTACGTTGTTTTCTTTATATATGAATGTTTGAATTATTTCAGAACTAAAGTAATAAAACAAGAAACATAAAAAGTCTATTCAAAAATAAAGCTTAAGGATCAAATGAAGCTTTCACAAAGACTCATGGACAGAATTCATGAGCTATAACTTTTAAGTTTCCCTTGGTGACCCAGGCCTTTTTCTAGGCATTCCTCATTTATTTTCACGATAGGTTAATAATTTGATAAAATACTGGCTGCTCCAGCATCATGTGATAGACTCCCCCTTACCATTTTACAGGTGTCATGAAATATTCATGTGCACTTCATGTCTCCTTTCACCAGAAACTTAAAAAAAATCCTGATCATGGCCCTTGAAAAGTCAGGTTGGCAATTAGCCAAAATATTGTAAACCAACCCAGAAGCTAAAAGAGGACCAGAAGTCATAACAGCCTTTATAAGAAACATGTTTATTGGCCTCACAGAAAATAATACAACTTTTCAAATAGTTAAAAAAAAAATACAAAGTTTGTAATCCCACTAGTGTCTTAAGTGGAGGGAGAAAGAAGAGGTAAGGGGAATATGAGGATTACACGTAAGGGGAATATGAGGATTACACGTGACTAGGAAACTCTACATGGATTTGTCCTCTCTGGGCAAGGCAGGTGTATAAAGTTGAGTCACTCTCTTGGGGGAGGTTTCTGTGGGGGCTTCAGATGCAACATCCAACTACATACACTGTGCTAATAAGTAATATATTTATAACTTTATCTTTTACTCAGTCTCTTGCTTCTTCCTTGGTTTCATTTTCCTCTTCTCTCACATTTTCTGATGATTCCCAAAAACCCTTACAGCTGGTCTTTTGAAGCAGGATATTACGTGATGTCTGGCAGGTGCTTTCTCCTGCATGTCCTCTTTTCTGTGAAACTGACATGTCTCCTGCCATCAGATGTGTAGCCATTTCCCAGTGCAAAGAATTTCTACCTCTCTCTCTCCTCTGCCATTGTCATGAGCAAAGGAGCATCCCCAAAAGGAGTCTCTCATACACGTTTGTGTCTTTCCACAATGCCAAGTTTATTAAGGGAGACCTCCCCATTAAGCCAATAATGTTCTGTGCAAGTTATACACAGAGAGGGAGAGCTTACATAATAGAGTGAGCAGAGCAAATGACCAGCATGAAGTTTTGATCCCTGGAGTGTCTAGGGATGATGTCAGTCTCAAGCCAGGTGTTTACAGTAGCAGCACAGCCAGTAGAGTGCATTCTGGCAGGGCTCTGAAGGTGACCTGTGGTAAAGCTAGCTCTGAGTATCAAATAGCTGGAGCTCTGAGTTCTAATAGCTCATAAGGGGTGGAGGTCCCACCAACATCAGTATCCAGGTAGAGCCCTTATCTATGTGCCCAGACTCATGGCTTTTGACATTCTGGACCCAAAATGCGTCCCTGTTATACCCCATTACCTCAATCTTTGGAATATTGCCACTTGACATAACCATCATGGCTGACAATGACTTCCTATTGGATTGTCAAAATGTGTCCAAAAGTCTGCTCTGCTCTTGCTCTATACCTGTACATTTATACCTTCACACCTTTGGATTCTTCAGGCCCATGTCAAACACTAGTCCACTGTTCTCCATACAGCTCCAGGAATGTGTCTCAAGTTCCCTGAGTGGCCCCCATGAGGCTATCCTTATTAGGCTTGAGGTAAGCACAAGACAACCCATTCTTTGCCTTGAGAAAGAAGAACATGGAGGATAATGAATTCAATATGGATATCATTGGTCTGAAATTTCTCATAATAAAAGAGACCCCTTTTTAAGTACCTACTCTGATGAAGAAAAATGTAAAAAAATGGATGATTAGGCATGAAATAATGGTAAGGAATGCATTTTAGTCTTTCCTCTCCTCCTCATTCCTCCTTCTACAAGGTACTTCTTAAATAAAGAGCCACCTTGAGAAAGACAAATTGAAAAGGCAGGACATCATTTATCAGGCAAGAGCATTTCTGCCTAATGGTCCCTTGAGTAAAGTGTTTCTTTAAAACATCACAGCTTGCGTGAAGGCAGATTTAAAGGCCAGGGCATCAATTAGAAATCCACAGTCTTGCCGCCTAATTGCTCTTTGTACAGTTTCTTTTTGCAAGATAAAAAGACCATCAAAATGGAAAATGAACTTGCCAAACAATTCTGGCACTTCCCTTAGGCCACAAGTGCTCAATATTGTCAAGCACAGCATTTCTAGAACCTGGTAAAATTGGGAAAGATTACATAATATTTTACGTGATTGGTATCTATCTGCAATGCTGATTTAAAAAAACAGATATCAGTAATGAGCAGTTAAATAGTGAAATATCAGTCCTGGAAATGACAAGTTTTAAAATCAAAGTGGGAAACTTGAAATGTGCAAAGGTGTTTTTGTTAAGACAGAATGAACACTACACAGAAGAAAAAGTCAACAGATAAGGACTTAACAAAAAATAAACTGTTTTTAAAATATGCCATTAAGAAAATATAAAAATAAGTCACATTCTGGAAGAAAATAGTTGTCCTATATATCTGTGATTGGACTTTTCTCCCACTTTATTAAAATTGTATCTCAGTAAAATTGATATAGCACACACAAATACACACACAACGTAGTTAAATATATGGAGTATACCAGCTAACTCAAATATAAGAATAATGTTGGCTCCTGGAATCCAGCTCCTCCTATTGCTTTCACCAGAAAGGAACCAGGTCTGGAGTGGGTCTACCTCAGGCTGGTGGTAGAGGGTGTTCTTGATTTCATGTAAGAGGATTTCACAACACAATCACGGTGATTTTGAGACTACATTTATAAAGCTGGGGACAGTGAAACAAAGAAAAGGCTTAAGATAGAAGCAAGAGGAGAATGCTTCTCTTCTTCTCTTCTTCTAGGCAGGGCTGCTTTGGCTCCCTAGAAATATTGCAGGAAACAAGTGAGACATGTTAGGCTGTGTTGACTCACCGAGAAGTAAACGTCACAATGACAAAAGTGAGCCAAGTTGCGGCTGCTCTTAGCTCACTGTAAAGTCAGAGAAAAGGTGAACCTGAGGACAAGCCCAAGGTTTTAGCCTGGTATGAGCTGCTGCTGACTGCTGCTCCCCTGTTTGCAATTCTGGTGGAGATGCTTAGAATTTAGGAGAAAGAGAGTTCACACCTGGGAAAAGGGGGAGGAAGGTGTGAGTGTGCTCTGGAGAAAGCCTGTGTTGGCATCCTTTGTCTCGAGGGCTTTTGTCTTTCTTCTGAGGATGGAAATCTGTTGGAAAATAAGAGGGCTCTAAGGTTGGAGCTAATCAAGGAGGCCTTGGGAAAACAGGCCAGTGAAGAGACGAAACCTGTCCCCTGGGCAGGGATGCAGCCCCTACCTCCCTCATATCTCCCTGCTTGGCCCTGTGATGGTCGGTTGTTGATGATGGGTAAGTTTTCTGGTGAGGAGAGATGACCTAAGACAGACATAGGCCAGTATAGGCAGCAGACAAGGACTTGGGGGACATGGAGAAAGGGCAAAAAGGTCTGCACCCCTCGGCTCGGCTTGAACATGGATGGAGTCCTCATTCTATCTGAAAGACGTCTCCTTATCTCTTGGTGGCTCTGCCCCGCCCACCTGGCTCAGGCTTGAAACAATACTAAAGGCAGGTACAGCCCTGAACTGGATGGGGTGGTTCTCAGGGACAATCAGGCCTAGAAGTAAGTTTCTCTAAGCATGCTTGTTCTTCCCTCAGAAGCTGTGATAACTGACTCATACCAGGAAGGAGATTTACATTATTCACAGACCCTGACCTGAGGTAGATCTCTTGTGTTCCTCCAATTGTTATCTATGATCTCTATCTGTTTTCTGTAAACATAGCCTTTTGACATTGATTGATGAGCTTTGCATCCTTACCCCTGTGCATAGGGTTCTCAATAAAAGCCTTTGGACACAGGGGTTTGGGGTCCTCTCCACTAGAGGGGAGAGCCATGCCCCCTCTCCTGGCAAACAGAGAAGTGTGTGCGACAACTTGTGTTTATTCCCCCATCCGTGACAACCCCGGGACAGGCTCTGCGGGATTCAGAGCCCTGCTCCCTCCGCAGCTGGCTCCGGACAGTAACCCTCAGATCCAAAAGTCCTGCGCTCCTGTCCAGTGCTCCCTGAAATGTGTCGTTCCCCGTGACAGAAATCCTAGAGGAGGCCTCAGAGGTGGGTCTCAGTAGAATATTCACCAGCTTTTCTGGTGTGTCCATTAATATGTCCATGTACCAAATGAGCAGGTAGAGGGGCCACATCATTTTCTTGTCAACTCTACTTCTATCTTGGTTTTGTTTGGCTCTAAATGTGTTTTCTTTTGTTATTTATTCCTCTGACTTTATACATCTTTGGGTCTGCCTGTCACTAAGGGCACTAACTGGGTCTCTGCTATCTATCTCCCTGACCAGAGTGAGTTAAGCTATTTACTCTCTGTTTAGGGAAGAGAGGTATAAACCATTTGCTCTCAAGGGTTCTTGGTTATGAAAGATAAGATCTTGTGATTTACTGGCTGGCTGTAAATTGCTCAGGTTGTCTAACCTACTGTCTCAGTTTCCTTTTTCCCACTTGTCAAAAATTCTCCTAACATCTAACTATGCTACCTCAATGCCATCTGATAGCTGTGATAAAGCTGGCATGGTTACTCCAAAATAAATGAACAGAACCTTAATGACCTATGACATACTGTCAAGGAAGCCAACAAAAATGTAACTGGAGTCTCAGAAAAAGAGAGAAAGAGAATGGCATAGAAAATATAATCAAAGAAATAGTGACTGAAAATTCTGTTAATATGACAAAGAGCCAACAGACCCAAAGAGTTTGGTAAACTCCAAACTAGATAGATACAAGGAAAGCCATACATAAGTATCTTATCCATCAAAACCTCACCTCTTGATTAATGTTATATCTGCCTTCTTCACTTATATACCTAAACAGTAGAAAAATATGCACAACTAATCATATTGATATCATTATAGCTTATAGGGTACAAATATAAAAAGGTCATCTTTGCAGTCCATGACTCTTCAGCGAAGTTTATGAATTCACTAAGAGAGAGGAATTAGATAAAGAGAAATCTTTGACATATTTTTTTAACTTAGAGAAAGTATAAAGTATAGAATTATAAAATATACCTTAATGTTGTGGTTAATAATTTAAGACTTGTTATTGTTTAATAATTTTAAATCCTCCATAAATTAGGAAAATACTGATATATTTTTACGACAAATATAATTTTTTTCTTCTCAAAGTGTAATGGTAAGTTTGGGCTTAGGTAAAATAGAAAAAACATGGCATATATAACTTTCATTCTTAACATATTATCTTTAAACACAATTTTGCTAGTGATTTCTCTGCATCATTTAATTTTCAATGTAACATATTCACTGTACTATTAGTGTTTTAAAAACAATAACATAATCTGGTTTTATGTCTCACTCAAAAATAAATAAATGAGAGTATTTACTAGTACAATGATAAAAGCAAAAATATCATTCTGAGGTCTAAGTTTGAAAGGAATAAAAAGATGTTCGATTTAACTAAAATCACTCACCTGCAAGGCACAGCATCAAAGTTATGATTAGATTTGATAAGCAAATATAATATATATGATAAAACAGCCAAAAGCAATAACATTCAAGAGAATTTAATGTACCAATACTAATTTTGTTTCTCAGAGTGGTATTGGAACTCACCTTCAGGATGACTTACAATACTAAGCACAACATGAATAAAAACCATCATGTGTCCAAATGAAAATCTAATGGGATCTCAGAAACCATTGAAAATTTTCCCAGCAAGAAAAGTTGAAAGATAATAGGACAGGGACTCAAGGGGACAGTATTAGTGTGGAAAAAAAATAGAAAGATGCAAAGGCGAATAGAAATTAAATTCCCTAAAGATTGTTGAGAGTCGATACAGAGAAACCAAGTCCATAGTTAAAGAACAGGAAAAACCAAGAACAATGTTTGTTACCTAAAAAACAAGTTGAAATAAAAGAAACGAAATGAAAAGCAAAATTGTGAAGGTTAAGCTTTCATTACGCTTAGCATAAAGAATGTCACAACAGTACGTTCTTTTTATTAGAATCACAGAAACATGTCATATGACAAGGGTATATCCAGATATATAGTATGAAAAGTAGATACATCTATCGAAGATACCATAAGCATTATACATACGACAATGACACCTTGCTCTCCTTCAAAGTAGGCACCTTGGGACCTCATATAGTTCTCCCAATCACCATGACTGCCCCATCATATTTTCCTAAATCTCATCAATGATCTGAAATCTCTTCCCTTTCAAAGGTGATTTCAGTTTTGGGAAAAGCCAGAACTCACAAAGTGCCAAATCTGTAGAGGGCTGAGTTGCTTGGGTGATTTGATGTTTCACCGAAAAGCTCTGCATGAGATGTGATGTATGAGCAGGCACATTGTTGTGATGAAACTGCCAATCACCAGCTGCCCGTAGCTAAAGCCTTCTGAATCATCCCAAAAGTTTCTATGGAGGAATGTTCAAACTTAATGTAAAATTTGACACCGATCTGTTGCTGTATTCGTTCAGTTATTCGCAATGGCCACACAGTACACATGCTCACTCAATGGCATCTACTGCCCCTACAGACTAGTCCAGTGAAGTCATCATTGTTCATGCATGCACATACCAGTCCACTCTCCTTGGCTGCCAGGCTACATTAATATTGCACAAACTATTCTCATTGTATTAAGATTGGCTGGACAGACCTTGTATAAACTATAAAATAAGAAAGTTAAAAAATTTTTTCCTAAAGAAGCCAGGCCCAAAAGAATACATACTAGGTATACTTAATTTTTTTTCTTTCCAAAATATTTTATTGTTTATGCTGTTACAGTTGTCCCACTTTTCCCCCTTATAAACATAATTTTCTGAACAGGCAAAACACACTTGTAAATGGGAACAAAAATTGATTTTTTTAAAGCCTATATTGAGTGGGGATTTGCCCGAAGGCGACTAACAGAAACATTCTAAGGTGAGGGAAATGCTTGGGGTGGTGGAGACCTGAGTGTGTGTGTGTGTGTGTGTGTGTGTGTATTTGTTGAGTCATATTGTACAATGTAATAGGTGAGTATTTCAGGAAAAAAATATGGGTAGATTTAGAGGAACTACAATAATGCTGAAGGGGTTTTAATGGTTGTTTTGGCAGACAGTCTGCTCCAGACACTCTCCAACTTGGCAGTACCAGGTCTTGATTTTTGCCTTTTATATTAGACACCAAATTTATACTGCATACCAGCATGTGCATTTGTGGGAGATTAGAGAAGTGGATGGTGGTTCCTAAACTACCATTATAGCAGAAAAGAAGAAATAAGTGAAAATGTTTGTTATGGGCTTTAAAATAGACCTTAACAAGGGCCTAGCAAATATTTTCAAACAATAGATGAAGAGTCACACACATGAAGAAGGAACTAGATTAGTTATGTAAATGACTAAGAGATACAACAATAAATTGATGAAGCCTAAGGATAACAAGTTTTTCTTTTTTTATTCATGCAAATATGAAATCAATCTGAATTTAATTTTTTAGAATAAAATCTATATTCAAGGGCAGGAAATGAAGCAGCTTTTTTTTTTTTTTTTTTTAAGCTGTACCAAAGACATATCTTAACTTTATGGACGGTCTCACAGCACAGAATCAATATAAAAACACAAAAAGTGCCACCAATTTAATAACAATTAAAAAACGAAGGTGGAGAACTAAGGAGGTAGGGAAGAGGCCCCTGCGCCGGGGCGTGGGGAGCCCTGATCCTGGAACGGGGGTGGCCGCAGGGACTCCTGGCACTTCTACTCCTATGAGGTCGGGGTGGGGAGCAGCGACTGTCCCACGGTGCCACTCTTCATCTGGGCCAGCACACCTCACTTCTGGGGTGTGCTCAGCTTCCGCAGGCCCCTGATCTTGTCCAAAAGGCCAGAAGTAAAGACCTCAGTGGGCTTGTGACAGTCAGCTAGCAGATCCTTGGCCCTGGCAGCCCAGATGCCCTCGCACTCCACATCAGGAGGCCGTGCATGTCGGTTTCCACCTCCGGGATCGCCTCTTCCTAGGCTCCCCAGAGGCGAGTGTGCTGCTCCAGGATCCACTCCTCCAGGGCGAGGTGCTTCCTAGCTCCGGGCTGTCTTACTTGACCAAGACCTTCCTTTGGTGCCTCCCTTGCCTGCAGCCTCAGGAGGACGGGGAAAACATATGAGAGGTCCTGTGTGGCCAACACCATGTCCCCTGGAAGCCGCTGTTATCCATGCTTTCCTGCCGCGGGCCTCTCTCCGCGTCTTTGCAGCCCACGGGCTGTCTGGGATGTTGTAGTGGTATTGAAACCACTGTGGTGGGCATGCTGGTAAACTGCTTTCTTTAAATGTGGAGGGGTTTTGTTGTGATTGTTTTGGTATTTTCATATCATCTATACGTGTACTAACAATTTTAATTTTCCTCTAAGCCCCAGAACATGTACAATTAGTAACATAAGAAAACCAACTTCTTGTATATGCCCAAAAAGTACAAGTCCATTCACTAAGACACTCATATTATTTTTTAAAGAAGAACATTAATTGATTGTTTTGTGTCCAGTACAACTGACTGATTTGTACACAGATTTCCAAGACTATTGAGAATATCAGTGATGTTAGAATTTCTATAGTAAGCTAATTGGGATCTCATTACCGTCAGGAACTGGGGAAATGCTACTGGGATATGGTCCAAAGTTTATCTAAACCCATGGCAGAATTATTGTGTATTAAATAGTCTCTCTTATAATCCTCAAGGTAATAGACTACTATTTTAGTGGAAACACATTTAAGTCTATTTTGTGATTCCTGGACAGGTTTGTCTTTACCAGTGGTTTAACTGGATTTATCATGAGGGCTAAGGTTAGCAACAGGAAATGGAATGCGAATCACCAGCTAACATTGGCTCAAGGGACACTGTCATGCCATTCTGTAGCAAATCCAGGATTCATCTAACATAGCTAGAAACATATTGAAAAGAGAAACAGTTAATAATAAACCATATAGGGTGAGATACATGTTTACAAGTATAGAATCAAAGTGAATGAATTGGCATGAGATGCATTTTCTGAGCAGAAGTTAGGATTTCAGGTAAATGCAAAGGATCTGGTCATAACCAGATTCTAGGGCGGCATCTAGCATCTCCGCAGGCAGATATTTTACTTAAAACTGTCGCCAGTCTATGATTACTTTCTCTTACTAATAATTTAGAATTTTAGTTTTCTAAAATGTTATCAAAGCAGAATACTTGCTATCATTCTGTGTCATCAGATGGTGTCGATTGTATTACTTTTCAACATTATTCCTGCTCTCACCATCTTAGCCATGACTATGCTAAAGGAAGAGTATACTTTCCTGCCCACTAACTGTGGGCTTTGTTATGGGAATTGCTTTGCACAATGGAATGCAGACAGATATAACAGCTTCAAGGTGAAGATTTAGAAGGCTTGGTAAAATCCCAATAGCCTTCTTGTAGCTGTTGACCTCAGTCGTGGAGACTACATGCCCGGAAAGCCTAAACATAAGCCCTAGAATGAAGATACTTGCAGTGGACCAAACGTGACTCAAAGCTAGCAGTGCACGTTAGCCCAGGAGGTAATCCTACCTGAGATTAATCAAATTGTACTTTACATACCATTCCATAAGCATGAAATAAATTATTGTGTTTGTATATAATACACTGAGTGAAGTCACTGAGATTTTTGGCAACTGTTGCTATGCGGCTTTATCACAGCATCTGTGTCATCCAGAGTCTGAGTTGAACTAAAACATTCCTGTTCACAATGACTGGAGGATTAGAAGCAATATATGATATCTCAGCTAGAGCAAACATTAGTCACTGATTCCATAATTTTTTTTTATAATTATTGTGTGTTAGACGTGTGCACAAAAGTATTAGTATGAACTGGCATGGCCCATGCTTTCATGTAGTTTTCTGTTTAGATAAATAATTATTAATCATAATAATGCAAATACAAATGGGAATTTCCAACTGTTCAAAGGGTACTAAAAGGGTACCTATAAGTCAGACGTAAGCTTATTTAAAGCTAACGTATAATCATTTCTGGAAGTTAAATTGGCCAAAGGAGAGAAGAGCATGCTAAAAGAGCTACAACATGTATTAAGCAAGGAAGACCTTGGCAAATATAAACAAACTAAAATTATGCCCATTTGGGGAGTATGCAGAAAAGTAGGACATGGCATGAGATGTATCTGAAAAAGTATTAAGCTGGATCTGGAGTTTTGACTATTTTTCTGAGAGTACTAAGAATCCATTGAAATGATGCAAGCAGCATGATAATTGATTTTGCATTTTAAGGCTTTGATAATCATTCGCATGAGAAATTTTGTTAATTTGGACTTATATGATAGTAGAAGAAAATTTAAGAATAGACAAATTAACATATTTATTAGGTAAAATCAAAAGAAAATCTGGCAACTGATTATAGAGTAAAGGAAAGGATGAAGTCAAGAATCACTCATAGGTTTATGGCTTGTGTCATTGAATGGAAAGTTAACAATTGGCTATAATATCTCAAAATTTAGGTCTGTACTTGAGTTTAACATTAATGATGATATTTACAAAACAAAAATATATTCATATATGTCTCCATATCTTATGGTCACTTTATATGTTCTAACTTAAAAGAACCAACATTTACATTTCTTTTTATTTTTTAAGGAGAATCTTTATTCCTTTACTTATATAACAGAACATACCAAATAAATTACTGGAGTTCTTCACTTGAAAGTGGTACCCTTTAAGAGGTTCAGGAAAAGCTCAACTTTAGGAAGTTCAAAGAAAATTGCAACAACAACAACAACAACAACAACAAATACTTAAGGTTTCAGGAATTGGTCTGTATATCTGCAGTAGTTTTCTTTAAAAAGCTCAAAAATGTATGCAGGAAACAACCCTAAAAATTGACTTTTTACATTTCTTACTGTCTGCTGTGGGTTAGATCACAAAAATATTTATTTTTTCTTTTAATTATATGAACTTGTAAAAACAGTCTTACTTAGAAACAAGGTACTATAAAATATTTTAGATGGAAATTTAGGAAATGTCGCTTTGGAAGCTGTTTTGTCTGAAAATAGTTGCAAGATCTTGATCAAATCTTTTCCTTTCTCTTCATCTTAGTTTCTGTACTTATAAAAATGAAATGATTAGACTAAATTAATTTTGACACGTTTTGAATTTCCAATTCCATGATTGTAAAAGTCTATAACTTCTGATCCTATGGTTTAGAATAATATTTCAATATGATGGCATGATAATGACAGCCAATCTTTTGGACAACGAAAGTAATTCACTTCTTTGGACAGAAGTAATAGCTGGAAATGACTCGCTCACTAACATGCACATAGACACATCTGGCTTAGCGTTTATCCACTCTGGTTTCCCAAAGTTAATGGCGGTCTCTATTCTAGACTGCCACTAGCTCCGCTCTGTTCTCAGCCGGAAGTTCCATAAATCTGTCTATACTTAACATGTGTAATCAGACATGTTATATAAGATCAATGTTAAATAAGAAACACTTAAAGTAATTTTTTCTGTGCAGTATTTTATATTGCATCATAAATTTGAAGGATATCTTAATTTTCAGATACATTCTTTTCAAGTTCGAATTCACTCAGTCATTTCCTTACTTAACTATTCTATACATTTTATTGAGTGCTTGCTATGTGCCAGGAAAGATTCTAGACACTCTAGGACAGAAGAGAACAAATGAAAAAGAAAAACTACAGATTCATAAAACTTATGTGTTAATGAGTAGAGAAGGGAACTATCAAAATAAACACATGTATGCATACTTATATATGTATATGTTAATATATATTGGATATCTCTGAGATAAAGTAGAGCAAGAAGAGGAAAAAATTATAATGAAATAGGTAAACAGATACCTAAAAGAGGTGTGGTCATAAGACATGAATATATAAGGCACAAGCACCAGTGAGAGAAAGCAGTAAGCACAAGGTCCCTGATTTGGAGGATAAGTATTACAATTTATTAAAAGCAAGGTGGTGAGAACAGCTCTCAGCATGAGTGACATGGTGAGAAGGAGGTCAGGGGCCTCCAGGACTTGGAGGCTTTGTTGACCACCACAAGGATTTTAGTTTCTTCTCTGAATGAGATGCTGTTTTAGACAGTCTTGACAGTAAACACACCCTGATGATTCAAACATTTAAAAATAATTCTTCAAAGGTCACTCTCTGCTTTTATAAAGACACAGGGGATTAACAAGGCTTAATAACTTCTAGCATAAAAACCCAGGTATTTTTTGTAATAATTGGAATTGAAATCTAGATATTTCTCCACACTATGCCATTACACTCTTGGTAATTAGAATAAATATTCAACATCCAGGGTATACAAAATAGGTTAAATGTAGGAGCCTCTGAAAAATGAGGAACTGAAAGCAAAAAGGATCCAGGTAAACACATTCTGTATCTTCAAAAATAGCTTTAATCAATCTCAAATACTTGTGAAAGATTGATTCTGACTGAAGGAAACTTAATATGCCTCAAAACTCTGAAAACCAAATCTAAATTTCTCAATGTGCTTAGATCAGCCTACTTTATTTACTAGATTTCTTAGCCTAGAAGTTGAAATACCAAAGGGTAAATATACTACATACCATGGTATCATCATCAACAACATCAACAGCAGTAGCAGCAACAAAGCAACACACTGAATAGTTACTATGGAACAGGCACAGTACTTACTACCTACAAGTGTGAGCTCATTTAATCCTTACAGCAATGCTGCAATATCAGAACTAATTATTTTCATTTGTAGATAAGGAAACAAGCTTACATTTGCTTTAACATTTCCAAGATCATATAGCTAGGAGTGGCAGAGATGGCATCTGAGTAAATGTTGTCAAACTATAATATTCTCACTCTTACCTGCTAAGCAATGCTTATGTTTATACATTTAACAAAACCTCAGTATATGGTTACATGTAAGCAATTTATTAAATATCATAGCGTATATGTAGTTAAATAGCTGGACATTTTATATATAGAGAGAGAGAATAATTCAACTGTCTATAATGAGGTGAGGACTCTAATGATGATAATTATTCCTCCACTCCGCAGTGCTGATACCCATAAATTGTTACCTAGTTTAAAATCTGGTTGAGTATTTCTGTAAACAGGGGAATATTTTGTTAAAGTTTCATTATAGTGTGTTTTGAGAGTATTTTCCTCTATGGTGTAAAGATACTCTCATTTATTACATAATTCTCATTGGAAAATGTTATTTTTTCTTTTTTTCTTGAGTCTTCTGCTGTGAATGTTAACCTCCTTTTAAAAGAAAATAACAAACATGAAATAATTATCCTCCAGTCATTGAAGTATTGTGGATAAGTATTTCTATAATATTTCTATAGTATCTCAAGATGGCCAACAAAATTTATATCTAACCCATCAACAGGGAAACCAGGTGGTAGATAGAGCATATTGCTCCAGAGTGAAACTCATTTTGATCCACTTGAGAGATCGTGAATACGAATAGGTTGCTATTCTGCCAATAGAGTTGGTATCGATGACTAAAGTAATGTCACTTGCCACTACTGAGTTAAGTTCATGTTCTAATAATACTCCCCATGACAATCAAAAAGACTTTCTGGTACAAGATGTAACACATATTAATCTAGCTCAAGGGACTTGAGAAATGGATATGTTTCCAGTGCAGATCAATTGTCAAATAATGATGGAAATTTTTGCAGCCTGAAAGTGGCACATTCAATGGGAAGATAATAATTCCACATAGGCTTTCCTTTTTTTTTTCTTTATCATGAAGGCTATTGTTGTATTTTATTAAGTGTGGGTTTCTACCATAATTATTACCGTTAGTCTTTGAAATGGCATTTTCCCAGGCCAGCTTTCTTAAATGATTTTGACATTTTGAAAGCCCATAATCGTTCTCCCTCATTTGGTTAAACCTATGGCCCAGACAGCAAGCTGTTCTCTGCCTTGCCAGGGCATATGAGGCAGTCATTTGTTTCTAATGGGTTTTAAACATCCTAAGTAGTGTTTGTGTTAAAACATCCTCTGTTCTGTTTGAAAGGGGGCGTTGGACAGCTGTTAGAGGGGACGGCAGTTCAGGAGCTGGGTGAAAAGGGTGAAGGGATTAAGGAAAAAAAAAATACATAGGCAACAGTAGCATGATAAACAGAAAGAAAGAGGGTGGAGGGAGGTAGAAGAAGGTAAAGGGTGGATAAATGGTGATGGAAGGAGACTTGGAGTGGTGAACACACAATATACAGATCATGTATTATAGAATTGTATACCTGAAACCTATGTCATTTTATTAACCCATGTCACCCCAATAAATTCAATTAAAATAAAAAGTTTAAAAAAAGAAAAGAAGGGGTGCTTGGGACAGGGAATTCACATTGCGCTAAATGCTGACTTATGGTGAATATCAGAGTAGGAAAAAAGTCTTCCTTTTGGTGCTAGGAGTGATCAAGCCAGAGAAATCAGAGTCAGAAGGCTCACCTTCAAGATGTTTTCTTAGATAATGTTTATTCCTGGATATAAAATCATCTAGGGATATGATTTCTCTGCCTTGTATCCCAGCCATGGCAAGAGGATAAAATGAGAGGAAGTAGAAAGGGAAAAACGGCAGGGAGATCACTCTTTCACCTTTGTGGTTCCTGTTTTAATGGGCATTTCTTGCTGAACAGGTTTGTAGATGAGAAAAATTGAGATTCACCTCTTTCATTTTTCCCAATTTCTGCCATACTGCCACATTGATGACATACAAAACCTACCTGACAGATACATTGCCATTCCTGGAATATGAATTAGAAACTACCTGTCCCTATGTGTAATAAATTACTCCTTAATTCTTATTGCTTATTTTTCCAATGCTTTTATTCCAAATAATAGTCAATACTATGAATGTCATAAAGTTTTATATGTATTCCACTAACAGTTCCTTTGAAATAGGCGCATTCTATCACTTAAGACAGTCACATAATATATTTTTTGATAGCTTCTAGATTAAATATTTGGGACAATCAGTGCATACTATCATTTCTTTTATTATATTTTTTCTTGTTTTTGTTGAAGAAATATCTGTTAGATAATATGACATGGACTTATAACTCATTCCACATACTATTTAATTTGTCTAAATGGGTCAGTCAATAAAGGAGCCTTGAAAATTCATTTATAAGTTGCTTGTCTAAAAGTTAGAGTAAATTATCCCATATAATAAGAGTAATAAATTGTGGCTCTCCAATAAGATTTTAGTAATGTAAGTTCTATATCCAGGGATCAGCGAGATTAAAATGTACAACAGAATAACAAAAGGGAAAGGTTAACTTTAGGAAAATTAGACTTTTGAAAACAAGAGAGCTATGTGTTGGGAACCGTCCCATCTGGTTTCAGGGACTGTAGCCTCGCCAACAGACAAGAGGGCCCAAGGCTGGAAATAATCAAGGAGGCCTTGGGAAAAACAGGCCAGTGAAGAGACGAAACCTGCCTCCCTCACATCACCCCGCTTAGCCATGTGATGGTCAGTTAGTCAAAAAAGGGTAAGATTCCTCACGAGGAGGGACAACCTAAACCAGACACAGCTGGTATGGGCAGCAGACAAGGACTTGGGGGACATGGAGAAAGGGCAAAAAGGTCTGCACCCCTCGGCTCGGCTTGGACCTGGCCGGAGTCCTCATTCTATCTGAAAGAAGTCTCCTTATCTCTTGGTGGCTCTGCCCCGCCCACCTGGCTCAGGCTTGAAACAATACTAAAGGCAGGTACAGCCCTGAACTGGATGGGGTGGTTCTCAGGGACAATCAGGCCTAGAAGTAAGTTTCTCTAAGCATGCTTGTTCTTCCCTCAGAAGCTGTGATAACTGACTCATACCAGGAAGGAGATTTACATTATTCACAGACCCTGACCTGAGGTAGATCTCTTGTGTTCCTCCAATTGTTATCTATGATCTCTCTTTGTTTTCTGTAAACACAGTCTTTTGACCTTGATTGATGAGCTTTATTATATACCCCTGTGCATTTGATTGTTAATAAAAGCCTTTGGACAGAGGGGTTCGGGGCCTTCTCCACTAGAGGCGAGAGCCATGCCCCCTCTCCTGGCAGACAGAGAAGTGTTTGCAATGGCTCCTGCTCATTCCCCTCTTCCGTGACAACGCCCGGACGGGCTCTGCGGGATTCAGAGTCCCACTGCCTCCTCAACTGGCTCTGGACAGTAACTCTCAGATCCAGGAGCGCCCACGCCCTGTGCTCCCCGCAATGCATCACCTCCCACAACAGCTATGAGTTGGTAATTCTATTCCTTTATGGACTGCACCCTCAATTCTTTAAACCAATTTTCTCAGACCCCTATGTACTTCAATAAGCCTTGGCCTGCCCTATGTTAGCACTACTCTACTTCCCAATCCAATTCAAAATTCCCATCCTTCTCAAGCACAATATTTCATCTTTCTATGAAGAATAATTCAGCAAAGGGATGAAAAAGTCAACTTGCTTTTAATTAGGCTGTGAAGGACTCTTTGATATAACCTATTTTGAAGAAGAGGCTATAGCTTTTCATTCTTTTATTGCCTTCTACTGCTTTGTATAGTAAGAACTTACATTTAGTTAACATGTGTTCAATTTTTAATAGATAATAGTACCTGTTAATAATACTCAAACAGTATGCTACCTAATATTTTACTTTATCTAAAACAATGACTTTTTAAGTGGATTCTTGCCTTAACTATCCTTTCCTTTTTAAAGAATTTGACTTAAGGGAAATCGCATATTGAGCACTTACTAGGTCCCAAGCACTTCAGATGTTTTATATAAATTTTCACAAATTAAAGTAAAATTTATGGAGTAAATATCATTTTTAGGAAACGAAGGCTTTATGAGTTAAAGACACCAGCCTGAGATGATCACCATTAAAGTTGGCATTCAGACACAGTTCTGTCTGCATTCAAATCCTATACTCTTTCTGTGAAACTGAAAGAGGATATGTTTTAATAGCTAAAATTATGGTAAATATAGCATATTGAAAATTACAGACTTCAGGCAATGTGGTAGAAGAATATTGTTGAGGACTCTTGTTTGTGGTAGAATCACTCAGGTCTTAAAACTTACAGGAGAGCCTGCCCCTAGGCATATAGCTCCTTCATCGTCTTCCTTTCTATACAAACTTTATAGTTTCCAAAGACCTGTGCCCTCTGGGCATAGGTGCCACCTCTATATGAAGTTTTAGAGCTAAACTCTCACTACTATTTAACAATATTTTTTTGAATGAATAAATGAATATTTTTCAAGTCATCAAATGAGAAAATTTTCGTTTATTAACTTAAAAATATGTATATAAATATACACATATCAATGAAAATTTAGCTTATATTTTTATGTCTTTCCATGCACTGCTCTAAGATACTTTTTTCCTTATACTTAGACACAAATACTAGTTAACACCTTACACATATGACAAAGGTGTGGCTTTTGAAAATGAGAAATCACTAACCTAATTTTCTATGTTCTATGAATAAAAAATCCAAATTACTAAATAACAGTTTCTTTGTAGAAGAGGGATAGTAGAAATGTAAGTAGTTTTTTGATGATTTGCATCAAGCCAGGAAACTAATGTAAATAGTTCATGCAGGTTTTGTGTTAACAGGAAAGAAAGAAGGGCTCTTGCCAGAAATTATCTTGACACCTGACTAAAAAACAATTAGGTTGGGATTTGTCTCTTTGGTTCTAAATCCTGTGCAGGAATTAAATACTTTGCTTATCCTTTTCACGGGCAGTCATCTAAACGTCCGTAAGTGAGCATCACCCTATGGTGTGGCAGTTCAGACAAGCTGAGGAGAATTACACCAACATCATTTGATTCTCTTTTGATTTGGTTCTTAAATATTCAGGTTCTCTCTTATAAAAGAATGAACTGAAACACCAGTTTAACCATATAGGCTTTTAAACATTAAGTCAGTCTCTCTTTGTGACATTTTTGAATCTAGGAGACAAATTTATTACTTTGTAGTATTTTAGATTGAACAAATTCTTCTACTGGATTAACTTTTGTCTGTGTGACTTAAAGTGTGACATTGAAAGAAATAAAAATAAATCTCATGGTTTAACTTAGGTAAAAAAGTAGGGTCATATGTCTCTCAATCCTGCCTACCTCTTCTTTTTATTTATTTTTCATAATTATTGTATTTTGTCAAGTTGGTATGGATTATGCTTCTAAATGTCAGTAGATTCACTTTTACTGACAGTATGTCACTTTTAATGTCAGTTTTAAAAAGTGTATATTTTGTTCAAACTACATGAACAACATGGTTTGGCAAATTCATTCAGAGATCCAATCATCACAGCAGATGGAAAGAAAGGCAACAAATCCAAATCATGTACTGACTCTTAACTCTCTCTGTGGAAGTGAACTATCTGATTGAATCTCCCATTTTGTTGTCCAAAAAAATGCTCAATACGATGCCTAACTTTAGGATCATTTGAGAAATGCAACCTACATCATGCACTGAAAGGTAGAACACCAGGAATGTTTGATGATCAATATCAATGAATAACTGCAAGTTTCTTATGTTTCATACTCCCCTTTCTCTCCCAGCACCATGGAGGACCAACTCTCATACCTTCACATGAGAAAGTCTAGGACCAAAGTGATCTGAGCTGCTTCCTTGCTACAGAATCTTGAGCAATTTTCTAAGCCTCTCTGTGTTTTTTCCCCCTGTAAATGATGATAAGCAGATAAGTAACACTTCATCTCCATAATAGGCAAATTTCCAATTGTTTTATAATGGGCTGTTTTTAAGCATTTTTTTTCTATTCTATTTATTATTTCTTTGCCAACACTCCACTATCTCAATTAGTTTAGCTTTATAATAGGATTTGGAGGGCAAATCCTCTCTGGAGGGCAAATAACTCTGTATATCTTCACAATTTCATTGGGGATTTCAGCCTTTTCTTTTCAATAAGAATTTTGTGAACAACTCAAAGTTTTAGGATAAGGTATTTAAATTTACATTGAAATTAAACATTAGGGAACAAATGATACTGAGTGTCTCCATTCTTTCATCTTAATATAGTCTATAAATTGTTCAGTTCTAAGTATTTTCTAATTAGTATTATGATTTCTATATTAATTTATTATTTAACATCATTTCCATAAATTTCCAAAATCACATTTTATAATTTATTTTCTATCAATTTCTCATTTTACAGATTTTTTATTTTAAAAAATTATATGTATGCTATTCAGTCTTGTGTATTTCTTACTTTTTCTATGGACCAGTACATAGTTGGGTTTTTAAATAGATATTAAGGAAAATGTCACTGTTTGGAAGATTCTATATATGAACATTTAAAGGACTGTGCTGTTTCAATCTTTTGTGTCATTGTTTAATCCTTCATAATTATTTCTTTTTCTCAGTGGTTTAGTCATTGAGATAGATGTCTTAAAACTCTTCTACTATGATATGATTGTGTTAATTTCTCTTTATAATCTCATCATTTGGCTTTAAATATTTTGCAGCTTTTTAATCATGTGCTACTCATTCATTCAGAATTATATAATTTTGGCAAGTTACTTCTCATCAGTATGTGGTAACTCCTTTTATCTTTAATGATTTTAGTTTTAGTATTTTTTCTGATATTGTTAAAATAGCTTCTCTATTTTTTTGTTTTATTTTCTTTATCATGTTTTTTCCCCCTGTTTACCTTTCAGCTCTGCATTGGTATATTTTAGCTATGTCTCTTTTAAAGTACAATTAAATGTTGTTTTGTTTTATAATGTGACAATCTCTCTCTAAGAGATGAGTTTATACACTTTCTACTTATTTTTGTTATGGAAATAGTCCATAATTTTTTGATTGACATTTTTCTAATTACACTATGAAACAATAAAATACAAAAGAACATAGATTTTGTATTCCTTTTTAATACAATTTATAACATTATATTTTGTACTTTTTATATTAGAATTTGTAACTAAATTGTATTTAACTCCATTTCTGAAAAACAATTTCAGTTGTGCAATAAAATATCTCGATAAAATCTTCATTCTATTAGAATTTGAAATCAATAAAAACATCTTGGAGTTCTTGAAAAAAACATTTTTTCACAGTTAACATGTTGATATATAAAGATCCAGTATAGTTATTTTAACCCCAATTAATAATCTGTCATTTATTTCTATACAGAGAAAGAGATTTCACTTTTTTATTTTTTGCCATTTTAGGGTAGTATTGAACATGTATGAACACACCTCCTTGTTTACATGTGAGAGAAATCTTGGCTAGCCACTGAAAACTGCCAGGTTTGAATTTGTAGATCTTCATCTTTAGTAACAATCACTAAATTGCTGCCAAAAATGGTCATACTAATTAAAAACCAACCATCAGTTATTATATTAACTTATCTCAAATCTTCCTCATTAACAAAATAGATCCAAGTAAAGTGTTGAAACTCACATTACAAATTTAGGATTTGAACACTAATTGTTAATACTGGCTGCATCTAGTTTCTCTAAGAGCGTATTGAATGTAAGAATGTATTTCAAATATCTTGAAAGTATTCTGATTCTTTGGTATCTGAAGATTTTTTTTTTTCACTCTTCATTGTTAGCTAAAATGTTTGGCCTAGATGTCTTCCATATTTGTCCTTTATATTACTCTTTCCTGTCTAGCTTCTGCCACTGACAATTTTCTCTGCTCCTGTGATTTTTGTGATAGGCCATTTAGTCCAATTTGCACACTGGTACTAGCCTAACCTATAACAGCTCCATCCTTGCTTCTCCTTGTCCAATACTATTAACCTGCAGCTATCATTGCCTTAGCAATTTTTTAAACACAACCTTAAAATAAGCTAACAGTAATCGAGTATCTCAATCCCTTGGGTGCGCTCAGGTTGTCTTAAGAGAAGTACAGAGAAGTGAGCATAAAACAATTACCTTTGTGTTTCCCACCAGTCAAACCGCATAAACTAGAAAGGTGTTAAATTCTGAGTGTCACGTTTTAAAAGAGGAATTGACAAATGATAGAATATGATGAAGGGTAGCATGGATGTTGAGCTGATGGAAATGTTGTATGAGGCATAGTGAGGAAAAGACGAGAAAGGAAAAAAAAAAAGTCTGAGAGACTGTGTCCCCAGAGAAAAGAGTGCAAATATGACAGCTATCTTCCAATATTTGAAGCACTGTCTGTCAAGGGAGAGAGAAAGAGCATAGAATTATTCCATTTTAACTGTTTAGAATAGAATTAGGATTAATGTGTGATTGAGAAAGATATGGCTCTAGGCTCATTATAAAGAAGTCAGTGGTCATAGTCACATTCATCCAATGAAGAAACCGTCTGCCTTGAGACTTAAATCTCCCGAGTTACTTTTGAAATAATATGTGCCCTGAATTCAATGCTTTATATTGTAATTAATTATAATTTTAAGTCATAGTATGCTTTGTTCAGAAACACACTTAACCACATTCTAATGATACAATGATATTCAATAAAATTCAAAATAAAATGTAGAATTCATGACCCTTTAGCATTAAGTATTGCTGATTGTACTATAGAAAAGCCTATAAAACTTTCTGAACTAAAATAAGTTTTGAAAAATTCTAGTGCAGCTGATGAGACCATAGTAGGCAAGTCTATTGTGTGTTACCATCCATTAAAAATGATTTAATTACATTTCAAATATAAGTATATTTCTGTTGATTATATTTTAGAGTAATTAACATAATAAATATATTTATATATTTACTAATTTTTATCGTATATAACATTGGAAAAATTCATTAAGTCCATTTCTTAACTTCATTTTTTGTGGAGATTCAAATTTTGGTCTGGTATTATTTTATTTCTTTTCTTTTCTTTTGTTTTCTCTTAAACTTCTTTTAACAGTAATTGTAGCAAAATTATTGGCCATGAACTCTATCATCTCTTGTGTTTTCTAAAGAGTGTTTATTTCACTTCATTTTAAAACATATTTTCACTGGGTCTAGAATCCAGGTTAGTAGACTTTTTTTTTTTTTCTTTCAGATTATAAAAAAAATTACATATTTGCTTCAAGTTTACATATTTTCTGACAAGACATCTGCTATAATTATTTTTAGTTCCTCTTTATATAATATGTTTTTTCTTCCTCCTCTGTCAGTTTTCAAGATTTCTGGTTTGTAGCAATTTTACTTTATTTTTATTTTTTTATTTTTGGTGTTCTTGGAGCCTCTTGGTTCTGTGGCTGGGCAGTTTTCATTATTTCAGGACATTCTTGTCCATTATATTTTGACTGCTATACTCTGCCTCTGTTCTTCCTCTGGGCCTCCAGTTCATCCTGTGTCCATTTGATGCTTCCCTACGATTCATGACTCTTAGAGCTTCTGTCCTGTGTGTTTGTGTTATTTTCTTTAGCATCAACTTTGTTTCACTTTGAATCAACTTTTTTTTTACTTATCTTTAGGTTCACTGATTTCTTCTTAAGTCTACTGAAGAATTCATCGAAGAAATTCATCTTGATATCATGCTTTTATATTTCTAGGATTTCTATTTATTATCGTCTTATATTTTTCATTTCTCCATTAAAAATCTCTATCTGTTAATTCAAATCATCTACCTCCTTCACTATATACTTTAATATATCATAAATTGTTATTTTAAAGTCTTTGAGAATGGTTCTGCGATTTTTTGTCTCTTGACAAGAGATTTTTTTCTTTGATTCTCTTTTGTATCTTCAATCTTTATTGAATCTTGGTCATCATATGTAAAACAGCATAGACTGAGATTAAATAACATTCATGTTGGGAAATTAAATTAAAATGTCTTTTTCTGTTAGGTAATTTGTTGATAGTCTAAGTAGGAGTTGAGCTAGGTTTAAGTTTTGTTATTTCTGTGGTTATAGTTAGGGCATGTCTAACATTTTAATTCCATATTTTTAGTAAATCTACTCACTTCAGTTATTCTTGATAAATATTCAAGAGACTAAGGAGTGGCCATTATAATTAGATTCAGAAGTTTCTCCTTAAAAAGATGTTTCTTTACTTCTGTTTGTTGAAACTTGAATTTTGTGGCTGGAGATCTAGTGCCCATCTTAATGTTGAGGATCAAAGAGACACTTAGTATTGAACTGCATGGCCACGGATCCTAGAAAATGTTTGCATGTACATATTTTTATCCCTTGCAATTGGTAATATAATCTTCATATAAGTAACACTGGAAGAATTAATTATTTTAAAGTACATTGCTCTTTCTTTGTCTTGAGAAGAGGTTATTATTGACTCCCCTTCATCATTTCTGTTAAAATTTATTATATTAGATAAACATTGTACATGATTAATGTTATCCGAACATTTTGATCATCTTAAATTCTTGCACAATTCTGGAAAATTTTCTTACCTTTATCTTAGACATTCTGACTTTGAACTTACCTATTTCTGTCTGTTTTTCTTATTCTGTATGTCAGTAGAATTGTTTTGTTTTTATTTGTATTTTTTATTTCCTTGAACTCTGTCTAATTGTACCCTTTTAAATCAATCTTTTCTAACTTAGTGATAGTGAATGAAATATCTTCTGACATAATAAAGGCTATAAGTTTCCCCTGCCACCTCAAACATCTGATAGATCTAATAAAAGTTGTTTATTTCTAGTTTGTTAAGCTTTTTTTTTTTTTTTTTAACTTTTAGGAGAATGGGAATAACAGCCAGTCTCTTTGCTCTTTATGCATTGGAGTGGAAACTGTAAGTCCAACCTTATATTCTTTTTTTTAAACTAAAGCATAATCATCCAATACAGTTGACACTAATGAAATGGGAAAATACATACCAAACATATGTATAACATTAAAAAAAAGAGTTGATATAGCCATGTTATTATCAAATTACAGATAACAGGTACTAATGACACACTCAAAGAAATAAAGCAAAAAATTCCATTACCAGTAAAGTTTGATAAACACATTATCATTTATAAACTTTTTAAATACCTATCTATATTTGATAGAAAAAATTAGTGAAGAAAAAGAAAATTATAATGGTAAAATAATCAGACTTGATCTAATGAATATTTAGACAACCTTATATCCTACAATTCTAGAAGAAGCTATCCTATAACACTATACTTTAAGACAGTATTTTCAATCTTAATCTCATGGTAAATGTAAACTAAGTACTAAAATTCTGTGGCACATTAAAAAGTATATTATATTTTTTGCCAATCTGACCAAAAAAAGGTATAATTTTGATTCATTCACACCAGACAGCTATTGCTGATTTGGCTATTGTCATTTTTTAATTTGAGAATCTAAGGGAAAACTTATCAGTGCCCCTTACTAAATAGACAGGTTTTAAATTGCATGTTTTTAAAAAACTTATAGCATTCTGAAAATTGCTGCTTTTACTGAACTAAAGCATATAGAACATTCTTAAAAAAAAAACAAAAACAACAAAAAAATACTTTCCAAAGAGAAAGATTCAACAAATAAAAAAGATCAATTTCTTATAGACCACACAGAAATGGATAAGAAAGATAAGTGTTATCATAAGGCAACCATGTGCTATGCAGAATTTTACAACCTGTTCCAAGTTTATTCTCTTCTTTACTTTTTAATTCTCTGAGAAATTTGATGGGTAAAAAGTTGGCCGGGATGGAATGAGTTGGGAAGATATCATTGTTAAAAGAAGAATTTGTTGTGAGTATTGCCACAGTTAAGGGAAATGCCCCGCATTCCTTTATGAGGACCGCCTGTTACTTTGGATTGATCTAAAATCAGTGGTTGACAACTGGATATTTAACGATATCATTTTTTATTGGCGTGGTGCAAGTAGAAAATTCTGATGGTACAGGTATCTCATATAGAGCCCAGGGAATCTGTTAAATATCTTACAATGAACAGGTTAACCCTCAACAATAACAAAACATCTGGCCTCAAATGTCTGTAGTGCGTTGTAGAAAGTTTGGTCTAAATACGAATTTTTCTTTCTTTTTCTCTCTGCAAATGTTATGCTTCCAGAACCAAATGATAAGACTGTAGATCATTTTTGGAGAAAGATTATTGATAATTACATCTACATTTATGAAGTATCATGACTATAGTCAAAGTTAATTATGAGTATTAGTCCATTACAGAAAGCTTTATCACAATTATATTTTCAATATCTTGAAAACAAACATGATAGAATATATCCCCAAATTGAACTGGACTGAGAACTTCTTAATTATTTCAGTAATTAATGAATCATTTTGAATCACTTTGTGTACAATATTGTATACTTATGTGGGTATTTTATATACTCAGTTGCAAATTGCATTTATTGTGATCTTTTCATAGGCTAGGGAATGTGTTGTTTGCTTTTAAATATACTGTGTCAGTTAATTCTCAAAATAGCTCCATAGGGTAGAATTATTTATGTGAACATTCTCAATTAGAAAACTGAAGATATGGAGACTAACTGACATACATCTACATGATTAATAAAATTCAAAGCCATGATTAAAATTCTGGTCTACTGAATTTAAGAAAATTCTCTTATTGCTTTTAGTGACCAATGATGGAAAGACATGGTACCAAAACTTAAAAGATGGAAAGTGATGGTTCTTAAGTTGGCCAAACTTGCTCAAGTGGTAGTAAGTTTACTCATTAATTCAGTGTGGGTTAGGAGAGAATAGGGAAGGAAGCAAAAAGGGGAGAGAAGGGAATACAGAGAGTCTTAGGTAGGTAACAACTCTTAGGTAATAACTGTGTTAGGCTGCTGCTGCTGCTAAGATCTTGCTATGCCAGCCACAGGGAGGATGCAAAAGAAGGGAACCCCAAAGAGTGAGTGACTGCACATGCATGCATGAGAAAGGGCTGGGGGCTAGTGCTTAAGCATTACCTCCAAACATACTTCTTAGTAAATAGTGACCCAATCCATTAGTAAATGGGGCCTATAGACTTCGAAAATGAGATAAATCATTTATCACTGGTTACAGGGTAGGTAGGATTAACTATATTATTCAAGCAGAGAAGTCATGTAAGGATTTTTGAGGAGAGAAAAACTATGGAAAAATTATTAAATATATGCCATAATGAAAGTGACCTATGAGACATTAAATCATAGAGAAGGTAAGAGATATAGATGGCTTGAGTTAGATCACAAAGTCTTCTGGATCCAGGAGTTTTATTTCAAAGGCAAAGGAAAACCACTTCAGTGCCGACTCTCTGAAGTCAGATTTGTGTTTTTGCTGCTTAGAGTATGACTTTGGGTAAATGAAAACTTTTTCACCTTTATAGCAGGGATAATATTGTTACCTGTATTACTTTGTTTGTGTGTGTGTGCATGTGTGTAATCAATAAAATAACTTATGTTAGATTGTGTAGTAAGTACAGAGTAAATGGTAGCTATCATTATCAATACAACCGTAATACATATATACTTTTGTTTTGGAAATATCACGTTAAGTATATTTCAGAGAAAGTTTTGTAAAATAACTAGACAAAGATAAAGAGTAGTTTTAGATGTCCTTGGTATATACAGATACGATATTAAGACAACTTGAAATGTCCGTGATAGAAAGCATTGAAGAAACAAATTCAGATTAATTAATGGTAATTAGATCTGATATATTTTATTGGTCATGCATATATGTAAAATGAAAGAAATGACTATTATTTTTCTGTATTAGGAAAATTAGATAATATTTCTTTATTGACTTGGAGACACAATAAGAAGAGCAGGTTGATAATAGAATAAGGTAAGTTCAATTTTGAACAGGTTGAATTTAAAGATATTGTTAGAGAGTTGAGTCAAAGTATCCTTCAGTCTGTAGAATACATGGGACTATATCTCAGAATGAAGAATGAAACTGAACATATAGATTTGACAGTTACGATTAAATTTGGTGGGTGAGGAGTTTTTTCTTAGTGGAGAGAGATCACTTCTAGAATACATTTTTCTCAATCCATTTTCTTACTTACATTTGATTATTTGAGAGAAAAAATGGGGAATGTGAACAGCATCTTTCATTCTCCTTTATTCTGGGTAGCATCTTGTCTACAGAAAGCATGTGCTATTGAATGTTCTTTGTCATGTTGTGTGCTTTGAAAAAAAAGTATTTTCACAAAGCAGACCTCAGTGGTCTACTGCTGCTGTGAATGTGAATGAGGGGTAGCTCCCTGTTATATTAGAGTTCGTTATTTGGAGTTTCACATTTCCAAATATAGGGTCACATTAAAAAAACATTGGCTTTTTCAATAATATAAATATATATGTATATATTTTAAAATTTCCATCCACCTAAGTCTCTGTCTCATTTCTGTATATGATCAGAATTTGTTTGGAGAAAAAACAAATTTATTGGGTTCCTTCTAAAACTCTAATTCACATATAGCAGTCCGAACTATTAGTATATGTAAAAGGAAAACTACCAGAGGAAGTGCCTTAGAGAAGAGAACATGGAAAGGAGGAGTGATGAGCAGTGAGATAAGTTGAAGAAAAAGATGAGGAGCATCTAATTTTCAGAGAAATCTGCATTGAAGAGTCAGGATGGTAGTATCAAGAGAAGAAAACCTCCTGGTGGGATCAACAGATATGAACTGTAAAACCTTAGAGTCACAGAAACGCCTCAAAGAGTGCTTCTAAATGTGTGGGTAGCATTGGGGGCAAGTCCATAAAACCAAGTACTGAAGAGCTCTCAAAAGGAATGCAGTGTAAAGCTGTCGTTAAGATTTGAACCTTAGAGTGAGCTATTTCAATTGGAAATGGTGGCAGGGGAAGGGGACATGGGCTGGACTGAGCTTGTCATTCTTGCTGTTATTTGGGCAAATGAGTGTAGACAGATATATGCATATTTTCATATTCTTCTTCATCTTAAATTTTTAAAATCTGACAAGAATCTCCTAAAGAGTTTTATTAAAATTATTCTGTCCCAGATTTTTTTTTTATAATGTATCAGTAACCTTAGTCATACATGCTAATTTAGAAACAAGCTTCTTGTAATAGAGCTGATTATATTCCACAGGGTACAATCCTATGAACTAAACATGAAAATTTGAATACATACTCTGTCATATTTTATTTCTTTTCAGGAATTTCCTTAAGCAGGATAATTTTTGCTCAAAATCTTTATGTGGTTTATACACATACCACATGCAAAAATTTAGGTCTATTTATTTGCAAAGATAGGCCTTATTTTAGTCAACCAGTGCAAAGAATCACAGACAGATCAGTCCTTCAAACTCCTACTCACATATTTTGAATGATCCATATGCATCTTGAATTGTGTTAAGCTTTGCTGATACTTAAACCATCAACTTCAAAAATAATAGGTCAAGCAGTGTCCTATTGTTACTTGTGTAACTTACAGCATGTTATGGTGAACGTGGCTACTTAGTCAGCATCAAAAGTTAAAAAAAGATTAATAGACCCAACAGGCTATTCTTCTAAAGAGTGTTATTTCTGGGACACTGAGCTCATGTTTTTTCAAGGAGCACAGGATAAAATTGTACATGATTGGGCTATCGTCTAATTTATGGGTGAGTCTAAAACAATTTTAGGAGCTTAACACTTCAATAGCCCTTTGGGGTATTAACTCTGTCAGCTGGCTTGCAAATCAGAAAATTGATGGCTCTATTATGAAGGCATTTGAAATATCAAATACATGAATGTAATGCTTAACTGCTTTATGAGGTGACAAAAAACTGCTGACTGATTTGTTGGCTTGAATCCTGCTGAATGGATCCCTTTAATTGCCCTGAGAATATTCTGCTAAATAATTGAAAAGAACTGAGCCTAAAAGGGATGAAATGCATAAATTCAAGTGGATTGTATTTTAATTAGAAAGTGTTTTTTGAGGCAAAGTTTCATATCAAAAAATGGTTACTTTCAACCGTATTTAAAAACTAAAACCTGAAAACATAGGACAGAAGAAACAAATGATTTTTTTTTGCTCCGATAATCATTGCCACCACACTATTATTTTATTTACAGTATATTTTTTATTAAAGTATTCTTAACTTAGTATATTGTCCTAGTGTCAAGTCAGTAACCAAAATGAGCAAAAAGAATATGTTAATTTATTGTATACTATGGGCCAGACATTTTGATAGGTATCCAGTATGTTATAGTGAAGAAAACACAGTTCTGACCTTAAATCAGCTTAAATATCTTATATGTAATGCAAACACCTTCAAATAAGTTTCATTGTGAGGATTTTTAAAGACATTAAGCTATATTATGACTTTAAGCAACTTTTTAAAAAAGGACTTAAAGCATCCTACATGAATACAAAGTGCACCTTAATATAATTAAATAGAAGTAGCAATGTATGTATAATGGAGATGAACATGAGGTTAAAGCACCAAATATGTGTCATAAGTTCTTCTATAATTTTACCAGAGGTAGAACATACAATTGATTCTTTGCCTTCTGTGTTCAGAAAATGGTAAGTAAAATTGATAACTACAGAAGTGTGTAGTTTTTAGCACCATTAAAAATTCTCTTTAAAATTTCTTCAAAAAAATTTGGATTCACCTTCTTTGACTCTGTCTATTCACACTCATGAGAGACTGACCACGTGAGAATTGCTATCTGAGGGCCTCCAGTATATCCTGCCCACCTCATGTAACCAAAATGACATGGACTCAGCTGTCCTATCTGAGGGCAGTTTTCCATTCCAACATTTTAAAACTCATTCTTCTAGATTAATTTATAGAATGTGTTAGTGGTGGCTAGGAAAAATAATAGAATGTTTTGGGGGACAGACCCGACTTGTATTAGAATATTGGGGCTGCCCTCCATTCTGAGGAAGAAACATGGCAAGCCATCCCATAAGCCCACAGAATTTTCTATCAGAAGAGAGATGTACCCCCTCCAATCTGTGATGACTAGTTATACCTATTTTACACACTATGTACATGTATGGAAGAAATGAAACAATGATAGAACTTGTCTCAGAAATTCCCAAGGTGATGTATCCTGAAAACATGTCATTACTTGCTTTCATACTCATTCCTGTCCCTGGGGATTCTTTGGGCCATCTATGATGACATTTTGTTGAAATTTATTTCTACAATAAGAAAGGAATCCTGACTATTCCTTTTTGCACACATTCCTAATTGGATCATAATTAACTTATTGCCTACTGAAACATATTGTGACAATTGGGCTGAGTATATGAAGGGAAGAGTCTTTCCAAAGTAAAGTGCAATAGACCCTGTCTTCACCTATCACGCTCAGCCCTGTCTTGACCTTGGAACACAGGAGATTCTTGATTCGGAACACTCACAAACTTGCTATAGTTATAATGCAACCAGTAAAGTATAAAGTCTAGAATTAACGCAACACTAGAGGTACACTTAGTAAGTACCTTCCCAACCAAATAACATTTCTGTGTATTATTCTTGTCTTTATTTTGACTGAAAAATTTTGTAGCATCCAAAAACTAAACAAACAAACCTAAAAACCTTGAAAATAATTTCTAAATACATTAAAATCCCTAAAGAACCTTAAAGAAAATAAACCCCTACAAGAAAATGATTTTACTTTTTTCTAAGCCTTATACTTAATACCGGTGAAACTTTGTTCATCTAGTTATTTTTGCACTTATTGGATTACTTGAGTTATAACATAAAAAGCTAACACCAGAATAGAATGGTGATGAAAGAACTGTAGCGTGTTTATTCTCTATTAACTTTTGTTAAGGAGTCTTTAAGTGCTATTCTATGAGAGAGACTAAGAGACTTTCCGTTTTCGTCAACTATCTTCTCACCATTAATTAAATGATAAAAACTGAGGACAACTTTATTCAAATAACATCTAGGCTAAGAGGCAGAAATCATTAAGAGGAAGAGATTGATATTAAATTTCCTTAGATGTTTTGAAGCCTATCTGAGATGAGAGGTTAAGAACCAAGAATGGGAAAGGAATAACCTATGATGTTCAGACAAAGGAGATTTTCATAGAATCTTTTCTACTAGACTCATTTCAGGAAGGAAAAAATCTTTATTCATGTTTAAATAATAATATAAAAATAACAAAAACATAAAATAACTATTTCATGTATGTAAATTTACTTTTTGATAACAAGATATAAAGATAAAATTTCCAATATGGGAATAAATAGTACTCAGTCTATATCATGAGTGGATTAAGTTAACTTTGACATTAATGTAGTATGTTTTTTAATAACATTATATACATGATGATGAAGTATTTATCCCTTTTTAAAACTGGAATTCATCTTATTATATGGAGTTCTGAACCTCCGCATTTTAATCCCACATAATTAACAACCACACATTCTTTTAGTTAGTCCTTATTTGACTTCCAGACTACAGGTTTTTCTATTCTATATATTAATAACAATTTATTTTTTCTTCATTGTATTTAACATAATTGTTATTTTATAGTCAGTGATGTAACATTTTTTTTACTGTCTGACCATCAAACTAATCTCTCAGAAAATGGAAATCAGCAAACACTAAGAACACTCAGTTTCAGGGCATGTTCTGGTCCCCTTACTTCTTGACTATCATATAAAAGCATTTCAACTCTCATTGCCTAGTCAGATAAGCAATACCAGACCAAATAGTTTTCACAACAGAGACTAAGCAAATTTCCATGCCACTGAATCATTGCTTAGATTATTGTAAAATTAAATCAGATATAGATTAGAACCATTCTTCATTTAAACATATAATTTTTAATGTTTTTACTTAAGCAATTTGGAGATATAATTCCATTGTCTGTAACGTATTGTTGCTGATCGAAAGTAATTTCTGTTTCTTTGTAAGTGCTCTTCCTTCTTCTTTCATGCAATTTTGAATATTCTTGATATTCTTTAGTTTAATTGTAGAGTTTTATTACTAATCTTTAGACTCTAATTTTTTATTTTTATTTTTTGTTCTAAGATTCTAATGAATTGATATGCTTTAATTGCAGTTGACATTCAATCTCTCAAATCAGAGAAAATATTATTTCTTTAATAAATTCTTCTCATTCTTTGGCTCTGTTCTACATATAAATATATATTAGGCATATGCTGGCATTTCTGTAATTAATCCTGTATAACTTAAACATTTATGTTTGCAAATTCCAAGGTTCTCTCTTTTAAACTTCTTAAAATCTCTTCAGTCTTATATATGACACATTGGCCTTCAGCATTGTTTGTTCTCTGATTTTCAACTTTTCTATTAAAATATTTTATTCTATGCAAGAATTTTTTTTAATTGCTAATTTTTTTACCCACTTCATATTTTACACATGTGCCATCATATATAAGAGTAATAAGTGCTGATATATAATGGCTAATTACACTGAAACAGCCACTATTCTAAGTGCTTTAACTGTATTAAAACCCACATCAACTCCACAGTTATCCTATTTTACAGTTTGAAAAACTGACTAGGAGAGGATTAAGAAATAATGCACAAGGTCATATAATAAAAATTGAGTAATTGTCTTAAGATTTCTACTTTGTTGATTTACAAAATTGTCTGATATTGTGCCATAATTTCCTCTTTTCTACTTTATAGATGTTACTAACTCCTTTATATATCTACACATATCCAATATTAATTTTAAAGTCCCTCTCAGGTAACTCAAATTCCCAGTTCATAAATCCTCCCAGTTATTCCATTTATAATTGACTTCCTTTGCGTTGGACTTCCTCCTTGTCCATTGCTTTTACATATTTGTGGTCAGAGAGTTCAAATTCCACAGGCTTACATCTCAGCTGTGTCATGTGAATGGTGCTGGTGGATGCCTTCCAGAGTGCCGCTCCCTGGTTACCTCTGCCTCTTTTTTTAGAGGTTCACTGATTCTGAAATAGATTGTATGTACGATTTTTAGACTTACAGTTTTTGTACTATATGGTTTGCACAAAACTGAACCTCAGAACTTTATATTTTATGCTGAGGCTTTCAATTATTCATGATTTCATTTTTCCTTACTTCCACAATATAACTCCAGACCAGTATCTATATATGAAACCTTCATTTTCTGAAATCCAGTTTCAGACCAGGATTCCTGTTGTTACTACTTAAAACACACAGCCCTTTACTCTCCATTTGTAGATGTTTCACCTTCAACTTAGAAGTTTTATACCTGGTTATAGTACCTTATGGGTTGCTCACCTTTGATTCCTGGTTTACAAGATACTTATGAGACTTTTTGTTGTTGCTGTTGTTGTCATTGTTGTTGTTGTTGTTGTTGTTTTTTAGAGCACTTAGGCATTCCCCTTCCAATGTATTCCCTGTAGACTCAGCAATATATTTTTAACATTTTAAAGGTACAACATCAGGCTTATTCTATGATTTGGACCAGAAAATCAATTTATGTCTGTTCAATCTGACATCTTGCTCAAGAGTTTATTCTTTTCAATTTTAATATGCTGTATAGTAAATCTCCTCTAGTAACAGATTACCAAAACTTCTGTGGGTGAATGACTGTGGCTTTGCCTTCAATATTGTCCTTTCTCCTGACACCAAAAGGAAAGATGTATTTGTTCTTTAATATATGTTTTAATGTTCTTTTCTTTGTTATTTCAATTCTAAGGCATCAATTACATCTTATCATGAACAATGGGAAAACAGTACAATTGCTCATGATTTTATTGTTTCATAGAGATATGATTATATTCTTCAAAATTGGCTTTATTCCTCATTGACTTGAAAAGTGTGGAATAGTTACAATGTATTTGTAGAAAGGCACACACAAAATGAGTGGCTTTAGTAAAATGTGAGAAGAGAATGTTTATCTATTAGAGATTCTATGAGTGCATCTATTGGGCAAGGGAACTTTCTATATGTCAGCCTGAATCAGAGCTTTAGATGTCTGAAAAATGTTTCTGGGAGTCATATGACATCAAAGAAAAAGAAAAATCAGTCAAACCATTTCTCTTTAATACTATTTCTCTTTATTCCCATTAGCAATCTCCCAAACATACTATATGTAGAATTAAACAGAATAAAGGATATTCTCAATTAACAGGGCAATGTATCTTCTTTTAAATACTGGTAATTTCAGAATATTGAGATTCTGCTTCTGTGGCCAAAGCCTGGCAATGTTATAATGTTTTAAACTTCTCAGTCTCAAAATAAACTTGTAAACTATTGTCTACCAGTTAGATGTAAGATTCATTTTATTGTTAAGACTCTATTTAAAAAAAAACATGAAAGGGAAAATGTAAAAGCATCCTCTATTAAGTGTTATATTTCAAGAAGTCCTTGAATGAAAACTAAAAGAACTTTCTCCAGTGGATTTATTCTCATGTTCAGTGTTATGGCAGGTATACCGAAAGTTTGAATTGACAAACCATCCATTTAATTTGACAAACTCTTATTTAATAGCAACTCTGTGCTAACCATCCTGATAAATTTTCTGAATGAATAAGATGAAGTTCTTGCCTTGGAAGAGGTCCCACACTTACAGCTAAGATATATGTATAAGCAATTAACTGTAGAACAATGTACTAAGTGTTTCAATAGCAGATTATAAAAATGCTCTTAGAACAGAGCTGAATAATTTAATTAGGCCCATTTTAGGGAGATCAAGTTCCAATCAGTAAATCACTTGAGAATGGAAGGGTTAAATTTTTTTATGTCCTCAGGTAGTCTGATTCTGGTGCAGTGAGGTAGGGAGAGGCTGTGTTTCTCCTAGTAGTGAGAATCATACCCCCTGGCCACATTGACTTCATGGCCTCATTGATTTGCTGTTACTTATGGGAGTAAGTTACATACCACTCAGGTTTATTGAAGATCCTCTCCAAATCATGAACTATGACTGGTTTATTATCTCTATATAGTAAAAACAAAAACCTAGGGGAAAAGAATCAAGTGCATGCAGAAAACTGTGGGACACTTAAATGCATCTGTACTTATAATTCATTTATTTATTCAACACTTATTATAGTGGTGTTGAATAAATTTCCTACTTCATTCAAGTATTCTCATATGTCCACTCCTACATAAAACCTTTCTTAAATTTTTGATACAAAAGAGGATTTTTCTTCACTCTTTATTACCTTATTCTGTGATATTTTTAGCATTACCTGATATACTATATTTTTATTTCCTTGCTTGTTACATAATGTTTCCTTCCTACTAGAACATAAGTTGCCTGAAACCAGAAGTTTTGCTTGTTTTGTTCGCTGCTGTATTTCCAAAGCCTTGAACAATATATATGGTAGGAGCTTGATGTACATTTGCATGACGATTGATTGAATTATATTATGAAGTACCCATTGCATGCCAGATATTATGCTCTGGTTGTGAAGTCAAAGAGGACGATTATCTGATTTGTGAAGGAGCTCATTTAGATGGGGACTCCAGATGCGAACATATGCAGAAGGACAACTAATGAAGGAGAACTACCCATAGTGTTTTGAGCATTCAGTGGAGGATGTGAGTACTAAGCCAGTGAAAATTGATTGGGAAGATCCCCACAGAACCACTTATACTGAGACTTGATTGATCAATAAGACCAATATATAAAAATATGCAGTCTTGAGAGTGGAGATGGAAATATATGAAGGTTCTTTAAAAAACACTGTACATCCTTATTGGGGCAATAAACCTGGATATGGTTTAACTGGGTAGAGAAATCAGGAGATAAGATAGGAAAGATAGGTTAGGAATGAGCCCCAAAGGGCTACGCAGAGCATATGTACAAAATATTAGCCTTTGTTCTTAGCCATGAGATATTTTCCTTATGCTTGCTTTTTTTTTTTTTTTTTTTTTTTGTAAGAAAAGACATAACCTGTAGATCATCAAACTATGAGTCTTGGTTGCTCAGTTTTATTACAACACAGTCTCACCTATTTATTTACATATTGACTGTGACTGATACTATGCTACTACAGCAGATTTGAGTAACTATGATGGAGCCTGGAAAATCAGGAATATTTACTATTTGGCCCCTCATAGAAACAGTGTGCTGACCTAAGAGAAGAGAAATCAGAGGCAGGAGACCAATGAAAAAACTGTTGCAGTGCTCCAGCAAGCCTGGGTGATGATGTTAATTGAGACAGACTTGACAACAGACTTGATAAGATCTGTTGAATACGGAATTGGAGCTCTCTGAGGAAGGGAAAACATAAGGATCAGCTCTGCCACAAACAAATAGACTAGAGGCTAGTGGTACATCCTAATGGCTGAAAATTTTAGATAACATGTGGTCTAAGTCTTTAGAGGAAAGGGAGTTTCCTCCTGGTAAATTCTATGTTCACTTGTGCATGCTCTGTTGATGATAAAAATTCAATAAATGTACTTGCTTGGTAACTAGAGGTGTCATTATCCCCAGTGGGAACTGCTTACATTCTCAAAAGTATTGTAGAGCTATGAATTTCTTCCACATTCTTTCCTCCCATGAAAAAATTCTGTCTCTTACAGGGAATATTAAATAGAGATACTTTTGGCAGGTGATTTCTGAGCCTTTGAGAGGTGCTTACAGATTATCAGAGTAAAAGAAGTTCACTCAATAAACTAGAAACTAAGTAATACAGATCCCAAATGAGTGCTGGGAAAACTGGGGACACCTCAAAGATAGTTCACACTCAAATTTAAAGCCCCGTGAGAATGGTCAAGGAGCAAATGACCATGAAAAGATTACGTTTCTGTCCTGCATATTGAAAAATGTTACTCACAAACATACTTTTTTAAAGTTCTTTCAAGTAATAAAAGGAAATATAAAGCTGACAAGTAAATAGAATTTCTCCAGCAGAACCTTGACGTATAAAGACTGCCCTGGTATATGTAAATTTCAGTGTAAATCTAAAACCATGATTAAGAAAATATATCTATATTTAAATCTTCAGTTCCTTTATCCTTTATTTCTGAGCTATTACCAGGTGGGAGTATTATTTCTAGGCTAAAACTTCTTGTATTTGATCCTAACCTTGTCCCACTGAAGCCTTGGGAAAATTATTTACCTGCTGTTTCCCAGGTGTTTTCTCTCCTCCTTCTCACAAAATCCTGTGAGATTGTGCCAGGCTTAATGCAACACGCAGTGTAAGGTCTTGGAGTTAGAAGTCATCAATTGTTGAGTCTGGAGGAAGGTCATAAAGGCCATATTTAAAGAGTGTAGCGTTTTGAAAACCAGTTGTAGCTGGTTTCACAAACTAATACCATCATATGAAACATTAAGCAGATTAGTTAAACTCTTTGAGTTTCCGCTTTTTTTTTATAAAACATGGACACATATTTATTCTCTAGGTTGATACAAGGATTTAATGCATTTTTGCACACAAATCATTAAGCCCGGTTTCTGGCACATAGCAGATATGCAATAAACAATAGCTTACAGCATTCTTCTCCCGGATTTTGCTGACTTTCCATTTTTGAACTCTGCTGGCCTTTTGGTACCATAATACTTTCTTATTCTTTCCCAGCTTATGACCTCTCATGTCTGCTTTCTGCCTGAATATGTTATATTTGTTTGGTCTTCCATCAACCCATCCACTATCCTTGACTCATTGTTCTCTTAGGTGTATTATATATATTATAGCTCATCTGTCTCAACACTTTCAGAAGGCGGAATATTTGCATCTAATTCCTCCCAGGTGGCTAGAATCTCACCCCTTATGAAACCACAAAGAAGGTGTTAATATATGTGACCATATAATTTGCAATGAAACAGGGATAATTTGGGGAGCAAAAACGAACGCTGTTATTTGTTACATCAAGGCATCTGGTATAAACCAGAACCCTCTAGGGCAGAAAAGTATGTAAGATCCCCATACTTATAAGCAAAGTTATTGCTATAATTTCACTTTGAAAGCACAGTACAATGCATTTCCTCATTGTCATCTATCATTCAAGACCTTGCAAATTGTTTCATTTTCTAAAAAGTGCTGATTGGTATGGTGTTACATGCTCAGAATTGTTTTACGTAGTCAAATGGGAACTGGTTCAATGCCCCAAATATTTGCAGTGAAGGAGGGGAGTTGGGAGACTGGGTGAAAGAAGGTAAAAGGATTAAGCAAATATATATATGTGTTTATATATCTATATAATATAGTATATATATAAAACACATAGACGCAGACAGCAATGTAGTGACAGCCAGAGGGAAAGCAGGGTGGGGGTGGGTAGGTGGAAGTGAGCAAAGGGGCAGGAAATGCAAATAGAAAGAGGCTTTGCTTGGGGTGATGGATGCACCCATGATGCAGTGTGCAGATGATGTTTTATTGAGTTGTACACTTGAAATCTGTATGGTTTTTTGAACTAATGTCATCCCAATAAATCCAATAAAAACAAATAAATACAAGACATAAGTCAATTGCCCCACCCCCAAAAAAACAAAATGGAGGTGATAGTCTCAAGGTTGGAAAACCAAGGGAACTATAAGGCCAAGGAATCACTGACTCTGTGTGTTACTGAATCACATTGACCATTTTAACAGTGAGGTTGTATAATGGTTCCTTTAGTAGTCCAAATAAAGATTGATGTACATGGCCAAAAATAAATTCTTTTAGTTTTGCTTACCTAAAACAAAAACAAAAATAAAAAAAAAAACCAGTGCCAAAACTCATGAATGACTGCAGCAGCAATGAATCTGAATCACATACCAGATTGCTTTGGTCAGTGCAGTTTCTCTTTGAATGCACTGGGTTTAATTTAAGATGGCAAAGTAAGGGTAAATAAATCAATAGCTTGTTCTCCTAGATTTCTGTTATGTGCGGAGAGTAGCTGAGTGCTAGAGTTGGCAGAAGTCCCCATTAAGTCGGTGAACATTCATCAAGCAGATGCTGTGTGTCAGGCACTTCGCTAGACACTAGGGCACTGCCCTTGGTCTGTGCTTGAAAAAAAATAAAAGCAAACATTTGTGATGCCTGTCAGTACACACTGCACACTTATCAGTTCTAGTTTTTCCACATATGATAGATATGTAAGGTGAGGGGGTGCATAGCTTTTTCCCTCTTTGAAAAGAGAAATGAATCATGTATGCCACTTTGGAAAAATTGGCAATATTTGCTTGTCACCTGAATACTGAAAAGAATCTCACCTTCTTGGATCATTTCTACCAGTTTATTTTCTCCTGGGAATTCTCAGTTGCCAGAAGCCGCTCTATTACCTTAGACAGACCCCTCTCCCAACAATCCTCTCTCACAGTTATTCCTGCTTGCTGGATAGATGATCCGCTTCCAGGACTTGCCTCTCTCCTTTAGGCAATCATACCATCTTCTTGCCTAATGACTTTTATGAAGTTTGACTTCCATCAGAATTTTTGGTAGCCAGGGTGATGTATTGACCTATCTGGTTGGTTCCTTCCACTCAGGGTTCTGGTCATTATTGACATTTTGTTCCTCTGCAGCATTATGAAATTGTCTCAGAGGCTTAGAGCCCTAATCGGTCCATGCATTGATTCCCTAGGGCTTCAATAACAAATGACCATAGTTAGGTCCTCAAAACAACAGACATTCATTTTCTAACAGGTGTGGAGGTTAGAACTCTAAAATCGGAGACTCTGGGTAGAATCTTTCCTTGCCTCTTACTAGTTTCTGATGGTGGTCATCAATCCTTGGGATTTAATGACTTGCAACTGCATTACCCAGCCTTTGCCTCTGTTGTCACATGGCATTTTCCTCTGGTAAGGACACTGTCATATTGTATTAGACCCAACCTAACAGCTTCACCTTAACTTGGGGATATATGCAACAGTGCTGTTTCCAGATAAGGTCATTTTCACAGGTACCTAAGATTGGGATTCCAACAAATATTTTGGGAGTACAAAAGACAACCTGTAACAGTCTCTGATACATGAACCTGCTGCAAAATCAGCTTTCAGGGAAATTGCAGAATCAAAGAAAGCAAACTCTCGATTCACTGAAAGTCTTCCCTGCTAGCTAAATCATTTACACTTATATCATTATATTGAATAATCATAGCCATAAATTATATGTATTTATTTGCCAGTCTCCTACTCCATGGGGACATCCTTGGAAAGTAACATGATAAAAAAAACCCACAAAGATGGTCTGTGGAGTTAGAGTCATTTTAAGTTTTAATTTCCTCATTCCAAGGCTGTGATGGCTACTGTCTAGTGATTATTCTGCACTAGACATCCCTCTGCTATCTTCTCTTCTCAAGCTTCTTTTTTTTTTCTTTTTTTTTAAGTAGGGGATATTTTGATTTGAATACCAAACTCCCAGACATTGTACAGGAGAAACTGAAGTGATAATTTGAGTCTTTGAACAATATTATAGTTCTCTGATACTGACTTTTTTGGGAAGGTAGCTGGAGTATGGGAATATCATAATCATAGGATTCATAGTTCATGGTGTACCTTTATTATCTTATTAATCTCCATAAGATGAGTGGTAAAACAGCTATTTTATTTCTGATATTGATAATGTGTGTCGTCTCTCTCTCTCTTTTTATTTATTTATTTTTTTGGCTATTCTGCCTGGAGATTTCTTGATTTCTACTTTTATTTTCAAAAACAAGAATTTTTTTTGCTACTTTTCTCTTTTTTTGGTTTTATGTTCATTGATTTCTGCATTAATATTTATTACCTTCCTTCTATTTGCTTTAATTCCTCCTATATCATAAGATGGAAATTTTAGTTATGAATTTTATATTTTCCTTTTTTTTAAATATAGCAGGTACTTGAATAATGTTATTATGTTTAATGTTTCATTAAAACATAGATAAGAAAAAAATTGATTCCTGGTGGAGTCCAGTGTGTGTGGGGGATTAATATGTGTTCCTCATGTCTGCATGGATTTTCTCTGGGTACACCTCTTTCCTCCACATGCAGTTGGATGTGAATTGGTGTGTCTACCTTGTCCCAGTCTGAGTGAGTGTTGGTGTGGATGTGAGTGACTCTGCAATAGAAGGGCATCCTGTCCAGTGTTGGTTCATGCCTTGCTCCCTGAGCTGTGGGGATGGGCTCAGGCCACCTGCTGCCCTGAGCTGGAATAGAGGGTTAGAAAAGAAATGTCTTACTTATTTTTAATAACCTTTCTTAAATGTATGTATCGCTCACATTTATTTCAATGTTTAATATTAGAAGTGTTTAGAAGTTTGGTGATGTTTTTGTGACCCGATATCTGCTGTAGAAACTTAACTGTTATTTATATTCATTAGCCTTTGGTAAAACTGGTTTGGGTATATATCATTTTGTTTCAAGTCTCAGTTTCCAAGAATGTATTCATAACAGTAAATGAGAACTTACTATGCACACATTTAGTGCTTTAAATTTACGTCTGTAAGCACTGATTAAGAAAATTCTAAAAATTTTGATGCTGTATTTCCAGTTTTATTACTTCTAAATAAACTTAACTCTTCCTTTGCACATATCATATTTTTACCCATGGGTTATTTACAGGCTTGCTGTTTAGTTTCCAAAGACTCAGGGATTTTTCAACTATCTTTATTATCGATTTCAAATTTAATTCTGTTATGGTCTTCAATGCACATTGTATGATTTCTATTATTTAAATTAATTAAGGTATGTTTTATGGCCCAGGACCTGGTCCATCTTGGTGAATGATGTGCATGAGCATGTGAAGAATATGTTTCACGTCATTGTTGTTTGGATTGTTCTATAAACATCAGTTGGGTCAACTTGAAATAGATAGCACTGTTTATGTCATCTATAGTTTTACTGACTTTCTGCCTGCTTGATCTATTGAAATTCCCAACTATAGTTGTAGATTTCTCTATTTCTTTTATTTCTATCAGTTTTTTTCTCATGTATTTACACTCTGTTGATGTAATATAGTTTCTTTTTTTAAATGTTGTCTTGAGCCAGTTTTGAGGACCTTACTAGAGACAGTCACTCCCAAGACCCTCTTTTTAACCACACATCAGGTTCTTATACTCTGGGTCACTATGGACCCACCCTAATTACCCCTAGGCAGGGCAGACAACCAGGGAAAGACACTGATGATATTATTTAAATTAGTTATTTGTTGGTTGTGGGGCTTGCAGGGCTTCTGGATCTGAAGGTCACTGTCCGGGGACAGCTGAGGTGGGAGCGAGGGCCCTGATCCCTCAGAGCCTGTCCAGGGGTTGTCACACATGGGGGAAAACAAAATGAGTCGTCGCAGAGAAATGAGATCTCTGTTTGCCAGGAGAGGAGAAGGGCTCTTCTCTTTAGTGGAGAAGCCTCAAACCCCCATGTCCAAAGGCTTTTATTGAAAACCATATGTGCAGGAGTATATAACAAAGCTCATCAATCAATGTCAAAAGACTATGTTTACAGAAAACAAATAGAGATCATAGATAACAATTGGAGGAACACAAGAGATCTGCCTCAGGTCAGGGTCTCTGAATAACGTAAATGTCCTTCCCAGCATGAGCTGGTTATCATAGCTTTTGAGGGAAGAACAAGCCTAGACAAACTTCTAGGCCTGATTGTCCCTGGGAACTGCCCAACCCAGTTTAGGGCTGTACTTCCCTTTAATATTGTTTCAAGCCTGAGCCAGGCGGGCAAGGCAGAGCCACCAAGAGATAAGGAGACTTCTTTCAGATAGAATGAGGACCCCGGCCATGTCCAAGCTGAGCCGAGGGGTGAGGATCTTTTTGCCTTTCTCTGTGTCCCCCTAAGTTCTTGTCTGCTGCCCATATCAGCTGTGTCTGTCTTAGGTTGTTCCTCCTCTTGAGGAACCTTATCCATCACCGACTACCAACCATCACAGTGTGTGATGGGGGGCAGGGGCTGCGCTTCTGCCCGGGAGACAGGTTTTTGTCTCCTCACTGGCCTATTTTCCTAAGGCCTCCTTGATTAGCTACAGCCTTGGGTCCCTCTTGCCTGTCAGTGAGGCTACAATCCTTGAAACCAGATAGGATGGTTCCCAACAGTCATTCCTAAAACTACTTGCCCTGCTTTACTCTTCCCTTCCATTGAAGGCTGGGTTACCCTTCATGGTGCACTGTGTTCTTCTCAGGGAACTGTAAGAATAACACACTAAAACTTTTCCCATTTAGTCTCTTGTTCTGGGTTTGACCTCATACTGCCTCCCCAAGATAATATGGTTAAAACAGTTGATAGATACATCCATGTTTAGTGTTGTTATATATTTAGTGTAGAATTGGCCTCTGTATCATAATATAATGTCCCTGCTTGTCCCTGGTAATCTTCCCTGTCCAAAGATGGCTTTGTGTGAACTTATCATAGCTATTCCAATTTTCCTTTTGTTAGCCTTAGCATCCTCTATTTTACTGTATCTCTTTGTTTTAATCTATCTGCTCTTTTTGTATTTATCATCAATTCCATGTAGACAGCATTTAGTTACAGTTTTTTTATCTACTCTGTCAATCATTTCCTTTTAACTATTTAAACTATTTAACAATAAAGTTATTTTCAATATATTTGGGTTAAAATCTTGATAATTCTTTTCTGTTCACTATATTGGTTTATTTTCTATTTTATACTCTTTTTTATGCTCCTCTGTTTTAATGAAGAATTTTTATGCTTCTATTTTATTTAATCTACTTAGTTTATCACAGAACATATTCTAAATAGGGATATTTGGAGCTGTGAGACAATAAATTGATGACTGATATATCCTATAACAAATCCTGTAATATATATTCTAGTGGTTCTTCTCTAATTACATCATGACCTGATACATTCTCTTGAGATATAGTGACTAACCAGTATGATAGACTATGCAATATATGACATTGTTAGATTTCAATAGGCATTAGATACTGGTATCAATAAAAATAAATATATGTAAACTGTTTATAACAAAGTTTTATTCATGGAAAACAAAATTATGTATGAGGTACACAGGTATCATGGAATAAATGAGCTGCAGGAGTAAATGTGTGCTCTGATTTTAAAAAGATAAGAAATTCAAGTGAACATAAATATTTCACTTCCTTTGTTAAATTTATTCCTAGGCATTTAATTCTGTTTATGCTATCATAAATAAGATTGTTTTCTTAAATTCCTTTTCTGATAATTTCATATTAGTGAATAGAAATGGATTATTATATGTTGAATTTGTTTTTGGAAACTTCACTGAATTTATTTATCAGTTCTAAATATTTATCAGTTTGGTGGAAGCTTTATGATTTTTTTACATATAAGATCATGTCATCAGCAGAGACAATTTTACTTCTTCCTTTCTAATTTGGGCAGATTTTGTTTTATTTTTCTTTCCTGATTACTCTGGGTAGGATTTCCAGTCCTATATTAAAGTGGTGCAGCTGGGCACTTTTGTCTGGTTCCTTGTTCTAAACAAAATGTTTATAGCTTTTCACTGTTCAGTATCATGTTAGTTGTGGGTTTGTTATACATAGACTCTATATCATTTTTTTTTCTCATGAATGGCTTTTAAATTTTGTCCAAATTTTTTTGCATCTATTGAGAGGATCATATGACTCTTATTTATCATTATGTTTAACATAATATTTCACATTAATTGATGTATGTATGTTGAAACATCTTTGCATCTGGTGATAACTTCCATTTGATCATAGTATATGTTCTTTTCAATTTACTGTTGATTTCAGTTAGCTAATATTTTAGTGAGTATTTTTCCATTAATTTTCATCAAGGATATTAGCCTATAATTTTCCTGTAGTATCTTTGTCTGGCTTTGATTTCAAGGCAATGCTGGCTTTGTAACATTAGTTTGAAATTGTATTTCCTCATTAACTTTGAAAAGTTTTTGCACAGCAAAGGAAGCAACAAAACTAAAGACATCTTATAGAATGGGAGAAAATATTTGTAAACATGTATGCAATTAAGGGGCTAATATCCAAAATATCTAAGAATTTCATGCAACTCAATAGCAAAAAAATGCAATAATAATAATAATAATAATAATAATGCAATTGAAAATTGAGGAAAGGGCCCAAATATTTTTCCAAAGAAGACATACAAATGACTAAAAGGTATATGAAAATATGTTCAACATTACTGATCATCAGGGAAATGTAAATCAAAACCACAAAAATATATCATATCACACCAATTATAATATTTACTATAAAAAAATGAGATAATGAATGTTGGTAAGGATATGAAGAACAGTATCTCTTCTGCAGCATTAGTAGGGATGAAAATTGGTAGAGACATTATGGAAACAGTATACAGGTCCCTCAAAAAATTATAAATAGAATAGCCATATGACCCAGCAGTCCCAGGTCTGGGTATATACTAGGGGAAAATAATGATCTTAAAAAGATATCTGTAGCCCATGTTTATTGTAACATTATTCGTAATAGCCAAGGTATGGAAACAACCTAAATATCTATCAACAGATGAATGGATCAAGAAAATATGGTAAATATATGCAATGTATATTCATCCATGAAAAAGACAAATCATGCCATTAGCAATAATATGGATAAACATGGAAGAGGTTATGGTTAGATAAACCAGGCAGAGAAAGAAAAGTAGTGTGTGGTATCACTTGCATGTGGAGATTTTGCAAAGAGTAAAGTTGAACCGTAGAAACAGTAGAATGGTAATTACCAGGAGCTGGGGAGTTGGGACAATAGGGAGAGATTGGTCAACTTTAAGTTAAAAGAAGGCTAAGTTCTGAAGGTACAATTTACAGCATGAAGATTATAGTTAATGATACTGTTTTATATACTTGAAATTTGCTGAGAGAGTATAATTTAAGTACTCTGATAAAAAATGAGTAAATAAATAAACAAACAAATAAATAACTATGTGATGTGATGGATGTGTTAATAAGAATCATTACACAATATATACTTCCATAAAATCACATTTTACATATATTACAATGTTATTTGTCAATTATGCCTCAATAAAGTTGAAAAAAATTTCCTGGTTTATAATCTTACAAAAGAAAGTAAACAGAGGAAGAGAAGTAAACCATGTTAACACTAATATAAAACAGCTGGATTAGGTAGATTAATTTTAGACCAAAAAGATTTTACTGCACAAAAAATTAACTGGAATGAATAAAAGGCATTATAAAATGATACAGAGGTCAATTCACAATGAAGACATAACAATTCTGAATGTGTATCCACCTAAAAAAAGTGTCAAAATATGTGAGGCAAAAACTAGTAGAACTGAAAGGAGACTTTAAATGCCCTCTATCAATAATTTAGAGATCCACTAAGTAGAAAATTAATGAGGATATGTTAAACTGAACAGTATAGGATCTAATTGGCATGTATAGACTCCAGCCACCAACAGCAAAATATACAGTATTGTCAAACTCACATGAAAAACTTAGCCAATATAGATTTCATTCTGGGCCATAAAATACACTTCAACACATTTAAAGAATAGAAAATATACAAATCCCAAAATGTTTGCAGATTAAACAATGTACCCTAGAAACACATAGTTTGGAGTAGAAGTTTCAAAAGAAATTTAAAAATATTGGGATGGCCAAAAAGTCCATTTAGTTTTTTCTGTTAAATAAAAAAACACATTTTTTATTTCCACCAATAACTTTATTGATTTGGATATTTTGAGCATGTCGGCTATCTCCTGCGTGGTATATCTCGGATTGAGCACTATAAATTCAATTGGTCTACCCAACCACGGGGCAACCATGGGTCAAGAAATTTCCAGCATGAAACCTTGCAAACCACTTTTGACACATTCAGTCAGTCACAGTACCTTCTCCATACACTGTACAAATCTTTTTTAGTATTTTTACCTTTCTTGAAATAATAAAGCATAATATCCTGCGTATAAATGATGCGTATTTTCTTCCATATTCAATATAAAATGGCTACACAGGAATTCACCAATTATGATTTTTTAAAAATGCACACCGATATGAGAGCTGTCACAATACAATTTGACAAAATTGTTTTGAATGAAATTAAAGAGAACTAAGTGCTACTAGAGCCACCTTATAGAAAAAAAAATTAACTTTTTGGCCAACCCAATATTTGAACTAAATGAACATGAAAATACGATGTATCAAAATTTGTGGGATGCAAGGAAACGACTGCCTAGGAGGAAATTTATAGCATAGAATATATGTATTAGAAAAGAAAGATCTGAAATCAATAATCTAAACTGACATTTTAGGAAATTAAGGAAAGCAGAGCAGTTTAATTCTAAAATAACTAGAAGAAAAGAAATAACAAATTTGAGCAGAAATCAATACAATTAAACACACAAAAAGCAATAGAGAAAATCAACAAAACCAAAAGCTCATTCTTTGTAAAGATCAATAAACTCACAAACCTCTAAACAGACTAACTAAAAAAAAAACCAAAACAACAGAGGACACAAAATACTAATGCCAAAAATTAAGGAAGTGCCATCACTATTGATCTTTTGGACATTAAAAGGATTATAAAGGAATATTATAAACAATCTATATCCACAAATTTTATAACTGATGAAATGGACTAATTCCTTAAAAGACACAGGCTATCAAAACCCAACAGCAGAAATACATAATCTGAATAGACCTATACTGATTATAGGAAATGAAACATACTTTTAAGAATCTTCCAATACAGAAATCACCAGGTCCAGATGGTTTAAATGGTCAGTTGTATCAAATGTTCAAGGGAAAAACAATATCAGTTCTTTATGATCTATTCCAGAAAACAGAAGCATAGAGTTTCCTAATTCTGTGAGATCAGTATCATATATCAAAACCAGAGAAAGTAGTGTCAAGGAAACTTGGAGGCCAATGTTTCTCATCCATATAGGTGTGAAAATCCTCAACAAAGAATTAGCAAATAAAATCTTACAATGTAAAAAACAGTTGCACAGTATGACATAATGGGATTAATTCCAGGTATTCAAGGCTGACTTGACATTGAAAAATCAATTAATACAATCTATCACATCAACAGGCTAAAGAAAATCATCCGATCACATGAACAATGCAAACAAAGCATTTGACAAAACTAATGCCCTTTCATGTAAAAAACAAAAAACAAAAAACAAAAAACCTTAAAAAGCCTTCAGAAAACTAAGTATAGAGGGAAACTTTCTCACCTGCATAATGAACATTGATGACAAATTACAGATAACATCATACTTTATGGTGAGAAACCAGATACGTTCCCTGGAAGTTTGGGGGAAAGACAAGGAAGGGTTCACCCTCTCACCACACTTATTTAATGTTGTGCTGGAAGTCCTAGCTAATCCAGTAAAACAAGGAAATAAAAGGTCGACAGAATGAGAGAGGACAAAATAAAATCATATTTGTTTACAGATGACGCAGATGTAGAATATCCAAAGGCATTGATTAAAAAAAAAATTGCTCCTGGATAATTATCAATTATAACAATGTAGTAGGATACAAGCTTAATATACAAAAGTCATTTGTTCCTTCTACTACAATGTACTAGGTTGGGTAGTATTCCTCCAAAATTTGTGTCCAGCACACTATCTGTGAGTGTGATCATATTTGGGTTTTTGCATATGTAGTCAAGTTAAACATGAGATCATACTGGACTAGGGTTCACCCTATATCTCTTATAACTAGTGTCTGTGTGAGAATGGAAAAATTTTGCACGCATACACAGGAAGAATTTCATGTGAAGGCAGAGATTGCGATTGAAATGATGTTTTTACAAGCCAAGAACGGTGAGGGTTACTAGGAGCCACCAGAAGCTAGGAGCAGGAAGTAGGGAACCATTTTTTTTTTCTTTAGTTTTCAGGAGAGCATGGCCTTGCCAACACCTTGATTTCAGGTCTAATTTTACCTTGATTTCATTCATAACTGTGAGCAAATTAAATTCTGTTATTGTAAGGTACCCAGTTTATGATATTTTGTTACTACAACCCTAGGAAATGAATGTAACCAACAATAAACAATTGAAATTAAAAATTGAAAACACAAAACCATTTCATTATCACCAAATAAATGCTTGCTACAAATATAACAAATATTTACAAGACCTTTATAAGGAAAACTCTAAAACTCTGATGAAAGAAATCAAATATATAAGTAAAAGACAGAGATATTTCTTGTTCATGAATAGGAGAACTCAGTATTATTAATATGTTGATTCTTCCCAAATTGATTTTTATATTAAATGTAATCAAAACTGAATCCCAGAGTTATTTTGTTAATATTGACAAACTGATTCTAAAATATATATCAAAAGACAAAGGCCCAGAATAGTCAAGACAAACAGAGCAAACCCAGAGCACTGATATTACCCAACTTCAAGACTTACTGTAAAACCACAGTAATTAGGACAATGTGGTATTGGTGAAAGATAGATATGCATTCTCAACAGAATAAAGAGACCAGAAATAAATCCATGCTAACATAATCAACTAATCTTTGGCAAAGTAGAAAAGGCAATTCAACTGAGAAATAGTCTTTTCAACAAATGGTACTGAAACAATTAGGCACCTGCATACAAGAAAATCAATGTAAACACAAAGCTTATATTGTTCACAAAAATTAACTCAAAATGGATCATAACTTAATGTAAAATACAAAATAATAAAACTCTGGAAGTAAACTCAAGAGAAAATCTAGGTGACCTATGTGGTTTGGAAAAAGTTGTCAGATATACTAAAATAATAATTCATGAAAATAATTGAATGTTGGACTTTATTAAATTAAAAACTTTACTCTGCAGAAGAAAGGCACTGTTATTTGAATGTAAACACAAGTCACCAAGAAAATATTTGTAAAAATGCATACCCAGTAAAGCACTTGTGATATAATTATACAGAAAACTCAAAGTTCAACAATAAAAAAAAATTCAGAAAATGCCAAAAGATCTGATAGACACCTCTTCGAAGAAGGTACACAGATGGTAAAACCTATGAAAAATGCTCAGCATCATATGTCATTAAAGGAATTGCAAATAAAAACAACACAGATGTCACTGCATACCTATTGGAATGGCTAAAACCTAAAATACCAAAAACACCACATGCTGAAGAGGATATAGAGCCATGGGAATTCTCATTCATTGCTGGTAGGAATGCAAAATGCAAAATGCTACAGCTGGTTTGGGAGACAGTTTGGCAGTTTCTTACATAGCTAAACATAGGCTATTGTATGATCCATACATCAGCTCTCTCAGATATTACCCAAATGTACTGAAAACTCATGGGTTTCAAAAATCACTGTAGACAGATGTTAATAGCAGCTTTATTAATAATTGCCAAAATTGAAACAATCAAGATGTCTTTCAACAGGTGAATGGATAACTGAACTGTGATAATATACATACAATAAAGTATTATTCAGTGGTAAAAAGAAATGAGCTATCAAACTACGAAAAGGCCTGGTGAGCCTTAAATGCATATTGCTGAAGAAAAAATTCCAAACTAAAAAGGCTATACACTGTATGATTATAGCTATACATAATTCTAGGAAAACGCAAAAGTACAGAATTTTTTACTGTCTCAAACCACTAAATGATCCTCAGCTATAGCTGGGGGAAAACCATTACTATTTTCATTTCTATCATAATGTTGCCTTTCAGTAAATATTTTATGTTAAAAATAAATTAATGAGTTCTAAAGTTAGTAAAATGTCTGTATGTTAGAGCATTTGTCACTTTTACTCTTTATCTATGTGATCTGAGAGATAACTACAAGTCTTATGTTTGTCTAAATTAATTATTATAATGAAGAATCAAGGAGATAAAAGAGAAAAAAGAGTGAAAAGGAAGAAATCAATTATTTTTTCAATTCTCAAGATTCAACTTACATTTGAGAACTTAACCTGTAGATTTGTACTTAAGGATCCATCAAGAATTCAAGAAAAGAGCAAGAAGTGAGCAAAAAGAATTAAGACAGAAATCAAGAAAACTTACAAAAAAGCAAGCAAATAAAGAAAAAATAGAATATTTTCTAGGCTCTGTTTTATCTCAAAGTGAAGATATATGTCTCCTTCACTCTCTTGTATAAAGTTTACTATGCTTTTAAATTCTCTTCTATTATGTGATTTTAAGATAATTTTATAATCCTGACGGCTTGTGATATTAAAGAAGAAAAGCAAATTGAAACAAATTCTGAAATAGCACTCTATGACATATCTCAAGGATAAGCAAAATATAAAAGCCCTAAAGACATTTGAGTTGCAATTTGTAATTTTTATGTTTAAGATTTCCTTGGGAGATTCTTTAGAAAAACTATTTATGTTTCTTAATGTTTTCCATCTGCTGCAGAAGTTTGAAGTTGCTATAGTACAGCTGTACAGAAAATGCCCAAAACTTTTTAATATGTGACTTTCACACTGGTAGGAAATTACCTCGTTGCCACGGTTCACTTGATAGTGCTCGGTGGGCCAGCAGGTCATGGTTTAAGGACTTACATCATAGTGGTAAATCATAACCAGTTCTCATTGCACTTTAGCATCGTTCTGGGTCAAAAACACCATTATCCTCTGCTTCAAGTTCATACATGTTTCGACCCATCATTTTCACTTTGATAAATCTTCTCATGACAATAGAAAGTGCTATCCATCCTGGAAAGATATGTATGATGCTACAGACAGTGGGTAAGAAATCAGTTATCAAAACAAATCTAAATTCTTTTAAATTTATCCCATTTAGTCTACACAGGCGCGCGCACACACACTCAGTAACACCCACAGCAAAGTGTGAATTATGTAGGGCTATGAACAGTGGGTTAAGGCAGTAACTCACGTCCCCATTTTCTAAAACAGCTATATAATTTAATATATTTTTTTTTCCCATTAAAACCCTGCTGCTACCAGCCTCGCTCAGCTAATAACTTTGCTTCATACTTTATTGGGAAAATAAAAGTACCTGGATAGGATCTGTCTTCTCTTTCCACGGTGTCCATGTATCTATTTCCCTTTTCATTCTTTGGCAAGAAAACACCCTGCTCTTGTCAGTGGAAATTCCCTGTGCTTGTGTAATGGCTTCCAACTCCTCATCCTTCACCTTCCCAAGGACTTCAATCTTTCATGTATCACTTTTTTGCTTATATTGTTAATTTCTCTCTTTCTACTTGATCCTTCCTATAAACTAACAAGAAGCCCTCATCTCTGGAAAAATCAATCAATGAAAAAAACACAGTAATAAACAATCATAAAAATGTTAGATACTTTCTTTTGCTACTTTCATATTTCTCTTCTTTCAAAAACAAAAGAAAAAGAATTACTTTTGAGAGAATGGCCTATAGTTGCTGACTCTAATACATGCCCTCACATTTATAGTTTAAACTTAACATGAAAGATAAAATAATAAAATTTCTAAAATATTATATAGATTAATATATCTTCATAGTTTTGCAGTATGTGAAAATTTCTTAAGCCAAACACAAATAGAACAAACTGGGAGGAATTTTACTATATTGAAGTTAAAGATGCTTGTTTGTAAACAGACATTATTAGAATGAAGAGGCAAGCTACAGAATGGGAGAGGGTATTTGCAAATAAATATGAAGAATTTATATCAAAAATATAAAGAACTACATATTGATAACAAGAAGACAGATAATACAACATTGGACAAAAGATGAACTGTTGTTTCACAAAAGGGGATCGACAAATAGAAAATATTTATAGAAACATTTTTTCAACTATATTGATATTCAGGAAGCAAAAATTAAAACAACAATGCAATCCTCCCTGTCACCAGCAGTTTTAAAATTAAAAATGATCGATAATACAAAGTGTTGACAAGGATGATACTAACAATGTTCTAACTCTAATACATTACTATTAGGGATATATGTATAACCACTTTAGAATACAATTTGGGATTATCTTTTACAGTTAAATCTACTATTCCTAGATATATACTAGAGATAAATGCATACAAATATTCACCAAAATACAAAAGTATAATATTTTAATCCTCACCCAAGGGGGTATGTTTATTGATTTTAGAGAGAGAAAGGATGGATAGGGGGAGAGAGAGACATTAATGTGAGAAACATCTGCTGGCTGCCTGCAGTGTGTCCTGACCAGGAATCAAACCCATGGCCTTTTGGTGTATGGGACAATGATCTGACCAACTGAATCACCAGCCTGGGCCAGAAACGTTATTTTAAATTTAAAATAACCCAAATATCTATCAAGAGTTGCGTGGGTGAAAAAATTTCAGTAATCCATTCAATTAAATACTATGCAGTAACGAAAATAAGTGAAAATATTTATCTATTGATGTATATGCATACATTTCATGATGTTGAATGAAAGAGGCAAGAACATATCAATATGTCTAGATACATATCAATGCATGAAGTAGCATTTCAAATATATTAAATGTCAAAGGGCAAATGCTAATTAAAATTTTAATATCATAAATTTGCTTTATATAAATCATACATGTAAACTCTAGGGATCATTCTGGACTGCCCACAACTGTGTGGCCACCAGCTAGGTCGAGCTTCCCAAATGCCCCATCCTGATTACTATTTCTATGTAATGAAATTGGCATTTGCATCAACAAGGAAGCAAGTGGCTACACTTCCCAATTCCAAAGGCAAGTTCATTAATAATCAAATGAGAGTTCCATAAAACTTTCATGTCCCATATGATGGCCTCAATGATTTTCTTAAATAAAAGGAAAGGAGAGCTAGTTAGCTGAAAAACAACTTCAAACCTAACATGATCCCATTCTGTGATCATTGCCCATGACTTCTAATTCTCACTCTGTCCAGCAAGAGTCATTTAAAATCAGACATCTGAAATGTTTTAATATTACTAGCATCCAGACTTGTGGCAAGAGGACTATGCCTTTGCAAGTGCATGTAACTCATCATGTCTTCAAATGCTTTACACAATCTAAATTTACTTCCAGTGGTTGATGAATAGCATTTTGTCCACACAGCTGGACCTAGATAGGAATTGTGTGTCACCAGGACAATGTCCTAATAGTTCATCAATATTCTATATCACCAGCTACAATATATTACTGCCATTTTGCAAGTGGTAAAACTAAGGTTCAGAAAGATTTATACCTAATAAATGACACATTTGATTATGGAATACTTTTTTTTTTTACTTTAATGCTTATGCTGCTATACATTACAAACCATTTTAGTTATTCTGGAATTTATTTTTTATCTATTCACCCTTAACTAGACATGCCATTTTTCTGATAATTATAATTCACAGTGTATCTATTCATTTACTCCACCAATATTTATTAAATATTGTTTGCAGGCATTGTTCCAGATAAAAGAGACTCAAAACTAATTATCTTTGCATCCTTGAAATTTCTATTGCAGTAGGGGAGTATTGGAAGGAGAATAAAGATAATAAATAATAAACATAATAACAAATGAACTATATTAAATGTTAGACAATGATAAGTTGTGCACAGTCAGAGTGTGGACTTGCAATTCTGAACAAGGCACTGTAACCTTAAATACGTGCTCAGGTGGGCCTCTCAAAAAAAATGCAACTATTCAAAGACTTGAAAGAGGACAGGGAATGATTCTTGCAGCAATTTGAGGAAAATATGCTCCAGGAGGAAAAAGAGCCCAAGGCTATAAGATACTAGCAGAGTTGTAACAGGTAGACATAGATGAGGTCAGAAATATAAAGTAGGGTGAGATTGTGAGGGCTTTTTATACCATTGTAACAACTTAAGTTTTATTATTAAAAAAAAAAAAGTAGTAAGTAGATCATACCTAACTTACATTTTTACAGAATTGCCTGGATTTTAATCTATTTTAGGGAGCAAGAATGAAAGCCAGAGTTTGGAGATGAGGCTAATTCAGTAATTCAAAAGAGATTTGATTGGCAATATTAGAAGTGGTAAAACTTGGTGATATTTTGAAAATGAACCCAGTGTATTACCTGATAAAGCAGCTGAGTGGAGAGAGGCTATTTTAAAAAGGGATTCAAAGATGGCTTCACTTGTTCTTACCTGAGGAAATTGAAAGAGATGGCTGTCAGTGATTGGGATGTGCAAGTGTGGGTGGGGTGTGTAGAGGTGACCAACAGTTGGAAACATATTCAGTCTGACATGCAAGTTACATATTAAAATGATGATGGTGACTAATGTGTTGGGCCTACAAGTCTATATTTTGGGAGATTTGTCCATGCTTTCCCAAATATAAATTTAGGAATTTTCATCATACAGATTACATATGTAATAATAATGAGATTACAAAATGAGATAATTGCGGGTAGAAAAGAGGTCTAAGAATGAAACACTTGGGTGCCCATGAAACTTTCCATTTGTTTCTTATCTATTGAATAGAGAGTACCATTAAAATTTTAGATTCCTATGTTTTTGTTTAATTAAAAACTAACTGGAATTAGCTGAGTGCTTTACAAATATGCTTTTAAAATCACTGTATAAATATTAGCTATTAGTAATATTTGAGCTACCACTGTTTATTAGTTATTAAAACATTTAAAAATCATCAAAGCCATTTTCTAATACTACTGGCAAATATGATAACTATATATTTACTAGAAAGCTTTCAAATAAACTTCAGACTCATTGTAAGCAAAATTCTTCAAACTACTTGTCTATTCATATATCCTCTTGAAGATAATATCTGGAATTGATATTCAGTAATCATTCCTTGAAATTCATCACAGCCTGAACAGTTTTACAAAGAAGAAAGAAAAATTGGTTTCATATAATTCATAAGAGAAAATGCAGACTCAGCTTAGAGAATACAAAATTCAAAGCATGAAAGAAAGAAATTGCTTCCATTTATAAAAATAGTGGCTATGGATCTGATTGGAATAAGTTTATCATCCCTCAAATAAAAAAGGTGCAGGTATAAACCATAAAAATTTACATCAGAAATGGTGAGAAATCAAACATTACACAGGTATTTTCAATATGGGACCGTTCCTATTATTATATTATTTGGAGTGTTCATTTTCACTCTAGTTATTTGTATGGTAAAAAATAACTTGGGATGTATTCATACATATTTCAGACAAAGGGGTGCCACTTTTCTACTGTCATTATTTAACATAAAATTGTTCTAGTTATTTTTAGTGGGAAAAATCCATATTAAAAATATTTCTTTTGCATATTTAGATTTCCATTTTATATCTAAGTAGAATATGTCTTCTTTGTCAATTTCTTCTTTCCCATTCCTGGTCAGTTACATCTTTCTGAACTGTAAAGCAGAGGAAACATTTTAACCAGGGAAGTCCATGAAAAATAGAGTTCAGGACAATTCTAATTTTTTTCATTATGAAGTAGGGTAGCACTGTGCTAACTGATTTGCAGGATAGGTTAAGAACTTGACAATGAGTTAGCTAAATCTCTGATATATCATCCTATTAAAAATTACATTTGCTTTAGAAAAAACTTGTTTACATTTTAGACATACTCTGAGGGTTAGTAACTTAAAACAGATGAGGTAAGGCGGAGGGGTGGGGGGGAATGTTTACCTATCACTAATGGCCATTTTCATTTTGAACAAAAAGGACATGTCTGTACTTTTCTGTAATAACAGAATCTATCTCCAGCTGTCAATTCCAGTAAAAAAAATGTTGTTCATATAAAATTCATAGAACTAAAGCAGTTCCTGTCATAATGCTTTCAGAGAGCACTGTCAAATCTCTCTGGGCCTTTAGTTTAAATGTCATTTCTAGTCAACTGCAGGATTTTTAAAGTGTTTCAGCATTGGCATTTTCCTAGGGGTATATTGGGTCTTTCAGAGAATTTATGTTTTTTAATAAAACACACTCTACCGTCAATCCTTGTAAAAAAAAAATAAAACCCTCCCAAATAGTATTATTGTAAATGACTTGCAAGAGAAAATATGCAAGAATCTTTAATTGGTTTTCAAGTGGTAGGAAATGTATAAAGATTGCCAAGGTAAAAGCTTCCTGAATAATAAGGTTAACCCTACAGAGAAATTACAGTGAGGTGCTCCCATAATCATATTGTAGGGGTTAATTATGAGTCAAAACCAATCTGGGATTCCCACAAAGGAATCCATATCTTTCCATACTAACCAAACAAAAGGCCATTTCCATTGGAGCCAAACAAAAGGCCATGCAGTTATGATAAGCATGGAAATGAGCTAATAGGAAAACTTAAATATCTGAATCTTTTTCACCAACTTTCCCTATCCCAATACTCATATAAATTAGAATATTCCTTTTCTTGCTTGACAATTTATAATTCATTACAGCTTCTTTCAGATGCATTCCATAAAAGGCCCCTTTCCTTCCTGCCCAAAATACTTAGGAACGGTTCTTCCTTAGGAAGGTCTCTAAGACTTGGTCTTAGGTAGGTTGTTGTCTTATGCCCAAAACATTTATAGGGCCATTTTTTTCTTCACCTACCAAAATCCAAACATTTAAAGTTAGCCTTTATTATTACAAAAACTATCCATAGTAGTAGTCCTCTTTATGTTGGATATTGTTAGCCTTTGTACTGCAGCCTATTTATTTATTTAGCCTTCACAGTTCTTGTTGTGAGTTACTAAAGCAGCCAAATCCAACAAACTTAATAAATGCTATGTGAATAAGGAAAAATATTCTGAAACTGAAGTTCAATGGAGTTAATTCCTTAGTTGCTAAAAGTATCATCTTTCTATCTGGAGACAGAAATCACATGATTTAAATGACGAAAAATTAATAATAATTACTAAACGATGGCAGAGTAACTATAAGGACATAAAGATATTAAAGCATTTCCTAGGGCCAAAGAAGAGCATCCAGAGAAGCACAAACTTGAGAGGAAGCCCCTCTCCAGGGCTGTGGCTTAGGCCTCATTGGGGATGATGGGATTGCAGTTCAATGGATGATGGAGAAGTTCACTAGGTGATCTGGGGTAGAGTTTCCAGGCACGCAGAGAGCAGGTTGGCAGTGCAGGTGACCAAAGGTGATGGGCAGTCATGCAGAGCAACTCAGAGTCCCTCTGTGGGAATGGGGTAAACAGGGTCTGTGTCAGGAGGCCTGTGGAAAGGTGGTCACTGACCCTGGGCCAGAGTTGTGCAGTTAACGAAGACCTGCGTACTCTTGACATGACTGGGCAAGATTACATGGCTCTTCTCACCCACCTGTATCCTCACTTACTAACCATGGAGCTGGAAAAAGAAAAAACAAGTTAGGGCAGAACCAGAGAGAGAATAACCCTGAAATGTTCCTCTGGGACCCTTTACTGACAAAGTTCAATGCTCCTCTCAGTGTAAAGAAGATGTGTTTAAATTGTCCAATTCATTGACACGGAGCAGGCACTGAAGAGTGAACTTTGAGCTGAGAGGCAATGCGTCAGTAACTGACCCACCATGATGCTGAAACTTTTTAACTTTTGCCTAAAATCTAAGAACATTCTTATTTACAATAATTAATCAAAAAGTGAATCTCTGACCTTGGTTCTCTGCTTTGCTATTTGGAATCATTTCCAACAGGTAAAGTAATGTAAGTTAAGACATATCATAAATGATTAAGATAGGATAATGCTGTTTCTATAAATCCAGCTCTTCTAAAACAATCACTAAATATAAAAACATTTAAAAAATGTCAATTTCCTTTTGCACTATTTCTCACGGTTTGTCCCAGAGACAAAAAGAGTATAACTAAGCTATGGCTAAGTCTAGAAATGAAAACTTGTAAATTCTAGTGAAGCTTTCTCTTCTTTAAGATGGATTCATGTTGGTTCAAATCATGGTTTACTTAAAATTTAACATTGTCGGGGGGTGGGGAAAAGGAAGGGAAGGGGAAAGTCAAGGAACATATAGAAAGGACTCATGGACAAAACCAAAGGGGAAGAGCTGGGGGAGGGAAGGAGGGAGGGGGTAAGGGAAAGTGGTGGGGGGGAGGCAGAGACAAATGTATTTGAAAAAATAAATTAAAATAAAAGTAAAAAAAATAAAAAAAATATGTCAGTATAATGGGACATGTGCCCAGCAGATAGGCATCACTCAAAATGCAGAGAGTTTTTTTTAAAGACTAGAGTATGTAGTTGTATTGAACAGTATGAGTTTTTTTGGGGGGGGAGCAACTAATTCATCCCTAAGTGGGGAACACTCAGTATTATGATAAAGCCATTGCTCTTGCCAATGTACAGACTCAGTGTCTACATACACATAGAAGGGAACTGGAAATAGAGAGCTCATAGGTTCTTTGAAAATCTGAACCAGATAATGAAAAATTAGGCATCAAGAAACACACATGTACGAGAACAATTTTAACAGTTAAAGAAGGGTACCCAGAGAAGAAAAACTAGCAAATGAGAATAGATTTTTAGAAATTCTCTTCTAATTTTCACTCCTTACCAGTAGGAGACAGGATCAAACACCCATGGAGAGTATCTAGAAAATCTCTAGAAAGGAATGCTCTCTGGAAGGCCACCAAGCCAAGTATACTTACCCATAAATGTCCAGCATGTCAATAAAAGAGTGCTGTTTGACAGCAGAATGGAGAGCCTGATTGACATGATCGACAATCCAGTTAAAGAGCTTGGCATAGATGTGCTTGGACAAAGCATCGTGGGCATTCATAGCCTGCAGCTTGGAGATGGGCTTGATGTATGTCTACGTGGCAGTAGCCAGCTTCCGATGGCAGAACCACTGGCACATCTCCACACCCATGAGGTCACAGAAGATGCTGAGAGGTTCATGCTTGGGCTGCCAAAAGAGAATGGGTTATTTCCTATGACCAGATCAATCAAATACAAATTTACTGAAAAAAAAAATGCTAACAAAGTGGTAGCAAATAAAACCCAGTGATTTCTTTGTTATAACAAATACCAAGATCACTGAAAGCTGGTAAGTGATAATAATCAAAATCATCCATCAAACCAGCAACTAGACAGCATTTGCAGTCTCTTCTTGGGCTCATTTTAAAAATTATCTGTCTCTTCAGAGTGTGTGTTTGTACCTCTTTTCAGACATTCATATTTACTAAGTGTCTATTATATGCCAGTAAACAAAAGCAGACAAGGTCTCTGTCCTCCTAGAAGGTACAGTTCTAGGGGAGAAGGATATTCATCAAATAATTGCTACCTAAAATGTAATATTACTACAAAGGAGAAGAACATTACACTAAGATTTCAGGTTAGATAAGTGTGCTCTTTTCAGGGAGGCAGGAGACAGCTGCCGTAGACATGGGCTCAGATCTGAAAGATGAGGTGTTAACTTGGTGAAAGGGGGGAAAAGGGTCTTCCAAGCTGAGGGAACAGCTAATGTAAAAATCTGTGGTGGAAGAGTTACCATCAGTGTGAGGGACTGAAGCTGAGTGAGGGAGAAGATGTAGGACATAAAGTCAGAGACGGGCAGAGGCTGCACCATGGCTGGTCCTTATCCTGAGAGCAATGGGAGGCCATGGAAGGGTTTTACAGAGTAACTTGATAGTTGTTTGTGTGGTTTCTAGCATTAGAATCTCTCTAATCACTTACATGAGTAGTCATGCAATAAAACTTTGTTTAATTTAATCTAAAAAAAAATTTAACATTGTCTATTATGTTGACTTATAATGCTTATTCAAATACTAAAGATATGAGTAAATGATTAATTGAGAAACCATTTAGCATTGGCTATCAGTAAGGGAATTTATGTAAGTCCTTTGATATTTTTCATTTTACATTGAGACAAAATGACATGGAGGACATAGAGTTGTTTTGATGATTTCCAACTGTGCATTTCAGCTTTTCTACTTAGGTGTATAACTTAGAAAATATTACATTTTATTAAGTAATATTGGAAATGTAAAAATTATCTATCTAAAAACTTCTAAATAGTAGTAGGTGTTCTACCCATGAAGTCACCCTCCAATTATAAAGAAAATAGAATGTTACAAGGACCAGTAAAAACACCTGTGAGCTCCATTCCAACCCACTTACTTCTGCATGTTTTAGAGTGATAGCTAAACTGAATTGTGTGTTTATCATTATTTTACTTTTTGTTTTTCACAGATTTGTATTGCATATAAAATTATTTTTAAATATTATTTGGACTGTCTGTTCTTTTCAAAATTAACATAGTCTGATTTCCTTTTTTCCTCCAATTTTGCCTATTCACTCAAACTTATATTGCTAAAACTCAGATATTTTAGTGTATAACATTGTTCATTTATTTTTTCCTTTTTGTAAACTTTCCATTAAGTGACTCTAGCACTACTTATACATTCATTTGTATATGATCACAATTTATTGCTCTGGGTAACAATGCTGGTTTGAATGTTCTTTTACATATTACTTAGTAAAACAGGACAAGATTTTGTATATTGTTTTACTTAGTAGAGAAAATTGCAAGTTGTTTGCTGTGTACATTTAACTTTTAAAGTAATTGTACCCATTTACACTTTCATCAGCATGGTATAAGTATTCCAGATGTTCCACATTTTTACCAATATCAGCTCTATTCCAGACTTCTTACATTTTGCCAATCTAATGGATATGAAAATATGTTTCACTGTTATACCTAAACTATTTTTTGATTGTTCATAATTATCTCATTATCTTTTCTTATATTTATTTCTGCAGTGTTTTCTCTTATGTGAAATTTATGTTCTATTTCTAGTCCACTTTCTACTCATTTCCTGATCTAATTATTACTAATTTTTGTATATGTGTTGCAAAGTCTCCCAATCTATGACTCCTTTTTAGGAACTTATGGTATTTTTATATAAATTGATACCCTTAATTTTATTTGAATTTATCAATATTTTTCCAGTTGTGTGTCTTGTTAAAACATTCTTTTTCTAAGTTCATAAACTTTTTATTTTTATTAAAAATGTTGATAACTTTTGCATATAAATTAAGTTAGTATCAAATTTTATTTATTGTTTCTATAAACATAACCAGCTGGTTCAGCACTATTTATTGTTGAGTTCATAATTTTCCAGGAATATATAGTACTATATTGTGTTAATACATGCATATCAGCTTCTAAATTTTTACTATCAGTTTACTACCACCAAATGGTATAAATTAACTGGATTTATAATATGCTGCTAATTAGCAGGGGGGAAAAATCACATCATCTTAATCTTCTTCCAGATAATTTTGGTTCTAGGATTTTTGCTTTTTTTTCATGTACATGTTCCCATTACCTGATCAATTTCCTGGAAATATCCTGAAGAGATTTGCCTGGAATTAAATGGAATCTAAGGATTAATTTGAGCAGAATTGGTAACTTTGATATAGTAAGTCCTTTTTTCAATGAATAAAGTACCTTTTCATTTTTTAACATATATTTAACTTTATCTTAATAAACTTTGGATTTATCTATATTAAGATTTAAATATCTTTTGTTAAAATTATATATAAATATATTTTATTATTGTTGCTACAGTAAATAATTTTTCTTTAAAATTATGTTGCTTAAAACATAAATCAATCATAGACACAACCACCTAGCAAAATTTTAGCATTAATCCTAATAATCAGCTAGTAGATGGTTTTGAAATTTTTCTCTAAGTAGTTTTATTTTTTCTTTCCAGTTATTTTACTGTTTTTTGGGGGTTCTTTTTTAGCTACATTGAAAAGGCTTTTCAGAATATGGAATAGGAATTGTGACAGTGGGAATTCTTACTGTCTTTCTGATTTTTATAAAGAACGCTTAAATGATTAAAGTAATATTTAAAAATAATTTATAAGTTTCTTGTATATACTCTTCATAGGATTATCTATAAGGAAAGTAGGTATCCTCTCTTAAAACTCCTTAGATTTTACATATTGATTTTTAACTCACCTTAATATTTGTTGTGTAATGCGTGAAATAGAGCTCTATATTTGTTTTATTTCAAATAATAATGGTCCAAGTACCTTATTTGTTGAATAAGCCTTATTTTTCCCCATTGATTTGAAATATCAATTTAATCATATGTTCCATTGTTAGACAGATATATACATTTGTTTCTAGAATGCTCATTTTATTTCATTGATCTACTTGATTATTTCTGTGCTGATGTCATGTTGTTTTAATTTCTGAGACTTTATAATGAATTTAAATTTTTTAATATTTTAAATTTTTTAATATTTGACAATTAAAAAATTAAATAAAATCAATCTGCATTAAAAAAAAGAAGGAACTCCTATTTTTTGCAACAACATGGATGGAACTGGAGAATATTATGCTAAGTGAAATAAGCCAGTTGATGAAGGACAAATACCATATGATCTCACCTGTAAGTGGAATATATTCAACAAGATAAACTAATGAACAAAATAAACCACAGGCATGGAAACATGGAGCAGACTGAAAGTGACAGAAGGGATGGGGAAGGAGGACAATGGTGAAAAGAGGAGAAGGGACTAGAAAAAGAACATTATGAACAACCCATGGACATGGACAACAGAGTGGGAATTGACTGTGGGAGTTGGGGGGAGGGAGGGGAACAGATGGTGGAGGAGGGCAAAGGGGGAAAAATCATGTAATAGAATAAACATGATTTAAAAATTTTAAAAAAAGAAGTAAAAAAAAGGAAAGTAGATAATTCCATTTTCAGTTTACTAAGCATTTTTTTATTTTTTAAAATTTTTATTTACTGATTTTATTGTATATATATATTTTATTGATTATGCTATCACAGTTGTCCCAATTTTTTCTCTCCCCTTTATTCCCCTCCACCCTTCACACCCTACCACCAGCATTTCCTCGACCCCCTTAGTTCATGTCCATGGGTTATACACATAAGTTCTTTGGCTTCTCCATTTCCTATAGTATTCTTTTTTTTTCTTTTAACCATGTTTCTTCTATTACAGTTGCCTCAGTTTTTCTCCTTTTTCCCTCCTCCACCCATCCCATCCTGCCCCCCTCTCCCACAGCCAATTCCCATTCTGTTGTCCATGTCCATGGGTCATTAGATATGTTCTTTGTTTAGTCCCTTCTTCTTTCCACCATTGTCCTCCTTCCTCATCCCTGCTGGTCACTTTCAGTCTGCTCCATAGTTCCTTGCCTGTGGTTTATTTTGTTTATTAGTTTATTTTGTTGAATAGATCCACTTATAGGTGAGATCATACGGTATTTGTCTTTCAACCTGAAATGTAAAAATATCTGTATAATAGGGATACTAGAAGGAGAAGAAAAGGAGCAAGGGATAGAGAATCTGAATAAGTAATGATGGAAAACTTCCCTTATTGGAGGAGAAGAAAGCCACACAAGTATAGAAGCACAGAGGGTCCCATTCAAGAGGAACCCAATGAGGCCCACTCCAAGGTACATCATCATTAAAATGTCAAATATCAAAGACAAACAGATAACCCTAAAGGCAGCAAGGGAGAAAGAGGTAGTAACATGTAAGGGAGCCTCGGTATGCCTAGCAGCTGACTTCTCAGCAGAAACACTGCAAGCCAGAAGGGAGTGGCAAGAAATATTCCAAGTAATGAAAAGCAAAGGACTGTAACCAAGACTGCTCTACCCAACAAGGCTTTCAATGAAAATGGAAGGTGAAACAAGGAGTTTCCCAGACAAAAGAAGGCCTAAAGAATACGCCTCCACCAAACCAGTATTGCAAGATATGCTAAAGGGACTGCTTTAAGAAGATGAAGAAAAACAGCTTACTAAGCATTTTAAAATCACTTATGTGTATAAATTTTATCAAATATTACTTTTTAAATTAATATTGATTATATAAAGAATCTTTTCTCTTTTTTTATGAACAAATTTTCCAGATATTTGTTCATTTTATTCATTCCTTTCAAATACTGAATTCTATTTTTACCAAAACTTTCTATTATGTCTATATGTTTTATTTCTTAATTTTTATTATCTTTTCAATCCTTTCCTTCTCCATCTTTAGATTTGTTCTGTTGTTATTTTTCTAAATTATTCAATGGGACGTGCACTTTATTAATTATCCTGTATTATATTCCCTATAAGTATATGACTATACACATTTATCAAAATATTCCATTCTCTGTGTTCCTCAGTTTTGATCTGCGATATTGTATAGCTTCTTCATTTACATTGTAATTTTTACTATGACTTAGTCCTCAACTGGTGTGTACCACAGGGCTTCACCTGGATTCTTCTTCCATACAAGAAGAAGAATCCTTTGCTGCCTGACCCTGTGTTCAGTAATTTAGCTAGAGAAAGTGTAGGATTCATCTGTTTCCTGTCTCTCAGGGGATATTGTCTTCCAAGGCCAGGTGTCCAATGTGTTGAAAGCTGTCATATGAGGTGAGAACATAATCTTGATCTCTTTTATTCCATCTTTCCTAGAAACACACGTCACATCATCACTTAAAAACTTTTTAAAATCCATTAGAAAACCAAGAATGCATAGAAAACTAAAAGAATTCAAGAAGGTCACCAGCCTCTCCTGGTAGAGAAGAGACCCAAGTCTGCTTTTATTTTAGAGGGGCAGTAGGTAAAAGTGGGAACTGCTTATAAATAGAGATTAAAAACTTTAAAAAAGCTTAATTCTTTGCAAATGTTTAAAGGTCACATATGGACTAGCATGTTGTATTTAGAAATCATAGAAGAACCATCAGCCAACTTCCAGCTTTTGCCCAAGAAACCTCACTATCTTGTGAGACTACACTTAAAAAAATTACAATACAACTATATACTTGCTATAAGACAAACATTTTAAATAAATGACACAGTGATGCTGAAAGTATATGTATGGAAAAACAGTAGGCCATACAAATAGTAAGAATAATAAGTAAAAAGACAAGAAGGGATACATGTCACATAAAGTAAATTTCAAGAAAAAATATACTACTAGAGGCAATACCAGAGTTTAATAAATGCATATGGCCTAATAAAGGTGCTTTAAGGTACATGTCATATAAATTTTTGAAATATTTGTCCTAGATCTATGAAATACATAATTGGAATCTTGATAGGAATTGTGTTAAATCTGTAGACTACTTTGAGTAGTATGGACATTTTAATGATAATAATTTTTCCTATTGATGAACACTGTACATGCTTCCACTTATTTGTATCTTCTTCTACTTTTTTCTTCTGTGTCTTATAATTTTCCAAGAATGGTCTTTTACATCCTTGGTTAGATTTATTTCTAGATATTTAATTATTTTTGAAGCAATTGTGAACTGGGATTGTTTTCTTAATTTCCCTTCTGGGTAGTTCTTTATTGGCATATAAAAATGCAACTGATGTCTTTATTCTTTTTCTAAAAGGAACTAAAGCATTTTCTTTTATTTTAAGCTTTTATTTATTTATTTTTAGAGAGGGGAAGAGAGGGAGAAAGAGACGGAGAAAAACATCAATGTATGGTTGCATCTCACATGTTCCCTGCCGGGGGCCTGGCCTGCAACCCAGGCATGTGCTCTACACTGGGAATTGAACCTGCGACCCTTTGGTTCACAGGCTGGTGCTCAATCTACTGAGCCACAACAGCTAGGGCTGATTTCTTAATATTAATTTTGTATCCTGCTACTTTGCTGAATTGATTTATCAGTTCTAGTAGTATCTTGGTGGAATTTTTAAGGTCCTCTATGTATAGTATAATGTCATTTGCATATGAAAGCTTTACTTCTTTCTTTCCAATTTGGATGCATTTTATTTCTTCTTCTCTTCTGATTGCTGTAGCTAGGACTTCCAGTACTATGTTGAATAAGAGAGGTGAAAGCAAATATCCCTGTCTTGTTCCTGATCTTAAGGAGAATACTTGTTTTTGCCTGTTGAATATGAAGCTGGTAGGGGGTTTGTCACATATGCCCTTTATTATGTTTAGATATGTTCTCTCTAATGATACTATGCTGAAAGTTTTACCACAAAAGGTCCCTCATAGCAACAGTGATCCTGAGAAAGAACAAAGTTGGAAGAATCACACTACTTAGTATGCAATTTTACTATAAGGCAATAGTAATCAAAACAGCATCGTACTGGCATAAAAACAGACACACTGATAAATGGAACAGAGCAGAGAGCCCAGAAATAAACTGACTCCTTTGTAATCAATTAATATTTGACAGAGGAAGCAAGCACATACAATGGGCTAAAGATAGTTTATTCAATGAATGGTGGGAAAATTGGACAGATAATGTGCAGAAAAATGAAACTAGACTACCTTCTTACACCACACACAAAAATAAATTCAAAATAGGTCAAAGACTTAGTTGTTATACCTGAAATCATAAAAACCGTGGAAGAAAACATAGACAGCAAATCTTGGACATTGTTTGTAGTAATATTTTATGGGATATATCTTCCCAGGCAAGGGAAACAAAAGAAAAAAATAAAATAAAGAGGACTCCATCAAACTAAAAAGTTTTTGCGTATCAAAGGAAATCATCAATAAAATAAAAAGACAACCCACAGAATAGGAAGACATATTCACCGATGCATCTGATAAGGTGTTAATATCCAAAATTTAAAAAGAACTTACAAATCTCAACACCCCAAGAACAACCCAATTAAAAAATGGGCAAAGGACCTGATAGATACTTCTCCTAAGAGGACATACAAATCTCCAGCAGATACATGAGAAGATGCTCAATGACACTAATCATGAGAGAAATGTGAATTAAAAACACAGTGAGATACCATCTCACACCTGTCAGAATGGCTATCATCAATAAATCAACAAACAATAAGTGCTGGCAAGGATGTGGAAAAAGGAAAACCATTTTATGCTGTTGGTGGGAATGCAGACTAGTGCAGTCACTGTGGAAAGCAGTATGGAGACACCTCAAAAATTAAAAGTGGATCTGCCTTTTGACCCAGTGATCCCACTTTTGGGAATATATCCAAAGGAACCCAAAATACTAATTCAAAAAGAAGCTAAGCACCCCTATATTCATTGCAGCATTATATACAATTGCTGAGATATGGAAGCAGCTGAAGTGTCCATCAGTAGATGAGTGGATAAAAAAACTATGGGACATTTACAAAATAGAATACTTATCAGCCATAAAAAAGAAGAAAATTTTACCATTTGCAACAATGTGGATGGACCTGGAGAACATTATGCTAAATGAAATAAGCCAGTTAGAGAAAGACAGATACTGTATGATTTCAATTATATGTGGAATCGAATGAACCAAACAAGGAATATGGGGACAGACTCAAAGATGGAGAGCTGGATGACAGCTAGTGGAGAGGAGGTGAGCAGGGTGAAGGGACTGAGCAAGCAGGTAGAAGGACTCATGGACAGGGATAACCATGTAGTGATTGCTGGAGGGAAGGTAGCATAGGAGACTAAATGATAATGGAAACAACACAATAAAGATTAAATTTAAAAAAAAGTACATGCTGCAAAAATAACAGAATTAAAGAGAGAAGTAGAAACACCCACATAATGATTAAAGCTGTTAACAACCATGGGACATAGACTACTAAAATTTCCCAAAATTTCTGTCCCCTGGTTAATGAATCAAACCAACTAATCTATGTACTGCTATGAAGGGTGCCACATGTATGTATGTAGATGTAACTAAGATCACTGATTAGGGAGATACCTTAGTCAGGGGGGTTCAAACTTTTGGCATTGTCTTGGACCACACATTAAATATATTGTGACACATAATCACAAAAAATATCATAATATTTTAAGTAAATTTATCGTTTTGCATTGGACCAAATTCACGAATGCATCCTGGACTGCATGTGGCCCAAGGGCCACAGGTTGGACCCTCCTGCTAGATTATGTAGTTGAGCCCCATGCAATTACATGAGATCTTAAAAGAAAAAGAGGAAGGCAGAAAAGTTAACCAGAAAAATATGCCAGCAAAGGAAGACAGAGAAGAGATGAGGCAAAAGGGAAAATCAAAGAGATCTGAAAGTGAGTACTTGAAATGTCATCCCTCTCTTTCAAGATGGAAAAAGGAATAAATGAACCAAGGAATGGCTTAGAAAAAACTCTGGCCCTGGCCAGTGTGGCTCAGTTGATTGGGTTATTGTCCCATAAACCAAAAGGTCACAGGTTCAATTCCCAGTTAGGGACCATGTCTAGAGTGTGGGTTCGGTCCCTCATAGGAATGCATATGAGAGGCAACTGATCACTGTTTCTCTCTCACATTAATGTTTCTCTCCCTCTCTCTCTAAAATCAATAAGCATGTCCTTGGGTTAGGATAAAAAATAATTTACCAAAAGCCTTTGTATGGCAGCCAGTAAGAAGATGGACAATCTCTGTCCTATGACAACAGGGAAATGAATTCTTCTACGAACCTAAATGGACTTGGTAGTGAATTCATGCCCAGAGCATCTGGAAAGGAACGTAGCCCTGAGGCATTTTGCTTTGGCCTTGGGAGACCCAGAGCAGAGAAATAGCTGAGCCATGCTGTGCCTGAACTTATGACCCACAGAACTGTGAGATAATAAATGGATATTGTTTTAAGACTCTAATTTTGTGATACTTGCTTTACAACAGCAATAGAAAACAAATTCAACACTCTTTCTAAGCAAATGTTAGAGCAACCAGGAAAAAGAATCAGCAAAGACATAAAAGTTCTGGAAGACGCAAACTATCACCTTGGTCTAATTGATATTTATGGAACAGTACATCAAAAACCTGCAACTTACATATTCTTTTTTGGATTAGATTGGATGTTTAACAGGACAGGTCATATTGCAGACTGTTAAAAATGTGAAAAGACTAACATCATGTATAGTGTATTCTCTGAACATGGTAGAATTAAATTAGAAATCAACAGTGTTGGGAAATGCCCTGCCTTGTTTCAGGGACTGTAGCCTGATCAACAAGCAAGAGGGCCCCAAGGCTGGAGCTAATCAAGGAGGCCTTGGGAAAACAGGGCCCTGAGAAGACAAAACCTGTCCCCCAAGCAGAGGGATGGCTCTTGCATCCCCCTGCTTGGCCCTATGATGGTCACTTGATGATGGGTAAATTTTCTCACGAGGAGAAACAACCGAAGACAGACATCGGCTGGTATGGGCTGCAGACATGGACTTGGGGGACATGGAGAAAGGGGAAAAAGGCCTGCACCCCTCGGCTCGGCTTGGACATGGCTGGAGTTCTCATTCTGTCTGAAAGTCTCCTTATCTCTTGGTGGCTTTGCTCCACCCATCTGGCTCAGTCTTGAAACAATATTAAAGGCAGGTACAGCCCTAAATTGGATCAGGCAATTCCTGGGGACAATCAGGCCTAGAAGTAAGTTTCTCTAAGCAAGCTTTTTTTCCCCCTCAAAAGCTATGATAACCAGCTCATACTGGGAAGGAGATTTACATTATTCATAGACCCTAACCTGAGGCAGATCTCTTATGTTCCTCCAATTGTTATCTATGATCTCTATCTGTTTTCTGTAAACATAGCCTTTTGACATTAATTGATGAGCTTTGTTGTATACCCCTGTGCAAATGATTCTCAATAAAAGCCTTTGGACACAGGGGTCCGGGCCTTCTCCACTAGAGGGGTGAGTCATGTGCCTTCTCCTGACAAATAGAGAAGCGTTTGTGACGGCTCATGTTTATTCCCCCCATCTGTGACTACCCTGGGATGGGCTCTGTGGGATTCAGAGCCCTGCTTCCTCCTCAGTTGGCTCTGGACAGGAACCCTCAGAATCAGGAGCGCCCATGCCCTGCGCTCCCACAAAGCATCGCCCCCAGTGGCACAACAGCAGTAAGACAACTAAGAAAACCTCAATTATTTTGAAATATAAAAACATACCTAACCAACAATACAAAGATGCAAGGAAAATAAGACCAGCAACACTGAAAGGAAAAGAAACCAACAGAGACAAGAGGGAAGGAGGGAGGTGGGTTGGGGGAAAAGGAAGGGTAGGGGAAAGTCAGGGAACATATAGCAAGGACTCATGGATAAAACCAAAGGGGAAGAGCTGAGGGAGGGAGGGAGGGAGGGAGCGGGCAAGGGAAAGAGGTGGGGGGTAGGCAGAGACAAATGTATTTGAAAAAATAAATCAATTAATTAAAAAAAATAATATTGCAATATAATAAGAATGACAACCACACTTCAGGGAGAGAAAATTACTTCCTAGGCAGGGTTGTAGGACTGATTATAGATAAGCTGGCAGAGAAAGAAGGGAGAAAGGATCAGGAAAGTAGATGGTCAGACATTTGTCACAATATCCAGCCTCTTAAATAGCAGTAACATATTAAAAGATTAAGATGAATGAAAATGAAAAATTAAATAGCAGTAACATATTAAAAGATTAAGATGAATGAAAATGAAAAATTGCTTTCCCTTTGAGACTCTGGAAGGAAATTTTGTCTAGGCTCCCTCTTACACAATAAAGTAAACTCAACTCCTTCTCTCTTCAAAAAGTTATGTCTCATACCACATATTTTTTATCCACTTGCAAACACACATGGGTATTTTAATCATTGTATATTATAGACATTGGCTGTTTTTATGTTAATTAGTTAACATAAGTAATATTTAAAATTGAATAAAGTTTTCTATATTAAAAAAATAAAAACATACCTCTAGATAGTCCATGGGTCAATAAAGAAAGAAATTACAGAAATAACTATATTTTTATAAAAACAAAAATACAGAATATCAATGCTTAAAGAGAAATTTATAATATTAAATAAGTATACTAAAAAAATGATATAATAAAAGATCTAAAAACTAATAACATAATTAAAGTTGGCACCACAAGAAACAAGTGAGTAAATTAAACACAACTTGGAGAAAGAAGATAGTACATAAGAAAAATAATTAATATTGAACTTAGAAAATAGAGAAAGTCAGTGAATTTAGAACATGATTATTTGAATAGATATGTAAAATTAGTTAACCTCTAACTAGATTGATAAAAAAATAGCTAGCATATAAATTACCAGTTTCAGAAATGAAAAAGAATATAATACCCTCCTATAGGTTGGATCCTGAGTTATAATTGTATGAACAATGCTACAGGAAAATATTGAATTACTATGAATAATGTATGTACAATTTCAATGACTCAGACAAAAGAGAAACATTTTTTGAAAGACACAATACTAAAACTAACCCAGAAAGAAATGGCAGAACAGAAACCTGGTTAGGTCTGTACTGCTTATATGAATTGAAAATATAGTTAGAAACCTTCTCTTAAAACAAACCAGTGAACAAATAAGCAAAATTCCAGGCCTAGAATGGTTTCATTGGTAAATTCAATCAAACAGTTAAAGAATAAATAATACCGGCCTCAAAAATCCTTTAGAAAATAGACCTGAAGGCAACACTTTCCAGTTCAGTTTGTTAGGCTAACATTACTCTGATGCCAAAATGAGGCAAAGACATTAAAATAATAATAATAAGGCTCCTATTAACAGGTTTTTAAAAATAATAAACTAATTTCAGTAATTAAATAAAAAGGATAATGAATTGACCAAATTTGGTCTACTTCAAACATTCAAAACATTGTATTAACACTAGAAAATTAATCACTGTATTTAGCCATGTTAAAAAAAGTGAACATTACAACAAACACCAAAAAAGCATTGGCATAATTTAAAATCCATTCATAAAATAATCTGTGAGCAACCTTGGAATTAAAGAGAAACTAGTCAACATACAAATGGCATATACAGAAATAAAATTCAAAAGCATGTAATCATTCCTAATTATTAAAATCTGAATGATGAAAGTCACAGGAAAAAATCCATTGATTTTTTTTTCCTTTGTTCACAATGTAACTGTAGTTTTTGGCCAGTGAATAAACAATGTAAAAGAAGAAAAGTCCTAAGATTGAAAGAAAAGATATAAAATATATTTTATTTGATGACATAACTGTTTATGTAGAAAACCCTAAGGAATCTATAAAGAAAAGCTTCCAGATCTAATATATGAATGTAAAAAGATTTCATGCATTTAAAACACAATTTTTATTATATCTCAAGGTAAAAATATAGGAGAGCAAATAAAAGCATAAATATTAATATTATTGAAATAATATGTTTAGGAAAAAATTTAATCAACAATGTATACAATCTGTACATGGAACTCTACAAAACTTTGCAAAGAGAAATTTATAAGGGTAAAAGTAAATTGAGGGATACATTTAAGGCATTAAAAGATTAAATATTGTTGAAAATGGAAATTCCCTTAGGTGGCTGGAACCTGATCAACAAAACAAACAAGCAAACAAAATATAACCAGAGACACTGAAATAAAGAACAAACTGATAGTAACCTGGGGGTGGGGGGTGGATAACAGGGGAAAGAAGGGCAAGGTTCATCAGGGAACATGTATAAAGGACCCATGGACAAAGCCAAAAGAGGGTAGGGTTGAAGGTGGGAGGTTGGGGTGAGTTGGGTGGAGCAAAGTGGTAGTGGGAAAGTGGAGACAACTGTATTTGAACAACAATAAAAAATATAGAAGTAAAAAAAATGAAATGAGCAATTATGCTTGTGTGTACTCAGAAAATATTCTAGCAGGCTTTTTGGAAAAAATTAACAAGCCTGTTTAAAAGTGTATACATAAGCAAATGATCTAGAAAAGTCAAAACAATCTTCTAAAAACAGAACAATTTGGAAGACATTTCCAAGTACAGTAATCAAGACAATGTAATCAAGATGACGCATTGGTGCAATAGGCCAATGGAAGGAAATAAAGCCCAGAAATAGACCTACACTTACATGGTCAATTGACTTTTGTCAATATTGAAAACATAATTCATTAGAGCAAAGAAGTCTTGTCAACCTATGTTCCTGGGATAACATAATACCCTATTGAAGGAGGAGGAGGAGGGGAATCACTCTCAACCTGTACCTAGAACCATGCGTAAAAAAATAACTCAAAATGAATTATAGATCTACACATCACCAAAACTATTTAATTTTATGTGAAAAAATGAGAAATGTTTTTGTAATTGGGATAAACATATATATATATTTTATTGTGCAATTACATTTGTTTCCACTTTCCCGCCACCACTTTCCCCTGCTCCACCCACCTCCTTCAATCCTTCCCCACTTTGGCTTTGTCCATGGGTTTTTATATATGTTCCTTGATTTGACCTTCCCCTTCATTTCCCCACTACCCCCTGCTTCCTTCTCATTACTGTCAGTTTGTTTTTTCTTTCAATGTTGCTGTTTATATTTTTTTTGCTTGTTTGTTTTGTTGATTAGGTTCTACTTAAAGGTGAGATCATATGGTATTTGTCCTTCACCCCAGGCTTATTTCACTTAGTATAATGCTCTCTAGTTCCATCCATGCTGTCATGAAGGGTAGTAGGTCTTTCTGCTGCGTAGTAATCCATTGTATAAATGTACCATAGTTTTTTGATCCACTCATTTATTGATGGGCACTTAGGTTGCTTCTAGCACTTGACTATTGTAAATTGTGCTGCTATGAACATTGGAGTGCATAGGATCTTTCGAATTGGTGTTTTAGGGTTCTTAGGGTATAATCCCAGCAGTGGAATCGCTGGGTCAAAATCAGTTCCATTTTTAGCTTTTTGAGGAAATTCCAAACTGTTTTCCACAGTGGTTGTACCAGTCTGCATTCCCACCAGCAGTGCACTAGGGTTCCCTTTTCTCCACAGCCTCACCAGCACTTGTTGTTTGTTGATTTGTTCATGATGGCCAATCTGACGGGTGTGAAGTGGTATCTCATTGTGGTTTTAATTTGCATCTTTCTGATGGTGAGTGATGCTGAGCATCGTTTCATATGTCTCTGGGTCCCGTGTATGTCCTCATATGTTTCTTAAAGAGTATAATAAAACACACTATTAAAATCATAGACAAATTTCACTAAAATTGAAAACACATTCTTTTCTAAACAGTTAATAAAAAAATACAAGCCACACTTGGGAGAAATTATTTTAAAAAATATAAATCTTGCAGAAGTTCTTATAGAATATATAAAGAACATTTTCAACTAAATAATAGCAAATCAAACACTTTAGCAAAAAGGGCAAACAACTAGGACACTTCAAAAGGAAGAAATACAAATGGCCAATGAACATCTTAGTCACCATTATTAGTAGGGAAATGAAAATTATGGTCATACGACTATGTCAATAAATGCAAAACAACTGTTTTACAAATTTTAATACCCATTAATGATAAAAGTCTCAGCAATGCAAGGTAAGAGAAAACTTATTCAGTTTATAAGAAGAATCTATTAATATATACAGCTAGCATACTCCTCAACAGTGAAATAATGAAGTCTTATTCATGAAATTTCTCATATCACTTTAATACTTGCTGTCTTAGCTAGTGCAACAGGCAAGAGAAAGAAAAATAATATCCATCCAGATTGAAAAGAATACACTCATTTTATTTGTAGCATGCTTATATATATAGTAAATTCTAAGTAAGGTTTCTTAAAAACTTACTAGAATAAGTGAATTTAACAATGTTGCAAGATACAAAGTCAATATAAAAAATCAATTATATTTCCATGTGATAACAATGAAAATTTGGAAAATGAAACCAAACTTACATATCCCTTATTATAGCATTCAAAGTAATAAAATAGAAGTGTCTTATATACCCAAAGAGATTAATGTGCTATTACTTTAAATTTTGTTTAACACTCTGGTTTTCCATTTCCAGTAAAACATGTTTTGGTCTTGGAGAGTGCTGGTGTCTCCAATGTAAAACATTACACTCCATGAGGGTGATAGGTTGCAGGAGAGCAGTGATTGTTAATTTATATTTCAGTGTGTCTATATATTTTTTTCTGTAAGGCTTTCTAGATTACCCACCATGGACTCTCCCCCTAACATCCTGATACTTGGCTTGGCATTTTTGGAAATTCCTTAGTTAATCAAAGGTATCATCAGCATGATCCTGTTGTGCATGCACAATGCAGACAGAAAGTACAGTAAAGCACAGAGAAAATAAAAATCTCAACTCCTGACTAAAAAGCATGATAAAATGCACTTTAACAAAATAAATTCACCAATCAAAATCAGCCTAGACTAAACATGAAGAAAGCTCTGCCAGTTCTTAAATGTATCAATCATTACATGAAAACAGAGATCTGGAAATTTTGATAGCACATAGTTCACAAAAAAAGAAACTTCATGTATATGTCTTGTTTTAACAAGGTGTCAAATAAGTTTTAGATTTGTCTGGAAGTCCTATACATCTTAGTTGGCTTTATTTTATTCACCTTATATTTGTGTTTTTTATTATTTTTTCTTATGTTTGTTTTTCTCCCAAATTCAATTGTAAATTTCTCAAGTGTAATGGATGAGTCTACTTTTGCTTTTATATTTCTCCTAGCAGTAACTCCAGTGTTCAGTAAATCCTGACAATATTTAAAGAAAATTAATCAGAGATCAGCAACCAAACCAAGCTAATTCTTTAACTTCTTTTGAGAAAGAATTAACTAATTATGATGATCTCGTATATTATATTCTTAGGCTCTTCTTATTGAATGCATCTTAAATTCTATACTCATGACTCTACCCTAGAAAAACTGAAAGTATTTTCTAAGAATACTGCTCCTTTTCCTGGCTGGGTGGCTTTGTTGGTTGGGTGTCATCCCACAAAGTGAAAGGCCACTGCTTTGATTCCGGTCAGGTATGTGCCTAGATTGTGGGTTTGGTCACTGGTAGGAGTGTGTAAGAAAGGCAAATTGATCAATGTCTCTCTCTCACATCAACGTTTCTCTCCCTCTCTTCCCCAATCTCTAAAAATAAATAAATAAATAACTTTTAAAAAAAGGAATGGCACTCCTGTTGATTGGTACTCAGCTGTCTAAAAAGTGTTTGCTAGCTATAGTTTTACATTCAATAAACATTATGATCTACCTCCTATGGATAAACATGGAATATACTTTTTAGAAAGTAGATCTAACTGCTTCAAACTTTAAGGGATATTTTTCTCTCAAGCAAGGAATTGAAGAAAATGAAGGGACATTTGTCAGCCTTGCTGTCTGGTGCAGATCAGCAAGAGAGAGTTAATCACCTGAAGCCAAGAGCTTCAGAGAGTTTGTTCTGAGTCCATTGGTTCTTATTGTCTAGTGGCTTCAGTTCAATGGTTACTTACTCTTCTTTAGTGTTTCAGACTTTTAGAGTTAATGAGCAGCCATAGGTTGTTTCCAGCAGCAAAAAAAATCAGGTATACTCATCAAAGCAGTGTTGACCTTTTGTGACTATACAAGTAAGTTTCTGATGACCACAGTGTGAGGAGACAAAGCATAGATTAACGTAAGAGCTATTTTCCACTTTTATTTGATAGCAAATGAGTGGAGCAAGGTAAACAAAAGAGCCTGGAAAGCTCTCAGAGAGGAATCCTTGGGAAACGTCAAATTCATATATATTAAGAAAATGTACAGGGAATAAGAAGCATACTTGGTAGGTACAAAATAGACAAGGGGGCGGTTAAGAATAGTATAGGAAATAGAGAGGCCAAAGAACTTACGTGTATGACCCATGGACATGAACTAAGAGGGGCAGGGAATGCTGGTAGGAAGGGGTGCAAGGCAGAGGGGAATAAAGGGGAGGGAAAAAATGGGACAACTGTAATAGCATAATCAATAAAATATACTTAAAAAATAAAATGAAAATTATTAAAGAGCCAAAAATAAAGCAAATTCAAGAATCCTTTCAATTGTACTCCAGTTTTTATATAATATTGAGTGTATACTTCTAATTTACTTATATAAATATATGCTATAATATTTATAATGTTAATACATTTGTAAATGAAATGCACAGTATAGCCTCAGTCTAAAATCATTTTATATATCTACATTTTCTTGATTTGTCTCTGTTTTAGGATATCTGAAATTATGTTTACCAAATGGTAATGATGGAGGTTTCTTTATTATGGGTATAGGGGTGATTGCTAATTTGGTTATTTATGATTTTTATATTGTTAAATGGTTTATAATGTTTGTGTACATTTTCCCACTAAATATAATGATATGTGTGAGACTTTGAGTAGGATGTATCCTGGGGCCTAATTTGTGGACATGGGAAATTCAAGAAACACATTTTCTTTTTCACAAATACAATGGTGGGGCAGGTATAGCATAATAACGACAGATATTCTGAGACAGAAAAAAAATGCATTGTCATAAAAATAAATTTCCCTTAATCTTTTCCCATGTTTTAATATTGATATTTATCTGCTACCCAATATAGGACACCAAGGAAAACTCAAATGTCACCCTTGCTGCTGAAACAGCAAAAATAACCAAGTATATCATCAGGAAACTTTCTGCTTATTTTGTATACAGAGCATACCAACAGCCCATAAAAATAATCAATTGCCATGTGAGGCCATAACCAAAGAAATCCTTTTTTCAGGTTAGGAGTCAAGGTGACATAGCGCACACACCTCCTTTGATTTCTTTGCATAGTAATAATCCCATTAGTTTCTGTTTAGTGATGGGAAGTAAGGTGAAGCTGGAGAAGATGCTGTTATATATGATTGCAATAGAAGATAGAGATTTTGACTTAAATAAATCTTGGTCTGATTTAATCCCTTTGGAACTAGGCTTGAGAAATTACTGCCTCTGCTCTCATAATAGTTGTAGCAATAAAAGATCAATAAACCTAAGATGCAGTGGTCAGAGCAGGCTGTTTCTTTTTTGTTACCTCAGAATGCTGGTAAGGGTGGGAATGCTACAATCTAATAAATAATATTTATTATAGAATTATATTACAGTTTATACATTGTATATGTTCATTATATTTTATAAATAAAATGTGCAACATGTTTTTATTTTAAAATCATGTTTTCTATCTATATTTATGCATTTCTTAATGTTTTAGGATAGCTGAGATGATGTTTATTTATATATAAATATATAAAATATAACATTCTCTAATACATATTAGATATATGATATATATAATTCTATACATATATGATGTACTAGTAGTATATAGAACATTGTAATTTCTTCCATCTATCTACCACATTATAGTTAGTATGCAATTATATTTATGCAAAATTAACTTATAGCTAAAATAGTTATTGCCTCTATAATATGTAAAAAATAAAAAAGAGCCTCATTCAGTTTCTCCCTCTAATTCTGCAGTTTTTTATTTCACAAAGCTGTCTGTCACTGTTAGAGTTACTCAGGCATTTGGCTTTAGAGGGTCCTGATTGCTCCCTCCAGAGATGTGAGGGCTTTCTTTCCAACTGCTTGGTCCTGAGGGGTTTCTTTCTTTATCCTCAGAGACTCCGTTAACCAACGTCTCTGGAGGTTTCCGAGAACATGCTTTTTTTGGGATGGGAGACTAACTTCAGGGATGCATAGAAATCACTGCAGTTTTTGTGGTGGGTCTCTAATACTTTCAGTGCTGGGCGGAGCTATACTCCGGATACTCTTCTGCAGCTTTAAGAAACTGTTTTTGGAGAGAGATGGAAAGGAGAGGGAAATGGGTCAAAATTAAATTCATTTCAGAAGAGAGCAGTCTATGAAATAACTTTACAGGGTGATGTACACAAAATAAAGGATGGTTGCTTTAAAAAAAAAAGAAAAAGAACCTGTGTGCTCTCAATCCTCTCGTGACTCCTTTTAAATTATGCTTGCTTCTCTTTTAGGTTTTATTACCTCAGTACTTACAAATGAAAAATCAAGTTTTCAGTTTCCTTATATTAAATTTAAATATGGGAGAGAATTTTAAATAAATAAAAATTAAAATATTTCGATACTTTACATAAAAAATCTGTCTAAGCTATTAGTTCATAAATGGCCAGGAAGATAGTGTTCTCGCATTTTTTGGACATATGTAAAATTCTAGTAAAAATAGTAGCTTCTGCGTGGTTTAATAAAAGAAGCTGCACTGCAGCAAATTCATTCTTATTTACCAAAAACACTGCCCAGGAGAATTTGAGTTCAGTTCAAGTTACATACTGAAATCTTTCTCCTATGGATCAACAGGTTCAACCTGAATTTCCAAGTATTTTCCTGGCTGTGTTACTTTTATTTTTGTTGTGTTACTTATACTTTTGATGTACCAGCACTTAGACCTTTAAAACTTAGACTCAAGTTGCACTAGACAGATGCTTGCTATCAGCAGTGGGCAATTACTTAGTGGATTTGTTTTTAAGTTTATCAGATTGTCAGTTATCTTTTGATTATAGTAGATCAGCTTTCATTCCAATTTAAATAAGTGTGTCTTTAGCAGAGTATAGAATACACTGGCGATACCATATCCTTATTAGAGTTTTTCTTCTAGCTGATTGCATTCAGTCTTGCAGCCACAGAACCTTCATTATTTGGTGTACCGCCTTAGGGTGATTTGGTGACATCTCTTCATCTTTCCCCTTATGGCTTACTATGGAACAGTTCATTTAAAATGGTAATAATAATGTTTCGAACACAAATATTTAGTGCAGAAGGTAATCTATATGCTCAAAATCTATCTCATATATATGTATATATGATTTCAGAGAGAGCAAAAGACAAAAAAAGTATTATCAGATAGAAACTACAGGCAGTGGGTCTGCCCTATGTGTGCTGGGGAATACTGCCCTCTGCTGTTAAAAATGTGTGCCTTTCTACTGAGTTCGTTGAACTCCACTGTAGAGTTTTTTAAAATTCCTGTCCTTAGCATTCAAAGATTTCCCCCATAAATGATGTTCTTCAGAACAAGAACATATTATTAACAACCATAAAACGTTGGATAATGAGTAATTTTCCTTTATCAACTTTGCAGATACCATGGTCTGCCTCCTCTTTCAAGCATGAGTTTTCATTGTACTCCAATGAATGTAGATTTCTAACATTGGTAAATATCACTAAAGGTTAATTTTATTTCAAAACCTGATTAGTATATTGAACCAAGCTCAAATATATTCCAATAAAGCTTTAGTTTTGGCCTTTGTTATAAGAATCCTACCAAGATTAGAGTCAAGAGAGCAAAAAGCCCTAAACTGAAAATGGATGACATCCAAGATACTAAGTTTCCTCTCTGATTATGTAGCCATAAGAATTATGTAATTGCTTGACTTTTGAGAGATAACATTGCCAGAAATTTATAGGCAAAGATATTAATGTCTCACTGAGAAGTCAGGAAATGATAATTGAACATGTGGGAACAAATCTTCCTGCTGCCATGCTGTTATGAATGAGGTTGATAGAGATTGCTTGGTAATGTGGCATTAGGGGAAATGAAAACAGGATGTCAGTTCCAATAGCAATTATCCAGAATGATTGCAAATGTCTGTGATAATGCATTAAAGTTGACATGTTTTTGACTACAACTTGGCATAGGGTCACGAAGAGCTTATCCTGTGTTGACTCCAAATTTTAATAGAAGCTTCCAGGATAGACATAAGCATGGCAGATCTGCTCATTGAGCAATCTTCCAGCTCAGTGTAAGTTTATTGGTCATACAAGGTGTGTCACATATCAAATGTGAAAGCATCCATTATCATGTTATTTTCTTCTACATACACCTGGATCTCTAATACATTCATTTTTAACAGGATAAATGGATAAGATTCCTCTCTCACTCTGTACATTGAGGGGAAACCCCCCCAAAACTGAAATTTATTTATACAAAATTATAAACATGTATTTATTCTTACATGTTTAAACTTCAATCACCTGCAAAGTACTCTCCATTTGATGCAATACACCTATCCAGACTTTTTTCCACTGCTCAAAACAGTTTTTGAACTCATACATCTTGATGCCTTTTAGTGTTTCTGTTGTTTTTTGTTTTACCTCTTCCACATGGGCTAAACATTTCCCTTTGAGGACTTTGTTCATCTGGAGAAATGAACAAACAAAAAAGTCACTTGGGGCAAAATCAGGTGAATAGAGTAGGTGGGGCACAGGTTTCATACTGTTTTTTGGTCAAATACTTCTGAACACTCAGCACCGTGTGGACAGGCGAGCTTGCAAATCACCCATGATGAAATGGGCAAACACTGTGAAAGAGTCTTAAAAAAAAATTCACTGAAGCCCAATGCAGCCTCTCACAACACCAGCTGATACAGATGGGTTCCTAGACAACTCACCTAGCAGGGGAAACCTGTACTACAAGGGGTCCGCCCTCCAGAAAATAATTCCTTTTTGGGGGTCCTCCCTCATAGATGCATTTTGAACCCATGTATTTTCCATTTTTCTTATCTAAAAAAAAGGGATATTTCAAAAGATGGCCAAGACACTGACTCACCTTTTGGAAGGTTATATGTGCTTTGCTCTATACTGTAATAACAACAAATTAGCTGTCAAGGCATTTCTCATTTGTATTTTAACCTAAGAGATACCTGATTAACTACATATAATTCACTTTTTTTAGTTCAGGAAACAAAAGGTTAACAATGAATTTTTAAACTAATGACAAGTGGTAGAGTTAGCACTTAAATATTGTTTTCTATATCATAGTATTTTTAATTTTGAGAGTCTCTCTATAGTTTTAAATATAAAGTTTTCTAGAAAGAAGTAAATAGTACTTGCTTGCTCAGAACTTTGTTTCAAAATTTAGCCCCCTCTGTCAGGAAACATTGCTTTTTCTCTGAGCATTTCTTTTCTAGTTTGGATCTATTTTTAGTATTTTATGTTTTCAATGTAGATAAAGATGAATTGTATTTCTTTTTAGAAATGAAATCAATACTTGTTATAATTTAACAATAATTTATTGAATAAACATTTTTCTTTATCAGAGGAAAAAACTAAATTATGAAAGAAAATCCACGGCCAGCAATAGCTTACAATTTGATTGAGGCAAAAGGGCATAATAGAAAAAATGGATATGAATACTGTTGAAATAATAGAAATCTAAATAAATAAATGTTAATAGTATATAAAATAGTGATTTTAATGTTTTTGCTTGATATTCCATAAAAGCCTTTGGTAATGATGCATTTTCTTACATATTTTTAATTGACCTAAATTTTTATAAGTATAAATGGCTTAAACTTTTTGTTTATGTGTATAAAAATAAAATTTAACTTTTTATTTGCTATAGCAGTGAAGTTCTAAATTAAATGAATCTGGATTGAGTCATTGCTTTTAAAATAGAATTGATAAAAATATGCTATTAGAAAATTTAACGATTAAACATAAATAAACTATTGGAAATGTATCTCTGAGATTAAAAGTATTTAATCATATATCAATATAAGATTATGACTTACTGCTAGAATAAGAATACTTCAGCATTGATTTAATTTCTTTTCCCTTTCTTTCTTTTTTCTTTTTTTTGGCATTTATATCTGAATTGCTGGAAAGACTCCCATACATAAACAAGTACATCAAATAGCCAACCATTAAATATGGCAATTCCAAGCAAGTATTTGAACATTTTCTAAATTATATACGAACCATCATGTGACATTCTACAGTCAACAAGTAGCTAAATGGTAGTCTATTTGAAAACACATTTGGAGTTTCCTTCAATTGTCTTTAAATCAAAAAAATTTAAGCCATGTGGCTTCTCAGGGTATTGTATACAAAAATTAATTTATTTTCAATATTTCTAGGAGATTATATATATGCTTTACTGAAACTAAGTATCTTATAATCCTATTCTCTGTTTTGTAGAGGTACTTCTCCAAAGAGCTAAAATGAGCCTAAATAGGCATTCAAAACAATCCCATAAAATTAGAAATGTTTTAGGAATTTTTCTAAGTGATCTAGTTAGATATTCTGCTTTCAGAAGTACAACTTAATTTACTTTGTAGATATTAACAACAGAAAAAAGGAATACATTTAATAAAACATTTCTATGTATAAAAAAGAAGAGGAGGGATTAGCTTATAATAACTTTGAGGTTCTCTCATAAATGAGCAGTTCTCCTACAACTTCTGGGAGATGCAACGGTTAATGTCATGAAAATAGAATTGTCGATGCCCCCCCACCTCCTCCACATTTCTGAGTCTTTTGTATCTGAATTTGATTTAAAACCATCCTAACTGTGTTTTAAATATTCCACCCAGTGCAATGCTTCCCTCAAAGAGATGCATGCACGAGTGCAGGAGAGTAATGAAGCCTTCACTGAGGGATGTGGCTCCGTTAAAGGAGGTTTCTCAGACAACAATATTTAATCTTATTTATTTTTGCCCCTTGGAAACCACAAAAAGATTCTTGATAAGTGTCTTACATTTCTTTCTAGTGAGAGAAGACAATTAAGAAAAAGAAGATAGAAAAAGAATCAATGCAAATTGTAAATACAAGGTAATTCTCAATAAGATCAATTTCTGCAAAAAGTTCAAGCATATTATGGATACATGAAATGAGTCCATAGAAACGTTCCTGCCACATACTACTTAGATAATTTTCATCTACCAGATTGTGATGCACATACAACTCTGAGGACCGCTGATGCAAAACATGTATAAAAAACATAGAAACCACCTATAAAAAGTTTAAATCTGCTTAGGATCTGATGTCAATGAAGTTGCCTGCAGGGGTACAGGGGTTGATCTTCATTCATAAAGATGAACAGACAAACAGGTGAGGACAGGACACTCTGAATGCATCTAACATTCTTAGAATGAAAAGATCCCGTGCTTGGAGGAGAGTGAATAGAATAACTTAGCTAAAGTAAAAAGAACATATTCAGCTGGGTTAAGAGGTCTTCTGTACCTCAAACTGGGGAGCTGTGTTTAAACTGAAGTATTTCATAGTATGGATTTAGGACCACCTGCTTTAGAATCACTTGGGAGTACTCTTTAAAACCCAGTCTTGGTCCCAATTCCAGGAACATTTACAGTGTTTGGTATCGCGTTGAGCTTTATCGGACAGTAAGTTAATCATTTAATTGCTCAATCCTGATTCTTTCAAATTTGCTCTCTGTCACTTAAGTTTCTCAGAACAGAAAAAAAAAAAAACCAACCAATTCAAATTTAAATACATAAGTTATTAAAATAAATCAGAGTATTGAATCAAAGATAATTTTACATTCTATTACATAAGCACCATATATTTAAATATTCTAGAAAAGTATAAAAACCAGAAGTATAATGTAACTTGCTTCCTCTTGTATTGTTGAGAAATACATCATATATCCTTCCTTCTAAACTTACTACTGTTTGATTTGGCCTTTCACTGACCTTAATTTCTCTGGGAACAGCTCCTGTGGAAATGCTTCATGTCTGGCTTACTCACGGAAGAGGCAAGAGAGAAAAAAAATTGTAATAGTGGTTTAGTAAGGAACTTACTGACATTAAAATGACCTATTCACATCAAAATCTTGATCATTGGCCAGGAAGTCCAATAGAATATTAGAAAATAGTATAAAGGTTGATGGGGGAACAGAGAAAGAAAGAAAATTACAATTATTCATTTTCATTTCCTTATTTTTAACTCGAGGAAAAAATTAATTTGGATGAGGAAATATTATATGTAAGACTTTATTTCCTTAAAACTGAAGAGCAAATATATATAAGTTCTGCTTTGTAAATATCTCAATATTATCCTTCTTATCAACTTTAAGATATTTGCTCTCTGAACACTTTTTGTTTTTTCTTTTCTTTCTTCTTCTTTTTTTTTTTTTTTTTTTGGTGTTTTAAGTAAGTCCCTCTCATTACTAAATAAGGAACAAATTTACCCCCTTTCAATCCTTCCCAAGTGCTTCTGTCTCACCCTAAACATTTGACGAAAGGTATTAAAATGCAGCTAGGCATGAAATATATTGATATGACTTTTACGTGTTTTTAGACATATGCAACCATGAGGGAGAAAATGGTACATACGCAAGAGATTCAAGGAACTCATGTAGGAAGTTTCATCAAATTAGGAGAAAAATACCTTCACCCTGTCCTTCCCCCATCCTCTTCTTGCTTCATATACATGCAGATTTTGTAATCTAGGTACTGTGGTTAATTTCAGGATTCTGAGGACAGTGGATAAAGTAGGATTTTCTCATTTATCAGGAGAGATAAAACAGGAAAAGGAAGAGAGAGAGAAAATTTCTATGCAATGTAATGGCAAAGAATCCAGAAATGGAAGAACATTAAAAAAAAGATTAATTTTTCATGTCCACCTTACCCTTTTGCATTGTATGATTTAGCTGTGACAGAGATGACTAGAGATAAAGAATGAGTCAGGAATCCTTAAGGCCAAGCCTAATTGGACTTTGACACTTACACCTGAGAAGGGTGCCATTGGCCCAAAATAGAGACTCCAGACAGATTTAATATTAAAATGTGCATCTGATTAGGGTCAGAATTTCTATCTCAAAAGGTTATTCCTGGGGATAGTAAATGGGAAGAGAAGGTCTCTATATAAGTGGACAAAATATTCAATGTAAGAGTTTTAATGTTCAAGGTGGTCCATTTTGAGTGGAATGGAATCCCAGGAAGTTGAAATGTAAGAGACTAGTCCCTGGGGAATGGGACCCGTGAGATCGAGGCAAAGTTACTATTTCTAGGCAGGAGGCTGGCAGAGCTCAACTTGTATTGGAAAACCAGGCTGGGAGATGTCACAGGATAAATGTCTTACTCTTTTAACCTCAGGACCTGGAACAGTGAAGTCACCAGCAAATATTTGCAGGAATAGGTGAGGAACTAAATGAAGACAGACAATAAGTCATATAGACAAGACCCAAGTATGTGTGGGTACAAAGGAGGCTAAAGACGACTGCATGTGCTCATGGTTGGGCTTCTCCAGGTATGGTGGGACTTGGAAATTAGGCCTGGTAGCTAAAGGGAAAAAGAGGAATTTCAGTATCCATGGACTTGTGAAACTGAACTTCCTCATGTGTCTCCTACTTTAACCAGTACCCAGAATGGTTGTCTTCAGTTGCCACAGATGTACTTGTTGGAGACTCATATACTGATATACCAATTCTAGGTCCTTCATGATTCGTTTTTACATATTATATTAGATATATATTTGTATAACGTATATAACTTTCTAGATCCAATGTGCATCCATTTGGGATCTGCTGGAAATAACTATTTGTGCAAACAATTAGGAAAGGGTTTTTTGTGTATTCAAAATTATCCTTCAGGAAATGGATAATTCCTTATGGTTGTCTTCATAAGCCTCTCAAAGATAGGGAGTTTTCTCCATTGGTTTATTTCAAACAACACAATACCTTTTGAGAAAGACCCTGTAGGCTCCTTGCCATACAAAGTGTGCTCCTTGGACCCCAGTGTCAACGTCACTTGGGAACTGATAGGAAACGTAGATCCTCAGTTCCTCTCCAGATACATGGGATAGGAATTTATAATAAGATCCTCAGGAAATTCATGTGAACATTAAACTGTCAGAAGCAATGGCCTATTAACCTGTGTTAAGACTGGATGTTTATAAAAATCTTCTGAGTAAACAAGGAGGCAAAGAAATAAAATAAAATTAATTTTTTTTCTTTTTCCTTAGGGTTATGACTTTACAAATGAAAGCTTTGAAGTCAGTGTGTGTTTGTGTGAGCACAGATATATGTGTGTGTAGATATTTGCATGTTTTGTTCTCTAAGATGTCATGTGTGGAAAACTTGATAAAAGGGAACTGACACCCTCGTTCCAAGCATGGTGGAAACAAAAGAGTGGAAGGGTTATAATTAATTGGAGATTTGGAGGTTGCATGCTATATCTCAAGGAGTCCCCGGATACAGCCTATTCAAATTGAAATCATCTAAGAATGCAGTCTCAGAATTGGCAGATCTTCAGAATTTTCAAGATATGGAAATAGATCTGTGCAAAGTGCACTATTTTCAGTATGAAAGTCTAATTAGATTTTATTTAAAAGAGAGACTACAAAAGAAAAACCAGTCTCTGGGCCCATATTTTATGGAACAATAGCCATAGATTTAGTGGGCAGGTTGCCCTTTATGATGTTTCCATATCATCAAGACAAAACCACATATAAATACATACTTATTTGAATATCTATGTCATGTAATAGGTGGCTAAGTATGTGCCTATATTATTCTGTTCGGCCTTAAAATAGTACTACATATTAGATTTAAGAAACCCGAATCTGAAGTCCTTGGTATCCTTAAGCTTCATATTGATATTCGCAGACCCTGTTTAGCAAACGCTCAATGTGTACCTAACACATACATAGTCATCCATATTTTTGTGCAATGAAGTGTTTACACAAACAAATTTAAGAACCATTATTCTAAATGCTAGTTATTGAGAACATATTATATGTTAGTCACTCTTTTACCCCTTTATAAACTCATTTGCTCTTCAGGAAAACCCCAAGTAGTATTATATTCTCTATTTCACATTTAACGGAAACAAGGAAAAAAGCTCTGAAAAAAAAAAGACATCTTTTTCACTGAATCCCAGAAAGATATTTGTCTTCAGACAATATAGGTGGTTTCTGTCTCTGAAAGGCTGCCTCCCACTCTGGCCAGCCCCAGCCTAAACCCTAGAGCCAGGCAAATCTCTTTTGTAGCTAGATTGTTGGCTTTCAGCCTTCCTCCCTTATCCTATAGTCACTACATGCATTGTTTCTTTCATTTTCTTTTTTATGACCCCCTAGTCTACTGACCCATGCTTATAACAAACCATAATTTTTTTATATTGTCGAGTGTAATATGAAAATGGTTGTATTCTGAAAAAACAAATTAATGAATAACTAGGTAGAAAAATAAAAAAGTCTTACTGCCCTATGTCAGAATGTGGAAAACTTTTGCAGATTTTTTGACAATGGGGAGAATTTTGTATCATTCATACCCCATTATTACCTCCCATTACTTTTTATACATAGAACCAGCTATTATAGTATATCTTTCATTTTAGGAAGATGTATTCTATAAAGAACGATTGTTTCATCTGAATATTCGTCAAATAAAACAAAAAATTGGGCATTTTCAGCCCACCCTGTGTCTGATGGTAAGAACTGAAGCAACTCATCCAATTGCAGTTTACCTACAATGAGATGATCATTAAAATGGTTATTAGAAAGCAAAGTGAATTAATTAAATGAATATTGACAACATACAATACTGTTGAGGATGTTGAGCCACATTTTCATTGATGATAGGCATGCAAGTGACATCCACTTTGGAAGACAACTTAACAGTTCTTATAAAATTGAACATGTTTTTACCATACAACTAGTAATTGCACTCCTTGGTATTTACCCAAAGGAGTTGATGGCATATGTCCATATAAAAACATGCATGTGAATGTTTATAGCGACTTTATTTGTAATTGCCAATACCTGGAAGCAACCAAGATGTCTTTCAGTAAGTAAGTAAATGGATAAATAAACTTTGGTACATCTAAACCATAGAATATTATTCACAACTAAAAATAAATGAGATACCAAACCATGTAATGACATGGAGGCATATTACTAAGTGAAAGAAGCCAATCTGAAAAGGTTATGCATGGAATGATTCTTTATCAAAATTTGACCCAGAGGAAATGTTATTGTTTCTAAAGGATACCAAACATTATCAACAGAGGTAGAATGAGGTAGTCTGTGCTAACGAAGTACTGCTGAACTTTGGTACCAAGAACTCAATCTGTCCTAAATTTTGATCTGCCACTGAGTTCTTTGAAGACCCCTTTACCCTAGAGTAGGGAGCATTTGATGGTCAAATCCAAAGCCATTTGCTTAGCATAGAGGGTGTGATATAAACACATCATGTTTGTTTCAGTTATACTCTACAGATAGTCAGCTTTAAAATAAAAAGTATATGTTCCCATTGATTTAGCTAATATTTTATCAGAAATAGCACTCTCCAGAACCAACTACTAAAAATATTTTATGACATCTTTACCAAATAACCTACTTAAAATAAAATATTGAGGAATTTTATTTTGAAATTCTGAACATGACAAACCTCTTACTTTCATATCTCTTCCATATTATACCCAGAGAACTAATTAGTGAAATACAGCAAATAAAAAAAATTAGATATTTAAAGATTCAAGGGAAGAAAATAAAACTATTATTACTCATAATAATAAGATTGTAGTACATAAGAAATTATAAGAATCAACAGATAAATTATTAGATTAATAAAATTTGTCAAATTTATTCTATAAAAATAAATATAAAGAAATTGCTTATTTCTGAATATTGTTAACTATCACAAAGAAAAACAATGTATATGATCACCAAAATAATAAGGTACCAAAAATAAATCTAAGAAAATTTGCATACAAATTTTTGACAGGCATAAAAACATGGATAGATATGTTGCATTTATGGATTGGATCCATTAATACCATACAAGGGGGAACCCCCCCAAAATGGAATTTATTAAAAAATTGTGTATTTATTTTTACATGTTTAAACTTGAATCACCTGCAAAGTACTCTCCATTTTATGCAATACCCCTGTCAAAACTTTTTTCTACTGCTCAAAACAGTTTTTGAACTCATCAATTTGGATGGCTTTTAGTGCTTCTGTTTTTTTGTTTGTTTGTTTGTTTCACCTCTTCCACATTGGCAAAACATTTCCTTTTGAGGACTTTTTTCATTCAGGGAAACTAAAAAACTTGCTCAGGAATAGATTGGGTAAATAGGCAGGATGAGGCATGAAGGTCATGCTGTTTTTGATCAAAAACTTCTGAATACTCAGCACCATGTGGGCAGGCATGCTTATAAATCTTCCATCATGAAATGGGCAAACACATTGAAAGAGTCTTAAAAAAAATTCACTGAAACCAAAGGCAGCCTCTCACAACAATGCCAGTTGGCACGCTGATACAGATGGATTCCTAAAACACTCACCTAGTGGGGAAGCATGTACTACAAGGAGCCTGCCCTCTAAAAGATAATTCTGGTTTTTTTTGGGGGGGGGGGGTTGTCTTGTAAACATAAATTGTAAATGTAATAATAAGAGCCTACTAATTCAAATATTAATTTCATCCAAAACACTCACAAACACACCCAAATAAATGTTTAACTAAATGTATGAGCACCCTATGGCCCATTCAAGTTGACACACAAAATTAACCGTTACATTCTCATTAGCTTACATCTCCCTGTGTGCTCTTTTGTGACAATTTTACTCTGCTTAACTCCAAAAGAAAACCACTATCAGATTTTAAAAATAATTTTACCGGTTTAACTAACTCTAAAAGTATTCTTATCACCTTTACTGTGTTAGGGTCTTGTGCAATTTCTCTTTGAAATTTAGTGGAAAAAAGATAAAAATGGCTATCTCATAAATGAAATTCTTTTCTAGAAGGTAAACTTGCAGTTCTCACCAGGTACTTTTATCAAGTGTTTAATGTTTTACTTTCATATTTTTTATCTCCAATCATCGAGCTAGTGAGTTTTAATTCTTGAGAATCATACATGGTTGCTTCTTGTGCAGGTTTCCTCTTATATTCAAATGTGGTTGGGAAAAAGGAAATAAAAGGCAATAAAAATATAGTTTAATTTTGGCTTAAGATTAAAGTTTCTAGGAGGAGCATATTTTTGATGCATTCTTTGACTGCATAAATATAGCCCAGCTGGTAAATCTACCACACACCTTGACAGCTCAGTGAGCAGAAGGACCCTCCGATTATTATGGGGACCTGAGAGCATCTTCTACCTTATTGTAGTTTATGCAGCTTTTTGTTTATAATATATTTCTAGAGAGAATATATACAACTTCCATCATATTATGAATGCCATCCCAGAACCACTACAGTGGGTTGCCAGTCCAATTTTTCCAGGAATGCAGATGGTACTAATTATTTTATATTATTCTTAATTGTTGTAATAGAGTCACTAATAGAATACTGGATTACGGTGAATAATTGGTGAAGGATAGAAGTGCCAAATATAGGAACCTGACAAATTCTCTTAGAATGTCTGTGCTTCAGAAGTGATCCCAGTGCAGTTGATGTGCTCCTGTAAAACGTGCTTATAAGTAATTAAATTCTCATATGTTTGACTGGGATGTAGAAATTAATAGAGAGTATAAAAGATGGCTAATTTTGTATGAATTGCATTATTTCTTGGTTCACAGAATAGATGATGATGCAGACGAAAAAACAAATGCTTCAAATTACGAAATAGTCTCTTTGTTACCTGACATATGTTATGTGGCTTCCCAGGGTGCTGCTTTTCTTTCCAAAACAATCCTAAAGCACAAAAGTAATTGCATCAGTAATTGGAAATATACATTACATCTTTTTGTTTTATGAAATATCAAGACATGGGTTAAATGACACAAAATATGTAGATGGGTTTTGTAAGTATATAGTCCTATAAAAATGTATTATAGTTTATTTTTGTGATTTTAAGCTGTTTCTTGCCAGTGAATTACATTTTATATACAAACTGTAGGAAAAATGTCTGTTTTAATAAAATGCACTTGATTCTAAAGGCATGCTGCAAATCAAATTATGTCCTATGTTTCATCAATGTGTGTGAAGATAAATGTGTTGAAATGAGCTAAAAAGAGAAAAAATATATATGCTTTTACATGTATTATATATCTACATATAATCATTAGTTTTAAATTATAATATCCCTACATAAGTATAGATGCTCTAAATAATACTTTAAATTTCTAGGGTATAGAAAATTATGGAATGCTCTGTTAGTAAGCATATACTGAAAGCCATTCTCGGGGAGGGTAACTTTGAAAACATTACAATATAATGCTTCAGAATAACTTTATTTGCATATACAAGTTCCCCCTTTCTTCACTGATTAGATATTGGATAATAGCTCCATACTCTAGAATGTAGATTAGACTACATGGTGCATGCCAGACCTAAGGTGTATATAGTGATATAAAAATATTAAAATTAAAGACTTTTCTTTTAGTTTTATAAAAATAATGCTTTCTATTATAGACACTCAAAACCTTAGAGTGGAAATATCTGTGCACATCATCATTATGATATGCTTTTTTTCCAACTGGAATGGATCTAAAAACTGATGAAGAGACATTGACTTTTAATATTAACAAGTTGTTCATATTTTATTTAAATGAGGAAATAATTTATGGGCTTATTTTCCAGGAAAGTTTTGGACACCATAATATTCATTTTATTTTTCTTATAAACATACCATTAAAGAGTAAATTCTGTATAAAAGCTAATTATATTTAGCTCCAAATAGAAAACAGAAAAGTAAACAAATTGCTAAAGATTCTGAACTCATAATGCTCTAATTTTGTAATTGAAAAGATGATTTATAATAATTTGCAAGCAGTTATCTCAAAGAAGTGCCACATGTTTGTAAGTTGATTCCAATCATAACCATACTGATACCTAAGGTCTTCAGGTCACTAAGAGGGAACTAGAAAAGAGCCCATAATCTCAAGAAAAGATGTATTTACAACTTTTTTAACATTAAAATTTTTGGACGAAGAGAATGAAAGTGGAATGAGATTTTCCTTTAAGGCATCCAAGTAAACAGGTTCCACACATACAAAAGCATATTATCAGCCTTTCCTACCTATTGTCGTAAGATTTAGGACAAGAGCCTAACCAATTTTGTCCAGAAAGCTGGTTGTTTATTCTGGGAGGGCAGGTTTCATACCAGCTATTCAGGTGTGGAGAGAAGTAGAAGTGATATTGTAATATTTTATTGTGATTCCTATTGTATGATTCTCATATAAAATAATTCCCCTGTATATGAGACAAACATGGCAGGAATAGAATAAAGGGAGAAATTTTTGTTGTCATCTATGATAACAATCGGTAGACTACCACAAAAATTCATAATTAGAAACATAGATGTTGAATGTTTTTATAAATTAACTGTATAAATATTATTAACACTGTAATCTTTAGAACATCTTAGCTGTGAAATAAAATATATATATTAAATATTAATGTAAAGTGAGTATTTTCTCAATGGAAATTTTTAATGGTAAAAATGAATAAAATAGTAAATATTTTAAAGAGTACATGTAAAGAAAATAGGCTATATTTTGACAAAAGATTAAAATATGTACTCTGAACAATCTGTCATCTTAAGGATGTGAAAATTTGTTAAACTGTAATGTAATTCTCTAGTATTTATTGATCATATTCTAAAATCCTTTTTAAAGTAAATATTTTTAAAGTTAGTAAGTTATACATACAGTCTAAAATTGGGAATAATTTTAAAGCATATTTGTTGTGAAAATCCTCAACATCTTTTGATGGTACTGAGGTTTCTAACCATCAATTTCTTCTCATCATATTTTTATTTTAATTTCTTCTTTTTATGTGTTCTCCTAGCCATAGCACTTCTCAGATTGTTTATAATGTGTTTGTGTTATGTGTGTATATGTTTGTACAATAATAATAGGTAAAGGAGGTATGTCTCATGCTCAAAGATAGATTATTTATTTATTTTTCGACAGAGAAAAGTATTTTTTAAAATTGTTGTTCAAGTACACTTGTCTCCGTTTTCTTACCAACACTCCCCCCACCCCACCCTCGAACCTACCCCCTTTGGTTTTGTCTCTGTGTCCTTTATACGTGATCCTTGACAGGCCTTCCCCTATTTTCCCCCATTACCCCCCTTCCCTCTCCCCTCTGGTTACTGTCAGTCTGTTCTTTATTTCAATGTCTCTGGTTATATTTTGCTTACTTTTTTGTTTTGTTGATTAGGTTCCACTTATAGGTGAGATTATATGGTATTTTTCTTTCACTGCCTGGTTTACTTCACTTAGCATAACACTCTCCAGTTCCATTCATGTTGTTGTAAAGGATAGAAGCTTCTTTCTTTCTACTGCATAGTATTCCATTGTGTAAATGTACCATAGTTGTTTGAGCCACTCATTTACTGATGGGCACTTAGGTTGCTTCCAGTGCTTGGTTATTTTAAATTGTGCTGCTATGAACATTGGGGTACATAGGTTCTTTTGAATTAGTGTTTTGGGATTCTTAGGGTATAATCCCAGCAGTGGAATTTCTAGGTCAAAAGTCAGTTCCATTGTTAGCTTTCTGAGGAAATTCCAAACTGTTTTCCACAGTGGCTGCACCAGTCTGCATTCCCACAAACAGTGCACTAGGGTTCCTTTTACTCCACAATCTCGCCAGCTCCTGTTTGTTGATTTGTTTATGATGGCCACTCTGACTGGTGTGAAGTGGTTTTTCATTGTGGTTTTAATTTGCATCTTTCTGATGGCTAGCAATGCTGAACATCCTTTCATATGTCTCTAGACCCTCTGTATGTCCTCCTTGGAGAAGTGTCTGTTCAGGTCTTTTGGCCATTTTTTAACTAGATTGTTTGTCTTCCTGGAGTGGAATCATATGAGTTCTTTATATTTTAATTTTGGAGATCAACCCTTGTCCAAGGGATCATTGGCCAATATGTTTTCCCATACGGTTGGTTCCTTTTCAGTTTGCTGATGTTTTCTTTAGTCATGCAGAAGCTTCTTTTTTTGATGAAGTCCCATTTGTTTATTTTTTCCTTTATGTCCCTTGCGCTAGGGGATATATTGGTGAAAATATTGCTGCATGGGATATCTGAGAGTTTCCTACCTATGTTCTCCTTTATGATTTTTATGGTGTCACGACTTATATTTAAGTCTTTTATCCATCTTCAGTTTATTTTTGTGTATGGTGTAAGTTGGTGGTCGAGTTTCATTTTTTTTGCATGTAGCTGTCCAGATCTTCCAACACCATTTGTTGAAGAGGCTATTTTTACTCCATTTTATGCTTCTGTCCCATTTGTTGAATATCAATCGACCATAGAGACACGGGTTTATTTTTGGGCTCTCTATTCTGTTCCATTGGTCTATGTGCCTCTTCTTATGCCAGTACCAGACTGTTTTGATTTTAGTGTCCTTGTAATATAGTTTGATATCAGGTGTTGTGATCCCTCCTAGTTTGTTCTTCTTTCTCAAAATTGCTGTACGTATTCGGGGTTGTTTATGGTTCCATATAAATTTTTGAAATGTTTGTTCTGTACCTGTGAAATATGTCATTGATATTTTATTTTTTAAAAAAATTTATTTATTTACTTTTAGACAGAAGGGAAGGGAGCAAGAAAGAGAGGGAGAGAAACACTGATTTGTGAGAAATACATCAATCAGTTGCCTTTTACACACCCTCAACTAGGGACCTAACCCACAATCCAGGCATGTACCCTGACTAGGAATCGAACCCGTGATCTTTCAGTTTGCAGTCCAGCACTCAGTCCACTTGCCACAGCAGCCAGGGGAGTCATTGGTATTTTAGTAGGGATTGTGTTGAATCTATAAATTGCTTTGGGTAGTATGGACATTTTGATGTTGTTAATTCTTTCAATCCATGAACACGGTATATGCTTCCATTTATTTGCATCTTCCTTATTCTTTCTTCAGTGTTGTGTAGTTTTCTGTGTACAGATCTTTTACTTCCTTGGTAAGGTTTATTTCTAGGTACTTTATTTTTCTTGTTGCTATAGCAAATGGGATTTTTTTCCTGATTTCTGTTTCCAATATTTTGTTTTTGATGTACAAAAGTATCTTTGATTTCTGAATATTGACTTTGTATCCAACTGTTTTGCCAAATTTACTTATGAGGCCAGCTAGTTTTTTGGTGGAGTCTACAGGGTTTGCTCTGTATACTATCATATCTTCTGCAAACAGTGAGAGTTTTACTTCCTTCTTCCCAATTTGGATGCCTTTTATTACTTTTTCTTGTCTGATTGCTGTGGCTCGGACTTCCAATACCATATTGAAGTGGATGGACATCCTTGTCTTGTTCCTGATCTTAGTGGGAAAGCTTTTAGTTTTTGCCTGTTGAATATGATATTGGCTGTAGGTTTCTCGTATATGGCCTTTATTATGTTGAGGTATGTTCCCTCTACTCCCACTTTGCTGAGTGTTTTTATCATAAATGGGTGCTGTACCTTAACAAATGCTTTTTCCATATCTATTAATATGATCATGTGATTTTTGTTTTTCCTTTTGTTTATGTGATGTACTATGTTTAGTGACATGTGAATATTGTACCATCCTTGCATCCCTGGGATGAATCCCACTTGACCATGGTGGATGATTTTTTTAATGTATCGTTTGATGCAGTTTGCCAATATTGTGTTGAGGATTTTAGCATCTATGTTCATCAGTGATATTGGCCTGGAGTTTTCTTTCTTTGTTGTGTCTTTATCTGGTTTTGGGACCAGGATAATGCTGGCTTCTTAAAAAAGAGTTTGAGAGTCTCCCCTCTTCTTGGATTTTTTGGAATAGTCTGAGAAGGACAGGGGTTAGCTCTTCCTTAAATGTTTTGTAAAATTCTCCTGTGAAACTGTCCAGTCCAGGGCTTTTGTGTGCTGGGAGTTTTTTGATTACTGCTTCAATTTCACCAGCTGTTATCAGTCTGTTCAGACTTTCTGCTTCTTCTTCATTCAGTGTTGGAAGGTTATATTTTTCTAAAAATTTAACCATTTCATACAGGTTTTTAAATTTCTTGGCAAATAGTTGTTCATAGTAATTTTTTACAATCTTTTATATTTCTCTGATATCAGTTGTAATCTCTCCTCTTTCATTTTTGATTTTATTTATTTGGGTCCTCTCTTTTTCTTGATGAGTCTGCTTAAAAGCTTATTGATTTTGTTTATCTTTTCAAAGAACCAGCTTCTGGATTTATTGATCCTTAAAGATACATTTTTAAAAAGGGGATCAAAACCATAAGGACTGAAGTGATGAAACGCTAAAGATTGTTTAGACATCCTCTAGAAAATGAGAAAGCAAGTAGGATGATGTGTTGGCATCAGGGCCTTTCTGCACCTGAAATTGAACCATGTAGTAATTGACTGCTCTGCTTGGACAGCTCAGTGCAGCAGATTTAACCCCTAGCATGTGATGTCCAGTACTGGGATCACTTAGCCAAACAAACTTTTTCCTAAATGTAAGCACTGTGCATCAATTTTATTCTGAATAATAAGAGTTTTCAAAAATATGCTGACACAGGGTTACATTTAAAAAAAACAAGAAAGGCCCCATGAACCCTTTATCTTAAACACTACCGCCTAATTCTTAAATTTGACCAGAGCTGAGATTTTATAGTTTTCATCCTCCTTTTAGCTTTTATTTCTGGTCTTGTTTGGGGTCTATGGCTTGGTGTTTTCACCATTAAACCTTTCAGATTCATGATGTGCCATCTTTAAAATCCTCTCTAAATAATATTGTAATTGGACTTCGCTTGATCATAATTTTCATTAAGCAAAATAAGAAAAAAATGTTTTTTTAAAACTATTTCCAAAATTTAAATTCTTCCTTAAATGGTAAGACTTGTTATCATTGTAGACATAAGAAGGAAGGAGCAATCCCCAAGGGCACTGAGGAAACGCCCTACAATAATAGTGTAGCTCCATGATAACTGTTGGAAATGGACCAGCTCCTTAGGAAAAATTCATGTTTAGTTTATTTTTAAGTAGTTTCATTATCTTATAGTGATATCTAATAATATAAATAGGGAATTATAAAATATAATTGCTTTCAAATACTTCCAGGTAATAGTATCAATAGTTTGTTTGTGAAAGTGAGTAAATAGAGATTTAATCTAGATTAAGTATAGGTCTGCCATTGTACTTTTATTACAAAAATGAAAGACTTAAAATACACCGGAACATATGAGATTTCAAGGGGCATGATTAGCATACATAAAATAAGTTATTTAAAATTCGTAACAGCAGATGGTTAATTAAAAACATTTTTATCTTATGGTGAAAATTGTCTTTCAATATCTTATCTATTTTAAAATTATTAAAGTTTTAAAAGAAGTATAGGTTTATTTTTAAATGTTTGCAATATTTGGAAGTAACACCTTTCAATTATAATATATTGACAAGAAGAAAGCATAGGCAACAATCTATATAAGTTATATAAGTTCTCCCCTAAGGCTAAATATATACACTTCTATTGAAAGTGAAATAGCCACACACAGCAGAAGCAGAACCAGAAGCAGAATCTCTCTGTAGAGTGTCTCTCAATTGATATGCTAAGGAGAGATGTTCATTTGGTCATGGCCTTCGTTGTTGGGAGTTTTTGATTACTGATTCAATCTCCTTAATTGCACTTAGTCTGTTTAGATTTTTTATTTCTTCCTGGTTCATTTTTGGTAGGTTGCAAGTTTCAAGGAATTTATCAGTTTTTCTAAGATAACCAATTTATTGTCATGTAGTTGTTCAAAGAAGTCTTCAAGAGCCTTTGTATTTCTGCAGTATTCGTTGTAACATCTTTTCTTTTTTAAAATTTTTATTTATTGATTTTGGGGTGGGGTAGAGAAAAAGGTTGATTGAGAGAGGCATCTATTTGTTGTTCCACTTACTTATGCATTCATTGGTTGCTCCTTGTATGTGCCCCAACTGGAGCTTGCAATCTTGGTACATTGAGGAAGGCACTCTAACCAACTGGGCTACCTGGCCAGGATCAATGTCTTTTTTCCTGATGCATGCATTTATTTATTGCTATAAAATTTTCGCTTAGAACTGCTTTTGTTTTATCTCTTAAGTTTTGATAAGTCGCGTATCCATTTTCTTTTATCTTAAGATTATTTTTTAATTTTCCTTTTGATTTCTTAATCTATTCGTTGCTCAGGATTGCATTATTTAATTTCCACATATTTGAGAATTTTTCAATTTTCCTCTTGCAATTGATTTCTGGTTTCACACCACTGTGATTAAAAAAAAAGATACAATTTGTATCTTCTTGAATTTGTTGAGACTTGTTTTGTAGATCTAACATCTAACCTATCATTTACCCTAGAAAATGTTCCCTGTGTGTTTAAGACAAATGAGTACTAAAGATCTGCTTGTACAACATTTTGCCTATCGTTGACAATACTGTATTGTATAATTAAGCTTTTGTCAAGAGCACGAATAAATCTCAAGTTGTCTTATTGTAATAAAAAATAAAAACAAACACCCTGCTTTTCAAAAGGTATTATTACAAAAATGAAAAGGCAAGATATATAAAGTGGGTTTACAGTTGTTCGTATGGAAAATAATACAATAATTAATGAATAATGATACAAGAATAAACTCTATGTTTCTCATTTTTACAACTGTAATCTTACTTTTGCCCCACCCTGTATATTGGGATAAAACATGTGTAAAACACAATCTGTTTAAGGATCTATGGTCATACTATAGAAAACAAGATATAATATAAATTTGGAAAAGAGCTGAACAGTAACTTTACCAAAGAGAATATGTGGATAATGAGCACATGAAAAATGTTTAATAAATATTATTTATAAGAAAAATGCAAATTAAAACCAAATGAGACAATACTATGCATATATTTGGATGGCTAAAATTAAAAATCCAAAACAAAACTAAAAACATTGAAATTATCATGTCTTGGTGTGTACCTGTAGCAAACAGAATGCTCATATTGCTGATGGAAATGTGATCCCCTGCAGGGTTTTTGGATTGGCAGTTTCTTACATAGTCAAACATACACTTACTATGCCACCCAACAACTTCATTTCTAGGCTGTTGTTGCAAAAAAAAATGAAAATTGACATTTATATAATTCCTATATATATCTTTTCATAACAACTTTATACATGATCTTCCACAATTGCAAACAAATATTCTTCAACTGGTGAAAGTCTAAATAAACTGTGGTACATCAAAGGACAGAATAGTGCCCAACAATCAAAAAGAAAGAAACTACTCATACACACAATGACGTGAATGAATCACAAATGCATTATACTAAGCAAATGAAGACATACTCATACTTTATACTAAATACAATACATTGCATGATGCTAGTTATGTGACATTATGGAAAAGCCAAAACTTTTCAGATAGAAGAAAGCTCAGTGTCTGGTATTGGTGAAAGGGATTAAAGGAACATTTGGCAGAGAAGATTGAAACTACTCATTATCTTGATCATGACAGTGGTTGAAAATGTATGTATGTCTCATTACTCATATATCTGTACAAAAAAAGGAATTTCACTTGATGTTGATTAGACTATTTTTTTGCATACATTACTTTGTCAAATGAATTGGTTGTGTTTTTGTAATTTGTTTTAATACTGCTTCTATAGTATAATGAGCATTAATAATAAGATATCAATAATGTAATTAGATTTGAACATCTAAGAATTTTAATGGTGCGGAAAGGACATCATTAAGATTTTTCTAAATGCTTTGTTTTATGAGGCTTAACAAAAATACTAATATAAATGTAGTACTCTATAATTCAAAAACTGCTTTCCATATTATAAGATATTAACCTTATGTAACATTGATTAATTAATTATAAAATAAGTTATAATTATTATTATTTCCTATATTTAGTCAAAGAATGTAAGATATATTTAAAAATCTACTCAAAGAATGGGGATGGCAGCTCCTCATGAAAATGGAACTCAGGGCGAGTTCCCCTGTCTATGTAAAGGGCTGTAAAGTGTTACTCACCAGTTCATCAATACGACAAATAAAGTGGTCTCTCTCTCTTTTTTTTTTAAATATGGGGCAAACATAACTCCTGAAAATGGAAATTCTTGCATGTATGTAGCATCCAAGTTTACTCTACCCTAGTGATTGAGTACTCCCAAACTTAGAAACGAAATACTGACACTGTAATTGTGAAAACACTAGGGTGGCATTAAGAAGCTAGTGGAAACCAACTTTCTGAAGAAATTTGTAAAACCATATCACACAGGACTTCAATTCTATGGGTGAAGAATTTATAATAAAAAATATAACCTATAAGAAGAATCACGGGATACAAAATATACTTTTAATAAATGAAATTCTAGAAGTGAAAAATTCAATGAAATTAAAATCATAGCAGATGAGTTAAACATTGGATTATAGACAGTTGAAGAGACAATTAATAATATGGAAATAGATATGAGGAAAATATCCAGAATACAGCAGAGACCTGTGGAAGTGAAAGATAAAAGAATAAGATATTTCAAAGTACAAGTAATAAGAGTTACACAATGAACTAAGAATTGTTTGGAGAGGCAGTAATCAAAAAGACAATGCCAGATAATTATTGAAAAAACTGAAGAAAACTTGTACATATTCACACCAGCAAAGTACACATCTGGAAACATTTTGTGGAAGTGTGGAATGACAAAGAGAAAGAATGATCTTAAAAATGATCAGAGAAAAAAAAATACCACAATAATTAAGATGACAGTGGATTTCTTACTCACAAAGTACTAAAAGAAAAAGTCAAAGTGTTAAAAGAAAATCATCCCCATCCAAAAATTCTTCACACCCTAAAGTATCACTGAGCAGCAAGAGCAAAGGTAAGACATTTTCAGAAACACACACACACACACACACACACATACACACAATGTGTGCATTTTATAAAGAAGTATAGTCAATGAGAATAAAGTGAGATAAAACACTGGGGAGCAAATAAACTTCTAATCCCTGGGGAATAAACCTAAATTACAATTGATTTTTAAGATAATATAAATGACAACTAATTGTGAGGAATGCATAAAACAAGGTAAAATTTATATGCTACAAAAATTACTTGGAGGATGCACCTGTTGATGATCAATATTTCATCTTTAGTTTCTTACATTTTTGAGGATCATTACACAAAAAAGTAACTATAAACCTCATAATTCAATTACTGTATTAACACTGAATAATTCCTGAAATAATTAAAGTACATTGAATATATTATGAACTAATAGAAAAAGAAAAGAAACAGAGAAAACTGAACTACGATGAATTCAATAAATTTAAGAGAATTTAAGGAAAGAGGAAAAAAGCCGATTTTTAATACAATGAAAATATGTTTTATACTAATATTTTAAAAACTGACAAAGAATAATAATTTATTACTTCCAAAAACATTTGCACTTAAAAATACAAAATATTAAAGCAAAAATTTCTTGTCCCAATGTAACGCATTCTATATTACTGAGAATGTGGGGCAGTGAGTACAGGGCCATTTTATGAGGAAAAATATACCATATTCAGACATTTCAAATATTATTTATAAACTCTCAGTTTGGAAACATTCAGAATATAAAATGTTGGTTTGGGTAGACCAAACACATTGCACCTAAAATAGTATTTCGCTTGTGCAGCAAAAACTAGCAGCAGGGAGCATTATTTTCTTGAATTTAAGGATTATTTTTCTGTTATCACTATGCGTCCTGCATAACCCAGTACATTGCATTTACTCTTATAAGAGCTTTAATAATATTGGCGGGAGCCCTGAAATGGCATTTATTATCTCGTTCCCTCCCTCCCTTTTCCTCCCTTCCCCCGTCCCTACCTCCCTCCCCTTGCTTCCTCCCTATGGGAGACTCTGACCGGAGAAGCCCCCCCACCCCGATTCTCCACAGATAGAAGAAAGAGTCGTTCCAGACACCATTTTCCTGTTAAGGAAAGGAGAAGGTGATTCTCTCTCAAGGAGAATGCCCCCAGTCCCTGGGGACAGGTAGCAGGAATGTATAGGTAATCTAATTACATCAGTAACTTAAGTTTACAGAGAATAGGTGATGTTTAAAGAAGACAATGGCAGGAACACACCGGGTTGCTTGGGTCCAAGACGAGTAAACATTATGGTGCCAGGTGGTATTTAGGTCAAGGTCCATGAATTTTGTAAATTTCTTTACTAGCCTTGAGCTGGTTATCTGGTATAAGATTAACAGAGTTTGAGGGAGAAACAAAGCCTGCTTCAAGGAGTGTAATTTACTTCTAGGCCTGATTTCCCCTAGGGGGCCCTCGGACTTATTATCGGGTCCTGCCTATCAACCACATGACCAGTGTTCCAGCCAAGTCTTACAGGTCCTCCCCCAGGCCCCAGTTTATGCCCGATTACAGTCCCCGATACCACTCAAAGCAGCCTCCTCCCCCTCCTTCCTTCCTCCCTTCCCTCCTTCCTTCTTTCCTCCCTCCCTCTCTCTCTTTCTTTCTTTCTTTCTTTTCTTTCTCTCTCTTTCTCTCTCTCACTCTTTCTTTCTCTGTAATGTTTATTGTTGATAATAACAAAACAAATAACTCATGCAAGATTCTCCGATGTTCACTAGATGGAAAGAAAATACAGGTTAGAAATAGTCTTTGCTTGGGGCCTTGACTGGGTTTCCTGGATTCCTAGGACTATTGGTGGTGGGGGGGAGGTGGCTGTGTCAGAAAAAAGCCAGTTATTTTCCAGACCTGGATTCAAAAAGGTTGGATTTTTTTTTTTTTTTTTTTTAATCTGAAGAGAAGGTGTACATGTGGTGTAGGAGGAGCATTACCTTGTTTGAGTGGTTTGCTTCTTTTGCTGAATTATCTCTCTAAGAGTTGCAGGTAAGAGAAGGTGGACATTAGAAACTTTGTCCACCTAGGTGGACATTGAAAATTGACCTGGATATATTTCACAATTATTAAGAGCAAAGACTTTGTTCCAGAATATACCAAGCTCTAGGAAGCAATTAGTTCACATGAAATCTTTAAAATTAGAGGAGCTGAATTGTAGACCCTGAGTAGTATCTGAAATTCTATAGTCAAACCTGAATTTTTATTATATTATGGTTGAGTCACTAATATTTATCCACTCTAATAGAGGATATTCCCTTAACATAATAGTAGAAATTAAAATTACTAGTATAATAGCTGGATCAGGAGAAGGGTCAAGTCTAATGTAGCCTAAGTAACAGCCAAAACAGGAGTAGCTGAGAATATGGTTAGGGTAATAGAAGCTACATGATAAAGTGTCCCCTAGGGCAAGGGTTGCCAGCCCAAGCCCCTCCCTCAGTACTGGTCTGTGGCCTATTAAGAACCAGTGCCAGCAAGCTCTGCCTCCTGCCAGCCCCCTGCTTCCCCGTCCCCCCACTGTGGAAAAAAGGGTCCCTGATGCCAAAAATGTTGGAGACCACTGCGCTAGGGAATGAAACTTAACAGGAATGTTGAAGAATGAGATGGGCCTTGAGCAAGTTTAAGAGATGGGTTTACTAATGTTTCTTAAGAAGAGCCTAAAGCCAGTGGGTAATAATTCTGTTCCATGCTTATCTTTTAATAATATTTTTCTCATTTAAAGATTATTACCTTTTAATTTAGGATAGCACATGTACATTTAATAACATATATGAAGACATACATATAAAAATAATATCTACAAAAAAAAACTATGTTTAAGAATTGTGTTAAGACTAGTGAGATCACAAAAATGGAAGAGATGTAATTTCTTCCTTTAGGCCTTCTTTCTCTAAGAATCTACAAAGAGTAACTACAAAATACATGATAGAAACAATGGAAGGTTTTGAGAATATGCTAATGATTAGAGACAGATGGCCCATCTCTTACTGTACAGTAGAGATGCAATTTAATTTTATTTTTATTGTTTTTTTACTTTTTAATTGAATTTATTGGGATGGCATTGGTTAATAAAATTATATAGGTTTCAGGTGTACATTTCTAGTCCCCCTCCATCACCATTTATTCCTCCTATGCCCTCTTCTAGGTCCCCACTCTACGTAATTTTAAGTTCACTGATGCTACGACATCATTGGGGCACTTGGTGGAGAGGAATAGTAGAGGCAAATAGTGACAAGAAGAAAATTTATCAAATTCATGGGTGAAGCATGTATTTATTCTTCCTCTATGTAGCATGTACAAGACTGACCATGACACTGAAGATAATCTCAGGAATAGTCTCTAGCTGAGCAGCAGAGGGACGTAAGATGCTAACGTGACTTCAGCAGATGGAGTGAACCCTGGATGATGTATGGTAACTTAAAACCTTAATAAATGATAGATTTGCACACCAAATCTAGGAAGATGTAATTTAATCCTCTTCCATAGAACACTAGTTGCGTTGAATGTAATAGGAAAAATAGGTTCTGAGATCAACTAAGTTTGGGAAACTCTCTGTAGAAGAGTGGGATACTTTTCTGTAGGCCTTCTCAGAACCTTTAATGTCATGAATGATAAATCTCAAGAAGGATAATAGATATGCAGTGTTTGCTGAATATATTGCAACATGAAACTTTTCTTTGTAGAACATTTAAAAAATTAATGTTCTGAAGAACACATTTTATGAAGCATGTGACTATGCATATTAGACATGTCTTGGAAATAGTATTATGTCTAAAATCTTTGATAAATAATATATGCTAAATGAGGAAATTAAATAAGGAAATTCAATTCATCATTGTAATTTAGAGTTGTCTGAAAGCAATTGAAAAGTTTGAATGGCATAATATATTTTTCCAGATGTATAATAGATGATTATGGAGAAATGTTTCACTATATTGAATTCACAGTAAGGGGATAATGATTTATAACTGAAAATCAAATACACTGGTAAGTAATAAAAATTCTGAAGTGTGACATTTACATAAAAATGTCAGGCATAAGCAGCTTTGCACAAGCAAGTTTCATTGGTAGATATACTCAGTTAACTGAGAAAAAGGCAAATACAGTGATGAGCACACTGGACTTACATTCAGGATGTCTTGGTTTTTTGCCCAGAACTAACAATAGTTATGAGTGTGTTCCTGAATAAATAAATTAATGTCTGTATCTCAGAATGTATGTGGTTCTCAGAGATCATTTAGTCTAATAACCTGATTGCTCTGAATTCATTGAATAGATGTTGGAATAAAAGGGGCTATTCATACATTCTAAGTTAAAACTTTAAGAATTTTAAATCTTGAAGTGGGATAAGAATTTGTAAGATCCATGTAGAATAAATTAGTATTCATTTATCAATCCTGTAAGCAGGATAGTTCAGTGTCTTATCAAATTCATTATATCTAGTGGGTTTTTAAAAAATCCCAGTACTTATGGTAAAAAAACAATGCTTATTAATTCACAATCTCTGTGAGAGGAACACAGACATAATTTCATCAGGTCATTCTAAATTTGAGAACCAATGAGTTAGTTGTTTTCTTTTACTTTTTTGCATTATCCCATAAGTTTACTATTTCTTTTACTGTTCATTCATTTCTATAAACCAAATTTTCCATCTGGAATTATTTGCCATGAGCATAAAAATTTATTTAAAATAATTTTGAACAGCAAGTTCACTGCTGTTAAGATTTTCCTTTTTTTTTTCTTTCTTTTTTGTTTTTTGGCCTGGAAATAAATTCTTGAAAAGTATTTTTGCTAGGTATGGAAATCTGTGTTGACATTTCTAAAAAGTTTGCAACTTAAATATGTCTACATTAACTGTATCTTGCTTATTTTTGGTATGAGGTAATGATGTTTCTTTGTATCTTTGTAAGTAATGTGAGGTTTATACTACTTGCTTTTAAAAGGTAATACATTTTTTTAAATTTTTTTGGAAATTACGGTATTTGGTGTAGTGTTTATTTCTCTTGCTTTAGGTTTATTGAACTTTGATTTGTAGTTTTATGGTTCTCATTAAATTTGAAAAAATTTAGCAAGATTTCTTCAAATACTTTTCTGCCTTCTCTCTCACTGGCATTCCAATTATATGTGTTTGTGTTTATATACAAGATCAGGCAGAATAAGGCTTGCTTGAGTGTGGCTGGTAGCGTAATAGTATGAGTGTAATAATTTATAGTTTTAATCTGAATATTTCACCTAAAATATCACATAAGGTGCTTGAGTATGATATCGTTATGTTACAGAATTACATATTTATGATTTTGTAATAAAAAATTTTGTAACAAAAAGAGGCATTGTCTGTGTTGGATTCTGTATATGAAATATCAGACTTTGCAAGATTTTGAACCATTTGTGCTGGAAGGTAGGATGATAAAGTATTATGCAAAAAGTTTTTGCTTTTACACAAAATTGTGTAATTATAATTCAATTAAGAAATGTACATGATTCTTGAGGAGTTGTGTATAGCCTGTGTTAAGAATTTTACAAGACCCCCCCGGGTTAGAAGAGAGGAATAAAAGAAAAAAAAAACCCCACAAAAAGGGCAAAAAAAAAAAAGAAAATATTATATCAAGTGATTGTCATAATAATGAAGCTAAAGTTTTCAAAATAGCTCTTTCAGTGTCTTTTGCTTTAAAAATATAGGAGAAAACAGCTGATGTTTTGGTAGCAACAGCTATAAGGTCATCTGAAAGTACTTTTCTATTTCGTAATGGGGAAAGCAAAAAGGAGTGCTATTGTTTAGCAGAATAACACTTTCTTGTAGTCTTTGTAAAGTTCTCTAAAAAATAATCTATTTTAAATTCTTCAGTTCCGCTGCTTTACAGTGGTTACAAGTCTGGGTTTTGGTGTCAGCCTGATTTAACTTTGAGTCCTATTCATCAGCTATCTCTTGAGCAAATTATTCATACTTTCAATTTCAATGTGACTTTCTACAGAAGGAAAATGATGATCATTTCTGCTGTATGGGATTATTTTGTGTATTAATAAATACATTGCATGCAGAACACTTAGCCAAGTACCTGATGTATATGTTTTCAGTAAATACAAGCTTTCACCACCACCATCAACACTACCACCATGTCCTGCTGCCATCCCCAGACAGCCACCGCTACTGCCACTCTGTCGCTGCTGAAGCATCACCACTACCGTTACCACAGTGCCTGCAGCAAGGACATGGTGGTAGTCGGCTTTAGTCACATAGATTTAGTCGGCTTCATTGTCACATATTCAAGACAGTATGAATTTCCACCACCTCAGTTGGTCTAGTCAGGGCTTAAAAACTAAATCTTTATTTTGGAGTTAGAAAAGTATAACTACTTTATTTACATTATCATATTAGAATAAATCATTTTATATTTTACCTGCAACATGTTACCTGTAATTTGTCTATAAGGTAAAGTTGGAATGAACATGAAATATGATGGGCAAAAAGATATAATGTGTCATGGCATAATCCAAACTCATCTCTACTTTCTATATAGGAGAAATACCAATTTCCCCATTTTTTAAATGAAACAGTCAAATTAAAGTACAGTATTCTTAAGGACAGAAAGTATCATTGGAGACTATATTTTAGAAATATCATAGACTTTCAGATATTGAAGGAACTTGAAGGATTATTTTTATTTTAACTCTGATTTTATAGATGAAGAAGCAGACTTAGAATATTGGATAAAAAGAATGTCAAATAGAGTATGAACAGTATTGAAGAACAGAAGTGTATTAGGTTTAATAAACAGAAATAAAATATATGAATTAAGTCAATTTGGGGAAAGAATATTAAAAGGTACTGATATATTAAGAAAAATCTTGTATGTGTTCGCAACCCAAGAAAGAAGAAAAACAAAGAACACATTTAGAGTTCAAGGAAGTGGAGCAGAGGTTAAAAACTAAAACACACAGGTACCTCTCCAACTTGCTGTGGTTGCAGGTCTCCCTTCTCTAGCTAAATATAATTGGAAAAAAAAAAAAAACAACAACATGTGAATAATATAGACAGAAATTAGCCATAGACATTCTGGAGAAAACCTGAGATAGATTTATGCTGTCTTAAAAGAAGAAAAAAGGATGCTATCACAAGAAGATGGATAAGTATCTTTTGGTTGAAAAGAAATTTTCTGAGCCCATGAGATTAAGAATCTTTTGAGTTCTGCCAAACTGTATTTATCTCTGGTTTGTGCAAGTGAGCGCAATGTGTCAGCTATCTATTTGACCCGATGCCAATGTTATGTGGAAGGAATCCTGGGCTGGCTAAAGGAGCTTACTTTCTGGCCATATTGGGGGAATTGATTTAGTTGGCAGTAATTGTAGCTGCTTGATGCTTTCCTTTCTCTCACTGTAATTTGCTTCCATCAAGGAGGACACATATGGGAAGGAAGAGTCATCTGATAAGAAGGAAGGTATCTTTTCCAGTAGTACAATATTTCCAAACAAATTCATTTGTAAAATACATATTGAGAAGGTTCTAATAACCAGCAGCAATTTTGGAACTGCGGTGCACAGTGAACAAACGAGACAAAAATGATCTGTTCTCATAAAGTTTACATTCTCGTGGAGAGAGAAATAAAAAAAAATAGGCTAGTATACCCTCTTTCCCACTCTTGTATGGTAGTAATAACTGTTAAGGAGACAAAAAATGAATCAAAAAAGGGATTTAGAAAATGAGAGACATGTAGAAATGTCTGAGAAGGTTACAGGGAAAGCCCACCGGAGAAGGCAATTGTTGAATAAAAATTTGAGGAAATGAAAGAAGTAAACGTTTCGATATCCAGATTAAGGGATAGCTAGGGAATGGGAACAAAGGGTGCAAAAGTTCTATGACGGAATTATCCCTGGTGAGGTTCAGAAACAGCAAGGAGCGTAGTGTGGCTGGAGCAGCCTGAGTGAGAGGAGAACGGTGGGAACGACAGACAGGAATCCAAGAAGGAAGGGGGGTAGTGTGTAAGGCATACGGATCCTGTTCTGCAATTTAGAGTGCTGGCCCTTTAACGGGGGAGAAGAAAGCCTTGAAGAGCTTCGAGGAGAGGAGTGATGGGAGCTCTTATACATTTCAAAAGAACCTCCCAGGCTGCTGTGTAGAAGAGGACAAGGGTAGAACACAGAGAGAACAGTTTAGGAAGCTAGCTAATAATTTAGGCTTGTGGGAACGACACCTGACCCCACCAGTAGCAGTTGAGATCAGAGAAGTGGGTGGAATATATTTTGAAGGTGATCCTTCAGAGTTTGCTGAAAGACTAGATGGAACATGTAAGAAAAAAGAGAGATATCTGTGTTGACTCCAAGGTGTTTGACGTGATGAAGTGTTTCATATTTCTAAAGCTCAGAATCTCATACTGTCTAGAACTGATCTTTTATTCTTTATTTATTTTTTCGAATGTGCCTTATTTATTTATTTATTTAGATTTTTCTATTACACTTGTTCCCCTGTAGCTCTCCTCTGCCCTGCCCACACACCCCTAGATTTACTCTTTTAAATGGAGGTAATTATCATTTGGTAGAGTAGAGAACCTTGTTCAAATTTTAGCATTTAATCTATAAATATGTGGGTTGTTTAGAATGGGCCACTTTGCTAATTATTAATCAGATGCAAGTAGCACAAGATTAGCTATTAAGAAGCTGAAATTGTTTTAATTACAACTTCTGGGTGAAACTGAATAATAAAAGCACATTCTTGTAAAGAAAACCAATCCTCGCACTTCTAATGCTTAGACAGATTAAAAATGTGATAATTGAGTAGGTAGCACATGCAAATCAACTGCTGAATATATATTTCTCCATGTGCCCATGGAATGGATTGGTGAAGAGAAAAATGAGGACATCATTCTCTAATTTATATTAAATTCAATAGAAAAAAATACATAAGCTAAAGAAAAGTATATGTTACAAAGATAATCAAGGAGAAATAATTCATGTAGGTCTAATTTTGATATAGAAATATTGATCCTGAAATAACATATATTGATATTCTTATAGATTTGGAGAATTGTAATAAACTACAAATTACAAGCAGCTTTTTCTTTCAGTAAGGAGTTCTTTTTCCTCCACATTTTTCTCCTGTCCCTCCACTTCCTTGTGTTATCGCCACCATCATCACCGCCGTCATGATCACTCAGTACGCATAACGGTACCATCAGCATCTGGGTACATTTTCCCTTTTTTGACATTATTTCTTTTCGCTAATTGAACAGAGGAGTTGGTGGAATGTATAGACCAGCTCAGAGGTAAGTGTTTCACATTAACCCCTTAATTTTTTTCCTCAACAATTTGAAGTTGCACACTTACAAAACACTGTATAAATGAATTCACTGGATTTCTTAAAAATTTGAAGTGAAGATTTTGACTTATAAGTTAGCTAAGAAAAAAGTACATTTCATCTGGTTAGAAATGATTCTAGTAATACTCATATGGAGCTTTATGTAGAACTTGAGGAGGAACAGAAACTACCCCGGCGTGACTGAATCCAAAGATGGAAGAGCACATTGTAATAACTGTATAATTTGCAGTTGAGAGAAAATGTCTTTCCCAAATTGATCTTTAATTTTGATGAATATTAAAATATTTTCTACTGAAAATTTTATACAAGTATAAAATATATTTATTTTGAGTAAAAAATGTAACAATTTTAATTATACATATATTAAAATAGGAAAGTCCCAACCATTGACACTCCCCACCCCTAATGTAATTTTTATTAATGTTTCATTACACTGCAATGTGTATCATATTACAGTAACACTTTCGACCTATGTATACAATTACCTTCGGATGTTTGTACCTAAGTATAAATAGAACTTGAATTTCACATGTTCAGGTGGTATTCCATAGTATGAATGAAGCTTTTTTGTTTTTTTGCTTTTTAGAATTGTATTATTTTTATTAAAATATACATAACATAATACTTATCATTTTAACCATTCATAAGTGTACAAGTTAGTGTCATTAAATATATTCATGTTGTGCAACTATAAGCATTACCTACCCAAAACTTTTTCACTTCTATATCTATATTCACTTTGTATTTGTAATATTTGTGATTTTAAAAACAATAAATATTACACAACAGTAGAGAAATGATTAAAGAAATTAGGCCTCAACTTGATTTTCTTGCTCATATTGATATAAGAATAGGAGGAATAAAACCCTGTTTTCCAGTTCCTGCAACTCCACATAGTATATTGTTTTCACAATTGTGAAGAAGTTACCAAGAAAATTGCAAATGCTACTGAAAAAGCAAGATCAGCTTATTCTAAATCGCTGAGCTAAGAGATTTTATAGCCAATTCAAGAAACAGGTATTCTTTATGATAGCACTAGCCCTTGTAAACTATATGACCATTTTAAAATGAAATATTTTATTAATATTAAATAATTTAAATGGTGAGAATGTAGTGGCCAATTAAAGATAATTCATTTTGCTTGTATTCCCATGGTAACATGAGTAACTTCAGTAACTATTTTCACTGTAGAATTCTGATGAATTTCATCTATTAATGTTTTCACACTGCCTTAGAATATGTAAAATGCAATAGTACATAAAATGTTACATTAATTTTATTCTATTAATTGTTCCTATAAACTCTTATATAGAGTGTTACTGCAGGATCCTTTTCATTGAAACTCTTATACTGAGTATATTGTGAATAGTCATTGCTTATTCATTGCAATACCTCTGTCTAATTCAGTTTTAAGGTGATGTCACATTAAGACTTACCTTAAGTAAAATGGGGGAGCTTAGTCAAGAATAACTTCGGTGCAGTGCTCCTTTTAAGAACTGAATGTCTCAAATAGTTTTCATTTTCATGCCATTCATCAAACAGAGATGTTTACATCTGAAATACATTTTATGAATAACCATTTTAGTATTTCTATTTCCCAAAGTAAAGAGTGTATGAATAACTATTGATCAGCCTCTGATGTTACATTTACCCTCTGAACTTTTCCATCTCATAAATATTTCCCCCTCTCCTCTCCACTACCTTATTTTTTTCTTTCTTAGCCTCCAATTTATATGGGACTTAGTAAGAATTCCCTTTCTCTCCATTACACATCTGCGCATTTTTATATCCAAATCTCTCAACAAAAAAGCCTCATTAAAAGAGGTGTTTTTTCCTACAGAAAGATTTTTGAAATGGCTGCATGATATTTTATTACAAGTACATATCATAATAAAATTAACCAAATTCCTCAGATGGATGTTTGGTAGTTTTAGATGTTCAGTATTTTCAATAATGATAAAATAAAGTATTGTAAATATAGCTCTTATTTTCATCATTATGGAAAATTCTTAGAAGTATAATATTTGGGAATCATAGTTTTCTCTTACACAGTGCTTCTCTGAAGAGTTGTAAAAATGCATAATTATACACATACACACACGCACATGTAAATGAACATCGATCAGCAGGACAGGGGACTCACTTGTCCTCCATACTTGCCATTCCAGGGCATTATAGTTTTTATTAAATGTATACCACTGTGATAGAAGAATATGAATCATATTACTTAATTGCATTTACTTGGTTATTTTGAAGTTTAAATTTTCTACATATAGTTATTTATCTTGCAATATCTATTATTCTGGAAGTTTTCTATATATGTAGGTTCATTCTCCATTTTCAACAGGATCAAAGATCATATTTTAGGAATATTATTTTGCCAACATGTAGTATGAAGATTGATTAGAAAAGCAACACAATGTTTTATGCACAAGTCATGATTACATGGATTACAGTGTTGGGGATAAAAATATAAAACAGAAGCCAAATGGGTAAATTGTGAATCACAGACAAATGCATGGACCTTGGAAGGAGAATTGGTCTGGGATAAAAATTCTGAGTGTATTTTTGGGGTAAAGAGTTTAATATGAGAGCAGTACCTCCAAACAGAAATGACCCATAAGCATGTTCAAATATGGGAGAGTACCTCAGGTAGGAGTACATATCATATTAGTTATTGCAAGATTCATACTCACTAAACATCACCATATTCAGACACTCATAGCATAGTGTTGATGGCAGAATATACAAACTTTATGTTACCTCAACGATTTATCAACATCCAGAGGAAACAGGAGGTACGTGTGATGAATTATGGCATATTCATTCTAATGTAGGAAACGAATGCCACTGTATAATTCTAAACAACAGGATTTATATCCTGCCTTATAAGGTTTTGATAAACTCATATTTGTATCCTCTCAATGAGGTGTGAATATCAGAATATAAGCAAAGGAAACAAACTATCATGTAAAGATTTTAAACAAGAGAATTTTTAAAAAATTATCCAAATTCTCTACTCTTCACCAAAGTTTTTATCCTTCTCCACTGCAGAAACTAAATCACCCCTCAAACTAAGCTAAGGGAGCTGTCTAAGCAGCAGCAGCTTCCCTCCGAGCCTGCTCTACAGATGTGTTTCCTTCTGCCTGCCACAAACATCATAGCCCAGACACAGGCATGCTGGGATGCAAAGATGGATAAATTGTGAAATCTACAAAAGGCAGAAGGACACACAGTCTAACTGCAGAATGAAAATTGGCTCCATTTTTTCATATGTTTAAGGGACATCTCAGAAATGTGTGTTTAATTTGCAAGTATTCTTCTCTTAGGTGTCTGTCAAGAGAGAGGCAGAATGAAAGACTGCAGGTCAAGTGTAAGCTTAGCCTGGTCTTCTCCATTCAGGGGTCAGGCACTGCCCCATTGGGCTACAGAAGCTCTTTGGGGGCACTAAATGAGAAGCAGCATCTAGTGCCAAGGAAACAGGTTAGAGTGGAAGGACTGAAAAAGCAGTTACCAAGTTTATTTCTAATTCCGCAGGTATAAATACTGAGAAATACCTTGAACACAGGAGCACTGATAGGACTCCCTGATCCCTCGCTAAGAAGGGTAGGAGGGAGTCTGTCTGATAGCACTGGCCCATCTCCAGCCTGCAAGGTACTTGGGTAAGATGGTCACAGCTTATGCCAAGGCCTTCCACGGTGCTGAAGCAGAATATTTTTTATAATCTGAATGTTTGTGGATTCTGGGGTCAGCAGCGGCGAGTCCTTCAGTGAGCCCTGTATCACTATTGACATCCCTGGTAGCCTGAGCAGAGCATTAGAACAGACGAGGACCTGGCTGCTATGATTCAGATTACATAGAAAAAAAGTAAAAGATAGTAAGTGAATAGTCAACCAAATATATCGACAATTATGTTTAATTGCATAAGGAACACGTGTGGTGTAAAACACAGAAGCTGGAAAAGCTACCATCTATCCAAGTACAATCAAATACAAATAGGGAAGGAGACAAGGTCTCAGAATGATTCTAAAAAAGTAAACTTATAAGATCTTTGGTTTTCATTTTATTTCTTTTTATAGATTCTATTTACTTATTTTTAGAGATAGGAGAAGGGAGGCAGAAAGAGAGGGAGAGAACCATCAACATGAGAGAAATAGCAAACTTTTGCCTCTCATATGGGGACCGATCCTACAACCCAGGCCTGTTCCCTGACCAGAAATTGAGCCAGTTGAGCCAGTGACCTTTTGGATTGCAACATGATGCCCAACCAACTGAGCCACACTGGACAGGGCTGTTTCCATTTTAAATAGGTGCAACTTACGTCAAGCATGCTACAATTCTGACTTAAACACATTTATACATCTGTATCTCTAAGTACATGCAGTTCTCCTCTGAATAATATTGTTAAACATAGAGATGTAAATATTTTCAATGTTATCACTATTAATGTGCTTTCATAAATAACATGATCATCTTTTTCCTGTTGGTTTTTTTTTGTTTTTCTGACCATAGTATCATTTCTTTTTTCAATCTAGCCTATCTCTTTTCTAAATAGGTCCTCTAGTAAATCAGTAGCATGGCTTTGTTTTTGTTTTGTTTTGTTTTGTTTTTGTTTTTCCCCCAATGTGAGCTTAAGATTCTTATTACTTCTGGAAAAGCAAGAATTCTACAGATTCCCTGAAAAGAGCAATGGCTCATTAGGTTGGCCTTTAATAGAGACCTCTACTAGATGCTTCAGCAGAAGGACAGAAAAAATTACCTTTCATAAAGCACCTGTTCAACTTTTCAATATTATACCACAGAGAACATTTTTTCTTAATTCCAGCTGGTTATCACTTTATACTTTGAAACAGAATGATTGATGACCCTTGTAATTTTAGCCTGGTTGGTAAAACTGCACATTGTTCATTATTTATATTCATGTAAATGCCCATTGTATTGTTTTAATCTTCCTAAGGTATTGGTCACTATAATTTTCAGTAGCAGCAGGCTTCAAAAGGAATACTTTAAGTATGATTTCTGAGAAAAATAAAAATTTTCAGTTTAACTGAGCAAAAATATGTAGGATGAGTCCACCTTACAGTGCATTCTAGGTTTTTCTCTCCCAAAAGCAAGATAGAGCAGGGTGGTTAGATGGCAGCCATAGAAATGGTTTCCCATGTAATGTCTATAGTATTTTACTTCTCTACTGATCCTTCTGTGCAATGTGACCTGATTCTTTATTCTGTTTACCTCCAGATTTCATGTTTGTATTTATTGTCTATTTTTCCAGCTAAATTGCCATTTATCTTAGGTTCTATTAGAGACTAGGGATACAGTTTAATAATCACTATGGTGGAATTTAGAAATCTAGGATATTTCTCTTTGTCACTGCCCAGCATCATGTTCTTGGAGAAATTATTTTCCCTTTGTGAGTTTTACTTGCTCGCTAGTTCTTGCTGTCTTTATTGTCTGTAGACAGTGACACTTTTGTTCTACAGTTTCAGCCATGCCTAGATTCTCAAGGCTTTAATCATAACAACGATTTCAAACTGAAATTAATAAAGTCATATGTCCAGTGAATCTGGATTAAACTTTGTGTTCTAGGTACTTACTAAGCCCCCGTTTCCTCTTCATCCCTATCATTTTGAGGTACTGAAAGTCTGTCTACTCTATTTTCTTGACTCTTATGTCTACTATGTTAGAGGATTTTACTGGAGTCCTGCTATTTTTACTTTTGTTTCTCTAATGATCTTATTGTAATCTTTCTCCTTGAGATCACACACCCTAATGAGAACCCTGTTCCAAGAGAGGGTGGTCAGGTAGAACCAAGATGTTGCCGGGCATCTGTGCTCAAGTACCGTCGATATCTGAGAAATCTGTCTTCTTGCCCTAGCCATTACCATGGATGTTTTTCTATATTAAGAAAAGGATAATAGCCATTATCAAGTATCACTCTAATGTTCTCAAGTAAAGCCCTGGAGTTTGATCAGCTGTTGATTTAAACCCCAGCTTCTTCCATTCCAGCAGCCTGCGGAAGAGCTCCAATATGCTTTGAGACCAAGATCCCCTATGGTATGATGTTTTTCATTTGTAATATAAAAACAACTGAATGAGATTAACTCTGAGGACTCATTAAACTCTCACTTTATATGATGTATTATATCAATACAATGCATGGTACACAAGATATATTCATTAAATATCCATTGCTTGTTCAACAAGAATAAATAAATAGCATAGTGTGAAGCACATGCAGGTGACTAAACTTTGTAAAGAGAAAATCTGACTCAAATTATTTAACAAAATAATTCTGCTTTCTGCATAAAATGCTTTATTGCTATTAATGATGGTTCATAGCTTAGGGGAAATGAAGAGCTGTGAGTAGCCATACTTTCTAGATATTTAGTGAAAAAGAATATTTTTCCTCTTTCTTTAGTTGTACTGATATGGTATTTATAGAATGAGATGCCTCAGGAGAGGGGAGTAGCACAGCCTTTCCTCCCTTGGAAAGCATGTTTTCATCAACATGGGGTATGTCAAGGTTACTGCCCAAATATGTTCTCTTTGATTCTGGTAGCCAGAGGAAGCCCGGCAATGAAAATTTTTTAATCCTTTGTGCAAGATAATAAAGAAAGCATATATTCAAGTAATTTTAAAAAATAGGAAATAGGATACCAGAATTCAACCAATCTTCTCCTCAAAGATAGAAGGGAAGTAATAAACATGAAGTTTATATCTTGTTATAACCACCTGCAGTTTAATAAAATGACTAAATTATTAAATTAAGTTTTAAAGATCATAGAGTTCATCTATCCCTAAATCTTTTTAATTCTGGAAGTACTGTTAATGGGTTTTTGGCAAGCAACCCACAGATATGGGACACTTTTTAATTTTTCCATAGGCATAAAATCCTTTTACTAAATCCCACATGGGGGTTTTAAATTATTCTGCATGAAATTATACAGGCTTAAGTCATGTTTTAGGAAGCAGTTATGACTTCCTTGTGAAAATGTCTAAATTCCATGAACATTAATTTAGCAAAGTAAAATTTCTGTTATTTTGTAATCTTATAGTGCTTATATAGTGGTTTCCAATCCTACTGAGATGGTACCTTCAGGAATGCAGCCCAGGTTAAAGATGTTTATTGACAGATACATATCAAAACCTATATGTCTACCTCTACAGACCTACCTAGAACTATATCTACCTCTATCTCCATGTATTTATCTACCTTTTCTATAAATAGATAGATAGATCTAAATATAGATAAATTTCTATATTTAGATAAGTATAGATAGATAGTCATCTATCTGAAAGATTTGTGTACATATGCATATTATAATTGTTTTCTCTTTTATGATTTTTATTTTGGACTTTTGGCATATGATGCTGATATGTAGCCAGCTCTTATTTGCTAATTTGCAACCAAGACTAATAGCTTTTCAGACTTTCTGGTGAATAAGGATAATATAGGTGCTCATTCAGATTCTTGCAGTCACTGACAGAAAATCTTATCATAGTGCAAAATAGGCCTCATTGCTTTACTTTTTAAACAATCTCTGTAAGTAGATATTTTGCATGTTATATATAACATATCTAGTGAAAAATGACCATGGAAATATTCTTAACAGAAGTAGAAAGTAAAAAATAGGATTCAGGAGGAAAAAAATCAGGACTCTGCTTTGAAAAGTGCTCAAAGGACATGTTCATGAAAGTTAATATATACATTGGAACCTGTGACAAGATTTTATTTATTTATTTTTTAGAGAGCGGGGCAGAGAGGGAGAAAGAGAGGGAAAGAAACATCAATGTGTGGTTGCCTCTTGCACGCCCCCAGCCGGGGACCTGGCTTGCAACCCAGGCATGTGCCCTGACTGGGAATCACACTGGCAACCCTTTGCTTCACAGGCTGGCACTTGATCCACTGAGCCACACCAGCCAAGGTGAAGATATAGATTTTAAGAAGTTTCCTTGATACAAACAGTGTAGCGAGGCAAAATGGTGAGAAAAGTGTCTAAGAAATTTCTCAGTATAAGCAGTTATGACTTTTTATCATATGAAACAATATTCTTGGCTAAATTAAACATTTAATTATTTGTTCTGTTCTGAGTTATACGTCTGTGATCTTTCTCTGTTAGAATAAAGGGTTTTATTAATATTAAATATCCTGATGAAAAGAGGGACATTTATAGGTCATTTTAATTTATAAAATATTACATTTTTATCTACATATTCTATTTTAATCAAGTAAACCTATAGCAACACAACGCTGTCTCTTTCATCACATCAAATCAAACATAATTGTTTACATATAGCACCAATCAAAGTGAGAGTAAAAATTTAAATATACTTTGCGAAAATAGCTGTTATTCTCTGTTGAGGAAGAAAGCAGTTTTTCTAGTATATTGTTACTAATTTAGTAAAAATTCTATAAAACGGTAAATTTTAAGGAACACTTAACTGTGTCAGTCTTTGGATGCTCCATAATCGCTTTTCATTATACTCTGAAATTAAATAGTTATAAAGCAGGCATGATTTCATGGCTAAGCACCCAAGAGATGGAGACAGTTAAGAGCAATATAAAATCTTAGAGGTAATGTTATTTATGACTGAAAATGAGTTTCACCTTCTTTTGCCTCAAGGGAGAGAGATGCCCAGGGGATCTTGTTGTCATCAAGAGCTGCTAAAAGGCATTATGATCAATTTGAATTTCTAACATGATGCACAGTAATGAAATATGAGTGCATGTAAGTCAGTACAAAAATCTGAGTGTGCATGAATAATAATAAATTATACCTATACTTTTTGCTAAGCTATGATTATTCCTTTGGTCATTTTCCCCAAAAAATATGTAACAGAAGATTGAGTTGATACTGGTACTATTATATATGAAAGCCTATAAATTCTGAAGGCCAAATTCATAATAGAGAATACATATATGCTCATAAAAAAGTCCTCTTTTATTTGTATAATTTAGAGACAAAGAAGCTGAATCATTATATAGTAAATACTATATATGCAGAATTCACATGGTTTTTAGCTTCATAGGAGAAAACCTAGGCATCCTAGTGATTTACCTAAATCTTCAGACTGCTAAGTAATTATAATTCTAGTAAATTTTGTAATATGTGAAAAATATATGCTCAGTTGGATTATTTAATTCATTTATAATAATATTAAAACTTATATATTTACTTATCAGCCAGCCAATACCTTTAATTTACACAGCAATTAAAAGGAAACACCTATGCCTAGCACTGGGTGTTTACATCAAACCACCAAGCTTTCCATGGGAATGACCTGTGCATGCATTAGTACAAAATACTAATTTCTCTAAAAAATTATAATTTTTACATTTTCCAGTAAACTTTGAGTATCTTAAAAAACATTTACATTAATAATAATGTAATCTACCAGGAGCCCAGCAAATCAACTGTTATTTAATTTCAGTTTTACAGGAAAAAATAGATTCTCAGAAAAATTAAAGTAATTTGACAGAGATTCAGGTATATTCTTATGTTCATGGGGATCAGCATCAAGATTTAAATATATTTCTAAATGGCTCCAAAGTCTGATATTTTGTTGTTTCTTCAGCCATTTTTTTAGATTTTGGGGAAGAATGTCAGCCTTAGTGCAAAAAATTACATATTAAAGAACAATCTTCTTACCCTACAAAGTTATCAACACATTTTACAAATGCTGAGTTAAAATTAAACAGATTGTTTTACTTAAGATTTCTCAGAGTGTTTAATTCTTTAATAAGCAATACACATTTCTAAGAGGTAAATATATTGTGTGACATTTCCTAAAATTATGTGAAAACAGGGTCTTTTTCATCAAAGGGAATAATTTTCTATGAACTATAATTTTATGTATGTTCTACCCCACTCAAGTGCCAGGATATGGCATCAATTAGTTCTGAAAATAAATGTTATTGACTGACCAAATGATCAAGGGATTAGAATAAATGCAAACAGCAGGACATCTTTGTCAGTGTCAGTTTGGTCCTGCAGAGTTTACCTCCTTTGTCTTCCTATCACAGAGGCCAAAACGCCCGACTGGCCGGCTCGGTCATCCTCCAGTCATTAGGATGAGGTCTCACCTCAGTCCGGAGGGACCCTCACCAAGTATTTCATGCCAGGGCAGACATGGTTAGCTGTACAATGCCAACCTGTCGGGCTATGCCTGTGTGGCTAACTGAATGCTCTCTTTGATCTCTTTGGACTGAATGCTTGCCTTGAAAATGCATGGTTCATAAATATGAAAAATGAATGCTCGGTCTCACTAATAAAGAAATGCCAAAAATGAAGTGATTATGTGGAAAAGAATCCTAACTGAATAGAATTTTTTAAAAGTATAATATCCACATTAATCAGTGTGTGGTAGAATGAACATCCTTCTACTGTACTGGTGGGAGTGCAAGTCTGTACAATTTTTAATAGAGTACTTTGGCCATTTAAATCTAGACATTCTACAAAACTCAAAACCTTAGAAACAATGATTTTTTTTGAACTGGGAATAAATTATTTTTTAATTTCAAGTGATCATTTATAAGATATTTGTTAAATTTTATTATGGCAGTGAAAATTCAGGATGAATAAGTGAATTATGGCATACCCATGCAATATGAAAAATAAAATAGTTACTAAACTGCAAAAAAGTTAATAGCATAAAAATTTATATTATATAATGTCATATTACATATAAAAACAAAATATTTTTATGCAAATTTTATTAATTTGTGTCAATATTCAGATAAATGTTCTGAGATATTCATTCAGTCCTTTTCATGGGTTATAGAATTCTGTTTTTCTCTTTGTATTTTTTTTGTCAAAAAACACCTCAAAAGTTTGGCGGAAAATTAAACACAGGAGTATATAGCATAAACACTTTCATGATGCTTTGATAAATCTACCTATTTAGTTAAATTATTGTTAAATTATATTTTTTCATATCTGTGTAGTAAAAACCTAAAACACTGTATTTATGTTTTTGTCTCCCTCAAAAGCTGCTTTAGGCTTCAAATACTCAAATATGACTGACATTTTTATTTTATAATTTTTTTCTTAAGTGACTTTTTAAAAAAGATCTTTTACAAATATGGATCCTTGCAAATCTGGATTTATGCATCTAACTTTTGGTTGTCTATTTCTACTAAATCTCTTTCTGTTTCAATATATTATATATACCACCAATTCTAATATCTCTGTGGATCTACTTAGAAACAGTCATTTCAGGAAAATTATGTTAAGAATTCTCTAGTGGTTCCTGTACAGTGGTTCAGACAAACTACATTCCATCTTATCAAGCAAAACCCAGTCACTGTGGTTTAAACAGCCTTCAGGAGAGCCTTCTTATTGCCACTTCTGCTCTTAGAGTGTAGAAAGGACAGCTTTGGAATCCATCTCCTATTTCTAATATGGCTTCAACCCACTGGTTTGGAGAGACTTTCTATTAGTGTTAATTTGTTATGAAAGGTTTTGTGTGTGTATGTGCGTGTGTGTGCTGATTATCATTTAGAAGTTGCTTGATATGTTCTTTAGTCTTATTGACAGGCGCTTACTTTACTGGATTGCATTCTTCTGGGATGGGAGCCATGTTTTCAACATTTCCGGATTGCCTGGCTTTTATTCCAATTTCCACGGCATAATATTTGCTCAGACATGAACAGAGAAATCATTCAAATAATGAGGATCATCTCACTCAGGAGCCATATCTACTTCTAAAGTATCATTAGAACAAAAAAAAAATTTCAACTTGCTTTTACACTATTTCTTACTTAGGCACAATATGTACAATGATTCTCTGCTATTGACAGCCTCCCTTCTTGCAAGGATATTTCAGTTAGCTTTTTAGCCTATTTAGTTCAGGTACCTCAGAAGTAAATCTACTACTACAATGACACCCAGAGCAGTGATTCAATTGCCCGCTCACCCATTAGGCCAGGAATCAGTCTTATTTATGTTTCAAGGAATCTGTGATAAAAAATATATACTTGCTTTAAATTACTCAAACCACCTGAGTGCTGCAGGTTGCCAGGAATTTAGGACATACTTCACACTGCTCATTTACATCTATGCCACACAAAAATCAACTTTTGGAAGGAAGCGGATGATAGAGGGTTGGCAGATGCAGAAGATGCTAAAATTCAAGTAGTCTGCCTGTAAGAAATTTGATATTTCATGCTAAACACGAGAAGGAAAGAACTCAGATGAATCATCTGCTTTCAAAAGAAAAAAATGTGTATATATATATTTATATATATAAAATAATTTTCCTTCTTAGCCAACTAATAAAAACTAAACATTATATATTATATTTCTCATATTAACTTATTTTATTTAAACCTCACCAAAATACTGGAAGGTAAATATCATTAATCTGGGCTTTGAAGATGCAGATATGCTCCAATGTCAAGCAATTGGTTCAAGATCACGTAGATTTCAAATTGTTGTACTGAGATTATACAGCATATCTTACTCCCAAATTTATGTTATTTCTATTATATCACACTGTCAGTAAAACAAATAGATATTTGGGAAGACGTTCTGTATAGACATTAAATGAACCAAAGGTGATTTTTTCAAGAATTACTGCTGGAACCAATAATATTAGAGAAACCAATGTAAGAGAAACCAGTTGAAACTGACCCAATCCTTCTCGGATAGCAAAGATATAGTCTTTTAAAACTATATTTAAGTGGCTTTCATTAAAAGAATGATTGAATCAATTGTTCTCAACATAATACTAGAGTTATTATTTTAATACTCATGGAAAAAAGATTAAAATGATGTGGATATGTATGGACATATATTGTCATTTGAAATTAGACTGTGATGTCACAAAAAAATAACAAAATGATGATTACCTTTGCAAAATAGTTATTGTAACTCACATCACAGTCTATCATAACCTAGTCTCAGAGAATGTGAGAAATCCTGTAGACACAGAGACATCACAGAGAGGGTTCCTTAGAAAGGGGTGAGGGACATTTGGAAGATGGAGTGAAACAAAAGAATAGCCATAGCTTTTAAGGGAAACTATACGTTCTGTCCTTCCATACTCTACTGCTGTTTTGAGATCAACCAGATTTTTTGGTAAAAAACTTGACTACATATCAGTAATGTTTATCCTGAAAGAATTACTTATCCTGGAACAATAATTACTCCTCAGTCTTCTTATGGGTTCTTTGGTGGCGACAAAGATGAGTGTCATCAATTTCCATTTCCCCTCCCTACCCCATCACTGGATGAAGTCATTGCTGTTTTATGCAACACCAGAGATGAATACCATCAATACAAAGAGACCAAGAGACTAACTTTTTGACTTCCAGTCCCATGTAGCAAGGAAAAATGTTAGCAACAATAATGGGATTGTGTAATTCCAGTTTATTATTATTGCTGAATATCATATCACATCTTTATGTTATTAAAATTCCTCAAATTCAAGACAAAGACTGATTGCAAATTGTGTGGACTATAAATGATGATTTTTTTTTTATTCATTTGCTTTAAAGATGTCACCAATATTTTTCTAAATGTAGTAAACATGTTTTATGTAGGACTCTGGGCTTTCCCATAAGATAAGTTCCCAGTAGTTGATTTACTGAGTCAAAAGATATTAATATTTAAAATATTTTTTGTATATATTGCCAATTTATCCTCTAAATAAATAGTATTTTTTATAACTCCTGGAAGTAAAAGAAGCTATCTTTTTACTGCACACTTCCCAATACTGAATATTATCATTAAAAACTTGAATTATTTTGATTATTGAAAGGCTTTATTATTATTTGCATTTCCTATTTTTTTGTTATGAACAATAATTAGATACTTATTTTCTTTTACATGATGATAAACTATGGAATTGTCACTACCACCCCCAATTTCCAAATATCCTTGTTAGGTGACAGCATGAAATAATGTGAAATACAAGTACTTTTGATACAGAAAGACTTAGGGTTAAAATTCTAGCCCTGAGTCTTGTATGACTACAGATTTAACATCTCTGTGCCTAGTATAATGTATCTCAAAAATGATGATGATAATATTCCCAAATCTGTGTGATTTCTGTATATCTAAATATAATAAAGCTTTAGACAAACATGACTTATTTTTATTATTGCAGTATATAGTGACAACATATATTATTAAGCACAGTTTGTCAAGTAAAGCAATTTTTTTGTGAGAATTTTACATTGACCTCTTTCTTCAAATGAATTCTAATTGTTTGATTACATTTAGGGTTGCTCAGTTTTCAAGATCTTCAAATAAATAATGGGTGTTGGTTTTGTCTGCAATATTTCCTAATTTTCTGTAGTAAGTGTGAGTGGAGGAGAGGGAAAAAGGCATAGAAGCCTAAGCAGAAGTTGTACTTGATAAAATCCTTCTTGGAAGAGCGGGTTTCATGGTGACTATCGCTTTCCAGGCACATTTAATGGGACTGATGACTTTCTTCTCAGTTTTGATCCATCTATGAAGCATAATGCTATAGGAAGTGATGTGAATGTTTAGGGAGATAATTTTTGGGAGTGTTCATTTAAATTAAAGTAACAGTAGAGAAAGGGGCGAGGCACTTTCCCCATACTCCATATTTTACAGTGTCCTTCTGGTCCTCATAAAGAGAAGGGTTTGGAAATGAACTGCTTCTCTCATATCACTTCATTTCAGGTTATTAGTGCCTGGTTGGGGGTGGAGGGTGGAGTTTTAGCTTTCTGATGGGCTCTGATGACAGGAAAGTTTAGGGTATAGCGGAATGCAGACTACCCCCACCTTGTTTATCTCCTTCACTCTTGAAGCTGCTGGATGGTGATAGAGGCTTAGTGTCCTTGCTGATTCCCACTAACACTACCTAGGACAAAGGAACTAGGTCAGAGGAATGGGAACAGGGCTGCCCACTTCCATCAGCTGTTAAAATTTAGCTCCCCACTTGATCCCACATAGCTTGCTCTCACCAGTGGCTGGAAGATCACCTCCTCATTTAGACCTACTGGAACTGGGAGGCTGAGGGGGTCAGTTTTTCAATTAATGTTTCACTGAAGTATGACATGTGTTGTCAAAACATTTTCTGTTCTGTTAGGATGTCCTTTCGAGGTTCATTTGGTTGGAGAAGCAGTCTTTCCTTGAAATTTTTGTTTGTTTATTTTGGTTTCTGTTTGTACCTGTTTTCAGTTCTAGGTGAGATTTTCTGTAGCTCCCTGTCTGGAAGGCAATAAGGAAATCCAGAGAACTCATACCATGTTTTTTTCCTCAAGCTCCAGGGTCTCTGTGTGGTAATCCTTTTCCTTTCTTCCTATATTAATTTCCTAAAAGTGTCATAATAAATGCCCGAAAGCTTGGTAGCTTAAAAAAAATCAGAAATTTATTCTCTCAAAAGTCTGGAGCTTAGATGTCCAAAATCAAGGTGTGGGTAGGTTCACGCGCCTTCCAAAGGTTCTGGGACCTTATCCTCCATGCCTCTCCCAGCTTGTGGTGTCTCCTGGGGTTCCTTGGCTTGTGGCAACATAGCTGCAACTTTTATTTCATAGTCACATGGATTACTTCTCTCTGTGGCCCCTATAAGGACCCTAATTATTAGTTGTAGAATTCGCCCTAATGCAGAATGATCTTCTGCAGGTATCCTTAATTTATTTACATCTGCAAAGATTTTTTTTTCAAATAAAGTCAAATTTGTCTGTGTGGTGTTACAACATAGACATATTTTCTCTGAATTGATATAATGATTATACGACACCTATTATGCATTATGCTGGGGATGGAAAGACTATAAAAACAAGCCCCTTTCTAATACAAGATCCTTCAGGGAAAGAAATCCATGAGACCAAGATTCTGCCCTGATAGATAGGAACTCTGGTACAGGAAATAACATAAATATACCTAGTTCATATCAGGAGAAGGAACGTTAAGATACACAGGTGTTTGATTACATGGTATTTTGAAATGCAATTAGATTTTCATGACTTCATCTGCAAAATAAAAAATAAAATTAAAAAAAAGAGCTGTATGAAGGACACCAAGAATAAGGAAGCTTGTCATGGTTCTAAAGAGATCACATCCATCACATCTATCATCAACCACATCCCTTTATAAGTCTAGTGCTTGGGTTGTAAGTTTATTGGGAAATTAGATGGGAGATAAGAATCCCTCCTTCCCCTTTCTTTATAGCTCTAACACAATATATAGATCTATTTGTATACTGCCGGTATTAATGTGATCACTTTTTGACAAACTGGGGGAAACATCTGAAAGTTATATCCTTGTGCCATCAGTATTTTAGCAACTCAAGAACCATTTGAAAACTTTCCTGATCAATATTATTCCATTCATTACAAGAAGCTTGTCATTTCCTCTGGAACTTATTGTTATTATATAGCTAGTCAAGGGCTTGTTTTATAAAGTGTTTTCCAAGCTTATAATTTGTTTTTGTTAAAAGCTTTAAAGCAGCAACTCATTTTGCATATACATATGATAAGGCATTATCCAAATAAAACCTTGAATTTCTAAGGTATTATTGTAATGTTATGGTGTCAATTATGTTTTAAGTGTGAATATTTATGTAAATTTTAAACACTTTGCTGAATGCAAGATCAGGAATTAATGAATTTTAAAAAAATGGTATAGTAAGATTATCTTACTGGTATTCAGTTTAGGTCCCTACGGGAGACTAAGTCAGTTTCTGTAATGGATTTGGTTGTTACCTTTCTCAGTATACTTGTTCAGGTATTTGAACTTACTTTGCCTCTTTTGAAAAGGAATATCTATTATATGTTTTCTAGTTATATCTAGTTTGTAGGATATAATTTTATCCTAGAATTCATTAGATAAGACTTAAAAAATTGATTTAAATGTCTTGGGAAACCAGGGAGAGTTTTGTTCAAAGCATTATTATTGTTAAAATACTTAAGAAGTTATTATGGTATTTTAAATCCATACCACTTTTCCTACCAGCTGATTGCTCTGTCATATCAAGCAAGTTTATTGTTCACCATTGAAATTTCTCCAGCTGTGAACTCCCAGTGCAAGTTGTTCTTTGATTCAAACCATTCAGGAAGCTACCCCTCTACTTCAACAATATTAAAATTACTCTTCTAGCAATTATTCAGCCATGTTTCTTTAAAAGAAAATATCATTTTTATCAAAGGGCTAACCCATGCTATTTTAATGAATATTACTTATTTTTAATTAATGTAAAAAATTGAGAATATTATAAATGGAAGCTGTTTTCACTTGCATAAAATACATTATAAAATTGTGACTTATTTCTCTGGAAACACGTTAAAGCAGCAGCACATCTGGCATTTGAAGATGATGAAGCATTATTCAAATAAAAACTCTTTCTTCGCAGACCTTAATGGATGTGACTATTGCAGCTATGAATCCATTTTTAATTTTTAAATACTTTGTTAAAACTAAGGCAGTGACCAAAATTGCACACAACCAGCCAAAAATTCATTCAAATCTTATTTTCTTGTTTAAAAAACTGAATGCAATATACATTTTAAGTTTGTCAGTTTTTTTTAAGTTTCATAGAAAATAAGTTAGCTTTAGTTTTTTTCCCTGCCAATGTATAAGTTCTGATAATATCGAACTTTCATTGTCAAAGAATAACTAAAATACAGAGTGAAACTGTTTATTTTGAATGCCAGCCATTTTTATTATAAATGTCATTTTTAGTCATCAATGACATACTGGAGGACCTAGATTATAATGTGCTGTCTGAGTCAAAGCTTTTCGTGTGTCCATTGTCAGGATTTCCGATTATGTCACCGCTCTACAAAAAGCCAGGAGCTGTCTCAAAAATGATGATAGCTGTTTACCAATGTAAGTGCTGGGAATCTCCTCTTGAATTGTCTATTAGAGCTTATCATGGTACCTATCAGAGCCCATTGGCAAGCAATGGAAAATTCTCAAAAAGAGGAGCTATTTGCCAAAGAAAACATCAATTTGCTATAAAATTCTCTGAACTTGTCCTGTGATTTACAGGTCAAGTAGGTCCTGAAGTATCCTTATCTGATTCAGGATATATCTGGCTCATTGAATTCACTAGGCCACAGAGAAACAATGGGTAGTCCCACCTTACCAGAGGCCCTGGGCCTTGTAGAGATTCTCCTCTTGCTCTGGGGCCCACCCACAACTGGGAGCCTTTTGGATCATTTGATGAATAATTCAGGGCTATATACCCCAAATAAGGAGCGTATCTCCAGTACAATACAAAGAGGTCCAGTAAGAATTCTGCATCTTTCTTAATGTTAAAATATTGTGCAAGGAGGCCTTCAGTACAGAAGGTTTAACCCAGCACACTGTGGCTTTGTTCAATTGTTCATATTCTAGAGAAGCATGAGCCATTACTAATATAGGTGTTTTCTTCCCACAGACTATCTAGGGTAGCTCTTGTTCTTAAAATGTTAAATTTAGATTTGCCATAAGGCCCCACATTCAATTCCTAGATAGACACCTGAGAGAAGTAACAATATAGATTCGTAGGCACAGGTTTATAGTAGCATTATTCATAATTGCCAAAATGCCCATTAGTGTGAATGGAATAAAAAATGTGGTATATCTGTGCAGTTTAGCAATAAAAAGAAATGAAGTACAGATGGTTGAGCCTTGAATAAAATCAATATTATGGTGAATGAAAGAAACCAGACACAGATGACCATATAGTGTGTGATTCCATTATATGACATAATCCAAATAGGCAAAACTAGAGAGACAGAAAGTAGATTTTTGTTGCCATAAGGACCGGGGGGTAGGAACAGGGAGTGACTGAACTAGTCATGAGACTTCTTTGTCAGATGATACAAATGTTCTAAAAATTTGATGGTGGTGATGGTTATACATTCTGAAAATTAATAAAAAATTATCAAATTGTACACGTAAAATGAGTGAATTTTATAGTATTTAAATTATACCTAAACTAATATGCTTTTACAAATCCATCCTACAAAGTAATTTCAGAAAAAATCTTATTAATTGAAGAATAAAAATAATCTTTATTCCACAATCATAAAAGGCACCAAAATAGAAAATACCAACACTCATTTTAGTTGCATTCATTGGGGGCTAACCAGGATTGATTACCTAATATTCTGAGAAACCATCCTGTATATTTAAGTTAGACGGAATTTAAATTGAAAAAAAAACTTATACAGGTGAAAGACAAGTTGGTAAGTCAGAGGGGAGAGTAAGGCAGCCCAGACACTAGTAGAAAGCCAACTTTAACTCTTTTCATAAGAGAAATAGGGGACGTGATGTACTGGGATCTGCAGTGCTGGGGGGCCTATAGTTACCACCAGAGAAGCCACCAGAGGCAGAGATAGAACGAGAGAATTTCCCTGGCTTTTCTCTTCCTCCCATCCTCCTGATTGGCTTGACTTGATTGGAAACCTAGGTACATAGAGCCCATCATCTTCCTTGCTACACACTACAGAGCAAAGCAAAGGCAGGAATGGATCTGAAACAGACACGCCCAGAACTGGCACATGGATATTTAAGTTATTTCATCACTCAAGTCCAACTTACCTTTTTATCCATCCTTCTCCTCATAACACTAAGTGCTCTCTAAACTCTGCCTGTTAACTGACACTTCTATCATAGTCTTTGCTTTAAGCCCATTTCACATCTTGCCTCATCCATTGCAGCTTTGTTTATTGCACTTCTACTTAGTAATTACATTCTCCTATAAAGCTACTGCCGAAAGTATATGCTCTATCATTCAGCTGACAAATAAAAATCACTTTTTTATTTTTAAAGTATCTTATGTTTATCTTCCTATGTTTATTGTAACTACCATGAAGACAAGGATTATGTCATACATACAAACATCCAGAATAACAAATATAATGTCCAGAAAAATACAATGGATTTTTTAGATCTGTGATTATAAAATGATGTGTTGTTTGTTTTTTCAGAATATGTCAGGGCTGAAATTAAAGGGACCTTGAACACATCACGGCAAGTTAACATTCATGGTTTTCTTTTTTCTTTTGTGCTTCTATTTGTTAATTTTAATGTGAATATATGCCCCACTAGGCAAGCTCCATTTCCAGTAGTACTAATATCATAAAGGCATAAAGCACTGTCCAAAGTGAATGTATATTTTCCTCCTTACCATGTATTTCATTCGTTGTACACAATGAGTAAAGTTAATCAGATGGAAAAAAAAGAGTCCTCTGAAGGGCACTTAATATATGATAGTATGACCTGGGTAAAGGGCCATAGAAACAATAGTGAAGTTCAATATCCAGGGAAGGGACTTTGGAACACATTCTTAAAAACCTATATATTTACTAATGCTGAGAAATTAGAGTGTTAATTACATTCACAAAGATATAGACATGGATATACTAGACTGCACCCACAGTCTACCCAGTACAATATTCACCTGTTAAGTGGGGTTCTAAAATGCAAGAGAGAGAGGCCTTAGCAGTTAGGATCCTCCATTTTCCTTTAGCGGAAAAGAGCTCTGCCATTTATAAATCAGCCCAAATGTTTCTGGCATCCATTATATATCCTACCAGGACATCACTTGTTGTAATGTGCTCTATATAAGTTTATTATCCATTGTTCAACATAGCATTCCTTTTACAAAGCAAAACAAACAATGCTCTGTCTGCAAAGATTCTGGGTTGCCAGATTCAGAAGATGCCAGTGCCACTTCTTCCATTCTTGGCTCATCTAGTCACTGTTTTCATTTGTCCTTTTTACAAGAGTTATTTGTAAATCAAAATGACACATTGCTCTTTCCTTTCAGATCTATTTTTATTTTGTTCTGATGGGCCAGCTGGTAATTTGAGCAGCAGCCGTCAGTTAAATAATGCAAAACATTAGACTGAAGACAAAAATGTTAGTTAAGTTTCCAACAAAGTATGTACTGAGTACTTATAACATTTTATAAGGTTTATAAATTTTGACTTAGAAACTATTTTCCAGAGTTATATACACTACTTTCTTGACTTAAACTGTTCTAATGTGGAAATAAGTGTTACACTGGGAAACACAATGAAAAGAACCACTTGTGAAAGGAAATCAAGCATTCACATGTAGCCAAGCAGAAAGAAGAAAAAATAGTCAAACCAATTAATGCAGTTGGCTAATGGTCTTCTTAATGAGTAATCTGGACAGCTGCACTGTTAGCTTGGGGATATAATCTAACATAGATTGGACTGAACTTAATTATCCCAAGTAATTCTAACATGCTGCAATTTATTCAAGATGATGTGGCCTTAGTCCCACACACTTAACTCTGGTTTTATATCCAATTGTACATTTGTAATGGCTTGTTGGGATTATGTCTAATAGTTAACACTATATCCATGAATAAGGTGGGCTAAAGCCTCTTTAAGGTGTGCATTTGTAGGTTTCGGCTGATCTACGTAAGTTATATTATAAGAATTGGTATGCCTCAGTTGACATAAAGGAGGAATTTATTAGTTGAGTTATTAGAATAAGTGTTAATATCATTTTAGATTTTAAAAAATATTTAGTCTCATGTGATGTGAATAGAATTATCTGCAATCATAAATAGAACGAAGCTCTAAATATAATTACACACCTCTGAGAACTTTTAAATCTTCTACTTCAGTTTCAATATGGAAGCTTCTCAAAATTTATCATGATATACTAGAATATAATTGTGTAGCAATCCTTTATCCAGAAAGTTCAAATGGAAATATTGCCTCTTTGCTGAATACAGAGATTGGTTAGGTAAGAGAAATACAGTTTAACTGAGAGAACTATGTGCTTACTCATTTATTTAAATTAATGTAATTGTTAGCTAACTAATTAGCTGGAAACAGGACTTGTTTTATTATTCATTAAATGTGAAAATTCTTCCCAAAATAAAGAACACAAGTGAAAAAAACGATCAAAAGCCTCTAAAAATACTTATAGAGTGCTGATAATATCTACTAATGTAACAGTAGTAATTTACTCTAAAAATAGTATGGTTAAGCAAAATGGAGAATTGGAAATAAATGGGTTCTACTGTTGATTAGTTGTTTAAAGGAAGATTGTTTTGATTGGAGGAAGCAGAGAGGAATGTATTGCATTCTATACTTATCTTCACAAAAATCATTGAATTAGCTTGTCAATGTTGACAGATGATTATAGTTTACGAATTTAAATGATCAGACTTTTGATTATACATTTACTTACTATTACTATGTAGCAATAGCACTAAAAATACACTTATCAATTAAAAATTTAAGAGTTTATAACATTAGGATATCTATCGATTATTAAGCATTCATTAAATTGTTAGGCATCTTAACAGAAAAAAAAGACAAAAAAAACATACCATTTTATATTTTCATTCTGTGGAAAAAGAGTTTATGAATACTAATTGTGTTGGGAATTTTCTTTCAACTTATATGGGGAGGGCAAAAGTGGGTTTACAGTTATTACACAAATAATATTTATTAATTATTATATTATTTATTTGTATTATTTCCATACAAAAAACTAAATGTGCTTTTCCCTATTCTGTATTAAGTCCCAGAAAATTTTGTATTATATCATATTACCAAATTATAGAACTAATTATTTCACATGAACATAAAAGCGACTGTATTTTTCAAACAGCAAAAGCAGTGAGTAGTGAGTTTGAAATAAGATCAGCCATTTTTATGATTTATCAAAATATACAAAATAACTACATTTTATAATGTAGAAGGATGGTCATTCTTTCTTTAGACCCAAATCCTTGCTTAATTTAAAAACTTAGCCTATGATCCATGGATTTAGGTGTGTCATAAAATATTTTGTAAAGTGCACATATTATTCACTAAAACAGATTTTTTTTTCTGTTTTCTGTGAATTAGGTAAAACTTTGAATACCTGAAAACTTTCTTTAAATTTTAAATAAAGAAATATTTTCATAAGCTTTAGAAACTTAAATAGTAGACACAAAATACAAGTTGTGTCAGAATACAAGTTAACAATCAATATTAATAATTTTAAGAATGGTTCAGACTCATGAATTAAAATGTATCATATTAGTTTCCTATGTACAACCAATAACAAAACAAAATTTAATTGAGCATGGGATAAAGGAAAACTTGAGAAAAAAGTGAAGCCATCCATGGATTATGTGTGTACCGTTGTGTAACCACTAACACAGTCAAGACGGGGAATAGTTCCATCACTTCAAAGAAGTTCCCTACACTCCCTTATAGTCACCAGCCCTAACTGCTGACCACTGGCAACTGCTGATCACTTTTCTTTTGCTCTAATTTTGTCTTTTTTCAGAATTTTGTGTAACTAAAATGTCACATGGTACATAGTTTCTTGAGTTTTTTGGTTGAGTTCGGATTTTCACACTTAGCCTTATGCTTTTGCTCCATGTGTTTCCATGTATCTGACACCTGTACCCTTCAGACCTGAGTAGTGTTCTACCGCATGGATGCCCTGCAACTTGTTCTTTCATTAATCAGCTGATGGACACTTTGGTTATTTACAGTTTCTGGTAATTTTGAATAAGTCTGCTATAAACAATTCCATAAAACTTTTTGTGTGGACACGTATCTTCATTTGTGTGGTAGTGGGATTGCTGGGTGATATGTTAATGGTATGCTAATTGTATAAGAAGCTGTTTTCCAAAACAGTTGAATCAGTTTGCATTCCATGATCTTGGATGATGGCTCCATTTGGAATCCTCACAGACAGTTGAAACTTTCTTTTTTGTAAGCCATTCTAATTGCAGTGTTATGCTATCTCTTGGAGTTTAATTTGAATTTCCCTAGTGCCTAATGATGTTAAGCATCTTTCCGTGAGGTTATTTGGCATCTATATCTCTTTAGGACATATCCATACAAATATTTTGCTTTTTTTAAATATGATTTTTCTGTTTGTATTGAGTTGTTAAGATGTTCTGGGTAATTTACATATCTTTGTTTTTAAAATATTTTTTCCTAACATATACATTTTCATTTTCTGAAGTTTCTCTCAAAAACAAATATCTTTATATAGTTTACAAAAAGCATGAGCCGTAAAAGAAAACTGGATAAATTGAACATATGTTCACAATACTAAAATGTCTTAATTGCTCTCTCTTTCTAGACAGCCTTAAAACCAGGTAGTGAACATTCTAAATTTTGTTCTTTTCAAAATTGTTCTGGCCATATCAATTCCAGTGTATTTTTTAATATTAAATTTAAAATTAGCTCATTAATTTTTTTAAAAAGTCAAATTTTGCTAAGGATTATGCTGACTCTAAGTGTCAACTGGCGGTAGATTTGACATCTTAATAATACTGAGTGTTCCAATCCATGAACATGTTATATGTTAGAAAAGTCAAGAGGAAATGGTATGTATTGTATTCCCGCACTTTTACTTGCCATGTTCTTTCTCCCCTCTGTTGCTTTTAATATATCTTTTGTCTGTAGAGAGCGATTTTTAAACGTTCTGTTAGGACAAGTATGCCAGTGAAAATTTGCTTAGTTCTTTTTTCAGTTAATTATGTTTTGATTTCCTTTTCTTGCTGGGGTACAATTTTTAAGGATACAGAATCCTTCATTGAAAACTTTTTCTTATTGCATTTGAAGTGTTGTAGTACTTCCTTTTGTCCCTCATGACTTCTGAATAGAAATCTAGGCATTAATTCTTTTTTTTTTTTCACCTGTTGGTCAGGAATTATTTCTCTTACTGCTTTCAAGACCCGTGGACATGAACTAAGCGGGATGCTGGGGGGAATGTGGGGGGGGGGGTGGAGGGGAAAAAAGGAGAGAAAAAAATGGTATAACCATAATAGCATAATCAATAAAATATACTTTAAAAATTATTTTCTTAGGTGTCAGAAATTCGAGAATGTGTCTTGTGGCAATTGTTGTGTTATCCTAATATATTACTCACCTTTATATATATTGTTTTTCATTATGGTTTCTTTTTTTTATTTTATTTTATTTTTTTTAATTTATTTACTTTTTAAATACATTTGTCTCTGCCTCCCCCTCACCTCTTTCTCTTGCCCCCTCCCACCTTCCCTCCCTCAGCTCTTCCCCTTTGGTTTTGTCCATGAGTCCTTGCTATATGTTCCTTGACTTTCCTCTTCCCTTCCCTTTCCCTAACCCCCCTTCCCTCTTGTCTCTGTTGATTTCTTTTCCTTTCAGTGTTGCTGGTCATATTTTCCTTGCATCTTTGCATTGTTGGTTAGGTTCCGCTTATAGGTGAGATCATATGGTATTTGTCTCTCTCCCCCTGGCTTATTTCGCTTAGCATGATGCTCTCCAGTTCCATCCATGCTGTCGCAAAGTTTAGTACTTCTTTTTTTCTTTCTGCTGCGTAGTATTCCATTGTGTATATGTACCATAATTTTTTGATCCAATCTACCAAGGAAGTTTTCATTCATTATTATTTCAAGTACTTTTCAGCCCCACCAACTTTTTTCTTTTCTTATGGCATTCCAGGGACATTAATGGTAAACATTTTGTCATAGTCATACAAGACCCTGAGGTTGGATTATTTATTTATTCTTAGTCTATTTTCTGTATGTTTTATAGATTAGGTCATTTCTACTTTTCAGTCATCTAGTTCACTGATTCTTTTTCTATTTTCCTACCTTCTGCAATTAAGCCTGTCCACTGAGATTTCTACTGGGTAATTGTATACTTCAGTTCTAAAATCTTTATTAGGCTCTTTATTTTTTATTTCTTTATGAGACTTTATAATTCTCATTTGTTTCAAACTTTTATAATTGTTCATTTTTAAGATGGCTGCCTTAAAATTTTGTCTAATAATTATAACATCTGTGTTATAATTATTGACTACCAATACCTTGGTATTGTCAATTTTAATAGTTTTTAAAACACTTTTTGTTTGAGTTCTTCCTAGTTCTATTAAAATGGGTAATTTTCTATCAAAACCTGGACATTCTGGGTGTTTTATGAGAGTCTGGATCTTATTTAAACCTTCTGTTTTAGCTGGCTTCTTTTGACACTGCTCTGGCAGAGGAAGGAGAGGTAACCCCACTACAAACAAGTACTGCTTGAATTCCAGGCTCTCTAAAGAGGTCTGTTGAGACCTGAGATGGTAGCTCCCTGTTACTGCTATGGGGGACTCTGGTTCCATAATGGTTTCCATTTTCACCACTACCATGCATGCTGACTTATATCTCACCCAGGAAAAATGATACTCCTGGCTTCCTACTCAGCATTCTTTGACACCACCTTGGCTGTGGAATTGGGATACCTGGTTATAACCTGGAGAGGGTAGAAGTGTAGGCTCCCTACCTGGCCTTTGTTGGTGTGGGTAATCAGGAGTCTATGACATTTTCTGTGATGCTTGGCTGGAGTAGAATGGTTATTATCTAAATTTTCTATCTTGAAAATATTCCTGCCCCCTTTTCCTGCAGGGGGGGGTGCTGAAAAGTAGATTTATCTTGGGACTTTTTTTGTCAGTTTTTTTTTTTTTTCAGCTTTAACTCTGGAATATAGAGGCAAAAACAACACCGGGCACTCACCTGTGTTCCATTGTCATTTCTTGTGTCTTGAACCACTAACCAGTGCACCTTCTCTTCTACTTTGAGAGTCTCACGGTTGGCTGGTTACAGTCCAGAAGTTAGTTCTACAAAGTGAAAAGAGTAGAAGATGTATGTCTTTTTCATCTTCCTAGTAGAGGTTCTTAGGGTTTATTTTTAATGAGTTTAATTGAACCAATTTTTAATGTTGGGATATTGCTCCTATTTCTCCTATATATATTTATGTCCATTTACATAGACAATTTATCCAAAGAAAGATTCAAAATACAACATGACAGAAAATGTCTACCTAGTAGGAACTTCTTCCATAGTGAAATCTCTATTCAGTTTTGTTATAATTACTATTATTTTTAAAAGGATAAAGCGTTTTTATAAACTCTTTAATGGTCTGAATTATTTTCTTTAACCTGGTCATTTTATTCTTAACACAAAAATTAATTCTTATTTTTGTGTCTAATGGTGTTATTAAAAATTGAAGTAAATTTATTACTAAGTATGACTAATCTTCAGCCATTTCATATCATCTGATACTGAATGGTTGTAGAAATCATAGTTGGACTATAGTATATATCCTGTATTTACTGATTCTTCAATATGCCATAGAAACTACATTGTACCATAACTCCCTATAGCCATTTATAGAAAAATATTTAATTATTAGTAATCAATGTAAATATATATACACATATATGTAGTTCAGTAAAGTACAGTTTTATTAACATAATTTTTATCCCAAAATAACAACAAAAAAATTGAAGCCAAAGATTTGTTTGCGATGGTGTCCTCAATTCCCTTAATCCATTTGCTTTAGCTGTGACAAGAAATAACATATTAGCATCATCCAGAATTGTAACATTCTCTTGAGCAAATGTTAGATCCATGTGAAAAAAATATAAAAGCCTTTTAGGTACAATAAAAATGTATTCTGGGTATTGTTTGCAATCTCACCATGTGCCCTGGCTCCGTGCAGTTGAACTTTTAATGTTATTTCCAATTTCTGGACCTAATATTTATGACTTGAATTACCAGATACTTGCAACTGAACTATTGGTGCTGACTTTACCATATCATTCTAATCCTTTGGTGGATGTGTCTTTGAACATGCTTCTGTCTTTTTATTGACAAAGCTCTAAACACTGCTCAGTGTAGATCCATATATGATCATGTAGTTATTTGAGCTCTAAATTTCCCACCTTTCTACTTTTCCACTTTATGACCATCTGCTATGTATCTACTAACCCCCTACTATTGGAACCATGGATCTTTATCCTCCTGGGTTGAAGTTCTGTTTTCCAATGACCCCAGAGCCTAGCACAATTAAGAGAGAAAGAGAGAGAGAGAGAGAGTATTCATCATATTGGCTTTGATTTTTCACTCTCTGAAATGTTAGGCATAAAAATGAGATAATTCTTTGAATAAATTGAATAACATAGGAAAAAATCACTGAGTAAAATACAACTCGTACAAACCATACCAACTGTTTCCCCCTACTTTTGTAATTAGTGATTAATTGCCTGTTATTCTCTGCTTCTATATGAACAGTATTGTATGTAACTCATTAATTAGTAAACATTAGAGTTATGGACAGTTAGGCCGAAGAATCTTCACATAGTCGTCATTTTACAAATGATTTGCTTTCAGAAAAGAAATGGTTATTTTCAGAAATCAAGATAGCAACCGAAACTGGAGGTTGTTCATTCGTATTATAAGATCTTTAATTTGAGGCTTTGAAAATCTCTCTCTCTGTTATAACTTCACAGGTGATGACTACATACAAATGGTACTTCTAGTCACCCAGAGACACCTTTCATTTAGTGAGATCTAAGTTCCTCCCTCACACACGGCTGCGTGACAGCATTCCCTGTCAGATGCGATTGTACCAAACGTCAACAAGTGCCTGTGCTCCTGGGAAACACTCCTCGACCCACCTTCCCTGTGATTATCCTCCTCTAGTTCCTTGTAAAAGCTATTTAGCTCTTACCTACCCTTCATTATCTCCTAGAGACAAAGCCAGTGGAACTAATTTTCATTTGTCTTCATCTCATCCTTCTGGGATTAGACAAACTATGGTGTTTTACCACTAGCTATTTTTAATATTAAGGTAATTAATAATGTCATTTTTTTTTGAGTAATGAGGTATAACTATGGTAGTTGAAATAGTTCTCACTTTCTCGGAAATATTAATTTGGACAGCTGGGCTTCTGCTTTGAAAGTTTTTGTGTGTGTGTTTTTTTTCTGGTTTAGAAGTTGATCCCAAATTTCTTCCAAATTCTTTTTATCAACCCACCAAATAATAACCCAATTTCATTAATGTAATCTCTTTTCTCTTGGTTGGTATACATATGTCTGCAGCATTTTTTTTTTTCAGACCACTATAAAGGATGTTTTTGTAAGAGGAAGTGCTTCTGTATTGGGCATATTTAAATATGCTTATTTTAAGAAAAATATCCAATTTATATGTGGTAATTACATAATAGATGTACTTTTTAGTTAAAATGATTACTATATAAGACACTGTTAAAATGACTAGTTAAAATACTTTCACTAATAGCTTGATTGATTCCAGCAAAGTTTCTGGAAATTCCATAGTGTATAAATAAATAAATACAGATCTTCATGTATTAATAGAGATATATAAGTTCACTGAAATAAGATAAAATTATATTTTTAGTGTTAGCTAAGTAAATATGAATTGAACTAAAAATATGTGATAAGTCAAATTATGGATTCAGCCTCTTATTTTTCACATTTAAGTGTAGTAATTAATGCCTAATCATAGAATAAATATTTCTTATTATAGAATAAACATCAGGTTTTGATGTTTAGATTGGCAGAAACAGCGGGGTAATTTTGGGTTATGGAGTTTGGAAACAATATGTGTTACTCATTTTTAGGTAGATAAATCTTCTTAGGTTGATAGTTGGTAAGGCAAACTATGTGTTAGTGGTTCTGGCAAAGCCAACTGAAATGTTTTACAATAGGAAAATGCTTAAACTAACTTCAGTATATACCTACCAAAGACTACTACTAACCAGCAAAGGAAGGGAATGAACTATCAATAAGCCTAACAACATGGATAAATCTCAAGATATTACAGGGTTTGAAAAAAGGTGACATGACATAAAATTCTATTTAATTAACACTCTTGAAATGGCAAAATAGATATGGAGAACAATTTCTTAGTCACCTGGGTTTAGAAATGGTGAGGGAAGAAGTTGGGTGTGACCATAAAGAGGTAATGCTTGAGAGAGAAAATAGTTCTGTACTTTGATTATGAGGCTTACGTAAATCTATTCATGTGACAAATTGTAAGCTGTATCAATTTTCTAGTTTTTGATATTGCACTGTAGTTAGGTAAGATGCAATCATTGGGAGAAACAGGGTAAAAGGTGCATGGTATCTTTCTGTACTATCCCCTCAACTTCCTGTGAATTATTTTACATTTAAATTTCATAATTTAGCCAGTCAAATCAAGTAATTTTTTAAAAAAATTTTCATTGTATTTTTTCTATTACCCTTTAACCCTCTTATACCTCCCTCCCCCTTGCAATCACCTCACTGTTGTTCATGTCCACGAGTCTTTCTTCCTCTTTGCTCAATCCCTCCACCCTAACTGCCCCCCACCATAGCTGCCATCCTGCTCTTCATCTACGAGTCTGTCTCTATGTTGCTGTTAGTTCAGTTTGTTCATTAGATTCCACAAAAAGGGAAATTGTATGGTGTTTGTATTTTTCTGACTGCCTTATTTCACTTAGCATAATATTCTCCAGGTCAATCTATGCTGTTACCAAGGGTAAAATTTTCTTCTTTTTCACAGCTGAGTAGAATTCCATTGTGTAAATGTCCCATTGTTGTTTTACCCACTGGTATACTGATGTACACTCGGGCTGCTTCTGTATCTTGGAGACTAAATGTTTCAGTGAACATAAGGATGCTTATGTTCTTTCGAATTAATGTTTTGGTTTAATATATTTCCATGCATTTTTCTTTGCCAGAATCGATGATTAAGAAATATCTGGATTTGTTTCTTCTTTTTCAGGGGACACATCAAGTAATTTTAAAAAATACATCATAAATAAGTTGAGACTATTTTCATGTTTTTTGATATGTATTTATTTCATCCATATTCACTTCTTTGAAGTTTTTTATTTTTTCCTTACAGAGACATAAATTTGAAGCCATCATTATTTTACATATTCTAACAAATACCCTATTTGTATCAATAAACTCCCTTTTGGGACCCTCTGTTTCCTAATTTTTATTGGACTGATTATTCCTTTGCCTGTAGAATTGTTGATTCTGTCTCTTCAATGTTTTCTTTATTCCATCAAATGTTTTTGCATACAATTTATTTATTCCTCTTTGTAGTTCACTTTCTCATTTAATGAAATATGTTCAATTTATTTCTAAGATAGATTGTGGGAGAAAAAGTTAAGGAGACATAACATGTGAAAAAATGCTTTCATTCTGCCCTAATTATGATTGATTCAACATTTTGGGGTCTATAATTAGTCTGCATTATTCATATTTATCCTCTAAATTTTGAAGGCTTTATTCTGTTATCACCTAATACTTAGACTTGCTGATGAGATTTCTGAACTTTATCTCATTGTTATTTCTTTGTATAACACCTGCTTCTTTTTTTCTTTTTCTCTGAATGTGTTTCAAGCCTTTTTTAATGGTTTATATTATGGAATTTCACTTGACGTGAGGCTTGGTCTTTTCTAATTCATATTGTGTAGCATCCAGTAGATCATCAATTTATTATTTGATAATATCCTCTACTCTGGGTTCTCTGTTCCCTTCTTCTATCAGTACTAATTGTCAGTTGACCATCACATTATACCCAAGACATTGGTCTGTCCTTGAATTTTCAGAGCAATGCCTAAAATTATTTCTTATTAACCTTTCACTCTACCTAGTCAGTATTTTAATTTGCCTATCATATTTATAATTTTCCCTGAATTTTCCTTTTAAAAATCTTCATATGTTGGTTTATAGCTTCACTAATATTGACCTAAATACCTATGAATGTACTGGTTAGATTGTGTTCACCATTATTGAAGTTATCTTTTTCTTCCTGAAATACTTTTTTACCAGGAGACATTTACATCCTACTTTACCTTATTCTATCTTTGAAACAATAGACTTTACTTGAATAAGTACTTAATTATTAAAAACCCATCTATATTTTAGAGTGAAGCAGAGACACCTCTCTGAGAGACTTCTATATGTACAGTTTTTTTTTATTTCAAGGAACTGGGTGTTATACTTTTAGAATTCATGTTGCCAAGAATTATGAGGTTTTCCTCTAATGTAATGGTGAATTAATATTTTGTGCTGCCATAATTAATATATCCACCAACTTAACGGCTTAAAACAACAGGAATGCATTCTCTCACAGTTCTAGATGACAGGTGTCCAAGATCAAGGTGTTGGTAGGATCAAACTGCCTCCAAAGCCTAATGAGGAGAACCATTCCTTTCCTCTTCCAGATTCTGATATCTCCAGGCAATTTGTGGCATTTCTTGGTTTGGAGATGTGTAATTCCAACCTCTTCCTCCATTTCTCGTCTGTGTCTGTGTCTTTTCTTCTTATAAGGATACTTTTCTTCAGGTTTTAAAGCCGACCCAGAAAATTAAAGTTGATCTAATCTTGAGATAATTAAATCTGCAAAAGCCCTTCCTCCAAATAAGGACAGTTTCTCAGTAGGCATACCTCTGGGGCCTACCATTCAACCTACTATAAAAAAAAAAATGCACTAATCCCCCCAAGACAATTTAATTAAATTAAATTAAAATAGTTATATTTTCTCCTTTTCCTATGGAGAACAGCTCAATTACCAATCTGAGCCTTGGTGAGAAAGATTCTTGTTATCATGGTTTAAGCAAGAAGAGTGGAGTGGTTGACAGTTCAGATAAATACTTCCATTTATCTCAGGCTTCTCAGACTCTCCTCTCAATAACACTTTGAGTTGCATTTGCCATCCCACCCTTGAGCCTGAAGCACCTCATGTACTCCGCATGTGGGTCAGTGTTCTTGCCAGCACTTCCACTCAGGTACATTGCGTAACTGCCTCTTTCTTCCCTGTGATCATCCATCTGTAGTCCTCCAACTATGTTCTCTTCTACAGAAAAATTTCAAAATCTGAGGTTTACCAATCTCTCCCATTTGCTTATTGAAGAAGAATTGTAATACTTAAAAATGCATAAATGGTTATTTGTATGGAATATCAGAAGAGAGAAAAGTATGCTTATTTTGTTTATTATGTATCTACTTTCCTCTCTTGATGTCCGTCTCCATGAAATACACATAAAATTCACAGTTCCCATTATCATTTGAAGAATAAATGCTATAAGGCACATGGAAGGCAGTCTATGTGGTAGGAACTGTTCACCAGATATAAGCTATTATAGAACAGAAGTATCTATGCAGGTAAAGAATTAGTAAATAACTTGAAAATTTATTAAATTAATATATTCACTTAGGCTTAACAGATAATTTATTTTACTTAACTAAAAATGTAGATATTCATTATCAAAGACCATTTTGTTTCATTCACTTGCTACTGAGCCATATAAATGCAAGAGTTATCTCTTTTTAATCCCAACACAATGTAACAATTTCCTTGAACTTGGCAAACTAGAATTTGTCATTTCTTATTCCCCCAAATTTGAAGGACATATACATTAATACATGAATATAATTTGTGCAGTTCTTCTCTTTTTATTTATTTTTATGTTTATTTATTTATTTATTTTAAAAATTAATTAATTTATTTTTTCAAATACATTTGTCTCTGCCTATCCCCCACCACTTTCCCTTGCCCTCTCTCTCCCTCCCTCCCTCCCTCCCTCCCTCAACTCTTCCCCTTTGATTTTGTCCATGAGTCGTTGCTATATGTTCCTTAACTTTCTCCTTCCCTTCCTTTTCCCCCGCCCCTGCCTCCCTCCTTCCCTCTTGTCTCTGTTGGTTTCTTTTCCTTTCAGTGTTGCTGGTCTTATTTTCCTTGCATCTTTGTATTGTTGGTTAGGTTCCACTTATAGGTGAGATTATATGGTATTGGTCTTTCGCCCCCTGGCTTATTTCGCTAAACATAATGCTCTTGAGGTCCATCCATGCTCTCCCAAAGTTTAGTAGTTCTTTTTTTCTTTCTGCTGCGTAGTATTCCATTGTGTAAATGTACCATAATTTTTTGATCCAATCATCTACTGATGGGCATTTAGGTTGCTTCCAACACTTGTTGGGATTCATCCCAGGGATGCAGGGATGGTTCAATATACGCAAGTCAATAAACGTAATATATCACATAAATAAAAGAAAAGACAAAAACCACATGATCATCTTGATAAATGCAGAAAAAACATTCGATAAGATACACCACCCATTTATGATCAAAACACTCAACAACATCGGAATAAGTGGGGCATTCCTCAACATAATAAAGACTATATATGAAAAACCTACAGCCAACATCATACTCAACGGGCAAAAACTAAAAGCTTTCCCAATAAGATCGGGAACACAATACGGATGTCCGCTGTCACCGCTTCTTTTCAACATCGTATTGGAAGTCCTAGCCACAGCAGTCAGACAAGAAAAAGAAATAAAAGGCATCCAAATATGAAAGGAGGAAGTAAAGTTATCATTGTTTGCAGATGACATGATAGTGTACATAGAAAACCCTGTAGACTCTACCAAAAAACTCCTCAACCTAATAAGTGAATTGGGCAAAACAGCAGGATACAAAGTCAATATTCAGAAATCAAAGGCATTTTTGTACACCAGCAATGAAATAGAAGAAGAAGAAATCAGAAAAAAAAATCTTCTCTTTTTAAATTTCCATGAATTAATCAGTTCAAAGAGAAAGTATTTGTGCAGATCATAGTGCTTGATGCTTAAAAATTTATGACTAAAGCTGGCTTTTGAAAGACAGTCATAATTTAGTTTTATGCTTGAATAAATTATATGGCATTCAAGAAACATTGTTTATCACTTTAGAAATTAGGCAACTCAAGTTCCCCCTCAGGAAAAGAAAAAGTTGATTTTCTGTTTACCAAAGTTAATTAAAGTGCCAAGTTATAATTTCCTACCTCTTTGCTATACAAGACATTACTTTAATTCTGAGTCTATAGTGGTTGTGCCAGAGCAATGAGTAATTAATATCTTTTATTAACTTGTAGATTTTGAACTACTGGTCTTTTGATAGATGAGAATGTGTTTTGTTTTATTTTTTATTCCTGATGATAAAACAGTCTGTAACACACAGTAAGTACTCAATATATATATATATATCTACTATAATAGCAATCTTACTGTTTTTTACAGTCAAAAATAAAATCAGTTAATAACAATACAAATACATTTTCCATTGTATTCATAAAATCAACATAAAGCTTTGGGAATGCATTTTTTCCACATTGAAATATTTGGAATTATTCTTAATGCTATAGAGGTACAATTAAAGTATTTAACCATGAAGAATTCAGTTGCAAAATAGTACATATTCTATGACTCCATGTATGTGAAATGTCTAGAAGAGGTAAATCTTTAGAAACAGAAAGTAGTGATTGCCTAGAGCTGTGAGAAGTGAATATGGGAAATGACTGCCAATGGGTACAGGGTTCCTTTGAGGGGTGACAAAAATGAGCAATTAGCAATAAATGTTAAAGTAGACTTCTTTGTCTTGATTCCTGATCTTAGAGATACATCATTTAGTCTTTTGTGATAATTACATTGTAATTTATGTACATGAGCATGTAAAGCACATAACACAGAGATACATTGTTCATAGGTATGTTTAAACTGTTTGAAAACATTTTATTTTTGCAGTGATTTGATCTTGAAAGAGGTGAATTTTGTCAACTAATTTTATTGCTATTGAATGTCATATATATTTTGTTAATTTTGATATCATATTTAAAAATATTTCAGTTTCTTAATAGATGAAAAGCATATATTGACTTCCAAATGTTAAACTAACCTTGCATCTTGAGATATAAAACATTGGGTTATGTTATATTATACTTTTATAGTTTATTATATTCTTTGCTAATAGATATTTTCCTAAAAATTTTTGCATTTTAATTCCTGAAGTCTATTAAGTCTGTAGCTATTTTTCTCTTCCCTTATAATTAATTTATCTAGTTTTGGTATTTAGGGAATATTAACCAATAAAGTGCAGTAAGAAATGTTCTCCTATTTTCAGGAATATGATATGTAAAATTGGTATTGTTTCTTCCTTAAGTATTTTTAAATTCACTAGTGAAATAAACTGAAGGTTTTTAATTACAAATTCAGTTCAAATTCAGGTTAACTAATTCTTCTTGAGTGAGCTATGCTAATTTGCACCTCAAGAATGTGCAAATCTCATCTTAAGTCATCAAATTTATTGGCATAAAGTCATTCATAATTTTTTTAACATTTTAATGCTTGTAGGATCTGTTGTTATGCCCTTTTTTTCACTCTTGATATTGCTAACTCTGACTTCTGCTTTCTTTTTATTGTATCATTACAATATATTTGGGTCAGTGTTCTGTGCATTACAATGAATGAATAATCAGCTCTTATTTGATGGAGTAGATCATGCATGTGAATTAGATCTCATTTGCAATGTTGAGTCTTCTTTCTCCTTAATAACTTTCTGTAAACTTGTTCCGTCATTTATTGTATTTATAGATTTGGCTATTTCTTCCTTCAATTTTACCAGCTCTTGCTTCATATATTTTAAAGATCATAATTAGGCACATGGACATTTAAGATTATTATATCTCCTCAAATAATCAACTTCTTTATTGCCATGAAATAACCTAGTTCATCTTTATAAAAGGAAAATTAATTTGGGTAATAAGGCAAATAAAGATAAACACAAAAACAACAAATATGGTTAAACCACAAGCATAATTTCAGATAAAACTGTAGCCTTAAATGTTCAAATTCTGACAATAAGCTGATAATAGCAAGACATGAGAAAGACTGCTAATTCACTATGAAAATAAAAAATAATTTCATTAATATACTTTATTAATAACATGACCTTCTATTTTTGGTATTAAATTATTAAATAGTCCCCAGCAACAAGAAAAGGAATGGCAGAGAGCAGATGGAAAAAGCAGAGAAAGAAAACCTGTAATTAAGATCTAGAATGTAAAAATATTCTTGGATATGAAAAGGTTCAAGCCCCAAACTTTGGTTTCTATTTTATTTTTATCCACACATATATGCTTTGAGTCTATTTGGTGCTGAAGGAATCTGTTGTATGATAAAAGCAGAAGTTAATAAAGGCTTGTTTTTTAAGTTAAAATCTCTGTTTTCTTAGTAGAAAGCATAGAGGTAAATATGCTATTTTTCTTTGTCCTTCCAAAAATAGTATGAATTGCAGTTGTTTTAAGGAAAATCTCATTGACAGATTTTCTTTATCCCTTTCTCTATATTATAATGCAAAAAAAATAGTTAGGTAAAATCTTAATCAGATTGGTAGTACACATAAAAAATAAATAAAAAACTCTCACAAAACATTTTAGATATGTATCCATTGACCTCTATAAATTCAACTTAATATCAAATTGATATTCAAATTTGGTAAGTCTTGCTGATTCTTCAAGTTCATATGAAGAAATAATTTTCAAATGATTGAACTTTAAAACAGTTATTTTCTATATAGATCACAATAAGCACATAGAAATGAATTCCTCCTCAATTTGTATAGAATGCTTTCATCCACTCATCTAATGGCTCGGTTAGATAAAAAAATAAAAACAATCAACTGTTTTATTGTAGCAATTCTAAGGTATAAGCATAGTCATAAATTCAGCAAAACAATCATTTATGAGATAATTATAATCATTTTACAAAACATAACATAACTTTGCACTACATTAAGTAAATAATTGAAAATCCTCATTTGCGAAATTTGTTATGGTTTGTGATTATAACAACAGTTTATGACATAGTTGTTGCCATTATTTTTTAATAGCTAAAATTATTCCACTTAAACTCTCATTATTTTTTATTGCAAAACATCTTTATCATAGAAAATGTGCAGAAATAATCATTTTAAATTGCTGATCAAGTAATTTTCAAACATTGTAATTTTACCATTGTCACTACAATCAAGCCTAGAAATTTCTTTCTTGGTTAGATACAGTGTTCTAGATATTCTATTTTGATTATTAAAGTAGTTTTACACTAATAATTTAGTTTTTGCTTTCTTAAATGCATCCCCCTTGTCCTAGCTTCCTTTTTCTCATGAGGCATTTCCTTTTTCATTATTTAAGACAATTTTTGTTCTGTTGGGTGTGTTTTAAATTGTGTAAAAGCTAATATACCATGAATATCTTATTAATACTAATTAGAGTATCTCCATAATTACTCAATTTAATTCAGTTAAAGACCTTTCTGTATTTTGGTCTCTATGTACCTAATACTCCCATCTTTAATGTATACAGAATAGATAACATTTCTGATATCATACTGGGTGTTTTAACGTAGAATTTAATTCTCAGAAATGTATCATGAATATATTATTTGTTTGTAATATTTTTACATTGACAAAGATTAGTATATTATATTAAACTGTAATATGCATAAAACACAGACAATCTTTAGAAAGTTTATGTAACTATGTGATTTAAACAGAAGAAAATCAGCATTTCAAGTTAAACCATTGGTGTTGATTCTTGGTAGAATCAAGATAATTCATGTATAGTTTATTTTATTTCTCTATTTTACTTTATATATGTCTAAACCAGAGATTAGTGGGAGTTTTGTTTTTGTTTTTGTTTTTTCCTGTAAAGGAGACATAATATTTTAGACTCTGGGAGCCATATATCATCCTTGTCATATTATAAAAAAGTAAATATTTTTAAAACAAATTTCTTTAAATTAAAAAACATCTTCTATATATAGCTATAGAAAATTAGTTTATATGGTTTGACCCATGAGGAGTAGCTTTGCCAAAATCTGGTCTAAACATTGCAAGAATAGCTAAATTAATTTTACTTACTCTACGTGCTTGGCATTCAGATATTTCTCAAGTAGAGAAAACAGAACCATTACATTACACTAAGTCCTCTCTGCTATGGGTAGGGTCAACCCATGGGTAGAATTCACTGTTGAAACACCAATTGAAATAAATATATATACAAAATGTATTCTTTATATTTTTACACAGTAAATATATATACACATATACACTCTCTGCAGTAAGCAGAATATAGGGCTATGGCAACATTTCTATGTGAGTCACTTGAATATTAAGATTTGTGCAACAAAAATCAATAGCTTAATTAGTGAAAATGGAAGGTGGAAGAGATAGAGAGTAAGCAAAAGGAAGAGGAAGAGAAGGAGGAAAAAGAAAAACAAAGAGAGGGATGAAGGGAGGGAGAGAGGGAGAAAAGGGGAGAGAGAAAAGATTAGTAAAAATAATAAAAATAGTAAGGCACAATTATTAAATTTTGCATCAACAAAGATACAAATAATGGGTGAATTATAAACTGCACATACCAGGAAAGTTTTCATGAAATGAGTAAACTTCATTCAGGCCTTGCAAAAAGAACACCATAAGAGCATTAACTTGTAAATGGAAATTGGAAAGTGTTTCAGGTAAAAGGGCAAGGAGAAACTGGTATAGAGAAAATGTGTGTGGCAGAAACACAGGATGATGACAAAGAAGCCTAACAGGTCACATTAACCTATACCAACACAGAACTTGGCAGAGACTGCCAATACTGGAGTTATTATTTGAAAAAGGAAATGTATTTTATTGGAAGCTCAGCAAACTTTACCCAGTGTATAAATGTGCAGCAAAATCAAAAGACACAGCTTTACAGAAAAAAATAATTTGGATTACAATGTCAAAGTTGTAATTTATTGATTTCCTACAAGTTTATTATTGCTTGTTTTTTTGTTTGCTTTGCTTTTCAAATGCTTCAGACCTCAAAAAGTATCTTACTCCTGGCGAATATTTGATTTTGGAGATGGGAGGAGGAACGGGAAGGCCTGATCATAGGCTCTTGGGAATATTCTTCAAGCCTCTTTTTTTTTTTTTCCAAAGTTTAAATATATAATAAGATTAACTTTTATTTTTTTAATTTTTTTATTTTTTTAATTTTTATTTTTTTTCAAAACTTGTTCTTTTTTTAAATTTTATTTTAATTTATTTTTTCAAATACATTTGTCTCTGCCTACCCCCCAACCACTTTCCCTTGCCCCCTCCCTCCCTCCCTCCCTCAGCTCTTCCTCTTTGGTTTTGTCCATGAGTCCTTGCTATATGTTCCTTGACTTTCCTCTTCCTTTCCTTTTCCCCGCCCCCCGCCTTCCCTCTTGTCTCTGTTGATTTCTTTTCCTTTCAGTGTTGCTGGTCTTATTTTCCTTGCATCTTTGTATTGTAGGTTAGGTTCCACTTATAGGTGAGATCATATGGTATTTGTCTTTTGCCCCCTGGCTTATTTCACTTAGCATAATGCTCTCCAGTTCCATCCATGCTGTTGCAAAGTTTAGTAGTACTTTTTTTCTTTCTGCTGCATAGTATTCCATTGTGTATATGCACCATAACTTTTGGATCCAATCATCTTCAAGCCTCTTATCTCCGAACTTCCAGAATCTAAGAGAACAAATCATATACTTAATTTTTGATGTGGGATTATAGGAATCAGAATCAGATTCTTTAACCATGGTTATCTATGAGGAAGGTCTCAAATATCCGTGCATCACCTATGTGGAAAACTATTTATATCATGAAAAAAATTTTCATACAAGACTCATTCATTATATTAAAAACGGTTAATGATTCCTGGGTGTAGAAAATCATTATTCACATAATGTAAGACAAACAACAAACTGGAAAAATAATTGAAACTTAGGTAAGACAAACATTTAATATAATAGATAGTTCTTTCAAATCAATAAGAGAAAACTTAAAAACTAATTATTAAAAGAATGGGTAAAAGAGCAATAACAACTATAGTGAAGGAATAATAAGTATATAGCAAAACAAAATTCAAATAAAAATAAACATAGCTAATAAAAGTTTTGAAACATTTTCTACTAGGCTAGTGTAAGAGTATTAACAAATAACATTTGAATTATCAAAAACAATTCCTGTTACATGTCAATAAGTGTTTAGAGGTGCAATATTGTTAGTAGGAGTGTGAAATATTTCTAAAAATGTCCAATAGGTAACAAGAGCTCTAAAAAAAGTCCATGCCATTTTTCATAGTGATGCAGTTAGAAAATATCTGTCAAAAAATTAATCAAGATTTGAAAAAATACTGACGATATTAAGTATAGTATTATTATAAAAAGTTTAAAAACATATAACTTTAAACCATAAACCTTGCTGTAAAACTGCTCACTAACTGCAAGTCTCCTTATTATTCTAAGTTCAAACACACATATCCCAACACATACAACCACAAATTATTGAAATGCTATTGAGTTGAAATTAAGGTTCTCATTTTTGTGAACTTTTAATATATTTTATTTTCTAAATACAAAATATACTTTTCTAGAATTATCAATTCAGTGTTTTGGATCACAAGAAAATAAAATTTTATTGTTTTTTAATAATTTTAAGATTGAAAGAAATAAATATATAATTTATGAAGTTTATAAGTTCCTGAGATGCATTTTTTAATCAAATATTAGTAATCTGAATTTTATTTATATGCTCTAGGGTAAATAGCTATGAAAATAGTTTAATAATGAATTATTTTGTAGCATAGTAAATATGTTATTTACAAACAATAATAATAGCATCTACTTGTGGGATTTATCTTTCATTAGTCACTCACTAATTTATTCATTCACTGAGTCTATGTTCAATGCCTGTTTTTGACAAGAACACTTGTATATAGTAAACAAGGACAAGAACAAACCATATAAAGCCCCTGCTTTAATTTAGCTTACATTCTAATATACATGCATAGACATATTTATTAGAGAGGATATTCTGAGTGGCAAATGAAAAAAAAAACACATGTAAAGTTCAACAGATGTCCAGACCATAGAGAGTACCCAATAAGTAAATGTTGTTATCATTATTATCTCCCTCTAAATTATTAAAACATAATCATATTCTTGATTGCTTATCAAATATTGTGACATTTTTTCTTGAAAACCATATACTTTTCTATATCATCCAGCTTTGTCATTGCAAGCCTAGGAACATAGCTAGTATTCAATAAACATGTCCAATGTCCAATATTGAACTCCAAGTTCCCTTTCAGTTCTAAAATATTGTGAGTCTCTGAATAGTATTGAACTATTGTCTGGTGATCTATGCTCTGAAAACAAGTCATTTGGGGAACCATACATGTTCAATATATCATCAGAGGTACCTGATTGAATTGTGTGAAGTGTTTATCGACAGTGGAATGGACATTGTTTACTGGTTTTCAGAGGTTAGATTGTGCCTCATTGTAAAGTTCAAAAGAAGTCCAGCAGCTACAATGAAACAAGATCACCCTCCTTTGGGAAAACAAAGCTATAAAATAGGTATAGATACCACAAGAAGTGATCTCTACCCAACATACAAAAAAGACAAATCCCTGGTTATTATAAGGATTTTGCGTAGCTACTGGTAAATCTGACAGTTAGTCTATAATCCAGATTTGGAGGTAAAACCAATGCCATCAGATAGCTGTCCCTTTTGGCCTTGTTTCACCTACTTGGGAGCTATGCATTATGCCACAGTCCTCTGAAGGGTTTCCTGTCTTTGTCAACTCTGTTTTTCTGTACTTTGGGATGTTCATTTGATAACCTCAGTGTCTTTAGGTCTCCCTAAACATGCTTTCTGTTTGTTTAGAATATCTCTCTTCCAAGGCTGATCACTGTAAATGTGATCCAGACCTAAAACTCTGAGACTTTTCTAAGAGATTAATTTCAAAGTGTTATCTTGCTTTGAACCTTGAGTAATTCTTAATTCATTATCTTCCACAGTATTTCTATGGATAGTCTAAACCTCTACCTTCCAAAGAGAATTCAGATCTACAGTGATTTTTAAAATTTTGTTTTTCATAGAACTGCCTCATTTTTATATTAAACCAAAGTTGAATTTCTAATTTCTCATAGATGTGCCCACATTTTACTGTTGTTGTGAACACTGCAAACCACCATACAGCCTCAATGTATTCTATAATCAATCACTAATTGATGAATCACATTATTTAATAGACCAATCCACTCATTTTATACATATTGATTTTTAAGCTAGTAATGGTTCCCACCCAACAGGTAGAGCTCATAAGGTCAGGGTTGGGTGCAGTGGAAAGGGAGAGGGTCTCCACAATATACAGGCGGATCATTATTGACATGATAATAATATAGTCTTAAACATGCCATAGTGTTGCTTGTGTTTCTGGGGGTTTTTTTCTTTTTTTTATGACCAAGGTGACCATATCTAGTTTGCTCAGGTCAATTTCAGTTTATAAAAATTACATGGAATAATTATTACGAATTCTTTTATTTTCAGAAGTGCTTTTGCCTGAGTGATAAATTCTATGCCAACCCATTATAGAGCCCTCAAGTAGAGGCAAATTCCTCTGCATTTGTTGGATCAACCACACTTATATTCTGCTGAGTCATCTAGAAACATTTCCTCAATAAAGAAGAGGACTTTATTCACTGTCAGCCACACTTTTGATTATAAGCTATTATGTGCAACTATAATTCTAAGGATGAGTATGGATTGAAATTGAAGTGGTAATATAAATACCTTGTAGTCACACATTTCTTACTGAGTTTCTAGTTTCAGAGAAAACTACTATTACATAAAGTAATTAACATTGCCTTAGAAAAGACAATTGACAAGAGAATACAGAAGGAAGAAGGAATGTGAATGTACTCTCAGTCTGGAAAGCAGATCATAAGCCTGCCATCATTTTTCTCTTTTATTGCAATTTTGTCCTCTTTATTTCCATCACGTCCTCTTCTATTTCCTGTAGAAATACAGTTGACTTGCTTTCAGGTTATGAGTAGAGGAAAAAGACATGGAGAAGATAAAGTCAATATTAACTTCAGTAATCAAATGTGAAACTAGGACATGATTATTACCCATATTCCAGTTCATTAATATTAACTTGTTCATTTGGAAAGAACATACAGCTCTTCAAGGACAACAGAAAATGTAGGAAGGCAATCTGGTAAAGAGAAAAGGATTTAGCATAATTATAGATGAGTCACAAGACATAATTTTACCCCTACTATCTGTGTGACATTGAGAAAGTATTTTAACATAACATCAGGATACATTTTTCAACAATTTGAGAACAGTTAAGTGCAAATTGATTCAAAAGTTTAAAATACAGGTGTATACCTTTTGAAGAAAGACGAAGAAAAAATCTTGTATGAAAACATTTCTCTCCTCTTAATGATGAATGAGAGAATTCCCTGTTGGTCATACAGTCAATGTTGGAATCAGATATTTTACTGTACGTGTATAACTCAGATAATTATAGTTTGGTGGTAGAAGAGTATCTTGTGAGTAACCCTAACCTCATTACTGTGACAATAATTTTGAAATTTTACTCATTTAGAGATTTACTCAGTGATAGAAGGAAAAATATGACAATGATCAGCTAATCAATATTGCATAATGTTTTAACAAATGACAGTTTTTTATGGCTCTGATTATAAATAGTTACACATTGTTATTAGAAGTAAATTCCTTAGAGGAAGGTAATTTTAAATTTTTTGTTTTTAAAAAATCAAAAATAATATAAATATAATTTTCATCCTCACCTTTAATTCAGGCAAATATATGCAGATATTATAAAAACATCATACTCCTGTTATTTCCCCTAAAAATGAATAACTTTACTTTATAATTATCTCTACTCTTATATCAGAAAAATGCTTGAGTTTGGAATGTTCACTTTTACTGTCCCCAACTATTAATTGAATTTAATATGGGCCATGCACTGTGCAAGACACTGAATTAAATATATGTATTTTACTATAAGTTTCACAGTACACACTCTTAAGAAACAAAAGTAGAAACACCACCAACAAAAATATATAAAATCCTCCAATAAAAACAAGACAATTCTAAAGTCCTGAAAAACCAATTTGAATCCTATGTTTTCTTTTCTGTCTTTGCTTTCTACTCATTGGCTCTTAATTGTATAAAGGAGTTATTGGTAAGTTAAAGAAAGGAGGTGAATAATGGTGGTGTTGGGCATTTTAAAGACAAATCTACTAAGTATAATGTAATCCTGAATAATAGAATTTTACTCACTGCTGTAGTGGCATTATATAAACTTCCATAAGAACTTGCATGTTTCCTGAACAAATGATCTCTCCATATTGCTGTTTTTTTCTTCCCTACTTATTACACACGATATGATGAACCTCTCTACTTACTGAGTAAATGTGAGGATCATGTGTGTGCAGGAATGAATTAAGGCTTATATTTTCTCAGTCCATTTCAAATTAATGTGGTGTGGAGTTGTCAGGAGAGATTTCTCTGTCTCTCTGATGGTCTTCCTCCTGTTCAATGAATTCTGTTAAATGATCCCTGTGACAGACATCCTTCATTCCTGGCTCACAAAAATTTAGTTCTGAATAGCATTCTTTTTAGTGTATGGAATTCAACAGATGGTACCAAATGGCCAATACTTTAAAATAAAATACTTCCTTAGGGTTGATCTCCAGCTAAGCTTCCTTCCCAGCCTTGCTCTCATCGACTTTTACTGTGTGTTGATTAATTTTAACACTGTCATGTGAGCAGCACTCATGTTTCTCTAGAAGATTTAAATTTTAAATGGTGACTCCTGATCTTTTTGCAATTCAGTTCACCAAAGAAAAAAGTATAGGTAGTGATTTTGTCTTAACTATCAATAGACCTTCGATAAACCTGCTCATCTTTGTTGTCGGTCTAAAATATTCTGCAACATTTTAGAACAGAGGAGAAAACATTCCTCATACAGTGCTTATGAGTCCCTGAAGTCTTTTTTGGTACTCAGCACACTTTCCCACCTTCATGAGAAGAAAGAGGAGATTTATATTAGAAACTGTATTGAAATATGTCTACTTCAAAGGCACTCAAAAGACTCTTCAGTTGTTTTATTGCAACTCCAGAGCACCTTCATGCCACTGAAATAACTTGGGCTAAGCAAGGCAGACACTCTTCTGAATCTCTGGGCGGCTACCTCGAGAAAGAGGATGGGACTATAAATAGGCTGTAGCCTGTGGTTGTTATTCATGTTAGAGTTAGGGCTTTCCAGCAGTGAGTTACTACTAAGTACATGTAAATTCTGGACAGCAATAAAAGATGAGGACTTACCGTATACCTGTCATCTGTAACTCTACAGATGTAATTCAAGTACAAGGTTAATAGGGCCAAATACATAAATATGTACATTTTCTATGTAAAATATGTATAAAATTGTCAGCAAATGAAATTTTAGTGCTATATTAAATAAAATAAAGTGTTACCAGATGTTTAAAATAATTGTAATGCTAGAAGGTATTTCCACCAACAAATGCTGATTTGAAAATTCACAGAAGATACTAACTTTATATTAAAATTAAAATGAATAATCAAAAGTAGTTAAACATTTTCAAATGGATCACCCATTGTCATACCAGCATTCAGAGACCCTTCTTCTTTCTTATATTGTTTATTCTGCTTTGAAAAGAAAATTAGCTATAGCAATCTTCTATATATATGCACACACATACGTATATGCCCATATTTCTCACTACTTGTCTGCATGAAAGTGAATACTCTAAACACTCAAGCACGTATGTCTCAAAAATGTATGACCAAACATTTACATACACACATTTAGTCTATAGCACATACATCAGGCACCGTTCTTTTAAAAATAAATTCAGTTCTATTTGTTCATTACTACAGATATGACCCTCTGCAACAGATGGGAGAATATAGTGTAAATCACTTCAGGGGCTGCTGGCTGTAGAGCCTAGTGATGAAGTTTTGGTGATCCGCATCTTTTTCTCTTTGATAAATGAAAAGGAAACTTTATATTGTGACGTAATACTAGTTGAATCATCCCACGTTATGCTTCCACCAAGTTTCTTTTGCTTAAAGAAAATATCATAATCATACTATCTGACTGAAGATGTCTGGTGAACTCTTTTCATTCTGTCTCTTAGAAGAGAGAAAAAAATAACAGGCCAAAACTGGCTCCAATCGTGAAGTAGGGGAATATTTTTCTTGGTATCCTTCTCCATCTGTTTCTAGATCTTTTCCTTGCCTCTTCTCATGCCACTGTGCTAGATCAAGGGAAAAGTTCAATGAAAAAACCAGAGAAGATGCTGTGTAGAAAAAACAGCATGTAATTTATCATTTAAGTGTTTAGAAAATAAAGCTGAGGCCATAGAGAAATCAGAAAATTATTTGAAACCCATTCCAAGTAATAATAATACCAAAATACTTCCAAAGTGCTTATTACTTTCCAGGCAGCGCTCCAACTGCTTTACATATATTAACTTATTTACTACTCATGACTCTTTTATAGCTAGGTTATTATGTTCACCCCCATTTTATAAGTGAGGGAAAGAGCACCAAAGTTAAAAAACTTAAACGCAGGATAAGTGAAAGTATTTGTATTTGAACCCAAACAGGCTGGCATTAGAGCCCTTGGCTGACCCACTACACAGTGCTTCCGGTAAGGGCATGGTCGATATCAGCGTAAACATTACCATAGAGAAGACCATGATCAGACAACTAATTAGCAACAAGGAGGCTCAAAAGGAAAAAAAAAAAAAGGCAGTCTGTGGGATTAAAGGCATAAAGAGAAGGAAAACATAATTGTGCAGTACTGGGCCTGCCATAAAATAAACACTAATTATGTGTTGAATCCATAGTGAAAAAACAATCATCCAAGCTGCATCCTGAAATGGAGTCACAGCTTTCTCCCTCGCCCCCAGCTATGAGACTGTCAGCTCATGGAAACCATTTCTGAGAATTGCACATCTGCATGTCTGGAGATCAGGCTGTAGGGTGGGGCAGTGGCTGTTTCCATTTCCATCCATTAATATTCCTCCTGTATGCTAGAACCCCCAAGCCCCTAGATATTTCTCCGGAATCTCTAGATTCCCTATACCTTCCCAATACTCCTTGCTCTTTGGAAACTCAGTCAACACGGCTGTGCCAGTCTTGTGCCATGCCCTGCCATGGGTGATGACCATTGTTTTTGAACCAGACAGACAGAATCCTGCTCTTACACTATTTTTTCTTTGAAGTGATGAGAGGGAAGAAGGAAGGAAGGAAGGGAGGAAGGAAGGAAAGGAGGGAGGAAGGAAATGAGGGAGGGAGGGAGAGAGGGAGGAAAGGGGGGATAAATTAAACTTTTCAAATATTCCTAAAGTTCTGTGAATGAGATAAATTCAGGTGACAGAGAGTAGGAAGAGTGACTTAGGCAGGGTGGTTTTCGAAGGTTTTCCTGAAGACGCAATACTGAACTTCAGTCTTGATTTTCAGAGATAGCCATCTCAAGATCTTAAAAGATTTCCAAAAGGAATACATGCATGTGACAAGGCCCACGATGCTGACTAATATTTTCAGCTTTCTAGCATATTCTGAAGACTCTTGCTTTGATAGGGAATTCCAGATTAGTAAATTCAGCCTTCTTAAAAAGTAACCCAGAAAACTGGATTTCTCAGCCTCTTTTGCATCAAAACACAAACAAGCAGGTGACAGAGGCTCCACCAACCCAACTGCCAGCACCTGCACAGGAGGCTTCAGTTCACAAGTGCTCAAGATGAAGAAAGGGCCTCTGCCAGGGGTCTGCATTTTGTTGCAAGGTTTGGACCTGAACTGTCCAGTTTGGGGGACAGTGTTAGTTGCCAAGTGGAGTTTTTGCTCTAAAAGTGCCCCCAAGGCAGGCCACAGTAGCAGCAAGACAGCCGTCCAATTTCTGGCAGCAACGCGAAGGGCGATATTAGCTGTGCTTTTCCCATTATATGAGTTCTCTGACATGGTTTTCAGTGTTACTTTTCAAAGCTTTGATTTAATCCTATATATGCGGCCCTTCTAATAATCTGTGAGCCCCATATCATTTTCCGTTAATTAACCAGAATCAGGTTCCACTGCTTATCATTAAAAACTGTCAGTGATAAAGACTGGACTTGGTTCAGGAACAAAATAAATGCAAAGGTGGCTATGGTTTTTCTCTAGCTCGAATATCCTACCCAGTTCTGTCTATTCCTAGAATCACTCATGATCTGACTTTAACTTCCCATCTTTCCTTTCCCCTAATTCTTTCAAAACTTATTTTCTAAGTGTAACTCGGATCAGAGTAAGGAAACAAAATGTGAAGAGACTTCCTCAAAAATCTTTCACCTTTTTACATTTTTCCACAATACCTCCATTACTAGTCTAATATAAAAATCTGCACTTCCTCTGCACTGTTCTTTCCAGCCTCATCTTGCCTCAAGTTGTATTTTTATCTATATTTCAAATGTGGGAGAACAAAAGCAAAGATTCCTAAATGCCCCTTTCTCTTCTGCACACCCTAAGTGACCCAGCTCTCTTTTCCTGAAGTGGAGGACACCCAGCAGCACTAAGCTGGTGGTCCCTTTTATGTCTGCTTACAGCTTCCTTTCCTGAGATCTAGACTTCTTAATATACTGTTTAGCCACACTAGAAAACGTGGTGTTCTTAGGCGAAACAAAGCCAGAGAATATTCTTCACTCCCACCACGTGGAGAAATAAACAACTGTGACCTATTAGCCAGGATGGCAGTTGGCATAAGTTTCACCCCTTTTAGGGAGAAATTGAGAGTTCATGCATCTGAGCCCCTGAAATGACAGAATGACCTAAAAAAGCTTCATTCCCCCAAACATCACCTAAACCCAGAAATGCTTGGTTTATTTGTTACCCAGATATTTTATTAATCCATGTACCAGAACTACCACGGATGTCTAATTACCACAGAGCAAAGGGCAACTATTTTTAGACATAACACATACAAAACGCAGTTTATGTTGCTTATCTAGCAAAACCATAGACTCAAATGTTTAAAAATAGTTTACTAGCCAGCACTTTTTTGAACTGCATCAGGGAAGAATTTAGACACCAGTAGTCATTGGCTTTTATAGAATGCTTAAACCAGTGATTTTCATAGTTTTTCACAGCAACCTACAGTAAAGCCCATTTGATATCACAGCACAGTATAGGAAAAACTTTAAACAACTATACACCTACATGACTTAGACACACTTATAAAAATAAAATAAAGGTGTCACAAATGCATTCTTATCCTCAATGAGTAGAATTAACTTGATATATTCTATAGTTATCATTAAGGAAAAAAAATGGTCATTATCTATTTATTTAATTAAAAACCCATCATGAGTCATGCCCTGCAATCTGAAAAGCACTACTCTGAACTCTGCTTCTGGTATAGTATAGGTCAGGTCTGTCTTCAGATTGGCCAAGGAACCATATCTCCAGATCAGGCATTTGAGGGAAGGAAAATGTTTTACAATGTCTCAACAGTCAATTGGCAAACATCTTGCACTTGAATTTAGGCGTAAATTGTGCTCTGCCTATTTTTTTAACAATGTTCATTTTTTTTTTTATCAGTGTATAACTGTAGTCCTCCACCTTTCCATATCTCTCACAGTTGGAGAATAACTCAAAACAGAAGCTCTAACTTCTGTCTTCAGTGTCACACTAGGATGGACCACTTGTGCATGTCTCTGTTCACAACATTTCTTTTCTGGGACTTAAAAAAACAGAGAAAGTTAAATCTAACATCTGTGACTACACTGCAAGAAATTAAAAAATGCTGTAGGAAGATATTTTTAGAAATTGACTCCCGAAGTGTGAGAATTGATTTTCAGGTAACAATTTGAATCTGAGTAACATTTTTGCACTATTTTACACCCACGGTTAGCAGCAAAGAAGTTAACAAAGCATTTATTCTTATCTAAATAATATTCTTTTAATAAACCTTGTGAAATTCTCATTAAAACTCTCACATGTATGGAAACAACATCGCATTAATAGGAATGCAATTAAGTACTTATTGCTTTTGTCATTTAAAGTAAGTTAACCAGATGGCATGAAATCTTCCAAAGGAGATTTAAAACAAACATTAGAGATTTAATTAATATGCACCAGTTGACTCATTAAATATATTGTGACTAGCTCATTAAACTTAAGGTAAATACTTATTTAAGGTGAATTGTGTATTCCTTTTCATATGTATTTTTACTTTGTTTGATTAGTCATGTCATAAATGGTGATTCTGAAAGTTAAAACATTTTAAAATACAAATATTCTGTACTTATATTTCTTCTTCCAATCCTAAAATGGGGACTTGACATTGCTTTCACAGAAAATGCAGAATTTAATGACTACATAATAGTAATAGAAACAACTAGTATTTTTAACATTCTATTTAAACTTAAATGTTAGACTAAATGTACGTATACTACACGAAGCAAATAGCGATTCTCCATCTATTAGTATTATAACATGAATCACACAGTAATAATTCCAGGAAATTTTAATTAATTATTAAACTTCTTTCTTGATGCCTCTGTGTTACTTACAGCAAAGCTGAGTCACACACCTTTGATCAAAGAATGATTATCCTTTATCTGATGAGATCATAATTTTTGTCCTTTGATTAAAATGAACGTGGAGTGGAGATAGAATCGGAGAATACAGGCCTAACTAGACATGTCACTCGGGGTCATACAAACAATTTATTACACACAATGCAGATCTTTCAGCTGGAACATTTGACATCCATGAAGACAGCCTGCCTGTTTATACAGCTCTTAAGATTTTAGTATTTTTTTTAGGTTTAATTAACTCAAGCTATACAGTTTATGTCTGCTATTGAAGTTAAGTTTTTATCAGCTTAAAATAGGTTGCTATAAGATATTTTATGTAAATTTCTAAGACACAGGAATAACCATAAAATAAATAAGTCTGTTGTAATGAATATATACAAATAAAAAATATTGATAAGTTAATAATAAAAATATCATTGATTCAATTTTGGCACTTAAATAAATTTACTAAATTGTGTATAAAATCTCATTCTTCTCAGAAAAAGTTTTACCTTGTTTGTCAAACATTCAACATTAAACTTTGAAACTCTAAAACATATTTAAAGAGGATAATTTACTATATAGTCACTAAAGTTAATTTAAAATAATCAGTTAGTTATATAAGCATTTAAATATTTCAATTAAAAAAAACTCCATGCATATGTGTTTTAAAAAAGAGATATTTCCAAAGTGAATTAAGCCTTTACCCTATTTTCCAAAAGTTTCATCTCTAAAAGGATACTATTTCTAGTTAATTCATATTACAGGGCCAACTGTGATTTTTTAATATATATTTTATGAGACAGTACTCTCAGTTCTATAAATTCAGGGGAAACGAACTTACATGAAAAATTGTTTTAACACTCTTTAGACATTTGAGGGACATAAGCAAATTTATTGAAATACATTGCCTAATAGTAAATGAGTGGATCAAAAAACTATGTTACATTTACACAATGGAATACTATGCAACAGAAAGAAAGAAGGATCTCCTACCCTCCAAGTCAGCATGGATGGATCTGGAGAGCATTATGCTAAGTAAAATAAGCCAGGCGGTAAAAAACAAATACCGTAGGACCTCACCTGTAGGTGGAACCTAAGCAACAGAACAAACAAGCAAGCAAAATATAACCATAGACATTGAAATAAAAGACAAACTGACAGTAACCAGAGGTGGGGAGGGGATAACAGGGGGAAAAGGGGAAGGGTAATCAAGGAACATGTATAAAGGACACACAGACAAAAGCAAGAGGGGGTAGGACAGAGGGTGGGAGGTGGGGATGGGAGAAGAAGGGGGAGTCATGGGGGGGAATGGACAAAACAGGACTTGAACAACAATAAAAAATGTTTTTAGAAAAGCCCCCCCAAAAAGAAATGTATTGTACAATTGGACACATTCAAAGATAATTTATCTTTTATATTCAGATCCTATGGTGATGTAATGATGTTATTTTGAAGGCAATTTAAAGATAAGAGAATGACAATTTTTCCAAGATTTTTTCTCTGATATCTAAAATCATGAAGTATCCCTTAAAAACAAACAAAAATTATCAGTGTACCTCATTATAAATTGAACCAATATCCTTTGAATGTAAATTGATTTTGACAATTTTTAAGTTACAAGATTCAATCACATCCTCATTTTAAAATACAGTTTGCTTTTTAATATTATTCCATTTAAGTATCATAAAATGTATGTGAGCATAATACCTACTGTTCTGCCTGTATTTCTAATACTGTGAGGGCCTTTGCGCATCATCCTTTGAGCAAGAAAACCAACAGTCTTGTGTTCTAGCCCAAGAGATAAGCTATAGGACTTTGAGAGTAATAACGAGAGTAATAATTGGACCACACATCCTCAAAAAGAATTATGGCTGAATGACCATTAACAGATATGCATGTGTGATATATTCCACAAGCAGGTAACATATGTTAAAATAAAATTGTCAGAGTACCACCTGATTTGAGTAGAACTTTTTCAACTGCACACTTGGAGGTATTTAAAATGTAAAGCTGCTGCTCAGTTCCAAAGTCTTTAAGTTATTACAATCAGAAAACATTATGATAGGTAGCATCCCATCCCTGTCCTCAAGGAAGGGTAATATCTCTATATCTATGTAGCCATCCAGCCATCCAGCCATCCATGTCAGAGTATACCCTGAATATCTCCATATGGTATATACTTCCCTAAGAAGGCTAGATTTAGTCTCACCATGAGGTTTATGACAACTTTCAACTCTGCCTTTAAGTTACCAAACTTCTTAATGTGTCAAATAGTGCTCTTTTCCATGAGAACACCTTGTTCTGTAATTTCAAGGAGAAAATGGTCCTGAAGACTTGGCGATGTGCTAAGTTCACCCAAGTTTACTAACAAGTCTAAGCAAAATGATAAGGAGAATTGTCTTCTGTAAAACTGACTAATTTGACTGCCTAGGGTCTTAATTCAGACCTGATTATTGTTTCCATGGCAGCTAAGTGAAAGAACTGCATCAAATGAACCATATTCTAGTTTAAAAAGCGACCGAGTCTTTAAAAATGAAAAAGAAAAACAATTGAATTTTTAAGAATGGCATTCACAGCTTTTCCTTTTGAATGTCCTATAGTAAGAGAGGGCAGTTATTTCACAGTATACAGACTTAAAATAGTTTTGCTTTAAACAGAAATTTGTATTTTTTCAGCTGACTGAACTGTTTATTTCTCTAGCTGTTTAATTGTTTACATAATTTGATTTATTGCATGTGTTGGATAATTAGTTATTTAGTTTAATTTGTTTAATTTTCAATTTAAGAAACAGAAGCAAATATAGAGTCTAATGATCATGATTTCCACTTGAGAAATGGCTAATCAATCTTATCAACGCAATAAAATGGCCCTTCCAAGGGCCCACACCACTAAAAGCTATTTCAGTCACTTGGGAACGTCAGTGTTTTATTAGGTTAAGCCAGCTCCAGTAAACAGGGAGGAATGAATAGGAAAGATCAACAGTGATCACAGAGCTGTTTAGAAACAGAGGACAACCAAATATCTGAGATGATTATCTTGTTCAATATTAAGTTCTCAAGCAGGTCAGGAGCCAATGGCCTTGGTGGCAAAGAAGCAGGAAACGGTATTTCCTGGAGCACATATCCTGCCAGCTAAAGGCTTAGAAGTAGATGCTGGGGCCAGTTGAGAACATTAACCCTACACGGTGGCACCTAGTAATCCCCCACAATGTGGAAAGCCACTAGCGCCACATAGAGGGAGGGGAGGGGTATCAATCTTAGGACAGTGTTATGGAATGGCAAGGAAGAAGAGTAAGAAGTCAGAGGAAAAAACATTCTTCCCTTTACTCATGGGGCCACCAAGACACTAACTAAACCATTCCGGCCATTAAGATCTCTTCCTTGATTTAATTACCCCTATTACATTATGTGTTATGGTACTCCCCAATCCCACTCATATTTTGCCAGTCCCTGGCACTTGGTAGTGGTTCAATAAATAATTGTTTAATCAATAAAAAAAAATCAGCCTATGTGAAAGAAAAGAAAGGAGCTATACATGTTGCTGCTTTCTTCTTTCCACTTGGAAAAGGAAATGGAGAAAGAAAGAGGAGGAAAGTGAACAAGAGGGAACTTTCCTGAGATCACTCTGAGAATCCTGGCTTTAAAAGCTTGAAGGCCCAGAAGGACTCCATTAGACAAATATTTCCTCTGTACTGTCAGAAATCCTCTGAACTACAGTAATGTATGGAGGTTTACATGGATTGAAGGTGTGGCTGAATTCTGTTAAGTCCTCTGATTTTGCACGTATACTCACACGTACCTGTCTACATACACAAGCATAAATATGCACAGCCACTCATGCGCACTTTATGAATTAGGACTCTAGTTTATTTTAAGTAGCCCACTGTTTGGGAATAATTGACATAAACTGTAAATATTTAAAGCATGTAATTTGATGAAAAACAATTACCACAATCAAGAGAATTTATCTCTTCTAATCTAAAGGTTAATTGTGTCCTTTAGTGACCCCTGCCTCCTGCTTCTTCCTTTCCTCTGTCCCCAAACAACAACTTATTTATTTTCCATCATATAAATTTATATTTTCTAGGTATTATGTGAATGGAGTCATATAGCTTGTAATCTGTCTTTCTTATACCAGCATAATTGGTTAGAGATTCATTCATGCCATTGTGAACATTATTCAAGTCCTCATTGCATGAATGTTTCCATGGCTGCTCTTAAAAACAAATCTTCACCTTGATACCACACTCTGATTCTACCTCTGTCCCCTAAAACCGCTACTATAAATATTCATCATAACACTTTGAAACCTTTCACATCATTACTTTTTCCACTTAATGTTTCTTCCATGTTTAGAAGTAAAGTTTACCGTGAATTATTTCTCTTGCTATCTTTTCTTGTATTGCCCCTCACACTGTAATATCCAGAACTGGGATCAGAAGCCTAGAACGTACATGAATTTATGAAATGCAGGAGAGTTAATGCATTACTAGATCTTAGCCCTACATTTTCTTTAAGTCACTCTAAGATTTAGTTATATAAAAGTAAAAGTCAATGTCTTTAAGATTCTATTAATTTTTTAAAGCAGGTGCATACAACTTATTAGAATATTCTTGATCAAATAAAATACATTTTTTGTTCTTGAATTTAATTGTACATCAGTTACCTTTAAAACTACATTTCTATTATTAATTTTTTTAAACTCAATGGCATCATTTTACATTCTCCCTTCTAAAATATATCTCATTTTGGGGATTCATACCTTTAAATCAAACTTTCAAGATGCAAAATACTTTGAATCATTTTTCCAGCCAACATTTGAGATAAACCCTGCTTTTAGTTTTGAAATATCTTCTATATTTTTCAAGTTTTTATTCACAATATGGACATAGCAGTAACAAAGTACACATTTTGAAGTTGGTCCTGCACTTTCTCAGCAACTGTAGGTTTGACAAGGGATCTATTAATTAATATTTTATGTATAGCTGTAAAACTAGTAACAAAATCTACATGTAACATTTTCCAGCCCACATTTTACATTTAGGGCATAAGTAAATCATGAAATCTTGTTCTAAATACATATATAACATACATATAAAGATATATAATTTTCCCAAATTATTTTTTTTAAAAGGAAGTGCAATTGCCTTTAAAAACTCTGTTTTCCATATTTACTTCTTTGATATTTTTAAAATGCTCACATGAACAATCAATTCAAAGTTTATGCAAATGTATTTGGTCTTTGTCAAGACCAAATTACATACGTAGGTTAACATTACTGATTCCTGTAAACAAATTTGCTCATTTAACAATGTGATAATTTATAACATTTCTTACCAATTTTCATTACATGCATTTAATATAGCATACTTGATAATGTGTTTCATCTCCCCTGTCTGATTGTGCTCTCCCAAAATGGAAGAATATTTTTCTTGATTCATGCATGTTCTCTGGGTGGTAACTGGTAGGTGGCAAATTTTCAACAAATGTTTAAATATTTGCTTTTTGTGAAATGAATGTTGAGGAACAATTATTGTGATGACAAAACCTGGTTTGTGGTTTGGAACTCACATTTTGTCACTTCTAGAGAATTAAAACATCATCACCCAGTTTATAGTGGTCTGACATTTTCCTTTTTCTGTAATTTGTTATATCTACCAGCTGGATTTCAAAATCATTTTTGCTAATTGATTATAATTCTTAGTTAATGACTTGCTATTTCCATCAATCTAGTAGGAGCTTGCATAATTTTATTTTATTTTAGTCATTTTATTTTTGTGCACTATTCTCTTTATCTCCAATAATGAATAAAATGTCAACACTCCCTTTTTTTCCATATTAGATGCTAATCTACTCTTCCTTTTCTGATCACCTACTTTTGTCACTGATTCTTTTTTATTTCATTCTATCTTTTTAGAGCTCTCACGTCATCCTTTTTGTTGTAGAAGAAAAGCCCTCTAAATGTACAGGAGGTCTTCTTTCTCTGTGTGATCTCTTTATGTTAATTTCAACTATTTCAAGTAAAGCACTGCCATTGACATGCTCTTCTTGTCTTAAACAAAGAGGAATAAACTTAGTGACTTAAGTAGAATTTGGAAGTGAGTCTTATGCATCCTGGGTTTTATTATTTCTTACGCTACTTACCTTTATTTGATATATTAAAACAGTAGATAGACCTTGTGTATAAAAGAAGCAAAATTGACCATCATCTCCTTGTATGGTGGGGCTGGTATTTCTTTCTATTCTTTCACCTTAAGCCTACAAAAATATGTCAACATGCTTTAAAAAAAAATTCTTACGAGTTAAAATAATTTATTTTTGTTTTACTCTCTGTTCCACATGATTATTCAGGCATTTATGCTATGTGTGATAATATTTTATAAACAACATGTTCTCCAAAATTTTTGTATGAGGACATTAAAAAAAATCACCACCTCTCTAATCCCTTAATGAATCATAGTCTTGGATAATAAAAGTCTTCAGTGTTAATGGGGTAACATAATTGCATAATTAGTTGAAAATAATATTTGTTTGTAACTATAATATTCTTTAGACTTAAGCACATTTTAAAAATTTTTTATGGTATTTTTTCTATTACCATTTAACCCCCTTAAACCACCCCTCCAGAAATCACCACACTGCTGTCCACGTCCGTGAGCCCTTTTTCCTTTTTGCTCATTCTCTCCATCCCCTAACCTCCCCGCTCCAACACATTTTTTAAAAAGCATTTTAAGCAAACCACAAAACACTAGCTATTGTTTTTTGTTTGTTTGTTTTTCATTTCTTATTGTTGTTCAGGTACAGTTGTCTCCGTTTTCCCACCACCACTTCCCCTGCCCCACCCACCCCCACCTCCCACCCCCAGTCCTACCCTCCTTTGGCTTTGTCCGTGGGTCCTTTATACATGATCCTCGATGACTCTTCCCATTCTTTTTTGTAACAGTTTCAAATTAATACATTGTGGATAAATAATAATTACTTTTCTTAAAAAACCAGAAAATCCTAAAAGATAAAATGCTTGGTATTTCTTTGCCTAAAATATATTACAGACTGTTTTAAAAAGGTTCTTCTTAATTGCAATGTTTCATCCCACAGTGGAGGTAAATATTTGTTTTGTGTTAATTAAGAAGTCATTTAAACATCTGCCCGTATTTTATGGACTGCCTTTAAAGTGTAAAATGTGTTTTTCTCATGAGAGCACTTTATGTTCCCAAGTGGCAATTTTAAAATAGAGTGTCTCTTTTTCAGATATAAAGTCTAATGTGCAAAGGTTTTGCCATCTGTTTTATGTAGTTGTACTTGTGAGCTGGTTGTTTGATTAGAAGCAGCAAAGGCATCGAAAATGTGTCTTTACTCTAAAGAAAAGTATGAATAGTTTACTGTCTGCTTTCATGATTCCTTTTATAAAATGCCATTTTAAATTTCATTCTGGATTAGTTGGTGCTCTTAAAGCAGAAGGATCATCATTAAATTTAATTTTGTATCATTGACTAGAAAAGAGAAAAACTCAATTCAGGTTTTTAGAGCATAAACATTATAATATGCTTTTGGTAGAGGAAGATAGAGATAGAAATATAAGATCAAATGTGAAACAAAGTGCAAAGTCTTGAATCTGAATAAGTGAGAAGGAGATTTTGAGACACGTGTCATGCATGGAATACAGGAAGAGAAATAGCTTGTCTGAGTGTAATCACAGCCCTCATTCCTGCACACTGTAGTCAGGGGCAAGCTTTGCACCTTATTTTTTCTAGTGTGAGATCTCTTTTTTCCATGCCACACAGTTTTCATAAGAGAAAAAAATATGTATCTATACCCAGGCATATGGGCATATGTATGTTCTTTGTAAAGTTCCATGTAAATATATTATAGATAATTAATATAATAATAATACAGCTAAAATTTATCAAGCACTTAGAATGAACTGGGCATCAATATCAAATTTCCACATACGCATAATAGCATCACAAAATGAGTGTTTTTTCCTCCTCTCATATATATAACATATATTAGAATAAGATAAAATATTATATGCCTCTAATTTATCTTATAGATCATTCAAAGTGTCAGTGAAACCTAATTTGTCCAAAAGAGCCCTCTGGAAGAATCTCCATCAATAGTTTTATGATGAGATTCTAGAATGTGTACTTGAAGGTCAGTTACAACCAATAGCAGTAAATTTGATCCCTGGCACCATATATTAAAGTAACAAACCTATGTGCAAAAGCGTTTACTGAGTTCCCATGCAGTTAAGTTTTAACAAGAAATATATTCCTAGTCATGTGGACTGCATTTAGTGTCACCAAATGCACTTAGTCAAAGCTCTACAATAAACTATTAGGTATTCCATTCAGGGGAGGGCCATGGAGAAATAAGCATTTTCTTTTATGCTCCGACTTTGTTTCCGAGGTATCGAAGGCCCCTCCTCAGGGCCGGAATGGCCGGTCAGACAGTCACGTGACCTGACAGGGCACCTCAGGACCAAACACACACCCTATCTTTCTTAGACTATTGATTTTTTTTCCTAAGTACTTTTATCTTATCCCTGCTCCCTGAAGTTAAAATAAGCATCATCTCTCCAGTTTACTCTTTTTTTATAATTTCAGATTATTTTTGCTTCATTTAAAATTCTAACCCTATCCTTTGTAACTTAATAAACTAATGATGAAAAAAGTAGATATAGTGATCCTCATCAGAAAATCATTATTGCTTTGAAGTATTTGAAAATATTTATATAAAAAGCTTTTCTGAATGAATGGAAAATATTAATAAATGAATAAAGTAAGCAGAAACTCAAATTATGTGAGCCATAAGAAACATCATCTAAACATAATCTTGACAAGTTTTCATTACACTCATTGAAAAACTAAACAAACATAAACTTGTATACTTTATAATATCAAATAATTAAAATGAAATAGAAAAGTTTAGTGTATTCATTGTAATTTAATATGCTAATTTCATTATAGAGCTGTGAAAGATACTGAATGCTACATAGCATGGATCAACCATATACTCATTTTTTTCAGCTGTATATTCTTTATTATAACTACTCAACTCTACTGTATAACCTGAAATAATCTTTAGATAGCATATAAATATATAAATGTGGCTGTATTATAATAAAATTTTATTTTTAAGAAAGCAGTAGTGGGCAGGTTTTGGACAATAGATCATAGTTTACTACCTCTTGTTATATATTATGCTTAGGTTTAATGTATACAGATCCAGCCATATATGCATGTACAGTACAGAGACCAAGACTAGCATCTGAACTGTGGATGCCGAGCTCGCAAAGATCTTGGCATCAGCAGTGCTAATTGACTATTATTTAATCTGAATAGACAAATCAACACTACATGGCATTCATATGATGATCAAAATTTGTCTTGAAAAAAATCACCTACAAAATTAGCTTATTTTCTTGAACGATTAATTATTTATTATATTAAGCCACTAATTTATATGTTAGGTCACTTCAGAATTTAGTGCATATGTATGTATATCTGCACAAGCCCAGACAAACGAACATGCTCTAAAGTCTAATTGAAGATTTCTAGCCTTCACCCACCTTTTGGTTTACAATCCTACTCACAGATATCCTCCTAAATATTAACAGCCTAATGACAAAAGTCCTTCTCATTTTTGTTTAACTATATAACCTTTTGTAAAATGCCAAAGATGGCATTCCAACTCCAGAACTGACTTACCCAGGTACCAGGGATCTTGTTGGTACTTCTTGTGAACACTTTATTGAGGTATAATTTCCATAGCAAAAACTTCAGCCTTGGTAAATGTACAATCCAGAGATTTTTAGAAAATTTATAGTATTTTGGAATCATCAGCACAGTCCAATATTTAAACATTTCAGTCACCCCCTGAAAGTTCTCACATTCCGCTTAGCCATCTATCTCTGCTCTCATTCTCAGGCCTAGAAAACTGCTGTTTTATTGTCTGCTTCTATGATTTTGTCTGTTTTGGACATTTCATATAAAATAGAATCATACAATGTATAGTCTTTTTGCCTTGATTCTCTTGATCAACACAGCATATTTGAGGTAATCCATGTTTTAGCATATTTCATTAATACATTTATTTCTGTTGCTGAGTAATACTGCATTGTAGAGATATACCATATTTTATTTGCTCATTGACTAGTTTTGAATTTAAGGTTGATTCTAGTTTGAGCTCTGGTGAATAATGCTGCTATGAACATTTAGGTACAAGTCTCTGTGTTCACTTAAGAATGATATTACTGGTTCATATATACGTGCATGTTTAATTTTTAAAGAAATTTTCAAAACGTTTCCCAAACTGGCTATTTTAAATGTGTGCATGTATGTGTATGTATTTACATGTTATTAGGTTGCTTTATTTCACTGACCAGAATCTCCATCTAATGTTGAATAGGAATGACAATAACAGACATGTTGTCTTTTCCCATTCTTTGAAAGAAAGCATTTGATCTTTCTTAAATATAGGTCTTTCATAGATGTCATTTATCGGGTTGAGAAAACTCCCTTCTATTCCTAGATTATTAACAGATTTTATGAGTGTTGTATTTTATCAAATGCATTCTTTGTGTCCATTGTGATGAGAGTGGAACTTTTCTGCCTTATCCTGTTAACATGATGTATTACCTTTACTGAATTTCAGACATTTAAACATCCTTGAATGGCTGGTATAAATCCCACTTGGTAATGCTGTACAATCTTTTTTTTTCTTTTTCACGCTTTGTTATTGACCAGGGTATACTTAACATTTTCCTAAGCTTGACCAAACTTTTGACAGCCGCCTTCCTGACTCTAGATCACTGATCTCCAGTCCCTGAGAGCATTTCCTTTAGAAAACATCTAACTGTAAATTCTTCCTCTGCACATACAAGATGTAAAACAGTTTTAAAACTCTCTTGCTAACTTTACAGTCTGAGACGCTCTTTGTCAACGACCTAAGAGGTATCCATTTGAAATGGAATCATGAAGGAACCCAGTACCCCAACCTCCCAGTCTCTGTGGACAATAGGAGCCTATCTTAAGAGGGCATCTTGCGCCAAGTTTTAAAACTAACTTGTCATAAATATTGCAGGTCTTCTGTGGTTGTTAATTAAAAAGGAAAAGTAAACTTTCTCTTCTCTTTTTTTTCTACATGGCTCATGTTGGTTCTGTTCCTCATTCCTCCTTTTCTGTCTACTTTTGTGCTAAATAAATACTTTTAGTGAACACTTTCATTCCTCTATTGACTTATCAACCACATTTTTGTATTTATTCTGTCAGTGATTTCACTACAGATTATATCCAACTAATTTATTTCAGTCTACTTCAGACTACTCCTACCTTAATTTTAGTACAGTATAGAAAATTTGCTTGAAAACAGCTCTTTTCTCCTTCCTCCTTTTTTACTGTTATTGCCATATATCTCTATTTTATAAACTCAAGAATACAGTGCCATTATTGATTTTTACACTTCCATAAAATTAACTTCTATCTCATGTGATTTCACTTGAAGCTATAGGACTGAATATTTTCAGTAATGTAAGTTGTCTAACAAAGCATTCTCTCAGGCTTTGTCCATCCGAGACTATTTTTTTTTTTATTTTCACCTGTATTTTAAAAACACAGTTTTTCTAGATACAGAATTTTTGGTTAACAGTGTTTTCCCTCTGTTCCTCCCTCCCACCCCACACCCCACAATACTCACTGAATCTGTCATTCCTCAGCCCTGTTGTCTCCATTGTTATTATAAACAGTCAATTTTACTTGTATTGTTATTCTCTACACAGTGATTTACTGGTTTTCACCTTTTTACCTTTCAAGATTTTTTTTTTCTTTTGGTTTGATATTCAACAGTTTGGCTATGATGTGTCTAGGTATGGATTATTTTGTGTTTCTTCTATTTGTGTATATGAATTAATGTTTTTTTAAATCATGTTTGGGAAATTTAGCCATTATTTTTTTTTAAATGCTTTTGCTTATTATTCTCTTCTGTTTCTCAGACTCCCATTTTATGTACATTAGGATGCTTATGTTATCTCTTGGGTCTCTAAGTATTGGATCATTTTCTTTATATTCATTCTCTTCAGAATACATATTTTTCTATTGATCTATGTTCAAACTCACTGAATTTTTTTCTCCTACTATTTCAAATCTGTTATTGAGACCCTCTAGTAATTTTTTTCACATCAATTTGTGCATGTTTCATTCTGCATAATTTTCTGGATGTTTCTTCATTTGTTTTCAGTTTCAATGTGTTTTCTTGCAAAATAGCACTGATACATTTATATCTCTCAAAATCTTTTAACTTCTGTCTTTCATGATACACATGTCCCATATCAATAGGGAAGTAATCCTTACACTAAATTAGATGGGATTTTTCACTTTTTTGAGTCTTCTGCTAAGCACTTGGCTATTTTTGTTACAGTATTTTTTATGAACTAGGTAAAATCCCTGAGGACATGGACTGTATTAATTCCTGAGTTTTATATTCTTTTTATCATCTAGTACATTGTTTTGCACATAGTAACTGCTCAGCAAAAATGTTAATTGAATTAAGCTGAAAATAATTGTATTATGGTTATTACTTAAACTTTTGCTAATATCACTAGTATCTACACAGTTCTAAACATTTTAAAAGTACCAAACATTTAGTAATGCTAAACATTGCAAAGAGCTTTATCTGTAAGTCGATTATTAATCATTGCATACTTTAGGATGTTTTTGCCTCAGGAGCAAACCAGCAGAAAATTAAGGTCTATGTGAGTATCTCCTATTGGGATTCTGTAGAATACAGCCTGCCCAATGTACATGCAGAAGACCTTGATCTTAAACAATTGGTATAACACTGATGCATTTACCTGGAAGTCCAGAGGTAGACCAAACTTCCTGGTTAATTTGCATAGTTGTGTCTCCAACTCTTTGTTCTGCCTGTCGCTGCATCCTCTTTTCCATAAGCTAGATGTTTTCAGGTTCTGGCTGGCATCTCTCATCCTGACACATTTCTGTAACTGCTTCAAAGTTCTCAACCAAACAACATGGTATTCTGGGATTGTGGAAATAAAGAAGAACTTTCTGGTTCTTTTGATGCCTCACTCTTAAACTACATATGAAGTAGATTTACTTCACAAAAATACTAGCAAGCCAAATTTTGTTTTAAAAATTGGTATGGATTGTGTTGTATGCCCATTTCTGTGGTCAGGGAAATGATATTAGTTTATTGGTTGAGTTAGAGTTTCTGAACTTCTTATTTGTACCAGTGTTTACATTTACCTTTAAGCCAGTTAGAAAGGAGTTTGGAGCTGGGGGTTCAGAGGGGGAGTATGAGTTGCATGAAGAAGGAACCACACTCAGATTATTTTAGAGAAACTGTGAATTGGTTAAGCAATCAATTATATGAATTACACCTAGGTATTTAAAAGAAGATGTCAAGAACTCATACGTCATATGTTCATAATTATTATTAGTCTAATGACTAATGTCTTATATATTGAGCTTATTCTTCCAATAATTTTCATCGACTACCCTCCTTCCCTTTTTATTCCTAGTTAAAGAGTAACTTGGTTTATATCCTGAATTAAAATCATATCCACATTAATTGCCTTGTATAATCAATTGCAAATATTTTGGGGTAAAAAAGTAAAATTAATATTGTAACTAACTATATTTCATAGTCATGTAGCACAAACATTGAAGTTTAACTGTTCAACCTCCTTTTTTTTTATATTTGTTAACATTAAAAGGACTTTCATGATTTTAATTAGCTCTTTCTTCCTCTATTCTTGACAAGTAGAATGTCAACTTAATAGAGAAAGATGCTCATCCACTTGAAAATTTAATGAACTGGCCAAGGACACAGAGTGAGACTGACAAAAATTTAGTGTCCACACCAACAGTGTTGTAATTGTCCTACCAAATCGAGCATAACATGCTCGATTTGGAATTTGGGGTCATGTTAAAGACTGAATGCTCAGCAATGAATCTAGCCTGCAGGCAAGTAATATTAATAAGTCATTAAGGTGGCTAAGTTTAGAAAACTGACTATGCCACAGTCTGTTAAGAATTTTTTTAATGTAAAGGAAAGTCATTATCCAAATATAACATAATGAAAAATAGAATAAATAGATATTCCTTCACTTGATGGTCAAATGAAGAAAGGTCACATATATTGTGCTAATTTCCCACTATATTTCTTGAGTATAATCTTAATGGCTAAATATGCTAATAAGGTCATTCATTTGTAAGTGCTTTTTTTGAATTTGAAGTATAGATGTCTTCCAATGCAAAGGGTATTTAATTATGCTGTGGGCTAATTTTAAGTTATCTCCTGAAGAATTGAACTTATTTTCTGGAAAAAAAGAAAAAAAACTAGGAAAAAACTTAGGAAACTGAGAGGCTCTGGTTTTCTGACCTGGGAGACTAATATTAATTTATCTCATGATTTCTATAATTATCTTTTAAAGAAATATAAGAATAATATTATTTTTCTCTGTAACTATACAGAATTAATGGAACCTTATTGTATTTATTTTTCTTCTTCAAAATACTTTTTTTGTATTTTATTGCTTATGCTATCGCAGTTGTCCTGTTTTTTCCTCCCTTTACCCACCTCCACTAAGCCCTGCTCTCCTCCATCAGGCAATGCCCTCATCATTGTCCTTGTCTACGGGTCATGGTCTTGCATATATGCACTTTGGCTAATATACACCACTACCTTAGAGTCTGCATGAGATAGATTAAAACTACATTTCATTTCTTAGAGGTTAATTCAAATCTCTTGGGAGGAGCTGACTTTAACAAGGACATCCAACAGATGATCAAACCCAGCTTCATATAGATAGTTCCATAATTTATGCCTTCCCAAATCAGCCTCTCTGTTCTAAGACAAAGCTGTAGCTCTCTTTCCAATTTCCTTATTCGGTGTACTCCCTAACTTCAAATGAAATGCCACACAGATAGCAGAACCATGTAAAAAGAAGCATTTCTTGTCCACTACAATAAAATATGTGCATATGTGAAAAAAGGATAAAAATTATTATCAGGTGAATATAGGTCATATTTAAGCAGCAATAATCATTTTTTGAATACAGTAGAAAAATAGAGAGGACTCCTATTATCAAAGCAATATTTGTTTTATTTGCCTTAAGTGGTTTTATGGTCCTAATATTCAGCTTCTTCTTGAAAGCTAATATCTTATTTTCAATTATGAAAATCAACCAGGAATACTGAAGAACATATGTAAAAATGTTGATGGATAATATAATCATGCAATTTACAAAACAGAAAATCTATAAACCTAACAAGCATAACAAGATAAACTCAAACTTATTAGTAATCACAAAAATACAAATCAAAACTACATGAGCTGTCATTTTATATCTATTTTGCTAAAAAAAGAAATCTATATTTTGCCTTGTGCTCTATGATACAGTGCTGAGTAGAGTATAAACTAATGCAACCATTCTAAAGAATATTCTGGAAATAGTCATTTATATATACGCAGAGCCTTTTGTTAGGGTGAACATATTTTGAGAGTGAAAAGAGATGCCATTTATGTTAACTCTGAGACAATAAACTTAAACCAACTCTATTCTAAGCAAACAGAAAGTATGTGTCTCCTTACTTATCACCCAGTAAATTTGTTCTTAGGTATATAGTCCAAAGAATTTCATTCAGAAATCTATAGATGTAGATCTATAGAATCATCATGGAAAAGTGATAAGTAGATAATGTATATAAATACTCAAAACGTAATCAATATGATAATTTGGTAATCAAACATTTCACTAGTACTTATTTGTTTTTTATTGTGTTTAATATTTTAATACTTAGCTATTACTATTTTATCCTTTGTAATTTTTATTTATCCTATGATATGTTGCTGTTTATTTTTATTTTATGGGAATTTTTTATTTTCCAGTTATGCAATGAGTTCCCCCTTTTAGTTTTGTTACAATATTAACCTTTTCTAATTCTTCTAAATAAAACTTTCAAATCTGTTGACCAAATTATTTTAAAATCCCACTGATAGCTTTATTAGATTCTACTATTCCTAAAAAAATTGTGAAGACTTATTACACTTATTCAGTTTTCCATGAGAAATAGAATTCTTTTATTTAAGTAGTCTGTTATTATGTTTGTTACTAGTGATTTGCTATTTATTTTGGATGATTGCAATATAAACCTTACTATTATCAGAAGAAATGGAATTCTTTCAATGTTGCAAGGAAAAGAATTTCCTGAGACCTTCATGGGAGGATGGGGTTCCATGATAAATTTTATTGAAAACATTAGGGGGTTCCCTCCTGACTCTTCAATGCCCCATATTCATTCGTCTTGCCATGGAGAAGGTCCAACCTTGTCTTTAGTAGTGCCAGAAAAAAGGCCACTTTTTTCCAGAGTTTCTGCACCAAATTAATGTATGGTCCAGTTCAGCATCTGGCTAGCTCAGCTCATGTTTCCAGCGCCTATTCAGGCTCCCTCCTGGAGCCTGCATGTAGAGTCCACATGGCTATGAGTCATATGGCTGCTAAGGTCACATAGCTGTAGAGAAAGGATGCACAAACACACAGGGGCAAGACAAGAGAGAGAGTTTCTTTGTTCCTCTGGGGTATTAACAGATTTGGAACGGACCAAGTATGTTGTCAAAAATGACCAATGAACTTCTCAGTCTTTCATGGGCTTTTGAAAGGTCCACCTCAGAATTAGACTGACAGGCCTCTTTAGTAAAAAAAACAAAACAAAACAAAACAAAAACTCTCATCCTGATGCCCACCAACAATCTAGTACTGATGTGGGTAGGGGGAAGTGCTAATCCTCGTGGTGGAGCACAGATATAATCCCCTGGGATATGAAGCTGTAGCTTCCTGGTTAAACAAACAGGGTCCTGCTCCATACTTTATTAAGCTCAGTATCTAAGTCCATTTACCCCTGTTTCTTTTATTAATAATTAATTAAATACAGATGATAACATTGGTAATCCTAAATCGTCAGAAATGTGTGGTTTTATGGCTAGTGTGATTTTTTTTTTTCTTTACAATATAACTTCAGTCAAAGGCTTTTATTGGTCATCTCAAAAAAATTTAGTTAAGTATTAAAAATATGTCATTACAGAAACCCAACCACTTCCCATCCCATTTTTACTGAGAACATAGTGGTATAACCTTGAAAGAGGCAAATACAAGGAATTGATTTTTGTGTGTGTGTGATTCTAAATGGAAACTCAAATATAAATGGACTCTAAATTTTTACTCTCTACTTAAATATAGAAAAATTCACCAGTTAAAATGTGTTTTATCTAAAAACCAACTGAAAACATACATTCAAAACAACCAAAATTCAACTAAAATTAGATGTGGCTTAATTAACTCCCAAAGAGTTATTAAGTATCTATTATTAACAGATATACTTCCAGACACAAGAGACAGAATAAAAATAAAATAATATTACTGCTCTAATATTAGATCCTAAATTCTAGTGGGAAAACAATAAGCAAAATGAGGATAACTAATAAATGGACACTGTAATTTCAGATTGTGAAAATCTATGAAGACAATTAAAGAGGCTGCTGTGATAGCAGACTGGGTTGAGTACATGTTGATTTAAAGAAGCATATAAGAAATATTTAAGAGATTAAACCTGAGCTGGAATGTGGTTGATGAAAAAGAGGCATCTGTGATAAAATCTGGGATAAGAGTTCTCTATGCAGAGAGAAGCAAGAACAAATATTCTAGAGCTGAAACAACTTAAGATGTTTGAGGAAAAGAGACTTCCAGTCAAGATGAAGGCATAGGTAGACATGCTTTGCCTCCTTGCACAACCACAAGAAGAATTATAGCTAATGTCAAAACAAAAAACACCCACAAGTACTAGAAATTGAACTGTATGGAAGTCTGACAACCAAGGATTTAAAGAAGACATTTTCATCCAGATGGGTAGGAGGGGCAGAGTCACGGAGTCCGGGTGAAGAGGACTCAGTGTGGCACAGAGAGGGGGCTACAGCAGTGGAACAGGAGGTCCCATATTCATGTGTGGTGGATAAAAATTGGGAGGGATACTGTGGGAGTGAGTGATCCCAGCCCTAAGCCAGACTGTGTAGCCCAGGTTAGGAACACTGGGAAGGTAAAGCCTCATAACTTCTAGATGTAAAAACCAGTGGGGTTTGGGACAGCAGAAGAAATTGCTGGTTTCTCAGGAGAAGCTGTTTAAAGGGCCTGCATAGACTTAGCATGCACACAAAACCACCTATTCTGGGACTCACCACCAGGGCAACAACTAGAAGGGCACCAATCACAGACAGGAAATGGGGGAAGTGACTGGAAATGGGGCAAGTTCCGGGAAAACCTCCAGGAGCCAAGCAGTAGCATTTTCCCCTCTCTAAACCCTCTCACCACATAGAACCACAAATAACTGAAGAGAGTTTCCCACCCTGGTGAATACCTAAGGCCATGCCCCATACAACTTAACAGGTGTGCTAAGACAGGGACTCAAAGTAGTTCTATCCAATATACAGAAACAAACACAGGGAGGCTGCCAAATTGAGGAGAAAAAGAAATATGGCCCAAATGAAGAACAGAAAAACAAAACCAGAAAAGAACTAAACAAAACGGAGATAGTCAACCTACCAGATAAAAAGTTCAAAACACTGGTGATCAAGATGCTCAGAAATCTCATTGAGTATAACAGCGACATAAAGGAAGAAATGAAGTTTACACAAAGTGAAATAAAAAAAAAATTGTAGAGAATCAACAGTGAAGAGAAGGAAGCCAGGATTCAAATCAACAATTTGGAACAGAAGGAAGAAATTCCAGAGTTTCAGAGTTTCAACCAGAGCAGAAAGAAGAAACAAGAATTCAAAAAAAAAAAAAAAAAAAAAAGAAGAAGAAGAAGAAGAAGAAGAGAGTATAAGAATACTCTGGGACAACTCCAAAAATGCCAATATATGAATCCTAGGCATGCCAGAAGGGGAAGAGGAAGAGCAGCAAGAAATTAAAAACTTATTTGAAAAACTAATGAAAGAAAACTTCCCTAGATTTGGTGAAGGAAATAGACATACAAGCACAGAAAGCTCAGAGAATCCCAAACAAGTTGGACCCAAAGAGGACCACACCAAGACACATCATTATTAAAATGCCAAAGTTTAAAGATAAAGGGAGAATCTTAAAAGCAGCAAGAGAAAAACAGACAGTTACCTACAAAGGAGTTTCCATGAGACTATCAGCTGATATCTGTAAAGACCTTTGTGGGCAAGAAGGGACTGGCAAGAAGTATTCAAAGTGATGAAGACAAGGACCTACACCCAAGATTACTCTATCCAGCAAAGCTATCATTTAGAATGGAAGGACAGGTAAAGTGTTTCCCAGGCAAAGTGAAGCTAAAGGAATTCATCATCACCGATTATGAATATATCCCATGAAATGTTAAAAGGATATATTTAAAAAACAAAAGAAGATCAAAATTATGAACATTAAAATGACAACAAATTTACAACTATCAACAACTGAATCTAAAAAACAAAAACAAACTAAGCAAATAATAAAAACAGGAACAAATTCATAGGTATGGATATTATTTGGAGGGTTATCAGCTGGGAGAGGGAGGGAAAAGAATGGGGAAAAGGCACAGGGATTAAGAATTGTAACTGGTAGGTATGAAATAGACAGGGGGTGATAAGAATAGTATTAGAAATGGAGAAGCCAAAGAACTTATATGCACAACCCATGGACATAATGGAGGGACCACTGGATGGAATGGGGTTACTAGGCCGATAGGGGTAAAGGGGGAAAAAGTAGGACAACTGTAATAACATAATCAATATAATATATTTTAAATAAAAAGTAAAAGAAAGAAAGCAGCTTGGCTGGACATTAGAGCAAGGAGATGAGAAGTATAAGTTAACACCATAGAAGTATGCAAAGGCTCTATAGGCTGTCCCCTACCTATGATGGTCAAGTTACAGGTTTTCAACTCCACAGTGGTGTGAAAATAATATGCATTCAGTAAAAACTGTATTTCAAATTTTGAATTTTTATCATTTCCTGAGCTAGCAATATACAGTATTATACTCTCTGCTGATTGATGCTGGACAGCAACAATAAGTCTCAGCTCCCAGTCAACCACATGATCATGAGAGCAAACTACCAATACTCTACAGTGTACTTGTTGCTAGTGTTTTGTGGATATTGTGTTCTAAGCACAATTAAGGCAGGCTAAGCTATGATATTTGGGTAGGTTAGGTGTATTAGGTGCATTTTCATCTTATGATAGTATTTTTCAACTTACCTGGTTCAACTTATCTGGTTTTCAACTTATCTGGACCAATTGCAAGTCAAAGAACATCTGCACTGGTTTTTAGGGCCATAAAGCCTTCATACATACTTTAGGAGGCTCTAAGCACAAGAGAAACATGTTTTATATTATTTAGAAGAGATTTTTCTTGCTTGCCACAGTTTATAGAAATAATTATAGACACAAGGAGATTAGTGAGAACACTACTGACATAGTGCATTGGAAGGATGAGTGTAGTATAGACTAGATGGTAAGAAATAGCAGTTAGTTGGGGATATGCTTTAAATACAGGCTGGTCAGAACTTGGTAATTGATTGGCTATAAGGATTGTAGGGATTGAAGCAATGAAAGAAATGAATGATGAATTATAATGTTTTAAATTAAGCACATGGGAATTTAGTGGTAATAAGATGGGGAAAAAAGGGAAGGACAGAATTAAGGAAGAACAGTCCCTGATTTTACCAAGCATCAAGAGTAAATGGCATTTACAACTCACTATATTTGGTTCTGAAACTCAGGATAAACCAAGAGTCACACGGATGGATAATTAAATTGCTCTTTCATTACAGATGCTATTTCCCTGGCACTTATTCACGTTGGAATTTTTATTGCACAACTGCAGAGAAATTCCACTTATTCAGTCAGATATAAGATAGTTTCCAGTCTCATGAATCCAGTGTTTATGACTTAACTATAATTTAAGGATAACTGAAGTTTCTGGTCTGTGACGCAGCATGACAACATACCCAGAGACACCTCCTACATAAACACAAGAATTTACATATTTTTGCATGAAAACCAAGAAAAGATAATTATAAATTTTTTTTGAATCCTCGCCCAAGGATGTTTATTGATTGTAGAAAGAGAGGACAAGGGAGAGAAAGAGAGTGAGAGAGAGACAGGGAAAGAGACGGAGAAAGAAACATAAATGTAAGGAACACCAATTGGCTGCCTCCTGTAGACGTCCTGACTGGGGATTCAGCCCACAACCTAGCTGTGTGCCCTGAGCAAGAATTGAACCCATATCCTTTTGGTGTATGGGACATCACTTCAAGAAAAGAGCCACTTGGCCAGGGCAAGGATTTTTAATAAAAATTGCAACTCCATCAAAGCCAACAATATCAGAGTACATTTAACAAGTCTTGTTTCTGCAAAGAGACCAAAATGCATGTGCCAATTTGCACTTGAGGACATTTGTGTAGCACCTTGATTACTAGGCTCAACATCAATAAAATTAACAATATTTAAACAAAAAAAGCCGTTTATTTTACAAAATACACATAGCATGATACTGTTAAATTTAAAATATGGGAGAAATGTTACTTATTCATTAGATATATACATATTTGTAATAAAAGTATAAATAAACATATAGAAGAGCAAATCCTAACATCATGATACTTTCTGTTTGTTAGTCTGATGGTGCTAAAAGAGAATGCAATCAGAAAGTGGTATAACTGGAATAACTGGACTGTATTTGTAGTATTTTATTTTCTAAGAGGAATGGTTGGCATATCTTGATAGGGTGAGCAGATTAACTGTGGGTGTTTATTATGTTATTTTTAATTGTATGAAATATGTCTTAATAGTTTAAAACAAGATTCTTTAAAGTAGTTAGAAATCTAGCAGAGACATAAGTCAAAAATAACTTTGAGAATAAAAGATTTGTATCCAGGACATATAAATTTCACCTATAAGTGAATATGAAAGAGACAAATAACTCAGTAAAAAATAGGCAGAAGAAATAAATACATGCTGAGAAGATGAATGAATGGCTGCCAACACCTGAAAAAGTTACTTGACATCATTAATTAACAAAGAAATGTAAATTAAAGACATAGTTAGGTACTGATTCACATTCATAAAAATGGATTAGATTTACAATACTAACTTTTGGAGAGGAGGGGTAGAAATTCTCAAAAGTTTTGGTTGTAATGTGAAATGGTACAGCCATTTAGAAATGTCTTTGGTAGTTTTTATTGTCTTAAGTATACACCTATTTAATTCCATTTCTAGGTATATATGCAAGAGGAAACGAGGGCACAAAGCCTTAAAAAAATGACCATAGCAATTTTTTTCAGTGGGGAAAAGAAATAGAAAGAACCCAGGCTTCTATAAGTAGAATAAAGTGTGGTATATTAATACAATGAGTATTAATATAGTAATTAATTATAATAAGTATTATAAATATTAGTAATTAATTCAGCAATAACTAGGAAGAACAACAGATATACAAAAAAATTAAATAAATGTCAAAAGCATGTCGAATGAAAGATGTCAGACACAAATGAGTACATTCCATATGATCTAATTATATGAAGTTCAAGAACAGACAAAACTAATATTCAGCCATTGAAATCAGAACAGTAGTAGGCCTCTGACAAGGAATTGAGATTAGGGTAAATGGATGAGTTGCACGAAGGAGTTTTTCAAGTGGTAGGAATGTTCTGTATCTTACACTTCATATCTGGGCATTTTACTCTGTGTAAATTATACCTAAATAAATAAAAATAATGTTATTAGTACTAGCTCAGTATAGGACATGGTACAATTTAAAACTTGCTCTATCCTCAGTTTGGGGGATAATGCAGTTTTTTAAGGCTCTGATAGGTGGCTTGTTGAAACATTTTGTGTCCCTCGAATGTACCTTAGAGCAGGATACATTTTGCTCACAGAAGCACAGCAAAAACTTGTCTAATGAATCTTGAAACGTGTCTATCAGATGACAGAAAAAGAATGTGGGTGCGTGATCTGTGAAATACAGAAATGTTTTATGTCATGATTTATGGTAGTACTACATAAAACTTTAAAATCTTAGGGCTTTATATTTATATAACATTAAGCCCCACAATACTTGCTGTCTAGCTTGACTGGGCTGATTATTCTTTATCGTAATTCACTTTCCGTTGCCAGCATATAACTCTGTTATCAATAACACGTGATTTATTCATTTCTTGATTTGAATCCCTGTGGTATACTGGGCCCAGGCGACACAATGTAGTTTTCAAAATGGAAATGCACTGCTCTCTATGAAACAGATAAAGGGAAAAGAAAAGGAAAAGAAAAAATTATTCTGGAGAAAAAGAAGTGAAAATGGAGAAGAAAAAATAGCTTATCTAATTTTTCTAAGGAGCTTATCTAATTTTGTATAAATCAGGAGTAAAATTAAATATTTAGAAATTTGTTATTTCAAATCATGTATCTACCTTCAAAGCCACTGTGAAAATGAAATGTCTTTGCCATGCATTTGAGAAATCTTTCTTCATGTGACCACGCAGTCATGTGTGGTCTATAATAATCATGTTGTTTCATTAACATGTTCTTATTTAAAGGAATTTAAGAAGAGAGAATATCTATTCAGCCCTTACTCTATGGCAGACACATAGTCTATGACAAAAAAAGAGGGTCAGAAGCAAGAGATTGTTTCTAAAAGTAACCTCCTTGGGGAATTTAGGGAGAGAGAGATGAGAGCAATGATTGAACCATATTTAAAAATAAAACTCTGATCAGAACTTTGTAGCTCCCATTCTAGGAAGCCAAACCATGACCTCTACAACAACTGGCCCAAAATATTGGGGACTTGATCAGTGACTGCCACCTTTCCACATTTTTATTTCTTCATCCTTGCTTCCAAGTCAGGATCCACCAGAGAAAGCCAAATATGCTTCCTAAACTAGTCAAATAGGATGCCAGATTTATTGTTACCTGCCTTCAGTTTACCCAAAACAAAATCCAACAATCAGGGCACAACAGAAATGTTCCTTTTCCCTTCTTCTTGTTTTAATTATAAAGCTTTCCCACACTTCTGCCTGCCTACAAATCTCTGCCAAATACCAGAGATGGCGGCTGATTTCTATGCTATATCAAGCTCTGAATAAATTGCTTGTACAAGTTCTCATTTAGGTGGTCTTTGTTTATTTTCACAAAGGACAGTATAAAGCCATAGGTGTCTCTCTGAGTTTGTTTCTTTATTTATTAGAAGACACAAGTAGAAACTGGTAACAATAAAGATTATTGAAAATAAAAATGTAAAAGACTTTGGAAATTGCAATTGTCAAAAGAGTAGAGATTTCTACGGAGGAAAGGGTGACTAACAGTGCTAAGTCCTAGAGAAAAGTTAAATGAACTGAGAGAGAAGAAAACCCACCTGACAGCATTTCACAGGCCTTTGCTGACCTTGAAAGAGCAATTTCAAGTACAATGTAGGGGAGGGAAGCACGAATGCAAACTCTATGTAGTATCATGGAGGTGTGGAGGCATTAACTAGAGGAATGTTTATAAAACACCAATTAGAGATTTTGAAAGAAAGAGATCTTAGAATGTAGTTTTAGGATAATTAAGTGCAAAAAAGTATGGTTACTGTAGATGTGAGAATGAAGATATTGGATTGTAATGAATTTGTACAGAAGAAGAAATAGATAAGAGAGATAAGAAATATGAAAATAATGCTAGAGCCGAAACTCACAGAATACTTACTGCTGGGAGTAATACAGATCTAATCAACCAACGGGAAACAAAAATAGATAGTAATGTCAGCAAAGGACCTTAGTGAAATCCCATTATGTAATGTAACAGATGAGATAATAGGAGACCATAGATTCACAGATGGAACAGGCAGTTAAAAAGGTCAGAGGATGCCCTGGATAAATGAGGTCACAATATCCTAAGTAATAGAGAATATATATTAATAATAACAATGATCAGACCAAACCCTAAATTGTTGTGAGTTTCAGAATTATTTTAGATAAAACTAGCTTATTCCTGAACTAAGTAATTGTCTTTTTAAAAATGTTTTTATTGAATTCATGGGGGTGACATCGGTTAATAAAATATATAGGTGTACAATTCTGACTTAGGGTGCTGAGCACACGGCACAATGTGTAAGTAATTGCTTTTTGAAATGAGCACAAGTGTACTTAAAGAAATAAGAAAATGTCTTTAAAAAAACAGGCTTTTGGCATTAGATGAGGTTCTGATTTTTAAATCCCTACTCTGTCTTTTACTGTTAGTATTGTTTTAGGCAATTATTTAACAACTCTAAATCTCAATTTCTTCATCTAGAAATCAAGAATAGCAATCCTACTTTACAGGGATAAAAAGAGGCAATGTAAGTAAAGTTCTTAGCACTACAGTCTGGGTCAGTACTGATGGTAAAAATGAAGGAAAGCTTTTGTATTTGAATAAAATATACTAATACTATTCATTTGATTATTGCTTAGCAGCTTTAATATTTACATACCTATATACACACATTACAAACATACATCTATTCAAATGAATCAAATAATATTCATTTGATTATTGCTTAGCCGCATATATATATGTGTGTGTATATACATATATATATATACATATATATATATATATATATGCACATGCATTCACACATCTCAACAAATTAGAAGAACAAAGCATCACCATTTTATGCCAGAGGACTTTGAAGGTGCAAGGATGTTAAGCAACTTTCCAGGGTCTGCTACTTCATACAAGTAGAACTCAAACTTAGCACTTCTGATTTCTCAGGGTATTGGAAGCCATAGATTCATGTTTATGCTTATGAAGCTGAATTCTTCTAAGAAATTGAGGCATTCTTTCATTGACTATAGACAATCTTCATTAAGTTTCAAAAATAGCCAGAGTGAATGCCAAGCAGCTGTGGTTGGGGCTATTCACACCTGAGCCCAGTGACACACTCACACACACACACACACACACACATATGGGAATATATATATGAGTATTCCCAAATGTTAGAGCTCAGAAAGATCCTCAGGGATTATTTTGTACATGAAGAAAAGCATCTTTCCCAATTTGCAGTAGATCTCCCGAAGCCAGGCCTGCTAACCACGAATCTTATCACTACAATTTTTTACATTATTTGTCAAATATAATGTAGAAAATGGGCCTTGCTGAAATAAATTTTCATGAAAATAACTGACAAGAAATTGAGAAATGGAGTTTAACAGAAAAATGTTATTTGTGTTTACAATTTTACATACTTATTATCTCTATAATTGTATGCCAACTTTTAAAGGTACTTGTCTATGTATAACTGTCATTTATGGTATATTTATACCCAACCTATGAATGTTCTGCTGACACATGCCAATGGCAATGTCCCTTACATTATAATTCCATATACCTTTTCTAAAAATAAGACAAATGTGTAGTGATATTAAATCAATATGAACTATTTTATAACATACAAATCTTATATATTATCTCATTGAATTTCTTATACATTTGTACAGAATGTTATTATTATTTTCTACAGTTTATAAATAAAGTATATTGGAAAGATCCCAAGGAATATATAATATTTTATAAATTAAGTATAAAAAGTAATTGCTATGGCAATATTTTAATATTTTGAGTGTTATTGGCACATTTAAAATAATTTATGCTTTTAAATAAAAGAATCATGAGACTGTATATTCTCCAGCTTGCCAACATGCGCAGCTAGACATTCATATCCACAGGGAGTTATGTTAGGATGCACCAATCGCATAATGGAAAATGGACTTCATTTACCCGCAATCGATGGCTACAATAAAATACTTTCCAAAAATATAAAAATAAGGGGAAAGAAACCTTCTTTTCTGAAACAGTGGAAAACAGGAAGATATTCAAATTCACAAAAAAGAGACAGACTTTAGATAAGTAAGAATTAGCTCTATTTTAACTGATAAGATTAACATTTTTAAGTAAAGAATGAATCACCCACCAGACTAGTTGGCTTACCTAGAAAACAAAAAAAGAAAAAAGAAAAAGAAAAGAAAATTCATTGAGGTAAACATGGACTACATCTAAAGAGGCACCATTTAGTAGTGCGAGCCCTGACCCTGTGCTGTCCCCAGAAAGGGCACACGCTTACTATGGGCATAAACTATTCTTTGTTATCTTTGTCTGAGACAATATACATCCAAATTACAAAACCAGCTCCAGAATTTCTAAGTCCAAATGAAAAAGCAGCATTCTGCTGTTCAATTCTCTTGTTGAATGCTTACAAGAATATTGCTCAGCACCCTTCTAATTTGGTAGTCACTGGACATATGTTGCTATTAACCACCTTAATTGTGTCTAGTCCCAGTTGAGATGTGCATTAAGTATAAAAGACACATGGAATTTCAAAGACAGGGTACAAAATCTAAATATCTTAGTAACTTTTGAGTTGATTGCATGTTGACATTAAAATATTTTGTACATATTGGGTAAAAATTATTAAAATTAATTTCACCTGTTTCTTCCCTTTTAGAAAATTTGGAATACTTAAAATTGTGTACAGGAGTCCCATTTGTGTATTTTATTGTATTTACTTTGGGCAGGACTGGTACATATGAATGGAGAGCATTAACGTCTATTCCCAAGTCTGTCTATATTTTTAATTCTACATTAGTTAAGTGTTATTCTTATTGTAGGCAATTTCACAGGTAGAACTGGGTAGAAAAAGAGAACAGCTGATCATATGGATTGAAATATTTGTTTCCTTCACAAGCTATACTTTTCATTGAATAGTTAAAAAGCAACATTTTGATTTTATTCATCAGTTTTATACACTTGTCTCACTTGAATCTGCCATCAAGAGCAGCATCTGCTCTTGGCATGCTGAGCTATCGGGGCTGAGTGTATACGGCTGGGGGCCATATCTTGAACCATGACACACTGAGTACAATTATGAAATACTATCAGCCTTTTGGAAGACAGCCAGCTGGCCAGTGTTTCCCAATCAGAAATCACAACTTCTTTATTGTGCATGATACTTGTCTATGTTTCTCCACCATTGTTATTATTTTCCCAAATGAGACAATTTCATTTTATAATTAATAGTAATTTAGTATTTATTTTTATAAACATATGCTTAAATGTAGTTCAGATGTCATTTTTCTGTGCTCTAATGCACTTGCTGCTGCCAAGAAGTCAGCAGTTCTTTCAAATATTTTTTAAGGATTTCATTTATTAATTATTTTTAGAGAGAGGGGAAGCAAAGGAGAGAGAGAAAGAAACATCAATGTGAGAGAGAAACATTTATTGGTTGCCCTTAATATGCACTCCCACTAGGGACCAAATCTGCAACTCAAGCATATGCCCTGACCTGGAATTGAACAGGTAACCTTTCGCTTGCTCTGTAGGATGGCACCCAATCAGCTGAGCCACTCAGACCAGGGCTCTTTTTAAGTTTTTAAATCTTTTAGCCAAGTATGTTGGTATTTGCCTCTGTTTCTCTAAATGACTTGTCTGTGTTGCTATTTTTATACCCCTTGTATTTTTATACGTGCAGACATATGCACACTCGTTGTACAAACCAGTTTTCCATTCTGACATCTTCCAAAGACAGTTATATTCTAAATTTGGTTTTAATTCACAAAGAAGTAGAAGCCAATGTAAATATTCAATCTCCCATCTTCAAGGGAATCTAAATGAGATCTTTACATTTAAGAAAAAATATCAAAATGTGAAGTCAGGAGCATTATTGCTAAGGAGTAACTGATCAATAGCCCACTGGGTGAGAGGCAGCAATGAAGAAAAAAATCACACGTTCCACCCTACATGCTTCTCTTTCTCACTTGTCCAGTATTCAGCCCATAACCTCGCTAACAGAGAATGAAGACTGGAATTTTCTGCCAAAATTTTAGAAGGCAGTCATGTCAGTGAAGGATTCAAGGGAGAAGCAGAACTTGAAGGTAGTTGTGCCCTTCTTTGAACATAGGCCTGCCTCTTTCATAAAAGGACCAGATGAGGTTATAGGGAAGACAGCTCGCTAGACAGCAGGCTCAGCATAGCAACTTAGATTAAAAACTGGATGAGATGGAATAATACAGTCCCTTCCTCATACTCTTTCAAAGATAGAAAGTTCTCAGGCAAGTGAAGAAGGGGTGTCAAATATTGGTAAATGCATGGGAACAACAAGGCACAGGATATGTCAGCAGATGATGAGTTCCTGAATCAGAGAAAGCTAAAAAAGCTCATATAAGGAAGTCAAAGAAGATCAAGATGTAGAAATAGAATCAAACCATCTAAGGTGAGGAAAAGGCCTGAGAAAGCATTGAAATGCAAACTCCTGTTCAGTAGGGATATCTCTTCTAACTATGAACTAGGGGTTATTCTGATTGGCTTGAAGATCTCCTGTAAATAATAATAATAATAATAACAACAACAACAACCATGTAGTAGATTGTTAAACACAAAATGAGTATTTGAATTGTTTTCTTTAAGAAATTGGGAGTCACTAAAAACATGAAACAATAGAATCATGTTTTATTTTTATTTTTAGAATATTGGCCATAGATGACATATAACCAATTTGAAGGTGAATGGATAAAATACTGGAAAAACCAGCTGATAAGATATTTTGGTCATCTTGGGATAAAATGATGAAGATCATGCCCTAATAAGAAGGCAGAAAAATAAAGGACATAAGAAGGAACTAGAAATATTACAGTATTTGACTATCAGAGAATAGCAAAACTATAGAAATTAAATATTTATCAAAAGTACAAGTCTAGTTTAGTGAAAGAATTTTGACTTGTACAAAAAAGATAATGAAACATATTTTTAAAATTTTGAATATATGTTTCATTATCTTTTTTGTACAAGTCAAAATTCTTTCACTAAACTAGACTTGTACTTTTGATAAATATTTAATTTCTATAGTTTTGCTATTATGACCAGCAACACTGAAAGGAAAAGAAATCAACAGAGACAAGAGGGAAGGGGGGGCAGGGAAAGGGAAGGGAAGGAGAAAGTCAAGGAACATATAGCAAGGACTCATGGACAAAACCAAAGGGGAAGAGCTGAGGGAGGGAAGGTGGGAGGGGGCAAGGGAAAGAGGTGGGGGGAAGGCAGAGACAAATGTATTTAAAAAGTAAATAAATTAATTAAAAAAAAATTTTTGAATTTGAAATTAAAGTGGAGTATAACAAGGCTATGAAAAAAAATAAATATCACCCACCCTTGGTCCACTGCAGCCAAACACACATGAAACCTAAATCTAACTGTAGCTGGGGAAAATTAGAGAAATTTTGTCAGTGAATTTTAAAATTCTACATATTTGTTTAGCATTCGATTCTGAGAAAATATTGTTAATTTTATTATTTATCATTATTTTTAAAGATTTTATTTATTTATTTATTTTTAGAGAGGGGAAAGGAGGGAGGAGGAGAGAGAAAGAAACATCAATATGTGGTTGCCCCTCGCTTGCTCCCTACTGGGGACCTGGTCCGCAACCAAGGCATGTGCTCTAGACTGAGAATCGAACTGGCAATACTTTGGTTCGCAGGCCAGCACTCAGCACACTGTGCCACACCAGCCAGGGCTATTTTTTATTATTATACTTGTTTTTACTTATGGGTCATTGACAATGGAGATAGCATTTGTAAGCATTCATTAGATGCTTAGTAACTTTACTGAAAGGAAAGTAGGAGAATAGTAAGAAAAGAAAGAGGGAGGGAGGACAGGAGGGAGGGAGGTAAACTAGATGACTGGATTGTCATACAATTTATGTTTAAAACAATGGATGAATATATAAAGTAAGAAAGCAGACTAGCCTCTACTTTTATAACAAGCAATAATGTCCTTGTCAGGAACTACTCTAATCACGAGGTCTTAAGGAAGTAAGAAATTGTTTTTCTTTACAAAGAATTTGAGAACAATATTGATAGACAATCTTTTAGACCTCACTATATTCCGTTTATTGTGACTGAACACAGGCACACATGGTTTTTATTGCTTGTGAGAAACCTATCCTCTGCAGGCCTGTCTTCCATTCTGTTTTTTTGGAAAGGGAGCAATGTTTTGATACAACCATTAGCTTTACAGTTTTTAGTATAGATAGAGTGTACTATGAATGGGAATATTTGTCAAATACAGACTGTGCTATTTGAGAGCGTATTGAGTGGAGACTTGGGGATCCTTAACATGGGTTTTCATTTGGAACACTCTGGAGGAAATCTGCTTTGACAACTAAAATCAATGGTTTATTTTTATGAACAAATGTTGAATTCCATGGGCAAGTGGTCTTCTTTTTTATTATAATAGAGGAAAGAAATGTGCTAAAGCAGTAATTTATAAATATTTTTGTTGCCTTTGGGGTTGTTTCAGATAAAGTACTAGTAGGTGGACAATTGTTAGTGTGAATGTTTTTGTTTGCCCCCTGCCTCGGCCTCAAATTCATCAAATTAATGCAATTCATGTCTCAGATAGGACACTATGTTGATAAAATGTAAGGGATGTCATTGCCTAAATTAATTTTTCTTGCTTGAATTCAGTTATGGAGAGAGAATATAGTACAATAAGAAGAATACATAGCTCTTCTCTTTCCTTCTTCCTAGGGGAAGAACTGAGAGAGAGCTCCCAGAGGAGAATAGTGTTCTCATAATCTAATAATTTGGAAATGATAGCTTTATGCACAATTCCAAAAGGAGCTGAGCAAAGTTCTGAAGAAAGACAAATTAAAAATTGAAAACTTAGAATTATTTAACAAACCTCCTCTTGCCTAAGTCAATAGGTATATAGTTTGCCAAATTCAATGGTTCTCAGTTCTCTTTCTCCTCCACATTTTTCCAGTTCTCAGGATATTTGATTTGATCTTATTTCTCCCCTAATTTCATGGAACATCTGTATGTTTGTCATAATACTTCATTATACTTGTTCTCTTTTAGATTTATGGATATCTCATTCTTTGATTCTTTTTCAGTTCCACTTATTTTTCGTTAGTTCTTAAATTTTAGACAATCATAAGGATCTGTTTTTACTACCAGTAGTTTTTCCTGTGAGGGGTAATGTACTGATGTATACTTAACTACTTATTATATTTATATAATATATAAATATATGTAGCTAGTATATTTATATATATGTTTACATATATATCCCCCAAAATCTACATTTTGACTTTTTTAGATTTTGCTCTCTGTGTATAAGTGAAAACTCACCATGACCAAAAATACATTTCATTATCCTTTCTTGATCTTGAAAGTCCACCAATGCTCTTAACTGGACACACTTAAAACAAAGAGTAGGACAGGTGAACCAGCTTGGTTCTTGAGAACTGCTGTTAAAGTTTAGTTTTTTGCTATGTTTACTGAGATCAGGAATTGTACTTTCTAATCTCAGAGAGTAAATCCTGTCCAACCTGTTTAAATATTTCTGCCATAGATCTTCTCCTCAAAAGCAATTATTGTAACTGTATGTGCTGAAATTAGTTCAGATTCTCTTGCTGAATTTTATGTATTTCTTGAGAGAGTGACAATGACGTTTTATGATCTATGATGACAAAATCCAATGCCTATTATTTGGAATCCGATGTTAAACACCTCTCTGGATGGTTTTAACTACAATTATTACATCTAACATCAAAGTGGCCCAGGAGAATCACATTCTGGGACTAAGTGGCTTTCCTTACCAAGCTGTACCTGCTAAAATGACCTCTGTACTAAAAGATTTCCACATAATTCTCACATAATTCCATTCTTGATCTTTTGTTTCAGTTGCAGGTTTTCTCTATTTCATCAAAATTCCCTCAAAGCATAGGAGATTGAATGTGTGCCTTCAGGGAGTATAAAGATAGAGCCCGAATCAGCACAACACAAACAAGTTTCTTTGAAGTCACACATTGTATGCCAAACCTTCTTGGGAAATTTGTATTCTGTTCTATCACGTATCTCTGTTTTCTGAAAATGCATAGAATGTTTTATATTAGTCAATATTGATTGAAATTGATTATATAGTCAGATGTGTTGTATTTATGCTTTTTAGAGGTATAAACATGCAACTGAAAAGCCCAGATTGAGAACAGTTCCTCGAACAAGACAGTATTAATAAAAGAATTGCAAGTAGTGCTCTGGAAAAAAAAAAAATCCTCCTAAATACTTTAGCATGGATTTTGTCAAGTATTGTAAATTTAAAATATGCTTAGTTTTTGTTTCTTTTTATGTAAAATTTATATAAAATAACATATACAGATGTTAAGACACATTTACTGAGTTTTTAAAAATGCATACATATACCTATGCAGTCTGAGTCCCAATGCCACCAAAAAGCTGTTTTAACAAATAGCTGTTTTTACAAATAGCTATTGTTCTTATTTTGTCTGGAGTAGATCATTTTGTTTATTGCACACTTTCTTATACATAGAATTATATTTTTTAGGATAAAGCTTCTTACATTCAGTATACTATGTTTGAGATTCATCCATGATAATGTGTGTACAATTATTTGTTCTACCACATTACTGGGTCATATTCTATTGTAGTGGTATATCTATTATATTTATGAAATTCTTCTGTAAAGTAAACATCTGGACTGTTTTCTATTTTGGATATTAAAATAAAGCTGATATAAACATTCTTGTACAGTATTTTTAGGACACCTATTGTAATTTTATTGGATGAACACCTGGGTTTTGAATTTCTTGGTGAGGTGGTTGGTGTGTGTATATGTTTATATGAATTCTGGGAATATTTTGCAAAGTGTAGTATTATTTTTGTATTCCTACAGAGCAAAAGAATGAGAAATATATTGTTCTGCATGCTTATCAACATTTGGTATTGTCAATCTTTTTTTTTTTTTTTAAGTTTAGCCATTCTCTTGGATATATAGATTGTTATGGTTTCAGTTTGCATTTGCCTGGTATCTAATGAAGTTGAACACTTTTTTCATGTGCTTGTTCATCATTTTTATATCATCTTAAGTGGAGTGTCTGTTCAAACCTCTTGCTAATTTTTAATTGAATTATTTGCCATTTTAATATTGAGTCCTTTGTTAGAGAGATGTTTTGCAAATGTTTCCATGTTGTGGCTTAACTTTTATTTTTAATGGTTTACTTTGGTAGCAAAAGGTTTTTTTTTTAATTTTCAAGTTTAATTACCTATTTATCTTTTACTTAATTTAGAACTTTGCTTTATACCATGCATAAAAATTAACTCAAAATACATCAAAGATCTAAATATATAAACTAAATCTCTAAAATCTTTTGTAGAAAACATAGAAGAAAAATTTTATGAGCTTGGGTTAGGCTAAAAAATTTTAGATATGTTACCAAAAGCATAATCTATTTTTAATGATAAATTGGACTTCATAAACATCAAGAATTTCTACTGTTTGAAAACTCTATTAAGTAAATGAAAAGATAAACCACTTAGGAGGAACTTGCAAGTCATATACCTGATGAATAAGTTTTATTTGTATATGAAACAACTTTTAAATACAAATAATAAAGAAACACAGCTCAGTTTAATAAATGAACAGAAACTTTGAATACACATTTTACCAAAAATATACATGAATGATTAATAAACACATATAAATTCAATTGATTAATTTGCTAATTAAAGCTAATATTTAAGACCACTCCAAAATGACTAGAATGCCTATAACCAAAAATTTTAAAAGACTAAGTTTTTCAAGCATGGGGAGAAATTAGAAACCTCATACATTGCCAGTTAAAAGTATAAAATGTTACAATTGCTATGGAAAACAAATTTGATAGTTCATTAAAAATTAAACTTTTACCTACCACATGGAACAGCTACTCTAATCCTATCTTTACCGAAACAAAGGAAAGGAGATGTTCATATAAAGTTTTTCACATAAATATTTGTAACAGTTTTATTTGTTTTACCCAAAGTCTGGAAACAACTCACAGGCCCATCAACAAATGAGTGAATAAACAAAATGCAGTGCACTTCTGAAGCGTAACACAACACAATAATAAGAATGAACAAATTACTGATACATGCAACAACGTGGTTGGATCTCAGACTTGTACAGGTGAAAAAAAACTAGAAATAAAATTTTACATAATATATGTTTCCATTTATGTGATATTACTAGCAGAGGTAAAATTATAAAGACACAGAGATCAGAGTTCTGCTCAGTCTAGTGGTACGTACAGGGACTGATTCTGAAAGGTCATGAGAGAATACTTTGGGATGATTATAATGTCTATCTACCATAACAAGCTTTATTCAGAACTCGTTTCCTTTTTATTTTTGTTCTCTTTACTTTATACTCCTAAAAGATATCAACAATGTTATATATCACTTTGACTTATTTTAGTTTTTCATTCAATGTTTTGAATTTTTTGTGTGATCACACCATTAAGAAACAAGTTTATATTAGGAAAATCACAAATCTTAACACTCTAAATCAACATAAACACTCTAAATTTACCTCATTTACAAATGAGTTATAATGTGTGCCATAATCAAGCCAGAAGAAAATTAAAGAAACAATTTTTAATGTTATTGCCTCTCTGGTTTTACTCAAACTGGATACCAGTAATTTCAATCATTCCTCCATTCAGTCAATATTTTTTGAATACTGATAATGTGCCAGGAATAGTCCTAAGTATTGGGCATGGAAAAATAATCATACAAACAAGATACCTAACTCCATGAAGATCCAAAAGGAGTAAATAAACCAAATAAGTTAAATAATTTCAAAATACAATTTATTACATCAGGAAATATATCAGGAGAGAGAGAAAAATGATAAACTTTTGGTAGGTATGGATCTGCTTTATAAAGTGTGGTTAGGCTAGGCATGTGATAAATGTAAAATTCCTCATAGATGTGGGGCAAACTGATGGATGAACTAGACCCTCTCAGAAATACCACAGTTTGGGAGTACGGAGGTTCAGTGGAATCTAGGAAGATCATCAACCTAATAAATGCCAGAGGCAGAACTGAACTTAAGTAGGGTTTGTCTTCAACTCCTACGTGAGATTGTGATATTGAGTAGTACCTACTCAGAAATTCTTGCAATGCTGAAAACTTACAGAATGTGAAACCCATAAAGGAGAGAAAAGTAACCAAATCAGAATGTTAATTGTTGGGAACTGTCCCACCTGGTTTCAGGGACTTGTAGCCTCGCCGACAGGCCAGAGGGCCCCAAGGCTGGAGCTGAGCAAGGAGGCTTTGGGAAAATACGCCACTGAGGAGACAAAACCTGTCCCCTGGGCAGAGGCGCAGCCCCTGCCTCCCTCACATCATGCTGCTTGGCCACCAAGGATGGCTGGTTAGTCAATGACAGATAAGACCCCCCAATGGAAGGGGCAACCTAAGGCAGGAACAGTCACATGGGGGCCATCAGGGAGGGACTTGGGGGGCATGGAGGAGGGGCAAAAGACCCTCATCTCTCAGCTTTGTCATGGCCAGAGTCCTCATTCTATCTGAAAGAAGTCTCCTTATCTCTTGGCTGCTCTGCCAGTGCCTGACTGGGTCAGTGAAACAATTCTAAAGTCAGGGACAGTCCTAACCTGGATTGGGCAGTTCCCAGGGACAATTAGGCCTGGAAAAGGAATATGTTAAATCCTACGAAACTTGCTTTGCTGAGAATGCCCTCAAGTTAATGAGTCCTGATGTTTGGGGTCAAGCATAGAAAGAGATCAGTTTCCCAGGTTTCAGGACTGAATGGGCACCACCCTGTCTACCAGACCCATACCTGAGGCAAATCTCTGTGTTCCTTCAATCACAGCCTTTGACATTGATTGATGAGCTTTGCATGCATGCTGCATACCCCTGTGCATATCATTCTCAATAAAAGCCACTTCAAGAGAAGGGCTTGGGGCCTTCTCCACTAGAGGGAATTGCCACTCCCTTTTCCCGGCAGACCGAGAAGTGTCTGGAATGACTTATTTTTTCATCCACAGGGACCTGCGGGGACTCTGTGGGGAATGGGGTACTCCCCATCAGTTCATCCTTCATCTATTTGGTTTACTAAAATATTTGTGGATTGACAACTTCAATTAAAAAAGAAGCCTATAATTTTGTGTAACAGAATAACATGGCCTTTGGAGTGAGAAAAAGATGGAACTGAATGTGAAATTTCCATTTACAAGTTGTGCAATCCTAGGCTCAGCGAATAATCTATCGGTTACTTGATTTCTTTATATTCAAACGGGGATAACAGTTACTATATTGTTACATTGTTAGGGTTAAATTAGGCAATATAATGAAAGTACTTTACCTATCAGTGCTTAGTAACTGTAATTTTATTTTGTACTGTAACACATCTCACTTTTTCTACCTTAAAATAATGTCAAAATATTATTTTCTCCTGAGACACTTCCTGAATTCTGTTTAAAGACTTTACACACATAATCCATCTAAGAAAGAAAACAGATTCGTAACGTGTGTTTGAGAGGAAAGAAAATCCTAGTGACCGCTTTGACATAAGATAGGGAAGAAATCATTGTAATTCAACTTAGAGTAAGTAATGGACTCAACTTGTTAAAATTGCTTGCATTCTTTGAGAAAGTTAGATACAAATAAAATGAATATAATACGATTTGTTTCTGTATGAGCAGTATATTTTTTTACTTACAAATCACACATCGTAAATATTATAAATAATTTGAACAAAGAGAGCTAGGACAAATATTTTTAAATTTTCTTCAGGTATTATTTGTTTATGTAAATTGTTATTCCTGAAAGTAATATCTTCATTTTAGTCCCAAAGCCTATGTTTATATTTTCCAGAATATATTCAGTGTATATATAATTAATACCTCTGTATACATAGTATTTACTCTCTATTTGTATATGTGTATATACAGTTAATGTGTGTATGTGTGTGTGTATGTGTGTGTATGCATATACATACATATCAGTATGGAATTTCAACTTAGAAGCCCTAGCTATAAGATAATGAGCCAGTCACTTAATCTTCTGAATCATACTTTTTCTTATCTGGTAAATAAGGATGACGATAACATCTCAATCAGAGAGCATCTATGGGAATTAAAAGAGCCAGTACATGAGAAAATCAATTTATAAATTGCAAGAAAATTTATGTTTGTACATGCTCATTGTTCTTTTTCATTTTTACTCGGTTGCTGCCAAGAATTTTTTTTTCAAGTGGTCAAACTTATTTACAACATTCAGTTTAGGAACTCATGTTTCTCTTGTGCAAATACTGCTCACCTAGTACAGCCAATGCCAACATTTTTCATTCTATTCATTCCCCTTCGCCTGAAAACCAGAAAAATAAAACCTGAATTTCACCCTCTGTCCTCTCCTTTCTTAGTTAGTGGGGTCACAGACCATCTCAGATAGGGGTCACCTGGAATCCTGTGTTAGTAGAAAGAAAAATTGTTTGAAGAACAGGCCTGGAATACATTCAAAATGGACAAAGCTTCTCCGAACCGCTCCCCCTCGCTCCTGCTTCCCACAGTTGCTAACACCCCTGAGAGCTGCATGTGCAAGAAACTGCACTAAGCATTTTCCACCATTTAACTCATTTAAAGCTTATAGCTATGCTGTAAAAACCTGATTTCTTTATTCCCATCGTAAAGATAAGGGAACCTGTACTTTACAAGTTTGAGGAACCACAATGAACAAAGATCAGATCTAGGGCTTCATTGCAGTTGTTCCTTCCTTAACCACTATGCTAGTTAAAAGTTGAAATGAGAAGCTGACACTCTGATGCCAGGTCCAAACCGACCCAGAGGCGACCGCATCTCCCAAGGTTTGCGGGCGATGTGCCCTGCATCTCAGCCGCGGCCCGGTTCCCTCAAGTCTCAGGGCCCTTGATCTTGTAGATTAGGATCCATGAAGCATTGCTCTCTCTCCCCTAAATCACAAGTTTGTAAATAAATGAAACAAATGACCATAATATGTTTACCATATTTATTGTTAAGTTTCATTGTCTCATTCTATGGGTCAGGTTTCTGTTATTTTCTAAAATACCAGAAGCAATGGGCACACTAGATAGAGTGCAGTAAAACATGAATGTGTTCAAAGTCACTGGCGAAAAAATTGATAAAGAAAAGAAGTATATCATAAATAACTGATTATTTCAAGTGTGTTGCTCGCCTGAGAATGTTGGTGCAAAATCAGCTTAACTTGCTTTGAGTTTGGGGAATGCCTGCCTGCCTTTTCATTGTAAAGAGCACAAGGCGTTTTCTTTCATCAAACTTAAAAATAACTGACAGCTTCTGAACTTCAGTTTCTGCAAAAAGGGGAGGAAAATAATTCAGTTTACAAAAATTGACTCTATGAGATATATATATTGCAGATATATATATATATATATATATATATATATCTCCAGTATCAATTACTTCCTCACTCCAAATGTGAACTCTTAAAGAGAAATGCTGCTTGCCAAACAGAGCAATTATGTTTCTAGCAGTGCAGCCAATAGCTTTAAATTAACTGTTTATTTCCAAGTAAAATTTAGTGTTGGGAAGCTTTTTAAAAGCAGGAGGTGGGATAGAGGTAAAAATACGACAATTTAAAATATTCCTGTTTAATTGATTTTTCTTTTTTCCTCTATGTTCTCTTATCTTTCTCATACAACAAATTAATAAATAATTCAGAGTTTGAAAGGTTTACTTCCTGTAAACATCTATACGTTGACTTCAAGTTTATGTGGCTAGTTTGGATTGTAATAGACTTAAGTGTCTTTTTTTAAAAGTTATTTTAGGAATAAGATGTAGATGGTAGGGTTCAGGACAAAGTATCCCAAAATATAGCCCCTTGGCATATTAAATATTTTAAGATGAAGAAATTTGAGAAAACAGCAGAAGCGGGAAGGTTACTTTGTTTGACCTTTCCCCAGCCCTTCTTCCCTGAAGCAGGTTATAAAATCCTCATGTGAAAGATTTTCCCAGTACCTGGTGGAGCCATCTCACCCCCAAATACAAAGGGACACAGAGAAGAATCCTAACAAACAGGCCTTGCTAAGTTTATCTGACTAGACCACACTTCCCTCACGCTCCTGAACTTCTCACATTCCTCTGTGACCTGCCCTCCGCCCCCACCCTCCTACCCCCCGCTTCATCAAACTTAGTTAAAAATACTCAAATCTGCCTGTTTCTTGGGTTCTTCATTTTCCTTGAAGGCTCTAGTGTCACATAAAACATATTAAATAAATTAACGTGCTCTTCTCCTGTTAATCTGTCTTTGTTAGTGTAATTTTCAGAGCTAGCCAGGGACTTTAAGAGGGTCTTGGAAAACACTTCTCTCCACTACATATGTTGGAGAAGAAAGAATATAAATGAGTATCAAATGGCATTTCTATCAACTTATTTCTACACGCTCCATGAGGAGTTCAACCTCTATCAAATTTCTGTTACTAAAATGTTCTAAAAGTCCTCATAAGTCACCTCACTATATCCCATTGAATTCTCTTTTTTAAATCATTTTTAACTATTCATTTAAGTTTGTGTAATGCTTCCGCCCCTGCCCATACCTACAGCAACAAGGACTATTGATTCTTACTTAGGATGCCTCATCCTTGCTGACGACCTTGCTTTTTGTCAGGGGGCTGATGCTCAGTGTTGAGAGGAGCCAACATCAGTTACTGTCCCGAAGTCACTGACTTTCTGTCTAGTTACTGCTCACCCTCAGGGTTTCCAGAGGTTGTCTTCCCAAATCCAAGCACTGGATACCTGAGGTTAAAGGAATGTCACTGTTCTAAAAGTAACATTCTCTGTGACTACCTAAGGAACTAAAGCCAGTGCTGATCTTCTGGTGCTTTTACCAACCAGGGTCTTTTTTGCAGCCTCTTTCTGGATGATGGCTTTTCTTTCACGTTAAGCTTAAGGCGGGTAAGCCCAATACAAATAATCCCGTTCTCAATATTGGGATGTCCATGGCAACTTGTATTTGTCAGCAGCTTTTTTTATTATTATTATCAGAGAATATGCAGCATAAGGCTTGTCACTAACTATGGCATGTTACTATTCTCTACTCCTAACACCAGGACTGAAGTTGTCTCCTTAACTCCCTCCTGGAGGTTCAATGCTGTTCATGTGCACATGCGTTACATCTCAACGGAAAAGGAAGATTGGTCACAACTAAACTGGTTCAACTCACTCATTTTATCTGTTCTAAGCCTGATGATTTTGAACAAAATTGTAAACTGGTCTCACCTTTTTTGGTATCTCCCTCCTTAAAGAGATCTGAAAGGAATATTTTGATTTAGGGTAAAAAGGAACCCAAGCTTCAGTTGATTTTTTTCTCTGGTCCTACAAGTGTCATGGCCCATGGCTGTAGGATATAAGGGACGGGTGAAATCAAAATGACTAAGATTTGTTGGGTGCCTTGTATTTTAAGTGCTATAATAAATGCTAATGTGAATTATTTCACTCAACCACTGCAATATACCTGAGACACGGGCACATATGGCTGAGGCTGTTGAGGCTCAAACTGTTTAAGAAACTTGTTCAAGATCAAAGAGCTAGGTAGTAAAGCTGACTTACCTAGGGATTTTCTTCTCTTTACTCCCCCCCCCCACCCGCCGCCACTCCCTGGTTTGGAAAAGTCTTATAATTTGCCTTAGCTTTCACTTAGAAGAACATCATTTCTGTTTAATGTCATATGATCCAAAACAACAAATAATAATAAAAAATTCCTTTTAATTGAGTGTGTTCTATACGATAGGTATCAAGTTTGATTTTAATTGAGCAACTAACTATATTAAGAATATCATGATAATTATTTCACACAAAAAAAAGAGAAAAAGGAGACACTCTTCGGATGACTGAGAACATTTGTATTTAGGATGTATACTGGTGAAAACAGTGGTTAGCTGTCATTGTATACTCATGACCAGATGTACCTTGTTTGCTTGTTTTTATTATTTGTAAAGTCTGCTTTAAAATAAAAGATAAAGCTGTGGGACACAGAAGAAATCATCCCTAATACAATTTTCTTAAGAATAAATAAGCTAATTATTAATAAGTTTATATTTTCTTTGCAGGAACCTTGTGTAAGTGGATTAGAGATTCGTAGACGCCATTTGTGATGACAGAAGTAGGGCGCTCAGAATTGGAAAGACCCAGGTCTGGTTGCAGGTAAGAGTTCCAGCACTTAGTGTATTAAACATCCTTTTCTCAAACAATGTTGGAGATGGAAACATTCTTTGCCTTTCTTGGGGACAAGAACCTGAAAATTTCTAGAAGGAACTGCAGAGTGGCCAGTTCACGGTCCAATAGAAGGTAGGAGGACCTTATGTATTGCATATCATATATGAAATTATAAGAATATTTTATCTTGATATCAAGAATTTGAAAAGCAAGAGGAATGCTCTACTTGTTTGATTTTTATTATTCTCTCCCATTCATTACTAAATATGTAGTCAATATCTTGGTTGTTACAAGAACACATTTTGTCTTATTTGCCTTACAGAGTTGGTATGAAAAAAAAGAAATAAACTATTTTTATTGCTGAAATGGGTCATCCTATCAAGATGGCATCATATATGACTTAACATGTAGCAATAGATCACAAAGTAGACCAATAAAAAGTCCTTTTAGTACAATAAAAAGGAAGATAAAATAGCAGGCATTCAGGGACTCTGTTCTCAGCTGAACTGCCAAGATTGTTGAACTTCAAGTTCACTGAGATAGTATCCTTTCTCCCTCTCTCTCTCTCACTCTCTCTCTCTCTCTCTCGTCAATGTAAGACCTCAAGGAAAAGTTTTTTAACTCATTTTTTTCTGATAATATTCATAAAGTTCTTAGAAATAGATATTATATGTAACATTATCTTCAGAGATGAAACAAATAAGACTACGAATTTGAGTAACATATCTAAATTCTCACAATAAGGAATGTTAGATCTGGAATTCAATACCTGGTCAGCTAGATCCTAAAGCCTGTGATCTTCAAAACTACAATGTGTTGTATAGCAAGAAGTCTAAGGAGATATTTACAGGTCTTTGTACAATAGGTTTGTCCTTCTCTAGTCATAAAATGATAGTAAGCCTTATACTTACCTTGCTCAAGCATTCCGATCAGGCAGAATACCACAAAGAAGGTAATACTTCAAATTAACTCATGCTAAAATTTACATTCAATCAAAAACCATTTATTGATTTTCTACTATGTAAGAGTTATTGCACTAAGCACCATATGAATCACTGTGGGCTTGCTATTAAAAATAATGCAAAAAAGAAATATTGCAGAATGGCCTCTGGGCCAATTTTATGTACAGACACCCAATTTCAATTTTTCCTAGATCACCTGAAAGTTTCAGCTAAATTAAGCACCTGAAATCACCAGGCAACTAATTAGAAATAAGAGGAAGCCTCTACATCAGGTGCAGTGCAGAAATACAAAAATATTAAAAAATAATACATTATAATGATTCCAACCTCTTCTTTGCTTCATTGTTCATTCCTCATCCTGAAGTAGAAGATTATCATACTGAGAACACTGACATACTGAGATATAACTGATAGTAATCAGATTTTATTCATACATATTAGACCAGAAATTTGCTGGTGTGGGCCTCTGTTTCTGTTATTTGGCTTTTTCCCATCAAGGGGATCATGAGTAACTGACTTGTGTACCAGAACTTTTCCTGATAAAGCAAAGCTTACATCCAGCATCTTCTAGCCTGATCCATCCATAATTACCCCAAAGCTCCAGTCAATTACAGAAGGATTAGCTCTTCCCTGGTCCTTCCTCTCCCAAGTCTGGTAATTATTTATTGGCATATTTCTCTCTAAACACCAACTGATAAGGAAAACTATACCTGTTATTGATCCCACCACATTATCTGACTCCTAGAGACACATTTAGCAATAGTGTAAGTAAAATGATAAGTCTGACTAGGTTGTTTTGCTGAGTACAACTTAATATTTGTTACATAACACACAGATCACAATCAATCTATTTACTTAATCTTGAATGATTTTTCAGTCTAAAACAGCATCTACTTCATAGAGTGATTGTGAAGATTAAATTGGTTGAAATACCAATGGGCTTAGGACAGTACTTACATGATATATTATAAGCATACTCAAACCTTAACTGCTATTTTGCTTATTGCATTGTGTTTGCATTGTCAAGTGTATACAAGACAAATAGTCTCCAGGGAAGATTCCTAAATAAAGTAGCTGACAACTCTTTTTACTGTTTTATCCTAACAAGTGTCAAAAAATTACAGAGAGAACTATAAGGAAAGACTCTTGGGACTTTACATTTAACATGGCAGGATAAGTAGCCCTTTTTTCCCCTCTGAACTTGCAGGATCAGAAATAAGCATGTAAACTCTTCAGTCACACTCACTGTAACCCCAGGTCCAATGTATGAGGAGAGTTGTCACATCAAAAAAGTGGTTAGACCAGACATGCTTGCTGCTGGAAGTGCAGACAAGACTGGAAAAGTCTAGAGGTCCTGTCCAGGTGCTTCATCCTGAAGGACAGGAACCAACTATTGTTAGAGACAATGACTTAAAAAGGCCTGAGTTGTTGGGTGAAGTTCTCTGGACCTTGTTAGATACTACACATTAGAGATGCTGCAATAAAGAATTCACAGACATCCTGTGCCTGAAGGGCTAATCCAAACATGAACTGTGTGCCTGAGTTTTAAGCAGGTCAGTATAGGACTGAGGAACTTTTGAGAATATGGAAAGTTAAACCAGAACACTTATATTCTCTCTCTCTATCTCTAAAGCGCACATGCGCGTGCATGAGGCATACAAAAAATAAAGGAAAATAGCATGACAAGGAGTGGAAGGGTATGAAGATTAAGCTGGCATTGTTCAGGAAAGGAGTTGAAATTAAAAATGAAATAACACAGAAATGAAGTTCACTTTGAAAATATAAAAAAGGGAGCGCATATAATTGAACAGACTATAAGTGCCTGAAAGGGTAGACTAAAACATAATTAACAAAATGACTTAAAGTGAATAATGAATTAAAAATACATAAAATGAAAGATGTGGTCATGAAGAAATGAAAATTGAAAAATAAAACAACAAATATTTTACTTTGCAATGGAGCAAACTGTTCAAAAATAAAGGAAGACTTGAATCCATGTTTGAAAAAGAGAGTTCACCATGTCTCCAGAACAATTGATACAAAATAATAAATTGCAAGACCTTTTCTGGTAAATTTCTATGATTTTAAAGATGTAGCGATGATGGGAGAGAGAAGAAGAAAGAGGAGGAAGAGAAAAAGAAGGAAGGGAAAAAGGAAGGAAGGGAGGGAAGGAGGGAGAGAGTGAGAGAGGGAGGAAGGGAGAGAAAGATGCGCAAGATCCCAATCAAATATCTTTGACGTGATCTTACAAAAAGAATTAAATAAAAGATACTGGAAACATACAATCACATTGGTAATACTGCCTAGGGCTGACTTTTGTAAATCAATTTTACAGAACATAGTCCTTGCAATCTCATCTCATCAATTAGTATTTATTGAGCTGCTCCTAAGTAACATGACATGTGAACAGATATGATTAACTTCTTATTCTTTTATGTGTTCTTTAGAAAATGAAGCCAGTACAACTTGCAAAATATCTGCCTGAGGGGGAAAAATGGACTTGCTCTAACAACCTGAACAAACATTATTTCAAGAATTAATTTTTCACTTATTTGGCTCTTGCCTTCCATATTTTCAATATGGATATTTTCATATCAATATGGATATTTTCATATCCTGTGAAATCTCATAACAATTTAAAATTGCAAGTCACTAAGTACAGCCTGGTACTGTCTGCATTTGTATCCATTTCATTTGTTTGCTACTTCACATTTAAAAAAATTTTTCAGTAGCAATTACTTAAATTAAGCAAAGTAGCTTTTATTTTCCTCAATTAATAGCTAGGAATCTACTAATTTTCAGGGACTTACCTAGTCTAGGTCTCCTAGTTTGTTTGGGCTTCAAACTTTCTGATAATGCCTGTGTCAACAACGATGTCTGCTCACTCAAAGTTATGTTGCATGCTCCAGAGTAACTGTATGCTATTTTTCCTATTCATTGACAGCTTCCCTGCTAATAAGTTGAGAAAGAGATAAAGGAAGTTATCTAACAACTTCCTTTACCAGGTCCTGTTCAAAATATTTCGCTTTCATTATTACACCTATTTAGAACAAATCTATGGGGGTGTGTACTAGATTACTCTTATTTTATTATTTTTCAATTATTTTAACTTATAGTTAACGTGCAATATTATATTAAAGTGTAAAGAATAATAGTTAGACACTCATATGACTCACTAGGTGGCCCCCTCTGACATACTAAGTCTAGTACCCCTAACATCACACATAGTTATTACAATATTCTTGACTCTATTCCCTATGTTGTACCTTACATCTCCATGGCTATTTAATCCTTTCACCTTTTCCACTCAGCCCCTCAAACTCCCACAAATCTGGCAACTATTAATTTGTTCTCTATTTTTGATAAAGCAGCTGATGCCTACAAAAATAGTTTATTAAGTGGCAGAGCTGGGATTAGAGCTCAAGTCTTGAGACCCCAGAGCCCCATGCTCTGAATGACATCAATGCACTCGTGCTCTCTGTTTGCGGAAGCAGCTACATTAGGTTTATAAATACCCTAGATGTGTGCATTGTTTCAGAGCACAACTTCTCTATTTTAATTGTTGAGCCATGTAGATTATATAGGTGATATTTTTTTAATTTTATTTTAGTTTATTTTTTCAAATACATTTGTCTCTGCCTCCCCCCACCACTTTCCCTTGCCCCCCCCTTCCCTCCCTCAGCTCTTCCCCTTTGGTTTTGTCCATGAGTCCTTGCTATATGCTCCTTGACTTTCCCCTTCCCTTCCTTTTCCCCGCCCCCCCCCTTCTTCCCTCTTGTCTCTGTTGATTTCTTTTCCTTTCAGTGTTGCTGTTCTTATTTTCCTTGCATCTTTGTATTGTTGGTTAGGTTCCACTTATAGGTGAGATCATATGGTATTTTCTAAATATATTGGTAAATGTATATTTAAAAGACTGCAAATCACGGTAAATACAGTTTAAATCTACATATATACTGCAAACTTCTTTTGATTTCAACCTAATTCAACAAACATATAGAGATATGTACCATACAGAAAGATATAAACATGAAATTCTGAGATCTAAAAAGTGAGCATGATAGACTTCGAGCCTTAAAGACAGGCGACATATAATGCAAAGTGCTGGTAAGCAAATATCCCTGGAAATCAAATGTGGTTCTTCATCTAATTCATTTGTTACATTTTTAGGCCCAAATTATATATACCAGGTATAATCATACAAACATCATACAAAAAAAGAAAGCTGTCTTCTTTTCTATCAATAGAAATTTACCAATTTCATACAGAGCTCCCAGTATATAGCAGTAAAACTTTTGAGAATTTCTTGTACCTTTTTATAACCCAGGACACTCTAAAATATGGAGCTATAACATTTTATAACCTTCCTTATTGTAACACCATGTTATTTCTCCCATAATGTTGTCAGTAGCGAAATTTGAAGGAGAGCATTTTACAGGCACTTCTCAAGGCAATTGCAGATTAACACTTTCATTATTAAGTTCTTCAGTGTTTGCTTATTTGTAGGTTTCATTAATTGATAATATTGCTAGTGGCTTACCATCTAGTTTTGCCATTGTAAAAATTAATGCTGCAATTTTTCACAAAATATCTAAAACAGAAAACCAAAATAAATGTAATATATCAGTGTGATGAGGTAAAGAGTTGAATTTGTGCTTTCTGGCAGACAGTTATCATACAAACTGGCATATGTTTTACCTTTCTCTGAAAATCATAAGTTAATTATGTGTCCTCATTCACCTATGCTTGCAAGCTCCTCTGTCTTAGAAACTCTTCCTAAGAGAAAGACAATTTTGTCATAGTTCCTCAAATCATCAGAATTATGAGTATTATGTGACTTTGACATAACACTTGCCTAATTATTTATTTATTAATTCAACAACATTTACTGTCCTGTACTATGTGCTATGCACTGTGCTAAATACCTTATGTATAAGAATGAACAGGATCAAAACTATGCCTGTCCTCACGATGCCTAGTGAGGGACCTGGATGGGTAAATGGGAAATAACAATATAGAACCATGAGGGTTCCCGGTGGGTAACAGGCAAGACCATGGGCTTACACACAAATGAGAAGGGCCACTCAGCATTTATAGTGTGGACTTAATTGTGTATTAGGGTTAAGTTAAGGAAGTCTGCTCATGCAAGCTGAGATGTCAAAGATGTATCTGTTTATCCAGGCAATGCTGGAGGAGGAAATCAATCCTTTACTTAGAGAATGATTCATGCAAAGGCTGAGGGCTGAGGGGGGCTGTTGGAGGCTGAGGATGTTCAGGACGTTGGGAATAACTGAATGAAGTGATGCAGAAAAGCAGGATGAGGAGTGGGCGGCCGTTTCTCAGAAGTGGTAGGTGTGTGGTCATGAAATGAATGGCCCTGGAACCCTTGATAAAGAGTGTAAACATCATCTTAAGGGCAATGGGGATCCATTAGTTTAAATACATATGAGATATGATTATATTTGTGTCTTAGAAAGATCACTTTGATCAAAATGAGGGAAATGGATAGAGGTAGGGGGAAATAGGATAGCAAAGAAGTCAGTAAGAACCTGTTGCAGCAATCGAATCAAGAGAACAAAGAGAGTTGAATTAAAGTTGTGGCAGTAGAGTGCAAGGTAATTTCCCCACATAGTGCTCATATGTGAATCCTAAGTTTACTGTTAACTATATATTTACATTATTGTCTATCTTTCGTTAAGTCATGAGGTTTCAAGGGCCATGATCTCTGCTTTCTACTACTGTTGTTATGTCTATGATAGCTCATCAAGCCTTTTAAGATAGAATACAAAAATTAAAATAATACATACGATGAAAATAAGAGGGTCACAATTATTTTTCTAAATATTTTGTTCTGTTATGTTGTAGAATCCTCAGGACATGTCTATTAAACTATATAAACTCATTGGGATTAAAGATATGATATAATGTGTTTTTAAAAAATTATCCTATCCCTAACATCTTTAAGAACACAGCTATTGGTTTTTAAAAAGAAAGTCACCTTTATGTTGAATGTAATCCTAATAACGTTCCTTAGGTTGAAAGAGACTTGCTTTCTAAGAAGAAATCTAAGGAAAAAAGTCAAAGTGGAAAAGAATAAAATCCCTCCTTAGCCATACCTTATACTGCTTATTAAAAAGAAAACACTCTAAGTCCAACTATCTTTCTTTATCTTTTACTTTATTGTACATATAATTTTAAAATTATCTTTTATGATAATGTGTCAACTACTAACCTACAACCAAAATAATAAGAGTGGTGCTTTGTGATATGAACTATTTTCCTCCAGGAACTCAACCTAGAGTTTCAGATACATACTTTTCCAACTTCAGGAGACAAGCTCTAAATTAAATTATTACTACCTTGAAAGGTGACAAAAATGGAGATACCCACAAATCAAGTGTGTATCCAACCTAGCTTTGTGAGGAAGCTGATTTGTAGCCGTAAGCTCCTGGGCTGTATCTAGAACCTGAAGAATAATAATCACAGTAAATCAAAGGCTCCAACATAACTAAAATGATAGTAAAGAATGACTTAAATAGATGTCATATTTTTCTGTCTAATTAAATTGAGTCTCATAAATAAAATAATAAAACTCAAAATGAAGAAATAAACAGCAACAATTCCTTGAGAGGTTGTTTTAGTTTGATTTGAGCTGATGATGACAGGCTCGCAGATAATCTTCTATTACATATTGGAAGCCAAGTGGGCCTTTTACTTGATAAAATAGAATCTCACTGTTAAGTTTTTAAATATTTTTTGACATGCACCTTGTTTCTTTTATTTTACTTGCAGACCTCCAAGTGATTCAGCATAAGATTTGTTCTTTGGCCATTTCATTTTCTGTAAACTTTTATATTATTTCTAGTTTCCTCAATTTGCTTAGGCATTGCTACCCTTGAAGATAAATTTCCAGACAACGGACTCTGAAATCATCCTTAGGGCACATTCTTTTGGCCTACTGCCAAAGACATCTCCTGCTGAATTCCAGCCTCATGTTCTCCAGTGGTAGAAACACCAGACCACTTGCTTACTCCTGATAGGGCCGTGCAAATGACTCCAAAACTGATGCCACTCCAGATGAATTGAAATGAAGTCAAAGATACCCAGGACAGGGAGGAAGAGGAAGAGGAGGAGGTGGAAAAGATAGAGGGGAGGGAGGGGATAGAAGAGAAGAAGAGGAGGAGGAGCTAAGGGGAGGGAAAGGGAGTGGGGAAGAAGAAGAAGAAAAGAAGAAGAAGAAGAAGAAGAAGGAGGGGGGAGGAGGAGGAGGAGGAGGAGTGGAAGAAGAAGGAGAAGAAGAAGAAAAAGGAAGAAAACGAAGAAAATGCTAGTGCAAACAATTGAGTTTATCTAGTATGGTTACTTTAGTCTTACAATTCTCTCTGCATTTCTTTTGTTTCATACTGTATGTTTCAAATACCAAGGAAGCTATTTTATGCAGTCAGTGTATCACCTGGCCATATGGCACCTCATGAACATTAATTAATGGGCACAGTTCAAGGAATGGTTAGTTAGAAATAAGGAGAAAAATATCAGAGAAGATTAGGAATCATCAAACTGTTATTGTTGAGCACATGTCTTACTCAAGCTGTGCATGGGAGCAGTCGCAGACTGTGGACAGAAAGTTCAGTGTACCTGAAATCGGTAGTGACTATTTTGAGATAAGAGATCTCTCCAGAAGGTATCCAGCCATGTAATATGGAAAGTAGAGACATTTATTGAAGAAGTTACAAGAAACATTGTACATAGGACAATGACACCTCAGGCCCCTTAAAATAGGCACCCTGTGCAAGCAGGGGTCAAAAGCCCACTATTTTTTCAAGGGAAAACATATCGTCTTTTCATTTCAATTAACTTTGTAAAACAATCAATAAATACTTTTGAAAAATACTTCTGGCAGCTATAATGGTAGAAATTGTTTTAAATAAAGTTTTTTTATTAAGATAAATGGAGACCTGTATCAAGTTCAGTGATCAATCAAATTTGCAAGTCAAGAGCCTGGAGGATGAAGTTCTCTGAAAGTACCTCGAAAGCTGACTTTAAGACCCTTGCTCACCTCCTATGAGACACTGCACAGGGGTATAGAAAAATCAAATTCCTGGATTTTTCCCCTGTATTACCCACACAGACACTTCACTTCTGACATTAATGGTCACTAAATGTGTGGGGTTTTTCTCTCACACCAAACATTTATCAGTGACACCAGCTGATTGTCCTATAGTTCATTTCAATTCTGGTACTATCTACCTAGAGTTACAGTCAGATCCCACAGTTGAGTTCTCAATTCTACAAGACTGCCCCATTTCAGACACAGATCACAAGTCCCAGGTTGTCAACTGAACATCAAACAGACAGACAATAAATTGGGCAATAAGGGGTGCCCAGGACCCCTTTCTTGGGTTTAATAATTTGCTAGAATGGTTTGTGGAACTCAGGGAAGCATTTATGCTTACAAGTTTATTATAAAGAATATAATAAAACATATAAGGGAGCAGCAAGATGAAGAGACACGTAGGGTAGAGTACATGGGAAGGAGATTCCATGCCCTCTCTGTGGGCACTTCCACATGTTTACCATCCCAAAGCTCTCTGGACCCTGCACTTTAACAATTTTATGGAGGCTTCATGATGCAAGCATAATCAATCATTAAATCAATCACCAGTCTCTTCTTCCCCTCCTAGAGGATGGGGGTTGGGGTGAAAACTCCAAGGTTCCCATTATGGCTTGGCCTTTCTGGGGACAAGTCTCCATCCTAAAAGTATCTAGGACCACAACCAGAGTCATCTCATTAGAATAAAAGACACTGCTATCCCCCAGGAAATTCCAAGGATTTAGGATCTCTGTGTCTGGAATCAAGGTCAAAGACCTAATATGAACAAAATGTGCTCCTAGTGTTCTTATCACTTAAGAAATTTGAAGGATTTTAGGAGCTCTATGCCAGGATCTTGGGAAAAATACATATATTTTCTGTTATGTCACAACAAGGAATATCCAGAAGTAGTTCAAAGAGCAAGGGTAGTCTCCTGAAGCAATGACGAAGGTCTTTTTCTTTTTCCCTTTTGAGATAATGAAGATAAAATTATTATGTATTACTTATAGTGTTCTGTAAATAGTGTTTAGTTGTTAACTTAACTCAAGGCTGAATTGTTGCAGATACTGTGATTCTAAAACTAACAATTTAGAAAATGGACACAATATTTATTTTGGGCTAATAGAATTGAATATCTAATTATTATAATACTTATAAAGGGAAGGTTTTTTCCTACAAAGTGTTATGATGCTAATGTTATCATTAGTTAAGTTAACAATGTTTTAAAATCTTCTTGGGAAAATAAAAATAAATTGAAGAGCTAAATACATAAATAGAGAAGAAATAATAATCTAGAGAAATTGAAGTTATGTTTTATTTATTGAAAAACAGAAATATTACTATCACATTAGCTATTGAGTTAAAAGCTTACTCTAAAGAGTAAAACTAGTAAATTCTAATAAAATATTCTAGTAGAACAAAAATATATTTTGAAGAAACTGTATGATTTTTTATACATGAGAATATGCTTATTCCAGCCTTCAATGGACACATTTCAGGACCTTGTCTGTGACTGACCCTTATTTGTAGAATATTTAGAACACAATTTTATAATTAAGATGCTGACCATTACTGAAGAACCATTTAATCTGAATTAGTTTTGATGACTATAATAAGTTCAGAAAAGAGAATGAGATGTGAAATAATTAAATCAATCTATACCAATAAGTCAACATTTTATATCCACATTCTAAACAAGGTTTAATATTAGAGATTTAAGGCATAGAGTATATTATTGGGGAAAAACTAGAATTGACATTTTTTTCCACAAATATTTGCTGTTTCATAACAAAGAGGACATTTATTATCATTACTGGAGATAGAAGAAACTAGAGAGAGGAATTTTGGAAATTCATTTAAAAAATCTTGAAGTGAAAGATTTAGTAAAGACAGCAGATGAAAAATGTTGAAAACCAGACAGCTGGTCTGCCTAAAACTAATCTGTCAGCTCTGGACACTCAAATTTTGGGGGGAGGAGGGGGTGGTGCATTACATGAGTTATTGAATACTAGAATATTTCCCTTAAAATTATATATGTTGCCCTTACTCCCTTAAGTTTAATGTGAATATAAAAATGTCCATGTATGCCAAACTCATACCCTTATCTACAGACAGTTCTAAGAAAGAGAGAGGGAATATGTAAGAAAAAGGGAAGTAAGAAGGAAGGAAAGCGGGAAGGGAAGAAGAGAAGGGGGGAAAGAAGGAGAAGGGGAGGGGGATGGAGGTAGGGAAGAAGAAAGGTAGGAAGGAAGAAAAGGAAGAAGGAACGGAGAGGAGGAGGGAAGGAGGAAGAAAAGGACTTCTCTGCATCTGTTGAGACTTGTACCATCTTGACACCAAAAGGCAGAGTGGTTTTTGATACCCGAGTTACCAACTAGGCTGGACGCAGGGGTTGGAGATGGGTCCAGAGAGTTGTGATGGCATGTCAGGCCCATGGAATGCAACTGTATACTCGAAACACTTCTGATGGATTCGTCTCTCACTGCACCTAAGAATAGTGCTGGTGGAGAGGAACGACTTAGAAACAGTTCTTCTCTAAGTGCAATGAGGACTACCCTGAAAATATATGTTTATTTCCATTGTCAGTGATGTAAAATACAATGCATAAAAGAGGCAAGTATGTGATCAGACTTAAACATGGCAACTAGTTCAGCTCAAGATTTATGGAATTCACAAGATGACACAACAAACATTTTCTTTAGGCACTGGTCTAACAGGTTACATCTATTTATTCATCCTTCTAGTCACTTATTAAAGACTTATAGAGGAGTAACTTATGCAAGTCACACACTACAGGATGTGAGGATTCAACAGTAAAAATGATAGCATGAATCCTGCCTTTAGGGAGCTTATAGCCTAATGAGGAACAAAGGGAGATAAATTATGCATTTAAATGGCTAGAAGGGTAAGTGCCATGGTAGGAGTACAGATAAAATACCGTACAGTTTCACCTGAGAGAAAGATTAATTATATTTAGTAAAAGATGGTGATGCCTTCAACAGAAGATGGCTTTGAGCAGAGCTTTGAAGGGTGGGTCTGTAGCATTTTGGGGACAAGGTGCTCTACAAAAAGTGCTCCTAAGGAGTAGCAACAGTTGACACAGGAATCTATAAGAACTAGAATGAGTGTGCATACAAAGACATTTAAGATTTAAGAATTAACTTGTGTATGCTCATTGGCCCAGAAATTTTATGTTTCATTAAGTAGCCAGAGAATCGCTAAAATGTACATACACAGGGTGGCAGGTGCACGGATGTGGCAGATTTTTAAGAAATGATGTTAAGTAAAGAAACAATACTACAGAGCCTACATAATTATGGTGTTATTTAAATTACACACACAAACTATATTTCTTATAGGTGCATATATATGGTTGTGTACACACATGCATGTTTACTGAAAGGGAACAAATCAAATTAAAAGCATTGGTTTCCTCCGAGAATTATAACTGAATAGAGGTAATAATGTTATTTTGTAAAAAGGAAAACAGATTTGTGTATTCCTTGGGTAATCAAAAACTAATTAAAATTACTGGCTATTAAAGAATTCATTTAGATAAATCCCCACATAACCAAAAATAGAGGCACTGTTACATTTTTTTTTCAGCCCTCTGAATTAACTTTTTTTTTCCTTGGTTCTTCCTGATTATCCACCAAATTTTACATAAACACCTTGATTCCTGTGATTTAGTGTTTTTATAGTAAAGTAGGGAACCCTTCTTGTTAGTATTAGAAGTTTTTCCTGTGAGACTTTTATACAAAGTACATTACAAACATCAGAAGATAAGTATGTGATGGGTAAAATAATATTTGATTATTATTAATTCCCCTCTTCCTATGTTAGGGACACACTCTCCTGGCAATGTGGTGGCTAAATTTTTGTATGTGTCACTTTACAATGCATTCTAAAAATTCCCATTAATAGTAAATGTTTTGGGGAGAGGACAGGTAAACAGAAATGCAATTACCATAATGGATTATGGCCAACATACCAGAATCATTTCTCTGTGAAAAAGTGCTAAGAATCTGTTTCAGGTATGCACAGTCAGAACCTTGCTCTTGCATGTCGCTGGAAATCATGTCCTCTGTCGACACAGCAGGTCCTAACAATGTGTTCGGCAGCTGAGTGACTGGATCTAGCAGAATGGAAGGGGCCGCTTAATTTATTCCCTACATCCTCTCACTCTCTAAGCAATTCCTCTTACTCCCAGAAGGATAACCCATGAAGCAGAGGCTGCTAAAACCCCCCGTTCCCAGGAATAAGCAGCCTGACACCGCTGAGAAGAGAGAATCTAAGTGCCAATTGCAAATGAAGCAGCAGGGAGACAGAGACACAGAGAGGCTCCGTCTGAATGGGCCGTGGCATTGGTTTCAAATGACGCATCCTGTTGCTTCATTATTTTTCAGTAATATTTAAGAGGATTTCAGCAACTATATCTGAGAAAGGGAAAAATTAGCATAGCCTTAAAATTTTATTTAAATCTATAGAGTATTTAAGACTTCTTCTCATATCCTTCTAAATAATGCAACTTGCCTTTATTGGACATTGTTACTTCATTTCAAACTTTGGTTCCTGAACTTCATTTTGTCTTTTGAGTTATTACATTTTACAGAAAAAAATGTAACGTCTGGTACCCTAGACGTTGGTCAGACCAGAGTAGTTTTCCCAGAGTTAAAATACCCACCACTAGCCAAAAAACGTTCTGAAAAGTCATATTTGTATAAGCAGAAACCCTGGCTTTCTTATTTCCCCAGAACTGTACATCAAGATATTAGTATTAACACAGCTCTGCGGGGAGCCCAGTGGGCTGGCATTATCGGATTCCTACCAGATCATAGGTGGGACGCCTTACCAGGCACTTCCGGCTGGCATTGCTCCTCTGTATGCTATTGTAGGAAAAGCTGAAGGCCGAACAGGGGGGCATTTCGTGGCATAAACACCAGGGGAATATTTAGACCAGAATGCTTGCTGATACATATGTTTTTACTGGGGTCTTTACTTTTATTTTCACAAAGGTAGAAAATCTGTTCTATAAAGAATGATCTTGAAATTATCTCTGTTTCATGCACAGGTTTACTTGTGAATATAATGCAAACATACAGAACAAAAAAACTCTTGCATTAAAATAACATTTTATTTTATTGTATGTGAGCCTACATTTATATTATTTACTACTTAGGGAATATAAGGTGTGATAATGTGTGTATGTCTCTCTGGCTTTGTTTATAACAATGTGAGTGTGTGGGATAAGGATGTAGGGAGAGTGTTCCACATACACAAATGCTTCAAATGAGACACAGAACCACATTGAAAGAATATCAGTTTATCAGCATTTTTGTCCCCGGTGTATGGGAGTAAGGAAACTTTGTCTTTTGAAATTATGAAAATACCCAACAACAATCTGCCTTCAATGCTTTGCTTCTCATTAACCTAATACAGAAGACTAAATCAAACAATTTCTTGAGGTCACTTTAATATCCTTCTCTGTAGTTTTCAAACTAATACTTATAACCAGTTACTCTTCCTCATAGCTTCCACAAATAGGTTATTGAGAATATAAGTATCACTTGGGAGCCAGTCCATTTTATAATTAAGTGGTGCAATATATCAGTTAAAATAATAAACGGATTACAGGTCATTACTTCTTATAAACTGCAAAAAAGGATGTCTACTATTCTGTCTTCTTAAAAGATATTACATATGCAGCACTTCAACTGTAAACACCTTTGGTTACACAGCTATGAGGGACACTATAAATCTCTGTCTACATTAGGAAATTAGTTAATTACTTCCTGATTTAGTATGTATAATAAAATGTTAACTCACACTATTCTAATTAGAAGAAGTCTGGATTTGTAGGACATGTGTATGGGTATGCAAAAAGAGACACATGAAAGCGCAATTTGATGAAAGAATCTTGAAAGCATGGTATATTTATTCATGTTTTAAACAGTGAAAACAAACTGAGTTTTGCCTCAAGGATAGAAACTTTCTGTTGAGTCCTTTCTGTGAAGGGACTGAGTTATATTTGACAGTGAAATCCTAAAACTGCAACATGATTAAAATGATTTTGTTACGCCTTATTTACCTTAAGGATTTTTATGGTTCTTATGTGCTGTTATCTCTGAATTCTAAAATAGAAACTAAAATATTGGTATTCAATTTTAGGATAGAAATTATCATATTCTCATTTATTGTAAAGGCCAATGGAAAACAACTTAATTTTTTTAAATTAAAAAAAAACAGTTTTACTGGAACTGTTTATTGGGGCAGTTTATTGGTGACTATTTAAAGATTATTAAAGAATGATCAAATAGCTATCTGAAAGGGGAAAAGAGACTGTCTTCCTATTCTTATGTTATTTAGTTTGACTTTCCATTGCCAAGCTCTTCTATGGATTCATATATGCCTTAATAACCATCTGTTGGATTGTACTCAATCTAACAAATGGGCTCATAAAATATACTTAACACTTGAAGTAATATATCCAAAATATAACCAGATACCTTTTTTGTGCTGTGACAGAGTAACTTAATACCAGACTAGTCCTTCCACTTTAAGCAAGTATAAAACAGGACAATATTTACTAAACATTTTTTAGACTTTGGAGAATACACAGTGCAGAAATATGATTCTTGACAAAAGATAAACACACGAGATAATCCTTATGGTTACTCCAGTTTTCTGCCTTAAAGTATATCAAGACAACAATATAAGGAAATGGAGTCTTAGCAACGCATGGTAGTATTGCTGAGCAGAAGAAGCAGAATTAGCTCAGCCTACTAAAGTAGCTAAAAATTGGAATGTGGGATATTGGGAAAAATGTTACTGCACAGAAAAATCTATAGTTAAGTCTATGGAAAATCCCATAGCTGCACATATGCAAGAAGAAATTGCATGAGGTCCAGTTACTGTGAAGCTGAGCAATGAACAGAGATCCCATGAGCCAAAAAATACAGAGATACAGGAATGCCAGCCTGACAAAGGAGAGAGATCACGCTGAATATCTAAGGTTATCAATTGAAATTTTAAAAGATAATACTTTAAAAGAATTACTTGAGCCATTTAATAAGGCTTGACCTAGACCTACTCCACCATAGTTTAAAATCAAGCTCAATTATTATCTCTTTAATCCACCAGTAAATTAATTACATCCTAGAACAAACTCATTATTCTTTAAAGCAAAGCAATAAACTCCAGACATTCAACACTGTAGCATTCAAAATATTTTTAACAACCTAAAAAGTACTAGACATATAAATAAGCATTAAAGTTTTGCTGATAATTAAGAAAACCAACAATAGCAATAGAACCACAAATATAATTTTTGATCTTGATATGAGATATATAAAACATCAATATTTAGAAAAGACATATACTGGTTAAAAAGAAAAGATGTTTTCAACAGAGTAATATGAATGACAAAACAAAATGAAATAGAAAGTCTTGAACTGAAGGATAAAATACTTAAAATAGGATATTTATTAGATAAAACATTAGCAAATTGAAAACTGCAAAGGAAAAGATCAATAAAGTTGAACATATGGCATGAAAAATTACTTAAACAGAAATTCAGAGAGAGAAAAAGACTGGCAAAAATAAACAGAGGATTTGTCACCTTTGGAAATATACCAAAAAGTCTAACATTTTAGTCATTTGAGTATCAAAAATAGAGAAGAAAAAAATTTTGAAGAAATAATGCTAAAAAGTGTTCTCTTCCATGGAAGAATATCAACTCACAGATGCAAAAAGCTCAATAACTCTCAAGGAGAATAAACAATGAGGAAACGATAACTAGCATATCATAGGTAAATAAAAGTAAAGGTAAAGAAAAAAATATCTTAAAAGCAACCTGTGTCTGAAGGTATCACATGCTTGATAATAATCATAAGAATCACCAAAAACTTTTCTTTAGAAACTAGGCAGGCACAGACCTCAAGGAAATGACCTCCTTAACATTCTAAGGGGAAAATGTCATTGTTCTAGAATTCCAAATCAAGGGGAAATGCTGTTACTAAAAAAAGAAGAGAACATAAAGACGTATTTGGGATAAACCAAGATGAATTAATTTTTGACCGATAGATATACAATACAATAAATGTCAAATAGTTATTTTTGTATAATGCGTATAATTCCAGGTGGAATCTTGGGTATACATAAAGGAATGAAGAACACAAGACTAATATAGACTGAAAGTTTGTGTCCCTCCCACATTCATCTGTTGAAACCTAATCCCCAATGTAATGGTATTTTAAGTGAGATCTGAGAGATTATTGGGTCATAAAAGTGAAACCCTCATGAATTGGATTTTTGTCCTTATAAAAGAGACCTCAGAGAGCTCCTTCTCTCACCATGTGAAGATGCAGAGAGAAGATAGCTGTTTGTGAATCAGAAGCCATGCCTTCATTAAACACTAACTCTGCAAGTGCCTTCATCTTGGACTTCCCAGTTTTCAGAACTGTGAGAAATAGGTCTCTGTTGTTTACAAACCATCCAGTCTATACCAATCCATTATAATAGATTAAGACAAATTTGTATGAGAAGCAGGGTACTGTGGTAACAAATACTTCAAAATAGGGAAGAAATATTGGAAAACATTGGAACTAGGTAATAGATAAAAGCTGGAAGAATTTTGAGGTTCATGTTAGAGAAAACATGCATTACTATGAATAAACCTTTATAATTAATTATAGTGACAACTCAGAAAGAAAAAAGGAGAGATCTAGAGAAAACCTCAAACTTTTTAGAAAATTTCTACATAATCCTGAACAGAGGGTTGACAGAAATAGGAATGGTAAAGCCATTCTGATGAGGTGGAGCAGCAAGAGGAAAAAGGCCTAGAGAGAGTCACTTATGTGGAGCAGGCATGCTGGGCATTCTGAAAGCTGAGGGTAAATACAGAATAAGGTAAAAAAAAAAAACACCACTATCAGTACAAGATTAATAAGAGTACAGCAGGCCACTTCTGTGGAATTTGAAGCACATGGTTTATTGGAGGGAGGTAATGCAACTAAAAATACCAAATTTCAAATTCAATTATGAAATATACTGACTCAATATCCCAAAACATATAGAAGAGTTGTGTATGTTCCTGGATGTAATTAATATTTACATCCATCTCTAATATACTTTAATATACATCTGACATTGAATATATCAGTATAAGATATACAATTAAAAAAAAAGACACATTGTGAAAAATATTGCAGTTTCAAAACCAGAGCAAGAGATGATACATATGTTGAAACTTCCAGGCAAAGATTTTAAAATAACTATGATTAACATATTAAAGGAATTAGTAAAAATGTCGCCAATATGTATGGGGAATTTTATTAGAGAAATGAAAACTATAAAAAAAATTAAAATGAAAATTCTAGAATTAAGAACAAAATATCAGAGATAAAAAGTTGCTTCAAAGTTGTCATCAGCATGCTGAAAGTGATGGGAAAAAACATCAGTGAATGCTAAGATAGGTCAACAGAAATTACTCAAGCAGAAGAAAAACAAAATAAAACAACAGAAAAACATTGTTAAAAACAATGGCCAAACTTTTACTACACATGATGGAAAAAAACTATAAAAGCAGACAGTTAAACATATGAAATATGAAGAAAACTGTGTCAAGGTACATAATAATTAATAGCTTAAAGTCTTTAGTCAGAAAAAAACACATGTAATAAGTAAAGATACAAAAATAAGAAAAACAGCAGAAACAACGAGATCCAGGAAACAATGGAGTGACCATTGCCTGCATTGCAAAGTAGTGACCAAAATAATAAGTATCTTTCAACTTAGAATTCTATGCACCCCAAAAATATATGTCATAAACAAAGGTCAGATAAAGAATTTGTTAAGTGTGTTGAAGCTTAAAGAATTCATCACCAAGAGAAAGCATTGAAAGATAAGTAGGGGAGGGGAGAGTAATGGGGGTGGGGAATAGGGACAATAGTAATTGAACATTAAAAAAATAAAAATAAAATATGCTGAAAGAAGTCTATAGATTCAAAAGTAAATCAACTTACTGATTCAGTCCACCAGAAATCTGAAGACTTACTATGGGTGAATTTGATAATTCATTCCCAACATCTCTGTCTCTTTATATGGCTTCTATCTTAGTTATCTATGAATGATTAAATATTTTCCCACTGCAATAACAGTAACTGCAATAGTAGTAACAACAACAGCAACAATATTATTATTATAATTGATTAAACACAGCAAAATACGCACTGTTTCAAATGCCCCATAGATATTATCACATTTAATTCTCATATCAGTCTTTTGATGCTAGTCCTGTTTATGATTCTATTTCAGAGGGCAGTTATTGAATACAGCTTTCTTCCTGGAGAAGGAAATCATACTTTCATAATGCCAAGTAGAAATCTTCCCTCGAGTGTTTTCATGTCTGTGTAGGCCTTCCTTAACAGGGGTTGGAAGCTTCTGATGAACCACAGATTCAGAATCTGCATGACATCAGTTATGCTATGATTAACTTGTGGCGGCTGAATTCACATAATTTCCTTTCTCACTGACTCTATTCTTATTCTCATATAAGGGACAAAAGACATTTGAATGCCCAATCCAGGTGACAGGACCAAAGGATTTCCCGGCAGTTCCTTATAGGTTGTGAATTAAGTAGAAGAGTGAGAGAAAGCACTGAAAAAGGAAACAAAAACATGAACCTCAAATTGAGCATTAATGCAGTAACACAGAATACATTTCCTAGATTGCAGAGCCAGAAAAATTCTGGCAAGCAAATGAATTTCTATATTATTCCCTTTAAGTGGCAGTAAATGGATAGCTAGCTGTTTCTTGCCAAAAATGGCAATCCTGCTCTGGCCCTGAGAGATAATACACAGTAGTGAACTACACAGCTATTTCAGCTGCCTCACAATAATCCATGTACATTAAGCTATTACCATTGCAAAAAAAGTGATCACAATTTTTCTGCGTGGCAAATCTAAAAACCCATAGATGGAAACCATTGGCTTGTCTAGGTGTAAAAACCATTACTTTTGTTGTCAACATTTGAAACACAGCCCAGGTGGTTTTCAAAACATTTCAGGTATTTAGCATACATGCAATGAGATTAGGCCTACCTGCTGGCAATGTAATCATTCCGTTTGTTCATTTTCATGATCCTATAAAAGTGAATGAGTTAAAGACGCTAGATCTCAACAAGGAAAGGTATCTAGAAAGGCAAGTGTGTCATTCTTTAGAAGCAGAATGTGAAGTCAGTGAGCACAAAATAAACCAGGGTTTGTTGAAAGCAGTACCCTGTCTTCTATGTTGTCAAGAAACCAAGCAGATCTGGAAGTGGCCATTTCTAGCAGACATCTTTTGCAGCCCTGAGCTGGTCCGCACAGTGACTCATGTTTAATGAGGAAAGACCTGTCATCATTGCATTTGGATAATGCTAAATTCTGTCTGCTCTGGTTTTATAAACTGAATCACATAACAAAAGAGACCTAGGTTATAAAGACTTTTAAAAGTTATTTAACTTAAACTGTGAGCCTACGGCCAGATGTCTCCTTCCAGAATAATCCTGATTGATGGTTATCCAGTATCTTGCTGAATGTTGTTACTGATAAATCAGTATTACTTTTTGAAGCACCCTATTAAATATTTGGATTTATCTAATGGTTATAAAATCTTCCTTTAAACTGAGCTGAAATTCATGTCACTCGTTGTAATAGAATAACACCTATATTTAATTTATTTTGTTGTTGTTATTGTACCTGTTTCTACTTTGAATGTACCAAATATGTCATTTGTGAAATTTTTTTCCTCCAAAAATATTATTCATCCATTTCAGGAGAAAATTATTGTAAAATTAGTATGTGGTAGGCACATGGGATTCTATAGAGAATCAGAGACATGGTATATCATAGGGTTTATAGTTCACAATGGTTACAGACAAGTAAACAGTTTAGTAAATTATGTTAAAATCCCCTAAATGCTATGATAGCACTTGGGAGTGGCACCTAGTCAGGCCTAGCAATTCACACGTTTATCATGTGCATGGCTTATGGGTCTCTTACCACTTCAGATACACACTAAATTGTTGTCTTTAAAGATGTAGCTAAAAATAAACCTATTACTGTAATGTGGAAGTACCATCTACCTTAACTGAATACTGCAATATATTTTATCAAAGTAGCCTAAAAAGATACTTTTGAATAATACTTGCTAGTCTTTTCTAACATAAACTTTTATCCAACCAGATCTATGTTGCCATGTATGCATTATGTCATCTTTTAAAATCCAGATCCTAGCTAATAACATTTATGTTTAAGTTTATCTTATGGATTTAGACCAAAGATACAACCAGCTGCACTTTTCTTCTATAATAGTACATATTAATTATATATGAGGTCTGTCCAGAAAAAGCCCAGCCATTGCTAATATGAAGAGAATGGTTTGCATGACATTGATGTAACCTGACAGCCAAGGAGAGTGGATAGGAATGTGCATGTGTGAACAGTGACTACTTCATTGTACTAGTCAGTGGGGGCAGTAGGCACTATTGAGCAAGCATGTATACTGCATGACTGTTGCATTCAAAATAACTGAGCAAGTACAGCAACAAGTCTGCATTGAATTTTACCTTATGTTTGAATATTTCACCATGGAAACTATTTGGATGATTCAGAAGGCCTTAGCTATGGGCAACTGGTGATTGGCAGCTTCATCACAGCACATCCACTCATGTATCACATCATCTCTTGCAGAGATTTTTTGGCTAAACATCAAACCACCCTGGTGATTCAGCTCCCCTCCAACCTAGGTTTGGCACCCTGTGACTTCTGGCATTTCCCAAAACTAAAATCACCTTTGAAATGTAAGAGATTTCAGACCATCGATGAAATTCAGGAAAATACGATGGGGCAGCTGATGACAACTGGGAGAACTGTGTGAGGTCCCAAGGTGCCTACTTTGCGGGGGACTGAAGCATCATTATCCTCTGTACAATGTTTCTTGTATCATATCTTTTTCAATAAGTGTCTCTATTTTTCATATTACATGGCTGGTTACCTTCTGGACAGACATCATATTTCATTTTTAAATGACCAATACCACCTCCCATGATTTTCTCTATTCCAAGAATAAAGATCTACATTTCCACAATTCACCTTTTCATTTTTTTCTTCTTTTCTGCTTTTTTTTCCTGCTTTAGTTTATACTCCTTGGATATAAACAGTACAATGTACATTTAAAGACCTACTATGCCAATATCATTCATACTTGAATATATATGCAAATATGCAGACATTTTTAAAGGATCAAACTGATAGAAACAATGAATAACAAAGGTAAATAACAATAGTAAAACTATTATCTTTCCTGTTAGGAAAACCTGATTTCTAAAAATATTACTAATATTGAATACTTTGCCTTAATATTTAAAAAAATGTTCTGAAACATTTCTACCTATCTCCTTTATATACTTCCATACACCATAGGATTAATTGAGGACAAATATTACCATTCTTATTTCATAATAAAAGCTGAGGCATATAACAAGAAAAGGCCAAAATCACACAATGTGGTAGAGCCAGGGCTAAGAGCCAAACTCCTGACACCCAGTGTTTTTATAATATACTTTAGCATAGCTAAAGTTTCATAAGTGTGATTGGTATGTGTATGCCTACATACAAAGTCATTATCCTTGGTTTTCTTATTATTGATAAGTTCATGCCATTAGCTAATGATAAAATAATAGCTGAAAAACAAATACCTCTGCTAACTCAAATGTTATGAGATTAATTGAAAAAGTAGAGAGGGAATGTTATTAGGGTAGATTTCAAGCAAAGTACAACAGTGGACAATGCATGCAAATTCAGGTCTTTCAAGTTGGCTTGCACTGTATAAACCATAATGCACTTTACATTTCTTGGCAAAGATTGTATGTTTAATAAAAGTTAATCATTCCTTAAATAAAGCTGTATGAGCATGTCAACATATAAATGAGTCTGAAATCAAACTGTTTCAATTTTCACACTTTTGCTCCTTTCTAACAAGAGAACTATAAATTTGGACTTTCAATAAAATCAGAGCCTTTGTTGTGGCCATTATTTTGAAAAGGCGTTCTATAGCATACCAATTGCTGAATCTAGAAACTCTCTATTGATATTCCATTTAATAAACTAGCAGGCCAGTTACATTTATTTTAAAGTACAGGTTTAATTAAAAGATAAGACTAGAGTGACAGATGGGAAGGGAAAGAGTTGAAATGTTTTGTTTATTTTTTGCAGAGCAGCTCTTTTTTAACTAATCTCCATTAATGTCAAATCTAAAAGGCAGCACTTCTCATGGGTTTTTGCGTTTGCCTTGTTCCTTCCCTCCCTTAGGAAATTGCTATGCATTTCCTCACCTGGGTTCAATTCCAGTAGGAGTCCATTATTGTCTAGCTGAAAAGTGCTGAGAAATAATTGTCATAATGTCTATTTTTTAAATTAAAATTTATTCATTTATTTAGGCAGCAATATTTGCTAAGCACCTACTATGTGTTAGCTACCTCCTTTCGGGGACTGGGGAGAATACACAGAACAAAAAAATAAAAACAAACAACAAAATTACAATTAAAAAACAAGCAAAAATATCTTGCTTTGCTGGAACTTACTTTAGTGTTTCTGGAACCTGCCTTCAGAACTGAGATAAGAAAGATACAGGAGAAATGGGAAGGAAAGAGTGTGGTAGGGTGGATCTAGGAGGTATTTTTGTGATGTGTCAGGAGAGACTACTTACCCTGATTTGCTTTCCTAGAGTTACTTAGTAAATGAGCTCTATGCTCTTGGAAGCTCCTGAGTTGCTTTATGGCATTCCTCTTTCCAGCAGTGGCCAGAATGTGGACAGACAAAAATTCAATCTAATGAAAATAGCTCTGCATGCATTTTTGAGTTCACATAATCATTAAGGATAAAAACAAATGCAGTACACATCAGGAAATTTCTTTTTGAGATCAATTATATCACATTTTCTGTTAAGTTCAAAATATATGTAAAATACCCCTTCTAAAAGAATATGACATCTATTAATTAATCTATGGAAACATGATGGGAATATATATATAAAAGGAGAAAAAAATAGTTTTATTCACCTAGTGTATTAAAACACAAAGCAATTGACTACAAACCACTTACTGGAGGGTTTTTACTAATATAATCTCATTTGACTTCAGCACAAGCTTATAAAATAGTTATTATTTGAGAATCATCATTCTAACATGAAGATCCTAGAGCTAGTTGATTGACTTACCCAAGTTGATGCAACTAATTGATGGCCAAGTTAGAACTCAAAACTCAGGTGTAACACCTTCAAACACCATGGGATTCCCACTGAATGATACAGCTTTTCAAGCCAGTGATCAAATGCAGAAACAATTGTTAGGGGGAAAAAAACATATTTTAGGCAATTTGACCCTTATAAAAATGGCTATTCCCATAGCTTATCCTCCTGAATTTTTTTGTGTCAATGCATTCCAGTATGAAACTCCCCTCTAAAATTATTGAAGGAAACCTAAGACAACTACATCAAAGTGGCATATGCACTTAGGCAAAAATGTACTGTATTAGTCCTTAGACAGCAGAACTATTAACATTGATGTTTATGGAGCTTTGTAAGAAACTTGATAATTGTAAATCTTCCTAGGCCATTTTGGTTGGTTGTTCTATAATCACAAAGGCTGGTAATATAATAATGGGCTTGCTCTGCCCCTGAGTTCTTTACAAGAACTTAACTAGAAGCTGAAGCAGTAAAACTGTGAATGTAGAATAGAGTGGATTCCCTGTAATGAGATTAGAAGGCAGTAGGTATGAGGTTAATAACACAGATTTTGAGTTAAACATACATGAATTCCTGTCCCCATTATGGTATCTATGGGCAATATGACAAAATTTATTACCCTCTCTAAGCTTCAATTTGTACTAATAAATATAATAATGATAATAATGTATAAATAATACTGTAATGATTAAAGAAGATATAAACAAGTACACAGAAATAGATTAATTATATCTGTTATCCAAAGTATCATTAACATTATTAATTCCTTCTCCCCTGTTCTAAGATCTATGCATTCTCATTAATGCATATGTTTATTTTTAGATTTATCTGAGAATATAGCTAATCTGTGCTTACATAGCACAGGGAGAGCAAATTTTTAAATATAGAGTAAAAGTTGATGGAATAGATATACCTACATAATGTATTTAAATATATATACTGTCATATATATATATATATATATATATATATATATATATATAGCTGACTTCTTAAAGAACTTTAGAAGGCTTAAATTTTTGTCACAAGACTTTATAGTATAGTTGAAGTTCAGAAGAAAATACAACCATATCTAAGAAAAGCAGACGGTACGTGCTTTATTTCCAGATACTTGGGTGAGATAGAGTCAGGCTTTTCTTATAATCCTAAACTATCTAAGTCACAGATTATGTAAGATCTAGAAAAAGGGAAAATATGATTCATTAAATAAATTTTATATTCAGTCAAAAATCTGTAATGCCAATTCCTGTAGAGAGTTAAATGATTTTCTTGGAATAAAGTTAAGGCGGAATTTATGGCAAGTATATCTGTTTAAGAGACACAGATTAACACAATGGGTAATCTATGGTTTAATAAGAGACAGAACTGTTCTCAAATCCATGCATCTACTATCGAATCTTTAAAAGGGAGAAGGTATATTATTAAGTGTAGCTCAGCGAATCTTTGAGTTTAAATTTGTTATTTTCTTGAAAGAGTGTTTAACATGAAGTTCAAAATAAGTCATGTGGGCACTACCTGTTGGTGTTTATAAAAATCTCCCCACTCTAACTCTACACCTGGAAAGAGGAAGTAGACAAACAATAAGCAATGCATGCAATGTTGTCTTATTTCTAAGACATAATTGTTGGGGAGCCATACCATATTACACTAACAGATAGATCACTAGCAAACTCAGCCTTAATGTGTAATGAAAAGAACATGGACTTAGAGAAGATAGAGTTGTTTCACCTCTGCTCCTTACTATTTTGTGGTTTTAGATGACCTTGTTTAATTATTTTTGGCTGCTCTTTCTACATCTGTAAATGCAGATGTAACATTTATCCAAAATTTGTTTAGAGATTGAAGTACTATATGCAAACACCTAGTTATGTTTATCATCATAATAGGTGCTCAAAAATTCTAATTGCCTACCCCACTTTCAGGTGTACCCAATAATTTTTATTAGACTACTACATCATATTTTCAAATAGCAAATAATAAGATAAAACTTCTTAAGTTTTAAATTTTAGGACCAAGCTCATTAACAATCACAGTTTCTTGGAAGTCATATATTAACTTAGAAAAGATAAAGATGGGTAGTAATAACTTACCCCAACAAAGACAAGAGATCATATTAAGGAGTAGTGATGCATTAAGTTGGTCTGAAGAGAATATATTCTGACTCAGGTGTATGTTGATCACAGAAACCCATTTTATCAAGTGTATAGTGAAAGTAGAAATACTGAGATACATCTCTGCCACACTTATGTATACATCATGACATCCTTAGAACTTTCCCATTTTATTACCTCAGAATTTTTCTCACTTTTAAAGGTAAGACTTTGGTTGATTTTACACGTTAGAGGGATGCTTATTTGAACTGTAAATGTAGGTTGGTAAAAAGATAAACTTGACAGGTTTGTGAAATGGTTGTTATTATGTGCCCATTGACTACCCATAAGCCCAGGGAAAATGGAGATTGTTCCTCTCTTTAATGATTTATGGAAGTATAAATTAATCAAATCTAGCACCAAACTCTTTGACTGTCCAGTGAGAATGAATGATGATCATGCCAAGAATAGTCACTGATCCACTTATAATTACCCTGTGTGGAAAAGCACTCTCACATCGTTCCAGGACACTCAGCTACCCCAAAATGGGGAATGTTGGGGGCAGAGAAGCTGGACTCTAACTGACTTATTGGAAGCTCTCTTTCTACATCACGAAGCTCAAGACCCTCCTCCCTGATGGAATGAACTGTGTTCCTTGTGAATTCAAATATTAAAGCTTCAATCCCCCCAACCCAGTGCCTCAAAGTGTGACCAAATTTAAACATAGGGTCTTTAAAGAGGAAATAAGTTAAAATGAGGTCACTAGGGTGGGTCCTAATCTAATGTCACTGGTGTCCTTATAAGAAGAGACATTTTAAATGTAGTGACAGAAAAAAGGCCAAGTAACTGTATAGGAAGAATATGGCCACCTACAAGCCAAGGAAAGAGGCCTCAGAAGAAACCAACCTTGCTGACACCTTGATCTCTGACTTCTAGCCTCCAAAAAGTTGAGAAAATAAATTTGTTATTTAAGCCACCCAGTTTGTGTTGATTTATTGGCAGCACTAGCAAAATAATATACTCTTTGAGGTGTGTCCACGTTTAACACATCCTAGTAAGGGAAGCTGGGGAGAGAATTCTGAAGCGTTCTGGTTTGCCTGCATAGATGACCCTTCTCTGAATACTACCCTTAATGCATAGTATTCAGCACATAGCTACATGTTTTATATATTTTTTAAATTTTGTTGCATATTTTAAACTTAAATAGTATATTTTATTGACTGGTACAGTATGTATCTATTTACAACTAATTTTCCCTTGATTATATTAGGAAAAGAATGAAATCTAATACTTTGCCTTTAAGTATCTTTTCTTTTCAGTTATTTTTGGAGTTAGGTCTTTGGCCACTCTATCCATAGCCAAGATAAAATCTGGTGAAAGCAGCCTTCAAAGGGACCCATAATATCAACTTCAGACGCCCTGACAGACCGTCAGTATTCCACTTCAAAAAGCATAAAGGTCCAAAGTGTGATTGATTTTACTTCATATTATTTTATTCATTTTATTTTTTAGATGACACAATCACCAAACAAAAGCTGAAACCATTCATGTTGCTTTCTATGTTCCTGGCTGAATTATTAATCTGCTGTCAAGTCTAATCCCTGACCCTCAATTTAATTCTATTTCAGCAGCTGATGTCTCTATTAGCCTCACTGCTCTTGAATTCTGTTGCTCCCTTGGCTACAGCCTTCTGAGAAACTATTTTTTGAGTACTTAGGAGAAAAGCTCTATGCTTTATTGACTCAGATTTTAATTCCAAATACTATTCTTACTGATCAGGTACTTGAAAACAAATGTTCTAAGAGGCTCCCCTCATACACTGAAAGGTGATTGCCAAATTTCATATATGTCCAAGGACGTAAATTATAACAAAGCCTTCATTCTTTGTGCCATTTCATTCTTTATACCATTAATAGACTCCTGGAGGAATCAATGGTACTGAAGGCGAAAAAATAATAACTTTAAGAAAGGTGATAGCAGAGAAACATATGGATTGGTACAAAAAAAGAAATAGAGACTAGGGCAAGTTTTCACTATTTCTGAATATTATCTATTACAATAAGATAAACATAAGCAAAGTAAAATTTAAGTGCCATGTTGAAATGAGAATGTATTGTAATTCAATAATTAACAAGACATAATCCTAGAGTGAAAGATCAACATAACTGAATGAGATGACTTTATACTTTGAGGCTGCCTCATTTTAGCACACACACTATTGATGGCCCTGCAATATATTAAACCAATCAACTGAATCACTCTAACTCTTATTAGTTTGTTATCACCAATAGTAACAGATTCCAAACTGTATAGAGCAGTGATGCTTCAGGAAAAGGTATTCTTCAGAATTGCTGAATATATGAATCAATAAAATGTATTGATTCCTATGTCCCTTGGTGAAACTTAAAGTAAAATTACCATTATCTCTTATACTTGATCTCCTGCTGAATAGCACTTATATAAATATCCTTCAAGTTATTTATTCCAATTCCTCTCCACTGGTGAAAGAATGCACACCTCTTCACAAAGAAAGGTCATTCCATTTTTGGAGAAATCTAATAATTAGAAAATTTCTTCTTACAATGACTCTTGTAACTCCTACTGCTACTCATTGATATTGATACCATGGCAACAATGGAAACCTAACAGTAAATACATGCTCTGCCTCTGCTACTTAATAAAGTTTAAAATTACTTGAAATCCCCAATTTTAGCAAATTCCATTTCCATTTCATCCATTGTTCCTCACCTAAAGTGCTTATCTTCCCTTTTCATACCTGATCACATTTATCTGAATATACTCTGATATGTTTATATATTTCTAAGCTGTTTTCATCTGATGATATAAATGTGCAAATAGCTTCCAACACAACGGGCTTCTTCCCTAGGATTTTTTTTTTTAATGTCATCTTTTAGTGATCATCAACTAAGTCATTCAACAAATATTTACTAAGTTGTCTCTTGACATATTTCATTGTGATAACATTGGAATAAGAATTATGCTTAAGGTCCAGTCTCTGTCCTCCAGAGTCAAACAGTCTAGAGAACAATGCAGAGTAAACCTGCAATTATAATAGTATTGTGGTGAGAGATATACAAAATACTGCAAGAACCTTTGGAACCATTAGTATCCCCTACTGTATCCCCTTTATGAAAGGGGCATAGCAATTTACCAGAGGAAGGGACACTAAAGATAAAGTATATAAGAATGAAGTGGGCACACAAAGAAGGATCTTCCAGAAATAATGGGAATAGGAGCAATTAACTAGAAGTTAGAGAAAATAACCAATACCAATGAGTGGTATACTCAGGGACCTAAAAATAGTTCAGAGGGTCTGGAACACAGAGAATAGGAAGTACAAAATGAGGTTGTGGCAATAAACAGGGGTTGAATTTTGAAGACATTTGAGCACCATGGTACATGCATGTCTTTGACTATTCAGGCTGCTATTAAAACAAACAAACAAACAAACAAACAATACCACCAACAGGGAGCTTCTAACCAACAGAAATTTATTTCTAACAGTTCTCAAGTCTGGAAGTTTAAGGTCAAGGTGCCAGCAGGCCGGGTTCTTGGTAAAGGCCCTCCTCCAGGTTGCACACTGCTGCCTCCTTGCTGTGTCTTCACAAGATGGAAGGGGCTCGGGAGCGATGCAGGGCCTTTTTTATAAGAGCACCGATCTTAAACATGAGGTCTCCACCCTCAGGACTGACTCACTTCTCAAAGGTCTCATACCATTACCTTGGAAATTAGGATTTCAAAATATGAATTTGGAAAAGCAAGAAACAGACATTCAGGTCATAGCAGTGGGTTAGTTTCCCAGGTCTGCCTTAGCAAATGATCACACACTGGGTAGCCTAAAACAACAGATATGTATTCTTTCACAGTTATAGAGCACAAAAGTACAAAATCAAGGTTAAAACCTTGTTTTAAAATAAGGCCACATTCTGAGGTTCCAGGCGAACAAAAAATTGGAGAGGATACTAATAAACCTGTTGCTGGTGGAAGTGGCGTTCTTGCAGTGTTGCAAGGAAAGCATGTCAGGAGACCCACATATGGGAGATTGTGGCATGGTAAGGTTTATTTGTGGCACCAGATACAAAAATCAAAGGAGTGCCTTTGGGTTCCCAATGTCCCATCTCCACTTGTCCTACCTAGAAAAAGTCCAATATTGCCTTCATCAGGCCCAGAAATAGGGCGAATGTCCAGAGATTCTGTGTCGTAGTAAAGCTGAGTCGTTTTCCCAGCTATGCTCTGACCAGCTGGCACTGCTGTATTGAGTACCCAGGCCAGGCCTGAAGCCTGCTTGAAGTCGGCATGGCTGCCGGCCATGGGGCCTCTAGGGCCACGTAGCTGCTATGGAGAGAATGTACAAACAAACAGGGCGAGCACATGTTACCAGGTGAGAGAGAGCTCTTTGTTAGCTGGGATTATATTATTTCAGGCGTGGGAAGGACCACTCGCTTTTTCAAAATAATCAACCAACTTCCCAAGCTTTCGGGGTTTCTGATGGGTCCACCCTCTAACCAATTTATTTCCTAGACTTCCCAGTGTTCTGTGACTCTTATCCAATTAGATCCTTTTTCCAGGCTGGACTGACAGGCCTCTATGATTGCCATCTTGGTTCCTTTTGTGTGAGTGCTTACCTCCCCCATTATTGTTCTATCACTTCCCCCCAATAATATGCAAGGAATAGAAGAGTGTTTCCTTGGGGAGTGTATGAAACTATAATTTCTTGATTAAGCAGATTTATGCTCCCTAGTTGATTATGCGTAATAATGTCTGACTTCCTTTGCTCCCTTCCTTTATTAATATCTAGCTACCTATGCTAACAAACACACTGCAGTAAGCAATTGGTATGTTATGATTATGCAACCAGAAACCATTAATAAGGTTATGTAAGGTTTGTAAATTAGAACTATCAGAAATGTGTATAAGGGCAAGTGTGAGGAAAAAAGTAATAAATTTAGTCTGGGATAAAAAAGAAAAGAAGGAAGGAAGGGAAACAGATCAACTTCATTTCCTTATTAGTATGCATTTAGTGTTCTTCACTCACTGTCTTTTTGTAGCTTAATAGCTCATTTCTTTTTAGCACTGAATAATAAATATTCCATTGTATGGGTGTACCACAGTCTGTTTATTCATTTACCAATTGAAGAGAGCATGTAAGATTTCAATTCACTTGGGTAAATACCTAGGGAGTGTGATGGCTGGATCTTTTGTAAAGACCAGTTCTGGTCTTGTTAAGGGAAAGAGGGGGGGGGAAGGCAGAGACAAATGTATTTAAAAAGTAAATAAATTAATTTAAAAAAAAAAAAAAAAAAAAAGAAACTCTAGCTGACTTTCAAAGTGAGCCATTGCCACAGTGAATGAAAGAGAGGTCCTGTTACTCTGCGTCCCCACTGTTACTTGGTATTGTTAGCTTTTTTTTTTTTTTTTTTTTAATTTTAGCCAGTAGGTATGTGGTTGTAATTCTTGTTTTCATTCGCAGTTCCCCAATGAAAAAATAACATTGAGCATCTTTTCACATGCTTATTTATCTTTGGTATATCTTCATTAGTGAGGTGTCCAAATCTTTTATTCATTTTCAATTAAATTGTTTGCTTTATTGTTATACATTTTAAGAGTTATTTATATTTTGGGATGCAAGTCTTTTATCACACATGTGTTTTTGCAAACAACTTCTCCCATTTTGTGTCCTGTCTTTTTGTTATCTTAACGTATGTTTTATAGAGCAGAAATTTTTAATTTTTTATGTAGTTCATCATATGAGTTATCATGAATCATGTTTTTGATTCTGTACCTAAAGGGTCGTCATTAAACCCAAGGCCACCTAAGTTTTCCTTCAGTTTCTCTGATCTTCTAAAAATTTTATTGTCTGTATTTTACATTTAAGTGTATGACCTTTTTTGGGTTAATTTTGGTAAAAAGTTTAAGGTCTGTGTCAGGAGTCATCTTTTTTTAAAATATGATGTTCAATTGTTTGAACACTATTTTTTTAAAGATGATTCTTTCTCTATTGCATTGCTTCAGCCTCTTTGTAAAGATCAATTGACTATATTTGTGTGGATTTTTTTTTCCTAAACTCTCTAGTCTGTTCCATTGATCTATGTGTCTATTCTTTTGGCAATACCATGCTGTCCTGATCATTGAAGCTTCATAGTAAGTCTTAAAATTAGATAATGTCATACCTCCGACTTGTACTTTTTCAGTTGTTCTGGCTATTCAGAGATTTTTAAATTTCCTTGTTAATTTTAGAATCATTTGTCTCCTTTTATTCTCTTTTCTAGTGACTGGAGGTTTATTTATTTTATTGATCTTTTCAAACAACCAGGCTTTGTTTTCATTGATATCTCTATTAATATCCTGTTTCTAATTTCATTTACTTCTGCCTCAATCTTTATTGTTTTATTTTTTCCTACTTGCTTTAGGCTTAATTGATCTTTTTATCTAGTTTTTTAAATGTGGAAGATTATATTATTGATTTTAGTTTTTGCTTCTCTAATATGTACATTCAATGGTATTAATTTCACTCTAAGCACTGCTTTTATTTAAGTCCACAACTTTTGATAGGTTTAAAAATTATTTTGATAGATTAAAATAATTTTTACTTAATTCACAATAATTTATGCTTGATGTTGAAGTTTCTTTTCTGATCCATGCTTTGTTTAGATCTGTGTTGTGGATCTTCAAGTTATATTTTTTGTGGGGGGGCAAGTTTCCAAATATCTATATGTTATTGATTTCTGATGTAAATCCATGTGGTCTTAGATACTTTGTATGATTTCTATTTTTTTAAATTTGTTGAGGTAAGTTAATGGCACAGGACATGCTCTATCTTGGTAAATATTCCATGTGAGTTTGAGAAGAATGTTTGTTCTGCTTTTGTTGGCTGAACATTCTGTAGATGTCAGTTGTCTCCATTTAAATGATAGTGCTTTGAGTTAATCTATATTCTTATTGACTTTCTTCCTACTGAAGTTATCAGTTACTGATAGATATGTGTTAAAATCTTCAACTGCAATATAAAATTCATCTATTGAGTTGTCCAAAAAGTTTATTTGTTCGTTTTTTTCTGTATAATGGCTTTAGTAGCACTTAGTTGTCTTTAACTTTGTTCAAAACAATTTTGTTAAGATTGTGTTGTGACAGATGCCATATCAGCATGCATTTGAAAAACTTATCAAAATTGGTGATTTTTGTGCAACCATTTTAATGGTGAAGATAGAAGAAAATACATGACATTTTTGGCATATTATGCTTTATTACTTCAAGAAAGGTAAAAATGCAACTGAAACACAAAAAAAGATTTGTTCAGTGTATGGAGAAGGTGCTGTGACTGATTGAATGACTCATGGACAAAACCAAAGGAGAAGAGCTGAGGGAGGGAAGGAAGGAGGGGGAAAGGGAAAGTGGTGGGGGGTAGGCAGAGACAAATGTATTTGAAAAAATAAATTAAAATAAAATTTTTAAAAAAACTGTTTTGCAAAGTTCCATGCTGGAGATTTCTCACTGGGTGGTGCTTCATGGTTGGGCAGACCAGTTGAAGTTGATTGTGATCAAACTAAGATATTAATAGAGAACAATTGATGTTATACCATGCAGGAGTTAGCCAACATAACTCAAGATATGCAAATCAATAAAGTTATTGGTGAAAGTGAAAAATGTGTCTTTTACTTTATGGGGAAAAAAATATGGACTTTTTGGCCAACCCAGTATTTCTCCTTGCAGTTCTATCAGTTTTTGCCTCATACATTTTAACACTTGGTAATTAAGTACTTACACATTAAGAATTCTTATGTCTTCCTAGGGAACTGACCCCTTTGTCATTAGGTAAAACTCTTCTTTATCCCTGTTCATTTTCCTTGCTCTGAAGTCTATTTTACCTGAAATAAACATAACTACTCCAACTTTATTTGAGGAGTGTTAGCATAGTATATCTTCTTTATACGTTTACTTACTATGTTTTTTATTTAAAATGGGCTTCCTTGAGCAACATATAGTTGTCTTATTGTTCATGTACATTGGCATTCTCAGCTTTTTAATTGATGCATTTAGACTATTGATGTTTAAAGTGACTATTAATATGGTGGATTAATATCTACTTTATTTGTTACTGTTATTTTAATTTATTGCCCTGTCCTTTGTTTCTTTTGTTGTCTTCTGCACTTTTTCTGCTGTCTCTGCTTTTATTTTTATTCTTTTAAGTGAACATTGACTTTTTTCTCTTTTTTTTATTGTTTATATTATTACAAATGTCCCCATCTCCCCCTTTGCCCACCTGCTCTCTGTCCTTACCCGCCCTTCCCTCTGGCCATCACCACACTGTTGTTTGTGTCTATGGGTTATTTATATTGTCCTTTGGTTAATCCCTTTACCTTCTTTCATCCAGTTCCCCCTCTTCTATCCCCTCTGTGCTGCTTCTCTGGTTTTAATCAAACATTTTATATAATTCAGTTTTTTCTCCTCTCTTAACAAATTAATTATCCTTCTTTTTTTACTTTTTTTAGTGTCTGCCTTTGAGTTTGCAATATACATATACAACCAACCAAGTCCACTTTCCATTTCTAGAATTCTACTTCATGGGCAGAACATGTAACATATAACAACAAAGTACTCCCAATTTCTTCATCTTGTCTTTTATAATGTTGCCGTTATTCATTTTAATTACCCATAAGCTATAACCATCTAATGTATTGCCACTACTATTATTTGTACAAAACACTTATCTGTTATATCAGTTAAGAATAAGAAAAATAAAATATTTTATTTTACCTTCATTTTATCCTTTTTAACACCCTTTCTTCTTGTAGATCTGAATTTCTGAACTATATTGCTTTTTCCTTCTCTCTGGAGAACTTCTAATATTTCTTACAGTGCAGGTCTAACAGTGCCAAGTACCCTTGGTTTTTGCCTAAGGAATTATTTCATGTTAATATTTGCTGTGTATAGAATTCAATGGTGGTATTTCAACACTTTAAATATCTCACTCAACTCTCTTCTTGCTTACATGGTTTCTAAAGAACACTCAAATGCAATTCTCATTCTTCTTCTCTATAGGTAGAGTATTCTGCACCACCGCACCCCCTACCACCACCTTCAGGATTATCTGTGTGTGTGTGTATGTGTGTGTGTTTGTCATTTAAGTATGATATGTATAGATGTAGAATTTTCAAAATGTATCTGCTTTGAGTTCTCTGAGCTCTCTGTATCTGTGGTTTGCTGTTTCATTAAATTTGAAAAATACTTAGCCATTATAATTTCATGTATTTCTTGTACTGTTTCTTCCTTATGCTTGTATTCTAATTACATGTATATCACATTTTTTGTAATTGTCTTTAGATATTGTGTTCTATTCTTGGATATGATGTCCTATTATTTTTCAATCTTTTTTCTCTTTGCAATTCAATTGGGTAAGTTTCCCAGTTGATATATCTCCAAGAGCACTGACTCCTCAGCTCTATACAGTCTACCGGTGAGGCCATCAAAGGCATTCTTCATTTCTGTTATAGTGATATTGATTTCTAGCATTATTGTCTACTTTTTTTTTTTTAGTTTTGATCTCTCTGCTTATATTATCCATCTGTTCTTTCATGTTGTCAACTTTATCTATTAGAGCCATTAACATACTAACCATAGTAATTTTTAAATCTATCTTATAATTCTAAATTTGTATCTGATCTGAGCATGGGTCTGACACTTGCTTTGCCTCCTCATTCTGTGCACGTGTGTGTATGTGTGTTTCTGCCTTCATAGAATACCTCCTGATTATTTGCTGAAAGCTGACATAATATATTGGGTGATGGAGACTGAGCCAAATGCACCCCTAGTGTAAGATTTTAGGTTACCCTGGCTAGCAGCTCTGGGTAGTAATTTCTGTAGCTCTGCCAGAGACTCTTTTTCCCTCTAGTGTTTTTGTTTTGTCTTTTTTTTTTTTTAATCCCCATTTCCTTTGGGTTTGTCTAAGAATATCCTCTTAAGTACAATCTTTATTGTTTTTTCTCTTTTAGTTGTACTCCACTATTATACTGGAGCCTTGTGGATGTGGTGGTTAAGACTGAGGAAGATAGTATTTTATAACTTTGTGATTAAATCTCAGTCATTTAATGGGTCTGTGCCCCTGGGCTATAACCTTCAGAAGTGTTTCCTAGCTTTATTCTTCTCCCCATACAGAAAACAGGAAGACTGGAGGGAATTGCCTTCAGGTAGATAATTGTCCTTCCTTTAGGTAGATAGGCTTGGTCAACTCAGTTTCCCTGGAAAGCATAGGCCTCTGTGCTCAAGAATGCTTGGATTGTAGTAGTTCAAAATGGTTACTCTCCCCTCCACCTTCCTGAAACCAGAGGGAATTTTTCTAGGGTCTTTATCATAAGGACAAGGTTGGGATGGTGCTGAGGTGGAGGTAAAAGTAACAAAAGGATAGCCTTCCCCACCATCAAAGCCAGGGGCCCCAGGAGTTTTTCACTCTCTACTTAGTCCACACTAAGTCTCCAGCAATTCATCAAAATTACCACTTAGTGTTCCTACAAGTCTCATTGACCTCAAGTGTAATTGACCTCAAGTGTAATTCTCTTTCTCCAGATTATCAAGTAGCAATATCTTGTGACCTCAGTTCTCTGACTGGCCTAATAAAAGCAGTCTTTATTTTTAGTTGTTTTTCTTTTTTCTTATAATGACAGGAGTTACAATTTCAAAACTCTCTGTATATTGAAGCTGAAACAAAATCCTATTCCAATAGCAGTACTTTTAAAAAATGGCTTACTACTATATAGCATTGATCCTGTGGATCCTAAACCTTTAGGGGCTTGGTATTTGGTAGATTTAAGACTTTTATTCAGCCTCTAAATCAAGTCCACCTTCCTCTTCCTTAATAGTTCTCAAAGTTAGATTTAAAAGAAAAATAAATAAACAATGCTTGAATGGATTCTGGATTCTGGACATAGACAATTAATCTGAACAGCAGCAGTAGAAGATAGGTAGGTAGTTGATAATTAACTAAATAGATTTCAGTGATAAACCAACCCATGTCCTTTATATACATGTGAAACAGACCTGTCAAAAGGAAACAATTTCTCTAAGCAACTACAAAGGAGTTGAAACATGGGCTAAAATTTAAATTACTCCCTTCCAATGTAATGCTTGTACACTGCCCTGTACTGTCACCAAAGATTGTTGGGGTGTCTTCTATTAATTTTTTCTATCTTTTCTTAAAGTATAAACAAAGAAATGTATACATAGTTTTACCTTATCATTATGAATACCTCAACAGCACCTAAAATTTAAAGAATACATTATCAAAATGATTTTCTCCTCAAGTAAAAATTAATACATAAAATTTCCCTCCTACTTTAGAAAGTCATAATAACTATGTATTAGGCAATAAAAGAAAACTCATTACACAGTCGTTTGAAAGGAAGAACATAAAGAATTAAACCTAAAAGCCTATCACATCCCTTTCCACAGGTTCATTTTTATAATGCACAAAATCGTTATTTCCCATTAAATTTTTCTGTTATTGGCTACCTTATTTGCATTAATGAGGACTAGGAATTTTTTTTAATGAATATGTTTGGTTTCCTTTTATTATTTCTTGTACTGTGTGTGCATATATAATATGTATGTATGTATATGCAAGCACACACACAATTCATCCCATAGAATGCTTTCTCAGAACTTTAATTTTAATATTAGGTTATCTCTCCCTTTCATTATTACCCATTTTTCCTGACACCTTAAGAACCTGAAAATATTAGTAAACAATTGAATTCTGTTTTTTATAATTGTACAAATCCCTCAACAATCAAGCTGGTCTCTTGGACCTTTTTCTGAATTAGGATTCCAAAAATGAAAAGTGGGTCCAGATATACAGCAGAGCTTTTGTTACTGAAGAGCAAGCAGGGTCCTGCTGTCTGCCAGCACCCTGTAGGCGAAATGCAGAAGCAAAGGTTTGGTGATAAAGGAAAGGAGTCTTTATTCAAAAGCTACACAATTTTGGAATAACAGCTTTCCATGTGAATTATTCACTTAAGCCTATAAATTATACCTAAAATATTTAACTCCTGAGTTGTCCTATCATTCCCCCTTAGTTTTTAATTATCTTATTTCTATAGTATTAGTTTCTAAACTATAACAACATAAAATACAAAGGCTGCACAACTTTGGAAGAATGGCAGGCTTCTGTCTCAGTGCCTGTCCCCTCTAGAACACCCGAAGAAGAATAATCCTGCCACCCGCTGCCTGGCCAGCCAGATCCTAGGTTGCTCCTGGAGTTTCTTCTCCCATTCAAAATCCACCCAAGACACTGTCCTTTGGGAAATGCAGGGAGCTGCAGCATGATCACCTAGACACCCTCGAGGAAGAAAATTCCAAGAACCAGTCCTTTTTTAAAAAATCTCTGGCCCATAATTCCATGTGCTCTGGTGGTGGTCAGCTTCTCAGCCAATCCTGTTCTAGACTGTTTACCATCTGCCTCCTGCAATCTCCTCCCAAGGCCCCTCCCCCCTCCTCCCCAGTGATCTGATCAGATCTCTCTGTGTCACTCTCAGGAACTGCAGAATGTGAAACAGAGAGTAGATAGTGGACACAGGAGCAAAGGTAATTACAAGAATCATGAAAATGTAGAGAAGAAAAGTTAGTCAAAGGAGTTCAAGAAATAATATATATATGAATGGGGACACTGCAAACATAAAAGGGTAGTTTAGAAGGAAGAGCTGAGAGTTTCCCAACACTTCAAGGCATGATATCCGGCTTCATTTATGGATTGTTGAATCCCAGTGGACACTTTTATATATTTTTTAAAAGAAAGAAGAGGAGGAAGCTGTTTCTTAAACAAATGGAATTCCAAATTCAGAGATTTTCAGTTTTTTTGAGATGTACCCCCTCCACAAAATGCAAAAATATACTGTAATTTCACATAATTCATTTTACATTTACCTCCTGAATTAGACTTTGAGCTCCTTTAAACAGAGTGACTACTTTATTTTATTTTTATTTATTTTAATTTTTATTTCCCTAGAATACCATACAGAGTGCCAAAGATATAGTAGTCTTTAAAATTCATGTTCTGTTATCACAAAGACAAAGATGATGGCCACAAATATAACTTCCAAGGATGGAGATTTTGAAAGTTCCCCAAATCCTTTACCCATCCTGTCAGGATTTTTAACTTCCAATGTTTACTTTGTCACCAAAGCCAGAATCCAAAGTGTGGATTTTATTATGTCTCCTCTGGTGTTAAACTATTCAGTGGCTTCTTTCTGGTCATAGGGAAAAATTCTTTGTGCACATACGATACCTGCCTTACTTGTTAGTACCATCTGGCCCTATGGTCCCCCTTGCTCAGCATTACATTTGTAACACTAAAAGTGGGGGTAAAATGTCTTCTAGAATTAATGAATATCTGTTGAATTAATTATTGAAGCAAACAATAATCCCCACAGAAGCACCTTCTTTAGAAATGTTTCTATCGTTTAAGTTCAAGTTATCAATTTAAGGACAGAGAAAAAAATTAAGTAACCAAATTCTTAAACAAATTTACCTCAATGTGAAATGGGAATTTCTTACCTGAGATATATTTCAGCAAAGAAAAAATTGAATAGCCCTTCCAATCTCTGAGCCTCCTTTTATTATTTTAAATCTCATTGTGGGTTAGAAATACCTGGGACACAATCCACCCTCCCCTATTTATAAGTTGAGTGTATCAAACCTCTTCATCTAAAACTTCTTACCTTTAAAATAATTATTGCAAATGTTTACAAAGTTACCACTGTGTCATAGGGCTGTAACAAAATACGACTCATTCAATAAAAAAATGTTCCTAAAGCATTCCCTTTACTCAGGTGTTAGGTACAATTGTTTTCTGTCCCTTTTTCACTCATTCATTCACCCCACATTTAATTAATGTATATTTTATTTACATATATGTACGAAGTCTGTCTTGTTGATATAACAAGAATGGTTCATGTGACACTGATGTAACCTGGAAGTCAAGGAGAATGGAGTGAAATGTACATGCAGGAACAATGACGACTTCACTGTACTAATCAGTGAAGGCAGTAGACGCCATTGAGTGAACATGTCTATTATGTAGCTGTCACATTCAAAATGACTGTACAAAAAATTATGGTACATATACACAATGGAATACTATGCAGCAGAAAGAAAAAAAGAAGTACTAAACTTTGCAACAGCATGGATGGAACTGGAGAGCATTATGCTAAGCGAAATAAGCCAGGGGGCGAAAGACAAATACCATATGATCTCACCTATAAGCGGAACCTAACCAACAATGCAAAGATGCAAGGAAAATATGACCAGCAACACTGAAAGGAAAAGAAATCAACAGAGACAAGAGGGAAGGGGGGGGCAGGGAAAGGGAAGGGAAGGGGAAAGTCAAGGAACATATAGCAAGGACTAATGGACAAAACTAAAGGGGAAGAGCTGAGGGAGGGAAGGTGGGAGGGGGCAAGGGAAAGAGGTGGGGGGGAGGCAGAGACAAATGTATTTAAAAAGTAAATAAATTAAAAAAATATACTGCTAAAAAATAAAAATAAAAAAATAAAAACATTAAAAAAAACAAAAAAAAATGACTGTACAAGTACAGCAACAAATCTATATCAAATTTTGCATTAAGCTTGAACATTCCTCTGCAGAAACTATTTGGATGATTCATAAAGCCACAGCTATGGGCAACTGATGATTGGCAGCTTCATCACAACAACATGATTACTCATGCACTATATCTTGGAAAGAGTTTTTTAGTGAAACATCAAATCACCCAGGTGACTCAGCCCCGTAACAGCCCAGATTTGGTGCCTGGTGACTTCTGGCTTTTCCCAAAACTAAAATCACCTTTGAAAGGGGAGAAATTTCAGACCACCAGTAAGATTCAGGAAAATACAATGGGGCAAATGATGGCAATTGGGAGAACTGGTGCCTACTTTGAAGGGGACTACAGCATGTTTGTCCTATGTACAATGTTTCTTATATCTTGTATCTTCTTCCATAAATGTCTGTATTTTTCAGAGTAAATGGCTGGATACTTTCTGGACAAACCTCATACATGTATATACAAATACATGTGTTCATGTATATATACAGGCACATATGTATGTGTGTATATATATATTTTTAACTTGGGGGCTCAAAAATAAAAAGCAGCACAACCTTTTCCCCTTTGTATCTCTGATGCAAACTATACAGACAAACATACAAAAATACAATGAACTGACCTGGTAGGATATGACTCAGTACAAAGTACAAGGTGACTGGGGAGAGTTCTGTCAGGGATTCACCAAAACATTTTCATAGAATTGCTGGATTGAAATGAATCTTGTCAGATACAGTGGGTAAGAATGGATAAGAGTAGCTGAGAGAAACCATATTCCATGCAGATAGAGAAGTGTGTTGGGGCGGGGCGGGGAGGTTGGTTCTGGAGAACTTCTATGTCAAAATTAGATATTTGGACTTGATTTCATAGGCAGTGAAAAATCTCATAAAATTTTAAAATGGGAACTCATTGACCAATTCCTCTGCTCTTGTAGGGGAAAATAAATTAAAGAGTGTACAAGTAAAGGCAGGGAGATCAGAGAGGAACACCTGAAAACAGGAGAGGAGATGATCTCTGAATGAGGACAGCAGTCCTGGAAAGGCACTGGAGGTGGGAGATACACAATTTAAGAACGTGGGATCTGAGGTTTTGGTACCACCCCTTCCACCCTCCGTGTCTTAGGCTACTAGGGATGCCGTAACAAAGTACCACAGAATGAACGCCTTAAGCATCAGGAATACATCTTCTCACAGTTCTGGAGGCTGGAGCAGTGAAAGATCAAGGTGCCAGCAGAGCTGATTTCTCCTGGGACCTCTCTCTGCTTATGACCTTTATTCTGTGTGCATGCATTTCCGGTGTCCTATCTTTTCTTAAGAGTCACAGGTGCTATTAGAGCAGGGCCCCACCTTTGAGACCTCATTTAACCTTTATTACCTTCTTAAACGCTGCATCTTCAAGCACAGCCACATTGGGGACTGGGGATTCAAATACAAATTTGAGGGGGGGCGGGAATTCACCCTATAATACTCATTTTTCAGCTTATCTCCTTGTAAAAATTTCTTTGTCCTACCCCTTTTTTTTCTCTTTAACCATCTTTAGTTAGACTCTTTCACTATATTTTTGCCAGATTTTATAGCCTTTCCTGCCTTTTGATATTCCATGTAACTTCACCTCTTCTTTCAAACCATATCCTTTTGTTTCCTCATTTAGGTCCTGAATTCTTTTCTCTCCTTACTCTCTCCAGCTATCTACTCCTAAACTTTTCTTTCTTTCCATTCACCACCCTTTAAGAAATTGAGTGGGAACAGAAGCTAAACTTGGATCACAAAAGGGAATTTGAGAGAGTTGAAAATATTAATTTTCCTTAATTTCAATTTCCTAGAATTATAGAGCAACTTAAAATCATCGTCAAAGTTTTTTTTATTAGATTGTCTTAGTAATAGCCCAGAAACCCCAGAAAAAAAGAAGTTATTTCACCTAAAGAATGAAACTTTATGCTGCAGACATGAAGCCAAAGATTATTTATTTAAGTACAGATCATTGAAAACAATTATCTCCTTACTTCAGCAGTGAACTAGCAGTGACTATGGCTTATTCAGGAATTTTTCATGCTTTGTTAAGAAGCCATTAATACCATTAACAGTTCATTAGTTCTGACTTTGAAAACTACTTCCTCAAACCTCACTGTGGTTCAAAAGGTTACAATTACAATAGAGTATTTGACAATATCCAGATTGGGACATAAACCCATCCAATTTTTCATATTCTGGGTTTCTGTTATTAATGATTATTACAGTGATTTTATAAACTCCTTGGTCTTTTTAAAATGTAATCATTAATTACCTTGAAAGTAAAGATGAGTATTTGACACATTTTTGTTTTCAAATGACTATTGATCTGCCTTTGGCCTTTTATGTTGCTATCTTTTCCTTCTCCCCTTCCTCTTCCTTCCCTTCCTCTCCCTCCTGCTTTTTGGTTCAGTCATCCTTACAGAACTGTTATATACATGCATAGTGTTCATGTTAATTACTTTATTTACGTTGTTCTTCTTTGAGTAGAATCCATGTTATCTGGCCCAGATAGCCAACAGTGATTTGAGAATACAGGATTTAAAGGGATGATAAACTTGGACTTGCCACATTTCAATTAGGGTATCACTTTCTCATCATATCATGTTTTCCTCCTTGGTATTTCTAAATTTTACATATGGTCAGGGTGGCTTAGTCTGATGCTGCAGCTTCATAGGCTGCTTCATGATTTAATGCTCATGTATGAGAAGGAACCCTCCCAGTAAAACCTGGAATTATCTTCTGAACGGTGTGCCCCTTGTAGTACAGGCTTACCCTGCTACATGAGTGTTCTAGGAACTCATCTTTATTAGTGACCCAGCTGGCATTATTGTGAGAGGCTGTGTTTGGCTTCAGTGAATTTTTTTTTTGGAGACTCTTTCAATGCCTAGTTCATAATGGGTGATTTTACGAACACATCTGCTCACACAATGCTGAGTAGTCAGCAGTTTTTGACCAAAAACAGCATGATCTCTGTGCTCTACCTTCCCTATTCACCCAATCTCAACCCAGAGATTTTTTTGTTTGTTTGTTTCCCCAAATGACAAAAACTCTCCAAAAGGAAACATTTTGCCAATGTGAAAGATGTGAAACAAAAAACAGAAGCACTAAAAAGCATCAAAATTGATGAGTTCAAAAACGGTTTTGAACCATGGAAAAAACATTTTGATAGGTGTATTGCATCAAATGGAAGGTACTTCGAAAGTGACTGAAGTTTAAACTTGTAAGAATAAATACACACTTTTTAAAAATAAATTCTGGGGATTTTTTTTTGGTCCTCTCCTTTTACCTCTGCTTAGAAGATGAGTTAATACTTTCTTTCCTTCTTTCTTCCAACTTTCTTCATCTTGATGCTATTTGTCTTGGTTAGCATTCTGGGTTAGAAAAAATAAAGACGGCATATTTATGGAGTTTATTTTTTGGCCCAACATCCCATAGCATTTAGTAAAGCGCAATAATTTACTATAGGAAACTCCTGACATTGCTTAATTTCTATAAAAAACTTTAGACTCTCTTGATCAAAGAAAGCAATGGATAATGGGTAGGGATTTTCAAGAGACATCTATTCTCTACTCCATTGCTAGGAAAATATTAATTGAATCCAATTGTCTTCTTCAAACAGGACAGATTTATATTGGACCTCTATTTTACATTTTATTGTGGTTTGAAGTTTTTACCATTTCCTTGTCCTCTTAGAGATTTTTTATTCATTTTCTATGTGGCTTGTTGCATTTTTTTAACTAGGTTTCTGTGTGGTGACTTTAATCCCCCAATTCTTTCTTAAACCTACCAAAATAAGCATGGATGGAACTAGAGAGCATTATGCTAAGCAAAATAAGCCAGAGGGCGAAAGACATATGCCATATGATCTCACCTATAAATGGAACCTAACTAACAAAACAAAGATGCAAGGAAAAAAAAACCAGCAACACTGAAAAAAAAAGAAAAAGAAAAAGAAAAGAAACCAACAGAGACAAGAGGGAAGGAGGGAGGGGTGGGCAGGAAAAAGGAAGAGAAGGGGCAAGTCAGGGAACATATAGCAAGGACTCATGGACAAAGCCAAAGTGGGGAAAGATTGAGGGAGGGAGAGGGGAGAGAGGGGCAGGGGAAAGTGATGGGGGGAAGGTGGAGACAAATGTATTTGAAAAAATAAATAAATTTTAAAATAAAAAAAAATTTAAAAAAATAAGCAGTTTACCGTCATATTTACCTTTAAATGCCTGAGACAGACATGACAGAGGTGTTAGATATGGTTGATTTTCAGTAAGTGCAGATTAATTATTAAATTAAAAATTCATTAGTTTGGCAAACTTTTTAGAGTAACTAGGTTCTAGTGAGAGAATCACACTGGCACTGTCTCTTTTTTTTTCTGTTTTTTGTTTTTGCACTGAAGCATCATTTCCATATATTATCAGTGACATTAAGATCCTGGAAATGAATTAAGATTACATTAAGTTACAGTCATCCAATAAGAAGTGAAGTCATTAAATATTACTGGCAATAATTAAAAATATCTTACTAATATTACTACTGATAATATATTGATTATATGTTTCTTATTTATATTTTCAAAGTTCTCTTATATTTTTGACTTTTGATTCAATATTTTCTTCTTAGGAAAATAAAAATACTATAATCATTGACATTTATAAATCAAGAAAAAGAATCCACTAGTGTCTGAGTGACTCACATAAGGTTGAAGGAGTGGTAAACAAAATATTTATTTATTATATTCTTCTTAAGAATAATTAATAACCACCTATAAATAGAAATGACTTTTCTATTTAGGATTTTTATTTATTTATTTATTTATTTATTTATTTATTTCTATTTAGGATTTAAATCCTAGGATTTTTCATCCTAGGATTTAAAAGTTATTAGAGAATGGATAAAAGGTTAGAAAAGAAATTACTAAGATCCATCGAAATCTTCAGTATTTGAAATTACATTACTCTGTACTTTTAAAAAAATCTCATGCATAACCTACATGATAAATCTGTATCTAAACAATGTTAATAATAATAGTTAAGGAATAACATTAAATATTATGTATAAAAAGATTTCTAGTCAAAATTTGTAAATATATAGAAGACAAATAAGTTAACAGTTAAATAATTATATATTGCAATATTTTATTCTATGGTCTTATGTGTCACTAACAAAATTACTTACATTGTTTCTCTAAGGAACATTTTTGTACTTTCCTATTTGTTTACTTGTTGCTATGCACTAGCCTATATAGAAAGTACAGCAGGTATTTTAATTAACTTTAACATTTGCTTTCAGCTTGTTACTCTTATCTGTTCCCCTAATTGTAAAACAAAGTTTTATCTTACCTTTCATACTGTCTGGTTTCTCATCAGTAGGAAGAAATTTGCATGAAAAGATATTAGCCATGTAAATGATTCCAAATTTTTACAAGGGAAAAAATAGACCACGGCATTATTATTGAGCTCATTAGAAGAAAAATGCTATGTAAGTGCAAAATATTATCATTTTGTCTGACAAATACCATTAGCTCATTATGAAGTATAGTATTCAATTATCTACAACATGGAACATAAATGAGATACTTTGTTAGGCTCTGCTAAAGTGCTATTCTGAAATTATTTCTTAAATTTATCTGCCACTGCACGTTTGTTATTAAAGAAAGAATGAGCTTCATTTAATTAAAAAATTCGTTGTTCCTCTCCAGGATAAGCTGATTAGAAGACATTAACAGCACAGTAGTGAAAAGCAACCTCATTTTTATATTCTGCCTGTAGCTTTGTAAAGGACACAGTCATGATAAAAATCAGAGATCATGTATTTTTTACACAAAATGATACATTATTAATAATAACTAAAATATGAAAAAATAAGAATGTATGGATGCACATTGTAATTGCTTGTGGACCCATTATTTTTTAAATGGGAGGAAACAGGTAAAAGGCTAACAATTATAAAATAAAATTCTAAAAAATTCAAATAATATAAAAAACAAAGATAAGGCTGAAAATAAGGAGCAGAAAACAGAGAGGATGAGTAGAAATAAATAAATTATAGGCCAAATCTAAACATATCACTAATTATATTAAATATTAATGTATTAACTCACCAATTAAAAGGCAAAACTGTTATAACAGATTTCTTTAAAAAGAACTATCTATATGCTATTCATAAATACATGTGAGCTGACAATGTATGTATAGAGTATATGCTAAACAAAGATTAAAGAGAATACTGAACCAATTAAATTAATATCTTCATCATGAAAACAGATGAAAAATAATTCTCAAATTATTAGCACAAGGAACCCAATAATCTATTAAGAGATAATACATCATTACCAACTTGAATTTTTTTTCCAGGAATGCAAGGATGGTTCAGCATCCAAAAGTCAATGAGCAAAATAAATTATATTTTTTAAAAAAAGGTAAAAAATCTGAGATCATCTCAATCAATGTAGAATAAAAATTTGAAAAAATTCAATACCCTTTCATGATAAAAGCTCCCATTTAACAAGAAATAGAACTGAACTTTCACAACCTGATTAAAAGCATCTGCAAAAAACAAACAACTAACATCATAATTAATCCTAAAAGGCTCAATGCTCTCTCTGTATGATCAGAAACAAACAAGAATGACTTTTCCCACCGCTTTTATTTAACATCATACTGAAAGCACTAATAAATCCAATATGGAAAGAAAAATAAAAAGGCATACAGATAAGAGAGGAAGAAATAAAACTCTCCTTATTTACAGATGAATGATTATGCATGTAGAAAATCCTTAGAGATCTAAAACAAAGCTATTTAGAACTAAAAAATGAATTTAGCAAGGTTTTAGGCTGTAATGTCAATATAAAAAACCATTTATATTTTTCTATACTAGGAGCAATTAGTAAAATTAAAATTAAGATTCACAACAGTATCAAAAATACTTAGAAATAAACTGAATAAAAGATAACCAGGAGATGAAAGCTCAAACTGAAAATTAAATTAAAAAGCAAAATTAACTCAAACAACTAAATGGGACAACACACTGTTTTCATGTATTGGAAGACTTACTGTTATTTTTTTTAATTTTTATTGCATTATTAGGGTGACACTGGGAAACAAAATTATACAGGTTTCAGGTGCACAATTCCACAACACATCACCTATACACTATATTGTGTGTTCAGCCCCCTACAAGTCAAGTCTCCTTCCATCACCACTTATCCCCGGCATACCCTCCTCCACCTCCCCCCCGTCCTCCTCTTCCTGGCAATCACCACACTATCGTTCATGTCCATGAGTATTTTTTATCTTTTTCTTATTCACTCAATCCCTCCAACCCCACCCCCAGCTCCCCTGCCACTACCCCTTGACAGCTGTTAGCCTGTTCTCTATCTATAAATCTGTCTGTATTTTGCTTTTTAGTTCATTTTGTTTTACACAGTGAAATACTGTTCAGGTGTAGAAAGGAAGAGAGGAAGAAAGAGAAAGAAAGAAAGAAGGAAGGAAGGGAGGGAGGGAGGGAGGGAGGGAGGGAGGAAGGAAGGAAGGAAGGAAGGAAGGAAGGAAGGAAGGAAGGAAGGAAGAGAGAGAGAGAAGGAGGGCCGGAGGGAGGGAGAGAGGGAGGGAAGAAGGAAGGGAGTGAAAGAGAGGGAGAGAGAGAGGGAAGGAGGGAGGAAGGAAGGAAGGAAAATAAAGAGGAAGGAAGGAAGGGAGGGAGGGAGGGAGGGGGGGAGGGAAGGAGGGAAAAATCTTACCCTTTTTGACAGCTTGAGTGTATCTAGAGTGCATTATGCTAAGTAAAATAAACCAGTCAAAGACTTACTGTTATTAAGAGTAAAATACTCCCCAAATTGATTTATAGACCCAATTCACTCTGAAGCAGGAAACACATGGAATGCCTATTCTTGAGGCCATTTCATAACCCCTTGAAGGCACCATCCTATATCCAGAAATGGACGTGTTCTGTATAGAACTGAGACTTTGAGGAAAGCTGTAGCTCTGGTGTTCTCTGAAGCAGTGATAAAAGGCTATGAAAGAACAACACTTTGCGTTCCTTGGCTAATTCCTATGTGAGCATTCTAAGCAGTTGTAGTAATCATAATTATAGGGAGTCTTTGAATAGTGCTTTCTCATTTACCAATTGCATACACAGGCATTATTTTATGTATTGGTGGTTTATACCACTTGTCATGTTTTTCTGTTCTGAGTATTCTCCCTGGAGCTCTGCAAAAATGTAGCCTATCTATATTAATGCATGAGGCAGAAGATACAAATACATGAAAGTATGAGATTTGTCAAGACAAATATTTCTTTTAATGTATTATTTACGGTGCTAGGAACAGTGATTAGCAAAACCTGACTTACTCCTACTTTTCAAGGAGGTCATAGTCTTGCTAGAAAATAAACATAATTCAAATAACACTAATAAATAATTGCTAATATATAATATTACTAAAGGGGTGATTTTAGATACTTCTCTGATAAAGTAAAGCTTTATTTGAGATTTAAAGGTGAGCAGGAGTTAACCGGACAAAGAGGAGAAGGCAGTATATTCTGGCCAGAGAAAACGTACTGCAGGCCTGTGGCAGAAGTGATTGTCACAGTACTATGAAATTGATAGAGGGTCACTGGAGCTTAAACATGGCCAGGCAGAGGGGCAAAGGCAAAAGTGAGAGTTACACTGGTCACATTTCATACAAAAAATTTATAGTATGTATTAAAATTTCTTTCTTTATCCTAGTGTGATCATGAATTATTAAAGATCTTAAATATGAGAAGCACTTGACTGCAGTCGTGTTTCAAAAAATTCAATTCTGAATGTGTTGTAAAGAAGGAAATTGATGATGAGAGAAGTAGGTAAAGTTACAGAAATGTAAAATGCATTGCATTAACTAGGCAATGTTTGAGCACAGTGGTTCTGGAATGCAGAGAAGAGCTAGTCTAGAAATAGTCAGAAATGGTCAAGCCAAGGAATAGTTAGGAAGGGTTTTAAATAGGTAGAATTCATGGGGATCAAAGCAGAATTGTCTTTGAGAGATGGGACAGAGACGATGAAAGTTTTTCAAAGTAATGAGTCCATAGTGTCAACAGGCCAGTTTTATTGAGTCATATAATCCAAACACTATCAAAATACCAACCATTGCTCCTAAGCAAACTTCAAAATAAGCATTACTTCATTGTTTGCATCTTGCACTAAACTTTTCTATTTTGTTGATCCTGATAGGTGAATATTAGAGGTCAAGAGCACTGAACTTATTTCCTGTCAGTATAAGCTACAGTTTTCCTCAGTAGAAAATCAGTTTAATAAAGAAAAAAAAATCACTATTGTTTGCTCATGCATCCTCAACATCTAAACCAGAGATTGTCCAGAGAAAGTACTCAATAAGCATCTGTTGAAAGAAATATGACTACTCCTTGAATATGATCTCAGTGACATTATTGTTTGCTTCCAGATAAAAAAGGGAGATGAGAAAGTAAGACAAGTGACCAAAAATTGAGATTTCGTTTAAAGCCATTGGTTATTCTGATGGATGAAAACATTGAATGACAAAAATAAGTGCATACATTTTGTACTTACTTTTTTTATGAAATCAAAGCTATAGTTATTTGGTATATACTAGTCTAATTGGATAGGAAGGGTAAAATATTGTTTTGACAACTTTATGAAGATGTTCTGAAGCATTTCATATCAGTTTTAGAAAATTTTGTATGTCAAAATCTATTAATATCAGTTGAGCTATATATTTTTCAATGCTCATCATATCAAAGGAATAGACCTGATGCATGAACATGTAAATAAGTGTACTGGACTGAACAATGTCTTCCCCAAATTTATGGGAACCTTTGACTGTGACCTTATTTGGAAATAGAGTCTTTGCAGATGCAGTCAGTTAAGATAAAGTCATGCTGAAGTAAGTTGGACCCTAATCCAATGACTTATACCCAGTAAGGGAGGTTTGGGCGCAGGCAAACAGGGAAAATGTCATGTGATGATGGAGGCAGAAGATACAAGAGGGGAAGGTAAAAATTTTCCCTGGAGCCTTTGGAGTTAGCATTGCCAAACTGGCAAATTGACTTCAGACTGCTGGCCTCAAAGTCTGTGAAAGGATAGATTTATGCTGTTTTGAGTCACCAAGTTTGTAGCATTATATTACGGCAGCATTAATAAATTAATATGAATGAAGTTTAATTTCTTATGTAGAGATTATGCCTATGACTTGCTCATTGTGATGTAATAGATGAACTAAATACAGTTTTATTGCTGTGTCTAAAAGTAGCATACAAAAATATTTCATTGGCATTCTTGCTGAAGATCAGCTGACCATATACGGGTGAATATTTCTGGGCTCTCTATTCTGTTTCATTGTTCTTATGTCTGTCTCCGTGCCAGGACCATATTGTTTTGATTATTATAGCTTTGTAATATATTTTGATATCAGGGAGTATGGTGCCTCCAACTTCAGAGGTTTTCTTTTTCCCCCTCAAGATGAATTAGCCTATTCATGATCTTTTGTGATTCCATATGAATTTCAGAAATTTTTATATACCTATATAAATTGCCAATGAGATTCTGAGAAGAATTGCAGTGAATCTGTAGATTATTTTAGTTAGTGTGTGTATTTTACAATGTTAAGCCTTCCATTCTATGAACACTGAATGCCTTTTCATTTGTTTGTGTCTTCTTTAATTTCTTTCATCAAGGTTCTGTATTTTTCAGTGTACAAATCTTTCACCTCATTTAAATTTATTTCTAATATTAGTGCTACTGTAAATTAGATTTTCTTAATTTTCTGTTCAGATAGTTAATTGTTTATAGAAATATTGTTAATTTTTATGATGATTTTTATATGCTTCGAATTTACTAAATTTGTTTATTAGTTTTAACAGTGTTTTTATGGAGTCTTTAGGGTTTTCTGTATATATGATTATGTTATCTGCAAACAGAGACAATTTTATTTTTTTCTTTTTGATTTAGACGGCTTTTATTTATTTTCTTTGCCCAACTAATCTCATAGACTTTCAGTACTATGTTGAGTAAAAGTGATGAGAATGGGCATCCTTGCTTTGTTCCTGTTCTTAGAGGAAAATCTTTCAGACTATACAACAGGGTAAGGATAACTTCTTCAATATTGGTATTGGCAAAACTAGATATCCACATACAAAATAATGAAATAAGACACTCGTCTTCCTCTATTTACAGAAAAAACAACTCAAAATTGATTAAAAGCTTAATATAAAACCTGAGCCAATGAAACTCTTAGAAAGCATAAGAGAAATGTTTCATGATATTGGACCTGCCATGTTTTTATGAGTATGCCACCAAGAAGCAGAGACAATAAAAGAAAAATAGACAAATGGGACTGCATCAAACTAAAAATCTTCCATAACTCAAAGGAAATAACCAACAGAATGAAAAGCTAACTTCCAAATGAGAGAAAATATTTGGTTTAATAATGAATTAATCTCCAAAATGTTTAAGATTAAATACCAAAAATCCCCTAAGAACCCAATTAAAAATATTCTAATGACTTAAGACATTTTTTTCTCCAAAGAAAACATTCAAATGGCCATCATTTCTATGACAAAATGCACATCGCTAATTATCAGGGAAATGTAATTCAAAACCTCACATCTGTAAGAAAGGCTATTATTAAAAAAATCATAAGGCAATAAATGTTGTTCAGGATGTAGAAAAATTGAAGTCTTTGTACACTCTTGGTGGGAATACAAATGATGCAGCTGCTATAGAAATCAGTATGGAGGTTCCTCAAAAAATTAAAAATAAAACTGCCATGTGATACAGCAATCACATCAATCCCACTTCTGGGCATTTATCCAAATGAATTTAAATCAGGATCTCAAAGAGCTATTACCTTTCCTACGTTCATTGCATTAATAGCGAAAATCTAGAACAACTCTAGTGTCCATCAACAGATGAAAGAAAATGTGGTGTATATTATACAATGGAATAGTATTCGACCTTTTATTTTTTTTTTTTTTTTTTTTATTAATTTATTTACTTTTTAAATACATTTGTCTCTGCCTTCCCCCCCCCCTTTCCCTTGCCCCCTCCCACCTTCCCTCCCTCAGCTCTTCCCCTTTGGTTTTGTCCATGAGTCCTTGCTATATGTTCCTTGACTTTCCCCTTCCCTTCCCTTTCCCTGCCCCCCCTTCCCTCTTGTCTCTGTTGATTTCTTTTCCTTTCAGTGTTGCTGGCCATATTTGCCTTGCTTCTCTGCATTGTTGGTTAGGTTCCGCTTATAGGTGAGATCATATGGTATTTGTCTTTCGCCCCCTGGCTTATTTCGCTTAGCATGATGCTCTCCAGTTCCATCCATGCTGTTGCGAAGTTTAGTACTTCTTTTTTTCTTTCTGCTACGTAGTATTCCATTGTGTATATGTACCATAATTTTTTGATCCAATCATCTACTGATGGGCATTTAGGTTGCTTCCAACACTTGGCTATTGTAAATTGTGCTGCTATGTATTCGACCTTTTAAAAAAGGAAATTCTACAATATGTAGCAACACTAATGAACTCCGAGGACATTATGCTTCGTGAAATAAGGGTAATCACACAAAGACAAACACTACATGATTCCACTTATATTAGGTATATATATTAGTCAAATTCATAGACTTAAAGAGCAGAATGATGCCTGCCCTGGACTGGGGAGAGAGGAAATAAAGAGTTACCCATCAATGTGCATAAAGTTTCACTTAGACAAGATGAGTAAGTTCTAGTGATTCGCTGTACAACACTGTACCCCTAGTCAACAGTGTTGTATTACACACTTGAAAGTATTCTCAGAAGGTAGATCTCATGTTAATTATTCTTATCACAATAAGACTCAATTTTATAAAATTTCCATACTCCTAGTAGTAGCATGAATTGCAGAAAGCTACAGTTGTGTTCTTACACTGGTCAGGACTAAACTTTTCTATTTACTCAAAAAAAAAAATGAGCAAATAATTTTCCCATAATATGAAAAAAGGTAACACATTCAATCAATGCAGATTTCATCATTTACGTCCTCAGCAAAATGGATTGTACAAGGTTCATTATCTTGCTAATAAAGACAAAGAAATTCTGGTTGTGCCTCACTTGAGTTGACCAATGATGAAAGAACCAACACATTGAGGATGGATTGGTCCATGAGATAATATTGCCTTGGCTGAGGTAAGGGTCTGAGTACATTTTTTTACACTTCTTTTCTGTTGTTTTGGTGTACATACGTTATTAACTTCTTAGTGAACCCACTGAGGATATACTGGTAAAACAATATTACAATTATTTTTGTAAATGATTTAATTGATTTATTTTTGCCAAAGAATGACATTTTTTAAGTCAAATGAAATTTTTGGTTTCTGAAATCTCCATGCCAAAGTGAAAAATCCAGAGGGGAGGAAAATAATCACCCTACAGAGAAAGCGTAAAGAACAGTTCGCATTCTTTTTCCCAGTGCCATATGCTCTGTGGATTTGGTCTGCATTGTGGAGCTAAGGCCTGTAATGGCCCCTGCTGGCTACAACATCCATAACGACAGACATTTGTTGGTGTACAACTGAGGAATGCAGACACTTGGCACTCACACATTATAGTCTGAAATGAGAGTGAACATGTTTTTGCAGAAAAGAAAATCTTGGCAGTTCTTCAACATTATGCAAAAATTATTTCCAGCTTTATAATTGTGTTATCATTAAGGAGAGTCCAAGTGATTTTTTTTTTTTTTTCCTGAGGACCCTTCTGCCTTTCTCTCTCATGGACATATTTTGTAGTGAAAGTGCTTCCATTTTGTGATTATATATGTGCAGAAAGAAGTTAGAAAATTAATTGATCCTGTAAATTAGAAAATAAATTGGTATGTAATCATGCATATTCAAGAACCCCTATTACCTGAATTCCACCTATCATGGGTTTTTTCCTTTCATCCATGTTGTGACATTTAAGTATATAACACAATATAAAATATAAATATATATGTCACAATATATAATATGTAATATATGTAATGTTAAGTTTAAAGAAATTCCTGTGACATTTTATTTCTATAATCTGTCAGGCTTATTCTGTATGTCTAAGACTTCCGTGAGTGTTTTTAAGGTTTGAAGGGCTGGTGCTAGTTGAGGATTCCTCCTCTTAAAGTGAAAACTAATAAGATACCAAAATCAAGGAAGTCTTACTCTTTTTGATTAAGGATCTTAAAGGTCATTTGAAAATATAATTATACTATTGAGAGTCATTAGTCACACATGAAATACCTACTATGGACAGGTGCTTCTCAAGGTGTGACGCCTTTCAAAAGTTTACAAAATCAAAAATACCTTCATAATAATATCGACACATTATTTTCACTCTTTTCTTCACAAGTAATCAATGGAGTTTTCCAAAAGCTACGTAATGTATGCTATTCAACAAATTGAATGCAAAAGTTTGTGTTTCCATTCTTTTCTCTTTCCCTTGCCTTCTTCTCTCCTTTTCATCTCATTCTGAGCAAGAGAGTTGCTTGCTTGGGACTTATTTTTGGTTCTGGACCTCTGAGATGAGAGTGGAGCACAAAGAGATCCAGAATTTCTCTTGGTTGGTTCTCCTCCTCCGAAGTAACAAATGGGCCAGGAACTCAAGAAAGAAACTCTTTTAAAGAATGATGCACATCCTGGAAATAGAGATCTCTTATGTTCTCACTCTTAGAGGCCTCCATACAGTTTTAAGTTCAGGAGAGTAAGATATTCAATGAAAAACAGAACACAGCATGCTGGTAAAACCTTTTGATGTTTCATTACAAGTTTCTTATCAAAATGGGTAAGCAAACATGACCTCAAACATAAATGTAAAGAGCTACTACCCTTCGTGACAGCGTGGATAGAACTGGAGAGCATTATGCTAAGTGAAATAAGCCAGGCAGTAAAAGACAAACACCATATGATCTCACCTATAAGTGGAACCTAATCAGCAAAGCAAGCAGGCAAGGAAAATATGACCAGCAGCATTGAAAGAAAGAAGAAACCGACAGGGATGGGAGGGAGGGAAGGAGGGAAGGAGAGATGGAGGGGAGTAGTGGGGAGGGGAAGGGGAAGGGTTAGATCAAGGAACAGGTGTGAAGGACACATGGACAAAGTCAAGGTGGGGAAGGATTGACGGGGAGAGGTGGGGTGGGTGGGGCAGGGGACAGTGGTGGAGGGTAAATGGATACAAATGTATTGGGACAATTTTAAAAATTAAAAATTAAAAAATAAAAGGAAAATAAATAAATTTTTTTTTTAAAAACTAAAAAGAAAAAAAAGAAGTCAGATTGTGACAGCAACCACTAGAGTCAGAAGGGTTGGGAATCAGAGATATTGTAGTGAAATTGTGCCCCCCCTGGGAAAACAGCCAGAAAAAAATCTCTGGACAACACTGGGGCAATGTGGGGCGGGGCAGAAAAAAGAGGGGGTCATTAAACAAAAACAACCTTCATTCTGCTTACAATCTGGCCTTACTCCCTCACATGGGTTTACATGTATTTACATGCTCATAAATGGTTATGATACTATGTGTATGCTCTAATAAAGGAATAATCTGGGCAAGTATTTCAAATTTTTTATCTAGGTAATCATTAACATATTATAGGGCTTTGTGCTAATGACATATGTTTTCTAGACTTAACTATTTTCTTTGAAACAAGGACAAAACGATCTGTCTCGATAGGTCATGGAATGGTTATAAGAACCAAATTAGAAATATTGAAGTTCTTCCGTGCCTTATGGTATTACATAACTGTAACATGGTATCATTACCTTCCCATTACTTTTTACCAGAAGTGTATTCCATATTTCATACTATTACTTTATTGAATATTACTTACTAGAAGCTATATATACAATTATATATAGTCTTTTAAGTTTTTATTTTATATCATTATTTAGTGATTATAGGGTGCTTCAAAAGCAGGGAAAATGGGAATTCTAACTTAAATAACAAAATAGTTTAAAGAGTGTCATTATTTCTACACTTTACATCCTCTACCACAAATTTACATTTTTCCCTCAGTGGGTGTTAAGGTGATTCACTCATATGCTTTAAATATTTTAAAACCTATTTATTGAGGTCTATTTCATCCTGAAAAATATGCAAATTTTAAGTAAATCTTATTTTTCCACACATATTTATCCATATAATTACGAATGAGATCAAGATTTAGGACTTATAGGGCAGAAGGCTCTTTTCAGCTCCTTCCCAGACAGTGGCCTCCAAGATAAACACATCTAATCAAAGATAACATGTTTTGAAATATTAAACTTATTTATGATAAAAAATATAGAATTATTTATGTGCATTGGATTCCTTGAGGAAAAATTGAGTGTACATATATCAGCCAACAAAACTATCCCAAAAGCTTCTATAATTGGCTCTGTTTTCGATGCATCTGAGATTTTTTTGCATGTATATTTATTTACCTATCTCACTAGCTAGCTAGCTATAAAGTAGCATAGCCCATTTTTGTCAAGCCTTGAATGTAGGAGGATTCTCAGAACTAACACACATCAAGCTAGAAGAATAATGCGTTTTTACATTATTCTTCCATTAGGTAAACAAATACATTTTTAGTATATTTGGGAGCCAGTGTTTAAATACTAAAGTATTTTTACCAACAGTAGGTGATAGTTCAGAGTGGAGAGAGATAAATCTGAGGACAAGTGAGTATGCTTTGATATTTGCAAGTGTGCTCAATTTGGAGAGGCAGAGAATAGAGCATTTAAAATTAAAGGAGAATTAAAATAGATAGGTTGAAGATGACCTTGAAACTAAGCAGGAATTTTGAATGGTGGAAAATTGAGAGCTGCTGAAAGGTTTTGAGATGAGAAGTGATGGTCTCAGAGCAGGTTAAGGAAGCTGCATGTATAGGAGCCAGAGTACAATCTGCAATGGATGTGCTGAGAGTAGAACCGAGCAAAACACGTAGGTGAAAACTCAGCATAGCGACATGGTGATAAATACTAAATAGATCGTCATGAATAAAGGTAACGTGAACATCGTGCATCTAGCTGGCTGGAATCATGGACTTCCCTCACAGGAAAGGCAGATAGGGCAGGTGAGTTAGTCTGTAGGAATTCTGAGTTGATTGAACATAAACTTGCACATCCAGACTCCATCATTTGAAGTCATGTGAGTGGTGCTCTTGCGAGAGGATAAGACTTGTGTTACAAACAAGGTACTTATCAGAGGATGAGTGACGTACAACACTAATGTGAAGCTGACCTGGAAAGAGCATTGGGGTAGCACATAAGCAGAGATGAACACAATAGATGATGCTAGCAAGGGGCAGGTAGGGCTGAGGGACAGTAAGCCTAGATGAGGAAAAGGTTTTACATCAATGAAAATCACATCGTTCAGAACAGGCAGCCCCAGAGGTCAGACTTTCAGAATGAGCAAAATGGCTGCTGCTAAGTTAAACATGCTGTCAAAGCAGAGGCTTGCTCTGATCCTAAGACAGTTTGCTCTTTGTCCATCTTTCATTTTCTTGCTATAGGAAAGTGTCAAAGGCTTAAGTTATGCAGTAGACCAGCAATTTTCAACCGGTATACTTCAAGAAGTTTTAAGACATGCGATACCTAACCATTTAGTCAGGGACGCTGACCTCTTTTCCTTTAGATTGTCCAATGAAATAAATGAAAACAGCTGACACAACAATAGCCATCCAGTGTTAATTGAATGCCCTGTTTTGAACCATAAATACTTAGGTAATATAACAAAGTTGCATCTGATTGGTTAATTCTTTTTTTATAAGCCCACTTACACATGGATATTTTTCAGTACTGTAAATTTTCTCTTAAGATTTTCTTAAAGACTTTTTTCTCTAGCTTACTTTAAGAATACAGTATATAATACATATAACATATTATACAAAGCCTGTGTTAATCAAGAATTTATCTTACAGTAAAGTTTCCCATCAACAATAAGCTATTAGTAGCTAGGTTTGGGGGGAGTCAAAAGTTATATATGAATTTTTTAAATTAATTAATTTATTTTTTCAAATACATTTGTCTCCACCTTCCCCCCACCACTTACCCCTGCCCCCTCCCCCCTCTCCCTCCCTCAATCTTTCCCCACTTTAGCTTTGTCCATGAGTCCTTGCTATATGTTCCTTGACTTGCCCCTTCCCTTCCTTTTCCCCCACCCACTGCTCCCTCCTTCCCTTTTGTCTCTGTTAGTTTCTCTTTTTTTTTTCAGTGTTGCTGGTCTTATTTTCCTTGCATCTGTTTTTTTTGGTTAGGTTCCGCTTATAAGTGAGATCATATGGTTTTGTCTTTCGCCCCCTGGCTTATTTCACTTAGCATTATGCTCTCTAGTACCATCCATGCTGTCGTGAAGGATAGTAGTTCTTTTTTTCTTTCTGCTGTGTACTATTCCATCGTATAAATGTACCATAATTTTTTGATCCAATCATCTACTGATGGGCATTTAGGCTGCTTCCAACACTTGGCTATTGTAAATTGTGCTGCTATGAACATTGGGGTGCATAGGTTCTTTTGAATTGACATTTTGGCATTCTTAGGGTATAGTCCCAGCAGGAGAATCACTGGATCAAAAGGCAGTTCCATTTTTAGCTTTTTGAGGAAATTCCACACTGCTTTCCACAATGGCTGTACCAGTCTGCATTCCCGCCAACAGTGTACTAGGGTTCCGTTTTCTCCACAGCCTCGCCAGCACCTGTTGTTTGTGGATCTATTTATGATGGCCATTCTGACCGGTGTGGTGTGGTATCTCATTGTGGTTTTGATCTGCATTTCTCTGATGGCTAGTGATGCCGAGCATCCTTTCAAATGTCTCTGGGTCCTCTGTATCTCTTCCTTAGAAAAGCATCTGCCCAGGTCCTTTGCCCATTTTTTGATTGTATCACTTGTCTTCTTGGAGGGAGTAGTGTGAGTTCTTTATATATTTTGGAGATCAAACCTCTATCTGATGTATCATTAGCAAATATATTTTCCCATACGGTTGGCTCCCTTTTCATTTTGCTGATTGGTTAATTCTTGATACCAGAAATTCTCATATACAAGTATAGACACATAATTTTTTAATAAGTCACTTTGAAATGAAAAGGGTAGGTAATTACTATTTTTTGTAAACCAATCAAAATTATACCTATTTTTGTCATATCTACCAAAAATATATCATTTTTGGTGTACCACAGAATTTTAATAATTATATAGTTTATGTGTGCCATGAGAGGAAAAATGTTGAAAATCACTGCAGCAGACCAAAGAGGGAAGAAAAAGTACCTAGTTAGATGAATTTGCATCTGGTTAAATGTGAATAAGAAGAAGGGAAGGAAGCATTTCTCTTAGAAGGGATGTTTGAAGCTTCCACAGTGAGAAACTTGGGCCCAGGAGAGGCACATTCTGATGAGCCCATGCACCAGGGCAGGAAGTTAGGGCAGAATTGGAGCATCAGCCCCACATTCTCCAGTTCCCGGGCCCCATCCTCCACTTGATGTAAGGCAATTACAACTTTACAAAAGCATTAGCAAATTGCAGCCTGATGAAATTCTAAAATATTGTTACGAAAACATCCTTTGCCATCTACACCTGTGTATTACACTCCTACAGTCAACATCCTCCCTTTTGAAAACACAAAACACAACACACAGAGGGCCTGTTCCCTTTATCCAGTCTCATTAAGCTAACTGAACACAAGTTAAAAAGTAGGTATCATTGACAGCCAAGCAATAACTCTTGGAGGCTCTTTGTCCATATATCGTTCTTCCCAGTTTTGTTTTGTTTTGTCTTTTTAAATCTGTAACACAGCCTAAGGTCTATGTAGGAAAACTGGGGTAAAGTAATGACATCTAGGGCTTCAGATACCCTGGACCTCCAATTCCACTTGTTAGTGGAAAAAACCTGACAAGCAGAGGTCAAGTACTTTTTAAATCAGTGAAGACAAGTGGTCGAGACAATGTTTAGAAACAATTGCATTTTTTACCTGCACTCCAAATCCAAAAGCTGGTGTAAAATTGCACATAAACTGGTTACACAGGAAGTCTTTATCTCGCCCAGCTTCCCAGCCCACTCTCCTGCCATTTCTCCTGTTTTGGATTCTCAAAGTGCTGAACCCAGGGAAAAATTTTATAGTATTTTAAAGGAAGTATTGCAGCCTCTTTCTTTTTCTTTGACAGGGAATCCATTTTTCATTCAGAATCCACTGAAGAAAATTTTTTTAGCTGTCGTTATCCTTCTTCCTTCATTATTTTTCTGCACAGCACTTATAATGATCTGACATACAATGCATTACCTCTTGCTTGTATTTATTTTGTCTGTCCTCCTGGAATGTAAGTCATGCAAGAGTCATGATTATTTTGTCTTTTTTGTTATTGTTGTTGTTCATTGTATTCAATATCTGGAAGAAGGCTAAATGCATATTAGATACTAAAAAATTGTTGATGAATGAATGGAAAAATGCACATATGAATAGGCCTCACCGTCTACTTAGGGGGTGGAAACCTGCAGCTTACATCAGGATGTTTTTGCTTAATTTTTTAGCTTGTTGTGTATAGTTTTTATGTTTTTTCTCCATGTTTCCTTTATTTTTTTCCTTTTTATTGAATTTATTGGGGTGATACTGGTTAACAAAATTTTATAGGTTTCAGGTGCACAATTCTACAACACATCATCTAGGTTTGAGAATGATTTGAGTATGTTCTCTATCTGAGTCCTGGACTCCATAATACTAGACTTTTATAACAAAAGAGAAATAAACCTATCTCTTGTTTAAAACTTTATTACTTGGAGATTTGGTAATATTAATGAACAAATTCTTCCTAACAAATGCAGATAAAAATCCAGGCACTGTAACTTATTAACTTTATGAAGATGTATATAAATGTAAGACAGGGTTCTTAGTTTTCTCATCTTTAAAATAAAAATATTAGGTAGCACGATTTCTCCAATGTTGTTCTTCTTTCTCAAGATCACTGTGCTATTCAGTGACTTTTGTGGTTTCTTATAAATTTTTGAAATATTTGTTCTAGTTCTGTGAAATATGTTATTGGTATCTTGATAGGAATTACATTGAATCTATACTTTGCTTTGGGTAGTACAGACATTTTAATGATGTTAAAAAATATCTGCAGGAACTGAATTTAGATAGTAGTGTTAGGTGATTAAAAAAAGCCACCCAAACTAAGTCCTAATTCTTCACTCTTCTGAGATTACCTGTAATTCACAACATCATTAAGTGTGCAACTTAAAATTGAAAGTTGAAAGTTATATTAATTTAAGAAGCTCATGTGGGTTCCTTATGGATGGGGAAATATTTGAATACATATTATTTACTATTTATGTTACATGAAAATTACATACACAGGAGGACAGCTCATTTCTGAAAGTTATTTTTAACAAGGTGGTTAAAAATCCTAATGAAAACTGAACTCAGTTATTTTTATGTGAGTTAGAATTATATATTATAGTTATTTAGGCTTTTGTTTTCCTTCTGGGACTTATTAAAATGCTCAGGATTAAACGTATATGTCAATTCTTACACCTTTATTCACATTAAAAACTGGAAAACTAGTTGTTTAAGGATGTGCTTCTCATCACATTCAGGAGGAGACACTCTACAAACCAGCATAAAATAATAACTCTGCTGCAAATATTTCTATTTACTTTCCTCCATCAGCAATTTTGGGAAAGCTTTTCATTGTCTTTTCCAGTTGATTTTTGTACCCCCCCAAAAAAATCTGCTTGGGAAGTCACAGCAATAAATCTAGAAACTTCTATTTACCTCCTAATGAAAGACACAAACACACACACACACACACACACACACACACACACACACACACACACACACAGAGTAAATAGGAGAAGGAAGCCCCTTCCCTTAGAGACAGTCATGTTCACCAGTGTTGGGTAAACTTGAAAATGCTTTCAATGCATATTGCCTTTTAATATATCTGTCTCATCTGCTGAAGGACATAGGACGCCATTTTTTTCCAGATTGTGTAAGTGAAGAAGGCATCATTTGCTGGCGAGAGACTGAAACTTTCAGATAATCTTAAGTGTTAAGTGCTATGTTGGCTCATCTTTATCTCTGTAGTGAATCACTCCCCAAGACACACAGGCAGCCTCAGTGCTGGAAGAACTTACATCTTGCCCAGGTTTCCAAGGATCATGCAAACATCTGAGCACAGGGAGTCAGGGTTATACCTACATGTTGTTCTATAGTTGGCATCAGGCCACTATCCATTTTTAAAAATCAAACAAAATACATTGGTCGATTGCCACAGAGGTCTCTGCTTCTATAAGAATGCCTGGCTGGCCAGCAAAAGGTTTGCATACATAACGGCATGTTCAACTCTGAGAATGTAGGCTCCCAACCCATTCCAACCTAATCGTTGAGTATAACAAAAGACTTTGGTTTACTGGAAAAAAAAACCAGGGCACCCTTGTTGGGAAATGCCCTGTCTGGTTTCAGGAACTGTAACCCTGCTGACAGACTGGAGGGCCCCAAAGCTGGAAATAATCAGGAGGCCTTGGAGAAACAGGCTCCTGAGGAGATATAACCTGTCCCCCTTGGCAGGGGTGCAGCTCCTGCCTCTCTGCTTTGCTCTGTGATGGTCGCTTGTTGATGATAGTTAAGACCCCTCGATGGAGGGGCGACCTAAGCCAGACATTGACTGGTATGGGAAGCAGACAAGAAATTGGGGGACACGGTGAAAAGGCAAAAAGACCTGCGCCTCTTAGCTTGGCTTGGTCATGGCCGGAGTCCTCAGTCTAGCCCAAAGTAGTCTCGTTTTCTCTTGGCGGCTCCCTCCCCCTGCCTGGTTTAGGCTTGAAACAATACAGGAATCAGATCTGGTGGTTCCCAGGGCCTAAAAGTAAATTCTTTAAAGTGTTCTTTGTTCTTCCCTCAAAAGCTCTAGCCAGCTCAGGCTGGGAAGGAAATTTACATTATTCACAGACCCTAACCTTATACCCTTGGGCACTCTTGTGTTTACCACGCTCTCCTGTTCAGTCATCTCTCTTGTTTACTAGTCCCCTCTTGGACCCATGTAAATGGGTGTGTTCCTGCCATTTGTTTTCTTCAAAACATCACCCATTCTCTGTGCACATTAACATACTGATGTAATGAGATAACTTGTGCATTCCTGTTACCTAGCCCCGCTGATAACCTTTTCAATAAAAGCCTTTGGACAAAGGGATTCAGGGCCTTCCCCACTAGAAGGATGTGCCACAGGGCTTCTACACTGCATAAAGCCTAAATTGAAGGTGCTATTTTTTGTGCTGCCTGGATATCTGATAAGTATAAGAGAGCTTTGAATGGCCTAATGGTAGGTTCCTCTCCACACTCTGCTCTGTGGATAAGGCCCACTAGCCAAACAACGCTTTTTATCATGGGGTCAAGGTACAGTTTCTGCTTATCTCTGAGTAGCAGGATTCAGTTTCTTGCCAGGCATTTGAATTATTCAAATAAAATCATCACATCCTGCTATGGGAACCAAGGGTCACCTCACCCCCTTGATAGTACAAAAAGGCTGCCTTCTACATGGTCTACTTGTTCACTGTGTTCCCAAGTGCAAACCCATGTGGTCCTGCATGGTGTGCAGTGGCCTCTTCCAAGGATTGTGAGTATACATGATTAAAAAATTGCTATCTTATCTGTCCAGTGCTTAGCGTTGTGTGTGTGACCTCGGCTGTCCCCTTAGCCATAGGGAAGGTGGAAGTCCCTTCCTCACTAATCCAGTGAGTAGGAAGTAATTAAAACAATGGGTGAAAAAAAGAAAGTGAGCAAATGGAGTAAAAAGGGGGGAAATGTAGAATGCAAACAATGGAAATAGAATAGAAAATTAGACTCACAGGTAGCCTGGTATTATACAGCTAGCCAAAAATTATCTCACAAGTTGCCTTTTCAAACACTTCTTATATTCAAATAAAAAGAGTATTTAATATTTTATATATTTTTCAACTAAGTCTATATATAGATTAATGGGAACATTGTTTTCAAATGCACAATTGAAAATTGGTCATTTTGTCCCTTGATCAATGAAAAGAAAAAAAAAACCTTGTATGCATTTAAGACATATTTCATAAGATCAGCAATATAATTGGTGTCATTTGACGTATCAGTGTGGGTTGGAGAATGTGGGCAGAGAGCCTGGTTCTTGTGAAGAAATCTCACTTCTCTGGAGGCTGACATTTAGTGATTTTGTATTATGTCTTCTTTGAATTGCTCAGAGGACAGGAGGGCTTAATAAATACAAACTTAATTAAATGCGAAGGTTTGGTGGTGGGTTTGAGATGAAGAAGAGGGAAGAGCTCACACTGCCATGTTCTCCAACAATTCAGTATAGTTAAATAAATGGAAAAGTCACGATAAATCCCCTGTTAAAGTTCACTGTCTATTTTAAGAAGGTGTCGCATGTAGTTAAAATACTTATGAAACAGTCCTCTGCTTCTCTATAGACAATAATCAAAGCAGGAACACCAGAATTTTCTTTACTCTGTCTTCCTTAGAAACTGAATTAAACAGAGTAAATAACTTTTCTACTTACAAAATTTTAGCTTATTTCATTAATAAAAATTATTTTCCCCTGAATCAAAGAACCTAGCATTTGTATCCCTAATCTGCTATCATGCCAGGGTATGACCTTAGGCAGTAGCAGACTCCTTCATGTAACTGAAGAAAGAAGCAACTCGTAGGAAGTCTCCCAACTCTCCTTAATTCAAATATACAATAGAATCTTCATAGCTCATTATTTTTCTGTTTTAGATGAGACATATGAGATATTAATGTATTTTTCATCAGTATCATCCAGATAATCTGATACTAGATAAACATTACTTTTTTGCCTTTCACATTATTAATTCCATCTTTAAAAGAGTCTATAATAAAAAAAAAAATATTGTGGTATTCTAGCTCCGAAAGATCACTCTACCAAGCATACCAATTTTGTTTTACGCAGACACAAAACATAATTTCCTGGAGATTCTCTTTTATGTCATTCACATCTTTACATCCTTTCCACAAAATAAAATCTAACCAGTCTCTTAAGTAATTTATGCTAATAAATCAACCATCTTTTGCAAACTAACAAATGCCTTTTAATAAGAACTATCTGGAGACAATAATAACCCACATCAATAACTCCAGAACAGGGAATTTCAGAAACTCTTGCACATTGCTTATGCCAGTTTGGTATAGATATTAACATCATGTAGCATCTTTCTATTTTTGTTTACATTTATGGCTAACTCTGACATGTAATATGCCTTTCTCACATACAGTCCACTGAATTTTCATCCAGAAAACTTGATCAAGTTCCTGGGTGAGACAGTGGCATTATATTTAGTATTTACCTTTTACATGTAACTTACTGTTTGGTATCTTCACAAGGTGGTATTTCAGGAGAAAAGTACTCTTTATGTGGCCTGAATAATGTCAGACTTTTCCCATTATTAGTATGCAGGCTTTGGTAAGGAAACAAGGTTTCCAGCAGGCTTGAAGATGTGTTTAGAATACATGCAGTGTTCAGAGACCTTTCGATGATTCACAGCAGTTACAATTTCTACTTTTATTAAGAAAGCAATTGAAGAGGAAGCTGCCTTGTTTTTTCTTTTGGGAAGAGGAGGTAAGGGGAAGCCTACTATCTTAACTCAAATCCAAAATATTGAGTACATGCAAATTTGCCCTTTTTTAATATGAATCAAGTTGTTCATCTCTACACAAAGAGAGAAAAAATGGACTTCCAAGGTCATATTTCCTGAATGCTTTATTGTACAATGACAATTCAGTGACCTTTCAGAAATACAAATATATTAAGATCAACCTGATTTGTTTAGTCACTGGTAATATTATCATGGTCACACAAACAAATCAATGATAGGAAAATAAAAAGTAAACAATTATCAAGACCAATTCAATTACTTAAAATGAACTATTATAATATCCATTCTAGTAAAATTTTATGTGAATATTTAAATAATCTGAATTTTCCTTTAATACACCCTTAAATATTGATTGAAGCCTAGTAATCTTCTGAAGACAAAATAATAAAATGAAGAAGACAAATAATTTCATGTCTACTTTTGAAAGCTAGTAATTTTGGAATCATTTTGAAGACAGTAGGACAGGAGATATACTGTACAGAAAATGATGGCATGCATATTGCTGTTAATATTTTTGGAAAATTGAAAACACATTATAGACTAAATTAAGGCTACTCTTCAAGTTTTGTACTTAGATATAGTTGAACTATGTTATGAGTATCAGGGCAAATATTTTTAAATTACCTTAATAAAACATTCAGAAATATGAATATTTGTGCCACAAACATAGCCTTTAAATACTAAAATTTAGCATTGTCTTCTAGTGAGGTTTAGGAATATTTACCTTGAGAAGGGGTTCCTAGGAATCCCTGTAGTTTAAAAATTACTCAAAAGCCTTTTCAACAAAGAAAGGGCATCTACTGAAAATGTATGGTATTGGAATTTTTTTCTTGATTATAATAGTAATAACATCCATTTGGAATGTTTATGTATGGAGATAGCTAAATATACATGTTCTTAAACTAATGATTAGCCACTATTAATATTAGTTAATAAGTAGAGCTGAAATATTTGGGGAAGCATAGGGAAGAAACTAGGGATAAATCCAGAAGCATGTCAGAATAATATATATCCCTAAAATAAAAGGTATATTTTGGTTTGGAGTTCAACTCTCAGAAACCAGTGTAGAAACTATACAACTCAATAAAATAAAAGCAATCTCATTTGTACATCTTGTAAATGAAAGGTACATTTCAGTAGGTGTATCTACCATGTACTGTGACAAGAATTTTCTCAAATATGATTAATTTAATCCAGACAGAACCCTTATGAAAGAAAATATTCTTCCGAATAGTAAGTGATGTTGAGGATCTCTTCATGTGTCTGTTGGCCAGCTCTATGTCCTCTTTGGAGAAATGTCTATTTTCAGATACCTCATACCTGTTATAATGCCAATTATCAGAAAGACAAAAAAATAAATGTGTTTGCACCATTGTTTTGTAAACAATGACCAATATGGAATTGTAAACTGATGCAACCGCCATGGAAAATCATATGGCGATACATCAAAAAATTAAAAATAGAACTACCATATGACCTATCTATCTCACTTATGAACATTTATTTGAAAAAAACACCAATTCGAAAAGATATATGCACTCTTTTATTTATTGAAGCATTGTTTACAATGACCAAGATATGGAAACAACTCAAGTGTCCTTGATAGATAGCTTGAAACTTATATCAATGCAAAAATCTGTGTGATGCACAGAGGTTTTATAGCAGATTTATTCACAATTGCCAAAAATGGGAGGCAACCCAAATGTCCTTCATTAGGTGAATGGATAAGTAAACTTTGGTACATCTAAAAATGGAATATTATTCAGCACTAAAAAGAAATAAGCTATCAAGACATGAATAAACATGGAGGGACCTTAAGTGCACATTATTAAGTGAAAAAAGCCACTGTAAAAAAGCTATATACTGTAAGATTTCAACTATATGACATTATGGATAAGGCAAAATTATGGAGACAGTAAAAAGATCAGTGGTTGCCAGGAGTTTGGGAAGGAAAGTGATTTAAAAAAAAATGCACGTGTCAAAAAGAAAGGAAGACATTCAAAATGTACCTGTCTACTTTGCCTGGGCTTAGTCATGTGTATGTTTGTGTGTGTAGGTAGATAGGAAGCAAAATGTAGACTACAGCATTATTTAGTTAGGCAAAATTCACCCAGTACATAAAATAAAGAATTATTTTGACTTGAGAATTTTGCTAGAGGTTATTTGCATGAATCTCATTTATTGGCTAATCATTCAATCATGTCTTTCCTATTCTGCCTGGATGAGCTCCAGATTCTGAAAACAGAGCCAGCAAAAAGAAACGACTGCATGAGACCCTTTTTGTGGGTTGGTCATGCTATGGAGGCAGCAGCAGAGGCTGATATTTTTCCTTTAGTTCTAAGTTTGCATCTTTTTTTTCTTGCCATCACATTTTTGTCAGTCTTGCCTTACAATTCCCTGTATCTGCCAACAGTTGGTTGCATCAAATAAATTTATTGTTCTCCCTGCTATTCATTTTCTCTCAACATCCTTAATATTTTCAGACAAAAATGTTGTTTTATTTTCTTACTCAAAAACAAAAGGTACAAATGGTTTTCTCCTCTGTTGATTCTAATAATAAGTGCCATACATTTTACCCTCAAACTTGCAGAACTAAATATATCCGTGATTTTAAAAGTCTCACACAAAAGTTTTTATATATTACTTTTCCCCTTAGTAGTGGTAGCATATATGTTGAACATGCTGTATCTATCATCTATCATCTGTCCATATCTATATGATCCATCTATATTTATCTGTATAATCATCTCTCTATGATGGTTAATTTTATGCATCAACTTGACAGAGATAAGGGATATTCAGCTAGCTGGGGGAACATTATTTCTAGGTGTGTCTACGAGAGTGTTTCTGGAATAAATTAGCACCAGCAGCCTCCTTACACCAGTGGCCCCCTAGTTCTTAGGCCTTTAGGCTCAGGCTAAATTAAGCCCCTGTATTTCCTAGTTCCTTAACATTTGGAAGGCAGATTGCAGAATTCTTGGCTTCCATAACTGTATGAACTAATTTCTATAATAAATATGCTCATATATATCTCAACATATTTCCTACTGGTTTTGTGTCTCTAGAGTAGACTGACTAATATCTACTTTTTATCCATAAACGAATGTATATTTAATTCTCTATGTATAAACATATATACAGTATATATACATAACATATATTATGAATATAACTGTCTTGGAAATTGAAAATAAAAATTCAGTGAGATTCTGTATGCAAAGCCCAAATGAAATATTAAGCAGTTACTTTTATTAGAGCACACATTACTTAAGTGCTGGTGTATCTATTTTAGAAAGGATGTACAAAGTTGGAAAGAAAGAAAGAAAAGAAAGAAACAAAGATGGAAAGAAAGAGAGAAAGAAAGAAGAAAAGAAAAAAGAAAAGAAAAAACATCAAAAACAAAAACATAATTTGAAGCAAAGATTTGTTGTTATTACCACTATTTTGGGTGGTAGTGTTTTAAACTCAATCTCCATTAAAACAGCCTAAGTAGTGTTTTAGTCAGGGTTCTCCAAAATCAATAAAAATTACACACACATATATCTCCTATAACACAGACCTATAGAAACACAAAGTGGGAGGGGTATACATCTAAAAAGAGAACAAACACTCTGATTTTAGGAATTGCTGATTTAGCAGAAGAACCATATAGACAAATAACTGCCATACCACATGCTTATTAGGTGCCATGGTTATATGGAAAAGAAGGTAGCTAACCCTGTTTAAATCAAGAGGTAAGAAGGTACCCAATTTAAGGTGTACCAAATATATGAAAAAAAGGAAAGACATGTTGACATCTAATACATTGGTGAATTCACCATGATTAAACCTATCTTTTAACCTAAATGTTTCCCATATTATACAGATTTTGTGTTCAGAAAACTCATATATCCTTGCTGTGTACCCAGACTAGGGACAAGTTTATTCTTATTTTCTTCTACTACTTATACACTTTCATTTTTTCATTTAAATCCCTAGTCCATTTGGACTTTAACTTTTTCTTTATGTATGATATGGGAAATGAAGTTTTTACTGAAATACTATTTCTAATTACAAATATTGCTAACTTTCTAAACGTTCAAAGTTAGAGACTGGTTGAATTGACTATACATAGACACAATAAAGCATTCTGCAGCTATAAAAATAATAAAGCCCTCTATGAACTGATATGGAGTGGCACCTAAAAGATGCTAAGTAAAAAAGAAAACATCAAAAGAACATATGTATGCACACACATATGTGCATGTATACATACAGGGTTAGGGAAAAGTAAGTTTACAGTTGTGAGTATGCAAAACACAGACTTTATTCTTGAATTATTATTTATTAATTATTATATTTTTATTACAACCGGAAACCAACTTTTGTCCCACCCTATATGACCTCGATGAAATTCAGAGTCAGACACTATTCACCTAAAAGATAACCATCAAACATTTGTTTCACTATTGAAGTAACTCCAACACAGTGGACTGGCTCCGAAGTCACAGGTACAGTCAGAAGTAAGACCCTCTACACCCTCCACACCAACAGGCTTGGAATGCACAGGCAGAAAGCTAGCATGAGTCCTACTAGAATGAATATTAACCACATTGTCTTTACTGGGCTGAAGTTCCAGATGATGGTGTGCTGTCCTACCATAACTGCTGGTGGCTGCCTTACAACAGAGTGATCTAACCCACAAATTATCTCATCACACAACTTACTTCAGAGAATAAATCAGGTTAGCAATTCTGAAAAGGCAGGTGGGGATGATTATCACAGGCTGTTTCACTTCCCATCCACAGGAAACACAACCACCATCACAAACAATGTTCTTCTCTAGCAAAGATATTATTATTCTGCACATTGTGTGCATTTATAAAATTTTGCTTCTTATTTGAATTTGAAGATAAAAATTGGAAATTATAGAACTGTGGGAGTTGCTGAACACAGCGTTCAATTTAAAAGGAAGGTATATTGATTACTCCCTTGAATGCACATAGAAAATTATTCTGAGTACATCATAAATTAGTTTTTAAAAAACCCTCAATAATGCTCAATATATGCAATTTACAAAACAAAGGGTTTGACAAAGCCTTGTCTCATTTTTTACTTGTAGTAAAAGGAGAACAAACAGATGAAGCCTCACAAAAGATTAAAGAGATAGTATTAATTCATTCACTGTTGGCATGATTGCAGTAATTTCTCAGGAACTCATTCATCCCAACATGTTTACAATGTCTTTCTTACTGATTCTATAGTACCAAATCCAAAACTAATTTTCCATTAAATAAATAAGAACACATAATCAATGTATTGATTTTACAGTGTCTAGGCAGAAAGAGAGAAACATGTTTCCTATATTCTCTCTTCAGGTGATATCAAACATAGGGAACAATTAGGGTCCAAGGATAATTACAAAAGTACTTGTCTCTCCTTTACCCCACATACTTGACTAAACATAATTTCATTCCTGGGATTCCAGCTCTTTCTTTATCCAACCAAGTTTTCAGACCTTAATTCTCCAGTCTACATGGCAGAAATTTTTCACAATTCTTGTCTCATAATTCATGGTAGGTTACACGGTTTCTGACATTCCTGCCCTGCTCCTGCCTTTCAGAACTTAAGAGTTTGAAATATATTTACTTTTTAATGAATAATAGCTATCTTACCATCAACTCAAGATTTGAGTATCTTTTAAGCAGACCTGGCTAAATATTATGATCTCCAAATGAGTATATACATCACAGTATAAGTAGAAAGAATCTTTGATTTTTAGCGTGGTAGTGCAGGACTACAAAATGACCATACAATCAGAAAATATACAGAATGATCTCAATAGTCAATGAGAGAAATTACAAATGTCCTGTGACCTTTACTTTTTTCCAGACATCGAAAATGCTCTTACTGTTCGTTATAAATATATGGAAAATAAAAATTAATATTTTAAGACTGGTCTTTATTTAGTATATTATATCTTAAAAATTAGAAAAGCTGAGAATTTAAGTGTCTTACCTTTTTTTTTTTTTTTAAAAAAAGAAATGAACTCTCCAGGATAGTTTGAACAGTGTTTGCCTTCTTTTTGTTAACATTATTACAGTATAGAACAAGCATCTTTTCTATGACTTGTTAAATTATCATGTTCTTTTCTAAGTTGCATCAACTTCTAACACTTTATCCCTTGTGTATTCAATGTTGTGAAATATCTCTGGGACTTCTTTTACTGTAAAGGTTTTTGTCAATGTTACTTCCTCTAGGATAACTTCACCCTTCTTATCACAACTATGTTCCTTACTTGTATCCGCAAGTCTGCATTCACTAACTTCTTCTGGCCATCTCTGGAATGAATATTCCTGTAGTCAGCATTTCTCCTCTGAATCTATGACGGTGGACCCCTTGTAGTACAGGCTTTACCCACTAGGTGAGTGTTCTAGGAATCTGTCTATTTCAGTATACCAGCTGGTGTTGTTGTGAAAGGCAACGTTCAGCTACAGTGAATTTTTTTTTTCAAAGACTCTTTCAAAGTATTTGTCCATTTCAGGATGGGTGATTTATGAGACTACCAGTCCACACCACACTGAGTGTTTAGCAGTTTTTGACCCCCATGCCCCACCCTCCCTATTCACTCTATCTCTCCCTGAATGACTTTTTTTTGTTTTCCTGATGAAAAAAGCTCTCAAAGGAAAACATTTTGCCAATGTGGAAGAGGTGAAACAAAAAACTGCAGAAGCACTAAAAGCCATCAAAATCAATGAGTTTAAAAACTGTTTTGAACAATGGGAAAAAAAAACCCTCTCGGTAAGTATATTGCATCAGATGGAAGGTACTTTGAATGTTACTGAAGTTTAAACATGTAAGAATAAATACACAATTTTTTAAATAAATAAATTCTGGGTTTTTTGGGGTCTCCCCTTGTATTTATATTCTATTTAAATTTCACTTTCAACATTAATTTTCATTTCTTTGTTGCACTTTCATCTTTGTTAGCTAATACCCTCTTTCAATTATCCATTTTTGCAAAATTTCATATAGGTTTATCACTGGAAAAAAATAAGACAACATAATGACACATTTTGCTGTCTGTGTGTGAATTTAATAACTAACAAATGTTCAGTAATTAATGTTGACAGACTTTGAAAGAAGTGATGTTATTAGTGTGCCTATTATTCACATAATTTGTGGACTGAAGAGACACCAGTGAAATGTGTACTTTATATAATATTAATAGTTAATATGTTTTGGTTACCAAAATTCTGACCATACTGTTGAGAGACTGGTGTTACTTCTTTAAACCATGGTAACTGAAATTCATGCTTATTAAAACATGCAAAGCAAGGACTGCCTGTATATTTTTGTGTATCAGTATGCATATGTTTATGCATGCAAGATTTCTCTAAAGAAGACAAATCTTATTCAAAAATACTTGGAGAAAGATGGTCCCAAATATTAGTTTTGATTTTTAAGATTCCTTTTTTATTCCTCCTGAAAATACCATAACAGATATGGTAAGACAAAAATCTGAAACTTCAAAGTATGACAGGGACTACCATTCCTGGCCAACTGCTTCCTAGCCACCATCAACATTAAAGAAAGATGTTCTGTATACAGTACTCTCCAAATCCAGGTCAGAGAAAGACAAATACCATGCGACTTCACTTATATGTGGAATCTGATGAACAAAATCAACAAACAAACTAGAAACAGCCTCATACATACAGAGAACAGCCTGACAACTGTCAGGGGGAGGGGGTTTGGGGAACTGGATGAAAAAGGTGAAGGAATTAAGCAAAAAAAAAGAAAACAAAAAACAACTCATAGACACAGGCAACAGTATGGTGATAATCATAGGGAAGGGAGAGGGGGAGGTAAAAGAGGATAAAAGGGGGATTAATGATGAACACACAGACAATATGCAGATGCTGTATTACAGAATTGTACATTTGAAGCTTATGTAATTTATTAACCAACGTATCCCCAATAAATTTGATAAAAATTAAAAATAAATAAATAAAATTTAAATCAGTTCAATAAACAAACAAACAAAAAAGATGTTCTGTGTAAGCTAAGGCTAAGAGATCTTTTCTTCTATAAGTAAATAGCTGTCAGAGGCCTTCAGATCTGCAAAATCCCATTTGACTTGTTTTACTTCACACAAAAATGGAGATAATGACTATCAATGCGAGTACTACAATTAATTGTCATTAAAATAATAAGCTATTACTCTATAGTAATAAATTTTATGTTCTTATGACAGCAGAACACAACATGATGATTTCATGCTTTTTAGGAGTGTCTTCAAAGATCTAAGTGATCATCAGAACAACTACAGAATATTGAAGAAAACTCAGAGATAATCTCTGAAATACTGCTAACTCAGAGGTAAGAGGGCCCTGGCTCATGGATGCATACTATTGCCACAGCATTAAAAAGTGCTGCTGCTTGATCATCTTCCTTTCATCCTTGCCCTCTGTGATGTCACCAAAGCATCTATGAATCACAGAGCCATTATCTGTTAGCTGAGCATCAAAGATATATGCTGATGGGAAGAACATTTATGTTGGGCAGTTATTGACCATTCTAGGAAAGGTAAGCCTGAGCTAGGAGTTTTGGAGGAGTTGAAAGGTTAGGTGTGAGAACTACCAATATACTACTGGGGAATCAGTGTACTAGAGAACGTTAGAAGGACATTGTGGCCTGGCCAGTATGGCCAGTAGATTGATTGTCAACTTGTACAGCAAAAGGCTGTGAGTTCGATTCCTGGTCAGGACACATACTTAGATTGTGGATTTGATACCCAGTGAGGGTATATACAAGAGGCAACCAACTGACATTTCTCACATCAGTAATTTCTCTTCCTCCCTTTCTCTCTCTCTCTAAAATCAATAAACATATTTTTTTAAAGAAGAAATACATTACTACTATAGGTTCAGTGCATGCAAAGTCTGAGGCTAGAAATATAAAATGATTAGGGCTTCTATGATCAATAAAAGTGCTCTAATGGAGAGAGCAAATGGCAGTTTCAACAGGTTAGTTAATAGTGGTCCTTTACCGTTAGTCGATTTAAAATAGGAGATAGAGTTAGCACCTGTAATATCCAGCTATGGGATTCAGAATCAGTCCTCAAGGAATGCAATTAAACTCTCTGAGAGATGGAGAGGGCAACAAAAGCACCCCAGAGACAGACACAAAAGTGTATTGTGCTTGAGATCAGTTGACACATAGTCCCCCACTTCCTAAAGTTGTGGATTGGTCTTATAGTTGAATGTGAAAGGAAATCCACCAAGAAACTCGGTCTAGAATGGACCTCCTGAGCAAATGATAATAGCTGTCTAGTCAGCTGCAATGAAAATCATGATGCTGCACTCACTTTAGTGAAAAATAGAAATGCAGTAGATCTGGGGAAAAAAATTGCACTCTGATTGGGACTATCCATCACAGGCGTGAGAAGCATGAGTCACAGTACATGTCGAGTGTATTTCCGAGTCCTGGGCTAACCCTGTAGTGAGGATCTGAAGGAAGCCTTAACTCTCAAAGTCAGAGAGTTAGAGTAGAAGAAGTTATACAAGCTTTTATAATTACTCTCAGTCAGAGATCTCACTCTGACAATTCTTTCTTCTGCCTCTCTTTTCCAGTGGGACAATACAAGCATTTAGCTATAAAGTGGAGAACTTCAGAAACATCTAGGCCTGGGGTGAATTAGAAGCTATTCCTAGGGTTAAGACAAGACTACGGAAAAAAAATCACTTGTGTAGAAGAAAATCCTATTTGCTTTTTTTCTCCATTCTTAGAGTAACAGGGTCCCAGTGACCTGAATGTGTTTAATTATTTATATGCAGGTTATTAGTGTGTGGATTGTAAGTCCTTATTTAAGTTTATGCATTCCAGCAACCTGCAGTGAAGCTATGTAAGACAGTGTTCTTGCTAAATTATTAAGATATAAAATGAATAATGAAGGGCATTTTAGTGGAAAGTTACCTGAAAAATAGCTGCCCAAGGTAGGGAAAGAAAAGTGAGAGAGCAGGAAAAATGAGTCATTCTGTCCTGCAAAGGAAAGGAAAGTAATCTTTCTCATAAATTAGTGGATGATGGGTATATCCATAGCAGTGACACTAAAAAAGCAGCAATATTTGGATTTACTGCACTTAAACCTTTAAGGATGGCATTATAGAGGGCCCTGCTATTCATCACAGAGTACCCTGATATTTTATTGATTCATTGTATTGTTTTTTCCTGATTCTTATAGCCACGAGTCTTTCTTCCATTAAGGGGTATTTATTTACTTAGCCTTGTCTTTATCCATGGGAAGGAAAATTATAGGCAGTTATTGTCGCAAATAGAAGGACAGATAATATTTTATTGGTATTTTTCTGGACCTATTGTCCAGACCCTATAGTACATAAGTTCCTATCTTCTTATTACCTCTCTGTAAATATGTGATCCACCCTTTAGTATATTGTATCTCCCTGCCTGGATCCCTGACTCATGTTACACCATTCCAATTGCATTAGTTTCCAAGTGCTGATATAATCAATTACCACAAATAAAGAGGCTTAAAGCTACAATGTATGATCTTTCTGTTCTAAAGATCACAAGTCTTAAATGGTTTGGCAGAGCTGCTTTCCTTCTGGAGGCACTAGGGAAGAATCTGTTCACTTGCCTTTTTAAGCTTCAGGAGGTTCCCCAGATTTCTTGGCTGTGGTCCTGCATCACCCTGCTGTTTCTATTACCATGTGCATTTCTCTCCCTCTGATTCCATAGTCTCCTACACTGACCCTTCTGCCTCCTTTGTATATGGACCCATCTCAAAATCCTTAATTTAGTCACATCTTTAGCATCCCTTTTACTATGTCAAGTAACATACTGACAGATTCTGCAGATTGGGACAGGGGCATCATTGGGGGCTATTTTTTAGCCTACCACACATATGAACCCATTAAATCCTGTCATTAAATATATCCCCCAAGCCTATATCTGGATTGTTGTTATTTCAGGGAGCTCTTATACCTGAATTTCTTTCATTTGATATTTTTTTGTTGCCCACACTTAAATTTTTTTTACCAGTTTGGAACCTCTCCAACTGCATTGTTTAATTTGGGGTTCTGAAATCCAATCCTTTGGCTGGAAACATTTCCTTCTTTCCTATATTGAACTTAGAGCCTTAGAGCCAACCAGTCTTCTTACAAAGCATCCTTCCCATAGTGAAATGAAAACTTCTTCACCGATTCACAGATTCTGAGACTATGGTTCTTCCCCAACTCCCCATTTTGATACTCCACATTTTTATGGAAAGGAAAGAATACATCCCTGCTCTATAATTACAATGTTGTCTAGGCCTGGAGCCCATGAATTTGCAGCCTGAGCCTGGCCCATGGCTAAAACCTGTCTGAGACACTTGGAGCTGCTATCTTAGACAAGCTGAACTTCTCAGATGACTTTGTTGCAATGTAAACCAATCAGACCACCAAAAAAGTGGAAAAAGAAATAAAAACATAAGGAAAAGAACCTCTGCCTTATCTGAGGTGGGTGCTTTACCGGCTTCTTCTCACATTTTTATCCCTACATATCCTGCGTCTGCAGTACAACAAGATTACTTACAGGCGCTAGGGTGGGTATCTGGTCTATTGAGGTGTTCTGTAAATATTCGTGTGCTATTTGTTTCTGTATAATTTCATAAAAATATATAATTTAATATGGGCTTCAGATTATTAGGCTATTTGACTATGGATGTCACCATGATATGATCCAATTTTGTAAAGTTCTGCAAAAGATCTAATACTCTGATTTATAACACTTAGATGTCCACTAAAAATGTATGTCCCAAATGTCCACATGGAGATTTTTAAATTGAAGTCCAGACACCCACATATGAAAAAGGAATTATTTGCTCAATTGTTTGCAAAATTTGGTAAAGCACTTGAATGAAGGATGGCATCATGGATGACCCCTTCACATGACACATCAAGTTGAGGAAAAGTTTGGGGAACATTTTGGATAGCTAAAAAAAATATATTCAACATAAAAATTAGATTTATAATATGACTTATTTTCATTACACCATATGAAGTGCATTGCTAAATTTCAAATAATCTTAAAGCACAGCTTATGGTTTTCATGCACATTTAAAGGGCACTGAGTTAAAGAAGCTGAGACATGCTGTTCTGCTTAAAAATTTGCCTCTCTGCATAAACTCAAATGAAATTTTTCTCATTTTAGATGGATTTCTTAATTAAATTTTCTCTATTTAGTTTTACTTTTTTTCTGGTTTCCATCTTAGGGGATATGGGAACAGATAGAGAACAATGAAAAGGGAGACCATAAAAATAAAAATATAAAAGAAGTATGGAAACAAAGTGGAAATTTGGGATAGATATAGATTTGAGAAAGGTGTTAACAGCCATTGGAAGGAAGAAAGGCAGCCAAGTATATTCAGAGGAAAGAATTGTTTTAAAAATGCATAAAACTTTATTTTAAATGTGAGTAGTTCCTCAGGTGTTAAATCTAATCAATGTCACATTCCTAAGCCTCTGCAAGCTTCCCCTGCCAGACTTCCTGCACATTGTATTATTCAAAATGTTCAGGTGGAACTTAAACAATGGAAACCTTTAGAAGTATTTTTTTACTTAAAGTTCTTCAAATGCAAAAACTCAGCGATTTAATTTTGTCCTATTTTCCAAATTACTGTCTTCAAATATTTTAGGGTGAACATAGCAAATGAAAATTTTGGAAGAGAAAAATGACTGTATTTTGCCATGTATAATGCACACCCACATTTTTGTGTGTGTAATACTCAGGATTATTATGCCCATTTTCATACCCATGATATGTAATCATGCCCATGTATAAAGTGCATGCTTATTTTTCCCTAAAAAATTTGGGCTAAAAGTGTGCACTAAACATGGCAAAATATGGGAATTTACCGGTGTTTTATTCTGTTTTCTTACTGAAATAGATATAGAAACATTCGCATTTTGGGGATTGGTCTACATTTCAAGGCTTAGGTATTCAGTATTCTTGAGCCAAGTAATGTTATGAGTATTAGTTTAAGATTTTCATTTTGAAAAAGTCTTCCATGGATATTCAGATCATATCTTAAGTATGATAGTAATGAGAAATCACAAACAATGACTTTTTATCTTGGGCTTATTATTTAATATAGTAGACACAACTTGTTATGGCTTGTTCTGTCTCAGCAGTGGAGTTTCCCTGTCATCTCCAGGACAGGCAGTCAACCTGAGCCAAGTCATTTTCTCCATGGCAGCCAGCACTCTCCCTCTCATTCTGAGCTCTTTTCATCTTTTTTCTAAAAGCTATACATCTTAACAAGAGATTGCAGAGCTGTGACTTTACAGAGGAGCTATCTGAAATAATTAGCCTTTTCCTTAGAGGAACTCTCTTGGAAATTTCCCACAGATGTTACAGAAGGTACAGACATTTTAGATTGTCCCCCTACTTGCATTTGCTTCTTTTCTCACTATAATTTCATTCATTCCCCAAATGCTACTTATACTCTGATCTCTCAACAGTCAATGACTTTTGACCACATGCTTTGTATTTAAATATTTGCATATTAAATTGCTTTCTGCAATAAAAAGTAAACTTTGGTCATGAAACAGGACCCAATGAAATCACAATAGAAGATTATTCTCAAAATGAGTTTGATTTCCTAAGGTATAATTTAAGAAGTGTCAGAGTTATATTTAAAAAACCTTAATTTTCTATAATTTACTGATCCAAGGCATCAATCAACGAGTACTTCTATAGCACCTACTTTTAGCTCTAGGAACTGATGTCTATTTGTATTTTATCTTTACTGTAACTACATTACTACCAGTTTTCCTTTAAAAGTACATAATGCTTTACTTGAATTTAGATATTATATTTTTCACTGACTCTCAATCTAATGGGTATCATAGAACTGACCAATTATAATGACCCAGTGCCTATGATATTTATGATAGAATTATTATACTTTCAAAAGTAGTGCTATCAGCTTGAAACAGATTGAAAGTTAGTATTTCATGAAATTGTGATCCTTAGATAATGACATCTCCTTAAGTTAATCTGGATATTCATACTGTATCTTTTTATTTGTTGACTCAGCAAATACATAATAAGTGCCTAACATTTGCTAGATATATTAGTCTTTAGCAGGTGTGCATATACAAGATTAGGATGAATTTGGGATCTTCTTTTCAACTGCATGAATAATTAATTTGGGATATGAAGTCTCATATACATCAAATGCCATTAGTTATTTAAACAGGTTTTTTAAACTAATAATATAAAAAGTCATACAATGTAGTGGTTAAAAGTATAGGCTCTAGACTCTGGCCCAATAGTTCAGTTGGTTAGAGCATCTTCCCGATATGCCAAGTTTGTGGGCTCGATCCTTGATCAGGGCACATACAAGAATCAACCAATGAGTGCATAAATAAGTAGATCAACAAATCTCTCTCTCTCTCTCTCTCTCTCTCTCTCTCTCTTTCTCCCCCTCTCAAATTGGTAAATAAAAAAAAGCAAAGAATATGAACTCTAAAATTCTATGGCCAAAGTTCAAAACCTAAATTTACCCCTTGCTAGTTATGGGACCCTGGGCAAATTATATAATGTGTCTCTGCCTGTTTTCTCACTAATAAAATATTTAAATTGGGTTATTATCAAAGAATATAACACTTCTAAAACACTGATCATATCTCTTGGCACATATTTTATGCATTATAAGTATGAACAGAAAGATAGTGATAAAATGAAATAAATCCTTGATTGGGGCATTTGTTGAAATAATTGCTTAACTGGTTTCCTTAAACAGGTGATGAAGTGTTTGAGAACACTATTCTTTTGTGATCTTATCCTTACTTCTTAGAAGTTACTTTTTATGCCTTTTGAAGTTGAGGCCCTCATAAGAAAGGGCATGTGTTGAGATGGGGTTCCACATGCTAAATTTGGGAAATCTAATGGTACCAGGTTTTACCTTAGTTATGACTTAAAAAAGATCAGAATAATACTGGTACAAGCACAAACAAGTGAATGTACTCATTTAGTTGAAACAAGATTATTATGTTTCTCAGTTCCCTATTCAGTTTGCCACAGTCACCTATGAGCTATTTGAGATTGCAGTGTGGATAGATAGCAGGACAGTGCATGACATTCTCAATAAACATATAAGGAGTCATAGACTTTCCTAGGGAGTGTGTTTTCTGCTTTCCTGATATGAGTAAAATATTCTGCCCCTTTGGAACTACCAAGGTTGACTCCAAGGGTGTGAAATCGACTGTTGCTCGTACATTCTACACTTACATGCTATTTCTTTTATTTGGAGAGCTAGAGATATTTGAATTTTGATGAATTGTTCTCTTGCACTCAAAGTTCATGTTATTTGTTTTTCTACTTCTTGGACTTGTTTGTTTTGTTGTCACAGAAAAAACTAGCAAAGAATTGAAAACTTGAATTAATGGATCTATGTTTCATGGTTATTAAATATAATTATCAGAATATAAGAAAAAGTATTTGGTCCAGTGTGTGTGTATATTATTATTCTTTGTAATATGATTGATTTGGGCAGTGATATTACTCACAGTTTATAATTCATTTAGCCCTAACACATCTTGATCTCAAACTGTAACTGGAAACATAACTGGATATTCAAGTATCAAATATCTTTACTGGAAAAATTAATTATTCTATTTTAAATTGTAAACTTTTTGTTTTACTAACATTGATATAAATAAATCACTTTATATGTTTCTATTATTTAATGATAATGTATTTTAATGGCATGTCAATGTATCTTTCAGTTCACCCTTACATAAAAGCATTATTCTGACAAATAATGCTTCCTTTAGCATAGTTTGTTTCTTCATAGACTAAAGGTTTCCCTGTGTTACCTCCGGTTAATGATGCTCCACTTGTTTTTCCAGTTGATGTATTGTTGAGCAAATAAGCCAACAAGATGGAGAGACTGCTTAAGCCTATTGTGTTTGAACTGGAATAAATGTGGCTCAAAGTCATTTTCCTCCGGACTAAAATGAGTCTATGTCTCCTGGCTTGGAAAATAACAAATTTGTGTTACCTCTAAAACGTGTTCCATTAATGCTTCATTCTGCTGAACCCAGTGTCAATATAGTCCATCAAAATGGCTAAAAAAGGTCAAAATACAAGTTGCTAGTGTCTATCCTATTGTCATTTTCCTATTTTTTTCTATGCTAGTTTTATTTACCTACTTTTGGCTGGATATTTTTAACATTCAACCAAAAACATCAGAATAAAATTTGTAGGTAACAACAGTCATCAATACCAGATTAAACAGCCTAAAAATAAAAATTGAAGAAATGTTGAGATTTGCTGAAGTCCACTGTGAAGGCATTGCTAAAGCTTTCCTTTTTTAAGTGACCTTCATTCCAAATGGCTTATGTTATTTCCCATACAGTAGATAGGCAATTACCTCTCTTCTAATATTAATTCTTTCAAGCAATCTTTTCTCCATCATTTCACCTTCTTGGCTTTCCTGGCCTTGTATTGATGGGGTGGTATATTTCTATTACCTTTACAGTATTTTTTCATTCCCCTTAAAATTGAATTAAATTTAGTCTGCTGTTCTAAACAAGATGTGTTGGCCCAACTGAGTTATTTGAGCTCAAAAAATGTGCAGGATTTGATTACTTCAATTCAAGCTTTATATGTGACAAATTTGTCAAGGAAAGGATAGAAACCCAAGATTATTTTTGAAAAAAAAAAAAGAAATGATAATGCAGATAGTAGGACTGATAACCATCTTTTTTGCAAACCCCTGTTATCTCCCAGAATGTCTTACAGCTGTTAATTAATCAATCTTGGTAACAATTATCTAAGAAATTTACCATGCACATCTCCTTTCATCTTAACCTTATAATAAATGTTTTCTGCAGTGTAGATATTGGAGCTATTTTAAAACAGCCTATTAAAAATTCATGTATATAGGTAAGTTTAGCACAGAGAGCACAGCTCTTACCTTCACGTCTGGTGTTAAGATCGTGAAGGTAACACTTCACTGCTCCAAGTTTGGCTACTAAAGTGGTCAGTAGTAGTTTGGGTGTAAATTAGTTGTAAATTTCTTCTCAGGTGTAGCTTTGCTGTCTAGAAAATTTGGAGCAGGATAAGTGACAGCTGAATATTTAATTTTCATTGCCTGTAAACCTACTAAAGTTGAAATATATTGAGAAATATAATTGTCCCCAGAGGGGAAATAAACAGTGGGCATTTACCATGTGATGAGCATGTGGGCCATCATCTTATATAGTCCTGTTTCATGAGTTTTAGTTGTTTTTTAATAAATCATACTCATTTATCTGCAAAATGAAGCCTATGAGATAAAATTTCTATGATCTTTGACTTATTAGCTAGAGTGTTAGAAGACAAAGTGAAATAACAAAATTCAAAATGACAGAAGACTGACATGCCAGCAGATGGAAAAGAATTGTTGCTAGATTTGTAGATCTTAACCAATTCCATTGATTTTATGTAATTTATTTAAATTTTAAATAAAATCTACTTTTGCAGTTTGTAATATATGTCCATAGTTTAAAAAATATTAAACATTTAAAAGTAGGATAAAAAGGAAATCCCATGACAGTACTCAGATAAAACCATTTACATGTTTAATATCTTTATTATTTACCCCCTTTTAATAAATATTTTCCTTAATTTAACATACTTATACTATGCTTATAATTCTTATTTCTGAAAAATTTACTTAATATAGCAAAAGTGTTTCTCCTAACATAAACTTAGAAAAGATAATTATTTTATTGGCTTTGTAAATGCTTTAGTAATAACTACTGTTGCATTATTTGCTTCATGGTCATTTACTATGTTTACCCTCATAACATTAATTTGAACATCATTTGCATACACCTATTTCTTTCTTTTTTTTTAAATTAATTTATTTTTTCAAATACATTTGTCTCTGCCGACCCCCTACCACTTTCCCTTGCCCTCTCCATCCCTCCCTCCCTTCCTCCCTCAACTCTTCCCCTTCGGTTTTGTCCATGAGTCTTTGCTATATGTTCCTTGACTTTCCCCTTCCCTTCCTTTAATATGCTCCAGGCACTTCCTTTTTGAGAGCCCCTGGAAATAGAATTACCTTCTCAATGAATACAGTCAGTCCTTGTCACCCATGATTATTCTGAATTTAAAGTATATTTATCTGCAATAAGCATCTTAGAAAATATTACATGATATTTACTTGTTGTCATGAGAAACCTTACATTCATTTTGCTTTAATAGTATAATATTTTGCTTTATAAATTGGCTGCTTGTATGCACTCCTTAATCTGAAGAAATCTTTGAGGGTTGTAACTCAGAATAATTAGACTCTTGCTAAAAACTCAGTTTTCATTGGGGACAAGAAATAATAATCAATGTCCTTAGATGAACAATATGCTTAAAGTCCAGACTTTTGGACATTTAACTTACTACATATTATGTCTGTACATCTTTCCTTCTTATGCTCCATGCTCATTAAAATGCAAATTTTCCTTAGTACAGTATTCATACCTTACACCTTTGGGGCTTTGTCTAATTCACAACACATAGTAGGTTCATGGTAAGTATGACTTGACTTAAACTGAGAAAAGACAAAATAGCATTCACCTACATAGCTGATCATTAAGTGCTTGTATCCAGGGATTTAAAATTGGATTTTTAAATGACCAAATAATGTCAGTGGATTAATACATTATGCACAAGTGCACTTTGCAGTTTCCAGAGGGAGTTTGTAAAACCAATAATTATCATAAATCCACAGAGATTATTGCTTATCAAAAATTAATATTAGACAGAATTATACTATACTTATAAGCTATAAAATGTAATATAAAAATAAAGAAGATGCTTAGAACACCCTCTAGAAGAATGAGAACTGACTTTCTTTTCTCTTTAATGAAGCTATACTAACTTATTTTTTAACTTCCTTATAAGAGAAGTAAGCAACATATTCTCTCCTGAAAAAGGCAATTCTCATGCATGTTCCTAACTGTACTCCCTCAGGAGCCAAGCAATTTCTTGAGGTATTTGGATGGATGCCTTCTGACAAATTATGACTAAACACTATTTTTCAAAGAAGTCATATAAAACTAATGGACACAGACAATAGTGTGATGATTACCAGAGGGGAAGAAGTATAGGGGAGGTAGAAGAGAGTAAAGGGGGGTTAAATGGTAACAGAAGGAAACTTGACTTTGGGTGGTGATCACACAATACAACATACAGACAATGTATTATAGAACTGTACACTTGAAACCTATATAATTTTATTAACTAATGTCACCCCAATAAATTCAGTAATTTTTTTAAAAAAGAAATAATATAATTTCAAATATTTAGCTACTTAGAATCTAGAGTCTACCTATTTTTAAGGAATGTTATTATTCTTATGAGAGTTAGTTCTCATTTTTTAAAACACTTGTAAATAGGTAATAATAAAAATGGGGAAGGGGTAATAAAAATTAATAATTTTACCAAGTAAAATAAAATACAATTTTTCTATATTATATTTTCCAACTTATATCTTTATTATGCAAATACCTATTTATCACATAATGTTTAGTGGACTCAATAACTAATGCACAATTCAATAAATTTTAATTCATTTAAATATAAAACATTAAAAATTAGGTAATAAAGGGCCACTACCCTCAAAGAGCTTATGGCATTAAGGGGAAAAACAAGTGAATTATTGGGGGCACATTAAAGTGTGATAACTATTGCGTAAGAATAGCATGCAGGTTCTTTGGGTGCACAGAGCAAGGGGCCGGGGCTCTTGACTGCAGCTTAAGAAAGATTTCTTTGGAAGGTTATGTTCAGGTCAACTGTTAGTAAAAGATAAAGGGACAAAAAAAGATGGGGAAGAAAGAAGCACATTTCAGACAAAAGGAGAATCTCGTACCTAGTTACACAGACATCAATATAAGAAAGAAGTTTGAGTAGTGGGCAGGTTCCAGACTTTGAAGGGACTGTGTACCGTGACTTCTCCTGAAGGAAATACTGAATGTATTTTGGAAAGGTTTTAATGGGAATGATATGATCCAATTTCCAGCAGTGTAAAGGATGGACTGAGTATAGATCTGTGTGGCAGGGGATGCGAGGATACGATTACAGCCGGGAAATATAAGAGGCTCTTTCCTTATTTCCTATGAGAAACTACAGGAGTCTGGACTAAATGAGTGGAAGAGGAAATGTATAAAATGCACATGATTGAAGAGATATAAGCTATAGAATCAACAAGATTTGATGGCCTATACTAAAAGAGGCAAAGTAGGGGATTGCGCTGTTCAGGACACAAAGGCAAATCTATCTTAGGTGACTACATTTAGTTGTGATGTCATTTAAAAAGCTAAACATGGTAAAATTCTAGATTTGTTGCTTTGTTAATTTGTTTGATTCAATATTTTTCAATCTGAATGTGAGATGTGAATGTGGAGCTAGCTGGCAGCCTGCTGGAGATACAGATCTGGATTGCAAATGAGGCAGGTCTACTATTAATTAGCAAACACGTCCTAGTTGAAGAGTGAATGTGATTGTTTAGAGAAGTCAGGGATTTAAAAGAGCAGAAAGCTGACAGCGGAAGTTAAAAAAAAAATCTTGACAAGTTAGGAAAACAAGGAAAAATGGTGCCAAAGGAGGGGATAAATATAATAAGGTCTAAAGAGGAGAAAATGAATGGATAAAATATTTGAGTAACAGGACCTCTTTGAGTAAGTTGACAAAATTGTGACCTGACCTGTCTGAGGGAGTGGGCATGGACTGGGCTCACGTACAAGGGCAGATGCACCTTATGAATATGTAGAACCTATTTGGATATTACTTTCAATCTTTACAGATGATAACCAGAAATAATGAATTACATATTATAATGCAAAAGTATTTAAGATTATAGATAACATATATAATATAACATATGTAATTATATAATATTATATTATGTGTTAATACTATTACATTATATAATATATTTATAATGTATCATTATATTATACTATATATTTATATTATCAATATATTATATTACTATTTAATATATTAATGTATTACACAATAATATATATTATATACAAGAATAGGCATAAGTAGGTTTACCGTTGTAAGTACATGAAACACAAAGTTTATTCTTGTACTATTATTTATTAATGATTGTGTTACTTTCATACTAACAGCTGTAAACATACTTTCACCCATATATATACATATATTTTCATATATGTATATATATTCATTCTAGCAAAAATCTCCTTCAAAATGTCTTTAGAAAAGAAGTTATAGGTAGCCTGTCAGTTGAAACACAAAGCAAAGGAACATTTTTTGAACAAACCAATGAGCACTTGATTCTTTATTGGACATTGTATTTTATTAGGGGTGACTTTGGGGAGAGTTGGCTGATGGAGATTGTGATGGTGGACTTATGCTACCTGATAGCCACAAGCCAGCTCCTAATACCATCTCTGATGTGTGGAATCATACTTAGGTTTCCCTGAAGGTTCTCCTTGGTAAGGCGAAGTGGGCTTTAATGAAAATGTCATGATGATCTGTTCTTAGCATGTCTGTCCATTCCAGGTAAGATGGCTCATATGGATGAAATCTTCCCAAGAGATGAATACTACATATGATGATACTGTTTAAAATACCTTTCAGTGACATTAATTCATGCTTCCTGTTATCAAAGCTCTAATGTAATTATGATTTTTTAAAAAGTGAAACAGAGAGCAAAGATGAAGAAATTTATTACAAACATTTAAAATACTATAGGTCAGATCTCTGGGGTTTGAGGAGCACCTTGCATATGCTGAAAGAAAAGTGTTTTTCAGGTTTCAAAAGTTCAAACAGAAGTCAAGCGTACATATTTTAAAAGTTTTTTCTAGTCCTTCTCCAGACTTTTAAAATAAAGTAATGTTATTTATTCTACTCAATCCTCATATGTTAACATAGCTGACAATGTGGGAAGTATTTGCAAGTTGACATTGCTGTTATAATGTCTGTGAAAATTTCAATGTCTAAGTGAAACATGAGGATCTTTAGAAATATAAAAACCATTCTTTCTTAACTTAAAAAAGCATTATATCTGCAAATGACCTCTAAAAGGAAATCTTCTCAAATGTTATCTTTTATGGGTAAAGAGAGTAAAATAACTTCATTGAAATGTAAGTAATATGAATAAGAAAATTCTTATTATAAAAATTTTCTAGGGTCTTTTTATTTAGCTCAATAACACTCAAATGACTATAGTGATAATCTTCAAAACTGGCAGTAGTAGAATATTTTTCCTTTAACATCAAGCCAATACCTAAGAAAATTACTCCCATATTTTCTAAGTTACTAACCTTTACAATTAGATATATTTTCTATGCATAGAGGAAAAATGTTCCTCTCTACTTTAATGTGAACTTAGGTTACACATAATAATCAGATAAAGTGAAATTAAGCCATACAAAGCTGCTTTGTTTTATCCTTTCTATATTTGTCTTAAAGTTATTTGTTTGAAAAATAATTGTAGAAAATGTTTCATTTTCTTTCATTGATCACAGTAATGACATTTTGTTATATCAGTAAAGGTGAATGTGGAGTTAAATTACATCCCTTTTATAAAAATGTGATATAAGATCTTATTGTCCATAAAACTACTCAAAAATATTTATCTGTACCTGAATTCCTTCATCCAAACTTTCTATTAGTTCATTGTGGTTATAGTCAACTTTTTGACAGAAAATAATCAAAAGTGCCTTCATTAGTTCATTTCCCTTTTGCCCTAGAGCGTTTTCCAGGTAGTAAATGCCTAAGTTTCCCAAATTCCCTCTCTTAACCTTCCCATGTGCTGGCTTTACATAACCTTCCATAATTTAACCTTCCCCCCAAAACCTTGCTCATATATATCAAGGTATGCTCAAGTACTTCTTTTTACCTGTCTAGATATAGCACCTTTCAGCTAAACTCTATGACTCTGAGTTTATACACGTATCCTGCCTTAAAATCTACTTTTGTAAATAATTTATCCCAAACTTGAATTTCATAGTCTTTATCCTATTCACATTCACCCCACTAGTTAAACACATGAGTTTGCAGTAACACAGCCAGGGAATAAAATTTAGGTTTGCCAGTAACTTTTTCTGAGTCCATGACTTGATTCTCTGAGGCTCAAGTTTTGCATTTTATTACAGGAGCAATAATTAGTATAATTATAGAGTATGTTGTGAATATTAAATGACATAAATAATCTAAAAGTCTTAGCTAAATGCCTAACTCATTGGAAGAATTGAGTAGTTGTTCTTATTCTTAATAATTTTATTACTCTGCTGTTTTTATATAGGAAATGTATAATGAAATGGGATACAGCAAAATAAACATGGAACTTAAGCAGATCTGTGTTAATAATGTGGCTTATACCTTATTATCCAGGTGATTTCGATTGTCTTATCCTCTTTAAGCCTTGTAGTGGCAATTTAATAACATTATGTATATAGCAACTGACATAAAAGTTGTCTTTCTCAGGTGTCTGTTGAATGAGTAACATACATTTGTGTATGTATGGTGTAGTGTTGGTCTTAACAGTTTCACCTTTCTGAAGTCATTCAACAAAAGATAATTGATCACATATGGACCATAAGCCATGCTATACACTGTGAATAATTTCAAATAGGCCAGGTAAGAATCATTATCCATTTGCGTGGTGCATACCATAACACTGCTTGCCATTAGATTGGTTAATAATTCTTTGGAAAGAGCAGCAGGTTGTCTGCTAAAATCTATAATTCATATACATCTGGCATGTCTGGAAACCTGTAGGAAGACCTTCCACAAATCACTATTCATAACTCTTTTTATTTTCCTTCACTTCTACCAAGCCACCTGAGTCAGTGATAGGTGTGGCCATAAGGACAACAAAGTCTGGAGTAAGATATTAGGCTTTCAGGGTCAGCAAAGAGAATGCATGCAGAGTGGACTATGAAAGAAGCCCCAGGGAAACAGGCTTTGGATGTAAGTGAGCTGGCTAAACGCTTTTCACTTTCAGTTGGAAGTTGGCAATTCTGGATCACATAAGAGATGATGATTGAGACAAACTCACTACTGTAATCTAGAGAAAGCTTTCCCCCTTTGACGAGGTCAAATGCTCATACTAAAAAGAAAACATTATTGAGGATTTACATATTTGTAGTCAGAAAAATCAAAATAATATTGGTCATTGTCATGTTTACCAGATCAAATATACATTTTTAAAATGAAATACCATTACTTACTGACTTCTTACAGGATAGTATTTAAATGAATTTTATAAACTCAATAGAATATGCATTAGAACTGTATAAACACTAATTACATTAATACATTATCTTTGTGTCTTTAGGGATATGATCCCTCCAATAATTCTTGCTATTTTTGCAAAACCATGTAGTGATAAAAAGACTCATAGATAAAAAAATGAGGCAACACATTTGATCACACAAGATGCTACCTTGAAACTAGCTCATAAAAGTTAACAGCTGATAAACTTTTTTTTCATTCCACAAAATGTGTATTTAACTTGCTCTTGAAATATCAATTAGAAGCATGCTATCATATTGGAATTAAATCCAAATAAGTTACAAAGCTACATCCCCTCTTTCACATATGCTCAGAGAAGCAAGAAATAGCTCTTGAATAGAGGTCATACCCAGATTTTGAAGACCATATTTGCAGTAAAATAATAGTGAGAATATAATGATGGAGAAGAATTAATTGGAAAAAAAATTGAGCCACTGTGGCGCTATGTCCTAAAACAGATAAGATGATTGACGTATACCCATGAACTTTTCAAACAAAAGTAGATGGAAATCTCCTGCCACTTGACATTAAAATTCCAATAGCAATGTCTCTGGCTTTATCCCAAGCTGTGTAATTATATTTGGTTCATGGTATAAGCATTTGATGACTTTATGCTTCTCAGTATATCCTGCTTTTAAAATTTTACCCAGGACTGCATTTCTAAAAATCACTAATACTAAATTGGTAAAAATGGAAAGTCACAAAAAAGGCAACCAAATAAAATTGAGACAAGTCTAGGTATGTCTAAGAAAGACAGAAAGAGAGAGACCACAATGCATAAACACTTAAGCCTTGACCTTAAATGACCTTCAAATTCTATATAATGAATGTCTACACATATTTAAGAGAAAAAATCCTCTAGCATGGGCTTCAGGCTTAGTGTTTGTTATGCATTATATGCTCAAATATTGTGACAAGGAGAGAAAAAACATCTACTGCAATGATAACTAATTCACAGTCTCATGGTCATTAATTATTTTCTGTCTTCACAAAATCTTCATCTAACTTGGTGGGATGAAAAAATACTAGTCCAGGATATCCTGGGGTCTCTTTGGTTTCATAAGTTTTATATTAGTTCCTAGGCATAAAGCTTAATAAGTCTTGAAGTCCCTTTAGGTATCTTGCTAATTCAGCATCAAAAGGAAGTGTGGCAGAATTATTTTTAATCACTCAATCAGTTTTGGCAGGCTAATTTGTTTTAATGTACAGTGCTGAAAAAGTTGTTAGTAGAATTGAGGGGCTAAGATCAAGGAATGTGATTCAGAAAAATAAACCTCAACACAAGTATACCAGAGAAACTTATGAATAGGTAATCATAAACTTTAAGCTTTGGGAAAACACTCAATTAAGAGAAAGTAGCCAATAGTAATGGGAGAAAAAATACAATAAAAAAAAAAAAAAGAGAGAAAGTGCCCAACAGTTGCAATTTTGCAGTATAGCTGGTACAGCTTGCTGTACTAGAAAAACCAATCTTGTGATCCTAGCTACACTGGGTTAGGTTGTAGGCAAGAGTGTAAACTGGAAATCGCATACTGGACACAGACTGCTAAGGAGGAAGTTCCACTTGAAACAATTGCTCCTCAGAGTGGCAGCCTATTAATACCCTCTTTTGAAATGCTCAATGAGCAAAGGAAAGGTAGACTACTGGGTCTCAGTGTGTCATCCTAAGTGCATTACACATTTTTAATAACTAGGATGAGAAAACAATGCAATTTGTGAAATAACTCCCCTATGCCCTCCTTCTTGTGGGTCCTTGGCATAAACCTCTATCAGAGAAGGTCATTTGTGTAACCCTGGATACATTAAAGTATTTGGTCTCTTATAGGAGACAAACACAGTAATATAAGCAACCAGAATCAAATTGTGCAATATGAAAGGCCATTGTAAAAACAGGTTGAATTACAGCAGTTTTATTAAAAAAATAATGTTTTAATAATAATATATATTAGTTATGAAGAGAAGATTGCATTTTACAGCACACTGTACACAGAGGTTACTATATTTCATCCTCAAAATAGCCTCAATAGGAAAATAAACATGTTTAATTTACAGATAAGAAAATGTAACCCCATACAAATTTATTTTGTTTCTATTTCATTAGAAAGAACCTACAGGGTGACAGAGGTAAGACTGGCACTCCACTGTTATGAATGTAATTCCACTTGTGTGTATGTGTGTGTGTGCACATGGGCATAACTCTACACTCTCTGCCTGGAAATGGTCTCATCATATTGTTACCATAAAACCATTGATTGGAGTGCCAGGAAGTCTCCCCCTCGGCCAAAATGGCGGCAGAGGGAGGTTCTTAAACTGAGTGTGTGAAAAGCTAGCAAGATAATTGGATCAAGAAAGAACATTCTCCCCCTTATCAGATTTGGGGTGGGACCAGCGATGGCAGGCACCTGTTCCATAGAAGTCAAAATAGCCCTGGGGCAGTTGCCTGACCAAAGAGGCCTATCAGTCTAGCCTGGGGAAAAGGAATTGGTTGGGAGGGGGACCCATGTAAAGTGCACCAAAGTTTGGAAAGTTGGTTGATCATTTTGAGAAAGTCCCCAGTCCGTCACACAGCTCAACTAATATAATTTCAGAGGAACAAAGAAGCCTCTTGCTGTCTCTGTCTTGTGGCCTGCACTCACATTGTGCACTCACTTGTTCTTCCTGCTGCTAAGGCCACATGGCCCATGACCTACAGGAAGGAGCCTCTCATTCTTTTCTCACTCACCTGGTGATACACTCAATGGTGCATTCACACAGTATCCCAGGAGTATGCGACCTTGTGGCCCTAGCAGCCACATGGCTCATGTCTGTGCAGGCTCCACACACAGGCTCCAGGAGGTAGCCTGAAATGGACAGCAGCCAGAAAAAAGCTAAGCTACCTGAATGGGGACTGTAACAGTTTAGCAGCTGCCTGTGGGCTCCAAAGGACTACTTTAAACTGGAGAAGGAATTCTGGACGCCAGTTTTTGTTTTCGTTTTGCTGAGGAGATGGACTTAGAGAAAAGAGTCTGACATTCTCCCAGATCGCACAGCACCTCAATAAAATCTCTCCTCCTCATGAGTCTGGCTTTTGTGATGACAGGCAGGCAGACCTCCATTTTTTGTTCAGTTACAGTATGGTGCCACCCGATTTAATGTCCACTCATAAAACAGGGCTATTATGGGACAAATGAAATTCCATTCGATTTGCAGACTTACAACTTAAAACAAGAGGCTTGTTTTCATGTATTCTGTCATGAAAAGTGAACAATAGTAAACAGATGTATTTGATGCAATCAAATCATGTCTGTATAGAAGTTGATTTTAACCCCATGGCACTCTTCGGGACTCAAGAGTAAGGGTGAAAATAAGAATAACAGTGATTAACACTGAAGAAGTGCTTGTTATATCAGGTGTTGTCCTAAGTACTTTATGTATACTAACTTTTTAAAACCTCACAACAACCTTATAAAGCAGGAGCAATTATTATCCCCTTTCATAGACTTGAAGCTGAGACACCAGGGTACAATGACTCGTTAAGTGTTACACCCTGGGTCAGTGGCAGAGCTAGGTTTCGCCTCTGCAACCTGGCTCCAGAACACGCTCATCCAAGGAAGAAAGTATACGGCCTCTCATAAAAGTGGGATCATACAATACAGAGTCAACTGCAGAGGACTCTGGAGCCCAAAGAATCAGTTGCATTTCGGGCTCTACCGCTGCTTAGTCGTGTTACCCTAAGTAAAATGTTTACGTTCTCTGTGCCACAGTTTAGGTGCCAAGAAAGCCTTTTTTTTCAAAGATCATTTGGAAGTCCAAGTGGGATGGTATAAGTAAAGCCTACTTCACTGCACATTAGGTAATGAATAAACAGTAATGGTAGAAAAGCAGAAATTATATTTTCAAAATAATCTACTCAAAGCCATTAATTAAAAAAAATGAAGACCCCAAAACCTAAAGGAGTTAAATAGCTAATTTTATATTATGCTATTAGTGGCAAAACCAAGAGTAGAAGGCAAGCCTCTCAAGTCTACGTTTAGGATTCTTAGAACCACAAAGGAGTAAATAAAGGATTTTATCTAGCTTGTCATTTTTTCATTTAAAAAAGTTCACTACTGATGTATTTTTAGTTATTTTCCTCTGTTTAAAGGTGAGGCTACTGGCAGTGACTGTTATTAGAATATCCTTCCAGTCTTATCTATATGTCACAACTATATACACATAAACTACAAAAATGTTTTTTTCTGTCTCAAATGCTGACAATAAACTGTCTCAAATGCTGTCTTGAAAAAACACAGTAACAGTCTCATCTGTGTCCTCAAATCACACAAATCACATAAGAATCATTTGTTTTGTTTCTCAGAGCGAGGACATCTGCTTATTTATGTATTTGACATAACTGTAGATTGAAGTAAGAGGTCAGGAGAGCCACAAAATATTATAAGAAATAAAATCAAGCCCAAACAAATACAAATCAACTTTGAATTCAGGGAACCTTCAACATTGGCTCACCTGTCCATCAGCAGAATCTGTAAGCCAATCAAATGGTACATCAAGCCCATCATACTGTCTTAGCATGTGGTTTTCAAAGAAAGCAGTCCTTGCTACCTGAATTGGTATCTGTAGAGCGAGAATTAAAATTGTCATACTTTATAGTTTTTGTACAGCGACTAGGTGCCCAGTGAAAATGCAAATTTGTATTTAAATACAGGGGACATAAAAATCTTATCATGGTACCTAGCATACAACTGAACACGGTAAAAAAATTTTTTAAAAACACAGAAACCACAGAAGAATTTAATTGAAATGTGGTTCCAAAACTATTAACAACAAAAAAGAGTAATGCATTATTTAAATTATACGGTCACTGCCTTAGAGTAGTAAACCTACAGATAGACTGAAGAAATATACAGGACCATCAATGAAGATTGAATGTAGTGATAATCCAGCTTCGTGAAAAATGACAGCTGAGTTCTTCTTACATGCCACATATGATGGAGGTGCTTTAAGTCACAATTCTTTCATTTTTTTATTTGAACAATAGATGTCACCTGAAAACGAGCCTTGACCAAACACTTAACTTTTTCAAGCTGACTCAGCTCTGAAGTTGTAGCAGCAGAAACTGCACTTCTAGCCTGGAAAGAAAGGAAGAATAATTTAGCCCTCCAAGATCCAAACACTGTTTTCATGAGAGTTTCTTTAATTAATATCATATTATTTTAGATTCTTGGTAGTAGGAAATCTAGACTTGTTTTTTTTTACTGTAATGACATTGTGTTTAATGAACACCAATGTCAGCAGTACAGGCCAGGGCTGTGAGGGCTCAGAGGAGTGTGGGGTGGCAAGGGCTGCAACAGGGAGGCTGAAGAGTGACATCACAGCCCAGCCCCACTCCCCTCGCTAGGGCATCACACAGACCACCTCCGAGCTTCTCCGAGGAGATCCTTTCAGTGTGACTTGGACAAATAGAAAATGGGTAAAATTCCAACTGAACAGATTAAGGATGCTCCTTTACTTTCCTGACTAAGGATCCATGCACCAAGCTGAATAAAAGATAAAGACAGTTAATGAGGCATACAAAAAAAAAAAATAAGTCAAAGGCTGATGAAAGAAATGAAAATCACTATCAATACAGGTAGCAATTGTGATCATATGCTTCTATTATCTACCTCTACTTTTCTTTCCTTCTCTTCCATTTGTGTCTTGGAATATTTTGTTTATCTTCTCAAACCTGACTTCATTCCTTTCTAATAGAAAGCATAATATAAATTTAAAATAAGAAAATAAAAATATATATGATCAAAAACACAGCATGTTGAAAAACACCTCATATATGTATTGATATTTCTCAAGGTTAATTTAAAATTTAGAGACTATCTTTCTGCATCCATTGTAATGCTCTCATTGAATAAATTATATATGCAGATAAGTGTACATATTATAAATACACTTTTCAATAAGTTTTTTATAAAATAAGTATCTCTGTAATAGCACCAACGTCTAGAAAAAAGAAATTACCAGTCATCTTGAGAAGTCCTCTGCTGACATTCAGTGTCTGCCCCAGCAAGGGTGTCAACTGCCCTGATTTCTTTCAACATAGTACAAAATGGTCTGTTTTTGTATATTACAGAAACAGAATTATACCATTGTATTTTCTTTGGCTTCTTTTGTCCAATGTTTATATGATTATATTTATATCTTTCAGTGTATAAACAAATTCATAAATTCTGTTGATAAATGAATATTTAGATCACTCATTTTTTAATTGGGTTATTTGTTGTTTTATTTTTTTCTTTTTGTCATTGAGTTATAAGAGTTCTTTACATACCTATTTATAGATGTAAGTCCCTTTTCAGGGCTATGACTTGCAAATATTTTTTTCATCCTATGGATCATCTTTTAACTTTCTTGATGTGTCATTTGAAGGAGAAAATTGTTAATTTTGATGAAGTTCAATTTATGTATCTTTATTAATGTATTTATTCTCTTGTTCCTTGAGTTTTAACATCATATCCAAGAACCATTTGGCAAATCCAAGGTCACAAAGATTTAACCTATGTTTTCTTCTAAGAGTTGTATAGTGGTTAGTTCTTATATTTGGGTCTTTCATCCATTTTGAGTAAATTTTTGTATATGGTGTGAAACAACAGTCTGGTTTCATTATTTTGCATGTGGCTATCCAATTATCTCAGTAGAATTTGTTGAAAATACTATCCTTTCTCCACCAACAGATGTGGCACTCTTGTTGAAAATCAGTTGAGCACAGAGATGTATGGGTTTATACATGGATTCTCAATTCTACTCCGTTAATCTAGATGTCTTCTTGAGCAAGTGCCATAATGTCTTTGATCACTGTTGCTGTGTAGTAAGTTTTGACATCAGAAAGTTTGAGTCATCCTACTTAGTTCATTTTTTTTTCTCAAAACTGTTTTGGTTATTCTGGGTCTCTTGTAATTCCATATTAATTTTAGGATAATCTTATTAATTTATACAAATAAGTCTTTTGGAATTATGATAGATGTTTCAATGAATTTGTGAATCAATTTGAAGAGTTTTATTAACAATGTTAATTTTTCTAATCCATGAACATAGCATGTTTTTCCATTTATTTGGATCTTTTAAAATTTATTTAGCAATGTTTTGTAGTTTTCAGGGTATAAGCTTTGCATGTATTTTTAAATTTATTCCTAAATGTATTATTCTTTTTAATGCTATAATAAATGGAATTGTTTCCTTAATTTAATTTTTAGATTGTTTACTATAAGTGTGTAAAAATACAGTTGATTTGTATAATGTTATGTCCTGGAACATTGCTGAAATTATTAGTTTTACAGTTACTTACTAGATTCTTTTCTATATACAGGATCTTGTCTTCTCCAAAGAAACCTATTTTTATTTCTTTATTTTCAGTCTAAAGGCCTTCTATTTCTTTTTCTTGCCCAGTTGCCCTGGCTAGAATCTCCTGTGCAATGTTGAATACATGTGGCAAAGATCATACATCCTTGCCTTGTACCTAACCTTTGTGTTTTACTATGTTAGTATATAAAGTACTATGTTAGCTGTGGAATTTCAGTAGGTACCTATTATGAAGCTGAGATTGAATTCCCTTCTATTTCTAGTTTCCTGTATGTATGTACATTTTATCACAAAAGAGTGCTGAATTTTGTTAAATATAGGGTTTTTATGTATCTATTGAGATAATCATGAGATCTGTTTTTTAGTCTATAAACATCACATTACTTAATTTTAAGATGTTAATCTAAACTAGTTATTTGTGCATATGTACCGCTTGATCATGGCACAGAATTCTTTGGTTTGCTAGTGTTTTCTTGAGGATTTTTACATTTATAAGAGATAATGGTCCATAGCATTTTTGGGTTTTTTTTTTATCTCATGATGTCTTCATCTGGCTTTGATATCAATATGGTACTAGAACCATAAAAATGAGTTGGGAAGTGTCCCTTCTCCTTATATATTTTTGAAGAGTTTGTAAATAAACAATATTAATTAACTGTTAATTAGTTGAAAATCATTACTTTTTTATGAAATAAAGTTTTTAAAATGCTGTTTTGACCATGTAATCTCTTGATAGGATAAAGGAACAACAATCTTATTTTTTTAAACTTTTGATTTGTTAAAATGGTTTTAGAAAAGCAGTTTTGCAGACGATAGCTAAAATCTTTTGTTTTCCATTTCAACTTCCTGCTGCCTACAGAGATAGAGCTGAAGATCACCAGGAGGAACACACTAGTGGAACATAGTTTTATTCTGCATACAGGGAGGGAGATGCACACCATGAGGAACCACGGAGTATCTCAATGAAAGTGTATTAGAAAGAACTTATTACAAGATTAGGGCTTTAGTTAGGTGATTTGAGGGAAGGTTCTAACAAGCAAGGCTTTGGTCTCAATTAGATGCTCTCAAGAACTATGAATAAGTAACTGTAATGGAGTAAAAACAAATCTTATTTAGAAGGGAGAAGACCAGCGCAAGACTAAAGCTGTAAAGAAGTAGTAGTCACTCATAATAGCCGGGAATGGGGGATGTTTGATATTTTAGGGTTTGCACAGTGAAGTTACTTTTCTTTTTACTTAGTCAGCATTATGAATTGTTCATGTCTCACTGTATCATAGTCACAAAGTGACCTTGTCTGAAATTGATTTGCTTTAAAATCATCTATGTCCAATAGGAGATCATCATGGCCTACCTATAGGTAGGGGGTTAATAACTAACAACATGAAAGCCTAGCTGTCAGAGTCAAGCAAGTCCTAGATTTTTAGGGGCTAATTTTTTTCTCATGGGTGAACTATGTAATAAATAGCACATTAGTCATAAAGTCTTATGGGTCATTATAATAGAATTAAAGAGCCATGATGACATAATTAAATTTACACTGTTACATTTTCTATGTTAAAACAAAGCACAACTCTCCTATGCTACTGTATTTTTTCCCTTGCTGTTATCCACAATAAAAGATACTTAAGCCATTGTATGATCTAGCAGGGAAGGTTGGGGGAAAAATTATAGTATGATTGTGATGAGATCTCCCATTTTGAGCAAACAATCAATACAATTCAAAATGTGGTCTAATGATTACAACCCCTTGTGACAAATAATTTTATCACTGAAAAAGGAATAGCTTTCTAATAAAATGACAAATATTATTCCCAAATCTCAAAGTCAGCAGTAAAGTTGAGGTCTTCTATTTATATTCTAATCTTTCACTAGGTTCTACACTATAATTTACCAAGTTTCATGTTAACCTCAGAAATTTAAAGGGCACACTTTGGAGTAAATCAGCCGTTTGTCCTTCAGAACAGTGAATTGAACTGAAATGCAGACTCATAAGAGGATCTGCTTTAAACACAGACCCAGTGTTCTGTAATTTGCATATTCCTTTATTCACAAAGCATTACCTTTTTTAAAATAAACTTTATTATTATTTATATTTATATTATTAAAATAACCTGGCATCAGCATCACTGATAAATTTGAAATATAATAAATCCATTGAGGCCCCTTGTGCTTTTTCTAAATTTTCTAAAATACACACACACATGCTGGTGTAGGTTTTGTGGTTCAAATTTACTTGATGGAAGATTTCTACATGTAAGTTACAAACATGTGTCATGGGGCAGATTCATGCTTCTGAAATGATATCAAAATAGCCTGGACATTATTTTCCTGGTTAAAGTGGCATGAGATAAATATTTTTTTGCACATTAAATAATTCTAAAAAAATACTAAATAATACTTGGTAAAGTAATTCATACAATTAAGTTAAGAATGCATTGACAATATTAAAAACATGAATATATGCATGTGTGCCAGTGTTATTGAGCCAGTAGCACACCATATGTATAACTGTGTTGTGTAATATTTCTTAAATCTGTTAAGGTAAATACCTCTGCTTCATTCTTTTATGAGGTTGGCTAAGCTACTCATTAATTATTCTTCCATATAGATTGTAGATAAAGTTTGTTAAGTCTATCTAAATATCACATTGGATGTGTTATTAGATTGTAACACAGTTATAGATTAATTGAAGGACAACTTATTCATTAAAAATAGTAAGCCATTTCCTCTAAAAATATGGAATATCTCTTGAGAAGGTAAGAACTTCTAAAATAAAGTCTTATATATCTATATTTTTTCATATAGTACTCACGATAAAGGGAATTTCTATATGAATTGAAATTTTTATTGCTAGTGTGATTGTGTCTCTTTTGTATTATATTTTCTTACCTGTTGGAAAACTTGTTGGAGGAAAAAAGAGCATTTGCTCTCCTTCTCCTTCATTTTCCTAGCATTCCCTCCAGCCTCCATGGCATCTATATCGTCCCTATGAGAGGTATAATATTTTTATGTAATCAGCTTACCTTAGCTGAAGTGGATGAACCCACTAATTGGCATCTGACCCACCCTTTCTTTTAGAATAATAATTTTTTTATCTAGGATTTGTGGACTCAGAATTTTAAAAGATTCAAAGCAATCTCTTAGATAGCTAAAGCTAGAAAAATGCAGCTATTAGAGGCCATGTGGAGAAAGTAGGTCGATGTTGTGAGCAAGAGGAGCTGTGCCAATGCATATAGGGGAAAGGGCTTTACTCCCTGGGAGCGGTTCTCTTGGCCAAAGGAATGTATGTAAACTTCCCACCCCAGAGAATAGGAGCCTCACCTGTCCCTCCATTGGTATCCAAAATTACCAGTGAAAGAATGTCTTCATGAATTGTATCCCTTTCCATGAAGTCACCAGGAATGGAAAATTCCTGTGTAAGGTAAGCTGATTACATAAAAATATAATACCTGTCATAGGGACAATATGGATGCAATGGAGGCTGGAGGGAATGCTAGGAAAATGAAGGGGAAGGAGGGCAAATGATCTTTTCTCCTCCAGGAATGTACTTCCAGTTTAATAAAAATAAAAGCTCTCTCTTACTTTCTCCTCCAACAAAGGCTTCTGAACAAATTCAGGATGGTCTAATGTATAAAAGCAAATGTGAAAGGTCTCAAACGGTCCTACTTTTTTCTTTGAAGCAATATTGCTATCAGTGAAAGTGGAGTCAGCAGGGACCTAATGCTGATATGGGGTTAAAAGCACCATTACATACTGGGTAATCAATGGGTATTAGGTCAAGTATGGTCTTGCAATGTTTTTCTGACTGAAAATGCTGTACAAGAAAGAAACACAGGAGAGCTTAGTTACAAATTGCACTTTATATAATATGTATAAAGAAAATCCTTATAAGGAGACTTTAGAATTGCCTCGCTTTTCCTAATTTAGTACTTGAAAGCCCTTAGAGGCCATATTAACAATTAAAAAAAATGGAATAGGAATGAACCCAGTGCTTATTGGTAGATTCCTCTTAAATTCTATTAAATCTAGTGAGTATGTCAGTTAAATCAGTATTATAATATTATAAAGGACAATTGGAATATCTTTCCAAGTATACAAATCTTGGGGGGAGGGACCAATTTATTGACAGGAAGAAAAACAGCTTCTTACTGGGAAGTTTCATCAGTATATGTGAAACTGCATTTAGCATTTTCTTCTAAAATCTCTGTTTTTGAGTGGGAAAAAAGTCAAAGAGGATAAAAGTACTTCCTGGCATTAAATATCTTTCTTAATTTAAGTTTTCATAATTAATATAGATCAAAATTGTTCCAAATCCATTTAACCTTTTAAAATGTTCACCTAAACCTTTGTCATAGTTATCTAGTAATGACAATTATTTATCTTCATGAGATATGATAATAATTGTCTCAAATTTACATGTGAAGAAAATAATAGTAAATGCTGTGAGTTCTTGTCAGGCTTAAAATTTAATGTAATACTAGTTTTCCATTACTAAAGTAACTAGTTTTCCACTAGTTACCCCAAAAATCTTGTTATCCATTTGAATATTTTTAATACAAATATCAGAGCTACCATTGATTGGTGGAAGTTGATCATGGGTCATATGCTTTCTCTATTTCATTTCATGTACATTGTTTAATTGCCACAAGCTTAGCAAGTACTATTATTCCCATTTTACAGAATAGAAGAAATGTGAAGTTAAAAAGTACTTTACAAAGCACTGTGTCTAAGAGCATTTTTTTAGTAATTGCTTTAAATACATTATGTGGTGGGGGCTATGGATTAAATAACAAATAAGATATGGTTCTTTCCATTAAGGAGTTTGTCCCCAAAGTCACTCAGTGTGTGCCACTGGCAAAAACTGAGCCTAGTGGCCTATCACGGACAGCTTTGAACTTGTGTGCAGCGTTGTACCATTGCTCTCCCCCTTCCTCCCCAGACCCTCCAACTACAACAACAAAATAAAACACAAAGAGTTACTTGAAATCAGACCTAATTATAAAGGCAGCTTTCTCATTTTGCTGCACGAGCACGTGGAATTCTTTTGTTTTAAGAAAATAGAATGTCAGCAGTAAGGCCAATGATTGAAAATCTTCTGTCTGATTAGACAAGCAGAGTACACAGGACCTCTGATAAGTGGGAAAGAAAAAGGCATTGGATCATTTTCTCTCTGAGCACATTTTCTAAAATATCTGTCTTGTAAATTCTTAATCTGGTATTTGCAATTCAAAATGCATCATGGTTCTGAAGACCTTTTCCAATTACAATTCTCATTTTTGATCTCTGATCATAAAAAAAAACAAAAAAAACTTTCCTTTTTATTTCCTGCCTGATTCCCCACCATCTCCAAATTACCTATGAGGGGCTATGCCATTTAATAGCCTATATTCTTTCTGAAGTGAATTTTCTTTGAGATCTCTCGTTAATATTTTTTTCCCTTAGCCCAAATCCCATTTATTACAAATGTTCCAAAAGTAGAAAAGCTTTCTGAAAGAGCCTGAAGAGGATAATTTTCATATAGATAAAATGGCTAAAGGAAAGAAAAACAGGAGCCCAGTTCAGTTGTCTCGTTGATTAGATTGGCATGGTCTACTTAGCTGTAATTTATTTAACTGCTTGTAAAGCTGTTATAAACCCAAGCACCATAAAATGAAACTAAAATATGCACAATGCTATGACTTAAACTGTGCTCTGCATCTAAAAATATCTTCAGTGTGGGTTATACCATGAGCATCAAAGCAAAGATGACTTTTTAAAAACGCACTAGCTTCTATTTATTGAAAGCTTAGTATGTGTCAATTTTTTATTTTGCATGTTGATTAATTTAATATTTGAAAAATTCTAGGAAATAGATGCTATTTTTATCCCTATTTCATAAACAAAGAAAATGAGAAGAAAAGAATGTAGATAACTTGCCAAATTTTCATAGTTAGAAAGTTATACAATTAATATTTAATCTACAGAAGTACTCATCATGTGATAATAATATTTCAAAAAAATGTCCTGTGACCCACCATAAGACTATAAAATCTAAACTCTGTAGGGGATGTGTCTAGAGGCCCATCTGCTTTGACTATTTTGGCTGAAATAACTGCCAACCTCTAATATATTAGCCCACCACGTTTTCCTGTATAGAAAGTGCACTAATTTTAACTAACCTACTATTTCAGCCACTTATTTGTTAATTTATTCAGGATATAAGTATGAGTTTGGTATTTAAGAGAGCATTGCCTTGCATTATTAAATTTAATTTAATAATACTTATTCTGTCTCTTACATTTTATGACTTTTAACTGCCCATTATTTTTTAAAATTTTATTTTACCAAAAATAAAATCTACCCTTTTGAACATATAAAATCAACCCAGTAACTGTTACCTCTGCAGGCAAGTGCCTTAGATTTATGACTTTAGTTACCTAAATGGAACTGGATTGAGCAATAAACCCCTTTATAAAAATTAATCATGCCTTCAGATAATATTTTGAGATGTAAGAGTTTCTAGTAAATTTTATTCTTTAAATTTAGAAAATGTTGTGACAGCTCTCTTCAAAATGCTCCCCATCTAAAGATAGATAAGATTCTCATCCCTGGCCTTTCTCTTCTACAAACTGTAACTTTTAAAGTAATGTAAAAGTGTACACTGGTGATTACCTTAGTCAAGGGATGTATTATTGGCATGATATGTTTTCCAGGGGAACCATTTAATTCATTTTTGGTTTAAAAAATAGGAAAGGAAATTATTAATGATGGTGTTAATCAATTCTATTTTCAAGATTTTATTTATTTCTTTATTTTTAGAGAGAGGGGAAGGGAGGGAAAAGAGCAGGAAACATCAATGCGTGGCTGTCCCTCACACACTCCCTACTGGTGACCTGGCCCACAATCCAGGCATGTGCCCTGACTGGGAATTGAACCAGCAACTCTTTGGTTTGCAGGCTAGAACTCAATCCACTAAGCCACACCAGCCAGGTCTCCATTCTATTTTTAAATAGCTGCATTGCAATTTGGGACAGTTCTGTGTGCTGATAGTAAAAAGTTCCCATTTCTATCTCTCTATGTCTGCATGCCATACACACACATACATTTGCAAATACACACATGGGCAATACATACAAATAATACACATTCAGTGATAGCTTTTTCCCACTTTGTGTAGGCATACATGTATGGAAGCACATGGACATATATGTAAACAGTTAATGGAATCATAAACATGCATTAAATGGTATTCAGTAAGTTATAGAATCTTGCATTTTACCTTCCATAAGCCACATTTAAATCATATATCCAGTTAAGTAGAAAATGTCCTATGGTCTCATCTCTTTCCTTTCTCCTCCTTTACATTCTCTGGTGCTCGTCTTACATCACATTTCTTCTGAAGCCCTTCATTGTAAAAGTCACATTTCAACGCTGCAAACACATGGAATGAGGGAAAAGTGTAGTCTGCAAAATTGCAATGATTGTAATTTTCTAATTTTGGCTTCCCTGAGCCTGTCTCTAGGAACCATAATTAATGGGATACATCCCTTAGATTCTCTCACAGGTAAAAAGAGGATCTAATTGAAATCTTGCAAAGAAGTTTTACAAGTGAAATGGAAAGGATATTGGCTTTTATCTCTAAGCCCCACCTTTACATAATCACAGATTATTAATGTTCCATTAAAATGTTGTAAACCTTCATGCTAATATGATGAATTTAGGCCAATAATGACAATTGACTCTTTAATTTGTTACATTTAAAAAGAACTTCTTTACTAAAATGAGAAGGTATGGTTTCTGAAATGAATCTATAATTAATAACAGTCATTTTATGATTCACAAAAACTTCCAGATCAGCATATATGAATTTAAGACAAAAGAAATATTTCATATTCTAATAAGTAACAAGTTGGTTCATTAAAAAAATTGTACCTAGATGAAATAAGCTAACCTATTTTTCATCCACACTAACTGTGTTTGGCAACACTTTTTAACCATGAACAACGCAGATAAAGATCTGTTTCAATTAGGAAAGACAGTACCTGTTTTTTCAACTCCCCACCCCCAATTCCTCCACCTCTATTTCCTCTTCCTCCTTTTTTCCACCTCCTTCTGCTGCAAAATAGGATAGATAATCTGATTTCTGAGCTCCACTTACCTTATCTTTTTGAAGAATCTTTATCTGTTTCTGACTGATTTTTTGCACTGACTTAAATCTCAGATACCCAATAGGTACTTTCATCAAAGAAATTACATACAGCTACTCCAGGATTTGTTTATTTAATATATTTACTATATCAACTACCTGCCAAACACTCTATATTTGATGATCAGGCTTCAATGTGCAATATAAGACGACCTAACTGTTCTCAACAAGAAACTTATCTTCATAACTATTTAGCTTATAGTCTAACATTCACATGACGCTTTCTTTGATTTATGGGTTATTTTTAGGTATAGTTCCAAATTTTCAAATATATAGAAATTTTTAATCATTTCTTTGTTATCAATTTCCAGCTTAATTTCATTGCAGACAGAAGATTTTAATGTTTTAAAGATTGATTTACCCAGATATGGTTCACTCTGGTAAATATTCATTATACACTTGAAAAGAATGTCTTAGTATACAAATTTTTTGAACAATGTTATATATATTTCTATTAGGTCAAGTTCATTATTATTGTTTTTCATATTTTTATGTCTTTTACTCTTTTTATTTGTTTTACTTGTTAGGTCAGTTATTGAAGGAGGCATATTAAGTCCCCTACTTGATTATTTTGAATTTCTCCTTGTGTTACCATCTTTTTTTTTCTTTATTTAATTTGAGACTTTATTGTCTGGTCTGTGTAAATTTAGGATTATAACCCTCTAATGAACTTATCCTTTTATTATTATAAAACATCCCTCATTACATTTTTTTAGAATGAAAATGCCATTTTATTTAGTTTGGGAACTTTCCTCTCTCACCTTGAGACCATCAATTTACAATATGTGGTTTATTAATCACTCAGGACAATCCAACTAGTTTCCTTGCCAAGTCTTGTTTTCATGAGACACCTTGGCTAAAAGAGGCCACTCTAGAGCTAGAAATTTTTATGACAGAAATTTGTGCTAAGAACATTGAATTGTAATAATAATGACTTGTCTTAATTTATTAAATTTACCTTGGTAAGGAAATTGATATCATCCTAACTATATTGATGATCACATATCCTGGATTTATAAAGGACTTTTCTACCTAATTAACCCTTTAAGAACCATCAACAGAAGACAAAAAACTCAATAATTTAAACAAATTTACTTCAATAATTTATATATCTTTCTTAAATCAACCATGTTAAAAATGAATGAGATGATTAACCTAATATAAATATATTAATCTAGCTATAATATTTTCTATTGGTTAGTGGTATATAATAACTTCTTGTGTTGTATAACTGTTCCGTGTTCTTTATTTCAGCTCTGTCTCTTATAAGCATAATATAGTTAGATTTTAGTTAAATTTAAACCCCTCTTCTCTTTAATTGATTAGCCCATTTGTATTTGGTGCAACTGCTATTGTATTGGGCTTAAATCTACCATTTTATAATTTGCTGTCTTACACTGAGCTAAATTTTTCTCTCTTTTCTTGCCTTCTTTATGTTTATTAAATTTCATTACCTTATTTTTTCCTTTCTTTGCTTATTTATTAATGGTTATTTATTGTTCTTATTTTTATTTTATGGTTATTCTAAAAATTACATTATGAATATTGACTTGTCAAGTTTTTATATAAATTCATACATTAGTTGTTTAGTGATTGTGATATGATTCTAAAGCACTTAATATCCTGATATAATAAATTTATTAGCTATATTTTAGTAAATTTGTTGTGTATTTCATGTTAATGGTGACACAGCTATCATTTTAGCATAAAATCTTTGATTGTTAGGATAGATTATTTAGGTTAAGCATAAGATATCTGTATTTGAGAATAAATAATAATACATAAATTGTAAAAGCCAAGATTAAATCTACCTTTTATTTGTCTCTCACCTGAGCACTGTGAGGTCTGTTTAATAATTGTCAGATATTCAAACCATGACCTTAATTTTTATTTTTTATATGAATATTCAGTATCCTGTCAACAGTTTCAAGGTAAATAAAAAGACACAATCCCAATGATATTTAAATTTCAATAAAAATGATTATAAGTATAATTTTAAAGATTATAATAGGAAGTATTTTTATCTAATTATAAATAATAATTTTTAAAACTGTTTTTAATTAAAAAAATTTTTGACTTTTAAGAATTTGGTTATTAACCCATAGATTTTAACTAGGCTGATAATAGAAAATACCCAGAAGTATTACCATGTACTTTGGCATACAGTTGAGGACATAGTTTTTAATTTTCTCTAAAATATTACCTTAATCTATTATTATCTGTGAAGGAAGGCAACGCTGAGTGTAGCAGATGCTGCTGTTGCCGAGCCTGTGTCTCCGCTACCTCACCCTCTTGGCATATTTCTGCAGACTTCCAGTGGCTGGCAAGGTGAATCTCTGGTTGTTAAAACTTAAGTTGCTTTTGTGCACACAAACTTAGTACCACAGAAGTAATGACTCTCCAAAACAGCCCTCTACTAAAAATTGATCTATCTGAGTTGGTGTGTAAATACCCAACGTCCTTCACCCATCAGTGGTAATGACTTTGAGACTTCCCCAAGGTTGTTTAAGCTCCAGTTACCCACAAAGATAACTTGTTTGATAATGTACCCTCCAGAGCTCATTCCCCTTGTTGTCTCAATACCCACTTTATTACTTATATTTCCTGAAATACCTCACAAATAAATTACTGACATTTGAATCATTTTCTCCCTGTCAGCTTCTGGGGAAACCCAAATTAAAGAATACAAGAAGTGGTTTTAGAAAGCAGATACTCAGGATAAAATCTTGAAATTGGATCATTCACTGGCCACAGGCTTCTAAGGTCCCATTTACTGGAAATGATAGCCCTGAAAATGCTGTAGCATTACAATCACCAAGACTCTTACCTGTGCTGAATTAGGATACAAGTGGAATTGAATGCATGGACTTGTGCAACAAATATAGAGATCTGGGGACAATGATTATTATAGGAGCTGTGAATTTTTTTAGTCATTAAGTAATTTTTTAAAACCTGAAGATCAAGTCAACTGATAACACTGTCAAAACAAGGTATGACAAGGCAAGCCTCAAGGCTGATAACAATATTAAAGAGACTCTCACTTCTTTCAACCAGACAGTGCACTGTTCTGAAAATCAGGCACAGAATATGAATGTGAGGGAAATGAAATTATACACTTACAGAGAAGGATAAATTCACATCCTGAAAAATCCTCTACCTCAAGTCAGAACCCTGATAAGAAAAGAGTGAAACTTTGAGGCCGTAGATGAGAGATGTTGGCAGAAGGTTTGAGAGCCTTAAGCCACAAGATTTTCCAGAACCTGTTGAGCCAACAGAAGAGGCACTCTCCTTATCAGACAACAGCAGTATCCCTTTGGCTGGAGCCCATGCAAAGACTTCACCTGAGGCCTATGTCTCATACATGTGTTTTTCTCCTCTAGAGCTTCTTTGAATGTCCCTCCTTGCTTTTATGCCAGGAACTATGATTATAACTCAGCATGGCCCAACTCAGGAATTACTATTCCTGTCATATCAGTTTTCTGTTGTTCATAAGAAATTGCTACAAACTTAGCAGCTTAAAACAACAGACATATATCATAGTTTTTGTGAGTCAGTCTAGACAGCTTAGCTGGAATATCTTCTTTAGTTTCTTACACACCTACTATCGAAGTGTCAGCTAGGGCTTCAAGCTCATCTAACACTTAACTTAGGGAGAAACTTCTTCTAAGATCATGCAGTTGTGGGCAGCATTTATGTCATGTAGATGCTGGACTATAGTTTCCTAAGGATAGTGCCTGTCTCATACAGTAAAAATAACAACAATCATAACAACAGCACACACAATACAAAAACTGTAAAAACAGGGGACCTAAAAGCTGATAGCAGCTATAGCCATGCAAAATCATATCCACATACCAATATCCAGGTAGCCTGTTTGAGAAGATGCTGTGTCCTCCTGAAGAGTATTTTATAAAACAAAGCAAGTACACACAACACCAAATCCCATAATCTTTCCTCAAAGTCATCTCAATAAACTTACCAGGACCTATTTCTATACTTCGAAAGCTGTTAGCTATAGATCCTGGGCCAACAATGTACTAGGGAACACAAAATGTCATTGTAGACTTCTAGCTAGAATGCAAGTTTATGATGGCCAGGTGATATATGTAATACTGGCCTTCAGTCATCTTATTGTTGATCCATTGATTCCACAGAGGCCTTACTTCAGGTCCCTGGGGCATTTCTCATTCCATGAAGATAATCAGGATGTGTGTACTTAATTGGCACACACATCTCCTGTACTTGTAACCTGACTGGTGAGAGTACAATAATGGTAGGAAAGTTCAAAACAAATTTCCTCATTCCAGGAAGGTGAGTAAATTAAAAACATTACTGTATCCCATGTGAAAAAGTAGAATGGTGGGGGCCTAGATATAAGGGTGATGGTTTTTATTTAAAAGAAATAAATGCAGTATGGCAGATGATAAGAAGTAGTATACCTTAACCAAGTGTTATTTCCAACTTCCAATCACAGCCTCTCTGCCAGATGTGTAACTTTACCAGAAAAGATTGATACAGTCTTGAGTATTTGATACACAGCTATTGATCTGATAAGCATGTTTTTCTCCAATACCAATCAAGAAAGAGGATTAGAAGCTTACATAGACCTGGAGTAGATGGTATTATATGAGGTCTGTCCAGAAGGTATCCAGACATGTAATATGAAAAATAGAGACATTTATTGAAGAAGATACAAGAAACATTGTACATAAGATAATGATGTCCCAGTCCCCTTCGAAGTAGGCACCTTGAGACCTCACATTGTTCTTCCAACTTCCACCAGCTGCCCCATCATATCTTCCTGAATCTCATTGATGGTCTGAAATCTCTTCCCTTTCAAAAATGATTTTAGTTTTGGGAAAAGCCAGAAGTTGCAGGGTGCCAAATCTGGGCTGTAGGGGAGCTGAGTCCATGGGTGATTTGATGTTTCACCAAAAAAACCTGTACAAGACATAATGCATGAACAGGTGCATTGTTGTGATAAAACTACCAATCACCAGGTGCCAATAGCTAGAGCCTTCTGAATCACCTGATAGTTTCCATGGAGGAATGTCCAAGTTTAAGGCAAAATGTGATGTACAGTCATTGCTCTATTTGCTCAGGCATTTTGAATGTGATGGCCACACAGTATACATGCTCACTCAACGGCATGCATCTACCATCCCCACTGACTAGTACAATGAATTCCTCATTGTTCACTCATGTGCATTCCAGTCCACTCTCCTTGGCTGCCAGGTTACATTGATGTTGCATAAACTCTTCTCATTGTATTAACAGTGGCTGGACTTTTTTTTGGACAGACTTTGTACACTCATGGTCTTGCCTCAAAACAACATTAAATCTACTGATTTTAGCCAAATATAGCTGGGAGGAATCCAGGTCTTTTGACTTTTACATAGAATGTATAGCTGGTTCTCTCCATTAATGTCATTATATTAATTGGACCTAACGAGTAGGAAGTGCCATGTACTCTGGATATCATATGTTCCAGAGAGTGGGGGACAAAACCAATACTGAAGAATGAGGATTTATAGATCTTGAAAATGAACAATAATTTTAGAATCTAGCACACTGAAGCACATCATGACATTTCTACCAAATTAAAGAACAAGTTGTTATACCCTGAACCTATAGTTATCAATAGTCACTCCACTTGGTAGGCTCACTGGGATTATGAAGATAGCATATTAAAGCTTTTGGTAACACTGGTCTTACCCATTTATTGGGTGAATCAGAAATCTGTGAGTTTTGAGTGGGCCCAGGAAAGACATGATTCTGTAGCACTTTCAGTCTGTCTTAGAAGCATTTCTATGACTTTGTCTATACGGTTAGGTAGATTCCATGGAGCTTAAGGTGTCTGAGTTTTAGAAAAAGGTATCATAAAGGACCTCTAGCGTAGAAGATATTTGAAGCAGAGAACTATTAACCTTTAGAAAATCAGCTTCTGGCACATACTAGGCCCTAATAGAGAATGAGAATCTAGTGCCTCGCTATTAGGGGCCAGGATTACACCTAGTGCTGCTCATCATGAGCTCGAAATTATCAACCTAACAAATAATATAGCTGTACAGACACAACAGAAATCTGTCAGATGATGAAAATAACATAATCAAGATTAGACTTAAAGCAATTCAGAGACCACAGTAATTTACAGAAGAGCTGGCCCAGATTCCCAGTTACCTAATTCTTTTGTTCCAGCATCTCTCCTTTAGCTCACATTTATAAACTAGTGTGGAATTTCCCATTCTCCACTTGTAGACATAGAGATGGTCCAGATTCATGAAAGATGGTGTTATGAACCCAGATATTGATGTTAGCCAAAAAGGGACTGTCAGGGGGCTGGCCTCAAAACATAGTATTGAAGGGAAATCTTCCTAATGGGCAGAGCTTGAGCAGTGCTCTAGGTCATCAGTTTGATGTTGAAGATGCCTGATCTGTGGGATTAATAAATTCCTGGGCAGAGGCAAATGGTATAGTGTGTGGGTCAGGAACCCGAAAAGAACAAGACTGATAGAGATCTCAGTAATAACATGTAGACTCTTCCATGAGAAAGTGAACAAAATGTGAGCATCTTTGTCTCTACTGACAGTGTCAAGAAGAACATCCATCACAGAGAAAGTATCGATGCTGGAGCAGATAAAAAGACATACAGTGGCAGTTAGGCATGCTTAGACTAGCCACCCCAATGCTTGCATTATAATCCCATGAATGAAGTTCCCAGAGTTGAGAGAAGTAGACCATGCATCAGACTTTCACCACAGGCTCCTTCTTCATTAAAGCTAACCTAGCTACTGCTGCTACTGAATGTACAAGCTATCAGCAGCATAGACCAATTCTGTCTCTTAGTATCATAATGATTATCAACTTACTGTCTCTAAGCTCCTAGTTTACCAGTCTTTGTCCTGCTCCACAATCCTGGAACTTAATCCTCTTTCTATTTTTTTTTTTTTTTTTTTTTTTTGCCAGCTTGTGCAATGTTAAGCTTTGTAAATATGAGGTGGGGTGGGGGAGCTAGAAAGCCCCTGCAAAGTAGGAAGAAGGGGACCTCTCTCCTTGCTACTGGTATACTTTTATTTTCCAATGATATAACTGCCAGGAAATCAATGTGCCAGAGGCCTAGTGGCAAACACTCTTTGGGAGTTTCTTAACTACCCTACAAGATTTTCCTACTCAACAGTTCAAGTCTATACCCTCTAACAAATTTCTTCTTCACTGCTCTTTAGGATAGTTGTATGGCAACCACACTTTCTCTAATAAGGTCTGAATCTTAGCCTGGGGGATAGTGTTTCTTCTAAGTTCTTAGCTCTTTTCTTTCTCACTCTCTCTCAGCCCCATGTGTAGTAGCAAGTCCTCCTTTACCCTTTTTTAGTAGTTAATATTACTTTACATTACATTTTCCTTGTATAAATAACTGGAGAGATTTTTGTGTCCTGCTGGGTCCTGATTAGTACATATGCTGTCTTTTAAAGAAACAACCGCATGCTTTTTGTCTAGCTGACCACAACAGTGCTTTTCTACAGTGGAAGAACAATAGTTCATTCTTACTGCAACTCTTGCATTTTCCAGACTTAGGTTTGTTTTTCTTCTTTTCAATGCCTTAGACCACAGCACTCAAAAAACGTCACAAATTAAATAGATCAGAAAAGCTTAATTCAAGAATATCGTAGTAAGTGAAAGAGAGAGAACTCAACTCCACTAAAACAAAGGGCAGGAGAGTTCTTAAATGCTGAGATGAGCTACAGGAAAAACCCTGGAGGATCTTGGGGGAGGTTGGTCCATGTGATTAGGTCATCTGTGTCTGCTAATTAGCCTTTAGCTTAAGGAAGGTAAGCTCCTACCCTCTCACAGGGACTAGGACATGAAAACACTATTTCCCCTGATGAATGCATTTCAAAGGAATGGTTCCCAGGACCTTTAGAAAGACAGCCCTGGGTTGTAACACTGGCAAGTGCCTAGAGAAGATTTACATCTCAAAGATGCACAGAAAGAATTTACAATTATAGGTTTTCTAAAGTGCATGCTCTAAGAAAAGGGAGGTCAGGGAGGTATAATCACAGGAAGAAACCTGTGAGAAGTGAGTCAGGCCGAGGAAAGTGTTAACACTCTTATTCAGGGCTCACAGAGTGACTGATGTTTCCGTCAGTGGATCCCACATAATATAACCCTGGATCAAAGAACCCATTTTACAGAAAATGAGGTGAGCCATGCACATAAGAGCATGGGATTCTCTTGTCCCAAATATTACTTACCACTTAGAAGCTTCCAACCTGGAAGAATGTTAATATAGCCTCCTAAATGCAGAGCTGCCACACCAGCTCAGGGCTGAAGCTAGCCATGTGTGGCTGAGCACTGTCCTTCCAACTGTGGAATATAGTTGAACCAAAGGACATTACATGGTGTTATGGATCTTATAGAACACATAAATTTATGAAACAGAAAATAGAAATAATGATTCTTCTTACCACACACCCAGGTGCTCATAATAGGACTTGGTACTTCCTGTGCCTATAGTTTTTAAGCCCTGCTGAACCATAGGTCCTGGCTCCCAAGAAGGGGGGTTCTTATAATACTTAACATGGTAAAGATTCCAGAAAATCTATTTGCTGGAATACTACCTGATCATTTTGGGCTTCTACTGACTGAAGAGCAGAAAGCAAAACAAAATGTTACTATGCTGGCCTGTATAATAGCATCTGGTATCATGAGGAGATAGGGTTGCTGCTAGGTAGTAGAGGTAGGGAGAGCGATGTCTAGAATTCAGTATTCCCTGGGTATTCCCTGGGCAATCTTCTGGTGCTTTCATGCTGAGTGATACTTATTAATGGGTCATTATAACAAATAAGCATGTTATCCAGGGTGCAGATCTCTGAGGAGCAAAAGTGTATGTTTACCTACTGAGCAAGCAACTCATATCAATGAAAATGCTGGCTGAGAGTAAAGGGAACAGAGAATCATGGTTGAGGTGTTATGGGTCAGGGTCAGTTTGTCCTGCTTATCCTTCCATTATATTTTTTAATGAAACTCTGATTGTTTGCCACATGGAAACAGAGAGATAACACTAAGATGCTGGGTTAACATGGGACACAGGAGAATCTGGCCGGGGCAAGCAAACTGTTGCAGATGCACTTCCTGGTGTCCCACCAATAAATCTTCAGGTTTGACCAGTGCATACTACCTGATTTCCAACTGTAATCATTAGTACCTCTTTGCCTAAGGGCATATATGGAAACTATCGCTGCGCAGATACACAGAAGGAAGGGACAGAAAAATTACACTTCTAGGATCAGTCCTCAACCATTGACTGTGAGAGTTCATTAAAAAATACCCCACCTCCCTTGTTCCTAAAAAACAAAACAAAACAAAACAAAACTAAACAAAAAAAAAAAAAAGCTCTCTGAGCTCTATAATCTACAGTGTTTCCCAGACGTCTCATTGTCTACAGTGGAAACTTGCTGAATTGAATGCTTTTCTCAAGGTCTGCTTTTGGGAAAATCTAAATTAAAACAGACAGGCTTTGAGATCAAACTGACTGGGGTTCTAAATTTCATTTGGAAACATCCCTGTAATTCCTTTTTCCTCTTCTCTTCTTTCTTGATTTTCTTCTTCATTTTGCAAACCAAATTTATGTTAGAACATAATTCATTTTTGAACCTTGATAGTGGTAAATTCTTCATAACATTGGCTAGATAATTTTTAATTTGTTACTTAACTTCCAATATTTTCAGTTTCCTCACCTGTAAAATAGTATAATAATATCCATTTTAAGAATATTTATCAGTTATAAGTAGATAAAACCTCTAGTTCTATATCTTATATATAGTGGACTCACTTTAAAGACTCTATATCTACTTAATGATAAATATCTCATTTTAATAAATTGAAGTCTAGAGAAAGGTATCTCATATTCATACATGAATAACACATAGTTAACATTAATTGTGTAGTTTTACATGATAATTTACACAATATATGCAAAAAATAGTTGGTATTAGAACACATTCACTAGAAGGCACATATTTGAATGTTTATAGCAGTCTTATTTATAATAGCACCAAGTGAAACTACCCAAACAATCATTAAGAGAAGAGTGGCTAAATAAATTATAGAATAGTTATTGAAATAGAATGCTATGTAGGAATAAAATCAACAATATTCAACTATTAGCAACAATATGGATTATTCCTGCAAATATAACTTCGAGTGAAAGAAGCTAATCACAAATAATTTACATACTGTCTTTTTGTTCCACTCACATAAAATGCAAATTAATTAATACTAACCTATGCTGTCAGGAGTCAGAATAGTAATAACTTTGGGTGGCAGGTTGAGGATAAAAAGAGGTCATAATGAAGGTTTTTGGTACATCAGCAGTGTTCTGTTTTTTGACCTAGGTATTGGTTGTACAGGTGTGTTCAGTTGGAAAATTTAGCGAGTTCTATACTTATGATATGTTTGTACTTGTGTATATATGTACGTTATGCATGTTAATAAAAAGTTAAGGGAAACTAGATAGAGCTAATATCAGAAATATTATTCTAGAAGTTATCTGGTACAACCAGGTTTTACAAACAGTAGAGTCTCTTATTTAAGTATGTAAAAACATTTCCTTTGACATTTATCATGATTTCAACTGAAATACTTTATTACTTTCAGGTAATTGACTTCATTTCTTAGGTAGTTCTGTGGTATATGAAACTCCAATATCCATACAATATGCATCAGAATACTTTTCTTAACTCAGTTAAAATTCATGACAAGCTTGACAGATTCTGATTCAAACATTAAATGTATCCTTCAAATTAATTTTCCTGATATTACTTCGAAGTGCTTCAAAATTGGCTTTCAACTTTTTAATTTTATTACATAAATCATAACAGACAGATAATATTTCTTGGATACTTACATTCTCATTATATTCTTTCTTCTTTTGACTTTTTTCTTATAGATCAGTAAAAGAAATTCTTATCTTTATATTTTAACATCAGATGATAAACTTTATAGTATTTAATATTCTGCCCTGATAGAGATATGAATGGCTATACTAATGGGAGAGACATAAAAATAGTAGAAAATAAAAGATGTTTTTCTCCACATTAATATCAGTGTCTTAATATTATGAAACTTGGTTTTACAATAATTTACTTTATGTTTACCAAAAACATAATATATATTTATACTTAAACTCTATTTTGATAAATTGACCCTTTCATTCAACATTTATAGAGAAACTACTTTAATACAACCAAATAATTGTATTCTGCTTTCAAAAAGCTTATTGTCTAGTGGGACTGATAAAGAGCAAAAACTATACCATGCCTCGATTGTCTTACTAGAGGTGTGAACTACAGGTTTCATGAGTTTCTGGGCAAGGACTGTTAAATCTTACTGGGTTAGTAAGTAATAGTTATTTTTGCCATATTTTATTTAGATATTTTAGCCAAATTAGTCTGCCTGCAATCCTTTACATACCATCAAAATCAATTTGTCACTATGGTAACCAGGCCGTGAGGTTGTTAGGAAGCACAGACCACATGAAGAGTCCATTGATAGATATATTCTGGCCAACAATTTCAGTCAAAGTCTCAGCTAACAGCCAGAATCACCTACCAGATATGTGAGTGAGCAGGTCTTCAGATAATTCCCAAAGCCAAACACCCAGTTGCCCCTGCCAGCACAGAGTAGAACAAGAATAAGCTGTTCCCTTGAGCCCAGGAGCCCTATCCAAACTCCACATTGATAACTATAGTAAATGGGTGTGTGTGTGTGTGTGTGTGTGTGTGTGTGTGCATGTGTATGTAGACACAAAGCTTTGAATAGATTTTTTAAACCCATCTATAGTAACTAGAATGACCCATATGACTACGAGGGGCAAAGTAACTCTGAAATGAAACTTGTTGCAGATTATTAGTAAAACGATATAAGACAAGCACATGAATTTCTATAGTATAAGGCATAATAACTTTTTAAATGTGTAATCATAAATGCACAATAGACATGATGGTTGTTAAGATGAGAGAGGAAAAGCACCGATTTTAGAGTCAGGAAATATTTCATGGAAAAGGTGGCATTTGAGATGTACTTTGTACTATTTATTTCCAGGAAAATAATGTGTTTTTATTCTATACAAAATTTGTACTTTGATGGTAATTTAATTTCTTTCATAGTGTAGCATAATTCTGGCAAATGCAGTTAAAAATTTTTGTTTCCATTCTCTACACTTTGGCCATAAATGTATATTAAAAAGTGCGTAACGAGAGTCTCTCAATATATGGGTTCTACAGTAAAATCCATAGAGTATACAAAAACCTGTAGAATATACACAGAGATAAATAAGATGCGTTCATTTCACATCTTTCACCAGGGATTAGGAGACACTTGGGGCACCTGAAAGTGCATAGGCAATTCAATCAGATTTATATTAGAAAAATTAGCTGCCCAATTGTGTATTTATTACAAACACCAAGATAACACAGCAGCTATAACTTGAAGATTTAGCCCATGTGTATTAAATACCCCCTATCAGAGCAATTTCCAAGCTGAATAGGTAAGGAAGGAGAGAAGTCAAAACTGCTGAGAATTAGAAATATAGATTTTATTCTTCTCTTCAATCTTCCAGTTAAGTGCTTCTCAATTACTGGTCCCAGTGTGAATGCCTCTAGGAGAATTACTGTCTGACTACCAAGCCAGAGTAATTATTTTGAATAGCCTTACATTTTTAAGATGTTAATTCACAACTAAAATTTTCCAAGTAGTCAAGTGGACTCCACGCTAGTCAGAACACTAACTGGAAGAGATTCACAATGTAGGCATTTCTCAAAAACATCACAAACCTAAACCTAAAATCTATAAAGATTATGTAATGCCTTTTTAGGCAAAATTTATCCTAAAGAATTTTTGCTTGATCGAAATTCATCAGATAATTGTTCATTTCTAAACAGTGAATTAAAAACAATTGAAATATCTAAAAAATAATCTTAGGTACTTTGATATTCAGGCATAATAACTTTCTTATTCAGTGTATTCAGTGTACCCCCCCCCCACACCCAACCGCACCCGTTTTAAAAGCAAAATACTAGGAAACTATTAACCCAATTTGTTCTTTCATGATAATTTGTTGACACTTATCACTTAAATTGGCTCAACCACACTGAAAACATATTAGTTTCTCCTTCATTATGAAAGCTGAAGCTGATCAATTAGCCCACAGTCTCATTCAGTATGGACTTGCCTAAAGCCTTATATTGATTAATGGCTGTATTAACATATAAGCAATTCTGCTCTCTAGATGGTGAATCACTGCAAAGAGGAACGTGGTATTTCATCAAGAGTTAAGAACATACATGTGATAAATTAATTCCCTGTTTGTGATTAATAATAAAAGTTAACTGTAACGCCCAGTGGTTCTCAACTGGAGCAGTCTGCATTTCCCCAAGGGACTTTTGGCAATATCTGGAGACATTTTAGTTTGTTCTAGTAGAGTGGCATCTGATAGGCAGGGGCCTTGAATCCTGCTAAATATTTTACAATATAAGAACAGCTCCCTCTTCCCCCAACAAAGAATTATCTGGTCCAAAATATCAATAATGCCAAGGATAAAAACTCTGCTCTGTTATCTCCACTTGAATTTTTTTCATTTAAATTGAAAATAATATTACTCTTCATGTGTTTTTTTAGATGACTCTTTTATTTAAGAGAATTTAGAATGAGTTTGAATATTTAATATTCATTAAAACCAAAACTATGTATTGATCCACTGAAGTTCAAAACATGCTTCCATACAAAACAGTAGCTTGGTGAGTAGAAATGAGTGCTATTTATGTCCCAAGCTTTCCTAGTTGAATTTCTAGGCATAAAATTAACTGGAAGGAAATTAAAGAGATTAATTTGATATGCTTTGTAAAGTGGTTTGAGCTTAACTCCTCTCTGGCGTATAGAAAAACCTGCTCCCAGTGAGGAGGGCGGAAGGAGATGGAGGGAGCAGCAGTGTGGAGGCATGACTACTCCCTCAGGCAGAGATACTCCCCCAGGTGAGAGGACATATATGGCTTCCCCTCCCATCGTTTCAACCAGGAAGTTAAGAATCCACTGGAAGCAGCCAACCGAAAGCTTGATAAAACTGAAAAAGGAAGATAAAAGAAAGAAAGAGGGAGAAGAGAAGGAAGTGAGGAGTTTATAAATGTTAGTGTTTGAAATAGTCTCTGCCTGGGGATAGTTTCTTTCTAAGTGATGGTATTAAAGAAATCTGCATTATGGCCCAGGATTTCTTTGGTATTCTGCACTTGGCTTCTCTCTCCTCTATGACTGAAATGGACAAACCTCAAAGACAGATGACTCTTATCTAAAAGACTAGGAAATGAATTAGAAGGGAAAATTGTAAATAAATTTCTAATTTTAAATAGACTGTTGCCTTTGCACAATAATGCAAAATGGCTCTTTTTGAATTCTAAACATTTTGAAGTCTGACAAAGCCCATTTTATAATTTAAAGTGTACAATATAGTTTTAAATTTTAAATATAATTTTAAAAAGAATTGATAAATCCCACATAAATTATTGCATTAACCTCTGTACACATTCTCATTTTCTCCTGCAACTCAGTAGCTGGATGAAAACAGACCCCCAGGACCTCATTTCCTTGTTATACCTGTCTCATTTACAAGTCAATTAATTAACATTTTCAGCATTTCAATTATAGGGCTCCATTAATATCCCAAAAAATCTAAAGTAAATAGCTGTCTAAATTCAAACTATTCTGAAACTAAAATTCTAGGCTTTCTGTCATTTGATGTAAACCCAAATGTGTACTATTATATATTTTTAATCCAAGTGAAACTATTTATTATTATCAAAAATCAATTCCTTTTATGGATCCTTAAAAAACACAATATTCAAATGTCTATGTACCAGTGTCTGGAACAATGCCTTGCCCATAATAGAAGCTCAACATATGTGTGTTATTCTTATGGGGAATATTGCTACCTGTTCTCAAAGCCGTGTTCTTCTTTGTCCCGAGTACATGGCTGGAAAGGTGAGTATAGCCATGTAACAGAGGTCTAGCTAATAGAGTGTGAACTAAAGAGAAAGGTGCATTTCCTGGTCTGGCCCAGGAAAACCTCCTCAGGCATGATCCCCCACTGTTTGTGTGTTCATCTTGTTCCCCAGCCCAGGAGAGGTGATCCCAGGGTTATAGATCCTTGAATTTCTACCTGAAGGAGAAATGCTCGCTAGGAGCCCCTCCTTACCTCTGTTACGTAAGTGAGAAATAAACACTCAGGGTGCAAGTCATGAACCGTGAGGTTTTATCAGCTTTTATCTGTAAAAGCATTCAGCGTTCAGTGTTACTCTAGCACCTTGAGAGGTCAAAAATCTCCAGCAAATTTTCTCTGACATATGGAATCATGAAATAAGCTGTTTGGGAAATGTATATGTGTAAAGGACGTATACAAATATGTGATATACACATATGTCAATACATACATATTTATATATATATGTTTTGATAACTTTCTTCTACAAATATTTTCATGGCATCATCATCATCATCATCATCATTATTATTATTATTAATTGTTCATCATAAGAAATTTAACCGATCTACAATCAACGAGCTAAGGATTAAAAGCCCCTTTCATCTTGCTCCTCTCCTGTCCACCATGAATTCTCATATGCTCTTGTTCACATAAAGCTTCCTGTTTAATTATTGCACTGTTCTCTCTACTCTCACTTTTCTTCATTCTTAATGACTCAACTTTTAACAATTCCACTTGGTTTCACTTTTTATTACAACTTTATCTTTTCTGCCCTTGACTTTTCTGCCATTAGTATTCAGGTATCATAAAATTTTTACATGAAAAGTCCAAGCATTTGACTTATTCTAAATATTATATTAACCTGGACTCTATTCATCTTGAATGTTCTCTTTTTATTAGATCAATTAGCAGTTTTCAGAAACTACTCATCATTGATATTCACTTTTATAGAGAACTTTGTTTTCTTTTTTTTTTCCCTTTCTTTTCCCCGCCCCTCCTCCCTCCTTCCCTCTTGTCTCTGTTGATTTCTTTTTCTTTCAGTGTTGCTGGTCTTATTTTCCTTGCATCTTTGTATTGTTGCTTAGGTTCCACTTATAGGTGAGATCATATGGTATTTGTCTTTCGCCCTCTGGCTTATTTAGCTTTTCATTTCAAGCAGTTGCCCTGAACAAAATTATTGTGTTTTTCTATAATTGTCTCAGAACTGTTAACTCAAGTATCAAATATAAAAATATAGGTAGGAATTTCAAAATTATATGCAAAATTATAGGTGACATTATTCTTCATCACGTGAACATCACTGCATGTTTTTTTCCAGTATGATAGCTTTACAAGGTACACCATGTGGTGGGCCTTTTATTTCACTGAGAGACTCCCATGTTCACAGAAGGCTGACAGCTCTACTCCAGCTAGGGAGCTCTCAGAGGAGATGGTGACAGTGTGGTTAAGCCATGCTTCACTGTGGGCCAACTTTGCAGTGTTAACATGAAAAGTCAGGGAGCAAAAGGAGGACCAAATAGAGTACATTTACACAATGGAATACTAAGCAGCAGAAAGAAAGAAGGAACTCCTTCCTTCTATGACAGAATGAATGAAACTAGAGAGTATTATGCTAAGTGAAATAAGCCAGTTGGTGAAAGACAAATACATTATGATCTCACCTATCAGAAAAATCTAATGAATAAAATTAATGAACAAAATAGAAGGTCTGGCTGGTGTGGCTCAGTGGACAGAGTGCTGGCCTGTGAACCAAAGTGTCACCTATTCGATTCCCAGTCAGGGCACATGCTTGGGTTGCAGGCCAGGTCCCCAGGAGGGAGCATGTGAGATGCAACCACACACTGATGTTTCTCTCCCTCTCTTTCTCTCTCCCTTCCCCTGGCTAAAAATAAATAAATAAATAAATAAATAAAAATAGAATCGCAGGCATGGTGACATGGGACAGATTGACAGTGACCAGAGTGGAGGAGAGAAGGGGATAATTGTAGGAAGAAGGTAAAGGGACTAGTCAAAGAACAGGTGTGAATGACCCATGGACATGCACAACAGAGTGGGAATTGACTGCAGGGGATGGGAGTAGGATGGGTGGAGGAGGGGAAAGGGGGGAAAAGGTTGGGACAACTGTAATAGAATAACAATTAAAAAATGATTTAAAAAAGGAAATAAAGACTGAAGGACCTGTCACAGAACACATATTTTTCTGAGTAAAAGTTACTGAGATATAATAAAGAATCCTGGCTTTCAAGTAAAAAAAAAAAAAAAAAAGAGGAGCTAGATTCACATATTTTAATGTCCGTCAATTTTAATGTCTTCATCTTTAAAATAAAAGAGACAAAAGTTATCTATATAATAGGATCATTATGAAAATTAACTAGAAAATATATCTGAACAGTCCAACTCTGCATCTGTCACTAAGAGTACTAATTTGTATTGAACACTGTTATGTTCCAAGCACTGTTCTAGGAACACAGACAAAAATCCTTGCCCCATGAAGAATACTTTCTATTGGAGAAACTGAGAATAAAGAAGATAAATAAGTGAACTATGTGGTACATTAGATAGTAAAAATAAAAAAAACATAATGAAAAAAAGGAGAAAAATAATGTTGAGAAAAGAGGTAGAAAGGGTTGTATTTGGAATGACAGGATGGCCTGAAGAATCTCATGATAAAGTGACACTGCAGTAGTAAGAGAGTGAGCCACGTGGATCCTTGAAGACAAGTGTAGTAAAGAGAAGAAAGAGCAAATACAAACACACTAAGGCAAAAGCAGGCCTGATGTATTCCTGGAACACTAAGGGAGCTGTGACTCCCTCAGAGTGAGGAGAGTGGAAGCAGTGGGAAATAAGGGTCAGAAATATCCTGTATGGCCTTGTAGCTCCTTGTCAAGGCTTTGGCTTTTATGGTGATGCAAATGACATACCTGAGAAACATTGAGCTACCTGAGAAAAATGACATGTTCTGACTTACCTTCTAATAGGATCTCTCTGGCTGCTCTTTTGAGGAAATAAATAAAAGGAAGACAAGTAGAAAAACAGGAAGATCAGTTTAAAAGCTTTTCATTAATCCTGGTAAAAGATGATCACTGGGCCCACAGTGGTGACAATACAGGTGATAGGAAGTAGTTAAGTTTTGTCTATAATTTGAAGGCAGAATAAGCAGGACTATCTGAGGAATTATGGAAAGTGAGAGTTGGAAAGGGGTCAAGGACGACTAAGGTTTTTACCTGAACAACTCAAAGAATGTTGGATCTTATCTCTTCCTTTTTCTCTTTGCTTTTATCATATCTGTGGGCTTACTGATTGATAATCAGTGATCATTTATCTTTTAAAGACTGGATTTCCAACAAGATTATAAGGGTCTGTTAATCAGTGAAATAACCAGAGGACTCCATGTGAAAACTGGAGGAAGGAAGACCTCAATTATGCTGTAAGACCAATATAAGAATATATGTATATATTAATATATACACGTGTGTGTGTTATTCTGAAGTCTTATAAAAATCAAGTGGCATGATGCTTATTAAGGGTATTCTTCCCTTGTCAATGCAAAAATACATTTTACAAAATTATGTCTATACTATTTACAGCTCTAAATAGTATAGTTAATCTAGTTTTTGTAGATTAAGTTGTTGCCTTCTTTACTGACATTTGTTCTCACATTGGGTTAAAAAAGTTTCCAGTAATAATAAAAATATGGTAGTGCAACAAAAGTTTATTTATTGCTAATGAAAAATCTAGTGGGAGTCAGGCCATTTACCTACCAGGCACTGGCTCAGAGAATCAGGTTCTAAGCGTCTTAAAAAGAACTTTCGGGGACACCAGGGAAGGGGCAGTGAGAGCTGCAAGGGGAGTATAAGCTTTTAAAAATTTTGGCCCTAGAAATAGCACACATTTCCACTCACACATCTTTGGCTGCCACAATGAAACCATCTCACTACAAGAAGTCAAAAGAGTAAAGGAAAATATATGAAACATCTGAAAACCATCATTTTCTCTGCCACTAGTAACTCATCCAAAATTTTTATCTCCCTCCTCTGCTCCCCCCAAAAATCAAAGTACTCGATCGCATAAAGTTAGTATAAAATTGTTATTATGTGGATTATATGAACTCTGGTGACATATAAATGGAGTCATTGAAATTTTCTAAAAGGGTAAAACTTCAATGTTCTTACCAAAAAACCGGGTGGGGGGGTAAATATGGGAAATGAGATAGATATGTTGATTAACTCAATGGAGGAGGTTTCTTTCACAATGTAAGTGTATCAAATCATCACATTGTATACTTTACATATCTATTTTATTTGTCAATTATCCCGAAATATAAATAGATAAATAAAATGGAGTCATTAGAGTGAGAAATCCAGAAGAATGTTGATACACTAGGAAAATGACACAGCTGGAAAAATAGTCAAGGGATCAAAACTGTATAGGAAGGACCTTGCTCCTCCATGGTTTCCCTTCTGGTAGACACTGGAAAAGAATTCTGGATTTTAAACTTTTTTTTAAACTTCACTGATTTTCTCCATTGTTTTTCTATTCTTCATTTTAATTATTTCCACTCAAGTCTTTATTATTATCTTCTTATGCTTGCTTTAGATTTAGTATGTTCTTTTATTTTCATAAAATCAAAGCTTTGTTTATTGATTTGAGATCTTTTAAAAATAGGAGCTCACAGCTCTAAATCTCCATTTAAGCACTGTTTATGGATGCATTCCACACACTTTGGTATATTTTTGTTTTTATTTTTTTTATTTCAAAGCATTTTCCAATTTCCCTTGTGATTTTTTTCATTGACCATTGGATATTTAGAAGAGTGGTTTTAACTTCTAAATTTGATTTTTAAAGTTTCCTTTATAGTGATTTTTATTTGTTTATGCTTGAGAAAAGTATTTTTGTATGATTTCTATAATTTTTAAATTTATTGAGGCTTGTTTTATGACCTAATGTATAATAAATTCTGCATAATGGTCCATGTGCAATTGAGAAGAATGTGCACCTTGCTCTTCGTAGATCAAGTGTTCTGTAGATATCTGTTAACTTTATTCGGTTATAGTGTTTATCATGGCCCCTATTTCCGTATTAATCTTCTGCCTAATTGTCCTTCACATTCTTAAAAGTAGAGTGTTGAAGTCTTCAACTATATGGTGAAATTAATATATTTCTCTTCAATTCTGTCACTTCAGCTTCATATATTTTAAAGTTCCTGTGTTAGTTTCATATCAGTTTATAATTGTTGCATCTTTGAGGTGGATTGTCTTGCTTCTTTGAATTAACATTTTTAAAATTCTTTGACTCTAGTGACAATCTTTGTCTTAAATTCTATTTTTGTATTAGATTAGTATAGTCAGCCCAATCTGTTTTGGGCCGTTTATGAATGGTGTGTCTTTTATTATCCTTTGACTTTGAACATATTTGCTTATTTGAGACTAAATTTTGTCTCATGTATACAGTGTATAGTTAGATAACATGCTTGTTATATATTTTTTCTTATCTCTGCCCTTTGATTCCAGTGTTTACTCCATTCATATTCATATTATCATTCTAATTATCATTACTAATAAAGAAGGAAGCCAAGTTGCTATTTACTTTTTATATATTAGACCTTTCAAAAAAAATTCCCTACTTCTTCGTTACTATTTTTTCTTTTAAATAGGTATTTTTTAGTATACCATTCTGATTTCCTTGTTTTCTTTACTTTTTATTTTTGGATTATTTCCCAGTGGCTGCCCTGGAAATTACATTTTTACATCTTGAAACAATCTTGTTCATATTAAAACCAATATAATGTCAAATGTCTACATTTTTCTCCCAGCAGTCTATGACTTTCTCCCTTCCATATCTTACTACAGCACAACAAACTGTATCTTTAGATATTATAGCCCATCCCAAAACAAAATCTAAATAAGTAGTTATCTAAAGTAAAGTGTATTTCAGAAAATATTTTGACCTCTAAGGTCTTGAAGAATGTAATACTCTCAGAAACTAACTTGATTATAGTCTAGTCTGTTCCAAAGAAGACAACAGATTTTAGTTTGACCTAATATAGTTAAGGTTCACCATTTAATCTAAAAGTGGAGTTCATTGTCAAGCTCACATAATTTATCATCAAAGATCCAGAAAATTCCACAGAAAGTTAGGGAAAATGACTGTTAAATTGCAGCCATATAATACAACTTCAAAACCTTGACCTACTTATGCAAAGGTAATAAGACACTTTAAGGTAAGATAAACAGAAATTATCGGAAATTCCTCTATGTTGTTCTTAATGCGTCAGGTTATATGTTTGAGAGTCCAGAAGACCTCACTGAGCTTCAATGATTTGATTTGCCAGGGGAACTCACAGAGCATAGAAAAACTATTATACTCACAGTTACAATTCATTATAGCAAAAAGGAAAAAGTGTATGAGGTAGTTTCCAAAAGACACCAGGCACAAGCTTCCAGTTTTTTTCTCACTGCATGTCATGTGTGCAACATTTATTTTTCTCAGCCACAATATGTGACAATATGCGCAGATCATTGTTAACCAGGAGAGTTTACCTGAGCCGTGATATGGGCCATCACAAAGATATGCTGGATGTTAGTCCCCAGCTCCTTCAGAAGTCAAGCTGATTCTATGTGGCCCAAGGGCCCCCCCATAAATCACCATGCCAGCAGAAATTGTCTGGTGAGGACCAAGTCTCCCCACATGAACCAAGACACTCTTATCAGGGAGGATGTTCCAAGGGCTTCAAAGTTACCCCACACCCACCCCCCAACCAGGAACAGGGAAAAGGCTAAACCACTCTTTGGAATATGCAGGTGCGAACAGCTCAGACTTGCTGAGTTAATCCTTTACTGCATAAGATCACAGCATGAGAACCACTGAGACCCATCTGAGTCTCATGTAAATGATGCACTCTTCTGGAAGAGCCTGAGACCCCATATATATGCCATAAGAAATATTTATTATTGCTTTAGGACAAAAATGTCCCACTAGGTTTTCATAATCAAGAAAAAGATTTATTTTTGTAGACAATTTTTTCCTGGCAATTAAGCAGCCTGTGGCTCCATAAGCCATCTACATAACAAATTTTTATCATGTTTCTACTTACTGGGTATCCAAAAATAAAAACAACACAGTCTCTTCCCTCAAGGAAGTCATAGTCAGGTGTAGAGAAAGCCAAGAAAAAATGTTTAAATGTGGTAACGTAGGTGCTATGAAAAGCAAAAACATAGGCCATAATGATACACCAAGAAACAGTCCCTAACTCGGTCAGAAGAGACAGAGATTGGTATTGAATTGGAATGTTAAAGGACAAATAGGAGGAAGGAAGCAAAAAAGTTTATTATTTTCAGAAATCAACCCCTCCACACTCATGGAGTTATGAGATAAAGTGGAGCGCTTGGAGGACGCTTTGAGAAGGTTAGCTGAGATGGGCAGAGGTGGGGCGAGACCACATAAAGCCTGACCTGTGGTGTGAGGTGGAGGAGCCAGGACCACACAACATCCCAGGCTGCACCATTCTCTGACATATAAAATGTTTTAGCTCTTTTATTCCCTCCCACGCAAAAAGTAAAAAGTCAAATAAATAACAACAATGAAGTTTTCACTGAATACTAATAATTGAATATTCTAAAGTTATTAAGCATAGTCTTTTACTTTGTTTCTTAATATAATCCATTTTTATTTTACAGTATTGCCTTTTCTGTTTATGCACATGTAAGCAAAGAGGAAAGTCCCAGAAGGCATTAGTTGAGTTCATGTGAACTAGTGATAAAATCTCAGTGAAATACAGAAGGCTGATGCTCAGGGGAGTAAAATAATATTTAATAAAACCATACCAAGCTATTAAATGTGAACCTGTGAAAAACATCACATGGAGAATCTCATTTCATAGCCCTTTTTGCTGTTATTAAACCCCTTATTATGAGCAAGATGAGTCTTTTGTAGCACTTAGCCATCCTTCCATCCAATAGGAGCACAGAAAGGTAGAAATAATTGAACATAACTCAGACCTTCTCACTTAGGAATGCGTTTTTTAGCAGTTGCATCTTAGAAATGGCCAAATATGCCTCCTGGTGGCAAATTGCAAGTGCACCTCACAGACTCAGAAGGGTGAAACCAATTTCAAAATCGCCCCTGAAGTATGAACTCTTCAATGACTTTCCCACGATGCTGTGAAAGGAAGGTTAGACTCAGGAGTGATGCCAGGCCAGGCACAAGGTAGATCAGATGGCACCACCATGAGGCAGCAACCATTTCTGCAAGTCAACCAAGAAACATTACAAAGCCTCTACCAGTCAAAAAATTTTTTTAAATCTGTGGGATTCTTAAGAAGGCTTTGTAGATACTCAATTACCCAACAAAATTTGAGATGATGTGTCTTTGATTTAATATCCCCTTTCTCTTTTAAGAGGCTTAACATTACAGTGTAAGATGGAGTCTTCTACATCAGCACAATAATTTGAGAGATACTGACCATATTCTTGGTATGATTAAAAAGGGACAGAACTAGGGAAGCATTTTCCCTGGGTGGTGAAATTGGAATGTCAAAGACAAACCCCTAGACTTATACCTCCAGCGTCTGTTCTCGCGTTCTGCTTTTTGATACCTGCTTCCTATTTCTATGCTTTACTTCATATAATTGAGCCCTTGACAATCAAAATCCTAATGTAAACACAAAGTTAGTAAAGGTGGGGGGGGTATGTCTCTGAATCTGGTCACACACAAGACTGAAGGGTTTTGAAATTTATTTCTTTTTTATACATTTTTTATTTTAGAGTTACAATTGACATACAATATTATATTAGTTTCAGGTGTATAATATTGTGGTTAGACATTTATATACCTTATGAAGTGATCACACCAAAAATCTAGTACCTACCCTGTCTGGTATGGCTCAGTTGGTTGGATGTTGTCCTGCAAAGTGAAGAGTCACCAGTTTGATTCCTGGTCAAAGCACATCCCTGGGTTACAGGTTTGGTTCCTTGTACTGGTGCATACCAGAAGCAATCAATCAATGCCATTCTCTTATAGAGATGTTTCTCTCTCTCTTTCCCCCTTCCTTCCCCCTCTCTCTAAAAACAAATATATGTGTGTGTGTATATGTAAATATATATATATATATTTACACACATATATATATGAGTAAAATGTTTAAAAATGGTAAGTCTAGTACCCATTATTGGCATATTACAATGTTATTCTCTTTGCTATATGAAATTTATTTCTTTAGCAAAAATGTTTAAATATCATCTAGTGCAAGATTTTATTCTTCTCTAAAGGAAGCTGAAATAATTGCCAGAATGTATTTTGGAAATTTTCTCAATGCCTAGACTTTAGATAACAATTAGAACAAGTTAATTGGCTCTGCATATTCTAATCCAACTCCCGCAAGAGCTCTGGAAAGATTTAAACATGATCACAAGTACATTTTAACGAATATGGGTAATTCTCCTTATTGGTATTTAAGTGAATATGAGCTGTCAGCTGAATTCAGTGAGTTTACCATTTTTGAAAGCCAGAGATTAATAATAGCCTGCTTGGAAGAATAGGTTTATCTCTGGCCTTACCAGAAGAATAAAAACATTAAAGGCTGAATGTTGAATTCATTGTTAACAATTAAGTCCCTTGGATAATGCATGTGTGGTGGTCATGTTGTGAGTGCAAGTGGTCAATGTTCATTAGACTGAAGAATCAGCCCTGTAAGTGATGTTAGAGCTTGGCCCAAAACATCCGCAATGCACACAGCTGCCTGAAGAGGAAACAGAGGTGGGTAATGGAAATGGAGACAATTCTTTAACAGTAGCCCCCTGGCTATAATGTATAGGAGGGTCAATGATTATGAAGAACTCTGATCGCTTAGCCATCAAAAAGCATTTCCTATCAGTCCTGTAGATTCTAGCTAGCACTTGGAATAAGCAACAACAGATGATCTTCATAGGAAATCAATGACTAGCATAGGATCTAATATGAAAAGTAACATAAAACAAGACTTAATGAAAATTTATCAAGGCTGGTTTGCAGCAACACATGCCAAATTATTTTGGAGCTGTGTGACTCTGAAACCAATAGATAAGACACTGTGAATAAAGTTGACAGGGGGTCATCGCCACATTCCTCTCCCACAAATGAATGTCTGTCTTCTTTGTAGCTGTGAGACGCTGTGACACTGGAGAACAGGAATAGACTGGAACAGTTGTAGCTGTCTGTGGTCTTTGTCAGCTTTTTAAAAATCTTTAGAGGAAAAAAATTACTGTCTGGAACAGTACTGTTTGGCAAACTATGGCTTACAGATCAGATCTATCCTGGTGCCTCTTTCTCTAAATAGCTTTATTAAAACACAGCCACACTTGTCATTTTGGGGTTTATCTATGGCTGCTTTCACACTGCAAAGGCAGGAGGCAATAGAGACTAAAAGGCCAGAAAAGCCAAAAATATTCACTATCTGACCCTTTTCAGAAGTTTATTCGCCCTAGTCCAGAACCTGCAGGTCGTATTGTAATGCAGTCCCCCAGCATCCCTGCACCCACTGAAGTAAAGGCCTTAGGAAGCACCCCTAAACTAGATATTTTTGAGCAGGGGCAGAGGTGGTATAGTATCTAAGATAAGATCGTATGGCCCCCAGCCTTATAAATTGACTACAATGATTCTGACATCGAACAGAGTTCCAAAACAGAGATCCATAGTTCTTCTGTCATTGACTTTTGTGCTGTGCAGAAGACATATAGTCAATATACAATTGCACAAATAAGTATTTACTTTCTTAACAAATGGCATTTTATTTATTTATTTATTTTAACATACTGTTTTTTACCTCTATTTCTTTTCATTGTTTTTTATTTATTTTTCAAATACATTTGTCTCTGCCTACCCCCCACCACTTTCCCTTGCCCCCTCCCTCCTTCCCTCAGCTCTTCCCCTTTGGTTTTGTCCATGAGTCCTTGCTATATGTTCCTTGACTTTCCCCTTCCCTTCCTTGTCTCCGTCTCCCCTCCCTCCTTCCCTCTTGTCTCTGTTGATTTCTTTTTCTTTCAGTGTTGCTGGTCTTATTTTCCTTGCATCTTTGTATTGTTGCTTAGGTTCCACTTATAGGTGAGATCATATGGTATTTGTCTTTCGCCCCCTGGCTTATTTTGCTTAGCATAATGCTCTCGAGTTCCATCCATGCTGCCGTGAAGTTTAGTAGTTCTTTTTTTCTTTCTTCTTCGTAGTATTCCATTGTGTAAATGTACCATAATTTTTTGATCCAATCATCTACTGATGGGCATTTAGGTTGCTTCCAACACTTGGCTATTGTAAATTGTGCTGCTATGAACATTGGGGTGCATAGGTTCTTTTGTATTGGCATTTTGGACATCAAACTATACTACAAAGCCACTATACTCAAAACAACCTGGTACTGGTGCAAGAACAACTCCATAGACCAGTGGAACAGAACAGAAAGCCCAGAAATAAGGCCAGGTCCATATGGGCATCTAATATTTGACAAAGGGGGCAGAAGCATAAAATGGAGCAATATTAGCCTCTTCAACAAATGGTGTTGGGAGAGCTGGACGGCTACATGCAAAAAATTGAAATTGGATCATCAGTTGACACCATACACAAAAATAAACTCAAGATGGATAAAAGACCTAAATATAAGTCGCAACACCATAAAAGTCCTAGAGGAGAACATTGGCAGGAAACTCAGATATCCCACGCAGCAATTTTTTCACTGATATGTCTCCTAAAGCAAGGGACATAAAGGAAAGAATAAACAAGTGGGACCTCATCAAAATAAGAAGCTTTCTGCATGGCGAAAGAAAACATCAGCAAAATGAAAAGGGAGCCAACCGTATGGGAAAATATATTCGCTAATGATACATCAGATAGAGGTTTGATCTCCAAGATATATAAAGAACTCACTCGACTCCACTCCAAGACAACAAACGATCCAATCAAAAAATGGGCAAAGGACCTGGGCAGACGCTTTTCCAAGGAGGAGATACAGAGGGCCCAGAGACATGTGAAAGGATGCTCAGCATCACTAGCCATCAGAGAAATGCAGATCAAAACCACCATGAGATACCACCTCACACCGGTCAGAATGGCCATCATAAACAGATCAACAAACAACAGGTGCTGGCGAGGCTGTGGAGAAGAGGGAACCCTAGTCCACTGTCGGTGGGAATGCAGACTGGTGCAGCCACTGTGGAAAGCAGTGTGGAATTTCCTCAAAAAGCTGAAAAATGGAACTGCCTTTTGATCCAGCGATTCCCCTGCTGGGACTATACCCTAAGAATACAAATGGCATTTTAAAATGGCTCAGCGCACAAAGAGAGTTACAGCTGGGTTGAGGACAGTGAGGGTAATGATGCTTGAAGGATGAGAAGGAGGTCGGAATGGGAGTGTGTTAGAGGTCGGGGGGACCCTGAGATGGAAGGCGCTTGATAATTTCAAGGAAGAAAGATCGTGTGATGTACAATCAAAAAAAAAAAAAAAAAAAGAAAGAGAGAGAGAAATGTATTAAAAAACATAGCTAGATAGGTCTAAAAAAAAGAAACCACCACCACCACCAGAAAACAGCAGCCCTTTATAGTCTAGGGAGATGAATGTGGGCCTAAAATTTCCCTGTGGCCTTCTAAAACTTCTAAAACTTCTAAAACTAAAAACTGAAATCTAGTTGTATAAAGAAGAATCTCCCTGCCTAGTCTACTCTGTAACCTCTAAGAACACTCAAAAATAAAACTATTCACAAATTTGCTTTGGATCAAGTGGCCATTTAGCACCAGTTTTCCTCTTTCTACCTACCATAGATTACTTGCCGGAAATAGTTACTTGAGATAAATAGTTCAAAGGGTGAGTTCTTAAATGCCTTCCTAGAATCCTGTAAAGGCACAAGGGAATAAATAACCATAGTCATTATTCAAGCAACTTGTTCTTAATTGGTCTTCGCTTGCAGGCTAAGCAAAGTTTTCTGTTGTACCTGGAGGGGAAGCTTTCAAAAAGTGATGATTCTTCAGGCAATGACTTCTCTAATTAAGTAAATTATATTCCTTTGTCATTTTTCTTGCACCAGAGCCCTCCTTTTCTAGAATAAGGAGTGTGTCCTTGTTGTCTCCTTCAAGCGAGCTGGATGGGTAAGCATGAATTGAGGCTTGATAATGGGATAGTATCTTTCTCACTAAGGTATGAATAAGTGATCTAAAAATATAGAAAAACAAGCAAAATAAACACTAGTGAAATAAAGGAAAATCATAGTTCATCTTGTCTGGCTGCATAAGGAATCAGATCAGGTTGTACATATGCTGCATTGAAACATGTCTTCTATTCAGTCTTGTTTATCCCTCAACTTTCCTGAGCTTTCTTAGTCAACCTTATTCTCAAACATCTGGTTTCCCATTTGCATCTTCCCTTTTCCCAAGCTCTGAATCTCTCTCTTTTCCCCTTCCCTACTTCTCAAACCATCTATTTCTTCTATCTTCTTTTTAAAATTATAGACCTTATCATTTTCTCCCTTTATTCCATTTTTGTTGTATATCAACATGCAAAAACATGAATATACACAGTGGCTCAGATCATTCAATTCAATGACTTGTCACTTGGTCTTTGAAAAAAAGGACCATGTTTTTAAACATAGAAATATGTCATTATTTTATCGTCTCAATTTTTAGATCATAGCCATACCTGATTTTTTAAAAATATCATCTGTATGTATTGGTTTCCCAGAGCTGCTGTAACAAATTACCACAAACTGAGTGACTTAAAATAATAGACATGTATCCTCTCACAGTTCTAGAGACCAGAAGTCAAAAATCAAGGGGCCAGCTTCTCTGAAACCTGTGGAGGAGGATTCTTCCTTGCCTCTTCCTAGCTTCTCGTGGTTGTTGGCAATCCTTGACATTCTTTGATTTGTAAATGTATCACTCCAATCTCTACCTCCACTGTCATGTGGCCTTCTCCCTGTGTATCTTCATGGCATCTTCCCCCTGCACATGCAAGTCTCTGTTTCTCCACATGACAGTCTCCTCCCTCAAGTGTGTCTGTCCAAATTTCTTCTTCTCATAAGGATACCAGTCATTGGAAAAGGTCCACCCTAGTCTAGTATGACCTTATCTTAACTCATATCTGCAAAGACCCAGTTCCTAAATACAGTCACATTCACAGATGCCAGGGGTTAAGACCACCATATCTTTCGGGGACCACCTAAACCATAACATGTAAAGATCTATAGATGATTCCTTATTTTTTAAAACAGTTCCAATGTATATTATGATTCATTTCAATTTTTATTCACTCAGTATAGTTACTTAATATCAGTAAATCAGTTTTGAGCACACTTTTATCTTTCTCAAATACACTTTTTAGAAACTTCAAGATTTATTCCTTAGTTCTGGTATCTGGTATCTCAGTAAGTCAGTATATGTCCTCATTGTAACTTTCATATTTCAAATTTTGGTCTTACCTTCTCTTCACATTTATTTGAAAGATAGAAATATTCTAAATCAAATATACTTTACATTTGATTATAACAATTTCATACTCTTATTAGACCTACTTTCAATCTGATGTTATTTAGCTAACCTTCATGATTCCTTTCCCTTTTTATTGACCTTTTTTTGTTCTCCTTTTCCTCTCCTTGTGCTTTGTCCCCATTTTCACAAGTTACATTGTAATCAAGAAGTGAGCATAGGAATATGTGCAAAGATTACATTTCTCTTTCTTTTTAGGCTTGCTCTGCCTGATAAAACTTGAGAAAGGACAGCTGGATTTTGTTAGGTTCTCTTTGTTTATAAGTTATAAGAAAAATTGGTCATCAATAAGCTCATGTTGGAATGCTGTTCTAGATGCATCAGTGCTCAGAAATTTCAAATTCCTGTATTCCAGGAGCTCCTAACACCCACCAGGTGGATGAAAATAACAGATCCTATGATAATTTACATGAAACATTTTCTGAAGGCATGAAGGGGCCATGGATTGTAGATATGGAGGGAACTGAAGGGCATGTTTCATGACTGCTCCTCTCTGAAGTGATAGCTGTTCATAGCTTCTGAAACAGGTTTTCCTGCTTGAGCAAAAAGGGAAGAGCAATATAGTAGCCACCAAGGTCTGTTTTCAATACACTACACATAAGTAAGTACACATACACACTTATACATAGAGAACCACATATACACACACATACACATGCTATTTCACATGTGCGGTTCTGAGCCTAGGAAGCAGCCTGTAAGACAGGGCCCAGCTCTGGTTATCTGTCTAAATATAAACTGATGAGGTAACAAAAGAAACATAAATAAAAACAAATATTTTCAGTCTTTATATGCGGCACATATTTTCAACTATTCTTAATCCTCTGCTCTCCAGGCTCACTTGGGAAGGCAGCCAATTTTACAAATCGTAGCTACAAATCTTGTACTTTCTTTGTTTAGAGTTTAGATGATAGCTTGCTTTACTTCTTCTTTATTAATTGTTAGAATTTGGAATAATGAGCAATTGGCATTGAGGAACATCGGGAGTATTAGCTTCCAAAACCTTTACAACTGCCCCAGACATAGACACTGTGGGAGTTGTGGTCAGAGAGGGAGATTGTATACCACCACATTGCAGAATACCAACATCCTCTCCAGTCTGCTTTTTTTCCTCTTTACTCATGAGTTGATAACATTTAGCATGATTTATTTTTATTGACTTTATTGAGGTGACCCTGTTTATCAAACATGTATTAGTTTCAGGTGCACAATTTCACAACGCATCATCTGTACACTGTATTGTGTGTTCACCAACCCAGGTCAAGTCTCCTTCCATCACCATTTATCCCCCCATACTCTTCTCTTCGTGCCCCCACTCCCTGGTCAGCTTCTTGAATTCAGTGTGGAGATCAGTTCAGTTTGGCAATTCTGTAGCAAAAGCGCCAAGGGGAAGATTAACTGGAAATCTGCTCAGGCCTCCGCATGATACAATCACTTTTTTTCCTTTTTTTCAGAATCACAGTATCTTCTTGATGAAATAAGTAAAATTTAATTAAGCATTTTAAATACCTCATAAAAAGAACTAAAATTGGTCTTATTACTTGAATTTCTAGCAAGCCCTAAGGGAGAATTTGTAAATTACCATGGTTGAAGCAAATGCCTAAAATGCAAGACTTCTCGAACCATATACCTTTTGTTAGCTAAATCAAAACTCATCAGAGGAAAAAAGTGCTAATATGGTTGAAATAAATTAAAGTTATGAAAATTGTATAAGCAAGAGAACATGACTTAATGAGAGACAATGAATAAAAGACTTTCATTTGATGGATTCTAAAAGGCGTAACCTTCTTCTTAGAGATGATGAGCCTAAACAATGAACAACGAAGCCCTATTTCATGCTTCAGAGAATATAATGTGATCTGTGTATTCACAGGGAAAAGCAGAAATGCTGTCACCAACACAGAAAGAGATTTATAATTTTTAAGAAACCTTAAAGTTTATGGATGTAGAAGTATACAGGTGTGATACAGCTGCTGAAATTTCTTCTAGAAAAGGATAAATTATAAATCAATAAAAGGGCCTGAAATATCAAACTGGTAACTGTGCTATCACCTTAGAAGAATAAGTCAACATCGAACATGCCAAAATATTTCAAACTACTGATTTTTGTCATACTTCCTATGGAAATATTTAACAGAAACAGTAAAAGTTCAAACTAATTTGTTGCGTGCCTCCTCTATACTAAACCTATTGAGGGAATTTAGAGGCCACAAACAAAAGTCACTGCAATTGTTCTTAAGAAAATTACAATATGTTTAGGAGGCTTGCATTTAGATAAAGTAAGATGATGAAACACATTACCTGTTGAAATGGATGAAGTCTAGGACAAGATGTAATGAGAGCTTAGTGGATAGGGCTCCTAGATACAGTTAAAAAAGAGGTGGGATAAGTCAGACAGAGAAAGACAAACACCATAGATTTCACTTATAAGTGAAATGTAAAAACACAAAGTAAATGAATGAGCAAAACAGAAATAAACTCATAGATACAGAGAACATTTTGATGGTTGCCAGATGGAAGGGGGTTTAGGGCGATGGGTACAAAAAGGAAAGTGACTAAGATGTACCTATTGCCAGTTATAAACGCAGGAGGATGTAAAGCACAACATAGGCCCCATTGTCAATTTATATTGTAATAACTACGCATAGTGTCAGATGGGTACTAGACTTCTGGGTGTGATCACTTCACAAGTTATGCAAATGTCTAGTCACTATGTAGTACACCTGAAACTAGTGTAATATTGTATGTCAACTCTAATTAAAAAATAAAAAACAAAGAGTTGGGAGAGCTTCCAAAGGAGTGGAATAGAAGCACAGTGGGGGGCTTTTGAGAAGAAATGAATAGAAACTCACAAGTGGTATTATCATGCAAGTATATTTCTAGCCACATGGGCAGAGAAATGGATGATGATTTTCTAGAACAAGTTGAAAATTGATTGTGAGGACTGACATCAAATTTTGTTAAAAAGTGAAATATCTACTAAATTTCAAAGATGAATGAAATAGACAAAATTCAAGTAATACTGCCCAGAGAAACATATCTCCATATATATATATATGTGTGTGTATATATACGTGTGTGCATATATATATGCACACACGTATATATACACACATACATTAATATGTACTATGCCTATACATATATGTACTGTAGTATATATGTTTATGTTCATCTATGTGTGTTTATATATAATATATACTATAATAAAGTAGTAATTATTTTTGAAATCATAAACAAACATAATAAACAATTTAATGGCAAATTATAAAATGTATTTGAGGTAGAAAATTTCTAAGAATAAATAAATAAACACAACCAAATTATCTCAAAAAATTGGAACTTTGAATGGATCAATACACACAAAAAATGGAGCCCTGGTCTTTGTGGCTCAGTTGGTTGGTTGAAGTGTCATCCAGTCACAGATTGAATTCCTGGTCAGGGCACATACCTAGGTTTTGAGTTTGGTCCCCTATTCAGGCACATATCAAAGGCAGTGGATTGATGTTTCTCTCTCACATCGATGTTTCTCTCCCTCCTTTACCCTCTCTCTGAAATCATAAAATGTCTTTAGGTGAGGATAACAAATTTAAAAAATAAATAAAATAAAATAAATGGAATAGGTAGTCAAAATCTCCCTCTTAACCTCATTCTCCAATGACACCAAGTCTAGATGATATTACAGGTAAGGTTTAACAAAACTTTTCAAATGGCCCACCTGTCACCATCATAAACTTTCTAGAACATCTAGTAGAGGGAAAGTTATCCAATTCATTTTATGAGATTTATATACCAAAAATGTCAAAACTAGACAACAGTAAAAGAAAAAATTCTGGTCAATCTCACTTACAGAGTCAAAACCTTAGAAACATTAAATTGTATTAGTAAATTGATGTTAACAATGTATAAAATTTACTTATTGGTAATACAAAACAGTCTATGCACACAATTTATTAAAAGAATAAAGAACACTTATGATCATCTCAAAAGAGATAGAAATATCTTAAAATAAATTTCACTTGCAATCATCATTAAAATGAAAAAGCATTTGGAAACTAGTACAAGGAAGAAAACTTCTTATTACTTATCAAAATACTACATCAGACAACATGCTTGATGGTAACTAGAGCTTCCCCATCAACATAAGGAATAAAACAAATACACCTGATCTTATTGCTGCCCTTGTGTGCCTTTAAATGTTACTTCTTGAACATTTCCTCCTCTCTTCTTCTGACAATTCTCATAGGCTAAAATTTTACATTATATGCCCATATGTCTTTTACCTTCTCTTTAAGTTTTTGTTTGTACTGCAAAAGTACTCAGATCTATCTTTAGACACAATTTTTTCGTATGGTTTACCAATCAGTGTTCAACCCATCTATTCAGATTTTTTCTTATAACTATATTACTTATTTTATTATTTGTAGAACACATATTTGGTCTTTCTCAATTATTTTAAATTAATTAAGTAATCATTTATTTAATTTTTTCATTTAATTTTTATTTATATTTTATTGCTTTTTTCTTAAGTAAAATTTGTATTAATGCATGGCATAATGCCAAAGGTTATACATATTACAAGTATAGAGCTTAATAAGTTTTCCAAAAAGCGAAGCCTTTGAGCTTCTGGGTTAGTAAACATGTGAAGATTAAGGAGAGCGATGCGCCCCGGGGGAGTGTGGAAGCTCCCCTGCCCCTTTCCCTGCACCTGGCCGTGTGCTGTCTCTTCCATCTGGCTATGCCTAAGTTGTATCCTTTTATAATAAACTAGTAATCTAGTAAAAAAAATCTCAATGTGTGTAATCACCACACAAATCAAGAAATAAAACATCATCAGCTCCCCAGAATCTCCCTCTTACCTTCTCCCAGTCACTAAGTCCAAAAGGCAATGTTCTCACTTCTTTTGTTGCTGCTGTCATTGTTGCAATGTAGCACACCATGTTGCTCTTGTCTTTTGATCTGTATTAATTCTTCTAACAATTTGGACATGTTACTTTTCATTCAGATTGTTCTAGTGTCTCAGGGTCATGGCCTTTGAATTTTCTCACGCGTTTCATGTACTGACTCTCCAATGTGGTGATTTCTTTCCTTGGCTCATTGCAATGATAGTTTTGCCGGGGATTCCATATATCAAGGTTTGTGGGAGCATCCTGATGGTACCAACACATGATGCTTTTGCCCAACATCATAGATACCACTGCTAGAGGACGAGCTTCTTTGTTTTTTATTTTGTCTTAAAGTGCCTCAAATACATAGTCGTTACGAAGTCAAATTCTCTTCCCAAGGCCAGTATAAACCAGAGGAGTCATTTCCTCTGGGTGTCTCTTACACTCTGACTTCTGGGTGATGGGGGCAGACCTCATGCTGGTACTGGGTGTTGTTTTAGCTTCCCTTTCTCTCAAGTAGCAGCCTTTAGAACTCTTGATACATACTCTTGATTTGATCTCCCTCTTCATCTCAAGCATATGACAATATTTTTTCCAATTTTATGATAGCTGATGTATTCTAGACTCTTTAATTACATTTTTTCTACCACATCCATGGGCTTTTAAATCAGCTCAGTCTTCCATATTAACTGATAATCTATGCTAGACAATTTAAAGTCACTAAAAATGGCCAGCCAAAATTTAGCTACAGTTCTTTGGCTAGAGACTCTGAAGTCGCATAACCAGAATGGTAGTCACTATGGACCTAATACATTTCAAGCTCTAGAGGCTCAGCACGGGCTACTTTCACAGACCTATAAAAATTTTAAGAGTAATTTGTTTTACATTATTTTCCTTAAAGTAGAGACCTCCTCTCCAATTCTATAAGCATCAGGCTTCATAAAATCTAGAACTTCCCCTGGGTATGCTCTTGAAAATTTTAAGTTTTAAACAACAACAACAACAAAAAAATCCTAACTGTGCAATCAATGCTGGCAATTATAGAACTATAGAAAGTGTCCATGACAGTAGACAAGAATCTCAGATTTTGAAAATCTTTGTAAAATGGACATAGTTGATCACAAATGAGTAATATACAGTGCCATGATTCAGGAAGAATTTGTTAAGGAAAAATGCCAGAGTGAGTGGAAGTCTCTAGAGAAGTGCCAACAAAGAGGAAAACAAAATATATATGTATATGAAATAGAACATCATAATCCCAATGGTTAAGGAAAAATGCTAAAATGCTAGCTGACAGAGAGAAGGCACTCCTACTCAAATCTAATTTTAGTTCAGTCTTCTCAAGTGATGAAAATAATCTTTATAATAGAAATATATTGGATGCTCCAACCAGGTGATAAAATAATCGAAGATTTTCTAGTTAGCAAGTGAATAAACACATAACAAGACACCAAAGAGACTGCAAATGTGGTTCATATTCTGAACAATTATGAAAATGAAGGCGAGGGAGAGAAAATAGGAGATAAAGAAAACAGGAGACTAAGCAAATGTTCTGTTTTCAAAATGAAGACAGAAAAGATTAGTTATTTGAGAAAATTACAATCTGAGGAGTAAGAAACTATTCTAGCAAGATTTTGAATAATCAAAGAATCTCAATGAATTTTTTTTTAAATATATGATAATCCCTGTGATCTAGCTGAACTCAAAGCTGTACATAATGACGGGCCTGCCTCATTGATGTTTTAATTAAATTGTTAGGAGGATCTTAGGTTGTAGTCAATTCACTATATTAACGTCAATGCACATAATATATAATGGGAACTTCTTTAGTAAAAAAACCAAATGGGATGATTTTAAGAAACCTATTTATTGTTTCAATTCTGTTGACACTTGCGGGAGGTCCTGGTGAAAGGCTATGCAGCTCTGTTTTTTAGGCTTTATAATAGTGCTTTGGGATTTTATTTGTTGGTGTTTTTTGTTTTGTTTCTTTTTGAAGTTTTTCCAATTCAAATACATTGAAGGCAGAGGTGTCAAATTTTTAAATGCAGCAAGATGGAGGGAAAGCTATTTCAGAAGCAACAAGATCAACATTCTTTTATTTAGGTCAAAACCAAAGAGAGAAAAGACAATGAAAGTCTTCTCTGAGATTTCCAAGCGTATGTTACTGTGGGACACCTGCTCTATGATTCATTGATCTAAATGCAGGTTTAGCGTAAGTCAACAAAGTGATGGCACTGCGGGCCCGAACTCTACTGTAAGATTTAAGTGGGAGAAAATGCTGTAATTACAGGGAATGAATCTTGCTGCTGTAACAAGCAGAATATATCCAATGAAATGGGCATAGCCATGGCCATTCACATGAATAGGGACAATGAGAACCAGAGAATAATCATAGATAGGGTGAAAGTGTATATATATATATATATATATATATATAAAATATCAGTTAATATATCAGTATATTAACTGATAGAGTGATATATTTATATATCTATCTATATGTATCTATAGATACACATTATATACTTTCACCCTATGATTATATATATATTATATTAACTTTTACCCTGTGTATATATATATATATATATATATATATGTATGTATGTATGTATATATTTTGCCCAGTGTGTGTGTGTGTATGGAGGGGGGCCAGATGTGGATGCCACACACAGTATTTAAGGAATTATTTGAGTTGGTTACTTGGCCTGAAAAGAAGACCAAGAACAGACATGATAGAATTTTTAAACATAAAAAGGAACGCATATGGATTAGAGGGGGAAAGTCATTAGGATTCTCTGCACTGCTCCCTTTTCATAAATAATTTGCCATTATTCACTGTCCATGTCAAAGAGCAAGCCCTCTGTGAAACTCTGCCCAGCGTTTCCAGCAATATACCTTCTAAACCATTTAGGTGGAGCTCTCTGCTATGACTTCTATCACATGTGTATTAGAATTATGGGCTTATGGTGGCAGGCCTCTGCAGAGTTGACAACAGAGTCCATATTTTATTGAAAGTTTCAGCGAATCAAATTTCCATTAAACTTAAACCAGAACTTTCAAGCAATTAGAGCTCCTCAATAATAAAACGAAATGTGGTATTTTGAGATAAAGTGCCCATTTGTAAGTGTTTCTAAAGTGAAAAGCCATTTTTCCCACAGCTGCTGAGAGGGCTTTTTCACTAGGTTGGATGGGGAGCAAAGTGGAGATTGACAAGGTGACCACAAGGTTTTCTTTCAACTCTGATACTTAATGATTCCTTTTCCACATCTTTCCCTTCGGCCCTTGTTTTACTGCAGCACGTTTGGTGGCCTCTTCCTTCCCCGCTTTCCCAATATGAATAAACATTTCTTCTCTGGTTCCACAGACCTTTGGTAACTCAACCTCTGTTAGTCTTATATTGAATTATAATAAACCTCAATGAGAATCATTATTGTGAGAGAATCTACTGGTGTCGTACAAATATTAAGGAGTAGTATTAAGTATTATTTCAGGGTTATTCTACCTTTGTGGCCCTCAGTGTATGTGGGCTGGGAGTCTTCTGTATGGTTAGGGATATGTATTCAGGAGAAAGTGGCTACATCTCAAACCCAGCTTGTCTTCCTTTATCTGCATATAAGGACACTTCCTGTTCTCAACAAAAAGTAAGAGAGAAGTTTCATGTCAGTTAGTGACCTACTCTGGTAACAGATAAGATCTCACATTTCTATTCAAGATCACTTTAACCGCTCTCTTTTGCATTCAGTGAAGAAAATTGGTGGCATATCGTTTTGAGGAGTCCTGCTTCTCTATATCATCCCTAATCAAATTGTCAAGATAAGCACACGCATCCAAGAGCTAGAGACTTTGCTCTGATGTCTTTGGAGATTATCCAGACTCTTGAAGACTTACTGTACTTCAGGTCAAATGCGTGGGGACCAGAGCAAGATAAAAAGCAGGGGGGTCTTGTTCAACAATGATTAAGAAACTCAAAATGGCAGCAATGGAGCATTAGAGCAGGCATGAGGGGTTTCTGCGCATCGGGCCTTCTGCAGCTGCGCAGACAGACTGCACACCCAGGAAGCCAGCCCTGCCAACTGCCCATGGAATTACGAAGGTGTAATAGTTCTGATCCACTAAAAAACAGAAGTGCAGGCATTTTTACCAATTCTGTAAATATTTGAATTAATGCAAAGAGAAGTTTCTAAATTGACATAGACTTTAACTTCATACATAATTTAAAGTACATTTATAGATAAGAAAAATTCTGTTTTAGTTCTTTTTGAAGACAAAAATGAGTAGGGGTAGTTCTGACTTTCTGTTGTAGACCTGAACATCAGAAAGTGTTGAGTTGCTGTTAAAGAGCTCTTGTGATGCATCAGAGGCAGTTCTACCGGAGACAAGGTGATATTGTCACAGTATCTTGTTAAATTCATAAATAATTTGGAGGTAAAAATAGCCGTCTCTTAATATAAATTATTACTGTATAATAAACTCTTCTAGAGATTCCATTGGTCGTTTTTATTAATGGCAAAGAAAAAAGAAAACAAAGAAGAAAGAAGAGGAGGAGATGGAGAAGGAGGAGGAGAAGAAGCTGCTGAGGGAGACTTTGGTCTCAGGCCACACCCCTTACTTGTTATCAGATGTGAAATGCTAGAATCTGTGAAACAAATTGTTGATCTTGTCATGGCTGACTCCATCTCAGCTACAAACTGGGAATTTTCCAGAAGAGTTTTACATCACAGTAATCTCATTTGGATTAACAAAGCCAACTTTGGTGGTTTATAAACGTCTTAATACACAGGAATTCTCAAACAAGACCTTGATTTTTCTCATATTTTATAACTGATCTAATCATTCCACTATTCTACTACAATAATACTAATGATCCATGACTTAATTCCAAGGTAAATTTAGAGAAGACAAGAAACATGCCTCTTCCTGGTGAATTGTAAATTTTCACCCATTTTAAAAACATTTCCTGAATAAGCAGTCAAAGTTTAATTTAGTAGTAAAAGAAGTTGTTTAAAATGTTTTTCAAATGTTTTCTATATTATAATTATTATTCTATATAATATAGCAGGGATTAGAATTGGTATTATATATCATAAAGTACTTTCCTCCAATGCTAGCCTTATCACTCCCCGTTCCTAATATAACAGACATTATAGTGTACTCACACGCAAGCACACATCTCACTGTAAAAGAAGATTCCTCGAACACAGACTGAAGTATTATAATATTATCACTTTATGAAAGAATACAACTTGATGGCTTTACCTCTGTCATTGGTTTATGTGGAAAAAATTTCAAATAATTTTTATAAGTTTCAAAGGGGTACAATTTTCAAAACGGTTACTTGCAGAAGCTCATCTTGTTTAAAAGCCAGAAAATCTAACTCTTTAATCCATGGTGCTGCTATCCACTGAAAATAATCTTTTATGTGACACGTGACCTAACCTTATTCATACAACATCTATTGAGAAGATGCCATGTGCTAGATTCTGTAGTAAGAAGTTTTGATATTAATATAAATATCCAATGGAAGTTTCAGGTAAAAAATAAAGTTTTCCCCATTCTTTGGATGCAACAAAATTGGCTGTATCTTAATATCATAATTTCCAGCACATTCAAAAATGGCTGAAAGTCTAATACAGATATTTTGAAACATGTCAAAATTAATTGATGCCTATCCAAATATTAACATGCATAAGAAATACATTAGATGAATTTTAACAAAGTAAACAAAGCTTTGGGTAACGATATTTAATATTTTGGTAAATACACTATTTATCTTCCAGTTGCAACACAGATTTATTGGTTTGTTTATTTACAGGCCAATCTCCACCCCATACAGTCAAAAAATTAAAACACTAAGAAATGATTAGTGACATTTATTGTAGGTGGCTGGAGACTACTGTGTTCTTTAGATAAATTTCTACTTCCCTTCTAACACTTCATGTTCAATTGTGACAGCTGTTGTCTCGGAAGGTTCACACTTTTATTTCTGACATAAAACGTAAGACTTAAGCTAAAATGATTTCTGCTAACCAATTTTACACTGTTCTAACAGACTGTGTTCAAAAATATTTTTGGATTGTATTTATTGTTTGTGTCTTCAAACACTAATTAATGTATGCCGACATTGATTTATTCATTCTGGGTTTTGTTGGTATCCAGCCCTTCAGACTTTTGAAAAGTCGAGAGTTCACAGAAGACACAGGACTGGCTTCATTCTCTAGGACCAGAACACATTGTATCTGTATATCCCTGGCAGATGGGACAAATACCAAGATTCTGAGTAATATCTCAGGCAGCCCAGCTTCAGAGAAAGAGATAGCTTTTGAAAAACCTAAAATTGGCCTGTGATAGGACTTTTCCCTCAGCAAAACTAGTGAGTAAACAAAATGTCTTATCATCAGTGACCCTTCCCTTTCCCCTCTCATTTTCCCTTTTTCTTGCACCAGCCTCTCAAGGTCTTGACAGTCCTAGTGCCTTATCTGCACCCTTGTGGATCCGTTAGTATATCTGCCTGCTTTCTAGAGAGCCCCTCACTCCCTGCCTGCTACACACCTACCAGTACCTTAGCAACTCCTTTCCCTTGGAGCTCAGTATTCGTTTACATAAATGATCACAGAAATCATTGTAAGCGTAGACCCTAACCCTTCTGCTATCGCCCGAATGTTTGTCCTCCCCAAATCTGTATGTTGAAGCCCAAATCTCCAATATAATGGTATTAGGAGGTGAGGCCTTTGGGAGGTAATTAGATTAGGTCAGGAGGATACAGCCTTCGCAACAGGGTTAATGCCTTCCTAGAAAAAGCTGGAGATTTGAGATCTCTATCTTGCCCAGAGAGCACACAGTGAGACAACCATCCAGGAAGCACCCTCTCAACAGAACCCAGCCCTGCTGATACCTTGATCTCAGACTTGCAGCCTCCAGAATTGTGAGAAGAAAATGTTCAGTTGTTGAAACCACTAGCTTTTTTGTTACAACAGCCTAAGCAGACCAAGACAATTCCCATAGGACCTTCACAGTATAATTGAAGCTTCTAAAAAGTGATATATATCAGGCACCATGATAGGTCCAATGGAAGCATTTGGGAAAGAGGGGATTTGAAATGATCTCGCTCACAGGTGAAAAAGGCTGTTTTCTTCTGCGATCACCATTCTTTTTTCTTTTAAAAAAATTCTATTCTGAAAAAAATTAAAGAGAGCTAGAGAGAGAGAAAACAAAAGGAAGGAAGGATGGAAGGAAGGCAAGGCAAGGCAGGAGAGGAAAGAAAAGAACTTCCTCAAACATACTAAAACCTTTACAAATGTATATTGTAGAACTCTGGCTTCCTCAGGCCATCTCAGGTTTTTTTGACTTGGTGCTTCAGTCTAATTTTTCCTCTCTTGGACATTGCTTTACCTTAGAAACAAAATTTTTTTTTTATGATAGGATTTTTTTGGATAGCTTTTCCATATCTCATAAAAATATGAAAAAATGCTTTTCCATAGTCTTCTTCTCCTTCATAAGACTAAACCCGGGCTAAAATTATTTTATGATCCTCTAAGAAGGTTGGCTTCTATTTCCCATGGCAGCACACTGGCTGTGGCTGCCAAGGAGAGAGCTGGCAGCATGAGAAGACAAGACACTGGTGTCCACAGGGGCCCCTGTAGCAGAGCCAACACACATGCACATCTGACTTAGCCTGCCTGTCTTCATCAGCAGATGCTAGGACAGGCTGAAGCATGCCTTTTCTCATTTAACGTCTCATTCTCCTAATGACAGTTATTTGTCTGCAGTATATCTTGCTGCAGGTAGTTTGGACACATTTCCTTTTTTTCCTGGCCACACAAAAACACAGGCTTCTTACCCTGAGGCCAAATTTCTGGGCTACGTTCTGTCCCTTACACAGAGAGTGGAAATGTCCGATCGCGGGGGAGCAGTGCTGCCGCTGAGCCCAGAGCCACCTGGGTCGTGGGGAGCCTGGCCTGCCTGCGCCCACTAGCACAGAATTCCTCCCCTTGGTAGGGAGCACGACACCGTTCCTTGTGTGAAATGCTGTATTCTTTTGTTTTAACTTACATAGTCATTGATCGGTTTCTACGTTGAAATTATCAATATAAAGATACATATAACATATTATCATTGCTTCAGGGTGCTCACCATCTCATGCCTCTGCGCACAGGTCCCTGCATCCCTACTCAGACATCATCAGTTCCACGCTATAGTGAAGTGACAACTGGTATATGCTAAAGACTTCACCGAACTTCATCTGTGTTTTCTCCCACCCAAAACTACCAGAAAAATCCAAAACAACTGATTTGAGTTTTATTTAATGGACCTTCACATGGTGACTTTTAAAGAGGGCCCGAGTAACCCATAAGTTATTGAAAGTTGAGATGAACATGATAGGAAAATAGAAAACCCTCCTGGGTAGCTGTAAATATTTGTGTATCTTTTTTATGTTTATATAGCTTGGTTAGCAAAAATGTCCTGCAAAAGCATAAACCTGCATGGGTCCCTTAGTAATTTACTGTGAAAAAATATAGGCAGCACAGTTTTTTGCAACATTGTGGTCAATAGAGACTAACTGCAAAGCTAAGTGGATTTTAAACCAATGCTTAATTCCTAGAAAGCACCGAAAGTGACAGTAATAGCAATAAACCAGATTCCTCTAATTTCCTCTTAAATGTCCTTGGTAGGAAAAAAATAAATGAGATGTTAAAGAAATTGTTTAGCTCTTTCTAAATACCTCTTCACTGGTTATGCATCAAATGGTGAAGGTCTTTTGTTTTTAAGTCAGTATTGCATTGGAGTAATGTTCCATTTATTAGATATTCCCTCAACACAGTCAGCCTAACACATACGCCTACCTGATATGATTTATGAAATCAAGAAAAATTCATCCTAGAAATACTTCCTTTTATCATGCCTGAAACTGCTCAATTAGTAATTTTGTTACTTTGCTTTAGTTCACTGACCTTTCTCAACTCATTTTTATTGAAAAATCAAGAGTATTTTCAAATATCATCCAATTAAAGGACAGATTGGATTCTATCCTTGCAGGCTCCTAAGTAGCAACATTTTAAATTCTTTTCCATTCTCCTTTTAGCCTCAGAGTAACAGACCTGGGGAGATTAGAGCCCATGAGCCAGATATAACCTTTCCCTGATTTTACCCAATTGCATATATGACCCTTTGATGAAGCAGGGCCCTGTAAATCATTAAAAGAAAGTTTCCTGAGAGTTTATAAGATGGAAATATTCCATGAACATCTTTATTAATTTGCTCATATTTATCTTTGTGTGTCTACCTGATACAATAGTCATTTTTTCATCTCATATTTTTTAAGTTTTTCTTCTGTGTCTTTGTCTATGTATTTTAGAATGAATGAAAGAATTATTTTTCACTTTTTTATTTGTATTGTTCAAATACATTTGTCTCCATTTTCCTGACACCACTTGCCCCTGCCTCTCCCAATCCCACCTCCCTCCTTCAATCCCTCCCCACCTTGGCTCTGTCCATGTGTCCTTTATACATGTTCCTTGATTTGACCCTTCCGCTTCCTTTCCCCACTATCCCCTTCCCTCCTTCCCTCTCATTTCTGTTGGTTTCTTTTTTCTTTCAGTGTTGCTGGTTATATTTTCCTTGCTTGTTTGTTTTGTTGATTAAGTTCCACTTATAGCTGAGATCATATAGCTGAGATCATATTTGTCCTTCACCCCCTGGCTTATTTTATTAGCATAATGCTCTCCAGTTCCATCCATGCTGTCATGAAGGGCAGTAGCTCTTTCTTTCTTTTTTTAATTGAACAGACTCTTTTTTTATTCTTACTACAAGCATGATATTTTGGACCATTGCATATCTATCTCTTAAATGTAAGTTGTTTTCCACCTATGTGGCCCTCCTTTGTTTGTATTATTGTAACGTAAGGAACAAGCCTCCATTCCTGCTTCTTACCCTTCAGCACTATGCTATGTAAGACTCCATCCACAGAATTCTTTATCTCATAGATATCAAAAATTCAAAAATTATACAGCTTCCAAAGGTGGGTCTACCTCAACTACTCTATTTAATCCTATTAACGATTAAGGATTTGTTGATGATATTTTAGATATGACATTCTTACAGACATGGTGTCCATTTTAAATTCCTCCTTTCTCCCTTTTCTCAGTCAACCACTCTGCTTTCCTGTAGTTATAGATTTGTTTCTAGGATGTTAGAAGATGAAATCATAATATGTACTTTGTTTTTTGTGCAGGGGAGAGCCTGTTTTCATTCTCTCAGTGAAATGACTTTGAGAGTCATCCATGTTACGTATGTATCAATAGTTCATGCAACAACATGCAACAACTTTTTTATTGCCAAGTAATATTACATATTAGAATATCATCGCCTATGTATTCATTCATTTATCAATGGAAATTTTTTTTCTGCATATTATTTTGAAATTTAGGCAAATATTTAATGATCGGCTACCAAATACAGGTCACTATTTCAGATGCATAAACTGCTTCAAAATGTCTGTCAGGTAAACAATTCATGTTGTCATCTTGTCTAAGCATAACCTTTAATAAAAATTGTGCAGAGAAAGAAATGCGTGCATCAGAATGTCCTACTTCAAAATACAGAAGATGTCTATGAATGTGGTTGCAGAACAAAATTATACATGTATGAGTGGATAGTATAAGACTGCTGTCTATATAATTGGTTTCTTTAAAGCATGAGTAGGATGAGAGTGAGTCATGTGACATTCTGGGAGAAGGAGTGTAATCTAGCAAAAACTGATATATCACAACTGCTTCAACGGTAAGGCTGCCCTCCCTTTTTAAGTCCTATTAGGTATTATTACTCCAAACACAGTCACTGTAGGAATCCAGCCTTTATTTCAATGGCCTGCTTTATTTCTTTTGGAGACACTTTTTCTTAGAAAAGCGAAGACCTGTGTTTTGGCATCTAGGTAGAGCATAAAAATATTCCATCTTGACCATAGTCTGAGTCTGATATGTCTTGCTTCTGCCTTGTCCCTTCTTCTCTTCTACCTGTGTGTGCCAGATCAAGTAAGGCAAAGTTCGGTGGAAACACTCTAACAGTGATACGACAAATCTCTTGGTTCCGAGCCTCAGGAAGTTTCAGTAGACGTGCCTATTTATCAGAAGTATAACAAAACCTCTCATCTATTTACATCTCCCATAGAATCAAGACAGCTGTGTCTGTGTGTGTTTTATTTGTTTTTATTTTCCTTCCCCAGAATAGCATAGGGGAACCTAAACGCTCTAAGATAACTTGGAAGTTACAGTCTAGTGAGATGTAACAAAAAGCCATGCTCTTCTCTAAAATCTGCTGTTGGAGAAGAAACAATTATCTTTTCTCTTTCTAGGTTCTTTAGCTGCTCTAGTAATCAAATTAAATTACAGACATACTGGTGTCCCCCTAAGAATATGCCACCCAAGGTCAAATTGGACAGTTGAGGCTTATATGCCATCCTGAGCTAAGGAATAGGATGGGATCTGGGGTTTCAAAGGCAAAAACAATAATTCACAGGACAGTAAGAAGAGCAGGCATTTGCTAATTAAATGTTTGTCCTACCATACAGGACATTCACATAAAAATTGATCTCTGGTAATAGTTCTCTGTCTGGCCAGTCCCTCTAATTTTTATTTTTTATTTTTTTTATTTTTTAGGTAATTGTGGGAGAGGTCAAAGTTTTTCTTAAATTGACTGGGTCTTAATTGTCTGTAATTGAAAGCAGTACACATGCCAGAGTGGCACATATTAGGGGGAGACTTGTTCAGAATGAACCCCTTCATTGGTCTGACAGCAGAGATGAACTATTCCTCCTAATGTTAGAAGGGCCTTTAAAAATAAATTGTCCTTTACTTTCCAGCAATAATTTCCCTGTGGTAGTTATTGTGCTTTGGATAAGAAAAGACTAATTACATTTACTCATGTGGATAACATACTATTTATGCCTTATTAACTAGCATATCCTAATAAGCATTCGTAATGATTTAATATGTATCAATACAACTTTTTAAATTCTATTTAACTTCCAAACTTTTCTCTGATTATGTGCATTTAGTTTTATCTTTATTGTCTGTAACTTGCTAGTGTGGTTACCTGCTTAGAACTTTAAAAAAGTAAGAATTTTAGCCAGCATATAACAGCACACCCATACAACATCCCTCAAGAGAGTAGCAGTTCAAATGCTGCTTTCTGGCATGTTTTTCTTCTTAAAAAGAAGACACCCTTTCCATTTCACTGAGGAAATACCTATTGTTTGTTCAGCAATCTCTGGGTACAGTGGAACTACACACCTGGTGATGAGGCATTGATCTCAAGTAATGGAGCAGCCCAGTGTGCCCTGGGCTCCATCGGCTCACATCAGGAGTACTTTGTTAATTTTTAGTGAGACTTGTTCTCTTTCTTTTCTTGCTCTGCATCCTGTCAAATGGAAGAAACACAGTGTTCCCTTGATTGAGTCTGTGCTGTGGGGAATGTCCTGATCCGTAGTCATGGGAATAGTTGAAGATACAAAGAAATCAAGGCACTAAATACTGCTACTTTCACAGAAAATATCCTGTGAAGAAATGGCATTGATTATTCCTGGGGACATTTTAAGAAGCCTTAATTATGGCTCTTGGAACATCTTTCCTTTTCATTTTGTATTGTGCATGAATAGAAATGAAAGAAGCTTCAAACAGCAAGCGCTACATGAGAAACAGAAAAGACTGAATTGAATAAATGTGATTCAGCAGATGATTAACTATATTTCTATACCACAAAATATATTTATTAATCACCCAGTATGTGCAAGATGCATAATAAAATATAATCAATATATCATTTGCAATAGCCTGAATTTTCAAGTCAAGTAGAGAGGCAGGCACATACTTGTATAATTATAAAAAGGAAACTGAAAGATGCTATTATAAAATCAAAACTGTTCTATTGAACGTTGAATGCTGGATCCCCAAATAACATTCACTAAAACAACCTATTGGTAAGATAAGCCTGAGCTCCTCTACAGAGCTTTGGCAGTGGGGAAATCAAGGTTAAAATTCAACAAGAATTGAATGTTTGGTTTAAAAGGGGACTTTCAAAAAATAAATAAAGGAGGACTTTTAATGGGTTCATCCCATTAAGGGGAGATGAGGAGATGGGAGCTTGATTAGATTTGGGTACCGATTATAATGTAAGTTTAGGGTTGGTGCAAAAAGAAAGGCAGGGAATTTTGAGACAAGGGATTCGTAGAGTGTTTGGGTAAAAACTGTCCACTGATGCTTTCCATTGAACAATTTTTGGTTCTTTCAGACAATTCCTTCCAGGAAGAGGAAAGTCATGCTAATGAAGACAAGGAAATAGTAAAGTTACGTTAATGTAGGCCAAGAATCTGCAGACTATATCTGGGTGCCAAATTCAGCCCTGGGGGCAAAGCTGAGAAAGTTCTTTACATTTTTAAAGGCTTATAAGAGAAAAAATTAAAGGACATGCAACAGAGGTCCTATGTTACTTGCAAATTGTATACTATGTGACCTCTCACAGAAAAAGTTTGCCTATCCGTAATGCAAATGATAAGTAGTGTGCATGGGCAGGTGATTTCACTTTCCACCTCCAAGCATTGTGTTGGAGTACACAGTTTTGGTTTTCAACATGCAAGTTACTGCAGAGAAGGAGAGAGTCATTCCTAAAGATAATGGACAGAAATGTGGGTTTGGCCTGGGAACCCTGACATGGAGATTGGGGAGATGAAGGAGGTTAGGGTATATTAAAACAGCAAAAGGAGCAACTTATGCAAAGACACTGTGGGGCAATACAACTATTTTCTCTTTCTTCATAATCACCAACTCACTTATTCAGACCCTGATTTTTAACAAGTGATATAATAAACAGGCCAGATTAGCTTTATCCCTGCTCTGTATGAACCACTTTTGGAAGACAACAAAGAGTGGCAAGAACAGAACCATTAAAAATGTGGGTCCTCAGGGAAAACCACCCATACATATGTCACACTTAGTTAGTAGAGCCTATCATTTTTTCCCTCTTATTATTCAAACACTGAATTCCAAACAAGTCTTTTTCTTTAGGAAATTTTTGTATTGTATTTTCTTCTCATGAATAAATATAAAACTAATTAGAATTGAATAATCTAATGGTCCATTTGGAATCTATTAGAGAAGTTAGACCCACTTGATACAATGCAAATTACTAATTAATGAAGTGATGCAAGTAAATCCCTAACATCATAAGTAACAATTGGTTTTGGATTGAGAAGTAGATAATATGTAAGTTCTTCATACAGTCCAGATAAGGAGATAATGTTGTTTTATTCCACAATCTTTCTGTTCTTTGAAGCTACCACAGAGTAAGCAGAGCTGAATACTAGTACATCATGTCATATTGAATGATACTGGGTACAGACAAATGCAACAATCTCTTTTATGTCCAAGTGAGATATACATGTCCTAGAACCTTTTCATCGAAATTTCACTCCTGATTTTATCAACTTCACACTTTTTAATTAATTAAAAATTATTATTAAAAATATAAACAGATAAAGCTAATATCCAGATAAAGCCAGAAACCAGTGTTTAACCTCCAATCATAAAGGTAATATCTACAGATTCCTGAAGTAAAACTAAAGCAGAAGAAAGGTGATTTTTTTTCAACAGTGATAAGAGAAAAGCAGAAAGACAGAAAGATAAAGACAGAGACAAAGGATAGGGATGAGGATAGAATGAAAGAGAGAGAGAGAGAGAGAGAGAGAGAGAGAGAGAGCGCCTTTGTACGTACAGAATGAAGAGATTTAACCAAGACTTTAGACTTAGACTGCTCAGCATCACCAGAATGAAAGTTCAAAGCTCAAAACCTTAATGTAAATAATTATCTTGAAACTTTTAGAAAGAAGAAAATTCACAGAGGACACCATTCCGTTGATTTCCATAAAGAATATATACGAGTACATTTTTTTCTGGAAAATATTAGAGAAGAGACTGACATCTTCATTATAGCTAAGTATATCTGCTATAAACCATTAAGAATTTGATGTGCTTCATGTTACTGGAAATGAAGCACTGCATTAAAGTTTATCCTACTGATCAAATAAAGAGGATATAGCAAAATAAATGTCTTCATATGATTGAAAGCTATTGATTATAGATATCAGACAAACTAGGTCATTTGTAGGTCATTTACCTAACTAAACAAGTTACATATTTGGGTTTGATTCTATTTCTGGAATAATTGAAATAATGAGGAAAAGAGAAAGGTAATGAAAAATAACCCTGGTACACATGAAGTAGTGCTTTATATTGATATATGAAATGATCTGTTAAAAGATTACTAGAACTGACTAGAAGTTTTAGTCATGGATGGGTTAACTGACACACTTGTTTGTCCTGCATGAGTGGGAAGTATACAGGTATTATATAGCCATCAAACAACCTGCATAATGCCAAAATAAGATGTTTACTCCAAAGTATTGCCCACCATAAGTAGACTGTGCAATTTCTTTAAAAAACAGATCTCCAGTCTTCTGTTTGGGGCCAGTTTCTCCAAATGTGCATGATGGGAAGGATACAATTATTTGCCTTTGGTGTTATGAATATACATAATATTGAATGTACATAATTAGGAATGTGCATAAATGTACAATGCTGGTCTATAGCCTATTCTTTTTCTCCAGTGTTGAAAACTCCCTACTGCTCTGATGGGAAGTAGGTTTTCTCTTTCTTCTATGGTTTCCTCCTATCCATGTTTCTAGGTTCGTACTAGATTCTGCCGCTATTCTTTATAACCTAAATTTCCATATGTTTCAAAATCTCTAATCCACTATGAAATCTGTTTCATTATACCAACAGTTACAAATTCATTTCCTTTATTTTTTTATTTTTTAATTATATTTTATTGATTAAGCCCCTATTGTTGTCCCAATTTTTCCTATTTTGCTCCCCTTCCCCTAGCACCCCCTATTCCTTCAAGCAATCCCCACACCATTGTGAATGTCCATGGGTCATGTCTATAAGTTTTCTGGCTACTCCAGTTCCTATACTCTACTTTACCTCCCCATGGCTATTCTGTAACTGTGTATTTGTATTTTTTAATCCCTGCACATTTTTCCCCATTCCCCTACATCCCTCTCCCATCTGGCAACCATCAAAACCCTCTCTGTATCCATGATTCTGTCTCTGTTCTTCTTGTTTCCTTAGTTCATTTTTTAGATTCAATTTTTTTGTTTTTGTTTTTTTATCTTTAAATCATGTTTATTCTATTACAGTTGTCTCAATATTTCCCCCTTTCCCCTCCTCCACCCATCCCCCCCCACCCCCCCCCCCACAGTCAATTCCCACACTGTTGTCCATGTCCATGGATCATTCGTAATGTTCTTTTTCTAGTCCCTTCTCCTTCTTTCCACCATTGTACTCCTTCCATACCCCCTCTGGTTACTTTTGGTCTGCTCCATGTTTCCATGCCTGTGGTTTATTTTGTTTGTTAGTTTATTTTGTTGAATAGATTCCACTTATAGGTGAAATCGTATATGGTATTTGTCTTTCACCAACTAGCTTATTTCACTTAGCATAATATTCTCCAGTTCCATCCACATTGTCGCAAAAGGTAGGAGTTCCTTCTTTTTTTTAAAATGCAGATTGATTTTATTTGTTTATTTTTTAAATGTCAAAATCCATTATAAAATACTAAAAAATTTAAATCCATTATAGAGTCTCAGCAATTAAAACATGACACCAGCACAAAAATAGTCAAGTAGATCAATAAAACAAATTGAGCATTTCAGAAACAAACATATATCTAACTATGTAATATATGACTAAATTGATATTTCAAATCAATGGGAAAAATAAGGCTTATTCAACAAATAAGGTTCATGGACCACTATTACTTGAAATAAAACAAATATAGAGCCCTAGTTCATACATTATGTAAGAAATATTCAGGTGAGTTCAAAATCAATATGTAGAATCTACAGAGTTTTAGGAGAAAATACAAAATACTATTTTCCTTAACATGAAGTAAAATATTCAAACCCAAAAGCTAAAATGTAAAATATTGACAATATGACTATATTAAATATTTAAGACTATATAGTAATACACATATAAAAAAGCTAAAGGACAAGTAATAGAATAGGAAAGTATTTGCAACACATCTAAAAAAGGGTTAATAGTTTTGTTTGTTTTGTTTTTAGGGAAAAATTCTACAAACCTTTAATCAAAAAATGGATAAAGAATACCAAAAAGTCATTTAAAGCTTTCTAAAAATAATAGAAATAGGCAAGAAATATACAAAAACAGATTTAGTTTCAACAAATAATAAAGTCACCATTAAAATAATATACCATTGCCCCAACCAGATTAATAAGTATTAAAAATATTGGTAATATCAAGTATTGGTGACTGTGAAAGGAATTGAGTATTCATAGACTCCTTTTCTTCATCTTCTTAAAGCAGTCCTTTTAGCATATCTTGCAATTCTGTTTTGGTGGAAGTGTACTCTTTTAGCCTTCTTTTGTCTGGGAAACTCCTTATTACCCCTTCCATTTTAACAGAGAGACTTGCTGGGTAGAGCAGTATTGGTTGCAGGCCTTTACTTTTCATTATTTGGAATATTTCTTGCCATCCCCTTCTGGCTTGTAGTGTTTCTGTTGAGAAATCAGCTGCTAGTTGTACTGGGGTTCCCTTATATGTTACTACCTCTTTCTCCCTTGCTGCCTTTAGGATTCTCTGTTTGTCTTTGATATTTGCCATTTTAATGATGATGTGTCTTGGAGTGGGCCTCATGGGGTTCCTCTTGAATGGGACCCTCTGTACTTCCTGGACTTGTGTGACTCTTTCCTCCAATTAGGGAAGTTTTCCCTCATTATTTTTTCAAATAGGTTCTCTATCCCTTGTTCCTCTTCTTCTCCTTCTGGTACCTCTATTATACAGATATTATTATGTTTCGGGTTGTCCTGCATTTCCCTCAATGCCTCTTCATTCTTTTTGAGTCTTTTTTCATTTTCTTGCTCTTTCTGGGAGCTTTTTTCTACCTTATCCGCCATCTCGCTGATTCGTTCCTCTGCTTCATCTAGCCTGCTTTTGATTCCTTCTACTGTGTTCCTCAATTCAAAAATTGCAGTCTTCATTTACTCTTGCCTCTTTGATAGTTTCTGTCCTTAATGCTGATGTAGTTTGCAGTAAATTCCTCACAGTTTCCCTTTAGTTTTTTGTAATTTTCTCTGAGCTCACCGAGCTCATTGAATTTCCTTAGAACCGTTGTTTGGAACTCAATATCTGATAGTTTACTTGCCTCTATTTCATTTAGTTCTCTTTCTGGGGATTCCTCCTTTCCCTTTTACTGGGGGTTGTTTCTTTGTCTTCCCATTATTTGTGAGACTCTTCTTTATTGCTTCTGCTCCTTAAATTGATCTGTCTTGATTTCCTGACTTTGTGGTGTGAACTTCTATGGTAGGAGACTGCTGTTTTTTCTTTCTGGATCTGCCCCTGATGATGTCAGATGTTGACCCTGTGTGACCTTAGTCAGTCTGTTCAAGACTTCCAGGAATCTACTCTCTGTGGCTGTCTCCTGCAGCTGTTATCTAGTCACTCTGCACTCAGCAGGCCGGTTTAGATGGCTCAGGGCAGGGCAGAGTCCCTCCTGGGGGCAGGGTTATTGGATTCTCTCACACTGCTGCCACTCAAAGGAGTGGTCTACCTGAGCCAGATGGCTGTTGCCGTATGGAGGATGAGTCAGCACCGGGATCCCACCGGCCACTCTCTCAGTTCTTTCCACAAAGCCTCCATCTCCAGTCTCTCATCAAGTGTCCCCAGGCCGTTATGCACCCCCTCTAGCCAGGGATCTACTATCTGTGGCTGCCACTCTGTACTCAGCAGTTAGGCTTTAGCAGTACTAGGCCAGGGCCCAGTATCTTCTGGGGGTGGGGCTATTGTGCCCTCAAACACTGCTGTTGCTCAGGGGATTGGTCTTCCTGAACAAGATGGCTGCTGCTGTGTGGGGGATGAGTCAGCACTGGGCTCCCGCTGGCTACTCTCCCAGTTCTCCCTCCAAAACCTCTGTCCCCAGTCTCTCTCCAGGTGTCTCCAGCCCACTCTGCACCCACCTTTGCTGGAGACCAGGGTAAGTGGCTGCAAATAAAAATTATGTGTTGGCCCTTTAAATGGCTCTTTGCATTCCCAGCTGCCTTTCTCTGGCAGAGAGCAACCCTGCCGCTTTCCACAGCTGGCTGTTATCTGTGTACTTTTTGGACTTTGGTGCTGTAGGCTGGAGATTCCCACTTATGGTTTAGAACCCTCTCTTCTCCGGGGGATCCAACTGGTTGTTTCAATATCCTTCCAGTGTTGCTGCCCGTGGGTGTCCCACCCACCTTCTCGAGTCTCCATTGCACTCCTTACCAGTTAGATTGCACTAAAGCTGATTCTTCTGTCTGTCAGAGGATATAAGGCTCCTCTCTTTCTATTGTTCAGTGATTTGTTCCAGGTGATTTCTCCACAGTTTAGATGTAATTCCAGATTGGTCCTGGGAGGAAGTCAGTGTGACTTCTACTCACTCCTCCACCATCTCAATTCTCCAGATTCAATTTTTGATAGATATGTATCTATCATTATTTTAATGTTCATATTTTTCATCTTTTTCTTAAATAAGTCCCTTTAACATTTCATATAATAATGGTTTGATGATGATGAACACCTTTAGTTGTTCTTGTCTGGGAAGCTCTTTATTTGCCCTTTGATTCTAAATAATGTCTTCGCTGAGTAGAGCAATCTTGGCTGTAGGTCTCTGCTTTTCATGACTTTGAATTTTTTTTTTTGCCAAACCCTTCTAGCCTGCAAAGTTTATTTTGAGAAATCAGCTGATAGCCTTATCAGAATTTCCCTATAGGTAACTAACTGCTTTTCTCTTGCTGCTTTTAAGATTCTTTTTTTATCTTTAACCTTTGGCATTTTAATTAATACATGTCCTGGAGAGGGCCTCTTTACATCCACTTTGCTTGGGATTCTCTGTGCTTCCTGGACTTGCATGTCTATTTCCTTCACCAAATTAAAGAAATTTTCTTTCATTATTTTTTTAAATAGAGTTCCAATTTCTTGCTCTTTTTCTTCTCCCTCTGGCATCCTTATAATGTGAATATTGGAATGCTTGAAGTTGTCCTAGAGGCTGCTTACACTATCCTCATTGTTTTTGGATTCTTTTTTCTTCTTTTTTTCCAGATTGGTTGTTTTTTGCTTTTTTATGTTCCAAATCATTGATTTAATTATTGACTTCATCCAATCTACTGTTGTTTCCCCATAAATTGCTCTTTATTTCAATGAGTGAATCCTTCATTTCTGACTGGATGTTATTCATGCTGCTGAGGTCCTCACTAAATTCCTTGAGCATCCTTGTAACCAGTGTTTTGAGCTCTGCATCTGATAGACTGCTTATCTCCCTTTAGTTCTTTTCCTGGAGTTTTGATCTGTTCTTTCATTTTGGCTCTGTTTCCCTGTCTCCTCTTTTTTGGCATCCTCTCTGTGTTTGTTTCTATGTGTCACTTAGAAATGCTATGGCTCCCTGTCTTGGAAATGTGTCCTAATGTAGTATGTGTGTCCTGCAGGGTCCAATGGCACAGCCTCCTCTATCACTCCTCTTTGAGTACCAAGTTGGGTACTCAAAGCATGCCCTTCATTTGGGCTGAGTACACTCTGCTCTTGTAGTTGAGCCTTGCTTTCTGTTGGCTGGTCAATGGGTAGGATTTTTCCAGGCCAGTAAGATACAAGGACTGGCTGTGACCACTGATCATCAACCTCTGCCTTCCGTGGAGAAGCAGCTGTGCAGGGATAAGGTGGTGTTGCTCCATTGTGGTCTATAGCTATGGGGTTTCCTGGGTGGTGCAGGTCAAAGTCAGCCCCAACCTGTGTTTTGCCAAGGGCTACCCTGCCTGAGCTATAGAGAAATATGAGATGGCTGCTACTTGTGCTGAGCTTGGAGATCCTGGGTGAAGCCAAGCTGTGAATCTAAGCTGGCTGTTGCTAGTGCCGAGCCTGGGACCACTTGGCCAGAGGTATGGCGACTGCGGGTTTACTGAGGTTGGCTATTGCTTGTTTGAGAGGATTTAGGAACTTGTGAAGCATGAGCCAAGACCAGCCATTCATACATAGAATTCCCTGTTAACAGACTGGGTGGTCTGATAAGTTACATGGGATGGAGGCTCAGGGGACCACCAGGGCATAGCAGACTTTGTTAGTCAGATTGATGGAGTCTCAGATATGGCACCTGCATGCTAGCTCTGTGGCTCTGTGTTTGGAGGGTTCAGAGAAGAGACGATGGCTTCTGCCTGCCTTTCTGTCTGGGAGAAAGCTGTTCCCTAGCTCTTACCTTGATGCCAGACATGTCAATTTCTCCCTGAATGCCATTGGTGCCTTTCAAGCTGCTACCCCAGTACTAGAACTCAGAATGAGTGTCTGATTAAATCTACATATGGCTTCTTTAAGAAGAACTACATGGGATTCCAGCAGTTTTTTCCACAGACTCAGTCCCTACTGGTTTTTACAGCCAGAAGTAATGGGGACTTATCTTTCAAGCATGGGAACCCTGGGCTTGAGGGGCCAGGTGTAGGGCTGGGACTCCTTATTCTTTAAATATCCCTCCCAAATTTTTATCCACCACGCATGGGTAAGGGACCAGCCTATTTCATGTCTCCGCCCCTCCTACTAGTCTGGATGGATGTTGTTTCTTTACTTTTGTAGTTGCCAGACTTCCAATCAACTGAATTTCTAACAGTTCTGATGGTTGTTTTGATTTAGTTGTTATTTTGATGTGGTTAGGCAAGAAGGTGAGCTGCGTTTACCTATGCTGCTACCTGACCAGAAGTCTCATGTCCTTTTATACAGCTTCACTGTCATTTCATGAAATTTAAGGTGAAAGTGGGGTAAATGTACTTAGCCCCTTTAAATGGTAGTATTATACAACTAACACACTGCTTTAACAATTTGCCAAGGTTGCAGTAAGAAAGGATTGTCACCACCATGCTGAAAGGAGGACAAATTTCCTAATTTCCTGCCTGAGATTTACCCACCTTTTTGTCAACAGAAAACATAAGTTGTGGCACTGGTAATAGCTGTCTGTGTAAATATGCATGTATGTATCTCACCACACTTGAGTTGAATCCATAGGTATACGGAACATGTCCTCTCAGTCTTTGATTTGATAGCAACTGCTCCCCAAATATTTGTTCAAGTAGTTAGCCAATGTGCATACTTAACAGGCTGAAAAAGCCATTTAGTGATCAAAACTTATTTTCTGGTGTCACATAAGAAATGAATCCCACTTAATGAACATACTATATAATTAGTACAATAGTATCTATCCACTTAAGTTTTTGCTTGCTTTAAAAATGGTTTCTTTTAGCATTATCTTACTTTATTCAAACCTGGTTCTAATTTTCCAGGCCAAAGAAAATAAATTTTAAGTATTACAATTATAAATGGAGCAGTGTTAATTATAAACAAAAAAAAAATTATAATTTTTTGAACAGAGGAATTTGTATTCTCATTACAAAGGGGTTCAAAGCAGTTTAGAAACCATTATAAACTGACTGCATGTCTGATCTTTGGTTTAATAGATGTCTTCATTCATTCTTCTGTTTTCATATTGGTCTTGTACATTCATGAGACAACTTTCTAAGTTTGAGATGCAGACTATCCGGTGTTAATAATAATAATAAAAAAAGTCTGTACATTTCTCTTCAGTACTAGTGTTGATTACTGTACATAAATTCAAATCTTACAGGCTGCTAGGAGGTAAAGTCAATGAGTATTTGGGGTTACTATAAAAAATAAATGAATCTCTAAAAATAAATATTTTATTTTCTCCATAGTACTACTTTAGGGAAAAGCAATAGTCTGTTTATTCATTCAAACTCACTGTCAGAGTGGGGAGAAGTGGGTCAATGGTTAGAGAGCAGAAACCTTGTATGTGTTATTGTGCAAAATTTACTGTGAAATATTACAGATATACTGGAAGGAATAAGCAATACTAATGTAAATACTTATATATTCATCATTTAGTTTTAAAATAAAACATTACAAACGTTTTTTGAGACTTCTGAGTGTTCTACCTTCCCTCCTCACCCACCTACTCCCAAATGTATTCTTTATATCGGTTTTGGTTGTAACTAATTCCTTGCATTTCTGTATATATTTACTATATAACTAGTTATCTTTAAATAATGTATATAATTGTCTTTTATATTGTAAAATTTATACACGTGGTGCTGTATGTACCCTTTTGCCAACTTTTTTGTCTAATGACATCAATTGTTTAAAGTATATTGATACTCTTTATAGTTTAGTATGTGGTCAGGTTTCTCAAATGTTCAATGAGTGTTTTTTTAAAAATGTGTACCTTTTAATTACTGGATATGTTTTATATGTGTCTATTAAGCAGGCTTATTATGTTTTTCAAATATTGTTTCTTATTTTTACCTGCTTATATTATCACTTACAAAAACAGGTTAACTTAAAATCTTTCCCTCTGATAATGGATTTGTAAATTTCTTTTTGTGATCTGTGATTTGCTTTACGTATTGAGGGGGAGCAGAATATGTACCCAGAATATATCACTTTGGCATACTGACTATTTTGAATTAAAGTTACTTAAGTAACAGCCAGTGCAAGAACACTGTGACCCTTCTGTGTCCTACTGAAGGCAGGAAATTAATCTCCTGTGTGAAAGGTACCTTCCCAGTAACAGGAGGCAGAGATACTCTGATCACCAGAGATAGGGAATCTTGAGCTGAAAGAGCTGTATAAACGAACCTTGTTCCTTCCTCACTAATTTACTACCCCAAACCCAAATTTGTCTTTTCAACACTTAACAAATTTATTGTGTGTGTGGGTTTGTTTTGTTTTGTTTTGTTTTGTTTTTGTCTAAAGGTATAAAGACTGCTGTTTTGGTCACTTCTTTGAGTCTCATGTTTCTATGAGCTCCTGTACATAAAGAATAATTTTTTTTCTTATTAATCTGTCTTATGTCAATTTAATTACTAGACCAGCCAAATAACCTAGATAGGAAGAAGGAAAAAGTTTTCCTCCCCTACTGTTTGTTGAAGCAATATGGTACATAGAATTTGGGATTTTAACATAATATAATGTCTGGTGAACTAAAACATTAGTTTTAATGTAAAATATATATTAATATAGGTCTAGAAGTTCCCTTTTGCCTAATATTTGCTTGAAATAATTTTTCCATTATTTAACTTTCAATATTTTATGTTCTTGTCTCTTAGATATATGTCTTATATCTGTGTTTTATATCCATTCTAATATCAGTTATTTATTTCACATTTTTACCTATGTACATGGTTATTTTGATTTATGATAAATTTTGATTATTTTACATCAATGGTCTTTTGTCCTTCTTTCCTGTCTTCTTTAGAGGTACTCAGTTGTTTTTCATTACATTTACATATATATTTTTTCTATGTCTTTAGAATATATGTCTTCTTTCTTTCCTTCCTTGCTTCCTTCCTTCCTTTATTCTTCCCTTCTTCTTCCCTTCCTTCCGTGCCTTATATGAAGGGAAAACTGCTATATAATTACAAGCTATTGCCATATGGAAATCTGTTAGCAGAGTTTCTTGCCTTGTGTATATTTTGTTAACTTTTCATTTTTAAATAATTATGAACTTCAAGGAATTTGCAAAAATGTACAGGGAGGGGTCTTGAGCCCCCTTTACTCAGCCTCACACAATAGTAACATCTTGCTTTACTACAGTACATTTTTATCAGAACCAAGAAGTCAATGTTGGTATAATCCACAGAGTTTATTCAGATTTCACCATTTTACAAGCACTCATTTGAACATATCTGTAGCTTTGCATAACTACCACATTCAAGGTGAAGAATTGTTTCATTTCCATTGGGCTCCTTTGTGCTACCCCTTGATTTGTATTTTTTGAGAGAACCATTTATACATGTATCTGGATTTTATATAAAATATCACTTTTTTCCTGTGCTCAAAAATAATTCAAAATATATAACCTACTATCTCATCCAACACTATGCAGGCCTAGAAAAACATGTCTATTGCCTGAAATCAGTCTAAAACTGTCTGCAATTTAGTATACCCTACAGCTCAGGTAAATAAAACTGTGTATATAATAATATAGTATATGTCTTCATCTAGTATTTTATATTTGTTTATCTGATGAGGTAGATTTGCATTCTACATTCATGCCTTACTATTCAATCTTTTTAAAGAAAAGCGTGAGCTTGCTTATTCCTAAGACTTTATCAAATTTCTATGTAGAATGTTTAAACACAAAAAGGCAGGGGTCATTCTTCTTCTTCCAATGATCAGAACATGCCATTCATATTCCCTTTCCTCAGGCTCCAGACTCTTGTCAATGTGTCAATGTTTATGAATTTCAACTGTGATTTCCCCATTAAGAATGAGCAATAATAATATTTATCATTCCAATTAGAGTCAGCACAACCCCAAGACTGAAAGTCCACCCTGAGCCTGGTACATTTATTAACTTGTGACCCCACATTAACCATGCTTCCTGGGAAAACAACATTGTGTTTACTCTTCTAGCTCTCAGTCTCTGAAGAACCATCATTATACTTTGTGAAGAGATCTCACTTCACATTCCTAAGGTAATAATAACAATAATGATCAAAATTGTGTTCTGGGCCTTCGTGAATGCGTGGAACTCTGCAGCACACTTAACGAGGAGAATTCCATGGCATCTTCCCTGCAGCCCTTTGGGGTCAGCAATGTTAGTAGCCCTGCATCACCTATGAGAAAATGGAGGCTCTGGAGGTGAGTGTGCCTGGTGAAAGGTCATACAGAGAGGAGCTGAATTTTAAGTGAGATGTGAATATAAATAGCCTCACACCCTATTATTTTTGTGAGAACTACATAGTTTTTAGACCTCATATATTCAAAATGAGAAAAGTGATGGCATAAATGATAAAGTAGCAAAATTGAGACCACATTGAGTCTCCGAGATGAAGACCACACGTTCTATTCTGATCAAACTCATGCAGTTTTTTTCCCCATTAAATAATAACAAAACTCTAAAGACCAAATGGTCTTTGAAGTGGGACTATTTGGAAAGATGTACTAACATTTAAATATTCATTATTTTATTTTTTTTAATTCAAGTCAAAATGTAGAGACTGGTCAGTGTCTAAATACAGGGACATAAAAAATTTAGTATTGTTACAATACCATCTCATTGGACTAGACAAAAGCTGATAGAGATGAGCACTGTAGTCCTTTAAAAGACTAAGTCAGAGGAATTAAACTGATTTATATTTAACAGTAAATTTTAAAAAGCAAATTTTATATTATATAGAATTAAGGTGTGAAGAAGGAACAGTTAATTAACAGCATGATGGTTGACCAACAGATTCTTTCATGAGATCACAGAAGGGGATAGGCTCATTGTGAAGTGCCTATTGGAGTCCATTTTTAAAGATGTGGTTTTGAAAGGCAGTTTTCTTACTAGAACCATTCGTTGTTACTGCTGGTCACGTAAGAAGAATGGAGTGTCTGACAATGATGGACAGAGCAGCAGCCTTGCTGCTGGAAATTAATTTCAAGTTCTCTCCTAGAGAACTGCTATCTTCTGCTACTGCACAGAAATTTGATTGTAGTAATAATGTGCGTCCAGCTCCATAAGAGACACAGTGCAAGGCAAAAGCCTAGAATCTGCCCCCCCCAAAAAAACAAAAACATTGGAAAAATATAACCCAAGAGGAATGTTTTAGGAAAATGTCTAAATTTTAATGATCTGGGTATTTAATGGATATTCTGTGGCCATACTTCAAATTGAAATAGCCAACTTTAAACCACATACAATATGTGATGTAGGAATATATATTCTACATTAAGAAATGTTTCATGTGTTCTTAATTAATACCAAGATTAAGACTAATACTAATCATAACAGATCAAATATTCATTGAGATAGGCCTAATAATAATAAATAAAGATAATAATAGAAAGAGCTTATAATTATTGAGCTTTTGGATAGGCTAAGTATTATGCCCAATCATTTATCTATTATGCCAGATGTATTAGATCATTTGATCTTCATAATAACATTGTACATATTGTTATCATCTTAGTTTTGCAAGTGAGGTAGGAAAGTCTTTTAAAGGTTGAATAAATTGCCCAAAGCAATTTTACTTCTGAGTCTATACATTTAATCACTATATCTCTCTCAGTCTGTGTCACGAGTTCACTAACAGTGGAAGATAGTCAACAAATGATAATAACAGACACTTACTTAGTACTTATATGTGTATGTGCAAGGCATTCTTCAAGATATATGTGTGTGTGCATGTGTCTTAAAGAAGACATACACATATACACACATCTATATATATTTTCTATGCATATATATAGTCAATATAATTACATATAATTTTAGTGTATAATTATAGATACATATATAAAATAAATATATATTCATTTGATTCTACTACCTTATGGGATAATAATAATAATAATTGGTAATAATAAAAGGTAGTTGTTATTATTAATAACTGCATGCTGATGATGTGAAAATGGAAGCACTGGAAGGCTGGGTCACGTGGCCAGGGTGGCCCAAGGACCATCTGCCAGGCGGGGACCAGCTGTGCCCCATGCTGCACTCACCCACAGCGCTCTACCACCTACACTATTGTCAAGGATCAAAGAGCAGAATAAGATTGAGTCCAAGGGAACAATGTTTTATGAGAGATTTTCAAATCAGGCTGTTTATTGTCCCGGGTTTTCACACACTTTTTCACTGCCTTCTCCACATTTACAGGGAGACATCAGTTATCAGGTACTGTGGTCTGAATGTCTGTGTCCGCACAAAGTTCATGTTGAAATCCTAATGTCCAGTGTAATTGTATTAGAAAGCGGGACCTTAGGGAAGTCCGTAGGTTTTGAAAGTGGCGCCCCCATGACTGGAATGAGCGCCTTTGTAAAGCAGACTGCAGATAGCTCTCTAGCCCCTTCTACAATGTACAGACACAGGAAGGGGGTGCAGGCTATGAACCAGGAAGAAGACTGTCACCGGAATGCAACCCCGCTGGCACTTTGATACTGGACTGAAGCAGCTTAGACAAAGACGTTAGGTAGGCAGGAAAAAAAACTCATGCAACCCACAGGATATCAACCCTCCTCCAAGATCCATGAAACTTAGCGAGGCACATTGGACAGAAAGTGAGCAGTGGTGCCCTCCGGAGGAAGAGCTCTGCATCACAACCTTACACGACTGCTGGATTTTTCTAGTTTATGTAGGCATTTGGGGAGGATAATGCAGAGTAATTTAAAAAAATAAGAATTAACATATATTTATAGAATACATATGTATATGTGTATATGTATATATGTTGTGTGTGTATGTGTGTGTGTGTGTAATGTGTATATGTACATCCATTCCTAGCATACACACTTTTGGTTTTGGGGAAAAATTTTTTTAGAAAATCATTCCAAGCGCTGGCCGCCATGGTCCGGTCATTTGGAGCATCATATTGTAACCAAAAGCTTGAGGATTTAATTCCCAGTCAGAGCACATACCTAGGTTGCAGGTTTGATCCCCAGCGTCAGCGCATATGAGAGGCAACCAATCAATGTGTTTCACATCAATGTTTCCCTCTCTCCCCTCCTTTCTCTCAAAACAATGAAAAAAAAATGTCCTTGGGTGAGGACAAAACAAAACAAAACAAAACATTCAAAATAAAACAAAACATTCCAGCACTTCTAGAAAAAGAAAATGTCTGGGATTATATCTCTATAAAAAATATTGCATTGCCAATATTTTTGATATGTTACTTCTTAATTTTTTGTAGAAAAACTATGATAGATTGAGGAGCTTAGGAAATATACTACTGTTTGAGATATTCAGAAGATTACCCATTTAAGAATGACAATAATTGTGGATTAATATCAGCACCCAGCTTTTATTTGCTAGGCCAGGTGAGTGTAACCAATGTAGTGTTCATGACTAAACTAGCTCACGTGGAAGTACTATATTTTACCTATGTGGCACCATGAGCTTTGTCATTGGTATACAAATAGACTTTTAAAAAAGGAGAGGGGCATGAGGAAGCCCAACTGTTGCATTGTTGTATCTGGTAGTAGTTGCTGAGAAAAGTTAAATGATTAAGAGCAAGGAAACTGTCCTCACTCCACCACTAATCTGCTCTGTAGACTTGTGTTTATGTAATTTATTTATGACTCAGCTTCTTTGTTTGAGATAGAAATAATAGTTTCTACATCATAGAGTTGTTCCAAGGATTAAATCAGTATCTGTAAAGCCCTCAAAACATTGACACATAAAGGGCAATATCTATCTCCCCTCCCCCGCCAACTGCAGCTCTTCCTTGATATCTAAGAGCATAGAGTATGTTAGCAATGCTTCTCTGGAGAGTAGGGGTTTGATCAAGGGCATTTTTCTTGTAGTACTGATGAGTGGGTAATTTATGAATCCTCAGAGCTTCATCTGCAAAGCTCTAGCGGGGATTGGCCTGTTTCTTCCAAGGAATGATGAGGACCTGAGTGGATGTTTTTGTACTGGTTTGTTTTTAGGCACCATATCTAATACTTTCCTGAAGCAAAACTTCCCTAGAAAAGTGACAAGCTAGGTACATTTTGTTTTCAGGATGGACAGCCACAACCTGCACCCGCCTCACTCCTGCTTGCCCTGTCTTCCTGAGGCTGCAATATGAGCAGCTATTTAGGGCTGCCCAACACCAGCCTCCAAACCCCATCACCTGAATCTGTTCTCCTGAGTGCATGACAAGTGTGTTACTTCATCCTAAACCTCACTGAGGTGTATTTTTCCTTAGAATCCTATATTTGATGGTTGAGGAAACTGTAATTTGTTTATATGATAAAGACTGCCATTGCCCTTGTATGGCACAGTTGGTTGGAGTGTTGTCCTGTAGATCAAAAGGTCACAGGTTCAATTCCTGGTCAAGGCACAGAACCAGGTTGTAGTTCAATCCCTGGTTGGGATGCAGAAGAGAAGACCACCAACTGATGTTTCTCTCCTTCTCTCTCCTTCTCCTCCCTCCAAAAAAAGCAATGAAACAATATCCCTGGGTGAGGATTAAAAAAAATAAAAAGACTGCCATCAATTTAGTATGTAAGTATTTATATTTTCTCAAAATGCTCCTAGAGCCACCACTTTTGCCAAGAGAATAAGTGTCTAAATGATTATTCTAGAAACAAAGGATTGAATTAACATCAATTCAGGGGAGCCCAGAAGTGGGAAGTGAGTAAGTGGTTTTCCTCAAACCACACTACCTGAGTCTTAAAACAATTAAGAATTTTGTCAAAGGCACACAGCTAATAAATTGGGGAGCCGGTAATCTAATCTAAACTGTTGGAGTCAAAGACTCTTATATGTAAGAATAGCATTGGTTCTGCTATTTCCTTCATTGGGAGAGAGTGTTTTCAAACTATACCTAATTCTGTTATTCAGGCCATGTCCTTTACGTATAGAACCCTAATACAGAGGGTGAATTGAATTACATCACCATGCAGCACAATTGCTTCAGACCTTTCTGGGGAAAGAGGCAATTTTCTATCAAGCTGTATATTATAATTATTTTAGTGTCCAAACGGCATGTGTACATATTGTCATATTTAGTTTTTATGTGCTTCACTTCCCAAACATGAAGAAATAATACTGTGTCGAAGAGGCCCTTCTGAGCTGCCTTGCTCTGTCCCTTGCACGCTGACCCTGGGTCTCCAGCTTCCCCCAACCAGGCTTGCACACTTTTCCTTTCTCTCCCCTGTTGTTCAACACCCAGTTCTCCAAGGCTTACCTTTATGCAGACTTCTCTGCCTCCTTCATCCAGAAACAAACAGAAAACCTCTCTCTTCTTTAAACTCCCAAAGTCAGCTCACTGTTCCTCTCTGACAATATCATGTGCAATAGTCAGCCAGGACTGCTCTAACAAAAAAAAAAAAAAAAAAAAAAAAAAAAACCCAGCCTTTGGGGCTAAAACAGCAGAAATTTATTTTCTCAGAGTTCTGCAGGCAAGAATTCCAAGATCAAGGTGCTGACAGAATTGGTATCTCCTGGGACCTTTCTTGCTGTGCCCTCACATGACCTTTATTCCATGTGCAGGTACTCCTGGTGTCTCTTCTTCCCATAAGGACGCCAGTCCTCCTGCATTAGGATCCCACCATCATGACCCCCTGTAACCCCAATCACTTCCTTAAAGGCCCTGGCTCGGTATACAGTCACATTGGGAGTTAAAGCTTCAAAAATATGAATTTTGGGGATGCATAGTTTAACCTATGACAACATTTGACTTTATATACAGAATCATAGCTGTTGCAGCACCAGTTTAAGTCACAGCTAGCCTGAGAACCTTGTAAAGAGAGTCTATTCAGTTCGTCTCTGTAACTCCTGCAACATTTGGAACAATTCTCTCTAAATAATACTAATAAGCTACCATTCACTGAACATATTGTATTTACACTATTAGGCATATCACATACATATTATCCAAATTCAGCAATAACATTTTGAGGTAAAGAATATTCCCTCTACATTGGAAATGATGTAACTGAAATCTGGATAGATCAAGCATTTTGGCAAAGCTGTCATGATTGGTAAAGGACAGAACTAAAACAAACCTGCGTGGAATTGAATGCAAACCTCAGGCTTTTTTCCCTCCAAATCTGCCTCTCGTGACATTTGTTGAACAAATGAATGTCACTAGGGTAGGCCATTGGAGGTGCCATTTTCTTTTTCTCATTTCCTATAAGCAGGAGCATTGAGGGGATTTTTAATCACTTTTGTTTGGGCAGGCAGAGAGAAAGAGATAGAAATTTTAAAAATTTAAGTATAGAAGAAGCAAAAGAAACACCTTCTTTCCAGACTTGTCCAGGAAGCAATATTGAAGTGAATAATAAAGGTGAGCGAGGTGAGGAAGGTATAAAGAATGTGCCTGACATTATAATGGCAGCATATTTCAACCCAGAATAAAATGGAAAACACACAACACTGGTAGGATTTAACACGCATCCAGCTTTATGCATAGCATCAAACAACAGACAATGGGACGTTTGCCTGCTCCACAGCATCCCTCATTCTCCATCCACAGTGCCTGAAGTTACCACGTTGTTGTGACTCCAGTGGTCTAAGATTTTAGAAAATACCAGTCCCAGTAGCAGCCTAATCCCCATTAAACTGTATAAATCTAACCTGTAGGGTAATGAGTTAATGCATCAATGTACTAACATATCACAATGAATGCAAGTTACAGTATAAACATCCGTTTACAAAACAACATGGCAGGGAATTGTGCATCATGACAAAGCAAGTATATGTCATAGTTCACAGAGTTAGATGTCTGGGCAAAACATGAAGTGTTGGGAGGCAAGGGAAAGGCATACATACACCATAGGGTGTTTGGAAGTGGGTAGGAAAGGGGAGAAAAGGAAAAGAACCTGGAAGGATGACCGAGAGGAAGACAATTAATTAAAAGGTGAAAAGTTACTAAAAAACCACTTGATAATTTCCTGCAACAATAGATCCCTAAAACACTGGGTTAGATGATGGTCAAGGATAAATAAGTAGCATGTAGTTACTTTTTATCTTTGCCATTTACACTCAAGGATGTGATCTGTACAGCCTTTTTCAATACAAAAGCGGAACTGCAATGAGAATTGATGCTTTCACTTTTTCATGTGTTAATTTCCTATTTGGTTGATATGTCCAAAGACTCTTACCTGTCTTTCCCCAAACTGTCTGGATAATTGCTTCAATTCTCTATTTTGCTTTCACTGTGAGAGCCTAGCCTATTCAAGGCCTTTTTCTGTCAACTCACACTCACTTGGTTTAAAAAGGAGCTGCTATAGAAGCAGGAGGTCAAAGGGGAAGTTAGTCCTGACAATTCAGAGTACCCAAGTTTCTGACTCAGTTAGTTGAGGTTTGTAAAAGGAAGAGGAAAAAAATCGCAGAGACCTTGTTCTTTTTAACAGTTTTATAGCATAAATAATTAACCACAGGTCAAAGTCAGCTGCAACTGGCTCCCTCTTTCTACCCACACCTTCCTTTTCAATGAATTGTGTCATATACAACTGAATCAGAGAGTGGGACATTTTTTTATAGATGACATATTTTCTAATATCCTCATGGTTAATCCTCTTCATGACTGTGCAGTGGCTTGATGACAATATATATCCTGTTGTCTTTCCAAATGCAGGACAGTAAGTTTAGAGGGTGACGTAAGGTTATGCAACAAATTAGAAGACCAAGATGGAAGCAGATCTTTTATGTGAGCACGTATCATTTGTTTCACAGTTGTTTGGAGTCTCCATTTTTTGAACCCAAGTAACTATTGACAATGAAGGGATTGTGACCTACCTGAAACAAAGGGGGAAATGATGAAGCTTTGCCTCACTTGTTTGCTTCAGAGACTGAGGAAGAACTTGTTTATTAGTGAAAATATGGTAACTAAATTTCAACACCCTTGAAAATACATCGCATTTAAAGAGTTAGAAACTTTTTCACACTATTAAGAATATATTTTTAAAAAATTAAAACTGTCTGAAGGTATTTTAAGCAGCCTGTGTATTGATGAGCAAAAGCTTCTGGACTCCAAAATTTTCAATAAAAAAGTCATAGGTATTCTCATATATAAATTTATCATTATGTTTAAAGCCCAATTAGTAATATTCTAATTGTGTAAAACTCCTGAAAGACTCCCATACTTTAGAGAAATGTAAAAATTATCCCAGAGAATTAGAGAAAAATTGTTATGTTAATCCAAAGTTCACATCTACCTTGCAGCCACACAAACATGTTTATGATAGTACTTGCAATGTAGAAGGCACAGCACAAATGCAGTATAAGCTAATACATGCACAGTGATGCATGAATAAGGCAAAAAAAAAAAAAAAAGTTCTATCCAAGTTCCAAGGAAGAAAAAATCACTCCCAATTGCAGTGTTGAGAGGATTGGAGGTCTAAATATTTAAAAATTTTTGAACCATGAAGCCCAGGAAGCATTTTAGCTTATGAAGATGTTCAATAGAAATTTCAAAGCAGGGGAAATTGTATGAGAAAAATGTTCAGATATAGAAAAGAGTACAGTTGAATCTGCCATTTTGACTAGAGCACTTCTTCTTACTCCTGGGAGATCAGCTTAGTTAGGTAGACAGCATTCAAGCTTGGTGGGCATATGATGGCCAAGAACATGGAGGTATAGCTTTCTTCATGTATGCTAAAGCCAATCACAATCATTAACAGCTGTACTAATTTTTTGTCATTGTTTTTCTCTGGATTTAGGAGATTTTTAATATCTGGTACAACAGTATGAGTGTTTGTATCTTCCCAGAATTCTTGTGGTAAAATCATAACTCCTAAAGTGATGGTATTAGAAGGTGGGGCTTTGAGAGGCGATTAGGCTACAAGGCTACATGAATAGGATTTATGCTCCTATAGAACAAGATAAAGAGAGATCCTCTTTTCTGTTGTGAGAGGACACTGAAAAAGCAGCAGTCTATAAAACAGGATGTCCTCACCAAACACCAAATCCTGGAGCCATAATTGTGGAGTTCTGAGACTTCACACTGTGAAAAATAAGTATATGTTGTTTAAAAGCTATGGTGTTTTGTGGCAGCAGCCTGCATGACCTAAGACATATATGATCTAGACACATTTTATAATTCAGCAAAGTTTTAGTTGGCAAACCATCCTAAGAAGTTTCAATAATAGATCCAAAAAATTAACATTCCAAAATTTGGAGGAAAATACATAGCAGTTTAAATAAATAAAAGCATGTCCATAAAATAAAATAGCAAACATCTATTAAGGTAGAATTGAAGAAAAATATTCAACATGATTCAAAGATGCTCATCCATTTTTGGTAAGTAAAATAAGTACATTATTAAGTATATAGTACAGTAAAAATCATTTGATTTAAAGAACTCATGCACACACAGACACCCACAAGAAAAGGCTAAAATAGTATAAATATGAACCAAAAGGTTATTAATTGTTTTCTCCAGATAGTAGGATACTAGGATTTACTTTACTTTTTAAAAAATTCATATGCATTTAAACATATGTTAAAGTAAACATTTTGTAACATAATGTAAACTTTTTCTGTTTTTTAATCTTCACCCAAAGACATTTCTTCATTGCTTTTAGAAAGAGAAGAAGGGAGAGAGGAAGGGAAAAAGAAACCATTGGAGAGGAAAACATCTATCAGTTGCCTCCTTAATGCCCAGACCAGGCGTCATAGGTACCCGACCAGGACTGGAGCCCACAACCTAGGTGCATGTCCTGACTGGGAATTGAAACTTTTGGTTGCCAGATGACATTCCAACCAATCAAGCCACACCAGCCAGGGCTGCACCTATTTTTTTTTAATGAAATTTATAGTAAAACTATTGAACTGTTTGCAGTGATCATGTAGGTTGAATCCATGAACCCACAAGCCACTCTTCACTCCAAGGCATATTGCAGATGAAAATGAAAACACAGGGACATTCAACTAGAAACTTTCAGCAACTTAAAACTATGTCTCAGTTTTCTATTAAAAAAGAGGAACTAACATTTAGCTTTCCATGTTCCCTGAAAGTAATAGATGCCTTATCTTTATATTATCTCCTTTAATAAAATCATGTTAAAACAAGTATTGGGATTCTGTTCTGCAGCAGACACTGTTAGGTGAGAGGTTCCCAATGTCAGAATTAAGCTATTCCATTTTGTTTTCCAAGAATAATTTCCACAGATTCTAAAATTTGAAAAAAAAATGCATTTTTATGGATGTACCCCAGTTTGTATATAAAATGTTCTTACATAATGGAAAATAACCAGTTTGTGCCACAAATATAAGAAAGAATAATCACAATCAATTTACATAATTATAAGTCTGGATATAATAATTACTAAGCTTTAGAAAAAGCATTTTTGAAATCAATTTGGACTTTGATTTAAAAGGCTTACATCGTTTGAACATTAATGTGGTTTTTATTTTTTATGAAAGTAGTGCATGTGCCTTACAATAAATCCAAACAATAGTCAAAAGTGAAAAAAGCACCTATAATCCTTCAATAAGTCACAGAATACTTTTCTAAAAATTTATGTATATATATAATTATCTTTAATATATAAAAAATAAAAATAAATATAATGAGTTTGTGGGTGTGGGTGTGGTGGGAGAGGGGGGAATAGAGACAACTGTACTCAAACAATGATAAAAAAAGTATTTAGTAAAAAATAAATAAATAAATAAATAAATAAATAAATATAATGTGTTTACACTAACATTTTTGTAACTGCTTTAAGCATCAATATATCATATTTTTTCATGTTAATAAATATAAATTTATGTAATAATTATAATGACTACTAGTGTCTGATTACATGACTATAAGAAAACATAAAGTGACAGGAAAATTGAAAAGTGCTTTACAAAATCAAAATTATATTCTTGACTTGAGATACCTCTATTTATTGCTATTAAAAGTTGGGAGGGATCATAGTAATTCAGACTAAAACATAAAATAATTATTTTATTTCTGCATTTGCCTAAACTCTCCAGAAATTCAAGTTCTTTACCAGTGCCAATTTTTCTAATACATAGATATCATGGGAAGATATTTAAAATGCATGTATCTTAGCTTGTTAGTCTATAAAAGAGTTGAAGTGCTTTTAGAGATAGTGAAGGACAAAGAAAACAGTACAGGGGTGGGGGAAGCCATGAAACTCTGGGGGGAAAAAAACCCATGTGTGTCTTATTACGAGCACTAGAATCTAGGATGGTTAGATCAGCAGGCATCTTGGACGTGTACCTACTCAACCCAATATTATGGGTCACAAAATAAGGGGCTACAGGAGTTAGGTGACTTTTTATGGACAGACCTTTTGCTGGTGCACTTTATTTTAGGTTGTCTTTCATACTTCCAGCATAAGTTCAAAATAAGGTTATTAAAATATGATGACTCTTTGCCCTTGACCTGAGAATGTTTATTTGGACAAGGACATTTCAAAGAAGTGATACATCAATTTCTGCACAAGACATGTATGGACATTTTTAGCACACTTGGGGTTTTTGTAATGCTACGCCAACATTCCCAGCTCATCAGATTGAAAGCTTTTTCCCTATCAGGAGTCAGTGAATGCTGCTACCTGAAGATGTGTGCTTTGATTGAGATGCTGATTTGTGTAACCGTGGAGTAAGATACTGTGGTTTTCTGTAGTCTGAAACAAGCTTCATCAGAAAGCAAAGTTACCTGAGTAACTAGGATAGATCTGGTGGGGAGGTAGATATGGGTCTGTGGTACTTGGTGACTGGCTGTGCTGGCATCAGTGATGCAAGATGGCATTTAAAGTAATGAAAACCTCTAGTAACATGGTTAAAATGCTTGCTACAATTTGTAACAGGCAAGACAAGGTACAAGAAAGCTTTTTAGGATATTGTTCTTGTCACAGGGGAAATGAATCCATAGCTCATTGTTGCCTCCCACAACTTGGCTGCTATGATTAGAAGAACTGAGAAAAGCCTATATTTGGCAGAGCCTCTGTTTCTTGCTTTTAGAGGAAATGCTGAACAGCATAGTGACAAGAAAGTAGTGATAGCCACACGCAGCTTCTCTAGGACACATCCTACCTTTACGGGAACTTTGTCTATCATTGTGTTAAATATGATAAACAATTGGATAAATAATATAGAAATTCAAATAATTCCATGAAATTAGATAAATCCAGTTCATTGTTTTTCTCAATATAACTTTGACTTTTCTCTGCAGTATTGGTTAGAAAATAGGATATGATCAATCTTGAGGCTATCCATAATTCTGAAGTTCTTCGGAGGATACAATGGAGCATGATGGCAGTATTATGGTAGAATTCTCTACAAGTAACTTTTCCAGTTTTATTGAGCTATTATTGACATATAACATATGTAAGTTTAAGATGTATAATGTAATGATTTCATGCACCCATGAAATATTAATATTAGCAAATGCAAAATAATATTAGTAATAATATTAGTAATATTCGTTAACACTTCCATCCCCTCATATAATTACTTTTTGTGTGCCTGTGGTGATAACTTTTAAGATCTACTTTCTTAACAACTTTCATTTTTATAATACAATATTGTTCATTATATTCACAATTTTATATATTAGATACCCCGACCTTATTCATTTTATATATGGAAGTTGTTACTCTTTGGCCAAAATCTCTACAACCCTGAAATCCCTAGCCCCTGGCACCTATTTCTATGAATTTTGTTTTTAAAACTTTTTTTCACAGATAAGTGAGGACATCTAGTACTTGTTTTCTTTTGACTGATTTATTTCACTTAGAATTTCCTTCTTTCTCACGGCTAAAAATAATTTCATTGCCAAGATATGGAAACAATCTAAGTGTTCAACAACGGATGAATGGATAGAGGGAATGTGGAGATCTATATATTCCATTGTGGTGAGAGTGCTGGACTCTGGAGCTGAGGGTGCTTGTCTAGGGGGCCAGCTGAGGTGGGAGCGTGGGCTCTGAATCCCGCAGAGCCTGTCCCAGGGTTGTCAGGGATGGGAGAAATTACATGAGTCATCTCAGGCACTTTTGTCTGCCAGGAGAGGGGCAATGGCTCTTCCCTCTAGTGGAGAGGACCCTGAGCCCTGTGTCCAAAGGCTTTTATTAAAAGCGTTATCAGTGGGGCTAGGTAATGGGAATGTACAGGTGATCTCATTACAGCAGTATGTTAATTTTTACAGAGAACAGATGATGCTTTGAAGAAAACAAATGACAGGAACACACTGATTTGCATGGATCCAAGAAGAGAGAAGTAAACATGAGAGCATAAACATAAGAGCTCCAAAGGGTTTAGGGTTAGGGTCTGTGAATAATGTAAATTTCCTTCCCAGCATGAGCTGGCTTTTGAGGGAAAAACAAAGCATGCATTAAAGAATTTACTTCTAGGCTTGATTTCCCCTGGGGATCTGGGATCCGCCAGATCCACTTTAGGGCTGTTTCCAGTATTGTTTCAAGCCTGAGCCAGGCAGGGGGAAGGGCAAGGCAACCAGGAAATAAGGAGTTTTCTTTCAGATAGAATGAGGACTCCGGCCATATCAAAGCCAAGCCAAAGGGTACAGGTCTTTTTGCCCTTTCTCTCTGTCCCCCAAGTTTTTCCCTGATGCCTACATGGCTGTGCCTGTCTTAGGGTGCCCCTTCCATCAAGGGATCTTACCTGTCATTGACTAACCAGCCACCTCCCAGGGCCAAGCAGGATGATGTGAGGGAGGCAGAGGTTGCATTCCAGCCAGTGGGACAGGTTTTGTCCCTACAATGGCCTGTTTTCCCAAGGCCTCCTTGATTAGTTCCAGCCTTGGGGCCCTCTCACCTGTCAGTGGGGTTACAGTTCCTAAAACAAGATGGGGCATTTCCCAACATCCCATGAGGATAAATGGATAAATAAGACCTGATATGGGGGAAAGGAGATTTAAATGATTTTTTTTTTTTAGTTTTGATAGTATACTACACTTAGTTTTTATTATCTAAACAAAGTTTCCTATATATTTATTCATGGAAAGTGACTGAAAACCCTTTGAACCCTGCCAGAGATAACAAACAGTGTTAGAGAAGAATATCAAGAAAGTAATTTTGAAAGGAAGTTTTGAGAAAAGATCAAGATTTTCATGTTTGCAGAATATAAATATAGCTGAGTACCTGGCCTTTTATATATTTATATATTGATTTTTGTCACTATTTGATTAATTTTTTCCTCTTTGATTCTCAGCAAGTGCAGACAGTATCTGATTTGCTGATAGCACTGTTCCTGACATGTAGGAGGTCTGCATAAATATTGTTGAATGATTGTATGAGAAGGCCCTGGTTTTCCATCCTTGTACTTCATTACTAAATTGTCTTTGTTGAACCATTTCCAAAATCTGCATTTTTTTACATTTTTCTTGTTGGCAAAGTATGTGGCAGGAGAGGGGCAGTGGCTCTTCCCACTAGTGCAGAAAGCCCTGAGCCCCTGTGTCCAAAGTATGTGCCCTGCATAAAATACAGTGGTGCGGCATTAAGCACCTTCACATTGCTATGCAACTGTCACAGTTTAGTTATCAACTCATCCATGTACACTTGGATTGCTTCTACCTTTTGACTGTATAATTAATGCTTCTATGAGCATTGGTATACAATTACCTGTTTGAGTCTCTGCTTTCCCTTTTTTTGGGTAACACCCAGAGGTGGAATTGTGCAATCATGTGGTAATGTTTAATTAATTATGTTTAATTTTTTTAGTAATTGCTATATGTTTCCTATGAACTATGAAAACAGTTCACTGTGAAAATAGTGAAACTAGAGCAGTTTCATCATTTTACATTTCTACCAATAATGCACAAAGATTTCACTTTAGCCACATCTTCATTAACATTGTTGTTTCCTGTGTTTTTAAATAGAAGTCATCAAAATAGGTATGAAGTGGTATTTCCTTGTGGTTTCCATTTACATTTCCACAACAATTAGTGATATTAGGCATCTGTTCATGCACTAATTGGCATTTTTTATTCTTCTTTAGAAAAATGTCTATTCAAGTTTTTTCTTATTTTTTAATTTGGTTGTTTGGTTTTTTTGTTGTTGTTGAGTTGCAGATTTCTTCATATATTTTGGATATTAATCTCTTATTAAAATGTGATTTGGAATTATTTACCTAATCTGTGGGTTGCCTTTTCAACTTTCTTGATAGTATCCTTTGATGCACAAAAGATTTTGGTATTGATGAAGTTTAATTTATCTATTTTTTTCTTTTCCTTTTTTTTTGCCTGTGTTTTTTGTCATATCCAAAAAATCATTGCTAAATCCAATCATGGATATTTTCCTTTATGTTTTCTTCTAAGAGTTTAGTTTTAGCTCTTACATTCAAATGTTTGATAAATATTGGGTGAATTTTTGAACCTAGAGTAAGGTAAGCACACAATTTTAATTGTTTGCATGTAAACACCCCTTGCTGAAAACACCATTCTTTCCCATTGAACAATCTTTGCACCCTGTAATTTAACTATGTATGTGGGAGCTTATTTCTGAGCTCTCTATTTTATCTTTACCAAAATGTCTGGTTTATTTGCTTGAGTGTATCTTCCCTTAAGAGGCAAATTAATTGTCTACATTAAGATAAAAGTGTTTATTTCATTGATCCCTGGAACAGGAGAAATGAGGAGTGCATTGCTGGATCTAGTTCTTGAGTGATGAAAAAGAAAACTTGTCGAAAAATGAAAAAAGCCACAAATAGAAAAGGGATGCTGCCAAGCTAGGTAATAGTCATCTTCAGCATGACCTAAGCAGGGAGAAATTTGTTTCTATTCTTGTGCTCTCCACACTGCCAATTCTCCCTCCTCTTTCCATTTTGTTATTGAGATGTTAGTGCTGAGGCTGGTACCAAGGACAGCTCCAGGCTGGCTAACAACGGAAGTCAGTTAGGTCTTTGGGCTTTCCTGCTTCTTATTTCATTTATTTATTTTTAAAATGATACTCCAATCACATTGTTTATTGGATCAATATAAACACACATAGAATAGCAAGGAAAAAGAGACACAGAGTACATTTACATACTTCAAATGGAGGGCTGCACAATTATTTCTAGGTCCTCCCTCCTTTCTCTCCTTCCTTCTCCCCACTGCCTCTCCCATGACTTTCTCTGTACATTCCTCTCCTTTTAAATTCAATCTTCCATCCTCTGCTTTCATTCAAAACTCATATCCATACATTCCTGTATATATACCATACATTCCTGTAAACAAAAGAGCAAACCCGGTTCTCATTTTTCAAAGGGAATGCAAAAGTTTGTAAGATGATATATTGGGCTTTGATATCAGTGGTATATATCTGTGTTGTTTTACATTGATGAAAATTTCTTTGAAATCTACTAAAAGCTAGGTAGCTGCAGTTTGTGTAGGATTATACATCCTCTTCAGTCTACTTGTATAAGTCAGAGTGTCACTTATGTCCTTGATCACAACAATAAGCATTGGTAGAGAATGACAATAGAGAAGTGGTTGGCAGCTGAGGTGCCTTAGGTTGGAATAGTGTCCTGTCTGATGACAGTGATAGAGTTCAGGCTGTGAGCAGGGTGTCACCACGCCAGCAGGGATATATCTGGAAGCCTCTGAGGCAGATGAATAAGGGAGCAGCAGGAAAGCATGTGAGAGAGATAAGCTCAAAAAATATAGCCTGAATAATTTTATAAGTCCTTTACTTTAACTGTTTACTTTGTTTTTTTTCTCATATAAATGACCAGTTAAAGGCTCTATAGCTTGGGATATTTCAGGATATTTGATAAATTTGAGATAAGTAGTTTTGAAAAAAAATAGAGTTCAGCTGAGTCCTGATTAAATAGGTAATTATATAATGGAGGAAAACAATAACATTTTGTTACTGAGGAAAAATTAGAGCTCAAATAGGTTAAGCTTAAAGATAGTTTATTTAAATGCATAAATAAATTTCATGATATTTTTCCAGCAAGAACATGAATAAATCCACTTGACTGTAAGAGGTAATATAGTGACAACTTCAAACAATATGTGGTAGTTTTTGTTTAAGGATAGTGAGCTACACACATGCATTTGCCCTCTTTCCACAGTGCCCATTACCATGATACTAAAGGAATGTAAATGTTGTAAGTCTTAATTTAAAAAGGAGCTAGATGTTTCATTAATTTCTGCACATTAGAAGCAAACAAATAGCCAAACAGGGGACACTGCCACCTGGACAGGCAGAAAGACTGCAGAGAAAATAAGCCAACGGTGCTCTGAATGGCAGGGTGGCTCAGAGAGGGAGCACAGGACAGGGGAGCGAGAGAGGATCAATGGGGTTGAAAACAAGAATTTATTAGAGTCTTCATTTCCCTCCCTCACTACAGGAAAAGAGAGAATGCAGTCAGCAAACCCATGGCAAGCAAAATCTGTCAAAGAAATTGTGGTTCATATATGAGGTCTGTTCATTAAGACATAATTTAGAGAAATTGTTGAGAGGTGAGAAAGAATTGTAAACAGAACTCATTTCTTTTCATAATGGAAGATCATGAAATAAGAATTCCAGGGAGATGAAAGAATTTCAAGAATTAAGGTCATGAAAGTAAACAGAAACAAATACAGGAGAATGTGTTCAGGGCTTTGATGTAAGAAAGGCAATCCCAAAAATGATACATAAAACAAAAGCCAAAGATGATAAAATGAACCTCAATTAAACTGAAATGAAATTTTGCAAGAAGAAAGAACATGAAAAAATTAGACAATAAGTGGCAGCTTAGCAGAAAGCATTTGCAACATTTATGAAGTGAAGAATCAGTATTTGAAATTTATTCAGAGTTCCTAAAAAATAAGACAAACAACCAAATGCAATTCAAACAATGGATAGAACAGGTAACGTAAAAAAAAAATGGGTATTGATGTTGCTTTTAGTTTTTCCTAGTGTAAACAATGCTGTGGTAAACCTCCTCATAACATGTCTCCATGGTCATGTATACCAGAGCTTTTTCTAGAAGATGAAGTGCAATGGAAAGCTGGTAGCTGAGTGTGCACAGGTTTTGCTTGTTTGCTTCTTTGTTTTTGTATTAGTAGATGCTACCAAATTGCCCTCCAAAGTAGCTATGCTAATTTACACTTTTATCAGCAGTGCATGTCCATATCTCTACATCCTAATATTATTACAGGTTTTTCTTTTTTCTAGTCTAGTGGTTGAAAATGGGATCTTGCTAATAGATTTTGCATTTCTCTGATCCCTAGGTGTGATTAGAATCACCTGCATTGAGTGAACAACTGTGTTTCCTCTCATAAAAATTATTTTTCCATTGTTATTTGCTACATAGATTTATCTTCTTATTTTCCAATAATCTGTAACTTATTCTTAGCCCAATTTAAATTCATTGTTTGAAGAAATGGTTATTTTTGTTTATAATCCTTTGAGAGTGGTATGTGCATATTATCTAGAGAAATGGAGCTAACTTCCAGACTATGCAAAAAGAGCAATCTTCAAAATATGACAAATCTTTGCTCTAACTTTTTTCCTGTAAGAAATTAACTGTCTCTAAGTCTCATTTTCCTCATGTTTAAATAAGAATAATGCCCACCTCATGGCTGTGTTTTGAGCATTAACTTTCTAAAAACATCTGGCTATTATTTGCCTGTTTTCTCTTCCTTCTTTTTAAGCAGCTTTATCATTTTTCAAATAATCTGTTATATTGCCATAAAACTTTATTAAATCAAAATTGAATCACTACATTTAATTCATTACCTACTAGAAATAAGTTAACAATTTTAGATGCTATGACATTGGAGATAAATGATATAATTGCATTACTGATTAAATCCAGAACTTTTAAGCAACAGTAAGAAAAATGGCATAATAAAAATAACTATATATTTATTAATCACTGCAGCCTATAGTAACTTGTGTTACCATTAGAGAAGATGCTGAGGTTAATACAACTTGTTGCATACCATCAAAGCACTTACATTTCAGTACACAAAAAAATGCAAGGCAGACTTTGAAAAGCACTATTGAAGATTAGCAAAAGAGATGGAAAAGGAAGAAATTACTTGTCTGTAAAAATATTTAAATGGTAATAAGCATATTCTTTGGGCAGTGCCTATACTGATAGGAGGATATTTCATTAGGTAGACACAGGAGAAGCAAAAATACCAGAAAACAGTGGCATGAAAGGCTTAGAGCATCATGGCAAATGGTGTGAATTTGAATGTTGCACAATAGGAAGAGGCAGTTGGAGAAGATACTGAAAAAGGCTATGGCTGGATTGGAGCACATTCATGCCTTGCATGGGGGTGCCTCCCCACCTTCTGTAAGTAGCAGCAGAGTAGTTTTCTTTAGGGGTATTCCACTCAACTTAATTGTGTTCTATTTGGGGTTATCAATAATATTACCCTTTATCAATCTCCTTCCCCAGCTCCTACCAAGTGGTAGACATTACCCAATCTAGGCCAATGGATGTCACTTGGTAATTTGAGTCAAATCAAGGGGGCAAATGGAGGTTACTGGATCTGAGTAGTCAATTACAGCACCTTCAGGCAAAGGTTCTCAAATCCCACCATCAGAATCTGTCCATTTTCTGTTCCTTCCCAAGGCTCTGCTTTTCCTATACTTCAGTGAGCTCATCAGTATCCTGCCAATAATTCTATGTGTGTGTACGGGTGTGTGGTGTGTTTATGAAGTTTTGTTTTGCTTAACTTAAGTGGGCCAGTATCTGTTAACAAGCGAAGAGCTCTAACTTTTGACCCTGTCTAATGGATTTGTATGTAATTTGTAGACAATAAAGAGAAGTTTAAATTTATTGACAAGTCATATGATAAACCTGTACATTAGGAAAACTTGAAGCAATAAGGAAAAAGAAGCAGAATATGAGCAAGAGAAGTACAGTGTGTACAGAATGAAGAGGATTGGGAAGGAATAGAGGGATGTAAGATGTAATTGAAATAAAATTTATATAGTTCAATGAAATGAACATTAGACAACATTAGTAAAAAATGAGTTTGAATCCCAGTCTTCCCATCTTCTGACTTGCTTAGGTAAGTTACTTACACACACTGAACTCTTATTTCCAAAATTTTATAATGTGGGCAGTAATACCTGTCATGTCATATTTTGAAGATTTAAATCATAAAATATGCAAACTACTAAATCTTTGTGACATTATAGGTGCCAAGTTAATGTTCTATGTTAGTTCATAAATTCAATAGAACTTGGCAAGTGATTGATTCTCACACATGAGCTAAGAGGCAAAGACAATATTGACCTCAAGCTTTTGAAACTAGGTGATGTAGTGGGTGATAGTAACATTGGGCAGCAAAGAGAACTTAGTTTGGAAGTAGGAAAGTGATACAATGGACTTGTCAAAATAATAAAATGAATTTTGGGCATGTAGATTTTTTGAGGTATCAAGGAAATAATTTTTTCAAGACGAGAATGTTGAGATTTAAGAAAAAGAATGTTAGAGTCATCCACTTGCAGTAGAAAATTGAAAGATGTGATAACCAAGTGAGTGACTACAGAAAAAACAACTACTAATGACAAATTCTATTGTGTGTTTATGTAAAGGTTGGGTAAGAAAGGAGAGTAAGTGAAGAAGACAGAAGGGAACACATCACAACAGCACAGAAGCAAAAAAAAAAGAAAAGAAAAAGAAGAAGAAGAAGGAGAAACTTCTGGACATAGGGTTTTCTTACTTTACCACCTCAAATGCCTCATGCTGCAGAAAGGCAGAAAGTGCAGGGATTAAAAGGAATCCATTAAATTGTCTCATTAGTGAGTCTTTTCAGAGATTTCTTTCAACAAAATCATAAAAGTGGAACTATATCTAAGGGACTGGAAGAACAATGCCTTATTTATGTTTCAGTTCTTATTTATGTTCCAGAAGTTGTTTTGGGAGTGGCATAGAGTATAATAAAAAAAGAAAGACAAAAATTGCCCACAAATAAAATGATCAGTACTGAAATAACTAGAACTGTTGTAAAACAGCAATTATACAGTTTTATGTGAGCATCCAAATTAATGTGTGAACAAATCCTATAAAAATTAAAAGGTTTTTAGAAACAGCACACTACAAATGCCAACATAGTGTTTCCAGTGTATCTCGGCCGATGGTCACAATATTACAACTGTTTATAAAAAATTTTACAATAAAAATTCATCTTAACAAACTAAAAATAAACCATAGAATCATAGTATTTAATGTTGGCATTTTCTGATCTTGGTACACTAGACCTTAGAAACATATTTTGACAGAATTTCTAAGACCCTTCATCTCTTTCTCATGTGAGCTTCCTCTGAAAGCATATTTTTTTTCTCCTCCCAAAGAACCCATCGGTATTTCTTTTCATCATGATGGCTCATTTTTTCCATCTATATATTTTTAGCTCCCTGTATGCACTCATGGTATATAAGGGTCATTTCCTGAAACTCTTAATGTACTTTATGTTTTGTTCATATAAACTCTCAAATAAGCTGAAATGTAAGTGGGAACACAATAGCAATGATCTGTTTTGAACTCTGGGGAAACATTGATGACCAGCTCTTGCACAAGACTTCTTGGCATCCTTGCTGGGAGAGTCTGAGCCAAACCCTGACACTGGAGAATTTCTGTGTCCCAGGTTGATTTCTGTGTCCCCTCATGGTTAGCCATGAACTGAATCCACAATTTGTATTATGTTACCTATGTGCATCCATTATTTTCCCTGATTAATATCCAGAAGAGAAAATACAGCTAGACCAAAAAAATGTAATTATTAACAATACATAGAAATCTTTCAGTCCCTACTTAGCATCACAGTCATATTCAGTTATTTGCATGAGAAGTTGCTAATTTCTTCTGAGAGAGAAAAAAATGAGAGCTGGCTTTTGGGTAAATTATTATGAGACTTCCTAGGGATGATTACTTATTTTAAATAAAATTCTAAGTTAAATGGTTTTTGTTTATTAGCTTTCTTACTTTTCTTCTTTCTCATGGCTAAACCAATACTCTTGTGAATTGAAATCTCAAGTATGTATAATGAATTTGATGGTAAAGTTCAACACTAAAATCAAGTTTACACTAACAAAACAATATATATACAGATTACTAAGGGCCAAAATGAAATGCTTATATTGATGATGTTTAATAAAATCAAGTTAACAAGAATAACTGACCTGATTAATTTAAATTTCTTTTTAACTTCTTATTCACTCATTCACTTACTTTTAGCTAGCTAACATTTATTTTGTACTTAAGATATTTGAGATAATTTGGAAGTACAGAGAATACATAACTCTGCCTGAAGGAGCATATTGGTAGGAAATACTTCACAAGGAGGAGCCTAATGAACTGGGTCTTGAATTTAAAAAAAAAAAAAAAATGCATCTCCTTCTACAAAGCCAGGAATGAAATTTTCTTCCTTGTTCATTGCCCCTATCTCCTAAATTTTGGCAAAAAATAAACAACAACAACAAACAAGCTAATTATTCCTGAACACTTACTGCCAATATGTGATTTGGTGACTCTAGTCCAATACACTAAGGTTTTGTAGTAAAAGTTCATTCGTAAACAACATTTGTATAAGTAACTTAGGCAAAGGACCTCTGCTGTGACCCCTCCCAGCTCATGGGAACACTGCACTTTTTGATTCATCAGACATTTTGATTCCACAGCAAAAATCCAATATTATATGTATGTTTAAACTAAGCCTCAGGCAATGATCATTTAACAGTTAAAAACTTAAAAACATGGAATTAAGAACTCCTTAAGTTTTCCATGTACTTCCTTACCTCTGTTTACTTACCTCCCATTTATGTTTTTGTTTTATTTTTAGGGCAATGTAGAATAAAGAACTTAAATAGTTAATATAATGAAAAGAGAGTGAAAGGAAGGAGAAAGAGGGCTGGAGAATGGGGATGTCATCTAAGACAGGTGTTGACTTTGTGCAACCGAAAGGAATGATTGTCCAGGAGAGACATAGTTCATAGCCTCTCAGCATCCTTCCCCAGGCAGCATTTGGTAAGTGAAAGGCACTTGGACACTGTCTCCCTGGAAAGCTTCTGCATCCTGGGAGGAGACCCCTCCCCAGGTCCCACTATGTATGCAGTGTGATGATGGCAGGCTTTAGATTGGCATAATCTGGGCTGTAGGCTCATCGTGGCTCACTAGTGAGTTCTCTTTGTTTGTGCTTTTAGAATTACACCGGTATTCAGTTCTCATCCGGGTAGAACAAAAGCTGTGCTGGCAGGAGACACAGTTGAAGAAGTTGCTTCATCCTCTTTTCTTCTGATACATGGGTGGGAATGAACACTATGGATTTTTAATGTGATCTTTCACTCTAAACCACGGGGAGTGGATGTACTTTTCTTTGAACTTTCTAGTTTGTCTCAACTTTCTAGTTTGTCTCAACTTTCTATGGCTCTCAATTGTTTCTATAATTCCAATATATAAAAACATATATGATTTAATAAAACAACTAATTAAGGAGAGACACACTCCACTGATTCAAATGGAAGGTTCCATATCAGAAACATTTTAGCAGAAAAGCTAGTAGTCCAGGAATTTAAAATATGGGAGTAGGTAGTATATATGAAACTTTTCTTTCCTATCCTTTTTCCTACTTATGTTTCAGGATCTTTGCCTGAAAATGAGCTAACCTGAATGTAGAAAAGACATTAAAGTATATATAACTCCATGAAATGAAATTACTTATTTCAAACACATAAAGTACCTTTTGAAAGCAAACCTTATTTCATCTCCAGGTGCATGGGAAGGACAAAGAAAAAATATATTTTCCATGAGATGTCAAATAAATAATATAAAACAACCTGTAATATCACAGAACAATTACAATATGTAGAGATAGCTAACCAATAACCAAAAAAGCTATCATTTCATAAAATGTTGAATAATGCGCACATCACATATGGCTAAAAAACAAACTAATTTCTTGCAATCTGTTAAAATTCCCAGAGAAAAACAGGAACGGTGGTATGCTAACATTTAGTCATTGAATGGTTACCATTAAGGGCAATGCAATCGGTAGATAATTATAATTTCACCTCTCTAGTTTTATCTGATGCACTGAGTTCTTTAATGAATTCAGCAAAGTGTGCAGGCAATGACTGAAAAATTGCATTTAGATGCAAGTGCAGGAGTACTGTCATGCACAGTCATCTCAAATCACAGGATCCTTTCTCCTTAAATCCCTACTTAAATTTTTTTTAAACTGTAGATTGCAACCCACTAGTAGATATAGACAGAAATTTAGTGTAATAGAATCAATTTTTTCTTTTCACAAAATACATAAAATAGAATAAAAATAGTAGAGGGCACTACTTGTAGAAATGTAAATACAGCTTCTAAAATCTTCTGTTTCAGACATGCTCACATCCATGTGTTTGTGCATATATGTGTGTGTGTGCTAGATGTCAATTTAAAATATGTGGATCACCTCAAAAAATTTGAAAGCTATTACCTTATACCACAAATTAGCCCTTAGGTCAAGTAGCTGATCACGACTTCCATTTTCTTTACATAGAAGTAATCCAAACCTCAGAAAGGAAAGGTGAATTGTTTATAATCTCCTAAGTATCACAACATGGAAGAACTAAGATTCCACTGTATTGTTAAAATAAAAAATAATTGCTATGTTTTCAAAATATAGGCTGTCTTATTGGGAATATTAACCTGTCTTAGCAGGTATGTCACAGTCGTATGTGCTGTGGTGTGTGTTTATATACATCTCTAACTATAAAACAATAAATAGAGTAGACCCCATGCATTACTATTGTAATCATCTCCTAATTAATATTATCTTCTTCCTGAAGTTGATGCAAGCCTATTAGTACATTTTTCATTGATTTTTTAATACTGCTGTCATTCTAATGAATCCTCAGAAAATCTCATCTATTACACTAGAAAGTTCTTAGTATCAATTGTTTTAAAATTAAGAGAACCTGTAAACGTCCTCCAGTCTGACTTTTACGTTTTAGCTTTGGGCCTTCCAGAAACTTGGTAAACCACTGTGATAGGTATAGTTAAGGTTTGGCATTATTCATATAAAATTCATGAAGTTTAGAAATGTTCCCTTTTAATTCACATTGAATGACCTTATGTTCTTTCCTATTCTTGCTGACCCATTCCAAGCTCCTCTTCTTGGCAGGCTTTCATTCACTTAAGTTGCAAAACTTCTATTAAGCATCCTTCCCTGAAAGGCATTGCGCTAATCATTGAACTGATACAAATAACTAAGACATGTTTTTATAGCACTTTTGGTCTGATGGCCAGAAAGTTCAGATTTGATTATGAAATTCCTTCTTTCAAAATATCCATTGTTTAATTATGAAAAAACAAAGATCTGCAAATAACAGTTCATTTGCAATTTCCTTTTTGACTTCAAAAATACTTCTTATAAATCTCTTTTCTATTTCTATTTCTGCCTTCTTGGAATGCTAGGAGAGTCAGTGCATGCGCCTCATCATTCATTCCTTTCTTTGAATAGTAGGACAATCTCCAAAGGATGGTTTCTTAATTAAAATTGTTGAATCTTTATTAAGAAGCTGCTAAGCAAAATGTAAAATATATTGCCAGAAGAAAATAAAATGGAATGATGGGCATAACTAGAATAAAGTCAAGGATGCTTTTCTAGAAGTCATTATTAACTTGGAATTCTAATGTGCTGTCATGCCAGATCCACAGTGAATGGGAGGTCCAAATACCCATGCTGTTTTATTATTACTTGATATTTAGAAAGTAAGATCATTCTATAACTTCATTCTCTCCTTCACTACGTGTAGCTTCTAAAACCAAGAAAGAAGTGAGCTAGTTGCTAAGCAACACCTAAGGTATTAGGAGGAGATCCAGGGATGCTTCTCTTAAATCAAGTAATCGAAAGGGTTTGAAAACTAAGTGCAGTAGTGAAAGCACCCATTAAGTCATATATGTTTCAGGGGAAAGGTGGAAAATTGAGTTGTAGCTTAGATGTTGGATGATTTTGTATGCAGAAGTTTATTTTCTTGAAGGGTACATAGTCATAGATTTTTGAGATTCAAAAAAAGAAAATGCCAGGTCAAATATCTGAATAAGCTGTACTCTTATCCATCAAGCACATGTCCAGAATTTGGACATATGACACTTTCTTTTATTAATTATTGAGCCTCACACATTCTACAAGTATAGGATTAAATTTAAATGATGCAAATTGGAACTGAGATGATTTGTTTTCCAGCTGATATATCAGTGACAACAGGGTAAAGCAGGAAGTGAGGAACTGAGAGAGGCGCTTGGAGCCTCAAGTCCATGGTCCCTGTGGAGGACACCAGAAGGGGAGAAACTGCTTTGGTGTTAGAGGAAGAAGAAACCAAGAATCGCTGAGGGTTTGGAGGAGTTCCAATGGAGAAGGGACTGACATATTTTTATGTAGGAGTATAAGTCCACCGGGGAGATGGCATATTGACTAAGACTGCCAGGTTTGGGGGTCAAGAGACCTGGGTTCAAACCCTGGCTCTTTCATTCTCTAGCATGTATATTTGAGTGAATTACTAAAGCTCACCTTAAATTTTAGCTGTCTTTGGTGTGGTTATTTTATTATTATGTTGCTGTCCTTATTATACTTTAGGTCACCAAAGAGAATAAGGGAAATATAAATCAACAAATTTAGTGCTAGTAATCAAAGTTAACGTCTCTGATATAAAACAGAGACAGCTTTCTGCTTGGAGTAAAGATTCCCCAGAATATAGATGAACAGGAATTTGTTGGTGCATGTTTGAAGCCAAGAAAGGAAAAGGGACTGACAATACTGGTAGAAATAATTAAGTAAACAAGTTCATGTAACAAGCATGTTCTGATCATTGTAATAAAATGCATCAAAGGACTTGTTTCTATTTATTTCATCAATGAGGGGAATTTAAAAATATGATCATACATTGTTTTAGGACTTAGCAAACATACCCTTCTAAACAGCAACAACAAAAAACATAGCTCCAGATGGGAGTACAAGAATTTTAGCGATATTTTGACTTCAAATTAAGGAGGAATCAGTCAGAAGTCCTGGAACCCAAATCCTAAAACACTACTAGAAAATGTAAGGTTTCCACCACGACCCCATCATACACAGTGCAGCTAAATATTCATGTAGGCTTTTGCCACTTATTTCCAGCAATTTCATTATTCTAAATTCATTTTTAATTATAAAAGCAACATATCAATTCACTTTACTGTAAATATTTAATAAACTCAGATTTAAACATGTCCTCCATGACACAGTCCCCACTGTTTTTTTATGTGCACACATGCAAGCACATTTAGAAATAGGTATCTTGGGGGAGGGAAGTGGACATGAATGCCATATTGAAAGTATTACTGTGCAACTGTAATTCATCACTTAACAGTATGTCTCAAAATCTGTTTGTCTCTCTATACACATGCACACATTACATACACATACACAACTAATTCTTTTAAGAGGCTGTATAGTATTACATACTACAGGACAATCATTTTCCATTTAATAAAATTTGGGGTTATATTCTTGACATCTATCATTATATTTTAAAATAACTACCCTAAAACTAAGTGGTTTAACACAACAGTTATTATTTTGTGTACTCACAAATCTGTAACTTGGAAAACGCTTGGTGAGAAGGGTTCCCTATACACCATGTGGCATCAGCTGGGGTACTTTAATGGCTGGTTAATCTGCTTCTGAGGTGGCTCATCCACATGGCTGGCAAGTTGGCAATGACTGTTGGCTAAGGCCTCAGTTCTTTTCCATGTGGTCTTTCCATGTGACCTGGCCTTTCTCACAGCATGGTGGCTGAGTTCCAAGAGCAAATGTCCCAGGAAATAAGACCATCCAAGAAGTCAAGCAATTTGAGGTTCACAGGACATTGTCGGTCAGTGAAGTCAGAAACCCAGTGCAGGTTTAAGGTGAAGAGAATAGAATCCCTCTTGATGAGGGAGCAATCAGTTTCTGGAAATTCATGTGCCTTTACAGGCATCTTGAAAAAGTACAATGTTCCAAGTTTATTTTCAAATCTTTCAATATTACAAATGATATTACAAAATATGCACTTGCATACCTCTTGGTGCACGTTAAACAGTTCAACTGAAGTGGCCTTACTCTCAGTATTTGTATCTATCTATCTAGTCATTCTAATAGTCTATCAAAAGGCAACACACAGTTCCCAACACAATTAACTCATAACAGGTATTTTTATTACTCTTATTTTTGTTGCCAACCTTATGGAAGAAAATAGTATCTCATTTGGCTTGGTTTACATTTCCTTAATTACTATTTCTGTTAAGCAATTTTTGTAGTCATTACTAACTCTAATTTTTCTTTCTGTACCTTAATATTTTATACACCTCTCACAAGATTTTTCCAATGAATGTGTAAGATTCTTTTGAGTGTTTTTTTCCTGATATTATATCATTTATTTCATGAATTGCAATTACCTACTGTTTTGATTTGTCTTTTAATTTTCTATATTTTTACAGTTTCAAATTTTGAGGCTGTCAACTTCTCACTTTTTATTATGCCTTTTGCATTTTGTTACTTGTATAAGAAAACTTTACACACTCCTGCGCATATACACATATGCACCATTTTCCTTTATTTTCTGCTAATGAGTGAAAGGTTGTTTTAAAATGTTTATCTTTCAACCTGAGTTTAATAAAGAATGATGAGAGGTACGTAAACAATTTTCTTTTACGTAACAGATAGTCAATTATCACAACATGATTTATTGATAGTTTACATTTGCCTCCATGGATTGACAATGTCAATATTATTATTCAAAAGTCTCTACATATAATACATAATCTTTAGACAATAAATATAAACATACATAACATACATAGTATATTATATATACATATGTATTATGTATTTAATATATAATATACATGTATAATATGCAATGTGCATACTATGTACTATATATACATATAATATTTATAGATTATTAAACATATTATTTTCCATATTATTAATCAGCCCAGTTATTCAAATTCTTGGTGATTGAACCCCAGTGACAAATGGCTATTGGAATTTTCTGTCTGGAGACATCTTTTCACCAAGTTAAGATACAAAAATGTGACTTGAACTAGATTTTAGTGAAATTTTTCCAAAGTCCTAGACTTCAAATTTGGCTATGTTGAATGCTAGGCATAGTATCTTGGTCAAAGCATTGCTCCTATATAACTAAAACTTTCTCACATGTAATATGAGACAGCAAGAATAGATGATGTCTGGGGGACCTTCTAGATCCAGATACATAAAATTTAATGATTTTCAACCAGTGCCTGGCAGTGGTAGTTGTGCAACAAATATTTGATAAATGGACAAATATATGAGCCTGGCATGTAATGGATTCAACAAAAGATGGCCTATTTGTTGCTTGGGCAGGAATTTCACACTCAGCCAGAATTCCAATGTGGCTTAGAAAATAAATGTATTATATTATTAGTGCAAGAATATTCTTTTGATTCCCAAGCTAATTTATTATTTGATAATGTTTGTCCAGAGAACTGTTTTATGAAAAAATCTGAGGTTACTTCTGGACTTTTTTGAAAGTAGTATCTGTCATGAACATGAAATATGAGATCAGTAGCACATTGTCATTTATTTGCCATCTCTACCCCAGATTTATATCTATATATAACAAATATAAATACATACATTTGATGCTTTGGTGAGTGATCATGACATGCAAGGAGTCTTCCCTCTATACCTCTGAAAAAATAAGTAATGAGCCAATCTTGGAGAGAGATTAGTTATAATGTTTACATATAAGTTAATGAGAGTCATGGTGATTTATGATGCATTCACTTTCAACAGAAACAACATTCTCTTTTAGAAGGAAACTACAGAGTGCTGGATACTATAATAGAGTCCAAACTAATTCTCTCTTCCTAGCTTCTCAGCCAAACATAAATATCATGCTTAAAAAGAGTATTTGATTTTTTGAACTCAGAAATGTTTAACGGGTGCTCTGGAGTCCACTCTCCTAACTGGGGAGAATTTTTTTTCTTCTTAGAGATTATCACTCTTGTTAGAGTAGTAGAAGTATTTTCATGGCTTAAAATGATAACTAGTAGCACTGTATAAAATATGTATAAAAAACATATGTGTATAAATATGTATATGTATTTATGTACATATAAATACAAATAAACAAATATTTATATTTGAATAAATACAGATGAACAAATATGTATAAAAAACATATTTGTTGCTAGGGTTTGATAAGGGATTATTCTTTTTCAATACCTATAATTAATCATCTTCTAATGTAATACTGAAAAATATGAAATGTTCACATTTGATCAGGGCCATTTTTTTTTCTTTCATATCGTACAGCAAAGAGATGACCTGGTTTATGGTAAGCTTATAAGTACCATTTTGAAATGCACAACATTTCAAAAGGTCATTTGAACTAAACACCAAAACCAGAAATAGTAAATATCCATATGTATTTCGAAGTGCCGGTCTTTTTTAATTCATATTTAAGTCCTAGGTATCTACATTTAACTATATGGCAAAAGCATAACAGAAGAAAATGAACACAGTCCCAATGCATCATATGAATAGTTTTCCCATAAGAATGACATAAATAGTTTTTCTCTTTTGTAAAGCCAAGTTAATAAAATTGTACTCTATTACAGCTGAAATTAATGTAGAAGTCCCTGTTGTAATCATTTTCAAAATGGAATTAAATTTTTCTCTCACCTGAACATTGATAGCAAGTTAATGGTGGAAATCACTAATTGGAAGTTAGAATCAAACATAATTTTAATTATGTCTGAATAATAACTTGCTTAGAAAAGCTTGAAAACATAGGATTGTTGAGTCTAATCAAACTCATCTATTCCTTGTACCCTAACCAATTAAGTTATTAATGGTTTAGTTTGAGATACCTTCCCATCTCTATCTGATTTTCTAAGTTACATCCTTTCTTAAGGCCCATTGTCAGGAACTGCTAAGGATCTAAGAATTTTCTCTTTTTGAAAGCTAACAAGTGAACCTACCACAGTCATGGATATTGGCAGAAGACACAAGACTCCTGGGTCAGAGACAAAGGACTTAATTACCCATGGCACAACAAATATCATTAGCTTCATTTTTGCCCTGGTTCTCCTTGACCTCAAGTCCCATAGAAGCAACATGGAGCAACCCAGGTAGATATTACATGTGTAAAAGTTTTGTGTCATAGTCAATGAAGTCCAAGAGTAGGAAACCTTATTTATAATGAACACAAGCAAGCCTGCCCAAACTTTGCCCCAAATGGAAGCATTATCTTTATCATATTGGATAATCTTTTCTGCTCTGGAATAAGGAACACTGTTTCCATCTCCCATGGTTGTTTATTGTACAAACATGCTTGTAATGTAGTCCAGAACAAAATCCATTTGTACAAATAGTGCCTATGTTCATAACACATAACAAAATGAGACCCATGGAAAATTGTCACCCAATATGCATTACTCTCATGGAGCCTGCCATTACTACCCAAGTCCTATCCCTACCACCTGTTCTGGACTTCCATCAAACACTTCATTGCAGACTCTCACATGTATAATTTCTCATCACTTTCAGTGTGTTCAGGACAAAACTTAGCACATCCCGAGCATGAAATACATGTCATCTGTTATCATTGTATTTATTTCATTCTAGGTATATATAATTTCACAAAAGAGAGAATACCTCTTTGATGGTAAGGACATTATTAGTTTGGTATTCTCAGTGACTAGTATAGGCAGGTGAGTCCAAAGTGCTTTAGACTCTCTCTCTAATTAAAGTTACTCCCATGGTTCTCATGGAATTCTGTGAGAGTCTGAAGGACAAATACTCCCTGCTTCAAAACTAGACTTCTTTAATGACTGGTGTCCTAAATTCCTACTCCTTTACTTTCTGAATGATTGAATGCCTTTAGTTTGCCGGGGTCTTTAGGACACTGGATAGATGTCAGCTCTAGCCTCTGATATATGTCTTATCTTTTTGGTCTGCCAAGATTTCCTAGATTTATGACTTTGAGATATGTGAGTAGCTCACATATAGTCCTGAATTTATCTAGATATTCTACCTTCTCACACTCTTCTAGAGTATGTTATCATCTTTCTGGATGCATTCTGAACTCTCTAGATTTACCTATAGTCTGGTTCAAATTCATCATTTAGTGAAATGAGTCAAATTCTCCAGGTCCTACAAACAGCTGGCACAGAATTCTTTTTTTTACCATCTTTAGCTTTTCCTTTCCAGCAGCAATGTAAAATGGTGCTTAAGAGTTCAAGCCCTGGGCACTGCGCTTAGGATCATATCTTGTTTCTGCTGCTCACACGGTTCTTAGGGAAGTAATCACACTGTACTGAGTTTGCTCATGTATAAAGTGGAAATAATATTTCCAAATTCATGGAGCTGTTGTGAGATAATATATGTAAAACACTTAACAAAGTACCAACACATGGTAATTGCTTAATAAAGGTTAAGTATCATTGCTTATTACTGTTTATTATTATTATTATTATTATTATTATTATTTCCTGAGGATCTTGGATTGTAACTCATAGAAGTAGGTTGGTTACTATTCACATGATTAATCAAATAAAACAACTATCAAATAACCCTACTATAATTTCAGTGTCCAGGAAACCTAATCAAGGAAGAGATTGGTTGAGCCACTGAAGTAAATTTCTGCTGCAAAAATGTAATTTCCTTTTGCTAAATGGATTCTATTCTTGAGCCTGACCTAGCAAAGCCATTGGCATACATGTATCCTCCTGCCTCATTCTGTATTCTTTTACCTGGGCACATGCTTTTCTGACAAATGGCTGCTGGGAAGGATCTGGAAAGGAACCAGAGCAATGATGGTTGAGCCATCTCAAGAAGATACAAATGAAGCATATTTTTCTATGAAAGTGGAAAGAGAAGATAGTTTCATAACTATCCCCATTATTGTAAATGGTAATCAGCTCTCTTCAAAACAGAAAGAGAGGAAAATAAGATTAACATGTGATCAGAGAAAATGAGATTTTTAAAAATAATATAGTTTGAAAGAAATCATGTCTCAAATTCAGCAGTGTAGAGGGAAGAGGATACAGAGCTATAAAGATGTCCCAGTAATGTTTATAAATTCTATGCATTATCCACTTCTTACCTATCAAAAGTCTCTTTGCTAAAGTTAAGTATCATTCTGTATGCAAATAAGAGAAACTGTGCCATGAAAAATAATTCTTATGCTGCTCATAGTCTTAAGTGCTTTTAATAATTGAATCATTTGAAGTATTCAGATAGGCCTACTTAAAAGAAAAAAAAATATGAAAACAATATAAGCAGAAAAAGTTATGCACTTGGTAATTAAACTCTTAGCTTTTTTGTATTGCCCTTCATTGAAATCAAAGCATTATTCAAGAATGATAGGAAGGTAATCTTATGAGTTAAACTTTTGAAACATAAAATTTTATTTCCTGTTAATTTTTCGCTTCCTGTTTTGTATGAAAGATAATACTATTGAATAAATGCATTGCTTGTGTCCAAATACATGTCTGAAACAAGTCCTATTCTTGGTTTGTATCCCATTGAGAGAATTGTGTCCTCATTTTCTCATTCACATTATTTAACATTTGGCTGTAGCTGCTTTTTGGCAGTAGGTAGGGTGTTTGATGATCCTTCCTTGTTGCATAAACATTTTACTTCAAAGAGATTGCCTCTTCATATCCAACTGGATCAAGGCAGATGTATAATTCTGTCTAACATCTTTAATATTTCAAAATCATCTGGGTTATTGTTAATGGAGTATCATTAGGTACAATTTGAAACTTTTTCATGGACAGTACACACATTCAGTCTATTTGTGCAACATGAGCTCTTGCCTCTGAAGTCTTTGGGAGATTTCCTTTTATATATTGTTCTGCTAACATCTTATTTTCTTCACCAGGTGATTAAATTTTGTAGTCATGGTAAATATTATCTTTTCATTTCACAAATATTTATTAAAACTGTAATAGGATCCAAACATTGCACCAAACACTGGGATAAGATCTGATGCCTGCATCACAGAAGCTATGGTCTACGTAGGAGGCTGGGTACAATGTGCCCCCACAGCCCATATCTGGGAGTTCTAAATATTATTGGATGGGAAAAGAAATATTTTGATCAAGGTCCCAGTCTCTCAGAAGTACAAGGAAAATAACTTCAACAAGGAAGGTGAGCTTAAGCAAAGGTACATGATACAGTTAGTCCCAGAAGCAGAAAGTAATTCTTCATCAGCTGAAGACAGCTTGATAGGGAGCAAAGAGTACTATGCTAAAATAGCTGGATTTATCCTTCAGAAAAAGAAAACTTAAAATTTAAAACAGGGTATAGCATGGTCAGATTTATATCTGACAAACATAAATTGGAAGGTCATGTTAGATAGATTGCATGGGAGATAAACTGAAGTAGTCATATCAGGAAGTACTTGAGTCACTACATGTGAGGGATTGAACTAGCAGTAGAAACAGAGAGAAGAGAAACAATTTAAAAATAGAATACAGTAGCCCCCACCCATCATTCATGGTTTCAGTTTCCATGGTTTAAGTTACCCATGTTCAACTGCAGTCTGAAAATATTAAATGGAAAATTCTAGAAATAAACAATTCATAAGTTTTACATTGAATGCTGTTCTGAGTAACATGAAATCTCACACCATCCCACTCTGTTTTGCTTGGGATGAAGCACCTCTCTTTCCAACACATTGACCCAATGTATGCTATCTGTCTGGGTTAGCAAATGTCCTAATACCTCAATGCTGGTGTTCAAGTGACCCTTATTTTACTTAATAATGACCCACAAGAGTAATGATGTTGGCAATTCAGATATGCCAAGGAGAGGCTGTAAAGCGTTTCTCTTAAGTGAAAAGGCATGTATGTATGAGGAAAGAAACATAGCATAATAGGATTTAAAGCTATCTGCAATTTAATGCATCTCCTGGGGTCTTGGAATGTATCCCAGACAGGTAAGGGCCAGGGACTACTATATTCAGAGCTATTTAAGTTCAGCATCTAACACATAACCGTAGAAAGGCTCAATAACCATCACTTGACTGAAAGAAAAAAATTAAATCATTAAAAATGGATTTCAAGTGGAAAATTGCCAGAGCTTTGAAGATGATGGAGTCGTATTTTATGCTGTTATGTTTTCACCTTTTTCCTCTGTATGAAAACAGGGATATTTCAAACTATGTATAATATATTTGTATTTGTAGACTTAAGACGGTTTGGTATGTTTTCTGTTTTCTAACGTCAGTATCATAATAGGGAGGCATCCCTCAGGATATGCTGTGATCACACTGCTCAGCCTGACTAGCAATGGGCACAGCCTTTATACCTTCTCTTTTGCTGATAAGCCCAAACATTCCAATTCAGCGCAGTTCCAAAACCCTTTCTGCATTACAGATTCGGACCATAATGAGGACAGTAAACCGGCTGTATTCCACAGTTACCCCATGTTATCAAACAAGAGGGTATTAAGAAGCTGGAGCAAATCGAAACTCCCAGGAAGTCTCAGGGTGTGTAAGAGTAAGAATTTTCTCAAGCCAACAGCAAGCACCTCCACCCTGCTCTTATTTTCCTGTTTTCCATAACCCTTCTTATCTTCACAGATACGACATGACATTTATTTTTTAATTTCAGGAAATTTAACTTTTTATAATACTTCTGTCTTACCTACAGGCCATTTTCTACTTAGCCCAATAATATCCTTTATAGAATTTGCCTGCTAGTTCAAGAGAGATCCAGTATCTCATATTGAATTTAGTAGATACAGCTTTTTAGTCTCACTTAACCTAAAACAGTATTTTAACCTCTGTGATATTGATATATATAAAGAACACAGGGTATTTATTTTATCTAATGTTTGATATCTTCTCAAAATTTGAATCTCGTTATGGATTTTTAGCTTGAATATGGCATCAGGCATATTATATCCTAAGGTATCACATTCCGAGACACATGCTCTCCGTCTAAATATCTATCAGTGTGCATCATGGATTCTCATGTCTTGTATAGATTCTCATAACTGTTAAATATTCATTGTATATTGTATCTTTTACCATTAAAAGTTTTTTTTCTTTACCTCATTGAGTACTTTATAAAAAATGTTTTGGGGATACTCTTAGTCTAATATCTGCTTTCTTATTGCTTTCATCAACCCAGTATACTTTTGCTTATTCCTTTATATTTTAGCCTTTTTAAATAAATTGTTTCTTGTGTGTCATATACACATAGGATTAGGTGTTCCTTTATGAGATGATTTGAAAATCTTTTATTTTGCTAGGAGTTAAGCTAATGTATAATTATTAATATGACTGGTAAGTCTTACATTAATTGTGCTGTATCATTTTATGTCATAATTACTGTGTATTTTGTTATATTTACTGTGTTTTTCCTCATTGTTATGTGTGTTCATTGCTTTGGTATTTAGGAAGGTGGATATTTAAAATAGTAATTATCTTTGTATTTACACCTTTCATAGTGTTCTTAATGCCCCTTTTTAAAATTAATCTCTTCTCTATCTTCATTGCCAATTTTAATGGCACTCTTTCATTATTTAAATAACAAGGTTTATATTTTACATTTCCTTTTTTTTCGCTTGTTCTCTCATTTTCAGTTGCATTCTTTCTACTGTGTCAGAAATATATTTACATATTATTCTTCCACTGTGTCCTCAGTCCTGTTTTAGTCTTAGATCCAAAATTAAATATATTAAATATTTACCACTGTTGAGGTTTTACAAGGTTGAGCTAACCCTCTAATAGATTTTTTTGGAGGATTTCATACATTGGATACTTGAAGAAATTTTTGGGCCACATTCTATTTTCTTTTTATATATTTTTTTTTACTTTATTTTTTATTCTGTTACAGTTGTCCCCATTTTTCTGCTTTTGCTCCCCTCCACCCAGCCCACCCCTCTTGCCCATAGTCAATTCCCTCTCCATTTTCCACATCCATGAATCATTCACATGTGTTCTTTGACTAATCCCTTCCCCTTCCTTCTATCATTCCCCCTCCCTCTTTCCCTCCTACTACCATCAGTCTCTTCCATGTTTCCATGTCTGTGGTTCTGTTTTTCTTGTTACTTTATTTTATTCATTAGGTTCTAGTTATAAGTGAGGCCATATGGTATTTGTATTTCACAGACTGACTTATTTCATTTAGCATAATAGTCTCCACTTCCATCCATCTTGTCACAAAAGCTAGGACTTCTTTCCTTCTTTCTGCTGTGCAGTATTGTGTAACTGTACCATTGCTTTTTAATCCTCTCATCTACTGATGGGCACTTGGGCTGTTTTCAACATTCAGCTATTTTAGATAACACTGCTATGAACATAGGGATACATAATGTTCTTTTGAATTGGTGTTTCAGGATTCTTACGGTATAATCCCAGCAGTGGACTCACTGGGTCATAAGGCAGTTCCAGTTTTAATTTTTTGAGGAAATTCCATACTGCTTTCCACAGTGGCTGTACCAGTCTGCATTCCCACCAACACTTTTTCCACATCCTTTCCAGGACTTGTTGTTTGTTGATTAATTAATGATAGCCATTCTGATAAGTGTAAAGTGCTATCTCATTGTGATTTTAATTCGCATCTCTCTGATGGCTAGTGATGTTGAGCATTTTTTCACATGTCTATGTGCCATCTGTATGCCTTCCTTTGAAGAAGTGTCTATTCAGATCTTTTGCTCATTTTTTAATTGGGCTATTTTTCTACCTGGGTTAGAGTTGCATGAGTTCTTTATATGTTTTGGATAGTAAACCCTTGTCCGATGTATTATTAGCAAATTTGTTCTCCAATACTATCAGTTCCCTTTTCATTTTGATGAAAATTTCTTTAGCTTTGCAGAAACTTTTTAATTTGATGTAGTCCTATTTGTTTTTTTCCCTTGCCCTGTGAGATATATTGGCAAAAATATTGCTACATGGGATGTCTGAAATTTTACTGCCTATGTTTTCTCTTAGGATTTTTATGGTATCATGATTTATATTTAAGTCCTTTATCTTATCCATTTCAAGTTTATTCTGGTGTATGGTATAAGTTGATGGTATAGTTTCATATTTTGCATGTACCAGTCCAGTTCCCCCAACACCATTTATTGAAGAGACCATTTTTACTTCATTGTACACTTGTGCCTCCTTTGTCAAGTATTAATTGACCATAGTGACATGGGTTTATTTCTGGGCTCTCTGTTCTGTTCCTTTGATCTATGTGTCTGTTTTTATGCCAGTATCAGACTGTCTTGATTACAGTGGCTTTGTAATATACTTTAATATCATGTATTGTGATCCTTCCAAAAAAACAATCCAAAGGATCAATGAATCCAGGAGCTGATTCTTTGAAAAGATAAACAAAATTGACAAACCTTTAATGACACTCATCACATAAAAAAGAGAGAGGACCAAATAAATAAAATCATAAATGAAAGAGGAAAATTAACAACTATTACCATAGGAATACAAAGGATTGTAAGAAATTACTATGAACAACTATACACCAAGGAAGTGTACAACCTAGGTGAAATGAAAGAATTTCTGGAAACATCCAATCTCCCAAAACTGAGTCAAGAAGAAGCAGAAAGACTGAACAGACCAATTACAACTAATGAAACTGAAGCGCAATGAAAAAACTCCTGGCGCACAAAAGCCCGGGACACCGGATGGCTTCACAGGCGAGTTTTACCAAACATTTAAGGAGGAACTAACTTTTATCCTTCTCGAATTATTCCAGAAAACTCAAGAAGAGGGAAAACTCCCAAATTCTTTTTACAACACTAGTATTATCCTAATTTCAAAGCCAGGTAAAAACATAACAAAGTAAGAAAATTACAGGCAAATATCTCTGATGAATATAAATGCTAAAATTCTCAAGAAAATATTGGCAATCTGGATCCAGCAATACATTAAACAGATTATACATCATGATCAAGTGGTATTTATCCCAGAGACACAAGGATGGTATAACATTTGGTATAACATCCTTTTTGCCATACAAGGATGGTATGGCAAATTAATAAATGTAATACACTACACAAACAAAATGAAAGACAAAAATCACATGATCATATCAATAGATGCTGGAAAAGCATTTGATAAAATCTAGCACCCATTTATGATAAAAACACTCAGTAAAGTGGGGATAAAAGGAGCATACATCAACATAATAAAGGCCATATATGAGAAACCTACTGCCGATATCATACTCAATTGGCAAAAAAAAAGCTGTTTCCCTTAAGACCAGGAAAAATACAAGGGTGCCTGCTCTTGCCACTCTTATTCAACATAGTACTGGAATTTCTAGCCACAGCAATTAGACAGAAAAAAGAAATAAAAGGCATCCAAATTGGAAAGTAGGAAGTAAACTGTCATTCACGTACATGATAGTGGACATAGAAAACCTTATAGTTTCCACCAAAAAACTATTCCACCTAATAAGTGAATTTGGCAAAGTAGTGGGATACAAAGTGAATATCCAGATATCAATGGCATTCTTATACACCATCAATGAATAATCAGAAAGAGAAACTAAGAAAAACATCTTATTTACTATAGCAACAAGAAAAATAAAATACCTAGGAATAAATTTAACTAAGGATGTAAAAAACCTGTACTTGAAAAACTATAGAACACTGAAGAAAGAAATTGAGGAAGATACAAATAAATGGAAGCATGTAGCATGTTCATGAATTGGAAGAATTAACATTATTAAAATGTCCATACTACCCAAAGAAATCTATAGATTCAATGCAATTCCTATTAAAATACCAACGGCATATTTCACAGATATAGAACAAATGTACCAAAAATTTATATGGAACCAAAAAAGACCCTGGATAGTCACACTATATTTTCTTGAGTTTCTTGAAAATCCTTCTCAACTGCTACCTTGTTATGGTTGATGTGTGCTTAAGATATCTTGTGCCCATGTTGCTTTCTTATTCTTATTGGAAAATATAGTCATTTTGCCTGTTATCTCTAAGAAGTTTTTGTTTTTAATATCTAATAATTTTACCTTAATATATCTCAGAGTGATTGTTCTGGCTTAATATTTCCAGGTACACAAATGGGTTCTTCCAGTATGTTGATATAGTGATTCATTTTTTTGCTAGAAAATTGTTTTTGAGTTATTGTTATAAATATTAATTTAGTTTTATTGTTTTCTTATTTTTAAGAGATTATAGTTACATGTATGTAGATTTGTTTTGCATGTTCTACATTTTAACCACCTTTTCTCTGGCAGTTATTAATTTTCTTTTTTTCACGTTTATTTGTGGAGATTTTCCTACTTTCTTTCAATAGCCCTTCTTACATTTTCATTGTTTTATTCTCCCTGGGCACCTTGAAATTTATCTTTGATTTCTGATTTTTCAAAAATTTTTCCTTTAATTTCTTACTTGGGTTCCATCAATTAATTCAGTTGCATACTCTTTTGTGTTTGTTCAATGTTCTTCATTCTTAAATTTGGAGTATTATTTTAATATCATGGATTTATTGCATAAGACTATTTAATTCATTTGAGATTGTTTTATGATGGTTTTGTTTACCTTTTGACCAGATATTTAGGAACATTTCTGACAGGAGAAATGCCTTCTTTTTTCCAAGTAGCTTGGTACAGAATTGCTCTGACTTTTCTCTATTTTGAGGCATTTGCAGACAGGTTTCCTATCTCAAGAGTGCTATCTTCGGCCAGTATAGTGACATGTACTTGCATTAATGGTTGGCAGTGGCAATGGGGTGAAGGTGGATTGTCTTATTTTGTGGTTCTATGTTCTTTCTGTGGGGTCTTTAATTTTCCCCTCTTACCTTTTTCCATTGCTGACACAGCTCTAAGGAGCACCTCCCTCCTCTTTTGCAACAGCAATTCTGAGGCTGCCGTCTTCAATGCCCCTCTCTTTTAAGACCCTTGCTCTAGCCAGTGCTATTAACTACCAAGTCCCTGATGTGTGCTCAATACCGTGGGATTTAATGTTGGACTTTCTCGTTCTGGGATTAATTTACTTTTCCCCTCTCAGCTTTTTCTCTGTTCTCATCTTCCCTTTTCTCTTCACTACATGTGGTTTGTCTCGACTCAGTTCTCTGCGCTAATCTGCATTTATAAGCTTTCAGCCTTAAAGGAAGTGTCAACAATAACTGTTGGAATTTTGTTTATTTCTCTAGTTAAAAGTAATTTTAAATTCACAGTGTTCTCTGATCCCTATTAATGCTGATGACATTATTTTTTGTGGTTGTCTCTTTAAGCTTCTCCACATGTATATTTTTACTTATACTTTTATATATTTGAAACAGTAATGTATATTGAATTTTATTCTGCTTTTTTGCTTGGCTTTCTATGCTATTATTCCGTGTTTCTATAAACTTCACACTGCCTTTTCAAGTTTTAAAACTTTGTTTATAATTTTAAATTTTTTTAATTATATTTTCTTGTTTATGCTATTACAGTTGCCCCAACATCCCCTGTTGCCCCCCTCCACCCAGACACCACCACTCCCTCAGGGGATCCCCAAACTGTTGTCCCTGTCCGTTGGTCATGCACATATGCTCTTTGTCCACTCTATTCCCTATGCTGTACTTTACATCCCCACGTTTATTCTGTAACTACCAATATGCACTTCTTAATCCCTTCACCTTTTTACCCATCTCCCCAACCAGCCTCCCATCTGGCAGACATTGAAAAATTCCCTGTATCTATGATTGGGTTTCTGTTCTGCTTGTTTGTTTACTTTGCTTTTTAGATTTAATTGTTGACAGATATGTATTTATTGCTACTTTATTGTTCATGTTAACTTTTTAAACATGGTTTATATTTATGTAAGTAATATTGACTTAGAAACCTTACAAAGTACAAAAAAATAACAATGAAACTGGAAAAGAGTAATTCCACCTCCCAGAGGCAAACACCAATAACATTTAAAATTTTCCCTTCCAGGATGTTTTTCTATATATAATAACAGAGATAAGACTGCACCTATAATTTGGCATGCAGCTTTTTTCACTTAATGTGTTTTATAATTTTCTTCTATGTTATTTAAATTATTCTTAAATACTATTTTCAATGTCTTCCTAGTATTCTACCATATGGACAGTCTCCCAATGTCAACTGCAATTTTCATTATTAACATATTCTATAATGAACATTTTTGTGCATAAATTTGCACCTGCAGTTAAAATTATTTTCCTAGAAGAGATTTCTAGAAGGGCAGTATGACCCCACAACATCATTATTACCCTACTAAATTCTCAGCTGCTTGAAAGCATGACTTCATTAAGTCTCTTTTAATTGTGAGGGTGGTCGGTGTACTTTTGCAGTCTGTACATGTCTGGAATTGCCTACTTTTGCATACATCTGATAAATAATTTGACATACTATCAATAATTGGCCCACAGTACATTTAATTTTTCTATCCTACAGATAGTATTCTATTAGCTTTGTCACTCAGTAATGAAGAGACTCTTAGAGCAGCCTGCCTTATTGCCTTGTGGATTATGTATTATCTTCTGCCTGTATTGTTATCTGTTATTAACTCACAAATTTATGTCTTTAATCCAGAGTGCTCCTTTGAACCCTAAAGACATATGTGCACTTGTTAAACTACCCCTTCCACTCTGATATAATCTCAGTTTTAATATAGACCTTAAATTTAACTAACTGCAAGATCAGCACTCTTGGTCTGCTTCCCCAGTACACAGAGATGCACAGAAACCTGACATATTCCAGCGCACACACTTCACCATTCATTAGAAGCTTAAACAAAATCCTGGATCCTCAGTTTCTTACTTTTCCTGATATTTCACATCTAATATTTTAATAAAGGCATCAACCATCCCTTCAAAGCATAACCTAATACATTTACTTCTTTTCATCTCTACTGCTAACACATTGACCTATTCGTATACTCGTATACCTAGAATACTGCAGCAACTTCTTGAAAGACTTCCTAGATATTCTCTATGTTCCATTCTTCCACAGAAGCTAAAGTGGTCTTTTGTTAAAAAAAACCTTATTTTTGTTAATCTCAGTCTTAAAATTTTTTCAGTTGCTTCCAGTAATACTGGCAACAGTAATGACCATTAAATCCCATGCCCTCACCCTGGTTTACAGGGCCCTGGATAATCTGTCGTCCTCCCTCATCTGAGGCATTCCTGTTTCATCTGCTAGGTATAATCACAATATATCTGTCATCTTTCAGTTCCTGGAATATAGTAGCTTGTTCCAATCTCAGGATCATTTTAATAGCTATTGGGTTTTTTTTCCAGAGTGTTTCTGACTATTCCTGTCCCAGACGTTTTTCTGCTTATTGTTCTTACTTTGGTTTAAAGACTGTGTTTTCAAAGGGGCCTTCCCTGAATACCCAACTTTAAGTGACTTCTAATCACTTTGTCTCACATGACTCATCAAGTATTTATTAATACCAATGATTTCTTATTTAATTTCTTATTTTTTCATTTATTTTATGTCCCTCTTATCATAAAAGACAAAACATTTTCATATTCTTTATTCTCTGGATTCTGTAGTCCCTGAATCCAGAATAGTAGTCTGTAAGTAAGTTTTAATACAAGGATAAATATTTTTTATATTGCAATGTTATCATATTAGCAAAATTTATCTAAATATGTTCCCTGACCTCCACATTTCTTAGCTGTGCCATCAACATTTTATCTCTTTGACTTTTTACTCATCTTTCTCAGGGACAATTTTGTCTTCTGCAATGTCCCTTATCTGTAATGTCAATTTTTATCTTTTCTACCTTCTATGTAGATCATAATCTTGCAATTCTATTTTCAGGCTCCCTTCATCCTAATATTTCTTTTTCTCACTCCTCTTCCATTCCCTTTATTTTGGTGAGTTTAATTTCAGCTTGCTCTCTCAATATTTCTTTCTTTTTCTTTCATCCAGATTATCAGCTATGTTTTACTACTGAGAATGTCAATTTTTTTTGTTTGACTACAAAAGAACATTATTGTTTTGCTCTTTAGAATAATGTTGGCTTGTTTTACAATACTTTTGTGATGTATGTGTATATGGTTGTCTACCCATTCCTAAATTAGGGAGAGATTTAGTTAGACTCAGTGTTTGCCTCCATCAATAAAATGGGTATACGAATTTTTGTCTGGTCTCTTTGAGTTTTGTATTTGGATAGCAGGTTGATATGTATAACTCCTTGCCAAATTCTCACTCACAAGCTTTTTCTAGTGTGAATGTGTTGAGCTAAATTCTAAACTGATGCTGAAGATGAAAACTTAAATGTCCCAGTACATACTGATACCAGAGCTTCAAAACCGATTAGAAAGACTACGTTTCCCAAGATTCAAGGTATCACTAACTGACCTGTCCCTGTCCCCACTTTCTGGCCAGCTATTTAATGGATGTTAAAATGTAATGGTAACAAGTAAGAAACTAATTGGGTTTTTGAATGTATTGTACTCTGACTGCCTCAAAAGGTAGCACACACTACTAATATGGTGGCTGCTCATATTTCTTGCATGTAAAGAACCATCATTTATTTTGGAAACAAAAAGCCAAAGGGTGGAAGAATAATATAGATTGTTCATAATAATTTTAGATGAGGCAATCAGATATGGACTACTGAAAATGAACTCCAGCCAGTATGCCATCACCCCACCTCAGTCCTTCAGTTAGAAGAAACCCTCCCAATTTTGGCAATAGGTTGCCTTTTTGTCCTAATTTTTAATGTTGTGCATTTAATTTTTTCTTATTTCCCATATATTTTAGTAGGATACTGAAAAAAAAAAAAGTTGTTTGGAGGCTGCCAGCCTGAGGAAGTTTTAAACATAAAGCCCTGTAGCTATTTCTTAAACAAATGAAATTACCAGTAGATTGATTTGGATAATGCTTTATTGTGCTGTAGAATGAATATTTAATCCAGAAGATAAATCTTCAGGAAAGAAATATCTCTGTCTTAACAGAAAAATGGGACTTGCCAATTGGTATAAATGCAATAAATCCAGAATATCCTGGCTCAAAAGGAAAGAGAAGTCTGGAGGACAATAATGGGCTTAGAGAAGAGGGGAAAGGGAAGCACCGGAGATTAGAATAAAGTCTCAGAGTGTGTATAACGAGAATGAGAGTGAGAGAACTCAAAAACAAGAGATTGTGTTAGAGAACGAAAACAGCTAAAGAAAACTCCAAAGCAAGAATGGAGACAAGGGGATAGCCTTGGAAATGGTCAGATAAACAGCATTAGATGTCACAATCATAAAAGCTGAAGGTGCTAAGGAATGGGATTAATTTGTCACTGTAAATAAAATAGTCATTAACCATTAAAAATAGTGCTGTAGGGACCACATGTGCAACTTCTATGCTGCTTCCTTTACATCTTAGGCAAAATCTCCTCTTTTGTCAAAGCCAATGTAGTGAGTGGTTTTACTGATGTCTTGATACTGTACTCATATTCATGAAGGGCCTTTATTTAACACTTAACAACCTCTGTCCATACTCCAAATCTAGTTAGATCCAAATCCACCTAACAAACTATTTCTTAGCACCTTCAACTTTTATAATTTTTGTCATCGTTCAATGTGTTTAAAGTCAACATATAAATTTCCTGCTTGATAGTGAAAAGCGGTACCCTCACCCCACCTGGAAATTTTCTATCTACTGCTGTCCTCAAGCCTACCTCCTCCTGCTTGTCACGGAAACTTTCCTTTTGGAATAATCTCTAATGTACTGTTATTTTTCTCCTATACTGCCTAATTTCTGAATCACATAAGTATGGTTAGTTTACCATATCTTTAACAAAATCTCCATTTACCTGTATTACCCTCTAATTACAATAGGATTTCTTTCTCTTCAAAGTCTAAGCTATTGTCACAATTCATTTGATATATCTTTCATGTAGATCATCAAGCAATTTCAAATTGGTCCAATCCAAGCAGCCTCTTTTCAGTTCACCTCATCTCTGACATAGCTCAGGGACTTGACAAAGTGAGCTATGCCTCTCCTTGCTGAAATTGTTACTTTCCAGAACTCCATTGTTCGCTATGTTTTTTTTTTCCACAACTCTAGTCATTCACTCTTATTACCTTTTCAAAATCCTTCTTTCTCTTTTCATACGTAAAGATGGGAAACAATTAAGTATCCAATGGGTTCTATTCTCAGGCTTTATTTCTTCTACATCAGAATAATAACTATGGATTTTTTCAGCTTTGTTCCTGAAATCCAAAATTTGTATTCCCCAAACTTGAAATTTCTCCCAAGTTTCAGATGAATGAATAAAATTCTATGAGTGTAAACAATATGGAATTTCCATTATTTGAATTTTTTGAACAAAACATGCCAATTTAACTTGGTTCCTTCCAAAACCTAGGAGTCATATAGGCACCTCAAATTTAACAACTATAAAAACGTATAATCTTTCTCCAAATATCTGTCCTCTTCTATCTTGAATATTAATATAATACATTAAAACAATAATTCACATTAAGATACTTCCTTTACTGACATATGCAATTTTTACTATATTCTGACAATTTTCATCCTAAATTATATTATTTACATTTCCATTCTCCATCTCTACTTATATGTCCTTACTTCAGACTATCATTATCTCTTACCAAGGTCTCGTTTCTCAGAGATCTTTCAATTTTAGTCAGTTTCATTGCTTTCTCATCACAGGTGTCCTAGTAATGTTTCTAAATCTGATTATGCAAACATGTTGTGCAAATATAATTCACCTTTGTTCACAAATTTAGCCTTCATTACTTTGGTATGTAAAAATGTTCACATTGAGTCCTTCAAACTTGCCGAACTTCTGTACTTCTTCTCTTGGTACAAAAACAGAGAACCTCTTTTGCCTTCCCATCTATACCATGCTCAGTAATAACTATATTTTTGCATACATCGCTCCTTCTTCCTGGAAAAAAAAATACCTTGTATTATAAAAGGAAAACTTCTGCTTCCAGTATCTTCTTAAGGGCTACCTCCTCTGAAAGTCATCTTTGACCTCTACCATCAGATTTAGGCTGCTTTTTATCATGCTTTTGTCTTTTGACACTAACTTACTGTAGCACTTACAATATGGCAATATAGTCATAGAGTTGCTTCTTGAGCCCTACTGCAGTACCTATTTGCATAATAAGTTCCTGAAATCTCTTTTGGCATATAATCAATACTTAGTGAATATGGGTTGAAAGAACAAATGAATGGTTGTCAAAAGAAAATAATGTAGATAGAATTTAATTGGGCTAGAGTAGTCCTTATTTTCTGTCATCTGTTAATATTGCATTGCCTGCCCTGAGCCATGTGCCTATGTTTTCTAAGTATTAGCTGTGCATATAGATTTGAAATTATGTTTGTATTTTTAGTGATTATAAAGAATTGTTTTTATTGGGTGTAGAGGAAGCATCTTTACTGAGTTATTTAGTATCCAGTCAAGACACACAAATATACAAAAACATATGGAATAATTCTCATGTGTCCATGAGAATGAATAAATACACTTCTGTGAAATTGTTTCTTAAGATGGTTAGAGAACAAGGGGGAATGAATAATACAAGTTATATAATACATGTTAATAACGATAATGTAGGGTTATGCAAGTGGACGGATTCTTATAGGAAAACAGGTAAACAATTTTCATTTTAAAATGAGTATTTTGGAACAAAACTCAGTTAGAAATAGGCAAATCTATGAAAGCTTTAGTAAATTTAAAGGGCAGCTTTCCACTCAAAATGCAGGCCTGCCTCAGGACTCAGCTTTGCTTGCTGAAGGCTGCGGTGTGCAATTCGAAATGCCTGGTTACCAAGCTCCGGTTGAAAGCAAAAGTGACTCTTCCAGTATGAAAAACACAGTTTGATAATCTATACTGGAGAAACATGATGTTATTACTTATGCTTCCACAGCATTTTGTTTGTTTTCCAATGCAAGAGTAGCCCTTCCCTCAGGCTTTCCAAAAAGACAAGAGAAATAAAGATGGCTTCTGCTTTTCAGACAAAGAGTATTGATTGTTTAACTAACCAGTAAGAAGGAGTAAGTACTAAATGGAAATCATAACAGCACTATGATGATCTCTGTGGACAAAAATCAATATGAAGCAATGGTTTTATAAGAGATATATGGTGTTATTATTCTAATAGCTCAGGCCATAAAGCTGAGGCATTTGCGTGTGACATGACATTTTAGCTGAAGTGACTGGGAAACTATGGTGGCCAACATGATCTCAATTATTTCTGACAGTGCCTAAGTCACCACCTCCCTACCCCTCACTTAGCAGGACACAGGAGCAAGTCCCAGCTCCTTTTCCTTCAAATAGTTCCCCTATTTGTTGCAATTCCAGACCTTTGTTTTCACCTCAGGGTCTTTAGCCTTGCTGTTTCTTCTGCCTGAAACATTAGTGGTTGTTTCTCATCATTCATGTTTTTGCTTAAAAGCCATTTCCAAGAGAGGACTTGCCAAACCTCTGTATCTCTGTAAACCTACACTGACACGTCAGCATCACTGTCCAAACCACTGCCTTCCTTCTTTTACTTCATGCATATACTACACCCCATAGTTTTATTTCTACCTGTATTTTCTCTCTCCGGCTTCAGAACAGCGTAAGCTCTGTTTTCTATCTTGTTCAGTATTGTCTTCCCCAGACTCTAGAACTTCAGTTAGAACAAAATAAGGGCAAAATAAACATTTGTTCAATAAGTAGATGAATACCTTTTAATAATTAATTTTCCACTATACATCTGTTATCTTTTTCCCCATCAGTTTGCAAATTTCTTAATGGTAGGACTTAGACAATGCTCTCTTTCCTGCGTCATCTCCCTAAACAGAAAGGTGTAGAACCTAGCTCTTCCCTTTAGATCCACTCCATTTTGGATTCCTTGCACAAATATTAACTCTTTGTGCAGGAAGACACTTGTTATTTAGAAGTGTTTGTAGTTTATGTGTTTGTTTATTTGACCATTTCTCTGTGGGTATAATGAGACAGATGTAAGGTGTTGTTACTAATTTTCTCTTTACTATTTTCTATTTCAGGAACAAAGCTACCACTCAAAAGTAATCTCTTCCAAAACAGAAAACTGCTCTAGGTAAGGAAAAGATTCTTTGCTCTTTAACTGGACATAGAAATTAGTAGGAGAAAAAGCAAGTCAGCATTTTTAAGCCTTTAGAGTTGCATGATATTCAGCTAACTGGTTCTTTTTCTTTAGTCTCTGCCTCATTAACCATAAAAGAGAAATTATCTTGGGTTCAAAGCAAAAGATAAACCATAGCTATTATTCCATATAGGAAAATCTCATTAGAGCTAAAAGAATCTCTGTGAGCAATATTGATATAAAATGTAGAAGACAACTATTAAATTGCCTCCCTAAAACATTAGTAATAGATGAATTTCTTGTAAGTCTGTAACTTTTTCCCCATTTTCCCAGAGCATTACTTATTTGTTCATTAGTTTCCTTCAGTAACTATGAAATTATTACATTTTAGTTCATGTGTACGTTTTCTATATTTTCCATTCCTGTCTCATTTCTAGAAAGATTTTCTAAAACAAAAAATTGCCACTTACTGCTTGAGTGTATTTGAGGGTTCAAGATGAAAATTTAGATGCTACATACATACATACACCTGAGAACTCAACATCTAAATTGTGGAGTACAAGAAAACTTGTTAGCATTTTAAATAATTTCCCAAGTGTAAATTCAGAGAAAATCAATTTGCTTTCTTTTTTTCTAATCTCAGGCTTAGGTTGTAATTTTGCATCAGCCAGTATCTCTCTGAAGCCCATGGTATATTCTATTACTTCTTTTCCAGCTATGCATTTCATACCTATCCTTTGGAGTTGATCTCAAAAGAAAATTAATAGGCTCCTTAATTCAGTATTTCAGTGTTTCAGGTAGCAAATCCATGACAGCTACTTAACCAACCTCTGAGTAGCCAACCAGTGAGTGTGGCATTAATGATTCTGGAGAAAGTTAACTAAGTCCATCTATCACTTTGTCATGTGTGGTAAAAGAATGCATCAATCAGAGCATAACAGGGAACTGTCTTTGCTTCTGTCTGTGGGTACTACTGAAATCTGTTACAAAAAAAAATCAATAGAACAGCTATCGTAAGCTGCATTTATGTTGATCAAATAAAACAAATGGAAAAATGGAAGTTAGGAGACTGGTAATACAGCTCCTAGAATAAAGCAGAGGTCTGTTTCCTGAGATAGGAACCATCTTTATGAATTTGACATTCCTGAGAGGTTTTTCCATTATCAGTGTCTTATAAATGCAATCTAAGTGGTTGAACTATTCACTTTTTAAGTGCTATTTAACCTGATATAAACAGAAGCAAATTGATAATCCAATCATGGATGTTTTACTCTGTTATTCAATTCCACTCTTTATGGAATTCATTTGGGAGCGTCTCAATGCACTTGCATCCTAGCACAAAACCTAATGTCTCTCTTTGCAACAGTATCCCTCTTGTACTTTTACCTTTTAATGACCAGAATCTCTCCCCCTCACTATATCCTGCCATCTGAAATTTCAGTAGGAAAAGCAGATGAGGAGAAAATGACCTAACAAGAGATGAGGGGGAAAAATAAGTATTTGCTGAGTGATTAATACGAATAAAAAGAATTAGGGGAGCACATAAGAGGACTAAAAAGACTCAAGATGTCAGTCTTTAGGGCATGGAAATCATATGAGCAAGGAAAGAATAGATTTTTCAAATATAGCTGGAAGTTATTAAAAACCAGTGATAAAGAAGGCAATAAGTTACCTTTCTTCAAATAAATATAAAACAATGATTCAGTTATGAAAGAGACTTGAGGCCCACCTTTAAATAATTCCCAAGTATATATAAATTCCCCCCAAAAATATGATAGATATTCTCACACATACCTAATAAGGTATAAACTGATACAAAATTTTTGGGAAGCAGCTTAATAATATTTGTAAGAAGCCTTAAAGTTGTTAATATCCTTTGACTCAATAATTCCCATTCAAGAAATTTATTGAAATCAATATTTAAATTTAATGAAATATACATGAAACATAATAACAGTGTCACTTATAAAAAAACAAATATTGAGCAAACAAATTATCAACTATAAAGAAATGTTTTAATGATTATTGGTACATCCATTCAATATTGTTTGGAGAAAATACATAGAAAACATTTTATTACAAAATGTTAGATTGATGAAATAAAATTGTGCATAATCCCCTATATATCATTATTATTACCATATGTTTATTTACGTGTTCATGAGATAGAAGCACCTCAATTTTCTTTTGTTAAAGGAATTCTAATTTATAATTGCATTATTGACTGATATGGAGGTTATTGGAGAAAGCATAGTGCAATGCTGTGGAAAGAGTTATGGGATTTTAATAGTTTGAATTTAACACGTTTCACTACATGGCAGAAATATTTAGTGCCTACTGAGGTTTCCACGTGCCTAACATCCCTTTGGCTTAGGTTGGAGCTATAGGAGTAGCTCTGGATCCTGATCAAAAGACTGTGAAAAGTGTTGCTTTCATAATCAAGAAGTTAAGCATCCTATGCCTCTACCAGGGCGCCTATGTGTTCCAAGGAGTGTATTCCAACTTGAACTGTGATATGAGTGAGAAATAAATGTATTAGTTTAAGCCAGTGAGGTTTCTGGGAATTTCTGTACCTAGTGCATAACCTAACCTATCCTAATGCACATTACTTAATAGCTCCTATGAACTTGAGATCATTATTTAGTCTTTTTAAGTCTCTTTTTCCTCACTTATATATCTAGGTTCAAGGGTACTGCTTTCAGGATACAAAGTTTTAATTACACAAGACAAATAAGCCTTAGTGATCTACTATATAGTATAGTGCTTATAGTTAATGCTGTATTGTGCATTTAAAAATTTGCTAAGAGGTTATATCCTATATTAGGTGTTTTATGACACACATAATAATAATAATAATAAAGAGAGCAGAAGGAAACTTTTGGAAGAGCTGGATACATTTATGACATAGGTTGCTGGCAATGACTTCACAGGTGTATACTTAGCTTCAAACTTATGACGTTGCATACATTAAATATGGATAGCTTTTTGTATGCCAATCATACATCCATAAAGTGGTATTCAAAAAGAGAATTTGGTGGAAAATACCAAAAAAATGATTGTATAATAGTTCTGGTTGCATTTGCATTTCTTTCAGGCAAAATCATTAAATATCTTATTTTACCTGCTTCTTACAGTGTTTTATTCCCCCGTACACATGACCTTTTTACAAGAAAGAGGAACTATTATATGTTCACTAATTTGTTTTTAAAAAATTGGTCTAAATATGAAAAAACATAAAATAGAGAAAGTCTCAGCTTTGGGAGCAGACGAACATAAGAAAGAAAAGGAGATAAAGAGACAAAGACAGAAGTGACAGCCATGTGACCTCCAAAAGCAGAGTTCGGTGAACTTCATAATAACATACAAAATAAAACCTCACCTTGTTTTTCAAGATTCACTTAAAAATAAGTATCATAAACTTTAAATGAGTCAGACACATGACTTCTTATTCATCAGTTATTAAATTATTCAGCCCAAAACATTCTACATTAAAAAATAACATAGAATGCTTTCTTGTTTCTTTTCCAAGGAAAAAGGAGCACGTGCGTGCTGGCCGTGGGAATTAGCACACTCAATTTAAAAGAAAGAAAGAGAGGGAGAATCATGTGGTTTAAAGAAAAGAAAAATCACCACCACTGCAATAGCCACAGAATTCATTAGCACACTCATGCAAGCTGGCCCAAACTGTCTCCATACTATGTTTTCCTCTGGGGTTATAAGCTCCATTAACAGGAACTATGAGATCGCTTTGAAACTATCTATATTAGCTCCAGTAAATTCTTTTCTTCCCCGGAACCACTATATAAAGCAGTAAACCCTGGTTGGTTAAGTAAGCACTAAAATTTTGGAATGTAAGAAATGCATCTGCAAGATTTCCAAGACTTTAATAATAATCCCTAAGGGGAAATGCACTGATCCAATCACACCGGTACTACATCACAAGGCATAGAATAGAAGTCAATAAAAGCGCCCTAGCACAGAGAGGCAAGCTGTAGTCAGTATCAGATTTTGAAGGGAGTTGTCAGATAAACAAGTCATCTACCTTTACTAAAATTTACTTCCTAATATTGGGTGTTTTAGACTGCACGGAATTGAGAGCATACATCCAATCTTATTTTAGTCCCTTTTTCCTTTATTCTCTCCTTAACTTTCTCCATTTGCTATCACAAGCTATCAACACATATTCATTTCTAGAAAAAGTTTGAGCCTGTCTGAGTTTTCATTGATCATTTCATAACATACTGAACATTTATTTATAGAGAAGCATTTATTATCAGCTATTAACATCTAGTCAGGCTTACACAAAACTGTTTATTTTATAGGAAAAAAAGACATAGATAACCAGAAATTATTATGGTTTTTGCTGGTGACTTTATATTCCTCACTACGATGCTTATCTGAAACATCAAATGTATACTAATATCAATACAAAAAAGATAGACTAGTTAAGCCCACCACATACAGAAGGCAACACTCTCTGAACAATCATCCTTTTACTAACCTTTTTCTAATAAGAAATATTAGAAATGTTTAATAAAAATAATTAGAAAGAAACATTAGCTGTGGTAAGATGCTTAGGAAAAACATTCCTGAAGAAAAAATGGCAAAGGGACAATAATCAGAAAAATAGACATAATGTCTTCTTAAATAATGCCATAGATAATGAGATGACTGATGTCAAAGGAAAAAATGCAAAGACAATACAGCTTGACTATTGTAAACAACATCTGAAGCCTCTGGAGAATTTAACCAGTAAGAAAACATTTCTTGAAATTAGTGCTTATGAATCTACATTCCCAAAACCTCGAGTTGCTCTATGGAAAAAAGTTACTGTGGTCTTGTAGGTTTGAGAATGTGTGCTTTTCTAAAGTGCAGCATTTCTGAGCACCTTTAGTTAATATGTCTTGTTGTAAATCCTCCAAAAGATGAGGATTGTTTTAAGAGTTCCTAAGATTATTTGATCACAAAATTCTTCCCAACCCCAAGAAGAATGTTTAAGAGCATCTTGAGAACAGCAGCCTTCTTTGGGATACAGTTTGAGAAATATGCCACTTAGTTTATAAGCGGTCAAAACCTATCAATATGGCAAATTTATACCAATTGTCTTAATTAGTGAGAAAAAGCTCTTCATTTGCTAATTATCAATCACATAACTCAATTTTTCTACGTCCAGATAATCTGTTTTAAATGTGGTTTTTTTTCCCCCCAAAATGAATGTAGCGGAACTTTTCCTTAGCCCCTGTCCATTTTTCCAGGTTCCAGGCAGCCTTCTGTAGAGCAGTCCCTCCCCTCTTATCTGTGGCTTTGCTTTCCACGGTTTCAGTTACCCGCAGTTCTCTGTAGACCCAGAATAGTAAATGGAAAATTCCAGAACATTTTATAAGTTGAGTTACAAACCATTTTGAGAGCATGATGAAATCTTGCACAACCTGGCTCCCTCTTACCCGGGATGTGAATCGTGCCTTTGTCCACAACCCCCACACTCCATAAACTACTTGTCCCTTAGTTACTTAGTAGCCATCTGAGTTATCCGGTCAACCGTCACAGTAGCACAGTGCTTATTCAAGTCACTGTTATTTTACTTAATAATGGCCCCAAAGCACAAGTATAGTAATGCTGGCAATATGAATATGCCAAGGAGAAACCACATAGTGCTCTCTTTAAGTGCAAAGGTATGTACGTACAGGGGAAAAAAGAACACAGTACATATAGGGTCTGGTACTATCCACAGTCTCAGCCATCCACTGGGGGTCTTGGAAGTATCCTCCCTCAAAAAAGGGAGGGTTACTGTATTCAGTAACACTAAAAAAAGAGCATACTTTGGATGAGTAATTCACCATCTCCTGACGATGCTCTAGTAGCCTTAATATGATGTGAACATATTGGCAGGGCAAGTAGATGAACAGCACAAGCAGAATTATAGAATTTGAAAGGTAGAAATCACCTTATATAATTTAATGAACTAATGTCATCCCAATAAATCCAATAAAATAGTTTAAAAAACAAACCAAATCACCTTAAAGATCTTGTAATCAAACTCTTATTTTACAAATGAATGAGTACAAATGGTAAAATGACTTCCAGTTTCTCACAGTCAATTGGTGGAAATTGTTTCTCCCAGTCCAGTCTAGTCCATGCCTTGAGAAAGAGAAAATTAAGACAATTTTTTTGGGGGGGGAAGGAAAATATACTACATAGCGTTTTGCTTTTATCTTTAATAAGCCTAAAGGGGTGAAATAAATAGAATGTGGTTAATTTTTTCCTTACCTGTTCCCCACAAAACCATCCAAACATCTAGCAAATTCTTTTTTATCCAGTGGGTTCTCATTAAATATCTCATAAATAGCTGTGAACATCTGAAATCAGAGACTACAAAACGGATAAAGTGGTTCTTTGTAAAACAATTCTTCCTATAAGAGAGACGCACACTCTGAATCCCATTTTCACTATTTTACCTGCTGTGCTTCAAAAAGCAGAAGAAGCCACGCGCTCATAGCAAATCCTAGGACCACAGCCAGATCAGGGCAGCATTTCCTCTGGACTCTGCACTGAAACCTGTAGGCTGGACTTCCCGCAAATTTCCTCCCTTGGGTGTTGAACAGACACTCCCACTCCAGCCTGAAAGAGAGAATGCAATTGATGGGAAAGTTTTGATCCTAAGCAATTTCTGGATTGTGGGGAGCTCTCTTATTAAAAAAAAAAGTTAGAAGAGAATTAGATTTGCAGCATGTACAATGAGTGCATATGTTTGACAGATAAATTCTGATTTTTTTTTTTAGCTGCTAAATTTAGTGATAGGAAACTGTCTTCAATTTTTTAAAGCTGAAGATTGGATATATGTCATGTTAACATTGTTCAACACAACTTTTGAGTTAAATGTTTTTTTCCACTTGGATACATTTTTTAAATGGATTTTCTGTTAAAATGTTCTAGAAATATGCATTCACATATTGAAATATCTGCCATAACTTTACATCAAAAAGATATAAAGCCCAAGTAAATGACAAGACAATGAAAATGGAAATCTGGTTGTTAATTTGAATTTAGCATGTTTTGAGTATAATGTGATTACATCAACTCTTTCAGTGTTATAGTTATGAGAAGATTGGCCTCAACAAGACTGGAAACTTTTTGCAATCCCAAAAACATTTACTGAACAACTTTTCTGTGTACATTCTGCACATATCACTGGGCTGGAAACTATGGCATAATACAAGTATGGTGTGTGTTTCCTGCCCCTCAGAGCAATTGTTGTGTAGCACACACACATCAGTATATAGTGTGAAGTGATATAAAAATGATACACACATGAATGACAAAGATAAAATAAATATCATGAAAGGATCACATGGATCATACAAACTGTTAGGGAGTAGAGGTTCTTGAAAGAGGTCAGGTTAGAGATATGCCTGGAAAGGTGGATAGACTATCAACAGATGATGTGAATGGAGTAGAAGAAACTAGAATTAGAAATATTTCAGTAAAAAAAAAAAAAATTAAAAGTGTATTGTTAAAGACAAAACTCCATCAAGTAAATTTGAAGATATAATTGGCTTTGTTAAGATATTCATGAATCAGGTAGCATCTCACTTAGCAAGTAGAAAGGCACTTAGAAGGAATTGACAACTTGGAAAATTTTTATAGAAAAAAGGGTGTGGGTGTAGCAGGGGAATTTTTAGCTAAAGAGAAGCAAGGATTAACTTTAGACCAGGAAATCTTTTGGGGAAGAAGAGAACAGCAAAGTTTTTATTATGCATTTTGCAGCTTCTTCCTATGAATTACGGTGTTGAGAGGGAAATTCCAAATTGGTTAATTAAGAAGACATTTCTGGTGTAGGTGAAAACTACAGCTAAGTCAGGTAGTAAATCCAGATTTTGGTATCATGGGCTTTAGCACAAATGATGCCGTTTTGGCCTGTGATTGTCTCTTTAACAGTTTTTACATGTAAAAATTAATTAACATAAGGAACTATGATAGTAAAAAACAAAAAAATCACAAGATCATTTCAATAGATGTAGAAAAAACATTTGAAATCATCTAAAGCCTTTTCAAGATGAAAACACTCAACAAAATAAATGGAGCTTCCTCAAGCTGAGAAAAGGGATCTATATTATACTTAATGGTAAAATATTGAATACTTACTCCTGTGGAGGAGGAAAAATAATTTTCCTTCTACTCTTCTAGGTTCTTGACCAAGACACCGCTGTCGTAAAAAGACACCTTAATAGGAGTAAAACAAACAGAAATTTAATAATAAATATATATCCTGTACACATGGCAAATGCTCCCCCAAAACTCAGTAACTGCTCAAAATATCTCAAGCCACACCAGCCGAAGACAAAAGATGTTAGGGTGAGGAGAGTCAGTCAAAGGAGATTACCAGGAGAACACAGTAAACAAGGATAAGGTTGTTAGGCAGATTTAAATCACTGCTGTCCCCATCGATAAGTTTCTGTAAATTCAGAGTCATCCTCTCCAGGTAGAGAGGCAGACATGCTTACAAATGAAGACTTTTTTAATATAAATGTAAATGTCTGTTACAAAAGAGTTAACATTTACTCAGTTCTCAGAGCTTTTCCTTTGTCTTCTATGTCTTAAAAATAATAAGCCTAGAATAGTCCTAATGCCAAACAGGCACATTTGGGGGTGGTATCTGCTGCTCCCCTTCAGAGTGCATTCCTTGAGCACCAGCTCATCTGCTGTAGTGATGCAGGCTAAAAAAAGTGATGTACTTTGGTATATTTTAAGATGGAAGTGTTGAAAATATTGAGCAATTAGGGAATTTAGATTTCTAAGAGAGATATAAAGTGATGGGTTATAGATCCACAACTACAAGGTAAGCACAGTGAAGATGAGAAACATACACCAAAAGAAGGTAAAGTTATCAGTGGTCGTGATGAGGAAGTGTTGTCACAGTAGTGGACAGAAAGCTATAGGAGGAGGTGATTGTGATTAGAGTGTGTGACAGCCAACCATAATCACAAAAAAAACATGTCATGACTTCACAGTCATAAGGCACACCTTTTCCCACTCTTAAGCTATATTTTTTCCTCCTTATCATCTTTATTCTTCTGGCTGTTGCCAATGGAAATGGGGTCCTTCCACGGAGTCACAAGGAAAGTAATTCTGGGGACCCATGCATGAGACGATGAGGAGTAATGGTAAGATTTACTGGAACAGAAATAAAACACTGCCCCCACGGTCTCAGTGTCTCATCTCTGTCCATCCTTCTGTGGAAGAAGTCCAACCTTGTCTTCATTAAACCCAGTAGAAGGACCAAGGTCCAGAAATTCTGTGCCATCCATTCAGTCCCCGCCAAAAAGCTTAGTCCAGTTCAGTCTCTGTCCCCATTCAGCTAGTTAGTCTCTGTTCCTGGCTGTGCTTCACTAGCACTGCATTGCTATACTCACACTCACCCTTGGAGCCCACAGTTGGGACTGTGTGGCTGCTAGACCTGCCTGACGGCCACAGAGAGTAAACATGCAAAATAAGTGGTGAACAATGTGTTACAGAGAAAGAGGCCTTTGCGAAACTTTGATTATATTATCGCAGGTTTTCAAACGGATCAGTCTCTTTCTCAGTCCTTCAGCTTGTGCTGGGCCCTCCTCCTTGTCAATCTGGTCTTTTTCCCAGGTTAGACACCTCCCCTTTATGGTTGTCTTTTGGATCCTACTGCACATGTGTCTAGGTAGAGGGACCTCCCCTTGGCACCATCTGGGTTTCTACTGCACATGCCTCAGGAGAAGGATGTCCCCGTGTGCCCTCTTGGCTTTTAATGGGCATGTGTCCCCAGCAGAGGAATTTCTTCCCTTCTCCCCCCATAATCCCAGGACTGGAGGGCTGGCTGTTCCCTGGAGAGACCCCTCCTCCCTACCAGGGGACAAAGGGGATTGCAGGGCAATGCAGCGATCCCCTAGAACACATAGAGTTGCAGCTTCTGATCTGATTAAGCTTAGCTAGTTTTGTTCCCTTCTCTTTTATTAATATCTAGCTACCTACACTAACATGACTTCTAAAGATTAGCTCTGTTGCTAATGAAAAAAAAAAAACACAGATTACAGAGTGTTGATACAGAAGGAGGAAATATGACTGCAATAAAGTCAAAGAGAAGCCTTGTTCGTAGCAACCTGGAAGCAGATGGGCTGATAGAATTTCATTAGTGTCTTTGTATTCCTTAGCTTGCAGTAAGTGCTACACATTAGTAACTTGGGCCTTTAAGGCTGCTTCTGAGCAGGCTGAGTCTTACAGGCTGAATGAGAAAGAGAAAATCAAATCTCCATTCACTGAAGATTGCCAATAAGATGAACAACAGTAACAGCAGCGATGGCAACTACCACTTACTGAAATCCTTGTGTCCAATAATTTTCACAACTTAATGTTATTTATCTACTTTAATATAATATTTATAAAAAGTAGATGTTATTCTTCCTATTTGACACTAACAATATCAAAGGCCAAAAATGTTAAATAATTTGTCCAGGTTACTCAACTACTGGCATAACAAGTTTTTAAATGCAGTTTTGCTAGAATCTAAAGCCTGTCTTCTTTTCATTGTTCCAAAGTATTCATCACACCAACAGTTGTATAACTTAGACATTTTTCTACTTGGATGTGTATGTATGTTTGTGTGATTCCTCCCCATACAATAAACCTAAGACATAAGAAAACTGGTTAATTTTTTCTTTTGACATAAGAAAAGATGGAGACACAGAGAGGTGTAAACAACCTTAATTCATATTTTATTTTAATTAACTCTTAACATGAAGGGGTTAGATTTAAACCTTTTATCACACATATTGAATAAATTTTTTCTTTGTTCTTAAAGTTGTAAAATTAAAATCTCTGTACTCTAATATCCATATCAGATTTAAAGAAGAGTGGTAAACTGAATGCAAGGATTTAGCTAAAGATGTGCAGTCCAGAATGCTAAACATGACTGGAAAACCCACTGAATAAATTTCACTTTTAGAAAATGAGTGTATGAATAGTCTTTGCTCTAAACTTGTAATTATGCCAAGCCACACATTTTCTTAAACCCTCTTCAGATTTGCTTAATATTTAAAATGTGCTCTTCTAAGAATTGCTTCAGGGAGAAATAGCTAATAAAGGCATTAAAAAGAGATTCCTCATGACATTGCAATTTATACCGCATGTTTTACAAAGTCAGCTATAAAATTTTAAGATGCCACCCTAAAATCTGAAAACTGTAGGCCTCACACAATCTACTGAGAGTCCAAATATTGGTTTTCCAGATGAGGCAGAGAAGATCTTTCTTAGATGAGGTCACAACAATAAACGTCTGAGGCTTAGAAGCTCTGATTCCCTAAAGGTAGACTTCGGGCAATATCAGCAGGAGTACATTGGCTAATCTTCCTTTTTTTGAAACTGAAGTTGGGAGTAATGGTTTCTAATATAACGAGAACTGCAAATGCTTAGAGGATTTTAAAGCAATGCCAGCACCTTAAATTACACTCCGGAACAAGGTAGTGGGCAATGCAATCTGATTTGCTATGTATTCTGTGAGGCAGTTATTCATATAAACCTTATATCACAAACTGAAGACCAGAAAAACATATTAAATAGCTCTTCCAAAGAAGTGTAGAGGAAGTTCAATGGGACAACTAAGCTCAACAAGCTCAAACGCTTAGAGAAATTTAACTTTTAGAAATTGTTAGTCGATAAGGCATTAATTGGAAAATAGTACAATTATTTAATTAACTAACATTTCAGGCCATAATACATATATGTACATATTTTTTCTGTAGAAAATTCAAATATTTTTAGGAGAATGTCAAACTTACATTATAAATAAACTAGTTATAGAAAATTTATTTTCTCCATTTATCAGGTCATCCATTTCTTTTGTAAGATAAAGATATAACCTTGATAAAGCAAGTTATGAAATTAAGTTTTTTATGGAATATTATTTCTGACAACAATATCCAATACATTTTATAGAGTAGCTCTTATACCTAGTTTCACTAATTTGGAATACAAAACAGTGTCATCCAATAATGGCAACATTAAGACCACAATTCTCACTTTCAACTACACAGTTTAGCAATAAACCCAAATATTTTCCTATAGTCCCAATATTCCCCCTTTCCTGAGTATATAATCCCAGCTAAAATTATTATCAGTGCAAGAGAAAGCCAAGAATGTCATTTCATGATAGAAACACTCAGAAAACTAAGATTTAAAGGAAAGGAACTTCCTTTATCTAATAGTGTTTCAAAATAAAAACATTTTTTAATTTTGTAATTAAATTTTATTTTTATTTAATTTTTAATAGTTTTTATTTCTTTTTTATCACCATTTATCCCCCATACCCTCTCTACCTCCACCCACTGCCCTGCCCCCCCCAACAATTACCACGCTGTTGTCCATGAATTCTTTCTCTTTTTCTCTTTTTTGCTTGATCCCATTTTTAAATTATAGTTTTTAATCAATGTTATTTTGCATTAGTTTCAGGTGTGCAGCATAACAGTTAGGTAATCATGTATTTTACACGATGTTCCCCCCAATTTTTCAAGTACTGACCTGGCACCATCCATAGTTACTACAATATCGTTGACTATATTCCCTATGCTGTATTTTACATCCCCATGATTGTTTTTGCAACTACCAACTAGCACTTCTTAATCCTTTCACCTTTTTCACCCAGCCCTCCTCCCTCCCTCCCCTCTGGTGTCTATCAGTCTGTTCAAGAGAAAACACATTTTTAACCCATATACTTAATAATAAAAAACAAAGGGAAAGCAGAAGAAAGGGGAGGGGAAAAAAAAAAAAAAAAAAAAAAAAAAAAAAAAAAAAAAAAAAAAAAAAAAAAAAAGACTAAACATTGTTATCTTCTAAAATTGGGAATAAAAGATGGACATCCATCCTCACCATGCCAGTTCAACTTTGGGCAGGTAGTACTAGCCAGTGCAATAAAAAAAGAAAAAGAAATAAAAAGCATATAGCTGGGAAAGCACAAAAGAAACTACCCCTATTCACAGTATCATGAATGCATATGTAAAAAATCACAAGAAATCTTTAAAAATCCCCCCAAAAAACAAATAAATGAGTTTACCATGTTTGCCAAATACAAAATATGTGTGAATAGGTAGATATATAGATCTATATATGTTAACAAAAAGGAATGAAACAGATATAATTCTAACTACTCATGTGCTAAATCTGTTTGCTAAAAACTACAAACACTAATAAGAGAAATTGAAGACCTAAATAAGTGGAAAGACATACTGTGGTCCCTAGACTGAAAGACACGGCATAGTTAACATGTTTAATCTCTTCAAATTGATCTATAGATTTAATTTAATTTTAAGTAAAATCCGTGGAACATTTTTGTCACATTTAGTCAATTTGATTCTAAAGTTAATATGGAAAAGTGATGAAAGTAAAGCACTAAAAGAGTTTCAAGAATAAAATAGGAAGACTCACACTCCATGGTTTTAACATTTATTATATGTCTCCAACAGAAAAGAGAAAGGCATATAGATCAATGGAACAGAATAGAGAATGCAGAAATAGACCCACACAAATATGATAGAGTAGTCTTGACAAAGATTCAAAGGTGATTCAGCAGAGGAATACTTTTTTCCCAACAAATAATGTTGAAACACCTAGGCATCTATATTGGGGGAAAAAAAAAGAAAACCTTAACTTAAATTTTACGCTTCACAGAAAACCCAAAAGCGATCACAGCTCTACTAGTAAAAGGTAAAACTTTAGAAAAAAAATTATAAGAGAAAATCTGTGTGACCTAAGCTTTGGCAAAAGCTCTTACATATGACACAAGAAAACATGATCTATAAATGGAACAGTTAATAAATTCAACTTCATCAAAACTAAAAAAAAAAAAAAAAAAAAAACAAATGTTTGCTATGTAAGTTCCTAAGAGTATTAAAAGACAAGCTACAGAGTGGAAAAACAATATTTGCAAATAACATATTTACAAAGGACTTTTATACAGAGCATATAACTGATTCTCATAACTCAGCAGTAAACAAACAACCCAATTAAAAATGAACAAAAGATAATTAACCGAAAAGACACACAGATGACAGATGAGCACGTTAAAAAATGCTTAGCATCATTAGCTATTAGAAAGAAACATGCAAACTGAAACAACAATGAGAACCTCCTACATACTTATTTAGAATGGAGGAAAAAAAAGGACAATTCCAAGTGCCGACACCAGTGCAAGACAACTGGAACTCTCATGTACTTCTGATAGTAACACAAAATGGTTCATTTCTTATAAAAATATATATCATAAGATATTCATCATAAGGTATATATTTTTAAGAGATTTAAAAATCTTACAGATAAGTACACATGTAAAATATATATTTATGAAATTATATATAATGTTATTTAATATATTATATGTAATCTATAAATAAGTTGTATGAATTTAAAAATACTATATAACTCAGAAATTTTACTCTTAAATATTTGCCCTAGAAAATAAAAACTTATGTTTACATAAAACCTCTTTCTGTGCAGATATTTGTGGCAAAATATTCATAACAGCCCTAAACTGAATATAACACAACTGATCCTTAATGGGTAAATGAATAAACAAAATATGGTGTATTTATACAGTAGAATAATACCCAGCAATAAAAATGGAAGGGACATTAATACACAATAACATGGATGCATCTCAGAAGCATTAAGATGAGTGAAAAAAAAACAGCCTCAGAAGGTTGCAAACTGTGATTCCATTTATCTGACATTCTGGAAAGGCAATGCGACTATTAGACTATTAAAAATAAAATAAAAATAAAATTTAATTAAAACACGATAGGGATGCAGAACAAATCGGTGTAAATGAGAGGTTATGGATGAGTAAAGAATTTGATCACAAAGAGAGTGTTGAAGTTGTTTTGGGGCAGATGAAACTGTTCATAATCCAGTCTACTCAGGCACAAAAGTCATAGTACTGCATACCAATAAAAATAATAAGAAAAATATTGATGATAATAATTAAGAACTTGTTTTAAACACACACACACACACAGAAGTACTGTACTAATATATGCTTGCTTCTTAAAAGGCCAAGAAAAGATTTGTTTCAGCCTTCTGCATTGACTAAATGGTTTTTTAAACACTGTATAAAATAAAAATGATTTCAAGTCAAGAAAAGAAGAAAAAATGCCCTTCAATGCTTCATGGCAGATGCCCAGGATTCTGATAAAAAAAGAATGAAGAAGTTTTATCCCCAAAATGGTGTTGCTCTGTAGTGAAATAGCCCTTACTCTGGCCATTACGACTTAATGAACATGAAGCCTCTAATGATGACTGACTTCAATAATGTTGTCATTACTGAATGCAGCATTGAGATTCTATATGCTGGAATCTTAGCATTGGCAGGTTCGGGGCATTGTCAGCTTCTCCTGGTTGAGTCACCCCCTCTACTTACAGATATCCTTAGCACTATTACTATCATAGTCACTGCTCAGAATAAAGTGCTTCCTCAAGGTCAAGTGTAAAGGCTTCTTCCCTCAGAAACAAGTTTACTCAAGGCTGGTGCACATTCAATCAACTATACCCCCCATGATTGAAGTCCTGGATTCATTTAGGCAAGCCAGTTCTAACACAAAGACTAGGGAGGGACAGGTACTAATCTCAGACATAACAGAGAGTTAAAACAAATGGTCTCTTTCTTCTGACAGCATTGCTGCAGAAACTAAGCTTTATAATATATTCTCTCTTCAGGCCCCCCTCATTTGGGGCATCTAGCCATGGCCAAAGTTATGTGCACATGTATATAAGTAGCTAAAAGAGCTTTGCACAAACCCTCCCTACAAAATTCAAAAATATACACTGGTAGATAACATCAACTGAGAGATGACTAAATGCCACATTACTAACACATGAATGCAAGCCTTGGATCTGTCAGACCACACTGTTATAACAACAGCATAGATTTGCTAGACATCATTTATTTAACTGTCACACAGAATATTCCAGAAAAAAGGGTCATCTATGTTCTGCTTAAATACCTAGTGTGCTGGAGGGCTCACTATCTTACAAGGCTGACTAACTCACTGTGAGTCAGCTTTAGTTATTAGAAAGCATTTAATATTATTTATTTTTCATATCTAAATGTCACATTTATAGTTTTCTGTGTATATTTTTGTTGGTTTTGCCACATTCTTCTTGTTTATTGACATTTATGGGATTTTGAGTCCATCCTATATAATATTAGTAAACCGTTCAAGTCTGTTCCACTGCATAAGACTAAACCTTTTTATTCAAATCAGGTACACCAGTCATTGGGACAGTAGTTTAGCCTTGGATGTTCTGTCTCCAAAATCCGCAGTCCCATTTCTTCCTTCCTCGGGTAACGTTTCCATCAAAACCACTCAGAGGACTCATTTTTTTCATCTCCATTTGGTTACCTATTGCCTTTTACTTCCAAAGAGGTCCATTAGTAAATTAGGAGCAGATAATTCTCTGTCTCTAGACCAGCACATTCAGGTTGAAATACATATAGAAGCACATTGGGCATTCAAGGGTGATAAATGCAATGGTCATTTTTCAAAGGCCATAAATTTTTCAGGTATTAAGACCATTATGCATCATGACCATTAAAATGTCAGAATGCTTATAATTGCTCCTTTAAATGGAGAAAAACTACAGAGCAGGTGAACAGAAGAATAAATGATTAATTTATGTAAATGATATGATGTTTAAAATGGTGCATTTTTAATTGTGCTTTTTTTTTGACATAACCATTTTCATTTACTCTAATGTTTTGAAATTACTTCCAAGTGAGACCAATTAAAGTGACTTTTAGTGACTCCCAAAAGAATATAGGGTACACGCACTGGCTATAGGGTCAGGTAGCCTAGATTCAAATGCCAGCTTTACTATATACTCGCAGTATAAACTTGAGCTTAGTTTTTCCTCTGCAAAATGGGAATAACAATGCACTAACCAATATAGAGTTATGGTGAGAATTAAGTTTATTACATGTGAAGTACTTGCTGAGAGCTTCCAAGAACAGCATCTTGTGAACTTTTGATAAGATGAAGCTGAGTTTATAGCTTACTCAGGAGAAAAAACCTTCAGTGTCTGATAGTGTCTTGGAGTGAAAAAGGACAGGTTGGATTTAGTGAGATTTTGAATCTGGTTGAACGCAAGATTTTTAGTGCAGGTCTTGATGAGAACTGGGTAAGATCATGATAGTTGGAGATTAGCAGAAACAGTAAAAAGTCTATTGTGAGGAGAGGGATTAAGGAGTCTTAGCTAGTACATTGTTGATTGTTCCTACTGAAGGGGCAACAGGTCCTTCAATAAGCAATGCAGTTACTTGCAACTTTTATCTTCCTAAGAAAGAGTTTTCTGGGATAGGAAAGTTATGCTAATGAAAACTATGTAACAGCAAATTCATGTCAGGATCATTTTGGGTTTTAGTGTCCAAGTGGTGTGAAGGTACCTTAAAACAGTACTTGGCACTAACTAAACACTCTATGTGTATTTGTTGCTTTCATGTTTATTGATAGCATTGTTATTAAAATCAAGTATGTCAGGTGCTGTATAAGTCCTTTCAAACTATTAACATGGCTCGTTGTTTATCTGCTCTAGGTTCTGATGGGTAATTTTTTAGACGTAATAAAGACAAGCCTCCTTTCCACAGTAATTTTTCCCCATCCATGAAAAATTAGAGTATAATAAATTAAATGCGCTGGCAGAGGTGTGAATAAAGGGGGTAAGAAGCACAAAGGACAATGAGCCGAATGGCACATGAGAGAGAGAACTTCAGGAAATGCATAGCTACTAAGAGAGAACTATGTCTTGAATCAACCTAAACAAAATTATGGGTGACTCCCACTGATTTCCCAGGGAACACTCAAGATATTCTTACAAACCTTTGCACCAGACTCTGTCTTGGAATATATTGTATCCAGTTTTGAATTTGACTGCCACAATGCAGTTCTTAAAGAGAAACCTTTTTCTTAAATCACAACTACATTACCTAGTGGGGAGTTAGCACACTTAACTGTAATGTTCAAAAGTCAACTTGAAAGAAATATGATGGTAATCTCGCAGGCCCTCCTTACTTATCCATATGTCCTGTTATGCCAGAACAGTCTTGGTTTATGTCTGCTGTATTTATGACTAGCGCTTTACTTCTCTCTTAAAATGGCCCAAATTTTAACAATTAATTATATAGTCCCCTTATTATAGTGCTTTTTGCTACTATTCCAGTGAAAAAATGAATGAGAGCAGGAAAAAAGTGTCACTTATTTTAGACAAACAACATAACTTATCTGAAGTTATGACGATGATTAAATACAATGAAAGAAGTGAAAATGGAGAGTACATAAAAGATGATCTACAAATGTTTGGTTAATCTGAATAATGTCACATACAATTAGTATTATAAGGGTTGAAAGTAGAAAATATTCAAAGACAAATGCAAATATATGTTTACAAACATTGTGTTCCTAATACAAATGATTATACTTGATTGAGTTAGCAATGTTATGCTTCAGGTCCAGCTGTTCTCCTATTCACCGGACAGTAAAGAATAGTAAGAACTACAGCATCTGGGTCCAAAATTAATTCAGTGTGGCATTGTGAATAAGTCTCACCTCAGAGTTCCAATTTCCTCATCTAAAATACAACAATAAGCTAAATGTGGAAACAGTCTTCCAGTTGAGAAAGTAAGATGTGGAGTCCCAGGTTTACAGTGTCATGGGGAGATTTACAAGTTGAAGTGTTTCATTCATGCATCAACCTGTGCTGGCATGCCCCAGCTTTTCTGGGTGCTAGAGGGTGCCCAGCAGGTACATGTGGGCTCTACGGGACCTAGAAGCCCCAAGTATTGTCAAAACTGGGCTGCTTCGTCTCTAAGATTTAAACAAGTAAAATATCATAGGTGGAGAGGTTGTATAAATGGGAACTGATATATTTTTTTTTAAAAAAATAACTATTCAAGAAGGCAGCAACTTCTGTATTTGTTGCCCAGAGTTTAAAAAAACATAAATTAATTTTTTCCATTTCTGGGGCCTAGAAGCCAAAAATCAAGGTGTCAAAGTGTCATCAGGGCCAAATTTACCTGAAGGTGCTAGGTGAGCATTTCAGGCTCAGAAATGAAAACTCACAGTTACATCATAATTTTGCCTAACACTGAGTAATTTAAATAAAGAGTGGTATCTGGTACCTATAAAAATTCAATATGTCTTTAGTGATAAGTGAGAAAGAAAGTTTATTTTTCCCATTAAGTTTTTTGCATTCAAAGGAATAAAACAAGCAATAGTTAGGAATAGAACATCTAGAATTTAACTTTCAAGTCTCAAGATAAAAAAAGAGAAGTCAGGCAATGTTCAAGATAAAATTTTAATGTTGACATCTACTGACTCATGATGGAGAGTGTAAACAGTAAATGAGTAACCTCATACTATGCTAATTATATTGTTATAAAAATTCTCTCTATTACAGTTCCTGAATAGTTTCATTTATAATAATGAACTAATTATACTTTAGCATCTAATGAACAGAACTAAATGAGCTACATTCAAAGGCCACAGCATTCTTATTTCAATATGTATCTTTGATCTTATAATGTTTTCTTCTACGAGTAAGGGAATCTATGTTGCCAGGCGCTAAAGGGAATATTAAGCTTGTTAGTTCTCATTGCAACAAAGCATTGGTAAGTTTTCTGGAAATAAACAATTTTCATGCAATATTATTTTCCATTCATTTGTTCCAGAGTTTTGTCTGACAAGGTTTCTCTTTCTTGTAAGTGCCCAGTGATATGCTATTAATGTTAAGTCCTTTATTACTGAGAAAAATAAACATTGCCTTTTGATAGCTTTGTACAGTTTTAAACATATTACTTGAGGGGAATTAGCCCCTCTTTAAAGACTGAAGTGCTCAGCCTCCAGATGATGAAGCAGGAGTTAGCCCAGCTCTTATCAGAGTACCTCTCTGGGGCTTGCCCTGGGCCTTGCCTTGTGTAGGATTCCTTCCTGGGACCATCCATAGTCAGTTACTTGTCTGAATTTTGAGGTATAAAGGCCCAGCCCCCTTGCCTCAATTCAGGACAACTCTGAAGAATCCTGCTAGGTATGAGCTCCCCATAAATTTGGCTGGAGCCTTTCTTGTCCCAGAATCATAGTTCAACTTCTCCCTGGACAATCCTGCATCCTTCCCGCCATCCCAGTTGTACATGTATTGATCCTAAGACTACATTCCCAATAAAGCATCTGCATGCAAATTTCAGTTTTAGAGTCTGCTTTTTAAGGAAACTTCCCTGTTACATCTAGTCCAGGGAGGTCAAGAAAGACTTTTTAGATGTTTTCTAACTTGAGATTTTTCTCTCAGTATTAATAAGAGTCTGTCTAATGGAGAAAAAGATAAAAGAGTACATTCCATGCCAAGAAGCAATGTAAGAAAAAGGAGATATAAAAGAATATGCCTTTCAGGTAAGCGGTGCAGTTTTGTTAGAATATTAGAGGGGCAATTTATGGCATAGCAGTGGGCGGTAGGGCCTAAGTTATAAAGGGTCTTGACTGTCTATCTAAGGAATTCAGATTTTTCTCCAGAGGTAATAGGTAATTGTTGGTGGATTATGTGTACAGGGTGACACAGTGCAAGTTGTTTCCAAAAGTAAACTAGATGTGATATGGAAGGGAAGTTAGAAGGGAAACTAAATGGAAAACAGCTATAATTTGGGACGCAATGGTTTTTGAGAGTGACACTGAAGCAGAGATGATGAATAAGGAAGGGATATGGACAATGGGATGGAGGTAGAAACAACTGTATCAAGTACTTAGATATCAGAAATAAAGATGAAGGAGAGACAGTTTCCTTGCTCAGGTGCATGAAGTTGGCTGTGGTTATAAATGTTCGGTAGGCAGAGCAACAGATGGAGGGCGTATGGTTGAGAATGTGGCTTTAGGGAAGAAAGGAAACTAAGAGGAGCCTGCTGGGAGCCCCACTGGAGATCTCTTCTTCAGTGACTGACATTCTGCACGGCACAAAAAGAAATGGTATTTCCCTCCGTACAGCGATTTTGAAGCTGCTAGCATATCCAGAGTCGCATTAAGTTTTACAGTGGAGAGAAAACAGCTTATCTCTCAACAATAACATTATACAGACATCAACAGGACATGACCTGAGACAAGGTCAAAAGCTAGCTGGACCATTTGCCAGAGAGAAACAACACATAGCGCCCAAGCAAAGCAGCGAGAGGCAGCATGAATACCTCTGTAGCAAGACCATGGAGAAGTTATAACTGGCTTATTTTCTCTGACGGCAGGGATCCTGGAAGCAGTTATCTGCTACAATACTTTTCTTTTTGTGGGACACTAAAGCAGACTACTTGTTGTAATTGTGTAGGCATTCGCCTTGACAATGGCACTGACAAGCCTGTCACACTAGACAGGGAGGGTGTTAACTCTGGCTCACTTCCCACCAGTAATGATAAGTCATGCTGGTACTCCAAGTATTTAATATCCACAAGAATCACACACATCGCTGCAAAATACAGAGCATTTTAGTGGAATATTCTCAATAGCTACTACTTTTTCATGTGATTACATCACAGAGAAATAAAATAATTATTAAAAAGAAAAGTGGGCATTTGAAGAGTCCCTGAAATTCTCTCTTCAGATCATAGAGAGCACATGATGAATACAAAATCCAAGGTCCCAGTTGACCTACCAAATTAGGATCTATAGCAGGGCTTCCCATTCTGGGCCCTGTTTATAGTTGGGGCTGGACAATTGCTTGTTGTGGGACTGCCCTGAGTTTTACAGGACGTTTAGCAGCATCCCTAGCCTGATACTCTAGGTACTAGGTAGCAGCGCGCACACAGTTATGAAAATCAAAATATCTGTATCAAATGTTCCCTCTGCGATAAAATCACTCCTATTAAGAACCACTGACCTAGAGGGATGGTCCTGGGAATCTGCTTCAGTCCCTCCTATTGACGAAGTGTGGAATGGGGGGACCTAGCTCATTAGCAGGGGCGCCCTCCCAGCACCCCGCAGGGCCACTTCCTCTAGTGTTTTTCTACTTTCTCTCTAATCAAGTACTGTATGAGAGCAAGGCAGAGGAAAGAACGCATGAGTGTATGTGTATTTCATGTGGGGTGGGGGTTCTCATCCGTCTTCCTCATATATGTTTATCTGTTTATGTAGACCCTGAATATTACTCAGCACCAGCTACATGAGTTGGCATACAAGTGACCCACTTATTGTGTGGCTAAGGAAAGGACAAGACACTATCCTCTGGTGCCCTGAGAAAAATAATGAATGAATAAATTTTGCACCCACACTATGTAACAAAACTGCTAGGCACTGAAGATTAAGAAATAAAAAGAACGCATCTCTTGGTCTCCACAGTTTTACAAGGAGAGATAAACATTAACATACAGTGATGTGTTGCTCCTGGCAATAAATTAACAGATAATGTCCAACCTTATTTGTAACTATCACACTTATCTGATTGAAAGATATTGGAACAGTATTTACATATTGTACCTGTTCTGAGACCAAGCCACCGCTGCTCAACTGTCATGTTAGGTGACCTTTATTTTTTGACCCTCGGTAAGTAAATGTATCTTTCCTGGACATAATCAATCAGAAAAAACCTTTGATAATTGCCCCATTTAGAAGTGAAAGAGGAAATGGATGAAGCCTAGAGAAGAGTGTGCCTGGGATTAAAGGACAGACACTGGATCAGCATTTGTTTATGTGTATCCCTCACCTATTTTGGGCTTTAATTGACTGTCAGACTAATTGAAGCTGATTAATGGATTTTTATGTTTTTAGTTTATTGAGTATATAAAACACTTATAAGCCATTGATGAGAAATTATGGCCATGCATATTCTTTTTAATGTTCTTTAAAAGCATGTATCTATAGTTTATCAATATAAATAATTTGCATTAAGAATTTATTTTGTTTATATGCAGCCAGTCAACTATTTATTGTGTGCTTAAATAGTTATTGTAGTAGCTGCAAGCAGAGATAATACATCATGTCTGATAATAAGCACTTTATAAATTAGTTGAGAAGATAGAAAATACACACATATAAAGGACAACAAAATTTTTAGGGCATTATATACAAAAAGCCAAATGATCTACTGTAGGAAAACAGAGGCAAGAAAGGTTTTCATTCTAGATGGTCAGTGATGGTTTGCCCAGAATATGGGAAATTAAAGGAGCTGTAGAGGATTTGTGGAGTTCCTATTACATTTGGAACTCCACAAATGTGGAGATCATTTGGCTTTTTGTATATAATGCCCTAAAAATTTAATTGTAGGAAGGAGATGAGCAATCCTCCACTGGGGAAATAGCATGGATAAAACCATAAAACCAAGACTGGACAAAATCTCTAGCCAAGACAGACCATAATACATGAGCTGGGGTATATGTTGAAATGTCTGCAAAGGACAATGCAGGCAGACTTGTCTGTCAGGCTTTTGACATATTAGGAGATATTGACAGTTTTTTATCATAGTCACAGGCTGGTAATAGTTATGTTTTAGAAAATAAACTTGATGGCAGTGAAAATGGAGCACCAGTTGCAGCAATGTAAATAAAACAAACAAAAGTAATTATAATTTAAAATGAAATTAGCAGGTCTTAGAAACTATGAAATAGATTTAGAAAAGGGCGGGATCAGTATAGGTTGAAACTTGAGTTTTAAGATTCTGAGATGAAAGGTACTGCCATCAGAAACAAAGGGAGATCATTATATTTAGCATGCTAATACTTAGCATCATACTTAGTAAAATGAATTTGAGAGCAAAATAAGATACTCAATTTGTAAATTACTGAATTATCAGTTATATTACATACGTAAGATGACACCATCTAGCAAATATTTTGGTGAATGAAATTTAAAAGAGAAATCAATACTAAAACACATAATTTAGGGACTCATTCATATTAGATGACTGGTAAAATCATGAAAATAGATATTATAGATAATGTGATCCAACAAAAAGAACGAAGGTATTATAAGGTAGAACTTCAAGATATTGCTACATCTGGAAGCATGAGAATAAATAAAGCATCTAGAGAATTATAGATAGCAAACGAATTAGACAACACAGGGTTATAGGATGGAAGAGACTAGAGAAGTTCAAGAGATGGGAAGTGGTCTAGAGTGTCAAATGCAGCGCTGACAGTAGAAGAATACTTCGGGAACTTCTATTACCTCTTTTCCAAATAAAGTACTCTGGATGGATATATATATATTTAGTTTGGGGAAAAACCAGGAGTTACAGGGCACCAAATCTGGGTTATAGAGGAGCTGAGTCACCTGGGTGATTTGATATGTCGCCAAAAAACCCTGCAAGAGATGCGATGCATGGACAGGTGCATTGTCATGGTGAAACTGCCAATCAATCATCAATTATCCATAGCTGCCCCTTTCTGAATCATCTGAATAGTTTTCTTGGAAGAATGTTCAAGCTTAACACAAAATCTGATGCAGATTCATTGCTCTTCTTGCTCAATCATTTTGAATGTGACAGACACAGAGGACACATGCTCACTCAACAACATCTAGCACCCCCACTGACTAGTACAATGAAGTCATCATTGTTCACACACACACATTCCAGTCTACTCTTCTTGGCTTCCAGGTTACATTGATGCTGCACAAACCATTCTCATTATATTAACAATGGCTGGAGTTTTTCCAAACAGATTATGTGTACGTAGTGATGATTTGATGATTTGCTCCAAGACTAAAGGAGGGAAAAAAGCCATGAATTGCATGTGAATAAATTTGTTAGTTGAAATAATCATGTGTTAATATTTTAAAAGGAGAAAGGCAATTCTTGCTACATATGATAAAGAGATATTATGACTTTCCTTTGTCTTTGTACTAAGAATTGTAGCAGGAGCCAGAAGGAGGGAAAAAGGAAAAGATTGTTTCCTTTATGAAATGTGTTTTATTCTAGTGGTGTCTCTTTAAAAATAAAAATCAGCAAATAAATGTCCATTTAAATTGATCTTCTCTTGGACTATACTACTGGTCTGACATTAAATTAGTGTTTCTTAGATTTAACTGTCCCTCTGGGATAAGACTGAGAAATAACAATATTTTATGAAGAGTGTCAAATAGCTTACCTTTACAAAAATTCTTTTCTATGTATCTTTTCTTTCTTTCTTTTTTTTTTTTTTTTTTTTTTTTTTTGGTAGGATGGACAATGGAGAATGCTATCATCAGAAAGATACTAATACTAATTTGGAGCTGTGATGAAGCAAATACATCTGTAGTTACATGTTGTTATTGGAACTTAAGGACTACTATCTTTTGCAGAACAATTTTAAATGAGTTTCTTCTGCTCACTGCCCTAAGTCTGCCTCTTATTAGCCATTACCTTGAGAAACTCACTACACCTATTAAGCTATTTTCCTTCTCTGTGAAATAGGAATGTTAATACACACCCTTGTTACTCCCAGTGCTATGAGGATCAAATGAGACAATAAAAGTCACAGTGGTTAACCTCAAATGTCACATGCACATTGTTTTATGAATTCTTTCTATACTCTTAGTGTCAGGGAGACAGAGAGAACCTATTGCATGATGTTCTTATGTAACTATAGTCCTAAACACAGTGCCGGACGTAAAGTAAGAAATCAATAACTATTTGTTCAATTTAATTACTCCCTGAGAAGTATCCATTTATCATGGAAATGGTTGTGTATAAAAGTATCAATAAGACATACACAAAATCACGAAACAAAAGATTATGACAACAAAGATGGGCTCAGCACTCACACGAAAGCTGGTCTGTTCCTGTGATTGACCCTGTGTGAACCAGCCAAAATCTGTCCTGCGTGCTGAAAGCCCTCCAGAGAAAGAGAAAGCACAGTCTCCGCTGCGCTTTTCATTTCATGTCTAACAGCCTTTCCATCCATATCTCAAGCCAGAGATTGTTTGTTAGTAAACCTGGAAAATGTAGCTAAAGGAACTGATAACGCCAACAAAATGAAGTTCAACAAATGGCAGGGAATGAGGGACAGAAAATAGACTAAATGTGAAAAAAGGAAAGCAATACCAAACATTGTGGAAGCAAAGAACTGCAAAATAAAGTATTGCAGGGAAATGTTTATTTCCACTGGAATTCATCTATACTCTTTCTGAAGATACCCAAAGCATGTCTAAATAAAATTGACCTCAGAATAAAAGCAGTGTTCTATAGTATTCAAATTATTTCAATAAGTCTCCTCACATAGTAACATTTACTAATATGGGTGGGTGAGTGAATAGCCAGCTGTGAAAAGGGAAAAGAGACAGTCTAGCTAATAAAACAAAAACACAAAACAAGCAGCATAATGGGAGACCTGTTTCTCCTCCCCTCCTGGCTCCCAAACTTCTTCCAACAAATCTCTAAGTGATGCCATTTTCAGTGGCTTTTATCTCAATATTGCTCTCAGCTGATTGTCAAATAATGGCTACTTGGACATCAATTAATAATTTATTACCTGACAATAGATCTTCAGTTGCACCTCACTCCCACAAAGCATAGCATTAAGGTGTGTATGAAAACCAGAAATGGTGGCACGATGGGCAGCTGAATTAATTGGGAAGAGGGCCTGGTGGATAGGATGGTTGGGACTGTGTCACTATTCCTAGGGTACAGCCTTCATATCGAAAGTCAAAGAGTATTTGAGAGCCGCCCAGGATATTTTTCCCACTTTCTTTCTTCTGTTCATCACAACAAGCATGACACACATTTACAGTCTGGAGCAAGGTAATCAAGGATCAGCTGATCCACTCACTGTGGTGATGTGACTGAATGGAACATTCCTAATGAAGAAAAACGGAATAAAAAGAGGAAAGGGGGAAGGAAGGGCAGCCCAGTAAAGCAATCGTTTTGTTCTTGTAGCCATGGGATGTGTTAAACTGTTCTGTACTTGTTATAGAAACAGGCTTATTTGTTTCTATCCAGGAAGAAGGTCACAAAATAATCTGTGGGATCAAACTGTAAAATTCTGGCACAGAACATTTATTTCTACTGCTTTAGGTTAAGTGCAATTATTTATCTATCAACTCATGAACTCAATACCTCCTTATTCCATCTAATTTCACTTCTTGTTTGTAGCTACAGAAGGTCAAATATTTTAAGACATCGTAAAAATCATTGCTACTGGTAACTCACACTAAATTGATAAAATAATGCAATGTATGAAAAGATTTGCTTAAAAGTTAGATAGAAAAGTTAATTTCTGTAATATTTATAACATAAAATATTATCAATGATAATATTATCATTTATATTTATAAAATATAAAATATTATCATTTATAATATTTGTAATTTTTTGTAACTTTTACAATATTCAAAATATGTGCAAATAAAGCATTCTTAAGATGCTCAGTAGCAATTGAAGGTACATAATGTTGTTACATGTGATGATAATTTATTAGTGAACATGAATATTTAGTATTCCACTGTCAGTAACGAGTAGCCATTATTAAATTGACTTATTAAATTGTTTTATTTTAGTCACTAGAAAATGGTGAAAGGAAATATAATAATGTAAGCTAGAATTCTGAGCAGTTTCAACAAAAGAGTATTTTACTAAATACAACTTTATGTGGGCTAAAGAAGACACATCTTTAAAATGAAAAAAACTCCACCTTGGAAAAAAAAACGTTCCTCCAGTTTGCCATTAACAAAGAATCAACAAGATGAAGCTGAAAGACATTTTCTCAGGTTTATGGGCTCAAGGCCAGCACATAAGGGGCTTTGGATCTTTCTACCCAGTGTCACTTAGTTCAGGCTAGAATTTACAGGCTCGGTGGGCAGATACCTGAGCCCCCTCCCGCCCCCAACATCCTTTAAAGAGGCCTGCTTCAGCCAGGGCACACCTGGACATGCCCTGGGGCTAAACTCCTGGACAGGAACCAGCCCCTGCCAGTCTCCATTTTCATAGGGCAAAAAGGAGAGCAGGCTTTTAAGAGGAAGACAAATAACCTGACCTTTGTTTCCTAAAAGGTTCCTTCTTTCAGGAAAGTGCTAACTGCCAAGAGGCTGCAGGAAAAAAAAAAAATCAGCCTAGTATTTAAATATCTCTCCCCAACTGGCCTCATAACTTTCACACTTTTTCTCCCCTTCCACAGGCCTTCAGGCCAGCTCTCTCCCTAATCTCGCGGCTCTCTGCACACCTCTGCCCCGGCTGCTGCTCCGTCACCCCTCTTCGGAGATCTCCTTGTCCCCTCTGGAACGTCTTCTCCTCTTTCATCATCCACGACTGTGACCCTGACTCTTCTCCAGCCTTTCCTTAAAACTTCATGTCAAATTAACCGCTGTTCCTCTAATTTGTAAAGTGTGAACCTGGAAAAGGTCGTTCAAATGTAAATGCCGTCTGGCAAGTCCTGCCCTTAAAAAGCCCTTTGTGTCAATCTCTGGGGAAAGCTGGGAAGTTGTTTCCTGGTGACAGGAGAGGGAAGGTGGAAGAGGTTTGAGCTGATAAATAGATGGCTGAAATCATGTCCGTGGTTATGCTGTACTTTGTAAAGCCTGCAGAAATCACAGTCTAAAGCTATTAATAGAGAAAAGACAAATTCTGAATGTTTCATTTTCCCAGCATTATACTGTAAGAATTTTTATGAGTTTATTTGAGCCACTCTAACGACAATTGCCGGGAAGCAAAATCTCAACAGCCTGAGAAAAATGCTCTAGAAAATGGCAGTTTTGCACCTTATTGTATACATTACAATCAAAATAGGAGGCATAAGAGGTTTACATGAAATCCAGTTGTGATAGATTAGGAAGGTGGGAGAAACCAAGGCGGGGGTGGCGGGAGGGGAAGAACCTCTGGGGCTCGATAAGAAGTAAAATGATAGACACACAACTTCTTTTACACAGATAGGTAAGATAGGGTATAAGATAGTTAACAGTCAATGATTAACGTAACAGTATCAATGAGGGAATTTGTGGTTTCCACTCTGGTGCATGTCTGTGCTTTGAGAGGCCCAGAAAAAGGAAAATTACTCTGTTACTGCCCAGTTATGTTATCAGGTATGTTATCCTAGATGCAAAGAGACAACCAAGAGCCTCCATTAAGGTAAAGACTGACCTTTGCCCTAGGACATGGCTGCCCACCATGAACTGCCTTTGGTTAGAAAGTTTTAATTTCAGACCATCCTACGTGGTCACTTGCGGCCTCTGAGTCTGTAAGGCTGCCACACAGGCCTCCCCTGCACTTGTGGGGTTTAGTGTGTGGCCCCTTCCGTCCACAATATCTAGCTAAAAATTACTGTGAGGGATGCTGTCAGTGATATGAGCCTGTCGGTCCTTTTACTTCTCAAAGATGACAGCTCCAAAACTCACATTTTTGTGAAGTGGATTAATTCATTCGGGGTACATTTTGTGAGCATTTTTTTCTGCGCTCAGCACAGCAGAATCACAGAACGTAAGGGCTGGGAGGGACTTGGGGAATCTTCTCACACCCCCTGCCCCTATCATTTTTCTGTAAAAATCACAGTGGCTGGGAGGGTGACAAGTAAAATAGCTGCCAAGCGTCTCATTTACTGCCATGTTGTAGGTGACAAAACAAACGTGCGGATATTTACACTGTGCCTGCCCCACAGCCTGAAGGCATTTAAAAAGTGTGGAGTCAGTCAGAATTGAGGATTCTTAAAAAGTCCGTAACTCCTTAACACAGCTCATCCTCCTCGGGAGAAACAGCCACGGATTATGAGGTAGGAGGCTGACCACACCTGGTCATGCCTGGCTATAGGCGAAATCTGGCAATTTATTATACAGTAACTGTTGGAGCTCTGGTTATTCAGCTGTAAAATAGAGAAAACAATGCTTGTTCCCACAAGTTACATTATGCCTTATTGTACAATATGTCTAATTAAATGGCTGAACTGACAAAGTATCAGAATGCATTCTTACTTTGTAAATGCTAATTGATTGCTATAGTGAAATTTGTGTCACTTTCAGTAAAGGACAATTTAAATTGCCTTCTGAGAAAACCCTTTCTTATTTCCCTATGTAGTCTAGTTTGGTTTTGACAATAGATTAAGGAGAATTTAGGTGTGTGGAAAATAAGATTTAATTTTTTTTTATTATTTTAAGCCACTATATGTTTATATTTCTCTGTTTGGAAAATTTACTTTCTTTATTCCTGGGAATGTAACTAATTGACCAGAAAGATTAAACAGCTTTTCCTGAAACTGATGGTTATACTTTTAGAAAACTAAAAATGTCTGAAGCAAAGAAGATACAATTAGTTAAATTAAGGGGAAAAATAAGTGTTCAAAATAGGTTATTAAAGAAAAAGCAATAAATAATCTTCTACAAGAGAAGAAACGAGAAGGAAAACATGGTATCTTTTGTTATTAATAAGAGAACTATACGTTTTTTTTCTTTTCGCTAACTGGAAAAGACTAACTGTGCTTTCTAAATAAATCTGACTATAATTTGCTGACGACATTTTATTTTTTTATCTATCGTATTTTTTCTTCCATTAGCCTTTGGTCCCCTTATACCTCATCCCCCCAGCAACCACCACACTATCATCCACGTCCATGACATTTTAAAAGAGACTTTGGAAACAGCACATACAATCAAGTGGTTTCAGTCTTTACCTCCCTCGTTAATATTTACAGTGCTTAGGCATTTTTTAAAAATCCCCTTCAGCTTTCGGTCTGTACCAAACCACGTAACATCTCCAGACACTAGGCAGGTGTAGAGCACTGAAAACCGGCTCCCAAGCCCGGGCTGGCATCAGGCCTACCCGCTTTCCAAAGAACCTGTCCTGAAGCCAAGAACCACAGGCCTTCCCTGGGACCATTCTATTCAGATATACAAGTTAGAACTATTGATTCTGTTTCTTAAAATGTCTGGAAAATGTGGTGTTTTGTCAAAAAGCCAGGCTATTTTCTGAGACAAGGAGGAATGGCTTGGTTTTGCGCTAGTTACCGACTTGAAAGTCATTTGCTTTCCCTGGATTTTATTTCCTAGTCTGTAAACTGGGTATAATGAGTGCCATCCCATAGCTACAGAAAAGCCAAGGAAAGGGAGTGGAAGAACGCGTGGGAAAGGACAGTGGTGGGCTATTAGGGCACGGCCCGACGGTGCCCAACTGTGAAGGAGGACAGCTGTCTCAACCCTGATTCCATGGGAGTCTCAAGTCTAAGTGCTTTCCTTGTATCTCGAGCGCTGCAACTGAAAGTATGTAACAGATCTGATTCCTTCTAAAATGCAGAAGTGCACTGTATTTTCAAAGTTTTAAGACAGGTTCTTTTAACCATCCTGCCCTTAGGCTTCTCCTCAAATATAAGGACCAAGCGTTAAATACAAGGTTTAAGCCAGGGCGTCCAACCTGTGGCCCAGGATGGCTATGCATGTGGCCCGACACAAAATCGTGAATTTACTTAAAACATGAGGGTTTTTTTGTTTTGTTTTCGTTAATATTCGTGTATTTACTGTGCGGCCCAGGACAACTCTTCTTCTTCCAGTGTGGCCCAGACATGCCAAAAGGTTGGACACCCCTGGTCTAAGCAATAACCCCATTTAATTCTTGGAGGCAATTCAAAGTGGCAAAGAAGTGGGAAGGTTTTGCTGATGTGCCCCTGAAGGAAACGAATTCCTCTAGAAACAAAGTTTCTCTGACGACTCAGGGTTAGGGGCCCCCCCCATGTGAGTCTGAACTTTGTCGGAGCAGCAGTTACATTGGAAAGGGTTGCACTCATCTCTTCCTAGAGCTCCTGCATCCTGAGAGGCCTGAGAGTAAGGCATTAAATACAGTAAAACAGACCCCAAGTCAGTTTTCACGACCACCTGGCTCATGGCTTTTCTAGCGAGGCAAAGGGTTTGTCTCGGTGCATTAGACTCCCTTTCTCAGCTCTCCCCATAACAATCTCCACTCAACCCCATATATTATTCCTCCATGCCTTTACCTGTGTGTGTGAGTGTGCGTGTATAGCTCCAGAGCCTCAGTAAGGATATGGCTAATTCCCTCCAGAGACGGGGGCTCCTGACTTTACCCATGGCCACGCAGAAGGGAAGAAGACGAGTGTCTCCTTCTCTAGCACATCACAATTCTCTAAATGTGTGATTGCAGTTAAAATTCTGTGGTGAGTATTAATTATTTCATTAAATTAAAAAAAAGATTTTGTCGTTGTTCTATTACAGTTGTCTCCATTTTTTTCCCTTTACCCTCCTCCACCCATTCCAACCCCCCCCCCCCAAAGTCAGTCCCCACGCTATTGTCCACGCCCATGGGTCATTCATGCATGTCCTTTGATGAGTCCCTTGCCCTTCTTTTCACCGTCATCCCCCTCATCCCTCCTGGTCACAGTCACACTGTTTCATTTGTCCCTGTCTCTGGTTCTCTCGTGCTCATTAGTTTGTTTTTTACATAAGCATTTGATTGAGGGCTTTCACACTTAAACTAAATATATTCTGTAGAATAATATAGCATCGTGGAAAAAATCTCATATTAAAAATAGATGTCTGACTTCCCTCTTTATCCCCTTATTATATTTTTAGAGCATTTTTCTTGCATGGCTATTTTGTAATTGTCCATTACCCAAAAAGTCAAAAAAGAAAGATTGCAGTCTTGGAATGTATACAGAAGGGATTAAATTTGTATAATTAGAAAGCATACTGTAGCTTTCCCCTAAGACTATATCAAAACTCTCATTTTTCTGTCACTTTTGCCAAGCCAGTACAGTTACTATGCCTACCTATTGTCAACAAACTAAGGCTCGTGATATTATATACATCAAGGAGCCTGCTGTTGATGGAGCCTGCCATTCCTCGCTCTATTATGCTGCATGCGCCCAGTGACATATTTAACTAGGAAAACACCATTATGTTTGCCAAAAAGCCCTGTAGCAATGATAATGTTAGGTTAGAGGAGATGAATTGAAAAACTGGGAACAGTCAATCACTTAGTGAACTCTTGAGTATATTTACCTAAAAGAAAAGTCAATCCAAAAGGGAGATATAATGAATATAGCACATTACACATGTGGTAGAATAAAAAATAGATATGAATGCTCAGTGATAACATATGGATCAGTATTAAGATGCTTCAAAGCCCTATGGAAGTTGTTTGCATATTAAAATTAAAGTCCATGTTGCATGCAGTATTTCTCTATTGAAGAAATGATAAATGTGAGGAATTAGAAAACATTTCTTTTTCATGTATCCATTGTATTAAGCAATGAAGGGAGCTCAAAATGTTCCAAATGTATAGATAAACCCTGCAAAGATATGTTAGCTGTCAAACTGTCTTCGTTTTCCTGAACACTTTGAACATATCAAATATTTTTTTAAAAATCAATCAAAACATAAAACAGAGAGGTGGGAAGCTGAAAAAAACAACTGTTAGGAACCGTCCCGCCTGGTTTCAGGGACTATAGCCTCGCTGACAGGCAAGAGGGCCCCAAGGCAGCCAAGCTGAGCAAGGAGGCCTTGGGAAAATAGGCCACTGAGGAGACAAAACCTGTCCCCCTGGCAGGGGCGCAGCCCCTGCCTGCCTCCCTCACATTGCCCTGCTTGGCCCCGCGGGATGGCTGGTTAGTCAATGACAGGGAAGACCCCTTGATGGCAGGGGCAACCTAAGACAGGCACAGTTGCAAAGGGGCCATTAGGGAGTGGCTTGGGGGAAATGGAAAATGGACATAAGACTCCCACCCCTTGGCTTTGTCATGGCCAGAGTCCTCATTCTATCTGAAAGAAGTCTCCTTATCTCTTGGCTGCTCTGCTCCGCACCACCCCCACCCCTCCCACCGTCTGATTTAGGATTGAAACAATACTAGAGGCAGGTACAACCCTAATCTGGATCAGGAGGTTCCTGGGGAACAACTAGGCCTGGAAAAAGAATACATTAAATCCTATGAAACCTGCTTTGCTAATAATGCCCTCAAGCAAATGAGTACTGATGTTTGGGGTCTGAGCCTAGGATGAGTTTATTTTCCCAGGTTTCAGGGCAGAATGGGCATCACTCTGTCCACTCTGTCTACCACACCCTGACTCAGAAAGACTCTCGTAATCCCTTTACTGTTATCCTTGAACCTTGAACCATATCTCCTTCCTTTTATCATTATTGTTTAACATTGATTGATGAGCTTTACACACAGGCTAAGTATCCCTATATGACTAAACTCAATAAAAGCCACTTCCAGAGAAGGGCTTGGGGCAGTCTCCCCTGGAGGGAATTGCCACCCCCTCTCCTCACAGGTTAATCGCGTCTGGTACAATTTATTTCTTCATCTACGGTGACCAGGAGACTCTGCAGGACAGAGCCTTCCTCAAACAACTGAGTTTGGATGAAAAAAGACATGGACATGTAAAAGAAATGCAAAGGCCTTCTCCTCTGCCTGGTACACCATTTCCACGGCACCTTATTTATATGCCATCCAGCTTCAACACCTCCAATCAGCAACCTCTTCTAGTTCCCTGCAGTTGTCTACTTTTTCTCCTTGAGATGGCCCACTTGGCACAACAGGCACCAGGTCCTGTTTCCTTTCAGACAAAGCCTGACTAAATTATTGAACTGTTCTATGCCTGCTACAAAATATCCCTGAGGGAGGTGATCTCTCTCATCTCTACAGATGCTGATACGAGAGCACTTTTGGTCTGAGTTGCTAATGAGAGGGAAAGTACCATTGAGAATAAGACAATAATTTTAAAGCTTTCTCTTCCCCATAGTTGAAGGCATATGCATTTCAAATTAATGGACTTTGGAAAATAAGCTGTTTCCTTTGATGTCAAATTCAGAGGAAAAGCCATGTGCCTCTATATGCATTGCGTACATGAGACGTTTTCTCTAAAATGTATCAGTGCAGAACCAGCTCGTTATGGCTAACTCATACTCAGTACAAAGAAGGGCCCAGGGGGAGTAATAGGAATCATGATAGTTGTGATTGACCACATACCTCCACGTGCCAGGGATTGTACTCTGTAGTCACTTTTTGCCTGAATGAGATTATCCTACTCTTCTTCCCATGAAAGTCAATTGTTAATTATACCTAATTTCCACTAATCCATCTCTTACAGGCTTTGGCTTTTTATTCTCACACACAGCTGGACTTTTTTCTCTTCCTGTTAATTATAACTCTTCTTGTGAATGAGTGGCAAGGGTAGTCTACTGTGGGGAAATATTTTGCTAATGGTTGATGGTTCCTTTTTTAACCCACACAGTCCTATGCCCTTTCTGTTAACTCTCCAGCAAGTGTTTTCTGATAAAGAGAAATGATTATATCTGGGGTGAGAAGGCTGTCCGGCAGTTATTGTTTGTAACGGGCTGGAACCCTGCATGTCATCCTTATTGGAGAAGAAATAGGAGGGAGGTGATGGGTTTTACTGAGTTTATTTGTGGGGAGACACTGTGTTTCAAATTCTGGACAGAAAACTCCTGGGAAGGGGAATCCCTTTACATTTCTTCTGCTGGAAGCAGAGAAAGTTTGAGAGCATGTACTTTCCTCTCCTGTTTCCGCCATTTTTTCACCCCTCCCAGCTGCCACCAGAAATATTCTTTGCTCTATGCAAATGCTTTCCTAATTTCAGGAGGCAGCATGACAGGTAAAAAAAACAGAAATTATAGGACACAGATTCAGATGTAAATCCTGGGTCAATCCCTGCCAGCTTTATGACATTGACAATTTATTAACCTCTCTAACCACTCCATTTCTCATTTACAAAAAGGAGATTTTAACACACACCTTGTAAGGTGATTATGAAACTACAATGCAATGATGTAAGTGAAGTACACAATACAGTTTTTAGAACATAAAGATGCTCAAAATATGTCTAGTTCCCTAGTCTCATTCAATCATTTTATAGGTGATGCTTATGATTTTTATGCTTTATTATCATGCAACCCAAGACCATCACAGAACACCTTCTGTGTACTTCCTGGCCTAGGTTAGATCAATTTTGTTGTTGATACACCTGGAATTCTTTTTATACCATGTACAGATTTTAGAGTGTGCCGTTGACATCTGTTAATGTTAGGTCATAATTTTAAACTACTTAGAGAGAATTCATGGACATGAAAGGTGAGCTCATGGCAGGGCAGTGGCAGAAGCTATCTGGGGGCTCAAAGACTCTGGCAGCTCCCTGAAAGGCAGCAGGTGAAAGCCTAGTTCATCTGTGCTTAGGGTTAGCTCTGGCAGTCGAGATCAATGGAATAGAATAGATACCATTGAACAAAACTATCTACTAAATGTTAGCCTTGTGCTCAGAATGCAGATGGTATTTAGGGTTTGATAGGCAGAGGCATGGGGAGATGCTGCCTTAGATTCATGAGATGGTGTGACAATCCACTGCTTCTCAGCCTTGTAAGAGTGTGCAAGATTTCTCTTCCTTAAACAACTCCTTAGAATTTGCTGTTCTACCCTGCAGGTATGAGAATCAGCGGCAAGCTGAGTAATTTAGACGATAATGTTGAGAAGTCAAGATTCAATTGTCAGTTGGAGTTCATTTTTAAATGCCAGCTGATGCTGAATGAAAGGGCTTCCGACTCTAAGTGTCTCAGAGATGGAGAATGCACTTGTGCAACCCACATTACTTAATGCTTCCTCTGTCCTCCCTCCTTTCCCAACTCTCTTAATCCTCCTTCTCTCCGTCCCTTATCACAAAGCATAAGGGGAAAATCACTGGGTAAGTGTCTAATTAGGCAAGTGTTCACAACTACCCACAATCACCACTTCAGCAGCATGGCTAGAGCCTCAGTTCTCCCACTTCTCCTTTTGTACCTTCATTTTTCTCTGATATGGAGAGAACATCAGTGAGATAAGAGTTTGTGTGACCCAAGAGAGATTTGTTTTCACCTTTACTCTGCAGCAGGTTCCTAGAGAGTAAGATCCCAGGAAGAGAAGAGCTGCTTGATGCACCTGAATAGACAAGGCCGTAGATAACCTCACAGATTTCAGCATGTGGCAGACACTTTAGGGAAGCCCCTATGATCCTTACCCTTTTTTTGTTCATGCCCTCCAATCTTCTCTTTTTTTGGGTAAGAGTAGGAACTGTGACTTGCTTCTGACCAACTGGTCAGAACATCACTTTCATGATAAGATTGAAACACATCTTTCTAGAAGACTATTTTCTTTGCTGCCTTTGAGGAAGCAAGATGTCATTTTGGAAAGACCTATGTGGTGAGGATCTGAGAAAGCCCTCCACATGACAGTCAGAAAAGCTGTTCAGCAGCCACAAGGAAATCAATGCTGTCCTCAACCACATGAACTTGGAAATGGCTTCTTCTGCAGTTGAGCTTGAATGACATTGCAACCTTAGCTGAGACCTTGATTGCAACCCTGTGAGATTTTTAATCAAAGGGCCAACAAAGTTGCGCAAGACTCCTGATATACAAAATATATATATATATATGATGTAATAAATGGTTATCGTGATAACATTATTATGCAGCACTAGCTAACTAACAGAGAGAACACAAATGAATGGCGGGAAGCAAACCTGAGAGATAGACAGGTAGAAAGGGATTGGTAGCAGGAACACTTCAGCTGCAACTGGTTATTGAGAAGTAGGTAGGACCAAAGATATTTTTACAGATTGTGACCCCTTAAAAATAGAGTCAGGAATTTTATTATGTAGTGCTCTTGGGGTCAACACCTGTGGAAGGGAGGTAGAAGAACTGGTAAAGACAGAGAGAAAAGTGGAGTTGTGATGCAAGGAAAAAAAAGGCATCAACTAACCCATAGACTCTAGGACTAGCAAGACCTTTCAGATATGTCATGCCGTGGTCTGGAATGTCTCATCCTTTCTATTGCCACAGTGAATTGCCACTGAATGTATGCAGCCCCAGGAAAATCAGAACCCTGGGTAATGTGGCGTCAACTGAAGGCTTTCGCTGACAGTTGTTTTGGCAACTGAGAACATCTGCCCTTCTTTGAAAAGGGATCTGGGTCTGGCATCATGTCCATTACAGATAAGCACCTGAATGAACTGATGACTGAAGCATGAGTTTGTATATCACTTTACCTGGGCTACATAGACTCCCTCTAAATCTGACATTGTCTTGAGAATGAAAAGATCACAAATTGATGATTAATACCCTGTCGCTGAGTTGGAATTGAAAAATCAATATCAAAACCAAGTTGTTATAAAAAAGTTATTCTATTTCCTGCATGCCCAAGCTTATTGACTGAAGCTCCACAGCTGTTGCAGTAGCTCTTTTAATTACACCAGGAACACAATGAATGGAGGTATCAGTTCCCAGTAGAGGAACTGCGAAAAGAGTTCAGGTATGAGAAGGAACTGATGGCAGTCTCAAAAAGAGAGATTGAAGAAAATCAAATAAAGAGACTGGTACAAATGTGCAGGCAGGGTTAAGGTTAAGGAGACACTGGAGGGATGTATCACATCCTGGGACAAACAAGAACATAATGTTACTACCTTTCTTAGGCTGGTAAACTCAGGATGAGAGAGTCAAAACTGTAATTCAAAGAAATAATTATTATGGTATGAGGGTTGTGGTTTGGATAGATGATCATAGACACTGTCTCCCTCAAATCCCCCAAAACAAAAAACATCTATATCTTTTCCCTCCCACTGTAACATCTTCTGCTAATACCTCCCATTGGCCAAGCCCAGCAAGAAGTCAGAGGGCAAGAAACTCAGTTGATGCAACCCAAAGTGGCTAGCCTCTCCAGTGGCTGGGGATCATGGGGAGTAGATTTGAAGAGGTATATTGGAGAATGACTAGCATAAAATGGAAATTGAAGAAGAAAATCTTAGGCTAAGGAAATAAGACAAATAAAGGCAGAGAAATAGGAATTTCCAGGATCTGTTCAAACAATAGTCAGTAGTCTGATGTGTTGGAGTGCGAGTACCTTGGGTGGTAGTTTGAGATAAAGCAGACTTGGTTCAGGAAGGAAGAGGGGGAAGGGATCGATGAGGGTCCTGGTCCAGAGGCTCAGGTCAGTGAATCCAGCAGATCCTAACAAAATAGGACAGGACTGATTTCTAGGTTATAATCCAACTGTCCTATCCCTAGTATTTACTTCTGGGAATCAGGATTGGAGAATGCTCCTGATCTGGTGATTTTCTACATAATGATGCGTCATATCATACCAAGTTTGTATTGACTTGCATTTGGCCACCCCCGTCAAGCTCTACACATTCTGCTCCTTAATGTTTCCATCAGCGAACATCCTCCTAAAACCCTGAATCATTGGTCTAATGTGTCCAATTTTCCTTCAGTGTCAGGGGATGGAAAAGTCTCCAGTAAATGTGGTATGTCAGGTGCTTTCACATCATTGTCATGTGGGCGAAATCCTGTGTGTGGTGTAAAATTACACAGACATGCATTGAAAGTAATTAACTGGATGACAACCAGTCCCTCAAGTCTTTCCTAACACTATTGCTTTCCTGGCTTTTCACACCTATCGTATCAACACATGTTTCTCCAGTCTGTTAGCTCATTCTTTTGCTAGCAATCTAACATTAATTTACCAATGGATTATTTAACCTTTCTCCATTCTTTTTGGTTGTTTTGTCTTCTTTGATATCTGTGATATCTCCGGGGGCCATATCCCCTTAGAATTCCACTGACATACAATGTTCTCCATCTTCCAGAAGAATTTACTAGTGCACAGCAAGTCACATTTTAAAATGGTTACATTTTTCTCTGGAAACAAGCCATTTCACTTTTTTTACACTTTCTTCTTTCTTCAGGATAGGAAATGACGTACGTTGGCCACTTTTTGGTGCCAAGGACTCTACTAGGTATAATGCTACGTACATTTCATTTGTGAACTTGATCCTCACGAAAACCTAAATAAGAAAGTATTCTGTCACACATGCCACACATAACTTGAGAAGTTCTACATTACCAAAATACTAAGTTGTCTTTGTGGAACCATAAGAAGTTCAAGATTAAGACTACAATGTTTAATTAATTTGGCCAGAAAGAAACTCCTATTCACTGCAGAAATTTTTTATTCTTTTCATATCAGGCCTCCAGCCAGGAACATTTCTACTATAAATAGGGTAACAGTGCCTCATAGACCTGCTTGCTAATGCAGGCCATCACAGGATGGCCGTGGAGAGGACATGTTTACTGGGAATCCTTTGGGGATTTCTTAATTTCATTTTGAAATGCAGGATTTCAGTGACATACCATGGAAAACATGGCTTCCCATAGTGGATTCAGGGAAGAATAGTTATCCACAATCACTCCGTGTGAACACTAGCCCAGTCTACCCTGATCATTTATCTCAACGTTGAAAATAGTGGATGGTACTCTGTACATAGAAGTATCTCAATAAATGTGTTGAATGAATGAGTTCTTAATCTTTCTCGACTATATTAGGATATGTAAGACACTTTGCTAAAGGTTAAGAATACAAATATTAAATAAGACAGCTGCTGAAGAGGAGCTCAAAGTTGAAAGGGAAATACATAATTGAATTGAAGTACAAAGTTCATATCCATAAAGCATTGTCAGAGACTCCATATTCTAAACACAACATCCATGTTATAAAGCAAACAAGGTCACCCTCTATCCATTAACTAGCAACTGTTATATGAAAGTATAAGCTTCATTTCCCATGAAAAAGAAAAAGAGAAAAATGATGAAGGACAAAGCTCAGGAAAACATCAAGTGTATTCTTTTTGTAGATTATTCTAAAAAAGTCTGTGTTCTCTTTGGTCTATTACCTTTAAATAAGCTTTGTTAGAAGTATTTCACAAAAATAGAGCAAGGCAAAATTTCTGCTTGTACAGCTGTTCAAATTACCTGAAAAAACAAGCCCTGGTAACCATCACCTCAGTTAAAAACTAGAATATGACAAGCACTCCAGAAGACCCCTTATCCATTCTTTCATCACGATATATTCTCTGTTCCTCAAAGGTAAATTCTTACTGCTAATGCCATGGATTAGTTTTGACATTTTATGATCTTTACATAAATGATTAGCATTATACACTCTTTTTTATCTGCCTCCTTTCCAACATTTTCTTTGCATATTAATTCATGTTGTTGTGTTTGTGGCTTTTGTTGTTTTTGTTCTATACTATTCCAACAAATGCATATCCTATAATTTAGTTTTATTCTATATTTGATTAAAAATTTAGTTGTTTATATTACTTTGGTTAATGCTATTATGAATATATATGTATATATGAGATATATATGTGTATACACACACACATATATATCTCTTTTGGTTCACAAATGTGTGTATATGTGTGTATGTGTGTGTATGGCATATACTTTAGAGTAGAAATGTCAGATAGTAAGATATCTGTTTGTCTTCTTATCTACCCATCTGCTTACCTACCTACTTACCTAGTTACTTATCTTCCCAAATTTAGTAGATAATAGCAAAGTTTTTCAGTGTTTGTAACAACTGACACTTTAAACAACACTGTATCAGTCTTTAATTTTCACCAATATGTTGTGTATGTCGTGGTATTATATCATGGTTTTAATTTCCCAGCGATTAATGCTGTCAACCATCTATATAGGCTTTTGAGCCCATTGGATATTTGTATGTGTGAAATACCTGTTTTACTTTCTCACTATGTTTTTCATTGGGTTTAAATTCTCTTTTTTATTGTAGGGTTTGTATAGCAGATAAAAACTCTTTGTTAATTATATGTATGTCAGATGTATTCTTCATTTATATTTATATATCTTAATCATGTTCTTTGATGAACAAAGGCTCCTAATGTCACTATAGTTTAATTCATCAATCCTTTTCTCTGTTGTTAATGACATATTGTTATTTATCATTTTGTTTTCATCACCTCTGTGTTTTTATATATAAGGTGTGTTTCATAAGAAGCATATACATGTTCTTTTTCATTAACTCTAATAATCCTTATTAAGATGTCATTTAAGTGGCATTCTTAGCCTATTTATATTTAATGCAATTACTAATATAGATATATAGAGCTTTCATGTCGTTATTCACTTTATTTTTTACTAATGCATTTTTTTTGTCTATTTTTGCTTCCTTGTTTTTAAAAGTAACTTTGTTAAACTATTTTTTCTTTTTTTTTTTAAAGATTTTATTTATTTATTTTTAGAGAGGGGAGGGAAGGGAGAAAGAGAGGGAGAGAAACATCAATGTGTGGTTACATCTCGCGCAACCCCTACTGGGGACCTGGACTGCAACCCAGGCATGTGTCCTGCACTGGGATTTGAACCAGTGACCCTTTGGTTCACAGGCCAGTGCTCAATCCACTGAGCCACACCAGCCAGGGCAATTTTGTTAAACTATTTTTTCCTCTTGTTATCTCATTACTTATACATTTTACTTAGTGTTTTCTTTAGAGGTTACCACTTGTGTCTATGATTTATTACCCTCTCATGAAATAGTACTATTGAAGTTTTCTAGAGTATTTGACCTTTGAGTCTATTAGTCATCCTCCTGAGTTATATGTTCTTATTGTCAAGTAATCTGTCACATTTTAAGTCACAAGTAATTTATTATTATTTTATAAAATCTATATCTGTTTAGATTTATTTACATACTTATTTAGATTTCTCTTTATTATCTCATAAATCTCTAAATATCTGACTGAGACTGCTTTTATTCTTTCTGAAGGACGTCTTTAGTGCATGTCTGCCATTTACAAAATCTCTCTCTGTCTTTCTCATTCTCTCACTCTCTCTCTGTGCCTAAACCAAGGTCTTAATTCTAACCTGAATTGCATTTTTGGGAAGGATAATTTTTTTGACACGTAAATTTTTTTTGCTACTATTATGTTGCCATCTTTTCAAAATATTTTATTTTCCCCCTGCCTTCCATTGCTTCTGTTGAAATGTCAGCTGCCAGCCTTAATTGTCGTTCCTTTGAAGATAATGCCTTTTTCCCCCAACTGCTTTTATGATGTTTTCTTTTATTTCAGCAATTTTACTATAATTGTAGATAGGTTTTTGTTACTGTTTTACAATCATGCTCTTTTGGGCTTTCTTGGTAATCATCTCTTCAATATTTCTTTAGCTCTACTCTCACTTTTTCATCATATACTGACATTTCTACAATATTCTAAATATCATATTTTTCTTTTCTGTTTGTTTTTCTTTTTTTCTAGTCATGGTTTTAATGTTTACATTTCTAGCACATCTGCTGGTACATTAATTACCACGTCAGAGGTGTTTAATATAATGTTAATCCTATCCATTAGTTGTTTCTTTCAGTTATTCAGTTCTTGATTTTTTATTTAATTTTCCCCACCTTTACTGAGGTATAACTAACATAATTTTGTATAAGTTTAAGGTGTACCATGTGATTATTTTATTTTAATAGCTCCCAGTTATGTGATGATATTCTAATTCTCAATATTATTTTCAGAATTACTTGAGTATATTAATCATGCAACATCTTAAAGATAATGTAAATACTCCCTTATCTAGCTTCCTATAAGTCAATTTCTACTGTCCTTTTTAAAATGTTCCAGTTTAAATTGAGTCTGATCTTCAAATGTATGCTTGATTATTTTTGACTAAATTCTGACTAAACATTGTTAAATTATTTGAAGCTGTCTGCAATATTATCTTCTCTAGGGAAAATTTGCTTTTATCTTTGATATACTGCTAGATTAGGGAAAATCATCTCAATCCAGGGACTGATAAAATTCAAATCTTATAATCAATCCTTTGTAAAATAATCTTTGTCTGGATTACCCTTAACAGTGCCCTCTTCTTAAGGAATTCTGATTCAAAGAGATCTGATCAGATAACTGATTAGATTAGGGATGGACCATAGGAGGAGGTCGCCTGAGGCAATGGCAAATGTAGTAAGCAGCCTAGGACTGGATTGGCTGAGAAGCTGGATGCCTCCAAAGCACATGGAATTACAGGCCAGAAGATTTAAAATACAAAGTGGGCAGAGACTGGCTCTCAGGCTCTCTTCCTTGAGGATGCCTGGATGATAGTCCTGTAGCTACCTGTGTTTCCCAATCGAATTTTTAAATGGGAGAAGGGACTCCAGGTGCAGCCTAGGGTTGGTCTGGTCTGGCAGAGGGTGGCAGGGCTCTTTCCCTGTGAGTGTTCTAGAGGGGGCAGGGTATGAGGGGGAAGCCTGCCATTCTTCCAAAATTGTATAGCTTTTGTATCTTATGTTGTTCTAATTTGTAAAAGATAATTAAAAACTAACAGGGGGAATGATAGGGGAACTCAAGAGTTAAAGAGTTTAGCCTTAATTGATAGGCTTAAATGATTACAGTTGTAACTAAGAGTTAGAGTTTAGCCTTAATTGATAGGCTTAAGTGACTAATGCCTGTGGAAAGCTGTTATTCCAAAATTGTGTAGCTTTTGAATAAGGACTCTTTTCCTTTATCACCAAACTTTTGCCTCCGGGACTTTGCCTAGATGGTGGCAGTGGGCAGCAGGACCCCACTTGCTGTTTGTTAACAGTTTCTGAACTTTGATTTTTATTCCTGTCCCTGGGAAATTACAGAAAGTTTTACTTAATTCTTCAAGTTTAACCATCCATAGTTAGCTCAAGGGAGAGTTACACAAAATATTTAGTTTAAGTCTTGGGGCATCTTTTCCCCACTAGATATTACCCAGACACATACTTGCTACCTTGGTAACTCTAACAACTTGTATACATTGAATCTAGCTGTTTTATTTTTCTCCATGGAAGAGCTGGTCTAGAACCACCCATTTCATCATTTCTGGAAGCAGGGTCCCCTGTTTGTTTTTTTTAAGGGTATGTTATAAAATACGTGAACAGCACACAGCTCAAAAATTCTTCTTTAACCTATGCAAAAATAATTTATAAACTTTCTACAGTTGCAAAAGTTTTGGTGGCAATCAGAGGAATTTTCTCAGCAAGAAATACTTTTGAAAGTTGTTTACAGAGCATCTGTGCACTGGAGAAAAGCCATGCCTCCAGTATGCTTGTGCATTTGCAAACCAGCAAACAGAAGCAGAAATAGCCAGAACAGACATTAAATGGATTAAACATTTGCAAGGAGAATTCATCTTTGAGTAGCTAACAAGAGAATAACACCTTATCTACTACTCCAAATAAATAACAGAAACAACAAATAGTACAACAATACACACGCATTTATTGAGTGCTTCCTGCAAGTCAGAAATTCTAAGAGTTTATGATCAATTACCTCACTTAAATTTTACAATAAGACTGTGAAATAGCTGTTATTTTTTTAATCTTAGAAATAACAATGATAAAATTCAAAGATATCAACTCACTTGCCCAAAATTACACAGCTCATGAACTGCAGGTCTATAAGACCCTGGAGTTATACTCTTAACTACTGTGCTCTAGAGTCTATTTTAATGAAGCCACCAAGCCATAAAATTATGTGACAAATTATGATAACTTGGAGAACGGAAGCACAGAGCAGAAGAGCATGTCACATCCAGTGTCCCACTGTCTTAGTTCTTCCCAGCTAAGGGCTAGGATTACCTGCATTTTATAGTAATAAATGTATCTCTCTCTCTCTCTTCATATATATATATATATAATATATACACCTCAGGATATGTGTGTTTACTTTTGATAAAATGTTGATGGTCCATTTACTTGTATAAGTTCAGTCAATTTTCAGATAATTTTGAAGTTAAATGTTATAGTGCTCTATAAAACAGACGATCTTTTTTGGTTCCAACATTTATTAATATTAATAGGCAATCCCACTTGAGTCATTTAACCTTGCTCACCCCAGAGTCAGTTTCCTCAGCTAAAAATATGGAGATGATAATAGCCCTCTCTCATAGATGTGATTATGTTAATTAAGATAAAGTTTTCTGTACTCTGGTTACATTGCAGATACTTGAAATCCTAGGTGTTGTTTCACTCTTGAAGAGCATGGTTAAATTAGTACCCTGTGTATAAATTTAAAAAGACGTCTGAACTCTACGGGCCCCATTTGTCTGGTTCCCATTCTACGAGTGAAGAAAGTCCCCACGCTGGGTACTTATGTGAGTGGTGCTGGGGGGACAGGCTGACGGTTCTGCAATAACAAAGCCACTGGAAGAAGCACTTACACTAGGATCTGTGTGGCAAACCAAGGTTTTAACTGAGGAAAGAATGTTAAGCACCTGGATCAAAGGCCTTATACTGAATTCTAAAATGAGAAAAAATATAGATCAAAAGCTAAAGAATCAATACTAGAATGTACTGTCAATCATTGTAGCAGCGGAAGCTGTTTAAAACTAAAAGCTTGATCAAAAAGATAGTGCATGTATAGAAATGTTTATTTGTCTCCAGGGATGTGGAATGAGGACAAGGGACAATGTAAGGCTGGAAACCTCAAAAAAGCATAATAAAGACCTTTGTGCCCAGATTGAGTAAGCAGAGTAAGCACCTCCTGTACTGAATGCTGTGAAATAGTGCCTTTTCTTTTATAAATACCTGTAATCAGCATTATTCTGCTGTTATCAATTCAACGGTGCTTTCCCTGGTGAGATAACAACAACCCATATCCTCTCCTGAATATCAAAAATGATCTGAATAGTTCTCAGTTTGGCATAAGTCGTCTGCTTTTTTTGAGATGTCTTATTTTTAAAATGAGTTTGAAACTTATTTAAGGTCAATGTTCTCCTGATGCAGACTCCTAGGATACAGGCTGAAACGTTTTTGGCCTGTTCCCATGACCTTCTCCCTGGAGTGTTGAACACGCTGAACCTCAGGATCCATCCGCTACGGCCTCCGCAGCAGGCCTCCAGCACCAGCGGGGGCTGTGTATTTCGGTAACCGTGGTTCACGTTATTTGGGCATTTTGTTTTTTAGAAGTGTGCTTTGGCCAGGAATGCAAACCCAACTGTTATTGTATTAACCCATTTAAGCATATATAAAAAATACGTGGCTTCATAACTAGTTATTGATTAAAAAAATCTAAAATAAACAATATTCCAACAACAACAAAACCCTGTTAACCTGTGTAAGCATTCTATGTGAAGGTATTTCCTCAAGAATTCATTACTAAAAATAGTTTTCTACAGGACAGGCTTTTCAGTTTACCCCTTGGCTAGGCATCTCTGCCTCTACTTGCTAAGATCATTTTCGGCTCCAGGCCTGTCCTTAGAAGCCTTAGTTAACATTTTATTTTAACTGCTCTTTTGACTGGACTGTTCTCAACCCGGAACAGGCTAAGATATCCGTGGCATCTGAAACCTTCTTCTCGTGTCCTCTGAAAACATTTATTATCTGCATAAGCAACGGCTATGTTTCTTATTTTTCTGCTTGACTTTTTGTTCCTATTAAGAAAATTCTGAAGTAGATCCAGTTATAATTCTAACCCAAGTAAATCTCCATGGTCTCTGCCAAGAGTAAGCCATTTGTGGTATTCTGTTCATAGTACAATGGGTCACTTTTTCCTGTCAGATTCCAGAAATGCCTTAGCTTTTCTGGAATCTGACAGGAAAAAGTAATGGTTGTCAGGCAAGAATGATTTCTTATAACCAATACACATAATAAAAAAGGGAAATAAATTAAATAGATATAATGCTATATATCTTGTATTTATTTTCTTTCCACTTGCTATAAACCCTCTATAATGAATGCCTGAACATGTAATGTGTAATTTCCATTATAGTGTATTGGCACCATATTATAGGTGACATTTTTAAAAAATAGTTTCTCTGCTTTTAGTTTCTGTTCAGCTGAAATAGTAAAGAGTTATTCCTTGATGTTTACTGCCGTAGAGAGTTAAAGCAAGGGAAACGTGTCGTAAAAGATGTGTACAATGTAGCCACAGCTGTATATCATCACTATGCCATTTGGTTTTCATGTTTAAGCCATTCACACACATTCCTAGGAGCACATTTCAAAATGATGGAAACATTAAGAATATGATACATGATTCGCAGTGCACTTCTTGTGGCCTAAACAAAATTTTTCTAATAGAAAAAAAAAGGTTGACTTATGATATTAAGAATAGTATATGCATTTATTTCTAAAGTAAACTATTTTATACTATTTTATACTTTAAATGTAACATACACATTGACTTGCTCTCATGTGAGCATCAAAATCGGGCTTCTATTTTTAATTTGCCAGACTCTAGGCTTATGTTTTGAGATGCTATATGTATCTAATATATTTCAGTTCCTATAACTTGTTCTTTATTATTAATTAATAACCTTGGAATAACCCCAGGAATGTGGTTTCTGCAAGGTACAATGTGCCACATTGTTTAACAAGGAGGACATGTGAAGGTCATTGGTTCTCATCTAGCCTTTACTCCTTTTCAACAGAAAACGAACTGCCTCTAGCAAAGTCAATTTCTGGCAATTTCCCAAAAGATACGTCCCCATACCTTTGACTTCCTATTATGGACTTGATGTTTATCCATGTCTACCGACAGGGTCAGAATGTGTCTGTCTGCACTCCTTCTAAAAGGAGAAAAAAGACAAACACAAAGGGAATGATTCCCCAACAACTGCTTGATAAAGGGATCATTACCAAGAAACGTATGTCCAGATCTAATGTTCTAGAGAAGAACTAAGATTGAGAAATAAGGAAAGCTTAGCAGAACATTCAGATAGGCTTCAAAACTGGAAACACAGCAAATGCGTAAGCTTTGGTCACTGAAGGGACGAACCGAGCGTGAAATGAGATATGGGGTAAGTGAAGCAGATTCAGCAACACATCTGCACATGCGGTAGGTAGCCCCTTTAGGAAATGTATTGGAAGGCTCTAAACGGCATGGATAGGCTGTGTTTTTCCAGAAGCACAGATAGTCCAGATGCTAGATGAAATTTTCACAGGCTGTAAGGCACAACACTTGGGTCCAAGTCTCTAATCAGTTCCTTATCAGTGTGTACATGCCAGTTACTAACCTCTTTAAGTGTCTGTCACTATAGGTCAAGGTAGACAGTAACATTGTCCCTGTGCTCACCAAAGCACCATTGCAAGGGTCCAATAAGACAATGGAAGTGTAGGTGCTTTGGGGCGATAAGAAAGGTTTTAAAATGTAAGCCACTATCATTCCGTAAGTAAAATTATATCATCAAGCATTCCTTTTTTAGTTTATCTTTCTTTAGGGGGGCAGGGGTTGAGAGGCTTATACCTGAGTCTTTGCAGAATATAGCAATATCTCCTGAGCAACAGAAAAACCAACATTGGAAAACACAATAATTAACTGTCTATTTGCCTATGCTGGTATAGACAGAAAATCAATAAGGCTATGCATATAAAGCCAAGTTTCCTGCTACAACTCCAGAGCAATAAGGAAATTGTGTTGAACAAATGATTATGCATATCATGTCTGTTTCTTGGTCATAGTCTGATAATTAGGTTTTACTTTTGCATTATGTGATAGGTACTACTAGATGTATATTATATATAGAGTTTGTGTGTTGTTCCATAAAACAAATACCTTTGAGAGACAATAAATTTTTACTAACATTCATACAGACCTTAAGGGTTTGTAAAATTCTTTCAAACTCCTTGTTACTATTTATAAGTGCATTTAAAATCCAACTATCAGTTATGCTGTAGATGCATAATAAATGGCCATATGTCCATTTATTTGACATCACTGTGTGGAAATATGTATATATTCAGAGAAGTTTTCAGAGTACTTCGGTGTTTCATCTCTGTGAGATAGAGCCAAGTAAATGAGTCAAAGGGAGAGGCTCCAATTCCTCAGTGTGTAACATAATTAAGCTAAATCAGCTCTTCTGTCTTTATTTTCTTCATCTAAAAGAAATGGAGAGATAATAATGGTACTTTTATATTTTTTCCTGGGAATTAATTAAATGTATTAATCGATGTAAACAATTAGAGCTTGGCAAAGCCATTATTTGAAAAGTTGAAGGCTTTATGAGATCTTAACAACGGGAGATGGATGAGAGGACTAGCTAGAGTACTGATCAAGTGCAGGGGTTTTTTAATTTTTAGTTTTTTTCATTTATGTTTTATGCATGCGTATGAGTGGGATGGGATAATAAGTTTAGAAAACGTTGCAGTGAGAAAGGGTAATGAACTAAACCTGTTCAAGGTCTAGGGCTTATAAGAAGTACCATGAAAATTTCAGTGAAATTGTGGGTTAAAATAAATAGCATCAGGGAACATCTAAAAGAGCTGAGACTGTGCCTCGCTCAATGTACCCTTGCTGAGGAAGCTCCCGATGGAAATGGAGTTTTCATCCTCATCTGCCCCAGAGGCCTCAGTGTGGGCGAGGAGGAAGAGCGCCTAAGTCGCATTTGAATTGTAGTGGTCAGAGGTGGAGCCCTGATAACAGACACTCTGGTAGAGTCCATTTTCAACGGTCAGTGTGACTCGGAGCCTAGGCTAAGCCAGAGAGCGAATGAACCAGACCGTGAGTCGGTGGCCTGGCCAGATATGGAAATGATGACATAGGAAGTAAGGAAATGAAGCAGATAAATGACGTGATCTCATGTGAGATTTGGAAAACCCCTGTGGCACTGTGTAGAGAACAGCAGGGAGAGAGGTGCCCCGGAGAACAGTGCACTGGGCAGGGAGCTGCTGTAGAACACACTGAAGTCCAGGGCAAGGACAGCAGCACTAGGTTCTCTAGACCAGGGGTCAGCAAACTACGGCTCACAAGCCAAATCCAGCTCATCACCTGTGTTCAAAAATAAAGTTGGCTTGGAACACAGCCACACCTATTTATTCATTCTTTGTCATGCTGCGATGGCAGAGTCACGAGCTATAAATGAAACCCTATGGCCTGCAAACCCTAAAATATTTAGTCTCTGGCCCTTTATGGCAACAGTTTGCTGAGGGGCTCAGGACAGATGGGCCAGAAGGTAGGCCTCCTGGCGCTTTCACCCAAGACACTGTCCTGGCCGGTCCACACAGCTTAATTCTTCGGCAAAATAGTCTCAGTTCCCTGAACTGCTTTGCTTTGGTGGCCGGCAATGACCACATGATTCTCCAAGAAATCTTTTATGCCAGAGAAAAGAAGAGAAAGGACCCAGATGCAAAGCACCAAAAGATACCAAAAGCAAAATAATGGGAGGAGGGTGTTCCATGAACTTTAACTGCTGTTCGCAGTCAAAGGGCTGAAAGTACAGTGCCATTTCTTACAGTGCTGTTTCCAGGACTTGCTCTTGCCCGCCCTAGCGATCGTTATCATATGTTTTATGTTCTTCAAAGCAGCTTCTGTACCGTAAGAGTGCCCCCTCAGGCCCTCTAACATAGGACTACATGGGAACTATTTCCATGCTTTTCCCAAAGACACAAAGCAGAGCAGGTCAAACACAAAGGACTCTTTAGGCTAAAACATTCTCATCAAGGCTCTCTGGTGCTAGAAAAGAGAAACAGTATTGTCCCCAAGGTGGAGGGAGGGAACAGGAGGGAATCCACATCCCATTTCAGCAGCCTGTTAACTACTTTCTATTCAAGATGGCCTATATTTATACCGTACACTTTTATTTTATAGATATGCATGTACATACATAGGTGTGCGTGGAGGTATTCTGCTGGTGTTTGAAAGCTTTTAGGCAGGGGCACGGTCCCTCCAGTTCATCACAGGCTCCCCCTGGACTTCGCGGCCTCTCAGTGGAGCTTGAGTCAGGCTGGCAACCTCCATGCCCAGTAAGTGCGGGCTCCGTCCCCCAAGTGCAGTCCTCTCTTTTCGCATTGTCACTGCCTCTCTGTCCGTTTCTTTCTCTCCCCCCTCTCTCCTGAACCACCATCCTTAAAAGAGCAAATCTCACCTACACCATCCTTGCCAACACCCCCATCATCCTTCATTGCCTTTGTTTTGTTCTGAGGCGTTGACCACGACCTACGACATTAGATGGATTTCTTTGTTGCCTGTGTTTCCTCGGTACGACTTGTCTCCATGAAGGCAGAGGGTTTCTCCCCAATATCCCCAGCCCCATTCCAGGTGTCTGCCACGTAAGGAGTGTCAGATAAATATTGTTGAGCCGTTGAATGAGTGAACAGTAAGAGCATGTGTCTGTCACTCTTGTGTTGCCCATCACTTTTGACTTTGTTTTTAAATTGTTCCTGTACATAATAACTACATTCACTGTGGCCGGTTATATTTGTGAACACTGGTGGTTAAGTGCCAATGAAATTGGTGAATGAATTTAATCACTTTTCTTTAAACTACTGCCATCTTAGCAGTGTCTCTAATGTTTTGCCATCTCTGTCTTAAACTATTTTCCCTCTTTATGGGCAAAATGAATATACGTAATGTTAACTATGCAATAGCTGACTCTTATGGCAAACTGAAGAATTAGCCCTCTAAATATGTCACAAGTTGCACTTCATTAATTTTTATTTTGCTGATTTTTAATTAGTTTGTCTTTTTTATATTTTTCAAAAATTTGGCTCAAAATAGCTAGCAGAAACATGAGGAAAAGCAAGTCTTATTATTTACTAAAATCATAATCTCGTTTTTATATCAAAGCTTGAGCAAATGACAGAGGTAAGGATTAAAGTGTGTGTGTGTGTGTGCGCATGCATGTGTGTGTGTGTGTGTGTGTGTGTGTGTGTGTGGAATATTCCTGGATTGTGATCTAATTGGAGATTATAAAAGTAACGAGAAATGAATGAAGGACTTGTTAATGTTATGTTTTTGTTGCAAGTATCTTTTTTCTAATACAGCCTTTTTTACCAAGCAGTTTTGCTGGAGAGGCTGTCTTATATGTTCAATGTCCTTTGAAGTGAGAAAGAATTGTCAGATAAGAAAAACTAGCTGTTTCCCATTAAGTTTCTGGGACATACCCCTGTATATAACATACTAACAAAAGCACTTCCATGCATAGTCCGTGGAAGAATCAGAGCAATCTCATCCCACCCGTTGCTCTCAGATTCACCTGGAAATCTGCCCCTCCCCACTCTCAACATTCTCACCTCATCCCTCACTCCAACGCTCACTTCCCTTTTGCCTCCTCTTAAGGAGGAAATGCATTCTTTTGAAGTTAAAACCAAAAGACTTCATGCTAAGGACAAAGGAAAGGAATTATTAACAATCGCATTTGCCCTTCAAGAAGCCTAATAAACCACCCCTTTATCATTTTAGTTTCTATTGATTTCTTCCTTGAAACTTCTGCATTTTTTGTCCAAATTGCTTCATTTTGCCACTTTTAACTGCCTTATGTTAGGTATGTCATTTAAATTCTCTGGGCCACACTGTCCGCAAAACGAGACTCTAGGAGGACTAGATAATCTCTAATATCTCCTCCAGCTCTAAAATTTTTTTGCTTTTGCTTTTTATTTACCATTATTTCACTATGTTGTTTATGTATGTCATGGATACCCACATGCATGTACACATACATACCAGCACACACAGTGAGATGGGGTAGTGAATGTGCAGAGACTGAGTTCAATGAAGTAGGCATCAATGAGATACACTTCCTTCCATTAGCTTCTAATTATTTTAATCTTCTGTTAACTTGAACTTGCTTTTCCCCTTATTCGTTGTTCTTGAGGGGACTAAATTAACTTGTTGTAAATAAAGACTTCAGATTCATTATTCCTCTTATTTCATTAAAATAGTAAACATGAATAGTGTGTATTATAAAAGACACTAATTTAGGTCAGTGTTTATTTTTTTTCTCAAATATTTGGCCTATAAAATAGTAATATAATTTGTTATTACCCAAATTAAGTTATTCTAAATGAAGCATTCCTTTGATTTTTTCATCAGCATAAAAATAGTCATTATGATTTTGAACACTCTTATTCTAAATAAGATCTTGAACCACAGTCTAGGTCAGAGGCAAAAATCACACGAAAAGAAAGTATTAAAAAATACTTCATACTCACCCTTGCTGTTGGCAATAAATTTTTAGAAACAAGTGAGAGAACACAGAGCAGGGAGGTGGGACAAGAAAGGTAATAATCGGTCATTTCCAGGCTGAAAGGTGACCCTTTTAATGATGTATTTGTTAGCTTAAGTGACAGAGGCCAGAGAGCCAACACTGGCTCTAACGACATATTATTAGGCTGACTAATGGTCCACATGGCTCCTTGTCCCTTGATCCTTTTAAACCTGGCAGATGTGGCCACTAAACTCCTCTTTTTAAATTCAACCTCTACCCCATGTGCTGAAAAAATTCTAGTTGGAGAACAGGGAATATTAAGAGCATCATTGGAGTATTATCCAGTTTAATGTTAAGACAGATTTGCTATGTTCTTGGTCATCCAGTCGTTATATTCCTACCTTGCCTTGACATTTCATTCATCCCATTCTTGTATGTTACCTCCCGCTGTCCTACTACTTCTAAGGTTCTGACATATTGGTGAATTTCCTTAATAAGACATCTGATGCCCCCCGCCACACACACATTTTCTAGATGTGCCTCTTTCTTATTTAGATCTATGTACCTCTGCCAATTCTTTCTCCTTTGTACACATTTCAACCAACCAACTTAGAATCGATTGCCTTCTGAGCCCCTGTCCAGATTAACAAGCCTGCACTGGCTTTAGCTTATGGTTTTACATTTATCCACCCCTTTCTCCCTGCCACCCAAGTTTCTAAAGGGCTTTGGCTGTATTTATACCCCGCAGATCCAAGTGATCCAACATCTGTGATGGGACACCTGGTTCTTATTTTTTCTGAGTTGGCTGATTCTGCCAACGCAAAAAGAAGTCAGCCATGTTCCAAAAAGTGGGCACAGGTGATTGGACACCTACACCTGATTCAAATTGGCTAAGGAGACGGTAATCTCTCTTTTCCACTGGGAATTTCCAAGGGATGGTATTTTCAGGATCCCCCCTTTCTTTTCCCTGTAGTCTCTCTCTCTCTCTCTTCCTTTATTATTTCTGTGAACAGTCATGTCCCAGTTCCTTTTCTTTTCCAATTTTTTAGGTTTCAGCTCTTTCACTTACTCAACCACTTGAACTTAGGCATGTTAATTAAGTTCTTTGTGCCTCAGCATCATAATGTATAAAATGTGATAAAAATCATACCTACTTCATAAGGCTTCTGGAAGGATTCAATGAATGAACTCCAGTAATATACTTAAAAGGTCCCTGTCACATAGTGAGCAGCCAGTGAGTATTCACTATTACTGATATTATATGGATTATATATATATAATCCACCCCCCAATAGAGGTAGATAAGATGATAAAGAACACTTAAATAATGTATTAAATGCACATCAAAAATATTTTATATTGATGTCTGGGCTAAAGGGAAATAGGAAAAAACTTTGGATCCTAGAAATAACTAGAGAGCTTGAATTCTGAGAGGTAAGTGAGCTTTGAATTCCCTGTTTGCTCAGCTGCTCATGTTGAGTCCTAATGTCTCAAAGCTCAGGTTTTGGCAGGTATCACAGAGGACAGGAGGTAAATCTAGTGCCCTTGAAAGATGGAAGTCAAAAAAAGTAAACATAAATGTACAGGGCATTCAATGAGCCTCAAATAATTGTATATCAGTTTCAAATGTTCTAGTTCTTAAGCTGACTAAATGAATGAGTACACAGGTATTTCTTTTCCACATCATTATTAAAAATGTCTCCCCTAGCATGTTACATTTGTTCTTTTTATAAAATAACAATAAAACACAAAAGTAAAGAACCAATAGCATAAGTAATTTCAAAGTTGTGCAGATCCTTTCAATGTTTTTCAAAAATCCTAAAAGTGATAGTTCACAGTCACATGAGCCCTAACCACCTGCTTCCAGGAAACCCCATCAATAGTGGAAAAGAAGCTGAAGGGAGGTCAAAGACAATGGAGGGAGGTTGGCTGGATGCTGACCAAGACTCTACAGCTGTGTTGTACTGTCTGCTCTTTCATCTCCAATATGCCTCCAACACCCAGATTCCTCCTGAATTGCTCTCTACCTCTCACCATCTTTTTCTTTAAATGGATAATTTAAACTGATTTCAGTATTTAAAAAAAAAATCCTCCCCTGTCCAAAGTAGACTGTGGAGTCCTTGCAAATAGAGGAATCACTTTGTTAGCTTGTGGTGGTTTTTATAAGACTGTGCACATTCTTAGTTGAATGATTATTTCTTTCAACCCAATTTGTATTTTTAATAAATATTTACTAACCACCCACCCCATGTCAGACATTGTCATGTGTGCTAGGAATAGACTGGTAAACAAAATATTCCTGTTTAAGTGTGTTTTACAACCTAGGGTCTAAGATGGGCCAAAAATGACAAGGTAAAATGAAAATCCATGAATACATATGTGTTTTGGGATGAAAAATAGAGTATACAGGTGCAGGCCAATGTGGGCAGGTACTTTATATATGTTGACACAGAAATTTTCATTTTGGAAGAAGAGATTTTTAGACTGAAAGCTGAATGAGAGGACAATTTATGTCTTCTAGATTGAATGAACACAAGAAGGAAATGCCCTGGGATAGGAGCTTGCACAGGCTATTCAAGACAGGAAGAAAGGCAATATGTATGTGGATGTATGAGTAAAGGACAGACAGCCAGAGGACAAAGCCATGGAGGTGTCAGGGGCCAGGCCTTGCAGGGCATTTTAACACAAGGCAGGGACCTTGAAGTTTATTTCAAGTGTGATGAGAGGCCATTGAAAAATTCTGAGCATGGAAGTTACAGATTCCTTTATACCTCACAGGCTGAAGTGTGGGCAAGTAGAGACATCATTTTAAAAATTTAAGTTTAGGAGAGATTTTTTCATTGGAGAGAGAATTTGAGGTATCTTGAGAATTGAATTGCACTTGTAGTCAGACACTGAGCTGGAGGAGCTCATCTAATGAGGGATTACAGATAAATATAGGCATTGCAACATGTATAGGTCAGAAGAATTAGGGCAACACCACAAATGAGACTGAACAGAGGTATACAGGACTCAGAGAAAAATTGAGAGTGAGTGGGGGCTTCAAGCCAAATGGAGAAGTTTTAAGATGCATTCATCACATCAAAAACATCTTAAAGCTTAAGAGGGGTGAAGGCTGATAATTGACCACCAATTTTGAGAATGATAAAATCACTGATGACCTTGACAAATGGGTTTTAGTTTTGTGCATGGAGAAGTAGCTAAGTGGAGTAGGTTCAAGAAAAAAATAAGTTGGAGAAGTGAAGGCAGTGAGTCTAGAAAACTCAATGAGACCTAAAGATTGCTCACTGTTGTAGTTGCTGATCCTGTTGGGAGAGGAAGTCTGATGATGAAGCAAATAAAATGAATAATTGCAGAAGCAACAGCTTTGAGTAAGAAAAGTGAGATGGAACCATGACACAGTGGAGGAATTGGCCTTAGAAGTAAAAGAGTTCATCCATTGTGAAAGGAGGAATGTCGAAGATAGGGTTACAGACAGACATGCAGATTAGTGGAGAGAGTGGTGGAGAAATGAAGAAGTATTTGTCTGATTGTTGCTATATTTTCAATGAAAAATAACATTGACTCAAAGTAAGAACAGGTGAGTGGGATGATAGAGATTTGAAGAGAGAATAAGATATGAAATAGATAGAGGAAGGAACATTAAGTAGGGAAAAGTAGTAGAATTGCTAGACAGTTTGAGGCCAATTTAAGAATGATGGCCTTAAATTTAAGGTGAGACCAGTTAACATGGCTTTGTGTTATTCTCTGACAAGCTGTTAAGGGGCCAACTGGGGAAGAGCTGCTGAGAACTGAAGTTAACTAGAGTCAGTATTTGCCAGGCAAGTGTGATGGAGAAAAGCAAGAGAGCTGAGTATGGACTCAAAGGAATAATTGCAATGATGAAAAATGGGACAATCTAGGAAAGCAACGAAGATGTTAAAGGAGTTACAAATGTTGAGAACAACAGGATCAATAAATTAGATGCAAAGAGCATACTTCTTGTAAAGCTGTTGTTTGTAATTTAGATTTTACATTTGAATATTTTGCATCTTCTGTAAATTTTTAATTCCAGTGAATGGCTTTCCTCTCCTGTGAAAAAGAAACAATGATCTAACTACTTCACTTCATGTTTCCACATTTATTACATCTGCCTACCTACAAACTGGGAATTAGAATAAACATGAGCCTATCAAGGAGTCTGGTGAAATCAACCATGACATTTGGGACAATATGAAGATTAATATTGAATATTTGTGTGGAGTTTCTTTGTGAAGCAAAGTGAAATTATGATGGTCCTGAATATGTGGATAGTTATGGTCACCCAAAAGTTAATTTTCATGAAGCCTGTGGACTTGCTGGGAAAATGCCTGGCTTTGGGGAATAAAAAGCCAGGCAATGATAGCCTGACTTAATCCTTGGAGTAGAGGAAAAATAAACTCTCAGTGGGGCACTGAAATATGTATTCACTTACTTGGGTTTGTCACTCAACCCAGCCCTTTTGGGCTCTTATCTAAGTCGACAGTGAGCCAGTGTTTACATATATGAAACCAAGAAATACACAATGGGGGAAAATATCTGATAGAGAAGAACTACATAGGATGTCACTGGTAATGTATCACCACAGAGCCCTGGTGAATACCAAGGAATAAACAGCACCTAGAAAAGTGAGCACTGATAAGAAATGTCTGTTCGGGGAGCCTGAGGTTGGAGCATAAACTGGTACAAATGAGGACAATTACTTTAAGTCCTGGGGAAATTAAGGTTGTATTAGATCTGTAAATGAAATTATGATTAAATCATGCTTACGGTAAGTCATTGCAAGAGGTTAAGTTAAAACAAACAGAAACATTATGCATGATAATAAGAAAGACAATGTGTGCTGGGTTAGAAGAGTTTAATGCAGAAAAGTGGTTCTAAAACATATGCTAACACAGGATTTACTGAACTGTGTTTTAGAGATTAATTGGGTAAGTTATGTTCAAGAGGTAAGTTACATAAATTATATATCTAGAAATGATTCAAGTGTGTCAGAAGGAGGTTGGCTCTAGGCAGGATAAATGGGCTATTTGAATGGAAATTACCAAACCTGAATATAAGTATAGAGAAGTATTTTCTGTTGACATATCAGGAATAGTCTGTGGATTTCTAGTGTTGACCATAAACAGCTCTTGAATAAATAAGCTCACAAGGTGAGTATTTAGTTCTATTTAGCTACCAATCTATTTTTTTTTCTTTTCCTAAAATACTCAAGTAGTCAGAGATACTGCTGCAAAGCCTAGATATACATTTACAACTGTTAAAGTTTTAACTTACACACACAAAAATAAATTTTTGATCACTATGTCAGTCTTGCAAAATAAGGGTGATTATGTTGTTAGAACTGTGTTACAGAGTGCAGGTGACTTCGATCAGTTCTAAGACAATTGACTTAAGCATTATGTTTGTCCTGTTAACCTGCGTGGTTTTCTATTGCCAGCTCTAAAATTACAGCCAGATTGTCAAGGTCTGTAGGCTCTAAAATTCCAACCATATTATAACCTTACGTAACCTCAGTAATGCTAACCCTAATAAGGGAGGTAAATGTTATAAAATTAAGTCAGAGTTCAAAAATTCCTCTCTTTAGTTTGTTCCAAAAGAAATGTGTAATATGCAGAAAAGATATGCACAATAATTTTTGTAGCATTACTATCCAGACACCTGTCAACTGTCAAATGTATTTAAAAATTGTGATATAGTCACTGAATGCAACACTATACAGCAATTAGAGTGAATAAACTATAATTTATGCAACAATGTGGATTAATTTTGTAAATAAAATGTAAAGTAAAAGACACTAGACACAAAAAAGTACATCCATTTATACAGATTTCAAAATTAGGCAAAACTATTCTATGCTCTTCAAAATAAGAACATTAGCTAATGTTAGGAGACCCCAATGGCTTCCAGGGGATGGGTAATATAGGGAAAAATCATTAATCAAACGGTTTCAGAAAAACCCCATGGACAGAGAGGCAGGGAAACTAGATCCCAGGAACCAAAGAGGTCAAATCCTGACACCAAGTTAGGAACAAAAAGCTTGGTCGAACCAAATATTTTTAAACCTGCTGACTCAAAATTGGGGTAAACAGTTCTTCATAACTGAAAACATTAAAACTAACTTATACAATTAACAATCTGGCAGTGATGTTATCCAAATGACAAAACAATCTGCCAGGGAATGCTGGACCAAATCTCAGTGAGCATATGGATGAAGGAGTACTGGTTTACCAAAAAGCAGGTGCTAATGTCCATCGTGCTCAGGGTATGTGCTTTCTGATTTACCTGACAAAATGACTCATTTATAAAGGAATCACCAGAAGAGAAGGACCCCTAGGAGGCTAATAAGAGGCTGCTGATCTGTGAGACAGGCTCCGATCCGTGCATCTTCAGTAAATGCCTCTGTCTCACTGATTGCATGCTAGGAAATGCCTGGTGAGCTAAAGAATCTTTAAGAAAAGACTAAAGCAAATTATGAGATGGGAGTAAACTTCTAAGTGCTCGCACTATTGATGCCATTAGTAATCGATTGAGGTGAGCAAGTGCTCTGTGGGATTTTCTTTTTTACAAGGCGGCCATGTTATAGCAAAACAAAACCAAGATGAGGGGGCTTCTCAGGGGAGAAGAGCTCTGTCCTTTATGATTTCCTTGGACTATAGGGTGTGCATGTAAACAAGAAAAGCTACCTGGAGTTTAATGTCATTACACTGACATGACTCTCTCTCTCCCTCTCTCTCTCACACACACTCCCCTTAAGCCAAGCACACTGATATATACAGGGGAACAAATTTCACACTGTAACACTATAAATGATTACTCAGTGTTAATTCTTTACTATCATGTTCAGACTAAACATCTACATGGCCTCTCATATCTTAGTAATTGCTCAGAGACCACAGCCCTTTGAAGGCCAAAGAAACTACATCTCCATATGCCAACGTATGATCCTCCCCAGGTTACATAAGATCCTAAAACATGTATGACCTTTTCAGTGTGACAGAACCAGGCAAAGGTTTATAACTTAACTGTGCTGAGTGGGGTTGCCAGATAAATATAAGATGCCCAGTTAAATTTGGAGAGCAGATAAACTATTTTAGTGTGTGTTCAGTGCAATATCAGGGGAGTAATTATACTAAAGAATTTCAATTCAAATCTAACTGGTCATCCTGTGTTTTTATTCGCTACATCTGTCAACCCTATTGAGAAGAGTTTAGGAAAACCCATACCCAATAACTGACCTGACCAACTAGATTAGGCAAGTAACAAAGGGCAACGTGAGAGCTAGCCAACATTTATGTCCATTCTCCACCAGATACAAGTAGAAGTGGAATTTAGAGCTAAGCTCTTTTTAGGCATATGTGATTTTGTGCTTTGGTAAAACATCTTTCTTACATGCATTCATTATTTGTTGCAGAATTGGTGAGGGAGAAAAGTTGAATTGCCAGTTGAGGTTTCATTTTTCTTCAGGCATAAATTGTCAAAACAGATGAAGTATTGTCACAAATACTGCAAAAAAAAAAAATTGAAGAGAAATTTGCGATACTCCTAGATATCTGGTAACTTTAAGATTAATGAAGAAAATGAAAGAGGTTTGATTGAATGTGTATGTGGCTTCTCAGAATTAAGCCAAATTCCTGGGAAGAACTAAGAAATACCTGAATAATGTAGGCATATTAATTAACATCAGTATCTGTTAAGTTTTTAAACATTTAAATTCATGCTTTATTTTTTAAAATGTTGTTGTTGCTTCTAGCATCTTTTATGAAGTAAAAGAAAAAAACAGCTGAAAAAATATTATTTTCCCCCCTAGGAGTTCTTGATTTTTATAACATTTTTATTATGATACGACTATAAAGAAAAGAACAGGATTTTAACAAGCTAACCCAATAAAATACAGATGAGTGTCATTTCCTTCAAGTAAATGAGAATATAATGTATTTTACTAGTCCTCCCATTATTCAAAGTATTTTAGAATTATTTATACAGACTCTCCATAGGACCCCTGTCTGAAGTTCTATTAATTAGTCTTAACATTTTCTCCATTTAAGAGTATATTTTATTTAAGGGATGACTGGGTCGTTTAGAATTATTCCTGGAAAATAAAATGTTTAATGTAGCTGGGTAATACTGTATTTTGGCTAAGAGTATTTGCATAAAAATAAATGATATTGGCTAGGAATCTGACTTTAAATAACAATTTTAAGGCAGAGGTTTATGGTATCATTATTTTAAATGTGATACCGCATGTTTGATTTTCAGGGTAACTCACGTATATTAGTCTATAACTCTAGAAGGAGATTTATTTTGGCTATCATTGAAGCAAACACTTTTCAGAAATCACTTGGGAATCTCTAAAATAATCGGTGGAAGGCCACAGTGAGAAGCAATCAATAAGGTAGTTCACATGATGCCTGTATATGTTGTTTAGAAAGACAACGTCACTGTCTCTATGGCTGCTGAGTGATACGGGTACCATGTTAACATCTAAAAGTACACACTGCACATCATGGGGATAATAGAAGATTACAGGATTTTGAACATAGGTTCTGAGGAGGAGAGAACTACATACAGTTTGGTCATAAGTCAGAAGGAAAATTCCAGGATGAGATAGGGAGTTATCAGTCCAACTCTCTACAGAACATTGTGCTTGATCTTATGAACAATATTAGTCTACAGATATGAAGCTCCAGGGAGTTTCTGGTCCTTATTAAGGAAAAAAATGAAACAGTAAATTTAAGAAATCTTCTATTGAAGATTAGTTTGTGTACCAAGGATCCTGTGACCAGACTTTCCTGTCTTGAATAAAAATGTTTTTTATGAGCTAATATTACTTTGAATTGATTTATTTGGAAAAAGGGACCTTTTCCTAATTAACTTTGTTTTAGAGCAGTTTTAGGCTTAGAGAAAAATTACGCAGAAAGTACAGAGTTCCAATATGCCTCCTTCCTCTAGAACACATTCACCCACACACAGTTTCCCGTCATTAACATCTTGTACTGATGTGGTGTTTTTAGTTACAGCTGATGAATCAATCATGATTCATTATTATTAACTGAAAGTCCATAATTTACATTAAGGTTCACTCTCTATCTTGCACAGTTCTGTGGGTTTTGACAAATGCATAATGCCACATACCCATAGTCATAGTATCAAACAGAATCGTTTACTGCCCCCAAGGTCCTGTGCTCCATTTGTTTATCTCACTCCCTCTTCCCTCAACCCTGGCCACTGCTGATCTTTTTACTTCTTCCATAGCTGTGCCTTTTCCAAAATGTCTTGTAGTTGGAATCACACATTACATAGCCTTTGAAAACTGGCTTCTTTCACAAAGCCATATTCATTAAAGGTTCCTCCATGTCTTGTAACGGTTCGACAGCTCATTCTTTTTAAGTACCAAATAATATTCCATTGTTTGGTTGTACCACAATCTGCTGGTCAATTTACCTATTGAAGGACATTGTAGTTACTCGAGAGTTATTTTTTTCTACAAAATGATGATGATTTCTTTTAAAAGCGTGTCTTAAGACATCATCTCATGTTCTGGGACTTTTGGAGCATTTCTTTTCTTGCATATCATCTTTTTCTGGCTGCTCTTTATAAGGAATTGTAATGGTCCAGAATTTAAGCCTGAAGCTGACAGAGTACAGTCTTCTTCTGCCCCACTCCCAGCCTCTACCAAGCTCTCACACACATACAAATGAAAAAGAAATCTTTCCTTGTCATCTCCTTTGTTTCTTGGTGATGTCCCACCTCCCCATCCTGGCCATCTCTCACTTGGACTATCACTGTTGTATTCTAATTGGGTTTTCGCATCTGGCTTTGTCCTCATCAAACAGCATTGTCCACACCTCTCTCAGTGACCTACCGAAAATGCCAATGATCATACTTTCTGGTACAAAATTCTACAGAAATACTTCATTGCCTTCAGGATGAAATCCCAAATTGTAAACACAGCATCAAAGTCCTTTCTGATAATGCCAGTATCCCCTTGTCATCTTATCATGCTCTGCTCCTCCAATTCTGAACTATTGATGCATCTGGTTCCTCTACTGAGCTGCTCTGCTTTTTTCACTTGCTGTTTCTGCTCCTGGAATGTTCTTCCTCTTCCTCATCTCTTACTTCCTAGCACTTATTACCAACACAAATGCCTCCTCCAGGAAGCATTCTTTGGAGCACTGTATGGAAAAACTTTATTTGTCTTCAGCCTTTTTAGACTTTATTCCTTGCGAGAAGAACCTGTGAAAATTTAAAATTCCCAGTGCCTAGCCAATAAATTTCACCCCCATGTAAAATATTTTAAACAAAATTAATTTTCATGCTCTTAAAATTCTGTGTGGGAGCCTAATAGTTCATGAAAACAACAACAATAACAACAACAAAAAAACAACAATAATTAGATTCCTAGTCGATGCAAGCTACTTTTGCAATGTTCAGGGATAGTTCATGTCTATAGTTTTATTGGGTTCTCACAATGACACAAAGCAATAGTAAAATATGCTTTGGCTGCTTGTCTCACAAACATCTATGAGGGGGGACCCCAAAAAACAAATTTATTTATAAAAATTTGTGTATTTATTCTGATATGTTTAAACTTCAGTCACCTCCAAAGTACTCTCCATTTGATGCAATACACAGAGATTTTTTTCCACCTCTCAAAGTAGTTTTGGAACTCATTGATTTTGCTGCCTTTTAATGCTTCTGCTGTTTTTCTGCTTTACCTCTTCCACATTGGCAAAATGTTTCCCTTTGAGAATGTTTTCATCCAGGGAAATAACAACCAAAAAAATGTCACTCAGGTGAGAGCAGGTGAATAGGGAAGGTAGGGCATGAAAGTCATGACTTTTTTATACTCATAAATCACACATCATGAAATGGGCAAATGCATTGAAAGAGTCTTCAAAAAATATTCACTGGAGCCAAACTCAGCCTCTCACAACAACACCAGCAGGTCCACTGATACAGAGATGTTCCTAGAACACTCACCTAGCAGGGGAAGCCTGGACTACAAGGGGCCCATCCTCCAGAGGACAATTCTGGTTTTTTGGAGGGTCTCCCCATGTATAACACCTTCTTTCATCACACAGCAAGAAGCCCATGTGCAGGCCCCCCAGGACTGGCACAGTAGCCCCACTGCGCCATCAGTGCCCCAGGCTATTTTCTCTTTCTCTTCTGCCATTTGCAGCACATGACTATTTTTTTCTTCCTTATGGTCACAGAAAGACTATTCTATATCGACTTTCCAGCTCCCTTTCCAGTGCAAAAATATGATGAGGATGGAATCCATAAAAGGAGAGCAAACCTTCTAATATATGCACAGCAGAACCAGGCCAAATAATTTCCCTAGATGCAAGAAAGTTGGAAAATGGATTGTAACTACTCATGATGACAGACAGTCTGAGCAAAGTCAGTTCTCTGTTAATTTGAAAAAGATAAACACAAATAAGCAATTAGTAATGTCTGGCACAAGAGATTAAGCAAAATTGTTATCCTAAGAGTAATCAAGAGATGTTACTTGTCCCATCCGTTCAAATGATGAACAGATAACTAGAACCTAGGTATCTAGACAGACCACATATATATTTAATTAATGAAAAGTGTTATCCACAGTAATATGGATGTTAACCCATTATTAACCTGCCATAGCCTTCTCTTATGGGAGCAGTACTGAACAGGACAATAGATTAAGACATCAAATGATAGTTTCAGTGATATCTTTTATCTTTTATTTGGAGAAGGAAAAGCTCAGTTTTGAAACTAAAATCCCCACCTCCATTCCCCAAATGTGAGGAGTCCTTTGCCACTCACGCCAGCAGCTGTCTTAGCCTTAGAGCTATGAACAAACCCCACACATGTAAATAGTCACGCAACTGTTTTTTCCTCTGCTGTGAGAAGATGCTCATTATAGAGTTGGGGAAAACCCAGTTGAATAAATGCATATAAAACAAATTGATGGGTGCGAGGACTATATCGCATGTGCCCCAAACCAAAGCTTATAAATGAAGATAATGAAGCCATTTTAAAGGGTGCCGAAGGTAATTTTCAGTAATAGGGTGACTTACCAAAGAGAAACACATGAAATAGAGCAAACCTGGTTTTATAATAAAGAGAAATAACTTCCCATTAGATTATTTTGTTTTTGTTTGCATAAATAACCAAGAGTTACTAAATATACATCTCAGGATGTTTCAGGTCAGGTGAAACTTTTTGTAAAACTTTGTGAAGACTTTCTGAAATTTTTCTGAGCTTTTGATATTAGGTAAAGCCTGAGAAAATGCCCTTGATTCTTTTCCTCAGCACATATAAATTAGAATTAAGTACAGTTCATCCTACTTTCTTTAAAAAAAAAACAAAAAACTGCTGATACATATATTTTTGATCATTAAACAAATGCATACACCAAAATGTGTTTTCAGTGATTTTTTTCCTCCCTAGGTTGTGGGAGTCATAAGGAGCTTTCTGTTCCTCTTTATGTTATTTAGGATTCTTTGAATTTTGTAAAATTATGAGGCACTATTTTAATTACAAAAAAATTGTGTCACATGAAGAAGGAAATTATACAGTGTAATCAGCTCTTCATTCCAGCATCAGTGAGGGGCGGCACTGCTTGACCATATCGTATGTGCCCTTTGAACAGAGCGATGATACGCGGGTTAGAAGAGGTGACGTCGGACACAGAGTTATAGTCTATAAATACTGCTGGCATTTTAATTTTAACAATTGGCTCGTAGTAGCCAGTTGTTTCACAACACTGCAGAAATTTAAGTTCTTAACAATAATTATTACTATTTTTTAATTTTATTTTTATTGTTTGTGCTGTTGCAGCTGTTCCTGCTTTTTTTCCCTTTCCCCCTCCTCCAAGCCCCACCCTCTCTCCCTCACAAGCCAGTCCCCACATTGATCCTGCCCCTAACCTGGATTGCTAAATATTTTTGAAAAGTGGAATTGATTTTAAAGAGAATTCAATATCCCCACTCTACGCAGGAAAGTCTTTCTGAACTTGTTTTTTGACTTAATACCCTGGTGTCAAGATCTTCTAATTAAAAGTGCTGAGATGCCTGGAAGTTAATGAAGAATACAGCAAGCACACTGCAGAATGAACATTTTTATGGCTCTTGTGAACAGGGTGCTTGAGGCTAATTATTTTCAGAGCAGCCAGTGAATGAAAAGTTGTCCTCAGAGACTGTTCACTTTTATGACCTACAAGATCTCTCCTTATTCAAAATTTGTGGAGCTGCCTCAGAACTAGTTCTCCTTGGCCTCTCAACTTGTGTGGCTCAAGCGGGCATCTAATAAATTAATTTTAAGTTTTCACTGAACCATGTCCTTTTGCAACCTGGTTTTACAATGTGCAAGGCCAGGGCAAGGATGATATGAAAGTTAATTTTCTAGAACTGCTCAGCATGTCTATTGGCAGAACTAAGGGAAGTCCCAGGCTCAAAACACATTACATCAACCAGAGAAAACTGAGGGATTGCAAGTTTCCTTTCATTCCAAGGTCACTGTGGTGGGGTCATCAGAAGACTAGAATCAGGTGATTCACTTAATACCCTTCTGCAAGTGGTGCCTCACTTCCTGTCACACACTCATGTGCACACACAGAGCTCTGTCATTTTCCCCTCAAAAATAGATAAAAACTGGCTGGCATTTTGTGTAAAGAAAATTTATATTTAAGCATGTTAATTTTCCAAGAAAAATAAATAAATGTGTTTGAGCTTATGGCAATGTAATGATGGTACAAATAGATTTTTGTCTTAATTTAATAGAAGTCATTGGGACTTAAAACATCCATTTCCCTTCCTACAAAGTAAATAAATAAAAGTAAGTAAACTACTAAAATAAATCAAACGTGGTTACCCACATATTGCACAATCTGATCTGGACATGTTGCTGTCCGATAAATTTGATCAAATTATCCTCTTTATATATTGAAAGTTTCATCCTGTACTTTGTATGACTTTTTCTTTACTGTGAGAAAAAGTAAGTTCATTAAAATTAGTCCCACTAAAATCTGTACTTTTTTAAAGAAATAAATTTCACTTATTAGCACATATAGAACATAATACTTATAAAACTTTGTCATGTTTGGAGTTGTGCCCATGGCAACTTAATGCTGCTATTTAGAGATAGAGAAGTATCTGATTTTTAACCCCCCTCAAATGCAATAAGAAACCTATGATCGGAGGTTATCTCTGTCAATCTTTTCAGCCACTATAGAGGTTATAAAAAAGACTAGAGCCCTCCTTGAAGCTCAGGGGAGACTACAATCAAAACACTCTGTTCTTACTTTAATATGGTATTAATTCCCATTCCAGATCTTCTTTACCCACTGAATAACACACACACACACACACACACACACACACACACAAGCATGCACACACACTGGCATGCATGCACACACAGAGTTATAAAAACAAAGTTGTAACACATGGATATTTAGTAATGCTGTCTTGAAAACAGGATAAAACAGCAATCTTAAAAACCTTCTGGAACATATCAAAATGTGCTCGATCTTGCTAGAGTAGTAAATAAGGGAAACAAATAGTTTCAAATGCTTATCAAATGCTTAAGAGGAAAAGTTCTATGTCAGTGAGCTTAGCATCTCCTTTAAGAAACTTAAAAGAACAAATAAAATTCAGAGTAAACAGAAGAAAGGAAATACTGAAGACTGTAAGTCAATGCATAAAGAGCATATATTAATGGAACAGAAAACAGGAAAATAATAAAAATTAATTAAAAACTGCTTCTTTGAGAAGATCAATAAAATTGATAAGCTTCTGGGCAGATGAATTATATAAAAAGATAAGAGACACAAATTACCAATATTAGAAATTACAAAGGGGATACCACTATAGATGTGCAAGAAGACTTGTGTAAAGAAAACTATAAAACATTAGTGAAAAAATAAAGCTTTAAATAAATAGAGAAATTTCTCTTTTTCATGGGTCAGACAACTCAATATTGTTAAGATGTCAATTGTGCTCCCATTGGTGTATAAATTCATCATCTCAATCGAAATCTCAGTAGGCTTGTACATGTTTGTGTGTGCATGTATAAGCTGAGTCTAAAATTTATATGGAAATGCAAAAGATTTAAAAGCATTATTTTTCATTGCTTTACAAAATGAGAAGATAGGTTTAGAAGTGTGCAACAGAGAAATTTTATCTTAATGTGCGGTTAAGTTTTAAATATAAACTGTAACAATTTGACTCTCTTCCCCTGACTTTTAGATACAAGATCATTTATACCCCCTTTCAAATAGTGCATGCAGGTAGACTGCTAATAAAACGGCGTGCACTGGGACAAAAGAGCTTAGGAGCAAACTCCTTCAAGTCTCAATGGTGGTAAGAGAAGCACTCATCACTGTTGTCCCTGCTAACCAGCTATGCTGTGGTCAGTGCTATGGCCGCTGAAATGGAGAAAGCTAATTGGTTACCAGCGGGCAAGGTCTGGAGGAAACATGGATAATGACAGGTGTCTGTCAAGTATGTGTGGGAAGCGGAGGCAGAGCAGTCCTACAGTAGAGCTCAAAGGAAACGGCCTAAATGGTCTTGCTGCTGTATTGTATTGCATAAATCTCCAGCTGTTAATTTTATAGTTTAGAGATGCTTTTTATTTTTCAACAAACGCTTTTATCAGTAAGGAGTTACTTTAAAAAATATTGACTCAGTAAAAACGTATGTACTAATTTCCATTTCTCATGAAAAATGATGATCATGTGATGGCGTAAAATGTTCCGAGACATTTACTTTGTACTATAGATCCCCTTAGGGGCAGTAACAATATTACTGACCACTTGAAAGTCAGAAAATATCAATCTGTTTAAGAATCATCAGCACCTACTTCAAGACTGAGTAGATATTTTCAAAAAACTGTGCCCAAAGTTGACAACTGGACACACGTGGGTGCAGGTGTGTTTACATAACATTTGAGGAAGTATGAGTTTTTATACAAAATTGCTACTGGCAGGTGGTTGGTGGGAGCCTAAGGGGTGTCCCCCTGGGCCAAGATGGTGGGTTGGGGAGGTTCCTACACTGAGTGCGCACAAAGCCATTCTCTCCTATCCCTCTGGTACCAGACTGGGGGCAGGGCCAGAGGAATGCAGGCACATGTGTCATAGAAGTCAAAATGGAAGCAGGGGGAAGTGCTGGGCCAACGAGGCCTGTCTGTCTTGCTGGGGAAAGAAGGGATTGGTGGGGTGGCGGATCCAACCAAAGTGTGCAAAAGTTTGGGAAGTCGATTGGTCAATTTGAGAAAGACCCTAATCTGTTCCACACCCAAGCTAATATAAACACAGGGGAACAAAAAGGGCTCTCTCTCTCTCTGGCTCACTGGGTCACTGGCTTGGGACCTGCACCAGCACAGGGGATTCACCTCTTCTCTCCATGGGCCCTGCAGCTGCTGAGGCCACATGGCCTCTGGCCTCCAGGAAGGAGCCTCTCACTCTCTTGCCAACCTGGTGATGTAGTCACCAGTATATTCATGCTCTCTCTTAGGTGCACATGACTTGGCAGCAGCCATGTGGTCCACAACTGCACAGGCTCTATTTGCAAGCTCCAGGAGGGGGCCTGAAAGGGACAGTAGTTGGGAACAAACTAAGCTACCTGGATGTAGACTATGGCCACTCAGCAGCTGTCTGCAGGCTCCAAAGAACTGTTTCTTAAAACTGGAGCAGGAATTACGGACACTGGCTTTTCCGTGGTTTTGCTGAAGAGATGGGCTTTGAGTGGGGAGTCTGTCCTTCTCCCAGATTGCATAGCACTTGAATAAAACCTCTTTCCTTTTACACCAGCTTCTGCTTCACAAGTGTGGCTTTTGCGGCCACAGGCAGATGAACCCCCTTTTCTGTTCAGTCAAAAATGACTGTTCTTCTGAATCAATGTTACTTATTTAAATTTCAAGTTATTCTGTGGATGTGCAAAAAAGTAAAGTGCTGGTTTTAATATGTTGGTTATATCAGCAAAGAACAGTTTCACAATTAAATTATGCTGTTTGGCATCAGTGTCATCAGGCACTTAAGATAGAAAGCTAATTAAGTGCTAATTGATTTGTATCTCATTTATGAAAAAAAATTGTAAATTCATTCTCAAAGGTAAAATAGCTGTAATTATTGTGGATGCTCTAATTCAGTTTAAAAGGGCAACATTAAAAATAAATTAATTTCGTAATAATAGCACAAATAAATATTTTGGTGAATCAGATTGTCATGGTAAAACAATGTTTTTACCACATTAAGAAATCCTTAATGCAGTAATTTACTTGGAACTGGTTACAGTGCACACATAATTATAATTGTGCCTGCACAATTTGCTATATTCTATTAATCAAAAAACAATGTGAGGTTCTAAAGATGCAATCCACCATGACAATGATAAAGCTACCTAAATTTTGGACAAAGCAGGTGTTGAATAAAAAATCCAAGGCAAAGAAGTAACCATTTTCTCTTCTGTCATCCATAGAATATCACAATAGAAAAAAAATTGAGCTTTTGAAGAGCTATTCTGTAAATAACACAACTATCTTACAATGTTGTAGGAAGAGTTTTGTAAAGCATGTTCTGTGTTATAATTGAAAACTAGTTTGAAACATTTAATAAAAGTACTCATGACTAGAGCACCAAAAATCTTCAGTGTTTGAAGCTTTCAGTAATTGGAATGATTGGATTTTTGAAAGCTCATAAAGAGAGCAACATTAAAATCTATTTTCATAAAATTAGGGAAGAGCTAGCTCAAATAATGTATAAAATGTAATCTTGAAAGTTTGTAATTTTCTACTGTAGTATTTTGACCTGTGGGAAGACTTTTGGAACACCTATTTTATATTGAATGAATTTATCTTCTGTGGTAAAGTTGAGTAAAATTAACTTGCCTATGATTTAGCAGCATCTAATTTTGGGATTCAATAGGATTACAAATATAGTTAATTTACTTGACATTTTTGTTGAAAAAATTATAAAAGAAAAAAACAATGAAAAGAGGCAAAAGAGGGTAAACTATGAAAAAAAGTGCTGAAATATTTCACATTTCAATATATAAATTAAAATTGAGACTTCCCTTCATTTAGCAGAATTTGCTCTACAGTTACTGAGAATTTTGTTATCTCTAATGATCACTTTTTCAACTAAAAATAAAGGAAAAACAAAAAATTAATTAAAACTATAAACAATTAAGTGTATTAAGTATATAGTGCAACTTTGCAGAGTGAAAAACATTTATGAAAAAATAACATCATATTGCAAAAAACCTTTTTTAAGAAAAATATAAGCAATACACTATCAGAGACATATAAAGTTAAGGAACAAATTAAAGTATATGAATATTCATCAAGAATAACCTTTTGTTTACATAAATTTTAAAATATTACTTTAATGTTTGAAGATATGTTTTAGAAGCAATTGTAATTTTGAAAGTGTTTTTAAATAGCCCACTTATATAAATTTCATGCATAAGTTAATATTTTAAAAATTTTATAGTTTAAATTATTTTAGCATTCCCCCGATTCTCAAAAGTATCCCAGTTTAGTTGCTACAATCACATCACAACCACAGGCAATATTAACTGCTCCACACGTTCTATAATTGTCCCGTATCATCAATTCATCATATCTGTAAGGAGCATATTGTCCTCCCTATTTTATAATGAGGACTCTGAGGATGAGGGAGGTTACATCCGAGAGCTCACAAACAGTTAGAGGCTCAGTCTCACTGCTTTTACAAACCAGGCTCTTAGGCATTTGTTAAGAATATAATTCTCTCACCATTTTACTAACATCATCTTTCAAAAACCCTTTCATTTCATAGCAATAAATTCATATTTAAAATTAAACTTATTTAAACAATTGTGATTTAAATGCTTTATGACTTATAGGAGAATGTTTTCAAAACTTCCATACATTTTTTTTATTTTATTTTAATTCATTTTCTCAAATACATTTGTCTCTGCCTCCCCCCAACCACTTTCCCCTGCCTCTTCCCTCCCTCCCTCCCTCAGCTCTTCCCCTTTGGTTTTGTCCATGAGTCCTTGCTATATGTTCCTTGACTTGCCCCTTCCCTTCCTTTTCCCCCCCCCCCCCCTTCCTCCTTCCCTCTTGTCTCTGTTGATTTCTTTTCCTTTCAGTGTTGCTGGTCTTATTTTCCTTGCATCTTTGTATTGTTGGTTAGGTTCCTCTTATAGGTGAGATCATATGGTATTTGTCTTTCGCCCACTGGCTTATTTCGCTTAGCATGATGCTCTCCAGTTCCATCCATGCTGTCTCGAAGTTTAGTAGTTCTTTTTTTCTTTCTGCTGCGTAGTATTCCATTGTGTATATGTACCATAACTTTTTGATCCAATCATCTACTGATGGGCATTTAGGTTGCTTCCAACACTTACTTCCATACATTTTTAATTGACATTAGAAATCTCATACTTTTATATAAATATTTGGAACAGTTAAATTTAACAAAGCTCCTGGAGTACCAAAGAGAACTAGTAATATAGAAAGTACTAGGCACTATCAGATTCTAAAATCAACCAGTATTTTGATAAAATAGTAAACAAGTCATTAGTTGCAATACTTATATAAGGGCTCTAAGGTAAGTAACTGTTGGCAAATGAAATGAATGTTAAAAATTGTAGCTGCAAAATTTTATTACAGGCCAAGCCCCAGAATGTGTAAGACCTTCCAAAATGTTACCTTGCTTTATTCTTTTCTAATTCATAGTTTCTATTTTGGTTAGCCATTGTGCTGTTTTAATCAAAAGTTAAAATAATATAGACTAAATGTTCAATACTTGTCTGACAAAGTAATCAAGTAATTACTCTAACAAAGTTTGAAATTTTCCCTAAGAATGTTAAATCAATGTGGGTGTTTAATACTATCCCTGAAAAAATATGCGTCTTACTTAAATGTGTGGAATCTATGAGTGGTTTGGGTTTTAGAACAAAATGGTAAAATAAGAATGGTCCAGGAACTCACAATATTTTCCAAATCAATAGCACAATGTGCTCCTTAAATTTCTTAAAAATGAGGATGGGAAGGTTAATTAACCTACAAACGGTTAAACCTAAGATACAGTACTATTGTAAGTGACTTTGAGTTTTATGTTATATATATTTCTCTTTTTTAAGATATCCTCCTTTTTCTTTTAGAAATAGGAGTATAGAACTACACCTAAATTTTAGCTCCATCGCTTATTAGCTATACACATATGAGCATTATACTCACCTTGATTTTCTAATCTACATGAATAGTATAATAATAGCAACTTTACATGGTTGTTGTAAAGATTAACACTAAACATTGTGCAACCACCAACCATCAAGAAAGAATAGTTATTTTCTTTATTGTGTGTGCAGGTTTCTATTATGACACTTTCTTTATAGAAAAATGAAATGGTAGAGATTACCCAGACCACGCAGGAATTTTTTTCCTACAGCATGCTTCAAAGGGAATAAACATTCTAGGAAAAATGGTCATGTGGGAGGAGAATGTTTATTCTGTTTTGCTTGAGAGAGCAGAACTAGAGAGTTAGGAAAAGTTTCACAGACTATGATTCTACCTCAAGCAAATGAAGAATAATCTGACAACCAGAGTTGGCTAACAATGAACTGGATTGTTTAGGAAAATAGTGAGTTCTCTATCACAGCACACATTCAAGCAGAAGCTGTCTGGTACAGGTCAGACCTGTAGAAAGGGGTGTAGGGCTCTATGACCAAAAGTGTTTGTTATAGGCTGGCACAGACATGTTTACATTTAATTTTGGTTTTCTTTTCCTTCCTGAAATATATGAGCAAGACCAAAATTTCTGAATTAAGATTATGGTTGATTCAAGATCATGACTGATTCTCCATATTTAATTTCTTATAAAGTCCAAATAGCTTCGTATCGTAAAATAATAATATAGCCCCTGCATTTTTCTCCACACTTTTGTCCTTATAATACCACTCCTTGAATCTTTCTCTTCAGCCATATTGAATTGCTTAAAATTCCCCAAATTAGTCAGACTCCATGACACCTTTGTGTGTTTACTGGGGTTTCTCAACCTAAATCTGCTGAGTCATTCCTTCCACATTTGCCTAGTAAGATCCACTCATTGCAGCTCAGCCGAAAGTCCCTCTTAAAAATGAAGCCTTTCCTGACTCCTGATCAAGTAGAAATGAGCATGGAAGGGCAAGGACAGAAGCTGGGTGGGGGGGGGGGGGGGGAATACTGTTTAGAAAGGCAGTCAGATGCTAGTTTTGGAGAAATGTCCTGAGTTTGATAATCTATTAATAGCAACTTATTCTGGGGAGTCTAGGGCTTTGGGTGACCTATTTATTTTGTACCCACAGCATCTAGCCCAGTGCCTACACATTAATTAAAGAATAACAAGTAATTTTCAAGTTCTCTCACCTTTTCAATAGAGGTGAGAAACTTGACAAGCTTTTTTCATTTGTTTAGAGATTAATTTCAATTAGTCTGACTAAAGGAGAGAACTGATAGATGATATCGTTTTTGTCCCAAAAATAAATGTTTTGTTCTTTCTTATGAATATGAATTTGCCTATAGCAAAGAGATACTTCCTAATAAGTTTTATATATATTTATACACACACACACACACACACACACACACACACACACACACACACACATATGTGAAGTCTGTTCGGGAAAAGTCCAGCCATGATTATTATAACAAGAATGGTTTGTGCGACATTGATGTAACCTGGCAGCTGGAAGAATAGACTGGAATGCACGTGTGTGAACAACGATGACTTCACTGTACTAGTGAGTGGGGGTGGTAGATGCTGTTGAGTGAGCATGTGTCCCGTGTATCTGTCACATTCAAAATGACTGAGCCAGTAGAGCAACAAATTTGCATCAAATGTCGTGTTAAGCTTGAACATTCCTCCACGGAAACTATTTGGATGAATCAGAAGATCATAGCTATGGGCAACTGATGATTGGCAACTTCACCACAACAATGTGTCCACTCATGCATCAAGTCTCGTGCAGAGCTTTTGGAAAAACATCAAATCACTCAGGTGACTCAGTCCCGCCTACAGCCCAGATTTGGCGCCCTGCTACTTCTCGCTTTTCCCAAAACTAAAATCACCTTTGAAAGAGAAGGGATTTCAGACCATTGATGAAAATCAGGAAACTATAATGAGACATCTGATGGCAATTGGGAGAGCTATGTGAGGTCCCAAAGTGCCTACTTTGAAGGGGACTGTGATATCATTGTCCTATGTGCACTGTTTCTTATATCTTGTATCTTCTTCAATAAATGTCTCTATTTTTCCTATTACATGGCTGCATACCTTCTCGACAGACATCATATATGTGTGTGTGTTTATATGTGTGTGTATCTGTGTGTATATATATTCACTTTATCATATGTCTATCTGAATATACACACCAAGCTTTATTGAAGTAGGTGTTGGTCCAGATCAAAGAAGTAGGATTCCTTGAGTGTCCAGCCCCTATTAAAAGAACATCTTTATTGTCAAGTCCATTGAGAAGAAGACTCCCTGTAACACAAGTCACTTAGACCCTGAATCCAGGCTCTTCAGACTTTAGGCCATGAGAAAGGAGTTGGGAACTCTTTAGTCAAATGCGCTTTGTATATAACATTGGCTACTGGGATGGGGAATTGTTTCTCTTAGGAAGAGCCAGTGTAAGGAAGGAAAAATAATTTTCCCTTTAACTTTCTATATTCTTTGCTGAAACTCCCTGTGATAAAGGACAGGTTAATAGGAAGAAAACAAGCAAAAATTAATGAAATGTATACATCCTGTATACACAAGAGAGACCCAGGAACACCAACTCCCAGCCTACAACTTAAACATTATCTCCAGCTAAAGACAAAACAAGATGTTGTGGTCCTGGTAGAGGGGTCAGTGATGGAAGGTCACCCTGAAAAGAACAGTAACCATGGGGTAGGCTAGTCAGGCAGATTTAGCTCCTTCCCTTCTCCAGTGATGACTTTCTAGTGATTTAGCCATCCTCCTCTTTCTGGTAGAAACAGGACGACAACCTTACAAAGGAAGAGTTCCCTTATAAATATAAAGGCCTCTTACAACAAGGTAACTTCTACTTAGTTTTAGATCTTCTCCTATGTCTGCTGTTTCTTAAAATGAATCAGCCTAAAACAACTGTAATATCAAAGGGGCATATTTGGGGTGGTGGATTCTGCCTGCCTACAGCTGTCAGTCACTGCCCAGTTCTCAGCCAGCTCCATCCCCTCTGCCTCCAGATAGGACAGAGTTCTAAGAATGGGTGAAGTAACTTTCTTGCCCAAGCCCACAAACCTGATCTTGCATCGGGGGAGAGGAAGAGTCTTTCTGCAAGGTGATATGGTAGGGAGGGTGCACATTCCAATATATGATCCTATGGTGCTATTTCCATTTCTAATAATTATGTTTCTGGTTAGTTGAAATATCTTCTTAATTCATATATTCCTTAAACAAAGGCATTAATGCATTTGTTCTCAGTCCAGTTTATTTTAGTTTCTGTGTCCTTTAAATACCAGCAATTTGGGTAATATACAAAAGTCTTAAAGAACTCAGAACAATAATGAAAAATAATGCTAATGTTTAGCAATATGTACATTAGCATTAATCACAACACAGTCAGTCTAACAGTATGATAGAGTCTCACAATGTCTTTAAAAACACTCACTGTTCTTTCAGATTTATGAAGGGGCTCAGAACAGGCCACCCTAAGATGTACCACTGTTACATGAGAATCCTTTTGAGCTAAAGGCAATCGAGAACCTGTAGGCTCAAGATAAACTTTACTTCTTTCTTAAAGAATTTAACTTGGGGACCTTGTTCATCATAAGTTATTTCCAGAAATAACTTATATGGTCTATCTGTATGGTGAGGCAAACATCTAATTACTGAACATCTACTCTTAATGTCCTGTGCATTGTTCTCCTCTCCTCTGATGCCAAGGCCCTGATCCATCCCCTCCTTGGCTCCAAATGGCACATATGCCTCATTTTACCTTACTGTCTTAGAACCCCACATGTATGTGGGGTTTTCATATGTTTAAAATTAAATGTTCTTTTTTCCTGTTAATCTCTCTCATGTCGATTTGATTATAAGGTCAGGTGAAAGAAAAAATTTCTCCCCAATACTTACTCGGTCAGTATTTAGCATAGGTTACTATTTTACAAGAACAATTCATCACCTTGATAGCCAAGTCTTGTACACCTATGGGACTTTCCGGCATGTTTTAGCAAATATTCTAAATATACCTATTGCAAGAAGGCATATCGTACTCCGCCAAGCTTCATGTTACTGCTCTGTTCAACAATCTCTGTGACATAGGATTATTATAAGATATGTGCTCAGGCTTGGCAAAGGTAAAATGTACACCTTGTTATGAATTTAGTAGGGCACTTATGAAGGATTTGAAATGGACAAAGGAAGAAGAAATTTTAGGGAAGAAAAAAATAATTGTCCCTTAATCAAATAATTTCACTTTACCCTTTAAATTTATTTACTTACAAGGCATTTACTAAATGGCCAGTAATATTTTTTCATACTAAATTCTATGGGCTACTATTACTATTCTTGGGTTATGCTGGTGCAAAATTGAGAGCAGCTCTCAGTCTTAAGTAAGTGGAATGGTTTCCTCTCATTTATTGAAGTTCTGTAAATGGATCACATGTTTTGGTATTACTCAAGCCTGGATTTTGATTCTACTTCTGCTACTTCGGGCTTGTTCCTTACCCAGCGCTTCTAACTTTACCAATGTGGTTTCATGCCATTCTCCCCCTCCCTTGCTGTGCGTTAGTCACACAGCAGTAACTTATAAAGCCCTCCAGTTCCAGTTCCTCCAGTTCCTTATGAAGCCCTCAGAAGACTCAGGAGGCTTGCAATTCTGTTCCTGTGCAGTGTGCCACTCAAGCAAGCATCATCCAACACACAAGAATAAGTTAAAAATTACCTCTGTTTATTGAATTTATAAAAACACGAGAGGGTTGTTCCATTGACAATTCATGACAAAGCTTAGAAATAATTTTCTTCATCCCTGCATACACACATGCAAATACGCATCCACAATATCCCAAGGAGATATTTGCCTACAATTTCTTTTTCCATTAACTCACAACTCCATTCCAAGTCCCTTTCAGCCAGCCTGCTCATGATCTATCTTACTGCTCCTTTCCCCTCACACTGATCTATGAACCGTTTCCCTTGTTTTCCAATGACTTGGCTTTTACAGTGAATTACAAACCAGGAATCTCTGGGCTTTTTACCACATTCGTTCACTGTTGCTGCCTAATGGTAGCCACAAAATGCAGTTTGTACAATCCATTTCCCTTTTGAGGCTTGTCTCTCTCATTAAGGGGAGAAGAGTCTGTGATTTCTCATTTTTTAATCCTACTTTTTTTTTAATCTCTGTCACACTCATGTGGTCAAAGCTATTTGATAGTTTTACTCTGTTCTTTCCATCTGGAAGTCATATAATTTGTCTTCACCTCACCATTCCAATTAACTGCAAGTTCGACTGAAAATAAAATCTAAACGTAATTTTTCCCCAAAATTATTCCTAGAGGCTTCTTCAGTTGGAGTTAACTATTAACAGGTAACTATTAACTTATGGCATTTAGTAATTTTTTTACATAGCACTTATCATAATGGTAGCTATGTAGTTATGAAACCATGTTAATGTCCCTTTTTCCCCCTTTCTAAGATGTAGCCAGGGCCACACATTGTGACACTTTAGGGGGCCACCGGCCATTCACACTGTATCCCATGTGAGTAAATCTGTAATAGAAAAACTGTACCCCACCAGTTAAACAGGCAAGCGAGGCTTTATTCAAGACAATCGCAATGAGGGGGAAATATCAGAATGAACTCCTGTTGAAACAAAAGGCGGGAGAGTTTTTAATGACTAAGGTGAGAGAAGAGAGTTTGATTAATGTACTTAGTCTACCTGAGGTTCCTAACTGGCACTTATGGAAACTGGGTTCTCTCCCTGCCATAGAAACTAGGAGATAGAGGTTTTATCTTTCCAATGACTGGGTCTCAAAGGGATGGTCCCTGCAGAACACTATATCTGGCACACCACAGATAATCAATAAATGTTGAAATCATCAGTGAGTCCATTTATATTAGCAATAGTAGTAATACTGGCACCTAATACTGCTTTGAAGCCTATTTTAAATATTGCATCTAAAGAACTCAGAATAAGGACTAAAACTTAGAAAGCACTCAGGAAAAGATATATAGAGCAAAACAACCTGAAAAGAATGAGGGTGACTGAAATTTCCTATCTTAGGCCCTACCCACTTTCCCATTCCCACCCTTTCAAACAAGGGATTTAATTATAATATGGATGACATTTTAAGATATCTTGAAAGGATTATTCAACATATTTTGTCCACTGAAAAAATCATACATCAAATCAAAATGCATTAGTATAACAAGTGTGTATTAAGGTGGTTGCTGAATGATATTTCCAGAGGCAAAACACAAAGTTGTTTTTTAATCAAACAAAGGTCAAAGAGCTTATTTTTAATTGAATTACAGGATCCGTACCCCAGATTGAAGGTTGAGTTACAGATATGATTTGTCTTCCATTTAGCAAAATGTTTGATTCATTATTTCATAAAATGTTAACTACTCATTTATTTTAAATTAGTTTAAATAAGAGCTCCCCATGGGCTGACAGTTGTCTAAATTCTAGAGCAAATATTAAAATATGCTATGTGTACCCTGTACTATTTCCACCACACTACTTAGTGAAGACATCTAAAGATTCATTTTACTAATTACCACTGGTCCAGAAGGAATTTCCCTGATGCAATAAGAAGCTGGTTTGTATGGCTAGAATTTCCTTTTTATCAAGATTATTAAATGCTCACTCTTTTGGGTTGAAGCTGTTTCCACATCCAGTTTAACAGCTACTGTGCCCCTGTCTCATACTGTGGTCACCAATAAAGTGACAGTCAGCATAGTGGTTATGAGCTCAGGCCCATTCCAGCGCTACCCTTCACTAGCAATGTGACCTTGAACAAGTATTGTCCTACCTGTGACTTGTTTCCTTGCCTCTAAATATAGATAATAATAACACTAACCTCACAGGAGTATCGGAGGGGTTATGAAGATACTTAGAACCATGCCTGGTACATGGCAATTGTCCATAAACTATTACCTATTATTCTGCTAAATGAATTCTAGTGTTGAGTAGACCTGTTCCCCGACCTCAGGGCAGTAAACAGTTAGATGTAGGTTTGTTTAGTAAAGGGGCATTCTTTGGAATATGGACATTTTCATTAAAACTTAATGCCCTGACTCTTTTATCAGACAAAGGGATACTATATTTTACTTCGTGGTGTTTCTTCATTCCTTTCTAGGGTGCGCTTGTTTTTTTGTTTTGTTTTTTTTGTTTTTTCAGAAAACACGCTTACCCTTGCATACTTTGTGCCCTTCTACTGCCTGACCACATGTCTCAGAAACCTAGACTTTGTCCTCATAGCCTCACTGAATTCTCTGATTACTCCAGCCCAGGGTAAATTCTCTCTCCTGCGAACACCAGTGTTTGGCCTGATAGACTGCATGCATGTCTCAGTTATGTCCCGGCTTATGCCAGCATTTGCACTGGTTTATTCTAAAAATGCAGCATTTTAAGTGCACTTGCCTGGTCTTTCCAACCACACTATAGCCCCCTCAAAAGCAGGATTGAGTGATATGGTTCTCTGAACTTCCTCAACAGCTGACACAGGGCTATCTTTTTTAATAGAAACTCAGCTGGGAACCCAGAATGGTAAAAGAAAAAAAAAGATTTTTCCTCTCCTATAGACTCATCCAGGAATTTCTGCTATGTCTGCTTCATGGCCACAGGTGAGACATCACTTTCTCCAGGGTCCCTTTGCTTGGACCATTCTTCAAACTTCCTACTCAAACAGGAGACTAACCAGTGCCTGCACTGAAGCCATCTTGTACATGATTTGCATTGAAAATTTAAGAACAGTTCATCCCATGATGCCACTGTCCTTAGCCAATCTACCTATTGTACTTTAGTCCCGACGCCACCCTGCTCAGCCTCTCTAACCTGAACATGCTGCTACTCACCTATTTCCCAACTAGTCACAGAATATGTACTTGCCCTGGCTCTTGTTTGAGGATACCTTTTCCCCAGAAGCTTTATTTTTGTTAAATGCTGCTGATTTTTCAAAATCTCTGCTTTGGGAGATGACAACAAACCCCCTTGCTCCCCAGTGCTTTTCCAGTTCATTACACCTCTACTCTCCTGTGTCATGCCCACTCGCCTGCCCCTCAGACATCTGGCTACACTACCCACCTCTCCCACCTGCTCCCTTCCACGCTCTGACCTCCTGGCCACTCCATCCAAATTACTTGGCAACCTTCGCATCTGGATCACATTTTTTTTCTAATGTCTAAAGAATTAAACCTATATGATTATTTCTATGAATGCATTTCATTCTATGGCTGTAATATTTTTAAGATTTTTCAAAAGACATGAAACTATTTTTATTGATGAACACTCCATAAAACTAGCAGGAAGAGCAAATAAACCACACAGAACCAATACTTTAAGCATTATTGGGAGTCAGGGAAATGCAGCTTTATAATGACTGTAAGTATAGAAACAACAAACAAAAAAATTCCAGTGGCTTTCTCTTGTGCCAGCTCCGTGCTGCAAGTCTTTGAGAGTCGAGAGCAGAGGACAAAAAACTAGCAATTTCCCCTGAGTAAGAATAGATGAGAGCGAAGGAGTAAGATGCAGCACAGGCAAAATTATACTCAGAAAGAAAATGCTCAACAATAAATTATAAAATACTGAACATATGTCAGAACGTGGTAGTTCATAGAATTGACCACAAGAAAGGAACTTGAAAGTATCTAAGACAAGAAGTGGCAACCTCAAAGATGCATTACTTCTAGAACACAATCAGATATGTTAAGAAAGGTGTTGTCTTTGGAAATGAAACTATAAATGGAAAATAGAAAATAAGAGGGCAAAAATAAGGATCTTACAATAATGAAAGAGAGACACGATAATCTGTTTAAGGATGACATCTATCCAAACAAAGATAACTGCAAGAATCTTGACAAAGAAATTAATGATAATTATTTCATGAATATTTCATACCTTCATGAATATATTTCATTATTTATTCTTGAGCATTTCATGTCTTCTAGCTAAGAGTGAAGCAAGGGTGAGGATATGGGTAGAATAAATATATAATGCATGTACATATATTTATGTGTATTTTTATTTGTATGTATATATGTGAATTTATATACAATGCACATATTTCCTAGTCTGACTGCTGCAAGGTACAAAGTGATACCCCAGGAGAAATGAGCGTGCTTCCTACTCAGATCTTGGTCTCTAGTATCATTTTCCATTAAAAGGAACCAGGTCTTCTCGGAGAGGCTGTTTTCAGGCTGGGCAGGTGAAGTTCAAGATAAGCGTAAGCTTGGAACACCTTTTCATGGCAGAAAGTAAAGAAATAACCAAGATATATACATGAATATATAAATATCATGTATATTGAGAGAAAGAAAGGGTACATGGTGAAGAAGATGGTAAAATGGTAACAGTAGATACATCTGGATAAGAGGTACATAGGTGTTCTTCTTGCTAGTCTTATTCATGCATCTCTTTTATAATTTTGAAATCATTTTCAAATAAAAGTTTATAAATTTAGAAAGAACCAGACCTTTTAAAGTTTAACAGGAACCTCAATGTCCTGCTGGGAGAAGTAGTTAATATTTTTTTAAAAGCCTGAATAAGACATGTGAGCTCCTATTTGACCTCTGATAACTGCATTGTGAAATGTTTTTAGGTCAACCGTAAAGAAGAGGAGAAAAAAAATAATATTAGACATTACATGCTACTTGAGGAATACATTCATGACAAGGATTGTATAAATGATTGTAAGGAATACTAACAATTAAGCATCTTGAAGTGAGTTTCCTCATCAACATCTCTTTTGTTATCCATTTCCTTCAATGCCAATAGCCAGAACCCTGAGTCTGTGAAGAAGACAACAGGGAAGCAGTCAAAAAATGTCACTAATTTCTCTGACAGTAAAACTCAGATTTGATCCCCCCCCAAAAAAAAGCTTTTTTTCAATATCTTTATCTGAGAGATGCATAAGAAATGTCTGGTAGGTCTGAAATACTTATATAATAATCAGTTGCACTGAATCAGAATTTGTTCATATTTTTGTGTTATTTCTGTCAACTTTCCTTCTAATGGTAAACAGTATTTTCTTGCAAAATACCAAATTCTTCAAAGATTCTTTATGAAATATTTTAAAACCACTCAGCATACCATGCAGTCTTGGTGTAGCTTTTTCAGAGTTTTGTATATCTAAAAAGTTATTAATTCTCAGACTGTATGCCAAAGTGTTTCTTACCCTCAGAATTGCAAATGCACTCTGTCATGTTAAAAAGGCTAGAATCATGTATTAGCTGAATATGAGTTTTCCCTTGATAGCAATTTCACTTTATGATTAATCAACTTTTGTATTCTATAGTGATTATAATTAGAACGGACAGGCACAGTGTTGTGTATACACACCGATCAAATCTAAAGACTTCTTTTATAATTCTCCTGAGTTGTTCTTTACAACTGCCCCGATGCTATTTAGTGGTTCCTCTTATCTGATGTGTTTGAACTTCAAGATAACATTGAGTTATATGGTTCAGTACATCTAATAATAAATCACTTTGGAGACACCATAATTCTAAAGAACCTTGAAGCAATGAAAGATTTCTGCAGGGTAGTTTTAGGTTACTTTTTCTTTCCATTAAATAGATATTACATGTTGTTTATTCTCAACAATTTAAAAGATAAATCTCAAAGAACACAGAAATTGCTTCCCTGCCCAACCTTCTCTTCAACTGTCTCCCAGTTTCCAGAGTTTAAACTGATGTGAAGGAGCCAGTTGCTGGGTCAGATATCTAATACAGTTGACCCTGAACAACACTCAAGTTAGGTGCACAGTTAAAGATTTTCATATACATTTTGACTCCCCCAAAACTTAAGTTGTCCCTCAGTATCTACAAGAGATTGGTTCCAAGCACACCTGCAGATATAAAAATCCAAGGATGCATAAGCCCCCTATATAGAATGGTGAAGATCAATGCATACAGTTAGCCCTCTGCACCCACAGTGGACAGAACACTGTACGAGTATTTATTGAAAAAAAATCTGTATATAAGTGAACCTGCACAGTTCGAAGTTATGTTGTTCAAGAGTCAACTGCAACTAAACAACTACTTGTAGTTTCTAAATAAATAGAAAAGAAAAGAAATAACTTTTCTTGAGACTTGATGCAAATACTAGGAGCTAGAACAAAGTATGTTCTTGGTAATTTACAAAGCCTTCTGAGCTGTTTAAACTGCTGATCATCTTAGGAGGAAAAAAAGCAATTAGAAAACTTTTCAGATGTTATTTAAAGAATGAAGTTTGACAGCAGTGCATGTTTTGAGGCTAAGATGTACTCATTGACTATCAATTATAAGGTGTGTCTTCTGAGCACATATTAAGAAAATTCTTTAAAACCAGCTTGTAGAATAATAAAGACACAAGCATGGTGATGCTAATTTCATACCTTGCTTTTAAACATAAGCATTTCTAACTGTAGGGAGGTAATTTTCTATCCTCCCTACATTTCTCAAACTGAGTTTATGGAAACTCCTATTATATTGAACAAAAAGCTCAATATAAACTTCAGCAATGAGTAATATTGCATCTTCGTAATGCTAGCCAACACTGGACACTTAATTGCCTTAAACTAGAATTTCAATTTGCATATCCAAAAAGATAGTTGAATATTTAAGACACAGAGAAATACTAGATTAAAAAAGAAACCTATTCAACTCTGTTTAAATATGGACAAATTTATGTACTTATGCAAAGGCATCTTTGGTACAAGTTCTATACCACATGACACCCTCCACCCCTACTTCAACACTATATTGGATTAAATTAACATCCTATATACAGGGGTTCAGTCCTAATGACTTCCAATGAATGTATGAAATCGTTTCCAATAAATATATGAAATCATTGAGAACCAAATCCTTCCCTACAGTGGACTACTTGTAATTAAAGAGTACTTCCTCTTTTTTTTATTCCTGTAAGTGTGGCCATAAGAACCGAGTCCAGTCTTAGAGACATTTTACCAATGACTTTGTCAGTTGGGGTGGCCATGAGAATGGAAGTCACAAACCTTCAACAATAATGAATGAAACTGACCTGTTCCTGTGTTTTGAAATCCATGACCACATTTGGGCCCAGGCCACACAGTATCTTGGGAGCTCCTTCCAGCCAAAGATGACTGTAGCAGGGATACTAAGGCAGGTCCCAAACTGGGAACATGCATCTTTGACTCAAAAACTCTCTGACAGCCTTGCAGAAACTACAGACCATGCAGGTGACTAGGGCACTTCTGCCACCTTTCCTTCCTTCTCTTCTCACTTGGTCAAATTGGCATTGTGGTCCCAAAGCTCTTTCATCTTTCTCTTTCTCCCTTCCCATTTTTTCTATGGAGTTTCTCCCTAACAAAACCCTTGCATACTTATTCTCTTCTTGGCATTAGCTTCTCAGAGAACCTGGACTAACTAACATAAGTGGTTCTAGGAGCAGTTCCAGAAAACAGGCACTAAAATGGGTATTTAGAACTGGCTCACCCACCAACTGGCAGATGAAGAGGAACAGCATCCTGGTTAGTAAGAGGTGCGGATAGCTCCTGACACAAGATGGCAGCACATTTGTTAAAGATTTCACTGATCGTGATCTAGGAAAACATACATTTGGAGAGGAATTCTGTGCCAGGTGCAATGATGCAGGCATTTGAAAATTATGGGAACAATATCTACAAAGACAGCCAAGTTGCTTGATGACTTTAAAGTTGCACTGGTGCCATGCAGAAAGATAATGAGAGCCTGGTGATCTATCCACAAGACCTACTGGCTAATTGGGGGAGCCAGACAGCCTCCACGGTAGCTTACAAAGAGGTTCTTGTCTCTGGCAGTGGAAGGACAGACAGTGCATAGTGGACTGAGCTCCAAAGACATCTGAATGCTCAGTCAAGGCAGGTCTGCATGTAAAGGCCAGGGACCTGGTGGGAAATCTGAAAGCCCAGAATATGGGATGAGAACATCTAGATGGAAACATTTGAAGATGTTTGCTCTGTCATATAACCTACACTCACTGGGGCGACAGAGGTGGCCCAAACTCCCACCTTACAGAGGTGGAAGAAGCTAGTATTTCTGCTATCCTGGAAAATGCTAAAGAAGCCCCTCCCCAACAAAGACACAGGTGGATCCTGAGGAACTGTTCCCACTTCTATTCCAGCCTACTAGGGCAACAACTAGGATTGAATTCCAACCAAAATTCTGCTGCTAACCTTCTAGGCTGTATACTTTTTCAAAAGTGCAAAAAACTAGCCATATGTACTAGCAGGAGCCAGAAGTGTGTTTCTGGGATCGGACTTTGAATGTACAGTTTAAAGAGGTAGGAATGCAAGGCTGGATAGCAGGAATTCCAAAATGAGAGCCCTTTGCAGGATACAGAACCCAAGAGGATGGGAGAATGTTGCTGCTGGAGTGGTTCTTAAAAGCCTGGGGGTGGGAGAGGAGAGAGTAAAACAGAAATTCTTCACCTGCCTTTACAGAGTAGAGGATAGAATAAAGACACTGAAGGACACAGGTATGCTACAGTGGATATGTTAAGTAAGACCATGTGACCCACCAGAGGATTATGTTCTAGAGAAGGACCCAAAGAACAGTGCATTCACTGAGGCAATCAGGAATACATAAGTGAGAGGACACCAGCATCACTAAGAACTTTCATGATAGTTATCTTATGCAGTCTTAAGACCTAGGATGGTAGGTCACAAATTCAGGTTCATTAACATTCATGGTGGTCATGGTGCCTGAAATAACTGAGGTCAGGTGGTGAGGTTGATTCCCAGAATTCATGAGGCCATAATTACCATAAGGACCAGCAAGATCAGAGGAGGAGCCAAAGAACACAACCTGCAAGGATGTAGAGCTAATAACAAAATAGGCACCTAACAAGGTATTTAAAGTGAGTGAAGGTGATCACCCAATATAAAGTCACAATCCTTTGTTTAGCTTTCAGATAGGGACTAAGACAAAGTAGTGTTCAAGTTCCTAAGGGAAAGGACCCTGCACCACTATGACAAGCTTGTACTACGACAATTGCTCAGTCTCTCCACAAAAGGTCCTAGTTAATGAGCAACTGTACACTGGAGAAAGGTGGAATAACCAAACATCCTGAGGACTTCTGGACAGGTTCTGAATTTACATTGATCCCAGAGCACCACCATGGCTCATCATTAGAATGAGAGCTTAGGGAAGAGAGGTAGTGATGACTAAAGTCCAGTTCTGTTCTATTTACACTTCTGAGACCTGAGGAAATGACAAGTTAGTGAGCCCATGAAAAGAGAAGTGGACCAGATTGGGAAGAGATACCTAGGCAGTAGCCAATGACCTGACCATCTGCTTAGGTCACAGAAAGAGAGAGCTGAAAGATCAGAGACAAAGACATCTCGCGTAGAGACATGTGAATGGACATACACGAACATCAGGTGAAGATTTTATATTACATGTTAATGTCCATCAGAAAATATCCACCATGGAAAAGCCACTGAACAACCAACTGAGTGGCCAGGGTTACCAAGGCAAATCAGACTGTCCAGCAGACAAGGATGCTTGTCCACAACCATCCTTCCATCTCCTTCATGCAGGGTCAGACTCACACTGTGATCTGAAAACTGATTCAAATATCTCAGGCTTCCTTTATATTTTCTCCAGCAGCTGCTTCATTTAATAAAATGTTTGTGTGCTTAATCCTGTCTTGGCACCCGCTCTTAGAGAATCCAGTCGAACACAGTTACCCTTTCCTTTCATGCTTCTAGCCTCGATAACAAAATCTCTTTAATCCCTCCTCCTATTAAATGTTTTCCTTTTATTATGCATGTTTATTATCTCTAGTCCCTCTGCAATTCTAACAAACCACCTCAATTTTGCCCGGTTTGGTGAAAAGAAGAGGACTGGAGCAAGAATTATATATCACAGCTGGATATCATTTTTACTCCTCTTGAAAAGAAATACCATGAATCTTTAACAAGATTTTTATTAATCCATGAGATCTTCAAATGCTCTCATATTGTTCTTGTTCTTTTCCTTCCACCCCCTTCTTCATATTTATAACTTGCAAGTTCCTGCTGAAATCTTTAAGTGCTGCCTTCCTGGTGAAAACAATTGTATTGGAAACATTAAATCAGAATTGTTGAGCAGCGCACCTAGTCTTGCTAACTATTTGAAAACAAATCAGCAAGATGGCAAAAAACAAAATAGCAAAAAAAAAATTTGTTTTCACAGTCTTGGCTCCACTCTCCCATCTCCCATTCTATTCCCTTCGTTATCAATCTTGCTCCTTGCTTAATTATTTTGAAACAGTGTAAAATTTGTGAATGTTAGGAAAAATACAGATTAAGGTAGGAGACGAAATTTCTAAAGAAAAACTGAACTAAAGTTACCACATTTAATTCCGATTTTTACATAGTTCTGTTATCTCTAACTTTCGAGTGATCCTTTGTGAAAAAGACAAACCTCAAGTAAGCGTTCTTAGTGCAAAGGGAGAAAATTCCATTGAAGCTCCTGAAAGCACTGTACTTACCAGTTCGCTTCAAAGTTAGCTACTATGAGGGAGTGAGAGATCCGTCACGGTCAGGTGTAACGCGCATATTACTGAGGAGGAACTCTCTCAACAGTCAGAGGACCCTTTGAAATACTTCATACTGAGAAAGATGACAAAATTAAAAACTCCTCAGCTTATGCAGCATCTCTATCAAATGTACTGGGCTGACTCACTCTGTGCCAAGAGTATGCTTGTTTTCATCAATGATGTCAATTAATTCTGGGTAACAGATGTTAACCATGAATCTGAAATGCCATTCAGCATTTAATTTACTTAAAAGAAGCTATTTTCCTAGAAGCTAAATTCTCAACAACATTCCGATTATAAATGAAAAAAATAAAATAAAACTTCAGGAGAACTAAAAAGTATTATGCAACTGTCTGGGAGACAAGAGTCTTACATACATACATGAGTCTACTACTCTAAGAACTGTTATCTTACTCTGAAATTATATCTTTAGAGGCATATTTAATCTATGGCCCAGCCAAGTTTACCAAATAATTACTTTGATAATAATAAACTCCTCCTACATTTCTAAAATAGCAAATGATTTGGTTCTACTTGCTCTTTTCTTTTTTATTTCTTTTAATTTTTTATTGTTATTCAATTACAGTTGTCCCTCTTTTCCCCCCATTACTCTCACCTGCCCTGCCCCACCCCAACATCAGGATGCTAAAATAAGATATCTTTGAAATTGCATTAAATTCTGTTTTCAGTAGAGACTCAGGTGTGATAACAGTGGCTCTGGTTGAAGAGACAGATATGAAGCTTCCCACTTCTCAATGAAGCTTTCAGTTGAATGGTGTGTGGATTGTTTACCTCTGATTATAATAGATCAGCACATTGGGTCATCTCCTATTTCACTAGGAGGGGAAGAGAAAGATCGACCAGCTTTGTTTAAACATGTTACATGGGCTTACTTAATTTTGGGGTTGGCTGCTAATTTGCTGATGCCAAGGGCAAATGTATTTCATTTCTCTGTGTCTCTGACATGTAAAGGTTATCATCTGCTATACCTAGAAGGAGAAGCATGTTTCTTGATGAGTTATGACTCTAGCTTTCTGCTTTTTCAGGTCAGGCACTTTGGAGTTCTCTGAAAATCTTGCCAGCTGAAGACTAGGTCCAAAATGAAAAAAATGAAAATTTCACTCACATGAGGGATATAAAGCAAAAAGCAAAAAGAAATGAACGAACAAAACAGAAAAAAACAAACTCATCGATACAGACAACAGAATGGTGGTTACCAGATGGGAAGGGGGAGGTGTGAAGAAAAAGAAGAAGAAGGTAGTGAAATGTATGGTGACAGAGGGAGACTAGATTGTGTGTGGTGAGCACACAACTGATACAGATGTTGAAGTATAAAGTTGTACACCTGAAACGTTTCATGTTATCAATGGAGGTTACTCCAATAAATTTAATTTTTAAATTTGATAAAAGTCTATAAGGGAATATTATCTGCAGTATCCCAGGCACTGTATTAGAATTTTTGCCTTTAATAGTAAGTAACAAATCTATTAAAGGGTTTCAAATATAAGCAAGAGAAGGCAGAATCCATTTCAATTTATTTCAATCCCTGGAGTCCAAAACTCTTTGCAGGAACTTTATAAACATTTAAAATGACTATCATGTAAATATAATAGAAGAATGCCAGACAGAGGATATCAAAATCCCCCCTCTAATTTGTGACGTGGTTTTTCTCTTTCTCTGGTGTATTGACAGATGCAACTTAGAAAAGAAGGCTTTCTATTTGTTTACTCTGGGATTGTTAATAATTGATGAGAAGTTGAATTTTTATTTTGACATTGTTTTATGTTATTATTTGTTAATGAAAAGGGGGGTTCTTTGGTATTCGATTGAGGTAGATCATAGAAATCCTGCCCAAAAGCTCCCTTGTGCACTTCCCCATGTGCACTTCCTGGATTCTCATACTAGCCTTCACCTCATCTCACTCTGTTCTAGTCCTGCTGACACCTTTCCCCGAAGATCGACATTCCTTTCGATTGGAAAGCCACCCCAGTTGGCAGCCACCACACAGACATCACTCCCCTTCCGCTACCTCACCCCTGCCCCTCCCATAAAGCTCCACCCAACCTTCTTCAGATGATTATTCCTGCACTTTATTAGGCAGAACAGATTTGGTGACGTCTATTCATCCTTCCCAGTATGGGATGACACGAGACTTGAACTGGACAGGGGTTAATTTGATGTCTGAGACAAAACAGATAATTTAACACAAGTTTAGAACATTGCATATTTTGGCAACTAATAATGCTTTTAGATATTTTTATAACCATAGTTAATAAGTGTGGATTTTGCCACTTTCTGTTTTTCTATTATTATTATTATTATTATTATTATATTGTAAATTCACTAGTTGTCTTTCATAGGACAAGAACTAAAATTTGCCTTCTTGGGGAAAAAAATGAGGTTAACAGGTATATAGAGTATATGTGAAAGTAAGTGCCACATGATTTTAGAATTTTTAAATTACAAAATAACTTGTGGAGTCATTCCTGCCTTTTTTGAAAGAAAAATTTTAAAAGCCTGGAAGAACAGAATTCATGGTAATACTTTCACAAATTGAATGATATGTAGTACTAGGATATTGATAAAAATAACTCTGCTTATTACCAAGTAATTTAAGCCACAATATATTTATTCCCTCAGATGGCAGCGACACTGGCTCCATTAGCATTTTAGTCTAACCCATGTTACCTGCCAGTCTTATCCTCTTCCAAAACCCACTACCACCCTATCTCCCTAATTCATCTTTATCATATACTCTTGACCTTAGGGTATACATTTTCCCAATATGTGCCCTTATACATTTACCATATAGTTATAAGTTTGTTTGTTTGTCTTTTTATTTAATTACAACGCACCCACTATGTTCAACTGGCCTAATCTCCCTTTTTTTTTTCCTAGACTAACTCAAATTTCTGCTCTGAAGTCTTTTCCTTGCATGCCAGCTGGAACATATTCCTTCCTCTTGTACTTTTCTACAGTTCTCTATTTTAACTTGCGTAACACACTTCAACAGAGTAGGCTAATTTTATGCATGTCTTTGCACTGACAGGAAAGTTTCCTGAGGCAAAACCTAGAGCTTACTCCTTTTACAGATATTCTATAGGTTTATGAATTTTATGTATGACTATTTGCTGTTTTTAGATTTAACATTCATAAAATTAGAAGTACTTATGAGTTCATTTAAAATAACAGTAGTAGAGCCATTATGTTAACATAAGTGACTTATTTTGATATAAATTATATTTCCAAAACAGAAGACAATTTAGCAAAAACAAAAAACAAAAAAAAACTGGTCTTGCTTTTTGTTTTTCAAATCTCATGAATGTGTGGTTTAATAGAAGAGATCTGGACTCTCACATCTGCTTCTGCATTCATTCTGTTGCCATATACTGGTTTGGCAGAAGCATATGAAGAAATGGGGCTTCCCCAAAGATATGTCACTGGAAAAAGGAGGAGTAAGTTAATATTCTTTTCATATCATTGTTGATATTTTTCTTTAATGTTATGCTAAAGTTCAACAGGTGGCAGTAGTTTCTTAGAGGTTAGTTGGATATGGAATCTGAATCCACATCAGTAAATTCTTTTGTATTCTGTTACATTAAAATCTGCTAGGCTATCTTGTATTTTATGTAGGTTATACATGCATAATTTTGTTACATTGTCTATTATTCATTCACTGAGTTATGAAGTTCTTCCAAAGTTGACATATTTTGTTATGATTGTCCTCAGACCACCCTCAGGCTCAGTTCTCTAGAAGCAGTCACACAGGAGATGTGCTTAATTCTACTAACAACATGTGACAACACATGCAAAGCATTGCCAAGTGAAGAAGCTTTCCTGAGCTTTGCTATCCAGAGTTTTTATCAGGGGCCGGTGGGGTAAGGAAGTGTGTCATAGAGACAGACAATGCTCTAATAACTGACTTTAGCTCCCAACAGGTCAACTGATACTTCATGGTCCAGAAATTCAGGCATACAAAACACTCTTTTCAGGCAAGAAATTATAAGACTCAGAGGATATCTCTATGACTAAGTCAAGGGCCAGTCCTTTCTTTGGAAGGTGCCAAATCTGAACAACCCAAGCCTGCAGAATTAATTCTTTAACTGCTCAATAATATAAGAAAATATTATAATTGTTAATGTCACCACCAAACTCATCAAAAAAGTTTTGAGTATTAGGAATTTGTTAAGCTATGAATGATAGATGCAAGTTCTCAAAAATTTCAAATTTTTCCTTGAAAGTTTCAAATTTTATTAGTGCCAACAAATGCTGTTAATTGTTTTCCTTGAAATGACAGGCTCGCTTTCTTCACTTTTGAGAATATGTATGTTAAATACCCGAGTCTAAATAACCAAAGTTTGTCTCTCAGTTATTCTTTAAGGGAAAAAATGGTATTTCATGAAAAAGTGACTAATTTAACTTGTAAACCAAGCAATTGTACAATCACTTTCTCTCCACATATCATCAGATTTTGTGTTAGAAATACTTTATGTGTACTTCAAGTGTATTTCCCATTTCATCACATAAAATTTTAAATAAGCTCTGTATTCTGGGGTTGAGATTTAGTAAAATTAATTAGTTTTACTGCTCTATATTCCTAAGTGAGACTGGCTTTTTCTTCCTCCTGTAAGTTTATGACAGTGAAGACAAAATAATCACGAGTGTGGCTTAGTGCTACTGCTTTTGCTCAGCTAAGGCACCAGCAGCAATACCACCATTGACTTGGCCTAATTAGTGCAGTGTTAACACAGTAATTAAGGAAAAAGTATAGTATTATTATGAAAATGGTTTTGACACCAAGGACCTCCTAAAATTGTCTCAGGGTCCCCCGGGGTTCCATGACAGCGATCACATACTGAGAGCTATTGTTTTAGACTTGGCATTTTTCCTCCCTGATACAATGTGCTGTATCTGTAGTCTTAGAAACTCCTAGAGGTGAAGACATGCTTTCAATAGGACTTTGTTTAATCGCATAAAGGTGAATGATGTTTACTTTTGATTCCACAAAAAGAAGTTTAGGTGTTTTAAAGAACTGAACTGATTGGCATAAAAGGTCCCTGAAAGTCAAAGCCATAGAACATAAAACAATGAAAAAAAATCCTTTGGGCCAAAAGAAAATTGATATGTGTGTATTGCATTCATGCTGCTGTAAGGAACTAGGGGAAAATGTGAGTGCTATAATAAATTTGAGAAATGACTGCTCGTTTCAGCATTATCAAGTGTTACGTCTTCTAAATTAATTTATAATGTAAACTATTATAGTTGTAGGTCATATATAAGCATTCCAAAACTATGATCAAAAGACTGATTTTCATTGCTCTTTTGAATGCTTCTTAAACTTTCATTTCTGATATCTAGGAGTCAAAACATTTCTAATATTTTTCTTGCTTCTCTCTTCCTCTGGTTTCTAGTGAAACATAATTTAGACAGGAGCCATTTTCCTACCATATACTGACTCCTTTCTCCCAGGAAATAGGACTGTGTGAGGTTGATTGCATAATGCTGTTGTTTCCATGTGCTGTAGAAAACCTAATCCACTTATACCCATTGGATTTCCTGACAGTGTGGACCCAAAGTAAATTATATTCGGTGATTAATCAAAAGCTAAGAAAAAAATTTACCCTTTTAGATTTTTCTCCCACTATTATTTTCTTTTAGCTTCAAAAACTGAAATCTAGAATGTTTTGCTCCAAAAGTGGTTAATCACTTTATTTAAATTCTCATTTAAAAATAATCTGTGTTTATAATAAGCAGTTCTGATTATGTAGAGTTAAAATTCTTGTAGAGACTACTCCTACACTTAAACATGATCTTCATTAAGGGGAAAGAAGGCTGCCAATTTTTATTATCATCTCCTGTAAATATTACATCTCACAATTAATTCACTATATAAATGGTCACTAGTTATACATAAAAGCTATTATTATACCTGTCTTTAAAAAACTGATATGAAGTGACAGATACAGTTTTTCTTTTTAGAAGGTTTTATTTATATATTTATTCTCAGAGAGAGGGCAAGGGAGGAAGAAAGAGAAAGAGAGAAACATTGACCAGTTATCTATCGCATGCCCCCTGCCAGGGACCTGGCCTACAACCCAGGCATGTGCCATGACCAAGAATTGAACTGGCAAACTTTCTGTTTGCAGGGTGACATGCAGCCCACTGAGCCATGCCAGGGCAATAAAACTTTCCTTGTTAGCTTTATATACATATCCCATAGTTAAATTATTAAAAGGAAACCTTACATTCTTCTCATCTTATAGGCTATGGAATTGAAAGTGATGTTACTTTTGGTAACACATATCATTCCTAGACCGGGGACTTGTCTCAAAGAACTTTCAGATTAGGAGGATAAAATAACAAGTACATAAACACCTAATGCAAAACAGAAACTCTGTTCTAAGAGGGGACCAAAAAAAGGTTTAAAATCATAACACTCAAATATGGATCATCAGGAAAGATTCTTCAATGAAAGTAGCATTTAAGTTGGAACCTAAAGCAAGAAAAAGTGGGGGCAAGTAGATATGTATTTGAAAGGCAAAGCAAATGAGAAGGATGGCCTAAGAGTAGAAGCAGAAGCAGAAGTACATTTTTAGAGAGGTATGAGTAGTAAAATTTGTATAGAGCATGGACAAAATATATGTGCAAGAGAGCGGAGAAGCGAAAAGAAAAAGAAGAGCCCAAGACAACACTGGGGCTGGATAACTAGAAAATGTGAAGCCTTTTACCACAAACGAAACAGACAAACACAAAGAGAAGCAAACAAACAAACAAAGGAATTTAGATGAAAGTTGTCCTGGTCAGGAAGAAAATGAGTTCAGATTTGGATACATATTTTCATCAATGTTTCTCAACAGTATGCCTTATCAATGTTAGCCCTGTATTCAAATAGATGCTTTATGTGAACTGAATATTAATGGATAATTTTACTTCTCATGGGATGAACACAGGCTCTAGAATTGAAGACAGGTTGAGTCCTGAGTCTGCTTCTCTTTCCATTATACTCACCTCCTCACCTTTCTCCTGATTCTTCTCACTGGGACTTTTCATTGCTTATGAACTGCAGACCCAATGTCTGCAGGGCGTCGTCATCCTACAGTGCAGGGACTCTTAGGTACCTTATGATGGGTCATCTTGGAGGTAAATGAAGTATTTGAAATTCCATACAGTGTTTTTTTCCCTTGAGTTTGTGCACTTGTGTTAAAGTTGCCCAGGAGATTAAAAGCAGCATCAGCCAATGACAAGTAACCCTGCAAAGACCCCTGGTTGGTTCCAAGAGTAAATTCCAACCACACAGTCATATACGGGAAGGAGGAATGACAGAGAAGGAATGACAGCCAATGACAACCCCAGAAAATGTGCCTATGAATCTTAGACAGACAAATGGACCATTCAGCATTTGGTGGTGTAGTATTTATTGCACAAAGCCTAAAGTGCAAAGGGAACTGATTGCATTCTGTGCAGCCTGCCTGCTCAGATTATTTGGCTGACTCCTACTGTAATAAGTTTTCTGAGATAATCTCATCTTTTATAAAAGGATCTTGTACTTCTCTTTCTTAATGTTCTTTGATTTTGTTCTGAACTAATTGTGTCATATTAATTGTAGATGGTCTCAAACATATATTTTATCTTCATTAAAACTTTAAGTACTTATTTACCCGATGTCACCATCTCCTAGAGCTAAAAAACAATATCATCAATATCAGTAGAACAAATTCTGGTTTTCCTTTTAGAACTGGGCCTTAGAAAAGAAAATATATCAATCATTTAATTTTCCATTTCAGGTAATTGATTTTTAAGTTGGAACAAGATCAGTTTAACTAGAGTTGGACAACTATTTGCTGAAAATTGATTAACAAGAGTTAGAGAAATATATACCGTTATGACATTTAAATGTAGTTGGAAGGGTTACAATAGCAAACAGAATTTTAAAACCCTAAACATGTTTAATTAAAATAAAGTAATTTTTGCAGGGCTATATCTGAACAGGCAATACAGTAGCAACAATTATCTACAGTGATGGAGCTCCGATCTCAAAATAATAGAGGTTTCAATGTCGCTAAGCACAATAAGGATAATTACTCTTCCGTTATTCTGATGGGCATGTAATTAGCAACTTAAAAAAACTTTCATAGGACTGTAACAGCCATGGTTTTAATAAAGACTTAAAATGTAAGCAGCTGGATTTATTGTATTGTAGTTAAAACTGACCTTTTCCACTGCATTTTTAAATCCCATACTAGCACTTTTACCACCAAGGCCTAAGCCTTTTTAAGCACTGGCTTAAAATCCCATTACCACAATATCTACAGCATGCCTGGGGACCTCATGGTTTGCCTTAGAAATCTTATCTTGATACACATGACAACACCTCTTTTCTGCAATTAAACACCTTATCTTTGTTTAATATGTTAAAAATAAAATGAGGCACATTAAAATTTTTAAGAGTTTATTTGAGCAAAAATCAATTTGAATCAGGCAACATAAAATCAGGTGTTGTTAAGAGAGCTCCATCGAGGGGAGCTAAGACAAGGTTTTCAGAGAGAAGACCCGAAAGCAAAGCAACAAAGTGATTTGACTGGCTCTGTCTTAAATTGTTATATTATTTAAGAAACTCTAGTTAGCTGTTTGTAATTAGTTGTTCATCTCAGTGAACTTAGAACCAGGTCCATTTATCTATCAAGTTCTTAGTGTCCTTCTTAAGAGATTTTTCTGAGATATTTGTGTAAGAAAGTGTGGACCCTGAGAAAGAAGATATCTAATAAGAAGAGCTCCTGGAGGCTAACTGGGTTCATTTAAAACAAAAAACAAAAAAACAAACAAACAAAAAACAGCCTAGTAGCCATTTCTACACTGGGGCTTCCCTTGAAAAGCACACTTCAGGGAGAAGCCTGTAGTGAACTGGCCGTCTGAACTGTTTCTGCCACCTAGGCCAATCCTTATAAAGGAGTTCCTGGAATCCTGTGTCAACCAATAGGATTGAGGCTTTCCCCATAAGATCAAAGCTGTACAGCTATATCCCCATCCACCTCTCCGCTGATCAATTAGAACAGCTTCATTCTGATCAGTCAAGACAGTGCCTTTTGGGCCAATCAAGCTGTGAGGATTTGGAGTCCTCTTCTGCATGAGGACAGACCAATCAGGGAGCAGGAACAGGGGCTTCTGTCTACATAAAGCAGCTCCCCTTGGCTCTGGGAGTACACCTTCCTTTTCCACCAAAGACTGAAGGCTGCATTTCCCTGGCTGCGCATAAGATGTCCCACCAGAGCAGAGTGCAGCAGACCAGTGCAGGCCCAAGCCTACTGTCAACAGCACAAAGAAGACCAGCGTGCAGCGAAGTAGCATATGGGCCCCTGGCCCGAGCGTTGTTTCACAATCATGCTGTATCACAGTTGAGCTGTGTGGCACTGAACTGAGCTTCCTTCTTCACCACACCTCAAATTTGGGATCCTTACTGGCATCAACAACCATCAGTGACAAAAGATAGAAATACTGCCATATATAGTGTACATTTAATCAACTGCATTATAATGCATCAGAACATGGTTTATTTTGTGTTTAGTATGCAGAGTTTTAAAATTGTACTGCTAAAACTGGTGTGATTGGGGCCAGAGTCATGGAGTACACACACATGTGTGGCTCTTGTGGCGGGGGACCGTTGTAGAAGCAAAAGATAGGGTTGGGACAGGCATCACACAGTCTATTGCAACCACTAAAGAGATGATTAAAAGTGTAATTAAAACTTCTTCAATAACCATGGTTTACACTGTTTCTAAGGACAGTACCTAACAAATAATGTTTAATATATATTGGGTGAACTAAATTAAACATTTTAAAAATTATTAATTTTCTTTAGACTGTGAATTCATCCAGGTCATTAAACATAATGCAACTCATGTGTGCAAAACATTATTAGTGATAAATCTATCACATAAATCATACATGTTTGTGTCTGTTCATTAGCATATCTCAGTTTATTAAATAGATGTTTGTTTTATTTTTACATGAATGCTAACTGCTAATTTATTTGTAAACTGCTAGAGAAAAAGTATCTTTTTACTGATTTAGCACATTAAACTCAGATTAATTGGTTCTCTTTAGTTTTTGTTTAAAGTCAGATTTCAACTAACTCTTAACAGTGTTATACATGTCCCATTCCTTATCTTTTCTTCTCCAGTATCCTGCTTTTCTCTCTAAAATGTTTCTTAGTCCACTGACCTCTTACTGTATTTTTTAATATGTGGGATAAAGAAGGAGAAAAGTTGAAGATTTAACTATAATTTATCAATCCTTGCTATTTATATACTTCTTGAAAAGTTAAAATCCATTTAAAGTAGAATTACATGAATGTGTAATAAATGCTCACTAAGACACCTTGTGCTAAAAAATGTTTTTATTCTAGAAATACATTCTGTCATTTTGCTATATGTTAAATTACTTCTTCTTAGGTAAAGAAGTCAGGGCAATGCATTTTTCATTACTGTTGGTTGGCCAAATATGTCACATTAATTTTCATTTAAATATTAAATTAAGGCTCTTTATTGGTATATTTTTCTTCTTTTTTTCTGACTTTTACCAATAAGTGATTAAGAAAAAGCTGTTCTTTCTTCTTTTCTGCATAGACAGACCAAAAGCAATATTCCAAACAGGTTTCAAAGAATATATTGTTTTGTCAATGAATACCACAGACATTACCTGGGATTTATTCCAAGGTTCATAATATCAAATTTCTTAAAATCTCACTAGGAAGTATAGAAGGAAAATTAATTTATATTTATAGGCTAGAAATAATTTTGTTAAAATAAAAATATTTTAGTCTGTAATGTCTTGCCATTTATTCTGTAATTATTCTCTAATGTAACATAGAAATTATAATGTTTCTATTTGTCTTTGTAAGTTAATAGGAATTCATGAGGTGTTTTTATCCTTCAAATATTCAGCTTTCTCAGAATATGTAGGCACATATTATCATAGTATGCCAAAATCAGACTTGAAAAATATTATAGTCACTCCTGTTAGTGACTATAAAAAGAACATGCTTTAAAATGTAAGTCTGATTCTTTTATTAACCTTTTTGTATATCAACAATTTGGGTGTTCCGGAAACATATTTCTATGACAAGTCACCATATGCAAATAAAAAGAAACAGTAGCCACCAATTATGAACCCTCCCTGTGGCGTGTCAAGTTGCCTCAAAGCCTACCTTCAGTACAAAGACACTAATATAGAATTTTTTGCTCCATTAATTTAACTATGTTAATATACTTATGTCAGTATATTACTTCTGGTCCCTAATCAAGAGAGCTTTGAACTATTTATTCTGTGCGGTTTTTTAAAAAATAATCAATTATTTAATTTTCCCTGTTTTTATCTGAGACCTGTGTTTGGTTGATACCAAACAGTCCATAAATTTTGGAGATTAGAATCAATATCTTAAGGTTCATTTTTAACGGGTCCATACAAAATGATTTAGCACATCTATATTGGTATTGGTCTAAAGAGTGTACAGCGATCCAGGGAGAAGGAAACATACTCTAGAGCCAAATTCCGCATTTTCATTATAACAGTGGCTGCAGCTAGAACTGTCTGAGAGTAGCCCTTTAACTTAGATTCTCTCCACAGCACTATTAATAGCAGACTCCAAGAACTATAACCAATGAACTCACTCTGTGTAAACCAAAGATCTATCAGGCTATTGGGAGATTCAGAGAGAGGATATTAATCCATCAAGAAATTCCAAAGAAGAAACTACAGCCAGGGATGTGTAGACATAAGTGTATGAAATGAATGGGACTCCAAAGTGAGCATATGCAAGTGGTCAGGCAGCTGAAATCCTAGCTGCTGAGAATCACAGACAAATCAACTAAAATACTTGCAACATATTTGTCAAAGTATTACTATCCTGAAATTGCTGCACAAATACTGTAAGAAAAAGATAAATGTTAGAGTAGTAATGCAATCAAAGGCATAGAGAGAATTCATCCAAAAAAAAGGGGGAAAATTTACATAGCGAAAAAATACATGAAAACCTTCAACCTCAATAGTCAAAGCAATCATGACATATAAGAGATAATTGCTCAGTCTCTTAAAATGGGGAACAGCCATTGTCCTTCCCTCATGCATTTTCTGTCAGTCACATTTGATAGAAACCTCATTTGCTTAGAACCATTAAAAGTTAGGCTAGTACAGAGCCTTAGAAATCACTCTAGTTTTACCTGTGCTCTGATATGATTTTAAACTACCAGTACAAATTGTTAAGCTCTCAAATTTCAAGGAAGGTGTATTAACAATGTACTCTAATTTCAAATTATACAAGGGACCCATATTTGTTTTGGAAACCATGCTCTTCTTTGCAAAAATAATACACTTACAATAACCAACAACTTCTACTTGAACAGTTTTATCTAAGGAGCTCAAAGTAATCAGATTTTATGTTGGCTTCACATGTTTCCAAACCATGCAAATATTAGAAATTATATCATTATCCTACTACCATCTGTTTTTATTATTCCACACATTAATTATAACTTTGATACACAACCTTAGCACTGGAAATGCTTTTCACATATAGCTTAGTTCCAAGTAAAAACTAACATCTATGCTGAACGTACCTAGTGTCTAGTATAGACCTGCTAAAAGAAGGAGTTAGCAAACTATTTCCTGCAGAGCCACACCTGACCCACCATCTGTTTTTGTAGTTTTCCTGAAACACAGACACACCTATCCACATAGGTGTTCTCTCTGGCTGCTTTTACAATACAGGGTGAATGGTTAACAGAGGCCATAGGGCCCCCGAGCCTAATATGTACTGTTTAGCTCTATGTAAATAAAGTTTGCTAATCTCTGGTTTAAAGCATGACTTTCAGCAATTTGCCAACATCACAGATGATTCCCAAAATAACTATGCTAACACAGAGATACAGGGAAATTCTCTTCGAGTTGCATAAATTTGAGGATGACCACACTGATGAAAGTTCAAAAAAATGATGGCTCTACTAATATATTTGTGGGAAGTTTTTAGATTTTCTTTACTCACTACAATAGGTGCCACCAGCAAGTTAGCAACAATGATTATTTTTAGAAAAAAATATTCCTATTTCCCCATAATGTTTACTGTAACATCAGTGATGAGTTTACAGATTATGTCTACAAAATATAGCTTTTTTTTTTTTTTTTTTTTGAAGAGAGAGAGAGGAGAGAAAAGAGAGAGAATATTTCTCAGGGGTTGTTTTCTTCTAGATGAACAGAAGAACTTGCTATCTGAAATAAAAGCAGAGGAACCAATATCTTTAACCTCTTTCTCCTAGCCACAAAATAGCTCTCTAAGTACAATCTTAAATATTGTACTTTTCTCACTACAGTTCTCCTTCAACTTCACATAATTATATCAAGGAAGTTCAAATGGAACCGGGGATGTACTTGTTTACAGATTTGTTTGCTCAAAGGAAATGGGTGAGATCCAACGATCACAAAATTTATAATGCACAATTTTCAAATTCCCACTTTAAACCATCTAGGTAGGTTGGGATTTTAATAACATCACAGAGATGGCAAAGAACATGGCCAGACCATGATAGCATTGAAACCCATGAAGGGTATGAGTTTATTTTGGCAGAAACTTGAGTATATTTGGATTTTGGTATTTCTTAAGAAGGCCTGTTATAAGCCTCTATCAAGTTGCATATGTGTTGTGGAAGAAAATAAGACTCCTCCACAAAATAAAGTATCAATAAAATCTTGTGAATTAGAATAAGAGTCATGAAGTGAATGTGAACAAGATCCTAAAACAAAGCTTTGTTGTTTTCTTTGTCTAAAATGTTAAAGATAAGCCACAATATCTTGCAATGTGTTAACAGAAACCTTCAGAGCTCGTCTCATATAGGAGTTGTTTAGTCAATGAGTCAGTTAAGATTAAGGCTGCCTTCAGTGTCTGTGTTTGCGTGGTGAATAAAGGAATCAGAGTTCTGGAGCTAACCAGAAAAAGAATTAATGCATTAAATTTCATTCTAGACTTATTTTTAAAGCATATGTGCATTGATCATCATGATGGTATAACTCTTACTCTATGAAATCTTTTCTGAAAAAAATTGTATGTTGTGTCACCCTGAACTTATGACAAATTCCTTAAACACTAAATTAAAAGTTCTTCTCATTACTGCAATGACTAGGAAACTACATGAGAAAATACACTCTACATATTGCCACTTCTCTGCTTTTTATAAAGAAATATTGGTAGATAGCCAACTTACATTTTTTTCTAACAAAAGTGAAATGAATTTCTCAGGTGTTCAGGTATTTACTCCTATTTTTGAAATGTGTTATAAAAATCAGCTTTTTTTTTTCTTTTGCAATCAAGACAGTAATGTTGATACATTTAAAAAAAAAGACAAAGTTTATCCATTGCTTGGTTTACATGACAGATGTATTCTAAATTTGCACAGCACATCTATGAAAGGAACTGGCAACAGAGACATCTCATGTGCTTTTATGTAGAAAGTCTGGATAAAGTATAATAATTTTTTAATTGATTTTATTTTTTGAAAACATCTTTTGCTGAGAATATATGCTTTCTTAATATACTGGAGATATTGTTGTAACAATAAATGCATGCTGGATTTATTTCTTTTTAATCTATGTTTTATCACTAATAATGATAAAAGGACTCGCCCCTAATAGATGAAAGATGAGACAAAGACCAAGTCAAAACAGAGAGAAAATAAAATGTTGGAATTTATCTTGTGCTAAACCACCACAGTTTCAACAAGTACTATAAACAGTGCTGGGGCCCTTGTGCATTAAAAAGTGCACATTTGTATGAGATACGGTATCATTTACTGTTGTACATTTTTTTAAAAAAATTCCAGAAACATTTAGATTTGGGTTATAGCTTGCAGAGGCCTACTTTTAAAACAATGATTATCCTTATTAATAAAATCAGTGGTAGACGTTTACTGTGCAGGTAGACATTTGAAAAGTATAAAGCTTATCTATATAATATTATGAAATAAAAAGAAAATATTTTTTCTCTTCCATTATGTAGTTTTGTTATATATAAACTATATAAGAATTCATGCTTGTAATGTTGAAAAGTTGAATAATTTTAATTTGCAATACCAAATAAAACCATTATTTTAGAAATAAAACAACCCTAAACTGGAGCTGGATCTCATGGTTGAGGTACAAGGCATGGACTCTGCAGAAGGAGAGAAATTTTGCCTGAGGTAGGTTGGTGGCTATTATTTTGCATGCATTTTTTGTTGGGGGGAGGTGGCTATAAGTATACAACTACTTATTTTGCCACTTACCACAATCAACAAAATATTCAGGCAACTACAACCTTCTAATAACTAGCTGGATGGTTAGAAATCACAGAAAGAACCATCTAATTTTACTACTATGCAAAAGAACAAAGTAGCACATAACAAAATATATGGATTTGTTAAAATACAAAGTCTGAATATTTCATGATAGTAGTGGTCTACAGATATTAGGTCATTACCTAAATTGTGTCACATGAGTAAACATCAGTGACGCTATTGAGTTGATACATATCTACTTTAAATTATTGTTCCACCTGCCAAGTTGCTGAGAATACTAGAGAATTAGAGCGTCACAGATAGAGAAGAGTAAGTTCTGTCAATACTCTGAAGTTTTCACTTTAACCATTTGTGTAAAACTTTTCCTCCACTCAACCATTCACCATCACTGCTATGGAGCTGTGAAATTGATTGATTAGATTTACAGCTCTTCCTTCGTTTCCCACCTTTTTGATGTCAGTGCTAATGGACTGTTGGATGCTTGGAAATGAACAGTCAAATCCCGGCAGCAGGAATATGAAGGCGAATTGAAGGCACAAAGTTAAGCCTGTTAAGTTATCTGTGTTTTTTTTTTAATTAATTGAGAATTTAATATAATAAGCCCTTGCTTAATTTGGGACAACCTCAATTTTTATCATCTGATGGTATGGCTCACATATCTGGCACACAAAAATTCATCAGCATAACAGAAGCAATTTTGTTGACACTTCAACTGTTTAAACACAACCCATTAGTCTTAGCATTTACCTGAAGAGGATGTGTTCCAGGGAAAAGTCTTTGATGGGTTCCAGAAATCTTCATTAAAGAACTGTCAACACACTTTCAGCTGGTGTCAAAGGAAGAATTCCTTTAAGCACTAACTACATTCTTTGGAGGAACTTGGTAGAAGATGCCAAGTCGACATTTGATTCCTATAGCTAGTAAAATAATGTAGAAAAATACTGCTTTCATTTTTCTTGATCAAATATCACTGGTTTTTGACAAAATAAAATGTAATCTTATCCAAAAGGGAAATAAAATGATATTAAGTGACATATTAGATACTAGAGTTTAATTTTAAATAAAAAGAGCTTCAATAACAGGGTACACTGAAAAAGAGTATTTAGAACAATACTCTGAAAGCCATCAAAGAGGTGTATGAAAGTAATTTGATCAGTCCAAGTAAGTTCTGCCAGTGTAGGCTGATGGACTTGCACATAGAATATTGGGCTTGGGGTTGCTAACAGCTGAGTGGCATAGAAACTCATGTTTATAATACATAAGAGCTAAAGAATGTTTAGCCCAAAACATTTAGAAATAACATCGATTTAATAATATTAGAATTCTATTCAGGATGCAAGGTTGGCCATATGATTATTAACAAAATAGAAGTGAGTCATATTTTTTCCTGGGCAACTTGTTTCCCAGAATTGTTCAGGGCCCTGAAATGAAGTTGAAATATTTATATATTCCTCTTTCCACATCAGGTATTTCTTTGGGGAGTAACTTCTTGTCTTGGCCTTTCCATTCTCCATTAAACTGACAGATTACTGCCTATCCTCACTGATGCCATAATCTTTGTGATCTAAATTATTCAGTTCTTTCATCTGGTACCAGTAGCTTCCATTGACGCTATCCCGGCCACTGTCATCTTCCTCATGGCTGTTCCCACCATCCGACAGGCAGCCCTGCCCCACTGCCTGGTCTGAATTTATAACCAATGGCTGCATTGTTATATACCAGTCTAGCTAACTATAAGTACTTCATTGTATTCTATTGTCAAAGCTGAGCTTTCAATAGACACTACTTCTTGAAAGTTAGTGTAATAAACACCTTCTTGTCCTGTTCTGTTTGTCTTCCTGTTCATGTTAATTTGCTACATGGTGGGCAGACTTTACTGCCTTCGTGACCACATGGGAGGATGAATATTAGAGATCTCACAAGCTTCTCAGTTACTGAATCCCTATAAGTGTGGTGGGGTTCAGAGTGGAAGACATATAATTGAATAGCAGCTTCCATCTAGCAAGGGTAGGAATGGGAAAAATACACAACTCAGAATGAGCCCTGGCCATTAAATAGGACTGGGCAGAGGTAGAAAGTCTCTAGATCACCTCATACAGCCAGGCCATGATGAATAATGGAAACATATCTGGGTTAAGCAAAACTTAACTCCTTGATAAATCAGTTTCAGGGGAAATAGTCAAGAAACAATGCTGGCAGCACCAAAGATACATCCAAGATAATTGCACTGAAAATGTTCTTGCCTAGTTGGAGAAAATCTTACTCTCTCATCATCCCCAAAGGTTTATATATAAAAGAGAATTGTCCTCTGGGGTTAGCTTGGTGTACAGAGGGCTCCATTGTCCGATGGATATTCTGGGTCATAATTATATATTCCATCCTGATTTAATAAAAAAAATATTCCCCAAATTACAAAGGACTTTATGGTCAGTGATCTAGTCAGGTTCTGAATTAAGAGTGTGAGATCATTTGCTGGTAATTTTTCCCATGCTTTTTCTAGAGTACTCAAGTAACTGTTTAATTATTGTCTTATTCCCATGAATATGATAACATCAGGAAAAATGAGGTACAGCTTGTTTAGTAATCTTGACTGGCTAACCTTAAATACATAGTAGTAAATGTCTACTATACTACATTTACACCCATCAAGTTGACATTTACATGGAGAACAAAGTATGCTCTCCTTCCTCTGGGGCTTACGATGGGACAAAAACATTACAGGGCCTCCAGTTTTCACATGGGCATAATAATGATTATTCCTATACAGATTTCTTCCTATTGCTTTACCCAATTTTGTTATTTTAGACAAATAGGCTTTGCATTAATTTTAAATAAAATTATCTTTAAAATATATTTTAATAACGTAAAAGGATCCCTTTCTGTCACTGCGATACAGCAATATACAGGTGTTCCCGGCTCACAGCTTGTTTTGGGAATTCTTGAAAGTAGCAGTGACTTCAAGCAACATTAATATCAGAAATATGCCCTCTGAGTTCTCTTAAATGAAGTAGGAAGGATCAACATATTCTACATGTCATGAGTAATTTTAAAACAGCAAGATCAAGAATAACTACTACCTACTGTCTGGAATAGGGGAAGATTACTGATTAGACACTTTACCACATACCCACCCATTAACTGAAATATTGTATTGGTTTTCCCAACACTACTTCATAGCTGGAAGTAAAGTAGTAATTTATTACACCTCATTGAGTATAAAGAACACCACATGATTTTTTAAAGTCTATTTTTAAAGTGTATACTCTTACTTCTATCAAGCAATGTTGTAGCTAAATATTAAGAAAGCAGCTTGTACATTGGATATTTTCTTTCCAATCAGATTCACATTTTCAAAGGTTAACAGCTTTGTTAAATTTACCATCCCAAAGAAGTCCTTACAAAGTCTGGAGAATTGCTCGGAGCTCAGAATTCTTAGTTATGAGAATAAAAATCTCTGTAGAACAGAAATTGAATGTCAAAAGTTCCTTTCCAACATGACTGAAAATGATGGATTTATATGGAAATAATTAAGACACTTTGAACTCAATATTATGTAATTTTGAGAGATTTGTTCTAGCACAATCTACTTTGATACAGAAATTTAAGTGTAAAAATTTAACTAATTTCTTACGCTCTCAAAATTACAAATTCACAGGTCATCAAACTCAATTTCTCTCTTGATTCAAAAAGGCCTGCTGCCTTTGTAAAAGAGAGGCATTTAACCTCTTTTTGGCTACAGCTAGAGCTTTCTGCTTCGGATTTAAAGTTGCTCACACTGCTTCCAAACCACCCTCTCTCCTCCTGCTCCTGGGAGGAACATGGCACTGGTATTTTCTCTTCCATATGACAACCACTTACATATTTAAGGCAATTCTCTTATTGTTCATAAAGTTATCTTATATAGCCCATAAATTATAGAGCTTCTTTATCACTGTGCTGGGGACCCATACTAGTTGGTCAGTGTCTTTCTTTACATGTTCTATTTCAAATTGTTAAACACCACCAGTTTTTCAAAAAAAAAAAAACACCACCAGTTTTTCAAATGAACTATTATGAAAGCAAGTATTCATTATGTTTTATTTGGGAAGTTATTTGAATGTGAACACTTATAACTGTTAAATTTAATTGTCATTTCCTACCTTATCCACAATTTTTGGCGAGCTGAATCGGGATCATGTGATCACATGTGACCACATTGACTGGACCGAGTTGGTTCCACACCTACATACTCAAGGGCAGTGCATTCATTGACTATTCAGGGACATATCTCTTTGGTGACCTGTATCAAAAAGATGAGAAGAGCTGATTAGGCCAGTTATCTCAGGAATTAAAACAAAAAATGTATATCTCAGAGTGGCAACATACAAAATTATTTTAGGTGATATATATATGATTGAAACAAAAGATGTTGAACATGTTTGCTTGTCTATGTATTAGTAAATACTAATATATCAAACCCAATATTGTATAGAGAGTGATCATTTGAAGCAGGTTAAGAAAAAAAATAATGAATTTAAAGTCAGATAAAAGAAAATTACTAAGTAAATAAAGAACTCTAATTTTAAAAAATGACTAGAAGATGTTTTGGAGCCAATTCCCTTAAGAGTAGTTTTTACTATGAATATATGTAACCACCATTCCTTAAAATGCACACATTCAAATGTTATACTTATGTGTTCCCTATGCGCTTTAAGTCACAGATAAATTGGGAAGTGTGATCTATATAAAGAAAAAGTACCAATTATTGGTGCATATTTCCCATCAAATAAAATCCCACTGTTCACAGATCAGCTGTGACAAAGCCTCCCTCATCTATTAAGGCAGACTTCTTAATTTCACCTCTGTGTTCCCATAGCTGTTTGTTTTCATTTCCCCTTTTCGAAATTATGTCTATTTTGTTGACTTTTCAGGAGTACTGAACATATGTACATAGTATCTGAGGTGCAGTGCTATTAATTTTTAATTACACAAAAGATTGTAGTTGAAACTCTCTTATCACTGTACAGTTGATTTCTTCATACAAAAAAGACAGGTAAGTGTGAAAATAGAACTATCAAAAGACCTGGAAAGGTGATCTTTCTATGGCAAAGAAATAAAGTAAAAAAGAGAGAAGGCTTAGGGCAAGGCAGACATAGATTTGAAGTACTGCTCTTGCACATAACAGCTAAGTGAACTGAAGCAAATCATTTGTCATTTCTGAGTCTCAAAGTTCTTATCTATAAAATAAGGGCCTGCATGTAAAGTGCCAGGGACAAAGTAAATCCATCCAGTAACTATCATCAACAACACTGTTGTTTTATTCTTATTTCTTAATTCAAAAAAAAAAAAAATTGATGCCAGATTTTGAAAACAAATTTTTATGACTCATAAAAAGCATCATTTTATTTACCAGTATTTTTTCTTAAGTAAAGAATCAAACAGACAATAACACAGGATCAGTAAAATTTACTTTATATTGAAGCTTATGAATGGTTCAAAAATTACAAATAACTAAAGAGAATACAACTTAGTCATTTATTTTATAGTTTCACAATTTACAAATAATTACAATTTGGATTCTTGTCAGTTTATGGATACTGGAGTTCTGTTATTTTTATCTAAATAATATTTTTTTAATCAGAAAAAGACCACTCTTTTTAAAAACAGCCAATACCCTGGATAAAAATTATTTCAATTAAAATGAGTTTAGTTAATTAGAACTTCTGTAATTCTGACTGATAAGAATTCATAGTTACAAAGTCTTCATATGAGACTGTAAGTTGCAAAACACTTATAGTAATCTCCCTGATTATCATAAAAAATTGGACAAGTTTTTGTTTTTACCAAATTAAATCCAAATCTCCTCAGGGCATTTAGTCTTAAGATATCTGAATGGAAATTGGTTAACTTTTTACTTTAATAATTTTCACCTGCAGTGTTTACCTATATGCAATTTCAGAAATTTAAAGTCAATGAAATCATTTATATTCAAATGCATTTAGAACATGAAAATATGCAGTAATGAAAGTTTAATTTGTGTTCCTTGTAGGCTAATGTATACGGAAGATTAGATAAGAGAATGATGGAGAATAAAATATGATGTTTTTCTTAATATACAAGCAGAAATAGAATTTTTTATGTTTCCTTCTCATTAGATATTGTCACTGTGGTAGACAAGCTAAGTTTAAAGTGTGTCCCTCTGCAGAGTAGGGGTGAGGAATGAATGAGCAATTTCAGGGGCACGTAATGTAATTAGGAAAATCCTTGGTGAATTGTTGTCATCAGGAAAAACATTAAAAACCCAGTCACAGCTCTTTTAAAAAATCTAATTCCATTAAATAGAAAACTTGAGAAGATCAGTGAACTTAGTCACAAAGGTAAAATAAGGAGATTGAAGTTGTCTAAAGAGGTCAATATTTTACAGCCCTCTGTGCTCAGCTATCTATGATTTGCTGTAGGAACAGCAACCCTGGTGGCAGAGAATGGAGAGGAAGATACTCTGAATATATTGTTCCTTCTTGTGAGTCACTTAAGAAAAACTGGTAGTTGCACAACCAGAAGCCATGCTTGCGGATGGGTATTACTTAAGCAATGCAGGTGGCTTACCTGGCTGCTGAATATAAAGACCCCAACCAAATGAAGATAAACAGTTAAGCCAAGTTAGACTACCCACCTCCTCTGCTTAAAATCCTTCAATGGTTTCCTGTTTCACTCAAAACAAAGGACCAAGTCCTTCCAAGGATCTACAAGGTCACAATCAGGCACCATTGCCTCTAACTTCATCCTCTTCTATTTCAACCCTGCTCACTGGTTCTGTTCAAGCCACACTGGCTTTATTCTGAAAACCCACCAGACAAGCTCATGCATTAGGACCTTTGCATGCATTCACACTCTTGCCTGGGATGCTCTTTTCCCAGATAGCCATGTGGCCTCCTTCCTCCTCTCCGGTTTCTGCTCAGAGATAGTAAGTCAGCTGGGCCTTCCTTTACCACCTCACTAAACAGCCCATTGCCCTCTTTCCATCTTCACTTTCCTCCATGACACATCTCTTCTAACATACTATATATTTTACATTTTTAATTTGTCTATTAATTATCTTCCCCCACCTGAAGTAAAGCTCTTTTATGGGAGGAATGCCTACAAGAGAACCTGAACAAAATGCTCACCAAATATGTGTTTAATAAATAGATAGAATGAATGATTGGAAGTATTAATATTATGCATTAATCTATCCATTAATCATAACTCATATTACAAGAAACACAGAGAGTGTTAGTTTTATAAAAGTTTCAGAGATGAATCAGACATGGACTCTTTTTCAAAATGCCTATTGTCCAGTAGAAGAAACTACTCATCTTTATAAATAATATTAACATAATACACAGAATGCTGAGTACTTGAAGACTGATGACATCATAAGAGAGAAAAACAAATATTGCATTCAGCTAAACAAGTCAGAGAAGTGTAGTGGAAGAGATCACATTTGAATTGATTTTAAAGGATGAGAGGATTTAGATACATCTGTGTAAATGAGTAGGGAATGGTCAAGAAGGGAAATACAGTGTAAACCAAGGCTCAAATCTGTGAGGTCACTAAGCACAAGTACAATTAAACTCTTTCATTTAGCTGCAGCATTGCCATATAAAGATGAATACAAGAAAAGATCAGAAAGATAGAGCCAAATTATGAACATTCCCATAAAAGATGCATCATTTTAATTATATTTATTGCTACTTGAATATAATTGCTTTGATCCCTGAGTGGACCTTGGACTTTGTTTCCCATGCTTTGTCTTAATTACTATTAGTTTCCCTTTCTTCTGGGAAACACTTTGGCGATCAGTAAAAAGTGCAATATTTCCTGGGGTCTTTGGGGAACCTATGGACTCCCCCTTCTCCTACCTCTTCTCATTCTTTTTTAGATAACTTGTTTGCCTGGTGAATCTAGTGCCAAGCTACATCCCTCAAGGCTCAAAATTTTACGTGCTGTTGGGGCTTTCTGAGACACGTGAAAGTTGTTACACTAGAGAAAGCTTCAGGAGGGAACAGCTAACTAGAAATAAAAAATTAGATCCAAACTAAGAAATGTATGGCTGACTCTGTCAACTTAGGGTCATTCAGTCAGTGTTTTAAAATGTTTTTGGTCTCCTTTACTTTTCTCTATAAAGAGTAAATTATTCATTAAGTATTAAAAATTATTAGTAGTATCATTTATTATAGTTTATCACTTAAAATTATGTATTTAATTAAAATTTTCTTTTTGTTCTTTTATTTTTTAATTATATTTTATTGTCTATGCTATTACAGTTGTCCCAATTTTTTCCTCTTTTTCCCTCTTGCACCTGCTCCCCCCCAGGCAATCCCCACACCTACATCCATGTCCATAGGCCATGCGTACATGTTCTTTGGCTACTCTATTCCCTATGCTATATCTTACATCCCCATAGCTATTCTGTAACTACCAATTTGTACTTCTTAATCCCTTCACCACCTTTTCCACCCATCCCCCTGAATCCCTTCCCATGTGGCAGCCATCAATATGTTCTCTGTCTGTATGATTCTGTTTTGGTTCTGCTGCTTCTTTTATTTTGTTTTCTTAGATTCATTTTTTGATAGGTATATATTTATTGCCATTTTATTTTTCATATTTTTGATCTTCTTAAAAAAGATCCTTTAACATTTCATATGACATTGGTTTGGTGGTGGTGAACTTTAACTTTTTCTTGTCTGGGAAGCTCTTTATCTGTCCTTCAATTCTAAATGATAGCTTTGCTGAGTAGAGTAATCTTGTTTGTAGGCCCCTGCCGTTCATCACTTTGAATTTTTCTTGCCAGTCCCTTCCAGCCTGCAAAGTTTCTTTTGAGAAATCAGCTTATGGGAACTCCCCTGTAGTTAACTGCTTTTCTCTTACTGCTTTTAAGATTCTCTCTTTGTATTTAATCTTTGGCATTTTAATTATGATGTGTCTCAGTGCAGGGCCTCTCTGTTCATCTCCTTTGAGATTCTATGTGCTGCCTGAATTTGTATGTCTATTTCCTTCACCAAGTTAGGGGATTTTTCTGTCATTATTTTTTCAAGTATGTTTCCAATTTCTTGCTCTCTCTCTTCTCTGTCTGGCACCCCCATGATGTGAATGTCCGTATGCTTGAAGTTGTTCCAGAGACTCCTTACACTCTCCTCATTTTTTTGGATTCTTTTTTCTTCTTGCTGTTCTGATTGGTTTGTTTTTGCTTCTGTATATTCCAAGTTGCTGATTATTCTCAGCTTCATCCGTTTTACAGTTGACTCCCTGTAAATTGTTCTTTATTTCAATTAGTGAACTCTTCGTTTCTGACTGGATCTTTTTTATGTTGTTGAGGTCTTCACTAAGTTCATTGAGCATCCTTACAACCAGTGTTTTGAACCTGGCATCTAGTACCTTGCTGGTCTCCATTTTGTTTAGTTCTTTTGTTTATGTTTTGGCCCCTTACCTTTTTTTAAATTTTTCTAATTAGAGCTAAATGTGAATGCAACTTTAAAGTTGTTCACTCTCCCTCATGGGTCTTCATTTTTATTTTTCTTGTATTTCATTTAATTATTTTAAAATCTGGTTTTCTGTAAGCTTTTTGTTCTTGCTTCGAATCCCTTTTAAAACCTTTAATGTGTTTCAGTCTTACTATGAAACTTTACATTTGTTTTCCCCTCCCTCATTTTTTTACATATGTAACTTTAAACTTTTGAACCCTACATATATTTCATTTCTATAATAATCTTATTTTTGCTATTCTCTTTTTCTTCATTTACCTTTTAATGATCCTTTAAAATGTTTTGATACAGGTTAGCAAGAAGTTCAAATACAAAGATAGAAACCTTAATAAAGTCTAAAATTATGTGTAAATATGGTAAGAGGTTTTCCCAACTTTCCCCATACCACATTCACACCCTATCCCTTACCCCTCTACCCATGATGTTATAACACCTAAGCCAGTCAGGAGGGGGTAGTGTAAACCAAGAAATTAACCTGGAAATAATCAGGGGCCTCATGAGTTAATTCTCCCAAGTATTATAAGCAACTCCCATATCCCACACAAACATTCAGAAAGAATGATTCATTTTCTTGGGCTAATTGCATGCTCATACCATCCTAGTCCATCCTTACATGAGGAAATTTCTATTTCATGGTGTCTGATGCAGATAGCCACAGCACATGTCGAAATTATGCCATAAGATAGGAGGGGTTATAACAAGTAAAGTCATATCAGAGAAAAGACCTTTAGTTGTCTTACTCACATGATGGTTCCAATGACGTTGCAGCTCCCAAAAGAAATCAAAGGAAGGGGGGAGTCCTCATCTACATCATTGACAAGAATTTCAAACTAGCCTGGTTTTACTATGTTCTCCTCCTCTCTTTGTCCTCACTGTTAGAATCTAGAAAAAAATCCCCTTTAAATTAAAAAATAAATTATATTGTTATCATGTGTGTCTATTTCTATGCGTGTTCTTTGCCTTTACCTGCACAGGTGCTACTGTGTAACTCAGACAAGAGGTTATAATGTGAGGATAGTTGACCAACTCAATGAGCCTCAGGCCCAGATAAGGCAACCTGCCTCCAAGACCATTCTGGGGTTCTTAAGAGAATAGAGGAAATTATTCCAGACAGACTTAATTCCTTAAATATTACATCATAAAATTTAGATGAAAGTTACCCTGAACATGTTTTTGACTTCATTTTATTTTGACTTGCTGGATTTCCCTAGCCTCTTTTCCCTAGTTGGGAGGCTTGAGTGGAGTTTCCCAAAATTATTGCTCTTTCCCCTCAATTTCAAGATGTGCGACCTCTCTTTTCAGTTTATCTGGCTGAAAATTTAATCTACTTGACACCATCACTCACTGTCTTATCCTTGTTCTTCCTTTATTTTCTTGACAAGTAAGTCTCACTGCACCACAAGCAAATTGGACCAGAAGGACTTCACATACTCAAAAGACCTGCGTAGAAGTGCCCCAATTTCATCTGAAACTAGGCAGTCCACAATAAGAGAACAATTCTTTGTGACAGTTGAAAAGCTATTTAATGGGATTTAAATAGCAGTTCTAGAGATCTGGTAGACCTCAATGTTTTGACTCACAAGGACTAAGACTCCACTGCTGGAACATTGCAGAATTCATACTTAAAAGTAAGGTCACTTATATTTTAATATACCTAAAGGGCTTTGTATTTATTTATTTATTTTCTTTTTCTTTTTATCACTGTAAACCTCAAAAGAAACTCTCTTTGAATAGCTTTAGGACAATTGAGAGGGATTGCACATAGCTCCCAAGGCCTCTAAAATTTAAGGTCAAACAATAGGAAGGTGTATCAGAAATTCATACAGACCAAACCCTAAATCTTCTAAAAGATAAAGGTATTTTTCTCCCAAAATATCTATGATACAAGAATTCACATATCAATTCAAAGGGTAGCTTTTGGGAAAGGAAAGGAAATGAAAAGAAAGGAAAGGAAGAGAAGGGGAGGGAAGGGGAGGGGAGAGGAGGGGAGGGGAGGGGAGGGGAGGGAAGGGAAGGGAAGGGAAGGGAAGGGAAGGGAAGGGAAGGGAAGGGAAGGAGAAGAGGGGAGGGGAGGGGAGGAGAGGAGAGAGGAGAGGACAGAGGAGGGGAGGGGAGGGGAGGGGAGGGTTGGGTTCAAACTTTTCTGAGTGTATTTTAATATAGAAGATTTTGTTTTTCCTTTAAAAATATTTTCCTCATTTTAATTTTTTTCATTATAGTTTGCACAAAAAGTATATGAAATTATCAGGTACGAATGTGATATTTAATGCATACTTCTCCTTTGTCTTTTTGTTGTTGTTGTTTTAAATATGTTTATTGATTTTAGAGAGAGAAAGGGAGAGAAGGAGAGAGAGAGAAACATCAGTGTGAGAGAGAAACATCAATTGGCTGACTCCCGTATGCACCCTAACCATGTATTGAAGCGGCAGCCTAGGTATGTGCCCTGACTGGGAATCGAATCCCCAACCTTTTAGTGTATGGGAAAATGCTCCAACCAACTGAGCCACAGTGGCCAGGGATTCTTTGTTTTTATTTTGTTATTTTCATGTCTGTTTTATTCCTCCTTATTTTTATTCTATTTATTTTCTCTCTTCTCTACCTTCATCCTTCCAAACCCCAGTCTCCTCTTTCAGAAAGCATGTGTCTTCATTCTTGTGACGGAAATAAGAGGAATACCTCTCACCTAAAGATATTGTTTTAAAATATGATTTGTAACATCCATTCCCTACATATTGCGCCTCAAAATTCTCTCCTTAGCCCATGAAGGGGACGAAGTGGTTAGATCACAGTGTCACCAACAAATAGAATATTAGTGTCAGGCTTTAACGAGATTCACCAGCTCCTGACTCTCTTCTACCCTGACTGCTTCCCAGTGTGTCTCAGGCAGTGCAGCCCTGCTTTGAAGACTCACTCAGTTCCACCCCCAGGTCTCTCTGAAGATCACTCTGAAGCCCAATATGGGCCTGTGCCAAGGAGGAGGTTATTTTATGAAAATCAGCCAGGTTTCTTTTATTTCTTTTTATCACTTGACTCTTGGTTAAGCCTCCGGTGAGAAATTTTTGTGGTTACAATCCAGTATCTATAGCTCAAGGAGGACAATTGCACTCTTTAATTAGAAGCTTCACTTCAGTTTCGATTGGAAATTTAACACTTGAGAAAGTGTCTCAAAGTCAGAAGCAGGAAATTAGGATACGGGGAATCTTTGTCATTCACATACTCTCTCCCAACATATGGCAGTATCTGTAGATGCCAACTCCAGTCACTTTTAATTAAAAAAAAATTAGATGGTAGATATACAAAAATATGCAGGCTTTTCTCTAAGCTCTTTTACATTATTCAACCTGTCCATATGTCCACCACAGAAAAAAAATAGAAGGAAAAAAAATGGGTGGGCAAAAAGCCCAGAGATTGGAGAGTTCTATTTTCCTTGATTTAACATTATTTTAAACTCAGCATAAGCAGATTTGCATCAACTTTGCAACCTGATAGAACCAAGGTGATTTCATCTCACTACACTAAAGTCAACATGTATAAATTTAAAACACATTAATTTTCAATCTGTGATAATTTGCATACTGCTGGGATTTTTTTTCCCTTTCATTGTCTGTTAAAACAATACACACACACCAAAAAAAAACCAAACCCATCATATAAGGTGTTTATATCACGGTTATTTATAACTGGTTATATATTCATTTTTGGTATATTTTTAAGCAACTGATATGTTGTTATAAATCTTTTAAAATATATCAATTAAAGTGAAACTTCATAACCAGCAAGTATTTCCTGGTATAGTTTACATCAATTGTACTAGAAAATTAACATACAGTACTTCTAATAAAATATTCTTTGAACTGAATAAAATTCACTAACTTATTCTAGTCTTCCTCCCAATTAGTCTTCACAGTTTTACCTGAAAATCATGAGGCTTTGAGATACTTTTACTTGATGTCTTCCAAAAATTTTGGAAAATTGTTATCTTTGCAAATATTTCTTCTGTTTTAGGTCTACTTTCTTCTCTTCTTGGACTAAGTAAATATATATTAAACCTCCTCACTGTATCCTCTGTGTCTCTTCCCCTGTATTTTGTACTTTCCATGTTTTGTTTCTTCAATGTTGATCTTGATGGTTTCTTTTGACACATTTTCTGATTCATGAATTCTGTGTCTGATCTGTCTTTGAATCATCTTCTGTGCACTTCATTTTGGTTGGTGTATTTTTCAGTTTTAGAATTTCTGGTCAATTAATTTCTTTAAAATCACAATATCATGTTAATAGTTTCCAAACCTTTGATAGTATTTTAAAATTCAGCTTTCATTTCCAGTAGTATAGTGACCATATATTTTCTCCAATTTAAGCATAACATTCTCACTATATGACATACCTATGGGTCTTTGTCTGTTACCCGTTGTTTATACTGATTCTCTTTCATATTGCTTTATCTCCCCATGTCTCTTGTTATCTTTTTTCCCAGAAATAGCATTTGTAAACTTCAGTAGAAATGATTTGAGGCTTAAGGTAATATTATTATCTCCCATGAGGATTCTCACCTGCCTTACAGGTGCCTGGAAGTCCTGGTATGCCAGGGTCACCTTCATTCGATTTCTGTGGGCCAGCTGAACTACTTGAATTGGGCTGCAATCTGTTCCAAAACTGCTTAACTTCTGGCTCCATCTTCCTCTTAGATTTGGTTCTCAAATTTAACTCAAGGCAAGTTCATCCAGGGAGAATCAGCTTTGGCAAGCTCTGGACTTCAGTTTTTGTCCTTGAAGTTCTGAAACTGTCAAAGACCTACTGAGCTCCTACTCTAGATTAGCAAAAGCTTTTGGGACAAAGAAGTTCCAAATTCCGGGCTCATTTCTTTAAATTCTTTCTTCTGTTACATCTTGGTCCAGATATTCCTCATTATCTTGTTCACTATTTCAGGCTTAAAAATTTTTTTAGTTCATCTATAGTTTCAAATTATAATTGGCAAGAGGGTTGGTTCAAATTTTTCAGTATGACATCACCATAAATGAAAGTGTTTTTCTAGTTACTCTTAATTTGGGAGGTTTTAGAACATACCAAATGTCTATAATGCTATTCATATGCAACCATGTTATTATTTTCATGAGGAATAAAGGCAAAGTAGATCTAACTGGAAATTTTTCCATCAATCCCATATATCTCCCATCCATTCTAATAGGCAAATGACCTACTAGTTCTGCATAATGATTTCCCTAATTTCAAAAAGGATTTATAGAATATTTTATCTTCAGGAGAAAGAATAAGTAAAAAATACAGTAAAACTGCCAGCTTATGCATTAGGAACAGAAGTGGACCACCCGGAGAAATTTAAGAAGAAAACCTTTTGAAAATTGAGGGCAAGAGCAATGTCATAATATCATAATAAAACCTATATACTAAAGTAAACTATAGTTAAGATGTTTGTGGATATGACAAAACTGCTAAGATCAAGTCCAGATGTCATGCCCAGATTCTGAAATTGAGATTTCAATTGCTTGAGAACAATGACCTCTATACAAAATAAATGAATTTCCCATTCACTAAATAGTTCAGTTAAATCCCTTGACAATTATAGACCTGCATTATCATTGTAAGTTTTAGATTTAACCATCAATAGCTTTTCATACAGATTAGGTGGTGAATGTGATGGAATGGGGGTGCATAGGACAGTGTTTAAAACCTGCTGAACTAATCTATTGTACCCCTGTTCACTCATTTATTATTATTTTCAGTCTTTTGTCTTCCCATGTGATGCATGTTCTTCATAAGCTCCATTTACAGTCATATGTTTGCCAATTTTATTTCCATTCACAGTATCCTCTTTGACAATCCTATGAACATTTTATTCATATGTACTTCAATACATAATTACTCAAAAAGTAGCTTCCCTGTGATTTTTCAGATCCTGTGGTGAAGAGACAAGAGACAGATGGAGGAGAAAGACACATTCTCTCTTCTGTCACCTGCTGTGTCATCTTGTGTAGTTCTTTAGCCTCAGATTCTCTTTATCCATGACAGGGGAATGAGAATTCCGACCCCATAAGGTTTTTGTGGTTCAGTAATGTAAGCATTAAATGGTGTAATAAATAGAAATATTTAACCAAAGTACTTGGGGCATGTAAGTCCCCAACTGGTAATTATTGTTATTTATTGTTGACATTTTATTACCATTATTATCTATCTTCTCATCTTCCCACTAGAAGGAAAGCTCATCAAGGACAGAGATTTTCTATTTCATTCTCTGATGCATTCCTAGTGCCTAAAACAATGACAGGCACATAACAGATAATAAAGAGTTGTTGAATAAATGAATAACTTAATTGGTGAATCATTTTTATTTATTTTAGTTTTATTTATATACTGTGTTACAAGTTTTACTACACCCTCCATAATAGGGTATTATAACATTTTTGCTAATACAAAAGTCATAAATTCATAACTTATTAATGTTTTGATTAATGGCAAGGTTAAACTCTTTTAAAAACTCTTTCTTGAAGGATTAACATATATATAAAAACAGGTAAAAATGAGTAAGTTAAGAAATATGACTACATTCTAGGCAGGAGAAATATCTTACACATGAAATAAAATAATTATAAAATATTTCTCATCTTCTCTTTAGAGTGAAATTTTCTGGCATTCACTCTGCCTTTCTCAATTTCTGGTGGTAACCTTGACTCATATCTCATGGAGAACACAGAAGAAATCCATGTTCTTTCCGTTGCTTTTCCCTCCTTTCTGCATTTATACCTACACTTCTCACCTTGATGTCTGCAGTGAAAACAGATGAAATATCTCTGGCTCAATCAAAAATCAATACTTCCATATGTGTTCTAGATTCCAATCCCTCTTCCCTAACAAAGTCTTCTTTTATGGAATTATACCTCTTTCCTTAATCATGGGTTTCTTTCCCTCAACTAGATCATTTTCACCAACACATTAAAATGTATCACAGGGTTAAAATATTAACATAATTAATAAACTTTTGGTTTTTACCTTTCTTAATATACGATTTTCTTGCTAGTTGGTCTGATGAAATCTTTAGCTTGAAGGATAAAAGGAGGAGTTACATTTCTTTACTTCCCATTTTTGTAAACTCAGAAAGAGCATATAGAATTAAAATTTAAGTAAAGGACCGCAGGACAGAAAGACAAAGGATGTGAACTAAACCTTGCTTTTTTTTTTTGCTTCCAGAGAGGAGATGGATGCCAGATATGAGTGCCTGAATATTCTTCTCTGTGGATTTGGTGGAGTGTTAGAATATATTTGCATTTCATAAGTGAGGTTACCACCAACAGCAGTGAGTGGTCTGATATAAGATTCAGAAAAAAAAAAAAAAAAAGACTAATTTTTTGACTGGCTAGGTCTCAGGACCAAACTAAGATGTAATTTTATAAACTTGAGGGTGTAATGTGGCCAGCAAGAGGGTGACCTTGACATTTAAATATCTGGATATGCCCTCAGTGTGTGGTGCACATATACTATGTTGGTTCCTTGTCTACTAAAATGACTTTGTAGCATTGGCTGTTCTCTAGCATTGGACCAGCAGGCAGGATACAAGGCATGACAGAGACTCAGGGAGAGAGTGAAGGCTAAGAGAGACAATGAGAATCCTGGGCCTTTGAATAAACAGAGAACCAGTGAGAATGAGCCTACCATGAGTTGGAGCAGCCACAGGCTTCAACATTGACTACTTGGAATAAAAGATATCAACTAGAAGAAAAGAGGCGATCATGCAAGATCTGAATCCTCCTCTCCACTACAGGGATATAAAAGCAACACAGCCCTCACACACACAGGAGAGAGAAGCCCATATTAGAGCAAAGCTGAGGGAGGTAACTTGAAAACCTGGTGAATTTTTCCCTATGAATCTTTCTGAGGTTAATCTAAGTCATCAGATTGGATTAAACTTTAACCTGGAAGAACACTGATTTTTTTTTTTTTCCTCCTTTAGCCAGTAGATGATGGTTAACGAGAAGGCAGAGGCTAAAAAGTAGCCATAGGGGAAACTAAATTACATATTTTCCACACATTAAAATTAGAGTTATATTGCATGATTCTGTCTTTTTGTTGTTTACCTATCTTTAAATAAAAAGAGCTTTCTTGACCCCAATTATCTCATCAGCTAAAACCCCCATTTCTTTCATCACCAAATCTGTTAAACTAATTTTCTTCCAACTAACACCATTTTTTTTAATTTTTATTTTCTGTTCAAATACATTTGTCTCCACCTTCCCGCCACCACTCTCCCTTGCCCCTCTTCCTCAGTCCTTGCCCACTTTGGCTTTGTGCATGGCAGCTAACACCATTTTGTTCTGCTTTCTTCACCTCCACCCTGAATGCTCATCCCTCCTTATCACATCACTAAAATCTGCTTGTCAAGATCACCAATGAGCTACAAGTTGTGAAGACCAAGGGGCATTCTCTGCCCTGACTTTACCCATCTCTCAGCACCCTTTGGCACAGCCGACCACTTCTTCTCTTTAAAATACCTTCTTACTCTGGATTTCAGTATTCATGGATCTCTTCTGCCTCATTGGGTGCTACTTTTACACACTTTTACTCCGTATTTTACCCAGATATCATTTCCACGCTCTTTCTGTGTGACTTTCTCTAAGTCCGTGACATTTGTAACATACCCAACAATGACTCCCATCTTTTCTCGGGAGCTCTACTGCTATTGATCCAATAGTCAAACCAACATCCCATTTGAATATCTATTCACCATTTTGAAATTTATTAAGCATCTTGATACCTACACTCCCCAATCCTTTCCATCAATCATTTTAGGAAACAACACTACAATCTAAACAATTGTTTTAAAAACCTAAAGTACACACTATGTTTGGCTTTGCTTTTTTCCTCATAACCATAACCAATCCATCAGCAAATTCATTGACTCTGGTTTTCCAAATCCATAAGCTTATTACCATCTCCAGAAGCACTATTCTCTTCCAGTCATCATTACTTCTCAGCGAGATTAACCCATTACGTACTAAACAGGTCTTTCTTTGCATCCCATTTATCCCTTATATCTGACAGAAACAGTAACTTTGTGAAATGTTCTTTTAAAAATTACTTATTTATAGAAAACTAATACAGCTACAGGATTTTTTTTTGTATTGAACAAATAAAATATGTATTGTAGAAGGCAGTTTAATTATCTTGCTCTCATGTAGGAAGCCTACGATGGAGTAACCATATGAAGTTTAACCAGTATGTGAGGTTTGCATTTCCATAAAAGTAAATACCTATGTATAAAATCAGATTTATAAATGGATTATTTTTTTAAGTATAAGAAAACTGAGGAAAATTTTAAAAGGTATTTCCTGGAAGAGATACACAGTTTGAGAGAGAGAGACACATAGCAGAATAAGAAAAAAGATGACAAAGCATGCCATAAGTACGGTGAATGTTCAACAACTATTTGTTGTTGTTTATGATGAAAAGGCTTTCCAATGGGATCAATGCAATGCCTAGTACTGGCATTTTTTCTCATTTTTCCACAGTTGACAGAAATAAAGGAGACATCGAAAGAAAAGTTTGCATGGATTCTATTGAGCTGAAGAGGGTAGGATGGACATGTCTTTAGAAAAATGACAACAGCCCTGGTCATCCATCTCACAAATGTGTACCATTAATCCAATGGAGACAGTGAGAAAGAGCATGAATCATACCAAATCTGAGGAAAAATAGAAAGAGTGCTGGGCTGGGAGTTACAGAATATGAGTACTAGATACAAATCTCTTATTAATGGACAGTGTGACCTTGAGCAAGTCTTTGAGCCTCTAGCTGCTTATAAGGTAACTTCTTGACCAATTTCAAGGTCCTTCTAGTTTGTATCTTGTAGAATTTCTAATTCTAATCTCACTCTTGGAAAACCAACAGACGTGCTGATTGTGGTAGATTACTAGAATTATCTTCACATACAAAGAAGACACATGGCTTTAGGTATATGTGGGGGAGCTATCTAACGGTAATATGCCCTCACAGAGCACTCTGAATTACTGACTGATTACTTCTCATGTTCCCAGTTAGTTACATGAATGTATGTTTTTAAAACTGACCATGGGTCCTTCGTTTGAGGACAAAGAGAAATCAATTCTTACATTGCAGAGAAGTCTGAACTAAGATATTGGAAAAAATTTTATGAGTCATGAAGTGTCTTAGGTTTGTGTGTTATATATGAAATCCCAGAGCATAGACTTGTCAAATCATATTTATTTAAAGAAATGGCTATCAGAATAAAGATTGGCAATTAAAAAATACATGAGGTTAGATTATATTTGCTATAGTTTAAAATAAGTTTTTAAAAATACAAGAGATGAACTATATTCAGTTATAGGAACAAATAACTTGGGCAGTGCACTTGGCCCACAATTAAGCCTAGGTTAAACCAAGGCTTACAGCTCCTGTGGGAAGGTGGAGTTCCCTGAACAATGGAAATCTTTCATGAGACACTTTGGAAGAAAGTCCTAGGATCTAAAGGAGTGTCCCAGTTAAAGAAACACTGCAGTAGTAGGCACATCACAGATAGAGTGGAGTCATCTGGCAGAAGTAACTACCCTCATCATAGCACTAGGATAACCTGGTAAATAACTTAAAGAATAACCTGGTAAATAACAAAAAACTTAAGGAAGTTAATCATTGACTTAGTGTCTCTTATATTCTGGGTCCTATGTTAGGTGCTTTACATTTCTTGTTTCATTTTGTCATGACAGATCTAGGAGTTATCTAAAATTATTCCCATTTTGCAGCTGAAGAAACGAAAGCTTAGAAAGATGAGGTAGTTTTCAATGGTGATAAAGGTGGTATGAACAGAGACTAAAACTCGGCCCATCCAAATCCAAAATTGATGCTGTTTCAGTTACTTTAAGATACATAAAGTGCTGAAACATCACTTTCTGAGAAGTTATACAGGAGAACCAAGTGAAATACAGTGATGTCCAAAAAAAAAAACCCCACAAGTATTTATAAAGAAATATTTGAAACCAAAGTGATTTCCAATGGCTTAATAATGGAAACTCATTGTTTCTGTGGGATTAGAGTACCAGGTTCCAACATTTTTTTTTTCTGAATGAATAAAAGCACTTAATTATAAACTCTAAACTCCAAAGTAATCAAAGAAAATGGTTTGGGATACTCTTTTGTACTTAATAAAAGCTTGGGTATATTTTCTTTGAAATTTCAAACACTGTCTGTCTTATACAGCTTCATACATTCTATAAAAAATGCCAATTACTAATTAAAACAGGATTCTTTTTTTTTTCTAAGCCAGAAATTTGTTGAACTCATACCTGACATGGAAAACAATTTGTTTGACTGGTGTGCATAAACTCTAATTAATTAATGGAAAAGGAGACTCTAGTCATTTGATAAGAATTGATAAAATGCTACCAAAATTACCTGTTGTTAAGGAAAATCGAGTTACTGCTTATTGCAGTAAGGGAGATCATTATCTTTACAGAATTTTGGTAGTATTTTAGAGGGGAAATAGCAAAACTGAGGTATTTATGAGGTTTTAGGGGTTGGTTGAAGGCAATGAATATATTTGATTAGGATTGGGTAAGAGTCATGATACAATAATTTAGGATTGATGGGCACAGAAAACTAAGCTTTTAAGGAGAAATTTTCAAATAGAGACTTTGAAAGTAAACAGTCTTCAGTGTTATCTGTTGAAAAATTGAACAGTCTAATGTTTATTTAAATGGGTTTCTGGGGACTTCCTAGAACAAGCTGAAGTTTTTTTGAAACTTTTTCTCTTTCTGGAATAGTAATATCATAGTAATGCATAAAAAACAGGTAAGTTGTTGTAGATGATTTTGGGTTCTAGAATAATAAAACAGAAAATGATTTTAGTTGGGTATTTAATTTGGCCTAATAAAATTCTTTATTGTATTTGTTTTATTATCAATTTCTGTATAATTTGGGGAAAACTTTGAAGAATATTTTTCATGAAGTCTGATTGAGAAACTTTATGTTCATGGAAGTTTTCATTAAATTCTGGTCATTAATGTTAATAATCATGATTATTGACTAACATTATTATGATACTTAAATCAATATAATTGCTACTTTGCTGTTCCCTTCTGAAAACACTGCCTCATAATACAGAAAAAAAAAAAATAACCCCATTCTGTGGGCAAATACTTAATACACCATTCTTTTATCCTATCAATAAGACAAATAAAATCACTTCTTCTACTACTGAACTGCTTAAAGGAGAAAAAGCATAAGTGGTTTACACTTGATCTTTGATTCAAAAGCCCCAGTTCTCCATGAAGGACAAAGGAATAATTTAGGTAGGACAGAGGCTTTTCATTGTAAACGCTAAGTGCTCACTCTTCTCTAGTATGGGCGTCCTCTTGTTGACCCTACCTGTCAGCTAGCTAAAAGTATATCTTCAAATCTTATATCTCCAATTATCTTTGATGTGGTGTTTCACATGTAACTCCTCATTACGTTAATTTGGCAGGAACCATCTCTGTGATGCTAGATACAAGGCGCACAGACTTCCCTTGCCTCTGCATCCAAGTGGCTCTCACCACTATGTTCTGATACTCATCACCTTTAGGTGAGGATAGACACCGCTTCAGAAACCTCAACACAACACTGCAGGCTCCAGTGGAAATAGCTTTTAAAATAAAATGTTTTTGCCACCTTAAATTTTCTTTAGTGCTTTATCCCTTCCTTAAATGGCAAGGCAGGTTGTGGGTTATGAAGTCAAACAGGAGGGCCAGGTGGGAGGGAGAGCTTGCTTCTGAGAAGCATTAGAAAGACATTCACTAGCAGGGCTTGGTTAAGAGGCTCCCTTACTACTTAATCCAGGGCCTTGCTCATCTCTCTCATTTACTCCCTTAAATTTAGTAATAAACTACCATTTGGGTTTCTCATCTGTCAAATAAAAATAATGGTTGAATATTTTACAGGGAAAATTGGAAACTACTATTATAATAAGCTGTGCAGCTACAAAATATGTATGAAGCCATGTTGTCAAGCATTTTCTTAATCAGTTGAGTAACAAAAACGTACTTGGAATTTTGTACTATTCTGCCTTTAATTTAACAATAGTGGAGAGTGACATTTTTGCATTTGGGAAAGTGTATTTTTCTTCACTTTTATATATCTCACTCACTAAGACTACTGATAAGCATTATATTAACGTCATGTAATATTCTCATTGAATAATGTGTTTCTTTCTTTTAAAGATCTTAATAAGCACCAACAATCCAGCCAGACAATTGGGCTAACTCTGTCAGAGTCACATGACCAGTCACAATTTAACATCAGCCGGATGCAACCACGTTGCTTCAAAATTGGCATTTGTTTAGAGGCGGAATATGGCAATTTGTTCCAGTCCAAATTAAACTGAAAGGAGCAATAAAAATAGCTTTTGCTACTTTTAGAAAGCTGTCATTTTCAAGTGTTCTACTGATGAATGTATATTTTTATACAGATACTCATGAGCAGGGAGAATGGAGTGGCTGGGTCAGCTCACGGAGAGAAGTTCTCACTGCGTTATGTCAGTGAAGCCCAAGGCAGGACATTACACAAATTCATTTATGAGATTCTATGCCTCCCTCACCAACAGGCAAGGTTGCACTTTTATTTTCTTAATTGGGGTACTTCTTGTATGTCAGTAACATGTATTTCGAATAGCATAGAAGAAAAGAATAATTGAAAATGTGTCAATTAGGTCTCTGACAATGAGAGTTTTAACATTTAAGGGAAAACAAAGCCACAGCATTGAATATGCCCTAATTGCAAAAGACATCAAAGGAAGATATGATTTCATTCCAGATACAATTCTTCAGCCAATGCCAACTATATTATTTACATCCAGGCTTCATAAGATTGATTAAATTAGGTTTTAAGTATCTTTATATAAATAATACAGTCAAAGCTGGCTGACTTGAATTCAATTATATTCAATTTTTTGACCGTGCACTGGGTATCAAATTTAATTGTAATGACCTGCTAAAGCTATGCTTTCTTTAGTTTTCTTAATTATGATGGGGTTTTTAGCAGAGCGGGGCTATTGTCATCTCTGTTTTTCTTAAACAAAAATAGTATTCAGTTTCAATTTATTCATTCCAGAGAATAGAATACCAACTAATTATTATTCACTATGTTAAAAAATTCTATTAGGTAGGTCATATGAACCAAACAACCAAAAAAAGCCTGCTAAACATTTATATTCTAGAGGTTACCTCTTGCTAATAAGCAACCGTAACCAGAGGAATGCTTCTTTATAAAAGGGTCATAACTTGCCATATCATCTCTTGACTGGCTTATATATGTTTCTTTCTGGTGTAGGAACTGAAATTTCTTCTGGTATAAGTCTTCATGCTGAATGGGGACATTGCTTAGATGTTGACTTTAAGATGGAGTAAAATCCTAGGTGAGATCTTCTAAGCTCTCCTGATCCACAGAAAGTTCAAAGCAAACCTGTTTTGTTAAGGTCAGCCCCATTCCTGGATGTTCTTCCCCAGAGGCTTTGTGTTTCTAGAGCTATTTTATTTCTAAAGAGTAGCCCTGCAAAACTGAGCTGTCTACCAAAATTGTTATGGGGAGCATGAAGAATGTACTATTCATGTTCATGACTGACCATTGGAAGAGTACATGTTTTCAAACTTAGTCTTACAGTAGTAAAGGAGGAATATTTTCCATCATTTTTTAATATTCTACCAGCCTTTGTTCTTCAGCTGTCTAGTGTCTTATGTTCTCTCTACCTTGCCCTGGCCAATCAGAATCCCTAATCAGGACTATACAACACTAAGTGCTTTATGGCCAGAATCCAATTCTTCAGAGGCACTCTAAGATATTAGAGATTTAGAGTGGCAAGTGACCTTCAGATTTCTCCTAACCTAACAATCTATCCCTTGTAGCAACTCTACAACAGCATACCCTAGGATTTTACTTTATTCCATCCAACGACTGAAAAGAAGCCATATACCTCAAGTACACTGGTGGCAAAATTTTCTTTCTTTCTTTCTTTCTTTCTTTCTTTCTTTCTTTCTTTCTTTCTTTCTTTCTATCTATCTATCTAAAATATGTTTTACTTTTAAGTTTTAGCCACTATACCAAAAAAACTTTATAGAAAATTGAATCAGTAAATATAGAAAAAGAATATGACAAAATTCCAATATCCATTCATGATATTTTCAGCAAATAGGAATAGAAGACGATGTCCCCAACTTAATAAAAGAAAAAAACCTACAGATAACATTTTACTTAATGATGAGAAACTAGATGTTTTTCCCTAAAATTAGGAAAAAAGCAAAGATATGCCCACCCACAACTCCTACTCAGTATCATGTTAGAAGGCCTACCTAATTCAAAAAGAGAAGAAAATAAATAATAGATATGTAGACTTGGAAGGAAGAAATGTAATTACTTTTCTTCACCAATGGCATGATCATTTATGTAAAAAAAAAAAAAAATGAAAGAACAACAGAGCTTCTGGAACTAGTAAACAATTACAGAAAGGTTTTAGGATACAGAATAACATCCAAAAGCCAACAACTTTCCTATTTACCAGCAAAAAAAAAAAGGTAAAGATATTAAGAGAGATCTAAGTAAACAGATATTAATGGATAGGAAGAGACAATAGTGCTCAGGGAAGAGAATGGACGAACAGATCAATGAAACAGAATAGAGAACCCAGAATTAGATGCACACAAATATAGACAATGGATCTCTGACAAAGGTGCAGAAGCAGTTCAGTGGAGAAAGGATAGTCTTTTCAACAAATTGTTCTGGGACAATTAGATATCCACATGCAAAAAAGTTAATCTAGACACTGACCTTACACCTTTTATTAATAACAACTCAAAATGGATCACAGACCTAAATGTAAAATGCAAAACTATAAAACTTTCAGAAGATAACATGAAAAAAAAAACTAGGTGACTTTGAATTTGACAGATACAACACCAAAAGAATAATCCATAAGAGGAAAAGAGTTGATAAAATAAATTAAAATTAAATATATCTTATTTATCAAAGTCACTGCTAAGATAACAAAAAGATAATCCACAAATTTGGAGAAAATATTTGCAAAACACACATTTGAGAAAAAAAAATGTGATACATACATCACATCACATTCATACAAAAGCAATTTACCAAAAGGAGTAAATCCTAATGTAAACTATGGACTTTAGTTAAAATAATATATCAATCAATATGGGTTCACCAATTGTAACACATGTACCACGTTAATACAAGACGTTAATAAGGAAGTAAAGACTATATGGGAACTCTCTGTACACTCTGTTCAATTTTTCTGTAAACCTAAAACTAACAAAATCTAATCCAAAAAGTATAATAAAATATAATAAATGCCAATAAAATAAAAGTAAAATAAACAAAGTATAATAAACAATTTTGAACAAGAGCTATGAAAATATTCCACTAGATGGACGATTACCTCAGGGTAATATTCTCAGTATTTCACTGGTTGTGTTTGGGCATTGACCAACGAGAAAGGATGGAACTCTCAACACCTCTTCAGCGGTACTGGGCTTACAGCTGAATGTCAGCCACTTCTGACCAGGGTTCTTTTAAAAATACATGTTTAAACCACCTTCAAGAAAGTATATTTATAAAACCTGCAAGGTGTATTTGTTGTTCTTTACTTGCAGCAAACAGTAAGTATAGTTTCCAAGCCTTTTACAGTATTGTGAAGAGCTGCAAATTATGTGGCTGTCATTATATATCACCATCCCATGGAGCACTGAATGGACTGCAGTGGGCCCTTAATCATTCAGAATAACAACAATACAGTGTTAGGACTAGAACAGCATAAGACATATGTTGTTTATAAATGCAATATGTTCATTTCTGCATTGATTTTATTTCCCCTGCAGAACACATAAACACCTTCAATAGTTCTTTGTCAGCTAGATTATTAATTTTTGTTTTAAATTCCAATGTAGTTTTCTCTAGGCTTAATAATGCTTATCTTTGTTTCTGCCTAGTCCCCTGGGAGGAGGTATTCTGAACTTTTTTTCCAGGAGAGCTTCCTTGACATTGTATTAAGGGAGGTGATTTTTTTCCTATTGATTCCTTTGATGTTCATTCCTCACGTGTTTCTTCAGACACTCTTTTATGTTTGCATTTTTCCCTTTCAGTTGCACGGAGCCCTGTGGTATCACAGAACCACAGGAAATCTTTCCATTGCTACCTCATTTTCAATTATTTTGATTTAATCTCAGAGTCAGACCATAGATTTTCTATTGCAGAAATTTCTTCTTATTTTATTATTAGTGTGTGAGAATTGTTACAGACTGGTGAACGCATTTAAATGTAGTTAATGCTGAGAATGGCACCATTGCTTTTCTATTTTCCTTCCAGTAGTAATACCTTTCAGGATTCCTTCGGACTCATCTGTTTAGGGTGTGATGGGGGAACGCTTTGGGCTGTTTTTCCCCTGACAACAGGTTCACAGTGAAGAATGCAGCAACAGGGGGCCCTGCAGGCAAGGCCTTGCATTGCACCAGAGAGAAGATGAAATGGATGCCCCTTCTCCCTCCGTCTTGGAGAGAAGCTGCCCCCACTTCCTACAATGACTCTGATTTCTGATATGAGAAATGTCAAATGGCTTGACCTTGACTTTCTCCCATGCTCTACATGGCAGAGCCAAGGGTGGCTGGGCTATCCCTGAATAAAGGCTGTGAAAAGAGCAGCAGGACTCTCCAAATGACTTTGAAGGATCCTAAAATTGAAGCCAAGTCTGTGACAAACTGCAAGTTCAACATGTAAACTCATTTATTTCTGAAAAGAGGCCATTATTTATAAAGAAAGTGCAGGGCAATTTAAGAAACCACAATTTTCTCTGTGCTCTTTTTCTGGCCTTTCATTAAAATGAAATTTTTCAATGAATAATTAACTTTAACTGGTCTTAGGCAAAAAAAAAATCAGACATGCAATGCTTTCACTAAGACAAGGTTTCTAATCCTCACATGCAATAGTCAGGGTTATTGACAATCTTTGATCCTGCTTGATGTAAAGGGTAGTGGTGTTATCATCAGTATTTAGCTACTATTAATAAAACAAAGGGTGCAAAGGGGCTTACACACTGAGCTTAATAAAATGGGGAGCATGAGCCTGCTTGCTTAGCCAAGAGGCTACAGCTTCACACCCCAGGGGATTTTGGTCTTGCTCCACCAAAGGGATTAACTGTCTTCCCTTCCCCTCTCCAGTACCAGATTGTTGGGGGGACCCAGGGTGATGTGCTTGAGCAAAGAGGCCTGCCAGTCTAACTAAGGGGTGAATATATCAAAAGCCCACAAAAGCTTGGAAAGTTGGTTGGTTCTTTTGAAAAAGCACCTGGTCCATCCCAAACCCAAACTGATATAATACCAGGAGAACAAAGAACCTCTCTCTCTCTTTCCTCCTCAATGACACACTTGCACTGAGCACTCGCCTGTTCTCTCCATGGCCATGTGGCCCTAGGAACCGCGTGGCCCATGGCCAGGCGGATTCCATGCGTAGGCTCCGGGAAGAGCCTGTACACGGCAGCAGAGCAGTGCACTGCAGCTGGAAACACACGCTATGCTAGCCAGATGCTGTCCTGGACTGACTCTAATACGGAGCAGAAACTCTGCACAGTGGCCTTCATTCTGGCCCTACTGAAGTCAAAACTGGACCTTTTCCATAATAAGACAGATGGAAATGAGACATTGGGAAGTCAGGAGGAGAAGCACCTTAAGTTTGCATCATCAGTAAAGATCACCATGGAGCCCCACCCTCCTGTGAGGGTCTCAGGGAATTCTTTTCTTCGCAACACTGCAAGAACTCCACTCCCACCAATAATAGTGGTTTCAAATTTATTGAGAAGCCAAAGTGGGGAAGGATGGAGGGTGGGACGTGGAGGTGGGTGGGGCAGGGGAAAGTTGTGGTGGAAAAATGGAGACAAATATACTTGGACAATAAAAAAAGAAATTTTAAAAAAAAGAAATACACTTACATATATACATATAAATACAATGCAGATTTACATTAAAAATATTATAAAATTTAAAAACCCTAAAAATTAGATAAAATTAAAAACATAACCAGAAGACCATCTCAAGCTAACTGAAAAATATGAACTTCTCTGGATTGGAAAACAATAATGCAAATCATTATGAGTAGATAAATATTTTGAATAAAATTCAGAAAAGTATTTCAAGCTACAATAATCATAATGGACAGGTGCAAAAGTGGAACAGATCATAACTAGTCATTTTTCCGCAAGCTACAATGGCCGATGTAGTGCTGGCATGTGAGACACTTAGCAGGAATTAAATATACCATTAGACTTAATTACAAGAACTGTATTTAATTGTTAGCTCTGCCACTTAGAACCTCTTGAGTGTCAACTTTTTCTTTCCAAAAAATCAAAAATAATAGACATACCCTGCCTCTTAATAATGTTTTTGTGAAAAATTTAAAAATATTTTTAAGTACCCTATACACTGTACAGATATGCAGAGCTGGGATCATAGTGGTGTTTGCTGATGGCATAAATGAGAAACAAGAGCAAACCTTATCTAATTGTCTATGACAACCACTGGTAGCCTGGCAACAACCACATTTAGAAGAGCATTAAACTATGGACATTCTCATATCTCTTCCTGGTTTAATTTCATGTGTATAATATTATCCTTCAGAAAAAAATGTTTAAGTTTCTAGATCATTGCACTTTTTGTTTAGTACTCTCTACCCACATAATATGACAAAGCAGGGCCAGTTAATGGAAAAAGTTAATGGAAAACATGCATGCAAAGCCAAAGTCTCTTGAAGAATCTCTTTAAGTTAAACTCCAGCTCTGCCACCCTGTGCTGTGAGAGGTCAAACAAACCAAATAAGTCTTTGAAGCTGAAATTTTTCATCTGTCAAATGAGCATAATAATATTAAGTTGCTCGGAAGACTCAACTTAAAACTTATGTTGGCACCTGGAAGAGTATTTGGAACAGCAAAAGGATCATTAGTATTTATTTGTGGTTTAAAAATAATTTCCAGATCCTCTCAATCTTACACAGAAGGCATTTCCAAGTGTGAATAGTTTGAGATGAATTAAATTCTACTTTCCGAGTATCCTCAGGCAAACCCTCAGAACCAACTCCTTCCCTCCAAACTTCTTTTCAAGATCTTACCTTCTGAAATGCCTCTTGTGCTCACTTAGCCTGTTATCAAAGAAATCATCAGTCTGTGTCTCTCATAATTCAGAGGACCCAGAAAAAAAAATCCTTTAAAAAGTCACTGCTTGTCTGTTGTCTATTTCCCAAGCTGAAGTTGACTTCTCCAGCTATTGACTCTCCACAGCTGCCTTCTAGTCATGCCTCCTATCAAGTGCTGGTGATCTCATTACCTCCTGCAAATAGAGTCTTTATTCCAACCTCTTCCTACTTGCAAATTCCGTGCTCCTTGCTATCAGTTTTCCCTCCTACGCTTATCAGAAATGCCACTTATTGCTCAAGGTTAAGGTCAAGTTCCCGCTATCCCCATGAAGTTTTCTGTCCACTTCTCCCATGTTGACTTTCCTAACTGAATTCTTAAAGTGCTTATTTTCTGCATCAGTAACTCCACACCTCCCTTTCATAATAATTTAAACATTATCATTCAGGGCAGAGTTCTATGCATTATACCTTCCAAGACGGTCTAAAATTGTGCTGTGGATAGGATTCTCTTTCTAGTTTCTGAGTCATACAAATGAATCAGACACAAAAACCTGCCACAGCACTGTAAATCCTACACTGATAATTTGGGTGTCTTTGATTCTGTTATCCCAGAGAGAAGAATTAGTTACACTTCCTTTTTCTGTTATGCATTTTCCCTGCTTAGACACGAATTGGTCTTCACTTGCTTTTTTGGCCACCTTTGCCCTTACTGTTATCAAAAAATCAGCAAATGCCATCATAGGAGCCCTCAGCAGCGGATACAGCTCCTTACCTACAGTTGCACAAATGCTCTCACTGTTCAAACAGTATTTATTCTGTTTTTTGAAGGAGACACATTTCATTCCCAAGGCTGTAAATCTAAACACTTTTTTTCTATAACAGAATACCCCTAAGCAATAAGAAAAAAAAATTGCCATAGTGATGACGTAAAGTGATAAATGCATGAAATTTTCAGTATCAGCTAGGTCAAGATGTGGACACATTCTAGAAGTGACAGAAAGCAGAATTAGTGTAATAGGTGAAAAATGTAGGCTTATACTGGTAAATTACCATCTTGTGAACATTTCTTGAAAATAGTGGCCTCTTCCCAAACATATAAAACTATAAGGAAAGTAGTTTTGTTTAAGTAGATTATTTCTCTTTAGAAGCAAAAACACCAGTCACCTTTCCACCATCAGATTTCCCGGACTCCTTTACCTTCCTACTGAAGACGCTTCCTATTGCAGAACCTTGTGGAAAGCCCCGTGCCACACTTAGCATGATTGGAACTACAGGGAGCCACATCCAGGTTTATACATAGGCATGGCTCTGTACCGGTTCTCAGTCTCAGAGTCAGCATCCAGCATGTATCCAGTATCGAAAACATTCTTTCTAATGTCCAGTCTCCAATCACAAGAGGAATTAGGCAGGTTTCCAAAAAAAGTAATGTTATGGCTACCTGTATCAAAATAATTTTAAAAAATAGCTGTATATTGGAGAATTTTAAAAGAGCAGGAAACTCCTAAACTATTTGGCCAGCATTATATGACAAGGTGGAATAGATCAGAACCTTCTCCCTGATTGGACACCAATGTTCATCAGCTCCACACATACACGTCATCCACGAAGTTTCCTGTCATTTGTCCAGTACCTGAAGAGCTGTCACCTACTGAACAATATTCTAGTTAAACATCCTCAGAAGTGAGCCTTATCACAGAAACAACTTCCTCAGAATGAATGTGTGGATGACTTTTTAGTTTTAGTTACCATATATTTTATTTTAACTACAGATGAAATGTGCAGTTGCGAGGTTATTACAGAACTTCGGCTTTTCCTTCTGTCAATTCCTGCAGCCAGCCTCGCACGTTCACTACTCACAGTCCAATCAGGAGTGCTAAGGTATTACGAGGCAACTTAGTGCCAGAAGAGATGGCAACCAAATGTCCTAAATGCACAAAACAACACGTAATTCCGAAGTATTCCATTTGGAACTTAAGATGACAAAATCCCTGGGTATAGACCCAGAGAAGGTCTCAGTTCATAAGCTTAATTTCCAATAAATCTAAAATTCTGAAAAGATTATAACATAATATAGAATAGACATTTAGTATTTTGCTTAAAACATGTGAAGTGTAATATTTTAAATTATTATTGATTATAAGAATAAGAAATTCCTTTAAATATATCCCCCTAATAAGCCTATGAACAAGTAACCTAAAAGCTAATTTCTTTGCCTGGACACAATTGCATTTGTCATTTCAGCCAAAGATGTTAAAGGTTCTGAATTTCCTTTCTCCTAACACATCCCCGGAAACATAAAGTCTGCAAATTGGGTCAGACAAGAAGATATTCTCATCTGAGTATCTGTGATAATGATGACTATGCAGCAAAGAAACTCCGGAAAATGCTTTGATAATCTATGAGACAAGAATTGAAGAAGATATAAAATGGATAAAAAGAGGTGGGGGAAAAAAGAAACTCTGTAACAATTTAGAATTAAGAAGTGGCATGGAAGGTTCTTAGTGAGGCCTGAGAAGTAAATTTATGACAATCATTGGTGCCCTGTACATGTGGCTTAAAATAATTAATATGTGGTTGTGATTACTATTAAATTATCGTCACCTTGCTACTACTTGTTTTGAGGCAGGAATTTATGGCTTCTTTCCTCTGGAAACAAGAAAGCAGTAATTCTATCTGAAATGTAGCTCAGCATTTGCATGTATAGTTAGTTGACTTGTATACAGTAGCTAAGTGCCAGGAGATTCCACTAGGAAATGGAGGTGTCCTGAGTTCTGGAAAAACTCATACCAGCTGGACAAATTGAGCCATTTTAAACTGTGGTTTTTTTACTAATTTTGGAATTTTAACTCAAGAATTGGAAGGAAGTGAACATTGAACAGAAGAAATAACATAGCAAAACAATGTATCTTATTAATGATGGTTCTGTCAGCCAGGTTCCTTAGTGTATCAATTAGTCACATGATCAAATACACCTATTTTTAATGTCAATATGTTTCTGTGTGGTCAAATATGTAAGTTTTAAGTGTAAAAAACCTGGGTTAAATTCAGTTGACACATCCAGGTTTCATTCACCACAATCCACCATTTAGCCCCATAGTTGATGGGGCTCAGAAAGACACATAATTAGAGATGAACAAACAAGCCTAGAGGAAATGATACTCCAGAATTTTTCAGTTCCACTTGCTCACAGTCAGAAACACACAACCATTAAGTTAGACTTTGTAAAAAGCTAAATGGCATTGACAAAAATAGAAAGAAAAAGCATATACAGATGTTTACTTGAAAAAGTGAACTGTGGAAGAAAATAATACAGGTCTCCAACTAAGTAATCATCAAGAATAAAGTACCACACCATTGAGATTTTACAAAGGGCAGCCTGGAATGTGTTGCAAGATAATAATGGAAAGTAAGCTATAGAAAGCAAAGATACTTTTCAGAATAAAGGGAAAATAATGTTCCCCAATGGTCTTCAGAAACATTTCAAACAAAGCCCTGTGATCTGAGAAAAGAAAAAATAGAAAGAAAATCTGTAAGAGGCAGCCACTCTCTCCCAGGCTGTCTTTCACAGTTGGCCAGTACAGTTTGTATCAAGGACCGTCATTGTATCCACCCCTGTGATACATGGGTAGATGTAATTTAAAGAAGAAACACAGCGTTCTCATTTCTTTTCACTTGCTAAAATCTTCAAAATTGCATTGAGAATGATCAACTTTATTAATTTCACTTTCTTATTTATTAAAGGATTTTACTTGATATCCATTATATTCCTATTTTAATGCTCACAATCTCATTTAGAATACGTAGAATTTAGGCAAGTAAAATTTTAACTCACAAACTCAGTTTTTAGTTGTATGAAGTGAGGACTTCACAGAGCTGTTGAGAGGGTCAGAAATAATACATATCACCAGACACGTTATATGTGTCTAGTAAATGGTTAATTCCCCTGAATTGTTAATGTATAGGCAAATATTTTTGATGAGAGTTTGAAAGTTTCTTTCAAAGTTCTAAGACAACATACAATAATAAAATTTTCTTTCCTTCTCTTTTTTTACTTAATAAAAGTTTATATTTTTGCATAGTAAACTCAAAATAATTTTCAGAATGTTAAGTTGTCTGCCTATATTGTTGTTCAGATCCTTCTTTAAAATAGTTAATTGCTTATTTTTGAGCATCATTATGTGCAGATTTATGTTTCAGGGAGCACACAATATTGCTCACTCCAACCATATCATTTAAGATAGAAAGTACTGAAGTGGACAAAGTAAGGCTTCTCAGGTAAAGTACAAACTAGGAATAATTTTCCAGGAAAATGCAATGTTTATAATAGAAGTAAGCACAAGCTAAAATAATTTTATAGAGATAAAAAGACCTCATTTCAACAACTATTTACTAGATATGTAACATGCACAAGGCAGCTAGAAGTCAGAAGCGTAGGGCCCATGCTCTGGCCTACATTGCAGAGAACCTTCTCTGCCTTCTCTCAGCACCCGCTTATCAGCACTTGGTTCGCAGCTAAGCAGATAGGCATTATCATCCTTGCAATTGTCACAAATGGAAAACACGTAAGAGAAGTCTATGAAACTTCAATAGTAGGAGAGGTGAAAATAAAAACTGCCTAAGAATGCTAAAGATGTGCACAAAAGCTAGAAGAAGACGTCCAATAAAACAAAAACATTCTGCCAGACGAAAGCCAGACTAATGATTTAAGGCAAGAACTGTGGTCAGACATGTTCTATCTTGATTTTCATGAGTATGTGATTTTCTTCCTTAAGAACCTGGTAAAGCAGCATAGTCCTAATACAAATACAAATAATAATAATAATAATAATAATTGAAAAACTAGCAAAAATGGCAGTATTCTCCAGGATATGGAGCAACTGGAACTCTCTTACATTTCTGGAGAGCATGTAAATTAATAAAACTATTTTGGAAAAATGTCTCATAGTATATATACCTTATGGCCCAGCAGTTCTACTTTTGGGTACATACCTAAAAGAAATGAGTGCTTACAGACACCAAAAGACATGTCTGTGAATGTGTATAGCAGCTTTACTTATAATAAATACTTCAAAACTGAAAATAACTCAAATATCCATCAGTAGTAGTAAGATGAGCAAACGATGCGTAGTTTATTCATAGAATGGAATATTACCCAGCAATAAAAAATAACTAGCAATATACTCAGCAGCATGGATAAATCTAATAGACTAATGCTGAGTGAAAGAAGCCAAACAACAGAGATCACATACTGCCTTGTCATAGTTATATGATATTCAAAAACAGACTAAAGTGATGCACAGGAAGGGGCAAAAGGAGGTTTACAGTCATGAGTATGTGAAACACAATTTATTGTTTGTTGCATTATTATTTATTAATTATTGCATTATTTTCCATACAAATAACTGTAAACCCACTTTTGCTGCATCTTGTAGATACAATATAGTCGCTTCTGTAATAATGCACAATTCGGTCCTGCTACTAATACTTATCAGACATTGCCTGAGAACCCAAAATGCCCAGAGAGCTGGAGTAAACATGGCTCAAGGCCTCACAAAAAGGCAGTGTCCACCTAGTTCATACAGTTGGTTTGCAATTCACACCGCCTTCTAAATGGTGTGCCATCTCTTCTCAGTACATCCCCACACTAAGTCAGTCAAAGAAATCTGCTCAGGGGCCTTCGGTCATTCCATACATTGGTGTTATGTGTCATCTATTCTCCAAGTATGTATTATTAAATTTCTAATGTAATTAGGAATCATTTCTGATATATGCCAAATGGTGCCTTTAGGGAACATTTATTTATAAAATCACAAATTTGAATGTTATTCTTTCTTGATCACGTCTAGAAAGACAGGTAAAGCTTTCTTAAAGAGTGAATGATTTTCTGTCCTATGGCCAAGGCAGACTGGTGCTTTGGTGATGGTATGCTGCCTGTCCATACCCACAAAGCGAAAAACAAGCTCTCTGGAAAGACCATTTTCTCATTTTACCATCTGCATTGAAAAATGCTGTCAGCCTACAAGTTTTTGACAGTTCTGCCTCCTTTCCTCATCTAATTCTATTTGATAGCTAAAAGTAGATCACATTTATAGACCATCAGCACATTTTAGGTGGCACGGGGCATTTCTTTGATATGATGATCTGTCAGATTTAATTCACAGGAAGGTAGAATGCCCTTTAGTGTTCGCAAATTCATATTCATTCATTTTCTGTAGACAGTTAAACTGTGCAGCATCTCACGGGAGCTTGACTCTCCCATAATATATCATGGATTAAAAACCCTTCTTAGAGGACTGAGTGTAGTTGTGAGTGCCTTGAACTTGAGAGAGAAGTGTGTAAAGAGATGAACCACCAACAGCAGTAGAATGGGAAAAGTATCGAGTAATGGAGTGTAAGGTTTTGGAGGGATGTATGTGTCACTGCAGATATAAAAGAAACCCTCCTGGGTTTAAACTTGATTCCACAATTCATCATGTCATCTTAAAACTATAGCATCAGTTTATTCATCTGTAGACCTATTGTAAAAATTAAGTGAAGCAGTGTTTAAACAGTGTGGCACAATGCCCAACAAGGAGCTAAACAAAAAGCAGATCCCTTCACGTGAGAGAACTCTCCTTGGCTAACTTTGGCCCATCACGTCTTCAATCCTCATACGCCCATTACCCTCTGAGGACAGGGTCAGCCAGGGACAGCGGATGCTGCTGCTGAGGGTAGCGGTTTGGGAGCTGAGCTATACAAACTTCTGAGAAGGGGCTGTTACAACTGAAATGCCATCTGCTTTGGGTCATTTCTTTTCTAATATTGGGACTAGATTCAAACCAGTCTCTCTGTCACAGAGCACTTTACACTTTTTTCCTAATTATGGAATTTACATCCTGATTTTGTTTCTCAAAGAAATGTCACAGATTATCTTCTTTAAACATTCTCTTTCAGGCTCTCATTAAAGTCTCAGTAGAAGACGTTATTATCTTCATCAACAAGCCTGATTTCAGTTCTAAATTCTTCGGTTTTGTTTCTCTCACCTTTCATAGGAGATGGTTTTCTTATCTTCTACTGTTACTGTCTGTGCCTTAATGAAAAAGGATGAAAGACTCTCCTGCAGATATTTGTAAGTATACAATTAAAGTAATAATTTGGGAGCTTATTTTCATAACACTTCATAGACAGCCATGGAGCCCTGGCACTGCCGCTTAGGTGCTGTGTAACCTTCAAAGTGCCATGGGTCTCGCTGTGCCTCACTTCTAATCTGTAAAATGAGTAGCATCTACTCTATAGGGCTGTTGTGAAGAATAAATTAACACCTATAAAAAACTTAGTTTTAAACAAAGTGGGGTACAGCCTATGAATATTGATGAATTACTGAATTCCATGGACAAAACATCAACTGAATTTATGGTATGCAGCTGATTTAAAGTATGCATTTAAAGACATTCTATTCTAAAACACATTAACTAACCCTATTGCCAACAAAGTGATGTGGATGAGAGTTTTAAGAATAACCAAAAGTATAATAATCATATTAAATTGCCTGATCAATTACTTACATAAAATTATTGGTGATGATGTACTTACAGTTTCCTTCCTTTAAATGATAGACTAATGTAGCAAATCTCCTTATGAGTTACAAATCTATATATATTGCACTATTTTGTGTCATTTGTTAAAGCATAAAGATATTTTTAGCAATGATTTCAGATGAGGCTTCAATTAAAGTTATTCTATTCAATGGCCATTCTAACAACTGGAGTTGGGCAAAAATGGAGAGAATTATTGTATGAAGTATTAAGCTTCCTGACTTAGATGGATTTAGTAAGAATGACTAACTGTTTCTAAATGATATTGTAGAAACGATTAAAAAGCTGATTTAGGTAGAAGTTTGAACTCATTATACTCTGAAATTGCTTTTATCTCCACAATTCTAATTTTGAATCTCTAACTTTACTGGATATTAAGTTTTAGTTGTTTTGTATAATTAAATATGTACTGATTGATAGAAGAATTAGAAGCAAATCATTTATAACATTAATTATTTACTGTATATTATATGAATGCTATATTACATAAAAGAAAAGGTAGTGCTGATACCTCCCACCATTTTATCCACTTGGCACTCATTCAAGCACAATATCCATTTAAAATACATTTACTTGGTATTTCAGCAGTACCATATATATTAGCAATTGCAATGACAACAGATTTGTAATCCCCTAGTCACATTAGATCTCATTAGTGTACTTACAAAATGCCTCCATGAGAATAATCATAATCTGCAATGATAAAGTCTTAATGATTATTATTACTTTGGTACTCTTTACTATATTTCTTCCTTCTGAAGGGATTTATATATATTTTTTTCCTCTAAAGATTTAATTAGTCCAGTTTTTCCTACTTGAGCTATCAGTATTTCTCCTGGAAGCAGCCTCATTTAGCAATGCTCAAAGTGTACACATTGATTTCAATGACTTGCATGAAGTGTGACATTTGGTCAGCCAATGTGCACTAGGGAGGCAGGCCTGCTGGGTGCCCTATTATTGTGCAACCTTCTGTCTCTTTTACTACATGGCTAAATAAATATCCATTTCTGGAAAAGAATTTCTGTAATAGTAGTTAATGGTGTTTATCTGAGCATTTGCTAGTATTGCCTTTCTTTTTTACTAAACTAACTTGCTTTTATCTTTTTACCTTTCTTTTCACTGAGTATAAATAAAGCTCAAGACAAACTACTGCCACGGAAGTTCATTTATCATCAAAGAAAAAAGAAAAAGAGAAAATAGTTTTAGCCTTAATTCAACTCAATTCCCAAGGAATTATTGAGCAACCATTTCATGCCAGGTCCTGAGCCAGAAATTAGGGAAACAAAATCAAATTCATTTTTAATCCTTAAGGAGATGGCAAGGGATGCGGGCATGTAAAAACAGAAATATTATAATAAGATAAGCACTGAAAAAATATGTGATGTGATATAAAATAGATTATAAAAGTCATTTTAGCATAGTGGTTAAATCCTGGACTCCGAGAGACTCAGAACCATATTGCCTGTGTTTGAATCACCGCTCTAGTGCTTACTGCCTGTGTGACTTTGGGCAAGTAACTTAACCTCTCTGTGCCTCAGATTTTTAATCTCTGAACTAGAGATAAAATTTGTACCGATAGTGTCATTATAAGTTAATATACTAAATGTACAACTGAATGAATATTGATAAAGTGCTTCATATACTGTTTGGCACATATTTGGTGCTATATAAGTGTTTGTTGAAATAAACAAACAAACAAACAAACACATAGGCACAGACAACAGTGTGGTGCCAGCCAGAGGGTAAGGGGTGGGGGTGGGGTGGAGGTGAGAAAAGTAGGGGACAATGGGGACAAAAATGGGCTTTGCTCGGGGCAATGGGCACCTGATGCAGTGAGCAGATGAGGTTTTATTAGGTTGTACACTTGAAACCTGTATGGTCTTGTAAACCAGTGTCACCCCAATAAACTCGATAAAAAGAAAATAATGGAGGGTTAATTAATCACTTAGGACTGAAAGGAATAGCTTATCTCAGTGGGGTATTTAGGAAAAACACTTCAGAGAATTGGTATTACTTAATAAGAGTTTTAAAAGATAATTCAAATTTCCCAAGAAGGCCCACAGGAAGAAAGCGTAGTAATGCCACATGGGTGTGTTGAGTCCCTAGACTATTTGGTAAAGAGCTAGTGTGTTCCTGCAAAGAGAAGAAAACCTTCATTTAAAAAGAGTGACTCAAGGTGAGCCTGGGTGGGAGGATGGAAGAAGTTGTGAAGGAGCAAATCACAGACTTGATTTCAATGACGAGGCAATGGAAACCTTTTAAACTTAGTGAGTGTGCTCAGCTAATTGATCAAAAAAATCCTAATGGAGGAAGCAGGACTAAGGTTGGGCAGGATTTGGATTAGCAGTTACGAAGGGCAAGAATAGCTGGAATTCAGCGCACCAAAAGCACCAAGACGCAGGGTGGACCTAAACCCAGAGATTCATGGCGATGAATTTAAAGAGAAGCTTTTTTCTTCCACCACCCCTTCAGGATTCTGCCTCAATGCCTTGGGCAAGTCTCCTTTTCTTCGGTTCCTGAGATAAGAACGTAGGAGGAAACTCCCGATTCTGTTTCCCACACTGCAGGCCTGGTCAGGTACTCCTGTAGGTGACTCACTGTCCACGGGGAGTGGGTTTGTTGAGACCACTTCCGTGGCAGGCCCAGGCAGTCTGATGTGCTCTGAACCTAAGAGGTGACTGTGGTGAGCGACTGACAACTTAGCTTTGTTTGGTTGTTTGTTTGGTTGGTTGTTTGTTTGTTTTGAAATAGAGTCTTTGCCACCGCTGCTGACTGCCTAGGAAATGGTGGCTGTTAGCTCTGCTGAGGGTGCAGGAGGGGAAAAGAATAGACAGTATCAGAAGACACCAACCTTTGCTCCACCGCGGCCTGGAAGCAGCAGGGCCAAGACAGGAAGTGCCTGAAACGCCCCCAGGGCAAGCAGAAGCACAGGAGGAGGTAATGGATTACCTGCATAGAGAGCTGGGACACCTGCGCCCAATGATGCCCAGGTTGATGCTCTCAGGAAAGGGTGACACAGCTGGTCCTAAGGTCAGAAGGCAAAGATGCAAATAAAAGGCCACCCTCTGAAAAGGCAGGAAGTCCATTGGGAGGACCCACCCTTGAACATGATCCTCACGGGCTAGGGGAGAGAGTTGAGGAGTGGGACATATCCGGGCTCTGAATAAAGGGGTAGCAGCAGCTCCATCTCATCTCTTGGGCAAAAGAGTGGCCTCAGGCACAGGTGGCTGAGGCGGCTTCGGTGCAGGCCTAGAGCTCAAGTGCCATCTTCGGCTGTAACTTCTCACCCAACAACTGGAACGTTGACTGCCTTTTTATGTTTAGTTTCTGTTCCAATTTTTTTTTTTTTTTTGGCATGACAAATAAATGGTTTTGTCTGTTTTCTTAACCCTCAGGTGTAAGTTGATTCATGTTACTTTAGCAAATATATCACCCGAACTTTCACTTTTGCCACCACCCAAGTTTTCAGCGGTTAAAACTTGTTGGATCTTTTGGAGAGAGATGTTTAGGTTAAAATCTGACTGATTCATTGCAATCTTTTCGAGAGGCAGAGGGAGATATTTGTAACAAAGCAAACTGCCATTAATAAGTTATGTTAACAGATGCAGACTAAGGGCCATATATTTAACTGTTGTGTTGTAAGGATTGAACTGAGGGAAAAAAAAAAAGGGGAGACAACAAAGAAGGAAGTTTCTACTTTGTCAGTAGCTATGCATAAAATGATCAGCTCCCAGACTTGCATAAATTAGTTCTGCTATTCCCTTTCTAGATTCCCCAGAGTTGTCAGTATCCCATTGGCCCCTCAGCTTGCTCTTAAATGTCACTGGAACCTCTGCTTAGAATTATAACCTAACTACAACACACACATCTGGGGATACTTTTATGTTAAGAGTTTGTGCAAATTTAACAAATGAAACCAGAGGAATTCAAGCAAGGAGAAACCACATGAGAAAAATAATGTAGATTCAGAGATAAAAAAACATTAGGCAACATTCCCAACATTTTCTCCTTTAGCATTAAGTGTTTATCAAGCCTGCACAGTGCAATAATGGTGACTAATGTGGCATGGTATAATGGAAAATGATGGAGTGATATGTTAGAGCAGTAGCTACACATCTAAGTGTGTACTTAACAGCTTGGCTGGTTTTAATACGTGCCATAATTACAGATACTAGGCTGGCAGGTTTAGCTTGAATGGTTAAGAAAATAATCACTGAAATAAAATGCAACATGGTTAAATCTTTTTAATCTTACTACTACTTCCCCCTAGTAACATGCAAAGTGACTGCTGTTCTTCAGCAAAATGGTGTTCATTGAAACATTCACTTAGATCACATAACAGTTCCGAAGGTATTCAGCTAATTAAAGAACAAAGCACAATGCCATTATATGGGTGGAGCAAACATAGCTCTCACATTGGCTTTCCTTGTTGTCCTATTCCTTGGGTATTCGATATGACCCCTGTGATAAGCCTTCTCTGGGAAATAATATAAAATGAGGATTTATATCATGTTTACATTATAGAGTAACGGCGGGCCTTTCACCTATGAAGGTGAAAGAAAGCCTTTTCCTTCCTCGTCAGGTGGCTTCACACTCATTTTAAAACAATCCTCATTCCCTCTAATCTGTGACAAAGAGGTAGGCACTGGCTTCTTAACATCACTTCCTTTCTACAATACAATCTAGTGACAAAAATAGATTCCAGAAAGCGGACCTCGCAGTAAATATCTACTAGGCTAATTACATTTACTTAATGACTTTCATTACAGAGTTGGAAGTGCGATCCTGGGCAAAAGTTTTAATACGAGTGGTTTTTATATGTCTTAAAAATACAATCTCTTTATATATTATATACATGTATTCATTTCAAAATAATTATTGATAAAAAAAATAGAGTGGTATCATTAAAATGTGTAAAACAGCACTGTAGCTCTCTAAAAGTTGCACACCTGAATACCAGAAAGAAGAATATAAAGTCGCTCCAGTCTGTGGCTCCGGGATTCTCCCCCTTGCTCCAGCCGTTGTTTTCCCAGAATTGTAGCAATTTCCTACAACTTCAGTAATTTGCTATGATCTTTCACATACTTTCAATCTTCTTTGGCAGCACCAATTCTACTTTTAAAATAATTTTTTGCTTTCTTTCTTTAGCACTTCTCTTTAGTTGACTACTTTTGGAATTTCTAAATAACTACATCTGGTAATAATAATTGAAACTCATACTTTCCTGGGTGGAAGAAATGATCAAATCTACAACGTAGTACAGAAAATAGTTATACAATTATTTAATGATGTTGATATTTTAATGAATAGACAGGCTTTAATAATATATTTTGATTATAATAAAATCACAACCCTTCTAAATGCACAGTACTAGTTCCAATGCATTCTTTTTCTTTTTAACATGAGATAGATAAGTAAATGGATAGATAGACAGATGTTTCTATTAATCTAAAGGCCAGCATATTGGATTGTTATTAAGCACCTAGGAGGAATCTGCTTGAATATTTGTCTCCTACCTGGTTAATGCCTAGTGAAGACAAGAAGAAAGCAAATATATCAGTAATATAAAGTCATCATAAAAACTTTAGTGTTTTGTTTATGAAGAGTTGGCAAAACAAAGAAATATCTTTTAAGTGCAGAAGTTATGTTATTATTTTTGGACTTTGCTGATAATTACCCTAACTTATCTATTGCAAAAGGAGGAGAGCAGCATCCAGGACTATAGCTAATGACAGATGCAGAAATAAGATGAAGATGGAGATAGACTTCCTCTAAATTCCAGAAGGAGGTGCTGCTCTTTGGGATTAAACTGGTAACAGTGGGTTAATTACATGAGATTAGAACTTTTTTACTTATCAGACTGTGGGAAAAATATTAGTTAATGTTTAAGAAGCTAAACAGTGATACCCTGATACCCTTATATTTGCAACTGATCTTATTAGCTAGAAAAATTAGTCTCTTCAATTAAATTATTCTAATCTTATAAATTGATCACAATGATTCCCGGTAGAGGACATGCTAAATGGTTGCTTTCCAATTGATAAGAGAACTGAAGCCAGAGCCTCAGAGACCATCATTTAACATCACTGAGCTCAAGCCTTATTGAGTTCGTCAGGAGGCTCATACAAGAAAGCGAGAACATGAATAAGTAGGAGAGGTTATTTAAATATTATATATTTTAGAGACTTTATTTTTAAAAGTGAGTCAGCTATAAGAAGTATTATTTCATGAGCATTTGATGAGAACCTACTGGTTAGACCAGCAAAACAAATGAGATGAAAACTTTTCCAGTAAAGTACCTTTAGCAGAGAAAAATGAATCTTTAACTCCAAGGGCCTACAATTAAAGTACAGAATACCTAGACAAAAATACAAACTTCTTTTGAATTGTTGTGTTTGGTCTTAAAAACCCATTAGTGCTCTATAATTCATCTTTTTATTTTAATATAAATAGATGTGTTAATCCAGTGCCTCCAAGGAGCATGTGTCAAAACAAGACGAAACATGCAAGAATTTATTAGGAAGAAAAATACCTGTGAAGGGAAATGAGAAGAGACTTGCAGGAGGCCAGGAGGTCTGGCTGTCGTGAAGAAGTGGGGGAAGGACCGGGCTTGGGTGGGAGCCTTGGAAAGCAGTGCAGTTCCAAGGAAGTTTGACAAAGACAATGGAAGTCCTTGACCCAAAGGCACCTTTGGGAGAAATCCTGCATTTCCCAGGAATGGGCCCGCCTTATCTCCACCTCCCCTTAGACACAGCTGGGGGCAGCCCATGGGGAGTATAAAATATAGGCTCACTAACTCATTCCTTCCCCTGACGTCCCTGACGTATCAGGATGACCAGCAACAGGGCTTCTGTATAATAGCAGAGGATTACAGCTGAAAGAACTAACAGACATTGATCTCTAGGTAAGGAGAAGTTTTTAGGAAAACCCAAAGACAGCAAGGGAGAAAAAAACAAACAAACAAATAAAACTAAAGGAAAATGAAGTCTTCTATGTGATTCTCAACATTAAAGATAGCCCAACCCCTAGCCTGATTAACATAAACCCTTTCACTAAAGACCTATTTATGTTCATTGCTATTACTCACTGTATCAGGCTTGACTTTAATAAAAATTTAGAAACTATTATAAAAGTCAAGAAAAAATACTATTGAGAGATAAAGAAACAACCAAACCACATTTGATATGGTAAAGGTTTTGGAATTATCAGAGCAGGTATTTAAAACAACCATAATTAATATGTGAAGGGCCCTAATAGAAAAAGTGGAGAACATGCAAGAATAGATGAGTCATGTAATCAGGGATTGACACTTTAAGAAAAAAATCCCAAAGAAATAAAAAACACTGTTACAGAAATGAAAAATTTCTTTGATGAGTTCACCGGTAGACAGGACATAGCTGAAGAAAGAAACAGCTTGAATGTATGTCAAATAAAACTTCCCAAACCGGTCTTAATACATATTTTTAAATGCTCTCCAAAATGATTATGTCAATTCACATTTCCTTCAGAGAATGTACATGTGCAATTCCTTATTCTTGCACTCAAACTGGGTATTGATACTTTAAAAAATTAAATTATTGGCAACCAATATGCAATTTATTCCTGACAGCTTGGTTCTACAATAAATAAAATAAAGATTATAAAGCTTCATTCAGATTGATGATAAACTTTAATAGGCATTATAATATGTATATATACATATGTACAACTAAAATAAGCATTACATAAAATAATTAGGCTTATTATTTATGGCACACTCTGGTGTTTTCTAGTTTAGTCTCTCTCATCTTCTGTGATCTATTTCATTTTAGGAATTCTGGCTGAGACCCACTAAATTAATTTTATCACCTATTAATTGAGAAAAATATGTGATCTCTCTCTATATTATTTTTAACTTTTTTAGAGCTATGAAGTACATGCAAACAAATGGAAAGAATTTTAAGTGTATTCTTCAATAAGCAAGTTTTGACAAATGTATATGTTAAATAACCACCTCCCCAATCAAAATAGAGAATATTTGATATTTCTTTGTAATCAATACTCAAATTCAGCTCATGTCCCAAGCAACTACAGATCTAAGTTTTTTCACCAAAAATTAGGTTTGATTGCTTTAGACCTTTGTGCAAATGGAATCAGAGAATATGAACAGTTTTGTACCTAATTTCTTTAATTTAACATGTCTTTAACATTTATCCATGATCATCAACACTCAATTCATTTTCTGTATTATTATTTCAATGTATAAAAATAACACAACTTGTTTATCTGTTTACCTCTTGAGGGACCATCCCTTTCAATTTTTCGTTATTATAAATAAAGATGCTATAAAAATGCATGTATCTCTTTTTTGGGTGTATGTCTTCACTTCTCTTGGGTAAATACTTAGGAATAAAATTGCTGGATCATCGGGTACTATATATATAAAGCACAAAAACTGCTAAAATACTTGCCAGAGTAATTGTATCATTTTACATTTTCAAAAGCAATATATTAAAGCTCTAGTGGTTCCATGTTTTTGTTAGCACTTGGTAATTTTAGTTTTTATATTTTTTAATCTAGCCATATTAGTATGAATAAAGTGGTATCTTACTCTGTTTTTAATTCACATGTTCCTGATCACTAATGATGCTTAGCATCTTTTTTGTTTTTATTGTCCATAAAAATACATTGCTAGAATGTTTTTACTTTTTGTTTTGTTTTCTAAGATGTTAAGAAGATGATGAGACTACCAATTAATCTCTGAAATAAAAAGACAATAATATATTCATTTTTTTAAAATCCTTACCTGAGGATTTATCCATTGATTCCAGAGCAAGAGGAAGGGAGAGACAGAAAGAGAGTGAAAAACATCAATGTGAGAGAAACATTAATTAGTTGCCTCTCATATATGTCCTGACCAGAGACCAAACCTGTAATCTAGGCATGTACCCTGACCAGGAATTGAACCCTTGACCCTTCTGTTTAGGGACAATGCTTGAACCAACTGAAGCACACCAGCCAGAGAAATATATTCATTTTTAAGAAGAAGAAAAAGAAACTATATTTTTCAAATTTTCTCAAGTTTGCCATGCACCCTAGTGTCCCATTCTTATAAGGACTTGTATTTCTGTCCCCTTTGTCATTCTCATGTCTCCCATCTTTATGTGATGCTTTCATTCTTGTGCTAGAGTTGCATTTTATGTAAACCAGAGCCAGAGTCAGGAAGATAAATGACTCGTTTGGTCCTCTAAAGAAATAATATGTGTAGGAGCCTTGATACGATTACTCCACATGACCATTCTCCTAGTTGATCTGAACACTAACTTCAATACTGTGGCCAGAAATCTCAGGCGAGCTTCCCAACTTAATACTGGTTGAGGTCCAGGGTTAGTCCAACACAAATGACCTGCACTTTGAGTTTTGTCATTATGTTAATAGAAATCCCTATTATTCATTATTCATAATTCAATTTGAATAAATACATTCTGAGAAGCTAATCAGTCTCTTCCTGCAGCTCAAGGAAAACATCAAGCATACGGCTGACTCTCCCCAGCAGGTCAGGACCTAACCTGTAAACTGAAAACTGCTTATTATGATGTGCTCTCTTCTAACAAAGGCCAGTATCCCAATCTGCACAAATTAATGTCATCCTCACACTTTCTTGCTAATACAGGTTTCACAGAAGACTGGAAGACATACATGTTCACACACACATACACTTTGGCCAGTTCACCTGTTAAATGGTAAAAATTACTGAAATTTTCTTCCACGATATCACAGGATTTACAGAAGTTTCTTAAGCTCTAAATTAAGTGCCATCACAATTTTACACATCACTGGCAGAACAGAATGGTAGTGGGCCTTGTTTATAAAAAGAACAAACACAATCAAAGCCAGTAAATAAATTACCTAAGCATCTGCTCACCTGGCACAATTTGAGGGAAGATAAAAGTCGTTTTTATTATTCTCATTTTGTACCCTAAAAAAGTTCACCCATCTAGCTACCTGGGCATCTGGCAGTTGACATTGCCATACAGTAAAAGCTGATCGTAGTTGTAGCCACCCTGCCTGGCGATGCATTAGCTCATTAGTAAACTGGGTAAAGAGAGAAGAGCAAGAGCTTCAGAATATAAAGTCCTGGGTTCAAATCTTGATTTTGCCACTTTCAGGCTATATGACTACGTACATCACTTAATCATTTTAAAACATTTAAAATCAGAATAACAGTACCAACCTGGCAAGCTTTCTGTGCAGATGAAAGAGGGACAGAGTGCCTCTGACAGTGAGTTGATTATGAGAGATGCTGTAGGTAGCCTCTCAAACTTCCTACTTGTCTACAGGCTACTTGAAAGCAGACAACACGATAGTGAACCAAGTTTGAAGGCTAAGACTGAAACTCAGAGTTTCTGATTATACCTCCTTCCCATTGTCTGTTATAGCTCAAGACCTAACAATGTGACCTATTTTGGCTCCAACTAGGCTTTCTAATACAGGAACACTTTGATTAGTGCAAATCTCTTTCTGCCTTCCATCTTACTAGACTTGATATTTCTAGGGTAAATTTTAGGGTCCAGAAATATTATTTAGTGGTTGGCTTCTAGTATTCAAAAACCTATTTTTTCCTTTAAGGTTTAGATCCAACATACAAATATTTTTATTCTACTTATATTTTTAGCAAATTTTAACAATGGTCTCACTTAAAAATTTATATCATCAATGATTGTATTCACAAATTTAATATGTTTCATTTCCTGTTTAGTACTTTGGCTAACTTATAAAATAAAATTTCCTCTAATTATTTTTATAAAACCAGCAGAATTAAAACTATAAACATACTGATTTTTAAATTATTTTGTTTCCCAAAACAATAAACAACCTTAGTAAATTAAAAGTCTAAAGCAATTACTCAATAATATATTTTAAATTAGAATCACAAGGTTAATTTTTTAAATAGTCAAATTCTTTTTATTATTACAACTAGCTAAAATATAACATTTGGACAAATTCTACCTTAGCTTAAAAATGTTATTATAGGTATAATTCTATGAAACAAATTATATTTTAATCCAAAATATTCATGTGGTTAAGGATGTTAAGATATAACTACATCAAACTATGTTTCTTAGAAGGTTATGGTGACCTAAGGACCAGAAATATAAGCCAAGAATATGAGGTCTGAAGCTAAAAATATCCAGGGTGATTTTTTTTCTCACAATCCTAGCTCTCTGGCTGATTTCCATTTTTAGGCACTTTATCTTAGAGTCCTTAAATTAATGAAGGAGGTGGTAACTCATTTTCCTAGTGTTGAGTCACATCCTTACCTCATTCTGCCATTGTTTTACATAACTTCACAACCTTCCACCTAGGCTAGATCTACATCACTCAATTAATTTTTTTCCTTTGGTTCTAAATTTATAGGTCTTATAACTTTATAGTAATCAGTCATTCATTTCAAATCCACTCTATCTCTTAGGTGGTGAGACTTTTCAAATATTAAGATGGTATCCATGGAAATTCTGCAGACTTCTTATGGCTCTGCCTCTTTATACAATGCCAAGCTCATTATCCTGGTAAGACTAAAGGAAATAAACAATTCAGCTGGAATGCAAACGCCAAAAGAACATGCAGAACGTCATACCATATTTAGCAAAAGAACAGACATGTATTCAAAGATGGTACATTGATTAGCTCTAGGGGGTGCCATTCACACTAGGGCCTGGAGTCTGTGAGTGTGCCAGGTGCTGACTGCTCTAGGCACTGAAGACACACTAGTAATGAGAAAGACAAGGTCTTTGATCTCTGGGACTTACATTCAAGTGGGAACAGAAAGCCAATAAGCAAGTGAACAAACAGCAAACCAGATCACTACAGTCTTTGTATGTGCCATAAAGGAATAAAGCAGGAGGGTATAATTGAGTGTGGTGGTGGATGGCTATGGAAGCACTAATTTTGAAGACGATGTTCTGGTAGAGTCTGTCTAAGGAGGTAACATTTGCATTGGAAGATGAGAAACAAAATGGCGGCTCTGTGAAGAGCTGGGGAACTGCTTTGAACACAGTAGGTACACTAAGTGTCAGGACCCAAAGGTCACCAACAGCACTATTGGCAGGTTTCGGGGAAGGAAGAAGACCAGTGTAGCTGAAGAGAGATGAGCGAGGGGGTGCGTGCTGTGAGCTGGGGGTTGACAGAGGTAGGGCCTGACCATGCAGGACTGAGAAGCCCTGGCAGAGCCTGGTAGGACATTTGGATTGTATTGGAAGGTCTTTAAAAGTATGAGTCAAGGGAATAATGTGATTTGATTTATACTTTTAAGAAGATTCCTCTAGCTGTAATGTAAAGCCCAAATATTAGGGGAATAAAAGAGACCAGGTATAAGATATTGGTGGCTTAGTTAGAGTGATGATGTGGAAAAATGGGAAATGGACAGTTTTGAGATGTTCTTTGGAAGGAAAATTTTCAGAATGGTTTCAATGCTGGGAGATAATGGAAAGTGATGAATTTAGAATGACTCCTGGATTTAGGGTTGGGTGGGAAGCTAGATATTGGTGTCGCTTACAACGATGGAGAGACTAAAGAATAAACAGCTAAGTGGGGTAAGAAAGAGGGGGTAATTTGTGATGAGAAGAAAGAGAGAGGGTGACTATGGGGACACAGCCTTGACATGAGAGGTGATGGAGACCAGAATAAAGGAAAGGCATAGCGGGTGGAGGGGAAAACTGGTTTGGGATAAAAAAAGAAACTTTGTTCTATAATCAAATGAAAGACAATATGCACATATAATTTAGTGTTAGATTTGGGCCTGGGAAAATGGTGAAATGTAGGTCATTTATCATAATTACTTCATTTTCTAACAAAGTTCTTCACGGGAGGAAAATGGAGATAACAGTAAACAGGCCTTCTGCCTACATTGGGTTTTCTAGATGCGGGGGACACAGACAAACCCCAACACTTAATAGTGATCAGACTTGTTTGTCAACAGTTTTCCTCTGGTGACCAAAAAGTTTTTATTTTCCTTCCTACTACATTTTGTGATGAATTTACTGTAAGTAACAGGGCAAAAATGAGAAGATTAATTTGCTCTGGGGCTGTGAAGCTTACAGTAAAAAGGCAAACAGTATTTTTTGTATAATATGTAATTTTTTACTAGTTTGGGGTTATCCCTTGGCACATTAAATCAATAGAAATAATAATTGTATCTCCTGGGAGAAGTCCCAGAAACTAGAACAGGGAAGCTGAGATGTTTGTTTTGTTATTATTTTTTTAACCATAAAGATTTGAGTTGCTCTCATGGTTCCCTGTTTCATCTTATCTTTTTTTCTATTATTTATTGATGCAGGTTTTACTGTTTCCTGCAGCAGATTCTTATTTCCTGGATGATGAGTCCAGACCACAGAAAACAAATGAACAATCACATACCCATTCATGCCAACAGCAGGCAGCCCCCGCTCCATCTCCCTTTTCTGACCATAGCTATCTAGCAATGAGCGCTAGTCCAGAGTCTTCCCTTTTACATAGAATTGCCATGGTGATAATAGCATCTTTATAAACACTGACTCAGAAAGCCAGAGTTTCAACTACTAACAAAAGAAGGGAAGTTCAAATCAGTAGCACTTGCTATTATTATTATTATTTCTTTCTTCTATAGCAATTTCCCTAACAGAAATTCAACTAACAATTGTGAAATGTGATTTGATTTAGGAACAGCTATAGATAGCATTGCTATGATTACATTTCTGGTATCCCTGTCTCTCATTCTTTCTGCAGTAAGGAAAATTTTGGTAGGATTAAAATATCAATAAAGTATTTTGTGGTTAGTATGATAATAGTGAATTAGGATGAGAAAAAATTGTGAGAGTAAAAAACAGTAATAAGAATACACAGTTAAAAAAAAGGATAATGTGAGAGATGGTATTATATAATTAATGTAAAGGACTACCAGAAGTTAGAGCTTATAAACAGAAATTGAATTTAATTATTGGTACTATTATTCCAATTAAAATATTGTAGGTGGCTTAGATTTTGAATGTATAGATTTTGAATCCAGATGAATATCAGTTAACCAACAAGTCAACCACTGAGAACTCATTGAATCTCACCAAAGAGTTGAAACATTAAAAATATTTTCTGTACTCAAAAAGTTTAGACAAATGGTAGTAAAGTTATTTAAAGGGCATGCTGTTTATTTTAGAACCAGGGCTTTGAGCTGTATATTATTCTGCACAGGAGGGATCAGAAGTATAGGATAATCTGCCCATAGCTAGTAAGTGTCAGAGAGAGTATTCAAATTCAGGAATCTGGCACAAGGCCCATCCATCTACCACACACTACCTGATTCACTAAACATTTATGGGAATTCAGAAAGGGGATTCATTTGACTTAAAGTCCTCAAGTGTGCTTTCTAAAGCCAGAGTTGCATGAGTTCGTTTTTGAGAAATGAATGGGATTTTTTAAAACTGAGAAAATCCTCTAGATGTGGAAGAAGGGAGGACTGCAAGTTCCCCAAAGGAGGTTGAGGATCCTGCAAGGGCGGGAGTTCATATAATGCATCTGGAAATCCACACTTCAACACAACTAAATTGAGAAAAATGACATCTAATATTTATATGAATTTCTATTTTGTTATATTTTGTAAGTTATGTTGACTAGTTAATTGTAAATATAGAAAGATACAGATGTATTCAAGCAATATTCAGGAGGGGAAGTCAGAGAAATAGGGTGAATGCTTGGTGAAAGGATTGAAGGAGTCAGAGGTCATTTTCAGGTTTTCTGCTTAAATAACCAACTGGATGGTAGTGCCAGTAAATTGTGTAGAGAACATGGGAGGAAGATGAGGTTGGAAACAAGTTGACTGGCTTACTTCTGTATTCCATGCTCCATTGGAGGCACCTGTATGGGATGACTATTCCTCATGGTTTGCCTAAACTGGTGATTTGTGCCTATTGTCCTAGCTTAGTAATAGTACCCTCTTTCCCCTAAAAAGTATCTTGCTTTGGGTAATAAATTATATGACTATTCCTAATCTATAAAACCAGCAGGTAGATATGTCCTGCAGATGGTTGAGTATGAGTTAATATAGAGCCCTGGGCACATTATATAGAAGTGATTTGAACATTTATAGTATATGAAACTGTGAGTATGCATAAAATTACCCAGGGAGAGTACATAGTTTTCATTATGGATAAAGATGGAGTCCTTGTTGACAGTAACACTTTAGTAACAGGTAGGAAGTGCTCAGGTACTTATAATGAGAGAAGTATAAGGAAATACAAGAAAACAGCCCCCCTCCAACTTCTTCCTATAATTTGACAGTTTCAGAATTCTTGCTAAAGGCAGCAAGAGTCATTTAGGCGGAGGGTTCCAAGTGGAAGCCAGATGGCCCAGGGCTGAGAAGTAAAAGGAGAGTCAAGGAAACACAATTTTGAAATATTTCTACAGGGAATTAACTGGGTGGTAGTTAGAGCAGTATGTAGAGCCAAGAGGTTCTGAGGTCTTTATTTTTTGTTCGAAAATTAGAGAAACTTGACAATATTTATAGACTTAAGAGCATTCAGTTGGCTGAGGAAGAGGGAGAAAGAGGGGGAGAGACAGTGGGGGGGAGAGAGAAGAGAGAGAAAGAAGGAAGAAGGAGAGAAGGAAACCAGGAAATATAGGCAAGTACAGATACAGGAAAGAAAAATGGGTCACCAGGGACAAAGATAGGAAGTAAAACAAACCAGAGGTGGAAAAATGGGGTTTGAACTGGATGATGAGTATCTCAAGCTCAGCTTGTGGCTGTCAGTTTGCACCTAACCCATCATAAACAAAAGGTGAATCTCAAGGCTAGAAGGCAGGAGTTGAAGAGTGGACTGTTTGTTATGAGGGGGCTCTTGTGACAAATATTGGAAAAACTTGTGAAGGGGGAACTGTCACAGATTCCAGGTAGGCACTGATTCAATATCACCATGAGGTTTTCCAAAGCTCAAGAAGCAAGTAGATTCAAACTACCAATGGAAATAAAGAGTTCATGGCTTTACATGAGCTTAACTCATCATATGGTTGGGGCAGAGGGACTAATCCCTCATTCTAAGGCCAAAGTAGGTGCTGGGTTCCCAAATTCCTGACACAGGTTCTGATGTTGTGCTATTGATACAGATACAGACACCCAAAGTTTCGCTCCTGGTAAAATTCGGGGGCTCTGCCTGAAGTTTAACACTAATCTTTTTCCCAGGAAATAAGAGAAATCCAGAAACAAGATACATACTTTTAGGAGGAAGTTGAGGCAACCAAATGATTTAAGGCATCTGAGAAATAGAAATAGTAGCAAGGTCTGAGACACAGATGGAAGTCCAGAGAAACAGATGAAGACTGTGACAAGTAGAGAAAGTAGATTCTCAACTATGCTTCCACTTCATTTTGTGAAATTATACAAATTGCTTAACTCTCCAGACCTCAAAACCTCTCTTTGTCTCAAAAAACCAAAAAGAGGCAAGAGCATGCTTGTAGAGGCAAGATTTTTTTTATTGTATTTTTTCTATTACCATTAGGTCTCACTCCCCCCTCACCTCAGCTGCAGAAATCACCTGTAACCTCCCCCACCTCAGCTGCAGAAATCACCAAAGTGTTGTCTATGTTCATGAGTCCTTTTTCCCTTTTTTATTAGGGGGTGGAGGAACTGAGCAAAACGATATTTGTAAGGCCTTTCTTGCTGTCAAATTTTTTGAAGAATGTGGGCATAAGATGACGTAAGAATAAATATCAAGAATTCTGTTATGAAGTGAACAAAGAAAAAATGACCTTTGAGGAACAAATGAGTAAGTGCATTTTGATTTTAATTACATTATAAGTCAAAGATATCTTTAGGGGATAAATTGAGGTAGATTTTTGAATCCAAATGTTCAGTCAGGGAGGTAAAGACCCAGAGCCCAAAAGAATAGCAATGGGTCCACAGAGTCATGACGGAAACATTAAAAGACTGGGGACAACTGAGTTTCAGGAGTCAGTGTCCAGAAAAATACAGATCAAAATATTAATAAGAGGGATGAAAGTGTTTAACAATGTGATTAACCCAGTTCTGGATAGGTACCATACAAGGGTAACTTCTCCTTACAGGTTGCCTGTGCAAGTTGAAATAAAATACTGGAGTTGGATTTTATGGATTTTTAGCAAACATCAAGCTCTATGCTAAGTTGTACAGGACACTGGAATCAATAAATAAATATATATTATCCCTACCATCAAGAAGCTCATAATCTGAATAGTGCTAAGCATGATGTAAGGACTCTGACCAGAGTTTAAGCTCAATTGCCAAGAAACCAGTCTGTTTTCAACAAGGAAGGAAACATTTCTTCAGGTCATCAGTTCTAAGTAGGTTTGTCAGGCCCCGAGTGCTGAAAAGCCAATGCAGCCGATAAGAGTATTGAGTTATAATGAAACCTTAACTTAAACTATCTAATACAAACCTACTTTCCACTTGAGACCTAAGAGCTAGTTTTTCAGTTTAAAAAAAAAAAAGGTAATAGTGCCCCTTAAAGATATAAATAACCAAATTTATATTTTACTAATACATTTTAAATTTAACTTCTCTACTCAAGTTAAGGAGAACTTAGGGGGTGGCTATAAATATTATCCTGATTTCAGGTCTTCATATAGTGAAACAAAGAAGCAATAGAGAAAAGGACCAATTGTTGATGTGATCATATATCTCATTAGAGTATAACGAATCTGAGTTTGTCAAGGAAGGACATGTGAAAGATACATACATAGCCTTATCTATCTACTTAATTCCCTCACAATAAGCTTATTATTATTGACACTAACTTTGATCCATCATGCATTCTATGTTCCTACATAAACTGTCAATTTCTTAAAACTGCTATTGCATAATAACCGTAGTTAGCACCTCAGATATCTAGAAAATGTAATGGGCACCATCACCTTCCCTCAAGATGACACCATGGATGATCCTTTTGCCCCAGCTAATCCTTGGGGAGGGAGGGGTGATCAGAGAAGAATTCGTTTTAGCTCATAAATATGCATTGATCATCCCTGAACTGCACGGACATGAAATGATCATCCCTAAACTCATTCTCAATAAGTTTGCATAGTGACATAGGAAAGGCAACATGTCTAAAAGGGTGTAGAATATTGCCTATCATGAAAAGGTACTCAGTAAATATAGCTACATGAGTTAAAAATTGGTAAGAGTGTCTGAATTTAAAGAATTATATGAATACAAGCAAGATCAAAACAAAGAAGTAAAAAGATAAAAATTTTTATTTTATTTTTTTTCTCCAAGCATTTCTTTCTTTCTTTATTTATTTTTAAATACATTTGTCTCTGCCTCCCCCCAACCACTTTCCCTTGCCCCCTGCCTCCTTCCCTCCCTCAGCTCTTCCCCTTTGGTTTTGTCCATGAGTCCTTGCTATATGTTCCTTGACTTTCCCCTTCCCTTCCCTTTCCCTGCCCGCCCCTCCCTCTTTCCCTCTTGTCTCTGTTGATTTCTTTTCCTTTCAGTGTTGCTGGTCATATTTTCCTTGCATCTTTGTATTGTTGGTTAAGTTCCGCTTATAGGTGAGATCACATGGCATTTGTCTTTCGCCCCCTGGCTTATTTCGCTTAGCATGATGCTCTCCAGTTCCATCCATGCTGTCACGAAGTTTAGTAGTTCTTTTTTCCTTTCTGCTGCATAGTATTCCATTGTGTATATGTACCATAATTTTTTGATCCAATCATCTACTGATGGGCATTTAGGTTGCTTCCAACACTTGGCTATTGTAAATTGTGCTGCTATGAACATTGGGGTGCATAGGTTCTTTTGTATTGGCGTTTTGGAGTTTCCTCAAAAATTTTTAAATTTTCATGTATTTCTTTTAAAAAAATCAACTCTTCCTGAAAATTTACACATGTGACATCAGAAAAAAACTTTCACATCTGTGTTTAGTTGTAGAACAAAGTTTGATATGTGAAATGACTCATTAAATATATAGCTCTTGGCGGGGGCAGAGGGGGGCTGAGGAAGAGGCATCTAGCAAAAAAGTAAAAAGATTCATGGACACAGACAACACTGTGGTGACTGCAGAGGGGAGTGGGTGGAGGTGGAACGGGGTACAAGGGGGATGAGTGGTAACAGAGAAATACAATAAAAATAAACTACACACACATATACACACACACCCTCTTCATACAGGTACTTGATCTGGCACAGAAATAGATTATGTTTATCATTTATAGAAAAGAAATAAAGATCTCATTTCTACTCTGGAGCTGACTGTGGTATGACTCCAGAAAGCTGTGTCCAACTAGCATATATTTAACCCTAAACCTTTTCTATCCAATGGTCAGTCTGGAGCCAGCTATGGATAGAAAAAGAGATGAATATTGGTGAAGCTTAAAGGAGTAATGCTCTTTATATTTCCATATCTCAGCACTCTTAGCATCACCACTATAGAGTTTTCCAAAATTTTAAGTCCAATTAAACAGTAAACACCCCGCTAGAACAGACCCTTGTTCTATCTAGCTTTGACTTTTTCTCTGACATAAGCACAGAAGTATGCGCCATGTCCTTGAGTTAGTGCAAAATTTTAGGTTATTTCCCAGACAGCATACATCTCATAATAAATCTCATTATGTATTACATTTTCCAAAAACACATCTAAACCCATTTATAACTTTTATTTTAAAAGTTATGGTGTCCCGGATCATAAATTAGTGAGTTCTGGGCATAAATCAACTTGTTTTGAACTTCAAGAGAGTGATTCTTGTATGAGATAATCATCAAATATTTGATTAACTTTATTATATATATTATTTTTATGTTAAGAGTCACTTTTATCCCTCACATAATTATTCATCTTTATTTTACTAAAATGGGAAGTTTTAATCATTAAGTATTGACTTTGATAGCAGCTATTTTATATAAATTCTCATCTCTTCTTAGTCATTTTATTTCACATTCTTTGACTCTTTTGAAATAACTCCCATTTGAGTTATTTTCATGCTAGAGTGAAGTAACAAAATCTGCATGAATTTATTAAATATTCCAAGGGAGATGACATCACAGTTGTATCAAAGTAAAAGTTATACTTCTTTGCCACACACACCTGAACAAACTCTTCAACATTCATTCAGAATCACATTTTGCAATGTAAAAGAGTAACTTTTTGTGTTTTATTCACCCAGTATGAATACGATCCAAGCATCTTGACCAGGTCTGTGGGCTGTATTTTAGTGTTAATTTTTATGATGAAGTTGTGTATCAGGGTTTCCGTTAAAATGACTGTTTATGTAAAATAAAATCTATTATTTTTCCAATCTTTCATGAGGAAGCTGCGGTTATTTTCTATTTGTTCAATGGCTGTTATAATTATGCCTCACTTATAAGCACAAAAGAGGTACGGTATCTCAGTTGTCTTTTCCATCTCATCATCATGGCAGAAAATTTGAAAATTTCAAGGGGAATTTTATCTATAAACACAGGACAGAATTAAGGGCTCAGTGTGAAATGAAACCATAAGTTATATTACTTTGAAGTTTATTTCTTAGTTTTCGTAAATCACAAAAAATTTTGCTGATTATATCTATTTACCCTTTTGATTTCTTCTTGCCATGTTCCTGTGTGATATTTGCCACTTCCATTTCCTCAGAGAACACTGAGAAATAGGCAAGCACTCTCACAGCATGCACATTTCTCTACGTCTTCAAAGCTCCTTCCAAATCCTGTGCATTTCAGCAGCCATATTGATTTTTAGACACTAAAGGTACACTTTTTCGGTTTTCTCCTCTTTGTAACTAGTTGTGTCTCAAGCTGCCAAAATGACCCCTCCCTCCTCTCATCCACATGGTACAAAGAAAACACATAAAGAACATTCTTCTAAGCAGTAAACTACTCTCCGTGTCCTGAAGACATTAGAAAGGCAGGTTCATCCTCCTAGTTCACATCCCTTTCCAGTCTCTGACCTCCACTGTGTCACCAAGGAGTGGAAAGGAGGGAGCATATACCCAGATAATAGAAACTTTGTGGATCTAAATGAAGCTTAATATATGTTTTGTTGTAGAGGATAGACACCAAAAATCAGTTTTAAAAGTAATGTAACGGTCTGTGTCAACACTGAGTATTGTGAGAGCTGGAAGCCTGGAAGAATTTGCTAGGAGATTGAGAAGATAGCAGACCTTTCTTCAGAGCACTAGATATTTAAGTCCTATTAGGCAGACTGAATGACTCAGTAAAGAATAGAACAGAAAAGTAAAAAGATGGATATTAGTAAAAGATTGAACTTCACAAGAGGGAATAATTCATCTACCAGGTTTACTCTAATATAGTACTCTAGATAGATGCAATACATTACACCTACCAATCAAACCTCCACTCATTTGTTTAACAAGTCCTTTGATGTCTTCTTGTATCAAGCACTGTTCTAGGTTCTGAAAATAAAAATAATAACTAAAAAACACAGCTCTTACTTTTTGGGACTGCCATATGAGAAAGGTGGATTAGTTAGATGGGCACACCACAAATGCAGAGATTTACTGTTTAATGTCATTGCAAAGCAAATGTAGGTATTTAGAGTTGGCCATAAAATATAGACGAAAGGGTACCTGGGAGCTTATGCAGCCTGTGAGAATATGCCTTTCACGAAGCAGAAAGGAAAAGGGAGCCAATTTGATCAGTTACTGTTTAAAGGGCGTATTTATCTTGCTTAGTTATAGTCACAGATAATTTGACATTTCATTGCTGAAATCCATTTCCAAGTGGCTTTAAAGAGCATTGAAATGTTCTTGGAACTTGGCCAGAGCCGCTTTGGCTTTTCTAGCTGCACTTGCTTGAAAAGATCAGGGCACGAACTCTATGCAGCATCTCTGACAATTAAGATCCTAGACTATCTCATTGTATCATTTCTCCAAAAACAGAGTGGATGACCACTTTCAAATGCACTCACTCCAGAGGTGGGTCTAGGTCAGCCCCTGGGAATGTTTCCTGCTTGATGCAAAACATGTCCTGAATTTGAAAACACAATTTGGCTCAAACATTGTTATTACCGAGCTATTATTTTTAAAGAAATGACTATTTTCAATGTGAATTAGCCCATTCTAGGAATGAATGCAAGAAATAAATTGAAAAGAATACACATGAAAATGAAGCAAGGTCTTTGGATAAAGAAAAACTATCAGCATAACAATTATAACTGCTCCTATTTCTTATTTCAATAAGAAACAAAATCCCATGAATCAAGAATATTTTGCTATTTGCCTCGTAGTAATTACCCTCTCATGCAAATTTATAGTTTGGTTAAGATTCCAATTCCTATTCACCTCACTGTTTCCAAAAAGAAATAGAATTTCTGAAGGGCCTCTGGAATGGAAGGTAGATAATACCAACAGGATTATAGCTCCTCAGTTACACTGCGGTCTATGGTAACATGTCCAAGATGAAAAGAGATAAGTAAGGATATCTTAGAGTGGAAAACATTACTGAGTCTACACTAGCCTGTGTTCCACTAGTCAGGAACCATTTCATCAAAGGGAAAGAGTTAAAACAAAAGTACCACAATAGCCTGTAGTGTTATGTTTATTAAAAATATTGTGAGGTAATGAGATGTAAAAACTACCAAAGTTTCTTAATAGTTGAAAGTGGAGGCAGTGGTTGCTGATAAAATTGCTGTCTATATGCCAACATTATCTTAGCGAGAATTATTTCTTTCCACTCTTAAAATAATGTTTCCCTAGTTACATTTAATTACAGTTTCCAATTCATCAGTAAGAAATTCAAATACAATGTATTTTGAAATAAGGCTATAAACAGACATCGTGATTCTGTCAAAGGAAAGAAGAGATATGTAAATTAGATTTTGTAATATAGTGTATAGCCAATGCATGCTTTTATTTTTTTATTTTATATCTCTCAGAGGAAATGATGCTTGAATCAGAAGTGAGAGGGAGAAGATTTTCTAGTCCACTGATTTTCAAGCATTTTTTTAATCTGTAAATGCCTTTATTAAAAAGCAAGTTTAAAAAGAAATCCAGTCAAATAAAGCTGTTTTCACTGATGTTCACTCTTCCATGAAACAGCTCTGTCTTCACTCTGTACCTACCCCACAGAACCGGTCTCTGTGTATTTAACTAGCTTCTCTTCCCACTTCCAACCTGCAGTTCCCCAAGTGTAGGACTGATTTCTCTGTGTCTTTCCCTTTCAACTCAATCTCTCAAAAGAGTGGATTTACTCTTCCCCCACCCTTAAATCTTGAGCACATTCTCCAGCATCAGAACCTCAAAAATGTCTAGAAACCTGTTCATCATTTTATTGTTTCCGCTTCTAACTCTTTCATCCATAGACAGCATAACTGCAGATGTCTCGGAGTGGAATTTGAATAGGAGAAATATAGAAACAGCAGATTACTTATTTAAGAATTGTATCCAGATAAGAGAAGCCAAGCATTTCCTACAAGAGCAGAGGAAGAATTGAATTTACAGCATGCTAACTCTGTAAAATAAAATGCTAATATCCCCAACATTGCATAATTCTCTGTGTACATTGGTTTGTTCCTTTGGTTCTGTTTTGTCTGTTCCTTGTTTTTCTCCCCAAATGATAGGAACAAAATTGTGTTTTGCCAGTCCACAGTCTTCCTTGTGGCCAGACTCTGTTTGCTCAGCTGCAATAGCACTAAACATATGTAGACAAAGCATTTTACATTTTTAAAAGTTCAGATCAAGCATACCTCATTAAAATGTCATATATTATAGAAAATACATCCATGTGCCACAAGAGAGATGACTGCATGACCATGTGTGGAAGGCGACACTACTGGTCTCGCAGGTCCTTTCACGTGCTTGTCTTAGTTCTCAGTCTATTCCTTCCTCTTTATCACCAGCTAGGAGAGCAATCTATTTCTTTCACTCTAGTAGCTTCCCTGAATTACATACAGCCCATGGTCTACCAGCTGAGGAAGTTTCCAAACCCACTAGCCTGGGTCATTCTCTGTACTTACAATCTAGAGATGCCTTTCTTTGTGCATAAACTAACACTTAAACACACACACAGAGAGATGCACAAATATACTACTTGTATATGTTGTATTTCTTCACATAAGTGTAAGATATTTCTAAGCTAGCATATCTGTCCTTATTAAGAGATATATTTTTCATGAAATGTGTCATAGCAGCGATTTTGTGAAGCTAGTATCTGAAATGGTTAATTTAGAAGAAAAAGAAAAGTTTGTCAAAATGACCAGTTACCATAACTACATGCAAGTATTGTTTGTTTCTTGTTTGTTTGCTTGTTTTTGGCAATCACTTCACCATGATTTTAACATTTTAGTTTCCATGACAACCAAGTGCAGTTAGCATTATCTCTAAATATACTCAATAGGTGTTTTTTTTTTTTTCCTTCAATGAATCAAGGTCTTTCATTTCCTATTGAAGAGATCATGGCTATCTGGATAAACTTAATGTAAAATTTATAAAAAACCCTTTCTCATGAAAAAATGATCAATGTCAAATAGAGCAATATTATGAATATCATATTTTTTCTCTTCACCATGTTTATCAAAGAACTTTAAGAAAATAAGTGAGAAATGACCAAAGGAAATCTATCTAAGTTTATTTAGGATATTATTTCAGCTGCATTTGATACAAACCCCAAGCAGTAGGGGTCTAAATGAGACAGAAATATTTTATATTCTCACATGACAGGGTGGTGGAAAGCCTGTGTTACATGCACTCATTTAAGGGCCCTGGTGCTTTGCCTTTTCTGAAATGCCATTTTTTTTCCTACTTTAAATATTTTTTTAATTTTCAATTACAGTTGACATACAGTATTACATTAGTTTCAGGTGTACAACCCAGTGATTAGATATTATACAACTTACTAAGTGATCACCCTGATAAATCTTGTCCCATGGTTCAAGATGAGGTGTCACCATGTGTATGTCCCAAGCAACAGCACAGAGCAGAGTGTGAGAAAGGTACACCCCACCCTTTTAGGACATGAGTTAGAAGTTCCACACTTCACATCTGCTAAAGTCTATTGTCCAGAACTTAGTCTGATTCATCATACAACAGCTAAACATAGATGACTTCATTTCTGTGAGAAAGAAGTGGAGATTAAGTATTGAGGGACAAATGTCAATCTCTTTTAATTTTCCTTTTTACTAGAAAGTTGTGTGAACGTGTAGTTCTAATTTCCAAAAATTCAAAGGAGATATAGAAGAAACCAAGATAGAGGTATGGCTTAAAAATTCCCACTGCTGTGTAAGATGGAGACTTTTGTCATTGACTGCTAAGACATCTGCTCCTAGTAGGTACCCTCGTCGTTAGCTGCTCAGGGATCATTGATCTGATCCTAATTACACCCAGTGCTCCAGATAAAACTTTATTTTGCTTTGTCCCCCAAAGCTGCAATTTTTTCATTTTTTCTATTCACTATTACAGAGAACAGCATTTTTTAGCTCTTTATGGTTCTCATAGAAGGATATTTGTTTCTTTTTCCAGAAGCATTTCCTGTGATTATCATGGTCTACTTGCTTTCTTCCTGGAATTTTTCCATTTAATTATTTTCTTTCCTCCTACAACTACTTTCTTTCTTCCCCCTCTCCCTCTCACACATAGACACACCTCTAACTAATAGAAGTACCAAATAGTTGCAATTTTTACTTTTATGTTATAGAATGACCTGTATGAAAATGAGAGAGAAATAGAGAGATAGAATTATTAGCCATTGATAATTCAACAAGTCTGGCATCAGTCCTGGAGTTGCCTACTCCAAGTGAAATGTTTAGTGATGAGTAGTCAAATAATTTTCTCTATTCTCATCTTCTTTTGTGCATTCTTAATACCCGTAAGCATTCTTTTAGTCCCTTCACTGTAGTGAGAAGGTACTAGAGTGATAGCTTAAAAAGTCCATGTTTATGAAGTCTTTAATCTTAAATAAATATGGGTCTGTGAGTTAGAAAAAAATGGCCAGCAAAATATGTTATAGAAAAATATCAAGGTTTAACCCAGCTCTAATTCATGTACACCACAGTATGGGGAAAGAGCTCCAAGCACTTCGAACCTTTAGGAAGAACCCATCACAATCAAGAAACCTTGAATCTGTACCTGAAATTGTAGAGAAAGATCCATCTTTGAAGTGCCCATAGAAAAGTTGGTGTCTTCTACATATTTTTCAGAGAAAACTGCAAGAATCAGGGAAATATAGATTCTTTTCAATATCAAAATCATTTTCAAGCTTCTAGATATGGCTTCCAGACAGTGACTTCATTTCAACAGTATCTACTTGGAATATTTTTAGTATAGCCAAGAAAATGTGGTAAATTCTAAAAGAAAAATGTTATATGTCTTTAAGAGATATGGCCCGTAAGTATATTTCCAAATTATAGAACACTTAGATTACAATGCTTTACTATATCTACTACAAACAACTATGACCCAAGCCAATATTATTAACTCATACAGGGCTAAAGATTTGGTTTTCGACAGGGAGAACTTGAGTCAGGGATCCAAGTACACATGACTTAGTGAGGAAGTGCATTTAGGGACTATCTTTCAAAAAAGCTAGGCAAGCAAGAACAAGAATGTGATCTTGGGTAAAGTACAGCTTTGACGTGCTCTATGAAGGACTCAGCACTCTAATAGTTCTTGCTCTATAGATCAGAGGATGAGTGTGAAGGTTTTAGCAGTGCTAAGAGTATTTCAATTGTACATTTAGTCAACCAGGGAAATGACATTTGGCTGTGTCCATGTACTCAGTGGACCTACAGTGAGATGAACCTGAGTCATGAGTCTATTACCTGACTCATCTGTGCTTGCTCTAGCAGAGGAGTTTTGAAGATGATGCTTTGGATCCCTGGGTATCACGGTCAATTTAGAACCCATATCCAACAGCTCTTGAAAGGTCTAGCTTTTCTCTCTTCTTACTGTAAGGCTTTTAGGCAAGGACTGAGTGAATCATTAGTGTATATCTGCCTTGCTGTTGCATGATCCGTCCACATGTGTCCTGGCCTTTCCTTTAGGTTGGTAGTTTCTGGGTCTGGAATCAGAATTGGTTTTTAAAACCAGTTGAGAGTTAGTGACTTTCTATTGGGGCAGCTGACCTCAGCCTTCTGCCTTCCGTTGTTCTAGTCCTGAACTCTTTTAGTTATATATATTAAGCAATATCCTCACTGGCTGCTCATCTCTTTTCCCTAGCAACTCCGTTCTCTGTTACCTGTCGGCACTGAGTTTTGTGAATGCTATTCCAACTTTCTTCCCATTATGGTAATTATGGCCACCTTGTTACAGAATTTAAAGCTATCATTCAGCCTCTGCCACTAAAGGGACCTAACTTCTACCATCAACTGTGCCCTACAGAGAACAGGCAGTGCTGTCTTCTCCTTGGTGTCAGTGCCCTCACCAGAGCCTCATGGATTCCTGTAGTGAATGGAGTGTCCTCTGGGGACTGGCTCAGGTCCACAGTCAGCTGTTGGGGTTTCCAGGCTTATGTGGGAGGCCATCAACCACATCGTGCATGCTCCCTGAGCCTTTTGAGCCCATTCCTCACAGTCTGCCATGGCAGTAGTAGACTCTTTTTCCCAAGATTCTATGAGATCTCACAGCAGTATATTAAAATGCCCCCCAGGGTCTTGGTCAGGGTGTTAAGTCGTGTGTCACAGGGGAATTGTTCCGTTTTGATAAACTCCTTGCGAGCTATATACTGCCCTTCTTGACCCAGCACATTCAGGTTTAGTATCTGCAAGTTTAATTGATCTTGGTGCCTGAATTACCCATGACATTTTCATTCAGTCAGCATTCATTCAGTGGGTACCTAGGAGTGTGAAGACTACTCTTAAACATAACTCTAATAAAAGCTGGCAGAGTAGCATCAGATCATATTCATGTTGCTGCGAGGGTTTTTGTGCCCTCAAAAGACTGTTCAGTGGTTTACTTTGTATTCAGAATTGATACTCAGTTTATTAAGGTTATTAATTCAAACCCCTTTTCTATTTAAGTTTAGCATACAAATCTTATTTTTCTACTTATAAACCTAGCAAATTTAATTAATTACTTTCAAAGGACCTTGAATAATCTTTGACTTCTTTCACAAATTTTATTGCATACTCTCAAATACTTCAATCACATTGTGCATTTAATTAAGTGAATTTCTATTTTAAAGTACTTTAATTGTATGATTTACCAAAAAAAGATCCTTCCAGATTATAGTACTATATGATCCATATAGTTTAAAAAAAACTTTATAAGTACTGTGAATATAAATACTCCAAAGTAGTGCATAAACAGTAAAATCTCAACTTGAAGTTATAAATCCACAATTTAGAATTTTTACTCAATTATACAATTCATACTTTGGGTTGGATTTATTAGATTATCACACTAACACATCAAATTATCTTAAAATCTGTTATGACAAATACCTATTACATACCTCCCTAACCTTTAAAAAAATAATGTTAACAATTTTATTTGTTCTTGATACTAAATATCCTAGAATGAAAATACATATACCCAGTAAGGAAGAAAATTATCTCAGTTATGAGGTTATAGAGCATCTTGAACATGAGACATAGAATTTTCAACCTCCTGAGAGATTTGTCTAAAAGCCTAGATAATCAGGCTTAGCCCTTTTCAATATTTCAAATTTCTCAAAATTTTAAACTCCTAAATACTTCAAAACAATATAATCTTGCAGCTCATACAGGATGCTTTTTATTTTAACTCTCACCTAGGTTGATCATTTGATTGACTTTTGCATTTGGGGTGGTGGGTAAAAAGACCTCAATGTTTTCCTGCCTAGTGCTAAAACCATTTGAATTTAATTAAATGCTAGGTTATGTTATATGTTTGTTATTTTTCTTTTAATTTAAAGACCTTGGCTGAGTCCTGGAAGCCCACAGTCCTCTGTGTCCTTAAGACCACACAACTCTTTTACATATGAAAGTAATACTTAATGAATTTTGGATATTTCACACAAGTTTTACCTGATTGTGGATGTAACTTACAAAGTCCTCCTACTGACAAATGATAATGCACCACTGCACACTCAGAAGGCAGTATTTCTTGATCTGACAATCCTGCTCCTGCCAATTTGTCCAAATATCTATCTATCCATTCATTTATCCAATGAACACTTACCAAAGCCCTCATTGCTGTGGAAGGCCATTTCTGAGAATGAAATCAAGTAACTGAGAATGTATTGCCTCTTGTTGAGGAGAAATATGTAAGAAAAGGAGCAGTGTAAGTTCCCTCATCTATATGATAAGAATAATAATCAATATAAAACTCTGCACAAGGATGAGAAATATGGTCAACCTTGTATACATGGTGGTGCAGGTACACCAGTGCACTGAAGATAGAACTGAACTGTGTTTTGATGTATATGCCTGGGAAATGCACGTGAGGACCACCCTGCCTTTTAGTGAACACTCAGGAATGTGTTGAAATTATTTGTTACTTGTTTGGTGATTGGAGTGAATGTAAGGTATTGTAAGTTCACTCTCAGCAGTTTCTTAAATAAATATCAGTGGACCTTAGAGCGTCATGGTATTGAGCTGTGGTCTGAGACAAAAGAAAAGTATTCATTAACGAATACCAACTGAATACCCACTAGTCATCCATTACTCAGCATGGTTCTGCATGCTGAGGATACATGAGTGAACAAAACAGACAGACCAAATCCCTGCTTCCACAGACGTCACATTCTGGTGGCTACAGTCTCCAGACAACTAGTGGAGAGAGGGAGCCAAGAGGATTAAAAAGCTCTCTGCCAAAAGCAGAGACGGAGCTTGTCATGTCTGGCACAACCTACTTTATATGGAGGTCTCATGAGTGGCCATGTGTCCCTACAGTGACCTCTGGGGCAACTGGGAGTATCCTGTGGTGTTTCTTGTTTAGTTCAGTTTTAGCAATTCCAATTAACTTCTATTTATTATTCTTTAAAGAAAATTTATAAGAGTTTCTCTTGGCTCCTTCCCCTTATTGTACCATGATAACCACAGACCTAATGTATGAAAAAAAAACTAATTGTGCTTTATAACAAATTATTACCATGCTATAATTTGTATTGAATTGCATATTATAGTAAAGTTCTATTTCAAAACTTGCTGCACTTTCAGACATCTTGAACTTATTTCTCTAAATTTTATAGTTCCTTTTAACAGTTTATAGGAAGGATTAAAGGCATCTGATGGAAAGTGACTTGAACTAGAATTTATTTAATTATTTAGTTAAATAATGGAATTTATTCTAATGGATTATAAGTGTCATAATCTAACGTCATCTTCACTCCATTTTGTTAGTAAACAGAATGTTTTTATAACCCTTACCAACATGAGAGCTGAGTTATGGGACTGATCTCTACTGGTTCTAGAATTTGCATCTCTCTTTTCCTGGAGAGTTCATATAGTCTCTATACTATGGGTGTCACGCATTGTAGATTTTCATTTTTAATTTCCGTAATGAAGAGTGATTCGGCCTCATTGCCCATTGCCTTTTCTTAGGTGATTTTATTTTAAGTTTTTGGTAAGAACATTTAATATCTATTCTCTTAGATGATTTCAAATTTCAAAGTTAACTCAGTGAAGAAGCTCTATTACAAAGCTTTATCATAAACTCCCCATGCAATGTTCTTCCTGACATACAGAGCTAAGAAATTTTCAAATTTGTAGAATTAACAGAACTATTATAGCCACACATTGTAAGCAGGCAGCTCAATTTGTGAATTTTATATTCATATATGTGGATAAAACTGATTTAGTTTCAGGAGAAACAATTTGTGAATGTTCATGGGAGCATTATTTTCAATTACCAAAAGCTGAAAATAACACAAATGCCCACCATCAGGTGAACAAAAAATAAAATGTTGCACATGCAGAATGAAAAGGAATTTGGCAGTGAAAATGAATGTGAACTACCATTACCATGGATGACTTGCAAAAATGTTATACTGAGTGAGAGAAGCAAGTGAAAAACAATACATACTCAATGATTCGATTTATATAAGATGCAAATTAATCAATAAGGACACAAAACAGATGAGTGGTTACCTGGGGCAAGGGTGGGAGGAGGGATCAACTGCAAAGGAACATGAGGGATATTTTGGAGGCAGGAGAGAGGTCACATTCTCTGATGCGGTGATGGTTTCACAAGCATATAAATTTGACAAGACTGACCAAATTGTATACTTCAGATGAATACATTTATTGCATGTAAATTATTCCTCAATAAAATTGATGAAGAAAATAATTTTTGGAGAGAGTAGGGAACAGAGAAGTCACGTAGAAAGCAAAGATAAGACAGTTTAACACTAGGATGATTTTCAACATTAAATTATCAAATTCATTAATACTTCCTCAAAATGATGAAGAATAAGGAATTTAGCTTCTTGTAGAAGTCCTATTGGAATGCCTCTCTCTTTCACATTACACACACATGTAAATAGGCACAGCACTTCAAATTTAAAATGCAAAGATAAGCATGCCTGCTATTTCTTCTACAGTATTAACCCAGGATCTAAAATCAGAATCATTAAGTCAATTTATGAGACAACTGAAAACATGGGAAGTTAATGAAGAATAGAAAATTTTGTTCTCCTAAATTTTCTTCCCACACTCATAGCACTATACCCCTTTCCTGCTTTATATTGTATGCATTATTCTGTCACATGATCAAGTTTGTATTTTACTCATTTATTTTTGTATTCCCTCTTCTCCCCATCAACCTCCACAAGACTTTTTTCCTTTTTCTGATTTGTTCACTACTGTATTCTGAGGTCTAGAGGAGTATCTGGAACACAAGGGACACTAATAAACTAGTAACGAGTGAATGGATGAATGAATATGACACAGAGAAGAGAGGATATTCCAATACACAGATTACAGTCCAATTTATTAACAGACTGGTAGGAGTAAGCAGTAGCTTTCCTTATGTTTTGATAGGAAACTTCCATGAGCCCCCATGAACAGAGCATCTAGAATTCAAAACTGCAAAATTTTCCAAACCATTGTAATTATTATTCCATGATATCTTGATATATGTTCATTATTAAAGTGTCTGAATACTTATATTTTAGAAATATACATTATATTTATATATCAAAGAAGCATAAAGCACATTCTGTTCAGAGCTCTGAGAAATTCTGCAATAAAAATCAAATAATAAAAACATATCAAGAAAAGTTTTCTTTTTTTCATGCATTTTCCTAAATTTACTTGACAACAATATCTCCTTTCCCTTTGAAACATGCTGTCTCATTGAGCAGTAATGTTCAGTGAAGCAAAATTTATGAAATCCTGGCATATTCAAGCTATTCATCTTCTCTGAGAGAACGGAAAAACTCTACCAGTTAGTTATAGAATCTGTCGGTATAACACCAACACAGCATTCTGAAAAATATTGCTTAAGAATTAATTTAACTAAATAAGTGAATCATAATAATGAAGCAAAGGAGAAGGACAAATATTTCATAGAAACAATGTGAACTATGATTTATAGTTAAGACTTAGCAATGAAATGATACAGATTTAGGGCTAAGTCCATGTAATTGTTTATTAATTTTTTAGAAATTAGTGCAGTTTAAGATTTTGAAATACAATATGCAATACAAAAATAAAATTTATAGTACATAAATTATAGTACATAATTTAGAAAATAATGAAAGTTACATTTACATATTGAGTAGATTTCTTGATTAAATTTTGGAGCAATCAACCCTCCATTTGATGTGGAGGAATGCCCACCATGCACATAAAAAAGTTAATTACTGACTAATGATGGGTTAAATTTAACATCAAAAAAATCATGATAAGATGAATAAGAAAGAGGACTTCTGGTCAAGAGGGAGGTATAGGCAAACATAGCTTGTCAACAGCAAAAATTATAACTAAACTACAAAACAACTATCACTCATAATTTTCAGAAAATCAAGCTGTATGGAAGTCTGAAAACCAAGGAATTAAAGAAGTCATATATATCCAGACAGGTAGGCAGGGTGGAGATGTAGAGATGGGAGACACAGAATTGGCAGTACCACACCCACATGTAGTAGATAAAAATTGGGAGTAATACCTCAGAAGTGAGAGATTCCAGCCCCCACACCAAACCACCAAGCCCAAGGTTCCAGTGCCAGGAAGATAAGTCCCCATAACTGCAGGCTGTAAAAACTAGTGGGGGTTGGGGTGGCAGAAAAAACTGTGGGATTCTCAGGCATCTCCTCTTAAAGGGCCCACAACAGACTTAGCACTTACAGACTCACTCCTTCTGGGCTCCAGCACCTGAAGGCAGCAACTGGAAGGGCACCAGTGGCATATGGGGAGAAACTGAAATGTCTGGCATCAGGGTGAGTGCCAGGAGACAACTTCCTCCAGGAAAAAACTCCAGAGGCCCAGCAGCAGCCATTGTCCCTTTTCTGAGCCTTGCTCCACACAAGTCCACAGAGTGGTGACACCATCTTTGAGACTCTATCACTTGGTCACACAGGTTGTGCCACCTGGTTATTACCTAAGACCCTGCCCAAACCACCTTACTAGTGTCCTTTTCTACAATAGTCCATGCTACTAAGACAGGGAGTCAAAGCAGCTCTACCTAATATATAGAAACAAACAAAGGAATGTTGCCAAAGTGAGGAGACAAAGAAATATGGTCCAAATGAAAGAACAAATCAAAACTCTAGAAAAAGAACTAAACAAAAGGTAAATAATCAATCCATCAGATGTAGAGTTCAAAACACTGGTTATAAGGATTCTCAAGGAACTCATTAGGTACTTCAGCATTAAAAAAACCCACACAGAAGTGAAGGTTACAGTAAGTGAAATAAAGAAAAATTTACAGGAAATCAACAGCAAAGTGGATGAAGCTGAGAATCAAATCAATCATTTAGAATATAAGGAAGAAAAAAACATTCAATCAGAATAAGAATAAGGAAAAATACAAAAAAGCAAGGATAGACAAAGGAGCCTCTGGGACAACTTCAAAAGTACCAACATCCAAATCACAGAAGTCCCAGAAGGAGAAGAAAAAGAGCAAGAAATTGAAAACTTACTTGAAAAAATAATGACAGAAAACTTTCCTAATTTGGTGAAGGAAATAGACATACAAGTCCAGGAAGCGGAGAGAATCCCAAACAAGATGGACACAAAGAGGACCATACCAAGACATAACCTAATTAAAATGCCAAAGGTTAAAGATAAAGAGGGAACCTTAAAAGTAGCAAGAGAAAAGCAGATAGTTAACTACAAAGGAGTTCCCATAAGACTGTCAGCTGTTTCTGAAAAGAAACATTGCAGGAAAAAAGGGACTGGCAAGAAGTATTCAGTATTCAGAGTTATGAAAAGCAAGGACCTACAACCTAGATTATTCTATCCAGCAAAGCTATCGTTTAGAATCAAAGGGCAGATAAAGTGCTTCCCAGACAGGGTAAAGCTAAAGGAGTTCATCATCACCAAGCCATCACTATATGAAATGTTAAAGGGTCTTATTATAAAAAGAAGGTGATAAAAACAATGAACATTAAAATGGCAATAAATTCACAACAATCAACAACTGAACCTAAAAAAACAAACTAAGCAAACAAGCAGAACAGGAATGGAATCTTAAATATGAAGATCATTTGGAGGGTTATTTGTTGGGATGGAGAATAGGGAGAATGGGGGAAAAGTGCAGGGATTAAGAAATGAAATTGGTAGGTAGGGAATAGACAGGGAAATGTTAAGAACAGTATAGGAAATAGAGTGTCCAAAGAACTTACATGCACAACCTATGGACATAAACTAAGAAGTGGGGAATTGCTGGAGAGAATGAGAGGTACTGGGTAGAGGACAAAGGGGGAAAATTTGGGACAACTGTAATAACATAATCAATAAAATATATTCAAAATAAAACAGATGAATAGGAAAGAATATTTCAATAATTTGAGCTAAAATCTTTCTAAGCAGAATGCCATGGTCAGAAGACAAATAAAGTCACAGGTATGTCTCCATTGTACTTAAATATTGTACTGACTTTGAGAAGAAGCTTGAATCCTTTTAATGAGCATCTATGGATTTATCAAAATTAACATGATCAAAAATTCTTGGAATCTGCAAGTGTTTGGGGAACAGACGCTCAAACTTCCTTTCGTAGGAGTGCTTTTGTCTCCCAATAAGTATCAGAATTGAAACTTCCTTTTACTTCCACAACTCTACTTCTAGAAATTTGTCCAAAGGAAGGAACTGGAAATGTGCAAAACGATGTTTATATTCAATGGAGATTTTCCTTTTTTTTTTTTTTAATTGTTGTTCAATTATAGTTGTCCTCATTTTTCCCCCATTGTTCTCTCCTGCCCTGCCCAATCCCTCCACCCTCAATCCTCCCCATGCCCTGTTGTTGATAAATTAACAATTAAAATGTAGGAGTATCTGTGTCATAATTTTAAATCTATGAGCTGTGGATTCAGGACCCAGCTATACTCATATCTTGAGCAGTCTTAACTCTCTTAAACCTTAATTTCTCATGTAATTCACACACGCACACACACACACCTCTCAACATACTGACTCATAGGACTATTACACAGTTCTTCAAGTGAGTAACAAAAATAATAACTTGACATGAAAAGTGTTCATGATACACAGTTAAGTCCAATGAACCAGGTCCAGTGTACACATATTTATGCATAAGCCCAACTATATTTCATATAGCATAGCATAACATATTAAACTATTAGCAACGATTATCTCTGAGACCAGGGAGATTATGGACCAGGGAAATAGGACTAGGTATAAAAGGAGACTTTGGTTTTCTAACTTTATATATTCTATAATCTTTAAATATATTTTCAACTAACAAGTATTATTTTTATAAATCAGCAACAACAAAAATACCTCCAAAAATATCAAAACCAAACAAGACTATTTGATGTATCTTCATAATTCTCTCTCAAGCTTTCCCCACAAAGGCAGTACTATCAATGTTGTTCAATGTCTTCTCAATTTAAAATAAAAAAGAAAAGTTTACCCCTGTGCTCAAAGTTAGGTATACCTGGGATGCACAGATCTTCACCTACTATTTTTTTTTATTTTAAAAATAAAATTCCAATAATTTATTTTTGAACCTTAAGAATTGAGTCCTCCACTAGTTAATTAATCCTATTATAGGATTAGAATAAGATTTAATAATGAACTCAGGGAATGCCATTTAAAAGTCATTTTTTAAACTCTGGTGGATTTGAAAGTGAAGTAAGCCACTGAATTGAGACACATAGAGTAAGCTAATTGCAAAATTAGAGGTTAATCCTCGGATTATGAATTTTAGTAGTTATGTACGTAACTTCACCTGAATGAAAAGACTTAACTGTTGTTTTCATGTTTGCTTAAATAATCCCTCACTGCAGCAATTCACTGAAATTTAATTGCAGCTTGGATGGTGAGTCTCTTGCCTGATCTGGAACATTCGAGTAGACTCATCCAAAGTGCATTTCACACTGGAATGCAACTCCATGGGTATCTAGAGCAATGCTATGGGTGAAGAAAGAATTCTGCATTGTACAAAAAAAGACACCTGGTGATTTTATTACTCTAAAAAGAGTAGGTCTGTAAAAACATCTTCTGGGGATAATTTTCTAGCTAAAAAGAACAAGTTCACCATCCACTTAGTAAAATAAATTTATTCTGGAGCTATGCCAGTATTTCTGGAGTTCATAGAATCAGAAACCCATTATCTCTAGAAAAGCTTTTTAAATTTTTTTGAGAAAAATCTTTGTAATGCTGTGAAACTTCTCATATTGACTGATTGAGAATAAATCATAATTCAAAGCAAATGATATATTGGAAATGTACCATGGAACTATATTGGAAAGGTACCATGGAACTATATTTTGAATTTTAAAAAACACACTATTTTATACCTGAAAAAATGGCCTATTGTGCTTTACTACACAGAATAAATAATCTGAAGCCACTAAATTAAGATACATTTTTAGAACTCCTAAAGGTCACTTTAATAAGATTTTATTACAGTTGCCCTTAAGCTTCCTCACTTTAATTCAATTTATATTTCAGGAGAGATGCCAAAATACTCTAGACATTATTAACCCTTTTCAGGTAATAGAAAGATATAGCAAATTCTCTCACCAAGGACATCAACACCTTGCGTGCAAACCACTAGCATCTAGCACACAGACTGCTCAATATACTCCCTTCCTCATTCGGCACTCCCTGTGGTCTCAACTCCTAACAGCAGCCAAAGGGATCCTTTTAAAATTTAATTCTGTCCTGGCTGGTATGGCTCAGTGGATGGAGTGCTGGCCTGTCAACCAAACGGTCACTGGTTTGATTCCCAGTCAGGGCACACACCTGGATTGCAGGCCAGGTCCTCAGTAGGGAACACATGATTGGCAACCACACATTGATGCCCCTCTCCCTTTCTCCTTCCCCTCCCCTCCCCTCTGTCTAAAAATAAATAAATAAAACCTTCTTTTAAAATAAATAAAATTTAACTCTCATCACGGCACTCTCCTGCACAAAATCTTCCAGCGATTCTCTGCCCACCCTGCCACTCCTAATCATAGAATAAATTCTACCTCAAAAGGTTGATTTAACAACTAAATGAGATTATTTATGTAAAGTTTTTAAAATGATTCCTGGTAGGAAGAAAGTGCTTGATAAATGTTAGCTACCACTATCTCTAAATTTAAAATGAATCTACAAAGTTGGCATCATTCCCATTTTTCAAGGGAGTATATTCAGTGATGATAAGCAACTTTACAAAAGTTATAAAATAAGTCGCAAAGCCTAGAAATGAGGTGAAGTTTTTCAGGTTCCAAGAGTTGTAGTGTATTCCTGTCATGACAGTGACCCTATTTTATCTCAGCAAATGGCCACAGTTCTTATTTGACTGAGGCCCAGATCATAACATTGAATATATCAAGTTCCTTCTCCAGCATCCAAAGCTCTCTGTGTAATTTTATCCCTTCCCTTATCTCTTTATTTCCTTAACTAAATCATATGTCCTAGTTTTTACTACTTTCCCTCTCTGTTGGATTCCCTCTCCCCATAAATACACTTGTCCTCTCCATTCGAAAACAATTAAACAATAAAACTCGCATAGAAATAAACTCTTTCACTCCTCCATGAAACTCTATTTCTCTCCTTTTTATATCCAGCTTTTAAAAAAAATTAATCTTACTCACTTCCCCAAAGCACCCATCCACTAATAAATCCTTATAATTTAGCTTCCATCCCTACCATTCAGTGGAAACTGCTCTCTTAAGCCTGAATTTCCAAATCAGTTGTTATTGCTCCATTATCTATCATTGACCTTCTTGCAAAGCTTGTTGGTTCATTTTATCCTATGAACAATTCTATTAGTTTTTGTGGTTCTGAACTGTCAAAGATGCGTAGCTATTTCTATGGTATGACTTCTTCTTTTTTTTTTTACTTTTCAAATATTGCATTATCCTCTAACTGTTGGAATTTGTCTTTGCTCTCTAAACTAACCATTCTTTCTCTCTGAATTTGTGGTCATGTGTACTCCTAAACCTTTACTATACAACATGCAGATGTTTCTAAAACCCTATCTCTAAGGTTTTTTTCTACCTTTGTTTCTACCAAATCCAGACACATTTTCAGCTGCTTAGAGAATTCTTCAGTTATGTGTTCTTCCAATCCTTAACCTCAATATAAATCTTTTAGTTTGCAAACAATTACTAATAAGTGGAATTAGAATCTAAACTTTCTTATTCCAAAAACGTTCATCCCCTCTTGTTCAAACCTTCCTTTCCACTTTGGTACTCTGCTGGGACCTAGACACATGTTGCCAGGACTTGAGGTAAAGTATATTGTCTATGTGAAAATACTTTAAGGATTATAAGAATATCTCATTACTCCTTATGTTCTTATATTTGCTAGTGTTTAAGGCATGTTTCCTCTTTCTGTTTTGATATCAGCATAGAATAAAAATCATCATTATATAATTTTATATTATGATTTTCCGTGACTTACCACGTCACCCTCTATTTTCTTTTCTACTCCGACAAGTGGTATACTGTCAAATACTTAACAAGGAGCTCTCCAAAAGTGGGAGATCCTGTATTTATTATGCAGTTGGTAAACTTAGAGTGTGGGGAATACACATAAAGAAGACAAATAAAATACTGCTCCAAAAAGCTTATATTCTTTTGGAGGGAGACAGACACTAAACAAGCAATGCAATATAAATAAACAAAATATTTCCTTATGATAAAATTTAAGTGGGAAATGAAGAGAGTTATGAAATTAGAGTAATAGTGGTCCATATATAAGAGAATGGTTCTATCTTCTATTGTCTCAGTCTTAAATGTCTTATTTAGTAAAGACCCAGTGCCCTAAATTCCTTTGTATAAATATATAAATAGCTCATTTTTTAACTTGTTCTGTGAAGTTTGATGTCATTTTCAGAACTTCCAGTAATCAACCGACCATAATACAAAATTTAGTATCATATACAAAGCAAACGGCTATATTCTTCCTTCCCCCACCCTTGTGCAGTGCTAGAAGGGAAGGCATATTGTCCGAGGCACATGATCATTGACCTTTAATACTGAAAGGAAATGAAAGGTGGTCAGGTGGAGAGAAAGTAATTTCTTGTATAGTTTAAGGGTGCTTTAGGCTTTTTTTAATGTGTGTGTGTGCCTTTTTAAAGAATTATTTCTTAACAGCTTTGCAGAAATATTCATTATGCCATTGACAAGGCTTGAATTAGTAATAGAACCATAATTTATTATTGAGCAACATTTAGCAATTATGTTGAAATGACTGTCAATTAGCTTCCATATAATCTCATCTCCAAGAAATGATTACAGTCTTTAGTCCTTTATCTAATAACTATATACAAATAGTGAAATAGTTACTTATCTAAGCAATAAATATTTATAAATGCATTACAAATTCACAGTCATGGGTTATGTATGTAGTTTGTATTTCACAGATATTTTCCACATTACTTAAGTGGGAGGGGATGAAAATATTTTCTTATTTAGATAGCTACATTTTGTACAGCTTTCTATAGACTTCAAAACCTAATTCAGGTGACTGGCTTGGGAATGTAAGTGCATGTATTATTATTTTCATTGCCATGTTATTCATTTATATAGCGTCTCTCCTCCTCAAGGATCTCAAGGTGATTTACAAGTATTAATTGCCAAATATCCATAGTGTTCCTTTGAGATATGAAACCTGAAGCTGGAATAATTAAAAATTATAATCAAATCCCAATCTTACACACACACACCACATCTTATTTACTGATTTACAAAATAACCACTTCTAGGCTGTGGATGTGTAACTTTAAGGGTGAACGATAGGGAAACGATGGCAGCAAGCTGCTTGCAACCAGATGGCTACTGGACTCATAACAATCTGTCCTTCTCTTCAGAATGACTGGCCTATGTGGGAAGCCAAAAATGAGAGGATATGAAGCTACGTCCATGAAAATTTTGCTTATATCAACACAATTCAAAATCCAAGCTTGCATTTCTAGAAGGGAAGGAAAATTCCATCTCAGTCATTATTGAAGTTCCCTCTCCATTCTGGTTTGCGTTAGAATTTCAAAGACCCATGAAATTTGTCAAAGGAAGGATCTCTAATATCTAAGCTCTCTCAGCTGCCCTGACATCTTCTTTAAAGTCGGATCACTGCAGGCTAGTGGCTCTACTTCTGTGCCCCGTGCCTGGCATGCTGCACCCCTGATCCCACTGTGAAGCCAGCCCCTCCAGGTCTGGCCACCTCATGAGAATACTGCCTTAGAGAATAGCAACAAAACCAAATATTGATTTTTAAACAAAGTTAATAAAATTGATGAAACCCCAAAGAAACTTAATCGAGATACAAAAAAACAGCAAACCAAATAACCGATATCAAGAATAAAAAGGAAACATCACTATAGATCAGACATAAAAAAAGAGGAGTATAAACAACTCTGTTGATAAATAAAGTTTGAGATGAAATAAATTCCCAGAAAATGATATTCATAAAATTGTGAATAAAAAAATAGAAAAACCTATATATTCTTTTAACTATTAAAGACATTCTCAATAATTTCAGGTTTATGAGGTAAGTGAACACTTAGGGCTGGCATATATTAAATATGTTCCTCTTTTCCCTAGTTTTATTTCTTTTCCTCTTTCTGTAAATAAGGAGGTTGTGCTGTATTGTCATTCCACAAAGGAAATGCCAGACCAATAAGGTTTCACCAGTGAATTCTGACAAACACAAAGGAAGAAATAACCCTAATGTTATATACACTCTTTCAGAGAATAGAGTGTATATTTTCCGCTCTTCAGCTCTTTATGAGGCCGTAATTACCTTGTTACTAAATCACAAAAATAGCAGTATACAAAAAGTAAAACATAAGCCAAGCTCTTTCATGAACATAGATGCAAAAAAAATTCTAAAGAACAGTACGGTGCTTACCAGAAGGAAAGGGAGGTAGGAGGAGGTAGAAGAGGGAATGGAGGGATAAAGGGTAATAGAGAGAGACTTCACTTGGAGTGGTGAACACACAATACAATATATAGATGACATATTATAGAAATGTACACCTGAAACCTATGTAATGATATTATACAATGTCAACTCAATAAATGCAAGAAAAAATATTAGCAAAACTATTTTAATAATAAATGCAATATGTTACCACAAAGTAACTTTTTTTGGAAGTTCAATGTTGACTTAACATTAGAAAATCAAAGTGTGATGAAATTTACCATATTTCACCAATTATAATGCACACTTTTTGCCCAAATTTTTAAGGGAAAAAAGAAGGATGCACATTATACATGGGTATAATGATTATATACCATAGGCATGATAATGGGTATAATAATCCCATGTATAATGTGCACAAAAATGTGGGTGCACATAATACACAGCAAAATATGGTAATGTTGATTGGTGATTTAAAAATAAAATCCTGGCAAACACAAAATGGAAGGGACATTTCTTAATCTTCTTTAGGGTATTTACAAGAAGCCTACAGCAAACATTGTATTTAACGAACAGCTATATTTCCTCTTTAAGATTAGGAACAAGACAAGGATGCCTACTCTTACCACTTTCAAATTCAATACTTTTTTATAAAGCTCGATATAAGTCACACACACATATCAGAAGTAAAAATAATAGTTGCCTTCAGGAAGGTAGAAAGATACCAAGTAAAAATAGATAAGGTTGTTCATGTCTATTTGAAACTGTCTATTTTAATGGAGCAGCAGTATGTTTGGGATCATATTAATCAATACATTACAATGGATTTAGAAGTCAACAGTACAGCAACACAGGAAACCTGCATTTCAGGCAAAGGAAATGGAGGCAAAGTGAGGTACCAAAAAAATCTTGCCTGACTGATAGAATTCTCATCAGTTGTAGGTCAATTCTGTATGGCATGTGTCTGTGGCTGGCCCTTTCACTTAAGCTGCTTTCATGAACTTTCCAGTTCCCTGTGCCTGGTGGGAAGCCCACCGCAAGAGCCTTTCTTAAGTGCAGCCATAAATAATTACCTCCGTTGGCGACCCAGAAAAAAACGCAAGCATGCAGCCTGGCTTCACCAGCCCTGGAAGTGCAGCTCCTTCCCGGCTTGTAACCTTCTCTCTCTGGAGCCACGAGAAAATTACCTTATCTCTGTATGTCTCCAGTTGCCTTATCTGGAAAGTGGAGATATTAATTGTCCCTAATTCAGAGGGTTGTTGTGGGTGTAACGGGTGGCATATGGAAAGCACTTAGATCATTGGTTGGTATGTAGTAAGTGGTCATTAATATCTGCCAACAGGTGGACTTACCCTTTGGTCCCAAAACACCAATTATATCAGGATATAATCAGTGTACTGGGTTATTTGTTCTTCTGCGTCTGGATGAGCAGTACATGTGTTGGCCAATCCTTGCTGAGTTAAGCCAACCTGAGGCTGATCTTTTCTCATAGTCTCACTTTCCCATAGATGAATGAACATCAGTCCCGAAAGACCTTCCTGCTCATTTCCCATCTCATGCCTGTCTATTTCAGGTGAAGAGCTGCTCAACCCAGAGATCTCTGTCCTCTCCCTCTCCCTCAGGTCCTCACTTGTACAGACATAAGCATCTACATGAGCTCTGCAAGGCAAAATTTACAGACAGAAGCAGTTTGTATCAGAAAAAAGGAAATCTCCCTATACACTCCCCTCAAAATCTCAGAGCCACAGCTTTGTCTGAGACTTTGTCTTTAGACTTTGTCTAAATGAAATTCCATAGAATTTCATTTAGAATCTCAGGCTACAAAAGCTGCGTTTTTAAAAATAGTTTCTCTTAAAGAAAATTGAGGGGCGTGTCTGCATTGTAAGATGGTCCTTAAAGGATACATTCAGGTGTGCTTTTTCCAAAACAAAGGAACAGCCTACTCCAAAAGTAAATTCAAGTGTCAATCTCTTATGAAGCAGAAAATACCTTCAGCTTGTGAATAACAATATCTTTAAAAACAAAACAAAACAAAACTTTAGGGCCAAGTTTCAGACAGGACTATAAAGCTAGAAGCCTCAATAAGATATTCTTCAGGATCTCTTTTGGCAGTTGTAGGATTCCGTGTTTCAACTACTTCCCCCCAAAATATTAAAACTGTGAGAAATAAGCAGAAGGCCTGTGAGAAATGAGCAGAAGGCCTTGGATGTTTGTCATAACTTGGGCTTCTGTTCTTTGGGGTTCTTACAAACATTGGATCCCTGAGGATATGGACAAGAATAATTACCTAAGAAGCGCTGTGTGACAGCAGCCTACACAAAAGGATCTGGAAGCAGGGCGCCTCGGCCACGCTGATGGCCACTGCATGGCTGGCGTGGCAGCAGCCGGCATCGCCCCAAGGCTTTGACGAAGAAGGAACATCTGAGGAACAGCTGAGGATGAACCGTTAGTTGAAACCACCATAACAATGTAAACGCCCAGGTTCGGAACAAATGGAGAAAAGTGGTGGCTTTACATTAGTCCTGTTCACCAGGGGAATTAAGTTATTCGCTGAGCCCGCAGGTGCTCGCTGACCACGTCAGCCGAGTTCTGGAGCAATTGGGGCTGAGCAGCGCCACCGGCTCCGCGGCACTGGCATACTTTGCAGGGATCGTATGTACTCCAGGTAGATATGATTATGTGGGGTCCTAATCAAACACAGAGAGAGTGCACATATGCCTTTCTCCCTGTTATTCCCCCCATGTGTTTCAGGGTAAATTTGCCAACCCCAGGGAAAAATAGGAAATAATACTCATCATCTCACAAACAGGAGAAAGAATTTGCAAAAACAAAAGAGAGCTCTCTTTTACTTTCTGGCTTATACAATCCAGACTGACTCCAGGGAACATTTACTTCCAAAGTGCTTTCTCCTCTTTTTCCTCCCTTTTGCATCTTACTGTGACAGCATTTTGTATAGATTAATTCATGGAACTATAAATACTTTCCCAGGTCCAAGACTTTTAAAAGTTGGTAATTATTCTAACACCACTAAAGTTTTGTAATGAAATTGCTGATGAAAATATTCACTTGAATGTAAGTCATATAAATGCTATAAAAACATATTACTGTAGACAATATCTCTATCTATATAATCTCTGTTATGTAACACATGATAGCTGATATGTATCTTGAAGGCTTTATTTGGCTCAGGTTGGAGACAAAATCCAGTCAGTAGAAAAATTCCTCAGAGGTACCGCCAAGCCTCATTTGGCAACAACAGTGATGTGTGACAGCCTTTAATAAAATATATCTTTTCAATTAAAATTTTACATACTGGAGGTTTACTTAAATTACACCAAATAATTTTCAAATCTAGAGCTTAATGAGGCATCAGAGAATGAACTGTGTGTGATTTTGAAGCATTCATGTGAGCACTTTGTCATTATTTTTCATCATTTAAAAAAACACTTTTTCCCCCAAATAATAACTGTTGAGAGAAATGAGTGTCCTACACTACAACATCTATTTTTATTTTAAATGACTTAGCCATATCTGAAGAGCCAAAAGAAAATTAAGCTTCATCAAAAGTCTTATTCATGCTTTCCAAACCAGAATTAATAGCCTGTCATTTTACTTGTGCAGTTCTTTCAATTCTGTGATTATGGAACGGCGGTTTTCTGATCTGTTCCTTTCAGTGTGAGCAGCTGATTGTATCCTGTGGTTAGCTGATATATGTCTGGAAGGAAAGTTATCACCAGTGCATTGTGGGATGTTGTGGTCCAGAATCCTTGCCAGTGTCTCTGCCTAAGAATCAGGAAGAAGGCAAGATATATACAGCATCTCCTTTTTTGGTCACAATTATAATTGCTGCAAACATACACATTTTATGAGATTGATTAAATGCTTCAAACAGTCCCCTTAGATAGAATTGGTAGATGCCATATTGTTATTATGGGACTATCCAAAAAAAGGAAAAGGCAGTTTTAGATGAAAGGAATGTTTTTAATTAGTTTTTATTATGTGTGTACATTTGTATATATGACAAGCTAATGGCCCTAGGAATTATCAAATTAGTAAATTTTGCATCTGCTGATGTCTGTATTTCTCAATCTCATAGTTAATTTATTTAACTGCTTCCTCATTAGGAGTTCAGAGTAAATTATATCGCCATTTAATTGGGTAGGCTTTATGTGATTGGCAAAATGCTTCAAAATGTATACCATATTATTTGATATTCAAATACTTTTGGTTAAATTGAGCTGATATCATTTTACCAATAAAGAACCTGAAATTCAGAGAATGTATATGATTTACCTCAAGTGCACACTACCTTTTTTAAAGCTGCCATTTAATAAAATTTCCTCATTCCTAATAGGAGTCTCTTTCTGCTCTACCATATGGCTACCCATAATGATATTTCCTCATGAATTGTGCAGTTGGTCCTGAAAACAAAAATAAAAAAGCAGTTACTCATATTGTATCATTGGATATGGGTTGTTCTATGTACCAATGGTTCCAAATGATAAAGTCACCATCCAATTATTATAATTTTTAAAAAGTGTCAAAAAATAAACGGTTGTTGCTAAACACTAGCCAGCTGATGGACGAGTTAAAATACATTAACAAACAGGATTTAAGAGAAGCTGAGGCTGGAATGCTATTGATAATCCTTCTCTTTCGTTATATGTCACCCAACTCATCTTCTTAAACTCTCATTCCAGGGCCCCTAATTATTCTGAACATTGAAGAGGGGTCGGTGATATGCTTTCCCTCTCCACCATGGAATTTGTTTTGTCTCTACTAAAAAGTAAAATATCAATAGCAACTTAAACCAGTGCACCTTTACTTGTGTCAATGTATTGGACATATATTATCTCATTTAATCCTAAGACTATCTTTGTGAAATAAGCAAAGATTAAAATCAACACTTGAGAGAGAGACCACTGAGGTCCATCAAAGTACAACAATTTCCTCAAGGTCCCACTGCTAACAAGAGGCAGGTCAGAAATAATAGAAATACTTTGACTCCATGTGCAGCACTTTTGAACCACATCTGTGAGATCAGAAAGCCTAAAAACTTTTCTGGAAATTTTTCTTTGCTCCAGAGATATTGCATAAAGGGTTTCTAGCTCCTCTCAGATGGGCACAAGGGAAATTCCAGGACTTTATATCTATTTCCTTTTCCAGCAACAGAAAGGATAATATGAAGGCTCTTTCTATTAGAGAAATGCAAACATAAAGCCAAGTGGAACAGGAAATAGAAGCTTATACATTTTGGGTGGCCTTTTTAAAACAATGCAAAATTATAAATAAAAAATTAGATATAAAAGCAAATGTTTAAAACAAGTGTAAAAATATCAAACCAATTACACATTTTAAAAAAACTGACAAACTGCAATATGGAGAAAGTTAATATGTCATTATTTCTTTACTAATTAATTAACACTTGTCAAAAATACTGTTTTCTTACATTTCTTGCTAAATATCTTTTGTCTCTTCAAATAACAAAAGATTTTGTCATACATTTTTCAGTAAAGAAAGCAGAAGAGATGGTTGTCATTCCTCTGGCACATTTTTCCCTCCCAAACCAAAAACTTGAAAGCCAAACATTGTAAGGCACATTCATATTGAAGGAGGACCTCTGGCCTCCATGTTGGATTAGTAGGCATACGTGTAGGAAGAGCATTATGGGAAAACATTTTTACACCAGGAAGGTTTCAATGAAGGCTACTCCGTGTTCCGTAGAGAAGCTCAGCAACGCCAGCTTAGGAACGCTTCCAGGTAACCATCTAACCAGAACTAATAGTGCAGAACATACCACAGACACATTGGAAAATACCCTTGCTGCCAAACCATATGATATATGGTTCCTTCCTGGCTTGAAAAAAAAATGTGGCACGGAGATGGTTTTTCCTCCAGACCTAAAGCAAAAAGCAGTCTGTTCTGAGGAGCAGTCCTAATAACACTTTGCCTGAACCTCCTTGCCACTCATTCATTCAAAACACATGAATACACAGACACGCACACAACCTTCAGTGTGCTGGCCTCTATGCTAAGCACTGGAGACATAACGGTGAACAAAGCCGTGTTCCAGCTAGGCTCCCTTAGAGCTCACCTTTCCCTGCTGAGCAGATGAGCACTTGCAGGGAATTTCTATTCTCAGGTGGATATAACATGCTGGGGTGGAGAAACTGAGTACCTTGGGAAATCCTGCGCAATTATTTTCTCAGTAATTTTATGGAATTCTTGACTCTCGATTCTAGGTTGAAGTCACTGGAATGTTACTTAGCTTAGATCACAAGAATTGGTATAATGCAGGTACATTTCACTTGCTGACATTTGGCATCCCAGGCCCATGTAATCCAAATGAACTCCCTGTAGCAAAAATGGTGATCGCCACATAAAATTATAGAAGCAATTTCAGCCAGAAAAGAAAAAAATCTCCTCACATGAACTCTCTATGACAGGGTCACGTGAGCTACTCTATTATTTTTAAATTCATACCATAGCAGAAAAGTTTTTAAAAGATACTAGAAATCTTTTCTACAGATTTAGACAATCACTCCCATGACATGGCAAATTTCGGAACACATTTTCGTTATTACACATTGTGTTTGTCACAAATACTTGATATTACAAACAAGACTCTCATTTTAACAACCTCATTTTCTGGCATCCAATTATCCTCCCAAAGCTATAATCCTTTGTTTGTGAAATCGTAATTTGTTCTTATGGAAATATGGTTATGACTTCAGGTAAAGAAATAAATAGGAGAAACAGATGAAACTTTTAAAAGTATCCTTTTATGCAAATCCTTCCAGCAATAAAGAAAGAATTAAAAAAATAGAAAATGCATGATGAGCTGGTAAAATTGTGGCTAAATATACTCTTTCTAAAATTTTCTCAGCACCTGGTATTTCAAAGTACATGACTTATTTAGGATGACTGCAAGTGCTGTCTTCTTTTTTCCATTTTGATTTGGGGATACTTTCAATATTTTGCAAACTTTTTACTTTATTTAATTCCTTCTTAAACTTAGTTATTAAATTTCACTCTTCCTACAAATATTTTTAACTTTTCTAAATTCCAATTTCATTCAAATGACTACAATTTCTAAAGGTCATCGATATTTCAGCAGCTCTCAGGATAAATTTTATAAATTTATTTGTAGGTCATTGACTTTCTAATACTGTACAGTTAAAACAGAAGAAAATGTTAATGTAGAATCTTATATATAATATGCTTATCTATTGATAGGTACCTATTCATTTTTCCTTCTTTGTACCTGCGTTCCTCTCTCTCTCATTCTTTTTCTTCCTCTTCTTAAAGCAGTAAGTTGCACCTAATTAACAAAACATACAAGCAAGCAAAATATAACCAGAGACATTGAAAATCGAACAAACTGACAGTAACCAGAGGGGACAGGGAGGGGTCGTCAAGGAACATGTATAAAGGACTCATGGACAAAGCCAAAGAGGGGTAAGATTGAGGGTGGGAGGTGGGGGTCAGTGGGGCAGGGAAGAGTGGTGGGTACAAAATTGGGATAACTGTACTTGAACAACAATAATATATATATGCATGTCTACTAATAGTGATAAATATACTGTGATTAACTTATTCAATCTGAATTATTTTCCTCAAATTCTATTGGTTATATCATCATATCCAATGGAATATTTATTTTAAATTTATATTTTTAATTAAAAAAATTAATCACAGTTTAAATTCAATATTATTTTGTATTAGTTTTAGGTATATGATGTATTTTTAATTTTTTAAAAATTTTTCAATTGCAGTTTTCATTCAATATTATTTTGTATGTTTCAGGTATACAGCATATGTTTTAAATGGTTAAATTACAGTTCACATTTAATATATTTTGTATTGGTAAATTATTATTTTTAACTCTAGTTTTTAAAACTGACTATGCAACTTCTTGACCCTTTCCCTTCTCTGGGGTCACTGACAGACCCCTCTCCAGGTTCTCTGATCATTCCTTCTTAGTCTTGCTTCGCTGTCTCCTTCCATGTACCTTTTAGCACCTGAAAGAAGGCGTATCCACAAGCCTGCTGTGTTGGACTTTTGCTTTTATTTCTCCTTTCTCTCATTCATGCTCCTGTGTTTACTCCAAGTCCAATGGCCTCAAATGCCACAACATGTCAGTATCCTGGATCAAACCCTCCTGACTTTACTTTCTAATTACCCCTTAGGATTTCTCCTCATGGATATCCTCCTCAGAGATGACATCATATCATAGCCAATGAGCTAAGGAAAACTTTTACTTTACCATCTTTTGCTTCCAGAGGCCACAACATTCTTTTTACCTCCTAGACTAGTAAACTTGAAGTCATCATGTTTAAAATGTGCCTTTGCCTCATCCTCTGAGTCCAGTTTGACTATATCAAAACACTTATTTAAATGCCCCTTCTTTTTCCATTCTTACACCTGTCCCATAACTGGATCCTTCATCCTCATCAATTATGCACTTCCTAGCTGATCTCTTTGCCTCACCATTATTCACCCTGCCAAACAAAAATAGATTGATTATCCCCAAACAGCCCACTGAACATCTAGTCACTATTTCAAGAACATAATACAGTTTCCTATATTATGCCTCATACTTTGAACCTAATCTTTGTCTCCCTTTTACTGAGCCAACTTGATTATACAGTTTGTAATCCAGTAGTCCCCTCTTCCCAAATATTTTCCTAACGACCTTTCAGGAACATTGCTTATGCTGCCTCTCTGTTCCGTTAAGACATAATTCTTGCCTCCACCTCCTACAAAGTCAACCAAATTTCCCTGACTCTAAATAAATAATTCCGCATGCTATGATCTCTCCCTTCTCTAACATGCTATCACACTGAAGTTCTAAGCCACTCGGTACAGTTCCCATAAATGGCTGAGGTTTCCTGGGTAACAATTTTTGGCCAGATCTCATAGCATTACTGCGCCCTTGTGAATTCACCCTCATCCTAGCTGTGATGCCAGCTTTACACTTTCAAGAACTCAAATTCTTCTCATTACTCAGGTGTGATCAGGCCCTAAGTAGTGGAAGAGAAAAATAAAAAAAGAAGACTGGATTAGTTGTAATTCTAGCTCAACAACTCACAGCCACATGAACTCAGGAAAGCAATTCAAACTCCCTAAATCTTCAATTCCTCATGGTTAAAATTGGGGCATTAATATCAACTTTATCTGACACACTGTATGACTATGGAAATTAAATAGGATAATTTATGTGAAAGAACATTGTGAAGCATTATATAATTTTACAGAATTATTATTAATTCATGATAACAAGATTCATGAGATACTTAGTTCTAAGCTATAAAGTTAACTTAATGTATAAAGAGTAATATGTATGTCTGTTGTCTGGAGAGATGTGTATACTCTTGAGGTAAAACCATACTTGGATTAAAGGATCTAAGGAACTGAGTAAATAACTACAAGATTTTTGGGAAATAAATCCTAAGGGACCTGAATGGTCTTCAATATTAACCTGTAATAATTCTTGATCTTTTAGGGGGTGATGGGTAAGCAATGGAAATAAGAATCATGAAGTCTTTCCTATAGGTATCCAACCTCGCTTTGCATGGTAATTAGTGTTAGCTTTGAGAATAGAGGATGGTTGTATTTTCTGAATTTATGCATTTCCCATGCAGTGGGAGACAAGTTGCTCCTTCTCACTAATAATTAACTCCCAATGATAATCTGGTTTATAACATTTTCAAGTCCCTCAGCATCAATTATCTCTAAGAATAAATTAATTCTTCCCCTGCATTCCATTATAACTTTATTTGAAGAGTGTGTAAACCAGGCAGCCTGAGATCATACTCGAGCTCTGTCATTTGATAGTTAAGTTATCTTGAGCAAGTTATTTCACACACTTTTATGCCTCAGTTTTCTCATCTGTAAATTGGGGATAATAGTGTACTTAAATTGTAAGTTGTGTTGGTGATTAAATGAGTTAAAGCATGGCATATAGTAGGTGCTCAATAAATTCTGTGTTGCTTTAAGATCTACTCCATTCTGCTTCATATCATAACCATTTCTTTGTATATCTCACTACTCTGCCACACTGCAAGGATCTTCAGGAAATAGGTGCTGTCTTATTTTTCTTTGTTATCCTCTCTGAACTTCTATAATACTTTGCGCACTGAAAGTGTTCAGTGTATTTAGGGGATAAATCTAGGGTTGTTCTGCATATGTATCTTGCTTTCCCAACTAATATTCTCAATTGATACAGGAAACTTTATATGCATTCCTTCAAGACTGAAGTTATACTTGATACTTTTTCTTGTTTCTCCCAACCAGGCACTTCATAAATATTGATGATTGATTGACTTACACAAAATGGGTTCTAACATCCTCAAGAAACCTGGGTAATAAAACATGTGGATCCGAGGCTTTCATCCCACCAGCTCCTTTATCTTCCCATTTGCCGTGGGCCCTCGGGGTTCCTATCGTATTGACCAGTGCTAGCATTGACTACAACAGTGCCAAGTGTGTGCAAAGCCAGCTGTTGAATTACAAATCTGACCACAGAAATAAGCCCCTCAGAAAAAGAACTGAGAAGCCCAAAAAAGAATTAAAAGTTGGGTAATGTTTTCAATATGACAGAAAATAAAGCTATGAGAGCAGGCCCTTGATGCATAGAAAGATATGAAAGGATAGAACTCAATGATGCATCATTCTTTTCAGAAACATAAAATAATTTCCCTCTTCCACCAACAGCAGGGGCAATTATTAATCGTATCATCCTGTGATGAGCGGCATTGTCACAAAATTACTATTATTTTTTCCTTATTTTACATATAGTTGTTTTGATGCCACTTCATTTTCTAGAGAATGATTTCTACTAATATGTTGAATGACTCAATTAAATTACAATTTTTAATCACCAATAATACAGCTCTCTCTTTGATTCTCAAAGAGAAATATCTTTCTCTAATTTCTTCTTTTGTTCTTTGTAGATATGAATTATATTGTTTTTTAAGAATTCACTTATGTACCTATTCAACAAAATACAGCACATCTCCAAATAGGTCATGAGCTAATATGGGCAGAATTCCTGTTAACTATCCTTAAAAGGACTTAGTACTGTACCTGGCATATAGCAGGTATTCAATAAAAATCTGTGGAATAAATTAATGAATTAACAGAGACAAACATATGCCCACCAAATTCCAAGTTCCTAGTAGTTTTAAATAAAGTATGAGAACTGATGCTAGCCTGTAAAGAGACTTACAATAAAGTTGAAGACAAAATATACTCAATTACATATTAGAGGGATCACTTTGTAAGTTATATCAATGTTTAGCCACTATGCTGTACATCTGAAATGAATATAAAATTGAATGTCAACTGTAATTTAAAAATAAAAAAGGTTAATATAATAATATAATATTCAACTTCTAGTTATAATTGTTCTTGGCACTAATATAGTCTTCCTACGATAAACACTATAAAATTAGACAAAATTAGGGAGAGAAGGATGCCCATGTTTTCTCTCACTCTATCTGTGGAGCCAGCACAGAGAAATGGAGCCCAAGAAGGACACAATGGCTCTGCCCTAATGAGAAGACATAGAGTTTGGAGTTGCAGAAGTAACAGCCATCTTCAGGGAAGGATACCATAAAAGACTGACTTGGGGTCAGGGTGGATCCTAGAAGTCTGTGTGGAAGTTCTCCTGAGTCTCTGGCCAAAGGCTGGGATACACAAGCACAGGCTGATACTATAGAGATTTAGTAAGCAGCTGTTATAGTGGGGAGAGTTATGTGAGGCTTCAGAGTTTTGTACAGCCAGAGTCGATAGACCAGGTTCTTGCCTTGGGCATCTAGATGGAACACAACAAGTGCATGCCTTAGGAGTTACAACTACACTGTACACTAAAATCTACCCTAGATCCACCTTAACAATACCTAAAAATGAGCAATGGCAAGATTAACAAAAAAGAAAATGTTTGGAGTTTAAGTCCAGCATGATTACAGGGGCTTTTTAAACACTTCAAAATTCCGAGTCATCTACCCTAACAAAAAAAAAAGATTACACAAGTTCAGGGTGCTTGTCCAGACAAAAAAAGACTGTGTTAGAAAAAAAAGCAACATTTTTCCAAATATAATGGAGCAAAGAGTCTCTTTAAAGTACCATTCAAAATGGTCAGTAAGCAATCAAAAACTAAAAAATTAGTAGGTATGCAAAGAAATAGGAAAATGGGAGCCATATTTGAGAAAAAAATTAACAGACAAAAAAAGTTGGCCCAAGATAACCCAGATGTTGCATTTAGCAAACAGTGTTAAACAGTATATATATTATATATTAAAATGCACAATAGGAGATATTGAGGTTATATCTTTAAAGAGTTGAATAAATAAATACATCAAGCAGAGTTCTATATTCAACCAAATAATTTAAAAAATAAATATAAAATAAAGATATTTTCAGATTAATTAAAAAAAGTGTCAGTAGCAGATATGCACTACCTATATTGCAAAATGATTATCCAGGTGTATTTAAAATTAGTTCATGTTCTTTCCCTGCCTGACACAGGAGGGACTTCTTTCTCTGATCTTTGCTATGAGAATCTTGTGGGGTAATTAGAGGTAATACTTATGGAAATGTGGAGCCCTCCCTAAAACTGGGCACCCTGAAGTTTTAATTCTCAAGTTAGTCTACACTCAGACTCTAGCAATGCCTCAAAGCTACCAGTTCCCATCTCTTTCTGACTCAGACATTTGTTTTACTTTAGCTGTTCTCAGTTGTGGTTCTCTGTATTCAGTTCACTCATCTCTCCAAAGTTCAGAAAGATGGTTTATCCTGTGACCTCCAGTCTCTGATAGATCTAAGTCATTAATTTTGTTTAATTGTGAGGACAAGAGTAATAACTTCCAAGCTCTTTACATGTCAGAGCTTAACCAGAAGTCGTTGCCCTAAGAAAGATTGATTTCATCGCTATCAAAATAGAATAAAAAATTATCCCTTCACTATCTTTACCCTGCTTTATTTTTCATTATAGTTTCATGTTTCCACAAAAGCATATTACTTAGCTATTTTCTTGCATGCTAATTGTCTGGATCTTTCTCTACCTATAGACTCTAAGCTCTATGAAGACGGGGCTCTTATTCACCAGTGATTTTCCAAAACTTTTTTTAGGAAATTAATTGATCCAAAAAGCCCAGCTCTAATACTTACTAGCTCTGTGAACTTGGAAAAATTACTGAAATTTTCTAACTCTCAGAACCATTTATTTAATAAAGATAAAACTAAGACTACTGCTATCCAGTGTCTTATGGGAATTAGTTGGAGAATATATTTAAGGACCAAATATAGTGCTGGCTCGGAGTAAGCAATAAATAAATGGTAGTCCGCACAGAATAGACATATCAAATGCATTCAAGCACCTTAAAAGATGACAAATTATGAGGTCCTCCTATTTCTAATGTAGGGGGAAAACATTCCCCATGATGCTAAAGTCTTTTCTCTTCAGAGTCCCTATATGTGTATCCACTTAAGGCTCAGGGAAAGCCCACATGGAAAATTATTAGCCAAGATCCAGCGCACAAGGCTCATTTGTTCTCATTTGTTCAATTTTAAAAACAGGCTCTGCTCACACATTCTATCTGTAGAACAATCATGTATAGAGCTCACTTTTGCTGTGATTCCTTCAGGCACACTAACTATAAACTTGTTTAAGAGACAACGAAAAAAAAAAGTCTCACATTTCCTTTTAGTTCGAGCTATTGGAGTTTGGATTCCAACATGATTCCAGGTACATAAAAATTCAATCTGGAGTGAAGACATTTACAACACAGTCGGTGACTGCACCATAAAGGGATGAAACATCACATGACCAGGTGCAAAATTACAGCTTCCCAGACCAGGTCATGCAGGTGAATAAGTGTGTATCCCACCCACCACAACGGAAAAGTGAATTTCCAGAACCATTCTGCTGGGCACTGACATACAAAACCTGCATTTACTCTGTATTATAGAGACACCTGTTAGCTCCAGGAAATAACCTGGAAGACTGTGAGAAGGAAAGACCACTCCATTGAGCACCACGTAAGTCATCCCTTGTCTCAGAAAACAGATTTCATGTGGCCAAAAGTCCTTCGGGGAAATTTTATGCTGAAGTCCAGGTAGCCCCCACCAGCTAGTTTCACCACCACCGCTTGACTCCGTCTCACACACTGCTAGTGGATGTATGTGCCCAAAATGTGCTTTTTTCCTGCCAGTCTTTTCCATAGGTACTTATTGGATTCCCCATTGTTTATGATGTGAAGCTCAAATTCCTGAGGTTAACATTTGGCTCTGAATTATTTTTCTAATCATCTTATCTCCTACTACTCCCTTCAAGAAACAGCTGATCCTCAAATGAACAGATTTGAACTGTGTGGGTCTACTTACAAATGCATTTCATTTTCTCTTTTTTATGAGTTTTGTAATAACATATTCTTCTTTCTAGCTTATTTTATTATGAGAATACAGTGTATTATACATACAACATGCAAGATATGTGTTGATCAACTGTTCACATTATCAGTAAGGCTTCCTGTCAACAGCCATTAGTAAAGTTTTGGGGAGTCAAAAATTATATGCAGATTTTTGACTGAGTAGGTCTTGGTGCCCTGACCCTTGAGTTGGTCAGGTGTCAACTGGACTCTCACATCTTGGTAAATATAATTTTTCAATTGGTGCTTTTATATCCTTGGGCTTTTCTCACCTCATTTCTCTTCTAGATGGATCATTAGATTCCTTCCTTTCTGTTCCAATCCTTGTGAAATTGTAACCTATCTTGAGAATCTTTTGGTTTTATTTTTGTGTTTTACTTCTACCCTTTGTAACCTTATGTTTTAGTACTATTTTTCTACTTACAGCATAACTGTAGCCCATCTCTTTTATTCATTTTATAGGTATTATATAAATTAGGAGTATTTTATTCACTTCATAGGTGTTCTATCTCATACTAACCACTAGAGTTTTGGTGCTGAATGAAAACGGACTTGGTTTCTGATCTCATGGCATGTTCTTAGCGGGCATCTAGACATTATCTACATAATGACAGAAATAAATGTTCCATTATAACCACAACAATACATAAGATGTACAAATGCTATGAGACCCTAAAACAGTAAATTCAACCCAGTCACAAAGATTAGGGAAGGCTTGCCTAAGGAAATGACAGCTGAGATGATGAAATCTGAAAAATGACTTCAAGATTACTGGTTAAAGAGAGTTTCTGGCAGAGTGACCTGTATTAGAATGGAAGATGGTAAGAACAAGGGACTAAGATGTCAGGGCTGTGGGAGTACAAGAAGAGAGGCATGGTGTGGAGAAAGGTAGATTTGGAAAGTTAGGTAGTGGCCAGGCCATGGACAGCCATGTACACCAGTGATTCTCAAACATCTTAGTCTCAGGGATCCTTTACTCACTTAAATGTTACTGAGAAGTTCGAAGAGCTTTTGCTTATATGTACCTTATATCTATTCATACTCACTGTTTTATAAATTAAACCTGAGAAATTTTTTAAGTATCTTATTCATTTAAAATAATAAAAATAAGCACATTGCATCTTAACATGAGTAACATGATTTTTATTTTTAAATAATTGTGTATCTCAAAATGAAAAATCAATTGTTGAGTGTGTGAGATTTGTTTTATGCCTTTGCAAGTCCCTCTACTATTTTCCCTAATAGAAGACAACTGGATTCCCACATCAGTCTCAGTGTTTGTTCTGTTGCAATATCACAGGTCTGGTTGCTATGGAAAACTCCAGAGAGAATGAGAATGAAGATGCTGTAGCAATATTAAGAAAATTATTTCAATATTGTAGAAGCCCCTGAATAGATTCCTCAGTGGCACTTTGAGAATAGGTGTTCCACATCATGTTAGTAGATTTATGTCCTATGTCAAGTGAAGAAAAAATTAAAAGGAAGTAAGAGAAAATGTAGATAGGTGAATACAATAGTATTTCATAATATTTCAGCAAGACTGGTATCTTGGGCTAGGGTATTTCACACATATAGAGAAGACAGATGATTCGGGTACTAGTTAGGATATTTAATACATAACACTTGGTAATAGATTTAAAGAAAGAGTTGAAAAGGAGGAGTTCTCAATTTCCTGTTTGTGTTAGTAAGTGGATAACTGGGTTCTTCATTGATATAGGAAACACAGAAATAGAAGAGTTTGGGGGAGAACAATCAAGGGTTTAGTTTGACCAAGTTGAGTTTGAAGTGTCTTTGAGTCACTCCCCCACAAAGAGCAAGTAATCAGTTGCGTATATGTGCCCAAAGTAGAGCAGAGGTTTTGGTGGATATACACATGTGCTTATGGTGGTTAGTAAAGTTATCAGTATATATACGTTTTCTTAGAAGAAAATGTAAAGAAATGAGAGTATAGAACCAAGTCCTAAGGAATTTCTAAACATAATGTGTGAAATGAGGAAGCCATATTAGTAATGTAAGAAAGATACAGGGTAGTCGCTGAGATAGAAAGAAAACCAGGACAGTACAGATGCTCCTGAAAATATGATGGCATTATGTTCCAATAAATCCATCATAAGATACAAATATTGTAAAGAAAAAATGCATTTAATAGACCTAACCTATGGAACGTCATAGCTGAGCCTAGCCTACCTCAGAATGTCCAAAATGCTGGCAAACAGTACATTATAGAGTATTGATTGTTTATCCTCACAACTACATGGCTCATCAGAGCTGTGGCTCACTGCTGCTTTCCAGCAGCACAAAGAAGCATGGTACCACACATCGGCAGACCAGAAAATGATCAAAATTCAAAGTATGGCTTCCGCTGAATGTGTGTTGCATTTGCACCATCATAATGTCAAAAAATCGTAAATTGAACTACCATAAGTTGGAGACCATCTGATGAACATGTGCAATGTGCTATTGGGCAAATATGAGAGCAACAAAATGATTACAAAGAGTGTAGCCCAAAAAAGGAAATGTGTGGACTGTGTTTTAAACACCAAATAGATACTTGCCAAGAAAACAATGAGCAAGGTATGCTGGGTAGAGAGACAAAATAATCAAAGGCACAGTAAGATAGAAGAACATGGTATATATGTGAACCGACAACCTTCTGATCTTGATAGAGAAAGATATTTGGATTGAGACTGAGAGAACATGAACCTGAAAAAGGCTGAATGGAAAACACCAGATGGTGAAAGTCCTCATATGACTCACAAGTGACTTTGGGCTTTATGCTATACTTTTGCAAAGGGAAGATTTTAACACTGTTTCCATTTTTAAAAATGATATAATTGATGAAAGTTTAATAACAATGAATATGTGTGAACAAGGAGTGGGGTACCCAGACCACAATGGATGTCTCCCCCAGCTCCAGAGGGAATGGAGACAATAGGGAGCTGAGACTCAAGCAACACTGAGGAGATAGGATTGCGGTGTCCCATCCTTCAGACACACTTACCCAGCAAAACCACAAGCACAAAATCTATAAGCCTTCTCCCCATGGGAGGAAAGGTGAGGCTTCTATGGCCACCCTGTATCCAGATCTTCCTTCTACCTACCTGTATCGCCTGTTGGTAGTCACCACAGCCTTCTCTTCATCCATTTGTCCTTTACCAGTTGGTTGACAGGGTCCCACCTTAAACCATTTCTACTCTACCTACTTTCTATAAGGTCTCACCCTCTCTCATGGTTTAACTATGACCCACATGCCAATGACTGTCCAAAACATACCTGTAATCATGATATCACACCACCTGAGATTCCATCTGGGCTTTTCTACTTGGCTGTCTCACACATCGCCAACCCAGAATGCTAAAATTGTGTCATTAGAATTTGAGAGATCTTCCCTTCCTGTGTCCACATTTTCCAGATGAGGAACAAAGCCCATGGATATTTATTGCTCTCTCCAATTTGCTTTCTCTTCAGTGTTTGAAATATGAAAAGAACCCAAAAGCTCTGACATATTTCTTCTTTCCCCCATTATTTAATTTAACTCCAGTGAGAGTCTGTGTTATGGCAAAAGCCCCGAGCTAGGCGCCTTATGAAATATAAAGATGTTTTAAGCATTTTATAATCAAGTACAGAGAATAAATATGCTATAACACAAGGGAAATATAAATGTTCCATGGGCGCCATAAAGAAAGAGGTATAAGAATTTAAATGAGGACGAGTTTGTATCTTGTTTTGTTTTGTTTGTATTTTTAAATGTGTGATACACATTTGCATGTTTCTTGCATGAATTTAGCTAGACTTAGTTTACTTTTATATAACAAACATAGTTCACATGCATATATTCCTTCCTCAAAGGAAGGCCACAAATTAACTATAGGATCATAGCTGGGGCTTATGTATTTTTCTGCCCCAAAAGGATGATGTCCTTAACATCTGAGTCTGGGGAAATACTGGGGTGGAGACAGAGACAAAGAGGGAAGCAATTCAAGCTCGGGGTGGTTGGTGCACTGCGGAAGCTCCACAGCGGATCATGAGGTCAGCTGCCAGGACGCTTCCCACGCTCCTGCGACATTTCAATGGAGCCTTAGATTCCAAAAACAACCTGTTTATTTATTTCAAATGTGGTAGCCATGAGCCAGCCTCAGTCTTGGAGTTGCAGCCTCTACAAGAGTTCTTTCTGTCTTCCCTTAGAGTTCTCTAGGTTCGGGTCTCATTAGGGAAGCATAGAGAAATGTAGAGCTCAGTAAAGTGAAATGCATATCACTAGGAACCTTTTCAACTGAAGTCTGCAGAGAGAATACCTATTAGGAAAAATGAGACTGCATAGGATCCCTGAAGTACTCTTATGGACTCCAAGCAATGATAATAAGGAACAAGAGTTCAGCGAGACCCACTGAGAATCTAAATTTTAATAGGAGTCTGATTGGCATTTTCCTAGGTTCTACCCTCTGGCTCAGAAAAGAAGGAAAATTATGACGGGGAAAAAAAAAGCAACATCAAACCTCCCAGGGTCCTCCATAGCTCTTGTACCTGCAAAATTCAAAGCAGCAGAAAATGATCAGAGATTCATTTTTAGGCCAATAAGAGAGCTAAAGGAAAAATGCCTCAAGTCATAGTGAAAAGACTAGAAAATAAACTTCTCAGGAGAAGCTACAGGCAAGCGTTCTAAAAAATTATCCCTCATGACATCAATATATGCAACATGTTTATTCTAACGCGCCACAAAATATAGGACTAAAAATTCCAAGAGGCAACAGGGAATAAGGCAGGACTTTCAAAGCTTAATGAGAACCCAAATCCCCTTGATAACTGTTAAAATGCAGCTTCTGATTTGGTATGTCTGGGTGGGGCCTGGGATTCTGCATTTTAACAAACTTCCAGGTGTTTATGCACATCCTGTGGACCGCAATATGAATAGCAAGGACAGGAAAAATTCATCAAATCAGAAATCAGAAAACCTGGATTATGCTCTTCTCCTACCTCCCTCCCAGCTCCACTCACACACAATTTACAAACTTCATAATCTGCAACCAGAAATCTAATCTCTCTGGGCCTCCATTACTATAAAATGAGATGTAATCATATGTCTAAACTAGAGTACAGCTGGGAATACTTTAATTATAAAGCAATATATAAATGAAATTTATTCTATTGTTATTTGAATAAACTGAAATGTGAAACCATTTATCTTCAAAGAAAACCCACTGAGGGTAATAACAGTTAGTATATAAAGGTTTCATCTTTAGAAAATTGAAATTGAATTGCTTTCCATCTCTGGAGACTACAGCTCTAAGTATCTGCAGCAGTGGTCCTCAAACCTTGCTGCCTATTAAAAAATCACCCAAAAGCTTTAAAACCATATTCTACTGCCTGGGCATTTCCCATCTTGCAACTCTGTTGCAATTGATCTAAAGGAGGACTCAGACACAAAATAGTATTTTATTAAAAAAAAAAAAAAAACCTTCTTTGAGTAATTCTAACATGTAGACAGTGTTGTGCTCCATGAGACCCTTGAGAGGGAAGCTCATTGAGCAGAGCCAGCTGGGCAAGTCAGGGACAGTTGACTGGGAGGCTGCAGAAAAGGGCAATGAGATCTGGAAGGGTATCTGTGTCTGTGTACCTGCTCACTGTAGGAAAAATGGTTCCTCCATTGAAAAGGTATTCAAAGGAAAGAGGAACAGCCAGTGAGGTGATAAGAAGACTTATCTCACTGCTGGTTGTAAGGATCAAATGAGAGAGTGTCTGTGAAGGCACTTGAGTGTTTGTTGAGTGTTATAAAAATATGTAGTGTTGTTATTAGCATATTTATCAAACAACTCATACCTAGAAGAGACTGAGGCGTAACTGTTGAAGAGGGTACCTTTAAAGCAGTCTCCTTCAGAATTCACCTCCTAACATAATATCTTGCAACTAATAAAAAGTAAAGAGGAAACTGTGGTATAAGCTAAGCGTAATCTCTAATTATTGTCTGCATTTTTGTTGTTGTTCTGGGTCTTAAAGAGTATTGAACAGCTTATTTCCTGAGTACTCTTGAAATTTCAGTTTTGAAACAAAAACAAGGTTTTGGGCAGCTTCTTAAAAATACAGAAAACCTTAAGTGGCTTGCAAAGAAAAAATTAGAGACAAGCAGATGTGTCACAGGGACAAATTTACATAACAAGCAGGTGTTAAAAATAAAAACCCTATAGAAGAGACAGCACCTATGCAGAATGTAATTAGGAGGTGAGCAGCATTCTCTGGCAAAAAGATCATAGCCCTCTGCCTGTGGCTATCTAGGAAAACATGGCAGAGACCCTTCTCCAAGAAATGGTCGTGGGTGAAAAGTCTCTCAGGAACATCAGGGACACATAGAAAATGTAATAATGCCGCTGAGAAACAAACCAACTGCAAGGGCAAGTCATTGAGGGAAAAGCAAAAACTCAAAAATGTAAAACTACATAAATATACACTTACAAAACTCCATGTGCATTGCTTTCTGGTTTGTGGAATTCAATGTTACATGTGGTAGTGCAGAATAAATTGTGCAGAGTTAATAATTATTGAGTGCTCAACATATGCTAAATACAGTGTTTGGCTCTTTATATTATAATAAACTCTTTGGGTTCTCATAATAAGGTATTATTGCTGTTATTATTATTACCCTTATATTACAGATGAGAAAATTGAGGCAAAACCAAGCACTTGCCCAATAGATGACATAGGCCAGGATTGGAAACTAGGTAGCTTGATTGAAAAGCCATAATTTAACACTGCATGAATGACTCTCTAAGTTGATGAGATGTTCCTAGTGGAACCTATATTAACTAGTAGGATAGAAAGTCCTTCCATCTTAATATTTGAAGACTTGATTGGAAGGGCTTATTCTTATTAACAAAGTTGAACATGGCATACTCTCGGCTAATGGCCTTCTTTGTTACAAATAACAACAAAGTTTTCTGTTTCCTGTTCCTAGTTCAAGTTGTGCAACCCATGTAGTATTTTCTCTAGTAAATTTAATTTTTACCTATTTGCCATCATCAAACTATAAACTGTCAGACTATGAATGCCACGGTTCTAAGAGCTGCCTTGTTCATCTTTGCAGCAATAGTGCCTGGCACAATAAAAGTATGCAGAATAATTAGTGCTGAATGGGCTGTGCAGGGACAGCCATCTAACTAAGTGAGGTTAAAGAAATTATAAACTGAGAGCGGTCAAGAGCAGAGATTTAGATTTGAGTATTAACCCAAATCATAATGACATCCCCTGAGGAAGAAATTTTAAAGACAAATTAGAAAAGAACTAAGGTCAGGGTGTGCATTTACATAGTTTGACTGGCTTGTTTATCTTATCCCCAGTATTTGTTTAGAAGGAAATAATTGGAATAAAATGCTTTAATAATTAAAAATTAGGAAGAAAACAAAGAAAGAAGGAAGGAAGGGAGGGAGGGGGGAGAAAGGGAGGGAGAGAAAGAACAGGGAAAGAGGCCAAATAAAAAAGAAAGAGCCTCGTGGTCTGTTTATGTATTTATCAATATTTACTGAGAATTTCTGCACATCAGCTGTTTCTCTAGGTTGTGAATAAAACAACTATCAAGGTGGAAAGATGAGAGATATCCTTATTCTAAAGGATATACTACACAAAAATGCGGAAGAAAAAAAACAAGACAAAACAAGGAAATTAAGGTAGTGGGAAGTGCTACAAAGACAAGTAAAAAGGTTACCATGAAGATAATGCAATAAATGACAGAGGAGGAGCGCCACTTAGAGTGTTAAAAAAGAGCCCCACTAAGAAAGTGACACTGTATGCTGAGAAGAACAGGGCCGGGCGAACATCTGAGGCAGAGCATTTGAGGCAAGGGAATGGGAAGGACAAAGCCCCTGCGGCGGGAAAAAGCGTGTCTTTGAAGAACAGGACAGGCCACTGCAACTGAGCACAGAACACACGGGAGACAATTCAGGGCCATCACAGCAGACGGCTACTGGAAATCAAAGAAGGTGACACTTCAAGTGCTGATAAAAATGTTAACACTGGGGTGGAGCTAAGGCTCCTAGTTAGGTAACTAGGTAACTAGGGTACGACAGGTGTCTTTAAGAGTGCAATGGTAGTAGAATAGTTGGAATAAATGAGCTTCTCATTCCAGAGATCCAATATATGAATTAGATAATAAAAAATGAAGACACCCCAGGATTCTGGCAGATAAGGAAAGAAGAGAGACTGCAATAAATGGAAATGCAAGCTTGAGAGAAAATCATCAGTGAAGATCTCAAAGGATTTAGATAATATGATTCAGGATATAAAGAGGAGAAATTATATTTGGAAGGAGAGAAGCGTTTGCTGACTGAGAATCTGAGTATAGACTGTGATAAGAAAGAGCAGAGTGGGCTCTAGCCAGTTAGCTCAAGAAAAAGAGAAAGGGAAGAGCGATATAATTACAGTGCCTGGAAGATCTGAGGTGAAAAGAAAGAAATTACAGGTAACTCATGACATCTGGTCCTTTTTTTAATCTCTCTAAAGTAGGTGGTGAAGTCATCTGTTAAGAATGGAATCAGTAGGAACAGGACTGGTCATTTGGGAAAAATGGTTTAATACAGGTAAAACAGAAAGAGAATGGGAGTAGTGATTAATAGGTCATAAGGTCAGTGTAACCAGGATTCATATCACATGCAATCCTGGGTCCCTGGCTGTATGTAAAAATGTCATTCACAGGAAAGCTGTTTAATTCTCATTGCTTAAAAAAATTAATGTTTTGGATTTATAAAGGAAGAACTGGGAGTCTAAATTTGAGAAGTCTGACTATGTCATTCTTCTGTCTGCAGGATCAAGTCTAAAATCCTTAGAATGCAATACAATGCCTCTCATGATCTTACCACGGCCTAACTTTTGAGTCTTTCTTCTTGCATCTTGTCCCACAACCCACATTCCTAACCCAACTAAACTGTATTCTATTCTGTAATAGGCTGTGCTTGACATATTAAAGTCTTTGTACATGCTGTTCACCTATCCAGAATACCACATTCCATCAGAAATGGCTGCTAAACCCCAACTCTTCTCCAAAGCTCCAGATTAAATGTATCCACTTCTTTGACATGCTGCTATTCCTATCACAGAATATTCTCTGACTTCTCTAGTTTCCTTTAGTATTTTATACATTCCCTTTTCATAATATTTATCACATTTTATTTTCATTACTTGTTCACATGTCCAAGTAGATTAGGATCATGGACCGTGTTTTATTCAACTTTAAACACTCAGGATCGGCCCCGGCTGGGTAATTCAGTTGGTTAGAACATGGTCCCAATCCACCAAGGTTGCAGGCTTGATCCCTGGTCCGGGTACATACAAGAATACCAATGAGTGCATGGATAAGTGGTACAAAAAATTGATGTCTGTCTGTCTGTCTGTTTGTCTCTCTATCTCTCCCCCTCCCCTTACTTCCTCTCTAAAATCAATAAAAAATATTTTAAAAAGTACTCAGAGCCTATCATTATAATGCCTGGAGTATATTAGGTCCTCAGTATGCTTTTACTATATGAATGGATTATGAACACATCGAATATGCTCCCTTTTTCCAATGCTATTTATTGAGCAAATTTTTAATAGCTGGTAGAGCTAGTAAGGCCATAATTTTAAAGATATTACAAATACATTAGGATGAGTATTTTATGTTATATGTTAAACTGAATAATACTAGCTTAAGCAAGCATACTTTAAAAAGTTCAAAATATTATTTTTGGAGAAAAATATGTGAAACATAACTTAAAACTTTGTCCTTATGTTATATCAACCTCAAAAGAGACAGAGAAAGAAGTGACATCAGCAAAATGGCAGCGCTGGCAGTTACCAACTCCTGTTGCTCAACGGAAACAAAAAAAAAAATAAGCAGACACTATCAGAACCAACTTTGTCAGAAGCATGGAAAATAGGAAAAAGTTTATGGCAACCAAGAAAATACTGATTGAAGAAAAAATTGAAAATATAGGAAAGCACTGTGGTATTTTCACTGTTCTTATCCTACTCCCTACCCAGGTTAACTGTCATTTTGAAGCTGGCAGGCTGAATTCTCAGTGTGGGACCCCAGTGCTTGTCTTCAAAGGAAGCAGAGCAGAGCCTAATTGAAATTACTGTGTTTCTCTGTTCTAACCTGTATGGGAGGTACTTGAAGGTACTTTTAGTACACGCATCTCTATTCCACCTAACAGTCACAGACGAAAAAAGGGGCAGGTATTCCTTAAAAACATTGTAAGATGAATGAAAAATCCACAACCACATGGGATAAAAAATTATGGTCAAAACATAAAAGATATAGCTTCAAGCCTGAAAGGAGAACCTGGAGACAATCGTTCTTTGGGAAATGGGTACTCTCAAAACCACCCATATATATGCAGGAATTTAGGAAACCACGCTCATTCTCAAGGAAGAATGCATGCTTGTTAAATACCTGAGAAGACCCTAGCTTCGACCTATGGCTTATCTCTAGGCGTGATACAAGCATGAGTGAAAGCTAAAGCCAAATTACAAATGACCTGGCTAGGTGTTGAAGAAATGCCAAAGCACAAGGCCAATCTGAAAAGGCTAAGAAAGTTGTTTGTTTTGCTTTGTTTGTTTTACATTTAAGAAAATCTTTGTCAAAAAACTATTTGAATACAGCTGAAGAAACAGAAACCTTGCTGAACACAGATGACAGTCATTGCAAAAACAGTTGGGAAAAGAAACTAAACAGACTATTGCAACCTTTGACAATCAAGAATAGCAAACCCTGAAGAAGGAGAATAATCTTACTTCTAAGTTTTTACATTATAATATTTCATTGTTTAGTTTTCAGCAAAAAAATAATCATCACAAATCATGCAAAAAAGCAGATAAATATGGTCCATTCAAAGAAAAAAATAAATAAACAGAAACAATCTCTGAGGAATTCCAGACATTGGATATACTAAACAGACTTTCAATCAATGTGAAAGACAGAAGAATACTATAAAAATAAGTCAATATTTCAGCATTATTTCTAGACAGGAGTTTTGAATAATTTTGAGCCAGTAATAGATTGAGATTTTTAGGTTCTACTTCATTTTAGCATAAATGTGTCAACGAAGTTCTGAGAAAAAAGTGTTTGGGGTGAATATTACCAGCTGAACTGACCATCCGGCCATCTACATATCTGTTCACATACATGTGCATTGAATGTACCCTGAACCCCCTGTTCTGCAGGTATGAATGGCTGCCACGTCTGCCACAGAACTTGGCATATTGGAGGCACTCAGTGTAGATCAAAAAAATTCAGTAGTTTTATTTTTATATACAACACGCGCATACACATATGCATGCACACCTTTCAGGAAGGCATTCCCTTTACAACTTAGGATTCAAGATTCTCCTCAAATAACTACACATCCTATTGCCCATTTAAACCTTTCAAGGCAGAATAAATAAGTAAATTTTGTGTCTTCTATGAAGTTCCAAAATTTTTGTATCTTAAGTATCAAAATAGACTCATTTGACTCATTTTCATGTCAACTTAAAAAAAAAGAATTCTTATTTTTGTCACGGTTTGGAATGGAATATTTATTTAGTGAATGTGAGTACATCAGACAGCTGAGGTAATTAGCACCTAAAAGAATAAAACCTATTTTTCTTATATTGCAAGAACTGTTGTTAGTGTTTTAAATAAATACTCCAGAAGAAATCTCTTATTCTATGATATTTTATTTATTTTTTACTTTTGTGACACCATATTCTATTACACTAAAATAATTCATGATAGTGTATCTTTTCCAGTGGATTGTAAATTCCTTGAGAGCAGTAGCCTCATTTATACAGGATCCTAGAACAGTTTTAACAATACTTAGAAGATAGTAGTCGCTCAATAAATATTGGTTAAACATACAAATAAATAAATTGTCCTTATGAGAACATTGCCCTGTGTGTGTGTGTGTTTGTGTGTGTGTGTTTGTGTGTGTGTGTGTTTTCCTATATAGAAGCTCAGGTTGAGTATAACTGAAAATTAAAGCAAAGCTATGTGATATGAATAAGTTCTACCTTATGGTTTTGGTAGATAAAGCCAACCTTTATCTCAGCTACTCACTATGCCATGTAAGCAGTTACCACTGGCAGGTACAACCAAAGATGACCTTCTGCAAAAGCCACTGCCATCTCCCTCTTGGTCACCTTGTAATCACCTTGTATTCTTGACTGATTCCCAAACTTCTGGATCATAGCCCACCATCTGGACTTCTGTCCTCCTCCAAGGACACATTGTCTGCACTGGGACACTACTCAGCTGTTAATTAGTGACACTGGCTACAGCAAAATGTCCTACTCATAAGCACTGAAATTTTTTTAACAGCAATATTGCCAAACTTCTTTCATTCCGAACTTCATCCTAATTCTCAGTTTAACAGTAGTATGTATTTGTGCATCAAGAATTAATTTTGTTAGAGGTTTGTCCAGAGAAATAGTCCTTCTATAATTTTTTAGGAATTATAGTTTCAAAAAGGAGACATTGCAAGAGAAACAAAATCATTGAATGGTTAAAGTTGGAGCTAGAATGTTCCAAACTTGCCAGCTGGGCCCAGCCAGCTGCCTGTGACTTTCCACACATCAGCAAGTTCCCCTCATAAAAGGTTTACAGCTCAAGCCAGGCTGGCTGCAGACAGTTAAACCAACACAGTACAAAGAAGTGAGGGAGAAACAGTGTGAGACCAATTAAAACAAATTGGTAATGAAAGCAACAGCTGGATGTCAACATGGTCTGCCCTGGTAATGGCATGTCAACGGGGTGATTTTTAGAGTAAGTGATGCTGTCTGAAGGAAAAAAGATACCAGCACCCTAATGGGACCAAACAGGCCTGTAGCTCATCAGAGGCATCCCTGCCCACTCTCTTGGGAAGGCCACCTGTGCAGATGAAAACGCAGGCAGGGAACTTTTCCCTTTACTAAGGCCTCCCTCCAAAGTGTTGCCACAGAGAATAACACTCTTTCTCCTCAGTGCAGAGCTCATTCGATAAACGAAGCTCTGACAGAGGAGAACAGCCAGCGCAGCCTGGAGAGCACTGGGAAGTCAGGTGACCTGGGGTCTGAGTCCAGTGTTGTCACATGACCTTCATCCCTGCTATGACACAGACAGCTCATCTGGAAAGAGAGGGATACGACACTCTTTCTTGTCTGCCTTCCAGGTATACCTCAAAAGATGACATGAGAAATTATACATGGAGGCCATTCGGAAATTGCAAACATTGCCCTTCAGATAAAGAACCCTCCTTAAATGGCTGGCTGAGTGTTTTTGAAGACTGGTTTCATAACTGTTCCAGGGCATGTGAAGGGGAACTGAACACCTGCTTCCTCTCATAGCATAGGGTTAGGATAGGACCCTATAGGACCCATAGTGCAGGACCACGTCATTGCAACGGACTGTAGGACCGATGTAATACCACATGCGGGTTGAGTGCATTGGTGTTAGCTATTTTAGTCATTTTACCTTCATAACACACCTCTGAATTATGTATTATCATTCCACTGCACAGGAAAAGAACTTGAGCCTCAGAGAGGTTAAATTGCTCAAAATCACACAGCTATTTAGTTGCAGAACCAGGGCTTGAACCACAAAGCCTTTGCTTTTGACCACTATGCTACATACCTGCCTTCATTTTCTCCATTCTCGTGCACCAGGATATTGAAATTAGATTAAACCCCAAAGTCTAAGAGTAAAATAGTGCGTGCCCACTATGGTCTAACTATATATAACTAACCAGTATGGGCCTAAGTATGAACAACTAACCAGGATCGAGCCTGGGGTAATTTGAGTTTCTGCACAAGAAGACGGCTTTAACTTAAGTGGCCAACCCAAAGAGACACAAGGGCTCTCCAACAGCGGGCCGCCGGCATCCACCATGGGCTACTTGTATCACTGCCACGGTTTTTTAAGGAATATCATTAACTGAAGAGCAAGTCCAAAGTCCTTAGCATGGCATTGAAGACCCCACCCGATTTCATACAAACAATTCTCTCCAGCGTCATCTCCTACTATTTTTTTGACACATATTTTAGTCCATTGGCCTGGCACCAGTCTTCAAACATACCTGATTCCCAACCCTGCATTCATTTCAATGTAGTGTTGTTTTTTTTGGTCTGGAAAAGAAGTCCCTTCTTCCTTTCTTTCACTGGCCACTCAGTCCTCATCTCAGAACTTCCCTTTTCCTCCATCCCACCGCCTCTGCACACAGGTGCTCCTTCTTCCTGTTCCCACAGCTCTTCTCCCACTGTTATATCACCCTCATCATTATATCCTCGAATCATCCCATGGCACCTGATACAATTTGTATTGATGAATGAATGAATGAATGAATGAACTATGAGTTATATCCACTGCACAATTTTCTCCACTCTTTGTCACTCTCTCTCAGGTTGGTTCATTTCTACTCCATCAGAGAACTATTACCAGTGGACTTTTAGCATGTGTATTTAAAATTAATACCATCAACTACAAGCCAGTGACCCAAAACATCCATGACATTTAGTAGTTTATAACTTTGTGATTTTTTAAGACCTAAATTTTAATTATTTGGTAAGGCTGCTTTATAGGAAATAGTTACTTAGCTAATAAATAAGATTAAATGTATCCTGAGCATCCACATCTAAATGTCATTTGTGGTTTTCCACTTACTGTTACATACAAAGTAACTATATTTAAGATACATGTCACTTTAAGATAAAGTAAAAACAAAATAAAAAAATCAAACAAGCCAAAAATCTCCATGTCTTTATCAGCATGGCTCTCAAAAGAAGCTACTTGCTAATTTGAGGGATGGAGGTATAATACTTTACAGGGGCTGCCAAAGTACCGTACCACAAACTGGTGGCTTAAACAATGGAAATGTATTGTCTCACAGTTCTGGAGGTAGAAAGTCTGAAATCAAGCTATTAGCAGGGTTGATTTCTTCGGAGGACTGTGAGAGAAAGATCTGTTTCAGAACCCTCTCCCTGGCTTCCAGAAGGCATCGTCTCCCTGAGTCTCGTCACACAATGTTCTCTCTGAGCATCTCTGAGTCCAAATTTTCCCATTTTATAAGACACTGGTCATATAGGATTAATGCCCACCCTAATGATGTCATCTTAAATAATTGCATCTGGATAATTAGTTAAATCTGCATAACTCATTACACAACCTATTTCCAAAAAGGTCTAAAGTACTAGAATTAGGACTTCCATATATGAATTTTGGGAGGCATCAATTCAGCCCATAACAGAACACACACAAACAGACACACATAACTTTCAGTAAAATACGGAATTGAAAATCAGTTTTGGCAGTGGTTCCAAGTATGACAAGAAGCAATTCACCATTGGCTTTATTAAAAGTAAGATAAAGCAACCTAGAAAGCTATTTCAGTGAATCTGTGAACCTGAATTTAATAACTTAATAGTCATTCAGTATGGCTGATGTAGAAGGTCATGTGACTGAGCAGAAGCAGATGAGAGAGAGCTAAAAAGGCCTGAAAAAGGCTGCCATGCCAGGCAATGGACTTGAGACTTTATTCTCAACTGTGCTCCTCAAGTATCCCCTCCAGGTAGGGGAGGCTTGCAGGGCGCCTTCACGAGGCCCAGGGATCTAGCCATAACGGGTCTGCCAAAGCACAAAGTGTCTTTGAAGTCTTAAGGTTCATCCTAAAATTTCATCAGCATCTTGCCTCAGGCTCTATTATTAGGTGTATTTTATTCTAGTAGTGTCCTTCTCATTTTCAAGTAAAATTGTTCTCTGGAAAATTGCCGTATTCTCTCTAGTCTCCAGGGGTTACTCTTAGGTGTACCTGTAAAAGCATACAAACCCTGTAAAAGCCAATTGGGAAATACCAATCAAATTTGCAAATTCATTTATCCTTGCCCCAGAAGCCCCACTTCAGAAAATTTCTTTATACATATGCCTGCATCTCTTCAAAATATTTACAAAGTCATTTATCAGAAGATTTTTTTTCAAAAGCAAAATACCATATCTATCTAAATTGTCATCTATGGGGACGTAGTTAAATATGGTATAGCTTCACAACAGAATACTATAAAGCTGATAAAAGAAGATGCAGAATCTATGTTCCTGTTACTACTGCCACACAACACACCATCCCAAACTTAGTGAAGTACACAATTATTTTATTATGCTTATGTATCCTCTGGGTCAAGGATTCAGAAAGAGCACAGAAGGAGCATTTTACAAAGTCTGTCCAGAAAGTATCCAGCTGTTTGTTTGTTCATTTTGAAGATACAAAAGAAAACATTGTACACAGGATGATGATGCCTCCGTCTCCTGCAAAGTAGGCACCAGGGGACCTCATATGGTTCTCCCAATTGCCGTCAGCTGCCTGGTTATATTTTCCTGAATATCATTGACAGTCTGAAATGTCTTCCCTTTCAAAGGTGATTTTAGTTTTGGGAAAAGCCAGAAGTCACAGGGCACCAAATCTGGACTGTAGGGGGCTGAGTCACCTGGGTGACTTGATGTTTCACCAAAAAACTCTGCATGAGACAATATGCATGAACAGACATGTGGTGGTGACAAAGCTGCCAATCACTATAGCTGCAGCCTTCTGAATCATCTGAATAGTTTCTGCAGAGGAACATTCAAGCTTCATGTAAAATTTGATGCAGATTCATTGTTCTATTCACTCAGTCATTTTGAAAGTGATGGCCACACAGTACACGTGCTCAGTCAATGGCATCTATCACCCCCACTGACTAGTACAGTGAAGTAGTCATTGTTCATGCATGGGCATTCCAATCCACTCTACTTGGCTGCCAGGTCACATCTATGTCACAGAACTGTTCTTGTTATATTAACAATGGCTGGACTTTTTCCAGGCAGAATTCGTATTTCTTTCCCACCCTCTATGGGGCCTGAACTGGGAAGATTTGAAGCCTAGGAATTGACTCCACTGCAGGATGCTGAAATGCTGTGAATGTCTACTCACTCATAAGGATGGTTCTCAGTACTGAATTTCTGAACCTTAGCTAGGGCTGAAGCTGCAACACCTATACAAGGCCTCTCCATGTGATTGGTTAGGCTTCCTTATAGCATGGTGTCTGCGTTCCAACAGCAGCATCCTAGAAAGAGAACCAGGAGGAAACTCCATTGCCTCTTTTTGTCCTTCCCTCATTATACAGTATCCCCTCCTCCATTGTCACAATCCTATTCAGATTCAAGGAAAGGGGACATCAAGTCATCTCTTGAGAAGACTGTCCTGTCAGTCAAATTAGAAGAGCAGGTGAGATGGGAAGTTATTGTTGCTGCTATTTAAAAAAAAATACAATCTGCTCTCTAAGTAGAAAAATTTACAGGATACAAAGTTTAGTCAAAAAGCAAGATATAGAAAGGCATAGGATACGTTACCTTTCATGAACACAAAGGGAGGAATTATGCTTGAATTTAAAAAAAAAAAAAAACCTGATTAAATGTATCCTGAGCATCCACATCTAAATGTCATAAGAAACTAAGAAGAATAGCTAAATTTTGTGGGGGACATTTGAGGGGGTTGTAGAGAAATTGGTAAATGAAACTAGTATAGATATTTCACTTCTATTGTTTTTTAGAACTTGAGCATGCACATCATTTGAAAAATATTTAAAAATATAACTGATAAACACACTGACAAACACATCTATACACACATGGTGATCATTCTTCCACTAGAATAATTATATGTGTTTATTATCTTTTTTGAGTTTAAAAAAAGTATTTACATATGTAAACCTGTCCTGGTAACCCTAAGCAAAATCTTTTTTTTTTTTTGGCCCAAAGAAAAATCATCTTTAAATATTCTATATGCTCAGAAATAGAAAATCGACTTTTCTCTATTCATGCTCTGCAGGGGAGGTCAGTGATCTCACCAGGATGCAGCTTGGAATCAATTTCTTTCATTGAATTTTTTTTTCTCACTGTGAAGGTTAAAGTGTCAGTTGATCTTGAATGTCTTGTAAAAAATCTCTCTCTTTCCCTTCTCTCTTCCTCCTAATAAACAATATTTATTCAGTGTTACCCTGAGCCTGGCCGTTTGCTAATCATTTCCAATGTAACGTATAATTCAATATTCATAATAACATTATAGTAGGAAGGAACTATTATTTTGGCAATTTTACAGAAAAGTTTTCAAAATGCCAAAATATACACATTTTATGTATTGGAGACAGGGACTGTGAAGGTTTGCTTGGCTCCAAAACTTAATCTCTAACGTCATTTTAAGACCTCACGTTCTAACCCCTGGAGTTAACACTCACCTGGAAAACCCTTTAACAAAGAGGCCATTTAGGTGGAGGTAACTCCAAAGAGTACTCCAACCAACATCTTCGATTATGGAAAAGGAAATTAAGGTCAGAAACGAGTCACGGTGCAAACCCCACACAGCTTCCACAAGCGGAATCGGGGCCCCCTGACTCCTGCAGCCGTGTGCTTCCCACTGCAGCAGATGTCCTTCTTCAGCAATGACAGCCTCGCCTGTCACGTCACAACCCTGCCACAAGTTCCTGTGACAGGTTGTGTTCAAGTGTAATCCTTTTCAAGGCACCCTCACAACAGAGCTGCAATAGCTGAGTGGGCGGCTGATCAGCATCACAAAACAAGAGAACAGGCCCACTTTCCCTTGGCTATAAAAAGAGGTCTACTTATGCTAATGTGTTTATCAAATATTATTTATAGATGATGTAGGAGGCTGCCAACAAACAACCATGGAATTTGTGCGCGCCCTAACCCAGGGATTCCTTTCCATGATGCAGATCAGATGAAGGCCCCACACAGAGGAAGGCATTTCAGGGGCTACCACTGTCTGCGGACTTCAGGCAGGACAGCGCCAGGAGCCACTGTGACTTACTGAGGCTAACTTTGAACTTGCTCACTGCCCAGTTCACGTGTGTGAAATGAAGAGTATCTCCAGGAGGAGCCCTTCATTGACATTAAACATCCATTCACACATGAAGCAGTGACTTACCGAGTGCCTCCTGTATGCGCAGCACCCTGTCCCTCTGCCAGGCTGTGGGAGGCAGACATGAACCAAGCACAGGTGGTGACAGTTATTAACCACCAGCACGGTGTGTGGGGATCAACTCACTTCCCTCATCAACGCCAATGCCAAATGTGAGCTACTTTATAATCCCTTGACTGTTTAATTGTAAAAGATGAGGTTTTTTTCCATCTTTATTTAGGTAAGTTGAAAATGATTTTTTTAAACCTCTAGTTGTGAGCCTAACATTCTACACGCATCTTTGTTTCCATACATTAATCATTGTTGTTGAGCTGGTAAGAAAGGGACAGGCTTCCCAAAACTAGCTTCATGTTAAAATCCCTTAGTTAGAGGAATTAGTGTTTCACCCAGAGTCCAAGCCAAGTTTAGGGCTGTAGTGGAAGCCATTAAAAGCACCCCAGAAAAAGGCAATAGGAACTAGAAGATACTTCAGTGGAAATTAACTTCTGTTAGGACAATTCATGGTGTTTAAATAATTAATGCCTACCTTGTTTTATTGTCCCACGTCAGATTTCACCAGGCCAAGGTAAATCTGTGGCTTTTTCAAAGATGGCTGCCTTCAAAGAACGGTAGCCTAGGTGCTAGTTTCTGACATGAAGGATCAACCCCTGGCTGAGCTGTGTAAATAATAAAAGAGCCTGATAGTCTACATATTTCTAATAAAACAGTGTTTAGTATTCCTCGTTTGCAAGACCTTAAAACATTACTATCTTTGATCCTCCCTGTTTCCATTAGACAGTGTGAGGCTCAAGCACAGGAAAAAGAAACATAAAACAAAAATCACACAACTCCCCACTCTCCTAAACCAACACAAGAAAGTACACAGAGCTGTTCCATTGGAGCATTAGAAGCAGCCCCATCTGTGAGCTTGAACTGACATTCCCCTATATAACTTGTACATTTTCTTTTTAATGGTTTCCTCTTACAACAAAACACATATATACAACCTCTGCCACCACATAATATTCTCATATGCTCAAAGATGCAGCAACATGTCATAAAAAATAATACTACACAATGAAGAAGGAAATCTGTGTACTAAATACAGTGCTGTCCCTTCACAGCTGATTTTCAATAAGTAATAAACTGAGGACAATGCTTTTTAAATTCACAAAATAAAGTCATTTGTACTCTGTCCTAATTTTCTGTCAAAGTTTTATAAACCCCAAATGGGAAAATTCATGTTCCAGCCCTTTGGAAACAATAAATCACAGTAAATTTATAGAGCATTATTTAAGATACAGATTAAAGTTGTAATAAAAGTGATTAATTAACACAAGCTATCAATTCATCAGTAATGTTTCCCACTTGTACTGTAGAGAGTGTATTAGTGAGGGCTCTCCAGAGAAACAGAACCAACAGAAGGTATACATGCATGTGTGTATGTATATATGCAAAAGAGAAAAAAAAAACTTTTTTTAAGGAATTGGCTCACATGGTTGTGGAGGCTGAAAAGTCCAAAATTTGGGATCTGCAGAATATGCCAGCAGGCTGGAGACCTGGGGAAGTGCTTCAGCTGAGGGCCAAAGGCAGCATGAAGGCAGAATTTCTTCTTCTTCCAGGAAGCTCAATTGTTTCTTATTAAGACTTTCAGCTGCTTAGGTGAGGTCCACCCACAGTATGAGGGCTTTACTCAAAGTGTACTAATTTAAACGTTCATTTCATCTCAAAAATACCTTTACAGAAATATTCAGACCAGTGTTTGACCAAATAGCTGGGTACTGTGGCCTAGCTAAGTTGACACATAAAATTAACCACAACAGGGAAATTACTATTCTGAATTACTAGATAGAAAGTTCGCTGAAGAATAATGACTTTTTCATCTCCCCAGTCCACATCTATAACAGAATGAATAAATAAATGTATTGAAAGTGTTTCTTCAAAAAGTGGATAAAAACCAGAAATGTGCCAAAGATAGTATGGTTTCATGGTACCTTGCATCTTTCTGAATTAATCTGTAAGTGTCAAAACTAAGAGAAAACATCCAAAAGGCAAAACTGTAGCTATTCCAAAGGGTTGCCATCTAAAGTAGTCAAGATAGACCACAGAAAACACCTGGCTTTTCCTTTCCTTGCCTGCTTCTCCAACTTTAAAGTCGCTATCTAATCCAATGCTAGCCGTCTTCGGTGTCCCCCTTCACTAGCTTTCAAAATTTATTCAGATTTCCCCTAATTTATTGCCATACATCCCTTGTATTTAGCATTACACCCACAACTCAGATCAACCACACATCATTCCCCTGCAAGAGATAACCTACCTCAGATTGGAACTTTGGAAAATTATAATCTTTAAAAGCACAATAAAATCCTATGTGTTTTATAATATTCCTATAAATACCGTTGGCTTAAAGAGAAATTAAATCAAATTATGTGATATGCTTCTATTGTTACCACTTTCTAACACAACATTGGCTGAGCTGTGTAAATAATTAAACATACCGTACTTTCTGACCCAATAAGATTTGGAAAATTGTAGTTTATCAGGCACAATTAATAAACATTTTATGCTAGCAGTAATACTGTAAAACCTAGCATTGCCTAGTATGTTGTTTTTAAAGTTCAGAATTGAAAAGGGAATAAATTACCTTAAGAAAAAACCATCAAGCGTTCACTACATTTCGTACTTTACCATGTAAACTGATAAACAAAGAAGTGTTCAGAACTGGCAAGTCTGCCTTGCAGCTGTGGCTGTTAGAATGGTCATTAGAGTCCGTCTGCCCCAAGGCTGGGGGTTGCAAACTCGCCCTTTGGTAACTCAGAGCTCATATAAGTAAGGGGGGGAAATTGCCAAGGAAAAACTAGATATTTCTTTCCTTTCTTGCACTGATGTTGTGAGGTAAAATAAGAATCATATTTAGACTCATAAAACCTGACTGTAAGTTCCTCTTCAGCCATATCCTGAGTGACTTGGCCATTAAATAAAGAGATGCTTAAATACTGTGTTGTACTTATGACTAATAAAGATATAAGAAATGTCAGCGCCTACTGCATAGGAATGGCATATTACTATGAAGTATTCCCAAGGGAGGATTTTCTGTCATAAAGATATATGATTTTTAATTACCTTCAGGTAATATAATGGTTCAGAGCTTAAATACTAAAAACTTCACAAGACAAATTAGTTTTCATCATGACATTAGTGAAAATATTCAAATTTCCTGAGCCTTTTTGACCACTAACTGTTTTTGAAACTCTAAAAAAATGCTTATGTTGTAAATATATTAACATCAACATTCCATAATAAACCTTTATACTAATTTGAAACTTATTCTAAACTAAGTACACATTAATCACTCTAATTTTCTCTTATATATTAAAAAAGGATTCTGAATTGACGAATGATGTTTGAATCTCATTGACAACCCTAAAACTAATGCATAGAAATAAACACAAAACAAGATTAACTCTATCTTAACTCCTCACTTAGAATCTTTAGTGTCTTATGTATCAAAATTTCATCGCTGCAAATTTTGTAACTTTACTTTTTATTTGTATCTATTCATTTGTAATATCTATCAACACATCATGAATAATATACATATTGACATATATAGTAGATATATCAAGATGATATATACTAGATATATAAAGTTACTAAACTGTATAAATCAAGATAACTAAATAGAAATAGTCTCTGCCCTCCGGGAGCTTACGTTCTAGGATGTTAAAACTGCAGAGCAGAGAGTTTTACAGAACATATTGTAAATGTATGAGATCTTTCCAGAAAGTATCCAGTCATGTAATATGAAAAATAGAAGCATTTATTGAAGACAATACAAGATATAAGAAACATTATATATAGGATAATGACATCTCAGTCCCCTTCAAAGTAGGCACCTTGGGACCTCACACAGTTCTCCCATGTCTCTTCCAGTGTTCAAAACATTCTACCAAATCCTTTGTTGAATTGCCATAAGCTGCCCTGTCATATTTTCCTGAATCTCATTGACAGTCTGAAATCTTTTCCCTTTAAAGGTGATTTAGTTTTGGGAAAAGCCAGAGGTCACAGGGCACCAAACAGGCTGAAGGGGGGCTGAGTCAAATTGGCTGATTTGATGTTTCACAAAAAAATTCTGCATAAGACATGATGCCTGAGCAGGCATGTTGTTGTGATGAAGCTGCCAATCACTAGTTACCAATAGCTGTGTCCATTTTCATTGTATTGCATCTCTCAGCTGACGAAGAACATTGAGATAGTCCCCCTTATTAATTGTTTGATCTGCAGGGGCATACTCATGATGAACAACACCTTCCCAATCAAAAAACACAATTAACATGGTCTTGATCTTACTGCGACTTTGCAGCACCTTCTTTGGGCGTGGGGAACCAAGTGACTTCCATTGGGATGAATGGGCCTTCATTTCTGGATCATAGCCATAGACCCACCATTCATCTCTAATAATGACCTTCTTGAGGAAACCTGGTTCATTGGTAGCAGGTTGAATCAAGTCATTAGCAACTGCAGTATGATATTCCTTCTGCTCTGGTAGCAGGAGACACAAAACGAATTTTGCCATGACACATTTCATGCCAGGATCTTGCATCAAAAGCGTGGACACAGTAGTTTTTGGAATCCCCAAATCAGCTTCTAGTTTTCACACTGTTAGTCACCAATCTTTGTTGATTGCAGCCTGTACACATTAAAAATTCTCAGGTATTTTGCTTGTTGCAGGTCTTCCAGAACATGGATCACTTTCAACAGATTCTCAACCATCTTTGAAGTGTTTGAGCCACACTTCTATCTGCGCTGCACTCATTACATCATCCCCAAAAGCCTTCTGAATCATCTGAATAGTTTCCGCAAAGGAATGTTTGAGCTTAATGCAAATTTTGATGCATATTCATTGCTCCACTCGTTCAGTCATTTTTAATGCAATGACTGCAATGACAGTACACATGCTCACTCAACAATGTCCACTACACCCCCTGAAGCCATCATTGTTTGCGCATGTGCATTCCAGTCCACTGTCCTTAGCTCCAGGTTACATCTATGTCACTCAAACCATTATTATACTAACAATGGCTGGACTTTTTCCAGACAGATCTTCAAGACCTGGTTTAAAAGCTTCCTTCTCCATGAATCTTCTCTGATATCTGATCTAATTGGAAGTGACTTTTTCCTTTTTCCAACTCATATAACAGTTCATTATTCATTAATCTATTTCTTCACTCAACATATACTTAATTAACACTTACATCATGAACAGAATAACCACTCAAGAGAAAGTTGCTCAATGAATAAACCAATGAGTGCATGAATGTTAGACAACAATGTAATATTTATTGCCCACTTAGTAAAGAACTGAATGGATGCTAAGTGTATGACATGCACTTTTTTATTCCAAAATAGTTCAATGTGATAGAGAATGTCAAAAGACTGAAGATATAGCAAAGAAAAAACACAAAGAAAGCTCCTTGAAGCTTATATTCTAGGAGGAAAGTCAGACAATAGAAAATAAAAATAGATATGCAAAATTTAAACGAGACATTAAAATTTAGTGTTAAGTGCCATGAGGATATATAAAGTGCAGTAATGGGATGGGAGGTGATAGTGGTATAATTTTAAATAGGGGGTTGAATTTGAGTGGAGTTCTCAATGAAGAGAAAGAGTGGGACAAAGAGCATATCTAAGGAAAAAGCATTCCAGGTAGAAGGAAAAGTACATTTAAAAGCCTTGAGGCAGAATATGAGTGTGGCTGAAGAGGGGTGAGTGGGAAAGAGAGAGAAAATAAAGTCAGAAAGAGAGCTGAGAGATAGAGCCAAGATGGCAGAGGAGTGAGTGGAAGCTATACTAACTTCCTCCCGGGGCCAATCTATAATTACAACCAAAGTATGGAGAAATCATCTGGAATAACCAACTGAGCAATAGCTGGAGAGAAGTCTTATAACCAAGAACAGACAGAAAAAACCACTTCACTAACATGGCTGGTCCAAAGTGTGGACAAGATGTGAGAGGGCTGGCTAGGCTACCACAGGTGGCAGCTGAAGTGACAGAGGGAAATTTCAGCAGTGGAGGGGTTCCCCCTGAGAAGTGTGGGATCTAAACCCCAAGGTGTGCTCCCCAGCCTACAGCATCAGAGCCAGAAAGGAACCCAGATAATGTCAAGCTGTGAAAAGCAGGAGGGTTTTTTTCTGCCAGGGAGACATGGATGGAGTCACAGAGAACTTTTTAAAGGGCCAACACATAAAATTTCATTTGCAGCCAGTTACCCTGCTCTCATGCAAATGTGGGGAGCAGAGAGGATGAGAGGAACTTGAGGGGAGCTTGGGGATGGGTGTTTGAGGAGAGGACTGAGGGAGCAGCCACCAGGATCCCTGTGCTGAGTCATCCCCCATACTACAAGAGCCATCCTGCTCAGACAGATCACTCCCTTCCAAGTGGAATCATCCTGAGGGGGAGCAATAGCCCCACTCACAGGAGTTACTCTGCCCCACCCAGTGGTGTTTATGCCTGACTGCTGAATACAGAGTGACTAGATTAACAACTGAAGGAGTTAGCCACAGATTGTGGGTCACAGAAACAGGCTGCCTAGTGTCACACTAGGATACCATATGACATCACCAGGTGCAGATCCAGAAAGAGAAGACAATGGAAAACACTAGATACTACTAAGATTAATTCTACCATGATCTTCATGGTTTGTGTTATTTTCTCTCCTATGTAGCTTTTTAACATTCATTTTTTGTCCTTCAAGTTTGCACATATTAAGTCACTAGTTTTTACATTATAGTTTATTTCAAATCTCATATTTTGTCCCTGCTTTCTCTTACTCCATTTTACCTTATTTCCTCTGCCTATTTTTGTCTTAAATTTTATTTTCTCTCTTGCAACGACTTCTTTACATTCCACACTCTATTTCTCCCATCTCCAGCTTCTCAAAACCATTTTTCTTGTCATTAGTCATCTCACAGGATTTTTCCCATTCTTAAAATACTCTTATTCTCTCTCTACCTCTATCTATCTTTGTTTGTTGGTTGTGGATATGGTGGTGGTTATTGCATTTCCTCAATTTTATTCCCAGATCTTCAATATTTTTGTATTTCAAATCTCAAGTTTTACCATTCCACTCTCTTATTTTGTCTTCTTTCTGCCTTTTCATTTTTTATTTAAAATTTTAATTTTTCCTTGTCTTAGCCTTGTTTTAGTTCCTCACCCTTAGTATTCCTTCTCCCTCCATCATCTCAAAATCACTTCCCTTTCCTCTAGACATCTCTTAAGTTTTTCTTTCTTTTTGCCTTTTATTCCCACCCATCTATATTAATCTTTGCTCATTGGTTGTTAATAGTGCTGTGGTGGATCTTTTTATTCATTTTGCTTCCTATTTTTTTCTCTCTCTCACTATATTTTTTTTAATTTTTGTTTAAACCTAGTACTATCCACTTCCCTTCTTTTACTCCATTCTGCCTTTTTCCCTCCTTTTTTAATTTACAATATAAATTTTACTTTTTTTCTCTTATTGTCTTGTCCCTATTTTCTACTCTTATTATTTCTCCTCCCTCTGCCCTCTCACAATCATTTTTCTTTCAGTGAGTGATCTCATACTAATTTTTCCTTTCTTATAATTGTCTTAAACTCTTTATATCTTTATTAATACTGGCTCATTTGCTGTTGATAGTGTGATTATTTGTGGGTGTTATTTTTGCAGATGTGGGTTTGTTTCCTGAGCTGTTTGGTTTTGTTCTGGTAGCACCTGTACAACAGCATACAAGACATGTTGAGCAGAGTGACTCTCAGTCACCCAACCAGAAGGAAGAACCCACCAAAGAATGACCAAGCAACAATCAAAACCCATTTACATGCAGAGAGACAACATAAATGGCATGAAGAGCATCCCAAGAACATTAAGTTCAGGAGATCAAGGGGAATGATCTTCCACAGTATCCTACCATTCCTCACAGGACTCCTACCACAGAAGTTCATACCATGAAGACAGAGAGTCAAAGCAGATTAATCTAAGAAGCAGAAACAAACAAGAAGAGTCACCTAAAGTGGGGAAACAAAGAAACAACACCAAGTTGAAAGGAAAGGAAGAACCCCCAAAAAGAGTGCTAAATGAAATAGAGGCAAGCACACTATTAGACCTTGAGTTCAAAATAATGGTTATAAGGATGCTCAATGAGCTCAGAGAGAACTACAAAGAACTCAAGGGAAGCAACAAGGAACATAGTGTGAACTACACTAGCATGAAAAATAACATAAAAACTACCAATAAGAGCCATGAAGGAATGAAGAATACAATCTATGAAATGAAAAACACAGTAGAAGGAATTAAAAGTAGGCTGAATGAATCAGAGGATCAGATCAACGAACTGGAAGACAAGGTAGGAAAAATTCTAAGACAGAACAACAAAATGAAAATAAACTCAAAAAGAATGAAGAGGCTTGAAGGGAGCTGCAGGACAACAAGAAACACAATCATATCCATATGACAGGGATACCAGAAGAAAGGCAAAGGATAGAAAAACTGTTTTTAAAAAGTAATGATGAAAAACTTCCTTAACTTGATGAGAGAAAAAGTAATGCAAGTCCAAGAGGGTTCCAATCAAGATGAACCCAAAGAGTTCACTCCAAGACAAATCATAATTAAAACGGAAAAATTCAAAGACAAAGAAAGTATCTTAAAGGCAGCATGGGGTGAATAGCTAATAACATACAAGGGAGCTCCAATAAGGCTAGCAGCTGATTTTGCAACAGAAATACTACAAGCCAGAAGGGAATGGCAAGAAATACTCCAAGTAATGAAAAGCAAAGGTCTGCAACCAAGACTACTCTACCCAGTAAGGCTCTCATTTAATATGGAAGGTGAAAAAAATGAGCTGCCCAGACAAAAAAGAAAAAGGCTAAAAGAATACAATGCCAGCAAACCAGCATTGCAAGAGATGCTAAAGGGACTGCTTTGAGAAGATGAAGAAAAAGAGCAAGAGAGAGAAGAATATGGGTACAAGGTGAAAAAATGGCAATGAATAAGTACACATCAATAATAAACTTAAATGTAAGTGGATTAAATGTCCCAATCAAATTACATAGGATAGTGGAATGGATAAGAAAATATGACCTGCACATATCCTGTCTACAAGAGACCAACCTCAAAACAAAGATCTACACTGAGTGAAAGTGAAGGGATGGAAAAACATATCCCAAGCAAATGGAAATGAAAAAAAAAAAGTCAGGGTAGCAATATCTATACCGCACAAAAGAGATTTCAAAAAAAGTTCATAAAAAAAACAAAGGGGGACACTATATAATACTCAAAGGAACAATCCACAGAAAAGATATTACCCTTGTAAACATATATGTACCCAAGAAAGAAGCACCCAAATATATAAGGAAAACCTTGGAGAACTTCAATAAAGGTAGACAGCAACACATTCGTAGTAGGGGATTTTAACACCCAATTGACAACAATGGATTGATCTTCCAAGCAAAGAATCAAAAAGGATATTGTGGCATTGAACAGCAATCTAGATCAAATGGACTTAATCGATATATACAGAACCTTTCACCCCAAAGAAGTAAAATATACATTGAAATAATATGAAACATCTTCTTGGATCACAATGGCTTGAAACAAGAAACCAAGTTCAAGGAAGAAACTCAAAAATATTCAAGCTCATGGAGACTGAATAACATGCTATTAAATAGTGAATGGGTTAACAGTGAGATCAAGGAAGAAATCAAAAATGTCTGGAAACAAATGAAAATGAACATACAACAGCCCAAAACCTATGGGACACAGTGAAGGCAGGACTGAGAGAGAAGTTTATAGCAATACAAGCCTACCTACAAAAGATAGAAAAATCTCAAATAAACAACCTAACTATAAATCTGCAAGAGCTAGAGTAACAACAACAAACAAAGCCCAGAGCGAGCAGAAGGAAGGAAATAATCAAAACCAGAGCAGAACTAAATGACATAGAAACTAAAAGAACAATTCAAAGGATCAATAAATCCAGGAGGTGATTCTTTGAAAAGATAAACAAAATTGACAAGCCTTTAACCAGACTCATCAAGGAAAAAAGAGAGAGGACCCAAATAAATAAAATCAGAAGTGAAAGAGGAGAAATGACAACTGATACCATAGAAATACAAAGGATTGTAAGAAATTACTATGAACAATTATGTGCACAGAAATTTGATGACCTAGATGAAATGGACAAAACTTTAGAAATATATAATCTTCCAAAAGAAAATCAAGAAGAAACAGAAAGTCTGAACAGACCAATAACAACTAGTGAAATTGGAGCAGTAATCAAAAAACTCCCAGCACACAAAAGCCATGGACCAGATGGCTTCACAGGAAAATGTTATGAAACAGCTAGGGAAGAGCTAACTCCTCTCCTTCTCAAACTATTCCAGAAAAGGCAAGAAAAGGGAAAATTCCCAAACTCTTTCTATTAGGACAATATTATCCTAATTCCAAAACAAAGTAGACACAACAAAGAAATAAACTACAAGTTAATTGAGCTGATGAACATAGATGCTAAAATTCTCAACAAAATATTGGAGATCTGGATCCAGCAATACATTAAACAGATTATATACCATGATAAAGTGGGATTTACCCCAGGGATGCAAGGATGGTATAATATTTGCAAATCAATAAATGTAATACACCACAGAAACAAAATAAAAGACAAAAATCACAATCATATCAATAGATGTGGAAAAAGCATTTGATAAAGTACAGCACCCATTTATGATAAAAATGCTCAGCAAAATGGGAATAGAGGAAGCATACCTGAAGATAACAAAGGCCATATATGAGAAACCTACAGCCAACGTCATACTCAATGGGCAAAAACTGAAAGCTTTCCCCCTAAGATCAGGAAAAAGACAGAGATGTCTGCTTTCACCACTTTTATTCAACATAGTACTGGAAGTTCTAGCTCAGTGATCAGACAAGAAAAAAATAAATAAAAGGAATCCAAATTGGAAAGGAGGAAGTAAAACTCATTGTTTGCAGATGACATGATAGTGTACATAGAAAATTCTGTAGACTCCACCAGAAAACTACTCAATATAATACATGAATTTGGAAAAACAGCAAGATAAAGTCAATATTCAGAAATTGAAGGTATATTTGTACGCCAACAAGGAAATATCATAAACAGAAACTAGGAAAAATATCCCATTTACTGTAGCAATAAGAAAATAAAGTAGCTAGGTATAAACTTAACCAAAGAGGTTAAAGCTCTGTACTCAGAAAACTACAGAAGAGTGAAGAAAGAAATTAAGGAAAATATAAATAAATGGAAGCATATGCCATGTTCATGGATTGGAAGAATTAACATCGTTAAAATGTCTATACTACCCAAAGCAATCTATAGATTCAACACAATCCCTATTCAAATATCAATGGCATATTCCACAGATTTAGAACAAATATTTCAAAAATTAATATGGTACCAAAAACAACCATGAATTGTTTCAGCAATCTTGAGAAAGAAAAACAAAGTAGGAGGGTTCACAAAACCTGATATCAAACTATATTAAAAGGCCACTGTTATCAAAAAGGTTTGGTACTGCCATGAGAACAGATGCATAGATCAATAGAATGGAAGAGAGAACCCAGAAATAAACCCATGTTTCTATGGTCAATTAATATTTGACAAAGGGGGAAAAAACATAAAATGGAGTAAAAATAGCCTCTTCAGCAAATGGTGTTGGGAGATCTGGACAGCTACATGCAAAAAAAATGAAATTAGATCACCAGCTTACACCATACACCAGAATAAACTAGAAATGAATAAAAGACTTAAATATAAGTCATGATGCCATAAAAGTCCCAGAGGAAAACATAGGCAGGAAACTCTCAGATACTCTGTGTAGCAATATTTTCACTGATATATCCCCTAGGGCAAGAGAAATAAAGGAAAGAATAAACAAATGGGACTACATCAAATTAAAAAGCTCTGCATGGCTAAAGAAAACATTAGCAAAATGAAAAGGGAACCAATCTAATGGAAAAACATATTTGTCAATGATGACTCAGACAAGGGTTTGATCTCCAATATATATAAAGAACGCATACAACTCAATGCCAGGAAGACAAACAATCCAATTAAAAAGTGGGCAAAGGCCCTGAACAGACACTTCTCCAAGGAGGACATACAGAGGGCCCAGAGACATACAAAAGGTTGCTCAGCATCACTAGCCATCAGAGAAATGGAAACTAAATCCACAATGAGATGCTACCTCGCACCAATCAGAATGGCCATCATTAACAAATCAACAAACAAGTGCTGGTGAGGATGTAGAGAAAAGGGAACTCTAGTGCACTGTTGGTGGGAATGCGGGCAGGTTAAGCCACTATGGAAAATGGTATGAAATTTCCTTAAAAAACTAAAGATGGAACTGCCTTTTGACCCAGTGATCCCACTGCTAAGATTATACCCTAAGAATCCTGAAACACCAATTCAAAAGAACCTATGCCCCGCTATGTTCATAGCAGCATTATTTACATTAGCCAAGTGCTGGAAACAGCTTAAGTGCCTATCAGTAAATGAATGAATCGAAAAACTGTGGTATATTTACACAATGGAATACTATACAGCAGAAAGAAAACAAGGAAATCCTACCCTTCACAACAGTATGGATGAAGCTGGAGAATATTATGCTAAGTGAAATAAGCCAGGCGGCAAAAGACAAATACCATATGATCTCACCTATAAGAGGAGCCTAATGAACAAAACAAACAAATAAGCAAAAAAGAACCAGAAGCAGGGAAACAAGGAACGAACTTAAAGTAACCAGAGGGGAGGGGGAAGCGGGATGAGGGGGGAAAGATGGGGAAGGGTCTGGTCAAGGAACATGTATGAGTGGCCCATGGACATAGACGCCAGGATGGGGACTGAGTGTGAGAGCCGGGCGTGCGTGGACGGGGAGCACAACGGGGGAAAATGGGGACAAGTATAATAGAATAAAAATAAATAAATGAATGAATAATAAAAATAAAAGTAACATGATAAAAAAAGAAAATGAAAGAGCGCTAAGAGCTGAGAGAGATAAGATTCCATGGTATTTTTGTAGATCAAGACAAGGAGTTTGGTAGCAAATTAATATAATGCTGTTTTTTAAAAAAAAAGTGTTTAAATTTCAAGAAGGCACATGAAGTAAAGTAAAATAGAGGTGGAAGAACATTACTGTGTACAAACATTCATACAAACCAACAAAAACCCTGAGTAGGAGTAAACATGCAGCTTCCTTCCACAGACCAAGGTATTAAAATTCCCTGAGCCTGTTTTCTGTTTTGAAATATGAAGACAGCACTGCCTGAAGGCAGTCCTAAAAGCTAAGACTTAAGCCTTAAAACTGGCACAAGCTATGTGAAATTCCTTTTTGTACAAAAGTGGCTGAAGGAAGAAAGAGTATTCCCTATACCAGAAGCAGAAAGGAAAAGAATTTGGCTGTTACTCTATTGATAGAAATCACATACCACAAGAAAGAACGAGTCCATCAGAAACAGAATCAGTCAGCAAGGGGCATGGGAGAAAAGAAGATATGAATTATCAGGATGCCTCCCACACTGACTGGGGAAAAAATGTCTTAGGAAGATAAACTGATACAAACATGCACACTCCTTACTGTCGAGACAGATCTATCACACCACTGGAGCCCGATGCCATTAAACACGTGGGTTCTCCAGCCAACCCTCCTTGTTCTGATTTCATGCTCACAAGTTACCTTCTGATAGCCTGGCTTCCCAGGATGTTTTCCTACAGTGAGGGAATGTGCTGGTATACTAGAAAGTTACATTTCTCTCTATAAATTACAGCATTGGCATTCTGTTTTCCCTACTTTGTTCTCCTGTGGATTTGGTTGATATGAATCAGCATGCCAAAGTCCAATAAGCTCTGAGAAACTGACAGTTTGTTTTCTGAAGCTGTAAGACTTAGGGTCAGATCCTGGGTTGTGATGTGCTCAGCAGGTGATGCCCCTCCAGATGTGTTGGCAACTAGCCAGCCACACACTGTCCAATTCAAAAGAGTCGCAGGCTTAAATGAAACAGTGTATTTGAAAGGGTTTAAAAACCTGTAAAGTTCTTTAGAGGAACGCTGAAAAGTACCTACAAGATGGTAAAAGAATCAAAGTATGTACTATGGATCTTGCCCATCTGGCTATCTGGGACCATCTGCAATATAAAAGAAAAACTTTTTCAACCTAGGAGCAGTGGGTATATCAGCTCTGTGAAGAATGCAGGGACAAAGTCAGCCATTGAGGTCACCTTCTTTCCTTGTTGGAATAATTTTCTTCCAGGGATAGAAATTCTGGGTTTTCCTTGTAAGAATACATAACATTCCAACACAAAAATCTGGAACAAACACTGAATCTTTTGTGCTCACACACACACACACACACACACACACACAAACATATACACACACACATATATATGTCACATACATACAGACATAAATATATAGTACCTATGATGTGCCTGGCAATTAGTCCAGCTATATAATTTGTAAGGCCCTGTGCAAAATCAAAATGTAGAGCCCTTTGTCCAAAAAGCAAGAAAGAAGTGCTATAAAAGGTATTAAAATATAAGTATTTTTCCTTTTTTTCATGGTCTCTTCACTTGTTATAGTGGTTTTTATTTGCCATTTAACTATTTAATATCATCCTAAGTAAGAAAAATTAATTTAAAAAATAATTAGCATGAATTTTATTGGCCATCTTTATATCACAATATACCAGCTTTAGATGAAAATACAAAGGCACTTATCTTGTGTGCACAATCATCAGAATCACATAATTTTACTTCTCACAGATCATATGTGCATATGTATTTCTTTCTTGCCAGAACAGAGGAAACATTGCATAAAAATAATTCAGCTGTTTTTATTCCCGTCCTGATACGTGCACATTCTACTAACACTCTCTCTCTTCAGCTTATTAATGAATAAGGACAGACTGACAGGAAAAACAACTGAGTTCTTTCCCTTTCCTTCTATGCCATCATTTCAACATAAGTGTTTGGCTAATACAAGGAAGTAACATAAGTAAGAAAGAATTGGTTAGTGTGTTTCTTAGACTGTCACTGGCTTCTTTCTGCCTTCAAAGAAAATTCTGTTTTGAACCAAAATGGTGGACTCTTGGGGTGGTCAGCACTCTCACTTAACCAGCAGGAGACATACCACTCTTACCTTGTACTTGCCTTGAGCCCACTGAGCTCCCACACATTTGAGTCCCCTGGAGTTTTGTGCTCCTGTGGCGTCACAAACGAATGGTGCATGCTGATGCAGCAGCAAGCAACAAAGCTCTCATGCATATTATATGTATCTCCTCTGCTTACATGCATGGTTAAAATTATTAGGAATAATAAGAAATTATTAAGAATTTTCAGACAGCAGCAGCAGAACATTAAACCAAGCATGAAACTGCATTGAACATGGTGGCTTGTGCAAACAGGACAGATCACAGGACATGGGGAGCAGCCTTGTCAGGCACTGCATTAAGAACATATAATTAAATTTTTATAACAACTATATGAGGTTGGCACTATAATTATCTCCATTTCAGAATGAGGAAACAGACGCAAAGAGGTTAAATCACTCATTTAAGTGCTAATAAGAGCTAACAAGTGGCAGAGCTGGGATTTGAACCCAAGCTTTTAAACTTAAGAAACCATGAAATTAACCTATACACAGTGTTGCTTCTCCTAAAGGCACTGATTTTAAATTTAATCTTTAATTTTCTGTGTCAATCCCTACTTCCTTACTTTCTATATATCTAAAAAAGCAATTCATGTTCATCATAAAGAAATGGACAGATATTGTGGGTATTTACTGTAATTTGCAGTTTACTTTAGCAGCTATAATGATTAATGACAATAGTTAAGACTAAGTGCTTCCTATGGGCCCAGCAGTTTGATGAGGTTGCTGCAGTTATTACCTGTGCTTCCAGATGAAGACATAGAAGTTTCAAGAAATTATGTAACCTCTGTCAGACTCAGAGGAAGAGTCAAGATTTGGCCTCAGATAATTTGACATCAGCATTTACGGGCTTACACATTTTGTTCTCGCACTATAATTTTCCCATTGTTCATTTTAATGATGTCAAGGGTGAGCAACTGGGACCAGACTTATATAGATATAGCTTATTTCTGCCGGATTTCTGTTCAATCCCATAGGCTCAAAAATTAGAGGTATAATTTAATTGCAAGAATAAAGTGTCTGACATTTAAAATGTGTACCCCAGTGCAAGTTCGATGTTCTCCTTTAAGAGTTTCTTTCTCTGTTTGAAGAAAGTTCAAATAGAATTAGCTTAAAATGAAATGCCAGAAATATAAAGAAGCCACAAAAGTTTAGGATGCTGCCCTTATAGAAAACATTATCCCTAGCTGATAACCTATAAGCAAATAGAGGTAGTAACTGGATGAGTTCTCTTAATTAAGTCCAAGAGAGGGAGAAAGTTCAAGTCCTAGTCTTGCTTCTAATGTCCATTAATATCACATAATTCTTTGGCCAACCTTGAGATCAGAAGAGAAAGGCATGAAACTGGAAAGCTTCCAGATCAGTCTCAAAAAAGTTTTCTACTCAGAAACTGCTTTTGGAATAGCACAATTGTTACAGAAGATCACATAATTAAATAACAAAAGAATAACCATCTCCAAAATCTTACTAAATTAGGTGACATAAAAAAAAAGAAAGCCTAAAGAAATAACTTTTGTTCAGGACATAAAATGAACTTCGGAGCTAAGGGACTGTTACAGGGCAGAAGCATCGTGTAACAATGGGAGACTTTAAAATTCCTGGCAAATTTTCAAGGCACTTACAGGAAAATTAGGACTCTTCTTCTTAACAGACTTTTAATTATAAGAGCATTTTATTCAAAATTAGCTGAATTTTTTTACACTCCATTGTATATCCTGCAATTAATTGAAGATCCTTCACAAAACAACTGGTTCCTCTATTGCTATGAGCTTAAGGAAATCCACATATCAAAGACATTTTTAAAATAGCTAAAAACCTAAACTCCCTTTAAAAAGCAGAAAATAAAAGAAAACAGAAGCACACTTTCCAGTGGGAAAAATATTTATCCCATTCCCTATTCCCTCGTTGGCTCACACAGCTCCTGTATTTTCTGTTTTTTAAAACAGAGGCTGTTTTAGCTTGCGTTCCTCCTGAAAACAGAGCCAGAAATAAAGATTAAGTGCAATAATTTAATGAGAAGTTTGATTGAGGTGTCAGGAGTGAGGAACAGGGGAGCTGAAACAGAGAAGAAAGGAGAATACCAGATTGCATCATGGAGTTGGCCACAGCTCCCATGGGGAAAATGGTGCTGCTCCAAACGAAAGGATCAAGTGAGAAGTCACATGAAACACATCTTAGGACATGTGTTTGTCTGGGAAAAAGAAAGAGGGGTATTTATCCATTGCGCCTCCGTCATTGGTCAGAGGGCCACCTCCCAACGCATTCATATACATACACATGTGTACATATGTATGCGCACATACATGTGAGTGCCAAGTGGGTTCCTGTGGCTGTCTCTCACCCCTGCGAAAGGGAAGCTGCAGGTAAGGCAGACAGAGACGTGAGCGGGCAGAGCAGCGATGCGGTGCTGCCAAGGTGCTCCTGCCTGAGCTGCGGGAAGCCAGCAGGGCAGTCCCTGCAGCCCCAGCTGCAGGCCGAGGTGTGGTGGAGAGGGTTTGAGTGGTTTCCAAGAGGAACCTGACAGACAGGACAGGTTCGCCTCCAACCGGTTTCCACTCGTGAGTTCTGAGCAGCTGCCTTACAAACATTTTGCTGGCAGGGATAAATTCTACTGCTATCTCATAATGATGATGTTACAAAGGATTGGCAAACATACCTCCGAGTGGATTTAAATTTTCTCCATTCCCAAATCCCACATCATCTTGAACCTCTCTCTGCCTCTCATGAAGAGCGAGCCCCACCGCATCCACGTCAGCCTCCACGTTTGCTGCTCCCTTATTCACTCGCGCCCCTTGAATTGCCAACTGTGGCCATCCCCTCTCAGCCTGGAATATTCTCCCCTTTCCACGGCACTGGCAGGGTTAGGCACCCTCTTTCTAAAGATGAATATTTTTGCTCCCATTAGCATATTTCTTCAGTTTATCCTCTGTCTCTGCATCAACTTCCATCATCTGCACCTTCTCTCTTCTCGCTAAAGGTGTGATTTCCCCAGGATTCTGATCTTCCTCCTCAAAATTGTCTCAGGGATGGCATCCACTTCCCACCACAGAAGGTCCTTTTCCCCACGCCCAGACTTCCAGCCACTCCTTCAGCTGTTTGCTCCCTGAAGCCCAGCTGTTCAGTGTGGAAACCACCACCTCACATGCGGCCCGTTCTAACTAAATTTGTTGCTTTTCTCTGAAACTATCTCCTTCTGTTTCCTATTTCTGCAAATGACACATTTCATTCATGCAGCCTCCCAGGTCATGAGAACTGTTTCTCCGCGCCCCCTTCCCCCCGCCCCTGCCGCTTATCCTACATATTCTTCAGAAAGAAATAGGATAGGATTTACCTCCTCCTCTCAAATAATTCAATACAAAATGCACCCAAACTGTAAATCCCCCAAAGTCATTTCTATTTTCACTTTAAGGATGCTCCAACATGGTAATCTCTTAGTCTAGAAAAACTGGGGGGCGGCGGGGAGAAGCTCACATTTGGAAAAGATCTATTCACTCAGCACCAGCCAAGGGTTTGGCTCAAACCCTGTTTGAAACTTTGTTATATACATAGTCAAATAATTCTTATTTAACATACATGAATAAATATGATCATATCATGCATTCCCTCTCATTCATTTTAAATTTGTACTTTACATTTCACTTTTCTCCTTGTTCCCCAATCCACCTACATAACTTCCTATCTGGCTCTTCCCCAAGATAACAACCTAAAATGTGTCCCTTCATACTTTTCTCCATGCTCATGTACTCATGTACATAGTCACATATATGTATACATATATGTATATGTACACACATCCCCATATAGTCTTCAGTAATACATTAAAAATGGGATAATACACAATATTTTAGTTATTGCTTTTTCTGTGGAATTTCACAGAAGTCTTTCAAAGCATGTAGTATAGTCATTGTTTTTAGTAGTTTGGAAGCAGAATAATTTATTTATCCATTTTATTATTGATGATTTTTTTCCTATCCTGAATAATGTTGAATGTAAACAACATTGTAGATAATCCTTAGAGACTTAAATAAAGTTTTTTTTATTTAAAATACATTATCAGGAAAGGGACTGTTAGCCATAAGGGTATATGTATTTTCTTATAGATGTTGAGGGATTGTTTTCATGTTTCTCTTAGCGTTTTATAAGCATGCCATTTTTCTCACTTCCAGACAGCAATAGAGTTATGTTCATCTCAATATTTGCCAGTCTGAAAAATAAAAAGTAAAATCCATCACTATAATTTATCTCTTCCTGACTACTAATGACTTTGTTCAACTTTCATGTATTTTTGACCATGCAGAATTTTACTGCTATAAATATGCTTCATATGTGTTGTTGCATATTTTTTAGTCTTTTGTATAGTATAGATATTAGTTTTTTCCTCTGCTTTACATGTTTTTCCAAATTTATTATTGGTTTATTCACTTCATTCATGGTATCTTTGCCATGATGAAAACTTTAAAATTGTATATACTTAATTAGTTCTCACATTTCTTTTAGAGCTCTGAGTGTTAAAATCTGTTGCTTGCCTCTAGAATGTTTACATCATTTCCTAGAATTTCCTTACAAAATTTTTATTTCTTACATTTAAATATCTAAATCAACTGGAGATTATTTTTACACAGAATGAGTAAGAGGCCAATTTTTTAATTTTTTTCTCAGTAGATAGTTCTGCTATAGTAAATATTGTTTTTATTTACCAAATAAGCATGTTTTAAATAATCCAATATTTTATTCTATGTTGAAATATGGATCTTTTTCACATGCTAAATACTCGATATCAAGAGCTACTTTGGGATCCTTTAACCACCCCGCCCCCCACCATGGTTCCCATTTTGTCTATTCTTACAGTCATACTATACAGATTCATCAGACACAGGCTTTCTGTTTGGTAATACATTCTGAATCTAAGGCAAGTACTCCTCAATATCCTTCCCTTGGGTATTCCTGAACATTTACTCTTATATATAAACTTAAAGACCATTTTATTAAACAAAATACTATTCAGAAGTATTACTAACTTAAAGTAATACTTCTAAAAGTATATTAGATATATATTAAGTTTGGTTAGACTTATCATATTAAATCTTCTAAGGCAAGACCAAATCTTGTTTATTATCCTTAGATTTTATAATGTCTTTCATGCAGGTCTTAATGCCTTTCTTGTTAAATTCATTACTATATAATCTGTCGATATGTTGCTATCAAAATTAGACTATTTATCCTTTCTTTTTTTGAACTGAACTCAATCAGTCTGTTTTAGACTTGGCTTTCCCAAAACCCTCTTCCTTGTGTAGTTTACAGATTGGAGTTGACCAAAACTGAAGTCGCATAAAATTTTCGAGGCAGAAACGAAATTGCAGCCATTAGGCATAAGCAGTTCCCAGTTTATATTGTTCTTACCCTGCTCTCCCTCCACACCATGGGGTCCTACTGACAAACAGTGAAGCCACTATCACATCACTGTAGACTAACAGAGGCAGCGGCCACAGAGAGCCAAAAGCCATCCAGTGGCATCTACACAACCTCCTGTGAACTCCCACACCAGGCTCCTTCATGGTTCCAGCAAAAGTGAACAGACACATTTATTCTTCCAGGTGTGCAAGCTGTGAAATACCTGCACCAGGGCTGGTTTGTCATTTTTCTCTGCTCATTTGACTCTCCTTTCGGGACCTTTACTCTCCAAGTTCTGTCCACTGAATAATGTTTGATTTCTGTAATAAATTTCCTCTTCCATAATATTCTTAGTACAGTCAACTCTTGAGCAACGCAGTTTCAAACTGTCCAAGTCTGCTTATGCACGGATTTTTATTTCAATAAATACCTTTACTCTTTCTGATCTGTAGTTGGGGGTCTGTGCGTGCAGAGGGCCAGCTGCATGCATTGATATCTGCCATTTTATATAGGGGACTTGAGAATCTAAGGATTTTGGCATCTTTGGGGGCCCTGAAACTAGTCCCCTGCTTGTACCAAAGGTAGTTTAGTTTGGGGGCAGCTAAAAGTTGTATGTAGATTTCTGACTACATGTGTGTCAGTCCCCTTAACCCTCATGTTATTCAAAGGTCAACTGTAGTTCCACTTCTCTGATTGGAGCACAGCAAATACTATAGGAAAAGTATTGTTTTTGTATGTTTATGTTATACCCAACCACTTTACCGAATTATCTTACCAATTATCTTAAATTTTTTGAAAACTCTTATTTTTCAGTATCCAATATTATTATCAAGAATAATAGTTTTTTTCTTTACAATGCTTATATCAATTATTTTCTTTTTTTTATTTTGATGACATTTTTTAGAATGTCCAAGTCAATGTCAAATAAGATGAGGAAACCAAGTTACAGCTGAGTGATACAGCAGCATGAAGATTGCAGTCCCCTGATATGATCTTAGGAGGAACCCTTTATGCTTTTTCATCTCCTCACATTCTCTGAGTCTTGTGGGAAGAAGGGTTTGGCCCACCAATTCAGCCCCTTGATTCCCTTGGGCTAGAGAGTCTAATGGATGTGTTTGTGTAGGTGTGTGTATAAGGGTGGTGATAGTGGTGGTGGTGTGTTCTTTAGTGGTGAAGAACCAGAGCATATGACCCTTTAACTACCTTATACGGCTACCAGAATGAATATATTTCTGTTAATGGGTAAAAATTGGGGTTTTCCATGGAGTCCTATCTACCAATAAGCATGATGACAGGTACAGAATCAATCACAGCCCAGAGATCAGTAGTCTCTATTGCAGGACATTTGTGCTCTTTTGAGAATCCCTCTAGGAAGTCCCATTCTCTGGGGCATGCACGATTTTCTTTAGACAAACAAATTCTTATTTCCTTGGAAACCATACCTCTGGGCTCTGGTTTCAGCAGCTCATCCCACCTAATGCTTAACAACACATTGCCGTCTGCTCCTAAATGACACAAGATTCTCCTGAATAAAGTAGCATATGGATATCCCTATTTTTCTTAATCCATCTATAATCATCATATAATTCTAATTCAATATTTTGTAATCAGTCCTTCATTTTATTTATAAGTGGTCACAGATTATAATTATAACCATCAAAAAGCCATTTCAGTCAGTTAACAATCTACCGTAACAGGGAAATTTAATCTCAAGAGACTGAGATAGGCTAGGAAGAGGCTTCACATCTAGGTGCACTGGGAAATCTGAAATAGATTTGGGGCCTTGTCACTGAAATTGAGAAATTCCTTATATATAAAAGTGAAAAATTGCAAGGAGGAGGGGGAGGGAAATGAGGAGGAAGAGGAGGAGGAAAATAGGAAAAAGGGAGGGGAATGAAAAGAAGTAGTGAGGTATTGCAACAGTGAGACTTCAATCAGAAAAACAGAAACTATTTCTTGTATTTATATCAGAGGGAATTTATTTCAAGGGATTGATTACACAAGTGATGGAGAAGCTGAGAAATCAAGATAATCCCCAAAATCAGCAACAGCAAAAAGCCACTAACCCCAGAGCTGGGGAGACAAAGGGAGAAAGAGGCAGTGCCACCTGAACACAAAGGTCAGTGACTGAAACAGGAACATGACAGTTAGTCCTTTAAGGGGGAAGCTAGAATCATGGAAGGTCCCAGCCTGATCAGAGCTGCCACTGGAAGCAGAATGGCAAGAACAGTTCTTCCTCCCCAAATTCCGTATTTCCGCCAATACTTATTTCAGGTGAATAGAGCTGAAAGCCAATATACATGGAGCCTGGGTTATGCAGCCTATAGGTGTCAGCCTCCCTGCTATGCAGAGAAGTGTACGAGAAGAACGGAAACAGCATCTGAGAAATAATCCACCTGACAAGCTCAGTCACAGTAGGCAAAATCAGAGCCCCAGCTGGATTTGAGCCAATCACATTTCCCTCATGTTTGGCACACAGAATTGACAGCTATAGTCCAGACAGGGAACTAGAAGGTAATAAATTAGTTACTGATGAGAAAATTCTGCTTGTAAATGTACATACACAAAATGGCGGGGGGAGGGGTGTGGAATGATTCAGTAGTACCCACGGAGGGGCATTGTTATGGCAAGAATGAAATACTGATAAATAATTGAAGGCAAGCACCTGGGGCTCAGTTAAACACAGGTGGGTGATGAATAGGGAAATGTACAAGAACTAAGCTAGCAATGACACCCAGGGCGCAAAGGGGACAAGATAAAAACTCATTGTTTAAGAAGAATTAGCTGCCTTCTGAGCGGGTCAAATAATTTGGGGGGTAAGGAAAGGCTAAGCTCCCTAGAGAAAATGAGAAATAAAAGCATTTTGTTTTCAAGCTTTGTTTAAAAACAAACAAAAAAAGTTCTGTTTTATCTTAAGCTCTCAGTTGTTCCACAATCATGAACATGCCCCATGAATGCCAGGTTGAAAGAGCAATGAGTAAAAGGATTTAACCAGTCATGGCCCCTAATGAAACCACTAAAGCCTCATTCCGTAGTTACTTATAACTAATTTGCGCTTAGTGCCTTTCATAATCTCACCTCTCCCAGATACTTAACCTTCCTGTCAGGCTGAGAACACAAAAGGCAATTTGTCTTTATCATTAATGGGTTCAAACTTTGTGGAGCCTTGCCAGTGTTTGCATCATCATTACTTGAGTTACTTGTGTTTTTTTTTTCTTGTTGTTTGTGATGAGAATCTCTGGCGGTGATACACAAGATTTTTCATTTTTAAAATACCACTCATACTTTAATTAGAGAACAGCTGTATTTGGGGCTCACTGGACTTCTCTTTGGGCCACCATAGAAGGAAGAAGAGGCAAGAAATAGAACACGAAGAACATAAACTTTCAAATCTCCACTCCTCCCCATAACAATTTTGTATGTTGGTCGCTAAGATTTCATTGAGAGAATTGTGGGAAAAAAATATATATAAATATATATATTCTGTATACCCTTGAAAAACATGGGTTTGAATTGAAATGCATGGCCCACTTAAACGCAGATTTTTTCCAATTAATACATACAATACCATAAACATATTTTCTCTTCCTTGAGATTTTAATAGCATTTTCTTTTCTTTAGCTTACTTTATTATAAGAATACAGTATATAATAAATATATCATACAAAAATGTGTGTTTATGTTATTGGTAGGGCTTCTGGTCAACCATAAGCTACTGGTAATTAAGTTCTGGGGAAGCCAAAAGTCATACATGAATTTTTTACTGCAAATGGAAGTCTCTATTCCATTTCTTACAGCCCATGACTTTTCTCTCCCTGGAGGATTAAACAATCTTTTAGAAATGCCTCACTATGTTCTGATGTCTTTTTTAGCTTAAAATACATAAAAGTAATACATTTTTAACATTATTATATATTTACTTAGAAAGTTGGGGAATGGTGGTACCCCTGTGTTGTTCAAGGGTCAACTATATAATTAAATTATATGAAAGTATTAAGTAATATGAAAAATCATGGGTCTATAGAAAATTTTACTGTAATATGGGCCCTTTTCAATGACTCCTTCACTCTTATCTTGTTACTTACCTGAGTTCCCCTTCTCATCATAATAGGTCAAAATCAGTCTTTCATTCCCCGGGAGTTCCCAATCCATCCTAGCAAGCTATTACATATCCTGGGAAAAATCATTTTTGTATAGTTTTCAAAAAACTGCAGAAAGACTACATTTTCCCTGCTTCAATGTTTTGGAATGTCTCATGATTCCTCTGTTACTTTCCATGGTTCTTCGAAGATTGTTGACAGTGACTATGTCCATTCATTCTGTTCACATCAGTGGCCCCTGCATCAGGCCAAGCACCAGGCCAGACAGCGTGTAGGCTCTAGAGATTAAAAATTAAGTAAGTCAGAAATGTGACAGGTTGTTTAATACTTGTGATAATCTATATACACATAAAAACTTGAACACACTTCTTTTGCTTTGGTTTAAGCAAAAGACATTATGGCAAATCTCTTTGAGGAAAGAAAAATAGAAGAATGGATGTTTAAATTTCTTAATTGACCCTTTTCTTCATCATTTGTAAATAGTATATCACTTCTCCACATATTAGACATAGGCTGTTCTTATTAATCTTCTTATTGCAAATATATCTTTAAATTTTTATACTAATTTGGATATTATTTTGTATTTTAAATTCTTGAAAACAGCCTTTATATTCTTTGGTATCCCAGATTTGTTATATGCCACTCATTCTATATTTTGTGCATGGCTATGAATAAATGTGTATATTCCTGTATTAATAATGTATATTTGTGCCAGATTGTCATCTGCTAGTATTGGCCTTTCAGTAATAAAAAAGATACCACCATATCTCAACTCTCTAAACAAATATATAATAATATTGTTGCAAATTTATTACTTTTGTATATTTTAAGCTAAAAAGAACATCAGAAAATAGTGAGGTATTTTTAAAATATTGTTTAATCCTCCAAGGAGAGAAAAGTCGTGGGCTGTAAGAAACAAAGTAGAGACTTCCATTTGCAGAAGTGAGCCGCGTGAGAACATAAATAGGAAGAAACAAAAGAAAGAGAATTGGAACTGAATTTTTTAAAAAAAGGAAATAAAACAAAGAAAAGGAATCTATATAGATTGGGTTACAGGATTTTTTTAAGTGGTCAGTAGTGGGTTTAAGAGAAAAAGATTGGGGAATGTACAACACCCCAATTAAAAAGCAGGAATTAAATAATACACAATGTTTAGATCTGTCTCAGGAGCAAAGGAAGTCACAAGAAAGGATAAGAATATGAGCTGATGCCAGGTTGCCAATTCAAGAATAAAGGGACAATTGTGGTAGAGAGTCAGAAGGCTTAAGTTTAATCCAAATTTCACCACTTATTAGTTGCGTGTGGCTTTGGGCCAGTTCAAAGTTTTCTAGGTTAATATTCTCAACTCCTGCATTTAGACAGTGATTTTATACCTGCCTTATGTGCAGTGAGGATTAAATAAGGCTAATACATATGAAGTTGCTTTGTAAACTTTAAAGACCTTCCCAAACATAAGGTCCACAACTCTTAAGGCCCATTATTTTAAAATCAGACCTTGCCACATCAAAAGTTAGCAGGCTGTTCATGAAGGGTAATAAAAGAAATCAACAGAGACAAGAGGGAAGGAGGGAGGGGGGGTGGGGACAGTCAAGGAACATGTAGCAAGGACTCATGGACAAAACCAAAGAGGAAGAGCTGAGGGAGGGAAGGAGGGAGGGGGCAAGGGAAAGTGGGGGGGGGGGGAGGCAGAGACCAATGTATTTGAAAAAATAAATTAAAATTAAATTTAAAAAAAAAGCACTGGTTTAAGTAACATCAATAGAGCGCATATGTACATCTGTGAATGTGCTAAGCACTGGGTGTATAAAGATGAGCCACACATAACTCTCTATTATGATAAATGAAACCTTTGAGAAAAGAACAAAGAAGCACAAAGTAGGGTCAGGCTAGTTTCAGGGAGAAAGTGGCACTTCAAACTGACTTGTTGCAACCCCTCTGAATGGATTTTGATTACTGTTATCAGCGAAGTTTGTAAAAAGCTGAAATAACTCAGATAGAAGTCAGATGTGGTAACAGCGGTAAGAAGTGTTAACAGTATAATATTTTAAAATTTAGGTATGGAGTTTAAATCATGGATATTTCTAAACATGCATTATAAGCTTCTTTGGTTGGTTGGTTGTTTAATCTCGCTCCAAAGCCACTTCAGAACTGCATAGAACATAATGCATATACCGAAATGAATGTCATATATTGTAGTTGACAACTTAATGAACTTAAGAGGAACCATACACTGACTGAGGGAAAACAGGTACATATTATGACATTTTTAAAATACGTGTTTATAAACCAAATGGTATTTTCTTTAAAACCATATAGACAGTGAAAGAAAGACAAACATTATTTAAATAAGAATATATACTCCTATATAAAAAATATGCTCTCCCATCATGGCTATAATGTAAGATTGGGAAATTAAGTCAACACAGGGAATGAATCAGGATTGTTCATCTATCTCCTTAAAGCATGTGATCTATGGAAAACACATTAATTTCAGGAACTGCCTCAGGTTCATTTGGAAAAAGGTGTAGTTTGTACACACTACATCACTCAGAAATCAATAGAAGAGAACCTAAATACCTGAGGAGTGCCTCCAAATAAGCTGGATTCTGAATCAGCCAACCAATGTCAAAACATGAAAACAAATAGTGAGGGCAGGGCTGTAATAACAACTCGTGAGAATTGTTACAGCACACTTCATAAAAAAAATATTTGTTCCTGAAAAATTGAGAGAAATAATCAAAGAAGTGAGCTTGCATTGATTTTGATGTCACCCCTACTACAATCTTATTGTTTTAAAATACCAGCCTTTATTCCCCACCTGGTAATGACTTGCATGTCCACCCTCTTTGGGTTTCCCTCCTTTTCCAACTCTGAACCTATATTACTTTGGACACCTGCATACAAGGATATTTTCTTAAGTCAGGTTCTCCTAGAAGCCCTCCCTATGCCATGAATCTGAGTGCAAGTGATTCATTAAGGCACTGGTTTTCCAAATGAATCAGTAAGAAAGTTGGAGAAGCAAGAGAGAAAAGGAAAGAAAGTCAAATGTATAAGTTCAGATGAAGTTCCAGTATCGGTGTGATGCCAGAGAGGACTGTGGAGCGTTGGAGTTTGTTTTACCTCACGGGAAAAGAGCGGGGCTTTTCTTCCCCACACAAGTCTAGTCAGTGGCTATGGGCTGCCCTGGGGCTGATACAAACTCCCAGACATCTGGCTTCCCTGCAATCTGCCTCTTTCTATAGGCCAAGGCATCCCAGGGACTCTTCTGAAGATTGCAGCTGCAAGGCAATAGCAGCAAAGGCAGAGAGATGAAGGAAGGGCTAAAGTAAACCTGATGGGATCTTTTCAGGGTACCGGCAGGCTCCACTTACAGCGGTCACAAGAAGTAAATCTGGCCCATAGCATATTCTTTGCCCATGGACACATGAATGCTTTTGTAATAGCATGTGGCCAAAAGCTGTTTAATCAGACAGTTGAGAAGCACCAAAAAAAGGATGCAGAGAGGTTGAATGGAAGTCTGGAGCTTTTGGAAGTCATCTTTCCACCATAGAAAGAACATGTGATTGAAAATGGAATGAACTGAGAGGGAATCAAAGATAGTGAGGACAAAACTGTCTGGTGACATTATGTGAACCACTCCATCGTGTGGGTTGACAGCTAAAGCAGATTTATTCTGATAAGGCTGTTAATAAATTTCCTTTTTATGCTTGATCTAGGTTAAGTTGATTTCTCTTACTTGGAATGAAAACAGTCATGTTTTTAAAAATTATTAACAAAGTAACACCACTGAATCATTTTCTGAGACCTAAATCAACATACATTTACTCTATGAAATCTGTTAGTCTGATGTAAAATATCTGCGCATGTATTGCTATTGAAGGAAGCTATCATCACAGTCCTGTGAAAGAAAAGTAGCCACTTAAAAGGTATGCCATGCATCTTTCACAGGCAGAATGACTAGCTATGATCAATACATAACTGTCTTACAATTTAATGTTTTTGTTTTACTCCGTGAAGTTTGAAGGGTTAAAAAATAATGGCCAATCTTTCAATTCTACTTCTCCAGACCAAAATGCCGATGGTCAGGAAGAGCTTCAGAAAAGACACAGTGAAATTCACATTGTGAAAGCAAAATGATGAGCACCCAAAAGAACAAAGAAAAAAGAATGAAAAAAAACAAAATAGACAAGTAAAATTAGGAGCTCATTAGGAGAATTTTAAAGACAAAAATGTAGATAGAAAATAAAATAGAAATCCTTTGCAGTGTATTTTCTTTTGATCTTATCCTTATGTATGTATTCATTTAGCAAATACTAATTAGAGTGTTTGATTATGTCCCAGGCATTGTGCTAGGCAGTAGGGATACAGAAAAATGCTCCTGCCTTCATGAAGCAATTATCTTTCTTCCATTTTTCTCCTTTCTCTTTCTCCCCCCTCCTTCCTCTTTTCCTCCTCCTCCTTCTTCTTACTTGTTATCATTATTATTCTTTTCATTATGTGATGCTCTAAGGTAAAAAAAAAAAAGTCTGCACATAGAAGTAATGGAAAGGAAATATAGCAATGTACTTTGATAGAGCCAATACAAAATGTCTGGGAATTATAATCTAACATTGTGTGAGGAGAAGACCAGTGTGCAGAATTTAAAGGAGTATCTGAGTTATCAAAGGGGGAAAGTGAAAAGCAATTTTTCTTCCACCAACAAACAAATCCATACTTTCCAAGGACAGAAGAGTAACAGCAACTCAGGCTCTACCATCAAAGGGACAGTCACATGTTTTCTTTGCAATTTACTGCCTGAGCAACTTTTTAAAAACTATCCTCAATAATTTAAAGAAAAATAATGCCCATAATGAATAAAAGGATACAACATCTCAAAAGAGAAACAGAAGCTGTAAAATGGAATCGAAAGGAAAAACATTAGACTACTCTTTTTACAAATAGATCTTACCACATTACATTAGCAAATGGCAGTGAAAATATGTAACATTCACTCTAAGATTCAGTTTCCTGACTATAATATGAAGATAATGGCCCTGCATTGCGTATTTATAGTCTATTCTCAGCTATAACCATCTTCACCATCGTAACCATTATCTATTTTTAATAAACTGTTCCCCGCACAGCATCTGGCATGTAATAACTGCTCTACACATGTTTGAAAGAGAAATCATGATCTTAGAACTAAAAACTCTTCAAAAGAATAAAAATTTTAAACAAATAGGTGAAAAGAATAAAGAGTAAGACTCAATACCAATAGGTAAAGGGAAAAAAAGTGTTATTTTTTTTAATTTAACAAACATTTTTTAAGTATCTGCTCTGTGACCACCAAGTTAAAGGCTATTCATAAGAATTATGTTTGGGTTCTCTTTTAAAGTTTCTATTTATCTTCTAGGACAATGTGACTTTTTATACACTATGAGCATTTTTTATATATTATTGAGCATAGTCATAAAAATTGTTTTAAAATACTTGTCTAGATCTAACATTTTTGTCATCTTAGAGCCAGTCTCCATTGATTGTCTTTTCTCTTCAGAATGGGTCCTGTTTTCCTGGTTCTCAAATGTTAAATAATTTTGGATTGTGTCATGATCTGAGTTGTGGAAAGGTGGTTCTATTATATTCTTCTAAAGAGTGTTTTTATTAGTCAGTTTTCTATTTGTTTTAACCACCAATTAATTTGTTTAGACTCCAGCTGCAAGCTATGTCTTTTGAGAGATGGTTCAAACCTCAATTCAGTTATTTTGTCTTTACGTTGGAGGTTGTCCCATTCATGCCTGGTTGAGGGGTCAGCCAGAGATTTGGGCAATGTTTCCACTCAGAGTTTAAAGCCTTGTGCTTCTGTTGTGTCTTGTCTGGGGTTCCTTTTGCATTTTCTGACAGCTGTTGTTGTCCCAAAGTGTGTCCTCAAGTTCTTCAGGATAAAAAAATTACAGAATTTTCTCTCTGATTTCTACCTCCTCTTTAATAAGCCCCTAAAATCACTGAGCATAGCTTATGTTCAGGCTAAAACTTATAAAAGTAGAAAATTCAATGTGTTTTTCCTCTTCTCTTATGCTACTCCTCTACATAATCTGCTTGCTTTATTTCACCTTCCAGTGTCTTCAGGTAGTTTTTGGTTTTGTTTTCCAGTTAATCTAGTAGGAAGCTTTATCAGTTATATAAGAAGTGGGAGTCCCCACTATATTTATAAAGTTTATAGTAAAATAAAAGTATTTAAAATGTAAATATATTCTTTGTTATAACCTGTAAGAATTAAATGAGTAGAGATGTGAATGTATAGATGTGAAAAATATTAAATCATTGAAAATAAAAATATGTCCATTTGTTGTATAGTGAGTCCAATGGTGAATTCAAACATGCCTCTATTAACTTTTTATATTTCATGGCTGATACTAACTTCTAAGGTTGTTAGAGTTACTGCTTTCACATCAACTCATTTTGGAGACAAAAAACAAAAGTTTGAAGTATATAGAGGAATCAGTGTAAGTATACACTGAGTTGCCATGAAAGTATTTATTTGATTAAATTTGGGAGTTTCCTGACAAATTTAAAAGAAAAAGAGAATCAGGTATTTCTTCACAATCATTTTTCAATCATTTACAGTTTCCTTAGCATGAGCTAGTAAGGCCACTTAAAATATATCTTCAGGTAACAGATCTATATAGCCATTTTACTGATCCATATCCCAAGCTGTACAAACTTTTAAGCTGAGAATGACATTGGTTGCTTTTACAGTGTCTTAAAGAGAAGTTAGGTGCGGACCTGGTCATGAACAGCAGAAAAGAAAGCGTGGCTGGTTTTATTAGTTCTTAAAAGTTGAGCAGAAAACTCATTTAGTGGAACCTGATGCAAAATTTTTCTCTACTCTTCTTTCTTAACAGCCACAAACAAAGTGCAGATATTTAATTTTTTTGACATTACTGGTTAAAAAGTGAGAAATTCACCAAGCACCTGGGAAGGGATTTGTGTGCATTAGTGGTGGATCTCTCTTTGGTCATAGAGGTTACAGTGCCTATAAATTCTCTTTCAGACAGTGACAATCTTCCCTTTTATAGATTGAAACTTCAGAGTCACATACCAAGTCTGATCCAGACATCCCAGAAAGTGCAGCCTCAGTCCAAGGAAGACCACTCTCCACTGATCACTGCCTCGTTGGCTATGATAGTGCAAGGTTTACCCCCAGTGCCTCCAGCATCTGTATGACCACGTGAGTCATGGGAAGAATGGGAAACACAGATGGATAGTGCCTGTTCTTACTACCTGGAGAAATTAGCTTTTTAAGGGCATCTTCTTAGGTAAAGCCAGTGAGGTCTAGCTCTGACACCACAGGAATGTCCCCCAAGGATCTTCACTGAAAAAAGTAATGCAACTCTTCTTGTGCTTTTTCTTCTCTTCCCCTCTCTTCCTGAAAAATTCACCCTGAAATCCATCTGGTGAGGCAGGACAAAGTAGATGTCCACACTGGTAGCGGGGGATGGAGGAAAGCTTCCATGGTACAAAAGGAGATGATGTCAGAGGCCCTCAGCAGAGAGCAAGGTGGCTGCAACCAGGCAATGGGTTGTTGTTAGATGTGGGGTGTCAGAGCTCAAACACGGTGAAGATGGTGCCGTGCAGAACATCCCAAGCAGGGTGACCTGAACAGCCACACATAGGGACCGGCCAGAGCAGTAAAAGCGGCATTCTAACAGAGGACCGACCCGGCACACGGTGTCACAGCTGAAGTAGAATGAGAAAGGCAACCTCTAGAGGTGCGGGCAGCCCACTATGGAATGTCAGATTCTGCATGGGCAAAGATGGTATTCCGGAGAAGTCAGAGCCCAGGCAGGGGGAAGAGCAGCATGACTGAGGAATAAGAACCTAGAGGGGAAAGGGCACCCGTGCCTGGGGCTGGCCTGGCGCAAGGTATCACAGAACAAGCAGGGTCAGGAGTAACTGATGCCAGGGCGCACCTCGGCATGGAGAGTCGGAGCCCAGCAGGGACGAGGGAGATGTCTGTGGTGGAAAGAAATATGCTGTCGGTGGTAGATTAGTGTGCAAAGTGGGGCGAGAAGAGAGGCAGATGAGGAGGGAGCGGGCAGAGATAGATTGCTTAACATACAGTGGGATAAATAAAATAAGTAAACATATTAAAGAATGGATTTAGGTTTCTTGCTATCAGAGAAATGAGTTACAGATGTGGAAAGGGGAAAACTAGAATAGGCTCTGTGCTGTAGGACTGGAATTAGAGGTGTCTGTATAAACTCATGGTTTTTAATATAGAGAGGTAGATAAATATTGTTGCCAATATTTGCCTATGTGTAAACAGTATATATTTTCATATATTTCTGAGTGCTATTTACTGCAAGGGCCTGGAGGCAGGGTCACCTCATTAATAATGAGCATATCCAGCACCTAAGCTTTGGCTTCTAAATACCATTCTCCATTAAAATGAATTAGATCTTCTTGTAAAATAGCAGATTTTAGCTTTGGGGCAGGGTAAACACAAGCTTAGAACATATTGTTATGCCAACAAGTAAGAAAGTACTCAAAGAAGATGGAGACATGTCAAAAAGACAAAGAAACAAGATATAAAGGTTCAACTGGTTAAATTGGGGGCAAATGCAACATCGAAATAAATAATGGCAACAATGGATAATAACTCAAATAAAAATTCTAAAATATTTAATGCGTCTCTACAGATAAAAGTAAATAATAAATGACTAGATTGCAAGTGTGACGAGGAACAGGATATTTGCATAGTTCAAAGTGCTTTCTCACAATATATTTATTATCTACAGAAAGGAAAAAGTTAACATCACTAATTTTGAGTAAATTAAACTTGTATGCCATTTAATAGGATGTAATGAGGGAAATAAATCAGGATTTCTTTGATATTCAAAGATACGTGACCTGAATCTGGTCATAATGGAAAACCTAAATTAAGGGGCATTCAAGTAAAAAGAAAAAGTGGCCTGTCTTCAAAAAGTATCAAAATCATGAAAATCAAGAAAACACTATTCTAGACCTAAGGATAATAAAGTTATGACAATTGACTATAACACATTATTTTGACCTGAACCATCCTACTATGAAGGACATTGTGAGAACAACGGACAAAGCTTGAATAGGGTCTGAGGATTAGATGGTGCTGCCGTCATAACAGCTATGTAACAAATCACTCATGCACTAAATGCACACTAAAACATTAAGAACTGATCAGATGACAAGTCACAAGCTTGTAGTCCAATTGTTTAGACAAAAAAAGATAGTTATACTGTACTTAAAACTTTTCTGTAAATTTGTGATTTTTTCAAAGTGTAAGGATATAAATTTAGAAAAGCTTTGAAACTTTCCTCAAAAGTTTTGTGAGGGACAATGAAGATATATAAACTCACTCTATCAGGTCACTTTCCCCTGGGTCCTCTGCAGAGATCGAGCTGATGAACTCATAATAAAATGTCATGATCAGTCATCTAGAAATGTTTTCTCTGCCCGCCTCCAAAACCTGCTGTCTGCAACACCGAGCTTTCCTTGTACCCGCTCTATATATCTGACATGTGCGTGGGACATAATATATTAAGACTATCCCCCATAAACTCAGTGAAAGACTAAACTAAAGAAATATGCATACTTTCATTGAATAGCTAATGAACTAGTTGCTAGCATCAATGTATGCGTCAGAAAATAAAGTTCCTGCATTTGCATTTGTATTAATACAAAAACAAAAACAAAACAAAAAACAAACAAAAACTCCACCAAAACAAAGTTATCTAAAGAAAATAAAAGCCAGATTGTGAAGTAAAATCTTCAGAGAACCACAGAAATAATGCCTTACACACTTGAGTACTTTCCTATTTAGGTTAACGTGGCTAGGCTAGCTGGCTGTTCAGAATTCTCCCCTTTCCCTCCTGGACTCACGGGCAGGCTTCATTTCTGAGAGCGCGGTCAGTCTAGACTCCTCAGTGACTATGTGGAGCAGAGCCTTCCTCCCCATCACCATTTTATCTTTAAATGAGAAAAAATAACTTTTTACATTTTAAGCCACTGAGATTATTTTTCCTTTCCTAGCAGCTACTATTATCACCTAAAGCTGTGCATTTATTTACTCTCAGATCCAATGTGGGGACCACAGCCGATTGCGGGGTCTGTTAAATCCTTCGGTTTCCTTAGTGTGAAACATTTAGAGGACAAACCAGTCACTCTCTTGCTAACGTTAGCTCTTTCTTAAAGGATAAAACTTCTTCTCATTGTGTTAACCAAATTATTCATTTTTCTCCATCTACCAGAAGTCGGCTTCCAGGAAGGGAGTGAGGAAAAAGAAAAACAAGCCACCTGCCACATTTGTCATTATCTATTCCCCCATCTGTTAACATCTAAGTACAGAAGCCTGTTATATGTACTAAGTACAGAATGTCAAATCAAGTGCATGAAAAAATGTGCACTGTCATTTTTTTACTTCTACTAATTGTAGTGAAGTATGGTGAATGTTAGAGCAGAGGACTAGAGAGCTAACAGTGGAAGGCTTAACTGGTCTAGGACTAAGGCAAGGCTTCCCAGAGGATGTCATAACTGACCTCTGAATCCTTCTGTATACAGGATGTTTTCCTGGCTTTAGGCTCTTGCAGATCAATCCTTCACCCTGTGTGGGATTCTCCCTAATACCTAAAGACACGCCATTCTATCTCTACTGTGATTCTTTTCCTTAATTCAAACCACCTTAAGTTTCTTATCTGTAAAAGAGGATGAGAGGTAGAAATACATATTTCACAGGTATGTAATATGAGGTTAAACACATAGGTGCATCAGGAAGTGCCTAGCATCCAAACTGACACACAGTAGGAAAACAATAGATGCAATTTTACTTCTCAAGGACAGATTTCTTCAATGTGACAATCTAATCTGGTTAGTAAACAAATGTATCATATTCCTCATCCATTTTAGGAGTTTTATTTATCTTTTGTCATATACCTAAAGAAAAAATAAATATTTGAGTATTAAATTTGTGGTTTCCTTGAATCTTACTGTTCTGGTTTCAATTTATTTTTTAGCTGAATTTGACTGTATATTTGCTCTCCCCTATTAGTGACCAATATAGTATCTTGGCTCAGGTTAAACCTTAAGCTCACATCCTTGCATACAAAGTAATGATCTTATCAACTCAGACAGCCACAATATAAACATCATCACCATCTTCATCATCGTATCTTTTATTGACTCTTTACCATGTATTAGGCATTTATACATATGTAGTAATGTTATTTTTACTTCATAAAACCTTAAAGCAGTTTGCAACATTTACAGCTCAAAAATTAATGTACTGAAGCTTACGGTGTTTGAATAATTTGCCCAAGGTCGCACAACTAGCTGGCACTAGAGGCAGACTAAATTTCTGTTTGTCTCTAAAATCTATGTCTTCCACTATATATAATGCTGTTTCACATAAACTTTCAAACTGGTTTCTTGTAACTTTCTCTATTGTCACATTTTCTGAGCCACAGTCATGGTGGCATTTGATCTCCCCATTAAACCTAGTAGTGGATCATCAAAACGCCATGAACTGGGAACCTGAGGATAAAGTCAAGGAAAAGCAACATGAAAGCCTAAAATATAATGGTTAGATGAAAGTATACTATTTTGGAATTTGCAATATAACATCATGTAATGAAAGAGTTGGTTGATTAAAAAAAAAGTGAGTAGTTAAAAATGTTGCCTGTGAGTAACCAGGGTAAAGGCACTTTGACTAATACATATTTCCTGGTTTATTTAATCAGGTTATAGCTCTAATAAGAGTGCATTGTGCTATAATAACTGATCATAATATTTCTTAAAGTTAGTTTGCTTTTAATACTATTGCATTTCTTCCTAGTTTTAACTTACTGGCAGCTGGATTCTCCCATTGTGAGAGAAAGTGCTAATCAGTTGAATCAGATATCACAGTCTGCTTAACATGGATTGAGTCTTTCAACCTGTCTGAGTGGGTGTTGTGTAAAAGGCACTCTAGAGAGAATTCTATTTCTGGGCATAAAAAAATTGACCTTCTTGCCGAAAAATTCATCTCTCACATCTGGCTCAGTGTCCACAAATTGTACCCCAAGGAAGGAGTAAAATGGATTCCTTAAGCTGCAAAACTAAGGATAAGACCATAGTTGACTAAAACCCCATCTGCCAGCCACAGCCAGCATCGATCCACCAACTACTGGTCTTCCAGAAGAGGAATGCCAAATGAGATATAAAACTACTTTCCTCCCAGGGAAGAAGGTGAGGGATATGCTGGGCAACAAGGTGTTCTAAGGTCTCAGTGTCTCTCCTAACAGCTTTCTTGATTGTATCTTCCAAGAATTCTCCCCAGCAGCCCTTAGGGTTAACTACCTGTTGCAGAGTATTTCTTATTACTGGTCATTCTGGCTTCATCCTTGATTTTGGGGGAGGGAAAACTTGCTTCGTCGTATTGACAGCAGACTCCACAAGGCTTCTGGACACTTTGTGATCCTCTTGAGGAAATGCAGCGTAACTCTCTTCACAAGCTGACTTTATCGGTTTGGCCTCTGATGAAATACTTGAGCACATATTGCCTTAACTCATCCAACCCTGGAGAACAGAATAATTGTATGAATTACTGCTCTCCAGCTGGTTCATTGTGGCCAAATTTGCTGCAACTTGGGCTCTAGGGAGCCAAGTCTTTCAAATAATAACAGAAGATAATCAGAGAAAAGTAGCAAGTAGGCACAAGGATAATTATAAAATACAGCTGCATTTTATACAATTTCCATTAGGATAGATTATCTAGAGATTACCCTCAGACAGAAATGTATTGAAATTACATGATAAATCTAGTTATCTTGACATCGAAAGAAATAATTAGTGGAAATAGAAACATTCCTTTTTTGTTCATCTATATATTTCCTTGCTATCCAACAGATAGAATACCATAAATTGTGGGCTCAAACCTCTTCTTCCTTATACTATTACTTATATATAATATTTCTGTATGTATTTGAAATGAGCCTATTATCATTGATTCCTATCCCCATTGCTTATAATATTTCCTTATTTTATCAGCCCATCTGGTAATATAAATCAGGTTCCTAACATTCATAATGGGGAATGACATGAACACAATTAATGAGATGCAATCACCACCCTAAAGATGTTTAATATCTACGACGTCTCTCTCTCTCTCAAATTATAATAAAATCTAGCAGAATAAGAAATTCTATGATCCAGAATATCTAATATTAAATTTGAGAATGTTATTTAATGTATAATATGCAAGGTTTTCTATTTTCAAAACATCAAATTCCCTCTCCCAATAAGCATTTGACATTAAAATACTAATCTTATTTTTGATGGTGCAAATTCCTTATATCCTTTCTATGTATCAGCATGAGTCAACAAACATATATTGAACCTTAACTACATATAAGGCTCAGGCATGAGAGCCAGAAAATTGACAAAAATGAGCAGCCAGGTGTTTGTCCTCAAGTACTTCTTATTTGTTTTGAACATCAGATTTAACTATTATAGATGTTAGAAATTTCATGGTTTTAAGAGATGTCCAACTAACTGCACACCAGATGAAAGGGTATTTAGTCTACTAAAAAAGATAAGGATCTTATGGGAAAATATTACAGCATTCCAGATCCTTTCTGAATATTTATGCCTTCTGTCATAATAGACAATTATTTGAAAGATTCAGTGCTTTCAGTGCCCCCTCATCCTCTTTGCAAATATCTAAAGTTCAAATGCTTTACTATGACATACATGGCCCTCACCATCTAAACTTCTTACATTTTAACTCCAATACTTCAGCTCAGGGGTGACAGTAAAACCCGGCAAGCCCTGAGCACCAACCAACCAGAGAAAAACAGAAGGACGCCTGGGGCGGGGGCTTGCAGGCTTCCTTCAGTATTGAGCAACTACCCCTGGAGTCCTTCGCTGTGGGGACGATGTGGGAAAGGGGCATTGGGAGCATCACATGAGGGATATGGAGCAGTGGCAGTTCACTAGTCAGATGGAAGTATCTCAATGGTAGTCAATAATTCAAATGGGTGCCAGTGGCCTATCAGCGCTGCTCCAGCTGTTCCTCAGTGAATACATGCCCTTTATCCTGTCAAACCAACCAGCTCATGTTCCTGAAATGATTCACCTCTAACAGGCTAATATTCTCCAAATGTTCCACACGCAACCAGCCAACATTCCTTAACTATTTCACACCAATAGTTCCACGAAACATTCTAGATACATTTCATTGCAAAGAAGTTCCTTCTGCCTGAAATGTCTTTCCCTCTTACCTTAGACTAAGTAGATAAATTCTTTTCAAGACCCTGCTCAGGTTTCACAGAGGAGACAATGCTTAAACTGAGCACCCAAAGGTTCCTTTCTGAGGCCTTACAGGTCTTCAGTGCTTCCTCAAACATAAGGTAAGTACTCGGTATTTGTTTTTAACCCACTTACACCATTCAATAGACTTGCATCTGAAAATCCCAGTTTCTTCCTGGGAAATGTTGTCACTTGTAACCCACCCCTTCCTTTTTGTCACAGCAGCTCAGACCCTGGAGTTCCACCAGGAAAGCTAGCTGAGAAACCTGAGTTGTTCATGAAAGCAAGAATTAGACTTTAAATCGTAGTTTTTAAAAACCTCACAGTCTTTGTAGAAGTATAGTGACCTATAGCATTTCTTAATATTTGCTTTCAGAAATGAATTAAATTCTTTAATAATTGCATATTGTCAGACAAATTTTGAAAGTGCCGTCCAATTAGTTCCATAAATTAAACGGGCTTGCTCAGCCTCACCGCAGAAGTGTTATGATGCAGCTGCAGATAACGTAGGTGGTTTTATTTACACCACTTTCAGTGCTTTCTTTAAAGTCATGTGGAATACAATTGGTCTTTTTCTTTGCTCAAAAAAGGATTTTCTTCTAAATTGTGTCTTCCATTGATGCTTAGTAATTATTATAGCTTCAGTTTGTTTATTTGAAATGCTTTTCAATAGAGATTTCTTTGTAATTAAATTCCACTTTCCTGGTCTCCAATCCATTCCATCTGCGATGTCCATAATAAGTAATTACACAGATAAATGGGAAAAAGAGCAAAAGAAAAGAGTAAAAAAAAAAATCCAAAGTGTCCAAATAAATCACACGCTGAATCACCAGTCACAGGATAACTAAGAGATGGTTGTAAGTAGATCAAGGGACACTCTCTAAATGCAATTATGACTCTACCAGATACCAACATTTCCTTCTTATTAGTATACTAGTCCTTTGTGGAGACATGATGTAGTATTTCATATTCAAAGCTTTCCTTTTAAATACACTCACTAATGAGATTCAATGGGTTGTTACATTTCTCTAAAATACATTTCAAAATTTAGTTGTGCCACTAATGAATAGAGCTGCTTCAACTTAAAACATATAGCACTGTATCAATTGCTTACAGCAATCATTCTTCATTGCCCAACTCTCTTAGTTACAAATGTTGTCAAGTGCCTTTCCAAAAAAAAACAAAAAACAAAAAAAAAACCACTATTCATTCAATATTTATTAAACCCCAAGTACTATGCCAGGTACTTAAGACAAATAAGGCACAGGTAGTCTTCCTTTGCCTACATGGGATTCCTCCAAACCTGTACATCTAACAGGAGAACCACTAGCCACATGTGACTGCTGGGAAATTGAAATAATCGCTTTTCCAAACTGAGATATGCTGTAAAGTGAAAACACATCATATTTTCAAGTCTTGCTACAAAATATAAATATAAAATACATCATTATTTTTTAATTTGTTATATATTAAAATTATAATATGTTGAGTTAAATAAAAATATGGTGTTAAAATTAATGCCACCTGTTTTTAATTGCTCTTGTTAACATGGCTACTAAAAAATTTAAAATTATATAAGTGGCTAACATTTGCACCTTGAATTATATTTCTATTAGATGGTGCCTTTCTAAAATCTCCATGGAGACAAACCATTAAGCAAGTAACTACAACAAAAGGTAATGAGAAATTAAATAAGGAAAACATTAGAATGCATAGGTAGCAGAAGCCTTGAGTTATGTGCAGACATTAAGATCTTTCTGGTGACCAGATTCACATCCAGGCAGTTCCAGAATTGAAAGGCTACTTTGGCTAATTAAATAGAGTCTTCTTTTGCTCCTTTTGCACCTGATGATCAGCTGCTTCCTAGATCCTTGCACTTGGAAACACTTGCATATACTATTCTAGCACTTAAGACATCATATTTCCAGTTTTTTAACCCAATAACAAATAGTAATTCAACTAAACACTCTCTTACTCGTCTTGGTAACCCCAGCACATCTCAATGTTCCTGATACATGGTGGGTGTGCTTTAAATGACGGAAAATGCCCTCTGGAGAGCTATGAGCCGAAGTTAACAACCTGGGATGTCTCTGCATACAAGTAATACTATCAGCCACGACAGCATGCTGCCCTTCCTGCCTAGGAACTGAGGTATTTTGTTATTCCCTCCCTGCAGATGTCCAGCGTGGTGGAACTAATTTTTAATGATACTATTGTCAACACCTGATGATCAACTGCTTCCTAGATCCTTGCACTTGGAAACAGTCTGCCATATGATGTGAGGCATGACAGGACAGTGGTGCTGCTGGAAGTTATGCACCAGTAACACAACCCGTCTCACATCCATAAAGAAAATTGGACATCAATCCTGCATGGTAGACTTTCATTGCAATCTGAGGTTTGATGTATCTTTGACTGACAGGCTACCAGAGGGTGCGTTGGCTTTCTGAATGTGGTTTATGCCCTTGCCTAATATTGTATCACCTTGCGTGCTGCTGAGGTGGAAAAAAATCAATCACTGCAGCTAGTCTGTGTTTCAGAAACTCCAAGTTTGCCTGGGAGAAGTGTCCACGAGGCCTCTTTCTTCCCCTAGGCTTGCACTTTTCCAGTTTTATAAAAGGGAACGCGACCTTCTTCAAATGCTCCTGCGTAGGCCCCTAAAAAGCAGTGAGCAATGAAAACGCTTCAGCATGATAATTTCGAAGTATTTGTTGGACTCTTTCAGGTTATAGCTATACAAGCCCTGGAAGTAATTTTGTTCTTTTTTTTTTTTTTTTTAATTAACTGAGGGAAACTGGTCCCTGAAAAAAAGTTACTAATCCAAATAACCAATTTGAATAGTTTCATTATTAAATTGAATGAGCATACTGGTTATTTTGTGTCAAATAAACAATGCCTCAATTAATGAGTAAACTAATCAATTAACATTTAATTATTGAGACTTTATGTTGGGGCAACACTTTGTAAATACTAAAGTACATATAAAAGATTAAAAATATGGTTTTGCCTTTATTGGAGTTAAAAGATAAGACAAATCAAATATAGGATATCAAAATTTATGCAATAAAGTGATACACAGATCAAATTCTGTAATCTTCTGTGTTGTCAAAAATCAGAGAAGAAAGTGGCCAGGGGAAAATATAAAGAGTGAAGTCCCCAAAGACTTCCTTTTGTTTCAGGGGTGCTTCTATGGAGTTTCAGTGCCTCCCCTTTCAAAATGATTAATGAGTTTCATATTCAGAATTCAATATGAAGGAGCCCTTCTGCTTCTTGGCAGGCACGTTTGGAACGTCCTTCTTGTTAGATATCTAGATGCTAAATGAATTGCAGCAGATATAAATCTAAATGATTGTTAAGCTTGCAAGGAACTAACAAAAATCTCCAACAGGCAGGGGTGGATAAGGAAGTAGATTTCAGAAACTCTCTAAGCCACTGGGTATAGGTTACCTGTAAATAAGCCATAAAGAATTGTACTTGAAACTTGGATATTAGGTACAAGCCACAGGAATGAACAATTCAGGGTTATATCTGTGTGACACTGTAATGAAGGTGAAGGTACAGGTAAATTGGCTCCTTGGTTTAGAAGAACACACAAGGCCAGGAATGTAGGAGTTTAGGCCCTTGATCACCAGACACGTGGCGTTCTGGGATCTGAGTACTCTACCAAGATCGATGATACGCAGGCCATTGCCAAGGTAAAGCTGTCCAGTTTCAAGAACCTTTTCATGTAATTGCTTCTGTTTTACTAGTGGTTTGGTGAGCCAAAGTCCTCATTTCCCACCAAACTGAAATCATTCAGCAGTCTTCAAACTGGCCACAATTTGCCCTATAGTACCTCTATTCTCTAAATGAATTCGTATGATATTAAGACTATTTACAGTCTAAAATTTTAAAGAAATTTCCTGTAAAAGAAAATGTCTAGGCCTGAAGCTTTCTTTGTGAAAATATTTTAAACTGTTCTTTAATTTATGTATTTATTATAGACCTATTCAGGTATTCCATTTCTTTCTGAGCCAGTTTTCCTACATTAAAATTTTTTCTAAGAACTTGCCAGTTTCTAAGTCTTTAGCATAAAGCTGTTCATGGCATTTCATATTATCTTTTAAATCTCTGTAATTATGACACCAATTTATTAATGTTATTTATCTGTGCTATCTCTCTTTTTTCATAACTGTCCTTACCAGAGACTTGTTAACTTCACTAGCCTTTTCAAAAGACTAATATTTGATACTTATTCTTTTAATGTTTTTTTCATTTTATTCATTTTTTAAATCTTTCTTATTTTCTTTGGATTTGTTCTGTATGTGTCAAACCATAAAAAAAAATCCTGAATGATTGAGAAAGCATTAATATCACAAAAATTATGTTTGTTGACTACCATCAAATAGTTAAAAATCAGTAACAAAAAGATAACAAAGAAAACATACACTCAAAATGTTACATTTACAAAAACTCATGGTTCAAAGAAGAAGCAATAATGGATATTTCAATACTTTCAGAACTGAATAACTATAAAAATATCTCATTAACAAATTATTAGGTGTTTTATTTTAAGCTGGATAGTGGGCACTAGGTTATTTATTTTATCATTCTTTGTATTTTATATGTGTTTGTATATAGACATACACACATAAAAATATATACTTTTTTATACATATTTCATTTTCTTATAGAGATACTTCCTAGCTCTAATTACATATTCTTTTGTATTCCTAGATTTCCTAACTTATAAAGAAGAAAACATTTCAAATTCCTTAAAAAATACCCCTCATTAATGGATTTCTTCAGTACCATCAAAGCATGTCAATGCTCAAATCATAGAGTCCCTCTGGCCCATACTTTTAATTTTACAGCTGAGAAACTGAAGGCCCACTAAAGTAAATGTCTTATCTAAGGTCACAAGTTAGTTAGGAACAGTTGTGAGATTAGAAACTTGACCTTCTAAATCCAAGACCAGTTCTCTATCTATGGAAATACTGTTCCAATTTGTGTGTCAGTTCACAAAGATGTCTACCTTGATATGAAAATGTAACTGTGACAGGATAGTAATAACATATTTAGCAATTATCAGTATTTTACATCTTGTTGTATAACTTCTCCAAGTTTATTTTCAGATACAGTGGTCATAAAATGTACTTCCATAAAATAAGTTACTACAACAAAATAAGTTTGAGGAATAGTGAACATTTGATGAATTACTTGGGGATTCATTGCTTACTAAAGTCTCTACTACACTAAAGAAACATTTTTTCGACCAAACAATTCTCAAAGGTGTTTGGTTATGGCCCCAATTTATTGCATAATACTTAACAGCATCCCAAGCTTTGGAGACAGATGATATACAAAACCATGTTCCAATTCCAGATCCACCACACATAGACTTAGCAGTCTCATGTTCTCATCCGAAGATCTGAAATTATAAAACCTATCTGGCACCCCTGGCTGGTGTGGCTCAGTGGGTTGAGTGCCAGCCTGTGAACCAAAGGGTCGCTGGTTCAATTCCCAGCCAGGGCACATGGCTGGGTCGCAGGTCTGGTCTCCAGTTGGAGGCATGCGAGAAGCAATCACACATTGATGTTTTTCTTCCTCTCTTTCTCCCTCCCTTCCCCTCTCTCTAAAAATTAATAAATAAATAAAAATCTTTAAAAAACAAAGAACCTATCTAGGAGAGTTACCATAAAGACTAAATGACATAGAGATGTTTCTGACATAGCTGGTTCTCAGACACTAACAGTATCTACCTCAAGCCACACCTCCATCATATGTGTACACATATCATAGCCATTTACAATCATATTGGATCATTATTTACTTGCTTTCAAAAGGAGGAAAATAGGAAATAGGAAAATTCTTCAAAATTATATATACAACCAAGATGAGAATTATCTGATATTACACAATATATAGACATGCCGTAGACTTTAATACTTGACCTCCTTTTTAGGCAAATATCTGGCCTTGCACTTATCATGCTAGTAGCTCTCATAAACGGTTGAGGAGATAGTAGCAAGTTTCACCTTGGTCCCTTTAAAACCAATTCCTACTTGTATTATTTAGCTTCAGTATTGATGGTTGTATGTCTCAGTTCTTTCCCAGATGGAACACAACAAAGAAAAGATGGAAGCAAGAGTTACTTGTTAGTCACATTTCAAACCTCATAAATTAGGAGAAGTTAGAAAGAATACAGCACTCATTTTTTTTCCTATATATAATAGAGAAGATAACAGATGAGCTCAGACTTTGGAGAAAACTATGGCAATAATGCTCAATCATTCATTTTAAGAAACCATTTTATAAAACATCAAATTCCATTTTCTTTAATAACATTTCTCTATGTTAGCGATTAAAAACCAATACCTGCATTTTCCACAACTATGAAACTGTAGGCACACCTGGCTGAGCCCTTTATGATTTTGACCTTAAGACTCATCAAGTAGGGCAGTAATTTTATAGTAGGGATGGGTGAGGAATTAATACTAGATTCCTTAAGCTAGTATTCCTGATATTTTTGAGGTGAGCCTTTGAGTATCCAGACTATAGTCTCTAGTCACCAAGCCAGTCACCAGTTCACAGTCACCAATCACTAAGCCACAGTCACGTACAGTCAAGCCAGTCACCAAGTCAATCAGTTGGCAAGTCAGAGAGGGAGCAAGCAAGCTCTTCTTTTAAGGGCACTAATCTCATTCATGAGGATTCCACCCTCATGTGCTAATTACCCCCCAAAAGCCTCACCTTCTTTCTTCACACTGGGAGTTAATATTTCAACATAGAAATTTCCAGGGGATACAAACATTCAATCCATAACATCGGGTGATAGATCTGGTTGTTATATCTGGGTATGACAAATCACCTCATCACAGATGTACATTAACAACAGAGGGCCACAGAAAATTAGATTATTATTATCCAGCTGACTCAGAGCAGAGACCCTGTTGTCCCAGGGTAGGGACTGATCACTGAGGACTCATGGCAGGTGATACCTGACACAGATGCTCTGTCAGGTTTCATGGATAACATGATCTCCTGAGCTGCAAGGCTAAATATTTCTATCCAGCTCTCTGTGATAGTGTGAGGATTCAGAGTGAGTTGGAAGAAATGTTACTTTGATTGATTTCCATTCATCCATGTTATGAATACTCAGAAAATTGCTTAAGGCAATGGAAAAAGAATCTTCTGCTTATGAATGATTTATTTCTACTTTTATATCCTTTGTTTACTGATAACCTGGTTCCTGATTTTAAATTTGCTATTTTACATGTAAATTTTATGGAATTGTTTGGTGGTTTTAATACATTTTAATAAGGTTTTTAAAAAGCTAATCTGCAAAAGAAAAATCACAAGGCCTATTTGGCAACATTCCAGAAACGAAATGGTATTACCAAATATTACTTAAGTGTATCACCACCACCTCACCACCCTCAGCTTCCCTTCAATTCACAAGCTACTTTTCCATCTATATTTGTTCATTTTAAGTATGAGGTACACATGCCATATGATCGTGAGTGTAATTAACTCTATCTTTTTATGAGCAAAATATGGAAAATGTTTTATGTTTTGAAAAAACTTACCATACTTCGGAGTTAAAATATGAATTTACTTTAATCAGCATGCCTGAGTTCCAATCTCCCTCTCATCTTAGAGATAAAGAATAACATAAAACTGCCTTTTAATTAGCTATGTAGGCCCTGCCTAATCTCTTTCATCTTAGAGATAAAGAATAACATAAAACTGCGTTTTAATTAGTTGTATAGCCCTTGTCTAATCTCTTCCACCACTTCTCAGTCAGGTTGCTCTTTCTTTGCCTCCTCACAGTCATACTATTATCTCATAATTTTTATTTTATTCAACAATAAGTTTAATACATGCTATGTATCAGAATGATAATAGAAACAAGATATATTAAGAAAAATAAAAACTAGATATAGAAAGAAAAATAGAACAACAGATATTCCTCAAAAAACTCACAATATGATAGAAGAGATATCCAAATAAAACACTTTGTACATTAATTAATTTATTTTCTTAATAGCTGATAACTGAGTGCCTAATTTGTCATTATGCTAGAGGTAGGGTAAAAAGAGCGATCATTGTCTATACCATGATGGTGCTGACAATCTAGTTGAGGGAGGGGTGACAGACCAGAAATATATGGAAATAATGTGTGTAGTTAAAATTAAGTCAAGTTTTATTAAGGTAAATAGGGTGCTCTAAAGACAATAAAGTGAGAGACCCACTCAAAGATGGACATCAAAGGAGATCAAGAAGAGACAGAAAAATCAAAAGAAAATCAGGAGAGCCCAGAGAGGAGAGTTTCAATGAAGAAGAGGGATTGATTCTGGCAAACAGTACTTTGCATAATGAGGAATGATTTCATGTATCTGTGTGAACGACTTCTCAGAGAAGGTTACTCTTGAGCAAACTTAAAGCATTAATACAAAGTGGAGAAGATGTGCTGGATTTCCAGCACAAGGGATAAATATACAAAAGCATGGAAGTATGAAGGGGTAGGGCACATTAGGTAAGAAATGGTCTTTACATAGGGCTGAGACATAAGTTCTGTAGTGACGAGAAGGAGTACTTGCAATATCCACAACAGATCATGACAAGTCTTATATGTCATGATGAGGAGTTTGGGCTTTATCTGGTAGACAATCACATAAATTCATTTTACGTTAAAACATGATGTGATAGGATCTGTACTTTAAAAATGTCACTCTGATTATGAAGGAGTAACTGGAAAGGTGAGAATTTAGGCAGAGGAAAATAGGAGGACATTGCAAGCATGATCTAAGTGACGATCTGTAGAATGCCCAAAGTCTGAGTGCAACCCAGAGGAGTAACTCACATTCGTGAAGTTTACTTATGGGGGTGGCAAAGAAGCCAGCAGAAAACAGAAGCACAGTAGACAGAATAATGGAATATGCCCAAGGAGATGATAGATAAATACTGAAAAATTAAAGGAGGGGCTATTGGATTTATGATAGGACTCCATTTATCCAGATTAAAATTCCTTTTTTTTGAAAATGAATAAAGCAAAGAGAGATATCAAGGAGAGAGTTACCTATTCAAAATTAAGTCTCAAGAAATCAAGGAAACTTAAGAGATTCCTATTTCTTTAGAACCATCTGTTTAGCAAGTTCGTTTGGAACCTTGACACTGTATAAGAGAAAGCAATGTATAAGCCTCCCTAGGTAACAACCATAGAGCCAGAAGTACATAACATTAAATGCCAATCTAGGGCTACAGCCTACATTTGGAGACAGGGAAGACAACACTATTGAAGGATACCTTGGAACAACATCTAAGGAAAAAAGAGATCCAGAACACTAATGTGCCATGAAAGCCAGTAAAGAACTTAAGGCAAGACAATGGATTCAGAGATTCCATTTGGAATCTATTTGGTCATGGTATTTTTAGAGAAAATAGTTACAGTAGATAAATGGAAGCAGAGACTGTTTTGCAAGTATTCTGGGTGTTAGTAGCAGGGAAAAGAAAATTCTTTTGCTGCTATATCTATTTGCTCTTCCATTCAACAAGGGAGGAAAAACTACAGCACTAATTGTTCAGATTCAGAATTCTGATCTTACCACCTCTACTGGTCAGCAGACTCATTCTACTTTAAAACTTCAATCTTTTCTACTCCATAAATTAAGATTGTTCAACTTAATCTTGAGTCAAGTTATCCCCTTGGGATATGGCTATCTATTTTTCTTTTCTCCTCATAAACAGGAACTACATAGAATAAATTATCATCACTCAGATTTTTATTAGAGAATAGCCATTTTTAAAATTGAGATTTCTGGAGGAAAAGAAGGATGCTGCTTCTCTTTGAGCCCAAATGACATGCCCTAACACAGTTAATTAGATACATAAGAAATTGTGATTAAGAGTGATTGCCCAGGTATTAATTTGCTTTTTTGCAATATCACTTTTGCAGTATATTGTGCCAATTTAGAAACTTCGAATATCCTAGAACAAGATTTGGGCACTCTTCAAATACTGGACCAAATAAAATAAATATTCCAACTGAAGTCCTAACAGTTGAATAATAAGCAACTAGAGATTCTAAAAGTATACTATTTCATTATTGAGTATATAGCATTTTTTAGTTCTAGAATTTCTATTTGGTTTTTTAATAGTTTCTATTTCTCTAATTAGATTTCCCAATTTTTAATTTATTGTGAGCATGTTTTCCTTTATTCCTTGAGCACACTTATTATAGCTCCTTTAAAATACTTGTTTGTTCATTCTGGGGACATTTCAGAGTTGGTCATTTGGTTTCAGGTTGGTATATTCTGGAGATTCAGATTCAGCTGTATTCCTCTGGAAAGTGTTCCTTTTGTGTGTGTTTGTTTTTTAGGTAGATTATTTGGTTAAACTCAAAATGCAAGCCTCAGTTCACATCTTCTGTCCTTAGTTTAGCTATTTAAACTCTGCCCTCTTCATGCATATTTCAGGGGTCAGTGAAGATTTCAACAGAGTTCATAAAAGTTGGAGCTTTTCCTTTCTGGATCTCTCCCTTCCAGGTTTCCACTGTCACTGTCCAGCAGTGGTAATGGCCTTGAATACTGTCTTCTAATTCTTCAGGTTAATCTCCTCAAACATCTCCAAAATTAAGTGATTTCTAGGTTCCTCATCATCCTACAGTGATATTTTAAACACAACATAGTTTAAATGGCTTCATTCAAACACAAGTCTTAAGAAAATTTCTGATTACTACAGAACATAACAAGATTTATCTCCTTTATCCATACAGACTATTTTAATTTATACTGCTCAAGATTGCAATCAAATTTTAGTAGACATTGGTTCCTTTAAGCTTCAGATCAATTAAAATCATAATACTTGTCTTTGATTTTTGTTCTTCATTAAACAGGTCCTAAATTAAGACTTAATTTAAAGAACATCAACATAAGCTGTCTCTACTTTGTATATAAACAACTTATTTGACATACAATTCTCTATACATAGTTCATAGTTTCATTGTTTTTGTTATAGATACATTTATTAATTCATATTTATTCTTTCTGAAAATATTTATTGAAAACCTCTTAGGTACTTGAGAATACAGTGATGAGCATCCTCTTATATAAATTTATAAATTATAAAATTTATATCTTTATTTGTGTTAAATTATACACAAGTAATAATATAAGTAAACAAGTGATAATATAAAATAATGTATCTAATAAAATAATATGATAATACAATAGAGAGTGACAGAGGAGGTGTCATTTGGATTGTGAATCAGTGATATCCTGCCTGGAGAAGCAGCCTTTCAGCTGAAATATGAATAGAGACGAGAGTCCTGCTGAAACAAGTTGAAATCGAAGGGTTTTGTTTATCATCATTTTTTCTCACATCTCTAAGCCGCCTGCAAATAACTCTACATCTTTTTCTAATTACTTCTTAGAAATGTTAAAAAGCTCAAAGTTAAAGACAAAGCCCTGTGCTAGTTTAGTAAATTCCTTCCTTCTGGTAAGAATGCTCTATGTCCCTCTCTCTTTCAGTATTTAAATCATGGAATAATCAATCCATTTAATGTTTGTATAATGTAGCTAATGTTTCTTCATCTGGACACAATTACATCATTAGAGAATTTGTTCAATAATATTGTCCACTTCTTGAAATATATTTTCCATTTTTTAACCAAAACCATTTACACTGGTTTGAATTTTATCTCATTCAATTTCCCTTATTTATCTTTCTCTCTCCTCTTATTCCAAATGACAAAATACACACAAATGTATGTGTATGCACATGAATGAAAGTAAATGAAAAACTCTTGAGAGTGAGGAAAGGAAAATACGCATATTTATCTTCCCCTCATACCCTAAACTACCAAGTGTTAGAAATTATGTTTCACACACAGTAAGTAGGCAATAAATAAATTATTAAATAAAATAAGCATATAAATACAGGAAAATGTTCAAAAATCAAATGGCCATGGAAAAAGGAATAATTAGGTAAAATCAGGTAAATGAAAGGATTTTTAACTATCAGATCTGGTACAAATGGAGTATTTTCTACATGAGTAACGGAGACAGCATTATCATTACCTACAAACAATTCATAACATCAAATCCCTGGTGGGGAGAGATCCATTACAGATCTCAATGATATGTTTTCACTCATATCATAGTTCTATATTATAATAAGCATAAATCTCTACACCTTCGCTTAGTAAATTTTACCTCTGGAAGGGAAATGATTCTGCATAGGCCAGAGAGGCCTCTCACTCATTCCTTCATTACTCATTCCCAGAGATGGAAGAAGTCAACTTTAAGAACAGAACTTCCTAAAATGTTTCTTGATGCTATGTAATATTTTAACCTGGTTTTATCATGTCTTCACAATAAATTGTATGTTATATCCTCTTCTGGTCATTAGTGGTAGAGATAAGCCAGTTAGGAAAAAATATTTCCATTCTGGTTTGAATATATCTGTTTCCACTAAATGTCATTTGTCAGTGTAAGTTTTACATACATGCAGTTTGCCCTGAAAGAGGACAGTGTCCAGGAAGCATAATGGACAGCTTTTATAACTACTTACCTCTCCTCCAAGAAATGTTCCCTAGGTCCAATTTTGATACAATAAGGAACACATAGGATAATTGTTCTCTAGACAGCAAACACAGCACACTTTATTATAAATTTTAGTAAATTATGCAAGTTAGAAATGTTTGGATTTGTACATGTTAGGTTATTTACTTTGTACTTTTTCTCTCAGTCTAAATAATCCTTATCTTGTGTCTTTTCTAGCATAATATTTTAATCTTAGTATTCCTCATGTCTAAATTTATTAAACCTTTAGAATTATGGAGCCAAACTGGGCACAGAGCTCCAATAACAGGTGTTTGATAAGTGCAGGGTATCCTTGGAGGATCATAGCACTGTGCTTATATGCCATTCTCAAGTCCATGAATCCTAAGGTTATACCCACCTATAAAGGAAAAGAATGCAAGAATTTCTACTTCTTCTATCAAAAAGGAAAAAAAATCAATGAAAATATTTCACAATCTCTTTGCTTCTTTAACAGCCTGCACTAAAATGTTTGCCTCAACCATATTTATAAGAAGCACTGCCATTTTAGAAAATGTATGTGCAAACATAAATATGCCTAAGCCAGGCAAATATGTCTACAGCATTAGACATTTGCAGACTGATTTTAGGGCACTATATTAAGGACTAACCTGATATTTTGATAATCATAGTTCAGCTCACGATAGTTACAGGAGAGAAAAAAACAATCCCTAATTAATCATTCTGATATATTCTCAGAAGCATATAGTTTACTCACTAAAATATATATAATATATAAAATATATATAAAATAAATATAAAATATTATTTGGAAATCACTGAGAATAAAATCAATAATGTATGTCCCAAATAAGGTTGGAGGATAAGAAAATAAAGATAATAAATGAATAAATACAATACATCTTTTTGCCTATCATCCCTAAGCTCGGTCTAATGAAAGGTAATAAGTGCAATTGAGAAAATAAATTATTGTTTTAATAAGGCCTGATTTTTGACGCATATGTGGCCAAATTTGACTCTTTATGACCCAATGTTGGCAGTGATGTAACGAAATGCCTTTCTCTGCTACGTGAGAATGTGTTTCCTAGAGGCCAGATAAAGACAAAACATCAGCTCTGTTTCCAGGCAATAATGATTACAGTAGAAATGATCACTGCCTAGTAGGTTTCATTTGAACTGGGAGGAACTATAATGAAATGATGAACCCTGATGGGGACTCTCTGTGGAGACACACGGGTCAGGCTTCTCTGAGTATGGTGACTATTATATTCGATCCTGTCTCTTTCATTGTCCCTGGAATTAAAGCCTACGGAGATAACACAAGATACTCTGGCACTTGTAAACATGAGATTTCTAAGTAAAGAAGGCTCTGGCACTTACCCAATGTGAATCTCATCTCGTACTTGAGCTATCACCTGGGAGAAGATAACTGGCAGTTGGCTCCGTGAAATGCCGCAAGGACAGTTACAGAGAGAAATGTCTAATTTTGCTCTGTTGGCAAAATGTGGTTCCTTTCCTCTACCCTTTTTATTAGATTCATGCCAAATATGACCTCAGGTGGTCCTATGAGTCTGAATGCTTATTTAAACAACCCCTAAAACAAACACACAACTGTAGTCATTGCACATTGAACTATATTATAGATACAATGTGCTCAAGTCTCCAGCTTTAAATAAATGTGTCATTTTAAAAGATACGATATGATATATCTCTTCTCTGTATTTATATAACTCCTCAGCAGTATCAAAGTGTGTGTTGTCTTTCAGGAGTAAAAGCATTTTTAAAAAAATCAGCAAAAACCAATTTGCTTTTTGTAATCACCATGTATCCATAATTCAAAACAATGTCAATGGTAAAATATTCTCTCCCACAGGGCAAACCGCTCCTACTTCTATACTTGCATTACAGGCTATAAAAATGGCATTCAATTTCCAAGGGAGCTTATGTAAATCTAAATTCTTGGGAGTCAGAATCCTAGGTCCTAGTTGGGCTTCAAAGATCACCAAGTGATCAGGAACTAAAAGAACAATTACTAGAAGAGTCATGTTTTTCTTAGAGTTGCCCCCTTTTCTCCTTTCATCCCTTTGCATGAAGGAGTTTCCAAGGAATCTAAAACAACAACTAAGTATAATGACTCCCTTACCACAGTTGCAACCACCAACACCAGAACTTTGCAGGTTAGATGAGTCAGAGCAGCTGCCAATGTGGCTTGGCTAAGTGTCCACGAAACAGTTCAAGAACAAAGGAGATGAAACACTTTGGAGTCTCGAAAATGTTTTGTCCTATACTTAGCACTTAATGAAAAAATATCACAAGAAAATTGTACAAATGTTAATTTAAAAGTAACCTAAAGTCACCTTAGATAGGCATGCATAGCCATGGTATAAAGGGAAAGTTCTAAGACCTTCCACTGAGACCTGTCTGTTACCTGCCATTGCAGGTCTAATCTGGGAACTCCCCTCAAGTCTAAGGCAGACATAGCAGAAAAATTGAAACAACATATATTTTTCAGGGGAATGGGGGCCACTTAAAAACTCTCCAAAGAGGAAGGAAAAACTTAAATGTTTGCAATTTAAAACAAAACCTCTCAAAGTCTACCCATGCCGGGCTGACTACTATACTATACTATCTTCACTGTCAGTAATGCCAGGCAAATATCTACGAACTGTAATGGTACTGGGTCTACATAATCTCAAAATCCCTCCTCATCTCTCAAAGTGTATGACCTTTTAACTCATTTGAATGGCTGGCTATCCGTAGGGACTGGAAAAATAAAGAGCTCATCAGTAGATTCACTCCTATTCCTGGAAAATCAAATCACAAATTATGCCATAGTTTGAACATTGTTTTTCTTTCTCTCTTTAAAATGTCTTTCATATTGTAACTGTGTCTTTTCTAAGCTTAGTTACTCTTCTCAATCATTGATTTTTTAAAAAGAAGTCATTGAAATCTCTTAACCCACAAATTAATTATGCTTCTGTAAGCCATGTGAGTAGGTTAGAAATTCCCTTTCCCTCCATTTAACTTGGTCAAAAGTTACTCCTTCAGTAAAGATCTCCACTGCTATGGTAAGCAGCTTTATGGATCAGAGAACAGTTGAAAAGAAGAATCCAAGCACTCGGACATAATCAGCAAAGGACATTGTCAATAAATGTCAGGCCAACAGAGTTTCTTTAAATCTTGGATAAATTAGGTAAAACCACAAAATTTCAGATACTGCAAATAATTTCCCACTGGATGAAATCTTTTATAGACAAATCAGAGATCTGCCAGCTACTTTAAATACAATGTATTCCTTTCTCATTAAATGGTCCTATAATGCCTTCACAGCACTGAGATAAATTAGTTTTCTTGTAACTAATTTTCCATGTGTTTATGTAAAGTATAACACCTTTTGTTTATAATTTTTAAAACCTTGAAGAATTTTATACTCCTGAAAGAAAATCTTACCTGGTCTACTATGCTTTCAGTATTTTAAAAAAATACAAGCAATCAGCTCAACTGAAAAACAAAACAAAACAAACAAAATTTTGAAATAAGATTATGTATTAGCATACAGTCACTAGAAAAAATGACATTTTAACATTTGAGGAAAATATATAATTATCACATACTAATAGCAGGATTAAAGTGTATATTATTAAAGCAAAGATACACACACACATACACACACACGATAGGACATTTTTATTACTGTGAACTTGATGGGAAGGGAAAGAGGAAACTGAAACTGCACCTGAAAATGATTTTTAAAAAGCAAAGAAGAACATACAATTTTTAGTAAAAATGAAACTTTGACGGGGCAGGGGATAGCAATGAGGGGAAAAAATGGGAACAACTATAACTGAACAACAATAAAAAGATACATAAAAACTAAAAAAAAAAAAAACATGAGGAAACAGCTCATGTCTCAACCTTTAGTTTCAGGTGGTAGGATTTATTGTGCACACATACTACCCAAAATAGAATGCTGAATTATATGCTACTATTTTCATGTGTATCTTGTTGCCTTGATGTATTATACTTGTTGCATATATGTTAAACATTTTGTACTATGAAAAATAAATAAATAAAAATAAAAAATAAAATAAACTATATAATTTGTATAATTTTCTTGTATTTACTTATCTAAGTTCCCTATTCTACCAGAACAGTTCTAGAAAGAAGGATCCATGCCCTCTTATTTTCTATTACATCTCAAAGCATTAACCCAATGCATGGCATTTAGTAGGAACTCAATAAATATTAATTAAATAAATGAATAAATGGAAAGTAAGTCCCAAATCTCACAGCTAGTTGGGATAGAGCTAGGTTTACACACTGATTATTCAGATTACCATGACTACCACTGAGAAACTATTTTTGTAACAACTCATTTGTTTTTAATACAAGCAAATCAAACCACACATTAGCACGGTAAGGCAGTCCCCAGAGGAGTTCGTTCTGTGGTCTGACTTGGAACTATGTGGCTGATCAGTCTTTCAGGGAGCCTGATCGCTGACAAAGCCATATGGTTCTGACTAATCATCCTGAATAAACCAAAGGAATTCTCTGCAAAATAATATTGATGTACAAAATATGTCCTGAATCAGTAGACCCAAGATTATTGCAAAAAGAAGTCTACATGGTAGGATTTAGAGAATAGGAACAAGGTTCCTATCAGAATGTTCTCACACCTTCTAGGAGTTTTCTTGCAACTTAGTCCTTTAGATCATAAAAGCATTAAATCTTTTGAAAAATCTCCAATTAAAATGCAACTACTCCTTGAGAGGGAATCATATTTTAAGTTCTCTATCAAGCTATGCACATATGTGGAACAGACACTGTGTATGGCACTGTGCTAAACATTGTGAAATCCATGGAACGAATAGGGTATGAACTTTGCCCTCAAGAAGTTTGTGGTCCAGTGACAGACAAAAATCTGTGCTAACAAATCTAATTCAAGGCACAAAGTAATACAAAATAAAAGTACCAATTCTTATAGAAACACAGAGAAGGAAACTATTAATTCTGACTGAAAAGACAAGAAAATGGTAGATTTGACTTGGGTTTCAAAAAATGGATTAAGTTGTCAAAACGTAATTTAAAACTTAAGAAAAAATAGAGGAGAGAACATTTAGAGGCTCAGCTAAGTAGAATGAGATAATTTGTCAACAGCTGAGCAAAATAGGATCAGGAAGAAATTAGCGAGAGGGACAAAAAGGAAAATGTCAGTGGTTTGCTAGGTTCTCCTATCTCAAGTATTTACCATGCTTTCAGCATTTCCTATAATTTCAGAGAAAGTACAGAGGGTCAAATGAGCACAGTGATGTTGGATTGGGTGGTGGAGGTCCCTGAGGCATAGTCAGAGATAGAATACTTGGAAGAGAGTATTTAGTAAAGATTGACCTTAAAACCTACCAAGAGTGTAGGGTCTGGCCAGTCAGTGATCAAATCACTCTCACGTTACCAGAGTTGTCCTGCAACACAGTGATGTGTGCCATCTACTGAATGTCTTATCTTTGGCCAACCAGCCCAGAACGTCACCTGGCTTTTTTCTCTCTGTTCTCATGACTGCCTGTTCTCTTGAAAAATGTTCCTCCAAGCCATTCCTCAGCTCTAGTACCCTCCCCTCCTATTTTTCTTTCTCATTTCTTGCCCTTCTTGTGCCATTGCCCAAGACCTTTCCTCTAATTCTCCTCAATACTCTTGTGCTGAGTTGATATCTCTGCCATTGGTCCTAGATCTAAGAAAACAGCACTAACAGAAGTGCATAATAAAAAGATCAGTAAGTTGCTCCCAAATATTTACGTAGAAAAAAACTGCCTATTTAACCGACTTGGTGAAGGGAACAAATTGTGTTTGCTTAACTGGGGAAATTGTTTCTTCATTGTAACGCATTTCCATGGCTTAGTAAAGGATTAACAGTACACCTAGCGTGGAAAAGTCTCTTAAAAGCCTTAACCTAAGCCTGTAAACTTTAAAATGCTTCTTTCAAGTGTCTACTTCCTGCTGAGCTGCTTTCGTTCTCTTCACGAAGCTTCTCTCATCTATTATGACTGCAGCATGCTTCTAATTTCCCTGAGCATATAGTCACTTCTAAGGATGACTTCATATATCTTACACAGGGCTTTTAAAATCATTTGTGAAAGAAAAATGAGTATTTAACAGCTAAATGCATTTATGAGTAGCTCCAATTATGGGGGTGCGGGGGTGGTGATCTCTTAAGCATTTCCTTTGCCATTAGGGATAAGGTTTTTTAATCCCAGCTTTTTCATTGTTGTAGTTCAAGCTCAAGAATGGAAATTAGTGATTTCGCAAAGATTTATGTTATGCTTGTTTAAGTAAGAAATTGTCACCCTGGCTGGTGTGGCTCAGTGGCTAGAGTGCCGCTCTGCAAACTAAAAGGTTGCTAGTTTGATTCCCAGTCAGAGCATACACCTCGGTTGTGGGCCAGGTCCCCAGTAGCGGGTGTGCAAGAGGCAACCACACATCGATGTTTTTCTCCCTCCCTCTTCCTCTCCCTAAAAATAAATAAATAAAATCTTCAAAAAAAAAGAAATTATCTAGGACAAAGCATATTTTGGGTGTCTGTTATTTTGGACATCCTTTGGGGAATACGAGGACATCTGTATAACAATAAGTTTTTCTAATTTCTGAAAACCGGAAATAGTTACATGTATGGAATATTATAATTTTACTACCCTGGACAAAACTCTTTTTTTTTTCTTTTACTTTAGATGAGTTTTAGGCAACCACAATAGCTCCTTCATCTTCACTTTTATAGTAGCTTTTCTCTAACAATTTTCTTGTATTAATAACATCAGAAATATCTTTTATCCCTTCTTTTTGTTCAACAATAAAAGAAGGAATTTAGAATAGCTTTTATATTTAGTTCTCTTCTGTTTCAAAAGTGTAGTAGCTATTAAATAAAACAAAGAAGAACATCCTCTGTCATTATATTTTAATGTCCTTTGTTAAAGGAGGTAGGAAAAGTTAAGTTTCTCACAGAAAGAATTAAAACAACAAAAGCCTGCTTACGTGCAGCTTGGGGGGACTGACATAAAGAAGATCATTTTTATTTTTTATATCATCATCTAAATGTCATTCTTAAAAATGAAATCCCAAAGCAAATAGAAACTTTCTTTCCAGCTATCAGACTTGGATTAGGCTGATTCACAATAGTTACTTTCTAAGGTAATTCAGATAGAAACGGCTACCTCACTTTCATTATGTGTCTCTTCACAAACCCAGTAGTCACTTGTCCCATTGATGGATGAATAAACTTTGCTTAATCTATAGTCTTAGCTAGAGAAGACCAAAAGTTATAAATCTATATGGCACAACTATTTTGTCCCCGTATGAGATTGCAAGTAAGGCTTCTGAATTTTTATTTCTCCTAAATTAAATAAGTAGAAAGAGAAAATACTGCAAGATAATGACACAGGCAATGAAGCCATCGGGTAATGATCCAGGCCAAATCTGGGGTAAATATTTATTCACTGCCATTCTCACAGAAAATGTGCCTGGTGCCTGAACTCCCTGGGCCATGTGGGCCAGGCCATCTGAACAAGCCTCTCCAGTCGTAAGGCCAGTACTTAACCTGATTACACCTTTAGGCTAATTTCTTTTTAATACGGTTACAGAAGAGGCTTCTGGGGAAATTAGACCATTTGTTGGCCACTGATTAGAAAAGATGTGCCTTGGCAGAGTTAGAAGGCAACAGGACACGGGTGTTCCAAGATTGTTTTTGCCACATACTAAGCCCATGACCTTGGGAAAGACAATTTAAAAAGTCACATGCTGGAGTTATTTCTTTGCATTGCTAAATATCTCAACTGCAGAATTCCACCCAAGTCATTTAACTATTCAGTGTACCTAATATATTATTTTTCAGAGTCATAATATGCATCAAGTAGGAAATATATGAGCAAGTGACTGGTAAAATATACAAAAACATGTATGGTTTGGTATGTTCATTATTTTGACCACTAACAAAAATTTCACGTGAAAAATATTTTTATCCACCTCCATAATATAAGCAGTACAGCCCTAAAATGTGTATTTGGAGACCCACGAGGGAATTCTTCTTAAAGCAAATAGATTTTCTACAGCATGGTAAATGCCTTCTTACCACTCAAGCCATTAAAATGAACATGTGTGGTGTGCCCTTGCTGTGTGACATTGTGGCACCTCCTACTAGTGTGGCCAGAGTGTATTTCCACCCCAGTGACTTTGAGCTGGGCTCTGGTTCCTGCTTGATCAGTGGAATGTTAGTGGACATGATGGGAGCAGACGTTTAAAAGTGCGCACATCGTTTGGCTCGCCTCCTGGACTTGGCCTTTAACCATACGCAGGTGTCCTGGGCCTCCAGGCCTTATCAGAATGAAAAACCATGCAGCAGAATGCAACCTGAAGTGCAGCCTAAAATAGAGCCTCTCCAGCTGACCCACAGACCCTGGAGGTTAGTGATGTAAGCCTCTGAGGTAATAAAGGTCGTTACCCAGCAAAACTGATATGTATAAGCTTATGCCATAATCTAATGTTCTTTAGAGAACAAGAAGAATATGCATCTTCCTTGCAGAGTCAGCAGATTAGTAGAGCCTTGAGAAAAGAGAACGGCTGTGAAAAACAAAAGTAACTCTCAGGAATCTTTTCTATTCTGGAGATAAGGGGAGGGACTCCTTAGTAAGTTTAAAACTAAAGCCACTGCGGTTTTGAAGAAACAGAGACAGTACTCAGAAAGATCAGCACTACTCATTTTCTTTACTGAAAAAATAACACATGGTACCAGTTCATATTCCCTCCAACTGTAAACGAGAACACTTGATTCCTCACAGCCTTACCAAAACACGATCTATCAAATTCATTAACTTTAATAAGTCTGATAAATGGAAAATTATGTTACTTTAATTTGCCTTGATTTTTATATATTTATTGAACATTTAAATTTGTGCTTCTATAAATTCTCCTTTCTTATATTATCTAAATTATATTATAGATATATATTCTATGTTATACTAAATGAAATCTTTTTGTTTATATTTACAAAAATTAGATTTTGAATACTATTTACTCCAACAGCTCAACAGTCAGAAATTCATCCCATAAAATATATGTTCTCAAGAATGTAAAGATATGTACAAGGAGTTTCACAATAGTATCATTTAAAATAATTAACAAAAAAGTCTTGGGATGGGGGTAAAGAAGTCCTAAATTTTCTTGGTTATTTTCTGTAAAAATAAAAGATATTCTTTCCCCTTCCCTGCCCCCCCCCCTTCTCTCTTGTCTCTGTTGATTTCTTTTCCTTTCAATGTTGCTGGTCATATCAAAGGGAAGGGGAAAGTCAAGGAACATATAGCAAGGACTCATGGACAAAACCAAAGGGGAAGAGCTGAGGGAGGGAAGGTGGGAGGGGGCAAGGGAAAGAGGTGGGGGGGGAGGCAGAGACAAATGTATTTAAAAAGTAAATAAAAAACAAATTTAAAAAAAAAAAGATATTCTTTAACATTTTTGTAGACCTCAAAATTCAGACTGACCAAAACAGAAAAGTACAATAATGCACATAATCAAAATAAAGCACTATAAATGATTCCATTGTTGAATGGCCTACCTATTTTATAACTTAGTATCAATGTGTATTTTTATACTGTGTTATTTTGCATCCTACACTTTTCATTTAACAATGCATAACCATATTTTTCTAACGTTAACAAATATTCTTTTACAACACTTTTTAATATCTCTAAAACCTTCCTTTGCACTGTACATATATTTACCTAATCCTTTAATTTTGGCACATATTTTCCACTTTTTTATTATAGTACATAATGCTTTAACTAATATTTATATTGCTATACTCTTTGTGGACTTTTTTAACCCTTATTTTTATTAACTTTCACTTTCAAATGCATTATTTTCAATAAAAGAATCATGACAACTTCATCCACAGAGTAATGGTGTTCCTGGTATTTTGTGTACAAAACTAAAGTCAACAGAATGAGTTTGGATTATCTGCTCAGTAGAGAACAAAATTAAAGGAAAAAATTAATGTGAATTTCCCAGAGCTGTCATCCAAATTATCCTAAAAAGAGCTTTTTCATGTTAGGCAAGTAACATTATCATTAAATAAAAGTTGAAACACATGTTGAGCTGATATAGTGCTTTTGGCCAAATGTATAACCTATCAAATTTATCTTTTTGTGAGTGTTATGTATGTTATATACAACAGATTAAACCATAGAAAATTGCCATTATTTAATAATTCTAGACCTATGAAATGAAAAGATATTTATGGCCATAGTATACAATAGAATAATCTATTTTTTTCTAAGAATAAAAGTCTTATGAAATATTTATAGTAATGGCTAGTTATCCCTGCTTTTATGATATGTTTTGGGTCAAAGGTACAATAAATAGATTACTAAACTCTGCATAAGAATATTATTTCCAACTCTAGAGAAAATATATCTCACAGTATTACTGATTTCTAGGAACACATTCCAGCAAAATGGTCATTTCTGGAAGTTATTTTAAAAAACCATTTGGTAAAACTGTACACAATTTAAGAATTATAGGACAAAAGATATTTGGAATTTTTTATGAAATATGGCTGAGTAAGAACTTCATAAATATTTATTGATATGATTATTATATTTAATCAATGAACTTCTTTCATTACACAGGAAAAAATAATTAATGGGGCTAAAATATTTATCTTGACTAGGTATTTTATGTTTCTTTTACCAGAACTCTGAGATAGAAAAACAAGTTTTCCCTTTGGCCTTAACCTGCTCATATTGACAGAAAATCATCATTTAACTGCTCTCTTCAGAGTAATCTTTTATAAACAAGAATGATTTTTTTAATCTATTTTTCACTTGCACATTAAAGTTATCAAGATAAAGAGCTAGCTCCTTGGTTTTAATTAAAAGGTGGAATGAAATGAAAAAGAATCACAGGGCAACATCACTTGGGCTCCCAAAACATCACCATCGTGTGATAAGATTTCTCAATTTCACCACCAGAGCTCACTGGGGCAAACGTGACAACCTTCTGTGGCGATGAGGCAGAAACATAGCCCCAAGCCCACGTCCATGCCATTGCCTTGCTCATAGTATTCCTGCGACCAGAACCTCAGTATTACTTCATGTTGAAATCAGAGTACTTCACACTTAACAGAGTGGCCAGGTCACCTTATCCAGGTGTCTTCTGTTGTCCTCCTTGGTGGTCAAACTTCCATTACAGGTCCCTGCCAATTTGACCAGGTCATAGTAGATCCTCAAACTGACAGAGATGTCACATCTTGTTATTGTTCTGCTTAGTCAGGAGGAATCTACTTCAAACTTAACCTGGACTCCAATTATTACACCAGAGTACCAAAATATCTGAAAGTTAGCACTTAATATCAGAGTGAAAGTTGAAAATGATGTACAGTCCATATACGAAGTTCTAAATCCAATTCTCTCTCCAGGTTGTGGATGCTCACACTGTGGGAGGCACGAGTGAATCAAATCCAAAAAGGAAAACAAAAGATGGAGTCTTTCATCTCACTCTGAGGTCATGCTCTTGGAAATTCAGTGATAGTGAATCTAGAAAGGTCCATAAAAAAGAAATTATAATTTTGACTTTCTAGTTTCTGCCAGGGACATGTTGAAGTTGAGAGTTAAGTATCTATATCAAGCAGGTCCCACATCCTCAAACAAATACATTCCTAGGTCGATCACTACGTAGTTGCCAGACGTGCTTGGTTGCATTAGGTTCCAGTGTCTGCCGCTTCACACACTGTGAGCCATTCTATGTCCCTCAGTCTCTGCTCCCGTATGCAAGAGTCAGCCCTGACTGAGACTCCTGCTTCTCTCATGACAGATTCCCCTCAGGAGCAACTTCTCTTCAAGATGATCTGCTGAGAGTCAGTCCAGTCCAAAATTCAAGTTTTAACAAATTCAAATCTCAAAACAGAAGTCCCAGATGCTCTCCTCATGTAATTTTGTGGTTAGAGATGAAAGAAGGACAATGGCCACACTTAAATCTATGTATTATCATCTAATTGCCACATAGAAAAGAATGTGGCTTTACCTAGATCTAGAGTCTCTGCCTGGATCCTTTTACTCTCTGTGTACAGAACACCTGCTACACAGCAGATGTTCAATAAGTGTAATTTTATTCATTTTCTTCCTCTAGGTGCTGTCATGAAATGGCATGAAAATCTGAACAGGAGCACTTCTAATGTCTAGAGGAGGGAGCTGTATTAGTAATAAGCACCACTATTCCTTCGACAGTCTGCTTTCCTAGATAAAAAAAAAATCTATACAAGAAATAATTGGAATCATCCCTAGATACTCTCCTCCCCTACCCTATGAGGGGAAGCAGAGTTACTACCCCAAAATATGCCTCTTTGGGATATTGATTATTTTAGGCTGGCTATTTTTAGGAAAAGAAAGACTCAGGGGAAATTAAAAAAAAAACTTTGACTTTCCCCCTACTGCCTAAAAAAAATTAAATAGAGGCTGTGCTCCAGGAGGGAAGGTATCATCCTAGATAACTATGGCTTAACATAAACTAGGTATAGTGGACAGAGAGAACTGTAGCAAGACCTATTCAATCAAAATCCCCATTGTTTTAAGATGGTCTGACAAAGACAAACATGTTTACTAAACATTAACTCTTTCATCTCTTTGTAAATTGCCTTACCCTCCTTTGCCTTTGAAATCCTAAACTCCTGCTCCCCTTAGTCCAGAATGACATTTATACCTTATTTTGCTTTACTTTACTACCTTTGGAGTTTTTGCACTTATGTGAAATCTCTGTGTACATGTATTAAAACTTGGTTTTCTCCTGTTAATCTGCTTTTTTGTTGTTTTTATTATTAGTCCAGTCAGAAGAACTTTCTAAGGGTAGAAGGAAAAATTATTTTTCTTCCTCCATACTTATCCCCAATCCCCCCAAAACAAAACAAAACAAAATTCCCCCAAGTTATTCTTTTGAATTTAAAAATAATCTGTACTAAACTGTCTCAGCTCCTTTGGGGGCTCATTTTAGTGGTAATAATCTCAAACTAACGTTAGAGAAATGAGAAAATATTTGAATTCGTAGAAGCATTTAGATGGTCTTTTGATGATAACCATTATTTTGTTCCTTTTCGGTGACTGAGATTTAATAATTCAATTGTCTTTGGATAATGACAATCAGAAAGCCAGTTCCCACATGCACCATGTCATTGTCCCGGTCTTGGGCAATTCTTTTAAAAAACTGAAAATGATACGTAGAAATTTGTGCTACGGTTGTATAACCTTCAGGTATTTAAAACTTCTGTTGTTCACAAAGTTTTAGAATTAGATAGTTCTTGTGAAATACACTTTATGGATATTTATATGTACTTAATCCTCAGAGATTATTCATTAACAAAATCCATGGTCATAATCCAAATAACATTTAGGGGAGCAAGGGGTTGAAAAGTCATATTACTATTAAACTAAGATTGTTCATAAATTAGTTTTTAAATCTAACAAATCTCATAGAATATTTAAAAGAATCAATAAAACATAAAATAGTAGAACTCTGAAGCTGCAAGAAGCTTTACATTAATCTCAGAAGAGGAAAAATGTAAAAGCACTTAGTAAACTGTCAAGTGCCATAATGGTCTATAAAATGTATATCAACCCCATGTATATAAAATTCCTTATTTTACAAGTAACAGAATAGAGATCGAGAGATGTGTAATATTTCTCAAAAACCTGTTCAGTTCTTTCCAAAAATCATTAGGATTATCATACCCACGTCCAGGCAAATTCCCATTAACTCGAATCCACAATTACTGGCCAGGCTCCGGCAGTTTGGTAGCCATTGTCACTTAACTCAACAGCTGCATATATTACTGAATCAGCCCAGAGAATATAAGAATGTGCATGTCATAGGCATTTTCCAAATTCCCCAAGACTGAATTTTCTCAGAAAGGGAATGAAAGAGAATACTTAAGCCACACTTTATTTTTCTTTATGTGACTGACTAACTTCTTTTAGATCCTAATACATTATTTTCTTTTATAACTGATAGCATTTAGCTGTTTAAGCATATATTAGATTTACCTTCAGTCTGCAAAGAAGAGAAGCTGGTCAAGGACAAAAAGGAAGCAGCAAATTTTGCCTTAAGAGCTCAATAAAAGATACTTGAGTAATGAATAAAATTGTTACAATACTCCCTGGCATAATAGCTTTCAAATACATTTTATTCATACATTTCTGTTTTCAAAAGAAAGTTTTCCTTAAAACCAAGGAAAATAAATGAACAGGCGCTTCTCTGATTGAAATATGAATGAGAAGTCCGGACAAAACTCTTACTAGTTGGAATCCCTGATAAGGGCTCCAGTGAGTACAGTTTGAAATTCATCTCAGAGAAGAGATTTTCCACCGGTGTGCTGAATGAAATTTAAACCATGCAATAACTGACTATTTAGTCAGGGGCACTGACCGCTTTTCCCTTAGATTGCCAAATAAAAAAATAACAACAGCCAACACAACAATATCCATCTAGTGTGAATGAATCAAAATTATACCTATTCTTTTGTCAAATCAGCAAAAAAAAAAAATTTTCTTGTTGTGCCCAGAGTTTTAGTAATTAGTTTATCTGTGATCATGAAATGAAAAAGGTTGAACATTGTTGTCCTCGAGAATATCCTCCAGACTCCCTAAACTGGGATTTTTGGCTTAGTCTTATCGATCTTCAACCTTTTTTTTAACCCTGAGATTTAATAAAGAGTATTCTTTATGTCCTCTTTGGAGAAGTCTCCAATTTGGGTCCTTTGACTATTTTTTATTTGGATTCCTTGTATTTTGAGTGTTGAGTTTTATAAGTCTTTATAAATTTTAGATATTAACCCCTTATGAGATGTATCAGTGAATTATGTTCTGCCATTCAGTGGACTGTCTTTTCATTTTGTTGATGGTTTCCTTTGAAGTGATAAAACTTTTTAGTTTGGTGTAGGCTCGTTTGTTTTTTTGTTTGTTTTCCTTACCCAAGTAGATACAGAAGAAGAAATATTTCTCTAAGAAATGTCTGAGATTTTACTGCCTGTGCTTTCTTCTAGAATTTTTATAGTTTTGAGTCTAACATTTAAGTTTTTAATCCATCTGAATTTAGTCTTGTGTGTGGTGTAAGAAAATGGTCTAGTTTCATTTTTTTGCATCTATCTATCCAATTTTCCTACCACTTATTGAATAGGCCAGGGGTGTCCAACCTTTTGGCATCTCTGCGCCACACTGGAAGAGGAAGACTTGTCTTGGGCAACATATTAAATACATTGTGACACATAATCACAAAAAAACTCATGTTTTAAGTAAATTTACAATTTTGTGTTGGGCCACATTCAGAGCCCTCCTGGGCTACATGTGGCCCACAGGCCACAGGTTGGACACCCCTGGAATAGACTATCTTTACTCCATTGTATGCATTTGCCTTCTTTGTCAAATATTAATTGACTATAGGTGTGGGTTTATTTCTGGACCCTCTGTTCTGTCTGTTCCACTGATTCATATGTCTTCTTTTGATGCCTGTACCATGCTGTTTTTATTCCTGTGGCCTTGTACTATATAGTCTGATATCAGGTAGTGTGATTCCTCCCTCTTTGTTTTTCTTTGTCAAGATTACTCTGGCTAGAGTGGCCTTTTGTATTCCATATAAATTTCTGGAAAGTTTGTCCTAGTTCTGTAAAATATGCCATTAGTATCTTGATAGGAATTGTGTTGAATCTACAGATTGCTTTAGGTAGTATTGACATTTTAATTATGTAAATTCTTCCTATCTATGAACACAGCATCAGTAGATGATTAGATTAAAAAGCTTTGGTACATTTATGCAATGGAATACTGCCAGCCATGAAAAAGAAGAAAATCTTACCCTTTGCGACAGCGTGGATAGGCCTGAAGAGTCTTATGCTAAGTGAAATAAGCCAGTCAGAGAAAGACATGCACCATGTGATTTTACACATTTGTGGAACCTAATGAACAAAATGAACCAACAAGTAAAATGGAGACAGACTCCTAGATAGAGAACAGACTGATGGTTTGGGCAGTTAGGGTCTGGGTTGGGTGTGAAGGAATTGAGTAAAAAAGAAAAACGGGAAAAAACTCATGAAAATGGACAACAGTGTTGTGATTGCTGGGGGGGAATGGAAGGCAATGGAGGAGGGTATAGAAGGGATAAATGGGAATGGGCGGAGACTTGACTTGGGGTGGTGAACACACACTACAGTACAGATAATGTGCTGTGAAATTGTACACCTGACACCTGTATAATGTTGTTAACCAGTGTTACCCCAATAAATTCAATAAAAATGAAAAACTAAAAATAATAAAATAAGTAAATAGGTTAAAAAAAGAGTGCTCTGTAATTAGGACATGACAGCAAGGTTTTTCAGTCTCTATGAAGGCAAATTAGCATATTAAAAACATACAAGTGCAATGGGGTGGTAATTAGGAGTGGTAGAAAGGGGACAAATTAGGGAATAGAAGACTTTGTTTCTAGTTTATTCTGTTTCCTAGAGTGAGACGCTAAATTTCTGGACCTCAGGTCAGTCATTTGTCAAATATGATATTATACTTTTTACAAATATTTTATTTATTTATTTTTAGAGAGAGAGGAAGGGAAGGAGAATGAGAGGGAGAGAAATATCAATGTGTGATTGAGTCTTGCATGCCCCTTATTGGGGACCTGTCCCACAACCCAGGCACGTGCCCTGACTGGGAATCTAACTGGTGACCCTTTGGTTCACAGGCCAGCCCTCAGTCCACTGAGCTACACCAGCCAGGGCAGTATGGTATTATACTTTTATCAGGGGTCTAGGTGAAATCATTTCTTAGTGCTTCTTCATACTCTTGTATGACTCAATTTGACAAATATTTTTGAATGAATGTCACATGCTGAGGCACAAAAGATATAAATGATAAACAATATGGCCTGAATTTCCATATAGTATGTGGGTCTTGGTGATATTTTGGTCTCCCACCCAGAGAAGAATATATAACCCTGAAGAATAAATATCCATGGTTTTAAATATTTAAGTAGTTACAAAGCCACCCCTGCAGTGGGAATGGGTCAATTTTAGGACACTGTAGCTGCCTGTTCCACCAGAGAATATGGATGCTAAGCAGCCAGAGTAATATATAATCCATGGTCAACTAATAAAGACTAGGAAGTCTGCCTAGAAGAAGTGACATCTAAATTCAAACTAAAGTATTAGAAGGAGGTTGCCAAATTGGGGTTGGGGAAAGGAGTGTTTGGTCAAGGAGAAGAGCCCTTCAGACTGGGAAAGAGAAATAGTCTCAACAAAGATCCAGAAGTGAGGGAAAAGGGAGCATGTGGTAAGAGATAAAGCAAAAGAAGAAAGAAGAGGCCAGATTATTCAGACCTCTGTGCACCTTGTTAAAGGTAGAAGAGAGAGAGACATAACAATGAGAAATGTTTTAAGCAGCGATGATATTCCCTCCAATTTGCATTTTTAAATATAGTTTTGTATAATATTTACTGCAGAGAGTAAGGAAAGTAAAAGTTATTGTAAGCAGTGGAGCTCTAGGTAGGAGGTTATTGTAGTAATAGAGGATTATGCAGTGGGGTTAGAGAAAAGAGGTAAAATTCAGAAGATGTGTAGGAAGTAGAATCCATAGGATTCAGCCTTTGATGGGAGGTGGGGGCGGTGAGGGAGAAATTGAGGATGACACTGAGGTTTCCAGCTTGAACCGCTGGGTGAGTGTGGTGACACTTGCAAAGTTAGACAACATCAAGGACAAAATGCTTTTGAGAAGAACAAAAATAACAATATAGTGTGTACTATATGAAGGCATACAAATTAACTCATTCATCCTCCTCAATTCGGTGAGATAGTTCTTATTTTTATCTGCTTTTATACATGAGGAAACTGACCTACAGAAAGGCTCAGTGACCTGCCCAAGTCCCACACCAGCAAGTGGCCAAGTCTAGATTTGCATTTGAGAGTGTGGGTGGGAGGAGTAGAAAAAAACTCAATTTTACTCATGTCGAGTTTGAGTGACCTATGGGACATCCCAGTTGTTATTTGAATGTGTAAGTGTGATGTTCTGGAGAGATATTTGCAGGATTTGAAAATAACTAAAACCATGGTAGTGGCCAGTTCAGCTCTATGCGAAAAGACCAAGAATAGCCTCTTTCAGTTAAATAAAAAAATAACAATAAGCATTTTGTACAGGTTAATGAAAGCTACATAGTCATAAAGTTAATCAAATAAACTTTGAGCCCGTGCATAAACAGAAAACAAAGGCAAGGACTTCAAAAAAAGAGTTCAACCCAGAATGGCTGGGTCATAGCCCTGAGTGGTATCCCCATATGTTCACAGCATCAGATCTGAAGCTCATCCTCTCCACAACACTTGGGAGAGGACAGAGAGAACTAAAAATCCTCTCCAAGCTGCTGGACAGGAGAAACTGGAAGTTTATATCAAGTCCCAATATATCACATGCTAATGTCCCAGTGCATACTAATGACAGCTTAAGTTCATTAGGAACAATTTTAATTTATCCTCAACTAATGCACTTGGTCACTCTCAACTAAATGTTTTTCTGCCTCCCTAAATTTCTAATTAAAGAAATGCTGGTCTTTTGATAGAGAGACTAATACAGACAAGATTCTTATCCCCAAAACGGAGAAATTCAGGTTAGTAGCCCCTTTTATTGCTCAGTGCTTCTACAATGCCAATTTTAGTTACATATTCTATGCACTAATTAGCACTGTTCTGTGCACTAAATAAGTTTTCAATAATTGCTCTGTAACAGCAGAACAACTAGTAACTGCTGCCATAGGTTTACCAGTCACAGTGCCAAGCATTTTACAGTCTCAATTTGCCAAGATTGAAACCCTGTCAGGATACACCAAAAAAAAAATGATAAAAAAAAGGTAGTAAGCAGAAGGAGTCAAATTAATCAACTATATCTACCTTCCTTTTCCATATTTTTTTGTACCAGTCAAATCTGTTAGCGTTCTCTCCCCCAAGAAAATGTCATTATAAATCAAAGTTAGATAAGAAATTGAAAAGGTGTCATGGGAAGAGAACATAAAGGGAGAGAAAACCTAGCTTTGCTGTGTCTTCAATGACTCCTGCTAGACTTTGTCTCCTCAAACTACCAGCTAGCAAATGAATTGATCCCTGACATTTGTGAACACAGGCACGGCGTGGCCAATGCACATTTCCAGAAAAGGGTGATTTCCACCACCCCCACAGCAGCAGAGCAGTGAAGGCAAACAGCACTCATGGAGCCCCTCCCCTGTGTGTTTTCACTTGCAGTATCTTGGGTGGTCTTTCAGTTCATCAATTCATCAACACACATTTTCAGGAGAGTCATACGGCAGACACTCACTGTGCAGTTGGGATACTGTGGTGAACAGGAAGACATGCCCCTCTGATTACAACATGAGTTTTTCCCAGCCATTAAGTGGGGAAAGGGGAGAACTACTGAAACTCGAGTATTTGGCCCTGAAATCCCTCCCTTTCTACTATTTTGTATTTCCTCCCGGACATTTCTACTCATTCTGGGCTACACAGCCACAATCTATATCCCAAACAGGTTTTAAGAATCAGAGACAGAAGTAAGAAAATATTTTCAATGTAGTTCTTGTTTATGCTTTAGGTATCTTGTTGTGAGAAAGTAAATTTATTAAAATGGGCTCCTTGGTGGGTTGCCATGGTGTCGGGAGCCATGGATGAGGAGTTTCCCAGGATGACTGGAGAGAATAATGTGAGATAAACAGAAGGCATGCCTCTCCCAGGCTGAGCATCACACCTGGCATTGCCGAACCACGAAGAGAGACCTGGGCCTGTCTCCCTAAGTCGGTTGCACAGTCCATAAGCCCAGAAGGCAATCTAAGGCCTAATGAGAAAATGAGACAACGTTTCTTCCATTCCTATTTTTTTCCTTTGTTTAAAAAGTGACCATGTAAAAAGTAAATCAGCAATGAGTTGCCACCAAGTGTTGTACCAGGTCAGTCCACCCTTTGACAAAAATTACTATAATATGACAATCACAGTCCAAGTGGCTAAAACTGGAAGATTTCTGAGGATAATTTGCTGAATCACTGCTTTAGGAAATCAAGGTGTTTCTCCCTGTGGACAAAATCACTAGTTATCTTCCAATTTAACTAAAAGGTATATGAGGCTTACTGCTGTGAAAAGCACCTTGTGAAGTTTCGTAGAAGACGAGTCCACTGCTCGCCTTGGCTATGAAGTCAGGATCCTCATCCTGATGCCTGTTCCTTCCTTTAACTCATTTCAGTTCCTAACCAGCCATGGGTGGGGATCCCTTTCTGCGCTGAATGCTAACACACAACCAACTTAATGCCACGTGTAGGAATCTGCTCCCTTACTACTGCAAGTGTTCTTTCACTTATTATATAGCATTAAAAGTGTATGGGATGTTTACTAACTGGTCAACCATGCTTTTATCTTTGTTACAAAATCCTTTTAAAAAAATGGCTTGCTGAGATGATATTTATTACTTTCAAGGCAAATAGGCTTCCCTCAGGGGCAAGATGACACAATGGACACTATCTTCTCATGTGTCAGATTAGGCTTTCTCCTTTAGGGAGGAACCATCTGCCAGAAGTGTTATCCGATAACACTCCCCAGCCTGAAATAAATATCCTCTCAACTATGACCTATGGTGAGACTTTGGAGAGAGAAAGTGATGGGGGAAAAAATAGGATAGAGAAAAGTAGGAATTACTTAAAAGATATAGAAATAGTTTCTTTGGCCCCAAAATGATCTATCATGGAAAGCAGCAATTTCCCGTAAGCATGGTCCCATTTCAAAATGCAGAACAGCCCTGGCCAGTGTGGCTCAGTTGGTTGGAGCATTGTCTTGTAAACTGAAGCATCGCAGGTTTGATTACTGGTCAGGGCAGATACCTAAGTTGAGGGTTCAATTCCTGGTTGGGGCATGTACTGGAAGCAGCCAATTCCTGTTTCTCTCCCTCTCTCTCTCCCTTCCTTCACCTCTCTCTATAATCAATAAACATGTCTTCTGGTGAGGATAACAAAAAAAGAAAAAGAAAAGAAAAGAAAACCACAGAACAGATGAAGGGCTTGTGCTCTCAGAATGGAGACAGGCCTTCTCCAAGGTGCTGAATTCAAGTACTAGAGGAAAAAGTCCTATAGTCTTTATTTTATTTTATTTTATATTTTATTTTATTTTACCATTCTTTCTTTTACATTTTATTTTATTTTTCTTTATTTCTATTGTTGACACTATGACAGATGTCTCCATTTCCCCCTCCTTTGCCCCTTCCTTCCAGCCCTTGTTCCCCCTTCCTTCTGGCCATCAACACACTTGTCTGTATCCATGGGTTATGCATATATGTTCTTTGACTAATCCTTTCACCTTCTTTCATCCAGTCTCCCCTTCCCCCACCCCTTCTGACAGTTGGCAGTCTGTTCCATGTACCCATACCTCTATTTTTATTTTGTTTGTCAGTTTATTTTGTTCATTAGAGTCCACATAGTTCTTGTGACTGATACTATATTCTTATGTTGTTTGACATGCCACAAAGAAGGCTACTAAAAACTTGTAGATGGATCGGCATTTGGACTGAACACAAAGCAAGTCAGAGAACGCCCTAAAGAACTCTGCCACCAGAAGAACTTCCTCAAGCAATGAGCCCCAGCTTCCTTTATCTCTTCCTAGATTCAGGAAAAAGTAGCAAGTGATGATTTAGCCACAGGCCACCAAGAAAAATCTGATTGTTCTCAATTGGTTCAGATCCCACCTACAAAGGTCCTATAGATACATCTTTAAGGACAATCTGAACTAGGGCCATGATTTATAGCCCCTTTCAGTTATAAACCAAAATACCTTCAGTAAACTGTCTATCCCACAAAATGACTGAGCTAAAAAATTACATCAGCATGTCTTAAACACTACTTAAGTACAAGACCCATTAAATGAAATAAAGATTCATGCCTAGATCGTCCTTTAATAAAGTTTCATTATTTCTTCATATTTATGGGGATCATAGTTACAGTGAGGGCTGACAGCTCTGCAGTTTTAAAAAAACTACTGCTCAATTCCTAAGGAAAATGAGGAGCTAAGAGTCCTTTCCTCAGTCTCAGAGTGAATTATGAATCTGCTGACCTACACTGGTACAGGCTTCAACTTAAAAAAAAAAAGAAGAAGAAGAAGAAAATTAAAAAGGCAGGAGAACTTGGGAATAAATCAGCTGTCCCCTGAGGACATAGGACAGAGATGAAAACTCACTGACTTCTTTTGAGTTCTCCCTGTGTAACAAGGAAGCTAAAAAGAACAAAGGCCATGTGACATAGTAAAAAAAATGTCTGCTCTGAATTTTAGGCCATCACGCCACAAAGCAAAACTGAGATCTGAAAGTTCTCTGGTATGATTTTTGTCATCCTAAATGTTCTGAGTTGCCAGGAAGGTTCTATGGGGCAATTGTTTTTAACCAGTAGTGTGCACCCAAATCACCTTTCAATCTTTTTTAAAAGTCATTTCCTGTCCCTGTATTACTGAAGGGTTGCTGGGTCTGATGTGGAGCCAGGCTAATTTTTCAGAGCTCCTTAGGGACCTGGAAGCATTCCATTGACTAAGAACCATTGTTACAAAGGCTGATTAACTTCCAGGAGGGCAGAGCTTCTCAAACTCTAACATGCTTGGGAATAATCCCATTGCCATCCCTCAGCCTCAGGACCTCACTAAGAATGCAGATTCTGACCCAGTGGGTTAGAGATGGAGCTGGGTAGCCTGTATTTCTAACAAGCTCCCTGGTGAGGTCTATGTTGCTCCCATGGGGACCCTACTCTATGGGGCAATTACCCAAATGCAGAAGGCTGTGTCCAGGGCATGGGATGGAGGCAGAGAGTGTGGTGTGCCTCCTGTGTGCTTTATGGATTAATCCCCACAAAAGCACCTGAGGTACTTATTAAAATTAAGGTTCCAGGGTCTCACCCCAAACACACCCAACTGGAGCCAGTTAAACAAGTTCCTTACATTATACTTTTATACACACCATTTGAGAACCACTAAAAGTTAGAGAATCATCAGAAGTAGATAAATAAAAGAAATAGTAGTCCCATAATCATTCAATGATGAATTATATATTTAAACTCATTATTAATTCAACACATTGTAAGCCTTCTCTATTTTCTAGTTAAGATATTGAGATGTAAGAGTTTGAAGACAATATAGTCACCTCGATATATAACTTAAAAATAAATACAAAAGAACAAACAAAGCCTCAAATAGGTATAGTTAAGCATATTTATCACTACATTGACTATGCTCATGCCCAAGAGACTCTCCATAGAATTCTTATTCTTTGGGGTCATTTAGTTATTCTAGTCTGTTTTCCCAACTGCTTTTCTTTTCCCACACACTGTTCATAGACATCTTTTTTGTCTTGGTAGAATAAATTTCTTAAACTGCAGTTAAATTGTGAGTTAGGGATTTATAACAGTAATAACCTTGGCTGTGGGTCATGGGAGACTCAGAAAATCAAGAATTAAACAAGACAGAAGGTTCTCCATCAAGGAAAAGCTATCCACATCTGTGTAGACTAGAGTTGGCATTTTGGCTTCACACATTTATCAAGGACCCTGGCCTTTATCTGTCTGTCTTTTCTGGATGGTTCTTCTGCCTCCAGCAATCAGGTCTAAGTTCCAGCCAGTAGGCAGAAGAGGAGGAACAAAGATAAAGAGGGCATCCCCTGCTTTTTAAAGTGTGTTTCTGGAAAACTCATCCAACACTTTTGCTTAAGTCTCAGTGGCCAACCTTGGTCAGGTGACTCAGTTGGAGCATTGTCCTGGGCATCAAAAGGTGTGAGTTCAATTCCCAGTTGGGATGCAACCAATCAAAGTTTTTTTCTCATCTCTCTCTCTCCCTCCTTCCCTCCCTCCTCTCTCTCTCTCTCTCTCTTTCTCTCTCTCTCTCTCTCTAAAATCTAAAACATATTCTTAGGTAAGGATTAAAGAAAAAAAACTCAGTGGCCAGATCTTACACATATGTCTACAATCTAAGCACTGGAAATGCTGAGAAATGTAAGCATCTGGTCACGCACATTGTCATCCCAACATATCAGACTGTTCTTAATTAGCGAGTTAGGAGAATACGGATGTTGGGGTAGACAGCTGGAAATCTCTGCCTGAGGATCCAAGCATGTTTAGAGATAGCCTCCAACTCAAAACATCTATCTGACTTATAAAAGAACCTATACTTACAAGTGACCTGCTCTATGACCTGAGGAGACATTGTGAATTTAATGCTTTGGAGAAATCTATGAGTTACAATGTGGAAAAAAGCAAGAGAATATTTAATAGAGTCACTCTAGTCAGGGCAAATGAGTGACTTGGCCCCAGGGGCACCTTCATGGTGACACTTTCTATCACATTAAGAGCACAGCTTGCATGCTTTGCTGTGGTCCTAACCAGGGACCCACTTATTAGCTCATCTGTGCATAAAACATCCCTGTTACAGCCAGATAGTTTGTTTCTTTTCCCTGTGTTTTTTTTTAGCAAGTGTTTAAAATTCTCTAGTTAGTAATTCAAGCATTCTCCTTTAAAAATATTAATAGCTGTGGAATAGTTATGGGCCATCAGTCATTCACTAGTGTGAATTAGTTCAATTATATTAATTTTCTAGTGGCTGACAAAGATCAGCTGCTTTATGGAAAGGAACCTATAGTCTGGGGCCAGGAGAGGTCAACAAGTCACTTTAGAAGACCAAACCTTTGCTCTGCACCTTGGTTGAAATGGTGAAAGGTATAACCTGAAGTCATCAGAGGCCAGAAGGAGAAGGGCATGTGGGTGTTAGAGAGGAATGCAGAAAAGAAAGGGTGATTGATGGAAAATTAAAACTTAACTATTTCCAGAAATTGTCCAATATCACCAGGAATTGGTAAAATAAAAAAAAAAATTTCCTTCCCTCTTCAGCAGCATATTACCCCTGGCTACCAGGACAGACAATGTACAGTGCTCAGGTTAGTATTATGAGCACATATTGCAGGTCTGTTGTGGGTTCAGTATGTTTAGAAGGTTAGCATAGAGATGAGCTGACATGTATTGTGTTTGATAGAAAATGCACTGAAGGGGAAATAAAATTTTGCTTCAGAGTGTGTGTTGAAATTAGAGATTGCCAAATATAGGGTATGTTGTTGAGGAGCTCTTTTGCATAGACAATCATCAGTAGGAGAACAAATATAAAAAATAGACAAAAACAATGCTGGTTAAAACAGAACCCAGCAGGCTTGACCTCCAGCCCCCCGACCCCCAACCCCCAGCCCACAAAACACAGGACAGCCCTTTTGAACAACCATTGTAGACCAAGAGAAAACAGTGTCTCAAAATAATGCAAGAGCTCAGATTTCCTTAGTAAGAAACATAAGCGCTGCCCTCACCTCTGCAAGGTTCCTACAGCACCATGTATGTGGATCAAAGGCATGGTTACTGCCACTGTCAGCATTTATTTAAGAATGAACTACTCATGAACAGACTGTGTAGAATTTTATATTTTCAAAGAATTTTCACTTACATGAATCTTGCATAATACATCAATTCTATGAGGAAAGCAATACAGATATTAATGTGATCATTTTATTGATAAAGAAACTGAAGTTCAAGTCATTTAAGTGACTTTAAAAAGTTACAATGCCAGAAACTGATAAAAGTAGAGCAAGGATTCAGAGCTCCTAACTTCTCAACTCTGGTTGCACTTTATAATCACAGGGAAAACATGTTAAAAAGAAATATCGAGAATCTAGGGAGATGGGAATGGGATACTTGATTTTTAAATATCCCAGAAGCCCTCTCCCCTCCAACCAAATCTGATGGAGCAAATCCAAATGCCCACAAGCAACAGCTCCGACAAACTTAGGAGCATAATGAACCCAGAAACACCAGCAGGAAAGTGAGGAAAACCAGCTGCAGCAAATAGACACACATGTACTCACGTCTGCGTGGGAGACACAGCAAGAAGGCAAAGCAGCTTGAATTGGCCCTGAAAACCAGGGAGCCCCTAAAGGCCGGAACACTCCCTGCAGCGAAATGCGACGCCCATGCCAAACTGGAACCCGCGGCAGAAACTCGGAGGCCTTCACGGGCATCCTGCAAACGTAGGGGGGTGGGGCCATTATAAAATGAGATGTGTCATGGGCCACCTGAACCTGTGAATTTTCAAAACGAATAAAAGGAAAGCCCCCACACAAGGCAATATCCCACATTGAGGAGAACAGCAATAGAGCAGGACAGGCACAATAAAGCAAGAGAAAATCCAGAAGAAAATGGGAGAAGGGTACAGATGAGTCAGACCTCAGAAACTAGTCTGCCTTAGCCCTGCCTGGTATGGCTCAATGGATAGAGCACTGGCCTATGAGCTAACGGGCTGCTGGTTCAATTCCCTATCAGGGCACCTGCCTGGGTTGTGGGACATGTCCTTTGTAGGGGCACATGAGAGGCAACCACACATTGATGTTTCTCTCCCTCTCTTTCTCCCTCCCTCCCCCTCCCTCTAAAAATAAATAAATAAAATTTTCAAAAAAGAAAAAGAAAAGAAACTACTCTGCTTAAAAAAAAATTCATGAAAACAAGAGAAAGGGAAGTTCTATAGCCCTGAATCTAGAAGAGCTATGCTGGCTCACACTTCCTATCTAAAATACAGGGAAAGTTATTTTTCTTAAACATATGCAAAAGAGGAGTATGGTTAAATTCCATACAAAGTTATTATTAAAAATATAAATAAGAAACAATATAATAGAGGCTCTCTAGAAATATATGTCCACAAAACTCTATGTGACCATTTCAGGGGGAAAAAAGTGAAAATATTTATAAGTGATAGAAATTACAAAAGAAAATCATGAAACAGAATTAGACACACAGACATGGGGTTATTGGAAAATTAGAACTATGAAATACAGGAGACAGAACTGAGAAGTGAACATGAATAGAAGACAAAATCATTTTAGAAATGAAGTCTAAACCTGAAATCAATCAAAAGCAAATGGACACAATGAATAATGTCTAAGAGAAATATACAACAGAAAGAAGGAAAGTTTTAAAAATCACAAAGAAATATAGGAAAAGATTAAAGATATTCTTGAGAAAGAGAAAGCTATGGAAGATAAACAAAGAAGATTTAACATACAGTTATAGAAGTCTTTGGAGTAAACCAAAGCAAATGAAGACAACAAATACTATAGACTATCAATCAAGAAAACCTCCCTGAAACTTAAAAATAAATAAAATAAAAAGACTTGACACTTCATATTGAAAGAGTATATCATATATATGGGAAAGTTATCACAGGACAGCCATGCCATATTCTAGTAAAATAATTGGGCTTTAAAAAATAAAAAAGATTCCAGTAGATATCAAGGAGCACCCCCTCCCCAAAGTCACTTGTAAGAAAAAGAAAGTCAGGTTGTCATCAGACATTATGACTTTATGTCAGAAGAAAATGAAACAACGTGTAAGATACTTAAAAATGAAAATGTGAATCACTAGGTATTATCCAGCCAAATATAACTCCATGTAAAAAGGATACAACTGTTATTAATCTGCCAAATGAACAAGTAAACAATATCTACAACAACCCTCAGAAAAACAGAGTACACTGTTTCTCTACTAAAGAAAGCTTTGGACAACCAAAATGACTAGAGAAACATTTATGTAAGACCTGACAGTGAATATGAATATATTTTCATCTGTACAACTAAGAAAAATGATGATCATAATAGAAAAGGTATAATGTGGGATGGTTAGAGTCTCTGACTAAAATAAAATAGGGGGATAAAAACAGGGATGAAAACGTAAAAGAGAATGAGCTCACTGACTGATTGCCTTTTGGTGCTGAGAGTAAAAATATATATCATTTCAAATAGATTCTGGAGAAGAGAGAGGGTAGAGGGAAGAAATTACTGGTAAATTTCAAGATTTCTTGTAGTAAAGAGCAAATAGAAAGTAGCCCAAGAGAAAGGAATAAAAAGTAATGAACACAACACTGCAACATGGAAGACTCTTAAAATAATAATACTGAGGGAAAGAAATCAGGAAAAAAAAAGAGTACAGAATGTATGATTTAATTAATAGAAAATTCAACTAATGTCTAATACCAGGAAGCCAGTCACTGGTTGTCTGGAAACAGAGGAGGTGGGGGCAGGGAGGGGCAGCAGGTAAGGACAGATCCCAAAGGAACAGGAGGAAATTCTTAGGTGATAGGCCCATTCTATTGATTGTGCTGATGTGTTCACAGTGCATGCATATGTCAAAATGTCCTGAATTGAACACTTCAAATTATACATATGCATTTTATATGTCAATTTTGCCTCCATCAAACTATTTTTAAGAAGATAAAGGATTGTACTTAAAAGTAATAAGGCATAGGTACTTTAATAACAACAAAATGACATTTAAATATTTTGCTCCTGAATTGAATTGGGGCAGCTCGTGATGAGCAATAATTTACCTCTGCTCTAATCCACAACACTTTTGGAAATGGAACCAGCTGCTGGCTCCTTCACAGGGCTGGTGGGGGCTGCTGTCTGTTAGCTGAGACCAACCTGATGCTTTGGCCAGAACAATGACAGGTGACCTCTCTCTGAGACCTGTGATTCTTTACAATACGACGGCTGGTTCCAAGGTGAACAGCCTGATAGGAAGCTCAGCAGAAGACTTTCGGACCTTTTAGGACTGCCTTCCAGAGTCATGCAATGCCATTTCTGTCTCATTTTAGTCATTGAAGTGGACACAACGGCCTGCCCAGTTTTGACAGAAGGTCAATAGACTTTTCCTGGTGAGAAGCAGCAAGGTTCTGGAAGCACACATGGGACTGGAAACATATTTGTGGCCATTTTCAAAAAATGCAATGTGCTGTAAGAGATAAATAAATGAGTGCTTATATTAGTGTAATTAAAACTGAGATTATTGGCATGGAAAAAGGAAATTCATTTGTAACAGTGATGAAAATAAAGAAAAACACTGTACTCCTGAATTTTAAAATATATACATATTTCCTGGCTCTATCAATTGGAAAGACCTAGGAAATGAATAATTGAGCAACAATAAGCATGCCTAGCAATCAGATTTGTGTCCCTAAATACATTTCTCTGTAAAGAAACAAGAACTCTTTGGAGAAATGGCCATTACCAAGAATGATCAAGAAGACCTTTTACACCAGAAAGTAAGAATGTTATCAGAGACTGTCATGGTTGTGTTCAAGTGTCTCTGAATGCAAAATGAAGAACCTTCTCTAGCCATTATTAAGAAAATTTAAGCGTAAACAAAGAAAAGAATTGTAAGGTATTAAAATACATCAAATATTTTTAAATTCATACATTCATAATAATACTATAAAACTCACTTTATTAGAATGATTTAGGGACTGACCTCATTATTTAAAAACTGGTAAATAAAGGGAAATAATCAAACTTATTTTTTACCTTACAAACTGCATTTCAGTGTAATCAAATAGTTGATGAAGGAAAGCTTCTCATTATAGAAATATTCCAGCTAGTAGGTAAGGAAGAAGCATTGAATTCAAATATCATCATTTTGCAAACGTTATTTTTAAACAAATGAATCTAAGCATTGATCATCATAGGCAGTTAATATCACAAAAGGAAAAACAACCAGAAATGCTTTGCCTAATGATAGATGTGCCCAACAGCATCTACAAATTAGTCTTTACAAAATGATCCAATCTAAATTCTATCAGTCTTATAGCTTTAACTACCAATTTAAAGGAGACAGAAAACATATTAAATAATATCACAGAAATTCACTCACTCATAACCTTTTGAAAACTCCAGAGTACAAATGCCCCTGTCTTTTTCTTAAATTGCAAGAAAGAAAAAGAGATGGAGGTAATCTTCAGATTGGAAGAGATGTAAAAGACTCACTAATGCTTCTCAATGAATTTCCCTTATTTGAATCCTGTTTTGAGCCACAAACTATATATAAAAAATACAAGACAATAGGGGAAATGTGATCATTTATAGAATATTTGATTATTTAAAGGAATTAAGTTAAGCTTTTAGTGTTCTGATGGTATTATAATTGATCTTTTAATGTCTTCTTCTAGTCACACATATACATACTAAAATATGTGCAATTAAAATTTTATGATAATCAGAACTTGTGTCCAAATAATCCAAGAAAAGGAGGCAGCAAACATGAGGTTGATTGGGGTGGGGCTGAAACAAGTTTAGTAATGAATCTGTAGAGCTGGAGGATGACTCCAATATTTGGGAGGTTCATTATATTATTTTCCACTACTTAAATGTGAAAATTTTTCCATACTAAAAAGTTTAAAAATAAATAAATAGTGAAGTAAATAACTACACCCTCCCCCCGCCTCCACCCCAGACATTCTGACAATTGTTTTTTTTAATACCAGGCTTATTTTTCTCTCTTTTACATTTCCAGGGCATTTTAACGAGGAGGAATGAATGAGAACCACTGCACTGAACTGTATATACGCATATACTCGTACCTCATCGTAAAATGGGAGAAAACCGTAGTCTGTCACCTAGGTGACCAACACATTGATTACAGAAGTCCCAAGTCTTAATAGAAACTAATATAGCCTTCATGTATATGATTACAGTATATACACAAATATAAATATCCTAATGTAGTATACATTTCCACTTGACGGGAAGAATGTCCAGAGAGCAATGGAGAGTTTTAGGGGGGATTTTCTTTTCCTGGGTGGCTGTTTACAGAGCTGGCTGGAGCAGGGTGGATTAGAATGGAGTTAAGGTGCAAAGTCCTTCAGTGACAAGGTAATGGAGGCATTTGCCTAAAGAAAGTGGGCAATGAGCTTGTATCTGGGGCATTTCTGATTACAAATAATTCAGCTAAAGTGCTCTTTATCACTTTCCATTGTAATAGTATTTGGTTAACACTTCAGTGTGCTATTGTCAAGCTCCCCTTGATTAAATGTCTTGCATGATGGTTGAAGTTGAACAGCACTTGAGAGGTGGAGCAACTCAATACATCAAACCCATGGAAAAAATAAATGCGCCCTGATTTTCTCATTGCTCAATTTTTTATACATATCCATATTACTCTCCCTAATCGTCAAAATGAATAAAACCCTGACTTTCAACACACTACCTTTTATTAACACCATTATTGAAAATCACTCCAGCAGGTTATAACACAAGAGTAATATTTCTAAAAAAAGGTCTAAGATATAGTACTAAGAAGACAGTCTTCAAAATGTAGAATACCGTTATACACTGGAGTCCTCAGTCAGCTAGCTATAAGGGTTTCCCCCCTAAAAAAACACCTTATTTTTGTACACTGTTCTACATATAGTACAAATCCCTAAAGTATTTATCAGCTATTGCTGATGCATGTGGCAAAAGTTGATTACGTACTTTTACTTTATAAATTCAAGTGGACACAAATTCAATCAAAATCTTACAAGAAGACACATATTCAGCCAGGATCTAAGTGACAAGAGTCAGAGCCCTGGTGATACCTGGGACCCACAACTTTCAGGACCTGGGAGTGGTCATCTCGTCCCAGAAGGCTGATGGCACTGACGTTTGGTTCGGCTGGTGCTCTCCGGCCCAGCCTCAGCGTCCCCAACCAACAGCGACATTCCTGTGTCTCTGCCCACATGATATACTCAAAGCCTCATGTGGACATATAAACAGACTCTTAATTTTCTCCCAAGGACCTCTCCAGAAATCTTTCACAACTGTTGCACATTTTAAATAAAAAATACAAAGTGTGCTGTCAGCAGTTTTGTTTTTTCAGGTTTCTATCCAGGAGAGTGCAGATTAATTCCTTCACAGAACCCAGGGTTTGACAGGCTAGTTGGGTACTTGTGAATATTACTTCGTTGAACTCCACTGTCAGCATCTGTAAAATAGCAGACTCCCTGTTTTACAGGGGTAATTAAAGGTTAAAAAGAGATATTGTGCAGTGCCTTACAAATAACAAGTGCTCACTCAATGTTCATTCTCCAATTTACCCACTCCAATTAGAAGCACCATGCCTAGAGGATATGCACACAACCGTTGCTGTTGAGTGCCTTGTTAATCTAGACAGCGCCCTTCCACATGTGTCCCAGGAACATTATCTTCTTGGATGCTAGTAGGTGATCCATGGAGCCACTGAGGAGGGAAATTAGTGCCTATGGTCAAATGAGTTCAGGAAATGCTGGGCTTAGTGCCTGTCTTTGTGAATGCTTAGCGGCTTTCAACTGCTAATGTAAACTGTGATTCTCCCAAGGGAGGGCAAAATGTGCTGATGTACGAATTTTGGGCAGTAGAAACCTTTCTGTCAGGAACAGCCATTAACCGGGAGGCACTAACACGCTGTGGAACATGCTGTAGCAAAGATGGGTCCTGGGACCTGGGCTGACAAGAGCAGTGAGAGTTACTGGAGCCTCGAAGGACAACAAAGATTTTCTTGCATCTTTCTGTGCTAGGGGTTACTCACACGCACCCTGAGAGGGAAACACCATCAACAATTCACTGCAGAGCTGCAGGATGATTTTTTTTTTTTTCACTTCGATGACTAAACGTAAGCTGTTCACCCTTGTGAATAATACAGTGAATAATTAATTATAGAACCTGCTGCTTTAAAAACATGCATGATTTCCGAAGGTGCAGGGGTCACTTTAGTCAGAATATAATTAGCTGCACAAAAAAAGAATGTGATGTTTTTATACCTTTAATAGACTGTTTAAAAACAGGTTTGGGGGAACTCAGGGTCATGAAAATTCAAATTTTGTATACACATTTTCAGATACATAATAAATAGCCATTTGAAAGGGCAACTTTGATTTAACTTAATGAATATCTGCTGATATATGCAGCAGATATTCATTAAATTAAATCAAGTATGTTAGTAAACCAGTAAGGGTGACAGAAGGCATTCATGCTTTTGAACCAATCATAATGAGTCTATACTGTGGACGCATATTTAGTACAATACAATGGCTTGTGCTGGCTCTTCAGATAATCACTGGCTTTGAGCGTCTGCACATCTGGGATTTTGACATGCTGTAACACTTTAGTTTCAACTCTGTTTAGCAATGCCATGGCAGAAACCACTTAAACTAGTGCTCGAATGGGACAGAATATGTGTTGGTTGCCAAAGCAACTGCTCAGTGTGTGGTCTTGCAGTTCAGTTCCAGAGCAGCTGTGGTCTACTTTGGATGGGGGTGAAAAGAAGGTCACTTGGATTGGCATAGCTCCCAATCTACATCTCAAATGAGAGACATTCAAATAAACTATGTCCAGGTGATCCCATACACTCAGGAGACTGAAACCATCCCAGCTTGGTAGGTAACCCCAGTCCTACGGCAGGCAGAATTCTAAGGTGGTCCCCAAGATCCTCACCCCTTGTCCACTCCCTGTACAATCTCCTCTCAAATATTGGCTATGAATACGATCCATTTCATTCCTGTGGTTAGGTTACATCATATAAGGAAAGTAAAGGGATTTTGTAGATGTAATTGAGGTCATAAATAAACCGACATTGAGTTAATAAAAGGAGAGTTTCCTGTGTAGGCCTAACCTAACTAGGTGAGCCTGTAAAAGGGACTGGATCCTTCCTGAGGGAAGAGATTGGAAGTAAAAGTGATCATCCTGCCATGAGAGAAGCAAACTCATGTTGTGGAAAACGCCAAGGAGCAGGGAGTGGCAGACAGCATCTGGGATCTGAGAATGGCCTTAGTCCAAGAGCTGCAAGGAACTGAATGCTACCAACAGCGAGTGAACTTGGAAGAGGACTTTGAGTGTCAGAAGAGACCCCAGTAGCAGTTGACACCTTGACTGTGGCCTGGCAAGTTCCTGACCAAACCAGAGGACACAAACCACCATGCCTGGACTCCTGACCCAAGAAACTGAAGTCATAATGGGTATTGTTTTTTATGGGGGTTCATTACACAGCAATAGAAAACTAATATAGTCATTTATCAACCACTGTCTCCTCAAACATAATTTTTAAGTATTTTCTGCAATTACTGGGAAAGAAATCATACAATGTTAGACCTGGATGAAACCATCAAAGTTTTCTCCTCACACTTTTCACATCAGGGAAAAGAAATCTGAGATGCAAAAAATTAATGTAACCTGCTAAGGGTCACATGTCCAGCTAATGACAAATCCAAGACTAGAACAAAGGTCACCTGGCTTTCAGTCTTGTAAGCAAATGTCACCTAAGAAGTACCAAGTAGCACAAAGAACCATTTGTACTTTAAACACCTCTAGTAGGTGGTTCTAACTGTCCACATTTTCCAGTGGAAAAATAGTTCCTCCAATAGGTTTGCTCAGAACAAGGAGCTCAGTTCTGTGATGTGCAAATTAATACAGGTGTGTGGGACATATCACACAGGAAGTTCTTTCTGGGGTTACAATTATGGCATTCCTGAAATTCCATATACAAGCATTTCTGGCAGTGTCCTCCTGCCCAGGTGTTTAATGTGCTCTTGTAATACACACATGATGTATCCCTCAGGGTCAGGTTATCTGAACAGAAAGGATCTAATGCAACGATGTTACATTGTGTTAACTAGATAAATAGCTATTAGCTAGATACCTGAGAGGAAAAAAAGAGATTTCTACAGGATAATAAGGGTGTCACCTGCAATAAGTAACTGTCATTCCAACAGCCAGAGAACAAAGAGAAACGGTTGGAAGTATTAAAGCTTACAAAGGAATTCTATGAAGCTGAAACTCAGACATCCGAGGAAGGACTGCTGGTGCAGGGAGGAGATATCTCAGCTTGGAGAAAGACCCCATGAAACTAGGGCCCAGACTTTAAGGAAGGCACTCTGGCCCAATGGGACCAAGAAGTGCATTTTCCAAATACTCGGGAATTTCAAACTGAAGTCAGTGGCTGTTATAGGAAGGTCCTGCTGTTGCTGGAGAGAAAACTGAGTTTGGGGCAATGCCTTCGAGAACACCAAGCAGACACGGAGTTTGCGAGAAACACACAGGAGCAAGTTTCTACTCTCCATAAGCTTTGCATCTCCGTCTATCATCTCCATCTAGCATCTCTTATTAGCGGAACCTCGCGTGGTGCCAGCCAGAAGCTAACATGTCCTACCAAAGTCCCTCGCTGCCTACCATTAGAGGTATAGAAGGATGAATTTGGAATCAAGAAAAAAAATACTTAATAACTGACACTCATGGTTTACATATAATTTTCCCTTTCTCTAGTTTCATTTCCCAGATAATCTGCCAATCCTGAAAATCCATGAGGAAGTTTCCCTAAAATGCTATAAAGATGACACAGAGCCTGTGAAGCTGCTCCAAAACATAGGCTGCCAACACGAATGCAACTGTGTCCATGACCGGCTACCTCTAACCTTACAAAGCACCCAAGACGTGAAGGGCTTCACCTCTGCCCCAGCCACTGTGCCTGAGCCCTCCAGACTGGAAGCCATGCTGTAAACTCCCCAGGAATGAGGTGACACCATCCTCTGTGTGACACTTGGTTGTGTGTGTTCTCAAAGCCATGTTGTTTTGTGCTCCTATTGTCTCAGAGAGAACATGGAGGAACTGGCCCGTTTTTGCTCGAGTCTCCCTCTTTTCGTCACCAGGACTGGAATCCTGGGTACTGGTCATAAAATTATCAGAGGAACAGATAATGCTGTGAGACTTCATGTTTCGATTATACTTGTGCATTTTGATGTTTTCCCCATGTGGTGAATTATATTTCATTCTTCAATACAAACAGTGCCAAGATAGAATTACAGATAAGTCATGAGTATTTTTGAACTTAGCCCGAATCTGTAACATCTTCCAATTAGGATGGTACGCCATTCTATACGTAAATCCTAGCCTATACTTTAGGAGGTAAAATGGCATCATAGTTACATGCGGGCTCTCAAGTCTGATTGCTTGGCTTTGGAGTTTGCCTCCACATGTGATCTTGGGGCAAGTCTGTTACCCTCTCTGAGCCTAGGGTTCCTCAGCTATAAAATAGGGCAATAACAGTAGTGCCTGCCACATAAGATTGTTACAAGAATTAAACGTGTGATGTTGGCAGAGCCTTTGGAAGAATCGCTGTCATAGTGAGTGCTGTATAAGTGAAAACTGTTCTTATTTTGTATTCCTAAATGTCACTGTGAAAATGTAACCAGATATTATGTCATCCTATCAGATGAGTTCTCACTTCAGCCCCAAGATTTTTATTTCATCCACCTGAAGTCTAAAATTTGGAGTTCCTCAGGACTCTGTAAAGAGCTTGCTTTCCTTTTCCCTGGTTATTTTCTTGCCTAAATGATCTCATCCTTTATCATTTATGTGTCATCAGCTCCAAAATTTATTTCTGCTACACAGATCATTGCTCTCATCTTTAAACATACACATATCCCATTACCTACCTGAAATATCCATTTTGATGGCTCATAGGCATCTCAAACGTAGCATGCCCACGATTGAATCCTTAGTAGCCCATCCCTCCTCAAATCTCTTCTTCTACATCTTTTCCTTCTTAGTACATGGTATCATACATAGTCCATTCAGATCCACAGAAATATGAGAGTCATCCAGGGTGTATTTCTTTCCGCAACACTCCATATTCAATTCATGAATATTTTCTCATCTTTTTCTAAAATATAACCTAATCTATTAATTTCTTTTCCCACCATAGCATTATTATTTCTCATATAAACTATGCTTCTACTCTTTGCCTTACCATAATTCTTCTTCCTAAGTCAGCCAGAAGGTAACTTCAAAGTATGGACCAGATCATGAGGTTTTTTTCCCATAGCACTGAAAATAAAATTCATGTTTCCTTCCACATGATAGACAATGGATCCCTATGATACAACTCCTTTCCTCTGCAATCTTTCCAGTCTTCCTGGATGTCTTCCAGTCCCCAGGACCCACTACGTCCTTTCCTGCCTTAGGATCTTCATTCCTCTTTTTCGCTCTGGTTGGAATGGTCTTTCCACCTCCTTCTAGCTGGCCCACGCTCACCCTGAGGTATCAGCATCAGTGTCAACTCCTTGGACAGATCTCTTCCGCCTAAAGTGGGTCCCCTCACCTGCATCTTATTCCTTTTCTATTTTATTCTCTGCTATGGCACCTCTTTCCTATAAGAGTATAACAATATGTAAGCATATTAATTATTACTTTTATATAACATGGTCTCTCTTCCCCCACAAAACTACTCTGAATTCTTTTTTTCTACCACTGGTGCTCTGCTACTAGCATAGTGCCAATCTCATAGTAGGTATTTAATAAACAGTTGTTGAATGAATGCACATACAGATCTTTCTTATGTATGTGCTGTGGTCAGAACAATAGATTTAGCCACCCAGATTGAAAGTGGAAATAGTCAAATTCCTTCTGATGAAATGGTACAGCAAGACATCTAGCATGGTAGTGTCATCAAAAGTTCAAAATTTGTATTCTCCCACCTTTTATAATTCCAGTTATAAGCAGATCATTGATAAGCGACACCACGAAGCGTCACTTCTGAGCTGTTTACTGTTGCCATCACCAGTCACTCTCATGTCTTGAACCATTCTCTCTGGGGAACAGTCAACTGTACCTGCTAGTTCTAATTATACCAGGTAAATTTCCAACACTCACAACAGAGGCACAAGTTCTAGCTCTGAATCGATTACCGGTCACATTCTTCAACGTTATTGTGAGAAACCATTCTAGATCCTAAAACAATCATTCCCGATATTGTGTGACAAACTCATTGCCCACTGTTATCTCACGCCCAGCCCATGACCCAGGTTTCAGTGTTTGACCCTTTTCATTTCACTTTGCTGAGGTAGGTCTCCTAGTAAGTATCTTTTAAAGGTTGGAAGTAAAACCTGTAAGTGAAGAGTTTAAAGTTTTAAGTCTATATGTAGTATACTTATTTATACACAAATCAAGGAACAAGCAGGGCTTCTACATCTGTTGCTTTTGTGGTGAGACCTCGGTGCCTCCATATACACCCTGCCAAAGGGCTTCTCCCCAAACAATAGCCCATAAAGGTTCTCCTGCTCACCAGGCCTCTGCCCAAACTCCTACTGAAAATAAGACGTTTACTGCAGTCCTCATTGCCCTCTAGCAACCACTCTATCTCCCTCTTTCCCACCTAAGCCAAATATTTAAGAAAAAGTTGTATCCATCGTCACACATTCTACTCTATCCTCAAAACACTTCCATTCTGACACAGTACAAACCCAATCACTGAGGGATAAACGATAGGAAGCCCTGGCCCCTCCTGCCAACTTTAGGCAACTCCGAAGTTAGGCAGCTCTTTAGCTCCAGGGTTCTTGGGAGTCAGCTGAAGCTTTCCACAAGTTTGCATCACAGCCCAGCTTCTCCCTCTGACCTATCCTGTTCTGACTCCTTCCCTTCCACCCCTGGGAACCCAGCCTGTGACTGAAACCTTCAACATCATAGGTATCTTTGCTCTTTCATAGCACTCTTAACATTCAAATTTTTACATGTAATTAGGTAATTATTTGATTAATGTCAGTCTCCACCATGAAGCCCTATGATCCATGAAAACTAGAACTGTAACATTTGTTGCTCACTATTAGTTCTCCAGTACCTAACAGAATGTATTTGATACATAGTATATGTTCGGTGGGTAAATTCTTGCATTACTATGAAAATGAATAGATGACTGATAATTCAAGATTAGGCATTTATTTCTTTGGATTAAGTTATTGGGTTTCCTAATTAAAATGCAATTGACCTTATATTTAATCGGCGTAATTTAGGCTGAGTACATAAGGACATTCCTCGGGAGAAAAGCTTTCATGAATGAACTTAGGCAGGATATTGCATTGAAAAAAAGAGCTAAATGCTAATAGAAGACCAAGCATCAACATAGTGTAGTAGTTGAAAAGGTTAAAAAGAATGACTTTTAGATTCAGCCAAACATGGGTGTGAGGTCAGACTTTATCATGCACTATCCATGTGATCTGTCATAAGAATGAAAAGAACTCCAGTGGAAAAACAACAGGCATAAAGTCAACTTATAATACATACTGGTATCTTCTCCATATACTTTCTCATGCTCCTCCATCTACTCTGCAACTTCTCTGAAGAGTGGTGCCCATGAAATTGCCTTGTCTGCATAGCCACAGAGGAAAAATGCCAACGTGGAGATGTAGTTTGGCCCTTTCCATTCTCTTGTTTTCTTCTTAAATCCTTCTTCTTTTAAGTTTATTTCACTAAGCCAGTCATCACAGAATCCTTGAGATGGTTGCAATTGTGCCTGGTCAAAAGTAATGAACTGAAACAAAGTATCATGGAAAAACTATGCAAATCAACCAATACCTAAATCACACTAATAGGCAGCCTTCTCACCCACTGCCAGCTAATTTACTTCTTGCTACTGGATATTGATTCTACTTAGAGTGGTGGGAAATCTGTCATGCTTAGGAGGCCATCTGTTCCAACTGCCAACGGAAGTTACTTCTCTCTTCCAAGGTCTGTTGGACAAGGGCTCATCCCTTATTTTTTGGCAGGCTTTTGAAAGCTTTATTAGCTTTCTAGTCAACATTGGACAAGGAATCCAATCTATTTATTTTCATTACTTCCAAAAATTGGCTAATTTTATACTTTCAGTGAGGAGCCTCCCCTCAAACACAAATACAAAAATCAATGGGGATGGGAGAGTTGTGGCAGAAGGCCACAAGCTTTGTGGGAAAGACAGCAGAGTTGTAGACAACTCGTCAACAAGAGTCAAGTGGAAAGATTCCATGAGGCTACAGAGTAAGGGAACAAAGATTATGCAGTAGATGTCAGTTAGAGGAAGTGGCCAACTAACTTTAAAAGACAAGTAAGTATGTGTTGTTGTTTGTTTTGCCTCCCCCATTCAAAAAGTCTAGCCATATATCTAACCAGGTAAATTGGTAATCTCGTCAAAAGGCATGTTGATGTGGAATGGGTAAATTGTTAGATTTGAAAGGCCTTAAATCATTAAAATTTTCTCTCGCTGCAAGAGGTGTGAATTAATAGAGATCTAGTGATACATTATGAAGGAGGAGACAATTGCTCATATGTAACATGGCACCTTAGACTGCATTCTAGACCCTTGTAATAAATACATGCTCAGCACTATACCGTACTTTGCCTTGTATAATGTTCTCTGGGTGTATAATGCACACTCATGTTTTTGGACCAAACTTTCAGGAAAAAAATCTTTCAATTTAATTTTTAAATTCAATTTTTTATTCATTTATATTTAAATAACTTGTTTTTTGTATTATAAAAGAATGTTAGCATTTATTTGTTAACCTATTATGGTACAAGAAGTTTTATGTAAGGAATAATTACAAAACACCAGAACAGATACAAAGTATTTCAGGTACTACCCATGTATAAGCTCATCCTTATTTTTCCCTCAAAAATTTGGGCAAAAAAGTGTGCATTACACATGGTAAAATATGGTATGTTCTAGAATGGGTTTTCTGGACACATGCCTGCTATTTCAAGTCCCTGAATTCAGGGCCCTATAATGTCCCTGCATTTCAAATGCACCACCTTCCCTGGTTGATTCATTTGTATTTTAGTAATATTTTTGTCCGTTTATGATATAATAAACATTAACTGCAGAAAGTTGAAGAAAATTACAATCACTCGCATTCCTCCTCACAGAAATAAGATCTTGGCAAATACATATAAATCCTTTTCTGTACATGCAGACCTATATGCATAATACTTATTTATAAAACGGAGAATATACAGGAGAATGGTATTGTAATATGCATTTTTAATTGATATACCTTGAAAATTTTCCTCTGACAGTAACTATTTGTCTTCAGTATTTGTATATTTTTACATATTCATCAACAAATATTTATTGTCAGATGGTGAGAAGTACTAAAAAGTATAAATAGCCTTCGCCATTTGGGGCAAAATGGGTGAACATGGTCTAAAGACACAAACTTCCAGTTATAAAATAAATAATAAAAATTCTCTACCCCAACCAAAGTTTTACATTTTAACAGTTTTACAGAAGTCCTTCTAAAACCTACTCCATTGGAGCTGATTGACTTCTGCCACTGGAAAAATCCAACCAACTGGGAATCCCAGCCTGCCTTCCTGGTCTCCTTGGGAGAGGCTTCCCCCACTGCTAGAGATTTCAGCATCTCTGAGTGTGTGACTAGACCATTTCTGGTGTCCGGCGTTCTGATTTTCTGTACTATTTTAGCTCATAGCTATCTGGTTCTCTCCATTCAAAACAAGTGTTGAGAGATGGCACCTCCCTTTGTTCTGGTTATAGGTCTGTCGGGATTTTAGGAACCCTCTGGTGACTTGGGATTTTTAACAACCAGGTTACAGGGGCTGCAGTAAAAACACTGAAGGCAGTCACAACTGTACACAGCCACAGTACAGGGCTGACAAACCTGTGCTATGTCCTATGCTACACCACCGACATTACCATGCTTTGAATGATGAAGGAATATTCAAATTGTGTGGATGGCCTCTGTCTTTTTGCATATTTGTGAAAGTAATTAACTATAAGATGTTATCCCATTGTACCTTAAAACCCCAGCCTGCTTATGTAGGGGAGAGAAAATGTCTTTTTTCCACTTTCCTAATTAAATGGATAAACAAAATGTGACATATTCATACAGTGGAATACTATTTGGCCATAAAAAAGCAGTATCGTACTGATGTTTACCACAACATGGATGAACCTTGAAACCATGCTAAGTAAAAGAAACTAGTTACAAAAGAGTGCATAGCATAGGATCCCACTTATATAAAATAACCAGACCAGGAAAATCTATTGAGACAGAAAATTTATTAGTAGTCTCTTAAGCCTGGAGTGGATAGAGGAGTGAGGAAATGATAGCCAAGGAGGATGGGGTTTTTTGGAGCGACAACAGTGTTCTCCAGTGGACTGCAGTGGTAGTTGTGCACCTTGTTGAATAGGCTAAAAACTATTGAATTGTATACTTTAACTGGGTGAATTGCATGACGTATGGACTATCTCTCAATAAAGCTATTACCCCTAAAAAAGGGTACAGTGCTAGACATCCTTCTGGCCTCCAAAGGAGGAACCCCTATTGAATTGTACACGGACAGAAATGTACTAATATCCTTGCTGATCTTCCCCCGGTCCTTGCAATCCCCTTGCAGAGAACAGACCACTGTTGAACAACAAGAAGACAATCAAGCATTACCTGGGATTCTCTGCCTTTGGTTTATAAATTAGTTTGCTAAGTGGAAAGATTGGCCAGTTAGAGAACAATGAAGCTAATTGCAAAATTTGCATGCGTCCAGTATCTTATGCACTGGAGCTATAACTGAGTGAACCACATGTCTCTACCCCACTATGCAATCAAATTAATAATGTTGAATGGTAAAACCACAAAGTAAACTTCGTCAAACCCTTCGTCCTGCACCTCTTAAGGAATTATTGATTAAAAGAAGGAAGTTAAAGAGAAAAATTAAAATTTACCATACATTTCTTCAGCCTGGAAAAGTTCTGCGATTCTCAGTTAAAGAGATTGCTTCAAGACGAGTGAAGGCCTTCCTAATACCAACTATGAATTACAAAGGCATCCAAAAGAACAGATGCCTCTGTAATTGGATGGCAGGGGAATCTCAAAAACACTGGGGATTATTTGCTATTATTTTATCTGCCATAAAACCAATTAGACTATGCACAGAGAAAAATATTTAATAAGTATTTGCTGAACTGGAAAGGAAAGAGATTGTGAAACCAATTAAAAACAAGGAAGTATTTTTTGTTTATCAAAACTTATTGGTTTCTGTCAAATCTGGACTAAACATTATGCAAGTGCAATTGGGACTGCCATGTAATAATTTGAACTCTAAATACCATGCGCTGTCTCTTTTCATGGGCTTTTTCCTTTTAAAAGCCTGGTGCATTCCATGCAAGTAAAACTCCACCTTTTCCCCCTCAAAACTTGTGTATGAGTTTGTTTTAAGTACAGGCAAAATATCAACTTCTCATTGAATTCTAAAAAATAATAAAGATATGCTAATTAATTCTCATTGCATTTTAAAATATAATAAGGGTATGCTACCTAAATAATTATGTCATTTTTTAACATTTTTCTTTTTTACAGTCAAATTGATGTGAAAATGATTGGGAAGAATCAGCACAAGAGAAGATGAAACCACAAAGGGAAGAGGATTACAGAGAATAATTTCCATTTTAAATTCCCTGAGGGAGGGAAGGAGGGAGGTGGCAAGGGAAAGTGGTGGGGGTTAGGCAGAGACAAATGTATTTGAAAAAATAAATTAAAATAAAATTTTAAAAAAATGACACCTTAAAAAAAAGAAAAAGAAAAAGAACCTTTACGATTGAAAACACTGAGGGAAATAGAAGTTTGAATTTTGTCAAGAACTGCTTGCCTACACTCTTTTTCTTGATGTTGCTGATGTTGTTTCACACTTTTCTTTCTCTTTTTTCTTTCTAAATTGTCCTTTATGTGTTAATACAATGTAGCTCTGTTTGCACAACCATATTCAACTAGTTACCAATTTCTAATGATGTCTCCCCCATGGGGGCCTGCTTTTCCAGCCTCACTCTTACCATCCTGGTTCAAGTTCCCAGCACAGATTTCGTGTGTGTGTGTGTGTGTGTGTGTGTGTGTGTGTGTGTGTAGTTACATTTCCCCAACTACTTCTATAAAACCAGGACTTCCTTATTATTTTATTAACTGTAGACCCAAGTAGACTATGCACATAATAAATGTTTAATAAGTACTTGTTGAATTGGAGGTGGAAGAGAACTAAATTTGAAGGTAAAAATACTAAGAATGTATAAAATCCATTATCTGGCCACCATAAACACTGCTCAGGTCTGTATTTTCCAATTCTGTGTTTCTACTACTTAATGTCCAAGTATACATTTAGATATAGATATGATACATTAAATGTGTGGCATATCAGAAGCTTGGTTCATTAAAGAAGACTCAGAAATATTTGCAGTAGGCCAAATTGGTATTTAAGGGTCAGGCAATTAAAAATGTTGGCTGAAAAATGAATAACATGGAAATTTTAGTCTTCATTGATCCAAGGCACCTTTCCCCCAAGCAATTGAGAAATTATGTCATTAAAAATTAAGCATTCATGTTTTACTCAATTAATAACTAGAGTAAATATTAATCACACTAATGACAGAATATACACATCAAGAGCTAACTGAAACTGGCACAAGTGATTAGGTAGGCATTTGTTTGTTTAATTTTCTTAAGTGATGGTTATTCATGACCCCACCCCATGGGCTTTGGAGTCAAAATCCTTAGATTCACTTGCCTACTCCACCACTTAGTAGCTATGTGATCTTGAGCAAATATTGTTTTTTAACCCGGGGCAGGGCGGGGCAGGGGGGAAATCAGCTATTTCACCTGAGAGCCACTGAAAAATAAAATTACACATAATTGTTGTGAGGAATAAATAAACTATAAATATAAATTAAGTAGAGTATCTGGACTAAGAAGTTTTCAGTACATGGTAACAATCTTTATTAAAACCTGTCTTCATTTGTTTCAGTGTTTGTTTTGCAACTTTATTTCTTCCTTGGTTATCATTTAGCCTTTCCTGAAATTGCCGCTTTGAGAAATAAAATTCTAGGTAATACACTGGCCCCCTGGACAATTTTTTCTCCACAGTAGGAATTATTATTATACAGAGAATCAGACACATTAATAGAAAATCAACATACCATACATGGTACTGTGAGGCAAAAAAGCGGTATGTATGGATCATTCTTTTGAGCATCTTAGCAGTTAAGGGAAGTAGTTTGGATGAGAAAAAAACTTGAAAGGAAAATTATGTTAGGATAGAGATACTTTATTCACAAAGGGAAAAGGGCAAATGGAGAGGTTAAGAAGGAGAGTAGGGGAGATCATAAGAGTGGATAGAGAAATCAAAGTACAACAGAGAAAATGACTCATAGAGTAAGCTTCCAGAAAAAGTAGGAGTGAATGAAATCAAGAGTTCAGGTAAATAGATCAGTCCTAGAAAGAAGGTGTACATCTTCCTAGAAATGAGAGGAAGTAGCTAATGGAGATAGACATAGAGACAATATCAGTTGGAGAAGGAAGCTGAAGGATTTAGTTGACAAATAAAATATAGGACACCTAGTTAAATGTGCATTTCAGAAAAACAAAAAATATTTTTTTAGAATAAGGAGCTTCCAAATGTTGCATGGGAAATAGCCATACATAAAAAAAGTTACTGATACACTAAAATTCAGATTTAGCTTGGTTCTTGTATTTTGACTTGCTTAATCTGACAACTCTATGAGGGAAGTCACTTATAATCCCTTCATACCCAGAGCAGCAGGCCGTATGAAAGTCTACCCTGAATAAAGATGCGGGAAGAAATGAAGACATGAGTGTGCAAAGTTGTGTGAAAGCCATGGTGAGGAAAGGCATAGTGATCTACTCACGGTAGAATTTTTAACGTTAAGTGAGAGACGCTGAGTTTCTATGCCAAATGTTCATGTTCTTTGGTATTAAGGAATTAATTCAAATCTTGAGTTCTTTTCATTTCATCTTTCAATAGGTCAACATCTAAGAGCTCTGCTCTTCATTCTCATTCTCCACGCTTAAATTTCTTTCAATGTGTAGCCAGAATTTCCTTGGTGCCTAAGGAAACAAAATTATTTTGGTCTCAACCCAGATCCAAGCAGTTCTATTAACTATTTTCCATGGTATGTCAAGCCCTGATATGGCAAGTCCTGATTATTCTAAGAATCACTTCCTGTTGCTTCTAAATGCATTGTTTTGTTCTGCCTGGAAAAGTTACTTTCTTAACAGGTGGCCACTTAGTAATCTTTCTTGGCCTCCTGCTTGATTCTGGTCAACTAACAATTCCTCTGGCTATACTTAGGCATCTCTCTAATCATGAGTATTCCCTCTTGTACTTGTGTTCCCAATCACTGCATCGCACACTCTGAGAGCCCAAGGGCTTCCAAAATCATACCCCTCACATTCCAGCCCCTAGGACCACCGCCTGGATGCTGGCACACAGAATTAATTTCCTCAATGTTTGCTCACTGATGAACCAGTCATTATAGCCCACGATGCCAAATGACCATTCAGTAACAGCTTGGTCACATATTAAAGTTGGATTTAATCTCAAAGGAGAAACATTTAATAGATGAATTTCAGAAACTGTAGGTGCAGAATGAGGAGATATTCTGAAACTCTCAAATCACATCATGGGTTATCTCCTCACTGGGATTACTGCCGTGCAACACCCTAGTTATCGTGAAATAGTTGGTAAAGTAGCCCTTAAGAGGTTAAATTCTGAGATTTTTTAATTTGGTCTAAGAGCACCTGATTCAAGCTACTTAGGGGTTCACTTTTATCTTGATACCTTCTGAGAGCTTTCTATTAATGCTTATGGCAGTCAAGCCCATAACATATCATTGAACTATTCATGATGCATTAATCTTCTTTTTAGGTTAGTAGAAAGTGATGACTCATCAGAAAAAAATAGGCTTTTATTGGATCAAGCTTTTTTTGAAAATCATAAGTTTTCAGGTCACTTGAATACTGTCCTCTGCATCATTTTTCAACTGAAGGCCTAACTTGGAGACATGCATTCAAAGCACACATTTTTAGAATGCATTTTAAAACTCCAACCAAATGTCAAAACTCTCCTTAAGCTTTCTGAGAAGAAATAAAATAATTATCTGTAATTGTATAAACTATATGCCAGTTTTAAAAATGTAAAACATTAGCTGTAACTTTTAAAATCAGAGCCTACGGAAATTTAGGTAAAATATAGAAATTATGTGACACCAGGTTCTCAAATTCTGCATCTGCACCCGTGAGCAGTGGTATTTCTCCAGGTGCACTGAGGCACCCTGTCACTTAAATGACATCTTCTCAACCTGAGGGAAACAATTATGTGGGAGAAATAAAATATTTTAATCCAAGTTATTTGTTTCTCATGTGCCCATGTATGTGTATATGAGTGTAAGGTGGCAGAGGAGAAAGGGAGAGAATAAGAGAGAGAGGAAAGAGCTTTCTTTTCATTTAAGAAAGCTATTTTAAAACAAAATACCACCACAAAATATAAACAAGTGAGATAAAAGCAAAACATCTTTGACTGAATGGTAGAGGTAAAAGAGCCAAAAACCATCCCCAGACTTTGTCTTAATAATGCTCAACGCGTACACCCAGAAAAGCCCACACAATCTTTATTATTATTATATATTATTACTATTCTAACTACGGGAATAAACAAACCCTAAAACTTTCTTCAGCTTTATCAAGGAACTATTTTATTAAATGCAAATATACTATAATAAAAGCTACGTGAGAGTCCATTGAGTTGATACCAACTTAATAACATGGGTTTTAAGCCTCAAGATTAGGGCTAATATAAAGCTCTGGAGATGACCTATGAGAATGAAAGCAAATTGTCATTATAGTGAAGGGAAAATCGAACTGATCAGATGTGATGGGTAAGTGACACACAGTAGGTAAGCGCTAAATGTGGCACAGCAAAGGCTTTGTCGAGGGAAGACCACAGGAGAGCATCATGAGAAAAAGCAGGTTGCTCCTAATATTTGTGGGGCCCTGGGGAAGACTACAAATAAAGGTCCACATACCACATATCTGAATATTTAAGAGTTTGTAATCAACATCTTAAGTTAAAATTATACAAATAGCTGTTTTCCCTGGAGGTGAGAATTTTCTCAACAATTGTTGAAAACGGCAGTCATTTTTAATAATGCCCACATCAGTGGTGGTCAGTAACTCCAACCTTCTGGCTGCAGCCTCCCCCGCCATCGTTCCCATAGATCTGCCTGCATTTGTGAAGGCCTAACTCTTCTATTAAACCCCTTCATCATTCCCATATTGCTTAGTGGGGCTCTGTTTTCCTGATTGAAGCCAGATTAATATGACATTGGTATGGAAAATGTTTTAGGATAATAGAATCTTAATAAAAACCTAGAATTACTTCACTCCTTGATTAAATGTAAAGACAGTAACAATGCTACAATAATTACATATGTTTGGAACACTGAAAGGACTCATGAGAGTCCTCAGGGTACACTCACCTAAAGTATTTATAAAGGCAAAGCGTACAATACAGCAGAAGAAAGCAAACACAGAAAGCATCGGGGGCCCAGGAGACTTCCAGGCTCCGTTCGCCAGACTCCTTTCTCACCTGCACAGAGCAAGCCTCGTTTCTGTATTACAAACCACCCTAATGGTCTGGAGTGTGTGAGGATTCTTAATTTCAGGGGAGCTCAGGTAAAAGTTTCCAGAGGGAAGCTGTGCCCTAGTCATCACACAGCCAGAGTCAGGCTACGTAACTGGTTAAACAAGGTGTAAGTCATCAATCTGCATATTCCTAAGAATAGTTAAAAAGCTGACCCTGACCTTCACCAAGGAAATTTTGAAATTTTAGTGGCACATTAAAAATCACAAGCGAGGCCATCTCATCCTCATCTCGCCTGAGTGTCAATGCCGAATTTCCGGATTTTCCAGAGATAATCAGAGACCTGCCCCAGTCCAAATGGAAGATAACTATGTTACAAAGGCCCCAGTGGCACCAGAAAGGAACATACTGGGAGTGCATGACATGGACTAGCAAAACCAAAGTATATACCAAATTCCTGAAGAACTGCAGAGATTGAGTAATGCCATTATCAAGGCCTTAAAAAATAAGGGGGAAATTATTCCTAACAAATACCAAATCAACTCATCTATTTGGACTATGCAGAGTCCAGATGCATCTTGGAGAATTATCCTGGATTATCATAAATGAATCAAGTGGTGACTTCAATAGCAGCTGTTGTTCCAGCAAATAACACAACCCCAGGTATCTGGTGTGCAGCTACTAATGAGGTAATTTTCTTTTCTCTCTCTCCCTCTACTCCCTTAACAAACAAAGGGCTAGCAATACACTTCCCCTGCCTTCTTTCAAGAATATATAATCTTCCCAGCCTACTGTTTTAATCTACGCTATAAGGAACTTGAAACTGACCATTCCACAGATCGCAACAACGGCGCAATGAATGCTAATTGACCTGCAGGGTAGATAGTAAGGAAAACCCTTGATCAGTACAATTCAAAGTGCTGTCTGCGTACCAGTGAAGATTTGAAAATTGTTTATTGCCAGTTTGCAATGTGCTAGCCTAAGAATGTAAAAATTTTATAGTAATTTGCAGCATTTTATCTATTGTAGCTAATATTTAAACATTTAAACTTGTATCTTCTATGTCTTTACAATTTTATTTTTTACCTATCTACTTTTACTGTACTTACAAAAGTAACAGTCAGAAATGGATTGGAAATTTAAAAAGAAAAAAAAATACATAGCACGGGTAGTTTGAGAAATACTGCCCCAAAGCAAAACAAAACACCAGAAGCCTGTTTTTGCATGGCATATAAGAATGATTTTTTACACTTTTAAATAATTGTAAAAACACAAAAAATACCAAAAAAAAATGTAATAGTGTTATATATTCTGAAAAGCCTAAAATATTTTACTACCAGGCCCTTTACAAAAAAAAAAAAAAAAATGTTTCCAACCCCTACCTAGACACCCTGGTGAGATATATACAGAACTTACTTATTAAAAAATAAATCCTCAATAATTCAGGCTTTTATAACTTCAGTAAAGTTTCTGGAGCTCCATTGTAGGTCAATATGTCAGCTCTGAGACAAAGGACAATCTGATACATCCAGCACCTACAATCACCAAGAAAGCAGCACAATGCTTATTGGGCTTCTTTGAGTTTTAAAGGCAATGTGTGCCAGATTTGGTCTTAAAAGATGTTTGGACACATTTCCCAACTAACCTGTAGGATCTTGTTTTCAGTCAAGTCCAAAGAGCAGGCCCTGTCAGGCGCCCCGTAACTATACAAGCCTCTCTGCTACTTCTGCCATATGATGCAACAGCTCCAATGGCCCATGAGGTATCTCCAAGGGGTACAGAGCCTGTGGCAACAACCTGGCAATGAATCATCCTGCAGACCCTTGGCTTCTAGATGCAATCGTGCCTTTTCTGCAGAAACACACCCTGGGCCCTGAATAACTGACCATGAGCCGCAGAGTTACTGTGCAACCTGACTGCTTATCATAAGCTAAATGCTGTCTGAACCACCAAGCCATAAAGATTGGTGTGGGGGGGGCAGTCCGTCATCAAGTGCAAGCGGCACAGGAGACATTGGGCTCTGGAAGGTCCTGGAGGCACACGTGAGCTGCCTGAGCAAGTGGCTTAGATTCTCAGGTGCCTACTCCTGGGCATTGCCTCATCTCCCTCACTCCACATGTAGCTTCATGGAGATCCCCTATGACCAGTTTACTGAGAAAATAGTTGGGCACAGTTTACAAATGATTCCAGAAGGTCATCTAAAACCACCCAGAAATGGGTGGCGGTAGTTATCCCGAAGGGGAGTCGTTTAAGGAATATCCTCCCTGTAGGTAGAATTTGGGGCAGTTATTCAGTTTACCTAAAAGACGAGATTGTCTGAAAGATGAAAGTATAAGTCTATAGTTATTTGTGTGCTGTTGCTAACAATTTAGCTTAAATACCAGGGATTTTAACAGAATATATATTTAACAGAATAGGTATAAGAAGATCTATATATAGGTATTTATGCAAATATATATAAGTATTTGCATAAATTAACCTTCCCCTCCAACCTCCACTATGAAATACAAAATATGCTTATATTGGTTGACTCTGTATTTCGATATTGGAGTCATGGAATATCAGAAGGGATAAAGTGACCCATGAGCCTCTGTGCTTTCCCTTTTAGATAAATGTGTCTGAACTTGAATCAAGGTTAGTCACATTGTATTAGTTGGAAGCAAGACATATATTTGTCTTTATTCAGGAATTAAATATAGGGAGAAGTGCAGAGCTGATAAAGGGGTGAATTTGGCTGAACTGTCTGTTGCCAACTCAGCATCACATCTATTCCCCTCCTTACAGTGCAGAGGAGTAGCCAGAAGCTACATTTTTTCACGATTGCCTACTCCGCATGGTTCCAGGTTAGAGTTTGCCAAGGAGAGAAACTCTTGGGATATTTTGCAGGCAGAAGGGAGAAGAAATCATAAGTCTTGGGTGATCGCGGTAACCAGATCCATGGATAGATGGAGGGCATTCAGTGACTTCTCCAACATTCCAGATGCACCCACATTTTTGTGCAGCCTGACAGCTGGTAGGAACTTTTCCAGAGATACTGAAATTGAAGCGGTTTTTCTGGCAGCCTTTTAAGAATCACACGCTTTAGTGCTTTAGGCTGAGGTCATTAAATTACTATTTCCCTGACCTTGCAGCTTCACACTTCCCAACATTCACTTTCTCAGCTCTTTCCACAACCATGTGAACCCTAATTCCATTAATTGACATTTTTCCCATAATGCTTAAAGTGGCTCTGTTTTTCTAACTGAACCCAGATTGACACAAATTATTTGCCTTTTTCTGTATCTGTGTGCTTTTGCCACTCAGATGCTCTCTGATTTCCAAAGCGCAGTCCATCTGTGACACTGGCAGCAATGCGACTCAGAGACTTTTATGGCATTTGGATCTGGTTACCTTTTGTTGTGAAAATATAGGGCAAGACGTGGAGAAGCACTTTCTGTGAGTCCTGAATGGTGCTGTTCCTGAGGCTGGATGCTTATGGTATAAGACTTCACTGTACCAGGGCTGAGTCCTGGATCTCGAGGGACAGAAATAACCATGTGTTCTTAAATAAAGGGGGAGAAAGAGAAAGAGAGTGATACACAGCACCCTCTAAGATGCAGGGTCTAGAATGGGGGTCTGCCTTGCCCCAAACTAAAGACAATTCTAAGATCAAGAGTTATGTCCCCAGAAATCATATGAAGAGAACTTAAATATTAAAGATGCTATATCTTCTGGTCTATATGTTATCATCATTTAAAAGTTGTCACAGTTAGAAACTGGAATGTATTGTTTACATAGTTATGTAAAGTCATTGAAATACATGGAGTGATTCATGCATGTTGTTGCACAAATAAAAGCAACAGACATGAAATTTGTTACAAGAGCACCAAGTTGCACTCTCCCTCCTTTATTACTCATGCCAAAAGTCCAGAGGAGCATGCTATTATACTCTCAGGATGAATCACTGGATGTAAAAACATGTCCGCAAATCGTTTTAAGCCTTTTAGAATGATACATCAGAAATGCTTACAATAAATACGCTCAGAGTAGCCAACTGAGAAACCAACTAAGTGACACGTGCCCTGCAGAGCATCCGTGGGACACTTCCTACTGAATCAGTGTTATCTAAGCCCATACAAAAGGCATCAATTTCTGTCCCAGCAGTAAAGAAGATTTCAGATTCATTTTAATCCTAAAATTAAAAGGATAGAAAAGAAACTAACGGGTATTCAAGTTCATCAAGATTAGATTTGAACTGCTCCAAGGAGAACAGAATCCAATTCCTTCGGACTCTCTAGGGAAAGGACATTCAATGTCCTCGTCTACCATTCTCACTGTTGGGTACCATTTGAATTCTTAGATGTGACTCTAACCTAAATCATTCTGTTGCTATTTCCTGCCCTTTATTCCACAGTATATAAGGACAGTTTATATCCTCTTTGTCTATGAATGTTTTCAGATTGATTTAGTTATATGTATATAAAATACATATGTGACACTAAAGCCTAGGTTCATCTCTTCAACAATCAATGTATGAGCACCTCTTATGTTTCTGTTGCTGTGCAAGATACTGGAAAAACAGAAAGAAACAAAAGTAGTGCATAATCTAAATTGTAAATCTAAATACCACCTTTAACCTTTGTAATTCTTTACTGTTTATAAACTGCTTTAATACTCTTAATGACATTTGAACTTCAGAAAAATCTTCTAATATTTTCCACGATTACTCTATCACCAATATTACCCAAGACATAATAAAGAGGTGAGGGGTCTTGGATCCTCTCCTATATCTTTCAATTCTTTGTCCAAGGCTCTTTTTTCCATGTTGGTTTTATGAACATTTTTATCAGTGAAACCTTTTCTTCAAATGAAAACTGAAGCAACAGCGCAGCATATCTGAGATACAAGTCTGGGGCCATTGCTGCATTTAGTCAAACCAGGTATCAATCTTGCTGTCCAACACATCCTGCACATTCATTATTAGAAAGACATATGTACCCAAATTTTAGCAACTATTATAAGTTTTATGAACATTTCATAGGAAAATAAAAGAGAGGATGCAGATCTCTCCTATGACATACTAAAAATTGCATGAGACCAGTTCCCAAGGTTTATGTTTATTTTTATGCCTGTTAGCCAATTAGCGGTCCCTTCTCTCACCTGTCTGCCATCCCTCTTGCTTTCCTTTAGCTCCCTCGCCTCGGATGCAGCCGTAGGCACATGGCCAGCTCTCGAACTCACACTGCCCACCAGTGAGCCTCACCACTCCATGCAACTCCCCCTGCAGGGGCAGTCTGCTGTCTGTTTTGACCCAGAGGCTTTATGGAGGGATTATCTGGATATGAGTAACAAAGAAAGAGTCTCCAACGTCTGTAAGCAAAAATCAGAGTCATGGCTGAGTAAGGGAGTGGAAAACCAGGTCACAAGTTTTCTTTGCCATTTTTCCAAGCCCTGATTCAGTAGCTGTTCCTTTACAATCACCCTCTGCAGAAAAGTTTTCTCTGCTTCTTTCAGCAGGATTAAAATTCCACATGGTTAGCCAGATAGCAACTTGAATTCTAAGCACCCCTTAGAGACTGATAGCAATCCCTATGTCCTGTGAGAGGAAATCTGGCTGGCCCAGCATATGCCAGCCAGGTCTGATGTTCTGTAAACCATGGCCAAAGTGGTAAACCATGGCCAAACAATTCCCTACCTAGCAGAAGTGGTACAGATACTCTATCAGGAAGGGGTCTTGGATACAACTGGTAAATTAGCTAAACATACACATAAGTCATCATTTGAAACCTACATTTCTGAATCTGAGAGATCAACCTTTACCTATTTAGACAATCAGTTATCAATTCAGTCAATAAATATAAATTTCTGCTTTGGAGAAGGCTCTGTGGAGAAGAAACAAAGACCAAACAAGTAACCGGTACAAAGTAATCTGTCTAGTAGAGAATAAAGCATATACACAATTAAGATAGAACACAGCATTTATCTCATGAGAATCTATTGGTGTGTTCATGCGACCCCATAAAGTTCTTTATGATGATTTTTAAATATTGTATTTGCATTTCTGTTGAGATTCTAAAAATATAATCATATTTTGGATTATCTAGATAAATACTTAGTGACCGTGTTCTACTATGGACTTTCATTGCTTAAGTCTGATTAGTCTTTATGCATGAGATATGAACTGACAACCTAAAGGAACCACTTCTACTTTGAACTGTTTAATAAAGTATTTCATACATTAGAATTCACAGATATATTTGGGGGGCTTTGAGGTTTCTCAATTTTAAGAAGCACTGATATAAGGAGAAAGTTGATAAGGTGTTGTCATTTATTGAACCCCCTCCTATGAACTCCATATTTTTAAAATTATATAAAATTCCACTTAACCTTAAAACAATCAACCTGAAGTTGGTGTTATTACCCTCATTATGTAGACAAGGAAACTAAAGCCTATAAAAGCTAAGCAATTAATCCAAAGGCAACAAAGGTGGTCAAGTTGGGGCCATAATGATAATCCAAGTATATCTCATACTATGTCAAGTATGCCCTTCCTTCTACACCATGTTGACTAAGAAGAAGAAACATTAAAGTGGTAAACACCATACTTTCATTTCTGGCATTTAGGTACCAATAGTTGGGAAGTCATTCTGGCAAAATTGGAAAAGCCAAAAGGAATGAGGTACATACAGGGAACAAAGATCACTTGAATCCAATAAATGCTGCCAGATTTAGCAAATAAAAATATAGAACACCAGGTTAAAATTAAATTTCAGATAAACAATGACTCATTTTTATAATGACTATTGCCCATGTAGTATTAAGGATAACTTAATACTAAAAAATTACTCACTTATCTGAAAGTCAAAGTAACTGGGTAGCCTAGCTACTATCTGGCAAGGAGGTAGTCAGGTATAAGTGGGAGGAGTAGGGGGTGGTGGAGATAAATAGAGCTGAAGACTGTCAACTAAGATTAAACTTTATTCTTGAGGCAAAGGGGAATCATTCGGGGTTTCTGAGAAAAACAGTGACATGATCAGATTTGTGTTTCTGGAAGATTAATCTGGCTGAGAAAGGTAAAAACAAGTTAGAGACATGAAGTGTTGGAGGTAGCAGTTCAGAGGCGAGGATGAGGGCCTGAAATAAGCTAGTGGCACGAGGATAGAGGCACTGCAGCAGCTTTGAGTGACATAACAGAAATAGCATCATCAAATTAGGTAATCTCAAATTGGCTGGTGAAATTTGCCCATCCAGATTTGTAGAACTAGCAAACACCTTTGAAAAAATAATTTCCACTGTCAATCCTTCTATTTTAAAACAAATACTTAAAATGCCTCTTGAATTATTTCCCCCACATTTGAGTGGCATTTTTCCCAAAAGCTACGTAAACATCTCAGACTCAATCTTAAATTCCTGCAATAAGTACACGAAGTAGTTTTTCACCATGACAGTGAACCCAACGCAGACACTCAAGAAACATATGATGGATGAAGGACAGCTCTGAGCTGCCAGTGGGAATGAAACACAGAAGGCAGTTGAAGACTGCAGCACACCAGAGAGAGAAACCTTACCTTTGGTTGTTTTTTAACCAAGCGTGGAGTTTAGCTTTTGCCCCAGGACAGCAATGTTTTCCACATGGGCGCGGTGGTTTAGGGTCACAACTTAGGTGCCCTCCAGAGGTTACCTAACTCATCCATCATGCAGTGTCCAGTGGTCACATGGGTATCATCTAGATACCACACATGCTGAAAAAGAGAACAGAATGTGCTGGCAATTTTAGAATTTTATAAGAATCCATTCTTTAAATGTATTCAGCTAATGTTTATTGCATGTTTACTATGCTCTGAAGCAAAGAGTCAGCCAACTAAAACCACAGGCCATACCTGGCTTACTGCCTGCTTTTATAAATAAAGTTTTATTGGAACACAGCCACATCTATTTAGCTGCTTTTAAGCTTCCATGGCAATAGAGATCCCATGTCCTGCAGAGACGGGGAACTTTCCTAGAGAGATACATAGTAAATATTTGAGTCTTGGTCACAACCACTCTGTTCTTCACTATAGAGCAGAAACAGCCTTAGAGAGCATGGAAATGAATGGTAATGGTTCTATTCCAAAGCAATGTTATTTATAAAAGCAGGAGGTTAACCAGCCACCATAATTTGTCACTCTTGGGTCTACACCTTAAAATGTCTCTGAGTTTTACCTCTAGAAAAAGCAATAATAGTTTCTCCCAAACCAACCAATACTGGCTCAGTGTTTATATTTCTCTCCACCAGTGTAGACACAGAGGTTGACAAACATATTATCTGTGTGCTTTTGGTTTTTTGACTGGGTGACATTTATCTTGGATAACACAATTTCAACAGATAACAATTAAATCTCAGGTTCATTTTATTCTGTTTTGTTCTCATCAAACATTTATTTTATTAGTATGTTTGCTGCAAAGAGAAAAATTTTATACACTTCTCACATTCATTTGACTACAGACATTTTTACTGTATTTTGTTTTGTTTTTATTTCAAGATATACTTGGGTAAAACGGGATCTTTAACAAAGTTTGCATGCCGACTCTCCTGCATGATGACCAATTCCCAGTAGTTGAAAAGGAAAATATACCAGCATTTAGAAAGCACATTCTGAAATTACCCATTGCTACAACTGGGCAATATCCATTATACATGAAACAATAATTTAACAGTAAGAATCCAATCAGATACAGAAACCACATCAGTCATTATTTTTTTCAGGAAAATTTTAATATCAAGAATTATTAACTACAAGCAATGGACATTTTACTAGCAAAAGCTAATAAAGAACATTAAAGAATTCAGGAAAAGCAGCCACTACCAATAGGGCTAAAAAAGAGCACCCAGGGAAGAAACAAACCCCTCAGAAGGATGAACCAGGGCCGAAATTCAGACTCGAGTGGAGATGGCCCATCCGCTGGCCGAGTTTGCTGAGCCCCAGCAGGCTGAGGCTGGCAAGCAAACGACCAACCACTCCTGTGAGAGTTGCATGAAAGCCACCCACTGGGGTACAAACAGGACTTGCTAAGAATTCCCTTGGGTACCTCACACTGGGATCCTGGGGAAACTACCTAGGAAGACACACTGGTACAGAAACTAGAAGTATCCCTCTGGCACCCTCTAGTGACAAGGCCTAGCATTTGTAATTGGCCTGAATAGTAACTGTTTTGCTAGTCTAGCCTTCAAACGCATCATTTAGTTAATACACTAACTACAAGAACCCATTTACATGTCTTATGTCACCAATGTGCCAGGGAACTACCCTAAGCCCTGAATGTATACTCACCGCTGGATTTAGAGTAGATCTCTGTCATGGACTGTTTGTTTGTGTCTCTCCAAAATTATCTCTCCCATAAACATAAAATCATGCCATAAAGTATTTCCCCTTAAAGTATAGAAAAGTGCCCACCTTTGGTCAAGAAATCATCCCATTTGTCTGCTTCCTTTGACAGCAAAACAAAAACTTCCCTCTACTCTAAGTCTCTTCCTCATCTATCATTCTCTCTTTGATCCACTCCAATGACACTTTTGTCTTCATCGTTCTGCCAAAACAACTCTCACAAAGCATATTTCTTCCATTCTGACAACCTCAATTGCCTGTTCTTAGTTTTTATCTTACTGCATTTCTCAGCAGCATTTGGCATTCATTGATGGTTATTCCTTCTATTCAGAAATGCTTCTTCGCTGTCTTCTGAGGCCCTACTCTCCTCGTTTTCTTTTTTTTTCCCCTGCCTCTTCATCATTGTTCCATCCAAAGAATCTCTGTATGAAGGGGTTTTTCTTGTTCATCTGTATTCCCAGCACCTAAAACAAAACCTGGCCCATAATACCACAGGCCCCAGACTGGAGATAACAGTTTCAGATGGAAAATTTAGTGAAAACAACGAAAGTAGTACCTTTAAACCAGACCTGAAAAAATGGGTAGGATTTCATGAAATATTTTATTTTGAAGGGTTGTGGAAATTAAGTCAGAGGAAAAGGAACTAGCAAAGACGTAAATTAATAAAAGTAGCCCTCTTGGAGGAAAATGGTCTCTTCACTGACTTGGTGATCGGATGAGGTGCCGCTGGTATCCTCTACATCCTAAAGCCGTGGGCCAGACTCAGAGCCTGTATTTCTAGTCCAAGGATTGATCCTATTTGCTGTGTCCACACATGGCATAGATGGCTAGAATTTGATATGTTCGTTCATTTTCTGCTAGGGGTATGTATTCTAGAGGAGAAAAGGATTCAAGATGAAAATCAAAATAAATGTGTTCAGGAAGATTTTTACCAGTCCTGGTTTCTTTTTCCTATTGGACATAATAATAATAATAATTACAATAATAATAATAATAGATAAGGTAAAGTTAAAGGAGTTCATCATCCCCAAGCCCTTATTGTATGAAATGTTAAAGGGATTTATCTAAGAAAAAGAAGATCAAAACTGTGAAAGTAAAATGACAACAAACTCAAAATTATCAACACCTGAACCTAAAAAAAAAACAAAACAAAACAAAACAAAAAAAACCCTAAGCAAGCAGCTAGAACAGGAACAGAATCATAGAGGTGGAGAGAACATGGAGCGTTATCAGAGGGGAGGGAGAAGGGAGAGAATGGGGGGAAAGGCACAAGAAATAAGAAGCATAAATGGTAGGTACAAAATAGACAGGGGGAGGTTAAGAACAGTACAAGAAATGGAGAAGCCAAAGAACTTGTATGTACGACCCATGGGTGTGAAGTGAGTGGGGGCGGGGGATGCTGATGGGAGGGGCAATGCAGGGCAGAGGGGACTAAATGGGAGGAAAAAATGGTACAACTGTAATAGTATAATCAATAAAGTATACTTTAAAAAAGAAAGGAAAATAATAATAATAATAATAATAATGATAATGATAATAATGGTAGGAGTGGTAGCTTTGATATCCTAATCTTTGAATCCCAGTGGCCTCCCCCCTCTCTAACGCTGCCACATCTGATTGGGTACCGAGACCCACATGCATTCTGTCTATTGTGGTGGCTCCAGCACTTCCAGTCTCCTTTGTCAAGTTAGAGCTCCTTGATTCTTTACTTAAAGGCCCCCATAGAGCTAACTAATTTACTTCTCCTGGATTGCCCCTGTACTTTATTGCATAAGTAACTTTAGCTGAGTACTTACGTCCTTTCTTCTGCAATGTTTCTGCCCCTATCTCCACCTGTCAAAATTCTCTCATTTCTTGGGAACCAATCTCCCAATACTGTCTTTCCCATGAAGACTTTACTGCATATTAATTAAATATACTCATCCCAACAACATTTCATATTTTCCTAATGTCAATTACCATGCCCCACAAGCACTATATTTCTTTATCTGCTATCTTGAGAAAACACCAGCTGACAAGCAATCTATAAACTAGGACTCTATTTAAGGAGTTAGTGAAGTATATGGGGAATGATGTATTAAATCTGATGGTGGGGTATGAGGTCCAGCTGCTGTGCTTGCTAGAGGTTCTCTTCAGGCCTTAATTTCTGATTCAGTGAAATAAGATAATATTAACAGCCTTGAACACAAATTGAGTAACAGAGTGTTGAGCTCATAGCAGGTGCCAAATAAATACAGTAAGTTCTTTCTTTATATCTTTAGAGCTTCCTGGCTCTTAACACAAAGAATGTTCAAAGTGAATTTTAGATTTATTTACGGGGATGTAGGTCATCATAAAGGTTGTCACACTGAAGGACAGTGTCAACTGAACAATCTTATTTGAATCTCTAGTACAGCAGAAGATTTAAAGCACTAAATTTCCCAATCTGTTTCTCCAACATGGGAAACAAAATATAAATGAATCTAGTATAAATCTATTGCTTCCAACTGTGCATGCATGTGTGTGTATCCATGTATGTGGAGAGAGATGAAAGAGGGAGAAAAATAAGATAGAAAATGAGCAAGAACAGTACATGGGTGAAAGGATTCCTTTTTTAGTCTTTGAATTCCAAAATCAGACCATTATTTGGGGTTTGTATTTATTTTTCTTAGCTCATCTGGTACTTTTTCCTAGTCTGTTCAGTTCAGTTCAAGTTTTAGATGCAAACATATTTGTTCTTTTATTTGCTCTATACTAACCTTTCTAGCTTTCTTTTAGTGCTACTTTTCCCCTTACTTTGCATTACCTCCAAATCCAGTGCAATTACTACTATCAAATAGAAATTTTATTTGTGCTTTAATTTAAAAATCACAAGTTGCCTAAACCATACACATTGACTTAATTGAACAAAAAAGGAAATCCTAAAAATTGTGCATAAATTGAATTTGTTTAATTGAATGAATAAATATTTTAAAATTAAATATTCTTTAATATAATACTTGCAGAATAAATACATATTTATAAGTAATTATTTGGGCAAAGTGACTAATTTCACATTGATATATCTCTTTTTTAAATGGGGGTTTTCATATATATCAGATTTGTTTCATGAGGGATAAATCTGTAATCTCATTCCTATCTACTTGATATTTATTTCTGTGATGACAAAATATATATTGGCTTCTGAGAAAATAAAAACCATGTTTAATGAAATCAATAAAGGGTGTAAGTCATGAGCTGTATTAATTTAGCCTACAGCTTAGAAAGGGAAGCCAAATCAAGTGCTGCATTTCATATCCATTTGGGAAGGCCTTCTCTGAACACAGAAAAGAAATATAACTCTATTAAAACCTCAGACACAGGCTGCTAACCAGTTGGATATAATTCTATACAATTTTTTACCCTTGAATATAGAGAGACTTTTGACTATCGTTTCTTCAATAAGATTCATATAAATGAAGGATGACCCGTTGCATTGTGATATACAAATGTATAGCTCAAACTGCTACTTTAACAGTTCACTATGATGATGAAAAACTCACAATGACATTTCCCTTGACATAAATGCACATCTATAAAAGAGAGATTACATCTTCCGGATCACAGAATATTTGAGCGAACGGGATCATAGAGAAGACTTAGTATACCTTTTTGCTTTTATATTTCAGGATGTCAAAACCCAAAGAGGTAATGACATACCCATGATCATCCATTCCTGGTATCTATACCACAGCAACTTTAGGACAATGTTTCTCCCTTCATCCTAGAGCTCAAAACCTAAAAGGAGAATTCTAGTGCATTCAAAATTCAAATTTTTTTTAAAAAAATCCTTTATTAAAAAGAAAAGTAGAATACTTGCCATCTTATCTTTTTTCTTTCTTTTAATTAATTAATTTATTTTTCCAAATACATTTGTCTCCACCTTCCCCCCACCACTTTCCTCTGCCCCCCCTCCCTCCTCTCCCTCCCTCAATCATTCCCCACTTTGGTTTTGTCCATGGGTCCTTGCTATATGTTCCTTGACTTGACCCTTCCCTTCCTTTTCCCCCGCCCACCCCTCCCTCCTTCCCTCTTGTCTTTGTTGGTTTCTTTTTCTTTCAGTGTTGCTGGTCTTATTTTCCTTGCATCTTTGTTTTGTTGGTTAGGTTCCGCTTATAGGTGAGAGCTTATGGTATTTGTCTTTCGCCCCCTGGCTTATTTCACTTAGCTTAATGCTCTCCAGTTCCATCCATGCTGTTGCGAAATGTAGTAGTTCTTTTTTTCTTTCTGTTGCGTAGTATTCCATTGTGTAAATGTACCATAATTTTTTGATCCAATCATCTACTGATGGGCATTTAGGCTGCTTCAAACACTTGGCTATTGTAAATTGTGCTGCTATGAACATTGGGGTGCATAGGTTCTTTTGAACTGGCGTTTTGGGATTCTTAGGGTATTGTCCCAGTAGGAGAATCACTGGATCAAAAGGCAGTTCCATTTTCAGCTTTTTGAGGAAATTCCACACTGCTTTCCACAGTGGCTGCACCAGTCTGCATTCCCACCAACAGTGGACTAGGGTTCCCTTTTCTCCACAGCCTTGCCAGCATCCGTTGTTTTTTGATCTGTTTATGATGGCCATTCTGACCGGTGTGGTGTGGTATCTCATTGTGGTTTTGATCTGCATTTCTCTGATGGCTAGTGATGCCGAGCATCCTTTCAAATGTCTCTGGCTCCTCTGTATCTCTTCCTTGGAAAAGCGTCTGCCCAGGTCCTTTGCCCATTTTTTGATTGGATCATTTGTCTTCTTGGAGTGGAGTTGTGTGAGTTCTTTATATATTTTGGAGATCAAACCTCTATCTGATGTATCATTAGCAAATATATTTTCCCATAGGGTTGGCTCCCTTTTCATTTTGCTGATGTTTTCTTTCGCCATGCAGAAGCTTCTTATTTTGATGAGGTCCCACTTGTTTATTCTTTCCTTTTTATGTCCCTTGCTTTAGGAGACATATCAGTAAAAAAAATTGCTGTGTGGGATATCTGAGAGTTTCCTGCCAAAGTTCTCCTCTAGGACTTTTATGGTGTTGTGACTTATATTTAAGTCTTTTGTCAATCTTGAGTTTATTTTTATGTATGGTGTCAGCTGATGATCCAGTTTCAATTTTTTGCATGTAGCCATCCAGCTCTCCCAACAGCATTTGTTGAAGAGGCTATTATTACTCCACTTAATGCTTCTGTCAAAATTCAAATTTTACAGCTTACCCTAAGAGTATTCCTTACTTGTTGAGGCCTTAAAGCTGCTCTAAAAATTCCAGCACTTTGTTCTTCTGTTTAAAGACCCACTTGTATCTGGATGATTAGGGCAGTTACCACTTGCCCGCCTGCTTTCTTGTCTTCCAAAGGGTTCCTATTCTATTCTCTGTTCTTTTCCACTCATGGTTTTTTTTTAAAATTCACTTTGTTATTATGGTATTGACATTTGGGTGGAAAGAGTGTTCAACCCAATAGTTCAATAGTGCCCTGGGATACTCTGACAAACCAGAAAACCCTGGCAGGTCAGCACACTCTAAAGGACATCAGCCCTAGGAGGTAGTCTGGTCTGTCAGAAGGATGAGGACCTTTGGAATTAAAGGAAGTGGGATACAACCTTAGCTTTGCCAGTACTAACTAGGTCAGATGAGGTAGGTTAAAATTTTCTCTGAATATACATTTGGTAGGTTTTTGAGAAAACTGAATGAAACAATATCCGTAAATTACCTGGACCTTTTGGACTTGAGTTGTGACTCACAAGTGTTAATTCTATTTTTATTTCCTTGAAAGCAGATCTAGAGCTATGTTACTCAAGTTGAAGTCCACGGGCCAGCAGCAGCTGCCCTACCCAGGAACGTATTCAAAATACAGAACTTCAGGGCCTGCCCTAGATTTGTTGAATCAGAAGCTACATTCTCTCAAGATCCTCAAGGCATTTGCATACATAGTTTTATGCATATAAAGTCTGAGAAGCCCTGCTTTAGAGGTCCATTTTTATTAACTGGCAGCTCTTGGAGTGCTATTGAACTAGAGGTTGCAGGGGAGGGGTTGCAGGGTACAAATACAACTCCAGAATATCCTGGGGCAGACACAAAAGTTTTGAGCAGAAAATTGTGGAAAGTGTCTTTATCACTTAAAAGCACAATCTCCTTCTAGTTTTTCCTCTCTTCCATCAATAAATGCACTTAGAGATACTAGAGCATGCTGTGGCATCTTGTGACAGACATGTTGAATAGATGCAGTTTCTAGGCTCCACTACCATGTAGACAATGGAGATGGCTCCATGCTAGGTGACTGATACATCCAACTAGTATTGTTTCTTGAAGAAGTCTTCCTGTGGCAATTGCAAAATGAATTTTTAAGTCTACAAGCATACCATGAGTGTAACTCTTCATGCCTGAGCCCACATGCACATTAGCAGAGGTGTCCTGTGTCTACTGACCCTGTTTGGAAGACACTTCACCTCTCGGTTACAAGATTTATCCCTATATCAGCTCCTTTGATTTCTGGGGTCTTGTAATGAGGCACTCTTATAGGCTCAAGCATTTTAAGGGCTGTTAGAAATATCAAATGCAGTTCAGTCAAGAAATAGTGTCAGAGGAAAGAGCCATACAGTGCACATAAAAGAAAATCTCACAACTCATTTTCCAAGAAAGCCCCCAATTTTCAGTGTTCAAGATGTGGATTCCATTTAGGAAATTAATTAGAACAGTGATTGATAGATAACTTAAAGTACACCTACTTTGTACCAATAGGTTCTTAGGTCACAAGGGGACAATGAGAGTATTTTAGGGCAAATGTTGGAGCCTTACTGATTACCACGAGTGTTTCAAACTTCTATTTAGTGCCCTATATTTTTTTTTGTTTAAAAACATTTTAAAAATGATAACCTCTTGACAAAGAGTTTCTAGTCAAAAATAACTGCCATTATACTCATCAAAATACTTGAAGCACTCATTTAAAGTTTGGAGTCTGTGAATTCAATTAGCCACCAGAAAAAATTATGAAACGGAAGAATAATGACACTATTCTCCAACTACCCCGTAATCTAACCCCGAACAGGATCCTCCCTTAACCACAGGCTCAGCTTTTCAACCAGATAGAGATGTATAATTGCAAAACTACTTTGGATTAATTCCTGCCTTTAAATCGCTGTACCCAGGAACTCAGTAAATGTGAGAACAGAGAACTCAATGAACCAAGAGTTGCTGAGAGTGCTCCACCAGTACATCTAAGAAAACGTTTACCCTTAGGACCTTGTTTGGCTAACCACTCATCTAGAGCCTTCCAGATCTCATCAGCAGTTGCAAATGTTACCTCTTTGGATAAAAGAAAAACTCAGCCAGTTGTAGTGTTGACAAGTGTATCCACAGAGACATTTCACTGCCAAGAGAAGAGATTGGATTGGATGTGTGGAAATTTCATTATGCACACATTTCCATTAAAAAAAAAATTAAGGGATCAGAACCAGCTCTTCTAAGCACAGTCCTGACCATCAACCCAGAACTTATTTAGTTATTGTAATGGGATTGCTTTTTCTTTTCAATAAACCTTGAGTAAAATTTTTAGCAGAAGCTTTAGTTGATAGCATTCAGCCAAAGTATTCATCAATAGATTTTCACTTCTTGGGTGTGTTTGGAAGATTTGAAATAGATTTTTTTTCCCCATATGTAATTCTCCAGAGAATATCTAACAGCATAATTATTAGGTAGTTTCTACCTCAAATTTCATTTTATATTAAACTTGAAATTCTCAGGACTCCCTTGGGTACTAGAATATGCAAATGGGAGAACATGACACCACAGGAATACATGCTTATAAATTTCATGACTGAAAGAGAACACCAGTTTAAACGACAGGAAATGGACTATTTTTCTTAGGAAAAGTTTAAAGGAAACCAAAAACATTGAAGTTTATTTAGTTTGATGTGAATAATAACATTACTACAATTTATTAAATTGAAATTGTAATCCTGGTCTGTCTCTTCATTAACTTAACTACATCAGTTGCTACAGTGTAGAACATCCAGCCTTTTTCAGTGATAGAACATAAGTATTTGCTCTGATGGAGAAGTCAAGGTTTATTCTAGAAGAGTGTGGTTCAGCTTCCATCCAAATGTTCCACATTAGAGCTGAATGATCTTGATTCATTCTCAGAACCTCACATCCCTCCTTTTGCAAACGCAGAAAAAGCCTACTTCCCTCACAGGACTGCTGTGCTCACAAACAAAGCACTAGCACCGCCTGTGTACCTCACAGACACTCAATAAGTGTTTGTTGTCTTTCTTTCTTTCCTTGCTTTCCCTCCATAACCTCAGGCCATGAATAGAAAATACCTACATGGCCCAGAAGCTTCCTGGGCTTTACTCAGTCGTTCACCTTATCAGTGGCAGTCATTATCAACCGCACTGGTAGAAACAGTCCCATGCCAGATACACGGGTATATATATTACATTGACTTGGCTCATAGGCTCAGAATACTGTTGGCTGCTTATGTAGAAACTTTAAATCTAAAGATAAGAAAATATGGGGGACCTCGGGGCTTCAGGAAAAAGTTCTGAACCAAAAATTAGGTCTGTTCTCCAGGCTTGTTTCCATCACCAAGAGACTTAGTGACTTGTGCTTTCACTTTTGAGACTCAATTTCCTCACCTGAAAAACAGGGTTGAGAACTTGTTTCAGTTAACTCAAGAGTTTTTATAAGGATTCAAGAAAGTATGGAAAGCCAAAAATCTACACTACTACAAGGCAGTGGTAGCAGAAGAAAAAGAGAAATCTTCCTGCTTCTCTGAGTAATTCTGTTGTTACCACCAAAGACATGAAGAAAAGAGACTATTTTTTTTAATTGGATCATTGGTGACTCTGAGGTTATCCTCATGCTGAGAATCAAGATGTCATAGGGTTGGGGAAGTAGATAAATTCTCTCTGGGCGAGACCAATGGGGCCGTCAAAGGGTAGGAGTTAGATCTGTACAACAGACACATGGGAGCATTAAGAAAAAGAAATGAAAATCAGTACACAAGTACATGTAATATGACACAGTGGGACATGACATAAAACTTGAAATATATTTAGTATGTTTATGGATATGTAAAAGTAATTTGAAAAATAAGAAAATTTAAGGAGATTGAACTTCTTTTCCCTGATTGGGAGCAGGAATTTGTTACCTCATGTAGACCAATGGGCATGAAGTTTTTTTAATATGAATTTGTACACTGGCTAATCCATTAGGAGGACAGGGACCATTTTGGCCTGGGAAAGGTGTGAGAGCAACTGAGTGAGGGTGTGGACAGCACAAGCAACCCTACCGGTGTCATGCCCAGTGTACCTGCAGCGGTCTACTCTGAACCTTCATTAACTCTATTACACATGGCTTCGGAAAGATCTTCTTTCCCCCTGGATTGACCTTTCATATGAGCTTGTAAAGCCTTTCAAATGACCATTCTCAGGGTCCTGCTACTTACTGGCAAATGTCCATCAACCTTGTGCCCCCAGATTCCTAATGGTTGTCTGTTGTACACAGTTAAAACAGTGGTTATTACTCAGCCATGGTTTTTTTTTTTTTAAGGTGTGATTATTTGAAGTGTTTGTAATTAAGAGGAACTGTTCATGATTCCTCTGCTTAAATATCTGTATAACTTTCCAGATATATACAGGGGTAGATTAATAATAATACTAGGTTAATAAAAATAAATAAAATAATTACTAAATAAATAAAAATATAAGAATAAACTCTGTGTTTCACATACCCACAACTGTAAGTCTACTTCTGACCACCCCTGCATGCATCTACCTCTCTTATCATCCAAAGTAAGATAAGAAAAAGAACCAAACCTGGGGAAAAAAGTAACTACCAGTAGAATAGAAATTTTTCTTAAAATATTTTCTTTTCCCATCACACAAAATTCCTACCCCAAATATCACTTTTCTAAGGACTAAAAGGAATAAAGCCAAGGTCCATCCAGAACAACCTTTGCTGAAGTTTGATCACTGTCTGTGAAACAATAGACTATGATACCTTAGCATGCTGAGAGAAAAGCTTCCAGAAACCCAGGAGTGACTACAAACAGACCCAGAATCATCTTCTAATACTAACAGTTTGTTTCCAAAAGACAGATAAAATCTTAAACCATCACCTATGAAACAAGGCTGTGGTAGACTACTAAATTATGTTAGAACACAGGATAGGGAGGCAGAAGAATATAGAATTAGCACCCAAAATGCCTTGCTCTCTCTCTAGTTATTTGTACATCATTGGGCAAATCACTTTCTCTAGTTAGCTTCCATTATCCCAAGTGTAAAATTAAAAGGTTACATTTACGGTCCCTCACATTCTATCCTGCTCTAGCTCTCGGTGATGTTCATGCCAGCTCTGTTCAGCAGTGACGAGAGCAACCTAAGACCATGCAGGGAGAAATTAGTTTCATCTTAGATGGAGCAATCTCCCAAAATATAATCTTTTTCTTCATTTTCTGTATAAACAAATAATTATTCATGTATTTGGTTACATTTTACAGGTTAAACCATACCAATGAATCTACTAACCAGACTAAAAGTTAGGACCTCAATTACATAAGATTTTTTTTTTCCCCAAGAGAGCAGAAGGCATACCTTTGGATTCAGGGTTATAACTGACTTCATAAGTCCTAAAGGTTTCTTTAATCTTGCTAAAGTGCACATATTCTTCATAATCTTTTGGAATAAACACTAGCTTAACACTCGGCAATTTGGGGTTGGAGCTAGCTACTAACAATTTGCTCTGTTTTCCTGAGTATATCACTTTATCTGCTCACATTTAGTTTTATTTACATGGTAGGGATTAGAATAGGTTCTATGAGGCCTAAATATTCTATGATTCATTTAAACATCTGATGGGAAAAAAAATTATTGTAATATGCAGTGGAGAGATATTGTTCCTATGTCTTCAATCTACCTTTACTTTATCTTTACTTCTTCTACATCTATCTTGCAATGATAGCTGAATTGCTAAACTGCAAATACTTTCCCTCAAAAGAAATTCTTGTAGCACCTAGAGCAGTACCTGACATATATTAGGCACTCAGTATGTGCTGGTTGAATGTATGACTGCAAGGAAACTACAGATTAACAAAGGTAAGCTTCAACTATTACATTAACTCCAACCAAATTCTACAAAATTTAAGACGAGAGACTCCTGAATTTGGAAGTGACAATAGCCAGCATTCTGAGATATACAGCTACATATGTACCTATTATTTTAGTATAATCTAAAGCTAGAATGTAATTCCAACTAAATCTAAATTAATTTCTTTCTTTAAATCCTAGCAGCATAGTGGAAATTTCATATATGTTCAGTAATTACATGCACTTCTGGTCAATATTTCATTATTTGTTCATTAATAAAAGCAAGTCCCAGCTCCAATTTAATTCTATTTGTGTCTGGAATCTGTGCTGTGGTCTACTTTGAAGAGCCATTGCAAGGGAGAAGGAAAGGAATAGCTATAAATCAATGGCAACAAGTCTAGATCCTGGTTCTCCACCTAGAGTGATTTAACCCATACCTGTTTCCAGGTTCCAAGTGTTAAATGATACCAGTTAATTTTCTCCTGCATACCTACTTCATGAGTGTTAGTTGTTGTTGACTATTAACATGGAGGAATACAAGGTCTGCCCAGAAAAAGCCCAGCCATTGTTAACATAATGAGAACGGTTTGCGCGACATCAATGTAACCTGGCAGCCAAGGAGAGTAGACTGGGGTGTGCATGTGTGAACAATAACAAATTCACTGTACTAGTCAGTGGGGACAGTTGATGTCATTGAATGAGCATGTGTACTGTCTGGCCATCACATTCAAAATGAGCAAGTAGAGCAACAAATCTGCATCAAATTTTGCAGAAGCTTGAACATTCCTTGTGGAAACTGTTCAGATGATTTAGGAGGCCACAGCTATGGGCAACTGGTGATTGGCAGCTTCATTAAGGCAACATGCCCACTCACGCGTCACATCTCATGCAGAGATTTTTGGCAAAACTTCAAATTACCCAGGTGACTCAGCACCCCTACAGCCCTGATTCGGCACCCTGCAACTTTTGGCTTTTCCAAAACTAAAATCACATTTGAAAGGGAAGAGACTTCAGACCATCGATGAGATTCAGGAAAATACAACAGGGCAGCTGATGGTGATTCCAGCAAAGGATTTTGCAATGTTTTGAACAGTGGAAGAGGCACTGGGAGAACTCTGTGAGAGCCCAAGGTGCCTACTTTGAAGGGGACTGAGGCATCATTGTCCTATGTACAATGTTACTTGTATCTTCTTCAATAAATGTCTATATCTTTCATAGTACCTGGCTGGACATCTTCTGGACAGGCTTCATAGTAAAGGGTATGTATATTTAAACAGAAACAATAAAGGGGAAAGAAAGAGAAAACAGAACAGCAAAAAAGAAAGGTGATCCTTTTGGCATGTCTTGGATATTCTATTGACATCCTCTTTGCTTCTTCTAAGAGATCCCAGAAGCTAGAAAGATAAATGTAAAAAAAAGTGTGGGGCGGGGGCAGGGGGGATTGAAGAGTAGCCATGGAGGTGTGCTAGCAAAGAGAGAAGAGAACTGACACATCATCTCTGTAATCTTCAATTATCAGTATTCTTGGTGACAATAATATTCTGACTACTATCCACCATTTGCATACACATGCCTAGCTCTGTTTATAAGCTTCAATAGTTAATTCACACAGAAAACACGTAGGAACACATTTACTGTAACTTAAATATCATACCTGAAAGAATTATACGTATCTATAAGAAATGAACAAGGTATTTCTAGAGGAAGTATGTAGAAAAGAAGGTAAAATTGTTCAAAGAGGTTTTTAGCAAACAGACAGCCTGAGCCTCACTTGAAGTGTGCTGGGAGAAAGGAGAACACAATTTTAGAAATTTGACAAGTACGGTAAGAGTTATGCAACACTTCTCCACATAAAGTACACAAACCTCAAGCCATTTGTTGATGGAAAATTTTCAGATAAGCGATGGCAACTAGAGCAAAAATAAAGATGAACTGGCATCTTCTAAAGAAGCCAAAGAACTCATTTCCCTTTTGAAAAGATAAGGTGTGTCCAGCAGTGCCTCGAGGGTAGTATAGATGTATTAAAAAGATGCAGTTATATTTAGCAATTTGCAAGGGTCAAAACAAAAGCTTTTATTCTAACTCACATCTATATAGCAAGTGCCTAGCAAGACAATAAACAAGGAGAACTGTTTACTAGAATAAGAGGCAGGGCACAGGGCAACGCGGCAGGATCAAGCTAACAGCGGATTTCCAAAGGGCCGTCCTGTAATGGAATTCCTAGTGGGACGAGCAGATGGGTGGAACCATCATCCAGGCATGACTGCACATAACAAATCCATCAAGACCTATGATATCGCTGGCAAGACAAATAGCAAGGAGCACAGAGACTTAAATGGTATTTGAGAATATTTACTATCCCCCAGCCTCTGGCAGGGTTGAGAAGCAACACCATTCAAATTCCCATCTATTCCAACAACACAATCAAAATACTCTTTTCCTTAGCTAGTTGAATTTACTGCCTAACATTTATTTATTTTTAACTGCATTTTATGTATAGCTATATAAATAAAAATACGTTTGTACATGTTTTCACCTATTTCTGTTACATCAAGCAAAATCGGCTTGACAGATTTTTGTGAAATCTGGAGTGTATGATTTTAAATAGAGGCTGTGTGGCATGTCTGAAATTTGCTCTGGGGTCCTCTGGGGGTCAGGCAGGCAATCATGTGCCAGAGCAGCTAAAACAGAAGTGAAATAAGAGGCCCATAAGACTGCCAAAGGGAGTAATGGGCCATAAGTATGAAGATGCATGAATATGCCAAGGACAGAGAAAACAATCGGTTGTTTTAAATACGAGTCCCAGATTGATCATCATGAAGGCAGGTGTGGTTTGTCTCGCCACTTCTCACATGGGTAACTCTAAGTAGAACAACTCAAGTTAAACATCAATAGCGCCAATTCTACTATTTGGTTAATTGTGATTAACGCATTTTTCTTCAGCAGCTCTGGAGAGGCATTTTTGCAGAGACTTAATGTGGGTGAATCCCACCCTCAACCCCCAGTCAGAGGAAGGAAACATCAGCCCTCCGCCTCACACTCGTGAGACTGGCTTCAACAGAACATCGGAGCCCTTTGCCCCCACAGTGACAAGGTGTCAGGGCCTGGTGTCTGACTCCCTCCTGCAAACATCCAGAGGCAAGCTAACTAGCCACTAAATGACCAACCAAAGGAATGGGGGCTGAGCTGGGTTCAGCCTAAACTCACAGTGTTTTGGTTCAAAAGATGCATAAGCATTTCCCACAAACCAGATGTGTGCCAAATAGAAGAAAGAGAGCCAGAATGCCACTAAATCCAGTCCCAGTGGAGAAGAGACTTGAACAGAGAGAAATTATAGGCAACACCTGATTTTTGGTGGCTGTGGAAGGACTAAGTTACCAGCCAGAATAAAGAAATATTTGCTATTATCAAGGGAGCTGCAGGTAAGAGATCCCCTGTAATTTGAGGGTAGTAGGGAGTGTTACCTTCAAAGAATATTTGAGTATCCCTTGAGAAGAAGAATCAGTTTTAAACACCTGCCAGGTCCAGAGGAGAAAAGCCAGCTTTTGATGGTACCAATTATGCAGAACGTCCTGGAGTAGTCCTGGACCACCAAGACTCTTATCCAGAAGCAAGGAAAGAATAAGACCCAACAAATATTTCAAAGGGTCAGGGGAATAAATACATAGTTGCTTAATGATTATACCCCAGGAGGCATGCTTGTTCAATACACCAGTTACACTATCACACATCAACAATGGAATGGCACACACACACAGACAACACAAAGTATGATTAAATAAGGTGATTTAAAAGAAGAAAACAATTTAAGAAGCACTTGATGTCTGAGAAATGTACTGCTCAGGGACTTATGAGAGCTCCCAACTGTCTAGTAAATCCTGTTTCTATCCTTTGATCTGATATTTGAGACTCTACTACCAGACCCCTTGTGTCCACTTCTCTTCCTCACAAATCTCATTTCTCATCACTCCCACATGCACATCCTTTGGCACAGCCAGGAGAACTACATGCTATCATTCTCCCTTCTTGTGTCCAATTCTCTATTCTGCTATATCTAAGGAAATACTTCTTGTTATTCAGAGTCCCCAGGACCAAGCAAGATACAGCTATTCATTTTTTTTTTCATTTAACATTATCCATTTGCATAGCTGTTGATTTTCTCGCCTTGTCAAAGTTCAGTGGTGTTCAAAACTGCTACATATTATTATAATTGCCTGAGAATTTTATAAATAACACCACTGGCAGGGGCCCCAGCCCACAAGAACTGAGCTAGAATCTCCAGGACTTGGTGCTGGGCAGAGGGGTTCTGTTTAATTTTTGATATTTTCCAAAGCTTTCCAAATGCTATAGCCAAATGTATATCCAGGAGCGAGTCTATGCTAGCTGAGATAAAAGACAGTTAAAAAAAAATGTCTTAATGTGGAGGAATTTATAGGTTTTCTAAGCTGGCGCCCTAGAGAAATCTTGATAAAACATTGGCTGATTGTGTAGGTTTTTAGTTTTCTACAACAGATGAGAGTTGAATTAGACATGGCTATGGATAAAACGTTGGGCCTAAGAAAACCAAAACTGGATAAAAATAGGAAAAGATGGTTGTGCCAGAGCAATGATTCTCAACACAGAATGCACAGTGGTGTCACTGGGAACCTAAGACCTATCTGTGCTGATGTCTCAGTCCCTGCAGATTGTTAGTTAGCTGATTTGATGGGCTCAGGCACAGTGTAGTCCTTAGAAGCTCCCTAATTGACTCTAATGTACAGCCAGGATTGAGAATCACTGCCCTGAAAGATAAATAAGGTTAGTGTTCCTGACGCTGGGTTATCAAATGCAGTAAATTCTTGAAGGACACTTTACAGAATGGAGAATGAATGAGGACATTGTATCTATAAATGTTAATTTAGAGGATTTCATGTTCAAGTCTGAGCCCCATATCGCAATATATTTGCTCACAGGAGGTCTAGGCTGTTCACAGAGGCATCCTGTTCATAGTCAAGTACACAGAAAAGAAAGAAACAAGGAGGCCTCAAGAGGTCACCTTTGCCTATTTCTAGGAGAGTGGGATTCCTTAATAAAAGATGGGACATTGTAGGATTCTGTACTCTTGCTGTGGTAGAGTTGAGTCTTGTTCTGTGATATTCACTCCTTTCCAATATCTGTATGGCCTCAAAGTACTTTTCCTTCCTCATGCCTTCATGCTTAGCCACGTGACTTACTTTCGGCAATGGGATGTTAGCAGGCAAGACACAAGACATGGTAAGGACTTGACAAGTGCTTGAGAGATAGGGCTTGCTCTGCCATAAACATGAGAAGATCACATCTTGACTTTTTTGCTTGTCCAAAGGGAGCTGCATTAGCTACTCACAGAACTGCAGTGGGAGCCTCTCAGCTCCTGGGACCCAAAGCAGGTAGGCCTGGTAAAGCCCTGCCTAGATCAGATGGGCCTGGCCAATATGCAGATGGACGAGCTAAATAAATACTTACTTTTCTGTGGTAAGTGTTTGATTGTTTGCTGTGTAGCTGGATTGTGGCCAAAGCCAACTGATACACTGATTTTCTATACCTTTCTTAACTTGGAATGTGCTTCCATCCTTGACATTTTCCCAAATTAGCCCAAAGTCTACTCCTTTAGAAAGCCCTATAACATGTGGAAGGTGATTTTACTATCTCATTCCCTTTCTGTCCCTTCAAGCAAGTATTGTGTTAGGTTTCCTTTTGAAAGATGTTCCATGAAACACTTCCATCAACAAAAGAACTATAAGTCTAATCCAAGGAAGACTATTACTGTCCTTCTAGGCCTTACTAATAGCTGGCATTGATTGCAGGGCTATTTATAATAGTTTGAGTTTAAAAGAAATCTCTGTGACTAAAATTAGGACAATGGTTGAGTTACATTTGAATTTTCAAAAAATAGTCATCTCACATTTTTAAAATATGCCCAAGGAATTTAAGTATGAATCCATATCTTTATAACAAAGCAAGACATAAAATTATCTTAAAATATCGTTTCAATTAAATAAAATAAAAAATACATAAAAAGTCTAAAATAAAGCATACCTAAATGTTAACGGAGGTTTTTCCTCAGTAAGGGTATTAAGAGTGATTATTTCCTTTTTTAAAGCATTTCCCTTACTTTCTAAATTTTCTTCAATAAGCAGATTTTACTCTTACTTTGAGGGGAATAAAAAACACTAAAAAGGATAAGAAAAGAAAACATTTTCTGAGAGACTTGGAATTCTGGGAAACACATAAATCAAAGGGGGAAAATAACTGGCAAAGATCCTTCTTTTTTTTTTTTAACTTACTCAACTCACAGAATGAGATGACATTGGCCTCTCCTTAGCTGGTGAAATTCTAAGGAGTCTTCATTTCTGGGGGACCCCCACCTGCCTAACCTTCACTTGGGAAGGGTCTCAGTTGTATTCTCTCAAATCCTGCACAGCTCCCTATTTAGAGTTGTTTTCTTAGAATCAGGGGCAGTTCAGTACCAACAAATAGGGTTTTCTGTTTATTTTTGGTCTTTATTTTACTTTTTCAATGCCATTGAAGTGCAGGAAGCCAAAGTTTTACTGGTAGCCAATGTATAATAAAGCAAAAGTCTCCAAAAAAAAAAAAGGTCTAATTCAGCATTGTTTTGGATTTTAAAGGCCACTGTTTATTTCTGTTGTGACATTCATGCTTTTGAGTGATTGATCCCAATTATACATTATACAATTGAAACCATACCATATAGGCAATTTTATGTCTTTGCTCATTTAGATACTGTCTCATAAAATTTCAGGAGCATAAGCCAATGGATTGTAAGTTTCTTCAATGGAAAAATCTCCATCACATTAACCTTTGTTATCCTCACCCCCTAGCAAAGTGGACAGCACATTTATAGGCGGGGTTATAGTGAGCAATTAGCAGTGCTCACTAACACCGGGCTTCCCTCTGTAGGTAAGACTGAAAACACATCTTGCTTTGCAGGGACCCTGAAGGTTGGAGGGGCCAAGTGACTAGTTCTGTCCAGTAAATCATGCTGGAACATGACACCTCTAATTCTAGAGCTGAAGTGATGAAAAGTCCATGAACTACCCTCGAAAATCTCTCCCCTGACTGCTGCAACCCAGGAGCCTTACGCTGAATGATGATGCTGCTACAAGATGCAAGCAGTCGGAGTCCTGAGTCACTGCATGGAAGTGAGCTATGTGGGAGAACTGCTGAGCCCGCAGCAGATTTTGCTTCAGTAGGAAATAAATGTTTACATGGAGAGCCACTGAGATATCAGGATTTATTTGTTCCCACAGCACAGTCTAACCTATCCCAACACTGCAGGCATTCTTTAAAGTTTATTTGAATTTAATTAGAAGCTTTTCATATTCCACTGTTGAAATATGTTTGCTGGTACAACCAAAAGTGCCTATGCTTTTGTTTTTCTACTAAATGTTTCAGCATTTGCTAAATTTAACAAAGGGAGAAGATAGCTTCTTTTTTGGCAAGCTACTCAGTAACGATAGCCTTAGAGGTTGCAGAAGGGATACGTAAACTGCTAAGCCCATGCTCTAGGCCTCATGTCTCATTCTTGAGCTGCAAAGGAATTGTTCAACTAAATTCCTAACCAATATCTGGTAGTGGTCTCCAGCCAGTTTGTGGCACTGAGTGAGGTAGAAGACACAGGCTGAGACATGGACCATTCTTCAAATGTACAGAAGTAGAGAATGATGCTTGGTGAATTGATTTTTTTGAAAGGAAATGGGGTAAATAAGAGCTTCACACTTGCATGTACTATTGCAAGCTTGGGAACTGTAGGAACATTGCCTTTCCTTATAGCTAGACATCTATAACTCTCTCTTCTCACTACTTTCTATAAAAACCAGCCTTAGTTATTCAATCCATTTTTACAATACTAAACCAGATGTAAAATATCTAAGACATTTGGGGGCCATAAGCATATGCAGCTACAAACAAATATGTACCTGAAAACCCTGTTCTCTGGGGCACTGACTTTCCAAGGCCCTGTGGAGACACGACTCCTTTTTCTGCAGTGATAGATTTATAAACCAGTTCACAACTAGGTGATTGGCTGGATTTCATGGTTGCTAATTGATTCATTACCAATCCATGTAGACAAAAGAAAATGATCAAATCACTAGTTTATTTTAGGCTTCATAACAATAAAAAGTCCCTTAAAAACATGGGGCATATAAGCACCTTTACGTTTAGTAACTAAGTTAAGTACCATTGTGTCCTTCAGGGTCTGTCTCCAGCTGCCTTGGCATCTGTTTCAGCTCCTTGCCTTGTCCTTCTTCCTTAAATCTTTGAGTTCCTTGAGTAGAGGTAGGTCTCAGCAATGCCAAATCTTGTGCTCACTTTTAGAAACTGTAACAGCAGGAACTTGCTGAATTTCACCTTCTGGGATGTCAGAGATGTTTGCAGCTTCTCGGGTCTGTTCATTATCTCTGCAGTGTCCTCCCTTGGACTGGTATTAAGGCTCGAGAAAGTTAAGTGTCTAACTTTAGCACATGACCAAAGGGATGCAAGCTACTCTCTCTTATTTTTAAATACTTCAGTGATTCAAATGAAAACCACAGAGGTCCAGTTAAATTAACAGGTATTGCAGTATAATAATTTCAAGTAGGACAACAAAGAGTTTAAAGAAAGAACCTCCTACCAAAGTCTAAGGCAGGTCCCAGCCCAGTACAGCAAATTTTTGAAGACCTCATACTCTCAGGTCTAAAGAAATCAAGTAAAAATGTCATTTTAGAGAAGAAGAGAAAGAAGAGTAATAAGAAAGCATTTATATAAACTGTGGGATGTATATCCTCCCTTCATAGATGTAGATGTCTTCATTGCAATGGCAATTACATGATGTTATTCAAAGGGCCACTGTCCAGTTAAAATGGCCCACCTCTGAAACTGTATAACCCAGATGACCTAATGGTATTATCCACAAATATTCCATTTCCAAGCTCACTAAATAGTCAGATACAGAAACTTGCCAGTTTAACATTTATTCTTCAAAAATAAGATAGGAAATATTTACATGAGAAAATCATGTTCTCAGGATTCCTACATTATCATCCCAGACTGCACAATATGAATGAACAACCATCTAGGTATATAAATGATGATCAAACTATGACCATCTAAAGGTATCTTGATATAGCCAGATCAGGTAGCCAACACCATCTCTGTTCAAAGACTATTTATTCAGAAAATGCAATGCTCCATTTAACAGTTTACCTAAGTTTGCACTACTGTTAGGTGAAAACATACAAATATTATACCTTTCTAGTTAAAAATACTTAGTCTGCTATAAAGTGTGAGAGCACAATTAATGATTATGTAATCAAATAATTAAATCACCCCCGAAGAGGGCAACCTTTAAATGGATATTCTCTGCATATCAGACAACCAGGCCTTCCACACTTGCTAGTCCATTTAAGAACTCAAAATTCCATATTTGTATAGGGTGTTTCCGTCAGACATGTAAAGGCCTGTGGATGGAGCTCAGGAGGGGAGGACTTTGACAATTCCCATACCCATAGACCTATTTAGAATAAACATTTTACAGATGGAGACACTGAGATCCTGAGAAACTGGCATAATTTTCCTTTTATCCTTCTAGATTCTTCCGGTTGTCCTAATAATCAAATTAACAGGAGAGAGATTAACAATAGAAAATAATCAAATTCATTATGTATGCACCCATGTGGGGATTCCACAAGAATATGAGGTTGGGCAGTTGAGGCTTCTTTGTCATTCTGGACTAAAGAGAGGGAGGCAGGGGTTGGGACTTCAAATGGAGGCAAATCACAGGCAGGTGATAAAGAGCAAATGTGTGGCAAACAAATTCTTCTGGGCCACCCAGAAAATATGGGACTCAGGGGAGTCCAAAAGACTGTTTAGTTTCTCTGTCTGCCACACTTAGTTTACATCATACAAAGGGATGGCTCCCTTCCTTTACACGGGTTTTCTGATTTGAATTCTATTAGGCAGGTAAAGGAAAGGGTCAAAGTTTCTTTCTGAAACTTTTGTTTCTTAAAAATAACCAACTAAAAATAATCAATATTCCAAAAGGCATATTTTGTGGTTGTAAACTCTGCTTCCCCGTACTTGCAAAGGAAGACAATAAGAATGTTATATATATAAATATAAATATAAATATACATATAAATATATGTATATTTATATATATAAAGATGTATCTTCATTGGTTTAGAAAGCTCAGACTTTTATTGGTCTTATTCAAAAAAAAAAAAAAAAAAACTTTCATCACTTTTCCTCTTCTCTTTCCCACCATTCTCTATGGAAAAGTTCAGCTCTGTCCCCATTAGTAGTTCAATCTTCCTCTTCAGGTGGCTTTCTTAAGTTGTCAGCAGAAAAAAGAACAGCAGTAAAGACTTATCAGAGAATTGGGAAGGCCAGAAATACCCTGGTTGTTAAAGACTGTGGATGTGAAACCGAGAAGGAACTGATCAGCCTTCCTGTGCCTTCTCAGATAAGCCCAGCTCTTGGAACCAAGACTCCCACCCTGCCACCCTGCCTCAGTCACACAGGACGTGGGTTTCAATTCAGCAGGCCTGCACTGAGTGCTTGTTACATACGCTAACACCACCCCTCCCATTCTTCCTTCCCAACTTACCAGTAAAAATTCCTTAAAATAATACATGGAGTAGTAGGTTTCAACATATTATGCAAATACACATACCGTCACCCAAGTCATGGATGCTATGAGATTTCAAATTCCTACCATTAAAAATTATACACATGCGCACACACACACAGTATTTTTGTGCGTATCAGTCCATTTAGCAGCAAGTGAAGCTCTAGGCAGAAAAGAATTACACTGGATTTCATAGAAACCTTTTTTTAATTGAGTAGAAAGGTACACTGTCACTGGATGCTCGTTTTATTCCCGATATCTGTCTGCTGTAGTTTGTAAGATCTTAAATCAACAGTGATAACTACAACGAACCCCTGATAACAGAGGTAGCATACGTCACAGGTCATCTCACTCCATGCACAAAGCAATCTTGTAGGAGGGGAAACACAATATTGCAATTAAAATTAGTTGGATTCAATAAATACCAAGCAGTAAACGATATTATTCATTTAGCCACTTCCTTCTCAGCAGAACCTGCAATTGAGGCTCATCCTAACATCTGACCCTTGAAATTAAAGTAAGGTATCACTGAGCGAGAAGATGGAGGGAATTTAACAGTCATGGCTTTTGAAATTCCACTATGCTTTTTGCAATTACAAGCCCCTCCCCACAGCTCAATGGTAAACAAGAAATGAAAACTGGCAGAGGGACAAATGAACACATTTCAATGAACCCCATTTATAATTCTATGAGTTACATTTTGTTATTTGGATAGAGCTAGGCTTCAAAACCAGGCATTCCAAATCCAACAAGCACAAATTTTTAAACTATTTTGCCTACATTTCCTGGTTATTTGCAACCTATTTAACCAACTTGAACATTTCTTTTCATCGAATTGACCAAACCGGTCAAGTTAGTCCAGGGCCCCAGACCACCCCGTTTTTTCCTTCCAGGGAAGACCTCCATCACAAGCAAAGAAACTTCAGTGAACTCTGTCTTTAATCAAGTCCGTCTCATTTTCTACCAGTCTCAGTTTTGCCTCCAGGCAGCCTGGAGCGGCAGGAAGTAGGCCAAACTAGCTCTCAGCTGGCCAATCTGATAAACTAACCTGACAGAGATGAATGCTTTTTAGGGAGGCTGCTTGCTTTGCCTTTTGGAAAATGAATGCTAAAGGCAGCCCAGGGGTAAGAATAAGACTGAGTTTGGATCTTCAAGTCGCTTAGGTCCCTTATCAATGAAAAGCTGGCCGTATAGGACTCTCATGGTAAATAACTATTCATTAAATACCTTTCAATAAATAATGATAATCTCAACAATGATGATCTATAGCTCCATTTTTTTTTTCATTTCACCAAAACTTAAGCATTTACAGATTCCCTAAACTAGTAGTCAAAGTCATCTAGCTTTTTGGCATTCTGCTGATGGCGGGGCGGGGGTGGGGGGGCTGAGGGGGGTGCGGGGAGCTGTTATTACGCTAATATATCACCAGAATTTTTTTCCAAGGTTTGGTTTAGGAAATTTCTTCCCTCTGTGAGTGACAAACTTATTGCCTCCTGGAAACTTCTTCTTCTAAAATACTGAAAGCATCCCTGGGATACGTGAACAACAAACACCTGGTCTCAGTGCTTCTAATGCTTTTTGAAGTTAGAACTCTCCTCAGCAGGCCCTCGGGCCTGGGGCTCTCCGGTGACTTGCAGTCTCCCTGGTCACCATTCCACCTGCTCAGCTCCAGGCAGGTGCAGGGCACTTCTGACCTTGCTCAGCAGCCACTCTGATCCACTTTGTCTCAATGCCTTGGAATATGTATGTTTAGGAGAGAACAGGTTATGGATACACGCATGTCCCCGGTGTCAGGCTCCACTCAAGGCACAGCAGAGGAAGAGAATAGCTAAAAACCTGGATGAGGTGAATGGAGGTAAAGGCCAGGTTCAGAGGAAAAGAGTAAGTCAAGGGAAGGACAGCGAGTCCACCCTGGGTTGAGACGGAGTCACAAAGTGACCAGATGTTTTGAAGAAATGAAGTAGTCAAGGTAAAGCCATGAACTCAAAGGCACAGAAGACAGACATGAAAGTAAGGAAACCTGGGTTTTAATTTCACTCCATTCTAAGTCTCAATTTCCTTTCTATAAAATCGAGTTTTAAAATAAAATTACCTCAATCATTTAGACATTATGAGTCTATGAAGGCCACACAACTAGCCAAAGCCATAAATACTGCACTGTTTAGAGACCAAAGCATAAGACAATGAGTTGGAACCAATTAAGTAATCAGAGAAATATAGATGGAAATAAAAGTACATTGAAACCAGGTAAAAGTCTGCCTCAAAAAGAAAATCTTTCACATGCATCCTGCTATCTGTATCTTTCCAGAAGATATACTAGGCATTGTAGATCTTTTTACTCTACGAGGTTGCATTTCCTTTTTAAGACTGTATTTATTTATATTTTAGAGAGGGGAAGGGAGGAAGAGAAACATCAGCATGTGGTTGCCTCTCAAGCACCCCTATTGGAGACTTCGGCCAGCAACCAAGCCATGTGACCTGACTGGTAATCAAACTGGCAACCCTTTGATTTGCAAGCTGGTGCCCAATCCACTAAGCCACACCAGCCAGGGCACAAGGTTGCATCTTTGGCAGAAAGAAAAGGTTCTCTCTTATACATTTAGACAATAAGATATGTATTGTTCAGAAAAACAATAATGAAATGGCAACAGATATTCAGTGTTAGAAGTATTCATGGGAGAGAGCCCAGGACTTCTCTGAATATGGGAGCTTAGGCCCATGGGATCTGCTCTAGGTGGGTTGCTTTCCAAGGAACACCCAGCAGGTGCTAACTTCCAATCTTAGCAAAGTTAAGGAGAAGCCTGGGAATATCTGGCATTTTCTACTGCCAGGAACTTAAAACCCGTCCAGTATGTTTTGCAGCCCCTATCAACCTCCAAATATTGTATCAATTGGATCTTATGGAAAATCTAAACCAGACAGTAGACTCAAGTATCATGCCTGGACAACAGCAAGATACCATTGGGCAAATATCTCAGGCCTAGGTTACAAGTGGGTCCAGGCCAGTAGAAGGCAGTAACATTACCCAAGTTAGAAAGACATTTATTTCCCCCTACAGTCAATCAACAAACCATTGAGGGTATATTCTGCTAAGCCTGGGAATAACCAGAAGCCATGAGTTCAGATTTCAGATAGGGTCGAAGGCTAAGGGGTCAGAGATGGAGCTTAGGTCCCCTAGCGGGAAAGTGGAGCTCCAAGGAGGGAAAGTGTGGATTGCCTGCTTGGCTTTTATACTAAGTCTGAGAGCCAATGATGGCTATAGGAATATCAGAGGCCTGCAAATTAATTCTGCCCTTGACCAATTTGGAAAAACAAGCTAGGATTTCATGGTATCAGGTCACTGGTGAGAGTTTCACTTTTCTTTCCCTTCATGGTATCCCCTTCTTAGACAAATAAGAAGTTGTTCAGTTGTGCAAATGGCAACAAAACCCTAGCATCAGAAACATTCAGAGAACTAAGAATTCCAATTACTTTTGAAGTTCATCATATTTCTGTTGGTCCAAGGTCCCATTTGGAATTCTAGAAAACATCTCCACTGGAAACACAATCAGCTTTCTCAACCTACCTATTCCATGCTTGTCGGCCACAATACACCAAAAGGAGACTTTATGAAAGAATTTCTTCACTTAGTTTTTTAACCAAGCAAGAAATTTGATATTATGAAACCAAGGCATCATGTTGATTTAAAGTTAATAGTGATTTCCAAGAAGCAACCCCCAGCGTCATTCATAGCTGCTCGGGTTAAAGGCTTTTTCATTTAGGAACCCGCCCTCTACCGAACATCTCTTTCTCAGTAAGTCCATGATACCGATCTCCTGTGATACGTTTCCTCTTACCTGGCCATTGTCAGCTACCTGCTTCCTGATTGTCTGGAGCCTCCTCCTAAGAAGTTATACTTCTGTTTCTTGTCAGAGCCATTGGTCCTCTGTTCTAATGTTGTTACTCATCACAGAGAGAGGTTTATAGCTTCCTCTGTCTCCCACCTTCATCCCACCTAAAATCCTGGGCACTGAAAATTGGTACTGAAAGTCTGGGAGCTTTCTGTCTGACCTTTAGTTAGACAAGGTCATAGATGGCATCCACCCTACTTGGAGTCCATCAGTGGCTTTAATTCCACACAATATATAGTCACTGAAGTCTCACAACTATATTAGAGATGTCAAAAAGTACAACACATTCCACCATACTTCCTCTTAGATAGCTAGCTCACCTCACAAGCTAAGTATAATTCCACAGCATGGCAAAGCTAATTAGGCTAGAAGCGGTTACCTGACTGAGGCATGTGAGAAGCTGAAACTGGAACACAGAGCCTCTAGCCAGTCTCTTCTGGATGCTTGAACATGGAGGTCACATACACCACTTTGCACATTACAAGAGTAAATAACTCTGAGAATAAACACGGAAATTGCTGGACAGAGAGCAGAAATGCAACTCAAAATGCTAGAGATAAAGAAATCAACATTAAGTTTCTGACTTTTGGATCATGTTACATACTCAGCGTTGGTCATCTGGGAGTTTGTGTTCTTTGCAGTCTTTCAAGTACACTAGCTAACAGGAGATTGATCTTGACACATGCTTCCACATCACTGAGACAGGACAAGGAAACACAGAATATTGCTCACCAGCTCTAGGTTCTACCCAAAAGTGACAATGTCACATCTGCTTACATTTCATTAGCAATACCAAGTCACATAGCTCTAATTTCAAAGAGTGTGAGAAAGTAAAATCTTACCCTGTGCCCAGAGGGAGGAAAAATGGAATATGATTTCCACTTCAACCTTAGGTTCTTTCCCCCCCGCAAAAAAAATATCAGTATATAACCATCTTTTCTTGGCTCCCAGCTCTTCTCTGAAACTGTTCTTACCATGGTCACCTATGACTGAGGCGTTGTTAAACCCAATTAACACTTTTTAGCCATTCTAGCTTTTCTCCCTCCCTCCCTCCCTCTCTCTCTCTCTCTCTCCCTCTCTCTCTCTCACACACACACACACACACACACACACACACACCTCATCATTTTCTCCAGTTTGGCTTCAGTAATACCATTGCATCCTTTTAATCTATCCATTTCTTCTCCTTCCCCTTCTTATTATATACACACATCCAAGCTCTCTCTGTCTCCCATGGAAATATGCTCTTCCTTATTTCCTTAGTGAATTATATCACCATTTCCCAGTAACCCAACTGAGAATCACCTGCAGCTTTTTCCTTTCATTCTTTTTTACCCTGAATTTTTGGCTACCAAGTCCTCACTATGAGTCCTCACTTAGGTGGCTGCAACAGTCTCCTAAAGGTTCTTTTTGCCACAAACACTAGCCCATGAGTCTTATTCTGCACAGATGATTAGGGTCATCTTTCTCAGTGAAATTGTTTCTCTCTTGCTTAAAAACCTTCAATGTCTTCTAAATGCCGCTAAGGCTAGAGTTTAAAATCCTTCTGGTGGTTTATAAATTCTTCAAGATCTACACATGATAACTCCACCAGTTTTATTTACTCCCCTGGCCTCTCCCTCTATAGATTACCTGTATTTTCCAGAATGATCTCTGATGATTCAAATCTCCACATCTCTGAGATGTAATATTTAATAAATATCTTTTCTTCCTTTTATTGGCCTAATTAACTCCTTTGAGATGCAGCATTCCTCCCAGTCTTGATCAGGTGTCCCCATTATGTGTTCTAAGAACAACTTGAATTTACCTCAATCTTGGTAGTAGATTATCGTAACTGTTTTTCTGCTCAACATTTCATCTTCCTTCCCTGCTAAGATTTCCATAGAAAAGACTCAGTTTTACTGTTGTTGTATACTCATGGCCTGATACAGTACCTCATTCATAATAGGAGCTCAACAAAAACCCATTAAATGAATGAATGAATTAAGTCTCATATTTTTATGAGAACCAAATTCTGAAATTGTTCCTAGGAAGGCAAAAAACAAGGAGTAAAAAAAATATGACTAATGCATGTATATAACCTTATACAAACTTATAATACACAGGGTGGGACAAAGTAGGTTTACAGTTGTTTGTATGGAAAATAATTGAATAATTAATAAATAAAAATATAAGAATAAACTCTTTTATGTACTCACAACTGTAAACCTACTTTTGCCCCACCCCATATGTATAACATGCCTGTATAATTACCCCAACAAGCCCGGGCCAAATTCCTCAGCAATGATGCCCTCTCCTGAATCCCTGGATAGTTCAGACTGCAATCTGCCTTTCTGTAATACTTCTTTTTTTTTTCCTTTGAGATTCAGTTTGAAGAACAAGTGACTTATCTTGTACTCGGGGTTCATACTCCTTAGAATTGTGTGTTAATTTGTTCTTACAAACTAAAGACACATCTTTGGGAGGCCTGTGTTGGTTTCCCTGGCAATGAAAAATTCCTGCCCTCAAGGAGCTACAGCCCAGCAAGGAGCTAATTTCTCAGCTGAATGGAAGAAGCACTTAGTGAAAAGAAATAGCTTTTCGGAATATGAAAGAGCTTGAGAGCCAAAGCCTGCATGTGGAAGCAACCAGAATACCCCATGGATAGATGAATAGATTTTTTTAAAAAGTACTATACATTCAAATCCTTCTTTTCTAAGGCTAATATCCTATTGACAACATGGATGAACCTAGAGGACATTATACTAAGCATAATAATCCAGACACAGAAAGATAAACACTACATGATTCCACTTGTTTGAGGAATCTAAAATAACCAAACTCATAGAAGCAGACAGTGGGATGGTGGTTGCCAAGGGCTAAGGGCAGAGGCAAGCTAGCAGGTGTTGGTCAAAGGGTACAGCGTTTCCATTATGCAAAATGAGTAAGTCTTATTATACAATATAGTGCCAGTAGTTAAGAATATGGTATTACATACTTAAAAGTTTTCAAGAGGGTAGATATTATGGTACATATTCTTATCAAAAAAAAGAAAGAATGAAATAAACAGAGGGTGGAAGGAAACTTTTGGAGGTGAAGAGTATGTTTATGGCACAGATTGCGCGATGGTTTCACACGTGTATTCTTGCCTCCGCACTCACTGTCTAAATCTTCCTGAATGCCAATCATACCTCAAGAAAGTGCTCACTAAAAAATAATAAGAACAGTAATAATGACAATGGTATTGACCACTTTGGTGTTATGCTTTATCCTATCGTAGCAAAGTATTTTCATTCTATAAATAAATACAGAAATAAATTTTCTCTTGCTTCTTAAAAACAGGCATTGAGTAATGAAAAGACCATTTGACTGGGGTCAGAAGGCCCAGGTGATGGGCCTGGATGTGTCAACACCTCTGTCGCTTTGGAAAAATCCCTAAAACTGCTCTGCATTTCTTTTCTGATCTGTAAATGATGGTGGTTGGATTAAAGGATCTCTATGGTATCTCCTGGCTCTTAGCTTCTAGTATTCTTTGAAATACTCTAAGCTCCCCTCTGGCAGAAAATGCAGCTAACATTTACGGGTCACCAATATGTTGCAATATTTCATTGATTACACACATACTGCCCCCACAGAAACTTATTGGCATTTCTCTTCTTAGCATCAGCAGAGAAAAAAGCCTGTATCCCAGGCCCAGGGATAGAGGGAGGAGCTCTGTCAAAAGAGGATAGTTCCTTCTTACGTGGAATTCCAGCTCCCATACACCACCTGAGCACACGAGTATGTCCCCCTGCCCGCTGATGACAAGAAGCTCGGGGAAAACAGCTAACCTCCACCCAGACTCCACTGATCCGTCTTCGGTTGCTAATAATAGCAGCATTCAGGTGGCCAACAGAGGGGCAGCCCCCGTGTTCAACACAAAGGAATTAAGCACAGCCATACAAATGTGCCCAAAGCAAGGACTGGATCCATGAGGTCCTCTCACAGAGAAGGCCTGTCTCCGAGTCCCTCTCTGTTTGCAAGGCAGTTGCTGACCTCAGCGGAACTGCGCAGTCATCAGAGAAATGGTGTGCCCGAGGATTCCACGCAGCGGCTGCCTGGCAGCTGAGCCTGGCCTGCAGCTGGGACTCCCAGCTCCAATGCCATCGTAAGTATCTCTTGGCTAAAATTAACAAAACTCCTTTTGTCTCAATGAGGGTTAGCTGGGTTGTAACTTTTGCTTTTGTCAAACCCATAGAGAGAAGCAAAGGCCTAGGGTGACTGACAGATGAAAAGAGGACAAATCCTGTCCTGGAACCTCAGCAGTGGAAGAGGCAGAGAAACCTGGTTTGAACAGAGACCCTCCTAGGGGCCCTGGGTGACCACACTAGTGCCTGGTACTTCAGATGTTGGAGATTCACTACAACATTGACGTGGAGGGCTGAGCTGGAAGCTTCCCAAAGACAGGGAAGCTCATAGTAAGATATTAATATTTTAATAACTAAATACAGTTGAAGAGGGTCCAGCCAACTGCACCTTGCATTAAATTCTGATTTTTCTTTTTTTTTGTTTTTGTTTTTGTTTTTTGCTATGCCCCACTGTAGCTCTGGTATAGGTTGCTATAATGTCACTATTGGGAAAAAGTAATTCAAGGAGTGAAGGATGTCTACTGTATACTCAGAGTGATTACCAGAGTCCTCTCTTGAAGACATTTCATGCATAGAAACACCAGGGCATGAAACGGTCTGTAGATAATCTCTTCAGGCATATCGCTACTTATGAATTTAGGATGAAGAACCTGAGACCCTGCTGTCACACCTCACTACAGAAAGCCAAAGCGACACGCATATTGGAGATTTTCTTCCCAAATCAATGTGGACAGAGCTGCCAGGATGCAAACAAAGAATACCACCACACCATCCCTAATTGGCACAGCACAAAAATGAATGTGAATCAGAGCTTGCTGGACAAGAGCAGGATTCTAATAATCTTCCATTATGCAGGGACATCCTGCCAACTGGCAGAGACAAATCCAGGCACGTTCTCATCCAGTTCGCATCTTTGGGATGTAGCGAGGTAAAAACAGAGGGATTCACCCAGATTTCAGATTCATTCAGATTTGCAGTTCACATTCCAGGTTCCCAGATGCACTGTGGGCCCCTTCACTTCAAAAGCCTGAGACGGGAGCCTGCAAAGCTGAAGGGAAGCAGGGCCGAGGTGGCAGATGAACGGGTGCTGCCAGAATGAGAACATTCAAGATTGGAGCAGAAAATCAGAGTCTGAGAATCTAACCTACAAAAAAAATTCTACACATACATTTTATTGAAAAGATATATAGTACAATGTTCAAATGTCCAAAAATTAAAAACATTAGTTTCCCAAAATGATGCTTAATGAACTATGCAGTATGTGTCTCATAGACTATCATGAAGCCTTTGAAACACTGATATTGAGTTTATAATATAGAAAATCTATGAATAGAAAAGACATACAGAATTGTAAATGTACAACATTATGCCAAGTAAATGAAAAAATAAGTATATTGAAAAGTTAAAAACAGTCTCGAAAGAAAAAAATACCAAAATGCTGGAATTAAGCATTCTCCTTTGGTTTGGTAGGATTCTAAGTGACTTTTTTCTTTGTTCCATTTTTCTTCATTTTCTAAGTGTTTAATAAAATCTGTTGTTTTTATAATGGAATAGAAATAAAAAGATTTTAATGGAGTTTTTTATTACATTCTATATCCCCACACGTATTTTGAGCTGACCTAGAAATTCCCAAGGTGCCTAGCACTGCGGGATTCCTAGAGCTACAGCTGCCGCTTCACCCCTCCCTTCCATTTCCCCAACAAATACAGAGAAGTTTATGAAGTTCCAGTTGCTCTTCAAGGCAAAAAAAATATTAATTGTCTGGGTGATACTTTGACCTTGCTGGTAAGTCTTAGATTTTAGAGTCTAAGCACTTCTGAAATGATTCTATTTGATAGAGTGTGCTTTTTGATCACACTGATTTAAGACCAGCCAATGACTGGGCTACAGGCATAGATCGCCACCACAGAATTGGAGGGAAAGGTTAGCAAGCTGTGGGAATCCAAATGAACCTGCTTATAGCTTGATAAAACTCGTGTTTGTGAGGGAATGGGGAACAGGTGGTTCTCTGCAGCATTATCAATGACAGTTGAAGATTAGAAGCAACCTCAGCATTGATCAAAGTTTGTTGGCGAAAAAAATTTCAGTGCAGTCCTACAATGGAAGATGCAGGCATTAAAAAGAATGATAACTCTTCTTGAAATACTGATGTGAAACAACCTTTGACATACATTAAGTGGAAAAGGCAAGACATAGAACTGTGTATACAGTATGCTACCACTTTTGTAAAGAATGGGGAAATTATATATATATAAAAGTATTAACAATAAAATGGTCTCCTTGTTCCACTCGGTCACTACTTCTGGAGCTGGGTAAAGCCACAACCCCTCCCTGAGGCCTTCCTGGTCATTCATCCATGTGGAGTTTCATCCTCAACACGCCATTCCAATACTACTTAGAATGCAATTAATTGTATAGAAGCAGGTTTTTTAATGGGCTCAACTCAATAGGATAAAATCAAGAAAGTGCTCCAGGCACCCACCCCTGATTTCAAACACTCCTCTGGGTCTCCCTTCTCTGATCTTACGTAGTATCACAGGCAAATTCTACAGCCTTCCAGGCTACCTTCAGACATTAGAAGGTTTGCTTCTTTTTCTCTCTCTGTCCCACATCTTCCTTGGTCATTCTGCAGTTTCTTACCTATCTAGGAGCCAGGATGGTAAGAAGGTGATTTAGTCAATACCTTCCTCAATGAATGCTGTTGTAATTCACTGTGGGTATTGTGGGTACACAATGCTAGTTCTCTCCTTGGAACACTTTCTGTGGCTTCTTTAGAACTACTTCTACTAGGAACCTTGACATATCATATTGTACACTCCGCCTAATGTCTGTTGGCAGCCGTTCAGCTGGAGCCTCCAGCAGCGCACTCTGTGTGTCCCCTTTGGGCTCAGGTCCCCTCTCCGCAGGCAGCATCTAACTCCACTGCTATTCAGAGCATCTACTCCCTCCATGGACGCTCACGCTTGACCACCAGATTTTGTGAGTATCATGTGTTGGCTCAGGAAGCATGCCCCGCTCTTGCCTCATAAAAAGGGAATCTCCAGCCAGTTTCTGACCTCATGTGTCTTCAGGTTGGAGTCCAGAACCAGATGCTCCCTGAACAGATTCAATGAGACAGTGACAGGTTCTCTTAGGAATTGTGTCAGGTTCCCCTCTCCAGTCACTACCCTGGATTTCATGGCCTTTTCTACCCATCATGACCTTTTCTCTCTCTCCTATTTGTCCCTGCCCCAAACTGTCCACTTCAGTAGGGTATAAATCTAGCCAGTTGCAGTGCACAAAATATTCTTACTGCAGTTCAGCAAACATCTAGAAATGTATGTATGCCACATTCTGCTTCTGAAAAACATCCCCTGATCTCTAAAAAGGGGTTCCCTTGCTTCCTACTGACATTTTTTGGTGGTTTTCTCCCCCAGTTTGATTCTGTCCCACAGGTGAGAGGTCACAGACTACAATCCTGTGGAATTTCTGCAAAAAAAATCTCCCCCCAGAGGAATCTCTAGACTTTTCTTAAAGCTCCAAGAGGGGGGAATTGATTAAGTTTGGCTGAGTGTTTTAAAGTCCTATGAAAGATGTCTAGCCTTTCCCTTTTAAAACGTGGGCATACTCTTCACCTGATAGTCTCAGCTTTGAGTACTAACAATTTCCAACAAAAAGATACAGCCCATTTCTCATCCTTGCATTGGCTTATATTGCTTCCTATTGCTCCATATACATTAATTTTGACTGCCCCTCACTGAATGTAAGCTCTTTCATGCCAGAGAAGGGACCTTTTAATTCTTCTGCACTCCCATCCACTTGGAGCAACTATTACAGACCTGGGTAAAAACCACTTAATGACTATGTAATTAATTGTCGTATTATAGATTCATAGCTTGTAGGGCTTATAGATTATGTGATTAACAGATTACTTGAATAACACACATGTAAGTACTTGTCATATTAGAGATTTATAATTTGAAGTTTGATGAACATTGACTGAATTCATTCCCAAGGTAAGCTCCCACCACCCCCCCTTCGTTCTGGACACCAACCCGTTTCTTAGATAGTCCCTAGATAGAAGGGTCAGATATATCCTCGTGTAATTCAGGACTCTTCTACCATGAGATGTCTTGTTTCTGCTTCAGGGGTACTTCTATGAGCCAACCTACTGATGACAGGTGCTCTTGATACCTCCAGAATACCTGTGTGGACATCTTTTATGCTCTAAATTCCACACCCCACTGGTGGTTAGCAATCCCACCCTGAATCAATTTCAATTACTAGACAGGTATTGAGCCCTTCTTACCTGCCTGTGCCTGAATCTGTAAGATGGAGATGTGGAATCTAAACAAAGGAGCTCAAATCATGGGAAATACAGATATGTAAGATTATCACCTCTCTGTACTACAGTGAGTACGGAATGTTTCAGAGATGACGATATCATCAATTCTGGGGGGGTGGACAGTCAGGGAAGGAAGCAATATAAGAAGTGGGCTTTGAATTAGCCCATAAACTAAAGGAAGGGAATGTGCAAACAAGAGAAGGGAATGGGCACAACCAGAAAGTCAAGAATAGGAAGTCCTCCTCCTATTTATGGCTCCCAATTTCCTCTCAAAAGAATAAAAAGATATACCAGAAACTCCCAGTATAGAAGCTACACATGTGAAAAGATGACATAAAAATCTTCTTGGTGTTTGTATAGATCTATTTGTCTTTATGTCTATTTTTAATTAAATCCCATTTATCTTTTAAAATAACACCCAAATGTTAATAAAGAAGTATATATTTAGATTTTTGGCAAAGCTATCAAACTGAGAGAAAACATACAGTATGTGATCCAAGAATTATGTATTTAGAATGGAAAATTTGCCAAATTCTTTTACTCATAATAAATAAGGAAATCTGATATTTACCAAAATAAATACGAGGCATATATTTCGGTGTCTCTAGAAATATCTTAGTTTGCCTTTTTCAGAAGCAATCCAAGTTGAGTGTGTTTTCGATTACTTAAAACAGCAAGATGCTGGGAACATTTCTCAAAGTGCTAAGTTAAAACATGTCAAGATTCTTCCGAAATCCAGAAAATCACTTTAGGATTTGCACGGACAAATCCACATAATCCTCTTGATTTTCAATCTACCCAAGTCAGTGATAGAACAAGAATTGCCTTTACTTTTGCATCTTCCAACAATTCTTACCCATTGATTGGGTAAGACCAGTAATTCTTAACCCCTGCCATGGAGGAGCCCCAGGCTACGGAAATAAACAAGCACACATTCTCAGGCCCAGAGCTGTAGCCTGAACCTCACCCCGCCCTCCGAGGATAGCACGTGGCTTTGAAGACTCCTCTTTGTCAAAAAAATTCAATATTGTATTTTCATACTCCATGTAAATATATGAAAATGTAGTAAATATATGAAAATGTAGTAAATATAGGTAAATGTAGTAAATATTTTAAAATGTACAATTCAGGAAGATACATCTATCTTGTGATTTCTAGTACCTTCTGGCGTACCTGGACCTACTCCCAGTTGTGTCGGTTTGAGAAGCTGGCCTTTAGATTGTAATATATAAAAGCCCTCTAGTAATGGCTAATGTAAATCAGTGCTTTCTACAGCAGAAACATCACCTCATTTAATTCTCACAACTATCCTATAAAGAAGGTACTATTATTTACTATTATTAATAAGCTTGCATGGCAGATAAGGAACCTGACGCTCAAAACCTAAAATGCTTGTCCAAGTTTACCTTAATGGTAAACTCAGGAGGTCTTATTCCAAAGTCTATGTTCCTTGCCATGTTTTAATATCCCACTGCCTTTCTTAGAGGCATGATTTAGATATTTGACATATTTTTTTCAACTTAAAGTGTAAATTTTAATGTTTGAGGCTGTATTTTAGCCAGCAATATGTACATAATATTAAATGAGTAAACATCTGGTATGAGTTAAGCTGTCCAAATCCCCCTCAATAATCACTGTAGTCCTCATTGGTCATCATGATTTTTTTAAGTGTATGACATTTCATAGCTGAAATGTATGATAGACTCAGAAAACACTGTGGATAAAAGGGATTAGTAACCCAGTTCCATAAAGCAAGAAAGCAGACCAAAATTAGTTGAGCAATTTTTCTAGCATCTTGCAATCAGTAGAAAAGGTGAGCTTCTATAAAAAAAATAGGCACTTTCAAAGCACAGAGTGTCCTGGCACATTAGTTAATTAATTAATTAGTTATTAATTAGTTATAGTTAATTTTAGTTAATTAATTAGTTATAATTAATTTTCCAATGACATGATGCTGTCCTTATTTTTTTAATTTCTAAACTTGATTTTTAGAGTGTCACTTTATTTTAGTCTACCTCTCTAACTTTACAAAATAACTTGAAATCATCATCCTGCCTTCAAGGTGTTGTTCCAAACATAGTCCTGTTTACATGTAATATTTTCTTGTAAATATTAATGAGGTAAGTAATAATGATGATTCATTTATTTTCCCATAAAAGTAAAAATCTTACTTTCTCTAGTATTCAGCTGATCCAGGTTGCTTATTCTTTATGACACTTTTTTCCTTATTGCCAACTACCTTGAAAATGTAATCTATGTGTATTGCCCACAAATTTTCATTTCACAGTCACATGTCAAACCATTTCTTTCTGACTTCCCATCCTACCAGACTCCTGAGACAGCTCTTATAAAGCCAGCATTCACCATCCAATTGGGTAAGTGGCCTTTCCTTTGCTTTTAGCTCACTGAACTCTGCATTTTTTGTCACTGCTGATAAGCCTTTCATTTTACAAGTATTTCCTCTCTTGGTTTTCTTGACAATACTCCACCACATTTTTTCTGCCCTCTGATTTTTCTTTTTAAATATTGTTAGTACTATAATTCTATCATTAGTCTATTTCTTTTATTCTCTGTTTCATCTCCTTAAAGGATCTTTTTAACTTTCATGGCTTCGACTATCACCTGTATGCTGATGACTCATAAATGTAATCGTATATATCACATTGACCACTACGCTGAGTTTCAGAACTTTAAGTATCTCTATTTTAATGCAATAGAAGCACCTCAAAATATTTCCATAAAAATCTACTCTTTCTGCTATATTTATCTTAAAAATAGGCTACTAATAGCACAAATCTTGTAGAATCATCAAGGTAACAATAGCTTCTTTAATGAATAAATCCAGAAATCTCAGTGGCCTAAAGCAAGAAAAATTTCTCTTTCATCTCAATTTCACTAGCAGGGAAAATACAAGTTGTTATACACTGCTCAAAAGTGCATTCATTCAGGGGTCGGGAAAGAAGGAAAAGATGCTATTTTTAACACATCCTGGCCATCAACTTCAACTGGCAGATAAAAAAATGAAAGAAAAAAGATAATTTCCTAGTTTTTATTTCTATGGACCAGATCTGCAGTGATATGTATCATTTCTTCCTACATTCCTTACAATCATATGGCCCAATTACCAAAATAATAATAATAATAGTAATAGTAATAATAAAGTATGGGGAATATAATCTAACTCTATATAAAGAAGAAAAGAAAAGTAAGTTTGGTGGACAGGTAACCTACCAGCCACAGCTGTAAAGATTAACACATGGATAGCACTTAGCTTAATATATAGTAACATAATGTTGGCTTAACATATATATGTTCAGTCATCTAAACTAGAATTCTCAAAGTTATCTTTTTCTCCACTTATATTGCTTTAGCTCCATAGTTCTGAACACTGGCTTGAAAATAAGCCACTTGTGGGAGTCATAGTAGAAAATGTTGATGCCCAGGCCCCAATCTGGATCAATTAAATGAAATATTTGAGATATCAGAACCTATTAAAGTTATTGATATAATCATAAACAGCAGCCAAGGTTGAGAACTGTTGCTCTAATCCAACTTCTTTGCAACACCCAGGGTGATCTCATTGAAGCACCAATTTAATTATGACATGCCTCTTGCTTAAAAGTTGTTTTTGAACTTCCACTGTGTGGAGCAAGGTGAGCACATCTAAATCGGCCTGCATGACAACCTCCTGGGGAAGCAAGATGTTATCTGCATGTTTTTTTTCATGTTACTTTAATTTAATTGTTGTGCAGAATTGATAATATATGTAATTGATTAATACAGTAAAATTAAGGCATTTGCTTACTTAAAATTTGTTACTGACTCTGAATTCTCCAATTCAGTGGTTTCCTATGCAGTGGTAGAATGTAAGTAACAGAGAGGATATGCATGCTGATTCACTGGGGTCTAACACTTAGATCTTTTTGTGAAATTTCACTAGGACTTTTGGGCAATAGAAAGGGGAGCCTAGCCAGCCTAGCCATGGCGGGAAATCTAACAGGAAGTCACACACACACACGGTATGGAAATAGATATAGGAAATAGAAATAGGCTGAGCTAGATATAAAGTCACTTCACAGAGAAGGGCAGAATGAAAACTTGGAGTCAAGTAGAGGAAAAGAATACTTCCATTAAAATTTTGTAACCAAAACCCACTATTTTATAATGTGTCTTACAACCAATGTTTGAAAAGCCTTGAGCTTTTGCTCACTTGGGCCAAAGAAAGTCTATACAATATAGTACAAAGAGATTAAGAGATGGAGCATATGAAAAACACATAAGGATACAAAGAAGATAAAGTGAGAAGGTATAGGATGGATGTCATCAGAGTCACAGGGAAAGAAGAGATAGAGACAATATTCCAAGTTAAAAAAACAGATAATTTTTCAGACTAAAAGAAAGACATGAACCCCAGGTTCATGGTATAAAAATTAGGCCAAAGTGGGAAAAACAAATATAACTATAGACTTAAACACATCATAATACAACACCAAAGATAAAGAAGAGACCTTAAAAGTTGCCAAGTAAAGACAGACAATTGAGAATCTTTTGACAATTGAAGGGCAGTGGAAATACAGCTTAAATGTTTTGAAAGAAAAGAATCTTAACCTAAAGTTATATACAGAGCAAAACTTTATAGACTGAGGTCAAAAAATATATTTTCAGATTAAATAAAGGTCAGATAATTTACCATCAAGAGCTTCTTACTAAAGGAACCTCTAGAAATTATACTTCCTGAAAAAGGAGAGCTACGCCAGAATGACCTGATGCGCAGTAGAAATAGTAAGCAAATAAATTGAGTGAATCTAAACACATATTGACTGTGAAAAATAATAATTAAATGTCTAGTGTGAGAAACTAAAATACTAAACAAAGTAGCATAAATAGTAAATAAGTAATGAATCAAGGCATTTTAAGGATATAGTTGCTGAAAACAGCAGTGTTAGATCTATGAGGTCAGCAATTTATTGTTTTCTTCTCTGTTCTATATTCAGCATCTAAAGGAATGCTTAAAACACTCAGAAAAAGCCTGTTAAATTAATAAAAATTTTGTTTTTTGTTTAACAATTGCATGAGTCACAGTATGTCAGAGAAGCAGAACCAACAGGAGATATATATATATATATAGATAGATATAGATAGATAGATAGATAGATATATACACGCGCGCGCACGCGCGCGCGTGCGCGCGCACACACACACACTGGCAAGTCAAAAATCCACAGGGTAGGCCAGCAGGTTGGAGACTCAGGGAAGAGCTAATGTAGTTGAACTCCAAAGGCTATCTGCTATCAGTAGGGACAGCAACACTATAGATCTAAACATATTCAATAGTTTAATCCCTGAGTTAATAATAATACTAAAGATATTATTTTTAAAAATCATTTTTCTTCCTTACAGGCTGCTATAGAACCAATTCATTATTTGAGAAACTAATAATTAAAGGAATGTAGTCAAGCAATTTCTCTGCCTTGACTTTATGAACTATATTTCAGGGTAGCCAAATATTTGATGATAAAAAATAAAAGAAACAGACTTAAGCAAAGATCCTCAATGGCTGCTACCATCACACATACAAAAAAGAAACAACTAGATATATTTTGCACATCCTTATGAAAGTCAACAATAACATCTATGAAATAGTCTTACTGAAAATATCAAATTTAAGTTTGAACGAACAACAATGTACAGAAGATATAGAGATCAGCACAGCATATAAATAACACCTTGGGAAGGTAAGCAACAAAGCCTACCCTGTATACAAACAGACCACTTGCTACAACAACCAAAAAAGAAAAATATGCAAGAAGAAAATAAAACAGATAGAGGAATCCTATTAAAAGAGATTTGAGAGACATATTAACCCATTGAAATATAAAGACACAGTCCATTATCTGAGGCATGCAAACCATTTAACAAATGAGGTACACCAAAATTTGAACACTGACTGGATATTCTATTGTATTAAGAAATTATTTAGTTATGTTATATACATATGATATAGCGCTTTTTGGTACGACAATGGGGTTGCGGATATATTTTAAGAGAGTATTTATTATTTAGAGATATATACCAAAATATTAACAACTGATATGTTATAATGTCTGGGGTTTGCTACAAAATGATCTAGGGGAGGAGAGGAGCCAAAAAGTTAATAATTTTTGAGGCCAGATGAATAGGAGTTCATTGTACATGTTTATGTTATAAATTTCCTAATATATAAAGTTAAAAAATAAACAAAGTAAACCTAGAGAATTAAGTCACTTCATCTGCCAAGTTTGTGAAATGAATACAATGAATTTGTAGCTTCCTATGTGTGACTAAATAACCCTTTTTATGAAATTTTCATTCTAATTGACGTGACCTCGTAAAGAAGCTAATCAGGCTTATACTAAAGTTAGCAAAGCAGCATTCTCAAACAAGAAAAGCCAAAACAATTCTAAGAATTACAGCGTTACATAGTCACAGACCTGCATTTTATACTAACCACTTCAACACGTTCTCCCTTTCACTCATTTCCCTACCTCCGTGTCCCTGGCTTTGCGCCTACACCCCGTGAAAGCAAACACCAGCAGCGGCCTTCCCTGTGCTTATTCCAGTGTACCCGTCAGCCCTCCCTCGCCCAGACCTCTTTCTAAAGATAATCAATGTGAAATCTTAAACCATAATCCTGTAATCATATTCTCAATACTCTAAGTCTCTATATGGCATCAAAATGTTTCATTTGTGCATCTTATAATAGAGAACTGTCAATGCATCGCTTCTTCTGCAGAAATACCGGCAGGCTGAAGTGTGTAAGACAGGCAAAATCAAGACAACTACCTACGCTTTTTTCCAAAGGGCAGAGAAATAAAGTTTATACTTTAATGATGATGTTATTCACATAAGGCATCACATATTTTGGTGATTCAGGCCCCAGAGAAGCTTAGTCACCTCTGTAAAGTGCTTCTGCAGCTTAAATGTGCAGGGACAGTAACAGCTGTAGCCACCTGATTGCAGTAATGGGGTCGCACTGTCTCTGAAGTTTAATGGGACCACTGCTCAAAGGTCAACCCAAGTTAACCATTCATTCTGGTCCTCCCATCTTTTGCTTTGAAGACAGATGTATAAAAACGAAGGTGAGAAAGGGTTGTTCTTTTTTTTGTTTAATTTCTTAATGTGCTCTAACAAATTCAAAGCAAGATTTTAAGCTTTTTTCACTCACTTTGCTAATGTTGCCTTTAAAAGCTTTCTAAATATTTGTCCTAACCTTTTTGGTCTAAAGTTTGCTCCTTTGTCAAAAATGCATGACAAAAATTCATTCGGTGTAGTTTTTCTTCCTAATGCCATAGATCACATCTCTCATAGTAAAGGAAGACTTCTGAGAGGGAAGAAAAAGAGATGCAGGGATAATGTCCTGCTCTCTCCTGCTAACTGTGCGTATAAGGACTTCCCACCTTTCTCATCTAAGGCTAGGAAGCATAAAGCCCTGTGTTTCTATATATGAAGACTTTTGTACTACACTACCTAGGGAAGGAGAAAAACAACTCTATCCTTATATTTACCCTTATATTTATCAACCTGGGAGTTGCCAGGTTGTCTTGAATATAGTTTTTAAAAGATCATATGGCTGAGGGCCCATAGTGTGTTGTTTCCTCTTCGGGAGTTTTTTGTTTTTTCTTGGTCTGTCATACAGGAACCAGATAACAACACTCATTTCATACCAATGATTCCCAAACATTTGGATTTTACCATAATGTATTTAATATGTGTAAAATATTTCATAGCTGGTAAAGTATGAGCAGTCAGAAAGTCCCCGGATGATCTCAGCTGTGACAAGCATTAACCCTTTGATACCAACCTTTGACGGGTCTGGGGATTGAATGGCCAGTGTGGGGAGGCAGGTAATTAGGGTGGCAGTTATTTAATAATATTATACAATTATTTCAATATTTTGTAGCTTATACAACCACATAATGCTTAATGTATACCAGTCCTGGAATTTACTGATTAGTATGCATTTTTTTTTTAATGAGGACCAACATATGGTATCAGTTTTTCTTTTGCCAAAGATGTCAAAAAGATAAAAACTTAAGTCCTACCTAAGTCACTAACATGTCATAAAAGGGAAATTTAAAACCATATAAATAAATGGAACATAATCTTGGAATAAAAAAGGCAATTTTAATAGAATACATTTATCTTTATGAGAAATGCACAACATTGATTAAATTTCTTGTAATTCCTCTAACTGAAGACAAATTAATCACAGGCTTACCCCTGTCCACAGCAAAACTTTCACCTGAATTTTTTTAAGTGGTCAGTTTAAAGTGAAGAAGTGTCTTCCCCTAGAGAACAATATATGAACAGGTCAATAACCAGATGATGAATTGGTTTCATCAAAAGATATTGCTTTTTGAAGAACTGCCAAATATGGTCCAACATCTTTTACTTTGTGCTCACAACTCTAGTGTCAAATTAAAACTGTATACCCCTTTTTATCTCAACCAAAGCATGTTTATTCATTTATTTTTGTTGCTGGTCCTCTGTAATTCATAATCAGTGTTTTTCATGGTACAACTACAAAACAACTAGCTCTTACAGAAATGCCATTTCAGCACACATGTGAATTCATGGTAGCACAAGATTAATAGTTTTACTCTGAAAAGTACATTCAATATAAACTGATATCCTTCAAAACAGAATTTAGTGGAGGGTGGGGGTACGCTTTCCATCTAGTTATATAAAGTATTTTATTCCACAGTATAAGCATATTCAAAAACAAAAAACCTAAAATTTTTCACTCATATGTTTAATTTAAAAATAGCTCCTTGACATTCATTCAGACCCAGCTTAAGATTTTATTATTTTGACACCAAAGTAAGGAGCCAGTTTTACATTAATTGATGTGAAAGTATACATACATCTGTGTGGAGAAGCTTAGCATTCTTATTCTTAAAGAGAAGTGAATACACATAATTAAAGAAAGTGAATTTCACATGATATCCACAATTACATGCATGATGGCTAATCTTATATTGCATTATTAGAAGCACATGCTCTTTCTTCTTACTGAATTAATGAGACTTGGAGACTTTTCCTTTTCTTTAATTGAATGTGTTCTCAACTAGGAAAACTTTAAACTATTTCCCCCCAGCGTCCAAGCTGATATTCTAATGCATGGTTTCTAAAACACACAAGTACTTGGGTACCACCTGTATTTTAGTTCAGAAATGGTTTGTATTAAACCATCACATTACCATTGTTATTCCTTCAAACTCTTGGCTTGGATTTCTAAATCTCTGATCTTTCTCTTCCTTCTTTTAAAGTTAACTTTGGACAGAAGTGTTCTAAAGGAAACTGTAGTAATAATTCTCTTAATGTTTATGCAATTAGAAAAGATTCAAGAAAACTTCTCCCAATAAAATGATCGCATCATGCAAGAATGCAATTACTGGTTAGCTTAGTCATCCTACAACCATTTCCAATGCTTTTGTATTTAATCCACATAAATATGCAAGGGCTACCTCATTGCTATTCTTCTTTATTCTTAAATGTGAATCCACACATGGAATGAAATTATAAGTGCCCTTTGATGGGATTCTGTTTTAGAGGAAGAGGCTTTTCTTGATAAGTACTGCATTAATACTGGGAACTGAACAGTGAGCAGACAGGTATTAATGTCCAGTTCCTCTTCTGATTTTAATCTCCTGCCTTTCCTTAATTAACAACCAAAAGAAATCTGTAGTTGAATGGTTCTTTTTTTTAATCTTCCTTGCCTTGACTCTTTATGAATCTTGCTGAAAACTTTATATTTGTTTTCTTATTTCAATCCAGTTTGCCCTGAGATATTCCACATTTATATTTAGGAATCTTACTTCTCTTTAAATAAAGCATTTCTCTATCCATAATGCTTGTAGGTTTAATTGGAGAATGAATATTTTACTGGAGCAGTTGGCTGCACATTACAATTTTTAATCATCCCAATGGCCTTACAAGGTAAGCTTTATGTTTCCCACTTTAGAGATAAAAAAAAAAGTAAGGCTTGCAGACATACTATGTTATACATCTAATGGGCGTTATAGTCGGGATTCACATTAAGATTGTTTGACTCCAAAGCCACCACTCTGCCTCACTCCTTCCATTGTAAGGAATGAGCCTTTATCAACAACATCCCAGAGAAGTTTACTTCTTCCAATAAGAACTTGTTATTACTAATTACCCTAAAATTACACAAACTCAATGAAAAATATCTTAGATCAGGTTCACTAGAAGCAAACATTGAGAGGAGAATTCATGTGCAGGTAACTTATTAAGGATGCTTTCCCAAGAGTAGACAGTAACGGAATGAGGAAAGCAGAACAAAGAAGTTTAAAAAGCCATATAGAGGGGTAATTTCATGTAAAGTCTCAGCCTCACTTCCACCATCAGCCTCAATCTCAGTCCACTAAAGCCAAAAGCTCTAGAGTATAAATTACACATCACTTTGTTCTAACTAGAGGCAAAGGAGCTAGACCTTAATCAGCCATTGGCTAAGGGCCACTTCAGAGAGATGTAAACTCCCAGTTACATCCAGCTGTGTGTGAACGGTCACTGCAGCTCTAATAGCCAGAGACCAATTCTTCAAGAGAATCTCTGACATAAACCATTAAAAAGAAAAGTCCACATTACTTTTGAGGGGAAGTAGAAAAATCTGAAGCAATTTGGGCAGAGCACAAAAAAATGGGTGAAAGAATAACAGGAGTTACAGTTATAAAGCTACAAGGCCCAAAGAATGAATGAGTGAAATTCTGACTCTAGGAATGAAAAATATATTTATTACTCTTGCAGATGATTTGTTTCTTAAGCATGTATTAGTTTACAAATGATGCTTTCTACCTTTCTAAAAGGATTTGAGGGTGCTGTCTTCCCAGACTACACTCGTTTCTTAACACATAACCTTCTTCATTGATTTTCAGCATTTGTCAGTATCTGGAATATATTCAGCCCTTCATTTTCTTATTGTCTGTTTTTCCCCTAACACTAGAATATAAGCTCCTCGAAAGCAAGGGCCGTGGCTGTAATGTTCATTTCTGGGCCCAATGCCTGGAAGTTATTAGGCCTGAGATAAATGCTTGTTAAATGAATACATTCAAAATTATTACCTCTATTCTCTAGATTATGATCTGGTTGGGGGAAGAGAGATATACACACTGCAATAAGATTTCTAAAGCTTCATGGCTCCCATAGGATATTCTTCTATGGTGCTGAGAAGCAAAGCCTGATCAGCAAATGCATTTTTCCCACCAACGTTTGGTATCCAACACAACATGTCCTGAAACTGTTTTATGAAACTTCCTACAAGAGAATTTTAACATCTACTCACCTACCCACATCTTCATCTTTATAGGCTAACTTCTGCCCTGTTACCATGGTGCCCCATCCATGTGGATAAAATTAAGTAAATGTTAGAGCAGCTGTAGTCAATGTACAGAATTCAGATTCTTCCTGCTCCAAAGCAAGTTAAAAGCAATATAATTTTTCCATTTAAAAAAATCTATTTCATTTAAGAATATTGTTCCTACAGATTGTTTTTTTTTAAATGCCTTTATTTAGCCATTTTCTTGTTCTCAGCTTCGAGCACAAACTCTTGGCACTTCTCTGATGTGTTCATTTTAACTGCAAACGCCTAATCAGAATTTTAAGGCTAATTAGTAGGTTGGCTAACTTTCAGGAAGAAATACCAGTGGTGTTTTCAACAGGCTGGCAGGATGTCTCCAATTATAAAGATGGGAGAAGTAAAAGCAACAGGATGGTAAAATCCATTGAAGGACATATTGCATTTTATAGGAAAAGATGTAACTTCATTTAGCTTTGGTCTTTATGGCTTACAAATGTGCTTAGCACTACTACCTACATCCCATGAGTCTAAACCTCAATATTTATGAACTGGAATATTTCATTGCCTCATAAACCAAGAGGCAACTGAGTATTTTTATTCTCTGGCAAAAAAGTGCCAGAGGTAGTTTCAGGCAGTTCCACTTCTTATTCACACTTTTATGCAACAACTCTCAGGAAGATACAAAGCTGTATCCACAAGAAGCCTCGATCTTCTTCCTCTTGCTTTTTGTATTAGATATTAACCATATGCAATTTTTAGTTAAATGTGATTCAACTCCAACCAAAATCTCAATGATGGAAACTCAAGATAAGAGTTTAAGTTTTTGTTTTGTTTTGTTTTAATATAAATTTCAAGAATCTTCAAGAATCTTTAAGAGTCTTCAAGAAATCCTAGTACTTAAATATCAAATTCAGGTTTGAAGTTGACATTCCTCCAAAAAGAAATAGAAAGGATTTCTACATAACTGATCCCTAAGCCTTAAAAACATCATTAACAAACATTTCTTTCAATATTCAGAAACAGTGACTATTTCTCAAGAGAGAAGATGCTTACCTTGTAAAAACCAGTCTCATTTGGAAGTCCAGACTGCAAGCGCCCTTTCCCAATTCTACAGCGAGTTCTGGTGCTTTAAACATTTTCTGTCCCAGTTTCCTGGGTGCTCACCCTCTGGTTTCTACTCCAAAGTCCTTCACATCATGGATACCTTCCATCGGCATTATGTTGGAGAGCAGAACCCAGGCACCCGGCCAGGGTGAGCTCATCTCTCTGATTAGGTGATCGTGTGTTCTTTGGACCAAGACCCAGGTCCCTCAATAAAGGAGTTATTTCCCAAATTGAATTCTATGGAATTCTCTATCTATCTATGTATCTATCTATCTCTCCCCCTTTTTCTCAATCTCTCTCTCTGTCACACACACACTCACATAAAAGGAGTCTGTAGTGAAATAAATTTGAGAGATGCAGATTTAAAACAAAAGAGATCTATGTATTATGAAATTTCTCAAAGCATATATTAATATGCATTATGAATCTCAAAAAAAGCAATAGGAAATGCAGTGTTTTCAAAATTTACTTGACAACAGATCATCGTTTTCAGAGAACATCCTCTATTGCCACAATTATTTATTAACCTCCTACTATGTGCCTTGTGTTGGTTTTAACAAATGCATTGCAAAATGAGTGATCAGATTTCCTGCCTTAAAGAATCTTATAATTCAGGGAACAGATCACATTTCCTATAACTGTGCTCTCCCACAAGGTAGCCTCTAGGCACATACAGCTACTTAACTTAATTAAATAAACTTAAATAATATTAAAAATTCTGTTTCTTAGTCTCACTAGTCATATTTCAACTTCTCAAGACATGTATTGTGACTAGTGGCTGCCATATTGATGGTGCAGATATAAAAATATTTCCATCATTGCAGAACATTCTACTGGACAGAACTAGTTGAGAACATTACCCTGTTTTTATTAATTATACATTAATAAGCATGGTCATTTATTTTTATATAATTTTCTTCCAAAGACTACAAACTTAATCTGATCCTACCACAAGTCATCCTGTTATTGCAGTTAAGAAATTTCACTCATTAGAAATTACTCCTGCTTTTATTGTTACTTCACTCTCCAGTGGATTCCTTCCGAATCTACTGTGTGATCTGAACTCAGGAGCACTGACAGGAGTTAACAATCAGACAGTGACCCTAGAATTGAGATTTCAGAGTCTGGAAAAGCCCCTAAAGATGATTCATTCCAATTCTCTCAGTTTTAAAACTTAGAAACTGAAGCTCAGAGACATGGAAATGTGTCCTAGGTCACTAAGACATTAAATGGCAAAGGCCTTTATCATAATGACTGCACCCATTGCCCTGAGTCTTAAAAACTGTCCTTCAGGGGGAAGAAGTCATGGAACAGCACACTGCTAGCTAACGGGTGCCGCTACGCACAGCAGGGACTTTCCTATTAATATTCCTAAGCGAATGGTTATCAGATGGAGCTCTTCTCCATGCAATTATTATCACTGACATAAATTTAACTTTTACTAAAATTTAGTATGTGTTGTAAATAGAAAACCCTGAAGAGAATACCCACAGACATTATCTAAAAGTGTGTGGGTGCATACACATGAATATGTGCATAGAATCAGAAAAGAGAATGCAGATTTTTATTTCTCAGTAGTCAATTACATCATAACAAGTACTTGACATTTTTATAGCACTCGACAGTTCCAGTGGTTTTTACACATATTATTTCATTAATTTTACAGTATCTTGTGAGGTAGGTAATTTTTACATGTGAGAAACAGAGATTCAGAGACGTTATAAATCAGTCAGTCATGAGTCACGTGACCGCTACACAGAAACCAGAACTCATGTTCAGTTTTGTTTTTTTTTTTGTCTCAAACTGATAGATTTACTATCACATCATAGCTGCCTCTCTTTAAAAAAAAAAAAAATGACAAAAATCTTTGTGCGCTGTTAATGGGAATGTAAGATGATACTACTGCTATGAAAAAAAGTGTGACACCTCTTCAAAAAATTAAACGTAGAATTCTCATATGATCTAGTAATTTCACTTCTGGATATACACCCAAAAGAATTGAAATCAGGGTCTTGAAGAGATATTTGTACACCCATGTTCATAGCAGCATTCTTCACAATAACTAAAACATGGAGGCCATGCAACTATCCATCAACAAATGAATGGATTAGCAACATGAGGCATACCCTGACAATGGAATATCATTCAGCCATAAGAAAAATGAATTTCTGACATATACTACAACATGGGTAAAACTTGAGGAAATTATGCTAAGTGAAAGAAGCCAGTCATAGAAAAACAAGTATTGTACAATTCTACTTAGATGGAGTACCTGGAGTAGTCAAAATCGTAGTGTCAGAAAGTGAAATGGTGGTTGTCAGGTGGTTCTTCCCCCCAGGGAGTGGGGGAAGGAAGAAATGGAGAGTTATTATTAAATGGATATAGAATTTCAGTTTTACAAGGAGAGCTATGGAGATGGATGGTGGTGAAGATTGCACAGCACTGCGAATGTATATAATACCACCGAACTTAACATTTAAAAATCATTAGCTGGTACATTTTTTTATGTGTATTTTACCACAACAACAACAACAAAAAAAAAACAGGGCAGGATCACTTGTACTGAGCACATCATTTCCACTCCTCCCAACCTATTTCTGCAATAAAATAAAACATGTAAAATAACCAGGTACTAATCTATTTCATATATCATTGTTGTATTAGTAACCCTGGCAGCATCTCATAGAGGACAGACATTATCATAAAATGTGGGTCATTTCCTTTTCCATGTGAGTCTTATCTGCAATTAATTTTGTATTTGATAGGTGCAAATATAAAGCAACCCCATCTTCTATTAAGTGTCAGTCCACTAGAAGGTCTATCATTATATCCCAGTATAATTCTTAGGTAATACTATGTACATTAATACATTCTCTGGATGGCAGAAATTGCATGCTCTGTTCATCAAATTATAATGGATGTCCAGGAAAAAATAGCAAGAGTCAGAAAAACTTCAGGGGGCCCATTTGAAAACTGAGTTGTATACATTGAAGAAGATAGACATACCTGTGGGGATTTGAAAATGAGCATTAACAATTATTTTAAATATTTTTTACCCAAAAGCAGATATGTATGCACAGTTGAGTTTTACATGAAATTTGAGGTTATTTGTTAGCAAATGTGATAATAAAGAAAACTTTTCAGCCTTGACCAACATGGCTGTTTGTTGGAGCATTGTCCCCTACACCGAAAGGTTGGGGGTTTGATCCCTGGGCAGGACACTTAAGGGAGAAAGCTAATTGATGTTTCTCTCTCACACTGATGTCTTCTCTCTCTCTTTCTCATCAGTAAATATATTTTTTAAATTTTTTAAAAAGAAAAGAAAATTTTTCAGCCTCTTTGCACCAGAAGCGAGGAGTGAGAGGCCCCTCCCATATAACAGGGCTAGAGGTTAAGTTTGAGAGTTTTAAAAACCACCTTCCTCAAAAGATAAGAACTTTGCAGCCTCAAGACAGAAACAGCTGCTGATTCTGGATTGTGTGCCCATGTGTTCCCTCACTTCCCAGAACAAGTATAGATCTCCAGGTCATCACAAGGATGAAGCTCTGCTCTCACACCCAGTTTAGAGCTGGATAAGGGGGGTTGGGGGAGGGCAAGAGCACGAGAGTGAGCCTTGTGGGAAAATCCAGAAAATCAAAGGTGATGTTCAAATAAAAATTCCATCGCTCTCTCTTAATATAGGTTCATATAAGATTGCATTTCTACTAATAGTCCATTTGGTAGAATTTCAGAGTTGAACAATGCTATAGACTGAGTGTTTGTTTCCCCCAAAATTCATACGCTGAAAGTTAATTTCTGATGTGATGAGATGTGGAGGTGGGGTCTTGGGGACAAGATGGGATCATGATAACAGAACTCTCATCAGTGGTAGTATTGCCCTTACAAAGCAGACTCCAGAAAGCGCCTTCACGCCTTCTGCTGTGGGAGAACAAAGCAAAAAGGCAGCAGCCTGTGAACCAGGCAGCAGGCTGTCACCTCACCTGTCAACTGCTGGTACCCTGACCTTGGACTCCCAGCCTCCAAACTGGTGAGAAATAAATTTTTGTTGTTCGTAAGCCATGCAGTCTATGGTATTCTGTTATAGTAGCTGGAATGGACCAAGAGAGACAAATAATTTCAAGATCAGAAAAGGTCATGTAAAGAGGGTTTAGGAACCAGAAGCCAGACAGTCAGAGTTTTATTTCCTGATTCTGAGGTTTCTCATCTCTCTTCCAGATCAATAAAGCCAACAGAATTGAAGACTGGCCCTTAGAAACCGCTCATGAACTTCCCCAGCTCTTTCCCCGCTCCTCACTGACTGGATTGGCTATGACTTCGGCAGCTATGGACACTGAGTGTTGGGTTGGCAGGTCCCTAGCTGCCCGAGCCCCTGAATGCTGGCAGGGCCACCATCCACGTACACGGTTTCCTAAATGACCACCAGAAGGGGAGCTTCCCTGCTCACATGTTCACCTGCCAGAGGCTACTGCCCGTGCAAGACACAAGTTCCTGTTTGCAAGTCGCTTTATACAAGTGTCCATTTTTCGCACTTGACGTTAGCCAAAAGTCCAAGACGCAATTGCATCCATTTGTTAGAGCAGTTAGCATTATCCTAACAAATACACTTTTTTACTTGTGTCACTACGTGAGGAAGAATGCTTTCCAAGCTCACTGAGAGTTATGTATGACCTTTTAGATATTTTCCAATAATTCATTTAAGTTTTGCAATGCCTGGGAAAGTAAAGTTTCCTTTTACCTGTGATGTATCATGGGGAACAATAAAGAGTGTAAGATCAGAGTGTGACTGGGATTTTATTGATGGCCCAAGGCAAAATAAAACGCAGCCTGCTCTTTTGTAGCAATATTAGATCTGCTGCTCTTTCAGCAGTAAAATCCTGTTTTGTCAGCAGCTACTGAGAGCAGATATGACTCAGAGGACACATAAAAGCATGCATGTAAGGTAAGGAGCTATTATGTTTAGAAAACCATTTTTTGCAACTTAAGTGCACTCAAACATTTCATATTTTAAGTAATCAAAATCACATTCGGAACTCAGAATCTCAAAAACATTATGCTCCTCTATTTAGGTCCTAATTGCATGAGATGGAAGAAAGGTACAAAAGGTACACAGGCACATGCAGAGAATCACAAATGTTAGATATTGAAGGGAATGCAAGATCAGGGAGGACAACAGTTTCACTCTGCAGAGGAGGAAAGCAAGGCCTGAAAGCACTGTGAACCGCATGGTATCAGCCAACAGAGTCAGAATTAAAATTCATTTCTCAGTGTCGTTTTGGTTTTCAGAGAATACATATCTTTTAGGTAGATCAACTCCCAATGTTTAGAATTGTGGAATCTTGTTTGCTTTATAATAATTATTCTTCAACTTTTCTTCAAAAAGTGATATTAGGTCATGGCTTGTTTAATGATATTTGACTTTGCAAGAGTAACAGTGTTGAGGCCTACCAGCATCTGGTACACGGATGGGATTTGATATATATTGATTGGCCAGCCTTATGTCCATTAAGCTTCACAGCCTAAAATAAGGTTTTGCTATGGCCTCATAGTCCAACTGTCTACAATTCCCATTTAAAAAGAAAAAGAAAAACTTTTGGAAAGACAGAGTAAAAGAGAGGTTAGCTGCAGAGCATAATATTTACTCTTAAATACTAAACATTTCCCAGAACCCAAACATGACATTTTACAGGCACCATGCAATCTAATCACTCCTTACGTTTTGAGCATGTACAAAAGACTCCTGGATCAGCCATAACAGAATAACAGGAATAGGACTTCTTCTCATTATAAAAACATATATGTAACTGAACAAACTATATAAAACAACTGTTCTTAGGCACTAGATAACAGACGACATAGGCTGTATTCCTTGAGAGAAAAGAAATGCTAAAACGAGTTTGGCATTTGCTTTAGTATTCTACCTTTCCAAACTGCAACTCTGTGGAGACTGAACACTTTACTTGCAGGCAGAGGAAACAGGGTGTAGAAATGCAACTACACAGAAAAAAGTGGGATAATATCTTTAAGGCATGATAAAACAAATCTGTCAAAGAGAGAATTCTATAACCGACAAAAATATTTTTAAAAAGGGGAAATAAGTAGATTTTCAGGCAAACAAAAACAAAGTTTCTCACTTGTAAGCTTGTACCACAAGAAATATTACCAAAAGAAAAAAAAAGGAGAAAGAAAAAGAAAAAGAAATGCTACAAGGTGAACTTCAGGTTGAGGCTTAATTGACACTAGATACTAACAAAGATCTATAAGCAGAAGTGGACAAATACAGATTGTGCATCAAATCAAGCTATCTACCTGTTTTGGGGTGGTCCATGAACTAAGATGATTTTCACTTATTTAAATGGTGGGAAAAATAAATATAACAATAATATTTTGAAACCTATATGAAAAAATATTTTGAAACCTATATGAAATGTCGATACTTATTAATAAAAGTTTATCAGAACACAGCCATAATCATTTGCTTTCAAACTATGGGTGCTTTCACTCTGAGACGACAAAGCTGAGCAGCTGTGGCAGAGACTATACTGCCCACAAGCTTTAAATATTTACTCTCTGACCCATTACAGAAAAAGTGTACAGACACCTGATGTATAAGAAGGAATGAAGAGCACTGAAAATGATAAATATGTAGGAAAATATAAAAAACACCTTTTTTCATGTTTTACTTTATTAAAAAGATTAAAGCAAAGGTAATAGAATTAGATTATAAAATTTAAACATGTAGAATTTTTAAAAATGGCAACAACAGGAGAAATGATAGGAGAGTAAACAGAAGCATAGTAGTGTGAGGCTCTTGCTTTATACATTAGAGGACATGTCTTAGTCAGCTCCAGCTGCCATAACAAAATACCAGAGACTGGGTGGCTTAACAGCCAAACATTTATTTCTCACAGTCCTGGAATCTGGGAAGTCCAAGGGCAATGGGCTGGCCAACTTGATTCCTGGTGCAGACTCTCTTCCTGGTTTGCAGATGACATCTTGCTGTATCCTCACATGTCTCTTCTAACATATCTAACATATCTCTCCCATCTTGTCCCTTAAGGCTTCTTATCCCAACGTAAGGGCTCCACCCTCATGACTTAACTGACTCTCTAAGGCCCTACCTCCAAATATCATCCCACTGGGAATTTTGTTTCAACATATGAATCTGAGAAAGGAGACACACTAAACAGTCAGTCTATAGCCATGGGAATGGCTGTATTAATAATAGGTAAATTATACTTCAAAATAAGAAATATCGCCAATAATAAAGATAAAGGAGTCATATTGATAAACATACCAACTCAAGAAGGCTTATCAACCCTACATGTGCATGAACCTAAAAACAGAAACTAAAAATAAAGTGAAAAACAGACAGACATAATTAAGAAGAAATAGATAAATCTACAATTATAGTTGAATATTTCAAAACTCCTCTCGCAATATTTGATAGAACAAGTAGACAGAAAATCAGAACATAGAAGACTGAATAACTATAAATGGACATTCATAAGATATCCCAACAAAAGAGGGATACACATCATTTTCAAGTACATGTGGTATTATATCTAATCACCAAGGTAGACATATGCTGATTCATGCTGCAATAATTTTAAAGAATTGAATAAATAAAATGTGTGATTTCTTGCTTTTTAAAAATAAAATGTTTTTTTGAATTATAAGAAGTTTAAAGATCAAAGAACTGTTTAAATGCTACTTGTATCTGGCCTCCACCCTCCCCCCAAAAATACAATTTTTTTTAATAGAAACCTCTGTAATAGGCTTAAAGAAGCCTGTCCTACTTGATGACAAAATCTAGCTAAAAATGGTATCATCATTCCATATACACAATGGAATACTATGCAGCAGAAAGAAAAAAAGAAGTACTAAACTTTGCGACAGCATGGATGGAACTGGAGAGCATCATGCTAAGCGAAATAAGCCAGGGGGCGAAAGACAAATACCATATGATCTCACCTATAAGCGGACCCTAACCAACAATGCAAAGAAGCAAGGAAAATATGACCAGCAACACTGAAAGGAAAAGAAATCAACAGAGACAAGGGGGGGGGGGGGGCAGGGAAAGGGAAGGGAAGGGGAAAGTCAAGGAACATATAGCAAGGACTCATGGACAAAACCAAAGGGGAAGAGCTGAGGGAGGGAAGGTGGGAGGGGGCAAGGGAAAGAGGGGGGGGGAAGGCAGAGACAAATGTATTTAAAAAAGTAAATAAATTAATTAAAAAATAAAAAAATAAAAAAATAAAAAAAATAAAAAATAAAAAAATAAAAAAATAAATAAAAATGGTATCATCAATTGGATTTTAAAAATTAGTATTCTATTTTCTCTTCCAGGTTATTTGATAAACCAAGTTATATCCCACAACATACAAAAGAAAGCCTCTCAGTGAGAAAAATGTTTTTAACTAATGAATCAAAAGATAAATGGTCAAAACTCAAGTGTTCTGAAAACCAATTGCAGGCATTGTGCTCATGATATATATATATGGTCTGAAAATATTCTTTGAAATAATAGAAATATTTTAAGGAAATTATATCAGCCATCTCAAAGGAAAGAAGATACTGGTAAGGCAAATTCCTTTCTAATTCAAATAGGATTTATGGATATAACTCACAACTCTTTTTCACAGCTCTTTTTCATGTTGTACATACAGCTCTACAAAAAGCATTTCTGTTTAAGATAGAGAATCTATCAAAATAAACCAGTCAACTATGACATAAATACATAAAAGACAATGTAGGCATACAGCCTGATTTTTTTTTTTCAGTAAGCCAGTTGTGTAATGGTGCTATTTATGTTTTTCTTTCTCACATATGGCTTGTTTTGGTTTGGTGTCTGTTTTAATGTGAAAGGCATCTCATGCTGGTATCTAGTTTTGGATTGAGATAGGAAATAATTAGGCAAGTCTTGGATGTCCAGGGTCAAAGTCAGAAGAATCTATAATCAAGGTATGGATTGGTGGTTATTAAGGAGCCCAGAAAACCAGGAAAAAAGCTGGAATCGTGATGGAATCAAGACACTGGCATGGAGTGGATAGAGAATGATATGGAAGCAATGAATTAAGAAAAACTGATTCAGCGCCCAGAAGTCCTAATAGGAGAGATAAGAGAGGAGTTTAGCAATCACTACAGAACACGAAGAAGTGAAAAGCAGGTCAAGAAAGTAAATTGTGCAGATGAAGCACTATAATTTGCATAGAACAAGAGAACAGACTAAAAAGTAGTTTCTTCAGGAAGGAACCTAGGGTAACAGGCCAGAAACTAGACCTAAAGTTCTAAGAGTCCCAAGAGCCCAAAGCAACCATATTTCAGCAAGCAAAGTGCAGATGAAATAGGTTATCCAAGACCATAAAAAGTAGAATTATTAAGTTCTAACCCTCAGATGTAAATATACTCATTGAGCTTATAAGTACAAGGTCTGTCTGGAAAGTATCCTGCCATGTAATATGAAAAATAGAGACATTTATTGATGAAAATACAAGATACAAGAAACATTGTACATAGGACAATGACACCTCAAACCCTTTCAAAGTAGGCACGTTGGGACCTCACACAGTTCTCCCAGTCACCATCAGCTGCCCCATCTTTTCCTGAATCTCACTGATGGTCTGAAACCTCTTCCCTTTCAAAGGTGATTTCAGTTTTAGGAAAAGCCAAAAGTCACAGCGTGCCAAATCTGGGCTAAAGGGGGGCTGAATCGCCTGGGTGATTTGATATTTCACCAAAAATAACTCGGCACAAGATGTGATGCATGAGCAGGCATGCTGTCACAATGAAACTGTCAATCACCAGTTGCCCATAGCTGTGGCCTTCTGAATCTTCCAAATAGTTTCCACAGAAGAATGTTAAAGCTTAACACAAAACTTGATGCAGACTTGTTGCTCTACTTGCTCAGTGATTTTGAATGTGACGGCCACACAATGCACACGCTCACTCAGCAGTGTCTGCCTCCCCCATTGACAAATACAGTGAGGTTGTCATTGTTCATGCATGCGCATTCCAGCCCACTCTCCTTGGCTACCAGGTTACAGCAATGTCATGCAAACCATTTTTGTTACATTACAATGTGGATTTTTTCTGGACAGACCTCATATGTATAGTTTTTATGCATGTAAAGCTTCACCTTCATCCACAAATTAACAGCCTGGTTAACAGGGGAAAGCACAGCAATTTGGTCTTGAAGCTGACTCAGAAGTGTGGTAGAGGTTGTAAATGCAGTATTACAGGTATGTACTATTTATTAAGGCAACTAGGCAATGCCAATCAAACAGAAGGAACACACTGCTACATCTCCCTGATCCTAAGTGAATGGCCTCAATTTCCAGTATCCATGTTTTCAGGAACATAGTTCTCCTTTTCAAAATGTCTTAATAGAAATGGCTTGTTTTCAATATAAATACCTAATGTGTTTTTCTATCGGACTAGTTCATTATGGAATGATGTACATCAATTTCATGAATAATTTGCAGTTTTATAGCTGAAACATCGAGGACAAACATCATCATTAAATGTTGATTCCTGATACAAAAGAATAATCATTTTTAATTCAAGCTCAAGCTCATGTTTATAAGCCAGCAAGAACTGAACATTCTGTAGTGATATCACACTGCTTCCCTGAGGGGGTCTTCTCTTCCCTAAAAAACTCTCCTCTCCTACCTGCTGGCTGCTGCTTACGACAGAATTTCTGGATATAGAAGATCGTTCCCTTCCCTGTAAGAACAGAAGTTGACTCTAAAACAGAGGTCAGTAAACTATGACCTGTGGGCCACATACATCCCACTGCCTCTTCCAGTACAGCTCTCAAGCTAAGAATGGTTATTACATTTTTAAATGGTTGACAGAAAGAAAAAGAAAAATATTTCAAGGTGTGAAAATTATATGAAATTCAAATTTCAGTGTCTAGTAAATGAAGTGTGGAACACAACCAGACTCATCTGTTTACATACCATCTATGGCCACTTTCAAGCTACAACAAAGACAAAAAACATTGCCATAAAAACCAGATAGCCCACAAGCTATATTTACTACTTTGCCCTTTATAGAAAAAGTTTGCCAACCTTTACTCTGAAACACCTAAGAAGTTGCTTTGTTGCCTCATAAGCAAAGCAACAACATCCTACCCTGCAAATGCAAATGCCTTCCACTTCTCATGCCTAATTCAAAGTCAAATATTAAAGTCAAGGCTTTGCATTCATAGAGAAGTCCTTTATAAAAATACCTCTGTTTTTCTTTCTAAAACTTCTGCCACAGTTCTTCAGAATCAGCCACTTGCTGAAAAATAGTTTCTCCACTTTTCTCCTTTCCTTCCCTGCAGGGAGCCTGCCACTCTGATTACTCTATTCAATCCTCTCTCTTCTCTGTCCACAAACCTATCCATTTCTTCATAGCACTGACTGAAGTGAGGACTTATTTTCTATTTGTCTGTCTCTCTCACTAGAGAGTGAATTCAGTGGGGCTGGGGTTCATACATATTCTATTCACTATCATAGAGTGCTCTTTTCAAAGGATTTAGTACACTTAGCACTATGTGTCTTAACTTATGGGAGTTGCTTAGTAAATACCAAATGAATGAACAAACGAATGAGTGAATGAATGAATGAATGAATGAGCAAGTAAATTAAGGCTATACGAAGTGCAGAAAAAAGGTTTAAATAAGGATTTTTTTGAAAGCACACTACTCCCCCTCCCCAAAAAAGATCTACTTTATTTGAAAACTAACATTACAGTTGATGGAATACTGACCAGGTACCAGACACTATGCTCATTTCTTTACCTCCTGTGGCTGCTGTAACAAATTACCACAACATGAGTGGCTTAAAAGGATAGAACATCTCTTCTCACTGTTCCAGAGACCAGGAGTCTGAAATCAAAGTATGTTAATAGGGCCATACCCCTTTCTGGAACCTGGGGGCAGGGGGGGGGGGTGGTTCATGTCTTGTCTCTTCTAGGCTCTGGTGGCTGTTAGCATTGCTTTGCCTGAGGCTATATCACCTCAGCCTCTACTTCTATCTTCCTGTGCCCTTCTCTTCTGTGTGTCTATATCTTTTCTTTTTCTATTTCTTATAAAAACCCTTGTAATTGGATTTAGTACCCAGCAGATTAATCTAGGATGATCTAATCTTAAGACCCTTAACTTAATTTTACCTGCAAAGACACTTTTTACAAATGAGGTCACACTTACAAATTTCAGGGATTCAGACATGGACATATTTGATGGACATATTTGTGGGGGGGGGGGGGGGCCTACTAGTTAACCTGCCACACTCAGTATCAGGATACTCTTGCACTGATGACTTTATTGAAGCCCTCCGAGAGCCCTGACAGTTAACGCTGTCTCAGATGAGAAAATTCCAATAATAATGTGGAAAGGTGAGCAACTGAAACTCAGTCTGTGAGGATTTAACACTGTGCCCTTAACTATTATAAAACTTTACTGTCTACGAAGACAGAGTGACTTCCTGAACCGCCCAGCCTATAGGTTGAATATACCAGGGTCCCAAGCCACCAGAAAATCCCTTCTCTTCCCCTTCACCTGTTTAGGTCGACCTACAGCGAGAAAGGCTATTTCACTGGCCCCTGTTTTTACCAGGAAACTCCCAATTTCCCTGGGGTTAATCTAATATTATTAGTCACCTTCTCTAAAATTTAGTCCCTGTTCCTCTTTGTAAATTTTGCTTAATGCTTCATAATTGTCATAGCAAATGAAATTCACTACTTATCCACCACTGGTGAGCTGTGTATATAAGAAATTCTAAAGTGAATATTTTATCATTAATTCACTCTATAAAATTGTATGGTTTCCTTTTTTGAATTGGGATAAAAAAGACACTGGGCCTCTCACACAGTGACCAGGCAGTTGAATAATGAGGAAATTCTTGTAGGGCCACTTTGAATTAGACATGCCCATGAACTTCAAGTGAATGTAAACTATGAATTTCTTCATGCTTCTTTAAGTTGCTTGACACAAAGTTAGTTCCTTGTGAAAATCCCCCTCCTCATAACAGAAGAGAATTGACGTACTTGCAAAACTAAACAACATGCTCCTTTCTGCAGCTGGATGGGGACTGTTATCTATCATGCCAACACAGAGGGAAAATACAATCAAGGCACCAGAAGGGTCAAAGGCCAACCACCTTTGTCAGTTTTTATGCTTAAGCCTCTTCACAGCAAACAAATATCACACTTTAATACCACTGCACAATCAAGGAAAACCTTTGACTTGTCATGTGGAAAAGGCAGAATGAAAAAGCAAGGCCATTTCCTCAGCCATGTCAGCTGCCTGGAGGGATGTGTGCCCACATCCAGCACCAGGTCACAACTGGAGAGGGCCATGGCCATGATCATCGAGGTCTTTGCCCGGTTCATAGGTGTGGACAGCAACAAGCAGGGCCTGAGCAAGGGGGAGCTGAAGGTGCTGTTGGAGAAGGAGCGCCCAGGCTTCCTGCAGAGTGGAAGGGACAAGGAGGCTGTGGACAAACTCCTCAAGGACCTAGACACTCATGGAGATGCCACAGAGGACATCAACAAGTTCACAGTGTTTTGTGGCTGCGATCACGTCTGCCTGTCACATGTACTTCGAGCAGAAGGCACTCAATAGATACCCTACTAACCCCGATTCCTAAAGAGGGCACAGGGAGCAGGTCCCTGGCTTCCAGAAAGCTCTTGGCAGCAATTATTTCTCTGGACTTAGAGAGCTGATGGCTGTCTGATCAATAAAATGCTTGTGAAATGAAGAAGAAGAAGAAAGAAGGAGGCAGAGGGGGAGGGGGAGGAGGGGGAGAGAAAGGAGAAGGGGAAGAAGAAGGGGAGGAGGAGGAAGAAGGAGAAGAAGAAAAACAAAAGTAGTATTCATGTGAAAGTCAAATCTATCATGCATTTAGTGAAGATGAAAGGCTTTTGTGCTGTGCCTTTTACCTCTGCTAGAGCTGGAGCTCAGGAAGATTCCATGCACAGCCCACTGACAGTGATGGGCAACTTCTTCCTACCTGATTGTTTCATAGTTTTTGTATCATTTAATCCTCACAACCACCCTGGAAAGCAGGCAGAATGCCCTCATTTTGGAGTTGAGGAAATCAAGGCTTTAAAAAACCTAATGACTTGCCAAAGCTCACACTGGTTAATTAGCAGAAATGTAGAGTAAGTCAGAGAGATTCCCAAACACCAAGCCAACCTAAACCCACTTTTTACCTGCTCCTGCCTGAATATCTAAACAAATGCTTTTAAAATAATGACATGTTAAATTTTACAATCAAGTTACTATAGAATTCGGGTAAGTCTGCAGTGACATGCTGTTTTCACTAAAGACAACGAGGATGTGACATTGTCTCCTTTTATTATAGGCCCAGCCAGCAGACTGTCAAATACCCTCTGCTGTGATCAGTTTAGCAAGGTCGGCTACTTGATTGCTATGAATAATTGGATGTCATTAATAATGGTCAGCTCCAGGATACAGGAAGGTGATCAAGTGTGGTAATTGTATTTTGAATTCCAGCAGATTATCTCCTAGGGAGCGGAAGACAACCACTATATGGGATAGTTTTGTTTTATTATGTTTTTTATTTATTTATTTGATTGAAGTACAATAGAGATAATTGTTTCCTTAAAGGTGAGGGGGGGAAGCCAAGGGTTCCCTTAACAACATGTGTGATAAACTCTAGAAGGAAATATAAAGATCAGCGTTTTGTAGGATATCGATAATAGCAGAGGAGAGGGGGGTGCTAACTATTACTAAATGTCTTTGATAGTTAAGTTTCTTATTCCCTCATTCAGATTAACACTGGAGCTTTACATGTTATTGGGAGGAGAGGAGGAGTCACTATCTAAATTTGGAAGCACCACTGAGGTCAGGAAATCTAATCCAGTTGATACTCATCTGAAAGATCAAGCATAAATCTTTTGCTGTTTAATGTGTGTTAAATGTCCACAATATAGGATGGGCTGTAAATACTGCAGAATAATTATATGGGACAACATTATAATCTTTTTGTAAAAGTCCTTTCAAAGAATGAAGGCTTTTTAAAAAAAATCTTCCAGAACATAATAATAAAAATGAAAAACTAAAGATATTGGGGAAAGACACATTTTATGACCATGTGAAAAAGGAGAGACTGAAAACAATTTTTAGAGGATGATAATAGATGAGGATTTGGGTAGTAAATAAACTAAAGAGCCAAAAAAAAAATATCAGAAGCATATAATAATTCAAAAGCAACAGGGCATGCTTTATCTCAACACCCATTAACTATCAGATTCAGGCTTTGATATGGAAACTGTTTCTTAAACTGACAGCAATGTGTGCAAACAAAATTAAACTTCAGATGTGTTATAGCAGAGGTATAAGTGATGGAAACACGTATGAGAGCATGAAGTCATGCTACAACCATTTGAAACAATAAATATTCAGCACTTGCTTCAATTGTCAGCTTTCTTGTTATTTGTACCTACTAGAATTTGGATGATTTTTGACCATTTTTTAAAGGTACTTAGTGTTTACAGCAGCTCTGAAGTAAAAACAAACAAATGGATCATAAACATAATATAAAACTCTCATAAGAAAACATAAAGAGTAATTTTTCATGACTATGGGTTAGGCAACAGTTTCATAGATACAATACCAAAAGGAAAGTACAAGAAAAATAAATATAAATTGGCTACATCAAAATTAAAAATTTTTATGCTGCAAATGAAACCATCAAGAAAGTAAAAAACACAACCTCACAGAAAGGGACAAAATATTTGCAAAACACATATGTGATAAAGGATTTGTATCTCATTACAAATAGCCAAAAAGCAGAGACAACCCAAATATTCATCAACTGATGAGTAAACAAAGAAGTATGGAATACCCACAGGAATATTATTCAGCCATAAAAGGCACTGAAACATGCTACACATATTTGACTCTTGGAAACATTGTGTTAAGTGAAAAAAGTCAGCCACGTATTGTAAGCATCCATTTATGAGAACCGTCCAGAATAAGAACATTTACAGAGGCAGACAGTAGATTAGGGGTTGCTTAGGGCTGGGGGAAGGAGATAGGAGGGAAATGGGAATTTAATGCTAATGGGCATATGCTTTCTTCCAGGGACAATGAAAATGCTCTAAAATTAGATTGTGGTGATGGTTGTACAATTATATGAATATACTAAAAAAAATTAAATTGTATACTACATTTTAAATGAGTGGATTGTAGGCATGTTAATTATATCTCAATAAATTCAAAGCTGTTTTAAAAACAATCACAACAAAGAAAAAGAGCAATAGGTATAGGCTGTTCCCCCAGTGACTAAATCATTTTATTTTAGAGTGAAGGTCCAGGAGAAAAGCAACTTGTCCAAGGCCCCACACTCAGTCAATAGCTAAACAGAATCCCTAAGATTTTCAAATCTTTCAAAAGATTGCCTAGGCCTCAGTGGCTTCGGAAATGTCTTACCCTTTATGACCTGACGTTTTTTGTGGGGGGAGTGGGGTGGAGGTAGGGGGAGTATTTTTTCCCCTCAGTCACCATAGCCTTACCCATTGATACATTGATCCAGAAGCATTTCTATCAGTTGTGTAAACTGAGGACATTGTCATCGACGAGGCGTAGATAATACCAATCTAGCAGAAGTCTGTTTTCCTAAACAATATTAAGGAATTACTAAAGAGTCCCCAAACCTGGGTAAGGTCTAAATAGTTCCCTAAAAGGAGCAACAAATAGAATTTTGCAAGGTTTTAAGCATGAAAACAAACAAACAAACAAACAAAAAACCTATATAAATAGGTAATGGTCAGTTCAAGAAGTAAAAATCCAGAACCTAGAATTCCCAGCCCTTAATTATGTCTCACAGACTAAGCAGGAGACTGAAACCAGAGTTCAGAGTGTCAACCCTTTGGCTTTTGCTCTTAAATTGATGCCTTTCCTCCCTAGGGAACTTTCATGTCCTTCAAGAGCCACCTTTAAGCCCATACAAGAAAGAGGAACAAAAAAAAAGAAAAGATTCTCATCTTAGTTGCAATACTTCCAAAACTTCCAGCATCTTATTTCAATAACAGAAGACTAAGAAAATGCCTTAGATAACCATGGTTTCCTCACTCACGCAATGGAGAACGTGAACACCACCTAATTAGAGAACTCAGTAGAAATGTGGTACAAGTCCAAGCACAAAAGTGTAGCAGACATGCGTGTGTGCCTGAACACACTCACACATCAGGAAGGGAGGGTGGTAACGGGGTTCAGGGAAAGCTAGGGCTGAAAATCGGGGCCTGAAGGCATTTTAAAAGTTTTCTAGAAGAGATCAGAGATAATACAGAGTTCCTTATGCTTGAAGAAGAAATATACAAAAGTGGAAAAGTGGAATGTGTACGTTTGCTCTCACTAATGCACCTCAGGCTTAAAAAGAAATTTAATAATTATAGAAAAAATTTTATTCTTATGTTGGTTCTTCTATTTGTAATAAATTGGTGATTTTTACGTTCCTATTGCTTTTTTTAATTTCTACTTAAATTATTTGTATATTTTTTCATAAAATATATCTTGAAGGCAGTACTAGCAAGCCTTAAGATAGGATAACTTACCGGAAACATTTCCTTGCCAATTTTTCAACCACTAAATACTAGCCCACATGTGAGTAAGGGAAAACCTAAAAGACAAGGTCATAGTACATAGAGGTCCATGTTTCATTAGTCTTTCCAGAGGCTGTGGATATTAACTAATTACCCAGCACTATGCATCTATGGGACAAAGAGCAATTCAGCTGTGCCCTATTTTAAGAAAAACTAAACGACTTTATAAAACTCAAAATTTACCAGGAGTAGAAATAATAAAATGAACCAGAAAACATGTATGTAGAAGGACTGAAGATAAGGTAACATTTTAAAAATAATGCTCCTCTAGTGTATTTAAAATATGACTTCATTCATGAAACATGAATTACTCTTTTACCAAAACTCCTTAGTAAATAACCCAAATTTATAAAGGCAGTTGCATTAAGAGGTTAGTTTTTAAATTCATTAAAAAATTTCATTAAATAGCATGCCACTTCCATGTACTAAAAATATGATCTGATTTGCCAGCAATTGATTAAATGCAAATTTAGGGAAACACAGCTATTGTTAGAGCTAAATATGCCTATATTTGTCTTGCTGTTTCTGTGAGTAAATGAGAAAATTTAAGATCTGAACAATTAAGCAGTCATTCTCAGATTAAAGTTTATAATTAGATTCTCCAAGTTTCTTTTCTATAAAATATCTGTCTGTCTATAATACTAATATACAAATAAACATAAATTGTTCATGCTAATGGAGGAAGCACAGAAACATGACACTAAATTGTAGATAGTTCCAATATTATTTCATCTTAGTTTTTGGCTATATTTTATTTGCTTTAACAATACAAAGATATGCACTTGAAATCTAATTGCTTATGCACATAAACTGAATTCAGTAACATTAAGCAGAATTTCTATAAGAAATAGAACCAGGGATAGGACCCCAACACATGCTATGATCTGAAGAGAATTCTTGAGAAACTATAATAGAAAGTGGCCAAAGGTAAGTTCTCTGATTTTAACAGATAAAAGCAAAATGAAATGAAAAGATTTTAGGGACAGGGTAGTATATACTGGTGCTATTCAAACAAACAAATTTCATTTTCAAATGGAACCTAACAAAGTATCTGTACCTTCAACACGCCTTTGATCAACCAAGGACTGATTTTTACAAGAGCTAAAGATGAATTCATCGGCCAACTTGAATTTCTGCTTTGGGAGGCAAAACATATGACAACAGACTAATGTCTACAGGGCCCCACCTACTGAATGGCCCCCTAAAAGATTATTGTCATGGTGTCTAGAAACTTGTTCAAGCATCATCATCTCCCAAAGGAAACTTCATATACCAATTCAAGAAGAGAAATGCACCATAGAAATTCTGTTAAGATGGATCACAGAAGCCCAGAAAACTTGCGCCCTGGGGCAATAGGGTTGAATGTTTGACCAATAAGAAAGCACTGTAACTGATTTAAAATGGAATACGTGGCCCCATTCCAGATAATTCCAAGACAGACAAAACACTCAGCTTCATATAAAATTCTAATCTTGCCTAAGAACTTTATCTTATTAATGCACTCCCTGTCCGATAATCAAGTCTGAAAAGGCCAGGTAAAGGGGAATATATTTCTTGATGAAATAGGAGCATGGGACTAAATAACACAAGGGAATAAAATTGCTTCTAACAATCTATTTAAAGATTCCATTAAGTAATGCTCATTCGTTTTGAATCTTGATAATGGAGCTACATATGAGTTCCCCATGAATATGGAATGATTAAGAACAATGCTCTCAGACAATAAGTATTAAAGCAGGTTATGCTTGTGGAAAACAGATAAGAGACCTTTGGTGAAACAGAAACACCGAGACTGAACATACACATTGGGTATTCTGTGAGAGGGAGGCTATGGTTGAATGGAGATTTAAAAAACAAAACGGTGCTGTGAATAGGGACAGCCATGTGTGTAATTTTTGTCAAGACAAATTGGCTGATTAAAGCTGTTAGATATTGTGATGATACAAAAGGGGAGCTGGTGAGAAAATTCACTAAGCTCAAATGAATAATAAAACTGAAAATGAACAAAGATTATAACATCACTTCGAAAAATGGAGCTAATCATAATGTTCTTTGTGTCCATTGCACCTTTTATCTTAGCATTTCAAAGCCTTTTACAGAATTACTGAATCATGACTTTTATGGTTGAAAGTGACCACAAAGATAATCTAGTCCAAACACATATACAGGCTTCTGTCTCTTCTCCCTCTCCCACACAGTCATACGACCAATTTGAACACTCCAGTAATCTCATTTCCTCCTGAGTACACCATTTCAGATCCATATAAAGAAGACCTAAAATATTTTCATTTGTCATTTTCTTTGCATTGAAGCATACAGCAAAATTTCCTCATCAGTCAGAGCTGTAAAGTGATAGGTAGGGCAAGAAAACAGGAGAACAAGACTACAAAATTTTGTAAGACAGAAAATATATAAGTGGTAATTGACTTTGCAGACCTGAGAAAGTCTGAAATCTAAGTCTATTGGATGTGAGAGGATGAAGAGCTGACAGAAAGGAAGATCATTCCCAGTTGAGGATCCTGACAGGCCTCAGAAATTGTAATAACTCTGAAAGTGAAGTACAGATTGTGGTTACAAACCTGGGGTGGGGGCGATGAAACTCTGTATGAAAGGAAGGCAGACCTCCATAACCCTTCCCCCATCCTGTAGGGCTAACCAATTGTCCCACACAGAAGATTCATGTATTTAATATCATACTGAGAGCCTGCTACATTGTGCTAGGAATTGTTGCTATGGAAGTGAACAAAATACAAAAATCTATGGCCTCAGAGAGCTTATATTCAAAGATAGGTAAAAGAAGAAATGAAGGAAGGAAGGAAAAGAAGAAGGAAGGAAATGTCAGATGGAAATAAATCACAAAAGAAAAAATAAAGCAGGAATGGAAAACAAGAGGGCAATATGAAATATCTGGATCAATTGTAATATGATATGAAAATATCCAAGATTTTTGTTGGTGACAAAGTAACAGGTATCATTGACTTCACTGTGGATTTTTGCTTATTCATAATTAAATAAAGCATGCTAAAGATGATAGTAACAATATTTAATTTTTCTAACCATCTAAGGTAACGGATCCCTTATTTTCTATTCACTAATCTCAGGTTAAGAGTTAAAGATCTCTACTCTAGGAGGTCCCTTAGGTAGAGAGATTAAGTGGCCAGCCACCTTACCCATCCCCAAATTGATAAGGTGCACTATAGTTCTAAGTTCTTTCTATAGAGTTTAAAAGATCCCTGGGGAAATAGGATTCTTGTGGTGAAGTCTGGAAGCTTCAAATATTCTGAGGCTATGTTGGGTTAATCAGTAGAGAACTAGATAGTACCAGAATCACCTTCATCAAAACTCAAAAACCATGAAGTCTTCTGGAACTGACCTGCTTCCCCACTGACCCGTAATTCTAGCCTCAAAAGAGACCCCCCCCACCGGCAGAGTCAGTGTGGGTTGATGATACACTTCCCACATGTGTGTTGTAGTGTCATCAGGCTGGCTCCAATCACAGCTTTCAAACCAGAAGAACATTTATTTACACATCAAGGTATTTAAAGAGAAATAAAATAAACTTTCTCTGTTACCTATTGGGAAGATTCTTGATCTGGGCCAGTGTCCATTTGTAAATATCAGGCCATTGTAATCCACATAATATTAGACATGGCATAATAAATAGTCATTTGGGGGAGATATTTAATGTCATTACATGGGAAGTGCAGAGGCTTTGCCAGCATGGGTGACCTGTTTTTTGTGCCTAGGACATCAGGACACGCACTTATTGTCTCTGTGCACTTAAAATAGTTGCAAACCTCCTACCCACAACATACCAGACCTTCTGTGACCTGGACTCAGTTGACTTATCCAATCTCATTTTGGGCCACTATCCCTCTTGTTCACTGCATCGACTCACAATGGCTTTCTCTTTGTTCCTCAAAAAAATCGTGTTTCCCCCACCCAGAGCCATTGCTTTTACTGTTCCATTTCTTGGACTATCATTTAATGTGTCAACTTGACTAAGCTAAGGGATGACCAGATAGCTGATAGAACATGATTTCTGGATGTGTCTATAAGGATGGGTCTGGAAGAGATTAGTATTTGACTTGGTAGTTTGAGTAAAGAAGATCCACTTAACAAGTGGGCATCATCTATCCAGCGAGGGCCAGAAAAGAACAAAAAGATGACCAGCAAATTTGCTCTCTTGTCTTGACTTAGCACATCCATCTTCTGCCTCTGCACATGGGGGTTCCTGGTTTGCAGGCCTTGGGATTCCGACCAGAACTTACACCATTGACTTTCCTGGTTGTCAAACTTCAGGTTTGTACTGAAATTCCACCAGTAGCTTTTTCCTGGATATCCAGCTTGCAACTATCTGATTGTGGGACCTCTTGGCCTCTATAATTGTGTTAGGCAATCTTTCATAATAAAGTTCTATCTATCTTCTATCTTTCTATCTATCTATCTATCTACCTATTTATCATCTATCTATCCATCTGTCCATCCATCCTATTGGTTCTGTTTCTCTGGAAAACCCTAATACCACTTTTCTCATCATTCAGGTTTAGCTTATTTGTCATCACAGTGAGGAGGTCTTCCCTCTTCACCAAACTAAGGCTACTCCATTCACACACACCCTGTGTGTCATATATACCTTACCTCATGTTCTTCAGAGCACCAATCTGGTACGAAATTCTATTTCTTGGTTTCCTTCCCCTGTCTTCCTCATGAGAACAAAGGCCTTATCGGTCTTTCCTGTTGCCATATTCCCAGCTATCAGAAGAGCACCCAGCACAGAGTAAGCACTTAGTATATATTTGAGTGGTTCATTAATGTTAAGTGACTATACTTAGAATGAGACAATGGTGTCACCTGTTTGCCAAGTTCTGATAGTTGAACCGTGAACGTGACATGAAAGGTCAGCACATAAGGGTTCACAGCCCCCAAAGGAAACTCCTCTCTGGAGCTAAAGTATACCAGTAACAGTCAAAATATTTTATTGTGTACCATTTAGTTAGATCATCAGCCATTACCACCTACCATGGGAAGGTGTGAGGAAGAAGACACACTGGAATTATGTTCTGGACTATAATAGACACATTAATTTGATAGGGAAAAATGCCATTTATGCACTGACATACACTCATAATCGGAAGGTATCATAGAATAAGCATAACTTTCGAAGGCATGCAGACTCAGGTTCATACCACAATTCTTCCACCTCTCTTATGGAATGAATTGTTCCCTCCTTCCTAAACTCATATGCAGAAGCCCTATCCTCCCCACCCTGTGACCGTATTTGGAGATAAGACCATTAGGGAGGTAATTAAGGTTAAATGAGGACATAAGGGTGAGGCCCTAATCCACTGGTACTGGTGTCCTTTTAAGAAGAGACAGAGACAGCAGAGGTCTCCCCCTGCACACACACAGAGGTAGCAGATATCGGAAAGCCAAGAAGAGACGTCTCATCAGAAACCAATGCTGCTGGCACCTGGGTCTTGGACTTTGAGCTTCTAGAACTATGAGAAAAGAAACTTCTGTTGTTTAAGCCCCCTGGATCTGGGGTTATTCTTTATAACAGCCGAAAATGACTAATAGAACCTCTAAGCACTGTGACCTTGTACAAGTTGTTAAACTTTCTAATCTCAAAAATCTATAAAACCAAGAAAATAAATCTCATTTTGCAGGATTGTTGGGAGACCTACAGATAGTTTTACGCAGTTTCAAAATAGGAACTCAGAGATCATTGTGGAGCCCACTGTGGTATGCAAGCCCACACTGATTACTGAAGATAATTTGTCTATGCAAAGCCAATTGCATGTTATTCCCATAGGTGACTAGCATTACCTGCCTTGGCCTCTGTTTCTTCATATATAAAAAGGGAAAATTGGCCTCAATTATTTTAAAGACCCTTCTAACTTTGGGTCTAGTTTTCCATGGCCTACTCTGTCTTGAAATATAAGGCTACTGACACACCATCTGTCTATATCTGCTTTGGGGCCATTTCCAGAAGCAGACACAGATCTGCATAGATTAATCCATCCTCTCTCTTACCTGACCCCCACTGGCCCCACCTTCTGATCAGGAGCACACATTTACAGATTAGCCACCCAGAGTTAGCAGTACAGCCTAGAGCAATGAAATCAGGAAAAGTTAATGGCTTCAAACGTCCCCAGTATTTCAGTCTCTCTGTAACACAACCTGTTCCAGAACTACAGACTGGAGGATGATATCAGCATATAACTCTTGGGCTTCTGTTTATTATGTGATAGGCAATGGAAACTGTCAGTGCTGATATCTCATCTTTCATTGCTCAGATCATGATCATCGCACCAGATAACCTGTTTTGATATAATTTAGCCCACCCCTATGTCAACTAAGTGCTGAATGTATAAGAGATTTAGATTGTGTCAGATCCCAATGGTGCATGCAAAGAGTCTCAGTGCCTGGGAAAGGCTTACAGAGGGTTTATGGGTGCTTACGTCTCAATCCTGTCTGCGTGACAGAAGAGAATCCTGACTGCGTGACAAAAGAGAAGGGCTGGATTTGCTGTGCATGTTCCCTAAAAAGCCCCGAAGGATCTGCTATTCTCTTTTGAAAATAAGAGGGTGTTAACTGGGTATTTTATTTTTTTCTGAAGGATTGAACTTGCATATGAAGCATTTGGTCAGACAACCAAAAGGATCTGTGTTCATTCTGATAGAAGACAGAACCATGTCCTATGCCCTGCAGAAGTCTCCATTCTTCTCTTGATGTCATCTCAAGTCAAAAAATGACAACCTGAAAAAGCCTATTTGGTCCCTAACATGTGCTTATTACTAAGGCTTCCAACAGCAGGTCCAAAATGGTTTTTTTAATATTCATTCTGTTTATTTTTCTTAAATCAACTCAATGTGAAGAATATTTTGTCACTCATCTTAACACAAATAAAACCCATCACAATTATATCACAATTATTGAAACATTTCACTTAAATACTGTAATCCTTGTTTATTTACTTATCTTGTACGGTATATATTCAATTGTTGTTTATTCAGAACACATAGGTTTTAGTTCTTTCACAAAATGATACCATTTACTAGTCTCTTTCCCTTGAATGACTCTAAAACAAGAAAAAAAGATTCATTGGCATAAAAACTCCAACTGTGGAGATATATATCAAAGTGCGTTTTATTATAAAAAATAACACCAATCATGGTACAAAACTTTAAACAATAGAAAAGTATAAAATAAAGTAAAATTTGCTTTATTCTCCTCCCTATGTCTATCTCAACTCTCCAATAATAACAACTATAAACAGTTTTTTGTGTATCCTTTCAGAATTTTGTTAAGCAAACACAACTGTATATATACATATAAACAAGTATACATGTATAAGTATGCAAAACTATATATATACACACATGTATGTATGTATATGTATACATACCACATATATCCCTATTAACTAATGTTCATAAATATGATAGAAGACAATCGTATAAACGAATTTGTGGAATTCAGAAATAAGGTCCTGCCACTTTTAAATCATGGCTGGATTTCCTCATAGGAAAAAAAGGATCAGATGTAGCAATAGAAACTATTGTTATATCTAATTTATACAATAACTACTTGTTATTTATTATTTATTTTCCAATCCAGTGCCTAGCACTAACCACACTAATTACATATATATCTCTTTGCAACCTCACAATAACTCTATAAGATATGTGTTATCCAGATTTTACAGATAAAGAACAAAAGCTTAGCGAATTTAAATAACTTGTCCAATATCAGTTACTGCAGGATTAAGCTAACAAACTTTTGAAACATTTTTTTAGATTTGTAACCTTGAAAACAAAAGATAAATAAAATGTACATTCCCTGGGAAGATATGAGGAGATGAGGAAATACACTACTTGCTAGTATAAGGGCAGAGAGAAAAGAACTTTTCGTCCACATCGCTATTTATTCAATTGATTCAAAAAAATTAGTTTTTTATACATTGTAGCATACGATTCCCAAGCATTCCCCCCAGGGGGCAGCAGAGTAGCAAACTGAAAAGCTCTGAAGACAGTAAGGGATGTTTGTGGACTTAGATGACTCCCCGGTTTGTAAGTGCCCACTTCACCCCAATTCACACTTCCCTGTCCTCATACTTTGAGCTGAGGAAACCCAGCAACCCTTGCTGACCTTCCCCCCGCTGCCATTGCTATGGTGTCTAGTTCTCCTTGGCAGGCAGTCATGTCAGAGGTCCTCCTCTCTCTCCACCGCAGCCCCAGGCTCCCTCTTCCCCTGTGAACATGCTACTCCCTTGCCGGCTCATTACATATCCTTGTACACGGCCCCATCCCATGCTAGGTAATCTGTAAAGTAAGTCTATGCAGAAATTCAAGGCTGCTGAAAGGTCACCTGTTCCTGAAGAAGGAGCATTATTGCCTTTGCTTTCTTAAGTAGGCTCCTGAGATACCTTTAGTTCAGCTCCAACATGTGAATAACTTGGATGCCATCTGCAGTGCCTAAAAGAAAAATGGATAATGTTCTCTCCCACCCCCTTACTCTCTAGGGGAAAAGTCTTCACCAGGGGGTTGATACTGAAACCTTAACACTCTTCGGAGAAGAAAATTCTTCCCTACTTCAGCCTTCCTAGTTCATCTAAAGGGGTTGGGGGTAGAGGTGGGGATGTGGAATATCCATAAGTCAAGAGGTGACAGGGCTTGTAAGTGCTACAGACAAAAAAAAAGGAGTAGGGGACAGGGAGGATGAGGGAGGTGCTGTAACCATGGAGAAGGGACACACATAATTATAAAAAATTACACCCTCAAGACAGACCCACTAGAAGACTCAGACTTAATCAGAAATTTATAGAATCATCCTTCTCTCTACCACATGGTATCAGCTCACCAACAAACCTCAGTATAATAACGATGGGTAAAGCTAAAAGGGTTGCATTGTACAGACTCATCTTCAGGAGCAATACAGGGAGAAGCTCAAAAGCTAGGAGAGGACATACAAAACAAGGATACTAGGTGAATTTGAATTGCTACCTATAACTACAAAATACATTAAGCATAGCCCAGTGCCTGGAAAGATTAACACAACCCTCACACTAAAGACCAACTTACCCATTTACCAGTAAATATTACCTAGACAACATGCCCGACTTTCAACAAAATTTACAAAGTATGCCAAAAGATTCGAAAAGGCACACTCTGAAGAAAAAAAGCAATCATTAGAACCAGGTTCAAGTATGATGTGGAATTATAAACAGGGACTTCAAAATAACTATGATTAACACTTTAAAGGCTCTAATGGACAAGTTGGTCAACAGGCCAAACTGGTAATGTCAGCAGAAACAGAAACAAGGAAATACCAAAAGGAAATGCTAAAAATCAAAAACACAGTGACATAAATGAAGAATGCCTTCACTGGACTCAACACAGCTAAAGAAACAACCAGTGAACTCAAAGATAGATCAATTGAAGCTTCCCAAAATGAAATACAAAAAAAAGGAAAGAATAGGAAAAAAAAAAAAAACAACAGAACAGAACATCTAAGAACTTTGGTACAATATTAAAAAGAATAATATACAGAATGTAATTAGACTACCAAGAGGAGAACAAATAGAACAGAAGAAATATCTGAAGTAATACTAGCAAGAACATTCCAAGATTAATGACAGGCACCAAACCTCTCCCTAGGGAAGCTCCCTGCTCCATGGCCCTACTTGCATGTCCTGAACTTCCCCAAGCAAATCTCTTGATCCCTGGTAATGAAGCTGGTTTTAAGGGGAAAGGAAAAGGTGTCTGTATTGGTTTCTCATGACTCTTTTAACAAATTTCCACCAACTTGGTGTCATAAAATAATACAAACACGTTATAGTTCTGGAGGCCGGAAGTCTACAACTAGGCAGAACTGGTGGTTCCCTCTGTAGACTCATGGGGAGAATCTGCTTTCTTGCCTTTTCCAGCTTTGGGAGGCCTCTTGCCTTCCGTGGTTCTTGTCTCCTTCTTTGAACCTCTCCAACCTCTTGCTTCAATCATCACATTGCCTATTTCTCTTGTGTAGTCAAATCTCTCCCTGCTTCTCTGTCACATACACACACAAGTATAATTGTATTTAGGGCCTATCGGAAGAATCCAGGATAATATAATTTCCTCACTTTAAGATCCTTAACTTAATCATATCTGCAAAGTCCCTTTTGCCATTTAAGGAAACATTCACAGGTTCCAGGAATCAGTACCTGGGTATCTTTGGAGGTGATTATTAACCTACCAAGGTACACTTTTGAGATTTGATCAAGGAGGGAAAACAAAATGACCACAATATACTTTCCTGGATCTAGCATTCACGCACAGGGCTGAAAGTTATTATGAAGCTAGGTACAAAATTTCCCATTAGTTACTAAGCATACTAAAGAATTCTAAGACAAAATTTACTCAAAGCCTTCTAGTTAGGCAATATGGACACGTGAGAAATGTTGGTAAATGCTTGCCTCTTTTGTTTTACAAAAATAAAGAAGTCAGCTGTCATAGTTCTTTTTCATTCTGACCAGTTCTGTAGACACTAATTGCAAAATAGATGTCTCAGAAATTTTCAACATTAACTCATAGGAAGGGCTTTGATTATCTTCCAACTTGAAGGTTTATTTTTGAGAAGGGAAAAACACAGTTTATTTTCCCATGGAAGTTGGCAGAGTTTGCCTTCTTTCAATGAAACAATAAGCTTGAACTTTTAAGAATTTATTTTAGAACATAAGATGTCTTTGATATATATCCCTGTCACCCTAGGTGATGGGCCCTGTTATTATTAGAAAGAGGCCTGGGAAAACTAAGAGAAGGTGGCTTGTTTTTATTAAGGGGGCAGGGAGAGAAATGAGAGTTCATTGGGCTAAACATAGACAGAAATGGCATTTCTCGTAATTGAACAACCATACCATGGCACCAAGAAGAATGGATGCCAGCTGAAAACAAGCCGCATACCCTTATTGCACCTATCTATTGCTATCAGCCCTGAACATGTAGAAAAATTATCATAAGAAAATAAACATGGTGTTAGTCTTGGTTCAGTATTCTTACATTTCTGGACTTCCTTTTAGTACTACAGTTTATATAATTACTCTAAAATGTTTTTTAATGTTTTAAATGTTTTTACATTCACGGGGAAGGGCAATTAGAAGTTCCAAAAATAGCAACTGCAGAGAGGCAAAGCTTGGCCCTGGAGATGGAGCCGGGATGGTTGATGGGAGCTGAGGTTCTGCAGATCAAGGAAACCAGCGGCTGGGTCCCACAAGATAAAAAGTGTCTTCTTCTCATTCACCTCTTCTGAATTGTGTGTCTCTCCTCTCATTTAACTACTTCCTCCTTTCTTTCCCCCTCCCTCCCCTTCCTTCCCTCTCTCCATTTCTCTTTCTCTCCCCACTCTCACACACATGCACGCACATGGATCTGCACACGCACACCTCTGTCTTCCAGAACTTCCTTCACTCCCACAGCTTCAACTCTACTTTCTAGCTTTCTAGCTGGATAATTTCAAATCTATCACGCCAACCAGCTCTCCTCTCTCCAAAGAAAGTTCCACTTCGGAAATGTCCTGCCTTTGCAAGAAAGCATGAACAAACATGTTTCCTCAAACATTTCCTTATCAAGTTATCTTATTAAAACCTTTGAAGTTGGTGTGAAAGCCAATATTTTCCTAATAGAAAAAAAGAGGCTTGGACGCTGTCCTTTTCTTTTCTCCTGTCTGCCATAAGCACCGCCACCTGTGACTTTTTTGTAATCACGCAGTCAGTTGACTTGGCTGATTGAGAACACCAAGAAAATAAATGGGAAAAAAATCATAGAGCTTATGCTAAAAAAAAATAAATGGGGCCTTAGTATATGCCACCATCTCCCCAGCACCCCAGCTCATCTCATTAGTCCAGGCCGGAGCTCCGCTCCTGGGAGCACTTAGAGCTAACGACCTTGCCACTCCATGTCCTTGTAAAACAGAGCATGGTCAGGGCACCGCTAATGATAAATGCAGTCAGGCAACAGCTAATTGACAGGTGAGACATGAACTGGAAGTTTGAGGGCATCCTGAAAACTTGCCCAAACCAATATGAAGCCACAAGAAAGTTTTCAGAGATCAATAGTTTTCATTGTATCAACAAGGATTCATCCTTTACCTTCTGGGCTTCTGGCTGTTTGCTTCTAGAAGTGGCACTCTTAGAAGATTCCCTCCTGTAGAATGCCAACTCACGTATAAAGAACGGGTCTAGCCAGGTCCTTCTGCCCTGATCGGCGCCGCCAGCCACCCTGGGAGACTGACAGGTGTGGCGCGGACTTCTAGTTCAGGTCCCAGACGTCGGGTTTGCATACCACAACCCACCATGCTGGCACGAAGGCCTGGCTCACGGAAACTTCGCTCTGCAGATGCCAGGTCGAGCCCCATACTGGCAGGCAGCATGTGTTTCTGTTGGCTTGGTCTCCTCAGAGGCAGATTGCTTGTCACAGAGGGAGTGTTGATTTTATGACAGACCCAGAGGAGCTACAGGGCCCAGCCCCACCTAATGCATTTAAAGCAGGCTGCGTGCCAGGTAAGACTTCCGCGGCAGAAGTAATGGGAAAAGCCATGGACACCCCCCCACCAAGCCTTGGAACACAGCCAGGCAACCATAGAGGGGAAAAAGTGTCTTAAATCGAAAAGTTATACAGAAACATTTTCATAGTTTATTCCTTATCCTCAAAAGGACTGAGAAGGGAAACAGAACATTATTACAAGGTAATATCTGTGCCTTTAGGAAATGGGGGCTCTGTGCCATGTTCACACGTTACTCAAAAACCTACCCTGTGCCAATAACTACATCAAGAGCATTTTCCAATTTAATCCTCATGAAACCCTGGGACATCATAACTGCTTTTGCTCTCACTCTATAAATGAAGAGGTTGATGTTTGAAGGTCACATGGCTAATGACAGACTTTGTGTTCTTAACCTCTCTACAATACTGCCTCTTAACCATGTACAACCTTTTAGAAAAATTGAATACTAAATGTCATAAAAAGATAGGGAGCTGCAGCTGTGAAGGGAAAAAAACACAATTAAACAGTAGTTCAACATCATAGATAGTTCTGGCTCTCTAGTAAGTCCCTGGGGCTAGGCATATAGTGGGACTGTAACGCATTCTGTTTTTAAACGAGTGTCAGAAAGCAACTAGGCAATGGAGGGTTTCAAACTGTTGACATGAGTTTCACTTTTCTAGTGGGACTGTTTTTATAAGTACAGAATTAGAACGCCTCCGAGAGAAAGCTGCTGCCTTTGAATACATTTCGCCATGGCCCACACCAAAGCCCCTCATTTTCCATCCCCAACCCACCCATCGGCACAAGCTCCTTCCACTTTCTCATCACTCAAAGGAAGCGCTCAACAGCTCCACCATACACCCTTCTCCCGGAATAATGTTAATTTCCAAGCAGGTTCAAGTTATAACCTAAACAGCAGGTCCCTCCTTATCTGCAGCAGCAATGTCCCAAGATCCCCAGTTCATGCCTGAAACTGTGAATAGTACCAAACCCTACATGTGCTATGTTATGTTTTCACTTAATGAAAAGCACTTACAGCTTCCTTGGCATAGCCAAATATGCCAGCATCAGTGCTCTTGAACGTAAGCACCGTGATATCACGACAATCTGTGATAACCTAGACGGCTACTAAGTGACTGACGGGTGAGTGGTGTATACAGCATGGGTATGCTGGGCGAAGGGATGGTTCGTATCCCTGGCAGGGAAGAATTGCAACAACTTGGGATTTCATTATGCTATTCAGACAGCGTGCAATTTAAAAGATGAATTGTTTATTTCTGGAATTTTTCATTTAATATTTCCAAACTGCTGTTGCCCATGGGTAACTGAAATTGCGGAATGTAAAATCACAGATAAGGGGACACTACTGTACTAGTCCTCAGAATGCCGATTATGCCCTTTGATTATTCAATCCTGTTGAAGCCATTTGCACTATGAAAACTGGGCTTTAATGAGCACTGCCTGTATGTGGGTTCAGATGATCTATCACTCCACAGAATAATGAATTGTAGATTTTGTCCTTTGACTTGACACCATGCTAGGACCTTTGTATTGATGCTACACGGCTGCAGGGTAGTAGTAGAGGCTTTACTTCCTCTCAGAATAGGTCATTGAGCCTGGACTGGAGCCTAAGTTTCAAGCATGTAGTAGCTAAAGGAGATACCCTGAGTCTCTACATCATGGAAGCTGAGATATGCCAGTCCCCAAAGAGTAGGGAGAACAAAGCTCCAACTCCCAGCAATGGCTACAGCACACACATGTGAAAGTTGGGGACTCGAACAGATATCTCTCCAAGGGCTCTTAGTGACAGAAAAAGAGGGGAGCGGGGCAGAGTAGCAAACGAGCTTCTTGCACATGTGGACAGCCAGAGGACTCTTGGCTCTCTCAGATTAAGGACTTTTCAGGTTTCTTCCAGGGTGATGATGTTGTTGACGTCATCCACCCTCTTTTTCACCCTGGCCAGATGAAGTGAATTAATGGCATTAGCAAAAAACTTCGGAATTCTTTGAACTCTCTGGATTGAAGGTCAAAATCAGGCTTTTTTAGTAATGATTTTCTGGATCTGGAGTCTGAAATAGCTCCCTTTCTGAATTACACCAAGAAGGAGTTGAAACAGTAGAGAGCAGGTAGAGGTGGGAAGTGGTAATTCATTACAATATTCAGAAAATGCTCCTCTGCAAAGATCACATTTGAGTTGAGGCAAGGATGATGAAGAATGCCTCACCAAGGAAAAATTCAGGATCACAGCATCTGAGGCAGAGGGATATGGCAGAATGAGTGAAGGGGAGGACAGCATGGGATGAGACTGGTGAGCTAGTCCGAAATCGATCATTGGGAACCTTGGGGAACATGAGAAAGCATTTGGATTTTTTTCCCAAGTGCAATGGCAGTATGTTGGCAAATGTTAAGCAGGTCATTAATATATTAACCATCAGCTGAAGCACCTTAGCGCAAAAAAATGTTTTCTAACACCCAGAACACTAAGAAGACACAAGACAGCACTAGAATTTAGGAAGCTCCTGCTCTCCAGATAACACACACGCACGTGTACACACACACACACACACACACACACACACACACACACAGGCTGCTATAAGCATCCCATCATATCCTACCCAACTCTCTCCTCCTTTGAGTCCTGGAGGCTCAGCAACACTATTTATTGCCCCTCAAGCAAAAATGCACAGTTAAGATTTTTCCCGGTTCAGCCAGGGAGATCCTTAACAATGCTTTGGTTGACCAGATCCCACCAGGCCATGCCTTTCCTTTGGGGAAGGTATTATGTCTTCCATATCTTTTACCTTATGGTGTTCTTTGAGGAGAGGGAAATTTTGCTTTTAAGAAAAATACACATTCAACAAATGCTTTTTGAGTATTTTCTAAAATCACATTATTCTGGGTTCCATAGGAGAAACAAAGTTAAATATGTCGAAATCCCTGTCTTTAGGAAATTATTATTTCATAGGCTCTAGAACTATGCAATATAATAATTACTACCTGGTACTAATCAGTTTGTCATAAGGTACATTGATACCTGCCAGAATACATTTTCAAGTCATCATTCTCTACTGAAACCCAAAATTTCACTGGTGTTCTGACATATGCTATACAAGAGTCACATTTTATTTCATATAAATTTAGCAAAATATCACACATAATGGTGATAATAAATGATACTTCAGAATGATATTCCTTGTCACTTTTCACTTGATTTTTTACCCAATTTTAAATTCATTACTGACATTAATTAAAGCTAAACTACTCAGCAACTCTGGAAACATCTACAAAATAAAATGGTGCGTTTGTATTTTTAGAGCAGTTTTCTCTGAATAATCCCAAGCTTTTCAGTGTGGTAGATTTCAAATATGACACTAACTAACACAATATTCATTTTTCAAAGCAAGATGGCATTTCAAACAGGCATATAAATTGAGTTTGTATTCTTTAAGATAAGGCTAACATTACACATGAATATGTGAAGAGAGAAAGAATGCAGAATTATAAATTGAGCATTTAAAATTAAAACCATCAGAGAGAATGTACACTGCAGGATTCTTATAACCATAACCCACCTTTGAGAATGAGACTAATGCTGGCCATTGAGAAGTGGAGTTTAACAGGCTGAGGATAAAAAAGAAGAGTTCGGCACCCCAAGAAGATTCTTGCTTGATTAAACCCTGTGAGAAGAAGCAGAAATCATTAGTTTGGAGGAGCCATTATCCTTGGATGGACAGGCATTTGTTCAGTTTTGTTTCCCAAGTAAAGGTTGCTCTAGTGGGTATGTTTCTAAAGACGGGTGCCTAGAATCCTTCTTCCTAGTTTGGTGCAGTTACTCAGTAAGTAAATTTTCTGTTATAAAAGTAGGCTTCTTACGCCAGGAACAAAGTCTTAATAAAAAAACAACAAAATGGTCTTAAATTGAAAATTGTGAGCTTCCTGGATTTCTACATGAGTGACAGACTGGCTGGCCTAGGAACTTCTAAAGTTCCTTCCCGATCAGCCATTCCAAGATATGAATGAACATCAGCACTCTTTGTAGAATGACAAAAGTCCCACTACCGTGGGTGTCTATTTAAATCCAAGCTCAAATTACTTTAGAGCCTTTATCATTAATAATAATAAAATACAATAATATATAATAAATAATATATAAGATAATATAAACAGTGTCATTTAAACACACTGAGTTGTTTCTAAATTCCAAAGAAAATCATTTGCTTTTACTGTACTCTATACAATGCTTGCTTCTTTTCTACTGATTTCCCAGTCCTGCTTCTGAAATGGATATCCTCTAGATCTTTCCACTAGCTTTTGAGATGTGTCTTCAGTACTCCTAGCCACATCGTTGAGAATACCACTGATCATGATCCACCTGTCTTCTCCATCGTCATCTTTCTATTGCATTGGCTACCAGGGGCTCCTTGTCTATCCTCTCTTTGCTCACAATGCTCTACACTCACGTAGCAGGTCGTTGGGGATGAGATTAATATTTGAATGGGTAGACTGAGTAAAGCAGACCATACTCCCTAATGTGGGTAGCCCTCATCCAATCAGTTAAAAACCTGAGTGAAACAAAAAATGCTGAATACCAGAGATTCCTCCACGCTGACTGCTTGAGCTGGAATATCAGTCTTCTGCTTGGACTGAAATCATTCGTCATTCGTTCTCCTGAGTCTCCAGCTTGCAACACCTGACTCCAAAATCATGTGAATTGATTCTCTCCCTCTCTCTCTCTCATAAATAAATATACACACATATTCTTCTGCAGGGACGAAGAAGCTCTTAAAGCGCAAGAACCCTTCCTTGTGATTCCCTGCCTTCTTTCCCCATGTCTAGTGCTTTGCATGCTGTGAGTGTTGTATAAATGTTGTTAACCAAATCCCCAAAGAAAGAAAATCTACTGTTGAAATCCCTTACTGAGAGAGTGATGTATTAGTGTAAGCAACATTGATTGTCATGCTCATTAGAGCTCCCAGCAAGACACGGTATTTCCTGTGGACAAATAATTGAAGTGGCCTTAGTCACAATGAAAAAGAGGGGAGAGAAATCCTTTTCCCCAGCAGAGGACTACTGAGTCAGTTTTCCTAAGGAGGCTCCCTCTGTGTCTGCAATCACTTCAGTATTTCTGAAACTGACAGGAAAGACACAAAGAAGTAAAAACCAGATTGCCCTTTGTCAAGTCAAAATTAAAGCAAAAATTAAAGAGCTAAGAGTTCTGGAGACACTGCGGATTATTTCATTCAAAAAATAAAACTTCCCTTTTTTAAGGTATAAGAATGTTAAACAGAAGAGGAATTAAGAAATGACTCACAGAGCCTGGACAGAGGCTCACTCCAGAAAGCATTCAAAGAGCAACAGGCCTTGATCAAAGAAAAGAAAAAAAAGCAGCAGACGTGTTAGTCTCCAAAGGCAGCCTTGCCAAGGCATGTGACACTTCTCTCTCCAGGTATATTGAACACAGGGTTACTCAGTCACAGTCTGGGTCAATTTTTAGTCCAGTCTTCAGAATTCAAGGGGAAGCAGGAAAGCCCATTTTAAAAAATCAGTTACATTTGGCCAGGCTGGCCCCCTGAAGAGACCCCTGGCTGGATGAAAATTACCCGGACCCTGGCACCATGAAAGTTGTTACACATGCAACTGACTCAAAAACTCAGGCTCTCAAACAACTTTCAGGACAGTCTGGCCTGACCTCCTTGGGACTCCAGAGAATTTTCCATTCCCATTTCCAAGAACAATGCCATTGACCTCTGTAAACAATAAGCAACTAGGGTTCCAGGTTGAAAAAGAAACATTGAAACATCCTGGTACAAGCATGAACATCTTGTTTCTCGGGAAATCGACCTAAAACTTAAATATAACCTGGAATTGGCACAGAGTATGTTTATAGTCTTAATGTTGATTAAATCTCTCCAAGCCCCACAGGTTCTGATCTGCAAGGCAGTAAGCTCCCGTTTCTGTGGTTTGATAAACACTTGCATTCTCTCCAGTGGATCAAGTGCCTCTGTGAATATGTAACACTAGCAAGCAAAACCAATTGCCTTTTTGTTTTCAGGTTATGGAGCTTGATTCCACATTTATGCTTCCAAGTGGCTTGACATAGATTTTTCCATCATTTTTGACCATTTCATTGAAAACGAGTTCAAATCTGATTAAGCATTGTCGATCTCAAAATCAAAGTCAAAATAAAAATCCAGAGAATAAAGAAGGCTATTAACTGGTTCACAGACAGGAGTTAATGGTTTACTATGAACCTGTCTATTCCATTAAATTAACTTACCCATTTATTCCAAAAAGAAACCCTAGATAGACAGAGTTGTGCTGCTCTAACAATAAAGTTGTTCCGCACTTGTTAGAAAGAGTTAAATATCCAATTTGTACTAGGGGAGGACTTAGGCACCAAGCCACAGGAAAGAATACCAACGCGTAGTTTAGAACTCTGTCCAGAGACTCAGTATGACATCAGACCATGGTTGCAAGGTGGGGCATGATTCTGTTCCAGCAGGAGTATACAGACAGCACACAGAAGGATATAGTGTCTAGGTGTGCTGCCAAGCTCAATTTGAAAACAGGTGCACAGAAAATCAAGCTCAGAAGTTAATCTGGGGCTGACCAGAAAAGGAGATAAATCCAAAGGTAGAGTGTTGGGCAGATTCCAAAATGGAGATTAGCAAATAAGAGTAAAGTAGGTGGGCGTAAAATTGCTGTGACACATGGGGCTGGCAAAGCATGTTTTCAACAGTCTGAATAATGTTGAGATAGATTTGCTTGGTTGGAAAGCTCAGGATGAAAAAAAAAAAGTACAGCCTGAATAAGAATCACAAATATCTAAACCCGCTATCACTTTAAACTTCAAGTCTTACATATGTATTATCCTAGAGTAAAAACACGTTCCTGCCAAAACAACTTCGAAAAAGAAGAAGAAGCTGAACGCCTCACATTTCTCAATTTCAAAACTGACTATAATGGGACAGTATTCATAAGAGTGTAGTATTGGCTTAATTATAGGCATGTAGATGAATGGAATAAATTTGAGAAACCAGGAAAAAACCCTCATATTTACATTCAATTGATTTTTTTTTAAAGATGCCAAGATAGTTCCACGGCAGAAAGAAGAGTCTTTTCAAAAAATGATGCGAGGATAACTGAATATTCACATGCAAAAAAGACAAAAAAAAAAAAGAAGCCAGACTGTTACCTCACACCATACAGATCTTCAACTAAAGTATAAGGCCTAAAATATAAAACTCTTATTTAAAAACATAAGGGCAAATCTTTATGAAATTGAATTAGGTAGTGGTTTCTTAGACATGATATCAAAAGCCCAAGCAACAAAAGAAAAATGAAAAAAAAAAGGTAAATTAGACTTCATTAAAAAATTGATTCAAAAGGGATCATCAAGAAAATTCAAGCCCTAGTTGGTGTGGCTCAGTGGATTGAGTGCTGACCTGCAAAGCAAAGGCTCACTGGTTCAACTCCCAGTGAACCAGTGAGCCAGTGAGCCCTTATTTTAAAAATAAATTTTTAAAAAAAGAACGTTTTAAAAAACTTAAAATTGAGAGAAAATATTTACAAATCAAATATCTAATAAGGGTCTTGTATATAAAGAACCTATATAACTCAATAACAAAAACGGCAACTCAAATAAAAACTGGGGAAAGGATTTGAGAGTAAAGATTTCTCCAAAGTATACAAATAGCCAATAAGCACATATAAAGGTGCTCAAACTGTCCTGGCTGAGTATCTCAGTCGGTTAGGCATCACCCCAATATGCCGAGGTTATGGGTTCAATCCCTGGTTGGGGCACATGCAAGTATCAACCAATGAAAGCATAAATAAGTAGAAGAACAAACTGATATTTCTCACTCTCTCTAAAATCAATCAATCAATAAATAAACTTTTAAGATGTTCAACACCCTTAGTCATTAGAGAAATGCAAATCAAAAACACATGAGAGAGAATCATGGCAGAGGATCATGGCATAGCCACATGTGCTGTGTATACCTTGGCACCCCTCATGTGTTGACACATTATCACAACATCAACAGGAAGCACATGACACTCAGCAGCACAATAATGCACACACTTATCTGTGTCGTCCCTGGCTCCACTCCAACCCCAAGGCAATCCCAACACAGCCCCAGGCAAGGCAGCCGAGGTTCACAAGCTCCTAAAACTCTGAAGGAGAGAAACCTTCTCCAAGCAGAAGAGGCACGGTCTCCCATAAAAAGAATCCTCTTGCTTAAGGTTGAAAATATGAGAAGACAGACTGCTTTCTGTCCTGCTTAGCCTAAAAATGCAGGTTCAGTCCCAGGAAGTGCACAGAAGAGCAGGACTAAATCCTCAGATTTCTGGCCAAAAAGTTAAAATGGGAAGCCTCAGGAAGCTAGCAAGTACTGGAGAGATCACAGAAAGGTAAGAGCTGCAGGAAGCAACCCCATGATGACTGCTGGACTCAAGTCCAAGCCGCGCACATATGGGTCTAACCCGAATCAGCATGCCGAAGGCTAAGAAATGAACTACAATACAGATTCACATTCCAAATCTCACAGCATGCATTACTAAGTGGCCAATAGAACTAATATTGAAACCACAACTTAATGAAGCGTATTTGGAACTTACATCCTGAACCCAACTGGGCTGATTTCATGCTAACACAAAATTTCGATATTTTCAATAGGATTTAAATAAGACCAGAGTTTCATAACATAACAGTCAAATGTATAGGATACAATCTCAAAGTTGCTCTGCATATGAAGAACCATTAAAATCTAACCAGCAAGGCAAAAGAAAATCCCTAGCCACCTATGCCAAGATGACACAAAAATCCTTAATAAAATACGAGCAAACTAGAATCAAGAAACATGAAACAATGACAACACACGAACAAGTACCATAATCTAATAGAGAATATCCTAGGAATGCAAGGCTGGTTTAAAAATGTGACAATCAGCATGATCCACCATATAAATGGTCTAAAGAGAAAAACCATGTGATTATACCAATTGAAATAAAACATAGACAGAATTCAACATCCATCCACGATAAGCAAATTCAAAATAGAAGAAAATTTACTCAATCTCATAAAAGAGCATCTACAAAAACCAACAAAATAGCTATAGGTAACATCATACTTCATAACAAAGGACTGAAAACTATGCCCTAAGATCATAAACACAGCAAAGATGTCCACTCTATTCACTCCTATTCAATGTGATAAAACAAGACAATAAACAAAAGACACACAAAATCAAAAAGAAATTAAAGAAAGAACGAAAGAAAGAAAGAAAACAAGGAAGGAAGGAAGAAAACTGTCCCTCTTCAGAGATTACAAGCAAGTCTATGTAAAAAGGCCAAGAACTCTACCAAAAAAAAAAAAAAATCAAGTGCTAATAAGTGAGTTTAGCAAGGTTATAAAATACAAGGTCAGAATATAAAACTCAATCCCATTTCTGTATGCTAACAATGAACAATTAAAACCTAAATGTTAAAAACAATATTGCTTACAACAGGTCCTTTAAAAAATGAAATAGTTAGGTACATATCTAGCAAGGTATATATTGGGTCTATCTGATGAAAACTGCAAAATGCTGATACAGTAAATCAAAGAAAACCTAAATAAGTGAAGAAACATATTTGTTCATGAATTGAAAGATTCAACATAGTTAAGGTGTCAATTTTCCCCTAAAAGATATAGAGATTTAATGTGATTCCAGTCAAAATTTGACAGGAAATTTTGTAAATATAGACAAGCTTATTCTAAGGTTTATATGGAAATTTAAAGAAATTAGATTAATTAACTGCTGGTAGAAATGTAAAATGGGGCAGGCATTTTGAAAAGAGACTGGCAGTTACTTAAAAAGTTGAACATAAACTTACTATACAACCTGACAATTCCATGTCCAGGAATCAGCCAAAGAGAAATAACATATGTCCATGAAAAGACATATGCAAATGTTCTTAGCAGTATTATACATTATAGCCCAAACTAGAAATACTTCAAATGTTCATTAAGTTCTGAATTGTTAAACAAAATGTGGTATATCCATGTAATGCAATGCTATTCAGCAATAAAAATGATACACAGTAGTGTGAGTGAACCTTAACAGCACTATGCTAAGTGAAATAAACCAGATGCAAAAAAACAAATATTATGTGATTCTACTTATATGAAATGTCCAGAAAAGGCAAATTTATAGAGACAGAAAATGGGTAAGTGGTTTCCTGGGGCTGGGTGTAGTATACAATTTTTTTCCTCTTTTGTTTATGTTTGAGGTTAGGGATACTGGTAGACATAAATATCAGTATATTCTATGCTCATAAGCGGCCATTTAAATAGTTAACTTTGTTACATAGACTTCAAGAAGTCTCATTCTGGGTCTGTTTTACTAAACATTTGATATTTGCAAGATAATTTACATAATACGATATTTATAGCAGCAGAAATTCCTAAAGAAATCTTCGATTCTACTAATGAATGAGTCTCGGTAGGTTCTTGTTCACAAAAGCTTGCTAACGAGGAACGTTTAGTTATTTGAGATTCTCTCACTTGGCTGGATTTGTGGCAAACAACTTAAGCATTTTAACACCCCCTTCAAACTAGACTAAAGTCTTCCAAAAATGTCTTGTTTTATTTATGAGAGTGAACAGTTTTTGCATTTAAGAAGATCACTACATTTCTGGAGATAAACTAAAATGGTGCAAAGTTCATGGAATTTGGATTCAGAACCTGATCAGATCTAGTTCCAAACCTTACCAGTTGGTTGGCATTCAGCAAATTATTTCATTTGTTGTCCATCTATAACACATATAATAAATCTGACTTTGTAGGGCTACTGTGATTATTAAAGTAGATAAGCTATATAAGCACCTAACCTAGCACATTGTAGGTACTGAATAATTATAACTATAATTATTTATTGCCTGTCATTTTTAAATGAGATGTGTATCTCATAATAAAACATAGTAACTATTGTTACAATCTTAGTGTAGTGTATAAGATGCCCTGAGATTTTCAAAGCCAACTTTACTGAAGAGGATGCTCTAAGTCCAAGGAGAAGTGCCCCAAAATTGAGAAACTGAATCTGGATTAGAAACTTTGTCTCTGCTCTTCAATCGGATATCTAGGGTTGGTTTCTAGCTTTGCTGCTTAACCACTTAACCTCTTTATGTTTATTTTCCTCATCTGTGAAATAGGGATAATATTAGCTTTCTCAAAGTTTTCCTTTGATGATTAAATGAAATAAAGCAACCAAAGCCTTAGAATATAAAGGCCCAATAAATGTTCATTAAATGCATTATATTTTCTTCATTATAAGCTATATTCTTATATATTCTATCTGAAGTTAGTGTCTTAAACTAAAAATTACGTTAATTTTTGTAGTGTTTCCTTTTCCTTCAGAAAGTTATTATAAATTCTATTTTTTTTAACTCATGGTTACTTAGACTCAAGAAAGTACTAAGTCATGAGTTTGACTGGGTTCTATTTTCTCCACATTTTAAGACTCCAAAAAGCTATTAAGATCATAAGGAGAGTTAGGAGGCTGGGATCATGTCTTGGTCATGTTTGCAAGCCCAATCCATAGCCCTGTTGAGATTTTCAATAACTATATACAGAAGGAAGGGAGGAAGGAAGGAAGGAAGGAAGGATGAAGGAAAGATGAGAGGGACGGAGGGATGGAGGGAGGAAGAGAAAGAAGAGAAGAATGAAAAGGTGAAGAAAGATAATACAATAGGAAGAACAAGAGATCAGACATCAAGAAGATCTGAGTTCAAGTCTTAGAATCCCCACATATTGTTAAATAATATTGAATAACATATAAACCGTTTTGTAAATCTACACAGAAATAATGATACCTATATAGCAGGGTTGCATTGAAGATTAAATGACATGAGGACTGTGACAGGCTTACATACTCAACTATCTACTTTACATGTCTGCTTTGATGTCTATCTTGAACTTAATTTCCACAAAGCTAAACTCTTAATTAAGGCCCCGGCTCAGTGAAGAGCACCTCCAGCCATCCATTACTCAAACCAAAACCTTGGCATGTCCCTTGACGCCTCTCTTTTCTTTATGAACTACTTCCAATCCATTTGCAAGTGTTCTTAGCTCTGCTTTAAATATATATCCAAACCCTGGCATTTTTCACCACCTCTACTGCTGCCCACGGAGCCCAACCACATGCACCTCTTGGCTGGATTCCTGGTGTCCCCCTGCCAGATATCTTTGCTTCTACTCCTGCCTCTTTTCATGTCAACTCCACAGAGCATCAGGAGTGAGTTTTTTAAAAGGATCTGATTAAAATGTAAATCAGATCCGGTAATTTCTCTGATCTAAATTTTAATTGGCTTCATTACTTAATTAGAATAAAATCCAAAGTTCTCTGAGAGACTTGTTGTTCCCCTACACACACACACACACACACACACACACACCCCTGCCCCGCCCCCGCCCCCAGCTGCCCCTCTGTCTGCCACTTGCCCTGTGGTTCTCATGGCTAAAGCAGATAAAGGTTGGTTGAGACCTCAAACATAATTATGGCAGTGAAATGTTCTGGTAGAAAAACAAATAAAACCTCAAATACAAAATTAGGTTCACATTCGTTTAGAATGAGACCAGAAATTACAGCCAATTATTGGAGCTCTGGGGATCACTTTGGAGTAATTGCTCACTTTCTTTGGAGATACCTTCGACATTTTAACAGAAAGGCTTACATAGAAATACTTCCTGATGGTAGAGCGTCTTTCCCTTCCCCATAAGAACACTTGGCAGTGCTTGGCAGTGCCCAGCACTCCCACCCCTCAGAGACCCGTGCACACGAAAGCCCAAAGCTTAAGCTTCACTCGCTTCACAGTAAGTCCACCTCTGCCCTTGGCTCACGCTTTCACTCTTTCAAGTTTCTGCAGAAAAGCTGCCATCCTCCTACCCTGATTCCCATTTTCTCATGACTCTACACATGTTGACAGCACCTTTGATGTTATGAGGGAGCAGTTTATTGCCTGGTTTCCCAACTACAGTCCTACTGAAATATAAGCGCTAGTACTACAGAGGGGCTTATTTTGTCCGCTACATCATTGGTATCTGGAACAGTCTGCGACATAGAGTAGGTTCTCACAAAAATAACCATTAATTGAGTAAATGTGTGAATGAAAAAATGAATATTAGGTTGAAATATTGTATTGCTGCTCAAACTAATGATTTGCTTGAAGTGCTTTTCCCTTTGGTGGAGTGGGTATCTGTCGCAAATGCCTATAAACAAAAATGATATCTTCACAAATGTGTCCATTTCTAAAAATTGGAAATAAATTAACATTGACATTGTAAGCAAAATAATTGCAAATTTAATAAACCTCTCCAAAGCAAATAATCCTAGCAGTCGTCTGATATCTTTTTCACACTGTAAAAATATTATGATTGAAACAGCAGACATTATGATAATTGAAACTGCACAGATTAATTTGTTTTAGTTTCTTAATAATCTACTAAATTTAATAAATTAATTAATATACTTACACAATGATTAATAAATACAATTCAGAAACCATAGTAAACTTGAAAGTGATTGGTATGGGTGGAAAAATAAAAATTCTCTCTTTTAAATATCTATCAGATAGAAAAGAATTCATAACACATTTCAAAACCATAGAATAATTGTAGTCAGCTTGAGCAATTGATAATACAAAAATCAACAAATTCTTACTAATAATGCCTCCTTGTTATAATATAATAAAGCAAACTGCTGCTATAATTATTCATCTTTATCACTCATCCTGCTTCCCTGTGGATAACCCATGAATAGCTGCATAAATTTAGCAGATGTGAAAAAATAGTTGTTATTAGGGCATGCTGCTGGTTTGAATACTCAAGGAATGCCTTCAAGATTTGGATTAACTTTAATTATCTCCGTGTTTCTGTCTCGGGATTCGTCAGGTTTCTGTGCTTTGATCGCGCATGCTGATATCCACTGTGCCTGGACCCAAATGCTCTTTCTTGGGAAGGCACTTCCCTGACTCCCTGGATAACCTTGATAACATACTGTTATCACGGCCATTATTCCAGATTCCTTATGATCCTGGACCTCCTGCAACCCACACAGCTAAGCAACACCTTCAGGAACTTTGCTACTTACATAAACTTCCCCTTATTATAATCAGTTTACACTATTAACCAGATGTCTGGATGTTTAGAAGACAGAGTGAGGGACTAATTAAAAACGAGAAATTAACTTGAGAAATCAGAAAAGTAGCTCAACAACTATGATCATTCTTTGTTCTTTTCTCCTTCTTTCCCAGAATATATCAGTTGTTGCTGAACTGGGTCAAACTCAAAGGACTAGGCATTAGCACTAACAGGCTCTTCAGGGCTGGATTTCTAAAATGGGTAAATTTCAATAGCTCTGACAGGCCTTCTTTCCTAGTATGAAAGGCAAGGAGTTACTATTATCCCACTCCAAATAGCTAGGCTTTCCACTGGATCTTGCAAGTATAAGTCATATGCTAAATTTCAATTCTAAAAACTCAATTAAAGCCAAAGCTTAGGCAACAAGGACTTTCAAAAAATAATAATATAGATCTTAGCCTGAATCCCTCTTTGAGATTTAGCAGGGTGCATCTCTGCACTGTCCTTAGCAGGGAAGATTCAAAATGCTCCTCCTGCCTCCTGGATTTAGTCCTTTCTGCCTTGACTGCTCCACTACGTGATCTATGTGTGTTGGATACATGGAAAAGGCCTCAAGACCATCTACATGCAAATCAAAAGAAGGTCTGAGTTCTAGCTATGAAGCTTTGATCATGACCCTAAAATACAGAGGTCTCTGTCCTCAAAATGTCAAAACAGATGACTGAACAAACAAAACTTCCAAACATGTGATTGAAATTCTCACATCTGGTATCATGTATAGTTACTTTAAATTGTGGGTTGAATACAGTGCCTCCTCTCCCTCAAATTCATGTTTATCCAGAACTTCAGAATGTGACCTTATTTGGAAATAGGGTCTTTACAGATATAATTGCTCAGGAGGAGGGCATAATGGATTAAGGTATGCCCTACATCCAATGACTAGCGCCTTTATAGGTGGAAAAAAAAATCGCAGAGAGAGACTCAAAGAACACCATGGGAAAACTGAGGCAGAAGTTGAAGTCTACAAGCCACAGAGCGCCAAAGATTGCCAGTAACCACCGGAAGCTAAAATAGAGGCAAGGAAACATTCTTCGCTAGGGCCTCAGGGGGGAGCACAAACCCCGCCAACACCTTGATTTTAGACTTACAGTCTTCAAAACTGTGAGAGACTAAATTTCTGTTGTTTAAGCCACCCAATGTGTGGTAATTTGTTAGGGTAGCCCCAGGAAACTGATATAGCAACCCACACAGAGGATTCCAGAGAAGTTCCCAAGAGGATTTTTCCTTCCAAATGGAGTTTGTAAAAACAAAAATAAACTATAGGCTAGGTCCACATCCAATGGCAATAACTGTCTTCTCTTTGGAATGATAAAGATATAAAGATTCCATTCCACTGGAGAGGTTTCTAGATACTATTTGTACTCAGAGCAGTATTTGTCTTCATGTAATTCTTCCTTACTCCTCTTACCTTATTTAAAGAAAATCAGGTTGTGCTACTAGTTATTATTTTTCTAATGGCGACAGAATTTTGTATTTGTCTTCAGGGTTTTGTTTTCAGCGTTCAGCAGCAGTCTGTGACTGTGAGGCTATAATTTGGTGAGCTCAGATTGTGCACTCAGGCTGGCTGGGTGGTTGTTTTCACAGTTTGTAATTTCCTGGGTAATGTTGCAGAATGTTCCAGACAGTCTAGAGTTAACTAGAATGAAATAAATAACAAACAAAACAGCACCCCTAACACTAAGGTGGGAAAACTTGAGGGAAATAATTAAGTTGAATTTGCAGGTTTGTTTACATATAAATTAGACAGTATGAAATTGAGTGCTGCTGGCCAAAGATTAAGGAATTTTTATCCAATTTGTAACTTGCAGTTGGCAACAAACAGAAAAAAACAAAGACAAAGATTCAGTGTTCAAGATCCTCCCTGCATATCTGCCCAGGGAAGTTTGCTCACGGACTGATGGCCGTCTTCCAACCTTCTGCACACCCTGCGTCAGTCCCCTCAGCATAGCGGCACACTCCGAAAGCAGCTCTAGACGCTTGTTCTGGTGTTGGCTTCTCACAGAGACAGAGAGGGGGAGAATTATGCTGGCTTTATTCATGCGGAGCTTTTCTTAATGCCAGAGTACTGAATGAAGCTTTCAAAGGATGGGGAAAAAAAGTAACAAACAAAAAAGAATCAATAGTAAAAGCCAACTGATGGCTAACAAATATAAATGTTTGGTGTTTGGTGTACACAATACACAGCTACGGGAGGGAAACAGGGGAGGAATACTCATCAAGAGAGTACAAGGAATGGGAAGTGAGGCTGGAAAATGGGATGGCAAAGAGAGTGTCCGTTCCAGTCCATTCTCGGCGTTGACCTCCCACATTCCCCTCATCTGAGTCCTTCGTGAAAAACAGAGCTATGGATTCTCGCTAAACTTGTCCTGGAAAAGGAAGGACATAGTGGCTGGTTTTCTCATACTTAGTCATAATTCAGGAACGGCTACACATGGACAGTGATTTGGGTTTGGATACACCCTGGACTCTAACTCTTCCCTTCCTCTCTCTATTTCTGCAAGCCCTGGTTGCCTGCAGCTCTGTGGACAAAGCTGGGAGGACGCCCTGTGCTCATTCCTGTGGCTCTGATGTGAGAGAAGTGGCCACGGAGGAAGCACGTCCTTCATGAAAAATCCAAAGAGAGATCAGCTACCGTGACAAGTGTGGGACTCTTAAAAGATAAACTGAGGCATATAAAGATGTTTTCACAGTTTATTTGAGCAAAAATTGATTTGAATCAGGCGTGCCAAATAGGAGGGGGTCAGTAACAGAGGGAGATCCTTTAACGAAGAGGTGGAAGCAAAGGCTGTTTGTGATTGGTTGTCCTTAGGTTTCCATTTTGCAACTTCGAGTCATTTACTGGCTTAAATTTTGGTTTGCTTACAGAGGGCCCCAGGGCATCAGAGCCACTCAGTCTAATGGCCTGTTTAATTAATCTAACAAGACTTAATTATAGAGGGAAGGGGAAAAGAATGCAACTTGGAAGGAAAAGACCCGGGTCAAGGTCCGGGCTGTGCCCCACAGCTCTCACTAGGTGGTCTTGGCCATACCATTTACCTTTGAAACTCTTCAGGCTCCTCCCAGGAAAATGGGGTAATACCACCAAGTTCACCAAGCATCATAAGGATTAAATGCAGGAGAGTTTTCTAAATTTTCATTCTTTTATTTATTTATTTATTTATTTATTTATTTATTTTTTTGCCATAGGGATGAGGGAGGGAGCCCTAGCCTATGGCAGAATGACAAAGTTATTCCCATGCTTTGTACAAACACGATTGCACTATCATTATGAAGTGTGCACAGCAGAGAACACAAGGTTTGTTTTCACTTTGTTTGACCATCACAGTGCATTTTTAACCTTAAAGCCTGAATAAGTTGGCATCATTTCAACATTGGGCAGTTTTAGACACATGTCTCGGTTCCTGTCTTCGCTGGCAGTTGGGAGCCAACCTTCCAAAACAGCAACAGTCACTAGCGCCAAGCAGGGGCTGCCCCTTGTAGAGAGGACATGGGTTCTCCCCTTCCACACAGTCTCACAACACCCGTTAACTGCTTATGTGGAGGCTCAGCTGGGCATCATTTTTCAGAAGGTTCGCTTGGTAGTTTTTCTTACATCTGCCTACTTTGCTCGGTGTGGTAGGTTGAATAATGGCTCCCCAAATATGCCGTGTCCCTATCCGAACCTGAAAATGTGTTACTGTCCATGGCAAAAGAGAATTTGCAGATGTGATTAAGAATCTTAAATTGGAGAGCTTATTCTGGATTATCCAAGGGGTCTCAATGTAATTAATTGTAAGAGTCCTTAGGGAGGCATTTCATTATCGTGGTCCAGAGCTCCAGTTACGCATGGACACACTTATCAGGAAGACTATTCCAAGGCTTATAGAGGTCATCCCTCACAACCTAATCAAGGGCGGGTCCTTTCTTTCGGAATGTGCAGAGTTTGAACACCCCAGTTCCTTTACTACACAGACCGCCAGCCTAGCCATTGACCAAGGCTCTCTGATAGCAAAATCCTCCTGATTGTCTGAACATCTACATTTAGTTTAGCATCTATATAATATAATTGTTATAGCAATAGTATTGGTATGAATATGACGAACATTTGGAGGAACCAGTTTAGAAAAACAACTAATGTACCCTATAATGCCATTACATCAATTACACACATTTTTGTATTTATTAACTTGACAAGTAGTTTCCCCCCTTGTTCTATCTCTAGTTATACCTTATGATAAACATGCACTAAACTATTTAGTATAGAATTTAGCTGATAGATAGATGAATCTAGTTCTCCTTCAAGCCAGTCATTTTTTATAGGTATTACATCCCGAGGATTTAATTCAACCTTCTAGTACATATGATCATCAATGTCAGTATGACTGGGGACTGAAGGACTGCTAGAGTGGTGGTATCAGGATGAGAAGCTGAAAAGACAGGACAAAGTGAACAGGGAAAATGTTTGAACCCAAGATGAAGGGTCACGAAAAGTCCATACTATGATCATGCAAGTGAGTGGCTAAAATAATGTACAGGAGAGGAATTGAAGTAATTCAATGCCATGGTGGTAGAAAAATCATTTAGGTGGATATTAAAATCATCAAAAATCAAGGCAGGAATAATATTGAAAAAACTGGCAGTGATCAAGACCAAAAGTCATTGAGAGAGAAGAGTGAGTGAATTGAAGGATGGGAGGGAAAATGGGAGATAGCAGACAATGTCAGTGGGGGCAGGGTGAGGGAAATGGGTATTATGGTCTAAAAGGATAGTCAGTGCTTAAGGAGTTTAAACATAAGAAGAAAGAAGGGTCTCAGTGCAACGAAAGACAAGCTGAGAGGCATATGTATCCTGCCCCTGGGGCCAGTGATATGAGGCTGAGGGAGAATAAGACAACCTCACATGGGAAGGGCCAAGTTCCTGGGTACGAAGCAATTTTAAAAGAACACAGACAGAATGATAAAAACAATATATTTAAAAAGAAAACAAGAAACAAGTTAATTTTCAAATAATGGGAGAATGAATAATTTTTTAATTAAATTAAACAAATTTGGGGGGAAGTTTGCAAAAATAAATAGACTGGAACAAAGCTGGTCACAGAAGAATGCACACAGCATGACATAATGGGTTGAATATAGATTGTTTAGAGATACATGCATGTGTTACAGAATTATTTTAAGATGTTTTGGGATGCTAAATAGATTCAAAATAAGTAATTCTGGAGACAAAAAGAGAATAATTAGATCAGGGACAAGTACAACAGGGTAGGATAGGAGGAGACTTCAAATTATCAGTTATCTTTTCTTTCTTAAACTGTGTGGTAGATACAGAAGTGTTCATTTTACAATTCTCTATACTTTTTGGATTTCTGAAATAAGTATTAATTATAAAAGGTTAAAAATGTATAATACTTTAAATGTCTATAGGGTGCTTTCATATAAATTATTTCATATGATATGTAGGATAAACTTCTGAAATAGTGAAAGTCATTGTTATTAATACTTTCATTTTAGCCCTGGCTGGTGTAACTCAGTGGATTGAGTGCTGGCCTGTGAACCGAAAAGTCACTGGTTTGACTCCCAGTCAAGGCACATGCCTGGGTGGTGGGCCAGGTCTCCAGTTGGGGGCATGCAAAAGGCAACTGATTGATGTATCTTCCCACACATTGATGTTTCTCTTCTTCTTCTTCTCCCTCTCTTTCCCTCTCTCTAAAAATAAATAAATATTTTTCAAAATATTTTCATTTTATAAATGAAGAAACTAAGGCTTACTAAGTATGCAACAAGTGGTAAATAGAAGAGAGACAAGGACAGAAATAAGCTTCCTGGAGTCCAAATCACCACACTCCTTCCCATATGGTAATATTTCATCAGTAACTACAGTCTGATCAGAGTCAAGGGCGCAACCACCTCAAGTTTACCCTTTTCTTGCCCTTGTGTTCAATCATGTTGTGTTAAATCAAATTGAAACCAAAAAGAAATACATGTTGAGGGGTTGCAGCTATGTCCAAGGTTATGAAAAGTCTTTCTTCCTGGTTTTCTGAAACTTTATATATTAGCAATTTCTCTCCAGTATCAGAAAATCAATGTAGAAGGTATCAGTTCTGATTCCAAACCATAGAATCAATTTTTTTTCTCTAGACATAAAATCTCGATACAGCTACTCAACTGAAAAGCACTTGGGGTGTCAGAAAATCTGGGCAATCAGAAACCTAAATTGTGTTCTCCACCTTGGCACTGGATTTATGTTGGACTTTCTTAGGTCACTGTGTATACCTGTGTCTAACTTTATCCAACTGAGACAAAAATGCAGACAGTTGACAATTTAAAACATTCAAATAAAAGACACTGTATGATCACAAAGCATTATTAATGTATCTTTCATAGTATGTTGCATTGTTGCTTTCCTTTACTTTATTGAATTTATTGGAGTGATGTTGATTAATAAAATTATATAGGTTCAGGGATATAACTCTATAATACATCATCTGTATATTGTATTGTGTGTTTACCACTCAAGTTAAGTTTCCTTGTATCACTACTTATGATCCTTTTTAGCAGTTGCTTTCTTAAACTAGCAACAATGGGTATGCTGAACATGAAGAGCATTGTTAAGAGCTTACTTTGCTAGCATTTCATAAACCTATCAAATATCTCATGTTATATTTCTATAATTATAGGCCAGTCATCAGATTAGTCACTATAGTATGATAGTTAACAATACAAGCTATATACTAACTTGGTTCATGACCTATACTATGAAAATGCTACTACTTCTTAGAATTGCAATGATTAAGTGAGATTATATACATAAAACACTTGGCATAGTACCTGTTAGACTATAAAATAGTCTAATAAAAGTTGACTGTTTCATTATTATACATAACCACCATATTAATTGATATTCTTATTGGACTATTGACCTATTCTTCTCAGATTCTGTATTTTGAAGATGATAATTATAAATTGTCTCCCCTGCACCACTTTTCTATATAATCACCACTCCCCCATCCATCCATATTACAGCAGCAAAACCTGCCCTGTTTCCATAACATGTGTCATTTGCCACAATTAATTGGTCCAGTTGTTAACATGTGGCCCAGGCTGGTTTGATTATTATTCCTGGAAATTATGGAACTGGAAGGAAAGAGCAGGGGAAAAAGAATAAAGTGGATCGGAGAGAGAGAAAGTGCAAGAGTAAAGAACAAAAGGTCTCTATCTCAGTTACTGTACCTGTAACATGTAAGACTAAGAATATATTGATGCCCATGCTTGCATTGTCCTGTGAACCAGGTGCTGGAGAGGGAGGAAAATAAGACAGAGAGGAAGAAAGAGGCACAGAAGAGAGATGTAGGGAATGGCAGAAGCATTCAGGTCCTTAGTTCTAGGTTATTCCTTAGAGGCACCTACATTGCTGTCTTTGGATATTGTGAGACATCCAAGTATTGCCCTCCCGTACCTTACCCAAAGTTTTATTGTGTAACTTGCAACCAAAACAAAGCCCTAGTCCTAATACCCATTTTTCATCCCATTCTTCAATCTCTAATAAAAATATATGTCTGTCCCCTAAGTCAATCCTCACATATCCTCCTTTTAAAGTCTTCTGTTACATCAGATCAATTCCTGGCCTCCTACTGTAACAGGGTATAGAGTATGTGTCCCCTGATAATAGGGGAACATCCCCGCAATCTTGCTTTCAGGCAGGATCTGAGGGCAAGGAGGAGGGCAAGAGGGAGAACCACAGAGCAGAAAGTACAGCATTTAAGATACATTACATAACAAAGGCAAGTTAACAGCCATGCCTTCCTGAAGGAAAAAAAGGCTGCTGCCCAGGGCAAATTGGGGCAAACTGTGTACGTGAGATAGTGCAGTGACTCAAGGCATGACATACCTTCCCCAGATGCCTGTGCATCACTGGGGACTCTTGACCTGACTAAAGAGGGCAGCCAAAAGAGGGTCAAAGACACGGGAGAGCTGACAAAAATGGTGGACCCTAATGCACCATAAGAGCTGGATATCAGATCACGCAGGAAGTTCAGAGATGAGCATTTAAAATTGGAGCAGGAAACCTGAAGGGCAGTGAGTTAGCCATGAGTTCTGCAGAGAGGTCTGCCTGGAAGTCTGCCTGGAGACAACAGCCACAGAGCTGCCAGTGCTGTGGGGAACTAGCCAGAACAAGCACACAGAGGCGTGAGGGATGCTTAGAGCTGTACTATGCCCAGGAATGCTGAGCCACAGACTTCTGCTTCTCTGAAGGACATATGGAGAAGTCGGATACGGGGGTTCTTGGTATGGGAATTTAGAGCTTGGTGCAAGCTCTCCCCCTCTGGGTTTTTGGCATTTGGACATTCGGGCCTTCTGGCCCTGCAACTTGCACAGACAGGAGTGCTCATGGGACCAGGAGATGCAGGGCCCACCAGGGGCTTAGACCCTGCAGAGGACGGGATCCCACTCCCAGAGGCAGAGTCCCATCCTGGGAGGTGTGCCTCCCTGGGCTCCACCCTCTAGGACAGTGTAACACGGCACATGGTTTCCTGAACTGCTACATGGAGGCTCCCAGATTCTGAAGGAGAGAGATGCTGAGAGAGGATGATGACTCTGAAACCCACAAGAGCACATTCCAGAGAGGATGGCAATCTGTTTGAATGACCAGCTGATGGACAGGTAAGGATGTGGGGAACTTCTGGGCATGGTTTTGGCTTGTAGCCTTTAGGGAGAAAGGGAAGTTCTGGGTCTCATGGGAGAGGAGGGTTCTGAACAGGAGTGCTCTCAGCACCCCATGGTTAAAACCCTGTTAATAAAAACCTATTTCCTTCAACACTAATTGTTGAGTCATGTAGATTCAAGGCACCAAGAGGCCAAACCCCAGTTTGCATGGTTACACTCAAGGACAGATCCCTGTCTTCTGAATCCTACTCCTATTATTCTGTGTATCAATCCCTCCTTCTGGTCCCCCTGATATCAGATCATGGGGAACTGCCAGGCAGAACCAATAGGCAACGGCTAAAGTCACCAATCTAGTAAGTTGGAGGAACGTAGCAGAGATCATCTTTCAATGAATATATGTCAGTTCACAAGGCAGGTCAGAATATGTGGGCACCTTCAGTCCAGCTAGTGAGGTTGAACTACTAATCTGGAACACCATGGCAAGGCAAAGAGAAAAGGAAAGGATAAAGTCTGAGTAAGTAAGCATCAGAAAAGGCAAACAGAGTGAGAGAGCACACGCAGAATGGCTTGGGAGGCCAAGTAAGAGATGTCACTGGTAGTTGCTCTCCTCTTTCTCAGCCAGGGAAGAGCTTCCCCTGAAGGCCTCTCACATTTCTAACGGGAATGCACACTTGTGGGCCTCAGGTTGCCTCCAGCCTGTAAGTATTGTAATATAAATACAGGGCAGAAAACAAGCAGCCTCCTGTCAAGGCCTGTTGGGCCTACCACCTTCAGGGCCTATTCCTTAACTGACCTCTTTGGATATGTAAATTTTTTGAACACCAACATCCTCAATGTTTAAGGAGTGGCAATTTAAAACAAACTGATTGTAAAAGTCCTATCTGAGAGACTGGCTTAGAGTTGAGGATACAAAGACAAATCAGACAACCCCTGGAATTGTGTAAAGGCCACAGTGTCATCAAGACTTGTTTGGTTACCACCCCAAAACCCTCCTAACTTATTACCAGGGACAACGTGCTTATCCTCATTTCTATTCTTTACAGTGAAGATAATATTATTGACTTTCAAGGTTAATAAAAGGATTGGAATGATGTACATAAAGTATCTAGAACATAGTAGATGCTCAGTTAATAGTACTTGTTATTAACATGCCTGTTGGTAAGCCCTCTCTCTAAATGGTCTTGAGTAAAAAGTGTCAGACTAAAAACTTAGGGGTTACATTTGTCAACATCATCCATCATTCTCTCATTTCAGGTGAAAGACAGAAACAAAAAGGCACTTATGTATTTTTAGAAACAAATGCTTCTTCATTTTAGCCAGTCAGCAACGTAGGCCTAGCTCTTCCAACAGTAATCAGTATTCAATGGTTATAATGCTAGAAACTTGCTACAGATGTTCCTTGTGTTCATCAGTGCAAGGTGCCTGAAATCTGAGTTTTAATACCTAATAGAATTTAGCCTCAGGGAATCAGAAATTGCTGAACCTGATTCCTTAAAAGGCACTATTGCATTCAAATAGACTCACAGCTCTGCACTGCCTTGGCTTCAAATAAAATGACTCTTTTACAAAACTCATTGCACACAGAAGATTAACCACATTTTGAAGTCACCTTCGAGTTAGGTACATACCTTTACTTTCTGATATCAGTTCATCATAAAGATGATACAGTCATGAAAACTACAGCAACCAGGTACCACATCTCCAGAATATGCTCCATGCAGTGCTATTTTCTGGTCAAAAGTTAATGTGAAGCAGCTTGTGTTGCAGAGCAGAAATAACCTCAGATTTAGAATTAGGAGACAAAGGATTTGGTCCCAGCTGAGCTATTAACTCATGGCGTGTCATTTATATATGTCCTTTTAGGGTCCCAGCCTGCAATCCAGGGCCTCACTTTCTACTTTAAGCAAATGAAGGGGTCAGACAACTAGCGATAACACACAGGTCTCACCTCAACCTCTCTAACTGGCCACTGAACACAGTAACTGTTTTATGAGGAGAGTGTGGACAGCCAATCTGGGGAATCATACTTCCACTTGGCCTTTTTATAAATATTTGCTCACATGTCTCATATTTTTTTCTTTGCATATTATCTTTATAATCCTACATACTCACCAAAAACAGTATTCAGAAAGACAAATTCAGTTTGACTAACTACAATAGTGTATCCTTCAAGATACATATTTCCTCACCCTCTCTCTTTATACAAACTCCTGTTCTGTTCTCTCTCAGAAAAAAGTTGCTCTCTCCTAGTTGTCTCCTAGAACGTTTCACTCATGTTCCTTAAAACATATACTCTGTTATTAATAGTCTGTGGGACACACTTGGCTGAGGGTTCTTGAAGAGCAAGGTCTATGTCGTCATGAAGTTGATATCTGTCCCAGAGAGTACCAGTGTGGGAGTGAGGATTAAAGGAAGGAATGGATGGGTGAGTGGATAAATGAGCATATGAGAGAACTCCATCAGATTTCATGGATGGGAGACTCAATTACCAATTCGTATTTTACTCAAAAGGTCTTTTTCTGTCTCCCAATAATCTAGTTGTACATTTAGGAAAAGACATTCAGAAACATTGGGGACACAATTTTTTGTTAAGTAGGTAAAGTTACACAGCTCAGTTTCTTCACTTTCTCAGATTTACCAGAGGATAAGTGTACCTTTTATTTCTTTCATTTAGGCCATGCAGTTTGAATTTGCAATGGTAAAGAGGGTCGATGGCAACGATGGATGACAGACCATGTGACAATAAGGCATTTCTCACCAAAACACCGAGTTACCTCTAATTAAAATTTTTCACTATATTTTCTTTTTTTCTTTCTAATGTTCACCAATTTTGATTTTTCTAAGTATGATTATTCCCCAACATACAACTGGCAACACTTACCAAATATAAATGATTTAAAGATGACAAGCACCTTCTAGGTGGCAATCACCCCAATGTGAGAGAAATAGTCCAGAGTAGATCATCCTGTGTGTTCTGCTCCTATGTACACATTGGTTGGTTTCTAAACTGCCCTAGTTAATGTTTTCTCTTTTCTAGTCAAAGTGCATCCAAAAATAATCAATCAAGGGGCAAGAAAAGCCAAGTTTTTTCCACATTTTCCTCAGGCAAGGTTTTTAATGCTTCCTTTGCTGAAATATTGCTTCATATTGGCCTTTGTTGGAATTTGTCTGATTGATTTCCATAGCTTCGGTACAGCTAAAGGGTCATAGACATGCATGTAAAAGACCCCAAAGAAATTTCCATTGAAGTCTACCAAAGCTAGATTAAGGGGCAGGCCACCAGGCAGCTAACCGGGGCACCAATCAATAAGAGGAATAAAAACATCGCTGGAAATGTAATTAAATGGAGACACTTGCATTTACCAGAAGTCCTCTCCGGGAGACTATAAGTGGTTGGCAAAAAATTCTGATAAGCCACTTCAGATGGGACTTGTGACCTTCAGGTGGCAAACCCCAGAAATCTAAGGATCCGGTATTACCATTGAATTCAGACGTGTCCAGTTGGCTGGGTTTTTTTGGTTTTTCTGAGTGTGATGTGAATGTTTGGGGTCACAGATGACCAGTGGAGAGGCCGAGTGCCACTACCAGAGAACAACTTTCTCCTCTTTCCCTCATACATTCTCTGCCTTCCTGCTGAAGAAAAGACTGATTTCTTGAAAATATCATTTCTGAGTATCAAATTACTGACAGACCTATGGGACTGATGTATCCTGCTCAGGGGAATGACAATCAGCAGATGACTCTAAGCCTCAAAGTATTAGCAAGTTGTAGAAGGGTGAACCAGGGAATAGTACCCTTCAAGGCCTGGAGAAGTGTTAAGAATGCCTCCCAGCTGCAGGAGCACACTTCCGGGAATCAGGTTATTCAAGGGCCTGCAGTGACGTTAGACTGAGAACCTTTATTTTTCATGGTGTGATCTACCGTAAACAGAGAAATGTCCCAAGGGAGGCTGCCTTCTGACCCATGCATCTGAAAAGGCTGAAGGTGTCTTTTCAATAATGAACAGAGGTTAAGCAACTTGCATGTAGTTCATGGTATTGTTACCATAGGTAATTAGCAAGTTATTAATAAGGAAGTCAGCAAAGGGAATCAGACATTATTAAGCATCATCAGCTGGGGAGCATAAGCCTCTTGTTTCACCAGGAAGCTACAATTTCACATTCTCCAGGGGATCATAGCATTTCCCCACCAAGGATTAATACCTTTCTCTTACCCACTCCAGTACCAGATTGCTAGGGGGGAACCCAACTGGGTAATACATGTGCAATAGCAATCAAAATGGCACAGGGGCAGTACCTGACCATAAAGGCCTGTCAGTCTGACCTGGGAAAGGGATCAGTTGGCTGGGAGGTAGACCCATCAGAAGCCACCAAAAGCTTGGGTGGTAAATTGGTTATTTTGAAAAAGCACCTGGTCATTCCCAAGCCCAAGATAATACAACCCAGCTTAACAAAGAAGCTCCCTCTAGCTCGGAAACATGCACTTGTCCCACTCATTCACATGTTCTCTCTGCAGTAACCATGCGGCTCTAGCAGCCATGCAGCCAGCAGCCCCGCAGACTCCAAATACAGGCTCTAGGCAGGAGCCTGGGCACAGCAGCACAGCCAGGAACAGCACTAAGCTGCCTGGATAGGGCCTGAGCCCGAATAGCAGCTTCCCGCGGGCTCCAAAGGACTGGGCGTTACTGTGAAAGAGAAACTCTGGACAGTGGCCTTTGTTTTGGCCTTGATGAAGACACAGTTGGACTTTTTCCATGGCAGGACAGACAGAGATGGGGCACAGGCGCAGCATCCTATTTCCACCCAAATAATTCTTGCCACACTGCAATCTCCTGTGCATGGATATGTGGGATTCTTTCCTCACAATCCTGTGAAAGAGTGCCACTTCCACCAGCAACAGTGCCACTTCCACCAGCAGCAGTATTTGCTGGCTGTTTGGTGCACGGCCTCTAACAGGAAACTTCTAAAGAAAAGAATCGTCGACTGGGTGTTTTTCCTGTCCACTGAAAATAATCAAAGCCCAAGGGAGGTATGAGCCTTTCAGTCTTCTGGGAATTCTTAGTTTTACCCTTGGACCTAGTCAGTCCATCAAGGAACAATGCATTCTGATCTCATTAGCTAGACCTTCAAAGAAATAACTTCACTGATTAAAAGCTTTGTTATAACCTCACAGTGTCTCGTTTACACCCTCCCCCACTTTGTTCCCAATGCGCGCCAGAAAGACCTGAGCCTAATTTCATTTTCAGATGCTGAAAATAACGCTAGCCTACATTTTAGGCACATATATTTCTCTCCACCTGTATGGTTTATTGCTGTTCCTGCTGTTAATTGTTTATTTCCTGCTCAGAAGTATTATAGCAAATGTGTCTTTTTATTTTTAAATTTCTCAAATAATTTATGGAAGCAAATAAGGAACATATCATAAATTATAAAAAGAAAAAGATCATATTTTATCTTTCATCATTGATATTTAATGAATACATGAATACTCCATTCTGAATTTCTCATTAGGATTTTGCTATTATGGTTATGCCAGACCAAAGAAATTTAGAATACTAGTTGTTTTTTTTAATCTCTTTACTTACTGATATAATGAGAGATCCATACCTGACATTTGCAACCATGGAGAGTACTAGAATGCTCAAATGAGGCACAATTTGAAGACTGAGATAGGAAACGTGAGGACAAACAAGAAGGAATGCTATATTTATAAAATAATAATGTTTAAGGTATATTACCTCTAAGATACAATTTATAATTTTGTTTTTAAATCAAGAAATTCAAGAAAGAAAGAAATTTCAGGATAGGATAATAGAGTCATAATAGAGTAACAAGGAAAACCAAAAATAGTTTTCTGAGGCACCACAAACACTTGGAAATTAACTTCTTACAGGACAAACATGATTTCTACAACACATCTTGTGTCTTCCACAGGGAAAATCCAAGGATGACACTGAGAACATGTTTCACGTCCTGACACAATGAAGCCTTGGCTACGCACTCAAGCCAATTCCCGAGCTTGTTCTGGGAAGCCCAATGGTACAGGAAGATAGCAACACAGGTACCTTGGAAGGGGATTCCTCCATGGACAATTAAGTTTGGAAAATGCTGTAGACCATGACCTCTGTCTTTTGAGATTCCAAATATTCATTAATATATGAAAGTATTTGAGAAATCCTGTGCCCAAGAAAGTTGTTTCACTTTGCTTAACCTGGATTTTCCAAAGATTTTCTGAGCTAGAAAGGTAGTTTCCCTGGGATCCCTATACGCATTCTGCACTCAAGTTTGTGACACTGCTGTAACAAGTAGCTTCCATCTCCAGACTGAGGTGAGCTCAGGGATGCCAGGGCTCTGCAGTCTCAGCCCGTGGAGCCTGCCTCCCCTGAGAGCTTGCATCTAGCGAGCAGGAGTCCTGGAGAGCCAGTGGCTACTCTGGCGGCGTAACTTCCTGAACTCTGCTCCCACAGGCAATGTGCAATACGCTAATTCACACACCAGGAAAGGAGACTGAGAAGAGTTAAGGTCACACACCTAGCATGCTGCAAGGGCGGGTTTCAAATGCAGGTCTTTCTGCTGGACCCCCAAATCATGCTTCTAACTCCTGCAGAAGGGATGAGAGTTTTAGGAAATCATCTCAAGGAAGAGAGTGTACGCTTACAGCCTTTTATAAACCCTCTCAGGGTTTTATCAAAAGCTGCTACAAGTGCTGTGAGTAGAGGGCACTCTTTAGCCATTGGATTCTAAGGGAAGGCGTATTATGATAGGCAGGCAATTTCCCCCTCAGTTATTGTGTTGACTAATCTACTTGCAACTTACTGATTATATGATTCCTTTTCACAATTCCCCTGCCTTTCTTTACAAGTGCTAATCCCTTTAAAAGAGTAGTTCTTCCCCAACTTGGTTCCTGAGAAATTCATTCCTCCAAAAGCAGTTCCAATGTCATTTCTGCAAAGGCTTCCCTAATTGCTATCCTTCCGCTGTCTTTACCCACTCCTCCCTCCTCTGATCCCAAAGCACACTGCACGTACCCGCATTGCACAGCTTGGTTTGCAGAATCTTTGACTGTTTACTGCCTTTCGTCCACTGTATGCCCAGCCATAGCTCACTTGCTTCTGTATCCAGAACTGGACCTGCGGCTCGACAAACTGGAAGGCACTCTATAAATATTCCTTGAACAAATGCACTCATACAATCTGTCGATAATTAAATCGCCTCTTTGGCTATGCTAAGTAGCCTGAGAGCATTTTAGGGTTAAAAATGCACAAAGAGAAGGAAAAATTGATTTTCTTTTAAGTAAATAGTATGGCCCTTCTACTGATTCAAATAATGAGATACTATAGAATAGCTGTTAAAAGGAATAAACTAGAACTACAAGTGTCAACATGGGTAAAACTCAAAATGTTAATCTAAAATAGCTCAATGTAAAATGATATATATGATGCCATTTGTATAAAGTTTTCAAACATAAAATACAGTGCTCTCTATTATTTATGTATAGGAATGATAACTGATTGACAGCATGCAGGATCACAAATAAGTGAAGGTAAAAGTTACTCCTTGGACAGAAAGGAGAACAGAATCAATGAGAGACAGTCATGTGCTTTAGCTGTATGTTTTAATTCTGAAAAAAAAAAAATCTGAAAGTAAATATGGCAAAATAAATAGACTTGACCTGATGGGTAAGTGGGATTTTTAACAATGTGTTTCTATGCAATATTCTGAATGTCAGAAGTACCTTGTAATAAAATATTTATATATCATTAACTCTGCCATCCTATTAAACAGCATGACCCTGGGCATACAGAACTGGGGGAAGCCCTGGTTGGGTACTTTGGATGGTTAGAATGTCCATCCCTGATATGCCAAATTTGTGGGTTCAATCCCCGGTCAAGGCACCTACAAGAGTCAACCAAATATTTATTTATGCATAAATAAATAGAACAACAAATCAATGTCCCTCTCTCTCACTCTCTCTCTCTCTCTTCCTCTCTCTCTAAAATAAAGAGCAAGAGAAAGAGAGATCAGCACTGGGGGGAGAGGTGATACTTCCATAAAAGTGAAAACCCTGAAAGTCACAGGCACTTTATGGTGGAGGGCTAAGGTCTGGAATTGTAACACTGAGTTCCCTCAGCAGAAGCAGAGCCCAACCGAGGCACATATTTCACTGATGGGCTTGGGTCTGCCTTAAAGTAAATGTCATTGTCCCAGTCCCAGGGACCCTGAGCACCCAATGGGCCTTTAGGAGACTCCCTCACCTGCCCTCAGGCCCAGTGCCTTTTCTTCAGCTGGTACCCCCCACACAGCAATAAAGGGCCTACCCGCTGGGGAGCTGGACAGGAAAAAGAAATCAGAGCCCCATCTCCAGGTGAGAGGCAGCCAGGACGCCGAGCTCAGGAGCAGAGCTCCCTGGGCAGGGTGCAGGAGGAGAGCATGGTGACATTTAATTCCTCCTGGCACCCTGCTCTTCCTCTCATCCCTGCTTCTGCCCTCCTCCTTCTTTCCAGTCCCCCCACTAGGAAGCCCCAGGATGCCACTAGAAACGTTTACACCTTCCAGCCCAATCTGCCTGATTGCCCCCTTTCCCCCACCAGCAAATGGGGACAATCTTTACACTTTTCAACTTTTTTCAGGCTTAAAACTTTGTTTAACCCTCAAAAAGCATTTTGTAAAACATCTCATGTTTTTACATTGTAATTTGGTAACATTGCTAAAAATTCAAATTTAATATCCCCATTAAAGTCACAAATTGATCTTTGTTTAACCAAATCTCCCTAAGTTATCGCTCAAACATGTGACCAAATTAAATGGAAAAAAATCCTCTTAGTAGGTTCATCTTATGTCACAAATCAAAACACAATAGTTAAAATCACAGGTGAGATTATTTATTGCTCCAAATTGCAACTCTGTGTGTCTGTAATGTTTATTGAGCCCTTATTTAGGCCAGGACTGTGGGAGTTGCTACAGACACAGAGACAAGCAAGCTACAGTCTGTTCTCGGAAGAATTTGCTATCCATACCTTATGAATGGCTATTCTCATGCAGCTTAGAGCTTTTAAATGCACTTGATAGACCATATAAATAGTATCATTTGAATTTACAAATGGAAATTAGCTATTTGCTTTGATTGGATTGGATTGGATTGAATGGTACCGTAATTGTATCTTTTACATTTTTGTTATAATTACTTTCCTGCCTGTACTAAATAGAACTCAACCATCAGTAGAGTAGCAGTGAGTCCAGAATGTACTTCAAATTGATTAAAGAACTGTAATTGACACTTACAGGAAAGCAGAGGTTTTTGCAGCTACAAATATCGGTAAGCGTGTAGCCACCAATCACTCACCATTATCTAAATGATGAAGGTTATGGACAGGGTAATATACAAGGATGGCTGAAACACTTGATCCGCTGCAAATTAGTAAAACAGAGGTCAAGCTAATAAACGTATCCAGGAATTAAGTACGGATTAATTTTCCCCCATCGAGAATTTTATTGTCCTGGAGTCAATAGTCCGTTAATGTCAAACACTGTCTTATAAACCAGTACCTGAGCATTAATGAACTATACCTCGTGTTTTAAAATCCATGTATAAATATAATTTATATAGAAGTGCAAAATGCTCCAGATACAATGGCCCGAGACATGCATTATATCACTGAAAATAATATAAAACTTTACGAAATGACAACATGGTACCTTCTTACAACAAGAATGTTTACTTTGGAAGACCACCAAACCCAATGATTACAATTTTTCAGGAGGACCTTATATGTTCTCTCCCAGTTGATGTAACTATCTTTTCCACAACATCCCTAGTAAATGGTTACTTAATGTCTGCTAAAATAAATCAGAACTTCAAAAGTACATTTCATGTATCCTAGCTCTCAAAACCTTTCATTTTTCACATTGCAGTGAACTGTAATGGTGAAATATTTAGAATTTGAAGCCAGAAGAACCTGGATGTGAATCTCATACCAACAATGTGTTCTTTGGCACAACTCTTAGCCTCTGTAAGTCTCAGTTTCCCAAACTGTAAATGGAGATAATAATACCATTTCATAGAACTGCTGTGAGAATTAAGTAGGGAGAGTATGAAAGCACTAAACAATGAATGAAACTTTATAAGTATTTAGCTTAATACATATTCTTATGTATAACAGTGTTGATTTGTTTGTTGTTCTTCCATTCTGTGACTACTCTGAGGCATTGTCTCTATTGACCACACCTTCCTTCTTGAAACTCCCTTGCCTTGTTTTCCACTATGTTGCTGTAGGGAAGGAAAAATGTTTCCTCTGTCCATTTTAGGTTCTCCACTAGCACTCTGCAACGAAAGACAGATTAACAAAAGAAAAGCAGACAAATTTATTTACTATATGGTTACATATTACGGGGGCCCTCTTAAGGAAATGAAGACCCAAAGAAGTGGCAAAACCCAAGTGCTTAGATATTAGGTTGAACAAAGAGAGGCAAACGTGGAAAAGTAATTAAAGTATATGAGGAGACTACAGGAAGATAACAGTGATTTCAACAAAGTCTACTTGTACAAAATTCTCTCCACCTTGACTCCTGTTGCTGGTGATAAGAATGTTTCTTTCCTCCTGGCACAGGGAAAACATCTTGCCCATGGAACTTATACCTCCTGCTTTCAGGAAGAAAAGGAGAGGCCAGAGTGTCCTTCTGGTACCTACTAGTTTTCAAGGGATTTTAGCTCAGAAATGATCCTCATGCTGAAGCGGCATATTTTAAGGCGGTAGGTTCTACGCCCCTTCATTAGTTTCTCCTGGTTTCCCACCTGTGCCGCTGAGTTCTCTCTCTCTCTCTCTTCTTTGTTAGTTTCTCTTTCTCTACCAACTACATAAATGCCATAAAAATTGACCATGATGGAAATAAAGATTTACAATAGCCACAACTCCAACCCTGCTCCTGTAAGAAGTGGGATTCTTATTTACTGGGTCATCTCCTTTTCTTTCTTTTTATGTACAGAAGCAATGTATGGGGCAAAGAAATAAATCTAAAGAATTTATATAGTACAAATTATTTTGTAAGAAAAATAAATAAGTCAAGGAAGAAAAAATGACTGAAAGCCTTGAAGAGACAATTCATTGACTGACGTGTACTGAGCTCTTGAAATTTTTAATCACTTTAGTAATTAAACTGTTTAGTAACCAAGAAAACAGAAATCAAACATATATAATGTATTTATTAATATGTGTATATGTATACGTATATACATGGTATGTATATTTATTGGTATATAAGTCAAAATAAAGTGAAAACATCACTTTTATGCCCCACTAGTGGGAGTATAATTCTGGAAAGGAATTTTAGCCTTAACAGTGAGGCTCTGCTTATACCTTTTCTTCTAGAAATACATCTATAAACTGTACAGATAATGATATGAATTGAAAACAACTTTGACATCCAACAATATGAGATTAAGTATTCCTGACATATGATATATCCATGATCACTTTTCTAATAAAGTACGGAAGTAATAAAGAAACCTGAAATACAGAAAAATTATTTTCAAAATAGCATCAATTTTTTTAAATATATTACCAAATAATATAACCCAAATATGTATAAACTGCAGACATTGTAAGTATATTCATATTTTTAAAGACCTGAAGAAGCACTACAAGTGTTAATCATAGTAGGGATTAAAGGAGATTTGGGATTATTTTTCTTTTCCTACATTTCTTTATGGTTCAATCTTTTACAAATGCGAGTATAATTTTAATGGTCAGGAATAATCATTTCCAGCAAAGACAGCAGAATGTCCTTTCCCCAGAACTCCTGCCTCTTCCCCTCCTGTTAGCTCCAAGTTAATACCAGGTCCTGAACGGTCTTCCCCACATTACTCACTGTTTTTTGAGAGCTGAAATTGTACAGTGTTAATCAGATGTTCAGCTTTTAGCATGATAAAATTCTGAGCAGCTATCCAGAGAGTTGAGTTGTTTTATCACTGGCGCATTTGTGGTTTTGCCTGTTTTACAATCTCAGCAGTATATGTACAATTCATAACTTCAACCTGGCTACGTAGCCTGCTGACCGATCCCATAAGAATATCCCTCTGCTTCTCCCGCCTTCCCTTCACCCATCTCTTTCTAGTGAGCAGCTCCACTTTTACATATTTGAATATTCACTTGCATACCTTCTTTACTTACTTTCTTACCATACCATGTTACTCCTCTCCCCCAACTATTATTGATTTGTTCATTGATTCAGTTATTGAACTTAAATACAGTTTTTACTAAGGGGTATTCATGTGCGAGGCACAAAAAGGAAAAAAAAAAACATCTCTTGCCTTCAAATATACAATCTAGTAGGAAGGCAAAGAAACAAGCAAATGATCACAATATTCTTACATGATTACTTTAATGAAGGATGGTGTAAACTTTGCTTTAGGTACCAAAGCCTTCCCTAATGCAAAGAGTCAGGAATGCAAGTGAAGTCACATTTCAACTGACTTAGAAAAAAGGAGGACTTGAAAAATCACATGATCTGTCTCCAAACAAAAGAAAGAGCATGTCTGAAAGCTAGTAGGCCAGAACATGTATTAGAAATACAGATGGAGGTGAAGGAAAAGTGGAGGAGGGGGTAGCCCTGGGAGATAAGATTTGACAGTTCACTGAGGCCAGGTTATAAAAACAGGTCTTGTACTTTTCCATTGCCTTGTTCTAAATACTCATCCCATTAAATCCCATCAGTAGGTGCTTTACTTAGCGTTTGGCCCACAGTCCACCTAGAACATCTAAGTTTGCTCCGTACACCTGAGGGTTATTGGGTTAATCCTCAACTCTGCTGCCTGCCTTCACATCACATATGCTGTTTGTGGATATGATCTCATTTTAGGATTTCTTCTCTGTCTCAGGACTTAATTTAAACCTTGCTAGATTAGCAGTTTGGTCAAATATATGTATCATACATCTTCAGATTTTCGAGTTATACCTGTACCTCCTCAGGAAACACATAAAAACTGGGGGTTATAGATTATAGTTAAACAATCAAACCAAATTAAACACTGCAAATGCTGAAGATAGTATTGCTTCATATGAAATATCTCTTCATATCAAGGCAATAAAACAGTAAGTGAAATGGATGCAACGTGGCCACTAATACTGCTGCTACATGCTTTCAGTCTATGAGAACCATTCAACAACCTCTTAAAAAATCCAAAATCATGATAAATCATCTCTTGAATTTAAATTGTGCCTAGAGTTTATCTATAGAGGTGCCTTTTGAAGCAATTTAAACGGTCCTATGTTCAGATCTTTTATCTAAATTTGATGGCACCTACAATTGCTTATTTCCCAGGTCAATGGATGGTGATAGAGACCCAGGTCACTACAAAACACAGGGAATTTCATGCCATTATTTCTGTTGCAGCTGTCAGAACACACCACTGTCGTGCTCAGCAGCCAGACATCAAAAAAAGCATCATCTGCACCTGAAAGTACCCTAATATTGTATGTCAACTGTAATTAAAAAAATAAAATTTTAAAAAAGCAACATCTGGTAGAGTTTTCTGCAGTGAACCATTTATAGACTTCATTATTGAACCAAAAATGTTTAAACATAAAGAGCTATTTTAAGTTTACATATTTACTCTTCCAATGCTCAGTCATTGGCAGAGACAAAGAATAAATTAAATATAATAGCTCTGCAATCATAAAGGCTTCGTCAGTTATTTGACCAAACTTGATATGAACTATCTAGTTGAACCACTTCACCTACAGGCGAAATAAATTTGGCAACCTGCCAGTAAGTACCTTTCCACTTAAGCACTGTCTCTAATATCTGGAAGAAAGGCAGTAATAACACTTTTATTTCTACCTGAAATGGAGAAATGAATATCTATCAGTGTAGACTTTCATAACCTGGAAAATGTGGTTTCTAGAATGTAGGATGTCAGCTCTTACAGAGCTCTGGCCACCGCTCTGGCCTATCACCCGGGAGGATTCCTAAGAAAAGGCCACTGTGCAAACACATTTGAATGGGTGCTTAGTAAGGCTTTTGTTACCATTAAAGATGTACAAAGATTCAGAGCATAAAGAATTAACAACTGTGCTATCCTAACTGCAAATGAAAAATTAAATAGATAGATAGATAGATAGATAGATAGATAGATAGATAGATAGATAATCATTCTATCCTGTTCAAAGAGAAGTAGAAGATGAGCTAGAAGGAATAATCTTTTTTGGAAGTAGCTTAGATGGAGCTATGCTCCAACTTCATGTGTCTACCAATTACTATCCAGGTGCTACATCCAGCCATGCTTGCTTAAGTCTTCCCTATGTGTCCGAAACCCAGTCTTGTTCTGCTCCTGTGATTGGTACCTCTTCACAGCCAGTTACTGAGATGTCTTTTTTCTGGCCTTCACACTAAACCTCTCTAACATGCTCAGAAACACTGTCTTGCTTTGGGTCAATATTCAGAGCAAGTTGAGGCTCCCCTCTAAAATGTTAAGGTCCTTAAATTATGTAACATTTCCTGACTACCTTCACAGTCTACCCTATTCAGAGCAGCAGCAGCCAGAATTTCAGGCAAAAAAAAATGTTTACAAATAAACTAATCAGACTTTATGAAGCAGTCCTTGAAAATTTAATGTATTTCAATGATAGCAAATGCTACAACCTGTTTGGCTCTTGGTGGAAAATGAATGGTATGGCTTGATCAATAGCAGGCATTTATATTTTTACATAAATTGTACCTTTCCAAATAATACTGCACTGTTGATGCCTAGGATAGGACATTCAATTTAGTGGCTGCGGTGAGGCAAGTATTTACGATGTTTCACTGCAAATCTCTTTCTTCGACCCTCCCCGACTGTCAGGTTTGTGGAAGGTACTAAAGACGGATGAGGCTAGAGATAAACCTGACTTGTTCACTGATGGCCAATTGAAGGATACCCTGTGTACATTAAACTGGGATTGAGCTATGGAACAATACTTGTGTATTACTTGTTCATTCATTCTTTGCTCATCTACATAATTAAAATTTACAAAATGCCTGTTTATTACATGAGAGTTATTTCAAACAAATACTTAGAAAAAAGTGTACAGGAATCCGTGAAATTTATTTGGACTGTAAGACCTAATTTAATTCCCTGCACAACATTTTACTTACTGCATCAACACAGCTAACAAGTTGAAACTCATCTGTGATCAAATAAACCACCTCTGAAACTGTGTATTGTAGACTACAATTGCATGAAATAATCTCATTAAAACCCCTAATGGGTTTTTCATGCATATTCCATGAGAAGAATAAATAGGCACATTGAAGTCTACTCCACTGGTATGTTTGGATGTGTTCATGTTTGTGTGCCTTTATTAAAGGCAAAGTGGTTTGTGCATCTCAATATAAAGATGAAGAGACCGTGGAGAATTTCATTTCCAGCAGTATGGTGGTTAAGAACCCAAAAACTCTGACTCTAAAAACAACTAAAAAGGATAGATAAATTATTAAAAGCTTCTTTCAAATGGCAACAAAAAAATGATAAGACATATTCAGTGGCCAAAAATTAAGTAGGAACAGGAATTCAGAGAAATGAGCAAATTACTAAAAGCCAGATTTTACCCCAGGGGCATAGCAAAACTGATAAACTTGAGCTTCATTTGTCATGGCCTCCTGGAGCACTGGGGACAGAAGATAAAGCTAGGGCCCTTCCAAGTCAGGGAATCCCACAGAAGATCCATGCATGGCTGTCCAACAGCTATGGCCTCAGAGAAAAGATGAACTTGGAATAGACACACATTCTCCTTGCCTCAAAGAGAGCAAGGAAATAACTGCCTATTGGAGTTTGGTGTTGAGTTGTGGGAGAAAAATATTCCTCTAAAAGTTCTTGACTATGAGTCAGCCCTCGTGAGTTTTATAGCCCAGAGTCACACCACCTGAGTAGTCTGAAAAAACTTAGCAGAGAATTTCATGTAAAGTTCCTGAAAGTTGGCAGTTAGAAGAGTGTCGGCTATTGCCAAAAATGCCTGCAAATTGCAAAGAATTGCCTCAGATAAAGAATTGATAGTCAAAAGCTAAAAAGCATACAAGGAAACAGCAAACAGAAAAATCAGACACAAAAAGATCAGACGTTGGAACTAGAAAACACAAGTAAATATGAACTATAAGCTAACTTTTTCACCTATAAAGAAATAAGAAATAAAAATATAAATAAAAAAACAAAAACTTTTAAATGATCAAGATTTGAAATAGGACAAAATAGAACTTGCATCTATTTCTAAAATGGTAATAATAAATGTAGAAGGAGTGATATGATTAAAACATAGTTGATTATAATCCATAGTATTAATAAAAATAATTCATTCAGACAAGAATCACCAATGGATGCTACAACTATTTCATAAAATTTAGCTAAAGCACAGAATATTTACTTACATAATCTAAAGTTTTCTCTCCACTGACTGCTTATTAATTGCACAAGGAAAAACAGAACCTTTATATTGGAGACCCCTGGCTAATACCACCTTAACCAGGTGATCAAAATTAAAGAATCAATAATGAGAAAAATTGACAGTCTATCAGGCACTGAAAAGGGGACAAAGTAAGTCACAGAGGATTATTATTAAAAATGCAAGTGGACCCAAATTGAGGGACATTCCACAAAACAACTGGCCAGTCCTCTTCAAAAATGTCAATATTATTATTTTTTTTAATGAGGACATGTTCCAGATTAAAGGAAAATGTGATGTGAGACACACATTGTATCTAAACTCAGGGGAAGAATGTTGCTATAAAAGGTATTATTGGAAAAATGTTTGAAATTAAATATGGACTATACAGTGAATGATATTATATCAAAAAAAATTTCATGACTGTGATAATTATAAACACTGAAGAATTTTGAGACAAAAGATCATAATATCTGTAACTTTCCTTCAAATTACCCAAAATAGAATGCATATATTGAAGAACAAAGAGAGGAATGCCATAGTAGGTATTTTGAATGGATAGCAGTTAACATAAAATGCTAGCAGCAGAATAGTAAAATAAAAAAATGGCACAGAATAAAAACCCCCTCAAAAGACCCTCACATATATGTCATACAGATGCATGACAAAGATGACTTTGCCTGTGTATGTGGAAAGAAAATTACCCACTAAATAGCTCCAATATCATTGGGTGTGTGTGAGGGAGGAGGTATTGGACCTTCACATTATGAAAAGTCAATTCAGGGAATGAAATACTTAAATGTAGGGGTGGGGAACAAAACTAAGTTTCTATTTAAAAAATAGAAGAATGCCTACTTCCCTCTTGGAGTAGGGAAGGATTTCTTATACAAAGCAAAAAGTTCAAACTATAAAGGAAAAGATGGATAATCCAGGATGAACGGAACTATTGAGAAGAAGAAACGCTCTTCACTCTGAGAACACTCATTTGGGATGCCTTCAGTCTGGGGCCACCACAGGCCACCAAAGGGAGAGAGCCTGCCCGAGAACACAGTCAGCACAGAATGAGGAAGAGCCAGCACAAGAGAGTCACAATGTCACGCTGCCACTTGTTGAACCCTAGATCTAGCAATGAGTGATGCTGATCTGTCCTTGAATTCTTCAATAATATGATCTAGTACATTCTTTTTTAAAGCTGGTTTGAGTAGTATTTCGGACACTTGCAATGAAAATATACCGATTAATACAGTTAACCAGTGACTATCTTAAAGAAATAAAAATATGTTTATAAAGGTTTTCAAATTTTAACTTACACTGATTCATATAAACTAATCAAGAGCTCCATAAGCTTCCTGGCAAGTGGCAGTGCAGTTAAATGGGCTGGGCTCACGGAGCTTGTAGCCAGGGGTCAAGGCCTAAATGAAAGGCCTAGATTTGGGACATGAGGACAAGGATGGAGACATATGGGGAGAAGAGCTTGGAAGTAGGGCCCAGAGGGAAACACACCTGGGGTATCAGTGGAACAAGTCTTGCAGGAGAAAATGAGGTATCAGTCTATGGCAAAGACAACGGGAGACAAGAAGAGAACTTAACATATTCCCTTTTAAAGAAGAAATTGGCGGGCAGGTGGCTGGTGTAATATGGCACTTGGCTCCTTCTCCAGATTTATCTCCCAACACTGCTCCTCTCTAGCTCCCTAATTCAGCCATTTCCAACCACTAGTGTTGCCAAATAGGCCTTGTAGAGTCTTTCCTCAATACTCATCTCTGTGCCAGGATGCTCTTATCTTCCTTCATTCAGCCTTTAAGACCCAGCCTCAGTCCCCCTCTGAGAAGCCTTAAGGGGTCCCCTCTCTACCCTGTGATCCACTAAAACCTGGACCTGTGCATGACACTTCCTTGTTTTCATACTTGTCTCTGGTCTATAGTACAAACTTCCTCAGTAAAGCAATCTTGTCTAATTCAGTGTACTATCTCTAGTACCTAGCACAATGTCTGATCATAATACATATTTCAAAAATACGAACTGATAAACTTAATTGCATTTCATTAAGCAAAATTAAAGATGGCCAGTAACAAAATAGTACTACAGGTTCTATACGTTCATCAACCTCAAATAAAAGACTAAAACAAAACATCATCATACTAAAAGTTCAAATAAATACATTGAGCATGTACAATAGTCACAGCAGTGAGAAAGAAATTTCTCTACATTCTCATCCAACCCCCTAACCATGCCCAAATGTAATGTAGGTTCTCCTTCAATGCCCTCATTACTCTCCACCCTACATAAAATCATCTTTTTGCCAGAACAAGGCATTCTCTGTGAGCTGAATTCATCTTACAAAATGCAGCATGTGCTCAGCTGTCAAAATGCTTTTGTTTTCTGTCAGCCCATTACTTGCCTCCTCTGTATTATAAATAACCACAGAATAATGACCAAATGTCTGTGTGTGTCATATTGTTGTGAAGCACTGCATGTAGCTGAGTTTTTATTGAATAGTTTTAGCGACACTGTCTTGATATAAGAAAATGACAATTCTTTCAGGTTCTTTAAATTTCTCCTAAGTAAAAAAGCAATTTCATTTAGACTGAATACTGCTTAGTATGGGTTTTTTAAAATCTTAGAGGGGAACTAAGTAGCTTATTTCAAGTATTTAAAGTGCTAACATGCAGCATGTATTAGAAGAATTAAAATTGGTTAGCATGGTTTCACAGATAAAATTATAATAAATGGGTAGAAATTATCAAAAAACAGATTTTAGCTTAAAATAAGGAAGCACTGTCCTATAGTTAAAGTATCCAGAAATGGAGAAGGCTGCATTCCAGAGTGGAAAATTTAGCAAGAGTCATGCTGTGGCTCAGTGGATTGGGTGCACAGCCTGCAAACCAAAAGATTGCCTGTCCAATTCCCAGTCAGGGCACATGCCTGGGTTGCAGGCCATGTCCCTACTTGGGGGTGTGCAAGAGGCAACCAAACAATGTATCTCTTGCAAATTGAGGTTTCTCTCCCTCTTTCTCCCTGCCTTCCCCTCCCTTTAAAAATAAATAAATAAAATAAAATCTTTTAGTAAAAGAGTCATAAAAATATTCCCATAAATTTTATGTCTTAAAAATATTGCTTCATTAATGTTCATGGCATTTTGAAATATGTAACAAAGCCATAGATCTCCCTTTTATAAAAAAAGAAATCAACAAGCTTAAATCATTTGCTCAGGGTCACATATGGACTGACGCAAGTCTGTCGTTCTCTTTCTCGTTTAACATTTATTTATTATTTTAGAAAATAATAAGTTTCCTGCAATTGCAGGTGATGTTACTTGTTGCTATTAATTCTTGCCCTTGTAATCAAAACTTGGATTTTAATATCTAAGCATTGGTCTTCTTGGAACCTTTTGATAGCTAAGACTTTATACTTCTACAAGTTCTTAGGTATGGCATTTTAATTTGTTTTAACCAATTTTGAATTGAAAAAGTTACAAGCTAATGATTAGCCTGAAAATTGCTAGATTATCTGTAATAAGTGTTAAAACCATTAAATGTCAACATGCCATTACAAATCCAGTGGCAGATGGGAGAATAAATGTCACATTTTTCATTATTTTTCTTCTGAGATTCAATAGTAACCATCAATGGTAGGCACAGTGAATAATCCAATCTTTTTTATAGGAAACAAATGCCTGCATTGAACCCCAAAGCAGAATGAGATATAAATTTCCCTCTGCTTCTCAAAGTTTACAGGAAATTCTTTCTTCCATTGAAGGGTCATAATTTAAAATTATGACACTGTCAAACATGCTGATGTGTTCACTGTCACAACCTCTTTGGAGAGCAAATTGGCTTTATTCACCAGACTTCTGACCCTGCCAGAACTTTATTCTGTGCGGACACTCACATTTGGATAAAATTGTACAGGTTCAGGGATATTCGGTGATGCATGTTTAATAACTAAGCATTTGGAACAATTTAAATAGGCATCAATAGGAGACTAAATAAATCAAAAGGTTTTAATACGATGAAATAAATTGCAACTTCTAAAAAGAATGTAGTAGCTCTACATGTACTAATATACAGTAACTGCAAAATATACTTGTAAATTAAAATAAATGTAGAATTGTGAGAATATGCTATCATTTGTATCAAAAAAAAGGGGGGAATATAAATTCTATGGACATACCAGCATATAATTTATCAGTGACTTCAGAAAATACTAGTAATAAATTTCTCTAGATGATGAGATTAAAAGTTTTTATTTTCTTACTAAATTTTTTTCTACCTCTTCTAAAATATTTACACATACTATTCAAAGTAAGAGAAAAACACTTTCTCTTTTAAAATATGCATGCTTAGCTTAAGGGCACAAAGGGAAAGTCTCTGATTGTTTGTTAAAGTTTTTCAAAGCTGCGAATTTTGTTCACGTAGTCATGGAAAATGAACATTATATTGACTTTCACATATGTCACATAAAATTGATAAGAGCAGAGAAAGAGAAGAAAAGGTATAATCAATCTTTAGGCGCAACAGTTTGTTTTCTGTTAAGTGTCTTTTCCAAGAGCAATTACTAAGAAAGAAGTGAAACTTGAACCAAAAGAAAAACAAGTCAGCATAAGCCCTCATACACCTTCTAAGTTAAAGGAACTTAGACTAGGCAAGTATTCAATAATTGTCTCTTCCTTTGGAAACAGAATGCATGATGGCAGCAGTGTATTTTGTATTGTGGGAAAGGTTCACACTAAAAGCAAAACATCTTTACTCACTAATTTCAATCTGCCAGCGATGTTAATGATCTATTTGCTAAACAATAAAATGAAAGGATACACTATTCTGTAAATTTACAGAGCTATTGAAATAATATATCATAGAAACACTCCCAATTTGGCATCATCTTTTGTTAAGTACATTGGTCCAAATGTTTGTGTTCCCCAATAATCTGTATGTTGAAATCTTAACCCCCAAAGGTGATAGGATTTGTAGGTGGAGCTATTTATTTTTAATTGATTTTAAAACGAGAGGGGAAAGGAGAGAGACAAGGAGGTGGTTGCCTGCCCAGAGACCAAACCTGCAACCTTGGTGCACATAGACACGCTCTAACAACTGAGCTTAACTGGTCAGGGCCTATAGGTGGGGCTTTTTTAAAAAATTGATTTTAGAGAAAAGACGGGAGACAGAAGAAGACAGAGAGAAATGTCAATTCCTTGTTCCACTCATTTATACAGTCCCCGGTTGCTTCGTGTATGTGCCCTGCTCAGGGGTTAAACCTGCAACCTTGGCATATAGTGACGACAGTCTAACCACCTGAGATTACCTGGCCTTTGGGTGGTGTTTAGGTCATGAAGCTAGAGCCCTCATGCGTGGGATTAGTGTTCATAAAAGAGACTTCACAGAGCTCCTTAGCCTCTTCCACCATGAGAAGATAGAATAGAAGTCGGCAGCTCAGAAGAGTGCCCTCACACGCCTTGACCCTGGACTTCTAACCTCCAGAACTATGAGCAAATACATTCCCGCTGTTTATAAGCCACCCAGTCTGTGATACTGCTACAGCAGCCAAAGCAGACTCAACCATCAAGTTAACCTTTTTCTTCTGGATCCCATCTGCCATTTTAAGGTTTACGTATTGAGAGTAGGTTCAGGAATGCATGGCAAGGAGGAATTTTTTTTTTTTTAAATGGCTGGTTTTTTTATGTTACTGATGCATGAGAAGGGAGAGAATATCACAAGCAGAGTGAAATGCGCAGCGTTTAGCACAGTGAGGGAGGGGTGCTGGAGAAACCAAAGGGACTTGGAGGACAGCGGGGAGAAGGGTTGCCCCACGTCATATTTTAAGACTCTGAGAAATGGTTGCTTCCCAGGATAACCTCAGCCCACAGATATTGGCAAGTGTGGGGAATGTTCAGTTTTTATCAAGCAGGTAGAAGGCCAGAGCCCAGCTTTCCCTGGGAAAGGAGAGGATTCCCATGTTATACCCTAGATACACTAAACCAGAATTTCCATGATGAGGTCTAGCAAACTGTATGTTTTTTTGAAAGCTTCCTACATGATTCTGAGTCATGAGGGACATCACGCATTGTTTGAAAATGACTTCTCTACCTTATTTTACTCTGAAGACTCCTATACTGTACTTTTTGTTAGACCTGATGCTATTGTTTCAGACCAATTCATTGTCATGACAGCCTAAAGCATGGGGGATTATCTGAGTTTTTCACTATCCAACATTATATAAACAGTTGCTAAGCAATTAAGTCACTATTATCAAAAGATAAATCTCAGAAATATATCACTTGATTATACCTAAACAATAGACAAGATATATGATCAATATTTGTAAGCCCTTTTTCTGTCAAGTACAATTTTTGAGTGCCCTGAGAAAAGTAAGCATGCAATTCTGAGTCACCAAGGAAATAGATTAACAGAATTTTATAAATGGAAGGGTTCTTAGGAGTCATTTAGTACAGCGTCCCCTCTAATACCCGAATCTCTATCACAGCCGCACTGACAACTCATATATTCAAGCCCTGCACGGACAGAAAACAGAAAGTTATTAGTTAACACAGAAAGGAGAAAATATAAACCTACAAATCAGAAAATTATAAGCATTTATATTAAAGCAATCTTAGTCACCCACAAAATGACAGGGCTGGAGATTTGTTCACGCTTTCTTAATGTTAATTTGACACATAAATTTTCACTTGGCCAAAACAAAAGGACAGCGTCAGAGCCTGAGATTATCCATACCCAGATGGGGCTTCCTTGAAAAGTTTGCCCTCATGCTTATGCAGGAAAAGCACAATTCCTATACTATTTACAAATTGCAAACAGTTCTAAAGTTGGCAGCACTGAGTTAATAGGCCACACTCTTACTGCACTATATATCCCTCACAAAAAAGATAGACAGATGTGCAGGGGAAAAGTCTACACTGTCCATGACAATTTAGTAGTTTAAGCATGACCTTTTTGCAGTAGGGAAGATGGCTACGGCCCCTCTGGATAACCCTCAGATCGGGGCAACATAAATCAGGTGAATGTGGATTTTCTTGCTGCCAACCCAGCCCAAAGGGAGAAACATTCTCAGTAGCCACTAAATGTTATGTTTCCTAGGCTCCCGATATCAAAAGAGGCCAAAAAAAGAGGTCAAGTTCATCCAGGGTAGGGGCTGTCAGCTCACAACTCTGCCACTTCCAGTTTCTCTGCAATCTAGGAAGAGTTCAAAGGAAAACATAAGCCCTAAAGCAGGATTCTGTTAGTTGTTAAAGTTGACTGTATGCACATGGCCTTTCTCCTTTCTCCACTAAAATCTGATGTTGGGCAAACTACTTAACCTCTCTTTGCTTCAGGTCCCTCTTCTGCAAAACAATAATCTTCCTAAAACATGACCCATAGTGTTTCTTCTCCATGGTTAAAGAATTTAATAGCTCTATGCGAGCAGCAGAAGAGAGTTCAAAACCGGTTTCCTGCTTAATCCACCCCCAGCGCGTCTCCGAGCCAGCCCTACTCATCGCCCCCAGCAATGTCTTGAGCCTTCCCCATCTTCATAGTTTTGCTTAGGGCCTTTCACCAACCTAAAATCCATTCCCCTCTCCAGGCAACTTTATCTCTGCCTATTGAACTCCTGGGGATTCTTTGAATCTAGCGGAAGTCCTCTACTTCTGAGCTCAAGTCCACAACAGTCATCTGGTCCTTGTTACGAGCTGTCTCATCCTGCTGCAGGTGTTTGCAGGGTACTGTCTTCCCAATAAGGTGTTTACCACTCGAGTAAGGGCATCTTCCTTTGGGACTTGGATTGCCAAATAAAATACAGGATTCACAGCTAAATTTGAATTTCAGATAAACGACATTATTTTGTATAAGTATATGCCACGCAACATTTCAGCTTACCCAGGGTAGACGATTTCAGCTGCAGTTATGCCGCTTAACATTCACACAGTTTCCAGGCAAATATAAAAAGTTTTCAGGCAATATTAGGAACAGACCCTAAAAAACTGTCTGAAATTCGAATTAACTAAATATCTTGCATTTTTACTTACTAAATCTGACAACCCTATTTGAGGCACCTAGATCATGTTAAATGCTCACCGTAAGACTCCAGGATAGCAAGTGCTCAGCAGCCTATGCTGGTTAGTCAAGCTGTCGTAACTGAATCTAGACAAACTTGAGAATGGCTACTACAGAACACGTCTCCAGCTCTTGGCCTTTGGTACCTCCCTGTTCCAAGTGACCAATTCTTGATCTGCCTGACCTCTCCTCGGGGTTAGTGAGATAACCAGGTATCTGACCCAGGCTGCGTTAGTCTCAAGGAGTTGGAGTGGAACATGGAAGAAGAATTGGTTCCAATTCGGAGTCCGAGGGCAACAAATTCCAGGCCTCGGGCCAGGCAGGAACCACAGCGTGTCACCAACGGGTCAAGTACAGATCAGAAGGGAAAGGTCTGTGGCAGGAGAGTGCACGACTGAGAGAATCTCACAGACCAGTTGAAGCCAAACCGACAAGGGGGAGGGGGTATCCAAGGCACTGCGCACATTGAACAAAATCCTTCCCTCAAGTTCACGGAAGTCAATCTTTCATATACTTACCATGACTAAGTTCTCTGTGTCCTTCTTTACCCTGTCCTGCTGGTTTTCTCCTGAGAAAGTGAAATAGCAGTGTCTTTCCAAATTCATACTGAGACAGTGATGGGAAAAACAGATTCATGGTCCTTAAAAGAATAATGCCATATTCCCAAGGTGGCACTGCGCTGTGCAAGTGTAGCGTTTTGTGCTGCAGGCGCAGGGAGCCAGGCACAGAAGGTCTGGGATAAGCTGGGGGAGAATGGTAAGAAGTCACAAAGCGAGGAGGTAGCCCCATGCGTGCTTTATGACCAGCTATAGAAGTCACCTTTCCCATGAGATTCCTTACACCCCTCCCAGAGGACACTGCAGCTGCTTCATCTTCAGCAGTGCCCTGACTACCTTCCCCATGGATGCCTTCTCTCTGGTTTCACCAGGTACACCAGGATCCTTGGCAAAGAGCCGATGGGCTGCAGGGCAGTGGTTCTGCCTGCCGGACAGACCCCCTGCAGGCAGCTGGTACCCTGGATGCTGCCTGGGGGACTCACATAGAGATCCCAGCCCAGCTGCTTCTCCATCAGGCCCCAAGAATAAGCTTACCTGACCTCCCTGCACCTCGCCTTCAAAATCTACAAAAAGGAAACTATAAAACCTCCTTACATGTGGATGCTGCCTACTGAATGAAATAATATTAAACATATTAAAACATAGTAAGAACTCAAATGTCGGTTAACCCCCTCTCTCCTCCACAACAATTTATGGAGATAAAGGGATCCATCCTTAACTTTAAAAGCATGGATAACTGATAAGTGATGATAATCTTCTAAAAAGAACTTCTTGCAGAAAAACAGACGTGAAGGAAGAATTGGAGACCTAAAGAGCATGTATAAATTACCAGACCCAGATGGCATGCAAGGTGAAGCATTAATAGAACTGACGGATGCACCTACAGGGTCTTTTCTAATTTTGCCCCAAAGACTTATGTGAAACCGAAATGACCAGTAGAGTGCTGAGAAACTGGTGTTAAATCTTTATATCTTAATAAAGAATGGGGAGAAAGAGTGATCTGCAAGTTAATGAGATTTTCCTGATGTGACTAATCGGAGAGATGTTGTAAATATCAGTGAGCAAAGATAAAATAATACAAAACTTAAAATAGGCTTAGAAGCACAGGCAAGCCATAGCTGTGTGAGACCCAAGGTGAAAAATGCTAACTCATTCAACTGAGAAGCTTCCCATGCCCAAAGGACCAGAGGAAATAGGGGTCTAATAATGATAAAAGACACCAATGGGCAAACAAGAACAGCAGATTAGAAAAAAGTTTGTATGTATTATGAACTTTACTAGAAAGAAGAATGAACGCCACTGTTTGGCTACATGTACAAAATTCCATTATTCCACCAAGTGAAACAAAACAAAAACATAGCACGAATCTACTGAGATTGCCCTGAAGATGATGATGCACCAAGTCTGGGGATTCAGAAGGTCACAGAGTTATGTCTATAGTGAAGGGAATAATTGACAAGAAATAAAAGTGCTACAAGAAAGGATATGATCATTCCCAGGAAGGGAAACAAGGACCACTGTGTGGTTCATAAAAAATGGAAGCACATGAAATTAGTCCATAAATAGTGAAAATGATGTGTAATGGGGGATGGCATTTTGTCTGAACCAAAATTAAGAAAGAGGAGGGATTTGGGGAAAGAGAAATGAAGTGTAATAACCTGGTAAACCCATGAAGAGTGAAGCCATGAATCTAATGCTGTCCGGGGAGTACGGGCAAGTCCATGGCTCCAGGCCTTTAAATCAGCGAGGATCAGATGACAGAGCGTCCTTCCTCCTGCTACATGGCCTTGTTGGCGCAATGGAGCAAACGACCTATGGGGCCCTTCCAGAGGAAAGGTTTATTTATGATCAGAAGAAACATATGTCCTGCTCTCAGAGGGAACATCTCTCAAAAAAGAATGAAGCAGAAATCCTGGCTCCCTGCAGTTATTGCATGTCCCAAGGCCCAGTTTCAGCAGCGACCCAAACCCTAAGGCGAACTCAACTTAATATATGACACTTCTATTAGGAAACAGACATGTGGCTTCGACACATTTCTTCTACTTAGAAAGTTTCTGACAAAGGTCAAACGATGTAGGAGACTTGGTGATGTGTTCCAGGACTCCAGAGTGAGGAATTGTTGCAGTATTAAAAAATGAATTAAGTGCTATTACTATGTCAAAAGTGACATAATTATAAAAGTTGTATCTGGGAGTCTCGGGGTACAGGGAGAAAAGGGCAGGGTTGCATTAAGTTTGAGAAGGAAGAAGGAGCCAGGGTCTTTCTGTGGTCAGGCAGGGCAGAGTTGGGTAGAAAGAACTCAATATAAATGTGAAAGTAAGTAGAAAGGCAAAGGGGATGGAAGGAAGCAAGAAATGAAGGAGGGAATGAAAGACCCGTAGCAGGTTTCTCTCGAGGCCATTAATTGGGAGCTTACCTGGGAGCTCCCACAGACTGCAGTGAGGGGGACCCAGGGCCCAGCCCCTGGAGTTGTGACACAAACGATCCAATGGTGCTTAAATTGTTTGCAGCTAATAAGAAATTGTAAGGAACCTAGAGCTATCACCAATGGGGAAAGTGGTCTCAAAGATTTGGAGGTAAAATCCGGCACCCTCTGTTAAGTAACTATTCTTATTTTGAGAAACTATTCATGACCTGTCGATCCCTGGTAGAGACAGACTTTCAAAATGGAAAACCAGGAGACATGGAAACTAGGTGCTATTTGAGTTTAACAAGCCATAAATATAAGCCTGCTTGGAGGCACCTCATTATCAAGTGAGTTGGGATGTATGGAATCAGGCTTAAGCCTGTTCTAAAGGCATAAGCAGATGGCTCACCCCCCTGAGGTAGCCATTCCTAAAGTCTTGTTCCTAAAGGTTACGTAACCACCTCCCTGTCAACCCTACTTTTAGAGATCAGAGAGAAATTCTCTGTGACCACTTAATGAAGAGGACATTTTAGCCTGACTTATAGATAATTCCTTCCATTCTGCTGACACCAGAAGTGGACTGCTGGAGTGAATGGGCCTTTGAGCAGTTCTTCCTGTGGGCCACTTGGCCTAGAAGCAGAGAAGACACAAGATAAGAATTTATATCGATTCATGGACAGTGGTCAAGGGTTTAGCCAGGTTGTCAGAAATTTGGAAGCATCAAGTTCTTTGGAGGTGGGGGGCAGCTCAGGAAAAGGAGATTTGGATTTATGAACAAATGACCTTCCCTGGCAAGGAGGTTTTCTACAAACAGTTATTCGTTAGACCCTTTCGCTTGCCAACCCATGCTTGTTCATTGGGTTCATGAACAAATTAGCCATGGAGGCAGGGATATTAGTATGCATGTGTTCAACAATGTGGACTTCCTCTATTCTCTAGGACAGGCAGAAGAGAGCAGAACGAAACAGGGCATGAAATGAGTTTGGGGAGTCAGTAGATACCAGAAGACGGCAGGCTTTGAAGCACATATTAAGGATACTGATCTTTACCTAGGAGGGATGGGAGGCCAAGGTAGCATGTTAAGTGATAGGTGAGAGAGGGATAGATAACATACTCCGGATGCAAAATGTTTTGAAGAGGAGCAAGAGTAAATACCTGGAGGACAGTTAGGAGGTTCCAATAGCCCAGGCATGAGTGATGAAGCCTGGCCTCAGGTGCTGCAGTAAATAGATGAACAGCAGGATAGACTGGACCCATACTTAGAAGTTAATATTATTGGGATTTGGGGTTGATCAGGTATGGAAAAGGAGTAAGACAGGCGGGATGCAGGAGCCCCTCACCAACACAGGGAAACACTGGAAAGTGACCCAAAGAGAAGGAAATTACCTTTTGGATAGAAATCATGGCTATTTCTTCTAATGTGCCCCCTTCCCCAACCAGTCAACTCAAGAAATTAAATCAACTTTATTTTACGTGATCAAAAAGCGGAATTAAGCTTCTACTCTCAAAAATATCTGCCCACTGCTCAGTGATACCTAATTTTAAAGAAAAATAAAAAATAAAAAGTCAAAGCCTAAGTCACCACACTCCACTATTAGAAGTAAAGGGCACTGTACTAGTGTCCTCAGCTGCCATCAGAAATTACCAGAAACCAGGTGGTTTATAACTAGAGGAATATATTCTTTCACAGTTTGAAGGGGAGAAGTCAGAAATCAGAGCCACATCCCCACTGCCCCCAAAGATTCTGAAGGCAATTCCTTCCTTGTCTCTTCCAGGTTCTGTTGGCTCCTGGCCATCTGGCTATAGTAGCATAATTCCAACCTCTGCTTCCTTCTTCACCTGACCTTCTCCCTGTGTTTCTCTGTGCCATCTCCTTTTCTGTCTCTTATGACAGCCCTGTCATTGAATTTAGGGCCCACCCTAAACCTAGAATGATCTCCACTTAAGATCCTTAACTTAATTACATCTGCAAAGACCCTATTTTCAAATAATGCCATGTTTACAAGTATCAGGGATCCACAATTCAACCTACTACAGTTGTAAAATATAAACAGGTTGCTTATATACACTTCGTTTAGGCACACTTAGATGAGTTTCAGCTAAAACAGCATACTCTACAGTGTGTTAGACAGACATATGTTCCTGGAGGTGCTCAAAATAAGTTTTTACCATGGTCTAATAAGTTGGAGAAACACTGAATGCTATATACCTTCCTAGTGATTTATCATTTCATACATGCATTCAAGTTTCCGAGGGGACCCACAATAATGAAACATATTCAAGTTGTTCAACCTTGAATTTTCAAAACTTAATGACATGTAACCTTTTCTTTTTGATTACATAGCACTCACTGGCATCTGAAAAACTGGCCCATGGAGGATACTCACAGATAAGTTAAAATATAATCGATTAATAATCAGTAAGAATAAGTGGTTTAGGTTTCTGGATTCTTTTGATGGGAAAGAAAAATGAAAACAGGTCTTGAACAATGAGGGGAGGAGAGGGTGTGGCCACTGAATTCAGGCGCGGGGTATGATGGAATACACGGGCTGAATGCTAGGGAATGCGCAGAAAGATGAGATGGAGGCTTAAAAAAAATTTTTGCTCAAAGAATTCTTTATTCACTTCAAACTGTGAGGAAAAAACACAAGCTGTGAAAACAGAGGTTTGGGGTTGATTGCTTAGATTTTTTTTTATTTGTTGCTGTGTTTTGTTTTGTTTTGTTTTGTTTTTAGTCAAGTAAAAACATGTACAGCTACTATGTGATTTATAGTCATTTTGTTTTGTATTTTCTCAAACATGATGATTTCCTTGTAAAAGGGCCTGTTTCCCATGGGTTTCATTAATCGAGGGGCCCTGTAACTACATTTCTGACATTCTGAACTCTCCCTGGAGATGCTGCTCAAGGCAGTAGCCTTCTTCACTTAGCCCCTCAGTTGCCAAACACTTTTAACAGAGTGATGTGTGGGTTAATGAGAATCTGGATTCTTCCTTGGAACAGGGGCTATGAAGCTGAATGTCCCTGCCTTTCGGGCAGCATGAGAACGTAAGCCCCAGTTCTCTGGGGATCTGGTCCCCCAGCAGCCAAGACCCGATTGGAGGCCAAGGTTTCAGAGAAAATACGAGTCTCTCCTCCACCAGGAGCTCCTCCCGGATTGCTGCACCAGCTGCAGGGCTGCAGCCCCATCTCCTGTGCCATCCTTTGTGCAAGAGGGGCACACGGGTCTCCCAGACTCTGTCTTCCCATCCTTTCCTTTTTTGGCCGCACCAAAGTTGGGAAGGAAAATGTGCACTCTTGGCTCCTCATTCACCAAGAACCTCAACAGAACAGTGACTGAGACAGTAGTCCGTGGTTACAGGTACTGGGTACCCCCTCTATTCTTTACCCACCTCCTGATTTTAGCCAGATACGCTGCTCACAGAGGTCTGTGTCCCAGCGAGCTTAGAAACGCTATCTCAGAGTTTTCCAATGTGGAAGTCCTGTACCATTAGGAAAACACAAGATCATTTTATTTGAGGCAAGAATAAACATAATTTATGGGCTATGAATTTATCTTAATGTGATTGCTTAGGACCAGCTTAATTTTTTAATACTTCGCTAATACAAAGTTTATTTAATGAAAAACATCAATAACCATAACAGGTGCTACATAAATGTAAGAGGTTTTACCTGACTGAGGTTCAGGCAGCTACTTACTACATACTAGGCACTGCCACAGAATCTGAGACACTGAGAGGCACTTTAGTGGTAGCCCCAAAAGCGGTAGTTTTTCTCCAAACTTGCCCTAGCAAATAAATTCTGCCCTGAGTTCGGCCTCTGCCAATGTGGGAGAAATTCAGAGGGAGACACTTTTCTACTACAAACAAGTTCCTATTGAAGGAAGGCTGGCAGTGCCTTCCTTTCTTGGGAAAAAACAAAGAAAAAGCCACATTGTCTTAAAGCAGGAGCTGAGGTTGACAAATATCAGGTCTTCAGGGAAAAGAGCAAAAGATTTCCCTCTGGAAGTTGTAAATTCAAGGAAGAATAACAATCCAATGACTCAAATTCAAAGGGTATTTCCTTCTGAACACTTCTGCATAACTTAGGAAGATTATATGCGGTGCCCAATTGTCCATAAATAGAATAGTCCTTGCCCTTCTTCTAAAGGTCCCTGCATTTTCTCTTCCTGAATCCAACACCCCGCCCTTCCTTTGCAGATGCTCTGCTGCTGCTCTTGCTCAGACGTTCCAAGGAGAGCTAGAGCCATTGACTCCTAGATTACCCCCGGAGGCCTCACAGGCTCCAGGATCTCCCCAGTCGTAGCTCTTCCCACCCTGATGTCAGGGTGAATTTATTAGAGAAACATTTCTTGTGTGTATCCCACTAGGAAACTTTTGGTGAATTCTTTTTACCCAAAGGGCAAAGTTATTCATTTATTTGCTAATATTTTTAAGTGTATATCATATGCCAGAAACTGCTAAGCAATGCCCCATGCTTAGGGATACTTGCATAGGGCAGCCATCAGTGTGGAGAAGGACTTGGACTTGGGTAGAACCTGCTGCCTATAAGGCCCCTGGGAACATGCTTGAGAATGTTCTTCTTATGCTTACCTTCCTGGAAAACCCCCCATGCAGTTTTCAAGAAATAATATATATGTCCTATGACACCTTTTGAATCCATCAACTTATGTGTCTATAAAAGTCTATTCTCCCTAGCAATATGAACTCCTCAAGGGTAAGAACTTTGCCCCTCACACCTTTATATTCTCAGTACCCAGCACACAGTAAGCATGAATTTATCACCTAATATGTGAATTGCTAAAATAATGTCATGCAATTCAAACCTCAAAAAATAATTTATTAATTAGTCATTGTTTTAAGTGATTCCCTCCAGTTATATTAAAAGAATCACAGGTACTTTCTTTTTAAAACAAATAATCATGTTTTAGATGTACCCAGTTAAAATAAGAAAAAAGAGGGCAGGGATTTGAGTTCAGGGTAGACTCAGGAATGGGACCAAGAGAAGAGCCATGAGTTTGGAAAAAGCAAACAATCTCAATGAGAAGAAATTCATTTTAAACACAAGGGATGGAACGAAGAAGCACATCTTCCCTAAGGATGTAGCAGTTCATTCATTTGGACCTCATTTGAGTGTTAAATGATGCTTTATGGAATGTTCGCTAATTATAATTCCTTCAATATTGTGATCATTGGGATGGAGGGGGATTTCTAATTCATCCCTTCACTAATTTATTCAATGTTTCATAGTGCACCTATTTCTGGGTCCTGTTCTAGATGCTGGAAATAGAGGCAATTCTGACAGACAAAGCCCCTGCTCCTTTGGAGTTTACAAAGTCTTGGGAGCTACAGGGAGACAGACATCTCAAACGAGGGAGAAGTAGGAAGGAGGGGAGAAAAGGACAGAAGAGAAGAGAAGAGAAGGGAAGGGAAAGGAAAATAATAAAACAGAAGGGAGATAGGCAATGGCCTTAGTGCTCTGCAGAGATTTGAAATAGAAAAAAGTGAAAGGAAGTGATCAGCAGCTATTTTAGATGGATTATCAAGAAGAGTCTAATATCTAAAAAATGACAGGGAACTGGCCAGGTATGATCATGAGATTAAAGCATTTCAGGAAGAGGGGACATGTAGTACAAAATTATAATTCTTTAAGTGAAAATTTTTTTTAAAAAAATTTAGAAACAAACATACACATAACAATTTCTGACTTTTGAATTCAGACTTCAATTGAAAGTCAAAATAAGATTCTCCTCACTGAGCAATATGAAAACTTAAACTGAAACTAAAACAAACAAAAAAATATAAAGAGTCCTTTAGGTTACTTGGTTAAATGAACCTAGTCTGGCTAAAATACGTTACCTTGAAAAGAGTATCATAACTTAACCCTTTAAATGTTCATTTCTACACCATTTGTCATCTTTTAATTTTTCTAGAAAAAAAAGCTGTAACTTCCTTTTGAACTGACCACTAGCAAGATACAGATATCCTATTATATTACTAAAATAAAACCATCAGAAATTCTAGCCAAGTATGCAGAATACTGGGCTCTCTTCATGCATGAAGACATCTGGTGAACTTATTTATCTCATGAATCATCACAACCTCTATAGGTTACACAAATCATGATATTTAAAGTCTCCAATTCCATAAACAGACAATCAGAGGCACTGCACAGCCAAGTAAAATGGTTGACTTACAATCACTGATTAAAGCATTGACAAATACTTGAAGAAAACCTGGGCATTGGGCCACAACCCTACGTCTTCCCCTACATAACCACATTTTTGTTCTACATATAAATGACGTTGAATTAAGGAAATTCCAATATACTCTTCCTTTCATTCTAAACAAGACTTTATTTTAATAGAACAGTGAAGATTACAGAAAATTAGGTCTGTATTGTTCTTTCAATATTCAAGGTATTTTAGAATAATAAAATCATTTAAAACAAACTCCACAGATTCTATATCTCAATTATATTTGTTTATCATAATTTCCTTCATAGAAGTCATTTTCCTGTAGCCAAAAGAAAACAGGATTGGATCAACTTCAAGAAAACTTAAAAGACATAAATGCAGAGGAGTGAAGTCAGCAGTATGGCTGAATAAGATGCCCCTCATTGTTTCCTCCCTCAACAACAACAATTTTGCGTCTATCCACAGACGAAAAAAGAAAATGCTTTTGTGGGATATCTGGGACACACTACTGTACTCCAAATAACCTGGGAGGAGTCTTGCCCACCGTGAGTATAGTCTAGGAACTGAGTCCAGACCCTCTAGGCTATGATCCGAATGCACCAGGAAGACGCTGTCCTAGATAATCACTCACAGATGAGATGTTGTGGAAGTCCAGCTTTCCAGGAAAAAGTCCCAGCATACCATTGGCGAAAAAGCAGTACAAGCTTGGACACAAAGTAGGGTAAGAGGAAGAGCTGGACTACCCACATCCCCCAAGGTCTGCCTACACGTGGATCACCAGAGTAGATGATGGAATACGCACCAGCTTCAGGTCTTTCTTAAGCATCAGTTAATTTATGCTGCTCCTTCCTGCCACAGAGACCTTCTTGGTCTCAGCTCTGTGGTGGGCCCCTTGTATGTTAGTCCCCAGATGGCAGGCCCTGGATCACAGAAAACCTTGGGACACTACTTCAGGAAGACGGTTTCCCTCCTCAGCTTTGTTCAAGTCCTGTCTTTTTTTGGTTTTCCAACAGAAAATGTTCGCTCCCCTGGAGCTAGCAGGGCCAGATACCAAACACCAAGCATGGCAGTGGGAAGAGACTATCTATTTCATTGTGAATGGTGTCACCGAAGAGAATGGGAAGCTAACACTCAAAAGCCCAATTCCCTGAGGGCATGAAGGTTACAAATTATAAACGACAAAAATCACAAGACATCGTGGTTTAGGGGTTCCAAGGCTGAGCTGGAACCTGATTGGTCAAAGGTGATATAAAAGGGTAATAAATCACTTTGGGGGATATCGAGGACAATTCTGAGGTCTGTTCTGGTGTGCTTTTGTCTGGCTTCCTGAGGAAGTAGCCGGAGGGTTGTTTCATCTTAGGGCTTAAGACCTGAAACATAACTTAGGTCAAGATGTTATCGTTAGCAGGCCAGAGGTGCGAGCCCTGCAATCATTAGTCATGTCTGGGCTATTGTCGCCGGCTGCCTTGGGGGTTGCTGAATATGGGGTAAAGGCTAGGTCTCTGAGGCCTGTTCGGAAAAAGTCCAACCATTGTTAATATAACAAGAAAGGTTTGTGTGACATCAATGTAACCTGGCAGCCAAGTAGAGTGGACTGGAATGCACGAGTGTAAATAGTGACAACTTCAGTGTACTAGTCAGTGGGGGTGGTAGACACTGCTGAGTTAGCATGTGTACTGTGGAGCCCTGTCTCCAAAATGATGGAGCAAGCAGAGCAACAAATCTGCATTAAATTTTGCGTTTAGCTTGAACATTCCTCCATGGAAACTCGTCAGATGATTCAGAAGGCTGCATCTATGGGCAACTGGTGATTGGCAGCTTCTTCACAACTACACACCCACTCATGCATCACGTCTCCTGCAGAGGTTTTTTGGTGAAACATCAAATCACCCCAGTGACTCAGCTCCCCCACAAGCCAGATTTGGCGCCCTGTGACTTCTGGCTTTCCCCAAAACTAAAATCACCTTTGAAAGGGAAGAGATTTCAGGCCGTTGATGAGATTCAGGAAAATACAATGGGGCAACTGATGGCAACTGGGAGAGCTGTGTGAGGTCCCATGATGCCTACTTTGCAGGGGACTGAGGCATCATTGTCCGATGTACAATGTTTCTTCTATCTTGTATCTTCTTCAGTAAATGTCTCTATTTTTCATAGTACATAACTGGATACCTTCTGGACAGACCATGTAAATGAGGAGAGAGATACAGATGACTCATAGAGCTAGAATTTCAAGCTAAACTTAATCAAAGTCATAAGGACCCTTGGTTTAATTTTTAGAAGATACAGTAAATAAAACTATTATAATGCAGATGAGAGGTTGTTCCAAAGGAGCCACTGGCAAATAAATGATCCACTGCTTCTTGTCTCTGTCAACAGTACATTTGGGTATGCCATTTAGGGAACCTGCTTAACTTAGTTATTTTTATAACCAGTCCTGTATAGTAAAGTCTTGTCAAATGTAGGACATTTAAAAGCTTCTGAGCACTGTTTAATATGAGTTCCAGATTACTGAAAGGATTGCATTAATTTCTAAAAATTTTTTTCTACTTGATCTTGGCATTGCTTAGTTAGGATTCTTTTGCATGGGTGAAGGCCTTAAATTCCACTTCAGCTCTATATTTGGGTTTCATTGTTTATACACATTTGGCTTCTATGTTTGGCACAGCCAAATATTTGCCATAATATCATCTCTCCATATCAGAAGCTAGGGTCTCCAGACTTTAAGAACATCATGACTTTTGCCATGAAAACTTATAGAGGTTCAAGCCTTCTGGATATCGCACTTCAAACCCCTTGAGAGAGCACTGGCAGGTGGGGCTCAGTGAACTGAGTGCTGGCCTGCAAGCCAAAAGGTTGCCGTTTCAATTCCCAGTCAGGGCACACGCCTGGGTTGCGGACCAGGTCCCCAGTGGAGGCACTTGAGAAACAACACACATCGACATTTCTCTCTGTCTCTTTTTCCCTCCCTTCCCCTCTGTCTAAAAATAAACAAATAAAGTCTTTTAAAAAAAAAAAACCCTTGAGAGAAACTAAGGAAAGCCAAGTTCAAAGATGAAAATTAAAATGTAAATCACATGAAAAACTAATGACTTCCTCATTCAGAGTTAAAAAATGGCAAATCATAAATCATGTTCATAAGTTCTGGGAGAAAATAATGAAAAATATTCTACACATATTTTATATCATTTTGCATCTTATTACTTACAGCTTTGAGTGCTAAGCAACTTTAAGGTACCTTCAATAAAAGTACATTTAGCCCATGAGAGTACTAATAATATATGTATTAAGAAACTAACATTTCATAAGAAACGTGCAATTCTATTAGATGTAGCATAGTATTTGAGTCCTTTATGCTTTCCAGGAGAATTTTGAAATGCCTTTATGATTGTGGGGCTGTTACTACTTGTAGTTTCACCAAATAAGGGTTCGCTCTCTGATAATTACTACTCAGAGGTTTGATGGACTACATGGAATTTGCTGGGTTCAAACACAGAAATAGAAATCTCATTTTAAATCACCAATAAATACAAACAGAAAATTTTGCATTGTACGATACGAAAATACCTTTTTACGAAAGAATACACGCGACAAGGGTTGCTAGGCAACCACCTAGCACAGGCTTTGGCATTCAAGACAACAAAGAGGTGACTGCACTGCCACCACCTGAAGGTTTGCTTAAAGCCCCGAAAGAAAACTGACAGTGAGGAGATGAAATATAGTTAGAACCACCGCTTTTCTCCCCAAATTGTATTTGAGCACGTTTTATCAATTGCAATGTGTTGATTTACAAATGAGTAAAATAAGCCTTCTTTGGATTGTATCCAACTTTTAAAATTCAGCTGGCATTTGCCGCACAACTGTGGGGGCGACCTTCTGCGCACCAGCTTTCCTTTAAACGGGGTCAACGGGAGGGGAGACGCCCTCAAGGGGAATTTCCCGTGGCGGCTTCAACTTGCTCTCCTCTCGTCAGACAAAGTGGAAGCCACTTCTTTTGCTCATGAATCATCACAATCTCTATAGTTTACACAAATCATGATCTTTGAAGTTTCCAATTCCACAAACAAACAATCAGAGGCACTGAAGGCCAAGTAAAATGGTTGACCTACAATCACCCATTCAAGCACTGACACTCCTGGTTTCGTAGGGTTACACTGTTTCAACAATCCGATACCACCTGGGGAGAACTAGTTCAAGCGTTTGGTGCCTTACAATATTTTTGCCCCTTCAAAGACGACAGCTGAGAGGGGAGTCTGAAGAGGGAGTCTCAAAGGGTCGGACTTCAGAGAGAGCGGCCCCAGGGTGTGGAGAGTGGAGCTCGCCAGACCCCCACCCACGAATCCGCCAAAAGCCCAGTGCCATGGCACCAGGGCTGTCGTCCTGCACGTCTGCAGAACAGGTCGGTGCCCGTCTGGAAGCAAAAGGCCTGGTTTAAGTCCTGGCTCTACCAGCCTTGTGACCTTTGGCAAAACACGTATTCCCTTAAGCATCAGTTTCCTAATCTGTAAAAAGAGGTTGTAAAAAACGTACGTATCATGTGACATTTTCACATTAATTGAAGAAGTGAACATAAAGCTCTTTGCGCATGGTCACTGACATGTAATAGATACACAATAAATGTTTATATTATTAATATTATTATGAAGGTCAAGAGTAAATAATGCTCCATCTCACTTATTTAAACTAAATATTCTCAGGGTACTTATTAGCTAAATGTCCAGTGTAGGAATATTTTGTTTCAGCATACAATGAAATGTAAGAATGCATGACACGGGGCAAGAACACAGAAGTGGCACTAGGTCAATGTCATGCAAGGCCATTAAATGTAGACCTATACCTTTCTTCATGACATGGCATCACCTGGGCCATGTTCTTATAGCAATGCTGACATACAGGGTGGGGCAAAAGCAGGTTTATGGTTGCTCATATAGAAAATAATACAATAATTAATAAATAATAATGCAAGAATAAGCTCTATGTTTCATTTACAGCTGTCAACCTACTTTTAGGCTCCAAAGCTTGTGGCTCCAAAGTAGGATGATTATATATCTTGTCCCCTTTGAGTTCCTTGCATTTACATAGATCAAGCTACATGGCACTATGTACAGTTAGGGGACCAAAGAACTTCAGATCTGTGGGCTGCTATCTAAAAGAAGAACACAGGTTGAACTAAAAGGAAATTTTTATGTATAGTAAATCAAGGACACTAGACCCAGAGGTGTCTCCGAGGGCTCAGCCACAAGAGTTCAGACATCTGCACGCCAGCTAGTACCAGGCGCGTGCTTGCTGACACCCACTGCATCCTGGCCTGCTCTAAGCTGCTTCCTGCGCACTCATAGCTTCTGTGTCACGACATTCACATCATGTGCCTCACTCGCCCTTCATCACTATGACTTTCACTTTCTTTCTATGGACAATAATCACACACATTCTTTATCTACTTTAACTTCCAGAACAGATTTCTGGCTGTCAGAAAAAAAGTGAAAAGCACTGTAGTGGACAAACACAGTGATATGTTACCCAGATCCCCTCCTCTGTAGCCCCAGGGAGTGCTGCTGGCGGACAGCTGCCTCACTAAGGAGATGGGCCTCGCTCGAGGCACTGTTCCCCCCCACGCCCCGCCCCGGGGCAGCTGGGGCTGACTGGTGGAGAGAATTAAGGCATAGTACTTGTGTCCTAATTTGGGACATTTCTGGAAGGTCATTCTAGCTCCCTTACTCCCAACCAGAGGCGTCCGACATGCAGCCTGCAGGCCGTATGCAGCCCAGAATGGCTATGAATGCAGCCCAACACAAAATGGTAAATTCACTTAAAACATTATGAGATTTTTTGTGTGTGTGATAACATGTCACAATGTGTTTAATGTGTGGCCCAAGACAACTCTTCTTCTCCCAGTGTGGGGCAGAGATGCCAAAAGGTTGGACACCCCTTATAGTACCTGATGAATCCTGTAGTGAGACCACATCACCATTCAGCTGTTCCTTCTGCCCTTTCTGCTTCCTTCCCCTTCCCTCCGCTCCATTTCCCCAAATGAGGACCTCGAGAGCACTCCCGGATAACCTTCTACACACTGGTCCCCCTCACAGTCTGCTTCACAGAAGGCCAATCAGTGGCATGAACATAACTCAGGCCGCACACATCATATGGTCAAGCCAAATTATGTAGGTCATCAGCAGCCAACAGAAATACCGCTTGTCCTTGACTAAGCCCTCAATCTTTGTCCAATAAGCTATGATGTAGGAGCCAGAAAGATAAAAGTTATATAGTAGGAAACACCATTTTCAACAGCAGCTCTGGGGTACGTGTGTGGCCCTTAGAGGGTGACAAATTTAACATGACTGATACATTCTCTTATCTGCCTCAGGTTGGCCTTGACCGGTGTGGCTCAGTGGTCTGGGTGCCATCCTGCAAACACAAAGGTCACCAGTTTGATTCCCAGTCAGCACAACTGATCAATGTTTCTCTCACACATGGATGTTTCTCCCCCTATCTTTCTTCCCTTTTTCCCCAGTCCCAGGCTGGATCTATGGGTTTGTCACTTCCCACCATCTGCAGAGTTTAGTTGCGTCCTATGCTCCTCACAGCTGCCATCACCTCCTCTGCTTCTTGGAGATCCTTGCCTGCACAGAAATTTCTAAAATAAAAACATCTACACTTCACTTCCGCGTTTGAGGGGATTACTGCTAATCTTGACAGGAAAACAGAAAGGAGATATGTAAAATCGCAAACATAATTAATGTGTTAAGAAGCGTCGTTAGAGATTTTTAGAAATTCAAGTTTGTATATTACACTAATTAAAGACACTCTGTGATACTTCTCATAAAATTTTAACAATCCCTTCCTCCTCACATTTGTAATGACTGTACTTTGTTAAGAACAACGATTTTATCATTTTGTTACAAATGATGTGTGCTCATTATAGAAACTAAACTGATGCAGACAAGTCTAACAAAGAAAAAAATGCCTAAAATCCTATGCCGATAATTAACAATTTATATTAGTCTAGTTGTCTGTCTATTCATACATCCAGAAAGACAGATTGACTTTCATGAAAATGGAATCATAATATAAATGTTATTTTAACTTTAAAAAATTATTTTTAATTTTATTTAGCCAAAAAAATGAAACTGAAGTAAAATTGAAATAATTGCTTAATATGAAATATTCCTCTACCATAAGAACTATTTCCTAAAAGGTCACTCTTATGTCAAAAGGTAATTATGAAAAGTTTTAAGTTGAATTTCAGCTATGCACATGTTTCAATTTTAGATGCCTCCCATGGGTTGACTTCCTGCTATGAAATGTGCAGAAGGAAACAGATCACTTTCTCCCTCCTCTCTCTATATCGCAGATTTCATCATTATTTTTAAATTATCAAGTGTTGCAAACACTGCTTCTTCTTCCATAATCTCTGTTCTCTCCTTTTTCAATTACAGTAAAAGTTTTAACTGACCATAAGACACCCTGCTAAAAAAAAGAAAAAAAAGAAAAAAAAAGACGAATCTATTAAAGACTACATTGCCCTGCCTCTTTTGCAGGTAGATGTGGCCTTTTTAAATTATCAAGTGTTGCAAACACTGCTTCTTCTTCCATAATCTCTGTTCTCTCCTTTTTCAATTACAGTAAAAGTTTTAACTGACCATAAGACACCCTGCTAAAAAAAAAAAAAAAAAAAAGACGAATCTATTAAAGACTACATTACCCTGCCTCTTTTGCAGGTAGATGTGGCCATCTGACCAAATTGTGGGCAAGAAAATGTTGAAGAAGTGATGTATGCAATTTTGGGGCTATGCATTTACAGAGATGGAGCATGCCCCTTCCTATGTCCCTTCTCCACCTGTCCACAGGCTGCAACGCAGACATGATAGTGGCAGCTGAAGCATCATGTGGGAAAATGAGATGAAGCCACATAGGAATGATGGCAGAACAACAAAGCAGTAGAATCTGGGGTCTCTAATACCATCAGCCACCAAACCAGCCCTGGACTGTTTACCTACACTGCTGTGTGAGAATGAAACAGATTTCTATTTCATTTAAGCCAATTCATTTTTAGGTTTATTTTTACAGCATCTTATCTGCAGTCTATCAATAGAATTCATCTAACTAACCCATCATTAGACTATACATTTATCGTCTATTCTGAAACCGTAACTCCTGGAGTTAGTTTGTCTCAGTTCCTTACTCAAAGGCATTCAGTATTCACTGCCAGTCCCTTTTACCATGAGTTCTGGGAGATTTCTTTCTCTCTTTGATTTATTTGGATGATTGTCTTGGTGGTATATTCATAGATTTAGAAGTTAAAACCACACCAAGTTACTATCTTACAATTCTGCATGCTATAGGTGGAAAATGAATTTCACTGGGCTAACTAATGTCAAGGCATTGGCAGGGCTGCAAACTTCCTAGAAGCTCTAGGAGAGAATTTTCCCTTGCCTTTTCCAGCTTCTAAATGCTGTATGTATTCTTTGGTTCATGGTCCCTTCCTCCCTGCTCAAAGCCAATAGAACAGCCATCTTCAAGTATCTCTGATTCTGACCCTCCCACCTCCACCTTTTGCTTATAAGGACCCTTGTGATTACACTGAGACCACCAGGTTAATACAAAATAGTCTCCCCCTCTCAAGATCCTTAACCTAAATGCATCTACAAGGTCCTTTTTGGCATACAAGGTAATATATTTACAGGTTCTAAGGATTAAGATGTGGACATCTGGGCATGGCAGGAGTGGGGTAGGGGGTTATTCTGACTACCATAGACAGTTTTGTTTTTTCCTATATCTTTAATCTCATCAAGTTGTTGTTTGCTGGAAAAGGCTCATGAGGGCTTCATTGCCTGAGGTATTTGATACAGTATTGAAAATGTATGTTTTCTACTTGCAAAACAATTGTCTCAATGCTGTAATATCAGACCACCATTTTTTATTGCCACACTTAGAGCTATACTAAAAACCTTGAAGGCAATGTGTTATTTCTCTCTTCATATGTGATGTTCTTTGTCTACCTTGCCAAAAGAATTCATTCTTTATCCTTGAAGTTCAACATAATCAAACTATATCCACATGTTGATTGCTTCTTATTATTTTCCTTGGATATAGCAGCCTTTCCAATTTACCCATTCAGTTCTTTATTCCATGGAACCTTTCTTCTACTATATCAATCTCAGTTTTCAGTTCATTTGTCAGATTACGTATTTCTGGGTCATCAGCCATCTTCGCATTAGATTGACTGTCTTTGTCTATCCTACATGTCTACTATTCTATGTTTAATTGTTTAAATATCTTATTCTTCCTTTCATTTCTTCCATTTACTCTGCTTTCTTCATTTTTATACCTTCAGAGGGTGGGAAAGATAAACCCACTCAACTATATTCTTTCCACATTTGGAGGTAGTAAACATAACTACATAACTGCTATAATGTGATTATGTGTTCCTGATAAACTTAATTTTCTGCAAAGTTTGCACCAAAAATTAGACAGTTTATTGGGAAAATAGGTTTGTAACAGTGCATTTAAAACATGTGAAACTTTGTAAGTGGAGCACACGATACCAATCCAAATAAAAATACTAGCCATATTTAAACATCTATTGACATTTCCTGGGGGACAGTTCTCCCCAGATTCCTTACTTTCTTACACAGTCCAGGCTTTTTGAGCAAAGGGCACTGATAAACTTCATTCAGGGATAATTGAATAGCAAATCTAAGATAAAGAACATCTCATTCCCTAAAGACATTCCAGAAGAGTAAAATCTCCCTTCTCTTCCCTAAGGACCTTTGCTTAGTTACAGGGATATGAGTAATAGTTCTGGAGAGGGGAGGGAGGATAGGCAGGCCTCCAGCATCCCTGACAAAAGCTGAGCCTACTGAGTTAAGGGTTTGTTTCCTATGATGAAAAACCACTGTATGTGTAGGCAATATCTGGCCCACATGTGCATCTCCCCATGGGAACTGGGGTGTGCAGAATTGATGCAAGACACCACTATCGACGTTTTTTCCAAGTAATAAATAAACCATCTGTGTCTCTGACCCAAGGATCTGTATTCTTCTGTGTGTATATGTGTATGTGTGTCTGTATACAAATGTACACACAAACATATACGTGTGTGTATATATGTATTACACACACACAGCAGTTTAACTTCTTAGCTTACAAGTAGGATAAAACCTTTGACGCTTCACAAATTAACAGCATTTGCATCCAACATTATAGTTATTTCTTAAGTCTTGTAAATTACTCTTTGCCTTTGAGATCTGGGCCCTTAAGAGACCAATTTTATCAAATTTAAACATTTTATCCAGAATATGGACTTTTCAACAACTAATCTTTACAGCTTCTTCATCTGTATTCACAGATTTAACAGAGCCTATATTTTAGGAAATGAAATAGTTCTTAAAGCCACTAAACTACTTTTTTTTCCTGAATACAAAGAAGATATATTTATAAGATTTGAAGTTATTTTTTAGGGTTTTTAGCTATCACCTATTTTTTCCCCCTCTAATTGTGAGAAAGTCTGAAGGCTTCAAAGTATTAATTTGTTAAGAGGAAGAAGCCACACATGAACCAAAAATATGTTATTATTCTATATTAACAAATTCACATTTGAAAAACATGTCTTATAACAGAGACCACTGTGTTAAAAAAAAAAAAAAGCCTTAGTGTTTGTGTTTTGTTTTTTTGTTTGTTTGTTTTGGTTTTGTTTAGTTTTGTTTTAACACACTGGTTTAACCTAAGGGGCATAGATCTAGTTTAAGAGCTATACCCTGTTGCTCCAGAATACTCTTAATCTTTTTTAGCCATTAATTTTGATACTGACACTAGTTTGTTCTCTTTTCTTTATCTGGTTGTGCCTTAAAAAAAATTTGCTTGCTTGTGGCTCAGTTGGTTGGAGCATTGTCCCATAACCCAAAGGTTGCGGGTATGATTTCTGGTCAGGACACATACCTAGGTTACAGGCTTGATTCCCAGTCTGGGCACACATAGGAGGCGACCAATTGGTGTTTCTCTCTCTCCCTTCCTCTTTCTCTCTAAAGGCAATGAAAAAATTGTCCTCAGGTGAGGGTTAAAAGGTGAGGGGGGTGGGGAGGGAGAATGGAGGCGGGAAGGTAGGTAAAATTGTCTTGATGCAGTTCTCTTTCATGTTTCATAGATAATTTTTTAGTGGCTAGTGATAATGTAATAGTGCATCATGAATTGCAACTGGCTAAGAAGTAAGACACCTCCCTTTTAGTCTAGTTTTCTACCAAGAATTAACTAGGTACTCTTAAGAACACTTGAGAAGTCCATCTGGAACATATGAGATTGGACTTAAATATCATTGTGTGTGTGGTAAGAACACTTAAAGAAATCTACCTTCCGAACAAAGTTTTAAGTGTACGACACAGTATTGTTGCCTATACGTACAGTGTTCCTTACAATTTACAAAGTCTATGATCCACAGGAAGATGAGGTAGACATACATTTCCTACTCCTCTCATTAAGTATAGCTAAAAACCTTATACATTATAACACAACCATAAGAAGACTCCAAAAGGTGGAGAGAAGCAAAGACATCTCATGAGCTGGGTGGTAACTAAGTGGTGAGCTCCTTGGGTTTTCTTTTTGCCATGTATATCCCAGACTGGGCGCTGAGAAGCCAGCACAGAAAGGCTAATGAGCACAGACCAAAAATAGCTCCAAGAAAAGCCTACTTTCTCTGGCCAAGGGACCAGGGCGGAGACAGGTTAGCATGACAAGACTTTCAGAAAATAAGTGCTCTGTCCCAACCAGACACCACAGAAAAACCTGTGGCCCGACATTCACTGACGCCAGCAAAGGCCTAGCAGGGGTCTAGACTGCCCTCTAGAGGATGTCATGAAGCTGATTCCCAACACTTCCGTCAGGGTGGAGTACAGACCAGTCGGGAAGGCAGGACTCTCATCCCCACCAGGGGGGAAAGAGCTCCTCCCTCAAGGTATCGGTGGAGCCTGGACTTCCACCCCCTGCTGGCAGGAATAAGGTATCCCTCTTCTTAGTTAGGCAGTGTCAGATTGGACCTAGTACAGAGTCAGGCCTTTTACCACTGCTCAGTGGTAAGAAGGTCACATCAACTAAACCCCATGGTGTCAGTGGAGGCCATTTGGGGAGCAGTAACAATCCACTCCTCCTCCCAGTCCGGGAGGTAATGGAGGCATAGTATGAATCAGGAACCACCACGCCCACCAAACAGTAATGAGGAGTCCCCCATCTCAGGTGTCAATAGAGGCTGAGTGGAGAAGCTAGGTCTAACCCCTACCTGGTGCTAATAAGATGGCATCTCCCTTTTCCCCTGCCAGAGCAAAATCAGAGAAACCAGCTGAACTAGAAGGTTTAAACAAGATCCAGAGTTTTATAATACACTACCCAAAATATCTAGTAGATTTCAATCAAAAATCATATATCATACGAAGAACCAAAAAGACGTCAAACTTAATTTTAAGAAAAGCACAAGAAGTGATATACAACATCAGTCAACAGAATCTAATCAATATTAATAGAACACTCCACATAACAACAGAATGCACACTCTTTTGAAGGACCCACGGGACATATAACAAGCTAGACCATACTCTAGTCCTTAACATCATTCCCCAATGGCCCCCGGTTCTAAGAATGGAAACCTGCCTTCTCAAACAATCTCTCTACATATTACAGCTGGAGGACATTCTAATAATCAGATCCCATAGAGTAGGGAAGAAGAGGTAATGGGGACTCAAATAAATCTCCCCAAAGTACAGAACTCCGTTCACTCTAGAATTCTACTTACTCCGAAAACAAGTAGAATTAGTGGAATCTTTAATTCAAACATTGTAAATGGCACGGACCAGATCCATCAGGAGCTTGCAGCCCCACAGAGGAAGTTTGAGTCAGGTTATCTTCCACTACTGGGGCAGATCAAGCATAAAAAATCACATGCCCAGTGCTTTAATTAGATTTAGCCATTGAATTCCATTGTGAAGCCTGAAAGGAGTAAATGACTCTCTTTCCAATGTGCATTAATTCCAGGATACCATTTAGAAAAGTACCTCATCCAATGGACCTAAGCAGCACCCAAATTGCCCAAAAGAGTCATTATATTTCCTCAAAGTGAGCAGTGTATTCTAACTTGTTGTATCAAGTCCAATTAGGAGCAGAATATAACTTTCTAGATATTTAAAATAGGACAGGTCAGTATTAAAAAATCCAGCTGAGTAATTTATAAAAATATTTTAATATACTGGTAATACTTCATCAAAATAAGTTAAACTGCCATTTGCAGAGTAATTTATTTTCATTATATATAAATATACAGCCTTTGTCACCTTCCAAAGGCTGTGTGTGTGTGTGTGTGTGTGTGTGTGTGTTGGTGTCCAAGTGGCACAGAAATGTACCAGTTATTACCAAACTGTTTTGTGGAATTATTCTTTTCCTTCTTTGTTTTTTTTCTTTCAGTGTTTGTTTTCTCCTTATTATCTATCATGTTACAACATCGTGGAGCAAGCATGTGAGCACACTCTTCCATAAATGACTGAACAGTGAGAATATTCACATAGCTCTCTTGGGAGACAACTCTGAGTCATAAAATCAAGTGTCTCCATGATTTGACCTAAAATACAATATGAATTTGTAAAAAACGCATCCCCCTGTAAGTCAGGCAACAAGGTCCTCAGTTTGCCCCTGTGGAACGTGAGTGTTCAGATGTTCCTCCTTCTGCCTCATGGGGGAGCTGTGAAGTTGAAATAGATTCATATGAAGGAAGCATGTTGGGTCCTGTGGGATGGTGGGGATGCCCTGGAAATTCGTAGTCATATTATTTGTGGTAACAATTATATTGTCTTTCATCCAAGAAGGTCTTTATAAACCTTAATTAGGTTCCTTAAACCCCTGTGGGTAAGTCTCTTGCTCATTTCACAAGTTAGAATTCAGACACTGGGAAGTTGAGTGGTTTGCCCCAGTTGCACAAACCCTCCCCTCCCCCATCCCCAGGGAGTTAGAGCAAAGAGCACCTGAAACCCATTGCTGTGGGGCAGCAACCCCAAAGCCTCATGGGCCTGGGGAACAGAATCATTGCATAGGAGCTGTAATATACGGCTGAGCTTTGTGGCTCTACCGCAGGAAGTCAGAAAAGTTCATTTTGAATTTTATGTCTGACATACTGGGGATTTTTCAATTGAAAAAAAAAGAGAGAACATTGAACAGCAGGTTCGAAATCATAATCCTTGTTTTTAACGGAAATATGAGCTCAAGATTTTACCTTTGCTTATTGCCCCTGCTTGAAATTGTGCCCACGGGAAGTCTGCCTTCCTTCCAGCCAGCTGGCATAGTGTACTTTGTTTCAAATGGCTCAGATCAACTCAAACATGCTCTCTCTTTTACGCTCTCCCTAGCAAAGCATTGTGTAAACGAAGCTGTTATTGGGATGAAGCATGTATGTTTCCTGGCTGAACAGTAAAACACTGGTTAAGTGAAACTGTCAGAAAAAAAAAAAAAAAAAAAACAACCACAGTGCTTCCCCTCTGCATTTTTGAGGTTCTTGTTTACATTAGGTGGAACTCCAGGGAGTGCCTTCTGAGGAGTGAAATTAGATGCCCTCCTCCGTTCTTTGCTGCTCTCCACACAGCCGCTTACTTGTAGAAGCTGCGGGCCTTTGCACAGTTGGACAGAGTAAAAGGAGAGAAATTGGCATAAGCAGTAAAACAATAGAGGCCCTCAAACCATTTCCCTCTTGCTTTATGATTTTTTGTGGAGGTTTTTCTGTTTTTGCTTTTTTGTCTTGTTTTGTTTTGGGTTTTTTGGTGCTTATTTTCTTGATTTTATTTTCCGTTCCTTGGCAACACGAGAGAAAGACTGATATGAGGTATTAAACTCTGTAAAGCTTCAGAAGAAGCCACAAAATACTATTTTAGATAACCTGCTTTTTAAAAAAACCCTGGCACTGAGAAATAGAGTGTTTATGATTGAGCCAGTAAACAGAGAAAGCTAGAGAGATCTCTCCTCATCTTCTTTCTTTGAGCTAAAATATGGAAATCTGTAATACATTGCCCTTCCAATCAGTCGTATGTGTTCTTAGGACAGAATTCTGCAAAAAGAGGGCCACTTATGTGGTTATAACCACACTGGGTCTCATCAATAAAGACCCAACAAGTTCATTTGGACCCAAGAAGTCACATGACAAGGTGAGACTTCATGAAGTCAGAGTTTGTGAAAATGCCAAGAAGTAACAAAATAGCTGTTATAAGTTCAGACTCTGAAGCATCTTTGATTTTTACCATCTTTAGTCTTTGCTTTAAGATGTTCTATCTACTGAATGACAATGAACAAATTACTGACTGTATCAAACCTCTCTCTTCATATCAGCATTATTCATAACAGCCAAAAATGGAAATAACCCAAATGTTCATTAATTATGAATAGATAAGCAAAATGTGCTGCATGCATACAATGCAATATTCTTTAGCCATAAAAAGAAATGGAGCATTGATACATGCTACAAAGTGGATGAACCTTGAAAATATTAAGGGAAAGAAGCCAGACAGGCACATCATCAATATGCCACATAGTGTGTGATTATATGAAATGTCCAGGAGCGGTGACTCCATAGAGACAGAAAGCAGATTAGTGATTGCCAGGGGCTGCTGACTGGGGAGAATGGAGAGTGATCGCTAATGGGTACAGGGTTTCCTTTGGGGGAATAAGAAAACATTCTAAAATTTGATTATTGGGTAAGCTTATTAACAAGCTCCAAACCAAGCTACATGTTAATGATCAGGTAAAAGTTAATAGCAAGACATAAACTTCCAACCTTCAACTAACAAAACTATCAAACTTAGCCTGGATCCAGTTTAGAACTAACATCTGGGTAAGTCATCAGTATAGCTTATAAATCATACCAGGACATATTTTCTATTGATGCCATTATTGAAGATTGTGAAAAATCTGGTACAACCTAAATGACCGACCACAGGGAATAGTTAAGTTAAATATCCAAAGAACAGAGTATTATGCAACCACTAAATATAATTCTTTCAAAATGTGTGACATGATGCTTGTAGTTAACATTGCTTTGTGGTGAGTTTGAAAGTCGCTAAGAGAGTAAATCCTGAAAGTTCTCACCACAAGGAAAAAACTTTTTGTCTTTTCTTTGTTTGTAAATATATAAGGTAAGATATGATAACAACTTATTGTGGTAATCGTTTTAAATTATATGTAAGTCAAGTCCTTGTGCAGCATTCCTTGAACTTATAGAGTGCTGTATGTCAATTAAATCTCAACAAAACTGAAAAAATATACTAAAAAAATGTAATGACATGATAAAAATTTCAGATATAAGGTTGAGTAACAGAATATAATTTTGTTAAATAGATCCAGGGAAGAGGAGTTAGGAACGATGTTGGCGTATGTATGTATGAATGATATGTAGATTTACACACTTATAGGCAGATTCAAAGTAATTTTATTTTTCTTATTGTAATTTCTTTTAGTTTCAAAAACTTTTGCAATGAACATATATTCTGTTATAAAACCGAGGAAAGGTATTTTTAAGGCAAATCAAGATTTTCTACAACTCAACCCTTAAATGCAATGAGCATGCCAATATGTGGACTTCCTTCCTAAATCTCAGCTCCCTTCAGGTGTCCCAAGGGAGAGATGAAAACTGGGGTCCTAGTGCTCAAAAACAAAATGCAAAAATATTTGTGTGCCTCAGAGATCTACAGAGACATGGTATTCAAATTAATTAAGGCAGCATGCATGGAATCGGGTCTCAAAATCAGCAAATCAAGAAAATAGCAGTACATAAAAAGTGCATAAATTGAACATGTCATTTTTGTCAGTTATATAGACCCATAGATAGGCCATTGAAAAGAAGGATGATAAACAAGGACATGTTGAAAAAAATAGGGCCCTCACATGTTCTCTTTCATCACTAGGCTCCATATGGAAAGGACACGAAGAGTCTTTTCAACACCTTGCTTTATGTGGGTAACACTACCAATAGCTTGTCACTTCCTGCAGCACTCAGTACATGGACGAACATATTAAAGTCTGACCTGGATCCATAGACCTTAATGAGAGAGACCCACGGATACAAAGGCACAAACAAGAGCTTGAAAACTTTCTTCATCCTTTTGCTTCTGTGAAAATAACATTTTTCCCCGCAGGAGGTCAAACCCCTGGTCACATGTCCAAGCATGTGCCACTGTCCACCAATGTGACAGACACAGGCGGTAGTTTAATACAAATATAAGGTGGAGAGAAGTACCATTACCTTCTGTGCTGGACAGAAGGCTGTGGTCTGCAGCCTGCACCCTGAGAGCCTCTCCTAGCCTCGCAGAAGGGAAACAGCCCCTGCACACGGGATTTTGGGTGTGAGAGGGCGGTTTGCGGGGCCTTGGAAGCAACATGCAGTCTTCTCTGTGGGAGGTCTTTTCCTGTTTCTTTTAAAAACATGTTCTCACACTCAGTGCAGCAGACAATGAAGCAGCTGTGTTTTCTGCCTCAGGAAAAAAACTTCAGAATATTTAACTCCTAAGTATTACTTAGAATGAAGGAATAAATAAATGAACGAATTTTATGAATGAATGAGTATTTGAAGACCTTCAAGAATGGAGTCTCTGAGAGAGACAGGACACCTGCGATTCATCTAAGGGGCAGATGGGCTGAGAGATGTGCTTCTCAATCCCCAATTTCTCCGCAGCCTGCAGCCTCTAGATTAGCAAGTATGGATCCCAAGGAATGACAGGCAAGAAGATAAGTTCATGACTGCGAATTGACCTGGAGCCATCCTTGGCCAGAGATCAATAATAAAAATGACAACAACAATAATAACAGTAGTAGAAACAAGTAAGTAACATTTTGAAGTGATTGTCATGTGTCAAGCACTAAGCTAAGCTCTTTGCATGAATTATTTCAGCTAAGTGTCACTAGAGTCCAATGAAAAGGTACTATTATTAGCTTCATGTTACAGATCAAAACTCTGGCTTTATAATGAAGGAGATTAAATCAATGTTTCCTATCCCCGCTGCACATTAGTGCCACCGAACAGCCTTCATACTTGGTTTCTACTTGATGGTTTCCTACATGTCACGTTAAAGACGCTGTTCGGTTGCTTCATGACTCTTGGTCCTGATCTCAGTGCTGAGGCATGAACACTCGAAGGAGCCAGCCAGGCCCTCGGTACATTGATACACTAGTTTAATTACTGACTGGTGTGCAGGGCTGCCTCTCATTTGCATGTCCACTGGCAGCCCAGCTCATACAAAGCTGCCTACCCCTCTAGTGATGTATTGTTAGAAATCTCAAAAGTGTAAAATCATGACATATACTTCTTCAAATTACCTAACTGATATTTAAATTTCAAACTGGATGAGGGAAATGCCATCAACAATTTGAATAAGAAGACTGGAGTCTAATGGCAAGTTCCTTCCCTAGGAACCCAAACTGATTCATAGACTGTGAAAGTTGGGGTAACAATTTATATAAAGGGTCTAGTCCAATGGTTCTCAATTTGGATTTTATGGTAAAACCACCTGGAGAAGCTGTTAAATAATGTTAGTAATAATAATGCCAGATCACACACCATAATATCTGATTTAATTGATCCAGGGCAGTGCCTGAGAAATGGTATTTTTGAAATTTCCCCAGAGGCTTCTTCAGCCATGATGATGTACTGATATAACCCAGCCCCTCATTGTTTATAAAACCGCTCACCTGAGGCCATTTAGCTGGTCAAGGGGAGGGCTGAGAAATGCCTCTCTTGTTTCCTTTGAATCTGCATTAAACCAGGACTGTGATTTCTTCTCAGAAATATTCATTAAATTCCCTTCAAAAAAGTGCTAGCTGAAACACACAAAAAAAATCAAAATTAAACATGACTACGAATATAAACACTAACAGTTGACACAGTACACACTGAGTCTATGTGTCAATTCTAATTGCTCATTAAAGGTGTTCTAGTTTCTTTGCTTCCATTGTCAAGAGTGTGAAATTTTTCAGAGAAACCTAAAGGAAAGGTGATCATCCAGATGCAGGCTAATGGGCAAAGCCTCTGACTGCATCGGGATACGTCCTCCGCGTGATGCACTGGAAGCCATTGCAGTTAATGAGCTGATCCTAATTGTGCTCATTTCCCAGCAACCTCAGTGGCCTTGTATCTTGGGAGTCAGAATGTGTTTCTGGTCACTTATTCTAATCCCAGAAATTGAGGAAAATAACAGCCTGCCACACAGGCCAGACCAACCAAGCAATACTGTGAGCAGAGAAGCAGGGGGTTTTTGCTGTCAACGCCACGGAGGAACAAAAAAAAAAAAAAAAAAAAAAAAATGAAGGAACTTGATCATTCGTTCCCTATCAACAACAGTGCTTACAAACCCCAAAATATGAGACTTTAAGTATGTGTTTCAGGCCACTAAAATAATTATTTCCCCTCGCCAGTTAGAGAGGATAAAATGCCAACAGCTGATCCCACATGAGCTTGGTATCTTTTTTCAGACATATAGGAATAGATCAGTTTTATGGGAACAATGTTTCAAACAAATCAACAATGTTAAAGACAGCGGGGTTAAAGATAATGGTTAATGTTACTTTTTTTAAATTGAATTTATTGGGGTCACAAACTTTTAAGCTCTTTAAGCCCAACCATTTATGCAAAGTGCTCATCAGAAAGGTCATGTACATATTAATGGAAACCTTACTTATTTCTTCCATAATGTTAGAATCCAGTGCATTCAGTGCAAACATAGATTGAGTGTTTACTATGTGATTTACTGAGAACATGAGATAGCAGAGGGTGACCAGCTGGGAAATTAATTTGTTTCCTGTTGCTATAGATTCATCTGAAAGGAAAGAAGCAAGCCTCTGCATTCCTAAAGTAGGTATGTCTCACTTTCAGGAAGGGAAAAAAGGTTCATTTGTGATGGGTCTGAGGCCAGGCACTCTGGACCATCCTGTTCTCCCTCAAACCTTATTGTTGAAAGGGCAGGGTGACCCTTTTTTTGTATTGAAGAGATTGAAAGGGTTGAAGGAGGCATTGAGCCACAGGATAACACAGACCTGGGAATAAGAACAACACGTGCAGATTCTGCAGCTGCTCAGGGGCAGGACCTTCGAGGTGTCAGGCCCATAAAGGGAATAGGGCAAGACACAAGCAACCTGGAGAAAGACCTAGATCTAAAGACATAAAATGGCAATGCTGGGTCCACAAGTGGGGCCAGGCCCTGAGCCACAGTATCATGTGACCATAAGGAATAACAACTACAGTGCAACCATGGCCTGGGAACAGGAATTTGTCCCACCCAAGAATACGGAGGTCGCAGGACCTCTTTTTAGCATGACAGAAGAGCACAGCATGATAGTACAAAATAAGTCTGGAGACCCCTAGAAATAATTAACAATGGCCTTCTCACCAACTTGGACGTGGAGGGGCTCATACCAGTTCCAATAAAGTCACTCCCTAAAATGATAAAATTATTTCCTGAATATTATGAAGAAAACTGGCATCTATTACATATGTGTAAGAAATTTTATTAACAAATAATTTTTGTCACTTAATTCATTTGTACATAATGCAATTATATTTTTCAGCCATAACCTAACACAGACTGTTCTGTGACAACGCAGGAAGAAAGATGAGTGTCTGGGTGGATATCGTTAAAGACTCCTCTCCACATAAACCTCTACCTCTCATTGAATTAGAAAAGGATTTCCTGGGATCTTGCTAGAGACACCTAAAAGGAACTTAATTTAAGTTTGAACTCTCTCGACACAATCTCATTAATGTATTCTTTGGACAAATGTATGTGTGAAGTTCCCACTGCATGCCAGTCATGTCTATATGAAGCTCTTGTTAGATGCCAGGCAGTGCCAGGTGCTGGGGACACAATGGAGAGAAATATAAATATGTTTGCCGCCTTCATAGAGTTTTCAGTTTAGTGAAAGACCAAGAAAACTTACCCAAAAATATACATAAAATTTTGTAGATGCCACAGTGGGCAAAATGCATGTTCTAGAGCACCAAATAGCAAAGCACACTCTAGTCAGACGTGGGGACCTGAAAAGAGTGGAAAACCGAGAGGAAAAAGATAGGATGGATGAGCCAGGTGACCACTGGCTACGTTACAACTTCTCACTGTCTTTATCCAGATAAGCCCCTAAACCTACAGCATGTATGAACCTAGAGAATTGTGCAATAAGATGAATTGGAGGGGGAGGGTGTGCCGCACCCAGAGCCTTGGCTCTCAATCATCTGCATTGCTCTCCACTTCACTCCTCTCAAGAGAGACCCTCCACTGGAGCTATGCGTCCATTTTTTCTGCTGCCCGAAGACTTCGCTGCTGGCATTACCCTGTCTCTCCTGCCTCAACAATATACCTTCTCTACTAGATCATTCCATTTGGCAGCACACATGTCTTAGTATCACGCCCATCTTTTTTAAATTAAAAAGAGAAGAAAAAAGAAAGAAAAAGGAAAGCTAAATCACCTCCTTTGTCCATATAATATACGACCACACCTCTGTTCCCTTTCACAGTGGAACTCGTGGAAAAGTCCTGGACGCTTGCTATCCCCAATCCTCCCGCTCCAGTCAGGCTTTCCTCCCCACCATCCCACAGCGATGGCTCCTACCAAAGTCAGAAGTTCCTTCCTTTTCCCCAAAGCCCATTGACAATTCCCAGTCTTTGTCTTACTCACTCTCTCAGCCTCATTTGATGTGGTCGTCCACACTCTCCTTGAAACTCTTTCTGTGCCAGGTACCTATACTCATACCTTCCCCTGGTTTCCCTTCTGCAATACCAGACACTCCTGCCAAATCCTGTGCAGGCTCTGTCTCCTCTCCAAACCTCTAAATGTTAGCATATCCCTGGGAATCAGTCCTCAGGCCTCTCCTCCTTTCAATATAACCTTACTCCCTTAGAGATCTCATGCATTTTCATGGCTGCGAATACAAACGAGGTTTCTATCTCAGGCTGAGTCCTCTCCCATAAGTTGCAGATTCCACCAGGGACTGCCTACTTGACAGCTATTCAGAAATGTGTGTGGCCAAAAGAGAACTCTTGATCTCCATTATCCTGTAAGTACACCCCCATTTCAACCAACAGGCCTTTCTCATACCAATAATAACATCATTATTTATGCAGTTGCCCAGGTGAAAATAAAATTCTGTGTGTCACCTCGACTTCTTCTCCTTCCCTCACACTACACATCCAATCTATCAGTACCTTCTATTAGCCATACTCCAAGGTATTTTATTTCTTATTTAATAAATACTCATATGGTACTTCATCTGAGACAGGTACATCCTCAGCACTTTAGAAATACTTATCCAAATCTTCATGGCAGTCTCATGTGGTAGGTACAACTTTTAACCCCCACAGAGTACCAAAGGCGTTATGTAACTTAACTGAGATCATGCAGCTGGAAAATATTCTGAATCCATCCACTTCTCAGCATCTCTCTTAGTCCAACCCTATTAAACAAGCTACCATTATCACTTGCCAGAACCCCTGCAACAGAATTTAAATGGATTTTCCTGGCCCAACCCCTGCTGTGGTCCCAGTGCCACCCTTCCACGGCGCCCTCCGCCCCCAGCAGTCAGGGTGAGCTTTCTGAAGCCCAGATCAAGCCAGATCATGCCTCAGCTTAAAATTACCCCATTGCTTTCCCATCATGCAATAAATTCCCAGGCCTGGCATAATCTGCCCCCTGCTTTCTCTCATTTCTCCCCATTTTTCCTCTCAGTCCCTACTCTCTAGTGCCTTTCCCCCGCTTTGCTCAAACTTACCAAGCATTCTCCAAGCATTCTGACGTGGAAAACTTTTTATTTGTTTTTTCGGAACACTTTTTCCCCAACCTAAATATGGCTGCCTTCTCTTTCTTAAATATCTCAACTCAAATGTCATTTCCTCATACAGGTCTTCTCTGTCCCCAAGTAAAGGAGCACCTCCTGACTCGCAGTCATCTATCCCATGATCCTATTATAGCTTTTCCATAGCATTCATCATTCCCTTAATGTACTTTATTTATCAGTGTATTTATGTGCATGTTTCCTAGATCCCCCAGCACTTGAATGGAAGTTTCTCGAAGGCAAGGACTAGTCTTATTCATCACTGTATCTCTATCTGATATAAAAGCCCTGGTCTTTCATACATACTTGCTGAATGAATAAATGGACTAAGTTTTTGACTGAAAGTCCTAAGACCACCCTAATGCCCCCAACCAAAAAGAAAGACAGTAGATCTCACTTTCATAGGGGAACTCAAGAGTTAAAGATTTTATCTTCAGTTGATAGACTTAAGTGATTAATGCATGTGGCAAGATGTTATGCCAGGAACTGTAATGCATGTCCTAGTGACACCAGGAAGTCCACAAGCAATTCAGCCTTTGTGCCCTAGGGCGTCTGCAAGCAATGGAGATGGGATCTGAGCCATGGTGTTCCAGGGAGGGAACACTGGGGTCACAGATAAAAAAAATGTTGATAAGCAGATAAAGAAATACTAGAAAAATCATCGTCAGACTGCAACTTGTCTCCGATTAACCTTTTTCCCAAACCCCTTAGCTATACTTTCCTTCTCCCCATAAAAAGGTCAGCTTCAGATGAGATGTTAAGATGGATTCTAGGGTACATAACCTGCCATCTTCTCAGATCGCTGGCATCTGAATAAGGCACCCATAAAGATTCAATCCTTGCCTCTACTTATTGGTTCTGGTAGTGACAGGCAGCACAAACACCGACTTTTCCGGTTTCAACTTCCCTAATAACTCTTTTCCGAGTGATTCCAATATTGTCCCTCATATACAAGCAGAGGGACAGGCTGCTGGGATCAGTTAGGGGAGTGCTGCCTTTTGTGAGAATGCAGAGATATTATAATTTAAGAAGCTTATAAGCTAATTGGGAAGTAACCAATAGCTAAAGCACTAGTAAACAATGTACAGTGGTATATAATTTAGTGCTTTATTTCTTCATCTTTCTTTTTTTTTTAAAGCAAGTGTTCAAAGACAAAACCAATGACATGCCGTGATTTGTGCTTCAGAAAGCTCACCCTGACTGCTGTGGGGAGGTGCTGTGGAGGAGCTTGGTCTCCTGAGTTCAGATGACAAGTTTGTAAATCAAAGAAGTTTTCAAGGTGGTGATAGACATGGATGGGTCTTAAAAGATGGGCAGAACCTACAGATTCAGGTAAGTAGAGTACACCACACTGATACAAGGGAGGGAACAAATTTAAAATCCTTGTGAGTCTGTGTTGCTTGAGGGACAGAAGTGATGAAAACCTCCAGGGGAACAGTGTGTTTCAGACTGAGAGCAGTAGGATGCAAGGAGGAGATGATCATGATTAAAGCAGTGTTTAAAGGAGGATTAGAGTAGTAACAACAATAGCTACAAAGCAACTCATGGGTACATGTAAGGTACTATAGCTCTTTACAGAGAGGACCGAAGAGAGACAAATAAATGATGGAGTTATAAGAGTGGGCTGGAGGTGGTCACAGTCTCAGAACAAGTGACTTTCGAACTAAACCTTAAAAGAAAAAATGAGTGTAGGGTGAGGCATTTCTAGTGAAAGAAATGGGATAAGGCAGACATAGACTAATAGATTTGGGAGGAGAGAGGCCCTTGTCTGGAGCAGTGAGGCTCTATTGGGGAGTAAAGAGAGAGAAAATGGAAAGCTGTACCTTGAGAGAAAGTTGATGGCATCTCAAACCACATCCAGGGAGATGAGCACAAGACAGAGAGGTCCTTTAGGGGGAGGGGTGGCTGCCCATAAGAAAAAAAGTGGCAAACCAAAAAGTCACTCCGCTGGCAGGATGTAGGGTCTGCTTGGTTGGGGGTATCCAAGCCCCAAGCCCAACAGTTGGCACAGCAGAAGCTTAATAATTTGTGAAAGCCAAACAAAGGATTAACAATTGTTTTCATGTGTTAAACCAGGGGGAGCAAGTAGTAGAGTATAAGAAACAATGATTGGAAAGGAAGGTAGCTTTGAGATCTGGAGTCTACACCCAGGTGTTAGCCTGGTCAAGTAAATAGGAAGCTAGAAAGGCCCAGTGATGAAGACTAGATAGTGAGCTCCTTAAATGGGTATAAGTTGTATGTACATTTTGGATGCCGGTTATGGATGACAGAGATTTCACAATCTTCCATGTCATCTGACTTCAAAACAGCTCTCCTTCAAATTCTTGTAAGGTCAGCAGGCAGTAAGTCTTCCAGATACTCCTGATCTCCTTTACCTTGCTCTACCTTTTATTTCTCCCTAGTACTTTCATTTCTCCCTAGTACTTATCACCTTCTAACATAATAAATGAAAGCTTATGAGCTTACTATTTATTGTCTATCTGCAATAAAATGCACAATAAGTTCTACAAGGGCAAGGATTTTGTTCTGTTCATATTCCATTCTAAGTTCTTAGAACATTGCCATGCATATAGTAACTCTCAAAAAAATATTAGTTTCATAAATTAATGAGAGACACATGATTTGCATAAGGCAGCATACATTGTATTATATGAGTATGTCCAGGAATTTGTCACAAAGATGTAGAACAACACAAATTCAGGACCTTGCAGTCTGAGAGAAAGGCAGAGTTATGAGGAGAGAATGTAAGTCCTTGAAAGCCATCTACCCACTAGCCAGCCATCCACCCACTAACCAGGAACATGCACATTGTTGTTACATGAATAAAAAATAAAGTTCTATTTTGATAAGCCTCTGAAATTTTGGAGTTTGTTACAGAAACTAGGTAATACACATTTGAACATGAAATTTTTCAGCATGAAATGAATTTATGTGCTTTGGGGGAATTTGTATTATTCATTCAACAAACTCGCTGAGCTCCTGCAGTGGGCCAGGAACTCTGATGGGCACATGGGATTCAAAGATGAGTAATAGAAAAATATTTCCCTCCAGGAAACCAAAAATTTACAATATCATGTTGTAAGTTCTGTTTTAGAGGAAACGGGAAGGGGCTGGTTGAGCCCAAAGGAGAGAGTCTAATTCTGTCAGGCAGAAGAGAAGAAAGGAATCGGGACACAGGATGTGACATTTGCACTCAGTTTTGAATGGAGTATGATGAAGAATTAATAAATAAAATATATCACTTTTGTAAAACATTACTTGAAAAATTTGATTGCAAATTATTTGGCCTTTTCACGCCATACAACTGTTCCCAGAGTTGTGTTACACAAAATACATATTCACTTCAGAGGTGAAATTGAGCTTCAAGGTATCACTCAAATGGATTGGATATAATATTTTCCTGCTTGCTGGGAGAGTTAGAATATGAAGCAGTAAATGAGATCAATGTGGGAATGACTGTCCCTCATTATTGATATTTTCTAAATGGTTAATTTACTGCAAAAGATGAATAAATAAAAGCTCTTTTTAATTATCTAGGAAAGCACTAGCAAATATTTCAGAATCATTCGCACTGGCGAGGTGATAGATTTCACTGTTTTGGGGGCCTTAGAGTATTTGCAATCTATGAACCAGAAAAATCTTTTATTAACTTCTAAAATGTCCTATCATATTTGTTTTATTGAACTTCACAGAGATCTTCTTAATGAATCATGTATACTTTCAAAAACTAATTAACCTTGACATTTATTAAGTAATTTCTTATACTTAATGACTCATTAAGGTTCAATGAGGACAAATACTGAGCAGTCTAATAAATAAGGAAAAAGTTTCCACAAACACATGTGGGATATCTGGAAGTGGTCCAGCAGACATCCCATGGAGTGGTGTGTGTAGCAAAAACTCCACCTCATTATAATGGCACTGATTAGATCATTAGCTAATATGACTGACCTAGTTCTCTTTTTCTACAAATAAAGAAATTTGTGGAACTTAACATGAGGGCCAAAGAAACCATAGCATAATAATAATGATAAAATAAATTCCTTTTGAGAGATCTTTTTTGCTTCCAAATATTTTTACATTTGCAATCTCATTTGGTCTTCATACAACTTGAAAAAAAAATATTAGATGTAAAGATTGAAATAAAAACCTTTCCTAAGCCACCATGATTAAAAAAACAAAAAAGCCCAACTGAGTCACATTCCAATTCCCTAATCAGGCTGTCAGGGTCATCCTGTAACATGCGTTGTTAATGACAATCACCAAACAACCACTCAGATTTTGTAGTCCAGTCAAAGTTCCTACCCTTACATATAAGGATCATTAGACTCATGAGAAAAGCATCTATCATGAATGATAGAAACCAAAATTTAATTAATCAATTAGCTGATTAATTTTAAAAAGCACCTTGGAGAAAATGGATTCTTTGGGGAGCAAGAGGAAGAAAACTAATGTTAAAAAACTCAGAGAACTAAATGGTAATATCATAACCATGAAACAAAATCAGAATGCTATTAAAATAAAATAGAGAGAAAAGAAGAGCCAAAATAAAACTCATTAAATATTGGAGAGGAGAGATGAAAAACTCAGTAGACAGTTTGGAAAGTACAGGTGGGAAATTTTTCCAGAGAAGAAAACAAAAAGACAAATAAATTTTTTAAAAAACCATGAGTGGAAAGACAGGAATGTTAAGAGAGCTAGCTCAGGAGACCTACTGCCTAAATAGTAGAGTTTCTAGAGAGAGAAAAGAGAAAACGAAGCAGAGGAAATTGTTAAATAATTAATTCAAGAAAATAACCCAGGACTAAAGAACATGGTGTTCTAGATTTTAAAGGCCCAATTCAACATGCCAGCACAACAGATAATAATAGATATCATTGTAAAATTCCAAAACATTGAGAAAAAAAAGAAAATCTTACAAGTTTCTAAAGGGGTGGGAAGCAGAAAAACACAGTCCATATACAAAGTTTCAAGAATCAGCATGGTTGCTAATTTTTTAACATCAACCTTGAAAACCAGAAAATGACGCATTAAACACATGTTCAGGGGGAGGAAAAAAGATCACCAGGGCGAGGGGAATCTCAGGATGTCAGTGGTGCACCAGCTACAGAGGCTGTCAGTCCAGAATGCAGCAGGTCAGCACAAGCCAAAACAACCCAGGAGAGCATTTCTTCAAGGAGATGAAACTCACCGATCACCTGACGCATCTAAATAAAGGTCTGAGAAGACTTGGAAAAATGTAAAGGAGTTTTGACACGCACAAAGAAAAAACATAATCATTAACTCAGGAAAATAAAAAGCTGGGAAGGAAAGCACATATTGTGTGCCTCACCTTAAGTAGTAAAATTAACATAAGACTGAATAGTTCTTTAACCTTAGTTATACTGGGGAGGGGATGAAAAAGAAGGTAAGGAAAGTGGTGAAAAAGAACCAAATCTCGTCTTCTTAATGGGAAGTCAATAAATCATTCCTAAATCTGAAAAATTGATACTAGGAATATGTACCTTCTATCTAGAAATACAGTGATATACACCAAATGAAACAGCCAACAGAGCTTAAAGCATTGCCCGTAAAGAAGAGGAAATGAAGGGTATGGGAGGCATCTGACTTCACAAGTCTTACAAAACCATTTGACTTAACCTGTGCGCATGTATAATTTTAATAAAAATACAGGCTGAATTAAAGACGATTTAATTTAAAAAATGAACAGGATGGGGATGAGGAAGAGAAGACTATGAGAAAGAGAGAGGCTGATATATTAATGACTCAGATTGTCAGATTTAAATGACTGGGAGGATGAGAAAGTCCAAAGGAAAGATTGAATTTAAAGTGAATAACAAACATAATTTTTTAAAAATATAGCATTTATGGCAACAACTACCTAATGACTCAATAGAAAGCCACCTTTGTGCTTATAGAACTTGAAGGCTGCAAGGACCTGTAAAGATCATCTTGGTTCTGTTTCTTGAATTCTTTATTGAATCTCTTCTGTTAGAGATCCATCTATACTCTATCGGAACACTGTCACAGGTGTATGTTCGTGATATAGTCTTTCCTATAAGTCAGCCAGGCAACTGTTTGGCTAGCTGCCTGCTGAGCAGCCTGGCATCAAGGAATAGACAAGAGTCACACACAGTAACTATGCTATTCACTCAGCTTTTATTAAATGGAAGTTCACTCAAAGTAGAACATCAACATACATTAAGACCCTACTCACACTCTAACAATCCAAGAGAAATATAACACACACACAGCAATGAACCCAAGTCCCAGAGTCTCAGTCTACAGGTCTAGGAGACAGCATGGTAGGCAAGGGCATTGTCAACATCTTGCAAAGAAGGATCTCTGGAGCCAGGTGGGTGGCTGGACAGACAAAGTCCTCAGTCCAGCAGAGCAGAGCCCCCAGCAGCTGATGCCAAGGAAGATCAGTGTGGCATGGAGCAGCGCTCTGGTGTGTGGAGCTGGGCTGTCTCAGCAGTGGTCTGGAACCTGCTTCAGTTACACCTTGAAAGTGATGTACTCCACCATTCTGGGTCTTTCTGATAAATACCTTGGCACCCCTGATGCCAACTGGGGAATTTGCCCAGGAGTTTCTGGGTGGAACATGGCTGTTCTGCTTGACACCCCTGCTGGCAAGTGTTGAATTTCCCCAGGAGCCTATCTATGGATGGTTCCACTCTGCAGACATGGCTGCTCTGACTCCATGTGCAGATATTGTAAGTTTGTCCCCTTGCCAGATGGGTCTAGCATGACTTAGGCAGTTTCCATCTTGAACCAAAGTGGCTGACTGGTAGCCACCTTGGCTGACATGAGTGACTCCATTTTGTTCTATATACTTTATGCTATCTTGACCGGACCAAAGCCATTTTACTGGTTCTGCTCTCCACATAACACCTAGGTAACTAGGCATTCACCATATCCTGAGGCACTCCATGTCTACCTTGAGCTTCTCAAATCATGGGATTTTCTTCAGTAAAGCCAAGTTGGCATACACATTGTCCCCACTTCTGTGCTGTTGTTTCTTACTTTCTCTATAGTTGCTTGAAGATAATGCAGATCTACCCTAAGCATTCTTAGGGCCTTTAATAGGTACCCAAATGCCTTGCTGCCTGTTCTCTGTACTCTCTTCATTGAATCAGAGAACCCAAAATTCTAGTAAAGAATCTAAATATTTAAACATGAATAAAAATGAATTTATATGGAACGATGTCCATGTATCTCCAACAAGTGAAAAGGATTTGAATAACTGACTTCCAAAGATTCCTTCTGCTCTCCTGGAACAGACGTAGTGAGTGCTTCCTGGACTGGATCACCATGCAAGGTGTGGTAACAGGGGTGAAGCAGGCAGAGGGAAGGGAACGGAGGGAAAAGAAAAGCTCTGCATCCCATGGATCTTGCCATTCACAGGCCTTTGTGAAGTCAGCAGTGGTCATGAGGCTACACTCTAAATCCTTCTCTAAGAGCTGAGACTCAAATTAAAGCCAAGTACAGCGGCATTGTTTCCAGAATAATTTGAATCTTCAAGCTGTGCTAAGTGCTTTTCTGCCTTTACACTTGAAAATGACTACATTTTTCAGTTTGTTTCTATTCGAAAGAAAATGGTTTAGGTGATTATAGAAGAGTAGCTTGTCGATTCTGCACGAATTCTACTCATGATTTTTATGCTAAAATTCCAAAAGTCTCTCTAATAGATCATTTATGTTCCTCTAAGATAGTTTCCCTTTAGAATAATAACAGCCCTCAAGCTTTCCAGAGGCAAAAAAAAAAAAAAAAAAAAAAAAAAAATGATACTCAATGTGAGATTGAATTGCTAAGCTCTTACCAGAGGCCTATCCATCTTACATGATCAAGAGATATTCTCTAGTAGTTCTCTGTAGGTGACCGAAAACTGCAGGAGAGTGATGAGACACAAACCCCTCTCCTGGACTTGAGTTTTACCAGTGTCAAAAGCAAAAGATAAGAATTCTTCGGTATCTCTTATTTAAAAAGAGTTCTAACTCTCCTCGATATCCACTCTTTTAAGTTTAATTTTTATTTATTCATTTGTTAAATATCGATCGAGCATCGATGATGTGACCAGCACCGTTCTGAGTGCAAGGGGTGCAATAGTGAACAAGATAGAAAATATCATTGGGGAGACAGACCATGCCATGTGTGTATATCTTGTTCTGCTACAAACGACAATAAAACAGGGTGACACCCTAGACAGTGACTGTTGGTGCTCAGGACTCAGAAGAGCCTTTTTGTTGGAGATATTAGCAGTGAAAACCAAATAACAAGAAAAATCCAGCCATGAAAAGGGGGAAAGAATATTCCAGGCAGAAGAAAAAGTAAATGCAAACGTCTAAGAGAGAACTGTTCCATAAGTATAATTACAAGAGTGTTCTCAGGAGAATTTTAACACCTAACTCAGCTGAGTGCTCAAAGATTGAGGTACATGGTCCCCCAGCTACCACACTGCTGCAGCTGACGGCTCTTAGCTGAATCCCTCTCCAGGAATTGCCCACAGCCCAAGAGTCTCTCCTCCTCTCTGAACAGTCTGCATCCAATGACTGGCCACAGCGCTATAAAGACCTAGATCCCTTGCTTCTAGAGGCATTTCCGCTCCCAAGCACCCCAACTCAACTCCCATCTCTACTCAGTCCTTCTTTCACTCCCCTATGAATACTGACGCCAAGGGCACTTCCAATGTACATCCTATATGCAGATCTCCCTTAGCTGCTCAGTGCCTGGGGCCTCCTTTTAAGCTCTAAGTTGACTGTATTAGGCATTTATATATATTAAAACATAATACCAGCACTGCCACAAACATAGGAGTCATTTGAGAAGGCCTGGGCTTTTTTAAATCTATCTGGTTGGGCTTAAAGATAACAAAAGTCCTAACTTGTCTCCATGCTTCTGATTTTGCCTCCCTAAAATCTGTCTGATGCTTCCTAACCACAAATCTGATCATGGTGACCCCTGCTAAAACCCTTCAATGGCTCTCAGTGGCCTTCAAGGCAGGTTCAAGGTTCATAAGTCTCTTCATGACCTGAAATCTACCTTTCTATTATATAGCCTTTCCACCCACCTGACCTTCTCTCATCCTGGACTACGGCATTCTAGCTCTGCTGTTTCATACCTTCAAGCATATTTTTGAACCAACAGTTTCACCTGTTTAGCAAATCATTTTTTCTTTAAAGTCACCTTCTTTAAAAACCTTCCTCAGCCTCCATACCCATAATTCCTAATACCTGCCTGTCCCTCTCTTTCATATTGTATACTTTTTTATTGTGGTATCTATCACTGGAGACTCTTACCCATTTTGTCTGCCTAACTGCACTACCATCTCCTAAAGAAATTTATCCAGAAACTATGTCTTATTTAGTGTTGACCCATCCCCCAGCACCCAGCACATTGCCAAGCACTTTGTAGACACTCATTCTGATTTTGTCTTGGAAAAAAGCTATTGTCACAGAACATGTCTGTAAAATAGATGTTGGTTAGCAACCATTTTGCAATTATAGAATCCATCTTAAATGAAAAGTTATATCACTGGTCCCTGAGAGAATTGTAGTATCTTATGTATGATGTCGTTTGTATTACAAATGTAATAACTACCACGCCCCTATCCCTGAAAGCTGCATGCATCTGAAATCTTAAGGATCCCCACAGACCACTGCATTTCCGCACTCACCCACGTCCATTAAACACTCTAACTTCACAATCCCCACTCTGTGAAGACATTATGGGGAGTGCTTGTTCATTCTCCCAGTCTTCTGAGAAAAGATACTGGGCATATTAGGGCAACACTATAAATGTGTCTTTGTTTTGGTTCGTGTTTCTTCAATTCATGGGCCGCCCAAAAAGAAGTCCATGAATTGAAGAAAATAAATAAACAAAGAAGCTAGAGTTTTCTTGGTTTGACAATTAACAAAGACCAGGCTATCCTTTCAGAAACTTTGCTGGGATAAGGGGCCTACCGCATTCAAACATTGAGCACTGATGTGTGATGATGAGCTCAACAGAAATATACTCTTCCCCTGGTGACAATTCCACAAAAGAGGCGGTGGTATAGTGCGCAAGCCAGTGTCTTCCAAGACAGAACCCTGGTGCTTCAATCCTAGCTCTGCCTCTTAGCGGCATGCGATCTTGAGCAAGAGATATTTCACTTTTCCTAGCCTGACTTTCCTGATTTGTAAGATGGCTATTATTCCTAACTCCTAATCGTGAGGGATAAATAAATAGGTCCTATGTGAGACAGTGCCTAGTCCAGGCTCTGAAATCACCCAGGCTTCAAGACCTCTTCATTCAAAGCAACAACAAATGTTTTCCCCCAAAACATTTTCTTTATGTCCTAAAACCCAAGCACTGCAGATGAGAATAAATTGACTCTGTGGATTAATATCATCACTCTACTTAAATATCATATTTAAGATATGCTGCTTTTGAAGTTCTCATTTCAATCTTATTTCTATATGATCAGAAAGTCAGTTTATTTAAGAAACTATATCAAACTGTCAACCATATATAGTAGACTTTCGTACATTTGATTTATTTTTCCTAAATAAGCTGTTTGAAGAATGATAGCTACATAGTAAAAAAGAAAATTAAACCCTCCAGAAAGTTAGTAGCTTTATTTATTTTTATATCCTAGGAACACCTAAGCAGATTAAAACCTTTCTGCATTTCTTAAAAACACATTTCGGTCTGACCACCTGCATGCTGAACTGTAATATAATGAAATTTAAAAGGATTAAGATAGTATATTTCTCCAGTCAACATACTGGAAAAACCAGTTGCCACCAAAAAATTCACATCTCCAGCACAGTATTAAAAGACAACCACTCAGATCTGATCGGTCTAAACTGCTGAGCTTATCTTTAAAAAACCATGTTACTCAGTTGTAAGGTTGACAAAAATACAATGCCTGAACTGGGAAGAAAATAATCCACCACCTTTGTATCTTTTGATATGCAAAATGGTAAGTCCTGTGAAGTGGACTAGAGGCTAGAGCAAATTTTTATTTAAAAAAAAAAAAAAAAAAAACCCTATTAATAAACCCTTGGTGTAGCCCTCTGCTTGATACAAATTATACTACTTGTCAAGACTTTTGTTTAGTCACAAATAAAAGGCTTAGTGGATGAAGGTTTGGTCTTTCACTACAGGTTTCCTGCCAAACTGTGACCTGAAATGAATGAATTGGAATTGAGTGGAGCCTCTGACCGTAATTTAATGCTGACAGTAATTAGCTAAGAAGGGGGTGTTACAAAGAAGGCCCAAGGCACAGGTGTTTATGTGATTTTACACAGCTGCAATAGATGGCACCTTCTTTTGCAGTCTTTTTCATTTACAACCTCTGAAAAAGGAGAAGGTACAAGTCATAAAAGATACTGGCTGCTTGACTCTCTGATAAATCTCTGGACAGTGAAGACCTTGGGTTTAAATTAGCTGTCAGGCTTCAGCCATCCCACTCACTGGCTCACTCTGGAGTTAGCAACAGAGTAAAGACATTGGAAATGTATTCATATGTCTTGATTAATGCCTTATTTTGTAAACAGACTTTCAGGCATGGAGTTGTCCCCTAGTAAATGCCCTGTTCCAAAGGTTAATCTTTACATCAGTGGCATATTCAAGACATCCGGCTTTTTTGCAGTTCTCTTTTCTCTTTGAATTTCAAATTCTCTTAGGATAAATGAGAACGAGGAGCCCTAATAGCAGAATCAGAATCTATTGTTAGAAACTTCCTGTGTAAATAAAGAATCATTCTACATACCTGACTGTTTCATAGAACAAAGGAAATCCTCTGTGTAAGTCCACATTAAAGCCTTTCCTTCTTGGTCCTTAAAAAAATTGCTTAAACAGAAAAGTCCACACCTCAGCGACCTCTCTGTGCCTCTAGCTTGGGGATAATTTGCTGGATGGAATGGTGCTTTTTATAAAGCAGCCTGATGTTAGGTGCAGGTGAGTATCCAACCGTATAGCCAAATACTGAAGTCCTATCCTGTTCTAACTGCTGCCAATCTTGGCGCTGCCTGAATGTCACTTTGCTCATACTAAGGGGAAAATGGGGAGAAATAGGGGTGCAAGAAGACAGGACAAAACAGTGTGCTAGCATGTTTTTTATTTTATCCAAAACATTAGTTCAGGAAGGAACTATTGATAAAAGAATTTTGTCACCTCAATTATTTACAATGAATTGGAAGGAAATCTTCATTTCAAGTGTTTATTGACATTGTCATTTACTAAGCTTTGGCAAGTGTTTTGTTGACATAAATTAGATCTTTGTTTACCCTATTCCAGAGAGGAGCGAAAATAAATCCTTTTGATAAAAATTATGTAATGATTTCACTATTCTAGAAAATCAGCAATTCTACCTAAGATTATTAGTTGGTTATCTTAGTCCACTTCTAATAGTAAAATAGTGAGAGAGCCAGAATTGTGTGCAGGGAATTGGTTATGAATTCCAGTTAGTTTTTCAGGGTCTTTTTTAGTCTATGTATGACTCCGCATAATTTAACTTGGATTTCCAGAATATCTATTCTCTCCATGCTCAAACGAAATAGACCATACACTTCCCCAAAATTGAAATATCTGGCCATTTGCCACTATTCACCCCCAAATACTGCATATTTTTACTTTATCTATACCGTCTTTCTTCTTCTGATACAAAATCCTGCTATAATAAAGAAGCTTCTAATTTAATCTAAATAAAATCAATGGTCAATTGGCAAAAAGACTCATGAAGATCCATCTATTCTCTTGTCTTTATGACTGAGGCCTAAGAAAGAAGTCCTTGTCCCCAATAAAAGAACCATAAGAACTAGAAACTGACAGAGGGAAATGAACTGGGAGTGCCACTTTGTGGGGAAAGTAAGGAACAACGGGATTAAGCAAAATCCAAGAATGTGGAGCGAAGGGAGCACATTTTCAGACGTAAGGAGGCAAAGCTCAGCCCTGGTCCGGGTCCTCTTACCAGGCTCCAACCATAGCACAGCTGTGGACTGTGCCTGAGCAAACACAGGGACAATCATGACACTGTCTAAATGGAATTCGTGAGCCAGGAGCCAACCAGAAGCAGAATAAGCAAAGGGTTTCAAAGGCAACAGATAAAACTTCTTGTGGTAGAAAATTAGAATATGACATTTTAATGAATTAAGGATTCTTTTTAATGCATCCATAGCTCCAGAGCCTGTGTCTGGAAGGCTGGAGTGTTAGCACTATCTACACAAAGGTCATCCCAGAAAGGGCAGTAGATGCCAGAGCGCCCTTTCTGTAAAATTTCAGATCCAAAGTTAGAGCAAAGGGATAAGCCTGGTGGCTTACATTCTGGGCAGGAAAGTGTTGGGGAAGAAAGATTTTCCTTCGACTCTTTTACAATAGGTTCTTTGCCTGCTGTAATAATTAAATTAACATAAAGCAGATTAACAGTGAACAAAACAAAATTAATTACACACATATAAGGTCCCATAAGAATATGAGGACCGAGGACAAGTTGGGGAATTGAAGCTTATACAGGGTAGGGGCAAAAGTAGGTTTATTGTTGTTTGTAGGGGAAATACTACTATAATTAATAAATAATAATACAAGAATAAACTGTGTTTCACATACGTACAACTATCAACCTACTGTTGGCCCACTCTGTATGCTATCCTGAGCTGAGGAATGAAATGTGTGCCTAGGGCATCAACGAGGTGCAGGATAATTCACAGGACTGTAAGGACAGATGTCTGGTAATTAGACGTTTGTCCTACCATACAGGTAGGTCATTCAAATAAAAGTCATTTCTGTCCTGACTGGTATGGCTCAGTGGGTTGGTGTCATCCTGTGAACCAAAAGGTCACTGGTTGGATTCCCAGTCAGGGCACGCACTGGGTTGCAAGCCAGGTCCCCAGTTGGGGATGTGCAGGATGTGATAGGTCAATGTCTCTTACGTCGATGTTTCTTTCCCTCTCTTTCTCCCTTACTTCACTGTTGGTTATACAGTTGGATACTCACCTGCATGTAACATCAGGCTGCTTTATAAAAAGCACCATTCCATCAAGCAAATTATCCCCAAGCTAGAGGCACAGAGAGGTCGCTGAGGTGTGGACCTCTCTCTAAAAATAAATAAATAAAATCTTTTCTAAAAAGTTAAGAAATAAAAGTCATTTCTGACAACAGCTCTCTTCTGGGCCAGGTTCCCCCTACCCCATTTAAAGTCTTTTAAATAGTTAAGGGGGGAGTAGATGTTTTCTTGAATCTGCTGGGTTTTGATTTTCTTCAGTTCAAAATGATCCACATGCCAAAGTGGCACATTTGGGGGTCAGGTATTCTGGTCCCCTCAAAAACACTGGCACAAAACAAGAATAGGGGTAAGCATATTTGAAAAGAAAAGCACACTTTTTTTAAAATATTGTGATAGGCTGAATAATGACCCCCAAGAGCTCCAGGTCCTAATCCTTGGAGCCTGTGAATGTTCCCTTGTACAGCAGAAGGAACTTAACATAACTGTGACTAAGTTAAGACTCTAGGGATAGAGTATCTCATCTTTCCAGGTGGGCACTAAATGTAATCACAAGTGACCTTATAGGAGGAAGGTAGAGAGAGGTTTGATGACAGAAGAGGAGATGTCACAACGGTAATGAGATTGCAGTGATTTGAGGGGGGGGTCAAGTCAAGAAATGCTGGCATGGCCTCCAGAAGCTTGAAAACACAGGAAAACACATCCATCCTGATAGCATTCCAAAGAAACCAGCCCCTAAAACGTTTGACTTTTGCTTAATTTCAGATTTTTGGTCATCAGAATGGTAAGAGAATAACTTCCCTTATTTTAAGTTACTAAGTTTGTGGCAATGTGTTACTGCAGAAATGAGACACTAAAACAAGTATGTTCTGAGCTTAAGTTAATATTAGGCAGCCAGAGACATAAAAAATGTAAAATAAAAATAGGCTGAAGCATAATAGTAAATTTTCTAGTATTTTAAAGAACAAAGCTACACATCTAATCCTAAAGCATTATTCACCCAAAGCTAAATTTGCCAGAAATATATGGCTGGAGTTAAGAGAAGAGCACAGCATTCCTAGTGTTATTTTACATGGTTAAAAATCATAAAGTTCATTTTGATCAGTGCTTTGATTTCTGAAAGGATTTTATACTAGCTATGACTCAGTAATACTGCAATACTCCCATATGCTCCTTGCACTGCAGGGGCTACAAGCTTGGGGACTACATTTCCCAGAAATCACTTGGTTCCAGCTGAGGATTCCAGTTGAGAGTTCATTAGAGAGAAACAGATGCATGAGACTTGAAAGGTAGGAAGGGCCAGAATCTACTCTTCCTCACACTGCACTTCAGGCTTCTGCAGCAATGACAGCCGCCACAGCCTCCTTGGGCTTTATGGTCCACTGCCAGGCTTTAGTTGGAATGTGGGCTGCAGCTTCCTACAATGTCCTGATTTCTGGGAAGACCCCCGCCTCTGCTTTCTCTTCTTCTGGACTTTTCCGTAAGCACCTAATTCCCTGGAAAACAAAATCTCTCCTTGAAAACTCTAGAAATATCTAGGATAGTGTTTATGTTCCTTATTGAACTCTGATCAATATGAGAAGTTGGAAAAGGAAATTGTCCTATTTTTAAAAATTTTTGTTTCTCAATTAAAATAATTATAAAATGTATTGATGTATTTAAACTTCTGAAATATTTGCAAATGATCATAATTTAGAATTGAAAAAAGAGACGTTTTCTTTCATGAGTCTTGAGATTATGTGTGTAAAAATAGTAAAGAATAATACGGAGAGAATACAGGTGGGGGGTGAAGATTCACTTTATATATATTGTATTACACTAGGCCCATTTGCACAAGTCTGTGCTCCTTGGTAGAAGGAGGGAAAGGCTGAGCCCTGGCAGCAGGTGAGAAAACAAAGAGACGCTGGAGGGACGGCTCCCTTTCTCTCTGTAGCATTCTTCGATCACCTTTAAATACGTGGGGGTTTGGTTCATTTGTGTCTAAGGTGTCTAATACTATAAGATCTGTCATCCATAGACCTCCGTAGCCCTATACCCGTCAGTATAACATTTAGATCATGTTATATATTTTTAATAACAGCTTATTGAGACATAATTCACATAATATAAAATTCATCCTGTTAAAGTCTGTAATTCAGAAGTTGGTAACATATTCACAGAGTTGTGCCACCGTCACCATTATCTAATTTCAGAGCATTTCCACCACTCTAAAAATAAACTGTGTACCCATCACTAGCCCCTTCCCATCCCATCCCACCCCACCTTATCCCCAGCCCCTGGCAACCACTATCTACTTTCAATCTTAGTGGAATCGCCTATGCTAGACATTTCATAGAAGTGTAATCATACACTGTGTACCCTTTTGTGATTGGCTTCTTTCACTTAGCATGTATTCAAGGTTCATCTAGGATGTAGCATACACGTATCAATGCTTCATTCTTTGTTATTGCCAAATGATATTCCATTGTATGAATATACAACATTTTACTTATCCATCAGCTTATGGATATTTGAGTCATTTCCACTTTTCAGCTATTATGCATAATATTGCCATGAACATTAATGTACAGGATTTTGCATACAAGCTTAGTGTACAAGGCTTATATTTTCAATTCTCTAAGGTATATACCTAAGAGTAAATTGCCAGATGATATGTTAACTCTGAATTTAGCATTTTGAGGAACTGCTAAAGTGTTTTCCAAACTAGCTGCACCATTTCACAATAACATCAGCAATGGATGGGAGTTACAATTTCTCCACATCTTAGCAAACACTTATTATTATTCCTTATTACTAATGTACACATCCTCGTGGGTGAAAAGTTGTATCTCTCTGTGGTTTTGATTTGCATTTCAATAATGACTAATGATATTGAGCATCTTTCTTATGTTCTTATTGGACATTTGTACATATCTTTAATGAAATATCTATTAAAATCCTTTGCTCATTTTCATTGGGGTTACTTGCATTTTATTTTCAGTTGTAGGAAATAATTTTATATTCTGGATACTAGTCCCTACATCAGATATATGACTTGCAAATTTTTTTTTACCATTCTGTGGGTTATTATTTCAATTTCCAGATAGTGCCCTTTGAAGGATAAAAGTATTTCATGTTGATGAAGCTCAATTTGTCTATTTTTTCTTTTGTCACTTGTGATTTTGGCGTCATGTAAGAAACCATTACTTAATGCAGCGACACAAAGATTTACTCATATATTTTTTTAAAGAATTTAATAGTTTTAGCTCTTAAATTCAGGCTAAACCTTGATCCATTTGGAGTTAAATATTGCATATGGTATGGTATGCTATAGGAGTCCAACTTCATTCTTTTGCATATGGACATTTAATTGTCCCAGTACCATTTGTGGAAAGCTATTTCTTCTCCTACTTAGTTATATTGGTGCTCTAATCAAAATTGAATTGACCATAAAAGAGTGTATTTCTGGATTCTCACATGTATTGCACTGACCTACATATCCCTCCTTATGCCGGTGTCATACAGTCTTTATTACTGCAGCTTTGTAGTAAGTCTGAAATCAAGAAGTATGAATCGTCCATCTTAGTTCTTTTTCAAAGCTGTTTTGGTTAAAATGATCCCTAACATTTCCATATAAATTTTAAGATCATCTTGTCAGTTTCTGAAAAAAATATGCCAATCAGTATTTTGTTAGGGAGTGTACTGAATCTACAGGTCAGTTCAAAAAGTGTTGCCATCTTAACAATAGTAAGTCTTCTAATCTATGAATATGAGATGTCTTTCTAGTATTGAGGTCTTTTTTAAAGTTCTTTCAACAATCTTTTTATAGTGTCCAGTGTACACATGTTGGGTTTCTTTGTTAAATTTGTTCCTAAGTACTTAATTTTTTTTATGCTATTGTAAATGGAGTTTTTTCTTAATTTCATTTTGGTAGTATTCATTGCTAATATATAGAAATACAAGTCATATTTGTACATTGATTTGGTATCTTGCAACCTTGCTCAATTTATTTATTAGCTCTAAAAGTTTTTTAGTAGACTCTAGAATTTTCCATATACAAACCATGTAACCTGAAGATAGAGAGAGTTTTATTTCTTCTTTCCCAATCTGGTTGTCCTTTGTTTAATTTTTTGCCTGTTTACCCTGACAAGAACCTCCAGCCAATGCTGCAGTGGCAAGGGCAGACAATTTTTTCTTGTTTATGATCCTAAGGAGAAAGAACCCATCATTTTGTCATTGAGAATGATGCTCTCTGTGGGTTTTCCATAGATACCCTTCATGAGGTTGAGGAAATACCCCTTTAATCCTCCTTTTCTGAGTGTTTTTATCATTAAAGAGTACTGGACATTGTCAAATTATTTTTCTCTATCTTTTGAGATGACTCTGTGGTCTCTGTCTTTTATTCTATTAATGAAATGTAATTCATTCACTTCAGATGTTAAATCAGCCTTGGAGTCTTGGATAAACCCTGTTGATCATGGTGTATATCTGTTTTTGTTTTTGTTCTTTTATTTTGCTAGGTTCATTTTGCTAGACTTTTGTTGAGGATTCTTCTATCTGTACTCATATGAGATAATAGTCTTCAGTTTGTTTTGTCTTTGTACAGTTTTGACATCAGGGTAATATCAGCCTCATAGAATGAGTTGGAAGTATACAGTTTTCTATGGATGTTATAAAATATCACCACAATATGCATATCTTAAAACGTCAAAAATTTATTCTCTTATACTTTCAGAGGCCAAAAGTGCAAAATCAGTTTTCCTGGGATGAAACTAAGGTGGTGGCAGGACAATACTCACTCTGGAGACTAGAGAATCCATCCTGCCTTTTCCAGCATCTAGAAGCTACCAACAGTATTTGACTCATGGTTGTATCATTCTAATCTCTGCCTCCATGGTCACACTGCCTTCTCCTCTTCTGTGTGTTTAAAATCTCCTTCTATGTCTCTTTCATGAACATACCTGTGATTGCATCTAGGAAAGCCCAGATCATTCAGAATAATCTCTCCCTTGGTGTCAAAATTCTTAATCAAATCTGTAAAGACTTTTCCTTTTCCAGTGATTATTTTGATGACATCCCATTTGTTTATTCTTCCCTTTATGTCCCTTGCTCTAGGGGACTTATCAGTTAAAATATTGCTGCATGAGATATCTGAGTTTCCTGCCTATGTTCTCCTCTAGGACTTTTATGGTGTTACAACTTATATTTAAGTCTTTTATCCATCTTGAGTTTATTTTTGTGTATGGTGCAAGTTGGTAGTCGAATTTCAATTTTTTGCATGTAGCTGTCCAGCTCTCCCAACACCGTTTGTTGAAGAGGCTGTTTAATCTTTTTTATACCTCTTCCCCCTTTGTTGAATATTAATTGACCCTAGAGACAAGGGTTTATTTCTGGCCTCTCTATTCTGTTCCACTGACCTATGTGCCTGTTCTTGTGCCAGTACCAGACTGTTTTGATTATTGTGGCATTGTAATATAGTTTGATGTCAGGTATTGCAATCCTTCCTACTTTGTTCTTTCTTGAAATTGCTACAGCTATTCAGGGTCATATATGGTTCCATATAAATTTTTGAAATGTTTGTTCTGTATCTGTGAAATACGTCATTGGTATTTTAATAGGGATTGTATTACCTAAGTGCCCATCAGTAAATGAGTGGATCAAAAAAGTATGGTACATTAACACAATGGAATACTATGCAGCAGAAAGAAAGAGAGAGAGAGAAAGAAAGAAAGAAAGAAAGAAAGAAAGAAAGAAAGAAAGAAAGAAAGAAAGAAAGAAAGAAAGAAAGAAAGAAAGAGAGAGAGAAAGAAAGAAAGAGAGAGAAAGAAAGGGATACTACACTTCAGACAGCATGGATGGAACTGGAGAACATTATGCTAAGTGAAATAAGCCAGGGGGTAAAAGACAAATAGCATATGATCTCACCTATAAGTGGAATCAAATCAACAAAACAAAAAAGCAAGGAAAATATAACCAGCAACATGGTAAAAAAAGAAAAAAGAAACTGACAGTAACAGGAGGGAAGGAGGGAGGCGGGTAGCAGGGAAAAGAAGGGGAAGGGTCAAATCAAGGAACACGTATAAAGGACCCATGGACAAAGCCAAAGTGGAGGAGGATTGAGGGTGGGAGGTGGGGGTGGGTGGGGCAGGGGAAAGTCATGGCAGGAAAATGGAGACAAATGTATTTGAAAAATTTTTTTTAAATTTTTTTGAAAGGTAATTACCTACAGATTCCAGGGATTAGAATATGAATATTGGCCAGGGGAGGGGGTCTTTTTCAGCCTGCCACTAAAAGTGTTCCCTGCATTTTGAAACAATTTGTGAAGGAATGGTATTTATTCTTTTTTAAACATTTGGTAGAGCTCACCAGTGATGCCACCTGACCCTAAACTTTTATTTGTGGAAAATCAAAGTTAAATATCTACTTTCTTTAGTTGTTATAGGTCTATTTAAATGTTCTGTTGTTTCTTGAGTCAGTTTAGTAATTTGTGTCTTTTTATGAATCAGACCATTTTATCTAAGTTAACTAATTTGTTAAGATATAGTCATTTACATATTCCCTTATAATCCTTCTCATTTCCTTAAAGTCAGTAGTGACTTTTTTTCATTTCTTTTTTTCTTGTTTTTTTCTTTCCTTTTCTTTAAAGGTTTGTCCATTTTCTCAATATTTTCAAAAAATGTTTGATTCATTTCTCTATTGTTTTTCTATTTTACACCTATTTATTTATATTCTAATCTTTATTTCCTTTACCAGTGCTCCTTGTTTCTTCATGTCAATTTGAGTCACTTTCCAGGGTCCTTTCATTTCAGCTGAAGGAATGCCCTTTAGTATTTTTTATGGGTCAGGTCTGCCAGCAACAAAAACTGTCAGCCCTCAGTTTTGTTTATTCTGGCAATGTCTTAATTTCATCTGCATTTTTGGAATAGTCTTGCCAATTATAGTATTTTGGTTGCAATCTTCTTTCACCACTTGGAATATGTAATACTACTATCACTTGGCCTCCATGGTTTCTTCTAAGAAATCAGCTTTTATTCATATTGAACATCTCTTGATGTGATGAGTTGTTTCACTGATTTCAATAGTCTGTCTTCTGCTTTCAACAGTTTAAGATGTGTCTAGATGTGGATTTCTGAGCTGACTCTACTTGGATCTTGTTGAGCTTCTTGAATATGTAGATTAATAATTTTCATTCAATTTGGGAACTTTTTGAGAATGATTTCCTCAAATATTCTTCCAGACCTTTTTTCTCTTTCCTCGCCTTCTGTTACTCCCAGTAGATCTGAGGCTCTGTCCATTCTTTTTTTTCTTTCTGTTTGTCAGGCTTGAAAATGTTTATTGTCCGATCTTCAAATTCTCTGATTCTTTCTTCTTCCAGTTCAAATCTGCTGCTATTGAGCTCCTCAAATGAATATTTTCATTTTCAGTTTTATTTTTCAACTCCAGTTAGTGTATTTGATTCTTATAATTTTTTCTCTTTATTTATACTCTCTATTTGATGTGACATTGCTCCCATACCTTCCTTTAACTCTGTAACCATGTTTCTCTTTAGTGGTTTGAACACACTTATAACAGCTGATTTAAAATCTGCCTAGTAATTTGCAACATTCTAGTAATATCTGGGCTTCTCCAGGGTCAGTTTTTATTGAGTTATTTTTTTCTTTCCTCCTGTGCATGGGCTATACTTTTCTTTTCTTTACATGTCTTGAACTTTGAACTATTAGTCGAAAACTAAATATTTTAAATAATACGGCACCTAAGTTTTGTTGGTGGTGCCATTTGTTTAATGGCTTTTCTGAACTAATTATATAAAATCTGTATTATTTGTTACATGTGGCCACCGATGTCTCTGAATCAGCTAATAATTGGATAGTGATTTTCTTTAAATATCTAGAACCAAGAAATCATCTCACATTTGCTAAAAGGCTTTGTGTGCGTTATTCTTTCATTGCCTGACAGGTAACTTACTACCTTACCTTAGTCTTCACTTTCTTCCTGAACAGAACTGTGTCTCAGACAAAAATGAGAGATAAGAGCCATCTCAGGTTGTTCCTAGACATGGACACAGCTTTGCACATGTGCATGGCCTTCTGGACCCCCAGGAATATATCAGAGCTTTTCAAAGCCTCCATGAACATCTCATTATCCAACTTTTCCTTTTATGTTTTTGGCCAGCTTCTTGTGTGGCCCAAATATTATTATCAACTCAGGCAGCTGCAGTGCTAAATAATTGCCACTGATTATTTTTAACAAATGCCTCAGGGGAAAATGCTGTTAGCAATGAGCCAGTCAAGTGAGATAAAGACAAGTCCTGACAATGGGGTTACCCGGGAACTGACAGACAAGCCAAATAATCATAACTGTCCAAGAAATGGGGCTTTTTAAGGATCTTCACAGCCATTCTGCTCCTTCCTGGTTACAAGGCTATTGATTTTCTTGAGTACCATTATTTCAAGGCTAGAGAGAAGGGGGTTAGAATAAGGCAAATTAAAACACCACAAAGCTCACTGTTCTTACCAAGGTTTAGATATTTTTCTTGAAGAAATAGTCCTTTAATTAAGTTTAATTAAATAGGCTTGTAATTAAATTTCCAGAGTTCCAGAAATGTTGATTTTGACCATTTTTGTCAATGTTCTCACTGCTTTATAGAGGAGTGGATTTTCAAGGGTTCTTACTCCATCCATTATTCTAGAAGTACTCTCCTATATCATATTATATTTAAAAAGCATCTGTCTCTTTCATGACCTTAAGTTACGTTACCAGGCCATCTCCTGTTCTCTTTGGCTTAGGATGTACTAAGCCCTGTCATTACCTTATGATCCCTGATACTTTGGAATTTTTTTATTTTACTAGAGTAGACATAGGAAAAGCAGTTTAAACACACTTATTTTTTATCTTTCTTATTTCTCAGCACTGAAAAGGTAGTTATAGAGAAGGGAAAAGCTAAATTCAAACCTTTCCTCTGCTATCGCTTTAAGACTTGCTTTTTATGAAAAATCTGCTCAAAAGACAGTTTTATTTACATCACTGGTTTTCTCTCATCAGTCCAAAAGTGTAATTGGATCAAACTTTGTATCTATAATTATGCATAATATACATAGCATAAATAGTAAGTACATGCAGGGCTCGATTGGAACACACCTAAGGACCTGAGTGGGGAAATCAGAGTAGGAGAGGATCCAATGACATGAAACTTGGATGCTTTACATTTTGCATCAGTTAAAAAATAAACTATAGCAGTAAGCCTAACAGTTTGGTGTTGCCTGTCTATATCTTATCAATCAATGTCAACATTGTTTAATTTATTGCATATTTGTATTACCTTATTTTTGTGAAGCAGTGTTACACATAGTGTTCTCTTAAATTTGTAAAGTGCAAAACACTGTGTTCCCAAGTGTGTCAGCACCACCAAGAGCCAGGAAGGAGAGCCTGTCCTGACTTCATATTGTTCTCTAAGACTAATACAGCATGGGATACAAACAAAGGCAGGCGGAATTTGTTCATTCCATATCACCTTTCAAGACAGAACAAAGAATCTGGTTTTTGTTATTCAGCTGAGGAAAGATGGTATTGATCATCACTAGGGAATATGAATGAAGCGAAATAATGCTATCCTGGCATTATGAATTTTTATTTAGATGAATACATGAATACTGCTTCTAAGAGTAAACAGATCCTGGTCCTATATAAACCTAACTACATATTAATAGTACAAATAAAAATATATTAGCTAAACAATGTAAAATATTTCCAATGATTGTTTATTCATGCAGCTTTAAAAAGTCCACACGAAACACCATAAATGTTCTGTTTACTAAATGTATAGCTTATTTGTCTTATTAGGTCTTTGGCTTACTCGTAATTCTTTCCATTTGCAACTGATTATTTCTTTTTTCAAATTTCACATCATAAATATACATTGAATATTATGAAATGTTCACTATTGGCTAGATGTTCCATGGAGCAAAATATAAGATAGGGCTTCTCTCATCACAGAAACTAAAATGAAGTGAAGAAGGTGGTAGTGGAAGAAGGAGAGTATTATTCTGTTTACTAACTCTTAATACCCCCAAACCTTAGTATGTTGAACCAGGACATTTGTGGTCAAAAAAAAAAAAAAAAAGTTGACATTTTTCTCTTCCCACTCTATTATAGTGACTTTCTGTCTGATTCTCAATTATATTCATTAGCAGATACCCATTCCTGAGGCTATGTTTCAGGTCATGTTTCTGCAAATACACAGCATCTCATTTTTTAGCAGAACTCTCACTGAAATACTCTCAGTAAATACCTGAAAAACCACTACAGAACTAGAGACCCAGGCCCAAGGAGGGCTTTGCTGTAATTAGTGGTCCAAAGACAAGGAAAGGTCCTTTGTAAAAAGTTAGTTAGAAGACTGAAATCTCATTTATATATGGCCTTTTTGTCCTGACATCTAAGAAAATGAGGAAGAAATTATTTATACGTAGAGAGGTAAAATCTTTAAGACAAACTCATTAAAATTCATTCACATGTGAAATACAAAACTTTCTATTTGTTTGTTGACATAATTGGTGAAAACTATTAACAATACAGTAAAGCCAGAAAAAAGTTAAGATGGGAAAGAAATGAAAGGTGCCATCCAGAAATATTTGCAGCTGAGAGGAGTTTAGGTAAAGGAATTTAGGTGGACAGACAGGCAGAAAGAGTAAATGGCACTCCAAAGCACCCCATTTTATCCCATTTGCTGTCTCCTTTCATTCTTTTGCTCTGCTCAAAGGAGGAAATGTAAGCAAGATTGTTTAATCGAATCACATGCCTGGCTAAAAGTTCCAATCATTTGGAGTTACCCATCCAAATTTTAATATACATTCAAATTACCAAGGCATCTTGTGAAAATGCAAATTCTGATTCAACAGCTCTGGGTTGGGGCCCCAAGGTGATGTCCATGCTGCCGTCTGCAGACCCACACTTCTAACAGGTGCAGGAGATCCCTTCAATAAGGGAAACCTTAATTATCAGCCTAGGGACTGTTGAGAATTCTCCTATTTTCTAGTATCAAGGTAGGGATAAACATTATACTACATCATGTTTGATCTCAAATACCAAAAAAAATATATATATATATATGACACAATAAATGATGTGACAGGACATGGTCATTGATTTATTCATTTCACAAATAATTATTAAGTACTGCCCTGGCTGGGTGACTTAGCTGGTTGGAGTGTCATCCTATACATCAAAAGTTTTCAGGCTTGATTCCCAGTCAGGGCACATACCTAGGTTGCAGGTTTAATTCCCAGTCGGGGCATGTACCGGAGGCAGCCGATCGATGTCTCTCTCTCTTTCCCCCCACCCCTCCCTTCTCTAAAATCAATAAACATATCCTTGGGTGAGGATTGAAAATAAATAAATAAGTACTAAGCACCTACTTATTCTGTGTCATGCACAGTTCTACACAACGAGGACAAACTTGAAAACAGAACAAAGTCCCTGCCCCCTGGATGATGATTACGTTTTAGTGTGTGTGTCAGGGGGGCGGGGAGCGGGGGACAGATTAAAAGCACATAAATGCGCACCACAAGGCAAGATGGGAAAACGTAAAAGCAAAGCAAAGCAGGATAGGAAGGTGAGTGATGCTATTTCACCAGAAAAGGACCCCTGGTTTTTTAACCCTATGTGTCTAATCCAACCTCTCTTTGAAAAGCACCAACATCGATCAATACAACTCCTTCCCAATTCATTTTTACTAACTTTACAAGGGGAAAAAAAAAATCCCAAACTCTCCAGCAGTGTAGAACCAACCAAGTCTTGAACGTTTAGCCACACCAGGAACAGCTTGTCAATTTTAACAAAATAGGTAGCCCTTATCCCAAAGCCAGGCTGGAAACCAAGCAGAAAGATCAAAGGAATGATTACACCCTTCAAGTTCCGCCTGCCATGCTCCCGACATACTCCTGACTCAATATGACACTCACTCTTAATTTCTCCAGCTGCTCAAGAAACTAAGTTGTTTTACACAGATAAAAAAAATGGAGGCAATAAAACAATTCAATACATCTTATTAATCTTCACTTCTGTTGCTTTGTTTACAATATGCTGTTTATTTATCGATGTATTTATATTTGTACAAGACAGTCTACAGTACACTTTAATTCAGGCTTTCCTGATATGAGAACTTAATATATGGAAACACAACACAATAGCTCTTTTTTTCCCTCAAAATTATGTCCTGGGAAAATACTAGATTCTGAGAACTGCGCTGTTTGTATCTCTCTTTGTCAGAGCTATTTGTAAACTGCAAAAATGTCCTCACTCTTTCCTTGCTATCTCTTAACATGGATGAAAACCCACCATATGAGAGGCATACATCTTCAACCGAGGAACAAAGAATCCCAGAGGGCAGGAAGCTTTTGGGTTTATTTGCATCTGTCTAATTTGACTTACGGGGACTCATGCCCCTCCCACCACAACATTTTAATGTGTTTACATGTTACAACTCCCTAAAGACTCAACTGATAAAATTCAGCCTTGAAACTAATTATTCTTGGAGACAATCCTACTCTCCATGGATACACCCTTGAGATAGAAACTTCAAATCCTGATGTTTGAGTTCAGAGCTCCTCCCTGCGGATTTCATCTGTGAATGCTGCTCCTTCCTTGAGCGATTTACTAGAGGAAAAATGATATAAGTGGCACCTCTGTAAAGAGATCCTCAGATCTGAGAATGTGTGTGTGTGTGTACAATTGAAATGTCTGTTTAAAGTATAAACTATGCAGCCAAGTAAATACTCATTGACGTAGTGCTTCATTTTGGATTAAATCCTGTTGTTGGATTTAATGTATAAATGTTCAGTGAAATCACCTTTTCACGTATGCTACTATTGTGCATACTGTGCAGTTCTGAGATAAGGTGTATGTGACATCGCCATTCATGGGGAGTGACACAGCGTTAGCCATCACTCCTGTTCTTGGAGGATTCACTAGCTTGTTCTGAAATGCTATCCTGCATAACAGCCAAGTCTCGGGTAGGGCAGGCAAGGCTAGCACTAGGGGCGTCTGACCAGTACAGCTGCACAGGGGTGCTTGGAGTTTAATGCACTTCCGTCTTTGTCTTACAATTTTTTATAATTTTATCTTTGAATTTGTCCAATAAGATGAAACATGTGCCAAGGGCTGGAGCCTTGGCTGGGGCGCAGTCCTGCCGGCCGCTGCCCGCCCCACCCCCCGCGCGGGTTCTCAGCTGCCCAGTCCTGCAGGCCGCCGGGACCTCCCATCCGCGCCCATCCCCTTTCTGAGCTGGTAGCACCAGAGCACGCTTATTTGGCAGAGGACTTAGCCAGCGCAAGCTTTTTGCCTGCCCCCGACCCAGGCACCGAGCGCATCCTAGTGTGGCAGCTGCAGTCACGTGGGCATCACCCGCCCGCTGTTGGTTCAGACAGCAAATCTCTGGGAAATGGGGAGTGATTTCCCACGGAGCACTAGTGCTGACAGGAGCGGGGCCTGGGAGCCAGGGCAGCCGTGTCCCAGTCCCAAGCACCTGTGAGGGTCTGTGCTCATCCGACACGTATCCCAGGGCCCAAGGGACTGCAGCATTAGGTAGCAAGAAAGAGGCACTAGGACAGATCAAGAGAGATGGCAGGAGAACGAGGGAAGTTTTATAAAGGGGTTGGCAAAAAGAGGCTTACAGTTGTGAGTACACGAAACACAGAATTAATTCTTGTATTATTACTTATTAATTATTGTACTATTTTCCAGGCAAACAACTGTAAACCTCCTTTGCCCACCTCGTAATTCAGTACCCTCGATGGCACTTTGTTCTCGTTTTTAAACAAGGGCCCCACATTTTCATCTTGCACTGGGTCCTTCAGGTTGTGTAACCATAACAAATGCTCACGTCCTCCTAAAATTTCTATGTTGAAGCCCTAACCTCCACTGTGATGGAGAGGGGCCTTTGGGAGGTGATTTGATTTAAATTAGGTCCCGCCCTCACGATGGGACTAGTGTCCTCACAAGAAGGTGGAGATAAAGGCCAGGTGAGCACACAGTGGGAAGACAATTGTCTGTAAGGCAGGAAGCAGGCTCTTACCGGGAACCAAATCTGCTAGCACCTTGATCTTGGATTTTCCAGCCTCTGGAACTGTGAGGAATAAATGCCTCTTTTTTTAAGCCACCTGGGCGATGACCCTTTGTTCTAGCAGTCTGAGCTCAGCCACCTGCCTTGCGTGTATGTTTTAACCAAAGTGTTTTCAGAAAATTCCCAAAACTCCGTATCTTTTTCTTGTTGAATGACTCATCTCACTGGATGTAGAGAAGCTGCTAAAGATTAAGAGTATATGAAAAGAATAATTCATCACTGACCAACCCCGGGGACGTGGTCTGTAACCCAGCTCGGCAATATGTAACTCCAGCTTCAGAAACCACCTTTGTAGTTTTCGATAAAATATTTCATGGGGTAGGACCAGTTGTACATAAAGAAGCCACCACTCAAACACAAATGGGTGGCTTAATTTTTTTCTTGAAATGTTTGCAATTATCAATTTCCATTTGTTGTAACGGAAGTGTTAGCATTGAAGGGAGCTACACTAGCTGGTTGAGGCTAATGAGCTTGCATTTTCTTTTAAATAATTGAGAAAGTTTTTATAAAAGGTATGGGTTGAAGTCTGGAGTATGAGGCCATGTTTCTAGAACATTACGGAAGGGAGATGTTAGAGAAAGTTTGAACAATGGCTTATAGATGACAGATTGCCAGGGAACGCAGAAAGAACATGAAAGTCCATCTTAGGATATGAGGAAAATAATACCGACAAAACACTGACTACATACATGTAAAGTATTGATGATGTAGAGGGAAATAGAGAGCCACTGAAGGATTTAAGAGATTAAAATGACAAACTCAGTAACAATCAAGATGACTAGCGTTGCATTTAGTACCGAGTGAAAGAGAAAAGCAATTAATGAAGGGAAAATGACGCAGGGTGCGACTCCAAGTGAATGCGGTAAGACCGAATTCCAGAAGCCACCCAGGACAGTCCGTTTCATTGGTCTGTAGCCACATTTTGTATGTCCTGCGAGGTCAGAAATCGCCTGGGACTGGAGAACTCACCAGGCAACATAGGCTAAATGGAGGAGAAAAATAAAAAAAAAAAACCCACCTAGCCGATCAAGAGCGAAGGACTGAGTACACAAAGTGGTGCAAATATTACATTGACACTAACTCAGAGGTGTACTACTAGAGCAATGGCGGTTCCTTGAGACACTGAGGAGACAAGCTTCTCAGAGAAGTGAGGGAAAAGTTGGAGGGAGCAGAAACAGATCTGCTCACAGCCAGTGAACAGGAGAAGTCCAGGGCCCTAGCAGCAGATCCGGGGAGCCCTACACCTGCAGATGAGCCTATATTAAAACAACAGGCGCGAGCTCTCAGTGATGCATCCATGCCTGATCCCTCCAGGGACAAGCCCTCCGGGGGAAGGGTGCTGACCCACCAACGAACTCTCCCACTGATGAACTGCACAGAATGAGGAGCATTAAGTACCATCAGCCTCACTTTAAACACAGAAACAATCACTCACACCCAATGAATAAATGAGATGTAAAAGCCTTTACAAGATCAAGAAAAAAGTACTGTAGTGTTTTCTACCGAGTAGACAAATCGTTAATCTACATTCTTTCCTCTCTCAATTGCCCCAAGGTCTTAAAGTTCACTTTAAATACATCGTTTAATCTAAACTGGCATTTTTAGCAAGAAATGGGCAGAACCAGAAGGACACACTGGACTTATTAGTGACATAAACCTTTGCCAATACTCATAGTTAAATAGATACGAGATGTGGGCAATGCGTGCTAAAAACACATTTAAGGTATTAGTCATAGTTAATAGTTACTATGTATCGTAACTTTGTGCAGTATATATAAAGAAGTGTGTCTACAGATACAGTACTTCCCAGTGAGTCTACCAAACTCAAGCAGTTCAATCACACTTTGGTTTTATTCTCTTTCTTTTTATATTTTTAGGCTATTTTATTATATTTTACCTTTTGATTCTACCCCAGGTAGAAATTTACTCAATGTTTCTTAATTTCTTGAAGTTCCCTGGACCTGTGCCTCCATCAAGAAATGAACATCAAACTAGTTCCCCATCCTCTGAATTGTTTTGGGGGAGGTGAATACTAAAAAACAAGTTCATCCTGTCAGTTTAGTTCAAGTCTCCATCCATTTGCTACAGAAAGAAGAGTCTACTGCTCTACCTTTTACAAGCTTTATTTTCTGATAAATTTGGAAATCCTGAATATTCTTTTACTTGGAAAAAAAGTCATCTGCTAAGCTCCTGTAGCTAAATGAAGGGTAATCATGGATTTTATTTGAAGTCACCTACCCTCTAGATCATTCAGTGCCCTTAAGCAGTACAGTTCAAGAGATCTTACAATGTTTTCTGTTTTTCTTTTTTCTGGAAGAGAAGCAACGTGCAGCTTTGCCAGAAAGTTCTGTCTCAAAACACAACTTAGAGCAGAGTTTCTGAACATTACTGTATTGTGGACCCCTTTGGTGGTCTGGTATAAAACTTAGGAGCCCCTTGTCAGAATAATATTCTTAAATGCATAAAGTAAAATATACTGGATTATAAAGGAAATAAACTATACTGAAATCTGATAATCAAAACACTTCTAAACTATTATAGAGTAACACATTTATTTCTTTATTGACAACTTAATAAGAACCAGAAGAGTCTAATAACCACCATAACTTTAAAGTAGTAATAAACAAGAAAGATATTTCAAGAGGCTGAAACAACTGTAATGTGATATTAAAATATCTGTGATTTCTGTTAATATCTAAAGCACCGGTACTGAAAATAAATTTGGAAATCCTGGATATTCTTTTACTTGAAAGAGTCATCTTCTAAGCTCCTATAGCTAAACGGAAGAGTAATCATCAATTTTATTTAAGGCCATCCACTCTCTAGATCCTTCATGGTTTGTTGTCTGCATTTGTAATTAAAACACTGAATTTTACATAGGTGCAATTTTTCCACTCAAAGTTCCTGGGCCCTATTTTCTATCCTTGAACATTCAAGGAGCCCATGGACCAGGGTGAAGATCTCCTGAATTAAATGGATTTAATTCCTTAAAGAAAAAAAAATGCAATATTAGCTTCTTCTCTTTGTTATATGTCACTTAGAGAACATTTCCCAGTGTTAAATGATTGTAGTAACTTAGTGCTGACGTATATAATTGCTGCTTTTAATATAAATACAGAAATATCCTTTAATTCAAGCTTTTGAATTCTCCATATGTAATCCATTACTTTGGTGACTTGGAGACTCCATTATAATGATACTATGAAGAGAATTCTGTATGGAGTAGGTTCATCTTGGATTACTTCCAAGGATACTTAGGTATCAAAATGGCTTGCTTTCAAATGGCCTCAACTCCAAGGTAAATCCAGAGTATGAACTCCATGGAAAATATTAAAAGAGAGCTTCCATGAAGCTGCTACACTGAATCAAATCTGCTTCTAATCGAATAGTGTACAATGTTTAGACTTTCCCAGATTAGTGGTTGATTTCCTGGCAAAACTTTGTAAACACCAAATAGTCAATAAATTACCATCTACAAAGCTGGAGATTTTAAATGCATACCAAATGTAATTCCCTTCCCATAAGCACCAAAATGTTTTTCTGAAAGAAGCTCAGTTTTCAAATACAGCATGTTGTGGTTCACAATTTTCTGTGCATTACAAACAGCTAGAAGACTGCTAATTGATTGCCTTACTCATTTATTTTGCAAGGAACTTACCATAAATCTTAATAATGACAATTTACTTCCTCACTGTAGACCAAGTTACATAATTAATCAAGCTGGTTTAGTTTGGGTTGAAAAACAAAATATTTCAGTAAGCAATTGTTTAATGGAGAAGAAAATTTCAGTTTGCTATTCCAAGTATGATCACTTATGTAATATTGCCATCTAGTGGATTCTCATTTATAATACAGGAAACTAGTAAATTCCATGTCCTGATTCAAGTATGTTTTTTTTTTAAAAAAGGTTTTGTTGTATGTATACTTAGAAGACGTTGTACATCTACAACAAATGCATCTGAGCAGATATTCCCCAGAAAAATACTTTAAAGAACTAAAGAGCGCATTGCTCACCACAGTGAAATTTTATAAGACCTGGGACAGCTAGTCTGAGAGATATAAAACAAGAATGTCATTTACTAACTCTTATTAAGTTTCTTTTGTCCAAACTACAGCATAGAGTATTGCAAAAGACCAATATCCTAACTGGGTAATTTCAGGACACTAGAAGGATGGTCAAATAAGACTACAAATACATTCACAGAATGATCGGTTACTGAGCAATCAGTGTGATATCCATGTGTCCTAGGGAGACAAATATGAATTAAATTCCCTGACCTTAAGGAACTGAAAATATCATCAAAAAGCCAAATAAACAAAAATTATAAACAAGTGCAACCAAAGAAGTTTATAAAAATTATAGCGATAGCAGAGGATGACAGCAAGGGTTATCTTTCCAGTAGAGGATCAAAGAAGGCCTCATAGAAGGGTAGGTTACAGAGCACTTGGCTCAAAATCAACACTAATACTTCACAAAACAAAAAGTCCCAAGGCACAGTGGCTCCAGGATAAAGTAATTCAGTAATTCAGTGATAGCCTCAAAAGTAAAGTATGAAGGAGAATGCCAGGGAAGCTGTCCACCCCAGGGGAGAGGGCTCTGCTTACCACTGATGTTGTTCAGGATGCCTGGCACATGGTGCTAATGACAAGAAGGGGGACTTTGGGATTCGTGGTCAGTATTATTGTCTTTAAATTCTCTACAGACAATGCAGTCTCCTACTGCCTTTACTGCCCAGTATCCAGTAATGAAGAAGAAAATGCAAAAATGTAATTTTTCTGTTAATTCAAGGTGGGGGAAGAATGGAAAGAGAAGACCATCGTCACTAATTGGTAGTGCCTATTTTACGTGTCTTGATGGACAGAAGTGCAAGGAATCTTTTCCATAACGACAGAGAGAGGCCTTCGGGGGATCTGCTCCCTGGGGGGCTCTCTCCCATCCTTTGACTGCCAGGGCCTCCGGCCTTACCCCCGAGATTACATTCCTGGTCCACTATTTTCATGACTACATCTGAGATGGACTGAGGAAGGAAGTCTTCTCGGGTAGTGCGCATATTTGGCAGCCTAATGCTCCACATGTCCATTCCTAATCCAATCATTGGTCAGGACAGATGATCTATAATGATCGGCTTAATGTATGCTTTCTCCCAAAGGATATTGTTAAGGAGAGAAAACAAGGGTTAAAATAGCATCACTGTGCGCTTACAAAATTACAGAGTACCTATAAAGCATCCTTTCAGTTCTAAAAAAATTGTTTTAGATTTATTTACTTATTTTTAGGGGGGGTAAGAGTGGGAGAGAAACATCAGTGCGTGGTTGCCGCTCTTGCACCCCCCGTCTGGGACCTCATCCACCACCCAGGCATGTGCCCTGACTGGGAATCGAACCAGCGAACCTTTGGTTCACAGGCTTGTGCTCAATTCACTGAGCCACACTAGCCAGGGCAATGAAGCATCCTTTTAAAAGATATCAGAGAAAGCATTTAGGAGAGAACTGGGTATCTAGGAAACAAAATGAGATATGACTATGGATAATGAGAGTAGGCAAAGGATAAGTATTTGTAGATGAATCAGGTCCTTAACTGTTTCAAGCAACACATTTTTGCTTTTCTTTATTAATACAGGTCTGTACAGAAAAAGTCCAGCCATTATTAATATAATGACAAGTTTGTGTGACATAGATGTGACCTTGTAGCCAAGGGGAGTGGACTGAATGCAAATGCATGAACAATGACAACTTCACTGTACTAGTCAGTGGGGGCAGTAGACACCACTGAGTGAGCACATGTACTGTGTGGCCATCACATTCAAAGTGACTGAATGAGTAGAGCAAAGAATCTGCATCAAATTTTTCATTAAACTTGAACATTCCTCTGCGGGAACCATTTGCATGATTCAGAAAACCACAGCTATGAGCAACTGGTGATTGACAGCTTCATCATGACAACACACTCACTCATGCATTGCGTCCTTTGCAGAGTTTTTTGGCAAAACATCGAATCACCCAGGTGACTCCGCCCCCCAAACCCAGATTTGGCCCCCTGTGACTTCTGGCTTTTCCTGAAACTAAAATCACCTTCGAAAGGGAAGAGATTTCAGACTGTCATTGAGATTCAGGAAAATACTAAGGGGCAACTGATGGCGATTGGGAGAACTGTGTGAGGTCCCATGATGCCTATGAAGGGGACTGAGGCGTCATCGTCCTATGTACAATGTTTCTTGTATCTTGTATCTTCTTCAATAAATGTCTCTATTTTTCATATTACATAGCTAGATACCTTCTGGACAGACCTTATATATTATCCTACTTTTCATGGGACTATTTTTCCCTAGCTCTGTGAATATTTAACTCATTCATTTTGATTTTTCCAAGTATTTCATATTATACCTTTTCTTCTACATGCAACTTTTGACATACTCCCTAACTTTTGGTGTTAGTTCACTAAGTTTTTTCTAAGTAAACTATAATAGCAATTTGAATTTTGACCCAAGTTTGGAGGTTTACTATATGACACAAAATTGATATAATTTAACCTTCTCTTCAAATTAAGGATGAAGAGCTATATTTGTACCTGTAGATGCAGGTCTGAGGAAAATAGTAGTGTAGAAGTTCTAACTGATGGATCTCACTTTATTGAAAAAAGTTTCTAATTGCCACTGATTTTTCATCATCTGCATCTGTCTTATAAAGTCAGCTTTGATATATAGAGATAAGGAGCAGAATCTCTAGGGTAGTATAACATGGCTGATTTTCTAGAAAATGAATTATTAAGTCAAAGAACAATATGAGCATATCCTGAGTGATGACCATGTCCCCCGGCGATCTTCTTCACTGTTGCGGTTACAAGCGCCTTTGACTTGACAGCGGTATTATAAACATCATCTATTATTTATAAGCCATTCACACAATGAACCATAGACAGTTCTTTGTCAAAGGCCCTCACTTTTTTTTTTTTTTAAATATCCGCAACATTTAACTTATTGATGGGGTGCAAAGAAGTATTCTTACCCGTTCCAGGAATGCACATGGGGATGTTTTAGGTAAACACTTGCTCCTAAACTTTTTTATTATTTTATCCCCACAGGATGATTGTTCACAGAGATGACACTTGAACAAAATACCCTCCAAATTCCCCTTAATGAATGAGGTTTAACATGATCCCATAGGCAAGAAGAGTTACATTTTATTTCTAATATCACATTGATAAGATACGCTGAGATTCTGAATAAATCTCTTTTCAAACAACACTTTAGAGTCCAAATAATAACCTGACGTAGAGGTTCAATTAATGAGTTAACACTGACAGGCAAGGAGGTGACAGGAATATAGATAAATAATGATAGAGAGGAGATAGATAGATAGACAGATGATAGATGATAGACATACAGACAAAGAGACAGACAAATACAGTTACCAGACACCAGCAGGGCTTCCTCTGAGTAGGCTCTGAAATTGTTCAGCGATAGAATTGCTTTGCAATCTTCAGATCAGCCCGTGGCTTGCAAATAATTCTTGTTGGAGTTCTGAAAATACTTTTTCCTCTATTAATATATTAATTTATTCTCTGTAACTTCCAGCTAAACATATGGTTATAATTTACAACTCTTGTAATTTTTAATTTGTAAGAGGGCAGTCCAGCCTCACCCTCATCCTGGCCCTGTTGCTGGGGTAGAAGGGCTGCTTTCAGAACCCTGGTTAAAGGGACATTAACACATGTCCCACCCTGTAATCACAGTCTAGAGGCCCACTTATGCCAGAGTTACGCTTTATGGAAATGCATAAAATTAGCACACAGAAAAAACAGTCACATCTTTTTAATGCCCTTTAATTATTTGCAAGTCTCACCAAAAAGGCCCTGTATAATCAGCCACTGCTTAGCATACAGCCAAAAATGAAAAATGATATATAAGAAAAAATGAAAGAATGTTTTCTGCAGTCCTATGTTTTGCTGATAATTTCTTGATGGTTAAAGCTGATATTCAAATGTAGGTTTTGTTTTGAAATAGTAAAACCTCACAAGAAAACAAATGGTCAAACGAAATAAAAACTTATGTAGTTCAGAAAACAGCATTTCTTCATGAACTAGTTCAAAAAATAGCCATCTTCTATGCAATTATTATTATTATTATTATTATTTTGCAGGACTATGAGTACACTATGAGTATGTTCTGATCTTACTGGAGGAAATCTGATAGGATGTTATCCCAAGCTCTATTCTAATGCTATTCATAATAGTAATAGCTATCATTCACTCAACGTGCACAATTTTTCTTTTAACAAGTATACTTAAAAATGAAGCTTTGCCATCTCTCACCCTCCAGGTAACTATGAGGAAGTTAATCTCCCCTTTTCAAGCATGAGGAAGCTGATTCTCAAAGAGTTAAATGACTGGTCCAAGGTGGCAGAGTTACAAAGTGGCAGTGCTGTCTTCTGGTGGGAATGCAGATTGGTGCAGCCAGTGTAGACACAGTATGGAGATATGTCAGAAAATTAAAAATGGGCCTGGGCCAGGTGGCTCTGTTGGTGAGAATGTTGTCCTGTAGATTGAAAGGTCACAGTTTCGATTTCCAGTCAGGGCACATACTGAGGTTATAAATTCAATCTCCAGTCTGGGCACATTAGAGAAGGCAATCAATTGATGTTTCTCTCTCATGTCAAAGTTCTCTTTCTATCCAACTCCCCCAGCCCCCAACCCCTTCCTCTGTCTCTCTTCCTCTTTTTCTAAAAGCAGTGTCCTTGGGTGAGGATAAAAAAATTAAAAATGGAACTGCCTTATAACCCAGCAATTCCACTTCTGGATATATATGCAAAGAACCCTGAAACACTAATTCAAAAGAATATATGCACCCTTATGTTCATTGCAGCATTACTTACTATAGCCAAGTTATGGAAGCAGCCCAAGTGCCAATCAGTACAAGAGTGGATAAAAAAGCTGTGATACATATATGAAATGGAATATTACTCAGCCATAAACAAGAATGAAATCTTACCATTTGCAACAGCATGAATGGACCTAAGTGAAATAAGTCAGTCAATGAAAGACAAACACCCTATGATTTAACATGCATGTGGAACCTAAAGAACAATATAAACAAACAATGGAACAGAAACAGGCTCAGAGATACAGAGAACAAATTGATGGGTGTCAGGGCGGGGGAGGTTCGGGCACTGCGTGATAAAGGTGAAGAGATTGTGGACAAAAAAGGCCATGTACCAAACCCGACAAGCTCAGAGAAGGCCTGTGTGGCAGACCTACACACTCAGAGACTGAAAGTACTATATTTTGCTGTGTATAAAGTGCACCCTTTTTTTGTGTGTGCATTATACATGGGATTCTAATGCCCATTATTATACCTATGGTATGTAATCATTATACCCCTGTATAATGCACATCCTTATTTTTTCCTCAAAAATTTTGGCAAAAAAAACTGTACATTATACATGGCAAAATATGGTAACCACATAAGATGGTCTAAAATTAAAGCTTTCTAACTAAAAGCAGTTCAGGACTGTAGTCATGTCCTAGGGCTGTATTTTTCCTAATGAAGGTCAATCTTCACCTTGACTGAGCCTGTTTTCTTTTGGCATCAAGGATAACATACCTGATAACAGGCCTTGGCAATAACAAAGTAATTTCCTACCCACTCCCCAACCCCTCAAAACACAAGCACCTCACCAGAGAGAGTCCACAAATAACATTATTATTGTTATCATCTTAATCATTGACTGTTAACTATCTTGTACCCACCTATGTAAAAGAAGTATGTGTCTATCATTTTACTTTTCATCCAATTCCAGGGGTTTCCCTGCTTTGCTTTCTCCTGCCTCCTTAATCCATCACCAAAGGATTTCATGTAACCCTCATATATCTTCCTCTTTGATTTTGATGTATGAAATAAGTTGTAAAACGCCATTTTCAGGGGCATTATCTCAATCCATTGAGATTTTGCTTCCCAGCAATTGTCGTCATTTTGGCTCAAATATAAACTCATAAAAATTCTCTTTAGATTTGAACATTCTTATATCAACAATGTAACTTATGAGAGGCCACAATTTTTCATGGTAGATCAGTATCAGGCACTAACTCTAGGTTAATTTAAATTTGATATGACATACGTTATAATTAATTTTAGACATCTTGGCTAATAACACACATCTCTTTCTCCCAATCAAATATGGATCACAGAATACAGAATGAAAGTGACTACAGTACAGATTCAACTCTAAATCCATTCAGCCACTAACTCTAAGTTAATTTAAATTCGATATGGCATATGTTATGATTAATTTTAGACATTTTAGCTAATAATCCACATCTCTTTCTCCCACTTAAATATGGATCACAGAATACAGAAGAATGAAAGTGACTACAGTATAGGTACAACACTGAATCCATTCTAATTTGGCATTAATTTTAAAAGCAAATCATTTGCAAACTTTAATAGTTAATAGAAATCAATTTCTTGTGACATCACAGCTAATTGTGATACATCTCTGTATCAACACTGTAGTTAAGAACTACTCATGTGGCATTTAGTAGGTACTCAAATTTTAATTTCATTTGATGAGAGTTATACATTTACTTAAATTAAAGTGAATCTTCCAATTGAATGGGCGTGGGAAAAAGGAACAACGGAGGAAATAAATAAGTCACTGTCATCTAAGCAATGACTCGACATCTCCAGGGACTGGAAACTTGCTAACTCCTGAGGCGGCCCGTTATAATGTTACAAAAGCTTTTTCCTTGGACCTTCCTACCATTCAGTGGTACACGTTCTACTTTCTGCAGCCCCACAGAAATAATTCGTCCTGCTTATATGTGAGAGCCCTAAAAATATTTTAAAACATCACACTTTTTTTTTCTCCAGGTTAATCATTGCCAGTTCTTTCAACTATTTCTCCCACAATGTAATTTTCCAATCTTCTCACTATCCTGGTTATTCTCCTTGACTTTTCTTGTACTTGTCTCCTTTCTTTAATGTTCCTCCTACATTTAGCATTCTCATTGAATGTGTTGCCTACTGTAGCCTTGATTATGCCAGCTAAACAAAGAGATAGCCTGAGGCAAGCTTAAACTACCAAAATTGAGTTCATTCAGGAATAGCAGAGGAGTTGCAATTCTGGAAACACACGCTGTAGTAAGTTACAGCAAAGTCTATTCAGGATTTGGCGTAGCCTGCATTTATGGGGGAAGCCCAGAGTCTACCCAGTAAGTACACTGGCTTGACAATAAGAAGAGATTCTTGGCAAATGTTCATGGGTCAGAATGTAAATCTCGGTCTTCTGTAAACAGTCATTTATGGGAAATCAGTCTCTCATTTTTTCAGTTCCATTCTCCTGAAGGGGCATATGTGAGATTCCCCATTTCAAAGTTTCTGGTTCTATTTTAGATTGAAATCTTTTTGCAACTATCCAGACAAAGGGGCCTTGTCATGCTTTTGGGCCAAACAACTCCTGACACTGCCTAATGTTATCTTTAGCTCTTTGGTCCTTGATATTACTGCTATCATCCTAAAGTGGTGATTTTTAATCTGTGTTCCTGGAAACACTAGAATTTACAAAAGTGCTTCAGGGCAGTTCAGGAAGAGCCAAGAGTTCAGGAGTGAAAATCTCCCATATCCCTGCCTAAACTAGAGCAACTTCATTTTTATCCAACTCTGCATTGAAAAGAGGGCTCTGGGGAAAAAATGATTTTAAATTTTGAATAGCATTGACCTAGAACAGAGGTAGAATAGCAAAAGGATGTCCAGAAGACAGCAGCAATTCAGGGCTCCAAATATCGACTATGGTAAGAATAGCTTGTCCCAGTGAGGCAGGAGATAATCAGGAAGGAGGAAACTCCAGATGTGCCCCAGGACTAAGATAAAGAACATCTATAAAGGGTGGAGACCCTGTTCTAAGACTGGTAGTTCCTGCTTTCTGGAAAAGCACTGAATCCTAGTGAATGAGGAGTGCACCCGCCAGAAGATGCTATGTGACCCCTGCTTCATTATAATATCATTATAATAAATTAGCATTGTGGGACCCCCCCTTCCCAGTGGCCAATCAAGGAAATCATGGGAGACCACATGCACAGTAACTTTAAAGTAATATAACTACTTGTACATGTGCAATAAAAGCCCTCCAAAACTAGCCAGGAGACTCCTGCCCTCTAAGAATAAAAGCTCTCTAGCCCCTGAGGTCAGGCTGCTAGGTTCTGCTCAGCTCTGCTCTGCGCTGCTCTGCTCGGAGTTGGCCTGCTCCCATGTTCTATGTGGCTTAATAAATCTGCTTTCTCTCGCTTTCTGCTATAAACTATGTGTTCGGTTCAATTTTTTGTCCATGATCCCCAAGAACCTGGTTACCTGTGCCCACCTGTGACACCGGGAGCTCAGTTTCTTCCAAGCAATGTATCAACTTGAGATGAATGTAACAATTGCATTCAGAGGATGTCTCCATTGTTCTCTTTTCTCCAGTTTTATTGAGATATAATTGACATACAACAGTGTGTAAGCCTAAGGTGTGCAAGTTTGGTCCAGAAGGTATCCAGCCATGTAATATGAAAAATAGAGACATATTTTGAAGAAGATACCAGATACGGGAAACGTTGTAGAAGAAGGAGGGTATAAGGGAACTCAATGATATTGGAAAAAAATATAATAAAGATTAAATGTAAAAAAAGAAACATTTTACATAGGACAATGAAGCGTCAGTCCCCTGCAAAGTAGGCACCTTGGGACCCCACACAGTTCTTCCAATTGCCATCAGCTGCCCCATTGTATTTTACGACATCTCAACAATGCTCTGAAATCTCTTCCATTTCAAAAGTGATTTAATTTTGGGAAAATCCAGAAGTCACAGGGCATCAAATCTGGGCTGTAGGGGGGCTGAGTTACCTGGGTAATTTGATATTTTATCAAAAAACTCCGCATAAGACCTGATGCCTGAGTGGGTGTGTTGTCATGATGAAGCTGCCGATCACCAGTGGCCCATAGCTGCAGCCCTCTGCAACATCCAAATAGTTTTCCTTGCTCTACTCACTCAGTCCTTTTGATTGCAATGATCACACAGTACACACACCCACTCAACAGAGTCTACTGCCCCCACTGGCTAGTCCAATGAAGTCGTCATTATTCACACATCCACATTCCAGTCCACTCTCCTTGGCTGCCAGGTTACATCAATGTCATGCAAACCATTTCCATTATATTAACAACAGCTGGACTTTTCCTTAGTCATGTAGCATAATTATTTGACTTTCGTATATCATGAAATGATTACAACGACATCCATCATTTCATTTAGATACAAAAAAAAGAGAAAAAAATTTTTTTTCCTTATGGTAAGAACTCTTAGGATCTACTCTTTAACAACTTTCACATATACCGTACAGCAAGATTAATCGTGGTTATCATGTTATACATTACATCCCTAACTTCTATTCCTAATGACACAGGCAATCTCATCCTCCCCAAAAGGTTGGTTCTTGCCTGACACAACTGGGTGTAGCCAGTGCAACCTTGCAAAAACTCCTTTTCTTTAACCTGCCCCTCTCTTTTCTGTCCATCCATTCCCTTCCTTAATTATTAAGCCCTGAGGATATGAGATTCTCATCAGCATCAAACAAAGCCTCAGGTCTGTGGACCACAGAAAGACTTTCCATCAAGCTAAAAATAACATCTTGACTTCAGCTGTGTTTAAGCCCCCCTCTGCCAATGAAAGCATAATGACCCTATAGACCACACATTCACAAGACCAGACAGAGAAATGCCCTGGCTGACATCGGGGCCAGGCGCAATGATCAATGACTCCCTACCCTGGCCCCAGCTAATCAACAGAGCTCATGACCCCCACTCCTTTAGCCACTGTGATTAATGATTTTTCTCCTATATAACTCATCCTCTGGAAGACATCTGGTAACCAGGTATTTGAGAACTAGATTACCTATGACTCCAGGTTTGGCACCATTTCCTCAACTAATAAAACCTTTTTTGGCAGCAAACTCTTGTTTGTGTTTGATTGGACTTTAATAAGCACAGGCAATTGGATCCCTTTTAAACCAATAACACCAGCTCAATCTGCTTGGCTGGTATCGGGGGCACAGAAGGGGCAATTCCATGGTATATGAGAAGAGTACTTCCTCAAATTCAGAATATGATACTATATTTCTATTCCTGAAGGTCAAAATGAAGGTCAACAACCAGTTTTACCTGGTCAAGGGATAGTTATAGACATAACTAGGATGTCCACACAAATGTTTAGGAAACTAGTTCTTAATCTTAACTATACCTTAGAATTACTGAGGGACATTTAAATAATACCAGTACCCAGGCACTATGCTGGGAGATTCTGATTTAATCAGTCTTAGATATAGCCTGGGTATCAGTATTTTTTAAATCTCTCCCGGTGACTTTAACATATAATCAGAGTTGAAAGTCTCTCAATTAAGACCAACTGAGCACAATTTAAAGAGGAAACTATTTGTTCAAGCGTGGAGAATCACTGGAACTAATGGTTGAAGTAACTGCACACTTAACGGGGCTGCAGAGAGATTATTCTCTGGTGAGGGTCAGGCAAAGGGGGAAATATCAGGAAGTAAGCATTCCACTGAGGGTCTCTCAGGCTTCAGAAAGATCCATTGGCATATTTGGGAGGTAAATCCACGATACTTTCAATGCATACCATGGAGATATTTCTAAACTTATGGATAAAAGCAACAGGCTGGCCACAACCAGAAAAGCTGCTAGCCAGTTGTGTCAGTTAAGTGTTGTAGAACCAAGCAAGGGTTTGAGTCAAAGAAACAAGAAGAGAGGGAGCAGAACAGGCTTCAAAGTACTCTCTTGCTTGTACCTTCAATTCCCTAACCTTGGCTTTTCTTTCTTTTAAGTCCTTATTTACTAGGTCAGATATACTGAGTTTGGGGAACTCATTTTTCACGTGAAAATAAAGGAAAGCCATATTTAAAATGGAGTACAGAGGCCAAAAGTGGAAGCCTCACACACAACCATGGAAAGTCACTTGGACCCCAGGAGGAATTGTCAGTTACCACCTCAAGAGGGAGAGACACACCTGTAAGTTGATACTGCTTTTTCTCTGCAGAAGGAAGATGTCCTTCCTTGCCCAGCAACTCAGCAAATGAGAAACCATCACCACCCTGAGCTTTTAGACTTTGGTTCAAAACAAGTATTCCCACCTTCCTTCTTTTTCTCAGTAAATTTCCTCCCCTTTGTTGGTTGGACTTGCCTATAGCTTTTGCTACAGTCTGCTTGTCCCAAAATTCAGCTCTCTGCTATTCCTGAATAAACCCATTTTACTAGTATAATAGCTGGCTGTTTTATTTTTTAAGATAACAGCTTGGAGCTTACATTCTGCTGATGAGCTTATGGTCTAGCTTTTCTTTCCTTCTCCTTTCCAGTTTTTAAAGTAGCAGATTACATTCCATCTGTCGGCTTCCTCGCCTCTAATTCACTCCTCAGCCTATAGCAACTTTCTATCCCCTCCACTGCACCCTAACTCGAAAAGACAGAAAATCACCCCCTGGTCACCAAACCCATTCACACAATACTCGATAAAGGTCCAAATGGCCATAATACTTGCTTTGGAATTAGAGAATACTGTCCACTTTCTTTCCCTCTAGGAATTCTCACCTCCCAGAGTTCCTGAAATATTTTACTCTGTTCAGTGCTTTTCAGTCCCTAATACTTGGTCCTCTTTCTGTGTCCACACTCCAGCATTTCACCCCCTTCTGTCTTCTGCCTATAAGACTCCTCTACCACAAATGCACTTCCTCCTTTCATCATATTTATTCTTTTGTACGTTACCACCGTGGATGAAAAAGAGGTCACATACTAAACCTGACAAGCTCAGGGGAGGCCAGCAGGGTGATCTTATGAATTTAGAGACTGTAAATAACCACATAGGATGGTCTGAAATTAAAACTTCTTAACTAAAAGTGAGTCATGGAGGGTAGTCATGTCTTAGGCCACTATCTCCCTTGACAAAGACATTTTTACCTTAACTGAGCCTGTCTGTTGTCTTTTTGCATCTAAGATAACATACCTTTGTAATGTCACATACCTTTGTAATGTCGAGTACCCTCCTTCTCCGGGCTCCTCAGGGCACAATCTTCCACCAGAACGCAAGACCAAGGATCTTCTCATTGTTATCTTGTTTCCCCCGCATACCATCTCTGCATACCCAACATGCTGTAGTGTTATCTATCTCGTTCCCACCAAAGTAAAAGAAGTATCTGTCCCTTCATTTTACTCTTTATCCAATCCCAGAGATTTCCCTCCTTCACTTCCTCCTGCCTCCCACAGCTATCGCCAATGAATTTCATGCAATCCTCCTTATGCCTCCTCTTTTGATGGTAATGTATAACAAAAGGTGCAAAACTGCCATTCTCTGGAGCATTTTCTCAATTTGCTGAGATTTTGCTTCCCAGTAATTGTTTGGTTCAAATAATTTGAACCAGTTCAGTTCAAATAAACTCATAAAAATTCATACAGGTTTGAATGTTTCTTAGTTTGACACCGCTATTATTGTTACTGACTTCAAAATCAATATCAGTCACTCAAGCATCTCCAAAGCCCAAATCTATTTATTAACTTGTCCACTAAATATCTACCTAGATGTCCCACAGGCATAGGTAGCTCAATATCTCCAAACATCATTTCTTCTACCTACCTAAACTGCTCTTCTCCCACATTCATGTTTTGTTGAAATAATACCAGTTATTCAGTTACTTAAGATGTAAAGTGAGAGGAGTCCTTCGCAGCTGTTACCCCTTCCCCACCAACCCTGCATCAGCCGGTGAAATAGTGGAGGAAAAACTCTCCATTTAATCCTTCAATAGCATTTATTCTTTTGAGGAATATGGGCAGAATGCCATTTCATATACTTTGGTTATCATTCTGAAACCAAACTTTGGTTAGCTGAAATGGTATTTCAGAATCTTAGTTCTAACAGCTGTTGATGAAACATACCTTATATAACTATGGAATTGAATATATAAATCAAATAAAAATACATATGTTTTACAAGTTTTATATGTTTTAACTGAGAGAAAGGATTACAGGCCAGTCAGATGCTTTTCTTAAGACAGGATTTTATTCTCTCCCATTTCCCCTGAGTCTGATTTAAATATCAACATCCTTTATAATCAGTAGTACTGGCAGAAAACAAGTAACGAAGAAGAGGAGATATATATTACGTATTTATTTATTAAAATATACTAAGAACACAGGCTACACATAGACTGATCTCTATATATAGAGGAGTATGGGCCATCAGCTGAATGAAATTAGAACACTATTATGAACTCTCCTTCTACCTCTTTTAGACCATGATGGGAAATCCATCCATAACTCAAAGCAAAACTTTATAAATCCCTTTTCATTTCTCCTTCCTCCTAATTCTGTCCTTTCTCCCCCCAAACTTTCTCTCCCCCCAACTAGCTAGGCATGCCCCATGTTCATTCTACTCCCAGCTAGTTCTTAGCCTCTCTACCTCTTTCCTCTTTTCCTCTAACGTTTCTGGTTTTATCTTTCTCTACCAGTTTTCCCAAATGGAGGTACCAGTAATTCTAGAAGCTTAGAATCAGGCTGACAAAGACAGAACCTCCCTTACAGTCTAAAGGGATGGGGGATTCTGTGTAAGCAAAGACAAAGTTAACTTTTTCTAGTGAAAGTAAGAGAAGACTAAGAACACACATTCTCTATTAATAAATCTTGCTCCCACCACATTCATTTATAGTACGTAACTGAGTTATAACATCCATACCATCTGCCCAATGGCTTCTAAGTCTGGAAGGAGGGAAAAAGCACTCAGGTTCAGAGTTTTATGTCTTCTCCATGAAGGTAAACTGCCTCAATCATATCTCTTCCACAACATGTGTGAGCCATGGATACTCTGAGGAAGTCTGTCCAACGTTTCCACAACAACCAAAACAGAGGGCAAGCACCAGAATGGCAGTAGGAGGAGCTTGACAGCCCTACTTCTGGCCAAACAAACATTTAACTAGTGAAGATGATTAAAAATACAACCATTTAAAGTCTCTTGAAGTTGCTCCAAGGGCATATAACAAATGAAGAAACATGTATTTTTAAAAATCTACTAAATCTTGGCAAAACCAGTGAGAGTCTTTGGCATTAGGGCCATGACCCTCCTTCCACCCCCAGCTCGGTGTGAGGGAAGTTACACTCTGGGTGGGTGTAGCCAAGAACATAGAGCCCCCTGTCCTCCAGTTCCTAGTCAGAGGCTGTGGTATCTCTGCGGGGGCGGGGACCTAGAATCAGAGGACTGATTCCAGGTGAGTGCAGCTGACAGTGGGCGGGCTCCCTCCCTTCACCCAGCCCCCCCCCACCCCGCCCCGAGTCACACGGTGAAGGCTCTACCCAGAGCACAGTAGGCTGAGAATACGGGGGCCCTGCTATACCTCATCCACTCACGGGGTTGCAGTTCTGTGTCAGAAGTGAACCAAGAAGGCCATGCTACCATGCTCCTGCCCCTCCCAGCACACTGCTCATAAAGCTGGGTTCACACCACGAGAAGGAGGCAACGCTCTTCCTTCCAGCTGTGGAGCAGTGACTCAGATTTTGCCCAGCTGTAGAGAGACCAGAGAGATTAGAAGCCAAATGTCAGTGTCTATTAAAGCTTTCCTTAATTTCCCTAGGAAAGAATCCTTCCATGGCCTGTCTGAGGTATATCCACCCGGTTCCAGTATCCTGAGGTCACAGGGGTAACAGGGAGACAATTGAAAATACTGGCTTCGCGCAGTCTCCACATGCTGCCTCATAGAATGTCTCCAGAGCCTAAACTATTTTCTCTGCGTGTAGGGGGTATTGGGGGGAAACTTAGCAGTTTACTCTGTATATGTATTTCCACCAATGCCGCCTCTTCAGCTTTTTCTCACACCCCTACCTTTATAGTGCCTGGTCTCTCTCAGTTCTGAGGCGTCAACCTTGTAACTGAGAGAATTCCCCTTTTTCTTGACCTTTCTCAGGGTGCTTACTTAGGCTGTCAGTTATGCCCATTTATTCGCTTTCCTGGTCTTTTGTACCCTTTTCTGGCAGATGTAATAGTTTGGTCACCCAAAGGCCATTCACATGTTGCTACTTGCCTGTGTCCTCTGCTAAGGAGGCTGGAATGCGTGTGTCTCATAACCCTGAGGGCCCCAGGTATCTCCTTCAAGATAAAAGCAAATGATGAAACTGGGCTGCAGAAGAGCTTTCTCAAGAAACAGACTTAGTCCTCACGCCAGCCTCCTCCTTTCTCCCTGGAGCTACAGGGCTCGTCGACTATGAGGACACAGGATGGCCTGCTGGTGTATAATAGGATTTTAGAAATCATGGTGAAAACAAAGGAATTGTGATTACTTGGAAGCCACTGAAGTCACTAAACCTCCCAGAAATAGACAAGTCATGGGACAACTACAGAGCCCTCGTTCCTGGAAATATCCAGGTTTCCTGAGGCAGCTGGGTAAAACACGCAACAACTGGCTGGGGGAATTTTACTGCACTGCCCCTTGCCTCCCTGTTCCCAGCCTCCTCTCTCCCCGCCTCAATTTTAGTGGAAAGCTTCTGTTTAAAAAAAAAGAAGTATATATATACATGCACAAGCTCCCAGGTTATCCTTTCTTTTTCTCTTCTTTTTAAAGGATTTTCCTTTAGAAGCAGGGTAGGTATAGCACTGTGACCCCCAGACACTGGATCCCAGGGGGCAGTCCTTATTTGTCCCCCAACTTCTGCTTCCAAATCAGGACTCACTGTTTCAGAAATAGATCAACCCACCTGTCACACCAACACATCAAGGAGAACTGGACATTTATTAATGATTTCTTGAGGAAAGCTGGAAACTGCGTTTACATTAAACACCTGTGGTTTCAGCCCTGGCTGGTTAGGTTCAGGGGATTGAGTGCTGGCCTGCAAACGGAGGGGTCACCGGTTCGGTTCCCTGTCAGGGCACATGCCTGGATTGTGGGCCGGGTCCCAGGTTGGGGGCACATGAGAAGCAACCACACATTGATGTTTCTCTCTCTCTCTCTCTCTTTCTCCCTGCCTTTCCCTCTCTCTAAAAATAAAATAAATAAAATCTTTAAAAATAAACACCTGTGGTTTAAAAAGAAAAAAAAAATTTCATTAAAATAAAATCACCTTTAAAGATCTCTCATTTAACCCGTGGGTCACCATCCACAACTCTTTCCCTTCCCCCGCCCCTCCCCACCCCAGGTGCTTGCTCCAGCCTCCTGCCACCCGACCTTCCTCTCCTATGCAGAGTCATTTATCTCCTGTCTGCTTCTCACCTTCACACGTATCAGCTAACCTCTTAAAACAAAGGTCCATTTTAGGACACATCCTTCTGAGAAAGCAGTTTCTGAGAAGGCTGTAAATAAGAATATTTTCCTGCCATGGCATAGCTGTAAATTTTGTCCCTGCTGCTCATGAGTGAATTTATTTCACTCATCCCCCCTCTGTGTATGGCTACATTCCTCTGTCTCTCGTGCTTCCTCAACTCCTCCGTCCTTGTTTTCTTCCCCACAGTTCCTGCTTCTTTCTCTTTTCTTATTTCTATCTCCTTCACACTTTCTTAACGTGCTGCTCCCCTTCTCCTCGCAGTGGAAGGCGGGCGAGGGCGGGATGGAGAACAGCCTGGGAAGAGGGGGTGACGGCGAAGGGAAAGGCGGCGCTGCGGCCGGGCCCGCTGGGTGCTGGGTGCGGCGATGTCTTGGGCCAGCTCCCAAGAGGCGGCAGAGTCTGAGACTGGGTATTGGGTGTAATTTGTTGAAGGACTGCCCTCAGAAAAAGCATGCAGGAAGGAGTGAAGCAGGGAAGTAAAGCGAAAGAGCAAACAAGGATGTGGCCTTGGGCAAAGACTGACTTGGGCCTGATTCACAGGAGAGAGCTCTGGAGCAGAATTGGCACCCAGGAATGATGGTCTGCTTTGAGGCCAGGAGCCAGCCTTTTGCATAACACGTCAGTCAGTCAGTCGGTGGCTGGCTGCTGCTCAAGTGGGGGAATGCAGGGCTAAGTCACAGGGCTAAGTCGCAGGGCTAAGTCCCAGGGCAATACTCTGCCAGGGCCGTGCTCTGGAGAAAGGATGCGACAGTGAGCCCTAAGCATTCAACCCTCATGGGGCAGGGGGCATAGTCAAGGGTATCCGGGTAGGGCTGCGCACGTCTACTACAGGGACCGACATCTATGAAGGAAGAGTTGCCTCTCTTTCCGTGATTATGTAAAGTAGGTCAGACCAGCAATTGCTGAAAAGCAAGGTACCCCAGTTTGGACAGGGGACCCAGATCCGGTGAGAGCCAGCACCCTTCCCCCTCAGAAGGGAAGGAGTTGCAAAAGTGCTGGTTAGCACTCGGGGCAGCAGATTAAAATAGCAACCAGACAGCCCTTGCCTTCCCAGCAGGGAAGGGTTGCAGAGGGAGGCTGCTGCCCAAAGCAAACTGTAAACAAAGGCAGTGTGACTGTGAGAACAGGCCTGGAGTTGAGCCACTCATGACATTGGCTGGGGGAGCAAGGAGGAGCTCATACAGCGCCTGTGTGAGCTGTGGGGGTCAGATGCCCCACCCTGGACAAACAGACGCTTGTGCACCTGTACACAGGAAACCTGCCATTTCAAAAATGGCAGCAGAAAGAGGGTCTAAGACACGAGGGAGCTGACAGAATTGGCGGGCACCAACACACTGGAGGAAGAGCCAGGTGTTCAGTCGTGCAGGAATTTCTGAACCAAGTCTTTAAAAGACAGTGTGCCAGGAAACATGAGGTCTTTAGGCTTTTTGCCCGATGTCCTGAGACTCCATGGGCCCCCAGAGACTGCGTGGTTGGGAAACATCCTCAGTGCCTCTCCCATACGGAAGACGGCGGCAGAGCTGGCAACACTGTGGGGGGGACCTGCCTGGCCAAGCACACAGACACACTGGCAACCTGACGGCCAGAAAACAAGAAGCTCCTGAGGAGAGAAATTGATGCTGTGAGAAGGACTCAGTCGGGTGCACACAGACTCGGGAGAGATGCTTGGGGCCAAACTGTGACCAGGAATGCTGAGCTGCAGACTTCTATGATTTTTGAAGGATGTGCTATATTGAAGGATAGCATATTCTGAAACTGGTCTGGCTTGGCAGAGGGTGGCAGGGCTATTAATTTTGGGGTGTTTTAAAGGGAAGGGAGCTTGTGTGGAGAAGCTTGCTCCCTGGCTCCCTCGTGGCTCTTGCCTTGGTGATTGGTGCAGGCTCTGGGTTGCCTGGCTCTCTCACTCTCTCTCTCTCTGGGCCCTTGGCTCCTGGCCACTGGACTTGGGACTTTTGGTTGCTGATGTGCTTGGACGCTCTGGGTCTCTGGCCCGTGCTCCCCACCAGGACAGGAGTGCTTGTGGGACCAGGCCGATGCCCGGCCTACCAGGGGCTTGGGTGCCGCATGGCTGGAAGCGCATGCCTGGAGGCAGGGTCCCACCCTGGGATGTGGGCCTTGCTGAGCTCCAGCCTCTGGGACACTATGCATCGGTGCAGCACGGCACACGGGTCTTGGACTGCTCCACGGAAGCTGAGAGCTGTGCTCCCCAGGTCCTGAAAGAGAGAGCTGCTGCGAGAAGATGGCGGCTCCAAAAGCCACGAGCGCGCACTCCAGAGAGGACGGAGATCAGTTAGGGCGGCCGGCTTAAGCTCCAGAAAGGACAGCTAAGGAAAGGGGGAACTTCTGGGCATGGTTTTGGCTTGTAATGTTTTGGGGAGCAAGAGAAATTCTGGGACTTTTGGAAGAGAAGGGCTCAGAGCAGGAGTGCTCCCAGCATCCCCAAGATTGGAACCGTTATTAATAAAAATCTGTTTCTTTCAACACAAATCTTTGGACGACAGCAGCTGAACCCCATGCTGCAGGGCTACAATTATGTGGCAGGCACTGGGCTCGAAAGTATTCTTGCGTTTCCTCACAGCAGAACGGAGAGTGAGATAACCTTTTCCTCCTTTTGATAATGAAGAAACTAAAGCTAAGAAACATTCAATATACTATATATAGTTACATATAGTAAGAGACAGACCCTGGATTAGAGTCTTAGTTGATTTACTCTAATGCCCAAGCTATGAACCAATGTCTTATCCTTAAAAAAGCTCTGGGAGATAAATGTTATATCCATAGTTTACAAATAAGCTTGATTCAGTTCCATTAATATACCCATGTCTATGTACTGAAGACTGGCACACAAATAGGTTATTAAAACAGTGTAATATAAAAGACACTTAACATCATTAGCCATCAGGGAAATGCAAACCAAACTGTATGGGCTACCACTTCACACCCCTTGACATAGCTAAAATTTAAAAAAATAAAAAACACAAATAATAACAAGTGTTAGTGAGGATGTGGAGAAATTGGAATCTTCCTTACGCTAATAAAGGGATCGTATGATGGCACAGCCACTTTGAAAACAAATGGGCAGTTACCCCAAAATGTTGAACATAAAGTTAAGAGATCAGAAATTTTACTCCTAGTTATATACCCAAAAGAAATAAAAACAGAGTTCTGGCCAAGTTGGAGGCATAGATAAGTACGCTTTTCTTCCTTGTACCACCAAAAGAAGGAGAATAACCAATTTAAAAACAAAAAACAACCAGAAACACCAGAAAATCAAACTGTATGGAAGTCCAACAATCAGGGAGTTAGAGAAGAAATATTCATCCAGATGCTAGGAGAGATGGAGACAGGCAGCCAGGGCAGAGAGGACGCGCAGCAAGGCGGTAGTTGGCAGACAGGGCGATTCCACATTCACATGCAGTTAAACTGGGAGGAACAACTGGGGACTAAGACAGAATGTGCTACCCAGGGTTCCAGCGTGGGAAAAGAAAACCTCAAAATCTCTGGCTGTAAAAATCTGTGGGGGTTGTGGCAGCGAGAGAAACTGCTGGTCTCACAGGAGAGTTCATTGGAAGGGTCCATGGGATCCTACAATGAACACAGTCTTACTCACCCAAGAATCAGCTCCAGTGCAGCACCAAAAAGGACATGATTTGCTTATGGGTAGTGGGAGAAGAGACTGAAAGTGGGGCGAGAGCCGAGCAAGCAGCATTGTTCCCTCTCTGACCTCTCCCCCACATACAGCACTACAACACAGCCAGGTGGGTAGCCCACCATGACAATACCTAAGTCTCCTCACCTTATGATGTAACACATGTGCCAAGACAAAGAAATATGGCTCAAATGAAAGAACAGATCAAAACTCTGGAAAAAGAACTAAATGACGAAGAAATAGCCAACCTATCAGATGGAGAGTTCAAAACACTAGTAATCAGGATACTCACAGAAATGAATGAGTACAGCTGCAAAATAGAGGAAGAAGTGAAGGCTATACAAAGTGAAATAAAGTAAAATATATAGGGAACCAGCAATGAAGGGAAAGAAACTGGGACTCAAATCAATGCTTTAGAACAAAAGGAAGAAATAAATGTTCAACCACAACAGAATGAAGAAATAAGATTTCAAAAAAATGAGGAGAGGTTTAGAAACCTCTGGGACAACTTTAAACATTCTAATATCTGAATCATAGGGGTGCCAGAAGGAGAAGAGGAAGAGCAAGAAATTGAAAGCTTATTTGAAAAAATAATGAAAGAAAACTTCCACAATCCGGGGAAGAAATAGACATATAAGTTCAGGAATCTCAGAGAGTCCCAAATAAGTTGGACCCAAAGAGGACCACACCAAGACACATCATAATTAAATTATCCAAGATTAAAGATAAGGAGAGAATTTTAAAAGCAGCAAGAGAAAAGCAGAAAGTTACCTACATAGGAGTTCCCATAGAACTGTCAGCAGATTTCTCAAAAGAAACTTTGAAATCCAGAAGGGACTGGCAAGAAGTATTCAAAGTGATGAAAGGCAAGGACCTACATCCAAAATTACTCTATCCAGCAAAACTATCATTTGGAAGGGAAGGGCGAATGAAGTGCTTCCCACATAAGGTCAAGTTAAAGGAGTTTATCATCACCAAGCCCTTATTATATGAAGTGTAAAAAGAGCTTATCTAAGAAAAAGAAGAAGATCAAAACTGAACAGTAAAATGACAACAAACTCATAACTATCAACAACTGAAACTAAAAAAACAACAAAAACTAAGCAAACAACTAGAACAGGAAAAAAAAATCACAGAAATGGAGATCACATGGAGGGTTATCAGTTGGCGAGGGGGAAGGGGGAAGAATAGGGGAGAAGGTACAGGGAATAAGAAGCATAAATGGTAGGTACAAAATAGTCAGGGAGAAGTTAAGAATAGTATAGGGAATGGAGAAGCCAAAGAACTTATATGTAGGACCCATAGACATGAACTAAGGTGGGGAATGCTGGAGGGAATGGGTGTACTGGGTGGAGGGGTTTTAAGGGGAAAAAAATTGAGACAACTGTAATAATATAATCAATAAAATATACTTTCAAAAAAGAGTGAGATACATTTCCCCAGTAGCTCCCAGGGGACATTTCCTTCATGTGTTGGTAATCAGACTGCGTTATTTGATTATTCCTTAAAAAGTCACTGGTAAGGGAAACAGAATTATTGTTAATGGCTTAAATCAGTCAACACTCAAACACTGAGTCCAAAAAGAGGCCCAGCCATCCATAATGCTAAAGGAAAAAATCAGGCTGTGGTTCAGTATGTTCAGAAGAAAGGATAGAAGATCTGTGGAAGCAACCAACATCTGCCACCATGTGAAACAAGGAAGCAATTCTGGCTAAGGCAAACCCTGAGCTAAATTTTAATGTGCTAGCAGCAATTTGGCAGGTTGCATGGACGCAGGAACGGATGGCTTGAAGAGCAGGCAGGGAGAGGGAGCGTTCTAAGAAAAGGAGACGGAATGAGCCAGAGCAGAAAGACCAGGAAGAAAATGGAAACGCAAGAGCTCTCCACTGAAGTATAAAATGATGAAAAACTGGGTCATGAGCTAGCAAGTAAATAAGTTTGTCTGTCTAAAGCAAAAGTTTATAAGACTAGAAGAAAGGTCAAAACTGCTTTGAATTTCTCCTTCAGAGAGGAAGTTCAATAAATGACCAATGCTTCCCTAAGAAGTCAAAATTAAAGCAGAAAATAAAACACAACACACAAGTGTAGATAGTAGCTTTACAGTCATGCCTCTGTTCTTCCAAAGCATCTCTTCTCTCTCTTTTTTCTCTCTCCCCCCTCCACCTCTTCCTTCTCTTTTTTAGGGTGCAAAGAGCCAAACCTTTTGGTATTTCTGGTAGCCAGGGTTTACTGCACTACCCACATCATGGAGTGGTTTGGGATGGAGTGGAGGCTCTTGCCCTAAGACATCCCATTGTATGAGAACCCCTTTTCCACTAAAGCATTTCTGATGTAAGGTTTCCTGGCATGCTTCTATGTTCTTTCACTCTGATTACATGCTTTTGGCTGGGAAATGAAGATGGCTTAGAGGAATGCAGAAGGGAGATGAAGGGACATGTCCATGAAACTGAAGCCCATTCCTAAATGAATGGACTCATGGTGCTCCTACAGATCTGGATTCCCTGCCTTAAAAGTCATGAATGAAGGCATGGTCCCCAACTCCCTTCCCTCCGCACTTATGTGCCCTAATAATGTGAGCTGTGGCTGGGATCCTACTCCTGAACGTGGGGAGGCATCTCTAACCAATTGTAGCACTGTTTCCCATTGAGTCTCAATATGGCCTCATGGTACTCTAGCCTCATTGCTCCACAAAAGCCAAAAACTTTGTCAGACTTGGTATAAAACAGAAAATTAATTTTCTGTCCTATATTAGTCAAATTCAGGCAGTCCCATCCATAAGGAAAGATAGATAAAGAAGATGTGAACCAGCCACGTTATAATAGAGGCCTTCTGAGCCAGTCAGAGAAAGACAAATACCATATGATCTCACTTCTGTGTTCAGGAATCTCAGAGAGATTCTAATAAACATAATAAGCTGATGAACAAAATAGAACCAGAGGCATGGATACCTGGAACAGATTGACAGCTGTAAGAGGGGAGGGCTGGCTGAAAGGAGAAGAGATTAGCCAAAGAGCATATAATAAACATAATCCACAGACACAAACAACAGTGAGAAGGGTGATGGCCAGAGGGAAGAGGGGGTAGGGACTGGATGGAGGTAGACAAAGGTGGGGGGGGGGATGGGGACATCTATAACGATGCAAACAATATATAAAAAATTTTAAAAATATATATAATATAGGCCTCCCTGGTAAAAAGAAATTCATTTACTAAATGCAAACCAAGAGTGATAACATAGTACCAAGATGAAGAGCTCTTTTCTGGTCAGAGTGATTAGGAACCAATGTTTTGACAATAGTGAGGATGATTAATCTTTGTATTCTACATCAAAAATGTCATTTATTCTATGGTGGTAATGCTAAAATTAATTAAAATTGTATCCCAGGTCACCCAGGTAACATTGCAATTGCATTTGAAAAATAGGAAAGACAGATATAAAAAATGATTTCCAGATTCCCCACAAGAGAAGTAAAAACTTATAATCACTGAAAATGTCTAATTTAATAAAGAGCAAAAGCAATTGAAAACATGTTTACAGCTCATATCCTGCCAAAGAGAATTAACTACTATGCACTTTAAAACTCTTCTTTCAGTGGGGGATTAGGTGCAATAAAGCCCAGCACATTTTGTCTCAACCACAAAATAAAATGATCATCTGTTTATCTATCATTTATTTCACACAGAGGGCTCACACCAATAAAGCTCTGATTTTACAGAGCTATGAAAAAAGATAAAACCCATAAAACACACTCTATACTTTTACAGCTTCAAGATATGTCTCTCAGAAAGGTGACCAAATATTTACAAACAAGCCTATCTCATTATCTTTTTTTTTTCCCAGAGTAATTTTTTCCAAAATATGGTGATTTCTTGGATAACTGAAGGTCAAATTCCATCAAAACTTTAGGTATCTGAGCATGATCATTGTAATCAGAATTTCCGTATTTGGAGGAAAATGTTCTTGGCACTGCTGTCTAACACCTGCGAGGTGGAAGCAGCCCTGAGCTGACAGTAGAAAAAATTGTCAGCCCCTCCCCTACTCACTGAAGCAGGAGGAAAGGCGGGGGCCAGAGGTCAGAATCAAGAGTGGAGGATGTTTCTTCCCAAGTAGGCAAACAGCCTTTCTTCTGGAATCAGCAATCCCTTTGGGGGATTCTTTTGCTGAATCTTTGATCTTTTACCCTTTGAATTCTGTCTTTAATTCAATCAAAATTTATTTGATACCACTATAATTCAGGCACTAGAGAGACCATGAGGCCCCTCAAGGAGCCTATTGTCTGGGAGGGAACAGACAAGCAAACAATATAGTCTCTTATGAATAAAACAGAAGTACAAGCTGTGGTGGAGGATGTGAAGGAGGTCAGCCCTGTTGGAGACAGGTGAGGCTGTAGAGATGCTTCAGCATAATTGAAATGGTGTATTACGATGGTATAAAATACTATCTGTTAATGAGGTTGTAAAAATATAAGCTAGTTAACTTTTAAAAAATAATGACTAAGTTTTCTTATAAAATTGTATAAGAAAGTATGACCTCTGAGAAACCACACCCTATTGTCATCGTAGTTAAGTCTCTGATTCCTTCTCCTTCTATCCCTTCACAGGATTCCTACCCTGAGAGGGATGGAGATCAGAAAATGTGATTAGAATGATGGGGAAGAAGGAATTAAAGTGCCAGTATAAAGGAGAAAAGAAGCAGGCTATGCCCTCCCTTTCCTGACTTCAGACTTCCCATCCACAACAGCCTAAACTGGAGAAAGACAGATTTATCTTTAAATCAAGATTAAACATTTAACAATGACATCGAACTGGAAAGCATCTTTGGTTATCTGAAAATGATGAGAAAAGTTATGGGAATGGCCTTAAATTTCATTCAAGGGCAAAGAAGAAAACTAGCCCCACAGAATAATAAAAGGAAACTAGTAGACAAAAATAAAATTGCTTCATGATTGAACTCCAAAGCAGTGCTTTTTCAACATAAAAGATAGATCTGAATACCAAGAAAGAAGGAGAGGGAGGGAGGAGAGGAAGAAAAAAGAGAAGGAAGGAAAGAAGGAAGGAAGAAAGGAGAGAAAGAGGAAAAAAGAAAATTAGAAGAAAAGAGCTGAAAACCATGGTAAAGGAAAATTTCCCCAAAGTAGCATAGAAAGGAATGCCAAACAGAAGGAGACAAAAAAGATAAGAAAATTAGAGATTCAATCGAAGAATTCCAACATCCAACAAATGGGATTTCAAAATTAAAAACAAGTGAAAGCCATATGATTCAGCTATTCCACTTTTGGTATATTCCCCAAAAGAACTGGAAGCAGAAACTTGAAGAGATATTTGTACATCCATGTTCACAGCAGCATTATTCATAACAGCCAATGATGGAAGCAAACCAAGTGTCCACTGCCAGACAGGTGGGTAAACAAAATGTGATATTTACATACAATGGAATAGTATTAAGCCTTAAAATGGAATATTATTAAGTCACATGGGCCTAAGAATTATTTTGAGCTAAAGGTAGTTAAAAAGAATTAGATACAAGAAAAGATCTCTGCCATTCCCTTATTTGCCTAAAAACAGGGCATAAATTTGTAAAAAGAGAACATAAATTTCTACCAGGAAGGACAGAAGTTCATCACCAGAGATTGCCCACTGCACTAGAGAAATCTACATAACAAACCTTAGTAAAACTAGCCTCTGTCTCCCATTAATTTCCCCATATATTTGCCTCCCCAGAACAATTTGCCACCCTAAAAACTCAAAGCCCTTTTCCTTTGTCTTGTCACTTCTCTAAAAGTGTATTGTTGGTCCTGGCTGTGTGTCACTCAGTTCATTGGAGAGTCATCCCATAAACTGCAGGGTCATGGGTTTGATTCCTGGACAGGGCACATGCCCGGGTTGTGCCTTCAGTCCAAGTTGGGGCAGATATGAAAGGCAACTGATCAATGTTTCTCTCTCACATCAGTGTTTCTCTCCCTCTCTCTCTACCTCCCTTCCCCTCTCTTTAAAATCAATAAGAGTGTTCTCAGTGAGGAAACTAATTAATTAACTAATTTAAATAAATAAAAATGTGTTGTTCTTTTATTAAAATGCTATATAAGCCCAGGTTCTACCCAGGTTACTCATCTATGAGTGTCCTCATATAGAGGCATAGTGATGATGTTAATAAACTTCTCTTTGTTTTCCTCTAATTTGTCTTTTGTCGGTCTAATTTACAGCCTCACCCCCAAGAACATAGGATGATAAAGGGGAAAAAAGTTAAGTTTTTCCTCCCCTACTGCTACATACTGTATGATTCCAATTATATGACGTTCTGTGAAACGGCAAAACTGCAGAGATAGTAAAAGGGCCTGTGGTTGCCAGGGCGAGTGGGGAGGGGCGGATGAACAGGAGGGGCACAGGAGATTTTTAAGGCAATGAAGCCGCTCTGTATAACACCATAATGGTGTGTTCCTGTCATTGTGCAGTTATCAAAACGCACAGAACATAGAACACCAAGAGTGGATCCCAATGTAAACAGTGAACTTTGAGTGACAATGACGTGTGCATGTAGGTCCATCTATTCTAACAAACGTATCACACTGGTAGGAGAATATTGGTAATGAGAGAGGCTATATAGGTGTGGATGCAGGGATATATGGAAACTCTTTGTACCATGTGCTCAGTGTTCCTGTGAACCTAAAACTGCTTTTAAAAAAAATGTAGTTTAAAAATTTCATATTGAAAAAGGCACATCACAAAAAAAAAAATAGAGAGGAGATATTCTAACAGCAGTGTTCACACAGGAAAGCATAACTGAGTAGAGCGGTGTGGAACTGTGTAAAGAGGACAGACAGCCTTGGGGAGTTCGGTTTCAGCCTCAAGTCGGCACTTTACCATCTGGGTGAGCTCAGAAATGTCAATTTCTTCTTCTGGGTTAATTTTCTTCCACTGAAGCAGAAACAAACCACACTAGACCAGCACTTGCCCATATGTGTAGCTTAACATGAGCCTCACAAAATGGTATGTTGGGAAAAAATTTAATATGTGGTTGAACAGTCTTGGGTAGCACAACATATTTGTCATTGGAGACTCCAATTCACATTAACATTTTAAAAGGGAGATGAAATAAAGAAAACATTCTATTTTCTTAGCCTACTTCATAAATCTCTTGAACCATGTGTTTTCATTATGTTTTACTTTGAACCTATTGACAGTTCTCTGAGCTATTGTTCTGTGGAAAACAAAGGGAAACGCCGCTTGTCTTAGTTCAGGCGGCTGAAACAAAGCACTACAGACTGGGTGGCTGATAAACAACAGAAATGTATTCCTCGTGGATTTGGAGCTAGAAGTCCGAAATCAGGGGAGATCACTCATCTGAGCTGCAAACAGCGGTCCTCTTGTTAAGTCCTCCTGTGGAACAAAGAGGGAGAGAGACCCCTCTGAGGTCCCTTTTCTGAGAGCACTAACCCCAATCATGAGAGCTCCACCCTCATGACCTAATTACCTCTCGAAGACTCCACCTCCCAGTACCATCCCACTGGGAATGGGGATTTCAACACATAAGTTTGGGGGCACACAAACAGTAAGTCTACAAAACTACTCCACGTTAATTTCTAAGATTCATTCATCATGTAACACTCCACAGAAATCATACAATGGCCCTCGGATCAGTAATAGATTTGGGAAAATGCAATACTCAAATCATCTCTCTGATTTCTTCCGTGCTGTAAAATAACTGCATAAGAAGTCATTTCATAGGAAGTTATGAATGTCATTTCTGAAATTAAATTCTCATAAAACTAATGATAGTTTCAAAGCACAGCTCGGATCTACAGAATTGTATTATCTGAAACTTGTTTATGTGGCATAAGCCACATAACAGATAAATGCCTTATCTGAAAATGAACAGACACGTGGGGAGGCACTGCCAAAGTGTCATTCAGTGTCCTAACAAAGAACAGAACCAATTCAGCCCTTCCTAGGCAAATGGCAAATCTTCCTCTTTTGACAGAAACAAGTCTGAGTGAGGAAGATACGACGTGTTCTCTCAGAACTATAAACTAATTTCTTATGGATTCATGGACAGAGTGCATGAGAGCTGCTTCCTATTAATGCCACAATGCAGACAGCACTTCCACTGAGGCAAGGAAGCGAGAACCTGATTAAAATGCAGTCAATAAGAAGCGTCTGTCATAGATCACAGAGTGTCGAGAGGAGCTCTTGCTTTAATGCCCTGCAAACTATGGGAGCAGATGCCAATACTGGCTCAAGAGAGTCATCAAGGAAACATAAATATAAAATTGCAGTTACGCAAGAATGTTTAGAGGCCTCGTGGTAGCAAAGAGAGAAGGGTCTTCAAAGCATATCTACCAGGATAAGGCACAAGAGAAAAGTCTGAATTTACAACGGTCATCAGCTATAGAAGGAGCTGGAGACCTTGACATCATTAGCAACAACTCCAAGTAGATCTTTCCTCTGTGGGGCATATTTATGGGTCAACTTAAAGTCACTATCCCTGATTTTCTCACTTCGGATTACATGAAAAATCTAACCTGCAAGAATTAACATTCTATGGAGGCTTGTCTTCCAGAAATCATTACCATACCCAAGTTTTGTTTTGCTTTTTAAAGTATACCTGTTCAGGCCAATTTAAAAATAAATCTCCATCTGCTACCACCAGGAAAACTACATTGGCCACAGAACAAAGAGACTATTCCAAAGCCATTGTTGGGTACCTACTGCAGCAAAAAAATAAAATAAAAACCAACTGTCCCCACAGGCTCTGGGGCTCATAATTATTAAAACAAAATACAGATATTTTCCACTTCATTAGAGTTTAGTCAACTCATCTTTTGTCTTTTCCAGGTCCACAGGCACACAATTAACTGGAAAATTATACTTTCTCTAAATTTTATCTTTCACATTAAAGTCAATATTATACATCTAGTCCTCAGTAGAGACTAGAACAAACTAATCTGGTAGGTCACCAAGTAGATAAAAATTTATCAAGCAGAAAAGAATAGTGTTAGTTGTTAGTAACTACAAACTAAAAATTACCAAAGAATAAGAAACCAAAGAATAAAAAAATTAAAAGCAAGAAACCTAGCTTTTATCATGTAAGTTAATTATGTTTTCATTTCCTACACCAAAGTGCCACCTGGGCCACCAGCCCTCTCTCCCTTCCTATGCCATGAGGCACTATGGAATTGACCAATGAGAAACACCAGTCAAGGTCCACTGAGGTAATAATTTATTCCCTCCACTGGCTGAGGTTTCATACTAAAGGGAATTCCAAGGTCACAAAGCTCCTTTGTTCAAGATACATTGGAATGAACATATATTTGGGGTTAAAATCAATTATGGTTAACTTTCAAGGGAGATTAAGAGATATTTGGGTAAATTAAACTTTCTTAAAATCAATTATACTTCAAAGGGGCAGGAAACTATTCTCTGTATATTTTAAAATTTTGTTATATTTTATAATATTCAAATAATTTGGTCTTTTTTGAAGGGGATCAAGATATGTGACCCAAAATATGCCACTGGGGCATAAAAATTGTCTTGAGCTGAAGGTTGAGTTCCTGAAATCCCTCATCTTCCCTCATAAATGAATTGCAGAGACCCCCAAAAGAATTCAATCATCATAAATCCCTTCCATGGGAACACCTTTAATCTTCTCGGAGGCTAGGACTCAAGAAGTAGGCACCACATCCAAACAGACATTCAAGCCTATCATATCTCCTATCGATTCTTCTAAGAGCCCATTTATCCTTCCAAAAAAAAGTCACTTGTCTTTCGTAAGTGTCCTTTCTCCTGCTCTGCTTCTAAGAAGTCATTTGTTTTCCCACTGCCTTTTTCTGCTTCCCCTATGAAGATGGTATATAAGTCCCAAATTCTAACCACCCTTTCAAGTTTTTTTTATCACTGAGAACTACCACATAGATTCATGTTGCACTAGTGAGTAAACTGTTTTTCCTCACGCTGATGTGTCTTCTGCCAGTTTAATTTGCAGGCCCAAAGACACTGAACATGAGAGGAGAAGTTTTTTCCTCCCCTACATTTTTCAGACAGAGGTCCAGTTCATTTTGGGGTACAACACAACAATTTCTACTCAGCAACATGACCATATGCAGATTTAAAAACTCTTAACCTCCTTTTGCATGCCCTCAAGCCTCCCGTTGCCTTGAATAGGTGTTTGGGGTTTCAGATGAAAAAAAATTATGGCAACTGCTTGAGACATAACTAATATAAGCAGATTGTCTTGTTAAGTGAGCCATCACTGGAATGGTAGAAATTCTTTTAATGTTGCAAGTAAAAGGCCAGCACACAGTTATGCCCTTGGGGAAAATGTAATCAAATCCTGCTGGGCTTAGATCTCCTACCTAAGACTCCTTTGTATGTGCTACTCGGGAGGGGAAGTTGAGCACTTTGCTTAAGGAGCCCAAGACCCCAAATAGGGAAGATACTTGAGGCCCCATGTAACCTGGGTAGATCAGGGTGACTTAGATAATAGTCCACCAGCAGAAAGAAATGTCAAAAGTCCTACAGAGGAATCACCATAGGGGAATAGAGAGTCTGGGTATAGCCCAGGCCCAACAAAGAGGCAAAGTGTGGGGCTGAGTCTGGAGTCCCTCTAGATCCACTGAGGCACAGTGTCATGTGGGGGAGGGGGAAGCAGCTGAGATGTCACTGTAAGCTTGGAGCCCAAGCCAGGACACCACCGGCAGCCTTGGCAAGGATCCATGCCAGGAAGGGCGTCAGGGAAAGAATGGATAAGTGTTAATCAGACCGTCCAAGACAGGCAAATTACATGTTTCTCTTTGAAGGTTATTTTTGCAGGACATGGCACTATTTTCTGAGCTCTTCGGAATCTTACAGTTTCCCTTTGTCTCTATCTTGTTTCAAGGGCAGACTTATATTATCAGGAAATGACAGGTTAGCAACAATTATAAATATTCACAGGCATCTCTTTATTGCACAGAAAAGCAAGATTGAGAGGCTAATGAATGTTTCCAATGCTTTATCAAGTTAGATTATTTGATCACTTTTGATGGCCCAGGATGTTTTCTCTTCCCCAGAAGCTCCATGACAGAGAGAACCTCCCTTCCTCCTCTTTTTGGGCCTCTTTTATTAAAGAAAAAGACTCACTAGAATCGTAAGCAAAAAGCAGGCTATAAATATCAAGTCACTGGTAGAAATAGAGTCTCATTAATAGTGAAATAAAGTAAATATAGCGCTTTTTTTTACTTTCTTTGGAAATATTGATTACTTTCAGTGACATACAAGTCAGAAAACCCATAATATGTGTGCATCATCTCTAAGCACTTTGAGAGAAAGATAAATCATAAGCAAAGTGAGATGGAGACCTCTCCTAGGATTTTATTTCAGTGATACTACTCAAGTTTTGTTTGTTTGTTTATTTTTTATATGAAAAGAGAAACTAAAAGAAGAGGAAGTGTGCATACAATTTAGCTTTATTAGCTCTGCATGTTTGGAGAACTTAACTCAAGCTCTCTGAGCTGCTGCTTCATCCATACAGATGAGCCCTGGCTGGTGTGGCTCAGTGGATTGAGCACCAACCTGCAAACCAAAGGGTCACTTGTTCAATCCCTTGTCAAGGCACATGCCTAGGTTGCAGGCCAGATCCCCAGTAGGGGACATGCCAGAGGCAACCACACATTGATGTTTCTCTCCTTCTCTTTCTTCTTCCCTTCCCCTCTGTCTAAAAATAAATAAATAAAATATTAAAAAAGAAAAAGATGAGAAATGCCTTTATTTTCAAGTTTTCTCTCCTAATTTGAGACGCCCTGGTCATGCTACTTCAGAGCTTCCTTCCACACATTCTTTTCAGCACTGCCCCTATGGCCAACTGGCTCAGTCTTAGTTCTTCAGCTTCTCAATTCCAAATTCACAAAGGAGGAAAGTGTTTGATCCAGCTCATCTTTTCTTGTAAGGCTACAGATGCGGGGGGGATATTATTCTTAAGTTGTATATTCTCATCTCATAGGGTCACCTGCAACTTATGTGTGAGGACACAGTTCATTCAGTTGTTGTTGATTCAACAACAGTAGAGAAAATTTCAGTAGAGGGTGGTTGGAGAGAGCAGGCAATGATCAATAGCTGAGGGCTAACGATAAAATATTTTAAAACTTCTATGAACATGTCTATCTTAGCTCTTAGACATTTAGAAAAATGTTTGTAAGGTTTCTTTCTCATTTTCAATACTAAACAAACTCGGAAGTGTTTTTTTTTTTTTGGTTTTCTTTTTTTTTTTTTTTTTTTTTTGGTAACAGTGAAATTAAAGAAATGAAGCTCCATAAAATCAAATGCAAAAAGAAAAGTCAAGGAAATTCAAACAATTTTGAGGATTTGAGTGACTTCAGAATACTACAGTTTGAGTTCTCAAAGGTAATATGGTCATGGAACAAATAAACCACCAAGACATTTGTTGGGATAGACTTTTTAAAAATACAAGATTTTTTTAAAATATGAGTTCTGTCCAGAAGTTATCCAGCCATGTAATATGAAAAATAGAGACATTTATTGAAGAAGATACAAGATACAAAAACATTGTATATAGCACAATGACACCTCAGTCCCCTTCAAAGTAGGGACCTTGGAATCTCACACAGTTCTCACAATCGCCATCAGCTGCCCCTTCATATTTTCCTAAATCTCACTGATGATCTGAAATCTCTTCCTTTTCAAAGGTGATTTTAGTTTTGGGAAAAGCCAGAAGTAGCAGGACGCCAAATCAGGGCTGTAGCGGGGGGCTGAGTCAGCTGGGTGATTTGATGTTTCACAAAAAATCTCTGCATGAGATGTGATGCATGAGCAGGCGCGCAGTCGTGATGAACCTGTCAATCAGCTGCCCATAGATGTGGCCTCTGAATCATCCAAATAGTTTCCATGCAGTAGGATATTCAAGCTTAACACAAACTTTGATGCAGATTCGCTGCTCTACTCACTCAGTCATTTTGAATGTGACAGACACACATTACACATGCTCACTCAACAGCATCTACCACCATCCATTGATTAGTATAGTTTTTAGTACCTTCTTTTAATTAGATGCAAAACTTTGTCATTGTTTATGCCCATGCATTCCAGTCCACTCTCCTTGGCTGCCAGGCTACATTGATGTCGCACAAACCATTCTCATTATATTAACAATGGCTGGACTTTCTCTGGACAGACCTCATATATCTCAAGCACCAACCACTGTCTCCTAATTTGTAAATAATAGTTGCTCTCCTCCAGTAAACAGCTAGAGAGGAGCACCAGAGCAGCTCAGGCCCTGGATCTTCATGAAATATGATGATATGCAGTGGGTACTAAGTAAATATTTGCTAAACACATTAATGAATCAATGTCTTGGTTTTCTTTTACTTACAGAGTGAAGCAATTAGGTAGTTTTAACTAATGAAGATAGATCCTAATCTAAAGTGTTAAAGGAAAAAAGGGTTAAAATGGAAACAGAAGAGGTGGCTTTGACTAGGAAAGGACTGGCCAAAGTGGGGAGAGGTCCACAGGCATATGGTGAGCAAAGACAGGAGCTGAGCCCTTGCTTGGGTTTTTCTTAGTGTGAATGAATTTACTAAGAATATTACTTCCAAGGAGAAAGCAGATGCCTTGGTTCCTTAGAAAGGTGACTTCCAGGAACCTGGAGCCCAGTCTCAAGGCATCTACACAGATACAACTAGTCCTGGGGAGCTGGCATGAATGGAGCAGTATCCCAGCTAGAAAATAGCAGGGAGCTACAAAAGGCTGTGATAAATAGCATGTTTCAGAATGTCTTCACATGTCCAAAACTCATCTCATGATCTTATTCCACAAATCTGGCCCTTTCCCATGGCCCCCTGTAGCAGATTGAAGGCATCACTCTCTAATCAATCATGCAAAGATCCTCCCAGGTAGTCAACCCCCCATATTGCTCAATCATTCTATCCAGTGTCAATGGCGCCGGGATGCTGTGCAAGTCTGTAGATGGCAAAAAGTGACCCAGAAGAATATTTAGATTCCAAACATAAGAAAAAAGATTGAACACAGACTTTGTGATCTTCTAGTATGTATTTTTAATATGAAAGAAAAATTCGTGTGTATGGCATATAGTGTTTTGCTTTCCCAAAAATCTATTATTGTACTGATAGAGTATCTTAAAATAAACTGTACCTCATAATCAAAGAAGTATTTTCCCACGCGGGAAATGCTTTGGATTAAAAACAACACTGATTACTAGCAAGGCCCCTAGTCCCGTAACAACAGCAGGGCCGTACAGGGTCTGATAGTAACCGTTATTCAAACCTCACTATGGCACACCGAGGGGACAGACAGCTTCAGAAGGACACCTGAGGGGGAGCGCAGGGCCCTGTGCCGTGGGCCTTGAGACCCTGCAAGCAGGTGCGCAAGAGTGAATGCTCATTGTGGGCCACATGACTCAGCATCCAGACACCCTGAGATGTGTCCCTGGCCTGAGACTTGTAGGGCTAGACCAGGCCACCAGCTGGGATTTCTGGGGCTGGGGGCGCGAGCCACCATGCCAAGGTTCACCCATTCCAGAATTACCTGTTTCTCTGAAGCCAAATCTCATGGGAACTCCTTAACTTTGCCAGCCGGGCCACTGCCAGGAAGTTCTCTGAGAGACACCTGGGAGACCCAACTCCCACAGAGGACCAGTGTATCTTTCCCGCACAGGGCCACGAGGGGTCTGACGTCAACGACCTCCCCTGCTCCGCATCAGGAGTGCAGTGTGGGTGGCTGGTAGCTCTAGCAAGGTGCTGGGCTGGAGCGGCAGGTTCACACAGGCCTAGAGGCCCCGAGGCTGGTGCCTGCTCAGCGAACTGCACGTGCACATGCCACTGGGCTACAACCCGGTTGGGGCCTGGAGGGGACTGTCCCAGTCACAGGCAGTACTGATAAGGGATATGCTGGGTTGCCAGGGTCCATCTTGCACAAACAGTAAATAAGTAAACAAACAAACACATACATACGTACACACAACAGTCCATGTGCCCTAAGCTGAGAATCACAGGATATGGATTCAGGTATTACATCACCAGTATTCAAGGAGCAGGACAGTTCTCACAAACAAGGAACTCTCTTTCCTAAGTAAATACATTTCCCAGAACACATCAGCCTAGTGAACACTCACAGACTGTGAACCTGGGTAAAACACCCTCAGTCTTCAGACAATCCTCATTATTGACATTCAGGTGGTGATCTGTTGTATCCCAGCATTTTCCCTGCGATCTTCTAGTGTAGATGCTGTTCTCATACTACTGACATTGTCATCGATAGCTTTCCCAATTCCAAGATCACAGTAATAAAGTAGGCAAAGAAAATAAGGAAAGCCTCTCCTCTCTCCAACCCCCTCATGTCTTTAAGCCATTAAACAAGGCTTCTTGAGGTATAAATGTCATACCTTATAATGGTTAGAAATCCTTACAGTTAACCTTAACTCCCTTTTCCCACTCTAGGAATTAGGCCCAGTTTTCCTTTGGGCCAAGTCAGAAATCCACTTACATGTCATTGCCCCAGAATATGCTCAGAACCTCTTCTCCTGGTCAAGCCCTAGTCAGTATCTCTGAAAGTCTGCACAAAGTTATGCTCTCTGCTTATGGTGAATTCTTCATCCAGTCTAATTGAGTGCCTAGAAGTTGGTTTTTCGCTACTAAGGGATGCTTAAGGCAAGCCTTCAGCTTCAGGCATTTGCTCATTAGGTCCCAAACATCTTCCCTATTAGCCTCCCAGATATGTCTGAGTCCTTAGTGGGTGGCCATCATCTAGGTTCTTGTCGGGGGAGCTTCCTGTTCTTATCTGTGAAATGAGAATGGTTAAGCCATAGGGCAAAATGCTCAAGCTGGAAGATACCAGTACTAAAGCTTTCTTGTTCACTGTTTTTCAGACTGCTGTTCGTGGCCTTAGTCCCCCAGATCAATTTGGTGGCTGCCAACCAGCATTTCTAAAATAAATTATCTGGAGTTTAAAAACGAATGAACAAAAAAGACAGTACAAAGTACATTGTAAGGCAGCCTCAGTTATTATCTGGGAACTCATTACAAATACAAATTTGAGCCTAGTCCCAAGTGAATGGGAACCTCTAGAGGTGGGGTCTGGGTATCTGTGTTTTTAAAAGCCTCCGGGTAATTCTGAAACAACTGTTTGAAAACCACTGGGCTCTACGTAACTTAGTTTTTCTCAATCCCAAGAGAGTTTTGAGCACTGAGAAAACGATTTCAGTGACTCTTTTCTCATTTTTCCCAAGTATCGTACATTGATAGCTAGCATTTTAGATGCATAGGAGAGAACCTAATTATTACAGACAATGGATGCCTTAGGGCATTAGGGCTTAATTCTCTCTTGGAAGTGCCAAAAAGGGCTGGTCTAGAATAATGTCCCAAGGTTCTCTTCAGGGTCAAATTTATGGGACTTCCCAACTTCTCCAAAGAAAGTAATCCAACACAAGGATTTAAATACAATTGTTTCTGCTTGAAACATATTTTCTTTTTCTCTCTATTGTGTTTATAAACAATGATCCTATTGCAATAATACATAAATTAAGTATATAACTGTTACCAAGAATTGAAAACTAAGATTTGCTGAAGACATTCAAAATCCATCTAATCATAATGGTCCCATTGACAAGCTCTCCCTAGAACTGTGATTTACAGCCTTCACTCTGCTCAAGCCTGTGTTGTTCACAGCTCACTCCCAGTCAGTAGCATCTCTTGTCACACAATTCTATGCTTCTCATGGGGACCCTTGGAGGGTAGAGCTTGAAAAGTCTCCCCGAGGATTCTAACTGCCCACCATAAAGGATCACTGTGCTAGGATAAAATACAAAGTTGCTAAAAACAATCTAAGTCAGCAGAGAACGATCATCCTACCAAAATAGCCTAGTTTTAAATAGGCATTGACTGAGTTCCAGGATGATCCAAGAGCTCAAAGCATAGCTTGTTACTGTGTACTCATTCATTCCCTGCAAAGCATAGCTTTATTCTTTCAGAAGAAAACAAAGTCTGGTCAGGAGAAAGAGATTTTCTTGTCAATCAACTAATCATCATTTTTTACAGCTATTGTATAGGTATCAATGTACTAAGCAACATGTAGAAAATGCATGTTTTTATACCAACTGGATAGAAAAGATCAGAACATATTAAATAAGCAACATAAAAATACAACATTAATAAATATTAAATTATGGAGGGCTAATTATAGAACCATCTGAAGTGCTTTTAAGAAAAACAGATTCCTAAACTGAATCCCAGGAAGGTTAACATAAGACTTATCAGAGGCAGGGCCCAGGCACCTGAATTCCAGAAAAAAATTTTTTTTAAAATAATTTTTTTATTTAGAGAGGGGAAGTGTGGGAGAAAGGGAGAGAAACATCAATGTGTGGATGCCTTTCATGCTCCCCCGCACTGGGAACCTGGCCCGCAACCCAGGCTTGTGCCCTGACTGGGAATCGAACCAATGACCCTTGAATTCGCAGGCAGGCACTCAGCCCACTGAGCCACACCAGCCAGGGCACAGAAAATTAATTTTAACAGTACAGTCAGGGAACACCTTCTCTGTGGAGCAGTGAACTGAGCCAAGCCTTGAGGAAGGGCTAGAATGTAAACAAAGCTGAAGAGACAGCAGAAGGCATCTGTAGGCTTGTCTGGAGCAGGAATGTTATCTGGGACAAAGTGCTAAGGAAGCTTGGGGAGATAGAGAATGAGTACCCAAGGCAGTCAGAGAAGGCTTTTCTCCAAACTAACTCTTCAAGATTGGTCAATACGAATCTGCCAGATGGAGAATGAGGCAAAGGGGATTTCAAGTATAGAATAACTTGTACAAAATTATACAGGCATAAAAGGGCAAAGTGTGTTAAGTGAATTGAAGTTCTATGTGACTAGTGAAGGGGACCAGGATATCCATCCAAAACATATCACTTTGGCATGTAGATTTTGAGCTGGCGGTAACTGAAAATCAGCAGGTTCACAAAGGAGTCTCAGAGCTTCCTATCTGATTAAAAGCAGAAACTTCTAAGAGACAAGGAATGCCATCAATCCCCCTCCGGGGGAGTGATACGGCCATGAAGAAAAAAAAGGTAGTTGGTTTTGAAATAAGTCCAAACAGACAAACTTTACAAAAATAACCCTTATCTTCCATTATTTTCCAATATATTTACCTTCCCACAAATTACCACCCTTAGAAGCTCAAACCTCTTTCCCTTTATTTAGTCTCTTTTCCACAACTTATCACTGTTTGTTAAAATGGTTTATAAACTCTCAAGCCTAACTGACTCTGGGGTTTTCACATCGTTTCTGTGAAGTACCATAAACATAAAAAATCATAATAAAAACATCAATAAAAAATTGTATGCCTTTTCTTCAGTTAATCTGTCTCTGTCGGTTTAATTTGCAGGGCCCATTCATCAACCTAAGAGTGTAGATGAAAAATGCCCTTCCCCAACAGTAGACTAGGCAGAGGAGGAAGGAGGAGAAGCCTATGGGTGTTAAAGGAGAAGTGACCAACATGAACAAGAAGTAAAAGAATAGAAGAAATGGGAAATCTCAAATCCACAAGGGGTCAGAACAATTGCTGGCTGTACGTGCATATGATGTATGTATGGTATGAGTGACAGGATTCAGACACCACAGAGACCATGTCCTCTAGAAGAAGGCAGCCTTCTCAAACCAAGACAATCATTGCCTTGGCAGACAATAAGAGTTTTATGCTACCAAGTCATCTGATTTATTTCTTCAAGAAAACCCAATAATACCTCTGAACTTTTAAATGACTCAAATTTTTTAAAATTATATTTTATTGATTATGCGATTACAGTTGTCCTGAATTTTTCCCCCTTTGCCCCCCTCCATCCAGCACCCCTTACCCCTCCGGCAATCCCCCCAACATTGTTCATGTCCATGGGTCATGTGTATAAGTTCTTTGGCTACTCTATTTCCCACACTGTACTTTACATCCCCATGGCTATTCTATAACTACCTATTTGTACTTTTTTAATCCCCTTTCCTCTTTACCCATTCTTCTCCCCTCCCCTCTGACAACCATCTAGAAACTAACTTCTTTTCTCTTGCTGCTTTTAAGAGTCTCTCTTTATCTTTAACCTTTGGCCTTTTAATTATGATGTGTCTTGGTGTGGACCTCTTTGCATCCACCATAATTGGGACTTCCTCTGCTTCATGGATTTGCATGTTTATTTCCTTTACCAAATTAGGGAAGTTTTCTTTCACTATTTTTTCAGGTAGGTTCCCAATTTCTTGCTCTTTCTCTTCTCCTTCTGGCACCCCTATCATGTGGCTGTTGGATCTCTTGAAGTTGTCCCAGAGGCTATGTATACTATCCTCATTTTTTTTGGATTCTTTTTCTTCTTGTTGTTCTGCGTGGTTGTTTTTTGCCTCCTTATATTCCAAATCATTAATTTGATTCTTGGCTTCATCCATCCTACCGCTGTTTCCCTGTAAATTGTTCTTTATTTCAATAAGTGTATCCTTTGTTTCTGACTGGGTCTTTTTTATGCTGCTGAGGATCTCACTGAGTTCCTTGAGCATCCTTATAAACAGCGTTTTGAACTCTGCGTCTGATAGATTGCTTATCTCCATTTCATTTAGTTCTTTTTCTGGAGTTTTGATCTGTTCTTTCATTTGGACCGTGTTTCTTTGTCTCCTTGTTTTGGCAGTCTCCCTGTGTTTGTTTCTATGTATGAGGTAGAGCTGCTTTGACTCCATTTCTTGATAGTCACCTAATGTAGTAGGTGTCCTGTAGGGTCCAGTGACACAGCCTCCTCTATCACCCAACCTGGGTATTCAAGGTGTGTCCTTCATGTGGACTTGGTGCACCCTCCTCTTACAGATGACCCTTAGTTGCTGTTGGCAGATCAATGGGAGAGATTTACCCAAGCCAGTCTGCTGCAAGGATTAGCTATGACCACTGACCACTATCCTCCACTGTCCGTAGAGGATTAGCTGTGCAGGGGCAAGGTGGTGGTGTCCAACGTGGTCTGTAGCTGTCCACTGGGTGTGCTGGCCCTGGGGTTTCCTGGGAGATGCAGGCCAAGGCCAGCCCCAACCTGTGTTTTGCCTGGAGCCACCCTGCCTGAGCTTTAAGCAATCTGAGATGGCTGCTCCTTGTGCTGGGCTTGGAGATTCCCAGGTGAAGCCAAGCTATGAATCTAATCTGGCTGCCACTAGGGCTCTCTGAAGCCAGCTATTCCTTGTTTGATAGGATTTAGGAGCCAAGACCAGCCATTCTTACAGAAAAGCAACTCAGGTGAGCCCATAAGTTAGGTGGGGCAGAACCTCTGGGGATCTTGAAGGCCTGTCAAACTGTGTTAGCCTGGTTGTTGGAGTCTCAGATTTACCAACAGTTTACAGGCCCTGTGTGGGGAGGGGTTAGCAATGGGACAATAGCCTCTGCTCACCTTGGTGGCAGACACTCCAGTTTCTTCCTGTATGCCACTGGTGTCTTTCAAGCTGCTACCCTGGTGCTAGAGCTCAGAGAAAGTCTGAGTAGATAAGTCCACGTGTGAATTCTTTAAGAGGAACTTTTGGGGTTCTCCCAACTCAATCCCTGCTGGTTTTTGCAGCCAGAAGTTGTGGGGACTTTTCTTCCTGGCACTGGAATCCTAGGCTAGGGGGCCTGGTGTGGATCTAGGATTCCTCACTCCTGAGACATCCCTCCCAAATTTTTATCCACGTGGGTGTGGGACCAGCCCATTCTGTGTCTGGGCACCTCCTACCAGTCTGGATGGATGTGGTTTCTTTAATTCCGTAGTTGTGGCACTTCCATTCAGTTCAATTTCTGATGTTCCTGAGTGACGGTTGTTCCATAGTTTAGTTGTAATTTTGATGTGGTTGTGCGAAGAGGTGAGCCATGTCTGCCTACACCACCATCTTGAACCAGAAGTCCCCAAATTCTTTAAATTACTAGTTAGGCCAAATAAAACACAACTCTTGGCCTGACATGGATGCTAGCTTATCACCTCTGGGAGAGTCTAATAAACTCTTACTACATCCAAATTAAATCAGTGTCTATCTGGTTCATTATGTGTCTGATTCACAGGTTGGCAGATCATGGCAACTAGGCTTTAGCTGTCCTGAAAAACAACAGAAATCAAGTCTGGAGGTATTATCTTGGAAAGACATTTGTATCTATTTCCCATATCCATATCTATACCTCTTCCTCAATTTAAACATAGGCCAGATATTGTTGTCTAACTTTGTGCAAGTATCTAAAAATTGTCCTGGTTCAGAGATAATACTAACATAGCCAGGGGCATGATTTCAAAAAGAGCATTATTTAGTAATATGAGTATTTTAGATCCTACAAGATTAATTCTACATGTTCATATTTAGAGGAGAAAAAAGCAGTTTTCCCTATGCAAGCTGAAAAGAACTTTATTTAGTAGCATATATAATTATCATTTCATAAGCAACATGAGCAAATTTATGGTCTTTCTCATTTTCTCCTTGTTGGAGACATTCTGAATGCAAATTCATTAAAACTAGAAAATCTAGGCTCTTTTATTTGAGGAAAAAAAAGTATTTATTTTAGATGTTTAATCAAGCCTTAGAAACTGTTCTTTGGTAAATGACAAAACTTATATTCTTTTATACCTACTTCATTGCCATTATCAAAATTACCCTAATAAACACTTCGCCAAAGGGGACATGCACATGGCCAATAGACATAAGGAAAAGGTGCTCAATGTCATTAATCATCAGGGAAATGCAAATTAAAACCACAATGAGGTATCACCTCATACCTGTCAGAATGGCTATCATCAATAAATCAACAAACGACAACTGTTGGCAAAGATGTGGAGAAAAGGGAGCCCTCATGAGCTTTTGGAGGGAATGCAGATTGGTGCAGCTGCTGTGGAAAGCAGTATGGAGTTAGCTCAAAAAATTGGAAATGTCCCTGGTTGGTGTGGCTCAGGGGGTTGAGTGCCAGCCTGCAAACCAAAATGTCACCAGTTTGATTCCTGGTCAGGGCACAAGCCCAGGTTGCAGGCCAGGTCCCTGATTGGGAGTATGTGTGAGGCAATCAATCATTTTTTCACATATCAATTGTTTCTCTCTCTCTTGCTCGCTCTCTCCCTGAAAATAAACAAAATAAAAAAAATTAAAAACGGAACTGCTTTATGACCTAGCAATTCTACTTCTGCGAATTTATCCAAAGAAAACCAAAACACTAATTCAAAAGAATATATGCACCTCTGCGTTCATTGCAGCATTATACACAGCCAAGATCTAGAAGCAGCTCAGAGGATAAAAAAGCTGTGGTGTGCTTACACAATGGAATATTACTCAGCCGTAAAAAACAAACAAAAAAAAAACATGGAGGAAATCTTACCCTTTGCGATAGCTTGGATGGACCTGGAGACCATTATGCCAAGTGAAATAAGCCAGTCAGAAAAAGACAAGTACCATATGATTTCACTTGTAAGTAGAATCTAGAAAATAAACTAACAAAATACAAACAGACTCAGATACAGAGAACAGGCGGACAGCTGTAAGAGAGGAGGGGGATTGCGGGTCAAGGTGAAGGGATTAAGTCCCCCTCCCCTCCCCCCAAAAAACCTCATAGACACAGAAAACAGTATGATGATTACCAGAGGGAAAGGGGTGGGGTAAGTAAAAGAGGATAAAGGAGATGGAAGATGACTTCAAGTGGAACACCTTCTACACGGAAAACTCATCTCTCAAAAACACATGATGGACTTCAGACAACTGTGTTAGAAAATTCTTTTTTATCATGATCTGAGGAAAAAAACAGGATTCACTAACTCCCTAATCAGTGTTATTTTCATTTTATTGAATTTCATTTTGAATGAGGTCTTTAGATATTCAGGTTACAGTATAAACAATTGCAAAATAAAATGCAAAGATTTTTAGTTGGTCTCATAGAGAATATTTACTTTTAAAAAGCATTGTTTTTATTGGAGTAAAATCCATTATAGATTTATTTTAAATAATATATGAGGTCTGTCTGGGAAAAGTCCAGCCATTGTTAATAGTAAGTAGAGCAACGAATCTGCAACAAATTTTGTATTAACTACTTGGATGATTCAGAAGGCCACAGCTATGGGCAACTGGTGATTGGCAGCTTCATCACAACAATGCACCCACTCATTCATCACGTCTCATGCAGAGTTTTTTGGTGAAACATCAAATCACCCAGGTGACTCGGTCCCCCGACAGCCCAGATTTGGCACAATGCGACTTCTGGCTTTTTCCAAAACTAAAACCACCTTTGAAAAAGATTTCAGACCATCATTGAGATTCAGGAAAATATGACCAGGCAACTGATGACAATCAGGAGAATTGTCTGAGGTCCCAAGGTGCCCACTTTGAAGGGGACTGAGGCATCATTGTCCTATGTACAATGTTCTTGTATCTTGTATCTTCTTCAATAAATGTCTTCATTTTTCACAGTACATGGCTGGATAACTTCTGTACTGATCTTGTATTTTTAAAACCCTTTGTGTTGGTTACCCTCCATTTAATCTAACAATTTGCATTAGAAAAATAAATTTAGAGGAGCCATCTCTTGTTCACTAATTGTATGTATTACAACTTAAATGGAAACTGATTTTTGCATTAAGCATTACTTTTTATTTAGCACCTTCAACAACCCTAGGAGAGCAAATGATTATTCCATTTTTATCATAGTGTAATCATGCACCATGTATGCAAATTTAAATAAATCAAACTAGTTTGATCTTCCTATCTTTTCATGTCCTGCTTATAAGTTCTTATTTAAATAGGAAGGAGTATAGATTCAGAGATGCCTCAAAATCAAGTCCTCACTGTTTTAGCATTTTAACAGGTCATTAAGCCACTAAGCTCTAGAATCCTCATCTGTACAATAACAGTAATACACAGCCTTATGATGATTGCATAAAATAATACCAGGGGAGTAATACCATGTCAAGCACACATTAGCTGCATGATAAATGTTAACTTCTTTCCCCAAATCCAGATGATGCAAGTTAAGGAATTTAAAATAAAGTACAGGGGGCACTTATCCATTAAACACAAAAATGAGAACTACAAAATAAAATCTGTTACCAATTATAAAACTCCTTAATTAAATGCCTAGCCAATGCAACACTATGCCAATTTATTGTTAAATATAATTTTCAAAATATGCAATCATTTTGAAAACAACTTTTTTTATTTTTGAGTAATTTCTAAGCATATACCCAACCAATAACTGTCAAGAAATCATAGCCCATTGTGAACTGAATGGTACACTAAGCCAAATAATGTCAAAAGCCACTGCATTACAGCAAAAAAAAAAAAAAAGTTTCATTGCCTAAAGTGCTGGGATTTAAATATATTCGATTACTTTTGATACAGAGTGAAGCCTCCCTCTGCCCCACCCTTTAAAATAAGATTCTTGGTCTAGAAAGGGCTTAAAAAGTCTGAGAATGCGAAAGAGGAATGCAACAACTTGATCAGCATGCCCACGGCAAAGAAAAGTTGACTCCTCCCTAATCCTGAAATACACCTACGGCAGCCACAAGGAAATTGAAACGCATTTATCAGCATTTGTCCCGTCTATCCTTCAGGAGCTTACGAATTTCCCCTTTTTCCATGACCCAGGGCTATGGCTAGAACACGCTGGCAGGGTGCAGACAACCACTCCCGCCACTCCCTGGGATCCAGAGACTGTTACACAAGCAACCCCCCCCCCGCCCCCAAAATCTAGGGAGCACCCCCCTCTGCCAGCTCCTCCCTTGCCCGCCTCGCCCCAAGATTCGCAACTGCGTAAGCTGAATTAAGAAAGGGTAGAACGCTCCCCCACCCTCGCTGGGGCCCCACACCCAGCTGCCACGCAGCCAGTCCTCCTGCCCTTCTTTGGACTGCCGGCTTCACTATTCAGTAGTACGCATGTGCGAAACTGTGGCGCCCGGCAATCCTTCAGCCAGCAGGGGTGGAGCGGTAGGAGGGACCAAGTTTCTTGCGCACGCTCGGGACATGCGCAGTGCGGGGTCTGAGGCGCCAGACGTCGATTTGGAAGTTCCGGGGCAGCAGCGCATGCGCTAGTGTACGCGTTGCCGGCGAAGAGGGGACCCAGACGACTCGGAAATTTGAATACCACTAGCATGGAGTGCGACCTCATGGAGACTGACATCTTGGAGTCGTTGGAAGATCTAGGGTAAGAGTACCAGGGCTTGGGTCTCCCAGTTCGCACACTGCCAGTCCCCCGGGAACACCTCACAAGTCCCAGTCAGAGACACCTGCCTCTCCATGCCGCACCCCCTGGCTTTCGGCTGTCGCCTCCCTAAGGCTCCGGGACCCTAATGCCACATCCACTGTGTGCCCTACCCGGTCGGGACCCTCCAAATGGGATGCCCGTAGGCCTGCCCTGTGCTCTTTGCAGCCGAGTTACCCGCAGTGTTTGTCAGTCGTGCGTGTCATTGTCTGGGCATTGGTTCTCGCCAACCCCCTTTCTGAGCTTCTCTCCTTGCTCACCATCCTCCTGCCCTACCCCCTCATTCTAAAGGTTGCCAAAGTTGGTTCTCTGATTTCCTACGTGTCCTCCAAACTTTCTTCTCCCGTCTTGAGCCCCTACTCATACCCCACCCCACTTCTCTCAAAAAATCGCCTTTGCCCAGTCATCTCTGCACGCACCCCGGCTTCCCAAAGCCACATGTCTGTGCGCTGCGTCCGTTCCGCTAGCCAGCTCTCTTGTGCCCCTGGCCTGTCACTACCTCCATGGAACCCCCGGCAGTTTCTCTTGACTTTGACGCTCCTTTGAGTCATTATTAGCCCTTACTTACCTGTAGAATCACCTTCACCCACCAGATCCGTGCATGTTTGTTGTGCGTTTTGTCTCCCGTCCTGACAGTTAACGAATCATGATTCATCTTATCTACAAGTTGGAAATAAGGTTCGTACCTCACCGGGTCACCCAGATCAGTGTACTGTATTAAAACTGGAAAACTTAGAATCCCTTGGGCTAAATGTGGTTCCAGGAACAAATCATATGATTAAATATTTGCCTACAGGTACGGTGTCCAAAAATTTTTTTACAGATTTAGCTAACTGTATTTATAAAGAAACAAATCCTTTCTCAAAACCTTCCCCGAGGACTTTGTAACATGGAAACATCTGGAGAAAACCTTTCTTTAAAAAAGGACACCGTGAGGGTTCCCAGAGTCCGCCCACCTAAGTAACTTGCGGTCCTGACAGAAGTTTTTAGGGAAGAAAGTGGCAGTGCTTACCACCGTTCTTTGTCGAAGTGAATTACCGTTGTTTTTTTTTTCCCCCCCTTTTTCTTTTAACTTGCCGTGAATTTTCTTGAATACTCTAGACTTGAGGGGGCTTATTTATTTATGTTCCTTCAGTAGAGCATAAGTAAAAGTCGTTCAACAAAGTGGACTCCTTTGGTAGACATCTCACACGAAATCGCTTGCTCACACCTGAAGCCCTTCGTTCAGTAAACGTCGTTGAGAAACACTTGTCCCGGAGCAGGGTTGGGCTGAGCGCCTAAGGGTACAGAGTGAGGCGGAGGCCGAGTTCCCACTGTAAGAATAGGCTGTGAGGAGATACGTGGAGGGTCCCTGTGCTGCAGAAGGAAATGAAGTCCTAGGAGCCTTAGAAGTGACACTTCAGATCAGTGTTGAAGAGCAGTAGGATGAGAGGACAAGGTAGACCTTATTTAAACGTAGTTATTCTGCATGGATAGAGGTCACCTAAGAATTGGTGATGGATGCTGTTTCTTCCCTTTATTCTTTTACTCTCTCTTAGCTGTATTTTTGTTCATAAAAGGAATTGTTACTGTAATAATTGTAATCAAATAATTAAGATGGGCGGTAATGTAAACCATGGGATTTTCTGAAAACCTTGCATAAATTTCAACCATAACTGCTTAGTTTGGTGGCATTCAAACATTAAAATTTAACCTTGATTGAGGTATAGTTTTAAAGGATTCACTGAGAAATACTAGAATTAAAGGACTTTTATCTTTAATTTGACACATGGTAGGAATTCAGTAATTATTTGTATAATGAAAGAACAAAATCTGAAATTTCTAGGCCTAGTCTCCTTATTCGTGTCTAATATGTGGTTTTAAATCTAGATGCCAGAGTACATAGAGTCTCATTTTTTGTGTAACACTTCTTTCATTCCCTTCAATGTATATACATGTAATTGTATTTTAAAGGATGGAGTATTGTCATTTCTCTAAAATCTCTATGCCACTAAACATCAAATTATCTTAAGCATATTGTGCATATTTAATATACCATCTTTAATAATGGTTTTCATTAATATTTAAAGGAAGGTAAAATCTTCTGAAGAATATATATTTTAAAGTCAATTTGGGAATGACAAAATCTTTAATTCTAGCTATATTCTAGATTGGAGTTCATTATTACTATTGCCTTTTATGTTTGAACATTTAGTAATTTTTTAGAATTACATTTGCATCACTTACAAAGGATTATATTTCAGTTGTACATTTCATTCAAACAACTCACCAACAATTATTAAATTAAACTTGACATTTCACTGGTACTGGTAGGTCTTACCTGGTCTTAATTGTCATTAAATATATATAGAAAAAGAAAATAAATGATTAATTGGAAACATTTTTGCTTTGAAAGTCATTAAAAACCTAACCTAATTGATTTGTCGAAAAATATCTAGAAAAGATAACATAAGTTTCATTTATAAACTATAGTATAATAGCTATCACTTATTAGTCTGGTTTTAATACTCAAATCAGTGAAAGTAAGAAAATGTACAGTAAGTGATTTCAGAAATGTATAGAAGTTTATATAATTTAATAGCGTATTATATGTGATTCTATTAAATATTCACCTATACTTTGAATGTAGCTTAGTACTAATTTTATTTATATTTGCAAGTGTAGAAATTGGTCATCATAACTTATTTTTATTAATGTTTCATTATACAAATAATACATAAATCTAGTGTGTCCATAATACATTAGGTGTGATTTTATATTCTTCTGAAGTATGATTTCTTAACTCACCAGTTACAAGGGTCCATTGTTAGAAGATGGCGCTCTGTCTCAGGCAGTCTCTGCTGGAGCCACTTCCCCTGAGTTTACCAAACTCTGCGCTTGGCTGGTGTCTGAATTGAGAGTACTCTGTAAACTGGAGGAAAATGTGCAAGCAACTAACAGTAAGTAAACAGTTTTATGTGTGAAATAAGAAAAATAAAATCCAGGTATTGTCAGTTAAACATTATCAGTCCTAAAGCTAAAATTTTACGTTCTTTGTAAATAGAAAAAAAGTTTGTAAAGCAACTAAAGACTTTGACTCCATTGTTTTTAGAGAAAGGTGATGCAGAAGTTGGAAAACCAAAATGTAGTCATGCAACTATTAAAGATTTGTGGAAGTTGAAAAGACCCTATTACTAAGATTCAGAAAAATGGAGGCAACTAATAGTATACAAGGTCTGACCAGAAAGTATCCAGCCATGTAGCCAAAATAGAGGCATTTGTTGAAGAAGATACAAGAAACATTGTACATTGAGGACAATAACACCTCAGTCCCCTTCAAAGTAGACATCTTGGGACCTCACACAGTTCTCCCCATCAGTATCACCTGCCCCCTCATATTTTCCTGATTATCATCAGCAGTCTGAAATCTCCCTTTCAAAGCTGATTTTAGTTTTGGGAAAAGCCAGAAGTCACAGGGCGCCAAATCTGGGCTGTAGAGGGGCCAAGTCACCTGGGCAATTTGATGTTTCACCAAAAAACTCTGCACAAGACATGCTACCTGAGCAGGTGCATTGTCATGATGAAGCTGCCAAACACCAGCTGCCCATAGTTGTGGCTTTCTGAATTATCCCAGTAATTCATGCTTAACACAAAATTTTATTTTAAAGATTTTATTTATTTATCTTTTTTTAGAGAGAGAGAAAAGGAGGGAGAAAGAGGGAAAGAAACATCCGTGTGCAGTTGCCTCTTGCATGCCCGTTACTGGGGACCTGGCACACAAGCCAGGCATGTGCCCTGACTGGGAATTGAACCAGTGACCCTTTGCAGACTGGCACTCAGTCCAATGAGCCACACCAGCCAGGGCTTAACACAAAATTTGATGAAGGTTTGCTCTACTTGCTCAGTCATTTTGAGGGCAACAGCCAGACAGTACACATGCTCACTTAGAGGCATCTACTACCCCTACTTATTAGTACAGTGAAGTCATCATTGTTCACACACATGCATTCCAGTCTACTCTCCTTGGCTGCCAGGTTACATCAATGTTGCACTAACAGTTCTCATAGTATTAACAATGGCTTGTCTTTTTCCAGACAGACTCTACTATATGAACTTTCCATTCTTTGTAAAACATGACTTGTGAGATCATAAATAGGTGGCTAGCACTGGAATTTAGGATGTTTTTCTTTTTGGACTACCAGATTCCAGAAGCATGTATAGTATATACAGTAAAAGCTCTCTACTATGTAGGAAGAAAGAGAAGACTTTATTAAGAAGCTTTCTGTATAAGAATATACCATTAGGTATACCACAGCCAGATCCAGCATCATCAGATTTATGGCCTTGAGAGCTGTTTTATATTTACTAATTTTGTTATTGTTTTAGCACTAGTTTGTTGATTCTACAGAAGAGATAGGCTTGGAACCTGACACTCTACGATCTGTTTCCCTCCTGCCATAGGTAAACCTATAATAGGAGCCAAAAAAATGCCCACCTCTTAACCTACCCTTATGGAGAACTATACACATAATCCCATTTTCTTTTTCACAGAATCCTATTGTGAAGAACTCTTGCCAGTTTAGTATATTTAATACTATTACTACTGTTAATACTATTTAATATATTTAATGTGTACATGTTAGTTGCATTCAGTTCTAATTTTTGGAGAATATAGTACAACAGTAATGATAGCAGCAGCTTATGTTTATTGGGCACTTACTGTGTTCTAAGTACTTTACATGTGTTAACTCTTTAAACCTCAGGACAATCCTATAAGGCAGGTTTTATTACTCTTATGCATTAAACAAGGAAGCACAACGAGGTTAAATACATTTGCCTGAGATCACACAACCAGTAAATGATGAAGCCTGGATTCAACCACAGCAGTCAAATCTGGGAGCCAGTGCTCTTAACATTGCCCCTTGACCTAATGTTTCAGAGGTTGTAAGAACTTTGAACCAACACCTGTGCTAGATGCTAACTATTTACAACCTGGAACCCCTTTGTTCATATGAAAACATTTTATAGAAGCCAACACACACAACAGGTAAAAGCATAGCTCTTCTAGTTGAAGTTGAGAGGGAGTACTTTTAGCACAACTCTCGCCTCATCCTCTCAGCTGCCTCTAAAGGAGTTCTGTGAAACTCTGGAGCTCACAGAACACAGTTTTCAAAACCTTGGTTGTTCAGTCTGCCTGTTTCATAGGTGAGAAGGACAACTCAGGTCAAGTGACTCTCAGATATTGTTGGTCAATTTTTGCCCCTCTGTGATATTGAATAGAGAACCATCAAAATAGTAAGGAAGAAAGAGCATCGTTTTTCATTGGTTCACCTAGTGAACTCTGGATTTTACACATTATGGGAACTACAAGTCATGCTCACTACCTTCAGATTTTATTGGAAACTAGAAATATTTGGCACAAATGAAACAACTGGATATTAGTAGTAATTAAATGCTTCACTCTGTGGCTCACAGGGGAGGAAATCGGTTAGTGTGATAGTACTTGGGGATGGTTTCATCAAGGAGCTAGACCACAGGACTTTGATGGATGGGTGGGATTTGATAGAAAAGGAGAGGGTAGAGGACATATCCATCACAGGGAGTAATTTAAATGAAGGCACAGATTTGGAAATACGACTGACCTAGGACAGGAGGTAGATTGCCCCGGCACAAACAGAAGGAATATTTGTCGAAGTAGTCGATAGTTACTACAACAGTAACCTGCTGGGAAGGGCAAAGCAGAGAAGCTAGGGAGAATCTTTAAATATAGAAAAATTAGGTGAGGTAGAAATTAGAAAGCCATTAAAGAGTCTCAGGTAAAGGAATAACCTAATGAAAGTGTTAAAGAAAATTAGTGGTGTGAGACAGGAAGAATTAGAAAAAAAAGAAACTTGTATTTGGAAAATCTTACTATTTCAATTTTTATGTGTGTGTGCACATACACATATCTAGGTGCTGTGTGAAAAACAGTCACTTTTATTAAATGAGATTATTTTAATTCTTAAAAGGCCCAAATGAAGCTGAAGAATTCCAGCTTGAGGTGAGTGGGCTACTAGGGGAGATGAACTGTCCGTATCTCTCACTGACATCTGGGGATGTGACCAAGCGCCTTCTCGTTCAGAAGAACTGCCTCCTTTTGCTCAGTAAGTCCATGACTACTAGGATATAGCTATTATTTTCTATTTGTGTTTTCCATGACTAATAAACTAGTGATTGTTTTGTTTCATTATGGATTTAACTTAGAATACTGCTTATTTTAAAGAAAACTTTATTAAGTTTCCGACTTAGAAGCTATTGGTAGGTCTGTGCACTGGTAGCCTTGATGTTTTATAATTACTGCTCCTTCATCATTTAGCTGGTGGCACTCAGGCTGTTGTGCTTCACCTAATGTGACCAAAGGTGGTGCTGGTGTGTTGTTCAAATGTGTGGTCATTAAACCTTAGCATTCTAGACTGGAAGCACATTTTAAAATAGACTGGTTTTAATTAAAATATTTTGTCTTGTTGATGTTTCTTTGTGTGGGTAACTGTTTAGGGGTGTTGGTTTTGTTTGTAAATGTAAAATTTTCTGCAGAATATTTGCTTTGTTCCTATACTTACTGATCATTGTGGGGAATATTATTATAAAAAGTTCTTTCCTTCTATGTTTTTTCTGTACTAACTACTATTTCTCTCTTCACCTGAAGAACAGTAAGTAGACTTACAAATTTTGTTGCCTTAAATAAACTCTCTAATAAACTCAACTAGTAGTCTTAACTCAGACTTTTCGTAGCATTCTGAGACATTTAGATTAAGCTTTGGTTAATTGAATAGTATAGTTCTTATTATGACAAACATAATTCAGAATTTTAAAAACACTTGTTTTTACAACCTTACTGTGGTTTCTAGAAAATACTGCAACTCTAATTGTGAAGATTTAATTTTTTTTAAAAACTGTGTTCATACCCATTATACTTAGGTACTAATTATTCCAGAATCATTTTCTTAATTTCCCCTTTGTCAAATGATTGTTACTGGGGGATATGCTCATCAGATTAGATACTGCTTTAGATACTGATGTTGCTGCATATAGTTCTTGTGCATACATTCAGTAACCTTCAAATTGTACAGTTTCTGTAACTGGCTCAGCCACAGTGTACTCAGTGATTCTTCCTTGGTAGCACTGTTTATCTCGACCAATACCTCATATTTGGCACTTAGAATATGTTATCTTACTTAGGAAGACAACAGCTGTGTGGAAAGGTTAGCAATAACCTGAATAGCTAATTCTTCCAAAGAGCCTAGAGTTTTGCCGTTTTAGTGCTGATACTTACAAAAACTACTTTGAATATAAATATTTGTAAAATACCTTTAACTTTTTCTCTTTCTTAAGCAGACTGCACAGAACATGATTATTTTGGACTTGGGCAATATTAATAGATTATTTTATTTTAATGTGCTATTACCTCAAAAGCTCTTCAAGAATATGCAGCTATTAATATTTGCTCCTCAACTAAATGACTAAGTCAACTAAAGGTTACTCTGCTCTGAGTTCTTCGTACACACACACTGCTCACATCCCTCCTCTTTATCTTTGCTTTTTGCTGTTTCTCATTCCCTTAGCCTGTTTCCTCTCCTTCATGCTAATGTTTATGTACATGTACTCATCCTCTGCTCGTTCTGTATGGATATTTCTCATCCTTCAAGTATCAGTTGTCAGTCTTGATGTTATAATTTTACTTACTTTTTCCAGCACCCTTACCTTACTTATTTGAATCTTGTATAATACATCGTGTTTTGAGGGGGGAAAATAAACCAACCTCATCAGAATTGTTAGTAAAATAGACAAGCCTTTGAATGAATGGCTGAAAAACTCCATTATCAGGTTAAGAACTATTGTGGCTGTTCATTGGCCTTTCTGGTTGTCAGAATGTTTCCTTAGGTAAAAATAAGTTAGATATCTAAGTTTCTAGTAGCTGAAGAACTGTTGATCTTTTTATGCCTTTATTCCTCACTAGATTGTCAGTAGAGGTGATCTTTTCTGTTTTTGTATTTATAGCCAGTCAGTGCCTTTCCTAGTACTTTGAATACATCAGCTACAGTTAATGCTTTTTGATGGTAATTGTGTTGGTGAATTAATTCTGTGAGAATACCTGAGCTACATTGTCCTAAATTTAGAGAAAAATTTTATTAAATCATATAATATGTGATTTTCTAGAACAAGGGTTGGCAAATTCTTAAAGGGACAGATAATAAATACCCTTGGCTTCATGGGCCACAAAATCTCTGTCGCAGCTCTTAACTCCGGGGTTGTTTGTCAGCAGGCGTAGACTGTATGGAAACGGGTGAATGTGGCAATGTTCCGATAAAACCTTATTTATAAAAACAGTGACTATTTCCTAACAGTGGAGTTTTACTGGCTTCATCTTTCAGCTCATAAAATTTGCTGTATGGAACATGTTGAGATTTTATCAAACCCATATAGAATGGCCTTCCTGAAACTTAGCTATATTTATTGTTCTACAACAGGTGTTGGCAGCTTTTCAGAAATGATCTGCCAAAATTATAATCCCTATACTAATAGCATTACACCTTGGGTATAGGAAATGAGATATTCAAACTGATCATTGTTTTGTAATTGTAAACTTTAAGAGCCCAGAAAATGTCTTTTCAAAGCTATCTTTCTAACATTATCAGAAGTTTCTCGCTTTGTCACGTACCTGAAATCCTGAGATCCAAAGGATTACTAATCTTTTATGAAAATGTAAATGTCCTTGGGAAGGTTAAAGGAATAAGATTGAATATTTATACCTTCATCTTAATTACCTGAAGCAGATTGCATCCCTCACTATACCCAAGGAAAGCAGCACACACGAGATGAGACTGATAGAAAAGGGCTCTGCCAAGAAATTATTTGGAAGTTTTGTTATTGCTGTTTCCATAGGAGGGGAGGAGAAAGAAGAAAGTAGGGGAAAGGGAATACTGAGAAGAACATAGATGGAAGAGGGAGTGTTTTTTTTTAACAGGCAGAGGGTGACATTAGACTACGTGGAGATATAAGAAAGGAACTTTTAGGAAGTAGTTTAGTGCCTTCCCTCTTCTCCTGTACGTTAAACTTTGACTGCTTACAAATGTTTCACACCAGTTCTATACAGACTTCCTAAGTTTGAAAGGTAAGAGGAACAGATAGTTGTTATATCACTGGTGTATGTCAGTGGCGAGAAGTCTAAATAAATAAATAAATAAATAAGTAGCCAGCCAACCTTTTTAACTCACTAAAAATTTGCCACCTGCTACCTTTTGCAAATTTGGTAACAGATGCCAACCCCTGTTCTGTAGATTCCTTAATAATGGAACATAAGAATCCAGATTTTTAGATGTAATCTATCTTGATCTCTTGGTTTCAAATAGGATGGCTTATTTTTAAATCAACCTTTAAATATATATTGGTTAAATACCTGAATTACAGAACCCGTTTATATGTTATGTCATTTGAGGTAAAAATGGTTTTCCTTTCTTGTTTTTATCCATTCTTGCAGCTTTAAAACTTACATATCATTAGGTCTATAGAGTTGTGACTCCAGACTTATGACTATTAACTGTAGCTGTATCTCATTTTGAAATCTTATTTTGTTTACTTCAGCATACCTCATCTCAGAACTAGAAGCTGCCAGAATGCTCTGTGTGAATACTCCTCCAAAAAAAGCTCAAGAAGGAGGCGGTAGTGAGGTCTTTCAAGAGTTGAAAGGCATATGTATTGCTCTAGGAATGTCCAAACCTCCAGCCAATATAACTATGTTCCAATTCTTCAGCGGGATTGAAAAAAAAGTAAGACCTTTAGTACCAGATTGTAGTGTATTAAAGGCATAGTCCTACATTTGTTTGAAATGAAGCAAGTTAATTTCTCTTAATGGGAACCTAATGTGCATATTATTAAGTTATTGTTACTAAATGAGTTTTGGGTTTTAAATCCTAGATGCCTTAAACAGAAATTATTATTTTAGTGTTTTTTAACATGTTAACATGTTTCTTTTTCAAAAAGGAAACTACACTTTGATTTATAAGCTGAAATAAGATAGATGTAATGTAAAAAGAACTAAGTCCTTTTAAAAATTCTTTTATCATTGAAATTTAGTGCAATTAATTTTTAAAGTCTTTGTCATTAAATGTTACCTTCTCCCCATTGACTGGACAGAAAAAGACATTAATGTTCTTGGTTTTTAATCCAGTCACTTCAAATCTTGAAAGTTTGAATTGGCAAACTAGATTTGTTGACTGCTAACATAATCTAGTATGTGCAAATAATTCATGCCATACATTATCAACAATGAAGAGGGTTTTTTTAATCATTTGTTAGGAACGAGCAATTTTAATTTAAAAATTAAAAAAATTAATAGACAAGAATGATATTTGTTATAGCAGAGTTATTCTCTGTGTGCATATCTGGTGGACTCTAAGAATTGGTACATTTGCATTGTGGGGCAGGTGGACAGACACCATGATGCATAAATCTGGCTGAACTCTACAGGGGAGCAGCAGTATATCCATAGTCCCTATTTTTCTGTGTGTTCATTCATCCATTCAGCAAATACCCATTAAGTGCCTACCGTTGTCAGGCACTGTTGTAGGTGCACTGAAGGAATCATGCTTCCATAGGCACGTGAGGAATGGGCAAGTGAGTGTCTTTATTGTGTGGGTCTTGTACATTTCAAAACATCCTCCACCTTTGCCTCTGTCAGGAATCTTCTTTTGATGGCAAGATATGATGGGACTTGGGAAGATGAGGAGGCTATGTGTTACTTTTAGATTTGTTTATTCATTCATTTATGTTTTTGTGTCAGTTAAAGGAAACATTAGCAAAAGTTCCACCTAATCATGTGGGAAAGCCTTTATTGAAGAAGTCAATGGGACCAGCCCACTGGGTGAGTAGCAATCATCTGAAGTAAATTTGTAAGGAACCCCATCTATCTATCTTATATTTATATTGACACAGTTGGCACTTTGTGGACATCTTTAGAATCTACTCTGTGAATGTTAAGATTCATGCAACAGAATTTTATTTGCGTAAGAGTAGAAACACTTATCTCATAATTTATAAATATTTCACACAGCTGATTAAAGTAAACAGAAGTTCGATATGATGCATGTTTCTAATTGCCAAATGGGTTGTCTTCAAGCCAAAGACTTCATTGGGCTGAGCTTCACACAGTGAATTACGGAAAAGCTAAATGAATGACTTTTGTACTTTACATGTTTTTTATTATGTTTTGAGACACTGTTTGGCATATCATTTCCTTAATTTATTGTTACAACTTTTATTATTACATTTATTAAATAACTATTTTGTGCTAAGTTCTGGAATTCAGTTATGAAAGAAGCAGACACAGTTAATGCCCTTTTGGAACAGAGGTCAAACAGATTTAAATTCTAACTTTTTAAAAAAAATTTGTTTCAGGAAAAGATAGAAGCGATTAACCAAGCCATAGCCAACGAATATGAAGTTCGGAGAAAGCTGCTAATAAAACGTTTGGATGTCACTGTCCAGTCTTTTGGTTGGTCTGACCGAGCTAAGGTACACATTAAATAATTTAAAAGAGCAGGTTATTTATAGACTTGATCCTGAAGCATTCCTAGCGCAGCTTAGATACAGTGGAGACTACAAGAGATATACATAGTGAGTTGCTGAGTAGCAATTCTTTTAGCTATTCAGCAGTCATGAAAACATTTGTTTTTCAATTATTTAATATTGTTCAACAAAACTGTATGTTATGTTATAGACCCTACTGAAAGTACCCATTTGTGAGAGAGATGGACAAAGTATTTGAAAATTAATAAAATAAAATTTTAAATAATTTTACTATACTTCAAGCTAACCATTTAATTTGATTGGATTTAGGAAGACTAAATACTATGGACTATTTATAAAGAATTGGAGAATCTGGTAAGACTTACTATGTCAGCTTAAATGAGTCAGGTGAAGGTCTTGATCATTTAACAGATAATTATTAAGTATCTACTATATGATCATTAAGTGGGAATTAATAGGCACAATTGATTGATGTGACCTTCTTAAGACCCTGAAATGGAACTAAATATTGAGTTTGTGTGGAAGTTGGTCCAGATGTTACTATGAGATTTCCCTTAATAGTACATTCATTTTTGAAAATAGATTTTTCTCTGAATTTTAGTGAAGTGGCTCAGAAAATGTTTTTATTTAGTTCTGCAATAATCTTGCTACTAGGTTAGTTTCACAAAAATCTTTAAACCTCAGCAAAGTCCTATTTGACTACTAAATTGTTGGAGTAGATATTTACTAGGTTACAATATTTTTAGTGTTGGGAAGGGGTCTTAGAGATCAGTCCCAACTCCCCTCCTTTTGCAACTAAAAAAAATAGAGACCTAGGTAAATGGGAGACTTTACATAATATCTCACAGCTAGTCAATAGTAGCAGGAGTAAATTGTTCTCTTCTGTGATTGCTGTTTAAGAAATGTAAGTCTTCTCATAAATTATCTTCGATAAAAACTATTATTTCACCTTCAGCATAGTAGATATCATTCAAAAACAATAACGTGCAACTTTCAGCTAGAAAACACAATGATGGAAGTGCACTGACCCAGTCACGAGCACTGTGCTGCTGGCCTGCCTTGGCGTGCCATCAGTGGACTTCGCAGCCGGCGCCCTGATGCTCGGAGCCACCGTTTACCCTCATTGTTGTCATCTTTAAAGGGCCGTGTTTAATCTAGATGATGTTTAAGATTCTTTTGAACTATAATACACAATGATTGTATGAAATATATAAATATATTGAGGATAAGAAAGAACTATATATATTAGTTTGCACAAACCTATTTTTTCATTTAGTGAAATTTATGTAGTGATATCTTCCTTTGAAACTGTGTTTTAAATAAATTTATAGAAACTGCTTTCATATGCACAAAGTGAACTTTTATTTTACTCACAAAATTTATGCATTTATATCTCACTTTGAAATTGTATTTTCAATCAGTTTTATTTGAAACATATGAAACCATTTTCTCAAAGGTATTTGTTTTCAGTCAACAAACATTAGGCACTTATTTAGATGCAATAGTGACTCTAAAAAAAATAAATATAAAACAGATTCAGGAAACATTCCCCAAACTATGGAATGACCAAAATCACAGATCATGCCATTGTCTTAACCACAATGGCTGTTTTCGTTTTTAGTGTTGTTGTCTTCTTTTTGTGGGTATACAGAATCCTAGTAAACATGTCATTTCACATTCTATTTTATCGTGTAATGTAACCTAAACATTTAGCATCAGTGTTTGAGTACCTGCATGTAACCAAAAGACTTGCCAAATATTTCTTTTCTTGTGCCGATTTACTGTATATTGTAGTTGTAGCTGTTGCTTCCAGAATTTAGTAGCTAGGTGATTGCTGCTATTTCCCCAAATTTAGGTTACTTTAATTTGCATTTATTGATTTCTGTCTGGAATAATTGTTTTATATTTGTTCGAATTTATATTCTCTTTTGTGAACTTTATATTTTTTGTTTATCTTTTGTGGTCTGGTGTTTGAAATAGATTTAAATGACTAGGCCAAGTTTCTAATTTCCCAGTGATTTGTCTTTCTTGTTAGAGCTAACAACCTTAATTATTAACTTACACTTCTACTAAGTAGTTAAGGTAGACCCTTTGTTTTTATTTTTTATAATAATAGAGGAAAGTGTTAAATAGGGGATGACTTTTGTAAGAAATGTATCATATTATCATATTAAGAACATTTTAGTACAATTAGAGCTACTAACATTTTTGATCTCATAGTAAGCAAAAATAGGAAAATGAAAAAGCAAATGATCTGAGACCCATGGCGGAGGGACCGTCTTAGCTTTTTTTAGTAGCCCCACAGTCCAAAAGGGCCCCACTACCCGTGGGATCTCTCCTCCCCTTTACTTTGAAAACACAATCATTTCTTGCTGTGCTGTAATACAGTTCTTGACTAGGTAGGAGCAGTGGTGAGTATATATAACTTTCTCCCTCCCATCTAGAGCCTAGTAAATATCATTATCAGACATTTTGGAAATCTTTTAACTTATTTAATATAAGTGTTCCTGTGTCATTTTGAAAACTGACATTGTCTCTGAACACTTTCTTTCAACAGAGTCAGACAGAGAGATTAGCAAAGGTTTACCAACCAAAACGTTCAGTCTTATCTCCTAAAAGTACTATTTCTGTTGCCCATCTTTTGGCTGCAAGACAAGACTTGTCAAAGATTTTGAGAACAAGCAGTGGCTCTATAAGAGAAAAAACCGCCTGCGCCATTAATAAGGTGATTAGAGTACCTTTAATTTTCTTTCAAATACATTTATTTCTGTTTACAAAATAAAATAATTTAAAATGTCTCTCTTACCCCGCAGGTGTTGATGGGCAGGGTGCCTGACAGAGGCGGTAGACCCAATGAAATTGAGCCTCCACCCCCAGAGATGCCGCCATGGCAGAAAAGGCAAGACGGCCCCCAGCAACAGGCAGGGGGCCGAGGAGGAGGGAGAGGTGGCTATGAACATTCCTCATACGGAGGACGAGGAGGTCATGAACCAGGAGGAGGGAGAGGTGGACGTGGTGGCTACGACCACGGTGGCCGAGGGGGAGGAAGAGGAAATAAGCATCAAGGAGGCTGGACAGATGGAGGGAGTGGAGGAGGAGGTGGCTACCAAGATGGTGGTTATCGAGATTCGGGCTTCCAGCCAGGTGGCTATCACGGTGGCCACAGTGGTGGCTATCAAGGCAGTGGTTACAGTGGCTTCCAAACATCTACTTACACAGGAAGTGGCTACCAGGGTGGTGGATACCAGCAGGACAATAGGTACCAAGATGGTGGGCACCATGGCGATCGAGGCAGCGGTCGCGGAGGGAGAGGCGGTCGTGGAGGCCGAGGTGGACGCGGAGGGCAGGGAGGAGGTTGGGGAGGGAGGGGGGGCCAGAATTATCACCAAGGGGGGCAATTTGAACAGCACTTCCAGCAGGGAGGTTATCAGTATAACCACTCTGGATTTGGACAGGGAAGACATTACACTAGTTGAGGCTACAGAACCTTACATTTTGCTAGAGCTCAAGTAATAGAAACTTAGTTTCAGAACCCCGAGTCCAGTGTGGATTTTGAATGTGAGACCACAGGTGGCAAGCAGATCCCTGCTTGGCACAAGCATTGTGGGTCTTCATTCAATTCTGTTGGTTTTTTTTAAAATGGACTTACACAATGCTGTTTATTTGAGAAACACATACAACATCTCTCCTTTGTATGAAGAATTTTTAAAGGTAATTAAAATTGCCTTTAATTGACCAGTAGACTAATTCCACAGTCAGAACATGCATACTTTTTTGAAGAAATTACTTGAATAAGTAGTTTTCATATTTTCAATATACAGTTTGAAAATGAGGATTCTCCTAGATTTTTTTAGCTTTACAACTAGGAAGGTTTCCTCATAGTAACAACCCATTTATATGTGTTTTCCTTATACTATTCTAATGTCTATTTTCCAAGCACAGTTTCTGCCCTGACTGACTTTTTATTTGGAGAGGTTATGCCACATTTGCTTCATGACAGAACTTCTAAGTCAGTTCCTATTAAATGAGCTCTTCTGCAGATAGCACATTCAGTAGCCTTATCCTCTTGATGGAATATTATACCACAAGCTGAACTCTGAAAACCTTGAACATGGCCAAAATTCATCAAGATTATAAAAGCAAACTAAGTTGTGAATCTATAGTATATATATATATATATATGTAGGCATTTAGTTAAGTATAGCGATTCAAACTGACCTGCATTCATTCAAAACGAGTTCCTCCTTCAACCTTATTTTTACTTGAAATCTGCTAGAAGAAACAGCAAACTTAAATTTGTTTTATGCACGAGTTAATACCACTGGCTCAGCAAATACAAGTTAGTTTGCTTTGAGCAGGAGACTTTTTGTAACGGAAGAAATGCACTACAGAGAAAGAGGACAGATTTTTGCTTAGTGCAGGAGGCCCTTTATTATTGCTGCAGAAAACAAAAGCCTGGCTGAGTTGATGTTTTACATTCTCCTTTACTGAAATCTACATGATACTTCTTGCTGGGTTTTTGTATACTTACATTGTCAAGCTGTGAAAGAAAATGGCTGCAGGTGTGCTTTGTGTGAAAGGTGAGCAATAAAGTATCTGTACATTCTCTCTGGTTTGAGTTTTATTTTAGCTGCTTTTCAAATGAAATTATTTTGAATACTTGCTTCAAGCTTGTGAGCTGAGTCCGGTGTCTGCCCCACCCCGAAGATTCTTGAGTGTCCCCTTAAAACATAATTTGTAGTGCAAGATCGCCTTTACTCTAGAACCTTAAATAAATCGAAAAATAGCTTTTTCTAAATTTACCTTTTAGTATGTTATATACCTAGAAAAATTCCCTACTCATATGTGGCCACTGGGTGTAGCTGTTGCTACACAATGTATTAGGCAAAGGTAAATTATGGCCCCAGTCTTTTAGGGGTTTTGTGTTTTACATGCTTTCTCCATTCTTCCTATGAATGAGGGACATTTTTCTTAAAAGAATGGATTGAAAAATACATGTTTGTAAAAAGAGAAAAAGTTTTTTTCTACTAAATTGGGGTGTAGGAGGGGGCGGTTAGGGTGGGGAATCATCGTGTCATACCATTAAAAATACTACCGGTATTTGCTATTGAGATGAACACATTGTTTTGGAAGTTAAAATGATTTTTGAAAACCTTTGATCATTTTGTTAATTTTACATGTTCATTAGATTTTTTTGGCTAGCATTTGCCATTCTAAAATATTCAGACATGAAGGCAATTTGAAATACTTTTATCAAATTGTTAAAAAGATTTTGCCCTGACTGGTGTGGCTTAGCAGATTGGGCATCTGCAAACCAAAAGGTCATTGGTTTGATTCCCAATTGAGGCACATGCCTGGGTTGCAGGCTAGGTCCCCGATTTTGGGTGTGCAGTAGGCAACCGCTCACTGTTTCTCTCTCACATCCATGTTTGTCTCCCTCTCCCCAAATAACTAAAATCTTTTTTAAAAAATCATTAAAAACTTTTAAGTTCTGTCTTGAAAGTTTTAAGTTTTGGTCTTTTATGCTGTTACAAATTTTAGTATGTATAGCAGTTTCTTACTAAAAATAAAATTGTCAAGGTTTCATATCTTAAAATACCGCATTTACCTTAGCCTTTGCTTGAATTTGTTTTATAGCCTCCAACTCTATTCCTAGTGACTTTCATTCTTTTGACAAGTGATTTTTTACTTATTTTTATGGTTAATAGATTGCTCTTTAAATATGAGCATATAAGAAAGTAAGTGATACGTTTCTCCATGATGACTCTAAAATTTGTATCTTCATTTTCTGTTTGAAACTAGAAATTTTTCATATAACGAAACCATAAAAGAGTTGTCTCTTAGTTTCTGTGACACAGATACCATTCTCTAGAAATAGTATATTTCAAAACACCAGTTTTGTTATATTAAAATAATAAAGTTAATAGAGTTTTAAAATAGAGCATGTCTGTTGATCTTACACACATTCTTAACCTTGTAGTAAATTATGATTTCACCAGAATCTGGTATGTGGGAGTTCCTTGGAGAAATGAGAAACAAAGTTTTTAGGGGGAAATTTTTAATCTGAAATATGAAAATACTGTCTTATGCAGACACACTGAAACAAACAGTACCTTTTGTTAGTGTTTTGTTTCCTCCCTGTACCAGGAACCAGAACAGGATGTCAACACTATGAAAATTGTCAAGGATGTGCCACTGTCATTTTCATTTTCTTGCTCTAGATCCAAAAACCGAGCTCGTGTCGAACTGTGCAGGCATAGAGTTAAGTAAATCCCTGCTAATGCATTGGAAATCATTTCTATATACACTTTCCTCACTGCCCAATTCATTTATATTATTATACATGGATTTTTTTAATAAGTTGTGCCCATTCTACCTTTTTAGATACTTTACCTATTCTTTTGAAAATAAATTTTAAATGTACATAATCATTGCCCCTTTAAATAATTTGGATGGTATTTCATTTAATTTTTTAACAGAGAAGTCCTTTTATTTAGGTTTATCTAAAGAGAATAACAGTCATCACAAAATAACATTAAATAACACTTTTTCTGTGCTTGTTTCTCTTCAGTAATGTGATTCTAAGTCACTAGAAATGTTCATTGTATTCAGCACTGCATTTCTACATTTGTATACATTAAAGTGTTCTGAGGGTTCAAATGACTAACTGAAGCAGGTATGCATGTTTGAACTGACATTCACCTCAGTTCTTACTACAACTTCAAAACAGTCTAAAATATCTTGATTACTCACACATACAAAACCTATGATGGGCAATCTGTTATGCATAGTTTTGCTTTTTAACTCTAGGGTTTTTTCTAATATGAAAATCTTTCATTGTATTTAGTTGGCAAAATTATGTGGGTAAGAAAGGTATGCCCTGCCGGGTGGCTTAGTTGAAACATCATCCTATACAGCAAAAGGTTGTAGGTTCAATTCCCGATCAGGGCACATACCTAGGTTGCAGGTTCAATCCCCAGTTGGGTGGGTAGGGGGAGGGTACAGGAGCTGTATGGATGGAGGTACTGATCATTAAAGTTTCATAAATATAACTTGGCATGAGAACTTGCACAGTAAGTCATTCATTGCCCTATGTGTAAATGAAGAAGGCTTGAGTAGAAGTAGAAAAATGTAATATGTTCCCTAGAAATGGAGGGAAACTCTTGAAAAAAAAAGTGTATTGGAATGACCAGGATTTGTTAAATTACGTTATACTTTAAGGAGAAGATAAAAGTCCACAGTTCAGGTCAATAAACATGACTGCCTGTTATATTCCAGGCAGTGGCAGAGTCAGAAACAGATAATAATTGTAGCATAATATGATTAAATAAAGAAGAAAAGGAAGACACCAGGGCATTAGGATGGCACAGTGTTCAGTATTGCTTAAAACAATAGGCACTTACGGTTTCTGTGGATTAAATAAATGAACAAATTCATTTCTTAGAGAAAGTTTTCATATGCTCAGTAACAGTGTTTACTTGGGTTTTGTTGTGTGTTTTTTTTTCAGGTGAGAGGTCTGACATTTGTTTAACTGGTTTTTTTGGGGGGGGGGGTTCCCCCCTGGTATGCCCTGGGCTTTTGCTTTGTCTTCACTCTAATTTTGAGCTTTTGTCCAAAATTTGTGGGGAGCTTATTTAGTAAAGGAGCCAGGATAGTGTCTAAGACAAATGAAATTAATCTTATATCCTAACCTTTACATCTTGGCAGGATTTGCAACTGTAGGATATACCCACCACCCCCTACCCACCCCCCACCCCCCGCTGCCGCCACACCCATCAAAAAGACTCTGGCACTCTACTCTCCTAGAGACAGATCACTTCTTACAAAATATTCCCTGCCTGTGTGTTCTGACTCTTCTCAGAACCAAACCAGGGTCAGGAAGAGAGAGCCTGCGTCCAGCTAGGATCTCCATTCCTTCTGTTGTAAATAAAGGATTGAAGATACACACTTCAGAGTGTGCCCCTTTGCTCTGAGGAGGGTGATTGTCCTGCATGTATTTTGTTGGTTGTGTTGCAGCCAGCGAATCCCACTCTACTGCAGCAACTTCTCCATGCCCTCCTGCAAGCCTCTCTGAGCAATCTGATACTTCGGGCCATTTTCTGCCTGTTGGGCCTAGGGCTTCCGATCTCCCCTAGTTTCTGCAAATGGAATTGGTTTTGTTTTTATTCTCATTTTCACTTTTTAAGTGATTTCCAGTCAGAAAAGAAGTAATGGTTTCTTTTTTTCAACTTCTTTAAAAAGGATTTTATTTATTTTTAGAGAGACGGGAAGGGAGGGAGAAAGAAATGTTAATGTGTGGTTGCCTCTCATATGCCCCCAGCTGGAGACCTGGCCCATGACCCAGGCATGTGCCCTGACTGGAATTGAACCAGTGACCCTTTGGTTCTCAGGCCTGCTCTCAATCCACTAAGCCATACTAGCCAGGGCCCAACTTTTTTTTTAACAAAACTTCCGAAGAGTTTTAAAACTAGTATAACAATTATCCATGTACTCCACCTACGTTCAGAACTGTACATCTTGCTACATGTACTTTATGCAAAAAATAATTTTTTTAACCATTTGAAAGGACAGATATTGATGCTTCATTCCCTAACTACACCAACAGGCATCTCCTAAAAAATGCTCTCCTGAATAACCATGAAGTCACTATCAATGGAAGTGAATTAACATTCGTTCAATACATCATTTAATGTACAGACCATATTTAGATTTTCCCAATTGCTCCCGCAAAGTGTCTACTTTGTTTATTCCTCAATCCAGAATCCAATCAAGGTTTACAACATTGCATTTAGTGGTTGTGTTTCATTTGGTTAATATGTTTTATCTGATCCAAAATTGTTCTCTTTTCCTGGTTTTCATGACATTTTATTTTTGAAGTGTTCAGTCCAGCTGCCTCAGCAAAGCTTTCCTTATTTTATATATAAACTGCAAGTCACTAAATGTGAATTCCCACATGCTTGCCATTAACATTTCAAAAAGAAAATATTTTTGTTTGTGGTCCAAGTACTCGATAGACTTCAGCAAGCTGGTTTGGATGCAGCTGGAGAAAGCTATTTCCTGATGAACCTTAAATTCCAAGGTTTCCTATCATTACCACCTTGAATGGTTGTAAAATAAATGACGTACTTTTTATGTTAAAAGTTAATTTTTGTTTTCTTGTCTCCCTGTAGTAAACTAAGTTTTTTCAAGGGGCAGGCTCAACCAGATTTATGTTTTGCCCTATTTTTCTCTAAGCTCATTTACTTTTTATCCATTTGGTTTCTGTATCTTGCCTACCTGTTTTCAAACAGCGAGAATAACTGGTGTTAGAAAACAGACCAGAACTAACTCTATACTCTTGAATATTTTTCTTTGATACTTTGTTTAAATAAGCCTTATTTTACACAAAATTTACTTAAATGTATTTAGAGCCTCCAAAGTACGTAGTCATATAACACACAGAGTCTGAGATCTTAAAGACAACTTAGAGAATAACCCTGCTTAATTGCAAAATAATCTTCACTTACTTAAAAGGTCTTTACAATGTACTTTTACACATATTATTTGACTTGACTTGGCCTTTATAACAACTCTATACAATAGGTGGGGAAGATGGTGAGACCTTTTTTTCAAATAATGAAATTGAGGCTCAAATAGATGGGCTTGACTTGCCCAGGATCTCATGACTCTAACAGACAAAGATGGGATTTAAATCTGGTTGTGGACTGCATGCCAAAGGTATATTCTGGTGATCTCATTTAACTGAAATTTCTCCTCAGTCATACTAGAGTTTTGTATATTTTGGCAAAATCAATGTGTTTATGTTAGGAATACCACGCTCCTACCATCAATAACAGCTCCCTTCTGTAGGAGTCCTGTATTATTAAATAGCAAACACCTCTAACTTTGGGAAAAACTCTTACCATAGAAATCTGTGGATATTATTAATTTAGGAGGCAGCCACTCAACCTAAATCGTTCAAATACCAATTAGGGCCACCTTCTGGTTTAGGCAGATCTAAGAAAGCATCAACCCAATTTGTACATCCTTCAGTGAAGGTTCTATTGCATCCTCTAACATATCCCCTCCCGGTACCTAATAATATTCACCATCAAGAGGTTTGTTTTTGCTTTTCACCTAAAAGGTGACCATGATCAAAACCACAAAAGAAGGGTCTGGAGGGATGTATTTCTGCTCCATCATGGGTTTTCCTATTTTGTTTATTTTACTGATTATGGGAAATTGGTAGATTGGAAACATCAGTCACCATTGTCATGAATAAATGATATCAAAATTATAAACTTACTCATTATGGTCTCAAACTTCTGCAAGTAATAGTACTGTGTGTATATACATTTTTATATACATATACACATGTACCATATTTTGCCAGTATAATGCACACTTTTTTTTTGAGCAAAAAATAAGAATGTGCATTATACATGGGTATAATGATTACATACCATGGGTACAACAGTGGGCATAATAATCCTGTGTATAATGCACACAGAATGTGGGTGTACGTTATGCATGGCAAAATACAGCAGTTTAGAGGGGGGCAAGATGGCGGAGGAGTGAATAGAAGTAACACTGACCTCATCCCTGGACCAATCTGGAATTACAACTAAATTATGGAGAAATCACCTGAACCAAACAACTGAACAATAGCGACAGAGTAGCCTTATAACTTCTGACAGACAGAGGAATCAGCTTTAGCACAACCTAACTGGTAAGCAGTGTGGTGAGACTTGAGAAGGCTAGCTGGGCGCCTACAGGCAGCAGCTCCAGAGGGATATTGAAAAGCCCAGTCGGATCCCCCTGAGAAGAGGGGTTTAAACCATAAGCAGGGATCCCCAGACTACAGCACAGAGCCCAAAAAGTACACAGATATCAGCCAGCTGCAAAAAGTGGCAGGGTTACTCTCTATCGGAGACAGGTGGCTGGAGATGCAGAAATCTTTTTAAAGGACCAACACATAAATTTTTATTTGCAGCCACTTACCCTGGTCTCTGGCAAAGGCTGGGGCAGAGTGGGCTGGAGACGCCTGAGGAGAGACTGGGGAAGGAGGCTTTGGAGAAAGACCTGTGGGAATAGCTGGCAGGATCCTGGTGCTGACTCACCACCCAGGCGGCAGCAGCCATCTTGCTCAGACAGACCACTCCCTTGAGCTGCAGCAAAGTGAAAGGACACGATAGCCCCTCCCCCAAGAAGGACTTTGCCCTGCTCTCTGGTGCCTAAGCCTGACTGCTGAGTGCAGAGAGACTAGATTAACAACTGAAAAAGACAGCTACAGAGAGTAAATCCCTGGAAGTCTTGAGCAGACTGCCTAAGGTCAGACGGGGTCAACATCTGACATCACCAGAGGAGGATCCAGAAAGAAGAAACAGCTGTAAATACTAGAGGCTACTGAGACAAAATCTTCTGTGGTCTTCTCCATGATTTGTGATTCTTTCTTTCTTACATAGCTTTTTAAAGTTCATTTCAGGTCCATCAAATTTGTGCATATTAAGTCATTGGATTTTATACTAATAGTTTATTTCTCCTCTTTCTTATAATAGCCTTAATCTCTTTACAGCCTTATTAATACTGGTTCATTTGCTGTTGATAGTGGGATTGCAGGGGGAGTTATTTTTGTGGATGTGGGTTTGTTTCTTGGGCTTTATGGCTTTGTTCTAGCAGCACCTGCACAAAAAACATTAGACATGGTGGACAGAGTGACCCTCAGTTAGGATCCACCAAAGAATGACCAAACAACAATCAAAACCCAACTACTTCCAGAGAGCCAACATAAATGTCATAAAAAGCATCCAAAGAGCATCAAGTTCAGGAGATCAGGGAGACTGCACCACTGAATCTCACAGGTCTCCTACCATAGGAGTTCACACCATAAAGTCAGGTGTGAAGTCAAAACAGATGATTTTAAGAAGTAGAAGCGAAGAAGAAGAGTCTCACAAATAAGGGGAAGACAAAGAAACAACTCTCAATGAAAGGAAAGGAGGATTCCCCAAAAAGAGAACTAAATGAAATAGAGTGAAGTGAACTATTAGATATTGAGTTCAAAACAATGGTTATAAGAAAGCTCAATGTGCTCAGCGAGCTTAGGGAGAATTACCAAAAACTACAGGGAAACTATGAGGAACTTACTGCAAACTACATCAGCATCAAAAAGACATAGAAACTAACAACAAGGTACACCAGGAAATGAAGAATACAATTTCTGAACTGAAGAACACAGTAGAAGGAATCAAAAGCAGGCTAGATGAAGCAGAGGATTGAATAAACGACCTGGAAGACAAGGTAGAAAAAAGCTCCCAGAAAGAGCAAGAAACTGAAAAAAGACTCAAACAGAATGAAGAGGCATTTAGGGAAATGTAGGACAACCTGAAACATGATAATATCCATATAATAGAGACATCAGAAGGAGAAGGGGAGGAGCAAGGGATAGAGAACCTGTTTGAAAAAGTAGTGATGGAAAACTTCCCTACTTTGAGAGAAAAAGTCACGCAAGTTAAGAGGAACCCGATGAGGCCCACTCCAAGACACATCATAATTAAATGGCAAATATCAAAGACAAACAGAGAATCCTAAAGGAAACAAGGACGAAAGAGGCGGTAACATATAAGGGACCCCCAATAAGGCCAGCAGCAGACTTCTCAGCAGAAACACTGCAAGCCAGAAGGGAATGGCAAGAAATATTCCAAGTAATGAAAAGCAAAGGCCTGCAACCAAGACTGCTCTACCCGGCAAGGCTCTCAATTAAAATGGAAGGCGAAATAAGGAGTTTCCCAGACAAAAGAAGGCTAAAGAATATATCTCCACCAAACCAGCATTGCAAGATATGCTAAAGGGACTGCTCTGAGAAGACAAAGAGTCTATTAATACCCAGTTTCTTTCACAGTCATCAATACTTGATATTACCAATATTTTTAATACTTATTAATCTGATTGTGACAATGATGTGTTATTTTAATTGTTACTTTATTATTTGTTGAAACTAAACCTATTTTTGTATATTTCTTGCCTATTTCTATTATTTTTAAAAAACTTTAAATGACTTTTTGGTATTCTTTATCCATTTTTTGATTAAAGGTTTGTAGAATGTTTTCCCTAAAAGAAAACAACTACTAATGCTTTTTTTAGATGTGTTGCAAATACTTTCCTGTTCTATTACTTGTCCTTTAACTTATTTTATATGTATATTACTATATAGTCTTAAATGTTTAATATAGTCATATTGTCAATATTTACTTTATAACTTCTGGGTTTGAATATTTTACTTCAGGTAAGAAAAATATTATTTCGTATTTTCTCCTAAAACTCCTTAGATTTTGCATATTGATTTTTAACTCACCTCAATATTTTTTGTATAATGTGTGATATAGGGCTCTATATTTGTTTTATTTCAAGTAAAAGTGGTCCATGCACCTTTTTTGTTGAATAAGCCTTATTTTTTCCCATTGATTTGAAATATTAATTTAATCATATGTTAATTAGATATATACATTTGTTTCTAGAATGCTCATTTTATTTCATTGACCTACTTGATTATTTCTCTGCTGGTGTCATGTTGTTTCAGTTGCTGAGACTTTTTAATGTATTTAAATTTTTTAATATTTTATAATGGATTTTGACATTAAAAAAATAAATATATAAAATCAGTCTGCATTTATGAAAAAAAAAGGAAGGAACGCCTACCTTTTGTGACAACATGGATGGAACTGGAGAATATTATGCTAAGTGAAATAAGCAGTTGGTAAAAGACAAAAACCATATGATCTCACCTGAAAGTGAAATCTATTCAACAAAATAAACTAATGAACAAAATAAACCACAAGCATGGAAACATGGAGCAGACTGAAAGTGACCAGAGGGGATGGGGAACGGGGACAATGGTGGAAAGAATGAGAAAGGGCTAAACAAAGAACATGTGTGAATGACCCATGGACATTGACAACAGTGTGGGAACTGTCTGTGGGAGCAAGAGGTGAGATGGGCGGAGGAGGGCAAAGGGGGAAAAATTGAGACAACTGTAATAGAATAAACGATTTAAAAATAAAAAAATTATTCACAAAGCAAAAAAAAGAAGCAAAAACTGATAGTTACAAAATAGTCACAGGGATGTTAAGTACAGCATAAGAAATATAGTCAATAATATTCTAATAAATATGTATGGTGTGAAATGGGTACTATATTTATCAGGGTGATCATTTCATAGATTATGTAAATTTCTAATCACTGGGTTGTACACCTGAAATTAACATAATATTGTACATCAACTGTATTTGAAAAATAAAAAATTATTTTTTATAAAAAGGAAAAACAAAAATCACATGATCATATCAATAGATGGGAAAAAGCATTTGATCAGGTAAAGTATCCATTTATGATAAAAACACTCAGTAAAGTGGGAATAAAGGGGGCATACCTCAACATAATAAAGGCCATATATGAAAAACCTACAGCCAACATCATACTCAACTGGCAAAAACTAAAAGCTTTCCCACTAAGATCAGGAACAAGACAAGGATGTCTGCTTTCACCACTTCTATTCAACATAGTATTGGAAGTCTGAGCCTTAGTGATCAGACAAGAAAAAGAAATAAAAGGCATACAAATTGGAAAGGAGGAAATAAAACTGTCATTGTTTGCAGATGACATGATAGTGTACATAGAAAACCCTATAGACTCCACCAAAAAACTGCTTGACCTAATAAGTGAATTTGGCAAAATGGCAGGATAACACAGAAATCGAAGGCATTTTTGTACAACAATGAAATATTAGAATCAGAAATCAAGAAAATAATCCCATTTGCTATAGCAACAAGAAAAATAAAGTACCTAGGAATAAATTTAACCAAGGAAGTAAAAGGCCTGTACTCAGAAAACTATGTAACACTGAAGAAAGACATTAAAGAAGACAAAAATAAATGGAAGCATATTCCATGTTCATAGATTGGAAGGATTAACATCATCAAAATATCCATACAACCCAAAGCAATTTATAGATTCAACGCAATCCCTATTAAAACACCAATGATGTATTTCACAGATATAGAACAAACATTTCAAAAATTTATGTGGAACCATAAACAACCCCAAATAGCTGCAGCAATTTTGAGAAAGAACAAAGTAGCAGGGATCACAATACCTGACATCAAACTATATTACAAAACAGTCTGGTACTGGCATAAGAACAGACACATAGATCGATGGAACAGAATAGAGAGCCCAGAAGTAAACCCATGTCCCTATGGTCAATTAGTATTTGACAAAGGGGGCAGAAGCATAAAATGAAGTAAAAATAGCCTCTCTTTAACAAATGGTGTTGGGAGATCTGGACAGCTACATGCAAAAAAAAAAAAAAAAAAATGAAATTCAGCCATCAACTTGCACCATACACGAAAATAAACTCAAGATGGATAAAAGACTTCAATATAAGTCACGACACCATAAAAGTCATAGAAAAGAACATAGGCAGGAAAATCTCAGATATTCCATGCAGCAATATTTTCACTGATATGTCTCCTAGAGCAAGGGACATAAAGGAAAGAATATACAAATGGGACTTCATCAAAATAAGAAGCTTCTTCATGGCTAAAGAAAACATCAGCAAAATGAAAAGGGAATCAACCATATAGGAAAATATATTTGCCAATGATATATGCCCTTGGACAAGGACTTGATCTCCAAAATATATAAAGATCTCACATGACTACAGTCCAGGAAGACAAACAATCCACTTAAAAAATGGGCAAAGGACCCAAACAGACACTTCTCCAAGGAGGACATACAGAGGGCCCAGAGACATACGAAAAGATGCTCAGCATCACTAGCCATCAGAGAAATGCAAATTAAAACCACAATGAGGTATCCCTTCACACCAGTCAGAATGGCCATCATAAACAGATCAACAAACAACAAGTTCTGGCAAGGTTGTGGAGAAAAGGGAACCCTCGTGAACTGTTGGTGGGAATGCAGGCTGGGGCAGCCACTGCGGAAAACAGTTTGGAATTTCCTCAAAAAGCTAAAAATGGAACTGCCGTTTGACCCAGCAATTCCACTGCTGGGATTATACCCTAAGCAACCCAAAACACCAATTTGAAAGAACCTATACACCCCAATGTTCATAGCAGTGCAATTTACAATAGCCAAGTGCTGGAAGCAACCTAAGTACCCATCAGTAAATGAGAGGATCAAAAAACTATGGTACATTTACACAATGGAATAATACACAGCAGAAAGAAAGAAGAAACTCCTACCCTTTGCAACAGCATGGATGGAACTGGAGAGTATTATGCTAAGTATAATAAGCCCGGCAGTGAAAGACAAATACCATATGATCTCACTTGTAAGTGGAACCTAATCAACAAAACAAACAAGCAAGAAAAGTATAACCAGCAACATTGAAAGAAAAAACAAACTGACAGTAACCAGAGGGGAAGAGAGAGGAGGACAACGGGGAAAAGATGGGTAAGGGTCAAGTCAAGGACCATGTATAAAGGACGTGTATAATGGACAAAGCCAAAGTGGGGAAGGATTGAGGGTGGAAGGTGGGGGTGGGTGGGGCAGGGGAAAGTGGTGGCAGGAAAATGGGGACAACTGTACTTAAACAATAAAAATTTTTTTAAAAACAAAAAATGAAATAAAAATTAAAATAAGCAAATGACTGGAACTAGCCAGCAAGAGAAGAAAAAGTATATATACATTTTCAAAATATAACGATGCTAGTAATCAAGGAACTAACAAATTTAAAATATGATAGTATTTATCAAATGTTAAATTGTGAGACTAAAAGTGTTTATTTCCAATGTTATCAAAGATACAGTGAAACAGATACTCTTACACAATGTGCTGTGATAATGTTTTAAAACCATTCGATAATCTGTGTCAAGAACTTGCACATTAGGTGTCCCCTCAGGAGCATAAAATATTTGCCATTCAAAAAAATACAAAAAAAATACAGTGGTTTATAGACATATGTACACACAAATGTTTGTTTTATTTTCTTTTTTGTTTGCGTTTGGTTTTTATTCAAGATACATTTAGTATCTTTGTCACAAGAACTCTTCTTATACGTGAAAACTCAAAAATAACTCATACTGAGTGGCAAGTGGTAATTGCTCTGAAAAGAAAAAGAACGGTTCAGCATTTATTAACAAGTTTCTTCCCAAATTTTCTTAAATTAAAAAAAAACACAAGAAAAGTTGCTTGCACTTAAGTTGCCAGTTTGTTTTTAATTTTATTAACATGTATTTTCATTGCATTAATGAAAAGGAATAGATAATGTACATACATAGAACCAACGCTTGGGGGTGGCTGTTTGCCTTCTGAGGTGCTTCCATATGGTGAGTTCTCTTATTACCTGGCTTAATCACAGCTCTCTCAACTAATAACTTCATTTAATTTGCAATCTCTCTGCAAACTGATATCTGATTCACACAATTATGTCAGTTCGAGCAAATCTGGAACAGTATTTTAAGCGGCCATCTTGCCTAAATGCCCTCAGGCCCTCAGCTTCTGAGAGCAGAGATGAAGCATTGCTTCTCTGTGCACCTAGCAGGGGCCTGCCCAGAGCAGGTGCTCAACCAGTGTTTGCTGAGCCGAAGTGTCCTCGATTAGCTAACGGAAAAAAGAAAGGCATTTCTTTACTGAGATGACTGCCCAAAGTAGAAGTGAATTCAGCCTTGCATGGAATATATACACTTAAACTCCCACATGCAGACCAGTGCACCTCCCTGGGAACGGTTTCTGACCGGTCACTTGGGAGCAGGTCATTGTCCTCACCCACAGGCTCAATCCCATCTCTACTTTTAAACATCTTGAAGCAAGTTCTCTCTCCTCTCATCATGTAACAAACAGGCCCACGTGTAGTTGCTTTGGGTCAAAGGGAGATATTGAAAATATTGATACTTTAAATTTTTTAATGAAATATTAATCAAAGGTGGTTTGTGATTATTTGCTTTTTATGACTGTTCTTTAACTACGGATGGCAATTTCTTAGGAAGACCACAAGAGTGTTCTTTCACAAGCAAAATTTTCCTTTTTTAACAAACAAAATTCTTAGAACTATTGTGAATTTTTAAAAATTACTGCTTGTTTTGCATTTCCCTAAGTGTTTTTTTTCCTCCTAAATTTTATTTCCGAAGACGAATTGATCTTTTAATTGTTATTTGCATTTCTTGATAGCCGTCTTTTTATTTTTTAAGTACGTTCATTAAAACTGGGGACAGTGAAACCAGGAAGGGCTTAGGATAGCAATGGGAGGGAGCCCAGGCGGGGCTGCTTTGGCTCACTGGGAAGTCAGAGAAAAGGGGGCCTTGGGGACTGGTTCAGGGGGTCAGCCCGAGAGGAGCTGCTGCCGCCCACTGCTCCCCTGGTTGTGAGTCTCTTGGGGACCCTCAAGTTCAGGAGATGCACCTCTGAGATGGAAGAAAGGTATAGGCATGTTCTCAGGAGGAAGAGAGTCAATAGCCGTCTTAATAAAAGTCTTAAGAAGATGGCTAATCTATATCAGTTAGGACGAGGATAGTTAATTTTCAAATTATAACATTTATGATTTATGGCAATTATAAATATTAGGAGAGTTTTCATGGCTGAGTCCTAGCTTCTTAGTGACACAAAATTGGTAAGACTAATGTGATATATACATGTGTGACTTATTACACATCCTAATAACAATCATGTTATAAAAACAATGTAAACAGCTCCTTCTTGCAACAGATCATCGTTAGAAGAATCACTGCATTCCAGGATCTGAAGAGTGTCCTTATCCTTCAAGAAAATGTTAAGTCCTGGTCCCATCCAAAAATCCCACAAACAAACCCTCAAAATCAACTCCTCATTAAACACCCCCCCCAAAAAAAAGGTTTATGAAAATACTGAAATAACATTTTCACAAAAAAGCAAAGCCTGAGTTTAGAGAATAAGTATCAAGTACATGCAAAAAGCTTTCATTTCACCCCTATACGAATGACTCTAGAGAAAGATACATGAGAAAACCACCAACTACATAACACAGTCTTTGTGGCACCTATCCAGGGGCAGGGAAGGAGGAAATAAATAGTTCATAGGATAAATCTTCTGTCCCAGGGTCCAACCAGGGACATCCCACAGTGTCACAAGCCAACAAACGTCCGGATATCTTTTCAGGTAACTTCCTGAGAGTTGAGCTGTTCTGAGTTTTCATGTTGCTGTTCCAAATGCCAATACTATTGCCTTTGGTGCCCTCAGCCTGAAGTCAGCCATCCTGCAATATGAATCAGAGCCTGTTGTATGGTTGCATTTCATTTAACAAAACAAAACAAAACAGTGTTTCTAGAAAGTGGTTTATTTGATGGATCATCTCAAATAATTAGTACTTTCAAGATTTGGAGGATATGCCCTGGCTGGTGTGGCAGTGGACTGAGTGCCAGCCTGAGAACCAAAAGGTCACCAATTTGATTCCCATTCAGAGCACATGCCTAGGTTATGGGCCAGGTCCCCAGTTGGGGGCATGTGAGAGGCAATGGATGGATGTTTCTCTCTCACAATGATGTTTCTTTCCCTCTCTTTCTCTCTCCCTTCCCCCCTCTCTAAAAATAAATAAATAAAATCTATTAAAGATTTAGATGGTATTGAAAGATCATATGCACTGAATACATGAAATCTTAAAGATTCCCATACAAAGTCCAATAAGGATGCTTACTGCACTTCTCCCTAAAGGGTGATCCACAAAGCCTTGGTCCCTGAAATACCCATTGTTGAGGTTTCCCTCTTAGAAATTCACAATATAAATTAGTATAAGGACATTAAGAAAGGTTATAAAAGAAAACAATATATATCTATACTAGTATATATAGGTGTATATACAAGGAAAGTTTATACTAGTATATATAGGTGTATATATGAGGAAAAATTCCAGCTATGGTTAATATAACAAGAACAGTTTGTGTGTCATTGATGTAACCTGGCAGCCAAGGAGAGTGGACTGGAATGTGCATGAGTGAACAATGACGACTTCACTATATTAGTCAGTGGGTGCAGTAGATGCTATTGAGTGAGCATGTGTACTGTGTGGCCATCACATTCGAAATGACTGAGCAAGTAGAGCAAAGAATCTGCCTCAAATTTTGTGTTATGCTGGAGCATTCCTCCACAGAAACTATTCAGATGGTTCAGAAGGCCACAACTATGGACAACTAACTGGTGATTGGGCAGCTTCATCACAACAACGTGCTCACTCATGCATCACGTCTCATGCAGTTTTTTTTATGAAACATCTAATTACCCAGGTGACTGATCCCCCTACAGTCCAGATTTGGTGCCCTGTGACTTCTGGCTTTTCCCAAAATTGAAATCACCTTTGAAAGGGAAAAAATTTCAGACTGTCTATGAGATTTAGGAAAGTACAACAGGGCAGCTGATGGCTCTGGGAGAACTGTGTGAGGTCCCAAGGTGCCTATTTTGAAGAGGACTGAGGCATCATTGTCCTATGTACAATGTTTCTCCTTCAATAAATGTCTCTATTTTTCGTATTACATGGCTGGATACCTTCTGGACAGACCTTGTATAGATAAACATATTTAACTTTGTTTAGTCCAGCATTTCCCAGCCCTTCTATATTTGTCATTATTTTAAGTTAGCAAAAGATAATATGAAAAAAGAAGAATTATAAAGAAAATACACATCTTCTTACTGACAAGAGAGTGACCTTGACCTTTTCTTGCCATCCATGGGTTCACTGATCACTGGTGAAATGATATCCACCATGACAGAAGATGTCTCTGCCCTTATATTTTAAAATGAATGTAAATGCTGGAATTCCAAGGAAGGAAATACACAGATTGTAAACACAACCACCTTGTTTATTATTTTTAAGTATAGGACTCGTAAACATGATTTAAACCTAAATAATAAATGTGCAGATCCTTTCTCCTAAAGCCATTCACCGGTCTTGCCTGGCAGGAAAACTCTTAAATTTGAAAACTCCTTTGTCTACATTTTTAACTCTTGGAATAATTTTGTCACATTTTTTCCTTCTTGCCTTTTCCCTAACAAAGGGTAAATGTCTTCTCCTTTGCTGATTGATGGATGAGGGTAAAACTGTATACCATATGCATTTTACATAAGAACATATTGTCTTCTTTAATTAGCACAAATGAAATTGAATACTAATAGTCAGTGAACCACCTCTTTGACTTATGAGATCAGAAAATTGAAAGGTTAATGGAACACCTGAATATAAAGTTCCAATTTTTAGAGAATAAAATAAAATTTTAAACAACAGATCTTTGTTTTTATTTCTGTATAGAGATTTAAGATCAGGAACTCTTACCCATGGAAACGATTATCCTACACTAATAGCCTGTGAATTTCTCCTAACTTGGGGGCGAGGTTTAAGTAACTTGAACAGTGCTGGTCAACAGAAGTGAGCTCATGGCTAGTTTCACTATTTGTTCAACATGCACAGGTACTCATCCAAATTCAAAGATGGTGCATGAGGTATGCACCATCTGACAGCTCTCGTTGGACATCCTGTTACTCTGCCCATAGAAGCTCTTTTTCCGAGATTTCAGTGACAGCCACGTTGCTCATAGAAATCACCTCCGCAGGCTGAGCTGGTATTTGGGGTGACTAGCGCAATTTCAGGCATTGGACAAAAAAATCTAACACAGTGATTCCTCACTATTTTTGGTTTGCTAACCCCCTTAAGACAGTCTCCTCCCAAAATGAGTATATATGTCCATAAATAATTTTACAGAAAAGGGGATGTACTTTCATGAGCTCCCTGAAGCCCTTCTTTAGGCCCCAAGTTAAGATCCCTCGCCCTAGGATATCTTCCTTTGTCACCAAATCATGAAATTTTCTTATTCATCTTTATATTCCCAGCTTGAACTATGTTAGACCATTAAAAAATGTGGCGGATAGCACTAAGATATTTGCCTAGATGATCAGTAGGAGGAACATTAAAAATAAAGTTGGTATTGTAAATCTATAGGTACAGGAAATAGATTAGTCGGTTGCCTAGAGCTAGGGTAGGTGGGGGAAATGAAAAGTGACTTCCGGTGGGCACAGGGCGTGTTTTTTTTGGAATGATATAATGTTTTAAAGTGAGGTCATAGTCATGGTTGTGCAACAATGTGAATATACTAAAAACCATTGAATGATACATTTTAAAGGGGTAAATTTGCTAGTATATAAATTATATATGGATGAAGTTGTGTTTTAAAAGTTGGTGTTATAAGAAAGGGGAAAAGTGGCCCAGGAGGAACTTGCAATAAACCTCATATGACCGAAGATAATGTGTGGCCTCCTTATTAATTGTTTTCAATGACAAAAGAACTAGAGGAATTTCAGTTAAAGGTCATTGGAGTTTTTCTCATCATGGGAAACTATGGAGACTGAGCATTTAGGTCTCCTGAAGAGTGTGGAATGCAGAGGACCACCCACAAGAATAAAGGGCACTGGCCTGATCCAATAGGATCTCTGCCTAACCCAATATTTGTTTATGAGACTGATTCAGCAGGGAGACAATGGCTGCCCTCCATGACATTGCTTTGAAGGTCGGGAATATGACACCAATCTCCCCAAATCTTTTTCCTTAATACACTATGAACTGTTGACTAATAAATGCATCTAAGTCCATCTTGAATCAATTTATATTTTCCGCTTATTCTAACAAATTCCATATGCTTCCCAATTTGCTTTGGACGATTTGAGTGGAATTTTTGTGTGGAGGCAGAGCCTGGCGTATAGAACCTTGAGGTCCCCATGTCTCTGATTCTCACCACTCCCTTCTCCACAAGGCTGTCAAAGCCTCTTTTTTTAATAGGGAGGAAAGTTTCCAACTCCCCTTTATCTACCAGTCTTGTGCTTCCACTGCCTCCTGATTCTAACTTGGAAAACAAAGTAGATCGGTATAGCACACTGATATAATGAAGGCGCACGATGGTCATGGGTCCTTGGGACATCATTTCAGTACACCAACGTGGCCACCTTCACTAAGTTTTAGAACTTATCCAGTTTAATTTTATGATGGATAAAACTGAGGTCCAAAGAGAAAAAACCATTTTGCCCAGGGTCATGTCGCTAGCCAGTGGCAAAACTAAAAAAGTGGTATGTCTTGATTCCCGACCATTCTGCTTTCAAAGCTGCTTTTAAAATGCCTCCTGGACGCACTGTAACACTCATCTCAGTCCCTGTCAGCTTCTCTTCTGGTTTTATTCGCGGTTTGACCCAGCACTGACCTCACCATCCTGTCTGGTCTCACCCATGTCTGCTTCATCCTGGTCAGATTCAAACTCAGTGCCCCGGTCCACAACATCCACGCCAGCTTGGACCCTGGGCTTTTCATTTTCCCACTTGGCGAAGCCTTTGTCCTTTGCTGCTTTGTCATGGAACTTGGATTTCATTTTGGGGAAGGTGTGGGACCCTGAGTTCCCCCAGCCAGCCTCTGACCATACAGGCTCGGTCTGGGTGGCCTGGCTGGTGGTGGCCCGCTGCAGCCTCACGGAGATCTTGCGAGAGGAGCCTGTTACCAGTGTGATGGCTCTGCTGTCCAGGTCTCGGTGTCCAGCAGCAACGCTAGGGAACTCGAACACCTCATCCTGCACTGGAAGGGGAAAGATTATTGGGATGATTTGGCATCTGACTGCATCATAGCAAACCATCAGCCCTGACTGGTGTGTTTCAATTGGTTGGGCATTGTCCTGCAAAGCAAAAGGCCGCTGGTTCGATTCCCAGTCAGGGCACATGCCTGGGTTGCAGGGTCAGTCCCCAGTCCAGGCACCTACAAGAAGCAACCAATCGATGTTTCTCTTTCACATCAATGTGCTCCCACTCTCCTGCTCTCTCCCTTTCCCTCTCTCTAAAAATAAATAAATAAAATCCCTAAAAACGACCATCAAAGTTGGTGCAAACGGTAGGAGTCCCACAGGTAAGGTCCCAGAGAAAGAGGCCAAAGGCAGAATGAAATTGGCTGCAGGTGAGTTGTATGTTAGTGAGACCTGAAAGCAGAGAGAAGTGAAGGGAACTCAAGGGTGTATTCCAGCTCTTCACCCCGAGGTAGGCCTTCATGTTTATAATGACCCCGAGAAGGTTTAGATCCAGGACCCGGCAAATACCGCGTTAGGAAAGAAAGTAGAGGACATTACCTGGAGGCAAGGAGGGGCTTCCAGGCAGCGACCCGTTCCCATTGCCCAAGGAGGGGGCCCAGGCAAACCTCCTGCAGGCCAGAACCAGGAGGTCTTTGCACTGCTTGTGACAATTGGCTCCACAGTCTGAAAAATCCCAAAGTATGACAGGTGATTAGTGTGAACCACATGCCTCTGGGCTTCTGGGGTGGCGCTTGAGTGGTTTGCGCTCCTGGCCCCACCCCATCCTACATTCTGTATCGAATCTCAGAGCCCTGCTCAGGCCCACCGGGTGGGGCTCGGGGCTGGAGAAGGGCCCGTGGGACTCTCTTGCCTTTCGGGAGTTCCCAAAGTTCTCTTACATGTCTTCAGCTTCTTTATCTACACAATTTATTGATGTGCTGGGGAGCCAACAAGCAAGGGATGAGCTGAGGGGGAAGCTGCTTTTGCCCCAGGCTAAATGCAAGTCACATGGGTCTGGGGTTCTTTCCCAGGCCCAGATGGATTCCTCACAAATTCCCCTGAGCCTGAGTGAGGACGAGAAGCCTCAGCTTCTGTCTCCCCGAGGACCAACTGGCTAGGCTGATCATCCACAGCGAGGTGTCCCCCCATTCAGTATTTGTCTGCATTTCCTATTTTTCATTTCACAGCCCTTTTCCAGGGAAACCGATTAGATCTCCTGCCTTCTTTCTTTGCATAGAAACAAAAAACAAGGTGGGCAAAAGCTCACTAGACATGTTCCAAATTTGACTATGGCTCTGAAATGGCACACAGCAGATTCTGTGAAGTTTCCCACTAGGATGTTTTACTTTAGAAAGTAGATTGATTATTAATTGCTACTTGGCATAGAAAATGTTGGCCACTTTGGAAGACAGCCACATGATTGTTTCATCTGATGAGAGTCCTACATTTCCCTTAGGTTCCCTGTGCAGATATGATCATTTTAAAGAGTATATTCCTCTCTTATCATCGGAAGACCTAATAATTTCCAACACCTATTTTCCCTCAAATGGTCTTGTTTCAAATGGTTGTGTAATGACATCACAGAAAGGTCAAGTTACAATATGTTCAGTCTATTTTAGTTTTTCTTTTACTCTCTGTACCTTTAAGAGAAAATACCATATGTACAAAAATGATCCAAGAGTTTAATTGTTATACATCTTCATAAATTGTGTGTGTGTGTCTTTTAAGGTACAAGGGAGAGCAACCAGGATAAAACTAATGGGCAATAAGATATTGCAATGTTTGCTGCTTAAAAGTAAAAATCCAAGTTAGACTAAGACACTGGTACAAAGAACTACAAGGCAGAATCTAGTTTGGAGCACAAGAATGTAGCTCCCACTGAGACTCAGGAAAGTGTTCTATTCCTGCAAAATGGGCTTCAAACACTGAAAGGCCAGAGAACAAAAGGGATCCATGTTAATCTGAAGGCAGTTTCATGATATTTTTCAAGAGCATTATCAGATTCTTCAGAGAACCAGTATAAACAGTATAAAATATTCAGCCATTTCTTAAATCAACTAGGTGTAATAATCACATATGTACAAGTAGAAACACAGACCTAAGTACCTAATGATTCTCATGTGTATTGCATGCATCACATCTGTAATTATTTAGTTGTTTATAAATGTTAATGAAATAGGGAAGCTAGATGAATGAATTCATTGAAAGGGACAAGAGTAAGTTTTAAGGTTTCTCCTCTTTTCCCATCATCATCTGTGACTTAATAGGGAAAGGAATAGCGACGTGAGAGCAGAAAGCGATGCATATGTATTACAAAAAGAAGTATGTGTGTGTTTTTCCCCAAAGGATAAAGTTCTTATAATATAGCATTTTAGTTAGGCCTGTCCAACTTCAGAATTCCCACCTCCTCTGTGTGTTGATGATTATTTGCACGACATCTTAGAGAGTGGGGCTAGATATACGAGGGCTGATAGAGGTGATTTGCTTCCTCATCTAACAAGCTGTAAAAATCCAGTCTGGTATCTCAAAAACTCCAGGGAGTCCTCTCCGAACATGTTAACCCTTCAGTTGCCGGTGGCCCAAAAGACCCAAGTTCTTCATGATCCCAAGAACCTTTGCGGTTTCATCAGACAGATTTGGTTTTTGTCCCGAATGTCACATTTAAAAATTTTAACACAGTAACATTTATTTACCTTTGCATTTGTATCCTTGCTTGATTATTCCCCAGAGCTGTAACAAAAGACAAAGGGATGTCAGGGAATCTGAAGAAAAATCTGGAAAGAAAACAAGGCCACAGGAGAAGGAAGTCCTGGGAAGCTGATGACTAAGGGAGCACAAACAGGATGTAGCTGCTCCTGACACCCTTCCTGTCCTATAGAAGAGCCCTCCCCCAACCTCTTCCAGCTGCGGTGATAACAGGAATTTTGCTTCCCTTTTCTATCTGGGAGCCAAACGGGAGCTGGGATGGGACACAGACCGACATGGGTGCATTTATTGGACTTTAGCATCATGCCCTCTCAGCAAAATTCATAGAGGAGAGTTTCTCTCTCTTTGGTTTTATTTTTAATCACACACTGCTCCTGGTGCCCATGGCAGGAAATGAAGCAACCTCAGCGGCGTACTTCCCAGTACAGCATTCGTATTTTGCGGGGTTATTTTCTGAGTGGCATTAGTCTTAGAAAGCATACAGAAGAGGAAAGGATCTAGCATTTATTTGTGCACTCATTCTCCACATTCGCTCAGTGTTTTGAGCTGTGACAGGGCTTGCGGGGGACATAGAAGAGGTTCAGACTCTGCCAATCAAGGAGGAAGTAGGATGGAGGAAGTGACAAACGTCTCTGGAGAGATGTGAGGGTATTTGCCTGGGCGGTTCAGGGACACGGTCCTGGTGGTGGTGTCTTTGCACTCGTGACACAATGGAAACTGTGAAGAAGGGGCCTTCCCATGTCCTTTCTCATGCCTTTTGTAGCACTTACATGTGGGTACCAGGGACACCGGAAACATACAGTGTGGGTGAATTAAATGGGCTTAGCTCAAGTTGGAGAAGCTCCTCTCCTACCCTTTTGATGCTTAGGTTAGGTACCTGGTGTCTACTTAATGAAATAATTTTGAAAGATGCAGGTCTGGTGGCCTACTGGGGCTGACAGAGGTGTCATTCACAGTGCAATAGGGGAGCAACACCCGGAGTGTGGGCATTATGGCCGGAGGAGAAGAATAAGTAGCTGCCAGCATGAAGTGACTCAAGGACATTATAAAGGCTGCTCCTCGCCCTCCTTCTGATAAGAAAATTCCCCCAGGGAAGAGGGATTCCTTTGAGCCTTAAAAGTTATTGGGTTCTTCAGAATGCACTAGTAAGATGCAAATGCCTCCTCAGACAGGGCAATGTTTTACCTAGGGGACAAGAAGGATTATTAAGACAACTGACTGGAAGCCAGGCCTCAGGTGCCTCGGATGACTGGAAGAGGGGAGGGAAGTCCCAAGTCAGGGCAATGGCGTCATGTCAGAACCACAAGGGCCTTCAAGATAATCTTGTTTGCTGCTTTTTTTTCTTTCTTTTTTTTAAATAAAAAGTAAGTGTGATGATCCAGGAAATTAAATAATTTGGAAGGTCCCATGTCTGGGAAACTTTGTAGTGCTAAGAAATTGTTTCTTCACTGAGAACTTGGTAATAGTCATAACAATAATAACTGTGATAGCTAAGGTTTATTCAACTCTTGCAATGGGAGAAGCATGGTTTGAAGCTCTCTGTGTGCATTAACTCATTGAATCTTCACGATATCCTTATGGGATAGGAGATAATAATTTCCTCATTTTTTCAGATGAAGAGACTGAGGTACAGCGCAGTGGAGTCCCTTGGCAAGGCCTCATAGCGAATAAGTAGGGAGACACGAACATGTCACTTGAGATGAAGACAGGAAGCCATCGCTCCCGAGTGCGTGTGTGTGTGTGAGCAAAAGCCACTGATCTAAGACAAGAAAAGATAAGGTTTAGGGAGCATCCTAGTATCCAAATATGGCACATTATTAGCAAAGCAGCAGGAATTGCTGAAAAAGATATGGTCAAGCGAGAGTCTTCTGAGGAGGGGGAGCCAGGGCGCTGCCTGCGGAAGCTCACTGAGTAACGAGGAGACAACATGGGGCAGGAAGAGGCTGCCGGCCAAGGGCAGGGGAGGGTGGCCTCACGTAAATGTGTGTGCAGGAGGGCTTCCCACTGCCCTCTGTTTGGAAACCTGGGGTCACTGTAACACTTGGGGGGCCGACTGTGGTGTAAGGAGCACTGGACTGGGGGTCAGGAGACCTGAATATGAGTCACAGACCTGTTGCTAAAGATCCATGTGACCTTAGGGAAGTCGTTTAACTTCTCCTGACCTTGAAATAAGGGAATTAACAAAACTCTTTCAGTTCTGGAATTCTAATTTTAAAATAAATGTGTTTCACATAGTGTCTGTTTGTCTTCCTTATCCTTGAAATGGAATTTATTTCAAAAGCAGGTCGTCCAGGCACTGAAAAATGGTTCCTTGCATTCCCCTACAATGCCTTTCAATGATACATCTAGAGAGTTATATTTATAAATCCCTTTGAAACCAATGGACTTTTTTAAATGTTTGTGAGTAGTGATCAAAACAGAGTGTACCAATGATTAAATATATTGTGAGTAGTGATCAAAACAGAGTGTACCAATGATTAAATATATTTTACACAAAAAAGGGCTATTAAAACTTTAAGAGAGTTAATTTCCATTAAACTCCAAAAGTATCAAAGAACACTAAAAAAAGAAGAAATATTTACTCTGAGCTATGTGACGTGCAATATGTCTTATGTCATTTAATCATCATAACAACATGACAGGTAAGTATTAACCACCTTTACTGAAAACAGAGAGATGGTCAATAGCTTGGATCAGGACAAAGAGTTAGTATAGGGGGCAGAACTGAGATTCAAAGCCAGGGTTCCAGACTCCAAGCCCAGAGCTTTCTACCTCCGCAGAGCTGCACCAAGAGCCTAGTGCCAGCAAATGTGCTCTGATGAGTTGGGGAGAGGAGTATGGATGCTCCCCAGCAACACTGCCTTGCTGCTTCTATAGAGCAGATGCCTCCACAAAAGGGAGAGGCATCCAGAAGGCCTGGAGAGCAGAGATAAGCCCCTGAGATTTGATAATGGCCTTCCAACTCTCACAGCACAAGACAGGCGTTGCAACCGGACTTGCCCCTGGCTGTGCCATGGCCTGACGGGTTCGCTGGGCACCCCCCTCTGCAGTAGAGAGCTACCCCTGGCCTTGTCCCACCTCAGCGTTTTCAGGTCTGGATACATGCAAAAGTTCCCATCAGGAGACAGAAACATCGAAAAGGAGATATTTATTTTATGACAAAATGGTCAGGTGATGCAGTCCCAGTGGTGAAGCTGATAGAAGCAGCTCTCCTGCCCCAGGGCGGGCGAAGCGAGCCAGTGAGGCTGGCCTTGCCCCCCGACCACATCGGCTGCTGGGCGCACTGGGAGGGCAACCACTGGCTCTTCTTTACCCATTGCCGGAGGGGTGTGTGCTTAAACACAGACTCCTGCATTTGGGGCCCCTCGAAAGGAATGGAATGGGAAAAATTAATTTACGAGTAGCCTGGATTATCAGCAGTGAATTCAGTATGGGTCAAAGGTGGGACAGGACCACTGAATGAAGCTGACATGACTGAGCTCTGGCTTCCAGTAGGGAGCAGTAGTTATAGTCCCTTGGCCACTGGGCCACTCTCACCTGGAGTGCCACAGTCTCCATCTTATTATAACTTAGGTGTCAACTAGAAGATACCCAGGGCCCAAGAGTCTTTATTTAACACCAGGACCAAGCTGACCTTAGTCGCCAAAGAATTATCAAATGTGGGGAAATAAAGTGTGCAATCTTCGTTGTGGCAGTGGTGTAGGTAGAGCACAGGATTCAGAGTCAGGACGCCTGCATTTGAGTCCTGGCTCCGGCCACCGTTGGCTGTGTAATCCTGGGGAACTTGGGTTATCCTCCCTGGACCTCTGGGCCTTCACAGACAAATGGGGAGAGTAAAATGTTCATGAGGCTTCCATAGACATTAGTGTAATTAATCCCGATTACCAGCCTGTGATGTGTCAAATAAATGTTATTTATTATTATATCCATCTTCTCTCCAAAAAGATTTGTTTCCTTTTTGAGTTACGAACTATTGAGCCATGCCATGATGGATTTCCAGAGACTGATACCGTGTGAAATAAGAACTGGGAGGAACTGGCTAAGAGGAGCACTCTCCTTAATTGCACCACTTATGAGGATTAGTGATGGAGGCCATGGCTCATTGGGTGGAATGTTTCCCTGGGAAATTGCTCGCTTGAGTTAATAGGCTCACCAATCTTCCCTGTCTGTGCTGGCCCTGCATTCCTCGAAAAGACATAATTCAGCCTGGGGGTCTTGCTTTTGTTTGTAACTTAATCTTTATTTTCAGGGAGCCTTTGTGTGCTACTTCTGATCTAAGGCAGTCAATGGATTCTGCTTAGTGTATCATTTTCCTTCCTTCTCAGAATGCTGCACGAACAACTACAGACAAGAGGAAACAACGGAAGACAGACTTACAAATCCTGCACAGTGTTCGCAGAAGGTTGGCTTGAGATAGGTCACCTCCTGAAAATTATGGACAAATCCTGGTCCCATTTTACAGTGTAGTTGGGACTTGGCTCTCAGGAAGTAAGCCATCATTTCATCTTTACTAATCAGGCCATCCCTGTGAAGAGAATCAAAGACGGGAAGGATCTTTGAATACCATATTGCAAAGTGGTTGCCACACTTGAATCATTTACCTCCCAAACCTTTGTGACCAAAAGCCAGCGGGGAAGGTTCATTCACTTCTCTGTTACACCTGAAAGGAGGACCTCTCATAGGCTTGAAGTGCCAAAGGCTGTCTTAGCAAGCAGATGTGTGCATGTGTGTCTCCTTTATTACCAAATAGGGGCTTCCAGAAAGACATGTATCTCCTTTCTAGCCCTTGTCTCACAATAGCATTTGCAAGAATTAGAGTGCTAGAGGAAGGCAGAAAACTGATAACCGGTCCCACCATTCTCAGATTTATGCAGTATGATGTCATCCAGGTCACTGCCACCGGTAATCCTCTCTCAGAGTCATCCTTTCTCAGAGGCAGTCATGCTCCCATCCCCCATGCTCCAGCCTCCCAGGTTTTGCTCCCTCTCTTCACTTACTCCTCCTCTACAAATATGCTCAGAGCCTCCCTCCTAAAATGTCTTCCTCAATGCTGCCATCTCTGACACTCGTCTATTCTCTCTTTCTTCTCCTACACCAAAAATTTCCAAGAAGAGTATTTATTAGGTGTTTTTTTCCACTCCTTCTGTTACTCTTTACTCCATACAATCAGGCTTCTAACCCCACCATTCTACTGAAGATGCTACAAAGCCATCCTCAGTAGCCTTTTCTCATTCATTCCTTGAATCTGTTGACTTGCTGGTAGCATGTGGCATGGAGGCAGGTTGCCTCCTCTTTGGTACTATGTTCTCCATGGACTCCTGCGTTTCCCTGGTTTACCTCTCTTCTCAGGATCCTCTTTCTCTGGCTCCTCTACAAGATCCCCTTCTTCCTTTTAGCTTCTACACATGGGAGAGAGGAGCCCCCAAAGTCACATTCCTTAGGCCCCATCTGGGCTAACATGCCTGGGATGCCAGCTTCTGCCCCTGGGCTGAAGACTTCACACTGTACATCTCCAGCCCTGACTATTTTCCTGAGTCTTGGTGTCATATCTTCAGAGACTTTCTAGAATGCCTTCCTGGATGGTCCACTCTCCTCTCAAAATCAACATATCTGACTATCTGACCAAAGAAATCATGTAAGCTATGAATACTTCCAACTTTCATTTTTAGGAAAAAAATATATATCTGCTGGGCAGTCTCAGTTTCATCTAAAACACCAACAGAGAAAAGAAATAAAGACTGGGAAGTGATTTTACATTTATGTTCTGTGTACATGCCACTCATAGACACAAACAAAGGGGAGAAGTGGGCAGTTTGCAGGTCACTTAAATTTTATTTTGTAAAGGAAGTTTATATTTCTAGTGATTTAATTCATTTAAAGAGTATTCTATGTTCTATATATATAAGAAGAATTAAGGTTTTGAGACATTTATAATAAATTAGCAAGGCTTTCATTGGTATGTTGAATAATTTACAGATTTAATTTGTTAAAAAGTCTTACATCAACAAAAATACTAGAGGATTTTAATGTGATATATTTGGATATTACACCAATAGAAAATCCAGCACTTCATTACAGAAGATTTTTAAACTACAAACTAATCTTACATAGTTAAAAATTAATCAAATTATTAATGTCAGGCTTTCTTGGCCATTATATTTTATCATTTTTTAATGAGTTGGGTTTTAGCCTCTAAACTCACTCAATTTTTCAAGAATTTTTTGAGGATAAAGAGAAAGAAAATTTTTTTTTTCAAGACTACCACTGAGCTGGTAAGGAAAAAAAAAGCATGGATACTTCTTGGCTCTCTGCAGCCATAACCTGCTCTCATGAAGACCATAAGTAATCCAAATACACACACACACACACACACACACACACACACACACACTTTCTTGTTGAGTTTCAAGACTGCAGATTCACTGATGCTGAGGACTGCACCTGGTTAGCTCTAACACTATTTCTCCTCTACCTTTTTTGGCAGAGGTGTTTGGGTTGACAAACTAGCTAAGCAGTAGAAGCGATGTGGGGAATGGAGAGCTGGGCTAATTTGCAAGGGGGCACTTGTACTCAGCACTGATGATGTGGTCTGTCTTGCAGTTTCACCCAATGAGTCATGTTCATGGTCACCAAGAAAAAATTCAGTGAAAAGTTTGATTCATCAATGCACTAGGATTGAAGCTGTCAAGATGTAAATCAACAATTTCCTTGCTCTCCTCTGATAATAATTTCCTGCTCCAGGGCAGTTGCATTAAAATATAACAAATTAAAACTTACTGATCTTTGTCCAGCACACAGAAAGAATCCAAGAAGGGAAAATTGGCAGCTATACTTTCAAAGTCCTCCTGGGAGATGTACCCATCGTGGTCATGGTCATAGTTTCTAAACACGGACTGCAAAGGAAAGACAATTATTTATTTCATGACCACTTTTAAGTCAGGCTCTGAACTTATTGGGAACAATGATAACTAGCATATTATTCTTTCTATCAAGGGGCTTAGAATCTTGTGGGAGACAAGAAAATCAAGAGTTTTTATGATATAACACGGTAAGTGCAATGCTATTGATAAAAACAGTGCTATTGGGGAGGAGGCTTTAAAAAGGTTTCCTGGAGAAAATGAGATCTAAACTGAGACCTCAGGGTTGAGCAGGAGTTAGGCTTGGTGAATTCACAAATTCCAATACCACATCAAAAGAAAATGAAGCTATAAATGTGAAATTATCTCAAAACAAAATATACTTTTATTTTTTCTTGACCTGATTGATTTTAACCGTATTTTTTCCATTACCATTTATCCCCTTATACCCACCCCCAACACCCTCGCAATCACCACACTGTTGTCCATGTCTATGAGCATTTTTTCCTTTTTGCTCCATCGCTCTACCCCCCAACCTCCCCAGCCTTAGCTGTCAGCCTCCTCTCTCTGAGTCTGCCTCTATTTTGTTTGTTAATTCAGTTTATTCATTTTAAAGCAATTCCAGTCAAAATCCCTGTGGGAATTTGTTTCAAATGAACAAACTAATTCTAAAGATCAAACAGAAGTGAAGGCAAAAAGCCTAAAATTAGGTAAGTTAAGAAGTAATGAGGCTGCCACCATCTTGGTTCTGCAGTCACCGCGAAAACGCTGGGTGAAGCCACAGAAGCCGCCCATGCTACAGAGCAGGCATAGCCACAGCCCCAGGCTGAGACAGGGACTGGACAAAGTCTGAAAGTGATGAATCAGCACCAGAGCTCGAGGCACAACATTCCACACAGGCAACCACACAACAAGCCCAACTGGCAGCAGCCACTGAAATCGATGAAGAACCAGTCAGCAAAGCAAAACAGAGCCCAACTGAAAAGAGGGCACAGAAGGCCAAAACTGGGTCTTTGACCCATTACAGTGTTTACTAGGGTCACTATCTGAAGATATAAGAATATCCTCTTTGTCATCATAAAACCAGATGCCTACAAGAGCCCAGTTTCTGATACCTACATAGTTTTGAGGGGGAAACCAAAATCAAGGATTTATCTCAGTAAGCACAGTTAGCAGCTGCTAAGAAATTCGAAGTTCAAGGTGAAGCTCTCTCAAACGTTCAAGAAAACACAGACTCCAACTGTACAAGAGAAGAGTAAAGAGGAAGAGGCTGACGAGACAGGCATGGAGGTTAAGGACGTAGAATGGGTCATGTCACAGGCACGTCCGTTTTCCCCACATTGGTGCTGCTATCCCTCTTTCTATAGGGAAAACTCTGCCAGAGCCCTGCCCTTCGCTAAGCGGTGCTTCTTACCCACATGGCATCGTGCTGCTGGGTCACAGACCCCCAGAGGCACACAGCAAGGGCACCTATCCAACCCACAGGATTTTTCCCCTACTCTCAGGCAACCAATGTATTGGGCATGTTACTGTGACCTGGGTGGGTTTTGAATGAGAAGGTTCCCCAAGCAGTCACTCTAGTTGCAGGGGCAATGATGGAGGTGTCAGACATGGGAGACAGAAAGGAATTAAAAGTAGCTGAGAGTAGTTGGGCAAGTGAGAAGAGAATGGCAAGCAGGCGAAAGGCGGCCTTTCTTGGAGATTCTGCCCCAGAGGCTGATGCCAGACAGAGCTAAGTGTCTGCTAAATTGTCCCTACCTGCCAGGGGCTGTGTTCATGGACTCCATATGACTCCTGGGCAACCAAAGAATCTTCTGGAAAGAGAAAGGGGCCTTCTAGCACTCACTCTTAACGCTCCTTCCACCACTTACCTCAACTAATTTCCTTATGTGCTTGTTGATGACCGTGGGGTCTGGCTTTGGCATCACTGCCGATGCCCACTCCAGGGGCACCACGGGCTTGGTGGGCGTTGTAGGGGAGGTAGGCTGCTGACAGAAAGCACAACAGTTTTCAGCTTCATCTGGGCCTTGAACAATTAGGACCAGGGACACCAAGAAAGCCATATACATCTTGTATATTAATAATCCCAGTAAACATGCACACGTACATCGCACTTGAATGTTTTGAAAACATCTTTTGTCAGTGGAATCTAATCTGTAACTAAACACGTGTTGGAATAGTGCATTCTGCTTAGCAGCAACCTAGATTCCATTATGTTTAATGGAAAAAGAAAATAATTGCTGTCCGAGCCCATGCAAAAATCCTATCCAAGTCTCCCAGGTATTAGTAAAACACCCTTAAACCTCTATATAACAATCTATACAGATTTTTGTATAATGCAAAATATATAAAACACCAGTTACCTCATTCATTAATACTGGGTGTTAGTGATAAATTAGTAGATGTGCGCAGTACATGGGTACCAGTGTTCAGCCAAGTTTATGTCCTTATATCGGCCTCTCTCTGAATACACTTAATCACTTTAAATGTTTCATTGTTAGGTCTCTCTAGCCTTCTTTGGTGAAATTGCTTTCTACACAAGTTTTTCCACATTGTGGAAATGTCTTGCAAGACATTTTCACTTAATAATGTAAAGATGTTGGTGATAAAGCATAACGCAAGTGAAAAACACAATCCCATCAGGAGAGCAGCCAAGGGTGCTGTTTACTTGACATCCTCTCCCTGGGCCCCCACATAATGTAAATATTTTGGCTGGTGTACGAATGCACACTTGTATCAACAGGTGTTTTTTGTTTTTTTTTTTATTTGATACTAAATTAGGAACAAACATTTTTGCAAGAGGAATTGAGGAGTAACTGTACTAATTTAAGCCCTGAGGAATTTTGTGAGGTGGGTGTTGCTGGCACCCAAAAACACCAAAAAGTACCTGCCACCTGATTATGGTCGCTCTCACAGTCACTCACACACGTGCCTGCGCACATTACGTCTCTTTCTAACAAGATTTCCATTTTGTTGGCCTGATGAAGGATAAGCCTATGGTTCCCAAACTGTACAGCAACATGCCCTGCCCAGAGTACTGCAGAGAACTTAGAGGCGTACCAAAAGATATTGCAGACTTCCAAGGGAAATATAGTGAAACCCAATGTTTGTCAGATCCATGTAAACTATCAGCTTGAAGCAGTTCACTGGTCACCCATTAGATAGCGCTCCATTTCTTTCGATGATATTGTATATTTCTGAAGCAAAACATCAATGTGGAACAAGAAAAAAGGGTGACAGTAACCAATCTAATTTCAAGATAAAAGAAATTGTCCACTGGACAAATTGTCCACTGGACACCAGCCCTGGCTGGTGTGTCTCAGTGGACTGAGTGCCAGCGTGCAAACTGAAGGGTTGCTGGTTTGATTCCCTGTCAGGGCACCTGCCTGTGTTGCGGGCCAGGTCCCCAGTTGGGGGTGTGCAAGAGGCAACCGATTCATGTTTCTCTCACACATCAGTGTTTCCCTCCTTCTCTCTCTCTGTCCCTTCCCCTCTTTCTGAAAATAAATAAAATCTTTTTTTTAAAAAAAAGAAAGAAATTGCCCAGTGTCTAATAAGCACACACATTCATTAGTACATAACCGCGGTTATTTAATAGTGAAATAGAGAACATTTTTATTTCAATGTATGTGTATTATTTTTTCAATTGGATACTAAGTTGTTAGAACATAAATATTTATTACATTATTTGGACTTAACTATTTCATAAGTGGAACTGTTGAGTATTTTATTTGACCTACATGTCACGTGAAAAATCTAAGACACATAATAAAACATAAAGAACTAGTGAGGCATGAAGGGAGCCACTGTGAACATGTTATAAGAAGTTCACAGAGGGACTGGCTGCTTAGGCGAGGTTGGGCGCATTGAAGCTACAGGCTCTCAGGAGATAATTCTGACTGCAACTTGCTCTCCAGCGACCAGCACAGGTCAAACACTAAGCACAACATAATATGGCATTTCACTAGGAGAGGAGACAGAAAGGATTGGGGAATGTGTTTCATAGACTCGCAAGATTTTAGCACTTAGAAGAGGCTTTCAAGGTTTCTGTTTCTACAAAAAATAAGACGACTTTTCTCCTCGATGGAATCACGTTCCCAAATTGGCAAAAAAAAAAACCGATCCTGAAAATAAACTTAAGTAAATCTAAAGAGTACAGATCAGGCAAGTGTGCTAACATGATTGATCCGGCCCTGCTCCCACAAGAGGTGGTGGGAAAGCGACAGTCCTTCAGCAAACAACGCACAGGCGTTGCAGACAGGCTGAGGCTCAACCCCGGTTCTCCCACTTCCTGGAGACAGATGCTCACCAGACTCAGTTTCCTTTACAAAGTCAATGAGATAACATGAATAGGATGCCCCGCCAGGCATGCAAAAACTAACAGAGAGCAATGAAGGGACCTGGTTTTAGGTAAAGAAAAGTGTCGGATGTGGAAAGGCTGCCTGCACATGTGCAGTACAGCCGCCTAGGCCACGGCCAGACTCATGTCATCAAAGGTCTGGAACGAGGGCAGAGCTTACCAATTCCTTTATTTCCCCCTCCAAAAACTTTGCCTATCTCTCTAGCTCTCTCAGTCACGATAACTGTGAAGAATCTGGGCCCCCACTCCTCCCTTTGTGTCTGCTCTTTGTTCCCACACGGCTCTGTTCTCCCCAGGAGATGAGCCTCTGAGGACTGGCAGGAGGTGAACCTGCTGATGGAACCACCACACTCACTATTTTAAGAACGAATGATACCAGGTCAGCTGACTCTGACTCCTGCTGAGGCCCTCCCAGTGCCAGGGAACAGCACTCAGAGCCGTTCTGCCTCTTGCTGTTTCATGGTGCAGAGTCGTGGTCAGTGTTAACAGACAGGCAGACTTAGGGTCTAGAGCTGCTGGCAATGTGCCACAGAGTTTAACTGGTATGGTAATAAGCATGAGACCTTTATTTTAAAAAAAGCAAAAAACTGATCTCAGGATAAGAACGTAAGAAGCAAACATAGACACTTTTCTCTTCAACATGCAAACTTCATCCTCATTGTAAATTTCAAATTCACCCAGGTATTTTTTATTAGTGCAAAATATACCTAAGATACAGTCCACTTGCTAAAACTGATGAGTAGTGCATATTCAGTAATGCATTTTCCTCAATCTCATTACATAATGTTTCAGTAATAAAGAGCCAGCCATCAATTAAGTGAGGCACTACCTAATGTAATATTAAAACTCTGAGCCCCGTCAATCATTAGTAGAGGAATTCGTGAATTATGATCAGGGTAGTTAAAATTTACAAAATCTAATTTTATGTTGAATGGGATTTTTTTAAAAAGCCAGGAAGGCTCAGTGGTGTCCAAGCTGTGGCCTGCAGGCTGCATGTGGCCCAGGACAGCAACGAACATGGCCCAATACAAAATTGTAAATTTATTTAAAACATTATGAGGGTTTTCTTGTGATTATATGTCACAATGTATTTAATGGGTGGTCCAAGACAACTCTTCTTCCAGTGACCCAGAGATGCCAAAGGATACCCCTGGATGATCTTTAATGTGATGATGAGTTATGGTTCATTTTGGGGGGGGGCCTCTGTGTTGGCGAGTTTTCAGAGGCAGCACAATCCATAGAAGAGCAATAGTGAAATAGAACAATTACAAACAATGATCTTCTTCATTAGGCTATGTTAAGAAATAATTCTCTAACTGCCAGGGCTAAGCTGTTTCATTGCTAAAAAGGGAATAATAGAGATTTTTAAATTCTTCAGTCTTTACATCACAAAACACCACTGCAACAGCCAGTTGCTGTAAGTGACAACTCATGGGGTTTGACACCGATCCTCAGAGAGACAGCGATACCTACCGATTTAGAATTCCTAGGCTCCAGCACCAGTGACAGCTTATAAATATCGTCTTCTGTGTGATAGAGGTCCAGTGAAAGCTACAACAAATTAGAATGGATAAATAATTATGCTGGCTCATACTCATTTATTTGAATTGCTGAAACACTTTCCAACCTGAATGTTTTAGCCAATGTCTAATAATTTGATTGACTGCGGAACAGTACAAAGATGGCAAGCAGAGGTGGAAAATGAAATTAAAAAGAGAAAAAGTTAAGCTTCCCGTGGTCATCAGCATCAACAAGAACCATTGACTCAACTCCTCAATAATACTTTTGAGCATCTTCTAAGTACCAAGCAAGCAGGAGATAAGGCGTCTTTGATGTTAAAAAGCAGGAGCAAATGCATAAATTAAGACTTGTAAATATAATAAATGCTCTTAGAGGTTTGACTGAAGAACTGTATAAATTAAGGAGAAATTACTAGGTTTCTATCATTTTAGGGTATTGTGCTAAGTCCTGGTGATATAAAAAGGTATAAAATCATTCCTACCCTCAAGGGCCTGACAGTTTGTTGGAATAAATGAGACCCGAACACAAAAAGACATGTTCACATCAACAAAAGGCAACGCAAGCTAAATGTGAAATAAGTTGCCTCGTTCTAAGTGCTATATAAATCATTCAGGGAGGCAGGTGAAGCATGAGGGAGAAGTTTGGAGTTGGGGGGTCTGAGTTCAAATGCTGAGCCTACCACCAATTAGCTCTGTGACCTTGAGCCAATTATTTCCTTCTGACAATCCATTTTCGCATCTGTAAAATGTGCATCATCATAAAAGTCCCTACTGAATTGGATTTTTATCAGGATCAAATGTAAAAATGCATGTAAAGTACTTCACATAGGACCTGGGACATGGTAGAATCTAAGAAATGTAATTTAGAGTTGTTGATGTTATTGCTATTAATATAGCTATTACTGCTAATATTATTATTTTGTGTGGGGGCCACTGAAGACAGAAATGATAAGGACTGATCCACACAGCAACTTGTGGATTGAGGCGTCCTGGCGGGACTTGGACAAAGAAAGAGGGAGAAAAAGGTCAGGGTAGGCAAGGACAACAATGAATAATAATCTAGAAAACCTAAATGCGTGGTTCCATTCACCTGAAAAAGGAGAGTCATGAGACTTAAAATAAGCCTGGATAATTCTCACCATGTCCTTCAATGTTAAGACACTCAACTAACCACGCCACTTTATCAGCACTGAAGATAATCAAATGCCTGTCCTCTCTTTGATTGCTGCACAGAAAATTCACTCTCACATGTGTTGTCTAAAGGTAACAGCTTAATATGTATGTATGTGGAGAGATGGGGAGAGAAAGAAGCAAGCAAGAGACAATTCAGAGGCATTGTCTTCAAGGATTTATCTTCCTGTTCTAGCTCAATTAAAAAAGAATTTGACATTATAAACTGTCATTTTTTAATTATTCATTCAGTCGATATTTATTAATCACTTAGTATGTGCCAGGGACCATTCTAGTCACTGTTCAAGCTATTAAATAAAACATTTAAATGAAGAATTTCATATATCAGCCATGACTGGTGTGGCTCAGTGGGTTGGGTACTGTCCTGGGAACTAAAAGTCATCAGTTCGTTCAACTCCCGATCAGGGCACATGCCTGGGTTGCAGGTCAGCTCCCCAGTTGGGGGCGTGAGAGAGGCAACCAACCAATGTTTCTCTCCCTTTCTTTCTCCCTCCCTTCCCCTCTGCCCAAAAATAATTAGAAATTTTTAAAAAGTACTTTCCTCTATCAGGTCATATACTGCTTTTTTTAGACTTTGTCACCTAAAGGTTTTTCTGAACATAATAAAAAATTGACTTTACAATAAAATTGCTCCAGCATTACTTCTGATCATGAAAACCCTGCTCCCAAAGAATGTACCCTGTATCCATCTTCCCCTGAAAGAGCCACTCTTACCTCGAGGGCTTTGCCTTTTTGTAGAGAGAACCAGCCCCTTATCACAAACTTATACCTTAAGGAGCCGGCCATTATAAAAAAGTAGGATTCCTGAAAGGAATTTTTTTTTCCAAGAGGATATTAAATAGTTTATTGACTACGCACAATAACAGATGATCCACAAGCCTCATTCCCATCTATGATTTTCTCTGATACCATAATTCAGTTCCGATATATTGCACAGGATGGGCCAATAATCATTAATAACCCAGTAAACTCCATGGCTCTACTTGAATAATCCCAAAGGGGACATTTTGATAGCGATATCAGCATAACAATGTCTTATTAGAAATCCAGGTCTTTGCCAATGTAATTGACTGGGAGCGGGGGCGGGGTGGGGGGTGGCGGTTCCTGTTAGGTGGACAGCAAGGAGAATTTGTGTTACAGAGTGGAACCTGCCTCTGGGACAGAAAAGCAATAGGCAATGGCATGGTGCCTGATGAATGGCGGCCTGCCACGACTGAGCGAGGGCAAACCGTTGTCAGTGCGACAATTGCCGTCTTCTGATTGGTCAAAAGAAGTAAAAAACCTGGGGTTTTATATGAAACATCCCAATTTTTAAATGCTGGCTCTAATCACAAAAAAATTTTTATAATTCCATGTGAGCCCAATGAAACGCCTCTGCCGCGGGCAGGTGCTCACACGTTTGTCAGTCCCGCACGAGAAGACCGCGCCAGTCCCCGAGCCTCATGAAAGCAGGCAGTGCCTCTCGTTCTCCCGCCTCTGTCATCTCTGTCCCAGCGTGTTGCCTTGCACTGTGAATGCTCCATACATAGAAGCAACACCAAGTGACACCTTCCTTCTGAATTCCTTGTTTTTAAGAGTTATATAGTCAATAATATTGCAATAACTACGTGTGGTGCCAGTGGGGTACAGGAACTATCAGGGGGGACACTTTGTAAAGTATATGGCTATTTAACCACTATGCTGTACACCTGAAACTAGTACAAAATAACACTGAATGTAAACTGTAATTGAAAAAAATTAAAAAATAAAATAAGTAAACTATTCAAGAAAAGAAAAAAAGAGTTAATCTGGTCTTCGATGAGCACGTTCCTGTCCTCCTGACTCAGCCTCCGACTGGCACCAGCATCCTCTGGGGAGGAGTTGACAGCAGCACCAGACATCCAGCCAGAAATTCAAATAAGCCACACACTAAGTAGGGGAGATGCTTTCTCAAAAGTCACAGAACATCCTTGTGTTTTTTCATATGTCAAAGGGACAGATATTTGAGCCTATAATGGAAATGTTTTGATCTTCTCCCAGTGTTTGCTCTCCATTTCTCAGTGGTGCTGTGAACCTGGGCAAATCATCAGCCTTCTTGAGTCTCAGTCTCCTGATCTATAAAATGGGAATTACAAATAACAGCTCCCTCACAGGACTGAGGCAAAAATTCAATGAGCTAAAGCGTGTCCCGTGGGGCTTGTTTAGAGGGTCACGCAGGTGGGGACCGCAAGATTTGGTTTCCAGTCAACGCAGCAGCCAAACGCCACCGTGCTGCTCATCGGTGAACATGAAGCTGCCCTCTGGGCTCCTGCTGCCGACTCGCTGCTTTCCAGCCGTGATCCCACTTGCTTTTTTGGATCTCGTCGGGGTTTTGCGGCCCTGCACAAAATGACCTGTTCGACTTCCTATCCTGCTTTTGTAATATAGGCAGCTTGTCAACAGGATTATAAGAATATTTGCTGGTGTCAAACACACTTTCGGTTTGGTTGTTTCTGAAAAATGTTCTCAGTCACTGCTTCAGGTTGCTGCATTTATACCCAAACCTATTAGCAAAGATGGCTGTGGATTCGATGTGCACATTCAGACCTGCGTGGCCTGGAGCAGGGAACTGCAGTACAAAACACACTTGGTCATCACACTATCTCCACTCAGCATTTTTGCAATTCTTCTTCTATTTTTCTTATGAGACTGTAAAAAAAATACAGGGGCTTTCCAGTTATTTGCATATACTCAGAATGGTAAAAGTAACTGATAGATCTAAAAATATTATGAAAAGAATCAGACCATTTTGTATGCATGAAACGAGGAACCTTTACAGCTCCTGGCACGTGAATTGGGATCACAATGAAAAAAGCAGTGTTCTCCAGATCTTCCGTGAAGAGAGGAACAGTCGGAATCACAACAGTTCATTGGCGTGGGCCTGCTCCCTTCATGTGTGCAGGCCCATTCATGGGCTCACATGACAGTGATGAAAATGGCATCCGTAGTCCCTGCCCTCCCAGATTTTGTTCTGCGATCAACTCCTTTACACACCCATGAAGAAGGAGAGGGAGAGAGATTACTTAATTTTTACATGTGCAAAATGAATGCCAACAGTCTGGCCACATCACAGAGTAAGTGTCTGAGAAAGAGAGACCCGAGCTGGGATTTAGAACTTTGCCATTTGCGAGCCTTTTGTCCTTTATAAATCTCAATGTCTTCATATGTAAAATAGGAAGGGGCAGGGATAACGTTACACTCTCTGTCCTGCCCAAGCGCTACAGTAGCACAGGGTGCTTGTGAGAATCTACCAAGAAAATGTACGTGAAAAGTATTGTGAGAACTGTAATCGACTATTACAGCAAGTTCACGCATTGCCCTGCGGCATACTGCACGGAGCAGGCATTGGGTAATTGTTGATTAATTCGAGACTTTCCATTTTCTGTCTTCCAGGGCTCTCAATCATGTATCAGCCATGCAAACAGTCATTTCAGGCAGAAACTTAAGAATTGTCTTGCATAGTCCTCTGCTCCGTGACACTCTCCTCCAGACCATGAAGACAGCTTGGACACAGACATGTGAAATCTGGGTTGCTCTGCAGACATCACCTGTGTCTGTGGGTTTATAGTCTCTTTCAGGCTGCCAGTCTGGGCACTTATTCATGGAAACAGATTTACATGGCAAATGATCAATGAATCCAGGTGCCTGGATTATTGTAAGGTTCCCCACCCAGTAGAGAATGTGTGTTTATTGTTTGTCACATAAACTCAACCTCAAGAGATTTGCATTTTTATGTGTCGGCTACTTCTGCTTTATACTAAGGGTGCAGATGGCATCATTTTGCAGACACAGGGTTTCTCTTTTTTGGTAAACAAGGATGTGCTCTAGGAACAGTTCATGAGAAGGTCTAGGAGCCGCACTCTATTCCAGTGTGACAGTCCTAGGGGATTTAGGCTCTAAGAGTTTCAGAAAGGGCGTTGTTTTTATTTTCCATGGCCATTAAACAGTCAGTTCAGTGTTGCAGCCGAGTTTCCGATGCCACAGTGTTATAAACCTAAACAGGGAAGCTGCTTCTCCACTTGTTGAGCAAGGGTGAAAGAATCTGGTTCTGCTTCATCCCCCCGATCAAGAGGGAGCCAATTGGACAAGGTCTCTTCCACATACCTGTTATACCTAAAGGTGCTGAGATCGGGACGCCAGCTAAAGGTGTGTGTCACAAATGCCCCAAAATGTGAATGGTAGGTGAACTTCTGTCTGACTTCCATCATTCCTAAATGCAGCATTTAATTCACCTACTGAGCTCCTAAATATGCCATGTTTTGTGAGAGGTGCTAGGGACATGCAATGCATGTCAGGTAACAAAAAAAATCTCTTGCCGAGTGATACTTCCTATAGATAAGAAGGCACAGAGTGCAAAGGCAACACATGTGACGGGTGCATTTAGTGCTTTGGAGGGGAACAGGAAATGATCCAGAAAGACAGAGGCTTTTGAATTGGGACCAGTAACAGGCATGGGCAGGGAAGGGATTTTCCAAGAAAATGCAAGACCAGGAAGCAGAAGGCAGCGGTTCGTGGTGGAAACATAAGAAAGTCCGCTATTCCTCAAAGGCAGCTTTGATGTGGGGCCGGGCGATGACAAACAAGGCCCACCGGAGGGTCAGGGAGGGTCAGGGAGCGAGACCGACGGGCCTCCAGTGCCAGGCCGGGCACTGCCTCTCGGGGTGCGGCGAGACTGGCGGGGAGGGGCCGATCGCAAAGGAGGTTCTCGCATTACTTCAGGCCTCAACAACAGCGGCGCAGTGAGGATGAAGAGAAGCGGAGGAGTTGGGGACACACAGAAGGAGGCAATTAATCATGTGAGTGTGACGAAGGAGAATGAGGGGCTGAAGACAGCTCTGGAGGGCCTGTCTGAGAACTCTAGAAACGAGCTACTGGGGCGTGGAAACTGGGCTCCTCAAAGCAAAGGGAAATTTCTTTGCCCTAAGATTAGAGTCTTAAGTCATGTGTGGTTCTGGGTATGGAGTCCCCTCCCCTCAACCTTTGAGATTTCTCCTCATCTCCTGCCCCCGAATTCAACCTCCTCCCTGCGCCCGGTGAACTGCGGGCACAGATCCCCCTGCATCCCTTGGGATGTGAGGTGCAGAAGAGGAATTCGCCCAAACCCCAGTCCTCTAGACTCACCGTGAGCAGGTTGATCAAGTCCATGTTGGGCTCTAGGTGGTGGGAGGCGTTCTGCAGGGAGACCAGTTCACTCAGGGTGACGGAGAGCTGGTGCATTTTCACAATGTTCACTTTGTTCTCCTCCGTCCAGTCTGGGAAGATGACATGGACTGCTATCAAGTCTTTCAAGTGCACGCCAAGGATGGGGATTTTGAAGCCGTCGCAGTCGGCAAAGGCCTTGCGGTAATTGCAGTAATTGCCGTTGGAGGAGACCAGCTCTGTCATTTCATTCCAGTTCTGGGAACAGATGAAAAAGGAGAATTTTCAGACAGCCTCCCCATCTGCCCACCCCCAAGCCTGCAGTGTGTGTCTAGGAAATTCCTCGGCTACGGAGAGAAGTATCAATTGCCCTCATGTTGTTGCAAAGAAATATTCCACAGGGAAAAGCAAGAAACATGTACTAGGCCTGGCTATGAGTTAGACAGCCTGTTCCTTTCGGGTACAACATGCAAGTAGCCCACACCTCTGCCCTAGCTAATAGGGATGTTGAGATTTAAATATCACTGTGTGTTTATCTATGTTGCAATTAATGAAACTATTACAGTCCAAAAATGCAAACATGTATTGTATTATATTTAAGCATGCAGTGTATTAAAATGTCCTAGTTATTCCAAGAGAGTTGCCTTTGAGGTATTTTGTGGAGGTTAATCTGGGACAGTATGGGGTAGGAAAAGTGACACTGAGGTGTGAGACAGCTGTGGTTTTGAACTCTGCCACTAAGTAGAAGGGAGAACTTGAGCAAGTCACTTCACTTTTTAAGGGCTCAGTTTCCTTTTCCATAAGAAAGAGGAATTCAAATAAATAGTCTTTTAAGACACCGTGGTGGTTCCAAGCCTCTGTGAGCCTCTGTTGAATTCATATTCTTCACAACATTTAAAATGTGTTTTGCTCTTTACTTGAAGTTCACTACAAAGCTTAGGGAAAATGAAACCCATAATGAACCCCACCATACTTGGAATGAGTGCAGTGTTTGAGGTCAGACAGCAATGCTTCTGTGGTTTACATCCTCCTGTTTATATGGACAAGTTATTGCTGGTTACCTAATAGCAACCAGACCTTCCTAATAGAAACTAATTTTGATCAGTCTACTCTTTCCCAGAGCAGCCATGTAACTCAGATGGAGCTGTTTCCATCCCTAGGTCCAAGAATGGGTTCTGACTTACCATCATCATAATTCTGGTTTGTGATTGGTTCAGAAACACAGAATTAAGCCAATCAGTACATTGTATTCCTCTGGCAACTGTAACTGTTCCAGGAGTGGGCATGTTACTTGAGATGGTCCAATCTGTCTTTTTTTTTTTTTTTTTTTTTTTAAAGATCTTTAATTCGATAGGGGGAGGGATGAAGAGAGAATTTTTCTCTGTCTCTACCTTTCATGAACAAGAAAGCATAATTTTCTGTGGATAGCCCAGTCGGGAGGGAAACCAGTCTTATGAAACAAAACAAAACAAAAACTGATACTCAGAGGAAGGCAGGGCAACTGAGGCAGAGCTCTGATCAGACCATACCTGAAGCAGCCCTGCCTTTGAACTTCCGGGTATATGAGAAGATGATCCATCGTCTTATTGTTTAAACAATTTCAAGAGTCTTAAAAGATGGGTGAAATTGTCCTTACTGATACAGCAAAGTATACTCTTACTAGAAAGTCTTTTCATAAGGATGCAATATTTCTTTCTGTTCAGTAAGGAAAAATATTATTATAGTTGTCTGGAAATAAATATGGCAGAAAGCTTGATTTGGGAAACGACTGCTTTTTAAAAAATATATGTGTATTTATTCTGGACAAATCAGCGATAAATCTAAGGAATTTCTATAAAAGGCCTATGCTCCTCCTTCCCTTGTATCTTCTGCTGAGCTGAACACATTGCCATGAACAGAGCAGGTGTTCAAGGACTTCATTCAAGGAGGGGAAGACAGGAATGATTTCTGTCTTATTCACCTTATCCTCCCATGTGTATCATAGTGCCTATCACACAGGAAGCACCAAAAACATACCTGTTGAATATTTACAACTACAGTATGTAGTGGTATTCAAGGGATTCTTACCTGGGACACCTGCTGCTGCCTCCAACCTGTTTTCCAGGGGGCATGTCTACTCCCTCCCTACTTTATCTCCTCTGTGCCACCTGCTATTGCCTAAGAAGAAAACGCCCCCGCTGAGTGACGTTTGTGAAGTGCATCTTAACCTTAAGCAGTTTACTAATGAATTTTTTACTTGGGATTAGGATCCGACCCGCCGTACCTTCGTAACTTCTGAAGAAAGATGAGAGTGGGTCTCTTTGAGGCGTGAAATGGAACTGTGACTGAGGCCCCCCACCACTGCCATCAGGGTGTTAAAGTTTTTGAGCTGAAGGAGCTTCTGCAATTTAAAAAAAAAAAAAAGTTAACATTGCTACTTTGTAACAATTTTTGAATTATTCCAACCTTTCTGAATGTATTCGATGTATATGCAATTTAACAACAAGGAGGACCTAGGAAAAATAACATCAATTTAAAATGACGCACAAATAAAATCAACTGGGAAAACGTATCAACCATTTCACAGAAAAATAGCTACATTGAGTGCTTTTAGATATTGCCAATTAAAAGCAATCTTCCTGCATGAGAGAAGTATTTGTTCGTTAGACATTTATGAGTAGTTTAATTGTCCTTTATATTAAGAACCCCAAATTTCTTCAATGACTTTTCTCAATAGAGGGAATGAACATCTAAAATACTTTAAGAACCCCAGTTTAATACATACCTTGGCAACATTGATAAACTTCGTGATGACTTCTGCCCTTTGCTGAGGGGTTGGTTTGCTAAGAACCATCAACTGGACCCACTTAGAGATTCCATTAAATAAAGCAATAGATCTCTCCAAGGTTGGGTTATTCTCTAGGCATCCATGGATGACATAGCTTTGGTAATCGGTGAACTAGTGAAAGAAGGTTCAGAGAGTCTGAGTTATAATGAAGTATTTGCAAAATCAAAAATTAGAATGGTGCATGAAAGAGGTGACATATTGTTTCATCTCAGCCTAACAATTTCTTCATTTCACATTTTAATGGCATCTTAAAAGTTTAAATGTACCTTTAGCCTGTCGTTTTGTTGCATTTTACTCCCCAACACACACAGACATACACTTATTACACAAGACAACGTGGGTGGAGCAAGGAAGCGCTAAGACTCCAAGTGACATTCCACTGAAACCTAAATTGCTGGATGGCAATATCCACCTGGGGCGTTGGCTAAAATGGTGGTTTCTGGGAATACCCCAGACCTAAAGGATTGGTACCTCCAGAAGAAGAACCACGGTTAGTGATTCCAATGGTCAGGCTCATTTGAGATACAACAGCATACATTAAAAAAGAGGAAATGAATATAAATATAATGATTTCAAATTTTATCAAGTTGTTTTAAAAAACAGCAAGGGAAGTAAGACAGGTCTTTAGTAAAACAGACATATTTTCAGGAAGTCAGCATGGATGTCGTCCAATACATATGAGCCTTCTATCTTATAAACAATGGAGGGGGTTCCCTCTTACAGCTTGTAAGAGCCGGGAAGGACCTCTCCAAGTAGGATTACTTGGTTAAAAGAGTTACTTTCAGAAATCCAGACTTCTAGCCTCAATTTCTTCTTTGCAAGGAATAATGTAATTTATTCCCTGGCATCTTGGAAAAGCGGGAGGAAGAGCGACAGCCCCAGAGCTTGGTGAGGGAAAGACAAAGGCTGCTTGTGAGCCCTTGTGGAAACACTATCATAACAAGTGGGTAGTGAGTAGGTAGCTAGTGAGAGACCACAGGCAGAAGGAAGAAAAGGGATTAGAGAAGGAATGCTATCAAGACGCAGCAGGGAAGAAAAGTTTCATTCAGGATCTCTATCCCTGGGAAACAAACACTCTGATGTTGAGATTCCCCTCAAAGCCTACAATTCCTATTTTTAACCTACACCCATAATCCCAACCTAAATAAACGTTTCTTCCTCCAAACAAAGGGCCTAGCAAAACACGTTCACTTGGGAGAAGTCAATAGAGCTAAATAAGCCTCAAATGGTCAAACCTCCACTGCGTATTCAGAAAATCATGCTTGAATCGTATGAAAGGGGCCATTGAAAATACAGCGACAGAAATATAGCTCCTGAGCCATAATATAAAGGCAGGATAATATTTATTTTTGGTTGAAAGGGATTGTTCCTGTGAATTAAGGGCAGTTTTCCAATGGAGCACAGTGACAGAGGCTGCCAACACTTCAGAGTATGAAAATGCAGCTCTTGGGAAAGTTGGCATGGTGCTTGTTATCCTTGGAAGAATAAATGTCAAATTTCTTACTGAGATCCTTCTAAAAGATTTATGCTCCAGAAAAGTGAGGTGCTCAGCCAATTCAATGGGCTCCAGATGGTCAAACAGCAGACAGGCTTTTCCCTTCTTGGATACTTTTTTCCTCTGTGTGACTCTTCTCATCCAATCATAGGAAGGTCTATAAACGAAGAGTGAGTCTGGTCAGTTTGCCGAAAGCCTGTTTCACTCAATGGAAGTTATTAACCTACTGACTTTGTAACTCTTGGCCTGCCTCCAGGGGCTTGTGCAAAATATACACCCTGTGCTGCATATTTGAAGGGAAAACCACTGACCCATCGCCAAGAGAACATAAACTTCAGGTTGTTTTTCCAGACAGGGTGGGTTTGCACTGATCCATCCAGAATCCCTTACTTGGTGTTTCTTGTGGCCAGTAAGATTTGGATCAGAAGGAAGAGGTCCGGGATAGGTATATAAACCTGAAAGTTTGTCAATATGTAGATAGTGATTTAAGGCACATGGGAACCACCGGAAACTGGTAGTTCTCATACTTCAGCAACATACGGATAATCTGAAAGGTCTGTCATAAAGACAGAGGCCCAGACCTCACTGCTAGAGATTCTGATTTACTGAACCTGAATTATCTGTATTTTTAACAACATCCCTAATGACTCCGGGATCACTCACTGTTAATCACTCTTAAAGTACTATTATAGAAAAATCAACTAGAAAAGGAATGCCTAGGACACAAGGGCATATATTTGCAAGATGGAAACCCATACTTAGGGTCATAAAATAGTTTTCTCTGTGCAAAGTTAACTAGATGATATAAAACACTAGCCTAATTAGCACGACGTTCCTAATAACTGAGCTAACTAGTTAGTGGCACAACTATGATCAACATTTGTACAGCCTCAGGATGACCTCAGATGCACTGTGGAACAGGGCTTCTCAAACTTGAATGAGCATATGAATCATCTGGGGATCTTATTAAAATGCAGTTTTCAATTCAGCAGGTGTAGGGTGGAGACTGAGAGTCCAGATTTCTGTTGAGCTCCCAGGTGATGCCAACACTGCCTATCCATAGACCGCACTATGAGTGGCAATGGTGTAGGAGACATTAGCTAGATTTTAATAAATACTGGGCATCTATTATGTGCCAAAGGCTTCACATACTATTTTACGTACTTACTGGATGCTCACGATAACCCTGCGAGAAAGCTGCTATCCCCAGTTCACAAATAAAGGAATTGAAGCTCGGAGAGATGGACTTAGGTGCAATGGTGCTCACTGCAGCAAGACTTTCTCAAGAAGCCCACCTTGATTCTGAAATGGTATGGAGGGAGGTCTAGTGGGGTCATCACTATCCCCTCCCCCAAACAGCAGACTCATCATGTTTGAAAGAAGCTTGAGCCACTCTTACATGCTGGAAATGTCAATGAGGCTGATGTGTTTTTCATATCCTAGTTGGCTAGCTACTTCTCGGAATTCTTCAGTCATACGGATCAACCCAAGGTCCAAATTAAACTCCGCAGGAAATTTCAGAATCCAGTACCTGAAAGGCATCAAATATTTTTGACAACCAAATTTTAAGATGGACCTCTATGGAGGTTACAGTATCATTTTACAGATAAATTGAACAAAAAAATCCAGGGCCATGCTCCCAGTTAGCAATCTCCTATCTCCCACCCACCACATTGAGTTTCACTCTTTCCCTTCAATCAAGGACCCACGTCCACTTCCACACTGAGCCTCTCATTCCCACTCTCTCCAGAAGGAAACACTACTTTCAACTCAGGGCAAGTGGGTGGAAATGTGTACGGTGAGAGGGTGGAACAAAAGAATTTACCCTAACAGCTGGTTTCACCCCCTAATCCCATTTACCATTGCCTGAGGTCTAGTCCCAAAGAAAGAGAAATTCTACTCCCAAGAACAGAGGAGGGCCAACTTGAGCAAAATCAATAAAATGGAATCTGAAACAGTTCTATTGTCAAACCAGGTCTGTTGCTTGGGGAAAAGAGAGTGTCAACCATTCCAGAAACAGAAACTACCAGAAAATTAAATTAAGTATATTTACCTCATGAAGTAGCAGATCTTTAACCGAAATTCATCACAGCTTTCTCCACTGGCATTTCGATACGTACGCTAGTTAAAGAAAATCTCCTTGCACATTGTTTCCTGCAGACACCTGAAGCTGTTTGACCAGTATAGATGAATTCCTAATAAGAGGGCCATACTGGGGACTTTGGGATATGTGGATGTTCAAATGGGGAGAGAAGTGGGTTCTGATGATTTCAGCACTAAAAAATTTACTGCTCTGGGATATCCTGTTTTGATCTGGAAGAGAAGCTACTTAAAAAATTTGTTTGACCTTCCTGAGCACTTAGCAGGTGTTGACTGTCAACTGCAATTACAAATATACTACCAGCTAAAGATCATTTAAAATGAGCAGTACACAGAAGCACCATTTCAGCCCCCAAAAGTTTTGTGTTTAGGGTTAATGCCTTATGTATGTACTTTAATTCTTTACTATTTGAAAATGTCATTTGCCGGTATATTAATACACAGGGTGTGTTGCAATGTATTCTCATCTATTTATTCACACTCTTTTCAACAAATATTTACTGAGCTCCTGCTATAGGCCAGGCACTCTGGGTATGTGGTAGCGAATGATCTGAAGGGAGGGAAATCTAAAGAAATGTCAATTCACGGGCAGTTTCAACTGGTATACAGTCTGTACTTTCAGATATTCGACTTTACTGTGTCGAAATATCCACTTTAATTCGTGTTTCATATTGTCGGCAGACATACTAATGATGAGAACGCATTTGGGGCACACTCTTTAGACAGAGTTTGGATCTTGAGAAGGTCTGGGACCAGACTGAGTCCATTCCATCCCTCCTTCCCTATGCGCTACCCTCAGTAGGAGGACCCCGGGGTCCCTGAACCACTGTGAACCAGGATCTGGCTCACTTTCAGGGACCTCTGTTTAGGGCGAATGTCTCCTTACCCTCTCTGCTCTCCCCGTCTGCCCGGTGGCTGTGGGAGGATGGAGGGAAGAAGTAGAAAGTGGAGGAAGCTTGAAGTGAGCAGGTGGAAGCCCCTCTTGGCCCCAGAGACACCCCATGGGCCTGCCCCCCTCAGGCTCCCCTACCCTGTACAGCTTCTCAGTCAACTGCGGGGTCCCCTGGGCTTGAAGCAGGCAGAGACTGCAGGAGCCAACATTAGCGATTATATAATAAACATTAGATATTGGGCAATGAAACCTTCTTACAAATGTGATACTATTTTCCATTTTCAGTCATTTGGCTTTCAACCACCTTTTAGGACTGCATTATGTACAACGTTGATGAACTGCTAAAAGCCCTTAGAGAACGGGGTTTCTAACTTTTCTTCTTTTATGTCAGAAGGAAATCTAAAATTAACATCCATCTACAAATTATAACAAACCTGCTAGAATGTTCTTTGTGTCTTGCCAGTAAAAGGAAGATATAAAAACTTAGGTGGTGTTTGTACCTGAGCCAGATCATATTATTTTGGCTGGCATTTCTAAATGTCTAAATCATATCCGCTAGGTCCACCATTTTGCCATTCTAAAAGGAATGAATTAGGCCCTGAATTAATGTTAAATAGTCTTTTATTGTACTAAGAACAGAAATGTTTAAGATAGGTTAGAGACACCCAGCCTATGGCTCCTGTTACATTTTAACCTAGCGGTTATTTTCAAGTAGAGCCAAAACATCCAGATGGATAGTCAACTATTTGGTCCATCATCCAGATGTTTTGTCTAGACATCTAAATATATTTACAAAACAGCTGGATAACTGACTGAAGATTATTCATTCATTTTAATTTACTGGATTTGTTTGGTTAGATACTCTATCTGCATAAATACAGAACTTGATTTATGATTGTAAAAATTACACAGTAGTTGAAAAGATATATGCAGAGAAGTTTTTCTGCCAATTCAGTGGAAGATAAATACCATCGGTGCATCAGTAGAACTATTCTTGGCAAATAACTATTATTCAGCTCTCCATTGTCATCTGTTAAAAAATAAAATAAAATAAAGTAAGGAGTGAGGAGGTAACAGTACTACTCTTTTTCTAATATCAGTAGGGAAACATTAGCGTCCAAAATTTCTCATAGACTCAATTATCATTTTCCTCCTGTTTCTGCTGGCATTTTCTTGAAAGGTAGGTGGGTAGGTTTCACCCTTCTTCTGGATTAAGGTTGCCAGAATTCAGCACATAAAAATATAGGACCCTTAGTTCAATTTGAATTAAGGTAAACAACAAATAATTTTCCAGTATAAGTATGTTCCATGCATTGCTTAGGACATACTCATACTAAAACTGTGATTTATCTGAAACTCAAATATAACTGAACATCCTGTGTTTTATGTGGCAACCCTACTCCAGTTTAACTTTTCCTATAAAATCAGTTCAACAAACAACTCCTGTGTAACTCTGCGTGTTCAAGGAATAATCCAAAATGCTGAGTTGGATACATAAATAACAAAAGCAGTTAGCTGTGAAGTCTATAATGTAGTGGGAGATATAACACATACATGCAAATATAGAATGCAGCAGATTGCACAACCCACACTTGTCTAAGCCAAAAACCAAGAAACGATCACAGCAGCACATACCATGTGCCATATGAAAGCTGCAAAGGACTGTGGGAGGGTGGAGGGAACACTCATGACCGGGGAGATTAGGAATGGCATTTATGGACATTGTCATCTGAGAGAAACCCTGACGCTGCAATTCAGGGAAGCTGAAGTTCAGGGTATGATAAAGGCATGCAGGTAGGAAGGTGCAGGGAATGTTCCAGAAACATTAAGTGGACAGTCTGGCTAGTGCATTAGTTGTGGGCAGTAAAGGGAAGGAAATGCAGAGAGCACTGCTACTGGGGAGACAGACTGGGGTCAATCAAAAAGGCCTTAAACACCAAGGTACGAAGATGGAATTCTGTTCTACAGCAACACTTGCCTCTGAATACAAGGAAGTGATAGTAGCAAGACAGATGAAGAGGAAAAAAGGATCATACCAAACATCTCAATGCAAGTGCTCAGCAGTTCATCTAATGTTGCTGCTTTCCCAAGTCCACTTGACCCCATGGTTATTTAGCCGTTGTCAAAGAACTAGAAACATTTTCAGCATCAGACAGACCATCTCCATAATCATGCAGGTTGGTGAGGTTTGTTCCTAGTGGTATCCTCCGTCCTGAGTTATACTTCAAAGCTCTAAAAAAAAAACAAAAACAAAAAACAAAAAAAAAAGAAGGGAAAGTTAATCAGACCAGAGTTCAGGCCCTATTAAAGCATCACGTTCCTATCCAAAAAAGATAATGGCTTTCATTGACTGTATCTTCCTACAAGATGACAGAGACTGCATCAACCACTGTGATGGCTTCTTGAGCTGTCCCTTACCATGTGTGGTGCGCTGAGACCACAGGGACATTCTCAATGAAACACTATCCCGTTTTGCAGTTGAAATTTTTTGGAAATATTTCTTCACGTTCATAAGTGATAAAATATCTAAGAATACTATAAGCATTACTTGGGTTAATATTATTAAAGTATATAGAGAAAGATAAATTTTAAAGTGCAAATATATTATGACCATTTCCCTCTGTGATCATGTAAATGTTCAAAAACTGGTAAAAAACAACAAAACTTATTTGCCTATGTTCTCCAATAGTAACACTATGATATTTTTCCTTTTTTAAATTAAAAAATTTCTATTACAGTTGACATACAATTTTATATTCGTTTCAGGTGAACAATATAGTGATTAGACATTTATATACCTTATGAGTGACCACCCTAAGTCTAGTACCCCTCTAGAACCACACATAGTTATTACAATTGTATTGACTATATTCTTTTTGGCCGTACTCTACATCCCCATGATTGTTTTCATAACTGGCAATTTTTACATCTTAATCTCTTTCCCTTTTTCACCCATTCACCCAAACTCCCTCCCATCTGGCAACCATCAAAAATGGTCTCTGTATCTATGAGTTTGGTTCTGTTTTATTTGTTCATTTATTTTGTTGTGGTTTTTTTTTAGATTCTATATATAAGTGAAATCACTTATATTTGTCTTTCTCTGTCTGACTTATTTCACTTAGCATAACACCCTCTAGGTCCAACCACGTTGTCACAAATAGCAACATTTCATTCTTTTTTATGGCTGAGTAATATTCCATCAACACTGTTATTATTAGTAGGAAAAATATTAACAATCTATTAAACACCCACATTATATACTAGGCATCATACCAAATTCTTTACATATATTATCCAACTTGAACTTCATGATATTACTGTGAAGTTGTAATTATAATTCTCAGTTTACAGATGAGGTCATGGGATTCACAGAAGTTCAGCAACTTGTCCAAAATCATGCAATTATTATTAAGGCCTAGAATCAGGACTCTATATATTATAAAGCCAACTGTTTCCCCTTTTGTTATTTGCCCCAGTATACTTATCATAAGATCTCATAATTTTGGCCTCTGACCTGATATGGAAATATCACTCTTCCACACCATCTCTGAAAAAGGATATAAATCAGATTAACTGCCACAGAAATAGAAGAAAAATGTGGCGTCTGTCTCATTGTACAGCACTGTCATGGGGAAAATGAGATCGGAAAAAACTCTCAGAGCTGCTTATGCTAAACGTATCTTTCTGGGGGACGCACTCTCATTTTATTTCACAGAGTGAGTTCTTGATGCCAAGTCCATATAGGGCTTGGAAAAGACCAGAGGTCATCATGATGTAAGATGGTTTTACCCACTTTGGACAGTTTAGTATGTCAGCGTGGCTGGGGAGTCATCTTATGAACTTTTGGAAGTTAATGTCTACTTTCCTCTTGAAATTTATTTATTCAACCGGTAATAATCATTGAATACTTGACATGTACAAGGCCCTGGACTAAGCACTGGGGCTGATAAAATGAACAAATCATTGTCTCATTTCTGCCTTTTGGTGGGCTCATAGTCAATATCAGTAAGCAAACACGTGAATGAACAGAAAAAAAAACCTGATGTCCAAGTGTACGGTCGCATGAACTCCATGAGGCCACTGAAGAGCAGCATTTAAGTGAGTCTGCTCACCAGGCCTATAACTCCAGAGGAAACTTGTTTGCTGTGTATCATTTCTGTGTGAGAACCATATTCTGGTGCTGAGGGTCCCTCTCTTAGAGCATAAGAAGAAGGGTTATTTCACATGTGTAATAACAGTAACAGAAACACTAAATCAATATGCTCCTGCTTCTGCTGCTCAAATGATTTGCGAAAGGGGAATATGAAAGTTGTCTGGAACCCACTCTTACACTTCTTAACCAAGTTGCCTTACCAGTAAGGCCTTTCCTGGCCACCCTGTTTAAAACAACACCTCTTTCTCCACACCCACCTCCAAGTTGGTATGCCCTACCTCACTTCCTGGGTTTTTCTTCTTAACACGTATCTGCATTTGAAATATTACATATTTTACCTATTTGTTTGGTTTTTTAAAAATGTCTCTAATACTATAAATATAAGCTCCCTGAACTCAGGGATTTTTGTGTTTTTCCCCTGGTATATTCCTCAACTCCTAAGATTTTGCCTCTAACATGGAATATACTCAAAATAGCATTTGCTAAATTAATGAATGAGTGGATGAATAGATAAATTAATTTAAAAAGTGGAAAAAGTTTGTGGATGTGTATATATTTGTTTGAATGTGTACTACAAATTTTGAGAGGTTATTTTTTAGTTTGTTTTACTCATTTAAATGTGCTTTTAATAAACATCACCAGGATAGAAGTTCCTTCCAGCTCTGTGGACCTAATAGGATCTGCCTGCACTTATAATAAGAACTTAATGTCTCTTCCGGAGCATTCTGGGGCAGCGCTGCTCTGATTTCTCTAGTGTAAATCCTGCCAATCCCATTAAAAGTCCAGATTGGGCAACTGACAAATTTGACTACCTCTGTGTATATACGGGCATTTTTTATCTTGGTAACTCTTGTTGCTGAGTAGTACTTGTATTTCTTAGAACCAAATAGCATAGATTAACTAGACTAGTTTCTCAGGTCGAATCCAAATTACTCAGCCCAGCTATATATGGAGAAGGTGTTGACCTTTCCATAAGGGATTAGAAATAGCCCGGCACCAAACCCCGCCCCTGTATTTGGAGTTATACTAGCGATCTGCAAAGAAGCCAGCACAGGAGCCCTGGGGGGCTGGGCTAGCCCATCACTCTGTTTCTATGATCAGGGGCTGCATCTGTGCCCCTGCTTAGCATCCTGACGCCTGCACATTTACCTGATATCCTATTTCACGCACGTGGACACTAGTCTCTATAACCGCTTTTTCAAAAGTAAAGCTTCTTTACTGTAAAAACAATATACACTCATCATTTAAAATAGACAGTAAGAAAGAAAAGGGAAAAAAAGTTACCCATTATCTCACCATCCAAAGATAACTCTTGTTTATACCATGACATGTTTCTGTGAGTTTTTCTAGGTATGTCTGTGTTGTAGAGTTTCTTATATAATCTATAATTGTTTAAAGAAACACCTACCTATTGGTTCCACACAGATTTCCAGGTCAGTAACAATTTTAAGGGCCGTTGTCACCATTGGAAGTCGCATTGGGAACGTAGTCTGCAGTACTGGCTTATCCAACTTACGTAGTAAATACTTTGGAGAACCTGATAAAAGAACAGAAAAAAAAAATACCCAGACCGAGTTAAATAATAGAAACCCAAAAGAATCCACCTTGTGTTAAAGCACTTCCACAAACCTTGAATTATAAGTGGTTTTTGAGATTTTTGTCTGAACCTTACCAGAAAATTAATTAAATGAGGAAACATTCAAAATAGTTACTTCGTGACTTGATATTTTAAAAGTCAAGCAATTTTTTAAAAAATTCAGTCTATTAAAAGCCTACACGTTGCAAAGCCCAAATGTATATGCTTAGTATAAAATATTATTTTAGTCCAAATAGACTTATATCAGTGGGTTGCTGATTAAGAATTTCCAAACACTGACCTTGGGCTGTTAGTAAATCTCTAAAATGGTTTGTTGTGGGGATCCTCAAACCTCTGACTCTAAATCACTCCTGACTGTCTCAACGTGAATGTCAATGTTATTTTAGTCCAGGTTGTTTAGTCTCCCAATGGTGCAGGACTTGCTTTAGTGTTGATAGGAGCTCTCTGGCGGCAATGAAAATTATTGCTCCTCAGCATAGACTTTTTCTCACAAGTCTGCAAAGGATACAATAAGCCAAAATTTCCCCAGGGTTTAAATCATTTCTAATAAAGACATTCTCACTTCAAAAGGGCAATAGAGTTCTGTTGGTTGTGATTTCCAAAGGCTGTGATGTTTCATGCAGCAAAGAGACTTTTATTGACATGACTGGTTAAGCCTCTATCTTCCAAACAAAAAAAAAAAAATCCTTTTAAGGGTGTCTAGGACAATAAGAACTGTGCTCCCAATTTCAGAAATACTGAAAAGGTGCCAACTCCATGCAACTATCTATTAACAGATATAAATTAGCAACCCAGGCTCTTGACTCAGAATGTTTAGAGCTCTAAAAAATTGGATTTCAGCATTAAGATTGCCAAATGGGGAAAGTCTTACTTACGTCTGTGTAAAATGTTATTAATGCAGCTTACTGTACTAGATTGTTTAAGGAGTTAGTGAGGTAGCACATAAAATGCACCTGCCAGGTCGCCTGCACAACACTGTGTGCTCAGGTAAGGTGTCTCCCTTTGCCTACACCATCTCTTCCTTTCCAATATTTAAAGGCTTTGAAGTCTAGGACTTATGTTGTGGTAGAGGATTAATGTGTTGAAGTGGCAGGAAGAGAGATGTTAGTTTAGAGAAGGGAAAAGGAGATAGAAGAAAAAAACAGAGCATGCAGTAGTGGGGCAGGTGGCTTCATCGGCAATGGAATGCCGTTCCTGAAAGTTCTCCAGCCAAAGTAAGGTAGTGACTGTCAGGGATGCTGCAGACTAAATTCCCAGACAGTGTCTAGGAAGCATGCCAAGATGACAGCAAAGGTTCCTCCTGGCTCTGGTGTTGCAGAATTTATAAGGTGGAATGTTATATCTAATAAGTATTTAACAAATGGTCTTGAAATGATATTGGTCACAGAGGGACTACCCAAGATTGTCTTGTCTGTAGCATTATCACTGTTCCAAGAAAACAAACAAGCTAAAACCCTTGAAGACTTCCCCTATTGGCAGATATTGCCTTTATACGTAAATGACCACCTATGTGTCTTGACATTCATATGACCTACAAATGGAGACAAGGGGATTTCTCTAAATGCCTAAATCCTTAGGGATTAATAACTAAGGTGTCATAGCATTTGTTGTTCTGACAGCATTCAAGCTTAATTCCTCTTTCTAATCACAGACATGCAATTTAAAAAGTTTTCTAATTATATTTCTGAGACTCCATAGAAGAATCAAGATTATTGAGTTCAGAGAAATAATAACAAAACACTGAAAGGTAATTAATTTGACAATACTTACTGTGATTCTATTAAGCACCTGTTACTAAGCAAGGTACTAAAGCAGCTAGCAGAAGAGGTTGGGGGTGAGCAGGAAGAAGGCTAAGTTGGTGAGCAAGGCAGACACAATTCTTGCCCCTATACCTCAGCAAAGAATTAAGCAAGTAATTACAATAACAATCCTATGAAGAGGCAGGGCACTAATTTAGTCTAGAAGCCAAAGAAGTTTAAGCTAGGCAAAGAGTGGGTGGGAAGATGGCAATTAAGAAAAGTTTAAAGACATTTAGAATGATGGAAGTATTGAATGTGGCAAGAAATGAGACTAAAAAGTCAGTATGAGTAGCTCACGAACAGCACTGTAAGCTATGTTAAGGAATCTGGAGTTTATCTGAAGCACAATGGGAAACCATTGTTTTAAATGTAAGAAGAGTGGCATGATCATATTTGAATTTTTTAAAAGATCCCTCTAGCTGCAGTGTGGAAAGAGGGTAGTAAAGATCTGCACTAATGATGGGGAAACCAGTTAGTAGTCAATTAAAGCCATTTGGGCAAGACAGGATGGTTATCTCAGCCAGCGTGTGCCAATGGAAATGGGGAGGAATGGCTGGTTATTGAATACATTTTGAAGTTAGAGCCAACCAGATTTTCCGATGTGTTTGCTATGGGGGTTTATCAGAAAGGATGAATCAGGGATAACTTCCAGATTTCTAGCTAGACATCTGGTTGATTACAGAGCGATTCCTCTGAGATTGCAAAATTGGAAGTTCAAGTGAGGCAAGGGATGAGTTCACTCTTGGACTTGCTGAATTAGAGATGTCTAAGACATACAAGGGGAAATGCTGAGTTTGCTTCCAGATACCTGTTACAGACTTCTGAGTTGACACTGAGTATGTGTAAGTGCTAAGAATTAGTGGAAAGGGAAATTTAAGGGACAGGAAAAAGAGAATTTAATCCTGTTACAAGGTCCATAGGAGGACAGGAGCGATGGGCCTAAGCACAGATGGCGGGATTTACTTAAGGTAAAGTAGAGGGTCACCCCTTTTGATGCAATAATAGGGAAGAGAAAAAATTGGTACAGATATGCGATTTGTCATTTTGATAGCAGGAAGTCAAGGAAGTTTCTGTCTAAGCAACTTTCATTTACTCTAAAAAGAAGACAAGGTCACCTGCTGGAAGAGCTGATGGGGACAGTTCTGAGGTGTATCAAGAGGAGAAAATATGCAAAAGATGTTGTGAAGAACAGAAAAAGGAAACCAGAAGTACTGGGATTATTCCCATCTAGGGCAGAAGGCTAATGTTTCTGTTCCAGAGTTTGTTCTGAGGAGTTCAGTGTTCCACGTTCCTTGGGTAACATCACTCCCGCATGTCAAGTGTCTGAAATCACTTAAGGTGACTTTTCTGAAATAACTTATTTGGCAAGTTTCTCCTGTATGGAGCAGGCAACCCTGAGTTTCTGCTCTTTTGGTCTAGTTCCCATAAGTATAAACACCTGGTTTCCAGAAGGATGGAGTTCAGAGCTAAAGCCTGGCTCACATTTGCTAGGTTGTTTCCTCAGAAGGGCCTGGGTCCCTGCTCCGACTTCCCCCACCTTTACTTGAAAGGGTGAAGAGGACGACAGACACTACTGAAAGTGAAAATACAAAGAAGTCATTTTCTTCCCACCCTTTGCTGTGATCCAGGATACTTCATTCTGGCAACGACAACCTCAGCCACCAGGCCATGTGCTCCGCCTTCCCAGGCAGGCAGTCTGCAGCTCTGCCCACCCCTCACCCTCTCCCATGCCCTCATCTGCAGTCTTGAAAAAGATCATAAAATCACAAGGTACATTACTGCTTTTTCTCAGTTCATTCTCCACATTTGGTATTCTTATATTGTTTCTGCAATGGTCTTATTTCAGTCTTGATTTCCCTTCTCATTTCTTTCAATGGCACCTCTCAGTTCTTTGGATTTGTCTTTCTGTTTTATTCCCTGAGGTGCCTTTCTCAGCACACTCTGTCACCGTCTCATTGTCATCGCTATTGAAGGTGTTTCAGTCACAAACCAACTGGAATAGCATGAACTTAGGAAATGAGTCTGATGGTCACAGCAAAGCGAAAATGCTATAAATAGGTCATAATGATCACCAAGTGGATAAGCTATTATTTATGGATAGTGGAGCAATATCCCGAAAGGTTAGTTAACAATTACAATATGGGATAGTCATGAATAATATCATATTTCTCAACTCTAAATGTAATTTTTTTTCATTCTTGCCTTGGATGGGTTTGTTAAATGTGGTTTTCCCAGGTTTTTTTTTTTTTTTTTCCTGCCAAGAGCTTTTACCAAATAAATGGGGCATTGATAATCAATGTTGTCCTGAATTTTAGAAAGTGAAGAAATAATAGTCTCTAAAAATGCTTGCGGGTAGCATGTAATATGATAGACATAATGCTGGAAAAATTAGCTCCCTTTTGTTTAAATCTTATAACACCCAGAAAGCTTAGCATTATTCTATTTCATGGGTAAGCAAATTAAGGCCCACAGAAGTTAAATTACTTGTTCATATCATGTTCCTTGTTTTCAAACCTGGTCTATCTGACGCCAAAAATTTAAACTTTTTCAACTATCCCCACAAATTTTAGCTGTTATTAAGGCTTGCCTATTAGATCAATTTCTAGGCATTGTCTGCAACAAATGTTTACTATTCCCTGTGTTTGACATTTAAGCAGCCTATCACTGGCCCTATTGTCTAAAAATGAATAACCATCATTATTATAGCAAGCTTGGCAATACAAGGACTCACTGGTACCAAATACTGAACAGAAGTCAGTAACCAGCTCAGAGCTCTTCTCACAAGACCCCCTTGCATTTTTTGGTTAACAATTGAGTAACAAAGTTAGGCTACATTTTATTTACTTTTTTCTTTTTTTAAAAAAAGATTTTATTTATTTTTAGAGAGAGGGGAAGGGAGGGAGAAAGACAAGGAGAGAAACATTGATCAGTTGCCTCTCACGCGCACCCAACCCGTGACTTAGCCTGCAGCCCAGGCATGTCCCCTGACCAGGAATCGAACTGGCAACTTTTCAGTTTGCAGGATGATGCCCAACTGAGCCACACCAGTCAGGGCAAAAGAAAAGTCTTGAAGAGCTCTAGTAATAAATATGGAATTCCAAAGTCCTACCAAAGAAATATTTTCCTAGCATCTGGCTGTAGCCTGACAGGGAAGAAAACCAAGGTATGTACAATGAGACATTTATAATCAGGTGGTTTGCAGATGGACATATTCAACCACATGGAAAAGTTATGACCTACTATGGAGACTTCAGTGTTCAAATTGTAAGTAATCCCCCAAAACTAAGACATGTTCGGCTCAGAAGTTGATGATGATGGAGGAGGGAGAGGAAGGGGGTGTAGTCATCTTTATGAGTGCTCCTGTGCCAGTTACTGTGCTGAGCACTTTACCCAATGAACTCTGAGAGTCCAGACGCCACCCCAGATATCCAGCAATAAATAAAATGTGGCTAACCCATGTTACTTAATTGTCACCCCCAAAATGCAAGGAGGCCTTGTGAGATGAGCTCTGAAAGCGGTTACTGACTCCCGCGCAGCACTCGGTACCAGCATGAATATGCTCATGCCTTCTGTGCCCACCATGAGCAAAAGAACATTTTCAATAACTGTCATAAGTAAATAAAACCCTTAGGCGCCACTCCCACTGGGGCCAGATGACAGTCTCAGAGGACAGAGTCGACACAAAGAGGCTCCACGGGAATGTGCACTCTACAGAGAAAGCCTCTAAGAATGTGAACAGAAGGCAGAGCATAGACTACAAATCTCTCTCCAACCCACCATCACTCCACGCTGGGGGTAGAAGCTGCCTGTCACTGAAAATACCAGGAAAAGATTTAAAAACCTGCGTTCTAAGTTGCTACCTAGGAATGCAGCTCTAAGAAGCACTAACCATGAAAGATTGCCTTCAAAGGTTTCTCCCTGCTCTCAGAGAAAGACCTTTATTTGGTCAAAGACCAGTGAATACTGAGTATCTATTAAATGTTAAGCGCTGTGCTATGGGCTGGAGACGTAAAGAGCCCACCCTCAAGGGCCCGCATCACCATGTGGGAGACAGATTTTAAACCCGTTATTACAAAACAGTGAGTCTGTTAAGTCCAGGGTCATAGACACATACCCAGGGTGTTATGAGAGCACAGACATGGGACCGAATCCAACCAAAGAGATTTATGAAGGCTTCCTGCATGAGAAGACAGCTAAGAGTGTTATGTTTTTTGGATCGCATAACTAATACCAGCTAAATTCAGTGATATCGGCCAATGAAGTGGTTGGAAATACCTAAGCATGACTCCAGAATTGGGCATAAAATAGATATCATCAATTTGCTGTCAAAAAAACTTATCAACACATGAAAAAAAAATAAAAATACACATTAGATAATATTTAGAACAAGAACTGATGACAGTAAAATGATTGGGGTCAGGTGAGACCATATAAATTCTGACCTGTCTTGGGATTAGATAAAAGAAAAGCATAAGTAAATGAATGCACTATGAAAAGCTTAGAAGCTATTTGATACTGCTTTATTATTATAATTATTATGCATTTTATGATGCAATTTCATTATTGATAGTGATAAGCTTTAAAAGCTAAATTTCTTACAGTATTTTCAGGCTAATTTTTGTAGACATAGCTACAGACCTACTTGAAGATGTAATATTAAATTCCCTTTTAAGTTATCATCTAAGTTAAAATATTTTGCTATTGTTTAGAGACCAGTGTGTTTACAGCACTCTTTTATGGTATGGTAAAGTCTCAATTTGAAATTACTTCTGAAGCTGGGAATTTAGAGCTAGACTTTTTATTGGAACCCATCAAAAGTGAAGTATAAGAACAAAAAAGGGTTTTAAAAATTATTTCTGTACTCCCAATTACATTTATGCAACTTGAAGCCCCTGATTAGAAGGCTCCACTTAATGGCTTTGTCATTTTCTTTTATTTCAGATGTCTCTCCTACAGTAAATATGTCTTTCTTTCTCAAAAAGATAAACAACCCTGGCTGGTAGGGCTCAGTGGATAGAGTGTTGGCCTGCAAACCAAAGGGTCCCTGGTTCGATTCCCAGTCAGGGCACAAGCCTGGATTGTGGGCCAGGTCCCCAGTTGGAGGTGCGCAAGAGGCAACCACACACTGATGTTTCTCTCCCTTTCTTTCCCCCTCCCTTCCCCTCTCTCTAAAAATAAATAAATAAAATCTTTAAATCTTTTTTAAAAAAAGAAAAGAAAAACAAATCTCACAGGTGGTGATATTTCTCTTCCTTCCATCTAAGACATTAATCTCACCTTACTCCTGAAAAGGAAACATAGCACATACCACCAAAAGAGAAAACATAAGTGACTAGAAAATTTCAGTAGTATCTTAGGTCCCATTTAACTTCTCTAAAGTTTACTTTCATCATTTCTAACATGAGAGAAATAATATTACTATGCCTTCCTCATCAGAACCAAAAAAATTCATCTGTAAAAGGTTTTAAGAGCATAAAACACAGTGAAAAAAAGGAAGTCCTAAAATTATGAACTGTTCCAGACTATATTTGTAAAGTGGTTATTCAGAATTTAGAATAATACAGGGTGGGGTGAAAGTAGGTTTACAGTTGTTTGTATGGAAAGTGATACAATAATTAATGAATAATAATACAAGAATAAACCCCATGTTTTGCATTCTCACAATTGTAAACTGACTTTTACTCCACCCTGTCCATTTCCCAATTAAAACAATAAAATGGATTAATAGCAGATATACATTTATGGAGGACACAGAAATCTGTAAGGCTCTGTCAAAAATGCTGAAAAGAACTTTAGGAATTCTCCAGAAGTTTAGATGTTGCTAGTACAGGTTCTTTATAAGACATAGTAGCTTTCAGAAATTGTGTAACTCCTAGAAACATGAATCCAATGGGCTTTTTTTTTTCTTTTTTTTTTTTTTACTCATTGGAGGGTCTAGGGAGACAAAGGCGGGAAAGGAAGACAGAGGGAGAGAAAGAGAGTTTCTCATCCAGTCACTGTTGAGTTAGGGGAGGTAAAGGACCTCCAACATGGCTTTTGTTGGTGGAGTTAGAAAAGAAGGGAGGAATTAACTTATTGGAACTAAATTGTTAGCAATTTAGGGAAACATGAGGTATCTTTCCTGGACAAACACAAAAACAAACAAAACCACCAGCTCTCCCCTGGCCATCTCTCCTATGTCCCCACCCTCCACAGCCGGTTAAAGTTCTAACAGTTGCTGGCTCATTCATTCTCTCTTCAGACCACCCAGACCAGACTCTGTCCAGTTCTCCCTTCACGCCCCACCCCACACTTGACCAAAATGACTCTGGCGGAAGTCCTGCTAATGCTCCGCAGCCATATGTTGCTCTTGACCACACTCTTGCTAAAATTTTCCCCTTGGATGGTTTTCCTGGCAACATCTCTTCGTGGACTTTCCTCCTGTGCTTCTGGTTACGCTTTCTCAGTCTCTGTGCCAACTCCTCTCCCACTGCTAGGGGGTTGCAGGTCTCTGCGCCTGGTCTCTTCTCCTCACCTCACACTCTCTACTAGAAATTCATCCACAGCTGCTTCAACTGACATTTCTTTGTCAGTGACGCCCAAACAAACAGGCCAGCTGCAAGGTGTACCGAAGAGGACAGGGCGGGGTCTGGAGACAGGCAAACTGGGGATTGTGTCCTACGTCTGTTACTACTGGGGTGTGACTTTGGGCAACTTTGCTTAACTTTTGGGTAACTTTTCATATCGTACCATGATTTGTTGCTAATGGAAATGTAAAAATGATACAGCCACTTTGGAAAAACAGTTCGGCAGTTCCTCAAAACCCTAAACATCGAGTTACCATATGATCCAGCAAATTCACTGCTAGGTACATATGCAAGAAAATTGAAAACTTACGTTCACACAAAAACTTGTATGTAAGTGTTCACTGCAGTACTGTTCACAATAGCTAAAAAGTGGAGACAATCCAAATGCACATGAACTGATGAGAAGATAAACAAAACGAGGTACAGCTATACAATGGAGTCGTGTTCGACCATGAAATGGATCCAGTACCAACACACGCTGCTACGTCTATAAACTTTGAAACCATGATGCTAAATGAAAGAAGCTAGACACAAAAGGCCATATCATAAATTGTATGATTCTATTTATAGGAAATATTCAGAATAGTTAGATCTATAGAGACAGAAAATAAATCAGTGGTTGCCAGGGGCTAAAGGAAAGGAGATACAGGCAGTGACTACAGAGTTCAGGGTTTCTTTTGGGGGTGATAAAATGTTCCAAAAATTGATAGAGGTAGCTGTACAACCTTGCGAAGATGCTTAAAATCGCTGAGCTATATACTTTAAAAGGGTATGGTATATGAATTATATCTCAATTTAAATTTTTTATTTAATAAAAAAATACACCCTCTTTACTTTCCTGAACTGCTGTGTCTCCCATACTCCATCCTTGGTTCCTCAACCTGCCTCCCAATATTCTACACCAGAAACTTGCGACTCACCCTAGATTTCCTAACACCTACTTTCACAGTCTCTCCAAATCCAAGTCTGATCATCTCCCTCCCAACTGCCCCTCCTCTGCCTCCACTTCCGTGCGCCTCCACTCCTCGTCCTCCTCACTGCCACTCCTGGGTTCAGAACGGCCGTCATTACCTTTCCCCTGGTCCACTGCAATGCTTGCTTATAAGGTTCTGTTAATCTCTACTCTCTGTTGGTGCCAAATCAATCTTTTCTGTTCATCAGATTGATTACATGACTCCCCTTTTCAAAATTCTTCCACTGTTCCCTATTGTGGCTTCTTTAAATCTGAAGTCCTCAGATGGCATCGTGAGCCCGTCATGAGCAGCCCTCACTGCCTGTGCACCCACACCCTAACTCGTCTCTATTCGCCTTTGCTTTACTCCACCACGTTATATTGTTGTAAAACGAACTTCTTTTCCATAGCGCCCACAAATTTGGAGTGAATATTATATCCCCTTCAAAATTCATATGTTAAAATCCTAATCCCTGCTCTGACTGGTGCCGCTCAGTGGGTTGGGCATCGTCCTGCAACCCAAAGGTTGCTGGTTCGATTCCCAGTCAGGGCACATGCCTGGGTTGTCGGCCAGGTCCCCAGTTGGGGTTGTGCAAGAGGCAACCAATCGGTGTTTCTCTGGTATATCAATGTTTCTCTCCCTCTCTTTCGCCTTCCTTTCCCCCTCTCTCTGAAAATGAGTAAATAAAATCTTTAAAAAAAATTTTAATCCCTGATGTTATGGTATTTGGAGACGGACCCTTGGGAGGTAATTAAATCATAAAGGTGGCTTGTTGTTGAAGACACCCAGTCTATGATATTTTTGTTCTAACAGTCTGAATTAAGACATCGTGCTCTGAACACATTGTCTCTTTGCACAGATTTCTCTCGCCCCCGCAATATGCCTGCTTGGCAATAACATTCTCACTTCTCAAACACCTTCGTGAATTCTCCCCCTCCCTCCCAATTCTTTCCAGCAGACTTCGGCACTCAAGGTACTGACTTCCTTTAGACTTTGTGTGATTTGTATTACAAAGTGGTTCTGCCTCCCCAATAGTTCCTTGACAATCAGCCCCCAATACGAAGTGTGTCTGACCTACACGGTTATCTTTCCCTGCCACCTCATTCTTCCAACAGGGTCGTCAAACTTCACATATGTCTCTTTTCCAATTTTCTCCTCTAATCTTTTCTTGTCTTGATTTTTTTTCCTTTTGATAATTGAATGAATTTACTTTGTTTATATTAGCATGCCCATAATGGAGTCCCATCGCTTGCTTCCAGATTTTTAGCATTACAGATTTATGTTAAAGAAAATAAAAATACATTGAGTCATTTTTCCAGTCATTTTATCTTCTATTTCATAAACACTTTTTTCCGTGCCAGACACTGTGCTTAACACCATGGCAGAGGGACAAGTATACACCAGGCACACATAATGATCTCAGAAGCCTCAGGATCTACAGAGGGGACACGCATGAGCAGAAATTAGGGTAAAGGGCATTGTGAAAGAGTCATGAGAGAAGTAAAAACAGCTTCTGAGTCATAGAACTGAGATGTGTGTTGGAGCATGGGCGAGGGTGCGCTGAGCAGAGAAAAGAAGAAGAAGGCTGCACACAGGGAACGTGACACAGACCCGGCGCGCAGGTGTGCAGAGGCAGGAGTGCTGCCGTGGGGTAAAGTCTTAAAACCGGAGTAAGACTAGGCATGTGTCGTCCTTTTACTAACCAACACTGAGAGAGAGAGAGAGAGAGAGAGAGAGAAACTACCGTGTTCTAAGCACCCCAACTAAAAGCTTCTGCGAAGGTCCGTGTGACCTCATCCAATGCAGCCCATTGTGCGGGTTTGCATAGGCTTTACACATTTGTCTCACTTAATGAGTTCTTCTCTAAGTTCGGCTGAAGGTTAAGTGCCTGGACTCCAGAGCCAGACCATTGGGATCCAGTTCAGCTCTTGCACTTTTCAGCTGTGTGGCAAGTTATTTGATCTGTGTCTTTTTATCGTTAGCTACGTAGTAGGACAATAATAGAATCTATGTTATAGGGTTGGTATGAGAACGAAATGAGTTAACACAGATAAGCTGCTTATTCACTGGCACATAGCATATTCTCAAAAAAATGTTAGCTACCATTCTCATTTTCCCAGTTAAGTGACCCAGAACTGCCCTCTATGTAACAGATGAAATAATTGCTATTTATGTCATCTCTCTCAAACTCATAAGCAACATATATTTTATCTACACATACACCCAAAAGCCAGAAGAAAAGAAGAGTGGGAGAAAGAGAGGGAGGGAGGGAAAGAGCGAAGGGGAAAAGGCAGGTAGCATAAGCTGAAAATTTGAGCTATAAAATGAGAACTAACTGAAATCCCATTTCTACTAACTGTGTCTTGGTACTATGTTTTCTTAAATAAAGATTCTGTACTCAGCTTCATACTCTGTAGTGTTCATCATTTTGGGAGGCTAAAACTAGTGGTCTCTATACATACAATTCAACCTGTTCAATTATATTCATAATGATCAGTTGCAAGCTATTTTTTTTATCATAAGCACCCAAAGGGATACAAAGACACATACGTGGCCCCAAAGAGAAGGCAAGAGATGGCAGCAGATACATATGGAAATGCCAGTGGTATCTCATGTGTCCCAATGAGTCATGAATTGCATCTAAGTCTTGAAAATGGCATTCCTTTTTCTGCGGAACGGAAATAAACCCATGTCATGTGATTAATATCCCTATAAAACAATGCTTGACAGTGGATATTCCACAAAAACACTTCCAAGGAAATTTTCTGCTCATGGATCTACTAGTCACAATAAGGATGTTGAAAAGTTGAAATAGTAAGTGAAACCGAGCTGGGCACTAAAATTAGAACAAGAGCCTCAGAGATTTCTGTGGTAATTCGTGGGGATTTCACAAATCTGCATAGCCACACTGTTTTAAACATTTGCCAGCCTTTATCTCACCACAATATCTCATTTTCAGTGGCTTATTTTCAACACAATTCTAATTTCTAGTCCAGGAAACAGAGTGTGTATTTGTTTGTTTAATTACCCAGGCACACTTTAACTACTAATCACACAAAACCTGAATGTATTTCAAAACCACACATTTAGGTAAAAAGATACTTCCTCATTATGAAATACAATACACATTATTTATTGCATTTTTAAAAGAGGAAAATCTAAATGAAAATGCTTACACCTCTAAGTTATCACTACGTAATGTAGTAGTAATATTGGTTTGAGAGATAAAGGCAAAAAGCCACCATAAAAACGTTAGGACTGGGAAAAAGGACTGAACTCTCTGAAGGCAGTACGCAGACTGAAAAGTCAAGGAATGCTCAAGACCCAAAATGTATCACCTTCATGCAGCCAACGCAGCATGAAGGGCGCCCAGGTTTTGTAAGAGTGTTTTTGTTTTTCAGGGATTATAGTTTATTTTCCAAAGTTTAATTTTACTTTTAAATATGGGAGTCTTTACTGCGATAATGTGCTGTCTAAAAAGTGCCAAATGTCTATTTTATAAAAACTAGAAAACACCTTATGTCATCTAGATGTATACAAAGCTCCATATCCCTGTTATAATGTGGAGGAATCTGAATCATTCCCATGAGTGTTCTGTTGAGGATCACGTTCACAGCAAGATGACTGCACAGACGCCATATGCTTGGTATTGGCAATACCTCACATAGATATGCTTATGGGCCCTAACGCAAAATCATGCTTTCCATAACACCCCAAGAACTCTGGCTCTGACGTTATAGCAATTAGACATAAAAATACAGTCAGTGGCAGTTTAAACATTATAAATATTGTTTTCAAATGCCCTTTTCTCTGTACATTTTTCTCTTTATGTGAGAAAGCCTATTTGAAGACACATATATAATAAGCCAGAAGTCTTGGGGTTTTTTCCCCTCCAGATTGAAGATGGTGCAAGTTAACAGGTTCTTCCTCACTCAACACCCACAGGTTACAAAATGGTGACCTCTTGGACAGGGAACTAGCCCATGGACATACTTTTTTGTTAGGCTCACATAGAATTGGCTCTCACAGGGTTTCAAAAATTTTTAAGTACTTGCAAAAATATACAAATCTAGTCTTTTAGAGTAAAAATCGGGTTTCCTAGATTCTTGTGGAAAAGTCTTATCTGCCGATTCTAGGACTACATCCCAATGAAGCAGCTAAAACTTAGTAGCAACTACCTCCCTGTTCCCCAAAGTCCCCACTATGCTCTATTGTCTCCCCAAACGGAGGCCAAGTGTCACTGCCATTTTTCATCCCACGATGTACCTTTTCTTTCTTAGTAGATTTAAGGGGAAAGTGCAATACGACTTGTTGCAGATAGAGAACTTTCTTATCTCTAATCCATGTTAGCCATTGTCATTATCCTCTTGGCCTTGCAGATGTGTACATTTAGGAGCCCCACCCTCAGATTTATCAGGCTGCTTGCTGACATCACAGATGTCAAACAAAAGCGGAGGAGGACTCTCCAATGTGCCAGCCCTCAGCGTTACTATTCGTGGATTGGTCAAAGAAGAATCACAAGACAGCTACCATGCTTTCTGGCGTGTTTTCATTCCAAAAGTAGGTTTGAATGGCTAGACAAACATCACCTCTTGCCTAAGCAAGAAAGTAAGTTTGGGGATTCCTCTAGCATTTGTCAAGCTCAATTAGGCTAAGGACATTACTACTTATTTCCATTTATGATATGCTTAAACTGTCTAGATTACCTCCAAGTTTTGCAATTTCCTCTGATTTTTGTGTTCTGCTTTTACGGAAGAGTTCTTGTAATCAATAAAATAGGTGTTCACTAATGACTCTCAAAGGGAATGGGATGTGGTGCCAATACATCCACAGCACTTTAACTTGTGCATTCTGGAAAGATGAGGAAAAAATAGGGTGCACACAGGGCAATCTATTAAAAAAATATGTGCCTACTCATGCTTAGAGGCAAATACATTTTCAGTTTCCAAGCACTGCAGTATCTAGTTTCACTCTACTCTCCCCTACTTCCTCTCTCTGCAGCTTTGGATTTGTAGACTACAACTAGTAACAGCTTACTCCTTGTCAGACTGGAATAAATCACAGGTAGCAATCGCGGTGGACTTTTCTTTTTAATCTTCACCAGAGGATATGCGATGTGCTTGTATTGATTTTTAGAGAGCAGGGGAGGGGGAGAGAAAGGGAGAGAGTAGCATCAATGTGAGAAAGAAATATTGATCAGCTGTCTCCTGTATGCACCCCAGCCGGCGATTGCACCCACAGCTTCCTTATGTGTCCTGATGGGGGGTGGAACCCACAACCTTTCGGAGCACAGGATGACGCTGAGCCACACAGCCAGGGTGCATCACTGTGGACTTTTCAGAATAATTTTCAGTGTAATACCAGCACTTAGGTAATGAGCCACTTGGGTATTTAGTGACAATAAATGTTGAGCTGGTATTCTTCCTTTGTTCTTGATTATTATGATAAAAGGAGAACCTAGAAACCAGGAAACGGTTTCTTACTGGTCAGAGCAGCTGCAAAGATTGGTCTTTAAACACCTGGTTTCATCAGCTCACTCATTCAAGTCTTCTGATAGTGATTTTTTTTTGGGGGGGGGGGTCTATTGTAGTTCTAACAGAGAAAGAGATCGTGGTACAGGGGAGAACATTTCCACTTCTCAGGAGGACCCTTTATTTACTAGGATTCCTCATTTTATAAAGAAGAGCCTCAGGGCCAAAAATATAACATAACTTGTCCAAATTTAAACAGTGAGTTAACAGAAGAAAAGGAAACATCCCATCGCCCTGTGCTTCCGTGGAATCCAGGCTCATACTGAGCTCCCTGAGACATGAAAAGTACCTGGGTCAGAAGGCTGATTTTGAACTAATGCATCTGCTTAAAAAAGTGTGAGTTTGGGGACATGAAGTGGCTCCTTTGCCATTTAGATATGGAGAAATGAAGCAGCAAAACAGCTGTCAGTCATGGAATTGCTGCTCACCAGTCTGATTTCAAAGGAATTTAGTTCTATGGCTTTGCAAAAACTATTTCAACCTAATCGTTTACCTGTGTCAAAATGGTTTTTGTATTCAGAGGCCTCAAATGATAGCAAGAGGCCAAAATTCCTGGTTGGGGAGTGCAGGGCATCGGAAGCAGCCCGGAGACCCTTGAGATGGGCAAAGACCTGTTGGTGCAGATGAGCTTGGGCAGGCGGAGCCTTGGAACTCAAAGAGGCTCTGGGCACAAATGGCTGACTCTCTGGCTCTGACCTTGAGTCCCGAACCCTGTCCATTCATTTATTTACTCTTGTCACAGAGGACCCTACATATGTTGTTAGTTACCTTCAGTCACTCACTTTGACTTTTATTTTTAAAGCTTCCAGAAAAGACTCACACATGTTCCAATGCCCCAATCTAAACCCACGCCTACATCACCGAGAGGCTCCCAGACCCTGGCCCTGGTCTCCAAGGTTTGGGAACAAAGGTTACAGATTACAGCTCCCATTGTCTTTGTCTTCAAATTCCACCTACATCAGAGAGCAACAGCTTCTTAAAGAGGGATAAGGATGGGGTACATGGATTTTTAAGGAGCAAATACTTTCCACATTCTCAGTGGCTTGTTTAGGGCTTGGGTGGCTGTAATCTTAACACTGGAGAGAGACTGCTCTACTTCATAAGATGGGATTATTGTCTTCAGGAGGCTATCTGCCTTTTAATAAATATTTGAGAGAAATTCAAGATGCCCCCTGGGTTCAGATGGACCACTTGCCCAGGGTCTCAAAGAGCATGTGGACCACTACTCAAATGCACAAAGACCGATCGATGACCCCAGAAGATTTCAGATGAAGACAAATGGAAATCAGTATTCCAGAGATTCCTCCATCCTATGTCATTGTTTATACCTTAAAACAGAAAGACTTGCCAAATGTGAAAGGAGAGGGAAAAAAATATCATTCCTTGTTTTGTACCGCCAGCTTTTTTGAGTCACAAAAATTTGAGATACTAAAGATTTCACCCCCTCCCCAGAGCCCATGAGCAACCCCAAACTGAATATTCAATTTAAACACAAGGTTTTCCTTTTCCAGAGGCATCTGTGACCCTGTCAAGATCTAGAGGTACTTCCCTTTACTACTCCCCTTGAAGTTGCTACCTGTGCCTTTTGGTTCACCTCCGTTACCCTTCAGTACCTTGGCCAGATGCCAGCAGCAGCGTCTCTGTTCTGTGCTTCACAGGGCACTTCCCATGGGGCAGGGCAGCAGAGAAGGGTGCTCCAAGGCTGCATAGACCATTACATAATGCTGTCCACTTCACAGAAACACTCTCATATGGTTGGTGTTCTTCAAATAGGGCTTATAACAATTGAGACTAATGACACTTTGTTGGCTCATAAACCATAAGACAGGAGGGCAGTGTACTCTTCAGACTAAGGAAGTTGATAGTACATGTGATCTCTGCATCATCTTGAGTGAAGCTTTTTAGGTATTGAATGTTATTCTTCAGAGGAGATTAGACAACAATAATCTAAATTCATCCTATAAATTCTGTAAATAGAGTTAATAGTATTGTTTCTGTTATCAATAAACAAATTGAAATATGAAGAAATTTAGTGTATTTTCAATTGGTTAGTCAATCAACAAGCACTTATTAAACATTATCTTTTTCTGTTGTGTTTGTCTAGGTGATATTTAAATGTTTTCTTTTAAACTAATTAAAATTATGATTTTTAACAGCAAAAGGACCCAATTCTGATCTTGGCAGGAGTGGCGTGGGGTGGGGGTAGTGTCTTTTTTAGGCCCAGTATCCAAATAGTCCTTTACAGACTCAACAAATATTCACTGAGCACACACCTATACCTCCCAAGCATTGTGCCAGGGCCTGGATATCCAGTGGTGAATGAAACAGACTTTGTCCCTGTCCAGGGAAGAAGTATAGTACTTAAAAAAGAAAAATAGACAGATGAATCCATATCAAATAAGTACACAGACAAATCAATGCATAATTATAAATCTCTATAATACCTATGAATGAAAACCCACACAGGCTTCTAGGACAGAGAATGACAGGAGGGATTATTTTAGGTTAGTGATAGGAAAAGTATCTTTGAAGAGGTGATATTTAAGCCAAAGACCTGAACCTTTGAGATTAACTTAGTGAAAGACATGAGGAAATGAAAAGCTTGTAAAACTGGCTGGATCTTCACTCCACTCTCGGAGTTGGAGGAGGCTGGCAGGATGGTGGGATGTTGGAAGGAATCTAGAATTGTGCTTAAGGCATTTAAGCGTTGCGATGCCTGTGAAACACCTGCGCACGGGCCTCAAGATGCAGTTACTGATTCAAATACGGCTCTCCAAGGAAACACTTGAGATGGGATTTAAAATTGGGGGTTATATCCATGTGAACAGCACTGAAAGCCATAGGAATGGTGTACATCACTTGGGAAGAAAGTATAAAGAAAAAGGATAAGGAGGCTCACCCTTAAGTCTTGGGAATTCCAACCTCTAGAGATCAGAGAGAGGTGATGAAGCAGCAACGCATCTTGAGTAGTTGTCGGGGACACAGAAGGAAAACTTAAAGCAAGTCATGTCAGGAGGCCAAGAGAAGAATGAGGTCATGGAAGATGAAACCATCAAATGTATTGAATGTTATCAAGAGGAAAATAAGAGGAGGATGGAAAATTATCTGCTTTTAAAATTTTTGTTACAAGGGAGTCATAGGTAACCTTGACAAGAGCAGCTTCAGTGGAGCTGTGGGCAGAAGCCAGGCTGGTGTGGATTGAAGAATAAATAGGAGGTAAAGAAACAAAGACAATGTGTGTGGAATACGACTTTAATGAGTTTGTGTAGGATTGCAGGGAAGAGAAACTGGTAGAGGATGTGGGGATGAAGGGATAGTTTTATAAGATGAGAGTCATTGGAGCAAACCTGTGCACTAATGGGGATGGTCTAGTAGAAGAGAAGAAGTTAAAGGCTCAGGAGGAAGAGGGCAAAACCAAAAATGAGGGGATCGGTACGAGATGGTAACAAGAATAAAGAAAGAAGGCGAGTATCATTGTAAATGCAGAAAGAGCACATATTATTATAGGAGGAAGGGGAAGATGAAGGAGAATACCATAAATCAGAGGCATATAATCATCAGTTTGGCTGAGGGGTTTATCTAATCCACCTGCTTCCAATACCTTCAGTTCTTTAGTTTTTGAAGAGAAAAAAAAAGGAAAAGAGAAATGAGCTCTCCAAGTCCCAAAGAGAGATGTCCCAGGATGAACAATTCCTTGACTTAGGATCCAATGATCCTTTTCCCAGCCCAGATAAACAAAGTATTCTAATTCCTTTGAACACTCTTCTGCTAGCTAAATACCTGTATTCTTGCCTACCGAAATTTGATGCTCTTGCACATCCAAGAGTGCTGTTAACTTATGTTGTTCAGCTTGGCTTTTTGTGAACCTTATTCTGAGGGACCAATCATTTTCCATCTCATTTTTGACCTGGTGCTGAGGCAGCAGTATTTCATTAAGTGTATTAGGGGATCACTATTTACTGTTCATCAGCACTTTCAAGAAGAAATGGCACATGTAAATCATCTAAAGTGTTCTGAAAGCATATTAGAGTGAAATTTGTAATTGATTCACATGGGTCAAGGTTTCTGGACCCCAGTACTATTGGTATTTCAAATAGATAATGATTTGTTGGGGGTGCCCATCCTTGCTATGCCTTGGAGAATGTTTAGCAGCATCCTTGGCCCCTGCCTCATTAGCTGCCAGTAGCACTCCGCTCCAGCCCCGAGTAGGTACAGCCAACAATGTATCCACATGCTGTCAAATGTCCTCTGGAGGGTAAAATTGCCTCCAGTGGAGAACCGCTGATACTGACTGATGTCATAACATCATACTGGAGCTGCAGAAGTCTATCAAACACCTACCATTTTTTTCTAGGATCAGAATGTCTACCTTTTGTGCAGTCGAATGCCTGGTGATTTGACTAAATTTTTCAGTTTTCAAATAACTACAAGCTATCTTCATCAAGAACAAAGGTTTGAACAAATCTACCCTCCCAGATATCACCTCAGTTTGATTTTTGATACTTGAGCCAACTGGCAGGATTAACCAGTGAAGAATATGACTTCATTTAAAATATTTCAAAGCTTTCTAAATCTAAACTTATTCCACACTCTACTAACTGACATATGTTGACCCTTGTTTTATTCCTGTGTCAGTCTCTTTCAGTTTTATTTTATTTTTTCTGTTTATCATAAACTGCTTTAATCTTTTTGGGAGGAAGTCACAGGATAAATATTTATGAATGTAGAATCTTTCTTTCTCTCTTTTTTCTTTTTCTTCTTTTCTTTCTTCCTTCCATCCTTCCTCCCTTTTTCTTTCTTTTCTTCTTCTTCTTTTTTTTTTTTTTTGCAATACATGAATAAACAGTTCTTTTGTGAGAACATTTTACCTCCTTCCCTATTGCCCAAGTATTGGTTCCTCAAATCTCAGGATGACTTCTGTAGGGAGTGCATTGCCTGTTACAGTTTTTATTTTTAAACCATCCACTCGTTACATTGCACTCTCACTCTGCAGAGAGGTTGCATCAAGGAGTGATGCTTAATGCAAAACTATTAGAAGTGATTTGTTCTCATATCAGCTCTACCACTTGCCACAAGAAAGCTTACACTTTGGGGTGTCAATTTCTTTTCAATGAAATTCACTTAACATTTACTGAGAGGTGCATGGCTTTGACAGGTAAATGCTTGACACTGTGGCAAAGGCTGTTTTGTTGTAGGTGTGGCTTCTCTATATGGCAGTGACCTTTCAGGATCAAGAGGTTCCTAAATAGCTTCTCATGATTATAAATAACCCAGTAAGAATCAGGCATGAACTGTAATCCTTCTTGAATCACAGCCTTTCCTTTTAGCAAAATAAATGTATAGGTGTAATTTCTCTTACACAAAATACAAGTTAAGCATACACAAACATGGAACTCCAGTTAATAATATACAAGGTTTGTCCACAAGGTATTCAGCTATGTAATATGAAAAATAGAGACATTTATTGAAGAAGATACAGGATACAAGAAATATTGTACATAGGACAGTGACGCCTTAATCCCCTTCAAGGTAGCCTCCTTGGGACCTCACATGTTTCTCCCAGTCACCACCAGCTGTCCCATCACATTTTCCTGAATCTCATCGATGGTCTCAAATCTCTTCCATTTCAAAGGTGATTTTAGTTTTGGGAAAAGCCAGAAGTAGCAGGGCGCCAAATCTGGGCTATAGGGGGACTGAGTCATTTGAGTGATTTGATGTTTCATCAAAAAATTCTGTACGAGACATGATGCATGAGCAGGTGCGTTGTTGTGATGAAGCTGCCAATCACCAGCTGCCCATGGCTGTGGCCTTCTGAATCATCCAAATAGTTTCCAAGGAGGAATGTTCAAGCTTACCACAAACTTTGGTGCAGATTCTTTGCTCTACTCTCTCGGTCATTTTGAATGTGACGGCCACACAGTATATGCTCATTCAACAGTGTCTACTGCCCCCACTGACTAGTACAAGGAACGCATCACTATTTACACGTGCACATTCCAGTCCACTGTCCTTGGCTGCCAGGTTACATTAATGTCGCACAAATTGTTCTCTTTATATTAACAATGGCTGGACTTTTTCCGGACAGACCTTGTATATGATGTTATGTTTAGGAACAATGTATACTGCTGACTGCAACTTATTTTGAAAGAAAAGAAAGATGAACAATGGATGGATAGAGAAATGGATAAATGGATACATGTGTGAAAAAGCAAATAGGATACATTGTTAATGGTAAAATCAAATATGGATAGACTCTATACATTTACTCTACAGTTCTTCCAAAGGTTTTGTTTGTTCAAACATTTTTATCATATATTGTGAAAAAAATTCTTCTGTTATTTTAAATTTACCTCTCTCAAACTTTCACTGTTTGGGGATTTTGGTGAACAAATCATATTTATTAGCCTTTATGGTTTTATAACTATCAATTACACATAACCTGAAGAGGTCTCAGCTATCCATCCATCCAACTGGCTTCTCTGTCTCCTTTAGCATTTTAGATGCTATTCTCTCAACGTTTTCCAATTTTTGTTAATAACTTTGTTCAGGTGAAGAGATCAAAACTACTTTATAAATATTCCAAGTTTCAAAGTGTTGTCTGAGGGTAAGAAGAAAATGTTTTGGATTTGTTTCTAATAGTCTCTGGCGAATGAAGGACCAGGCTAAATTGCTTTTCAAGGAATCCTCCAGTATCTCAATTAATGGCATATTCATATGTTGATGACACAAGCTAAGACTTCCAAGTTTTTCTCAGCTCTCTCCTCTCTTTCATGCCCATATCCAATTGATTTGAAAAACTATTAACTCCTCTTTTTAAATATTCTAAAAATTCTTCCACCCTCTCCACCACCACTGACTTGATTCAAGCTCCAGCTCTGGAGTCTTCCATTGATCTTTGGTAGCTTTCCTCTCCCACCTGTCTTTCTCATTGCCTCCAGAGTTTTCTGTCCAGAATTCAAGGATATTCATATCACTCCTTTACTTGACAAGCTTCAATCATAGTTAAGGATTATTGTTAATTATTTTAAATGTACTAGTGATATTGAGGACTTCTAAAAAGAGAACTTATCTTTTAGGAATACATAATAAAATATCTATAGATGGAATGATGAAATGTCTGAGATTTGCTTCCAAACTCTTTTGGAAGAGAGGGAACATGTGTGGGGACATAGGAAAACAAGATTGGCCATTGAAAGTTGTTCAAGTTGAGTATTGAACATATGGGGTTCCTTATATTGTCAACTTCTGTATATGTTGAAAATTTTCTATAATAAAAGGTGTTTTCTTAAACTCTAAGTGGTTCTCAGAAATATCTAAGTGCTTCAGAGAGGCAAATGCTACCTTTAACCCTGGAGCTACCTCATCTTTTGGGACTTTTCTCTGGTTTCTCCTCTAACATATACCCATGATTCAGATCTACCAAATTACACGATATTCCTGGAATGGATTCTTTCAAAACACAGGTGTTTTTTTTTTCTTTTTGAGTAATGACTACTAATCCTTTTATACTCAGTTCAAACATCACCAACCCTAGAGAACCTGCCCTCACTCACCCTGACATAGTCATCTTCATAGACTGACTTCCATAGAACTCTGTACAAACCTCTTTTACAGAACAAATATATGTAAACTGTAAGATGATTGATGTAATAATTTTTTAAATATTGATGTGCTTAACTAGGTGGTAAGATCCTGTAGGGTAAGGTCTGTGCCATTATTCACGTTTGCACAACATGTAGTACAAAACATCTGTTTAAAAATACTTGCCAAATGAATCAAATAAAAACATATTATAGACTTTTTATTTTACCTCATTACCCATAAACTAGATTGTAGTTACTGAAGTATTAATAACTTTTGGTGTAGCAGAGCTACCAAACCAAATCTGAGAATTAAAACTCAAAACAATTTGTCAAATATATTAGCTTCCAAATGATTGCAGAATTCTATGCATGACACATTTCTCACTCATCCTTATAGGTGGAAAAAAATAAAGCCTCAATTCTCACACAATAATACCACCATCACTGGCTTAAGTCAAGCAAAGTTCCTGCAGCTTCCAAAGAGAGGATGAAAGCGGTATTTCTTCAAAGACATAGAGAATTAAAATAGTATGAAATACGTTCTGCTGGTCCTGCTTCAAGGTCTGCTTGGCCCTTTTATCTACTTGTAATCATGGTGCCAAGAAACAATTTACGAAGTAAGGATGACTGCCCCACTTGGTGCCAATATTAAGTCATTTCTCATAAAAACCAAATATAACTTAAAGCAAACTGCCACTGCTGGTTAATCAGCCAGGTCTTGCAGTCATGATCTCTTTTATACATGTCATCATGTGAAGTGGGATAATGATTTTTGAGTGTTGCCAGAGGCCTGGCTTTGCGAGAACACCCTGCCCACGGTGCAGAGCATCACAGCTGATGGAACAGCTCAACAATGAGAGCAGGATGGGTGTTGTCTGGATAGGGGCTGAAAGGAGAGTGCAAGATACAGTCATGGCTCCATAGAGTCCTAGGGTGTTGCTTTGTCCTGCAGAATCCTTCTAATGGAAATGGCCATATATTGGGCATGACATAATGTCAGTTGCTTGACAGGGACAGCCGGCTCCTGACTCCATACCATGGCTTCCCTTTGCATAGTGAGCATCAGTTTTGAACATAAACATAGTGAGAGACAGTGTGATTGGAATAGAAAAGACATGTACTTTGTTTCCAGGCAGACTAGGACGAGAACCCTGGCTTCTCTACTCCCTGGCTTGTGGCTCAAACCTCTCAGACATTTACTTAGTGCTTCTGCAGCAGCATCAACAATAATGGCTGCCTCTGGGAGGCATGAGGATAAGCATCAGTTTCTTTCCTCTCCCAGTAGCAGACTCGGTTTAAATGCCTACCACGGGAGGAAAATCATCATAGAATCAGGGTGACTGTGAAGAAAAAGGGATGAGAAAATCTCGAGTGCCACCATTTAGACTGAGCACTGTCCTTGCCATAAAAAAAAAAATAATGATTTCTAAAACACCCTGTCAACTCATGTGATTTTGAATAGCAGGCATTCCATAGATAAATGAAATACTTTCTACTTTTAAAAAGCAGAACTGAAGTAGAGCAGAATCCAAAGTCAGTCAAAGTGAACTTATGATATGAGTTTTTTCAGAACGAAATATGGAAATTATACTCAGTTCTTCTATTTTAAAATCATTTTATATTCTTAAGTAGTTTCTGAGTTCCAGAAATCTATAGGAACCTGTGATCTGAGAACATTCATCCTTGATAGTCAGAGGGGAAGTTGTTAAAGTGTGGCTGGAAAAGGACATTTGTCCTTTTTAGATCCTTGGTTCCAGGCCTATGGAGGTTTGGAAAACCAGGTCAGTTTTCCAAAATCCCTCATGCTATCTTCCCAAAGGGAACTTTCAAAAAAGACTCAAAAAAACCCAAAACCAAAACCCTTTGCTCAGTCCATTATGAATTGTTGAATGAAAGGAAAAATATTACTTTCTCAAAACAAAATAGAGCAGAGACTCAACAGTTTCTTTCCTCCCTCCTTCCCTCCCTCCCTTCCTTCCTTCCCTCTCTCCTTCCTTCCTTTCTTCCTTTCTTTCTAATATGAAGTTTGAGTCCAAAGCAGATTCACAGCCTCTTTGCCTGTGTTCTCCAGCTCATTGCCTTCCTTTTGGCCAGTTCATCAGTTGCTAAGCTCTCCACTACAATATAGATCCCTCACAGGGGAAAAAGAGACACAATCAAATCACGCTTTCAAATGCAGTTGCTTGTCTGCAATTTTTGAATTAAGCAGCAGCTAAAACAGTTATGAAAATGAACTTCTGGAATTCACTGTGCAGTTAACTTTTTTCATGTTATTTTCCCCCATTACCAGATCTCTATCAAAGACTGTACCAGAACATGTTCAAAGATGAAACTCTATAATACTAAAGCAAACTAACGCCATTATGATCCATGAAGGAGCCTTAGAATATTTTGTGGGGTAGGGATAGCTCCACCTAAACCAATACGAAGTTAAGTATAAAATTAAGACACCACTGGAGAAATAGAGAAGCTTTCAGAAAAAAATACCTGATCACATAGAAACTTAAAAGGTATGTTGGGATACCTGTAGCTACCTAAATCACCCATATATTTAGTTGAATTCTCCTCTTACTATAGAGACTTCACATTCTACAGATTGTTATCTGGGTAGGTAAGCCTTTAACCCACCATCTCATTTTCTTTTCTTTTCCAAAACTTTCTTTCCCCTTTTGTCCTTTTGAAAGGTATAGATTATTACAGCAGTCACTAAGGAAAAATGCTCTGTGGGTCAGTTCATCAATTAAATGTTTTTCAGGGTTTTTCAAATTCAAAGAATCCTACCTTTCCCATTCATACTCTAAAAAGGTGATTTTAGAAAGACGTACTATAATAGCCACTGCTATCACAAAGCTGTTCACTTGCTTCCATCCCACGCTCCCCCGCCCCTGTGCCTATAAGCCCTGGCCGTGATAACATGCAGCTGCACTGTAAAATCATTGGCATCACACGCTGTCATTTTTATGACCTTGCCAACATCCTGATAATGCTTTTCTACAATGAACCAGATTGCCATAACAGAGAGTTGACCAGTAGTAAAGGTTCTCAATTATGCCGGCAAGTTAAACCTCTCTCAGCTGCAGGCCGATGACTCCACAGAGGAAAAGAGTTGCAGTGGACACTTTTCCCAGTGGTCAGAGTACACTATTTCCCATGGGCATAAGGTACTGTAACCAGGCAGAACTTCCAAGGACACTGATGGTTTGTTTCGTTGGATACGAGAAATGCTGGACATCCGACTGCATTTTTGTATCTAAAAAACAAACAGATTTTTCTAAAGCTGAATATTACATCATGCCATAATTGGTATGACTCCCACTTAATCACATGGCATCTGCAGGGGGAGAAAATGACCATTAAGTTCCTTTAAAAAATATTACCCTAAACAAATACGATTATGCCTATAACTAAGCCAACAGTTTCCAACGCTAAGTATCCATAGGCTTGGAAACAGCATGACAGTACATCCTGGAAATGGCATATGATAAAATCAGTCCCCATTTAGCTTTTGTCTGTCAGAAGATAATACAAATTATAGCACCTGTGATCACAAAGGACAAGTTCATGGATATCATTCAGAGTCAGAAGACTGGGCATTTAGCAGAACTCTGCCAGTTACTGGTTCCATGACCATGGACAACTCAACTCACTTTCATTCTCAGTTTTCTCACTATTGTAGACAATAGTGGTGATGGCCCCTTTCTTTCATAGGATTGCAGCAAAGTGCAAAACAAATGCCTTATAGCAGAAAATTCCCGTATAAATAGTAGGAATTTGCTCGATACCATATATGAACTCAAAGAAGACCAAAGCACAGCAAGCCTACACACCACAGGCTCCAGAGAGACTACTGCAATCATTTAAAACAGCAGATAAAACCAAACTTCCAAATCCATAAAACAATGGAAATGTGAAATGCCAAGAGCTGAACAACTCCGAGAACTATAAATGAGCAATTTATGTAAAGGGAAAGAGGGACCATAGGGAGTTAACTCTTTGGGACCAGGTTTTCTGGAACACACAATCTGGCAAAACAAAGAAACAAAACGATCCCTGCATCACTAAGTTTGTTTCCTTATCCTAAAAGGTCCAGAGAAAATAAACACAATTTTGCTTCAAACAAGCTCTGCAGTGCAAGTTTGGAGTCTTTTCTAATTTCGAGTTCATCTTATGTGTCTCCATATAATACCCATTGGACTACATCAACTGCTATGGAAATAAGCACAACCAAGCAAGAATTGGAGGTAATTTCCAGTGGTTTTGGTTCAGCAGACTATATTACTGATCTCTCTTGAGTTCTTAGTTTTAGAAACATCAGGCAAGTGAGAAGCGGGTTAAAAATTCCCTTTTCTTGCTATCAATAGCTTAATCTTCAAAATGTGTCATCTTGTCATAACAGCCTTGAAAAAAAACATTGGTAACTTTCTCAAAGACATCCATAAATGGTCTACTTACTTCATTTTCCTCCTGATTAACCAAAGGTCCCTTCTGTTACTTATGAATTCCTCGGCGCTCTTTCTCAACACCAGCCCTAATTTGGACATTTAACCACATGGGGGAATAGGGAGAGCCCAGTTACGTTTTTTTGAAGGGTTCAAGAAGTAGGATTCTCTACGGGCTCTGTATCTGGCTGATGACCCAGAAAAGCCTCAGGTTCATGGTTCAGTGGTTGGAGGGCCAGTCCTGAGATGTGCAGCAGGTAGACGGGTGAAACTTGCAACTGTCAAAGGCAGGTGCAGGCAGCATCTCAGTCACCAGAGAAGAGCACTCTCCCCCTCCCCTGACACAGCCAGTCTCCGGGCCAGCAACCCTCCCCAACAGCCCAGAACAAACAGAAGGAGCAAACAGAGGGAAAGACCGTATGGCTTCTTCTGTTCATAAACAACAACCTATGTGGACAAGCGACCTTCCAGGTTGAGTCACACGAAACAGGTCCGATAATAGTTTTATCACCACTCAGCAGGCTATTTGGGGTGGGGCATGGGTGGAGTGACTGTCCTCCAAAGGAAAGGAGTGACAGGAAAAACTGAGGCAAGGGCCAAAAGGGGCAGCCACAGCAGGGTGTTCCAGGGTAATAATAAGGCTCTCAGTGGCTGTTCTCACCAATGTGAGGGCTATCACTGAACTGCTGTTAAAGGCAAAACAGACCACCAGTCACTGATCCTGTACAGCTTGGGCTTAGTCTGTCACAAGGGGAAACCTCACCCTTCCTGTGGTGGAGAGTTCAAAAGGGCCTTAGCGTGCACCACTTTGTGTGTCTCATTGTGTTGTGCCAAAAGAGTCTCATTTGCATTTCATTAGCTTTTACATTTAAATATGTGAGATTAGCATATGCGTTCCACTTTTATTTTGTAATTTATGCAGGTCTGGAGTCTGACCTGGGTGCCACTTCTGCTTGTGCCAAATACAGCCGAGCAGCGAAAGGGGTCTCTGAGCTTCAGCTTCTCCAGCTATAAAGCTGGAATAACAATATATAACACACACATATGGGAGGGGGATATAAAAATAAAGACACTTGATCAGTATGGCATCTGGCATGGTCAATGCACAAAAAATGTAAGTTAAAATTATTAGTATTAATATTATGATGGTAAAAGTAGCCGAAGGCTTGAGCTCTCTTTTCGGGCTCTGCCACTAACTGGCACTGTGACCCAGATAAATCTGCTACAATTTCCTCATCTTTATAAGAAGGCATTAAATTGTACATTCTATAATTCCTATCCGGACATATACAAGTCGTTGACTCCACATACTATCCCCATGTAAAATAATTATTTTCATTATTCTGCTATTAATATTTTGAAAGTCAAAGGATCATTGAGTTTTTCAAAAGAATTGGCAGGCTTTCAAAAATTTAGCACTTGAATAATTCAAAGGATACTCTGCCATTTAGACCCCCCCCCCATTTTATTTGTGGGTGGCTCTATTATTCCAGAGACACCATTTTTCCAGAAAGTTCTTTTCCTCTATCAGCCTGTGGAAAAGGTAAAACTATACCAGAAGCAAACTCCCTACAGGAGGGCCCAATGCGCACTGTAGCCCTGCAGTCAGACAGGAAAGTCACTGGGTCACATGGCCACAGGCTGACCCAGTCACCTCACACAAATAGCCAAAAGAAGAACAAAGAAGTTGGAAATATTTCTTCTTATTGAGTATTCTTGGTTTTGCAGATTCTTCTACATTTTAAGGAAAAGAAGGGAGGGAGCTTCCCAGTGCCCGACAGCCATTTTTCCAGACAGGATATCTGAAATGGTTCCCTTCCCAGATCCTTGGCTGATGTGGGACTCTAGACCTACTGTGTTGGGGTGACCTGCCGCAGAAGCAGCATGCTCTAGGTTGTTTTCCATCCACTCATCACCTACAAGAGGAGGTGGTGGGGAAGCAGCCAGGTCCTCCCAGCAGGAGACAGGAGTGGCAAGAAAATTGTACAACCTGAGCATGTCGGACAAGCCGTTGGTCACCTGGGGAAACACTTCAGAGTGCCCTGGGCTTGTCACAAGCCACATAGCTGTGTGGTGAGAATTTACCCTAAGACAACCACTCTCTGGCCTCTTCCTCAATATCTAGGCGATCCAGAAAAAGGAACTCGTTGGGTTATCTCTCCCCACAACACTCTGGTTCCAAGGCTTGTCACTGCCAGAGGTTTACATCATCAGTTCGGGATTCTGCCCTCTCCCCTCTTCCTTTTCCTTTCTTCGTAAGCATCCTTTCTGTGATGACAGCAACAGGACACAAGTCCCCGAACAGCAGCTCTGTTCCAGGGTGGGGCCTGCTTTGCGGCTCTCCCTGAAAGCGATCTCCACTGCTGCCCAGTGACCCAGAGAAAGAACAGGTCCCCTCAGTTATTTGGGTGCCGGGGCCCACCCCCCCACCCCCACTGTTGGTTATCAGCTTCGGGCAGCACTTTTATAATCCAGGGAAAAAACAAGGAAGCAAGACTCTGAGCATTATAAAAACCCTAACTTTCCTTTATAAGGTCTACCAGAGGCCAAAACTTTTAGCTTTAAAGTAAGGAAGGTGAGTTAACTTGTTGAAGAAAAGAGCTATAAACTGTATCTTCCAATGAGTTAGAAAGCACGCCTGAAATCTAAATCTACATTATTATCTTGTCAGTTTTCGGTATTGCAGATTTTAATACACAGTTAAATGAGATAGTCTTCAAAAGGGACTAGGAATGGTCAAGTGAGACATATAATAAACTCACAAGTTATTTCTGAAAACACTGCTTTTCAAGTTTCAATGGTAAAACTGATTAAATCAAATTTCAACTTAAACTTCTCTCATTCATGACCTGAATCTTGGCTTTGAACTGAAACCCCACAAACGATTGAAATCCCGGACACCAGGAAATAAACTTGCTGTGTTCTAGATAGGAATCAAGAAAGATGCCCCATTCATCCTTAAAATTAGAAAACAACATTGTTGAAAATAACAGGTTCTTTAAAAAAAAGAGAGAGAGCGCGATGGAAATGGCTATGAATCACCGGTACAAACAAAATACCTCCTTTAGTGCCAGAGGGAAACAAAAATCAAAATGAAAAATTGTCAGTGGTTTGCAGCGCGCACGCACACACACACACACACACGCGCGCGCGCGCACACACACACGCACACACACACGCGCGCGCACACATACACACGAAGTTCTCCCGTTACTTACTGGCCAGTGTTGCCTCCGCGGTGCGCCCTGCCTGCCCAGCTGCCAAGTGTCGAGCAAGCCTCAAGCAGCTGTTTCCTTCAAGCTGGGGCTCTGTGTCTTAACCAGTCACATGCGCCTCCTGATAAATGCTGCCGCCGTGCCAGGAGGTCAGAAACTGAAGATCATTATTCTTCTAATTCACAAACCTTCTCTTAACCCCTGAGCTGGCTCAGCCCTTTCATTAAGCATGCAGAGCAGTACATCCCACAGTGTGTTTTCTTTTAGCTTCCAACCCCAAACAGCTGATAAGTCATACTCGGGGGCAGGTCACTGCAAGTGGAAAGCTGATGTGTTTGGGGAGGGAAGTAGGGGTTGCAGGGGGCGCCTGGCAGTCCCTATGTTCTCTCCTCTCACTCGGGTTTTCTCTGGGGCTCTGGAAGAGCAAGAAGGAACCACAGCCTGGCAGGCGTGAGCTGCTCTACCTTCCCGGTGCCCCTGGAGAACATCAATCTGTCGCTCCATCTTGGTTTCTTTTTCTCAGCATCCCAGGGTCCAGTGTGTTAGACGAGCCACAGGACCGAGTGGACTGTCCTGAGGAAGGCAGACTAACAGTTTAAGAATGCCTAGGTTTACGAGCAAGTATAAATGACCTACGGATACAAACAACAGGGTGGGGATTGACGGTGGGAGTGGGGGCGGGGCAGGGGGAAACAGGGGAAAATTGGGACAACTGTAATGAACAGCAATAAAAAAAAATGCTTAGGTTTACTGTCAACACAGCTTGGGCTGCTGTGGTGATGCGGAGGAACAAACGTGTGAGGGGGTTAATGCCAGTTTAACTTAAGAACTAATGGAAATGATTTCAGGTCATTTAAAACAAACTTCTGCATCATTATCTGTTGCATTGTGTCAACACTGGGGGGCGGGTGGGGGGGGAGGGACAGCAGAGCTGTTGAGATTATCCCGAGGCAGGGGAGAGAAAACAAACAATCGTGAAGTTGACAACGTGCTTTACAGGTGTGCTGCTGCCCCCTTTGGTGCGCTAGGAAGTCGGACCGCCTGCCGCTTCCCCCGCTATTGACAAAGCTGGCAAGCCATCCCAGGGGCTTTGCTGAATGTGTACTTCTCACCTAAGCTGATGTTCCCCCTCTCCGAGGAAAGCTCTTAAACTCTCTGACTTTGGATAGTATCTGATCGTGGGCAGTATCTGCCTTCTTGGTATAGTAACAGTGATACCTCCCCAAATCAGTGCCTGAGCAGGGCAGCGCGCAGATATGACAGTCAGCTCATTTGGCAACCTGAACATCTGAACAGTTTTTAAAAGGTTAAAATGCCCCAGGGGATTTCTGAGCCATAATGAACCTGTTAAACTGTCAACCTTGATTTTTAATAAGTGAGATCTTACTCAATAAAGGAGCCTGTGTGGGCAATTTTTCATATCTGGGCTTTGTCCTATAATTATTTACAGGGTTAATCAAACCAGAAGTTTTTCCAAAATAACAGAAAAAGACCCAAAAAACTCCATCTAGCCATTCTTTCAGGGGACTAATTTGCTATTAACACATGAGAGCCCAATGTGCAAATGGAAATTTTTTTTTTTTTTGCAAGCTTCAAAATACATCCCTTTTTAAGGGTTTAAAGTTAGTAACAGAAATAAACAACCAATATTAAAATACAATGTGCTGAAATGCATGTTATCATCATACACATTTCTCCTCCTGTGTTGGTGAGCCCAATCATTCAAAAACAAAGAAGGAGGACTACTGAGGATTTGAAATATTATTTTGATTTCTGTATACTTTGCATTTACAGTAACAGAAACTTTTGTGATCTTATGACACCCATCCATCATTTTATTTGCCACTGCCTGTGTTAATTATTCTCACAAACCATTTCATGCCACATGACGAAAGAGAGACTTCTTGAAATCCTTCGATGACCCCAAGGAAAAACAGCCTCGGGAAGAGTAAGCACAGAGAGCCTCTCGTTTTATTGGCAGAGAGGCAGGGATGGATCCTGATCACACCTACAGAGCAAACTGCCAAAGCAGGCCAAGACCGCGGACCCTTCCAACAGGCCCAAGAGGGCTGCTGAAGGCTGTACAGTGACCTCCTTCCAGCAAAATAATGGGAGATCCCACCTCTCAGCCCAAAAGGCCTACAGGTCTGAATCATTTCCATCACCTCAAAAAGAGGGTCTCTCCTCCTGTGACAGGCCCACACCCCTGGGCTGGCATCTCACCTGTGACTTCCACCTGCTGAGGACCCTGTGTCCAACAACGTCTTCTCTCCCTGTCCCCTTACCCTCCTCATTTTGTAATCATGCTCACGTTGTTTTTATATCCTAAAAACAATCCTTTTTGCTCCTTTGCTCATATAATTACCACCCTAACCCATTCATTCCCTTTACAACTGTGCTTCTGGAAAAACGGTTCTGGTCTCCATTGTCTCTCATCTTAGTGAAGCCTCAGCCTCCTTACGGTCTGCCTTCTTCTTTCCACTTCACTAAACTCCAACTCAACAAAGACCAAGGTTTTTGGACCCTTTTTGGCCGTTCTCTCCCCCATCCTCTAGGCTACATTGGACCCACCTCACCAAGCAGTCCTTAAATGTCCTCTTGTGGCTTCTTAAAATCTTACTCCTACGTCCTTCGGCTTCCTATGTGGACTTTTCTTTTTTCTGCCCTTATATTTGAAAATCCCCTCTCTTCTTTCTCTTCTCTAACACCTCTTATATGTCTTAACTTATTACTGAATGACTATAGTGGTTTCCTAATTGGTCGCCTTGCCTCCAAAAAGACCTGTCTCTGCCTTCAATTTATCTTTTTCTTTCCTTTCCTTTCCTTTCCTTTTCTCTTCTTTTCTTTTCTTTTCCTTAACACTTTTGTAATGAAAGCTCCTAGGGGGGGCGTGGTGGTATCTTAGGCACCTTTGTATTCCCAGAATGTATTACAGGGTTAGAACACATTCCATGGCTGTTGCATTTCTTACTCTGTATTATAAGTAGGTATTCATGCATCTGTGTTCCATCTAAACTTTGACAATCTTAGGGAAAGTTTATGACTTACTCATTTTATATCTCAGAATGGCTCATATAGTGCCTGAGGTGCAAGAAACATTTGGCTGAAACAATACTGAATAAAAAAGTGAATGATTGACTAGAAGGCTCTTCTATCTATTCCTTTAGGAAAACATACAATTTTGCAAAAACTGATTTTATATTAGGCCACCAAAATATCTTAAGTAATTCCTCCCCCAAAAGAAATTATGGCCTCCTTCTATGATCACACTGTAATAAAACTATAAAATAATTACAAAAGAATAAGTCAAAAAAGAGCCAAGCTCTCAGAAAATTATTATAGCACTTCTTTTTAAAAAATTCATTGAATGGAGAAGAAATCAAAAAGACAATTACAGGATGTTTAGAAGTTTCTTAATAATGAGAAAATCACATATCAAATACTGTGGGGAGAGCCAAAAGAGTTAATTAAAGGCAAGCTGACCCAAGAAGAAGCTGAAAAACAACAGATCAATAATCATGGGAACATGTAAAAGTTATTGAGAAATTGTTTCCAAGAAATGTTTTTAAGTCCAAATTACTTGCACAATCAAGTTCTTCCTGATCTTCAAGCCACAGATAATTTCCAAGCTATGTAAAATGTTCAAGTGGACAAAAGTTACAAAAAGCTAACATAATACCTATGATTTGAAACAAACTGGTATAGTATAGTAAAGGAAACCACAGAATAACTTCAGGTATAAACATAGTTTTCCTTAGAGGTGTAAAAAGATCTTCATATTAAGGAATACATTAGCATAATGACACAAGACACTTGAAAAAATATTTGGATTAGCATAATAGGTAATCTTGAAAAGTCTTTTGATAAAATTCAACATTAATTTTTAAAAATTAATAAAATGGAGTTAGAAGGATTTTTCTTAGCACGCTAAAGTTATATATAGCAAACTGAACACAAAATCAGAAACAAGAAAAGGATGCTCCTTGTTGCTACCACCACTTAGCGTCATTCTGGGCATTGGAGCCATTGCAACCAGACAAGAAAAACAAACTAGAGAAAAATTATGAGAAAGCAGGAGACAAAATCATCCAAATTGTACATGTTACAATCACTTATTCAATAGAATCAACTGTTTTTAAGTGTTTTTTAAAAAAGTCATTAGAAATGTCAGTGAGATGAAGTTACAAAATAAACACACAGAATTCATAGAGTTTTCCATATAACAGCCAAAAACTGTTTAAAAACATAATGGAAAAAATCTCATTAATAATGGCAACAATAATAACAAAATTTCTAGGAATAACAAAAAAGTGAATAAAGTATTTTAAAAATGTATAAAACTCTACTGAGAAAATATTCCGTAAACGTAGAGTTATATAATTTTCCAGGATTGAAAGCCTCAACCTTGTGAAGGTGTCAATTCTCCCCTATTAATTTATAAATATAATTGAATTTTGGTTGAAATCTCAAAGAGATTTTTTTAAACAGGCCAAAAAAAAAATTTCTGAAGTTTATTTGAAAGAATTTTTAAAAACTGAGAATGGTAAAGAAAATTTTAGAAAACAACAAGGAGGGGATTCTAGGTATTAATAGGCTAAAACCATCAAAAAATAAAAGTTTGATACTGGTGCCAAAAGAGGCAGAACAATGGAACAGAACAGAAAGCCCAGAAATATAGATACAGGAAAATGTTTACTTGTTAAATATGGTATTTAAGCCCAGTGGGGAAAAAGGGATTATTCAATAACTGGTTGAATGGTTACTTACTATGAAAAATAAAGATGGAATTATAACTCATACTATACACAAAGTAAATGCCTGATGGACTAAAGAGTTAAATGTGAAATAAAACCACATGCAAACTTGAAGAAAATCATGTAAATGTTTCTATAATCTTCAAATTTTTAATAATGATTATTTTTGCCATGAAATTTATTTTAATGATGATCATAGAAGCAGAAACCATAAAGGAAAATTTTAAATATTTAAATAAATAAAATGTAAAAAGTGTATCAGAAATAACCCCACTGTAACCAATATTAAATCACAAATGACAAAGATTTAAAAATGAAACCTATATGGTAAAAGATTAATAGTCTTACCATATAAGTATTATTTATAATTAACAACTGGACAAAAAATATTAGGAGAAATGTAATTGACCAGTATACATATGAAAAAGAGTTTAGCACCTTAAAAATACTATGTTACACAATAGGATACCATTTATTACCTCCAAACTTGACAGAGATAAAAAATTGATAATTCCCAATGTTTGCAGCAGGTTTGGAAAAAGGTAACTTCATATTCTGCTAGCAAGAGCCTAAATTGGTACAACACATAAGGAAGATAATTTTGTAATATGTTAGTAAGAGCTTTCTAAAATATGCATACCCTTCGGTTCATAAGTTTTTGTTCTAGAAATATACCCCAAGAATATAATATGGGTTTTTCATGTGTATAAGAATATTTCTCACAGCATTGTTTATACTACTTAAAAATTAGAAACAATCTGTGTGTGTGCCAAAAGTAATGGAATGGATTATGACATATTTATAAGAGGTGACATTTTATAATTATTATAAAATAATGTTTGAACTATATTAACATGGAAAAATATTCAGCATAGATTAAGTGAAAAACACAAGTTATAAAACAGTTAATTCACTATGATCTCATTTTTCTAAGAAAATATGTCAACATATGTAAAAGTTCGAAACCTTTTATATATCAAATTTTTAATAGTGGTTATCTTTGGCAGTTAGAGTCACATACAGGTTTTTCCACTTTTTTTGTGTGTTTATCAGTTTTTTTCCTACTGTTGCTATGATAAATGGGTATCAGTTGTTCAATTTTGAATGAGATTCTTTTTATGTAAGAAAAGCAGTACTAGACCTACTTGAACCATCTACACAGAGGAATAAGACATGGAAAAGAAATGTGATCAAGAAAAAAGGACCCAGAGCAGAAAAATCTGGCCACCCATTAACAAAACCAGATGCCACACTGTCTCGATTTTCTAATTTTCTGGTCCTGGACCAGTATTTGAGAGCAAGCCACCAGAATTGGTAAAACTATCCATTTAAAAGGATGCAGGACATCGGGGGAATCATGGTCTTGCTTGAGCACCCTGAATTCAGTTTCTCGGAGACGTCCCAATGGGCCTCCGTGCCTATCTGGGGTATTCCCTTGAGTAGAAATTCTGAAATCATATCTAACCATCCCATGCACACATGTTCAGACAGCCAACAGCCCATCCATCCATCCACCTTGTCCCAAACTCCAAGCAAGCTGCTCCAAATCGGTGACATGCCACCTGCTGTCCAATTTGAGGTACTAACTGCCATATCACATTGCGACCCATACCTTCCTTTTCTTTCAGGGGACATTTTACACAACATTACTCTCTTACTGCTCGTGTTCAGCAAATTCTGCCCAGTTATCTCTTTCTCAGATACATACACTTTTTTTTTTATTCTTTCTCCTCTTTCTTCTTTCAACATCTAAGTATCAGGGAGAATTTTCTCTTCCCTTCCTTCCCCTTTCCATCCCCTTGAACCATGTATGAGCCCAAATAAATACCCTGTTACAAGCATTAGTGACATGTCTGTAACAAATAGAAAGAAAAAATTCTGAAATAATCAGAGAGTAGAGTTTTTCATCTTTAAAGCCCTTGAACAAAGCAAATCATTGTCAATACATGAAAAAATATAATATCTATGTTTGATGTACATTGCATTTGGGAATTTACCAAAGTAGGTGACAAAAATCTCTGCTCTCCAAGTTTATCATCTCCCTAAAAGTGCAAAAAGTGGGACAGGTCAAAAGCCATGCATAAGGAATGATAATGATTATATTTTATATGTTATTATATATTACACAATAATTAGTATACCTATTAATATTATAATGGATTACATTATGATCCATTATAGGAAGAGGAAGGAGCCTGCCCACGACTACTAAGCAGCTTCAAAAGAGAGAAATATGGAGGTCGACCAGGTCTGCCTGCCCCTGAACCCTGCACATTTACCCCCAGAATGATTTAGTAGCCACAAAAGTTTTCAAAAGCCTGCCTCATCCTTTTCTAATTGAACCTGCTTACCCTCAAGCACAACAGCCAAGTCAATTGTATTCCATTTTGGGCTTTGATTATTGGTACGACTTTTAAAAAACAAGTTACATATTAGTATAAATTGCATTTACTTAATCTAGTTCGTTTCAATTCACCTTTATGACAGCATTTTTTCCCTCCACCTAATCAGCTTTTTAGATTAGGCTAGATTTCTAGAGGGAGTTTCATTTGGTAAATGTGAGAAGGAACATTTAGCTGTCATGGAGCAAAGCACGTTACTTAGCATAATTACTTACGTAATAACTTATTCCCCTAATAGTTTTATTTTAGCACCTTGATTTGACAGCAATTTTTATTAATCTGTGAGGATCTCACCCCTATAAACGGTAGACTAGTGGTAAAGTTAATCTGAATCTAAATCTTCTAAAATGCCACTTCTGTTTCCAGAAGTCTTCTAGTTCTTGAAAAAAGTTGCTTAGGAAAAAAAAAAATCTCCAAGACTGCCTCTGTGCATTTTTCTGAGAATTATTTAGTGTTCAGAAGATAATAGAAGGACAGTTTCCCTCTCTACTCAAGTTTCAGCATCATTACTATTTCAAAGCTGAAAATGCAAAGCTGATTCAGAAATAAATGAGGCAAAGAAAATATTTAAATTTATTTCTTCCCTAGAAAAGTGTGATAGCTAAATGCAGGAGGTGGGGCGCAGTTAAGTCTGATAGGACTCCTTGGCAAGGTGCAGTTAGAAACTAAATCCTCTTATTTGCATTTGGGAATGATAGGCCCCTCCCTTTTCTCCATCCCTCACTGCTGCTTTCCTCAGGACCGGCCTGCCAAGTCTGCTCCACTGGTCTGGGTTCACACACAGCCCACTGGCCTTGGCTGGAAGATGATGCTCAGTGTGCATTTTTTGGAATGAATGAAGGACTGAATGAATTTTTACACCATGCTTGTAATTAGAAAATAGCCATATTATTTTGAGACCAAATCCATCCATTCAAAACCGTGCATAATTCTACATGTTCTGCCTAATCATTCTGCTTTTCACTTTACCATATTATCCAAACCCAGCAAGTTGACTACAAGTCCTATGTTTCTGTCCTTAATGCCAAACTGCTTGCTCAAGTTTTCATCCAACCATTACTGTCTTTAGATTTTAAGTCTGTAAGACCTGAGCTTCTGATCTCATTTCCATGTCCTTTAAATATACTTCATTAAACACCGCCATGATTTACTCACACTGTAGTTGCTCAAGCTTCTGGCCACAGCCTTGGGATTACTTATACCCCTGTGTGTAGAAAGCCTTTGGATGAGGTCTTCCTTTTTATGATTTCCCAGGAACACAAAGACAACCACAAGCCTGAGGAACAAGAATCTTACATTCTTGCAACAGGATTTTCTCATTTGCAGATCAGCAGGAGGTAAACGAAGAAACACTTTTAGCAGCACATTTTTAAAGAATGGTAGGGAAATTTCCAATTTTTTTTCATGTTCTAATTAAACAAGGAGTGCTTATTCTCGGGCTCATCTTTGTGATTGCCATCCTTATCAGCAAAAGGCCATCGATTGATTGAGGCTGTGCTAAAACTCTCAAATTGAGGGGCCAGTGGCAGAGAGGGGTCAGAACTGAGAAGCGGGTGCTCTTCCTTTAATATAACCACAGGAAGCCAGAAGCTCAACAAAGCTTCTTGGCTGGTGGAGTTAAAAACATGTAGTGAGAAATCAGTGCAGGGAACGTAGGCTTATACAACTGAAAAATACCATCCTAAATGGCGAGGCTTCAATAGGTATTTAAATACCTATAAATTGTCTTTAAACATATATCCTACTGATCAGAATAACTACACTATCCCATTGAAGTATAGTCTTGTTTCCTGTTACAAAACAAAAAAAGGAAGACTCCTGTGCGTGTGTGTTTTTTTCACTTTATAAGATATTTAAATTTAAAAACTAATAATGCTCATTAGAGTAAGTCAAACAAGACAGATATACATATGGAAAAAATATTAACCCCTCTTTCCCATTCATTCTTGCTGGGATAACACACACCTATGAGAAATGTGTCTCATATATACTTATATGTATGAGGTTCTATTTTCCCATTTAAAAAATTAATCTATTATTAGAGTTTTCCCATTAAACAATGTATCACAGTCTCATATATTGGCTCCGAGATCAATAACATAGATTTAATTTATTTGTTTTATTAGTTGTGTGCACCTACACAGTGTAGTGATGTACACTTAAGATTCTCCCAGTGTTTTGCCTCCATGAAGAGTGTTGCACTAAACATCTTCACACATACTTCTTTAGTTTCTAGTGTTTTTATTTCCATTGAATAAATCTCCAAAACAGGGGTTAATAGGATTGCAACATTATTCATTTTACTATACATTTTCAGTTATTTTTCCAAAACTAAACTAAGAGCAATGCAAGGGTCATGGCCTCAAAAAGACAGATAAATATCAACTTAGAGGATCAAGATTATAGTATGAGACACACTAAAAATTCATTTCAGAAGGCTATCCCACTAGGTATATTAACTGAATTGTGTTGAATCTTGCTTGCTTCTCATGTAGAATAATAATATTTTCCAAAATCAAAGCATCTTAAGCCAAACTGATTAAAATTTGTCAAAGTTAAAAGTAGGTCCATTTTCCCCCAGCCAATCTTTATGATCGGCACATGCCAGAAATTTCATGAACTCTAAAGGCCATTCCAGCTGTAGAATTAATGATTGATTAATTTTTTTAAATGTATAAGCACATGCAAACCAATATAATAAAGCACAAAATGGTAATATTGCACTATAAATATTTTATCGTGCTTTCTGAGCATGCAACTGTGCTAGTGCAAAAGAGAGTTGGTCACAGCCTCCCCTGTTTCCATCTATTTTCTGGACTGTGGATTTAGTAACCAAAGAGCCCGCTCTTCCCCATGCCACCTCAGTGAAGCAGGAATGGGTCCCGCAATCCAAACAGAGGGATAAGGAGCGCCCTGTGTCCACAGCTGCAGTCCTCCTGGCTTGGGGTATTTGTCTAAAACCACCTCCTCTAAATTATACTGTTTGGTTTGAAACTTTGGAGTGAGAGGCTGGACTCTATTTGCCTATATTTTTTAACAACATACATATTCCACCTCACTGTTAACTAATATGGCTAAACCAGCCAACATACTCTAAGACACAAATGACTGAGCACAGGGCTTGCCGCCTTAAAAAAAAAAGAGGAAAAACAAGTTATGTTCAACATAAAGGAAATTTGTTCACATTATCAAAGCATTCTTTGTTTTATAAAGCCACTCGTTGCAAGATTACAAGAAATGTGTGCACCTCCGAGTGCATTAAAAGTGGCGTTCAACCAACCAAAATTCAACTCATATTATTCAAGAACACATTTGTTAAATAAAATAAACATGAGTCCAATTCTGGACCCAACTTACTGGCCCAGATGGTCTGTGTCCTTTCCTTCGGAACAAAACAGTGGGCAAGCAATCCCTAGCTGCCTGGGTTAGCGCAAGGCAATTTCACACCCTCCCAGGGTGCTGAGACCTAACCTGCTAAAAATAGCCCCTCAACTTTCACGTTACTGTCCTCAGCTGAGGGGCCAGGTGAAAATAGAAATTGCCTGAAATATGTCCCCAGCATTCTAATTCCATTGGGCTACTATCAGCTGAAAAATCTCCAGTAATCCTCCTGACAATTGCAACATTAATGACCTTTTTTTAAAAACCACTCTCCAAACTGGTGGGAGAAGCAGTGTGGTGAGTGGTGTGGTTGTTGGCACATTGGAAAATGGGGAAATCAGGACTCGCTTTCCCCAGGCAGCCACTCAGGAGCTGAGTAAGTCACTTAACCCTTTAGGTACAAAATCCTCAAATGTAAAAGGGAATGATAATACCCAAATCAAAGAGAGGCTATGTGGGTTGGAAATAATGCATTGCATTTCAAGGTTTTATCCTACAAAAATACTCCATAAGTGCCTGAAGATATAAGATGAATTGAATGTGTCACTTGTAATAACAACAAAAAACAGAAACACCCTAAACATAAGGGAAGATTGATCAAAATAATTATAATGCATTAATTCAATGCTATGTAGCTGAAAAATGATGAAATAAGAAAATGACCGATGTAGTAAGTGAAGAAAACAAGCTGCAAAAACACTGCAAAATGATTGTTTTAAACCAAAAAAAAAAAAATCCACTGAGCATTTAGCTCCATTTTTATTACAATCATGTATGTTTTCAAATGCACAGAAAATGCCTGCCATGTATTTCAGGGCAGAAATAAACAAGCTATAAATATATGTCTACTCGGAAGAAAAGAAGAAGGAGGCAAGGGGTACAAGTCCTTCCTTTTTTACCTATTCATTTTGGTATTGAGTGTATACATTTATACTAAACCTGTATTGTTTTTATAATTAAAAATTAAGGACAATAGAGAAATAATTAATGGAAACCACTTAGCACATTGCCCGATGGGCTTTGATAAATGATTATCAGTTACTTCTGCCCAGAAGCTATAAAACTTCTTAAATAAAATGAGTTTGCAGAACACTAGCAGACCTCAGAAATGTGCAGCCAGTTATGTTCCTGTGTGAAGTGGATCTGCTTTTTTTTACATGGTTGTTTTTATCATGACTGTAGTGATGACTTCATGGGTGCATATGTATGCCAAGACATCCAAACGTATATGTTTAATATGTGCCATTTAGTATATGTCAGTTGTACCTCAACAAAATTGTGTTTAAAAAGTGGAGCTAAGTTTTTCAACAGTGATAGCACGAAAGATGGGAGAATGAGGTCAGAATTAAAGGGTTCTAAGGTCTTTATGTTATTTAGATGATGTCAATACAAAGAGGTTAATATTAGATGTTGTTAAATAAAACTCACATTTTAACTGTAGCCACTAAAAGAAAAGAAATAGATTACATAACTTCCAAAACACTATAGAAAAGAAACTAGAATAAAGGAAACTTGAAAAATCCAAAAGAAGACAGGAGAGGAGAGAAAAAGAATAATAATATAAAATGGAAATGGCATTATGAATACCTCAATAACCACAATTAATGAGGATTGTCTGAACTCACCGTGAAAATGCAAAGACTATCATTAAATTGTGGACCAAAAAAAGGGGCCACATACTAACCTGACAAGCTCAGGGGAGGCCTGCATGGTGGCTTTACTAACTCAGAGACTGAAAGAAACCACACAGAAAGGTCTGAACATAAAAATTCCTGATTAAAGGGAGTCATGGCAGGTGGTCTTGTCTTGGGCAGTAGCTTCCTTGACAAAGGTCAGTCTTTCTGTGAGCCTGTCAATTGTCCTTTTGCATCTAAGATAACATAGCCAACTTCAGAGCAATCTTCTCTAGATCCCTCCGGGTAAAACCGCCTGGCCTCTGAGCAAGAGGCCACAGAACTCCTCCTTGTTATCTTGTTGTCCACATACCGTCTCTATGTGCTGGAAATGTTAACTATGCCGCACCCAGCTATGTAAAAGAAGTCTGTGTCTCTCCATTTCACTTTTTATCCAGTCTCAGAGATGTCTCTACTTTGGTTTCTCCCACCCCCTTAATCTACCACCAGTGGATTTCATATAGCCCTCCTTAGGGCTCCTTCTTTGATTCTAGTGTATAAAATAAGTTGCAAAACTGCCCTTCTCCTGAGCATTTTTCTCAATCCATTGAGATGTTGTTTCCTGAAAATTGTCATCAGTTTGGCTCAAATAAACATAAAAATTCTCCACAGGCTGGGAAGTTTCTTAGGTCAACAAAATAACAAACACAAACATGGATCCATTTTTAATCCGTTCAGCTGCCCTCCCCGGTCCCCCCCCCCCCCATAGGGTGTGTGGCTGTGCCTGTGTACACAACAATAAGAGGATCAGATGCCTCTCCTCAACTCATCCTCTTCTAACTGCTTTCCTGAAGTCTTGAAATTTACTGAAGGAAAGTCCTTTTTACTAAAAATAACAAAGGGGATCGGCTTGGTGGGGAGGGAGAAGGTGAGGGAAGTGGAAGAGAACTGGCAAAGAGAAATAAAGTTTCCCTGCTGGAACTTCAGCAAAATGGTAAATGGGACGCACATGAGATTGTCCAGCTGATGCCCAGCTGGCCTGCAGAAAATGACGGGGCCGTCGGGGGCGGGGGGCTCTCAGCTGGGGCCTCCCAGCTCCTCTTCGCAAGCAGAGGGCTGAGGGTGAAGGGGCCTTCCTTGCATGGCGGTGGCTGGAGCCTCTGAGAAATGTGAGCTAAACCTACCCAGACCACACTGGACAACTCATCCTTCCGCAGAATCTGCAAAACCAGATTGGTGGTTTTAATCAATTTTATCTGGAAAACAGATGGAGACTTTTTCCCAGAAGTGAATTCTTCAGTCTTTTTCCGAAAGGAGGTCACATGGCTCCTCCGCACTGTGCAACTGGTAGCACTCTCCCAGCCTCGGCTGGTTGTACACGTGCTGGGGTCCATGTGCAAGGAACTGAGCTTGAGACTGAATGCCATTCCCTGCCTGGAGACAGCATCTCCAAAGGCCCCTCCCAGCCCTGCTATCCGGAACCTGTGATGCTGGCCTGATCCCTGGGATGCTAAGATAGAAATTGCACCAGATTAGGAAGCAAAAGACAGGATTCCTTGTGTCGGGTCTGACTCCATCTAGTTGAGGGATATTGAATCCCTCACATGACCATTATGAGTCCCCCTTAATAATCAACAAAGTAGGAATGGCCATATCTGTCTCGTGGATTTTTCTGGAAAGCAAATGAAATAATATATGAGAAAAGGACTTTAGAAACCCATAATGTATTGTAGAAATGTAAAGTATGCTCACTACGTACATTCCTCTGTGGATGGACATGTGGGTTGTTTCCATTCTTTGGCTCGTGTGAATAATACTTTTATGAGCATTGACGAGCTCCAGAGGGATTTTTTTAAAAAGCACAAAATATGGCTTAAGGAATTTATAATTAAGTTGATGAGACAAGGAATTCCTGGGAAAATTAAGAGTAGAGGCAATAATGGCTGAATAAATGAAATATCACTAAATATCATGTGATTAAATATATTAGAAGGGACAGCAGATTTAGGTAGGTGAGGCTGCAGTTTTCCATGGCAAAGGAGAAGCGTGGATGTTTTAAAGAAAATGCTCTACAAGCTAAAGAAATCGGGAGAGACAGCTGAAGCGGGACGGGTTAACTGATTGGGAGGGATGAGAGCGGTTTCAGAGAGAGGAAGCTCTGTGCTGGTGTGTCCCTTTGAGAGCGGGTGGCACAGCCACCCAGGGGGACAGCCCCAGTTCCCCATCAGAAGTTACAGGAAGGTGTTCAGAAGAGGTAAGTCGCAGGAGTGCCTTATCCTCGTGGCCCAGACTCTTGTTCCCGGAGCCACATACCTATCTTAGTTTGCCTGTCTGTCCCTGAATTCTCTTGCTGAGTGGCCCTGCTCAGCCCAGATTTCTGGACCTTGCCTGACCTTGCCTGAAGGCCAGTTAAAGCCTAATTCTGTCACCCTCTCCTCATTCCCTAGTGATTAGAAAAAGCAATGGTAGCCACTGCAGGATCCAACAGTTAATGGCACTCACAAAGCTGTGAAAAAAACTAGCTTGGAAAGCACACTTTACTCAGAAAGACCAGTCACACCCACCTGCCTGCCCCTCCCTTTTCCCAGGTGAGGCTGGGGAGGGGAGTGGATTTAATGATCCTGAGCTGGATGCCCTGGAGCCCTGCCCTTCTTTCCCCTTCAGGAGAACTGAGCCATAGTGTGTGACTTTCTGTCTCCTGCGCCAACATGATCTCTTCCATCATAACCTTTCTCTCCACCTTCCTTTCTTCTCCCTCTTTGCCAAGTGCCCAAAGGCTACTTAGAGAAATCTTCCCCTATCTGGAAACCCAAAACCTCCTAATTATGGCTACGCATAAGGGCAGTCCTGGAGGCACACTGTCCTTCGAGAAAAGGCAGATCTAAAGTTTAGAAGTAACAGGACAGAGAGATGAGAAGTGCTTCTCCGCCCAGAAGTCACGTGGATAAGGTAGTCTCCTTAGGAAAGAATTCCATCTATTTCCTCATTCTTCTCCAGTGAACTTGCTTTCCTACCAATGGTAACACACAAATTAAATTCAATTTATCTTTCATGCTTGTCCTGGCCCCTGGTATAGCACCTGACAATTCCTAGATTCTCTATCAGTGCTCAGGGCTCGACCAAAGGAGATTGTAGGTTGATTCAATACATTCTTTTCTGTTTTGGTTAATTACTAATATGTTATTAATGTAACATAATTATTAGCCTAGTATTAATGTGTGGTATAATATATTAATGAGAAACAATATGTTAATAACATTTCATTGTCAATGCATTTTAATAATTTAATAATACATATTTATAATAAATTATAATGACTTAATAAAGTATAAAAATTTAACAGAATACATTGCGAATACATTGTAAATACATTGTAATAATTTTATTGTAAGTATATGTTATTTTAGGTGCACATACCAATCACTATTTATGACTTTGTTTCTATGGGAAAAATGAAAAGTGACTTCGGAGGGCCAAGAACATTCTTAAAAACAAGTTTTTGGAGCACTACCAATTTGTAAATCATGCAGTGGATGGTCATTATTTATATTTTAGATGTCTTTAGTTTTTTTTTTTATTTTATAATTTTCTGACTGCTTTAAACCTGGCTTTATAACCAAACCCTGATGGAATAAGAAATGAACCCAAAATGTGATTGTTCCAGTTGGCTGTGATTCATTGCCAGCACTTCGGGGGTCCTTGTTCCAGGTCTCTGCCTTGGCGAGGCCATGAGGACCTACAATGTCTTTTAGTTTTATCCACTTCCACCAGATCTATTTTTGTAGCTCCATATTTAGCACACAGAGCTATCTTTATCGCTCCAGCTGACTGCCATGAGAGTCCCCAGGGCAGCGTAGGTGCACAAGATGATTGACGCATACTTCCTACCCTTCAAACAAGACAATGCAGAATGCAGAAAAGACATGAGCAAATGGTCACAATGTCAGAAGTGTGTGTGTGAGAATTGCTAGAGAGTTCTTTCTTTGTACTAAGTTTTATGTATTGGTGAGAGCACAATGTCTATAATGCTTCCTGGAAGTTAATTTTCGTCTATGTAATGTACTCTATTTCTATGTCTAAATTCACTTGAAAGCATCTTGATAAAATTAAATTTCTTACAATCGTATAGTCCAGATTTCAAAATTAGGAGTTTTTAAAACTTCTATTACCCTTATTCTCAATTGAGGAATCCATAGTTACACAGCCTAAATAAACAGATTGTTCTAATAGGCCAAAACTCAAAAACAGCCCATCCTTTGCTTGCAGTTATTCAGCAGTCCTTTCAATTATTCAGCTTTAGTTGAAACCCACAAGGGCGGCCAGCCGACTGTATCAGAATGGAGAAGACCATGAGTCCCGCACAGGCAGCAGAATCTCACAGTCCGAACTTCAAAGGCTATTTTTGTAACCGGTGGCACTAAGCTCTTCTGTTCAGATTTGAACCATCCGATAAAATAGCCACTAGGTATCTGAAGCTGTTGAGCACATGAAATGAGGCTTTTCTGAATGGAGATAGGTAGTAATCGTAAAATACACACTGGGTTTCAAAGACTTGATACAAAAGAAATAATGTAAAATACCTCATTCATTATCTTTAATATTGATTGCATGTTTAAAATGATAATGTTTCAGATACATTGGGTTAAATAAACTTTGTTCTTAAAATTAATTTTACCTCCCTTTATTTTTTTTTTAATGTGGCCACTAGAAATGTAAGATGACATATATAGCTCACATTTGCAGCTTCCATTGTATTCCTATCAGACAGTGCCGGTCTGCAATAAATCGCCTGACCTTAAGTGGTCCTTAAGGTGGAAGTCATACCTGCTACAGAATTTTACTCCAAGTCAGGCTTATTAGAGGAGAATGTGACTTAGAATAAAGGGCAAAGCAGCCCCTGTATGTTTAGTTCTCCCATCCAAAGAATTTTAATAGTACACAACAGGACAGTTAAATGTCTTGGACAGGAGCAAGAGAGAAATGTTACCTCAGTGCATGCAGTACCTGCCTTACTTAGCTCTTTCCTAATTGATAACACAGCCCTCATTTTCATCTCAGCCATTATTAATTGTGCTCATTTGACAGCATGGAAACTGGAGAGCAAGTCATGAATTCACTTGTTTTGAGTTTTTGCTGTTTGTTCCCTGCTCTGTGGCTGCTAAAATAAAGACCAGGGATTATTTCACAGGAAATAGAAACATAAATTTATTTTTTAAAAGTTTAATGGAACATAAAACTTTGAAGACTCGATGCATGGACAAGTGGCTGGTTATTGTTATAGGAATATTATTTCTGAACATGAGCACAGGGAGTTTACGTTAACCCTAAATATTAATATACATTAAAAAATTCAGTACCAAATCCCTGGTGTGGGATTACCAGATTACTGAATTAAAAACATATTGGGGGTCACTGCTGCCAGCAAAAAATTGTGTAGCTGTTGGTAAAAACAATAGGGATTTCAGGAGTAGGTTGAGAACAAAACAATAATATCTTTGTAATGGTCTGAAATTGTTGCATGAAACTGCCTCCATTGCATTTCCCAGTCTGATTTGCTGACCATCTTGTCTACGCATAATTGTTTTCTGCCATTCATTTCCTCCAATTGTCAATTATTACTAAAACAATTATGAAAAAAAAGAATATGTGTGTGTCTTTGTTTCCTGTTCCTGATGAATACAGTGAAGTCATAGACAAGGCTAGTGCATCATAATCTTTTCCATTACAATGAATTATGCTGTCACAAACAGGATACAGCTCTTTACCAGGCAAAGGGGCTGTAAATGGGGTTGAATTAGCACAAACGTGATTGTCGGCCATGACAGCAAGAAATTACAGCACTGGGACTTAGCTCTCTGCTTTTTAAAAACAAACTGGTTTTTGTTCTTGGTAATAAAAGTAGTAGATGCTTATGCTGGAAACAAAGTAGAAAATAAAAATCATCATTACCCCACTGACCAGATTCCTATTATTCACATTTTGGTGTATAAATTGTTAGTTCTTAACTCTTTTTCATATATACACATATAATTTTTAAGAAAATGAGATCATATCATGCATATAATTTTTTCCCCGTTCTTTTTCACTTAATGTTTATTATGAATAGTTTTCAATGCCATTAATTATTTTAATGTAATTTAAAGACTATATACAATTCCATATTATGAAATATTATGTAACAATTTCCCTATTTTGTATATTTGTTCAAAATTTGTCTGTTACAAATAGATAAGCATTCTTTAACATATATTTTTGTCCCAATCTATATTTCCTTAGGATACATCCCTAAATGATATTCGCTTTTTACTGAAACATGTACTGTGTATTTTTAAGTCATTAGAATAAAAAGTCTAAGACATTTTCTTGACAATAAAGACACATGTGTGCACAAAAAGTTTAATAACCAAATTTGATATGTGTGCCTTTCAAATAAGATAAATAAGTGAAATAAATTCCCTAGAAAATGTTCAATGTACACTTGAAAAGAATGTAGATTCTGCTGTTTTGGGATGAAATGCTCTAATAATTTGAATTAAATCTATCCAGTCTACTGTGCCATTTAAGGCTGCTTTCTTATTGATTTTCTGTCTCAAAGATCTATCTATTGATATCAATGGGGGGTGAAAATCAATGACTATATACTGTGGATCTCTCCTTTTATGTTCATCAAGATTTGCTATACATACATACACACTTCTATATTGGGTGCATAAATGGTTTCAAGGGTTATGTCTTCTTGTTGGATTGCTCCCTTTATTGTTATATAACATCTTTATTTGTCTCTTATGATTGCCTTTGTTTTAAAGTTTGCCTTGTCTGATATTAGTATTGCTGCCACAGCTTTTTAAAAATTTCTGTTTACATAAAATATTTTTTTCATTCCTTTACTTTCAGTCTGTGTGTGTCTTTTTTTCTGAGGCAGGTCTCTTGTAGACAGCATATGTATGGGCTTTGGTTTCTTTTCCATTCAGCTACCCTATATCTTTGGATTGGACCAGTAAAGCCATTTACATTTAAAGTGATTATTGATACGTATTATTTATTGCCATTTCACCCTTTATAACTATGCTCGCTCTCTCTTTTTCTTTCTTTCTTTTTCTTAAAGAAGACCTATTAACATGTCCTGTAATAGTAGTTTGGTGGTAACATACTCCTTTAGCTTTCTTGTCTGGGAAACTCTTTATTTCTCCTTCAATTTAAAAAGATAACCTTACTGGGTAGAGAAGTTTTGGTTGAAGGTCCTTGCTTTACATCACTTTATATTCAATCCCTTCTGGGGAATGAAAATTTATCACTTTGTATGCCAATCCCTTCTGGCCTGAAATGTTTCTCTGGGCAAATCAGCTGACAGTCTTATGTGAGTTCCCTTGTAGGTAGCTGTCTTTCTCTTTTAAGATTCTCCCTTTGTCTTTAACCTTTGCCATTTTAATTACAATGTGTCCTGGTGTGAGTCCCCTTGGTTCATCTTATTTGGGGTCCTCTGCGCTTCCTGGACTTGTGTGTCTTTTTTCTTTGCCAGGTTAGGGAAGTTTTCAGTCATGATTTCCTCAAATAGGTTCTCAAGCCTTTGCTCCCTTATGCTTCTAGTATCTCTATGATGTGGATATTGTTACACTTCATGTTGTATCATAAGTCCCTTAGAGTATCCTGGGGGTTTTTTTAAGTTCTTTTTTCTTTTTGCTGCTTTGATTGGATGTTTTCTGCTACCTTGTCCTTCAAATCACTGATTCCATTCTCTGCTTCATCCAATCTGCTATTTGGTTCTTCCAGTTTATTCTTCATTTCAGATATTGTATTAATTTCTGACCAGTTCTTTATAGTTTCTATGTCCTCTTTTATGCTTACTATCTCTTTGTTTAAATTCTCACTGAGTTTATGTATTCTTCCCCTAAGTTCCTTTAGCATCCTTACAACCATTCTTTTGAACTCAGTATCTAGTAGATTGTTTTCCTCCATTTTATTTTGTTCTTTTTCTGGGGATGTCTTCTGTTCTTTCATCTGGGGCATGTTTCTTAGTCTCCCCATTGTGGCTGCCTCTCTGTATTTGTGCTCACATATTAGGTAGATCTGCATTGTCTCCCAGTCTTTGTAGAGTGGCCTTATATAGTACATATCCCGTGGAGCACAGTTTCCCTTTTCACCCAAGCAAGGTGCTCCAAGAATGTCCCTTGTATGGGTTACGTGAGCCCTCCTGTTGTAGTTGAGCCTTGATTGCTGTTGGTCCCTCTGGATGTGTGGTCAGCCCTTAGGCTGCCTGACTGTGGGCATTGGTCCTGACCATAGTGTAGGAGCTGCTGTGTGTGTGCTGACCACACAAACGGAATTTGCCCCAGCAGAGGGGTAATCTCACTTTGGATGTGCCGCTTGTGCAGCTAATTGGGTCCTGCTCTCATGTGGTCCTAATCCTGTCACTGGATGTGTTGGTCTGGGGCCTCTCAGTCAGATGCTGCCTGTGACTGGCTCTGGGCAACCTGTTTGGAACTACAAAGCAATCCACAGCTTGTGGCTGCCTCTGCTGGGCCTGGGTGCGCGTGGGAGGGGCCAGACTACACACCAAGGCCAGCTTCCACCAGCATGTAGCCTAGGGCAGGTCGGTAAAAGTCCCAAGGCACCCCAAGATTTGCCTCTGCCTGCCAGCTTCCCATTAGGTTCAGTCACTGAAAGAGCCTCTGGCGGTGCTTGAAGTGCGTGAGGAAGGTTCTCGGTGAGTCACGAGGTATACGGCAGAGTGATGTTCACAGGACGGATACAGATTCAAACTCAGTGCCAGTGCTGGGTCTAAGGCCATTCAGCAGAAGTCCCAGGGTAGGCCAAGGCTAGCTGCCACCTGCCTGATGCCTGTAGACCTTTGTGGTAGAGCAGGATCTCAGGAACTCTTCAGCCTGAGGCCAGCAGAATACATCAGGCCCAAACAGACCAAGATTTGGCTGTGTAAAGGGAGGGTTCTGCACCATTCGGGAGTGTGAGGGGAAGATGGCACCCTTCCTAGAGCCACACAATGGAGTCTGTCCCAGATTCTGCCTAGACCTCCTATAGAGCCCCAAACCCAAGCTTGCTCTGCCCTCGTACTGCCAATGTCCAGGGTAAGTGGCTATGAAGGAGAATTTGTGTGCTGGCCCTGTAAGAGGGCTCCTGTGTCTCTAGCAGATTCATCGTTCACTAGTGGTCAGGTCCCCTGCTGATTTTCACAGCCACATGACGCGTGGGTTCCTCTTCCTTGCTCTCGGGCTCTGGTCTGGGGAGCCTGGCTTGCGGTTGAGACCCCACAGTCCTCAGGGGGAGCCTTTGCCGCTGAGCTATCCCTCTGCGACCTCAGCCACTGCTGATGGGAGCAGGACCAGCCCATTCTGCCCAGTGCGCCTTCTTCGGTAAACCCTTGGTGGTAAGACTTCTCGCCAGTTAGTCTTCAGTTGGTTATTCAGGGTGATTGTTCTATATTGTAGTTGTACTTTCAGTTTGGTCTTGGGAGGAGGTGAATGCACTTTCTACCTACTCTACCACCATATTGGATCTCAACAAGTGAGATACTTTTAATGGCTATACGGCCTGAGATAAATCTAAAACTGGTCTATTCAAAATGTCTTTCAGGTCAGGCAGCTGAAAGGGTGTATGTAATTCCATGAAGTCCTTTATCAGAATCTCCTAGCACAATTAGTCTCCAAACCATCTAGGAGCCCGCAGATCATTCTGCAGGGATTCTGTGAACTCTTGGCTTCCTAAGGAGCTCGCTTCTAGTGGCTGCCTGTGCAGTCTCCAGCCTGGGCTGAGCATCGTTACCTCATACTGCCACTAGAGGGCAGCCAGGGACAGAGAGAGAAATTCATGCCCTTGGCCCTGTTTTCTCTTACCGTAACCTTTATTTCACCAGATAAATGAGGAGAAATTGAAAATGAGGCACTGAAGGGAAAAACAATCTCAGCAATAAACAAATAAAGAAACCTCTGTGTGTAAACTATTCCCTTTTCATCAGAGAGATTAACCAAAAGGTGCAGAATTCCGAAGGCTGCTGCAATTAGCAACTAAAGGCCAGTAATCTTGTTAAAAATTGGGTTATAGCATGAGCAATTGGTGCCCTTAGATCTTTGCAGATGGGGAGAGGGAATCCAGAGCAGATACTAGACATTCTTTTTGAGAGTTAGCAGGAACATGGGCTCTGACCTCAAACACACCTGGGTTCCATTTCCTATCTGTCTCTCTCCAGCTAGGTAACCATGGACAATTTACTTAACCTCTCTGAGCCTGTTTTCTCATCTATAAAATGTGGCTAGCAGTGGAAGCTGCTCATAGGTGGTTGCGAGCATTAAGTAATAGAATGGATACAAAAGGCTTGGCATACAGTTAAGGCTCGATCAATGTTGGCCATTGCTATTATTTCTGCCTCTCACCCCCCTCCTAAGTGTTTCCCATTTCCAGCTGTCCGCTTACCCTGTATACCTAATTATCCTATCACTGCCTCAAACTTAACATGTCTGAAACCAAAATCCCCCTCTCCCTTACTAACTCCCTGATGTGCTGCTATCTCTTTGGCTATTTCTTTCAAATGGACATGAAACGTGTCATCCTCTCTAATACTTCCTCTCCTTCAATAACCATATTCAATTAGTTTACAAAACAAGTCGATTTGCTCTTTAATTCGTCTCCATCTGGTTTCTTTCTCCTTATTGTCACCAGGACCCAGGCTTTGGAGAGCGGCCCTCTTTGTCCTCCGGTCCTGCCTCAAATGGGCAGACCTTGTTGATGTCATTTCCCTGTTCGGGACCCCTCAGTGGCTCTCCAGTGTCATTAAATTAGATTCTAAGCGGCTCAGTCTGGCATTACAGTCCTGTCACAGCCTGACCCCGACCTCCTCCAGATGCTTCTCCGTGGCTCCATATGCTCAGTACCTCTGCTCCTGTCAGGCTGGCTGACGCACAGTTCCCCGAAATAGTTGCCAGATTCAGGAAATAAGAACAGGACATCCAGTGAAATGTGAATCAGATGAGCAACAAGTAATATTTTGTATAAGTACGTCCTGTGCAACGGGCGTCAAACACACCTGTGCAGTAGGGCATACCTTTCCTTAAAGAAAAAGTATATGTTGTTTATCTGAAATTCACACCTAAGTGGGCATTCTGTATTTCACCTGGCAACCCAAGGACACTCCTGTCTCCGCCCATGCACACAGCCCCACTCTGGCCTTGGATGCTCTTACCTCTTGCTGTACCCATCAGATCTCCTCCTGCCCTTCAAGGCCCTCCTCAACCTCGGACCTCCATGTAACCCGCCTTTTCTTATCTGGTTTTCATTCTCTGCCTCATTTATTTGGTTCCCCATATAGGATCTCTTGTGTCCTCTATAATTGTATTAGAAGTAGGAGAACATGGTAGGAGAAATGGAGAACATTTAATGAACATGGTTTGGTGGCATGGTGCTGTTGCTGCTCTGTAATATAGGATATGAGGTAGGAGAGCCTAGGAGGAAAACCTCCAGAGGCCACTAATCTGGACTTAAGGTGCTTATAGGCATGAAAATAAGTGATTCCCTTTCCCTACACAGTCTCAGGCCAGGTAGATGTGGCTTCCTGACCTACGCATGCTTCTCCCTACATGCCACTCCACCACTTCCTATAAATTGTGGATTCATTTGTTAACATCTACATTTCTCACCATTTTACACTACCTCCTCAGTAATCTGATTTCACTTATATTTAAATGTGAGGTCCAGGGGTGATAGACCATGTAACGTATAGACACATAGTAATTATAGCAGTTATGCTGGAAACCAAGAAATAAATTTCTATTTAATTGATAGAGAAGTTTTAAAAAATTGGCATTTCCCCCCCCCCCCCAGATTACCATATTCTAACAACATAAGATATTCTCAGGAGTTTGAGACAACATTGAGCCAATACAGGAAGAAAACTGTGAAACTATTAAGCGATTCCCCAGAAATCTATTTTAAGTAATTGGCATTTCATGAAAACATTTATAAGCATCAGTGGGTATCCAGGAACCAATAACCAACAATAAAATTTCCAGAAGTGAAGAAATCCAGTCTTAGAATAAAATATGTAACTTATAATTTTATCTGTTATTTATATCTTCCATAGTGTTACAAACATTTTTATTCTCCTAATGTAAACATATAAGTGTTTCAAATGAGGAAGTTGCTTTGAAACAGTAAAAGAAAGGAGTTCAGCATTAATAGGATCACTGTAGGCAACGTCTCTCTCACTAGACCCATGTGGAGTGGCAATCAGTTAGGTTACCTTAGACTTCGCTTTGCAGAAATAGTGAAGTGGATTCAGAATTGACGTTGCAGTGCTGGCGTGTCCTGGGAATAAATGCTAAGACTTTGTTCTCTTTGATTCTTCAGATCCAGCATATTTGTCCAGATTAATTTTATTTCTCTCTATTTTTAACATCCTGAGTCTAACTAAAAAATATTGCTCTTTCTATTCAAGACTATTTATATTTTGCTGCCGTTTCCATGGAATAAATTATAATTTACTAATCAGAAAAAATAACCCTTAAATTCTCCCAGGAAAGAGAACAGCCAATGAAAGTCCACCTTAAGACAGACCAAGCCTTGGCCTCTTGGGCCAGTTACAATATGGCTGGCTCAACTTTTCGGGCTTCTAGCTTTGCTATCTTCTTACAACAGATTCTAAACATACCAAGCTAAAGCTGGGAAAAGTCAAAGTAACAGCAACGTATTTCCTTCTCTTCTTCCTTTTCAATAAACCACCAGAACCATACTCCTTTGTTCGACATTGTGGTATCATTAATCAAGTTATCCCAGGACACAGATGTGGATACTATCAGCAGTGGATGCAAATACGGTGCATCATTTAAACAGATGAACTCGTTTGATGTCAAGGAATGTGAAAAGAATTTGGAATGTCCCTAGGAGCTTTTCAAGTTTTTTGTGGGCAACGGCAACTGTTCTTGGATTTCATCCATTCCCTTTTGACCTTTCCACTTCCAAACCCAGTGATATTTTTCAGGGCCCTCAGAAAATACATGCTGAATGAATGTTTTGAAATAATAACTTAAATGTAAATAATTATTTGGAACAGTTTATATCACTGGAGCTGTTCAATGCTGGGTTTTATGCTTCTAAAAGCTTCTCCTTTGTCTGCAAATGGATCTGCAGGAGAAGCAGCTTTGTATTTAAAAAAACAAAAACAAAAACAAACAAAAAAAAAACACTTGATCTTCACAATAAATTTAAATCTTAGTTAAAATAGCTTTTCAAACATTGATCAATTGTGCTTGACAGCCCAGCAAATATGTTCTAAACCAGCATTTGACCAAAGAAATGGTACATGGATTATTAATCAGCACTTTGAAAAAGATAGAAAAACTGGCAAATATCCAGAAATTATTTTTTAAAATGATCTTCAATGAAATTACTTATATTATTTAATACCCTGGTAATAATGAAACACAGAAAAACTTAGTGGAGATGAAGTTATCTTAAGGAAACAACTATGTATAAGAAATATTTATTACTGTTAAAAACTGAAGATTTCATAACTGAGGCTGATTTCTACATTGCTTCAGAGATGGAAGCAAAGCTCAGTGAAAAGTTGCATGAGGGTCTGCCCTCAAATCATATCCACTGTCTGCAGCTAATATCTTAGTTCATGACATGCATGTAGACACAACCACAGACAGTCTTAACAAGGGCACTTACCTTACCTCCCAGACGTGGAATCATTTCAACTTCATCTCTCTATTGAGTCATCTCTTTCTTTCTACCTCACCAAGCCCTCGCAAGTTTCTCTTCCACGTATCGAAACACCTGGAGATATCTGTTCTCTCTTCTAAAATGCAGCCATTACCTTCATTGCCCAAATCCAGTTCAAAACTAGGAAGAGGGAAACAAATCAAATTTGCAAGCTGTTTACGCTTCACAACAACAGCGAAGCTGCTAAGCTTTGAGCTCAATGAATTAAATGTTGTTTGGCTAAATGGCAGGCACACTTCCTCCTATTCTTTCTGAACTTGGTTTTCCTGCCTCCAGTGGAGCTTTTTCCTTTCCTGGGCTATAAATAGGCTAGTCGTAAGCCTACTGAGGAAAGAAGAAGGCAGGAAATGCATTTGATTTCAAAAAGTAATCTTAGTTGTATGTGTGTGTGTGTGTGTGTGTGTGTGTGTGTGTTTCTTTCAAGTGAATAGCAATACACCATCTAAGATCAATTTGGCTTTGGTATGTGCACTGTACTCAAAATTTTCTTTAATGTCTTAGAGTCTTATTTTCTCTGTAAGTTGTCATTTACCATAAACAAAACTTAGGTTTGGAGATGTATCATTTTCAATGTGAAATACTTCGAACAAACCTATACCTACGACTTCATTTCCTAAAGGAATGCCATATAAATTGAATTTCCTGGGGGAAATTAGGGAGGGGGCAGACAATGGGTGATAGCACATTTGCTTCTTTTCATTCAAAAGGAGGGGAGGTACAGTTTGAGGCGAGGTTCAATTAACAGGAAGAATTCATCAGGTGAACAAGAAAAGCAGACGCTTTGCTTAAAGAGATTATGAGCTAGAAGTTATAAACCAGTCATTCGCCTGCACTAAACTAATAGATTTCCCGCAGTCTTGCTACTCAAAGCTGTTTAACTTCTCATGATTATAACACAAACTAAAATAAAAATTAGACATCATTTTCCACATATCAGATCGGCAGAGCAACATTTTGGATGTTGTCTGGCACTGCTGACGTGTGGAGGGATAAGTGTTCACATAGTAGGAGTTGGGGGCATAAGCTGGTGTACGCTCTTCGGAGGGCAATTCTCAACCTCTCTCGAAACATTAAGCACACACACTCTAACAAGAGCCTTTAACATGTTTGATTCTGTGAAGTGGGAGAGTGGACCTGGGGCGGGGAACAGTTTAGTTTGTGATAGGCCTCCTCCGTGCTCTTCCAACTTTTATACTGTGTGCGCTTTAAAACATTCATTTTCAAGAGAGAATTCTTACCAATGTTATTATTTTATATGTTTCTATTAAATATCTATTTATTATATATCTACTGATCATCCTACACTTAATGATTGTAAACAAGCTGCTTTCTACATTGGGGTAACATTTTGAGAAGCAATACAGGAATAGCTAGAGGATTTCTTCGAAGTAGGGGCCACCCTATGTGCTGTTCACCGACTGGTAGCATTAGGAGCATTTTGATCAGAGTCTCTGGAGAGGGACTTAGCAAGTTGTATTTCACTCCTGATGATCCTGATGCTCATTAAGTTATGAGAAGCGCTAGTCTGTAGAACTGTTTTGTTTGTTTGTTTACATTCTACCTTCTAAAAAGGATTTGAGACTACTGATATTTTTAAATGTATAAGGAAGAGTTTTAAATGCTTTTTTTGCTGGTGACTCCTATTTAGAAGGCTAGAAGGATTTTTACACATAAGGTTAAGACACACTAATTTCTCAATGACTTTGGAGCAGCAGCCTGAAGCAAGACAAAAACAGTGGGAAGAAGATGCTGAGGATATTTAAGGGCGAGACAAAGGAGCTTGCCCTTTGGGGTAGTCATGATATAAACAGATAAAGTCAAAGCCAAGTTGACTCATATGCATATTTGAAAATCACAAGTTGTCTGAAATAAGACAAAAACAAAGAAAACATGAAGAAATTAACCTAAAAGTCTCTAGGTGAAAACAAAATGTCTCACTCCCTATTCTTGTTTAGTGATTTGATTATTGTTTTCTGACCCAGCCATTTCTTGTCCATTCGTAGCCTTCATGCAAAGGCCTCTGTATTAGAAACAATAGGTTGAACAATGAGCTCAGCCAGAAATAGTGAGGGGAAAAAACAACAGTACTTACATCCCAGGGACAGATGGGGAGGAAAAGATTTCTGAGAGAGAGAGAGAGAGAGAGAGAGAGGAGAGCGGAGCAGAGAGGAGAGAATGACCTCCTTGTCATAGCAGGAAAAAAAGAGGGAAGTCCCCAGCAGCTAGGATGTTAACAGCTGTCATGTACTGAGGCTGACATTGGCTAGTGATGGGGTAACATGTTTCTGGGAGCAAACCACGCTCTCCTGTGAGAAGAGTGAACACTTCCAAGAAACTCCAAGAACATTTACCAGGCTTTCATTGTTCTCTGGAAACATTCCTTTTCTCTTTTATGGAGAAGTATTTTACTCCTCAGAAAGAAGAACTTCACAAGCTCCCTGTAGAGCCCATTTGTAGAAATGAAACATCCAAACATCTCTGGGAGCAGAAAGGCTCTATACTCTTTGTCTAACATTAATGACAGATGCTCTGAAAAAGGATTAAGGGAAAAGGAAAAGTGATGTGTGACTTCAACTATTTTGGTTCTGTAACTGGAGGAAAATACATTTTTTAAGTTGTGATCATCTACAGAGAATTTCAATGTACGTGTACAATAGAGAGGAAACCCCAGCAAAAGTCCTCAAAGAGAATGCAAAAAAGAATGTATATTAATGCTCAAATGAGCTAAATGCTCTGTATGTATTGGAACCTGAATGTCTCATAGGTATTTTTAATAATAATAGGCCTGCCTTTGTTCACAAAGTGCAGAAGGGCAAGATGATAACCAAACTATGTAGACCCTGTCCCTTTGACTCAAATTGCACCATAGTAGTGAAAACAAACCAGACTGCTGGACTGACTTCCCAGGAGGATGCAGGTAAAGGATGGGTTTCCACATTTCAGCAGGAGTACCAAAAAGATGGTTGACAATTAGGAAGGAGTTCTACGTTAAAAATTAAAGTGTAAAAGTTAGCACCTCTTTAAAGGAACTAGAGGACAGTGAAATAGAAATGAAACTTTTCCTTTTGCTTTATTAAAATTCAAATTGTGTTCATTGGTAGTTCATATTTATTTAGCCTAATTCTTAGTAAACAATAATGTTAGAATTACCTTGCATAATTGTAACAGTCCTGGCACAAATAAAACAGTTCACAAACTCTCCCAGGAGAATCCCAGCCTTGGTAGTTTCACGGGGAAATCTAAACCAGACTGCCTTCACTGGATTTGGCTCTGACCTTGGCCTCTATTGGTGTTCTGTCACCGTGCCATGCATGCACCTAAAATAAAACAGCGCTAGTTTCCATGTAATGAAAAAATAGAGGATTTTGAGACTCTCCGATTTTAAATCCTTGAGCCTTTTCAGTTATGTCAAGACTAAATTCTGATGTCGTAATAACTAAAGGAAATTTTCATTGGTGGTGTGGTAAAAGTTTTGTCGATTAATTCTGAAGCAGGGAACCCTCATTTTGCTATTTCTGCCAGCTGTTTTGGGAAAAGCCTTTGGACTCCACCATAAGGAGGGTTGTGAAGCTTATTAGTGTTGGAGACAGGAAGAAGCAAATCGATCACTGGAAGGAAAATCTGCCGAACGAGTCACTGCAGGGACCGTGCATAGCACACTGCTGAGGGCAGAGCGAGGCTACCGCGGGTCCCGGGGGTGCCGGCGCCAGCGTGACCTTATTCTTGTACAACACTGAGGTGGAAGGAAGTAGGGGAAGGAGCATGGCAACGAAATTGATTTACCCATCAAAGAGTACAATTGGTTGCTTTGGCAGATACTCTATCCAATAAAAACCAAGTAGTAGTAGGTTGGTTGCTGATTTAATAGTCCATACAGGTTCCTGGCTTAAAAAACAATAGATTAAGTTTGCATTCACATAATCTCCTGAACGATAGAAAAGATAAAAAGTTTACACTGAATCTCCGTCAATATATTGTCAAGGTGAAGACAATCACAAGCTTCAGAATTCTAATATACATTATGGGGTGCAAATTCACCTCAATTAAATGGAGCCAGTCAAAACAAGTGAGTCTTTTGGTCTTATTCAGGATGACCAAGGGGACTCTTTCTCTCCCTGCTGGCTTTGGAGAAGCAGGAGCTACCTCTGGATAGTGCTATATGGCAAGGAACAGAAGGTAGCCCCCTTCCAACAGCCAGCAAGAAACCGAGGCCCTCAGTCTAACAGCATGCAAGGAACTGGATGCTGCCAACAACCACATGAGCTTGGAAGCAGCTCTTGCCTTAGTCAAGCCTCGGATGAAACAGAAGCCCCAGCCGACACCTCCAGCGCAGCCCTAGGAGATTCTGAAGCAGCGGGCGCGGCGGAGCCACGCCGGGCCCCGTAGGCTATAGGAGAGTCTCCTATTAAAATAGTTTACAGCTGGACGTAAGGTAATTATATTCACATACCCATGTGTATCCTGTCACCTTTGTGGCTTTCTATTGGTTAGAAGCAAGTCACAGCTCCTGCGTGTACTTCGTGGGAGGGTTCGCAGGGCATGAATACCAAGAGGCAGGGGATCGCAGGGGCCACCCCCTGGGTCACCAACCCGGAAAGCAGAAACAAGAACACGTAATACCGGGTGGGTTACTAGAGGACAGTTGGGACGGAGTGACCCAAAAGCAGAAGAGACAGAACAGCTTCTTAACTTTCCCTCCTTCAGAGCAGTGGGAAGCGGACCGCCTTAAGAAAGAACAAGTCTGCTCTCTACCGTCACGCACTCAAGCAACTCCGTAACCAAAACATCCTCCAAAGTGTTCTCCTGCTCTGCGTCTGAGGCCTCTCCAGTTCTCAGCTTCTGGGACTGGAGACCGGCCTTCCAAGCCCCTCAGGACATCTTGGAATGCCCTCAGATCCTGGTTCTAGTCATAGGGACTAGAACCTCTGGTGACTTCTGTGTCTCTGTTGACATTTTAATAGAACAATACCGGAGGAAAAAATATATATATAAAATAGATTAGCCACTTAGAAAAGTGAAAAGCCAAACCTTTTGGGGGTGTTACACTTTTGGACTTCCTTTTGAATGTCTATATTTCTAAAGAATGATCACATTCTAAAAATACCTGGAGAGAAACCATTATGAGATTCACTCTGTATGGGCAAATTTGGAGCCACTGTTCTCTGTGGGGAACAAATTACATTACATCCAAAAAGTATTGGGTGCATTAAGAAATTATTTTGGCAGGGTGAGTTCATAGATTCTCGGGGTTAGAGAGAGCCTCTGCAAACATCTCTCTAACTACCAACTGATGTGCAAAATTACTTCAGAAATAAAAAACAAATTAACTTGTAAGTTCCTAAGTAAAAACACTGTCATTGCACAGCCTTGTGATGCCATAAATGTGATTCTATTAAAAATATAATTATAAATTCAATCTAAATGCCGCAACTACAAATTGCTCTCCTCATTAGATAAATGAAGTTTTTCTTCAGGCAAAAAATTAAATTCTAAAGTAAATAGAAGTTTAAGCATGTGTTCACAGTCATTCTTGGGTGGATAGGCTACACAATGAAATCCATTATAAATGTTCTCTAATACTTCATTAAGAACACAGATTAAAAGTTTTAGGTCAGGTTGAAATGAGGAATGCTTCATTTTCATTTAGACGCTGAAGAGCGATAAAAAGTTCAAGACAAAAATGACTTTTTAGAGTTATTTGAGATCAGAGCACCTGAGAGGCTGGATTTCAAACCACTAAACACTAAAGCCACATATGTGGAGCGAGTGTCACATTATAGCTCATTATTACATGGCTTGCTCAAATACTAACGCACCATTAATTGAAAGAAACCAATGCTACAGCTTATATTTTATTTGGATAAGTCCAACAAAATACTTTTTTTACTTTATTTTTTAACCACATGTAAGTCCCTGCTAAGTATAAAACTTTGAACTTGAGCCATTAAAGAAAAATAAAATTAAACATTTGGTCCTTGCTCTAAAAGCATCATACATTCTAGGGCATAATTTCTCAAGCGGTGGTCCAATGACAGCCTGTATCATAATAATATCCAGCTTATGGGACATGCAGTTTTCTGGGCCTTTGCCTCAGAGGATTTCTAATTCGGTAAGTTTCCAGTGAGTAAACAAGTGAAGAACACAAGTTTACACTGACAGTACATCACTCAACAGCTGCGTGGACCCGAATTCCTAATAGTTAGAAGAGAGAAAGGTGATTAAAGACATAAAGGGTAGCATTGACCAGACATCAAAGCCAGACTTTGAAGCATGTGCACCATGGCAGACCATACAACTCCTAGGAGTGAAGGACAATTTACTCTTAGAAAATGCTACCTGACATATTAAATTAATACTATTGATTTTAAATATATTAATTTCACTGATTGATTTACATGTGATTAGAAAAGCACAGGGAATTTATGTTTTATATTTGAGTACTTAAGTAACAATACAACAAAATTGTTCAACCCTGGAAAGCCACATTGGGAGCAAATTGACTAGCATACCCCCCAAATTTATGTTCACCCAGCACCTCAGAATATGACCTTATTTGGAAATAGGATCTTTGCAGATATAGTTTGTTGACAGTCTCAAGGTAAAAATCATCCTGAATTTAAGGTTGAACCTAAATCCAATATTTGGTGTCCTTATAAGAAGAAGAAAGAACACACAAAGATGAAGTTCTTATGAAGACAAAGGCTGAGATTGGAGTGATGGATCAGCTACAACTCAAGGAATACCAAGGAACACCTGGATCTGCCAAAAAGTAGGAAGAAATAAGACAGTATTCTCCCTGGAGACTTCAGAGAAGCAGGACTCTGTCAACACCTTGATTTCAGATTTCTAGTTTCCAAAACTGTGAACGAATAAGTTTCTACTGTTTGAAGATACCCACCTTGTGGTAATTTGCCAGTTCCTGACAAGTGCACCAAGGATGGCTTACAGGTTACCAAAAAAGAGATGCCCTCAGTCTTCTGGACAGCAGGATGGGTGGGGTTTGAGGTCAGTTGTCTCCCAGCAGAGCAGAAGCTTCTGTTCACCCCAGCAGGCCACACACATGCTTGGTTTTTATTACTATACGAGCACATGAAAAGTATTTGGGTCCTCCATGAAATACTTGTCTGGAAGCATGGCGTCATATAGGCACATGAATTTTTCCTGTATCCCACTTACTGACATTTAGAGCTTGGCTGGGGAAATTGCAAAGGCTGCGCCCAATAGCAGGCACAGAGACACATCTGAGATGTGGCTTTTTCAGTCATCGCCCTCCAAGGCCGAGACAATGTCCTCTACCTACTCAAGGTACGATTTTATGGAGATCAGGTGCTAGAGTGCAGGGCTAGGAGTCCGTGATTAGAACATGGACACAGGCCTGCAGAGGAATTCTCTACAGGCAGCCACTTAAAGAAATGTACGTCTAAATGTGAGAAAAACAATTGTTCAAAGTTTCTCCAAACCCCATCGGTGAAGGTGCCTACTGTAGTTTTAAAAATGTTTGCTAGTTGTTTGACACTCCTCCCATTAAAAGGTGGAGTTTGTGGTTTCTCCCCTTGATGAAGCAGAATGAACCTGGGTAGGTTTTCTGACTGCCTTGATGAAGCAGAATGTGGCAGTAGTGGTGATATATGACTTCCGGAAGAAATTGGAAAAACACAGTGTCTGCTGGCTTTTGGAGGGCAATTACTCTGGGAACCATTGGCTGCCACATAACAATAGAGATACTCTGAGACAACCATGTGGACAAAACACATGGAGAGGCGGAGGAGGAGGAGAGTGGCTAAGGTGCCTCAGGAGCCCAGGCGTTCTTCCCTCAGCCACTTGAACCCTTCCAGTCCAGACGCCAGCAGCTTTTGAGGTGATCCCAACCTCAGCCAACACCTGGAAACAGTCTCATCCGAGACCTCAGTCCAGGTTGCTCAGCCAAGTAGATTCCTACTTTCTAACCTACCGAAACCATAAGAAACAACAAATGCTTGTTGTTATTTTAGGCTGCTAAATTTTAGGGTGATTCGTTATGCAACACTCAGTAATCAGCTCAGAGCCTGAGAATAATTGAAACTGCTTAAGAAAGCCCAAGAGATTCTTGTAATTACCTCCAAATTTCTCTGAAGAAAGGAGTAGAGATGGGTGGAAGATTCTGAAACAATTGAAGCTAGTGCCATCTTTGCTTGTACGGCTGCTAGTCCATCCTCACCACACTGAAATGAGCAAGGCAGACAGCTCATTGTCACTAATTATCAGAGAGATGCAAATTAAAACCACAATGAGCACCTCTCACACCTGTCAGAATGGCTGTCATCAATAAATCAACAAACAAATGCTGGCAAGGATGTGGAGAAAAGGAAACTCTCATGCACTGTTGGTGGGAATGCAGGCTGGTGCAGCCACTGTGGAAAATGGTATGGAATTTCCTCAAAAAAATAAAAATGGAACTGCCTTATGACCCAGTGATTCCACTTCTGGGAATACATCCAAAGAAACCCAAAACACCAATTTCAAAGAATATATGGATTCCCTATATTCATTGCAGTGTTAGTCACAACAGCCAAGATTTAGAAGCAGCCCAAGTGCTCATCAATAGATGAGTGGATAAAAAAGCTGTGGTACTTTTACACAATAGAATACTGCTGAGCCTTAGAAAAGAAGGAAATACTGCCTTTTTTTGACTGCATGGACGGACCTGGAGAGCATTATGCTAAGTGAAATAAGCCAGTCAGAGAAACACAAGTACCATATGACTTCACTTACACGTGGAATCTAATGAACAAAATAAACTAACAAAGTGGAGATAGGCTCATGGATGCAGAGAACAGACCGACAGCTGTCAGAGGGGTGGGGGTTGGGGGCTGAGCAAGAATGGTGAAGGGATTAAGCAAAGAAAAAGAAAACCTCATAGACACAGACAACAGTATGGTGATTGCCATAGAGAATGGGGGCGGGGGCAGAGAAGGGGGTAAAGGAGGATCATGAACGATGATGGAAGGAAACCTGACTTTGGGTGGTGAACACAGAATACAGTATACAGGTGCTCTATTGTAGAACAGTTCCGGAAACCTATATATTTTATTAATCATGTCACCCCAATAAATTTAATAAAAATAAAATTAAAAAAATAAAATAAAAAGTTCTTCATGTGAAAAAAGAAAAAGAGCAGCACAGACATACTTCGGAGATATTGTAGGTTTGGTTCCAGGCCACCGCAATAAAGTGTGTCATAATCTTTTTGGTGGTAGAAGGTCTTGCCTTCAATTTGTAAAAAGTGCAACATCTGTGAAGCACCATGAAGCGAAGCTCAATAAAACGGGGTTTGCCTGTCTAAGTTACTCACGCAGTGTGATGCCATCCAGGATGGGAAAGTGATCATAACAATTTGCCCCCATGTGCCAGAACGAGGGCAGAGCCTCTGAGAACTGAAGTCTGAAGTGATAAAATGGTCATTCTCCACCAGTGGTAGTGGTGGGGAGGAATTAGCTGGGGGAGGAGTAGGAGCTGGCCAGGTGGTCCCGGTTAGGGCTGGGTTCCAGAATAAGAGTGAGGCTGTGCAGTTTTAAGTCATTACCTTTTAAATCCAAACACACTTCTATACCCTATGATGCTGCCTTGTGCTGCTGGGGATGAAACCGCAATGACATTTCTGCTTTTCCAGCTGGATCCCGTTTAGCCTCTATAGAGGGCACTAGTGAGAGCCTGCAAGGCTGGAGGAAGAAGAGGGCTGGCTGTTTCCTATCTCCTTCCTATTCCTCACAAAGCTCCTTCACCCTGCTGGGGCACTGCCTTCCCACAGAAACAGTGAATCTGCTTTTCAGTTTTGTCCGACCAACAGAATTACCGGTAGCGCCTCTGGATCTCTTCAGAGACATTGGCCCCAGCCAGCGAGTGCCACCTCCTCAGATAGTTACCTCAGCTTTACAGGCAGTTCTGGTGTGGTTTCTCCCTCCTGAACCGACCCTGACTGATACAGAGGCATTCCTTTCACGCATAGTCTGTAATAGTAACTAAATGGAACTGGAGGTACCTAAACAGAGGCTTAAATACCAGGAGGACAAGTTCATATACCGATGCAAAGACCAGAGACAGGATTTGAAGCAGCAATCACAATGTCAGAAGGCTGAAGGTGGGCAGAGACAGAATAAAAATGAGTAGGACAGGAACAAAGCAGAGGGTATAGGGCAATTGCCGTGAAGGTAGTTCATTATCAATTCACTCCACCCCCCGAAGAGGGAGGCTGCTTTGATGTCTACATAACTCAGTTCAGTGGGTAGCGCTGGCTTGAAAAGCCTGGACAACGTGGACACGAGTTGTCTGTTGGTAGAGTTAGGGTTGGTGAGCTCCAAGAGAAGCTTGTGAAATGACTCCTAATGTATGTTGTCTATGGTCATGGAGTCAAATAGGAAAAAAAGGTCTTTTTTTTTAATGCCTCATTGCTTTTTCTGACCCACCACATCTGCCCCAAAGACCAGGGTTGCCTTGAAACCAAAGTTTGAGACACTTACTCAAGGTGTCCTCAGATGTACTGTGTGAACATGCAGAGTGCAAACCCCAGTGGCCTGCTCAGCTCCAGCCTGGTCCACTCAAGCTCCCTCAACATTTCTACGTAGATGCTCCTAGGCACCTCAAACTCATCATATGCAAGACTAGCTTTGGTCTCTTTTTCATGAATAGCAGTCGCAGCCCTAACTGCTCACAAATGGGGTTGTAATTTACCCTACTAACCCTCCTATCTGTTTCAGGTGCAGCTTGATCAGTGGCTCAAACAATGTCAGAAGACCCTCATCACAACCATCCATCCCCTTGAACCATTCACCTCCATGTTGGTTCTACTCTCACACAGGCTTTTCTCTGTCACTCAGGATAGCTACTATGTCTCCAAATATCTCAATATCTCGGGTTCTAATAAGAAAAGAATGACATAATTTTTTTTCAGGGTTCCCAGCATCCTAATCGCACCTCAATGACTCTGAGAACCAACCACTGTGGCCAGGGAACTATGACAATTAATTTAGCCTTAAGTCACATGTTCCACTCTGGAACTTGATTCTGGATCCCCACCTGAAGCATGTTGGTTGAGCATGAATGAAGAGAAGGATTCCTATGGGAAAATGGGTTATAGTTAACAAAAGTCAGGAGTATGGATGCTAGATGCCAAAAAAAAGAGAGAGAGATTTATAAAATGGTGCAAATTATAATTCTGTTTATGCATTGTATTGAAAGTATTCTTTAGCTGTTTTATAGTTATAAGCCATACTTAAGAATCCAATTATAAACTCCATTAAAAAAGTCCTTCATGGTTTTTATATACTATGTCACTTGAGCTTTTGCTACTTTAATGTTGTATAATACTGAATAATTATAATAGTCACCATTTACTGAGCATCTCCTACTTGCCAAGCACACCAAGAGCTCTCATTTAATCCTCTTGTCAACTCTGCCAAGAAAGCATTAGTGCTTATGTTTTAAAAATAGGAAATTGAAGCTCAGAGAGGTCAGATACCTTTTCCATAAATAGAAAGTAAACCTGGTAAAACTTGTAGACTCTATGAGCCAGACCATGTCAGAAACAAAGTCGTCTTTAATTGTCAGTGGCTTAACACAACCAAGGTTATTTCTTCCTCATGGTTCACATCCAAGTGGGCTGACAAGGGTCTCTGTGTTATACAGTCACTCACGGGCTGAGGCTGTAACATCACAGAGCTACAGCACCTGGACCCGGTGGTCTTCTTCATCCCCATGGCAGATGAACAGAGGTCTGGACAGTCACACACTGGACTGAAGAATTAATTTTGTCAGTGTGGGAGTGCCCTCCATCCCTTCCACTCACAGCCAATGGTCAGAACTAGTTACATGGCCATGACTATTACCCTGGGCCTAGAAAATGTAGAAAAGCACTTGGATATCCAGTGAGCAGCAAATGTTAGTGCTACAGAGACAATCCCAGATCTTCCTGATTGTAAGAAGGTATTCTGTCCCTTAGACTCTAATTTCTTTGGGGTCTAGCTAGTCTTTTTGTCTAACCAATTATCTTTTATTTCACTGTCTTAAAATGCCAGTTGTTATAGAAAAATGGAGAAAACAACACAATAGCAATAGTAGTTTAGTGATTAAGAGCACGGGTCTTAGAACCAGACTTCCAGAGTTTGTATCCTGGCCCTTGTTACTTTCTGTGTGCTCTTGGGTAAGTTAGTCAAACTCTCTGTGTCTCAGTTTTGTTCATATGTTAAAGGGAATGATTATGATATTAATAATAGACGAGTTCATTGAAATAAAGCAGGAGGACAATGCTTAATACGGTAAGCACTCAATCAGTCTTATAATTATTACCACGCCACTTAGCTTTTCACTGAAAAATAAAACTGTTTCTTAGTTGAAAATGTAAATTTAGTCAGAAGCTTTGGAAACATGTGCACTGGATCACAAGACAACCACATGAGAGGGGATGCAAGGGTGAACCTTAAACCACTGTTGGAAAAACAACTCAAAGGTCATGTTCAGTTGCAAGTGGTTGAGCGGTGTGGTCTTTATTGGCAAAAGTGAGTACATGTGCATGTATTTGTGTGCAAAATCCAAAATGTAAAGCAGTAAGATGTCTGACAAGTCACATGTGAAATTCGATTTTGAGAGTCCCTCTTCATGTAACCCGTACATAACATATTTTGACATGAGCTTGTATAATCATGAATCAAGAAGTAAAACATAGAAATAGCTCAACAAGTAGGTACAGGGCTGGACAGTATTGTGACAGGAAGCAACAGAGCAGGTGATGTTACAGTAGGCAGCTGGTGGCCAGCCAACATCGTGACAGGCCCAGAAATACTGGGACACGCGACTGGGGGGTTGGCCAGTATCGTGACAAGCTGGACAATGTCATCACCGGCAGCTATCATGACTAGCCATATTTGTGTAGGTAGTAACAATAAGGAGGAGAACTACAACAAGGTCTAAAATGGGAAAAAGCCTACTTGATTTTTAACCCAGTGCTTATTTATTTATGTTATAGTTACTACATTAATGCACAGCAAAAAGTTTGTAAGGAAACTCACTTAAGTGTAAGCGGTGGCAACGTTAGAGGTGGATCGGAGCTGGTGTCATCCTTCTTACCCTCCTCCCAGGGGGTGACCAGTGGTCCGCCACCCACCGTCCAGCTCACCGCCGAGCAATCCCGTCGGTAACCGTGGGAACTGCCAGACACTTCGAGAGCCGGTGCCTCTGTCCAGGGTCAGCAAGGCCCCCTCCCCGACCCCGGGCGGCGCTCTAAGGGGAGCAGCCCACGCTAGACATCCCAAGCCAGGCATCTGCCCTTTCTGGCGGCGGCTAAGGGCTGGGAGTGGCTTGTGCCGTCGGGGCCGCAGCCTGACCGCCGCAGGCGCATTCCTGCTGGTCAGAGGGAGCTGGGGATGGGCGTGGATTCCGCCCCTGGGCTCCTCACGCTGCATTTCATTGCAGGAGGAAAAGCACGTTTGTCAGCTCCCTGCTGACAACGATGCTGCTCCACAGGTGTCCCTCCCCTTCTGGGGCCTCCTTCTGAGGCCGAGAAATTCGGCACACCTGAGTGTGTGTCGTGGGCAGGACCTCCTCCATCTCCAGAGCCAGTAGCCGCTCTGCCCGGACCTCCTGGCCGCCCCTGCCCGGGCCCTGGGACGTGCCGGGGGCTGGGGCGCGGTGGCTGCCCCAGGCTCTCTGAACTGCGACAGCCCGGCACTCGGGCAGGCTTCTCCACGCACCGCCTTTGCAGCCAAAGGACCAGAGCTGGACCTGGTCCTCAGCCACCTCCCGGGGGTGTGTGTGTGTGTAAAACACTCTCTCACGAGCACGGACGTGCACCTGCTCACACGCGCCGCACACCCCGCCTCAGCGGCCCTGCTCCCAAGACGGACCTCGCCGCGGCCCAGCAGCGTCCCCACCGCGGCACACGCTGGTGGGCCCCGGGAAACCCACCCGCGTCCCTGTCCCCAAACTTGCTCGAGGGCTGAAAAAGCCTCAGAGTCACGCTACTCTGGACGTGGTTTTTCCGCATGGAAAGTCGTTGGCTTCCTTCAGCGCAGCCACCCAAACCAGCAACCTGGCCTCGTCCTAGAACCTTCCCACCTTCCCTTCTGTCTTCCTGGCTTCCAGCTGCTTGAGTAACCTGGGTGGCATCTCAGTGAATAAGATGAAGTCTTGTGTAGTTGGGGGGAAAAAAAGAAAAAAGAAAATCAGTGAAAGGTACAATAAATCTGGGAAAGACTTTTTTTTTTTTAATTCAAATGTTTCTCTTAGCAGAGAACCAAGAGAGACTGAGAAAGGCAGATGCTGGTGATATAGGAACTTGGGGAGGGAGCTCCGAACACCAGCCCAGATCCGAGGGAGGAGCGTGAGAACCAAGACCCCAAGGGCTGTGGACTCATGGCGCTTGGTTCCGAGGAACAAAAGGCCCCCAGACAGGAAACCCTGTGGGGACTACAGGCCAGACGGTCCGCCATTGTCAGTCCCACAAGGGGCTGAGCAGCGACTGGAGCAAAAGGAAGTCGTTTTACTAGATTGTTTTGTTTTTGTCTTGAAGAGAAATCCTTCTTCGTATTTATACTAACTTCTTGAATAAAGATGTAGAGGGATGCAACCTTGATAGAATCAGACTCTCAAAAGCTCTTGGCGGTCTAGTGTTAAGGAACACATGGAAGAAGGTAAAAGGAATGGGAGCAAAGGTATAATTCTGCGGGGGGGGGGGGGATGGGCAAAAACACCACTTGCAAAAGGGTAGATTGGGAAGGCACAGCTTAGTAGGAGTCCCTACTTTTTAACCTTGTTATTTATTTTATACCAGCTGGAGCTTGCTAAGGGCTATTATAATCACCGTTCCCAAGCCTCAGTGTGTTTAAGATAGGCCAGGGAAGCACACCATGACAGCGAGTGCTGCTCCCATCAGTTGATTGCTTCTAGCAATTCTTCAGACAATTCTGTTAATGAGTACCCAGTAAGCGGATTTTTAGATAATAGCTCATTTTAACTAAGCACTCATACTGAAAAATGGCTTTAGAGGATTTCTGCATTCAAGTAACAAGTGAAAGAAAGATAGCCAAATTAACCTAAAGGAAATGGCATAGCAAACTTTTCTTCCCCTGAGCACAAACTCTTCATCAACCACATTATGAGGTGATGATATAATTGGACCAGCAAGAAGTGGTTCCTCCAAATCTAAAATTATCAAGGAAGCCATTTGAAACATGGATTTACATCCACTGCTATTAATAATAAAATTCATGCTATTTGGCTAGCATATTTTGTCTTGAGTTATTAACTAATAATAAATGAAGTCTGGTGATTAGCAAGGCACTTAAAAGCTAAGCATCCAGAACAGGAAGACAAATTCCAGCAGTTTTTCAGGGAGAAAGTTATCTGGAATAAACCCAGTTCTTAGCAAATCTCACAAAACCTACTGAAAATTACTTAGCACCTGCTTTTGATGTTTTTTGCTTTACAACTAAGGACAAAAGCCACAAATCTCTGGTTCTTCCTGCAATAGTAAAAAAAAAACCCCCCCCAAAAAAACAACCAGTTAAATAATTGTAAAATATGAGGCTAACAAACTTAAGAGGCACTCTTTGGTCAGCAAATTTTGGGGGAAGTCACAAAGAAAACATTGCTGAAGATACAAGGAAACAGATATTAGAACAGATTACTCACTACCGACCTGGCATTTGTACCAACTTTGTAATAAGTCTCAGCTTGCAATATTTGTTGGTTTCTATTTTAATAGTTGCAGTCTTGCTTTTATTTGCAAGGCATTTTAAAGAGAAATCCTACTGAAGAATATCCCAATGATAAATGCTTTCATAAATACGAAACAATATTTAACGGAAAACTGCAGAGAAATAAAAGGCAGGGTTTCAGGAAACCCCAACAGGGATATTCATCCCCGCGGTGCTGATCCAGTGTTTCACGGTGCAGCAAAGACACTGACTCTGGAAGCACACACGGTACCACATGTGTCACCGATGTGGTTAGTTATAACAAAAACCTCTAAACAGCAGAAATTTACAAGGTTGTAATGAGATGGAGGGTCTGTTAAGATTGCATCTTAACCCATTTTCTTCTTCCAATAGCGCTTCCTTCCCTTCCCTTTTATAGGCATTTTTCCAAAGAACTCTCCCTAATTCAACACCTGTGCGCTGATCTCCACCTCAGAGTCAGCCTCCTGGGAAACCCACGTGCAACAACGGCAGGCGTGGCCCAAACAACAAATGCTCAGCGGGGCTCTGCAGCTGCCACTCATGCACCAGCTAGCAGCAAGGATGCCGATAATCAAAAGGAGGAGCCCTGCCTCCTGGTGGTCTACTGGGTACCTCTTGACATTCCCTTGCTCATCTGAATGATACCTGGACGAACACGGCAGTCATGCTTAAGAAGGGCAAGGGGATCAGGAGCTCAGAGTCCTCAGGCATGAGGATGTGGGTCATGCCCACAGGGAAGCCATCTATGCAGCACAGATGGTGGCTGAGCATGCAGGTAGTAGGTTATGAGTATCAGTTGTAGCTCTAACTACTGACAGCCAGGGTTGTAATTTATCCCACTAACCTCCTTATCCCTTTCCCCCAGGAAAAGGTACAGTAGGATCTTAGAGGAACTCTTCCCAGAATTTACATGGAGAAGTGGATGTGAGTAGCACAAATGATGAACCATAGCGGAAGCAGTAAGGTACCTGTCTGACTCCTTTAAAATGGAAGGACTTCCTCCTCCAGTTATCGCGAGTGCTGCTGAAGGATTGTCCTAAGAGACGACCCTTGGCTCCAAAGTTCCGCCTTGCACAAAGTCATGCCTCCTTCCCCAGGACAGCCCAGATCCAATAACTCTTCAGGGCACAGTATAAAGACCCAGACCCCTCATTTTATCTCGAGACAACATTAAACGGCCCTCACAGCCTCAAGGTCCCCAAAGGGCTAGCCTAGTTTTTGTTGGGACTACATCACAGCCCCATTTCTTCCTCCATCCAATTAAGGCCACGTCCTCATCTTCCCTTTCAGTGTCGATCCTGAGACAGCCCTCTATGAAAACTCCTGCCCTCCATCCCAGAGTCTGCTTCCTGGGAGACCCAGACTTTGACATGAACGTTATTGGGACATGCAATTAAATCAGAATATGAACTCTTGATTAGAAAATAGGCTTATATCAGTGTTAAATTTCCTGATCTTTGACCACATGTTGTGTTTATATAAGAGAATGTCCTTGTTTTTTAGGAAACACACACTGATATAAATAGGGGTTAAGTCACACTTAATCTGATAGGATGTAGGAAAAACTGTATATGGACAGGTGGAGGATCAGAGAGAGAAACATTGCACAATGTAAACAATTGGTAAGTCTGGGTAAAAGGTATACGGGAATTACTCATATCTTTCATGAAACTTCTCTGTAAATTTGAGTTCATCTCAACATAAAAAATTACAGAAATAAAATGACCAAGCCTCATTACATTTTCAGTGATTCTGAGTCTATTGTTAGGGTACCAGCATCGATATTTTTCTTTTTAACTCCCCAGGGTTGACAACCATTGGTATCATGGGAATGGTACATTAAGCAAGTAATTTCAATAAAGTGTGAATGAGTATTATGAGAGAGGAAGTACAGAGTCCTGAGAGAAAACATACAAGGACAGCCTACACGACTTAACGGGGTCAAGGACGGTATCCTTGGAAAAGTGACAGTTAAGCTGACATCTGAAGGAGCACTTAGACCAAGGAGTGTTGCTGGGGAGAACACGGGGAGTATTCCATGCGCAAAGACGTTGTGGGGAAGTCCCAAAGGAAGAAAGAGTGAGTTACCATCATGGAATTAAAAGGTATCGTGACCGGGTGATGGGAGACTGGAGTGCAGACCACAAAGGGGAACGTGGCACGGGAGGAGTCTGAGGAGGTAGCAGGGGACATGATGAAGTTTATCTGGTAGACCATGGGAGGCCCTCGAATGGTCGTACACAGGACAGTGACTTGAACAGGTTTATGCTTTTGAAATATCACTGGCTACTCAGTGGAAAGTAGATTAGAGGGAGGCAAGAGTAGGAGTGGGAAGACCAGTTAGAATAGGTTGTGGCAATGGAAGATGACTTAGACCGGAGTGACAGGCAAGAGAATGATGAGATGTGGATGGAATCCAGAGATACTAAGGATGTAGAATCAATTATCCCTGCTACTGATTGGCTGTGGGAGACGGTGAGGGGAGGGAAGGCTGGGCTTCCAGATTCTGGGCTGGGCTGGGCAGCTAGTTAAGGTAGGGAACACCTAACCTCCATGAAAGCAGGGCCCTTGTCTGTGCTGGGTACCGGTATAATCCCAATGCCCAGCCCTAATCTGTATGCGTTGGATAGCTATTTGTTGAATGACTGAGTGAGTAACCCTGGGAATTAAGATAATGAGTTCAATTTTGGATATGGAGAATTTTGAGTGCCCATGAGTCTTCTTTTGAAAGTTCCCCTTTAATTCAGTTCTGAAGGGAACCAGTGAAAAGATAATGCCTATGTCCCAATTTTGAGACCATTGTTCCTCCTAGCATTTAGAAGTCTGAAGTCCTTATGAGACCTGTGTAATCAGTATCTCATCACTTTGGACCTAACTTGGTTTTAAAATGACATAGTGACTGAGCATTGACCTTAACTAACGGGGAAATTGCCTGACTTTTGCGGTCATCTGAATTCCATTACCCTGTTTTGATCATAATACATATAATTGTCTTTCCTTTTTTTTCAGTTTTGAACTTGAGCCTGACAAGTCATATGCATATCACATTAAGATATTCTGGTCGAAGTTAACTCTAAAAGCTTGGCATTTTAAAGTGGACAAGAAGGACTAGCTGATGAGTAGGATAAAAAAAAATTGAGGGAAATCCAAGGATTTTTACTGCCATCCAGTGGTGATGCTCTCAGATAAATAGTGTGCAAAGCCCATAGTTAATCTCTGTGTTCCACAGCAAAGCCCCACGTGTCATTCATTCAAGCTTTTAGGGATAACCTGCGATGCTAACCTGCCATGAAAATTGTATTATGTTTTCCCGATTTTAAGAAAATAACTTTAATTGGCCCTCTTGTGATCCGGAAGAAGGTATAGGCTTCCATAGCAACCAGTTCACTTTCAGCCTGTACTCAATGAGGGGAGAATCCAGCCCCTTAAGCCCCTATCTTGACGCCACAATGGGCTCCCGCCCTGGTCTCCCTAGCCCGCCCCACGTACACACCTGTGTGGAGACTGAACTTCACTCCTTCCCCTTTCAGTCCCTGCTAGACATTTCCAAGTTATACTTTGTGCTCTTATAAATGTGAGCTCCTATGTTGGCTCTTTAGAGTCCATGGAAATAAGGGAATTGGCCAAATCCCAACTCCTTGATTTTAACCAAGTGAGAGACTTGCTAACCCACTGGAACGGGGCAGGGGGGAGAGGGAGGGGGAAGATAGCACATTACATTGTTATCATAAGATTTAAAATAAAATTAAAATATGGCCCAAACATATGCAAGTTTTATATAAAGCACTTTTTGGACTTGAACACCATCCAGTTTACATGAAGCTCATAAAAGAGTTAATATTTCCTACTTTAAAAACACACACATATATATAGTGTTCTCTGTTCACTAATAATTGGCCTGTTAACCAAGTTTTGACCTTTCTGTGCTAAAAATCCAAGCCCACCCACCAGCTTGTCCACAGCCATAATCTCTGGCAATGAGGTCATTCTCTGACATTAAAAATAAACACGACCCAGATCTCTGTTTCCTTTCTCCTGCCAGATTGCAGTCCATTGTAGAGGTGCTGATGGGTAGGGTTTAGGTGACCACAGGGACTTGCTTTTGCCCACTGGCCTGACCTACTGGCTCTGAGGGCTGGCCCAGTCCTTAAAAGAAACACTTTCAGAGAATTCGGTGTGGCTCTACTTACATAATTCAAAGGGTGTAAAGACCAAAGTTGGCATCAAATAAAAGGTCAATCTATATTGTATTTACTGGCAGATAAGACATGCTAGTTTTACAAGGAAATCTGGAGGAGGAGGGAAGTGTGGAGAAAAAATTGAAGTAGTTTTCATTTCACTTGTTTTAAAGAGATTTTTAAGTGGTTCCGTAGATGCAGAATACTACATATACAGGAGTCCAGATGAAAATCACTGGTTATGGTTTGCAGCAATATTCTACTGACCCTTACTAATATCAAATGATCCAGTCAAAAAGGAGTATATCAGTATTAGTGACTTTTGGTACTGAGCAGGCTACAGAACAAAAATGTACTGGTAATGGAACCCCATACACATGCAATACTATATAAATATCAATATGATCTTCTAATGAATACTGGAAACTAAACGTAAATCATAACATGAAATAAATTTGAATAAATTTTTACAAATCAAACTAGCAAAACAGAATACATCAGGACAGTTTTCCAGACAGTAGTCAAAGGAGCCTATAAAAACTCGGCACCAAACAAACAGAAAGAGAAATACATGTGAAGGAATACCTATTTCACACTCACACATATAGTTAAAGTAAATATTTCACTAACTATTCGTATACAGTAAAAGAACGAAGAAAGTAATGTATTCTAATACAAAGAACTTGACCGTAAGATTATAGCCATGGGCTCATAAATGGGCCAGATCCACTTTGCTCTGCTGTTTGGTGTCACTGTGCTCTGTTACTAGGGGATCTCATTATTGCTGTTGCCTTCTTGTTTTCTACTCTCCCTGCCCTTACGCCTCTCCACTTTCCCAGCCCTTCCATCTTAACTAGGTCGCTTGGGGGCGGGGAGGGGAGGATGTGCACTAACAGAGCGAGTACTACAGCTCCATGCTTCCTAGACGCCAGGGCGCTGCGTGTGTCTGTTCTGTGCCTCTGACCAGCATATTTCCTGGACAAACCACTCTGGAAATACAATATGCTCATGGTTTTAATTCTTCACCAAGGTATGCCCTTGGAGTTATATGGTGTTTAAGAGAAGTCAGGTTACAATAACCAGTAACTGGCCGACTTAGTTGCCTGCTTATAGGAGAGAAAAATAAAAGGTTTTATTATCTTAATCAATGGAAAATTTTATATGATGTTAAGTGGCTTGGGTGTTTTTGGATGACCCATTGGATATTCCTCTCAGACGGAGGCCAGTCTAGGTATGTTTCACACTTAGAAGTTTATTCATTTTCCTTTCCTTTCCTTCCTTCTTTCCTTCCCTCCCTCCACACCTTCCTCCATTCCTCTTTCTTTTTTTTCTTTTTCTTTTTTTTAGTTTTCCCAAGGAGTTTATTTGGGCATACCAAAGGATAAAGAGGCCCTACAATTAAAAGAAGGTTTTGGGCCTCTTATTGACAAAGTGTTGCTTGTGCTCACGACGAGGACCCAATGAGCAACAGGAAGTTGATCTTGAAGTCATGGAACTGCTTGATCACCAGTGGGAGGCACTTGCTGGCTGCCATGGAGCTCCTCCACCTTCACGGTCTGGACTGAGAGGGCCCGGCATGGTGCTGGGTCCCCATGTCTGGAGAGCACTGGGGGATGGTGCCTGGGTGGTCAGGTCCTAGTATCCTTGGTACTTCTGTGGGAATTGCAGCACAGACAGATGCCAAAGTTCTTCCCTGGAAGGGGGATTTCTTGAACACTTGCCCACAGAAGATGATTTCCCCTGAAGATTCCTTCATCTTCTTCATCGGGGACACAAAGTGCCAGATGTGAGACGGAGCAATGACATGTTTAGGTGCAAAGATGTGCAGGCAGTGAAAGGGCTGATGGCAACCCTTGGGGGTGGCCCAGCAGTGCCCCACCACCCTGTCTGCATGGGCCATGCTGGAGGCTTGATACCGTCCTTCCCAACCACAAAAGCTAGGGGCTTATTCTTGTAAGCAACAAAACCAAAAGGAAATTTCTTTTTGAGTACAAAATAATTCAATAAACTTAATGTTTATATTCATACTAAGCCTCCTTAGCAAATAAAGAATAGGAAGAAGTCTTCACCAGATGAAAGGCACACATAAAAACACATAAGCATGCATAATATTAAATGGCATCATGATAAAATGATTTTCTTTAGAATGAAGATACCTGCGATCACCACACTACAATTGAATATTATATTGGAGGTCTTTACAAGTTCAGTAAATGAGAAACTTAAAGATATGAGGACTAGAAATGGAGACACAAAACTGTCATTCAGAGAAGATACAGTAAGATCACAAAGTAATCTAAAAATAAATTGTTCATGTTAAGAAGACAGTTTAACATGGTTTTGATCAATATAGAAAAGTCACTTGTATTTCTGTATGTCTCTCAGATTCTTCATAGTCATCATCAGTACAATACTTGCACCAAGAGGTGGCTAAAACTTTTTAATCTTCTAAAACTCATTGAAAAACATAACATTTAAAATTGTATGTAAAGAAGCTCCTTCTCTGCCATGTTGGCAAATGTAAAGTTGAAATTTCTTGTCATGATGCTGTTGGATTTAGAATCTAATTGACCAATTTCATGCCCAGTCTTGCAAAATGTTGAAGCTCAAATTTGCAAAATGCCCATGTACTGTTAGAGCCATTGCCCTCTGCTCTTACAAGTCTGTGAAACATAGAAATGCCCTGCTTGCCAGAGATTTTTCCAGAGACTGGCTTTGCCCTCAAAGAGCTCTGCTGTGCCATTCTAAAGTAGTGATCATTTATGTGATCACAGTTCACAGGATTAAGAAATCGGGCTAGGAAAGAGAAGACATTTTGAGAAGAAGGAAATCAAATAATTAAATACTTTTGACATAGTAGGGACCTCGGAGTTCACTTACTGATGAGAAAACTGTGACAAGAGATATAGACTTTTTCCAGGTCTTAAAGCGAGCCATGGAATAGCCAGAAATGACTAAGGCGGGTGTTCTCAGATGCCAAGTTCAGTGCTCTTTGTGCAAGACCAAATGCACATTCTGTGACAAAAAGGGACAGGCAAAGTGACTGTGTTGCTTTTTCTTTTCTTTTTCCTAGTAACATTTAAGACCCATACAGTTCTAGCGTCCCTTGGATGACTTACCTCATTGAGGTATGGTTGGTTGAACTCACATCTGTCTCCTGAGCTAGCTGTGGGTCAGACGCTACAAGTGTTTCATCTCCAAAGTCCCCTGGTCAAGCACAACACCTGGGACAAGTAAGCTCACAGCAGACAGCTCACATGCAGAGCCTTCCCATCATCACAGAAAGTTTTATTGAACAGGCCCTGGTCTAGAGCAGTGAGGGAGAGAAGGCAGAGGCAGCTCCGAGAATGAGGGATGCAGGGGCTTCCTCCAGGTGAGTTTCTGCCCCATTAGGGACAGCCATCCCCACACTCAGAGACAGTGGAAGCTGGTCGAGGCCACTCACATTCCTGCGATCATCGCCATTGTTTGCTCCTAAAAGCAGGGAGCCTTTTTCCTTGAGAAGTGTCTCCTATGATTTATTCCTGCATTTGCAGTTACTTTCCCTTTATTTCTTTTTTTCTCGTAATTGCGACGAGCTATCACGTTCATATTAAGCTATGACAGCCATTTTTATTTTCTTCTTACCAAAGATTTGAGCAGTAAATCGTAGACACTTTAGTATAGACTTAGATCATTCTCATTTGAAAGTTGAAGATAGTATTTAGAATCATAGTACTTTTTAATGTTGCCAGTTATTAGAGTAATTCCTAAATTCATAGTGGTGGTTTGTCCCCACAAGCAGGGACATACGGTATTGGCTTGCATGGTAACTGGTTTCTTGAACTGTTGACCCAAATGAAATGTTCATGAACTGCATTTTACAAACATATCAGATTTGTGATTTCTGCCAATATTGGGTCATTAAGATTTACCAGAAAAATTCAAGTACATTTTAGAGTCAGTCAGTCCTTTGTGTGTGAGAGTACTAAAGCTAAATTACAGTATTCATTTTAACTTATAACCATTTTTAGAGAAACATGAATGATGAAACTGTGCAAAACTTTAGTATATTTGGTAAGGGTTTGGTTTGGTTTGTTGGCTTTGTACCTAGTGCTCATTTCAGGTAACATGGCAGATTTCAAGCTTGTAACTTCAAATTGTGTAGGTTAAGTCAGAGAGCCAGGTCTTGCGTTTTTGGAAGAACGTTTGGTTATTATGACAGAATAGAATGTTATTGATTATTGGTATTTTAAAGTACAGAGAGCTGTTCTATGGATGGACAGAGAAAGAGACCTGCCTCTTACTCAGGCAGCTGGAAAATACATGTAATAGCTTACTGGACTGTACATAGGTAATATAAGGAAGGACTACAATGAATGGCGCTATGAATCTGCCTCTTCATGGTCACTTAGGGCCACTGCCACAGAATCCCAAGCCTGTGGTCGGGAGGACAATTGGGCATTAAAAGGAAATCCCAGAAGGAACTAAAAGAATTATATGTATTACAAAAACAAAACTTTTTTCCAGGGCCATGAAACAAAATGTATGCAACGAAACACATACAATATAAGAAGCTGCATTTAAAGCTATGTATTTTTATTACACACACAAATAACCACTGCTTAATGTCAATAATCTGTAAAATCAAACATTCTGTTGGAAAATGCTCACTGAATTTATGATACCCCTCAACCAAAGTCCCCTAACCAATTTCCTAAAAATACAACTAAAACATAAAAAAAAAAAAAGTTGGACTGTAAGATGCTTACAACATCTCTTCCTGATTGTCAATGATGTTTTCAAAGTTGCTTTGTGTGCAGAAATAGCTTCTCTTCCATTGTAATTGCTGTTCTCACTCACGTTGCTTCCTTTTCACAACTTTCCATACTTGCTCTATTTTGGGGGGGGTGCTCACGCAACATGAGGTAAAAATTAGGACTAGACAAACATGGAAAGCACAGTGGAAGCACATTCAGGACAAGCACGTAAGCCAGAGGCTGGTCACACAGATTATTACATGGTGGGCCTTTCTGTCCCCACGACATCCCAAGGCACATCCGCTTTGTTGACAGTCTCTGTGCTTTTCAAACATCTGTGGTGATTCCAACTATTATTATTCTTGGTATATAACTCAAGACTCTGCCAACACAGCACTTGAGGATAGGTTTCTCCTAAATATAAACATTAACTAAAAAATGTTGAGAGAGGTTCATTTTATGATGCTTGGGTATCATTTCAGCTTTTTCTTGCTGCTGTAATGAATTACCACACATTTAGTGGCTAGTGCAATAGCAACCTGCATTCTACCTGTAACCTTGACCCCCACTTGCCACATATGGTAACATATTCACAGGCTCTAAAGATGAGGGTATGGACATCTTTGATGGGCCATTATTCTGCTTCTTACAAGTATTAAAAACCAAAAGCCTGTCTTTTAGGAAAATATTAGATTGGGATATTTTCTGTGGAGTATGCCCATACATATGTTGTTAAAATATATTTTTTTTTAACTCAGATGCTCCTATTAGGTAAAAAATGGACTCTGAATTTCAGTTTAAGTTATAAAACAATTGTATGGCTATGAACATGTATTAGGCAGGGAGTGGAACTTTGAAAGTTACTCTTCCTTCTTCCTGAGATGTGTATCTTTATTAATTTGCCAGAACTGCCATAACAAAGTACCACGGACTAGGTGGCTTAAACAGCAAATGTATTTTGTTACCATTCTGGAGGCCTCTCTCCTTGGCCTGTGGATGGCCATCTTCTTCCTGTGTCCACATATGACATTTCCTGTGTGTGTGTCCTACTCTGTTCTTATAAGGACACCAGTCCCACTGGATTGGGGCCCGCCCCAATGACCTTATTTAACTGTAATTACCTCTTTAAAGACCCTCTCTCCAAACACATTAACACTTTGAGGCACTGCACAGTTAGGATATCAACATGTGAATTTTGAGGGAACAAAATTCAGTCCTTCACTCTATCTAACAAATTTACCAATTAGCCTGCAAAAGACTCTACATTAATAGAGAACCATTGTAAAAATCAAGGTGGGGAAATATAACTTGTACACGTGTACTCGGTGACAATTACTCTCAGGTAGAATTTTTTTTCTAAAAAAATGGTGATTTATTTTGCTTTAACATACAATGGTAAATATGTTGAGATCATCAAGTTTTCAAAACATTTTGCTGGGCATACTTTACACATTACAATACTAATGTGAGCTCATTGGTTCTTTCATTTCAACGTGGGAAAGGGATCCAACCGACACCTACTAGCAGCTTGGCTAAGAATGGACATTAAAATCAGACAATACACTGTAAATATAAAGTACTTTTCTTCAAATGCGTATAAAAGTTTTGAAACAAAATCACTGCCTGCTCCACAGGACAGACAAGTTGAATTTTAAAATGTTCCAGACTAGGAATAGCATAACCCTGTGTAACAATACTTACAATACAGTTTAACAATATTTTATCAACGACTTGTGCACTTGAGACTTTAAAAAAAATCTGAGGGAAAAGTAAAACAATAGCCAAGGAACTGCACAACCAAAAAAAAAAAAAAAAAAAGAAAATTATATAAAATATTTCCACCACTATTTAAATGCCAAATTTAATCAAGCAATAGTAGAAAAAAAAAAAAAACCAACAACAACAAAAAACAAGACGACATAATAATACAAACTTCTGTTTAAAATAACAGCACTGTTCCGCCTCTTCCACTGAATTTTACATATGAACAGACTATATATACTGGTTTTTCAGAGAAATGTCCATTTGGTCTGTTACACCAGTCAGGCTCACACCAAATCCTCGCATTGTCTTCTGAGGATATGCAACACCATGATGTTCCCATGCTTCCAACGTTCTGGGGTAGGTGCAATGTCTCAAGTATTATACATTTCTCTCTTTTCCTTTACACAGTGCAGAGTATATGGGCTTAGGTTATGTAGATTTTCATTTACTCCAGGTCACTGTCTTTTTCTAAATTCAAGGCGGTATTCAACGGAGTGCAGTAGTTTGGCTTGTCAGAAGGTACGTAGCCTGGCAGACACACACACTTGTAGGAGCCTTCTGTGTTGATGCACTTGGCGTTCTTGCAGAGAGACATCCGGTTGTTCAACTCGTCACATTCGTTTACATCTGCAATGAGCCACACAATACAGGTAAACGAGCTTTGATATACTTCCCGGGGAAAGGGAACAGACAGCTCCCCTGGGGCATAAAGGTGTTGAACGCAGTCCGGCTGTTGTCCTCCCCCTCCAACACCCTCACCCCCGACACTTTCCCACTAATGTCTGTTTCAATCACGTGAGAGATAAGTAAGACTTTCTAGATCTTACAAAGGTAGAGGATGAGGAAATTTCCAGAATTTCTTTCCCCATGATTTAACACAACATGCACAATTCGTTAGCCTTACATTTTACAGTCAAACCTCAAGAAAGCTGGAAGAACTGTCCCACTTCTAAATTCCTTTCCAAGGTATGGAACAGTCAGATTTGCCAAGAGGAACACAGGTAAGAACCAAACAGTGAGCCCAGAGCTTTCTGAGCAGTACCCCTTAAGACTGACGTTACCTTCTCAGGTTTCTTTCCACAGGAAAGAAAGGCCCTTGTGCACTTGAAACACCTGTAATAACCGAGGTTACCTATTTTCCAGACCCGCCACACATCAAGACTTACAAAACTAAACAGGGAAAGGGACACTACAGGAGGGAAAAAGCCACCAAAAACAGGGAGAAAAAACAACAAACATTTACGCCAAGGGCTTTTAGCATAGAGGCCAAAGGACCCTAGAACACAATCTGGAAGATCACTCCATGGTCACACAGAGAAGGATAGGTGTGCGTTTACCGTTCTTTTAAAAATAATTGAGAAGGCAACGAGAGAGTTTTAGAAGAAAGCTTTTCTGAATGATTACCATGGAAGTTGTATTTTTTACAGACATCTACATTGCCTTATGTTTGTGTCAGGTATTCAGGGAAAACATTACTGGTTGCATGGTCAAAAACTGAATTTAAAAGAGGCAAGGCATGCCCTGGCCAGGCAGCTCAGTCAGTTAGAGCATCATCCTGACATGCCAAGGTTGCAGGTTCAATCCCTGGTCAGGGCACATACAAAAAAATCAACCAATGAATGCATAAACAAGTGGAACAACAAACTGATGTTTCTTTTTTTCTCTCTCAAACCAATAAATAAAAGAAAAAATTTAAAAAGAGGCAAAGTCATTCCCCAGAACATTCTGGTCTTTCCTCTAGATGTGAGGAATTCTATAGGAATTCTTAAATGAGCTATCAACTCTATTTTTTAAAAATTGTAGAATATACAGAACATAAATCTGACCATTTTAACCATTTTTAAGAGGCCAGTCCAGTGGAATTAAGTACAGTGCATCCACGCTCTTGTGCAGCCGTCACCACCATCCATCTTGAAAACTCCTCTCACCTTCTTCGACGGAAACTCTGCAGATCTGTCTTAAATGTACTTGAGTGTATGAGATCTGACCTCAGGGGATCTCAGGAAAAGTACTATGTGCCATGAGGCGCCTCGCTCTTACCGACACAGGTCATCTTGGCCATATCCAAGTGATACCCATCGAAGCAGTCGCAGGTGTACCCTTCCTGCACCCTCACGCAGCGGCCGTTTTCACACCCGTTGAGGATGCCGCATTCCTCAGCCTGCAGCTCCTCAAAGCTATTTAGAAAGCCTGCAAACGACAGGGCCAGAGCCAAGTTAGAAAGTTTCATCCTCTTAAACCCTTTTTAAAAACTATATGGTTATTGCTTTGACCGTGTGGCTCAGCTGGTTGGGTGCCAGGCAGCAAAGAGAAAGGCCACCGGTTTGAGTCCCAGGCAGGGCATATGCCTGGTTTGCGGGTTCGGTCCCCAGTCGGGGTGCCTGTGAGCGGCAACTGGTGGATGTTTCTCTCTTGCATCAATGTTTCTCTCCCTCTCTTTCTCTCTCCCTTCCCTCCTCTCTAGAAATAAAATCTTTAAAAACAGAAAACTATATGGTTAGTAAGCTTATGGTTCCTCAGAGGGACATATTCGATATTTTAGACACCTTAAGTTTTCATCTGAAATTTCAAATTCCCTGAGTTTTCACTAGCAAATGTCAGGACATATTTCAGCGTGGGGCCAAGGGCAAACGCACCAGAGTTGGGGCGACGCTCGCTCAGAGAGGCCAGGGGAGTGGGAGGCGGTGTTTTTTGTGCTCTTTTGCTGCGAGTTCCCAGGGGAGTAAGAGCCAGGCCAGCCTCGCCCTGTGGAGTCTGTTTGTTTGCTCTGGCTGTGGAATGAGCTGGGCTTTTGAGGATCAAAGGACAAAAGCAATAAAAGGGACTCAAAACATCCTGACAAATGAACAAAGTACATCATCCTTGTGTTTAGTAAACCAAAAGTCTTTCTGTAAGGAAACAAAGAAGCTCTTGTTTGGCTCTATGGGTAGTTTAGATACCTTTAGACTGATTCAGAGCTGGAGTTTAATAATATAAAAACAATTTAACCAGGCATCAAGAATGTGTAGCTTTCTTTCTAGAGAAGGAAGTTGTCCATGTAAAGCCGTGGTGACGCAAACACGCTGTTGATGTGGCCCCTCATCCCCTCCCCACCTTCTGACTCTCACCATGTATTAGCTTCAAAAAAAAATCAAAACGAGAGGAGCAGGGGTTTGGGGGCTGGGTGGCAGAGGTGGAGGGGTTAAGCAGTACACGTTGTAGTTACAGAGACGTAGATTACAGTATAGGACATATGGTCAATAATGTCCTGACAACTCGGATGGGGCCAGGAGGGGTCCGTCAAGCAGTGGGGGGACCACTCTGTAAAGTACATGACTTTAGAAGCACTTGGCTGTATATCTGAAATGAATACAGAATAATACTGAATGTAACAGTAATTGAAAAGAGTTTAAGAAAAGAATAACTAATGTAGCCAGAACTATTAGGCCTTTGAGGTAATTCTCCAGTGGAACTGCAGGGGGCAGCAAAATATCATTGCTTATGCACAGCTATAAGGTCTAACTGTAACTTAAAAACATTTAGTAATACATCCACAAGCCCTTTTTAAAATTTGAAAAGGAAAAAAATATTACAGGTCATCAAGAACATGTCAGCAGATCCCCAAAGCAAGTTTGAGAAATGCTGACTTAAGAAAATAAAGTCAAATTCCAGATATCACAGCAAAATCATTTTGACTTTATAACTGGTACCATTATTTTTTATTATATAAATTAAAACTTGAAATTAGCCCTGGCCAGTGTGGTTCAGTTGGTTGGAGTGTCATCCCGTAAACAGAACAGTCGCAAGTTTGATTCCTGGTCAGGGCACAGACCTAGGTTGCGGGTTCAATCCCTGGACAGGTGTACAGAAGAGGCAACTGACTGATGTTTCTCTCCCTCGCTCTCTAAAATCAATAAGTACATCCTCAGGTGAGGATAAAAAAAGAAAAAAACACAAACCATGAAATCAAATTTTAAGCTCCTATACGCACATCAAGCAGACTCCCCAAAACGCTTCCATGGGACTCTAACACAGGGCTCAGCGCAGGCTCTGAATCTGGCCTGCGGCCTATTTTTGTAAGTAGACCTTTAGTGGAACATAGTCATACCCACTCACGGATGTATGGCTGGCAGAGCTGAGCAGCTGCAATGGAGACAACATGGCTGCAAAGCCTAAAAATTTTACTCTCTGGACCTTTATGAGAAGGAGTTGGTCTCTGCTGTAGGACGTTCCAGTTTCACAGAAATTGCTCGACGTAAAGGCACCATGAGCCATCAGCTAATATTGTTAGGTAACCAGAAGGCAGAAGGTGGTGAATCGTAAAGGTGGTTAGGATGCCTGGCCTTCCCTCTGTGTTACTATCTACCCCATGTCATCATTTCTCCAGCAAGGCCAGAAAGCCTCTGCTCCTGATCTGAGAAGGAGGAGCTACTTTCTGTAACTTGTACGAAATTTAAAGGCCCTGGCATCGCCAAAGCTGGAGGTCTTGGAACTGCATATGGCAACTTCCCATGTTGCTAAATAGGAAATAGATGGGATACCAACTTGTTTCTTTCTTAACATTTGTAGTGAACTGCAAAGGAGTTTGAAGGCGATGCCAGCATTAAAAAAAGAAGGTACGTAAGCCAGAGCAGTTCGACTGTGAAATTCCTGACATCTGAACTATGCTGCACACATAAGCTGTCGCTCTGTGTCAGTTGTATACAGACTTGATCTGGTGCTCTGGATTTATGGGGCAGGTAAGCTGGCTTTCTTTCAACCTTAATATTTCTTCTCCCTTTCTTTTCCGTGCTTTCTCTTTTTAAGGTAAATGTTTATCAACCTATAACATAAACACAGAGAAGTGTAGAAATCCTGAGTGCACCAGCCTTCACAGCTGTTAGTGCCTTCGGGCACATTTCAGGGGGTCGTGCATGGTTATGCACTGTTGATTTAAAAAAAAATTAAGGTGTTAGAAGTCAGGACTGTGGTTGCTCTAAGAGGAAGTGGGCAAGGAAAGGGCACCCGGGCTTCTGGGGGCTGGTACACTCCACACATGGGTGCGGGTTACGCGGGTGTATCAATCAGCCTCGCTGGGTTAATAGAGCGCTGTGTCCACGTGAATTTTAAAAGACTCTTAATCCTACTGGATGAGCAATATATTGGACCCTTCAAAAAGCAAAAGGAAGGAAGGGAAGGAGAAAGGGAGAGGGGGAAGAGAGGAAGGAGCAAAGGAAAAGGGAAGGGAAGAAGGAAAAAATTCTTCAACTCAGAATTGCAGGAATCCAAGTCCGACTGCAAAGCTTGCGTTGCCCCCTCAGGGACCAGATCATGGCTAGTTTGACTGAGCGCGTGTTAGGGCCCCAAGAAAGAAAAAGCTTCCTTTGGGGAAAAATTGAGACAACTGCAATAGCAAAATCATTAAAATATAATTTTTAAAAAAAGCTTCGCTGAATTCTGTAATTCAGCCATCTTTCCAAAGTCCCCGCACCCCCACTCCCTGGTCCACTGCGACTCCCTGTCTTGAAAATCCCGTGCAGAGGATTCCCCGCTGCCAGAAGGGCCCCTCTGCACGGCATGGCCGAGGCCGCCAGGATCCTCGCTTCCCTATTCCCGCTCTTGAAGCCACACAACCTATTATCTGCTGATGTTTCATTTGTACCATCTGTTTCTGAGCCTTCAAATAACTAGCCTATGATGAAAGCTCTGGTTCCCCCCACTGAAACACTGAGTTTGTGTGGCTTCCTCATCTAGGCTGCTGGGTTACTTTCTAAAAGGGACTGAGGTTCTCACACGCCACCTCCCACAAGGAAACCCTGCTCACAAAGCCAGGAAAAGCCGGCACACTCATAGCCTATGTAATGTGTCCCCTCACGAGTGGATTCTAAAACTTAATTTCTGACCAGGTGAGCAATTTTTTTGACTTCCCACTCTAAAATACATATAAAAGCAACTAGGTACAGTTAACCTTTGTCATTTCCTTGTGTGAAAAAAGGCTACAATTCTACCTGGGCATTCAAGAAAAGCAAACTAGACAATCACTTAATGGGTAAAAAATGATTTTGTTGCCCTGGCCAGGTAGCTAAGTTGATTAGCGTATCCTCCTGATACACCAAGGTTGTGGGTTCTATCCCTGGTCAGGGCACATGTGAGAATGAACCAATGAATGCATAAGTAAGCAGAGTAACAAATCGATGTTTCTCTCTTTCTCTCCTCCTCTTCCTCCCTTTCTCCCATCCTCTTTCTAAAAATCAATGAAAAAAATGTAAAAATCATGTTGTTATGAAAATTGTAATAGTACGGTCATTTACTCTAAAGATAATGAACATAACAGCATCCCTACCAACAGTTCTCAAACATAAGATTCCTAAGGGTACCCCAAGGGCCAGTGAAATCCCCAAGCTTCTGATTCAGCAGGTCTCGTGTGCAGCCTGAAAGTCTGCATTTCTAACAAGTTCCCAGGACTACATTGTGAGAACCATTGGCTACCCTTTAACCACAACTGAGTTTCAAAGTAACGAGAAACTTCTGCTTACGGTCCTGAATGAAGTAGGGGTCCGCTTCTGGAGAGTACTGCTCACTGAAGTCGACCAAGGCATCCCGTCCATATGGCCGCCGGCGCCCTGTGATGGGGATGTTACACAGCTGCGCATAGTCATCTGAAAAAGAAACAGCAGGGGATGGGACACGCCTTCGATGTCTGCTTGCGCCTAGACGCACCCCCTTCCAGCTCGGAGGGCCAGGCATCTGCCAGGGCTCTCTGCTCCCTGTGTGCCCCGTCTCCCACACACACCACCCGCCCTGGAGGTGTCTCCATACACTTCACGAGAGCGCAGCCCATCCACACAGACGAGTGCTGCAGAACATCATTAAGATTCTAACTTGAACTCTCAATCAAAAATAGTAGCTGAACAGTTGGTAGGACGTGTCCCAGGAGAGTAAGGAACTAAAAAATGAGGCTTCGGAGAGTGAGGCAGGCTTGCAGGAATGATGGTTTTATCTGAACCCATCTGGTGTTATCATCAAAACGTTTTAAAGGTATAAAGTAGTTGTTCTTACAGATAGGTGCTTATATTAGGGAGAGGAAAAAATGTATCTCTGACCCCAAAATTAGATAACTAGCAAGCAAGAATGCTATGAAGTACCATTTAAATTTAGTAGAAATTACTATAACTCTATACTCAAGGCCTGGTCCTTGTGGACAGTGCTACAGTAATGATGATGTCATCGTCACTGTCATCATAGTGTAGTAAAGGTGGCAGTAATAACAATAGCTACCGGGCTCTGTGCTGGCAACAGTAGCTGAACACAGGTCCGGCTGCCTGCCACTAGGACAGCTGACACTCCAGAGGCAGGTGCTGATGTAAAGGAAAGTGGTTTATTTCCAGATGCCAGCCACCTGGAAATGGGGGACTCACGTCTCAAAGCCCATCTCCACATCTCAGTGAAGGCAGAGGTTTTTACAGGCAGAGAAGGAGGAACAGAACAAAGAGATCGCGGAGAGGGTTGAAAAGTTCTCTATGTGCAGACGAGCACAGTCCATTGCCATAAGGCAAGTGACGGTCGGGGGTGCAGCACCCTGGCTTAGTTGTCCTGGCTCCACGGCTGAGGGTCAGCAAATCTCCCGGAGCCTGAAGGTTGGAGTCTGTATCTTTTGAAACTAGTTCCTAGGATTCCTATACCAACATGCTGTTCATCTCCAAGCTACATATTAGAGTCAGCACGTAGAGAAGCAATGTCAAAAGCATGGTGGGGTGGGTTACAATTTCCCACTGTTACAGTACTGTCCTTAATACGTATTACCTCACGAAAACAGTACCCACCGCCCTATGAAGAGGGGCTGTCCCCGTCCCCATTCTGCAGATGAGGAAACAGAAGCACAGAGTAGGCAAGTGACAGCTGATACGTGGCAGCACCGGCCTTGAACTCAGTCGGGAAGCTCCAGCTCTTGCACACTTAACATTCTGCCTCTCCTACAACTTCTCAGCTCCTTTGTAATTCCTGTCTTTATGTCCTCTGCACCCCAGGTAGATTCCTCTGCAGTTACCACTTCCTGAGGCCATATCCTCTTCCAAGCTGGGTCAGCCCCATGGCTGCCGGGCCTCTATCTAAACTCTCCTTTAGTCCTTTCTATGGGACCTACCCAGCTCGCCTGCCTGGGGTGCGTGAGCTGTCAGTGCGGTTCACGGTCCCGGCCCTTGCCGGCGTTTAAGAGCAGAGTTGCCAGCATAACCATAGGCTAGTTATGTAGAAGGTCTAGAGACGAAAGCTTTATGAAGGACAGCTTCATGTTCTGAATGCGTGTTTTACAGAAGTATGCTGCCTGAGGATTCACGTAGCAGATGGGCAAAATTCTGGGCTCCCCAGACTTCAGCAGCTCTGCCAGAACTGTGAGAGGCAGGTCAGTGCGTCCCAAGGCTGGATGGACATGCTCGGAGCAGACACACAAGGCAACCGCTGCTTGCCTGGACCTCAGCTGAGGGGAGCTGTCTATCTTCCTTCCTTCTGTAACATACAAAGCTCAAGAAATGGACTAAGGCAACAGCGGGAATGCTCAAGGCCTTCCTTCAGCTCCAAACTTACAGGAGTCAAAGGTATTTAAGTGCACACAAGCCTAAGTACATGTGCACACACATACACACACAATTCTCTCCCAGAATTGCACCAGAAAGTCAAAGGCCCCAGAAAGTCTAAAACGCTGCACTGCTGGATAGGGGTGGATTATGAGTGCCCCCTCCCTAAAACTCTCCTCGTACGGAAGCTTTCCAGGAAGAACATACAGACCCCAGACAGCCCAATATTTTTGCACAAAAGCATTTCGTGAGAAATATTAATTTCATTAAGGAAATTGCTGAACCTAGAAAAAGATCCTTGACTCAGAAAAAAAAACAACCCAACTTCATACAAAGAGAACACACATGGCTGTCAGTTCTGCTTCAAGTCTGAGAACGTAGAATTAAGGATTTCCCTGTGAGAGCAAGATTGCTGAGATGTTTACAAGTTTCAAGAGCTGAGGTCATTTTCTCTTATGGCTTTTTAATATACATTTGTTGTACATCTGAAAGGGAGACTTGTTCCATATTTTCTATCCAAGCAACAGTTGTGATCAAGAATAGATATTAAAAATAAATTAATTCATGTTCTTATTTTGTAAAACTAAATCCAGGCACAGCTGGGCAGGCTCCTCTCTGACATGTGGCTCGTCGGGAAGCCTTGCTGAGGCCCGAGGTCCCGGGGCTGCTGACGGGCAGAGTCAGGGCGGTCCCAGGGCCATCTGGCTTTCCAGCCTAGACCCTGCCCCTATGTCGTGCCTCCTCTGCTAAGAAACAAGCTGGCGGCTACGCTCCCAGCTCCTGCCTTCGCTGCAAAAGGCCGGGACCCCATGTGAGAGGCGCGGCGAGGAGGAACAGACTCCTGTGCAGTGGGGTGCTGATGAGCGACTTCCTGGAAAAAGTGGTACTTGACCTGAAACCAGAGAGATGAGTAGAATTTACTTTACAGGGGGAGATATTTTGGATTGATTTTAAAAAGTGCTCACCCAAAAGCACCAAGAAAGCCAACTGTAAGCTGGGTTTGGGGACCCCCAGGTGGCTCCTAGAGAGGGTTCTACTTTCCTGTGGGCTGGCGGAGGGGGCGAGGGAGGAGAAGGGGGCAGGACCTGTGGGGCTTGCAGTTCGCCCGCCCCTCTTCCCCAGCCACACCTTTCTCTGTTAAGATTCTAGAGCTTACTGTCCTTTGCTGCTTCATAGGATACACATTCCAAACTTCAAGGCAGTTTTGGTCAGTTATCAAAACATCATTTCCGCATGAAGTGCGCTCCCTTTTATACTTGAAGACGTGCTGCAGTCCCATCATCACCAGGACTCACATTTTGAGTTGTTTTTTTCCTAGGAGCATCCATCCCTGCCTTCTCTCCAGTCGCCCACATCTGCCGTCATTCTTGGCCGGGGCCACGGGTGAAGAGAGGATGGGTAATGAGAAGACTGTGGGCTTTGGAGGCAGGAGCTGGGGCTCAAGTCCTGGTTACAGCACTTAACTTTCAGCTTAGCAGTTTGGGGTAAGCCTCAGTTTCCACGTCTCTCATATGTGGAAAACACTTCCTGTGTTGCCTACTTCTGTGTTACTGACATACAAAAAATGAGATCACCAAGAAAAGGGAGGGTCCAATTTTTTCTCATAGGTAAAATCACTAAGTCCCTGCTGAACAACTGGAAATAAGTGAGGATTTTCAAAGACGGTATCGGAATGATTGATATACACTTTAGTGTTAGCAAAACGTAAAGGAAATTGTCAGTGGGTAAAGGATTGTGCAGTAAATTTAGAGCAATGAAAGTACAGTCTCTAGAGGTCTTTAGATATTGTTGCTACATTATTTGGAATTTTCTAATAGATGGAAGAAAACTTTAATTCAGTAGAAAGAGAACAAAGCCTTCATCTCAGACATGAGGCTTACTTTTTATTTATGAATTTTTTAATATTTTTTGAAAAATTTTTAAAGATTTTATTTATTTTTAGAGGGAGGGAAAAGGAGGGAGAAAGAGAGGGAGAGAAACATTGATGTGTGGTTGCCTCTCCTGTACCCCCTACTGGGGACCTGGCCTGCAACACAGGCATGTGCCCTGACTGGGAATCAAACTGGGGACCCTTTGCTTCGCAGGCTGATGCTCAATCCACTGAGTCATATCAGCCAGAGCTAGGCGTATTTATTGACAGCCTTAGCAAATATAATTACTTAATCAAACAGTGATCAAGTATGAACAATAGTATACTTAAACACGAGATATAGAGAGCTCAAACGACGGGAAAAAACTGATATTCCACAGTTCTCACTATGTGCCTGAATCGATCGGAAATGTGTTAGTCAAGAGTAGGTTTCTCACCATTTTCCGGGGGAGTAACTGGAATATCACAAAATTTTCTATAATGAGTCTTGGGCAAGGCACCTTCTTAGGATCTGGGCACATGCACATTTCTAGAATGTCTGGGCCTCTGAGCAAACCCTGAGAGGCAACCAAAACCCATCTGGCTTGGAGGCACTCGGTTATCCCTAGAGCTGGGTCACAGCTACAGCCCCGCCTGGGGAAGCCGTGAATTGTGGCTGGCGAAGGTATGGAGCCCGGGAGAGCAGATGCCAGAGCTCTCTGCGCAACTTCCCATGACAGCCCATGAGAGCCTCCAGGTGGTCATTTTACCCAGCGCCACACAGGCAGCTGAACGCATACATTCTGCCCCTAGAGTCTCCTCCCTTCTCCAAAACACCCTTCCCTTACGCCGTCACCAACAACTAAGCACCTAGTTGTCCAGGTGCAAACGAATAACTTTGCTTAGCAGACAGGGCTGTTTTTGGAAGGCAAACACTATTTATGAGATACCACACAGTGTGTCCATCCAGGATCTTGCCAAATGCAAATGTAAAGCAAACAGAAAATAGAAATATTCACGCCTCAAAGCCTCCAGCCCACTGTGGTCCCCACCTCCCCAAGCACACATACTAAGCTCTTGACCAAAGCTTTGACAGACACCCATGGGATGGTGTGGGCCACCGTCACTCAGTGGTCTAAACAAGGCCCAGGCCCTTGATCACACTCGATTCCCTGACACGGCAGATTCACATAACAGATGGTGCTTTGATTTTAATTTTAAATGGAAAAAGAAGTTCAAAAATTACCCCCTGGAGTCAGTAGGTCTGGGGCCCCTGCTGCTGGTGGCAATGGGAAGCACATTACTAGACTGGCAGGAAACCTCCATTCCTGATGACAGACACATCTGCAGGGCTGGTCTGGACAGTCACATGTCACCATGCCACTCTGGCATATGAGAAAACTGGGAGGTGACGCTTTCGTTCAGCCTGAGGCCGATTAAATTCAGCTGCTTTTAGAAATAACCAAGAGGCTGCCTTTCGTTCTCCACACGGCAGGGCTAAGGACTCGAACGCTGGAATTGCATCAGTTTCCAACACAGGAGAAACAAGGACCGATTCTTACGTGTTAGAAAAATGGGTCTTATTTGGCTCAAATTTCTAGACCAGGTGTTTTTCTTACAGGTTCCCATATGTATTATTAATTGATGATGGTGTTTGGAAAATATACAACCAGGAAATGGAGACAGGAGACAGGGAGTATGAAATGAATATTTACCCCAACGCATGCTGAGCCAGCAGTGCAACAGGCAAGTATTTTTTTTTTTTTTTTGGACTTAAATAAGCATAATCTATGATATTAGAAAAATGTTGACTATTTATAGAGCATTCCACCCAGGACTGATGATACAGAGAGAAATGTGAAGAAAGAGGATTTCACTGGCCACGCTACACCCGGACATCTGTTTGGTTATCTGTCCACTTATGCTCCTTCTCAGAGGACACACTCATACCCACAGTCCCTGGTGGACAGGCAAGAATCCAGCTTCCCTGGCATTACAGTTACGGGGTTGGGGGAGAAAATCGGGCACCCTGAACAAGGACAGGACCCAGAGTCAAAGGTCTTGGGTTCTGCTCCTGCTTCTCCACTTCTAGTTCCTTGGACTGGACACATTTTGGGGGGCATTGTACAGGGTTATAGTACTTTCCCTTAGGGACGTTAAAGGCAAGGTATTGTTTCATTCAGTGATCAACTGGCGTTTTCAAGTTGTTTACACAGAGGCTGAGACTCTTACGGGAAGTGTGGGGTTTGAGAGAGAAAAAGGCTGTCACGACAGCACACGGTGATGTGTGCAAAAGCCTATTGGAGCTGCACAAGAGGTGATGACTGAGTCAGCCAGGAAGAGCTGGGACGGCTTCACCCTGGAGGTGAGCGTCCCCAGGAAGGAGGCCCGCCAAGCGCAGAGGAGGAGGGGAGGAAACATAGGGAGAGTCACGGGCACGTACAGTAGTTTGCCCTTATCTGCAGTGTCATTCTCCGTGGTTTCAGTTGCCCCAGGTCTACCATGGTCTGAAAATATTAAAAGGAAAATTCTAGAAACAAACAGTTCATAGGTTTTAAATTGCACATGGTTCTGAGCACTGGGATGAAGTCTTGTGCCACCCGGCTCTGTTCCCCCGGGACGTGGATCATCCCTCAGTTCAGCGCCTCCACGCTGGGTGCGCTACTTGCCCCCTGGCCGCTCAGTAGCCGTCTGGGTTATCAGACTGACTTCCGTGGTGTCACAGGGCTTGTGTTCAAGTCACCCTTACTTTACTTTATCGTGACCCCAAAGCACAAGAGTCGTGATGTTGGCAATCCAATGGGCCAAGAAGAAGCCACACAGTGCTCCCTTTAAGAGCAAAGTTGACTATACTAGAATAAGGTATTTTGAGAGAAGAGACCACAGTCATACAATTTTTATTATAGTATATTGTTATAATTGTTCTATTTTATTAGGTATGGTTGTTAATCTCTTACTGTACCTAATTAATAAATTAAACCTCATCATAGCTATGTATGTACATATAGGAAAAAAAATTGCAGTATATATAAGGTTCAGTACTGTTTGCAATTCCAGGCGTCCACTGGGGGGCTGGGAATGTATCCCCAATAATAATGGGGCGCCATGGGTAAGAAAGCATTATGGAAACAAAAGTACCAGCGAAAGGCTGGCTAAAGAACAGTCAAAAAAAGGTAAGTTAGCAAACCCGTACTGTGAGGCTTCTTTGAGTCGGATGCTGTGCACTTTGCCATCCATCTTTTTCATTTCAATCTCAGAACAGCTCTATTAAATAACTGTAATGAGCTCCTTTTGTTTCCCCTAAGAAAATTAGGTTTATAGTGAAGTCCTAGTTTAGGTGAAGGATTTGAACCTAAATTGGTCTATCTGCAGAACCACATTCTTTTTCCTCCCCAGCTGCCCTTCTGAAATCCTAAGAAAATTATTAAATACACTCCCTAGACTTTAAACATCAGGTAAGTACTTAGTTCAGCAATAAGCATCCGTGACTGAAATTCCACGGAGAGTAATAACCATGAATGTCGATGAGCTCAGCCCCACCAGGGTCAGTTCTATCATTAGCAGGATTTATGTTTATTGAATTTGCTCGATTTATTAGGTGAAAGAGATCAAATTGCTTAATGTTCAATTAAATTGTACTTGTTGAGAACAGGGAAGTAATGAAGTCTCAAGTCTTGGCAGGGTTTGCCTTCGGAGGGACTCCTGTAAATGTTAATGTTCGAAGGAAACTCATGGGCCACAGACCAATCGGGCCTCCCCACCCAGCCTCCCCCGAGTGCTGCCCGCCTTCCAAGCGCAGTCACTCCCAGAGTCTCCCATCAGAGCGCTGTTTATGGAGCCGGACTCCACGCGAAGACAGGCTTGCTGGGTCTGTACGCCAACACAGGAAGGCTCTCTGTTTTCTAAAACCTGAATTCAAAATGTACACACTTGTACTAGTATTAAGTTATGCCTCACATGAAGACCTTAAAATGATGATTACATAAAATAACTTACACAATTACGTAAAAGGGTTTCCCCATTTCCAAATGTTCAGGGATTTGGAAATACGTCATCGAGTCTTACGTTCGGGCCATCCCAGGGGAAGGTAGGAATGAGGTAATCGCTGCTAATTGATAAGAGACAGACTGGATAGTATATTGGGTTGGCCAAAAAGTTCATGTAGGTTTTTTCCATACGCTGGCTCTAGCAGTGCTTAATTGTCTTTAACTTCATTTGAAACAATTTTGTTAGATTGCATTGTGACTGCTGTCATATCAATGCGCATTTTTAAAAAACATCAAAACTGGTGAATTTTTGTGCAGCCATCTTAATATTGAAGATGGAAGAAGGTTTACAACATTTTTGGTGTATTATGCTTCATTATTTCAAGAAAGGTAAAAACACAACTGAAACTCAAAAAAAAAAAAAGAGTTGTGCAGTGTATGGAGAAGGTGCCGTGACTGATTGAACGTGTCAAAAGTGGTTTGTGAAGTTTCTTGGTACTACTGACATTTTGGCCAAATAATTCTTTGCTGTGGTGCTGTCTTATGCATTGGAAGATGTACAGCAGCAGCCCTGGCCTCTACCCACTAGAAGCCAAAAGCGGGAGATAGCTAACATACTCAAAATACCCAAATCAATAAAGTTATTGGTGAAAATAAAAAATGTCTTTTATTTTATGGAAAAAACTAAACAGGCTTTTTGGCCAAATCAATTATAAACACAGTGGTAAATAGGAGGAAAGCTTAATATGTTAATTGTCTAAACTGACCTATTTCACATTTTTCAATCTACAAGGACAAACTATTTCATCACCTCCTCCCCTGCTCTTTACTACTCTGAAGTAACAATCTGAGAATTAAAAAATTAGGAAAAATAAATACATTTTGTCTTCTCTCTTAATATATTTTTTGCATTAACCAGGTAAGATTTTTCTTTTTTTAAATAGGAGCTAGGTGTGTACTTAAGAAAACAGGGGAGTTTGTACAACATAGTAGATATACTAAATACCACTCAACGGTTCACATAAAAGTGCTTTATTTTATGTTATGTGAACTTTACTTCAATAAAAAAAAATCAAAAGAAACAAAAAATACATGGGAAAAACTTTTTTTTTAATATTTAAGACTGGACTTCGTCTAACTTTTCTATTTTGAATTGGTAAAATGAGTAGACTAGTTGATCTCGCAGGCACTTTCTAGCTTACATATTCTATGATTCTAAATAGAAAATTTTACTATTAGGCTGCAGAATCTTGGGAAGGCAATTTCCCCCTGCAACTTGAAGCTGTAACATGAGGTAATGACCGCTAGATGATGCTGTTGCCTCCAGGTGGCGCTCATGCGGACGCTTTCAGGTGGACTGACAACAGTGGAATGTAACTCGCTGGAAGCATGGACAGTCTGACCCGTAAGGGCAGTCCAACTATCGTTCATTTTTCTGCTGAAGAAACTGAGGTCCAGAGAAATATAATGATATTCCAAAGGTCAAGTCAAGATAAATTCTCAAAATTTAACACTTCCAGTTACTAAAACAATAAATTATTAAACTATGAGAGTAAAGATGTGTTATAAGTATATTATTGTATTTTTACCTTATTCTTTTTAAGTTTTGAAGCAAAGAAAAATATTTTAATATTTGTTCAAGACTTCCGCGGTATAGATCTTAAGGTCATGAGATAAAGATATATTGCTGAATCCACTGCCATTATTTGAAGAGTAAGTTCTAGGTAATTAATGTAATATTAAACTAAACATAGTCATATGATTATTCATAAGCATGTCTTCCATTCAATTACAAGAAATAAGACAACACTGCAAAACAAAACAACTACTTTAAGATCCTTAACTCCGATTTATGATTTTTCTCATATATTGCTATTACCTTAATCTGAACTGACTCTCTTGTTACTTCCTCCTCTGGATCTACTCAGAAACAGATACTAGCTCGCTCTCCTGTCATGATTTCTTCGGCTATCCTTGCTATCCTTGGTAGGCGCTCATAGGTTAACGTACAAATGGTACTTTCAGGGTTGAGCAGTGCACAACCAGCACAACCATTCATAACAGGCTGCCTGAGCTTGGAAGGAAGCTTAAGGAAGGCAGTGCTGTGTCCAGCTTCCCGGTGAGCTCATCTTTTGCGGCTTGCTTCTTTCTTAAGATACCGGCTACCAGTGATTTTCAACCGGTGTGCCTCAAGAATTTCTAAAACATGCAATACCTGACTGTTTAGTCAGGGGCGCTGACCTCTTTTCCTGTAGACTGTCAAATACAAAAAATGACAACAGCCAACACAACAATAATCATCCAGTGTGAATGTATCAAAATTATACTCATTTTTTCATCCAACTGGGAAAATATAGAATATACTTTTTGGTATATCACAGAATTTTAATAATTAGTTTATATGTGCTCTGGGATATGAAAGGTGGGAAATTGCTGTTTTAGCTGCTTTTCTTCCGACTATAAGAGGCACAACCTGTCTCCTGCATGAAGGGGGAGTAGATAAACTCCCCCCCCCCCCCGCAGGTGGGCCTGGTCTGGCTCAGAGGCCCACATTTAAAAGGCATGGGCAGCTGGCAGCTTTGTTCTAGCCATTATTGTCTTATAAGGTTAATTAAGAGAGGATCAAAAGAGGTACAACATTATTCAAATTCAAAACCTCAAACAGAACAGGCTGTGAAACAATTATGTACAGTAACTTTCTCATAGTCCCACCTATCATAGTTCATTCCTCTTAAAGACCATTTCAACCATTCCTATCCTAGGAATCCTAATAGCAACAAAATTTATATGTGCAAGCAGAATCTCCACTAAAGAGCAAATCGCCTCCTAAAAGATCACACCTAAAAGGCATTTGTCAGAAACTAAATGCCTATTCATAAACTCTGATTTCAAGGGAGAAAATTTAAACTGCTGCAAATTTTATTTTTGAGATAAACTAGATAGCTTGTTAATTAGAAACAAAAGTGTTGCTTTTTGTGATCATTTCACATGCATGGCTTAATTTCCCGACTTTGGCTCTGAGTTAGAAAATTCTAATAGGACATCGGTGTGGTTATAATCACAATGACGTTTGTTCTCTTTTCAGAAAGGGTTTGGGAATTGCACTTAATCTCAGACACTCCGAGTTCCATCCATTGTCTTCAGCAGCTCGGCAGGAAATGGAGCCAGTGCTCTCCTCTGTCAGGGTTTGGTTTGTTTGTTTTTTTGTTTTTTTTTGCTTTTTCCCTTTTTAACTTTCCCTACTCGAAGGCAAACTATGTTTCCTTTTCTTCTACATTTTCCATCCACTGGCCACAACAGGATCCTAACCTACATGCGATTTACTTGCCCATTGCTTTCTCTTCCTCTAACGCGCCTGCTGAAGACAAGGTTGTTTCAAAAACCCACATGGCAGCTTCATGTCTAGTATTCTTCCTCCGATGCCCTGTCTCCTTATTGTGCCTGGCTCCTCTGTCATTCATTTGCGCTCACTTCTCCCCTTTGACGAGTCTGTGCCTCCTTCCCTCTTAACAGCTCAGTCCGGTCCGAGGCTGAGTGCCTGACCTCCTGCTCGCCCTTCCCCAGCTTCAAACTGAAGATTAACGCCCCTGCTGAAGAATGTGTATTAGCAGATGGAAGCGGGGACTGGGGAAGCTCCACAAAATGCAAGTATTTTCTTTAACTGGTTCTGGAGCTTTGTCTCAATCCCAGTTGCAATGGCTAATTCCATGTGTCAACGTGGCCATGGGGTCCCCAGATGTAGTGGGTGAAATATTGTTTTGGGTGTTTCTGAGAGGGTGTTTCTGGACAAAAGTAACATTTAAACTGGGGGACTGGAGTACAGCAAACTGCCCTCCATAAGGGGGTGGGCCTCACCCATCGGTGGAGGCCTGAGTAGCGCAGAAAGACCGACCCTCCTTTGAGTAAGAGAGACTTCTCAGCGCACTGCCTGCTGCCTTCAGATTTCATCTGCCGCACTGGCTTGTCCTGCCTGAGGGCCTCTGGGCTGGAACCTTGGCTCTCCGTGGGCCCCTCACACTGTCAGCCCAGCCTGCAGATGTTGAATTTACCAGCTTCTACGATAACATGAGCCAATTCCTTATAATGAATGACTCAATCAGCCTCTCTGTCTCCAAGACTGAGTACTGCTGGTAGTGTGTTTCTGGAGAACCCTGACTCACACACCAGTTGACCTTACAGGGATGGGGACGCTGGCCATCAGGCTAAGCCATCGGTGTGGTAGGGTATCTCAAAGGGGTGAGCACATCCCTTAAGGAGAAGACACTTGATTCTTGAGGGGAGTCAGATGTAGCTGGAGAAAGCTTTTATTTATTAATTTTATCTGCCTTATTATTCCCTTGAGGGTCACGGCACTAGAAAATCCCATGTCCCCAACCTCCCCTCCCTCATTGTCTTGGTCCTTGATCCGTGCCTCCCTTCCAAGAGACCCCTAGCACTGTGTAACAGGGTCGCAGTGGGGAATAATCATTAGCTCCACTTGCTCCCTGAAACAAAATTTGATTTATAATCTTTGCTAACACCTAGGAAGCACTTCCTGTGTGGCAAGCATCTCCCCTGCATTGTCGCATTTAACCCTCAAATGACCCCGAGGCAGGTGTTTTGCTACTGCCCCTTGACAAAGGAAGAAACTGATGTAACGATGACCTGAAATTACAATGCTCTGTGTGCATAACTCATTTTGAGTTTTATTTTTCAAGAACCCTTATATAGTAAGAAAACTATTTTCACCCCTTTTGGAGGGGGGAGTAAGGGGAAGCTTTCTAAATAAATAAAAGCCTTTCCAATATGAAACAATATAAATTGCTTAGTTGCCACCCCATATGGTATTCAATTCACCTAGTTCTGTGGATAACAAGAATTTAGTCCCAAAGGAACTGGACCACTTTTCATTGAGGATAGACTCAATGTATATACAGTGTATGCATTCTGTGTGCAGGCGTGGTGGCTACTCAATTTAGGAGGACTCTTATATCTTTCCAGTTTGATTTTTTATTCTCCACTACAGTTTATTAACAGCTACACTTTCTTTAATCATAGTATTCGGGATCTATGATGAAAATGATAAATGTTTTCATACTCAGAGTATTAATTACCATAACCTCACAAAAGAGTTCTCTGCTTTGGCTAAAGGAACCTCAAGTGACTTATCCGGTGCAATTGAAAGAAGCCGTGCCAAAGCCAGAACAAGGTCCCTGGGCTGCCTGAACCCGAGGCGGCGACCGCACTCTGTGCTCACACGCAGGGTGTTCCAAAGTCATTATTAACATTTTTTTTGGAAACATATTTCTTGGAAATGTCTTTAAACCCTGACTGCTGAAAGGCCATTTGCAATCACTGCCCAGTTATGATATTTTTTCAAGTTTGGTCCCTGAGTCAAATCCCTGTCTTCCTTCACACCTCCAAATCATGACAATTCTTACACTGGGAACAGGTGAGAGCCGTGCGTGGATGTGGAAGGAAGCACGAGCTCCATCGCTCAAACGCAGGTTCCAAGTGCCGTGGCCTTTGTAGAACCTCATGAAAACACTGGGAGTAGATTAGCTGTTAGGAAGTGTCCAAACATTTTGTGTCATAGCAAATGGTACCATATTTAGGAATAGACTGTTCTATTTTAACAATACAACATGATTGTATTTAGTTATTTTACAGAACTACATATTCAATTTCAAGTAAATACAAACTGTACATCTGTTCCAAAATTTGTTGCCTAGTAGTGTGTACAGTAAATAATGAAACAAAGGAAAGGATATGTAAGTAATTTAACTAAAACTTAAAATAGGTAAGTTATAATTTAGATTGCATTTCGGGCATGGTTCTCACCGTTAATTGCACCTGGCACATAATAGTTTAATAAGCATGTTTTTCTTTGACTTGTTTAAAAATAAGAATTAAACATAATTCTATTACAATCTATAGATATGTCTCCTTTAAAAAATGGCTGTACAGTATTTTCCACTATATGGATGAATCAAAAATTATCAACCAATTCCCTCCTGAGAGACATGATTTAACTTTTCTTATGCTGTAATGATTATATTTTTATTCCTAGCAGTCAAGTACAAGGCTAATCTGAATTCCCAGAACTAGAAGTTTTTAACAAATCAAATTTATCTGTATATCTTCAGATTGCTCTCTCAGCAAAATAGAGAGGACAAGACTCATGCCTCTATATTCTCATCAATACTAGTGTTTTACAAATCTTCTTAAACATTTGCCAGTGATTCTGTGGCACATCAGTTTCCTTGAATATATATGGTTTTTGTCGTTTGTTGTTTTTTTTTAAACTACTCTCACCTTTCTATGCCTGACTTTTCATCAAATACTTAGGGTTAAAACACCTGTGGTGCAGTACATGAATATACCAATAGGTGGCACTCTCCCAACACACTAAGTGCCCCATAGAGACAGAGACAACGGGACTTCAATTTTAGATCAAGACTATCACAAGTCGTTATGTTCAATTTACTTACACTAAGTCTAATTATTTTAATAACTTAGTTAAAGGAAATGTAATTATTTTAGCAAGATAACCACAGACACTGGAATCCCTGGGTACTTTAGATTCCAGTGTTTAAATGTGTTTAATTTTCTTTCCTTTAAGGTCAGTAAGTTTTTATTTTATGAGATAATGGTACTCTATATATCTTGTAATCCATAGGTACATTTTCCATAAATTTTAATCTTATACTTTTAAGAGTGTCAATAAAAACATTAAAAACTCAGATAAATGCTAGGATTATCAACAACTTTATCAAGAATTATTGATTTTTTTAATCCATTAATTCATCAAATATATATTATCTATTATGCCCACCAGTGTGCTGAACTCTGATGCAGAGTTGATGAGGCATCACCTCTAATTTTGCTAAGCTTACTGCCTGGCTCCAAAGATGGAGTTTTTCTCTTCTCTAAGCATACAATGTGTGAGAAACTTTAAAGATCTCAGCTTTAACTTTTCACTGGGCTACTTTTATATTCTAAGGGATGCTATTTATCTAAGATGTGCTTGGAGACCTTGGGGCAAAAGACTGGAGAAACACTGAAGCGGTTAAGATGCAAGGACGTTGGACCAGGCTGTCTGGATTTGAATCTGTCGCTTTCTGGGGCTGACCATGGCAGGGAACTGTTCTGTAACTGAGTTCCTCTTCTAGAAGAAGGAGGCAACTATACACTTTGGAGCATTAAATATCCTAATAGATGGGAAGCGTTTGAACAGCACCTAGCACTATATATATATGCCATGTACCTAGATGAGTATATGTGAGTATGTATGTATATGTGAGTGTATGCGCCATATATACATGCCAGCTGTCATTATTTTTTTTACTGTAGTGGAGACCCAGAAACACCAACTTACAGAAAACCTAATAAACTCCACCAAAGGTTTCAAAGTTCTGATATTCTTATGATTTTCTTCTAGAATAGCACTGAACATTCCCAGAAAGATCAAGCAATAACCACCCTCTCTCACTTATGATTATGGATACAACGGTTCCTTTTTCCTGACTTGGTTTTTTCCAAGCAGCTTTTTCCCTCAGAAGCTGGCATGACGTCATGATAAAGGGCTCAAATTTGAGGGTCCTCCCAAAGCAGTTCAGCCCCTCCCCTCAGGCCTCTCTCAGTCAAGGAGGGGAGGCCGTCAGTACATGACTATGTCAACAAACTGCCCACCGCTGCATCTGCGACGCCACCCTTGATGGTCTAGCACCTTCTCCTAATGCCTGGTCTGGCCTGTCAGACTTCAGCTGAGGACTGAAATGAAACCCCAAGCAGCCCCAGAAATGTACTGAACTGTACAACCACACAATTCTCCTCATGTCAAGTTACCTTGACACAATCCACCCCCCTGCACTCACTTCCTCTGCATGTGGCACCAAACTGCAAGATGCCATCTGACTTCAGGGAACACTATTTAAGGAGCCACTCCACCTCCTCCAACTACCAGTCTTCTCAGATGGAGCTGCTGCCTTAACAAGAATTAGTGCCCGTGACCTATTGGACCAGAAGTGTGAAAGCCTGCTCTGGAGCCAAAACTTTACTTTACACTGCACTTTAATGCTCAAAGCTGATGACAAGCGCTGCGATTTATTCCTCAATTCCTCCAGCCCTGTTTCCATCAGTAACTAATTGTTCCCCGAAGCAGCTCTGCACTGCTAAGGAACCTGGAAGATTCGGTACCTGACAGCTTGGGATTCAGCCAGCGCTTATGGTAACAAATAGGCAATGCGGTCCTTTCCCAGCTATCAGGATAGGCATGATCAGCACTAACACACACACACACACACACACACACACACACACACCCCGCCCCCCCCCCAGATAGGTATAAAAGGTTCAGTGACAGAAATTATGAGCAAAGCAGCCTTAAAACTCACATATTTTTTGCTTCCTCTCTGAAGAAGTAGTAGCGGCATTAGAGTAGCCTTTAATAGAATCGAGTTGGATTCTGTGAGGTGTCCCTAGAACCCGCTAGCGTGGTCTGAGGACCAGCTGCCACCGCCGCCACCCCTTGGGGCTTGTTATGAGTGCAGAATCTTGCCCACCTCCCTCCACCTGGGGACGAGGTTTTGTTTTCTGATAGGATCTCCAGAGAAGTGACATTCCCATGAATGTCTATGAAGCAATGGTCTAGAAGAGAAAATTTTATATGAGAACAATTTTTTTTTCTGCATTTGTTTACCCTTTAATTCATGTTCAGATGCTATTAGGTAAATGTAGATTTTATAAGATCCTTGCATTTCAGACACAATTGAAAATGCATTTGATCTCAGTCACCTAGCAGGAGTAGCAACAGCTGCTAGTGTTCTTCTGAATGCTCACCAAGTGACAAGCACTATTCTACATGTTCATGTATTAGCTTCTTTGATTGTTACAACCCTGGTGAGGCACTGACTGTCACATGAGGCACTGAGAGATGAAGTAACAAGGCTGTGTAGACAAGAAGTTGCCAAGTCAAGGTTCGAACCCAGGCAACCTGGTTCTAGAGCCCATGGTTAAGCCCTATGCTCTGGCTCCTCTTAGCGTTCCCACACTCCAGCAGAAATGGGCTCAATGGGAGATGGTTTCGTGTCGGTTTGACTAGGACATCACCTGCTAATCAAGGGAATGCCAGCTAGTCATAGGACATCCGGAAAATCTGCTTAACTTTGCTCTGGGCTTCTCTCTGGATTCAAAATAGACTATCGTGAAGTCTAGTGCCAGGCCCATCATTTTTGGGGCATAAAAAAATACTCCAGGGCTGCCCACTGATTCCTAGAATCCAACAGAAACACAGAGAGCAGTGCTTGTCAGTGTGTAGCCTGGAAAGGTGGGGCCTTTCCCCAATACCTGAGAGCCCAAGGGGCTGTTCTCCTATCTGGTCCCCCCAGCATCTTTGATGTTAATGAGTTTGCCTGTTGGAGGTTCAAATAGTAATTCAGTGGACAAAGACTATCATCGTTAAAAATAAAGGACTGTAATACACTTACTTTGAGGATCTGGCTAACTATATACTAGAGATTCTCTCTGGAGAAGTTATCATAAGTGCTGTGCCTGTACAGACTAGGAAAATGATGCGAAAGTTTTCTCTTTTTTTTTTAATTTGGCATGTGGTACTATTTTTTCCTGTTACCACATACTCTCCTAAAAATATGATTCAGTATGTATTTGTTCACGTGCATATGTTCAAATTTACATTTAAAAATTTTGTTTTGTGAAAGCTCAGTTAAAAATAATTGACGTAGCACTCTAACATTCATTTCTAACAGCAAAATACTTGACTATTCTTTTAAAAAAACTTAGTCAATTTAATCTGATTTTCAAAGGATCTGGCTTGTCAGATTTACATGCAGTGAACACTTAATATCACAGGATCAGGGTGGGGACAGAATAAAATATAACTACATGCAGACTCTTTCATAAACGCGTTTCCATAACAACAAGCATACCATGATCCAAATGTGAGGGTTGTAAGCAGCGTAAGGACAAAGCTCCTACCAATTGGAAAAGACAGAGTCCAGCAACAACAACGAAAACAGGCCAACGATATGATCAACAACTCACTGACAAGGAAATACAGGTCACCTATAACATGGAAAAGATGCTCAGGTTCCCTAGAAATAAGGGAGGTACACTTCTCTTCCATCTCATAAAAACAAGTTTAAAGACTGAATATCCAGGGGGTAGAAAGTTATGAGGAAAGAGGCTTTTCAAACAGTAACAACAGGAGTGTAAATTTGTACAATATTTTTGGAGAGGAATATAAGAAATTTAATGTGCACATATTTCTTCACTCAGTCTTTTCATTTGTAGGGATTTTCTTCCTACGGCATTCCTGCAGGTATATATCAGATATATACATAAAGGTTCAATGCACCATTGAGTATAACAGGAAAATCAAGACCGGGGCGTGGTGGGGAACGGCCAGCCCCAATGTCCAGTGCTTGGGGTGACAAAATAAAACAGTACATCCATAAAACAGAGTCTGTGCAGCCATTTAAAAGTTACCATCTTTCATCAATTCTAAGATACCACAGACTGTAAAATGCATCCTGATATAACAGATGGTCAAATGTGAAAAAAAAAAAGGCTTGTGGCCCCCGGTAGATGCCATCAATTATAAGATACCCCCAGAGATGCGGAAGAGTAGACAAAAAACAAAGTGTGCCTTAGACCAAAGGTATGGATTTCAGTTTTAAATATTCTCTTGAATAGAAATATATAACAATAACTAATGTCGGGGGGGAGACTTCGATGATGGTAAGTCAACTTAAGAGTGAACATATCTAAGAAGCAGAGTTCGGTGGTGATGGGGTAGGTGGATGGGGACAGAACATTGTTGTTGAATTCTTTAGAAGGAATATGTACAATTTTTGAAAACAATGAAGCAATAAAAACCACTGCCCAAGCAACGAAGAACAGCGGTGTCAGAGCGCAGGAGAAGATGACTCGTGCCTCACTATGCTCACTCTCCTCTCCGTGTGGGATCTGCCTTCAGGGACAAAGACAATGGTAAGGGTACTAATTATGCCACTGCCTGTGTTCCTGCCCTAGCTGCCCGCTCCCAGCCCTCACGACAACCCAACAAGGTAAATGTGGCCGCCTGTTTTCACAGATGAGGTTATTTTCCCTGAGTCATGCAGTTGCCGTGGGCGTTCTGGGTTCCAGACCCAGCCTGCCTGGTGCCAGAACCTGCTTGCTTTCCATTCTGGGGCTGCTGTCCCGGCCATCTAGTTCCTTATGTATGTGCTCTTTAGCCTTTGTTATCCCTTTTCCGGTATTCCAATTATTATTTTTATTTTTTAGTGCTACATTGGTGTTATGCTACTTCCAAGCTGAAAAGCTCATTTATAAAATAGCTTGAAAGTCGCATTCTAATTAAATTAATGAAAAGTCAATGCATTTCCTCTTTTTAAGCGATTCTTCCTCTCTCGACCATTCTGAGAATTTGTTCATTATTAACTCGTTCGCTTAATTACACACGCAGCATTTTCCTAACTTTAACAAATTAATTGACTTTACGGCCTAAGAGAAAATGGTACAGTAAACACATTTGAGTGCTTTCCTTTGATAAGCAGTAAGTGGCTCCAGTGGGGAGCAAGGAAATAAGCAATTGGTGCAAGACCCAAGAGTCACCAAGGTGCCCTGTCTTCAGGCCCAGCTCGCACGTTCCAGCCTCCTCCCGCTCAGGCAGCGGGATGAAACCAGAGCTTAGCCTGCTGCGTTTTCGCCATCTGACCAAAGGGTTAACCCCAGGTCTAAAGCTTGAAAGGAAAGGTGATTTGTTCAGATATGTTTTTGCTTACTCTCAACTCTCTTCCTTTACTGTTCTTACCTCTTTCTTTTTCACAAAGAGACTGACATAAAAATTTGAAGATTTTTTTATAGTCTCTAATACTTTGTGCTATACGCAGAAACTGGTAGAAATGAGGAGGATTGTAAGAAAAAAGAAGTATCAGGAAATACAGAGTCTAAAGCCCTCTCCCACCATTTGATAAGCTGTACCACATTTCTTTGGGTCCTTTATCATTCTCTGGGGATAGGGAATGGGGGTCTGGACTGGAGGTAAACCAGAAGCCAGGTGGTCATGCCGTGCTGCTCGCTCCCTCCTTACACACATACGCCTCTGGTCAAAGTAACAGATGGGGGTGAGTAAAAGAACCGTCAGGCTCCAAAGGAGGTGGGAGGAGCCTGTTCCCAAAGGCCTCCAGCAGAAGGAATAACGGCATAAGGGCTCACCTGAATCTTTCATGGGGCAGAGGGCGCACTGCATGCCCCAGGCCTCGCCGTACAAACAGCAGCACTCAGTGTACGTCGTCTGCTTGCCAACAAGAGGCCGGCTGCACACGTAGTCCTCACTCAGGTGCTCCCAGCACAGGTCTTGGTAGACATCAGTTTCTTCGATTTGTTCTGAAAGGGAAGACGTGGTTCCATGACAATGGCACTGTTGTTCCTATTGCATAAACACTGGTGTGGAAGCCGGCGAGGCTCCAAGTTTCCATCCCTATTTCTAAGAGTGACTTCCAAATAAAAATCTGAAGACAGCCTGGTCTTTTCATGGATCAAACCTCTGTCATCTCCAACTGGGCATCATTGCCATCAGCTGAAATTCAACCTGCCCGTCATGTTCCAATTATATCCTCCCCACTCCAGCTTCCACCTTTACATAAAACACCCCTCTCTCTTGCCTGCCCTTCGTAATCCTGATGGACTTCTCCTTCTTTCAGTCTTGGCTGTTTCACATTTACTTCTCTGTCAAATTCTCCCATTTCTTTCTACACAGTATTTTTTAGATTCGGGTTTTCTCACCCATTTCACCTGCCAAAGCTTTGGACTCATGACACTTCATCCTGGAGTCCTCCATCCTGACCTTTGTACCTTTCAACTGATTTCATCCAAAGCCGTCTCCTGATGTGATGATGGACAGATCAATTATACTAATTATCAGTGGCATATCAGCTCTTCAGGGATGAACGGGGAATTCCTATCAAAGGACTTGAGGGCTCTCCACCTCCTCATTCCGCTCTACCCTCTGTCCTGCCCAGCTTCACTGCATCCTCCAGGGCACTCTAGGAAATGGCATTATCTTCCCCTGAGCTTACATCTTCCTCCCACGCTGCCTTTGCAAGTTAAGTGTCGATCAATCCTCAGGCACGGAATAGCTCTCTTATCTGCTCAGCCACTCCATATTCTGTTGTCCATTCTATGAGTATATTCAGGGTATTAAGTCCCCAGTGTCCTGATGAGATACTCATTTTATGATTCATCTTAGCGTCTCATTTTAATTATTTCAAAAATACCCATGGAACCGTTTTTTTCTCTTTTTCTAATAGCTTACATTTTAGTCAAAAGGAAGACATTATAACATGGCCTTGGACACAGGCCTGCACCTCACGTGCAAACCTACCGTGTGATTCAGATGGCCGGATGCACCTTTTTTCTGAAGCGTCCAGGACCATTGGGTGGGTGCAGAAGCAGCTATAAGAGCCTTCCGTGTTAATGCACTGGCCGTCAACACAGCTGTTGGGGTCTTGACACTCGTCCATATCTGGAGAGAAAAGAAAATTGTTAAAGAAGATCAGCGATCAGTTGTACCTCATACACTTAGCAAACGTTGCCCACTTCGAAATTTATTTCAGATTCCAGGGGCTACCAGAATTTAATGAACTACACATCGTTATCCAAAGGAGAACAGTCTGACTATAAAACTGAGAAGCTGTACTGATTGGGAAAATAACAATGTTGGGCTGATGCTGGCATTCAGTAAAGAAAAAAAAAAAAACAGGAACAGGACATGCTTAGAAATTTAAGATACTACGCTCTTCAAATTAGTATTAAAGTGAGTTCCTTTTGCTATGTTTTTCTGCTGAATGTATATGGTTTTCTGTTTAAGCATTAACGTCTGGGTCAGGATTTAACAATGACTTTCACTTGCATGGTACGAGCGATGAATCTGGAGGCTCCCTAAGCCCCAAGAACACTCCCCTTCAACCAGTGACCTGAATTATAATTCCACATTGAATATTAAATCTTTGCTTGAAATCCATTCCAATAGCAGTATGGATGTTTTTTAGTTTCTTAAATCTTGCTCACAAAAAAGATCCATAAAACATTTATAGATCTTTTCAACTTGTGGTTTAGATGCAAAACATTGCTCTAATATTACACAGCATTGTTTATTTTTTTCCATCTGTTTATTTTCACAGCACCCCATATCCTCTTAAAACTTACCGAAGCACTGCATTTTGACGGGATCATAGTATGTCCCCTGCTTACAGTAGCATTCATAACCAGGCTGAGTGTTCAAACAGTAGCCATTTTTGCAGATTTCTTGTCCAAAAAGTAGACACTCATCCGCATCTACGGGGGCAAAATGAAGCAAGAGAAAAGAAGAGTTAGCCCCGGTCTTTTAGCAAAGAAGACGCTTCACACTAGATATTATAATATTTATATTCTAAAGATTCTTAAAGGCATAGCAACACAAAATTCTTAAGGTTGGGACAAATTCACAGAGGTAGAAACAATCAGGTTTGTCTCTGATATTTAAGGAACAAGGCCCAAAACGGTACTGGGGGAGGGACATTTGTTAATACGGTTTCTGAAATGCTCCCTTGTATTTGATGAAATAGTCCATAAAATTCTACAATGGCACAACAACATTCTTTGAAGGAAATGCCTTTTTCAGAAAAGTGCCTTTCTATAAGTGCATAGTTGGGCCCATGAACTGGTTGGGGATGAAGAAAAACTCCTGCAAAGAGTGTGATAGGATTGGATGCAGGTCTTCGTTGGTGATGATGGTGAGCTAACGAAGGCCCAAGGTGCTCAGCGGCACGGCGGGCCCACTCCTCCACCAAAGGTGGGGTGCTCAGTACACTCAGTGTTTAGCTGCAGATAATGGAACACCGACCTGAGAGGACTGGAAGGACTAAATGAATGAAAGATCCATGTAGAGAACTCAGTATATTCTCAAAAAGCACTTTCTATTATTTTTGTGGCTGTTATATTACTATCATCAGGTCTCACATTTTAGAGCTCATGTCAACTAGTCCTTGTTTTAAACATTGGCGATTCCACAGATGAACTGCTCCAAGTTATACAGCTGGAAAGTGGCAGAACCAAGTCCAAAATGTGTGACTGTTTGGATCTGAATCTAATAATCTTCCAACCATTTACAGCGCTGCTAAGATAGGGAGAGAGGGAATTTATTTTTCTACAAAAGAGGGGATGACTTTGTGGTGAAATCAAAGCTTCATCCCACAATATAAAGTGAAATTTAACCACATCCCTGCAAAAACATAGTATGTAATATCTGTGAACTTGAAAAAACATTAAACATATATCACCAACCAACTCTTGATATTTGATTGGACTAAATCGTAAGAAATAGGTTTAAAAACACATATGGAATTTCTTATCCAGATACTGAATTATGCCATGTTATTAAAACACTATTTTTCCAAAAAAGATGAGCAATAAAAAATGTTTTTAGTCTGTTTTCCATTCACTTAGCAGTTTTTAATATTACATTTTACAGGAAAAAAAATCACTTTGTGTGTAAAAGGTCTTAATATCTTCATCATGGGAATGTCAAAAGTGAGTGGTTAACGAGGAAATATTCATACATGTGGCTTAAATTTCACCAAAATAAAAAGCCTGCATGTTTGTTTTAGAATTATAGACTAATAGTATTGAATATATAAAACACATCTACTTTTGCTTTCTTCTTTCCCATTCCTTATTATGAATCCACAGCCATTAGTAAAAAGTCCTAACGACAGTGAGTTTTAACAAAGCAAGAGTTTTAGCTTTGCTGATGACTATTAAAGACCAATGTGATGATCAAATGTATACAACCTTAACATAAGACTTCTAATATCCTTCTGGAATAAAAGAATAAATTTATTAAGTACAGGATTCTGTGTTAGGTACTTTTCCATATATTATCTCATCTAATCCTCATGAAAACTTTTGAGTGACCATTCCTATCTCAGAGATGGAAGCTCAGGTCACATGATACGCTGCCGTCACAGAGCCCAAGCGTTCTAACTCCCCAGCCACGCAGGGCTCTGCCCAGGGTCCGCGGCCGCTTTCTTCCAATGGTAGAATAAAGGCTTTGTCATCAGCTTCCAGCAGCTCAGAAGAGCTCGCATTCTGCCTGACCCAGTCATGCTTTTACTTGATGTCTGGTTCGCACATGTGTTGCAAATCCATTTCTGCTTGATTCTGACCTTTATAGTCGTCGCCACCAACTTCGTAAGAGGATTCTCCAGCGGGGACAAAACCTTTCCCTCTAGGACACATTTCAGTGAATTCAGCTGATTTCAGGAAATACAAGGAAAAAAGAAGTTGGAAAAAAGAAAAAACATCAACATCTTCCATAAATGTGTATTTTAAATTCAGTTTTGCTTTCTCAAGACTCAGTAACTTTAAGACAAATTTTGCCATCCTTCTTAATTCACCCATATTTTATCTACCCATGTTTTAGTTGGTGTTCTAACTTATTTCTCCAAGACTGTGGTCTCTAGTATTTTACAGTTTTAATAAGAATTCATCCAGCAAAATCTCAACTTAAACTGCAATTTCTAGTTATGAATAATGCGGTGTGATTGTTATAAAAAAAGGTTGGTTTTAATTTTAAAAAATGGGATAAAACTGAATTATCCTTCTGCCAAAATATAATACAGAACCTCACTGTAAAGTGTATTCCGCGATGGGAAGAACTTTAAGAATTCATGTCGAGGTGGGAATAAGGTGATTTTTCAAGATCTGAATGGTAATCTCACTTCCATTCGAATGCAGCCGCTACCAGGGACCATCCGCATTTCATAGTTTCCACAGAGTAACCAAAATGAGCACATTCCAACACCACATGACCATTCCCGAGGAGGGAACCACCCCTTAGCTGATTCTCACCCGTCCCCAAGACCGGGCAGGGGAAGATCTCGCAGTTATCTCCCCACCCGGCACCAGAGGTGCAGCAGCATTCTTGTTTGGTGACGTTGGGGGCCAGCACGTTGTCACAGAGGCTGGCATCGTTGAGATTATAGTAGCATTCTTTCTTTTCTTCTCTGGGTTGCTCTACCTCTACGTCTAAACAGAGTGGACAAAGAATAATGAGTGTTAACTGGACACATCAGATCTATCGATCTCACAACAAAGTAGAAGACCCAGCAACAGAGAAGTAGCATCTCATTTACAGACACTTTCCCCTTCCTTGTCGGAGTATTCCACTGCAAGATAAAAATGCACTCGAATCCTGAATTTTGGTGGATTTCTAACACCCCCTCCCCCAAGAGTGCAAATCTGTCAAAATCATTTCCTTTTACGTTTACCAATGACTTTATTCTTGTAAATTTGGCTGTGAGTATGGTTTCCATACTTGCTTTCTTGCCAAACATAGGACCATTCTTTACTGAACTATAACACCTACTTAAATTGATGAAAATTTTTCCCAACACTTGACCAGAGATGTGGGGCCACACATGGTATTTAATCCTTAGATAGTAATTTGAATCCACCATGCCCCCAATCTTTTCCGAATAGAACAACGCAGAAGATGGTAACCAGAAAACAAACACTGCAGTAACCCGTATTCTATAAAACAACCTTTCATTACTGAAAATCTAACTACTTAAATTGCTGCAAATAGAAGGCTTTGAACGAAATAATGAGTGTCAGGTAAGCCTCAAGATAGAATTTCAAGGTTGGGTTCTAATCCCAGCTCTGGTGTGTCCTAGAGAAAAATACATTCTAATAGACTCAGTTTAACCCTCTGTGATAAAAGACAAACAAGGCGATGTGACAGAATACAAATGATGGGGACATAATCTACCTGTTTTGGATAATACCAAACATGGTTTCATCCCACGGTGAAGTCTCTGAAAAAGTTTGTGCTTTTAAGAAATGAGCAATACTTTGTGACTAAACTTGGCAAGTAACCTACTCCCTTCCCTACCACAGGCCATGACATTCAAATTACTGTCTACGGCCCAGTTAGAATTTATTCAGTTTTTATTTTATGCTATATCAACCGAGAAGCTGACTACGACCATCACAACTATTTAGATTAATTCTAATGAATTTTTTTTTTCATGAGAACTCTGCTGTTCCCAGCTTCTTGGGCCAAAGACACTGTAGGAACAAGGGAAAACATTTACCAGAGAGGCTAAGACGTCAGTGTCAACACCATTTTTTGAAGCTGTTAGATAATTATATTAGGAAAATATAATGAGTTATTTTCACAATAGCTTTCTATATATTTCTTTTGGCAGGATCAGGTTGACTGTGGAAACTTGATTAATATACCAAATAGCAAAGGTGTTTTTAAAACATAAGTTCATAAAATTCTCAGAAAAACGACCGCCCTTTCTTTCCTCTTATGGCATGAAAAACAAGCAAGGTAACAAACAAGCCATTAACATACATGTTACTCTCAGGACACAGAGAATGTAAAAGATCCCTCACACACGTGATTCTGGCTCCCTCTCTGATTGTTCCGTCTCTGACAGATTGCAGCTTGGACTCTAAGTTCGTGTTAATAGCTGATGACAAATTCAAACCTAGAATAAGTATTCAGGAAAAAAACTGAAATGCTGATTCCTAAGAAGCAGTGTATGAAGTGGTTTTAAATCATTTCCTCGTGTGTGAAGCTGGATAAAACCTGCCACATCCCTCATCCCATCCAGGTTTTCACACGCCCCGAGGAGGGCGCAGGCTCAGCCCACCCCGCCGCACAGACCACCACCAGCTCCTTCAGGAGGGGCTCCAAGCCTCGCACATGGAATCATTTGGGAAAACTCAGGGTAGGTATTTTAAACGATTATTAAATCAATCACGAACCCTGTGGAACATTTCATAAACTTTCCCCCAACACCTGTGAATCAGCTGACACCCTATTTCTATTAACAACTCGGCTCAATTATTTTATACAGTTGGCCTAAAAATGTAGAGAGCTATTAATGAATGTATTTAGAAATATAAACCAAGTCAGCAACGCAACCAGTTTTGCCAGTCGAGTTTACAGTCTGTGCTAACAGAGGGCTCAATTATTGTTGTTTTTTTTTCCCTTGAGTACAAAGTTGTAGGAAAGTCATGGTATTTATTACAAAATGGAATACGATACAGTAGTCAATGAAAACTGCTATATACATAGGTGATCAATCTATAGGCCTCTGAGTCAAAACTTGTCAAAAATTATATCTATATTAAACACGACTTCTACCATATTTGTTAAACTCACAGCATAGAAACTAAAAAATAAAATTATCTTTTTTTCCCCCTTTTTCTTTGGAAGGAAATCCACAGGTTATTACAAGGGAAACAATCAATAATATCACTGTATTATTCTGGTTTCACATTGGTTGTTTCAAGTTTTGGTCTGATTTTTCTTTCCAAGCAGTTTGAAAGTTCAATGTTTATTCAGCTGAAATTGAGGGTTAGTCAGTCCCTCATCCGTGTTTGGAAAAGGAAGCAAATTCTTTTTCAAAAACTGGTCCACAAAGGTCATTCTGTGAAAAACTACAATTTCCTATCTTCCTAACCTTTAAGTAATTAACTTCCTAGAGCATTTCTCCGCTGGGAAAACACTCTGATCAGTAAATACATGTAATGTGATTTCTTTGAAGAATCTCTGTATGAGTTTAGGTCACTGCTTCCAGGGGAGAAGTGTTTCTATTGGAAAATAATTTTAAAAGGTCAATGGTTATGAAAGGTGCCCTGACTTTTCTTTAATACATTATGAATAAGATAAGTTATATTACATATCACATGTCACGGACTTCTAAGAAATATATTACTTCTCCTCCAGTATTTTCAGATTTGATTTTTCAGTTTGTATCAAGAAGTTGGCTTAACACCTGCATCTAAACAGCAATTTACACATTTTAATCCTGGGGGTATGACTGGTGATAAGAAGTTGAGTTTTTGGACTTTTTCCATGCGTACTTTTCTGGGAAGAAACTTTCACAGAGTAACTTCATGAGACAGATGGTGCAGGTTATAAAGCACCTGTACCTTCCAGAAGAGAAAATTTAGCTTGGGTCCAATGTCCCAGTGCTTAGCGCTTTCCTAGACTTCTAAGAAGCTCAGCTTCTTAGCACCTCAACTAGTATGACCTTGTTTTATTTTGTCTTTTTCTTTTTTCTCTTTGAGACAAACAGGTAAGGGGCAGACAACTCCTGCAGGTACAGACTCGGCTGCAATGCCACCGAGTGCATGCGGGTGCCCTTGTTCTGTGCAGGAAAGTGTGGGTTGGGGAGCTGTAGGTATTGATTCTGGAGCTCCTAGAAACTTCTGGAAGCTCCTCTCTCTGGGTTTGTCAGACAGAAGAGGGTGTGGTTGTTCACTTATAGGATTTAGTCTTTCCCCAGGTGTGCATAATCTTAGCTTTGCTGTTGGGGTGAGGAAATCTGGAACATTTTTTGGTTAAAGTGGACCTGAACATTCTACAATGGACCTTTGTCTTTGCTTTCATGTTCCATTTGCAATGTGTTCTGAAGGCCTTTCTGAGCTAACCCTTTGGGACCGTCAGGATTATGACAATGACCAAAGAGAAATATCACAAACGTGAGAGTAAACAGTGTCCCCAGATGAAACACCTGCCTATCGCTGTCCTAAAAAAGACAACAATTCAGGAAACTCTGCAACTGCGGTAATCATGTTGAGTAGGTTACTTTCAACAGAATTACTCAGCAAGCTTTGTTCTCTTTTTTATTTTTAAAGTCACCACAGGCATGTTTTTATGAGAAAAGGAATTCTAGTGTAATGTTCCAAGGAGGAGTAAGAGCGAAGTTGGCAATTCGTGTATTCCTTTTATTCCCCCTAGTTTTCTAACTCAAGGACTCGGAAGATGAGATGTGCGCACGCGTGCGTTTAGTGGAATGCAGGAGAGGCCGTCCGGGAGTTTCAGAAAACAAACACGGACAGTAGGAATGGGCTGACTATGAAGGGATGCAAAGAAAAAGGAGGACTGTAGTAGATAGGTTGTAACTTCAGATGGTAAAAGACACGAAGGAAGTCAAAATCAAAGTTAGAAAGCAAAGTACGAGAGAAAAAAAAAAAACTTTGAAAAAGACTTCTCACAGGGTTCCCATCTTTAAGGAGGTGAATCAGGTGGTGCTGGGACCTAAGCCACACTGCAGAAGGATGGGGTGAGCAAGGCAATCGTGGAAGCCTCCCTGGAGGAGTTGACAGTTGAGCCAAGTTCTTGAAAAAATAAAATTTAAAGAGATTGTCCAGCAAATAAGGTGTGATGGGGTGAGAGGGAGTAAAAAGAGCAAGTGGACTTAGCTCCGTGTGGGTAGAGCCGGCTGAGGGGACACTGGGTTTGCAGAGGGAGTCACAGAACCACTGAGAGTCTGAAGCTGGGCCAGGAATGCATTAACAGCTGAACAGGTGATGGCTGCGCTTCTGACCTAGGTGCTGGGGTAGAAGGCCACGCCAGTGTCTCTGGGACGCCTCCCAGCCCCCTACTTCAAAGACAGGCCACAGTTACTTGCTCGACAGAGTGAAGGTTGTTTTGTTCTTGGTTTTCTGATGAAGGAGTTAGAAGAGAACGGGAGACAGGAGTCTGGAATAGGACTAAGCTGGGGAGAAGGTGAGAAGAGAAAGTCTGTGATTTATGGAGTTATGACTGGACACTGGAAATGGGAGGGTAGGAAACGTGGGCAGAGGTGGGTGGAAGAAGAGACTCCTGGGAGCAGAATAAAGCCCCGCGGAGAGAGGAAAATGGGAAAGACACATCGGCATGGGGAACAGGAAGCACCTGCGCAGATGAGAAACGAGCCGACGTCACGGCGCCACCAGCTCCGTCACAGACACGTGTGCAGCGGGGGCGTGTCATCGCGGGGGCCTGTGAAGTGGACCGTGAGGCCAAAGCCATGTTGGAAGAGACGTGTAAAATGTTTGGAAACATTTAAAAGGAAAAGTACAAAACTCTTCCTCTTGCGACTTCTTTTTACAGCAACTTTCTAAGATACAAAATGCATTTCTAATGCAAAAGTGTACGGGTCTCTTGGAGAATTAAGATAAAATGGTTTATTAATATAGCTGGAGTCTGTCACTTTGATCTATTGATACGTCAGTTCATTCAAATACTGACATCTATTAGAAGCTCAGATGTTATTTTAGATACTATATGTAACAAGCAGAAAAAAATCATAAAAATAAAAGTATGGTTTGGTAATTAGTAAATTCTTCGCACTATCCTCTTGGAATGTGAGAAGAAACCTGACCCAGCTTAAAAAAATAAGAAAAGAAAAACAAATGAGCACATTTTCTTCAGCCCTACCTACATTTATGGTATAAATCCATTACAAATACACACATTAAGGCCTCGAGAGTTTTATGGCATTTTATAGTGTTTGCCGTCTAAATAATGTAGTCTCACTGTCTTGAATTCTTTTTTTCCTACCAAAGGTCTTTTTTTCCCATCAGAAATGATTTTTTAAAAACTTTCTTAATGTTAATTGATTTCACAGGTTAACTAAACACATTAGAAAAAAAAATCCTACTCTGCCAAATATAACAGTTGAATGATATTATGTGGTTTCCTGCCTTAAAAAAAGATGTACACACACAAAACCTGCAGTGCACCTCTCTAGAAAGAGAAAACAAGAACGCTGTTTGGGTTCAGCTGTCAGAACCAGGAGGGTGACTTGCGCGAGTTCCCCGATAGCAGGGAAATACTCCTTTTCCTTTTGTGCCACATGTAATTTAACCAGAGCACATGGAAGAACTATCCCTCCGCCCCCGCCCCCCCGACACAAAGGTGTGAATAGATAATTCCTCATTTAAGTGTGGCCCCCTTATATCTTTGATACAACGAATCATTATTTTTATTTCACGCAGCTGGCTGCAGACGAGCTCGTGGGGTATTCTAGGGACACACTCTCGACGGTGGGGGGGCCATTTTATTGCACAGTTCCCGAGGGCCTGTCGTACGTCAGGCCCAGCGCTCAGCAGTGAGCAAGGTGTCGGGACGTGAAGAGGAATGAGAAGGAGACAGAAGAAAAGTGGCTGTGTCGCCCTGCTATTGGATTTGAACTTCATTCTGTAAGCCATAGGAAGCAGTTGGAAGTCTGAAGGAGGACACCACCAGATGTACGTTTCGAAAATGTAAACGGTGGTGGCAGCGTGGAGCAGGAATCCGTGGATGGGAGAGGCAAGCGGGGAAGCCAGGAGGCCCCGGCACGGTCCAGGGAAGGGGTCCTGAAGGACTGGCCCGGGGCAGTGGTAACAGGGGGGCGGGGAGAGGCTGGAAGGTGACTCTTGAGATAGAAATGGCAGGATGTCCTGATGGCTTGGGTGGAAGGGGAGAAAAATTACATGTGACTTCAGGATTTCCAGTACTGATGTTCGGCTATTAATGCGTGAACACAGGGAGAGTAACAGGCGGGAGGGGGAACAAGAATTAATTTGGTTTTGGACAGTTTCAGGCAGAGATGCTTACGAGACACCCCAGGAGGAAGGTCTAATAATTGGCAGCTGGAGACGGGAGTGTGGCGCCCTGAGGAGAGGCGGAGGCCGAAGGTGTTCATGCGGCAGTCCACAGCATATAAGTAATAGTTGGCTCAGGGAAGAGCATAAAACATCCCAGGGGAAGAACACAGCGTCGGAAGAGGGCTGAACATGCAGCTCCCCGGGACACTATTATTTAAGGAATGGGCAACAGATAAAGAGCCTGAGGAGGATACAGAAAAAAAGCAGTCCAAGAGGTAGGAGGGTACAGGGAGGAGTAATGTCCTGAAATCAGTCAGAGGAAAACAAGGGGAGGGAAGAGGAGAATCCATTGTCACTGTTTCTGAAGATGGAGCCTGCGATGAGACTAAGGGCTTTAGTGTATAGACGCTCACTGGTGACTCAAGAGGAAGGAGTGTCCCTCAGATGAAGAGCCTGAGGACTGATCTCCATGGGCTGAGGATCAAATGGAAGACAGTTCTGTGGAGGTAGGTGGAGTATGGATTATGGATGTCCCTTCAGAGACTCTGGAGGTCAACATGGTAACAGATTATCCCTGATGGTGACTCTGCAGGGGATTTTATTTCTTTTTCTTTTTTAAAAAGATTTTTATTCATTTTATTTTTAGAGAGAGGGAGAGTGAGAGAAACATCAACGTGTGGTTGCCTCTTGAGCACCTCCTACTGGGGACCTGGCCCGCAACCCAGCCATGTGTCCTGATTAGGAATCAAACAGACAACCCTTTGGTTTGCAGGCTGGCGCGCCATCCACTGGGCCACACCAGCCAGGGAGGATTTTCTTTTTTTGATATATGTTTTGTATTTGCCAGTTTTCTAGGAAGGATATGCATTATTTTAATAATCAGAATAAAACAAAGAAATGAAGTGAAAAGAAAGCCGATTTTAAGACGAATGTAGTGGTATGGTGTCCCCAATCTTGAGAAGTAGAATGAAAGTGGAAGGAGCCCAGGTTGGGTTCCTGGGCCCATTCCACCTTGTAGTGGCTAGAGGACCCCAAGAATGACATTTAGAGCTTCCCCCTGGGCCTCAGCTTCCTCACCTGCAAATACAGTAGCTGGGCTGGAAAGCCACTAAGGTGGGCTTCAGGTGTAGAAGTCTGGGGTCTAGCTTATGATGTGAGAGTAAGCTCTCAAATATATTAGAGAAAACTGATATTTAAGGAAACCCTATAATGAATGAACTGCATGAAGAACAAGTATTTCATAATGCAAATACTCCAATTTATGTGTTTTATAATTTCTGATCTTATTTATTTGCTTTTCTTAAAGTAAGAAACACGTATATCGACTATGTGTTTTTGCATCCTTTTCATTATACCTTCTGTTTTAAAAATAAGATTCAGTTTCTACCACAGTCTCTTCTATGCACTAATCAAGGCAGAGAACAGCATTTTGTGGGTAGGGCTTGAAGGCTGCAGTTGCCAAGACTAAATATTTACTGCTTCCTTTAGAGTGCCCAAGGACATAAAGTTTTTATTGAGCAATTATCACAGGCACTGAGGAAATAAAAGCATCAGGCTATATTTCATATCCATACCCTCTTACATGTGACAAGTGGTCTGCTATGGACGTTTCTCGGTTATTTCTGGTTCCGGTGCTTTTAGGCAATGTACAGCAATGCAAATTAGTGGCCAAAGGCCCAGGCAGTGAAAAACACTAGGCCAGACCTAAAAAAAAATTAGGTGAAAGCCAACATGTAGCTGAGAAATAAAAATCCTAGGACACCGAAGTTCAAAAGAACCTTAAAGGTCACCTGGGACAATGTCCTGCTGGAGGTAGTTACCCCTCTGCCCGTGGGTGTCCCTCCTGTTCTTGGATACCTATAGGGGAACACCCACGGTTTTTCTAGCAACGGTCTCCAACCATTTTGGCACCAGGGACCAGTTTCATGGAAGGCAGTTTTTCCACAGATGGAGGTGTAGGGGAATGTCTTTGGGATGACTCAAGTATATTACATTCAAGCTCCCCTCTTGCTGTGCGGCCCGGCTCCTAACAGACCACGAACCAGTACAGGTCTGCAGCTCAGAGATTGGGGACCCCTGCTAGGGACACAACCACAATTTCAAGAGACAGGTATTTGCAGACTACGTAGTTATTGGAAAGTTACTCTGCATTCTGACCGAAATCTGCCTTCCTTACACCTGCCTCTTGGGCCCAGGTCTGTCCTTAGTTTGATTCCACTTGAGATTATGTTACTGTTCATTGTTGGAATGTCTGTTGTCCTGGGGAAACTTTAGAGTCGAGTCAGAATGTTATAGCCTAAATTGCAAATCTATCCTTCCCTCTTAACTACTTTTTATGAAGGATGAGATCTGTTAGTCTATCACATCTATAATAAAATTAATGTGAATCCTTCTTAAAAACTTAACCTGGTATGAAATGTTTTGTTCTGTGTAATAGCAGACTCTAAGGCTGGAGTATAACACAGACTCTTTAATCTAGCCTCCATTTAACTAACTTGTTGGGTTAATTGATGTTCTCTCACTCTCTGGAAAACATCCTGGCTAATGCCTACAGAAGGTAGAATGCTCACAGCCAGAAGGCTGTTCTGGGGCAGGTCCACAGACTTCCATTCTTCAGTGTTGAACAGTATGTCAACCAAGACTCAGCTATGTTTACTCTCAAACCTTCTGTGCCAATGTGTTGATTATTGTAATCACACAATTAAATCATATATAAACCAATAAAACACAAATGTGAGTAGAAGAGTTATTTCTAGAACAAGTTAAATTCTTTAGAAAGGCTACAGTTTATTGAGTGAAAGAATGATATCAAATAGGTGTGGATAAGATTGAGAAAAACTGTAACAATCTAGAAGGATTTGGCACTCATTTACCTCTGCACAGGCCTTTAAATTCTGACCCCTTTTATTGTTGGCAGTGTAGATAATGCATAATGGATATGGTTTGTGCAAGACAAGCCTAGAAGACCCTTAACAGTGAACTTCTATGCAAAGAAAGACCTTGGTTCTTCCTCAAACAATGGTGAGTGAATGTACATTTATATGCTTGAAGTTTGATTTTAAATATTTAAAGGATGTATTATCATTTTTATAATTTCCAGCTTTAATCATCTTTTTCAAACAAGTGATCAGTTATTGGCTCTGAAGTCAGGGAGAAGGTTCCCACTAGAGTCGATACCTGACCTGTCTCTCAGGACACTTGAGACTCCATATAATCTAAGTTTGCCAAGAACTATACCAACTAAGGTATGGTAGAAGTCAGAAATGCCAGGAACTACATAATGAGTTTTACCAGTTACTGTTGAGCCAGATTATACTGACAAAAACCATTGAAACAACTGGGTAGGTAGAGTACTTAGCAGAAGCCAGAGAACTATGGGGAAAATATGTAAGAAACCCAGAAATAAAAGGATTAGATATATGTTAAGAGAAGGAGAAACTGTATGCATTTGGATCCCGTACCTGAGCTTTAATACAAGCTTTCTGAAGCTGAGTATTAAAAAGCAGGAGAGTACTCAGTGAACTTTGACCGGAAGAATTTTCCAGAAAGAGAGTCAGTCAATGAGAGAGAAAGGAGACTCAGGGAGGAGCAAGGCAAAGGAACTTGGCTACAGAGAAATAAAGTACAGGAGATGAGGAACAAGGCTTACAAAAAGAGACAAAGTTTTAAAAAGCAGTTTTCAGTGAGCTAGTCCAGTTCATCAAAAATGGTTCAGATGGTCTCATGATCCCATGAAGGCATCAAATCTCTTAAAAAATGAGCAAGCTTTAGGATTCCAGACATATACCCTAACTCAAGCTATGTGACTGAGTGAACTATTTCTTGATATGACTAAAACATTCTAGCAAGAAAATATTTGCAGTTAAAAGGTCCGTCATTTCAGAAGAGCTCATAAAAGGATGAGAAATAAACACTCCTTAAGTGTTTGGATTATGGCTTACTATTTTATTACTTTATATAGTACTTTGCCATTAACAAAGGACTTTTACATATATGATTTTTTTAAAAAAATCATAAAACTCTGTGAGGTAAGTATAACGTTCCTGTTTTATAGGTGAGAAAATCAGAATTTACAGATGTTGAAGGATATGACCAAGTTTACACAGCTGGAAATTAGTTAGCAGACCAGAAAACCCTGGTCATTCCAATTTAAATTGTTTTTTTAAAGTTTGGAAAATAAAGGGAAAAACTAAAATATTTATTCGTCCCAAAAATCATTTTATGTATTCTTCCCTCCGTCCATTGTGATCACTGGAATATCTTATTTTGTTCACTTCACATTGTATCATATACATTTATCATGACTACCTAACCTCCATAGAGTTCATTTACTGACTATACAACATTATGACATATGAATTACTTACATCAAAATCATACTACATGTGAGGCATTACTCTATAAAATGAAAAAAGAATAAGAAAAGAACAGTTACTTAATCCATCCTGTTATTGGCCAGCCAGGTTATTGTATTTTGTTCATTTGTTTTTGCTATTACAGGTAAGACTAAGGTGAAAAGTCCTTTCTCTACAGTTCAGGTGCTGAATGAAGAGCAAGACCTCCCTCCAGAAATATTCTGGCTCCTCCTCTTCACAATGTTTGTGTATTACTGTCTGTTCATTTAACTCTGCACTCTTCTCCTTTCTTTAGTTAAAAGTTGAAAGGTAAAATGGGTATGGATAGAAATACATAGTTTCATATTTTTTCCCTATTACTTGCAAAGATTATTTTTCACAGAACCCATGTATCCTATTGCAGAATAGCGAAAGCTTTCTTAGAAGCAGTGGATAAAATCAACCGATATTGAGCAAGAAAGCAAAATGGTCTATGTGTCATTTTATCTGGCTTTCAAAGGACCATTTGGTCTTTTGCTTTTCTTAAAACACAACCAAGCTCTAGCGACATGGCACAAACTAAAAGGTTGATCTGGAAGTTGATTAATTTCTCTGGAAAAGCATCATTTCTCCATTTCAATCCATGCCGTTGACAACACAGTCTAAATCCAATTTTAAATGAATGCAAACACAGCCACTCTCTAGGCCAAATTCTGGAAAAACACCTTAAGAATTCCAAGTGGAAGTCTTTGTAGTTCCTGAGAGGCCTATATGTTGCTCTTAATTTAGAGAAGTGTCAAGATATGTTTCTCCAAGGGCCAAGAAAGAAGGATTATGCAACTTAATGAGATGATGCCATATGAAACCCTGAGCAATGGCTCTGAGCTTTAAGCAATTCCCAGTAAATGTTCTCATCCCTTTGGATCCCGTACCCAAGCTCACAGCATCTCTGGGTTGGAACATATATTGGAGGGCTTCTAGTTCAAATAGTCCTCACCCACATCCTAATTCCACTGATAAGCAGGCTTGGAAAGAGCACAGAAGCTTCCAGAGACAGCAGGGTGCCAGAACATTTGGTTATTTCTTACCTCGCTCCTGGAGGGTTTGGTCCAAACCTGTGTATGCACGGATCCCCGCGGGGAGCCCTGCATCCCCCCTCCACCTGGCACAGCGACTTACCTGCGGAGGCCCGGGAACGGCACTGCCCAGTCATGGGGCTGTACTCCTGGCTCTCGTCAGCGCACACACACAGGAAGGAGCCTTCCACGTTTTCGCAAAAAGCTTCACCACACACGCCACTGAGCAGTTCACATTCGTTCACATCTGGAAGAGGGGACACAGATCAAGTCAGATGCATGCCTCACTTCTGACGGCTCTTTGTTTTACCAGCGGTGCCAAGGCTAGTAGTACTTGCCGAAAACAAGGTGGTCCCACTGGGCAATCAAACCCTGCGGCTCCTAAAGGTGGGGCTGTAGGATTCGGTTTGTAGGAAAGGACCACGAAAATGTGAAGCCAAGTTTCCAAATTTCAATTCCGGCTTAAAGGAACAGCCCAGAACTGTACAGCAAGCATCCTATGCCCCTTCGGCTCTTGGGTTTTCTCTTCCCTAACTTTTTCACAGAATGAAGTCTTAAATAACCCAGCTCTTAATTCAAGGAAAATGACCATCACTGGCTCTTCGGAAACCATACTCTTCTTTACATTCATTTTATAAAATAGTTTTAAATCCACTTAAATGTCTGAAAATACAGTTCTCTAGCAGCCAACGTGCCTGTATTTAACAGCCAGCATTCAGGTTGTACACAGACCCCTGTAAATATTCCCCGGGTCACATTAATCATTCACATGAAACAAACTGGTTCAATAACATCTCACTGAGTTCGCTATGCTTTTAAAATTCTGTTGGTGTTCCACAGTGAAATTTCTATTTTGCTAAATGTTTTTCTTCTGTACTTAAATTAAATATACATAATTAAGGGATAGTCAAGGAATCTATGACTTATGTATTATGTCGTGCGCAGCTGTAAAGAAAGGCTAATTTTATGTTTGACTTTGCCCAATACTACCTCTCACATTTACTCCTCCTAAGAAATTTTATTAATGGGTGTCCTGTTCAGCAAAGCACCTTGACTTGACATCTGAAATGCTTATGTGTTTTATGCACTCAACATGTACAACATCAGCTTTCATGGGCACACTCTGAAATGGTTTATACAAAGTTAAAAACCTGAGCAATTATCCAAATCATTCTGGAAAAAAAATACCCTATTCTCACCTGCTACACTCAGTTAATTGAACAAAAAGTTTATGTAACTTGACTTATTTGAATGATTACCCAGTTTTCCGTTTCACTTTGTATATAAACAGATAAAAACCCAATGAGCTGGGTTTCGCTTGTCAAAAGATATTGTAACATAAAGTAAAGCAAAGAGGTGGTATATTTAATCAGCCTAGACAGTCATGATTTAGACAAGAAAAATTGACTTTAGAAATCTGCCAATTCACATTTATCAATTTTAGGTAAATGTCAACTGGAAGTTTCTACTTTCTTACTGGTATTATTTACAGGGCTACTAAAATCTCTCCTATCAGACTGCATTCACGCCATCAAAAAATATTTTCTAGGTTACTTCTATTGGCCAGGCACTTGGGAAAAAACAATCATGAATCACGCAGCCCAACTCCTGCCTTCAGGAAGCTTCTAGCCACGTCAGGGAAATTAATCAGACAATCAATCCCATAGGCTGTGTTAAGTGCTAAGAACAAAAAGTAGCGAGTGCTAGGAAATCATAAGACAGGGGGCTTCAGTGCAGGGGTGGGTCAGGGAAGTGACAGTGCACCTGAGCTCCGAGGGATGGGCAGGTGATACAGAGAATGGGTAGAGGCAGAGGAGCAGCAGCCAGAAGCCTAGCAGAGGACGCAGCATGGCCAAAGGTCGGTATCAAGGCTGATTCGTCCTATTTTAAATCCTACAGAACAGCAGTGTGGTGGAGTGCACATGATAGGCACTCAGCTGAGTGAAGGAGTGAATAAACAAACAACAGGACACCTGTTGAGCTCACTAAAATGATAAAAACTACTTCTTTAAGGGTAGTATTTTGTGTGCCAAACTGAAACATCGATGTGGATTCAGTGAGCTCATCTGGCTGGTTAGAAATGGACACTCAGCAGGGATTGAAGAGCTGGGCAGAGTCAGGGGTTCAACAACTGATACCTCAGTAACAGTCCCACAGCATTCTCTGAGCACCTACGACAGGCCAAACGTAAGGTCCGGCCAGGGAAGAGAGAAAGTTCTCAATCACTTGGAGCCCGCTGCCTTGCAGAGGTGGCTACAGGCAGTACACACGTAACTGAGTTATCCCCCCTCAAAAATGGGGTGAGCTCTGTAACAGAATTTGCTCAAGGTATCCTGGAAGCAGAATGAGAGGTCACAGCTCAGTTTGAGAGTGACAGATGGAAGAGGGACAGTGTCTGGGAGGAGATGACATCTAACCTCCAGCTTTAGCAATGAGTGGGGTGAGTCCAGCCTCCGGGAAGGGGAAGTTGGGAGGACATTCTCAACAGAGGGAGCCAACAACAGACACGTCACTGCACAGTCACATGAGCACCCGCAAGCAGTTTTCTGTCCCTGGAACGCACACAGTGAGCAAAGACGGGGCGAGGCTGAGAAGATACATGGGGGTCAGATCACATGACCTATTTTGTCAAAATATTTCTTGAATGTCAGATGACTTCTATTGCTTGTATTTTTAGTGCAAACGAGACTAAAGCAGTCACTGGAAGTAGCGATTATGATAATGTTAGCTGAGAAGCGGTTACTAGTCAAGTAATTTTATAATAAAACTTCCAAATACCTAGATTTTGTTTTCCCAGTTTGATTTGGATAAAAGTAAATTAATGTTTTAACCGCACATTTCCAAACTAAAAAGTTACTGGCCCCTCCTCAAGCACATGCCATTTGCTGTGGAATGAACAGTTATTTTTCTTAATTAAGAAGAATAATAAAGAAAAAGCCTTGTTATATGTGAAGCTTTTAATTTAATAACCTTTCTTCTCTTTCCCATTTAATTGCTCTAAATTGCAAATGTCTGTCATAATGGATTTGACTGAAAGAAATCACAGCTGCTCAGAAAATGAAATGCGACATCTCTTCTACAGGAGCGTGTGCTACACCATATGCTAGGACGTCTGATGATATCTGAGATCCCTTCGCTCCGCCAGTCCCAGAAGAGTGAAGGAATATGGTCGCACAACCCAAAGCATGGCTTTTCGGGTGCCATTCCTGGAAACTGAAAGTCTTGCCAACACCTTTCCTTAAAGGCACTGCCCGAGGAGGCGCAGTGTGAAGACAGACAAGCTATATCACACACCAGACTCTACTTCCTGTGCAGGAGGGGCTGGGGAGTTCTGCATACTCAGCTAAGGGTTTAAACAGATGTTCTTCTTAATATACATTTACATTCAAAGTTATACACTTCTATATTTCTTAATGTCCCTAACCATTTCAGAAGCCACAGGACATTTTTGCACAGCCCCAAATGGTGTGACAAAATCAAATCATGATGAAATTCTGTCCAAATTACCTTGTTTACACTCTCTCTCCTGTTGTTGATAACTTTAATTTCTTTTCCAAGCAGAGGAAGATATGAAATGTGTTCGGGGAAAATAAAAAAATCTAAAAACTCACCCACACACCCTTGCCCATCCTGTGGGGCCTGAAAGCCCTGATAACAGAGGCAGCGGAAGGAGCCAGCCGTATTGTCACAAAACCCGTGACTGTCACAAATAGTGTTGTTTACACACTCATCAATATCTGCAAAAAAGACACAAAACACAGACGGACAAACACCAGGTATTAATGGATAGACAGGCCCTCAACACACCCTGATTAGTATGAGATGACCATGTTTACACAGGATGAACTTTAAAAACATTTTACACAGAAATAAAATGTTTTGATGAAAATGTCTTCACAGACAAAACACTGGGTTCTACGAGAAAACATTTACTTTTCTTCAGGAAATATTTTCAAATGGAAACAACTACTGTGATTACCATGGTCAGTATTTTCTCCACGTTTTTAACTCTTTATTTTGAAGGAGAATACTGTATATTCCTACAGAGCTCCCATGTGAAGGTATTGTCTCGTGCTATGATTGGGATACAGTCTAACAGTTCTATCTGAAGAGTGGGGGCTGAAAGAAGCACTTGTCTGGTTACCCGGCTCCACAGATGACCTTGGTCAAGTCTAACCACAATTCCCCTGAAGGGGGACAGACGGAGGAGCGGGAGGGAAGGATGAGGGAGAGGGAATGGGGAGAAAGGAGAGGAGGGAGAAGGAGGAAGAGAAGGAAAGAGGGAGTGGGGAGTGGGAAGGAAGGGAGGAAGAGGGGAGGGAGAAGGGAGGGAGAAAGGCGGAGGAGGAGGGAGAGGGAAAGTGGTGAGGAAGGGGGAGAAAGAGAGGAGAAAGGGAGGGGAAAGGGACAGAGAATCTGATGAGCTCAGCAGTGTAGCCAGCCAGTCCCAGTTATTCATGAGGAAAGATTTCCTGTCACCAAGTTATAGCCACTCAAGGTCCTCGATATCAATGCTGCTCCAACTGATTAGTCAGCGGCCAACCTGGTAAATTCATTTTGTTCTCTATAAACCTGATGATAGACAGTGGTCCTGGGCCTTTTCCCCACCATCAATAAAAAATGTTCTCGTAAAAGTGATCTCATTTATAGAGTCACAAAAGGACTTTCAGATAGGGTCTTCTTTATCCTTAGTTATTAATTTTCCTTGCTGTTCTTTCATTCCCATTCCCGTTCTCCTGGTCACCGTACACTTCCGTTGGCCAGGATCTCTGTCCCATCCACCTCTGGACTTCACAGTTCCCAAATACGGGTTTTGGGAGAAAAACATCAAGAAAATGCAATTACTATATCTAAATACATCTGAAGAAGACGGTGCTTTTATGTTCAAACAATGAAACCAGAATTACAAATGATAAAGCATATGACAAGTTAAATTGCACTTGACAGAATTTAGTTTTGGAGAGTTAACGTTAATAAAATTGAGCTTTTCTTCTTTTAAATTTTTTAAAGCTGAGTCCAAGAAATTTTCTATGAGAAGATATATTCAATGGTTTCTGGCAGCTGTTTCACTTCCCTTCCTAATGTTCCAACACTGACTCTATCAAGTTCAGAGACTGTCTCACTTTATGAATTGCAAAATATGAGTGCCTACATCAGAGTTTTCTTGATTTTCTCAACACAAAGAAAATTTTCAAGGCTGGGCCCTTTCTCCCAAACCCACCAGCAACTTTTCCCTCGAGGCCACCCTGCTCAGCCTTTTCTAGCATCTTCAACTATTCACCCCTTCTCTCCCTCCCCTCCCCTCCCCGCTGGCTCCGAATGTTGAAGAAGCTCTTTGAAAAGCTGTCACTTGACCATAATACCCCCCACTGTGCTTTTCCATTCTTTTTATCACTGCAAAATGTCTCAGAAAAACTGCCTATGCACATTGCCTTTACCTCCTAATATATCTTATCAGTACAAGGAAATAATAGCAGTAATACGAATATTAATAACAATAATAATACTGGTGTATTTCTAGAATTACTGTGATGATTAAACAAAATAACTTGCATAAAATGTGATTTTTTTCTTTAGATTTTATTTATTTACTTTTAGAAAGAGGGGAAGGGAGGGAGGAAGGGAGGGAGAAAGGGAGAGAAACATCAATGTGTGGTTGCCTCTTGCGCACCCCCTATTGGGGACCTGGCCTACAGCCCAGGCATGTGTCCTGACTGGGAATCAATCCGCTGACCCTTTGGTTCGCAGGCCAGTGCTCAATCCACTGAGCCACACCAGCCAGAGCTAAAATGTTATTATAAGAACACCACCTAGCATGTAACATAGGAAGCATCGGATACATGTCAACTATTATTATTGTTACTATTACTAGTCATCCTTCTTAACAACTGACTCCCTGACTCTCTCTCTCTCAAAATCCCTCTGATAAAAACCACCAATGACTGACCCATCATTAAATCCTCAGCTCATTTGCCAGTTACCTTCACCCTTGACCTCTATGTCTGCTCAACACCCCCTCCTTGAACTTTCTTTTCATAACTAGTGACTGTTACTCTCGCTCTACCTGTAACCACTATGCTGGCCCTCACCTTTCACTACCTGAAGGTGGCGCCGGCCAGGGCTCAGGCCCGCTCTGGGCTCCGCTACATCCTTCTCAGTGCTCCCCTCGGCCCCCTTTCCACACTCTCCTACTGCAGTTATCACAGTCCTCAGCGTGAATCCCAAATCTTCCTCTCCAGCCAGGATCCTTCATATTGTGCACCACATATCCATTTGATCAGTTGTGATGTCAAAAGTATCAAGTATAAAACCTACTAAACTATATAGTCTTCCTACTAAACTGCGCTTCCTGAACTTAGTGAGAAATCTCTCACCTCTTATCCTTCCTTTTTTTTCCCCTTTGCCTCTACAGCTTACCTCCCCAACTTGAATGGAAAACTCAATGAACTTATTTCACAACCAAAAAAAAAAAAAAGAAAGAAAGAAAAAGAAAAAGAAGGATCTCCTTTGTAGCACTGACCATGAAGAGGACATTCCGGAAATCTGTTCTGATGGCTTTTTCAATGTCAGCATAAGGCTGGGATTACAACTTATTTACTGATCACAACTGTGGGAGGAGTAACCACACCATGTCATCAAATCACTTAACACAGACCACTGCTAATTTTAGTCTTCTTGAAATGGGTGTTTGTCAAGAGCTCACACTATTCATTGAACCATTGGATGTAAGGTAAGGGCTGGAAAGAAACTCAGAAATGCTTCCATTACCATTTTTATACTGATTTCCCAGTCTTTCTCAAGGGTCAACCTCTGTCCTTTAGAACCACTTATCTAATACCTACTGGACATGTTCACAATAAATCGAATTTATTACCGCGCCCCGCCTCGCATCTCCTCCATTTCTCCTAGGATCCCTTCATCAGAGAATCCAACCAGGCACCCAAGCCAGAAATCTGAGTGATCCTTCTCGTGCTCCTCCTCCCCCTCCCTCCCTGTCACACCCGTTTATCTAACGTTCCTGATACTCTTACTCCTAACTGGTTTCCTTATCTCCAGGCTGGCCTCCCTCTCTCTAATCCTTTCTCCACCTAGCGGCAGCCAAGTCAGTGACATCCGCTTGCTCACAGTGTTCAGTATCTCTCCTGGGCTAGAGGACCCATTCCAAGCACTCTTCCTTAGCAGGGCTCAGAGCGCCCTTCATCATGTGGCTCTTGGCTGTAAGTCTGCCCACCTCCTTCAAGATGAATGCTCATCCCCACCAGTATGCTAGAGTTGTTTGAAAATCCCATGGTCTTTCATTTCTCCTTGACTTGTGTGCACCCTTTCCTCCACGACAAATTCTCCCCTGACCTGCTTTGCTCAGGAACTCCTCCTGGCTTTTCAGGAGTTGATCCAAGGGACAACTTCCTATGTGGCACTTCCCAGAGCTACTCCAAGAGCAGATTTCAGGGCCCCTCCTCTCTGCTACCAGAGCATTGTGTGCCATTACTATGCTTATCAGGGCTATTTTTCAGGGTGGGGACTCTTCCACTGAGCCTCTCCAGCATCTTATTTCCCTACTAAAACGATGGTGAATGGCAAAGAAGAAGCAGTGCTAGAAATCTGGTGGCTTTTCAGACCCGGTCCTTGAAATAAAATCGCTTGCTTTCTTCTTTATTAATTCTATGCTGTTGCAGCAGACGATGCTTTCTTGTTAACGATGCCAACTTGGGAACTGAAAAACTGACCTTAAGGTGAACAAGTCCTGAGACAGTTATTAATTACTGGGTGTCTTGCAGTCCCGGACTTACTGTAACAGTGATTAACAGAAAGTTTAGATGAGCAATATTTTAGATTTGAACGAATGGGAACAAACAACATGGAATGCCTGCTGGAGACTAGCTCTCCAACTAGTATTTTATAAAAATGATAGACTGTAATTCCCAGCAGTTTCATGTTTTCAACAATGAGGTGAGGTAATAGCTTTCATAAGAAGACAACATTCGTTCCACTTCTCTGACTAATGATCTGTATTTTAAAAAGCCATTATTTCATTAGATTTTTCTTTGATGTGAGCTCTCTGAGATATTTTTCCATTGTTAGTTTCTGTATTTAAAAAGACTTAGAAGAACTGCTACCATTAAGATTAACTCTATAGAAATAAAGCTAAATGTTTTTTAAAAAGTATGATTATATAATAATAAAAGCCCTACCCAAGGTGCAAATTTCATAAAGGGACAAGTGAGCGCCATCCTATTTCTGCTGAAGTTGACTTTTGAATACGAAACTAAATTTTGAATGCTGCAAGTACCGCGGGTTTTCTTTTCACTTAATGAAGAATGAGTCCGTTACATGACTAAGGCAATGTTGCTTAGGCATCTGTAAGAACCCTGCCTGGTATTACCACCAGTCATACTGTGCAAAAGAATGATGACGGAGTGATTCTCCATGTCTCTCGCAGCTGGCAGCCCAAAAGAATTAGGTATATTACTGCAAGAATTGTTGATTTCTCATGCAATTTTTGGTTATTAATATTTTACTGAAGGCAGATATAAATATTACTGTTTCAATGGAAATGAATTCAATAAAGAATTGCACGGACCAATGAGAGTGGATCATTAATGTGAATTCTCCAGTAACAACATTACATAAATGTCAGAAAGAGAAATATAGCGGTGTCCTGGGCATCTGGAACTACCGGTAGCTCATTTGTAAAGGAGTAATGTTGTCAGTTTTCCTCTTCCATACGCTTTTTATTTAGTTCCTCTTCTGAAAGGATGAAGAGCTTTTCAAAACTTACTGTTATCAAGGATTCTCTCCAGAAAGCAGACCTCTAACCATATATCCTCAATTCTCAGTCATATCAGGCCAGATACTTACTATCTCCCTCTTGCTTAAGTAAGGTGAACTATGGAAAACAGCGAAAGTAGGAAAAGGAGGCATGCTTTTCTAGAAAGGACTGGGGTCAAGTAAACCTTAGTTACTCTCCAAAAAAATCACAACTGTGACCTGCGCAATGAAATCCATAACAAAACCTCAATAATTCCATTAGACTGTCAGTATTATACACAGAAAAGTATGTGCATGGGGAGAAAGACATATTTGCATACATTTTTTTTTCCCAGTCCACAGTTCTTGCACAGTTCGGAGGAAAAAGCCCCCCTGTCATCAAAACATTTTTAGATGAATGATATGGTTCATCTCAACTTGAAGGGACTTCGAAGATCATTTGGTTTGAAACCCTTCATTTTAGGTACCAGAAAACTGAGGCCTAGAGAGGGGAAGTAACTTGCCCCAGGGTTACACAACCAGCTGTGGCAGCGCCGGCAGAGGCGCAGAGCCTGGTGAAGGAACTGTCTTCAGAATCCGAGTGTGTGGCTCACACCCTTTACAGCCATCACACCCTTTGGCCCCCCACCATGGTGATGGCTATAGAAGGTCAGTCCAAGCGGCTGAATAAGACCAACCAAATTGTGAGCCCAATGAGCCTGCAGAGATGGAAGTCAGAGAGCATGCTCCTCAACTTATCGTTACGAGACTTGCCGTTTAAATCAAGTACCCTCACCCTGTCCTTTAAACAAGGCTTTGTCATCAATCATCATCATATTTGAAATCTAAATATCTGAGGTACTGTAGTCCTGAAGATGATGTTTTTCTAGGAGACCCCTGGAAGAAAGGCCCATCGGGCAGCAAGGCTGTAGAAACCGCAGGAGGTCCCAGGACCGTGTCTAGCATTGGTGTTCTCTGGATCTCTTCATAAAAAGGAAATGATCCATTATTTCAGCCCAGGGCCTCCTGACCCACTGGAATTGGTTAAATATTTGGTGCCAGGACCTTAGGAAAACAGAGCCAAAGGAAAGGGGGCTTACACTGGAAGGGATGCAGGGTTCCTGCTTCAGGAAAAATGCAGCCCTCACACTCCCCGCCGAAAGGAACGGAAGCAGACCAGGAGACAGTGCGTCCTGGCCAAGAAGTGGGACTGAACAATGTTAAACCAGCTGAATCGCTGCCCAAAGGAATTTTTAAATGGCATGGCTGCTGGCCCAAAAGAGATTAAGGTCTCTCTCCCAGCAGAGGAGGGGAGCCAGGATTAAACGGAAGATGAGCGCACGGCCTGAAGGAAAAAAAAAATAAAATTTAGCCAATAGGAAATTAAAAACTGGATTTGGAGATGGTCCAGACAGTACAATAGGATATGGAAAGAGCCTTTAAAAAACAGTTCACTGAGGTCTGGCAACATTGACAAGGCTGAAGAATATGGGCCTTATGTGTTATGGAAAATAACTTCATTCTGGGAAATGGAGACTCTGTCCTTGTGTAGAGTTTCCAGGCTCTTGCCAGGCTCTTGCCTGACAGAGAAGGCGGGAAAACCCGGGGACCCCAATAGCCACAGGTATGTGGGGAAAGTCAGCAACCTAAGGTAAGCAGTAAGAAAGGACAAGGTGAGAAAGTTACTCCAAGTCCAACTTCCTAGTACATAAATTCTAGAAAACAAGGCTGGTCAATGGGAGGTTCCTCTTTCTTTCCTTTCTTTTCTTTTCTTTCCTTCCTTTCTTCCTTCTTCCCTCTCTCCCTCCCTCCTTCCTTCCCTCCCTCCCTCTCTCTCTCTTTCTTTCTTTTAATCCAGCCTTGAAATTCACTGCTTTTAAAAAGATTTACTTAAATTATTCTGAACAACCACCCAGAGCTGTCTCCCATTTGACTTCTGGAAATAGCTAGAAGTTCTAGAGAAACTAACCCAAAACTTGGTTCTGATTTACTTAACATCATGTGGATGATGGATATTCATTATGCATAAAAACCTAATAAAACCATCCCAAAATCATAAACAGCATCCGAGTCATCTTGCCCAGAAACATGAGGCATCCTCGACTGCCCCCCACACCCAATCGCCGCGTTCTTCTGATTTCATCTCCTGGCTCTGTCTCCGATCCCTCCTCTCCTCTCCCTTCCATCCTGAGTCAGGGCCTCATCACCTCTCACCTGAATTCCTCAATGGCCTTCAATGGCCTTTTATCTGGGTATTGTACTTCCGGCCCCTCATTGCCACTCTAACCCCATCTTCCATGATGAGAGAAGGATTTGCCTTTTAAAACAGTGCAACCAAATAATTCTCCGCTTAAACCTCTGCAGTTTTTCTCCATGGATAATGCTATAAAACCCTTGTGTTTCTAGCTGGCTCCCCTGTCCCTGGGCTCCAAGGTCCTACACGCTCCTGGGTTTTCTCTTAATCCTTTGGCCGCTCCCACACAATCCTTCTCTCTTACTTGACCTCTGGATTTAGAAGTTACATAGTTCTAGCCCCTCTTTTCTTCTCATTGTATGTTTCTTAGTATCTCATCCCTTCTAATAGCTCCAAATGTCATCTATAGCTGGCTATTCCCAGTTGCATCCCCAGCCTGTCTGTCTGTCCAAGCATTAGCCCTAACTTGATCAAGCTGCCTCCCTGAGGCACTGACATGAATATTTCATAGACAACTGTATTCAAATACATCCAAATCATACTTTTGATCTTAAAAAAAATTTACTTTGCTGAAAGGATAAAAATTATACAAGAAAATGCTAATTATTATTTATACATGTTAATATTATACATGTATTTTAAGTTAGGAAAACATAACAATTCTCAACATTTGCAACTTCAGTTGAAAACAAGAAAACAAAAAATCAAAATCCCCAAGACAAAAAAATGTACACTTTTTAATGTAAACAAGGTGGGTTTGTGTGTGTGTGTGTGTGTGTGGATACAAAGCCATATTTGTTTAGTTTCAAAAACTCTGGATACACTGCCCAAAAGTACAATCTTTTGAAAATTAAATTTGGAGATTCTGTTGAATGAAAAAGAAAAGCACTTTGGATCTAATCCCTTCCTCAGTACAAATGGTAAATTTCCAGTTATAAATGTTTTTAATCTGAGGACTGACTTTTCTACTGTATACAGATAAGTAGTGCACACAATTTCACTTTTAATTATGTGATCTTGGGCCAGTGTGTTTCAGAATCCAAATTTATCTTAACTTTTGGTGCATTTTATTTCCCTTTCATGCACTTTTTTTACTAAAAATCATATGGAAAAATTCTTTCAAAAATATATAAAAGCAGGGGCAGATTACATAATAAAAAAGTACTCCATAAGAAGGCAAAAAAAAAAAAAAAGGAAAGGAAAAGAATGAAGAGATGAGACAAATAGAAAACAAAGAGTAAGGTACAGACTTGAACCAAATATCAGTAATTATGTTAAATGTATGTAAACCAAATTCTCTAATTAAAAGACAAAGACTGTCAACCTGAATTAGAAAAGAATTAATATTATCTTGCTTTCACACACACACAAAAAGATCTTTCAATATGAAAACATGGAGAGGTGGGAAAGGATAAATTGTGGAACATCTAACTGAAAGAAACTTATGTAGCTGCACTAAGAAGAGACAAAGTAGATTTAAAGGCAAGATGCTTTGGTATCACCATTTCTATTCAACGTTGTTGTGGAGGTCTTAGTGTAATAAGAGAAAGGTATAATTATTGAAAGAAAATAAAACTTGCACTACATTATTTATAGACAACATAATTATATATGTACAAAATCCAAAAGAATCTGCAGATAAACTAATAGAAATAACAAGTGAATTTAGTAAAGTCATGGATACAGGTTAATATACAAAAAGCAAACTGCAGTTCCATACACTAGAAACAAATAATTATAATGGTAAAAAAATTTAAATACCATTTGTAACAATATAAAAATATTGAAAACCTAAGAATAAATCTAAATAATGTTATGTAAGACTTTACACACAAAAACTACAACAAACACCAAGGCAAATGGAATAAAACCTAACTAAATAGAGGCATATAAATTGGAAGACTCAATATTGTAAGGTATCAAATCTCCTCAGAGTGATCAATTGATTACATGTGATTCTAATCAAAATCCTAGCAGAGTTTTTGGTGAAAACTGATAAGCTTATAAAACTTACATAGGAATGCAAAAGGGTCAAGAATAGACCTGACAACTGCAATTAAAAACAAAATTGGACAATTTAGAATTTATAGCACTATATGCTAAAAATACTTATAAAGCTACTACAGTTAAGACAATATACTATTGGTGCAAGAATGGATAAACTTGTGGATGGAGTGAAGGAGAAAGAAACAGACCCATATACAGTTGATCTTTGAACCACACAGTTTTGAACTGCATGGGTCCACTGATACACAGATTCTTTTTTTCAGTACATACTGTAAACGTATCTTCTTTTCCTTATAATTTTCTTAACATTATTTTCTTTTTTCTAGCTTATTTTATTGTAAAAACTACAGTACATAATATATATAACATATAAAATATGTGTTAATTAATTGTTTACATTATAGGTAAGGCTTCAGGTCAGTAGGAGACTGTTCATAGTTAAGTTTGGGGAAGAGTTAGAAGTTATCACAGATATTTGTCTGCTTGAAGGTGAGGGAGTCAGCGCTGTTCAGGGGTCAACTGTATATTTGATTACATGGTCCATGACAAAGTTATCTCTGCAGATCAGTGGGGAAAAGGTGCTCTTCTCAATACATGGGGATGACCCAATTGCACATCCATTTAGGAAAAAAGTAGATCTTGACCTCTCTTTCACACCATTTGCAAAAATCAATTTCAGGGTGATTACAGAGTCCAAGGGTAAAATATAAAACAATAAAGCTTTCCAATGATAATACAGATGAGTATCATTATGATTTTAGGATAGGCAAAGATTACAGACACAAAAGTGACTGATCTCAAATGAAAGAATTAAAACATCTGAGTTAAAATCAAGAACTTGGATACATGTGAAGCAACCATAAAGACAACTATCATATTGAAGCACCTCATTTTGAAGAGGAGTGTTATGCAGAACTTGTTAACTGAAACAATAACCACAAAGCCAATAAGGGTATGAAAAGCTGTTGAACAACAATACTCACAAGGGAAATGCAAGTTGGCGCCATGAAGAAATACATTCATTACTCAGCATGGCTTACCTTTTAAACGCCAAACACCACCAATTGTTGACAAGGGTATGGGACTGGAACTCTCACACTTAGCTAGTGGCAGTGTAAACTGGTCCTCAAAAACTGGCTATGTCCATGACACTGAGATATACAAATATTCTATGGCTTAGAAATTATACTTTGGAGTAATATCCAACAGAAATTAGGGATTATGTCAACTAAAAGGCATGTTTTAAGAAGAGTCAAAAAATTTTATTATTGAAAACAATCCCAAACTGGAAGCAACCCAAAAGCCCATCAATGATAAAATGGCTATATAATTGTAGTATATTCATACAAGGAAACACTGGACAGCGAAGATGGATTAAGTATTGCTATGAACATAGATAAAGCTTATAAACATAATATTGAATGGAAGAATCCAGAAACAAATGAGTAACTCCTACGTGATTCCATTGACATAATGTTCAAAAACATAAAAAACAAAGCCACTCTAATGAAGACAAAACAATGATCACTGCTGTTTGTCGGTATTTGGCGGGGGGGGGGGGGGGAGGGGACTGTAATAGTAGGAAGCTTGAGGCTTCCTTGCCAAGTGTGCGCATTCAGTAAAAGTTTATCAAGTTGTCTTCCTACAATTTATGGACTCTTCTTTATGCATTTTAACCAATTAAAAAATTTACCCAAACAAAAGCCAATCCACACTGCTATATTTCCTAATTAAAGGCAATCTTAACTATTTCAAAAGCTCCTTTTCTTTCTTTCTTCTTCCCACTTCCCACTATATATGAGACTAAAATGTTAAGAGATTCTGAGTAGTAACCCTGATCAGCACGCCCTATCAATCCATTGTAAGCCATTTAAATATTCTGAAAAAAAAACTCCCTCCAAGTGCAAAATGAAATCAAGCTATTTTCTGTTTCTTTTATTTAAATAGGAATACAGGTGAAGATAAGGGACCATGTGTAACGCAATTTCCTTAAAATTTAACTACATTCCTAAATAACCCACTACAAGTCAAGGAAATTATTTAAATATTCTGTCCCAAATATGCCATTTTTTGTTTTGTAAAAGGTGATGGACAGTGTTTATGAAATACAATTTTTAATAACTTTTAAAAAATCATTAACAGCATTGTTACGTATTCAGAACGCACTGAAATCCTAATGTTCTAGGATGCATATAGGGTTTAGGAACTATGACTATTTAAACAGATAATGGAAATGGAAGACATTTAATGTTGGAAGGGAAGGTCATACTTGTTGTTAAGAAAGAACAAGGAGACGCGAGGTCTGGATGAACCCAGCTCCCCAGGCCCCCGCTGGCCCCTCCCCGGAGTCCGCCTGAACCCCGAGAGTGGGTTCCTCATTCCCAGCACGTTCCCCACTCCTCAACGCCCTTTCCTAAGGTTAAAACTAAGCCCAGCGAGTACATGTTCTTTTATGTGAGGATAAAATATAAAACCGAGTTTTTTAATTTTGTAAATTTTTTTTGACCACCTAAAAAAGCCCTAAGAATTCTTCAAATATTTAAGCTATGTCTTTAGTTTTCATTTCCATTCAGCTTTTGAAGACAAGGAAGGTGGATAAATGTACAGGTGAAGATTCTCTCGTTAGCATCCAAAATAAGGTCAAGGATGAAAATTCTGATGAATAAAATCATTTTAGATGAACTGCTTTAAAAAAAAAATCCAAGAAGAGTATTTTGGCTTTTACATTTTAAACTCTATTAACAAGCTCATGCAGCGAAAGACTCAGAAAAGGGGGAAAGTGGTTTCTCAGTTCTCCTCAGTGAGGGAGCTCCCAGAGCTCCAGCTCTGGAAAGGGCATTTGTGTCATTAAACCGGTTGGGAAGCCTGCCGCTTGCACTGGGCACAGATCTCCCCACTCAGAGAACAAGGACACGGGGCGGAGCTGAGAGGCGCTGCGTGAGGAAGCCATGGCATGTGGCAGACGTTTGTTCGATTACAATAAACCTCGATATTACAGGGTAAAATCAAAACCTGAATATCCGTGACATCGAAAGGAAAAGTTCTGGATTAAGTTGAAAAGTAATATATTTTTTAAACAAGAAACAAAAGACTTTTCCTTTTCACAAAAGCAAAACCTATAAACACATTAAGTCATCTATGCTTCTTTCAAGAAAAAGGGAATCAAGGTGTATTTCTGAATTTAAAAAGTCATTTTATTCCTATTTCTTCCCAGTATGGACTGACAGAAATTATATAAAAACTGGAAAAGTGAATGAGAAGGACTTGAATATGCTATAGAAAAGAAACATTCCTAAAAATTTAAAGGAAAGAAATGAGAAGAAAGCTTTAAAAAAAATTTCTTCTCTTGGAGGTAAAAAAAATAATCTTAATTTACTATTATATAATGGACTATCATAAAAAGTAGAATATTAGAATAAATTATCCTTTATATTACATCCTATGTCTTTCAGAAACAGTTCTTTAGATACTTGTGGAAGGTGTTCTACACTTCACTGCATATTTCTATCACAATTATTGCAAAAGACAGTATGTGTGAAATGTACAGTTGTGTGTTTATTACCACTTTACCTTATGTTTATTTATAGTTACTTGGGTTACCTGTGCATTAATTTAATAGATTTATATTTTACACTCGCTTCAGAGTCAGGCTGTGCACTTCCTCCATCCACACAGCCTTCCTCACTCTCGGAGGCGCTGCCAGCGAGCACTGGGAGAGCGCCCCAGGCTCAGGCCAAACATATCAAACCCCAGATTCATCTTTTTGACACTCAGGCCCCAGAGGCAATATAAAATCAGCCAAAAAATTCCCATTTTTTTCACTATTCTAATTTTTCTCTTCCCATATTCAAATAAGAGGCCAAGAAAGATCAGTTCTGAAACCACAGGAAATAGACAGTGCACCTCTAGAAATAACTCCAAAGCTTAAATGCAAGCAAGCACCAGAATCAGCCATCAGTTTATTGGCACTTGAGACATAAAACATCTTAAAACTTGAAATAGTTAGGGGGTGAGTGGGGACAGTGACCCATATGAAACTTTTGGGAAAACAAAGGGTAAGAATTAAAGTAAGTTATATGTAAATGAGTTACTGTATTGTATTCTACATGACTTTAAATAAATTTTTGGTTTAAAACTAGATAAAATACAGTAATTTATTTATATCCAGACGTGGACTTACAACTACCAGACCATTTAATTCACAAATGCTTATGTAATCTGTGTGTTGTGTATTTTGTAAGCACTGATCAAATAAAAACAAGGAGATGTTAAAGGTCCCCTCCTTCTAAGTGCCCAAATGTTAAAGAAACAACTGGCAATAAGGAGGGTACCAGCATTGAGAAGCGCTAAAACTCTAACAGTAATTCATATTCACTGAGCACATTTTATGAGCCAAGCTCCATTCTAGGTTGATACTTGCCAACACACATTGGCATACTTAGTTCTCACTACAACTCCACATAGGTACTATTATTATCTCCATTATGCACACGGGGAACTGAGGCAGAAGGTTTAGTAACTTACCTAAGTTCACACAGCTTGCATGAGCTGAAGTTAGAGTTCAAGCCCACGTACTGGGACTCCACAGCCTAACTTCTTACACACTGTTGAAGCCAATAATTATGCAGGGTGTGCTTTAGAGAAGCCAGACTTCCAAAAATAGGAAAGGCTTCACAAAAGTGCTCAACACACTCAATCTGGAGTAATCTTATGTGTTTTCTGATAGTCCAGGATGAGTTACAAACCATCTCTTCATCCCTTCATTCACTCACCGAACATTTATACTGTCCTAATAATTCTCAATAGCACACAGTTGTGAACAAAGCCGATCAAGATTCCTGTCTCATCGGCCTTGGAGTCTAGCAGGGGAGTCTGACAATAAACAATACACAAGAAAAGGACATAGAATTAGGGGGTTCAAGTGAACGGGAGAAAGGGTGGTCAGAAAAGGGTTCACTGAGAAAGTGACATGTGAGTAAAGACCTACAGTGGATGTGAGGTGACAATCTGTGCAATTATGAGCATAATAAATTTTCTTATTTCAAGCTGTTCATTGCAGCTAAAGCACACCAATGAATACTTACCCTACTTATAGGTCTGCTGTGGAGACTAATGAGGAAATGGGTACAATGCAGTTAGCATAGTGCCCGGTTCATAACAAGAACTCAGTGAATGCTGGCTATTTTTTTTTATTGTTATTGTTTTAATAGAGTCATGAAATCAGGTATAATCTGCAGTCCACTCAAACTGAGAGTCCAGGACAACCACATAGCATTCTATCAGTAAGATGCTTAACAAGCAACTGATTCCAGAATCAGTAGATTAAGTATCACAATTTAGGTCTAAAGTATAAAATTACTACTCACAACCACCGTCCATGACCTATCAAGTACTTGGGTTATTGATGACATCAAAAGACTCACCCAAATAGATGCAGGAAGCCAGATGCCCCAGACCTGAGCTAGGTGGCAGTGGAAAGTGTGCGGGGCGGCTTGCTTATTCGCAGACTTCACTTTCTGGAAGTTTCATGTCTATTTTTTGGCTGCAAGAAGAGTGTTTACTTCTCCCTCTATGAACAGATGAGTTTCCATAGCTCTGGGGTGTTTAAAGGCCAGCAGTGATAAAAGGCTTAGGAAGAGCTCTTGAATTTCTTTCTTTCTTTCTTTCTTTTTTTTTGCTACTTTTAGCAATTTCTTTATACAAATGTTGCTATACGGAAGATAATCATGCAATGCATGGAAACTATGTATTTTAGGTCCAAAAGCAGCTTATTCCAGCAAAATTTCCTCAGCTCTCTCCCTAATGATTTAAACATCCATTTTCACTCACACTGTTGCAGAAGTACACTCGCAGGAGGAATGAGGACAAGGAACAGTAGCCTTTATGGCGGGGGCCACTTCCCTTTCTTACCTGGCATGTTGTATGACCCTTTTTCTTTTCACACATGGGAGAGAAAGAATCCTGCTGTTCACCTCAATTCCCTTTCTTTACACAAGTAATAAACACTCAGGCTGTTTTCTCTCACTAGTTTTCCATTTCTGACCCCCAAGCTACTAAAAAAAAACGTCAAATTCTGGGAGCTAAGCAGCCAGACGTAATATAGGATTGTGTCAGGGTACCTCAATGTCCTACTTGGCAAAATCACGTTCAAGAATATTTTCTCTTTGGTGATAGATACAGAGTCCCATCTCAATGCCACAAAACCACCGACTGCCTTGGAGCGCAGTCAACAAAGGTTTGATACTTTCTACACTGTAGAAAATATGCCTAAGGTCTGAAAGCAAACCCACACTTGCTCCCAATTTGTTTTTACGCCTTTGATTTGGCAACAGTTGCTTTTACTGTATTTTCTGGTTTCCAATGAACACGAAACTGGCCTGAGAGTCTGAACCCAGCTTTTCTTAAGTCTTTCTGATAAGACCACTGTTCACAGGAAACGGGGAGCCATCCTAACCACTTGCATTTGGTTCGTTTTCCCTTTTAAATGCATGAAGTAACAAGAGGCTTCTAGGAGATGCCTAAAAAGGTTACAGGATTAGAGTCCCTATAGCTGTTTCATGACAGGACTTGATTCTTGGAGCACTTTGGGACTCTGAGGCTGGACCTTAGAAGTCCCCTTCCAAATCTATAGGTCTCAGTTTTTGAATGAATTATTAGAACTGTTTTGAAAGTGGGAGCAGATGTCTGCCTGGGGCATTATTTTGAAAAGTGAGAAATAAACAACATTCAGGAGAGGAAAACATAGGAATAGAATATAGAAATAACGTGAAAGGTTATGGTTTTTCTTTTCTGTTGAAAAATAGGTACTTCCAGAAATACCTGATCTTTAAAGATGAGATGGGGCATACTCAGGGTGGCGTGGTTCCGCAGACCAGAAATGTCCGATTCTTAAAAAACAGACTATTCCTAAGTTTTAGGTTCACAGTAAAATTTCACAGAAAGTTCTATTCTTACGGTTCCCTCAAACCCACCCCCTCCCCAGCCTCCCTGACGATCACCATTGGAAAGCATAGTTGTGCATTTGTTACAAACGATGAACCAACACTGACACGTCGTTACCACCCACAGTCCAGAGCTGACCTTAGGGTCTGCGTGTTTTATTCCCTGTCTGGACAACGGCCTTCCTGTTGGCAACAGGGAGAAAGCCCAGAGCAGGCGCTCTCGTGCCCTCTTGTCTGTTTATTGACAGGCTGTTGCCACTTAGCCAGTGAACGACCAGTTTGAAAAAGAAAGCCCCTCCCCCCCGCCCCCCGCCGTCAGGTTTGTCACTTTCTAGCATATTGTATAGCTGACTTATTAGTTTATTGCTCCAAGAAAGTAGGGCTCTTTTTTGGTTCACTGCAGCTCCAATACCTAGAACCAGAGACTGGCACATAGTCTAACACTGAATTACATGTTGAATGAATGAATGAATGAATGAATGAATGAATGAATGAAGATGCTCTCTAAAAGACGGCTTTACAGAGCGATTTTGGTCATCGTTTGGAGGCCTAATTAGCCACAACTATCAGTTTCTGGAAGCCACTCTTGCTCTGCGGTGCTGGGCTTCTTCGAGGTCCCTGCCGGACTAGCGTAGCTGTTCTATTGTGTGAACAGGCTGGAAAGCATGCTGAGGTCTGGAGATGCCCAATGTCCCCAACTCCAGTACCTGTCATACAAGCTCTCACTCAACCTGGATGCCCACCTGGGAGAGCAGCTCGCAAAGAGGCACGTGAATGGGCTGATGCAAAGTCAGACACAGCAGGAGGCATTTCTGCCCAGGGTCAGGGGACAGATGTGGTGACACTTAGGAATCTGTCACAGGCGTCCTTAGTCTCCTCCCATTCACACATTCTGCTGCTGATGAAGAAACCAAACCCTGCGTCACCTTATAATGGGATGATAAATACTTTTCATTTGAATTCAAATTCCAAGATAAAAAATGAAATAAAGTAGAAGAGCCAAAGAATTGTGATTTTTTTTTTAAAAAAAGCAAACGGGTGAGATATATTGGGATGTAAAATAGTGAGGTGACTGAAAGAAGTAGAAAGTTTTCTTTGCTATTCTACACAAGATAAAAGCCCTGGAAAAATATGTGCATTATATTATATATGGTACTTATTTATAGCCATAAAGTATAACCATGTTACACTATTTAAATACAAATACATAATTTCCTCTACATTCTTTTCACTTATTTATCCCCAGCTCCCCTCCTGCAATGTAGGCTCCATGTGGACAGGAACTGCATGTGTTTTGCCCTCAGAAGAGTATCAGAGAGGGGCACAAAACAGGCACTCTGTATATATTTGCTGAGTGAAAGAAAAAATGAATGAAATAGCTGCTCACTCACGACTCACTTCCCACTCCACTCCAGCAGACCTTCAGATCACACTGTTGTTCTTTACGCCGTGTGGGAGAAGCAAGCCGCTTCTCCTTCTTCTCCTGTTAGGTGCTCCTGGAGCACCACAAACAGCAGGGAAAGGAAGGCGCTGGCGGTGCTGTTTTTATTCCTATAGAATCTTCCGTGCTACTTGATACTTTAGATGGCTCATGTTGACAGAGTCTGCTGCTTCTGGGGGGACGGCGCGGGGGGCGATTCATTTAATCCTGCTTAGAGCGGGGTGCGCCGCCCTAGCGTCAATGTGGCTTCAGTCGCTTTACTGGAAGTTCAGACACTGGTGAACCAGCCTAAGAGTGCTGGACACTTTCTCAGTGCCAACTCAAGTACGGTAAGTCTTCACTCGATGTCGTCAATGTGTTCCGCAACGCGAAGTGAAACCACATATAACAAAACCAATTTTACTATAGGCTGATTGATATAATAAACAGGAGTTAAGTTCCTACGGCATCTCATCAACGTTATAACCAAATGACATTATTCAAGGACCTGCTGTCCTATGTATATAAGGTCCACAGGTAACTCCCTATCACGTGGCCTGGCTTCATCCTATCCCGCAGCAGGGGCAGAGTCAGGACATATGCTACTGCCACAAGTTACAGTCCAACAAAGGGAAATTTGAACCAGTTTAATACATTGGACTAAGCTCAAAATAAATGAAAGCTTTGCAGAGCTTATTTTAGAAAAAGAATATCATGCCTAATGATTAGAAAGATTTCTAGTTATACTGTCATGTATCAGCACAATATTCTAAATTACTTATTTTATTACTTCTACATTGTCTAGGTTCTGGAGTAAAAAAAAAAAAATGGACCAAGTGTCAGAGAACGTATACCAAGGCACAGTAATTTACAAAGCACTGGCTGCTTTCTAAAAACTTGTTTTTAAATTCAAGTCTCAGCCAAGTAAATGCCTAGCAAAATTAGAACTGCAACTAAGTTAGAGTGAATATATAACTCTCAAGTTTAAGAAATCAGTATTTAAAAACATATAGAATTAAAGAAAAATTACTAAGTCCAAAACAAAAAATAAATATGAATATATTTGCATTGGTATATTCCTCTGGAGTGACAGTCTCGACTAACGAGCACTTGAGGTGACGAACTTTAGTCTGAACACAGCTGTTTCATGGCCCAACTACTAGCGGCTATAACCTGAGCGATTTTGCAGTGAAGAGAGCCCTGCCCAGCCATGATTTAGTGCTGCCTCAAGAAGCAAACCTGCATCTCTCTGGAAGGCGGAGGAATGTGCACGCCGCAGTTTGGTTCCCTCAGTGAACTGGACACCACAGTCTCTCCAGAAGAATGCAGCATTCATGCAGTGTCTTTCTTAAGAGCCCTAGTCTGGGAGCTCTATGTATAAAACTAACCTACTTGAACCAGAGAAACATGGTGTCCTTACAAATCTCTCATGGCCCCGTTTTTATGATGGTTTTGCTCCATTTCCCAATTTTTGATCGCTTCCAAAGCCCTCAAAACCTGCTTGCTCAAACCGCACCCTGCACTATCTCTTTTTAACTTGAAGCCAAATCTGGCATCGATGTTTTTTGTCTGCTCAGCAGGAGAGCAATTTCAACAATCTCTTGCTTTTTATAAGATCAAGTTTATTCCTCCCAATATAATAATTAGTTTCAGATGAACCCAGTCTCTGTTCCTCGGCCCGGTTCCACTGTGGTGTGAGCAAGGAGAGCAGACACTTCCTGTCGCACTATTTTTTAGAGCGAAAAATGTGCCTTCTATCACAGCCCCCAAACAGAACCTCTGCAATTTACTTCTTTGAAACATAGCTGGGTTTTCATAACCTACGTTCTCAAAGAGAACTGAAATTATGATTATGGGAATCTTTTCAGTTTACTTTTTAAAAGATTCAGATGAATTGTTGCTCAATTTATCAAACTACAATGTCATCAAGAACGCATACTTTATGAATCAAACCTGTGCTGTATCCCTGCAAACACAGAGAGGTCGCAAACAGGAAGCCAACAGTGCTATCTGAACTTAATTAGCTTTTAGGGGATAATGAATACTGACAGGTAAGAAAATACACTGGCTTAGAGCTAAGGACATTAGAGGAATAACTCTGGAAAATCTCTGCTGACAATGGTGCAGAGAAATCAAGCAAGACATTATTTTTATAAACAGAATGGCGGAGATGATCTATATGAAGCATAATCGAAAAAGGCAAGTCTCAAGTTCCACCCGGAAAGTTGCCACAGTTTTCCTGTGGGTCTCCCATATGCACCTAAATCATTGCCTCCTGCGCATTCTGGCTCATTAATTCAGTACCAGTAGTGAAGTCATCTGCGAGTATTTTCAACATGATCCCCTTAGGTTATCATCCTATTTGTAAGTCTCAGGAGCCATGAGCTACGATTTCAGGTAGGAGTCACCTTGATGTACACATGCTTCTTATAGAAAGCAATGTCCTCGCTGCTTTATCATGATACAGTAACAATGGGATCGCTCATGGTTTATCTTACCTTCACATGTATGGCCACTTACAGAGAGTGTGAAACCCTGTTCGCAGACACAGTGAAAAGAACCATCTGTGTTTAGACACTCTCCATGAGGACCGCAGAGTCCAGGCTGCTCACATTCATTAATATCTGGAATCGAAAAGAGAGTTCCAAACACATGAAAAAAATCTGTTTTTTTCTTCCCTATAATACCAGATGTACAGCAATCTATTACAAAATGGCACAAGCCATTTTATGGCACAAGCACACCATCTGTACAAATACCAGACCATCATGAAACAAGATGGACTGTCATGAAGCTGTTTAGGTTGAATCACATGAAATAGCCAATGTTCAACTCTTTTCAACCTAACCAAGAAAAGCAATTTCATAGGTTCAACCCAACGCTACCCTTATTTTAGACTTGAGGAACAGGTTTCATAGAATCAGTAACTCCTTTGTGAGAAAGCTGTGTCCCCCTCTGTCCTTTCCCACTGCCACGCACACAACTCTGTTGTAGCCCGTACACCTTAGGACATCCTTGCCTCTCAATTCCCAGGATGTGAACTTCTTAAGGGCAAGGCTGTGCATGTCTGATTAACAGTGTTTGGTTCATAAACGGTGGCTCCCAAGTGTCTGCTGACCATATAAACGAAATAGGCTCCTATCTTTATTCCACTGAAAATGGATAAAAGAAAGAAAATACGAGAAAAAAGAAGGCCATTTTGACCAAGAAGTCCCTATGATTTGCCCAGCTTTGCGATGATGAAATGGGTGAACGAGGGTCCACTGCTTAGTGCAAGTGCCTAAGGCACGACTAAGGATCCAAGAATGGTAGTTGCTATTATTACAACTTATGAGCAAATTGTGCTGTAGTTAAACTTGTGTTGACCACCTTACACTCTGCCTGCCCTCAGTGAAGAGTGCTTGTGCTCCCCGCAGCCAGAGTCATGATGCTCTGCAGAGCCTGGTAAGGCAGGAAGGGTTTGTTGTGAGTATACTGTCCTTTCAAGCCAGTTCTAATTATGTTGGCTAAGAGCGCCCAAGTTGACAACATAAGGAATCTTGGAGAATGGTTCATTTGTTCATGTTGGTACTAACACATGGAACTTCCTATTTACATTGTGTTTTAATTGCTATTTTACTCATCCGTGTCCCTCACTACATTGGTTGCTTCTTGAGGAGAACTGAATATTTTAATTCTAAGTCCCCAGCTTCTACTGCAGTACATTAATAGTGTATTATGAATGTCTGTCCAGTACAAAATTTCACAGTTATGTTCATATTCTACTAATTGAACAGATTGGCTAGTTCCCTTAATTAAGGGAGGGCAGTCATAAAAACTATCACAGGTCCTTGGCCCCAGCCTTACTAAGGCATTTTCCTAAAGTGTCTTAGGTCATCCTTTATCTCCTACTAAAGAGGTCCTTGATACATCCCCATAGAAGTCCATTTTTAATTTAATGAAAAACATTTACTGAATGCTTCCTATGAGAAGGCTGAATAGGATGGGGCCCTTGATATTATGTAGCTCACAATATAATGGGGAGGCAGGAACAGGCATGAAGAATTGCAAAGCTCAGAGGTCACTAGGAAGGTGACCTCTAGAACATGCGTAGCCATCACCTCTGCTCTTTCCTTTCCCAAGAAAGTCATCCCTTCCCTGCATCCAGGATCCGCCAGGCACTTCTTTTTGCCCTGTTGATCTCATTGTGCAACTTGAATTCTAGCAATGTCATTGATTTCTCCACCTCTCTGTATTAATCCTGAATTCCTCACCCTTCCATCTGCCATATAATTCAGACTAATTGGGTTATCCTTTGCTAAATCAAAATAAGAAACCAAGTAGGAATTACGTATTTTCTTAAAAATCCTTCCATTCTTGTTATTGTCACTAATTTTAAAATATTTCAAGGAAGAGGAATGAATCATTTCCTATTTCTTAACTATTTCTCAATATGATTTCACACTAAAAAATTCACTTTTATAAATAATATCTCTGATAGCTTTTCATGTTTGCTCTCTAACTACTGATAATATCTTAGATTGTCTTCTTTTTTGAACTCTGACCTTCTCTTAGCCTTTAGTTTCATTCTTTCTTTCTAACCGGTGCCCAGAGTTACCTCTACATGGGCAAATAAGTACCAAAAAGTTCTGCTAGTCTAAAGATCAAGTTTGAGGTCTATATGATCTTGTGAATCCCTAGAGATTGTCTGAGACCACCTCCTTATTTTATCCAGTGCCTCAATGTGGCCTATTAAAAGTTGCCTGCCTTGCAACTTCTCCAGGGAATAATGTGCATAAAGTTCTTGTTTCAAGAGAAGTCATTGATTAACAAATAATTGTATAAAAAGTTTGATGACAGGAACTGAAAAACGAATTCCCAGACTTTTTTCCAGGAAACCACTAAGAAAGAACAACATGAATATCTGGAATTAGAGAAACATATGCATTCAATTTGGGTTGTACTTATTGAGGCATTTCTAAACTATGCTGCTAGGAACTCAGCTGAAAGCCAGGCTGTATTTACGTTGGGTTTCTTTCATGGGTCTGAGATTCCACAGAAATTCACAATTTGGCGTGTATAAGTCAAAACGTGAAACTGAAGTGTGTTCTGAATCTCAAATGTATGCTGCCACATTCCTACAGAGACGATTAACATGGAATTTCCATGCTGTCTGTATATCATCATTAATTTTGCTGGGGGAAGAGACTCTCAAACACACTTCCATTTGAAAATGCCTTACTGATATGGAACTTTCTTCACATTATTAGGCAAGGCGTAAAGTCTATGCCTATCACACACTGTTATTCAGACATGCCCCTTGGTTATTAGCAATTGTCATCAATTACATTTTCAGCATTAAAACAGACTCTGAAATCTGTACCAATCTACACAATGGTGACATGACCATGGGATTAGATAGAAATATGCTACTAAAAGTTGCCTCCAGAAACATAGCAAAAAAGGATGATTCAAAACCAAGCGAGTGCACACGGCATCATAAACAGCCTCTGATAAGAGACTGGATGACCCACCATATTCACAGATGATATTATTTAAAAGGTATTAAAACCTGCTTCAGGAATACGTTTCACTCATTTGGATTTAGATTTTTTAAAGCAGACATGTTAATGTCTGGAAAACAGGAATCACCAGGGCAACACAGAATGAAGTCAACTTTATGATGATAAATAGTCAATTAAACATCATATGTTTGGAATAGCCACACATCAAATCACAAATCTAATGTACTGAGAAAAGATAGTAGTGCAATTAATAAACCTGATGACTAAATGACTTCCTTGTGATTTAGCTCTAGATGTTTAACAATAAAATTTGCAGTATCAAATCATGGTCTATTTCTGTTAAGACTGGGTTTTGCCTCAATTTGGTCAAAAAAAAAATTGGGACAAGAGATATTAGAAAAGAAACTACTACTTTTCAAAGCCAAAAAAAAAACAGTGTTCTGATTGCTTTTTGTTTGTTTCAAGACATCTCTTGGCACTTTTAAATAAATCAGGATTCATTTTGTTAAGATGCAGAAGTCCTAAAATGGATATTCTCAAATAAATTTTTAATTCAAATATTCCTTATCAACTGCACTAAATCCAACTACATTTAAATTCTGCTTTGTAAATACTGAAGATTTCACCTTTTTAAATCATGGTGGCAAATGATATTGAATGCAGTATACAGCAGTGTATTTAAATATTGGGACCAGTATGGAAACTAATTTTAGAAGATTTTGAGGCAAAGGCCTTTGATATCTCAAAGACACACAGTGGGTATGGATAATGATATGGATATGGATTATAATATTAGTCCAGTACCACATTTGAAAGAGTAGATACCATCTTCCCTTTCAAGAATACTGTACTTTGGGACATGTAAGATGAGACATAGTTTATTAAAATGCAGAATAAAAAAGGCATACCTGTTCAATAGCAGTGCATAAAGAGTAACAATCCTTTATTTAAGTGTTACTTGGGGGTACACTACAGAGTTCCATAATGGTAGAGAAGCAATAAGAAAAAATAATATTTTTCTAAGAATCAGAAATAAATATGTGTAAAGGTATATGTAAATGTGGGTCTTCGATGGCACAGATACTAACACTAATAAATACAGGAAAACTTGTGGGGTAGCCAGGTATACCTAAAAATGCTGGGACACAGGATCTTAACAATCTGATTTTTCAGTCCCAGCATGAATAATGACTCAGTGTGTTACACTGGGAAAAACAACAAAATCTCTCACCTTCTTTCTTTTGGCTATAAATGCAATAAGAATTGGTATGGAGACAAAGGGAACAGTAGTGAAAAAAGATACTAGGTTCAAAGCTCTATCACTTGTTTGGGAGGAGCACACTAATTAAGTTGCCTGAGCCTCAGCTATTTATGTACAAAATGAATGTAAGAACACCTATCTCAAATTTTATAAGAAATAAAGGAGGTATCTACAGTATTCAGCATATAGTAGGTATTCAATTAGAGCTGAGTTGTAATTAGTGCTATGATCTTACTGGTACCATGTGTCTACTGTACTATTGTTTAGAAGATTAAATGTGATAGCACTTTGAAAAAATATAAAATCTTGTTCTTCCTAATTTTGATAGAATTACTGAGATTTTTTAGGAAGAGAAAAAGCTGGATACTGGATAAAAACAGTAATATGCAAAAAAAAAAAAAAAAAAAGGAAAAAAATCAGCTATGGCACAAAATGAAATATGCTCATGAAGGATATAAAAAAGCCAGAAAAATAACTTAGAATCAAGTACCAGGGATGACCCATGGAACAAACAACAAATTGCAGGTGATCACAGTTACCACACAGCATGCAAAGTGAAGACACAATTCTAAAACACATGAGTTCCAGTTAATAACAAGTTGCTATGCAAAAGAGAATTTCCTGTACTTGATGCAAACCCAAGAAAGATATCTTTCTTATTTATTTATTTATTTATTTATTTATTTATTTATGACCCTGGAGGCAGCCCACTCCTTTATGGACTGGGACTTATTTTTTATTATTGTATTTTTTCATGACCATTTAGCCTCCTTCCCTCCTTCATCCACTGGAATCACCACACTGGAATTTGTATTTTTAAATTACAAATTGGCAAAGCTCATTTACATATAAAGCAAGTGGTAAAATCACTGAGCATCATCAGGAAGCACCAAGAACTGGGGAACTATGTAAATTATGACAAAGCGGGATAGACAATTACCTTGACATCCTTTGTTGTCATTTAGCTGGAATCCATCCGGACAAGTGCAATCATAGGACCCTTTAGTATTAACGCAGGCTCCACCCTGGCAAACACTATTGTCTTCCAAGCATTCATTGATATCTGCAAATCAATTTTAAAAATTTAAAAGATTAAATAAACTAAATCTTAATTTTTCTCTTTACCTTTACACACAAAAATCACACACAGCACTTGTAAACGCATGTTTTTTTACCTCACTCTTAACACATGATTTGAAATGAGTGATAGTTTTTAACCTTCAGAGTTTTTAAAAAATGAAACATTTTGAAAGAATTTTATTTTTGAACAATATATACATAATCTGGAATTTTAACATCAAATGAAATTAATTGGAAAAGGAAAAGTAAAAATTCTGTAACAAAGAGTAATTTACTTTGCTATATTCTTGGTGATGACAGAGAATAAAAATATTCTTTAAATATATATCGTTAAGAATATCTTGAGCATCTATTTATGCTAGATCCTGTATTATGCACTATAGGAAAAATTTAAAAGTATTTATTTGGCTTGGTCCCTGCCCCTAGAGAGAAATGATTGTTCAAAAAAGTTTGTATTAATAAACGTCTGAAATGTTGTTTTAGAAATCCAAACAATTTAACATAAAGACTGTCAAAAATATAATTATTTGCCAAAAGAATAGTACCAACTTTAGGTATCACATGAATTTAGAGAAGAGATGTCGTAAAAGTCAAAGAAGGCTTCGTTGCAACAAAAGGAAGTTACTTGGAAACTCGTCAGCAGGATGGACAGTGGAGGCGGCGGAAGAAGAGAGGCTTTTGGCAGAAAGGGACTCAGCAAGATCAAAGCATCACTAAAGTCACTAACTCAGAAGCTGTCACAAACAGGTTTGATGTTGCCTGGATTTTTTTAATATATATATTTAAAGCATATGTGCAACTAAAAATGGTTTATGTAACCAGTAATGAGTTTTTGACTGTAAGCATGTGAGACAATTAATGACCTCCCTCATCGCATGAACGCCCGGCAGAACTTTCCAGAGAGCTGTTTAGTACCACATTTACTCCTAGTCAGAGCTCATTATTCCTAACACACTCCATGAGTCCTTCTTCTTTTGCCTGTAGAGGATTTAAATTATTAGCAGTGAAGAAAGCTATGGAACCAAACCTTCTTTGTTTCTCAGAATTTGGCATATTATGGCATTTCTTGTAAATCACTATGATTGCTGCTAAAATATATGAGAGGCTCCAGGTGGAAGTAAATATGGAGACTGTTGAGGTCTAGTTCTCCTTGCTGTCTGATTTGAAATACGGAGGCACCAATTAAAGTTTCTTCTTAGAAACCAATCAACCAATTAACTGGCTTCTGTACAATTTATGGGGAAAATAAGAGAAATAAAGCACTTTATGATTTCATTCTATCAAAATAAGAACAAATTATTATGATATTCACCCAGATTTAAAATGTTTCTCAATACTGATCCTAAGACATAAAAAAACAAAACTGGCATGACTCTATCACCAATGTAGTGGGTTATTATTTTTTCTTTAGTGTGTTTTCCAACTTCATTGGAATATAATTTACATACAATAAGTGCACCTAATTTTAAAAGTCCATTTCAATGCATTTTGACAAATGTAGATACTTTCTTGTGATCAAGGCGTAGGCATTTATGTATTGATTTACATCTGTTCAGATCCGCTGTTGGATTCTTAAGTCATTGCAAGTGCAATCATTTTTTAAGGAATTGATGAGATATCTTTGTAAGAATGTCATTCTGTAGTCCCAAACATAGAGCTCGGTGATGTTTTCTTTTGAGTCTTTTTCCAGTCTGACCTTAAAATCTTCATTCTTATTAACCTAATGCCTTGGGTGTTACAACTGCCATGGAAGAGACAGTGAAGGAACCGTTATGCATAATTAAGACAGGCAAAACATGGAGGATTAAATGTCTTCTATGAACTTTGAACATACCAACAAATGTTTTACTCAAATCTTTGGTATTTCCAAACTTCTAAAAATAGAACTGAAGTTAATCAAGAATAGGCTTTTAGATATAAATTCTGCAAAACTAATTCTTCAACTCCAACTGTCTGCTAATTTCATGATTTTGAATAGACATTGTGCCAACTGGGAATAAATTCTAGTCTATTGTTTATGAATCTTTGCCATAAAATGTAATAAATGAATACACTGGACAACCATTAACAATAACAACAAAAAGGTACAGGCATTTCCATTACCCTGAAAGGCTTCCTTGTGCCCCTTTTCTTTTTGGCTATTTCTGCTCAGCATAGTGTTTTTGAGATTCATCCAAATTGTTGTATCAATAGCTCGTTCCTCTTTACCGCCAAGTAGCATTCTATTATGTGAGTGGCCCACAATTTGCCATTCACCTTTGATGAGTATTTGGATTGTTGACATTTTGGCTGTTATGAATAAAGTTTATATACACATCCATGGATAAGTCCATGTGTGACCATATGCCTTCATTTGTCCTGTGAACTCCTGGGGGCAGAGTGGCTAGGTGACGAAATAGGTTTAACTTCTGAAGCAACTGTTTTCTGAAGTGGCTGTACCACTTTACAATCCCACCAGCAGGGTGGGAAAGTTCCAACTGCCCCACAGTTAATTATAATAGCTCCACAGCTATTTTAATGGGTATTGAATAGACGGTCTTTTTTAAATTATTATTTACCTTTCTTTCTTTGCTCTGTAGGAAACTGAGATAGCGAAGTAAAAGAAGGAATATTTGATTATTAACATTATGTAAACAACCTCAATTTCAAAAAAGATCAAGGAGAATCCTGAGAATATGAATTTCAGCAACAAGAAAAACACTCCATTACCTAGATGTCTGCCTCAGCATTATGGAGGCATGTCAGCTTTGTTGACACTACTTTAAAATAATTTGATTTTTCACTCATTTTCTAAAATCTAAGAGAAATAATGCATATGAGGAAAAAGAAGCATTAAGTATTTATCAATAATTGTATAGACTTTAAAACTCAGTGCATTATGTTAGAGTCTGGTTTAGTTTTTTTTAAAAATTTTTTTGCAAGGCCTCTATCTTCAAACACAAAAGAAACGAATAAACTAACAAACAAACAAAGTATGTTGAGCATTAAGAGTCCAGCAAGGGACTGTACCGCGTGGCCACCTAGGGTGGTGTTAAATACAAGACTCCTTTCAGGAGCAGGGCAACGGGCTTTAAGGAAGGCAACAGCCAATCTTGGTCACCCCTCCACTGAGACTTTGTCTGTCAAAGTTACCCATGGCCTCCACTTGGCGAGATCCCACGGTTAACCTTTGGTCCATGTCTGACGTAGTTCCCCACTTGCCCCTCTGAAATACTTTCTTCTCCAAGATTCTGCTTTTCCTCTTTTCCCACTGGCCACTTTTCTCAGTCCCCTTGCTCACTCCCACCTAACTCCTCACTTCTCAATGCTGCAGGACCCAGGACTCAGCCTCTGGACCTCTCCTCTCTTCTAGCTACACTCAGTTGCCTTGGTGACATCTTCCAATTTCATGGGTTTGTTTTTTTTTAAAGATTTTATTTATTTATTTTTAGAGAGGGTAAGGGGGGGAGAAAGAGAGGGAGAGAAACATCAATGTGTGGTTGCCTCTCACAAATCCCCTACTGGGGGCCTGGCCTGCAACCCAGGCATGTGTCCTGACTAGGAATCAAACCAGCCACCCTTTGGTTTGCACGCTGGCGCTCAATCCACTGAGCCACACCAGCCAGGGCCAATTTCATGGTTTTAAACACTGTCTATATGCTGATGATGCCCAGCCCAAAACTCACTGCTGAATTCCAAAGGCACAGGTCCAACTGCCTCTCAGATATCTTTCTCTGAATACTCATCATAAGCATCATAAATTTAAACTGCCCCAGTCGAGCTCCTAATCTCTTCCACAAAGCTTGCTCTTGGAGGACCTTGCACCTGCTGTTCCTTTGAACCAAATGCTCTTCCCATAAATAATCCAATGACATCATTTCAGGGGAGCCTCTGCTTGCCTCCTCATTTAAAATCACTACCCTCCTTCCCTCAGCACTTGCTATATACACCTCCCTTTTATTTTTCTCCATCACATTTATTTCCATTTAATAAACTATCTCTTTTACTTACTCATCAAGTTTATTGTTATCTCCGTTACTACAATGTAAGCTCTATAAGGGTAGGAATTTTTGTCTGTTTGGTTTATTACTAGTGCTATAATGTCTCATGCCTACAATAAATATTTGTTGAACAAATGTATAAAATGAATGATTCTGACAAGGAAAGAAATACTATCACTTCTTCCCACCTTTGTTGATTTGGTCCACAAGAAATGACTGAGGAAGGGGCCACAGGAAGTCAGAGTAGGTTATTAATCTTTTCCTGAGGCTTTGCAAAGGATTGGCAAGAGGCAGCCACAGCGGGAGGCAGGGAAGGTGCTACAACAGACATGGAACTGGGGACTGTGCCTGGAAGGGGAACAAGTCAGAGGCAGAGCCTGTGAAGGTGGAAATGCCTGGACCTCTACGAACCAGGACAACTGGAGTAATCCCATGATCTTAGACAACGGGGCTATTGAGCGGAGTCAGTAGCACCCAGAAATGAGCACAACCCTTGGGCTTCTGACTCGATGTGGAAGGCTGGCAGGACTGCAGGATAACTCTAAGAAAACAACATCTTTGCCAGGATTAGTAGAGAAAAACTACACATGTAAATATAAAAGCCAACAAGAAAGATGGCTCTTCTTCCCGCAGCTGTGAGAGGCATGTGAACCATCGCAGCTCAGTTAATTACAGCTAAATACACTGGGGAAGCTCAGGAATTAGCAGGCTGAAGTGCTAATATAGTTTCAAAGGGAGCTCTGACTTAGCTGGATGGACTCCAGTCCTATTTATAACCTAGAACAGTAGGGAAATTAGCCCTGACTTCAGGAAAAACAGAACTGATAATATATTCCAAAAGACACTTTCTCATGGAACATAACAGTCTCTTATAAACATATATATTAATAATGATGAGCAAGTTGGCTAAACAGTTTTTGTTTGGCTTTTCATGCAATGGATGTTTTTAAACTAAAAATCTTGGACTTCTGAAAGGTGGTTACATGTAGTAACAGCGGAAATAGAGGAACGTGCCCTTAGATAAGAACCCATTACCCCAAACTGAATCAACCGCTTGGTCAACCTCTGGGCCAGGCCAGGATTAGGGCAGAAGGCTTTCAGGGCCAGAGCATGTGCGCTGCCACCGGCTGACTTCACAACAGGCTCTCCCATGACTAGCTCCCCCCAACAAGGCTGCCTCTCCCACTGTGGAACAGCACTGTGTTGGATCATTGACATTTACCCATATGTTACAGAGTTCTCCAAACACGATCTTTCACACAATCAACTTTTAATATATTGATTTATCATTCATTTGACCACTTGTTTATTTTTCAATAGGTATGTCAATTACAACTTTTCAGTGGTATTAACAGACCTTTACCACTTTAGGGTAAAATCCTAGGAGCAGATTTACTGATTCAACAATAACGCATATTTTAAGGCCCCTGAAACTGCCCAAACTGTCCTCCAGGAGGGTTGTGACTGCTTGTGCCATGCTCTCTGGGCAGAGAGGCAGGAGGCTATGAAGTACAATACAATGGCTCTTTCCTAGACGATGCGATTGGGAAGTGAAAAGAGTACCTGGGGCCATTGAAATGTGGGCCATAAACCATTCACTAAAAAATTCATCCACTGTGGGGTTCAGACCCTCACTCAAGACTCTCACGCTCCATGTGGGGCTCAGACCTGCCACGTTCACATTTCACAACTGACAGGGTCAAAATGCAGCTAACTCAGCAGGGGGGTTAGGAAGAAACTATCACTTCGATGGATACAAAAATCAGACAGAAGTCACAAGCGACAGACCCGTGGCAGACTGGTTCAGCAGCCCTGACTACTTCAGAGCGGCTCTCAACCGCAGCAGGTAGTGAAAGCAGCTAACGCCCGCACAATGCTGTATCCGGTGGGGATCTTTCAGAAATATTTTATGCAAAAGGCTCCAAATTGAACTAATGTTTGGTTCTCAAAAACTTTCCAGTCGTCTGCAAAATTAATATGGGTTTACTCACGTGGAACACTTGGATGCTGGTGCTGCATAAATAAGGCTACAATTCAGAACTCCACACCCAGGACTGCAAGGCATCCACAGATGAGAAAGGCTATACTGGTCCTTTACTCCTTTAGGTGCCACGGTTCTTCTAAAAACCAGCTCCAAGCAGCACACAGAAAACCCCAATTCCACTCCTTTCTTTGCATTATTTGTGTGACCGTGGGGAAATACTTTGCAGGGACCTAATGCCCTCATCTGTGAAGTCCAAAAAGGTTGGGCTTGAGGACAGAAGACTGGGCTAACATCCAGCTCTCCCTCGGATTCTGGCATTTTCGGATGCTGAAATCAGGCGCAACTCTCACCTTCGCAGTGGTCACCGAGGGCGGACGTTCTGTAACCCTGGTCGCAGACGCAGCGGAAGGAGCCCTCCGTGTTCCTGCACTGCCCATTGGCGCAGAGGTGCCGGCGCTGGCATTCATCAATATCTGGGCGCAGAGAGGAGACAAGAGCCGCGGAAGCGATGCTTTCAGAGCATGTCTACTCAATCGTGCAAAGGAAGTTTATAAGCTCCCTGGTTTATAGTGAACTTAGATGGGTTTTTCACTTTGTGAATTAAACTACACTCTAGTAAAAAGTCATTAATCCCCAAGTAGGGAAAAATCCAGATGAATTTAAAAATTTAATCAATGTGTTAAGAACCTGTACATATGCATCCCACTGTTCATGGAGGAGCGGCAAATATTTTGCTGGAATCTGTGAGCCTCCACTAAACATCTCAGTTTTCTTTTATAGGTTCGACTATAACACTCTGTAATAGTCAACTACAGCCCACTGCCTATTACTGTAAATAAAATTTTATTGGATAAAGGCGCCACAGATTCATTTACTGTTTGGCCCTTTACTCTGACCCTGACTGAAAGCCTCATTTCTTTTTCACTGATTTACCTTCATCCCCCTAGTCACCAGGCTTCTGGTTCCATGTCTCTCACTAACAATGATTTTCGGGACAAATCTAACGGCCTTTGGCTCCTCTCAGCTCATCTGATGTGTACATTAACAATGAATCTCTCTTCCTTGTCACCCTTATCCCTGGCTGAGAGATTATTTGTTCTATAACCACAGGCCTGAGCTCAGGCTCAGACACATTCTTGCATCATATCCACACATAAAAGGCACAATAATATATTGCACATACGCAACTAGATTGAACTTCATTATTACATTTTAATTATTCATCGTTAATCTAATTTTCTTCATTAGATTTTAAGATTCCTGAGAGTAAGGACTATGTCTCCCATAGCCTTTATTATTTCTTAGATGACCTGGCGTTTTATAATTAGCAGACATTGAATTCATGTTTGTTGGTAGACTTTGTAGCAGTTGAGTATATTTATCTACTTTTGGCAATGTGATTCTGTGGGTTAACACAAGCACTGGTTTCCACCAGGACCCTATACCACTGCTCTCTCCGGCTCTGATTAATAACATCCTTTTGGTTATCACAGCATTTCTCACCTAACACTGGCGTGCCCCTATTGATAGTCTGGTAGGTGGTCCTGCATGAATCTGACTTTTCTTTGGTAGTGATATCACAGGCTCTTCTAAAGAAAGGATCATGACTATTATTGCCTTCTTATAGTATGTGTAGACTTCTGCTCTTATATACATTCATCTGTAGTTTTCTCTGCATGGTAGGCCTTTGATAAATGCTTAGCTAATTGGAGCCAGGAGTCATAAAAATATAAAACTTTGAAAGGGACTCATAGAATCCAGAACCAATTACTTTATTTACCTGTGTATGTGAGTGTGCCTGTGTGTGCTCTAATATTCTCCATTTTTAGACTAGGTATTGTAAAGACTTCCTACAAAGGGATAATTGGGAAAGTTACCATAATATTGGCAGATCCTTTTGCAGTACCACCAAATATTTTCTCTCTTATAACACCATCATTACTCATTAAACATTCAAATGTTACACACAAACATGAATATGATTTGTTCCCTTATAATAAAACTGAACTTGTACAGTGTGTGTTCTGTTCTTTAATAAATGGCATTTCAAGAACTCTAGATACTTGTATTTGTCACAGATGATAACATAATACCATAAGGCATATAATTACTGGGAACTGATTTTGTATTTGGTTCAATTAAATTTAAGTCTGAGGATAAACTCAGCAAGGTCAAAAATCCTCACTATCTGCTGTAGGAATAGGACATATTTCACAAACTTTATCCCTGAGTAAAAAAGGAACACTATTTCGGTCTTGCTGAATAGCCTTCTTTAGTGATTTTTTTTTTTAAATAAAAGGAAACATTTTATAAAGCTGAATACCCATGCAAGCTAAGGTCATTAACATTCCACAGCATATACCAGGCTGATACACTGACCTAACTGCAGGAATCCTGGCGTGTCAAACTTTCATATGCATTTAATAGAATTGATTTTCTGTAGTAAGGAATTACAGAGTGATGTAATTTTTCTTACCGATACTGATGCTCAACCACTGATCATTAATGACATATTTTTCAAATTTAAAACTTGTTTCACCCTGTCTTATTGATCTTCCAATCACCTATGTAGTTTCTCAAAGATACATTCACATTTTCCAGGCCAGGCACCTGAAACTAAGATCTCAGGGGTCCACCCTGCCACACTCCTACCTTCACACTGGTCTTTCGCAGCGGACAGCTGGTAGCCCTGCCCACAGGTGCACCTGAAGGAGCCGTCGGTGTTCTTGCACTGCCCATTCATGCACAGGTTGCCTTGCTGACATTCATCTATGTCTGGAAACACACAGGATGACAACTGTTTTAAATCAGGTCATATCAGAAGATGCACTTAGCTCAACTCTGAGACTGGAAACCAAGCTACTGCCCTCGAGGCATTCCATTTCCAGCTTCACCCTGTAAGGCATGGCCCACAAAAGCAAAAAAAAAATTCTGTAAATTAAAAAAAAAAGGGGGGGGGGACAATCCAGGAGAATGTAATGTTCCCCACAGTGAATTCTGAGATTATCACTACAAAAATGATAGCGCTTTCTATATGAGACACTATAAATTTTAGTGTGATTCGGCCCACTCATGTTCTTCATACCAACTTAGTAACAGAACTGCAGAATGGAAATAGTTACAAATAGATGATAAATTTATGAGCAAGTTAAAGCTACTTTTAATATAACATAAAGCCCTTTGCCATCTCTCCCATATTTGGCTATAGCAGAAACACAATATAAAATATTTTAGAGTTGAAAATAGAAAACAGAAGCTCAAGTGCAAAATAACGAAAACTGGCAGTTTGTAGACCTGTAGAATGTCATGAAAGAAGGTGGAACTAAGACTCTACCAAGAATTTTAAAAACAAAACCATATTGTAGGTAGTAATCAAGAGAAATAAACATTTCTACTGTCTTTAGAAGCTTGAAAAAGTTTAAGAACAAACAGTTGTGTTAAAAGACACTGAACTTATTTTTAAAGAAACAAGGAAAGCCAAGTGAAATGATGGAATCATGTTGACAGCTGCTGGAATGTCAAAGAGAAAGTGGTGGAAATTTTTTTAATGCCATGATTAAACATAAAGTTACTGACTGAGAAAGAATATAACTCGTTATAAATGTTCTAGGAAATGCCACGTATACAAATTTATACAACTGAAGAGCGGACTGGCCTCACTGATAACTTGAGAACATTTGCCGCAGTAGAGTTAGTTTTTGAAATGGTTTTGCTTGGCCATTAGGTTGTTCTGAATAATTACATAATTCAGTCTTGAACAGAAGAAAACCACACCAGCCCTTTGTACTCAGAGGGGGAGAAAGGAGCCCTAACCTAAAAAGAACAGAATGTGTTTTAAAGAAACCAACTCCTAGCAATCAATGTCTGACTATTGTCGTCTTCCAAAAATATATTTAAAATGCATATAAAAGTTTTCCCCAGGAGAACTCAATTGGCTGTACAGTCCTTCCCCTTAAGCTATTAGTGACAATTACATGTTTCCTGAGCAAAGTTGCATTTCTTAACCTCTAGGGAGGCATTAACTTTTTAAATTTTATCCTGATATAAGCAAGATCTCAGTTTATCCTATATTTCCTAAAAAATTAAACTCACAAACTATTAATCTAATTGAAATGCAGGAATTTGTTTCTTATTCATTTAATGTTACAGAGAAATTGGTTTACTAGAAATTTTTGTTTCACTGGTTGTATTATTGATTTCTTCTATTTATAAGTAAGTCCTGGTTGCCAACTATTGACTACCAAAAGAGAAATTAAAGAAGTGAGCTGAATTTTATTTTAAGAATTATTTTATACCTTTCCAACACTATACGCCTATTAGCTTTAGAAGTGGTCGGCAGCAAAGAACATCCTACACCATATTTCCTTTCAGCACATTCTAAAAAATACCTGAGATCTCTCTGTTCAAGAACTTAAGACCAACAACAGCTCATGTAGCTGGTTGATCTCAAGTAATGTCTAACAACATTTTTGGTGCCTTGGACTCTTTTTGACTTTCTCAAAGAAGATGACAAATTACGCATCCCCACGCGAAGATGTCTGCCACAAGAACAGACCCTCCAGGCCAAGTTTGGTCAGGGTAAGCCAGACATCGTACGTAAGTTCTTCATTTAAATTGGGAAGGCGGTCAAAAGTAATTCATTATAAGCAATGACATACACATTTGGAATAACTTGAGGCAACCCAGTTATCTTGTATAAGGTGATCTTTGAGTCTTTAAAATAACTGAGGGGGAAGAGAGGCAGTTTAATTCTACAGATAAAAAAGGCATTTTACTTTTCAGATGAGGGACAAAATTTCTACAATACAAGGAAGCTTTCTAATAAAACAGGCAAGCGCGGTAAATATCTTCTCTCCTTTGTGCCAAGAGATGAAAAGAAAATACTATTCCCTGTGAAAGGTAATGGAGGGACTTTTTGCACATATTTGTATGACAAGTCCAGGTCAGAGTTAAAATAGAGACTACCTCTTGTTATTTATAAACTTAGGACATAGAGTGCTAAAATGTACAGATGCAAAGAGATACAAAGAGACAGATACAAAAAGATACAAAGAAACAAGTAGAAATAAATTAATACATTAGGTCATGTATTTACAACTTGATAAAGGTTGACAGTACATTTACTGAGGTGAAGACAGAGTCAGTATTGAGAATCATCAATAGTGTAAGATTAGCAGAGTTGTTGGAATGTTGGAAAAGAGATTTATGATCTGGGAAGATTTATGATATGGGAAGAATGTGATATCTATGAGCCGCTGTGGTTTAGGAAAGATTATGACATAATTAAAGAAAAAGGATGCTACATAGTTTATTGCTGTAAAAAGGGAGGGCTTTGATCGGTGAGGAAGGAAAGCATTTAGTGTACTGTAGGGTTCTGAAGCAGAAGTTGGGGGCCTTGCTTGATTGTGCCCCAGACTGTAATGGAAAGACACCAGGAGAATTGGGGCAGAGGACAAGGGTAAGTAGCAAGCGGAGGTAACAGCTATGTCCCACCTCCAACCTTTGACATGTGCTGTTTCCCCTGCCTGTTGAATGTTTCTTTCCTTCATGTTCAATATGCTTAGACCAAGTTCAAACAGCAACATCTCTGTGAAGCTATCACAGAAGCACGCAAGCAGAACTAGTCACACATTTTGGGGTTTTAACAGAACTTTGTACCTGCCTACACATAGTTTGGCAAATAGCATCATTATCAACTACATTATCAACTACAATGCGTCATGTTCTGCCCCTACATTAGCTCATTCTCTATGGATTACTTCTGTTCCTGTATTCTCTTGCATAATCCTCACATTAATCCAGTAGGAAGCATTACTGTTGCCTTTTTTTGCAGATGAGCAAGTAAGGCTTAGCAAAGTAAGAGAATTTATCCAAGCTTATGCTTCTGAAAGTCCAAGCTAGATAGAATCTGATATACTGCATTTTATCTTTTTAAATTAAATTCCAGATTTTATTTAGATTTCACCAGAGTTTCCATTCATGTTGTGTTCCAGGATTCAATTCAGGGTACCACACTGTATTTAGGGGTCTTGTCTCCCCAGTCAGTCTTTCCTTGTGTTTCTTGTTCTCTTGTTTTCTCTTGATGGTGGGGGCTAGAATCCAGTAGAACATCCCCAATCTGGATTTGTCTACTGTTTTTCTCAGGATTAGACAGGAGCTGCGGGCACAGAGGTGAAGTACCCTAGTCCTCACAGTATCATGGGTACATGACACTCACATGACATCACTTGGTACTTTATTATCTATACTTATCTGTTGCAGGTTTGCATCTCTTCCAAGGAGTAAAAGTTCTCTGAGAGATTTTATCCTGTCAGTAACATCTGCAGTTGAACACAGTGCCTGGAACATGTTGGATCCTTGATAGACCAGAGAGGAAGAAAAGGAAGGATGGAGAGAGGCTTCTCTGCAGCCCAGCAGAGTGCCACACAGACTGAAAAATTTCAGTGTTCCTAGGGTCGCGGCAACTGATGGTGTGAATCCTGGGGTTCCAGGGAGACCCATTAGAGAGGAACAGCCCAGCTAGGATGGCAATGACCAGGAATAAGAGAGTGGCCATGAGTCATTCATTCAACATTAAAATGTTGGGAGTCCAATCCCAACATTTCAGGGATGATGTAGGATCTTAAAATCTGAGATGATTTAGCCAAGGTTGTATGGCGAACCCCTGGAAGAACCATGGCTCAGGTGAGCAGGGAGGGAGAAGATGGGTGTGCAAGGGTGTGCAAGGCAGGATAATCGTGAGCAGGGGCTTGGGTCAAAATAAGCACAGAATATTCGTAGGGCAGTGGGAACAGCGATTTGGATGGGTTAGAGGATGCAGGCTGAAGAAAACAGTAGTGACCAATAAATCTGGACCATGAAGGCTGGCACAGATCACAAGAGTTTTCAGGAATAAGCCAATGGAAAGCAGCAGGCGGACTGGGAAGAAAGAATACACGTGACAGGATACGACACTAGACTAGAAGTAGCCATCAAATAAAAGTGAACAGTAACTTCTAATGCCCGAGATCTTTACCCACCACTAACCCTGTGTGTAAGGGGAGAAATAATACCTTTCAGACGATTCTCATGTTTAATTTGGTCTGAGATGCCAGGCTTAAGGAATTAGCAGGAAAGTTGTGGATATTGGCCAGGGGGGAAAGGAGTGGCTGGTATTCTGTTGTATGAAGGCTGTAAGGCACCAAATTCAGATGCCAGTGGGAGATGCTTCATTTCACAGGACAGCAGGGCCTCCATCACTGACTGTCTACCACAGTGAGAAATTAACCTTGGGTCCTTCCCTTAGATTGAGACACTTAGGGAAGAAGAACAATTTACTTGTTTTGCTATTTTTTCCTTTTGAAAGAACATGCTTATATGTATAAAAACAGTGGTAGAAAGCAAAAGAAAACAACCCATAGATTTAACTAGAGAAATAATTAAAACCTCTTTAGAAAAAAAGAATTATGAAAAAGAAAATTAGGGAAACCTTATACAAACTATAGCAATATATTGAAAAAATGGTATATGTAACATATGTGCATATATACATAGTTTTGTATAAATTACTATAAAGTGTTCATATACTTTGATTTAAAAACCTGACAAATGGGAAAAGGTAGTAACATAAATTGACACAGAGAGAAAAAAGAAATAACACATCAATAAGGTTAAGTTTCATCAGAAAGGAAAGAGTGGATTTTCAAAAGAGAGGCAGATTCTTTAAGATAAGCTTTCAAATTAGCCCTTATGAGGAAAAAACACTCTAGTGTGAGTTGCATGTCATCGTCCTATGCCTTAATTTACTTTCTACGAAGTAACTCAAAAAGGAACCAGACATGCATATAAATGCATAACTAATATTTGTTAAAGGTTATTATTTATTATAACATAATTATATAATTTAAAATATATTAAGTTCTTATTTAGTAATAAAGTTAATATTTAATAAATAGAAGTGATCAGGACTAAAGGAAATAAAGATAGAAATATTAAACTTTTTAAAATAAAAACATATATTTTAACAATTAGAAATTAGTGTTCTATCAAAATAGTAAAAATCACTCAGAACATTTTATCAATATTTCCACTTTTGTGAATAAAGAAATCCTAAAATTCAGGCATAGGTTCTTTTCTAAAAATGAGACTGTTAAAGGTTTTTTTCCCACATAATAATGAAACGTTGGTAAAAAATATGTTTGTTCAACACCTGAAGAACAACAAGAAAATGGTGATATAGCCATACACTGAAATGTTATGCAGCCTTTAGAAATACTTTTGAAAAGTATTATTAGTGAGATGTTAAATTCTTACATATATTATTAAGCTATAAAAAGCAGAATTCAAAATTATACATAGAGCATAACTATATAAAATATCCATGAGATATAAACATCTATGAATGGGATCATGATATTGCTACCCTATCTTTCTTACCTTTCTACATTTGTTAAATTTTCTACAATGACTGTATGTTATTTTTTAGTAGCAATTTCACTGAGATATATTTCACATACCATGCAATTCACCTATTTAAAGTATGCAATTCAACGTTCTTAGTAGATTCACAGAATTGTGCAACTGCATATATTATTTATATAACCAGAAAAAATTAAATAAACAGATCCATGGTTTATAGATACTCTGTAAAAATACATGGTCTTCCTTTATGTAAATAGATATGGTCTACATTTAACCACGATGAGGAGCTCCTTTCAAAGATGCCGACCAAAATGTGCCCCAAGTGACTCAGGCAAAATGAATGACAGGTAGGGCGGTTCCCCTTTCTAAGGCTAGTTACTCCAATGTGTTCTTCACGGTAGTCCACACCCAGACAGGGCACCTGATCACAGCGCTTACCTTTGCAGTGCTTGTGGTCTGGAGTCGGGGCGTAGCCCTTGTGGCAGGAGCACATGTAGGAGCCTTCCAGGTTGGAGCAGGTACCGTTAGTGCAGACCTTCGGCTCCAGGCACTCATCCACATCTGGAAGAACGTTGCGTGAGGGACAGGGAAATTAAAAAGAGAGAGAGAGAGAGAGAGAGAGAGAGAGAGAGAGAGAGAAAAGAAGTAACACATGAATAAGGTTAAATTTCATTAGAAAGGAAAGAGTAGATTTTCTAAAGAGGGGCAGATTCTTTAATAGAAGTTTTCCATTTAGCCCTTAGGAGGAAAAAAAGTCTGGTGTGAGCTGCATATATGATGCATATGCCTTAATATATATGCATATATGCCACGGCATATAGGATGGTCCTATGCCCTAATTTACTTTTTACAAAGTAAATCAAAAAAGAACCAGACATGCTCGATGAATAAATTCAGTGGAAGGCTTGTTGTACACAGGAGAACAGGAGAGAGCAGTTCTAGAACAACATGTCCTACAAAAGAAAATACCCCAGGGATCAAAGGCGCATCAAGCTCTGATTTACAAAGCAAAAGATATGATTCCTGGCCCAGAGAAACCAAAAAAAAATGTGTAGTAGTAGTAAGGTGAAAAAAACTAATTAAGTCGTATCATAAAAACCAATCTGGGGACAAACAGAAGCCTATCTGGGCAGTTTGAGGGTATGCTATAGGCTGAAAAGGTAGATAAAATAATAATAGCCAATCTTTATCAAGCATTTACTGCATGCAGGCACTGGAAGCTTCACCTATGCTATCTCATTTAATCTTAACAAAATCCAGCTAACCACTTTACGGAGAGGAAGGAGCCAAGACTAAGGGAAGTTCAATAGCTTGCCCAAGGCCACACGATTAGAAAGTGGCGGCTCTGAATCCAGTCAGTGTTAACACCAAAGGCCATCCTTTTACCTGACTGTAAGTTTCTGTCATGGACAAAGCTAAGTCTAGTGATAGAGAAAGTTGTGTTTGTTTTTATTATTTGCTAACACAGCATTTCTATAAAAAATAATCATCTAAGTGTTCATTGATTTCATTCCACAACATTCATTAACCTCCTATGAGAATATTATTAATTCTGGGCCCCTGAATTAATGCCTCTGGGTAAGCCCATTTGTGTTGTAATGAGAAGACATTATTTACCCTCAGTAACCAAAAACTTAGAGGAAAAACAAAGCACAGAGTGCTAAAAGCACACATATACACACTGCTTCACAATTTAGGCTTAATTATATAGTAGTCTGTAACAATCTATGCAATTTCATCATAAAGCAGACAAACGTAAGGAGAAAAAGGCTCTGTTGCGTGTGTATATTTGTGGTTTCATTTTTGTTTTTAATTATATTTTATTGATTATGCTAGTACAGTTGTTCTGATTTTCCCCTTTTGTTCCCCTCCACCCAGCACCCCCTGTCCCTCAGGCAATCCCCCCACCATTGTTCATGTCCATGGGGCAAACTTACAAGTTCTTTGGCTGCTCCATTTCCTATACTGTACTTTATATTCCCATGGCTATTCTGTAACTACCTATTTGTGCTTCTCAATCCCCTCACCTCTTCACCCATCCCCTACACGTCCCTCCCACCTGGCAACCCTCAAAATGCTCTCTGTATCCATGATTCTGTCTCTGCTCTTCTTGTTGGCTTAGTTTGTTTTTCAGATTCGACTGTTGATAGATATGTATGTTTTGCCATTTTATTGATCCTAGTTTTGGTTTTCTTCTTTTTCTCATATAAGTCCCTTTAACATTTCATATAATAATGGTTTGGTGATGAACCACTTCAGTTTTTTCTTATCCGGGAAGCTATTTATCTGCCTTTCAATTCTAAATGATAGCTTTGCTGGGAAGAGCAATCTTGGCTGTAGGCCCCTGCTTTTCATGACATTGAATATTTCTTGCCAATCACTTCTAGCCTGCTAAGTTTCTTTTGAGAAATCAGCTGACAATCTTATGGGAACTCCCCTGGAGGCAATTAACTTCTTTTCTCTTGCTGTTTTTAAGATTCTCTCTTTATCTTTAACCTTTGGCATTTTAATTATGATGTGTCTTGGAGTGGGCTTCTTTGCATCCATCTTGCTTGTGACTCTTAGCATTTCGTGGACTTGCGTGTCTATTTCCTTCACCAAATTAGGAAAGTTTTCTTTCATTATTTTTTCAAATAGATTTCCAATTTCTTCTCCTTCTCATCTCCTTCTGGCGCCCCTATGATGAGAATGTTGGACCTCTTGAAGCTCTCCCAGAGGCTTCTTACACTATCCTCATTTTTTTGGATTCTTTTTTCTTCTTCTTGTTCAGCATGGTTGTTTTTCACTTCCTTATGTTCCCAATCATTGATTTGATTCTTGGTTTCATCCACTCTACTGTTCTTCCCCTGTAAACTGTTCTTTATTTCAATTAGTGTATCCTTCGTTTCTGACTGGATGTCTTTTATGCTGTTGAGGTCCTCACTAAGTCCCTTGAGCATCCTTATAACCAGTGTTTTCAACTCTGCATCTGATAGATTACTTATCTCCATTTCATTCAGCTCTTTTCCTAGAGTTTTGATCTGTTCTTTCATTTGGGCCATGTTTCTTTGTCTCCTCATTTTGGCAGCCTCCCTGTTGTTTGTTTCTGTGTATTAGGTAGAGCTGCTTTGACTCCGTGTCTTGGTATTGTGGCCTAATATAGTAGATATCCTGTGGGGTCCAGTGGCACAGCCTCTCCTATCACCCAAGCTGGATACTCGAGGGGCACCCTTCGTATGGGCTGAGTACAGCCTCCTCTTGTAGTTGAGCCTTGGTTGCTATTGGAAAATCAATGGGAGGGATTTACCCAGGCCAGTCAGCTGCAAGGACTGGCTTTGACTACTGACCACCAACCTGCACCCTCTGTGGAGGATCAGCTGTGCAGGGCAGGGTGGGGGTACTCTGAGGTGGTCTGTGGCTGTTCACTGCGTGTGCTGGCCCTGGCAGAGGCCAAGGTCATTCCCCACCTGTGTTGTACCTGGGGCCACCCTGCCTGAGTTATAAAGCAATCTGAGATGGCTGCTACTTGTGCTGGGCTTGGAGATTCCCAGGTAAAGCCTAGCTGTGACTTTAGGCTGGCTGCTGCTAGTGCTGGGCCTGGGGCTCACTGAGGCCAGCTGTTGCTTGTTTTATAGGATTTAGGAAGTTGTGAAGCATGAGCCAAGACCAGGCATTCATACAGAAAAGAAGCTTGGGTGGACCCATAAGTTGGATATGCTGGAGTCTCTGGGGATCTCCAAGGTGGGTCAAACAGTGTTACGTTGATGGAGTCTCAGATATGGCATCAGCTTGCCAGCTCTGTCGGGGGAGGGTTTAGAAAAAGGACAACGGCCTCTGCTCCCGTTGATGCCAGACACCTCAGACTTCCCCTGCATACCACTGGTGCCCCTCAAGCCACCTTCCCAGTGCCACAGCCAAGAAGGAGTGAGTCTAAGTGGGAGAATCCATGTGTGAGCTGTTTAAAAGGCACTGGTTGGGCTCCAGCAGTTTCTTCCACTGACTCAATCCCTGCTGTTTTTTTGCAGCAAGAAGTTGTGGGGCCTTATCTTCCTGGCACCAGCACCCTGGACTGGGAGGCCTGGTGTGGGGCTGGGACTCCCAGCTTCTAGATACCCCTCCCAAATTTTTATCCACCACCCATGGGTGAGGGACCAGCCCATTCTGGTTCTGCGCCCCTCCTACCAGTCTGGATGGATGTTGTTTCTTTAATTCCATAGTTGTCAGACTTCCATTCAGCTGGATTTCTGATGGGTCTGAGTGACGGTTGTTCTATATGTTAGTTGTAATTTTGATGTGGTTGTGCAAAGAAGTGAGCCATGTCTGCCTACGCCACCATCTAGACTGGAAGTTGTTCGATAAGGCTCTCGATTACATCCATTTTATTTTACAATGCTCACCACAAAAGCAATAGAGTTTTTTATCTTCTTCATGTTAATAGGAAGTGAGTCACGAACACATTAACAAGGGATCTAATTTTAGGTCAACTATCCAGAATTGAGAGAACATTTATTTCCCCTGCATTTCATGAAAACTACTTTCTATCTTTCTTACAATAGAATTCAGAAATAAAGTATGACCAAGATAAGGCAAAGGGGTCTCTGTACGCAGGCAGGTGTGTTGCGTATGCACGCTGAGAACAAGCCGAGCGATGGCCCTGCCTAGGAGCTCCCGCCTGCCTTCACAACATCGCTCATCACGGTGAACCGAGGCCTCCCGTAATAACGAAAACAGTGCTTCCAGACTGCCTCGTTATCCATCCCTCCTTTGTGCGAATCCACTTTTGTACACAGGGAAAGCACACAACTTGAAAGAAGCAGCCAGACATTGAAGCCAAAGTAAATAATGGGACAAAATGAGCCTCAACACTTAAGCATGGAAATTCCTGACAGCAATGTGAAAATGTCAAGTCTAGTATCTGGTTTGGTTTCAAAAATGTTAATGAGTTCAAAAATGTATGGATTGCTATGTAATTATTCATGCACCAGGGAATGTGACTTACGCGGCTGCAGAATGCAATAGCAAAATCAATTTAAGAGCAGATTTTCTCTAAAGTAAATTACCAGACATTATAGATTACTATGCATGAGATACTTACAAAAGTTCTATTTTGTCAGGCTACTACCATGATTAACTATGAAGCAGAGTGTCTTGAAATATCTAGAGTAGTCTGATGTGTTTATTCTTTACTTATTACAAACATAATTGCATGGAACCAGAATCCTTTCAAGTCAATCATTTACATGTCGATACAGCAGTTTGAATTCAAAGCGTACTTGGCCTTAAAGGAGCTTACGTCCTTAAGGAAATAACTATATAGTCAAATATCACTATAGTAACTTTACATGGGGCCAAAACATACAAACTTCCAGCTAGAAAATAAGCAGTCTTGGGCATGTCATATACAGCATGGTGACTACAGTTAAAAATGCTGTATTGCTTATTTGAAAGTTGTTGAAAGAGTAGATCTTAGAAGTAACTCACCACAAGAAAAAAAAAATATAACGACATATAGCGACGCATGTTGACTAGACTTACTGTGGTGAGCAGTTTGCAATGTATACAAATATTGAATCACTATATTGTACATATAAAACTAATATAACATTACATGCCAATTATACCTCAAGTAGAAAAAGAACCTCTATATAGAAGGAGGGTATCTGGAGTGGGGCCTCACTTGGTATGTGTAAAATAAACTCAGTGTTGTATCTTTTAGCCCAGACCTGTCTCCTAAACTGCAGATCCCTGCATCCAGCTGGGCCATCTAGGAGGCCCCTCTGAGTTTTCACGGCCACACTGATCTTTCCTGCTGCCTCCTCTTTATGTGGCCTCCCCTGTTCAACACAGGGTGGCACTAGCCACTCAAACGCCCAGGTCAGAGAGACGGGCATCATCCTTTCTAAATTTCTTACGCTTTCCCCACACTCAGTTTAGGAACAAGTCACATCAGTTCTACCCTCTAAATACTGAAGTATCTCTCGAATACCCTCATGTTATTTCATTTCTCTTCACCATTCCCTCTTACATGGATTACAACCAGAGGCATTTCATTTGTTTCTCTGCTTCAACTCCTGCCCTCCTCCGATCCATTACCCTCCCTGCAGCCAGAGTAATCTTTCTAAACTACAAATCCGATCAACGGTGTTGCAACTCTACTTTAAAAACCTTCAGTGGTTTCTAGTGTTCTTCAGTTTAGTCAGGGACACTAACTTGTGGGTCCCTGAGCGGCACGGAAGGAAGAGCTGGTCCCCACAATCCTTACTTCCAACCCTTGGGAGAATCAATGCCGTGGGACATGAGGTGGCCCTACGCACCTCACCATCCCTCACTCACGGCCCCTTATTCTTGCAGTGAAGAGACAGTAATGTCTGTGGTGTTTTGTGTGTTTTTTTTTAAATACTGGAGACCAAAAGTTATTTTACTCTAATATTCCAGTCTTAAACACTCATATCACCCAAATTCTAACAATGCACATACATAATGAGTTCAAAGGGAAAATTTATCATGAAAAACACTGTACCCACAGAAAAATGGCTTCCAGCCCCCACCTCCCCCGGCCAACAAATAACCAATGGGCTTTTAGGACAAATTTGGGAACTCAATGAATTAATTAAAACCTCCCACAGTGAGGAAGTTGTCAAGTGTTTATGAGGCCAGCTCTTTGGAGACATGGTAGGTCAAAAGTTTATGAATCCTCCTCATCATGCTATTGCCTTCCCATCTGTAATAATCTGATAGACTCTAACAAACGCTGTGCTGAAAACTAAAAATGCCACACCTATAGAATTTCCTGATGTATTCCTCTAATAGCTCTATCAGAAGAGGAAGTCAAGACAGTCTGGCAGGATTTGCCCTTACTGAACCCTGGCAGATTCTTATGATCATCACTTCCTTTGAAAAATGTTTCACCTCATCATCTGAATCCTGTAGTCTACAGTTCTTTGTCAAGATCAATATGAAGTTCACCAGTCATTAGTTCCCGGCTCCACCTTCTTTTCTCTTTGTGGGGAAATGAGGACATTAATCTCGTTCCAGCTCTCTGGCAACTTTCCATTCCCCACAATTTCACAAAGATGAGTCACAGCTGGCCAATAATCCCACCTGCAAATTCTCATTGCCTTGGGATGTATTTCATCTAGGTCAGGAACCCTTTTGAAATTTCCCTGTCTCAAATCCTGGGAACACACCAGACGGCCTGGAGCCCCTCGCTGGTGGGCCTGACCTCTAAGGTATGGAGGGTATTCGGTGGCCGACTGGTGGGTCAGGGTTGGTTCCAGAGCAACTATTTGCCTGCATTACTTCCTGAACTTTCAAGGAGAAGGATCTGTCAACACTGTGAACCAGTTGTTTTTCGGAGTCCGTGCAGACTTGCTTAATTCCTCAGTGACCAACATGGACTTCATGAGTGAGCACCATTTGATGTGGGGAGAAAACATCTTATTCTATCACTAGAACTACATAAAAATCTAGGATTATTCCTTGCCCCAAACATGCCGTTACTTCAATTATCCCATAACTATTCTTCTCACATGGCCTTTTGTACTGAAGATGATGAGAGAACATATGTGACAGGAAAGCAAACATGGCAAATGAGACACTTAGCAAGGCCAGTGTGACAGAACCACCTCAACTGTGCTTAAGGTACAGTATACCCTCAGGGTCTCGGGCCCACCTGTCAATTCAGACCAAGTTAAAATATGCAGTAGCAGAGCTGCCTGCACAAATACATGTTCCTCAAAGACTCATCGCTGCTTTTCAGAAATGGAAAACAGCCAATGCTATGCACAGCACAGATGAAGAGCCAAGGACAACCTCACAGTATCAATCCACTAATCCCACCAAATCACCGGCTTCTTATCTTACTTTTCCAAAAGAACATCTGTCTTTCAGCAAAACTCAACTGGGCTACCTACGGTGCAGGTCTGACATTTCAGATCTAGAATCCCTGAGCCATTATTATTGCTTCTTGCAAGGGACAATTCCAAGCCACACAGATTTTGCCTTTCTGTGAACTTTATTTCCTTATGATGTTAATTGTATTGTTTTGTTCTTGAATTTTCTTGGGTGGACATGAGAGAGACAGGAGATACTGTATAGAACAAAACAAAACAGTAGCTTTGGAGAAAGGGGACCTGGAACCTGATCCTAGTTCTGCCATTTTTTTACCGAAGACCTTGAGCAAGCCGATCAACGTACGTAGGAACAAATTTCTCTCTCTGTACATCAGGGATCATTGCCACGGGGATCAAACAAAACAACAGTCAAAACCCTTTGTAAACTCTATAAATTGAAGTTTCTCTGTTCTTATTCCCACATAAGCATTTTCCTTCATAAAAGGGGGGGGGGTTGTTTTTTTATTGAGATGTAAGTAACATATAATATTATATAAGTTTAAATGATGCTTTGATAAACATATATTGCAATACGGTAGCACTAGCTAACACCTCTATCACATCGCATACTTTCCATTTCTTTCTTGCTGTAAGAACAACTAAGAGCTAGTCTCCTTGAAGTTTGTAACTCAGTACTGCTGTCTACAGTCACCATGCTGTGCACTAGGACTTACTTATCAACGAGGTGCCCGTCTGTGCCCTTAAACAACATCTTCCTAGTCCCCACCCCCCAGGTAACCCCATTCTACTCTATTTTATTTTGCTATTTTACAACTTCAAATCTTCTCTGACATCTGGCAGACCTATAGTTAGGTCCTCAGTAACAATTTATTAACTGATCAGAGACTCCTTTAGCATGTAATGATTTAAGGACAAGTCTGATGTTGACATTTTATAATAGCCACAAAAAGATGGATGGTAAGCTCAGTTGCCATCCTATGTAAAAAAATAAATGTAGGATGAGAGCCTCCAATTCCAGATAAGTCTCTGAATAGTCATACATCCCATAAAAGTTAACAATGAATCTTAAAATTTGAAAATAAACCCTAGTGTGACAGGAAGTCCTAGAACAATGAGCTCTCCATGTTTATTCTGCAAGTTCTCTGAGCCTGGCTTTGGTTAAGACTGTGGTTAACCAGTTGTCAGTGGATTGAATGATACTAGGTTCTTCAAATGCCTAATTCCTATTACATTTAGAAAAGTAAAAGTGAGTCACAACGTAATCATTAAGCTAATTAGGGGCTGAAAAAGAAGGATTACTCTAATAATCTAAGAAACTATAAAAGATTATTCAAATTCATAAAACAAAGCATGACATAGAGTCAAAAACTACATGAGATGAGCTTAAAGAACGCCAGAAAGAAGACAGTTATACAGAAAAATTCAATATGTAATTGACTTTAACAGGTACCAGATATTACTGCACTTACTGTATTTCAGGACAAGGGAGATGAAAAGGAGGGTCAGAGAGACGGGTAAAGAAAGGTTATAACATTTATCAGGTCCTTCCTTATGTCAGACACCTTAACTAGGCGATTTGTATGGCTTCTTAACTCTGACAATAAATCCCATGGAGGAAGTATTCCAATCCCCATTTTACAGATATGAAAACTAAGCTTCAGAGCAGAGCAGTCACATGGTCCCAAGACTGTCTGAATTCAGGGAAATATGATCTTTATGTCAGAGTTACTGTAAAGTACCTTTACACAATTAAAAATTAGAGTGTTTCCTTTGGGGAATGGTTCGGGTGGGGTAGGGGTCAGGCTAGTTCTCCGTGAGTCAAGAGAAACCTGTAAATTGAGTACCTGTCAGGCTGGTTTCCCTTAAGAAAGTCCTGGTTGAGCAGCCAGTTGGAACTAGACAGAACCCAGGGTGATGAAATAGTCATTAGAGGTGGAGATTGAATGGTCAAAACAAGTCCAGGCAGAATGTGAGGTCCAAGGAATACAGCGTCGAATGATGAAAGTTGCTCTCAAGAGAGGACCAAAATCCACAACTTGAAAGAAGAAGCTACGTGAACAGAGGAGCTAACAAGAGTTGCCAGAAAATATTGAGGGACAGATATTTTGAAAGTGGACAATAAACGACTGAGAATGAAGGACTGTGCATCCCAGGCTAAACATTAGGAAAGAATGTATTCCTAGTGACAACACCTGCTGACATTTTACCTGTGTCTGCCCCCAACATTTTCTGTTCTAATTCATAAATCAAGGAGAAGCATCAATCAGTAAGCTCTAGAGTACATGGCAGGAAGACAAAGAGGCTATTAACGGTTTCAGCAAGTTCACCGTTTAGTTAGTGAAAGAAGCAGAAAGTGTAACTGGCATCGTATCCCTGCAGGATTCAAGAGTCAAAAGAGCAATTCTTAATTCCTAATTAAGCCATTTCACAGAAAAATGAGCCAAATCAGAATGAAGATGGTAAAAAAAAAGCGTAATGCCAAATAAAAGTGCTATTATGTACAACACTGTACATGTTTAATTACAATGTGACTTTAAAATATGCACTGATTGAGAGGAGAGCAGTAGAAGAAGAAGGCTAATTAAATGTATGGGACAGAACCTCTCCCATATATTTGCCCTGTGAGGTAGCAACTATTTCTATGGATGACAACCAGTGAATGCCAAGTGTAGGACTTTGCTTTAAACAGTAAGATCTGGGAAACTTTTTAAGTCTTTAATGTTCTCATAGATTAAAAGTTGGACCACAAAAAGGTCTCAGTAATATAACCTAAATTATCTGAACTAAAAGGACATAAAATGCCACTAGTCACAAATAACTGTTAGAGATGAAAACAAATGGTTAGCAAGGTACACATTGAAAATGATGGGTCTCTGACCACCACGGAATCTCTGACGCTCCTTATTCTCTCTTAGGCTGCTTGTCCCTCACCCATGGCACAAGTCACATCTGAGGCACTGTGTGCTCCATTGCTTGCTTGTTTATTTGTAAGTGCAATGGCTCTAGGGTAGAAGTGCAATGCAGGGACGGAATTTATTTTGTTAATTCCCCAATCCCCATAGAAAAATTCCTGGCTTGTAGTAGGCATTCAATTGTTAAATGGATGAATAAATATATATCAAGTTATGTTATCAACTCAAAGATAAGCTTATGTAAGGACTGCACCTCCTGGAAAGTATTTGGAATACTGCAAGTACAAAAGTGAGAACTAAACTGTAAAAAGGAACAGAAACAAAAAGATATGGCTGGGTATTCATGAGCACTGCCAGAGTTTGCCAGAAAAATCCAATCCCTTCACTGGCTCACTATGAACAGAAAGGTATGTTGCAATATTTATCTGCCTTTTTGTCACGCTCAGTTTTTCATTTGAAAGCTCTACCACCATAAAAAAATTATGATGGAAAAATCCATTTTGGGATAATCCGCAAAAGCCCTCCTGAGAGATTTAGATAAGCACATGGCCAATCAATCAATGGATGGAACTGCAATTATATCACAGAGAAGCTTGATCTATAGGTGACAAAGAGCCTAATATTTTACCCAAAACAGAAGGAAAAAGAACACTGCCTACTTTTAATAAGAAATGCATGACCTTAGGAATGCAAAATGAAAGCTATTGCTCGGAACCAGTGGCTAAGTGTGTGACTTTTGGTGGAGTAACAGAGTGACTTAGTATTTCAGCTTGTGATTCTACTAATCTGGTACACAATGTGAAATTACTTTTAAATGAGGTGCTATGTTTCTGTCACTAAAACTGGAGTAAAGTGGTCACTATTAGATTGATTGCATACATCTAGGTATGAGAAAGTCATTTATTATTATTACTCAGTCTAGATGAATGCATTTATATTGAAGAGTAATCACTTGCCAATTTGGTCAGTCACATTCCATTAGTAAATTCATGAATCAGGGCTGTGTTTATACCAGCATTGTGAATTTTAGTTATTTAAGGTAAAGTTCAGGCTCTGCTCTTGGATTATAATATGCATCAATATGTGAAAATGAGAACATGCATGAAACCTTCATAGACAACTACAAAATTCATGCCAAATGAGAAAATTAAAACCAAATGCACTTTCTGACCAGCACGGACTGCATAAACAAGTTCTTATCAAATAAGCAATTAAGGAAAAAAAAATCTTTTCTTCTCCCCAAAGAGCAACATCTCATAATTCTACTGATGGAGACTCGGGATGGGCAGGAGGTTCAGGGCACGGAGCCACCTGCACCAGGTACAGCTCATGCTGCCTGGTGGTGAGTCCAGAGCTTTGAAATTGGGATTGTTTTTGCCAAGTCTACTTACCCCACCCTTTCTGAAACACCTAAATGTCTTCCCAGAGATGTAGAAATGGGCCAACATTTTTAACAGACCCAGAGGGTCTGGCGTGGTCTACCCCTCGCCTTACAGCAAATCTTTCCTTGATTGCTGTCCTTCAGCCATGCTGGCCTTTCAGCTGCTGGGACATGACCTCCTCTCTCAACAAGCCCCGCCTATGCTGTTTCCTTTGTCCAAAATGTTCTCTCTCCCATCCCCTTCCTCAGTTAAAAACTAACTCAAGAATTTTCCTAGAGGCAACTCATTCCATCATCTGCGCATTTGCACTGACTTTTGAGATGTCTAGGTGAGGATCCATCTCCTGCAATAGACCGTAAGTTCCACGAGAAAGGTACTTTTTTGGGTCCCTCCAGGTATCCTGGCCCTCCGTACAACTCTGGGCATATATAGTAAGTTCTTAAGCATTTGTGAAAGAAAGGACAGAAGGACTGAATGAACAAAAAGTTAACTCGCATTGTCAGAGTCTAGTGTGGAGGGCAAAAGAGTTCGGCTTTTAAGGAAATGATCACATGGCAGACGGAAACACCAAGGAGAACCATTCAAGGGAAAAGCTAACGAGAGTGCAGGTAATTAGAACCAAAGCAAATTTAGCACTTATCTTTCTCAGTGCCTGATGTAGGTATTAAGTATATTAAGTACCTATTAAATACTTAAATAAATGAACGTATGACTATAAGAAGCATGAAGAGTCAGTCAAAATTTCTCTTCCTGTGTCTGCTATTTCCGGTGCAAGTTTGTGTTTGTATGTTCCCTAATACTATTTAGTCTGTGGTAGCTGCTTCTTACGCTTTTTCTCACTTTTTAAGAATTTTGCTTTCCACCATTCCCCTCCCTGTGGTGATTATTTTATTTGGTTTTGATTATTCATCACATCAGGGATAACAATGTGTTTCAACCAGAACTGTCACTCGTAAAATCACACATTCTTCATGCCAACTGATTTCCTTATTTCTCTCTACAGTTAAAACTTAAGAACTTTTCTTAGAAGTTTTCTCAGAATAGTATGTTGTTACATTCCATACACATAATTTTGAAAGAGGGACCAATTGGCATTACGTCACTGTCCAAAAACAGGCCAGGCAGAAGGAATAAAACGATGACATGAACACTCTAGTACCTACCAATGCATTGCCCATTCCAACCTCGGAACCCTTCTGTGCAGGGGACACACTGGTACGATCCAGGAGAATTCACACACTGCTCACCCGGACAAGTGCTTGGAGTCAAACATTCATCAATGTCTGAAAAATCAAAAAGCGAGGTTGCAGACATTTTATCAGGCTACTAAAGCAAAAACTTACTCTTGTGATTGAGGGGGGAACACGTGTGTCCTATCTAGTGGGAAAAACAATAACTGGCTCGTGGCATACAGAGCCTGTAAATGCACAGCCGCAATGCATGGCCAGGCATACCTTAACTGAACTGTTTACATGTGTTCCAGGGAAGACCTTGAACTCAATTCTGCAATAGCAGGGCCAGAACTCCATTCTGGGAGCTGGCAACTTCTCTGGGGCCACTTTCTGGGCATCACACTTTTCAAGTCAGAGAGCACCTTGCCAGAAAAATAATAAAAGGAATGGGGATGAAGGCGGGTAGGCACACAGGGCGGGGAAATGGGAGGCTTCCAGTTGTTTTTATGGAAAATAGTACAATAATTAACGAATAATAATATACAAAGAAACTTGTTTTGCATACTCACAGCTGCAAACTGACTTTTGCCCCACACTGTGTACCTACCCCGCTAGAGGTTGGCTCTAAAGACTCTTGATGCTCTGGGGAAATCCTCACTTTGGCTTCCTGCGCCCAAGAATATCCTGGGTTTGAATAATTTAATTTCATATGATAGGAATTCCTTGGAAGGAGGGAAAAAAATTAGGAGAGAATAAACTCCTCATATACTTTCAAGATTTTCCAGAAAACATGGTGAAATGATCATACAGTAGTATTTTCTGGTAAAAGTATACTTTTCTTTCCCCATTCACAGCTAACTCAATGTATTAATCATTGTTCTTTTCAATGTGAGGAGAAAACAACACCATAAATATGGTTGGGACCGTGTCAGAGATAACTACTCCCATAGCTATAGGTATTTTTCAGAATGGCAAAACAAAATGCAGGAGGAAAGTTGAAAATAAGTGTTAATACCTTAGGTACTGGCCCCATTCGAAATAAGTGTTTTTCTGGAGTTGGACTTTGAAGGCAAGTGAATAGATTTAATGTCTAAGTGTTCCAATATCAAAGTATATTAAGACCTCTAATCATACTTCAAATATAAACACATGTTTTGGGATAGAAGCCGAAAAGTACAAGTAATATATGATGGATACACAGAACAAACATGGGAATGTGATGTCTTCATTTTGGTAAATTCTCAAAAATTATCTCCCATTATATACCTCTAAGATGTGTGTAAAAAATGCTTAAAGTAAAGAAGTTGAAGATGATAGGAACAGAATAAACACCAGGTCCGCATTGTAATTATTTTTCCTATCAGCAAAAAATTCTTGCCAATAGACAATGACACACAGTGATTTTTTAAAAATTTTATATTTATTTATTTTTTTAGGTCAGATGTTCTGGGACTTCTTGTTCTACAAAAAGATGATGCTTGCCAGTTTCACTTTCCAAACAGCATTACATTATTCTCTGGATGGGATTTTTTTTTTTTTTTTAAATAGAACCACAACTGCTAAGTCAGAGGAGGTCACTCAGATAGGCTGGTCCAATGAGTAAGATGCAACCCCTGAGCAGCGCAAGATCGCATCCCTGAATTTCCTGCCGCTCTCACCTCTGCTTCTTCCTTCGTGTGTGTAAATTAGGGAGTACCTGACTGGTAATATCTTAAGAGAATAAAGTAAGGATGCATGAGATAATGTCTGTAAACTACAATAGGCTCCTTGGAGACTGGCGCAGTTTGAAAGCAACTTTGTTAGTGACAGCTGAGAAAATCTTCAGTGAGCCAGAAGCCTGAGGACCTTTGGTTCTGGTCCATGACAAAATTAGAAAACAGCCATGTCATTTGGCTCCTTCTTCATCTCAAGCCTTTTCACAAGGATAGAATTATATATTATTTACTCAAGGAACTCTGGTAATATTTCTGTTAAATAATTTGCATACATTGAATATCACTGTTAAATAATTTGCATACACTGAATAGTTTTCCATTTACTTACATAATTTTCAAATTGCTTTTCTACTCCTTCTTCCTTTCCATCCTCATGCTATAGTTATTACTTAAATATCTTATCTTTCCACTCTGAGACTGTATGTAGAACTTAAGGATCAGTATTTGACTTCTTTGGGGAGTGTTGCTTTGTACATAAATGTTTATCAAATAAACCTACATCCCCCTCTCAGTTAAAAAGAAATACTCCCACAGCTCTAGATGTAGTGAGAAGATCAATACAAAAAGAAAAGGAGTCAGGGAAGGCGAGGCTGAAGAAGCTAAACACTTCTTCAGAACTAATACAGTAACAGGCACTACACAAGATACTGCAACACATATACTCTCAACAACCCCGAAGAAAGCTAACTTCATGGTTGCCATTTTACCCATGAAAAAGTACTGTAACTTTCAAAGGGGCTAACTAACGGCCCCCCCAGGCAAACAGTTGCTAAATGTGGGTCGCGAGCTGGGCCCTGGCTCCTCCTCTCTCCTGTTTTCATGCCAGTTCTCCCAAGCAGAGAGGGAGCCCCAGGAAGAGGAGAGTGCGGACACTTCACACCTGCACTCTACCACGTCCCCGTCCCTCGGCTGTCTGGGGAGAGTTCACAGCTCTGTTCCGGCCTGAGTTGACCAGAGATCCAGTGACATACACCGTTCCCACTTCTCTCTCAATTAGAACTAAAGGGGCCAGGGCAAGTGGCCAGCAGGAGGCAGGTGTGGGCTGCCAAAAAATGTCTCATTAGCTCTCCCTCCAGGCCTGGGTCATTAGAGCTGGGAAGGAAACCAACCAGCAGGAGCCAAGGGACATGAGAGCAGCCTGCCCCAACTATCCATCCCTCCCTCGCTTTCTCGAGGCCCAGCCGCGCTAGAAAAGCGGCCGATACCAGCTTGGGCACCAGGCAGGGGACCTCCGGAACCAGCACCACCCTCACATCTGGGCTCCTCAAACACTTGCTCGGAGAGCCCTGCGCCTTTGCCCTTACGTTTCCATGGCAGGATATCAGCACAAGTTCAAGGTAATTTTCTTTTTTTGTAATGTCTTTGTCTGGTTTTGGTATCATGGTTAGGCTAATTTCTTCATGAAAATAATTAAAAGGAAAGTAACCACCGTGGTTTCAAAAAAGAACCTGTGAGCAATTTACGCCCAAACATGAACATATTAAATGGTCCATCATTTTGACCATTCTGTAAAAAGTTTTCAAAACATTTTTATAAAGGGAGCAAACTCACTGCTGTGGTCAATAATAAAGAAATTTTTATCTAGCACAGTTGGAACTGGACCTGGAGTTGGTCAGACAGAACTTCTGTGGAGAGTCTGCCAGCAAGTCCCAAAACATACACAAAAGAAACAAGTTGAGACACAGGAATGTAACAAGGTGAAAAGGTCAAAAACAAAAAAAAAATCAGTGGTGGTTACACCTGCACCATGTCCTCAGATGAATGACCCAGACATGGCAATTAAGTTTCGGTTTTCCCTGACTCTGCAGGTAATTGTCCTAATGTGACTTCACTTGAAATGCCAGAGAAGGAAGATACTGATGTGCCTAAAGAAAGAGGACTGAGACAGAAAATAATCCAGAGAGAACCACTGAAACGAGACAGAGGCTGCGGCTCCAGAAGGCTAGAAGAGCTTAGTCGAGCTGCCGGTGGGCTCAGATTTGGGGGGGAAATACCAGGCTAGGCGTCGGTCAGCCTCAGGTCCTCGACCCAGCCCGGCGTTTCACGGTCAGGTTTACCCAGCGCTGAGAGGTGGGCGCAGCCTGCCCACCCAGCAGACTCACCCGCACAGTGTGCTCCCGGGCTCATGCGGTACCCGCTCTCGCAGTACTTGCACTGGAAGGCCCCGACAGTGTTGATGCAGTGCCCTTCCCCACACACGTCCGGCCGCAGGCACTCATCAACGTCTACACAGGACAGAAGACATCGTCGAGTTTTATTTCCCAAAATAGAATTTCAAACTTTTCCCATCTCCCAGTGTAGCTCGAGTGTAAGGATCAAGGAACTGATTCAGGAATCCTGCTTCAAAATGGAGTAGTTTTGATTTTTGTGGGATCCAAAAGAAACCTCTGGCCTTTGTACACATTTGACACTCTCTTTACTTAAAAGTGTTGGAGAAATAATATTCTAATAACAATGTATGGTGCTGGGTGGTACTAGACTTACCGGGGGAATCACTTTGCAAGTTATACAGGATCCGGCACAAGTAATACCCCTTTTTTATTACATAAAATCTTTTACTACAAAATCACAAGTGTGCAATTCTGTAACGTAACAACATCACACTCAAGCGCACCATATGACATTTTAGGTGAAATGTTCAAATTGCTCTCCATCTCATGTAAGACATTCACGTACCCTACCGACCACACTCAGTGGTGTTCGTTACTTCTGCCGGACCCTGTAAATAATCCAACAACTACATTGTACACCTGAAACTAACATAATATTAAATGTCAACTATAATGGAAAAAATGTTTTAAATGCAAAAACAGGTGTAGGAGGAAAAATTCTATTTCTATATCTGTTAGTATCTAGCAGATCACACAGTCATAACAGGTGTTTAATAAAAGTTCTGTGTTTTCTGCTGAGCACTTAGGGAAGGTCAAAACCCCAATCTGGGAAGTTACACATCAGGAAGAATACGGCCATTACCTATGCAGTTAGTTCCCTCCTCGCTGGCCATAAATCCGGCTGGGCAAATACACAAGAAACTTCCCTCTGTGTTCTCACAGCGCCCCTGGGAGCAGAGGTGTTGGGCCTGCGTGCATTCGTCAATATCTGTTAAGAAAATTACGGATAAAAGGACTAGTGCACTGTAGCATGAAATTCTCGGTCTCCTGGTTCATGAAATACCAGCAGGCTCCCTGGGTCCCGCAATCCTTCATAGCTGACGACAAGGAGGCATGACTGTTCTCCTCAGACACGTGGAAGGCTGTTACTAGGAAGCGGGGATGCGCCTCATGCATTGCTTCAAAAGCCTAAACTACGACCATGACATTGGTGCTTCAGAGAGACAGATTTCAGGCCAACACAGAACAACCTGCCCGGTAACTGGAGTCATCTAAACTTTGGAATCCGCTGTGCCACTCCCAGGCCAGGACAGCAGAAACAATTGTCAAAGGCACTCTCTCACTGTGCACACAGGTGGAGCTAGACTAGAATCACCTTAATTGTTCTTTCAACTGTATATGTCCTGGTTCTAATAATGCATTCGGTGTATGCAAAAGAAAGAGGAATAGCCACATTATCGGTGGGTGGATGCTCCCTTACCCACCACATAGATAAACAAAATCAAAGAGCAAAAGTCACAAGGCTTATTTAATGGCGGGTAGTGTATTGAAATAATATTCATTAGCTATATGCCTTTGTTGCTTTTATTCGCCTTATCACCCTTCGTTTCCAAAAACTAAATTTAGTGTTAACACATTAAAATGATTTACCTAATACCATCATATCTTTCTGAAAAACATCTTTCCAAAGAAGCAGATGTCAATAAATGTCAGCATTTACAAATTTTCAATTTAGAAAACCCTGTTAGAAATCAGATTTACACACTTAGAGAAAGAATATAGTTCTTTATTGCAGTATATACTAATATTAATTTGACTTTGCTAAATATATGTTTGTAGCTAGCTATTTCTAGAACTCTTAAATACTTTACCTGAAAAACTTTTGGAAATCATGTCACCTTTCTGAAATTGTATTACACTTGGCAAGGTAGGCACTATTGAATTAAAAAGCAAGAGCCTCCCACAATTTTAGCAGACCTCTTTCTGAGCATCCTTAGCTCAGGGATAAAATTTTTAAAATATTAAACACAGTAATATTTTCCCATGATATTTACAGAAAAAAGATCTTAATGTGAAAATACTTGCTATTTAATAATTTCATCTATGAAAAGCATCTCTTACCAATACATTTCCTCTGTTGCTCGCTGAACCTGTAGCCCTCGTAGCATATACAGGTGTACCTCACCGGCAGGTTAATGCAGTGTCCTGCTCCACAGATGTCAGGGTTCACAGTACACTCATTGATTTCTTCAAAAATAAATAAGTGTGGGGGAAGAAAATAGATATAAATGTAAAGATTTCATTGCTACTTGTAACTTTGTGTTTCATGATTAGTATATCGCCAGGTATACAATAAAAAGGTGACCACCTCTAAAATCAGGTATAAATTCATTTGATTAGTTTATCATTGTTCCATTGGGCCCTTCTGAGGTCATCAGTAATTCCTAATGAATACCTTCTTGGATGAACTGGAGTGGGTGAAAACTCAGAAGAGAGGTCAATTGGAAGTTGTAAGATAATCAATTCTTCCTAACTTCTAAGAGGGCCTATCAATGAGTTTCTATCCATCCCAATTTATCTTGGATGATGAATTTTGAATTGTCATGTGATTTGTCTTGATAAGAAATACATGTTAATTTGCATTTGTTAGCAGGCCAAATTCAAGTTCCAAAAACTGTCCAACCTCCTCCAAAATTTGTCATTCATTATCAAGAAAGATGTACCCCTTCTAATCAAAGCAAAACTTCTGGGTGTAATTTTACTCTCAATTTGCCAATTCCAACATCAGCACATTTTATTTATATTGGTAAAGTCTTCTTCCAAATCTTCTCTGCTAACTTTCTCCCTTACTCTTCCATGGATTCCTGCTTGAGACTTGCTTCTTCTATATAGCCTGAGCGGATGAGCCTTGAGTCCTTACTCTACTTACAGACAGATGCTGTGCTAAAGACAGGCTTGTAGGAGTCCATGGTGGGTGAATGCCAGAAAAAGGAGCTAAATTACCAAAAGGACCTGAGGACTCCAAGATGGCCTTCTGAGACCACTTGCTGCCCTAAAATAGTCTGCTTTCAATGACCTTTCTTTATAAGGAGGTAGAATGTCATGGGGAGGGGGGTGGGGCAGTGGTCACAAGTCCATTCTTAGAGACAGTATGGGTACAAATCTTGCTGTCCTTCCTTAGCTCTGTCATACTGGGGCAAACTATCCAAAAACCCTATGACTCACTTTTCTGCACATGTACAATGGGGATAATCAAAGCACAACTTCAGACTGTCATGTTCAAAGGAGATAAATAACGCATGTAGACCAACGCCAGGCACATTATACGTGCTCAAAAAAGTTAGCCCTTCTCATTATTACTGTGGTTCCTGTGGAAGTCACTTAAGAAAATACAATAAAGAAACAGCACATTTAAAACAACAGCTATTAGCTCACTGTCATCACAGAGTAAACAATGCTTAAAACACGTGCTGTCATGGAAAAGCAGAGTGGCCCATGGTAAGAAGATGAGGCCTCGTGCATGACAAGCTAAAGCACAGCCTTGTTAGAGGGGTCTGTAATTTAAAAAAGAAAAACAGGTGCACTCCTACCAATAACCCACTTTGCGTTCTGCGGGGGAAGGATGTGAAAAATGCGCCTTAGCAAAGATTCACTATGGAAATGACCTGCGGGGCGTTGAGGGTCCTCCCCAAAACCCAAACCACATTCTTCCCATTTCGTCGTGTCATTCACTGTGCTGTGACTTTAAGACACAAGGTCCAAGTCACTTGAAAAGTGGCTAGAATTTAAAAGAAAGTGTATGAATAAGGAACTGCAGTATTTTACATAAAATCACTTAAAGAGAAAATCATATGTCTATTAATACAAATTACTGATATCTTCAGTGAGCCTAGTTATGCTAATTCACTTTCAGAAGAATAGATTTGTTTATACTCAGTGTAATATAAAATTATACAAAAATAAAATAATTCAAAAAGCTAAAAACATGGGTGATTAGTGTGATTGCTTAAACCTAAGGGAAAGTGGTGGGGGGTAGGCAGAGACAAATGTATTTGAAAAAATAAATTTAAAAAAATAACAAAAACCTAAGTGATGGGCAATTATAACAAAAAATGAATTATGAAACATACACAGGTAGGGGAAAAAGTAGGTTTACAGCTGTAAGTACATGAAATACAGTTTATTCTTGTATTATTTAACAATTTTTGTATTATTTTTCCATACAAACAACTGTAAACCTACTGTGTTCCCATCCTGTATAGCATAGATTATTATATAATCAGTAACTAGATAGGAAAATGTTTATTTGTCACAAAATATAATTGGTTAGAAATTTTCATATAGATGTCACCTAAATTACAAAATACACAGAAAAAAAGATTATAAGGAAATAAATTTAGTGTCATGATTATGGAGACCAGTGGTTTTTTAAAAATATTTTTCTGTATTTTTCAAAATTTCTACAGTGAGTATGTATAATTTTATAATCGGAAAGATCTTCCTTTAACTATTATAATTTCTATGTGTCACAGAAATCTGAAGGTGAAAGGTAATCTTCTCCAGGTTATACTCATAGACCCTCAAGTAAAATTCTCTTCTCTGTTTACAGGAATTCTTTGGGAGATTAATGTGAAAAGCACATCTCTAACCATCTAACCCCACATTGTGGTTAGATGCCTTGTTTGAAAATTATTGCTATTTGCACTTCTTGGTTTTCTTTGTAACTACTGATCTTTCTTTATACTCTTCACTGCCATTTTCTTAAGACAAAAAAAAGACACTGACCAGGTGTGCAAAAAGAAAAAATATAAGATAAATGAATAACTGGGGACAAAAATTTAGAACAAATCAAAGGCTATAAAAATTTGGGGTTTTCATGAAATGCTTGATTAGTACCCACTGCCCTGTCTCCCACACATACTAACTTGTTGAATCCAAATATTCCACTTTTCAAGCATATCAGAACAGAATTTTTACATATGTGAACAAAAGTCTTCAAAAATATGTAGGCTTCACTCGCATGAGATACATTCCCATGCCACAGTTTGCCAACACATTTAAGTAGTTTCTTATTACATCAGCTCTAAGATATAAGAAATTCTGAAGAAGTATAACTCCTTAGTCTTAGGGAATGGAATGAATATGAAAGACCTTTCCTTCCACCCTAGTATCTTGAGTAGCAGCTGCGAGGTTGAAATTATATTCAAGAGTCACGTCTGAGGACCTTTAGCGGGTCACCTCGTAAATCAACGAGCAAATCCAGAGGCAGGCTGACAAGGCTGATCCCAATGGTCAGGGCACTGACGCATGTCCCTGGGCCACCACTAGAGGGTACTAAGAGATACATCAAAGGAGTGAAGGGACGTTTACTAAAATATACATGATTTCTGCAGTCTGTCCCATTTTTCACCCAAGTCAATAATTCATGTAACTTTCATCAGTCTGACCTCAGAGGGCCCCTTCAGCCCCTCGCTAGGCAGGACTCCACCCCTCCGCGGAGAAAGAGTCGGAACACCTCAGAACACCTCCACCGCTTTCTCTCCACCCGTCAGCACAAGTCAATCGTCGCCATTGTTTAAGGCAAGACTAAATTGCCAGTACTTTTACCTTAAAACTTTAAAAAAAAACATGTCTCCTCCCACCTCCTTCCATGCTTTCCCTCCTCTTCTATTACATTTTCATTGTCGAGCACATGTTATTACACAGAAAAGCAAGTCCTGACAGTACCGTTTAGATGGATAAAGAAAGCTTTCTGCTTTTTCCCATGTCTTTTTTTAGAGAAAGGGCATTATACATTTTAGTTTTTGGAACGGTCACTCACATATAGGTATGTGAACCTGCTCCCAGGGAATTGATCAGTTTATGTTGAAATACGTATTTCTTGGATTGGCCTGTGTGCACATAAGTCCCAGAAATCGGCAAAGCCTCACGCAGGAAGCACTAATTACTGGTCTCTGTGGAACTCTAGATAAGGGGACATCTTGTCTCCCTCAGCACCTTTGGTTTCCCAGAGAAGTATCAAGAGACTGCTCCCCCAGACTCTTCGATGTGTCCTTCATAACCCACGTCACATGCCCTGTGGTGCTCAGGAAACAACCTCACCTTCACTGGGTCAAGGACCTTAGTCTTTTTTTTCCCACTGGAGTCCATTTAGAATTTGGAAAAAGAGCCACAACGAAATGCCAGTGGAAAACCAAATGCTCTCTTTACCCCAGCAACAAGGCCAACAGTGGATTTAGGACTTTGGTATCTCTGTTTTCTAGAATTAAATGGAAAAGAAAGCTTTTGGCAAAATATGAAAATGAGTATGCTGACCTTTAGATTTTTTCCCCCCTCATCCTATGATTGCTCAAGATAAATAAATAAATAAACTGAACATGGAAAGATTAACGCATGGTGATTTTACATGAAAAAAAGTTCATTTTCTATCGGCATACATGCTTTTTTGAGACTGTAATGACACTGGGAATATGCTGCAGGGACACACATCTCTTTAAAGGGGTCCATTATGAGTTCTGGAAAAGATCTGATAAGCAAATAGTTTTGTTTTGTTGTTTTGTTTTAAATATCTGGGCTATGATAACCACAAAGGTTTCTGCAAAGGCAGTCAAAGAGTAATTTCTGGCTGGTCTGCAAGGTCCATGGAGAAAGTTTGGGAAGAGCAGGAGGAAGCATCAAATGTTAACTCATGGAAAGGTTTACAAAATGCCCTGGCTTCCTAACTGCCACACAATGAGCATAAATTGTCCCACAACAATTGAAACAGATGTTTCCACTTTGCAAATATTTGCCAGAGAAATAAAGGTTTCATTTTCCAACCTACCCTTGAGCTGTTAAGACACTATGCTAAATCAAGAATTTATATGCTGAAATGTATAATTTATTTGCAAACAGCATGCCAATAATGTTGCAAGCCACCAACTCAGCTGTTAAGAGTGGAAAATATCACACTTATTCCCTGCAAATATGTGGCTCACTTTATAATTATTGCATGTCAAAGGGTGTCTGACAAAATCTGAAGGTCTACTTCCAATCTCACAATCGTAAAGATATCATCACTAGGCAATGTGGAGCTGATTTTATTTATTTTAGACTCATTATTCTATCCCTTTCTTCAACTTACGGAAGAAACTAATAGTGACAAATAACATTAACCTCTTCTGTGTTTGACAGGAAAAAATCATCACATAACATTCCTGCGACAACCGATCATATCGCTCCCTGAATCTAATGTGTGGTTCTCATATCAAATCAATGTGAACATCTGTATTTAGATTTAAATTAAATGTGATACAATTTAAAAGTCTCCTTGTTCTGCTCTAGATTACTGATTGTAGTGTAGCTCCAAAGTTGCGAACCGTTTTTAACTTAAAGACTATTTATAATGTTCTCCCCATGGACTGTGTCAGATTCTATTGGAAGGGGTAGCAACTGAAAGCGCTGCATGAAAATGAAATTTCAATGTTAACTTGTTTCCTGGAAGGAAATATTTGTGCCTTAAACATGTGATAGCAGATGCTAGCCGTGGCTTGCTGCCAAACTAAAATTAAGCTTTTTTAACATCTTCATATAGCACAGCTACTTTTCATTTTTTTCGATCAGCTCTGTAGTTCAGTTGAAGCTAAGCAACTTCAATTTATTATTCCTCACACAGCTGCACTGAAATGACAAAACTGCATTTATCTGGCCAAACTGAACCTCCACGAGGCTAATTTGCAAGAGGTCTGTCCATTGAAAAGTCAGCTATTGTTAAGAAGGCACAAAGTGAAGTATATATTGACCCTGGAAAATAGAAATGCATTACATATAGGGAATTACATTGTCACACTGAAATTTTTCTTTTTAGCACCAAGGTTAACAATGAGAAGATCCTTGCTGACCAAAATAGTGTATTACGTTTTCATATGCATTGCCAGGCATAACATTCACAGCATCCTGTAGACGTGTTTAATCAAGTGGGTAGACACATAAATGACTTGGGAATGGACAGTGACTATTTTAGCCACCCACGGTCATTTAAAAAAAAAATCACTATCACTTCATTGTATCACTCTAGAAATACTTACCAAAGCTAACATTTTTACTGTATCGCTTAGTATTAATAGCAAAATCAAAGAGCAGCGGCCATGAGTAACTGTGGGGAAGGCCCTGGCTGTGGGTGCAGGTGGGCCAAGCCCTACAGGGGGCTCGCGAATGAGGTGGAAATGAACTAGGTTCACGCGTGACCACATTCTTCGCCTTGGGACAACGGTGCTTTTAAAAAATACTTTCCCATCTGCTCAATTCAAATATCTAAGTGAATTTACATCTGCATTTTTGAGAAAATGGCTAAAAGTTTTTGTCTTAACCCATAAAAATTATATGTATTTTATATAATTGGATAGTTACATATAATTGCATATATGTACATAACTGTAGATTTGTTTTTGACATAAAAATTACATGCATATACGTATTATGATGAAATAATCACCACAATCCAGCTAAGATATCTATCAAGCATATTTCTATCTGAAAAATGATGCATATAATGCTTTTGAGGAAAAAAAATATATTTAAAAGGCGCAAACTTCTCTTTAAGCTTCTCCTGTTTCTCAATGCCAATCTCATCCTGAAGCTGAGATATGCGTCCAAATGGCCTTTTATCTGACTCTAAAACTAATATTTGCCCACTGCAGAATATTAAAAACAAAAACAAAAAAAACTACAATACTCCCAAACCTCTTGGATCCTACTATAAAAAATAATCACTGCTAGCCCTGGCTGGTGTGGCTCAGTGGATTGAGTCCTGGCCTGCAAACTAAAGCGTCGCCAGTTCAATTCCCAGTCAGGGCACATGTCTAGGTTGTGGGCCAGGTCCCCAATTGAGGGCATGTGAGAGGCAACCACACATTGATGTTTCTCTCCCTCCCTCCCTTCCCCTCTCTAAAAATAAATAAATAAAATCTTTAAAAATAATAATGATCGCTGCTAATATCTGCTTTTTTTTCTCTCATTTTCTCAATGTATATGTCTTTTTAGAATATAACTAGTATAATACTCTATAGGCTTCATTTTTAAAATAGTTCATCTTGTATTTAACAATATTGTGTGACCATTTCCTGCTAAATTTTAATAAATTCCTTCAAAAATACCACATTTGATGGGAGCATAATGTTCCAACATATAGATATATACCATAACCATTTCACTATATTAAATATTTAAGTTATTACTACTTTTCCTCTATTAAACATGATGCTATAGTAAGGATCCATTTAAATAAACCATTATCCATGTCACTGGGCACATTTTTTCCTAAAACTAGATATCTTAATTGTGGATTACTGAGTCAAAAGCTCTGAACATTGTTAAAGTTCTTGCTACACATTGCCAGTTTATGCTTTTCAGAAAAGTTGAACCAGTTTACATTCCTTTCAGCAATGTAAGAGCCTTAGAGTTTCACACTATAAGAATTAAATATTAATTTGATAAAATAATTATTTTAATTTGCATTTCTTTGATTAATAACAAAGTTGAAATTTCCTATTACAGGTGTTTCTTGGTTTCTTGGTAATTTTCTCTATAAATTATTGACATTATTTCCTCATTTTTCTTTTTTTTAAAGTAATTCTTCCAATATAAACTGAATGTAAATGCTGATGCTGAGAAATATTAGGAAGAATCACTGCTAGATGTCAGGACATCATGCCTTCTAATCCATCCTCTATGAACTTCTTATGTAGTGCCACAAATTTGGCCAGCAACACTTCCAAGTGATAAATGGCTTTACCACCCAGCTGTAGGCAATGTTCGTCATAAGCTGCCATCTGGGCCACTTCTCCTTTCAGTTGCCTATCACAATGATGTGAAAGCTCTGAGAGAGGCCCATCGTGATTACCTCAGGAGGAGGACCGTGAGCCAAACGCTCCCAGAGTCTGCGGGAACTTCAGGGAGTCTCCGTGGAGTCTACTGACTGACAATAGCATTGGCAGCCTCCCTCAGATACACCGCCCCATCTGTTTCGGGGACTTCTTAATCTGCAGTTAAAGGATATTGCTGTACCCTGCAGGCTTCACACAGAAGTAGGGCTCTCCTGAGATTTCTGCAGGACTTCTCTGCAAGGCTCCGAGCCAGCCGTGCAGGCAGATTCAGACCTTCCTTCTTGCACACATGGCAAATGCTGGGAGCAGGCACGTGAACTGCCTGACACCTACTACGAGGGGATGGTATCACTTTAGATGTAGAATTGCAACAGAAGATCCATCTGCAAGCACACAGATACTTTCCCATGGTTCTATCCAAGGCATGTTGAGCATCTTTGGTGAGTCTGTCAACTTCTGTCAATATAACCACTTTACTGTCTCTTTGAGAGTTTGTTTCAAGTTGCTGTGATTGTGCCACTGTCCTCAACATCTCCTGAATTGCTGTCCTGTCACTATTTCCAGCACCACAGGGATAACTTCAAGGCGGTAACTGCTTGCAATAGTGCTAACTTCAATTTTCTTTTTAGATGGCATTGTGATGGTCTGATCTTCAATTTTCTTTTTTTGTAAATATATTTTATTGATTATGCTATTACAGTTGTCCTAACTCCCCTCCTTCCCCCCTCCACTCAGCACCCCCACTCCCTCCAGCATCTCCCCTCCTTAGTGCATGTCCATGGGTCATGCATATAATTTCTTTGGCTTCTCCATTTCCTGCACGGTTCTTAACAACCCCCTGTCTACTCTGTACCTACCCAATTATGCTTCTAAATCTCTATACCTTTCCCCCCATTCTCTCCCTACCCTACCTCCTCCCAACTGAGAACCCTCCAAATGATCCATATCTATGATTCATTTTCTGTTCTGCTTCTTTGCTTAGTGTGTTTTTTAGATTCAATTGTTATAGCCGTGGATTTGTTGCCATTTAAATGTTCATAGCTTTGATCTTCTTCTTTTCATTAGATAAGTCCCTTTAACATTTCATGTAATAATGGCTTGATGATGATGAACTTATTTAGCTCTATCTTGTCTGGAAGCACTTTATCTGCCCTTCCATTCTAATTGATAGCTTTGCTGGATAGAGTAATCTAGGTTGTAGGTCCTTGCTCTTCATCACTTTGAATACTACTTGCCAGTCCCTTCTTGCCTGTAAAGTTTCTTTTGAGAAATCAGCTGACAGTATTATAGGAACTCCTTTGTAGGTAACTATCTGCTTTTCTCTTGCTGCTTTTAAGATTCTCTCTGTATCTTTAACCTTTGGCATTTTATTTACGATGTGTCTTGGTGTGGTCTTCTTTGTGTCCATCTTGTTTAGAACTCTCTGTGCTTCCTGGATTTGTATGTCTATTTCTTTCACCAAATTAGGGAAGTTTCCTTTCATTATTTTTTCAAATAAGTTTTCAATGTCTTGCTCTTCTCCTTACAGCACCCCTATGATTTGAATGTTCGTACATCTGGAGTTGTCCCAAGGGCCCCTTAGCCTATCCTTGTCTTTTTTGGATTCTTTTTTCTTCTTGCTGTTCTGGTTGAATGCTTATTTCCTCCTTATGTTCCAAATCACTGTTGTGATTGTTGACTTCATCTACTCTACTATTGGTTCTCTGTAAATTTTTCTTTATTTCACTTAGTGTAACCTTCATTTCTGCCTGGGTTGTTTTTAAGCTGCTGAAGTACTCAATGAGTTTCTTGAGCATTCTAATAACCAGTGTTTTGAACTCTACATCTGATAGATTCCTTATCTCCATTTTGTTTAGTTCTTTTTCTGGAGTTTTGTTCTGTTCTTTCATTTGGCCCATATTCCTTTGTATCCTCATTGTGACACCTCCCTGTGTTTGTGTATTAGATAGAGTTGCTTTGACTCCCTGCCTCAGTAGTATGGCATATTGTAGAAAAGCACACTGCTAAGTTGCATGGGACAGAGCCTTAGGTAATCGCCGGGGTGGGGCAACCCTTGTGAACCAGGTTGATGGAGTCTCAGATATGGTGTCACCACTCTGAGGCTCTGTGTGGGGGAGGACTCAGGTAGGAGACAATGCCACTGCCTCGCCTCTGGAGTTTTGGTCAGGAGGAAGGTGTCCCCTAGCACTTGTCCTGATGCCAGACACTTCAGTTCTCCCTGTGTGCCACTGGTGCCCTTCTAGATGATGCCCCAGTGCTGGAGCCCAGAGGGAGTGAGTCTGCCTAAGTCCTAAGTCCATTGTGGGCCCTTTAACAGGAGATACCTGAGAAAACTGCACTTTCTTCCAACCTCCACTGATTTTTACAGCCAGAAGTTATGGGGACTTATTTTCCTGGAAGTGGAACCCTTGGCTGGGTGGTCTGCTGTGGGACTAGGATCTTTCGCTCCCGAGGTACCCCTCCCGCTTTTTATCCACCACACATGGGTACGGGACCACCTATTCCACATCTCCATGTCTCTGCCCCTCCTACCCATCTGGATAATGTGACTTCTTTAATTCTTTGGTCGTTGGACTTCCACGCAGCTCAATTTTGTGATGCTTCTGTATGATAGATGTTTTGTAGCTTAGATGTAATTTCTGCTGTGGTTGTGCGAGGCCAGCCATGTTTACCTATGGCTCCATCTTTTTTTTTTTCCATTTAATTTATTGTCTTTATTTTTTTCAAAAACATTTATCTCTGCCTTGTGGCTCCATCTTGACCAGAACTCTCTAATCTTCAATTTTCCATTTTTTTACTCCAACACCATGAAGTTTATGTAGAACATGCAAAATTTTTGTCTTTTCGGCATCTCCTGGAGGTCCATACACTAACAGATGAGGAAAGTTACACTGCACCAGGTTGCTCTGCTGGACCACTTGCTCCTTGTCATAGTCTAGCCGTCCCAGTGAGCAGGGCCAGTGTGTGTCCACCGACAGGCTCATGCCCCCTGGAGTTCCTGGCCTGATGCTTCAAAGTCCTGCACACGCCCTGCACCCCCTTCATTTTCCTATTGGTTTTTTATTGCTGATTTATAAGAGCTCTCTATACATTAAGGATATTAACTTTTAGGTTGCTGATTTGTTTCAAATTATGATACATTCTTATACTTTGTCGTTCATGACAAAGTAGTGCTTATTATAAAGAGCTTTAAAACTATATAAAAATATATTGAAGGACATAAAGATTATCCATGATCCTGTTAAATGGCAATAGTTGAACATTTTGATGTGCTTTCTGTCTCTTTTTCTGTTTGTAAACATTTAAAAAATAAAATTAAAACCATTATATTGTGTTCTGTATTTCTTAATATTATGCCATTAGGCATCTCCTCGTTTAAAAGAATTAAGTATTCTTTTAAACCATTACTTTTATAGCTATTTGATGTTCCACTGCATAGGTACCATAATTTATTTAAACATATTCCTCTTTCTAAAAAATATTTAGATTATTTCCAAATCTTGCCATTGTGACTCTAATCCTGCCATAAGCAATGTTACACATTTGGCACAATTTTGATACTATATTTAAAATGAAGTTCATAGCCATTTCTCCTCCACAGGTTGCACAATATAACAAAAACCACACCTACCTGTTACTTGAGTAGGTGCAATAACTTGGCTGGCACTTGATGTAGAAGCTTCAGGAGCTACTTCCACAGGTACAGGAGGTGATGTTTTTTCAATCACTACTAAACAAAGAAGGAGGAGATCAGAAGGAAATTAAAGCCAGTTGGAAGCATTGAGATGCTATTTAAGAATGCAAGCATAATTTAGTCTAATAACATACCATTGTAGTTACTGGATAGAAAGAACTGTTACTGGTTCCTAAAGCTCATGGTATTAACCTACGGCACAAGTGTCAACTTTTAGCAAGAATACCTGGGAATAATTCAGAAGCCCAGGAAAAATGATGCTTCATCAAATGATGACTCTCAATAATGTTCTAATAATAATTACTCCTCACCACAGAAAATAGTGAAAAGCTTTTCTTTTGCCACTATAACACTTATCATTATAATACTAACATTCTACACGTATACTGATATACTTAAGCATGTAATTCTAAAGATTTATTAAACTTCAAAATCACAGACACACGATATTCTTATCTTCCTCTTTTATTGAGAATCCTTTACAAACGGCAGGGATGAACAACAGCTACCTGGAAACTGTGGGTGCAGATGAATAGTTGAAATGCCGGGAGAGAGCTGGGGTTGACCAGGCTCAAGTCTGGTTTTCTCCTGATCCAGTGAAGGTATTTCCTGCATGATGGTATTAAGAAGACAAAAAGAGAACTGGATGTAGGAATTACTTTTAGTTTCCACTTATAACTATTTTTATTTGATTAATCCTGCCCATAGAAAGGCAACAAATAGCATAGCACATTAGGCAGAAACCTGTGTGATATTTTTTAAAAAAACGAACGACTGCTGTGCCAGGAGCCTGGCAGGCCCGAGTCCCTCCTGCAGCTCCAGCCCCGCACACGCCCTCACCTCCTTCCCCTGGGCCCGGGCAAAAGGTCTTTTCAGACGGTTCGAACAAATGCCTTGGCCCAGGGACCCACACTTGGTCTGGAACGAAGCGAACCCCTAAGGAGACTAAACCACCAGCTCATTCCCATGTGGCTCTGCCCCAGATGAGATAATGAATCTAGCAGATGTGTCATAACAAAATGCACAACATTAAAATATTTTATGTCGCTCAGCTATTAGGGCTGCTCGTCACCTCACAGCCAGTAACTCTGCACCTCCCGCTCTCACCATCATGGTCATCAGCAAAAACAGGGCCTCGGGGGAGCACCCCAGGCTCCCTGTGCCCTGGGCCACAAGCGAAGAGACTTATGACTCAGCATCCAGTTACAGCTGCTCAGGGCTCGTGCAGACTGGACAATAGGGCTTATAAAGGACCCGTGACCTTGGCCACAACAGGGTGGGGTCGCAGTGCTCTTATCATCACTTCATTAAAAGTATTCATCAAGCTACTTGGTCACTGTTACCCCACGTACTCCCGGCCTCTCTCTCTCTCCTTTTTAAATAATTACATTCTCTTTTTATTTACGGTTCACCTTACTGTCAATTTTCCTTTTACACGAATTTGGAGGGTTTAAAAGAAAACACACAGGGATCTAAATCTTCTCTTGAAATTGTCTTCCCTTTTGCTTTCATACCACCACTCACTCCAGATTCTTCTACTACTTCAATAACTTTTCTCATCCTTTTTCACACCCCCTTGTGCTCTGTCCCTTTCTTTTTTATTTTTTGATTACAGTTTGACATTCAGAATTATTTTACATTAGTTCCCGGTGCACAGCATAGTGGTTGGACGATTATTACACACCCGTCCCTTGCTGTAATTGCTGTGAGCATCCTCCAGAAAGCTCACTCCCCTGCCTCCATTTCCCTCTCACCGACTCCTAGTTTGCATTACCACCTTTCCTGCTTCTTATAAAGTAGACATACTGCTTGCGTATCTCATCAAAGATCCGATTTTGCAGGTAGGAAGTTTTATAGGGTAACTCCATTTTAGCTATTCCACAAATACCTTAAATCCACCCCTTCCAATATCTCATTTCAACTTCATTTCTTTCAGTGACACAATCATTAACCCATCCAGGTTTAAAGTCACTTTTTAGTCCTCCCTCCTTTATTTCTCATTCCAGCCCCTGCCCATTTGCTCTATTCCTTACATTGTCCATCCTTTTCCATATCCATAGCCACCACTACTGCAAGTCTGGACTCACTCATTCTCAGCTTATTCTAGTAATTTAATTGCCTCCTCCAGCTCCCTCTTTCTCCCTATCTCAGTTAATCCTGTTATGATTGATCTTCTAAAAACAGTGAACACTTACTAATTTTCCCCTCTTCTTAAAAATACAGACTAGCTTTCTACTATGTATTTACGATGACCTCAATCAGTCTTGGCTGTATCCCAATCCCTGCAGCCCATGGTCAATGCCAGCAAGGAGAAGACCCTTAATCCACTCCCGCCGCTCACAGGCAGAATTTCTCCCATCAGCCCGGGCAGCGGCCTCCCTCATCCATGCCGCTTCTCCACCTGACAGGTGAGGAGGGGGGGGCTTTCCCACAGATGACAGCGGCAGCCTGGTCTTCCAAACTTCTCTTTCTAACCATGTCTCTCATGCTCCCCTCACTGACCTCTTGCCGTCCCCACCACGCCTTTGCACATGTAACTTCCCACCCCCTGAGCACCTTGCTTTCTCTTCATCAGTCTTCAGTATCAGGAGGCCTCCTTCTGTGAGGAGTTAGGACCACGGAGACTATGGTTGCATTTTTCTCACTGCCGCCTCTCCAGATAAATTGCAGTGAGAGTATACAAGAAAATTTTCAAGTCCTCTTTCAGAGTCCTGATGAAAGGTAGCTTAAACTCAACCATTAAGAGAGAACAAAACTGTGATGAGATGAGGCTGTCAAGGAGCTGGCCAGCCCGCTCACCACTGAAGGACTCCTCCCACGCCTCAACCGGAACTAAATTCCAGATCAACAAAATTGCAAACTGCCACATGTCACTTAACTTTAGAGATGCTGACCAAGAGCTGCAAATGTTCATGTAAAATATGCATCTCTGTTGTACTTCTTTTAGGGTTAATACGGCATCATTCCTTGTTGGGTACTATTGCTCTAAAGTTATACTTCCTTTTTTTCTAGCTTCTTTTAGCCTGTATAACACTTATGTTATTCTATCCCATATTCATAAGGTAAAGATTTTTAAAACTATTATAATTTACATATGTATTTTCCTGATCTAAAATGGAATACTTACTGAATTCTTGTCAGCTGAATAAATGACATATATAAATGTATAAACATTTAATATTACTTCATCTTCATGTTATTAAAGAATCAAAGCAAGATTCAGACAAGAAATATTATTCCATAAATTAGTCCCAGAAAATTTCTGTATCTCCTACTAATTAATTTCACAATTCATAGTCCTATTTTATGCCAAAACAAAAGGTTGATAAAAATTTCTCTAAAATTTCTAAGAAGCAATACTCTAGTATTGATTATAACTTTCAAGGGTAAGCTCTCTTACTCTAACAAATTCAAACATGCATGTTAAATTTTAATTAAGAAGTACATCGCTCAGTATATATGTACCACAAGAATACACAATTACATAAACACATCAGAACATTTCTTTCCATAGATGGTCAAGGACATAAGTTGACTCCTTGAATTCTGTTTAAGCCCATGATTCCCACTAGTCCCATCATTCTCTTCTCCCTGGAATTTAAGTTCCATGAGAAAGAGAAGTTTTGTCTGATATTTTTCTCTATTGTTTTCCTAGCAGTCAGAATACTGCTGGTCATATAGTAGATGCTCACTAAATATTTCTTGAATGAATGAATGCCTCATTTCCTTCAGCCAAATGATGGATAGACATGTTCCTGTATTTAAGCCTTAAAAAACCCATATACATTCCAAAAGGAAATTATTTTCAAATTAAATAAAAAAAGGGACTTGCAAACAATGAATGAATTACCTTTTCAGGGGGTGCAGTTGCCACTAAAACCAGAAAAGAAAGGAGGACATTAGTATAATTTAAAACAATCTACTATGTAATATTTTCATTTTTAAAATGCAATGGAAGTCCAGTGTCTCTCCAAAAGGACTAAGAATCAAACTAAGTCAAATGCAGAATCATGGTCACTACTACTACTTTGGAGAATTCTACACACCGCTGACAGGGAAAACCCCTCCGCACTATGTCATTCCTCAACTACAGGCGGTCAGGTAGCAGATGCGATGTTCTTTCTATGTCTCTTATTAATTAAAAATGTTAAAGGAGGGAATGCTTTCTGGTACATTATTGTAAGTCTAACATCAATTTTGTAGAACTTCCTATTATCTTAGAAAACAGATATTTTCTTTAATTGGTCATATACTTATCCTTAATACATAATGTTTGAAATGCTTTTTGATGTCAATGTTAAAAAAGAATGCCACCATTTCAATGAGACAGAGGAATGGGTGCTGCTTTCTTGATGCACACTAATTCTTAATGAAGCCCTATGAGCATTGTCAGGAAGATGTGGTGATGCAATTATGAAAAAAAGTCGCATGTCAATAAGATCCAAGGAGAGATTAGCATCAATATGGTGGACAAATGACAAATTAATGCAGTCATAAACATGATTATAGGGTGGTAGTGGTCATGCCTTTCCTTCTGAAAGGGTGGCTTTTCATTAATCAGTCCTTTGGCCTTCGGTGAACAGTCACCAGAACTTTTCTCATGAGCCAATGTCTCCATAAACATTAGTATACAGGTTTGTTTAGAAGCATTAGCTCCTAAAAGCGATCAGTTACAAGTTTGCTGCCACTGCTGCAATATTCTTGTGATTGGAACAACTCAACTATTCTATCCTGCCTAATCCACCATTAAAAAAGTCTTCAGACAGAACCTGGACCAGAGCCAATTTTCTCTTGGTTACACAGAGGATGAGGAGTTACAAACATCTGGCCATGACACTCCAATTATATAGGAGCAAACTGGTCAACCTGTCAACTCGAGGTGAGGTCCCACCTGCTTTGCCTAACCAAGCAAGAAGGGCAGCAAGTCAGAGAGTGGAATACAACAGGCTAGAGCACACAAAGGTTCAGAGCCCTGAAATAAAGACACATCTACCAGGAAGGCGGCTTTGCCAAGCCCCCAACTCTTCACTAACTCAGAGCATCTTCTCTCCTTACAAAATCCATAAATGAGCACACTGAATTTTGAGCTAAAAATCAAGTGGGAAAAGCCTACAGGAGCTTTGTTAGGTTCAATATATATATTTCATGCAAACCTAAGATTCTTGTGCCTTTTATTGGGGGTGAGAGTTTTTGTAGTAACAGAGATGTTCCATGTATTAGACATGCCGATTCACATAAAGACAGAGATGGAGACTATCCTCTTTCTGAATGCCAGAGAGAGAGAGTCAAAGTCAACTGTCTCTAGACTCCCTCTGGATGATGAGGCCTACACCACTTCCTTGGAAAAATGTGCTCCTAGGTCCTGTCACCTACTCTGTGCATGATATCTGGCAAGTCAGGTCCCCTCTCTAGGTCTCAGGCTTCTCAAAATGTAAACCAAAAGACGCCTCTAAATGACCTCCCGGACACTGTCAATGGACTCTGTCTTCCTCCACTTTGCTTCCCATTAACCCTGACTGCCTGTTGGACTTTATTTCATGGAAGCCTAGTTGATGTTTTAAATTTAAGCCTCTGGATTCCATTTGTTAAAGTCAGTATTTATTACAGGGCCCTCCAGACACAGAAATGAATTTGGACTGTTCCTTGAAGGGTCTAAATCCCTCTTCTGGACTAAACACCAAGAAAAAGGGGCCCCAAACATAAGACCATGTCCCGAGGTTGCCATGGAATACTGTTACCTGTTAGGTGCCTATTACTCTAGAGAAGTGATCCTCTTTCAGGGGTAATTTTGCCCCTTAGGGGACACTTGGAAATGTTTGGACACCTTTGTGGTTGCAACAACTGGCAGGGAGAAGTTGCTACTGGCATCTAGAGGTTGGAAGCCAGGGCTGTTGCTAAACATCCTACAACGCAGAGAGCAGCCCCCACATCAAGGAATAATACAGCCCAAAATATCAGTAGTGCTAGGCACTACTGTTCCCCTGTTCGCGAAGGGTATCAACAAGGAAACCAAAGCAAAGGCACACAGGACAGATGGCTAGGCCCGTGATCCATATCCACTCTCACCTTCTGGCTCCGCCACTCCTGGCCCGTGTTCCCGGGACAAAGTCAGGGCCTCCACTGGCTCTTCCTTGGCTGGGAGAGGTGGAGGATGAGTACTTTTAGCAACAGGTTGAGTGTTCTTTGGCTTGACAAATACAGGTCCTTTACCTACATGGTGATGGATTGGCCTGCGTCTATGAACGCCAGAAACCGTATAACCCATTCCACCAGGACAGATTTCCTTAAAAGCAGCTAGATTTGGGATGGGAAAATATTCCTTTTAAAAATCTAAAAGTGCAAACTTATACAGAGGAAAATATCATGATGAGTATCTCTTAATAAATTATCACTCATATAGTTACATTTAAAATCTTCAAAAACAGATGCAAAATGCTTGAATTTCTGTTAAACTTGCATATTTACAGGAAAAAAACCCCAACCCTTTCTTTTACTAAACAATTCTCCATCTGTTAATTCCTTATCCTACACAACCAGACTATATATAGCATATATAAGAATATATATTTTATATATCATATGTATCAGCAGTGAATTAGGAGATATTATATTGTATATTTAATATTTTATATATCACATTATATATTACACATAAAATATATGTAATATATTAGATTTTTATGTATAAAGGATACTATATAATATATATCTTATTGGATGTGTGTATTATCAGCAAAAATCAAGCTTTTTTTCCTTTAGCTATGGTTTAATTTCATTAATTATTAACAAGAAACTCAGTAACATCTTTCTAAGCTAGCTGATGAGCAAGAAAAAGTAAACAAGAAATAGCTATTCAGGGAAATGAGGTATTGAAAGTGTGGTAATTTGTTTCCAGTTGCAGAACCTAAAGGCCTCAGGCGGAATGGAGGGCTGAGGCTGGTACAGAGAGGCTGGTTGAGAAGGACTGAAAAGGGGGAGTGTTTTTGAAGAGAGCATTTCAGGGTAAGTGAGAAGGGACCCAGCGCACTGAAACATGCTAAAGGGGTGACAGAAAGGAATCAAGTTACAAAAGGACATGCCACATTAGCGTGTACTTGTGCTCAAGGGACAGGAGCTGAGTGGGCAAAAGCCTGACCGTGAGCGGGTGGCTAAGTTATCCAGAGGACAGGAGACATTTTGCAACTGCTGTCCTCCCCAGCAAAGTGGTTTTGTACAGTTAGTAAAAGTAGCCTGGACATGTGGGATTTGCTGACCTCCATCACACCATGCCCAGCAGTGAGTGAAGGGGAAGACGCGGCGGGCAAAGCGGCTCGGGGCCGAGGAGGAAAGGCCACCCGATCCCTGTGGGGCTAGCGTTGGAGGCAAGGGGCCGCCTGCCGACACCAAGGAGCTGATAGTGAACTTTTTCTTTATGCTTTTAAAATTGAAAGTAAAAGAAGGCATTTCTCACTTTCACGGAAAAAAAAAGATCTATGGAATGTTCTGGACCTAAAATCAGTGCTCAATGATTTTAGGAAACTCTAACTGGAGGAACATCATGCTTATGTTTAACTATGAAGTACAATTCTTACTCTAAGAAAAATAGATGTTTCCAGAATGAAACATGGTTTTCTATCAAATAGCTAGGCATTAATGACTAAATAATATTTGTATGGAAGTCACCATATAACTAAAAATTGGTTAAGTGTGAAAATTCTATTTTACTATTATTTTCAATTTTAGCTATTGTATTTTATGAAGGAGTCTCCCTGCATGATAGTCACCACCTCCATTTATGTTTCTGGGAAAGGCTACAAAGCTACCAAAAAAATTGAACTTACAAAAAAATGTGTCTATGAATGACAAGATAGTTTATCTTTTGATTATTATGTTTTAATAATAAGTGGATAACATCCTACAGGAGGAAAATGGAACCTTTTGGAGATGTCTAAAATTATCTGGCCTACCAAAAATACCACCAACATTGCACTATCTTCTGCCTTACCAATTCTTTCTGATCCTACCCACCACCAAAGGTGGATCATAATATTTAAATTTAGCCCTGAATGGTGTGGCTCAGTGGGTTGGACATTGACCCGCAGACCAAAAGTCCACTGGTTTGATTCCTGATCAGAGCACATGCCTGGGTTATCAGCCAGGTTCCCAGCTGGGAATGTGCAAGAGGCAACCAATCGATGTTTCTCTTGCACATTGATATTTCTCTCCCTCTCTCCCTCCTCCCTTCCCCTCTCTCCACAAATAAGAAATAAAATCTTTTTAAAAATTTATATTTAAACACTGCCTGCTACAGTGTATGTAAGTTACAGCTTACAGATTTTAAAGGCCCTGTGAGAATTTAGACACTTTCCTAGGCAGGAAACATCTCCTCAAATAAGTGACTAAGAAAATTTTTTATGCGCACTCTGCATGAGTGGGACTGAGGCCGTTGCTTCTTTGATAATGTCATGGTGCCCAGTATTCACAGGGGATGTTTCTTCTCTTCCATTTAATTCTACTTGGGCCTGCATGGAACGTTGGTGACTCCTTGGTAAAATTAAGGCACTTACATAACTTTACTCCTTCAGGGCATGAGGCAATTAGGAACCAAATTAAAGGATAAAGACTCGTCAGCTTCTTAATATTCAGCTCCCACCAGGAAGTTCACAGGGACTTTGGCAGGGTCTTCCCTTGAGTTACTAAGACTCCTTCCATTTCCAATGTTCGTAACAGAACCTGACAAGCACGTGATCAGTAAAGGAGCAAATGAGGCAACCTGCACAGGGTCGAGCTACTCTGCCAGTGCTGAGCGGCCAATCACTAGGAAGGCGCATGGCCCAGCATGGCCTTTGATCTCGCTACACTTTAGAAGAGCAGGCTTAGGGTTCTCGAAATGAGGATAAACTGTGATGGCTTTTCTTAATCTTCTAAAGAAAGCCTACTGTTACACAGAAATGGGAACATCTCTTTGCATGTAATTTTTTTTTGCACCGATTCACTGTTCTATGTTCATGGATGATTTCTACATAAGTGACAAAAACACATTGTGTTATTAAAAACTAAATTTAGAGTCAGAAACAAAAAACAAAAAAAAAAAAAAACTCTAGCTGCCAAAGTTGCCCTGTGTATATATGTGGCCAGGAGTGAACGTGCGCGTGTGGCTGGGCATGTCTTACCTGTGCCTGGCAGGGGACATTTCTCACAGTGCGGGCCCCAGGCCTTGCCCACACTACAACAGCAGAGCTGCTTGGTGAGGTGAACAGACAGGGGGTGCATACACTGCCTTCCGGAACTGACCAGACGGTAACAGGGCCCCTTCTCTTCAGAGATCACAGGGGTATCCGCTGAAGCAGAGAGACAAGGCCTGACGTCACCCAGGAAACAACAAAAACCAGATCGACTTTTCATGGAATAGTAAAAATAAGCCTAACGTCCGGAATAGAAACCACACTTCAAAATACATCTATCTAGGTTCAGGACAAAACGTTTCTTTTTAGAGTCCGTTTACCAAAACGTTTCTTCATGTAGAGTCAGTTTACCAAGTGGATGCTGTCAAGTCCCTTTTCCCATTTTAGAAAAAGCATTCAGTCAGGCAGGTGGGCATGAGTGGAAAAAAAACCAATTTCACTCAACATCTACCTGCCCAAATAAACCTCGTCACGTATTATCGAAATCACTACACCTCATTTGTTTTCTTGTAATTAGCCATAATAGAGGTAGTTCTAAGGAAGAATTTGGTGAGCAGCCAAGCACTATGGAAAATCACAAACTGAACATAGCTGATGCTGCAAACCAGCTGCTGTTGCTCTTCGTGCTTTGAGCACAGTGAGAACTCGCAGGTCCCCATGAGGTTTCACCCTAAGCCAGTGAGTAGTGAGTGGGAGGCAGCAAGCGCTTCTGACCTACAAGGCTACACACGGCCCGGTCCAGCCAGACAGCCTATCAGAGGAGGAATAGATGATGTGCTCAGCCCCACAGAAAACACTGCAAGAGCACACCAGCTGACATCCATCCAGTACCTACATCCTAATCCTGATGACACTTCTACTCTAAGTTTAGTAGCTAAGACTTCATGAATCTAACAGCTAAACACTTGACTGCATAGAAACGGCACATATGAGATAATATACAGACCTGCCAGCCAGAAGTTCATTTTTTAAGGTAAATGTAGATGAAGTATGTTCTACAGAGCTAGCCCCAGGTTGTGCCAAGACTTCTGAATAGACCAAGCTTGATGGTCCCTTCCCTGTCCCTTCCCCATCAGCCAAAGCTCTTCTTTATTGTATCAGTGTCCAAATGATACAATTTCTCCAATTTGCCATTTTGTCACTTAATACCTCTAGTACCTGATGCTTCCTTCCAAAACATCCTGTCCTTCCTTCCTGCTCAGATCTAAATTTTCATTCTTCCCAAAGGACTGACATCTCAGCTAGATGCTACAACAAACAACCCAATAAAATTGAGGGGCTACACTGCACAGTGAAAATATCAAGGGTTTCAGAGCCAGGCACACTTGTGTTCACATGATAGGGCTCTCACCTGCCAGCAATATGACCTAAGGGAAGTCATTATGACTGGTTATGATCGTTAATTTTATGTCAATTTTAATCTGGCTAGGCAATGATACCCAAATATCTGGTTGAAGACAGGTTTAAATGCTGCTATGAAGGTTTTTTGTTTTGTTTTTTTTTACATGAGTTTAACATTTAAACCAGCAGACTTTGAGTAAAACAGATTACTTTCCAGAATGTGGGTGGGCCTCATCCAAACAGTTGAAGGTCTTAAGGAAAAAGACACTGATCTCCCCCAAGAAGAGTGAATTTCAGCAGCAGGCAGCCTTCAAACTCAAAATACAACATCAGCTCTTCCCCGGGTCTCCCGCCTGCCAGGTAACCCTACAGATATTTGACTTGACAGCTTCCATAATCACGTGAGCCAATTCCTTAAAATCTCTACACACACAGGTCCCTACTGGTTCTGTTTTTCTGGAGATAACCATGACTAGTACACTGGCTGAACTTCAAATAACTTCCTCACTTATAAATGAAATGAAATCAATGTACAGATTACACATGTCATATGCTAAAGCTGTGGTACAGAGGAGACATCAAATACATTATCAGCGACTCTTGACTGTTATTGATAATAAAAGTAGTTATTTCCATGCTCCCAAGGTTATTTGTACCCAACCTGATGACTGCTTAGCAGAATTTCAATGAAGTGAAGATGGTCAAAATAGCTAAGATTGGTAACCTGAGGTGTGAGGGCAGGGGACGGGGGCGAGCAGGGGAGGCCTCCCTGAGGCTTCAAACCCTGCAAAGCCCAGTGAGGCCTGCTTTGCCTAATAATAAAGGTTAGGAGGAAGAAGTCTGAGTCTTTCCTCTACCTTCTCCTACCCTCTCCTACTCACCTTTTGGAGTCTATGCAATTAAAGTTATGAAAAATCAAAGATCACAGAGAAAAAGTAAAAAAAAAAAAAAAATTAGGAGTATGGAGAGTATCCCCAAAAGGATAAGTCCCAGAAATGATTGATCATCACTCATATAGCATGTGTATTTGTATGAATTTATGTGTGTCTGCAGGTTGTACTTGTACAATCTTTTAGCATTCAATATTATTTTGTATGAGTTTCAGGTGTGCAGAATCATGGTTAGACAATCATATAGTTCACCTGTATAATCTTAAGAACATATTATACATAGTTCTAGTGTGATCAGCTCACAAGTGATTTTGCTCCAAAATTTCTTCTTCAAAGTGTTTGGAACTCACAACACATACTTCCAAGAAACAATGTCAGGTCAACTCATAAGAGTCTATTTCACACGTGGCAGGGCTTACTTATAATACTAATTACATTAATGTTCGTTCTAGATCCCAGGAACAAGGGCCATTCTGAGCAGAACAAAGCGGTCTCCTCAAGTCCTCAACATGGACAAACAGTGACATCGGACCCCTTCCACTTACTTCACCACACTCACTCTCTTGTATCCACCCCACTCACAGATCCAGGGTTGTGATACTATCTAGGCACCATCCCTGTTACACTTAACACGGACTACTTCCCTATCCAAATACTCTACTTTGATGTAACCTACCTTGCCTGTCCCCAAAATTAAACTAAGACACGAAATCAGCAATTGAGTGTTTTTAGGGATTAATATAAGTGCGGGTATGTGTGTGTTATAAGAAATTGTTTGTTACTTAAAGTGAGTCTCTGGCTGTTGACATCCCATGCATTATATATACACATACCATAAAATTTTGGGCATTTTATCATCTGGAGAATAAAGACAGAAGACTAGCAAGTTAATTCTGCCTAAATATCTTATGCTAAAGAGCTACTTATAGACCTTTGTGTTCTCATCATTTCCCAAACCACGTATTCTCTGTAAAAGCTGGGGTGGTTTTTTTGATGACAGCTTCCAAAGCACTTCAGGGGTGGATCTTTCAGGGAAGAGAATTATTGGCTTCTAGAGTTATCAGTAAGTCCATTTTCAGTGAGTCTGGGAGTGTCAGACCATGTTCTAAATATACAGCCTCACCTCAAGTGCACATAAGAATAAGCAACTAACTAATGAAAAATCTCCTTCAAAGGTGAAAGAAAATCAAGAAAGAAGCCACTGAAAAGGTCTAGCTTATGTACCTAAATTTTACTGATGCTATTAAATTTCAAATTTTCATTGATTTACCGCATGTGGACCAAAAAATGTTGACTTATGCCTCAGATTTCTAACAGGGTGGGCTTTTTTTAAAGCTGCACCTATTTTAATATCTAAATTACCCATTATTCTTTTATCATTTCAAGTGACTTGCATGGCAATTTCATTTACTTCATTAAACACCTCTAGCATTTTCATATTCTAGTCAGCATGACATGTAAACCCACAAACAACATGCTACCCAGGATTATACCAGATTGGTGTTTCTGTTGTTGAGTATCTTTAACCACAGAAGGCAGGCTAGTTGTAAAGGGCAAGCCATCAATATATTACATTTATTATTTAAAATATGGTACATAATTACACATTCTATTGAGTCATAAGGTTTTATGCTATACTTCAAAAAATCAGTATTACCAAAAGATCTCTAAAGAAGAGATGCAGATGGGGTTGGGAGCACTAAGGAGCAATAACAAAAGGGTCTTACAGCCTCATACAAGGAAGTACACAGGCTCACAGGATATGCTGCTAAGCTAAGGGTAAAAAGATTTAGGTTCTCTTTGTAGAGGGAAAAAGATTTTGGAGGTGTAAAACCTACCGGAAATGTCAGGAAAACAAATCTTTTGCTCTTGGCTAGAAACATGAAAGGAATCTTCAAAAGTAATAAACCTATAGCTCTATATCCAAGTATAGTCTTAAATCTTCACTACATATGTAATGCTGATGGTGTTCCCACTATAAAATACAGTAAGAAGGTAAGATGCTATGGTTCTCTTATTTGAGTTCCCCACTGGTGTACTAAACAACTTGTACCTAATTATAGGGCTGTACAATAAATTCTGCCTTTACTTTCAAAGACAATGCTGCTCTAATCAATTCACATGTGAATGATAATTACCATTAACTCGATCTAGAACCCTAAATTGGGAGGCACAAAACCCAGGTTTAAATCTCAACTGTCAGTTACTAGCTGTATGATCTGGAGAAATCACTGAAACTCCTCTAGCCTCAGTTTCCGAATGTGTAAAATAAGAACAATACATATCTCATAAAGGTGCTGGGGAAGCTAAATTAAAATGATATACATAAATATGACCAGCTTTTAGAAAGGATCTATCCTTCATCTCATGACTTCCAGGGTTATGGCAGAGGTTCCTGAGCACACCTTCTCTTCAACTCTTTACTTCGGTCAATTAGCACCACGCCCATGGCTCAACCATGGCTGTTACTATGAAACAGCAAAAGTCCAGGCTTAGAATTCTTTAATCTGGGCTCCTTGTCACTAAACCTATAGACATCCCCTCTGCAGCACTCATCCTGAAGCTCTTGAATTCCTGAAGAAAATTAATTGCAGCTCTGAAAATCAGAAAGTTTTCCTACTTCAATTGCAAAAGTTCAATTTTATTGGGTTGGCCAAGAAGTTCATTTAGTTTTTTCCAGACGATGGCTCTAGTAGTGCTTAGTTGTCTTTAAATTTATTCGAAACAATTTTGTGAGGCTGTATTGTGAAAGTTGTTTTATCCGCATGCATTAAAAAAAAAAACTTAACAAAATTAGTGAGTTTTTGTGCAGCCATTTTAATACTGAAGATGGAAGAAGATACACAACATTTTCAGCATATTATGCTTTCTTATTTCAAGAAGGGTAAAAACTCAACTGAAGTGCAGAAATAGATTTATGCAGTGTATGGAGAAGGTGCTGTAATTGATCATGTCAAACATGTCAAAAGTGATTTGTGAAGTTTCTCGGTACTATTGACATTTTGGGCAAATCATTCCTTGCTGTGAGGCTTTCTTATGCATTGGAAGGCATTTAGCAGCACCTCTGGCCTCTACCCACTAGAAGCCAATAGCAGGAGATCGCCAACATACTCAAAATATCCAAATCAATAAAGTTATTGACGAAAATGAAAAACGTGTCTTTTATTTTATGAAAAAAAATGCAAGACTTTTCAGCCAACCCAATACTGTTCTTGGATTTGCTCCGACATGTCCTAAAATTTTGCCTTTCCCAGTAAGGAGGTAGAGGCAGGTCTGGAGAACACTTCTGGCGCATCCTGAGCCACAGACAGAGAGGTGAGAGGCGGCAAATGCCAGAACTTTCCTACTCTCCTTCTTTTAACTTGGCTAAGTCAAGGACAGAGAGCAGGCAAGGAGAGAAAGAGAAATGATTGCAACCTTTGGCTGAAGTCAAGGAATTCTAGGGTGTTCACCTTAGTGCATTCAAGAACAGGGAGAGCTTCTTATTGCTCCTCAGCCATTGCCAAATGCATTTCTTCGAGTTCACAGAGTCAGCCACACCTTGTATTGCCTGGATAACACGCTGTCTGAACAAATTTGGTCCATCTTCCTCAATCTGCAAGCATGCTCTATCCATTGCTATTTTTATATCTTTCACAAACGTATATTCCAAATGTCAATGCAACAGCAACTTTACTCGCACTTGGCTCTGCGTGTGCGTGTGTGTGCGCATGTGCGTGGGACCCCATTTTTTTTGCTATCTCCCCATGACCACTGAAGGTACCACCATCTTGCTAATATTTTCTTTCCCTTACTTGTAAACATCACCTTCTTCCTTGATTCTTCTCAGCTATCTTTGGACTTCCCTATTGGTTTCTTCAAAGTATAGTTCACCAGCGACTGGACTGAACTAAGTCACAAATCCTGAAGGAACTCTACATATCTCTGTGATGTTAACATGTGGCAAATTCAGAGGAAAGAGAAATAAATCTGCCTACCCAATGCTGGCACAGGACCCAGGTTTTAACTTCAGGCTCTAAACTGGAACACTTGACTAGCAACAAACATCTCCCAATACTTATCATTTCAGCTGTTGCAACTGAACCATAAAATTGAATTATTTTTCAAATAAGAATGGATGGTGGTTTAATAAGTTCAGTATTATTTGGGCAATGACAGGGGAAACAAATGCTAAGGAAATGTGTAAGTGTTTCAAAAATCTCACTGGCAAATTTCAACAATCTTATTAAAACCTGGATGTCTGCCCTTAACACTAGACGTCTGATCTGATCAAAGTTTAATAAAACACTATGTGACCAGTTCTCCAAGTTTACTAATCTGCAACCTTCAATGCAGTCATTTTAACCAGACAAGTCAAATTATTTAAAGGAAAAAAATTCATAACAAATTTTATATCCAAACTCCCCAGAATCTTTTACACTTAAATTACAAAACTATTTAAAATATTTATGCATGTAATTCATATCAACCAGAAATTATCTCCAAATTTCCTGGATATTGTCAACAATGGGATTTTTGATCTGAAATTTCCAAATTCTTGCATCAGTTTTCAGACGTACGTCATATGCAAACATAATTTTACAGTCTAATTTTTACCACTGGCCAAACTGTCTATCTGCTTCATGATCAGAACTATCTCTGAAAGAACATGGAAAACAGAACTTACGTGCAAAAGCTCCTAATCTGCATTTGACAGTTTTTAAAGGAAAATAGCGGTAATTAGTAACAATGTTCCAAAAGACTCAACCAACTCATCTAAATGTAATCAATGAGACTGTCATTTTTATTTTACTACACTTGTTTTTATTTCATCACGGCTGTGTTCTCACCTTAGGACACAGAGTTAGAGACAGACGCACAGTTAAATATGAACAATGGTATCGCCATAAATAACACGTCTTGACCAAATGGCAAGCTTAAAACTGGGCACCAGAAGGATGCAGCGTAACATATACCAAAGCCACATTAGAAAATAGATAAATAAAAAACAAAGCCTTGCAGGACAGAAATTAATACAGAATCATTCTTAAAATTATCCTTGCAGTTTTCTGCCATACATTAGTTTAAAATGTTTAAACTTCAGTTGTCTTCAGCTTTGAAAAATCTTCAGTGCTTACTATTTGGTAGGAATGGGTACAAGTACCTTCAAGAAAAGGTTATCTTAAAAAATCTGCATTTGAGAATTTTATATCTAAAATGCAGCCACCTCTAATTGTCAGGTGATCTATAGTGATTACACTGGATTAGATTTTACGGGGAGAGGGTCTCTTTGGAGAAACTATATTTTCTGTCCAATATTAGAATACGTGGTTTTATAGAGGATTTTTACCCATATGACATAAAGAGAAAATCTTAGACACAACATTTATAAGGCAAAACAGTATAACTTTGGGGACTCATTTTGGTGGTTTTTGAGGACAACAGAACAGGATACTTGAAATTAGAACTGAATAGTAAATCTAAAACTATTTCTCAGAGTCTCTGCCTAAGAACGTACAGTGAAACCTCATTAAATCAGACACTAGTGACTCAGAATTTGGACTAATTAAAAACATAAGCTGGGACAAAGTTTAACTCAGCCTAAATAATGCTTAAAATACTCATGAAGGAAAAAACTTTTCATCTTTCAGGTATGCTCACTTTCATTAACTCTTTTCTTTTCACTAAAGTATATTTCCTCAGTGTGTTTATTATCTACCTTGACTTTTAGCTATTATATTTTTCTGAGTGCAATAAAAATGCATTTTGGTCCCATAACATAGGTTTATTTTAATATATCAGCCCACCCTCCTTCCCCTTGTCATTTTAATGAGGCTTCCCTGCATATGTACAATACTCAGTTCACCACTGAGTGTTCACCTTATTCTAGATAACCTCCCACCCTCAACCCCTCAAAAAAAAAAAATCCAAAATTGGAATAGAAAGTGATCATTACTTACGAACACAACTTGTAAAAGTAGGATCCGGCCCAAATCCCATTTTGCAGGTACATCTATAGCTGCCCATGGTATTCAAACACTCACCATTAGGGCACACACCCTGTAGCTGGCATTCATTAATATCTGCAAAAAAACACAAGTCCTTCAGAAGGAGCATTCAAGCCCTGTTGGACAGATTCTGGCTGTAAATTGAATTCACTTTCTTTTTCGTCATAATCTCTTGGTTTAGTAAATAAGAGATGCTAGCAAGTTTTAATGCAGCAGGTGTGAAGGAACTAAAATGAAATCATACATTATTGAACATCTACAGTTTATATGACAAATATTTATCATGCACCTACTCAGCACCCCGTTCTGTTCTAGGTACTAGGGACTTATCACGGCATATAACCGACAAAAGATTCCAGCCTTCACAGAGCAGACATTTTAGTATTAGTGTACGGTAGGTATTCTAGAGCATACAGGGAAGGCAAACAGTCTCACCCTGGAGACACTGACCGTCCAGTTATACATACAGCTACGTAAAAAATTAAAGTGATAATGAGTTCAAGTTACCACCGTTAGCAGAAAGTTCATAAACTTGAAGTTAAATTATGAAATTGCATATATAGATAGGAAGAGCTGCTAGAGGAAGCTGAAAGTAAAGGAGGCTGATGCATTGACAAGGAGGTAAGACTTCAGATGTTGAAGATGGGGAAAGGCTGGGTGGATGGGGAGGAAGAGGTGAGCGATCCACGTGGGTGGACATCAGAACATAAACAGAGACTGGAGAAGGGAAGAGGGATCAGGAAGTCATGGGTCAAACCATAGGCTAGAAAAGAAGTTTCAGGAAGGTATATATCTGGAAAAAAAGCTGGTTAACACCAGACTAGGTTTGAATTCAATTTTATTGAGAATAGGGAGCTACACTAAAGGTGTCTAAGCAGGAGAGAAGATATAATCAAAGGCAGGCTCTGGGGAAATGCCTATGGCCAGCACGTGGCTTAGTGAGAAAAGATTAAAAGTTCGATCACTGAAGAAGTAATGCAAGTAAGAGGCCGGTGACAAGCCAGCTTGGTGACAGTGAGAATTATCAGGAAGAGAAGGAATAAAGAATTTTTTTTTAAAAGAATAACTGACAGTGTATGATGTTTGGCCAAACACAACATGAGAAAGAAAAAGGAGTCAAAGGTGCCTGGGGGGCTTCTAACCCAAGAAAAGAGGAAAAGACATTGTTGGTTTTGTGGAAAGTACTGAGGAGGGAAGAGGCAGAAGAAGAGATTAGTTTTACAACAGGTGCTGGCGAGGCTGTGGAGAAAAGGGAACCCTAGTACACTGTTGGTGGGAATGCAGACTGGTACAGCCATTGTGGAAAGCAGTGTGGAATTTCCTCAAAAAGCTGAAAATGGAGCTGCCTTTTGATCCAGTGAGTCCCCTGCTGGGACTATACCCTAAGAATCCCAAAATGCCAATTCAAAAGAACCTATGCACCCCAATGTTCATAGCAGCACAATTTACAATAGCCAAATGTTGGAAGCAACCTAAATGCCCATCAGTAGATGATTGGATCAAAAAGTTATGGTACATTTACACAATGGAATACTACGCAGCATAAAGAAAAAAAGAACTACTACACTTCGTGACAGCATGGATGGAACTGGAGAGCATTATGCTAACTGAAATAAGTCAGGGGGCGAAGGGCAAATACCATATGACCTCACCTATAAGTGGAACTTAACCAACAAAACAAAGATGCAAGGAAAATAAGACCAGCAACACTGAAAGAAAAAAGAAACCAACAGAGACAAGAGGGAAGGAGGGAGGGGTGAGTGGGGAAAAGGAAGGGAAGGGTCAAGTCAGGGAACATATAGCAAGGACTCATGGACAAAGCCAAAGTGGGAAGGATTGAGAGATGGAGAGGGGGGAGGGGGGCAGTTGAAAGTGGTGGGGGGAAGGCAGAGACAAATTATTTGTGAAAAAAAAAAGAGATTAGTTTTATACTGAAGGTCACACTGGGATATCCAAGTATAAATATCTAGCAGGAGGGGAAGGTTCAAGAAGTGAAAGGAAACCATAGCTGGAAATAGAGACTTAAGGCTATCTGCACATGCTGATTGTCATGATCTGATCCTTTGAAATTCATTCAGACCTAAGATCCTAGGTTGAAACCCTAACCCCATGGAGGTGATGGTATGGGTAGGCAGGGACTTTGGGAGCTGCCTAAGTGTCGATGGTGGAACACTCAGGAATGGGATTAGTGCCTTGTAAAACAGGCTCCAGAGAAACGCCTAGTCCCTTCCTCTCCCTAGGACACAAGGGAGAAGCCTGCAACTGGAAAAGGGCCCTCAGCAGAGGGAGGCCATGCTGGTGCCTTCCCCTTGGACTTCCCAGCCTCCAGAGCCATTTGCAGGAAATATCTGTTTCTCATAGACTACGTAGTTGGTGGTATTTTGTCATAGCAGCCCGAATGGACTAAGACAGTGATCCAAAGGCAAATCAAAATGACTTGGAACAGGAGAGAGAAAAATGTGCTGATTTTAAAGAGAAAGATTATGGAGTCATTTGCAAAGGCAATTAATTAAAAGGCAAAAGCAGAATGTGACAGTTTAAAAATAAAAAATTAGTAGTCATTTGTATTTTTGTTTATGAAGCTTAATGGTTAACAGATTTGGTTATTAACATTTCCTTTTCAAATAATACTCATTTCCTTCTATCATTAATTCTAATAAAACTCTTATTAAGGATCCCAAAATATTAATTTTCTAAATTAAAACTGAACACACTGGTAGCAAAGCATTACTAACAGAACTGTCACACAAAAGGCAACTACAGCCCTCAATAAACAATTATTTGCTTATATTTTATACTCTAAGTAGTCATTGATATCTACTCCACATGGCCATAGTTTATCCAACACATGTTGTTTTTAATTTAATTTTAGTGATAAAAATTCACTTTCAATGCCATTCAAATGACAAATTAACACATTTGTTGTATAAATCCCACAGCATTCCAACCTGGATCCAGCTGGAAACTGGTACAGCCAGGTTACTCTTGGCACAGCATATGGTCTCACTCCTGACCATCTTATTCTTTATCACAGTACATTGTGCTGCAATATACAGTTATGCACAGCATGTAATTGAAAATATTCCCCTAGAACTCACTGTCCTTAAGAAAACCACCATATGGGACCAGGAAGAGTGCCACGTGCAATTGGGGATTACATGGTATAAGCAAAGCCCCTATTGCATGTCCCAAATTAAACCTCAAGTTCAAATAATGAGCCAGTTGTGGTCAAGAAAGCTAGACAAAATCTCCACTGCTCATGTCCCCACTAAGGTGTAATTATTGGCCTTGCTCTTTCTGAGTGGCCTTTACTCCTATTCATTGGCTGCACCAGCACACATTCCATACTCACCTCCCGGGACCCAGAATTTTCCCTTGCTTCCTTTAACAGCCACATCCCAACCTCACCGTTGGCTGCCAGGTTAAGGGAAGGGTTTTTGCCACAACACCTGGTGCACAACCACCACTGTGCCTTCTGTCAATGCCCCTCTTTGACTCTCCTCGACTTTGCCTGCTGCCTCAACCGTGATGCCATGGGGATGGAGGACCAGAATGGAGACTTTAAAAAAAAACACAAAAACCCACAACGATAGCTCTAGACAGGAAGGAAAAGAAAAATCCTTGAGGAAGGAGAATTGTGTAAAGCTCTCTTCTCTTGCTCTCTCTCTTCTAATCATCTTGTGCCACCAGCACTAGCAATGCCAGCCCCCCTAATTTTGGCCTCCATACCCCAAAAGTGTGACTCTTCATGACACACTCTCACAGCTTCCAGAGAAACTCCCATTTCCCTCAGCTGCCTCAATTTATTTTTATCATATTCTCTAAAATACCATAAATTAGAAATTAAATTTCCAAGTTTTTAAAAATTTATATACAGAAAAGTATATCAATCTTAAGCATACAGCTAGACGAATTTTACACATACATACTGTGAATGTCTATGCATACGTGTGTGTGTGCATGTACTGTGTAACCACCACCCAGATTACGTTTTAGTCCTGAGAAGGCTGCTTCATGCCCCCTCCCAGTCAGCATCTCTGCCCCCATAGGTCACCGCTCTTCTGACTGCTATCATTGATCAGACCTGTTTGTGAACTTCACATAAAAGGAACCACACTGTGTATGTTCTTTTGTCTGACATTTTTATTCATTATTACATCTGTGCGATTCATCGACATTGTTGCATGTATCAGTTCATTCTTTTTTTTTTTTTTTTCTTGTGAGAAATGATTTATTTTGTTTCATCTGCTCAGATCAGGGGGGTTGTCTGGTCCCTGCAGTTCATTCTTTTACTGCTGTATTATATTTTAGTGTGTGAGGATATCAAAACTAATTTACTCATGCCAGTTTTTGGCTATCATGAACGATGCTTCTGTGAGCATTCATACGTGTCTTTTAGTAGGTCTAGGAACACATTATTCTTGGGTCTACATCTAGAAGTAGGACTTCTGTACCCCTAGAGAAGGCCCATGTTATTTTCATATATGTTATCAAATATTTGCCCAAAGTGGCTATGCCAATATCCATTTCCAGTACCAATTGCTCCATATCCTTGTCAAATTATTGCCAGTCTTCCTCATTGTAGTCTTCCTGGCAGAAGTGTAGTGTTATCTCATTGAGGTTTCAACTTGCATTTCCTTTTCATGTACATGTATTAGCCATTTGGGTTGAAAAATTAGTCTCTTCTAAAGTGTAAATAGAAAAGTTGTAGGTTGATAAGGGTGCTCTCCTTTTAGCACTCAGGGAGGATCACGTGGTGATTCTCAAAGAGGGAGGGTGTGTAATTGCCTATGAGACATTTTGGGTTGTCACAAGGACTAGAGAAGAAACACAGTGGGTGGACAGTGGGGAGCTCAACTTTCTAAAAGTGTGGCAAGTCTCTCTAGACAAAGAATTGTTCTGCCAAAAGTAGCAATGCCCTCACTGAGAAACTCACACAGAGGTGATGGGAATACATGTTTGTAAGGGCAAAAGGGACCATTTCAAAGTAAAGTTGTCTGAGGAAGACGGGGAGGTGTCAGGTGCCGGTTACAGGAGAGGACTTGACAGGTTTCCTTCACTCGACTCACTGTCTGGATCTTCTGCATCTGGACAGTCCCTTGCTGTCTCTGAGGTTGCCATTGGTCATAGGATAGATGGGGGGCTCAGCCAGAGGCAAAATAGAGACTGGGTCCCCCAAATCCCTGAGTCAGGGCTGAGTAGTTTGGAAATAGGCTCAGCAAGAGACTCATTAAATAATCTAATACAAAACAGCTTTCATATTTCAGAACTAGGAAGTGAAATAATAATCTAGTACAATGAGGCAAGAATCCTCACCATCACCTATATATTTGTATGGCACACCCTGTCCCAATGGAACGTCCTGACAATTCTCGATGGTGAGCCACACAATAGTTATTTCCATTTTATAGAGATAATTTTGTTCAAGGTCATATTTTTAAAAGGGTTAAGAGAGAATGGGGAAATTTAATGGGAGAACTCCCACTATCATCCAGTTTTGGTCTAACTAGGATGCTAAATTATGTTACCTAGAGTAAGTCACTTAATTTCTGTGGATCTCAGTTTTGTCTCCTGCAACACAAAGGGGTTGAAGCAGGGTACTTCTAGCCTAAATATTCTGACTTCAAAACAATCTGCCAGTTGCCAGGGCTGAAAATAAGGAAAAGAACTGTGAGATTCATGGCTAATACATTATAAATAGCATTAAGTGCCCTTATGGGAAATGAACACACTTTTATGTATCTATACTGCATACTTAACAAAGTGAGTAATAATTTACTGCCTTTTTAGTGATGCACGTTTATACAGGAAATGAGATATGTCCAGTAAACAACAGAAATTAAGTACAAGGTGAGAACAGCACATGAATATCTTTATACTATGTGAAAATATGAAGCTTTTTGTGATTCTTCTGTGTGTATATTCAGCATTTGTTGATAAATAGAAATTCCATCACGCAATTTAGCAATATAACTTCTTGAAAGCAGAAAGAAATACCTCTTGAGGTAAACACTTTTCCTAGCCAGCCAAACCATTTGACTATTTAACATGGATCACTTACTCTAAGGAGAAATTCCTTCTATGATTGGACATACATATTTCTTAAATTTCTATAGAAGCCACTTCATGCTGAGTACACATATCCCTGAAGTTACATGATAATATTCCACAGGGTGAATAAATGCTTGGATGCTTTTAAGGGAATCAAACTCTAGACCTTGAGCCTTTCCATGTTCCCTTTTTGAAAAGTCATCTGCCTCAGAACCCATTTGCCAATCTTCCTTTTGTATCTCTCCTCAATTTCATGCCTTCTTCCTCTTTACAAAGCCAAATCATCTCTTGCCCATTTGTAATCGTTCTAGATTTTCTAGTTACATTGCTCTACTATGTGAAATTCTCCAAGGCACTAAAAAATGAACAATTGACAAATATGTCCCTCCTGAGGGAGAGTCAGAGAGAAAAGTCTCGTAAGAAGGCCTGGCTTTGCCAATTAGGGTAGATCACAGACATTATTCATAAACTGGAAAAGCCCACTCTGCAGCTCCAAGACTTTGATGAAAATATGCCTGAAGCACACATCTAATATAAATACACCAGAAATAAAATCTACTGCATCCATTTAATTTTTGATGGAAAAAAAGTAGATGTCAGCTTAAAAATCGGTGAGCATGTAAGTTTTTCAGAATTATTTTAGGTGGTAAGTGAGTAAAAATAATGCTTGAAGAGCAATATGCTACAGCAATTTTACCCAAAGTAGTTTACACAAAACCCAAGCTTTGTTAGGATTCTGCTAAGAGAAGGGTTCTATGGCCAATACCTTTGAGAACCACTGCATATTCTACAAACACAAGCATGTTAAAGAAAGCCCCTGAGAAGTCCTGTGGCAAGGACTACTGGTTCTCTTCAACTTGGGACGTTTCACACACTTGGCCTTGGAACCCGATTCACACAATGATCTACTAACATCCCTCTGAACTGGTGTGAAATGCTGCTCTCTGGGGCTGGCCCTGCAACCTACCGTACGGATCTCTGTGTGGTTCTATTTGCTTTGGCCCAGGCCCCATTGCTGCCAGAGCCTGCCCTCCTGACCTGTAACTGTCTCACCGTTATAAAATGATAATCTAGCATAGGATGGATTCGATCATAAAAGGACGCCAGCTACTGTGGGAACAACTCCATTCCTTCCAATTCTTCTCTCTTCAGGGTAACATGATAAAAGAATTATCAGAGCCCAGAGAACAGCTTGTATTTATTTTCTGATACATGTGTACTACACATGGAAGTTGCTAATCACACACACGTCTTTGCTGGTCTTGGATTTCAGACTCTAGGTTACAGACACTGCATTAATTTCTCCTTGAAATATTCATAATAGCATGAATCCATTGGGGCTTTCCTCATCACTCAGGATACAACAGACATCTTCCCATTGATTTTACAGCCACAGAGATTAAGGTCAAAGAGCTATTGGAAAATATAATGTGCTAATGACTCACTTCGCCACTGTCTTTCCTGAAGAAAAATGAATAAAATAAACAGACATTTCCTTTTTGAATCTCATCCCAGTGATTTGAGCATAGTAAGAAGACACATAAGCAAGTGATTCTAAAATGGATAGGAATGGGTCCCAAATTGATTTTTAAATGCTGAAATATGATGCTCAGTCCAGATAAAAACTGTTTTAAGTGCTAACTGAAAAAAAAATGCCTATGTAAACTAGAAACTGTAGCAGAAGTTCCAAGATACACCTTTCAAATAGGTGAAATGTCTAATAATTCCCCCTTAGCCGCTGGCTATTGTAAAGCATGATTCAGCCTCACATTAAGTATCCCACAGTCTCTGGTATTAAATCATCAAACACAGCAGAGCACTGTATGAATCTCCATCCAGTAGGCTAAACAAAAAGAACTTTAAACGTGTTTAAGTGTCTTGAAGTACTGAGTTATCAAGTCTGGTTGACTCCAGTCTTTGTTTATACCTATTGATTTTCTACTATTATTTCCCAAATATAGAGCAAGAACAATGGATTCTAAGTTTCATCTTTATACCCATATTACTCTCATAGACATATTCCCCATTTCCAATTCCACGTTCCCGAGAAAGAAACAAACATCACAATAATCCACTCCCCTTTGAAGATGGAGCTGAAGGGAACTTCAGAGGAAGGGGTTCAGAACAGGCCTCCCCAGAAGGTGCCACTTTGGCAGGTAAATTATTTTGATCTGAAGGCAAATGAGACCCTGTGGGCTCAGGAGAAACTTTTATCTCTCCTTTAAAGAATTTAAATTGTGCCTTGCTCATTGTAAGTGCTATCACCAGAAATAACATTTTATGACCTATCCGACCTATCCATGGGGTAGGGCAAACTTCTAACTACTGAATGTCTGCTCTTCTTATCATCCTGCCGATGGCCTTTTGCCCCTCTGACACCCAAGCCACCTTACGTCATCCTTGGCTCAGAACGTCATGTGCACCTCATTTTCCCTTTCTGTCTCTGCCTTTCCCATGTAGAGTTCCCATATGAACATATGTGATCAAATTTGGGTTTTTTTTTGTTACTCTGTCTCCAATCTAATTATTAAACCAGGTGGAAGAATCTAGGAGGGTAGAGGAAAGTTTCTCCCAACCCAACAACCATAACTATGGAGAATGCTAGGTAAATAGGTGTATCAGCAAAGAACAATTCTGAGGAGGGAAAAAACACTAAAAATATTTTAAATGAAAACATCAAAAGATAGTATTACTTCAGTAACCAGAATTTTGATTCTTAAAAAAAAAAGTCTGTCTTAACCACTGTGGTTCAGTTGGGCATCATCCCACAAACCAAAAGGTCGCCAGTTCAATTCCCAGTCAGGGCACATGCCTGGGTTGTGTGTTTGGTCCCTGGTCAGAGCATATATGAGAGGCAATTTATCAATGTTTCTCACTCACATTGATGTTTCTTTCCTTCTCTTTCTCCTTCCCTTACTCTCTCTCTAAGATAAATATATAATTTTATATATATATATATATATATATATATATATATATGTATTTTTTTTAAAGCTATTGCCTACCTGATGCTCAGTGGAAGAAGCCAAACACAAAAGAACAAATATTAGATTATTTGGAAGTTCATTAAAAGACAAAACTGATCTATGCGTGTAACTCAGGACAGTGATTAACTTTGGAAAAGAGGGAGAAAGCAAAGGCTGGAAAGGGACAAAGGGAGAATTCTGGGGTGCAGCAATACTCTCTTTCTTTATCCGGTGGTGATAATTACACAGCTGTCTTCAGTTTGTGAAAATTCGCTGAGCTATACACCTACCATTTGTACATTGTTCTACACACAGTTTACACATCAATGAAAACATTATTTAAAAATGTAATTATAAAAAAAAATAAAATAAAAAATATAATTGCACAATTTCTAATACAATCACCCAGGTGACTTTTCACCAATACCTTTTCATTGTTGTTCTAAGTGTCGATACAAAGGGACCTCATAGTAATACAAATAAAGATCTTCCTTTTTTCTCAAGCAAAATACACTTATGTTTCCTAAATCAGTATAAACCATCGAGGTGTTACAGACTAATTTTTTAAATGGCCCAAATTCTCCACCTCTCCATGGATCCATGCCCTTTGCTACAGGACTTTGTAGCCCCTCCCATGAAAAGGTAGAGTCTAATTCCCCACCCCCTAAATGTGGGCTGGTCTTGTGCCCTCTGTAGCCACTAGAATATAGTGGAAATCACAGGGTGTCTGGAAAGTAGGCCTGAAAAACACTGAGTGCATTCATTCTCTTTCTCTTGGAAACTTGCCACCACTATGAGAACAACCCAAGCTAGGTGCCTAGAAGATGAGATGCCACGTGGAAGAGAAAGTCATCCCCGCTGAGGCCACCCTGGTCTGTCCAGCCCCAAGCACCCATCAGCTGGTCACAGACGGACCCCAGCTGAGGTCATTCTTACCGTCCAGGGTCAGTAAAACCGCCCAGCTGCCCTCAAGTGTGAGAAATAATACATGACTGTCTTATCAAAGTAATTATGAACTGACAGGGGAAGGAAAAAGAGGTGCCATGAGAAGGAAAGAGCCTCCGAATCCAAAGGAATTGTAGTTTAAAATACAAACAAGGCCCCCTAGAAGCATAAATATTCTGCTTGTTAAAGACTTCAGGATACAACTGAAGTATGATGACTTGTTAATAACATGAGAGAAAAATACTTACTTTAACTACAAAGCATTTGCATTTAAAACAGGAAAAAATTTGCTATAAAAATAAACAACGAAGTGTGGACAACTCTCTGATTTCTAAACCTAACCACTGAAAGAGCACAGCAGAACAGTTCAATCTAGACAGAAAAAGTATCAGCACCAATCTTCACTCTCAGTGCGGCCGCTGATGCAGGAGGCTTTCAGGCATGGTTTCACCACCTGTACCAAGTAGATGTAACTGTTGTCGGGAATTAATGGGATTAAAAAACATGTTAAAAGTACTTTCATAAATTATAAACTGCTATATAAATGTCAATAGCACAGGAAGGGGAGCCCAACCTTCAAAGGCAGAGTCAACCCCCTCTCCAGCTACTTGAACTTCCATTACTTGGTTTCTTTGAGCCTCAAGACTGTTTCATTATCAGTTAAAAAAATAACACTACCTCCCAGGTTACTGCTGAGAATTATGACGTACCCAGAACAATGGCTCCACTAAATACACATTCAATAAATGCTAACAGAAAACATAAACAAGGAGATCAAAAAGATGTGTAGGCAATAATGGCCCAAAAGGAAATTCACTCTATGAGAAAAGAGAAAATTAACGAGTCATTTTTAGGTGAGGAATACCATAAGGAGAAAAGCCTCATATCAATAAAAATAAACAGTAATTAAAAGCAGAGCAATGGTTGGTCTAGAGAGTTCCATCTTGGGAGAAGATCCAGGAAAAGTTGGGTGAGAATATAAGGTTACAAGAGGAAGAACTTAGGTTATAAACAAAAGGGATACAATGGGCTTGAGTGCTGGGGAACTTAGGAAACACAGACCCCTTATGTCACTTGCTGTGTCAGCATCATTGTCACCAAAAACATTTATGGCTATAGGTTATCACTGTCTCCCTTGTACAGCAGGTCCTCGAATAACATCGTTTTGTTATTATATTGATGTAGTAGGAACTCACCTCTGACATATATCAATTAGCCTGTGGTAAAACTGGTTTCATTTTATGTCACTTCACTTCAAGTCAAGAACCTACCGCTGTTAGATGTGAACTTACTGTATTTTGTTACCATCACTGCAAGAAGGAAGTTGTGAACAGCGTGGGCAGCCTCTGAGAGAGGGAGACAGAGCGATGACGAGGAGGCGAGGGAGGGAGGATGGAAAAGCAGGGAAAAGGGAGTGAGGGAGCAGACTTAGCACTCGCTACTAATTTAAAAGACATTTATCTTAGCTCCACAAAAACTTCCTCCAAGACCTTTGATGGAAACCAGAAATGTCAACAGAGTAACATATTGTAAATAGCAAAATACATCAACTTTATGTCTATTTAAGAAGCTTACACTCACTAGCGACTAGAGCAAACTTCAGATTTGGCCTGGGTCCCCTCCAAATACCTTTACTGCCTTACCGTCCAGCTTCCCCTGCACCTGCTCCTGTAGGTTCACCAGGCACAAGCACGCCGCACGCTCTCCGGCGCCTGTCTTAGCTTCTTCCATCCCCAGTATCTTCCCTATCCCATCACCACCTTTCCCAAATTACAATTATTTGAAGGTAAAATTATTCCTACATGAGAAACTTGGAAGAAAACCACTGAAACCACCAAGAGTTAGTTCCAGTAAAACAATAAATATTAAAAAATAATAATGTTGCTCACAGCCATATTTAATACAAAATGACTGGGGAAAGCCTAAAGACAAATATTCAGGGCCTGTGTGATGGAAAGAAAACATGCTATTTAACTGCCCCTTTTGTGCTTTCAAATGTGTCAAAGAAAGGAAATCAGGGAGGGGGGAAGACACAGTGTCAGCAGGCTCCGGACTGTTGGTGGGAAGGGAAACAGAACATCCTTTCTGACAGGGAATGTGCACAGGATGAGGCAAAGCCTGGAAACCAGCAAGTTCTCTTCTAGGCATAGTCACAGGGTCACATCGAGGTTCATGGCCACATAAGCCCCTGTTAGCATTATATATAATATGGAAAAATAGAAGCCAGTCTGAAAATCCAACCTAGGGGAATGGGTAAATGAATTATCCTCTACCTTTAACTGGTTACTGTGTCAGCATTATGGTAACTTTTACAAGATTATTTAATAATATCAGAAAGTATTCATTATCTATGAAGTAAAAAAAATTTTCACAGCTGTCCATGAAATTTCAAATTTCTCTCTATCTATATATAATTGGCAGGAAATGTAGCAAAATGTATCAATTTTTGTAGGAGATGATAGTAATTTTCATATTTCCCCTTTATGTTGCTCTCACTTGTAAATTTTAAGCAACAGGTAAGAATTATTTTTATAAATAAGAAAAACAATGTGATTTTTAAAAGAATATGTTTTTAAAAGCTATCTGTGATAATGGGGACTTTCCTCTGAAACTGTATAGTATTTAGTTCCTTTCATAAAGTACTGACTACATACTACCTTAATTTTTTAATGATGTGTGAGAACAGCGATCTTCATAAGGTTGAGAATTCAGTCTTATCATAGTCTATATTTCTCAGAGTACCCTACTTCAATCATCATAAAATATCCCTAACACAAATGAGTTAGTGGATGACTAGCAGATGGTCAATAAATTGACCTTGATATGCTGCTTAATTACAACAGGCAAAGAGACTTTACCTGTGGATAACAGGTTATATAATTTTAAGCTTTTTCCTGAAAACGTTTCAGTATACTCAAAAAAATTATAATACGTACACATCAGCTTAATACCATATTCCAATATTGATTTCTTGAATTAAAAAGAATACTGATATTTTTAACACAGGGTTAGTTCATGCTTTGAAGAGTAACACAGTGAGTTCATGCTTTGACAGTCTCTCCCCATTCCAACACATACCAACTACAGACAAATTCTTTAAAAAGATCAACAAATAAGACAATCATCCTAGTGACCCTAAATGGCAAAGAAGTTCATGGTGGTGGTTGGGGCCATGGAACCTCTAGGTCTGCTGTCTAGAAACAAGCAGGGACAGCCAAGGAGGGGATTCGTAACTGGGGTAGGAAGCTACAAGTGCCCATGTAGCAATGCCTCTTCAGCAACCGAAATCTGCGACAAGAGCACCAAAAGTCACACTGAGGTAGGAATTAACACTACAATCTGGCTTTAGGTGGGGGGCACAGATAGGGTGAGGTAAGAAATGGGGGGGATAAAAATAAACTATCAATTCAAAGTGAGCCTATGAACTCAGTTAAAAAAAATCTGATATCAAGAAAGCAAACATGTCAATGATTTGAAGAGAAATATTCTCCAGATCAGAGTATTTTTCACTTTGGGAGAAATGTTCTCACAAAGATTTTTAAAGTTTGCCTTTGTTTCCTTTTTCTTTAGCATGCTTAAATAACTAAATGAATGAATACATTTTTTAAAAAATGAAAAAGGACACCAGAACAGGTAGCTATGCAAAATAATTAAAAACTTCAGCAATGAAATAGTCTTATAATTAAAAACGTAGCAGATGGAATTAGAGTCTAGAAGAGCAAAGTAAAGCAGAAATTTAAAAACTGGAAGACAAAAGAATAAAAGGATGAAAGACCTGTTCACAGACATGAAAAAGACAGAGGCCCCAATACTTGTCTAATAGGTGCTTCCGCTCAAAGCATTGTGAAGAAGCAGTATTTTAAGAGATAATAGCTTCAAATTACAGGAAAATCAGGAATCTTCAGACTGACAATGTACTGCCTACTAGGTAAAATCAAGCTAAATCCAAATGGAGACATATCATGATAAAACTAAAGAGCATAAAGAATTAAGAGACCATTTCAAAAAAAAGAAAAAGGACAGATTATCTACAAAGAAAGAAGTATCAAAAAGACAGAAGTGAGATTACATTGGCACAACAATCAAAATTACTGTTGAAAACGACTGTTAACCTGGAACTGTATACCTGTCAAGTATCATCATAAAAAGAGCTCAAAATAAAGAAATTTTCAGACACAGAAAGTACACACTTCTTAGCAAGTCTCATTAAAAGAACTGTTAAAGGATCAAATCTAAAAATATAGATTTAGCAAATAAAAACACAGATACCCAATTAAATTTGAATTTCAGATAGACAACGAATGCCTTTGGGATATAAGTATATCCCAAATTATTTACTGTTTATCTGAAATTCAAATTTAACCTGGTTTCCTGTAATTTATCTTGCAAACCTAGCTCAAAAGAGAAATGTGAACCTGGCAGGAAAACACAGGATACAAGAAACTATGCTGAGAGCAAAAACTGGTAAAATGTCAGTAAGTTCATGTAACTATTAACTCTATGAAAAAAAACAAACAAACCTGTCTATATTTACATTACACCTATAAAAATAATTATAAAGTGATGACTTGTCCAAGCCATTTGCTTTTAAATATGCAAGATGTTGTCATAAATGGCCTTTGGATATTTCCACGTCAAAAGCAGTCTGTTTTCCCGGAACGCATCACAAAGCCTGTCCTATTGTGCACGGTGCATGCAATTGATCGCAGGAGCCTTGCCGGAAAGTTAGGAAGCACTTCATCTTACCCGACCTGCCTGTTTTAACCCAGCACCATGCCACGGGCCACATTCCTTTCTCCAGCCAAGTGGGTTTTCTGGAGGGGCTCACCTGCACTTTGCAGTCCTCTAAGAAACGCAAAGACCAGTCTTGATGTGCTGACCATAGGGCAGCCACAGTCAATCTGTCTGGTAGTCATTAAGAGGTTTGAAATGCAAGCTACAATTCAGGCAAGCCCTTCATAACCAGTAGGTCCTATGAATGGTGTACTTATATGGACTATTAATCAAGACTGGTAAGTCTCATTTCATGACAGAGATAAGCCTTTGGAAAAAAAAAAGTGCATTATCTCTTTCTCCGGTCCAAATAAAATTCAATTTCAGATGCACTTTGAAGAGCTATCTAACAGGAGCCGTACAGTGGGAGTTTTTGGTAATGAGTATTATTGTGCCCTAGTGTATCCGTTTTGTCAATGTATTACATTAAAGCAGAATGACCCGTGTAATAAAGAGATGGCAAAAGGAAGCTACAAGGACAGCTCTTTCATATCTGCCTTAACAGGCTCCTCGGAAGCCAGCTAAAATTCAGCTAGTTGGGACGGCGAATAAAGCAAATTACATCCTGCTGAATCAAGCTGATTTAATTACACTAAACCCAAGGGCAGGAACAGCAGCTTATTCACCATTCATTACATATCCTTGGTGTGCAGCTTGGGAGGGCCCTGCCAATTAATGTCTGTGTAATATTGAATATTTTTAAGAGTTCTCAAGATTATCCATGAAAATGGAATACTTATACATTGGTATATACTAGTATAGACACCTTCTAGTCGTATACTTTGGCATTGCTCACAGCATCTGGGCACATGTTAAAAATGTAGAAAATAATACTAAGTTGCTTTTATACCTCCACACTCATGAACCAGGTACATGGTTTTAGTAAATCAAAATAGATATTTGCTTTTAATAAAAGATGTCACTAAGCAGATTGGTCCCCTAGTACTCTCTGAAACAAATTCTACTCTAAAAACTTAGATTTATACCTAATTTAATAACTCATGTCATAGCAAAGTTACAGGCCAGTGAGAGTATTCAAAATTCAGGGAAAAACTTGGCTTTAGAGTAAAGTAGTATGAACATAGGAGGTTCCTATTATCATCACTGCCACGATATATTATTTCACTTAATTCTCATTCAATATCAGACCTGTAGAATAATAATCAAGTGACAAATGTCAAATGCCACTCTAGATCCACAAGAAAACAGAATTGTATTGTTTGTTATGAGAAATAAGCAAATTATAACAACTCTGTAATGTTGAGGGTAGAGAGGCAGGCTTTAGAGCACCATGTGTGTGTATGTAATAAATCATTCATTTGAAAAGATAATTGCAGCACCGTGAGAGAGAAGAAAAAAACCCAACTTTGAGGGCAATGATTTGAAAGCTCCTCAAATTAACTTTTGCACAGTTGGTTCTTTGTTACTGAATGCACATTAGTGAAAGTTGTATCAGGAACATTAGTTCGCTTCATTGAAGGAAATAATGTAATTCTAGTTATTAATCATTTTAATTGTAAATGTGCTTGGTAAACTGAGAAGACATTAAACTGTAAGAACAGAGCGGAATGCTGAATGGGCTCCTTTTGAACACTGTAGGATAACAGAATCAAAAAGCTTCAAGGCTCTAGGAAAAATGAGTGTACATATGTAACGTGAGAAAGTTCTATTTAATTTTACTGACCAATTATATCACAAGGGGAGTGAAATTAAGTCCTTCTCTCACAAGCAATTTAAATAGATTATGTGGAATGAAATCATATTATTTTATGAGTCAATCTTCTCTGTAGTGTAATTTAGCAGTGCCTTTTTGAGGCACCATGAAATAGAATTTTCTGTGATACTTTACTCCAGAATCCATGCCAAAAAATATACCACTGTTTTTGCCAATGGCCTCCTGAGACAAACATAAGCAAGGATTTGGTGTTACTGACCATAAGTGCAAATGACTGAGGTGGAACTATTTGATATGCTCAGTATACACAAAACTTACTCAAGGTCACTTCATACCCGCCACACCAGGAGAAGGAAGAAAAAAAACCAAATCCTCAAGCAAGTATTTAAGAGTCTCCATTCTATTTTGTTAAATGTGATAGCAAGTGAGTACTTGCAAATTTTCACTTCCACTTCTACAGTATTTTTATAAATATGAACTCTTAGAACCTTGAACCAGCCAGTAGAAAGAATATTTTAGATAATCTCCCTTTCTTATTAAACAAAACCAAGTAAATGTTAATTGCTTTGACTTCTAAAATATTAAGTTCATCACACATGGCATATCTTCTGTTCCAGTTAGCTAACATCCACATAAGTAATACTTCGGATACATACATACATATATACACATACATATGTATATATGTGTATGTGTGTGTGTGTGTGTGTATGGTAAAAGAGGCCACACTGCACATAGAAACAGATGGTTTGGAAGAAACATCCTGGCTGGGCCTCTTTTTACCTGTGGGACCTTCAGAAAGTAATTCTCTATGCCTCGGTTTCTGATTGCGACTAATAATGACCAAATCCTACCCCACCCCGAGAAAACATGTATATTCTTCATCATTTAACACACAGAAAAATTAGGGTCATCTGACACTCTGGAGAATTACTAACAATTAGCCATGAAGGGTTACAATAGTGAAGGATAAAGAAAAACTCTCTTCTGTCTTCAGTCTAATGGAGCAAGAAGACATGCCTAATCACAGGGGACACTTCAGGAAACTGCAGGTTTAGGGGCTAAAACTTGTCTGACAGACCAAGATATCACTTATTCCTTCTCATGCACAACCTCTGTCCCAGGAGACAGAGTAACAACAGCATCAGAGAACTGCAATGTACCTACAGAGTCATCTAACCTCATGTATTTTGGGAGAGAGAAATTCCCTCCAGCCTCCCTGGCCAACAGCTGAGCATCGGTTGGGTCATGTCTATGTGCAGGAAGCTCAGTACTTCCCAAGACATTTCAATACAATGTTGGGGAACTCCATTCCACAGAAAAAAATTACTTGTAGTTGTAACTACGGCCCCTTGTAACACCATTCTATTGACTTTGGCTTTTGAAGCAACTCATAAAAGTCTTGTTTGTAAGACAGTTAATCAAACATTTAAAGGCACATTTACAAACATTTAAGGCATGTTTATAAATCAGCCGTTACAGTTCTCTTTGGTCTGCACTTCTCCTAACTAAATACTCTCAGGTTTCCAGGCTCTTCCTGAGCTTGGTAGACCTTACTAGCCAAATGACGATGAACACCGAACACCCAAATCCCAAATTCAGTCTCACTGGCAGAGTACAAGGTCATTACTTTTACTGCCCTGCTCATTTTGCTTCTACTAATGCATCCTAAAATAGGGCTGGGTTTTTCATATAGACTTTCATCCAAATCCACGACACTATGACTTGGTTTACACTATAACATACACATTTAGCTCTCTATTCATACATTTGTAAAGTGCTGACACTGGGCTAAATGGTCTCTGAGGTTCCCCTTGCTTGTACAGCTCTGCTGTAGGTTCAAAATAAATTGAGCAAAAGCACTCAGGATATTTCACATTTAGCTATGTAGTTTTACCTACTGCTTCATTAACATGTGTTCAGCCTGATGTTTAATGCCTGGATACTTTGAGGTGGCCAGCAACAGTCTGAGAGATAAGAAGGGAACTCTGCTGCCGAATCATTGTGTCAGCAAAGAGGTAGTACTGCTAAGTCCATGTATGTGCTCATGTGCACACACACGTGCTCCTGCAGGGATAGGAGGTGACCAGCATGGAGACCACCAAGTGATCTGTAATGTAATTCAACATTCTGTGGATTTCATTGCAAATTAATAGAAGGAAAGAAAGTTTCATAAAGTTTATATGGTAGTGAAGCAATTCTAGCAACCATACACTAAACCTCTATATTCGCACATGGCTACTACGTGAGGTGAGCAGGGGGCAGTTCACTGTGTGACCTTCACCCGTGGGGCTTAATGAGCAAAACGTGGCAAAACAGCTCAGGTTTCTAAAACGCCAGAACAACTGTTGAGTCCATACCAATGAACTCAGTTAACCTTACCTTGACAAAAGGTGTTGTTAACTCTCTTATAACCTTGTAAACATTCCATCATTTGGTTATATCCATGATAAGCTGTAAGGAAAGAAAGAATTCTTTGTTATGTGCTTAGTTTAAATTCTTACAGTCCTAAACTACTATATGTGATTACCAAAGCTGTTTAAGGTATCAATGGTCTTACTCATTTCTAAGATACCAATCCTATGCACATTAATTTCTTTCACATTATCCTTGTTTTTCAGTACACTTCATATTTTGCATTAGATACAGTCCCAAATGTTTGTCAGTAAATGCTGATTATATTAAGTGAAAGAATCATAAAACTATTTTATATTTTCTTCCAATTAGTGATTCCTTGTTTATATGGCGAAGGATCGCTTCCTACCCAATGATTTGCTATAGGCATTTGAATGTTCTTATCGTAGGTAGGGTGATTGTATGCTAGTCCGCCTGAGACAGCCCTGAGTTATGCCTGATGTTCCAGCAAAGTTACATTAGTAGCACTCCATTTCACTCATAAAAAGTGTTCCAGATTAGACAATAGATTATATGCTCAATTAATATGCTTAATTGCAGGATCATGTATTCTAGTTATGAACTTATTCTTACTAATGTGAACCTGGAAAGAACAGGAGGTGATGATAAGAAGCTAAGAGACAAATGTATTTGGAAAAATAAAGTAAGTAATTAAAAAAATTAGAAATAAAATAAAAAAAGAAAAGTAAAAAGAAAAAAATAAAATAAATAAAATTAGAATGTTCTGTTAACTGTCTAATTTGTAGAATATACATACGCAAGGAAATACTTGTTAAAGCCTTCCAAATATTGTCTTTTTTAGGGTATGATGAACTTTCTAGACTTGAGTCATAGTCTTTCTTGTCTTTGTAATTGCTACGGTGCTTAAGAATAATAAAACTTTATTACATTGCACTCTTCCCTAAAAAAAAACAACAAAAAACGAAGAAGCTAAGAGATAAAAGGGCCCCTGTGATCAGTTGTATGGACTCACCACTCAAAAAACTCATCAACAATACAAATGTTGCAGTCACCAATTTGCCAATAAAACCCTATTCGCTGAAACTTGGACACTGTAAAGTGAAACAGGAGAGGCTTCTTGACATAGTCGATATAATTTCTGGGACTAAGCAGACCCAGGTTCAAATCTTGGCTCTGTCTATCAATATAGACCTGTGACCTTGGGAAACAAGCCTCCTGGGTTTTGAATGGCAATTCTGTGCAATGACAGTATCATATCTACCAAGCATGTCATGGTTGTTGTGGAGTTTAGAGATAATTTATGTAAATGCCTGCAACAGTGTCTGGCAAAAGCAAGCACTCACTAAATGGCAGATGTCATTGTTGTATTCCTGAAATGAGGTATTCTTTCATTAAAAATATAATGAGAAACCCTGACTGGTGTGACTCAGTGAGCCGGGCATTGTCCCTCAAACCAAAAAGTCACTGGTTTGATTCCAGGTCAGGGCACATGTTTGGGTTGTGGGCCAGGTCCGCTGTTGGAGGCGTGTGAGAGGAAACCAAATGATGTTTCTCTCGCATATCAATGTTTCTCTCTCTTTCTCCCTCCCTTCCCTTCTCTCTGAAAATAAATTTCAAAAATATTTTTTAAAAAAGATGATGGGACATAATCGAAATAGGTTAGACTACTAAAAGACCTGAAGGAGGAGTAAAAAGAGAAAGCTGGCGTAAAACAAACAAACAGACAAACAAAAATACACCTTTTTATGGAAAATAAAATTATTTTGCCCCTAACACATGTTCTTTATCCTTAGCACTAACAGAACAGGGTGAGTATGTATTAGTGTTGTTCCTTTCTTCCTCCATTTCCTTTCTTTGGCATATTTCCCCTATCTTCAGATCCTTTGGAATGCCAGAAAATAGTGTGAGGAGCCTTAGAATAGAGCTAAAAAGAAAGGAGAGGTCAGCCTGGGGAGAGTCACCCCATTCAATTCTTTGGCCAATTGTTTAGTCTTCTCCCAAAAAACAAAGACATCCTGGAGCAAGCTGCCGACAGAGATCATGGGTCTTCGGTCTGTGAACCATTCAAAGGCAAAAGAGAGGCAATAACTTGTGTTCAATAGCCATCTACCTCAAGGCAGGGAGTCAGTGCAGATGATCTTAAGTCTTCAGCAAAGGATTCCATATTAATTTTCTTCTAAAATATTTTAAAGGACAGGGATTGGCTTGAGTTATGTACATTTTTTAATAGAGTATAGACTATTTAATGAAATCATTTGCAGATTTAAAATCAAGTTGTCACAGTAAAAACTGATCAACAATGAAAGGCCTTTCTGTATGTGGCTAAACAAAATCTTGGGACATTGAGCAACAGCCATTTGAAAACTGAAGTTTGAACTACTTTGAGTGAAAAAAAAGACATGAAACACAAAACCATAACATGTAAAGCCAAGGAAAGTCTGCTGTCTTCCAAAACGACTATGATTTAGAGAGTAGTACCAACGAAGGAAAGGAAAGTTTCTAAACGACACAGGAAGAATGTGACCCGAGTGTGTTTCTTGGGAGTGAGTCACTTGCTTCAGCACAAACGAAGTAAATGTCAAGATGTTAATAGTTTACTTCATTCATAGTCCACACTGTCCTTCCTAAAGTGGAATCAATCTTGTCAATTTTATGCATTAAATGAGCCAACATATGAATTTATTAAGGTGTTAGCAACTTTGTACTTTCACCTTCTACCGAAATTATTTATCAAAACATAGAGCTAACAAAAATCATAAAAAACAGTGAATTCTTCTCCACATCACACACTTCTAGATAAAGAAGATAAAGGGTCAGGAGTGGAAGTTAGGGATTAAAAATCAAAAACAAACAGAAAAAAAATAAACTTATGATTCTCTTTACCCCTGTTTTACAACTTTGGCATTTAGAAAAGAGAGGAAAGATAAGAAATTTAGCAAAAGGTTTATAGAGAAGGGAGAAAATAAAAAAGCAAAATAAGGTATAAGATGGAAAAAAGTATCAGAGAGCAAAAACATAGCCCTAAAACCAAGCTGTAAAAACTGGACTTCTCTTTCTGCAGTCCTTGGACCTAGAGGTGGGAAATACACCACCCTCTGCAATTTTCCTACAAACATACACAGTCAATGAAGGGTAAGTAGTTAAAAAAATAAAAAAGGCAATGCTATTTATTTCAGCATTTTAGATACCGACTCTCACAGCAAATGAGAGCTGGGAGTCTAACCCAGGTCTACCTAAATCCAAACTCCATGCTCTTTAAACCATTATTGCAAGTCTCTTCGACAGCTTCTCAACTTAATTTTAGGCAAATGGATCTTTCAGTGAAGAGGAACCATCACACTCAGCCCACTTGCTGGAATTCCACATTGTCCATCATTATCAAATCAGCACAGAGAGTCCACTGGAGACATCCTCTCAGTACTCAATGTCCTTATCTCTGTGACTTTCCCCCCTAACTGAAGAATTCATTGATTCTCAGAAACTTTAGTGGGTGTTTCCACAAACTGGCCCTCTAAAAGAAGATAGTAATATCAACAAAATAGTGATTCTAAGAGAAATTAACTTGAGGCATCCAAAGAGTTAGAGAACATGTCAGTTTGAGGGACAAGGAAGTCCAAATGAGAGACAATTATTTAAAACAAATTATTAGAATGAAAGAATAGTTTATAGGACAGACATAAGGGGCAGTGATAAGAATATCAACCAAATCAAATAAAAATTATCCAATTGAAGCAAATGAGAAGTTCTTTACAGCATAAAGTATTTTCAAAACTATAAAAATCTTCCATTTTATAAAGCAAAGAAAAATGAGAAGAATATCGCTCGCTTTCTTGGCACAAACGTGATGAATAAATGTAAAAACATTCCACTTAAATCAAGTTACCTTTGTCTTTCTAAAAAAAGTTTTAGAAATCAGTTTTCCAGAGTTAATACTACATATAAAAATAAAAATACAAACCATAATTGAGAATAAAGTAACAGAAAGATGTAAATCTGAACTTAATCAAATCAACAGGTTTTGAAAAACAGATTTTATAGAATAATCAAAGCATCTGGGTGTCAATACAGAGCCTTGTCATGGAGAATTGTGACAATATAAAAGCATGACAAAGAAAAGGGGAAAGTACTGTGTCCTAGTTGCTATAAGTTTCTCTTTTACCAATCAGCAACCAATCGTTTCTTCATCTGAGCTTTCTTTATTTTTTTAACTGAATTTGGAAAACTTATAGTATAACAAAACCTACAACAGAAGTTGTGGCTGTTAATAAAAATTTCACTTATAAACTTTATTTTTTTTCTTTATTTTTTTATTGCACTGTATTCCATTACCATTTATCCCCCTTATCCCCTCTTCCAGCTCCACTCGTCTCCCTCCCCCCAGCAATCACCAACTTTAACCTAAGAAATCACAACTGCACTGACTTTTTATAGGGTTTGAAACATTCAATAATTATCATTTTAAAAGCTATCTTCTTTTCACCACAGAAAATAGAGCCTGTTTTATATAGCACATCACATCTTCAAAGACTTTTTTAAAAATATGTAATCCAACTGAAGAAGGCCACTGATAACTGTGCTTATTTAAAAACAGAATGGGTATGAAACTTTTCTCTGATTTATAAGGTCCTTGGAAATGCCAACTATCGCATGATGTCCTAGAATTCAGTAAGGGGTCTTTGAAAGTGTAATGTCTCGCCATTAAAACAGAAGTCATGAGGAAACACACATGCTACGTTAACCTGCAAAGGAATGATGAAAAGTCACTTACACGGCTTCTTGGGGCATTTCTGGCATTTGTGAAAACCCCAGGAGGTCCCCACAGTTCCGCAGCAGTCCTCCTGCTTCGAAAGGCCGGGGAGCGCCTTGCCACACTGCAATGACGGGTGGAGAACACGCAGGTTAATCGAGTGCAGGGCGCCCAACTCTAGGGCACTGCTATGTTTCAGCCACATTGCAAAATGGTGTGGTTGTTATCAACAGAATTACAGTGATGGCGAAAACCTCTAAAACTTCAAAACAAAACACCATAGCAGAATAAGGACAACGCTGAAAAGAGCAGGCTTATTTTCCAGAGCTTCTTGCCATTGCTGGAGTCTTACGAAAATCTGTCACTGCTCAGAGCACTTAGTAAAACTTGTTTCCAATGACTTTTTTCTCTTAACAGATCCAGAAAACTTAAAAGATCAACATAAACTTTTACAATTTTAGTTTCAACTATCTGTTGAAATCTCTCCTGAGGATCATCAGGAAACAGAGCTATAAGGGCATGGCGTGTGTGTAAATCTTGAGAATGTGGCACAGGTCCCACTTACAAGAGGCTTCTGGCCTTCCTATAACACCATGGCCCAGGCAGGGAAAGCATAAAAGAGGACAATACAAGAAGTGGTTAGAGGCCAAGCCAGATCAGCTCTGGCAGAGGTGGAGGCTCAAGGCAGCCAAGCGGTCTGACCCAGGGAGGTCGGCCACACGAGGGAGACGCTGGCAGGTTTAAACAAGAGCAGAAGGCAGAAGAGCAGGGCTCAGAGGCTACTGGAATAACTCGAGCTGTCAAAGTAAAGGTCCATCTCATGACCTTGGCCAATCACGGGGGGTCAGAAGAGGCGGAGAGGCAGGGGCCTGAAGTGAGACCAACTCAATGGGGTCAGGAAGGGTCTAGGAAAACAGACCCTACTCTGTGTACCAATCCTGAGGGCAGCTGTACAGGGCAGGGGGGTGGAGGAGCTTGTGCCCACATCCCACATCTCAGGGGTCAGTCCCTCGGCCTCATCTGCCTCAACCTCTACAAAATCCTCTCAGCGGTTTCAAGAGTCATCTTTCCAAAGACGAATCTGATCACATTCCTCCACTGATGAAAAACCTCCAGTGACTGCCGTTGTCTGAAGACTGCAAACTCCCTGGCATGACATACAACAGCCGTCCCCAACCTTTTTGGCACCAGGGACAGGTTTCACAGAAGATAATCTTTCCACAGATGGGAGTGGGGGGCATGGTTTCAGATGATTCAAGCGCATCACATTCAAGCTCCCCTCCCGCTGGGCAGCCTGGTTCCTAACAGGTACCAACTGGCAGTCAGGAGGTCGGGGACCCCGACTTAGAAGATTCTTCCTATTCCTGCCTCAGACAATTTTTCTTTCTGTCCCCCCCTCATCTCTCTACACCCACCCTTCAGGCACACCCAAGGATGACAGTTTTCGAAACTGTCTTTCCAAAAGTTGTCTCTTCTCTCTCTAACGGGCCTCCCTTTGGTCCTTGCCCAGAGTAATTTTATCCCGTGAGCCCAACTCTGAACAACCACCACGTGAAGCCTCGTGTCTCCTCACTGTTAGCAAGTTCCTACCTCTTCTTCACGCCACGGCACTTTCTACACAGTTCCACAGCCTCCTCAATACATTTTAATTAAATGTAGATGTACCTCATTTATCTTCATATCCCAATACACAGTGCACATCGCAAATGCTGAAGGAAGGAAGGAAGGAAGGAAGGAAGGAAGGAAGGAAGGAAGGAAGGAAGGAAGGAAGGAAGGAAGGAAGGAAGGAAGGAAGGAACCAGCTGCTGTTCATCCAGGCAAGCAGGGGTTCTGTGAAAACCAATGGAAATCAGCAAATGCGCAGAGGTTAGTGAGCGGGACGGTGTGACAGAGCCTGGGCCGGTGGCGAGCCGCCGAGGGGCAGCCGGTGGTAGAGACCAGCCACCCGGCGGGCCTCTGTTCCACCGGGTCCAGGCGTGCAGCATTCGGGTTGAGGCTCTAAGTGTCCAAAGTGTAAAACGAAACCAGAAATGGCCCAGATAGGCTCATGAAGTTTTAGTTATATCATAGCTTCGACGTCTTTAGGTTTCTCTTTTACGGTTTTTAATGATTCTGACAGGATGTTGTGCGCTCTCCAAAACTGGTGCGCGCTGAGATGGAGAGGGAGAGGGCACATGTGCCCGGGATGGAGAAGGCACACACCGGCTGGATGCAGGCAGTACCCAGACGCCCGCAGCTGGACCACCGAAGGCTTAAGTAGGAAGCACAAAGCAAGGAAGGAGGACGAAGAAGCAATGCTCCAGGCATAAGGCTAGAAACAAACAGTGACGTTAAGAAAAAGTGATGGGGCTGAGAAGCACAGACTGGCGGTTACAAAATAGTCATGGGGATGTAAAGTACAGCATAGGAAATACAGTCAATAATACTGGAATAACTATGCATGGTGTCAGTTGGGTACTGGAAATATCAGGGGGAACACTTTGTAAAGTATATCAATGTCTAACCAGCATGTTGTACACCTGAATCTAATACCAAATAATATTGAATGTAATCTGTAATTGAAAAAAAAAAGCTGTTGAAAGAAAAAATTTTCTTAAAAAAAAGAACACAGAGGTTTCCACTGTTGCATTCTGCTGCCAAAGTGTGCTTATGGTTTATCTCCAGTTTTATCAATCAGACTTAAGCAAGACAGGGGTACCCATCGTATGCTGATCATTCTTGTACAAGGCTCTTTAGGTTCTTCTCTTAATCAAGCAAAACTCTCCACACTTGCTGATTTTACATGCTCAAAATCTTAGTGGCAGTTAAAATCCAATTTTCACCTTGGATTCCTAGAATGTTTTATTTGGTAGGGCAAAAACCAATCACTTCTCTCTACCAGGCCTCGAAAAAGGTACACGGTTTTCCTTACGGGCCTCAGGCCGCTTTATCCCGTGGCTTTGTTTTTGCAGGTCCACGGCCAAGAGCAGCACAAGCCATCCAAATCGATTAAATAAACGGCCATGTAGGTGGTACCATGACACTGTGTTCTTCTCAAAACTGGGTCTGCATCGTATGAGAAGAGGCTGCAAGGGGTGAGGCGGGCTTACAGAAAGGCACCGAGTTTTGTGCACACCCCTTTAGTTTTTAACCTAGGAGGAGCTTTCAATGTGCCATCAGCAACTTCACCTGAGAAATCTGTGTGGCCATACCCGGGGCTCTCACACATGTGACTGACTACTCAACACTACTAGGTCCTCCCCTGGATGTTGGAAATATCTAGAAGAAAAGAAGGTAGGGGAAGTGTTGTAAGTGCTGGCCATTTCTCTCCTCCATATCAAAAGGCCACATCAGAGAGAATCACGTAGACAAGGATGCTAGAATTCAGAATGCCCTTCTTCAGAGGGGAAGATTCTGCATCTCTATGACACATAATCACATGGACAGAGACTGATCCTGCCTGACTACATGTTTATGCCCAGACTGACTTGAGTTTTACAAGTTAAAAACACAAATGGAATTTCTCCTGTGTGAATCATTCACCACATTTTCAGAGAAAGCCAGTCTCTCATTTCAAGGCATACCTTGTGCATAAGCAATGCAGGAGACGTGTGCTAAATTTACAGCCCAATATTTAGCTATTTCAAGGCAGGGAAAAAAAAATCTGTCCTGTCACATGCTCAATGTGTTATAGCTCCTCAAAAAGTTCATACAGCTTCGTGCTGCAGGTGAGGGGACACTGGAACCCCGCATATTCATGTTAACTCAGCAAAGGCACAGCCCACCCAGAGCGGAGCAAGCAGAACAGCAAAGGTTCTGGCAACCAGGCTGCCTTCACCTCTCTGTGCGGGCTAGGAAAAGGCGGCCCTTCGGGATTCATTCTACACTAAGCAGCATGTAGGCTGGCCCCCCGCGCGCCCCCTCTGCTGGTGTGCTGTGCGGGTATAACCCAGCAGGGGTGTCCAACCTGTGGCCCACAGGCCACATGCAGCCCAGGATGGCTGTGAATGCAGCCCAACACAAAATTGTAAATTTACTTAAAACATTATGAGATTTTTTTTGTGATTACAGGTCACAATGTATTTAATATCTGGCCCAAGACAACTCTTTCTCCCAGTGTGGCGCAGACATGCCAAAAGGTTGGACACCCCTGCAAAGTGTTATAAGTGCTGGCCATTTGCAAGGCCTTCAGACACATGAAAAGAGTTCAGATATTTCACTAGTAAAAGGGTCACTCCATGAAGCTGGCCACCATATCAAGGACTAGAATTTAGTATTACTAATGAGTGCCCTTTAAAAAAATGGTAATATTGAAATATTCTTATGAATAATCTCTATCACTTATACATATAACTCATTTTATTATCATTATACAATGAAGGATAAAGTATTTTGAGTTTGGACAAAGACCATATTCTCAAAGAGAATATGGCAGTGAGTCAACAAGGAACAAATAAAACAAAATGTTAAAGGCGTATGGATTCTTTAAATGTTTCTAGAGAATGCACTGAAGTAATACATGAAAGAAGAGAATGCTGATTCATTGCAACTCCAGCAAGAGTACGCAGGACCATGTTTAGGCAAAAGTTGAAACAAGACAGTGACTCAACTGCTGTACTGGGGAGAAAGAAATTCCAAAGAGATGGAGCAACACTAGCTACACCAGGGACCACCACCAAATGGGAAAGGACCCTGGGATGGGTGGGTAGGGGGGGAAGAACAGACAAAGGCAGCCTAAACATAAAGGAACAGCGAGTGAGCGGGGAAGTCCGAGAACGAGGTGGAGTTGAATCCTGGAGTTTTCCAACTTGTGATTGGATTTGTAGGTCCAGATCAAAATTAATCAAAAGACAGGGAAAAAGAAACAACCAGTTTCTTTTCCCAAAGCAAAAAAAGTTTAGGGTTGCTTCCAGTTAAATATTTGGCATCTTCAAAGTAATGGCAAACACAGAAGAATAAAGATAAAGAAGAAAGAGGAGGAAACAATTAAGTGTTTTTATAAAAGTATAGTTTTTACACCTGGTATGTCTTCTCAAAAGTAAGTAAGAATTATTGGGATAGTATATTTGGTCATGGGGAGAAAAAGGAAGAAATTATATTTAAGATAAACATGATCAGTAATCATCAACGAACAAAAAAAAATTAAATTGAGTAATTATTAAAGGCCCATTAGTTATTCTTTTCCTCAAACAGCAGAAGGGACCTGAAGTTCAGCACAAATGAGCTATTTTTCCAAAAAGAGAGAGGTGTCCTAAGACAAAGCAAATGCCCAGGCATCTTCACATTCAGCAGAGTTGGTGTCTTATGAATTGAGAAATTGACCTTGCCACACAATCATGCTCCCTGCGGGCCCCCTGAATAGTGTAAGGACAGCAGTAGCTGAGTAAATGACAAGAGCATACCTTTCGAAGTTGGACCAACATGGGTCCAAATCCTCACTTTACCAAAGAGCACCTACATGACCACAGGCAAAACTCTCAACATTTGTCTACTTCCCTCTCGATAAAAGAGAACTAAAACTGTCCATTTGCACAGAGCTCTCAAGAGGGCTGAGACAATGCACAAGAGACAGAATCCCCACCAAACAGCCATACAGCCAGCATGCACCAGGCTCACACTCAATATTAGACTCCTTCCTCCAGGGTCCTTGCTTAAAAACCCAGGCCTATGTAACAAGGGGCCAAGGAATCGCAGTTACTTGATATACAATGCCCCAGAGTCAACTTATGAAGAAGTAATATGTAAGTAAATAATTTAGATATAGAAATAAGAAAAATAAGGTAGTCTTAGGATTTTGCTTGAAAGGCTTAGGTTTTCACACAAGTGCTCTGGCTAGGAAAGAAATGCTCAGAGAATAAATGCTGTGAAGGATTTGTAATTATATGGATTTTATTTTAATTCTACTCAAGAAGCATAATATGGTATCACTGAGTTATAATAATTCAACCAGTTAATATCAATGTTCAAGCAGCAGATGATTTTAATTTGGGGACATCAAGATCTTTCTGGTTATGCACTATGTCTTGGTGCCAGAAGACTGAGACTCTAAAGCCAAAATAGTGGAGCCAACTCTGCATCCCCTCCCCACAAGCATCCGTGACCCAATCACAAAACACTGGAGAACATGGCACTCCCTACCACAGATCACGGACAATATAACTGTCCTTTCATGATCATCTAGTGCTATAGACTGAGCGTTTGTGCGCCCCATCCCTCAAATTCATGTCATGTGATGGTATTAGGAGGCAGGGCCTTTAGGAGGTAACTGGGTTTGGATGAGGTCATGAGGGTGGGGCCCTGGTGACGGGATTAGTGTCCTTATGAGAAGATAAGACCAGAGCTCCTTCTCTCTGCCACAGTGAGGGCACAGCAAGTAGGGAGGTACCTGCAAACCAAGAAGAGAAACCGACCAGGAAATGAATCTGTTGGCACCTTGGTCTTCAGACTCCCCATTTCCAGAACTATGAGAAAATAAATTTGGGTTGGTTAAGCCACCCAGTCTATGGTATATTGTTATGGCAACCCGAGCCACCTTATACAGAAAGCAATGGTTTCTTGTGAATTCTCCATGCCCAGGAGATGGCCTAAGGGCTGGATGGAATAGTTGAAAGAACAATAGAGCAGAAATCAGAAGGCCTCAGTTTTGGTCCTCACGAACCACAAACTCAATACAAGATGTGAAGCAAATGAGCTTACTTCTCTGGACTTTAACATTCTCACCAATAAAATTTTAAGGCTAGGCTAACTGCTGATACTCACTGATGTGCCTAAAATCTATGATTTCACGAAGGCTCTAGTTCAGGGGTGATTTCCTGGGAGTTAAGGTGGAATGGTGTCCTGTGTCAGGGTGAACCTGTGAAGGTCAATGTTCCTTAAATGTCACCTGCTTACCTGGTTGATATACTAAAGTCCATGATGCCACCTGTTATCTAGTCCTAACCTCATACCCTGGCCTGGACCAACTGGATCAGTAATAACCAGAGTGAGCCTTTGAGCCTCTTCTTCTTTACCCTACCTCATGCCTACCCCTTTTCTGCCAGTCTATACTTAAAAAAAAAAAAGAAAAGAAAAGTAGCCCTATCTTCCTGAAAGTCATCATGGCTCTTCGATGGCTCCTTTATAGATTGTACTATAATGACTAATTACAATGAATTACATATTATTATTGTCAATAGGAAAAATATCAGAAATGATTCAAGACAGTCATGGAGACACAGATGTTGCTGGCCTTGAGCTGTGACCCATTATAAAGTCACATTATGGCCCCTGCAGTGTCTCATAAATTATTCCACCTGTGCAGTTGTCATGCTCACCCCCACCCACACCCAGAAGTATCTTATTCCAATGTTCTGCCATAAAACTTTGAGGTATTCTGGCAAACAGAAGTTACAACCTCAGTACAATGAATCTGGCTGAGGGATGTGCATGACATTTTTGGAAATCTTGGACCACTTTTCATAAAAACAAGAATGAGGTTCCCTATGGGGAAAGTTCCACTGTATGTAATGCATTGGATTAATCCAAATTTCTGTCACAGCTCTTCTTTGTTCCTATCATCAGTCTTTTTGCCATGATATAAACACATCTCTCCTCTGGCAAAGTGACTTTGCCCATCTACTGAGCAAAATGGTAGTTCTTCTAGCCTCTAAGCCAACTATGGCTCCAAACTGAACTGGAAAACCCCATGAGAGCTCTTCAATGTCCATGTACTAGAACATTAAATATGTTTATATCCGTGTGCCAATAAGAAAGAGGCTCCAAATCTCTGAACCCTATCACTAATGCAGCTACGGCCACATTATTTGATCAACTTGTTCTAAAGGCCTGTTGTCATAAAGGAGAATATTGTACGATGGAGCTCTGGCAAGCTAACAAGCATTGTCTCATAAGAAGAAGAGGAAAATGCTTAAATACTTCCAGATTTTCTAAAAGAACTTGTAAAAAATTTGCTTTGGCTTGAGCAGAACATTCTTTATAAGCAAGGTTTTAAAAAAAAAATCCACCCAGCTTTCTTTTATTAGAGTAATTAAAACAATGTTAGGTATTTTGGGGTATCTTATACAACCATAATCCTCTGATATTTCAGGCTATTGATTTTATAAAGTATCGACTGTGACTAGGGCATTAACTGCTGGAAATGTATCCCCATCGATTTCTGAGAGTGTATTTGTTTAAAGCCTGCTGAAGCCAAACCATGGGCTTCAAGGAATTCCAGACAACTACTTTAGTTTATGAAATGGTATTTTAAAAGTTACACTAAGGCAAAAAATGGTTTTAAAGTACCATACAGAGGGAAAAAATTCTTAAGTGTGAAACTTCTGAGTTGACATCTTTTCTTAAAAAATGGTTGAATTTGGGCTGCCTTTTTTCTCCACTTCTACCATGATTTGAGCATTTCAATAGTCAAGTGTACCAGGTTGTGATATATGTGTCTTGCTATTCTTAAATTGCAAAAAGAGTAACTAAGTATTGTCATGACTGTATTTCTGACATGCTAAGTCCTATTAGCCATTCCTTGCAGCAAAACAACACAAATCACATCATAAATCCTAATACTACATGGTGAAAATATAAAATTTATTTTAAGTTCCATTACCAAGAATGTGTCTAAAAAAGATATATTTGTATTGAGCGAGGAAATAAAGATGGGCATACAGGCATGGCTGCTATTATTATGGCAACCAGATTACTCTCAAATTATAAGCATAAAGACTCATTTCCCTAATGCTTATTTCTACAACTGTTATGAGAGAAGTTATTCTATATTAAACTTCAATGTCTGCCAGTTTCCTTTTTGTCTATGCAGAGCTACTGAAAGGAACAAAAACCACTTTGGACCTCACAGCACTATGTAAATTATAACGCGTGCTTCATTTGGTTAAGCTTTCAGTTTTTTGTGTCTTATCCAAGTACACAGAACTCAAAACTAATAATTACTTGTGGTTTGGTCGCAAGTAGTGCAGATACACTGAATGCCACAATCACATGAATAGCTTTTTCTAGTTCTCTGCAAGCAGGGAATCAAGCCTGTCTTGACCGTTGCTCTGCCACTTGGCAGGAATATTTACAACTCACCCCCGAACCACTTGCCTCCCTCCATGTCGCAGCTCCCTAACTGTATGAATCAGCTTGGGTTGCTATGACAACATACGACACCGTAGACTGAGACAGAGGTGGGGTAGGGCGGGGGCTTGAACAAGAGACATTCATTTCCTCATAGCTCTGGAGAGTCAAAATTCAAAATCGAAGCACGAAGCAGAGTCAGTTCCGGTGAGGACTCCCTTCCTGGCCTGCAGAGGGCCGCCACCTTGTTGTGTCCTCAACATGGCAGAGACAGCAAGCTCTCTGTGTCTCAAAAGGACACTAATCCCATTGTATCAGGGTCCCACCCTTATGACTTCATTTTATGTTATCTTCCTATAGACTATTGGGAAAGACAGTCACAGTGGAGTTAATGCTTCAACATGTGAATTTTGAGCAGGACCACAGTTCAGCCATACCCTTGCCATAAAACTAACAAGGAGGCAGGGCCATGGGATTCATTCCGTACAACGGACTGTGGGAAAAGTACTGCGTGTCCCTTGCTGTACCTCTCTTCTCCTGCGGCTGCAGGCACTGGGGAGGCTGCACAGTCTCGGTAGCACGGCAGTGACATGGTGAAACCACCGGCAGCCTGGGTCCCTGAGAGATGTGTAGCACACGGCCCCCACTCACCTGCTGGACATCTAGTGTGTACGGAATGGAAGCTTTTGTCGTGTTTATTAGTACAGCACACCCGAGCCTAAGCTGACGAACGCTCGTATATTTACCAACTACTCCTCTGTGCCCAGCGCAGAGCTCCGTGCATAAGAGCCCTGCCCTAATGAAAAGGACAAGCTTATGGAGAAGAGAAAAAAGGCAAAATATCAACAACTTTAAGAGTTCAAAATGGTCTGACTGGATTAAAATGCAGCAAGAAGTCAGGGAGGAGAGAGCAGTCTGGGTTGGAGGGGGACTAGAAGGTCTTTGGGGGGCGCTGGCACCTGAGAGGCACCTCTCAAGCCCGGGGGGATTTGAGAGATCACTCTACGTGTTGACTGTATTTTACACTTGCACAGTTTGCTCTGTGCACAGATCCTGTGCATTTGTTAGTATCAGTGGCGCCAAAGGATGTGGAAAAAGAGGATGTTGAAATCGTCACAGTTAGAGGACCATGGGGCTAAAAGAGTCCTCTCAGCCAAACCAGTTATTTGTAAAATAAAGAAACTGAGGGCCAGAGAATGGAATGGTGTGTTTGCCAAAATGGAAAAAAGAGCTATCGACTTGGAAATAACAACACAAGTCTGTCCCTACCTCTGCAAGTCTCAAGTTTCACTTAAGTAAATGGGAGACAAGAATACCTACTTTTCCTTGTTTTGAAGTTGTTCTGTAGGTCAAGTAAGGTCATAAATTTGAATGTTCTCTATCAGCTATCAATGTTATAAAAATACACTGTCTTACTAAGATGACTGCCCCCAAACCACAAAATGTTAAGACCATTTTCTTTTCTTTTTCAATCTTTATTGTATTTTTTTCATTACCTTTTAGTTTTAACAACTCTGTTAAAGTTTGCACAATCAAAACCAGTCCTCTTCAAGGTGATCACCTTGGAGGCACTGCTGCCTTTGTTCAAACTATTTAAAACTCCTCTGTCTGGATTTCAGAATTCTCTTCAGGGCTAAAGGCATGTTATTTTAAACATCCTCAATGGTGGCAAATCAATGCTCCCGGAAGGCTGAATTGAGCGCTGACAGTTTTGGACTCATTGAGGACACAGTGTAATAAATGAGGGAGCCACAGGAGAACAAAGACAGACGAATGTTTCTGTGCCACTCATGAGCTGGCCCTGAAACAATTCTTCAGAAACAGGAATTTCCAAGTTGTTTCTGTAACAGCAGTATGACTAGAGCAAATGCACAGTCTCATAAAGAGATGCTGTTGCAACAGACTCTCCAATTTTATATATAAATTCTTTTAAACACAAAGAGACAAGAGGAGAAAGCAAAATGGAAGGAAAAAGAAATGGGACTATCATCAGGGCAGGGGAAGGTGCAGGGTGGAGGAGAGCAGTCAGTCACTTTGTTGTCTTGACACAGGGCGATGATGCCGCTTTCACTACAATTTTATGGGTCAGATTCCAGAGGGCTGGGTGGGGTTTCTTTTTGGTTTTGGGGGGTTTTTTGTTTGTTTTTTAGTAAGCCAAATGATTCCACTTCATCTGAATAAAGCTCAATTCCAAAGCATCATGGAGACAATGCCAAGAAACAACATCAGACCCTAGAAATACCAGCTGTGACTCTTTAAACACTTGTAATTCATAGAGCCTAAATCAACCATCAATTCAAGCCATGGTCTCTTAAAACTATTTCCAACATGCTCAGAACTATCATCTTCTCTCAAATGTCAATTCCACAGGATCCTGCCACTTTGTCAGTATCAGAAATGATGTAACATACTTCCACTCTGAACTGCCCTATAATTATTTCCAATGCCTGTTCTTCTGCAAAAGCAAGACTCTAATTATTAATAGGTATATTACTTTAGTGAGTCCTAGAGGTATAAAATACAGAAATCTGATATCTCGTGTCATGATAAAGGCATTTCCATTGCCAATAAAATGGAAAACGTCTGAGAGGATGGGCGTGGGAAGGACCAAAGAAGCATGAACTTGTTCGCGTATGAAACAAGTCAGGAGAAGTGAACACGCGAAGCTGACGCTGGTCTCGGTAAAGACGGGCTATCAGGCGGTAGGAAGGGTAACGTCTGGGTCATCACCCATTCTCTGAAGTGCTCTACTTCAGTTCTAAGAATCTGTATTTTGATTATCCTAACAGCTCAGTCCCACATTCTCAATCCAAATAAAGCTAGCAGGCCTCCCCGCCGCTTGGCAGGAGCCCCGCAACCTGCAGACGTGTTCCCTTTCACATGTGGCGTTTCCCCCCTTGGATCTAATCCCTGTCTTCACTGATCGTTCCACTCCAAGGGATAAGGCCCCTGCACGAAGCAGCCTGGCCGGGCTTTCAGAGCAGGACCTCTCACTGTGTCACGCCTGTGGCGACACCTCTGCTGTTGACACAGGTAAGGTTTGGCACGGATGGCCATTGGAGAGCCACTGGAGACCACCAGACTCACTAACACTCAATCAAGTGTTTCTAAGATTGTGCCAAAGGAGTGTTTACGTGAGACACTGAAGTAAAACCCAGATGGCCCAGGAAGGGCCTGGTGCTAACGGCTTGCTCCACCTGAAGGAGGCCACGCTTCAGTGAATTCCATCAGCACGCCCTAGCAGGGCTCTCTGCTCACGGGGCAGGCAGACAACCACTAGCTCCGGCCCCGCCTTCCTCACCTGGGAGCACGTGGCTGGGGAAATGGGTAACACACGCACCTGCTCGCCCAGCCTGGCTGACTCAGCGCTCTTTCCCACATAAAGTGCAATGCATGCGTGAGAGGCTAAGTCTCTAGTAAGTGTTTTATAGTTATTCTTTCCTTACACTTCTCATCTAGGTATGTCATTTTTGGTCTCCAGATAGGGAAATAACCCGTGTGAAAGTGCTACAATAATTTTGGCATTATCCCCGTCAGAATAAAGCGATTATTTCATCACAGTTTTAAGCCTCACCTCAGTAATGCTCTTACAGTCAGAGCCGGGGGTGAGGGGTGGGGGTCTTTGAAAATTAAAGGACAGGATTCCAGGCAGGACTTATTATCTCAGCTCCCTTAATTGAGTACTAAATTCATTTTCCATCACTGGGCGAGATTTTGAACGTCTACAGCCCATCTCTGCATCTACATCTGCATCTATTCATCTCTCTATATTTTTCCGGCCATGTGGAATTGACAGGCAAGCCATCTGTTTCCCTACTCTCTCATTGGCTTCTGTGTGGTGAAAACCAAGAAATATTTTTCTTCAAAGTCCAGTGACAGAAGTGTGGAGACTTTTTTTAAAAAGTACTTTCAGCCATGTAATTAGGATAGTTTCCACTTCAATGAGCTCACACGTTCCTGTTAATTTCTCCACAATGCTTATTTTTAAAAAAAAAAAAATTCTTTTTTTAAACAAAAGCTAAGTGCATCTGGCCCTTCAGAATTGTGTGTATGTGTGTGTTCCAGTGCTAAGGTTTAGAGCTTGATGATGTTATTGAATTTATCTGCCAAGAGACCTATCTCCAATTAAATAATCTTTTTCTCCAATGGCCCATTCTATTTCCACTCTTCCTGTCCAAAAAGAACTGTTGGAACAACTTCTGAAAGTTCTAAGGGGATCCCAAACAGTTCTCATGTCACTTTAACTCTGTTTTGCCCCAGGTCTTATTATTTATATGACCAATAATTAAAAGAAAGAAAGGCTTTTCCAATGGTTTTACGATGTCACATCAAGTACTGATCCTTTCTTCCTAATCCACATAAAGATTAGTTTCTTCTATAGAATATATATTATGGAATTTAATCTTCGAATTCATTTCTTATTGGGTTTTTTTTTTCTAGTAATGTTATGGGGGATTTTATGGTTGCAAATTATAAGGGTGGGTTTGTGTATTATTTGATCTTTATCGTGTAAGAGTGCTGTACTAAAAATAAAAATATCTTCTGTTTACATTTTTTTCAAGTGTTCCAGTATTTTTGCTCTTCTTAGTTAACTCAGGTATTTAGATGTGGCATTTTCTGGTCTTTTGGCATTTGCAATAGGTCTTGAAGAATATTTTTTTGTCTCGTCTTACAATGCCTATGACTAATGAAGAAGCGTGTGCCCCGCTTCCCCTTAACAAGAAAGCATGTGATTTCACAATCAGGCAATGGCAGACCCAACATGGAAGCTGGACCTCGAACCCTACACCATGATCCTGACCTCTTCAAGGACATCTTTTCATACCATCTGACAACATTAAGTAACTAGAAATACTTATTTCCAGCAATTGGGCAATAAATAAAACATGTTTGAAACAATCAAAAACTCAGATGCCAAACAAGTTTCAAATTTAGATCACAGCTTAAAGCAAAGAGTACCTTGCACAGTGAGAGAGGCGTACATGTATTCAATGCCCCTGTGGCGCAAAAATAGGTTAGAGGGATATTTTGTGAAATTTGGCTACTTCTTATTGACAAACACTAGCATGGAAATGTTCAAATCTTAATTACATGAAAACATGAGACTATCCTGAAAGTAGCTGGTAATTGTAACTACTAGAGATATAATTCTATCTTGACCTCTGCAGGGAGCAAACCAAAATGTTTTCAGATATACACGGTGGACCCCCGTCCCTCCAGGTGGCACAGATACCTAACTCTGACAAAGCTGTCTCTTGTCAAGTACTTGAAACTTGATTTACATCCAAGAATCCCGTTCCTCTAAGCCACCCCATATATTTATTCATTCCTATTCTTTTAATACTTTCAGGTAAATTTAATGATGTCTGTACCCATTCCAATTCACATAAAAATCAATATTTTCTATGATATTCAGAACAAGACATTATTTTTAGGACTCTGACAGATGGAACATCATTTTCTACAATAGGAAGGATACCCACTAAAGGTATCTTGACATACTCTGTCAAGGTGAAAAACACTATAGGTATTTCCAATTCCATTATTCCTGCTCTTTTCTCTTTATATACATGCCCAAGAAATGTCCTCTGTTCTCACACATCTAACTATCATCATTAGATCTAGTCACTGACCACTGAGTTTTTTCCATTAATCCTCTCTCCCTCTGCCACTAACATAGCATTGGAGTCCCTGACTGATGATATCCAATGATACGCCATTTTGATGTCAATCAAGAATGAGGCTGCTTAAAACAAGATGCAGCTACTCATCCTCACTCACTACCCTCCCCTAAGGGCCAGTTAATCACTCATAGCGAGCATTTCTCTGATTCCTGAAGCAAGGAAATTCAGAATAGTCCAACTCATCACCATCTTTTTCTTCACAACAGCCCGTAATCAAATCCTGATGCTTTCTTCTTCACAAAAGCCCTTATTGTCATCTCTTTATTTTCAACTTTTCTCCTGGATTGGACCCTGGTCGTTTCACTACTGGACCAAAGCCACTTCTCTTCCCTGATCCCCTCCTGTCTACCTCACATCTACCCACTCGCCCTATTCACTCACGAGATAAACATTCTAAATTCTTTCCTAAAATTTCATTTACTATATTAAAGTTACAACTGTTCAGTTCAGCTTAAAATTATATTATTCCGCAGGCATATCTCGGAGATATTGCAGGTTCAGTTCCAGGCCTCCACAATAAAGCAAATACTGCAATAAAAGCAAGTCACGTGAATGTTTTGGTTTTCCAGTTCACATAAAAATTATATTAATAATATCCTGTCATCTATCAAGTGTGCAATAGCAAAATGTCTAAAAATATCTTAATTACAAATACTTTAACATTAAAAAATGCTAATCATCATTTGAGCCTGTTACAAAAGCAATGCCGATAGACTTGCTCAAGGCAGGGTTGCCATGAATCTTCAATTTTACAAAAATTCTGTACCTAGAAAGCACAATATAATGAAAACAATAAAAGAAAGAATGCCTGTATTTGTACATCCAGAAAATTTTAACCTTCCTCTTTTTTTATAAGAAAATTTAAGATATGCTGAGCTATCCAAAGAGTGCTACATGATCTCTCATAGATCCACTTCTCATAGGCAACAACTGTTTCGCAATATTTGTGTGAATTCGTTTGAACATTAATTACAGACATCATGGCATTTTACCCCTAAAATGTTCAGCATTTACCTCTGAAGAACAAGGCCGTTGCCCCACAAACCCTAACACTATGATCACCCTTAAAAAATTAATAATTTTGAAATGTCACCTAATATCTAGTCCAAACTTAAATTTCCCCAAGTGCTCCCAAATATCTTTTAGAGGTTTTTTTTTGTTTGTTTGTTTGTTTGTTTGTTTTAAAAGCCACAATTTGTTTGTTTATTCATGACATTTGTTGTTGTGACTCTTTAGTTTCTTTTCTAGAAAAGTCATTCTACTTTTTTCCCCATTACAGTTTTTTTTTGTTTTGTTTTTTTAAGGAATCAGGCCACTATACCCTATGTTATGAGTCTATCTGATGGCAATGGGCAGGGGTGACATTTTTAGCTTGTTCCCTTACCCTCAGGGCTCCCTGTAAGCTGGAAGTTAGCTATAAAGGCTTGAGTAGACTCCGGTTAAACATTTTTGGCAACAATACTTTTAGGGTGACATGCAAACTTCATACTGTATCACATCAGGAGGCACATAACATTGGTTGTCCCACTTTTAATGACTCTGAGTTTGAGCACTTGATCAAGGGGACTTCATGCTCTTTTCACTCTGCCATCGCGCCGTCCGCCTGCCTCTAGGCCTCGGGTGTCTGAGGCCTCCCGTCTGCGCAGACACCTGCCAGGAATCCCAGCTACTACCCATCTCCAGCCTCTCAGGCTCTTCTTCCTTGCCCGTGTCTTGCCAAGTTCGCTTTCTCTGTTTCATTGCTCTCCCCCTTTTCTCTGTGAGTTTGGATTCCTAACCAATCACCCGTTTCCCTCTATCATCCAAGCAACTGGTGAAATTCTACTCCCTGGAGCTTCCCTGAATACATTGATCACAGTTCATGCTGGGTTCTCAAACCCAAGCTCACTGCCTGATTAGGAGAATGTGCACAGAAACAAGGGCTATTTCTGCCCGATTTGTTTCGTATATGCCCTCTTACTGCAACACAGAAACATAGATGCTTACTGATAAGTCTATGGCGTTAAAAGCCTCAGTAGTCAAAATCGGCAGCTAATTAGACTACTCCCTTGAGCAAAGCACTAGTGAGCATTTATGCAGTTGTTTTTATTTAAAATCTACCTATACTTCCCTCTGCAGCTATGTATATAAGCCAACCATAGCAAGAAAACACAAGTGTTTGCAAACATCTTTGTAGGATACAACCTATATACTATTAACTATTGGCCAGTAATGTATTTTTTAATGCCTGGAACATCCTACCTGCACTAATTAATTGGGCAGCTATAGGCCCCCAGAAACATGTCTCACCAACAGGAAGACAAACATGTATACTGAGAACATTTTCTGAAAACAGGACTTATTTTGAAGCTTCATATTGGTGACTACACAGGCAAAAGGAATTAAGAATAGAGATCCCTGTCTGGATCACTCAGACCCAAAGTCAGAGAGCCACGCAGATAAGGCAAAAGTGTTCCACCAAGTTTGAATTATGTAAGTAACTCCACCAATTAGCCAATTCATTTCGATTATATAGCCCAGCTTAGGCTTAAAAGTAAATCATTTAAAAATCTTTTTTAGTTAGCAATCATCTGCCCAATATTACGCAAGAATAACAAGTTGTGAATACTTCATTTTCTTGCTTTTTATCATCTGTGTTCCAACTTGGAAACTGGGGAGAAAGGCACTGGGCACACAGTTTTAAAAGGATCTGCTTTTTCCTGTCTCATGACCAACCTAAACTGGAATGACTAAACAATGCAAATGGCACCAAATCCATCCTCTTGCTCCAAGGCTGGTCCAGGACAAAATTGTGAGGTGTGCGAAGTTTATCTTCAGCCCCAGTGCCCCTATAAAAAGCTGCTCTTAGCACAAGAATCCAGACTTTACTTCTAAGCTAAATTTAACATGATGCTGTCCCTTCTCCCAAAAGTGTTTGCTTAAACCTGGTCCTCAACTGACAAATGAAAAGCTGTGGCAAGTTTGGGTGCCATTTCAAGCCTCTGCAGGCAGACATAGGTTGTGTTTGGAGAGCTCAAGCCTTTCCTGTCTTCCTGAAGTTACATGATACAAGTAATCACCGACTCTGACTATTATTAAGTTTGACACTATGGATAGACAGTTCTCTTCTAAGCAGATATTTGCATAGCTCCGTAACAGTTGCAAAGCAGTGCTCATGTTGCCTTGTCTAATCTTAACAAAGCCCATGTTCTTGTCTCCACCACACAGATAAGAGAGCTGGGCTGCTGCCACCAAGTCCTGGGCCCATGACTCTAGCCAAGATCTTCCAAGCCCATAGGGGTGCACTTTCCATTCAGGTCTACAAACCAGTTCTGCCTTCTTCCCCTGGGAGAAAGGTGGTAGTCCTACCATGGACTTGCCCAGTACCTAAAAGTATTTTCCAGGGTTCTAACGCAATAACAATGGATTCTTATTACCCCAAAACGTTTCACATACACAATGTTTTTTCAATATTCAGCTAAGGACAGAGATATAATAAATGTGCCTCACCTACCCTTCTTACTTGGTGCTGAAACCAGAATCAGATGACAAGAGGAGAACCACAGGACAAAGCTATGCCATTATCACAGAATCCTAAAGCAAGCAGCCAGCAACAAGTGATTTGGGTGAAAAAGCGGATATTTTGTTGTCTTCACTATCTTTCAAGGATAAGTTTTAAAGAAAAACCAGCCTTGTCCTTCTTTTTGATATAGATAGAGGCCTAAGGTTACACGTAAATCCAGTGATATTTAAAATGCACTTCAGTGATATTTAAAATGCACTTCAAACAACTTAGTCATTGTCATTCTAGTTATGAGTTTTTGTAAGAAAAAAAGATGACAAATTGCTATTGCATTCAAAACTTGACTACACCTATCAACCTGGAACTATTGTGAAAAGGCCTAAGTATTTTTTTAAAGCTTTGCAGAATACACAAACTTTTCAGTTATGTTTGTGAACAACACAATCATGAACAACAATCATGAAAAATATGAACAACAATCATGGACTTCCAGCCATATTTCTGGAAATTCACTACTTAAAATTATTTTATAGATCAATAGTTGGCAAGCTTTTTCTGTAAAGGGCTTTGCTGACCATATTTTAGGCTTTGCAGCTCATAGATCACGTTGAAACTAAGCAATTCTACCATCAAGAGCATGAAAGCAGGACAGGCGCTATGTAAATGAATGGATGTGGCTATGTTCCAACCAAACTTTATTTACAAAAACAGGCCCAAGGCTGCGTTTGCCAACCCCTTCCACAGAAAATCATTTCACCAAGTCTGGCTTTCCTGTTAAAATGAGACCTTTTCTAGAAAGCATACAAACAGACTGGGCAATGGTGCTTACCTGTGACCCGATAGTTTCCTGGAAGCACCGGCCAAGCTGGGTCTTAGCAGCCACGGGGTAGACATGAGGAATGACTTGCTGGTGGGAGTATGTGGAATGGACTGTCTGGGTCTTCTGGACGGGATGTCCTTGGTAAGAGATTTGGGACTGGCCTGGTTGGGCATCTTTTACCTTCTGGCCTGTTGGGCCATCGATTCTTGAAACCTGATGTATCTGGACGGAAGCCTCAGGAGGGTGCTTCACGTGGATATTGACTATGTTGGGAGGAAATTTCACTAAAACAGATTGGGAGGAAAACTTGTCAATCATGAATAATTAACATGTGCGTCAGCATGAAAGTGAATTTTACACACTCATATATACTGACATGCATATATAGCATACATAGGATAAATTATACATATATAATGTATATACATATTTGCTGCACAGCCATCAAAATGAGGGAGCACAAAAAGGGTACACTTAAAATAAAAATTAAACCTGAATTTATATATTTAAAAAAATACACTAACTATAAAGAGAAAGCAAAACCTCTCACAGTAACATATTCATCAGATAAAAATATTTTTAGTGAAACTATTAAATTCATGTAGCTTGGGGTCACAGGGGGGTCCATTTTATCAAATAATAGTAAGAAAACTCAAGAGTTGGATTACTTGTGAATTTCTCATGAAGTTTCTATTGTGAAAGTTGTAGGATCTCCCTTTCCACACTAAAAGAGGAAAACTAATTTCAGAAAGCATAATCCTCTTACCCTGAAATAACACACTGTGCACATACTTTGGTGCTCAGTGGGACATAAACACAAAACACCAAAGTGTGATATTTTGTATCTGTAACAAGGTTTACTTCCTGCCATTTTCAAACAAAATTTCATCTTCTGATGCTAATATTCAGGTTTGAAAGAATAACAGCCAGTAACACTCTCTGACCCCTTTTAAAAAATTGTGTCTTTATAAGGAGATGCCAGGTTTAAAAGAATGAATGAGTCATAGAATTTCTGAGCTCCAAGTGACCTAGTTTACCTTCCTCTACAGATGAATAAATTGAAGTCCAGTGAGGTTAAGCGACCGTGTAGAACTAAAACCAAGCACTCTTCAACAACTAAACAGACTTGATATCTACCAGAGGAACCGTGGGGTCACTAGTTTATTAACACTGGAAGGGCCAGGACACTCCTTGTTTGCCTTTCTAGTCCCCACGCCTGGCCAGAACAGGGACAGGCACATTCAGCAGTTCTTGGTGCTAAGAGTCATCAGCGAAGGATGGGCTCCTTTGTAGTTCCTATTTCTTAGCTACCAAATCCCTACAGCCTCGTAAGCACTTCAGCCACATACCTGGGCCCACAATCTGTCCCTACTGTCATTCCCTAGGCCACAGATCACATGGTCCTTGCTGTTCTAATACCAGCCCTGGCCATCTGCAGATACTTGGCTTCTGTATACGTTTGGCAGGTTAGCAGAGGTCTGAGGAAGAGGCAAAATCAAAGTAATAAGCTTACCTTTGACTCCTTGCTGACCATTCATGGTCAGAGGCAAGGTATGCGTAGAGTGGACGACGTGCGTTCCCAAGGCCTTGCCCGACTGCTGGGAATGCTGATACAGTTTGGGCACGCTGGCACCATGGACCGGGATCTGACAAAGCTTCCCTGTGAAATTCGGAGGGCACTGGCATTTGTCCCTTGAACTGCACTGGCCACCGTTCATACATGGAAGATGGCAAATTACTGAAAGGGAAAAGAGAAATTGTAGAGAATTGGTTAGTTTCTCAAATCCTAAGTAACAGTCAATCAATAAAACTCCCGAACACACAGTCCTATGACAGCCATCGCATTTCCACTGACTTTTGAAATAGTGAACAAAGAACTAACTACACGGTGGCAAAGAAAAAAAAAAAAGCCTCCATTATTCACTATCTTTTCCTTTCCATCTTAAGTCATTTAACTCTCCAACTGCTGTGGTGTTCTCCACAACGATGGAAAGAATTCATGGGAAAAGGAATCCATAAGGGAGCCACTCAGGATTGTTATCTATCACAGTGTCCTTTTAAGTATCTCTTGCGTTCTAGAATTACTTTTTTGTATGTAATTCCTAATTTATTAGCTGTCTCCTTAGATTATAAGCTCTTGAGAAAAAGGGATGTGTCTGGCTTGGTGACCTTTAGATCCTCAGCACCAAGAATAATGCCTGGTCCACAGTGGACATTAAATATTTCCTCAAAGAATAAATAAACAAATAAGAATACTAAAAACAGTATCTGTTGAGAATATAATCTGAAACATACTCAACTAAGTGCTGCTCCATTATCAGGGGGTAGAATTGTTTGAACCCTGCTTTACCAGAATTTCCAATCTCATTGGGATAACAAGACCACAGTGAAACTGAGAAGACGTAGAGTGATTAGTAGTTTGGAATTTTATTTAGAATTCCAGCAGATAAAAAGAGCACGTAGGGTAAAGAATTTTAGGAGGAGTTTTAAATTCCGATGAAATTCAGCTTGTGGCCAACCTCTTTATCACTAATGAATTCTTCCTATCGGCCTTTAAACACAAGCAGTTTTCCACCAGCTTAAAAAATGAAAAACCCTCAACTCCGTTTCCTTCCATTTGCTACTGTGTTTAAATCCTCTTCATGATCAAATTGTCCATTTCTCCATGCACCACAATCTAGCCTGGCCAGGGGGTGTTCCCCTGCCCCACCTGCCTTCCACGGAAACTACTCTTCCTAAGGTCACAAATGGTCTCCGCTGCCAAATCAAGTCGGGCGGATTTCGTCCTTCCTTGGTTTCCATAGGGTCTCACCCATCTATTTTGCCCCTCCCTCTCTGCCCATTCCATCTTATTATTCTTTGTAGAATCCACTCTTTGCTTGTCCTTTAACACCAATATGCTTTAAGGTTTGGTCTAAAATCCTCTTTTTCACTAACTCTACGCACTACCTCTACGATTTCACCTTGTCTTATGCTGACATCTCCCAAATTTCTATTTCCTCGCAGGGGTTTCTGCTGTGCTCCAAACTATCTACTACTATATATAGATATGTACTACTCCCTATAGATATTCCACAGAATCTCAAACTCGCAATGTCCAAAATGTTGGCTCGTCATCTTCACCCTAATGTCCCCATTCACTGGGTGGTCCTTAACAGAAACCTAAGTGCAGCTCTATCTGTCCCTCCACCCATCCAAACATCCATTCCTGGAAGACCTCCCTTCTAAACATTCATCAAATATGTGCACTTCTTTCCCATCACAGGATCCCTGTTCCATATGAAACCTCATCACTTAGGAATCTCACCTCATTGCCTACAATCCAGCTACATAGAGCTTTACTCAGTTCCTCAGCGTATAAGGCCCCCTTCCCCCACTCAAGCTTTATCCACACTGTGTCCCTGACCTGGAACACTCATTCCATTCAGCCCTCCTCACCTAGCAAACTCCTACTTATCTCTTAGACTCTGCTTAAACCTTAAGCCCTCTGGAAGCGTTTCCCATTGTCCCTCATCTAGGTTTGGTGCCTATCTACGCTTCCATGGAGTCTCATTCACTGTGCATCTTGCCAGTGAGCTTACTGCATTACAAGTGTCTGACAAGCTTTCTATTTGCCTCATTCAACTAGAGCTCTGTGAGATCAGGGACTTTATCTTGTTTTGTTTATCCCTAGCATGTAACTCAGCTTCTAGAATAAATGTTACAACTCAAAAAAATGCTGGATGAAAAATTTATGCCTACCACATTCAAATACCATTCTAGGTACTACAGAAGATTCACTCCCTGCCCTCAGGCATGTAAGAGCTGGCCCTGGCTGGGTAGCTAAGTTGGTTAGAGTAAGATGATTCACCAAGGTTGTGGGTTGGATCCCCAGTCAGGGTGCATACAAGAATCAACACATGAATGCATAAATAAGTGGGAACAACAAAATCAGTGTGTGTGTGTGTGTGTGTGTGTGTGTGTGTGTTTCTCTCCTCCCTCCCCCAATCCCCTTTACTTTCTTTCTAAAATCAGTTAAAAAACAAAAAATAACATAAGAGCTAACCAGGGAGACTAGATAATAATACATGATAACTAAAAACAGATCAGCAAGTAAATGACAATTGAAACATATAAAATACAAATCCTGTGGAATTTTAGAGGACAGGAGAGTCATTTCTGGGAAGTCAAGATAGACTTTTATAGGCAGGATCATTTGAGATAAGTCTTTGAAACTGGGCAAAATTCAGAAAAACAAAGAAATGCATCCTAGGAGGACAAACAAGGGGAGGCAGGCATATTTGAGAGGTAACAAGAAAGTCTGCCCTGTTGAAATCCCAGGTTCATGAAAGGAGGAGTCAAGTGATAAACTAGAAGATGTAGGCTTGGTCAGACAATGGATAAAGGCCCAATACAAAAGTTTGGATTTTATTTTATGATCAATAAATTATTCTGGAGTCTCCGAGGAGAGGATTAAACAAGACCGAAACGGTATTCCAGGAAGATGAGTTGTGATGGAATGTGGGACTAGTTGGAACAGAGAGTGACTAGGTCGAGAAGCCAGTTAGAAGACCATCAAAATAATTAAAATACAAGTTGAAAACCACACGGATTAGGACAATGGCAACAAGAATTGAAAGAAAGACAAAGTACTAAAATGATGGAGGGAGAATCAGTACAACATGAAGATGGGACACAGAATGTGAACAGCAGGCCAAGCAAAAGGGGAGACAGGGGGGAAGGAGAGCCAGGAAAAAAATGACCAAGATGACCGCACAGAAACTGCGTCCAGTGTCTATGCGGCAGTTCAAGCCAAGACTACCTATGCTGAATGGGGTCTGAAATAAGCTTTCTCCAGTGGCCGATACACTCCAAGGTGCACGGGGAAGAGACGAGTCAAAGGAGACTCCAACATCGAGTCAAAGACTTCATAACTCCCATTGCAACTCTGAACCGAATTTCTAAATCATGGCTTGGCTACTCTGGACGGATTCGATGTGTCATGGGGAAGGGGAGCCAGGCCAAGATTTAAATGTACTACAAATAATTTATAACTGGAATATAGGCACCACTCACTTTGCATGGTTCCAATATGCATGAATTTCAGTTTCCGCAGTTTAGTTAAATAACAACCAGTCCCCCAACAGCATGGTTCAAACTTCAGCTGCCACGGTGTATTAACTGTGAGTAATTGCATAAAGTACAAACTTTACTGCTAGCTCTTTGGTCCATAAACACTGTGTGAATAACAGATGTTTATCATGATCAGTAACCAATCATGTCACTCCCTTCAAAGTCTGCGGGTGATTGATCCCTGCACATCTGTTCTCCGTTCATGCACCGACAGGAAAGCGTGTAGTTACGTTGCCACCTCATCTCGCAGTGATAAAAATCACATCACATTTTACGGAAGTGGATAATTCAAAGGGTCAACAACAACAAAAAAAAGTGCAACAAAAAAATAACAAGTGGTAACACTGGAAATCAAACTGGAAAGTGGATGTGGTGAAAAAGATGACGATGTGCCAGAGGAAGTAACATTAAAGGAACTCCCAAATATCTCACAAGTTTGAAAGCACAAAGGTAAGATGCTGGTAGCTGATCCAAACTCGGAACGGAGTATGACAACTGACTAAGGCAAGGGAAAAAATACTCCATGTCATAAGTTATACAATGAGAAGAAAGCGAACATGGTCAAACTACTCTTGGTAAGTTCTACTCAAAGAAATAGAATGCTTTAACTCTCAATGTTTCTAACATTTTATATTACAAGGCATTAAATAAATATCAGCTTGACTATTTTTTCATTTCCCTATACATTTATATCCTACAATACAAGAGTTTCAATGTTTTGACAAAAAGCTTGTTCAAGGTTATGGAACTTAGCAATCCATTGATTATTAAGATCATTTTGCACATGGTCATTTTGTATGAGCTTGCATGATCATTTTATGGTCCTGTACTACCATGCAAAGATGACTATAATCTATACTAAAATAATTTCACATAAGTAATCACCCTTTTTACAAACATTAACCAACTGACTTTTACTAGACATTTCTAGTATAAATAGCAGATTTTTGAAATCTAACATGAACTTAATTAGTTTTGTTTAAATCTAACTTTAAACCCTTGAGGTAGCTCCCACACAAATGTTTTAAGGACTGCACTAGTTTATTTTTTTTAAGATTTTATTTATTTATTTTAGAGAGATGTGAAGGGAGGGAGAAAGAGAGGGAGAGAAACATCCATGTGTGAGAGATACATCGATTGGTTGCCTTTTGCACACCCCCAACTGGGGACATGGGCACAACCCAGGCATGTGCCCTGACCAGGAATCGAACCATGACATTTTGGTTCACAGGCCGGCGCTCAATTCACTGAGCCACACCAGTCTGGGAAAGAACTACGCTAGTTTAAGTGGGCACAGCCATAATCCTAGAACAGAACCCAATAACCCTGTGTCTCTCTGGTCATAAAAGAAATGGTCCCTGCTTGACTTATTCTGACAAATAAAAGGCCACTATTTATAACCATTTATGAATGAGGAAAAAAAAATCCTCCTGTTCCAGCATTTTCTAAAATCTAAATTACAATATAAAGTTCTTTGCCTCAGCTCAATAAATACATGTTGAATCCTTTGTGGCAGGTAATCTTTTTATAGCTAAATAGATTTTTATGTCAAAGAAAATAAATTTAAAATCAACCCACAAACTTAAGGATTTAACTATGAATAGTTTCTTTCTGTTTCAAAAGTTCATGCCACTCTCAAAACATTGCCTAGAGATATATAGTCTACACTGCCAGGGTTATATAAATCCTTCTCAACACATAAAGAGAAAAAAGAATAAGTTATCTTTAAGGCTGACTTGCGAAGCTTGTGGTATGCTGGCTATGGCACATATATTTTAGAACATGTAACCAGAGGTGTCCTGTAAGAATGCTGGCTGAGAAATGCCGTAACTTTATCAGCTTGACATTTAGCTGGCCATCACCATAATTCACTGCGTTGCATCATGTGGTCACCTGGGACCGACTGAAAATAACGAGAAGTATATGGGCCTTCAGCCTGTTATTCCAGAAAGTATCGCTGCATGACAACCAACTCACCATATCTCATGGTGCTGCCGTAAAAGGTCAAAATGAGCAAAAGGACCCATGCTGGAACAACATGTTGGAGGTTTTAAATATGTCATATGTTTCAGTGAGTCCCCCCATTTGCTTTGGACTATCAAACAACTTGCAGCACTCCAGAAACTGGGCGGCCAGGAGCACATTCATATTCTAGATCACAAACTGGAATTTAGCGCGCATGGCTAGAGACTCGTGACTTGTGTATCAATATGGGCCAACTGAATTTTCTAAAGACATGTACTATACAAAGCTATACCCTCTCTGTCTTTCCTGGTACCTTAGCTAACTATCAAAATACTTCAGTGGTTATCCTCAAAAGGTGCTCCGAGGACACACCTGAGTGTCCTGCAGCCGCACCGCGGCCCCCGCACCTCCCCTTGCTTTCCATGCCAGCAGGCGGGCCATTTTGAGTCACTGTGGCTGCCTCAGAACAGGGAAAACAAGCCTCTGTTCGAAGGAAAACCTGCATATGTTGTCTCCCAGAACAGACACACACATGACTTTGATTTGAGTCGCTACTGCAACTTTCCCACTTGTCTCCGACTATTAGGAGAACAATGTGCCCTTGGAAGGTTTCAGCATTTCTGCTGATATCCCTTGGAGTGTGGGGAAAAAAGCAGCGATATCTTTAGAAAGTAAAAGTTATCACTTTATTTCCTTCCCTAAACACACCTGTACTACCTTGCCCTCTTTTAAACAGAGCCCTTCCACTCTACTCAGCCAGACAGTGGCTTCCTACTGTAGCTGTTTAAAGCTTTCAGATAACATATAATGTTAGATAGCAAATGCTGCAAACCATAGCTCACTTCGAGAACCGATTCCACTCTTAAAAAAAGAAAAATGGTGTGCTTGCTTTGTGATTCTGTATGCATCACCAAAAACAAAACTAACAAATAAAAACCTGGAACTAAAAGCAAAGATGGAGGTCACATTCCTCTGAAGGTAGAGCAGGGGAACAGGGGAGACCGAATCCTACCCGTGAACCAAGGAAGGAAGTACAGAGATTAGTAGGCCTTTGTTACAATCTGGGTTTTGAGGGGTTTAATGGAATGTAGACATTTACAACTGTTGTGCTCTAAAACTGTCTTCAGCCAGTTCTTGGTTATCTGTCTGCCAACTTACACTGACTCACGGACTCATGTCCGTGACTCAAGAAAACACGTGAGATACAGTGGTTCAGCACAACCTGTCCAGGAGGAGACATTTTCACTAAACCTAAAAAGAGAAGAATCCAGTGACATGAAAAGTTGGCACAAGAAGTGTTTGCAGAAGAAGAAATAACAGGAGCTAAGCTCTTGAGGTGAGACATGGCTTAGAAAGGCCCGGAAACTGAGAGAAGGCCATGTGGCCAGAGTGTAGGTGACAGAGAGAAAGCGAGAACAGCTTTTCTGGGCAGACAGACAAGGGCCAGATGCCCCTTTCTTTCCACATGCATATAGGGAAGTAGATAGGGTAAAACAAATATATATGTAAAAGCTTAAAACATGGGACCAAAGCAGGTAGAATCACCGGAGTCACATAGACAGAGGGACCAGATTGGCAACTGCCAGAGGGGAAGGTGTTTGGCAGACTGGGTGAAAGAGACGAAGGGATTGAGAAGTACAAATTGGTGGTCACAGGACAGTCAAGGGGAGCACAGGGAATATAGTCAATAACATGGCAATAACAACGCGTGGTAGCAGGTGAGCACTAGAAATATCACGGGGGCCACTCTATAAAGTATATAATTAACCACTGTGCTGTATACCTGAAACCAATGCAAAGTGACACTGAAAATCAACCAAAATTGAAAAACTAAAGGATAGCTTAAAAAAATAAAAGGAATCGTAGGCATCAGAATCCAGGAAACAGAAAACGCCTACGTCAGGATCAATAGAATCCTCTGCTGTATTCACACGAAATGGACACTGTAAATGTGCTTTGTGTTCCTGGACCTTCCAGGAACACAAGGGAAAAATCAGAATCCAAAGAATTCTTGGGGCAAAGGGAAAATGCTTTCATAAAAGTTAAAAATGTACCCGCCGTACTCTCCCTGCCAGAGAGAATCTTTGTTTTATCTGCTTTAGAAGTGAGGAAGGCCTGGCTGGGGGTGCTCCGTGGATTGAGCTCCAGCCTGCGAACCAGAGGGTTGCCAGTTTGATTCCCAGTCAGGGCACATGCCCAGGTTGCAGGCCAGGTCCCCAGTAGGGGGCATGTGAGAGGCAACCACACATAGATGTTTCTCTCCCTCTCTTTCTCCCTCTCTTCCCCTCTGTCTAAAAACAATTAAATAAAATCTAAAAACACAACAAAGAAGTGAGGAAGACCGTTTTCATCCCACCCCCACTTATCAAACACTAAAGTATATGGGGCTGCAGATTTCAACAAATGCAAAATATCAACCTTAATATGAACAAAAATCCCAAGAACATCACCCGTGTTTCATGCTGGTGTCCATGAACGAATGCTGTGATAGCACTTTCTGTTCCTAATCCAGGGTAGCTGAAGCCCTACCACACACTGGCATCTCATCTGGGAGGAGGCCTTTCATCACCTCAGCTTTGCTCATGGCTTTCCTTTCCTTTATCACGAACCTCCCCATAGCTGCGGGCTACCTAATTTGATCCCGTTTTATACCTTGCATAAGTGAAGGAGCTCCAAATATCAAGCATATCACAAAATTCCTCTCATCCCTTTCATCTACAGATGCTGTTGGGGGTGCTATCTCTTAGAAATTCCCCAATGCCAAGGCTCTTTCACACTTAGGAAAAACATTGCCACATTTGCAGGCTGCAGAATAAATATAAGAATCCCCAACACCTTTTACATTTTTTTAAGTGGGGGGGATTAGGGCATCATTTAGTAACATTTCTGAAAACTGAGGCAAATCATTTCACGTCATGGGTTTCAGGGGCCCCAACTGCCCAACGATACGATCCACAGGTTCTTCTTCCATCCCTGAAATTCTGTTTCTCAAAAGTCTAACCAAGTTGTAAATACAGTGAAATTCAGATTTCCTCCCCTTATCTGATGTGACTGTCAGGATTTAAATTTTAAAATGCACACCCAGCCACTCGCAATTTGTACAGAAGGGAGTGGGGTCAGTCTGGTGAGTGCTGCGCTTCGTTTTTTGATTTTGAATGTAAAATCAGACACTGATTCAAATGGAAGTCTCATACTTACTGACCAAGCAGTTAATAAAATGTTCATGGGTTTATGAAGAGCTGACTTCATATGGGGGAATTGTGGGAACATGCCAAATTGGGGGCAGTGAAGCAGGTTTCGTCCAAACTGTAACCTGCTTCGTCCTTGGAGACCCTGCCAGTTCCAGAGGTATCACTGCCGCCGTCGCCTCAGACACTTGCCATTGCATTTCCAGTCTGGCAGGTCCTTGAATGTCATTGCAAAATGCTATCTCAAACAACAATACCATGTAAGCTACATATAATATATTGAATGAAGCTTAAAAACCTTTTTGTATTTATTTCACCACTATAATTTGCAAGAATTCTGTTGTGGTGTCTTCGGAGACCAAGTACATACTCCCACTAAATCCCTTAATATCTGCTTGTTATTTGTTTATGCCTATGCCTCAGAAAAGGACTTAAAATGAAGCTAAATTTAGCATTTCAAAGTATTTGCAAAGTCAAAATCCCTACATACGCTTCTATCTCAAGAACACAAAATTGCTCTAAACCTCTGGTCCAAAAACAGCCTCCAAGAGAGAAACATTCCTCCAAAGAAAGAGGAATGCTGAGTAAGAAAGCGCCTTAGGGCCATTTGCAAATTTGTACAGCATCTAACTTAATTTCTGTGTCATTAATCACTGTCTTGTATTATAATTTCTTACTCTTCCTTCTCCTACTGAATTGGAATATGGCAGGAAAGAGGCATAGTGCTTTCATCCATCACACTTCACAGCCCAGCATTTTACAGATAAGAACTCAACAACAACAACAAAAATGTTGACATTAATTCTCTAAAAATTCCAGACAGAAAAAAAGTCAGCTTGTATCTGCCCCTCTTTTAACACTCCCCATTTTTTTCTGAGGCAATTTAACCTTAGCATATATGAGGGTATTTTTCAAACTATGCTCCATAAAGTGCTAAGGTTTCTACAGAGGTGCTAAAAAAGGATCTACTAAATAATCTAATGCAACCATCGTATTCTACAGAGAAAGAGTAATCTACAGAAACTGTGTTTCTATAGGATACCATGGCCGGTAGGGATAGAAATAGAACAGGAACTCAGGTTTTCAAAGTCCTCCTCATACAGCTCTTAGGACAAAAGAACCAAGAGATTTCCCTCAAATCTCACCAAAGAGCCCTGTCCCATGCCCTTTTCTATTCTTCTCCACAGGTACATGGTTTTCCTAATGGGTCCCGGAGTTTGCTAATGGAGCCCCAACTGAGATCAAGGGTTTGGCAAATTGAAGGTCAGGTAGACTCAAGAACTTTTCCTGGAATCTAAATATCTGAGTTGAAACACACCATAGCTTCTTGTTTATTAACAGAAGAACCCAGGAGTGTTTTGGGACACAGGCATCAGAGGAAGAGGAGGGTTAGAGTCCAGAACAGTGAAATAAAAGAGGAAATGAACCCATCTGATGGACAGCATAGATAATAGAGTAATTCCATCACTGCAGAAAGTTCTATTGCACACTGCCGGTCTATCACCTGTCCCCCTGAGTTCCAGTGAGGTGAGACGTAATGGCTAGAAGCTCAAAAAGCAGTGTTCACTCATTCAATGAAGATTTATTTTATGTCTACCATGCCTACTCCCTGTTCTAAGTGTAAAAATCCACCCCCGCCCCCGGCCCACCCAGCACCGACTTTCTGTCAGAGTCTTTGTGAGACCCTATGCACAAACAGGACGGTTCTGGGCCCCAGGGATCAAAGAGCAGGACAGGGCTGGAGAAAGGGCTGTTCTCCCAAGGTCTGCAGGCTGCCAGCACCTCTCCGGCCCCGCCAGGGAGCCTGAAGAGACATCGGGCAGGGCACAGGGCCAGGTGCTCTGGGCAAGGCCCTTTCACGGAGCAGGGCGAGGCTCTCTCCTGGGGCTCCACCTGCAGCGGCCCTAGGGCAATCTGGACAGAGGGCCTGGGCAGATGCTGTGCAGTGAGCGCAGCCCACCAGCACTGGGTGGGGAAAGGGGTGCCCTTGGGGACCTCAGGCACACTTGCAGGAGGGACAGAGGGGACGAAGGTGCTGTGTAAGCACGAAAGGGTTTGGAGCTAACATAATTTGGTACATCATTATCATTATATTATCTACACTGACAAGCTGGTAAAGCCAAGAGGGACATCCAGATTACAGTTATAATCACTATACTTCACATTGGCAATTCTTTTGTTACTACATATCCATCACACTGTTACATGTTACGAAGGTGTATATTGCTGTAGAGCATTAACATTTTTAGTAGCCACATAATATTTCATTAAGTGGAAAGATGATAAATTACATATCCATTCATTCATTGCTTGCTTAGATTGTCTGTATTTCTCTTTAACTATTTAAAAAAATTTTTTATCCTCACCCAAGGACATTTTTTCATTGCTTTGAGAGAGAGAGAGAAAGAGAGAGAGAGAGAGAGAGAGAGAGAAACATCAATGTAAGAGAGAAATATCGACTGGTTGCCCCCCATACGTGTCCTGACTGGGAATCAAACCCCCAACCTGGGCATGTGCCCTGACTGAGAACTGAATCTGCAACCTTTTGGTCTACGGGATGATGCTCCAACCAACTGAGGGTCACACCAGCCAGGGCTTTCTTTAATTATTACATGTAAAGCTGCAAGGAACATCCTCGAGTATATAGTATTATTCTTCTTAGTTATTATTTTCTTATCCATTCAACTAATATTTATTGAATGCTTAGTATGCACCAGACAATGTACTAGGTTACAGAGTAAAAAAGACAAACATTTATGAGCCACTTACACCACTGTAACTGTCTCATGGGGAGGACAGATGAACACAGGCATTAAGAGCAAGGGCCTGGAACCAGACCTCCGGGGGGCATGAACCCCATTTTCATCACTTAATAGTGGCATGACCTTGGGCACGTTATTTACCACTTCTCTACCCCCCCCCAAATGTCTTCACCTATGAAAGGAAGATAAAAATTGTACCCAGCTCATACAGTTGTTCTGTGGCTTGAAAGAGGTCATATATTCAAAGCACTTAGAAATCGGCATATAGTAAACACTCAGCAAATGTTAGCCATCAGCACCAACTTCATGATTCAGGTGCCATGGGAGCCTATGAAAGGGAAACTAAACCAGCATTTGGCAAAGGAAGAATGTGCATATCCCCAGCCAGGCTGCACTCTATACTGCATGCTATTTCACTCACAACATTATTCCCCGAATCTAGTGAGGAGATGTTGCATTGCTGAGTATATCAACTGAAGAATCTTCCAAAAAGAGGGTATCAATTATTAACATTAATAACAGTATATTAATATATCAAATTCACACGCTCTCAAAATTGGATTTTATTTTTAAAAATTTATATTAGTTTAATAGTTTCAAAATAACTTCTGAGTGCTACCATTTTACCTTCAATCAGATTATACTATCACAGGGCTGATTTTGCATGTTTTTATTTATATTTTATTTATAAAAATCATTAGTAAAGATTTTTAACATTTACCCTACATAGTTATTTTTATTTCCTCTTGTTTGAGCCACCTTTTTACTCATATATTTTACTATCTCTTAGATGTACCCCTTGAAAAATCTTAATGATTTTTTAATTGCTTTCATGATGATTTTTTATGGATAATAGCTTTTAAGATCTTATTTGTCATATTAATGAAAATATCTTTGTAAATATATTTCCTATTCATTTAAATTTAGTTTTGAATACACATATTTATTTTGTTATTTTCATATAATTAAGTTTATAAGTTCTTTTCTCTTTCATATGTTCTACAATTTCATTTCCTTAAAAGCTACTGTCCCTCCAAGTACCTGATAAATAACTTATTTCATGCTAGATTTTTTTAAAAAGATTTTATTTATTTATTTTTAGAGGGGAAGGGAAGGAAAAAGAGAGGGAGAGAAACATCAATGTGTGGTTGCCTCTCGCGCGCCCCAGACTAGAGACCTGGCCCGCAATCCAGGCCATGTGCCCTAGACTGGGAATCAGACCAGCAACCCCTTGCTTCGCAGGCTGGCCCTCAATCCACAAAGCCACAGCAGCCAGGGCTCATGCTAGCTTTTTAGGTTATTTTTCATCCCTTTCTTACTTAATTAACTCACTCCATCTGGAGGTTTACTAGTGTATAGATAGGGGTTATAACTAATTTTGCTTCAAATTGCAACCTAAATATCTTAGTATTAGTTATTGAATCAAACTTGCTTTCCCATTTTTTTAAGACAAGCTGTTATTTTGCACAGAAGGTATCAAAAGGGGGAAAATATAATGTGGTGGGGGGAAAAACATCTGGCTGTTTCGGATGGAGTCAGGGCAGAGAATAGGGGAAGAACGCAGGATAAAACAAGGAGTAACACAAAAGCAGTGGAACATGCCCTGTGAGACATGAAAGAAGAAACACACTGGGTAATAAAATGAAATGGGGTCTAGAGAATTCAGTCACATGCCAGAAGCGATAAATTCTGGGCAGACACTGTTTGGGAACCACTACTATAAACAAAAATCTGCATGGTCTGTCTACAGCTTCCTTTTATTCCCACCCTCCACGGATCATTACCTTCCCGTGGCTCCCCCCCTCACTACGCCACCGCAAGCGAGGCCGCTCTCCCTGTCCTGGTCTTGTAGATCTTTTAAAGGGCAGGGAGCCCTTTCAGCGTTCTCTTCTTCCTCCATAGCAAGCAGTCACTGGCGAGCGTCAAGGTAGGGGACTGGGACGCAGTGCAAAGATTAAAAGCACCATGCTCAGGAAAGTATCCATTCCGAGGGATGTGAAATATCCTGTGTAGCTGCTGAGGGGACAGATGTGTGAGCTCAGCCTCAGATCTCTCGATATTTGACCTGAAAAACCCTTCAGTTTTGCAAGCAGGACAATGGGCTCTCAATGCCTCTTTACAGGCAGACTGTAACCTTAAAGCCTCCACATAACACAAAAATGCCTAGGGAAAACCAATGTACAGTCCTCTTACTGCTGGGTAAGCTATTTCAAATACAGGTTTCAAAGTTTTACACGTACATCATGGGATATGGACGTAGTATAACAGAGACTGCCTACACTCACAACCAAAACGGGCTGAAAAACCTCCCAACTTTGATGTCATGACTGCATATCAGTTTCAACATCAGTTACTAAGCAATGATTTTTCACTTTTTTGTGTTTAAGACTCACAGGCTTTAATTGAAGGAACTAGTGTTAGAGGTTTAAAAAAAGGTTTTTTGCAAATATTAAATAATAAAATTTATAAGACTGCATCACAAGTTTCAATTTTACAACTTGTTATAGTAAAAAAAAAAAAAAATTTAACCCAGATTCCTTCTCTTACACAATATGCCCGGAGGGATGAGAATGTCCAACAGGAACTAGAAGGTGATTTTTGGACATTATGATCAAAAACTTGAACAGTTCAGAAGTTCTCAAGTCATTGCTACTGGATCATTCCTTCTGAAGTTCAGACTCATTTGAGCTAAAAGCTGAACATATCAATTTCCTGCTTATCTATTTCAAAGATTCTCTCGGTCACCGGTGAACCCAAATGTGGCAGAGGGGCTCTCCTTGATCTCGTTTTTTGCTGCCTGTCCAGCCCAATTCCCCACTGTTGCTGTTAAGTTCTCAGTTCTACATGAACCCAGCCGTGGTCTGTTCTGAGCACTCCACGCTTCCTCCGTCACGTGTGCTTCCTCCTCCTTCCCAGCTCACCACCCCAACCCACCCACCTCAACCCAAGGCTCTGCTTACGCTGCATCTCCTCACTAAGGCCTTTCCTGATGATGGCGGGGAAAGCTGACAGCTCCTACTCCCTGCCACATACTCAGAGCAATGAGTGCACACGACCAACCCAGATAGCACTGGACTGTCATTGTCTGGGGGCGTGTCTGACCTCTCCAAAAGGTCGTGAGCCCCTGGAGAGAAGGAACCTTGCCTTTGGGGCTCTGCCTTTTTCAGGGGCACATCCCAAGAGCTTAGCAAAATGCTAGTCACATGGTAGGTACCTAATAAATGCTTTTTGAATGAAAAAATGAGAAAAGAGTTTTATATAAAACATTTTTCATTGTGAAGCCAGCTGAATGCCAAATTCTGTATTTTTTTAGTTTGCTTTTTAATTTCTTAATGCTATCTTACCCCTAAATTGATAGTCAGTCTTACATTAGTCATTTACTTTTATTGTCTTTCCAAGTCATTTTATTGTCTATTAATTCTATTAATTTTCATAAAACAACTCTTTTTGCACTTGTTCCTGATCAGAGCACACAATATTGAATTAATGATGTCATTTCTGGTCAGAAACAAAAGAACCGACCCTTTGTAATGTGTGGGGTGAACTATCGGCCAAGAGTATTCAGCAAGCCATGGGCATCAGCAGGTATATTTTTAAAAAGCAGTGGAAGGAGTTGGTTCATTTGGAAAGTCAGTTATACGCAGGTAGTTTTATACAGCTTCTACCGCAGGCTGCTAAAAGTCACACAGAACTTTAAAGAGTCAAATACTAAAGCTATTCAAAGCCACGTAATTTATTACTGCTGAGATGAGCCAAGATGTCTACTTCCATTTAACTTAAATAACTTGATATGTCAAGTTCAAGTTATTAAAATATGCCTATACATTCCTCAGGGCTCCATATATACTTCCTGAATCTGGAACATTTCATTAAATCAAGACAATATGCATCAAAACTGACTTCCTGAAGATAATTCCTTCTAATCCCCAGTATTGGCCCATGGGTATGCTTCTAATTAAGTCTCTTGAGATGTAGCTCAGACTTAGACTAAATTGATTTTTGAAACATCTTAGTGTATATCTAATACCCAGTTACCATTAGCAAACAATTGGAGGTCTAGGTTTTGTACAGGGTATGAATCAGAGACATGGAAGAAAAGTAAATTAAAACTACCATCATTAATCAGCACTAGAAAAACTTCCAAATCCTTCTGGCAATTTTCCTAAATAAACCAACTATCATCATGGAAATAACATGGGTATACGAAGAAGAATTTCAGAAACTTTTCCCCTAGTATTCCTCCTGTGTCTCTTTCTCCTTTCCTTTTATGGCCAGTGAGACACTGAAGTTAAGAAAAACTATATAAGGATGTTTTAATTCAGAATTAAAATGCACCATACAGTGATTTTTACTGATATAAAATGAAACATTTTCACAAACTATGATCATTTTTCTGTCATTCTTATAAACTAAAAACCCTGCCAAACGGAGTTCAAAATCAAGTTAATAATTTCTAACATATCTGATCCAAACAAAAAGAAAATGCCCATACGTCACTCTTAGAGAGGTGTGTGATTACTTTAAGAGTTACAGCTTTTCTGGAAGAGGCAATTTGCAAAACTTGAAAAAGCCCATGAGGAAAGAGGGAAGCACTTTACAACTTTCCTACTTACTAACAGATTCAATACCATCAAAGCTTAAACCCAAGCAGCTCTCAAATACATTACACAAGCCATGTGGAGCAAAGCCTTGTCCCCAGCTCCCTTCCAAAATTCTATTAACTCTCTTCATGGAACTGATTATTAAAGCAACTTTACCACGTGATTTAAGCACACTGCCACACGATTCACATTTTCTAGGCTGCCACTTTCATCAGGAAAGAGATCCAGCCAGTAGCAGCAGCAGCAGCAGCAGCAACAACAGCAGTGATACTTTCTGGATGAAATAGCATCACCTTTACTTAACCCATACCTAGAGATTTTCACAGTACAACTTGAAAGTCTAATGTGTCAGAAGATCCCTGGACTGGGAGCCAAGAGATTTGAGTTCCAGTCTTAGGTCAGCATCACACAGGTGAATGACCTTCAGCAATTTAGTTCACCTCTCTGGAATCTGGTTTTCTAATTGATAAAACAATAGATCTAACTGATACACATTTCCTCCTCCATGCTTAACTTTTATAGTCCTATAATGCATTAAATTATAGAAAATACTGCTTTGAGCCACAGACATTGAAGCCTAGTTTCTTCTCAGTCCCATAACCCACACATCGACAACTATGACCAAGCTCTACTGATTCTCTCTTCGGTATCCCTCCAGCTGGTTTCTTCCCCTCCATTTCCCCAGGGCTTTATCCAAGCTCAGGCTATTCTATCTTGCATAGGCTCTGGCAAAGCCTTTGTGAAAGCCTCCATACCTCCTTAATTACCTCTCTCCAATAGTTTTCCTCCATGCCCTGTCCAGAATGTACCTTCTGACATGACTACTCAATCAACAAGCTCATTCCCCTCCACGACTCTCCTATACCTCCCCATCACCTAAAAGGAAAAAAAAAATCTTCTCAGTGGGATTCTGGTAACAGCTCCATGGGGTTATGGGAATAACCACCCCCATTAAGTTTGTGGTGAGAATTAAAGGCTCCACTCATAGGCAGCGGTGCATGAAGTACCAAGTGCTGCCAGGCTCATCTCCACCATGTCCTGCTTTGGGCATTTTAGACCACAAAACAGATACAGTTGTGATTCCTAGAGGATACTGCTCTGTCTGTCAAGTCCAAGTCAAGGTGCATGGTTAGATTCTAGAAGAAGTCCTCTTCCCACTCTTCCTTCTTCAGTGGTTGGGCCCCACTACCCTCCACATCCTTTCCTTCTGTGAGGCCTCTTTGGTTGCTCCCTGCAGGCCGAGGTGCTCCTGCTTCTCTGAATCCGGAAACCCTGCGTGGGTGCCCAATACACGGCAATGATCTTAACGAACCTCGGCAGAGCCAACTCGTCAGCCCTCTAACAGACGACCCAAAGTTAAACTCTCCCTGGGTTTATACAAGGACCAATTAAGAATATTGTTCCCAGGATAGCTTTTTGTGTTTCTTTTTATTCCAAATGACAACAAAATAAGATTAATTATGCTTAAAGCAAAGTGATTGTTTTCAGCTAGCGTCCCATGATATAGCAGGCTGCTTCCAACGCTTTTCCAATCTACAGACAGCAGCAACCCTGGACAGGTTTAACAGTTCTGCAACCTTAGTCAAAAGCTTCAATTGTCTTAAAATGTTAAATATTATGTCCAAAATATTTTTAAAACCATATTCTGTATTTTTTCCATAATTTTTAGCATAATGGAATATTTCCCGTGGTAAGTGATGATTTAAGGTCTCCCAAAGCATACTGTTTCTTAGGTCTAAAAGGAATACTCTCTCACTCTTCACCAAAGCCCTTTGCTTTTGCTTCTGACACACATTTGTGCCACTTCTGTTAGCCATGGGTCCAATGACAATAGTCCTCGTCTATATCTGACAGATCCCTTCTGAATTCTTCCCACAAAGTTCAACTAATCGCTCTCCTTATGTGAAACTTTTACTATGACTGAAGGAGAAAGACTATAGATGTAGATAAACTCACAGCTTACTCATAATCTTCATGAGTGACATGATTAGATCTCCCAGCTGCTAATAAGCTGATCAACAGCCAAGCGGAGGAAACACTGAATCTTACTTGTCAACTACATGTGTAATCAATATGGTCTCTATTAGGAAAGCTTACATTAGATTTCAAGACAAGAACAAAATCTCTGCTTTCACCATTAGCATAACACTGTACAGAGTTCTTACAATTAAAATGGAGAACCTGGTTTTTATTGCCCAATACCTCATGAAAAAAAGGAAAAAGAGAGAATTGATAGAATTTTCCAAGTAATTACTAGAAATATGATAACATCCAGTCAGAATTCTTAAAGCAAAGAAGAAAAATAATAATTAAGAATTCATTTTGATTTTTAAATATTGCTTGACCACTATCTTTCTATGCTCATTTATCTTGTATGACTCTATTGACACACACAGGAGCAAATACAAATCTATCAAATAAACATTCAGGATTGATAAACTTCATCTTTTATTCTAATACCTTCAATTCAATACTTTCAGCACAAAAGGTAAATAGGAACAATATTATTATCTCCCTCCAAATTTGCTCTTTTGAGCCTTACCAAACACAGAACTTATTTATCTGTGGCTATCACTCTACTCTAAAAACGATGTCTATCAATCAAGTTCCTTAATATATGTTTCTCAGGCTCCTATGAAGCTATCAAGGAATGCTAGCAAGTATGCTCACTTTTACAAAGTCCTTCCATTCTCATCTAAAAGAAAAATTCAAAAGCCATGGGGGGATTCAGAACAAAGAAAAAATTTAATGATAACTGTCTAGAAGTACGGAAGAGGTTATTTAGTAACTAACCAAATGATTCAAAATTTCTAAGATTGATCAGTAAAAGCTATCATGCATGTTTAGTCTAAGATGTCAGTTCTTTACACCCAACATAAACCTGTTGAAAGCTTACTTGCTGTGTTGACAAATTAAAATACATTAATTTTTCAGCTAATACATTAAAGTGATGAGAATGACAATATATCTATCTTAAAAATGTTTTAATGCCAATATTGATATCATTTAATCATCCATATAAAAATTTTCTTATTTGTTCACAGAAGGCAAGGATAATAAACTTCCAATAAGGAAATGGCTATTTGGCTTCCATGTAAGGGAAGGGCACTAACGGTTGATGGCTACTCTTTTCAGATGGTACTAACTTCATCATCTCATTTACTCCTTACAGCAGCCCTGCGAATCACATAGTTTTATACCAAAATATATAGATAACAGAGACTCTGAGACATGCAGCATTCTTCCCAAAGCACAACATTAATAAATGGTGGAGTCAGTATTCAAAGTCTACCATACTTACCAACAAAGTGTGCCCATTATCCCAATAGGTTTTGAAGAGATCAAGAGGCCATACCATCCCTGTTGTGACCAGCAGACTGCTGCAAATACCCCTGGAAGCAGCAGCTATAGGGCAGTTGCTACACTCTCTCCTCCTCTATCTTTAACAAGACAAATGATTAACCTATCATGGCGCTTACAGAGCCGAGATATAGGGCCTGAATCCTTTGTCATACTTCACAGGCCAGCCACAAGTATAGTTGGTAGGTAAAATCTACTTTCCATCCTTAGACTCTGTAATGATCAATAATAATGAAGCAGAAAGAGTAGTAGTTGCTACTAATCACAAGAGCCCAATAGCTAGTTACCAGTAAAAGTCCATAATAGGTAGTTATTCTCAATAGAGCTAACAGAGTCCATTTCTCTGTCAACCCAATATAGTGGGTTGACCTACTGACCAATTCAGTAGATCAACCCACTGCATTGAATCCCCACACTTTCCCATTTATCATACTAGTCATTATTAGAGGAACAAACCAAAGAGGCAGTACCTCATCTGTAAATGCTTAGAAGCTAGTTAGAGGAAACCAAACTTACAAAGTCGTTCAAGCGCTTGGGAAGGCCACCCGAGGACGCTGACACAATCAATCAAAATATTCCCTTGGAGACAGCAGCAGCACTGCCCTAACCACATGAACGGCCCACTCCAAATAATTCCCATGCACTTGGATTCCATTAAATGCAAGCTTTGCTGCTCATCTGCTGACAATTAAAAGGGGCAAGTCTCTTCGAGATCCTACGAAATTTTCTCTATATGGCCATAGAACTGGATATTGTCCACTCTAGTTATTTTTACAGCTGGTTTGAAGGTTATACCTCTCTGGATTGAGCACTTACACTTGCTGGGCCTCAGTTATCTAATCAGTAAGTGGGAATCATATACCTATTATTCTCAGGATGAAGATAAAGCATGAAAATGCCTAAAACTATGCTGGGTACACAGAACGTACTCAATCAACATCAGTTTTCCTTTCCTTCCAGCTCCAAATGAGGTCTTTTCCTATAGTTTTACCCTGAAAATTGTTCTTCTTTAATAAGCCATTGAAATATCATACAGGAAGCTAAAGAAGCCCAAATTAGGCCCACCCATCGACCCCAGAGGCAGAGGCAGTAAGTACCTTCAGTAGGACCTTTGAATAGAAGCACAACCACTGGAGTTCCTACCTTTCTATCACTTCGATGTATTATTTAAAGGGTTGAATGATCAGGTGCAGAGATTAAGAATTAGAAGAGATGAAGAGCAGAAATTCTTTCTCTGGCAATAAAACCAGTGAAGTTACTTTTAAAAGGTGCTAGACAGGAAGTGCTGACGGTGATGGCTTTTTGATAACTCAAACTCAACAGCTTGGTTAAGTTGCCGCTGAACTGGCTGAGCCCTGACTTTATAGCAACCGCTCAAGGTTCAGAGGGACTATTATTATTAATTTAGCTGCAGCCTGGGGAGACCCATATTTTTCATTATTTGCGATAGGAAGCCCTTGAGTTGCAGGGCCACAGCAGCAGCAGGCTGCTCTGCTCTGTGAAGGCTAGCGGGGCTCCATCAAGGCCAAGGGAAGGGAGCCAAGCTAAGCGCAGCCATTGCTACTATAGCCACAGCTCCTCAGGCTGCGCTTTGTTCCCTCGCTCACAGAGGCACACTCAGGGCTGGCCTTAAGCACGCCCTAAGCCCCCGACATTCCCATCTCATTGCATTCCGTCTGGCCATGAGACAAAGAAGCGCAGCAGGCATTTTCATCTCACCTTAACTGAGCTCTCCGAAGAAATGTGTTTCCTGCCTCATTATATGATGTGCTAGGCTAAGAATATGTCATCAGTTTCATAGGGAAGAAAAAAGGTAGACTCTGTGTTTCTGCCATTTTGAAGACCCATAGTTCTGTCTTCACAGCTACCCAGCATTGTGGTAGACTAGAGTCAATTTGAAGGTTCAAGGGTATCAGGGAGGGGAAGAGAAGGAGCCAAGGAGGGAAGATTTGTTGATTCTGGTGTTTAAATGTTATTACCAAGGGACTTGAGTTTGTATCTTAAATTCCGGGAAATCAAACTGTTTTAGGGCAATATATGTGAATCACTGGAAAGAAATCTTCCATTTTCTGGCTAAAAGGTGGCTCTTTTGATAACCACAAAGGCAATGAATCATAGATACTTTATTACTCGACTTCCTCTCAATGAGCTAAGAAAGTATTACTCAGGACCCCCCACCACTACCTCCAGGAATTAGTCAGGGAGAAGTGAACCTCCCAGACTTAAGCTCATCTGGGATGCCCTCTCTTAATTTCTCCTCTGGGTGAATTCCACAAAGTGGTATAAAACTGTACCACTTTATGTCTTTATGGTGCCCCTGCAGAAGGTGCTGTGGGTGGTAAGTAGCCTTCTGTGGCTGGACAGAGGGTCTGCTTCAGGACATTCCTTCTGCAGGACTACCTGCATTTTTAATCCTCAGTCCCCAGATATCTGGGTTTGGTATTCTACACAGCAATCTCTATCTGAAATGTACACAGCATAATCTACTTATTCTTTTGTTGGGCAAAGGTTTTACATAACAATTGGGGGATATTCTATTCTACACACGTTCTTTTTGAGTGGGAAGTGGGTCAGTGAGGATGGGCTAGAGCAAAACCCCGCTCTGATACCCCTCTCTCACAAGGCAGGATGCACGGGGAATCATCACACGGTGGCACTGTCCAACAGAAGGCCACTTTAGGAAATCGCCAGATATAAAAATGTTAAACTTAAAAATCTCACTTGGCAATGCAGTGAGAATCACAAGCCTGGGTCTGAACCAGAGCTCTGCCACCAGCTGGGACTGTGAGGTCACCACCTTTCCTCTCTGGGCCTCAATTTCCTGACGTATAAAACAAAAAGGGTAAACCAGATGCTCTGCAAGCTACTCTCAGCTCTCAGGGTCTCCCATTCATTTCACAAAACGATTCTCCCTGATTTCCATGAACCGACTCTTGCACACAGGGTTATTCGGTACAACAGTACAATCGTTAACCTTTGACTTTTCAGAAACACACCGACAACAGCAAACAATGAAATGCCATTTTCCTTCCTTCATAGTCCTCATAGCTCTTCACTTCCATACGTGTATTAGCCACATTTTAATTCTATTTGCATTAATAACATCTTAAATAATCGCAGACAATAACAAGTCTCTGGAGTCCAAACACCTTTGATGTTTGACTTATAAATTTTTCAGCATCTATAATTTTAAGGTTAAATTATGTATTAAATTTCAAAGGCCAAGGACTTCAGAAGAGAGGAAATGATGTGTGCTTTCCATGCACGCCTTCAGTCCACATAAAATCTGCTCTTTAGACACCAAAGGGGTGACTATCAACCGGATAAAGTTTGTCATTTGAAAAACTATGAAATGTTTAGATTCTTTATGAGAACCCCAAATAGTAAATTAAATTGAATCCAAGTTCTTTGGATTTTTCTAAAATGTATTAAAACTATGACCAGAAGATAATTTATTTGTATTAGACCTGCAACTAAATGACCAAAAAAAAAAAAAAAAATTGAAGTACTAGACAATGCTATCGATTTATACTTTGTAAGTTTCATGTCCACAAGAAAATAAATGTCAATCTCTTATCTTATAATATGTTACAATATGCTCAAAGTTGTAGTTTAATGAACTTCATTTTGATGTAATCAAATGTATGATGCATGTATCAAGCATTATCAAATGTATCAAGCAATTAGTAATCTAACAATAATACCAGTATGGATACGGCTCTCATCATTAGATCCCCAAGGGACCTACGGGAGGGGGCTGAGCGTAAATACCCCAACCTCTCTCTCCCTCCAATATCCTAAAGGGCAAAAGAGCCCACTGACGCCCACAGGGACACGGAGCAGGGTGGACCTGCAGGACAAGCACTACTGCACGCTGTATTTTGACTGAAGAATGCTCAGGCATCTGGTCTTCTCCTTCCACAAGAAGAAAAAAATCAAAGAGCTGTTAATCCAAGTAAATTAAGAAATCTGGGGAACTGGCAGGAGATAGGTGGGAGGTGACACAACCATGTATCAGATGGAAAAACTAACTCTTCAGTTACTATAAAAACTATATTCTTTAAATTTAGAATTTGTTCTTCACCCTCCACCCCACCTCAATAAGGTGATTTAAATCCTTATAGCTCAGATTTTTAATGCTAACCCATGCATTGTTATAGTTTGCAGAAGGGCCCCCAGCATGTCCTAAGGTATATAAGCTCTCATTTCCATTTCCTTCCAAAAAAAATTAGCCCTGGACAACCTGAATGGGTTGCAACCCTAACTTTTCCTCCACTGCATTCAGGCTGAGCTTCCCTCGGGCCGCCATGGAGTCCTCCCGTTTCCAGCCAAACGCCCCTGAGCACGCTGGTTTAAAAAACTAAGCAAGAAAAAACAGAGTCGTTTGTAAGCCTGTCGAATGTTCCGGGCCTCTAGCTTTCTGATCAAACTTGTCGGGCCGACAACACGTCACCACACAATATGTCACTGGGCTTGTGTAAAATCACACTTTCATTTAAAGTGGAAAGTGGAGCCAAAAAAAAAAAAAAAAAAAAGTACAAAAGGGAACAAAATGTACATACCTGAAAATCGCAATAAATATTTTCAGAATAAAACATACTAAAAATAAAATAATCCCATTTACACTCTATCATTCTCCTCAGAAGACAGGCTTTATTTTAGACAGGATAATAGCATTTGAGGGCTGCAAGGATCTGGAACATCTACTCCCTAAACTCTTTCTTTCACAGAAGAAAAAAACAAGACTTAAAAATGAATTTTGTCCCAGTGGCAGGACCAGGGTTAGAACTCAGGTCTCCCAAAAGATTCACAATCAAGATCAGCTACAGATAACATGTAATTAAGTACTTACCTTGGTAAGTAGAAATCCCAATTTTTAAAAAATCCACAACAAACCAATTCAAAATTGCGCAAAGAACTAGTATAAATGTTTCTCCAAAAAGGATTTACAAATGGACAGTAAGCCCATGAAAAGAGGTTCAACACCATTAGTGATTAGGGAAATGCAAATCAAAACCGATACCACTTTACATAATAAGATGACTATTACAAAAAAGAAGAAGGAGGAGGAGGAGGAAGGGGAGGGGAGGGAAGAGGGAGGGGGAGGAGGGGGAGAAGGAGGGGGAGGGGAGGGGAGGAGGAGGAGAAAAGAAGGAGAAGAAGGAGGAGAAGAAGGAGAAGAAGGAGAAGAAAGAAGGAGGAGGAGGAGAAAAGAAAGAAGAAGAAGAAAGGAGGAGGAGGAGGAAAAGAAGAAGAAGAAGAAAGAATGAAAGAAGAAGAAGAAAGAAGGAGGAGGAGGAGAAGAAGAAGAAGGAAAGAAAGAAGAAGAAGAAGAAGAAAGAAGGAGGAGGAGGAGGAGGAGGAGAAAAGAAAGAAGAAGAAAGGAGGCGGAGGGGGGAGGGAAGGAGGGAGGGGGCAAGGGAAAGTGGTGGGGGGTAGGCAGAGACAAATGTATTTGAAAAAATAAATTAAAATAAAATTTTAAAAATAAATAAATAAATAAATAAATATTTTTTAAAAAGGAGAAAAGAAGGAGAAGAAGAAGAAGAAGAAGAAGAAGAAGAAGAAGAAAGAGGAGGAGGAGGAGAAAAGAAAGAAAGAAGAAGAAGACAACCAGTATTGGTGAGGACATAGAGAAATTAGGACCCTGTACTGCTGGTAGAAATATAACATAGTACAGCTGCTGTGGAAGACAGTTTGGCAATTTCTGGAAAAGTTAAACAGAATCACCAGTAATTCCATGTCTGGGTATAAATCCAAAAGAAATGAAAGCAGGAACTCCAACAGATATGTGTACACCCATGTTCATGGCAGCATTATTTACAGTAAGCAGATGGAAACAGCCTAAGTGTCTGTCACCAGAAGAATGAATAAACAAAATGTAGCACATGCACACGATGGAATAGTATTCAGTTTTAAAAAGGAAGAAAATCCTGAGACATCCTACAACATGGATGAACCTTGAAAACATTATTCTAAGTGAAAAAGGGCAGGCACAAAAAAGACATAGACTGTGCAATTCCACTTATGAGAAGTACATGGACTAGGCAAATTCATAGAGACAGAAAGCAGAACACGAGCGGCCTGGGGCTGGAGGGAGAGGAGAACAGGGAATTATTGCGTAACAGGTCTGGGGTTTCTGTTGGGGATGGCGAAGCATTCTGCAAATGGACAGTGGTAACGGCTGTACATTGCTGTGAATGTACCCAATGCCAGCGGAGGATACCCTGAAAACTGGTTACAGTGGTAAAAGTTATATTTTACCACAACTAATAAAAAGACACAATAGGAAAAGAATCAGCCACATGAATTATGGGCTTGGGATCTCATGACGGTGAGCAATAAAATGTACCACCCCAATACTGATAAATTAAGAACATTGCATTTCATTCAAGTAAAAAAGCACAAAAGACATAACTGTAAAAATTCCAAGTTTCACCCAGCAAGATGACCATAATATAAGGCGGGGGCAGGCGCGGGGGTAGGGGGACCTGCTCTAACAAGGTTGTACACAGCGAAGGCAATGGCTTTGACTTGCTCTCTAGGGCTCTTTCTCAGTCCAAAAGCAAATGCTTGAAAACATGATACACATCATTGTCCAGCTAACCTAGAGTATTTTAGCCACAAAGAGGTTTTCCTTTTTTCAACAAATTAAATAATGTGTCAGGCTTTTAATGTTTTTTCTTTCAAACTTGGCCAAATAACCCTTCAAAAAGCATGTGTACAGACGTTTGGGTTAGAAATAATAAACCTGTCCTCTCGCAAGGTGCTGTGTTTATTTGAATGTGTGATGATGCTATCATTTAAATAAACACTCCCAGCTCTCTCCCCTCTCCAGGAGCTGTAGCTCAGACGCTTTGCAAACGAGTATCCCACAGTAGCAATGGTTAGTGTTGAAAAACAGTCTGTATTATACAATCCCTTCTGAGATGTGAAGAAAAAAAAAATGCCTCCTGTGCTAAGCATTTCCCCATTTATTTCCTATTTACAGTTTCCCAAAAATCCCCAAAGCCAATCCTGCACACTTGTTGAGTCATCCTGAGGCATCTCAAACCACCTCAATCCTTGCACCCTCTGAAATCCAGCAAGATCGTCTTGTATAAACTGCCAAAGGCAAATCAAGCCCCCGGGAGGCCCTGTCCAGGTTGTTAGGTAGCAGACTTACCTGGAGAGCTGACAGAACTAGCTAGCAGTTTGAGCCTCACTCAGTGCCACCACCTGCGACAAAATGCTGGAGATTTTACCTAGGGAACAATCTTGAGGTGTAAGAGGGAAGGTTCTCCAGGGACCTGGATCAAATGGCAAAGACAGGAGTCGAGATGTTGTCCAATAGGGAAAGAAGGCGATGCTTAGAGCAGAGTTTCTCAACTTTGGCACTGTTGACATTTTGGGCCAAATAATTCTTTGCTGTGGGGCCTGTCCTGTGCACTGTGGGATATATTTAGTTACATTCCTGGCCTTTACCCGTCACATGCCAGGAGTACCCCCAGTCTGGACAACCAAAAATGTCTCCTGACACTGCCGAATGTCTCTCCTGGGAGGCCCAACTTCCTCTGGTTGAGAACCATTAGACAAACTCAGCTTTTCACCTTCCCATCTGCATCATGGGTGTAAACCAGATATTTCAGAGTAGGAGGGGGAATGGAGTGAGCACCCAGCAAAGGGTACACCTGCCAAATGTAGGTGAAACAAGAGTGAATCAGCAACAGAGACTAAGACACAGAACCCAGGTGTCAGTAGACCACGTTGGAAAGAGGAAGAACCTAGAGGTTGGTGAAGGAAATGTAATGGGCTTTTGGTGGCACAAGGAAGGGGAGTTTCAGCTTTGCTATCTCTGCTAATGAATATATACTCACTCTCACTGTCCTTTAATTCAACTTCTTTTCTGTGCGGAAAGTGCTATCAAGTATCATGTTCACAAGTCAACATCTAAGCACTGGAGGTAGGGAAGGTCAGGATAGAGACTGACGGTGAATGGCAGGTTTAGACAACTCAGTATCACTCAAGTGCATCTTCTCTAAAGACTGTCCTCAGATACTTTCAAAATGCTTTTTTATTAATCACAAGCAGGGCTTAACTAGAATAAGGATGGATCTGTGCTGCTATATCTCCCCTCCCACATTTCCAGGAATAACAATTCTATGTCCTATCAATTGTAGCCCAAGAGTGCCACCCTTGCACCCAGTTGTGCAGACTATGGAATGAAACTTTTGTTAAGGGATCTGGGCAACATCCCAAAGCTGAGGACCAACGTTAGCAACATCATCTTACTTCCTGGGATGCTGGTTGTGCTGCAGAAACCTGCTGGCTGCACCGGAGCAGAAGAGGTGAAAATTCTTTGGAGAGCGTGACACATATCCCCTGGAAGAGAGGACATGAGCAAAGAGACTTTCTCAATGTCTCCCAGAAAATTTGCACGGCAGGAGGCAAGCTTGCGCAGGCTGAAATAGCAGGATGAAGACAGAAGGCAGCCTGCACTCCAGCATTTCATGTGGCAAGGATCGTGTCCTCAGAGGACCCTGCCGAAGAGGCTGCCTGGAAGGGTGTAGAAGCCATAGCTTTAAAAAGGCTGGGAATTAAAGTAGGGGAGCTGCAAGGGGTTAACATCTTTTGATTACATGGTTGATTCTCTTATGGCATTTATAAATCACTTCCTAATATAGTATCAGCCTCCCACAGAAACTCAGTAAATCAGTTCAATTAATTCATGATAAAGTATCTTTTTGAAACCATTATTTAGTATGAATTAATAGTACCTAAGATCTTTGCTACTCAAAGGGTGACCCAAGGGCCAAGCACCACCCCACACCTCAGGAACCTGTTAAAAATGCGGAACCTCCAGCCCCACCCCAGACCTACTGAATGACAATCAGCACTTTCTCAGGATTTACGGTGATTCCTATGAACAGTAAAAGGTGAGAGCACTGGCTTAGACCATGGGATCTCCATCAGAGCTATATGTGTATAACAATCGCCTGCATCATTTGTTTTCAAACCACACACACCCAAAGCACACCCAGAAATCCTGATTTAGGAAGCCTGGGGTGTGGGCTGGGCATCCGGACTCTTTGGTAGTCCATGCGATACCCTGTTGTATAACCAGGACTAAAAGCTGCTGATTTAGGGGTTGGAGTGGGCAGGCATTTAAAGCCAGGCTTCAGCAAGAGCTCCTACCTACCTACCCCTCCCGCCTCCCCACCATAAACATTTTTACACAGGTGAATCGACTTCTCCTTCCTTAAGTCACTGTCAGCCTCTAGCAAAGCATACAGTTTTGTTTCCATGATCGATGAGGAATCCCATTGAAAATGATCACGAAGGACAAAAATGTTACGCCCCGTGGGGACGCACACAGCAACGCGGGTAGAAAAGACACTGGAGGCCTCCAACTTGAACCCTGTCCACGGCTGCCTGGGATATGTCAGTTTGACTCAGCAATGACTTCTCTTAAGGGCTTGTTATTTGTGAATGAAGATGAAAGGAACCATTCCCCAGCCACCAGCAAATTGTTAGGTTTTCTTGTCTAGATTTGGTCTTGAAGGAAGAAAGAACAGGACCTGATTTAAATCAGGCCTGGACTTAGCCACTATTATTGCTACATACCCGAATCTTCGAACTCAGCCACCATTGGAACAGATCAAATTTCAAATAACCAGCTAAAATAGAGCCCAAACTCTTGAATCCCAACCCGATTTCTAGGATAAACTCTTAGACAAATTGGCACTATTAGTCCCTGGTGCAGCATGTTTCTAAGAGTTAATTTCCTCGCATGAGATCCCTCAGAATTCTAAAGTGTTCAAGTAACTGCCAGGTAGAAAGAAGAAATACTTCCTCTGGCAGAAAATGCTCTATAATATGATGAAGTTTGACAGGAGGGAAATGATAATTACTGTATGAACAGCAGTCAGAAGTCTTTTACCAAATAAGGTTAGGATTTCTGCAGTGAGTGTATTTCAGTTAAAGGGTATTTTCAGCCTGAAGAGCTTACCGTCTTTTTAAAAAGTAGCATTCTACAGAATAAATTTTGTTGCATACTAATTCATCTATTTACCAAGTACACAACTTTGACGTGAATGTTATTTTTTTTTCCTTTTCCATACACCATCATGGTTTTCTGGGCACATTAAGGGACTCTCAGATGTTTCTAATTACCCTCTGTGTACACCCAATAAAATAGCTGGCTCAAGATGTTATTATACCACGAGAAGATCCCAAGGGCTCATAAATCACCCTTTCTTCAGAAAGAGACAATGCAGTGGCAAAAAGTGCCACAGTCTTACCTTGCTAAGTAAGACTTCCGTTAAGAATGTTCCAGTGCCCAGAAAAGGGCAGTGGTCTGCTTCCCTCATGGCAAAAGATTTTAAGGTCAAGTTTCCCTTTTACTTCTTCTGGGGAAAATCTGATGAAAATCAGGCTGAGCTTTTGTACGAGGAAAGCCGAGAAAGTCCCCATCATCAAGAACAAAATTTTACTGACTCTGATAGGCATCTGAGGCTTGCTCTCTGAGTGAAAAAAATCTCTCGTTACTGCATAAAGTTGTTTGGTTTTTTTTCCCTACCAAATCTTAACAACAACAAAAAAAAGCCAACACGGCAGTCGTGCCAGTTTTTCAGTAATTACTGCATGAGTCTCAATTCAAGATAACGGAGCTGAGCAGTAAACCATTCCTTAAGCCCACACCCTTCAACTAAACAGGAAATCAAGTTTTAATAAGTGCATCGATGACAGCATTCCATTACACTGGCAATGGAAGGGCATCTGTTTCTTCTCATTGTGTGTGTGTGTGTGTGTGTGTGTGTGTGAGAGAGAGAGAGAGAGAGAGAGAGAGAGAGAGAGAGAGATAACTTTGGGGAATGAATCTCAAACTTCCTTGTTAACTTTATCCTGCCCCATTTGGTAGTTATTTGATTTTCCTGGACTGCGGAGCACAAAGATGACTGTGTGGCTGCCCTCAAAAACATTCTCACATCATCTGCAATGTTAGTTCCAGGATGTGTTTCCAACAGTACACAAATGCATTATTCCTTCTCCACTTGGAAAATACATATATACCTCGAGAGTAAAAGCTGATACAAATGTTTTACTTTTATACTAAGCTGCCAAAGTCCAACTCGTGTGCCAATGAATGCTGCAGGTATATACTGCATCACATAAATGTGATTTCAGTATCTACTTTACGTCCAGCCTCTTTAAATTCACTCTAACCTCGGAGCTCAGAAGTTATTTACGCAAATGGCAGCAACGCCAATAGTACAAAGCAGGATCACATGCTATCATCAGACATCACTGGAGCCCACCCCATCTATTCAAGATGATGGCCTTTCCTCCAGACCACGGTTTCTGGTTCCCAAGAGTGCTACGATGTTTCAGTGCTCTCCCCGGGGGCCGGCAAGGTTGGCAACCTACAGGCGCTTTCTAGATAAGCAGGCGAACCCCTCAAGGAGGGGCACAGTCCAAGGCAGAGAGGCTACTGTGTTGCGTCTGCCATATGACAAGGTATCTGACGTTACTCTGAGCAAGTCTCACTGTGAGCCAAAAAAAAAAGCCTTCTGTGCTGTAGTAGCAAGGAGCAAAGCAGGGGCATAACAGAAACATCCTTCTAGGTCTTTCCTGAAGCTATTGTGTTGTCAGGATCCGTAAATACAGGAAACCCTGTCTCCATGGGGCACAGGGAGAAAGCCCTATCCAAGCTGCAGGAGATGGAAGCACTCTCTCCCGTATCCCTGGAGACAGGGGTCGCCAACTAAGAATAGCCCTTTTTCTTCCAAAGGGAAGGGCCTTCTTTACATCAGCCTGAGGAGCCCACGCACCCCTTCAGCCGGCTCCTTCTCGTGAGCCTCAGAAGAGCCCCGCGGGACGCTCAGGGCATCATTGGGTTCATCTTACCCGTGTGAAGTCAGGGAGGCTGGGTCAGCAGCCCAGGTGCCAGGACCAGTCAGGAGTGCACCTGAGCCAGACCCCGGCGTGGCAATTGACATGGTAGTGACTAGAAGCATAACAGGAAAGAGAAAACAGCATAGGCAGAAACGTTGGAAATGGAACTGGAGGTTGCAATTCAGACAGATTGCAGGAGCGGAGAGCAGCAATTCCACATACCTGCAACAGCTAAAGGTATGAAGACTTAACTGCACAAAGGGCTACAAAGGTGGCCTGTTCCCTGCATCTTGCAGTCACCGGAATATGTTTCTCCTTTCCTGTGACCCCGCCAAACTCTCAGATGATCACGTTACTCCTGTGATTTCAGTTGCCTGAGAATTCCGGATGGAGCCGCAGCAGGAAAAATGTGTCTGTGCCACCATTATGTGGGCACCTGCCATAGACAATTAGCTCTGTCATCAAAAATGCATTAAGCATCTCCAGAGTGAGGCACAGGGCTGGCACTAGAAAGGCCAACGTGAAGTAGACAAGTCTCCGTCCCCAAGCAGTTCAGAGTGTAGTGAAAGAAACCAGCGTGCAAACAAGCAAGGGAAGCGAGGCTTCGTAGCAGGAGCAGTGCTCGCTGACTCTTGAAACAGCAGCGAGTCAGTCACTGCCAAGGCTGGGTGGGGCAGAGCGCCTGCCAGGCGGGGCGGCAGTGTGAAGACAGAGGCGCTGGGGCATTCGGGGATCTTTGGCATCCTTGGAAGTTCAGTCTGGCAGAAGCAGAGAGGAAGGGGCACGGCCGCAGTGAAGGCCGGGGAGCCTGGCAGCAGCTAATCCTGAGGGCCCCGCATGCTACGCTAAGCAGTTTGGAGTTTCCCAAAGATCATTCCATATGCTCAAGCTGACAGAATAGGAAAGAATACACACTTGGTGACATGGTGTTACAGGCTCCAAGGAATTTTGAAAGGTCCTTTATTCTAGGCTAACGTAGCACAACCCATTGAAGGAGCACCATTCACCTCCATGATACGGGCCAGGTGTGGCTTAAGCGGGAGTATCAATCACACATGCCTTTCTCACTGGGCAAGCCAACTGCTGACCCCTCCTCTACCTAAGGTGAGTTTCTTCAAAACTGTCCTGACTACAGACATAGTCTCTTACACTAGCGCTGGGACACCCCTTTCCTTCCTCATCTTCAAGGATCTCCCTCTTCATCCAAGTAGGGCCTCACTTTTTCCTGATTCCAAAATCAGGGGTCATGCTCCTCCTCGGTCCAGCCAGCCCTCGGAACCACCTTCCCGCGGGGCGTCCTTTCACGGGGCACTCCCCCGCACACACGCACACGCACACACGCCTGCCCTCGGACATAGGAACCAATTTTATTCCTCCTCCTGACAAAAAAGCTCCGTACCAAAATAATGTTGGAGAAAGAGGTGACACACAAGGGGGGGTCCCCAAAAACAAAGGAATTATCTTCTGGAGGGCAGGCCCCTTGTAGTACAGGCTTCCCCCACTAGGTGAGTGTTCTAGGAACCCATCTGTATCAGTGCACCAGCCGGTGTTGTTGTGAGAGGCTGCATTTGGCTTCAGTGAATTTTTCGGAAGACTCTTTCAACACGTTTGCCCATTTCACGATGGGTGATTTATGAGCCCACCTGCCCACACCACGCTGAGTGTTCAGCAGTTTTTGACCAAAAACAGCATGACTCCTCTGCCCTCCCCTCCCTATTCACCTGATCCTTGCCTCTGACAACTTTTTTTTTGGTTCCCCAAATGAAGAAAGGCCTCAAAGGGAAACGTTTTGCCAGTGTGGAAGAGGGGAAACAAAAAATGCCAGAAGCGCTAAAAGGCATCAAAATCAATGAGTATAAAACCTGTTTTGAGCCATGGGAAAAACGCCTTGATAGGTGTATTGCATCACATGGAGAGTAGTTTGAAGGTGACCGAGGTTTAAACAAATTAAGAATAAATACACAATTTTAATAAATAAATTCCAGTTTTGGGGGGTCCCCCCTTGTAGCATTCTTGGTAATTAATTTATTGAAGTCCTTATACTCTTTATTATAAATAAGCAAAATTCCTTCTGCAATAATTCCAGGAGCTTTTTTTTTTTTTTTTACCCAATGACTTGCTTGCTTCTATCTTCTGTGTATGAGGCTCTTTATCTACAGACATTACACAAAGAATATCCTAAGACAATACAATATCAACACCTGGGTGAAACCTAACCCAACAAGACATATCAGAAAAGCATACATAAATTCTCCTAATACCAGCCTCTGGAGATGTCCCCCAGTGAAAACCAAACACCAACCACTGTCACAGAGCTCGATTACAAAGCTTGCGATGCCCTCCGCACCACTGGGGGCTCTGTGCACACAGCCTCTCACCAGAGAGCCCCGCCCCAACACGGCGTGTCTTCACGGCACTTACGACTCCTTGACATTATATCATAATGAATGCGTCTTAGTTTATTCTGGCAGTACACATTTTAGTCTTATTAATTGTGGTAAAATACATAGAACATACATTTTACTATCATTAGCGTTTCCCAGCGTATAGGTCCGTAGTATCAAGTACATTCTTCAGGCTGTTGGGTCTTCCATCTCCAGAACTTTTCCTCTTGCAAAACGGAAACTCTGTCCCGTTTAAGTGACTCCCTGTCTCCCTGCATTCCCTCACCCCTGACAACCACCGCCTTCTCCCTCTAGGAATCTGACTGCTCCAGGCATCTCACACTAGTGGGCTCACAGAGCGTTTGTTTTATGGGAGTGGCTCATTTCACTTAGCATCATGTCCTCAAGATTCGTACATGTTGTACAGACATATTCTATGTTTGTTTGTTTTTTTAATGTTGCAGGGTCAAGAACTCTGTCTCTCTTGTTCCTTGTTATATTCCTAATGCCTAAACCAATCCCTGGGACATAGCAGGTGCCCAATAAAAATATGGCAAATGAATTGGTGTTTCCAATACCAGCCTTTGATGGGTTCTCCATAGCCTAAATAAAAGAAAAAAGAAAATGCTTTCCATTATGACACTTATTCAGTATTAGAAAATAAAGTAATGTGAGCCCTGGCCAGGTAGCTCAGTTGGTTGGAGCATCATCCCATACACCAAAAGGCTTTGTGTTCCATTCCAGGTCAGGGCACATACCTAGGTTATGGGTTCAATCCCCAGTCAGGGCATGCGTGGGAGGCAACTGATCAATGTTTCTCTTTCACATCAATGTTTTTCTCTCTATAGCGATCTCTCCCTTCTTCCCTCTCTAAAATCAATAAACATATCCCCAGGTGAGAAATAAAAAATAATAACACTAGTAATTTGAAAAGGTTATAGGTAGGAGGAGTTTCTTTGACAACTGCTTACTCATTCTAGACTGCCCAAATCAAAGGCAACTGCTTTCTTTTAGTATTATATTGGATCATCTTTAAAAAACATAAAACCTGTACCCATGCGTTATGGGGAAAATATATGCCCCAGTTAATCAAAAAGTGACATGTTGGTATTGGATTGGTTTCTGTGCTGGACATACATCAAGGGATCCTAACAATGACAACTGGCAAATGACAAAAGATTCAGTGTATGAACTAAGTTGCCAGAAAAATAAAATCTCAATGCCGCCCCTCCTTGAGTAGTTCTGTTGGTTTATCTAACGCCTCACTGTGAGAGAACTTTCTTCCCTCCTGAAGAGGAGAACCTCCGTAACGAGCGCAGCAGCAGGGCCAGCTCCCATTCCCATCCACGCGCTGCAGGACTGAGCTGCTGCTGAGAGCTCTCCGGGGCGATCCCAATGCAGAGCAGCAGGCCGGCCTCAGAGCAGGGCAAAGGTTGGCCTAGAGGCTGCCTCCCTTACCACGGGCTGTTCAGAAGCCTATTTAGACTATTAAAACACGAGTGGCCCACCTGAAAAACATAACTTCCTTCTTTTTTTTCAAAATAATAAATATCATTGTCCCCTTTCCAGAGGATGTTAGTACGATTCGAAAGAGTCAAGTCCTAATTCCTAAGTTTGAAATCAAAGCACGTTATAGCCTTGCCCCAGTCTCCTTTCCCAGACTCGTCATCTGTCACTACCTTTCATTCTTTCTACATTTAAGGGACACTACTCCCAATTCCCAGAACCACCTGTGCCCCCTTCTTGTCTCCAAGCCTCATTTTTGCTGGGTCAACCCTTCCCATAGCCACTTTCTTTCCCTCCTCTCTAATTCCCATCCGTCTGTATTGTGGAACTCACCAGTGTTTCAAATAGAACTGCATTTCAAATAGAACTGCCCCTATCAGCCTACAATCAGGCAACATGCATTCACTCAGCTCCCACTATAAGCCAACCTGTTCAGCAGCTGCAGAGGCGGGGGGAGGAGGGTGCTGGGGAGGGTGTGGCCTGGTGAACTAAAAAGAAGAAGTTGCATCCCATCGCCTTTCTCTCAAAGCATATTTGCTCTGCTAGAAATGATAGCTCCTCCTCTGGGCTCCTGCTGAGAGATTTCGACCTTGAATTAGGGTTATTTACATACATGCCTCATCTTCTCCTTAAAACATAAGCTCTCTGGGGGCAGCTTTAGGATTGGCTTCTGTTGGAAAATCTAATACAGTGTTTTACACATAATCACCTATTATATGATCACAGGAGGCAACATGGGAGGGCAGGAGGTATTTGGTCTCTGAGACAGGAAAACTGACTTAAAGTCATCTTTAATCAAACACAAAAGCCTTGGTAATAAAATCTACAAAATAGGATACAACCATTTACTTTTCTCAGGGAAAATAAGCATCAAATAAAGTAATATATGCGGACATCCTTTGTAAATTATCAAATACTTTTTATAATTATTCATTTGGTGCTAATGGAATGTCAGTCCCTTGTAACCTTTTAGGGAAAGCATCGTATAAACCACCCGTGTTATTTTAGCAATCATGATGGCTTTTCAATGTCTCTACAAATAACTTATGCCAAGGGACAGAATTATTTTATTTGAAATATTCTAGTTGTGACAACATGAATTCCTATGCTCTTCTTATTAGAGGAACTTGCGACTCTATAAACAACTTAAAAATACCAGGAGGTCATCTTCATTATATCCCTATGGAATGGAAAGAATCCATTAAAGCAACAACAGTTAACCTGCTGGCCCACCCAACTGGGGACGTGTTTCCATTTCTGAAAAAGGCAAAGGCAGGAAGAGCAGGGAGACGAAGCTCAAAATGCCACAGAAAAAAGTTACTATAATGAAAAATCTGCTTACATTACAGGAAATGCCACTTAATGTAAATATTCTGTTACATCAGACCAACACTGCATTCATAAAAATGAGTTTATTCTAAAATCTCAGAGCACTTCCCTTGGCTATCATCCTCATCCGGGCCTCATTTTCAAAGTCACATTAAGTGGAAGTTACATGTAAGATGTCCCCAACTGACTACTCAGGAGCAGAGAAGGTGGGCTTAACAGTAATGAAAAATGCACCAGCCTCTCCCATCTGAACTGTCTGAACAGCCCAGATTCACTATCACCCTGGACCAGAAAGGCCGCCACAGAAAAAGTGTGACGGAAGAAGGAGACTAATATCACCCCCATGCCTGCCACAGAGCCCCACTCTGTGCACCTGCTATTACCGGCATTGCGTAAATGAGTGACCTGGACCCAAGAGGACAGAGAGCCCAATGGCCGTGAGGCAGCCAGGGTCTGAACCCAGGGTTGTTGGCCTCTCGGGTGTTTATTTTCTATTTCACCATCGAGCCTTCCCATAAACTCAACCCTCCATGAGGTCCTTCACCTTGTCCCTCCCACACAACACAGTCACGCCTCAGGGAGTTAAGTAAACAGGGGACATAAGGAGATCTAAGTGCCAGTCCTCACTGACTTGCTGCATACTAAAGCAGACTCACATGCGCCACTGTGCCGAAGTTTCCTTATCAAAAAAAAACAGTGGTGACCATAATACCTGTCTCACTTTAAAAAAACAAAAAACAAACAAAAAACCCTGTAAATCACCATGTAAATGTTAGAAATTATTTCTGCTGCTCTGATTATCACAATGGATTATTTCATGAAGGCGTCTTGATTATGAAGTCCATATGGTTTTCCCTGCATTATTCTGACTCCTTAGGGCAAGGGTCCGCAAACTATGGCAGACAAGTCAAATCTGGCCAACTGACTGTTCTTGTAGCACAGCCACATCCATTCTTGTACACACCATCTGTGGCTGCTGCCTCGACCGGGACAGAGTTGAGTGCTTGGGATACAAACTACACAGCCTGCAAGGTCTAAAATATTTACCATCTGGCCCTTTATAGAAAAATTTTGCCAGCCCTCATCTTAAGTAACCAAAGATAGTAGCTAACGAGTAATCAGAGGCCAAGGAGAAAAGCTAACTAAAGTTACAGTAAAGTCTGGATTTTCCTCACACTGTACTATTTTCCATATACATATCTTATTGTCAAAAGTTTAACAGACTGAAAACAAACATACAGATGGAAAAGCACTAAGTTAGAAAGCCACTTTTTCTAAGTAATTAATAAAGTTAAACCACCGAAGGCCACAAACATATCTTGTATGCCTGAAAAATGAATTTCTAAAATTTTCTGTTTTTCTGAAGAATCATAATCTATAAATCTTACAAAGTTAGCATTCTTTAAAAAATTAAAACTCGTCCCTCAAATTATCCAGTATTTAAACTAAAATGTACAAAGATGAGGGAACCAGCTCAGGATGTAAATGAAATAGTTCACATGATTTCCAATGTGAAACTGTTCATTACTATTCTTTCTTTCCCTTTCCCTTTCCCTTTCTCTCTCTCTTTCATTAAAATACACTGCCAATCCTTTTGTGGCAGAGTTGAGCTCGGGTTGTGAAATATTTTTGTAAGTAATTTTTTTCTGCATTTTATATTTTGAATAGACTACGTGTATTCTGTTCCTCCACATTTGCTTCAATGCCAGAGAGGAAAGTGTGTAGCGTGTTTTAACAAGCACGTTTCCTCTGTTTCTCAAAGTCTTTAAATATTTAGTTTCAAAATGAATACACTGTAAGCCAAAAAATTACCACCCATCTGATTACTTTGTCGTTCCTACTGTAAGGATTTATGAAAAATGCAGGGAGGTGGGGAGCGAACATTGCTGAGGATGGAGGAGGGAAAGCAACGAGAGAAAGGGAAACAATCAAGAAAAGTAAAAGTGAAAAAAGCCAGTAAACCCATAATAACCTGCTCGGAATTGTCTTTTCCCTTCCCCTCCTTGTTATAACTTTCCGAAAAAGTCTGAAAATAATATTACTCATTATTCTTAAATGAAAGTCGTGAGATTTTAGAGAAGGACTGAATTTTAGACATCACTAACTATAAGCCATTTATTTTACAGGTGAGAAAAACTGAGGTTCAGAAATATGAACTGTCATGCCCTGCAGATTAGCTAGTAGTTAGTGGCACAGGAAGGACCAGAATCCAGTTTCCTGATCATCAGTTCAACACGCTTCCCATTAGACTCGGCTCTCTGCCCTGCTAAGCATAATGTGCCATTTGGCACCTAACCGCTAAATTCTTTTAAAAATATGCCCAAAGTGAAATTCACAATACCCTTCCTTTTAAATTGTATCTATGGGCACAAGTTTTTTCCAAGTACAGACTAACAAGAATACACTAGTTAGACCTCATAAGGATTAGGAGTCACAATAAAGTAGAATTATCAAAGAGCAAATAAGGACCTGAAGCTGCCTCCTTATATTTTGTCTTGATGGAAATCAGTTTGAAATAGACACCCTCCCTTCTCCTACCCCCTAGACATACACTCCCAAGACTAAACAGCAATATTCCATAAAAAGACCAGATCTAGCCAGTGTTATTATCTGTCTGACATTTGGGTTATTCTTGTGAGTAACTCATAAAGTAACGTGGGTGTCTGTGATTATTTGAGTACACATGGCAAACCATAATTGGTCAAAAAATAATAAAAGACATTTTTCTGTGACAAAAATACTGTATTGAATGACAACCTGGCAGTGTGACAGCGTTCAGTGGACCGCAATACGTTCTCCACTTACAAAAAAGAAACAAAAAAATTTTTTTAAGTAAAAAGCCCTTTTTTTGCAGTCAGTAACAACTACAGTTCATATTTAAATTATTTATGAAATATTATAAGGTTTCTAGTGCTGACAGCTATCCACTAGCATATATCCCCCTAAATCCATGCCATATATCAATTTATAATTCAGTCTTTGATATAGAGTAGAAACGTAGCTAAAGATGCAAGTCTGTATCCCTTTTTAAAGCAAAATACAGCGCTTTGACAATTTTAAAAATTTCTTTAGAACACAGCTATTTGTGAAGTAAAAATTTAACCACCACTTTCCAAATTTTACAACATGAGTCAAATCTAACATAAATTCTGTGCATCACTGCAAAGATAAGATTTGAAGTTGGTCAGCACAAGGTGTGGTTTACAGTCTTCATCTAAATCTATTCCCTCCCGTCCAACTGATACCTCCTCATCATCACACGGCTGCGTCAATGACAAGCAATAGGGGGTAACATCCTAGCTGCCCCTTCTCTAGAAAACCAACAATCAGGCTAAAAGTTATTCTGAAAGCAACTTACACGATCTCATGAGAAAAGCACATTTACACTCATAGACAGACACCCATTCAAGCAGAGAGCAGTGTGTGAATGGGCAGGGGAGGGGGGTGTCTCGGCGCTGCGATCTCGTAACACTACCTGGTAAGGACAGCGAGGGACCATGGAGGAACTCAACTCACCCACTCGGAAGTTCGTGGCCGTCAGGGTGTCGGCAGCATGACCATTCTCACTAATGAGAGTGGTGGTGTTCCCCTTCTCACAGTTGTTCTGACAGCTGCCCTTGGTGCAGGTCACTTTACAGATACTCGGAGTAAAGACCACCTTGATGCGCCCAGTGTGGTTACTCACTAGGAGCGGAGGCAGGGAGAAAAAGAACAACAAACACATCAGCTTAGTATCCATGAACTTGCCTTGGAAGGTTTAAAAAAAAAAAAAAAGAGGTGAAAAAAAGAAAGGAAAGGAGCGAGAGGGGGAAAAGAGAGAGCCCACAACCCGACAGGTTTGAGGAAAGAGGGAAGCCTTTAGTGCTCGCTGCTCTGAATCCAGTGGTGTCTCTGAAACAGGAGTAGGAAGCTTAGCAAACAGAACTCTGGGATGCACTCCAAAACCACATTTGAAGTCGAGTCACTGGAGTGGGATTACTAACCACAATGCTGCACTTTATTCACGGGCAGACAAAGAGCAGTACCGAGGGCACGACAGATGAAAGAGCCAACCCTGTCAGGCAGATGTAATGCGAAGGGGTTGGCCATGCACCTAGCGGTGAATAAAGTCTTGTGTCCTCGCCTTGCATACTTTCCCTGTTTCTCCACTTATGAAGTCACTGTTGCAGCCCGACCCCTGGAAATGTTTTAGGCATGCGGCATGTCTGAAAACATCTGTCTCAAATCTCCTGGCACTCTCGGCTGAAGTGATCGAATCCTGTGACGCAGCTGCGGGAGCCCATTTCTTTTTCACAACTCTGGGGCATTATTTCTCCATACAAATGTATGCAACGTATATTTTGTTTTACGGTGAACCGGGTCCATCTCAGGAAAAGTGAGGCAGCTGGGTCACAGGGCCAAACAGTTGCCTCCATTCAAATACCAGCCTGGAGCTCCCACTGCTGCTGCTCAGAGGCCACCTCAGGCAGGTAATTCTTTTACTCACGCAGTCCTCTCTTGACCGAATGCTATAACTTGACTGCACAGCAGGGGCAGCGCAAAACCACAAAATGAGCACAAATCTAAATGTCAGATTCTGACCCTGCCTGGGTGGCTCAGTTGGTTGGAGCATCATTCTGTGCACCAAAAGGATGGGGGTTTGATTCCTGGTCAGGGCACATACCTAGGTTGCAGGTTCAATCCCTAGTCTGGGTGCACAATGGAGGCAACCGATCAATGTTTCTTTCATCCTCTCTCCATTCTCTCTCTCTCTCTCTCTCTCTACCCCCCTCCCCCCACCACCCCCTTCCTCTCTCTCTAAGAATCAATAAACATATCTTTGGGTGAGGACTAAAAATTAAAAAAATAAAAATACATGTCAAGTTCTGGGTTTTAATTTTGGCTCAACCATGGTGTGACTTTACACATGTCATTTCGTCGTTTCTCTAAAACATGAGAGAATTGGAACTGATGTTTTCCAGCCAGTTCTAACTTTCAATGTCTATATCAGGGTTCTGCAAGCTACGGCCCCAGGATCAAATCTGGCCCACTGCCTGCTTTTGTAAACAACATTTCACTGAAACATACCCACACTCATTCATTAACGCGTAGTTTAGGGCTACTTTTGCGCTGTAACTGCAAAGCTGCACAGAGAATGTACAGCCTCACCCAGAACTGCTCTTCACAATCAAGTCCCAGAATAAACTCTCTGGCAAAGTGCGATACCAGCTTCTCTATCTACGGCAGCCAGTCTTTCTTCTTTACAGGAGCCAGGCAGAAAGCAAAGATGGTAGCAGCAGCTGAAGACAGATGGTCCGTCTTTGAGGAGTTAGGGACCGTACGAAGCAGTGCCCTTCCTGTTGCCACTGTGATGGGGACCGGCTCTGGGTCAGCCTTTCCTCTGCTATCCCCCGCCCACCAGAAGCAATTCTCCCCGCTTTATACTGCTTTGATTCGTCCAAGATTATAGTCTCAGAAAATCATCCAAGAGGCCTCTCTACAGGCCCTCAACAAAAGAAACTGTGGTCAAAATCTGAGCTTGGAAACAAAGAACCTTAACCAAATATGCCTTTAGAATTTCAAGGCAGGAATGAGGTCTCCAAGGTCCTCGGTCACAGCCTTTATTTCAGCACATCTAGTGACAGGGGATCTCATTACCCACAAAGACAGCACATTGAGTTATGGGCAATTCCTAGCAAGTGGTCTTTCTTCTTGAGCTAAAGTATATCCTCACAGTCCACTGCACCCATTAGTCCTGATTCAGCTCCCCGCAGCTCCTCATCTAATGCCTCTTCCACGCGATGGCCCTTCAAGTACTCGAAGACAACCACCAGAGACACAAAGAGAGCCGAAGGTAGAAGGGACGTGAAGACATCAGCTTGGGTTGGCCCTCTCACTTTGCAGAAGAAAATAATTCCTCCGGAGTACAGACACACTCACAGCTCTTTTCAAATATTTTTCCAAGACCATTTCTCATTCATCCATCAGTGGGTCTAACACAGGAAGAGATCAGGACAGAGCCTGAGGTGGGGAGATACCCTAGTAGCTGACCAGGACTTCAACACTTTCTATCAAGGGCCAAATTATAAATACTTCAGGGTTCTAGGCCTAAAGGACTCTGCTGCAACTGCTCAACTCTGCTCCGTTACAGGAAAGCAGCCTGTCAAAAACAGTATGTAAACAGATGGGAGTAGCTGTGGTCCAATAATACTTTATTTAAAGAAACAATTTTTTCCAGCCACTGCTTTGAATGCTCTTAAGACATTCAAAACTTTCCTAAGACTATACCTCAGAAATTTTAAAAACTACAACAGAATTCTGATTTCACGCTCAGACAAAATTCACCTAGTTTTATTCTTTACAGTAGCACCAAAAAAAAAAAAAAAAAAAAAAATCAGCCTACACTCTCAGTTGTCAAACCATGCTTACAAATATCTTGAGAATACTTTGTGTAAGTGTGTGAAGCCCAAGGAAAAAAAAAGAGACAACATCCTACTTCAAAAGAATATAAACTTATATTTTTTCTGGCTCTTGGTACAATAATGAAATTAGGAATGGTGTGCCAACTATTTTGTCTTCTCTGGCATTAAGTCTCAGCACCTGCCCTGCAGATGCTCACATCATCACCTAAATTATGCTCACTTAGGCAAACTGAGACATCCAAAAAAAGCAAGCACTTAATCATTATTCCCAATGCACCTCCCAGCTACAGTAGTCACTTTATAGGCACTTGAGAATCTCCGAGTCTATTGTTTTTTAAAAACTGATTATATGTCTTTGCCAAAAAAAAAAAAAAAAGTTGGCTTAGAATCATCTGGATTTTCAAAAAGGCAGAGACAGTTTCCTATGACTTAATTCTGATTTTTACAATGTTCACATCTTCTTGGAAGGAGAAGATACATTTTATGTCATATTTCCCCTTGTGTTTTACAAGAATTCTGGTATAAAGGAATCTAATTCTAAAGCAGACACTTGTATTCTCATCAGGTCCTCCTGTGTTGTTCACCAGGCATTTATTTCTTCTTTATAAATAACTTCAGTCAACCTCAAAATCAGTACTGAAAAACTCAAAACTGTTTGACACTAGGTTGTCATTCATAGCTTTAAGAGGATCTCCATAAATGTTAAAAAGATTAGAAAACGTACTTTATTCCCACGCCTTCAAAACCATTTCCAAATACCTAGGGTATTGTGAAAAGAGTATAATTTGTTAATGGTATTTTTGTTTTTTTTAATTTTTAATTGACTTGAGAGAGAAAGAGGGGAAGAGAGAGAGGGAGAGAGATGGAAAGAGAAAAAGATATCAATTTGTTGTTCCACTCATCTATGAATTCACTGATTGATTCTTGTACGTGCCTTGACTAGGGATCAGACTCGCAACTTTGGCATATTGGGACAACACACTAACCAGCAGAACTACCTGGCCAAAAACAGTTTACATTTTAAAGTACTCAAAACTAAGGTAACACTGCTCCTAGTTTCAAATCCCTCACATGTGACAAGCTGAAGACAATACCACTCATCTCTGAAGAGTTCAGCGAGAACTGAGTAACAGCGGCTTCTCCTATGGAGGCCATCTGGCCTTTAAGAGGCACCCTCCTCAAATGCTTGAATAAATTAATACTCGAGGACCTCAGGTACCCTGCATACAGTAGGTACCAAATAAATACGGAATAAATGAAGTGACCCAAAGGATGACTGTACAACCCCACAGAGACTAAGAACTCAGCAGATGCTGGAGTCATTGTGGTCTAAGCCTTGCTTCGCCAGTGAGGAAACTGAAGCCCATGGTTAAGCCAGCGGTAGAAGAACACTCTAGTGGCATTTATCAGCTAAGAATTACAAGTCAGAGAAGCAACAGTCAGGCCAGTCAGGAGTTAACAGGGAAAAGTGTGGACACAGCTTTGACATGCTTGGTCCCTCTGATGAAAAAATGTAATTTTTAGATCCCAATTAGGTAAATCGGCCCCAGAAATCTCAAGCAAGCACTTTCAGACCTTGGGTTTTAGAGGCTTGGCTAGGAACATCAATTGCCTGGAGCCATGCAGCACCTCCACTGGGCCTCCTAGTCAGTCAGTCAGTCAAGACACTCAAGAGTCAACATCCTGTCTGCAGCTTCTGCCAGCCCCTGTGTGAATTTATACCTCCAAGAAGAGGCACTGGCACAGGGTGTAAAACAAACCACAGATATTCGGAGTGAATGGCGACGGGGATGGAAGGGAAGCCGATACCCTTTCCATATAAAAAGCTTTCATTGCTCGTTCCCCATCGTTAATGACAGAAAAAAAATTCAAAAATGTGAAAAATGGTTCCTGACAAATGGACTTCAGTCTAGAAAAGAGCACAGTTGCCCTCTTTCAGTCATCAGACAAGGATGTGACCAAAAGCCAAGGCAGCCAAAGAAATAAATAGAACAAGTTCAAGACTCACATCAGATGTCATGAACAAATACCGTCTCCCCTGCACTCATCCAGAATGCTGCGACAGCACTTCAGCACCATCCAACTCAAACAGCAGGGACCCACTAGCACAGGCAATATCCTCTGGGAAGGAGAGGCACCCTTGCTGTGGTGAAAAGCTATCACCCTGCCCATTCACTGAGGCCAGTTTCAGGGAGACTTCAGAGCTGATCCCGTACACAGGTCACGTGGGACAGAAACTGAGCTAATAGCTAATTCTTCCACTTGCAGTTCCTTACTTGCCCGAAGGCCAAGAATTCTTTGAAGGACAAATCATAAAAGTATTAAATAATGCTTAGAATAACAGGCCTTGATTGTTCGGCTCTCCAGGCTTGCGTAACTCCTCCTGGACCGTTAAAATAATGCCCACAGAATACTCTGTGTTCCTCGAGAAAGGTGCTGTGTAAAGAGAAATGAGTATCAAATCTGTTACTTCATCAGATTGCTCCAGTCCTGGAAAACCCTCCAAGAGGGAACTCGGATGAGATTTCTAGTTTTGATGTGGGCACTTCTTCAGGTAACCTAGAGTTACATTCCAACACCATCTCTTGAATTTTTCCAGGTAGAAGTAACTACGTGAAGAGGTACAGAGATAAATAGTTGCTACACTGGCAATATAAATCAAAACCCCTGAGCTTCCTCTTCCTCCTCCTCCTCCTCCTCCTCTCAATTATCCCTTAATATTTATTCTCAAGGAAACTGTATGTCAGCTATTCATCTCTCTTACACACACATATACGATTTCCCTCCATTTTTACACTATAAGGAGACAGACCTATAGACAGGTAAAGAAAAAGAGTATGTTAAATCATTTAATAAGAGAATACATTTTTGGAAATACTCTTGAGTTTCTGAAAGAACTGCTTACTGCTCATCAAAGAGCAGGGATCAAATATACAGTGTTTAGAAATGTAAATACAGTCCCAAAAAATATTCATTTGGGCAGAAACGCAAATGCTACCTAGTCATGCACAGTCAAGTATGACTTGCTTGTCATTTCACTGAGAAAACAGAAACTATCTATAAAGACCCAGGCCTACCCAATTTAGCTGGATCTGTAGCTGTCCCGTCTTCCTCCAGATAAAGAAGGTGGTCCTTCTAAGGCCAACCCCTCCACTGGGACAATGGCCCCTCTTCCTCTCTTGCCCACTCAAAGACTTCCTTCTCAATTCATTCCCGTCAGTGTGCAAACATGCTGTAATGTATTATTTCCCACTGTCCAAGAGTACCCCACCACTCCTTGTCCCCACTCCACTCTACTGCAGATAACATACTATTTCAGAGATTTTCAACCACTGTGTCTCAAGTATTTTTAAAACATGGAATATCCAACTACTTAACCAGAGACACTGACCTCTTTTCCCTTAGGTTGTCAAATTAAAAAATGACAACCACCAACACAACAATAGACGTCCAGTGTGAGTGAATCAAAATGACACTTTTTTTGGTCAGATTGGCAAAAATATATATATATATATATAGGTGCACTGCGGAATTTTAGTCATTAGTTTATGTGTGCCGTGAGATGGAAAAGGTTGAAAATCACTGCTCTACTTCTCTGCTCCCCTTACAGCCACTCACTGGACGTCCCTGCTCCCATTCTCTCTTGAACCTGCCGCAATCAAGCCTTCCCTACCAACGCTTCACCTACGCTACCCATGTGAAGGTCACTGGTGGCTTCCATATTGTCAAATCCAATGGCCAATTCCCTGGCTCTCTCTTATTCAGACTTTCAGCTTATCCGACAGTAGAACACTGCTTCATAAAGTGCACTTTCTTCACTTGGCTTCGGGGTTACCCTACCTTCTCCCAAGCTTCTCTCTCCCACCTCCATGGCCACTGAGCTCAGTCTTTAGAGCCTTTTCTTTTCTTTCCTACCTCCCTAGATGATGACATCCTGTCCTAGCTCAGGGATCGAAGTCCCATCTATAGACTTCTATGTAGAAAATGTTTAAGTCTAGCCTGGACCACCTCCCTTCCCTTATGTGTACATATGGGTACTGAAGACGTGTGTGTGTGTGTGTGTGTGTGTCTGTATGTGTAAGAACCCAACCAGCCAACCACTTATGGAACTTTGCTAGGTAGAAGTCTAATGTCTCATGTACCCAAATCCAAACCTATTATTTTGCTAGTCTTCCCCCATCTCAGAAAATGCTAAGTCTATTCTGGACCTTTCGTCACCTGAGACTCAATACAGCAGCAGATCCTGTTAGCTCTATTTCTGGAAGTCAACAGTCTCTCAACACCTCCATAGCAATACTCTGGTGCAATCCACCACCATCTTCTGTCGGGATTATTTTGACAGTCTCCTTGTTGGACGTCCTGTTTCTGCTTTTGCCCTCCCACCGTTTATTCTCCACACAGCACTTGGAGCATCCTTTTTAATGTACGTCAATCAGATCATGGCACCTCTCCCTGCAATGGCTTCCAATCTCAATCAGAATAGGAGCCGATGACCTGTGAGGCCCTCCTCAGCTGTGACGACCTCCCTGACCTCATCGCTCCACCTCTCCCCAACCCTCTCACTCTGGCTCCCTCGCTCTGCCTCAAATGCCGGGCACCCCTCTGTCTCGGGCCTTTGCACTTGCTGTTCCCTCTGCCTTACATACTCTTCCCCAGATGTCCACAGTTTCCTCCCTCACCTCCTTCAAGACTTCTCCAGAATGTCACATTATCAAGAGGCCTTTCCCAACTATCTGACATAAAACTGCAACACCCTCACATCTTACCTATCCCCCATACCACGCTTCACATTTCCTGTGTATTATAATCTATTAATCTATTAATCTATTGAGTGTTTGTTTATTGTCATCAGAACACAAACTCCACGAGAGTCTCGTCGCTGCTATATACCCAATATGTGTCTCATAGTAAGTGCTCAAGAAGTAATTAAATGAATGAAAAAACTTCACTGACAGAAAGCTAAATAACAAATAATACTTATGTATGGAGTAACTGTTAGTAGTGTGAACAAAAAAAAAAAAAAATACACAGAACATGCCTATGAAAACTCCAGCCTCAAAATATTCTTGTTATATGCTATATTTGCCAGAGAGAAATGTTTTGGCCATAAAAGTTTCAGTTCAAGGGGAAAAAAGCAGAGTAGTTAGTCAGGAAACCCTGCAATCATTACAAAACACATGCTTCCCAAAATCATTAAAACATTACCCCCAAATGGCCAGGGATATAAAAAAGTAAAAATTTGCAATTAATGAGAGAATAAGTGAGTAAACAACAGGAAACAGAAATTTCCCAAACACTTCTCAATAGCAAAATAGACAATTATTTGATCCCCAAAATTTCACAATATGCAAAAAATCAAATTGACGAATGATGGAAACTTCTTCTAATTTTATAAATAAAACTTATGATGTGTATGGAGTTGAGTTTATAATAAACATATTTGTGATTTACTAAGTATCCACTCCCTTTGTTAAGCAAAGAACTAGGAAATTGAAAACACTGCTACCCATATTCTATGATCAGATGTGAATTGTCACCAGGTCATAAAAACTACCAAAAAGGAGAACTACATTATGGTTCCCCGCTTGAGGAGACTGGCTGAAGGACTAAGCAGAGATCTAGCAATAAAGATAATAGATTTTATCCCAAATTTCCACTTACTTCAGAAGTCAGGTCTAATTTCCTGTTTCACTCATTAATCTTTGTTTTGCCTTGACTAGAAAGTTAAAAACTAAGATTTTCACCTAGAATCACATTTTCTCACCTTCAGCCTTGCCCTGTATCCAGATGCCAATGCCCCTAGTAGGACTTTAAAAAGCACAGCTTGAGACTATGGGATTTTAGCTTCCCTTTTTTTTTCTTGGAGTTTTCCTTCTTTAAATCCCAGTCATCGTAAGTTCCCTTCTCTAAAAATATTTTTTAAAGGTCCTATTTTTTATCCCTGGAACAAAATCAAATATATTCGAAGGTATAATATATTTTACAGTCAAAAGACTAACTCTTACCCAACAAGTCGTTTACTTAACCAGCAGAATGTGACCCGATATTTGGGGAAAGAAAACACAGTGGGTAATAAAAGTGGAGAACCAGACAAACCAATGGTTTTTTGGCGTTTTCATTTTCTTGACCTGTTTTCTAAGATATTTTTCTTTAACATCCTAGACCCTGAGGGGAGTCAGCTGTCTAGGCCTACTTCAGTTTGTGGATGAGGAACCCCCGGGAAAGTTCAAGACAGGCCCAGGACCGTAGTCCCTTGCTAAAAGTACCACAATCAGGGGCAGAAATGGGGACAGTCTCAGTGGCCTGAAACTGTACGGGGTGGCCCCACAGTGCTGTCTTCAATATGACTTTAAAACCTCACCTGTCTACAACACATCTGGAACTCTCCTCTCTGTCCTTAATCCTGTATACCGGAGGACCTACTGTCCCCATCCCATCCAGAATGGACTATGGTGTCTGACATGCTGTGATAAAGAGTTGAAGAAACACATCCCCAAGATGACAGGACTGAAATCAGTGCATATCTTAAAAAGAACCAAATAAGGAAGTCAGGGAGGGACAGGGAGCTCACTTGACCTGTTTTCTCCATTCTGAGTTGCCAATGCAATCTCCTGCCTGGATCTAGAATGCTGACAATCATGGGAACCAGAACAGGGTTAAATGAGTTTGCCAAGGGATTTTTTTTAACCATCAACATTCAAGATGTTACTCTTTGTGAGAGTGTCTCCAAAGGGAGTAAAACCTTTTAAAAGATGCATTTTTTCATGTGAAAATCTCTACCTCCTTTAAGAACCTACACCAGTTCTGGCAGCAGCAACAGAGCTTTTGATACCACACCACAGCCATGGCGGGGAGAGGCTGAAGCACTACCGACAGAAAGGAGGATGTCACTATTGTCCCTGAGGGAACAGAACAAGTTACGGAGCAGTGAATACATACCTGTCTCCCTCCTCTAATACTCATTCAGTCTGGCTAGTTTGCATGGGCTCCTTACAGAAAAAGTGGGTTAGATACGCTTCACATGACTCGAATTTTCTGTCCCTTAATTTTGGAACTGAATCATGATTTATTTATCCCCACATTTGTTGTTTTCCTAAAGAGAAGTAAATGGAGGCATTTGTTATCGGCCTATCACTCACCATTTCCATAAATAACATCTGTTTACTTGTATGCAGAGAAGCAAGGCTGACTAAAAGGATAGATATCTACTGAGCTATGCGTTTACCGAGGAACAGATTTCATGACGTATTCACAAGCTTGGTTAAGTGAGGGCTGTTTCTCATGAGGGTCCCAGATTATCTCGACCATATATTCTGAGGACTAGGATTTCACATAGTCTATCTAATTACTTTGACAAACATTTCTCACCAAATCTGACTCCTTCAAAAAGAAAAATCAGGGTCCTTCCCCATCTAGACTAGATCCCACCTCCCCTCCCCTGCTGTGGTGTCCCCCAAGGACAGGCAGAAAATTCCCCAGGCAGGACTGTCCTGCGGGCCTCCCTCATGTACCTGCTTCCTTCTCATGCAGTTCTTGCTCCTAGAAAAGCTTTCCCCCTTTGTCCTCTACCACTCACCCTTCTGATGCGACTAAACTACCTTCTCGGCACCCTCGGCATGACCGAACGTTACAACCCTCCACCTGTACGGCGCTCTGCACATACTTCTATTTATGGCCACATCTCTACTTCTCCAACTTACCCTTGGCCTCAATCAAACCAAAGAAAACAGTTTATATTCTTATTCTCCTTGTCTATTCATAGCAAACATGCCACCTGGTGAGTTTTCTCTCTTTGGAAAGGGAAAGAATATATGGTGAGAGATGAGGGACACAGGAAAGAACAAGGGGAAGGAAATGAAGATAAGCGACCCGATGTAGTTATGCGCTCAGGCTGGGGATACATGGGAAATCCACCATCTACGGAAAGGGCAGAGGAGTGACTTTTACTCATACAACTCACACCTGTAAGTCTCAAAGCTGTAACAAAGTGAATACTGTCGAGGGGTCCACTATCCTCTTACGTGGACTTGGAAATTTCCCTCTTACACTAAAGGCAGACATGAAAAAGAGTTGCACTTTACAAAATTTAAATTCTGCTTTAAAGGAAAAAAAGTCAAAAGACAGGGCAGAGAAGGGAACTCAAACCCGCTCCCTGGCTAAGCATTCTGAGCCACTGAGGCGGCCAGGTCGGAAGTAGAAACCTTGATGTACCTCTCAGGGAGTCCAATTCTTTCACATAGGCAACAAAAGTCCAGAGCAAACAAAAATATTATGATTTGAACACATTTTATTTTAAGAAGCACTAAGGAAGTTGAAGATATGAACATTTTTGCAACTGCCAAAACACCTCTCAGATTTGATCTGGTGAAGCAATTAGTTAAATAGAAGAAAACTGGCATTTTGAAATCTCTGAAGTAATTTACAATTACAGAATCGGGGATATCCAAGCTCACAGAATACAGATTCTGTCATTTTTTTCCCCTCACAGCACAAATGTGTCTCTGGCTCAGTTTTTAAATGACTCCATCAAATGGCCCCGGCTTCTCTCCCTGAGGGATTACTGCCTAATTCAATAGATCTCATCATCAGAAAAGATTTCAGTCTAAAAATCCCTTTTTTTCAAAGTCATCATATTATATCTAACTATGCTCCAGTATCATGTGATAAATAAAATTAAAAAATGATTAGCTGGCCAACACAAAATGAATTGCTGATATGCAATGACGCCTTGTAAGTTTTCCAGCTGTCAGGTCATTCTTTTTAGGTTACTCATTTTCAACTTCCTCTCCTGCTTTTGACTCTCATCAGCATAGTGCCTCTTCCGTTAAACACCATGATGGTTTTAGGTTTATCTACAAATCCTTCTTCAAAAGGTGAAGTGTAACTGCTCACCCTTAAGCATGGGCTGGTCTTTAGAGACTCTTGTTTACAGGGACAGATTACAGCAGCAGTGATAACCTGTGACTTCAGAGAGTCATTCATAAAAGGCACTGCAGCTTCTGTCTCTGTCTGTCTGTCTGTCTGTCTGTCTGTCTGTCTCTCTCTCTCTCTCTCCCATCACTCACTCTGGGGGCAGCCAGCACCCATGCTGTGAAAATACTCGAAGAGCCAGGAGCCGCTGGAGAGGCCCATACGGCAATATACCGGAAGTCTCCTGCCAATGGCTGTATGAGTGAACCACCTCGAAAGCAGACCTTCCAGCCGCAGTCAAATCTTCAGATGACGTGGCAGCCCCTGCTGCTCCCCTGAGAGCAGCTTGAGCCGGAACCAATCAGCTAAGGTACTTCTGAATTCCTGAACCACAGAAGAAACTGTCAGATGTTTGCTACTTTAATCCACCAAGGTTTGGTGCAACTTGCTGCATCGCAGGATATAACTAACACAAACACACACGCACTCCTCTGCTTTTCCTTTCTGCCTAGATTCTGAGAAGACAGAAGCAGAATTTCTGGGCCTCTCTAGATGTACAGAGCACTGCCTACATGATGGATGGACTCGTGAAACGTGTACTGAGTTCCTACTAAGCTACAGAGCTCAAAATACACACCACGACCATGTAAGTGCCACTCACGTCCATTTCACCGACAAGGGCACTACAGCGACTTTCATCAGAAACTTGACCAGGGTCATTCTGTTAGGAAACGGTAGAGCTGAGATTTCAATACAAACCGTTGTGCTTTCCTCCCTACTCCAGTGCATCTTCTACACTTTCAATGAGCATTACTAGGAAAACCATACAACAGCATGTACTTGGGAAGGTTGAACAAGGGAGAAAAACAAACAGATTGAGCACATACTATGTGCTTGGCTGTTAGTTATCATATCCTTTGTCTCACTTCATTCTTACAACAGTCCTGTGGAATATGTGGTAAGATTGTTATCTGACAGAGAAACTAATATTCAGAGGTTTAATGAGACTGGATACAGTAAAACTATTCACAGGAAACACACAGAATAATGCCATCCAACCCATCTAACTCACAAGATCATGGCAGGGGCCATATGAAATAATTTGCAAAGATATAATTCATCAGCTGTTAAATACTATGCAAATACAAGAGGATATCGTTACATGTGGTCAGATCTTAGTGGGGCAACTGAGGAAAACTCAACTAGTAGTGACATTTACCTCATGATAGCTTACAGAGCAAAACCCACAAGAGCTTCTAAATATTGGAAAATTTCCCCTCAAGACATTTGCTTTCATAATCCTATATATTATTCAACACTCTAGAATAAAGTAAAATTCTCCTGTGGGTGCTGGTTTCTACATAATTTCTAGATAAGATCTGATTGCTTGACATTGTTTGAAAGGTATCAAAATGGATTTCAACCAGCATAGAAACCCACTTACTAGAAAGGCTAATTTTGCATTTGAATAATTTTGTTAACCAATTCTTTCCAGAATCTCTATTTTTGGATAATTTTTAAAACATGTTATTGTCATAAAAATCCTGCATATAATAAAGATGGCAAGCGTTTAAAATACAAATTTTGACTTTGTACTCACCTAAAAGTAAATTACACAGAGCTAACACAGCCCTCTTTTCAATAAATAAGGTTTGTTTTGACAATTTTTAACTCATGTTATTTTCGATTCCTAACAAACTTCTATGACTAACATGCAGGATATATTTTAAATAGTCAAGTAATGCGCTAATATTACAATATAACAATGAGTTAACGCACAGCAGTCAGTACAGTGGCCGGCACACAGTGAGTGCTAAATAAAGAGGAAGAGGAGCATGGAATCTACATAGTGTCTCCGATGGAAACAAATGGGCCTAGGTCCAAATTTCCTAATTACCCAATCTTCAGACACAAGAAGACAATTTACAATACCCTTGGCAAGTTTTTCAAAATACATATTACATGTTCTTGAGGTATATTAAGGCGTCGTTCGGAAACTGGGATCTCTGACAAGAAACACTACAAATCATATTCTCCACTAAGAATCTTTTAAAAACTCCTTTAAAAAGAGGCATCTAATCCTGCTATTTTTCCATGTTTGAGACATGGCAGAGCATGTCTGATACATATTTACGCACACACCCCTTCGCAGCTGCCTGAAAACCCACACGAAAAAGGATGACGAGTGAATAGGGGCCCGGCAGGACATCAGCGGCTTTCCCGGAAGGGCCCCTGGCCCGTGCTCCTGCACTGGAACTGGAGACGACCTCCGTCCCATGGGAGCAGGGGCTCCTGAGACGTGAGAACACTGTTAAAAATCCTGATGGGTCCTCGAACATAACAAACAACAACACATGAGGCCCGGCTGAACCCCAGGCGAGGCAGAACAATTCTCCAAGTGTTTTGGAGATCTTGGGAACTGATGGAATTGACCCACCCACCCTCTCTGTCCATCTGCCAACTCACCCTAAGCTTTCTTAGAAGCCAAGGGGTGTGGACGGGGCTAAGAGCTAAAAAAAGGGAGTGAAGAAAAGAACTCAAGCAGCTGGGGTTTCCCTGTCTACAAGGCGATCTTTGGGGCTCTGAGCAATCAGGACACGCAGCTGTTAGAGGGAAGGGCACAAATAGGACATGTGTGAGCTGGGGTCTTTGCCTACAACATGATGTGAGCGATGCTCACTATCCCAAGTGATGGGATGGTATAGTAAAGCCACGTGCTGCAATACGGGAGGCAGAAGGAACAACCAGCCATAAAAGCCAGACCTCATGAAGACTAGGACATATTTCAGTAACTGGGAAGACATTATGAATCCAAAATACTTTTAGCGACCCACTAAGAGTTGCCCTATCCCTAGCCCTTTACAGAAAACGCTGCAGAAATGCATTATTGTACCTAACACTAATGTCATACAAAACTTCTCTCTGGCTCTTTCTGCTTCTACTTGGTATTCCACCTCTAATTTAGCTGCTTAATGTTCCACTGGAACTTACAAATTCCTTGACAGAGTCTGATTAATTTTATCAATATCACCCCACCTTAAAGGCAGCTGGCCAGCTCAGATAGGTTTTTCTTGAGCCAAGTATCTACCCAATTTTCAGTCTACTATGGCAAGAAAGGGAGGTGGCCCAGAATGGCATTTTTGCCTACGTATCCTGTCTGATTAAAACAGCATCATGTACTCAACTGAAACTCACAACTGACTTGTCCAAATTGCTTTTAAAAGTAAATTTTCTGCCACACTGATAAGATGATCTAAGAAAAGCTGTAGATGTCAAAGTAGTTGGCAAGGCGGCAGACCAGATCCGTGCCTTCTCCATGGTAGGAGGAAGAACGCGACCACACAAGGCCTCTTAAAGCTCTCAAAACAGCACACCGTGATTCCACCCACGCTGCGGTGGTCAAAGCAAGTCACATGGCCAAGGTCAAAGTCAACGGTGTAGAAAAGTCCACTATACCCACAGAGTAGCCAAGGCAAGAGTGGGGAGGGGAGAAAATTATGCGTAAATAAGATCTGAATGTGTGGGAGGAAGAGCTCTGGTTTCCGCTGGATCTGAGTCTGAGGCAGGTGGCACAATCATGAGGTGCACCTGTAGCCACTAAGTGAGGTTCATTAAAGCAGCAGCTGCCAGGGCGTGTGAATCCGGACAGCAATCCCACCCAAGAAGCCCAGAGTCCATCGACCAAGGGAACGGGCACCGCCACCCTCTCACCTGCTCTACAGATGCTTTTCTTTCTCTCACCAGAGCTTTCTACATCTGTTTCTAGGATACAGGGATTTTCAAATAACGATGAGGTTTCTCACAAAAGCAACCACTGCCTATTAAAATGTTTTTATTTAGATTAAAAAAAAAAAAGCTGGAACCTTGAAAGAACAAACTTGTGAAGTGCAGTTAGAGCGACAACTATTTTTTTTTAATGTGGATAAAAAAGAAGCTCCAAAAAAATGACTGTTTAAATAACATACATATTTATATATGATCGAATACATGTGCATGTGTGCATATATACATATAGATACATTATCAACATGTATATCTCATGGTTTAAGGTTTGCCTGTCAGAGAATGACTCAGTACAGCGATACTGCAATTGCCTCTTAGGGAAGAAAGGCTTTCCTCCTACCCCAGACTGTGTGAAGAAAGAGGAACAAGGGCAGCTGGGTTTGGGTTTATTTGCATTTCAATTTCACAAGGAGCTAATACTAAGTAAATATTTGAAAAATAATGCAGAATTAAAATAACAGACAATTACAACAACAACAAAGTCTTTTTAAAGAAATGTTATATAAAAACATAAGAAAAGTACTGAGGTCTCTCCCTCCAGGAGGGGCACCAACCCACCACCAGGGAGCCATTTTCCATGCTAAGAGGGCGCCCTCTGAGGGGGCCAGCCCCGAAAGAAGGCATCCTTCGTTCTCTGCAGAGCATCTCCTGGGCAGTGTTCTGTGCAGTCTTGTTTATTTTGAATCGAAACTATCATTTCAACTGTAATAGGGATTCACTCCCTAGAAACTATTTTCCCACTCAGAAGTAAAATCAAGTAAAGCCCTCATTTCCTGGTCCTCCCCCAGAAAAGTTAAGGCTAAGTACCATCTCTTTCTTTTTTTTCTAATGCAAGGGTTTTTTCCCTCCAAACATGTTGCTTTGTAGTATCCCCCAGGGAACCTGCAAATTCATTATGTGTTATTCTCCCCTAGAAATAACACATTTTGAGCACAGAATATTTTGGAGCCATACAGTGCTTATTTTTCAATATCTCAAACTCAGTCTCAACACCCAGAAATATCCTTGGATTGGTTAGTTTGTTTGTTATGAAACCTTGAGCCCTTGGGAATCTAGATTACATAATTCCTCACTCTGGGTTTTCCTTCTTGGTTGTTTCCATATTGCTGAATAAGCTTCTTGGAAGTGTTTATAATCAATCTATGTCCACTCTTCCCCAGCTATCTTAAACTGTGTGGGAGCAATCCGGAGACAGAGAGGGTATTCGTGTGCACATACCTTCCTGGCCGGGGATAGGATCGAACAGCTCCTGCGTAAAACATACCACCCACTTTCACCCCACAACGGAGGCACAGTGGCCATGACAAGACCACACATGGAACTTTCTCTGCAACAGGAAATGCCCTGTCCTTCAGGGGAATTCCTAACTTCAGCAAGGCCCGGGGTTAACCTCTCCCAACTGCTTTCTTTCTTTTTTTTTTTTTTAAGATTTTATTTACTTACTTTTAGAGAGAGAGGGAGGGAGAAAGAGAGGAAGAGAAACATCGGTGCCTCTCCTACACAACCCAACCTGCGACTGAATCTGCAACCCAGGCACGTGCCAAGACTGGGAATCAAACCTGCAGACTTTCACTTCGTGGGATGATGCCCAACCAAACTGAGCCACACCAGTCAGGGCCTCGGCTGCTCTCTTAATTGTTAGTTTGTACACAGTATGCTGAGGCTTTGCTGTCTAGGTGCATAAGCCAACAGGGACCTTGCCAGGAATGACTGAAGAACGGATAGTTTTTTCTTCTAGTCATTTTTCATGCTAACATCCACACTGTCAAACAACTGGAAAGCTGGATCCAGGTTCCTGATTCCCACACAAAACTGCATGGAGGTGACCCAGCGGCTTCAGGGACTTGTTGCTTTGGCAAAGGCAAAAGCTTTACCATCATCATTCCTTCTTTAAAGCAGTGTGTTTTCACATGTAGTATTCCTCTTAGATGCTGAATCACTTCCTTATTAGTTTTCATCAACTTCTTGCAAGATAGCTTCTGGCTGGTACAACTTCCACTGCCACTTAGTATCCACTGGATGGGCATGGGGCCAATCCCAAAGACACATTCATCTGCACATGACAAGCTTAAGGTAGTGTCCAGGCAGGGAAGTCTTCCAGGGCTGCAGAATGTGTGTCAACAGGATTCTCTCCTTCCAAGTGCCCACTTCGTCCACCTGCAAAGCTCTGCCCTAATGGGACTCCCAACCAATCGGAAACTATCAGAAAGGGCACCTCAGAGAACTGGAGTTGCTGACACACTCAATTTCCCCTTCTGCTCCTCTTTTTCTTTCCTCACATAATCTATCCTATCACTTATAACCCAAATTCTAACATCCCAGCGAGGCGAGGGGGTGCTTTGAAGCAGACTCTTCCTCGTCACCATTTTCAAACTGTTTCCTCTTCGAAGAGCTCCCTGTCACAGTTCACCCTGCACATAGACAAGAATTTGTCTCCAGCTGTTCTCATCTGTACTTATTACAGCTCCATTTGCCTTTATCTAGTTGCCCCTGGAAGGTCTCTCCCCTCTTTTGCAAAGAGTCAGGAAATGCAGGATGAATTTGGTCCTCTTATCCCATGATCGGGGGGGGGGGGGGGGGGGGCAGGGCAGTCTGAAGGTACCACAGACACCTTCCCTGTGGAGGTAACTGACACTGGGTAAACAGAGCCTTTAACCAATGTTTGCCCACCTCCTGCAACGGGGGTGGGCATAAGCTCAGGACTATCCAGGCCAAATACTGCCTTTATCTGCTAACTTCCAGATGTATTTTGCCAAAGCAAAAATCTTGGATGTCTCCTCTAACCCTGTGCCGAACCACTTACTCCCCTCAGGAAGGGCAACCTGGAACAGAGACAGTTGTATGGGTAACCTCTTTGTTGTATACTTTGCAACCATAGAGAAATCTTCACACCAAAGGGACTAGACAAAGAACATGTATAAATGACCCGTGGACATGGACAACAGTGTGGGAATTGACTGTGGGAGCGGGGAGGGGGTGGGATAGGTAGAGGAGGGCAAAGGGGGAAAAATGGGGCAACTTTAATCAAATAAACACAATTAAAAAAAGAAAAGAGAAAAGAAAAGAAGAGAAAAGAAAAGAAAAGAAAAGAAAAGAAAAGAAAAGAAAAGAAAAGAAAAGAAAAGAAAAGAAAAAAGTCTTCACACCAGGCACATGAACTTCAGTTTGTTACTAAGGGAGAGATACTATTTGCCATGAAACCCTGAGATGCTTTCGTGTCTTACGCTTCTTCATGTCACTGTGCACACAGCCTGAAGGCTAATGCTAGCACTTTTAACCACAGTGTCAATCAAAGGGTAAAGAGGGGGTCTAGTGCCTAAAGGGTCCATACCTGGGATCATGGACTGTGGTCAGGCCAGAACTGGACTTGGCAGGGACTTGGGCAGCGAGCCCCCTGCTCAGGCCTGAGACCTGGGAGGCTGTTCTACCTTCCAATGGGGGAGCCCCATCAATGGCTGCTGGGCAGAAGCTGGGCTGCCTAGCGTGTGGCAAGGACTGAGAGCGGGCAGCACAAAGGGATACGGTGTCACCGGTGGTCCCTGTGTACATGATTCCTGCACCACTATGGCTGCTATGGAAGCACAAAGATTATGTCTAACACTTTAAGTAAAAATAGTAAATGGGCTCATGCGACCTTCTTTCTGTAATTTAACACTACCACGTGTTCGCAAGGCCAGTACTCAATCTCTTCCCATCTCAACACAGCAAAAGATAAACTGGCAAATTCTTTTATGACTTGTATTGGTTGAAAAAACTTTAGGAAGGCAGTATATCAAAGGCGGCATCTGCCTTTCCTGAAATTCGAAATGTTGGCTTTGTTGAATTTAAAAAACTAAGAATTCACATTCTGTATAACAACTTTGAAATATAAATTACCTATTTAAAAGCTAAGTCCATCTGGATAGGAAAACAACTGAAATTGGCAATGAGAAACTGCATTTAGAAAAGTTTAAATTTCTAAATATTTCCAAACTTTAAAATGATATGACAAAAAAAGAGACGAAGCAGGTGAATAATTAAATCAGAGGTTTCTGATCTTTGAGCTCTAGGACTCGGTATCATCTGCAAACCAGCTGCCTTGGGAATCGTTTTCGTCATGCAGGTATTTCTGCTCATCCTAAATATCTCCTTTATAAGAAACTGCACTCTACCTTAGTAAGCTCTCCAGGACTTACAACCCTCCTGATAAAAAAAGGTCCTTCCACCGCAGTCTATAACAGAAATTTTCTGGTTTTAACATTATCAATCATCCAATGGTATTTTTACTGCATCAGCAGATATTCTGATGTGGATATTTATTACCCTCAAGGCCTTTTTCTAGAGGGTTGTGCCAAACTAATCTCTTTATGCGTGAGTTGTTTGGGGTTGCTCCTGAGCATATGGTATTCTAATACTCTCAACTGACTGTTTTAATAACATTGCCTTTCAAATGTTATCATGTCATTTCAACCTTTCTTCTTCCTCTGTGTTAAAAATACTGCTCAAGCAAGCACAAGAGAATTTGGTTTACGTATTCAATTCTTTCCTAGAAGTCACCAAGGAAGATACTGGGTAAAGAAGACCCCTCTACCCTACACGATCTTTAGGACTTCTGAGAGAGCCAATGAACTCCATTCTTTGAAACTTTTGTAACTACCTATTTGGAAATAATGTTGTATTTTCATGTTATTTTTAACATAACATGGCCTTTAGTAAATTCACAAGGTTATGAAACCATGATAACCATCTAACTCCATAATCTTTCATCACCCCGAAAGAAACTGCTTACCCACCAAAAATCACTCTCCATTCCCCCTGTCCGCAGGCCCTAGAAACCACTAATACACTTCCTTTCTGTGCAGACATTTCATACAATTTGCCTGTTCTGAACATTTCATTCAAATGGAATCATATTATGTGATCTGGATTCTTATGTGTCTAGATTCTTTGCGTATGCTCTGTCTCCAAGGTTCATTCACCTTGTGGCACGTACCAGTATTTCATTCCCTGTCATGGCTGAAAAACGAATCATAAGACATTCCGCTTATCCTCTATCAGTTAGCAGACAGTTTGGTTGTTCTTGCCTTTTGATCATTATAAATAACACTGCGACAAACCTTTGTACACAGGGTTTTGTGTACACATATATTTCCAGTTCTATTGGGGATATACCTAGGAGTGGAATTCCTGGGTCATAGAGTAACTCTCTGTATAACTTTTTTGAGGCGCTCAGGTGACTTCTTCCTGGGATTCAGCCTAGCTGTACGGCTGTTACTGGTTCATGCAGTGAATAGTTACTTCCATCAGTATCAAAAGGCTTTCTCTAAACTTTCCCCATTGCTACGTGGCCTGCCACTCTACCATCAAAGGGAATTAGACTCATCTGACGCCAGGCAAGTCTTACCAGTGGCTTCCTGGTAGCTCATGTTTTTCTGGCTGCCTTCAAACTAAGTAGAGATATATCTGAGAATTTTCACAGGGAGGCGGCGGGTTGCTGTGACAATGAAGGACACTTGGTGAGGGTTTCAATTGTCATGCTCCAGGCATCAATCAGGTCCAAAACCTAGATATTTTTAGTAGACAGAGAGACTGTGAGTCTCTAGGTCAGCAGCTGGCAAACTACAGCCCATGAGCCAATTCCAGCGAGCTGCCTGATTTTTCAAAACCTGCCAGCTAAGAATTATTTTTACATTTTTAAATGGTTACATTTTAAATAGTTATATAAATACCTATAAATAGCATCTTCAATTTGTGTCTTGGCTCAGGAAGCCTGAAATATTTACTATCAGGTCCTTTAGGGAAAAGTTTGTTGACCTCTGCTCCAGAGGATACTCCTGCCAATTAAAATCTGTTAAGACCAATGAATAAAGCAGAGCCCTGTTATCATCACTCGAGACGGCCATTAATCAGAGACCACCCAACCCAGAAGGCCAAGTTACCCAGGAAGTGACTCGGCAGGCGGGTGAACACGTAGCACCGAAATAAGAAGCGCAGTGGTCACACATGGACAGCGATGGCGAGTTATGTCGCCGCAACTTGGGGAAATTCCACTAACATTTATTCCTCACAATTGAGAGCATCTCACTAGCCACTTGATAGTTTGTGTTTTCCTCTCTACTTTGCTTTACCTGCAGAGTGTTTGAGTGAACACTTGAACACATTCTGGTTTACTGAACCCATCATCCTCAACCTCATCCTTTCCCTGAGTATTCTGACCATTTCTCCTTTTGCCTACCAGGTGTCAACAGCAAATCTTTATTCACTTGGGTTTGGAGCATTGCTGCCTCCTCCTATTATAAGCTAATTAAGTTACACAATGATTACAGCTCAAGGAATACATTATTATGGCTGCCTGCAAGGTAATATTATACCTACCAACTGGTAATTACTCTAGACCAAGTTGTTCTTTTTTTTATCCCACTTAAAGAGGGAAAATGCTTGTTTCTTTGCCAAATGAAATATTTTCTCTAGTTCCCAAAGCTTCTCAAAGTAATGGCAGTGGACTGTTAGCACACGCCAGTGCCTCAGTTTCATCCCAAGATTCATCATGCACAATGGGTCATAACACTCCTATTTTTCTAAAGAGTCAGAATTATCTACTCCTATTTCAAGTCCTTCAGTAAAAGGAGTTTTGTCTATTTGCATTTGCTCTGTTCTATAAAGATGGAAAAGAAGATACAAAGTTTCTGTTCTTCCTCAGACTTCCTTTCTTTTCTGTTACATGTAAGGTTTCCTTGGGGGCTCCTTTTAGTCTAATGGAAAGTTCCACATGGGGATACTACTTTTCGATCTTTATTATTACTCCCACCTTCTTTCTAGTTTTAATCTTTCTATTGTTGTTCTTACTCCGTTTTGCTATTTTAGTATCCTAATAGTCCTGCCAAACTACCTCTTTTTAAAACTTTCCCATTAGCCCTCCAGCTCTCAGTAGAGGTCTGGCCTCAGCAAAAAATAGCCCCATTTCCTTTCCTGGCCCTCCTATATGACTGTTTGTTAGTTCCTGGGACTTTTTTTTTTTTTTTTTTGAATGACCGCCAACTTTTTTTTCACTGGGGGGGGGGGGGGGGTTGGGCAGTTGGTGAGCAGAGAAGTCCGTCCCTGTGTTCATGTGTTAGCCTAAATTACTTTACCAGCTCCCAACTACGGGGAAACTACATTGAAACAGGATGGGTACGAAATTTATGGACAATACAGATAAGGAACTTACCTACACATTCTTCTCAAATGTATTTTCATCTTTCAGAAGACAGTTCAACAAAAGTTTGAGAGTTTAAAATATATACATCCACAGTGGGAATTTTCCTTCCAATAACAGATCATCGGTAAGAAACCAAAACCACAGTCTAGTCTCGAGTCTGAATGCCAGTGATTCTCAGACCATCTTTCCCCCACACCTTCAGGTAGTTATAAATTCCCTTCTTCATCAGCAGGATCGTAAGCTTTCAAACATTCTCTTCCCATCATATTCTAATTTGGGAATGCTTCTAAAAAATATATCATCTATATAAAACCCCAAGGAAATAAGAAGTACCTCTTTTTTATTTTTTTAATTACATTTTATTGATTATGCTATCACAGTTGTCCCAATTTTTCCCCCTTTGCCCCCTCCACCCAGCACCCTCTACTCCCTCAGGCAGTCCCCACACCATTGTTCGTGTCCATGGGTCATGCATGTAAGTGCTTTGGCGACTCCACTGCCTATACTGTACTCTACCTCCTCATGACTATTTTGTAACTACCTATTTGTACTTCTTAATCCCCTCACTCCTTCACCCATGTTAAGATTAGAAAATTTACCCTACACACTGAACAGGGATAGTCACACAGAATAGACTATGAAGCACTTAAAGGATCTTTAAAACAAGATGGACACACCTACTGTTTTGCACGTGACATGGAAGTTGTCTCGCCTGAAGGGCAAGGATTTCTCCATTTCTCCCTCCCTAAAATCTCAGGCCTTGCTTTCCTCATCATCCCAATACACCTCATCAACACCCCGCCTCGGGTCCCTGAGCAGAATTCTCACAGGATGCAAAGTGGGATGCACAAACTTTATATTTGATGCTCTTTGTGGCACGTGACCAACTCTAAGGGAAGGAGCCATCATTCTAGAAGAGTGACCAGTTCTGGGAGGTAGGGGTGGGCCCAGGGAATCAAATCCACACAGACAGAGACCTCTGAAGTGCCAAACGGTAGTAAAAATTCTATCCCAGCTATTCGAACGCATGACTCTTGGTGGTGAAAGCCGGTCCTTTTCAAGCTCACGACTGGCATTCTCTTCCATAATTTATGGTGCCGGCAATCAGTCAACGTGAGACTGAGCAGGAAGCTGCTGCAATGAGTGTGCGTGTCTAGCTCCTGCCTTTGAATGGTCTGCGCCTCACTCCAGAACGCTTTCTCCAGATGCTGCCAGGAGACACTCTGTAATACCTAAACCACAAATCATCACATTCCCCACCCTCGGAGCCAGGGCTTGTCCTTGAGCTTCCCACACGGTGCGATATTAACCATGCTGGCCACTGATACAATGGCTCTTTACAAATCCAGAGGAAAATCTGCCACGCCATCTGCTTGATACACTAAGAAGTGGACCGCCGAACAGACCAACACCCCCTGGAGGTGTGTTCAGAGAAGTGGCACAGGCCGTTTCAGACGTTTCGCTGGGAAGGAATCCTGGCTGGCTCACTCAATATTTTATCGATGTAAACATGTCAGGCGTACAACTACATCCAAAATTAGAATGAGCATGTCTCAGAAATGGAACCATCTTGCAGAAACAGAATTATAGGCAAGCCACTTCATATTCTTTTCCAACATCAAAGGACACTAACTGCCTTCCCTCGGAATAAGGAAATGCTGCTAACGTCTGGTTGATTTAAGAACCAATTTGGGTTTTTTTTTCATGGTTTTTAAATTTTATCTACTGTGACACATTCAAGTCATCTAAACCAAAAAAAATAGTGTATTCCATCTATGATACCAAAACGTAGAAAGATGATTGGCGGGACGATACTCACACTGAAAAGGTGCAGCAACTTGATCCTGACTGTATCTTAAAGGGAACGAACCCTCAGTGGACTGCTCCCCCGAGAGCACCTTCTGGGCTGCAAAGTACTTGGGCTTGAGCACGTATTCCTGGGTCTGGCCGTGATGAATCACCACATTCTGTGAGGAAAGGGGTGTCACTCTGGGGAGAAACAAAGTGAGGATAAAGGAATAAATAATGGGTATTTAAAAGTCAACTAAGAAGGAAAGAAGAAGAAGTAGGTTAAATTTAGAAAGGCACAAATTCCATGCCAGGCTCAATTTTTCCTTCCCATACTGCAGCCGGACATTTACAACAAAGGATTAATGGCGGACCCTTGGAAGCCTCCAGTGTAACAGGGACTCAGCCTGTCCAGTCAAGAAGATTAAGGATAAACAGGCCAACACCGGTGGATTCAAACAAGGGACACAGAGCGCAGCTACCATAAGCCTTCGTGCAAAACATGGCATTTATTAAAAAAAACCAAAAAACAAAAACAACATGTACATGAACAGGTACATATATTAAAAGATGTACTTTATATAAACTGATAAATAAGTAGGCAGCATTGAAAATGGGAAGAGAAGAAAGGAGAAGTAAAATATAAGAAAGGGATTGTGTAAGAAATTTCAAGAGTGTTTAGTGAAGCAAAACTGAACAATTGGAGCCTGTACATCAGAGAGGGGGTCATTCCTAACATAGAAGGAAAGATGGGCAACCTCCTTGAGCCTTGCTTTCCTAATCTGCATTGTAGAATCTCTGCCACACAGGGCTAAGAGGAAAATGCTTGTAAAAATCACAACACAAAATTGATAAGAATGTTGAATGATCTTTTGAAATATAAATTATGAGGATGACAGGAAAAAACAGGCACTCATTCCATATTTTATGCTATATCTCATAATGATTAAAACTGTACTATTGAGGTTATATGTTGTGTAATTACCAGTTTCTAAGAACAACAAGAAGAGTAAGAATGACTAATCAGAATCTCATTATTTCTCCAACAACATGAGCCAAGGCCTCTGGGGGACCCTGGAACACAATTACTGTGTTTTCACCCTGCTGGCCTGACCCCTGATTTTTCTGTGATGGTTCTCTTCTGCTGCATGTAAAGTATACTTTAAAATAATAAGCTTCACCCAGACTTCTTTGTTCCCTAAGAGACAGAACTGAAATCATCAGCTAAGGCTAATAAATAATGAAGAATACAAAGAAGATACACCAACTAACTCCAGAAAAAGGCTGAATTGCTACTAAAATTATATGGACAGAACATTTCAGCAGCAAACTGGGCCTCTGGAAGGAAATCTGTTCTCCAGTGTAATCTTAAATTTTATTGACTGTGGCACATTAAAATCCTCTAAACCGAACAAAATTTTTCCAAACCATGATACTTTAACTTAGGAAAATGGTTCACTGAGCTATACTCACACTGATAAAATGCCACAAAACCCCACAGACTGCCCCAAATGAGAGATGCTGAACAAGAGGAAAAAATGACACCATAACAGGTGAGTATGAAACGTAAATTGTCAATCCACCAGACACACCACACAGCGTCTCATCAAAAGCAGCAACAGAGTCCTGAATTAACTCAGTCTATTCAAGTTATTTCAGTCGGGGCTGATGACTGAGCTGTTCAGGGAGACAAGGTGTCCATGAGAAAGGGAGGAAAAGAAGTGGCTGGGATTAAGGGGGCTTCCCTCTTAACCAGTCAGTGATCTAGATCTATCACTTTGTATTTTTGAGGAGAGAATTCTTTATTCTTCAACATTTTCTAGAGGGACTTTGAGCATAAAATTACGTCCTTGGCAGTCTATTCAGTTCATAAACATACTTTAGGAGCATTTTCATAAATAAGAAATAATAAATGCTACTTAAACACCTATAGTCATTCAAATTGCTTTCAGAATGTCACCTTTATGATCTGGTCGGTATTAAGAGACAGTACTATGCCTTTCCTGTGACTACATAATATGAGATGATTTTCAAATGTCTTTTTTGAATCTTGGAGAATGTTATTTGGTTAGTAATATATGTACATCTATAGTACAATAAACTAGGTCACAGAATTTTACATTTTTTAAGCCAATGTTTAAAATTAAATCCCCATTACAAGAAAGGAATTTTCTTTTTTCTTTGTTTTTACTGATGGATTTTACTTATATTTTTATTCCTTTAAACTTGTATTGAATTTATTGGGGTAACATTGGTTAATAAAATGATGTAGGTTTCAGGTGTACAGTCCTACATACATCCTCTGTATATTGCTTTCGGTGTCCACCAGCCCCCAACAAGTCTCCTTCCGTGACCTTTTATCCCCCCTTCACCCTCTGCTACCAGCCCCCACCCTCCTTTCCCTCTGATAACCTCCACACTGTTGTCTGTGTCTATGAGTTTTTCTCTTTGCTTAACCCCTTTACCTTTTACTCCCAACCCCGTAATACCCCTCCCTTCTAAGAGCTGTCAGTCTGTGCTCTACTTATGCATCTGTTTCTATTTTGTTTGTCTTGTTCATTAGGTTCCACATATAAGTGAAATCCTACGGTACTTATCTTTCTCTGACTCGCTAAGTTCACTTAGCATAATACTCTCCAGGTCCATCCATGCTGTCGCAAAAGGTAAGATTTTCTTCTTTTTTACAGCTGAGTAAGAATTCCATTATGTAAGCGTAACACAACTTTTTTATCCACTCATCTACTGATGGACACTTGGACTGGTCCCGGATCTTGGCTATTGTAAATAACACTGCAATGAACATAGGGCTACATATATTCTTTTGAATGTGTTTTAGGTTTCTTCAGATATATTCCCAGGAGTGGAATCAGTGGCTTAAAAAGCAGTTCCATTTTTAATGTTTTGAATTCCATACTGTTTCCACAGCGGCTGCACCAGTCTGCATTCCCATCAATAGCGCAATAGGGTTCCCCTTTCTTCACATCCTTGCCAGCATTTGTTGTGTGTTGATGTATTGATGATAGTCATCCTGACGGGTATGAGATGGTATATCATTGTAGTTTTAATTTGCATTTCTCTGATGATTAGTGACAGTGAGCATCTTTCCATATGTCTATTAGCCATGTGTTTGTCCTCTTTGGAGAAGTGTCTATTCAGGTCCTTTGCCCATTTTTTCCCTTTGCTCATTTTTAATTGGATTATTTTTATTTTTTTGGTGATAAGTTTAAATTCTCTATAAATTTTGGATATTAACGCCTCATCAGATATATCATTGGTGAATATGTTCTCCCATTCAGTGAGTTGTCTTTTTATTTGTTGATGGTTTCCTTTACTGTGTAAAAATTTTTTAGTTTGATGTAGTCCCATTTGTCTGTTTGTTATTTCCCTTGCCCAAGGAGACATATCAGAAAAAATAATGCTATGAGAAATGCCCAAGATTTTACTGCTTATGTTTTCTTCTGGGAGTTTTATAATTTCATGTCTAACATTTAAGTTTTTAATCCATTTTCAGTTTATTCTTGGGTATGGTTTAAGAAGGTGGTCTAGTTTCATTTGTTTTTTTAGCATGTACCCCACTGTATGTTTTCGCCTCTTCTGTCAAATCTTAATTGACCATAAAAGTGTGAATTTAATTCTGGGCTCTGCATTCTGTTCCATTGATCTCTATGTTTATTTTTATGCTAGTAACATGCTGTTTTGGTTACGATTGCCTTATACTATAGTTTGATATCGGGACGCATGATTCCTCCAACTTTCTTTTCTCTCAAGATTACTGTGGATTTGGAGTATTTTTGTGGTTCTATATAAATTTTTGGAAAATTTGTTCTACTTCTGTGAAATATGCCATTGGTGTCTTGATATGAATTATGTTGAATCTATAGATTGCTTTGGGTAGTATATACATTTTAATGATGCTAATTTTTCCTATCTGTGAACACTATATATGCATCTACTTATTTGTATATTCTTCAACTTCTTTCTTCAGTGTCTTATAATTTTCCAAGTACAGGTCTTATATTTCCTTGGTTAAATTTATTCCTAAGTATTTTTTTATGCAATTGTAAATGGGATTGTTTTCTTAAGTTCCCCTTTCAGATAGTTCATTACTGGTGTATAAAAATGCAACCAATTTCTGAATATTGATTTTGTATCTTGCTACTTTACTGAATTCATTTATCAGTTCTAATTGTTTTCTGGTGGACTTTTTTTAGAGTTCTCTACATTCAGTATCATATCATCTGCAAATAATGACAGTTTTACTTCTTTTCCAATTTGGATGCCTTTTATTTCTTCTTTTTGCTTCACTGCTGTGGCTATGACTTCCAGTACTATATTGAATAAGAGTGGTGAAAGCAGACATCCTTGTCTTGTTCCTGATCGTAAGGGAAACACTTGTACAATAGTTTTTGCCCACAGAGTATGATGTTGGCTGTGGGCCTGTCATATATGGCCTTTATTACAGTAAGGTATGTTCCTTCTATTCCCACTTCACTAAGAGTTATCATAAATCAGTGCTGGATTCTATCAAATGTTTTTTCTACATCTACTCACATGATCATGTGGGGGTTTTTTCCTTCACTTTCTGTGGTGTATCACATGTTTTGATCTGTTGATACTGTAACAACCTTGCATCCCTCTAATAAATCCCACTTGACATGGTATAGAATCTTTTCAATGCATTGCTGGATCTGGTTTGTTAATATTTTGTTGAAGATTTTAGCATCCCTGTTCATCAGGGATACTGGCCTATAATTTTCTTTCTTCATAGTGTCTTTATCTGGTTTTAGAATTAGGATAATGTTGGCCTTATAAAATAAGCTTGGGAGTCTTCCTTCCTCTTGAATTTTTTGGAATAGTTTGAGAAGGATAAGTGTTAGTTCTTCCTTGAATGTTTGGTAAAATTTACCTGTGAAGCCATCCAGCCCAGGACTTCTTTGTTGGAAGCTTTTTGATTACTGCTTCAGTTTTAACAGTTGTAACCTGTCTATTCAAATTCTCTGATCTGATTCAGTTTTGGAAAACTGTATGTTTATAGGGATTTATCTATTTCATCCAGGTTGTCCAATTTGTTGGCATATAGTTGTTCATAATATTTTCTTACAATCCTTTGTATTTGGCATCAGTTGTTACTTCTCTTTCATTTCTGATTTTATTTATTTGGGTCCTTTCTCTTTTTGTCATGAAGACTCTGATTAAAGGTTTGTCCATCCTGTTTATTTTTTCAAAGAACTAGCTCTTGGTTTCATTGATCTTTTGTATTGTTTTTTTAAACTCAATTTCATTTATTTCTGCTCTGATCTTTATTATTTCCTTTCTTCTACTCACTTTGAGCTTTGATCATTGCTCTTTTTTTAAGTTCCTTTAAATGTGAAGTTAGAGTGTTTATTTGAGCTTTTCTTTTTCTTGAAATAGGACTATAATGCTATGAATTCCCCTCTTAGGACTGCTTTCCCTGTGTCCCACAGATATTGGTTTGTGGTGCTCCCATTTTCATTTGTCTCAAGTTATCTTTTGATTTCTTCCTTGATCTTCCTGTTAATCCATTCACTATTCAGAAGCATGTTATTTAGCCTCCATGTCTTTGTATTTTTCAATTTTTTTCTTGTGATTGATTTCTAGTTTCATAGCATTATGGTCAAAGAAGATGTTTGATAAAACTTCAATCTTCTTAAATTTATTGGGACTTATTTTGTGTCCTAACATGTGATCTACCCTAGAAAATGGTTTTGTGTGCACTTGCAAAGAATGTATAATCTGCTTCTTTGGGATGAAATGCTCTGAAGATATCAATTAAATCCACCTGATCAAGTGTGTCAGTTAAGGCCACTGTTTCTTGTTGACTTTCTATCTAGGAAATCTATACACTTAAGTCAGTGGGGTGTTAAAAGTCCCCTACTTTAACTTGCATTACTTTAAATCTCTCCTTTTGCGTCCATCAAGATTTATTTTAGCTATTTAGGTGCTTCTGTGTTGGGTTCATAAATATTTACAAGGGTTATATCCTCTTGTTGGATTGCTCCCTTTAACATTATGTATCGTCCTTCTTTGCCTCTTACTATAGCCTCTGTTTTAAAGTCTATTTTATCAGATATAAGTATTGCTACCCCAGTTTTTTTTTCCTTTCCATTTGCATGAAATATCTTTTTCCATTTCTTTCCTTTTAGTTTGTATGTATCTTTCGTTCTGAGGTGGGTCTCCTATAGACAGCATGTATGTAGGTCTTGTTTTCTTCTCCATTCATCTACCCTATGTATGCAGCTACCCTCTCTTTTGGTTGTAGCATTTAAGTGATTTCCATTGAAAGTGATTATTGATACATGTGTATTTATTGCCATTTTATTCTTTTAACCATGTTCCTCTGGTCATTTCCTTCTTCTTCTTCTCCTCCTTCATGAAGGCCCTTTGACATTTCTTGTAACACTGGTTTGATGGTAACAAACTCCTTTAGCTTTTTCTTGTCTGGAAAGCTATTTCGCCTTCAATATTAAATAATAGCCTTGCTGGGTATAGTCTGGATTGTAGGTCCCTGCTTTTCATCACTTTGAATATTTCATGCCAATCTCTTCTGGCCTGAAATGTTTCTCTTGAGAAATTAATCAACAGTCTTACAGGAGTTCTCTTGTAGACAATTAACTGTCTTTCTCTTGCTGCTTTTAAGATTTTCTCTTTGTCTCTAACCTTTGCCACTTTATTTATGATGTGTCTTGGTGTGGGCCTCTTTGGGTTCATCTTGTTTGGAGCTCTCTGCACTTCCTGGACTTGTGTGTCTTTTCCTTCACCAGGTTAAAAAAGTTTCCAGTCATTATTTTTTCAAATAGATTCTCGATCTCTTGCTCTCTGCCTTCTCGTTCTGGTACCCCTATGATGCAGAGATTTTTCTAATGTTGTTAAGCGTCCCAAAGGACCCTTAAACTATCCTCATTTTTTAAAATTCTTTTTTCTTTTTGCTATTCTGATTGGGTTATTTCTGCTACCTTGTATTCCAAATTGCTGATTTGATCCTCTGCTTCATTCAACCTACTGTTTATTCCTCTGGTATATTCTTCATTTCAGATATTGTATTCTTCATTTCTGAATGCTTCTCTTTCACAGTGTCTATGTCCTCTTTTATGCTTTCTATCTCTTTGTTGAGTTCTCACTAAGTTCCTTGAGCATCCTTATAACCATTTTTTAACTCTATTTCTGGTAAATCGCTTGCCTCTATTTCATTTAGCCCTTTTTTCTAGAGATTTCTCCTCTTCTTTCATTTGAGGCATGTTTATTTGTCTCCCCTACAGCAACCACGCCCCCACCGTTTTGGCTGCCTCTCTGTGTTTTTTCCTATGTATTAGTAGATATGCTATGACTATCAGCTGCTATGCAGGTGCTGACCACATGAAGCAGAATTTTCCTCAGCAGGACCTAGTGCCTGCTGAGATCTCCCTATGAATATGCCACTTGTGAAGCTAACTGAATTTGGCTCTGACGTTGTCTGAAGTTGGCCACTGGGCCTAGTGGGCCACTGAAGCCTCTTGGGAGAGACTCTGATGCAAACGTTGCCTGTGACTGGCCCTAGGCAACATGTTTGGAGCTACAAAGCAACTGACAGCTTGTGGCTGCCTCTGCTGGGCCTGTGCGTGCACAGGAAGGACTGTGCTGTGCCCCAAGGCCAGTCTGACCAGCACCGGGCCCTGGGGCAGGTCATCAAAAATCCCAAGATCTGCCTCTGCCTGGTTCTGCCTGTCAGGTTCTGTCACTGAAAGAGCCTCTGGTAGTACTTGAGTGGCATGACGTAGGTTCTGAGTGAGTCACCAGGTAGGGGCGAGAGTGTTCGCCAGATTGATACAGGTTCCACCTTGGTGCTAGTGCTGGGTCTGAGGCCACTCAGCAAATGTCCCAGGGTATATTAAGTCTAGCTGCCACCCGCTGGGTGTTTGTGCACCTTTACAGTCGGGCGGGATCTCACAGAGTCATCAGGTGAGACCAGCAGAATTTATCAGGCCCCAAACAGACCAAGATTTGGTTGTATGAAGGGAGGGCCCTACGCTACTTAAATATGCAAGGGGAAAATGGTCCCTGTCCTAGAACTGCACAACTCAGTCTGTCCCAGGTCCTGCCAGGAGCCAGATCTCACCAGGGCAGGGCTTCCAGGAACTGGAAGGATGGAGCAACTGGATCTCTCATAAAGGGAGGTGCCAGTCAGACTCGGGGGAAGGTGGGAGGAGTGGTCCCTGCCCAAGAGCCACAGAACTCAGTTTGTCCCAGATCCTGCCCAGACCTTGGTAGGGCAGAGCCACCAGGAGTTGACAGGGTAGTGCCACTGGAAGCCTGGAAAGTGGGGCTAGTGGATCTCCCATGAAGCAGAGGTCTGGTTCACTGGAGAGTAGGGGTGGGGGGAGGAATGGCCTCTGCCCTAAAGCCACATAAAGTCACTGACATTCCCTGAGTCTGCCAAGACCTGTGCACCACAACCCAGGCAGAGGACTCCTCAGCAGGCCAGGAGCAATGCAGGGGGGGGCATCAGAGAGTCCGGAGGGAGGAGCTATTTCTTTCCCTCTGGCTAATAACATATGAAGGGGAGTGCTACACCCAAGAAAGATGGTGTCTCTGGCATGGTATCATGAGGGCTCTTTTTCCAGAGCCACAAACCTCTGTCTCTCTTCACACGACTCTAATCCATTCTGCCTTTCCTTTGCCAGAACCCAGCCTAAGTGGCTGCAAATGAGATTTTATGTGTTGGCCTATTAAGAGGGCTCCCGTGTGTCTCTAACAGACTCTCTTCTCTGTCTAGTGGACAGAATGCCCACTAATTTTCACAGCTGGTTGTTAAGTGGGTGCCTATTCCTGACTCTGGTGCTCTGGGCTGGGGAGCTCAGCTTGTGGTTGGGACCCCACGCTTCTGAAGGGGAACTCCGTACAGCTGAGATATCCCCCCAGAAGCAAGGCCAGCCCTTTCCGCACATTCTCCCTTCCTACCAGTATCAGTATGGCTTCTGCTCTAAATCCTTGGCTATAAGACTTCTCTTCAGCTAGTCTTCAGTTGGCTATTCAGGTTGACTTCTCTATATTTTAGTTGTAATTCCAGTTTGGTCCTGGCAGGAGGTGAGTGTAACATCCATCTACTCCATCGCTATCTTAGATTAAATCTTGTAGTCTCAGGAAAGCCCAGGAAAATCCATCTTCGGCTTGGATTTTCCCATTCACAATGCCATGGAAGAGCACCCCACTTCCCTTGTCACTAGATTAATGATTTAAATCACTAAAAGCCTAAGGTTTCACATTGCAAACACTTTTGTTTCAATGATGTAAGTGTTGTTTTGAACTTGAAGGATGTTTGGTTGGGATGGAGTAGAAAGTAAACCAGCCAGACATATCTGGTGGGCTTGATAAGAACCACAAGTCTGCTCTGTTAACCTTGGGACAGGAGGAAGCCCTCCTTCTCATCTCAGGGGCAACTCACTCTCCAGCTGTGCTGTCACCCTGACACTGTGCTGCTGGCACCTGGTGAGGGAAATGCAGGCTCACTCCTGCTCAGAAGAGGACAGCCCAGCATTCCAGGCGGCCTTGGGGCAGCTACAACCGCATGTTGCTCCAGCCGCTGTCGCGCAGGTGAGGCTGTGTGTCTGCTTTCTAGCTGAGGTCTCCACTTCTCTCCCCTCTGAGTCAGGGAAGTGAGAGGCAGCAAGAAATGAGCTGAAAGATGGTGTACATATGAGTTCCTTTTCCCTAAATATAATAGAAAGGTAATAAACAAACAAGACCAAGGTATACCAGGGCTAGAACTTGAGGAACAACCCTCATCCATCACTACCTTAAGGAAATGAGCAATAAAAAATCACCAATATAATGGTGCTTAATCTTGCTACAGTAAACCACAAGTTACAGCACATAAACATGGAGCTGCACAGAACTGTGCTTCCCCTTCCTCCATCTCGCATGCAAGGTTGTAAACACACAGGCTCACAAAGATACACGAGACGGACTATAGCCCACTCTGCCCGACAGCCCCGTAGAGAAAGGGGCAAGCCATGCACAGTGGGCTGGTAGAGGGCAAGTAGAGGAAACTGTGCAATCACTCATTCCACAAATGCATGTATTAAGTATAATCACCGTCCTACTACTGCTCTCTCTCCCTCACTTCCTCCTTTCATAGTTGGTCTCTACCTTTTCCTCTCATCTCATCATTCACAGTTATTTACACTTTGCACAACCTCGGCCTTACAAATACATATCCCTTTCACTCTTTCTCTTTTCCTTTTCTTTTACCCAAGTATTTCAGGAAAAATCTCTCTCCCTTCATTTCAGCTGGGACTTTCTCCTCTTTCCCATCCTCTCGGCGGGGGGGGCGGGGAAGCTTACCTGTCATTAGTGAACATCAGATTTGTCATAACTAATTTTTTTAAAGGGTAGACTAAAACATTGGAGAGAAAATTAGAAAAATGAAGGGGGTAGGACCTCTGATTCAAATGGTTTTTTGGGCCCCTATATATCTCCCCTTCCTCCAAAGACACCCTTAAAATTTTAAGAAAGGAATAAAAAATATATATATTGAGTCAGGGTTGACATTTGGTAATTATTCAACAGTACAGCCACACCAGTCATTAAAATACTGAAATACTCTGATAAACAGCTAGCGACCCATGCCCCTCCCTAACCCCTCCACCAGGCACCCCAAGACATCCCCTCAATCCGTAAATAAGCAGTTGACATTTTGCAGATCTGGAGATCTCTGGGTCTCTGTTCAGCATCCCTTCTGATCAGTCAATACCTGTGCCACACAGGATGCTAAATATGGTTCATATTACCCACTAACAAACACGCGAGAGAGATTTCAACAAATCTGTAAGGGGTTCAAAATGGACTGAGAAATGTTGACTTCTGTAGCAGCAGGGAGGAAGCCATGGACTAAGAAAAATATTTTTCTACCTCGTTCTACTTCAATCTACAGAATGAAGCACATTTTACATAGAGATTCAGCACCCACCTACATATGTCTGTGTTTTGATATAACTAAAACAAGTTTTACAAAACAGTATTTACACTTATTATGTGCAGGACACTCTGGAATGTTCTCCTCTCATCTACTGTTTAAACGACAGTCTTGAGCCACTGCACTGATTTCATGATCTCATGACTCCCTGGTTAGTTGCAACCAATAGCTTAAGGGCCTTGGTCGAGAATCACTCTTAGAGGGCACAGGCACAGAGGAAGCCATCCTGTCAAGGGGCCACAGAGTTGTTCTGGATGCTGAGACCAAAGAAAGCAAAGGGTGGTAAGAACTGGGGCCGACCATTGGTGTTTTCTGAGATATTGCAGGTTCGGTTCCAGACTACCACAAAAGACAAGTGTCACAATAAAGCGAGTCACTCACATTTTTTGGTTTCCCAGCGTACATAAAACTTATGTTTACACTATACTGTGGGCTAGGAAGTGTGAAACAGCATTATGCCTAAAAAAAACAGTGTACACATCTTAATTAAAAATACATTATTGCCAAAAAATGCTAACCATCAACTGAGCCTTCAGTGAGTCATAACTTTTGCTGATGAACGCCTTGCCTCCATGTTGCTGAAAACACAGATTCTGTGAAGCACCATTAAGTGCAATAAAAAGAGGTTATGTTTGTTTATGGAGGCAACGGTAGTCCCCACTCTAGCAAACAGAGTATCCAGAAGTCAAGCTTCTACTTCCCTCAGAGGAGAAAAAAAAATGCATATTCTCTAAAAGAATTTACTATGTGGTTTAAACCGCAAAACTTACTTCTCCAGAGTAAGACCCCTCATTCTGGCATTTTGGGTTCCCCCAGCATAAAGTCTGGTTTCCCACATTCCCTAAAAGGATGCTTGCCAAGCAGCAAGGAAGACAGGGAGCCCCAAGAGAAGGATCGCAAGGCAGAAAGGAGTCATAAGAATGGAAAACATAATTGAAATTGTGCAGACATTTGACTAGATGGTGAGGAATGCAAGTAGTGGAGTGGAAACAAGAAGAATCCATTCAAATTTGACGGTAGGAACACCCTCCTTCAAGAAGCACAGAGATGTCGGCAATGGACCCACACAGAGGGAGAAACCCAGGCACCTCATGTTTGGCCTTGCCTGAGTGGGGTATCCCCAGACACAACACTGCGAATGCTGTGTCAGAAACAACCCATGTTACCAACTTTGGTGATGTAAACGCACAGGATTAGTCAAAGGAGGATGGAAAATTCTGCAAGAGGAAGAGAAGAAGTAAAGGGAACACTGAGAGGACCACTGCCCTCATTTTATAAAACAGAGAGTCACCAGATAACATTCGTGACCGTGACAGATGAAGCTGAGAGAAGTAGGTTTAAATGTGCCGTTGAGGTTCGCACAGACAGAAACTATGAATGTGAAATAAAGACTTTGAGAAGGGTGAGGAGCAAGAGGTAAAGGAATTAGCTAAAGCCCATCTCCTACAGCAAGAAGTTTCAGATCACATCTAAAAGGAATACGCCAAGAAACGGCTGGAAGGAGGTGATTACCGGAAGGGCTACTCGGATCTGAAGTTAAATGAGAGAGGGCCAGGGACAAAGAAAAAGGGGTCAAGGGATGCGAAGGTTTCAAGCCTGTTTGACTAGAAGGATATTTTGGTTCAAGGCCAAGGAGAATAGTAAGAGCAAAGAAGTATGCGGAGTTATGGCAGTCAGGAGAAAGAGCCAGTCTGTGACAAAGATCATTATGTTATCTGATACTCTTAGAGACAGAAATATGGGGTCCACCTTCGGGGCGCAGTTAGGAAAACCCTCCAAGTTTAGGAAAAGTGATGTTCTAAGCAGGACCGACTTCTCCAAAGACAAAACTCTTTCAGAAGAAATATGGAACCACACAGTTTTGGAGGATATTTATTTAACGGTGGGGACATAAAGAGAAAATAGGGGTGGGGAGATCGGAAGGGGAGGGAAACAAGAATGACCTAGGTCCAGAAATGATAAATGGAGGAAAGCTTCTAGGAGTTAAGGAGAGAGGACCACCTGTAAACTACTACAGAAGAAAAACCAAACCAGAGAAATAAAAAATTAGAAAAAGTCCTCGGTACCATCAACAAGGCTGTTTCAGTTGTGACAGAAGTGTGGCTGCACAGGGCGACACACAGGTAAGTGGCACACCGGTGACACGCGCAAAAGAACAAACAAGGAACGCAGGCCAGAGGTGAGGGGCACAGTTGGCCACCTGAACACTGGCACCTGCGGAGACCGCCGCATCTTTGTAAGCAGTATAACACCCTCTTTCCTTAAAAGAAGGGATGAGTCACACATTGCTTACGCTGCCGCCTTCAGAATGGCAATTTTTGGTACAAGAATGGACTAAACTGTTCCGTGTTTCTACCAAATCCATTATTTGACCTGTGGAGCGGGTGGAAGGATCTGGCAACACATGAGTCCCTTTCCCTTTAAGAAAAGGGCTTTGGCCTCACAGAAGGGAACCTCCAGCAGGCCATAAAAACATTTCCCACAGAAGGTCATTCTGACACAGTCAAACCCTTTCCCCTGTGATTAGTGCACTTGGGTTTATAACCAGAGCTAAGAAAAGCCAGTGCTTCAGCAAGAGGCCACAGAAAAGTCACCTCCAGTCTTCTGGGGCCAGTTTCTGTCTGTAAAATTCAAATGATCATCTGTGCCCTGGTTGGTGGCCCTATACTCACGTTGCCTGGCTGGCAATCTACAAGGAAAGCTAGTTTATAACTGAAAATGTAATGAGATGGGAAAAAAAAACTTTTTTAAGCATCTTTCCTAGAGCTCCTCGCAGGAACAATATGGCACAACGTTAGGGAGAACACTCCAATAAACTGCTTAGCATTGGATGAGGTGCTGTAAAGACAATACTCCTTTCTGAGGAAGGTGAGTCCAATCAATCTCTGGCTCTGGCTACGCCAAGAAGGTCAATACCCGTTCAGGGTCAGGTATGAACGGTCGGCAATAACAGAGAAGGGCTGGGCGCTACCCCAACAATCTTCCATGTCCGCTCTTCCCTCTCAGCCCCCAATCTCTCCTCTAGAGAAGTGTCTAACCCAAGGTGTCACACGTTGACCTCCCATGTCTCAGAATGACCCTGGTTAGGAGAGATTTTTCCGGAGAAGATTGCTATGAAAACAGCCAAGGACTCCTCCACCTCCTGTAATCCCCCATTCCTAGGAGCGGGGTACAGTAGAAGAGCTGTAACGAAGAGAAGACTAAGAAGCAGAGTGCACGGCCTCCTCCTGGAAAGGTCAATAAAATAATTATAACACTTGGGAGAAGGTCCAAATGTCTAATGGGCCGATTTGAGGAAGACCCATGAACCAAATATACGATAATTTTTAGCATGATTAAAAGAACTATGATGGACTAAAATATTTTAAATACGTTTCAATGCATCTATTCATGAATAAAAAGTCATAGGTCCCTTTTGGAGGATGTTAGATAATCAACTCTATTTGAAAACTGGTCAATGAAAGGAAAAAATTAAGCATATTATATACTTCCTCATGACTGGTAATTTTATGTATCAGTTTGGAGGGTGTTTTTGGATGAAACCAACATGTAAATCGGTGGCCACTGAGTAAGTAGATTTCCGTCCATAATGTGGGTGGGCCTCATCTAGTGAGCTGAAGGTCTCAATAGAGCAAAAAGACCAGCTTCCCAGACTAAGGGAGAATCCTGCAGCAGACTTTGAACTTTACCTGCACCACTGGTGCTGCAGGTCTCTGCCTGCTGGCCCATTCTTCAAACCTGGACTCGTTAGCCCCCATAATCACATGAGCCAATTCTTCACAATAAATCTTTCTACACACACACGCACGCACACATGCACACATGCACGCATGCGCACATGCACACATTCTGTTGGTTCTGTTTTTCTTAAGAAGCCTAATATGCCCTGTGATTTACCCTATACCAACTGCACCTCAGCCAAATAACTGAGGAAAGAAAGTTTCTGTTTAAGAAATTTTTCCAGTGGAGGGAGAAAAGGAGTGATAGAATCAAAACACCATCATCTGCAACCAGTAATGAAATGCAGGCAGTGATCATCAATGGCTGCTAATATCACAAGACAACAAGGTGTGTCCCTGACGGAAGAGCACGCCGCCACTTGTGAAGTAGCCCAATCAATAATCAAATCTAATTTTGCTTCTAATGTTGGGATTCAGGACATTGTACCCCAAACTGTGGCACCCTGGTATATTACATACCTTGAGCTGAAGGAATTTTAAGAAATGAAAAGCAGAGCGGTCACTCTGACCCTTCACTCTTCTCTGAAACATGTCATAAAACTCACCTGTGAAAAGTGCCATTACTGTACCAAAAGGAAGGAAGACATTCTTATCACCAGAGACATTGAGTATAGGGCCAAGAAACTAATCAAGCAAACCGCATTAATCCACGGAAGAGCACGTCGCCACTTGTGAAGTAGCCCAATCAATAATCAAATCTGAATCTGACCAAGCCTGTAGATCTATATGTTATTTACAGGAAATGGTGGGGGACAGAATACATGGCACTATCACAAGGTTGCAGTCAACAAACTCTACAGTTGGTAGAAAAACCCACAGATTAAAAGAAGTTTAAGAGGCATGAACCTGTTGCAAAGGATGAACATTTTTTTAAAACCTGATTTGAACAAATAAGCTGTTAAAAACTTGTGCAACAATTAGACGAATTTAAATACCTGGATTTTTAATGACATAATGGTCTTGGGGATAGTTGTTAAGAACTCCTATCTGTTATAGATACATGATGAGATATTTAGAGGTTGACTTCAAAATAATTAGCGGGGGAGGGAAGTAGGTTGGAGAATAAATGAACACAGTGGGTTCTAAGTTAATAATTGTGAAAGCTGGGAGAGGAACACTTTGGGATTTCTTTATCCTATTTTCTCTTTTTTTAATATGTTTACTGTGTAAGAGTTTACATCATACAAATATATGAGGTTATCTTTTGTAATTTTTGAATGTGTATCAAATGAGGTCATGTATTTATTTACCAGTACTTTGAAAAGCAGTAAACATTACATAAAAAATATTATTCCTTATTCACTAAAAGGAAAACAAATAGCAAGAGAGAGGACAAAAAACATGAAAGAAAAAACAAATTCCAGTCATGCGCATCTTCTCATTATTTCTGCTTTCAATTATCAAAGCTACGTGCTCATGGGGCAGACACCCTACCTGCCGAGGATGAGATAACCATTCAAAAGCTCTGAGAAGGGCAGAGGACTAAAATCATCAAAACTTTGATGTGAGTAAGTTATTTAGCAAGTAACCATGGAAGGAAATAATGTTAATAAGAAAGTCCTTAGCTTTCTCACAAATGAGCAGCTACGTTTTGTTCCTTGCGACAGTGTCCCTGAACACAAATTTAAAAGGAATTGCAGCCATGTCCTATTTATCGAAACTAAGAGGGGCCAGGAAAAAAAAAATCTAAATACAATCCAGGAAAATTCCAAAATCTAAGTAATAATTATAGCTTCTACCCTATTGGGAAAGTGCCAGTTGCAAGGCTTTTGAATCCAATTCTCAGAACCAAATCCTAGCACTACCGCTATGGGAAGGAAGAAAAGGATTGGCTCAACTTCCTCATTGCAACCTAAGAGGGATGATATCTACCTCACAAAGTTAATGTGAAGAACTAAAAATGCGATTTTTCTTTAAAAATGTGTGAAAGTATTTTTAACATGCTACCTAATGCTCACACAGGCTGTCAGACGCTCACTCCTCCAGCAGTCGGGGCGACACAGGAACAGAATTCCGCACCCCCCCCCCGCCCCCATCTGCTAAAGTGCAGTGCAGAGTCAGAGACTGCCCACATGGAGAGTTAAGAGTAACACAAAACTTGTTTCAAAGCTTCACTTTTTAACAAAAGTCTGGAATTATTAGTAAACCATGGGCTCCAAATTTACAGTTGCATTGAGCAGCCCGAGGGGCAGCTGTTCTTACTGGTCCACCCACAGGGGAAGACCCTCTGTGACGATACAATGGAGTCAAGGAATCCCACACACCACAACACTAGAGACTGGAGTTCAGCAGTTCCTCAAAACAGAAGTACTGTATGACCCAGCAATTCTACGTCCCAGCATATACCCAAAAGAACTGAAAGCAGGGACTCAAACAGATACTTGGACACCAACGCTTACTGCAGCATCATTCCTAACAGCCAAAAAGTAGAAAAAATCTAAGTTCTTTCCTTCAACAGATAAATGGGTAAAAAAAAAGGGTTTTATATACATTTGTGTGTGTGTGTGGGGGGGGGGAGAGAGAGAGAGTTCGTGTGACATGAACATAAACTGGCAACCAAGACAAATGGACTGGAATGTGCATGTGTGAACAATGATGACTTCACTGTACTAGTCGGTGGGGGCAGTAGACGCCATTGAGTGAGTGTGTGTACTATGTGGTCGTCATATTCAAAAGGACTGAGCAAGGAGAGCAACGAACCTGCATCGAATTTTGCGTTAAGCTTGAACATTCCTCCACAGAAACTATCTGGGTGATTCAGAGGCCACAGCTAAGGGCAACTGGTGATTGGCAGCTTCATTATGACAATGTGCCTGCTCATGCATCACATCTTCCGCAGAGTTTTTCAGTGAAATATCAAATCACCCAGGTGACCCAGCCCCACTACAGCCCAGATTTGGCGCCCTGCAACTTCTGGCTTTTCCCAAAACTAAAATCACTTTTGAAAAGGAAAAGTTTTCAGACCATCGATGAGATTCAGGAAAGTACAATAGGGCAGCTGAGGGCATTGGGAGAACGGTGTGAGGTCCCAAGGTCCCCACTTTGAAGGGGACTGAGGCATCATTATCCTATGTACAATGTTTCTTGTATTCTATATCTTCTTCAATAAATGTCTCTATTTTTCATATTACATGGCTGGAAACCTTCTGGACAGATATACAATATAGATATATAATATGTGATAAATATATTATATATGTAATATATAATATAAATATATGAACAATAGAACATTACTCAACTGAAAACAGGAATAAAGTTCTGGGACATGCTACAGCATAAATGAACCTTGAAAACATGCTACAAAGTAAAATAAGCCACAAAACAAACGGGCACATTTTATATGATTCCACATGCATGAGGTACCAAGAACATGCAAATTTAGGGGCAAAGTAAAATAGAAGTTACCAGAGAATGGGGGGAGGGGAGGAATGGGGAGTTGTTATTTAATAGGGACAGAGTTTCCGTGTGAGATGATGAAAAGGTTTTAGAAATAGATACTGGTGGTGTCTGCACACAGTGTACATGTAACGAATGCCAGTGTACGGTTAAAATGGCAAAATTTTACCACAATTTTAAAACCCTACATGAAAAAGACTCCAGATTCCTTTGGGGACAAGGGAGAAACAGCACTGTAGTGTAACAGGGAGGAAAAAGCCAAGCTTTTTTGTCCCCTCCCCCAACCTGGTCACTCAGCAGTTTTGGATGATGCAGCGGAAAGGTTGTTCAGCTCGGCCACTTCCAAATGTTTTCGTCAGCTTTTCAGCAACTGTTTAAGACGCCAATGCTACAGTAGTGACCAGGTGTGTGGTTGTATCCCCCATCTTCTCATTTCAATCATCCTTCGTCCGCCTTTCTAACGCTCATTTTGACCGCTGCTCCTTGAACCACGTTATGAGACTTCGGCCTCGGCAGCCATAGCACGCGATGTTCTCCAATGACCCTGTTCTGAAGCACGGCAAGGAATTAACTCCGGCTTGCCGGTGCGGGCAGTGACCCCTGCCCGCTTGCCTGGGAAGCCTTTCACACCCTACTTAGCTCATTCTCCAAATTCTTCATTGGTGTATCCATTGTATTTATATGCAGTTTTTAGTCAGCTCTCCATCATGGACTCTTAATGGCAGCAGGAAGAGACATATATGGTTTTGATTTTGGATGCTTTTATACATGCCATAACCTGCAAACCTGCAAGAATGGAAAAGCTAGCGGGAACATGTCAGACAATGTGTTCTACAATTTTCCCTTCTTCTAGCCAGCATCTCCCTTACAGTGAGCTCGGTGGAAGGCACCCAGAGAGAGTCGGGGATGCAGATGATGGGCACAATGATGCAAGAGCTCACTCCTCCAGGACGCACCGTCCACAGGGTTCAAGGGGGCGGAAGGGTAGCCGCATGGAATCGGTTTCAGGAAATTCACATCGCACTTCTGCCCACGCCCCTGGGTCCCTGCGAGGCACGGATCTAACATCCAAGTCCTCTAAGTCTCAGTTCCTTCATTTACAAAGTACAGGCTCTATGAGATGGCCTCCAAAGTCCCCAAGCTCTGACATTCAGTTGCATGACCAGGAGCTCCAAAAGTGTTCTCTAATCACGTCAAAAAATATTTCACATAAGAAAGTACTTTTAACATGTAGTATGCATGTAGACATCTGTTCAGAGTAGGAAGAGAATCCCCTTGGGGTTTTATTTACCCACATTTAAGCTAAATAAATATGATGCGAAAATTCTTACAATTTTTACAAATTCTTAGAATCTTTACAAATTCTTACAATCGAATGCAATAAACTCTGTTTTTCACAAATGGTCTCTCTTTTTTTTTTTTTTCCCTACTGCACTTGCTACTAAACTAGGTCACCTAAGTAATAAATATTGAAAGCATTTAACCAACTTCAAATATCTGTTCCAATCTCCTCCTAGGGCTTGATCCAGCAGAAACAAAATATCCTCTGTCCTACAGGACCTGAACTGTCCACACTGCCGGAAATGTGGGGAGTTTTCTAAAGCCAATATACGTGGTGGAAAAAATATGGCTTATTTCAATGCCTGAGGGACAATAGGAAACATTTTTAAAAACTCTAAAAACTACAAAGCACCATAAAATTATCATTAATGACAATCCTGTTCTTCTTGCAAGAATAACTTTTACAAATCTCACTACCCTTGATATCTCTGCAGGACTTGTAAAATCTGTACCTTTTTTTTTCTTTTCATTTCCTGGGGTGACAGTGGTTAACAAAATTATACAGGTTTCAGATGTATAGTTCTATAATACATCACCTGGACGATGTATTGTACGTTTCCCACCCCAAGTCAGGTCTCCCTGCCCATTTATCCCCCTTATACTCTCTTCCACCTCCCCCCTCCCCCCCTCCCTCCCTCCCGGCAATCACCACACTGTGGTCCATGTCCGTGAGTTTTTTCCCTCTCTTTTTTCTTTTGTGCTCAATCCCTCCACTCTCCCACCCAGCCCTACCCCTACAGCTGTCATTCTGCTCTCTGTCTATGAATCTGTCATGATTTTGCTTGTTTAGTTCAGTTTGCTCATAAGATTCCACACATAAGTGAACTCACATGGTATTTGTCTTTTACTTAGCATAATGCTCTCCAGGTCTCTCTATGCTGTCACAAAAGGTTAAAATGTCCCCCTTTTTACCAGCCGAGTAGGATTCCATTGTGTACCACAGCTTTTTGTGTGTAACCACAGCTTTTTTTACCCACTCATTACTGATGGGCACTCGGGTTGCTTCCCTCTCCTGGCAACTGTAAGTAACACTGCAATGAACATAGCGGGGTTTATGTTCCTTTGAATTAGTGTTTTGGATTTTATATATCTACATATGTTATAAACTCCATGTTACATCATGCTGAGTTCCCGTCTGGTGTCATTTTCCATAAGCCTGAAGAACTTCCTTCAGAATGTCTTATTGTACAAATCTTCCATTTTCATTTTTCTGAAAATATTTTATTTCACCTTCATTTTTGAAGAAATTGTCTTTGGACCTACAATTCTAATAAGTACAATACATAACTCATTTCTTTAGCTATCTTTTACAAAAACAGACTAGTTTCTTTACACTTTAAAAATGTTCCATGCCCTGCCTGGTGGGGCTCAGTGGGTTGGGCGCTGTCCTGCAAACTGAAAGGTCACTGGTTTGATTCCTGGTCAGGGCACATGCCTGAGTTGTGGGCCAGGTCCCCGGTTGGCGGCATGTGAGAGGCAACCAATCGATGTTTCTTTCTCTGCTGTTTCTCTCCCTCTCTATCTCCCTCCTTTTCTCCTCTCTAAAAATAAATAAATAAAATCTTTTTAAAAATGTTCCACCATTTTATAAGCACCTTTACTCCTGATGAGAAATGACCCATCATTTACATCATTGTTCCACTGTATAGAATGTATCTTTTCTGTCTGGCTGCTTTCAAGGTTTTTTGTTTATCTCTGCTTTTTAGCTGTTTTACTACAAAGTGCTGAGGTGTGGTCTTTGTATTCATGCTACTTGAGGTTTGCTGAGTGTCTTTCATCTCTAAGTTCGTTTTTCACCTAACCTGGAGGTGTCAGCCATTATTTCTTCAAACAAAATTTTCTGCCACATTCTCTTCCTGCCCTCTGAGACTACAACTGCAGGTATATCAAATTACTTGATATTAATTTCTTGATAAAAAGCACCAAGACTTTGTCCATTTTTAATAATTTTTCTCTTTGTTCTCGATAGGAGGTAATTTCTACCAATCTAGCTTCTAGTTTACTTATCCTGTCTTTTCTACATTCATGTTGTCTACTTTCCTATTAAAATTCCCCATCTGTTGCTTCATTGTAACTGTTTTAAGTCCAGCATATTTATAATAGCTCCGTTTAAAGTCCTTGTGCAGTAATTCTAACAACTCGGTCATCTTGGAGATGTTTGTTGTCTATTGACTGCTTCTCGACTATGAGTCATATTTCCTTTCCTTCTCATGATTGTTATTACAGAAAGGATATTATGAATATTGTTTTGTAGAGACTCTGTATCTTCTTCTGAAGAATGTTGTTTTGTTCCACCAGACAGTTACTTGGCTAGATTCAAACTCCAGTTCTGTTTCCCTTACAGCGTTCTGTGGCTGGGCCGCTCAGTTCTTCCAGCTTTCTGGCTGCTGCTTCTCACTGGGTCCTTCAGAGTCGCCCCGTGGGTCAGCCAAGAATTTGGGCAGAGTTTCTACTGAGATGTAGGGGCTCCCCTTTTTCCTGGACATCTCCCCCTCACTTTCCAGCCACAAGTGCCATTCACCTCCTAACTCATCAAGCCAAAACTGCCGCTTTCTGCCCTAGGTCTAGCCATCCCCCTCAGCACAGCCTGGGAAATGCCATCAGGCACAAATAAAATGGAACGTATAAATGTTAATTCTACCCAGTGCAATTCACTCTTTCCAGAATCGACTCCCCTCCAATTTCTGTCTGCTTTCAGTTGTCATCTGGAGCCTTCAAAGAGAAGATGATTTTCTATTTTGTCCATGGTTTATAACTGCTATCTGCAGGATGATTACTCGAATAAAGGTTTGCTACTATTCGCACTGCCAGCATAAAAACCCTCCCCATGCATATTTTAAAAAGAGGTTTCTTTAAATTTCAAGGTCACTATTATTCGACATTGATATTTATATGTATGATGGTTTTTATAAAGCATGCAATAGAAATACACATTCCTTGTCAATTTTGATGTAATTAGACTACCTGAGGAATAGTAAGGATCTTAATTTTTAGTTTCACAGCCGTTATTTACTTACGCTAATATAAAAAGCATAGGGTATAAACTTGGAAATGATCACATATTATGTGTATTTACATTTGGTAATAGATTTATTTTTAAAGTGGGGAAAATATGTCCACTTTAGAGAAACGAGTAGGTTTTTTCCCCCCATTTGAAAGAAAGCATTCCCTCATATGCAGTTCAGGAAACCTTGGGGTCTACCAGCATGTGCAACACAACTTACGAAGGCAGCCTGTTTGCCAAGGCCAGCAGGATGCATCAAATTTCTGGCAACAGGGAAATCTGTAGGATCCAACTCATGGACCAATCAAATAGCATCATTATGTGGTACTCACTAAACACTGCAAGTCAATTAGAGTAAATGGCTTTATGTAGTTCCCCAGAATATATCTGCAATTTGTGTGATCATGGTCTGGTATTCTGTACTCAGCAGCAGGACAGTTACAACTTCATTGATGAAAAGCAGTGTTCAGATGGTTAGAAGACTGGACAATCAGCTAGTCCACTCACCTCATTCTGCAGATGGGGAAACTGAGGGCCACAGGAATTAACTTACCCAAAGATCAAAAATGTAAGTAAATTCAGGAGTGACAGAAACAAATCTAGAGCCAACTCCTTGTTCCAGTATCTTACACCCTTTCTCATGGATTCATGGGGGAGGAAAGTTAAGTATTAAAACTATATCAGAGAGAAAATTATTAAGACAAGAAGGAAACAAAACTCCTTAAATTTTTACTTTCTCACTGTCTGGCAAGACTGGGCATTTTTTTCTTGCTTATGTGTTTAAAAAATAGAGACAGCAAAATAAACTTTTTCCTCTAAAATCATCTTGCAGAACAATTAGTAAAAATAATTACCAATTGTTCACAAATATGAAGAACTACAAAAGCTCCACTGAAAGTTGTACATGATTAACTTACATCACTACTCTGCTACCTTTTCTTGCCAGGACCCAATTTACCCTGTTAAAATCTCTTTTCGCATCTTTCAGTTTCACATTAAACTACCCACGTGGGACCCCGGAGATGCTAAGTTCTAAGCCCTGATTTGTTGAGATGTTGAAAAGAAAATAAAAAGAACTGGTGATTTCCTCATTTCTATGAGATGTTCCACGAAGGCTAAGGCAAGTCCTAAGAGCTCATCATCATGATTATTACTTTACATTACTGTAATAACTCTCTTCCATGGAGTTCAATTAGTTGGCTTCTGATAACTGCAGTTTCCTAATCATTATTTCTCTTCAACAGAAACAATGGCATTTTTAAAACCGAAAGAACAAGAGCAATCTTTGTGCGTGCACATGGACATATAAACACACACATACATATTCTGATAGTTGTCTGGGTTCTTAAGAATGAAACCAAGAGAATAATTTGGAAACATTTACACTGGCAAACACAGAGCCCACGAAGGTAGAACATTTAAAAAAATATATTCGAGCAGGCCTATCTTAGCTGCCAAAAAAAAAAAAAACTGCCAAGAAACTGTTTCAAAATGCTTGGATTGTTCTAACTGCATTCCCCCACCCTCCTGCCAACTGTTTCCACCAGGCAGTAAATAAAATCCGATCAATCTCATTGAATGGGAGGGAGGGCAGGAGCAGAAGACTACAGGAGAGAGGGGCAGGCCAAACCCGTCTGCACTTAACCATCTCAACTGCTGTAAACCAAATATTTGATTTTGCTCACTTATTTCCCTTTGAAAATACATGCAAGGGAAACAAAGGTTTGATTCAAATATAGAAGGGACTGGTTAGAATGTTATGAATAAAGTGCTAGTTCGTTGAAAGCTATGTTCCCCTCCAGAGAATGTCTGCGAGAGTGAGCGAGTGTGCAGACCACGTGGTCTTGCTACACTGGATGACCTCGGAGGTGGTCTGTTACTCTTGCCCCTTAGGTTTCTTGCTCTCCACCTGTGACAGGAGTGAAAGACTCGTGAAATCAAAAGTGGCTGAAGCCTTCCCCATAAAAGGAAGGAGTTCAGTAAGGATGGGTGGGATTTGCACAACAAAGAACAGCCCTACTGGCTGCAAAAAGGTCCCAAAGGGGAAGGGGAGCAAGACCAGTTTCAGAGTCAGGGTCCTGGGAATGGGGACTCTGCAGAAGCTGCTGTTTGCAGAAATCAATAAAAATACAGGGAGAGGTTTCCACTTTTGCTCTCGGACCCAGGAGCTCCTCAAATACTTCACTCATTAAGTATTTCAATAAAAACTGAAACTGATCACTAATATTTCCTGTAAGGCTAAAACTCCACTATGAAACATCTCTCCACTACTTATTACTCCAAGGAAAACACATTCATACCATTGTTTGTACACAACAGAGATCATGAGAACATGCAGTAAAAAGTCAGAAGGGACAGTCCGAAAGTCTCATAGTCTGAGGTTCTCAGCACCTATTTGATGGGGCTTACGCCACTATCCTAAATCTACTTTTTTGCTCCAAAGCTCAGGTTGAAAGGTTTGTAAATTTTACAAGCTCTACTACAAGACTATCTTTACAATATTTTTTCCAATTAATAAAATGTTATCATGCCATGCCATACACTGTTAGAATTGGAGGTAACCCAATGAAGAATAGATCCTTTACATGGGATAATTAGTAGGTGTCTGGGCTTTGTGTGAGAGGAGTCTCCAGGGCCCACAGAATTGTGTGACAGACTGTGTGTGTGTGTGTGTGTGTGTGTGTAGCAGATTCTTAAAGAGGCTGGTAACTATTTTTTTAAAACTATGAAAATAGATTCCCTACCAGTTCAAGTCCCCCACATTACAGATGAGGAACTCCGATGCAAAAAGGCAGACCCCTCTCCAGTCGCGCAGCTAGAGATGCCCCACACCTGGCCAGTGTGGCTCCGGGGAGCTGGGGGTAGGTGAGGACTTCTGCCTCAGGGCAACACAGGCAATACAACCACAGAGCATCAGAAAGAAAAATCACACTGACAGGCAAAGTCCAAACACCAAGGAACGTTTGGAAAGCTCTCCCTGGAAGGGCTCCAGCAGCCGACTTGGAGGCTGGACGGGAGACCAGGAGCGCGGGGCTTCCTACCTGACAGTGGGTCGGCCTTGAGTACCCGAGGGTCTTGTCGCTATTCTTACAAATTGCAACTCCACATTATATTCAGGTAAAAGCAATGCATAGCTTCCCTGTAGAAGTGATTACAGACATCACTCATTCAGTTGACTAGCATTTATTAACTGCCACATGCCAGGGATGCAAAGACACAAGATGGAAGAGAAGATGAAAAAGGAGTGAAGAAGGCACAGATGTTGACATCAGACAGGCCGGTGTAGGAAACCCAGCTTCTCCACTCTCTGGCTTTCACCTCGGGCTGTTGTTGACCTGCTAATTCTCAGTTCCTCATTGATACCCAAATAGCCCCTGTTACTACTAATATGAACACAGTGTTTGTTCCGAAGGAGCTCAGAGACCAGAAAGAACTAGGAAGAATTAAGTAGTTCCAGTCCCACAGGACTCAATTTCTAACAGGTATATACCACGTGACCTTGGGAGGAACCATACCTGCCCCGACACTGTGCACGCGAATCATGCGCGCGCGCGCGCGCGTGCATACACACACACACACATACACACAGAGTACCGTGCAAACCTCAATTCATACAGTCCGGGATAAGGATGCTGCATAAAAGTGCTTTTACCCTAAGGCGCAGCAACCCCCGACAGCTGTTAGGCACAACAAGGGCACCGCGCGGCAGGCGGGGGTCGGTCAAATCTGCCTCAAGCAGCTTCTTTTAGGGTCATGCGTGTCACTCCAGGTGTCTACTTCCACAGTCCACTCAATGGCTGGCAAAAGGGGTGGGGGGGCTGACTTCACAAGGTAATCCTTTTTAAACCCCACTTCTACCAGAAAGTGCCTTCTCTGTCATTGCAGAGCTACTAGCAATGCTGCTGAGTTAGACTTCCCTGATGTTTTATTATTGCTGGACTTCAGAGTTAAGGTCAGATCTCTCTGTCTGTGTACTATCCCACTCAAAGGACTGCACCACCCCCATGACACTCCTTTGAAGATGGCGAAGGTCATCAGCGGGGTAATTTGACCTATCCTGGTCCCACTCCACACACACAACCATGGACAAGTCACTCAACCTTGCCTCTCAGTCTCCGTATCTCTAACAGGGCATCGTTGTAGCAGCGACCTCCTGGCATGGTGTGGAGGAACGAATGGGAAATTCACGGAAAGCATTAAGCGCCGTACCTGACACAAACTATACCTGAGACAGCAGCCAGAAATTGAGCATGAAGTCACAAGCATAAGAACAGATTCGGCACACATCAAAAGCCCTTTAGGGGAACATCAGACCACTAAAGGCAACATCTGTTATCCTACCAAATGAGTGGTTGATGCATCATGAAATACCCAAGAAAAAGGATCAGCTTTCAAGCCAATAATAATAAACAAAGAATGTCTCCAAAGTCTTTTTCCACTTCATACAATTATTCAAACACAATGCATTGTGCAATTTCTGAATGAAAAAGCAAATGAATCAATGGAATTACCCACATTTCCCAACTTTCTTCTCCTCAGAAATTCACAAGATTCTTTCACAGGAAACAGAAATCTTATTGTAATGTAAAAAAAATTTCATATTTAAAGTGCAGGTTCTTAAGTGTGTAGGAAGCAGAGAACGTCAAGTTTCATGTCCATCAACATGGACAAGTTGATCAAATATATTTTGATCAAACTAGCAATAAATTAATAGTTCTAGTGTTCTGTGGTGATTGTAATCATATTAAATAACAGTGTCTGCTGAGCTCAGGTATATGTTTACTCTAGTGTTTGGAAAGCAAATACCTTGTCAAGATATATAAATATATTGATGAAATGAATCCCTGATACTGACAGAAATTAAGAAAACTCAATTAGGCCGAGAGCTAAAATATCAAAAGTTGAAAAGAAAATTTGTTTGCTCCACATTAACAGACTTTATCCATAAGCATCGGAATAATATCTTGTTCAATTTAAAATGCAGTGGCACACACTTTGTATTTTGCTCACTATTTTGATGTCATACTTTCGTGGCTGACAAGGACAGGGTTTCTTAACCTCGGCCCTATCGATGCTTCACACCAGATAATTCCTTGTTGTGCAGCTTGTCCTGTGCAGTGCAGCATGTCTAGCACCGTCCCTGGCCTCTGGCCTCAGAGGCCTGTAGCACCCTCCCAAGTCCTGACAATCAACTATGTTTCCAGACATTGCTGAAAGTCCTCTGGGGGACAGAGTCACCCCGGTTGAGAACCCCAACTTAAGACAGAACTGTTTCCCTGTTAGTTTTATCTGAAAAACACTAAGAAGAATAGGAAGCAACTGCTCTGCTATTAAGTAAATGAGATTGTGCTGGGTGTTCTCCATACACCATCTCCAGTCCTATGACCATACCTTGTCCTCATTAAAGAAAGACACAGCCAGAGCAGTCTTTAGCGCTCTGACGTCCAAGCTTTGCCCATCCTGTCATACATTTACAGTGTATCTTTAAGTGATATATTGTTTTCATTGACACATTTATATTCAAGAAGCATATAAGTCCCCTCTTATTTAGAGTTTCACTTAATCTGTCACTAATAAAGACCTTCATTTCTGGCCACTTTTATATACCCGTTCATTGACTTACTCAACAAACACATTACATTTCTATTCTGCACTGTTCTGGGCTAAGGGATTTAGCAATGAACAAAATTGACTCATGGAGTCAATGTGGTACTCCATTTTCCTTTGCCAAAAGTTGAAAGATGGAATGGGGCCCAACAAGAAAAGGAAGTAAAAATGATTCTGGCTGTTCAATCAACAGACTGTCCTCAATGCTTCTAATAAATTTAACAACACCAATAAAGGTTGTACAGATAATTTTACTAAAGATAAAAATTAATCAAATGATTATATCATTAAGTTTACAAAAAGCCTGCTATGCTGTACTGCCCAGAAGTTTCATAGCTGAACCCTCTGTTCCCTAGTTAGAATGAAGAGATAACTGAGAAGAAACCACCCCGAGAGCAAGGACACCCTCAAGAACGGTTCAGGCCTAAAGCACATCACGTAACCAGAAGGACTAGGCTCGACCAATTTCCCACCATCAGCAGGACCACACTCCCTCTGGAGGCTCCCGGGGACAATCCTTCCTTGCTTCTCCCAGCTTCCGGGAGCTCCAGGCATTTCTTGGCTTGGGGCTGCCTTACTCCAATCTCTGCCTGTCTTCATATGGCCTTCCCTTCCTCTGCTTGTGTCTTGTCCTCTTCCATCTTTTTTTCTTTTTTTCAGAGACCACAATCAAAGTTTTATTGGCACATAGCCACACACATTCCTGTATGTTCACACCACACACAACAGCGGACTTCAATAGTTGTCACAGAACCACATGGCTGAAAATATTTACTGTCTGGGTCTTTACAGAAAAAGTCTGCTGGCCCCTGTTTTATAGCATCAATTTTATTCATAGTTTCGGTGCAAAAATGAAATTATTTAAAATATTTTTAGAGTAACTCAAACATGGTTTTGTAGAAATACGAATCATACTCTATTATATAAGACATCTCCTTGTAAGATGAAGCAGGCTTCAAAGAAGCCCTGGACCCCCAGCATCCTCTTGAGGGTCTGCCTCCAGAACCCCCAGGCGTCCTTTCATGTTGGAGGAAAAGTTGGAGCCCCCTGCCCTGCCCTCTCCTCTTCACACCACATCCTGTGTAAGGTAAAGAAGGGGAGCCAGAGGACCAGAATGAAGCTACTGGTGAGGGAGAAGAGGACGTTTTAGAGAGAAGACCCAACATGGGCAGGAGGAGTGTCAGGAGGACTCAGCAGAACATGCGGGACGTGGGTTTGAGGACCAGGAGGCAGCAGTTCATGAGCTGGGAAGAGGCCAGCGAGACAGTCCTGGTCAGCCAGCTCTCTGTCAAAAGGACACTTGTGGCTAGATTCAGGGTCCCTGTGGTTAACCTAGGATGCTCTCATCTTAAGATCCTTAAATTAGTGACATTTGCAACGACTTTCCAGATAAGGTCACATTCACAGGTCCCAGGGATTAGGGTGTGAGCATATCTTTTGAAGGGCCACCATTCAACCCACCACACACTGGAGACCAGGGAGAGTTGAGGGGTTTATCACTGAGGCCTGGTCAAACAAATGCCGGGCCACCAGCAGGCGTGGGAAGGGCCGAGCTGGACTGATCCGTGGAACAAGGCGCCAGAGGACACCATTGGCAACGGTGAGCGGTCGGGCGTGGTGGTACCACTTGAATGGGAAAAGGGAAAATTCATGTGTCCTTTAAAAACATGCGTGCCTGTTTGGGCAAAGATGTTTTACAGGAATAAACAGGGAATTCTCATCCATAGAGGCTTCTAGAAAGTGGGATGCAGTAAGGAATTAGGCTTCCAGCAATGGGGACCCTTACTTTTTATGTTACGCCCTTCTGAGCAATTTTGGTTTTTATCTGCTTTGCCTGCAGGCCATCCAACAGTTTCCTGAAGCCAGATTATTACTAGTATCCAGATCCACCAGCAGCCTGTGCACGAACTGCTACAGAGACAAGGGGATGCGGACAGAAGCCTCAGACACGCCTGCTGGCCGCACCTTCCCAGCTCTCTGAGGCTTGCAGTTCCTCCTCTCAACTTCAAAGCCTTTCCTCCCCGCCTTCCCTAGCAGGAGCCTATCTGAACAACTTGGGTAATTAAACTCAGCTGAAAATTCAGGTGCATAAACACCTATGGGGCCCACAGAAAAAAAAATCTGATACATATATGTGTCACAAATATAGGGTCATCAAGTTTCACCCAGAAAATGTTCATGTTTCTTTATCCCCTGAAAGCCTTCTTTGTCTGTTTTCTGAAGAGCCACAAAGAGAGCCTTGGAGATCTGCAGCTCACCCTCTGAACGGAATGAGAAAGCATTTCCAGACCTCAGATTCTTCCACCTGTAATGCAAATTTAATTAACACTCAGCAAAAGTCTACTCAAGTTAATGAACTGTTACCTATGGAGGGAGGGGGCCTTCCTTTGGAAGAGAATCAAATATCCTCTCAGGTCAACGAACCCTTAGGAATTTCAGCCTCCTTCATTTTGCAGTGCATCAGGAGGTCATAAAAAAAAAAAAAAAGAAAGAAAGAAAAAGACCATTTCCTTCATAAATGATCTTCTTGAACTTCCTTTTTCAGTGACAGATTGTTTCTTGACTCTAAAGTTTCCCATTCAAATGGTTCTTCAATATGACCAGTCCTGCCTTAGGGTCACATAAAGATAAGAGTTAGTCAATACAACTTTCTTCAGCGTTCTTAGAGCTGCGCCCTTGGGTGAGGACCCCAGGACCCCAGCTGCGTTTCACACTGGAAGACTCACAGGGGCACAGGAAGTCGCCAACCACCCTGCGCACCTGCGGAGACCCTGACACGTGCCTCTTGAACCTGAGGCAGCCTCCCTGTGTCCAGGCCCTTCCCTCTCTGCTAAGCTTCCCACTGCTGTCAGGTGAAACGTCCCAAAGCACAGCCCTGCTCCTGCGTCGGGCCAGGCCTCCCATGACCTCCCTAGTGGAGTCCAGACTCCTCAAGTTGCTACCTAAGACTGTCCTCAGTGAAGACCCATTGGACTGGGGAAGGAGGAAGTTTGACGGGGGCATAATATTTTGACACGTGAATCAACTTTTTTTCTCCTGGCATATCCCTCTTCCTTCCGCCCCGTTCAAGCTAGATCCTTATGTTCCTTGTCTCACCAAACTAGCCTGCAAAAGTGGCTGGCTTTTATGTTCTGAAGCTTAAGGCCACAGAAGGGCTTGATACATTATAGGCCCTGAGATTTCCTACCCCAGTGCATCTGAGCATGGTATTCCTCCCACACCACCTGCTCTTCGCACATGTTTATCCTCTTCCGCTCATGCGATCCTTCAATTCCGAGCTCAGTATCTCTGTAATGTATGTGTGTACTAAGTGTGTGAAGTGTGTGTGTGTGTGTGTGTGTGTGTGTGTACCCATATTTAAGTTTTGTACTGGGACACAATCTTTATGCACAGAGTGTATCTTTTTCAGCCGAGATATTAGTATTCATAGAGAGTGCCTCAATAACAATTCACTGAAGAAAGAAAGAAAAGAATAAATTAGTACAAGGAATTGATTGCTTTCAAGGGTTAAATTCTGTGTCAGTTATTTGATGCAAAACAGTCTTTTCATAGAAAGTATGTGTGTATATACATAAAACACAACATATGATCATGTAAATGTATACCTTAAAAGATTTTATATAAAAACAATAGAAGTGAGTTAGAGTCTTTATCTTGAACACAGAAGTCACAAAAAGAAGAGCTTCAATTTAAGTAAACGATGGACAAAGCAAAAGACATGGCGAATTGAAATAGAACTTCTGGAACTTTTCAAGGGCTTAAACAAATGGGGTCACCGGTTCTACTTCAAAACATGGTCTGCCTTCTCAACACAGCAAAACATGTATTACTGTTATCACTGCTAGTCATAATTAAGGGCTTGGGCTTTTTTTCGTCTACATTGGCAATACAGGAAGAAAGGCTAGCAGGTCAGAAAAAGAACAGTAATATATGGTTTAAGAAGAATCATCTGGGAAAAAAGGCACCCTATTGGGGAATTAATCCATTGTAAGTACTTAAACAAAAGAAAAACAGACTAGCTTTTTAAGGAGCAAGAAAAGAGTTGCCAGGAAAGAGGCTACAGATGGTCCAGTACTTGTGACAGGCTCGAGGGGGTGACACTGGTCTGGCAGATGCTGGTTGCCTTTTAGAGGAAGCCAGGACAAGAACTGAGAGGCAAATACTGGGCAGAAGGCAGAGTGCAACTGGTTATTTCAAAAAGTCGATCTTTCACCTGTAAGTCAGATGTTCATACTATGACATATTTCTACTCCTATCACAAGTTTCAATCTAAAGGTCCAGATTTTATCACCTGGTGAAAACGGAACTGCTACTGGGTAATCCCCACTAATCTCATACACAACCTTCTGCTACTATTGTAGTTCCTGATAATATTAATTCTGCATTACTTCTCCAAACTGCCCCATTTAAGACAAATGATCAGTGTGACTAAATGAGTTACCATACGCCGGCCTGTTGGCTGTGCTGTTCTGGGGCAGTTGAGCTGGGAACGCGCAGGGAGCTGCCTCCACCCCGCCCGCGCCCTCTCACTGACCCCGAGGCTCACCATCACCGCTCACACCCCACTGTCGTGTGAGTCCAGTTCGCTCTCCCGTCTCCGCCACTAGAACGTTTCATCCCTGAGGACAAAGACCCTCTCCTGACACAAAGTAGGTGCTCAATTAATGTTGTTGAAAAAATAACAGTGTTAATAACACTAGTCAGAATATACAAATGGCAAAAGAGAACACAAAATTAACAGGTGAAATGAAAACATGATTATCCCATCTCAATACTAGGAAGGCAACAATACTCTCCTTGCTGAACTGACTGTATTACATATAGTCCAGTGTAGTGACTGACTAGTCTTAAATTTATTTCAAAACTAAGTATGTATTAAAGAATTTCATTAAAATTAACTCAAGCTCAGCTTTGGTTAAACCGTGACTACAAAAGCAGATTAGATTGTAAGTAAACACTATTGTGTTATTTTGCTTTGAATTTAAAATAATCACCCATGAAGCCCTGGACAGGTGGCTCACTGGTTGGAGTGTCGTCCCATGCACCAAAAGGTTGCGTGTTCGATCCCGGGTCAGGGTACATATCAAGGTTGTGGGTTTGATCCCCAATTAGGGCTCGTATGAGAGACAACCAATTGATGTCTCTCTATCTCGCTCTCGCTCTCGCTCTGTGTGTCTCTCTCTCTCAAATCAATAAATATTTCCTCGAGTGAGAATAAAAATAAATAATCATCCATGTAAGAGTATTTATTGCTCCCCAACTTCGTTTCAAATAATTATCCCCACAATTATGTGTCTCACAGTAAAAATACATGTAATCAAAATGAGTTTGGCTTTAACATTACGTACTGTCACTTGACTGGTATTATTTCTCCTTCTCTCAAACAGCATGGTTACAACAGTGGTTTATCGCATTTCATTATGAATGAGCATTCTGAATCACCACAAGTATTCGGTTACTATAAAGGTATCAAAAACACAGACATCGCGATGTGACCTCCTTGCAAGCTCCATGTATTTACAATTGCATCCTGGGCATCTCCATCTGGATGAACACCCTGCAGGCAACTCAGCCGCATGCTGTTCAACAAGGAATTCATAGCTTCAGCTCCAGTCAGGCTCCCTCTGTCAGTGAACTGGTACTGGCTGCCTTGCCATCCCCACCCACCAAAAAGTAATCAGGGGTAAGAAATATCAGGACTTATCTGTATTACCAAGTTACAGTTGCAACAGGATTTGTTAAAGCAACATTATCTTTGGGAGTTTCTGCTTTGAAATAAGAATAATGCTTTCCCAAAAGCAAATAAGCAAATGGAAGGAGGTTTGAATCACCCTTAGTTATTCTTTGGCTTACAAGCAAAGCTGAGCTCAAGTAAAGAACTTCAGAAATGCAACTGCTTCCCACGTGGGGAGAGCTGTGGCCTGGCCCTGGGTCTGGGAAGCTCATACGGGGCACCCTCCTTCACCACGTGATCTTCATCCATTGGCGGCTGACTGCATCCTCTTTTGAAATTTACAGCTTGCCCTTCCTGGGTGACAGGGAGCAGTATCACCTCCTGAGTCCCATCAGTTTATCTCCACTGGCAGAGGAGAGGACGCACAAATCTCTTCCAACAACTCGTTGTCAAAATATACACAAGCCCAACTATCGCCTCGACATTCCTTTCTTTAACCAGCGGCACACTGGCATAGAGAACCACTATTCACTTCAACAACTCAAAGAGGTTTAATTTATTACCAGGAAATCAGAAAGCCGCGGTTGCCTAACTACGCTTGCCAACAATTCAAACACTGAACAACACATAGAATGACCTGGAAAAAAGGCCCAACACCTAGAAAAGTAAGCAGGCTCCTATTAACTAGGAAAAACGACCCTTAGAAAGATTTGCCTGCTAAAGCGTTTCACTTTAAAGCACCTGGAAATGACTTTTATCAGATTACCATCACAATCAAAGAAGTATGAATTATAACACTTGCTCAGAGTATTAAATTTAATAACCCCCATTGAAAAAAACACCCAGTAAAACAGGCACAATGGTAACAGGCAGCTGGGTAACTTCAAAGTCAGAGGTTGGTTCAAACACACATAAGGCATTTGCATGGTACAATTTTACAGCCCATCACTCTTGCATTTTGCCAAGAAGGTGGGAAGGAATTTGTCATAAACCTACATCCCATATAACTCATAGCTAAATACTGTCAAATTCCTCGACAGGGCCAAAAACCAAGTGTTTTTTGCATCTATCTCAGGATAATTGTTTGAGATCATATTAATAACTTTACTACATTTCAAATTTTGAAGTTTAAAAATCACAATGCCAAATTAAGTAGTGAGAAGTCAAAACGTACATTGAATGCATATTTGCTTTTTGGAAAGATTTATTCCCCCAAATATTTTTGTCATCATTCACATCTATCAAATCTCAATTAGCCACAGGCCACTGCAAACCTGCAATGTGGGAATAAGTCACCATACTTGAGTCGAAGCTAATGTTTCCTTGACGTGCAAAGCCGTTGCGTGTGAGGTCAGCCTCCTAAGAAGAGAGAATTGCAGGTGTTGAAGGGATTTCAGGGCTGCTCCGAGGTCAGCTCTCTCCAGCTCCCACCTGTTCCTTGAAATTCTACCACAACGTCACTCCTTTTAATTTGAGTCCGAAGTGCCAGCGCTCACTGCATCTCCACCTAGTGCACGGCCTACAAGAAGTAACTGAACCAGCTGAAGCTGCTGGAGGAAGAAGTGCCATGAAAGGAAGTGGGAGACTCATGAAAACAAACTGGTGGTAAATAAATAAATAAATAAATAAATAAATAAATAAATAAAAAATTCCATGCTGCACCTGAGCAAATCAGACCTGGTTTAAAGCCCTGTCTATTCTCTTATCAATCCTTGTATGTTAATGAAGTACCAACTCATTTAAATATTTAGTTAAACTCAACACATGTAATGTTAAATCTACTTCTCCAAATTCCATAAAGTCAAATAGAATCGATGGCTCAATTACCCAGCTCAGATCACCTGCACCTGGACTTCAGACCGTTATTAGCCCACAATAGGAATAAAACGTGCACTGCTTTATTTATTAAATGTGTACTTCTTGGCCACCAAAAATGAATGGAAGAAGTGGCAACAACAACATATCTGTAGATTACTTTACGATTTACCAAGTATTTTCAGATATCCTGCCTGAAATACTGAACTCAGCCAAAAATGGAAAACTGATGCTTCAGAACAAATTTGGAGACGGAATCAGATTTAATTATTTCCAAACTTCCAAAAACAGTTAATAAAAAAGCAGCATTAAAAAAAAAAGTAAAATAAGTTTCTTCAAAAACTTCTCATAATACCCTCACTTTCTTTGGCCCAACGAGAAACCTATTAAAAGAGGGAGGTTTCTTGTTTAAAGTTAACACTGAAGAGCCACACAAAATTAAGTGAATTCGTGGTGGTTGTGTCTGAGGTTATCATCAAAGCAAAGCAGACCATCAAAGCATAAGTAAGAAGTTGTTGACACGTATCTGATACACAATGAAAAAAAAACCCACCCTGACACCAATCAACGATTAAATTTTTTTAAAAATGAGGAAAGGCTGGTGATTAGAGCTTCCTTTCTACCTGATAAAGCAATTTCTACAATGTCTTCCTTCTCGCTCTCTCCGCTTCCTCGTCTTCTATTCACACCTCGACCCACGCAATCAGGATATACCTTTTCTCTCCACAATCACTGCCTTGGCCAGGACTAACAAGGACCACATCATTGCCAATCCCAACACGACGTCCAGTAGTCACGTTGCCCTCTGTGTGGAGGGTGAGCCACTGACTATTCCCTCTGGGGCTCCCATTGGTGCTGGTCACCAAATGTCTGTGGATCGCCACTCTCTGAACACATAACAGGATTGCAGTACTTTGAGGGGAGGCGGAGGCAGGCCATAAGGCATTAATGGGGCAATGAAATGTGAAAGGAAATAATATACATGGAAGTTCTGAGAGCTAATGCATGGTTCCCCCTAACTTTTCCCTCTGCTGTCACAATGAGCAATGTTTCAGATAGTGAAAATTTCACAAACTCTGTCAGCTTCCATCCCCAAGTAAAAAATGACATGAGGAATCTCTAAATGACCTTGATGGACATGTCCTAGGAGTGCCTATGTAAGCACATGGCCCCAAGCAGCCTGCAATGAATATCTGCATGAGCAAGAAACAAATCTGTTGCCTTTAAGCCCCAGATTATGATTTTGTTACCATACACTATACTTGACTCCTTCCCTCCTTCCATTAGCTTGTGGGACCACACCCTTCTGATTCCTCATGAGACCCAATCATCAGCCCACCTCTTAGATGGTGTGTTAGGCAGCCTCTGAGATGGCCCCCAATGATCCCCACCTCTTTGTGGTTTGGATCTTTTTCTTTTTATTCTCATTCAAAAACACTTTTTCATTGCTTTGAGAGAGGAAGGGAGAGAGGAACATCGACACGTGAAAGAAGTATCAATTGACTACCTCCCATCCATGCTCAGACCAGGGATTGTACATGTTCAGACCACAGACCAAACCAGCAACCTACTACATATGTGCCCTGACCAGGAGTCGAACGCACAACCCTCCGGTTATAGGACAGTGCCCCAACAAACTGAACCACACAGGCCAGGGCCAGGATCTTATGTAATCCCTTCCACTTGAGTATGAGGCAGAACAAGTAACTCATTTGTAGTGAATATCACAAAAGTAATAGCATGTCATTCTGATTCTCAGGTTAGGTTACAAAAGACTGGCTTCTATCTTGCCCAAGCTCTTGCTCATTCCAAGGAAAGGCAGCTACCCACCAGGCTGTGAGATGCCATATGGAGAAGCTCAGGTAATGAGATAAGAGAGGCCTTCAGCCAACAGACAGCAGGGAAAGAAGACCTTGGAGAGAGGGGTGGAGGAGGTAGAAGAGGAAATGGGGGGGGCGGGGATAAACGGTGATGGAAGGAGACCTGACTCAGAGTGGTAAACACACAATACAATATACAGATGATATATTATAGAACTGTACCTCTGAAACCTATACCATTGTATTAATCAACATCACCCCAATACATTCAATTTAAAAAAAAGAAAAGAAAACAAGACATACTCAAACCACTTGAATGCCCTTGGAAGTAGATCCTCCCTCCCACCTGCTTTGATCCTTCAGATGGGACCATACTCCCAACCAACAGCTTGCCCACAGCCTTACAAGATCTTCAAACAGATGCACCCAGATGAGCTGCACCTGGTATCTTGACCAACAAAACTGAGATAATACTTGTTTTTGTTTTCAGTAGTCTAATCACCAGACTAAACAATGACTGTATCATTTGGGATTAACTTTGTTACACAGCAATAGATAAGTAGCGTAGATGCAGTGTTTCTCTTTTTACCCCACTCTCTACATGAAGGGCAATATTATTATTTTCAGTGCTATTAATTTTGCACTGGTAACTCCTCAATTTCTGTCTTGAGCGCTGACCCCTCTCCAGAACTACTCAAATGCCTACAAATTAACTTTGCCTGAAGGTTCACACAGCTCTTCAACTTCCACACCCAACACGTCCTCTACAAAACGTCATACTCCCTGTAATTCATACATCAAATCAGGTCAAAGCCTTCCACATACATCCAAGCCATACATCTAACTTGCATCTTTTACTCTTCCCTCCCCCCATCTCTATACATCCTGTGACCAATCTTTACCAGTGACTTGAGCTGGCCGCTGCCTTAATTCAAGAACACAACATTTCTTTCCAATATACCTCTCTCTGCATCTAAACCCTAACCTCTCCCATTATAGTCTACTCAGTCACTGTGATCTCTCTAAACAGCAGATCTGACTATGTCTCTCTCCTGCTTCATATATTGCAAAGGTCTAAGATACAATACAAAGACCAAATCCCTGAGTCTGGAACCCAAAGCGCTGGGCAATGAGCCTGCTCTCTTAATGCATCTCCCCTTCACAATCAAGGAACACTTGTGGTCCTCCAGACTCAGCTTGCTACATCGTGCTTCTGTCCCTGGGCACCACGCATCCTTCTTCCTCTGTCTTACACACTCCCCTGCCCTAGGCTGCCATGTGAACTCCTGGTCAGCCCTCAAAACTACCTGGGCCTCGCTTCTTCTTTGAAGTCTTCTCTGATCATTTCCCACTCGCTAGAGTAAACGATTCCTCCATACTCACCTGTCACTGTGCTTAGCAGATAGTATTCTAATAACTTTTTTCATTAACATCTTTCCCCTATTCCTCATCTGAGGACCTCCAGCATGTAGCGCAGAGCCTAGCCCACATAACACGCTGTGTTAAACAGAATTTCATTAGGTTGCACGGGGACACTCCTCAGCGTCCAACTCAGCAGTGGTGTGAAAAAAGGACTAAAACGATAACCATGCCAGCAACCTTTGTAAAAATAAAAAATTCCAACCGTGTGCTCAGCCACCCCCCCGCCACCCCCTCTGTTATTGTCCCTAAGCCCCAGTCCCGTTCTCCCTGTCCCCTGGTCTCAGAGGCCTTCCACTGCACCCAGAATGTGATGCTCCCCATGCAAGGGTGCAAAACAGTTCTCTTTTTCTGATGCTTCCATTAAGGCAAAAAAAAAAAAAAAAAAAATTAGGCTTTCTTTCATCTCACTAGTTTGTCGCTACTTTAAAAACCTGCAATAAAGGTCCCACTTAGGGCATGTTAACACACCTCATCTGAAGGACCTTGAACTATTTAGCCTTTGCTCCGATCACTTGTCTGGTTAGTTTTTAAGCTTACGAATAAGAAACAGGAGGGCCCGCAGGCAGGGATCCCCAACCCTGGCCATAAGGAACTGAAAATACCTTCATGTCGCAGGCTCTGCCCAGACCTGCTGAACCCACGCTGGAGGCATAACCCAGTCACGGGTATTGAAATAGTAAAGCCCACAGGTGTTTCTGACACCCAGCAAGGGGAAGGTCCGCTGATACACAGAATCTCTCCTTCAGTTAGAAATCAGAAGAAAAGGAGATGCCCCAAGAAATGAGTTGTCTGGGCCACGATCTTATAGCTACTGGCCAGCCTGAGGTCTGACCACCACACAGCCACCGTTCCCCCACCTCCACCCCCCGCCCCCTGCTGCCTTCTGTACTGGGGTCTGCTTGAGCCAAACACTGCAGAGAAACCCAGGAGGAAGGCACCAGCCCTGCCTTTAAAGAACTGCTCACATAAGACCTATAAATCAGAAGCGAAGGAGGTCATTAGAACATGCCTCTTCCATGAGCTGTACGAATAAGCCGAAGAATGGCATAAAGACTCGACTTCTTGTAAATCAAATGTGGTCCTCGGGCTCTGGGCAAGTTCCCAGTGTGGGCTGGGAAGGTCCCAATGCGGGCTAGCAAGTTGAGGCATTCTCTTGGCACACAACCAGTGAACAGTAAAGGCTCATCCACTTAGGTGAGTAACTGGGCAGGCATCACGTAAAGGACTTCTTCAAGCCAGTTCCAGCCACACTTAAAATGAGGGCCTGTGGCCACCAGCCATGGCTCGCCAGCCACCCCCCAGCACCAGCAAAGGGATTTCCCTGCCCCCGAAGGGCACGCTGCCCCAGTTTACTTTACCCTTCATTAAGTCCACAGTCACCTTGCCCCGGGCCTAAGCAAACTCTCCTTGGCAGGACAACAACAAACAACTCCAGACGGGGAAATGACGAACTCTTCCAACACGCTTTTCAAAGGGAAAAAACCAAAACAGGTATTTCAGAGTTTGTTTTCTGTGGGCAGCTGGGAAAAAAATTAAGGCTACCAAACACCTCTCCAAAAGGTTTCTTGCCGGGCCCATGATGAATGGTGTTAAGAATGCAGGTTTCCGCCAGAGAGAATGTGACACATCACTGAGTCACAGGCAGGCCCGGCCCTGGCTGCGAATCTTTGTCAGCACTGGGTTATGCTTTCCCTGTAAGAAGTTTAAAATAAGGGCAACAGTGAAGTCACCTCAGTGAGTCACATTCCCACATGCTGTGCTCCATTCTCAACACGATCAATAGACCAAGTTCTCAAGGATTTTCCTTTGGAGTGCGAGCTGTTTCCAGCATTTTGGAGAGTGGTGTCCCACATGCTAAGTCGGAAGCTGTCTACCATATAACCCAGAAAATTTAAGACCGCACAAAATATTAATCACAGTAGTCATTTGCGGACAAGAAAGGGGAAAAGGGAGCCGAGCATGGAAACTGCACTCTTATCATTCTTCCTCCCTCTACCTGTTTGTCTTATGAGCTGAACACTGGTCTGTGAGCACGTGTCTCTGCTACGAGCGCCTAACGCTACAAGGCTTGAGAATAAGCCTGACCCAGGCCTTTCAGGCTCTGTGTGTGTGTCTATGTGCGCGCACACACTCTCTCTCTCTCCGTGGGTTTCAAGTGCAGCTGGGCTACTGCCACCTGTTTCTCTTTCCCTCTCTTCCCAGGGAAGCCTTAGGAAACAGAGGGAATTCTGGGACAGGCAGCTCTGACTTGCCTCTGCCTTTCTGGGAGACTACGCTATCCTCCAGACCAAAAGGGACTGTCCAGAAGGCACGGCAAGAACAGGTGCTTATCTGCAGAAGCTGGGGCTTCAGGGATTAGAGATGTTTCCATGAACAGGAGGAGGAAGACAGGCAGATAGAGGTGGGGCTGGAGGGAGGTATCAGTGCACAGTCTTCCCCGTCCCCAGTCCAAGCTCTCAAAAGGCAGGCCTTCGGTGGGGCCAACCTCTCGGCACCAGTAAGGGCACCTAACAAGTACAGGAAGAGGGATCAACTGTCTTGTTTTGTGTGCTGCCCTCTTCTAGATAGTTTAACACAATTTAAGAACAAAAGTAAATGTTACATGAGCATAACTTCCAAAGCAAAATAACCTCAGCCCAAACAATTTCCTTCACCACGAAGAGTTTTTGAAATAGACCTTTATCAGGACACAAATGCTTTCATTCCCTGAATATGGATACTTACAATAAGTGAGCACTGACATAAACCAGAGGTTAGCAAACACTTTCAGCTAAGGATCATGTACGAAGTATTTTAGGCCTCAAAGTCTTATCAAGGATATTTATATTGGTACTCAAATAACAAATGAAAACTTCCCATAAAACAAACAAAATTCAAAACATAATAATACAATTATTTGTAATATAAGCTTCCAAATGTGAAGAATGACATTCTATTGGGGCAGAGGGGGCCATATGACAACTTCCTTAACTGAAGTTCAAATTTAGTATTCCCTACCATCAAAATCAGTTGCAAATGTCAATCTGTTAATGCTGATCTGTAATGCAATTTCACATTAGTTGATCTATGAAATGTCTTTTCACTCAAATAAGTAATACTAAATACTGATATCCAGAGCATGATTTTAATTAAACATATCCATTACTTGGGTAGCATTTAAAAATTTCTATTGACTGCTTCTCTTGGTATTTTTCTTTTAGTATGTCATTATATTGAAGATTCTTCCCTTCCAATTGAAATTAGGTAGACACTCATTTGCACAGTTATGGATTGTGAAACATGAAAATTTCCATGGAAATTCATACTTGCATTAAGGTATGAGAAGCACTAATGGTACTTAGCTTAAGCTAAGAAGATATACTTGTTAGAAATTGTTTTAGGAACAGAGATCTCATTTCTGAATTTAACTTTTGATAGCATAGGAAGTATACAAGGCAGCTCAACATTACTAGTGATTCAAACAAGATTAGTTATCATCTAAATGACTACTTTGGTATTAAGTTACACATAGAAGCCTTATAGTTTTATGTTGATTTCATTATCAAGTATGCAGCAAAAGCGACTGGAAGTCATTCAGTGTTCAGTAATAGTAGGTAAAGGCAGTTCACCTTGACCCTGACCTTAAAGAAATTTTTTTGCAAAACAATACAAAAAAACAAAAAAACAGAAAACCAGTGTGATAAGGCAAATCAGGATATTCAACTTCTGTTTCTGACAAAAGTTCACAGAAGTAAGTTTCAGAGAACAGATCAAGTTCACTACTGGCATCACTTGTTCAATAGCACAAGACAAATTCAAGTATCTGCAAACTACCTGGGGATAAAAACAATAGTCATTGGCTTTAAATACCTTACATTTTCACAAGCTTTGTAAATTTATCCAACTAAGCCTTTTTCTGCTCTACACATGCTTTATCATCAGTCATAAACCATCTCAGGGAAGTCCACTTCAGACTGTACTGCCCCCATGTTTTCTTAACTTTGAAAATATTCTCACCTGAAGCTATTTACACAGACTATTGATAGAGGCTAACTCTTTTGTCACTTCAAACTCTACATTAACCCTCAAAAAGACAACTGAGCAGTAATATTTGTCAGCTCATCAAGAGTCAAGGAAAACCATTCAGAACCCTGTGCCTTGTTAATTAACTACTGACATTGAGTCCTCAACTTCTCTAGCAGCTGTTCCCTCCTAAAGGCTAATAGTTTAAACAGTTTTGTTTTCTCTGAACACAATTCTTCAGCTGCTGCAGTCAAACATGATCTCATTAACTCACCATCAATAAATGGCCTTCTGGCTTAGCAAATAAACAAGCCACTTGGAAACGTACATTGATTATACCTCATTTTCATTTTTTTTTATTTTGGGAAGGAACTCTGTTGTAGTGAGATACTTGGTTTTAAATTCTCTCAGTATTAACTATTGCTTTCCTAGTAGTTAGGCATATTGTAATAAGTGCTTACTCCTCCGATAGGGACACACAGCACACTCTCTGAGCACAGCCATGGGGTCACCACACAATAAACACAATGCTTTGCCTGCTCATCAGTAACAAAATAGCCCACACTCCACTGTGCCTTTACAGCCTAATATTCAGAGTCAGCTTTTCTCTTCTTGTTTTCACATCAAGGATACGCACTGGTAAAAAAAAAATTAATTAATTAAATGCTAAAAATAAATAAATAAAATCTTTTTTAAAAACTTAAAAAAATAAAAACATCCTGAAACCTCATCTCATGCTACACAAAACTAACTCCAAGTAAATCATAAACCTAAATGTAAAAGTTAAAACTCTAAAGCATCTAGAGGAAATCACAAGAAAATATCTTTATAATTTGGGGATAGGGAAAGATTTCTTAAATAGTGCATAGAAATCAACCATATATAAAAAAGGATAAATTAGACTTCATTGAAATTGAGAACTCTTGCTCATTAAAGGACATGGTTAAGAAAATTAATAGATTAGCGACAGGCTGGAAGAAAAAATGCAGTGTGGGTACATGTGACAAAAGATTGAGGCTCAGGATATATAAAGAATTCCAACTCAATAAGAAAAAAAACCCAGTTAATAAATGGGCAAACAATTGAATAGATATTTCACAAAGGCCAATACAGAAGGCCAATGAGTACACTGGAGCCATTCACCATCAAGGAAATGCAAATTAAAAACACAGTGAGATACCACTATACACTTAGAAAGAAGACTGACATAAGAAGACTAACCATACCATGTGCTGGGGCAGATATGGAGCAACCAGAATTCTCACCCACTCTTAGAGAGAGTAAAACAGCAAAACCACTTTGGAAACAGTCTGGCAGTTTCTTATAAAACTGACTATATGCTCACCTTACGATAATACCACTTCTCAGTATTTATTTAATATAAATGAAAGCATGCATTCACATAAAGACTTATACATGAGGCTCATAGCAGCTTTATTCATAATAGCCCAACCAGAAACAACCCAGGTATTCAACAACAGATGAATGGATAAACAAACTGATATGGTCATATAATGGAATACCACGCAACATGAAAAGGAATAAACTACTTGTTCAGATGACAATATGAATGAATTTCAAAAAAATATGGTGCTTAAAAGCAGACTTACACTACATGATTCCATTTATATAAAGTTCTGGAATAGGGAAAACTAGTCCATGATGAAAAGATCAGAATGGTGGTCATCAGTGGGGTAGAGGTTAGGGCTGACTGGGAAAAGGCATGAAAGAACCCTTAGGTAACCTATGCCTGCGTTTCTCAGAAGTCAAAGGATGCATGTAAGAATTGCACATTTCAATGCATGTAAATTTTATACACAAAATTTAGACTACAAGCAAATACTGAGCTCTAAGCAATGATATGCATGCTGAAGTGTTTTCAGGTAATATGTGCTGGTCATGTTTGCATCTTGGTCTGAAAGGCATCAATAAACCAGAATAGACTGATGGAAGAACACTGTAGTTCCAAGGTAAAAAATAAAATAAAAATTAAATTAAAAATAAGACCATGAGGTAGTTAGGAAAATGAAGTCTTTCATAAATACAGACTAAATTATACTCCATAACCACCTTGATCACCTTTTCCCTAATTATGGTCCAAAGTGAAAAGAAACGCCCACCAACACTAGAAATTCCTCTGTCTCAGAACGAGGCAAATACCCTTGTTATTGTCCTATGATGTGATATGACAAAATCAAGCACATGGCCGCAATCAGGTTGCAATTTCCATTTCCTCAACTGTCTACAAGATCTATCTCAGAAAAGATCTTATGAAAAGCAATTTTTAATTTAAAAAGAAGCCAAACCAAAAAATTCCAACAGCGATAAAACATGAGTTTAAAAAAATGTAAACACCGTACTTTTTAAAATTTGAAAGCCAGAATCCTTTCTGACCTTCTAATTTTTTCCTTTGATATAAGAATAATCTTCTCTCTCTAATTCCTTTGCTATTAGAGACCACAAATATTTTAATTTTGGCCATCAGAAATGCATCTACTTACACACACACACACACAAATCTGAATTTTAAGTTCAGAGCAACCAATGGCACTTAAAAGTTCCCTTTCCATCTCCTCCTACATACGTAACACACACACACACACGCGCGCACACGATGATTTAGCGCAGCCCAAATTAAAATGTAAACCTTAACCTCAAAATAATTGTGTCATTATACTTTGGGATTTAATTATTTCCAATTATAATCCAAAGCAACACATTACTATACTTCAAAGAAACCTACCCCTAATGCAAATAATTCCAACACATATTAGAATTAAATACTGTGTGTTCTAGGACTCCAGTGAGTTTTTAAAAGGGGAAAATTAGAAGGAAAGAAACCCACATTACCACGGTCACTTAGCCTTTCCCCATTTATTTCCTCTTGAGCCACTCCTACGTCAAGCTCGGAGTCACCAATTCTCATTGCACCCTGTGCCAAGCAGCACGTAAACTAACTGAAATAATCCAGGGTTTTAGCACTTGAACAGAAGAAGGGTAAAGTATGTGGAAGTGAAATGGAGTCTGCAGTTTAAAAATAGGCCTATGTGCACAGTCCAAAGTCAGCTTGCCAGCAAGGAGCTATGAAGAATTTCTGACATGGCCTGAACCAACAACATCCAGAATAACTTTGATCTCCCATTCCAACCTTTTCTCGCCTATTTTCTTTCTTTATTTAAGAACTGAGTGAATGGCCAGTCAGCCTACCAGAAGTCTAGGCATAGCCTGTCACCATATTGGCCTTCGTCGTGTCTGCCATCTAGAAGGCGTCACTCCTTTTCTTACGGATATGTCTGACTTATTCTCAGAAGGTCACGCCATTTCCCTTTGTCTTGAAAAAGCTTTCATGTTCAAAGCTTATCGCCCCAGAGTTAGTTTCAGAAGCTCAGTGTAATCAGAGGCTGAATGGAAAACATGCTCTCTCTTGCACAGCCATCTTATGATTTTCAGGTAACATAATGGTACATGAACACTTGCAGACCCATAACTGAATATACTCTGCACATTTCCACCCCTTAGGCCCAGACTTCCTAACCACAGCCTCTCAAATCTGAAAGCTAAAAGTGAAGAGGCTGATTCAGCGGCTTTAGTCCTATAGAGAGGTTCTCTGTTTTAGGTCTATGTTTTTCAGTTCAGCCATTACATGGGGCACCGTGATCCCAGCAAGTCTGAACCAAAAAAGGAGTCCCTTTAACGTGTTTGAAATTAGATCCCGAGGCTCACTTGAAGTTTCCATGTTCATTCTTTTGATTTATGGGTCTCATTACTGGGGAAGGCTGAAATAGCTCTCTTCTCTCCCTCTGCTCATGGCTTCAAAGGACTGTATGCTTGGATACCCATGTACATTAAAACTAATTTAAATCACCATCTTAAACACTAGTGTGCTCAACAAACCAAAATGTGAGCCTGGAATACAAAATATATGGTCACCTTTAATACTTACTAGGACACAAGGTAGCAAACTGATCAACCTAATGGTAGCTTTTTATGGGCACAGGAAAAAACACTTCTTAAATGCCATACTACTGAATGTTGTCTTTTAAAGATGAAATTCACATCATCCTTCTGCTCCTGAAAAATAAACTAGATTTCTTGATAATCACTTGTAAGGATAACTCCAAATGGAGTGAATGTGCATGGCTGTGAAAATAAGATAAATGCCAACGTTTGTGAAAACCACAGGTAAAATGAACAAATGGGCACCACACATTTTCCATCTTGGCCTTGTCATTTCAAGGCATGCATGTAATGTCGCTTTGAGCTTGAAAGGAAATGCCTTTTCTCTGGCTACATTTATACTAAGCTGACATTCTCAAAATAAAATAAAAATAGGAGCAATTAAATGAGTACCAATTAAACAGAAATTCTATAGTCAAAAGTATGACCAAAACACATGACACTGTTTTTCTGTGCTGAAAGCCATATCAAAGTATGAAATTGAATAAAAATTATGCATTAATGTTCTGATACACACTATCAACCTAAAAGGCAAGTACAAGAAGTTATGCAAAATTGAACTTCTCATTACATAGCAGCTATGGTTCCAGATCTGGGAAATATCCCAGAATATTGATTTTTGAAAAAAAACAGAGAAAGAGAAAAAAAGTATTAAAAAACAAAAACAGGAAGACCAACTGCTGGATGCAACAGAAAGAACTAGGCTCAGATGTCATTAGAGCTGAGTTTCAGTCCCAGCTTTACTTAGGCAAAAGCACTTAAACTTAAGAAGTTTAGCTTCTCATCGAGAAAGTAAAGGAGGTAGAATAGTTGACTTCTAACTTCCTCTAAGCCTCTAAGAATCTATACGATTAGAGATTCTTAGTTAACGATCTTTTGCAAGCATTAGTCTCTTTGAAGTTAGCTGTTAATGCTAAATGTAATTCTACTACTAAATGCTTATTACTTTCAAAAATACTGGAAAGTTTCTATATATATCTTTACAGTTATTACTGGGCTACAAGAACTTTAGAAAGAACGTAACACGTTTTTCACTTAACAGGTACCACTTTGAGGAAGTGGAGAAGTCCCAGTTGATACAGCAATTGGAAACCAAAGATAGAAACATTGTTAGGTGTCTTACTTTTTACCCAGGGGTCAACTTGAAAGAGTTCCCAAAGACAAAAGGTGGGATAATTTGCACAAATAATGATCCTATAACCCAAAAAATAAAATAAATAAGGCTAATGTAATGTAAATAAGTGACTGAATAAATAAGTGGGAGAAGGGACAAATCCTTACAGAAGAATTCCCAATATGTATGTAAATGTGTCCCCCTCCCCATTCAGAGGTAAAGCTTAATTCCCCTCCCCTTGAATGTGGACAGTATTGCAACTTGCTTCAAAGAATGAAGCATGGGATAGGGAGACAGCAACCTCACAGAGGAGAAATCCGGCAGACATCCCCTTAACCAAGCGTCGAGGTAAATAAGTCACGGTCTCATCACATACCCTCTCATGTACAGTGATGAGAAAGGTACTGCACCTTGGCAGTACTTTCCCAAACCTTAATCCCCATCAAATCATAAGAAAGCATTGATAAGTCCAAACTGAGACATCCTACAAAATACTTTCAAAAGTGTCAAGGGAAAACTGAAAAACTGGCAGATTATAGGAGATTAAGGAGATATGATGTAAACTGAGTGTAAAGTGATATCCTGGATTGGATCCTAGAACAGAAAAAAAAAAATTATTGGAAAAACTGGCAAAGCTGGAATAAAGTCTATGGTTTACAGCATCATTCTAATGTTAATTTCTAGTTTTGACAAAGGTTCCATAGTTACATAAAATGTGAACATTAGGAGAAACTAGGTGAAAGGTATGGAAACACCTGTGTTTTCTTGCCAGTTTTCTGTAAACCTAAAGTTATTCCAAATAAAGTTTATTAATATAATTATAAATCAAAAGGTTTATTTTAAATATTGAGAGTCAACTGCATTACTTGGTGACTCGGATTCCATATTCACTCGCTGAATTAAAATATGCCAATAATGCAAGGAATCTTGAAATATGTTGAATAAAATAAACATTTTTAGTACCTGGCAGATGTTTCCAAAAGAAATTTATAAGAGAGACACTAATAATTTTGAAGCATTGTTTCATTGTAAGTCATGATTTTCTGGGATTATAAAATAAGAAAATCCTCCTTCTTTCCATAAAAGAAAACTCTCCCCAATGCAAGGGGTATGTAATAGGTACTTGGACTTCCTGACCTTATAGCTAGAGAAGCCATGATGGAGAAGACTGAGAAAGGAATGCAGAAGAGAACAGTCAAGTCCATGATCGTGTAGGGAACTGGATCTTTCTCAAAGTCAAGCAAGGAAGAATACTCCCAACTGAAGCCCTTCTAGAATGTGGGATTTCCCACGACCCAAGGAGACAGGCCTTTGATCCCCAGTCAGATGGCTACTGAGGCGATGCACTGAGTGACCTGTGTCCCCCACAATGCCTGTCCACGGAGGGGAGAAGGAAAGAGGAGTAGCCTGGCAGAACGGAGGTGGAAGCTGTGAGGGGAACAGCCTGCACTTCCATCAACTGTAGAGCAACGAAGAGTGAGCTTCCTGCAGGCCAAGTAGACATTAGAGAAAATGGGTGGAGCACTGACAACATCCCGTGTTTGCCCAAGTGTTTTTTCTTTCCCACGGGTGGACTACATTTCCCAGCCTTTTCTGAAGTTAGGTTAGACGCTTGTAACTAAGTTCTCCCCGATGGGAATGTGAGCAGCGGTAATTTTCCATTTCTAGTAATAGGCAAGTAAGAGATAGCACGAGACAATTCTGTAAACACATTAAAATCAATGAATGGCACACTTTAAATGGGTGAATTGTATGCCCTGTTAATTGCATCTCAAAAAAGCTGTTTGAAAAAAAAAGAGGGGCCATAAGGCTCCAAATGCTCTGCCTCCTGAACTTGGAGTTGGAAGTGAAGAACTTCAAGATGAGGGGCCACAAAATGGAACCCACTGGGTCTTTGATTCACTGTTGGAGGAGAAATCACATGGTGAGCCACATGCGCCACATGGGACTGTGACACAAATGTGTTAACCTATTCTGGTTCTTATTATCACAGCACAGCTCTGTCTGTCCTGATTAATATAAAGGTAGCTTGCACTTTCTGGGCAGTATCCTGCCAAAGGTGGTTCCCCATAAATAGCACCTGTGTCTTACCCTTCTCCTCCTCCCTCCCTCAACCCCGAAAGACTGAAAGTAGGCCACGCACCCCTTCCTCCTTCCACTACCTCAGCTCCAACTCTACCAGGTAGAGTATGAAAGGGAAAGGGACATTTTTAATCCAGTATGAGATTAAAATTTCAAAATCGGAAGTGATCCCAAAATCATGGCATCTTACCAAGATACCGGATTTTAACAAAGTATGATACTACAATGGCAATTAGCAAAAAAGTAAAAACCATGTATTATTGATGTCTCCTCAGTAAACTAATTGCCCTTACCATCTCAGCCTCCGCTTTGCTTCCTCCTGTCATGGGACTCCTCATGTCTTTCTTTTAGACAATAAGTTTATCGTCAACAAGAAAACATGACTGGCAAATAGTAAATCAGGTGCCTAGAATTTACACATAATACTAGATATTACCTGTCTCGGCTTTTTTTTTAATCCATTCTCTTAAGATTTCAATAAAAGGGTTTTCATTTGTTTTGCCCAATATTTGCTTATTTGTTCTCAAATATACAATGTTTAAATATGTTTAAAGAACCCAATTTAATCCTAGCTAGATATGAACATTAGAACTGTTTCATAACTAAAAGTGAACATGAGCAGATACCTCTTTCAAGGAATCAGAGCACCACTAAAAATCTTCTCTCCTAACACTTTCCAAACAGTACACATGTGTGTAATTGGCTATAACTAAATACTGGAACTTGAGGGCTCACATGGGTACTTCCATAGCAAGGGTCATGTGACATGGCACTCCGCTGGACACCCAGAAAGCTGCCCTGGTCCTAGCTAAGTTCCACAGCTCTGGACAGAAAAGCACCTTCCGTCCTTACCAGCTTGTCCACCTGGGCCACAGGTATGAAACCAGGCTGCACACCTAGAAGTCAGCAAGTGCAAAGCTGGACCAAGATGTGCAAAGCTGACTCCCACCTTCACACACACACCTGTTTAAAATTCAAACAGCCTGTGCAAGCCATGGAGTGGTATTCAAATAAAACATTTAAGAGAGCATATTCATTTCAAAAGGAAATGAAAATATGTGCCTATGTTTATGGGCTCTACGTTTCCTGGGAGAGCTGATAGGCTTACAATCATCTCATCAGAGAAGGCCTAACAGACTGAGCAAGATGCCGGAGTGGAAATCAACAGGCATTTTTGCTTGAGTCCCCAGCATCTCTGGGCCCGCTGCACACCACGCAGGAGGCCAAGGCTACAAAGCCACAGCAGCATTACACCTATCGCAACTTGGCAACTCAAGCTTTGGGAACCCAAGAGCAACCTGGAAGAAAACCGAGCCATCACGAACAGACCGAGCCCTGAACAGTGCTCCGAGGGAATCCCAAAATTTAACAGACACATGTAGGGAATTCACAACCAGGCAGCGAAGGACCACCCCAGTCAGGATGAAGGATGCTACCTAACTACCTCTGTTCTCAGTGAATCCTCACTCAGAAACACTGCAGGGGGAGGTTGCAGTTTTTATAGCACTTCCCCCTCCCTTAACTCACTGAACTTCACAATAAGGCTGTGAAGAATGATCATAAAGCCAGGATGAAGCAAAGTGAGACCCTGAACCCAAGTGTTCACCCAAGTCTAGGGTGAACACCAACAAAGCTCCTACACACCACCTTTAGCACATTCAGGTGACAGTATAGGTTCAGAGACATCTACATGACCTTGGATGTCAAATAACTTCTCTCTATTCTTTGAGTGGCTGTCAAAAGGTAAAATGTAGCATCTCAGTCTTCCTCCATCTGGAAAAAAAACTGAGAGATTCCAGAAACAGTACACAAGTCACCAGTATGTGGCTATGTGTTCAGATTAACTATTATGTACTCTTTAAAAATACATGGCATGCCACCTTCATAAAAATGGGTACAGAAGAGTCCTTAAGCCTGCCAGTCCTACAACACCCACTAGTTAAAGGATCTCCAGGCCCTTCTAGCTTTGCTGTAACATTGTTGATTGAGTGGATGTTCTAAAGTTGCACGAACACTGCTGACTTGAAATGTGGCTCATCCAAATTGAGATGTATTGTAAGCATAAACTGCACACTGGTTTAAGACTTAGCATGGACAAACCAATATAAAATATCTCATTGATATTTTATCTTAATTACATGGTAAAATAATGTTTTAGATATATAGGGTTAAAATATTATTTAGCAATTCCATCTATTTGTTACTTTTTAAAAATATTTTATTTATTTATTTTTAGAGAGAAGGGAACGGAGGGAGAAAGAGAGGGAAAGAAACATCAATGTGTGGGAGAAACATCAATCAGTTGCCTCTTGTATGCATCCCAACCAGGGCCTGGGCCCACAACCCAAGCATGTGCCCCGACTGGGAATCAAACTGGTGACCCTTCGTTTTGCAGGACAATGGTCAACCAACTGGGCCACAAGGGTCAGGGCCTTTTTTACTTTTTTTATATGGCTACTTAGGAAATTTAAATACATATTTGGCTTATGCTATGTTATGATTGACATGCTGTTCCAAAGACAGAATTCATGATCAACACTGTTGTTCCCAGAGATGGAAACCGTAACAGGTCAGGCGGAACGTCTGCGAGGCATGTCCTCCTTGCCTCCAGGCTGCCAGCTTCTGGCCAGCAGGGCACAGTCCTGCCTCCTCCAGCGTAACCCACCAGCCCAGCCAGTGGCCCCCGCAACGATCAGACGAGCAGGCGCCCATGGTCTACACCCACTGCTGCATCTCTGCTGCTTCCTCCTCTCCCTGCTCCCTCACCTCTTCCTCCTCCTCTATCCCTGTGGCCAGCATTCCAGGGCTGAGAAGATGGAGAAGTCCCTGAAATATCCCCCAATCCCTCAGAAACTAAGGTGATTTTGTAAAAACGCTCCAATGGCCTCCCAATTTTTATGATTATGTACCCTATCAGAAAAACAAAACAAGCTAACCCAATATATGTATATTTATCAATTATATACATGCTCTTCTGCATTAATCTATATGTTATAAAACACAAACAACAGAAATTTAGAAGACTGAGAAAAAGACAAAACTAAGAACTTAAAAAATAACTGTCTTTTTTGTTAATCCATTTTGTTCTCCCTAAAAACATTTTTCAGTGACTGCATCCTTCCAGAGGCAAATAGGTCCAAATAGAAGAAATGTACTTACAAAGTCATAGTATTCACATTTCAATCTCATATACTAATTACTCAATGGCTTTTTTTTTACTAAAAATTAGTAACTTTCCATTTCCCCTGACAGTCAGTTGGTCTTGCAAACTAATTGGAAGATACTACATTCTGACAAAACTTTGTATTGGGTTTGAAAGCCTTATTTTTTTTATGGAAGATTCTAGTTTGTTTCCAAGATTTTTAAAGTATGTAGATATGAGTTTTTATAGGTAACACACAATTACCATTTGCAGCAATGAAAATCACATAACAATTGAAGTAATGCCATAAACTTATTTTGCAAATGCACTCCATAGCACAAGATTATCATTAAAAGAAAAAAGTTACTTTCTTACTCATTAAGATATCACCTCTACTTTGTATATCATATTTTTAAAATATCTGTAGGGCCATAATACCACAACCATGTATCATGTAAAAGTCCAACAATTTTGAAATGCTATCTTTGGGGGGGAAAAAATCTTAATCCACATTCAACAACTCACCTTTAAGTAATTTGCTCCAGTTAGCATGTGTGGTAAAATTTTTTGGCTATTCAAGGTAATACAGTCTGTCAACCCATTCAATTGGATGTCGGCTGCATGTATACACTTCCTTCGAAATGCCTGGGGCTGCAAACCCTGCTGACGTTCTGGCACTGGGACCACATGGAGGGTCAGTCCGGATATCAACTATGAGTCAGGTTTAATCCCTATTTGCAGACAGAAGCTAGACAGAAGTACAATGTCCGTATCTTTTTCCTCGCATCCCCGTGGGATGGAGCCCACGGGTCTGGGGTGTGAGCAGCTGACGCCAGAAAGCGCTGCTGTAGACATTCGTGTGCCGGGTCAACATTTTAACTGTCGCAGCCACTGCTGACCTAGTCACTTGTTTCCTTTTACTAACAGAGGACAAACATATTGTTCCTGTGCAGGAGAGATCTGGGGGAACCTGCGCGGTGCTCCCAGAACCCTCCCACGGTTCTGGTTCCGCCCTTCCTGTCAGCGCGCGGCTGCACTCTAAGGACCAAGGTTGACTGCCGTCACACACCTCCCTGCACTAAGTTAATGCTCTTCTTCCCTTTCCATCAGACCACTGGGTACCTGAAATCCTCAGCTGCTTCTGAATTCCTAGCTGGTTCTTGGTTCTCTTTTCAATATATCCCTGAATCCACTGCTCCAAAATGTGCCGGGCCGGGTACCACCACTATGGCTTATGCAGGGTTCATTCTTCATAGTTTAAAAAAAAAGGGGGGGTTTCCTTTAACAACCCTATTTTAGTAAGAGTTCCAAGCAGTTCCCCTTTCGAACATTTAAAAAGTCTCCTAAACCACGGAGCTCAAATCTATGAGTCACTAGAATCACCTGCCCCTCACCCCCTCCCTTCTCTCCACCAGCAGGTTTATTTTCCAAGGTGTCATCTCATCTGCCTTGCATTTCAACCTCACTTGCATCAATTCACCTAATAGGAACACTCCATGAAAAGCACGCTCGGCCCAATTTCTCCTTAAACATCCCTGCCCACCCCCCACCAACGGGCAATTGCTTACAGATTGCCTCTGGAATAAAATGTCATCTCCCCCTCCTTTCTGCCTATCAAGCCCTACCCACCCTCCCACAGTGAACCGCTCTTGCCTTTTTAGACTTCAGGCTTACCTTGTAGGGCCTGTGCCCCCTCAAAAAGATCATATTTTACACTGTTTGATCCTCTCCAATGTATAGTCTGTTACAGTACGTAAATGAGTCCCACCCTATTCATGGGGTTGATTTTTTTTATTAGATACAATATAGACTTTTTTAATAATTATAGCTACATAATCAAGAACACACATTATCTGGGTACTTCTCTTACTATAATAAAAAAGAAAAGCTTTTTTTTTTTTTCCCTCAGCCAATTGTTAATTATGTCAGGAAGAGAATCAAAGCTGCTCGTACAAGAGCTGAAAAGACGCTGGGCTTCGTCCCACCGCTGTAACGTGCACCTAATTCTGTCTGAGGCAGAACTTCCTGCCGGAATGTCTTCAAGCTGAGACACAGCATGTTTGCTGTGCCGCCACTACAGTCAGTTTGCCCATCACACCCTCCAGAGCAGAGGTTCACAGCCATGTGGGGATTACGGGCCCCCCTGAGGCTGACGAGAGCTGCATGACCGCTGCCTGTGTAAATACTTACGTCCACAAAAGGGCGGACGCGATGCCAGGGGGCAGCATCCAAAGCCCCGAAGGCCTTGAACCCTGTTGAACAACGCGGGTCAGTTTTTCCAATGTCACAGGGCCCCACAAGTCAAGTGGCAGGAAGGGAGTACGACAGTTACTTACACAGATTCCTTCCCAGAAGTTTTCACAGAATACGCCAAATATTTTTTAAATAAACACTAACTTATTAACATACGAAGATAGATGTTGAAACTACAGACAGATTGTCACTAGCTGGGCATAGATTAAGGCATCCTTACCCTTCCCAGAAGTGTTAGATATCTGCTTAGATTACACCAGGGTCACAAAACAATTTGACCTCACTGCCCAGAGATAGGAACGACCCACTGGTGTTGCCTCATCCAATTCTGGGCTAAAAAGGATGGACATTTAATAGCCTTCATGTTGTTGTGCAATTGCTTTTCTCATCAGAGTAAGCGGTCCCTGTGCCATTTCTAGCCCTTCCAGCTTCCACTGGCAACCAAACAAATCCCTCTTTTCTTTTTTAGACTGAAGATCAAAGTCCCTCCCGTGCTTTTTGGCTCTGCTCTTTCTCTCTTTCTTTCTTTCTCTTTCTCTCTTTCTCTCTCTCTCTCTCTCTCTCTCTCTCTCTCTCCCCCCCTCTCCCTTTTCTCTGTCCTCCTGTTTCAAAACCACATTGAGGAAAAGCACATCCTCTCCATTCCGGCCCCAGTCGGAATCAAAGTCCATTTTAGTTTTCCTTGGCAACCACTCCTACAGCATCTTCTTTGAAGCACTTTATAAACTGTTTAGATCAAATGCACTGAAAACCTTAACAAATCCCTGAAAGAAAAGGTCTGGTAAAAATCAATCATATCAACAAGAAAGCAAAAAGCCCAATTAAACCCATGGGCAAAAGACCCAAACAGACACTTCAAAGAAAATACATGGATAGCAAGTAAGCATATGAAAAATGCTCAATATTTTTTATCTTTAGGAAAATTCACATTAAAAACCATAGTGAGTAACTACTATACACCTAATGGAAAGGCACAAAGGAAAGCTGACACCACCAAGTGCTGGTGAGGACATGGAGCTCCTAGAACTCTCACGCTGCTGGTGAAAACACCAAGTGAAGAGGTTGTGATGCACAAATCACCAGTTATAAAAAAGAGTCACAGAGATACAAAAGACAGCATAGGAAACATAGTCAATACTACTGTAACAATGAGGCGTGGTGCCAGATGGGCACTAGAATTAGCGGGGTGATCACTTTGTAAATGTCTATTCACTACCTTGTACACCTGAAACGAAATGATATTATATGTCAAGTGCAATCGAGAAGTAGGTAAAAACTAAAAAAAGGAAGGGAATTCTGACCCACACTACAACATGGATAAACCTTGAGGACGTGATGCTCAGGGAAATAAGAGAAGCAGTATGCAATTCCACTCATATGAGGTACCTAGCACAGTCAAACGCATAGAGACACTGTGGAATGGAGGTTGCCAGGGCCTGGGAGGAGGGGAAGAAATGGAGAGTTATTGTTTAATGGAGAAAGCTTCTGTTTTGCAAGCTGTGAAGAGTTCTGCAATTAGATTGGTGATGATGGGTGCACAACAGCATAAATGTACTTAATATCACTGAATGCTGGTCTCTAAAAACTGACTGAGACGTTAAATTTTACGTTATGTGTATTTTACCACAATAAAAGAAATTTTAAAGAATACAAAATGGCATAGTCACTGTAGAAAACAGTTCAGAAACTTCTTACAAAGCTGAACATACACTTACGAAGTGACCCTCAACCAGGTGGCCTAGTCAAAGAGACACAAACCATGCATTTAGTATAAATCCTATCATAATATTTACCACACCACACCATAATTATATGTGTTTGTGTGCATCTTCCAGTAAACTGTGAGCTCTTTAAGGGTAGCTCTGTCTTATTTATCCGTTTACTCCCCTTCCTATCCCTTGACACAAAGCTTGGCACATAGTAGGTGTTCAAGTGTTTGCAGAATAAATAAAAGAATCACATTTAACCACGTGCTCCAGTCCAGCCTAGGCACTGGCAATGTGTAGAAAACACTCCCAGTCTTCAGAGAACCATCTAACTAGGGGAACAGGCTTGACCCAGAGGAAATGGTGAACACGAGAGAGAATGAGTAAGTCTGAGCTGTGGGAAGTGGTGTGGTAGGGAAAGGCTCATGGTCATTCCTTGGGGTCCAACAGGCTTGGGTTCAAGGTCTGACTACTTTGCTTACTAGTAGGCCCTCGGGAAGGTTATTTGCCATTTCTGAAACTAATCTTTCTGATCTATAAAGAGAGGATATTGATGACAGGGTTGTTGGAAGGCAGCCTGACAGTCATCTGGTCGGTACCAGAATGATGTTACCATTGTAAAACTATTGCAACTATTTCTGTTGGGTACTGAAAAAAATCAGAGGCAACACTTTGTATAGTATATGACTGACTAGCCACTATGCTGTACCTCTGAAACTAATATAAAATAATAGTGAATGTAAACTATAATTGGAAAAAAAACCTTTAAAAAAAAAAAGAAATTCTTACCTAGCAGGTGGCAAAAAGATACTGTCCTGAGACCCCCAAATGCCACTCACCCAAGAACCTCCTCCAGACCTCCTGTAATTCACCACTAAAAGAATAACCTCCAGGACAACAGGAGACGCTGTCCACCCCCCCCACACACACCCCGCCCCAGGCCAGCTCTGTTCTGATCGCTCCAACGCCTCTGCTGTGCAGGAGGCAATGCTTTGAACCAGCCTGTTCAGCCTGTTACCAGATCATCCATTCAAAACACCTGACATGTTATAAACACTGAATGTTCTCAACAAACGGTGGCCATTGTAGAAGTTCAGAGGAGGCGCTTGGCAACTGAACTGTGTCCCACAATTCGTGGGAAGATTTGACAGGTGGAGTTGAAGAGAAGACAAAGTGTGGGACTTAAAAAAGTGCAGGAGGGGGTGGGGGTGGGGGAGGTAACAGAGAGTGAGGAGACTCGCCAACAGGGAGGAAGGCGCAAGCTGGAGAATGGTGAAGAACACGGGTGAGCCAGTGCTAGATGGGCCCATATTACGAAGGGCATTACCATGAGTTTAGGTTTCATGGAATAGAAAATGGTAAATCACTCCTCTTTCAATTCCCAGAACACCTGCTGTAAAACCCTTCCTGTTACCTTTATCATATGCAATGTCACTCTGTGTGCGCGTGAAGGCGTGCATGCCTTGCACTGAACTGTGAGCGCCTTGACAATAAGGGAAGGACTGTATTCATCACGAGTTGCTGGGGAAGCTCTCTGGAGCTGGAGCTCCCCATACCTACTGCCCCAACATCTGGGTTTACCCTCATCCTCAGATCCCCGACGAATTCCCTCCTGCCTGTCGCCTCCCACTAACTACTAATGATCACCTCCTACAATCAGTGATCATGACGGCAAACCCAAAGCTTATCCTTCACGTAAAAATCACTTGTTTCCGTCTATGCCAATAGATGAAACCTCTATGGGTCTCTGTCCTCCACACTCTGCTCACTGTCCCAGGCTCTACATGGCCCTTGCCAACCACTCCCAGACTCTACAACCTGTCCCTTTAGATGGCTCATCTGATCTCAGACACTCCAGGATTCTGTGCCTGGTCTCCTTCTCCTTCCTGTTTTCAGTCCCAACATGAATCATATATAAAACCAATGTCTCGTATTGAAAACCTCCACTTTCAGCAGCACTACCAGCCTTGCCTTGCCCCAGGACCGGCCTTCCCAAACCCATTATCACCGCAGGTTTGAAACTGACATACTACACTGATGGTTATCATATTCCAACTCAGATTTCTCAAAAAGAAACAACAAGGGGCCCCCCAAAATATGAAACTTCATTCGCTCCCTCAATTTAAATTTAATTGCCTATGATTATATTATTATAGCCCCCCACAAACATAACATGTAATTTCTCAGTGATTTAGACAAGCCTGTGATTAGAACTGGTCAGCCAAAAATACACTGTATTTCAATTTTGGTTAGAAAAGATGTTTTACTTGGTGTCCTGATATATCTGGCAACCTACAGGCTGCCAAGTTACAGGTGGTCACTGCAAGGGATGAGTCTAAATCAGCATAAATTGTATAAATAAATTGGTTATAAATTTAGAACCAAGAAGAAACACACTCAAAATAGATACAATATTAATACTATTTATAGCGATAATAGCTACACTAATTCAGAAGTAGTCTTGGTTTTCAAAGCACGTATCAGTGGGGTGTTGGCTCTCCTTGGATCAGCAGTGCAGTTTCTTCCCATCAGACACCACCGGAACAGGAGCAGCAACGACCCTCCACCCCGACCCCATAACATTGCTATCCCTCTCCTTCTCCCTGGGTAGTAACGAACAGTACTTCGATTTTCTCTCAAATCCTCACAGAGAAGAGTGGGATTACAACACACAAAGGCCAATTTAACCTCTGAATACAGTGATCAGTACTCCAACAGTACAAGTTTGTGAGGCCTAAAGAAAGCCCGAGTGAAACTACTGTGGAAAATGAAGCAACAGGAGACAAGGTTTAACTACTAGGCTAGGGACAAAAAGACAAAGGACAGGAAATGGAGGCACAGCCAAGAGCACAGGTGTGCCGGTCGGGTGGCAAGGGGCGGACCCGGGGACCAGCTGCAGAGGGCCCTCGAGATCCCTCAGGCTCTCTGGCCACTCGGTCGGATAAGCGAACCCTGAACCTCTCCAAGGACCCAGAGGGCAGTTGCTCAGCTGTGATGGGAGCTCCTGCAGAACAAGGGACTTCATGGTTTCTTCTCTGAACATTAAGCTTCTAATTTCTCAGAACAAAAATCCTGTAATATAAATGAACTCAGATCGCAACTCCTGGCAAAGTAGAGGGTTAGATGTCCAGAGAACACTTGCTAGGATCAAACAACTAAAATTACTGGACAGAATATCGAGCTACGGTTGAGCTGGCAGGAGAGTTAAGAGAAACTCTCAGAGGCCAGAAACCCCGAGAGAACATGAATGCAGGGACATGAGTTGGCACCAGAATGGGAACTTGCCCTGGAGGGGCATCTGCCATTTCTAGATGCCTAGATTACAAGGCACAGGGACAGAAGCTGGTAACTGTACAAGATAAAAGATCCCACATAAGACCAAAGGGCAATACAGTTAATAGGCAAAACGAAGAAAATGTGAACGAGTGAACGTAAGGATATACGCCCGACTCAACTTAGGTTTTGGTGAACATAAAAAGTTACAGTAACAACAACAAAATTCATCTCGTGTAAGAATTCCTGATTATTCGTCCTCCTCTGCACAGGTTTGGCAGCCAAATAAAAAATATCTTCATGACTGAGAAGACAGCAACTCCAAAATTTAGTTAAAAGTGGGCCTGGATCGCAAGAACTTGTTAAAAGCAAACACAAACACCCTCTGTGGGAACATACCTGAAAACTGGATCTTACGGAATTCTAGAGATAAAATTCCAGCGAACATTACAAGTCAGAAAATACACAAGGAAATATGCCAGAATTAGACAAAAAGCAAATGGCAGCATCAGGCCAGAAACAAGTACAGATTAGATTGGAACTGTAAGCTACAGAATATAAGTGTACTTAACATTTATAAAGATGTTGAAATTCTGACTGAGTGACAAAGTGACATTAATATAGACTAGATATGAAAAAGAACTTCAAAATGTAAAAAATAAATACCATTTGTGATGGGTAACCCAGAGGATGGCGGCTGGTCGAGCAGAGCTCAGCAGAGAAAAGAAGGGGAAGAAGCTGACCTGAATGCAGCGCACAGGCAAGGAAGAAGGCAGGAGAGAGGCGACAGACACAGAGAACAGAACGAAAAGGTGTGCTCGCTGTCTAATTACACTTGCGAGACGTGAGAACTGGGGAGCGGTAACAGCCAAAGAGGGGAAAGAGTGACGAGGAATTTTCCAAAAGTGAAAAACATGAATTCTCACATCATAATCCCAATAAACTCCAAGCAAGATCAATAAAATCTAAACAGAAGAAAAAAAGAAAGATGACCTGTAAAGGAACAAGAATCAGACTGATCAGTCTATGATTTTATCATCGCCTGATTTAATAATTAACAAGGGGAGCCAGGAGACCATGGAAACTGGCTTTAAAATGCTTAGAAATATAACTGCCAAGCTACACAGCACAACCAGTAAAATCCAGTGAAGAAAAAAGACCCTCGCCACAGGAATTTCCAAAGGAGGCACTTTAGGGAAAATTGTCCCAGAGAGAATGTCTAAAATGCAAGTAAGAATGGTGGACAAAGAAAATGGTAAATGTGTGAAAGATCTAAATAAGCATTAACAATACAAAGCATGATATAATATCTAATATGCAGGATTAAGGTCTTTTAATTGAAATGTTGAAAAATAATAGCACAGTCCTTTGGAGGGAATGATCGAAGTTGAAATGTACTAAGGCCTTATGTTATTTGCTAGCAAGGTAAAAATACTGAATATCTTTTGCCTTTGTGCATTTAAATATATGCATTTGGGGTAAACATCTGGAATAACCACTAACAAGACAGAAATGGAGTACATATAATCCAAAGTAGTTTATGAGGAGAGAAGAAAAAATGAGAGGAGAGAAAAAGAAAGCTGATCAATCCAAAAGGAAAACCAAAAAAAAAAAGTTAAAGAAAAAAATTCAAGTGCAAATAAAAAACACAAAGTGACAATAAAAATTAGATCACCCTCATGGAAAATGCCCAAATAGTTTTATAAGCGAGTTTCACCAAACATCCAATCTTATACAAAATTCACTCAAAAAAGTCCCGAGAAGGAACACTCCGCAGCTCATTCTATTGAGCTAACATCACCTTAATACCAAAATCATATCAAAACAGTGTGAGAAAGTAAAATTATACGCCAGCGCACTCATGAATACAGATGTAAACTGAAAGCGCTGAAAGATTTTTTTAAAAAGACACCATAGCCAAGTGAAGTTTATTATACGAATGCAAGGTTGTTCCAACATTAGCAAACCTTTTAATATAATTCTCCACATTAAAGATAAAAGAAAACCATATGATCAAACCAGCAGATCAAATGATCAAATTCAACATCTGTTGATACTCCTGGCAATCTAGCAATACAAGGGCTCTCCTTAACTTGATAAAGGGCACCTACAAACGCCCTACAGCAAATGCAGTTCTCAATGATGAAAGGGAAACCGAACTCTCTTTAAAGGGAGAAGCCATGCCCATCGCTGTCATTACTTCTTTTTCACAGCGAACTGGAGGCCCCAGCCAATGCAATAAGGCGCAAAAATCACAGGTACAAGGAAGAGGAGAACAACCTCTCATCATTATGATAGGACTTTCTATAGAAATCCCAAGAGAATCGATCAGGCAATGTACCATGATTACTGAACTTAGCAGAGTTTCAGTGCACAAAAAACATACAACTTCATTTCTATACGAAAGCACACTTGAAAATGAGATTTTAGAAAAAATTCCATTATAACAGTAACCAGGAATATCATATGGATACATCTTTCAAATGATATACAAGATCCTCATGAAGAAAATCATAACTGTATTAAAAAACATTAAAGATCTAAATAAAGAGGGACATATTTATGCATAGTCCATATCAAAAAGATGCATATTCATCTCAAAATTATACACTGAGTCAATGTAAGAATTAAAATCCCAGCCAGGTTTTAAAAATAAAGTGAGAAGCTGATTCTGTAATTATATGGAAATAGAGCTGAACAGCAAAGAGGGAGAATTTGCCTACTGAGGCCTATTATACAATTATAGTGTGGAAGGTATTGACTCAAGGATAGAGACCAATGTGACAGAATAGAGAATTCAGAAACTGACTTACATATATTTAGAAACTTGCATATGACAAATATATGTACCATGGTTTAGTGGGGAAGGGAAAGTTAGTCAATACATAGTCCCAAGACAGTAAGTGATCCCTACAGAAAAGAAAATCACACCATACTAAAAATCAATTCCAGGTGGATTAACCAAGTGTGAAAGGAAAAGCTTAAAATACAGAAAAATGTCTTAGAGCAATAAGGGAAGGATTTCTTAATCAAAATAACACAATTTATAAAAGAAAACACTGATCAATTTAACTGCCCTAGATGAGGAGCTTCAAACTCTGACAAGCGCTCCCTATAAAACAGGCATTTCTCAAAGCAGAGTATGTTTCTCAAGCAAAAGTTTCACAACAAAAAATTTAACCTTGGTAAAAGTGAAACACTTTTTTTATTCCATTCTATAAAAACTCTTAAAAATATGTAAAAAAAGACAAAAAAACCTCAACACAACACTGTTGGAACAACAAAACACTGGAAACAACCCAAGTACCCATCATCGATAAGACGGAGATATAAACTGTGGCATATTCATACAATGGGATCCTATACAAAGGAAACATACATGAACCCCACCTATAAAGCATCAGGATAATCAACAGTTCTCAAAGTGTGGTCCTGAGGCCAACACATTAGCATCACCTGCAAGCTGTTAACCATGCAAACCCTTCTTCCCACACCTACTAAATAGGAAACTGAGGCGGGGGCCCAGCAAGCAGGGCGTTAGACGGCCACGGGGTGAGTCTGACAGGCTCAAGTCTGAGAGCCCCTATCCTGGATGAATGTCGACACCTGAGCCAAAAAAGCTAGTCTCAGAAGAATACAAAAATATTATATGTATTTAAAAGTCACAAACTGGCTAACCGAATAACACAGTAAAATTATAAAGCAAAACAGGGAATGGGTAATACGAATTACTTTGTGGTAGAGAGAGGGTAAGGTATGGGGAAAGGCCACAGAGGGAGCAAAGGTGACGATAGTGTTTTATTTCTTCAGTGCACATGAGATTTCTGGCTTTCATTACTATCCTTTAAACGATGTAGGTGTTGTAAATTATGTGTCTTTTTGTAAGTGACATATTTTCTAATGACAAAAAATAAAAATACAGAGCTGGAATTTTAAAAGTTAAGAACATATAAAATTATGAACATAAAAATAGTAGAGCCCATATGAAGTTGTTTCTAACAAAAGGCCTAGAAAAACACTGGGTAAATAGCAAGTATTGAGTATTTGTAGTCTATTAAGCGTTTGCAGTGAATCATATGCTTCTTCACTCTTCTCAGTTCTCCCACGTTTTTCAAAATGCATAAAATAACTGCCCAAGAAGGAACCTTTTTATATAAAAACTATGAACAAACAAACCATGTATGAAATAATTTGGTGTCCGCCTCACCATCACTCCCGCCTTGAAGCTCAGTCTCTTTTCCAGACTTGAAATCCCAACCCTGATGAAGCACGCGTTATTGTCCAAGGGAAGATAATAGCTTTCAATTCTGGTCTCCAATATATTTTTCTTCTTTAATTTCCCTAAAATACTTTCATGGAACTCTATTCCATTTTAATTACAGGCATACCTCGGAGATGCCATGGGTTCAGTTCCAGGCCACCATAATAAAGCAAGTACCGTAATAAAGCAAATTGTAATCTTTTTTGCTAGTGGAGAGTCTTGCTTCCAATCTGTAAAAAACACAATACCTGTGAAGGGCAAAAAGCTAAGCACAGTAAAAATGAGCTATGCCTATACTTCTCACATCACGATATCAAGGTATCTTGCCAGTTAGAAGTGGTTGTTTTTTAAGCGGAAGCAAAAAAGAAAAGTTATATACACAGCTTAATATTAAGTTAAGACTGTACAACAAAATCTCTTATGAAACCATAGAAGGATTGCCTTAAGAAACTCATTTGTTTCTAATTTATGTTCTCCATTAGCAACGTGTTGTTAAAATCACAAGAGAATAAAGCATTGCTCATGTGAATTAATTCCTATCCATCTGCAACAAGGGGAACCGAAAGGTCGGCTTCAGCATCCAAAGAAAGGCAATTATGTACAATGAGCGAAGGAGGTGGTTCACAGTTGCCCTGCCAAGAAATGACATATTCCAGTGGATTCAAACCACCCTCTTCAAATTTTGGCATTCCGTAGTATAAAAACAAAACCGAAGTTCATTGAAAAGCAAAGCTTGCCACCTGCTGCCCGATGGCATAATCGTAAAAGTTCAAATTGTGTCCCACGTTGTGTACTTAAACCCTTTTATGACTGGTGTGGATGTTTGCATTTTCTGTACTTTTTCATTAGTTCTCACTAGTTAGTTTGGTTTTTTTTAAGAGAGAATATCAGCCCCAAAGTTTTTTAACCAGATGCTGTTTCAAACCCTTTACATAATCAGCTATAAGAAAAGTGCCTAGAAAAAAAATAAAAAAACAAACAAAAAAAACCCTTCCCAACCATTATGGATGTTGTGTATGTAATAAACAGACTGATGTACAGTTGTGTTTGTTACAGTATCCAGGCCAGGGAAGAATTCCTTTGAAAACATGCCCGCGTTGTCCTGGGCCCCCACAGCCTATCATCATTCAGGATGATACAAAATACTAAATCCACTTTCTGATCCACACAGACTTTAAAACGGAAGTACGAGTAGTTCAACTTTAGTGTACATACGTTTATCTTACAAAACTTTAAGTAGCAGCCCAGCTAACTAAAAAGAAATACTCACCTCCAAGATTTCACCATTGCTTTTATCACCTCTAAATACTTGGACTTTTAAATCATCTTAATTAGGTTATATTATCAAGTGTTTTCATAGGTTAAATAAAATAATTTTTGTTTTATTTTCCCATTTGAATACATTCTCAGAAAATCTGAGAAGTAAAAGCGTTTATCCATTTTTTTTTCCTTAAAGAAAACACCACACCTCCAAGTTTGGCCTCATTCTTGTAACTCTGTAGATCTGTGTATCCGTACTATGTTCTCCTCAAAAAGAAATATAAGACACTCCTGGGGAGAAAGTGAAACTTTGAATTTAGGGAAAAAGTACTGAGAGAGAGAGAGCCAGAGAGAGATCCTGAAAACTCATCACAAGGCAGATCAAGAGAGAGAAGGTGAGATGACCCCTCCATAGAGTCTCCTTTCTCCCAGGAAGCTGGGCAGGTGCAAAATTTCTAGCCGCTTTTGGGGAAATGAACTCATCCCACAACTTTGAGGCCCCTTTGAAATAAAGCTTTAAAGGCTTTCCCTGGCGGAACTTGTCCATATGCAAAATAGCACCCATGTGAGTTCAAGTTTATTAGTTGTCCAGGAACTACTATGAAGCAGACAATAAAAAATAATTCCTTTTCAAGACAGATGGCACCATAAGGTTGCACTATTTTCTAGTGTGCTTTTCCTCCCGAAGCACTAGAGGCAGCATCTCCATACAAAAGGAAGCATGTCCAGCTACAGCCAGTGAGCTTCCGGGTCCTGCTATTCCTGGGAAATAGCACGCTCACAAATGCCCTCTTTCGCTGTGGCCGGTGTACCTTTTTCTTCAAAGATGCTACAGAAGCGAGGGATTCATGCATGACTGCTGCTTGGTGTTTCCAATGAGGCAAAAAGTGCTGGAAAGCATTTCTGACTCTGTGAAGGGAAACCTTGCCATGACCATCAAGTAGCATGTTACCTGACTGATCACAAAGCAACTCATAAAAACTCTCCTAGCAACCTTTGGCTCCACTGCACAATTAAACAACAAACAGAAGCAAAATCTGAAATAAAATTGCATTATTTATTATTTAACATCACCCAATAAATAATGAGACTTTTGTTACAGACTTTAATTAAGGGTAATTCTTTTTGTTAAATTATATTATATACTAACGAATGAGAATGCATACCATCCAACTAGCAATTAGATAATGCAATCCAACTAGAAAGATATACACTTTATCCAAGGCTCATTTCTAGTTTATCAGTAAAGACATCATGAACAATGTGGGATTCTAGCAGAGCATGAAAACCAAAGAGAGGAAGCGCAGAGATATGCGTTCAAGGAGCAGCAACAGCATGAAATGCTTACAGCAAAAGCCAACAGAGGTGAAGAGAGAAAATCGAAGTTCGATGAACATTTGAAGACGAAACCAAAACCTTGATTTTTTTCTGCAGAGTATGATGAACTGTCAAAAAAATATGTTTTCAAAAGTGTTAGTCTGATCAACACAGAAGAATCTGGTTCTGATTATGGGTTGGTGAATTTAAATGCAGGGATAGAGTAGAATAAGGAAAAAGCAGCATTCAAAGGCAGCCACCACTTTCTCCCACTCCCTAAGTAAAGGAGATTATGTATTATTTGTCTTGACATGCACATGTGTGTGTGTGTGTGTGTGTGTGTGTGTGTGTGTGAAAGAGACAGAGAGATTGAATCATTAGACTACACATAATTCTTCAGCAGGAATCCAAGGGGACCACCTTCTTGAATGGTAGATAGTCTGCATCCCTTCTGTTTTAAAGAAAATGAGCTTTCCTTTCAAGAAGTCGCTGTAAGAGGTAGGTAGGCCTCCTTTGGCATCCCTTTCTCTAACCTGCCTATCAACCACCTGATCTAGCCTCCCACAGGTAAGTCTTATACTTCTTTAGTGGCATTAGAGGCACCTCTCCATTTCTCACATTACCATTCAAAGATCCTCACTCTAATTTTCAAGGCCCTGCATAATCGGAGCCTGTCCAGCCGATCTCATTTCCTACTGTTCCTCAGCCTCCCACCTGTCCTGCAGAAACAGGAGGCTCCTTCCCAGCAGAGCTTCCATCCTGTGATTTCCTGTACTTAAACGTCAGCCTCTCCTCCACTTTTCCATGTCCTCCAGGCCCTAGTAAGTGTTCCTTTACTCCAATCCCCACTGATTGCCCCCTTCCTAATTCTCCACTAGAATTTATAATAGGTACCAGTCACTTAGGTACTTATCCTACATTATGAACTACTTTTCAGGAATGTTAGCTTGATCCCTCAAACTGGAGTGCTGGATCATTACCAGGCATGCAGTTAACACTCAAGAAGCATTTGTTGACAGACTGAATGAGTCAACTACAGTAAACTGAAAATTTGTGTTGTGAAGGTGAGGAGAATTGTGACTCTGTCTTCAAGGTGGTGGCCTGAGATAAGGCAACCAGCTGGAATTGCACTATTAAATAAAAAAAAAAAATAGTTAAATAATTTAACTATTTAAGCTTGGAAAGTTATAGGTGGTTCAGTAGTACGTAAAGATTTATGTCTGCATCAGTCAACAAGCCTCTCATAGGACAGAATTCTGAAGTATATTACTCAATGAATAATACACTGCATTCTTGTCCTCATGAGCAAATGGTAATTTTCCCCCCTAAAAAAATCCAATTTAAGAAGTTTCTTCCAAACTTTGGGATAAAAAAATAAGTAAGTAAGTACAAATCACATTCTTTGCATACAAGTACCCCCACCTTTGAGAGTTCTTGAAATGTTTAACAAAAGGGAACTTTCATATGGAAAGAGCTCTTACAAATAAAATAATTCTATAAGACCATGTAGTAGAATACAGGATAAAGAATGTTAGTAGATTATTCACATAAAAATACAAAGGATTAATAAACATGTAAAAAATATTCAACCTCACTAAAAAAAAAAAATCTAAGAAAAACAAGCTGAAATAAATCTGTGAGTTATGTGATAAAAATCCCACATCATAGGAACATTTAAAACCACTAAAACTTTACAAACTATAATTTATCAAAGTTTTATTTGACAGTGACCACACTTACTGTCCAAAACACTAAATATCTCATGTATACATGTCAATGACTAACATAGTTTTACCAAAAAATCACTGCATTAAGTTAGTACAAAGTAACATGGAAACAAATTAAGGAAATTGCAAAGCATTTCAACCTTGCATAAAGTATTTCTAATATGCACACCAAATTTTCCAACATTTTAGATTCATGGGGCACCTTTCAAGACATTAAGGCAAGTAAGTAGTAAAATGCTTGTCTCATACATGGATATGGAATTTTTAGAAACTTTTTTTTTTTACTCCTTCAAAAGAGCTTAGTTAAGTCCAGAGATAAGCAGGAGCCACAGGAATGGAAAAGGAACAGAAAGGAAGAATTTTGCAAAGGGGGGAGGAGGAAAATGGTTATTTGTGCCCAAGGAGTGAAAAAGGAGAAATGGAAACTGCTTCCTTTCAAATCTCTTTTCTCAGAGTAAAGTGCATCCTAATCTTCTCAAAAAGGCCTATGTCATCTTCCTGTTTGAGTTAAGAACATCCTTCCTAGAAATATAATTAGGAAGGATTAGCTGCTGCCTAAAGAGGCTTTGAACAAATTAAGAAAGAATGATGTCTCATTTTAGATTCTGTCCATCAAATCTCCAAAGACCAGCACTTGGCAAAACACCAACACCAGGCAAAGAAATAAAAGGCAGCACTTTGAAAGCAATAAAGTGATGTCTATGTCAAGAAAACCCTAAAATGAGAAGTTCTAAAAATAAATTCTTAATGTGTGACACACAGCCCAGCTAATTTTTATTTTTATTTACTTATATTTAATTCTATTTATTGATTTTAGAGAAAGGGAGTGGAAGGGAGAGCGAGACATGGTATTTGTTGTTCCACTTATTTATGCATTCATTCATTGGTTGATTCTCATATGTGCCCTGACCAGAGATCGAACCCGCAACCTTGGTGTATCAGAATGATGCTCTAACCAACCCAGCTACCTGGCCAGGGCAGTCTAGCTAATTTTCAAATTTTGGGGAACAACTTACACATTGGTAACTTACTATAATGAAGAAACTGTCACATTTTCTTGAGACAGACTATGTTTTGACTAAGTGAACCTTGACTGTTTTGAAAATAAACAAGTTTTTGTCAGACAACAGTGGTTTATTAAAAATTTATGAAACTAAAAGTTTCACTCTTCTATCCTTTTTATTTATAAAAATATTTCAAAATACTGTGCTTCAATAACACCGTGCAAATTTTTTTTCACAATTTTGGTAAAAAGAGTCAGAAAATGGCACTGAAAGGAAGTAAAGAGAACATGGAATCAGAGGCCAAGTTCACATCGCAGCTCTGCGTCTACCTTCCTGCATGACTCTGGGCAAGACACTCACCCCAATAAATTATGAAACTTGATGGTCCGTGCTGTATGAAAATTTTGGAAAATGTAAAAAAAACAAAACACCTTAATACACTCATTCTATTTTCCATGACGCTCAAATAAGTTTCAAATAGGACAAGTTATCCAGACTAGTTCTAGTCAAAGACAATAATACTGATAAAATATTTCTTCTTTGCTTTGGTAACAGTTCGCTCCATGAATCACATCCATCGCTCTGGAATCACATGAACTCTAAGTGAAAGATAATTGAAGTTTGCCTGACATCCCTGTTTGCTGTCTATGAGACTTGAGCCAATTGTGCATCAAAGTTTAAATTATTAATATTTAATTAAATACTTATGAGTACTACAAAGTTCAAGCTCATAAACTAGATTTACAGTGTCAGTGCTCAGAATTTCCCAAGAGACTGGCTGCCAGGCCTCTGCTGTCACCTTCGTGACTGTGCCTTCTGCCTGTCACAGGCATCCTAAGAAAGGCATCCTAAGAAGACTTAGCTCTGCAAGATCAAGAAGGTAAGACCCAGGACACTAAATGGAGTCTGACTGGTGGAAAATCCTTGTCACATTGAGAGATCGACAGGAAGTGGGTCCTATCATCTCTCACGGAGAGATGCCAGGGCTGCTCTACCATCCCAGAATGGTGGGTGGGCGGACCGAGTAAATTTTGCCTCCTCTCATCAGTGACTCATTACTTTGAAGAAACTAAGGCAGCCTAGAGGGTTTAATGTCTGCATTCCTGAGTGGTCAGACTATTGGATTCAGAGCAGTCACATGCTATCACCCTCATTTGTCCATTCACCAAGCAAGCATAGTGCCAGGTACAGTAAATCGCACAAATTAAAATGAATGTTGTGAAGGGGGCAGGAAACATGGTGCTAAGAATGTACAGTCATACCTCAGTACTCGTCAAACCCTGTACTCATCACATTTTGAGGAGAAAAAATTGTTTCAGCACTCAGCGCTTGCTTGCGACTTGTCACATTTGCTAGAACCTCGCGAGAGAAAATGCTTCATCGCTCCATTCTCATCGGTTTCAGCACCCATCGTGGTTTCAGAAAGAATTAACGATGAGTATCAAGGTACCACCACATCTCTCAGGGAGTAACTAAGGTATCGGAGAACGCGTCCTCGGTGAAACTGAGATTGGTAGAATGAGCAGATTTTAAATAGGGAAGAGGAGTGTGTGCATGGGACAGGGGGTGTTGGGTTGGGGTGACAGAGAAAATGTGTCAGGAAGGAGCTTCTTGGCCTGCCTGTGACATGGTGACAGGTTGTTGCCTGTGTATGGTGAGAACCTGGGGAAAGGGTACAGAAAGAGAGCAAGGAGTCTGGTCCCCCAGGAGTGGAGAATTAACCTTTATCCTCAGAGCATTGAGGAGCCAGTGGAGGCTCTGATGCAGGGCAGGGCAAAATGAGACGTATTTTGAAAAGATACCTTTCGTTGTGGACACAGGTTTGGACCTAATTCTCTCATACTTCATAAAGTCCCACGTGCTTGGGACAGAGGGGCCAGTCGAAGCCTCTGCACTCCGCTCATGGGAAAGTCCACCTAACCCGGGTGGCAATAGGAACACTCCCCGATCCACTAGTTAATTCCACCCACCCGGCTCTTCGGTTCCTCCTGCTCCCCTGCATACACACACAAACATTTTGTCTGAAAACAGCAGTCCTGAATAATGACGGACGTTTTCTCCTGGATTCGCAAATCTAGGGTTTCCCTTTTCCTCTGTGTTTAAGTCGACACTCTTGCCACGGAGACGTTCTTGCCTCCCGGACCATAAGATCAGCTATGTCTGCTAGGTCCTCTCTCACACACTGGAGGCACAAATAAACAGGCAGAAAATGAACTGCACCTCAAGAGCCTCAGCAAAAACATACTCACCCGAAGCATACTTACCATGCAGGTGATTTAACTTTGCCTTTTATTTCCTATTCGGGCATATTTTCTATAATGTGAGCTGTTCTTGTCACCACCCCCGTACCGAACTCACATCTTATTGGTTCTTTATTCTGATCCCAGCCAACTCTGAGGCAGAGAGCTGCTATAAAAATTTGGTCTTAAAATTTAGTCTACACTCTGCTCAAAGGAAAACAAATTCTTAGGCCAAGGAAAACAAGGAAAGAGGATTTAGTGCAAACCCAGAGGTACCTTGGAAGGATTTGGGGGGCGGTATCTACAGAATGCCAAACATATCCAAATGTAAAGAGGAATTTTTACTTTAACCTGCACAACACCCAGAGTCAGGCTCCAAATATCATTCTCATGTTTGACATCAACCATGCGGGGCCAGCCTAACGCTCACGGGTCCCCTGTGTCAGCCAAACTGCACTCTGTTCCAACCACTTTTCAGTGGATTCATGGGCGTTTCAACCCTGGTTCCAACCATCAGTTTCCAGCAAGTCCTCTGACAACTAATTAATTCAATTTTCAATGCAGAAATTTATTTCAACAGAGAAGAACCATCATATGGGAAAGACTTTGTCAGGCTTAAGGGCCACAGCCTAATGGCTGTAGAGGGACATTCCTGGGCCTCTCCCACTCCTATCCACATCTGCCCACCCCTTCCTAAATCCCCCCAATCAGAGTCCATAGGCCCCTCGCAGGGTGTCCAACCTGCAGCCCAAGGGCCACATGCAGCCCAGGATGGCTGTGAATGCAGCCCAACACAAAATCATGAATTTACTGAAAACATTACAAGATATGCTATGATTATGTACTGCAATATATTTAATGTGTGGCCCAAGACAACTCCTCTTCTTCCAGTGTGGCCCAGAGATGTCAAAAGACTGGACACCCTGGTAGTGGGTGGGGCCCCTGTATATCAAAAGGCACTTATTTACGAGTGGTGTTGACTTTTCAATCCCTAGTCCCATGAGGCTAAAGGCGCAAGGGAGCCCAGGCCCCACTTAGCACTTGGTCATGTCTAGGCTCTTGATTTCTTGGACTCCCCGTCCTCTACCCACAAATGCCTGAGTGTGTAGATCCCAAGATTTCAGAGAACAGTGGGGGCCCCACGTACGCCTTAAGTACGTGATCTGTTTAAATCTAACTTTTATATGAGTCATAGGGCTGGCTCTGCTATTCACTGAAGGGCATTTTGATCATTATTTATTATCCCTCGTGACTCCAGCGCACTCTCGAGTAGCAAGGAAGGTGGCCAGGGCAAGTCCCTGGTAAAATACTAAACTATTGGTGTCCCCCCTACACAAAGATGTCCATGTCCTGCTCCCTAGAACCCATGAGTGGGAAATGGAAATTAAAGTTGCAGATGGAATTAAGGCTGACAGCCAGCTGACCTTGGGATGTGGACATTATCCTGGAGTGTTCTAGTGGGCCCAAAATAATTACAAGTGTCCTTAAAAGTGGTAGAGGGGGGCAAAAGAAAGAAGCAGAGAGTGGCAGAGAGAGGGACTCAGCCCAACACTGTCCGCTGTGAAGGTGGAAAAGGGGTCACAAGACACAGAATTAAGGCAGACTCTGGAAGGTGGGAAAGAAAGGACGCATTCGCCCCTAGAGCCGCCAGAAGGAACACAGCTTTGTCAGCATCTTGATGTTGGCCCAGTATCACCCATTCCATTCCATACACCTGACCTGAGAATTAGGAGACAATACATTTGTGTTGTTCTAAGTCCCTAAATTTGTGACAATTTGTTACAGTAGCAATAGGAAACGAATGCCAATGCCATCAAAGAAAAAAGCAATAGAAGTAAGAAGATCACCTTACAGACTGTCTAAATGTGAATCCCGACTCCATACTTGTTAGCTGCATGAGTTTAGGCAAATTACTTAATCCTTCTGTCCCTGAATTGCCTCATCACGCAATATGGGAAAAATAACAGTATCTGTCTCACATTCCTGTGAGAGAATTAAATGAGATAATACTTAGAAAGTACTTAATAGCTACTGGCACACAATAAACACTCAGTAAATATTAGTTATTATTATTATTACAGAGCAAGAAAACACTATCCTGATTTCTAGCCATTAAACTGAGGAACAAACTCTGTCCTAACGCTTGCCCTGTTCAATTGTAAACTTTGAGTTTCCACATAATTCTGTGACCAGAATTTAAACCCAGTCAATTACTGGTTGTATCTCAAAACTACTGTTAGCCAAGCCTTCCTCATGGGACCCCACAGGCTGTAGACAGCTCAAGGCACAGGTGACCGCCCCTTCCTCTGCCTCTCCCACCCCCACCCCACAGTTCACGCCTCCTGCCCACTCTCCCTCAGGAGGAGAAAGTTCCTTGCTTCCAGCCCCTCAGACACTACATCACCCTGCCATTTTCCCCACGTGCCCTTTTTTCTCAAACAACAAAACAGAGCTGACCAACAGATAGCAACATGATCAAACTTTAACACAATGGATTACAAACTCCTTCTCAAACCTTGACATTGCTATACCCGCGTAGGCTTGGTTTCCTGATGAGTTCTCAAAGGTCTTCTGGAATTCCTATATACTACCTACACAGCATTTATTAATAAAAACTGGAAAATTTTGAAACATCCATCAAGGGCAGAATAAATCATTAAGTTGCGGTATATTCATATAATGGACTAATCTTTGGCAATGTAAATGTGAAAACAACAGCCATGTAAAACTACATAGATGAATCTCAGACATAACGCTGAGTGAAAAAATATGCACTGTTTGATTCATTTCTATATCGTTCAAAAACAGACAGCACCAATCGCTGGTGTTAGAAGTTAGAAGAGTGCCTCCCACTAGGAGGAGGAAGAGGGCAGACCTAGGACAAGAGGGCCGCGCAGGCCGGGCCCTGGTCCTCTCTTTGGCATGGATGATTCTTACAGGAGTGGATACCACTTCGGCATAATCACCAGGCTGGGTGCGCTTCTGATGTGTGTACTCTTCTCTACCTAATGTCAATTTCACTTCCATTTTTAAAGTTTGCATTAAATGCACATGAAATGTTGAAGTCAGTCCAGCGGTTCAATTTTTAGTTGTCATCCTAGCTCTAAAATGTCCTGAAATGAACACTAATTGAGTTCCTTTTCTGCAACTTTCTACCCCTTTGCCTTTGTTTCCCCCGTCATAAAGAAGAGATCAAAACCTCCGTCTCATAGACCAGTTGGACAGATCAAATCCAAGGAATGCAAAGCACTTTGCTTTAAAGGCAAATAGTATTATTCCAAGAGAAAAAGGTAACTAACTCCTGCAATATACTTATACATGGGACAATCTTTGGACAGGGATTTAGACATTATTAATAGTTTTTCTCCAGGTAAAACTATGAGCAAAAAAAAAAAAAAAAAAAGGTATTAAATATTTACTGTCACCCCTCTGCATACCTATGCAGATAAAGAGATGAAAAACTGTGTAGTGTTACGAGAATGGGGAGTACAGGAAGCACAGAAGGGAAACCTGGGGGAGGGCAGGCAGAGTGGGGGTCGGGGGGGGGGGAGCCACACTGAGTGAAGTCCCCCTACAGTCTGGGAGATCATGTGGAGACACTGTCTCTTTGTGTCCTGGCCATTTCCTTGGCTTCTTTCCTAAGTTCAGACAAGGCCCCCATCTCAACTCTTAGTGCTACAAAAAACTTAAAACTTCTTGCGAAAATTTTCCCTGTTAGTGTAGTTTTATAATGAGGTTTCTTTGTTCTTCAGGGGTATGAGAGAGTCCAAATAAAGGAAACAGTTTTACATCTTGTTGCTGCTGTTCATTAGAAGAGCAGAACAGTTCAAGCAACATTCCACAAAGTCTCTCACCTTTTCAGCATCACAGCATATAGTTTTTTCGAGACTTAACCCCCATGAGAGGAAGCTGAGAATTGGGCAGAGATAAAGTGCGGGCTCGCCCCCTCTTCCCGCGGCACAGGCATCACCTAACGCTGCTTCCTCTCCACCGACCCATGGAGGAAGTGCAGTATTCATTTCTCGAGAACTTTGAAAGTAGAGCCTATCAACACCTTGTGGATTTTAAAGGTCCTTCTCTATATTTAGAAAATACCTGGCAAACTGTAAGCTCACTTGTTAAATAGACAATGCATTTGAATTATTCCTGTCTTTTAAGAGGATATTTCTCTTCACCACATCCTGACAGGAAGATGACGAACAGAGGGAGAGTCAGTACCATTAGATAAATTCAGTCCCCTCAACTGGTTGAGGCAGGAAAAACCCAATTTTTCCAAAGAAACGAACCACAATCCTTCATAACATCAGGACACAGTAAGACGATGAAAATAGCCATCAGCGTGGCGGAAAAAAAAGGCTGGATACATGTGAGCTCTCTAGATAGATCTGACACCTACATCCTGAGTAAAACCAGACTTCCTTCTCAGGCTGAAAGAGAGGGGACTGGGTACCTTGTCCTCTGCAAAAGTGCTTCCTCCTTACACAGGACAGACAACAGCTCCCCATTTGGCAAAGCAGTGGTCAATGGTGCCAACGTTCTCGACACAGTCAAAAGACATTAGCAGCTGATCATCCAGCTCGCGGTCTGTACCTATAATATCCATCATGATTAACAAGGATAAAGACAGACGTTGTGCACAAGTCAAAACAGCCTCCCTGGGTGGCATGAGGGTTGAACACAAACTTTTACAGGAAGCTTCAGTATACATGTGCATAATGGCACTGGCAGATGCAGAGGCTCTGGAAAGCTAAACAGTTTTGAATGTTGCTCCTTTGTGAAGTCTCCCGACTTTAACTTACAAGAATTAACATCTTGTTATACAGAGAGGACTCTCAAGGCAGACACTGCGGATGCACCTGTGACCGAACAGTGGCAATTCTCGTTGCCAGCTACATGTGAACAACAACTATAAGATGCAATTATGAGAGTAACCTGAAGTGTTAATGTGCACTCTCTAAGGAATCCAGTATTGTAAAGTGAGGTAACAGTTCAAAGAATCAGCAAAGCGACTGCTGAAATGCGTATACAGAAAGACGAAGCACCGTTTGGTTCTTTCTTCAGCTCGGGGAGTATTCACGATGCGGCCCACAAAGCTGGAAAAAGAAACACCGTGATAATAAAGTTCCATGAAAAGAATGAATGAAATTACCAACCACTGCAATGACAGCAGCCAGGAAGCCGCCCTTGCTGAGTGCAGCCGCACGGCAGACCCGGCCCCAGAGCTCCCCGCTAAGCGCCTCCTGCATTCCTGACCACGGACTGTCAGACTATAAACGTTTATTGTTTGAAGCTGCTAAATTTGGGCGTGAGCTGTTACACAACCACAGACAATTAATACACCATGCTTTCTGACATCACATCATCACCTTTCCTGGGGAGGCTATTCTTCTCTCGTTCTTTGTATCCAAATTAAGCCAGCTTTTCAAACTCACAGACCACCTTTTCCAGAGCCATCCCTGGATCTCCATCTCAACTTTGCATAATCTGGAAACAACTGCCCCTTCCTTTGACTTCCCAAACAACTCTGTATCTGGTTCTAAGTCAAGCTATCTAAAACAAATTCAACTGAAGGTAAAAGCAATTCATCTAATACCCACCTGCCTAAAACGTGTTGTTCTAACATTCCAGTTTCCCTAATGTGGCTGTTCCTCCAACAAGCCCAATACATGCGGGCCTCAGGGCCTCCGCCCAGCCCCGCACCCCTTCATGGTTCATGCCCTCGTCTGCTCCCGGCCTTTGTCTAAATATCACCTTCTCAGCAGGGCCTCCTCTGACAGCTTATTTCAAACCACAAGAACCCTCACCCAACCAGCACTCCCTGTCCATGTTGGAAAACTGGCGCCAACAGACACACTGTGGCAACAGGGTTGCCACGAACTTTCAATTTGTAAAAACAAAACAAAACAAAACAAAACAAAACAAAACACGCAATATCTGCAGAGCATAATAAAGCAAAGTACAATAAAAGGAAGCGCAATAAAACAAGGTATGCCTGTAATGACTTCTATTTTTCCCAGAGCCAAGTTAGAGCTGAAACCCTAGCCTCCTCCTTGACTCACAACATTCTTGTCTAAATTATACCGCTGCTACCAAAAAAAAAAAGAAAGAAAGAAAGAAAAAAGAAGAAAAAGGTCATTCCTTTATTTGACATCTGACATATGGTTCTCACTAACAATCCATATATACACATCACAGAGGGTCAAAGTCTAATAGTGGATGGTGATATCCAAGATGAATGATGTCGCTTGTAAATTACTTCACAGTTTATATAAGTAATGATGCTAGGAAAAGAAAAATAATTGCAATGCACAGTAATCTGACTCTTGATTGCCAAGGCATAGTTCAACACAGAACTGTTCTTTGTTTTTAAAGTCCAGAACAATGCTGGAAGAGAGATGTCTCGGTATGATATAATCAAAGCTTTATATCATTTCAAAGACACAGTTACATTCGTGTTCTGGCACCAAAAAAAGCACTACTATCCTTTAGAGAAGGGGTTAGCGAACCACAGCTTATGGGCCAAAAAGCTGGCCCACAGCTTGTTTTTTGTATGGCCCACAAGCTAAGAAAGATTTTTATATTTTTAAAGGGTTGAAAAGAAATCAAAAGAAGAATAATATTGGGTGACATGTGAAATTTATATGACATTCACATTTCAATAGTCATAAATAAAGTTTTATTGGAGCAGTCACGCTCATTCACTTCGGCATCGTCTGTGGCTTATTTTGTGCTATAATGGCAGAACTGAGGAGCAGCAACAGAAACCATATGTCCTACAAAGCTGAAAACTATCAGGCCCTTTACAGAAAAAGTTTGCCACCCTCTACTTCCGGGCGTGGATGCTGGGTCCCGCCTGCCTCCCCTTAAAGCCTAACTCTTATTCTCCATATTTTGCCTCCATTTAAATCCAAACGGTTTTTTATTTCTATTATTATTATTATTATTATTCACCTATTAACTGTGTGACCTTGAATAAATCACTTAACCACACTGTGCCTCATTTTTCTCACCTGTAAAATGGGGTTAATAACAGTACCTAACTTACGGGGTCATTGTGAGTTGTAAACTAAAAATATATGCAAAGCATTTGAAACAGTACCTGGCTAAGTTACTAAGTATTAGTTAGGAAAACTGTTACTAAGTTATTACTTATAACAACCATTCCTTCTTGCTGTGAGCTGCAGAATATTTTGATATTTTCCCATTGAAATGCTAGTAAAGTGGTTAGATTTCAAACTAGCCCCCCACCAATCTGTTTATCACGGGAGAGCTGAAGTATGAGACAAGAAAAAATGAAAGACAAATGAAGAAAAACAAAAAGAAGAGGAGTGAAGAGAGAATAAAAGGAGAAAGAAAAAGTTATGAGGACCCCACTCTGCAGGGACAGTAGGTGGCCTATTCAAATGGGAAGGATAAATTAGGATAATTTCATCTATAGAAACAGATTAAATAATGTCTGTGGGTTGACTGGATACTAACCACCACGTGGAAGCTGTTTCTAGGAGGGAGAAAACATTGAAAATTCCAAGCTTACAAATGAACTGCTGGGTCAACCCCGTTTTGAAGTTGAGAACTTCCTGTATTTTACATTCCTAGACAAATGACAAGTGATAGTTGCAGTAAATTCTGCATCTTGTTATCCACGTAGAGTAGCTAATTAAAAGGAAACAGTCTCTGTAAGGATCTCAGGAGCCAAGAAGAGGCTTCCAATGCGACCCCAGAGGACAGAAAGAATCGTTCTTTATCCAAGGTTTCTCATTTTGTTCAGAATAGCACTTCATTAATGCTAAGAAAAGACCATGTTCCCAAAATAGAACACAAGCTCATTCACCAAAAACGGACCTGCACGGCAACACTTAACCTGCTACCAAGGCTGAGAAATTCTCTTTCCGAGGACTCACTTTCATTTGGATACCTTCTCTGTGCAAAGTGGAGTTCCTACCTTTTCCATATTATCTTTTAAAATCACACTATTTTCCTTTTTTAAGTTATTCTTTCAACATTCTCGAGCAACCCCACCAAGAAAAGAATTTTTTTAACTCACAGCTCTTCCACAATCAAACAAGTTACCTTTATTATTCCCTTACAACTTTGATCCCTATAATCTTTGCCCTTGCTCTGGTTTGTGCTTATATATAGTAATTCTCCTCTGCAGAGGCTAAACACACACATCAGATATATTTTAAGAGACTTGGTATATAAGCATGACATGTAAAATCTCAAGGAAGAGAAAGACAGGCATTAGTATACTAGTGACTTCTGCAAACTGTGCAGGAAAAGGAGAGTGGTTTAAAGCAATTCATCGAAGAGAGTAATTAAGCAGCTCCTGAGCCGGAAGCCAGTTCAAAACACTCACTGAGAATGTATCTGCTGGGAGAGTCCTACTGAAGGCTTCGGCTTGAGGGTCAAGGTCATCTGGGCCATGGGACTGACTCTTGGTAGCGTGTCTGCCTTCTTAGATGAAGTGTGTTTTGCTGATTGCTCAGGAGGGACCCAGGAGGAAGCAACCCCGGGACTCTGCCCTCCAAAGACTGATGGCGAGGTGTCCTGGGCGGCTGTTATCTCACAGGCTTTGCCCTTGGTCCCAGGTTTACACACACAGAGTTGAGGCCGGAGACACATCCCTCCATTCTGGCACGGGGGCACACAGTTGGCTGCAGAGAGAGAACACAAAACACGGGTTTGAAGAAGAGTATGACAGTCTTCACTAGTTCTTCCACAGGCTTCACAGCAGCATCCAGACGATCCCCGATACAAAGAAGCCATACTTAAAGGCATCAAGACCATGAGGATAGTGATGGTGGCTAACATTTATTAACCTCTTCCTATGTGTCGGGCATTGTCCCACTATTTATCAACAACTTTAATCCCCCAGCAACCATTTTGTAGATATTTTATTCTGACCATTCTACCGATGAAGAAACAGACACAGGTTTTGTAGTTTGCCAAAGGTCACACGATTATTAGCACATAGAAGAGCTGAGATTTCTCTCTGAGAGAACTGGCTCTCAAGCCATCGCTCTTCATCTCTTTACTACAGCTGCCTCTCAGAAATGCATCGGAAACACAAGAAAAACTTCAGAAAATGCTCTGCCCTTCTCTTTAATTTGTGCTCTGTGGCTTATGTTTAAATTTTAGATATCCAAGCATGGCTTGGCAAAAGAACAAAAGCCCAAGCCCAATTCCAACCCCTCAAAAAGTGCTACAGACTTCATCTTGCAAAAGCTATCAGAGCTTAGAGACAATTGTTCAGAAATCTGGTCCAACCCACTTTTTATTTACATGAGAGAAATTCAAGATCAAATAGGTTGAGAGTCATCCAATATACATTTTTATGCATTTGCCAGTGCACTGTACACCATCCCTAATTTTCTAATGAAAGGCAACCAAAAAGAAACGATCTCTTTATCTCTATTTGCTACGACACGTGTGTACTTTGACTCATCAGGCTGGTGGCCAAGCAGAGTTTTAAAGCTAGCAGGGCTATGAGTCATGGGTAAGGTAAGTGGATTTTATCATAGGTCCCCTGGGAGTTCAGACATCACTGACATAATCTTATTAGGTTAATGTCATTCGCCTCTGGACATGATTTCTTCAGTCCCTTCTTTGTGTGTCCAAATACATCTATTCGTGCCAACCTTTTGCGATCAGTACACCTCTGACTGAAACTCTTGGGGCCACAGTATTAAATCTCTCAAAATTCAATGCAAGATTCAGGCCACAGACAATTACAAAAGAGATGAGGGCTATGAGCCAGAGGAGACTCCGTTGCGGAAGAAACCAAAAAGCTCGGAAACCCACTTCATTTTTTATTAAAGAGAGACAAGGCTTTTCTCATCTTTCTACAATATGAATCCTATTAGTTACAGTAAATAATGACAAGAAATGGGTGTCAAGTGTCAGAATACTAAACTGACAAATATTCCAAAAGTTGGGAAGAATTCTTAAAAATAGAATAAGAAAAGAAAAGAAAACGCAGCCAGCTCCCTCGGTGCCCTTGGAATGAGTTTCTGAACCTTGGCCTCCGCACCTGTACATGGTTGGGGGCAGACGGAGGGCAGTAGCTGCTTGTTCTAAAATGGTCCCCAAGGGCTCTTTCCATATTAGGCTTCTAGAATTCAAAGTCAAAAGCGATGCCCTTCCAGAGTTCAGGATTCTAATTTATCAGCGTTTTCCTGACGGATAATCATCGGGTCCCTTCTCGGCCACGGGTATTTATGGAATGCCCCAGGAATGGAAACAGGCTCCACCCGAAGAGGACAGAGGCGGCCCTGGGCAAAGACTGGCCTGGGCTTCCCGAGCTGGGCTCCTGCCAGAGATCGCCCTCGGGCACTTTCATGTGTGCATTCTCCTCGTGCTTTCAATTAGAAATGTGTTTCAGTTGAACATCTGAGAATGATTTCCGCTTCTCCTCCCTCCCAAGGTGTACTGCAAATGTCAACTAATCTACCAGGAAGGCTGCAGGGAGTCGTTCGCTGAAGCTGGTCCCCGGAGGGAGGCAGAGGACTGACATCTCCCCAAACACCGCTGAGACTCTGTGGTAGGAACTGTCTTCAGGAGGACCTGGATAGATTAGAAGTGTAAAAGGGTAAAGATTTTTTTTTTTAACTCTTCAAATTGTGTATGTGGTGGGCGCACAGGGGAAGAATAATAAAAGAAAAAAATTAAACCCACAAAAATTTTCTACTGGAAGAAAAAGAACATGGTAGGTAGCAGTGTGACTATGTACAATACCACCCTTTTGCAGTAAATTTTAAAAGGACAATAAGGAGGATAAGTGGACAATTTCCCCTTGCTCCTACCCCCAGTAGCTTCTGGCAGCAGCCCCCAGGAGCATGCGGGGGGCGGGGGGAGGGGGCTGCCTTCAAGCAGCGGGGGACGGGCAGATTCCCTAACTGCCGAGACAAGCCGCTGGCCTGACATGCAAAGCAAAACTCCTGTGCAGCGCTCAGATTTTATCAGGCCATCTTTCCTACGATACTTGGACCTCATGCAGCAGTGCTCCTCACACAGCGCTCGACAGGGTGGCGGGGGCCAGGGGCCAGCAGCGGCATCGCCTGGAAACGCTTCAGAAATGCACATCCCTGGGCTGCTCAGTCCCAATCAGGAGCCCAGCAACCTGACCGCCACCGCCACCGCCCCCGCCACGTACTGCCCCGCGACGCCGCGCCCCCGCCCCGCCCCGGCCCAGTGGGTCCGAGGCGCGCGGGTGTTTGAAAACCACTCACAAGTGGCGTTGGGAAACTGGCTGCGTTCTGGCAGCAAGTTTTGGAGGCTTTCTATTTTTATAATTGCAAGTTGGGTGTTTTCACACTACCAATGCTTTCATTTTAATGAATTCTTGCTGTGATAAAAGTATCTGTTTTATGTTGCCCTTTTATGTTTAATGCAAAAATAAAAAATGTTCCATGTGACCACATTCTCAAGATAATTATGGGTCCCTTCCCAAAGTGTATACATGTGGTCACCAGCTACTTCCTGGCTGATGTAAAAATGTGTAGGCATTTATGAGAAAACTGTTATTTTGAGGTGTTGAACTATATGGAATATTACAAGTAAATATTACAAAAGCACTTTAAAAATGTTTTTTCCACCAGTTGATTCTGCATTTTCCTGGCCAGCTGTGGTTCAACACATGAGAAAACATTACATTAAGATCTTATCAGAGGGCTGGGAAGGGGTCCTCAGGCTTTGCTGCACCTTAGAATCAGCTGGGGAGCTTCTAAAACTCTCAAGCGCAGGCCTAAGATGGGAGGGAGGCTGGGAGAGGGATGAGAAAGGGGAAGGGATTGAGATGTACAAATTGTCAGGTATAAAAAGTCACAGGAATGTAAAGCACAGCATAGGGAACACAGTCAATGATACTATAATAACTATGTACATGGTCAGATGGGTAGTAGACTTATTGGGGTGATCACTTTGTAAATTATATAAATGTCTAGTCACTACATTGTACACCCGAATCTAATTAGTAAATGTCAACTGTAATTGGAACATTAAACAAAATACAGAAACGAAACAAAACCCAGGCCAAATGCCAGCAAACTGAATCAGAAGCTCTGGGGGATGGGGACCCAGGCATCAGTATTTTTATTCTTTTTTAACCCTCCAAGTGATCAATTTGATTTACCAGGCAACGTGCAGCCAAGCTGGAGAACCAATATAGGTCTGGGAACAAAATCCTCATCGAGACTTGCAGACTAGTCTTCCTCAAATGTAGCTCTCTGAATTCTTTTTCTCCTTCATTCAACAACTTTCAGCACAGGTTAGCCTCCCATAAGACACCTTCAAGACCCTCTCCATCCGGCCGCTGCCCCGCTTCCACCCTCACCGCTTGGGGTCCACCCCTGCAGAAGCTCACAGCTCCTCCGTCTGCACGCAGGGGGCCCTGTCCTGGAGCACAGGGCCGGGAAGCTCAGCGCATCTGAAAACTGCGCCCCGTCCACGAGGTCTTTCCCAAATGCCACCCGTCCCTACCATGAACGTTGTGTCACCTGAACTCCCACCCCATTTTCCTCATCCACTCCCCATTCCACATGTCCTGTCACATATTATTAATAATCGTTTGACAACGTTCTCTTATTTCCAAACTAGATGATAAACTGTGAAGTCCGATCACTGGCTTAGGCAGGACTTTACAGATCCAAGGACGGGAGCCTGAACCTCACCTTGGCCGAGTGACTGATGTAAATGTAAAGCCGCTCCTTCGCAAAGGATGCTGTGATTTCAGGACATCTCTAAAGGGAAGGTAATCAATCAGTGGGCTCTTCGTCCATCCCATTATAACGCCCACACCTCCAGACTTGGTTTGTATGTTGTTTGATCAAATAGCCTCCGATCCTTCAAAGGTGGTTTTTTTCCCAAATATGCTTTCAAATCAAAATTAGTATTAAAATATACTCTGCTACGTATGACGTCCAGAGTGGCCTTTAATAGCACTCTTGTTAAAGAACGTTTCAGAGGCTTGGGTCCAGTGGGTTCTAGAAGAACTCTGAAACAACTGGTCAGAGACTCACACAAAAGAATACAGCAATGGGCTGCTGGGAGCTGTGACAAGTTACTGAACTTCCAGCACAAACGCACATTAAGGGAATTAGTATAAGAAGTTCAAGTGCAGTAGAGGAAGAAGAGCTTTTGGGAGATACTCAGTTTGTAAAAAGGAAGGGCGGGGGCGGTGTCACAATTCATAAAGTACATAATCCAATAAAGTAGATAATCTGCTCAAGATAAGCACTAGGAGTTAACCCTCTAACTGGCCCCACCATTCCAAACAGGACAATGATTTTAAAAGGTTGGGGTTTTTTTTAGGTTACAAAGATGGGTTTCCATGGTTGGCCAGGGTGGAATAACTGTTTCCAAACAAGCCTTTTTTCCATAAACAACTAAAAAAATGGATGAAACCTATAAAACAGCTGTTGCCAGACACCAGACAACTGGCAAGCGAGGACCGGGACTCCTAAGAGAAGGGAATCTCTTAGGTGAGTGAGCCCTTGAGCATCCGGATGGCTGGCTGCAGGCACCTTGCCATCGGCACCAGGAGGAACCAAGCGGAGCAGCACGAGGGGTTCCCGAGCGGAGACCGCAGGAGGCTGAGGACAGGAATCTGCAGGCAGGGACCTGGAGGGAAGGAAGATGCCTGCACACAGAGACCACCCTGGGACCTACAGAGCTTCCCCTGGAGCCTCCGCCAGACCCTGAGCTGCACAGACCTAGGGCCGCATACGGCGAGGCTGAACTCCCAGGACGTGCAAGGTGCAGGTGCCCAGTCCTGACCCTCCAGAGTAAGCGCATTCAATGGAGATCCCGGAGTAGAGGATGGGTGGAGGAGGGCAAAGGGGGAAAAACTGAGACAACTGTGATAGAATAAACTTGATTTAGAAAGAAAAATTTTTTTAAAAAAAGAGAGAAAAAAAATTTCTACTTTCCCCATATCTTTACACTTGCATATATATCCCAGAATAGCAAAACCTCACTATCGAAATCAGGCAAGAATAATACATAAATGAAAACTCACACACAAATCACAGTTAAGAACATAGATGCAGCCCTCGCTGATGTGGCTCAGTTAGTTGGGTGTCGTCCCACAAACTGAAGTGTCACGGGTTTGATTCCCAGTCAGGGCACATATCCAGGTTGCAGGTTCAGTCCCCATGCAGGGTGCATACAGAAGGTGACCAATCAATGCTTCTCTCTCACATCAGTGTTTCTCTCCCTTTCTCCCTCCCTTCCCCTCTCTTAAAAAAAAAATATAGATGCAAAATACCTAAATAAAATATTAGTAAATCAAATTCAGCAGTATTTCAAAAACAGAAGGCAAACAGAATTAATTCCAAAAATATGAGGACAGCTTTAATGTCAACAAATCTCTCAATGGAAGAATACAAGAATCGGCTGCTGGGAGCTGCGATGAGTTACTAAACTTCCAGCACAAACACACATGAAGGGAATTAGTATAAGAAGTTCAAGTGCAGCAGAGGAAAAAAGAGCTTCTGGGAGATACTCAGTTTGTAAAAAGGAAGTGTCACATTCCATTTAATGTTAAAAGATTAAATGAAAATTTATCTCAATGAATACAGAAAACCTTCCAATAAAATACATCACTTACTCATGATTAAAAATGAAAACTGTTAGCCAACTGGGAATAAAAAGCTATTTCTTGTTCTGGTAAACAGTACCTACAGCAATTCCCTCAACAAGGAACACATCAAAGCCTACAACAAATATTGCACGGAAGCTGTAGAAGCTTCCTATCAAAGTTGGAAACAAGTCTGATGCCCACATTAACCTCTAACAGCCTATCTTCTAAGTCCCAGACATCATCACCCAACAAGAAAAAGAAAGAAAAGGTCTAAGAAAGGAAGAAACAAATGTCTGATTATTTCAGTTTACCCAGGTGTCTGTGTAGATCAGGGTGTCCGGCCTGCGACCTGCAGGCCACATGCAGCCCAGGATGGCTGCGGATGTGGCTCAACACAAAACTGCAAATTTACTTACAGCATTATGAGATTTTTTTTTTTTTGTGATTACATGTCACAATGTATTTCATGTAAGGCCCAAGACAACTGCTCTTCCAGTGCAACGCAGAGATACCAAAGGGTTGGACACCCCTGACAGATAATCCAAAAGATTCTACAAACTATTACAACTGAGAGGACAATGCAATGCTGGCTCAGAGAGAGAAAAGCAGATCAAGGAAATGGAATGAAAAGCTTAGAAAGACAAATGTAAGTGGGGCCCTGGAAGAAGATGTAGAGAAATAATGGTCTACCTGAAAAATGGCATTGGAAAAATAATAGCCGTCTATCTAAAAGAACTAAAATTAGATCCCTACCCACACAGAATATACATTCCAGATCTTGGAAACCTTTAAAAGAAAATTGGAGTATTTCAGGTTTTAGGGTAAGGAAGAATTTTTCAAATGTGAACCAATAAGTAAAAATCCAAAAGGATTCATCATCTTGACTATATCAAAATTTAAGACACCATACACAAAACTGAGAGACAAATAATGAAGAGAAGACACTTGTAATATATTTTACAAAGGATTAGTAAGCACATATATCAAGAATTCCTACAAATCAGTAGAGAAAAACAGAGGATATGAATTGACTATTCAAAGGTGATGAAACGTGAGTAGCAAATAAACATGAAAAGATACTCAACTTTTCCAACTATCAGACAACTGCAAATCAAAACAATACTGAGATGTAATTTCACACTTACAGGACTGGCAATAAGTCTGTACAACATGTTGGCAATGGCAGGGAAACAGGACCCCTTACACACTGCTCATGCTCATTTTATGTCACCTCCCTAAAAAGCAATCCAGCAATACCTAATAAGTTTATAATGTGAAAGTCCAGCAATTTCACTTATAGGCTCATAGAGATGTACACAAGGATGTTCACTGCACACCAACTACAGTGGGAAAACTGGCATTGATAGACAAATTCATAAACTATGATATATTCATTCATACAATAGAATACCATACAGTAGTTGGCATTGTGAGCTAAATCTATACCATCAAAAAGGATGGATCCTGAAAATAACATTGCCTAGGGAAAGCAAATTGTAAGATGTTACTTTATTATACTGTTACTTATATAAATCATATTATAATAACTGTCCAGGTCAATGAAATACATAAAACAATACTATTGGTTTTTATAAATACATGTAAAATCAACAAAAGCATAAAATATGTACTAGATTCATACTAAATTCATGACAGCAACCATCTCAGGGATGGAAGGAGAACAATAGTAAAGAAGAAAATAGGTCCCTTTGTTGGAATATTTTTTCTTTAAAAAAAAAAAAAGAGGGGTAGCAAATATTACAACAAGTAGACCTATATTAACTGTGGATAGTAGATACATAGTTGTTTACTGTTATATCCTTTGTACTTTTCTGTACATTTTTTAATTTTTTTTAAATCAAAGTAATTTTTTAAAAATCCAACAAAAGACAGTTGAGAATGGGAGGTAGTTAAAACATGTTCCTTAATCGCAGGGTGAAGATGTCAGTCAACGCACCAGAAATTGCCACCATGACAATGATGGACGCAATTTGCAAATACTGGGCTTGCGGAAAGCCACGTTGTGACCTGGGTGAGCAGGGTAGGCGACGAAATCCTGCTCCATCCTGGCTGCCATGCTGGTCTCCAAAAACACCCTTTCATCATTTGAAACAGTCCAATTCTGAGCTTTTGCCCCAAACAGTAAATACCCTTGAATTCCTTCCACATTCAAATCTGACTCTGGTTTGACAAACTGATCCCAAGGTTATTTAAAATTCAGTGACTATATTTTTAGGCAGTAACCCATGCCCTGAAGCCTGGCCTCTATTGCTTTTAATTCTAAAAAAGTAACTACTAGTTATATTTAAAACTCGCCCCAGCTCACACAGGGCAAACAGTATGACTCTCTGCCCCTTGCCTTTCTCTCCAAACAAGTTGCTGCATGTCTCCCGCATGTGTCCTGGGAGAAATATGAGTCTAACTGTGTCTTCTGTGATCAGAGACAGCAGGTGAGAAATTGCTTTGCTCTGTGTGTCTTCACAGTAATTCCCAGCTGCCCTTTGAAGTTATTCAATAACACTAAGTGATATCAGATCACAAGAAACATAGCATGAGGTCACACATTTCAGTCTACTCCAACTCCGTCTGCTCCTTGTACCAAACCCAAATAAATGCTGTACTTTCCTTGTAAATGTCTCTGGGTCAGCTTCCTCCAAAATCCCCAAAGGACAAAGAATATTAGCATAACATCCCCTTGCCTTTTCTACCCAGCCTTGTGGAATAATAAAGAATTCCACATAAGCGAGTTCTTTAGATGGGTGAAGCAAGCACTGACACACTTTTAATAACTCTTATGGGTTTTGATTGTTACAAAAATTCATGTGAAATACTTTGGGGGGCGGGGGGTGCTGGGATTGCTCTCTCTCTCCTCCAAGCCAGGCTGTCATACAGCACAGGCTTTCTGCCCGCCGTTTATTTCCTCCCCCATGCCTTTTCTAATCTGCCCTCAAGTGACAGCTCAACCAAGCAGTCGGAGGGCTGAACACAGCACAAGTGATGCAGAATACGTCACAAGGGTCGTGTGCAGAATCCCATGGCTCTGTTCAGGAGCTGAATGCCTTCATGTCAAGGCCTGAGCCCTCCTCTGCCTAATTCCCCAGGAGCTGTGTTCTGGAAGGGCTGAGGTTCTTAAAGGCTGACCTCAGCAGGAGTGGCTGGTTACCATGTGATTTAATTTAAAATAGGTGGTCCGCTGGGGCCAAACACACTCCTCCCAGTGCCATCAATAACTGTGAAATCACTCACAAAATATAACATAATGAAAAGTCATAAGTCATGTGAGTGAAAAACCACCAGCACTTTTTCAGGGTTCTGTTTCTGGTCTTATTACTGCCATTTTATGAAGTTGTTTTTGGGTTGTTTTTTTTTTTAAGTCAGTGCAAGAAAAGGAAAAGGAAACAAAGTTAAAGAGCTACATAAAGACAACATAAACATGTCATTAAAGGCAGCAAAAGTAAAAAGATAAAAATCAGAAAAAAATTTTTCAGAAAATGTTATTATATAGGTATAATTAATAGAAGTTGTCTTTAATAAATTAAGACTAAAATTGAAAAAAGGAAAGAAATAGACAAGGCAATAGAAAACGTAATTAGTAAATAAGCTTTTGGGGTAATGCCAAATTAATTAAGCCATCAAAGTAATTGCAAACTAAAACAAGGTGAAACACTATTATGGCTACTTAACTTATAAAAAGATAAAATTATTCATACAAACTGCTGTAAAGATGGTAGTATAATGGTACAAGCCTTTTAGAAAGCAGTTAAACAATGTCTTCCAATATTTTAATAGCTTCATTTCTAGAAATTTATCCTAAAAGTCAAAAAAGGAAATAACTATGCACATACATATGTCCAGCTGCCTGCTGCAGTGTTATTTATACAATAAACAATGCAGAAGACCCAGACAAGTAAAGTATGTTATTATAGCCATTCAAAATTAGAATTATAAAGCGATATTATAAGCTTTTTAAAAGTTGGTGCTATTAAAGTGAGCAAATACACAAGGTTCCTTTGCCATTCATTAAGTCATTTATTAAAAACCTTCTCTAATAATAGTATAATTTCATTTTGTGCACTAGTGTTAGTACATATATATAATTACAAGTTTTTTGACAAATCTTGGGTTCTACAGACTGTGAACTATTATGCACATATAAAGTATTACTATAATTAACATCTTTGTAATTCACTGGAAAACCATATAGTTCTAAATAAGAAATCTAAAACCTTGTTTTAATCCCATGATATTATTTTCCTTCATTCATTATTCAAACATGGAGCCCCTTCCCCATACATTCTAGCACTGTACCAAGAACTGTGAATAAAAAAGATAAAAGAGATAAATTCCCTGCTATCAAGGAGATCAGAGACCAGTAGGAAATACAGGTAAGCATAGGGAAAAAATCACCATACAGTTCTCTGCTAGAATATAAAGACAAAGAAGAAAGAAGGGGCTTTGATTGGGCAATTGACAAATATTTGTGAATTATGATATTCAAGGGACCAAAAAGGACACAAGGAATTCTTATAATAGTTTGTTTCCTTGAGGAGACAGAGAAACCCACCTGCCTGGGCTCACCTACTGATGGAGACACACAGACCTGAGGCTGAACCACCCCCAGCGCTGTGCCCTTGGGCCAGCTGGCAGGTTCGACCTGCATCTCAGTTCTTCACTCAACAAAATACTGAGCGACAGTTTTGCGCTTGGCATAGTCACGTGTCTATGAACAGCACTGTAGATAAGAAAACACCATCTCTGCCCCACAGAACTCACAGAGACTGACAGGAGTGGCGATCATAGCTACTGCAAGCATTGCAGAAGGAGAACACTGGTGTGCAGTGGGGCCCATTCCTGTGGGATTCAAGGTTTTAGGAAAGACCTCCCTGCAATCATGAACTTCGGATCAGATCTGAAAGTTGGGAAAAATAAGTAACACAGAAGACAGGTCCCAGAGCCGGGGGTTAAGGGGAGCGGGGCAAAGGTTAGTGGTGGCAGCGTCCACAAAGCCATTAACAAAATGCAAATGGGCTCTACTGATTCACGAATAACATCTAGTAAGGAATCAGATTCAGCGAAGTAGAGAAGGAATTAGAATACAGAGTGGTACCTCAGGACTCGTCATTGATTCATTCTGGAACTCGTGATGAATGCTGAAACCAATGAGTACCGAATGCTGAAGCATCTTCTCTCGCAGGGTTGCGTTGTGACTCACACAAGTTCCAGCAAGCGCGACAAGCCCGGTGCAAGCGCCAAGTGCTAAAACAGTTTTTTCTCACACGCGACGAGTACAGGGTTTGACGAGTTCTGAAGCTGACAAGGACCAAGGTATGACTGTAGTGTTCAATGTGTGTTCACGGTGCTGGTCCAGTATGATTGAATGTAACCAGCAAAGACACTGCACTGTAGTTAAGCAACACAACATTGACGCCGGTCATTACCATGGTAACTGAACTCTGTTCTGCATGTTCTAGTCAATGCAGTGCTCTGTGGAAGAGAGGCATGCAGTGAGACAAATCCTCTCCGGCACTGCCCACGGGAGTGTCCCCGGGTGCAGGCTTCCGAAACGTAGCTGGCCATACTTCAGAAGTAAGCCCTAAAAGCAGCCACGCCTGTTAGTGTTTTATCATTCTTAATGTAGGAAATTTTATATTCAAATATGTCTACTACAGTATGACAATTAATGTAGTGGCAAAAACAGAAACACCCTGCCCATGAAACAATAAGGAATAGATAAAAATCATGGAATGTGATACAGTCAGTATAGACAATGTTTACGAGGCATTTTTAATGATGTGGAATAATGCTTACGATGTAATGCCATGTTCGTTGGCGGCGGGGGAGCTCCCCCACTCTCTAGAGCTCATCCCTATCAGCTTTGTGCCTCTAAGAGTCCAGGGAATCGGATTGTGTTGGAGTCGCCAGTGACCGCGAGGCTGCCCATCCAGTGGGCCTTCCTCCTTGAACGAGAGTGGCGTGGATGGCCAGTCCCGCCCTCCTCGCCACTTTCTTCCCTTGGCTAAGGGATCACATCCTTTCTGACCCCAACCTCTTCTTGATCTCCCTCTGGGTCTTCCTTCTCTTCCTGATCTCTACATGTTGACATGCTCCGACTTGCTTGGTCCTTGGGCACTTCTCCTGGGGATCCCATTCAGTCCCCTAGCTTTGATTTCTGACTGTGCCCACATCTAATCTCAGGCCTGGCCCTCCCACCTGAACTCCAGGTTTCCAAGTCCAACTGCCCCTCAACAGCTCTCCGTGGAGAGCTGACACGCTCCTCAAACTCACAAGTGCTGATGCCCCTCTCTTACCCCAAACTCCACAACCTGCTCCTCCTTAGCATCCTTCTCCTTGAAACACACCGCCATTCATCCAGTTGCTCACCCAGTGCGCAGGTTTGCTAGGGCCGCTATAACAAAGGGCCACACACTGGCTGGCTTCAACAACAGAAAGTCTTCTCACAGTTCTGGAGACCAGAGGTCTAAAATCAAGGTGTCAAAGGGGCCGGCTCCTTCAGAGAGCTGTGGGAGAGAAGCTGCCCTGGTCCTCTCTCCTAGCTTCTGAGCGCCTCAGGCATTCCTTGGCTCATTGAAGTTGCTACCCCATGTTTTCTCAGGAGTTCCTTCTATGTGTCTGTGTCCAAATACCCTGTGCTTATATGGACACCAGTCATGTTGGATCAGCAACCCCCTGCACTCCAGTATGACTTCTTAACTAATGACATCTGCGATGACCCTAATTCCAAAAAAGGTCATATTCTGAGGCACTGGGGATTAAGAATTGGATCAGGGGCAGTATTTCAACCCGTAACACCAAGTTGTCACCCTATTTGACTCTTCTCTTTCCCTTCTACCACGCATCCAATCCACCTCCAAATCTTCTTGGTTCCACCTTTAAAAACATCCTGAATCTAACATTTCTTACCACCTCCCCTCAAGCCCTGCTCCTGGCCACTCTGTCCCCTGCAGTCAGCCAGAGGCACCAGTTAGAACCAAAGTCAGATCACATCACCCCTCTGCTCCAAACCTTAAGAGGTGTCCACTGACTGAGTGAAATGCAAAGCTCTTATTTCTACAGCCTGTGGGTCTCTGCCACCACTCCCATGTCTCATCCTAGCACTTTTCAAGCACCTGTCACGCTAGCTTCCTGGCCAGGCCCTGGGCACAGCACACCTGCTTCCGCTGCCGGGCCCAGCCTGGCTGCTCCCCGCCTGTACCGCCCCCCAGATATTGGAGGCCTCCCCCAGGACTGTCTGCTCCAAACCAGCGGTCTCTGGGCCTTGATTCCCTTATTCTTCCTCATTTTTCTTCAAAACATTTATTCCTACCTAACATTATATTATATATTTATCTACTCATTGTCTGTTTCTCCCACTAAAATGTCAGCACCACAGGGAGAGAGACTATTTTGGTCACCGCTTTTTCCCTTGGGCCTAGAATAATGTCTAGGCCACAAAGACAATCAATAAATGATTGTTGAATGACTGAAGGCTGGAGAAAAATACACTTAAATGCTAATGTGATTATTTACCTGTGAGGTGAAATTACAGAAGTTATTACATTTTTTTGTTTATGCCATATTATACTTCCCAGGTTTTCTAAAATGGTCTATTAGTATTGTTATAGTATGGCAAAAATCTACAATAGTTTTTTGGAAATATGTTAATTCACTTAAAGACTAGTTTAATCATTCTTAAATGTTTAAGGGCTGTAATTTCTACAATCTAAACAAAACGTGAGACAGAGTACCATACACTAGGCTCTATGACAACTGTACTATATTGGAACTTACATTATTTTACTTTAAAATTTACTCTTAACACACTGTGATTGGGTAATACGTCTACCACTATTATTAACCTGTTTAATCTGTTTGAAAAGCTGACTTCTTTTATTTTAATCAACCAAAAATGTTAAACAAGAGAAGCTCTTTTGAAAATCACAGCAATTAAAAAGATGAACTTTGTAAGGCTGAAATGACTGCCAACTTGAGAAACGAGTCTCTGAAACTTGAATTAAAATAAAGGGAAAAAAGACTAATACTTTCCTTTTTAAACTTTATTTTGATTGGGGAGTGTCACCTAGTGGCAAAGAAAGCACTTAGGCCAGGCAGTGCAAACCAAGCTCCAACTCAGACACGGACTAGCTGTGTGACCCTGGGTCTATTTCTATGACCTTTTTTGCCTCTCAGTTTTCCCATCTGTTAAATGGGACTTGTTTTTTAAAAACACCGAGGGCTTCTATCTGGATTAAATGAATATATGCAAAGACTGTGCCTGGTTCAGAGCAGCCCTAGACAGGTGTCTGCTATTATTATTGTCCCATGCCCCAAATTTATCCCACACAGGCACTAAAAAAGCCTATAAGGAAGCTTTTGGGATAGAACTTTATTTGCCTAAAACAGCCTTTCACTGGAATAAACATAATAAGCTACCTTTTTTCTTTCCCACACTCAATCATTCAGATAAAGCTGTGCTGGGGGTAACAAAGTGACAGAGTGCATCAGTAAATTAAAATAAAGCATTGTATGGCTGTTCTCATGCTCAAGATGCATATTTCCAAACTAACTTTCTTAGCTGCGTAAAGGATAATAGCTACATGAATGAGACAGAACCTTTAAAAATTAGCACTTGATTTATTTGGACAGCATTCCTTAAGCTACCCTAAGAGTGCTGTGTGACCAAGAATAAGAATACCGTAAAAGACATATACTCCAAGGTGCGCCAAAGCCTTTCCATGCTAAAATAAAATGCTTGCAAATGTGACTGATGTCCGAGCATCACTGTAGGACAAACACATCTGACCAGCTGAGAACGGGGCCCCAGCTACAGAGACCATAACAATTAGGATTTCATCCCCAAAAGGAGTAACAGTTGAAGTCTCACTATGAAATACAAGGTCATTGTTTTACATGGAAGGTGGATGCACAGCAGATGCTGCTGCTTGCAAACCATTAGTCTTTTGGCTACTAGCTCTATTATTGTGAAACATGATATAACCATTTTCAGAGCTGAAGCTGAAATAGAACCATGGACTTCAAGGGTTCACCAGCAAGCAGTCGAAAGAAGCAAGCAAAGCTCTGTTTTCAAAACATTAGTAAATGAAATTAAAACTATTTAAATGGCTTTTCTCATTTCCGACAGCCTTCTGAATGGAGAAATTATTCTAGTAGTATTGTGAATGTAAAATGCTCCTTCTATCCATATATTGGGCCTAGCTTTCCACATGCACTTAAAGTTTTTATTTAATTGATCTCTAAAATCCTGTCTATACTCTCTGACCATCTCAAAAGTAAAAATTGTAGAATCAGTAAACAAAGAGAAATTTAAATCATTATTAAGATCAGAATTAACAAGAATTATTTTACTGTTAAAAGTCGTGTGTACTGCTAAGCAAAATGAGCCAGAAGGTTAAAGACAAATACTATATCATCTCACCTATAAGTGGAACCTAATCAGCAAAACAAACAAGCAAGAAAAATATAACCAGCACCACTGAAAGAAAAAAGAAACCAAAAGTAACTAGAGGGAAGGAGGTACGGTGATAATGGAGAAAAGAAGGGGAAGGGTCAAGTCAAGGAACACGTATAAAGGACCCAGGGGCAAAGCCGGAGTGGGGAAGGACTGAGGGTGGGAGGTGGGGGTGGGTGGGGCAGGGGAAAGTGGTGGCGGGGAAATGGGGACAAATGTATTTGGACAATTAAAAAAAAATTTAAGCAAAAATAAATAACTATTTCTATGTGAAACATAATATCAAACTTGTTAAATAACAATGACAACTAGTGTTACTGTACCCAAGTTTTTAATGTGTTTGTTTTCCATGAAGAAAAATGGTTGTATAAGTTTTTAAAGACTTAATCTAAGTAATTCTTTTTATTGTTCAAAATATGTCATGAATAACCAACTTAATAGTAATTGTACTTGTCTCTGTTTTCTGCTAATCAATTCTGGAAAAACATTAAGACAAAGAAAATTTTTAAAAACTTTAAACAATAATTCTGAAAATAGAGATTTTGATAAAGCCATGAAAAAAACAGCATAATCATGAATCTCATAGCTGCCTGTTCAGCAGATTGACTATTCAGTAATTTACTCTTAAGCCACAATTCCCTAAAGATCATGTCTTCCTAGTACCCATTTTTGTATTTTTCTTAGATTTCTTCCCATTATTTGTCATCACCAGCTCATACCATGATTCAGGGCAGGCTTCTGTGGAAAATGAGGAAGAAGGAAAAGAGAAAAAGACTACTGTGGGTTTTTTTAATCTATAAAGATGTCCTCAAAAAATTCCACCCCTCTCTATCAGTACTGGCTGCTGCTCCCATAAGAGAGAAGCATATGTCCTAAGCAGTGTAGCACAGTTGGTTGTGCATCATCCTGCAAAACGAAAGGTCCCTGGTTCGATTCCTAGTCAGAGCACATGCCTGGTAGGGGCTCATATGAGAGACAATCAATTGATGCTTCTCTCTCACATGGCTGTTTCGCTCCCTCTCTGCCTCCCTTCCCCTCTCATGGACATGGACAACAGTGTGGTGATCGCCGGGGGAGGAGGGTATAAAGGGACTAAATGTAATATGAAAGAAAAAAAAAAGAGAAAGATAAAATCCAAAAAATAAATAAAAGTAAATAAAATCTTTTTTAAAAAAATGATGGAGCATATGTTCCCTCCCTCTTGACTTGAGCTGGGCCTGTGACCGTTAAACCAAGGAAATTTCAGAAGCGCCATTATGAGACCTCCGAGCCCAGGCAGGAAAAAGCCAGGGAGCAAAGTTCTTCGCTTTCAGAACTCAGCCATTGTCTCATGGGGAAGCCCAAACAACCACGTGGGGATGTGGGGAGGCCCCCAACGTGCTCCCAACCAACAACAGCCAGTATCATCATGAGAGCCGTGAGAATGTTCTCTCCTGGAAGTCAACCCACTCTCAAGCCGCCCAAGCAGAGGCCGCCTGGTAGAAAGACAATCCATCCCTATTGAGCCCTGCCAAACTTCAAAATCAAGAGTAAACAAATGATGATGTTTGTCTTAAGCCACTAGACATTGGGGCAATTCATTCACCAGAATAGAGAGCTGTCATAGTCTTCCCGAAGAGTCACCATATCTCATTCCCAGGCTTCTGCTAACTCTACCTGGCTAGAGTACCCTGCCTTAGCACTTAAAACTGTGCTGGTGGAGTGATCAAGCCTTCAAAATAAATATTAGCATTGATGTGATCAGTAACCTCATAAATCCTACGAAGCAGGGAGAAGACCAATCACAGGCCTCCATATCTGAGCATTTTCAAGCACTGAATATAATCAAAGACAAGGCTAGCTTTCCAGTGATTTCCTGGTCAAGTTACCAAATACAGAAAAATACTCATTTTTGATAATATTAGCCACAAATTTTACAAATTTTATGTTATACACCAATTTGTATACTTTACATGGGTGAATTAAATGCTATGATTCATATGAGATATTGGGTGAATTATATGCTGTAACTCATGAAATATTATATGAACTACATCTCAATAAAGCTGTTTAAAACAAAATCACTATGCCCATGTAAGGCAGTTTATCAGACAGCTTATCCTAAGAAAATCGACGACAACAGATACAAACACGGTACCCTCATTGTGGCCAAAGCTTAAGTCACAGTAGAGCGAAACAGCGGAGCTGAACCACTGCAGAAGCAGCTCAAGGGCTATTTTTTTTCATGTAACGATAATACAGTCATTCGCCTGGCCCAACCTCTCAGCGACTGATGGGGATTTCCCACCAGTGCCTGGCGATGACCTCCGACCCAGAGAGCGGGGACCAGGAGCCGGCTGTTCTCAGAATAAGCAGGACCTCATCCAAGGCTTAAAATTCCTCACAATCTCTCTGCCTAGGGCAAGTACCTCCAATAAAGATCTCCACCCACACACGGCCCAGGTCATCTTTGAGCAGCTCTGTCTTAAAAAAAGACTTTTCAAGTGAAAATCTGTCTTAGCTTCCATTCACGGACTCTCCTTTCCACAGTATTTCAAGAAAATTCTACTGTCCTGCCTGTGACTTCTTTTCTCCCCCACATACCCATCCCTGCAGCTTCTCCCAGTACGGGGGCCGTTTCAAGGGCCTCCATCACCTGCTTGCCCAGCTGAGTGCACTGCAGGGTGTCCCAGCTTCGGGGTAAGAATGCCCAGGGTTAAAGCTGAGGCCCACCTGCTGCATGCACTGTGACTAGTATTTAGCCCTTTTAAACTTCAACTGCAACATCTGTACTATGGGGGTAGCAGGAAGTCATCTGATCTTTTGGGGAGGAAGGGAGTTAAGTTAGCACCTAAGATAAAAGTCACCTTTAGACAAAATTACCCTTACAAATCTATCGGGCTGACCAAAAGGTTCATTTAGTTTTTTCTGTACCATGACTAACATCATTTGAAACAATTTTGTTATATTGCATTGTGACAGCTGTCAGAGTGTATTTTTTAAAAAACTTATCAAAGCTGGTGACTTTTTGTGTAGCCACTTTAATGTTGAAGATGGAAGAAAATAAGCAACATTTTCAGCACGTTATGCTTTATTACTTCAAAAAAGGTAAAAATGCAACTGAAACATACACAAAAAAAAAATTGTGCAGTGTATGGAGAAGGCGCTGTGATTGATCAAACGTGTCAAAAAGTGGTTTGCGAAGTTTCTTGGTACTGACACTTTGGCCAGATAATTCTTTGCCCTGGGGCTGCCTTGTTATGCATTGGAAGATGTTGAGCAGCACCCCTGGCCTCTACCCACTAGAAGCCAATAGCAGGAGATCGGCAACATACTCAAAATTTCCAAACCAATAAAGTTATTGGTGAAAATGAAATATGTGTCTTTTACTTTATGTAAAAAACTAAACGGACTTTTTGGCCAACCCAGGATTCAGGATGGCCAACACACTGTCTCTCAGAATGTCTTTCTGTATTTGAACAGGTCACCGTTTCTTTTTTCAACACAATCTGTGTCCCTGTGCCACGTACTTGTAGTCCTTCAAGCTCGGTAAGTGTCTGAATGATGCAACTCCACCACGAGACAGCCTACCTCAATATTAAGCTACTAGCACAGGGTATGGACCACAGGAAACCCACCCAAATTACTCATTTTTATTATTTCTACCTACTGCAAATCCAGGAAGGAAGGACAAAATCCAATCTGTTTCATAAGTGTCAGCCTAGCTCTGGCCAATGTGGCTAGTTGGTTGGAGCATCATTCTATACACCTGACCGGGTTTGATTCCCGGTCAGGGCACATACCTAGGTTGCGGGTTCAATCCCTGCTCAGGGAGCATATCGGAGGCAATCAGTCGATGTTTCTCTCTCACATCAATGTTTTTATCTCCCTTCCTCTTTCTCTAAAATCAATAAACATATTTTTCAAATTCTTAAAAAAAAAAAAAATGTCAGTCCAGTGTGGAACAGGGCAGACCCCTGAGTGGGACAGTGCTAAGGAGGTTTGGTTTTGTTTTGTAAATGTCATGCCCAGGGCCTCTTTTTATGTTTTTGATTATCTTCTACTTCCTTCAGTGGGCAGGATAAAGGGGGCTGGAAAATCCCCCCCGCCAGAACGCGGCGGAGCAGAGGCGCTGGCCCCGCCCCGCTCCCGGGCACTCCCCACAACGCCTCTCAACTGCGTGTTCACCTGGAAACACTCATCCTCATTCTCCGGACCCACCCTCACCGCGGGAAAGGGGAAAGTGGTTTCGCCTGACCCCACCCCACTGAGCATTAAACACACCCATCTTCTTTTCAGCAGCCCACGGACACCGGCCCCACCACCTGCACAATGTAATTACCTTATTAACTAAACCCCTGCCTTTGTTCGAGAGTAGTTAGTGGTGTCACCCAGGTGTACTGTTGAAAACTGAAATTGAATACGTTCCACCGCGGAGCTGAACCACTACAGAAGCAGCTCAGGGGCTATTTTTTTTTTTTTTCCCATGTAAAAATAATTACAGTCATTCGCCTGGCCCAATCTCAGCGACTGACGGGGATTTTCTACCCGTGCCTGGCGATGACCTTCGACCCAGAGAGCGGGGACCAGGAGCCGGCTGTGTCTGCCTGGCCACTGGGAGGACGTCCATGTAAGAGTGTGGGACTCTAAGGAGGGAAAGGACTATTTAATACAGGACACTTGTGTCTTTTTACTACTTGTTTCGGGGAAGAGAACATTTATCTGCCTGATAACCAGGGCTCAGCGACCACGGGCCTGACCAAGCCCTGGGCAACGAGAAGCTACTGCCTGATCTTTTCACGGCCGTTTTTTGGCAGGGTCCCTAGGACAAGTAGCAAGGGAACACCCTGCGATGCACTTCCCTGCGGAAACCATGTTGTAAATGCCTGTCAGCTCGGCAGGTGAGTGGAGCAGAGCCTACTGAGTACAAACGGGACAGAGCCATAGCCTGAATTCACACTGAGTTCTTCATGCCACTGACTGTTTACTCTTCAGGCAAGACATTTCCTCTCACATATTTTTAACCCCAAAGGAAAAGCTACCCAATGAGAAACTTCATCCAGCAGGCGAGCGGGGCGCCAGGTGTACCCACATTACTGAATCGCCAGGCAGTGCTTTGAAGTGTGGTCCCTGGGCTGGCAGCAGCTTCTGGGATCTCACTAGAAACTCAAGTTCTTGTACCCCAGCTCCGACACCAGAGCCCCGGAATCTATGCTTTAACAAGCATGAAAAACCATGAGAGCCACGGTCGTATTTTGAGTCACTGCCTTATGGTCCTGCGATCTATGCCAAGAGCACTTCTGGGGTGACCAGCTTCCCATTAGCTGCAAAGTTGTTTAGTGCCGGGGGCAAAAGGCAGAGTCAGGCAATCCCATAATATAAGCGAGGGCAGGGCACTCGGGATGGTATGCACCATGGGCCAGATATGAGGCAGCGCAGGGACTGAAGGTCAAAGGGACAGTAAGGGTAGGTGGCAGTAAGATAGAGAAGCTGTCCTGCACTGGGAGAACACGGCCAGCTTCAAAGACGTCGTGCATCCGTAGACAGCCAGGACGCACTTTCTATCTTTTACAAACAGCGAAAGCCAGGACGCACTTTCTATCTTTTACAAACAGCGAAACCTCGTCAAATGCTGTTTTATGATGATGCATCGTATATGTAACAGATAAAGCAGGGTGAGTGTTTGAGCCCCGCCCACCCACTCCGCTCACCTTGCTTTTCTCTTACCTCTCTCCCTGAAAGCCCCTGACATAGTTCGGTGGAATCCAGAGGGTTTCTGAGAGCACAGTTTGAAGAGCAAGGGCTGCTTACTAAACACGCTGATTCCAAGGCCTCCTAAATAGAACTGGGATTGGGGCCTGGGGCCTGGATTTTCCAGTTTCTCCACCTAATCCTGTTGATCAGCCACATCAGAGCTTTTGAGCAACATGCAGCTCAGAGCAGGGCCCTGGGCCTTTACGTGGGAATTATTTAGGGGAGCTTGTTACCCACGTAAATTCCTGGGCCCTGCCCCGCCCTGCTGACACTGGACCTCTGGAGTAGCGTCCAGGAATCTGCGTTGCTAAGGAGGGGTCTGTGCATCGGGTATGAGAAGCACTGTGGCCTGAAGCCAGGTGGCCGACTCCATCCCCCACACAATTTACATACCTCACACTAACCCTGTGTCTGTTCATCTCCCTCCCCCGCCTCCCACCCCCTACCTGTGGGAGAAACAGGAAGGAGGCATGACATGGGCCCTGACTCCTCCTCACAGTCTGTCCCTCAGGTGTGAGAACAGGGCTGCCGACAGCTTGGCAGCACTTAGACCAGCGGGTCTCAACACGGTTGTGCCATTCGAATCACCTAATGAGCTTCAAAAATGAGATGGCTGGGTCCCACCTGACCCCACACACCCTGCCTTAACTGCCTTGGGTCGGGGTAGGGCATTGATATATTTTAAAGACCTCGCAGATTATACAACAAGGAGGGGAGAAAACCACTGTGTGGAAAAGGCTTCTTAAACGTCAGGGTGTACAGGCCTGGTTAAAATGAAGGTTCTGATCCAGTAGGTTGAGGTGGGGCCCGAGGCCCTGCGTTTCCAAGAAGCTCCCAGACGAGGCTGAATTGCTGGTCCATGTTCACACTTTAAGTAGCAAGGATCTCATGGTTCTCAAAGTTCCAAATCAACTGGAGGACTTTTTAAAACACAGATAACTGGGCCCACCCCTCCAGTTTCTAATTCAGTATGTCTGGGGGCGGGGCCCCCAAATCTGCATTTCTAACAAGTTTTCAGGCGATGCTCAGGTTGATGGCCCATGGTTTTTAAGTACTGGCATCCATTAGAACAGTGGGAGAGCTCTCAGAAACAGGTCACCAGGCCTCAGCCGTGGACTCCTAGGCCTGCGGAGGAGCCCAAGCAAATGGTTGAGCAAGCCTCCCAAGGGACTAGTGTGGTTCCCCTGGCCAGGGGCCCACTCAGGCCTAGAATCTGCATCCTGCAAATGCAGAGAGCATTTCTGGTGCTGACAGTAAACTTTACTGGACACAGGATCTGAACCTCACAAGCATACTTCATAAAGTGCTCCAGGGCACACCTAAGACACTCTCTCGTAAACCACCACCAGGTGAACATTAGGGAACGAGAAGGCCATCAGGAACCAGAAAAGTTGCTGGGCTTCCTGGCGGCCTTTTCTCTAGGGCTTAACTCTAACCCACAGATCAGAAAAGAAAGACACCACAGAAGCTCTTCTCAGGACCAAATCTATATGTATAATAAGGGAAAGCAACACAGCAGTCGTTGATCGCACAGGTGCTAGATGCAGAAGACTCAAGTTAGGACTCTGGCAAAACTTCAGAAGGCCTCAATTCCTTCATCTCTAAAATGGGGACATGATACCTCCTTTGGAGGCTGCCAACAGGACAGGAGATAATGGACTTACCAGACGGCTGACTCAGTAAGATCACAAATACATGACAGTTCTTATTGTACAACCATAAAATCTGGGCACCAGAAGGAACTTGATGATTAGCCTTCAGCCAAAAAAGGCAACGCGAAGGCCCAGGAGCACAGCATCACAGGCACCCGAAAGACACGCAGCATTTCGGGCCCAGCCCAGACCTTCATCTGGAGCAGAATCTGCACTTTAACATGACCCCCAGGGCTTAGAGAAGCACTGCCCTGAGACAGCTCCACCAGCTGCCGCCCACTTCCGTGGTTCTCAACCTTGCAGAGCTGGAGCCGCCTGAGGGGCTTTTTAAAAAAATACTCACCTGCCCTGGCTGGCATGGTTCAGTGGATTGAGCGCTGGCCTATGAACCAAAGGGTTGCCAGTTCAATTCCCAGTTAGGACATATGACCGGGTTGCAGGCCAGGCCCCCACTGGGGGACACGTAAGAGGCAACCACACATTGATGTTTCTCTCCCTCTCTACCTCCCTCTGGTCCCCGCTCTCTAAAAATAAATACATAAATTTTTTTAAAAATACTCAGGCAAGGTCCTACCCCTGGGGAGTCTGATTCAACTGGTTTGGGAGGTAGGCTAAGAACCAGGATTTTTAAAAATCTTCCCAAGGAATTCTAATGGGCAGCAAAGGTTGAGAACCACTCGCACCAGAATAAGCGTGCGGGTTCTGGTGTCAAAAGGTAGGTATGATCCTGTTTCTACCACTCACTGTCGATGTCTCCTTGGGCAGGTTACTTAATCTCCCTGGTGCCTCAGTCTCCCTATCTATAAATTCAGTATAGTAATCATATCCACCTCATAAAGACAATCAAAGGATAAAATGAGACATAATTCATAGAAAACACACAGAACTGTGCCAGACACATGGTTGCTTCTCGGTGAATGTTAACTACCGTTAACTTGAGCGGGCGGATGTTTAGCATCTACTTAAAGGCCCCCAGGGACAAAAAATTCTAGCACTTTCCTCTGCGGAACACTTGTTAAAAAGTTCTGACAATTATGAGGGCATTGCCACAATCACTAGGGTCCTTCACCCCTCTTTCCCACAATCCAGCTCTCTCAATGCAGATGGATGGGTCCTGAACAACTGCCTACACACGCTCATGCACGCACGCACACACACTCCTGGCGGAAGGCCCCTTTCATCCAGGCCATTCACCGGGGAAGGGAGCCCGGACGTCCTGGCCTGGGATGAATGGGTGGCTTCAAGCAGGAGTATCTGACATCAAGCTAACAGGCTCTGCCCCTAATAAACTGTGCGACCCTGGACTAGTCACAATGCTCCAGGCCACAATTTCCTCATCATTGCACAGGGAGCCGGTCCTGCAGTCCCTGTGGTCCCGGAGGGCCCTTCCAACTCCTCCTTTCTTGGGTCCTCTGGGGTCACAAAGGACTGAGTCATGTTTATACCTCCTGGTCTTCAATAGAACAAACAGGCAGCATTCTTCCCACTGCCCACTCAGCACAGGGATGTGTGATTTACATTTCTATGGTCTCTTAGTGATGGGCCTGTAAACTAAGATTTAACAATAGGCCTTCTTTAACAGTCTTCTAAATATAGACAAGTTCTCTGGGAGAGCAGAGGATTTCCTGAAGGGTTTTCCTGAGGAAACTAACAGGCCTAAACAATAGATGAACTTGTATAAATGAACACACACATGCATACAAATGTTAGTTGCACAAATGTGTGCATGTGTGTGTACAAACAGTGTGATGCTTGTCCTGGTTTTTTCCTCCTGAGAACGCTAAGACACTGGGAATCATTTGTCAGGCGGTCCCCACCAACTTTCCTTTCACTGTCTCTTGCAGTCATTCCTTTCTTTGCCTTTAAATGAGCCCCCTTTCCATCCTGGCTCTTGCCTACATCCAAGGCGCCTGCTCCTGCCCGCATCCCTAGCATGCTCCGCGGGAGGCAGAGACCCTCCCCTCACTGCCGAGGTCCCCACCCGCACAGCCAGTCCCAGGCCCAGCCTCTCTCTGCCTGGAAGACCTCCACCTCAACACGCCCAACACCACACTGAACTCAACCTTCTTGCCTACCCTCCTTCCTCCACTAAAACCTGAGGTAACGTCTCCCTTGTCCTCCTGCCCAAAATATTAATCCCAATTCTACCTCCTCGACTGTCACCACTTTCCCATTCCCCACTGCTGCCCATCATTTCACCTTCCTTCCTGATCGGAGCTGGTCTTCTCTGCAAACTGCCCTGCACCCCACAGCAGGATCTGCTCCTGTGGCTCCCGCCTTCCCCAGCCTGTCAAATTCAAACATCCTGCCAGCTGCCGCTGCCCAAGCCTCTGCTGGATTCTTCACCAAAAGGTCCTGCAGTCCTTACGACGCGAGCAGATCGTCTTCCGATCGGCAGACAGGGACTCTGTGACAATACCTGGGTTCCAGTCCCGGTCGGAGCGCCTGCAGTGGCATCGTGGTGACGTGGGACAGGTAGCTGAGGCCGGGAACCAAGCCTCTCCCAGCTCCTCCTCAGTCCTCCGCTTGATCCTTCACCACCAGCGGTCCCTTCCTCTACAAGCATCCCGTAAACTGAGCAAATCTGACCCCTGCCTTGTCAACACAACTCATGCGTCCCACCCCAGGGCTCTGTTCACACAGGTCTGTCTACCCAGAATGCCCCTCTCCCAGACTCACCTGCAAAAACAGCCCACCTACCTCAGTTCCCTCGGGATCCTGCTCTGCAGCCTGTCTAACACAGCTGAGCTCGGTATCACTCTCTCCCCTCAGAACTCCAATGGCACTTCATTTCCCTCTTGTGACGACCCATGCACTTTTCTGACCCATTTCACACTGCAGTTTATTCTTGTGTGGCAGGAACCAACAGATCTTTGCGTCCCCACACCTTCCGCCCAGGCTCTGAGGACGTACCTTGCATATGAGTGAGACTCAACAAATACTTGTCGAATTCGGCAGATGGTGTAAGATGCTATCGAGGAGAAGCTCGCCAAGAAAACGCAAGAGTCAGAAATTACATGTAATTATCCCACCGCCACCAATATTTTAAGGAATTCCTTACGTGCACAAGGGCTCCTTTTGTCATCTACAAGCAGAACCGAACAATACTAGCAAATCAATGGAAGTCATGAGGAAGCACATTTAAGCTCAACAACATCAATTTTCTTTTCCACAATCAGAGTTGTCTTTAAAAGGAAAGGGTTGATCATGAAGGAGTGAGCATCTTGTCTCTACAAGGATTCAAGTGCAGTCTAAGCAGCCCGTGGCAGAGGTGCCTGGGAGATTCCTGGGTTGGGATAAAGATAGGGTAGCTAGACTAGGTGACCGACTTCCTACATCATTTCCAAATAGGATTCTGAGCCACCCACTTCCCCCTGTCAGGACACCCACTGAGGATGACAAGCATGTCCTGTCAGAACAACTGAAATCAGTTCCCTGAAACCTTACCCCAGGGTCACTTAGTCAAGCGTCAACGCGTCACATAACCCTGAAATTGCCCAACAATAAAAAGTCAAAGAAGCCAGTGAGTTCAACCTCTGATCCCAAACCCTTGTTTTTATCACGAAAGTCTCTGTGCTATTTTAAAATGTTCTTCAAAACAAAAGACAGTTAAATGTTCCAGTAGTTCAGGTGGCAATTATTTTGCAGGCTGAAGTGAAAAGTTAAATTATACCACTGTAAGTCAAGAAAAAAATATTCAAGTCATTAGGATCGTAAATGTTCGTAAGAAATAATGATAGTGTGTAATGAACCAAAAAGTATGATTAATGCAATCCCAGACACCTGAGGACCATTAAAAAGTGTGTTGGCTCACATCCCCTGTAGTTGCAGGTATTTATGTGGGGCAAATACTAAAAAAGAAAGATAAGCTCAGCTGAGATCATATTTTGTTTTGTAACTTTTAGCAAGTGATATGAGATAAAAAGCAAAACGAGTAGCATTCAAGCAAAAGAAAAATAAGCACTGTCTTCTTTTCAAGTTGTAATTTTGTCACCACACTTTCAAAAATCTGCCTCAGCTACCTTGCTTAACTGTGTAATTCTCCTTTGAGACAGAGGTAATAGCTGTTATAACCTTAGAAAGTAAACTGTTTTGCCTGTGAGAGACAAACAAATGCCAACGCTCCCCGAGAGAAAGGATGGCATTCCGCAGCCTTAATACAGGGCAGGGGGTGACTAATTTCTTCATGGAAAACTCTTACGTGCACCTTTTTTTATGTGTCACTCAAAAGCTTAGTCAGTTTGTCTCCCACCCAGATGAAAATGCTGCACAGACAGGTAGAATCATAATACCATACTGAGTCATACAAATTACTAACGAAACAGAGAACCTTTCTCCACACAGCAGCTTTGCCGTGCTGTGCTATGAATCAGTTGAGGATCACTCCCCTACACACATTCACTTAACAGTTTGCAAAACACCCATCAAAAAGGGTGGCTCAGTTGGCTGGAGTATCACCCTGTACACCAAATGGTTGCGAGTTCGATCTCCCATCAGGGCACATAACCTAGGTTGTGGGTTCAGTCCCCAGTCAAGGCTCACACAGGAGGCAACCACCTGATGTCTGTCTCTCTCTCCCTGTCTCCCTCCCTCTCTCTGTCTGCCTTCCTCTCTCTCTAAAATCAACAAACATATCTTCAAGCAAGGATTTAAAAAGTTTTTTAAGGATATTTAGGAAACCTATATGAAAAGCACCCAAATTCATGGAAATGTAGTTACAGACCCAGATGCCAGTCCTCATGTAAACAACACAAGCAAATAATAAAGAATAATATGGCTCCAACCCAACACTGTTAAGCTTGGGGAAACTCACTCCATGTGTTTCTAAGTGAAATTTTTTAAATGGGAATCCATTAGAACTTGATAGAAAAGTTTCTGAAACTGAAACCACACTAAAAATACATATATATTACATACCCTTCACTTTGTCTACATATACATATTCATCACAGAGTTGAAACCTGAACGTTAAATGGGAGGTGGAGGAGCACCTCAGTCCAGTCCCATGGAATGCCCAGAGACCGCGGTCACAGAGCAGACGCCACAGTCTGGGAGCTAACTGGCTGGAGCAGTCTGTCACGTGCATATGCACAGGATTTCGGGGGTTGGGGAGCGGATACCATAAGCACTGGATCAACAAAGCAGCTCCCAGATAGTAAAACACAGGACTTACACTTGCTTGTTATTATTCATCCTTGGAAATTCACAGTAGGTAACACTTAACCTACTGCTAGATTAGTGTTTTATTTTGGGTTCGTTTTTTTTTTTTTAACAAGGGTTCCCACATTTTCATTTTGCACTGGGCCTTGCAAATTATGTAGCTAATTTGACCATGGTATGACCATTCAAACAACTAGATCCCAGAAGTCTGAGGCCAGCATAAGCCTCAGGCCTCCCAGATCTCTGGCAATAAGCCACCTCTTTTCCTTTAGCCAGTCTGTGCACCTTCCACTTACAACCAAAGGATCCTGCCTAACATAGCCTCGGGGTCCACCCCCTCTTTCTCCACACCCCGCACTTAGGCAGCTCTGGCTGCCTCTGCATCATCTTCCAGCCAATCCATCTCCTCCTCCTCCTAAAAGCCCTAGCTGATCTTCAGCCGGCTGCTGAGTCTGAATTTCTCTCATAAATACAGACCATTCAAATTCAATTTTCTGGGTTTCCAAGACTCAACTAATTGGCCTAACCTAACAAGGTCCGAAAGACAGGAAAGATTCATTCATTCATTCATTCATTTAAAAAATACTTATTGAGTACATACCCCATACTAGGCATAGGAGAGATGAAAGGAACCTTTTTGCACTTGCAATTGACAGTAGAAACCACTCTTAGAAAGCCTCAAATTAGCTATGTTCTTCCTTTACAAACAGGCACACTGCCAGCTCCACAGAGCAAGGCCTTAGACATCTTCTCCGGCCACAGCACAATGCCTTCTATATAGCAGGCACTCCATGAAAAGTTAGTGACATGAAATGACATATACACAGAGATAACTCAGCTATAAAAATGGTAGCGATTGTTTTGTTTTGTTTTTCAAGTGTTTGCCCACACAGATTGAAGGAGTGAGAACTGAAGTTTTTTTTTAAGCAAATCCTCAAATGTGGTCTCTACAAAATTTGAGCACCAATGCTTCATCAAAGCTGGATGCTTCATCAAAGGTAACATGCAACATTTTGGAAATCGCTACATGCTTACATTGGGGAGAAAGGATACAATAGTTACTTTTAACAAGGTAATAAATATTAACAATAACTAATGCCTTAAAAATCTTTCTGCTTGGAGAGGAATGGGAATTTTTGAAAGACCTATTTCTTCAATACTCAGGTAAACTTTCTTTGCATTAATTTATTTTGCAGAAATAAGATACATAATGGGGAAAATAGTCTATTTCACAGGATAAGCAAACCACTCCTTCTTCAGCTCTTTCCACCAAGGCTCCCAGTCTTAGAACAAACCATTCTTTTCCTAAATACACAGGCTAATCAGTGTGTCATTGCTGAAAGTCTTCACTGGGCTGATGCCAAACACCTGATGCATTCCTCCAGCGATACCGAGGATGGAGTCAGCAGGACCCCAAAACGGCTGTGCAGCACTGGCCCGTCCCTCCGTCTGAACTTCCTCATCGTCACCTGAGAAAGTTTCACTGCTGCCAATGCGAAGGACATGTTCTGGACAAGAACTTGCTCTTCATGTCACTTTTAAACTCTTTTGGAAACAAGCAATGGCACCTGCCTCTACAACAAAATGTCACATTTGTTGCTGTTACTTTGATTAATTTTGCAGTACCTTTCTCATCCTTCCTTGCCTTTGACATCTTTCATTTTGGTAACGCACTTTAACCCCGAGGTCCTGAAGCTTCAACGTGGAGAGGTCAGCTGGGTGCTTGTGAAAATGAGGGTCTCGGGACACCCCTGAGGGTTTCGATTTGGTGGAGCCCCACAGCCTGCATTTGTTCCACATCCCAGAGGCTGGTGAGGCACATTTTCCAAGCACATACTCTCGTAAATGCCGCTTTAAAGAACATGAAGTGTGATCTGAGCATCTTCCGTGTTAAAGAACGGAAAACGACTAGGAAGGCCCAGAGGTACAAAATTCGCATTCACTGGCTTGCAGAAGAGCTTCTCTGGTCCCCTCAGTGAGCGCACGAGATGGGATGTGCAGTAAAAGGCACACCGCACCTGTTCTGATTCCCATCAGAGGCATGAGAACTGCCCCATTCCAGCAGGAAGGGAGAGAAAGCATACGTTTCCGGGCCCCAAGGCGTGGAGCCCACAGGCGCCAATTTCTCTGAACAGGAACAGGGGAGTGGAGAGACGATGAAAAAGAGGAGACGGATTAGGCCTGAGCAGCGCGTCTCTGCATCAGCATCGCCCGGGGACTTATTAAAACAGTGCTGGGCCTCACGCCCAGTCTCCGACCCAGGAGGCCCAAGGCAGGGCCCAGGAATCTGCATTTCTGTGAAGTTCCCTGGGGAGGCTGCTGCCCCGGGCCAGGGACCACACCTTGAGAACCCCTAGGTCTGTGAAATGCCATTCAAGCCGTCTGTATGAGCCGACAAAATGAGGTAGTTGTGACACTCAAAACTGAACATTAAAAAACTGTTCCACAGGGAGGTTTGCTAATATTCATTCTCTCCTAACAAAAGGAACTGGTTAATAACATAATCTCGGTATCCACTGATTTAAATGAATTTCAGCTGGTCTTTCCCTCCGACACAAAAGTGGCTTGTGATGCTTATTAATCAAGAAAACTTACTGAGGGGCCATTGTATGCACAGAACTGCTGTGGAGGCCAACTTCCTAATGAATAAAACGTATAACGAAAACAGGGTCCCTGCCTTTAATTTACTTATCGTCTGTATTATTTCACCTCCAATTACTGAGATATTCTGGATGAACTTAGCCTTTTCACTATCACTATAAGAAAGAAAGAAACAGAGCTCTCTCGAAAAAGGTGTCTCACCTTTGCCTGCGCTCTACTTTCAGGAGAATAAAGCAAATGGCATGGGGGAGGGCGGGGTTTAAAGTGGGGATTTAGGTATTTTTGCTTATTTTCAAACCAACTTCCAGAAGGTGCCCGGAGAAACCATAAACCATCGGTCACCAGGATGATCAATGTAAAGACCTGAAACACAGGATCTGAAATCCTCACAACGCCTCTGAAACACAGGAAGCGTTCCATTGTTGACAAGAATTATGTTAACACATTATGGAGAAATCTTCCACAAAACAGCCAGACAAACTTTATTAGTAATATCACCTTATGGCTATATGGCTCTTTTGGGAAGCTTTTTCATGAGCCACATTTTGTTTAATATTTATTACGCAAACGGGAACAGAATCACCCAGAGAGGGTGCGGGACAGCCCAAGTCGCCTGCAGAGGCTGCCTGGGCAGCTCCCTCGGGCTCCCCCCACAGTGTGTGAATTAACTGGGGGGAGCGGGGACAAGAGCTCCTCACAGCATTCAAATGTGTTCCACCATTTTTGCACTCTCGCTCTAACGCATTCTAACTGCTCGCGGTGCATCTTCTATGGTGATCACAGTGGGACTGTCCTCTTCAGGTTTGAAGGAGTAAACATTTTGTTTTTGTTTTGTATTTAGTACCAGGTGGGGATCCCCAATAATTTTCACACAGCTGTGACCAGACACTTTTCCTTTTTCAGCGCTCAGCTTCCATCCGAAGTCTGGCCTTCCCCGCCCTGGAGAAGGCACCCCCTGTCTGCAGAGCCCCGCAGGGGCACGGGGGCGGGGGGGGGGGGCCAGCGGCGGGGGGGGGGGGCGTCCACGCTGCAGGGGGCTGGTCTGGCGATCAGGGCCCACTGCAGGCGGTCAGGCTATGACAGTAGTTTGGTGTGGCCGTGAGCACTATCCTGTTCTCTAGGCAGTTTTTCTCAATAAAAATATAGTAATAAAGGCGATTGAATGAATTTTCAATTTAAAACATTCTTTTTCCCAGGCCTTCAAAGAAGTGCTGAAAAATACCAATTCTTTAATAATACATCCACTCACATTCCTAAGTCCCCTTCATTATATTACACCTGGCCTGACAGCACCTACACGACCTGACTAGGGATCCAACCCTGGCTCCCTGTTCACCTACCGCTCTAGCCCTCACTAGAATCCAGAACTGTCACTTCGGGGTCCTTGCAGAAGACCAGGCCTGCTCCTACCCCAGGCCCTCTGTGCTAGCTGTTCTCTTGGCCTGGAAGTCTCTTCCCCCAGACCCTTTCCTGTCACACAGGACTCCTCCGTCACTTCCTTAGAGACCTTCCCTGACCACGCCCCCCGCGTCCAGCCCCCATCACTCTCTTGGCCTATCACCTGCTTCACTTTCTTTGCCATGTCCCACACCTCCGGGTGCCTGGGCCTAGTACACAGGGGCCCAGTAAAAGTGCAACAAATAAATCCATCCATCCACCCCTCCATCCACTCATTCGTTCCATAGCAGTCTATGTGCACTTGTCGGATACTGAGGATCAAAGGATGGCAATGCGTGCTCCCTATCCTCCCAGAGCTCACGGGCCAGTCAGGAAGCCACACACACACACACACACACACACGACTGCGATACAATGTGAAAAGAATTAAGAGAGGAGAGAATCCACGTGCCTGATATTCACAAGAATAACTTGAATAAGGCTAGGTAATGAATGGTACTCTGCCATTATCTAGGTTTTTAAAAGTCTCAGAAGAATTAATTAGTTGAGCTGCCTGAACCTTCACACTCAAAGGCAGAGAGAAAAGTGCCCCCGCTTTTGAATCAGTGAAGCAAAGAAGTCACCAAGGTGAGGTGGCATGTCTTAGCTGAGTTAAATAGCTTCTACAATGAAACTTACTTTGAAGACGCTAATTATTAACTATCCACTTGACATGGTGTTACACTGAAATATATATGGGTGATAGGCTGGAGAGTCTACTTTTAACTTATAATAACAATAATAAAATGAAAGTTCCTGCAAGATTAAACATGAGATTGGAGTTATTTGGCAATCCTATAAGAAATATAGACATACTTAAGTGTATAAAGACAAAACATCCTTATTATATTTTCCTTATTACCCTATTTTCCTCCAGTGGCTTTTTACTGGTTATATTGTCTCTCCTCTCTGAAGATTCTCCCTTAACTTATTCCAAAATACCTTTGAAGGTTTTCCTCCAGCCTTTTTGTCCCCAGTCCTGAATAACTGATTCCATTTGTTCAGAAAAGCTGACCACATCAACCTCAAATCGCAACACCTTCCTCCAATTTGTCTCCCCATCCATCGACCAAACTCATCTTTCCTCTGGTCCAACAGAACCAAAGGCACATATTCAAAAACCAGCCCATCCATCTCCTAATTTACAAAACACAACATTTCACAAACTGTTTACTTATACCCGTGCCAACAATATTACTCAAATGCGGTGGAGAGGAAAAGCCACAGGGAACAGTGTAGTTGGCCAAGAGCAGTATTTGGGGATCTAAAATTACAGGGAAAAAAGTCATACAACATTCATTTTACTTAGTCCCAAATCTCTATCAGATGATGTTGAGCAGAAAGATTCTAAAATTGGCAGGGAGAAAGGAAAGTTGTCTTAAAGCGTGGGCCATGCCAGCGCCGTCTTCAGAGAGGAGGCCGGAGGAAAGAGACCGAGGTGGTGTGCCCTTGCAAAGCTGTCAGAATAAGCAGTGTCTTGTGCACGGACAACCACACAGAGAAAAGAGGGGAGAGAAAACCAAACAGAAATGATTGCCAAAAGGTGAGGTATATAAAGGAAGTGCAATTCTTTATATAGGATTTAGAGGACAGTGTTTACAGCACAACAAAATCAGACATGCTAGTTCAGTTCCATTTCAGTCAATTCAGTTAACATTTGGACCACAGCAGGGGACAGAGCCTGGGTACTTAAAACAACACAGAGAAAATCTTGCTCCCCAGGAGGTCCACACTGATGGGGAGACTGATGCCGCTCCCGCCTGGTCCAGCCATACACAGAGTCAGGTAAGAGTGAAATCAGCGCTGGGGGAGACAATTTTCACCAGGGGATCTGAGAAATTCCAAGAGAGATGTGTAGGAGTCTGGGGTACCCAGGAGGGGGCGAGCCTGAGCAGAATGGGAGCCCCTGAGAGCTCAAATATTGTTGGTCAGGAGTCCTAATCCCTAAGCATCTCTCACATACAACTCCAGGCAGTACCCCAACAAGCGTCTAAATGATGGTACAGACCATCATTATACCTATGCTGTGAGTGGGGGAGCCCAGCCTTGCCCCAGGTCCCACAGTCCGATGGGCTATGCCTTAATAATAAGCAAGGCAAATGAATAGGTACACATGGGCCTATGCAGATAAAAGCAGCTGTGATGTGTTTTTCCGTAAGTACCAAAACAACCAATTTGTGTCGTACCAACCAATTATGTACTATTTTCTCTCCACTAACAAGACAGGAAACTTCATTAGTAAAGCATGCATTTAGAGCAAGATAAGATCAGACTCTCTTCCTTATCTATAAATCAGTGTGCTTAATTACCACATCTGGGACCTGTTAAAAACATGACCCTGTTGGATATATTATTTTCTGTTTTGGTGTGTTTAAACTATTTTAAAATTAAAAATAGAACAGTTTGTGGAAAAAAACACTCAATGTGTTCCAAAGCGTTTCAGCCTTTTTTAAAACCATGTTATTTAACCACCTATATATCATTAACAATTTTGAAACTTTCCAACTCTTATAAAAATAAATACACTTATCAAACACTCAACTGACTAAAGAAAAAAAAACTGGATGAAATAACCCTATATGCTTCAGTCCTTGTATGTACGATTCAAAATTGAGCTAAACTAATATTTAGAGAACCCCCACGTTAAGCAGTTTCTAAATTGTTGGGCTTGGCCCTTAAACTCCCAAACAAAGGGTTATAAATATTGAGTTCCTCCTGCATCACTGTTTCTCAAAATGTGGCCCACCTCCATCCGCGTCACCTGGGGTGCTTATAAAAAACCACAGACTCTGATTCAGTGAGCACTTTAACAAACTCCTCCAGTGGCCAGCTGCACATGCATGTTTAAGAACCACCAATCTAGAATCTCTTAAAACAGACCAAGTAAAAATGGCCAGAGTCGTAATCAAAATCACAAGTAGCCAATCCCTCCCTGGAGCAGCCAGAGCTCCTGCGTTTGGGAAGAAGCCAAGTTAAATCCACAGTCACGGCCTGTGGGGGAAGGGCGAACCGTGCCTCGGCCCTCCCATCCCTGGGTTGTTGCTAGGGAATCCCCAAGTGCCCTAGGGGTGACCCGCCTCCAAGCAGCCCACTTCTCAAGTCCATGTGCACAGTATATATGGGCTTGTGTAATGAGTTCAACTGTGCCTCCCTCAAAAAGAAAGATATGTTGGAGTCCTGATCCCCCAGTGCCTTAGTATGTGACCTTATTTGAACCTGACTTGGACACAGGATCTTTAGAGAGGTAATCCAGTTAAAATGAGTTCGTTAGAATGAGCCCTAATTCAATATGACTGGTGTCCTCATAAAAAGAGGAAATTTGGACCCAAAGATAGACACAAATAGGGAGGAAATGATGGGAAAAGACTGCCTTCTACAAGCCAAGGAGAAAGACCTGGAACAGATCCTTCCCTCACAGCCCTCTGAAGGAACCAACCCTGTCGACACCTTGATTGTGGACTTCGCGCCTCCAGAACCCTGAGACAGGCACTGTCTGCTGTCCCCAGCCCCCCAGGCTGCGGCACGTTGTTGTGGCAGCCCTAGCAAAGTGACAGAGCTTGGGACTCACACAGGGAATGGAGGCAGGCGGAGCCAGTCCAAGCCAGGGCTGTCCGGAGGGAGAGTTAAAAAGACCAAGGCCTCGAACGTCGCCGCCCTGGATGTCCAGGCAGCCGGGGGCAGCGCGAAGAACAGTGAACCACGAGCCGTAAGGTCTGGGGTGGGGTCTGAGCACTGCCTCCTGTTTGCAAAGCGGGCTGCGATAAATCACGCCCTGCCTCCCTGACCACCCCAAACCACCCCCGCTCTGGGACACACCCGCCCTCCCCGCACCCCAACTGTGAGGGTGAAGAAAATGCTCTCCGTGTGCTGGAAAGGCCTGCACAAGCTGCCCTCACCCCAGGGGCGACTGCTCAGCCTGTGCTCGCGTCCTGGTCGGAGTTGGAAGTGTGGGGACAGCCCTAGCATTCCACGTCGCCCTGCTCACTGCTAGGAAGGACTTGGAAGCAAAATCTGCATTTTAGGAAAGATTCATTTGAGCTCCCAAACGTGTTTGAGTATGTTTGGAATATCCAAGACAACAAATAACAGGGTCAGAAACAGCAACCTCGTGTGGTTGCCAAAGGTCCTTTCAACAAGTCAGGCTTCCTAAGGGCCCAGGGTTCACTGGGCAGAGAAACATTTCAATAGGCAGGCCTGGCCAGGACAGGCAGGCAGTGTGCTCAGGCTGGCCCGGGGGCTGCAGAAGGGCTTCGCAACCAAGGTTGAAGTACTATCGCAACACAGAATTTATGGTTCCTAAATGTTTGTTTTAACCAGTGTTGAGAACACATATTTGACCCAGTGTGAACTTGACCTCTGGGTCCCTCTCTTCGCCAAGCTGTCTGTGCAGCACGACCAGATTTTCCAGCCCGCCCTCCCCCACCCCCGCCCCCGCCCCCAGCTCCCAGCACTGGGGCCGGGGCAGCCCTCCCAGCAGCTGCCATGGTAAACCTCACCGCAGATCTATTGGCAAAGCAGCTGTCAATGGCCAGAGCAGGCACATGAAAAATGTGTAATCGCTCTGGGCCTGACTCCCAAGCTCAGCTAGCACAACACTCAGCCAAAAGGGACAGGAGACAGCCTGGACGTCCCCGTGGTCACCTGGAGCTCCAGCCGCATGACACCCTGCTGGACGATGTCATCGACGGCAGCATCTCCAAGCACCAAGGGTGTACATAACTCTGTCCCCTCTGTATATAATTAAGGAACACTTCTAAGTTTGGGTTTTCTTTTTTCAAAGCTGCGTGGGCTGAATGCCAATGGAAAAGCAATGGAATATCGATTTTTCTAAGGAGAGAACAAGTCATTTGCTGTGCCATGAGTTAAGTGAGTAAAAACAGACCCTGTCCTCCCTACAGCTGGCTGCGTTTCTCCTCTATTCAGAGCATGTGGCGCATGGTAAAAGCTAAACAGATATTCGTTAAATAAATGAAAGAACCATCCATGCATTTACGCAGGGGCTGCAAAGCGCCAGGCCCTCCGCCATCTTTTCCCTTCGTCCACCTCATCCTGCCAAGCCGGCCTCGCCCGAATCTCTCCGGTATTCTTTTGTAGTATCTGTTCCCAAGTCCAGTCTCCTCTTTAAAGCCAGTGGCAATGTCTCTCTCTGGCCTGCATTTACCCTGAAAGGTGGGCAAAAATATTGAAAGAACCCACAGGTGGTGGGTTCAGTTTGGCCAGAGGGGGAAAAAATGCAGAAGTGGGGAGAGGCAACAACATTAATGCCCCACTTGAAAGACAAAGTCGCTAAGTTACAAAGCCCTCCTATAAATGTTAACTCTTTGGAAAGAGGAAAAATGTGGCATTATCTCTTTTGCCCAAAACTGATACCATTATCAGCAGTCACTCCATATTAATAGCCATAATGACACATCTTCTGCTACAATTTCAACTTCTAGAATTGCACACACAAAGGGGGTCTGGAAAAGCCACGTTAATGTGCAACCGGGCATACCTACAGAGACTGAGCAGGTAGAGTCCCGAGGGCCCCCTCTGTGGATGCGCACACCCATTGTCTATCCGTGTGGGCCTGAGGCCTGCTTGCTTCACATCTCTCTGGATCTGCGATTTAAGGTTCACTAAATCTCCAGTCTTCAGAAGCATTTGCCCATGGCCCAGGTAAATTCCGTTTCAATCAACTAAAAACAATGCAGGCTGCCTCAAAGGGGCACCTGATTTCCTTCACTGGATTTAGCAAACACAACAACATAAACACATCCAATCTCTTATGTGGAAATACTTTTCGCATCAGTTGGACATAACTTAAGTAAAATGAAATTCTTCAACTAAAGCCCTTCGATTATCCTCAAAATACAAGGTCAATTAGGAGGCATGTGGGCAATACATTTGAATGCGCATATATATTTTATGACTGCTGTATTAAGGAGGAACTTCATATTGACATGCCATTGGTTTTTTGTGTTTTTAGGTGTAATAACCCACACAAATGCAATTTGTTCAATCTCCAGTGCAACTGTTCAATCTCAGCACAATAAGGAAGTGAGACAGGAAGGAGACCACAAATCAATTTCTTTTGCAATCTCAATTTCCCTAGCATTTACTAGGGAGTTACAGTCACAAAAACTGGTGTCAGGATTTTTTCCATTCAATTTATGAATACTTTAGGAGAGTGTTTTCCCCTAGACAGTAAGGTTTTACACAAGGAGAACTAGAGACACACAAATAATCTAATAGTCTCTTTCAAAGTTCTTTTAAAAGAAGTCATTCAGGGGTACAGAACAACCCAAAGTACTTACTTTCTTTTTTCTTGGAAATCAAAACCAGGACAGAACAGGAATGACTGGATTTTTCATTTATTCTTTTTTTTCCACCTTCATTGAGGTATAATTAATTGTATTTGTTCAAGGGGCATGCCATTGTTTTGATATGTTGTGAAATGATCCCCGCAATCAAGCTAATTAACATACCCATCCCCTCACAGAGTTAACATTCCTTTTTTTATGGTGAGGACACTTGAAGACCTACCCTCTGTGCCAATTTCAAGTGTACACAGTATTGCTAACTGCAGTCACATTGCTGTGCACTAGATCCCCAGAACTTACTCATCTTCCCCATTTACCCATCCCCCCACCCTAATCTACTTTGGGAAGAAGACCAGGACAAGGACAAGTCCTGGGAAAGATTCGAGGAAAGAAAACCAAGTAATAAATAAGTGAGACAGGATTTACTTGGCTTGTTCCAATAATAAACTCTGAGACTCTTTCTGGCCTCCTCAAGGCTTTCACGCCCATTCTCTTTCACCTCCCTACCTGCAACAATCCCAGCGGCAAGCTATTAGCAGTTATTTCAGGATGGGAAATAGTTTACAGAGGTCAAATGAGTTCAAAGCCACACAGCCAGTGAAGGCTGGAGGAACTGAATTCAGTCCTCTGAACCTAGAGTTTCTCCTGGTATCACACTGCTCAGCCATGGACACAAGTGTCCAGCATCGGCAGTAACCCTGACAGTCCCACCTGAAGGCAGGAGACTCCTTCATCTCGCTGGCTGTGCCAGGCACACACAAAGCAAAGCATTAGGTGGATTGAGACAGATCCACCTAATAGACACAGCACTTTGGATTGAGCACTGACCTACCCCTGCATCACTTTTCAAAACAATTATTCCTGAAAAGACTTGTGATTTAGGTTTCTAGCATTCTGGGCCCACATTAGTCAGATTTGGCAGCAAGGCTAATCTTTTAAAGACAGAAAACCATCGAAAGGAAAGTGATGTTGCTATTGCTTACACCCTGGTGCTGCCAAAGGGCTGCCTCCTAGGACCTGGAAAGAATTTAAACCAAAGCCAAAAGCATTTGTAGGTTTTGTGAGACGCAATCAATGGAGCGACTGCCTCTGGAACCTGCAGTAACTGTTCAACCCTCGCTTCTCAGGGGGCCCACCCAGCTACACCTAGGCTCACACAAGCCCTTTCCTCTCTCACCTGGAGAAGCAGAAAGCCATGTGGCGATTCCTCAGGATCTGGATGCTCTCCTTCTAGAACATCTTTGGGTCCCCAAATCCTCAATCTGAAAATAGGGGGGGCTACTCTTTTCAGAAAGGACACCTGATTGCATCACTTGGCCAAATAACACATTCTCGCCAACAGGCACCCAAGAGCACCCACCCACTGTCTCTAGAGCCCTGCTCTGTGTTTTTAATCTTTACAGAGCAATATCCCATCGCAATGGTGCTGTTGCAGATGGGTTGTCTCCAGGCTGTAGGCAAACCGTATCATATCAGGCTTCGAGCAGGAGTTACGGAAGGGAGAAGACGGTGTGTAATTTGACCCGAGCAATTGTAAATTCAGGAAAAGACTGGTGCACTACTGTCAAGTATAATCTAAGAAGTGAAAAAGTATGACAATCTCAAATGCCTACAACCCTGACCATTTATGATCTGGTGGTTCGAGTTCAATAATCAGGAACTGACAGGCAGTTCACATCTGCCATAACTCCTTGATCATAGCCGAATCCTAACCCCTCTAGACACTCCTTTTTACAAAGTTAAAGCCACTATGCCAAAGTCCTTCTGTTACTTTGAAGGACTGATGGCATTTCTCAACAAACAAACTCACTAGAATGGCTGAGCTAGAATTTTTTAAAATTCATCCACCAGTATTTTAAAATCCAAACCATACATAAGACAAATTGCTAAATTTGACTTATTATTCTGAATACTAATAAGCCCCTGAAATTTTGGATGATTCCAGGCCATATGGTTATGGCTCAAGCTCTACGCAGAGAACACCTAAGAACAGTTTGCTGCTTCTGAGTGGACGTAAAAGTTCTTTATTTCCAATTAGTACCAGCCAGAAGCACCTTGTCAAAAGGAACCTTGAAATGTTTTAACTAATACCTTAACTTCACGAGGCATGGGGGAAATATTTTCAGATCTATACGCATCATCAATCCATTCATCTGAAACAATGCCAAGCAAGTGTACTGGCTGCAGGAAGCCCTGCCTGCCAGTTCTGAAGAACAGTACAGTGGTTACCTCCTAGGGTTCTACACGTCATAAGGGTTCTGGGTGCTATCTTCAGAAAGCTTTAAGAACTAATAATGTTTTATTCCAAAATAGGGCCTGCTTCTTCCCATTCCCCTCCTGCCATCATCTGAAGGAATGTTTTCCATTTGTTGACACCCATGCTTAAATTAATTGTATCGGTTCTGCCATATGGCACATGCTCCAATGGGAATTTTTTGCCTAACTCCTGATTCACAGGTGTGACCTGGTGATCAATACTTGAGTGATTGATACCCGACTTGCGTGCAGAGGAATCCTGGGTCCATGGTTCCGGACAACAATTTGCTGCTGGCACTGACTGACCCAACGTTATCCTGGCGCAGACCTTCCTGGGCAGCAATGAAGCTGCACATATGGGGTAGATTGTATTTCCGGCACCACCTTATCCAGGGTAGCATTAGCCCGTTTCACGTGGCCCCTGTTAGATCGTCCCACGTGGACAGCCCCACTTTGCCCACCGTGCAGGGCCACGGTGAACATGGAAACTTACGTTTGGTGCATCGCTGGGAGCCAGGGGCCTTACTCCAGCCGTGGCAGCACTGCCCTCCACACACATTGACCCTGAAACAAAGCAAGACTCCTCAGTCCAGCAGTCGCAACACTCTCCTCCTGGGTGCCCGAGCTTCCGGGGGCTTGCATCCTGCCTCCATATTCCTCCGGCTTCCAGAGAGTCCTACCGGGGGCCCAGGATGCCCAACCCACAGCTGCGCAGGTAGAAAGGTAAGGGCCAGGTGTCAGAAAAGGGTGGGAGAACCAAAAATCCTGCAAACCTAGAGCTACACAGAAGGAGAGAATGACGTCCGAATAAGTGGTTACCTTATCTCCCAAAGTACAGCCACATGCATGTTGTATATTATCGGCACCCACAATTTAAATGTCACCTGAGTTTTAGAGAAAAAGGGTCCAAGCAGAGAGGGGTGAGGTCACAATGCCTGGAAACACCCTTGAAGAAAAACACCAAACAATCAAAAGTAGTTTTCCCCCACAGCCCCAACCTGTGATTAATGGCGAGGGCTCAGGAAGGATGTTTAAGAGCCCCCAATAACATAAACTTGCCAACCGAAAACTCTGTGGGTGCTAAGACGCGCCGTCCCCGGAGAGCTGACCCCACAGGTGCAGAGGAGCCCAAGCCCAGTTTCTAGAATGCTGACATGTTCTAGGCCACACAGGGCAGGAACCAAAACGTTGTTTTCCTTAGCTAGAAAAAAAAAATAATAAAGCTGTGTTGCAAAGAGAAATTTAATTGATGCTGAGGGATTAAGTTGTAGTGACTTCATGTTTACGCCCAACTTCTAGGAGTAGCCGGGTTCGCGCACAGGAGGTTACGCCCCAGGCAGAAATGCCTTTTGTGTTTATCCGCAGCAGCTCAGTAACAATGCACTCGGGGTTTATCCTGTGTAAAAGCTCCTCGGCTTCCTCGCACTCCGCTCTTCCGCGCTCCGAGGCCGGCAGAGGCGGGCGGGGAGGGCAATGCCGACCCACTGCGCACGCCGCCCGCGGCCGCGGAGAGGCTCCGAGTGGCTCTGACCCCCCGGTCCCGGCGCGGGCGGCGCGCACGAGGAGGGAGGGAGGGGTGTGGGCTTACCCCTGCAGCTGCTGCTTCTGGTGAACCTGCAGCCTCGAGCCCCCGCCGCTCTGAGTCTCCTGCAACACTTTGGATCGCACGACTTGCCTGCCTTGTTTGGCGAACGGGACAGCCGCCGGGTGACCGCCGGGCTTGGGGTGGAGCTGCCCGCCGGAGCCCCCGGGACGCGCCGGCTCAGGCGGCGCCGGTGGCGGCCGGAGCCCCTGCAGGGCCGCGCCGCCAGGCTGGCTCGTGCGCCGAGTCCGCTCCGAGGGCACCCCCGGGGAGGCACGGCTGGGGGGCCCGGCGGCCGCCGAGCTGCGGCTGTACCTGGCGTTGAGCGCGACGTTGAAGGTCCGCTGGCGCGGGGGGCCGCCCAGGGGCAAGGCGCCCGCTGCCAGGCCGGGGCCCGGGCGCACCACGTACGTGATCCTCCGTACCCGGCCGTGCGCGGACGATGCGAGCAGCCCTGCCCAGAGCAGGAGCCCCCACCTGAGCCAGGACCCCGCCATCGCGGGCCCGAGCCGGCGCTCCCGACCCCCGCCCCGAGCCGTGCGGCTCGCCCGGTGCGGCCGCCTGCTCGCGCTCGGGCTTCTCCCCGAGAACTGCCGAGAGCCCGGGAAAGGCGGGGAAGAGGCAAACTCGGATACAGGGGAGGAAGTTCTGCGGGCGGCTGAGCAGCCCCAGACCCCAGCCGAAAGCGGCGGAGAGAAGGGGGCGGGGTGCGGAGAGGAGAGCCTGGAGGGGAGGGGCGAGGGCAGCGGGCTACAAAAGGTGAGGGTCCGCTGGCCGAGTCGCGGAGCAGGAGGCGCCGCGCCTGGGATTCGGCGAGAGCGGGCGAGGGCGGGTGTGAGCGCGCGGGACGCTCGGAGGCAGCCCCGGTTGCAAAGTCTTTAAAAAGTTTCTCTCGCGGTGGAACCAGTGTCAGATCTGAACAGCCAATCTCCGGCAGACGTGACGTCAGGCAACAAATCCTAATTGGGGAAAGCGTGCGATGAGCCAGGGAACGCGCCGCCACCCTCCACATCCACACAGATTGTTACTTTACGTTGGCAAAGCAGAGATCCCCATCCCGCGTCCTGGGAAAGGACAAAGGACTCCGCAGAGTGACTGAGCGGTTCTTGCCTTCTGGAAGGCCCACAGAGTTTGATCGTGTTCGGAAGGCATTCCTAGGCATTTTCTTATCGGTGTATGCTCGGATACTTGCTGCGGGGATTGGATTACTATACCAGGTCGGGCCCCAGGAAGGACTGCTGGGGGTGCGCGATCTGTCGATGGGAAGGCGTTTAGAGGGCGCTCTGTGGGATTGTGAGCTCCCCCGTGCTGGTTTCTCCATCTGCTGCTTCTGGTACCCTAGTCTTCGCTCTGCTGTAGGAGGGTGCAGAGCGGGCAGCAGGGGGCGCCCGCGGAGACTGGAAAAGCTGCCGCCCAACCCCAGAAGCAGCCCTGCGCTTGGCGCAAAGGCCTTTAGGATAGAAATATTAAGTTGGCCAAAAAGTCCGTTTAATTTTTGCTATAAAATAAAAGACACATTTTCCATGTGCACCAATAACTTTATTGATTTGGATATTTCGAATGTGTCAGTTATCTCCTGTGTAGTGTAACGTTGATTATTCTCAATTAATGTCCCAATTTGATTGCAATCACCTTCAACTGGTCTGCCGGGCGTGGAGCCTGGTCCAGCGAGAAATCTCCAGCAGGCAACTTCGCAAACCACCTTTGACAGTTCTGTCAGTCATAAGCACCTTTTCCACACACGGCACAAATCTTTTTTGGCATTTCAGTTGCGTTTTTACCTTTCTTGAAATAATAAAGCATAATATACTGAAAATGTTGCTTATTTTCATCCACTTCCAATTTTAAAATGGCTACACAAACATTCACCAATTTTGACAAGATTTTTCAGTGCACACTGATACGACAGCTGTCGCAACCCAGTCTGTTGGGGCGGCCGTGACATGAGCTGTGGAAGAATTCACGAAGAGAGGAAAGTGCGGCGAGTAAAAGTTTCTATTCACTCCCCAAGAAAGGAGAGGGGCATGACGTGGAGAGATACACCGGCAACGAGGGGTGGGGGTTCGGAGCTTTTATTGGTTGGATTAAAAAAAGCGGGGCGGGGGTTGCTGTTGTTGGCCCCCGGGCTGTTGGGGCGTTGTAACACAAGGCTGCCGTTTGTTCCAGTGTTATCTTCTGCCCGTGGCTGTCGGGAGGGGTTAGTTCTGTCCTTGCTTTCCAGCATTGTCCAGGGCTGGGGACGAGCCCACAAGAGTAAAATGGCAGCAATGTTTAATAAGGTCATAGGCCTGCCCACAAGGCAAATGGCACCACAATAGTAAAGGGGGCTGGTTTTATCCTTTCACAAAATCGTTCCAAATGAAGTTAAAGACAACTAAGTGCTACTAGATCCATCTTATGGCAGGGAGGAGGGGGGGGGACTTTTTGGCCAACCCAATACAAATTTTAGGATTCATGACAACCCCGAGCCATTATTAGTATTTCTTGAAAGTCAGATCAGTTCCCGGGAGGTCTATCCGAAAGGAAAGAATGGCTCGCTAGAAATGACCCAAAATCACACTAAGGGAGGTGCAGAATGTTCCAGGCTACAGAGTCCCTGGGGTCGTAATGCTCTATGGGGAAAACCATGAAATGATACAATAACATATCTACCTCTAGCCTTTGAATGGAAAGCCATGTCTCCAGCAGGAATGCTCAATTTTGTTCCATGAATGCAATAGAGAACCCACGGTTACAGCAGTCTTTTTTAAAAAGCCATATCACTAAAAATGATAGTTTCCAAGGCTTTGGTTGTTCTTGTTCATGTTTATTTGTGACTTATCCTTTTGTTTTGTTGCCTGCCTGCATGGACTAGCAGACAACTGGTAGCAAGTGATGATGGTTTGAGAAGAATTAACGGAAATAATTTTTAAGTTGAGAAAACTTAATCCATTTATCAATTTTTTCTGTGCATTGGAGGAAGACCTCCAGTATTCGTTTTGGTGGGAGAGGACCTCGGTCCACTTGCTTGAATGCAAGTTTCGTATGAGAACACTCTCTCAGAGCCACTGTCCTAGAATAAATAGCATTGGGCTGGAGGCAAAGACCTCAGTTCAGTGCTAACACTTCACCTAATTAGCTGTTACAACCACAGGCAGTTCTCTCTGAACTTCAACTTCCTCCTCCACAACACAAAGAAGTTGGATTAAAAGTTCTTTCCAGCCCTAACAGGATCAGTGAGGTCACTCCTGGTAGCTTCTGAGCCGGACCAAACGGAACGAGCTGAGAAGACTGAGAAAGGAGGGTGAGTCAAAGAGCCGTCCTATAGGAAGGGCAGGACAGAAGCCTGTAAATATCGAAGCACCCCCTACGCTGGTAAGCACAGGGGCTGGCCCTCTGCAGGTACGAAGTTTCACAAGGCGCCAACCCCTTTGTCCTATCTGATTTGGGAGACAAGATGTAAATAAACAAAAGCTTTAAAAATATATAAACAACACCTGAATGAAGCAACACTTTGAGATAATAATACTGAATTCACAAGGCAGGACCTGATTTGTATGATGCCAACGTCCATTTCAACCTTTGCGGTCCTGCGGAAGATTCACAACGTGTAGGGAAAACACTTCCTACCCTCCACTCGGGTCAGTCTACAGAAACTTGACCTCTCAGGTAGGGGTTATATAATTGCACAGCAGTTGAGGTGGATGAGGGAAAGGGCTGTCTAGAAGCACTGACTCCATCCTGAAGACCCAGGACAAGAGAGGAGAGGTGTCAGACAGGTGAAAGCTCAGAAAATAGTAAAGGGCAGCATCTCCAAAAGACCAGACTTGAGTGGGATGGTGGGTGGGCTGTTCTGTGGGTCACTCCCAGGACCGTGTACATCAAAGCCTCCATCAGTCAATGGGAGGCTCCGGCCTGCAGAGGACAGAGCCTGGACAGGGAGCCAGCAGCCTGGGGTCTAGCACTCCGCTTCACTGCCCATGTGAACTTGGGCAAGCCATTTCACCTCCCTGAGTCTTGGTTTCCAGAGGGCCTGCGGATCAGCCCGAGGTCCTTGCGTTTGGGGAGACCAATGACCTGAGTTCGCCCGAGTGCTGTGGCTTGGCAGGAAAATGTTTTCTACCATTCAGATGCAATACAATCTTCCTTCCTCTTGACCCACAGCAACGCAGAGGTGAGTGTTTCCCCCCCATCTTCGACCTGATTACAACCTGCCTCGTGACAGCTTTGGATATGTCACAGTCAGATCATCTGTGAAACATAACCACAGGAAGAATCTCTAGTGCAAATGTTAATCTCATCCCCAAAGGACCCATAAATGTGTTGTACACATGTGTGCATACACAACTGTTAATGTGGCAATGTCCACGTGAGTGTGCCACCCCAGTCTAGTAGGGAAACTCTAGCAAAGTCACAGTTTTGGACATAAATCTCTTGCTATTTACATAACTAGCAAAATAATCCTTGAAAAATATTATTCACCCAATGTACTATCACAGGAGATGGTTACTCATCTAAAACACTGAACTCACTAGTATTCTGAGAATGACAGCCCAGTTTCTGTCCAGCATGGGGACAAGCCTTTGCCAAGTCCAGACTCAGTTTGATTCCATGGGTTCTGGACCCATACCTGCCCCCCGCCCCTGAAACCCCCCAGGTTTTAAGGTCTATTTGTATTGGCAGTACACAACTTCCTGATTCAAAAAACAAGTCTTTAAAGACCTCATAAAACTTCTTGGACTTCAGATGGTTTTTACCAAACAATACGCAGATGAGCTAAGTGTAAATGAATCAGAAAAGAGGATTATATTTCCCATAAAAACTCATGAGTTTGAGGATTAGGGGAAGAAAGGAAGGCTGGTAAATGCCAAACATTTTAAAGTACTTTGAAACCATTAGTCAAACTTAAAATGCAGCCAGGTTCCCTCATCCCTATGCCTTTCGAGTTTTGTCATTGAAAAATCTTTTCCTACATTTCAGATGGGCTACAAATCAAATTTAGTGGTTGCCTGTGATCTGAACTGCTTCCACTCATGTTTTCCATCCTGGGATTTCATGGAGCACCTTCTGGTTCCCTTGTAGTTGCGGGAAGTTCTTAGAAAGATAAAGGGAGGGGAGAAAGGAAACAGAGAAACTGGAAATCAATACGTTGTAGATAAAAGGAGGAGAAAAAGGAGAGAGAGAGGAAGAGAGAAAGATTCAGGAGTGGAAACAAAAGGGAGAGAAGCCTCAGGGTGACTCCCCGAGACAACGGCCTGTACCCTGTGCCCGCTGCTGGCTGCTCTGCATCAGGCGGCTGCCGCGCTGCCTGAGAGCGGCCCCCACGCATACGGACTCAGAAACAGACCAGGGAACTGGCGGATACGGAGAGGAGCCAGGAATAAAAGCTCCGCTAATGAACCTCATTCAATCTGGAAGAACCAGGATGAGAGTGCCATTGACAAAAGTGAACTCAATTGCAATTGTATCACTTTTACTATTGGGATGAAGATCAAGAGGGGAAATAGAGACTCAGAAGAGGTGTCAGCAGAAGTTACTATTTTGGTCTTTATTGAAATATACAGTTTGGACTTGACAAAAAAATGTAAACCTGACAATAAAACAAGAGTCCCTATTTAATTTTTTTTTCCTCAATGTTACATGTATAGTTTCTTCACAGAAAGGTCAAATCACCGGAAGCAGTAACTATCCAGGACTGGAACACACTCGACTGCCAACTCTTAATAAAAGCTCGTGCCTTTTAGGTAAAGATTGTGAAAAGGGCCCAGGACTGTCACTTCTGTGCTTTTAGAGCTTTTTCTCTCTCACTTCTCAGGGATAAAGGTTTTTTCAAAGTTTTGAAATTCCGTATGACTTAGCTATGATGTGAGAGTGATCGTCCTCCTGGATAAAACTTAAAGGATTTTTAAAAAGTAATTACTACATATAAAATGATAAATAGGTGATTTAGATCATTTTATTTTGAACTCTTTGGTTAAATGTTTTGTCTATATATTGTCTAGGCTATAAAAAATTCAAGTTTGTAGTAATTATTGAGGGGGCAATACTCTGATTTCAGGGAGGAATCTAATTTTGTAAGTCAAATAGTTACACAATGACTATATTTTTGTTTTACATTTTTTCATGTATTTCTAATTCTATTAATTAGCCTGAATGAGACCAGATCAATCTCTACATATTTTCATTGGTATAAAAATCTGTGTAGAAAGGTCTACATCCTTTTTGCAAAGAGCCTTATTTTAAAAAATCAGCATAAATATTGGCCAGCAAGAACAATCCTAAACAATCACAAACTACACTGTGTAAGAAGACTTTATTGTGAAGAATTTAACTCTCCCAAAATTAGCACATGTTTCAATTTCTTGGACTAGCACATCAAGGGATATAATTCTTAATTATTCATTCTGTCCACAGAGCATTCATACTAGATAAGTTGTTTTTTGCTTTGTTTTTTATGTCTTAGACTGTTGCTCATCCCATAATACAGTTTTATGCAGAAAGATTTAAACTATGTAAATGGTTTTTCTGGAAATTATCAAGTTATAATATTTTAAAGAGGGTGGAATAGCATCTTTGTCTATAGGAGAGGATTTGCAAGTAAAGTTAAATTTCCAAGTCAAAAAGAAAAAGGAAGGAAGAAGAGAAAGAGTGTGAAGACAAAACAGAGAGAAGGGAGACAGTGGAAGGAAGAACAGAAAGAGATGAAAGGAGGTAAGGAAGGAAGAGGAATGCCCTGGAGAAGGGGGAGCAAAGGAGGAATCCATGAGGGAGAAGATAGAAAGCAGAGAGGTAGGCAGAGAGGAAACGGAAAAATATTTAAAATCCAAGGTAAGGAGAAAAGAATTAGACCCAGAACCTGAGGGCAAATGCTTTGAGGCTCCTCACTGAGGTCTGGCAGCCGTTCCTGAACACGGGCTGGTGCTGACCTGACTTACCAGCTTGTCCAGGTTTGGACTAGACTTAAACCGGTGGCCTTCGAAGTGGACAGCGTGGTTTGGCCGGCTGGCTGTCCCACACCTCATGCAAAGTGGAAGAGACAGGCAGTTTCTGCCCCACTAGCAGGTGGCCAGAGACGGCCGCTTCAGCCTGAGACTCCCACAAATAGGCGCTGCCGTTACTGTCATGGTCCTCCCCCTCGCTCTTTCAGCCATTTCATCAACAAGCTGGGTGAAGGTTAGACGTGGGCAGCCTCCTCCACATTGAAGCCAGCGTCCCTGGAAATTCACATGAAACTTGACAAGTGACGAATTAAAGCTGAGACTCCTCAGATGAGGGTGTCAGTGTGTCTGCCAAGTTGTGTGAGCAAGACAGAAGTGGGGCTGATTGGCAGAGAACGATGGGGTGCCCCCTGGAATTGAGCAACAAGTGAAATTGAGGTTTCCCCCAGGGCTTCCCTTTCTTTTAAAGCCTCAGATTTGACATTTAAGCATTTTTAGCTGTCATTCAGCAAACATTCATTAAACCACCATTGGGCCCTCAGCTAGCCTACATAGAACATGAAAGCAAAAACCAAAACAGAATACCATCGCAGGTGAAGAAGTTAAAACAATACCTGATTGAATTGCAGCCCCAAGTTGCCCCTGGGCCAGCAAATGACCGGCCATGGCAATATAGACCTTGTTATAGACAGGGAGCATGCGGTCTCATGGGGTGAACAGACCGGGCACAGATAATTACATGCAGGGCGAGTATTGACAAAGGACTGTGGGAAATGAGACCCAGAAGGGAAAAAAGAGTCAGGGGCATGGGCTGCCTTCCTACAAATTTAGAAGAGTCAATCAACAAAAGTAAACGCTGAAAATGAAGTTTCATATACACTGAATTTCCCTTTCTGACTGTTCTGGTCCCCTTCTCACTCGCCGTATTATAACCAAAGGTAGGAGAGAGTTTCTCACCTTTGGCGCTCAAACGATGGCGGCTGTTAGGGACCATGAAGTACCTCTGTCGGCAGTGAACCAAAATGTGTTCATCGATGTAGCTTTTGCTGAGGTTTTGTTCATACCTGTTTATTCAGAACTTTTGAACATGAAACTACGTACTAATTAAATAGCTATCAATACAATTTTATTCACACCTGTCATTCACGCCACCCTCCAAACTTCATTGTGCCAAACTGCATACGAAAGGGCATAGAAAAATCATGTTCTTGTCCTCATAGAGTCTCCATCTTGGAAAATCCTAAGATGTGCACCAAAATAAGATATACCTCGATGGAGCCAGCTATGAAAATATGCCTTTTGATCACAAAATGTTTCCCAGTTACTTGCATTTTACTGTAGTATCTCAGTTAAAAACACTTCTTTGACCTACCATGCAGTCCATGGAAGTTCTGGTCTCCTGGCTTAAATATAAATTCAAAGTTGCCCAGACACCTGCAAGGTTGGTTGAGTGCCAGGTGGACAAGCAAAGTGATGTTCTCCCCATTCAGATGTGGCTACTTATAAATTGTGATCCAATTTTAAAAGGAACCTCCTGCTTTGCTTCCACTTCAGTGCTTCCCAGGTTGTTGATTAGCAGGAATTGCTTCTTTATATAAATTTCAGGACATTAGTAATTGTTATTTCGCTTGTCTATCTTAGTTTTCACCCAATGGCAGTAGAACATGAAATTGCCTGGGGTTAACAGGATTATAATTTTTTTCCCCCACACATTCCCTCTGTTGCTGTTAAATTGGTGAAGATATCAGAGAGTGACTAGAGCAGCCTAGAAAAAAAGAAAATGAGAGAAGTTACTATACCTCTTGTACATATCAATTACTTGTCTTCCTGTCTCTTTTTCGAAGTCCCAAGACCCTTCAAAGATGGCCTCCTTCTCACTTTTTCAGCCTCATCGCGGGCTACTCCCCCAAATGAAGCTTCTGTTTCAACAACATTGAACTGTTTTTCTTCTTTCTCTCTGAAAGAAAAATAAAAGAAAAAAGACTGGTCAGCTGCTGACATACGAAAGCAGAACACCCATACTCCTGCCTCTAGCCGCCCCTCACATCAGCCTCCTGAAGTACCATCATCTCCTCCGCTAGGTCTTCCCCCTCCTTCAAAATAGTAGTTGAGATCCTTTACTTCCATGAAGCTCTTTGGACCATCCTAAATGTCTCTGCCCTCTGTTCCTAGTAACATTTATCCTCCATCCCAGGCATAAGCACATAATACATGCTTTGTAGTAGACGAAGAACAGTCTTTGCAGGTGAATCCTTTTTTTTTTTTTTCTTCTTGGTCCTAGTAAGATAAACCAGAATTAAGGCAAGTAAGTAACAGTTCATAATAGCTGAGGTCTGGTTGCTTATCATGAGCTGTAGGCAGGGTTCTACTGAGCAATGGGGTTTACCCAAACTTTCCCCCAACCTAAATTAAATTGAACAAAATAGCAGCCCTCTTTGGGGGTGCGGGGGAGAAGTTTCCTACCTCTCTGAAGTAACGTTTTGGAAAGTTCTGTAGAAAGAATCTTGTCACATGTGTGTCTGAAAACTGGTACCTTGCCAGAGTTATATCATTAAAACAGTCAATGCTTTTTATAACATCCTTTTTTTGTTACCCTCTCAATTTACCCTATTATTGGAGACTCGGACATACTCTGTGAATGCACCTAGTAAAAAGCCACATACCATGGATGAACTGAGCAATATACAGAAGTAACTCACACCACCAAAGAAACACCAGCTATGTAGGCAAGGAGAGGCCTGGCTTTCTAAACAGTGAGGGGAGACCAGTAAAACCAGCCCAGTGTCTGATTGCTCTAGGTTTCCTAGTTATAAAGCCCAAACTACTGCTGAGAAGGATCAGGTTACATCTGCCAGCTGCCAAGAACTTTACACTTAACCCTTCCCAGTCCATGACCTGGATGTTAACGCTGCCATTTCACTTACTTGAAGGGGCATCTCCTGTCTTGACATTTTCCTGGTTTCTTCCCTGTGTACAAGTAATCAGCAAGAGCCTGGGGGAATGCTGTCTGTGCCCACACTGACTTCCATGCCTCCACCTCATCCCTGGAGGCCTGTGTTGAGGACAGAGACCTTGTGGGTCATACTATTCCCCCTACCTAACACAATGTGCAAGTCATAGCAAATGTCTGTGAAATGTTTGCTGAGAATGAGTGTCCCTTTGGATGCCTAATTACAGTGGGTGGTCCAAAACAAGAAAACCTCTAACACTCTTTTTTTTTTTTTTTTCTCATCATGATCACAAACCTTGCTTAAGATCCTTATATTGTCAAGGTTCTGGAGGTTGATTCACTCATTTAATCATTCATTGACTCCTTCATTCATTCACTGGACATTTTGCAGGCCAATGATTTTTTTAAAGAACAAAATGAGGCCCTGGCTGGTGTGGCTCAGTGCACTGAGTGCCAGCCCACAAACCAAAGAGACGCTGGTTCGATTCCTAGTAAGGGCACATGCCTGGGTTGCAGGCCAGATCAGGTCCCCAGTATGTGGTGCACAAGAGGCAACCACACACTGATGTTTCTCTCTCTCTTTCTCCTTCCCTACTGCTCTGTCTAAAATAAATGAAATGTTTTTAAAAAATAAACAAAACTTAGGAAAGGATTTTAGAAATTCTTGCTTAGGGATCTAATATTCCTGACTAGATCCAGGATTCTGAGAATTGGGGAAATTATCTTTGGAAGGCATGTGATGAAGAGATGGACAGGTGGAATCTCTTCCTGCAATCTTCTTGCAACTAATTGCTAGAAAATTGTTGGCAGAAAAATCTACATGAGCACATATAATAACATTTGTAGAATGTAAATACATAACCCTGAATATCAGCATCCCAGGACGGAGTAGAATGTATGGTTAAGAGCACAAACTTTGGTGTCAAAAAACTTGGGCTCACTTCTCAGTTCCGTTAGGTATGGGAGTGAACTTGGAGAGTTGGCTCATGTTCTGGATGAATCTAGGAAGCAGCTGTGTGGGCATTAAAGAACTAACCTATGAATTTCCCCAAATAACCACGTTTATGAGAGAATGTTTTTGAATTCCTCAGTGCTGTCCTGGGAACTAGTTCTCAGCTGGAGGCAGTTGGATATAGATAATGTCAGCCTTTGATTATAAGGCTGTCAATGCTGCCATTTTGTTTTATCACTTTACGGTTCAACACAGAGAATAATAATGTCATAGTGTTCATCAAGTTTCCTGTTAGCCATCTCAGCCTCTACACTCTTAAGTCTCTTAACTCTTTAGAGTAGTATTAAGCTGTTTCTGGAGATTTAGAGCCAAGGATGGCCGAAACCTGATGAGTCACTTAGTGGAGAAAGGCCACAAGATAACTATTTCAGGCATTCTTGTCTGAAGGGGACAGAATCAGGCTGGGACGGAATTAAGAGATGGAAGAAGAGACATCAGTTTTACAAAGCAGGATGGTGGGAGGAGGAGAAAGGAAAAGAACAATTTATTTCATTCACTGAGCACTTACAAAGGCCCATAAATGGTGTGTGAGGGCTCAGTATCTGCAATCAAAGAAGGTGGGCTTTCTATAGATGTTTGCCTTTGCAACCAAAAAGCAGTATCCTCTGATACAATAAACCATGTACTTCTCTAAGCTTCTATTTTCTTATCAGTAAAATAGGAGCAATACCTAAAACAGAGTTCAGCAAGTTTTTTCAGAAAAGGGACATAGTATATTTTCAACTTTGTGGGCCATCTGGTCTCTGTCACAACTACTCGATGTTGCCACTGTAGCATGAAAGTCACCGTAGAAAATACATAAAGGGATGGGCTTGGGCAGATGCGGTCTGCAGACCATAGTTTGCCATCCCCTGGTCTACACAGGGTGTAGTGAGAATTAGACGGGCTAATCCAAGTCACATATTTTTTGTTTGCTTTGTTTTGTTTCTCAATTACAGTTTACATTCTATAATATTTTGAATTAGTTTCGAGTGTACAGCATAGGAGTCAATCGTATACTTTACAAAGTGTTTCCCCCAATATTTACAGTACCCAGCTGACACACACAGAGTTATTACAATATTTTTTACTATATTCCCTATGCTATACTTTACATCCCTGTGATTTTTTGTAACTACCAATCTACACTTCTTAGTCCCTTCATCTTTTTCCCCAGATCCCCAACCCATCCCCTCTGACAACCATCAGTCTGTTCTCTGTATCTATATGTCTGTTTCTGTTTTGTTTGTTCATTTATGTTGTCTGAGTAACATATTTTAATGCAGCATACCACAGGTCAGTGCTCGGTAAGTGTTAGCTATTATCATTGTTCTGATTTTAGACCGTCCCATTGTATGTGCTACCTTTACTTGAGTGACTGATACAGATCTCAGAGCCCCTTAGGAGATATTTCCAGCCCTCATCCTCTTCAGCATATTGGTGGGGTGGGGGTGGGTGTCCTAGATTGAGTTCTCTGAAAAGAGCCCTGAGATGGTGTTGCATGTACAAGATATTTATTACGGAGTGTCTTTGGGAGCAACCCCGTGGAAAGGAACAGAAGGAAGCAGGATTGGACAAAGGAAGAAGTCACATTGCCCAACAATAGGCTCCGTCAAATCCACAGGGATCTCTGGAGTTAAAATGGCCCTCAGATTTGTCCCACATTGGGTCAAAGTGGCGGGGCCTCTGCATCCGCACCTGAGCAGTCACTGGATGCGGGCTGCCCTGAAGAGGGCACGTCCTCCGGTGAGGCAGCTCTGCAGCTTGCACCCGCCGGGAGGGGCTGCCCAGCGAAGCCTCCCCACTGCCAGCGCACCCAGCAACCAGGGCAACAAGAGGGAGAGGAGATATGGCCGATTCTGACAATGAATAGCACACAGAAATTACACATGTCATTTGCAGCCCAAGCATTTAATTGTTGTTTGCAAGGCTCTCCAGAGATCTCGTCTTCTGTAGTGACCAGCAATTTCAAGGCAGTGGCTGGTCCATCAGCCTGGGTTCCAGAGGGACCACAGTGAACAGAGTCCTCTATAAACCCGTAATGGAAACATGGTGGGAGCCCGGCTCAAGTATGTGTTCTTTAAAGCCACTGAGATTTGGGGGCTGTTTGTTGCAGCAGTATTGCCAGCTTTCTGATTCCTTGTAGCAGCTGATGAGACTACACTGGATGTATTTGAAAGTTTTAAACTGAAGACCGTTTAATCTTTTAAAAATAATCTTTTAAAAATCAGGGGAGTGTTTTGAAATTGTCATCATCACCGCCAGCATCATCATCATCATAGCTAACTCTAGCATTTCGTGAATTCACTAATTCAATGCTCACAACAACCAATACATGCCATGGATATTACCATGGTCTTCATTTTAGAGATTATGCTTATAGAGGTTCATTAACTACACAAGGCCAGAGGTGTGCAGACTGCAACCCACAGGCCAAATCCAGCTCATGACCTGCTTTTGTAAATAAAGTTTTATTAGAACGCAGCCATGCTCATTCATTACGTAGTATGTAATTATGACTCTTTTCATGATATGGTGGCAGAGTGGAATAGTTGCATATGGGCTGCAAAGCTGAAAATATTTACCTCTTTATTTGGCTCTTTACAGAAAACATTTGCCCACCCCGCCTCCTCCCCTGTTCTCGACTCTGCCCGAGGCCCAGCTCCGCACCCAGGCTGTCTCACTCCAGAGACAACACTTAATTCAGACATAAGTAAATACGAGGTAGTCTTGGAGCCTGTAGGGTGTTATAAAATTTTTTATATACATTATCCTAACTATACATTTTTTAATTTAAAATTTTTATGACATTTATTTCCAACAAAATAGCAAACTTCATATCCTGAGGAATCCTCCCCTAAAAAACCAGCTATAATATGCTGGATGAAAGAAAGAGCTGACTTGGCAAGAAATGAAGGTAAATCTTCAGAAAGCAAAAATGAAGTAGAGGCCAGAATGGAGAAGGAAGGCAGTAAATGCTCACTTGCGCAGGCACTGGGCCCCTCCGGGTGGTGCCAGAGGGGAGGCAGGCGACACGGTAGCAGAGAGTCAGCACAGAGACTTTGGAATGGGTTACCAAAAGCCCGCATTGCCAGTCAAAGAGTGGACTGGGGAGTATTTGCCCTGTAGAAGAAGGCAGTAAAGAAAACCTGTGTCTCAGTTTTGATTTTGGTGGGAAGGAGAAAAACGTCCCTACCCCCTGACCAGAGGAAATAGCCACAAGCTGGGCCTCAAGACCTGTGGTTCAAATTCCCTGTCTTGCCTACCGTGAAACTATTTTAAGCCAAAGGAATTTAAAATGGTCCTCGATGAGCAGCTTCCCAGGCACTTGGCAAAAGTAAACACAAACAAGGAATAACAAGGAATAAACACTGGGAGTTCCAGAGGAGTGAAGTAGAAAGAGTGGAAGAGAGACAATGTTCAAGAATTTTCACGGATCCTTACATTTAGGAAATACAAAGTGTTTTGTTTTTTTTTTAAATAGTCACACCCAGGCACTTCCTGGTGAAATTACAGAATATTAAAGACAAGTTAAATAGCTTAAAAACAGCCTGAGTGAAAGACAGCTTACCCGCTTGATGTCTGACATTTTATGAGCAATAACAGACACCAAAAGACTGCCAGGTAAGTCTTCAAAGTGCTGAAGGAAAAGAATTGTCCATTTATAATCACATACCAAAAAAAAGTCTATGATTCAAGAACAGGGGTAAAACAAAGAAGCTTTTAGGTGAGCAAAAATAAGATAATTTATTATCAGCAGGCCCTTAGTAAAGGAATTTCTTAAAAGCATACACTTTGGGAATACAAGAAGGATGGTGAGCAAATGAGCAAAGAGAATGGCGATCATATAGATAAATTTAAATAAACATCAACAATTAATAGCATCTAATTTGTAAAGTTAAAAAAATTGTGAGGGAGGTACATGGGCTTCTAAAGTAGAGATAATATCCTGTTTCTTAACATAGTAGGTACATAAATGTTCATGAGTGTGAATGTGTATTCATACTGTGCACTCTTTTCTACATACAATACATTTCACAAAATATTTAAATAGAAATAAAAATACTGGACAATAATAGCCTATACTCTAAAAAGAGTTAAAGTGCTCTTAATTTTAGGAGGATAAATATAATAACTTTAACCACTAAAGAAGTAGAAATAAAATCTATAAGTCCAAACTACTACAACAGGCAAAAATAAAATAAGAAAAGAATTTCTCAAGATAAATAGAGAACATGAAAAAGATAGCAAAAATAAACCCAGATTTATCAGTGATCACAAAATATAATAATGAATTAAATTCTCTAGTAATAAGATAGTTTTTTTAATCCAGCTATAACCTTTTTATTTTAAAAAAATCACTTAAAACAGAAGTATATCAAATGTCTGAGAGTAAAATAATTAGAAAAGCTATAGAAGGCAAAGTAAATTTTCCCAGCAAAAAGGAATAAAAAGCAAACAAAAAAACCCTTTCCATTTACTTTCTGGTATAACCTTTGAATCCTCATAGAAAGTGATGTAATATAATAAAACAAAAGGAAGAATTCAATGTAAAGAGAGAAATGAGAAAAGACCTGCATTCAAAATTCTCCAAAACCCCTAAAAATATGAAAAGATAGTTTCACATGTGCTACCCTGTGAAATTCAAGCAAGCATTGGTGAAAACGTGAGGTTTAATAAAAAACCAGAAATAAATGCAATTTATCATTACTTCAGTTTGGATCAAATTTCTTAAAAAGGAGTTTACAAAATAATCAGATAACTTGCAAAATAACTCAGCAAAGGACAGTGTGATCACTTTTAACTGTGTTAATAACACTAAAATTTATGAAGCATTATTTATTTAAATGTAAGGATCCTTGGGAAAATACATAAATAAACTTGAAGGGTGAATGGATTTGACTGTTTTGAAGTTTCGAGGACAATTATGCATAAAGATGGATAATTGGGACATGAAAATAGAGAGAGATTAGAAAGAACCTAAATGAATAACATAGAAATGATTCAAGTATGAAGCATGGATATAATAAAATGTCTTCAGAGCCACGTTATATAGAGAAATAGCTATGATATAGTTAGTAAACAAAATAATACACAAAACTTAATAACAAAATGATCACAAATACATTAAATGTAGTCAAATGTGTCTAGAAAGAGGATTGGGAGGAAAAGCAACAGTATATTAAGAGTAATGGGGAAATTTGTAATTTACACTCTATTTCCCAAGTTTTTACAATGAGCACTTTTATAGCCTGGGCTTCCACAGGGTGCTGCACTTTCCCTCAGTGCCTGCCCCCCCAGAGGCTCTGGGGGGCACCGTTTGTCTGCCGCCATCCCCCTGGTGCCCAATGCCTGCCGACGGTAGGTGCCCAATAAATATTTGTTGACCAAGTGAGTGAGTGAATGGAATGAATGGAGGCACTTCTTCGGTCTCCTTTGTGGCCTCCTCTTCCTCTGCTCGCCCTTGAATACAGACATTCTCCATGACTCCATGCTCAATTGCTTATCATTTTCTTTCTGTCCTTTCCCCCTGGGTGATCTCTCTTCCTTTTGCTTTAACCAACACTCATACGAAAACGAGTCCAACTTTTCAATTTGACCTCTTCTTTTTTCCCCTCATCTGCATTTCCTACTGCTTTCGGTTGGACTGACAGATATTCCATATTCTCATCGACAACTCATCATTTCCTTCCCAGTCGCTCTTCCACCTAAGAGCTCCAACTTTGTTAACATCACCACCGTCCCTTCGACACTCCTGACTTAAGCTCGTAAGTCAGAGACATACTCTCCTCCAGACCCCCAATGAGCACTGCCTTCTCTCCTTTCCATTCTGTTCCACTCCTCACCAAGGTCATTGCCAAACCCTGCAGAGTTTCCTTACTCTGAATCTGCTTTAAACCACAAAACCCATCATGTTCCCATATCCCCATCTTGCTCAAAAGCTTCTGATGTTTCCCACTGCCTTCAGAATAAAGGCCAAACACACGAGGCTCCTGTAAGTCTGGCCTGATCTCTTTGCTGCTTCATCTCCCGTCACCTGTCCCTACAGACACCACTCTGCCCCCCTCTCTCTCTCTCTTTCTCTCTCTCTCTCTCTCCCCCCAGGCTTCTGGACACCCAGCCCCACCCTGACGGCTCACACTTCTCTGCCACCCAGATGCCATTCTCCCACTATGTCTCTCAAATTGTTCTTTCTCCCCTAAGGCCCATATCAAGTGCCACCTCCTCTGAGATGCCTTTTCCCAAACCTTCAGCCAGGATGAAGGTTTACTCCCTTCTGTGGTCAAGTTGCATCTCGGTCATGCCTTCATTAGAGCAAAGGTCAAGGTTGTCAGCTGCAGGTAGGTGGGCAGAGGGAGATAGTGTGGCGCCCCCTTGAGAACCTGAGCACCGGGGATGTAGGGTTTGCCTCCCAGAATGAGCCCCCAAAATCAATAAGGAGTGGAAAAGAACAAAGTACCTGCCAGGTTCACAGGATCCACCCTGTTACTAGCAACAGCTGTAGGTTTAGCCAATGATGCTATTGTAGTTGTGGAAAAGCTGCATTAACAGAAGTAGGGGCTGAGAAGGGTGGGCTCCATATAAGCACATTCTGGCATTTTCTCAGCCTTTTCCAGGGAGGGCAGCCCTGGGGTGGAGAACAGGGAGGGCACAAGATTCCAGGCACTGCTCTCTGGCAAAGGACGGGGCTAGTGTTCTTTTCGGAGCTCACCTTGACACGCACTAACGATCCTGGGCGCTCCCTGTGGTGCAGTCAAGCCCATCAGGAAACCTGGCGAGTGCTAGCTCACGCGTGGGTGAGCACCCCACTACGTAGAAGGCGCAGCCCCTCGCAATCATTGTGGACCCTGAAAGAGCTAGCTCATGCTGCATATATTTAGCCTGTACATCAGGCTTGGATTCGGGTACCTGTCAGCCCATCACAAAGTCTGTTGTCATGCCCAGGTGCACATACAAAGTCCAGTTTCTGGGCCTGCAAGGTGGAAGGCTGGTCCACCAATCGTGGAAATGTCCCTGGGAAGCAGCCAGCCATTGCCCTTGTCACCACGGCCACCACCCACAGCCAGGAATTACAGTTAACCATAAATAGTTACGTCTCACCAACCGGGCCAGGGGTGGACAAACGTTTTCTGCAGAGGACCCTGCAGTCAATATTTCAGGTTTTGTGAGCCGTAAGTTCTCTGTCACAACTACTCAACTTTGTTCTTACAGTGGGTGCTAAAGCAGCCACAGACAATATGTAAATGCACAGGTGAGTCTGGATTCAAATAAACCATTATTTACCAAAAAAGGTGGTAAATCAGATTCAGCCCACAGGGTGTAGTTTGCCAAGTCCTGAAGCAGAGTGTGAGGGTTTTATTTTTTTTAATTTTTCTTTAATCCTCACCCAAGGACATGTTTTTCATTGCTTTTTTAGAGAGAGAGGAAGGGAGAGAAACATCGATGTGAGAGAGGAACACCTATCAGTCGCTTCCCATGTGAGCACGGACCAGGGATTGAACCCACAACCTGGGCACGTGCTGTGCCCAGGAATCAAACCCGCAACCCTCCGTTTACTGGACAGCACTCCACTCAACTGAGTCACACCCGCCAGGGCAGTTCTTTCTTTCTTTGTTTTTTTAATGCAATATAATTGACATATAACATTATGTTAGTTTCAGGTTTATAGCCTAATTATTCAATATTTGTATTATGAAATGATCATCATGATAAACCTAGTTAGTATCTATCACAATACATAATTACACAATTTTTTCTTGTGATGAGAACTTTTAAGATCTACTCTTAGTGACTTTTAAATATATAATAAGTATTATTAATTAGAGTCACCATGCTGTACCTTAGACCCATGACTTATTTTACAACTGGAAGTTTGTACCTTCTGACCCCCTTCGCCCATTCGCCCACCCAGACTGTGAGTTCACACCGTCGGCTGTGTGGTTCCTCTGTGGATCCATGCCTGCCTGCCTAGCGCATAGTATATTCTCACTGGGTCTGTAGAATGGGGTTGAATGCCTTCCTCTTATATGGCCCACAGGCCTCTGCACTGCGGTGATCATGGTAAACACGGATCCACGCTATTAGAAGGAATCCTTGAGGGGCCTCCTCTTCAGAACAGCAATGCTTCGCTCGTAGCCTTGACTCATGACCTCTCTGCTTTAGGGCAATGATCTGGTCACCCAGCCGGAGGCTGCGCGGGACTGTATGATGACTGGAAGCATGACGCTTCGCTCTTGTGTTTGCTGCCTTACAAGGGCTCCTCGGTAAATTCTTGGTGTACAGTTGATGCTTCTGAGGAAAAGACAAATTATCGACTGAAAGCACACAGCTTCTCTTCAGTGGCTGTGAATTCAGCTGTGACTCCACCTGCCTTCTGCCGATGGGGGTAGAGGCTGCAGCCTGTGCATGAAGCGGGCAAACAGAGCTCTTCTCAGCTGGGCTCCCGAACCTGGGGATCTCTCTGTGGCCTGGACTAGGGCAAGGCGGGAGGTTTGAATGGGGCTGGGTGGGTTCCCTCCAGTCCTCGCATCCACCCTGGACCAGACTTGAGAATGTGGCATCTGGGAGGAGAGATCCTCATTGGACTGGAGTCCCTGAAGAGTAGAAACTGAGAATTATTTATCTGTGAATCCTAAATAAACAGAAGAGTGCTTCAGATAGAGCAAGTGTTCAATAAAACTCCCATGTTGCCTCGGGAGGCATCTCTGTATCCCGCTTACCTGCTGCCTCCGCCCTGTGTCTCTCCTTGGCACGGCCTCCAGTGATACACTAACATGGGCTCACCAGATTCCAGAAAGGCTTGCCTATAAGTCTTACCAACCCCTCGCTCTTCCACAGCGCTTTAAAATTTGCAAAGTGCTTTCACATGGCCTTTCTCTCATAATCCACACAGAAACCCTAGGAGGTACAGGAATCTCGAATGTCCTCAAGCCTCACGAATTTGTGAGGTCCCATTAAAGTGAAGGCTCCATCTGTCGCAGTATAAGCCCTCAGCAGCCACCTAACCTCCTTCACACCCTCATCATGTAAAATCTGCCCCAGTGACTTCTGGGTGTCCTAGAAGCAGTCTCGGGCTGGCTCATGAACAAGCCTGCACCAGCCCTCCGCTCTTCCTTCCTCAGAGCCGTACACCAGCGGCCCACACGCCATGTGGTTGCAGCATTTCGATGCTGGTGTTGGCATCCTGTGGCCCTTGGGGTGCTGCTGATTTGGGGCGGAATTGGAAACAGTGGTCCTATTCCATCTTCAGGCAGGACATTGTCACCTGGTCTCCATCACTTGGCTCTACTCCAAACCGCACTTCATTAGAACGGGGCTGGGGGTCAGTAACAGACACATACCCAGGATGGAGGCTGAGGGCCCAGGACACAGAAGCCATATTGACCTCCCATGGTCCTCCTGTAACCCCCTGGTTTCCCATATTCAAGCACACCCAGAAACTCCCTTCTCTTCCAGCCAAATAAGCGAAAATCCTTGTACACACTATCACATTCACACAAATGGCTCCAGGGAAGGGACACTCGCCCTCACAGCTCATGCTGCTAAGCTTCAGCCAGCCCTGCTTATAGGCATTATCCTCCCACTTTATGTCAAGAAAATTAAAGTTTACACCTCATGTAAATCAGTGAATGGGAGACATGGGGCTTGAATGTGAGTCTTCTACCTTGAAACCACGCCTCCCCCTTCACTTTACCACAACAAAAAAAATGAATGCTCTGCCTCATCCTCTTGTCGAAGGAGATCAGGCCCATTTTCTACCTTTTAGTAGATCAAAGGCAAAGCGCTGGCCCCTCCCCGATTCCTGCTTTCTCTGGCCACGTGTGGCTGTTTGGCAGCGCTAAGAAGTGGTAGAGGTAGAGAGAGAGGTTCATCGGCTGCAGGAAGGAGTCACTGCCATAGGGAGCTAAAGCAACAGAATATTTTCTTTACAAAAGAAATGTTGGCAGAATCTGGTTGCTTTCTGCAGAAAAGTAAGGATCATGATTATGTTTCCTAACAAGTGAAAGCTGCCTCTGTTTAGCTCGTGCCTCCCCCTACTCCTTATAAAGTGGGAAATTTACAACAAAAGTAATTCTCTTCATCTTTCCACCCTCTTCACAATGCAACCCCTGACCTGTGGAGCCTCCCCCTTGAGCTGGGGTGTAAGGACTAAGTAGGAAAATGAAATGTGAACCATAGGAAATAGAGTTCGTCATACAAAGCATTACATTCAAACCGTCGTCTCAAATGTTTTGGATAACTCTAGGTTTTAGTTTAGGAAAGAAAATCTGAAACAGAACAATTACATCACAAATGGAACGTTTATATAGTTCCTAGGGTAGAAAAGTGTTCAGCAAAGGGAAAGGCTGCACGATTTCAATGAGATCCAGGTGGAATAGCCCTTTCAGCAAATGTCTACACGCCAGCCCATAAATATGATGGAAGAGGCACAAGACAAGAATAAAAGCAACAACGTGCCAGGTGCTCATCCCGACTAAACCCACTCTGACGTCGTCCTTTCCAACAGCTCTTGCTGTCCCCTCTCCCTCCCTTCCGAGGGCCTGAATCTCTCCCACGCCTTCTGGGGTCACCTGCTCATTGTCCTCCCCGGCCCCTTGAGGCAGCCACTGTCTCTCTTTGCCCAGGGCTGGGGAGAGCAGCGTGGAGAACAAAGTGACCAATACAACCAGTAATAGTAACAACTTCCAAGGCCTTTACTAAACACTGGGTGCTGGATGGGTTGCTCTGCCTGGATCAACTCACTTAATCGTGGCCACCCTGTAAGGTAGGTTCTATAATTGTTCCCACTGTATAGTTGGGGAAAATGAAAGTTGACGTATCTTGCCCAGTATCACACAGCTAGTTAGTAACAGAACGAGCTCTCAAACTACATCAAACTAATCACCTTAACCAATAGCTTACTCATCTTCCCAAAATAGCTATTAATTACAGATACTATTGGATGTATTCACTTATCTTCCCTAGGAAAAAAATGCACAAAGCTGCTGCTATTTTATCCATTTTATAGATGAGAAAACATTGATACATCAGTTGAGCATATTCTCCATGCCAGGAAATACACATGTGTACACTTGCATCTAGTTTCGACTGCATACCACTTACTACCGACAAACGGGCCTTTCAATAAGCCTCCAATTGCAGCCCATAAACACACAACACCTCCCAGGTCTGCATCATCAGGCTCATTCCATGAGGCCAGATGGGAAAAGCGTGGATGCAGAAACCTCACTGGGGATGCAAAGGAGTTGCAGGGGTGGGGGGTGGTTCCCGGAATGGCAGGGTAGGAGCAACAGGCCTGGGCAACTGGGAGGTGAAGCAGCCTGATTCCCTGGCATCCTGGGGGAGCATCTGTGCAAGGAAAGCAGCGTGTACAGGTGGGACACAATCCTCGCAGGAAGGGGAGAAGCCATGTCGGAGTGGGATGGGGAAAGACTTCCCTCCCCGCCCCATGGGAGCCAGAGGGACAGCTGGGTTTATCTGCTGGAAAGGAAGGCAGGGGGGTCCAAACCCTCCAGGCTTCTCCCCTCCCCAAAGCCCTTATCCCTCCTCCGATCCCTCCTTCCTCCTTCCTCCAACCTCCTCCTCACCTAGCAGGGCCCCTCCCCCTACTCCAGGGATAAAGGGAAAGCTGCTTTTTGTACCACAAGGAGGTTCACAACACAACCTGCAGGGAGCCATTTCGGCAAGCTCTGCCTCCTTCTCACAGGGTTCTTGATCAAAATCACACTATCAGTAAAATTCTCCTTCTCCCTGCCAGTCCGTGGCGGGGCGCATTCCATGTTTGTTCCTGGAGTGATCACTCATCGGTTTGGTTGTGATCAGAGGAACGAGCAAAGCCCTAGAGAAACAACTTCCCATGTGCAAAATAAGTGGGAAGGAAGGGAGGGAGGGAGGGAGGGAGGAGGATGTTATACTAGGAAGTCAGAAGGAAAGCCTTGGCGAGGGTTAAAGGAGAGAGGGAATCAAGGGTGAGAAGAATGGGACAATCTACAGAAATTGCTGGACCACAATAACTGGTACCTCATACCTAATTCTTAGTTGAATAGAGAAACGCATCACGAAAACCCCATCCATGTTAAAATATCTCTGACTTTGGTTCACAGGAGGTGAGAGGCAAAGAAAGAAAACTTGGAATGTTGCCATAAGCTTGGCCATTCTCACGTCAGTGAGACAGGACACCTGCCCGAATGCAGTAGTAGAAGAAGAAGCAGATTCGAAAGAAAGGGGAAGCAGCTTACATACGAAAAAGGGGTGTGAAAAAATGGACAGATGGCATGGCCCTGTACAGAGAGCCATGCAATACGAGTGGAAGCAGGACAGAGCTGCAGGAGAAATAAAAACGAGAGCCCTGCGAGGGTGAGGGCTCACCATGATGCCCAGGCAAAGGTGAGGCTTCCTGAGGGCGGACCATGGGACCACAAGCAAGCAGTCATCGGGACAGGGACTTGGACTATCTTTATGACTGCTGGAGGTCACATTTTGCTAAAATAGAGTCACTTATAAAAAATTTTTTAACATTTCCAGCTGATAATTTCAGCTCTCCAGGAGGAGAAACTGTCATTCTAGATATAATTTTAACCAACAATAAAGAACTGGTTTCTGTATAGAAATTATAGGGACTTTGGGAGCAAGTGACCAGGTCTCTTGGGAGTCCATAATAGCAAGGCAGGGGAGTATTATGTGAATTCTAAGGCAAAGTCCTAGTGAAGAATTTTAGTGAAAAGGAAAAGAATAAATAAACTCCTAAGCCAGTGTGGCCACACAAAAAACTTTCTCATGAACTCTTACTTTCTAAAGGACACATTCACAATAGATAATGATGGATACATACCAAAAAACAATACAAAAAAAAATGAAGGCTTTCAGGAAGGCTAAATGAAGCTAATGGGAAATCCAAGAAACGAGAGAGAGAGAAAATGGGCTGGGAGTGGAGGGAGGAAGGAAGACAGAGAGGAAGGGAGAGAAGAAGGGAGGAAGCGAGGGAAGAAGAAGGCAAGGAGGGAGGGAGCGAAAAAGAAAGGCAAAAGAGGGGAAGAAGGAAGAAGAGAAGAAGAACAAGGAAATGAGAGATACAAGAAGATGATATAATGTTAACAGGCAACAAAAAAATCCAGATTACCAAATATTCAAATTCCCTCTTATGGGGCAAGGAAAATAGATTTTGAATTCTAAATGTGCAAAGAAGATTATGAAAGGAGGAAAATGGAGCCCACAATACTTTAGGGAGTAAAAAAATTCTTGGCATAATAAATGATTTCAAACCTCTAGGTACAGACAAATTATATTGCAGAGCATGCAAAAAAAAAAATTGCAGAATAATCGCAGAACCACTGGTAGTGAGTTTGAGAAATCATTAAAAATGGAAAAGATGACAAAAACCTTGGGAAATGTTCTAGTTTATAATATGTTGGGAGGAAAAACCCAACAGATCGTGAAAGTAAAGGACCTGTAAGTTGGATATGATTTCCATCAAGGAAGGTAAGTCCAACTGAACTCTGTGGTGGTCAGAACACATCTGCTTTTCTTTTTTTTATGAAGGGTGTTGTCAAACTAGAGTCTTCCAACAGGAAATGATCACTGTGATAAGAAAGTTGGCAGCTATGCCATAGAAGGAAGGTTGAGAAGTCTATGCAGCGCAGAAATCAAATGACTAAGAAAGGCAGCAAAGATCTGAAATGTGATCAGGTATAAGGAGCAGGAGAATCATTTTATGATGCCTTAGAAAACAGAAGTAGAACCAATGTAAAACTTTTAGTAGGAGGACTTTCCCATAACATTTTAAAGTATTTTCTGTTCACTCATTCCACAAGTGTTTATTGAGCACCTACTTTGTGCCAGATACTGTGCTAAGCACTGACGATACATAAAAAATTACAAATATTAAAATATTTTTCAAAATATTGTATTATCCTGTTCAAAGTATATACTGTTCCTACCTTCATTGGACTTAGAGTCTTAAGAAGGAAAACAATAAAGTAACTAAGAAACATAATCACAGATTATAGCAAAAGCCAAAGGGGAGAGATTACGGGATAGAGAGTAACAGAGGGTATCTACTTTAAAGATGGTTTGGGGAAAACTTCTCTGAGGAGGTGACATTTGTGCTGAGACCCAAGTGACAACAAAGGCAGAATTATATGAACAGTTTGGGAAAGAAGGAATAGTAGGTGCAAAGGCCCTGGGACTGGAAAGGGTTTGACTTGCTCCCAGAACTGAAAGGAGCTGGGATTGTAGACCCAGTGAGCAATAGAGCACACCATGTGTGATCGTGAGATAAGGTTGAGAAGACAGACAGGAGTCAGGGAATACGGCGTTGCTGTCATAAGGAATGTAAAATGTCTTCTAAGAGATGTGGGAAGCCATTGAAAATTTTGAGCCGGCAAGGCATATGGTCTGCTTGATGTGTGTATTTTGATGATTATCCCAGCTGCTCTGTATTAGACGGGTCAGGGTGGGACCGCAGGGAAAGCAGAGGGAGACTTTAGGAGCCTGCTGTCGCATTTAGATGAGGCCGTAGTGTGAACTGAGGGTGTGGAGTCAACTTGGAGAGACGCTCATTTGAAATTTTTCTGAGGTAACAGAAGAGCTCAGTGATGAATTGAATACGGAGTTGGAGGGATTGGGAGAAAAAGGATTAGAATGATCCAAAAATGAACTCAGGTGGCAGGCATTTACGGGCCACCTGAGAGAACCCTGCAAAATGGGCCCTGGAACTGGGCTGCCCAGATTGACTGGAAAGAGTGAGTTTGCATTTGAGTCAGTGATGACCACGGAACTCCCCGAAACAGGTGTCAAGCACCAACACACACCCAAGACTCCAGAACACAGGCTTTGGTTTGACACAGTTCTTAAACTGTAACTGGTTATAAACATTATCGCTCGACCAAGAAATCTTTTATATGGAAATTCACAATGCTCCCAGTGAAAATAACAAGAATACAAGAGAAATGGTATGTATACTTTGCTATACGCATATTGTATACACGTGTCTATATTGCATACACACCTAGCTTATAAAATTGTAGACCTTTGCTCATAACTTAAAATGCAGAAGGTATTTATGCTTTAAATGCACATGATACACATTAATACTCAACAGACACAAATACCACAGATTTAACTAAAGACAGCACAACATTCTTATCTTGTTACATCATCAGGAAAAGCCATGTCTTGAAAAGAGAGGTTTTTAAAAAGTAATAAAACCTGAAGATTTTTTTCCTGTCAGAATGGATCCCCAAAATGAATCTTTGCATCCCTATTTCACTCCTAACAACCTCACCTTCCACCGATGGAAAAATTCCTACCTTCAAGTATCATATATATTGGGTACAAACGGCAGAACACATGAGAATGTCACTGGGACAAGGATTCCCCTCTGGCGTAGATCAATCTTTAAGAAATAGCCAGGCCCGAACCACAGATAACTGCTGGGACCTCGATGTGCTGTGTCATTAGCCGTTTATGCTCCATTTGTCTGGCAACAATCGAACATCAGGGTCTAAGCACCAAATTGCAAACAGCTTGGCCTCGGCCTTGCCACTCAAGCGGTCTATATTCCGGCCACCTAAAATATCACTAACTGAATTAAGTTTATGTGGGAACCTCTCCCTGGGTTGTCTTCTCAACATTTCATTCATTGGACATTTAATTTTCTTTGTTGGAAAAAAGAGAGACAGAGAGGAGGAAAAGTCAATCTGCAATGTTGGCCAGCAGGTGTGATTTTGCATGTTTCTTATTCAGGGGCCCAGACTGTGGTTTCACCTGCAATGGGGTGTTTTGTCTAACTGTCTGGGCTCTCACATGTGTTGTCCCACAAACAATTTGTCACACCATGAGAGTTGCATATTTGGGGACGTAGATAGCTCATACCATATGGCCAAATGTGCTACCCTTGTCAGTTATGGTCCTTGGTGACAGGTTATTTCTTAGGCTGGACGTCACGAACTTGTCAGAATTTTGTGTCTATTGAGTGCTGGGTGATAACCTCTACCAGGCCAAGTCAACCGGGAAGACACGCCTGTTAAAAACCACAAAGTATAAATGGCTAAAGAACTTTCACACAGTAGCAACTATTGGATGGGTGTTTGCAGAAAACGATGTTTGAAAAAGAAAGATCTTACTACCAGATGCAAGTTTTGGCATAGATCATCTTAATGATGTTAAGATAGGTCTTAAAAATGTCTACTTTTGATTTTTTTCCCATTCACCATTTGTTCTATCCAGCTGTACTGATGAATCGTCTTTACAGAAAAGTGCACGGTTTAAAAAACAATGGAGTAGGCCAGCTGCACAAAAAGCGGCAAAACAATGCAGCGTCCTCTAGGCATGCTCTCTGGGAAGGATTCAACTCGATCAGGAGTGGGCGCGTGGGAGTTGGCATTCTGCTCATTTGCCTCCACAAGAGGAAAATAATTACAGGCATTTGAGTAAACGCAAGAGAGAAGCCCAGGTGACACTACGGGCCTGCCAATATGGAGAAGAAAATGCAGGGCAGAAAGAGACCGGGAGGAGAACGGTGGAGGGGCCAGGAAGAGACGGCTGGAAGGGCGCAGGGGCTGGTGGGGAAACGTTTAAAAATAATCAAAAAGAAATTCAGAGGATGGTGAAAGAGGAAAATGGAATAAAAACCCACTGGGCCCCTCTGGGAGCTCCCTTTCCTGAGTCATAAAGCCCTTCTGGTTTCTCCTTGTCTGGAACCACGTCCACAAACACTAGAAACAGTGGGTTCTTTTTTCAGTTTTGAAAAGGCAAACAACCGCGAAAACAATTTTGGGGTCATTTTAGGACAGAGGATAGAAACTTTTCTGTCCACCCAATCAATTAGGATATTGCGGAACTGGATAAATGCTAGGGGGAGGGAGAGGGGGAGGGGAACGGGCGCTGACCAGGACCAGCTTCCAGTCATGGCCGCCGGGACCGAGATTTTGCCTTCCGTAGGAGCGGTCCAAAGCAGATTCACTTCAGCGCTGACGCGATGGAACAAATCTGCTTTGAATATTTATGACAGCCTTCCTACAGATTCAGAGAACTACGTGGTCTAGGCAGATTTTCTAAGGCAGCACGGGCACTTTGATCTTCTGGGGGCTCTGACATCTGTTCTTGTTGTCTGCACATTCATACGCTCATTTCAAAGCTCATAGCAAAATCGTGGAACAGCAGTCTGAGGCCCCCAAACTTGTCCAAAGCTAATAGAGCCGAGATTTACACTTTTGAGATAATAGCATCTCTCTAATGCAAGCCAAGAGGCAATCAGCCCGTTTGGATTATAAAATATTCTATGTGCTGCAGAGCAGAGAACACTGTTTTAGAAATGAATCTTAAGTGACCCAGGCTTGCTGGCCCTTGCGTGCAGTGTTATGGCCCAAGATAGGATGGCTCTTACCCCGACGTGGGGCTTTAGCCATCACCTCCTCAAAGGTTCTCCCCAGTTAACAAAGGGGTACTCAGGAACAACCTCCCTCCCTCACTAGCTCTAGTCTCAAGGCACTGTGAGGTGCTGATGCCCACTCGAAATGCCCGCCCCATACAGCCTGGCTGTCCTCTGTGGTGGCATCTGTGAATCCTTGCAATGACAGAGCTAGTTCACAGATCAGGGAGGCTAGCATGGCCCATATGCCAAGTCTTGTAGCCTGAGCCCTGAAGCCACTTGCTCAGCTTCAAGTTTCCAAGGTCCTTCATGAACATAGCTCCTTCGTGCGGGAAGGTGCTTGCCAGCGTGCCAGCCCACCCAGTTCTCTCTTTCCCGTTACCATCGTGCACACAGGCCTTTCTACTTGTGAGCGCTTCCTTAAGCCAGGGCATTGGCTGCTGGTGGAATTGCAAGTTATGGAGAAGGGGGATGGCTGGGGGGAGGTAGGGAGGCTGCTCCCCTCTCAGATCCCACTCTGGGAGGAGTCGTCTTCTCCATGGGAACGCTCTCCTCTCAGATTCTCGTACAGCTGATGGCTCACTCTGGGTAAGACTAAGGGGGGCAAAAGCATTCATGATGTCCATCTAGGGGGTAGGAGGTATGGGAGTTCGGAGACCGGGCTCTGGGCCTGTCGTGATCACCCGCTGGCTGGCTGGCAGGGAGCAGTCACCTCACCTCTCCAGGTCTTGTCAATAAACCCAGCGTCACCCAGCAAGTACCTTAGGTCCCCTCAAACTCCAAATGGCCTAAGGATGTAATGTGGTAGAACATAGAGTCAGTTTTCTACCTTTTGATGAGAAAACTTTATACAATGTCAAGAAAAATATTATAATTTTCTAAGTCAGGAAAATTTTTTACAGCCTTTAAAATAGACAAAAGGACCCAAGAGAAATCAAAACATGACCACACAAAAGCTTGCACATGAATGCTCATAGCAGCATTCCTCATAAGAGCCAACAAAATGGAAACAACCCAAACGTCCATCAACTGATGAATGGGTAAACAAAATGTAGTGTATCCATACATGGAATATCATTTGCCAATAAAAACAGTGACGTACTTACACATGCTACAACATGGGGAATCTTGAAAACATTAGGCTAAGTGAAAGAAGCCAGAAACATGTAAACGTGCAAAGAAACTAGACACAAATGGTATGATTCCATTTATATGACGTGTCTGGAATAAGCAAAAGAGAAAAAGTAGGTTAGTGACCACCAGGGCTGACGCATGGGGAGTAAAATGTGTAAAATTCTGTTTAATTGTCGTGTGGATACACATTTTGTTTATTCATCATCCATTCGTGGGCATTTGGCTTGTTTCTACTTTGGAGCTATTATTAATAATGCTGCTATGACCATTCATGTATACAAGTTTTCATATGAACATATGTCTTCATTTCTCTGGGGTATATATCTTGGAGTGGAATTTCTGGGTCATATGGTAATTTTATGTTTAACTTTTTAAGGAACTGCCAAACTGTCTTCCACAATGGCTATACCATTTTATATTCCCAGCCATACATGAGGATTCCAGTCTCCAGATCCACGCTAACATGTTATTTTCCATTAAAAATGTTTTTATTATAGCATTTTAATGTGTGCGCAGTGGTATCTTGAATGATTTGATTTGCATTTCTTTGATGCTCAGTGCTATAGAGCATCTTATCATGTGCTTATTGGCCGCTTGTATATTGGAGAAGTGTTTATTCACACCCTTTGCAAATTTTTAAAATTGGGTTATGTTTCCCTTTATTGTTGAATTGTAAGAATCCTGTATATATCCTGAATAATAGACCCTTATCAGCTATAAGACCGCAAATATTTTCTCCTATTCTGTGGGTTATCTTTTCACTTTCTTGATAGTGTTTTTTGACATACAAAGTTTTTAATTTTGATGAAGTCCAGTTTATATATTTTTTTCCTCTGGTTATATTGTGCTTTTGGTATTATATCTAAGAAATTATTTTCAAACCCAAGGTCACAAAGATTTACATCTATGGTTTCTTCTAAGAGTTTTATCATTTTCACCTTTTTGTTTATTAATTTATTATTTAATCTTTATTGGTTTTTTTCTGTTACCATTTAGTCCCCTTATACCTGCCTTCCTCTGTAATCACCACACTGTTGTCCATGTCCATGAGTCCTTTTGCCTTTTTGCTCAATCTCTCCATCCCTGTATCCTCCCCCCACCCATTAGCTGTCATCCTGTTCTCCATCTATGAATCTCTTCCCATTTTCGATTTGTTCATTAGATTCCAATTATGAGTAAAATTGTGTGGTATTTGTATTTCTCTGACTGGCTTATTTTGCTTAGCAAAGTTTTCTCCAGGTCCATCCATACTGTTGCAAAGGGTAAAATTTTTCTCCTTTTTTATGGCTGAGTAATATTCCACTGTGTAAATGTCCCATAGTTGTTTTATCCACTCATCTACTGATGGACACTCGGGCTGCTTCCATATCTTGGCGATTGTAAATAATGCTGCAATGAACATAGGGGTGCTTATCTTCTTTCGAATTAGTTTTTTCGGTTCCTTTGGATATATTCCCGGAAGTGGGATTGCTAGGTAAAAAGGCAGGTCCATTTTTAATTTTTTGAAGTATCTCCATACTGCTTTCCACAGTGGCTGCACCAGTCTGCATTCCCCACCAACAGTGCAGAAGGGTTCTCTTTTCTCCACATCCTCACCAGCACTTGTTGTTTGTTGATTTATTGATGATAGCCATTCTGACAGGTGTGAAATGATATCTCATTGTGGCTTTAGTTTACATTTCTCTGATGATTAGTGATGTTGAGCATCTATATGTGCCTTCGGAGAGATGTCTTTGCCCATTTTCTAACTAGATTGTTTTTTTGGTGTTGAGTTTTGTAAGTTCTTTATAAATTTTGAATATTAACCCTTATCAGATGTATCGGCAAATATGTTCTCATTCTGTGGGTTGTCTTTTTATTTTGTTGATGATTTCCTTTGTTGTACAAAAACTTTTTAGTTGATATAGTCCCATTCATTTGTATATTTTTTGTTTCCCTTGCTTGGGGAAGTATATCCGATGAAATATTGCAATGAGCATTGTCCAAGATTTTGCCGCCTATGTTTTCTTCTATGAGTTTTGTGGTTTTGTGTCTAACATTTAAGTCTTTCATACATTTTGAATTTATTCTTGTGTGGGGTGTAAGTAGGTGGTCTAGTTTTGTTCTTCTGCATGTATCTGTCCAATTTTCCAAACATCATTTATTAACCCTTTTATTTAGATATTTGATTTAGTTTGAAGTAATTTTCATGGATGGTGTGAGGTAGGGTTTCGGAGTCATTTGTTTGCATGTGGCAGTTGTCCTAGGACAATTTGTGGAGAAAACTATTCTTTTCCCATTGAATGGTCTTCACACTGTGGCTGAAAATCAATTAATCGCAGATGAGTTTATTTCTGGCTTCTCAATTCTGTTCCATTGGTCCACATGCCCATCCTATGCCAGTTCTACACTATCAATTACAGTAGCTTTGTAGCAGGTTTTGAAAATAGGGAGTAGAGTCTCCGGCTTTGTTCATTTTCAAGACCGGTTTGGCTATTCTGCATGAAAAACTTTTAACATGTTGTGAAATGAGGTTCTCTCTCGGAGATGCCCCAGAAGAGAAGTAAAGAGAGAAAACAATGTCCTAATACCTTTGCCTTTCTGCTCTCACTTCTCTAACTTGGCTATACTACTTGCTCTTAAAATACAAAAGAATCTTTCTCTTTCTTTCTCTACATGTGAGCCCGCCATCCCCATGGACCTGTACAATGTTTCTCTATTTGTAAAACCCAGAATCCATGTCCATGAAAACATGGAAAAAGGTACCTCTATTCCCTTTTCGTCAATGTCACAGGCAAATCCTGTGATGGTTCTCAAAGACTAGAATCCCTTGGAGTCTTGTATTTCTCATAAAGAGCCAGTTCAGGCCTTTGCCCAATTATTCCCATTTGGGGTTAATGTCTTTAAGAAGTTTAACTCTTTCTAGAGAATTAAAACAAACAGGCCACAGCAGTTATAGAGTGAAAGCAAGAAGAAAATCAGGCACTTTCTATTTTAAGAGTCAGAAGCAATGTACATTTCTGGGGGGGGCGGGGGAGAATAGCTGTTACCTTTTTCTTTTTAAATCACACAGAAATGTAGTCCTTAAACTATCTAGTCTTCACAGATAAAATGTTATATGGTCATAGGCCCTGGAGACAATTGTATGTTTGACTTAAGTGCTCTGCAGAACATGAAAAACAGGGAAACACGCATTTCTGTCTGTGAGCTCATTCCGGAGCCAACACTCCTGCCCTTTTGGTTTCTGATAAATATAACAAGGGCATGAATATTATAGAAAAGCATTAGGCAGCATGAATGACCTTCTCTGGGGGCACACGAAGCCCTGGGCTGCCCTCCGAGAGTATTATGTTTAACAGTGGTATTAGATGCAATAGAGTTGGTTCTAAGGGCCTTTCTGCTTGAATCGCTTTCATAGAATGTGCTGGGAGGCACTCACGCAGCAGCCGCCCAAGAGCAAAGCACAAGCCCAGGCAAACTGGCCGCTTCTACGGCACCCTCAACCCTTCCACCCTTGAAGGCAGAACTCCTCCTTAAAAGGAAGAAGTCAAGTTCAGGATGCGAGGCCCGTATTTAAAGAGGCACTGGACTGACTTTGGGCAGCTGTGTATCCTTTATCCCTTTCATCCTTTGTAACCGAAAAGCTCTTGAGAAATTCTCAGAGATGAAAATAACTTCAGCTGAGGAACTTCAAATGGGAGAGACTGGACTGTTCGGTTTAAGACAGAAAACTGTATCCCATTAAATGCATGTGATAACTGCATGAGATAGAAAGTAACACGGCTCTAACTTATAAATATATTCTTCAACTACCAAACCAAGTGCAGACAGACAGAGACTAGCATGAAATGGGGAGTTTAATATTATTCCCTCGTCCTTGAAAGTGAAAAAAAGAGGCAACAACAATGTTACAGTCACAACCCCAGTTGTAAGGTTAGGACTGATTTAGAGGTGGGGAAAAAGTGTATTTTTATATTCTGTTTCATAGGATATCCAATAATATGGCAAACATTGAGATCAGATTTGATGACAAATACATAATGCTGGTCATGCGAAGCAGCAGGTGGTGCGATGCTAAACATGTTTGGGGTGTGTCTAATTACGAAAATATTCTGGAATAGCCAAGAGAGGTCAGTGGAGGTACTGACCATGCCCTAGTTCGCAGTAATTGTGTAGATCTTGGGTTTGCTGCTCTGTGTCCATCTAAACTTTTCTGCCTGTATTTTTTTCCCTAAAGACCCTCTTTCTTCCTCCCAGCTTTAGCCAAACCACAGCGATTCCTTCAAGTGAGGGAGTGGATTTCCCTCAGAGATGGATCCTCCTCTCCTTCCACCCTCTTCCCTACCTGAATTACACGCTGAAATGTTGCCTTTCTTGGGAGTGTGGCTTTCTTCATCCTTTTGAAAATCACACTCCTGGAGACAAGGTGAAAGTCACATGACCCGCCCCCCACCCTCCCGAAGACCAGCCTGCCTAGGAATGTCCCTCAAATGTGGGTGGTGGTCACTACGGGGCACAAGAGAGCAGATTACATTCCTCATCGCCACAGGGCAGCATCAGCGAGAGACGGACGAACACCCCAGGAAGGTTTGAAGTTAAACACAAGATGAGAGCGTCCAAACCACCACCACGGCTTTGCTCTAATATTAAACAGAGATGGTCCTAGAACTTCCCTCCAAACCTCTGGTAGGTAGTTGTGGGGCCTATGAGGTTTCGATACAGGTCTGTTACAACATGTGGTCACACTGGCCGCGAGTGTGACCGAGGCACTGAGTTTTCCAGTTCATTTAGCTTCAATTAATTTAAATTGAGATTTTAAAATGGAAGCAGTATAACATTTTTTTTGTTACCCAGAAATTTATTTTGGTAGGACTACACTGGACTGTCCCTTATATCATGTAAGATAGTCATGTGTGTGACACATGCCAGCTCACACATTATTTCTAGTATTAATAATTTTAAAAATAGTTTACATGTTGAAAAGACAATATTTGTGATGCATAGGGTTAAACAATATATTGTTAAAATTAATTTTACCTCTTTCTTTTTACTGTTTCCATGTGGCTACTAGGTTTTACATTCCATGTGGGCTTGCCCTATAAAGGGGGGGGGGCAAAAGTAGGTTCACAGTTGTGAATATGAGAAACAGTTCATTCTTCTTTACTATTTATTAATTACTATATTATTTTCTATATGAACACCTGTGAACCTACTTTTGCCCCGCCCTGTATCTTAACTGGATGCTGCTGGTCTATAGGACAAGTGAAGACCTTCAAATGCAAGAACAACGAAGCTGTGGCAGATTCGGGCAGGAGAAGAAGAGGTTCAGAGAAGGGTTTACGTGCTGTTATTTCTCTGGTTTTTCTCCAAGGGCTTAATTTTTTTTTTTCAAACAACTGGAAAAACTGAAAATGTTTAAAGTTTGAATTCTTCTATTGTGTAACAATAATGTTTAAAATGTTCATGTATTGCCAACTGGCCCTCTGCCCCTAAAATAAGTCCTGAAACTAGGGAATAGAATGACTTTTGTGTACAATGATGGAGTGCAGGATTGTCTGACCCGCAGGCCCAGACTCCTGGAAAAACTTGGAGTTATCGCAGAGTCTCCAAACCCAAGCAGGCCACGCGCTGTCTGCAGATGGAGTAAAGAACCTCTGGCTTATACACTGGCACTGCAATTTGTCAAAGGTCTACATGCTGCTTGATTAATAATATGTAAGTACACTTCATGTGTCACTGAATTCAGCGTCGTTTCGGGGTCATTATATATTTTTTCCAATCAAAAGAATCTAAAGCCCAGCCACCCCCGTGTGGGGCCTGAGGCACGTTGGGTCTTTGCTAGCTCATTGGGTGCCTTTGTGAACACTAGAGCAAGCTATGCCAAGGCTTTAGGTCCACACTCATCTCCAGGGCATGACCCGCACCGTCAGCATGCTGCAACCCTGGTACGTTTTAATATTCAGAAGTTCTTCACACTTGTATCCTGCGAAGTACCCAACAACTGTGGAATAAGACATGAATGCTCCATCACCAAGGAGCCCTGCCCTTGGCATTGCCCAGGCTCAGTGTTCATGCCTTTGACCTGGAGGCTGGTGAGGTGCCTCCTATGGTCTCGGCCAGGTCTCGGGTCTAGGGCGGGCCCACCGTTGGCACTTACATCATCTGTCCCCATGGGGCGCAGAAACAGGAGCCTATGGTCTCATTGCCAACGAAGTCCTGGAAGGAGCAAAGTAAAGTTGGAAGAAAATTGCAATCAGGATTCTTCAACCTTTCATCAAGGACTTCATAGCAGGTTGAAAAAGAGGCTATGTTTTCAAAATACATTGGAATTTATTTAAATTTAGAGCAGGGCTTCTCAACCTTGGCGCTATTAACACTGTGTTAATTCTTTCTTGTGTGGCTGTCCTGTACACAACAGGGTGTTTAGCAGCATCCCTGGCCTCTAACCCACCAGCTGCCAGTAGCATTTTTCTCCCCTCCCAATTATGACAACCAAAAATATCTGCGGACATTGCCAAATGTCCCCTGGAGGGTAAAGTTGCCCCACTCAAGAACCACCAATTTAGAATGTCAAAACATTGTTTGTGGCCTTCGCTGATTTTCATAACTTATATATCACAGCAGCAAGTGCAGGGACTTCGGAATCCGTGACACCTGAATTCCAATCTGGCCCACGCATCAGCAGCTGTGTGACCTGGAGCAGGTTACCTAACATCTCCATGCCTCAATTTCCTCACCTGTGAAATGGGGCAGTAACTGTGCTGTCCTCATAGAGATGTGAGGATTAAGAAGATAAAGCTCCTAACAGGTGATCAATAAATAGCAGCTAGTACACTCCTTGCGTACAGGCTTAATACCAGGTATCTGTGGATTTGCTCTCACGTCACAGCTCCTTCCGGTCTCTGTGTTAGTGGCAGCTAAAGACGTGGCCTCTGAAGTCAGAGTCCAGGGCTCACACTCCAGACAGCTTTCTCGTGGGGATGAGGGTGAGGGTGAGGGTGGGAGGCGGGGGCGGGGGCGGGGGCGGGGGCGGGGTGGAGACAATATGAACAGCTCTCCACTGCAGGGCTGCTGTGGAAATGAGCCATGCAGAGGCTTCCTAACCACAATTAGGTGCTGTGAGCTTGCATGTGAATGCAGGAAAAAGCTAAGGAAGATGTTTTATAAAACTATGACAAAATCATGGTCTTTCTTAACCTTCCTCCCTTACTGCCGTCCCACCCTGAAGGAATGTGCTGGAACTCCAAAGCCCTCACACCCTCGCACTTCATTTTGTGACCGCCTAGAGGGATCGGTCACATCAGTTCCTCCCACCTACCTCTTGGGAAGCCTCTTTTCGTTTCTGGAAGTTCTCCTCCGTCTCGTTGGACTGAGCTGTTCCCAGGTTCACCCCAACCACCCCCAGGCTCTCACTGCGGTGATGAAGCCGGACTTTCTTCAGGGCCACAGTCACGCTGAAGAGGAGTCCGAGCCTTCCCCTCGCTAGCAGGGCGGTGTCTGTAACTGGGCCACAGACTCTGTGCCCAGCCTCAATTTCCTCAGCTGGAAAACGGGGCTGGTCAAGCCTCCCTTTCCCAGGAAGCCTTTCCTCACTTGGGACCCCAGGTGCCCCTCATTCGCGCCACGCTGGGCATTTCTCTAGCATTCTGACTCCACCTCACTTTAAAATCAACCTGTTTCTTTCTGTAAACCATGAACTTGCGTGGGTCAAGGACTACGTCCTATTCATACTTACATCTCATAACATAGTTCCTGCCACCAGATAAGCTCTTGATAAACGTTTGTCAAATGAATGAGCGAGGGAGCGTGGGGCACGGGGTCACGTTAAACTCTCTAAGTGGGGCAGCGTGGAGCTTTCTTTCCTTCTCACCCTCCTCTGGCTCCACCCATCCCCGCCCTTTGCTGGAACGATATCCTTTTTTGAGATGAAGCAGAGACTGCGATGCAGCATAATAATTCATGGATGCCGTGCAGAAAAGTGGTTCATATTGGCAAGATAAATGTGATTTTGGGGGAGGGGTGTGATTTTTCTAGGGAGAACCTAACCTTCTGCTGCCCCTTCAGACTGAGCGCATTTGGCTGAGAATTGAGGGCTGTGGGAAGGGTGGTCTAGCAGGGCTGTCCAACCTGGGGCCCGCGGGCCGCATGCAGCCCGGGGTGGCTATGAATGGGGCCCAACACAAAACTGTAAATTTACTTAAAACTCTTTTTTGCTCATCAGTTTTCCTTAGAGTTTGTGTATTTAATGTGTGGCCCAAGACGACTCTTCTTCCAGTGTGGCCCTGAGACGCCACAAGGTGGGGCACCCCTGGAAGGAGATGGTGGTCGAGGTGATAGGGTCGCAGAGAGAAGGGACATGTCTCCGGGGAGGGCCCCTGTGAGGACCAGCAGAGCCTCAGTGGGAAAGGAAGCCAGTGTCTCGCCCCACCCTCTGGGCTCTTGAGTCTTCATATGGACCTGAGAGTGGGATTTAGTTTCTGGGAATCACTCTACCTGGAGTCTCCCACCCTCATTCCCAGCAAAATGAGGCTGTCACTGCACCCATCATATTTGAAATGCCTCCTTGGGAAGAACATTTGGAAAACAAAGTTGCTATCGTGGTTTACCTGCTGTGGCTATCAGTGTGACCTTTGGGTTATCTATAGAATGAAGGTTTTATTGACACCCTCCAATCCAGGAGACCACGATTACAGCCTTATCTGCACAAATTACAACCAGGTTGTAGAACTCAGATGCCTGGTTCCAGTATCCTCCCCACTTGCAAATATGAGATTAATCACTTCACTGTAGGGCAACTAGATGAACTGAAAGGCCACCATGTTGGTGTCATGGCAAGGAGAGAGGAGTACGAAATGTATCCCAATGTGAACTCTGCCAATAATTTGCACTGTGACCTGTTTAAGTCACAACCTTCCTGAACATTAATTTTCTGACATTTTAAGGGAACTATTACTCCTTGTTGTGTTGAGTTTGCGGAGAAGTCGTAGAGAGAAAATGAGACATTACAATTCAAAAACACATCAAAATGGTTAGGTGCTATGCCCCTTTGACATACTTTTGTTAACAATTTATTAAGGAATTAATGTGTAAAAGCCTTTGTTCATTCAGTGGACTGTATATTAAGTGATGAATTGAGGCTCAAGGCCATTTACGAATGAAAGTCCTACACATCCCTTGGCTGTCAGTCAATCGCTTAGCAGGGACTGATAAACGTCAACCGTGGGAATAAAGCTGAACACCTGTGTGGTCCTTTTTCGCACACTCCTTCAGTTATTTCAAGGCAATTCACTTCTGTTCTAAAGTAGTGTCTCATCTGGGTCCTGGCCTCCCATGTGACTTTCAAAGCAGTCCCTGTGGGTCTATGTTACTCTTCCTCATTCTCATTTCTCCTGCCCGTTCCACGGTCCTTCCCTCCGAATCATGTCGAGAAGACTGGTGAGGGTCGCACGGAGGCACCACCACCGCAGACTTTTCATTCAGATCAAAAGAAAGATTCCCAGTTTTTGAGATATTGGTTTCCGATGGCTGCTGTAATGAATTACTACACACTTGGCTGAATGGTCAGATCTAAAATCAGTTCACTGGGCCAAAATGAAGGTGCCAGTGGGGCCGCACTCCCTCTGGAGATTCCTTGCCTCGCCTTTTCCAGTTGCTAGAGCAGCATTCCTTGCATTCTTTGGCTTTTCGTTCCTTGTTCCATCTTCAAAACAAGCTATGTAGCATCATAGTTTAATGGCACATTTCCTTCTTCTGAGTCTAATATCTCTTTGCTTCCTTTCCTCTTATAAGGACACTCATGATTGCAATTAGGAATCATTATATAATCCAGGATAATTGCCCCACCTCAAGGTCCTTAAGTTACTCATACCTGCAAAGTCTCTTTTGACTCAATTTCATGACCCAGTCCGAGAGAGGTACTGTACCCTCCGCAACAGTTCAGGGTAGGAACCCAGTCAACACCCCCTGCAGGCAGCCCAGGCTCCAATGCTGAAAACCACTCCTCCCAAGGTTTCTTCAGGTGCTTTCCTTCCAATGTTTCTTGTTCCTCCATAACCATAGAGGTTGCTTATGGATAAGATAGGATTTTCACGGCTGTATTAAATCCATATTTCATAATTCTGAAGTTACTTGGCTGCTTGGAGAGTAACATATTATCAGCAAGAATCAGAGAGCCCAGATTGCCTCACTAACAGAGGCTGAGTTCACCTGGGCTCCTGTTTGTATCCCTGCACATTTCAAAAGATTTCTACAGGGTCGGCCTATGAGCATCATTCTGAACCAAAGCACTGTGACATTGCTCTACATCGCATGAGACTCTAATGCAAAATGACTGGTTTACAAAACAAGCTAACAGTTACACCATCAAGTGAATTTTGGCCTTCGATGTAGTAGCCTTGGGAGACCGTCCTCATATACTAATGGGACTGTTATTGCACCTGCCATATTTGAAATGCCTTCTTGGGAAGAACCTTCAGGGGCCTGTGGTATACTCTACTTAATAGCCCAATGGTGGCGTATCTTCATCCATCGATAATGAATTTTATTCTGAAGAAGAATCCTGCCATTCAGATCTGAAGGTCATGATCAATTTTGTAGGTCAGATAGCTTAATTATAAAAACAAAGTATATACACAAGTTCTTTTCCCAAAATGCTCAAACTGTTCATAAATGCGCTCCCTAAGTCTTATGTACAATGACCAAATAATTGTAAGATCATAGCCTACCAAAGCAAATTTCTAAATTCCTTCTACAACCATTGTATGCATGTCCCAGAGCACTTTTGACCAATACTTCATAAGACAAATGTGAAAAGGATAATATAGACAGATCTAACAAAAATGGGACAATTTGTCCTGATTATTATGCACAGCTGCTTGCCCTAATTTTAGAGCTATTCACATTTTGTGTGGAACATCACACACATCACATTTTAAAAAACTATATCATGAATGAGGACTAGCTAAGAAGAATCTTGGCCTTGATGAATTCAAAGCACACTTTCCTAGTCTTGTGTGTTCTTTGTTTTATAAGGCAGAGAATTGGCGTTAAAGATGAATTTTATAATCGTTACATCACCAAGGGAAATCTTTTTGAGCCAGCTGTAAATGCTCTTCTGGTAATGGAACTTGGTACAATCTGTTAAATTCAGCTGTTAGTACATTATTTGAACTTATAAGAGTGGAAGATATCAAGTCTCTGACTGTACATACAGTTGAAAACTTTTATAAAGCACTTAAATAAATTGATTATGTTCAGACATTCAGGATTGAAGACTAAATCTGAGCAAGAAAAAGACAGACAAAATCAGAAACTGATCAGTGTACCATCTACATTGTGCAGGAACAGATTTTGCAGAGATGAAAAAAACCTCGAAAGAGGATGAAGATGAAGAGAAGGGAAAAGCAGTTGTGGCACCAGTGGAAAAATCTAAGCCAGAAGATGATTTCCCAGATATTTATGAAAAATTTATGGAGACTAAGAAAGCAAAAGAAAGTGAAGACAAGGGAAACCCTCCCCAAAGGACTTCTGGTGACTTCCAACGAATTTCCTTTCTCCTTCTCCACCAGTGCCGCTAACCGAGCAAACAGTGCAAACAGCAACCTGCGGGGGCGCCGCAAGTGCTAATGGACCCTCTTCCAAAACTATAAACTTGGCTACAAGGGAAGTTTGGATGGTCTAGTGGATTACCCAGATGATAAAGAAGACAATAAAGAAGAAGAAACAGCTTCTAGGAAAAGACCTCATCTTGGCTCATAAAATATTTACTGGGGCTTGCTAAAATGCTGCAACAGTTCATTGAATGAAAATCTGAATCAGAAAGCTTTCCCACTTGGATTTATAAACATACAAGAAGGAGCAAAAAATACTTGGTATGTCAGCTAGGAGACTTTAGTTCTGCGAAAAAAACCAGGCTTCCCAGGAACATGATCGCTTGCTAGTAACTAAGGGGTTTGCCGTATGGGCTGTCAATAAACAAACAAACAAACAAAAAGTTGTAATGACCAGAGCCTGGGAGATAGTTTCTCACCAAGGAAACTCTCATGTTTGGGGATGGCTTTAGCAGAAAGACAAGGTTGATAAAATAATACTAATGCAGGGTTGCTCCGGGGGGGTATCGATCTAGAAACAATTATACATAAAACTTCAGATGAAAGCCCAATAACGTTACTTGTATAATGGTGCTGACCGTGTTGCTCTTTTAATTAGTTGCCTCTTTTTAAATGAAATTTTTATGGAAAAAAAAATTTAACTATGATTAAAAAAATTAAGTTGTTGGGACCATTTCTTTGAAGATTTAACAGAAATTTAGCCTTTCTATGTAGTTGGAGGGAAGTATGCCCTGTGTTATACAGCACAGGTTTTCTTTTAAAAAAAAAATTTATTGATTTTGCTATTACAGTTGTCCTAGTTTTCCCTCTTTGCCCTCCTCCACCCAGCCCGCCCCCACCCCCATCTCCCCATGTCCCCGTCCATGGGTCCTCCATATACGCTTTTGACTAATCCCTTCACCTTCTTACAGTCAGCCCCCACCCCTTCCCTCTTACATCTGTCCATCTGTTACATGATTCTAGGCCTCTGGTTCTTTTTTGCTCGTTAGTTTATTTTGCTCCCTAGATTCCTCTTATAAGTGAGATCATACGGAATTTGTCTTTCACCACCTGGCTTATTTCATTTAGCATAATAATCTCCAGTTCCATCCACGCTTTCGCAGAAGGTAGGAGTTCCTTCTTTCTTTCTGCTGCATAGTATTCCATTGCGTAAATGTGTCACAGTTTGGGGGGTTTTTTGTTTTGTTTTGGGTGGGGTTTGTTTTTTTTTATTCACTCACCTAATGATGGTACTTAGGCTGTTTCCAAATCTTGGCCATTGTAAGTAGTGCTGCTATGAACATGGGGTCCCGTGGGTTCTTTTGAATTGGTGTTTCAGGATTCTTCAGGCATATTCCCAGCAGCAGCATCACTGGGTCAAAAGGCAGTTCCACTTTTAGTTTTCTGAGGAAACTCCAAACTGCTTTCCACAGTGGCTGCCCCAGTCTGCACTCCCACCGACAGTGCCCTTGGCTTCCCTTGTCTCCACATCCTCACCAGCACGTGTTTGTCGATTTATTAATGGCAGCCATTTTGGCAGGTGTGAGGTGATAGCTCACTGCAGTTTTAATTTGCATCTCTGATGGCGAGTGACAGGTTGAGTTTTCTACACCAGGAATTTTCATATGTATTTTGAGTAAAACAAACAAGCCGGATTCAAAATGGACATTTTGTTAATGTAACTTTTAAAATCACCACTCTTAGAGACAGCAGATGCCAAGAATCAGCACAGTAATTTTCCAAAATGATTTTCTCTAGAAACAGAAGTCGATTGAACAGAGTGTTCTCAGATGCCCACCAGCACAAGCTTTTATGGGAGATACTTGGGAGTTACTTCCTGCTTTGTTAGTAAAGTGCATCTCTCTCCAAAGCTGCAGGCAATTTTTAAAAGTGTAATTTATAAAGACTAACATACAAAGAATAGTGCTGAATTAAGTCGGATTTAATGTCTAGAGGCCATTTTGATCCAAGAAGTTACTTCACTGTCAAAGTCAGTATGCAGCATGTGAAGCTTCTCCATAAACAAACAAGGGTGTAACATGCAGGCTGCTTTTTTAAAGAGTAAAAGCACATTCCATGTACATAAATGAGTTTAAAATAATAATTTCAGGCAAACACTTAAGAGGTTTTATTTTTAGAACAAGTAAGTCAACTGTAAATATTTTAATGTTAGTTTGCTCATCTAGGATCTGAGATAGTGCTGAGGAAAATGTTCCCCAAACTACAATTGAATGCATTGGGAAAAGAAGCTAAAAAAAGTAATTCTAGCTACAATCTTCAGATCACTCTTGTAATATGTTATGGGTCCATTTTTCTTGGAAGAGCTTATACTGAAGGAGTTTTCCCTGTTTTGGAGATTTTGTAGCTAACTTTAACTTTGAAAAAAAATGGGCTGTGTGGATATGAAGTATAGTTTTTGATATTGTTGACTTCTGGCTCTACCATTTGCCTATCAAGTGAGTCTTAAGAAGCACATTTAATTGCTTGGTACCTCAGTTTCAAACCTATTTAAAAAAAGGGGGGGCTAATATTGGTCCCGTTCTCTCACTATGTTGTTATGGGGACCAAAATTATTAGGGGTAAAACTAACTATAAGATAAAAATCACTGAGAATAGATATGGAATTATAGCGAACTTTGACCCAGCTCTTAACACCGTACCTGACATTATGAACAAGGAACAAACACTGTCTCATTTAATCCTCAAAATGGGATATGTATTATTATTCCTATTTCATAAGTGGTGAAACTGCGAAATTAAGAATTTAGTAGTAGTAATAATGGCAGCACTTCCTGGGGGGCTTACTATATGCCTGGCATTGTTCTAAGCATGTATTTTTACATGTATTCATTCATTTACTCTTCACAACCTGGTGAAGATTTCTCTATTATCCCAATTTTACCAAAGAGAAAACTGAAGCACAAAAATTATTCCACAGCTAGTAAATGACAGGGTTGTCATTCAAACCTAGGTTTCCTCGCTCTCACTCGTTCTCCCACTTTCTCTCGTTCTCTCACGCTCTCTCTTTCCCCAGATATCTCTTAGCTGGTAAATTAAACTGCCTCTACCATTACTCATCCTTTTGGCAAGTAGTTATGGAGAATGTAGTATGTCTTGTTCATTGGTCTAGGCACTGCCGGTCCACTAGCATATAAGACAAAATTCAGGCTCTCATGATGCTTATGTTACAGAAATATAAGGCAATGTTATTGTGTTAATATGAAAAATGTGAGCCTCTACCAAGAACAGCCTCTTTTATTTAAGGCCACATTTGCATGAGATTGTGTCAAGGCTTGGCGCTAGCGGGCGCCAGCGGTCATCTGCGGTGCACTGTGCTGTCCTCGCTTGGTTTACTGGTTGCTTTATCTCAGACGTCATGAAACAGTGACTGAAAGTGGCCGTGTTCCCCTCAAGAACTGGAGCTGATCTGCCGTGACATGTTGCTTTCTTACTTTTATAGCACTTTTCAGCCTTCTCAACCTCAGCTGTCCTCAGAGGCCGCCGGTTCCAGCACCCACTCATGGCTGAGAGTCAATTCCTGGGATTCTCTAGTGAATATATACTTTCCCAGCCAAGGCTGGGGCTCAAGACACTGTTGTGAGTGGATATGGTGCTCAGAGCTGCTGCAGGATGAAGCCAACACGGGGGGGGCGGGGCCAATGCAGAAATCCACAGAGAGCCGGGGCCAGCGCCCCGGGGTGCCTTGGCAGGGGCGTGCCTGCGCTGGGGCATGAAATGCAAAATCGTAAATCCCCTCATGGATTCAGCCATCCTGAGTTGGGTCTGTGGTTATTTGCAGCTATAAGCATCCTCACTACTCTAGCATCCTCAAGGCCCCTTTGTTTCTAAAAGCATGTATGCTGTAAAGCACCCCTTTTCCCAGAGGTACTAGCCAAGGAAGTCTTCCCCAGACCAATGGAATTCCCAGCCTCCAAACGCCCTCTGCCTGCCCTTTTCTTTTTCTTACCTTTATCCCCTTAGACAACTACTGAAAGATGCTGGGTACATTGACATCGCTCTAGCATTACCAAATCTACGTGAAGATACTTGAAGAGAAATACTGCTTTGAGCTAAAAGCATGTTTCCTCGTGTTATTGAATAACACAAAACTAGGACTTAGCCATGGACCCCCGCTGCGTTATTCATGGTTTGGCTGCCTTGGTGAGTGCCAAAGTGCCTTTGGGGGCCTCCTGAATGCTTCTTTCCTTTCTTTGATTGCATTCAAAAGGACGAAAATAAACAAGGCATGTTAATTACTAAGGGTTATTCATTACTTTGTCCAAAGTCTCAAAGCTCGAAAAGAATCAAAACAATTTATTTTCTGAATTAACTCACCATAGCTTCCCAGCCAGACCCCATGGAGACCATCTTTAGTGCTTGTTGAAAAACATTTCTTCACTGTAAACTGTAGTGTCCCCGGAGCAATGTGATGAGATGGTTCTGTGGGCTGGATGCAACAATTAAGCCTTTTTCAAAGATGTACAGATAAGGCTGCTGGAGAGTTTTGAAGCAATTTTATTCTAGGAAGCTCAGCCAATTCTAAATTAACACAATGTTGAAATTTCCTTTGCCTATCCCAGAAAAATGAGGATGTCTCCTGCTTTTTTTAATTCTATACATTGTATTTAGTCATTTTTGTCATAGGAAAATACAGAGAAAATACAGCAGAAAGTACAGGAGGATAACAACACAAACACCCACATACTAGTTGTTAGGATTTAACAAATGGTAGCATTTTGCCATATTTCTCTTATATATAAGCATAATGATGGATATCTCTATTTGATTCATGAAATAAATTGTTAAGTTAAATCAAGAGTCCTATTTCCATTTTTCTCTTTACAGGACATTAATAATTAAACCTTTAAATTCTGATCATTGTGCAACTGTGACTTCAAAACAGAAGAGACAGGTTCAGGAACAGACCATAAATGCTCCAAACAGGATGTCAGCGGGCCCTCTCTGCTACCTCAACAAGGCCGTGGTGGGTGAGGGATGTTTAGAAGAGAGAAATGTTCTGTAAGCACCACAGAGGCTAGGTCTGAAGATCGCGAGCTTCAGCTTTAGAGCTGAAGTCTAAAGTCAGGCAGGTCTAGGTTTTGCTGATTTCCTTTAATGCATACAGATTCTAAGATTTCATTTTACAAGCATCTTCATTCTAAATAACATTCATACACAATTTGAACTGCGGAAGTTTGAAAACTGAACTCCCATCTGTCCCCCTATTTAATTCACACACACAGTCCCATCTAACCCTTGCAGGCTCAGACAACGTCCCTTTCTTCCACATATGAACGTAACAAAGCTCTCCTCAGCTTCCATGCCAGTCATACAGCTCTGCTGAAATCCCCTTTTAGAGAATTTATAGGTTTTTGCAGCTTTTCCCTGGTTTGCAACCATCCTAGAATAAAAGCAGAGTTCAAAAAAGGGCTAAGCCCAATATCTGAGGATGGACCTAACCAGAGCCGTCTCCCTGACGGTCTTGATTCCCAGGCTGGAACAAAGCACACAGACAAAGCTTATTGATCTCACTTTAAAGCAAAATCGTGTGTTTTTCCCTCTTTCTACTTCAGTGTTGCATCTTGGAGAAGCTTAGGCAATTAGAAATCAAGGTCTGGAAATAGTAGTGATGTTTACGCCCTACTGTGGATGTGCTTAATGCCACTGAATCAGCACTTGAAATTGATTAAAAAGGTAAATTCTGTTTTACTACCAATTTTTTTAAAAGGCAAATTTCATGAAATATTTAAAGAATGGTTGAATGAAATTGTTAAAAACTGACCTTTTATCAGGTCTTCAGGGGAAACAGAAATCACTTTCCGAGTTGACAAGATACAAGTCCAGTTAGTGTTTACAAGTGCCATGTGCCGTTCTATTTCTCAAACACTCTGTGGATTGAGGTCCACTCATGCTTTTTGCTTCCTAAACCAGGAAAAGGGCAGGATCTCTGACAATTAAAACGATAAGCAATTCCAAATTTAAAATATGGTTTTACTCTGCTTGTGGACAAAACCTGCTGGTGTTCTCCTATCCGGACATTTCCAGTCAGTCACCTGGTCACCCAAGTCCATGTGGCATTATTTGATATTAAAAATATACAGTTTTAATCTGTGTTAGGTCATAGATTAGGTCAGAGTTGTTTACTTTGATAAGCTTTTTCTACTAGCACATTGTGTAGATCAGGTTACTGCAGAAAAGCCCTAACAAAGCTGTATACAAGTTTTGTTAAACATTTAGCATCTGTTTCCCAAAATCCACTAGTAAAGAACTCAAGAAAGGTAATAAGGTGATCCAGTTCATTTTATTATGATGACCTGTTCCTGGGAAATGTGGGCTGTATGTGCCCCAGAAATACCTGACCACAACCAAATAGAAAAACAAGCCATTAGAATCTCTCCCTGACATGACCTTAGTTTACAACCAGCCAGTATATGATGAAAGTTTATGCTGCTTTTCCACATAAGTTATTTTCCCAACTGAAAATTGCTCCCAGCTGTTTGGACCCAGATGTATTGGCAGCCCAGGCTGTGAGGGCCACTTTACAGGTGATGAAGCCTCAGACAGTGAAGTTTACACAACTTGTATACAGCTGGTGTCCAATATACATTTGGACTTTTAGTGCTGCCCCCTCCAAAAAAATGAAAATAGTGGTGGTTTCCAGACACTTCACTTGGAGCACGGTTAAAAAAAGATTTCAGTACCAAAGGCCCAAACTTACGTAGGACTAGAACTTAAGAAGCAAGAGTAAGATTAATTACATAGCGTTTCCTTTCCCCTCAAGAATTCAGCTTGCTTGAACTGAAAATCGCCCCAGACCAGCGAGAGAACGATCAGAAATTGTCCCTGAGACCTGGCAGCCAAGGAGCTAAGCTGTGACTTACAACTGAGCCCCCTGAGTTGCTGCTCATCTTTTAGCCTTAGTTGACCCATGTACCAAGGTTACTCTTTCCGTCTCATCTAAATGATAGATCATTTTTATTATGTAGATGTTATTCTAAAATTAGTACAATATTATATTTCATCAGGAAGTCATAGGATGACCGAGGTAGTGATTGATAACCAGGATGACCATATGTCCAGGTTTTTCTAGAACAGTCATGAGTAGTTTAACATATCAGATGCTTTGTTTAAAAATAAAACAAAACGCTATGAAAAATAGTGGCATTAAACGCACTATGATGGGGTGTGTTTAATGCCACTAAGCAGACCTCCACATGATATTCCCAGCCTCCACCAGCCTTAACAGTAGTGATAAGCTACATGTATAAACTGAGTTTTCTCGTTTTCTTCCTGGTCAAATCCGAAGGGTGACCTGCAATGTCCAATCCTCCTTTCCTTTCCCAATGTTCCCTGATAATGTGCAACTAAATCCCCCTCTGAAGGACAGCATGATAAAATATAGGGTGTCCGTCACCAGTTCCCGGGGACCCAGTGGTAGTGAGAGAGCTTGCTGCCCACCACCTCCCTCCAGTCCCTGCTCTGGCCTGGGAGGTCCTGGCCACACATCAGCAGGATCAGTGGGGAATGTGGGAAAGTGCAGGGCAGGCGTGAGCGAAATGTGCACAGGAAATGGAAGCTGAGCAGCCCCATCGTGGAGCAAACAGGCGGTGGTCTGAACATTCTTGTTCACAGTGGTTTTGTCATTTTCTGTATAGTGTACCGACAGCTATTATTTATTGTATTGTTGGGTAACATGTCTTTCTTCTGCAATAAACCTTTTACTGACAATCATCTTGAAAGGATTAAAACACTGTTTTAGGGAAAGATTAAAATAGTAATGTTGCTGAATGTGTAACTTGCATAAAATGTTTTTTGACACCTAGCATCCATGAAAACCAGAAAAGAAATTTGCCAAGCAGCATCAGATTGACTTCAAAAGTTAGTTGTTACATTAGGTAAACCACACTTGGAAGCAATGACTGAACACAAGCAGCTGTGCTAGCTATGTGCTCATGTCCCTCTGTGAGGCTTAATTTTTCATTTAGATGCAATGACGGTTCCTCTAAACTCATTTTATTCATTTTCATTCCAAATTTTCTTGTGCGTGCCTGAAAAATGAAGTACTAGCTGCTAACGGGTCTCCGCTGGCAGCGGCTGACCTCTGGAAACAGCAATGAGGCACCAGCTTTGTGTCAGGGTCCAGGTGCTTTAAATGAGAAATTCATTAATTCTAATAATGGTTGATTTTTTCAAAAACCATGGCATAAAATGAAAACGTTGGGAAGCTTATTCTGTCACAGGTGAACAACCTGACATTATTCTGATTGCTATTATACATATCCAGTGTAAAAGTTCATCATTAAAGAAGAACTTTGCTTTTGAAGTGATACATTTTCATGACCAGAATCCCAGTAGAAACAGTACTGTCCCTAAGTTAAGAACCTGAGGAGCAGAAATGTACTTGGACTGTGTAGTGGAACATGTCTAATTTACACTTGTGTCTGAACAAGCTCTGGTGATCTACCAATAGAAAAGGAAGCTGAATTGTCAAGTTTTATACATACACACACACAGTAAGTGGATTACAAAATTCTCCTTCCTATCTACCAATTGACTTAGAATATCAGAGTCTTTATGATAACCTACATAACCTACCTTGTAAATATCAACCTAAGTGTCCTACGATGCTCTAAATGTTAGCTGCCTTTTGTTCAAAATCATTTGGAAGTCTTCAAAGTATTGAATGAATGATTTTTTTTTTAATTCAGCTTTTGAGCTTGAAGTTTTTAGAAAATTACAAACAGGCAGGTCCTGCTACCTAATTTGTGGAGCCAAAACAAAATGAAAACGTAGTGCCTTGTTCAAAAATTAAGAATGTCAGTATGGCAACGGCAGGACAATAAGCCGAGCGTGGAGGTCTTCCGCGCACCAGGTTCCGTCCGTGCTTCTGCGTCAGTCACAGGCCTGTGAAGCCAGCGCCACAAGCAGGAAAACACGGAAATGTATCCTGCAAAAGTGGGGGGTGGCAGGGAGAATGAGTGCATTAATACAGCGCAGGATTGAATTTTGAAGTTCTATAATTGTGCCCTGGATGATCTCAACCTGTGAGGAGAATATATGGATGGAGCTCCTATTTTTATTTAGATAAATTTAGATTCTGTCCCAGAATAGGATGTAATTGAGAAGACCTACAATTTTGAATCATCTAAATTTGGTAAGCCATTCAAAAGAATCATAAATAGAGACCACTTCTTTGACAAGTTATCATAAAAACATTTGTCAAAGATAGTCTGGATAAAGGCCAAAATTATGTAGGAAATATTTGGACTGAATTATTTACACATTTCAATAGCTTTAAAAATTAGAATTGAGAATTGGCTTAGTTTAACAGAATTGCTCTCAGCTTACCAAGTACTTCAATACCTGTACAGAGTATTTTCTCAATTAAATATAGTGTGGTCTATAGAGAAGTCAATGGAAAGATCAGCAATGTCCAATTTATTAAGCCCAAAATGCAGATAATTTTGTGGGAAAAAATTTAAAATAATAAAACTATTGAGAAATACATTCTGCATAAAAATATCATGATAGATAAACTGTTTATAGTACATAAATACAGGGTACAGCAAAAGTAGTTTTATAGTTATAAGTATGCCAGAGTTTATTCTTATATTATTACAATATTATTATTGTATTATTCTCCATACAAACAACTGTAAACCTACTTTTGCCCTATCTTGTATATATCAAAAATTACATTCTGTTTAAATTTTAACATTTAGATCATGAGCATAAGGAAAATTTTCAAATTTGCTCCAATGTACACAGATATATGTTCTTCTATAGCTCCAAAAGAATTTTATATTTGAAAATGGTTCCTGAATAGAAAGAACCATTTTACAGGTCCACCAGTACAAGAAACCAATTTGTTGGTCATTAAGCAAGTCTTTCAGAAAAGTTTTTCTAATTGTTTTTAAGCCTCCCATTCACTGTCAAAGAATCTTGATTTGGATGACATTATAGGGTTACCATGGTAATGATAACAACAGTCACCATTTACTAAGCACCTGGGGTGAACCCAATGCTTTTCAGCCATTAGCTCATCTGATCTATGAAACAAGCCCTAGGAGAGGTAGTGCTGCATCAACCAACTTATCTGTTGAGGAAGCTGCACCTTAAAGTGGTTTGGACACTTCTCCAAGGTCACATAGCTGGGAAAGCATGTGAGCCCAGGCCTCCCGACTCCCAGACCAGGGAACTTTCAACCACCCATTGGATGAGTTCACCATAGATTCTGATTTAAAAAGGACAAGTGCTCAGAGAAGTTTCCAGGAACAAACCCAGATCTCTGATGTAATCATCAAAATCCTGTGTCCTCTAATGGGTCTAATTTGTGGTGCTCGTCACTGCTGATTAGCTCATATCTTCACTTCCTGGCACCGTTGATAAGGGTCCTTTTAGTCTCCAACATCTATTAATCATCAGCTATATCTGTGCAAGGCCCTCTAGGGACACAAAGGGAAATCAGAGGTGTCTCCTGACCCCCAGGCCTTTCCCTTGAGCGAGGAGACAAGGGGTGACATGTGCCATTTAAGTCCTCTGGGGCACTTGGATAACCAAAGAAATTTGCTCCAAAGAGACTGGACAAATCAGGAAAACATATTTCAATCGTTCACCCCCAAACTCATGATGTTGCACCGAATAGATGGGCTTTACCTTAACATAAACGATCTTTTCCTTACAAAAGCAGACATGATATCATGATGTTTATAGACCAAACTACACTAATCAAGTTTGGATATGAACCATCAGGATTTTAATCCCCACCCACTGAGCACTTGGAACCATACTGCGCTACTTGAGTGGGTGCTTTCAAAACTCTGTTACTTATTCTATGTGGGAGCAGCTGTGCGGAGAGAGAAGGCACAAAACAGAACCTTTCTAGCTGCAGGCTCGTATCTCTCCTTTGGAACCCCCATGGGCCTCAGCTCAGCGTCAGACCTCCAGGAGTCTCCCAGCTATTTCTAAACACGCAGGGTTACTTTATAATATCACTGATACCAACTTGTCCTTGGCAGGCTAAGAAGGGATTTCTTGAAAAGTCATTAAAAGTCTGCCTCTAAAACTCACTTCAAGGCAGTCCGTACCCAGGGCAGGATCGTACAAGACAGGGATCTTTGATGGGGCTGGCAAGGCAAATTTTAGGAAATTCCCTTCAGCTGCTTTAAGGGAAGAGAGGGGTCCATAGCTTTTTTTCTCTCTCCCAAATTAGCTCTTCCAAAAGATGTCAACAGAAAGGGAAACGGCTTTTTCTGGAGTTATCAAGCCATTCACATATGCCTGGGTTTCATGTGGTGAACATGTGGCGCGGATGGTAAACCTGCGATTGTCTCCCCTCTGATGTCCCTGTTCCTCAGAGCCACGATAATTACAGTGGCTACAGCGGAGCCTACGATGTGCTGCCCAGGTCCCCCTGCGGAGCAGAGGCGCTTGGCCCCCCGGTGAGGGAGGATTGCAGCCGAAGGCCCCCAGCCGAGTGGGTGCTCAGGCCTTGCCCGTGGCTAACAGCAGCCGCCCTGCCCAAGGTCGCACCCGCACCCAAGTGGCAGCACCCATGCAGGTACAGGGATACAAAGGCCCGCACAACTCTAAACTAGGGCCATGCCCGCTCCCCAAGGGATCGCCCGAGGGTCTGCGTTGCAATTGCTTCGTGTTATATTTCAGCTCCCCTCCTCTGTCCAGTCTTGTGTCCCTTTGTTCACAGGTGTTGACCCCCATCCTGGGTAAGACACTGACCACGGACAGAGCCTGTGGCCGGGCAGACACTCATGTGTTTTGTGTCGAGCCCTGGCAGCGTTTCTCCCAAGCTTTCAATAATTTCATTTCATAGGTGATAAAACCAAGACTCAGAGAGGTTGTGTTCCTTGCCTGAAATCAGCCAGCCAGTGAGCCACAAGTTTGCTTTTATAGCCAGGCCTTTAGTCTTAAATTCCACACCATTTACTACACACATGGTACTATGCTAGGCTCCATGATTCTAATCATAGATTTTTATGAAGTATAACTTTCATTAAAATAAAAAATGTATTTTAAAGATGAATAGAATATGACTACAAAGGGGTAGCATGAAGAATTGCTTTGTGGTAAGAATTAGTAAGGTCTGTAGCTTGTAGCACTGCACTAACGTCAGCTTCCTGGTTTGGATAATGGACTGTGGGTGCTAGAGATCTTATCACTGGAGGGAGCGGGGGTATGGGTATAGAGGAATTTATTCTACTATTTCTGCATCTTCTTTTGAGTCTAAAATTATTTCAAGATAAAATGTATAAAAATTTCTAAAGCAAAGGAAGAGTGAAACATAAAGAGTTTCTTATGTTTCTTTGAATGATTAAAAAATATCGTTCAAGAGGGAAGCTAAAAGTTAGTTCACAATAATGCCAAAGCATAACATTAATCAGCTATCAACAAAACTTAATACTTTTCTATGCTTCATGGAGGGCTGAGAGACACTTTCTGCCCTTTAAACTAATGACATGAGATGATGGTGGGCCCTAAGTTTCCTTCCCAATTGTGGCTTCAAGTAAAACAACATGCTAAACAATACATCTTATCCCCACAGAAAGTGGAAAAGGATGCACCTATTATACTGCCTCTCTTGAATACGGCTCCCAACATGGAATTCTAGGCAGAAACAAGGATGCTATGACCCGTAAGGTGGGCCTGACTCCACCGTTCTCTCCCGCCAGCCCTCCAGGGCGCCAGCCCTCCAGGGCACCAGCCCTCTGCACTCAGGGCGCCTGGCCTCCCACCATTACAATCCAAACCCCTCCTGGATCCCCAGACAAAGGGGTTGCCCTACCAGTAGGTGTTTTCTCCCCAAGACCAAGGAACCAGGTCCTGGAATTCAGCCGGCTCCTCCTCCCCAGGCGAACTAGCCTATCCAGTCCATAGTGGCGTTTAGACGTGGGGCATGAAGCACAGGAGGGGAGGAAGGTGATGGGTGGGACGGAACCAGTACTGGGAGTGGGGCTGCCACAGTCCGGAGAGGGGGCGGTGCTTGTAAAGAGAGTGGCGTAACCGTCAGAGAAGACAAACACTATATGATTTCACTTATATATGGAATTTAAAGAACAATATAAATGAACAAACAAAACGGAAACAGACTCATGAATACAGAGATCAAATTGATGGTTGCCAGAAACAAGGGGGCTGGGAGACTGGGTGGAGACGGTGAAGGGATTAATAAGTACAAATTGGAAGTAACGAGATAGTCACAGGGATGTAAAGTACAAATTAAGAAATATAGTCAATAATATTGCAGTAACTATGTGTGGTGCTGTTGGGTACTGGAATACCAGGGGGACCACTTTGTAAAGTATAAGATTGTCTAATCTCCATGCTGCACAGCTGAAACTAATACAAAATAATAGTGAATGTAAACTGAAATCAAAAAAATTTTTTAATATTTAAGAAAAGAGAGGGGGAGAGAGTGACAGAAGACTGAGGCCCAACCCCATTCCTTAACGTCCCTCCCCCCACACACACGCAGAGCTCACCAGGAACGTCTTTAAGGAGTGGCCAGCTGTGACACTCACGGCGGCACTTAACGTGTTTTCTGCACTTCTAAGTTTCACCCGAAAGTTTGAATTTTATCTTTGGCAACAGGAAATGATAGTTATTTTCCTTGATCTGAGAGGCTCTTTTTATTCCATTTCCAGAAAATATCTGCCAGGTACCCAAGTCTGAGTAACCATAGTCTGTCACTTGTTCCTTCAAGTAAAAATGGTATTCCATGAAGAAAAAGCAGCTAATGTAGCTTGTGACTCTTTTTTTTTTTTAATTATCACATGAGGATATGTTTACTGATTTTAGAGAGAGGAAGAGAGAGAGAGAGAAGAACATCACCATCAATTGGTCGTCTCCTGTACACACCCCGACCAGGGATCAAACCCGCAGCCTAGGCATGTGCCCTGATGGGGACTCAGACCACAGCCTTTTGGGGTGTGCTGGATGATGTTCCGACCACCCGAGCCACCTGGCCAGGGAAACTGTGACCCTTTCACAGGTGCTTCTCCTCGAGATCGCCATCCTTGTAGAGTGTCCTTAAGAAGTACTTCATGCATATTTCCCATTTGGTCACAAAGACATTTAAAAATACATACATTTAGGAGTCAAAATTAACATATTTCACTGCCCACTCAAACATATTCTTAAGTGAAACTGGCTTTTTTAAAAAAAAAAATGAATATTTGGAGATGAATAACCCGATGTCACTGCCTCAATTCTCGTGAAAGCAGCTACAGCTTCACTCACCATTGCTTTGATCAGTACAAATATCAGCGCAGTGGAAAAGGGAAATAATGTCACAGGAGGACCCCCAGGTTTTGCAGAACACACTTCGAGAGATGCTGAGGTACCATGATGGAGGCAGGGATGGGGATGACACTTTATAAGAGATAAAATAGGTGTGCTGGACTTTTCAGGCTAAAACCTGAAAGAGAGGTGGAAGCCTGTGTGAGAACAAAAGGCAGATGACAGATTAGGAAAAGGGAACTGCATGTGCAGAGGCTCAGAGGCAATGGTGTGAGGTACATGTAGAGAATCTCAAGTAATGCGGCATTGATACTGCAGCTTAGAGGCCACCACAGCCCGCACACCTTAACAATTCACAATCCAAGAAGAAAAACCTGCCATAGCATCTGGGAGCCTGCATCATTCTAAGCATTCAGTTAATCATTGAAATAACTCCACAGGATCAACGCTTTTACAGATGACAAAACTAAGTAGGAAATGAAGAGGTGAAATGACTCGTATCAGGTCCCACAGGTAGTAAGTGACAGCCAGGATTGGGCACAGGTGGCCTGACTCCAGAGTGTGCTTTGATAGGCCACTTCTCATGAGAATGAGAGATTCTACATGCTTCCAGTTTGGGGAATCCCAATTGGCTGACCTAGGTCATGTGCCCATCTCTGGGACCAATCCTGTCAGGGGATGCATGCCCACCTCCGTCAGGGATGCCTCCAATCTTGAAGCACCACACAATGGATACTGTACAGCAATGAGAAGGGGTGAACTACAACATTCAACAATATGGAGGCTGCATCTTCCTAACGTAATGTTGGCCAAAGGCAGACTCCAAAGAGTGATTCCATTTATATGTAACATTTTACTTTGTAACAATTCAACATACCCTTTTCTACAAGTATTTTTTCACTTTTATTAATTTTTAATTTCTGTAATGTAATTAACATTAAAACTGGGAAAAAGATACATGAAGGAGTTTAATTTAGTCAGGCTGGCAAATGGACTTCTCAAAATGAATCAAGGATCTATGCCCTGTGTCCTGAAGGATAGCAAAAACCCAAGGAAGAAGGGGCATCGCGTTTCAAAGGGCTTTAATGAACATTTGTTCAAGTTTCACTCATTAGCATTATAAAGCAAAAGGAAGGGTCTAGAACACAGAAGTGCCCTGTGCATGTGCCAGCTTTTTCCAATTAGGCCAACGGGGAGCGCTGCAGGGGCCCCCCCACCCACGGCCACTTTGGGGGTGGGTGGGCACGGGGCAGCGTGGCAGAGGTGCGGAGAGCCATGCCTTCCTGTGAGCTTAGCTGTGTTTTATAGGTTATAGAAGCTTTCTCAACCTTTAAAACCCATGCTCCTTTCTTCAACAGATGTAAATATCTCACACTTTCCTTTAATGTTATTTGAAATTTCAAAATTAATTAAATATTATGACAAAAAAGCACAGCAAAGCCACTGGACAAAGTGCTGCTTTGTTTTCAAGCTGCCAGGGCAGCCCCCACGAAGCCCCAGAGCACGTGCCTCGCCCTCTTCTCTCCTCCCCTTGCCCCCTCGAGAAGCCTTGGTTTATAAATTACAAGCCTTTTCATTTCCTCCACAGTTTTTGATGAGAGATTTGGGGATGCGGCCACCAGGTGGACGCCATGCCCGGCATTTACGAGCTAGAGGTCTGGCTTCCCAGAGGGATGAGGGATAAGAAGCAGACGGACCTGCTTTGTTTCTAATAAAACCCACGACTCCTTACTTATTAAATAACCATCATTTAATGCTAATAGCTCATATTTATTGGGTGCTTCCCGTGTGCCACACACAGTGCGAAGTGCTCCCCGTGTGCTCTATCACTCAATTCCTCCTGCAACCCCAGGTAACGTGAAGTGCCATCCTTCCTGCTTCACGGCCAAGGAATCCCAGGTGGGACTGACCAGGGACCCGCCCAAGGTCTGCCAATGAGGAAGGCGGGGGTTAGAATGTGGATCCCAGCCAGGCTGGTTTCGAGATGCACGACCCGGTCAGAGGGCCATGAACTATTTGGAAGAGGAGGGATTTGAACCCTTGCTATTCAACTCCAGAACCTCCATGGGGCACCTCCCAAGCTCCTGGTCAATGGGTGAAAATGCCTCCAAGAACCCCTCAACCAGAAGGAATTCTCTGTGAGAGAGGGAGAGACCAGACAGGCGACTCCGGACCTCAGCTCCATGCCAGGACGGGATGGCCTGTGACGGGGACCCATATGGCGGGCCCTGAGCTGTGAAGCGGGCCTCAGACATCAACGACCTGTGCGAGTGAAAGCCACCTGGCTGCAGCAGGGCTACGGCCAGGCCTGGGGAGGGGGGAACATTTATTGTCCCCTTCCCAAAGCCCATGTGACGGTGAGGCTGATCTACCAGCTCCTGGCCTTCAGGATCATACTTTGCCAAGATTAAACTGGGCTGGGCTGGGCACAGGGACCACCAGCCCCGCTGTCCAGAGCAGGGCCCAGTCCCTTTGCGGGTTCCCTGGGCCCGGCTGGAGCTCTGATTCAGCGGTAAGGCTCGGGGCTGTCCCAGGAAAGGGGAGAAGGACATACCAAGGGGGCCCAAGTGGGTGGACGGTGGTTCAGAATCCTACTAATCTGATTATTAACAAAAATAAGACCTTCTTCATGGCCTAGCTTAATGAAGGGAGGTAAACAGTTACCCTGTATTTAGAAGTGGATCTCGCAAAATGCATTAATGAGCACATGTACACCGTTGTCCGGCCAGCGAAGAAGAAGGTCAAAGACAGCTCTTGTGGTTCACGCAAAGGCAGAGGGTCTCTGCTGCCACGGGCTGGCCTGAAGCTGCCGCTGTTCGCCCCCCAAACCAAGGGCCCTGTGCAGTAACAGGGGATGAGCTGACAGCACTCCTTGAAGTCACACGGGGTGGGGCTCCAAAGACAGGGAGGCCACCGCCTGCGTGGCCCACCCCAAATGTGGCCTTCCTGCCTTCCTGCTGCCATTTTGGTCAATGACCCACAGGCACACACCTTGACATTAACCCCAGGCTAATGTCAGAAACCCCAGAACACTGGGTCAGAATGAGCTAGAGGATCTGCCACCTCTGGACAATTATCTTTTCCTTCTGTGACTTCTACTCCTTTAGACCCTAAACACAGAAGGGAAGCTTCTAGAACAATGGAGGAGTCTCCTCCCTGAACCTAGGGCAGCCATGTGGATTGTCTGGAAGGGTCACTCACAGCCAAGTGGACTCTTCTTTGTGACTTTGATACCAGAAAGCCTATTTACATCCCCCTAGGAAGAGGGCCACAGTTTACATGGGTCAAGCTAGAAGCTAAAAACCACACACAATTTCACCACGTGCCAGCTTCCTGACACATGTGGGAGATTTAAAGAAATAAACACACACAGAAACAACTGTCACACTCTCACTGATTTTCAGCTGTTCTAAACCATTGCCTACGGCTAGCAAATGTGAGTCATTCTAGCTCCTTGCTACTCCAAGAGCAGTCCCTGGACTGACAGTGTGGAACCTACACATTCAGGGTCCACCTTTCTACAAGTTTGAGAAGGGCTGCTCCACCTCCCCCAGGCTTCTCTTTTCCTGGCCGCAGTATCTTGCCAGACTGACACCACACACACCATCAGACGCCAGCTCCTGACCTCCGTGCCACAGACTCCCACGGGCAACCCTCCGCGTCCCACACGCGGGCCTGACCATTCCCTGCACGCGTGGAGAGCGAGGCCCGCCTCCCAAGCGCGCCGCAGTGCTCTCGCTCTCCTCATGCCCCCCCCCCCCCCCCCCCCCCCCCCCACTGTACTCGTGACACCACCGAGTAGCCCTTCTCATCGTGTCCCCGCCTGCATGTTCGGAGTCACCCCCTACCGTCACTGCCCGGGCAAGCCCCTGGCCTGAGATTTCTCAACCGATGCACCATTCCCTCTTCATCTCACTGCACTTCCTTCCCGTGGCCGGAACTCCATCGCCCGTCTTTGCAGACTCGTGCTCACGCATTTTGACTGCCTCCAACGCCCTGTAACGCACCTCCGCTCCTCCGGAGTTGGGTGCCCTTCGGCACTGGCTGGAACGGGCGGCTTTTCGGCCTCAGCATAACCCGTAACTCTCTGCTCTGAGCTCCCCGAACAGTGCTCCGCTCCTTGTCGCTCTCGCCCCTTTCCACCTCCTACTAGAGTTATCAGTGTACACGCCACCTGTCCCCTGCAACATGTGAACACGTTTAAAGCAGGAATCCTCTTTGCTTCTAACAAAAATGTGACCACCACCCAGCCGAGGCGATCGGAGAGTCGATCCTCAAACACGGAACACAATCGCGCCCCTTTGTTTTCCTAATCGGTATATTTTTAAGAACCTCAAGTTTTATGACCATATTTAACATAGTGAATAAATTGCATTTATGGAAAATATCAAAATGTCTTTAAATGGGGCTATCTGGAAAAATCTAGGCTACCTGATCCCTTAAGAGACATTCAATAAATGGTTGTTGAATGAGTGAAAGAGAACATACTATTTTTCTTCGGTAGAGTGAGGTGTTCATCCTTAGGTCTCCATCCTATGTAAGCTAAACATGGAATTCGGAGATGAGACGAGCTTCTGTCTAAGACTAATGGGCCAATGAAAGTGGGAATTAAGAAGAGAAGGTTCTACCTCAAGGAGACCCTGTGAAGTCTCCTTGGAGCAGTCCTTTCAATGCTGTGCAGTCACACACGTTCCCATCAGACCTCAGAAGCGAAGGTGCTGACAGATTTTCTCAGACTGATCACAGCTCTGCCAGCATCTAAGCTGCCACTGCAAATGAAGACAACTCGCAAGCGGTCGCGTGTGTTCTTATGGATGAAGGAGGCACACTTCCTCCTTCATCCACGAGCTGCAGCTGCCAGGGGAGGTAGAGGGTGGTGAAGACGTGAGAAACGCAATCATGGCGTTCCCTCATTTGGACTAAATTTGCCCTTGCAACTTCAAATTAATAATGTTTTACCATGACCCTGCAGAAGAAAGTTTTGCTTTGGAGTGCTGGGGAGGAGAGCTCCCCGTGTGAGGAGAAAGGAAGTTTAGGGATGGACCTGCCAGAGCTTCTGGAGCCTGAAAGCAGGGGTTCTGGTCTGCTCTCTCAGAGGGGGGCTGAGCCTGGTCCCTAACCTGGGGAAGAACCAAGTGAGATGGATCATCATCCGGCTGTGTGCGTAGTTCAGAACATGGGGCTGCCTGACCCGCTTGCACATTCCTGTGGAAAGCTTGGAAACCCACAATCAGTCTGCAAGGGGTAGCAGACAAAAACATCGGATTTTCAAAGTCACCATAGTCTTCATGAAAGAATGAAGTGGGAAGTATGGGTGCTGTCTTTTCCAAAAAAAGAAAAGAAAGAAAAGAAGAAGATTCTTAAGATGCTTACTTCTCTTTTTAAACAATGTTGTACAGCTTGGATCTCCTCTTAGCAGTCGATCTCCTGGGAAGAGCCAATAAACAAAACGCCTTCGATATTTTGTCATTGGAAATTGAGCTAGAAAAACAAAGTCAAGCGGTTTTAGTGTTTGGTCACTGGATGGACTCTGGTTTTGATTATAAACACCAGCGGTTTCAAAGATCTGTTGCTGATGCCAAACGTATCCAGACCTGTGGCCGGGAGCCCTGGCAGAGTTTGCTTAAGAAGCAAGATGGGTGAACCATGGCACACACACTACCAGCAAATGTAACCAGCTCTCAGCAAATGGTGGTTCTGGTTAATTAGTGAGGAATTGTTTCCATTAAAACCTTAATAGAATTCAAATCAGCTAAATTAACAGCCAGAGAAACAGCCACAACTAAATTACATTCCACTGTTTCCAATTAAGTTGGAAGCCTTGGGTGCGGTAACCACCAACATTACAAATTGGGAATCTTTGCCAAAAATGAACTCCTTCAATGTTTCTCAGACCATCAACAACCTTTGCTAATAGAATTAGTTCACTGAAGTTGTACAGGAAAATAGAATTAAGCAAGCCACTTAAAAGCATTAATTTCTTCTTTGAAACATTTCATGCCCAAGGCTGAACTGGGTATAGGTAAGACTTGAAACAGGGGCCCGGTGGGAGACCACCACGTAAGAAGAAAGCAACGTCTCTTGTTTACAGTCTCCAACACACTTAAGGAATCATTGGCCATCCCCAATCAAAGAGAACAGCCATCAGACTGGCCAATGGCTTTCTGAATCCATTGGCTCCTCTGCCAGTGCTGGTAGCTTTGGATCACAGAGGTCAAAACAACTATGAGGTCAATATTTATAAAGCAGTTTCCAAACTTTATGTGCTCTGGTCTCTACGAGAAGCATGGTCTTTGGGGAAAAGGATACAATGTTTTTGTCTGCAGTAAGTGTAGCCTGAATGTCCATTAGGAGGCTGTCAACCTACCCCATTACAGAGCACATGTGTGATGCAAGGGGCTCTGGGAAGGCTCCAATGCACCCAAACGCATCCCCTTCCTGCTTACATGTGTCCAAAGTGCTGCAGTTGTAGCTTCAAGGCTTTGGACCTAGGTTCCTATTAAAGATCCCTGCGAGGAGAAACACGTGGCTCTTATTATCTGTGAAGGACTTAAGCGGGCCCCAGTTACTAGGGAAGTAAAGAGCGAGGGAGGTAAGTTCCTGATGCTGATCTTGCCATTCAGCCTGCCCCACCCGTCCTTCAGTCAAGTTCCCTCCTTCCCACCTTGAGTGCCAAGGTTTTGAAATACATCTTTATCACATCATTAAAGATCACGTCTCTCAAGTCCTTGGTTTGTACTAAAATGTAAATGGCTGATATGAATTGTGTTACTTCTTCAAGGGACTTTTGCATTTACCAAGATTCAAAGCCTGAACGTGATAAAGCTCTAGTCAAAGGTGTTTCAGGAAGCAGCTGGCTCTATGCTGAAAATTGTCTGCTCTTTTGGTCCATAAGCACATGTTGCAGAAGCTGGGCTTTGGTGCCTGGTCTCCAAAGATGATCCCCAATGAACAACTGGTATTCACACTTTCATGTAGCACCTGTGGTTTGGAAGAATTTGTGAAGAATTGGTATCAATTCTTCTTTAAATGTCTGGAAGAATTCACCAGTAAAGTCATCGAGGCCTGGGCTTTTATTTGTGGGAAGATGATGATGATGATCATGATCATGATTACTAATTCAACCTCTACCTGTTATAGGTCTTCAATGGGTTCAAATTCAGATTTTCTATTTCTACAGAATCGGTTTCAGTAGTCTATGTCTTTCTAGGAACTTACCCATTTAATCTCAGTTATCTCATTTATTGGCATACAGTTGTCCATTGAATATCCTTTCCTTACAATCCTTTTCATTTAAGCTTGATGGTAATATCCCCTCTTTAATACACAATTTTATAAATATTTGCTTTCTTTTTTTTTTTTCCATTGTCAATCTAGCTAAATGTTTGTCCATTTTGTTGGTCTTTTCAAAGAACCAACTTTTGGTTTTGTTGATTTGCTCTATTGTTTTCTATTTTATACTTCATTAATTCCCACTCTAGTTTTTATCATTTTATTCCTCCTAATTGCATTAGGTTAGTTTGCTTTTCAGTTCCCAGTGTCTTAAAGTGGAAAGTTACATGATTTTTTTTAATATAGGCATTTACAACTATAAGTTTCCCTCTAGCCACAACTGTAGCCACATCCCATAAGTTTTGCTATGTTATTTTCATTTTCATTTATCTCAGAGTATTTCCTGATTTCCCTTGTGATTTATTTTTGACCCATTGGTTATTTAGGAATATGTTGCTTAATTTTCATACACTTTAAAATTTCCTAAGTTTCTTTCTGTTAATGACTTCTAAATACATTCCACTGTGATTAGAGCATATAATTTATATGATTTCAACCCTTTTAAACTTACTGTTTTCTGGCCTACCATAGGATCTATTATGGAGAATGTTCCATGGCACTGGATAAGAATCTATTTTCATGTTTTTTTACGTGGAGTATTCTATAGACGTTATGGTCAATCTCATAGGTTTATAATGTAGTTCAAATTTTTCATTTCTACATTGTTCTAGTTGTTCTGGTCCATGATTTGAATTAATCAATAGAAGGTGTGATGGTTAGCTTTATTAAAGAACTTGACTGGGCCACAGAGTGTCCAGATATTTGATCAAACATTATTCTGAGTATCTTTGGGAGGGCATTTCTCAATGAGATTAACATTTGCATTGCGAGAGTGAGTAAAGCAGATTGTCCTTCCTAATGATGGGCCTTACCCAATCAGTTGAAGACCTGAATGAACCAAAAAGACTGAGTGAGGGGGAACCCCTTCTGCCTGAATGAGCTGGGACATTGATCTGTTCCTGTCTGTGGACTTAGAACTGAAATATCAGCCCTCCTTGTTCTCAGTCCTTTGGATTCAGTTGGAACTTATACCATCTGCTCTCCTGGTTCTCAGGTCTTTATATTTTTATTTTTTTATTTTTTCAAATACAGTTATCTCTGCCTTCCTCAGATCTTTAGACTCAGTCTGGAACTACGTCACTGACTCTCTGGGTCTTCCACCGATCAATTATAGATTTTGGGACTTCTCAGCCTCCATAATCCCATAAATATTTATTATAAGGAATTATATATTCTATATATACACACAGGTGGGGCAAAAGTAGTTTTACAATTGTGTGCAAAACAGAGTTTATTCTTGCATTATTTATTATTGTATTATTTTCCATACAACTACTTTGCCCCACCCTGTATCTGACTAGTACAGGTGTCAGAAATGACATTCTGAACCAAATATTAAGATAACCTAATAGCTCCCACTATTGCACTTTTAGGAGTTCTGAGCTACTGTATGAGAAATCTGACTAGCTTGCTAGAGAGACCATAGGAGAAGAAGAGGGCCCGACACCATGTGGAAAGACAAGGCCCAGATATGACGGTGTCCTGGTTGAGCCTCTGATGACTCTGGCTGACCCAGCAAACATCGAATGGAAGCCACGTGAGACATTCCAAATGGTACTAGCAGAAGGACTGGCTAGCTGAGTTCAGAACACACAGAATTATGAGAGATAATGAGACAGTTGTCATTGTGCAGCAAAATACAACCAAAAAAATCACAAATTACCATTATAATTATTATAGCCACATTTACCAAGTTTCTTTATGGATTACATCTCAGGCTTTCCACTTAGGATGATTCTCCTTTTGGATAAAGTACAGTCACGTGCTGTATAAAACATTTCAGTCAAGGATGGTCAGCATAGTCAACAGCGGTCCCACATATTGTGAAGGAGCTGAAAATTTTCTATCATCTAGTGCAGTGATTTTCAACCAGGGTGCCGTGGCACACTGGTGTACCACAAGAACTTTTAAAACACACAATACCTATTTAGTCAGGGGCACTGACCTTGTTTCCTTTGGACTGTCAAATTTAAAAATGAAAACAGCCAATACAACAATTCTGTGTGAATAAGTCAAAACCTATTTTTTTGTCAGGTCAGCAAAAAGTATATTTTTTGGTGTGCTGCAGTTTAGTAATTAGTTTATGCATGACATGAGATGAAGAAGGTTGAAAACCTTTGACCTACTGACATCATAGCCATCCTATTGTCAGAGCACAATACATTACACAGCTACTTACCATTGTATTTCAATTGCCTACAGTGTTCACTACAGTAACATGCTATACAGGCTTGTAGACTAGGAGCTGTAGGGGAAAAAAATTGTCACCCAACATATATGTATGCTTCTTTAAATAAGAAGTATTTAAAGCTCGTTGATGTTAAGAAACAGCAGACATGGGCGGAGCTGTGAGAGCCCAGTAGAAACGACCCTTTGCAAAGTCCATTTACACTTGGAGGGGACTCTTCATTCATAAGGGTGCCTCCCTTGCTGTGCCAGGAAGAGGGAGACGGCCTTATCTCTAGAACCTGTTACCAGTGCAGAAGACCAAGACCTAAACTCCATAACAATCTTATCCTTGTTTCCTATATTCTTCCTGGTAGCCTTGCGTAACTGACTCTCCTTACCCACAACATCTTCTTTCATCTTCAGCAAAAGGTGATATTGAAGGTGATGGCTTTGGCCCTCTTGGCCAGTTACTTGGTTTTCCTGGCTCTCTTCCATGTATATAGGAGATATACATTATTAAACTTATGTTTTTCTCTATAATCTGTCTTTTATTCCAGGGATGTCTCAGCCAAGAACCCAGAAGAGTAGAAGAAAAATGCTTTTTCCTCTCCTACAGAGCAATAAGCTATACCCTACAGCCTAGGGGTGTGTAAGTGCACTCTACGATGTTTGCACAATGGAATCGCCCGATGATGCACATCTCAGAATGTATTCCCATCATTAAGCATTGCATGACTGTATATTTTTTAGAACTTCTTTTAGTACATATCTCCTGGTGGCAAACTATTGTTTTTGTTTGTCTGACAATGTCTTTAATTCACCATTATTCTTGAAGGATATTTTCACTGGGTACAGACGTGGCAGTTGTTTTCTTTCAACATAGTATAGATATCATTTCACTGTTTTCTGGCTTCCATTCTTTCTGTTAAGAAGTCAAGTGTCACTCATTAATAAGTCATCTGTCTTTTCCCTAGCTTCTTTCAAGACAGTCTTTTCAAAAATCTTTTCTATAGTTCTATTGATATGTTTGGTGTGAATTTATTATTATTGCTTTTCCTTCCTATATCTGCTATTCAGCTTATTTAATTATTTATATTATTCCTTATTATTAATATTTAACTTAGGATTTCTTTGGCTTCTGGGATCTCCTACTCTCTTTTTAGGACTTTTTTTTAGCATCTATTAAACTTTCTCACATTATCCTGTGCAGTAAGAGTGCAGTGTTGGCACAATCGCTAAATAAAAGTAGACATATAGACCAATAGAACAGAATAGAAAGCCAGAAATAAACTCACAGTTATATGGGCAGTTGAAATATAATTGAAGTGATAGAGCAGAAGAGTGGGGAAAAGATAAACTTTTTAATACTAAATGCTACTGGGAAAACTGTGTATCCACCTTACAAAACAAAATTTGGGGACTCCGTCTACATACAAAAACCAATTCTAGATAGTCCTGGAAAAAACCTTTTAGGCCCTGACTGGTGTAACTCAGTGGTTTGGGTGTTGTCCTGCAAATCAAAAGGCCGCTGGTGATTCAGTTCCTGGTCAGGGAACATGTTTGGGTTGTGGGTCAGGTCCCCGGTTGGGAGCGTGAGAGAGGCAACCAATTGACATTTATTTCACATGTCCATGTCTCCCACCCTCTCTTTCTCCATTCTTTCCCCTCTCTCTAAAAATAAGGTAATTTAAAACAATTTTAGAAGATAATAAAGGAGATTATTTTCCCATTGTATCAAATTAGGAAACACAAAATGTGCATTTGTTTCATTTTAAGTGATGTTAATTCTTTTCACTTGGAAAATATTCTGGGAAAGCAAAGACTCTGCTGCTGAGATGAATGTGTTTCCGTCACACCCTCCGTCAGGGCTCATCGCTGGAAGACATACTGTCAGAAGAAAAAGAGTGAAGCTACAACTGACAATTATTACTCCTTCTTACATTGCCCGGGTAACCTGTTAAGGAAGGGTTCATGTAGGATAAGAAACATACAGACAACATGATGAGGGCATAAAAACTTCACAGGAATCCTTCCAACAATGCCAAGCACAAATAAACAGAAAGTGTTTTTACACTTTGCCAACTAGCTCAGAGAGAACTGAAGGAGGAAAAGTTATTAGTTAAGGTAGAAAGGAAACTGGCAAGAGATGTATAGGGCCTGAGGCATCTTTGCTCAAGAGGAGAACTGAATGTCCTTCCAATTAGTACGCTTATGCTACGAATGACTGTCCCCCCCCAACCCCCACTCCTTCCCCAGCCCTACCCTGACATTTTCTCTATTTCTCTCTCCTCCAGCTCACGCATACTTAGAATCTGGCATCTTGTTTGGTGCCATGCTGGACACCTGTGGTTGTGTCTGCTTAGTCCTTCTTCCTGGGGCCTGCTCCTCCCTCCACTCCAACCGGCAAGGGATGGGCTACCTGCCTTCTGAGGTACGCACTTGACCTAGCCCTCCTCTAGAATGTTTTGGCTCAGAGACGAGGAAAGGGAGGCAGCTCCTCTCTAATAGCCAAGAGCCAGCTGTAAAGCCCACTTTCAATGTCTATGCTTTCTGCTCTGTGAAAAATAAAACCAAAAAACTGAAATGGACACACAGAAAAGGAGAGGTGAAATCACACCCTTGCTCCTCACGGAGATGGTTATGGGAACCCTACGCTTGCCCAAGCTAGCCACAGTCGAATGTCAGTCCTAATACATCATTGACTCACAAGAGGATATCTGGTATAGCCCTCTGTCCCCAGGCAAGAGGACCCTTAAAATAAGGTGGCCATCAAATAAGGGAGCCTAAGGCTCCCACTTTTTCTTTCATATCCTTTCTTCAATCATTAATTAATTCTAAGATTAAGTATTTCCTTGTTTTTCTCTTAGCCGCCATGTTTTCCAAACTTCCTCTCTAGAATGGAGCCCTGACTCTCCACCACCTGAGGTCATCAGGTCGGCTCAGGAAGCGCCACTGAAACCTGACAGGCCCTCGTGTGCCCGGGTCACAGGGGTGAACCTGCTCTTCGCAGCCTCCCTCCAGAGCTGAACTCTCAGGTCTTCCCTTAGAAGATATTCTCACTTCATGCCTAGACGGCTCTACATAGAAACTCATGGGAGACTGGCAATAAAATCACTTAATTAGCTGATAATAGAAAACAGATCGGCACTGTTTGTATAACCAGCTTTCTTTTACTTAAACACAGAGATTTCATTGTCCAGTGGCTTTCTTCCAAACACATTTAAACATTCTGCATAAGACCTAATTCCATCCCTTTTTTATACTGTTTTTTCCCCTTTTGGCAGGGGAGGGGGCATCTTTGGATAGTTTAACCTTTCTCAAAATGTAGAGCCCAAACCTTCAAACGATGCGTGGGCAAGGCCTTGCACAGCGGCAAGAGGAGCAGGAGTAACTTCCCAACCTCTGTATGCCAGGCCATGAATACATCCCAGTATCAAGTTGGAGTTTAAAATAACATGGTGACCTTTCCCTCTACTCTCCTAGGAGTTTCTGAGTCAAAAACACATGCCCAGTGCTCCCTGACAATGTCTCAGGAGATGAATGCCACCCTGTCCATAAAGTGGACCTCCCAGCCCCCAGGCCATACCCAGCGCAGTTCTCGCATCTCCCAGGCCACAACCAGGGACCAGACTGGGACCCAAGATGCTGCCATCCCTCTGAAGGCCACAAAAGGCCCAGGGCTCCTCTGGGCTCTGATTTCTGAGGAGATATGCTGGGAGCCTCTGACAGGTTCCTCATTCTTTGGGGACTAGTCAGAGTCGGAATAGACCTGCTTGGGCAGCTGTGGTCCCGGGGACTTGAGCTCATAATTTCCATTCAGTTAGGAATTTGTGATGCGTCTCTGAGTTCCCTTTCCATGCCAAGGCCAGGCCCTTCCTTGCTTCAGGGAAGGCAGGCTCGGGGAGCCAGAAAGAGATGCAGGTGTCCGCAATCCTTCCATCTCCTCTGCCCCCACCGGCCTCTCCCAGCCGCGGGGAAGGACAGGCTCGCAGCTGCACAGCTGCCCGGAAGCTAAAGACGGCTCCGCCGGGAAGGCCGGGCCAGCCTCTGCCGTAGGCAATATACTGGTAATTACAGGACCTGATCTTGGTAAATGAAGTCAGCACAGGATGAGGGTGGCTTCAGTTTGTGTGGTCCAATCAGCAGGTTAAAAATGCCTGAGGAGCCCTCGCTGGGGGCTCAATTGATCAGACTGTTGTCCTGTCCACCAAAAGGTTGTGGGTTCGACCCCGCAGTCAGGGTACAGACCTCGGTTGTCGGTTCTGTCCCCGGTTGGGGCACGTACAAGAGGCAACTAATCAATGCCTCTCTTACATCAACGTTTCTCTCTCTCTTCCTTCCTCTCCCTCTAAAATCAATAAACAATCCTTGAATGAGGATTTAAAAAATGTTTTAAATGCCTGAGGCATGTGTGTTTCTGACAATTATTTGCAAACCTACAACAACAAATCCCTTTAGGGACAGAAGAGAAAAGAACAATGTGACGGTGACATTCCCAGCCTCCCACGGGGCTGGGGAAAATGCAATCCATTTTAGGGTGCCATCGATGACTTTTTGTAAAAGTCATACATTTGGTTTCCCACTTCAATTATCTATCTAACGAACCCCTGGGCAGGCGCGGACGTGAAACAGCTGGAAGCTCAGGGGCCCGGGAGGCAGTGTGGGGAGGCTGCCCTGGGGCAGGGAAAGGCTCTCCCTCCTCAGTCCGCCGCCCTACTGCTGCCACCAAGCTCTGTGAGCCCGCGTCCTTTATTATGTGGGTTTTCTATATTTGGAAATAGTTTTGGGGAGAATTTTCCACACATAGTCATTAACTCTTGAGTCTTTAATACATGCATTCTCCCATGCCCTTGCTTTCTGCATTGAAAGGGTTATTGTTGAGCATGTTCACTTGGAGGCAGTGGAACTAAGGACACATGGGGACAACACCCCCACCCCCTCTGGAGGTGCTGGTCCCTGGTGTGGGGAAGGTGCTAACTGCAGAGTTAAGGGAGTTTCTCGAGCTCTGCTACAAGCGCCTGGCTCTGCCCTCGTGCAGGACATTTGCTGTGACCCATGGAAGACAAGATGGGGGGTGGGGGGGGTTGTCTTTACAGCAACAGAGTACGCGTTCTCTGCGCCTCCACGGTCAGGAGCCTGGCCCCGGCTCCGCAAGGTTTCTGTCCTTCTCTCCCTCGTGCTGAGGATGAGCAAGTCATACGAGCAAGTCAAGGGGGATTTTTTAAATTTCTTACTTATTTCTCATGACAAAAACGAGATGTTAATGTCAGGCAAATAGAGGTAAGAAAAAGCAAAGGACCAGAATTCCCTCATCTTAGAGAAATCACTATTAATACCTACTGACGTGCACGTCTTCCCCAACCTCCACCTGTGCCCGTATAATCACGACAGGGATAACTTACCGAGGGCTCCGCTGCTGGGCTACAGCCTCCATCCACTGTTCCCCGCGCTCTGCATAAGTCACTGATCACTCCACTGTGTCCCAGCACAGTGTGTGGACGGAGGGTGGGCTCTGGAGCCAGACCACCGAGGGGCCACGCCCTGCTCTGACACCCGCGGCTGTGGGACCTCAGCACGGTAGTGAACGCTCTGTGCCTCCTCTGGTCTGCACCTGACAATGTGGGTAATTATAGTGCCGGCAGCTTATGGGTTGTCCGGGGGGTCACCTGAATCAGCCCACGTGAACCGTTTACTACTTGCTACCTGTGAGTGCCCAGCTCATGGGATCCTCGATGATCTCCTTTGCAGAGATATGGATTCCACAGGTATTAAGTGACAAAATCAGGTGTGAAACTTAAATCTTTTCTGAATCCAGGTTTTTTATGATTGTGTGTGTGTTTGTGAGAGGGTGAAAAAGAGCGACAGAAAGAGATTGATTGAATCTCCCCCACTGGTCTCTATTGGAAACACCTTTCGGTAACTGTATGATAGATACTCTGTCCGGTGTGGAGAGGCCTGGGGAGCTGGCAAAGGTGTCACTCGGAGCTGCTCAACCGCCCAGCAATCCCCTGGGCTCTCGATAACATGCAGATTCTGACTCAAAAAGCCAAAGAGGGGCCTGAGACTCTGCATTTCCAACAAGTTTCCAAGTAAGGCTGGTTCCTGCTAGTCTGGGAACCACCCTGTAGTGAGGTTTACGAGAATTTTAGCCAGGAAATCTGCTTTATCCCGCGCCTTCCTTCTGCTGACTCTCTCTTGTTTACACAAGTCACCTCCCACCTCCCCTGACGTCCTGAGTCTGAAATCCTGAGTCCATCTGCCACCTCAGAGCTCCAGGGGAGGCTTCCCCGCTGGAGCACGGGGGGCCCACGTGGGCGCGCTGAGGCCCCGTGTTCCGGTCAACAGCCTCAGCCCCGGGGGGCTCTGCACAAACATTGCTGGGGCCGCTGCGGATCTGCATTGTCTGAAACACTCAGGGCGCACTTGTGTTTATGGTTCCAAAGAAAACAAATGCTCACTCTGGAGCCAAGCCCGGGAGGCAGTGGGAAGCACAGGACTGTGGGAGGCAGAGCTTGGTGAAGGGCCCAGGGGCCACTCTCCATTCCACAGCCTCTGCGGTCCTGCCGTCGCCTCTCTTGCCACCAATGACGCAAGTCACGCGCCTCCCAAGTTTTCCATCTGGTGGTGCCTGGAAGCCCATCCTTCAGAAAGGACATCCTTCAGGATGCAAAGAAGACGTTACACTTGGCCCCCTCTGTGGAAACTCCTCGCAGTGGTCAGAGCATGGGAGAGACCGACCAGGGCTCCGTGTAGCGATGCGGAACACGTGCTGATGTGAGCGGGACAAACCGAGCCGCCCAAAGCCTGGACACAGAGGGAAATTCTGTTTCAGAAAGGCCTTTCCCTGCAACGCTGCCATGCTGTGGCCAGCTTTTCACTCAGTTCCCTATCCCAGCAGATGCTGGGTAGTTGGTCCTAACAAAACCGGAACTGCGGGGAGCCACAGCCCGAGAATTAGGAATTTCTATTTCCCCGGGACACCCTGCATCCAGAGCAGGCAGTCTCTGTGGTGCTGGTTGAGTTTGCTGCTGTTTTCACCGCTTTAGAAGGAGCTCCCTCTCTGCTGGGGATTTTCCATGGTGACATAAATCTCTAAGCTGCACACTAGCAAAGTATACTCATTGTTACCTCAGTTAGAACAAGTCAACTCTGGAAATTCCCAAGGCCTCGGCCAAGACCTTAATGGGAAGGGTTTAAAAAGTTCCGGATTCCCCTCTTTCCATGCCAGCCAAGGGCACGTTTCCACAGCACGGCATCATGTCCTCCTCAGAATATCAGTCCCCTGGACTGGACGTCCCTGTAAGCCTGCCTGTTTCAGACCTGGCCTTTGCACGAGAAGACTCAATGTACAAAAATAAGCAGAGCGACGAGGTTGTTTATTAAGCGTGACCTGCCAGTGTGGGGGAAACTTCCTGTTATCAGATATCTGAGAATGAAGTCAGGTCTGGTCCCTCCAACCCGTGTGGCCAGGACACTGACTCAGAACGAGAAAGCTGAGCGCCGGGGCAGCGGCTGTGCAGCAGGAAGAGCACAGCTAGGAGTTCACGTCAGGTCTGCCCTCCTGGCCGCGCGGCCTCTCCGGATCAAGGCGGCGTTAAAGCCGGGACAATGATCCCGGCCCTGCCTGTTCTCGTGGGGTTATCGTGAGAGTAGATAACATATGCAAAAGTGATAGGAAGGCTGTTACTTTATGCATAACATTGGGGATTATTATGAATATTAAATGAGAATATATGAGTAAATGTTTAACAACTGGCTTTCTACAGAGGAAAATGCCTGGATTTTTAGCATTTGCCTATCTCTGTGGTGTAAATGCTCCCACCTTAGCTGATGTCAAAGAACCAGTGTGACGTGGCTGAGTGTCAAGTTGAGAAGAAATGTAATCCACTCTTACGAGAGGGGCTGAACTGAGCACAAGCCTGGAAAACAGCAGCGCTGACCGGCGGCTGCGGCCGCTCGCTGCTCATTCAGTAGCCAGAGGTTCTCAGCTGGAACAAGGGCAGCCACGCTGACTACCGAGCCACAGTCGCCGGGCCGTGCAGGTTCTCGAACTCCCTGGGGAGTCAGACGCACAGCTCTGAGCGGGAACCCCAGCGCCGGGCTGCAAACTCCCCTGCTGTTGTTCGTGTCCCCAGCTCCAGAACAGGGCCTGACACACTGGATCCTTCTCCAAACGAAGTGACAGCAGCTCATTATCTGCAGTTCCGATGATACCGACAGAGGTCAGACCCACAGAGATGTGTGAGGAGAGGGGGCCCCGCCTCCTGCCCGCGGCCCGGCTGGGTTTCTCTTCCCCTCCGCCCGTCACCCCGGCCCGGCTGCATTTCTTCTTTCAGTGCTGCCCGCATGCTCACCTCCCCACTACCCACCCCAGATCCGCCGAGTCCCTTCCTGGTTCCCTGGGGCCTGCACCCACTCACTCCACTCCTCTGAGTTTGCCCCCTGGACCTTCAGGTCCCTGGGCCCTTTCCTTCCCTGTACTGAGAGTCCCTCCGGCCAGATGCACCAACGCAGGTGAGGCGCAGAGGGTGTGAGTGCGTGCTTGCTGTCTCTCCATTGCCTCCTGCGTCTGTCTTCTCTCTCCGGCAGCTCTGTCCCTAGAACAGTGTATGTCCAGGACAGGCCCCTGGTAATGGTTCTCTGAATTTAAAAAAAAAAAAAAAAGTTAATGAGAAAGGACCACAGGAAGGGAGGAGCGGAAGACATTCCAGGTGAATTAATTACTCCAGGAAAGACCTGAAGTAATCGGGGCTTCCTTGGCCTGAGTACAATAACAAAGGAAAATGGATTTTTAAGCCAAAAATGCTCCTATCTCCATCCATCACTGAATGTGTCCCACCCATTTTTATGGTCTCTCGCTGAAGCCTGCAGGCCAGTGTCAACTGCTGGCCGCCTTGTGCTTCTCAAGGAGGCCTGGAGAAAAGTGAGGAGGCAGAGCGCTCCGAGGATGGGGCAAAAATGTCCCAATCACCTGTTTTAGGTACAAATACAAGGACCAAAGCGTTCTCAGCCCAGACAGAATAATAGGCTACTAGGTCTAACAATTGCACTTAATGGGAGACAGCTTATTTGTAGCCAGGGTCATCGTAGAAAACCCCAGCCTTAAATGCTATATAGTACATGGTCCTAATGGCTATATTCCTGAGCTGAAAATTATGTTCTCTTCTTAAACACTTAGAATAAGTGTGACTTCACCAATTTAAAGAAAAAGAGGGAGAGCATTAGGATTTATTTAGTAAGCACCCAGTACTGTATGAAGTCAGCATGCTCAGCACAGAAGTATTGGGTACTAATTCGTACCCAATAAACATACACAGAGCCTTAAGAAATATGTCCAAGGACACAGCACATATGAGTGACAGGGTCCAAACCGCCATCGGGTCTCCCCGGCCGCAGTCCTGGGCATAGATTCCAGCTTTAGCTGCTGCTATCACTTTCCTGTAGGTCCTGCCACATGCACCCCCGGAAAAGAGTCATCAAGACCACAAAGGGCAGCAAGGCCTCTTCTGTGTCCTTCCTTTTAAGGACCCCTCACGGAAGCAAAGCACGAGGAGACAGAAGGGAGGAGCAGCATGCAAGGCTGGGAGGAGGTGTCCGGTGACCTGACAGAAGTTCTTAAGTTCACGGCTATGGGGTCTTTAGGTCTATGGGCTCATCACCCAGAGGAATGTTTGCTCTTAAGAAAAAAAAAAATTAGAGGCAAGAAATAATTGTTGTAATTCAAACGGAAGGTACCACCCTGGCTGGAGTGGCTCAGTGGATTGCGTGCTGGCCTACAAACAGAAAGGTCGCCAGCTTGATTCCCAGGCAGGGCACGTGCCTGGGTTGTGGGCCAGGTCCCTGATTAGGGGCATGTGAGAGGCAACCGATCCATGTGTGTCTCACATATCAATGTCTCTCTCCCTCCCTTCCCCTCTCTCTGAAGAGAAATTTAAAAAAAACAAAAACAAAAAACAAAAGGAAGGTACCCTCTATACTGACAATTCATCATGCAGTCCTTGGATTCTTTCTGTTCCATAATCAGTCCCCATGAGCTTCACCTGACTTCTGACCTGACCCCTGCTAAGGGACTGGAAGGAAGGGAGTGCCCCTCATTCATCTTAGAACCTCTGGCACCTAGAGACCGAGTAGTTGGCAGAGAGTGAGTGCTGAAAAAACAGATCTTGTGGAAATGGACTTTCTTCTTCCACCTTTACTCCAGCGGTAATATTCTGGCATCTCTCCTCCAACTCTGATGCTAGGCCTTCTTTCCCCTCCAGACTAAGTCTTCATTGGTAACCCACCCCCCTTGCTTCTGTGCCAGCACATGGCAGGGTTTCAGCACTCACAGAATGGTCTCCACAGGATCTGTGTGTGCTCTGAGTTAGGCTCTACATCCTTAGGGTGGGACGGTTTATCACCGAGGTTTGTGTCCTAAGCACCTAGCAGAGCACCTGACCTATAAGAAATGCTTGTTGAACATCCATTAGTGAGGGCTGACTCTGGCAAAGGCTGGGGAAAAAGTGAGTTGCTGACACCTGAAATGTTCAAATACAGCCTCTACAACTTTGAGCAGAAAGTCCCTTCGAGGACAACGGTCAAGTCAAGCTAGTTATCAAAGAAGGTCCTAAACACAGCACAGGTGGCTTAGCTCCTACAGCGGGATTTGTGGGTGTTTAGGCATTAGGTGTCCACTCAAGAGTATCATTAACTGAGATCATTCTGGAATCACCTGTGACTAAACAAAGGGCATGAGTGTGGACGCTTTAAGATGATAAACTCACAGCCTTACCAGGAAAAACCCAACAAGCTGCCTCCGCGGGGAGGCAGGCTCCCAGTGGGCAGGGGCCTGTCGCTGCCTGTCTAGGCTGCTTCCAACCCCCCTGGCCGGACCACAGCTTTACGAAAAGCAGAGGTGGAAGTCGGAGTACCTGCTCCCTAACTGCGGGACTTCTCGCAGACTTTCGTCATCCCCTGTCCGTGGGGGCTCTTCCTGAAGGGACAGGGCACGTGGTGCTCCCCAGACATGTGCGGCCAGAGCCCTTCTCTAGGCCTTCTACTAACTCCCTCTGGGTAATGCTGCACCACATTCCCAGTCTGCCCTTCATTACATTTGATTCCACAACCATGGGTGACCACCTCCTCGCTACGCCCGGGTGATGTTCCAGTTCAGACGTCTCCAACCTCCAGGCCACAGGCTGGTACCGGTCCAGGCCTGTTAGGAACCAGGCTGCACAGCCGGAGGGGAGCTTGAATCATCCCAAAACCTTCTACCCACCCCGGTCTGTGGAAAAATTGCCTTCCACAAAACTGGTCCCAGGCACCAAAAAGGCTGGGGACCACTGTTCTAGGTGCAGGAGCATTTGGCCCCCCATGGGAGACCACAGGAGGCAGAATCAGAAGGGGCAGAAAGCAAACCTGGACGAAGGTCGGCACCTGAGAAACACACTATGGAAGGTAGGAGTGGAGTGGGGGTGCCTATAAAGCGGGGAGACAGCACACCCGGCTTCGGGGCAAACGAGGGGCCTGGGAGGAGCCTCATGAGGAGCAAGGCTTTCCCAGACAGATGTGAGGAGCTGGAGGGAGGGGCAGAGGGAGAGAGGATGTGGACGTAGGGAGGGCCAGGCCACAGCGTGGAGAGGCTGGCGGGGACCTGTGTAATGGGGAGGACACCTGGGAAGGTGGCTTGGGGTCACGTGAGGAACGTCTCAAAAAGAGTCTGTACTTCATGGAGAACTACCCAAGGTCTTTAAGCAGAGGAGTGACAGGACTAACTACAGCCACATCTTAGACCACAAAGGCTTCTTAGTGCTAACCCTGGCATGATCTCTCAGTTCACAAATAACTAAGGAGACGAGTGATTTGCGCACAATGATATACAGTGAAGGCAGTGCATCATTAAAGCAGTGAAGAGTTTCACTGGTATGTCAGTCTACCACCTTAGAAATAATGATGGAAAACTCTTCTAAAGCCATTTTGTAATGATTAGTGAATACTACAGATTTATGTCATGAAAAAACTGATGGGGAATCTACTAGTTATCTGTTGCTGTATAACAAATTGCTAAGGTGAACCTGCTGCACGCATCTGTTATGCCGGTTTTTGTGAGACAGGCATCCAAGGGCAGCGGAGACCTCTACTGCAGGGTCTGAGTCTCACCAAACTGGAATCAAGGAGTTGGCCGGGGCAGGGTCTCATCTGAAGGCTCCACTGAGGAAGGGTCTGCTTCCAAGCAAAGTGTTTTTGCCAGAATTCAATTTCTTGAGGGCTGTTGGACTGAGGGACTTCCTCAGACCCTCCTCCCTCCCTCTCCCTCCTTTCCTTCCTCCCTTTCTTCCTCCCTTCCTTCCCTTCCTCCCTTCCTTCCCTTCCTCCCTTCCTTCCTCCTTTCCTTCCTTCCTTCCTTCCTTCCTTCCTTCCTTCCTTCCTTCCTTCCTTCCTTCCTTCCCTCTTTCCTTCTTTCCTTCCCTCCCTCCTTCCAGACTTTGCTAACTGTTGGCCCAAGGCCACCCTCAACTTCCTGACCACACGGACCTCTCCAATGGGGAGAGGGGGGCTGTGAGCAAGAGAGTCTGCTGGTAAGAGAGAAGCCACTCTCCTCAGTAATCTAATCACAGAAATGACATCCCATCAATGTTGCCAATATTTAAGTGGTGAGTGCCACACTGTTCAAGGGAAGGAGATTACAGAATGCCAAGAATACTGGGAGGCAGCAATCGTGGGGGGCCACAGTAGAGTCAGCCTGACTTGTCTATAGTTCACTAAATCCCTAACACAAACTTGTGAGAAACTCATACCATTGTAATAATTCTATCGCAAATGAACCTACAGAGCTTGACCTCAGTGCAGGAAGCAGTTTATTTTGGTGGAATATCACAGTCAAGGATAAATGACCTTGTGTCAATCACTGACCCCTTCACATGTCGGGATTCTACTGTGTTAAGAAGGACTGAGAAGAGAAAGTGAAGCCCTTACCTCAGTGGACCCCTCTCCCTGCCAGCCTTGTCTTTGTCCTCAGCACTAAGCCCAGCCAGTCAGTTTTCATTCGAGTCCTCAGACTCATGCAGGCGCGGGGAAAGGAAAGACGCTCTTTTGTTCTATGCAGATGAAATAGGATACTCTTCATTCTGCCTGGTTCATACCCCTTCCTAGGATTGCCTCTTTCACACAAAGAATGTACCAGCTACATTCCTGCAGATGAGAGACCAAACGCTGTCAGGGATGATTTGTTATTCTTGTGGTTCTCAAAGGAAGAAAGGAAAGAGAGGGGCGGGTTTATCTGGCTGTGTGTAACAGCGAGAGAAGGACCGTCCGATTGGCCAAGCCAGGGACAGCTAATAAAACACAGTGTCTTTGATCTGTAGGTCACCAGTGTATTTAGGATTGCCCTCTAAGGCATTCTCTTGAAATATGTGTTTTTGGAATTCTTCCAGAAAAGCTTAAGACCCTGGGTTATCTCTTTTCTTTTCTTTTCTTTTTTTTTTTTTGTAGTGGTCTGGATTTTGATTTATCGTTCCCTATGAAGTTGTGGGTGAAATTTCACCTTTATTTTTTCAAAAACCATCCAGGCACATATAAGTGCTCCCCCCGAAAGTGGCAGTATGGGGATCCGGCCATGATATGACCGCCGGCATTCCGGCTACAGCCCGAGGGAAATCACCACCCCAGCCTGAGCTGTGAAGCGGAGGGTCTCAAGGCCTTGCTATTCAACTTGGCCATCAGACATCAACAGGGACGTTTTCCATCAAACTACGGAGCCCAGAGGAAATGCCACAGGATATTAAACATGTCAACACCACGCTTTTCAAGAAGCAATGTGAGAAGCTGCCTTTGGTCACCAAGATGGCCACACTCTATCAATGACTCAGCGCTGGCCAGGTTCCCTCAGGTTAGCACCCCACGATTTATCCAGACAGCAACATGGAAAGGCACAGGTCTCAACGGTGTTAGACAAAAGAGATAAAGATTTAGAGTAGGACGTCAAATTGTCCACATTTTTGTCTTAGAGCTGTAATATGCTATGTTTTGTTTAAGGAGGTGTTTGGTAAAGAGGAAGATGGATGGAGAGTTAAAGTTACACGGGGTTAAGTTTGGGTTTGCAAGGCAAAGTTTCACCACAAAAAGCAGCACGCTTTCTCAAAAGCCAATTTGACGATTTGCAAGGAAAATTACGTGAGCAGTCACATCACCTCGAGAAGGAGAGGGTCCAAGAGGTAGAAAAGCGTGAAAAGCCAGAAGGAGGGAAAGTGGACGCTCGGGTTCACGCTAAAAGTGGCCGCAGCACTGTTCCTAATATTTTAAAGGGTTTTTTTTTTTCTACAAAATATAACACACATTCAGAAAAACATGCAAAACAAAAATGTAGACCTCGATGACTTGGCAAAAGAACAATGTTAACCATGACCAAGATAATCCCACTGCCTGGAAGTGCCGATGTACCTCCCAGTCATCACCCTTGTGTACCCACAAGAGTAACCGCTGTCCTGGTTTGTGTGGTAATCACTTCCTTGCTTCCCTTCACAGTTTCAACACCCAAGCATGCATCACAAAGAAATATCGTTCAATTTCATCTGCTTTTTGAACTTTATTTGTATGGAAACATGCAGCCAACGTCTCCCATGTTTGACCTTCACTGTCGTTACTGTGGTGTGGCTGTAGGAAACTCACTCTTGTTGCTGTGTATCCCTCCACTGCACGGCTATCCCACCGCAAATACATCCCTTTTGCTGTTGGCAGACATTTGGAACGATCCCATTGGGGGCTACTATGCATGCTGCTGCTCTAGGCATTCTTGTGTGAGAGTTTTGGTGCAAGCATGCCTGCTTTTGTGCTTGCGTAAGTGTGCGCACCTCGGGGTAAACTTGTTGGGTCATAGGGTATGTTTTCCAGAACGTTTGTGTCAAATTATGTTCCTATCAGCCATGTTTATTTTATTTTTATTTATTGATTTTGGAGAGAGAATGAGAGAGAGATTTGATGTCCCACTTATTTATGCATTCATTGGTTGATTCTACTACATACCCTGACCGGGGATCAAAGCCACAGCCTTGGTGTAGTGGGATGACACTCTAACCAACTGACATATCCAGGCAGGGCCTCGCAACAAAGTTTAAGAGTTGCTGTTACTCCACATCCTCACTGACACTTGGTAGACACAGTCATTTCAACATTAGCTATTCTGTTATGTGATCATCTCCTTGTGACGTGCATTTGCACTTCTCTGATGGCTGAGTCTGAGCCTGTTTTGTAATTTTAGTAGCTCTTTGGTTATCTTTTTTTTTTTTTGGTGACATGCTCAGTTTATTAGTTGGCTTGTTTCTTATTGATTCATAGTTGTATTTTTAAAATATTCTGAATGTACATCTTTTTTTGGTCATATGTATTGGCAATATCTACTCCTCTCTTTTAGCTTTCATTCTCCCTGTCATGTCTTTTGATGACTAGAAGCTTCTAATTTTAAGGTAGTCCAACATGAAAAAAAATTTCCTGTGGGATTAGTGCTTTGGTGTCCCACTCAAGAAATCTTTACCTCCCCCAGTGTCACAAAGATATTCTTGTATATTATCTTCTACAAGGTCCACTGTTTCACACTGAGGCTGGCAATTCACTTAGAATTGATTTTTATGCATGGTATGTGGTAAGGGGCCAAGGTTCAGTTGTCTTTATACGGATATCTAAATAACTGAGCACCATTTATTGAAAAGACCATCCTTTCTCCAGTATTTGGCAAGGTCACTTCTGTCACAAGTCAGTGTCTGTATGTGTGTGAGTATTTTTGGATTCTCTATTGTTTCATTGGTCTATGTATTTGTCCTTACATCAATATTACATTCTTAATTACGGCTGCTTTATAAGTCTTGATATCTGGGCAGGGTAAGACTTCAAATTTGTTCAAGATTGTTCTGGCACTCTCAGAATTTGAATTTTCATATGCACTTTAGAATCAGGTATTTAATTGCCACAAAAACATCTACTAGAATTTTGATCAAGACTATACCGAGTCTATAGATCAATTTGGGGTGAAACATCACCTTTACTATATTGACTTCTGATATTCATAACCATAGTATATCCCACCTATTAGTTACTTAGGACTTCTTTAATTTTCCTGGAAATGTGTTAGTTTTCTGTTGAGGTATTTGCCCTCTTTAAAAACATTATTTCCTAAGTATCTGAATTTGTATGTTATTATAAATGGTATCATTTAAATTGTTTTCCTTTTCAAAACCCCTGTAAATTTGTGTAAGTTGATTTTTTAAACCGATATGGAAATTCCGAATGTGAGGATCAATAATTTTCATCAATTCTGAAGAATTTTCAGCTGTTAACTCTTCAAATATCTCTTCCCCATTCCCTTTAATATTCTTTTATTTTATTTTTTTATGTTTAAATCATTTTTATTCTCTTACAGTTGTCCCAATTTTCCCCCCTTTGCCCTCCTCCACCCATCCCACCCCGCCCCCGGCTCCCACAGTCAGTTCCCACTCTGTCTTTAATATTCTAAAACTTTTGATTAGACCTATTTGTCTGGAGATCTCCATTTCTCCTAAATTTTTATTGTTCTCCCTTTCTGATATGAATGCACTGTTATCTCCAGAACGATATCCTTCCCTTCGTTAACTGTCTCTTTGGCTCTAATCTGTTGTCTAACCCTGAGTTCTCAAAAGAGGGCAATTCTTCCCCCGCCCCAACCCCCAGAAGACACCAACATCCAGAAACAGTTTTGTTGTTCTAACTGGGAGGCGCATACTACTGGCATCTACCAGGCAGGGGCCAGAGATGTTAGTAAACATTTTTTTTAAAGTACTTTTTCTACATTTTGTATAATTCCAACATCTGTGGCTAATTTTTTGTATCTAATTTCAACATCTGTGGGTAATTTTGTACTAACTCCAACATCTGTGGCCTGTGTCAATCTTATTCTGTTGTTGTTTCAACCAATTCTTATCCATGGTGCCCTACCTACCGGTATGTTTCTGATTTTTTATTGTGATTTCATATTTCTTGGGATCTTATGGGAATAATGCATTGAGGTCTGTGTTCAAAGTGCATTCCTCCACAGAGGTTTCTTCCAGCAAATACCTGGTGGCACATCAATCTGGTTGTGCCAGATATAAATTTTTGGCTTTAGGCCTCTCAGGGAGCACGAAATCCAAAATAAGAGCAGCTTTATAGTTAGGAATTAGCAGAGAAGAGATTTTTCTTCATTTCTTTCCACATAATCCAGAGACAAGTCTGAGTTACTCTGCGGAGCGGGAGTTTCGCTGTATTTTTCCACTTTCCATGGAGGATGGTCCTGGAGACAGAGGATCCCTAAACTCACCTGCCACCCCGCTGGACCCTGTACTTTGTTCCTGGTCCCAGGCGTGCTCAGCCCTTCAATCCCAAAGTTTACCCCCAGAATTGGTAGGTGCTTTCGGGGTACACACCCCCATTAGCGTTCATTTACTTCTCTTGATTCATGCTTGTTATGGCCACAGAGAATTTCACTATTTTCCCACCAATTTGTCTACTCACGTAAAAGGAAATTAAAAAAAAAAAATGTTTTAGAACACTGGCTGGTGTGGCTCAGTGGGTTCAGCATCAGCCTGCGAACCAAAGGGTCACTGGTTCGATTCCCAGCCAGGACACAGGCCTGGGTTGTGGGCATGTCCATGGTCGGGGGAAGGGGGTGTGAGTGTGTGAGTGTGCGAGAGGCAACTGCACATTGATGTTTCTCTCCCCCTAGTTCTCCCTCTGTCTAAAAATAAATAAAATCTTTAAAAAAATAAAATAAACATGTTTTACCCAGTATATTTAGATGTTCTAAATATGGGTTTCACTCGATGTCTAGTCAGTCAAATTGCTGAAACTCATATTCATTTTATTGTATTTTATTCCAAATGTACATTAATTACTACAGTAATTAATACTGCTAGATAATTATTAATGACAATAATACTAGATAAAATCAACAAAATAAAAGCAACAATACTTTATATAAAGACCTTTAGCATTCAGTGCATTTTTTTCATTAAGGCTTACTGTCACTCTAGGACAGAGCGACACAGAAATTATGTTCATAAACACGGGTAATTCCCACAGATAAGTACCAGAATCACCTATGGAGCATTAAAAACACACCTGCTCAGGACTAGTGGATTTGAAGTTCCAGGGTTTAAAACAAATATTGTTTGTTTGTTTGATTGTTTATTTTGGGGTTTTGGGGGGGTTTGTGGGGTTTTTTGGTAAAATTCTTTAGATGGTTCTGATTCAGAGCCGTAATTAGAAATCCACAAGACCCTTAAAAAAACCCACTAGACAAAACCAACGAACACTTCTGGGTCTCAAATCCAAGGATCCTGGCTCTCGTAATTAGTCACTCTCCCCTCCCCTCTCTGAACTAATCCTGAAACCAATTGAAGTGTAGGCACTGGATGCAGACAGATGGGAGTCGAAATGCTGGTTTTATTCCTTGGATGTGTTACCACATTTGGGCCCCTGGGTACTTCCCCTGAAGTCTAGCTCTTGGGTTAATCTATAAAGGAAGGCTTTGACCTCAACCCGGAATTGCTGCCTCGCTAGGGAGCGGAAACGGGGGGCATCTCTCCGACAAGCCTGGGCTTCACTCGAGTGTGCCGACATGGAGAGCAGGCCTGGGGGGAGGACGCAGCCCCTCTTTTGGAGGCAAAGTCTGGAGAGAGAGCAAAGAAGACAGAGAGAGCGAGAGTCAGGCTTGTCTGGTTCCGTAAGCCGCTCCTCCTGCACTGGGTGGGCCGAGCGGAGAGGGGCGAAACGGCTGAGTTGTCCCTCCAGTTCTTTTCCTTCCTGGCATGTGGAATAAACATTCTCTCTCTTCTGGAGAAGTTAGGAGCAGGGAATAAGTGTCTCTCCCAACACCTCCTGTATCTGACCCCATTTTCCTGTCAGTCCAAACCTAAAAACCAGGCAGGGAGTGACTTTGCCCTGGCCTTTCAGTTTAAAAGGTCCCCCTGTCCCTCCTCCAGCACCCCTTGCTCTCAGGGCCAAAGAGACGTCCACCTAGCACCTGTACCGCCCCCCCACTTCTAGACCATGCTCGGGTGCCTGGGACCCCCAAGCCTCCTGCCCAAAAGCCCAACGCCTGCATCTGGGACCGTGGGGGCCTCTTCCCTGGGTCCTCCTAGGTCTGAGGGGCAGCTGTCGGCAGCGGCAGGCTCCCCTGAGACGCGGTGTGCACGCGCGGCCCCTGCAGAGCCGGGGGGCTGAGGGAGGCCGGGTGTCCCCGCCCCACCCTCTTCTGGCCTAGAATTCTGAGGCTCTGAGGATCCTAGACTAAAATGTGGCCTTCCAAGTCAGTAGAAAGGAATACTTTCAAGATCAAAGCATAAAACAAATCGTATGGAATAATATTTCTCCTGCTCTGTAACTTTCTCTATTCAGCTGTATGGTACGTGGGCCTCCACTTGCCCTCCGGCTCGAAGCCCCAGCAGATTAAAGACAGGCCCACGTCCATGTGCTTTAGCAGAAAGCTTAATGAGTTTTGTGTTGTGTTTTTTTTTTTAAGTCTCTCATTCTCAGACATATATATCATAGTCTAGAAAGATATGCAGAAAAATGTTAACAGGGTTATCGTCTATAGGGGTGGGATTTGAGGAGATTTAATTTTTTTCTTCTTGCTTATTTGTAATTGTGAAATTAAAGGGAGAAGATGAACAGTAAGCCAAGCCACCTACCTGCAAACAATAACCCTGTGTCCCACTGGGTATGGTCAGGGAATCTACTTAGTATGTGGAGCCACCCTCGTTCTGTCGCTGATACCTGTATTTTTTTGTGAAAAAGAACTGTTGAGGCATAAGCAGGGATTTTGGGGGTCCAGACAGCTGTAAAAATACCAAGACGGCTTTTATCAACCTTGGCACCAGACGTCCGACAGGCCAAACTGATTTCAGCGAGTGGAGGGATGCGGGGCACACAGGAGCCTGCAACGCGTCGGCAGCGTTGTCTCCCCGCCCCCCGGGCTATGACCCCGCAGGGATTAGGGAAACTGGAGCCAGGCTGCTGGATGCCCCCGTCCAGGGACTGCCCCGTCCCGGGACCCGACACGCCGGCCACAATGCCCCTTTCTCTTGATCATAACAAGAACTAATTGTGCACAGTTGCTCACAAAATACTTCACATACATCATCTGCTACGACCCCCACAGCAATTCTGTCTGGTCTGCAGGGTGGCTGTTTGCATTCAACAGTGGAAGAAATTGAGGCCCAAAGGGGCTCAGGGGCGCAGGGGTCGTCATGGCTAAGAAGGGGGACTTAAATCCAGGTCTTCTAACCCTGCGTCCACTCTAGTCAGTCAAGTCCCATGTCGCCATTTTCCCACCTATTCTTACCATCCTTCCTCTTTCCTTTTCCTAGCACTAGGCTGGGAAATTCTGACAACGGGAAGTTGTTGCCCTTTCTCCTTCACTTCATAAAAATCCACGCGTTCTCTCCCTCGCCCCTTCCCTGATGGGCATCGGTGGCTACAGAGTGACCACGCTGAGAACCACGACACTGGCATTGGGACCCAGCAGCACTGTCACCGGCTCCCGGCTGGGGGCACAGGAGAGGTGGCGTCGATGCTTTTTATCCGGGGGTTTCTAGGGCACGCTTGTATTTCTAGCCAACCTTTTTATTTTCAAAGTCCTGCACCTTCCCTATTGATCTTGCTGTAACATCTGTCATGTGAAGCACTGACAGGCTACGGAGGGGTGAGGACTTCTTCAAGCCCCACAGTAACCGAGTCTTCGGGAAACACTTCTGTGTCCGTGAACGGCGCTGCAGAATAACCTCTGTGTGCCTATAGATACTGGGGTTCATCAGAGCCCCCAGACTGGAAAAAGTTGGTAATGCACTGGGTAGGTTCCCTAACATTAACATGCCTAACCCCTGCCCCGCATCCCTTTCTGGCAATGCTGCCACAAAAGATTCAAAAATGGCCGATACTCACCGGTCAGAAGACCCCTTTAATGCAGTTTTCTGCCTCACAGTCCTTGGCAGGAGTCCCTTTCGTAGATCACATGTTGGCACAGGGCCAAGAGATGGTGCGGTTGACTCACAGGTCACTGTAATTTATAAGAAGTCAGGATAATAAAAAGGAAGGCAGATCTGACATCACTGGCAAGGGACAAATTTTAGTGTTGTGCTAAGTGAACTAATTACAACGAGCTCTGAATGATGTGGGAGGGGTAAAGACCTTGTTGAACAAAGCCAAGCCCATGGAAGAGAAGGGCCATGTGAAAAAAGGTCAACCTCTCTAATGAGAGTTTGTGAATCTCCCCAAAATTGGCATTAACTTGTTATTGATCCTAAAGTCAGAGGGGAAAAAAAAAAACCCCAAATCTGCTCCAACTCTTTATCAACCAGGGTGAAAGAGGTGATAAAATGAGCACACACACTCCATCCACAAGCACACACCAACACACACACACACATACACACACACAAAACTGGTTTCTAACTTGGCTTTGCTGCAAGCTGCATATCTAGAGTAAAAAGTGCCTCTTTGTCCATTAAGCCACTGCAATTTAAAAAAATAAGGAAAGAAAAAATTTCAAGATAAGCTCAGCTTTAGAGTTCACTTGGTGAAAGCCTAATGCAGCTACAATTATTCGTCGGCCTTGGCCTGTGAAAGACTCTACAAGAGTTAAAAGCAAGCCAGCACTACCTTTAGCTCATAAGGGATTACTCTTTTATTAGTATAGTCTTGGGATTAGTGGAAATGTCTGTCTAATGAATGCAGCTACTATATTTGAGCACATGGCTGAATAAGCTACTTGTTGATTGAAACCTATCTATTTATAAGCACTTCTGCACGTTGTGAAAAATCCATCTGTATCACCACAGCATGGCGCCCGCCATTGAATAAAGGCTCTTTGCCGTTTCAGTATAGAGGCTGCGGGAGTAACCAGCAGAAAGGAAGTGTGCTGCATCCACTTCACAGGTTTTATCCCTCACCCTTGGCCAGTAAAGTAGGGTTACCTTATCTAAACAGTGATTTAGATTGAGGTGGATGTTGTAAAAACAGAAATGGAAAAAAGAATACTTTTATTCAGACTCACCCAGGGTTTTAACGCAGATCTACCATGATTTGGGAAAACGGTCACAAACAGCCCAAACTAGACATACCTCTGCTTCTGTCACCGTCTTTGCAGGTAGTCTGGAAAGTAGGTGGATTTACTGTGCTCACTGGTATTATGTCTTCTTTATGTTTCTGCTTATGAATAGCACACTAATAGCACATCCAGCCGAAACGAGAGCAGCATGAAGAGCCTTGGTATGCAATTAAGGCAGTCAGCGCCCGCAGTGTTCGAGGTCCTCGTTACCTCTGAGCCCGCATCGGAGGGAAGGCCACGCTCTCCACCCCGAGACAGGAACCCCTGGCGTTCTGGAGTTCTGGTCCCCACCACTCGACTCACCACCTCCACACTCACCCCATGGCGCTGCTTCCCAGACTCAAAACCAGCTCTCGAGCACTCCTGGCTTTTGAGTTTGGGCGTAGAGAAGGGATTATTTTTATCCCATTAGGGTTTATTTTAACTCCTCTGTAGTTTGGGACTCCATTTACTATGCTACTTCTTTGGAAAAGACCAACAAAGAATTTATTTTAAGAAGACTAAGTAATTGACAATTGAGACCTCATAGACTTTCTCTCCTTGAAGAACCTCATCAACAATGACAGACACATTTTCCAGGTATCCCACTGGGAGAAGACAACTGAATCAGCTGACCACTGGAAGCTTTTTCTAGCCCCAATGTAGCAAATAAGAACGCAGGCATTAGCCATCTTTGAACTCTGGCTATTCTGCTTTCCAGAGTTCGTGACCTTTAGTTTCCTGGTGATATCACAGACCTACCTAGTGTGTCATGAGAACGCAGAAACTTATACCTGTTAGCATGACTACTCAGGCTAGGAACACAGCAAAAATCAGAGGATCACATCTGTATTTTTTTAGTTAACAAAGCAAAAAAGTAATTCTGAAAACAAAAGTATTAATACTAAAAAATTAAAGTTGAAGTTTATAAAAGGCAAGATGTTTGGAAATAGCAAATATTCAAATCATACTAGAGCATTATAAAGCACCAAAGGCCCTGCAGTAAGTGAACTATAGCTGTTCAAACAGACACTGAGTTCCTGACTCAAACGCCGGGCCAACGTGCTCTAAGGGATGTTCAGAACGTGATGGAAGGCACTGCTATCACCACGTTCATTTTATGGATGAAGAAATCAAGGTCCTGAGAGGTAGGTCTCGGGAGGTGGTGGAGAGGAGGTTGTGATGAAACCCGAGTCTCTCCTACTTTGCCCTAGTGCCTCCCCACACATTTTCTTCAGTTTTGTTAAACATTCGCGTAAGATTATTAAATGTAACTAATAGTTTTATGACTTAAACAGAAGACATCTAATAAATCTCTCCTTTGTGAGGTCATCTCACAATAAAAGAGGGTATATGGCAGCATCCGAGACTCAGGTGAGCACGGAATCTGAGAACAGGACTGGCAGGGGACAACCCTTCGTGGCTGCGTTTGTGACAGCGCACACTCACAGATACCCTTCTCCCTTGAACCCAGAGGGGAATAAACTGAGAACTAAAAACTTCTGAAACTTGTTAGCTCTCCTTCCATCACTTGTTTCCGGAAATCTTTGCACTTTTTAGTGCTTCTCTGTTTTCTATTGAGGTTCACAGCAAGGCACTGACAAGGAGTTCCTCTGAAAACTTCCCTTCTTCCCTCCGTCCCTCCGGTCACCCATTCACACACCTATTCTCCAACGGCTTCCATAAAAGATTCGAGTGAACATTTGTGAACTCATGCTACTACCTCATTTTCTTGGTCTTTCTCATAATCATTGTGCCTCATGTAAGAAAAACTGCTTTGGGCCTTTTTTTTAGGCTAGTATGAGACCAGAAAATGGTTGAGGGATGAGAGAACTGGTAAGCATTCATAAACAAAATTTGTTGAGGAAAGTTTTTAAGGCTGATTTTTTAATGTTCATGATACTTATATTCATGAATTATAATTATGGATTCAATGCCAAAAGGCAGTTGAAACTTACAAAGAAGCAAAGGATAGAAATTATAAATACTTTATAAAAAAAGAACATGGAAAAAAGGATCCAAATGACTTATGCATGGAACCCAAAATTCAACAACCCGAGCCAGCACTTAGAATTCCTCGCTGTGATTTCCTAGTAAGATTATTAAGCTCAGCTGCTGCCTTCAATATTTGTTTCCATAGACATTACTAAGAAAGCATTTTACTTTGGCATTTGGTAATATGGCACCATTTATAGCTGTCTTCACTCATAATAACCTTACTGAACAACCATCTTTAGGGCTGGCGGTACACACAATGAGGTTCAGCCTGGTTCCTAGCGGCTAACGGCTGAAACAAAAGTTACGTCATTTTTTCTTGCATTTTTTTGATTCAGAAGTTAAACCACACCCACATTTCTCATTTAGCCAAGTCTGTATCTTTCTGACGCAGACATAAAATCTCAAGAAGTGTAAAGGTTTCTATCACCAAATACACTCTTTTATCACTTTTGGATAATAACGCAGACAATCTAATGATTCCACCAACTTGTAGTAGGTGATTTTCCCCCGCTGTTTGAACAAATTTTTCCAAAGAATGATCTAATTCATCTTAGTCTGAGAGAGAGAATAAACTCTATGCTAAAAAGGAAACTCCATTTTGTTCCCTTTTTGCTGAATTACCTCAATAATAATAAAAAATACTGAATTCAACTGTAATTAAGCTAAAGAAATAGGGGACTTTGCATTTAATGTACTTCAGGAAATTCAAATATTTGGGGGGGGGGGAAATCACAAAAGCAAGAGTGTTGGCCATAAAAAAAGAAATTTATTTTATAAATCAGTATTGTGTGTTTCAGATACACAGGTAAAAGAGAAAGCCCAGAAGGCAAAAGCGCCTTTTCCAGAGTGTTCCCAGGATGGTCAGTACTTATTGCGAAACTGGTTGCTGAGGTCTTGGAGCTCTGTTACCAAGGCATCCATAGCTGCTACGTCATCAGCTAACTCCCTAGAAATTTCTCCGCTTGCCACATCTGTAAAAAGTTGCTGCAACATAAAGAACAAAGTAGAACTATCAAAACAATGAAAATCTCTTTGAAACAACATAGAAACAGAGCACAGAATTATAGTTCCGTCTGGGCAACACTTCCACAGGTCACAGTGGCGATGGCAGTCTTCGTCCTGTGGACCGCCCTGGAAAGGCGCCGGCTGCGACAGAGGGTGAACAAACAACAGGTCTGAACTTGTAAATTCAAGGGAGTTCCGCTCCTCAGAATGTTTGCTCTGAATATTGATTACTGAGTGCAATGTCATAGGATGGGTTTTGGATGAAGGCATATACTATTCATCCAAAACAAAGCTATTCATTGTATATACAAGCAAAAAATATACTTTATATTCAAGTTCATATAAATCAGACCCTTTATGCTAATTACTTGAAAATTAATTACAGCTGAGGACTCAGCGGCCACAAAGATGATCAAGATTTGGTGAAAGCAAAACAAAGCACCAAAATGAAAGCAATGGGGCCCCTCCAGGGAAAGGAATTGCCCTGGGAGGCGTGCTGCCACCTCCCCCGCAATGCCACGCCGCCCGTGGCCCTGGGGGCTCTGCTCGCTGGGCCCAGGAACTCGCGGGTTTGCAGGCATCGCCGCCCCAGCCCCGGGCCGCAGGCCGCGTGCGTAAACCAAGGGTCTGTGTTCTCATCGTCCAGCCTGTCCCCCCTCTACCTGAACCATTTTTGTCAAATCCATGGACAACCTACTAATTTTTTCTCTAAAGCAATTTTCATACCATAACAGTCTTTTTTAAAGGAAACATTTCAGCATCACTATAAATGAAAAATAACAATACTCTTCAATAACAAAACTCTAAGTCTGATGTGCTAGTTATACTTTTTCTAATACGCACTGCAATAAATATATATTAAAATTGTTAAGTTTGCCCAAGTGCTACCAGTGGCAGATACGCCACACTTTGGGGAAAGTGATAATAAATAAAAGAGCATTGTTTTAGTTTAATTTACAGAAAGCATTAGGGGCTGGCCTGTAAGTACTAATTTCTCAGAGTCCTCAGTTACCCACATTTAGCGGGGGTCCAGCCATTGGGCCAGTAAAATCCTCACCAGTACAAGTAACTACCCGAGGGCTAACACCTAAAATGTAACGTGGGCCTAAAATTAGCGCTGATGCAAAAGGAGATTTAAGAGTTGGTCGGCTGGCACTACGGCCCTCGCCCTGTCTGTCTGACGGCCATGCCTTCCACTCTCACCTTTGCCTTAGATACCAGGCCCCGCAGGGTGAGCCGCACTGAAGAAAGCGCCTGCACAGCCTCTTGGGGGCTCGGCTTGTTTTCACTGCATTTCACAGCCACTGGAGGGTAGACACAGAGAAAAACATCTGTAAAAATTGCTGATGATCATTCACAAGTTAAAAAACAAAAAAACCCACAATTATTTAAGATTTTATAGTAACGGATTTTAGAAATATTTCTCCATGGAAAGCTTTTAATTTGGAAAAAGGATAAAAATTATGTGTATGATTTTCCCTTTTATTTTTCTTTAAGAAGGATAACTTATTGGTAAAAAGAGAATTTTGAGGAAAATAGGTGAATTTTAGTGAGTTACAGAACATTGGGAAGAGACCCCCCCACCCCACCCCCACCAAACATACATAGACACACACACACACACACACACACACAATAATTAGTTAGACAAAATTAAATGGAACACAAAGTGCCCACAGTGGGCAAAAGAGATGCGGCACATCGCAGCGTGGCTTCCCCAGACTGAGTCCCTAATGGGGACTCACAATGAGTTTTGACACCAGCCCAAGGAAGTGACATGACAGATGGTTACAGCTCAATTCTCAGTACAATTTCATACTCAGGGTTCACGTCACCACCTGGAAGAACTGATATCAACGACCAACGTGCCTGCACTTGGGGACATGACCACAGCCAGGCTCTGGCTGCTGAGCCGCGCCGGCAGCAGTGCGGACGGGGCCGGGGGAGAATGCGGTCTTTCCTCTCCGGCGACCCTCCTCCAGCATTCTGGGGGCCCCTTTCCCTAAAGCTTGAAATTATGAAGGGGGCATAATCCTCCCTGGCAGAAGACCCAGCTGTTAACACTTTATAGGAACAAGCATTGTAAAAATACAACACCTGGTATTTCTCCACTGATCTGATCTTGTTTTTGTCTTGTTTTGAATGATGCTCGCTACAAACAAGACAATAACCACGCACTTTAAAACTATACTAGAGACTGCAACAATTAAAGTCTACTTAGCACCCTAGGTCTTGGACCAGGGATAGGAAATAGAGTTCTTCCTGCATACAAACTCAATCAACGGGTGGAGGTTACCTGTGCCTGGCAAAATAGTTTTATCATTAAGAATATCTTTATGGCTGGTGAGAACCAGGTTTGGCTCCTATTTCAAAATGACAATTAGACTTTGACATTTCTCAGCTAAAGACTGAAAGGATGCATGATAATCAGCAGTGTTAGACTCATTTTTAAAGGGTTTAACCCAGAAATAGCGGGGATTATGATGTCTGTGTCTCTTAGTAGAGTAACACTGTACCTACTATGGCTGCGGTATTTGGGCCAGTTAATACCTTATATCAGAAAGAGCTGTGATTCTTTCTTTTTTTTCTTCTTCTTCTTTTTTTATTTTAGAAGGGAGGGAGAAAAAGAGGGAGGGAAACATCACCCTGACAGAGGACTGAACCCACAACCCAGGCACGTGCCCTGGCTGGGAATCGAATCAGTGACCTTTCAGTTTGTAGGACAATGCCCAACCAACTGAGCCATGCCAGCCAGGGCTGATTTGTTTTTTCAATCCTTTATTTTCATTCTGAGAAAAACAAAAATAAAGCAAAAAGTCAAAGACAAGCATACACTCCATTAGTCCCTTCCTCAACCCCATTTTCAAAAGGCATTTGAGGTGGAGATAGATAGATAGCTAGATAGATAGACATACAAATAGACAGATAGGAAATGAGAGGGGGAGAGAGTGCGCACACGCGCCTGCTGTTTCAAATCACCAGGAACCCAGGGTTTCCTCCAGGCAAATTGAAGTTAAAATGCAAAACTATTATTTTAAAAGTTCCTGGATGGCAAAGAAGGACTTTCGCCAGTCCTTTCCCAGAAAACAGAATGGCTGAGACTCTAAGTAAATACCCACACTATAGACAATGCAAACGGGTACACAATGACAATACTGTTAGGGAAAGGTTTCAAACACTATGCAGGGGTTGCAGGATCTTATCGAGCTTTCTGAAGCACATGGCTACTCTTAAAAATAGCAATCCAATAGCTAATAAATGGTGGAGATTTTTTTAAATGTTGTATTTCCTTTTCAGCATTGGGTGAGGTGTAGAACAGTGTTGCGGAGAAAGACAAAAAAGAGGATGACAGAGAAGCCCAGCTGATCCTTCCACTGAACAGTGGCGAACAAAAGCAGCAAAGGTGAAGATTTATCTTCATGAATCTAAACTATCACTAGAAACTAAAGCTGAGCGTCCACTTAAATATGCTTACAGTGTTATAGAAGTATCAACCCAATAATTAAAGTCAAAGGAGAACTTAGAAGAATAGACACTAATTTTTCTCCAAGGATTGCCCTGATGAAAGAAAGTGCCACAAATAGTTTAAAACCAACTTTAAGCGCAAAATGCAGATTTTTTCCTAGAGTACTCCTTTAACCTGCAAGCTCCTATTTGATGGGTTTAATACCGTCACTTAGTGATTATGGAAAATACCTTGGCTTTGACTGTTATACAGCCAGCTGCTCACAGGAATGTTCCGAGCTGGCGGGTTGAAGGAGATACAGTCTTCAAAGTACATCGCGCCCCGCTGCAACTATGCGCGTAACACAGTAACGTAATAGAAGGCGAGCACAGGCGAGAAGGCAAACACAAGGCCCAAGGCGCCCAGCTGCATGCCACCCGAGTGCGCCCACTGTGAGGCCAGCACGGCCACATGAGCTCCAGGCGCCGCACGCTGCCCTGGCACTGGCCGCTCAGCACTGACGCCCAGCTCTCCCACACGGAGGTCCGGCTGTATGAGTCCAGCCCTCCTGCCTTATCTGTCACGGGATAGGTGGCCCAGCAAATTGAGTATTTGTATGTTTTTTTATCAATGATCTCCAAGGCTGTAAGTAGAATTATTAACTACTAAACCCATTTCTAACTTGTGTGAATGTTGTTGCTTCTTTAAAGGCAAGTTGAACTTTATCCTTTTTCTCTTTTTAGCTTGAGTTCCTTACCACACAGCTCAGGTCTCCCACCCCAGGAGGAGCCAGGCGGGGGTCAGAAAGCACGAGGTTAACATTAAGTTAGGTGTAAGATACTGGTGTTTTTAAAATGTTGTACTTTCAAATTTATGTTTTGCATTTATGTTTGTGTTTTCGGTTATTTTTCAAAACTACAATAGGTAGGTAATCAACGCAAATAGGCTGCAGTGACGTGAAGATTAAATACAGTTGTAAAGGTATTTCATCTATCTCAGGTTTCTAATACCTGTCACCTCTTCAAACAGGGTTTAAGCCTCTATCCTATTTCTTCTTACTGCTCGAAAGTGCCTGCTACATAGTAGTCGGTCTATAAAGGTTTGCTGAATTAAATACAACAATTTCAATATAAGGAAATAATCTGGAACTATATGTAATGAAATTTTACTTTGGACTAATACTTTCCCTTATCAGTAAAAATATATTAAAATATGCCGTGGAGAGCAAATGGTACATTACGTACCATGTGCAAGTCCTATGGCTCTCTGAACCACCTCCTTAAACGACGTAATATCTTTCTCCCAATAATTGGACTGTGTGTCACACTTGTACGCCTTGGAGAGATACTGGAATGCCTGAGGAAAGAAAAAGAACAACATTCAGAATAACAAGTAGAAATCACGTTTCAGACTCTCTTTCCTGGAAGTCATATGGAACTAATTGCAACTTGAAAAGCTGCATCTGTGCGATACAGCCCGGTCTCTCTCATTCTCATCAAAGAAGAGGCAAAAATGCGCGTTCAAAAGCATCGGCGATTAATCAAATGGATGTATCTGGATCAAGACACTTCCCTCCAACAGAAACATATAAGTGCCCAATTTGGAAATGTATGAGAAGTGTACACATTTCCTTACCAGTTGTAGCCAGAAGCTTAAAAGGTCAGTTAAAAGAATGAGATGTGAACTTGGTTAAACTATGGAATTATTGGTAAACGTGTAAACTCACAGCAGTTTACGTCACTCTCTTTCACGACCTGATTCAGAGAAATCAGAGCATCTTAATTCCATACAGGCAAGGGAGCGCATGATTCTTCAAGAAGCTCCAGGAGAACAGAATGCAGGGGTGGGTGTGTGCGCGTGAGCGTGTGTTCCCTAGCTAACAAGGCACTGGGAGAAGCCAGCTGGGGGCACCGAGGGAGGAGAGAGGGACTAAGAATCCCACCTATCAGATGTGCTGTGGCTAATTCTAAACCCACACAGGGGTGCACTTGATTTGTTGTGGATGTTTTGAAAAGAACACAACGATTATTCCAGCCCGGGAAACTCTGGAGGCTCCGGTGAGTTCTAGGATAAGAGGCCAAAGGCCTGGGAGCAGAGCGTGACCGGTGCACCTGTGAGGCAGGGCAGGGCAGCCTTTATCAAGCATTTCATGTTTTGACTTTAAAAGCTCTGCCCCAATATTCTTATCTGGTTCCTTTTTCCTTTTCCCTTTCACAGTCCCCATCTCAGATTTAAACCCTTTTGTCCTTGTACCCAATCTACCTTAGTCCTCAGCACTGAGCCTGCAGCAAGGGTGCAGAGGAAATAATGAGAGCCGGCTGCTTGCCGCAGCGCTGGTGGGTAGGGAAGCGGCTTAGAGACCCTTCGGCAGGAAACAGAGGACAATTATATAAGAAAAAATCATGGACAGAGAAAAGATGAATGCTGACAAGTCTTAACCTGCCCAAAATTCAGTGCTTATGTTAAAGACTGAATCAAAACTGAAAACTTGAGCATATTAATCTCATCTTTCAAATCGTTAAACTTTTCCTCCAACCATCAAAAAAGAAGATCCACTACACCTGTGTTTAGACAAGAGCCAGGCGTGAAGTAGGACTTACCTTTTCATTTTCCTCGGGCTTTTCACTGTGCCCATTCCCGTACACTTGGGCGTACAGCCTCCAGATGTCTCCATCGTTTGTCACTCTTGAAGTGACTCTGCCAAGTAACTCCTGCAGCTTTCCTTTGAGGCCAGTTGCGACTTCTCCGCTGCGATCAGCCACCCCATCAATCACCGCCCTCACCAGGATTTTCAGGACCTCATAAAGTGGAGAGAAGAAACTGGTAAGCTAGGAACAACCAAACAACAACAAAAAACAAAGGGCCGCCATCACCATCATCAATGACAATGATAAACCTCGCGAGACCTGTTAGAATGCCATCCTCACAGTTTTTAAAGGTGAAATACAAGTCAGGCCATCCCGAACCCTCTGCAGAACTGCCCGCCGACTGCCTCTCCAGGCCCCTCTGCCAGCGCCCTGGAGGGCTCTTCCTGCACAGGGCCCTGTACTCAGAGCTCTTCCCCCCCGACCGGGGCGCTCGCTCCCAGGGGGCTGAGCCACGCCTCTGGCTTCATACATTTTGCCGAGTCTGCGCTGACAGTGGCGGCCCAACTCTGGACAGGCAGGCTCCCCTCGGAGCTCCTGACTGTGCACCTCCTGCCTTCCAGCACGTCCCATCAACCTCTTGCACTCAGTCCATCTACCCAAGAGTGAACAGGTCCCAGATCCCTCTGTCTTAAAGAGGTCCTGGCTCTTCCTACTTGTTGAATGATAAACTGCTAATGCACTTGCATTAGGCACGCAGGGTGCCCAGAAAGTATCTCTTATCCTTCCAGCTCCCCCAGGTCGGCCCACCACTTAGCGACTTCCTGGCGATCTTGCTTTCGTTAGTCTTTACGCGTTCAGTCCCAGGTGCTTTGGATGCGGATTAGATGGGCTGAGCTCCACGGCAGGTTCCATTGCTATGACGCGGCACACCTGTCGTGTCTATTATATATTAGAAAATGTGTCTCCAGGCAGCTTCCGCGAGGCATAGAAAGTGCATCCTCAAACACTGACTGCTGTGATGGGGGGAAAGCAAAGACACCTGGCTCCACCTAACGAGCCATCCTGGCCTCACCCGTGGGCCGAAGGCACTGGCATCAGGCAGGGGCCTGCTAGAATCGCACCCTGGGTGGAGATGTCGGTCCACCGTGGACGGAGGTTCTGCATTTCTAACAATCCCCCAGGTGGTGCCAGTGTTAACGCTCTGAGGACCGCACTGTTGAGTGGCAAGGGTCCGGGAGAGGTGCCCACAGCTTTGCCCTTACTCTGAACTTCAGGGGGAGTGCGTTTCATCAGCTCGCACCACCAGGGTCTAACACAGTACCTGGCACACAGCACCGACTCATTAAATACTCGTGCCTGAAAGAAAGGCAGAACGAACACACTTCTTTCAGGAAGTGTTGCTAACAGAAATGCAACCAGTGTGTCAGAGACTGCATGTGTTCTGATCTGTGCATGAGATGTGGCTGAGGAAATGAAGCTCCTCTGGACCGCGAACACTTACTTAGGAAGGTGAGCTCAGACTTATGGCCCTAATTATATACGGTGATAAAAGTCGGCAGGAGAGCATCCAACTGTGTTTTTTCTTTCTTGTTTGGACAAGGTACAGTATCTCTGCCTATACATTCACATTACAATCCCACACGTATAGTTTCACATTTGAAAGTAGTGACATTCATATTACAATCCCACTCACGGTTTTAAATCTGAAAGTAACAATACAGGAGAAAGTGTATGAATATACACCACTCATTTCAAGTGCTCATTCTGTAAACATTTCCAGAAGTAACATGTTTGACTGTGATGGTCTATTATAATAGTTCCTAACATGTACAAATGAAGCATACTAAATTAGTAAAATACTTAATTTTTTCTGGGATCTCAGAGTTGGCCCAACGTCCCCTCCCCTCACTATAGCCCATGTGAGGGGCCTGGGATGGGGAGGAAACTTCTGGCTTCCTTGCCAGCTGCGTGGAGAGCTGCAGCGGGGCATCTGAGAGAGTAAAGGCTGTGTGTGTGTGAGCCGTCGAAGGGTAGGTGTGTTGTGTGTTATGGGGGCAGGACAGGGAGAAGGGAATAGGAGTAGGCAGACACCAAACACCTCTACCTAAGTCACAGGCGGATGCCACACAAAGAGAATGGGGCCTTGAGTAGGAGCGGACGCAATGGCAACTGTTTTTATACTCTCTATTTGCATGTTCAATGGCCAGTTAAATAACTGGATCTGGAGTTTAGAAGAAAGTTTTCTATATGGAAAACTAGATACTAGAAGCCACTCATGGCCATGGCAGGTGTTGCCTAATGAGACTATGTTGGGCAGGAATCAGAGTGACGACAGAACTTTAACAAAAGGACATTTAAGGGGAGGGAAGAGGAAGAGAGGCCCTCGCACTGAGGAGGGTGGAGGGAGCGCTCAGGAAGGCGGGAGAAGGTAAAGTCAGGGAAACTGGGGGCTGAGAAAGTAACAAGGAGGGTCCATCCATGAAAGGTCAGATGGAAGATTCCGCTGGACTGTTCAATGACAAGGGCTGGTGACTGTCCGGCAGAGAGAAAGCCAGAGGACAGAGGACAGGAGAGAGTGTGATTTTATATGAGTGGCTTACAAAGAGAGAGAGAAATGTGAAAACCAAAACAAGTATTAACGTCATACAAAAAAAAAAAAAAAAAAAGCAAAAAATACCCCCAATCATAGTGTCCTGTAATACTGAATATTGTTGGTATAGGGATAGAATGTTAATGGAGAATATTCATTTTACCAGAAAAGTTAATATAAATATATTGGGATAATAAGAAAGGGAAGTAGCAGAAATGATGGAATAAGAGAGTTAAATCCTCATTTACTATAATAGGAAGTCAACTGACAATACCTAAATTTGGTTAATAAAAAACATCAGTGTATAACTACTATTATGAAATATGAAAATGTGCAAATGGAAAAAAATACTAAGGGGTTTCTCTCCTTTGAGAAGAAGGATCTTGAAAAGTGGAAAAAGGTAGAGCAGGAAATTGCTCTATTTTGTTATAAGCCTTTTACTGCTACTTAACTTGTAAAATAGTATGTATGTGTTATTTTAATAAAGTAAAAATTTAATTTAAAATAGAGAAAAGGCAAGAATAAATACATTCAAAGATTGGCAAAGATGAAAAATGATGGCAACATGAATAGTCACTTATTAGATTTTACTTTGAAAGCAAGTCCTTGGCATGTGCGGGTTGACGGGGAGGCGGCGGTGGGGGGGGCTTTGGAAGCGCGGGTGCCGCTGATTCACGCTCTGGGGGCTGATTACACAGCTGTGTCCCTTTGTGAAAATCCTTCTCTTTCCTAGTGATCTGTGTACCTTTCTATATGTACACTATATTTTAACAAAAGTTAATCAAAATGTTGTTTCCTGCAATTAAGAAAGTGCCGTGAACTGAAGAAAAGTTATTATAATATATTAACAAATGGAGCAAATGTGTAATCTTAAAAAACGGTTTTAAAGTATAAGGGAATTATTTTAAAAGAACATTAGAGTAATTTAATAATTTACTGGCTAACATTATCATATTCCTCCCACTAACTAGTAAGGGAGAAAAATCACATTCTAGTTATCCAGACTAACTACAAAAACAGTAACTTTTAACACATATTTAACCCTTCTTTAGAAAATAGGTAATTGTAACCTAAAAGGAACAAAGGGTGCTGCAGTAGAATTCCTTTGATTAAATGAATCACCAAGGAGTACAATGTCCTTCCGGGAAGTCCACAGAGGTTACCAACGCTATGCTCCTTCACTTCAGCAAAAGCGGGGGGGGGGGAATTTACACAGGTAAGAGCTTTCTTCCACTGTAAATTGGATAAAAATGGGTAAATCGTTATGATTATTGAACCCATGAGTAATAGTTAAAACTATAAATTCCTAACTAGGTAAAAGTGGCTAAAGGGTAAAATATTAAAGTTTAATAATTTAGAAATGAAACAATCCTTGAAGAAACAGGATTCAAGATATGGCCACTTGGATAGATTGCTCACACGGAATACAATAAGGACAAAGAACTTCCAGTCCAAAATATTGAGCATACCATCTACTTAAACACCAAGTATTCAAGAGCAGCTAGATCTAGAGTGGAGAGGAAGACAGAGAAAGTTGCTTAAGTCCACCATGAATATGGGGGAATGCTAGGAAGTTTGGGAACAGCAGTGATACCAATATAGATCTTTCTATAAAATCACAGAATGGTTATATCAGGAGTCAACATACATATAAAGAGCTTTGAACGTGTAAAGCAGTAAAAACCTATAAACTCTTACCATTAACACTGACCCTCAGTGACCTTTCTTTGTCAGAAGTAGCCAGCAAAAATCCTTATCGTTGGCACACTATGTGCCTCTACATTTCCTTATGGTTCAAAATATATCTAAAACAACAGAATCTACCACATGGTGTCAGCCCCCGATGCTTCCAACTACCTGATGTGAGCACTCATTTTGTGAACCTAATATGACTGCATTCTCACAGTAACCCTAGAAAGTAGGGACTTTATTGCCTTCGCTTCATAAAACACCGAGACACGAGAAGTAAATGAACTTTTTCAAGGTCACATAGCATGAGTCATGGAGCTGGGTTTTGAACACCAGCAATATCTGACTCCTGAACTTTGATGAAGATGATGAGGAGACAACAGTGATGGTAGATACATGCGCGCGCGCATACACACACACACCCCACCCCACCCCCTATGATCGAGGGGCTCTATGAACACACTTATCCTCCTAACAATCCTATGAGAAAGATGTTTTTGGTATTTGCATTCTGCAGATGAAGAAACTGGAACACAGAAAAGATATGTAACTGGTCCAAGGTGACGAGGTAGAGTTGGATATGAACCTGTAGCCTGTGTCCTGGCTCTTGCCCTCAAGCATTTGCAACATTAATTTAGAAAACACAGCTCCTAACTCCTCTGTTATCTCTTCCTAACTAGCGGTAAGTTTTTTTTTTGTGTGTTGGAAAGATTCCTCTTTTATGAAATATGCATGCTAGTAACTTTGATCATTTCATTATCATTTCTGAACCAAATCTTGAATCAACCAAACCTAGACAGACTTCTGCAGGTTTTTTAATTAAAGATTTCTCCAAGACATTAGACTTAATGAAAAATAAAAATAAAATCCCCAACCACTACTAACATTACAATGAATTTCTAATCTTTTTACTATGTGTAAAATTTTTTAACATAATTCTATGTAAACTGTTTTAGCTTATCTTTTTCACTTATGTCATAGAATTTTTTCATGTTTTTATATAAAATAGATTATCTTAATAGATTCAAAATATTCCATTGGGTTAAGAGACCACATTCTGTTAAACAATTCCCCTGTAGTTAGGCAGGCTGTTTCCATGTGGCATCACTGTTACTATTCATAGTATTATAACTTTGATGCATTTTTTTTGTGCCTAAAGATGTTTTTCACACTCAAGCTTTCCTTAGGTTAGAATAGCAATTTTCAACCTTTTTCATCTCACGGCATATATAAACTAATTCCAAAAATTCTGTGACACACTAAAAAATATATTTTTTTGCTGATCTGACAAATAAATTATGTGTAATTTTGATTCATTCACAGTGGACAGCTATCGTTGTGTTGGCTGTTGTCACTTTTTTCTTTGACGCTCTAAGGTGGGGTCCCCAACCCCCACGCCTCAGACAGGTACCCGTGGTGGCCTGTAGGGACTGGGCCATGAGCAGTGGAGCAGGGGAACTTACCACCTGAGCTCTGTCGCCTGTTCCCCTCCCCTGCCCCGGTCTGCGGAAAAACTGTCTTCCACAAAATAAGTCCCTGGTGCCAAAAAGGCTGGGGACCACTGACGTAAGGGGAAAGAGGTCAGTGCCCTTGACTAAAGAGTCAGGCATTGCATGTTTTAAGAATTCTTATGGCATAACCAGTTAAATATTGCTAGGTTAGAATGCCGGGAACAGAATTATGGAATCAAGGGAATAAACATTTTTAAAGTCTAGAGATAGGTTAGATACTTTCTCAAAAAGCTAAATCAAATTAGATGTCCATCAGTCGTATATGAAAATGGGTCATTTTGTTGCATTTTACCAGCACGGGGTATAATATTTTTTTAAAGTCTTTGATATTTTGTTCTATTAATGGTACATTCAGTTGTTACTCTAAATTTCATTTCTTTTATCATTAGTGAATTAAAACCTCCTTCCAAATATTAGCTGAGCAAAGATCTTTCCTTTTTAAGATATTTAAATTTTTTCTTAATTTGTATTGAGCTCATTTTTTCCCAACATCAAAAATGTTATTGTTAATCTTTATTATAGAGATTACATAGCATACGAGGTGATGGAAAAATATTACTGAATGCATTTATCTGTTGCTCTAGTTTTTGAACATTCTCAGTGTTCTCAAACTGTGATGGACGAACATGTTACTAGCTGCTTTTTCTGAATCCCAATTCTGTCCATCGCTTGAAGGAAGAGAAAATTGATGGAGCTGAGAAAATAACAGTGAGCACGTGAGAAACCCTGGAGAGGAAGAAATGGGCGGGTCCAGTACGCGGGGGACGTGGGGCAGGGGAACCGTGGCCCCAGACGGCCGGGAAAGGCTTTTCAGTTGTGCCTTTTTCCTCCCACGCGCCACAGCCAGCCCAGCGCAGGCCAGCAGGGCCGAGGCCTGGGCGGGTGGGACGCAGACAGCAGTAGATCCGGGAGGCCTGGCTGGCCCCCGAAAGCCGCCTCCTCGCCTTCCCCACACGCGCTGAGGCTGGGCAACTACTAGGAGGGTGGACAATGGAAGAGAGTAGTGCCCGGAAGAGACAATGGGGTGTTCTGCGGAGCAGGGCCACTTGGTGGTGCTGAGAGGGAGCAGTGGCAAAGTATACCCAAGGGGCGAGATGCCCGTGTGGCCCACACTCACCGGGAAGGGCACAAGGTAGGTTCCTGTGCTTCGCATCAGCCCCTCCCGCCAAGCACCTATTACCAGAAGGGCCAGTATCCCGGGGGACTATGAGCCAACAGGGATACAATTGCAAAAAGCACAACCACAATGCAATAAACAAACCGAACATCCTGCATGAAAAAGGATTAAAGGGTCATGTGGAGGGGAACTTTTAACTGGTTTTACAGACCTTCAGGAAGGGGAAAACCAAAGGAATGGTGAGTTCCTTGGGCAGCAGTGTCTGTGGGGAAGGAAGATAGGGTGGCGGCTGTCACAGAGAAGGAAAGGGGAGGCTGACTCTGCGAAGGAAACAAGGAATCCTCGGCAGGCACGGCAGGCACGGCAGGTACGGCCAGAGTGTGAAATCCTGGGAGCCAAGCGAGGGAAGTGTTTCAAGGAGGAAGGTGAGATCACTTGTGCTAAATATCGCCAGCAGGCTGAGAACTCCAGGGACTAACAACTGTCCCTGGACACAAACCTGGACAACAGCACGTTAAGTGGACTGGTGGAGATGAGCCTAAACGGCAGGGCTTCAAAGAGGAGGGAGCCCAGGACACCGTGTGGGAAGACGCTGCTGCTGCTGCCAAGTCTGCACTGAAGAGCAGCAGGAAAATGGGGAGGTGACAGGGAGGGGCCTCAGTGCACACAAAGCACCCAGTGCAGTGCACAAGTGCATTCAGTAATATTTTCCCATTTGCAACATAATACTAGTTACAGAGGTAAATTTAATCCGGAGTGATTATAAAGGAAGGGCTACTTGTCTTTTTATCTGAAAAGATGATTCTTTTAATCTGCTTATTTTCTTGGGGTTATGGACACCTATATGGATCAAATGACAGTTTTGAACACCCTTTCTAGAACATGTACCTATCCACATACACAATTTTTTTCATGATATTTCAGATAATATCACAATCTCATGAAGCCTAATAATAGAACCTTTTAAAATATCTCAATTTCTACATCATGGCCTGGGATTTCAGTCTTATCTTTCAATATTATTTATGACTAAGTAAGTTTCTCTCTTTGAAAAGCTTTATTCATTTCTCTATCAATTCCCTCCTGTTCTTACTGTCTCTTCTCTCACTTCCAGGTCTTCAAACACTGGGTGCTGTTTGCTAAAGGCAAGACCTTCATATGACCAGTCAAGGTCCCTCTGGCCTCCCTTCGTGCACCTCAGTGCACGTACCCCTGTAGCTACCAATGAGGGGCGGGCTGGATCCACTCGCTGCCTCCACCAATCCCACTTTTCTCAGAGCCACTGCTTTCTCCCTGCAAAGAAGCATGGCAGTTGCGGTGAGTCGAATAGCATCCCCCCCAAATTCAAGTCCGTACAGAACCTCAGAATGAGACATTATTTGGAAATAGGGTTGTTGCAAATGTAATTAAGTAAGTTGAGGTCCATACTACATTAGGTGGACCCTACAGTCAATGATTAATGTTCTTAAATGAAGAGGAGAGGACACACAGAGACATAGAGGAGGTAAGAAGTGGGTGAAGAGGGAGGCAGAGGCGGCGTGATGCTGCCACACACCAAGGAACGCCAGGAACCACCGGAAGCTGGCAAATACCTTCAGAGCAAGCAATGGCCCAGCAAGCATCTTGATTTCAGATTCTAGCCTGCAGAACTGAATGGGAAAAATAGATTTCTGTTGTTTGAAGATATCAAGTTTGTGGTAATTTGTTCCAGTAGTTCCAGGAAACTAAGTATTGGATTGGCCAAAAAGTCCACTTATTCAGGTTTTTTTCCCCGTAAAAGACACAGTTTTCATTTTCACCAATAACTTTATTGATTTGGATATTTTGAGTATGCTGGCCATCTCCTGTGTTGGATAACATTGATTGTTCTCAATTACTGTCCTGATTTGATCACTATCAACTTCAACGGGTCTACCCAACTGTGGAGCATCATCCAGGGAGAAATCTCTAGCATGAAACTTCACAAACCACTTTTGACGTGTTTGATCAATCCACCTTCTCCATACACTGCACAAATCTTTGTTGCATTTCCGTTGTTATTTCTTGAAATAACAGAGCATAATATATCTAAAATGTTGTATATTTTCTTCCATCTTCAATATTAAAATGGCTACAAAAATTCACTGATTTTGAGTTTTTAAAAAATGCACACTGATATGACAGCTGTCACAATACAATCTAAAGAAATTGTTTCGAGTGAAGTTAGACAACTAAGCATGACTAGCGCCATTTATGGAAAAAACCAAATGAACTTTTTGGCCAACCCATTATTATCATCCCCACTTTGTGAAACTAAAGAGTGAGAGGTTGAGGTGATTTGCCCACGGTCATACAGCCAGCGACTGGCGGAGGCAGGTAATGAGCCAGGCTGTCTAACCCCGGCATCTGTGCCCTTACCTACAACACAGCCCTGCTTCTCAAGGCGTCTCAATGTAAATATTTTACCCATTTGTGTTTATTCTGGTTTAAGGAGTGATGCAGAGCTTCAGTTTTTGGTCCCAAATGCTTGACCAACTATTCCAATACATATTGAATGGTCTAATTTTATCCCACAGATTTAAATGCCTTCCTTATCACATACAGAATTCTCATACTTACTTGAGTCTGTTCCCGAATCCTTTACTCTGTCCCATTTCATTCCTGTAGCAGATGTTAACTCTTTATATAACCAGGATATTATTAGATTTTTATCTTCCTATTTGTTACAAATATTTTTGTCACATATTTTTTAATGAAGTCATAAAAATTCCTTTAAGCTTTCTTTTGTTTCAGAGTTTAGAAAATTTGCTAAGTATCCACTTTTATACCTGATTTTTCTGAGATGAAAAAATATTTAGTATATATTTAGTCCATTTGGAATTCATTCCATATACCATACGATAATCAAAGCATATTTTTTTTTGAGCCTGGATGCTCAGAGGGATTTCATTTTTATCCATATATACACGTCCTTCAAGTCCCATCTAAACAAGTGTCACCTGACCGACTCCACATAATGACTTCCAAATCCCTAACCTCCATCTCTAATTCACTGCGGTGATACAGAACTTTTGCTTCATTCCTAAGCCTGTTCTCACCTCCGTCACAGGCCATGCTTGGCGGAAGGAGCAAGCAGGGAACAATGGTGTGGAACCACCACTAGCTTCTGAAGAGAGTCAATGTTTTCTCGTGTGGAGAAGCAACTCTAATATAAATGCTGACGAGTCTCCACAAAGAGAAAGGCATTAACGATCCTCTTTGCCAACACAAACTTTGAAGTCCTTGGCCCAGTCTCACCAAAAGCTTGGCCAACAGCACACGTGTTGGCCCTTGAATCCTGGAGGTCTTTGAAGTAGGAAGGAATCGGGTTGCCGTAGGGCCAGTTACAAAACCGTCCAGGGAGGGCTCCAGGCCAGGAGTGAGGCCATTTCCCCCGCTTGGCTAACACCCTGCTCCACTTGGCCCTCTCCAAAGAACTGCTCTGTTTCCTGGGCTGATAACCCTGACCCCTGGCTTCCCCAAACCTCCGTTATCAGCATGAGGTAGGCAGTTGAACATTTTCTTTTTTACTTCTTCAGGAAAAAAAACCCAAAAAACCAAAAATACTTAGTGCATGGACAAAGCATGCACAGGTTTTAGGTCAAAGAGACCAGCCCCCAAACTTTAAGTCTTGGCTTTACTACTAGTTAGGTGTGAAACATCAGCCTTATTAGTTCTCCTTGCTGAGACTCAGATACTTCAGCAGTACAATGGAGACAGTACCTGCTATTACAGAGATACAATGTATATAAAATGTATCCCTCTCTCCCCTCTTTTCTTCCAGGTGATGCTCAGCCACCACTTATTCTAGAACTTCAGTTTGGTTGGCAACCTGCCCCACACACATCAATACCACTTCCTTCCTACCCAAAAGAAAACCCTAAAGGAAAAGCTACACAACATCCATATAAAAGAATAGATAGTATGTAGTCCTATTTATATGCCATTCCAGAAAAAGCAACGAGGAACTGTGGTGACAGAAATCAGCAAGTAGCTGCCCAGCTGAGGGGGCAGGGTGGCAGCTCCCGGATGGGGAGGGGCGCACGATGACAGTGTTCCATCTCTGTTCCAGAAGGCATTACAGAAGAATCCATGATGCTCAACACACATCCCACTTACACTTACGATCTGTGCATTTTATTATATATAATTTATACACCAATTTGGAAAAAAACTTTGTTAGATATAGTTCACATGCACATTAATATGACGGGAAAATGTGCTTTTTAACATGAGTCTTCCCACAAACATCAACTCAACATAAAGAAGAAAACAGGTGCGCCTAAATGGGATTACTAGCTTCAGTTCCTACCAGCTCTCGGACTGGCCAACTTATATAACCTTCCTGCGTCACAAGTTGTCAACTGCAAGAGGCGGAATATTTAGTATCCTCCTCCAATACTGCATGTCCTATAAAAGGCTACCCATAGGAACATGGCAAGCACTCTATATATGTTAATCCCCTTCCCTTCTCTTCCATTTATAAACAGCAGATGGGGTATAATAATGCAAAATTAAATTTTTTCCCCAAAATATTAAGTTATCAAAGGAGCAGGAAGACAGGAAGGAGGAGGAAAGGGGGTGGGGGGAGGAAAAAAAGAACAAATCAACATTAGAATTTACCCTGAGGAGAGAAACAGGAATATATATAAGGACTACTATTTACAATAATGGAAAACTAGAAAACTGAAGAGGGGCTAGGTATGCGGGAACATGAAAAATTAGTTTTATGATAAGATTAATAAAAATGTGTATAATACAGATATGAATATGGATATGAACTATTATAGAAAAGTATTCCTGATATACATTTATGAATTAGTCAAAATTAAGACATAGAGGGAAAAGGCAGGAAATGAAAAAGGTAGTATATCTGTTCATTCTTATTACAAATAGTGAAAAAAGAATCATTGTAACTAATTTGCCCTGTGTCTGTAGTAAAATGAGTATGAATTTACACACAGACATGAAAAAATTAAAATTATAATAATCACATCTATAAATAAATAGAAAAAGAATAGATAAAAAGAGAATTTTAAAGCAAATTAAAATAGAATGGGGTAAGCCCCAGCCGGATGCTAGTTGGTTAGTGTCATCCTGATATACCGGGGTTACAGGTTCAAGCCCTGGTCAGGGCAGATAAAAGAATCAACCAGTAAATGCATAAATAAGTGGAACAACAAACTGATGTATCTCTCCCTCTCTCTCTCTCACTCTTCCTCATTCTCTCTAAAATCAATAAATAATTTTTTTAAAAAATAGAATGGGGTCAGGTAGTGTCAAACATAAGAATATCAGAGCGTTTTTTTTGAAAGACACCTGTTGTTGAACTTACAGAATCAAATTAAGTTAAATTTTTTTAGCCAAGACAAAAATATTCCAGACAATCAATCAACTGCCTCGGGGCACGCTGACTAGTTGTCAGAAAGCGGGGTGACAGAAATGCGTGATGAAGCTAAATATGGCCACGCCCAACACTGTCTGTCAAGCCTTCCCTTCAGTGCTGTTTCGCCGCTATGGAGCGATCCTGCCCACACCGGCCGGACACCAAGCACTGCCTTCAGCACTCCGCGATGCTTCTGAAGGGAGCTATTACCAGGGCCTGGTGTGAACTGAGCATCGTCTCAGGTGGCTTTCTCCATGTGAACACCGGGGCATGCTCTATCATAAGGTGCTAAAGATCATACTCTGACCTGAGAAAAGTTACTGGTTATCTAGTCATTATGTTGTCAGTAACATTTCCCCAAAACCAAATATAAAATGTTAAGCTAATAGCCATATAACATCATTATAGCACATGAGGTGTCTCAAAGTGCTTTGTTTATAAGCTAGATTTCTCGTAACAGGCCCAGTTCTGGGGGCTCCTTCAAGTGGCGTGGGGCTGCAGGAGGAAGCCTCAAGAGTCCAAATGCTACCCGTGAGTGTTCCTAAAAACACTAAACTGTTTCCGGAGCTAATTTCAAACTCATCAAAATGTCCACACTCAGGTGAATACTATTGTACAAAAGAAGGTTTGAGGAACAAAGAATTAGAGGGAAAAAGAGATTAAAGTATTAGCTAGCCATGAATTTAAACTAAGTCCTAATCATGTTCTCTAAGAAGCAATTAAATTTTCACTGAAGTTCAGAATGATTTAAGACTTTTTTTTTCTTTTATGAAAAATAAATTCATTTGGAAATGAAGCTGGATACATTTTTAAAAATACAATGTTCTTCATTAAAAATTTAAGAAAAAATACTTTTTTACTCCAAAATGAGTTATATTGATTGAGAATTACCCAGAATTCCTTAGAATAAATACCATTATCTGAGTTCCTTCATTTGTCTTACATCTTAGAGAAGGCTCCTGAAAGATTTCTAAACACATGTCCTTATAATTCCAATGAATTTGATTGGTATACAACCTGCCAAATCAACAACTGAAAGTTTTATTGTTATAATCAACTAACTATACACAGGTTATTTTTGCTGGAACTATCTCCTTGGTATCTATATACCACTCTGACTACCAATAGAGTATTCTAAATGTCACCTCTCTCCCCATACATTTACAGATGCTCACGAACAGCAGTGTTATTCTAAACATTTGCAAGAATGTTTTTCATCCTGAAAGAAAATGAGACAACTAAGCTGGGGATAGTGGGAGAGCAGTAAGAACAAAGGAAGATCCTAAGTAAAATTCTCCACTACATTTCCAGTTACTGTAACTGCAGGAGATTGGAATGAGCAAAGCTGAACCCATCTCTTTCTAAATTTTCATCTTCAGAAGCAACTGTTTCATTTTACCTTGCCATTTTTCTGGAATAAGTGCCTCTCAGACATGAGTAAGCAAGATGATTTGGCATACGTGATATATAATACCATCTAAAACAACTAAAATTTGCGATACCTTAATGACTTTATAACCATTTATGATGTAGAAGTAATAGATTTTCAAAACAAACTTTGAACAGTGATCATTTTTCATATCATTAATTTTCCTTAAAACAAGAGGGGAAGATACATACAACATTCTGGAGTAAGACACAGCTTTTGATAGTACATACCTACCTCACAGAGCTGGGGTGAGAACTGAGTTAATCCATGTCAAGTGCTTAGAATGCTGTCTGGACACAGCTAGCCCTTACTGAATGTTAGCTGTGACTGTTTTATCATGTCCCACTCTGACCTGAGGTATGGGCCTTGGGGCGCAGGGGAGAGTAAGTGAGTGGTGAAAAAGAAAAGCCTGCCCCCTTTGATGCTTCTGCACTGTGACACACAGAAGTCCGTCTCTTGAGAAGGAAGAGGGGCACAGACGTAGCCATTGGGGCTCCTTGCGTAAAACCACTCCTGTGGGTGCCGAGTATAGAAGATGATCAGAATTGTCTCAGGAACTAAGGAGCCAGTCTGGCTAGCCAACTATCCCTAGTCCTCGGCAGAGACAAAGGATTACCGTGAGTTAAAATACGGATTTGAAAGGGAAAATCCCACTCACATCAGAAAAAAAGCAGATCAGTTAGAAATTGGGGACATATACTAGATTAATGGGATCAGACTGACCAAGGAGCCAACTCTAAGACAATTCAGGAAGAGATGACAGCGTCGGCAGCCAGCAGCAATACCAGTAGGGCAGAGAAGCAGGCCGGGCGCCTGGAGAACCACGCCTCCTTGTCTGATCAGCCGGGGAAGCATCACGGCCGGCCATTCTGGCTTACGCAGGGCTCCTGCAGGGGCAAGAGCTCCTGTTCCCACAGTTCGCAATGCTAAGGAATGCTGGGCTAAATGAGGAGGGCGGGTGTGAGTGTTTTATGGCCACTTTTTAATGTGAGCAAAAAAACCAGAGTATTTCAAATGTCAAATGGAATGTACTACCAATATAAATTACGTTCTCCCTGAGATTTTAAAAACAGGCTTTAGAATGCTCTCTTAGTAAAGAGGGGCCTTTTTAAAAATTACAGTTGAAGTATTAAAAAGAGATAAGCACGTGGGAATCTCTGCCCCATGCTCAGTGGTTGGGCAACATTGAAATCTGTTCAAAACCTCATCGGCACCCTTTGCCAAGGGGCTAAGTGTAGAAGAGAAAGCAGCAGCTCAATGGAGAATTGCTGCTCTGGGAATAGGACAAATACTAAACCGCCAGAGGACTGTGCAAACTACGGTTGCTAGGGTTCCCATCCTCTCCAGGATGTAGAACTGCTACGCCTCCATTCACGTTTTATTTGATCTTTACTATGTATAATTCAAGGCCCTTCTTTCTACAATGGATGGTCGATATACAATATTTAGAAAAGACAAAAAAAATAAGAAAAAGAAAAGTAATTGGAGGTGCCAACACGGCTCCTATAAGCAGGTATCTGGTGCTACTTGAAGCCACAGATCTTTCAGTGACTGCTGAGAACCTGACCCTTAAAGAAACTTGGCCAGTCAGGGAGCTGGACTATAAGAGAGGGCCCAGGTAAGGCGTGTTTTGAAACATTTCCAGTACAAATACTAGGTCATAAGAGTAGTGAGGTATTATTATATACAAGATGTTACTGCTGTTTTTTCACAGTTCCCAATTTACCATTTTTAATAAAATATGTTCATTACTGCAAATAAAGTGTTCTATTTCTGAGCCCTCTGACTTTGTAACCAGCAGCCTCCCGCACACCTTGTCTTTGTACGCTGTCTTCAACCACAGTTGAATCCATGAGGTCTTGTTTATTTACTCCTATGGGATGACAAACAGAGAGGCCTCAAGTCTCCCATATTTGCTGAAAGGACATAGTATTTTTTGTACTGTGTTAAGAGTCAACCAGTTATGACTTCATCTCACCAGGAAGAGGACCATCTCATTAAAGACTGCAAAGAAAATGTTAGTCTTCATTTCTACATTGTTCAGTCTGAAAGTCTGCAGTAAATGCTTGTTCAGTGAGTAAGTAAATGAGTGTGGGGTTTACTCCAGCCATGACACTGATACAACCCAAGTAATAAATGACACAGACATCACTCTATTCAGTGTATGCCGGCTGACGACACATGTAAACTAACTGCACAACAGATTTTCATAACTGGGTCACGGCAACATTAATTTATGATTGCACAAACATATTTGACACTGGAATGCCAGAATTAATATGTAACAGAATATCTGACTATAGAAAAAAACACTCTTTTTATATATTCCATGTGTTTAACAAAATTTTCCTGTTTATAATCAAGAAAACAATTTATATCCTTTAATCGAATACTAATACCAAACACAAACTGAAATAACAAAATATTAATAACCTACCTGAACATCTTTGTATTTGTCTCTTAAGTCCAAGAGCCGGTGGTAAGCTTTAATGGCTTCTGAGAACTCCCCGACATCAGTGCTAGTGAGAATGTAGTTTTCCCAGATCTGCCAGTGTTCGTAGTTGCACTTGAGGGCTTCTTGTAAAGTTCTAAAGGCTTTCACTCTATTGCAGCGCAAAGTTGAAAGAGAAGAATATTAATAATCATAGCTAAATAAACCACAGCTAAGTGTGTAAAATACTGATGTAGACTTTCTCTTTGTCCTTAATCCTTCATGTTAATAAACAGAATTAGTGACCCAAACAACCCAAAACCACTTCAACTTTCCCTACAATTTTTTTAAAATTTTAAAAGAAGGAAATTACAAAAAAAAAAACAGGTAGAAATAAAGCAAGAATAGTGGGATGTAAATAAGAAAGAACTAGAAATTTTGGGATTGAAAGAGACAGTAGAACAAAACAAGAAAATCTCATTAGGGCAAAAACTACACTGCATACAGTCAAAGAGAGAACAGATGAACTAGAAGATAATAGTGAGGAATTTACAGAGAATTCAGAATTAAAAATAAAAGAGTAATAAAGAAACAGAGGACAGAATGAAAGGTAAACATACACATGACAGATATTCCAGAGTAAACAAATACAGAAAATGGCAAGATACTACATATGAAAAGAAATAGCTAAGCATTTTTCAGAACTGAACAAAGATCTAAATTCTATGCTCAAAAGTATATTCTGCATACTGAGCATTATTGAGATAAACCAATATCTAAACATACTGTGTGAAATTGTAGAACATAAACTGAATCCTAAAACCTACAAAATAATGACAATTTGAGAACAGTAAATACATCATTAGTAACAAAAGATGATGGAAGAAAATAGAATACTTCCTTTGAAGTGCTGAATCAAAATAATTGTCAGTCTAAAATTTTACAGCCAGATAAACATACCACTCAAGAGTAAATGCAAAATTAAACATTTTCAGATATACAGAGACTAAGCAAGTTTACCATCTATTGACCCTAACTTAAAAGAACTCTATGGGATACCCTTTTACAAAAATAAAAGGGAATTAATTCAAAGAGAAAGAAAGGAATATAAGAAATGATCAATGCTGATAACAGAAACTGATTAAATATGTCAGTAAATTTTAATAATTATTTAGAACAAAAATTATTATGAGTTATTTGTATTTTTAAAAAGTGAAATTAAAAGTATATAGACCATATTATCTACAATTAAATAAAAAATCAACAGCCAATAGAAAGTTTAAAAATTATATTCCTAGGAACTTAAAAAGGCACTCCTAAAAAAGAAAAAAAAAACATAGTGGGGGAAAATTATTCACATTAGAAAGTACAAAATATTTAGAAATTAATGTAAATACTATATGTCACCATATGCTGGATATAGCTGAAGAAATATTCAGAGGGAAATTTATGATCTTACATACATTAATTATAAGATATGAAAGTGGAAAATAAGTAAGTTAAAACATTCAACTTATTTGATATAAGAAAAACACTAAATAAATTTAAGAAACAAGAAAAGAATAGAGTTAAGGAACAAAATAATAATAAAGGTTAGAATAATCAACTAAAATTATTAAAAGCTGGCTCTTTGAAAATAACTCACAAAACAGACAAATGACTTATTAAATTCCATTTAGAGTTAATAAAAATTACACAAGATTAGTAATTTTAAAAAAATCGTAAGAGAACATGATGGACAAATTATACAAAATGAACTGAAGAAATACAAGCCAAATAAATCAATAAAAATTAAAGCTAGGATAGGTAGTTTTACAGGCAAGGTTTACCAAATCTACCACAAAATCCTTGTCTTACACCAACCACTTCAGAAATAGAGAAAGATTATTAAAAACTTCTTACTGACAAGGAAGTAAAAAGAGCTTCATGTCTCCTATTTGAAAAGTTAAACATCTCAGAAAAAAAAAAGGATTCTTTAATGCTTTACTCTACTGGCTGAACAAAGACTATAATTCCCTTATAGATCATAAATGTTTAACCAGACAATTACAGGAACCTTTTTCAAATGTACGCTATCAATCTATTTTTCCAATAGTCATTTTGCAATTGCTAACTCAGGACTACAAGGTCCACTTTCCTTTCACTGCTCAACCTCAGCGTTTCCTCAAGCTCCCCCCTCCTCGCTGACTTCAGGTAAATTTTGAGGGGATGATGGTGGTTCTTCTGGACATCCCAGGCCATTGATCCAAGAGTCATCCCCATAAGCATTTGGAAAGAAGTGTGTCCATGTCATTGGTAATTCTCCCCAAGAGTCACTGAATACACAAATCATTTGATCAATCTCTAATATATCCATGGTATCGATCAAAATAGCTTCCTTACAATTAAGCCCCTTCAATTTTTTCATTACAGCCAATTCACTGCAGTTTTGTTTTTTAGTCTCTACATTGAACAATGCACCTTAAGTTGTCATGGAATGCAGTGACTCATTTATCCCTTGGCCCACCATCCTTTGTAGATAAAAATGAAGGTACCCTTACTCTGTAACTCTACTTCAAATTCAGCCAGAAATTGTTTCTACTGGATTTCCCCCCTTCTTTTCTCCTCTCTCTGTGCCCACTCCCATGTCATAGCAACTACCTTCAACAGCCGTGAACTAGGAATCCCCACGCCTCCCATCTGCACAGGGAGGGGGGATGAAGTTAGAGTCACTTTAAGGCATGGACAGAATTCTTTTGAGAGGAGCAGTAATAATTTCCCATCAAAAATCAGCTCTGTCCAGAACAGCAGCAAAGAAAGGAAAGAGTAAAAGCTAGGAATAAAGAAGTGATTTACCTCTGACCTTACAACCCCACTTTTACACAGAAGCCTATTCATGGAGCTGCATGAAGACAAGAAAGCATCAAAAAGAAGTTGAGGAACAATGTGTAAAAATCCCTAAGGGAGAAAGCAGGATTCTTAGGATTACTGGGCTGAAAGACAAGGTTGGGTATCAGGACGCTCACTACATACAAAATTATCAAGGCTGCTAGAAAAACTCACTGAGATCATTCTACAACTATGACAGGGATTTCCCTCGCCCTTGCTTTCAATCAAAAGAGTCTCTAGTGAGTTTCAATGCAATCAGTTGCAATCAAGAACATAATATTATTTTCTGAAGAGAATGGTAGAACAAACAGTACTTTATTTTTGTAGACTGTCATCTAAGAGCAGCGGAAGCATTTCATGATCTCAGCACCATGGGGATTTAACAGTATCTTTAAGAGTATCTTGTGAATCCACAAAGAAAAATTAAGTTAAGTTTGAAAATAAGGACAACTGAAAATAAAAATATATCCATCCTTTAATTTGTTTATTAAAACTCTGGTGATAGCAATCCTTGCCTCTGCCCTTTCCTCTGCTTTCCGTAGCCGGTCAATAAGCGCATCTGGTTGTCCCTTTTATAAACTGGCATCTGCCCCCTCCTTTTCCAGTCTAGTTATCTCCTGCCTGGATTGTTACAACAGCTGTCTCCTAACTGGTTTCCCAGCCCCCAGTTTCCTCTCCAGGCTGTCTCGCACACTGCCACCAGATAAATTTTCCCAAAAAGCTTTTCTTCATGAAATTACCGCCACTGAAATCCTGGCTTCCTACTTCCAACAGAATAGTCTCAACTTGTGAGTCAGATGACCAGAGCACACTGCAATTTGACCCCAAATGACCTTCCCAGCCTTACCACTCACTGTATATCTCAATAGTCTATAGCTGGACTCTTTGACTTCCTATCTCCTATGGGGTTGCGTTCACTCCTGTCTCCCTGCATTTGATCCAGTTCCCCCTTCCTGAAAGGATTTCCTCTGTGCCCTCTACCCATTCATCAAATCTGAGCTTGATTCCAATATTTTCTCAGAAGCATTTCTGAAACCAGGGTCATACACCTTCTCTATTCTGAGATATCTGATACAGACTAAGTGTTCTACAAATTTCACCCACTATTATTACAGCCCTCTTTGCATTTCTCACTTATTTTTATAACACACTACCAATATTGTTAATCAATTTTTAAATAATAGGGCATATTGTCCTGGCTGGAGTGGCTCAGCGGATTGAGAGCCAACTTGTGAACCAAAGGATCACCAGTTCAATTCCCAGCCAGGGCACATGGGTTGCAGGCCAAGTCTCCAGCAGGGTTGCCTAAGAGGCCACAACACATTGATGTTTCTCTCCTCTCTTTCCCCCTCCCTTCCCCTCTGTCTAAAAATAAATAAATAAAAGCTGTTAAAAATCAATAAACAAACAATATGGCAGATTTTATGTTTTTAAACCTACAGCCCCCAAAGACACTGGTTCATCTTTCTATTTTTCAATAATGTCTAGATCACAGCAAGCAACCAATAAGAATCTATCAATTGAGTTGACCAACTAAAAAGCATGCTTTTATCATGTAATGAAGTTTAGGATACAAAACTTCAGTAGCATATAAAGATTTCAAATAATATTTATTTTATTACATATTAAATATTTTCAAGAAATAAACTACATTTAAAAGTCAAATGGCTAAAAGGCATAATGTTTTAGTACTCAGTTGAAGAAAACCTCATTCATTTATTTTGGAAGCAAGGCTCTTGTACTTACTTTTGTTTTAATCGGATGTAGGATGTTGATAAATTGTTCCAAGCTTCAGCATTCTGAAACGACAGAGAACCCAGTTATAGACTATTCTCATTTAGGTAAAATAATTGCTACAATCAAAAATAGAACACATTTTCCTAGTCTAAGATGTACTCTTTGCAATCATGAACTTCACTAAGGTACCTTTAAAGGTATTTGAAAATGTTAAATAAATTAAATGTAACTTTCATAACTTAGCCTGAAAAAGTCACAAAAATAGCCAAAAAATTGACATAACTTTCAAAGTACTAATTTGGAATTTAGTTAAAATTTTATTTCCAAATTTAGATTTACAAAATAGTGGGAAAATTTATGAAGTAATTATACAATATACAGGCTTATTGCAAACCTAAGGCAATGCAGAATATTGTTTTTCCCATCTTAAAAGGCTCTGCTATGTTACCACCATCCTTCATCAGACAGAATATGGGGGTGTGTGTGCTCCAGTGTTATTCCTAAGTATTTCATCAAACATATTTCTCTACCTATTCCTCCATGCAATAACAAAAATAAATGAAAACTTTTATATAAATGTTGATTCTAACAAGAACAATATGAGTGTTTGTTCTTCTTTTTATAAAATAGAGAGTATATAATTCTCAAGTTCCATACATGTCATTTAAAAATTAAGTGGCAATGGACCACTGACAGAGCACAGGTACTACCGGAGTAGTCTTATTGCCATAAAAAGCTACAAACTGGACAAAACTTAGGAAACAAGTGCTTTTGAGAAGCTGGACAACAGACTGGGTCATAGGACTGTGATCCTTGAGACAGGGCAAACAACTGAGGTATCTCACTAACCAACTAGGCTTCTAACTTTCAAGGAGGCAGAAACCAAAACAAAGCACAGCAAGTCTTATGAGATGAAGAAGAGATCGGAGTTCAGAGCTGAAAGGTGGCTAGAATTTGCAAGGCAAAATACCAGGGAAGAGATATGTGCACAGAGGATAAGCTCCAGAAATCTCAATAAGCATCTCCTTGAGTCCTTGGCTGAACAATAAGTTAGGCATGTGAAGGGCAAAACTTCCTGAGGCCTGGCAGAAAGCTGTGAGCAGGAGGGCGGCTCTGGATGTCACGGTGCTAGCAGTTACGCAAGTTCCCACTGACCAGAGGGGAGAATGCTCGAGGGAGTAAGCTCCCGGGACATTAAGTGCTGCCCCAAAAAGGTACTATGTTAAGAGAAGGTGATTGTGACCACAGAATAAAGACAACTCCAGACCCACCCTAACAAAGATCAAAATCAAACTGATCCACACACAAGAATATTAACCAAATGCCCAAATAAAACACTATCCTCCGAGGGAAAACCCTGAAACTCGACAACACAGCATCTACAATATAAAACTGGTAGACATACATGCAAATAAGCAGAAACAGTTAATCCATAACCAAAGAAAAAAACAGTTAATAGAAGCAGACACAAAAATAAAAGGGATGTTGAGATAAGCACACAAAGACCTCAAAACATTTGGTATAAAGACAATCAAAGATATGAAGAATACATGAATATAATAAGAGAATATAATTGGGGGATCTCAGTAGAAACATGAAAACTGTAAAAAAAAAAAAGCAAATGAAAGTTTTTGAACTAAAAAAATACATTATCTGAAATGGTGTTTAGTTTTTTTTAATTGCTATATAATTGATATATAACATTGTATTAGACATACAACATGATTACACACACACACACACACACACACACACATTGTGCAATGATTTACCACAAGTTTGGTTAACATTCATCATGATGCATAGTGTGGCTAACTTTAATGAATAAGTTTAAGAGCAGATTGGACATAAATATAAGAGCTAAAAAAATAAACCTCTTAGAAGAAAAGATAGGGGTAAATCCTCACAATCTTTGATTTGGCCATGGATTCTTAGATATGACACCAACAGAAAGAGCAACAACAGAAAAATATATTGTTGGGAACTGTCCCATCTGGTTTCAGGAACTGCAGCCTTGCCAAAATGCGAGAGGGCTCGAGGCTGGAGCTAAGCAAGGAGGCCTTGGGAAAACAGGCCACTGAGGAGACAAAACCTGTCCCCCTGGCAGAGGCACAGCCCCTGCCTCCCTCACATTGCCCTGCTTGGCCCCGCAGGATGGCTGGTTAGTCAGTGACGAGTAAGACCCCTTGATGGCAGGGGCAACCTAAGACAGGCACAGTCGCATAGGGGCCATCATGGGAAGGACTTGGGAGACACAGAGGAAGGGCAAAAGATCCTCCCTCCTCGGCTTGATATCGCCGGAGTCCTCACTCTACCTGAAAGAAGTCTTCTTATCTCTTGGCAGCTCTGCTCCCCTCGCCCGGCTCAGGCTTGAAACAATACAGGAGACAGCCCTAAACCGGGTTCTGGCAGTTCCCGGGGCAGGGGGGGGGAGGGTGGGCGGGAATCAGACCTCCAATTACACTCTTTGAAGTATGATATGTTTTTCCCTCAAAAGCTATGAGAACTGGCTCATGCTGGGAAGGAAATTTACATTATTCAGAGATCCTGACCCTAAACCCTCTGGTGCTCTTATGTTTACTCGTCTGGTCTCAGACCCATGTAAATCGGTGTGTTCCTGCCATTTGTTTTCTTCAAAGCATCATCTGTTCTCTGTAAACAATAACATACTGATGTAATGAGATCAGCTGTACATTCCTACTACCTAGCCCCCACTGATAACCCTTTCGATAAAAGCCATCGAGCACAGGGGCTCGGGGCATTCTCCACTAGAGGGAATCGCCACCCATTTCCCTGGCAGACAGAGAAATGTCTCAGATGGCTTATTTTTATTTCCCCATCCATGATGACCTGGAGTGTACTCTACGAGACAGAGTCCGCCTTCCGCCTGAATAGATACATTGGACTTCATCAAAATTAAAAACTTAGACACCTCAAAAGACATTATCAAGAAAGTGAAAACAACTTACAGAAAGGGAGAAAATAGCTACAAATCATATATCTGATATGGAACTTGTATCTAGGTTATATAAAGAACTCTTACAACTCAACAATAAAAAGGCAACACAATTTAAAAATGGGCAAGGATGTAAATAAACATTTATCCAAAGGTGATACATAAATGGCCAATGAGCACAAAAAAAGATGCTCAAAAATCATTAGCCATCAAGGAAATACAAATTGAAATCACAATGAGATACTATCTACTAAGATGGGTATAATAAAAAAAGTCAGATAATAATAAGCGTTGGTAAAGATGTTGAGAAACTGGAAGCCCCATACATTTAAAATGGTGCTTTAGTCCAGTCAAAATGGTAGCACAGGTAAACACAGCTTATCTCCTCGCACAAGGACAACAAAATTACAAGTAAAATATAGAACACTCAGAACCATCCCTCAGACCCATCAGAAATGGAGTTGAATGGAAGTCTGATAACTACAGAATTAAAGCGATCACACTCATCCAGATTGGTAGGAGAAGTGCAGATGTGGAACCGGCTGGTCCCACCTCTCCGCGTGGTGGATAAAAATTCAGGAGGAATATTTCAGGAGTGAGGAGTCCCAGCCCCACACTAGGTCACTAGCAGCAGCCAGCCCAGATTCACAGCTTGGCTTTGTCTGGGAATCTTCAAACCCAGACAAGTAGCAGTCATCTCAGATTGCTTTATAGTTCCGGCAGGGTGGCACCAGGTAGAACACAGGTGGGGACTGACCTTGGCCTGCACCACCTGGGAAACCCTAGGGCCTGTGCTCCCAGTGGACAGCCACAGACCACATCAGAGCAGCACCACCCTGCCCCTGCACAGCTGATCCTCCACGGATGGTGGAGGTTGGTGGTCAGTGGTCACAGCCAGCCTGCTGCTGGCTGGCCTGGGTAAATCTCTCCCATTGACCTGCCAAAAGGCAACCAAGGCTCAACTACAAGACAAGGTGTACTCAGCCCACATAAAGGGCACAACTCAAGTAACCCAGCTTGGATGACAGGGGAGGCTGTGCCACTGGACCCTACAAAAGTGGAAACAGTCCAAATGACCACCAACTAATAAACGGATAAATAACATATGACATGCCCATACAATGGAATATTGTTTGGCCATAAAAAAGTATGAAGTATTGATATAAGTGAGGGATGAACTATGAAAACATTAATCTTAGTGAAAGAAGCCAGTCACAAAAGGCCACAATGTATATGACTCCATTTATATGAAATGTCCAGAACCGGCAAATCTACAGACTGAATGTGCATTAGCGGTTATCTGGGGCTGGGCGTGGGGCTTACAGGGGCCAAGGGTGGAACATGTTTGGGAGGAATGGGGAGTAACTACTCATGGGTACAGAGGTTTTCTTTTTATTACATTAAAAATATTGCAAAATTGTGGTGATGGCTGCATAATTTTGAATATATGAAAAAAATCATTGAATTGTACACTTTAAATGGATGAACTATAGGTATGTGAATTATTTACCATCTCAGTAAAGCTGTTAAATATTAAAAAACTGTAACCTAAAAGAACTTTCTAATAAACATAGGCAGCACATGTTAGTGGATGACAAAATCTATGTGGTACTTTATACTTCAGCAAAGTATGTTTTTAACTAAAAAACTGTTTTATAAAAATTATTTTCTAAGTGAAACCATGAATAACTTAGCTATTTTAAGAAAAAAATTATTTCTAGATTTATAAATCAAATACCTTAAAGTGTGACCTTCTGTCAAAGGTATACTGTCCTCCAACATAAAAGGAATTGCTGTTCTTTTTTTAAACATAATAGAAAAATTGAAATTTTTGGCCGCCTTTTTTTTTCATTGTGACAAAAACACATGACATCTACCCTCTATACATCCATAGGAATTTCTGTTTTGAACTACAGTACAATTCAAATATCCTAGCGAATACCAAACTAGAGCTATAATAAGGAAAGGAGACCAAACAAACTTACGTCGGGCTCCAGAGTCACGCAGCGCTGAAACGCCCTGGCAGAGCCGGCGTAGTCTTCCAAGGCCAGGTAGGCACAGCCGAGAGAGAACCACACCCCGAGCTGCAAGGACCGAAAGTCAGTCATTTAAACAAAGAGACATTTTGAGGCTGTAATCTGAACATTATTTAAGGTACTATCAATAAACACTACTGTAAAAAATGCAGAGCTATGTCACAAATATGTGCCTTACATTTTATAAGGAATGTAAATACACGGAAGTTTGCCAAATGGAGAAGCAAATGGAGATGAATTTTTCCATATAATTTTCAAAGTTGATACGATGCTGAAAGCATTTGAAATATCACTGCGCATCTTTTGTTGAGCAAACACCATGAATGAAATGAATGAAATGTTTGTAAACCCTGAAATTATAAGTGTGGGATTAATCTAACATTTTTAATGAGCGTCAACTATGTAAAAAGAATACAAAGTATCAGCAGATTCACAATTGATGAGTGTATTACCAGCTTCAGAAAAATTTTTGTTTTCATTTTCAAAGAAGACCGCAGTAGCCTTACTGCCTGCCCTCCGCAAGCCCAGCTGCACCGGCCTGCATCTCCCAGGCAGGCCTGAGAACAACAGGCTCAGAATCTCAGAATGGAAAGCCTGACTTGAGTCAATAAGGTTTGCAAACAGAGATTTAGGAAAGAGGTGAATTAGGAAGTAGCTATTGAAATTACAAAAGAAATCTTTACTTCACAGGATTTCCTTAAAATTCAATAGCCTCTATCAAAAGGAAGATAAAACTGATAAAAATTCAATGAGATTAGTCAGAAATGCAGCTACTACAGTCAAGTTTGCTTTCCTTTCCGATAGAGCCAGCAGTAGAATGCAGTGGACTTTCTCTCGGACTTCCAGGACAAAGGCAGTGTTAACACCGCAGGGTGGGAAAGGAAGCGAGGTGCTTGGCTGTCTGTCTACAGCCTCCCACAGCCGTGGACAGGGAGGCCGCCCCACACGCCTAGACCCCACCAACGCCCACAAAACGTGCTCCCTGTGGCTGGCTGAGGCCTGAAAGTTCTTTAAGCAGATAAAGATTTTTAGCTGGTACTTAGAGATAAAGCTCAGAAAGCAAACATCCTTGGGCAGTTTATAACACTTTGTCTTGAATTCACAAGAGGCAATAAATACCTGCCATCAGGAGTTTTTATGGAGAACAGGTTTTGTTCCGAGGGAAAGGTAACAGCTGGAAAGGGGTGGGGGTGTGTTTGGTGGGAGGAAGGAGTAGCAGAAGTACCAGGTTGAAACAAAGTTAGAAACACATTTTTTTTAAATCAAGGAACTTCCAGCAACTTAAAAATTAGCCCACTACACTTTGCTTCTGTCTGGTTATTTATAGAATCAAATGAAAAGAGCTACCATGCACCAAACCACACTCACTAAATATGATACAATCTGAGAGGGCTTAAAATCTGATGCTAGTTTACAGAATATACAAAACAAGATCTCTGGCTTCTGACCAAGCTGAAAGTTTCAAAATCTGTGTATTTCCTCAGTTATGAGGTACACTCTCCTTTCACCATTTAATGTCTCTGAAATAGATGCATCTTCATAAGCAAGAGCTTGCCAGCATTTTATTGGCAGCATTAAGGTGGCACTTAAAATAGATGTGCCTCTTACAATTGATGGCATCTTATATCGAATGAATTATGGAAGCAAATTTATTTGGAACAAGGGATACCTCATTCTGGGACTAAATCAAAACCAAGGAGAACGGCCCTCAAAGTTTTCAAAATGCATGTGCCCTCCTTGCTTCCTGCATCAGCAAAGAACAAATTCCCCACAAAACTATTTCACATGTGTTGTTATTAAAAAACAGTGAATGTAAATTCAACATGTAAATAAAGAACCTGATTTTTCAATCCACCTGAAAAGACAAAGGTTACAGGCACTTAAAATTAGCAATTATCTTATAGCTCTATTTGTTATGGCTGCTAATGAGTTCACTATTTAGCTTGAAGTTTTTGAAACAAGTCAATGGTTTGTAAACTAGTGTCTTAAAATAAAAATAAATTTAATGGAAATCAGGTAGATAACTTAATACTATTAGGGTTTTCTTTTGACTCTTGGTCATTTGTATTGTTTTAATAATTTGAAGAAAAACTCTAGTATCGCTAATTGCTAGAAGATTTTCATCTAGTATTGGTAACATATAACTGTAATGAGAGATGACTTTTGCACACATGCTAGTCTTGGAAATCATAAAATGGCTTTAGAACAAACTCTAGGATCTTCTCATTGCTTGTGGCTGACCCACTAAACCAAAAACAATGCGTCCATAACTTGCTTCTCAATTGAGGGCATCAATTTGGGGGACTAAAGAGAATATTTGGTGCCTCTTTTACTTTTTTATCTGAAACTATTATTACCAATGGTGACTGATATCTTGATTTTGAATGGTCATGCTTTTAAGAAGAGAATATCATAAAAGGGAAAAAGTCAAAACAAACCTCAAAAAAACCTCTCACATGATTCCTCAAATTAGAGTTCTACATGCTTGCGTACCAAAGATCTCTGTCTTCTGGTCCAGCGCTGTCAGACAGAAATACCATGCTAGCCTCATTACATTAGGTTGCGGCCATATTTAAAAAGTAAAAACAAATGGGTGAAATTAATTTTAGTTAACATTTTCTTTGACTCTACATATCTAAAATGCTATCATCTCAACATGTTATCAATATACAAAATTACTGACATAGTTTACATCCACTTTTTCATACAACATACATTTTTTCACCTTTGAAATCTAATGTGTATCCAACACTTGCCGCGTGTCCCAACTTGACCGGCCGCATTTCAAGTGCTCCGCTGCCACGTGTGGCCGGTGAGCACCGTGTTAGGCGGCTCTGTTCTACGTGGTCTGTCTGTGACACTGACGGAGGCCCTGGCATGCCCTGCTTCCCTCCCTCCCTTTTCAAAACAACAACAACAACAACTAGCTCTTCTGGCTGACACCCTCCCTTGAGCTCCTACCTTCCATATACTACAGCCATTCCTGTCCTCTCGCTACAAAAGCAACCAGAATAATTAGCACTTCATGAGCATCGACTACGTGCGTCACGCCCTGTTACCAGAGCTTCCCGTACCCTGCCTCACTTATTCCTCACTTATGCCTTTCAAAGCAGTAACGCTCACCATCCATCGAGAGTTGAGGATGGGTCACAGAGTCAGTTGGTTGGACAGACTCGACCAAGTCAGTGTGACTCCCAAGTCCTCGTCATCTCCACGTGGCCACACTGCCTCCCACTGCACCGTTCTGCCCAACGCAGCTGTGACTCATGATAGTGCCATCCCAGTCACCCATAAAGATGGGGGAGGGGGCGGGGGGGCGGGGATGGGCAGTGAATGGGTGCTGGCCAACCAAGATCAACTTTTTAAAAAACCAGAGCATGTCCACTCCCCCTGCCCCAAAGCTGTCTTGAGTAGGCAAGTGGATAAAGATGAAACAGAAGAGTGGATGACCATGTTTAGTTGGAAGAAAGAGCTGAAAGGCAGCCAGCCTCTTATCAAAGGGACTAGGCAAGACCGAAGAAAGAAGCATCTGATAGAGAGGCTCCGGTTGAGATTTCTGTAGGGCTTATTTCCAGGGCAAACTGAAGGCAAACTAGTTGCAGGCAGGCGACAAACTAGCCTTTTTTTCCCTGAGGGAACCCATACAAAACACAAAAGCAGGAAAACTAATTACTTTTTTATTGAAATTTTTTTTGAGAGAGAGAGAGAAAGAGGGAGAGAGAGAGAGGATAGGGAGGGGAGAGAGAAACATTGATCCGTTGTTTCACTCACTTATGCAGTCATTGGTTGATTCTTGTATGTGCCCGGACCATGGATCAAACCCACAGCCTCAGGGTACTGGGACAGCACTCCAACCAACTGAGCGACCTGGCCCGGGCACCAGTTATTTATTTTGAACACAATAATATATCCTCAAAGAATGGTTTTAAGTTATTTAAAAAATAATTAACAGAAAACAGGAATGGTTTGAGAACATGATCTCTCTTTGAACATCCCTCATAAATCTTCCTGGAGAAATAGTGAAATAGAAAGATGGATACCTGCGATTCGAGAAGGTCTGAGAAACTGCGATGTTGGCCATGTCCCTTAACCTCTGAGTCTCAGTGCCCTGATCGTTTAACAGGGGTAGGAGAAAGCCAAAATGCCAAGGCTCCATTAGACCCCAGATTCTGAGAGCCCCACAGTAACAGGGTTCAAAGGTACCTCAGTGCCATCTAGTGGCAGAGCAAGTACACTGGTTATAAAAATAGAATAGTATTAGAATCATCAGGTTTGAGGAGCTGGGGGGAATCCACTCTATTAGAAATAAATCCAAAAGAGGCCAAGAGGAAAATGAGGCCGAAAAGAAGCAATTTGCCTAAAGCCACACAATAGCTTTATGTGTGATGAAGAGAGTGAATGCAATACTTATTAAACCTCAATAATTAAAATGTATGATGAAGAGAGCAAGTGTAATACTTATTAGAGCTTGATAATTAAGATGGAAATTAAAATTTCCAACTTTGTGGGCTAACAAAGACTAAGCACCACTACACAACGGGCATGAATTAGTTTTCCAATTAAGAAGTTAATTTTTTACAAGGATATTTCACACACATCTGCAATTGGTGTCATTTGTTTTACATTACAATTTCCTTTCTCAAATTAATTATGCGCCTACTACTCAAATTTCCCTCCTCCTTTAAGGTTTCTGCAGATTGAATAGTCAGTTTCTTCACACCTTTGGCTAATTTTTCTTGCAGGAGTGACTCTGAATTCTCCTGATGTCACATATAGTAAAGTTGAACATGTTTTAATGGAACCTTAAAGCCAAGCTGCACACCCATTCTCTCCTTTCTAATTCTTGACTCATTCCCATGACCCTACATGTAGATAAGTTGTTGAATGTGGTTTCATTAAACAGGAAATGACCCAAGCCAAATCCACGAGTGATATCAATATTCTTTGGTAGCAGCTTTTCCTAAAGTGATGAATGGTGCTCATAGTTTCAAAAAAGGTCTACAACCAACTCTTCTGTAACCAAATTTCTCATTTACTAAGTCCTAACTTCTTTTCTCTAAGAAAACACAAGCTTTAACCAGCTTTTTTCTATCTCTAAAGGAATACTTTCCTCTACTTCGGTGTCTCCCTTTAAACTAAAAGATCAATGAAATTTTATACACACCTTTTTTTTTTTACTAGGTAGGCTATTAATAGTTTAATGCCCTCCGCTTATTTCTGTCCTAGATTTGGTTATCGTGGTTCTTACCTGTTTTTTCCAGAGAATTCACAATGTGAGGTAAAGTAGGTGCCAGTGTGTCACCTGCATTGGAGACTCTCCTGTCACCTCCCTGCTTTTAGGCTACGGATAACAGGGCAACGAGGACTTCTACCACCATTGCCACCGCACTGCAACAGGCAGGATGGAAAAACCCCACTAGGGAACATGGATGCCTGAGAACTTGCTATGAGCCAGGGACTATGGTAGGTACTTGATTTGTCTTAGCTCTGATTTTCCCAGCAGCAAGTAGAGATGGGGATTATTACAATCTCTGCTTTACAAACGAGGAAAGTGAAGCCCAGAGAAATGAACTAATTTGCCTATGTCCCATCCCTTGGGGTTACTAGGGTTCAGAATCTGGCCTATGGCAGCAAAGTGCTCGCCTCCCCTCTACCCGCCGGTCACAGCTACAGCCCAGATGTTATCCCAGCGCTTGTGTTTCTTGGCAGTTATGCAAGTTAGACCTTAAGAGTTTCATTTTTTATTGCTTACCAATATGAGAAATGAAGAAACAAAAGGAAAGAATCTCTTTTTTCTCTACATATTATTCGCATATGTTCATCCTGTCTTCTCCATTGGAATGTAAGCACCAACCTCCTTGAGTCTTCCCACCAAAACGAATGCAAGTTCACAACAGAAACTCTGTAACTCCGTTTCAAATAAAAATATTTTCTTCTTTCAAACACTAAAATGAAGATACAGCTAACCCCTACAGATCAAGAAAGAGTGTAAGCTCCCCAGATAATTAAAACCATGGAGTATGATATCCTACAAGTCTGGTCTTATGTGGGAATGGGCTGGGGAGGGCTGCCTCAGTCTCTCTAAAATTCCCTGGTCTCTCAGGCGCTCGCTCCCTGCCATGTGCTGGATCATCCCAAAGCATCAGTAACCTTCCTTTAGGTTCCACAGATCTCTTCCGTGGTGCCCTTCTGTCCATCAGATCAAAACTGTGGGGTATTTTGGTTTGAATCCTGTTTCCCTGGCGCTCTTTTTTCCACCTGCCTCCAACTGCTGGAGACGCCCAGAGCCCCGGCTTTTGCCTGGTGTCCTCTTCCAACACAGCTGTCTGCAGAGAAGGCATTCGCCTGCATGGCTTCCCCTCCCTTCCACAGAGAAGCCCCGTCCGCAGGCCCTGTTCTGGCCTCACTGCTGGCTCCAGGTTTTATGACCAGTGAACTGTGAGTCATCTCTGCTTAGGTACAGCAACATCTCTTCATAGTCAACATCCAAAATCACATCATCTTCCCCTGAAAGAGGTCTTTGCCCTTCCTCTTGAGTTCTCTATATCTATGAATAGGGACATTTTCCTTTTTAATACGACAGCTGAGAAAACTGACATCCTCTTGGATTCCCTCCGCCCTGCGAGTTCAGTGAATAAGGCCCTGAAACTTATCCTTTGTAACGAAGCCTCGAACTGTCCTATCTTTCCATCCTCAGGACTAAAGCCACTGGTCACTCATCCATGACACTCATTCCTTATTTAAACTTCCCATAATGCTACTTTTGACCTATCACTCTGTCATTCAAAACCACAACAGACTTCCACATCTAGGGGGTTAGATAACCCTGAAGAAAGGCATTTAAGGCCCAACACCAGCTGGCTCTGCCCCTATCGCTTCCCAGCAGAAACTCCCTGTTCCCTGCTCACAGGCTGACACAGTCTAATTCATTCCCACAGCCATGTCAGGGACACAGAAGGATCTCCATAGTGCTTAGTCAGGCAACCACTTAATGCACTGTTCAAACTGCAACATTTTTAAAAGTGAAATGGGACATTAAAAATAATTAAAATTGTAGGACTTAAAAAAAGACCTTATATGTTGGCCAACAAATTGTGGATCAACAAATTGGTTTTACTGTGCCAGGGATCTATAAGATCATTCTATCTGAAAACTATTTTCAAAGGTAAAATTCTTTTTGAAAAATAAAAATACTGTGTATTAAAATTAAACAATTTTATACGCTGACCACCTGAACATTTAGAAATAACAAAAAGAACATTAATCAAGCTATAAATTTATGATATTTGCACATTTCTGCACTGTATTACAGAATTAATATTACTTTAATCTTGCTTAGGTATTCACATATTTTAATCAGTTCCTCAGTCATATCTAATTCCAATACCATGTGACTGACATTTTTCTGATGAATTTATGAGTGAATGAAGGCAATCTCAAGAGCACAAGTGCTATAAATGTTACACACATCTTCTGGTTCTCCGGTGATGATGCATTTAGTCTTGCCAATCATCCCAAACACTTGTATTTTTATACCAATTTGATTTCAGAAAGTTGTTACCATGCACAAAAGCCATTCAAATATCACTCTTATTTTGCCTAAATTTTGTTATTAAATCTAATTGCATGGACATGTGTGATGCATTTAGTCTTGCCAATCATCCCAAACACTCGTATTTTTATACCAATTTGATTTCAGAAAGTTGTTACCATGCACAAAAGCCATTCAAATATCACTCTTATTTTGCCTAAATTTTGTTATTAAATCTAAATGCATGGACATGTGTGAGAAAAGAAGGTAGAATGTTTTAAATTCAGTTTTTCTGTTCTCCTTTTATTCCAGGACTTAAAGGAGATCATCGCACGTAGGAGCTGTCCTTCTTCAGAGACAATTCAAACCCGGACTGCAGTCCTAACGAGTCTGTGGTGTTCGCGCCCGCAGCAGTCCTGTACAACCGCGGCACCAAACGCTGCACATCTTGGCGTGCCTTACAGCCGGCCTGAATCGGATCCATATGGCAAACTGCAAAATATCCTCACATAACATCTGTTTGCCCTGCTTCAAACAACTCATTTTTTTTTTGTCTTGGTAAGCAATTAATTCAAAATTATATAATGAGACCATTTAGCCCTGTCAAATCCTCCCATGCAAATTCTCTCACATCCATCCCTTCTTTCCTACTGCCCTTCTACGCTGATAACCGTCACGTCAGACCATTGCTACCGTCTCCTAACCCTGCCCACATCTAGTAGCTTCCATGGCCATCGTGTTGCTGAAATAATATTCCTGAATTACCTCCATGCACACCACACTCCTCCCTGCAAAACAAAACCCAACACAAGTCCATCCCTTAATGGCTCTCTATCTGCCAAACAGAAAGTCATAGGAAGACTTTAGCCTCACATTTAAGACCTTTCGTAATCTGGCTTCAGTCTGGCTTTCCCACTGCTGTATTCCCTTTGGCTCTAAAAAACTAGCCTATTCACTCACCTCTCTGTTCCCGCAACACACACACACCCCTCTTCTTTTTCTGTTTCTAGGGTTCCACTCACACTGCCCACCCGCCTGGGATGCCCTCACCCCTGCCCTTCCCCGGACTCTTTAAGTAGCACTTGTCCTTCAAGGCAAACTCGACGTGCTCTCCAATGTCTACCGAAGGCAGAAATATCCTCTTCGGCCTCTGTGTAACTGGTGCTTTACAAATAACTCACTTGGCATTTCTTTGATGCCTCCTTTTATTGGCTAGTTTTATTTGTGTGCATTTCACTAGACTTCACCCTTCCAAAAGGGTACAAACTGACCCATCTGGTGATCTGTTGCTACTGCTTTATCCTTTGGCTCAATGCTATGTGCACAGCAGACAATTAGTATATATTTGGCTAAATAATTGGTTAAACATATTATTTATCCATTAATTTAACACATATTTATTGACTACCCAATATGTGATAGGTACTGCTACAGTACTAAAAAAAATACAAATAAAATTTAGAGTTAAAATTTCTGCCTTCATGGGATTCACTCCTAGTGGAGGAGAAACGGCACTTTTTTAATGTAAGCTAGACATGACATTAGAATGTTCTAAGTGCTGTGAAGAAACATACAGCAGGGAAGGAAGTTAAGGAGTGTATGGTGAAGGTGTGGTTTAAAATAGAATGATCTTCAAAGGCCTCTCTGAGAAAGTGATATTTGAGCAAAGGCTCGAATGAGGCTATGGAGCAAGGCACACAGATATCTGGAAGAAGAGCCTTCCAGGCAAGGAGAGCAGGTGCCAGCATCCTGAGGCAGGAATGTGCCTGAAACATTCAGGTAAGTACAAAGAGACTACTGTGGGGAGAGTCAGGGGGACTGGGAGGAGGGAAGGGGAAGGCGCGACAGGAGCCGAGCTGGGGAAAGCATGATAGCCACTGAGGGACTCTGGCTATTGTCACTAGACGATGGAGCAGAGGAGTGACACATCTGAAAGGACTGATTTGGATGTTCATTGAGAGCAGGCAGATGGGGACAAGGACAGAGCCAGAAAGACCAGTTAGGAGATAATACAGTAATTCGGTGAGAGGAAGTCGGGATTTGAATCAGAACGCTGGCAGGCGGCAAGAAGTCGTCTGATTCCATACGCATTTGGAAGGCAGCTCTGCCAGGGTTACTGACGGCTGGGGTGACTCTAAGGCCAAACGGGGCCGACCTCGGCAGGGAGAGCCTCTGGGAGGGATAGGACAGTGTTTCGGGTACCAGAAATGTAAGTACGAGTAACAAAAGGGGAGACAGGGCAGCAGTTAGATACAGGAGTCTAGAGCTCAGGAGGACTGGACTGAAAATAAACCTTTGGGAGTTGTTAGTGTGAAGATGATATTAAAAGCTATGAACTAGATGAACCAAGGGAGTGAGTGTAGACAGAGCTAAGGTGCAAGGACTAGGCCATAAGGCACACCTAGGACCCGTCAAAGGCTGAGAAGGAGGAGCCAGGGAGGCAGGAGGCAAGTGCTAATGGTTGGATGCTGAAAGGAGATGAGCTTGAGAGAACGAACGCTCCATGTCTACCACGTGCCTGGCGCTGATTTCACTCAGACTATGGGAGCCGAGGGGAGGGAATTTATTTCCCCTACTTTCATGGCAGCTGTGGTTAGGTAACAGGCAGAGGCTACTAAGACATGATACAGTTTTCCATAAAAGTAGAAGTAAAATTTAATAACACACTATTCAGTTCTATTTTCTACCAAAAAAAAAAAAAAAAGTCTAGTCATAAGCAACTTAGTGCAGGATTTCTCCGCCTTGGCACTACTGATGTTTCAGGCGGGACCGTTCTTCGCCAGGCCAGCAGAGGCCAGCAGCACACCACCCCCACTGCCAGGTACCCCTGGGGGCACAGGCAGCGCCCGCTGCGCACCGCTGACAGAGAGCGAGCTGTCGACAGAAACCAACTGCTAACCACACTCTAGGCGTCCTTGCTGCCAAGCGCAAGGGCTGATTTCTGCTGATGCTCTGTGCTCACACCTGCCCTGCTCTCTTCTCCAGGCTCTTCGCCAGACGGCCGATTTGGGAGATTGTCACTGCCCAGAGTGAGGAAAGTAAGCAATTAGCTTAACCTGTCATACAAAAATGTACTTCTGCTCTTCTCTCAATGTAGAAGGCATGTGCTGAGTCTACCAAGTCCCAAAATGATCACGTTCACAGGAGCATTATTCCCAATAGCCAAGAGGTGGAGGCAACGCAACTGTCTGCTGACAGATGAAAGGATAAACAAAACGCAGTTCATCCAGACAATGGAATCGGCCTTAAAAAGGAAGGACATTCTGAAACACGGTACAACACGGACGAGTCTTATGGGCATTATGCCGTCACAAAAGTAAATACACTGTGATTTTGCTCCTATGAGGTACTGAGAGTAGTCAGATTCAGACGCGGCAGGAGAGTGGGGCCAGCAACTAGAGGGAGGGGGGTAGGACTTATTCTCTCATGGGTCTCGAGTTTCAGTTCTGCAAGGTGAAAAAAGCTGTGGGGATGGGCAGCGGTGACACTCGCACAACAACGTGGTCCTATGTAACCCTACCGAACGTACACTTAGAGATGGATAAGATGGAACTTGTATGGGATGTGCTTTTTACCACAGTCAAAACAAAAGGAGTGCAGGCCTTGGAGTCAGACCATATGGGTTCAAATACTGGTAAAATGTCCAATGAGGTGCCTGGCTCATAGTAAATGCTTGCTAAACGTTTTTCTTACAATGATCAACAACCCATTCTGTGTTGCCCTGTTTATATAAAAGCTTGTCTTTCATTATTGATTGCGGCAATTACTTGCAGAGCCTTATACTGTCTATAATTTTACTTCTGATTCTTCTCCTGCCTAACAAATCTTTTGAGAATGGATCCTATCTGTAATATCGGAATTTGCTTTATGGACAACTAACGGAAATAAATAACAAAAAGTCACTAAGAGAAACACAACAGAAAGTAAACAAGGGAAAGCCTACCCGTCCACCTTCGGTGACAAGCAAGAAGTTTATCAGACGAGGTTCTTAGTTCTCGAGGACAGGCTCACCAGTCATCAGGACGGAAAATGGGAACTCATTCAGTAAGAATCAAAATCAAAGAAAAATGTTGGCGCTGAGAGCAGATGGGGTTTCATGAATTGTCTAACCTGCATGGGATTGATCTTCACGGAGCGTTCAAAGCACTCCACGCATTCCTTGAACTCCTTGTTTCGCAGGTGGAGCAGGCCTTTGGAGCGCTGGGCCCGCGCGCTGCGGTGCCGGGACAGCTCCCAGGCCTTGTCGTAGAAGGAGTGGTCGCGGAGGACGTCTCCGAGCAAGCAGTACAAGCTCGGCGTTTCTTTTTTCTCCAGCTCTTGCCTAAGGATTTCTTCTGCCTAGAAATAACAACAAAAACCACTAAATTGCCATTTTTAAAGGACAGCTACATCTTTTACCCCACGTGACCTAAAATTGTATTGTCAGAGTTTGAAATGCCCCGGTTATTTCATGTACCTAGGACACAGGCTGAAGACGAAGGGGACGATAAAAAACACACGTGGTACAAGTTAGAGAGGAATCACAAGTGAATGCGGGCATCCTCAGGAAAGGCGCTGAGCAGAGAGGCGTCCCTCACGTTACCTGGGGACTCATTTAGCTCCCCAGTGCCCTGCTTCCCCCTCTGCCTGTCGCCACTGTGATCATTTGTTAGAGCAGCACCTTGAATCCACCTCTATCCAACGGCAATAAAGAGTCTGTTTTTCCTTTGTAAAATGGTACGCTCAGGGAGTCTGGGATTGCTGAGACACTTACAAAAGGAGGAAGGGGTTACAATGTATGAGGCATTGTTAAACACCTACCTCTTAAGCAAACTACATCTTGCCTCACAGATAAAACTTGCCATCACAAGACTTACGTGCTTCCAGACATTCCATTCACTTTAGAAATTAAAGAGCGTATGCTACACAGGCGTGGGCATTACTCTTACATGTCGACAGTGAAGATGCAGCTCATTGCCCACCTACTTCTGTCCTGGTTACCACACCACAGTCCACTCTCCCCGCCCCTGTCTGTTACCCCTCCGCCCTATTTGAACAGAGGGCAGAAAGCAGGGCAGTAGGGCTCCTTTCCCTCCTCCCACACCGACCCCTTCTCAAAACCAGCAGTGGAGTCGCCGGAGTGGCCGACAAAGCCGTGCCGCAGACATCCGGGAACCATCCTGCAGGAGCGGAAGGATTCTTTGGACTCCCTACCTTACGCGACTGGAATCGTCCAGTCCGTACATTTCATTTTTCGGGGGTTGGACATACCCATAATTTTTCATTTAAGCAGTCTAATTTTTGTGCAACCTTTTAAAAGACAGCTGTGTTTTCAAACTTCTGGCATGCTGTCTTAGGATGTGGGCTCTTCCGCATTTCTGATATCATATGGGTTAGGTAGACTTTTTAAGACTAGTCTGAAAAATGGAACCAGAATTTATAAAACAGATTCTAAGGAAAAACAGTTCTAAGTCCCAAATAACCAAAATAAAGTTTTAAAGTACAATCCATATAATTCCTTTATTCACAGATAATACAACAGTTATTAATGTATTTAACCATATATATATTTACACACACACATATGTATATGATGTATTCAACCAAATTATGTGTAACACACTGTAGTCACAGCAGAATTTTTGCGGAAAAGATCTCACAGTATAGTCATAGGCATTTCTCTTGGCAGCTTGGCATTGAAACTTGATACCCGCACCCTCCCAGAACTTCTTAAGGCTATTTCACTTTATACATTCTTTCCTGCTTTAATCAGTTTGAGTGGATTCTGTTGTGTGCAATTAAACACTGGCCACCATAGTAACTGGTTGTAGAAGTGCCTGTAGGCAACACACCCCTGTGGAAAATGAGTATTTGTGATTATTTATCTAATGTGGTTGGATTTCAAGACAATGAGGATCCAGTGGTCATGGGAGGGTAGAACACTATTGGTCCGTGATATCCAGGGATACTTAGGGAAAAGCACCTATCTAATGCAGGGCTTCGGGCACTGAATGATGGGGCGTCGCGAGAGAACACAGGGCTGTAAGGTAGGCTGGCTGCTTCACTGCACAGCTCAAACAAAGAAAATGACTCTCAGAGAATTTCTATGATTGCCTGAAAGAACTTCTCTTCCCTTGTAACTGCCAACCTGGCATAGCCAAACAACAAATAGAGACGCTGCTCCTGCAGGATCGCTGAATTACAGTACAGGGTGAATTCAGTTTCACCAGTTCTGTGTGAAGGGAAGGCATCTGATTGGGTTAATCCAGTATATTTTAGTCACTCATCTTCTTTCCTCTCTTGCCTTTTAGCCACATATCATTTTATTATTTTTTTAATAATTGCTCTTGTGCATCTTCCATTTATCAATATTCATTTACAGTTAATATTGTATCACCTGATCTTTCTCACATCACACCTGGCCAGTCAAGTCACGCCTAAATTTCTGTTCCACAGAAACAATTAGAGATAAGTTATTGCTGTTGTTTTAAGCCACCTACGTTGACATGGTTTGTTACATAGCAGTAATAACTCCAACAGTTGTAAAGGAGTCGTTAAGGAAAGGAAGGAGGAAGACTTTAAATGGGGACGTTGGGGATGATTCAGCTAACAGACACTCCTAAATGCTACTGAGTTTCCAGGAGGCAGCCCGCCTGCACCTGATAAGACAAGTGCTACCTTGCTTTAGACAGCGCAATGACGACAGCCCGAGGAGTTACCTTGCAAGAGAATGCCAGTTCTCCTCATACCTGATCCCTTCTATCTCTCACTGCCTCCAGACATATAAATAGGCTTAAACACAAAAAGAACTGCAAGATATTGTTAACATCTAGAAGGAAAACCTTGGGACCATGGGGAAAAAGAGAGTCAATGAGTGTTAGACCATGGGCAAAGAGGATCATAACTTTAAATCAGCTGAATTTAGATGCTCATCAGAAAAGTTCAATTCACAGTGCTAACTCAAGCAGCTGGAGATGGTTCTAAACTATTTGCTCAACTGCTTGACTAAGACCTTGACTCAAACATGGCCAAAACTAAAGCTAAGAGGCCAGAAATTCCTTGGTGTAATGTGGAGGAAAGAGTCCGATATCTTAGAAGAAAAAGGTGGTTGTTAATTTATCATTTGCAACCCCTAACTATGTCCCCGATGAAGACCGAGGGGACACCCCTTTCATCTTGGCTGTGAGGATATATCAGGCATGGAATGACCAGCATCCTTGAAAAGTGCTTTAGTATTGCAGGTGTCCCCCGTAAGCTGGGAGAAAAGCTTGCAGATCCCTCTATTGAAACGAGCTTCCTGATTTCAATAGGGATGATCAGGACACACAGTAGTGGAGACTGGCTTACACCCTGGAGCCAGGTGAGCATGCTCATTTGTAATAGGTACAGCCAGAATGATCATTAGAATAGGGCAACTCACATGGATCTTAGGTGGTGGCTGATTATGAAGACTTAGGACCAAATTAGACTGACAGACAGCTAAATTCAAACTTGATCTATATTTTAAAAAGAGGAGGGGGAGGGGGAATACAAAAAAGAGAAGGAGGAAGAGAAAGTAGAGGAAGAAGAAAAGGAGGAATTGCTTTTCACCTAATTCCTATCCCTGGATCATTTCACAGAACAGAACAAATATGTACCATAATTCTTCCTTAGTCTTTCCCAAAGAAGTAATTGTAACCATTTACCAGGTAATAGTATCCTCAGGAAAAAGAAATAACCTTTCGGGGCTGCTTGCTCAGCTCTCAGTTAATGCTAATCCTTTGGGACGAGAACACCATCATGATGCGTTAGAGGGTTTATGGAAGTCGTCTATCCATGGCAGGCCTAGTAAGTCTCTGAACCCACCCAGTGGTTACTTCCCTCATTCTTGAATGCAGAGTTGAATTAGAAACATCAACAGCCAGCAGAGCCCTCAGTGAGTGCTACTGCAAAATAAAGGGCCAAGGGAAAGCTCCTGAAGGTCCCTCCCCCATTTAAAGAAAAAATCCAAAGTGTTACCACGTATCTCTGCAAACCACAGAAATGGGCCCCACCATCAAAAAAAAAAAAAACTTGAAAGATATTGTGAAGTGTGTGTTTGTGTATATGGTTAAACAGGCGGTTTAACCTACCCATTTAAACTGAGCAGAACACAGATGGGTCCTGGAAAATGTCATAGATTATTATAAACTTAGTGTAATGGTGGATCTAATTATACCTACTGTTCCAGACATGATCTGTTTCCTGGAACCAATCATCACTGCCCCTGAGACTTGGTAACCAAGTGCTGATATGGTATATTTTTTTCTACCTAACAGGAGACAACATCAGATAGAGAGGGCTTTCACTACAGAAAGAAAAGTACCCTTCCCTATCTTGCATGGACTTGGTGGTATAATTTAGTCTGCAAGGATCTTGCTTGTCTCGCCATCCATTAGACCCCACCAGTCTACGACATTGATGACATTGTGCTAATAAAACTCAAGAAACCTAGATTCAAAAAAAAGATCATGTGCCGATGCCTATCAGAAACCAATTGGAAATTATCATATTCTTAACACTATAACTTATTATTAGGAAAAATGTTCAATTTATAAAAATTCATTTGATACATTACCTCTAAAGACCTCATGTATTAAAGTAGACGTGTGAAGTAAATGTTTATGTGTTATAGTTATTTTTGTTCTTATATGCTCTGAGAATGCTTTAACATCCACACTTTTACTGAAGAAACTGTAAGTTCCCCCAAATCAAAAACTCTTTTTTTAAAAAAACTATATAACACAATCTATAAAATACTCTGTACCTGCTAGTAGTTTGGCACTTTCCAGATAAGTAAACCCCCATGTTAAGAGGGCTAAACCGCTGCATACTCGTGTGTACTGGATTATGCTACATGTCAATTTGCTTAAGATGGAAACTATGTTTCCTAAAATCCCTCTCCCTTCAGATTTCATGTTAGAGTTCGCCAGAAGAGCAACTTGTTAGGAATTTGAAAGGCGGACGTAAAGCAACAGGCTTTATTCTTGGAAGGCTGATGTGGTTAAATACAGTGTCAAAAAAGTTGCAGTGCTGTCCTAAAGGCCCCAGCTTGTCCTTGCTCTATGTGTCCAGCTCGCCTTTCCAATCATTGGCCCTGGAAACCAAAAGCAACCCAGATACAACGGCTTTCCGCAGGCTGTTGGTATCTCCAATTCCCCTTAAGCTCCAGCTTATCCACCTGTGCAGATGCTGCGAGTGGACCGGCACGTGATTTTTACCCTCATCCTCACTGTCTTCCGCACCTTCATTTGCCCAGCTCTTCTTCCCGCATTTGTGAGATCTAATTCCTTTAGTAAGCCCTTTATTCCCCCAAATACTCAGTGGCTCTGCTTTTATAAATAAAACCTGAATGATACAATCTTTTCTTTTCATTTTTTCATTTTTTTTTTCATTTTGCCTTTGAAACTCCTTACATGTCCTTCCTTTTGACAGAATTTACAAATTAGCTTTTATCCACTACATTGTTAAATGCATTACTTCACTTAACACCTACAATAATTCTGAAAGGTAAATATTAATATACCCATTTTTAAGACAAAGAAATAAAAGTTTAGATTCCTTAATCAGCTGGTCAGCCCCATTATAAAGATACTAAGTTGAAAATCAGGATCAATACCTACCACAAGCAGACATCAGCAACAATGGTGGCATAAGGAACCACACTCTGAAAATTCCTAGCTCTATTAAAGCAACAAGAAAACTGCCCCCCAAAATGTTAAAATTAACTTTTTGGGAACTCTGGAAATCAACCAAAGACCTGAAATAATCCAGCAAGTGTTTATTCAGAAAAAGGCAAAATTCTGGTAAGAACAACAAGCTTTGTGTCATTTTACCTTGTACCATTCGTTTTCCCTCTTCTCCACTCCACAGCAGCCTTGAAAACCAACAGCAGGCATTCACAGAGAGCAGCGGCCTTGCAGCCACCAGCGGGAACAGAATGTGTGTGTAGCTCCTCTAAGTCTCTATCTCAGAAAATTATCATTATATGACCAGTCTGGTGGCTGTCTTTATTTACCCTAACTCTGAGCTTGCCCACTGAAAAGACTTCGTCAAAAATAATTTGGGACAACTGATGAGTTTTGCAGCTGGCTGAGGTGTGTAAACAACAGCTGGGGCAAACAATAGGCTAACCAAAGAGGACTAAGATATACATAAGGGCTTTGAAAAAACTCCAGCATATTCATCGGAATCTAAAAAACCACGCAGGAGCATATGTTCGAGAAGAACCAAGAAAGCCCTAAGCTCTCACCTCGGGCTGACCTTGAAGGCTTTGCACAAGCAGTTAGTGAAAGCCAGGGCAGAGTTGTCTACTGCCCGGATGAAGGTTGAAAGCACCCGAACATACACACACAGAGCCCATTAGCAAAGACTGGGGGACTTGTTGATTCAGGCATTGAAGAAATTTTCTGTCCAATGATTAATTGACTACTAATCTAATCAATTAAGATTTCAGTAGCTACATAAGACAAAGAATATATACAGGGCAAAGCAAAATTAGGATTACAGTTGAAGGTATGGGAAATGCAGAGTTTATTCTTCTGTTATTATTTATGAATTATTGTATTATTTTCCATATGAACAACTGTAAACCTACTTTTGTCCCATCCTGTGTTTTACATGACTAGTCAAGAAATACCACCAAACAAACAAAATACAACACAAATAGCAACAACTTCATTTCCAGAATTGCCGCATTATATTAAGTATCTAATTTTCAATAACAAATTACAGAACCATACAAAGAAACAAGAATGCATGGCCCTTACCTGGGGAAAAAAAAAATCAATAATTATAAATCACCTCTGAGGACACCCAGATGTCTGCTATTTTGAATAATCCCTAGTACAATGCCTAAGAAAATAACTTAAAACAACAGTAAAAAGAAATGATGAGGGAATTAAAATGGTACACTAGAAAATATCCATTTAGCCAAAAAGAGGGCAGTAATGGGAAAAATAAAAAAAGACATAGACTAATATAGAAAATAACAAAAACACCATCATACATCCTACATTATCAGTAAATGAATCAAATATAAAGGAATTAAATGTTCCAGTGCAAGGCAGAAATTGGCAGAAAAGATTTTTAAACTGATCGAACTAAATGTTGTCTACAAGAGACATATTATATTCAGACACACAAAGTAGGGGAAAATAATGAAAGCAGATATACTCTATAAAAAGAAACCAAGAGAGCTAGAATGCCTATACTAGTATCAGACAAAATACACCTTAAGACAAAAATTGTTAATGGAACAAAGAAAGGCATACTTTAATGATAAACATTCACTCCATCAGGAAGATACAATAATCGTAAGTGTATATATTCACTTAACAACAGAGCCCCAGGTTACATGAAGCAAAAACAGATCTGAAGAGAGAAATAGTGAATTCAACAATACTATTTGGAGACTTCTATATCCAACTTTCAGTATAGTTGAATAGAACAACTATACAAAGGACAGAAATAGAAGGTTGAACAATGCAATAAACCATCTTGACCTGACTGACATCTAAGGAACACTCCACCCAACAACAGCAGAATACACATTCTTTTCAAGTGTACACAGATCAGTCTCCAGGATATAGTATATATTAGGCTGTTAAAAAAAGTCTCAATAAATTTGAAAAGACTAAAGTATAGAAAGTATGCTCTTCAATCACGATGGGATGAAATTCAAAATCAGTAACAGGAAGAAATTTGGGGAAGTCATAATATGTAAAAATTATCATTCTTCTGAATAGCCAATGAGTGAAAAAAGAAATCACAAACAACTTGAGATAAATGAAGAATACATGTATATATAATATGCCCAAATTTATGGGATGCAGTGAAAGCAGTGCTTAGAGGAAAATTTACAGCTATAAAAGCCTATATTGGAAAAGGAAAGAAATTTCAAATCTATCATCTAATCTTCCAGCGTAAGAAAGTTGGAAGAGTAAACTAAACTCAAAGAATTAAAAAGAAGAAAATAATAAAATTAGGGTGTAAACAAATAAAATAGATTATAGAAAAACAAAAGAAAGAAACAAACCAAAAGTTAGTTGGTTCTTTAGACTCAAAGTACTAAAGTCAGAAATAAAAGAGAAGAAATCACTACCAACCTTACAGAAATAAAAAGGACAATAAAGGGCCACTATACTGCACAGGTATCTCACATTTAAAATAGGATCCAACACTCAGAATATTAAATCATACCCTTAAAGTACCTGCAGAATAAAAGAAATACCATCCTACAAATATTCACTCTACTTCTAATTGTACAATATTATTAACCAGGAAGAGTCACCAGAGACCAAAGACATATAACACAGACCTAGTGTTTGCAACATTTATCAAAGAAGACAAAAAATACAAATAAGAGATTAACAGTAATCAGGAGAAACTTCACATTTGGAAATGGTAACGTACTGAGGATTTCGGATACTTCCTCCACTAACTCATACCTACCGAAACGCTTGCAAGAAGGAAGAACATAGAGGCCCTGGTTGGGGGGCTCAGTTGGTTAGTGTCATCCCAACAGGCCAAGGTTGTGGGTTTGATTCCGGGTCAGGGCACGTTACAAGAAGCGACCAATGACTGCACAGATAAGTGGAACAACAAATTGATGTTTCTCTCTCTCCCTCTCCTTCCCTTTCTCTCTCTGAAATCAGTTTAAAAAAAAAGAACAGAACATAGAGGGTGGGTGATATGCAACTTCTTGTTACCAAACAGTATCAGTTCCAGGTATTTTATCCACTGGAAGATAGGCCTGGGGGGCCAGGGTGAGGCAGTTTCTAAAAAAGGTCAGAAACACCACAGAAACAGTGACTTGCTCTCAACTGGCCTCTTCTTTCCTCAAATTTATATCCCACATTTTTCTGTTAGAAGTCAATTCTTTCTCCTTAAGATCTTACACCTCTTTGTCCTGCCAACAGAATTATCTTTCCCAAGGGCAATGCTTGCAGGCAATATATTTTCTTCCTTCAATTAGTTACATTGCATTCCTCAGACTTCTTCACTCTCTCCAAAATGTTCTCCCACCTCCTCCACTTACCCACTCAGTTTATTATCCAATAAAGAATGACAAAAGATGTGCCCAGTGAATGTAAATAAAGCACAAGGGCTTGTAATATCATTTTTGCAATATTAAAATATGGGTGGCCAAAAGCCTTCACAGAATGTAAAAGCTTTGGTATTTCTGGCTATGGGTTGCTACTTTCCTACAGGAGAACATAGATGTGTATCCTTAAAGGATACAAGAAATTTGTTACCTACATGTCTATTAAATCGTATAAAAATACATTCCCAAACACACCAAGTCATACTTACATGGGCAACCGGCTGCAATGAATCTGAAGTGCTTGCAAGAATCCTGTCAGGTGCAAACCCCAAAGACCACTTCCCTATTCACACACATATATCTCTTACGTATCCAGGCTGTTTCAACAATCTGTTTTATTTTCTAATTGTACACAACTAATTATCACTCTTAGTACAAGTTTGTGGCAATGATTACACATAGTGTGAATCTAAGTATAAAATTAAGTCAAACAAGACGTAAGCAGAACCTACAATTATGGATAGAATAAACTACACCCTCCGTACTTCACCTTAGAAGCCTGCACTGCCCACAGCGAGGATCACACAATCCAATGCCCCAAGGTCCTTGCCAACTGCAGGGGATGAATGAAGCAGGCTGGTGAGCGAGCATACAAAAGAGGGGCCACGCAACTCCAGCCCATTAGCACAACAGTGTGGGACTTTGACCCAGCGTTGCAGCTTCATTTGATTCTTTAAGAGAAGTCAAGAAATCCAGATTTTTAAACGAAATAGCCTGAAAATGTTTACGCTAATGTTTTTCAAAACACTGTGTAAGCCAAACAAAATCTCTCTTACAACTTCATACCTAGAGCACTAAACTTCCACCCTGTGGTGCACTCAGTTGCTCCTTTTCCTGCTCAGCATCTCTCTCCTGATCTCCTGATAACAGAGCTGCTCATCCCTGAGGAGAACCCCTCCCCTGCAGTTCTGTCAGAGAGGAGAGCACGTGACTCAGGGCCTTCGGTCTTCAGGAGAACCTTTCGGTTAGAGCCATGGAATTAACTCTTTTTCCCACTGGGATTACTAAGCAAGGGCTTCCTGGGCCCATCCCGTCTGCTTCGTGGAGAGAGCCATAAACCATGATGACATCATCTCAGCCCCTGGATACAGCTATCATGACAGACAGGTCTACAAGAATTTTCAATTGCATGAACCAATAAGACACCCGACCCCTCAACACTCCCACCTTTTTTTTTTTTCTTGTTTCTTTTCTCTCTCTCTCTTTTTTTTCATTTTTTTATTTTTTTATTTTTTTTTGCCTGGGCTGGGATATGCTGGTTCTCTTACAACCAAAACAGTTCTAACACATCCCCAGGAAACTGTATTGCGTAATCCATTCTACAGATATCCAATCATATGAAGATCCAAGAGGATGTAAGTGCTTTTAGTCAGAAAGGCAGTTCAAATGCCAGTTCCACTACTTACCAACAACATGCCCTTCTTGGCTGTGATTTGTGCCTGCATTTTGTGAATTAGCAGATGGAATTAAAAATTCTAATATATGACAAGAGTGGTGCTCATCTGGCTTTGCCTCTGATCAGTATACAGAAATGGGGAATTGGCAAACCAACAACTGTAAGAAGCTCTCCTGGCAACGAATGAAGGAGGAGGAATGAGCTCTAGACCCAGGGGTGGTACCAACTATAAAGAGTGTCTGTGAGGACTACAGAAATGACAGAAGTAGGTTTAACTGTACAGGCTTGTTCCAAGGGGACAGGAAAATGGGAGGCTAAGAATGTAATGGCCACTGATAGTCAGATTCGGCCATCTGACAATAGCTTTAGGCTTAAAAAATGTGTGTGGGCATGTGTGTGCCACTAGCTCAAACAACCTGGGGCACGTTTTCTAAACAAGTCTTCTGCCTTGAAGCAGGAAGCAGATACGGATTCCGGTGTTGGCTACAGCGGAGGCTGGCTCTCAGAGATGGAGACTGCCCGCGGGAAAGGCGACCCACGTCCTCAGCACAGGGGATAAGGGCAACGGGACAGAGCTGAGAGCGCAGCACCACCTACTCTTACGGCTGCTAGGACAAGCCTAGCAGAAAGCAGTCTAAATTCTTGTTCCAGGAGCAGCAACTGAAAGGTAAAAAGTACAAACCTCTTCATCCCAGCCGAGCCGTCATTCCAAGCTAGGCTTCTTCTGTGTGGGGGTGCCCAGTCCTCGTCACTCTCCCGCTACGCCAACTGTCCACTAATTGCTTTTTATATTTATGTGTGTGACCACACCATGCTCTGGGGCTTGGTTTTTCAAAGGCTTCTTGCCAACATAAATATTCCAGGTCCAAGATAAAACAGAATAATTAAAAACAGGCCTTGTCATCCAATTAGCTGATCATCTCCTATTTGTATTTCCAAGTTAAAGAGTATTTTCCATTATTTTGCCTATTTTTCTCATTCACATGAGCACAACAGGTTTTAAGTTACAAATGAAACATCTACTTTTTTAAGGATTAACAACAAATATGATGGGGCTTTAGAGAAAAGAAAGGCCTGAGCTCGGATTCCAAACTCTGTGACTTACCAACGCTAAAACAGTTCAGACTTTCTAAGTTATAAATATTATATGACAAAGACAAAATAATTACATAAAGAATATAGTACATAAGAGGCACTCAAAAACTGCACTATGTAATAACAACCTGCTTACAATATTTTTAGGATCTACAGAGCAAGAATAAAAATTCTATTCTTAATGAAACCTGTCCCTATTCTATTTCTAGTCCCATTTCTATTCCTAAAGTTAAAAGGTTTAAATGGGAGGAGATTTCATAATCTGTTTTTGGAATGAGAATACACAGGTATGTGGCAGGGGCTGAAGAGGTATCTTCACCCCATGTGAAGTTCATGAGAAGCAGCTACTTGAAGATTTGCGTCAATGCAAACACTAATGAGTGAACACCTACTAGTTATTCATTTAGCAAATACCTTTGAGTACTCACTATGTGCCAGACCTATGCTATGTGTTGGGGAGTCAGCTATAAATAATATAGACACAAGTCTGGTTCTCAAATGGCTCACAGGTTAGTAGGTAAGATAAGCCAGCAAATGGGAAACGAGAGTAGTACTGGGTGTCACAGAAGCACACAGGAGAACGCCGCCAAATCTGGGAGGAAGGTATCAGGGACAACGCACTGTGGAAAGTAATCACCAAGGAGAACCTTGAAGAAATAAGTAGGAGTTTGCTGGAGGACAGGTTCTGGACAGACAAGGACATGTACAAATATGCTGAGATGAAGCAATGGTGCAAAACCAAGAAGTTACAAGTGGTTTAGCCCTGTTGAAACTCTGGGCACAGCATGGGTGAGCAAGTACAAAGAGGGCTGAAGCACAGTGGAAGAGCAGGGGACCATGCAGTTAGCACTGTGAGGAGGAGTCACATCGTGAAGTGGCGTGTGCTGGTTGCTACAGGAAAGACTCCCATTCGCGCAAAGAGCTCCGACTTAATCTTGGGGCAAAGGGAAGTTACTGAAGAGTGTGGGAGTGACCCAATCATATTTGTCTTTCAGGAAGATCGCTCTGGCTGCAGTGTGGGAAAATAACTTGTGGGAAATCTTTCAAATCATATAAAGAAACGATGTGAGAAGAAGAAAAAAACCAAAAACCCAAACTAACTGCTCAAAGAATCTCAGCTGTTAAAAATGTTCAATGTTAAAAACATTTACTTACAATTTACAGAAAAATATTTTCAGAGCCCATGGCTACAATTGCAGCATAATGAAAGAAAATAATCTCAGGTAAACTTTGTCTGTCAGAAACAAGAGAAAATAAGAGAGGTCCAAACCATCTCTCCGTTCCCTTCACTCCCGCCCCTTAGAGCCACCTCATGCCAGCCAGTTCTTTGTTCTTCGGTCAGGGGCCACGTTTGCTCAACAAATAAGAAGTTGTCCATATGCTTGGGGTAACTGCTATAATGTGCTGGATAATGTTTAAAAACTAAATGCTAACAGATGAGAACCAGGACTGACCTCACAGTCAAGCAAAATTAATTTTAGGTATTTTGCCAATGGTCATTAAATAATGAGAATGTCCATAGATAATGTCTAAGTTAGAGAATCTAAGACCTTACAATAGCAGGTGCAAAGATGGGCACCAGATACAATGATTAGAATTAGGTACTTTTCAGAATTTGCCTTTTAAAAAGAAATTATGCCATTAAGCACTAAACTCAATGATTAAAATTTCACAAACTTCTAGTTAAGTGAAAATGTGGTGACAATTACTGGCACATGACCAAATACTAAAAGAATCTGAACTGTTTTAGAAATAAAACATTTGCTTCCAACTTGAAACAAAACTTTTTAGGGTCTATGTTAAACCAATCTGTAAATATAGAATTAAGAAAAACACGTAAGGGAAGTCTTTTTATGTAGCAAATAAAATGCTAAACTAACCTTTAAAATCAAGATATTGAGGGCTGTTTGGCTGCAACTCACAAAAGACTTAAGACAAAGTAAATAACTATATATTCCTGAAAATTAAAATATGTACATTTTCTAGAATAATTACAAACATGAAAATTTATCATTATTATAAGACATTTCTTACAAAGTCAGGTGCAAATTTAAAAAAAAAAAGGATTGCCACAACTACTTTGGGGACATAGTCAAATCTATGATCTGAAAAGGGATGGATTCATTATATTTTTTTCTTTTTCCTTTTCTTCTGCAGTTACAGAAAGTCCAGACTCAACATACTTTCTAAAAATAATTAAATAAATTTAATAGTTCACAATTGGCTTTGGGTATTTGTGATTTGCCAATCTGCTTATTTCAAAAACTACCATATTTTTACATACAGTATTATTTATGTCTACTGACCAATGTAAAAGACTAGCAAACTGAGGAATGATGTAATGGGAGGTAGAGCAGATTGGCGGGGGGTGGGGGGCAAGACATTCATTCAACCATTCATTCCTTTGTTCAACGAACATGTGAGCACTACTTCAGTGCCAGACTATGAGCCCTAAAAAATTTTTAAGTCCCTGAAGAAACATAATACTACATTTCATCAAATTTGAGATGCCATCAATTGTAAGACTAACTCTTAACTAATAAAGAAAAAATGTTTTCAATTAAACTATGACATAATGCCTTGAATGAATCACATCAGCCTCTCACTGCTTTGATTTTTTTTAATCTATTCAGATAAATTTGGCAATTTTTCCTGCCTTCGTTCAATATATTGCTTGACATTTTAAATGGCAGCCTTTATTTACATATCTCAGTAGGAAACACATATTATTCTACTTTGAGGTGTCTTTGGCTCCCACAAAACACTTGGTTTTTGTTGTTAAGAAAAAGTAAATGGAATTGTGATGATTTCTCCAATAACAGAGGTTTACTTCTCCAATATCAAATTTACATCCCTTTACTTTGTTTCTGTCCTTTACTGTGTGTTCAACAACTTTTTGCCTCGATGCCAAATCATGAAGGCATCTCTCTGATGGTCATTTAAATGGCTATTATATCCAAACCATGTAGCGCTGACACCATGTGTGTAACACCATCAAAACTACGGTATTAAGTGTGGCTACAAGTAAGCCTGTACAAGCAGGGGCGATGAGAACCGGGCCAGGCGGCCCCCTGACAGCAACTGGAAGGTGCCACCAAGTGTTTCAGACACCCCAAATTCAGAGACAGTAAAATGTGAAAAAATGTCTTGGAGCCGCAGCGGTAGAAGCAGCAAACACCCAGGCAGCACCATGAGGAAAGCACCATTCTATATATTTTACATACATTATATCATGAAAACCTGTAAGGTCACAGATTGTGTGCCTCCAGGTGAGAAAACAGGCCGGGGCGGGGACAGGTAACTTGCCCAGCATCTTTGGCCGGCCGCGCAGCAAGGCTGGCCATGCAACCTCTCAAGTTAATGATCACTAACTGGCTTTGTGATTTGAGGCAAATCATTAGAAACTCCTTTCCTTATTTGGAAAAATAGGGAACTGGAATGGATAATGATAGAGCTACTTCCCAGCATGAAAATACTATAATTATATAATCTTTTATGGTAAAATATAATTCCCAAACTAGTTTCTCCTTAAGCCAATATAGTTCAAAGATCTTCAGTGTCATTAGTGATGAGTGAAAGATATGTAAGTTTTACTGCTGGCCTAAAATCGACATAATTTAGAACGAATTTATGAAACAGACACATGTCCCTTATACCGCTATTTCTCTTATTTATGGTAATGGTGAAGGGTTGACTGCAGATATAAATGACCCAATTTGGGGGTTTTACTCTGTTCGCATATATGACAGAAATTTAGTCATTTAAAATTTTAATCCAAAATTAACATATGAGTTCAATATGTCAGTTTTAACAGATATTCACAATACAGAGCCCCTTATTCTTTTTAAAATCCTGTTCATTTATGAGGGGGGAAACAACACATTAATAACAGATGCAACTATTGCAACATTTTCCCTCTTGACTCAATTTAAGGTAGAATTAAATGTGTATCATACACTTAATGACTCTTCCGCCCCGGGGGGACATCATACCCTTTGGATTTCCTTCTACAGACGCAGGCAGCTGCTCTCCTTCCTAGGTCACCTTCCTTCAGGCCCACAGCCTCTGATCATCAGACACCCCGGGATGATTAAAATAATTCCTAGTATTTTACTGGGAAGCTGCCCGACAGGAGGAGAGTCAGTGAAGGAAAGAGATTCGAATGTGAAGTGTCGTTAAAGCCTCCAGTGCTCATTCTTAACATCGTCTTGGCCTGCTTTTCTCTTTTCCATACACATACCCATGCGGACACACAAAATGACCGGCTCCAACAGAATCACTAAAAAGAATACATTAAAAAGACTTCGAGGGTGGGGGGCAGGTAGAAAAAGGCACTGTTGGCAAAAGGAGGCTTAAAAGTGAGAAGGCGCTCAAAGAAGGCAGGCTCTTGCCGACACACAGAACTTTGCTGTTACATACCTTCCCATGCTGCCCAGCTCTTTCATAACAGATGACAACATCTTCCCACATTTCTAGCTTCTCAAATATCTGAAGGGCTGAACTGGTACATCCCAACTCAAAGAGCAAACTTGCGAGTTGGCGCTAGAAAAATCAAGTTAGAATAATGAACGTTTCTTTATGCAAAGGCAGATTCCTGTTCCACTTGCAGGTATAGCCAATCTGCCATTTTAAGGGTCTTCTTATTTGTGATAAATGTGTAATTTATGTATGTCAACCTCAGCTAATTAGGAATTTGCAATGATTCAATACTTACCTTTACTTTGTAGGATGGATTAAAAAACTATATAGTAACTGTTCAAAATACTCAATACATCGATTTTTTCCCCAAGAACTCAGAAGAACTTAAATAGTAAATTTAGTGTTTTTCACCTGGAATAATATATGACACCTCTGATTTGTAAAGCTGAGAATCAATAAATCAATTTTTAAAACTCTAGTTGTAATGGTTATTTTCAAAAAGATAAAAGATAACAAATGTTGGTGAAGATGTGGAGAAGGGAATCCTTGTGCACTGTTGGGGGAAATGCAAATTAGCACAGCCACCACAGAAAACAGTATGGAGGTTTCTCAAAAAACTGAAAATAGATCTACCATACAAGCTACCAACTCTACTTCTGTGTATTAATACAAAGGAAACGAAATCATTATCTCAAAGAGACATCTGCACCCCCACGTTCATTACTGCTTTATTTACAATAGCCAAGATATGAAAACAACATTAAGTGTCCATCGATGAATGAATGGATAAAGAAAACGTGAGGTATGTATAATGGAATATTATTCAACCATACAAAACAAAGAAATCCTCTCATTTGTGACAACATGGATGGACCTTACGGGCATTATGCAAAGTGAAATAAGTCAAACAGAGAAAGACGAACACTGTATGATCTTACTTACACGTGGAATCTAAAAAAATAGAACTCACAGAAACAGGGAACCGACTGGCAGTTACCAGAGGTGGGAAGTCGGGGATGGGGGAAATGGGTGAAGGTGGTCAAAAGGTACAAACTTCCAGTTACAAGATAAGTAGTTCTGGGGATATAATGTACAGAATGGTGACTACAGTTGACAATACTGCATTCTGTATTTGAAAGATGTTAAGAGAATAGAGCTTAAAAGTTCTCATCGTAAGAAAAAAAAAGGGGTGATGGATGTCAACTAAACTCAATTGTGGTAATCATTTTACAATATATGGCTATATCAACACATTATGTTGTATACTTTAAACTAACACAATGTCACCCTAGCCGGTATGCTCAGTTGGTTGGAGCATCATCCTGTAACCAAAAGGCTGCAGATTCATTTACCGGTCAGAGCACAAACCTAGGTTGTGGGTTCAATCCCCAGCCTGGGCACATACAGGAAGCAACCAGGCTCGCTCATACAAGAAGCACTGATTTCTCTCTTGCTCTCTTATCAGGAAAAAAAAAAAAAAAAAAAAAAGAAAAGCAATAAAAAAAAGTCCTCAGGTGAGGATGTAAAAAAAAGACAAACAAACAATACAATGTCATATGTTGTAATATCTCAAATTGAAAAAATAAAAGGAAATTGAACTCAAATAAGTAGGTAAATAAATAATAAAAACTGCCAAGCAGATGACATAAATGACATAAAATCTATGTTACACTCTCTCATGCACTTTATAAGTGAATTTCTAGCTCTTTCTCACTCAGGTCTACTCAGGTTTATTTTAAGTACATTCTAAAAAACTTAACTACCTAATTCCCAGTTCTTTTTTTTTACTGTTGTTAAATTATAGTTGTCCCCATTTTTCCCCCAGTACTCTCTGCCGTCCCAGTTTTAGACAGATAAAAATGGACAGATAAAGTTAGTGAAGCATAAATGCATTCAAAAATAAAAATATTATGGGTTTACAAGTGGTTCTTCCTATAGAAATGAAAAACATACTAGAAAGGTTTTAAAAGAAGGTGAGGTTCTTGAGAAAGTTACAGTTTCGTATCAGACAGAATGTGTTGTCTTCTCTTAAAAACACTTCTACTACTCTTTCAAAATCCAAAATATGTTAAGAGTTAAGAAGCCAATGGATATGGAAAATACAGGATTGACAAAATTTGAAAGTAAAATGAAATATACCTGAAAATTACAAGTTAAGATGTTAATGAAATAAATAAAGAGGATGGTCCAATTCTTTTGTATTCTATGAAGTATAAGAGAATTTGGCTATTTTGGGATATTTGACTGGATATTTTCAATAAATGAACATGGCATGTGGAAGCTGGGATAAATCTTAATGCTCATGCAGTTCAGTAGTCTAAACATTTCATTTAATAAATAAAGTTATGGCATCTAAGCATATGGCTAGCTAGCAGCAAAGACTAATTCTTTCTTACAATAAACTAAGCTGTTACTTCTTGATCTTTAAAAATAATACATAAAGATATGATTATTTCCTAAAATAGAGAAAAAATGATTAAATTTCTAAGTGAAAAAGGATGTTTATATAACTGCCTAAAAATCCTAAAATCCACAGCTTCCTATGCAGATAAAATAAATACTTAGCCTAAATTATATTTGAACAGTATTAATTTTCCTAATGTTTCTGTTCAGAAACAGATTAAAAGCTGCACCCTCAACAGACATGGTTTGTCATAATAATAGCTCAGAGTCTGACATATTTATCTACCAGAAAGCACGTCAGAAATTTCACAGGTCATGGCCAACATCAGGCCAAAAAGTTCCAGTTGTTAAACTTTCTCTATGAAGAAGCTATTCCTCTGAGATGATATAACAAAGCTTTTTAGATGTCTGTTTTATTGAGACTCCTTAAACAGATAACATGAATTCCAATGTGGGATAAACCCCGTAGGTTTCCCTGTGCTTAAGAATATAAACGACTCTAAGAAATCTTACAATGGGGGTTCTGAGTCAATGAATGGTGGGGTGGCATTTATAATTCTAAAGCTGGCTCAAATGACAGTAGTTACTAAGTCATCTAGAAATTTCTGGCAGGCACCATTTGACTCTACCTAACATCCCTGTATCACAGTTTCCTCACCTGTTAAATGGGGACATTTCACAAAATTGCTGCAATAAAATAAGATAACATGTGTGAGATGCAGAACAAAATGCATGCCTCAAAGGAAGTGCGCAATAAAAGCTGGTCAGCGTTGGAAAAGTGCACCCAAGTGCACCGGGCCTCAATTTTCTTCACTGTAAAACTAAGAAATTGGACCAGGTGTCTAAATCACCTTCAGTGTTAAAAATTTCTAAAAAATAGGGGAACCACACCTATAACACAGGAGAACTACAGGGAAGAGAACCAGAATCTCACCCCCAACAGGAGGCCTTAGGAGCTACAATAGGTAATCTCATGTCTTCATAAAAAGGAAAGTAGTTAAGGGTATGTCACAGTACAGAGTATGAAATAAATGCTGTCTCTTACTTTTTGGTTAAACAATTGATTAAAAGGTTCATTCTTTGACAGAAGGTCCTTAAAGGGTTTTTAAATGTAAAAAGTTACTTTGAGCCCTGGCCAAGTGGCCCATTTGGTTGGAGCATCACCTCTTGCACCAAAAGGTTGCCACTTTGATCCCTGGCCAGGGTGTGTACAGGGGGCAACAAATCGATGTTTCTCTCTCACATTGATTTTTCCCACCACCTCCCCCCACCCCTGTAAAATCAATAAATATATCCTCAGGTGAGGAATAAATAAATAAATATCAAAAGCTATTTTGAAAATGAAACCTTCTGTGGTTCTATTATTTAATTCCAAGGATTCTGTTTATCTAGTTTTAAATTATTTTTAAAATGTTTGAAAAGTCTAATATCACTTTAATCAAAATAGCTATTCGAAGTAATTGACAGTCCCCAGATATTTTCATTCTTTTCACTGAAATATCTGAAAACAGACATAAATTGAAAACAATTCTTTTCTAATGCTCTTGTCTTTCAAATGCAAAGTATAACCAATGACAAACAACAACGAAAATACCTGAATGGCCCAGTGAGGTGGTACTCGACAGCAATAGAAAATCTTCAGACGTTCCAGTATGGATGTAGTTTTGTCTTCAAATTGGTCTGTAAGAACCTTAAGAGCACATATCATAATCAGTATCTACATGTGTAATAACTTAATATAAACAAGATTCTTATTGTAAAAGTTACACAAATAGACACAGAATAAAAAACACAGGTCACTTTGATAAGGTGAGGAAATGTATAAATTTTCTTCTTGAATTTCTTTTAGAAAAACATTAAAATTAATCAACATTTACGTAAACATGCACATTAAAAGTTCACCAGAAAAATGTTTTTAAAACTAAGATTTCCTATAATAGTTCTTTTAAAGAATTGCCCTTATTAATCAGTCTTTTTTACTTTTATAAGAAAAACTGTTCTTTGGTGTATCTATTTCGCAGCCCTGATTTCACTTTGACAATGGCACTTTCTAATATAAATCAGAGAAAAATTATATGAAGAACTTCATTTAGGACTATTTTCTCAGGAATGAGGTGAAAGGGGGAAGTGGGTGTGTCAGAGAACAGAGAGTTTTCTTACTCTTCAGCAACAGAGCTATAGACCGGGCCCCCATTCATGAGAGGCCATCCTCAGGGCACAGCGGACAGCAGTTGGCTGCCCGCATTGAAGGGCCGCTCTGCTGTCCTGAAGTACCTGCACTGGGTGGCACTGAATAACTGAACTTCCGGAAGCCACATCAGGAGGCGGACCCATCCGTCTGAGATGGCTGACTCTGAGAAAGGGTACCACAGCCAACTGCAAAGTCAAAGGCTGACGCCATCGAGTGGGCGAGTGGTCACCCAACAGGTGAGCTCACATATTCAGCACCAAAGTGAATGCAGACACACTCTGGAGTTCCAAAGCAAATACGCAAACAGCAGCTCTATCATCATGATCATCTTTCTCTGTCTCTTAATTTGTCGTGCAGTTCAGAGCAAGTATATGTATTTTTTTCAGATATGCACTTAGACCTTCTCTAAACTGTGACTGGTTTTGCATAACACAGTACTCAAATGTTCTTTTTTTTTTTTGCCAGTTGACTCGTTTCACAGCCCTGTCTTATGAGGATTAGATGGAACAATAGGGCAACGTTAATTTTCTCATGTTAATACACATACTATGATTATGTATTTGAGGATGGTGAAGCACTATGCTGGCAACCTAGTTTCCAATACTTCAAGATAGACAGCTGTACTGTACTTGCAACTTTTCCATAAGTTTAAAATTGTTTCAAGTTTTTACAAAATTAATTTTTTTAAACTGAAAATCAAAAAAGCAGCAGCAGCAAGTGGCAAGCCCAAGCTTCCTCAGAAGAAAAAGACAAGAATCTAACATATCCCAGAAAAAGCACAAGACAAGGAGACCAGTTTCTGAGTGGAGAAACTGCTCCTCTCTATCATACCAGGTGGGAAATATATTTGTTAGCTTAAGAATATCCTGTAGAATGAGAAGATACTCATTACATCACTTGTTTGACAATCCAAGATGTTATTCAATCAAGTCAGTAAGAACAAATTGAGACATAACCACACTCCTAAACCATCTTGGTCAAAATATTTTTAAAGCTTTCTGGCCTTACTTCAGAGAAACTTAATAGCAAAAAGGTTGCACGCTTCTGCCCAAAGCTATTTAGCTGTAGGAAGGAGAAAAGAGAAGAAAAACTTCTGGCTGAATACATATGGTTACAATACATAAATAAAAGGTTCACTGAATTACTTCATCAAAAGGGGCACCAATTTTTCTTTTTATTGGTTTTTTTTTCTTTCTTTGGAAGAAAAAAAAACCCCTAATACTTATTTAATAATAATAATAAAGCCAAAAGCAACATCACAACACTTACTTTTATAAGTCTTAATTACATGTGAATATGGTTACTTTCAAACACAACTCATGTTGTTTGCTGCAGTTAGTGCACCTAGCTAAAACATATTAAGCATTTAGTAAATACTTGCTGATTTATTAATAAGCAGATTTGTTATGTATTTCAGATACATTAAGATACTTGTAGATGATCTCAGAGTAAGTGTCTCTGATCCTCTCAGATACTCGCCAAAGGCAAAGACTGCAGGAGAGACAGAGCACAGAACCAACGTCTGTTTGAGCCGGAGCCCGTGAGTAAGCCCCTGCACCAGTACAGTCACGCTTCATAAGAAGTCGATTAGGACACATGTATGATAAAGACAAAGATGAAAAGGAGAATTCGAACCTACTTTCACTCCTACACAAAATATACTTCTCTGCACGTTAAGCATGACAACCACCAAAATAAGATCCATCTACCAACAAAACTAAGAACATTCAATTAATGTACAAAAAGGGCGATGGTGTACTGTTCTTTGCCTACTTCCCCTACTGGATTCAAAGTACCCTTTTTTATTTGCTAATTCACTATAAATCAGGGACATATTTACAGTATGTCTCTCGATTTTTCAGAGTAGAATTATTTCTAGCAACTCATTCTGAAATCATTCCACTATATTCAAACAAACGAGAATTCCATCTAGGCAAAGTAAGTGATTCCATTACACAAATAAACTGGGTCCTTTACAGGAGAAACAGTGCTGGTAAGTGAAGTGACCTGGGTTCTATTCTAGGTTTACCCCCAACAAGCAAGTCATTTACCACAATGGCGCTCATCTATGAAATGATCTCCTAAGAGGCCTTTGCAATTGTAACATTGTATGAGTATAAGGCTTTATCAAAAGAGTATTTTGTTTTATTTCAAACATTTGAGGAGATTTGTTAGTTTGAGGCATCCTTGCTGAACACAAATATCATGTGCATTCCTTAGGGGCAAACCTAGTACCCAAATAGTCTGGAAAATCATGGTAGAGTGGTAAGTACTAGAAGGATGGGACTGAATGAAAGTGAAGCCTCAGTTACTACTGTGTGTATTTATGTTCATAAACATGGGCATAACAATGTGCTTAGAGAGAAACTGACCCTTTGCAAGCTTGCACTACACCTAGAAATTTAGGTAAATGGCCTCTAAACCAATGTCCCACTCTTTCACTTACTGTTTTCTCTTTCAAGTTTCTAAATGTCATGAATTTCACACCCAAAAGTCATGGACATTTGGTCACAGTTAAAGCTAGAGGTGGTCTTTAAGGAAAGATGAAAATATCAAAGAGAGAGAGAGAGAGAAGCAAATACACCCTAAACAATCATGAAGAGTTGAAAGCAAGACAGTGAACTCTAGGAGGGCAACAGAAGGTATGTGGATAAATGGGAACAATGACCAGTAGAGAGTGAGGAATAGTCTATGGCTCAGTCCAGAGGCGGGAAGAGAGCCAAGTAACAAAAAACTCGGGAATAAGTACCGGGACTCACCAAAGACACCTTCATGGTGTATACACTATTGTGATATGAGACTGTCTTCAAGTTTTAAGATAGCCCCCTTTTAAAAAATTGTTTCCTCCTCAAATCTTGCCTCAAAGCATTCATACTTTGAGTATCTTCTGAGGAAAAGCTACTTATGCACGTGAATTCCCCGGCGCCATGCAGTAACATTGCTCAACCCTGTCAGGAGCCCATCACCACAGGTCAGAGGATACCTCTGTGAAACAGGGGAAAAATAAACCCCCAGAAAGCAATGCTGTGTCCTCTCTTCTTAATGCTCTGTTTTCAGTAGAGAAAGATCCTCCCCACAAAACTAGAGAAGATCAAGACTACATTTTAAAATTAGTACATGGAGAATGATTTAGTATAGAAAGACGATTCTGAACAAGATCTGGTATGATTTAGACTTTATTTATGTGCTCATTTCTAAAAGTATGGCACACATACCTTCAAAAGAACAGAGCTAGTCCCTAAGGACCTATCCTTTTACTGAAGGCTATTCATTCTTGCTAGCGTGATATCAAAGTCTTTACCAGCTTTCTGAAGAGCCAAGTAGAAATTAGCTGATAATCTAAAAATTATGATTGATCTGATGCCAAACCACCTTGTCGTGTTGTACAATCTGTGTGTGCATGTGCGTGTGTGTGTGTGTGTGTGTGTGTGTGAAGGAAGGTGAGATTTATTATACAAATATGTACTTAATCAAATATATCCAACAACTGGGCTGAACAACTTTTTTGACAGGAGTCTGTAGTCACTCAGACTACACTGATTTACAAACGGTGGCCAAGCTGACACCTCGAAACTCCCTAGCCCAAGAGAATTCCCACTAGGAACAAGGGGAATGAGAATTAAAACCTATTAGCACACCTACTAAGTACCAACAATACCATGAAACCTACTGTTCACCTTGTATTAGCTCATGTACAGGAAACTGCAGCTCAGAGAAATAAAACTGACTTGCTCAAAGTCCTAAGCTGTGAAACAGGTGAGCCTGTCTGATTCCAAAGACCAAGTTGACAGTTTCACTAAACCCTTACCTCATAACTAAGTGAGCCTATCAGCTCTGTGAAAATAAAACGGCAGCTTCTGAATGGAAAAATATTGAGAACTCAACTGAACTGGGTTTTCTCTGAGTCCTGTTAACACTGGAGTCAGGGCATGGTCTGGTGAAGATTTTCCATTACTGCTTCCTGTTCCAGACACAGAAAAGACTTCCGTGTGTGGGCTGGAGGGAACTGGGCCTACAGTGGGGGCCGGGAGAACCCATGAATCTTTTTTATGATTGCAGAGCAAGGAGCTGAACACCAAGAGGCAGCCCTCAAGTGAGCACAGAGCATCATGCTAGCGTGTCCCCTTCAGTCAAACCTTAGGTAGGAGTCCTTACACTTTGGGTTTTAGGACTTCTTTAAACTTTTACAAAGCACTGAGGGATACCAAAGAGCTTTTGTTTATGTGAAATGTAACCTAGCAATATTTTTCATATTAGAAAATAAAACTGAGAAAAATTTAAATATTTATTAATTCATTTTATTGGGTTGGCAAAAAAGTCCATTTGGTTTTTTTCCTTAAGATGATTCTAGTAGCACCTGGCTGTCTTTAACTTCCTTTGAAACAATTTTGTTAGATTATATAGGGACAGCTGTCATATCAGCGTGCATTTAAAAAAAGTTAACAAAACTGGTGAATTTTTGTGTTGCCATTTTAATATTGAACATGGAAGAAAATAAACATTTTTGGCATATTACGCTTTATTATTTTAAGAAAGGTAAAAATGCAAAAACAAATATTTGTGCAGTATATGGAGAAGGTACTGTGACTGATCGAACATGTCAAAAGTGGCTCATGAAGTTTCGTACTGGAGATTTCCCACTAGATGATGTTCCACAGTTCAGTAGACCATTGAAGTTGATAGCGATCAAATGGAGACATTAATTGAGAACAATCAACACTATATCATGTGGGAAAGAGTCAACATACTCAACATAGCCAAATCAATAAAGTTATTGGTGAAAATGAAATGTCTTTTATTTTATGGAAAAAACTAAACAGACTTTTTAGCCAACCCAATAAAATAAAAATAACCTATTACATTAACATAAAATGTTTTTATGATAAATACCTGCACACAAGGTGGGGTAAAAGTAGGCTTACAGCTGTGAGTGTAAAACTACTTTTGTCCCACCCTGTATATAATTCTTAAAATCTTGAAAAGACTGGCAATGTCTTACATTTTGCAAATCTGTTTATCACTTGGCTTCATACATGACAGCTGGATTCTCATATGTGCTTTTATAGTTAGTCTGTTACTATATGATATTTTGGTAGAAGTTTACAAAGAAAATTTAGCCTCATATAGATATTAGTTGGAAAAGAGAAGAGTATGTTAATAGCTTTTTCAGTTAATTGTGGATATTATTCTTTGATAGTACACCAAAATTCACAATGTTCTGGCTTCATGTTGTGACTTCTCAAAGTTACCGGCAATATGGAATTTAAAATCCTATCAATGAATTTTTCTCTGTTACATTAAATACTCTGTTACAATAAAATTCACTGGTCTAAACAACAAAACCATTCATTGGTCTGTCTTGAACTTTGAATGGATCTTGTACTTATGCTTGATTTTTTTAATATCATGAATTAGTCATTTGGAAAATGCACAGACCTTTCAAATGTTGGCATATTTCATATATTATTTAAAAATTATTTGCATTAATATCACCAACAACATCATCAGAAAACTCTAATCCCAATACTTAATAGTACTGCGAAGCTATCAAGTTCGCAGCTGCAGATACAGGTTTTCAAAACCTCTCATTTTGTTTTTCTCTTGAAAGCTTAAAATTTTATCATTGGTAACAAATACTATCAATTACTTTCCTTTAAGTTATAAGCTCACTTCATTCATTTTTGAGACAATTTCTGCCAAATACCCAAGTCTGAATATCTGAAGTTTTTCAGGAGTCTTTCAGGTAAAAATAATGTTTTGTGGGAAAAGCGGCTACTTCCACTTTTTCTTAAGACAACCACTATACTTTAGCATACTGCACAAGTAACTTCCCACTTCATCACAGAATAGTGAAAAGGCACAATGACAAAGATAGACTTAATAATATTTGCTGCTTTATCAAAGACACTTATAAATAAAACTGTCTTTAAAAAAACTATTGTTAAAAAAGAGACAACAGGCCCAAAATGGAGTCGCTCGTGCTAAACCCCTGTCACCAAACGGAGGCATACACCTAACCCATTTGCAGTTTCAGCCTCTCCCTGGAATGGAATCTTAACTGGTCGATCTGGAATTTCCTGGTTGGCAGTAGTAAGGTAATCTGCGTCAGAGACACCCCACCCTTCCCAAAGAAAGGCAACCCTATCTGAAATAATTCACTGTTTACTAGAAACTTCCTCCCCACACACCCTCTTCAAAAGCCTTCAATTTGTACAGCTCCTCAGAGATCCTCTCTTTGCCAGATGGGATGCTCCTCAATTCATGAATGATTGAATAAAGCAAATTTTGTCTTTATATTTACTCAGCTGAATTTTGTTTTTTAACACTACAAATGCATGGCAGTGAAGCTAGCTAGCTCAGTTTGGTGCCCCTACCTTGATTTGGGTGAAGGGACCAGCAGTTTGAGCCCCACTGCTTCTGCCAATTCAACATCAACATGGTGAACAGTAAATAATATTTCAGTGTTACTACGAAGATAGTTTCCACCTGTAGACACTCTGAAGTGGTGTGGGGACCCTAGGGCTCCACACATTCCCCTCTGAGAACTGCCGCCTCAGGGTCACCAGATGTAGAGCCTCCCATGCCTTCTCCACACCCCACCCAGCTCCAACTTTCTCCCAAGAACTTCTCTGGGTCCTTGCTTAGTGTTGATGGAAATACTGAGGAGTTCTTTTTTTTATTATCTTACCTTAAAAGATTAGGAAATGAGAACACAAGTCACCCTGTTTACAACCTTCAAGTATTTTAAGGGTACAAAAAATAACAAATATTTACTATTAAAACCTAACTGGTGTTTTAACTACCTAGTATTGTATTATCCTTCCAAAAGAAAAATTGAAAACGTCTAATGACAATCACACCTTACTTTCCTGAGCAGATCTCAATCATTTGCAAAGCCCCTGTCCTTCAGAGAACTCAACTTCTATTCAGGAATGCTCACCTCTAAGGTTCTCTGATTCAGTTCCCTGTTAAATCACAGCATTGGCTTCAGACCTTGGAACATGCCCTTTTTGCCTCTGTTCTGCACTTGGGCGTGAGACAGAAAAACACCTGAAGCTACTAAAGATTAACAGCATACCTCTGCCTAAGGCAAGTCTTTCCCAAAAGCATCCATAATCACCGCCACCTCCTGGACCCCAAATCTCTGAGAACTAGGCTGAAGAGCCCTATTTTAACAAGCAACTTGGAAGTGGTTCATAGGTTCAAGCAAATTTGGGAAACATTGCATAAAGCTGTCAAGGTATATGTACACAGGGCGCTTTCCCAGCAAAAACCAGTGTCAGTTCGATCAACATAATCTGACTCTGTTCAAACAACTTAAGTGTGTCCCTGTCTGGAATCTGATGGCAGCAATCATTCAGTGCCTTTGGGAGTGTGCTTCAAGTGGCTGTACTTCATCCATCCCCTTAGTAAATTCCTTGGCTATTACCTATTTTTTTATTTTGTTGTAACTTTCCAGGGTTTAAAAATTTTTGACTATCAATAATAACATTTATTTTGTTTTATATCACTTGTGCCACTATTTTACCTCACTTATCTATGAACTAATTATTGCTGATTTTTACTAACCTATTATCATGAAGCTCATATCCTGGATTCAGCCCACCAGCACCCCTCTGGGCAGCCCCGTCTCTTGGCCTTAGCAGAAGCCAACTTCACTCGCCGTTTGCATGTTCTTCCCCTACAGCACCAAATCCCGATACTGTGTGCATTCCAATTCCTACCCCACTCACCTAAACTGTAGGCCTGGCGACGCTGAGTTCTGCAACCCAAGCATTTCTCACAAAAGCTTCTATTCACTTCTCCCTGCCTATGCTCATCCAACCCCTTTCCTCCAGATGATGCCTTCTATAGATGAAGTCTTATACGGATGTCTTTTTTCTTTTTTTTCAGCCAGTTTTCATAGCTTCCTTGGAACAATACAGCATGGCAAATAAAGGCATGGACTCCAAAATCCAAGGTAGACTAGGTTTGAATTCCTGCCCAGCTATAAGACCTTGGTTAAGTCACTTGAGTTTTCGGTCCTTCAGCTTCATCAAAATGTAGATAATGCCTACTTACTATGAGTGTGTAGCTTCTGGCATACAAGTGCTCTGTAAATGGTAGTTAACTATACACAGTTCTGGATAAACAACAGTAGTTATGATTACTCCAACAAATAAAAGCAGAGCTATGATCACATGAGTAAATCCTAGTACTTGTCAGTAACTTTGAAATGCTATATATGGTTATCAATGCAGGTGACCTACAGAACCAGGGTAGAAGACATGTTTTCGTATCTTAGATATTTGAAAAGCTCAATGGCATAACTCAGCATACAGCACAGGGAGAACTGTAATTATCCCAATGTTTTTGACTTTTCAGGTGGTAATGGTTGCTTTTAATGACTTAATGAAGAATTGGGCAGTTCTGTTTTTTTGCACCTAAACTTCCCCTCCTGTAAAATGAGGATAATGACAGTGGACACTTTTTGAGGGTTTACTCTGTACCAGGCATTAGTCCAAGTGTTTCACTAATATTAAGTCACTTAATGCCTCAACATGTGTATAAGGTAGGCACTAGTGTTCTCTCCATTCCACAGAAAAAAGAAGCAGACCTGGCTGGTGTGGCTCAGTGGATTGGGTGCTGGCCTGCAAACCAAAGGGTCACCGGTTTGATTCCCAGTCAGGGCATATGCCTGGGTTGTGGGACAGGTCCCCAGTAGGGGACGTGTGAGAGGCAATCACACTTTGATGATTCTCTCTCTCCCTCTCTATTTCCATTCCTTCCCCTCTCTCTAAAAATAAATAAAACCTTAAAAATAAATTAATTAATTAAAAATAAAGAATGGAAACAAAGCACAAGAGATGGAGGGCTTAACCTGGACCATAGCACAGGATCTCTCTTCCTCTTGCATTGAGAGGTCTGTGGACAACAAAATAGGGTGCTTTTCTGACAACAGACATTCTAATATTGAAGCAGACAGAGAAAAGCAAAGATACAAGAGTGAGAGTAAGAAAATAGAGAAAGACCTGAATATCCATTTGAGCCTCTAAATCCAGCTATCCCTGATACTGGAATATCCCTAAACTTCCCAGTTATAATAGCCATATATTCTTTTATTACAGCCAGTTTGAATTGGGTTTCTTTTCCTTACAAGCGAAAGATTCCTTACTGACACCTACTTTTAAATTTTACTTGAAGCAGACGTGTAAAGAGTCTGGAAAAGCTCTAAACTTGAATCTGTTGATTACAAGCACTTTATATTTAGAAGGATATTTAACATGTTTTTAAAATATATCTTATTGATTCTGCCAATTTTCCCTTTGCCCCCTCTGCCTAGTACCCCCATTCCCTCCAGAAATACCCCCTTTAGTTCATGTCCATGAGTCCTCCATATAAGTTCTTTGGCTTCACACTTCCCATACTATTCTTAACCACCCCTGTCAATTTTGTGCCTACCAATTATGCTTCTTATTCCCTGTACCTTTTTTCCCATTCTTCCCCCGCCCCCTCCCAGCTGATAACCCTCCAAGTTATCTCCATACCTATGATTTTGTTCCTGTTCTGGTTGTTTGCTTGGTTTTTTGTTTTAAATTCAGTTGTTGATAGTTGTGAATTTGTTGCCATTTTAATGTTCATAGTTTTGTTCTTCTTTTTCTTAAGTAAGTCCCTTTAAAATTTCATCTAATAATGGCTTGGTGATGATGAACTCCTTTAACTTTATTTTGTCTGGGAAGCACTTTTTCTGCCCTTCGATTCTAAATGATAGCTTTGCTGGGTAGAGTAATCAAGGTTGTAGGTCCTTGCTTTTCATCACTCTAAATACTTCTTGCCAGTCCCTCCTTGCCTGCAAAGTTTCTTTTGAGAAATCAGCTGACAGTCTTATGGAAACTCCTCTGTAGGTAACTCTCTGCTTTTCTCTTGCTGCTTTTAGGATTCTTTATCTTTAACCTTTGGCATTTTAATTATGGTGTGTCTTGGTATGGTCCTCTTTGGCTCCAACTTGTTTGAGACTCTCTATGCTTCCTAGGCTTTTGTGTCTAATTCCTTCACCAAATTAGGGAAGTTCTCCTTCATTATGTTTTCAAATAAGTCCTCAATTTCTTGCTCCTCCTCTTATCCTGCTGGCATCCCTATGATTCGGATATTGACACATCTGGAGGTATACCAGAGTTTTCTTATTATCTCGTGGGTTTTTTTAGCTCTTTTTTTCTTCTTGCTATTCTGGTTGAATGTTTATTTCTTCCTTATGTTCCAAATTGATTATTTGAATCCGGTTTCATCTCCCTCCACTGTTGATTCCTTGTATATTTTTCTTCATTTCATTTACTGTAAACTTCATTCCTTCCTGGGTCCTTTTTATTTTGTTGCTGTACTCAGTGAGTTCTTTGAGCATCATAATCACCAGTGTTTTGAACCCTATACCTGATAGGTTATCTCCATTTCATTTAGTTCTTTTTCTGGGGTTTTGTTCTGTTCTCTCATTTGTACCAAATTTCTTTGCCTCAACTTGGCAGCCTCCCTGTGTTTGTTTTTGTGCATTAAGTAGAGATGCTTTGACTCCATCTTGGTAGTGTGGCCTACTGTACAAAAGGCACCTATAAATTGTGTGGGGCAAAGCCTTAGGTAATTGCCAGAGTGGAGCAACCCATTTTACGGCTTTGTGGCTCTGTGTTGGGGAGGGCTCGGAGAGGGGACAGCGCCGCTACCTGGCTTCTGGAGGTTTGCCCAGGAGGAAGCTGTCTCCCAGCACTCTCCTATTTCTAGCTGTGTCACTTGTGCCCTTCTAGCCATTGCTCTGATGCTGAATCCCAAGAAGTTGGGGGTAGGTCTGCATTATGTCCTACACCTGTGCAGGCCCTTTAAAAGAAGTCTCCTAAAAATATGGCAGTTTATTCTGACACCCCAGCCCCACAGGTTTTTACAGCCAGAAGTTACAGGGATTTAGCTTCCTGGCGCTGGACCCTGGGCTGCTGGGTGGTCTGGCTTGGGGCTGGAATCCCTCACTCCTGATGTATCCCTCCTGATTTTTATCCACCACACGTAAATGTGGGACCACCTGTTTTACCACCTTGTTCCACCACCTCTCCACGTCTCTGCCCCTGCTGCCCATCTGGATGAATGTGGCTTCTTTAAATCCTTGACTGTCAGACTTCCATACAGCTTGATTTTCTGATGGTTCTAGGTGATATTTGTTTTTGTAGTCTAAATGTAATTTTTTCTGTAGTTGTGAGAGGAAGCAATACTTTTTTACCTACGCCTCTATCTTGCCAATTTCTACTTCTTCATGCAGGCCTCTTAAATATTATATCTAAAATAAGTTTAAATAAGTTTAAAATAAGTTCAAATTTTGAAGCCATACCCATTCATCAGGCAAGCCAGATGTAGCCAAGGTCAGCTTGAATCACTAGATCATGGGCTCCACTCCACCTGCTGGTCCCTCTTCAGTGGCTCCATAATGGCAGTAGTATATTCTCCATTCACACATATAGTTACACATCAAGGTCAATACTAAACCTGTCAAGTACAATGTACTTTCTGAAGAAGTCACATGAAAATATAATGGAGCACATGCGTATTCTGAGGCGAGAAATATTTTATGCAGAACAAATGACCAGTTTATAATAGAGAGGAAAAGCTTTATTTTCTGACATGTTGAGAAATACGAGGTCTGTCCAGAAGGTATTGAGCCATGTAATATGGAAAACAGAGACCCTTATTGAAGAAGATACAGGAAACATTGTACATTGGGCAATGACGCCTCAGTCCTCTTTGAAGTAGGCACCTTGGGACTTCCCACAGTTCTCCCAATCACCATCAGCTGCCCCACTGTATTTTCCTGAATCTCATCGATGGTCTGAAATCTCTTCCTTTTCAAGGGTGATTTTAGCTTTGGGAAAAGCCAGAAGTTGTCGGGCAGCAAATCTGGGCTGTTGTGGAGCTGAGCCACGTGGGTGATCTGATGTTTCACCAGAAACCTCTGCACAAGACATGATACATGAGGAGGCATATTGTTGTGATGGAGCTGCCAATCACCAGTTGCCCATTGCTACAGCCTTCTGAATCATCAGAACAGTTTCCATGGAGGAATGTTCAAAATTTGATGCAGATTTGCTGCTCTACTTCCTCAGTCATTTTGAATGTGATGGCCACACAGTACCCATGCTCACTCAGTGGCTTCTACCACCCCCACTGACTAGTACAGTGAAGTCGTCATTGTTCACGGATGCACATTCCAGTCCACTCTCCTTGGCTGCCAGGTCATAACAACGTCGCACAAACCATTCTCATTATATTAACAATGGCTGGACTTTTTCCAGAGGGACCTCATATAATCTCCTATCACTTCTTCAAATGACCTCAAGGGGTAGTGATTTATGCATGTAATTCATCATTTTGGGGGAAACCCAGTAGGAAAAAAACAACATTCCTTTATGTCTTTTCCCTATGCTTGGAAAAAATACAACCAACCCAACTGTGAATTACCCTACCCTCTGCAAAGTCTACATCCACTTCAGTGTGATCGCAGTGACTGTGCTGTTCCTGTGAGCTTTGGCGCCTGGGCCACAGATTCGGACTGCAATGATATCAAAGAAGGTTGGCCTCCACAGCTCTCAGATTGCTAAAGTGTCAGATGAAAATACAAGCTTTAACTGAGCAAACTCAATTATTCCTGCTAATAAGTAGATAGTTCAAAATTGAATTTCTTTCAAAATCACCATTCGGCAAACACCCAGTGAGTGCCTATTTTGAGAATACAAAAATAAGTAAAATATGGAAACTGACCCCTCAAGAAGCTCACATTCTAGCTGTGAAGAGAGAAAAGTTTCCTAATAAAGTATAATGTAATTCAATAAAGCTAAAATACAGCTATGAAACACAGTCCAGAAATAAATCACACACACACAGGGTCAGCTGATTTTTCAACAAAAAGACCAACCAGTCAGAAAGGGTAAGGCACATTACCGTAGTCTAAGTGAGAAATGAAGAAGATCCTGAAGTAGCCTAATTCACATATCAGCTATCGAGTAATATTGAACTCCAGGAAGCTGTTGCTCATAAAACTTAGAGAGAAGCTCAGACAGGCAGACGCCTCGGTCTGCTGGGGTTAACTTCCCCTCATGATCAGCACTTGGCTGGGGGGTGGCAGGTGGCAAGCAGGCAGAGGCTATCCCTCGCCCTGTAGGAGCACCAAGGGAGCTTCTGGGGTGACGTCCTCTATAGCTGGGCATCTTCCTGGGAAACCGTGCGGCACTGGGGCGGTCTTGGCAGCACCTAAGAACACACTGTGTAGCCCCCAGCTTAGTGTAACTAGATACCGTGTCCTATAGTGGTGTCCACTTGCTTCTTTCTTGCAGTCATGTCCCCATCCCTTTGAAATAACCAGGCACATAATTATTCTGAAGTTAAGATGCTTCTCATAACTCTGCCCCAAACTACTCTACTCCTGCCAACTGTTCTCTGTACTACACGCAGAAGTGAATTCTGATGTGGTGCCCTGACCTGAGGTCTGGCTCTAGCCTAGGGGCATAAATGGAGGCCCTGTTTTAATACATCTGATGTCGAGCTAATGTAAGTTTTGCATATTATCAATCTTAGTACCTATTATGGGGATAGTAGGATCATTTTTCTGACCCTGCTATCCCATCCTTTAAACCCTTTAACATTTTTCTTCATGAATATGTGCCTCTCCTAACCGCCCTTGGCCTTTTTAATCTTTCGCAGTCTCCCTGAGTTCAATGACCTAAGACTAACTCACAAGTTATTTAGTTAACAGCTCTGCGCGTAGCTTATCTGTTGGGTTGTCAATCTGGTGAGAGTGACCTGCCTATATTCCAGGCTATAACCCTGTTACTCACTACCCCTGGCTGATGCTTTCAGACACCCAATGAGAGGGGGCCCTCTTCATCGGGGTCCCTATCCCTGGTTCCTGGCTCTTCCCTTGAGACGTTAGTCCCTGATACTAGCTCCTGAACATCAACCCTGTCCCCAAGGTTCAAACACACTGCCTGCCTGAGGCCTGTCTCAGACCTTACATGTCTTGCCAGATGGAAAGAAATGAGAGAATGAAGCAAATGGAGATAGGGGCCTGTCTGAAAAGGAAGCATGTCTATTATAATAGCAATTACAGAAACAGCAATAAAAAATGCAAGAGGACGTGAGAGGTGCACTGATTTATTCATCATTCAGGGTGTAGAGGTGACAGATTCGATCTAAAGTTAATAAATCAAGAAATAAAATGATATAAAGATAATTAATAGAAGCATAAATATTTAAAGTTATAAAGGAAACCATTACATAACAACAACAAAAAAAAGTGCTAAAAAACCAGACTGGGAATTGGAAGAGAGTTTATATCTTTTATTTGAGATCATTCTGAGTAAGACTAAGTTCTTTTTTATTTATGTGCAGTAATAAAGTTTTTGATATGCAGTTTAAAAATCAAAATATATTAATTAAAAAGCACCTTCTAAAATAGGTTAAAAAAACTATATCACCTGCATTCAACAGTGACATATGGCTGTTGGAACAAATGCACTAGATACACAGGTACTGGCGGGCAGAGTTGACCGAGCTGTTATGTTAAAAGAAAAAAAGGTAGGAGGCAATATTGACTGCATGATCCCACTGATGTGAAAGATACTTACCTTTACTTATGGATAGAAAAAGGTCTAGGATACAAATTGTTGAGATTAGAAGACAAGCAAAGGGAAAAGAAAGTTCTTTCTTTACTTTCCATTTCTATATTGCTTATATTTTTTATAATGAGCAGGTCTTATTTCAATAATTAAAAACAACTAAGAACAGTGACATAGTTTTATAAAACAAAACACACTTTGCCACTACTAACCATGTACTTAGTCCAGATGGTACACATAATGCCTAATGGAGCGTGGTATTCCCTCAATATAAAAAAAATAACCTAAAGGATCTCTGGCTCAAGTTATTCAAACGTAAGTACAAAGTCTAGTGTATGAAGCCTGACAGTATGTTACCTGTGGCCAGTTTTTCCCCCAATGGAAACTTTTGTTATGACACGTCTTTAATCATCACTAGAAATTAAGCAGCCATACAAATTACCAGCTTCTAAAAAAGAAATCTTTCAACCTACACAGCAGCAATAATCCCCACCATGGCACCAACCATGCAGGTCTGGGCCCTCCTCTCTCCAATAATTAACCATGGCAAAAATCTCCATTCCATCAGAGCACCAGTGAAGCTACAGTATCAAGAACAGATCTTTTTAATTTGCTTAAAAATTGTGAAATCTCCATTAACTACCACAGTTAAGAAAATCAAATTGCAGTATGAACAGTTTCTAGTGACAGAGAAGAACTACACTCTCAAATTCCCAATTCAATGCACTGTCCTTCCAGAAATCCAAGGGTGAAGGAAAAGACCCCAGCAGGGCGATCATCTCCAGAGGCAATACCACCTGAACCGGGCCAGACCTTCACACCTTAAATTAAGAGGTTTAAGAAACAACTAAATAACATTCACTAGCAAGATTATTTTAAGAGTGAACATAAAATAATCTCATATTAACCCTCAATGACTGAGTTTATCGAACACTGAGGTAAAGCAGTTAACATGATAGAAGACAATGATGACATTTGGTTTACACAATTGTTTTGGGCGGGGGGGGCTGGTTTGGAGGTTTGGACACAAGTAGGATGGTCCCTTTGAATGTATGTGGTTTCAATTAATTTGTTTCATATTTGGATTATATGTGTGACACACTGCTTTTACCATGCTAAAGGGAAAAAGAAAGATGTGAGCTTATGACAAAGAAAATGTTAGTATTTGGATTTGGACCAGACAGGGAGGGGGAAGCTGAATAATAATAGAGAATATAACTACTTTATACTCCATTGGTAAAAAGCAGGGTATAAATACTGGGCAATAAATATAGAACATGCAATAATTAAAGAACTCAAGCCTAAAAGAATTTCCTTGAGACAGTATGTTTTAGTGGACTGTCCTCAACTTGGAGTTCCTTTTTCCTCTGTGATCGTATAATGTTGGTTTATTTCCCTTTAGCTGTGACACATCATTTTCTTTTTCAGTTTGGAATGTGTCACTTAGAAATCCCTTCCAAGCCTGCCATCTTTAGGACGTGCCACTGGATCCTCCAATATAACTGCCTGTTGCTGCGTAAGTTATAGTCCATCCTCCGTCATTAGCCCACTGGGCAACCTGGAGCCAGTCACCTGATCTTATCACAGCTGCATTTCTCCAACGTGTAACATGACAAGCCAAGCTTTTCCCTAAGAGCTCCTTCTAGCTTATTTTTCTTTCCACGTTAACAATTTATCATTTTATCACTTTATACAGCTGAGGATGGGAACAGATTTTCACAGAAACTAAAATGGAAAATTTTTTAACACATTCTTTTATATATACATGTATTTTTTAAATAATTTTCCTCTTACTCTTCAGGGAGGCGGCAATGTCAACAAGCACAGTAATATCAAACTCTGAATCAGAGGAATTGGCAAGTTTAGATGATGAGGTAAATGTCTCAACAATGATAGAAAATTAGATAAATTTCACATTCATCTTGTCACATGATCTGGCGAATTTCCAAAACCTCTGGGTTGGAGAGTGAAAAGATTTCCTTTGAGATACCACCCTGTAGAGGCAGAAATAACATTCCCTTGTTCTGTTTTACAGATGAAGAGGTAGGTGTACCACCCTCTTCATGATGAGCATTTGGATGGCAAGATGAAGAGACTCCAGTTACAGTAAGGCCAAGATGGGGCAAAGGCACAGTGGTCACACCCAAAACTCCACAAGTGCAGAAGCGGCTGCGCCGGGGACCCTTCTGGACCTCGTCCTATGCATCCCTTCATCTAGCTGTTCTTTTGTATCCTTTATAATACCCTTTATAATAAACCAGTAACAGTTAAGTAAAGTGTTTCCCTGGGTTCTGTGAGCCATTTGAGCAAATTTTTAAACTGGAGGAAGGGTCATGAGAACCCTGGATTTACAGCCAGTCAGTCGGAAGCACCCAGACTTGCACTTGGCATCTGAAGTGGGAGACAGTCTTGTGGGACTGAGCTCTTAACCAGGGGGTCTGTACAAAATCCAGTGTCAGAAGGGAGTTAAACTGTAGGCATCCCCCCCGCCATCCCCACCCCCCCACCCCCACCGCTGATGCACACAGGGAAGCAGAGAGTCCCTTGGTGTGGAAGACCCATGCATCTGGTACTGGAAGTGCTGTGATAGGTACTGTGGTCACAGAGCTGCGAAGGAGAGCTGGGCTTTGAGTCCAAGCAGTCAGATATTAGAACCTGCACTCTAAACAATAACAAAGGGTTTGAGCAAAAAGAAAGCCAATTCATCCTTTCAGGTTCAGAACATACATGCCTGCTTATTGACAGCAATAAACGGCTGGAAGAAAAACAAAAATTGCCACATGAATTCCTACCTGCGTCTGCCTCATTGCCCGTTCCACTCGGCGCGTGCTTCCTCTCTCCAGCTTTGTCCGCAGGATCAGTGCTGACGTCTGAATGGCCCAGAACTTTGGTTGTGAAAGCAAACACTGATGGAAGAGAAAAAAACAAATAAAATAAAATAAAGACCACAGAAAGAAGAGACGCATTGGTTGATTTCTCTTTGAATAAAACAAAATTAATTCTTCCAAAAATACCAGGATACAGCTGAATGGAGAGTTGAAAATCTCAGTGAAAAATAAAACAAATAAAATAAATGCTTTCAAATATTCTTGGGAAGAACATGACCATTGAAGCAAAGTCATTACTCAGCCTAATGGATTCATTCTACTGACTAAACCCCTTGAAGAATGAATCAGAATCTTTCTGGATGATCAAAAAAATAAACAAGATGTATCACACCATAAACTAATAAATATTTTTATCTCACGGATTACAATATACATGAGAAAATAAACTACATAAAAATAAATGCAGATGGAGGGCGTGGGGTAATAAAAGGTAAAGGTGGTCAAATATTTGGTGACAAAAGATTTGGCTTTGGGTGGTGGGCATATATGCAATATATAGAGGATGTATCATACACTGTACACTTGAAACCTATATAATCTTACTAATCAATGTCACCTCAATAAATTTTAATTTAAAAATTATTTAATTAGGGCCTTAAAATAAAAGTAAATGCTATTTTTTCTCAAATTTGAAATAAATTTTTAAAAATCACCCAAATTTACCAATGAAAACAATTAGAAATCTGGTAATACACACACACAAGTAGGCGGTTCCACCCGCCTGTTTCTCGCCCTGCAGCAAATGGTTTCTTCCCAAAAGGCAGGGTGCTGGGCTTTCCCAGCCCACTCTCCACCTTTCAGAAGCTGTGACTGGAGAGGAGAACCCAGCCAGCAAGCCCAGCCTGGTGCAGATGCTCAGGGCGATGGACGCTGGATTTCCCTGCATCACCAATTCGTGGTTGACAGCAAAGATAGAGAACCTAAAGCCATCTTCATAGGGGAATCCTTGGCCCAGCTCATGCACCAGTGTGAGGTCTGGCAGGGAGCTCCTCTCTCCTCTGCATGCACTTAACTTTGTGGTGGTGCTGGCATGCAGCGCGCGCTAAGGCAGCTGGAGGATGGGGAGGTGGGTCACAGCGCCAGACTGCAGTGGTCTGGGTGGGTGCGAACAGCCACAGGCACACAGCAGAGCAGGCAGCTGTTGGCATCAAGGCCATCGTACAACTGCTGAACCAGCAGCAGCCCCAGGCCCAGGTCACGGTGCTGGGGCTGCTTCCGAGGGGTCAGCAACCTAATCCACTTCATGAAAAAAGCCAAAGGGTGAATGAGCTGATTGTATAAGCGGTGGGCTGGCCACCCACGGAAGCACTTCCTGGATGCTCACCTGGCTTTGTGCACTCAGATGGTGCCATAAGCCACCATGACATGTATGATTACCTTCGCCTGAGCCACCTGGGCTACGCACACACCTGTCTGCTGGGCCCTGCACTCCCTGCTTCTGCGCCTGCTGGCCCAAGACCAGGGTCAGGGCGACCCCTGCCACAGCCCACACTCTAAGCATCTACTTTTCTGCAACATTAAATTCTTGTTCTTCAGTCAAAAAAAGAAAAGAAGGAAGGCAGGGAGGGAGGTAAGGAGACAGGGAAAAAGAAAGAAACCTGGTACCTTTTCACTTAACAAATAACTTAATTCACAGATGTAAATTCAATTTAAACTTTAAATACAGAGAATGCCCAAGAAATTAAGAGAGACTGGCCTTGAACACGTATATACAGAGTCCTAACACCAGAGAAAACTGACCACCATCAGTTCAGAGAATGCAAGAGAAACTACTGAACATGGCCACAAACATGGTAGGGAAAAATGGAAGTTCTTGGTGAGTGAAAACAGGGCAAAAGTATTGTGATACAAGGGGGACTGTGTAGTGTAATGAACAAAATTTAAGCTCTTTACTGATTAGTTGGAATCCAGTACTGTCTCTGGGTGATCATTCATAATAATAACTTTTAGTAAAGAACACTGTGAAGAAAGGGAAAAGGAAAAACAAACTTGTCTGAAAGCTGACTACCGGAATACTTCATTTTATTCTGATTCACAAATATTGCTTTCTTAAAAAAAAAAAAAAATTGAAGGCAAGACCCTCCACCAGCAAAAAGACTACAACTCACTTTATTACGGTGGCCTGGAATCGAACCCATGATATCTCTAAGGCATGTCTGTATTTGAATTTTCTTTATTATATTTTTTTCCATTACTACTTAATCCCTTTATAACCCCTTTCCCCACAATCACCACACTGCTGTCCATGTCCATGAGTCCTTTTTCCTTTTTGCTCCATCCTTCCCCCGCTTACCTTCCCCCTCCTTAGCTGTCAGCCTACTCTCCATCTGTGAGTCTGTCTCCATTTTGCTTGTTAGTTCACTTTGTGCATTAGATTCACATATGAATGAAACTGTATGGTATTTGTCTTTTCTGACTGGTTTATTTCTCTTAGCATAATGTTCTCCAGGTCCCTCCATACCGTTGCAAATGGTAAAACTTTCTTCTTTTTTACTGCCAAGTAGTATTCCATTGTGTAAATGTCCCATAGTTGTTTTATCCACTCATCATCTACTGATGGATACTTGGCTACTTCCATATCTTGGCAATTGTAAATAATGCTGCAGCGAACAGAGGGGTGCTTATGTTCTTTTGCATTAGTGTTTCAGGTTCCTTCAGATATATTCCCCGAAGTGGGGTCACTGGGTCAAAAGGCAGTTCCATTTTTAATTTTTTGGGGTATCTCCATACTGCTTTCTACAGTGGCTGCCCCAGTCTGCATTCCCCACCAACAGTGCAATAGGGTACCCTTTCCTCCACATCTTCGCCAGGACTTGTCTGTTGTATTTGAATTTCCAACTCTGAATCTAGGCCAATTCCCTTACAATAAAGAGGAAAATGAAGTATCAACAGGTTAAATCATTTGTTCAAGGTCACACCTTCATTAGTAGCAAAAGCTGACTCTAACTCTTGGTCTCTTGATCCCCAGAACATCTTTATTTGTTTGTTAGCCCTTTCATAGAATGACCTGTGCTCATTCAAATGATGGAGATATGATTACCTCCAGGAAGTGGATGATAGTACCCGAAACACTGATGGAGTCAGGTAAGAAGAGGACTCAGTAAAGAGCTTCAAGAAGCTGCTATATTAAAGGGATAGTGGAAGAAGAGGAATAGGCAGAGAATACACGAGGGTGAAGAACCCAAAGAATGGGGTCTTACTGAAGCACGTTTGTTCACTAACTCACTGGAGCACCTGCTCAGTAGAAGGCAGTGTGCCCAGGGCCCCAGGGACAGAGTAGCAGACCCGACAGGCAAGGTCCCCACCTTCCCCGAGGTTACACTCAAATGCAGTGTCTATTACGTAATCTTATTTTTCTATAACTGCAAACTAAAATACTTTCATTTCCTTCAAATATACTTTACAAGATTAGTGAATAACTTTGTCTTGTTAGCCTTCATTATTTAAATTTACAAACAGAATGAATTTACCAACATAAAAGGTGTATATGGTATTACAAAGACCTAAAAGATAAAATAGAAGACATTAAAAAACTAATTCTTTAAAATGTGTAACATGACTTGGCAGGAGATTTTATTATAAAATAGGATCTCAAGAACTTTCAAAAGAAAGAACTTGCTTCATTAAGTAAATCTACAAGCTGACTCTACTGCCTACAGTGGGTGGTATCGCTGCCTTTTTTCTCTTCAGCTGATTAAAGGGACTGTCCTCTGTAACCTCCCGACAACAGGACAGAGGGCACTCAGGGCCCAGCTCTGCAGAACAATGGGAAAAGTCTCCACCTCAGGCAGAGCCTGACTGGAATCCCAGCTCCACCAAGTGAGGCGATTAGCTGTGTGACCTTGGGAAGTTACCTCGCATTTCTCCTTTGCAAACAGGAAGAGCCATTCCACCTCGCAGAGTTGCAAGGCTTAAGTATGAATCCGTGAAGCTTCACAAAGCCTCCGGGGTGCCCACAGAAAGCCCACAGAAAGCCCCGGGGTGCCCACAAAAAGCACACTACAGGCCTCTCCCCCTACAATGCTTTCTCTCGCCCCTAACGGCAAATCACCATACAGGGTGGGTCCAGTGACGGGACTTAAGTCTGCCGGGGGGCTCCGAACATGGTACTCCAAAATATGGTGCCCGAATACTGAATATTGTAAACTGAAGGAGTTTGAGAAAGCAAAAGCAAGAGGATCACTCTGACCTCCGCCCCTCACCTTCTCCCCTGAAAAAGCTGAGAAAACCCTCCTGTGGAAAGGAGCGTCCTTATCTCTGAAGACACACACTGTGGAGAATCCCAACAACGGGTATTTCTAAGGTTCCCCTGGCCCCCTACCCTTCCCTCATTCTCTTCCATGAGGGCCCAGTCCTCGTCAAACCTCGCAGAGAAATGCTTGGGGTTCATTAACTGTTTCTTCAGGTCTTCATTTCCTTATGAAGGCACCCATGTCACGCCAAATCAATATTAAATAAATTTGAGAGCTTTATCTCCTGCTCATCTGTCTTCCTCAGTTTAATGCTCCGACTCAGCCAGGGACCAACCCTAAGAGGGGGCAGGAAACTTTTCATCCCCTACCCCTCCCAGTTGCACTGCTTACTTTACCAACAACATTGCTGTCAACGTAAGAAACATTCAAAACCTGTAAAGAATTTTGCAAGTTTATTTGAGCCAAACTGGCAATAATTGCTGGAAAGCAAAATTGAGAAATGCTCCAGAAAATGGCAGTTTTGCACCCCAATTTATACATTATAATCAAAAGAGAAGACAAAAGGGGTCACACGAAATGCACTGGTGATAGATTAGGAAGGAAATGCACCGGTGATAGATTAGGAAGTTGAGAGAAAGGAAAGGAGGGGGAGAGAGGGAATCTCTGGGATTGGATAAAAAAATGATAGACACCTGCTTCTTCTACCTAGGTGAGTATTGCATAGTTAACAGTCAACAATGAACACAATCACAATAACAATGAGGGGATTTGTGGTCTCCACTCAGCCCCTGTGCCTGTGCTTGAGGGGAGGGGTGGGGTGGGGGGTGGGAGGTGGGGTGAGGGCAGGAAATTACTTTGACATTCCAGAGGTATGTTACAGTGGATGCAAAAAGACAATAGACAGGCTTAATTACTGTAAAGACTGACTTTCGTCAGGGAAGATTCGAGCCTAGGGCACAACTACCTGCCATAAACGGCTTTTAGTTAGTAAGTTTCAGTTTCACACAGGCCTCGCCTGAGCCTGTCAGGCTTAGCAGTGGCCCCTTCCCTTCCTCATCACAATACACAGATCAGCTCTGGGCTTGTCCGACTTAAAGCGCAGCTTTCAGAAGGTCTGCACACCAAAAGGCGGGCATATTTTCCTCAGAAAAACAACAAAGTCGGACTGTTTTCTCTGCTGGAACAAGAACAAGAGTTTGCCTGAGACTTTTATGTGAAGGTCAAACAAAACATTCTCACTAAACACTAAAAGTAAAATGCAATCTGGCAAATAGACATTTGAAAAGCTTTAAAGAAGGAACTGACTGGATAATGATATCATTGAAGAATGCATTTATCTTATATCCATTTGGCTGGGAAATACAAAGACTTGGGAAAGTCTGAAAGGAGGTAACAGCAGATAGGTTATATTTAATGCATTTTATAAAACATTGCTGCTAACAAGGTAAGAATCAATCATGAGACAAGACATTAAGTAAAGAAAAAACTAAATAGGAGAGTTATGCTATAATGCTCTACTGACTTAGGAAGAAAATTGTATTTTTTAAAAATCTCCAGGCTAACAGTTCAGCAAGGAAACCCAATGGAGAGAACAGCAACCCAACCACCTACGCAGCAGGACAGCCCCGCTGGTGGACATTCAAGCTGCAGCCTGTCCAGAGGGATGGCTGGAAATTGACCCAGAGTCTCTACCACGTCCCAGCAAAGGTCACTGCTCTTAATTCCATGCAGCTTTGGCCTTGAGAATGACCACCCCACTGCCTTCTGCTGGCTCTGTCTCACCCTTCGTTCAGGTCTCAGCTTTAATGCCATCTCCTCAGAGAGCCTTTCTTGAGCACCTACCTCAGTGGCCCATCCCTCCCCAGTGACTATCGCGGCATCCAGTCTGGAATGTTATTAGTCGGCCTCCTAAAGGAAGGAGGTTCCAATACATGTGGATGAACCTTGAAGACATTAAGCTAAGCAAAATAAGCCAGACATGAAAGGACAACTCTTTTATGATTCCAATTACATGTGGCACCTAGAATAGTGACACTCACGGAGACAGGAAGCAGCATCGTGGTTGCCAGAGGCTGGGGAGAAAGGAGAACGAGGAGAAGCTGTGTCCTGGGGACCGAGTTTCCATCTGGGACGGTAAAGACGTTCTGGAGATGGATGTGGTGATAACTGCACAACAATGTGAATGTCCTGAATGCCACTGAACTGAACACTTACTTAAAAATTGTTACAATGGTAAATTTTATGTTACGTATATTTTACCACAATCAAAATAATAGCACATATATATTGCAAAATCACAGCTGAGAAGGCCTTGAAAGGACAGAGCAACCTTAGAGTCAATTTTAGTTTTGCTAAAGCCTTAAAACAGAAAACAGAAGATAAAAATATAACTGTGCCCAAAATAATATTTCATTGTATTTTAAAGCCACTAATGATTTTTTGGATGCAACATCCTGTACATATATTCGGCATCTCCTAAATTTCAAAATTTGTTTCCCAAAGCCTGGGTTATTTTAGCACTTGAAAACATTTTGATGTATTTCTATGTAGTTAAATTAGAGTGAACACTATTTTTAATCATCTCATCTTCTATTTTTCCCAAAGAATACATATTTATAAAGATGTAAAATATTTCATGTTTCTAATTCTGATAATTTACAATTTGCTTTTGATAATTCACTCATTTTTCAAAAATACTCTGTAAATGTCTGAATATTTTACTCTAGACTGGTCCTAAATAACAAAAATTACTAAAAGGTTGATAACAGAGTTAACTTCTTATTCTGAGAGAAACACAGTAACTCAATTGCAAAATCCTCTGTAAAAGTGGTTCTTAACCAGGATTTTATTCACCCACCCAGGGCAGCCAGCTGCCACTTTTCTGAAGGCCCAGAGTAGGCCAGGTCACCCAAGACACAAATTAAGCTGTGACCTAAGCGTCACTGCAGGGCCCGCCTGCCAGTGCAGGGCTCAGCAACATACCCGTGGGAAGGTGCTGATATTAATTACCTTCAAGTCTAAAAATATCCAAATACCTACATGAACTTAATACTTCCATACAAGAAAATAGAACAACTTTGTTAAGAGTCTGAAAGAAAGTATTTACTTGTATGTAAGAAATTCTGGTTTGGTTAAAATGTGCTGACAAATGGTGCTTTATCAACATTCCTTTCTTAAAGATACTATTCTCTCAGAAGGATGAAAGAATGACCATTGCAATTCAGCTGACCGTGAATGTGAATGCCTTTTCACGCAGTTTTCAGTCTGATGTGGCAAAGAAATGGCTATCAGATCCAATTTTCATTTCAATTAATGTATATAATGTATCTACATAATGTATTATATAGAGATAGAGAGATATAGAGAAGATAGACAGATGCACACAATGAATTTTCATAAACTGAACAGACCTATGTAACCTGCACCCAGATCAAAAAACATCACCAGCGTCCCACTGCGCCCCTTGTTTTCTGTCTTGGCCATTTTCCTGCCTCTCTGCCAAAGCAACCACTCCTATGACTTCTAACACCATCGATCACTGTGTTTTTCTACTTTATAGAAATGTAATCAGTACTCTTTTGTATCTGGCTTCTTTTGCTCAATATTATGTTTGAAAGATTCATTCATTTAGTTGAATATAATTGTAGAATGTTCCTTTTATTGCTCCATAACATTCAATGCATTATGTATTTACCCATTATGCTGCTAAGGGGCACTTACGTAGTTTTCAATAGGGGACTATGAACATTCTAGATAGGTTATCAAAATGTACTATTCTCACATTCTAAGACATGTTCTTAAGTGAACGTGTACATGTATTTCTGTTGAGTATGTACATAGCCGTGAAACTGTTAGGTCAGAGTATGAATATGTTTAGCTTTCATAAACACTGCCAATGTTTTGAAAGGTTATTCTACTTGACACTCTTATTGGAAACATTAGAGATTTCTTGTTGCTTCACATCCTTGCAATCTTCAATATGATGGTCTTTTATTTTTCTTGCATTTTAGCCATTCTGGTGGGTGTGTAGTACCATTCCATTATGGTTTTAATTTGCATTTCTCTAATGACTAATAAAGTTGAGTGCCTTTTAATATGTTAACAACCACTTTAATGCCTCTTTAATGAGTGCCTAATAAGTTCTTTGCCCATTTTTTCCCTATTGGGTTGTCAGAATTTTTCTTGACAGCTTGTAGGTATTCTTTATGTTTTATAGACATAAGTCCTCCATCTTTTACTTGGAAAAGGGAACGCATTATTTACTCATTCGTGTTTGGCAAACACTTACATAACACATGCTATGTGCTGACAGGGTGCTGGTCAACGTGCTTTACAAATACTAATGGTATGTTTTGATATAAAAAAGTGTTTAATATTAATATAGTCCAGTTTATTTTTTTATTTTTTTATGGTTAGAGCTTTATTGTCCTGTTTGCCCTAAGGTCTCCAAGATGTGCTCCTATTATTCTTCCTCTAAAAGCTTTATAGTTTTCACTTTTATAGATTCAATCTGGAATTGATTTTTACATATATAGTATAAATATAGGGGTTAAGATAGCTTTCCTCCATATGGAAATAAATCATCAGGGTTAGTGAAAAGCCTACCCAATCCCCACTGCACTGTAATGCCAACTTTGTCATAAATCAGATGAACCATACGTGTGTGGATCTGTTTCTGGACCCTCCATCTGTTCCACTGATTGGTTTGTATTTCCTTATGTCAAAATGTCTTAATTCAGTGTTTCTCAAATTTTAAAGCCCAGAAGAATAACCTAGAAAGATTGTTAAAACACAGGCTCCTTGGCCCCAACCCCAGAGATTCTGATTCAGTCGCGGCTGAGGTGGAGCCGCAACAATTCCATTTCTCACAAGCTCCCAGGTGATGCTGAGGCTGCCGGGCCACGGACCACAAGACGCTGAGAACTGTCTTCACGGGGACAGTCCCCTAACAGGGCCTGCTGTCCGGCGGTGGTGGTCTCCGCACTCCAGCCAGGCCTTCTTCAGCACCGCCAGAGCTCCTCATCGTCCTTTGCGTTGCCATACTAATTTTAAAGTCAGCTTGAGTTCCACAAAACCAAACAACAACGACCGAAAAATCAAACTGCTAAAATTTTGTTAGGGAATACACTCATTATGTAGGTTAATTTTAGGGAACTTGAAAATTTAAAATACTGAGTCCTCCATGAACACAGCCAATCACTTTAAGATAGGCCACCTGAGCTGCCCCGAGGACTGGTACTAAAGCAGGAACTGTGATAATCTGACACCTGAGGAAACTGTTAACTGCTTGAAAAGCTGGCGAACACTGCATTACCTCACACTAAAAGTACATTTTAACATTATGGCACACTACATATAGATATACATCATTTTATTTAGCTAACAATTTCTGACTATATCCAACATAACCCACATTCCCAGAAAACAGCAAGGAAAATTCTGTAACACCATCAAAGAAGATCTGGGGTGTTGTTTCTATTAAAAACAAATTTCCTTTTCATTCTTACCGCTGCACATTTCACATAATCTTCTTCCCGAGGTCACTTGGGTGCTGTACATGACAGACAGCCCGTCTGCCCTTTAAACACGAAGGAGCTTTTGGATAGCTGCTTTTCCACCCAGAAATCAAAGCCAGAAGCCAGCTCAGCGCCCTCCTTGTGGGGGTATAATTGTAAGGCTGTTACGCCAAAGCCAAATCGGACGAGGCCCACCCAGGTCAGGCTGGCCTTACAAAGAACAAAGAAATACTATAAAAAGCAGAACCACTCCCCCTTTTTAATGATCTATTTAAAAGATTATTCATTGTTAAAATCAGTACCAAATGAAAAATAGAATCAAATCAAATCAAATCAGTACCAAATGACAATACATTTAAATTCCAAGTTTAGTCTATAAATTATTTCCCATGAGGTGGAACGGCAGTCCCAGTTCCCTGTGCTTGCTCTGCAGACCATTTGAAATCCGTCTCAAATCTAGTTTCTGCAAAACTCTATCGCCCCAAACAAACCTCCCGGCCCGATCCAGCTACAGGGACCCGGTACAGCTCACTCCTCCCCACAACCTCGCTGCTGCTCCCGCTGTCACTCCCTCTAAACCCCTTCCTCTTTCGAGGCCCAACTCAAATCCCTCCATGGTGAACAAAGCCTTCTTTGACTGCTCTGTCCTAAATATGTTCTTCTTTTCTGAACAGTTAAGGGATTTATTTATCTGTGCTATCAATCTGTAGTTTAAATTGCCTGGTATAGCTAATTACATTATCATAAGTTTATCTGATCTTGGCTAAACTAAAAATTCCATGAAGGCAAGTCCTATGCTTTACACTTTTATTTCTCCCACCATAGCTAGTAGGTGCTTGGCAAATCCTGAGATTCTGGATCTCCTGCAAGTACAGCGCTTTCAAGGCTCTTTTCCTTCCTCTCTCTCTAAAACTAAATAAATAAAATATAAAATTAAATTAAATTAAATGAAAAGAAAAGAAAAGCCCTTGCTGGTGTGGCTCAGCTGACTGAGTGCCAGTCTGTGAACCGAAAGTTTGCAAGTTCGATTTCCAGTCAGGGCACATGCCTGGGTTGTGGGGCCAGATCCCACGCTGGGGGCATGTGAGAGGCAACCAACCAATCTATGTATCTCTCGCACGTCGATGTCTCTCTCCCAGTCCTTCTCCCTCCCTTCACCTCTCTCTAAAAATAAATAAAATATTAAAAATAAAATAAAATAAAAATCGGCTTTAAAAAAAAATCCCTTCAATGCTCCACAAATTTTCATGTATTAACAGAAAGCAGGCACCAGGGAGATCAAGCTGTTGGTCACTGGGCTGCCTCAGAACAGAGACACCCGCACTCCGGAGGTGCCAGTTCCTCGGTGCTCCCAGAGACACACCCCCTCCGCCTCCGACACGGAAAGCAGGCCTATTTAAAACACATAAATTGTTTTCAAACTGAGTTTCTCATACTTTAGCACCATGTTCATTCATAATGTCAAAAAGCCTAACAGCCTCAGCTTCGATGACGGCCAAAATCAGAAGTACGTGGCCATGAGTCTGAACAAGACACCACAATATTAAATGTGCCACCATCCAAGCTAGAAGGCGTATATCTCTCTCCTATCTGGGGACCATAAGCCCCACCAAAGTGCTTTTCTTTCTTAAGATTTTTTTTCCTTTACCTTATATTATTGCTTTCCATCATCACTGATTCTGCTTCTCACCAGCCTAGTGAAAAACAGTGAGATTCACCTTAAAAGTAAAATGTACGCAATGAAATCAGTACCATTTAATCTTTAAAACTGATTCTCAAATAACGTTTAAATGATCTTGCTATTGCTCAAAATAGTTTTTTAGATATTTTTATTATTTTATATATACAGATTAGAAGTAACTGAAATCTAAGTTATAAAGTATAATTACATAAACACCTGTGAATATGGGACCGGTTTATTAATTAATTTATTTACTTTTAGGGAGCAGGGAAGGGAGGGAGAGAAACATCAGTGTGCAAGAGATGAATCAATTGGTTACCTCTCACATTCCCCCAACTGGGGACCTGGCCCACAACCCAGGCATGTGCCCTGACTGGGAATTGAATTGGCGACCTTTTGGTTTGCAGGCCAGCACTCAACCCCCTGAGCCACACCAGCCAGGGTGGGGCTGGGGTTTTTTTTTTAACTTATCATCATTACATTTAAAAAACTTATCTGTGTTGTTACTTATAGCTATAGTTCATTTATTTTTCACCTCGCTGTTGTGTATTTCACAATTGTAATATAAGGTAAGATAATTTATCCATTCTCCTGTCAACAAACATTTAGGTTGTTTCTAGTTGTCTGCCATTATAAAACACTGCTAGTATCAAACGTTCTTGTACATTTCTACTGATGCAGATGCAAGAGTTTCTTAGGTATACTGCTAACACTGGAATTTCTGGAATACCTGCTATATACAACTTGGTGTTTTACAACATTTCTCTGGTCAGGATAAGCACAGGTTACATTTTTCTTTAATCTGCTTTTTAATATCAAATTATTTCTACAAATTATATTTTCTCTCCTAAATCATAAGTCTAATAACAGAAGTTGTTCAGCTATCTTTGTGATTACACCCTGTATTTTTTTAAATGTTCCCTATACAGCTGTTCTATATTATGAATCAGAAAACTGCATTCAGTTTTGTTTATTGTTTGGTGTTTTTGTTGATTCTCAGTCACAGCGGCTTGCCTCTCTTCTGTTTGATCTTTAATTGTGAGTTCACTGCTCAGTTCTGATTTGGGATTAGAGATGTTTTCTTCTTGAGAGATTGGTTTCTGCGGCCATAGCCAGGCAACCCCATGAATATAGGGTCACTTCACCCTCCCAAGGGTCTTGCCTCGATGGGACACTCTGAAGGGCTATTACTTCAGCTAATTCCATCCTTCACAGCTGCCTGCCGCGACCCCAGCTCCCTGCCTCTCATTTCTGGTCCCACCCCTAGCTGCTAATTTAATTTCTCTTTGTGTCTGTGCACATATGTATGTACTTAAGTCACGTGGGAAGACTCCTTAGACACCTCCTCTACTTCCTGGGAGACTAGCAATGTCTTAGCGAGCATCCTTTCCGGGGTTTAACTGTTCCGCACCTGGGGGCTCCCAGAGCACCTGGTCTGCCATACTGCCAGGAGTGGAAGCTGCTGATCCCTGGTCCTTGACTCCCCTTTCTTTCTTTCTTTTAAGCTGTGTCATTAGGTTTATTTCATACTCCTCTCTATTTCCTTTGCAACTAAAGACAACGTGGAGCAAGACACAAGGCTGAAACCCAGTGGGAGACAAGGCAGACTGACAGAAGTTCAATGGTGGCCTGAGCACATTCCAGACGGCTGCTCACATCTTCAGCACGAATAAGACTGATTATGTAGCCATGAGGTGATGATGGGCTTTTCTTATTTTCTATACAGTTTTGTGCCAGAGGTTTTTTCCTTTAATTTTTTATTTTCAAATTTGTTTTCTTTCAGAAAAATTGTGAGAGTAATACAAAAAATTCCTGTATATCTACTCTTTACCCATTTGTTAAAATTTTACCATACAACCAATAGTTTAATCTCCAGGCCTGATAAAGATTCTACTGAAAATAGTATTTACAGATTTAAAATAATTAAATTCTACTACTTAGCTATTTTTATATCCATTAACACAAAAAGCTGCTTGAAATCACATATTAATACCTCACTTTATTTTAGATGTCAATTACCTATGCTATTATATACACAAGTTTCCTGATCTATGAACTAAGATTTTACATTCATCTTAGCTGTCCTTCTCTTTGTTGTGCATGTGGACTCTTAATCATGAGCATGAAAAGTTCAACAAACATTTTAATATCAGTAACCTATATTAGACGCTAAGGGTCAAAAGTAACCCCACCTGCAGCTCTACACGGTATATTCCTCCACTTAAATTTTGGAGTTTATTTTGAACACAGGTTTCCAAAAATATTTGGTAAAAACTAGCCCGATTTTGCCTTAAAAAAGGAATATGCTTCATACCAAATGTAGAGACTGAGCAATTTCCTACTGGGAATTTGTTCTCCTTCTACAACACATTTTTCCACTTAATACATTAGGTAGATTGAGTATTTTGTGCTGTACTTCTGAAACTGATGACAAGGATAAATCTACACTGAAACCAAAATCGATTGCAATAAACTAATTAATCTTCCGCATGATAGCTCTAAATAATATATATGCATTTCCTCCTTTAGGATATTCTTAGTGACTTTACTGAAATATAAGATACATACAATAAAACAAAACCATATTTAGTGTAGTGTTTGCTCTATTTTGAGAAATGTATACACCTATGTAACAACCCCATAATTAAGATACACAAAATTTCCATCAACCCAAAAAGTTCCCTTGCACCTCTGTGTATCAATACTGAAGTATCCATACGTGACTGATGTTCCAGCATTATGATGTCCCTTCGCCTATTTTAGAATTCCACTGAAATGAAGTCATACAATCTGGCTTCTTTAACTCAAAATCATGTTTTTCAGATTCACCCACATGAAGTACATGTATCAGTACTTCATTTCTTTTTACTGCTGAGAATTATTTCTTTAGATAAATTCATGGCAGTTTATCTTTCACTTGTTGAGGTACATTTGGGTTGTTTCCAGATTTAAGCTATTATGGATTGAATACTGTGAATACTGGTGTGTCCGTCTGATAAATACCTAGAAGTGGAACTGATGATTAACTTTGTTCCAAAGTGGTTGTACCATTTTACATTACATTTGCAATGTATGAGAGCTCCAAAGTGGTATCTTGTGGTTTTAATTTGCATTTTCCTAATGATTAATGCTATTAAGCATTTTTTTATGCTCTTGAGCGTCTGTTCAAATCATTTATCCCTTTTTAATTGGTGTGTTTGCTTTTCCATTACCGAGTTGGAAAGAGTATTTATTCTGGATACAAGTCCTTTAAAAGATATATGTACTGTAAATAGTTTCTCCCAGTCTGTGTCTTGTCTATTCATTTTCTTAATAATGTTCTTCAAAGAACAGAAGGTTTTAATTTTAATAAAGTCCAATTTATCTTTTTATCCAATTTTTCTTTTATGGTTCATGCACTTAGTATCCTAGTTAAAAACTGTTCATTACCCCAATGTTACAACAATTTTACTTTAAGGAAACATAAGAAAATTGTTATAACACTGGAGTCAATGATTTAGGTTAATGGTTGACTTTCATATACAAATTTCCTTTGTGATTTCTTCACTGATCCATGTACTGTCATGGATCAGTGCTGTTTAATCATTTGATTTCTAAATATTTTGAGATTTTCTAGACCCCTAATAGTTATTTATCTCAAATTTAATTGTTATAGAAAGAGAATATACTCATTTTGATGTTAATTTTTTATCCATTGAAACTTGTTTTACTGGCCCAGCATATGGTCTTTCTGAACATGTACACTTGCAAAGAAATATACAAGGAGGTACCCAAAAAATACCAGAATTATTTTCTGTAGAGCAAGCCCCTTGTACTAAAGGCTTCCCCACTAGTTGAGTGTTCTAGGAACCCATCTATATCAGTGTACCAGCTGGCGTTGTTGTGAGAGGCTGCATTTGGCTTCAGTGAATTTTTTTTGAAGACTCAACATGTTTGCCCATTTCATGATCGGTGACTTACGAGCACACCTGTCCACACCACACTGAGTGTTCAGCAGTTTTTGACCAAAAAAAAGGCACGACCCCTATGCCACTATTCACTCCATCTCACCCCAAGTGACTTTTGTTTCCCTTGATGAAAAAACGTCCTCAAAGGGAAATATTTTGCTGATGTGGAAGAGGTAAAACAAAAACAAACAAACCAAAAAAAAAAAAAAACCCAGCAGAAGCACTAAAAGACATCAAAATCGACAAATTCAAAAACTGTTCTGAGCAGTGGGGAAAAAGACGTGTCAATAGGTATATTGCATCAGATGGAGAGTACTTTGAAGCTGACTGAAGTTAAACATGTAAGAATAAATACACAGTTTTTAATAAATAAATCTCACCCCCCCCCCATATTCAAATAACAATTGGCCCTCCATATCCAGGGGTTCCATATTTAACCAACCATGAATCAAAAAAAATACTCTAAAAAAAAATATGTTTTTGTTGGCTTGTAATATGTGGTCAGGTCTATGAGGGCTGAGTCTGTACCGATCATTTACAGATTTATTTTTCTTGTCATTTTTCCCTATACAGTACAACTACTTATACAGTATTTACATTCTATTAGGCTTTATAAGTAACGTGGAAATGACTTAAAGTATACAAAATGTATGTGTAAATTATATGAAAATACTGTTTTATTTTATACAAGGGACTTGAGCACCGGCGGATTGTGGCGTCCCAGGAGGGCCCTGGCAGACACCCAGGGGTGACTGTATCATGAGGGCACTGTCCTGTAAATGCCAATTAGGTCAAGTTGGCGGGTAGTACTGTACAAATTATCATTGCATTTACTCACTATTTTTGTCTAGTTGTTCTATCAATTGCTGAAAGGATTGTTAAAATCTCCAACTACGCCTGTAGCATTGTCTATTTCTCACTCTCATTCTGTCAGTTTTGGCTTCATGTTCTGTGTAGCTATCATTAAGCACATACGCACTTATGACTGTTGTCTTCCTGGTAAATTTTCTCTTTATTACTATGAAAATAGCCCTGTCTCTGGGTATCCTCTTTCTAATGAAGCCCATTTTATCTGATATTAATTTAGCAAATCCAAACTTTTATACTTAATGTTTATATTGGGTATTTTTCTGTCCATTTATTTTCAATCTGAATGTTTTTATTTAAAGTACATTTCTTAGAAAGAGCCTATAGTTGTTTTTCCATTCTGATAATCTTTGACTTTTATTTGGAGCATTTATCTGTTAGCATTTAATATAATCATAGATATGACTGCATTTATTTGTTGTTCCATTGTAGTGCCTTTCCTGCCTTCTTTTTGAGTTATCTGAAAATATTTCAGGTTGCCCTTTTAACTTTCCATTAGGGTTTTCGCTAGATGCCTTTGCATTTTTAAATGGCTGCTCTAGAATAACAGTATTTTTCCTTGTTCACAATCTACTTATAATTACAGTGTAATTCTTCACGTGTAATGTAGAAGCCTAGCAATCACGGATGTCCATTTATCCACCCCTGTATTATTTTCTAGGTAGTTTGGAAAATACCAAAAGATAAACTTATCATTTGTTTTGAATAGAAATATGTATTTCAAAGACACAGTAAGAAAAATGGTGTTCTTGTATATTTATCCAGATGTTTACCATTTCAGATGTTTTTTTATTTCAAACTGAACACGTGAGTTTCTATATTAGATTATTTCACTTCAACCTAAAGGATTCCCTTTAACATTTTCATAGTACAGATCTGCTGACAACAAATCTCTTTGTTTTCTTTTATCTGAAAATATCTTCATTTGGCCATAACTGTTGAAAGATATTTTATTATATATAGCAATAGAATTCTGGGGTGATACTTTTTTCTTTTGGCACTTTAAAAATGCTGTTCCATTGTCTTCTATCCCCCATAGTCCTATGAGAAGTTGGCCACATTTGCCATCATTGTTTCCCCTTATTTAATGTCATTTTTCTCTTTCATTTGAAGACATTTTCTTTGTTTTATCTTCACAAAGTTAACTATGATATAACATAGGCGTGGTTTTCTTTGCTTAGCTCTCAGTGTGCTTCTTGAATCCATAAATACAGGCATAACTTGTTTTATTTCACTTAGCTTTACTGCACTTCACAATTGTTGTGTGTGTGTGCTTAACAAATTGAAGGCACGACCCTCCACTAGCAAAAGCCTATGATGTACTTTATTGTGATACTCACTTGACTGTGGTGCTCTGGAACCAAACCTCAGTATCTCTGAGGTATGCCTCTATATGACTTTCATACATTTTGGGAAAGTTTTAGCCATTATTTCTTCAAATATTTTTTCTGCCCTATCCTCTCCTTTTGGCACTCGACGTACATGTGTGTTAGGCATTTTGATAGTGTCCCACATGTCCAAGAGGCCTTGTTTATTATTTTTATCTTTTTTGTCTCTCTTCTTCAGACTAGTTTCTATGGACCTATTTTCAAGCTCTCGCTTTCCTATATCATCTCCATTCAACAGTTAATCTCATCCAGAGAATCTTTATTTCACACACGTTCACTTTTAAGATTTCCATGTCGTTCTTTTTTTTATGGTTTCTATTTTTCTCTACATGGTCCTGTCTTTGTGACTGCACAAGCATTTTCCCTTTATGTCATTGCATATAATTAAAGGAGCTTTTTCCCTTTAATCCTTGTTTCCTAATTCCAAACATCCAGGTCAATTCACAGTCAGTCTCCACTGACTGTCTTTTCTCTTATAAATGGTTCGCATTTTCTTCACTCTTCATTTGCTGAGCAATTCTAAATGATATCCTACATATTGTGAATGTTATATTATTGAGTGTGATTTTGGTTATGTTGCTCCAAAGTGTTGGGCTCATGCCTTAGCACATCACTTGGTTTGACTAAACCTGCAGCACAGAGGCTGCTCAAACCTCATCCGAGCTCCTTTATCCTTAGCTGAGCTACTTGGTGTATGCCCTACACATGTGCAACTGAGGGCTGACCCAAGCTTAGGCAAAGTTTATACACAGCACATAAGAATCCTCACCAAGGACTCTGTCCTTTATGAAATGTCCCCCTCCTCCTGGGGCCATGGTAGCCCCAAACTCTGTCCTTAAACTTATAGAACTGCTATCAAAGTCTTAGTTGCCTTGCGTGTAAGATACTGATATTTAGCCACACAACAGAAACAACAAAAACAAGAAAATCACCCAATGTCATTCTCTTTTTCCAAGCAAAATATCATCTCCAGAATCATTCTGTCTTTGGTCCCGAGTGTCATCAGGTAGTTCATTTTTGGTTTTTTGCATTTTGTCCATAGTTCATAATTTTTATCTGCTGAAGGACAGCTCCAGTCAGAGCTTATTTGGCTATCACATAAACAGAAATTCTCTAAATAAATTTTAAAGTCAGCTTCTCAATTTCTGCAAAGGAAAAAGAGTGCCTACTGGAATTCTGACTGCTATCTGATTTAATTTACAGCTCAGTTTTGGCAGCATTGTCAACTCAACAATATTATGCATTCCAATCCACGGACTCTGTAAATCTCTTGGATATTTAGATCTTTAATTCCACTCAACATTGTCATTTTTGGTATACAGGTCCTATATTTCAATTAAATTTATCACTGAACATTTCATATTTTATGCTATCATAAGTGGTTTCAAAATGTCTTTTCCAATTATTAATTTCTAATAACATATAAACATGACTTTGTAATAGTGACCTTGTATTCTCAGACCTTGCTTATTAGTTCTAGCAGCTTTCATATCAATTCTTTACAGTTTCCTATATACACAGTTGCTATCTATGCATGATAATAATTTTATATATTCCTTTCTAATCTGAATACCTTTTATATCTTCTTTGTATCTATTGTAATCACTGGAATTTCCAGTTAAATGGAGAACAGAAGTGACTTTTTCCTGATCTTAGTTGATGGGAAAGATTGTTTATCATCAATAATGATTTTAGCTGTGGATTTTTCCATAAATGCACTTTTTCAGGCTGATCACCCCTTCCATTCCTAGTTCACTAGAGGTTTTGTAATAAAAATCTGTTGAATTTTTCCGAATGCTTTTGTTTCTACTGAGATAACTCTGTAGCTCTTCTTTACTACACTAGTAAGTTAAATTGCATTGATTGCTTCACATTAAACTAATTGTGCATTCCTGAGATGAATACTATTTGGTCATGAATTATCATCCTTTTTATATATTTCTGTTTCATATAGTCTGTTCAGTTTTGCAGTTGTTTATAATCTGAGTTCAAATCCAGTACCAGTTACTCCAACGTGACTGAAACTAAACCCACAAACAAGGGTTACCCTTAAGTCATGTTAACTGTGAAGAAGTAGCAGGTACCAAAACAGAGGGTGGTAAGGTAAGAATCTTGTAAGAGCCCACAAATCCTATTACTGATTCTGTCTATTCCTGAAACAGGATATGTAACAACTAATTCCAAATAACTCCAGTCAAAAAATACTCATTAAGCTTCTGCTTAGTTAACCTATAAACTGATACAAGAAATGAAACACATCCATCTCCTGCTTTTATAAAAGTTAGCAAGGTATAACACAGAGATAGTTACAAGGTTCGTTATTAATGAATGCCTATTAAATTAAAATACACAGAGTGACATTTTGGGAAACAAGTATTCAAACCATAAAGAAATTCAAAATTCTGAGCTTTCCGGTTTAACATACTGTAGAACATGTCATCATGTAATGCTAACACCATCAGAAGTCTTGTGGCTCCCTCACCCAGTTATAGCACCGCCCTGATCACTGTGGCTCAGTTGGTTGGGCATCGCTCCACAAAGCAAAGGTTGCAGGTTCGATTTCCGATCAGGGTACATGCCTGGGTTGTAGGTTCAGTCCCTGGTCAGGGCTGACCCATGTTTCTCTCTCACATCAATGTTTCACTCCCTTCTCTTTCTCCCTCCTTTCTGTTTTTTCTAAAAAATAAGTAATCTTTTTTTAAAAAAACAAAGTTATATTGTCTATCTTTAAAAATTAAGAAATGAGCCCTGACTGGTCTGGCTCAGTGGACTGAGTGCCAGCCTGCGAACCAAAGGGTCGCTGGTTCGATTCCCAGTCAGGGCACATGGCTGGGTTGCGGGCCCGGTCCCCAACAGGGGGCGCACACAGAGGCAACCACACATCAATGTTTCCCTCTCTTTCTCCTTCCCTTCCCCCTCTCTAAAAATAAATAACATCTTTCAAAATAAATAAATAAATAAATAAAAATTAAGAAATGGCTATGCTGTAGAAGAAAAACAGGTGATCATTTTAATCTAAAAGTGGTCGGCAAACTATTTTATGTTCATAAATAGTAATTAAATAGTTTTAAATGTAATAGCAGAAAGAGAAAACACATACAATAGAATGTGTAACTTCCAAAGTCCTTTTCCTTTTTTCATTACGGAAACCTTGGGGACCCAAGTAGACAGACGGTCAGAAGGCAGATTACCAATGTCAATTCACATTTAAGCAAAACTTGTGCCAATTAAAACTGAAACACCTGTCTGAATTAACAAAATTGTTCCTGTTTTCAACAATGAAAGGAAATTAAAAGCATTACCTGAATGTCACTGACTTGGCTAATCTGAAAGGAAATAACGTAAATAACACAGCTAATTTTAAATTATCAAGGCGATACAACATAAAGACTCCCTAAAACAGTACAAGTTATTTTTACTATGACTCATTCAGTTTTCCTGAAATGTGCAGATATAATATCTCAGGAATAGCACTTCACAGTGACAACTAAAAAAAGATGAAGTATTCCTTTTAGTACAAGCTTTTCGCCTTGCTGAATAAAAACATTTTCCAAACACATCTCACATATATTTCAAATGCTACACTAACATGAAAGCACCGGCAAAATGTCTCCAAAAAAAAAAAAAAAAAAAAAGGTTACACCATCATTTCAATAAACTTTAGGAGAGTTCATTACAACTGAATGACATTCAGGGCCTATAAAGCATCCACTTGTTCATTCAATAAATATTTACCAAATGTCCAATAACCACGGTCCTGTCCCTCCAATGCTTACATTCTGTGGTGGGAGTATTAAGACGTCTGTTGTATTTGCTCTTCTGTCAGCAAAGGAAGATGCCTCACAGCCCCGGGCGCAGGCCGCCAATGCCGCAGCAGAGCAGGGAAAGAGTACCCAGCAAGAAACGGTGTGCCATTTCTTTCCTCTCTGCTCCCTTCTCTTCCAATTCTATAGCCAATGCCAAACAGGTCTGGCCCACTTCAAAAATTCTATTCCTTTAAACAGAAACACTCCCCTACAAACCAGTGACCAGGAGGCCTGGCTCAGCACTGAGTGCTATGGGTGTACCAGCCTCTACCTTCTGGAAGTACGTTCACACCGATTCTGCAATTTGATCCTCAAAACAGTGCTCTGGGAGGAGAGCACATTACTCCTTCACCCGTTTTACAGAAGAGAAAAATGAAACAAGTGGTTATCCCTACCGCTAGGCACAGCTACACTTGGCGGTCACCAGGTTAAAGCAGGGCACCTAAATTCTAGAACTAAGTGGAGTAAGGCAGCACCAAGCTGTAGGACAGGAATAAATTCTGTTGCAGGATTTTGTATACAGGGTGGGGCAAAAGTAGTTTTATAATTATGTATACACAAAACACAGAGTTTATTCTTGTATTATTATTTATTAATTATTTTGTTATTTTCCATACAAACAACTGCAAACCCACTTTTGCTCCGCCCTGCATTTCATTCATTCTCCTAGTCTGCACACATTTATTAAGCAGCAACTATCAGTAAAGTACTAAAGCATTGTCCCAGACCTTGTAGAAGACCCAAAGAACAGAGCCCAGTCCCTAAAACTGGGAGTTTATGGTCTATGGGGAAGATAAGACACACACATAGTTATACCATAAGTCCAAATATGATTCGTACTCAAAGAGAAGCACAGGCAAAAGTTCAAGAATTCAAAAGTAGGGTAGCACCTAAAAGTGTTCCCTCTTGCCTTAAATACTCTTTTAGAGTTATAAATAATAGGTTACAAATAAAGGATATTTATATACAAGATATATAGTTATATAAGATATAAATGTCAATGAAATTCTTCATTAAAACCAGGAGCCACTTGTAATTCACCTTATTATCCATTCAGTATCACGTACAAAGTGTCCAACCCACGGCCCACAGCCCACAGGCCGCATGAGGCCAAGGACAGCTATGAATCAGCCCAACACAAAATGGTAAATTTACTTAAAATCTTTTTTTTGCTCATCAGTTTTCATTAGTGTTTGTGTATGTCATGTGTGGCCCGAGACAACTCTTCTTCCAGTGTGGCCCAGAGACACCACAAAGTGGGACACCCCTGGTTACAGGAAGAACTGACAGATAAAAGGAAGAGGTGACAAGGGCTCATTTGGGTTTTTCTAGCATATTCTGTATGCTTCCTTTGGGATTAAAAAAAGAACGGGGTGGTATAGAGTCCGAAGCCGGCATGGGGCTACTAAAAACCCTCCTCACATAGAAGTTCGTTGCCTCACTTCTTACCAGCTAAATGTTTAGTTGGGATAACAAACTCATCTTCCAGAAAAGCTAAGCCTAACACTATGCAGCGCTGTCGTCACGTAGCTTTCCGCCAAAGAGAGGTCAGTCCTCAGGTCAGTTCTGATTTTGAAAAGAGCTGGAGGGGGAAAGAGAGCAAGAAACATGTCTTATGAAGCCATGGGGGGAAAGTATGCAATATGAATTTACAGTCTTCACTGCGAACCAGGAGGGGTAAGTGAACGGGCACCAAAAGTTATTGGAGCTAATTTCTTCAGAAGGACCTCACAATTTAGAGGAATGAGGATGGGGAAAAGAAATTTAAAAAAAAGAAAAAGAATCAGAAAAGAAGTAGGAAAACTGTTTAAAAGGAAGCAATATAACCCCCCCTACAAGAAAAGTTAAAAAAAATTTACTGTTTGAATGTAAGTAGAGTATCTTAGAGTCTTTTCAGCACAAGTGCGGACAGTATATACTACCATCAACCACTTATGAGACCAGACCCGAGCGTCCTCCCCAGGAGAGGCCGGCAAGGCCACTTCCTATCCTATGCTGCATCCTGTTTCCTTCAGTCATCAGAAGAAACACAAGCGTCCTAGTCACCATTCGTCACCTAGACACTTGTCCTCATCCAGCTCTGAACTGCCCTACACTGACTGCAGCTCCCCACTGGTCCAGAGCCCCACCTGCTTCTCTGTGCCCCACCTCACGCAGCCCTAGTTCAGCGTCATCTTCGCACGGAACCTTCCCCGCCGCCTTGTCTAGCACAGCCGTCATTCCCATCCTTACTCCCTTACCCTGCTTCACATTTCTCCTGCGCACTTCTAGGTATTCCTCTCTTCGTCTGCTGTGCATTTCCCCCACAGGAATGTAAACTGATGGAAAAACTCCAAGAGGGAAGGATTGTTCACTGCTGTATCCCCAATAACCGGCGCAATCCTTAGTACATTTTAAACATTCGACAGATATTAGCTGCATAAATAAATGGGAAGTACATGATAATTTTTAATATCTTTTTTTTAAATTTTGTAACGTTTTACTTGACAAATTCCTGAGAGCATATGTAACAAAAAATAAGGACATTTTTACATAGTAACCTAAACACAGGCATGCTATAATAAACACCAAAGATTTCTAAGAAGTGAAAAAATAAAATGGGAACCCAGAGAACTCAAAGGATTAACATCTGACCAGTTCCAAAATGGTATATAGAAGACGGTAACTTGCAAAATTTATATTACAGTACAAAGTAAGGGAGCTTTTCTTTCTATCAGATAAAAGTACTTTATTTTTGCCTTATCTGAAACAAAAACAAAAGAATAAAACATCAGAATTCTAACTTGAGGCCCAACCACGATATAAAAATGCCTTTGAAAGAAATGATGTATCTTAAGCAACTTGCATTCCTTAAAAACTCACATAGCTCCTTTTCCTCCATAAAGCTGGGGAGACCCTGACTGACCCCTTCATCTGTGACCTTCCTCTCTTTGAAAAGCCTTCTTTGATCTCAAATCCTCAGATAGCTATTCCTCTGCCTTTCCTTTTCACTGCCGCTCTTCTCCAACTGTGTTCTTTATCAAATTTATTTTCCCATACGCCATTCTGTCCTTAATCCTCTGGAATGACTCCCCAGACCCTCCACTGAAACTGTCCTCACAGACAAGCAGCGCGCCCCTAGCGGTCCGAGCCCGCAGCTCTTCTCCTGACTGCTCTCCGTGGTCCCTCACGCCCACGACACCGCTCCGCCCCCAGCCTCTATAACCGGTGCCCCCCTGGTTTTGCTCCGCGCTCCCTCAAGTCCTCTACCCATCACACCCACGCAGGCATCAGCCTCGGTTTTACTAAGAGCTGTACACTACAGTGGCTTCAGAACGATGATTCAAATTTCTGCTCTGTTTCTTCGTTTACTCCTTCAACCTTTATTGAGCACCTGTTCTATGCGGTGCTCTGGGAACAATGAACAAGAAACATTTGGTCACTACCCTCAAATCGGAGCAAGAACAAAAAAAATGCTTATGTTTAAATGAGCAGCAAGATAGATTCTGGTTTTGTGTTTGTTCCCTTAGTTCCCTTAAGTGGCAGTGTTTCAACGTGAGCAATCTGAGGCAAGAATTACCAGAGGCAAAATAACTTACAAGGAAAAACAATGAAAATGGAAAGAAAAAAGACTTTACTCACCGAAGTAAATGCCAGCAGCTCCTCCTCAGTTAACTTATGCACTGGATTATTCTTTTGCAAATTTGTGCTTTAAATTAAAATATACATATAAATTACTTCTAAAATGCATGTTGTATTACTTCTAAAAAGCATGAAATAATAATTTTTGAAAGGCAAAGTAAACTTATTTCATATATTTGAAAGCACATACTTTAATATTACTATATTACATACAAATATAGATAGGAGTTTGCCAAAGATAAGTACAGAAAGTAATAAAATGCTGACAAAATGTGGTTGGTGTACTAAATGTCAACGTAATTTATTTTACTAGGAAAAAAGAAATCCAATCCACAAAGAAAATGAAAATAATTAATATGGCATCAACTCCCATTTATTAAACTCATGCCAAAAAAATTAAAATACTACTATAACCACTTGGCAACTTCTTAATTTTTGCCTAAGACGCAGAACAATGGGAATTTTTGATCATGTTGATCTAAGTATGATTTGGTAGCAAAATTTTGAAAAACAATTTAGCACTATCTTGTAAAATGAACATTCTCATAGCCTAAACTCAGTAATTACATCCTAAGTGTTAGAGCCGAGAAATTCTTGAACAAATACAGCACAAATATCAATATTAACATTGTAAGTAGTAGAAAAAAATCTGTTAACAATCCAAATGCCCAAAGGAGACTAGTAAATTGTGAAATATTCATCAAATGGAATGATATACTGCAAAGTAAACTGTAGCTATACATAAAACACGAATGAATCGGGGGTTGGGGGAGGTAGAAAAGGGTACAGGGGGGATAAAGGGTGATGGAAAAGAGACTTGACTTTGGGTGGTGAACATAACACAATATACAGATGATTTATTAGGATTGTACATCAGAAACCTACATAATTTTATTAACCAATGTCACCCCAATAAATTTAATTTTTAAAAAAGAAAAAAAAGTAACAGAGAGCACAATAATGATAGAAAAAAGCAAATCACAGAAGACTGCATATAATAAGATACCACTTTTATAAATCTCAAAAAGAAACAAAATGAAGCAATTGATTTTATGAGTTCTTTATATATTTTGGATATTAACCCCTCATCCAAGCTTTGTTTGCAAATTATCTCCGATTCAGTCAGTTGCCTTTTTGTTTTGTTCCTTTTGCTGTGCAGAAGCTTTTTAGTTTCATATAGTCCCATTCATTTACTTTTGCTGCAATTGACTTTAGAGGTATAAAAAAATGTGAGTGAATATATTTTTTTGAAAAGGCAAGCAAGTGACAAACACGAAATTGATGCGAGGGACTACCTCTAGAGGAAAGGCAGGAGAGGGAGACAGGCAGAAAACACAGACTGGCTAATGATATTTGTCATCAAGTTCTTAAATTGTGTGGTGGATTCATTTTATTATTACTCTACATTTATATATAAACTTACATTTAATATTATATAAATTATTTTGTATGTAAATATTACTTATACTAAGAATGCAAAGAAAACCACTCCACAACAACAGTACCACTTCCTTATAATTGTCAATATTGTTTGGGGATTTTATAATGGGCATACATTGTTTCCATAATAATTTTTAAATGACCTTATTTTTATTGTAGGTAAGAAAAAATAAATGAATGGGGGAGAACTATGAAATCAATTTTCTAAAAACACACAACACACACACACTTAGATATTTCAAGTGTGCACAAAGGAATTGTTTCAGCTGGCGAAAGGATCCAATTAACCTCTAAGGTCCTTTCAATTCTAAGACTCTCTGATTCTAGTAAGTCAAGAAGAGCATAAAAGTCTATCCAATAAGAACCTCATGCAAAAATCGACCAACATTCGATTCCCAGATACAAAAATCCCAATTCTTAATTCACTGCAGAAAAGTGAAATGCTACAGCTTCATTCAAAATAATTATGACATAGTCACTGAATCAGGCCATCCCTACACCATAATTTACGGTTGGCTTAGAATATTTTACTATGCATACCCAAGCATCAGACTGTTAATTTAAAAGGAATCACCCACTCTGACAGTCCTAATTACTAAAGGACTTCTGTATTTTAAGGAATTCCTCCCAGAATTACTTTATATAAAAACAACTGGGTATACGGAGGCATAAGAGACATGGAGCAAGTTCTGGTGTGCGGTTTCAGGTAAAATCAAACTCAAGCAGCAGCCCAGGGAAGGGGCAAGACGCTGGCCCACTGTTTCGCCAGTCTATCATCTATAAGAATTCACCTTCTCTGTATCTCCTTTCCAAACCGACCCTTCCTACCACAATGTCCAAGTCCCCTCTCCACAGAGATCAATGGCCTGGATCACAAAGATCAGGCAGCATAATAAAATCACTGCTTACTATTCCCATGGTAGCTCAGTCCTTGCAAATCATCAACTCACTGATGTTCTAACCCAGAAGTTTATAAACTGCATCAGATCCTCCAAGACTCAATATAATTAAGTAGTTTCTACAAATGAAGATTTAAATTGCCCATGAAATCCAGTCAACACCTTTAACTGTTCTATATATTGAGATTCCACCAAGATCATATTTTAGGGGAAAAAACAGTATTTGAAACAAGCATTTTCTTGGTTTTTTAGTCCTCATCGAGTTGGGAAGTCCAATTCAATATAGCTAAAGCTCAACTGATTGAATGCCTGGGATTATATACAATATATTCGGTGTGATTTCATTTCCTGAAATGAGCTGACAGTTAGGAATTTGCTACAATAATGTTCTAAGAAATAGCATAAGGAACTCAGAATTTGGGGTCAGTAAATCCTGGAATCAAGCTTTAATTATTGCTTTGTAATTCCGAGCAAATCATTTAGCCATTTGAACCCTAATTTCCCATCTGAAAAGTGGAGAAAACAACAACCTCTAAGGCTGTTAAGATATCAATGAGGGATAAACAATGAGTGCTGCTCAGATGCAAAGAAAAGGGAACCCTAGTGCACTGTTGGCGGGAACGCAGACTGGTGCAGCTACTGTGGGAAACAGTTTGTAATTTCCTCAAAAAGCCAAAAATGGAACTGCCTTTTGACCCAGTGATTCCGCTGCTGGGATTATACTCTAAGAATCCCAAAACACCTATTCAAAAGAACCTATGCACCCCAATGTTCATAGCAGCCCAATTTACAATAGCCAAGTGCTGGACACAGCCTAAGTGTCCATCAGTAGATGAGTGGATCAAAAAACTGTGGTACACTTACACAGTGGAATACTATGCAGCAGAAAGAAGGAACGCCTACCTTTTGCAACAGCATGGGTGGAACTGGAGAATGTTATGCTAAATGAAATAAGCCAGTCAGTGAAAGACAAATATCATTGTGACCTCACCTGTAAGAGGAATCTAATGAACAAAATAATGAACAAAATAGAACCACAGGCACGGAAACATGGAGCGGACTGACAGTGACCAGAGAAGAGGGAGAAAGGAGAATAATGGTAGAAAGAAGGGGAAGGGACTAGTCAAGGAACACATATGAATGATCCATGGACATGGACACCGAGTGGGAATGACTGTGGGAGTGGGGGGTGGGCTGGGTGGAGGAGGGCAAGGTAGGAAAAATGGGACAACTCTAATAGAATAACAATTAAAAAAGAAACTTTAAAAAAATAATTTCAGTGAGGGATATTGTAAAAGTACATGGTATAATTCCTAGCACATGATATTGCTTGTAAATGTTTGCTGTTTATGTTATTTATACACTAAATATCATTATAAATTGAACAAATAATTTTTTATTAGTAAGCATAAATTCTGTCACTGGAATCAAATAATGTGAAAGGTCAACTGATTTGGATTTAGAAACAGAATTCTATGTGTGATCCCTATTAAATAAAAGGGGAGCGGGGAAAGAGAACGTCAGTTTACTGTTCCACTTATTCAGGCATCCACTGATTGACTCCTGTATGTGGCCGGGGGGATCAAACCCACAACCTTGGCATTATCAGGACGAAGCTCTAACCAACTGAGCTATCCAACCAGGGCCTAATCTCTACCTTTTAATTGGTTGCCCAACTATTCTCAATCTTCAGAAGCATTATAAGAGTCCCTCTTCATCCAGAACTTTTGGGACCTCCTGAATGAGTATTTCCCCAACACACAGAACCAACATGCAAGGGCCTCAATGTAGCCAAGTAAGTCATTACCAGATTCCAAGGATAACAGCAAGCTCTTCTGCACATAGGTCGGGTATCTGAAACTGTTCACAGTCTGCTAACTTTATCTCATTTAGAACAGTATCATCATTCAGCTCAAGATTCTGGTGGAATACAAAAGAAAATGTTTGGACCAAAAATTAAATTTCATTCATTCAACAAACTGCATGCAATTAACTGCTAGGGGAGGATAAACTTTTTTGTTTAAGATTATGCAACAGTCTACATATGGTGAATAGGCCTTCTCTTGAAACACATCTTTGGGACAATGTACTGCGTAGAAAGAGAGGGCACGTGATCTGTACCTCAGGAATGCACTGACAATATCCATCACAGGGAATAACAGCTATCGTTGCCTGAGCCTACCTTGAGAAAACCCGCTTACTGATTGACATACCAGGATTCACAACCGGATCTTTCTACTCTGCCTCTAAACTAACATTTAAAACATCAATTCCAAACTCTATTTCTCAACAGGCTCTGGAATAGCAAAACAATTTGAAAATAATAAAATCTGAGGACTTATAAGACTTGATAGAATACTTGGTTTTAAGAATTACTGCAAAACCAAGACAGTGTCGTGCTGGAATGAAGAAAAAATATATAGCTCAGGAGAATAAAACAGAGTTCAAAATTTTAGATCCACATTATATAGTGAGTTGATTTTCAACTAATATGCATAAGTGATTCAAAAGAGAAAAGTCTTTTCAACAAATGATTCTGGAACAACTAGATACCCATTTAGGGAAAAAAAAAAATTACCCTCACCCCTATCTCATACCCTATCCAAATTAAACCAAAATTGATCACAGACCTTAAAGTAGAAAGAAGCTAATAGTAAAAACCGTCTAAAAGAAACCCTAGGAGAAAAGTTTTGCAACATCGGGGTAGGCAAACACTAAAAGAACCTGAACTATCAGAGAAAAACAATTGAATAAGTTGGACTTCATCAAATTAAAAACTTTTGCTCTTTGAAAACATTGTTAAGAAAATAAATGGCCACGCTACAGAGAATATATTCACAAAAGGAACATTGAAAAAGAGGTTTGTGTAAAGAATATGGAGAACTCTTAAAACTCAGTAATAAGATAACCCAATAGAAAAATGGACAAAAGATTTATATAGATGCTTCATAAAAGAAGATATATAGCCCTGGCTGGAGTAGCTCAGTGAATTGAGTGCTGGCCTGTGAACCAAAGGGTCGCTGGTTCAATTCCCAGTCAGGGCACATGTCTAGGTTGCCAGCCAGGTCCCCAGTAGGGGGCGCGTGAGAGGCAAACACACTTTGATGTTTCTCTCCCTCTCTCCTTCCTTTCCCCTCCATCTAAAAATAAATAAATAAATAAAATCTTTTAAAAAGAAAGAAAAAGAAGATATACAAATAGCCAACAAGCACAGAAAAAATATCATGGACAGCAGTAGTCACTATGGAAATACTAATTAAAGTAAGAATGAACTACTAATACACACACATTAAAGACTGACAATTCTAATGTTGACATGGATCTGAAAAAAAATTTTTTAAAAAAGAAGTTCATTTATTTATTTATTTTTAGACAGAGGGGAAGGGAGGGAGAAAAAGAGGGAGAGAAACATCGATTTGTTGCTTCTTGCAAGCCCCCAACCAGGGACCTGGTCTGTAACACAGGCATGTGCCCTGACCGGGAATTGACCTGGAGACCCTTCGGATCGCAGGCTGACACTCAATCCACTGAGCTACACCAGCCAGGACTGAAAATTTCTTAAAATGGTACCACCACAGAAAACAGTTTGCCCTCATACTTTGATGGTGGGGATTTAAAATAGTACAACTACTTTGAAAAACACGTTGGCAGCTTCTCAACAAGTTAAAAAATATACTTACTGCATAATCCAGCCATTCCATTCCTAGATATTGACCCATGAGAATTAAAAATACATGTTCACACAAAGACTTACACACAAATCTCCCAAGCAGCTTTACTCATAATAGCCAAAAACTAGAAACAGCTCAACTGTCCACCAACAGGGGAATGAATAAATACACTGTGGTATTAGCTTAGCAATAAACAGGAGCTAAGTATTGCTATCAAAATATCAGTGAATCTCAAGCATTATACTAAGTGCAAGACACAACAGAGTCATACTCTACGATTCTATTTATTTGAAACTCCAGAAAAAAACAGGTCTGGTCTGTGACAGAAAGCAGGTCAGTGGGAGGGGAAGCGATTACTGGAGTAGCATAGACTCTTGGCCTGATGGAAAGGGTTCTATATTTTGATTATTGTGATGGTTACCTGGATCTATCTAGGTATCAAAACTCATCAAAACTGTACATTTAAAATAGGTACATTTTATGTAAATATTTCCTCAAGAAGCTTCATTTACATTTTTTCTAATTCAATAAAAGTAACTAAAACTAGGAAGAGTTTAGGAGTTAAATGGAGCTGGGCAGAACCCGCCCCAGTTTCAGAAATCTGAAAACTATGACTTAAAGGTCAGCCTCTTAACAGGTGGACAATCATCTGCCCACAAACACAGCCCAAAAGAATGGCTTTCCTTGTTTATCCTCGAATTCATGCTAACTGCAGGCCCAGCTCTATCTACAAGGTTGCAAGAAACAGCACAGCAGCCACCAACCGCTGCTGATGGGAGGAACACAGCCCCGGGGGCTGCTTCCTGGCCTCCACTGAAACACTGCCTCTCCCTCCCCGCTGGGCACCCTTCAAAAGGCAGGGCTGGCGGTGCACAGCGCACCCTGGTGACCATCCATTTTCAACAGAGGCCTTTCTGTAATTTTTAAAATTTAGAGTTAATACGTAATTTTAAGTTTTCAAAATGCTACACTTTAAACAGTTTTAAAAATAAAAATAAAGTGACTTAAGGTAATCCTCATACCATGTACCAATAGACAATTAGTGCTTATATACTATATATTCTTTTTTTGTACACAGTCTATGAAATCTGGTGTGCCTTTCGCTTCATTACATCTCAGTCCAAACCAACCAACTTTCAACTGATTAACCACCACATGTGGCTGATGGCTACCCCTGGGCGGGTCAGCGCTAGAGCATACCCGGACTCTTACCTTTTTTCATCCTGAGAGGGGGATATCAACATACTTATAAATTCCCAATGATTAATAACACATTTGTGGAAGGCCTTTCCAGAGCTAATCTGACCATTTGTAACAAAGTGTGATGTGGGAGAAACAAATGAGGAAACTAAGAATCTAGTAACTTTCCCGGGTTCTCACTGAGGCTGGAGGCCTAGCCCCTGCCCTTGGCATTAATTTCAATACAAAAATAGAATTTCAGTGTTCAATGTGCCCCCAGTAAGTTGGTTTGCAGGCTGTAGAATGAAGAGTAGCAAGACACAGGCTTCAAGGGTAGTAGCATCCACCAAAGGACAACCAAAAACCTTGGATGGGGCTCTCCAAGAACATATAAATGCTAATGGCCTCCCGGGACGCAGCTGGAAAGGCCTCTAAGCAGACAAACTGACCAAGAGCCGTAAATTCAGGTTGCAAGAAGAAAAGCGTTAGCCACATCAAGAAAAACACACTAAGGCAGGAACCAGCCGAGTAACAGAGTAATGTGACCAATTAGAACACTACTATAAAGGAATTCTGATCGTCTGCTTGTATATTTAGAAGCCCAAGAAATTTTAAATCTTAGTGTTCAAAAATATTCACAGAAGGCAAAAGTAAGGCAAGGGATATGGTAGCAGCTAGAAAAATTAGTCACTGCTCAGCCTGCCTTTTAGATTTCTTCAAAGAGGGGAACATAACTAACTGTATTACTTACTAACTTACACTCAGCAAAGAGCAGAAGAAAACCATCTTAACTCTACTTAAGGGCAAAAAAAAAAAAAAAAAAGGCATAAACAGGGAAGATTTTTAGCTGTCAACCTCTTTGAAAAAGCTAGAGAAGAGACAAAATGCCTCTTCCCACTCCAGTATTTCTATGAAACTCACCTACTGAAACTGTAAGACTTGGGTGCTAATTTAAGTAACTCAGGATCCTACTCACCTTGGATAAATGCTCCTGAGGAGTTGGAGCTGGACTGAATTCACAATCTGAATTTGTATCCCCTTCCCTTCTTACATCTAGAATAAGTTGTGCCACATAGTTTTCCTGGAACCGTGTCCTTTTGCCCAAAGCTCCTGAAAATATATATATATATATAATTATATTATTTGATTTGTCAATCAGATCTACTGTACAATTATAAAGACCAGTATTTTCAGAGTGCTTTAGTGTTTACAAAATATTTCTCCATTTCACATAAGAGAAACCTGAGTCCCAGTGATCATTTTAAATGACTTGCAAAATTATAAAGCCAATAAGCTGTGGGGCCCAAACTCAAACCCAGAATTTCTGCCAATAGATTTCATATACTTACTTTCGCAACACACTACCTACTTCCTCAAAAGAGTGATTCGCTAAGTGCCGTAGGTAGGAGAAACATTATCATCTCCATATAACAGATGAAAACACTGAGGTTCTGAGGCAGAATCACTTGCTTAAGACCACAGTGCTTCTCAGCACCAGGGCCAGAGCTTAAAGCCAGGGTTTTCAGGCTCTAAATCCCAGGCTTTCTATCAAACCATCTGGCTTCATGTAACGCCAATTTTTTTTTTCATTTTGTAACTGAAATAACTTGCTGCAGAATAGCTTTAAGAGAAGCAAAAATTCTAACACCCATTTTCTGGTAAGAGTCAGATTACAAAGGCCCTTGATAAAGACCACTCTAAGAAGTCTGGATTTTATCCTGCTACGAGTCTGGCTCTAAGTTATACATCGGCCTTTTAAACATGCTATACTAAAAACAGCTACTGAGATGGTCTAACACAGCTTACTTTTTTTTATAGTAAGGCTATAGCTAAATGGGAAAAAAAAAAACCTGATTCTCATTTTACATGTGTAAGTACCACATTTGTATTTTTAAGTTCTTCACTCTTAACTTGGAAAAAATTATGAAAACCAGGTAGAGAATTCACCAACAGTTAAAGTTGACCATACATAGTACTGTGCTATTAGTTTTTTAAGTAGTCTGAAAAAGAATCTCCTAGGTCTACAGTATTAAAAAACATAATCTCTGGAACTAACCTCACAAGTTATAGATATAAAATTATATTTTCAAATGCAGACAAGAGAACAACTTACACATGGCCATAGTTCCAAAAGTTGTAAACTGGATATTTAATCATTTCCCCAACACAAACAATAATAAAAGATGCCTAAGATCCGAGACTAAGCCACAAAGTCATATTTAACTCCTAATATATCTGAAGGCATTTTTTATACAGCTCAGTAAGAAGTACAGAGTTTGGGGGCTAAGAATGGGCCTCAGAGACAACCTAAACCAGTCTGGGGAGGGCGCAAGAGGCTCAGTCATTTCAGCGCTTACAGACTGGAGTCACAGGCTCCCTGCTGTGCCCACAATCAGCTGTTACCAATGGTGTGGTCAACTGATGACGTATGACTTTCATTCACGTGTTCAACATGGAATGCCTATCCTATTGTGAGACACTAGGGACAGAGCAATACATAAAAAGAAACCAATGTTTCTTATCTGGTATTTAGAAGAAACACAGAGGTTCTAGGAAAAATTCTGTAACTTATTTGTTCACTCAACAAATATTTACTGAGTACCTACTGTACGTCAGGCAGAGTTATAAGGCAGTGAAGAAACATCTAAACAGAACAGTTAAAAAATGTGGTCTTAAATAATGCTCAAAAAAGCAGGACAGAAGCCATGGATGGGCATTTACACATGAGGGCGACATAAAGGACAGACCAAACTTGGGAATCAGGAGGGATCTTAGGAGACTCACAGCTATAACCAAATGGTCAAAGGCTCCTTTGCATACTGCCTGGCTGCTATGCTGCTAACATGTGTCTAACTAGATGAGAAAATAAATGGGCATCTTGAGGAATAAAGAAAATATGTAATTTCAAATTTCTTATAAAACTATGAACTTTTAAAATAAAATCCTTAAAATCTTTGTAAAGCAAAGAATGGGACACAGAAAATCAAACACGACCAAACAATATAGCCAAACTGCCAATATTAGTTTTATCATAAAAATAAACTAATTATCCACAAAAGATAAAAAGTCTTACCTGTCAAGTCAACTTGTAATTTGCTGATGTCTTTAGCAATACTAAACTGATCATTTGCTTTTTTATATTCATAATAATATAAAAATATATATGCACATTCCAGATGAAACTGAATAGCCAAATAGTGACCTGAATCACCTGCAAACAGATCCTCTAGCTTCATCACTGCAAGACAAAAGATGAAACATTAAAAATTGTGAGAATAAAATTATATTAATGAGCAAAATGAGGAGTCTATAATATGTGAGGTATATATTACATTAGCCCTGCTCTTAAAGAATGTTAAATCTGGAGGATAAGGAGCCCATATATAATAGTTCACAGCTAGCATTCTCTGAGCACTTACACGTTCCAAGCACGAAGCTAAGGACATTATACACATTTCTTCCTTTATCCCAAACAATCTTAAGAGATTTGATTCATAACCCTGCTCCTCCTTATTTTAGAGTGTTTTTCTTCATCATACTATTAAAAAATATGACAACATAAGGTGTTGATACAAAGTACCAAATGAGTCTATGACGAGCTAAACAATATAGAAAATTTGATGAAGAAATTCCCACATAAAGAATGTAGAATTTCTCCCTTAAAAGGAAGGGAACCCTCCTCTTCTTGGCGGGGGTCGGGCGTGTGGTCCCGGTCCCTGTAATGTATGGAGGCAGAGGGAAAGGGCTCCGGCCCCCTCGGCGTCATGTCTTCGGTGCCGATGGTTTCCAGTCCGCCGGTTCTATCCTCAAGCGCCGGGACACGCGTTAAAAAAAAAAAAAAGGAAGGGAGAGCTCTTTCCAAATGCGGCCTGAAGTGACCTCTGAAAATGGTATTCACTTGACCAAGAAAACCCCCCAAAACCATGAAAATCAAGAGGCTCGAATCTTAGTGTTCACTTTAAAACACTCATGAAACTCCCCACGCCATCAAGGGTATGCATACCCAAAAAGCCACCGAGTGTCTGAAGGATGTCACTTTAATGCCATTCCATCCTTACAAATGGTGGAGTTGGCAGGTGTGCCCAGGCCAAACAGGGGCTGGACATGAGGTCAGTGGCCCCAAAAGAGGGCCGAGTTTTTGCTGCATGTGCTTAAAAATGCCGAGAGTAATGCTGAACTTAAGGGTGCAGATGTAGATTCTCTGGCCATTGAGCAAATCCAGTGAACAAAGCCCCCAGACATGGCACAGAATTTACAGAGCTCATGGAACCACACGTAGCCCTCTCTGCCATGCAGAGATGGTCCTTCCTGAAAGGAGCAGATTGTTCCTAAACCAGAAGAGGAAGTTGCACAGAATAAAACAGATATCCCAGAAGAAACTGAAGAAACAAACTTATAGCCCAGAAGTAAATTTAGCAGAAAATAAATAATAAAAGCAAAAAAAGAAAAAAAGGAGAAACAGCCCTCGCTGGTGTGGCTCAGTGGGTTGAGTGCCGGCCCACAAAACGAAAGGTCACAGGTTGATTCCCAGTCAGTGCACATGCCTGGGTTGTGGGCCAGGTCCCTAGTAGAGGGCGTGCAAGAAGCTGCCACACGATGTTTCTCTTTCTCCCTCCCTTCCCTTGTCTAAAAATAAAAAAATAATTTTTTTTAAAAAGGAAAAACAGATAAATATTCATATGGGAGGATAATAACCTAGTAACACAGTATCTGAAATAAAATGATTGTCAAATTAATTATATTTAATCATGGGATGCCTAACACGTCACCTCATCTACCCATTTTTATTTTTAAGAATCAACTTAATCTTTATATTCCAACAGCATGACCAATTTACTCTCCCAATAAAAAACTCCTTTAAAAAGCTGGATTTTAATTTTTAATATTCTGTTGTTGTTGTTGTTAATGATTGTGTTGGGAAAAATTAAGGAATACTCTAAAAATAAAAACTTAATAAAAACTTCACCCTTAGAAATCAAGCATGCACTAAAGCCACCTGCCCTGAAGCAATCTATCAAACCCTAGGCACCTTAGGATTCCATCTGTATGGCAGTGAGGAGCACCCAAGACAAAAGACAGGGACTGGACCTGCCCAAAGCAGGCATCTAGCAGGAGTTCTTCATTTAAAGCTGAGACCCAAAGATAAAGGAGGTAAGTTGGCAACGCAGAATAGGTCAGCCCAGAAAAACTTGGGAAAAGGAAAAACTTTATCCCAAGAACTTATAACCACAAGCCAGCCTTCATATAGATTGTAGACCAAATTCGTAGACCAAATGTAGAAAAAACAAACAAGGAAAAAAAAACCCTCGCGCCACGAATTTAGATCCCAGAGATGCGGAAAAAAACAAAGACAAAATCTCTTCTAAAGGAATGCACCTTCAACCAGGACTCAAAGAATTCCCACAGAAAAATTTCCAAAGACCATGAGCTCACAGCAAAACAAAATAACACAGAACATATGGTACAAATACCTGAAAGCAGAAACAACAAAAGGCAGAAACAGACCCTCAAAGCCTTCAGATGCTGAAATAACCAGATACAGGATCTGAAATGTTTAATAGGCTTTACGAATTAAAAGGCTATTATATTATATTGTATTATGTTATATTATATTGGTCATATATTATCTAGCCTTTTATAAAAGGAATAATATATGAACAAGGAACAAGAAGCTATAGAAATTAAGCAGGCATAAAAAAGTTTAGAATTTTTTTAATTAAAATTAAAAACTAAATGAACAGACCAGAGAACTAGAAGATAAATAAAATTATGCAGAATGCAATATAGGGAAACAAAGAGATAGAAAATAAAAGAATTAAAGAACGTTAAAGATGCAGGTGAGAAAGTCTAACATGCCTGAAGATCTAAAAGGAGACAAGAGACAATGAAAACGAGACAATGTTTTAAGAGATAATGGCTAAGAATTTTCTAGAAATGTGGAAGACACTAAATCTCAAAATCAGAAAACCCAGTAAAAAGAAGAGCGCAAGCAAAAACAGAAAAAGAAAAGAGAAAGCTCAAGAAATCCCTAAAGATAACACAGAAAGAAATCTAATCATGGTCAAACTAAAGAACCCCAAATACAAAGAGATCTTAGGAACAGCAAAAGGCAAAAAGCAGACTCTACACAAAGGAAGAGCAATGGGACCAACAACTGATTGCTCAAGCACCAACCACGGTGAAAAACCAAAAGAAAACAGAGGCTGTTGGAGCTCAGGGGAGAGTGAGAGAGACACCTTTAGAGACAAAAGAGGGAGGGAGAGCTCGGGTGTGCTCCTGAGAAAGAGAGGGAGCACGCCGGGGTAGGTTTTAACTGGAGCTCCTTGCTCAGGATCAGGGACTTGAGGTACATTTGCTAGGGCCTGGTCTTGGCTGGGGATTCAACCAGGGTGTTTTCCAGGAACGACACCTCAAAAGGGGCCTCAGCTGGAGTGCTTGCAGAGGCTGGAGACAAGAGCTATGCATCTGCCAAAACCATAGCTCTTAACAGAGGCTCCTCCAGCATGTTTGCAAAGCCTGGGGCTCGCCCAAAGGTTTGCTGGGACTAGACCAGTCTGTCTGGGGTCAGGGGCTCAACTGGTGTTATGTGACAGGACCAGAGACTTGCCCAACATTCAACAGAGCCAGGTCAAGCACTATGCTGCGTGTTCCATGAGGCCAGGGCCCGGGGTGCAGCCTGCAGAGCTGAGCTAATGTCGAAGAGACAGTGTGCATGGCTGGGAGATTAATTACATACAGAAAGACTGGACAAGTACATCAACTGAAGATAACAGGGCCTGGTTTTTCCCTGCCAGAGAAGGGAGTTACAGATTTGGAAGAGAGAAGACTAGAATAAACCCTGTGATAATGATGTAAATTCATGGTTTTTAATATATAGATACAGAAATAAATACAGATGTAAATATGGATGTATGTATATACATATACATACTTCCTAGCTATGCCTGTTGAAAGGCTTTAAAAGAATCCAGAGCTCCTTGGAGAAATTACTCATTCCAGGGCTGGAGCAAGAAAATATAATGAGGCTAAAATATCTTCTTGTATCAGAAAATAAAGAAGTGCTCAAAGATATGTTGAAAAAACACAGAAGCCAATTTGAACAAGCTCCCACTGGCCAAATCTGGGATAATTTGAGCACCAAAATAGTAATAGTAATAAATTATAATCCACTGAATGAATTAGGAACCTGTGAGTCCATACTAATATCAATACATAAATACATAAACTCAATGTTTGATGAGAAACAAGAACATGGTTTCTAAATAGCTCACCATAAAACACTAATTAATTATAAAGAGTAATAGCCAAAAACTGGAAGTAATCCAAATTTCCATCAACAGTGGATAAACAAACTGCTATTTCTAGTTAATGGAATGCTACACAACAATTAAAAGGAATGAACTACTGTTGTACATCACTACATGGATGAATCAAAATAACTATGTTGAGTGAAAGAAGCCAGGGGGAAAAAAAGGAGTACAGACTGTATAAATCCATTTTCATAAAATTCTAGGAAATGCAAAGTGCTGTACTGTGATAGAAAGGTCAGTAGTTGCCTGGAGAGGCTGGGGGAGAGATTGGGAAGGAAGGAAGGGAAGGGGCTCCTAGGGGCACGAGGAAGCTTTGGAAGCAATGGATGTGCTCACTACCTCAACTGCGGTGATGCTTTCATGGGTGCACATATGTCCAAACTTTGCAAATTGTATCCTTTAAGTATGCCCAGTTTCTGGTATGCCAATTACTCTACAGTAAGGAAGACTGGCAAAAACCACTTCATTCAAGTGACCAAAGTTAACATCACCAGTAATGGGACAAATGAAAGTCGTGTGCCATCACGTAGGCTGTAATGGGAATAACACAGAATGACTTCTGTGGTATTTCCGGACTGAAAGAGACTGAAGGGATATGACAACTAAACATAAAACTTGATACTGCACTGGGTCATTTTTGGACATTTTGGGGACGGCTGGCAAATCTGGAATGGTAGTACTCAAAAGTACTAATGTCCCAATGTTAATTTCCTAATTTAGATGGTTGTATTGTGGTTGTATAGGAAAATGTCTGTGTGTAAAAAACACCCTGAAGCGTGTAGGAACGATGGGCCATTGTGTCAGCAATTTAAAATAAAAGTTCTTTGTGGTGCACCTGCAACTTTCTAGAAGTGTGAGCGTTTCGAATTGATTTTAATCTCAAACTATTAAGAATTAAAGAAAAATAATTAAGAACACATCTTGCCTTTCCTGAACTGTATTTTAGGGTTATGAATAGCCCTGGTTGATGAAAATGAATTCTTATTTACAAAAGAATTCTAGGAGGAAAAAAAAGGTAGAAGGAATAACTAAATTATAAAAGTATTAGGTAAGTGCTTAAGGTAAATAGATTACACTTTCTTGCCCAAATGCAGCACAGTGTCCTAAGTTAAAATGCCAACCAAATGGAATCTTCATAAAAGCCTCAACAGTTGGGTGGAGGTTATCTATCATAAGCCACAAAGACCAGAAGCACACAACCTGCCATGTCTAAACAGGAAAGAGTTAGCCAAGTGTTTCCCTCTCTTCCGTCCCATAACTTTGCATCAGTATCTACTGAATTTTTATATATGCCTAGAATTGTGCTACATCCTACAGCAAGGTTTAAGCCCTATTCTCCCCTAAAAAGGAAATGGGGTAGGAAGTAGAGAGAAGAGCTAGAGAGAAAAGAAAAAAGAAAAGAAAAGAAAGAGAAACACAGTCATTATTCAATACACAGTCAATCTGATTTGAATTCTGCAGTACTGGCCCTAAGTATCAAAGGAGGGAAATCTGTAAGTATAGAACAGTGAATAAACCTTGTCAGGAGGGCTAAGCCTTGAAAGATGGGTAGAATTTAGCTACAGCTTCATCTCTAGACTGTAAGGTTCACAAAACAAAATAAAAAAATACAAGGTCCTCATGTGTCTGTCTGTTCACTGCTGTATGCCTAGCATCTATCAGAGTTGGTTCCTCAAAAAAATACCTCTGGAGTGAGCAGATATTTAGTTATCACCAAGAAGACAGAAATACAATGTCCTAGTGATCTAAAATCTGTCTACCTGTTCAATCTGACACTCAATCCTTCACACTCTGCTCCAGCCATTCCACACTCCTCCAATTCCCGAACACACAAGGTCAAGTCTCTGTGTCTCTCTTCGTACATATTATATACCCTGACTGACTTCTCCACCTAATAAATTCTTACTGATTCTTCAGAAGTCAGTTCAAGCATTAGCCACTTTGTGAAGCCTTCTCTGATCTCCCAAGTTTAGACGTTTTTTCTTCCTATATTCTAGCACCTATCCCACTGAGTTCATTGACGTCCCTAGCTAGCACCTTAGCACAGTGACTGGAACACGGCGAGCATTCACAAAAATTTTTTTTTATTAAATACCAAATTTAGCAGGAAATAAAAAGTCAAAGATAAAACTGGGAATAATTAAAGATTTTTCCTATTAAAAAAAGTCATGATGAAATTGGTATTTAGAAAAATCAATCCAGTGCTGATGTACAGGAAGACATAACAAAGGCCAAGAGAGAGCCTAGGCGAGAAGAGCAACAGGAAGTGATGATGACGGCAGCCTTCGGGGACTGGCGGGCTGGCCACGGCTCACCGCCCCTCCACAGCGGTGCTGTCCACTCAGTGAGTCTGTGATGAGGTAACTGTTCCCTAGCTGCACCCTCCAAAACCATACGCCAGTAGCTACTAAGCATCCGAAATGTGGCTAGTGAAACTGAGCCACTAAGGTCTCAATTTCATTTATTTTACTTTAATTTAAACTGTCACATGTGGCCAGTGGCCACTATACTGGATGGGAGCTCTAGCTAGCAATTGTGGCAAAATAGCGGATATTTTCTATCAATAAAAGGAAGCACTTTGTAGTAATTACGGATGCTAACAATGGAATGGGCTCCCTCTCAAAGTCATCTTGGGAAGTGCCCAAGGAAAGAGGAGATAACTTTTTTGGATTTCACCATTAGGATGGGTGGAAAGATGGCCTGGAAAGGATCACATTATTTTTGCCCAGAAAGGATTCAAAGATCATTTTTACACAGAAGAGAACCTTGGTTTGGAAGTTAGATAAGTTATCTGATGTCACACAGGGAGTCATGAGAAAATAGGAACTACACACCAGATCTTAAAACACTACGTTCTGTTCACTGTCTTGATTGCAATAATTTCATAGGTGTATGCATATGTAAAATGTCATCAATTGTACACTTTAAATGAGACATTATAGGTTAATGATACTTTTTTTAAAAAAAAGCTGTTTTAAAAAAGCACACTACACCTACCACTCTACCATCCTATGCCAACTCTTTAGTATCTCATAAGACTAACTACGAGGATAAATTAGTTCATATATATTAAAGGTTAGAGCAGGTCTTAGTACGGAGTAAGCACAATAGAAATGTTAACTGCATTATCACTACTAAATACTAGAATTCTGCCCCACTGACCAGTTTGGAGAAACATAATCTGGAGTCAGAAACTCCAGATCATAGTTCTGGCTCTTGAGCAATCTCTCTGAGTCTCAATTCTTTGTAACTGAGTTACTTAGCTGGACAAGATAATCTCTAACGGGCCTTTCCAAACTACAGGTTCCAAACTACAGGATAAGAGTTGCAGAAATGGAAAAGAAGAGTGAATATGGGGACTCTTCAGGAAGAACTGATAAGATTTGAGAACTGGCTTGGATAAGCAGGATGGAAAACAGTGAATCAACTATGAACACAAAGGTTTGAGCTTTGGCTGACTCAAGGTTTAAATAAAAAGAAGGGCAGGTTGACCCAGTAGAAGTACATTTATTATTTCACCAAATCAGTAGGCACTCCATGGAAATGAATATTCATGACCTTCTGGATCAAAATGTCAACTAGTACATTTAAAACATAGGCTAAAACCAAACTCTCTTCTCAAAACCAAAATCTCTATGTTAAATGGAATCCCTACAGATACTTATAACTAGATAATCATATTCAGCATATTTAATAACATTCATTACAGAGTATCAAATTATTTTAAAAAATCAGTGCTCACATCAGTCACCAAGAGACTAATCTCTTAAACTCTTCCACTGGGAAACAATCTAAGCCTGAAGCCGCTCCACTGCCTGCAGACGTCACAGCAGAGCCCTTGGACAAAGCATCACATAGAACCTGTTTCTCTTAGGCAGCGACTTCTTCACGAGCTCACCTTCAAACAGCTAAGGCGCGGAATTACGGTTCACACACGACACGGAACATATTTCACGTGTCAGATCCTACAACAGATGGCCACGTGCCCCTGAGCAGCCTTTAGAGAATCACGGTGTCATTACTGTGTCATCCACAAGGGGCGCCTTCGCTCATGCTGAGGAACGCACTTTCCAAGACTCTAAGCGACTCCCTTCACAGCTGTGGTCAGCCCAGCAAAGTCAGGCTGACACTGATGGGCTCTACGCCACTACACTGTACTGATGTGACATTCCTGGACAAAAATACTAAGATCACAGTTGCTCAGAATATACACTTGCTCTGTTTCATACACTGAAAAAAATCCTGCCAACTTTTTGATGATCCCTCAAGGGCAACATTTCAAATACAATATTCTTCTCTGGACACCGAACAGTATTTCAGTTACAACTGACTGCTTGGTCAACACTTGGGTCAAATTCCAGAGCAAAACATTTTTTTAAATAAAATTGTTTATGAAATGTTGCAGTTTAAGACTATCTACAGAGTTATTCAGACACAGCCAAAATGGACCAATTTATGACTAGATAAAATGAAAAATGTCTTGATTAGCCTAGAACAGCAATATAAAAAATTCTTTGTTGCAAGGCAAAGCAAATGATGTGCTGCAGCACCCTGGAGAGAGACCCTGAGACCACTGGGGGAATGAGTCACTGAGAGCCCGATTTTCCAGATCTCTTAGTTAACCCTTTCTGTTTGGAACGTTAATTTTACCTCTTAGAACTCTCTCTAAAATATACCATTATGGTTCCTACCTTTTAAAATAGCACATAAGGAAAGTATTTTCTCTTTAATAAAGCATCATCATTATGAACATTAGTCAAAGATATGGTAAAGATATAGCCATTAATGTAATTTATATGATACGGAATAAATCTGCATTAATGACTATATCAAACTTCATTTCCTTAAAAAAAAAAACTGCCAGTGATACCTTGTTTTCTGTTCATTTACCAATTTCCCATAAGAGCATAATAAAACATAGTAAACTGTGTAATAGCCTATGCAGTATAATGAAATTACCTTTTTAAAAAAATAAAATGGTGGGCTGAATCCTGATGCCACCCTCCTCCAAATGCTTTCGATATCTCTTGGAAAAGATCAACTTTTTCCCCCATTACTACCAATGACATTTAGCTCACCCATGGCTTTCAAAACTTTACCCAATTTTGCCCTGACTAGAGTGGCTCAGTGGGCTGGGCGTTTTCCCGCAAACTGAAAGGAGGCCGGTGTGATTCCCTGTCAGGGCACATGCCTGGATTGCCAGCCAGGTCCCCAGCTGGGGGCGTGCGAGAGGCAACCAATCAATTGATGTTTCTCTTCATACAGAAACATGAATGTTTCTCTCCCTCTCACTCTCCCTCCCTTCTTCTCTCTCTAAGAATAAACAATAAAATCCTTAAAACCAAGAAAACTTTACCCATTTCATGAACTAGATGTTTATCCCCACTATTCTTTCTCCCTTGCACGAAGTTTGTTTATAGACTGTCTCTCACTTAATTTCAAAAATATGCAATGGCATGAATGGGGGAAGACTTAGTCTACACATTTTCTTTTCTTTTTTTTAAGATTTTATTTATGCATTTCTATACAGAGGGGAAGGGAGAGAGGGAAGAGGGGAAGGGATGGTTGCCTCTCACATACCCTCAACCCAGGGACCTGGCCCATAACCCAGGCATATGCCCTGACTGGGAATCAAACCAGCGACCTTTTGGTTCACAGGCCGGTGCCTCAACCCACTGAGCCTAATAATTTGTGATATTCCACCTTCAGAGAAAAAAAAGAAAAAGAAAGAACCTCAAATAAAGTCACTAATACCTGTCAAATAATAAGCTAAAAAGGAATGTGTCAGCCAAGAAATTAAAATGAAGCTACATGCCCACATCGAATAAAACTCTGCTACATACCTTGATCAATACAACCTTCAGCCACAGCAAAAAGCTGAGGAGAGCGTTCCTCAAGCAACTGCTGATGAATATTCACACACCTCAAAGTCCACCATGGCAAGCTCTAGAAAAAGAAAGCACTATGTAAGCTAAAATAAAAGGATGCTTTGGAAAAATTTTTTACATTAATTTTTAGAATTTTTTTCACTTTTGTGAAACTGGGCTTACTCAATAAGCTTCCCCATCCACTGCTCTGTCTTCAGTAATAGTACCCAAATCCGCCTCTCCGTCTTCCACAAGAATCCCCCTTCCTTCTCTCAAAGCTTGTTGTTTCGTCTACTGGGCTTCCTGGCACCATTTCGAACTCACCATTTCCTCCTTTATAATGTCTGCTGTAACCATCCTGCACTCCGTCAGCACCGGCAGTTCTGGGAGGCTTTCCCCAAGGACCTCCTGGGGGTGGGGGGTGACAGTGCCCTTCATCTGCGCTCCCAGCACGTTTTTGCAGACACACGCCACTATTCCTGTATGTCACCTCTAGCTTCCTGTGTTGTCTGCCATTTAGCCAACAAGGTGAGAAATCATGTCCTACTCATCTCTGTGTCTTTCCCAAAGCAATGTGCTTTGCACAAGCTACCAAGTGAGAAATACACTGGATTCAGATATTGCCCCAAATCAGGATGTTCCCTTCCACAAGTCTGTGAAACCTTTCCCATGAAGCCTCTGTCACCAGTGCGGCACACGCTGGTGTCTCACTTCTGAACTTCTCTGCTGTCCCTACGGCCAGACCACGGTGGAAAGCTCTTCTTTCTCAAGTGTATACCTCTACTTAGCCCCTCCACGTTTCGAGGGAAAAGGCTGCATTTTAGCCACTGTCTTGACTAACTCACAGGCTGAGAACACAGTGGTCTTTTTCTCTCTTCTAAGCTTGTTCTTACTTGATCAATACACCCTTATTTTTAAAAAAGAAAAACAGACAACAACAAAAGGTTATTCAGAAGCAAGCACAGTGAAGGGGGAAGATCTCCTTCCTGCCACCCACTGCCATCCTCCCTCCTCAGAAAACTCCAGGACAAAGGCTCGTATTTCTACATCTTCCTCCAGGCACATGTATGTGTGAGAGCACGCACGCTTGTGTGTGTGTAAAATTCTATTTTTGGTAGACGTGTTAACATATCAAGTATCATCATGCATAGAATCATCTAAATTAATTAAAACTATTACTTCAAATTATATTGTAATGCTGTGAGAAACTGATTTTTCTTTTTTTTAAAGTAGTACCTACTCATAGAAGATCATGCTCAATTACCAAAAGCACTATTTTACTTGAACTTAACTTCTGCATTTGATTAAGAGGTAAAACTACCTAGCTCCCCTTCTAAACTGCTACACACCACAACAGTTGGGACAATGACACAATCACAGATGAATTTTGACTCTATGACAGTCCTTTCTAATTATTAATGCTGTTTCCTCCATCCATATAAGGAAAGGTAGAATTATCTAATAAAAAGATGTTTCACATCATTTCTAATGTAATTCCCTGAGGCGTTGCCTCATTCTGTTCCTATCAGTAAAGCTAATGAAGTCAGTCTACACATCAATTATCTGTCCCTTATCCTCTGTCAGCAATAAGTGAGTCAGGGTTGGCAGCATATTCTTCCCTTTTCTAGACATGGGAGTGCAGAGAGATCCACAGAGACTGCCCTTGTAAGAAAACATACGACCTAAGATGCTGGACTCTTAAAAATCAGACCTATAAACTAACTCTTAACCCAAAAGCTTTATATAGAATGGGGAGGGCAGAACAAATAGAGCATAGCCTATGTTCTACCTGAAAATGAAAGGCCCTTTTCTATTTGCCAAGAATTGCTTCATAGAAAATTTGAGTGGTTAATAAAAAAGAAAATTTGAAGCCTTGCTTTAGATAGTTTCTAGATCCCATCTCCTGATTACAGGGCTCAGTACAGAATGTTCTGATTGAGAAATCCCACTAGTCAATAACCTCCCAGAAGGTAGGGAGCATTCGTATACTCAAAGGCACGCAATAAATGCTTGCCAGCTTATTCCACTTTATAGTAAGGAAACTGATATTCAGAGATATCAGAGATATGCTTAACTAGCATAAGGTCACACAGTTAAGTGGCTGAGCCAGGTAAACTCTGGTCTGATTTCAAAGCAAGGACTCTTCACTCAACATTTACCTACTACTAAAACTAGCATACATATTTCACAGATTAGAGGGTAAGAGAAGATCATCTCCCACAGTTCCACAAAAACAATTTTGTAATCAACAACTTGACACATTTCTTAGGCGTCAACCTATTCAAAATTAATTTAAAAGATTATCATTAATTTGGATGAGTATGTTATGCTTTTTAACCATTTTATCTTTATCACAGAAGTCATTTTTAACATTATCATTTAGAGAATATCTTCAAGACCCAAAGAGAAAAAAACTTTAATGTTTCCTTTGAGAGACAAGATTTCAGCACAGAATGATCTTCGTTTTGCGTGGTGATATAAAACAGGATTAGAAGCTGAAGTCAAAAGTTGTTAAGCATGTGCCAAGAAATTCACATAACTTGTCTCCCCAACCCTCCCAAGTACGACTTCACATATGAACTTGTTCTCGCTGCTCATAGTACACGTAGCTTCATTCAAGTGATGCTTAACATTCTTGCTGTTGAAAGTTTTCCACCAAAGACACTTAAAATTGCATCACTCACTCATTAATGACCACTAGTCTCACTAGAAAGAAAATGCTGCCATCTGGCAGCCTTGGTGATACTTTTTTCAGAGTCAAGTACTATCAGTTAGTCTATAGGACCATTTAACTCAGATCAACTTGGGAACCAGTTTTTTTTAATTCAAACTAATGTCGCTAAAATATCAGAGATAAGAGCTTATATCTGCTAGGATGTGTTGAAAACCATCTATTAAAAACCATCTAGTACAACTGATTCCAAATAAACCCTTTGGCTCTCATTAGAGTTGCTGATGGAGGTACCACCCCCCTTATTGCCTCTTCTCCGTCTGTACTTGACTGCTCGTGAAAGCCAGCCCTTGTACAGCACAAACCAAGTCTACATTGTGCCCACAGAAATTCTGTTTCTTAAAGTTTTCCAGCCACCACTTAAAAATTGGGAGACTCCACATAAAATTTAGATTTAGTATTGGCAGAAGAGGATCTGAGTCCCCAGGCCGCAAAACCCAGAGCATAAGGAAGCAAGTCACAGCCTACGGGCCAACGCGGCCCGTCGCCAGCATTTGTGCAGCCCAAGAAGAAAGAATAGTTTCACATTTTCATCTTTCAAAAAATACAAAAGGAGCATAACATTTTGTAACATGTGAAAATACATAAAATTAAAATTGTAGTGTCCATTAATAAAGCTTTATTGGCACAACACAACAGTACCCATCGGTTCCCAACTGTCCACAGCTTCTTTCGCACCACAGTGCAAAGCTGGACAGCGACACAGACTTGAGCAGTTAAAACAGAGACTGCACAGGGCACGCAGACACCTCCACTCACCCTCCCAAGGCTTTCTTCGCATCTCCTGTGGTTTCCTCACCTCCTCACACTGCCTGTTAGCTTTCTGTGAATCTGAGTGCTTCTTCTCATTAATTTACATGTAAATTAAGAAACCATGTAATAGATACTCAACAAATGCTCTGATAAGTCCAACCCAAATAATGAAACTAGGGTAGTCAAACGCCAGGAAACAGTAACTAAGATCTACTGCGACCATCTGCCTACTGCTCATTATCTTACATGAAATTCCTGAGAGACTATGAAGAGACAAATTTTAAACCTATATTTTAGATTCAGAGAATAAACATTTATACACATGCATACACATACATACATACACACAATCCTATTAAAGAGGCACAATATCTCATTTTATACTAGTGAATCAATCTCATGAGGGGAGAAAGTTTTTTGCTTATTTTCATCAGAGTTTAACATTAAATACCTAGAACACAACTTAGACAACAAGTATATCAAGATATTGCCAACATCACACCTAAAGTCTGATGCTAATCAGTGCGCAAGTGCCACCTGGGTCGGAATCTGCTGGCCCCTTTTCTTCCCTTACCTGCACTGCTGTCAGCTTATGTCTCACGTTCACTAGGATGACTCGGGCGAGTAACAGCAGCGTGGGCTTTGAGGTGAGGCTGTAGATGGATTCACCATCTAGAACGAGCAGACTCAGGACAGCTGCATCCAGTCCTTTCGCCTGAAAAAAAATTGTAAACTAAGATATGTAATTTAACAAAATCTTATTAAACTTTATATGTCTTGCAATTACACGTACTTTCCAGGTCTGAAGCAAAGGCACTGATCTATTACGTAGCAACTGGCACCGGACAGGACCATAGCACTATAAATGCCCTTCGAGATCTGCAAGTCCAGTCTGCCCTGCCAACTGCCCATCTACTCATACTTCAGAGGAAAAGAGAACTCAAGACGGTGCTAGTAGTGGAGAGGCATCATGACTTTACAGATTCATTTAAAACAAAATACCATCTCAATCAAAAGCCCTATGTTAGATTGTTTATATTAAACATATTTCACACAGGCTTCTCTAGCTGGCGAATGTCATTACAAAGCACATCTGCTCCATAATTACTATCACGTCAACACCAAGGTCTTACATAGCAAATGCTGAGCAGGCACACAACCACGGAGCAAAGAGAGCAGAAAGCTGTCAAAAACGGATGCCTTTGAAAAACCCACTCCTTGACTGAACAGAGATTTTGTACAATGGACAAGGCCCTGTGTTTCTAAAACATGAACTGTAGCCCTAGCCAACCCGCTCTGTTGGTTGCAGCGGAGTCCAACCTTTTGGCATCTCTGCACCACATGAAGAAGAAGTATTGTCTTGGGCTGCCCATTAAATACATTGTGACACATAATCACAAAAAAAATTTCATAATGTTTTAAGTAAATTTACGATTTTGTGTTGGGCTGCATTCACAGCCATCCTGGGCTGCATTTGGCCTGCGGGCCACAGGCCGGACACCCCTAGTAGGGCATCATCCTAATACACCAAGATTGCAGGTTTGTTCCTCGGTCAGGGCACATACAAGGAGCAACCAATGAATGCATAAATGGATGGAACCACAAACCAATGTTTCTCTGCCTCTCTCAAATTTAAAATAAATAAAATCAGCCCTGACTGGTGTGGCTCAGTGTATTGAGCACTAGCCTGTGAACCACAAGGTCACCAGTTCGATTTCCTGTCAGGGCACATGCCTTGGTTGTGGGCAAGGTCCCCAGCTGGGGTAGTGTGAGAGGCAACTGGTTGATGTTTCTCTTGCACATTGCTGTTTCTCTCTCTTTCTCCCTCCCTGCCTCTCTCTCTAAAAATAAATTTTAAAAACCTTTAAATTTAAAAAAAAATACAAGAATAGTAAAATAAAATGTGGGCTGCATAATTTTGACAGCTGCCACAAAATGGGCAGTAGGAATGCTTAACTGTTAGGAATATGGTCTCTCATCTCTGAGACACAAGATGGTGTCCTTTGTCTGCTTCTTACTAGTTTGTGGACAGATAAATTTTTTAACTGAAGCCTCAGTTTCATCAACTATAAAATAAAATAGAACATGTACCTCATAGAGTTCTTATAAGGATTAAATTAAACTGAGAAGTATAATAGAGGAATAAAGACAACATAAAAGACAACCACCAAACCACATCAAAAAGCTTCCTCTTACCTCCACTAAGAGCACAGGAATTTTTCAAAGATTCAACAATTAAGGAACTATTTTGAAGTTATTACAACTGCATCAATTTTCAAAGTCAGGCAACAGATCCAAAAAAGTTAGGTGAAGCCCAAAATCACACAGCAGTGAGGATCTAAACAGAGATTATAGCCCAAGTTTTCCAACTCCCAAACCAATGTTTTTCGCACTTCATGCTGCCTTCCCTGCAGACCTCTCTTCCTCTCCTGCCACTCAGCAAGGTCAGGGCTGTGCTAAGCATCAGGAAGGGCTCAAGTTCAGACCCGGGATCACTGGCAGCCTTCACACCAACACGACCTCGTTATGGCAGTGAGGGTAGCTGAAACGCACACAGTAGACGACCTGATTTGGAGAAGAACCTCCCCATGAGCTCAGTGTTGAACGCACTGAGTCAGGTATCTTGTAAGACCTCCACATGGGGGTACAGAGTACACAAGTGAACATACTTACTGACACCTCGAGAGTACAACCTGCCTACTGTGCCCCAAGTGGACCTGCGGCCTCATTGAATCAGCTTGTCATCTAAATGGATACAACAACCTTTATTTCCTAAGGTCCAAACCAAACTGGTGAGGCACAAGAAGATATGAGATGCCTTTAAGAAAAAGAGTCCTTATTCTAATGACATTGAGAAATACATGGACCTGTTCCAGCACAAATCTAGATCATTATTTTCTAAAGGAAATCCCTAAAGATAAATAACAAGTAATTTAATAGGAAACAAATACAAAATTATGTCGAGATAGCCTATAATATACTACCTGAAAGTTTTAACCTCTGATACACAAAACCAGGCATTGCTTACTAAACCTCCCTTGTACCCTTCAACTCAAAGTTCTCTGGAAATGGTGTTAAAAAGGCAAATAATAATAAATAAATGAGTGACAAAGTAAATAAACCAGTAAATAAGAAAATTTCTCTTTCTAGTGTTACCCCTGCATCTTCACAAAACAATTCAATGCTTCCCTGTTCTCTGCTGAAGTACATCAGCCTCTGCCTACCTGTCATATAACATTGATATTCCAGCTGAGTTCTAAACATGCTTCCAGAGGTTTTGGAAATTATCCATTTTTAGGGAGGATTGTTTATATTTTCAATAAAAACAGAAAGAAAAGGTTACAACTCCCTAACAAACAATTCCTCAGTCAAGAGAGCATATGACATTAAAAACAAAACAAAACATAACACACACACACATATTTAACAGCACAATAGTGAAAAATTGAACATCTGGACACCTAAAGTAAACTTAATACTTAATTAATACTTAATAAGGTAAAACTTTAATACTTGAAACTAGATTACCAGGAGATCCCCCTTTGTGTGTGCGAGGTGACCTCCTGCTCAGACCCAGCCCTTCAGGGCTGCCGCTCCGGGGCTGATCGGCACCAGAGGTCAGAAGGCAGCTCTAACAAAGCCAAGGCCATAAAATGAGAAACAGGGAAGAGTAATCTGGCTTTGGTGACTAGACTCCAAGACCATAAAGTATATTCACAAATATTTGTGCATCGCAAAGAGCTAAGAAAGATGAATCAGTTTTATATGCTACATATGAGTGAAATCATATGGTTCTTGACTTTTTCCATCTGACTTATTTCACTTAGCAAAATAAGATCTATAAAGCTAAAAGCAATAAATGAACAAACAAAACAAACAAAAACTCATGGCCACAGACAACAGTATGGGGAAGGGGGTGGGGGTGAGAAAATAGAAAAGGGTATAAAGGTAGTCAAATATATGGTGACAGAAGGAGACTTGACTTTGGGTGGTGAACACACAATGCGATATGCAGGTGATATAGAATCGTACACCTGAAATTTATATAATTTTAATAACCAATGTTGCACCAAAAAATTTAATAAAATTTAAAAATAAAATAAAACCATTAAACTTTTATAAAAAGAATAAGATGAATCAGCACGGGAAAATGACAACTAGAAAAAACAGCCCAGTTTAAAAACTTCAACTCCCTCTATCTTCCCATTCCTCAGATTGTTGGTAAAGAGGATAAATTGTACAATCCTTTTAAAAACAACCTGGCATTAACAAGGAATGTTGAACATGCATACACCCTTGGGCAAGAAACTCTACTCACACGTGTAACTAACCGGTGCCGGGAAGAGGTCACAGGTGCGGGAATATTGATCCCCTCAGCACTCAGCGTGCCCGACCATAACCTGGGGCCAGTGAAAACAACTTCCTCCATTTAGTGCGCTGCACCAAACAAGCACTATCATTTCTTAAGGACACTGTGCTACGAAATGCTTCCAAATGATTTTCAGAAGATGTCATCCTAATGGCATTGTACATAATATGTATTGCAAAAAATGGAAATGACCCACATGGCCATCAAGAGTAGAACAGATATATGAATTATGGTATAGTCATACAACTGGAAAAATACACAACAGTAAATAATGGTATAATTTCAACAATATACCATTGAGCAAAGCAAATCACAAAAGAATACAGTGTGTCTCATTTAAATAACGTTCAAAAACTAGCAAAACTAAGCACTATGTATTCTAGGGATACATACAAAGGTGCTAAAACCATGGAGAAAAGTACTGGAATGATTCCCAAGTGGGTCATGAGCAGGGTGGGGCCTACATCGGGCACGGCGGGGTGCTGTCAGGAAGCACACACAGGGGACCCTCTCGGCAGCAGTGCTCGAGCTTGTCCAGGTCGGAGCAGTGGAGACGATGATAGATCAGTCGGGCCCACTACACAAACTACAGGGGCTGCTAAACCAGGAGCGGCCTGCTGGAAGGCACTCAACAGCCCGGCCCGCACGCACCACAATGGTGGGGGAACGGCTGTCGGGAAGCTCTAGTCTGCGGACCTGGCTCTGTTCTCTCAAGCAAGGCGGTGGGAACAAGGGATTTTATTATTTAAACTGTACACATTTTATATGCTTTTTTAAAAAATGTATGAAGTAGTTCTAGTAAAAACCAAGATCTCAGTCAGTTTCCTACAATCCGGCCTGAATCCCATCAAGTCTGACCTTTTACTGCGACTCCAACAGGCTCAACACATCCCTTTCCCACAAGCGTCACTCTCTTCTCCCCTCTAAATGTCTGCTTTTACGGTTGCTAGAATGTACTGGTATTTCTTCCTCTTCTCTACCTCTCCATTTCCTCATCGCCCTGCGGGTTCTTACTCGAGGTCCACTCCCAACTAAAAGGTCTTTTCTGAAAGAGTTCACACTCCACATACCTCTTCATCAATTTAGGTATTTCTTATAGTCTGAATCTCTCATGTAACCCATTGCTGTACTGCTGTGAAATGTTACCTGATGTTAATGGGGCTTCTATACTAGTGCAACAGAAAGAGTGCTGGCCTTGGACCCAGAAAATATGGATTCCAATCTCCCAGCTATCAGATTTGTGACAAGCTTCTCTCACCGCTTTGAGCTTCAGTCCCCTCATATATATAATACCTCAGATTACTGGACAACACACGTGAATTAAGTACCATTTGAACCACACATCAGTACTCAGTAAATATTATGCCACTGACTGTTGGATGGATTTCTAATCTACACTATAGGGCCATAGAAACCAGAAACTGTTTCATACAATATAAGGAAGGGAATGACATGCTCTGTATAATTTCTACATAATTGGAGCATATCTCTTTAAATGACATAAACTTTGGGATTTTATTTTAACCATTTTGGATGAAAATCTTTGTAAAGTGTAGACTGTATTCCCTTCTTAGACATAACATACAGAAGACTATTTAACCTTTCAATGATGTTTTAGCATCAGCACTATATTTCAGCTATTCTGCTGCAATGTAATCCAGGGACCCAGTAAACCGACACACACAGTGCGAATTATAATGATTCTCAGATGATGGCTTGCTTCTGCACTTCTCTTTCCACCTCACCATCAAACTATTAACATTTATCTCTAACAACTTTATTCATTTCACTTGCTATTTCTAATTCTGAGAAACCGGGTAACAGTAAACAGGCCCCTTTTGCTGCATAAACTTTGGGGGTTAGGGACCCTTTTTCCAGGCTGAGTGTTAATCATTACATTCAAGATCTCTGAGGTGGCCGGAAACACCAAAGTTACCACACTTCTTTTGAGAGCATGTCATATCCACCAAGCCCCAGGCGTATGAGCTCAAAAACTCCTGAGGAATTCAAACTGCAGGTTCCACTGATGACGTCTGGTGCAGGTCAATAATATTACCTTCGCATACAGATAATAATAATCGTTATCACCAGGGAGACTTCTGTGCCAGGCACTCAAGAAAGTATTTATAATATAAAGGGAATCACCCCTGGGACCTGTTCCTAAGGGTTGCAGCAAAGTTACCTGCAACAGATTTCCAAATTTGCTACTTTTCCAGAAAAGATCTTTATGTAACTACAGTAACATATGCATCCACGTATATATGAATAACTGGGGCAGCTGCCTGTGCTTTAAGAAAAGAACAGCTCGGCCCTGGCCGGGTAGCTCAGTTGAGCAGAGCATCATCCTGATACGCCAAAGTTAAGGGCTCAATCTCTGGTCAGGGCACAGACAAGAATCAACCAATGAATCCATAAACAAGTGGAAGAACAAGTTGATGCTTCTCTCTCCTTCCCTCCTTCTCTCTTTCTAAAATCAATAAATTTAAAAAAAAAAAAAAAAAAAAGTTAAACGAGAGTAGCTCACAGAGCTCCAGAAAATGGGGACGCCTGAGGAGGAGTCTGGGACTGGCGATGAAAATTCTGGAAATATGTAAAAATCTGATAGAGGAACAAGCATTTTGGGTAAGTTTTATACAAGCTATAAAATCATGCTTCATTCCTACCAACTAATAAATCCATTGTATAAAGACCAGTTCCTGAAGAATAAATAACACAATAATAACTACATAAGACATTTCCAAGAAGCATACCTCACCGAATTGCTGGAACAAAACAGACGGCAAAAACTCCTGAGGGTGTAAATCACCAGGAGGCCCCGTCCAGTTACTCTGAACAAAGAGTTGCAAACTGCTCACACCAATCAGGAATATCAGCTGTTGCCTGCATATAAGCATAGTTAGAGAAATAAATGTGAACCACTATCACTTTATAACCACCGACAAACTACTTCATTTCAGTTTTATTAAGAAAAATATAAGACATCAACCAACATTTATTAAGATTATCCGAGAGTATTACAAAAAAAAATGTCTTGCAACCTAAACAATTGAGGTCTGCAATGTTCAATACTGTAATCATGAGCCATATATGGTGCTTTTAAATTTAAATTACTTAGAATTAAACAAAATGTCAAATTCAGTCCCTCAGTCACACTGTCCACATTTTAAGTGCTCAAGAGTCAGATGAGACTAGGGGCCACCATGCTGGACAGCAGAGATACAAACACCTCCACCGTCACACGAAGTTCCTGTGAACAGCACTGGCTCAGATCCTGATCGGGCACTAGTACTTTCCCTGCGTTCTCTCTAACAGCTCTGACATTGCCACAAGACATAGGTTAAACTAATTTTATACAAAAGAAAACTGACAACAAAAAGTTGGTTTTAGACAACATTTTACTAATCCTGTGCTACCACGTGCTGGAACAAAAAGTCCCCTAGAAATTTCACTTGAACCTAGTTTTTTTCCATCCTGCTATGGCTTAAGCCATGGGATGTGTAAACTTTTTCTGTACAGGAAGATATGAAACATTTTTGGCTTTGTGGGTCACACAGGTTTCTTTTTTCCAACACTTTCGTCATAATTTGCTAACTCCAGGAGTAAGAAAAAATAGATGGGGATTCAACTCTACCAAGTAATAGCTAGAGAATCTTGACGTTTCATGCTGAAAACAAAAGCTTTCTTCTCCCTATGTCTCCTAGGCCCTACCTCAAAAGATTCTTTAAGAAAAAAAGAAGAAAATCAATCATACAAGCCTATGGTAGCCAGAATAGAAAGTGCTACATGCAGCATAACTGACAGCAAAGAAAAAAGCAGCACCAGAGAAAACAGGTGAAACAGGTGAGCAAAGGGCCTTTTGTGTTAGAAGTTTGGAAACCTGGGGAAAATAGGCATGTAGCAAGATCTTAAAGCCTTAATACAAAGAAAAACCAAAGTCTTTAAAGCGAGCCCTGACCTGTGTGGCTCAGCTGGCGGGCTTCGTCCAGCAAAACAAAAGGTCGTCGGTTGGATTCCCAGTCCAGGTATCTGCCTGGGTTGCAGGTTCAGTCCCCAATAAGGGTGCATATGAGAGGCAACCAATCCATGTTTCTCTTTCACATTGATATTTCTCCCCCTCTCTTTCTACCTCCCTTTAAAAATAAATGAAATTGCCCTGGCAGGTGTGGCTCACTGCATTGAGTGCCGGCCTGCAAACCAAAGGGTGGCCAGTTCAGGTCCCAGTCAGGGCACAGGCCTGGGTTGCAGGCCAGGTCACCAGTGTGGGGTGTGGGAGAGGCAACCACACATTAATATTTCTTCCCCTCTCTTTCTCCCTCCCTTCCCTCTCTAAAAATAAATAAATAAAATCTTTTAAAAAACTCCTTAAGGCAAACATAGTTTGATTTTCAAATTCCTCAAAATGGAGCAACTAAAATACCTCTTCTCAGCTCTATGTGACAAGCTGGAATTCTGCTTTGCCAGTGAATGACCCATTTGTGCGTACATGTGTGTTTCAATGTACACCGCAAAGCCAGTTTCTGTGATAACACACACACTTCAGACAGCATGACAACAGCCAGGACTGACACTGCAGGAATGTAAACTACTACTAAACGAGAAAAATGAAAAGGAGTGACACTAATCTTTAAAATAAAATAAAATGCCTCTGATAACATTCTTTTAACTCCTAATGGATACAAATTATGTCTTATTCCTATTCACAATGTGAGCATCTAGTACAGTAGTTGGGGATTTTTTTTTTTTTTTTTTTTTGTGAAGAACTAAACAAAGCCATTCTCTAGAAATAATGGTAAAAAAAAATGCATGCATTTTAAAGAAAATTAAAACTTGATATAAATGCCAAGATAGTAAAGGAAAGAAAGAGGTATATTAACAAATTTACAACAGTAAAATTTAGGTTTCACTGCTGTGTAACTATTATACCTAATCCTATAAAAGTATATAAACTTTAGTGGAAGAAGTCAAAACAAGGGTTCCATAATAGACGCATATGCTTTCTGATCTCTAGAAAGTTAACAATCTAAAACATAATAAAAGTGGTTACAAGTGTCACTCAGCAGTCTAGGAACACAAAGATGGACAGGGTATGCTTTCCAGCTCAAAGGAAATAAGGTCTCAAGTGTTGCCTTTGGCTAAAACCTCTCAGACTTAAGTATTTGGAAGCTTAGTGGGTTAGCTGTTACCATTAAGCCAGTTTAATATACAAAACCCTTATATCCTAAACAACTTTGCTTTTTCATTCTGATGATCACCTGGACAGAAGTTGTTATGTAGGTTACTTGGAACATTATGAGTCCTGACTAAATGTTAAGCCAGATTTTTCAATAACTGCTAAAATCAGTGCCTTACGCTGTCAAAGCTCTATTAAATGTATTAAGAGGCTATTTTTCTATGAAAACTTCAAATAAAATTCTACCTTTGGGTTTTGTCCAAATCTGGTGAGAAATCCAGGAATGTTAATATCTGCTTCTCTAGGTAGCTGTCAATCTTTTCTTCAGCCATCTTTGTTGAATTAAAAATATTTTGAGTCAATGAATTTAAGAATATGGTCTCATAGTTTCCTTCTAGCAGCAATTGTAGGAAAGATCCACTCTCTGTAATATAAAAAAATTAGTCCCATAATCCAAAAGAAGTTTTTTCATACGGTATAGGATAACACTATTAGATAAACCTACCTTTTTAGTATGTAAAAAAAATACATATTTAGAATGCTTGCTATACATTAACTAAAAAGCACTGAACAAACTCCAATCATTCTACAGACATCACTTCTAGAATTAGCAGCTCATCCACATGATGACCAGTAAAGAAGGAGACAGACCCAGGAATAATATTTTTCATTAGTAAGTACTCTCACCCTTCTGTTGGAAATCCAGAAAGATTGCTAATGGCAACAGAAAATTTTCCATAGTCAGAGATCTAGACATTTCACAGCCTGGCTCTTCCTACCCCCACTACACTCCCTGATGAAAAGCTGGTTCACTCATTGTTCCTCTAGTATCTCATGCACATGTCTGCCCCCACACTTTTATAATTGTGATTTCTCCTGCTGAACAGTTCTCCACTTGTCAGTCTTATCCTTTAATCAGACGTCAGCCGTGACCGGTATCGCTCAGGAGTATCGCCCCTCAAAGCAAAAGGTCGCTGGCTGATTCCTGGTCAGGGTACATTCCTGGGTTGAAGTTAGGTCCCGGGTCTAGGCACTTTCGAGAGGCAATCTGATCGATGTTTCTCTCTCACAGTAATATTTCTTCCCTCTCTTCTCCCTCCTTTCCTCTCTCTCTAAAAATGAATAAATAAAAAATGGAGAGCGGGGTGGAGGACAGAAATGAGCTCAAGTGTGACTTCTTCCAGGACACTTTTCCAGACCACCAGGCTTCAGAAACTACCTATCCTGAGGCTCCTACTGTGTACACACACAGCACTTACATACTGTCCTAAATGTTGCTTCTCTTCTGAGTCCAGGCTAATTTCCACAATCAGATGTGCCTTTTAATTCTTTATCTCGCCGGTAAAAGTGCACTGCTCACAAGAATTACATCTGTCCTGCCTCGTTTAAGCTTTTATGCTTAACAGCTGTGCGACTTTAAATAAATTACTTAACCAGTCAGTAGTTAAATGTCTTTATCTGCACATTGGAATGAAAACTAGCATCTACCTTAGGTGTCTATTATAAGGATTAAACGGCTAAATAAATGTTTTAAAAAGTAACTGCTATTGCCATTGTTATTATTTCTGATCCTGGGCCGTGAGAAGTTTAGGGTAAAGACTAGAGCCGAGCCTGAGGACCACGCCTGAGGACCACGCCCACCATGTCAGGAGGCTACCCTGACAGAGCCTTAAGAAACCAGCCAGCTTTTGGTAGGGACAAATAAAACAAGCAGAGATGAAAACACGGCCGTCGCCACCCCTTCTCCTCACAGTCCCTACGCTAGCCGCAGTCCCTAGCAAGTGCGCCTCTCTCACCTGAGCCAGCGACTCCCTCCTGCTTCCATTGCTGCCGCTCAGCCTCAGTGGTGAAGCCCCTCAAAACTGCCAGCTCCGGGGTCCACATCCCCCTCGACATCACCCCAGCCAAAATGGGTCCCCAGAAGGATCACAGAGGAATCTCAAAAGAAAGTGAAAGGAGGAGGGTCCAGAGACGCCGAAGTCTATCAGCGATAATTCCTGTGGATATACCCAGAACTCTAGAACCCCATGTGCTGATACCAGCCCAAGGGGGCCGCCATGACAGAAGCCCGGGGCATCCTGGGAAAAACATACGGACTCCGCATCGGCTTCCGCCTAGAAAACCAACCCAAGTCGGTGATACTGAACAAGCCCAGTGAAGATGCCCCGCCCCAGCGGGGAATGGGCGGGGTTGGGGCGTGGTCTGTCTCAGCCCCCGCCCCAAGGCGCGGCTGCGGCGGGTAGTAAATACGTAGAGGCGTGGAGTCCTTAGGTAAACTCACGGTAGGTTCCCGTTACAATGCTTCTCCTAGCAGAGATCTTGCCCGACCACGGCTGCTTTGGAAGGTTTACCGCTTTGATTCCTAAACCTTTTGCGGCCTGAACCCTCCTAAGTACCTGATGAAAGACGTAGTAATCCTTTTCTCAAAATGCACGTGGGCCCTGCCTACCAATATTTGGGTACCATTTAAATAAATCAGAGACCCTGTGCAGTGGAGTCCGTGAACCCCAGGTTAAGAACCCCGCAGCAGAGAAAGTCCTTATTCTTTGAATGAATTAAAATGTAAGTAAAGTATCTACCTGTTTTTGACGCCGCCAGAACATAACGTAAGTTATGACCGAGTGGAACAGCTGGCTCGGCCGCTGATGGAGGGAAGTTTTTTGAGGATAGACTGAACACTGCAGGAACCTGCCACCCTGCGTGCCTGCCGTGAGCAAAGGGCGCCTTTAATCTTCACAGTAGCACTCTAGGTGAAAACCAAGTTCTGGGAGTCGGGACGTGGCAGGCGGGACTGCGTCTCTGTGGGCTTGCAGCCCGCACTGTGAATATGCCATATGCTGTCGGGAAAAAGCTGCAGGGTAACCCTGACCACACAGGATTTGTGTAGTAATTAAGAGCAATGCATTTCTGAAAGCCCAGGACACCGGTTCAAGAAGGAAGCAAAACAATTTTTGTTTTAATTTGTATTTTCAGTTACAGTTTACATTCAACATTACTTTGTATTAGTTCCAGGTGTACAACATACCAATCATATACTTTACAAAGTGTTCCCTGCGATATTTCCAACTGGCACCATACACAGTTATTACAATATTATTGACTATTTCCTGAGCTGTGCTTTACATCCCCAATGACTGTTCTGTAACTACCAGTCTGTACTTCTCAATCCCTTCACCTTTGCCACCCAGTCCCTCACCCCCTCCCTTCTGGCAACCACAAGTCTGTTCTCTGAAGCTGTGAGTCTGTTTCTGTTTTGTTTGTTCATTCCACATTTAAGTGGAATTATGGTGTTTGTCAGGGACAATGCCACTAAGGCTCACACAATCTGCGCTTGATCCATGGATGTTTAGAATCTGCCCTGAGCAGTGTGCTTTAAAGACCTCCATATACCAATAAATCAAAGAATACCTGGCGGTTCCTGTCACTTAACATCCAATGACACAGGGTGACTTGAACAGCTGCTCTCTTTATTTACAGGGTTCAAGCTATAGAGGAAAGGTATCTCCACAACTTACCTATGTCCTTGAAACAACACGCTCCTGAGTCCAAATGCTGTAAAAGCTTTGTGGGTTGTGCTGCAGGTAATGTGGGAAACAGATGCTGATGAATTAGAAATACAGGAAGGATGGGAGTTGCAGACGCTCTCTCTCAGCATGAATGCAAGAGATTCTTGCATAATTGTTATTTCCCAGTAGTGATTCACATCCACACACAAGAGAATATGTGAAGATGGTGGCAGAGGTTGGAATGATGCATCCACAAGCTAAGGGATGCCAGCAGCCACCAGAAGCTGAAAGAAGTAGAAAACAGATTCTCCCCTAAAGCCTTCAGAGGGATTGTAGCCCCGCCAACACCTTGATTTCGGATTTTTGGTCTCCAGAACTGTAAATAAATGTTATTTTAAGCCGCTGAGTTTTTGGTAATTTGTTACAGCAACCCTAGGAATTAATGCAAGTATTCCCTTGAAGAAACAAAGTCAAGATAATTTTTTTGAAATATATAATAATGTTATGCATGTCTTCATTTCATTACTTATCCAAACAATACTGGCCAATCAATAGAATACTTCAACATGGCCAATAACTAAATTATTTTAATTATTTTGATGCCTAGAATTCCTATTAAAAAACATAGTTTAACACATTTTATTTTTTGTTATGAAGGTACATTTTTCAGAGTTGGATATTATAGGACATTTGTCACATCATACTTTGGTTACTAACCTAAATATTTAGACATATGGCATATGCATCTCCATTTGTATCTTGCCTCTTAGCTATGGGCCGACTTCCATGTGACCTGATCTTTTTACAGTTTGCAACAAAAATGAAGAATTCCCCCTTCCAATCTCCCTTCCTGTCCTCAATTTGTTTGGGGTCTGAAGACACCTCTCTAGCCAACTGGTCCATGTGATCGAGGTGACCTGTGCTTTTATGCATCAAGAAGAAAGCCACTTCAAGGTAACATCAGAGCCACAGACATACTGACACAAAACTACACTTACGGCATGGGGAGGGCATTTCCCTTATGTAGGAGAAAAATTGCTGAAGTTCGGAAGGAGCCTCAAGTTCAGGAGGAAAACTAAGAGTGTAACTATTGTAAATAATTTTTAAAAGCCCTCTACATTACTAAAACCAAATGAACCCGAGGCCCTGCCATGCTCTGATCATCGTGCCAAGACTGAAGCACCAGTGCAGGCCTTGAGCCAGGCTCCTCCTTCCAGTCCTCTTGTACCCTGGGACTGCCTGCTCAGCTCTGTCTTTCTAGCGCCACAAGGTCTACATTTGGGTCTGTCCTTGTCTGGGTTGACCCAGTGGGCATGTCTGTTTCCATCGTGGAATCTTGACCTAACCAGCCTCCCAAGATTTAAAGCTTGAGTTTCAGCAAGTTGGTACTATTCTGGCACCTACAGAAGGACATACCGAGTGTTAACTTTTAATTGTGGAAAAGTATAAAGTCTGCTGAAAAACATGCAACCGTAGAAGTCTGTCTATTAAATAATCAGCTTTAGTTTGGGAAGCAACACTCACTTGAGTTGTTTAACAAAGTGCTGCTCAAATCGTGGTCCACAGACTACCAATCAGCAATGGGCTAAGAACAGAAATTGGTAAACAATGTAACTGCTGCAACATTTTAATTGTATTTTACAAAGTACTACATAAAAGGGGTAACCAAAAACCTTGGCCCTTCACCAGTTTAAGACACACTAATTGGAACATCTCATCTAACCCACCTTAATCTACATAATCCAAATTATAGGACATCAAAGTTTACAATATTTTCTAATATTTTGCAACTTCTACATTTGTCCTACTTTGGATACTGGGTTTTTATTATTACTATTGATTTGAGAAAGACAGACGGACATTGATTTGCTGTCCTACTTAGGCATTCATTGATTAATTCTTTTGTGTTCTCTCACCGGGGATCAAACCTGCAGCCTTGGCGTATTGGAACAACTCTCATCAACTGAGCCACCCAGTCAGGGTGGAGGTTCTGGTCTTAATGTGAGAACAGTATCTAAGTGGCTTGTTTTTGCACTTTTCTTTAAGATATCGCCTCCAGTTTTTAAACAATTAGCTTTACCATTTCCAAGTGTCTTCATATTCCCTGCACGCACTCCTGGACCTAGGCCATCCTAGGTCTGCTGGCCTCTGGCGCACCCTTCTCCAAGGCCTTCACACTACTCTTCCCCCACTCACTCCTCAGTCTGTGAACATACTTAAGTTACACTCATACCAACAAACTTGTATTTCCCCAAGTTCTGTCCACTGTCTCTTCCTCTCTATTCCTCTAATTGTCCTAGTTTATGAAGTATGACCTGGACTCCAAGGTGGGCTCTTATTCAATCTCCATGACTCCCAATGGTTAGTAGAATGATCTCCCTGAAACCCAATCTGACCAGGTTGCTCCCAATTAAAACCCCTTCACAACTGTCCATCAGAACAGGTGTATGTCAAAGCTCCATCTCCCGTGACCCAATCCCTCCTATCTTTCCAACACTACAGTCTATATCCCATTTGACTATCTCCTTTGTCCCTTAAAATCCAGTTGTGTCTGAGGTGGTGCCATTAACTCCAGCTCTCCTTTTGATCTTGTGTCTGCAACTTCTTTTGCCCTGGCTAATTTCTTTACCCTCACCCTTCAAGACTCAGGATATTTTTCTGTAGGAAGCTTTCCCTGAACATATCACCTCAGTGCCTGTCAACATTTTACCTGAGCTAAGTGTCCCTTCTCTGTGCTCCCAAAAGTACCCTGTGACAAATGCTGTCAGAGAACTGACCATATGGCTCTGACAGTATGTTTTCATCTGTGTCATTCAACTCTCACAGCAGGAACATAAAGAACAAAGTGAGTGCTCAAGTGTTTGCTGGCATCAAGTCTGGATCAAGATAGAACACTTTTAAAACATCAGTGCTCTCGAATTCAGACTCTTAGGCCTTGGTTTTTTAAAAGCATGAATTGGACTTTACAGTAATGATACCGTAACTTTCCTTTTTGAAATAGTGTTCTCAGGACTAATGGTGTAGAGTGGAGAAAATACACAAGCATATTTTAATGATTAAAAATAAAAATCCAAAATCAGAGGAAAACACCACACTTGATCGCAGCTTTACCATCATCCTGACGGGACCCTGACTGACCAAAAACAGAAAGTCCGAAAGAGTCGATGGCTGTTCTTTTACTTTTTATTGCTGATCATTTTATACGTAGGTTTTAGCTAGCATGTCTGTGTGTGACATTTGACACTTCTCTTTCATACATTGACTATGCTGTCATTCTTGGCACAGCTCACCACCCACCAGGCCTAACGCCATGGATTTCAGAGCCTTGGATTTCCGGGTCGCACTCTGTCCCTCCTGCATCCATGCTTAGGGAGCTCTGTGCCTTCGAGTTCCCCTTTTTCTCCAGAGAGCAACTCACTGTTCAGACACAGCTCCTTCTGATCAGCTCCAGATTCAGAGTTCCCAAGTGCCACTTGAACTACAAATACTGTCGAAAACCACCTTAGTTTTTCCTTTGTGATAAGTGGTCTTGGAAAAATGTTCTTTCCCTTCTCATGCTTAGGCCTTGGAAGTGTCCAATTCTTTGTAGAAATAGCATTTCACACGTGGCAAACTGTTGTAGAAATAAGACATACTAATACACCTAAGTCTTTATTTATTTGGCTCTTGGAAGATGAAAATGAGCCCATACGGCAGCAGGTACAGAACGTACTGTATGACAGCACCAGAGGGGTACAGCCTCTCTGCTCCACAGAGCCTCGGGGTTAACGCGTACATGTGACTTCAGCAAGAGAACCAGAGTCCAGAGGGGAAAAGGAGCCCTTTAGGAAACAATCAGTTTAAGAGTGACTTCAAATTGGCCATTCCCTTTCATATACTTAAATTCAAATAACGAATACATTCACAAGCCCGAATGTTGGCATAGAATAAAATCATGTTCATTTATTTTTTTCTGCATCTTAGAATTAGAAGGCATAAAATTAAATATGTTGAATGTAATAAATTCATCCATACAAGTGCAAGTCGCCAACAACAACACATTTTTATGGCAGATTTGTCATTTTAAAAATGTACCAGTAAATCAAAAAAGAAGGGTATGTCATTTAACTTTTATTGAAGTGTATGTAGGAGGTCTTCAGAAATCAAATATGAGCATGAAGATATGGCCAAACATAAAATCTATCAAATTCAGTGAAAAGTTGCTGACTTCAAATAGTAGTTGTAAGAATGACCAATATATATTCTTTGTTAACAACCTCTCACTCTACAGTAAAAAAAAAATAATAAAATAAACATTCAGTAAACATTCTTTCCTAAGGTAGTTTCCCTTATATATCAGTGATTTATCCATTTCTTTGTATACACAAATTTGTTCAACATACCAATCAGTGGTTCTCACAATTGAAAAATAAAAGCACAAAAAAGTTTACACTCTTGTACAGGTAAATAAAAGATCACCTTGAATTAAACTGGATCTCCTTAAGGGCAGAGTATAGTTTCAGTTTCATTACCTATTACATAATTAGTTTCTTACATACAAATATTGACATATTTGGCTTGTGCTTCAAAGCCTTTGTGTCTATGAAGTCCATGTCAATGCAGCTCATAATTTGAAGTCGCTGGGGAGTTCTTTACTGCTGCCGGGTAGGACCGGATCGTGCACTCGAGTCTCTTCAGCCCCTGCGGTGGCGCTGCACATCTCTGAGGCATCGTCGGCATCAGGGTCCAAGCCTTCAGGACAGGGAAGCTTTAGCAGCTCTTCCCGGAGCTGAGCAGTGTGACGCTACATGAGAAAATGAGTGATGTTTAAAACTGCAAACCCTGGGGTGTTCTAACATAGGATCATTTGAGGGAAGAACTGAATTAAAAAAAATACCCAAAGCACAGGCCTGAAAATATTTTGGGATCACCTTCCTTATTCTAGCTACCATAACAGAGAGACAACAAAATTGGCAAATAGCTCTCAAAATAATTGATGTTTTTGAGAAGCCCTGAACAGTATGTGCCTACAGACCCTCCCTATGCCCCCAACCCTGTAGAGAACAGCATTACTGATGACTTATTTGCTACAGATACTCTCTTAAGTTAGACAGTAACACCTTGAGTTGTAATACATGCTGCCTCTAGCTAAACATTTTTAAAAGAAAGACAAGTCCATAAATTAAAACCCAGTGATAATTCAACAAATGAAAATAAGTATTTATCAGGCAGTAGGCTGTATGTAGAATCCTTTCAAAATGTTTCACATTGTCTCACTTAATGCTCAGAACAAATCTTAGAAATAACTTTATCATCAAAAATTGTTTTAAAAAGTGAAGCAAATGAAAATCTACAGAGACCACCTCACTGTGAACGAGCATGGCCCCATACTGCCGTTTGGGGAAGGGCGTAACAGTGGGTGGCTGCCCACAAACTTCATTCTGGTTTATAACTTTCTAGTGGGAAAGAAATTACCTCAAATATCCCACCAAGGGCTTTGTAAATTAGGTGTGTGAATAGTTGCCTTTGAAAATCAATTAACCAACATTTACAGAACAATTTTTATGTATCAGGCACTGTGTTGAATGAATACTGACAATGTAAAAGCAGTGAGTAGAATAGGGAATATATAATCTCTGACCTCACAGAGCCTTAATTTTGGTTGGAAGTGTAAGACATTAAAACAAGGTAAGATAAACCACACACTTGCAGACATTTGTAAGGTTTCAAAGTGTTTACATGCTGGTAATTTTCTCTAGCCCCAATTTCCTTTCCACTGCGGAAAACACTAACTAGGGAGAAGAAAGAAAAACTTGAGAATTTCAAGAGCCCAGGTGAGGTAGGAACATTATGCCTTCATTGTGGAATTAAGCTGGACAGCTGCATTCTTTTCTCAAGCAGCACTGAGCAGCAAAGGCACAGTTGAAATGATATTAATCTGGGCTCATTCATGGAGCGAGATTCCCAGGTCCAGGTGAGAAAGAGACAACAGAGTAAAAGGATTTGAGATATAAGCAAACACTGACTGAAATAACAAAGTCAAAGAGGCTGGACATTAGACACTGAGGTTTTGTGTAACGTGTGAACACATGTTTGGGGAAGGACAAAAGAAAGAACTGCTCTATAGAAAGAACTGGAAGGAGGAAAGGGAGGAGAACCAGGTGCAGGGAGGTCAAACCGGCTAAGCTGTGGGAACTGGACAGAAATGGCGGAGGCAGGGTGGTATCCTCTTAAGAAGGTAGCACTGACAGGATTAGCACTGAACAGGACACTCAATGAAGGCGGAGTTAAATAATATCTAAAGATTTTAAGGCAGAGAAAAAATGGTTTAAAATTAAGTAAATAGAGCCCCAGCTGGTATGGCTCAGTGGACTGAGGGCCAGCCTGCAAACCAAAGGGTCGCCAGTTTGATTCCCAGTCAAGGCACGTGCCTGGGTTGCAGATCTGGTCCCCAGTGGGGGACACGCGAGATGAAGTCACACGCTGATGTTTCTCTCCCTCTCTTTCTCCTTCCCTTCCCTTCTCTAAAAATCAATAAATAAAATCTTTTAAAAAAAGAAAATTAAATTAATAGAGAAAGTTAGAAAACTTAATTAGAGGGACTGTAAGTTCTCATTTCAGACCTTGAATGACGACAGGGTGTCTAAATAAAAATGCCAGTAATATAATTCTGAAAAACCAAAGAGCAGACAATAGTTTGAAAAGTCACTTCTAAAAAGTAAATGGCCAAAGTCCAGGGTAGAAATACCATGAGAAAGACAGGGAATAAAACAGCCCTGAGGACCAAAGTGTAAGCCTTCACACATGCGGCCATTCAGGAGAAGGGGGAGGAGTTGTTCACTGAAAAGAGTTCACGAGTGAGAAGAGGGGCCAGGACAGGCTCCAGGTGAAAAGTACAGCAGAGAAGACAGCACAACAGCACTGAGTGTTTTCGTAGGTGGGCAGAGGGTGTCAGAGAAGCTTATACTAAAATCGCCTAATTTAAAAGGCACAGCAGGCTTCTATGCCGAGAAATTTAAGCTAAAAATTGAACGAACGTGAGCTAGAAGAGCAGGTGAAAAGTAGAATGAAAAGCATCTGTAAAGGCCGGGAGGAGAGAGAAAGGTGAGTGGAGAGAGAGGTGACCCAGGGTCAACGGCTCCAGAGAACTGAAGAGCGGGAGACCTGGGCAGAATGCACGGTAAATGGCAAAAGGTCAGTCAGTGAGCGGGTGGAGTGTTCCAATGGGGGCAGAAGTGTTCACTGCTCTAGTCTGATGGCAAAAGAAAAGACAGTTTTATAATAATGCAGCAAAATAAAACTAGCTTGGGAGATACAAGTGTTACAGAGGAAAATAATTTTCTTTTTAAAAGTTTTAAAAATGTAAATCTTCAAGTTAGAAGGAAAGGAACCAGCAGGGATGAAGGAAGTGGAAGGCAGGGGGCGGGAGGATAACTGGAGGATGAAGGGAGCGCAGGCTGAGCAGGAACCGACATTCTGAAGACGGGGAAAGACCCGGCCCCAGCCCATTTCACATCCCCGCTTCCTGAACGCCCGCCCGAGATGGAAAGAGCCGCTCGCCTCCCCCCACAGGCCTGTGCCACAGACGCCTCCACCAGTCAGCTGTGGGAGGCTCGACAGCTACTGTCTCCCTCAGTGCTCCAAGTAATAAAATTCTAGAAGGCAGGCGCCCTAGGGAAGAACTACGGGAATGAAAAACATCATTCACAGAGTACATTTTGTTGTCACCACCTTCAAACAACGGATAAAACTCTGTTGGCTCAGCCCCGTAGCCATTTTTTTATTTTAGGAACTGCTGATTCACAGTTGACTGAACATATCTTTTCTACAGACTTCTGGGTAGTAACTCAGGCCTCTGGACTTAAAATAAATTTAACCTTTCTCTGATTCCCTACCACCCTCTCCCATCAGGTGGCCACGGTTCTGCCAGGGAACATACAACTCTTCTTCAAAGCCACCGCCAGGGCGCGGGTGAGGCGCTAACTCACCTTGAGAGCTGCTGCATGGTGGGACATCGTCCTGCCCACTCGCTTGTCACTGCTGTACTGCTGGATGTCCGCGATCCACTCCTCGCACTGGGCCATGATCTCCACTCTTTTCAAGTAAAAATGTTTGTGTATCACCTTAAGGATAAACAAGCAAGGGAACAAAACATGTTCGGGTCAGAAACTGAAAGACAAAGTATGGAGCATTACAAAGGAATGAAGTTTAAAAGCGCTGCAATCTTTTTATGTCCATAAAACTCAATTCAGTGAGCTCCGCATTATTAATAGGAAATAATTAGGTTTATGACATCAGGTGACACATACTGAAATTTCCAATTCTACAGCAGAAAATAATGCCCAGTCCCAATCAAGCATTCGAACAGTTAATCCTATCCAGAGAGATAAGGCATGGACAATGTGAGGTATTCAGAAGGCGAATGGAAATGAACAAATGACCAGGGGCAAAGAGTTAGGATAGTACTGACAGCAGAAAAACTGTGAAAAGGTCTGCCTTTCAAAGAGAACCCAGAGGACACCTGGACAACCTAAAGACAGTCCAAATGGCATAGGCATTTGAACAGAAATCAGAACAGAGCCCTTAAAAAGACATATTTTCACTTTCTTTTATCTTTTTTTTTAAATTTATATTTTCAAATACATTTGTCTCTGCCTACCTCTTTTATCTTCTGGTTAATTTATGGGTAGGATTTTATCTTATGAAGTTACATTTCCTTGTAATAATTGTGGTTTCGTTTGGGATTAAAGAAAACCTCTCTTTAAAAACTAAGTAAAATTTCTTCATGTGTAAGAAGTAGAGGTCTAATTTCTGACAAATTTAAGTTAGATCAATTTGGACATATTATTCTGTATTCTGGGTGACCTACTCTGTTGTCCCCTGGGCTTATCTCCCCTGAAGGAAAAGCAACAATACATACAAGGAAAAATCATTAGGAAACCCTGGAAATGGACATAAAATACCAGTAAGATCCTACTACGTTTAACTGTTTTTGTGTTTGATGCTTACAGACTGACACGAAGAACCATAATAACCACAGAAACAGATGGGATGCAAGTGCAGTAGAAAAAAGTACTTCACACATTCCAGGGAATGCGAAGGGGAGGAGTCATACCTAACTGGGGCAATCAGGACAGCACTCGAGTCCCCTTTAATGGACGCTGGGTTCTACAGGGTGAGAAGGCTTACTGTTTCAAATTACACTATTTGCTTTCTGTAAAAGCCACTCCCCACTCTAAGTTCCTTTGTGTTAACAGTGAATTTTTCTTCCCGGGAAAAAAATTTATGCAGGAACCAACAAATTATACATTGACTAAATACGTGTACTTATAAATTTTAAAATACATTTTAAAATTGAAATTTAACACATATAGGAAAGTACACAAATCATGTATACAATTGGACACATTTTTTCATTAACACACCAATGTAATCTCTACACAGATTTAAAAAAAAAACAACCAAACAAACCCAGAACATTACCAAGTATGCCAGAGGCCAACCTCTGTCCCCTTTCACATTTATTCCTCAGAAAAAGGGATACACTATCCTAGCTTCTTTAAGTACACATTTGTTTCATTTATTTTTGAACTTTTAGAAGTAGAATCATATGAAATGTATTTTTGTGCTCTGTACTATGTTTATATTTGTCCATGTTTATATATATAGCAATTCATTCATTTACCTTGCAGTACTACTTCTCTTGAATATTCCATAATTTGTCCCTTCATTCTGTTGATGGACAACTGTACTGTTACCAAATTTTCACAGTTATGGATAATGACATGAACATTCTCTATACACAATTTGTACACAATTGCTACTGGGCATATACCAAGGAGTGCAATTGCTAGTCACAGGCTTATCAGATCCTGCCAAAGTGTTTTCCAAAGAGGTCATACCTATTTATATTTTCATCAGAAGCGTATCAGAGTTCCAGTTGCTCCACATCCTAAGATTTGGTATCAAACTTTTAATGTCTGAGTGATGCTCTGAACACAAGTAGACATGAACCAGACAATGTAGAGCTTTGTAGACCATGGTGAAAATGCTGGGGTTTCTTGTTTACACAATGGGAAGTCATTGGAGTGAGACGATCTGATTATGTTTGGAGAATCATTGGAGAGGGACGAAAGTGGAAGCAGGAAACCAGTTAGAAAACTACTTCCACAGTCCAAGAGGTAATGATGGTGTGAGATAGGCTGGCCACAGTGAAAATGGTCTTCACTACCAAATTTTGATTATGCTTTGAAGGGTGAAGCCAACAGGATTTGTCAATTGCATGTGGTGTATGAGAAAAAGAATGAAATCACAGGAGGTTAGGTTTTGAGCTTAGATGACACTGAGACTCCACTTTCACTGAGAGTGTGAAAGAAGAACCAAGAGTTCAGTTTTACACAGTGCTAATTTTGAGGTGACAGTATACATTTTAGTGGACTGGTCAAGTAGTTTATATTTCCGGACTCATTATCTGAGTCTTAAGGGCACTGAAGAAATTAATTTATGTACAAACAGGAGGAATACAAGTTTTGCAAGAGAAGAAACAGAATTTCATTTATCCTTGAGTTCCAAGTAGCTTACTACAGTGCCTAATAACAGCTGATATTCAATATGATTGCAAAATAAATTACTTAAGTACCCCAAGCTTGAAAATGAAGAGAATATTATGCTTATGAGCACAAAGAAATGCCTATATTTTCCTATAATATTAGGAAAAATGATTTCCCACAGCCTTCCAAAGTAAATGCAAGATTTGTGAAAATACTTGTTTGTCATTCAAAATGCAAATTTATTTAGTAATAACAAAACAAATATTCTTCTTATAATCCTTCAGAGTCCATTCAGCAATGCTATTTGATGAAGAGAAGAGCTCAGGTATGATGCTACATAGTAGTCACAAATTATACTGCTTAGCTATATTAAAGATCTATTTTCTGTCAGGTGAATTGCCAAGATTTCCTCTAAAACACTGAGTTTCTAGCACAATTTAAGAAACTGATGATCAAGGGAAATAATCTGAACAAAGAAAAATGTTTCATGACACAGTTAAAGTAAGATGCGATGAAGTAATGTGACATGGCTGGTGAAATACACAGTCACATTTAAGGCAGTCTATGGACAGACAACTAACTACGTGAAAAGAACCACAATTCAGGATGTGGAGAAAAAAAAGCACTTGAGAATATCAAGACAGGTCCAGAAACTCACAAAGTCCAACTTCTTCCTGAGAAAAAAAAATGTCATCAACATTCTAACACAGATTTTATTATAAGGGTACAATTTCTATTTACAAGACAACTTTAGAAAGTATCTTGACCCTGGCTTGTATGGCTCAGTGGATTGAGCGCTGGCCTGTGAACAAAGGGTGGCTGGTTTGATCCCTGTCAGGGCACATGCCTGGGTTGTGGGCCAGGTCCCCAGCTGGGGGCATGTAAGAGGCAACCGATTGATGTTATCTCTCATACATTGATGTTTCTCTCTCTTTCTCCCTCCCTTCCCTTCTCTCTAAAAATAAATAAAATCTTTTAAAAAAATCCTAAAATTAAAAAAAGTTATCTTGACTAATAAAACAAGTTTTATGAGGAATATTTTAGTAACATATTTAGACAATTTGTTAGAATTCCAACTACCAAAAATAAAGAATAAAACTGTCCCAAAATCGAGTCAGATACCTTTTAGGAAGTGGTTTTAAAGTTCACCTATATTTCATTACTACTAATCTTTTATGATTAAAAACTACAGTAAAGTTTAGTTTACCATAAATACAATTCTAATAAACTATAGTTTATAGTATTTTTAATAAAGTGTTCCATTAATTTTATCGAACATACCTCTTTAAAGCACGGTGAAGGGTTTCTGATTTGTTCTAGCATCGCCCATTTAACAGTGGCTTGTCGAATGTTCCCATCATATTCTCGAGAACTCTGTGTGCCACTGGGGGTGCCTCTAGACCGTTCATATCCTGGTTCATTAAAATAAGGCTCAGCTACTAATATAAGGGACTGAACAGACACCAATACCTGAGGGACAAAGAAATAGACACGTTATAACGGAAAATTTTGACTCCCAGTAAACTGACATCTTGCTTTGTCATCTAGGAGTTCCTAATTTTAATAGGGGTTTCCACATATGTATTATCATCACCATAAAATTGATGTTAATTATATCACTCAAATACTTTATTATTAAAGCAAAATTTAAATAAGTAGAGTCTTATATAATATTTATATATCCTAACTTTTATATTCTTGAATCCCTGAAAAATAGACATGAAGATTTTATTTCCTAAAACTGCTAAAAAATAGGTTTATAAATATCACATACCTATCTAAATGTTATTTGCTTAAACTGTCTTTACTCTTAAAGAGCATAAAGCTAACCATGTACTCTTAACAATATTCACTTGTAAGGAAAACTATGCATGAGGCAGTCTTCATTTTTTTAAAATGTTTTTTACAGATTATGCTATTACATTTATCCCATTTTTTTCTCCCCCTTATCCCACTCCACCCTGCACCCCACCCTCCCATCAGCACTGCCCCCCCCAGTTCATGCCCATGCGCTGTACCTATGTTTGGCCTCTCCATTTCCAATACCATCCTCTACCTCCCCCAATCTGTTTTGTGCCTACGAATTAAGCTTCTCATTCCCTGTACCCCTCCCCCGCACATTTCAAGTTGTCCCAAAGGTTCCTAAACCTCTCCTCATTTTTTTGACTTCTTGTTTCTTCATTCTGTTCCAGCTGAATGTTTATTTCTTCCTTCTGTTCCAAATCCTTTGAGTCCTCGTTTTCTTCCCTTCACTGTTGGTTCCCTGTACATTTTTACTTCACTTCGCATAGCCTTGTCTATTTTGTGGCCATGCTCAACCATTTCTGTGAGCATCCTGATTACCAGTGTTTTGAACTGTGCATCTGACATGTTGACTCCTTCCTCATCCTTTGGTTCTTTTCCTGGAGTTTTGATCTGTTCTTTCATTTGGGCCACATTTCTTTGTCTGGGTGCACCTGTTACGTCGTCGTAAGGGGCAGAGCCTTAGGTATTCGTCAGGGCGGAGCAACCCAGGTCACTGTGTCCTGCTGCTGTCTGTGGGGGAGGGGTCCGGGAGGGAAAAATGCTGCTTGCTTGGATTTCAGCTGGCTTTCAGCCACTACCCACAAGCAGATAGGGCCCTTTTGGTGCTGATTCCCAGGTGGGTGGGTTTGTGTACATTCTCGGACCCCGTGGGTCTCTCCAACGAACTTTCCTGTGATGCTGGGAATTCCTCCTGCCACTGCATACCCCACAGGTTTTCACGTCCAGAGGTTTTGAGGTTTTATTTTCCCGCACTAGAACCCTGGGTTGCGTGGTCTGTCTCACCCCCCTGCTGTTCCTCTGGTTTATCCGCAAGAGAATGTGGGACCGCCTGGTCTGTCTGCCACTACCTCACCACCCCCACACCCGGCCGGTCCTCCAGATGCCACCTCGCTGTGCATCCTCTCTGCCCCAGCTGCCTGTCTCTGCCCCCACTGCCTGTCTCCACCCCTCCGACCGGTCTGGATGAATGTTTCTTCTTTAACTCCTTGGTTTTCGGACTTGCGTTCAGTTTGATTTTCTGGCAGTTTGGTGGTTTTTTGTTTTTAAATTTGTTATTGTCCTTCTTTGGTTGTGTGAGGAAGCAAAGCACATCTACCTACACCTCCATCTTGGCCAGAAGCCCAGTCTTCATTTTTATTCCAAGGAAAATTAACTTCACAGTATCACAAAATCCTTATTACCAGAAACTCTCATTGGCAAGACAACATGGCTTTAAGACCCCTTCTGAACCTCACTTACAAAAGACAAGGCTTAGGCTTCTTTCTCTAGATATAATAAATGTTTAGAGAGCTCACTTAGCTAACATAATACTGCTAACCAATGTACCTGTATGATTGACTAATATAACATCTTTGGAGGCAGGAAAACATTAGATACCATCTGCCTGCTTCGTAAATTAAAAGAGATTAACAGCAATTGGCCTTTCATTAGGAAAGATGATTAAACAACATCAAGGATAAGTATCTTAGAAGTCAAAAGATATATTTTCTTAGAACATTTTAAAAATGGGAACTTGAACTTAAACACTATGACAAAAGAACAGATAAGGTTAAATATGACCTGGAACAACCATGTTCTTAAGGCCAAGGTTAATTATAAAAAAAAAGAAATTTAACCCATATAATTCTGAGACAAAAATCTGTTTTTAAAATTTTCTGAAATTAAGTGTACTACTGAAAATCATTGAAGGAAAGTGATTTTCTCTGGCTACAGACTTTACCCTAACTCAAATTTGAAACTTCTGACATAACCTTCCAGTACATATTTATTAGTTCCTTTTCCCATTCCCTTGTAAATAATCTTCCTTTTTTATTAATATGAGTAAGACATAATCGCCATTTTTCTTCTTCTTCTTTTTTTTTTTTAAAAATCCTCACCCAAGGAGATTTTTAATTGCTTGTACAGAGAAGAAGTGGAGATTGGGCGGGGGGGCGGGGGGAGAGAAAGAGAGAGAGAGAGAGAGAGACAGACATTGGTTGCCTCTTGTAAGCTCCCTGCCTGAGATTGAACCCACAACCCCGGTATGCGCCCTGACCAGGAAATGAACAATCTTTTGATGTACATGACAATGTTCCAACCAGCTAAGCCACACTGCCCAGGGCCGTAATAGCTATCTTTCAACAAAGGAAGAGGAAGAATTTAAATTAAAAACTTTTCACAATTTGCAATAAAGGACTCAGTTATTTAATTTCGCCTCCTTTGAGACAAAATATAGTTTTATAAATCTCAGGCAGGTGTAGACTCAGAACAATTTCAGATTCATAGCCTATCTGGTTTAAAACAGCTAAATCAAATAAAAGAAACATAAAGAAAGGATGTTTTGTATATAGAACACGGAAAACTACACTTAATAAATAAATAAATTTGGGTATAACATACTGTCTCCTAAAAGAAAAAAGAAAAGGACTATAAAGTTTGCATCTGATAAGACATCGTATTTCTTGGAATTCAATAAACAATTTATAATATGGGTTTTTTTTTATAATTGGGTAACAGATTGCACTTTTAAAAACTGATTGATTTTAGAGAGAGAGGGGAAGGGGGGGAGACACACCCCCCCAATTTGTTGTTCCACTTATCTACATATTCACTGGTTGATTCTTGTATGAGCCCTGACTACAGATTGAGCCCGCAAGCTTGGCATATCAGGATGACAATCTAACCAACTGAGCTACCCTGGCCAGGATTTCTATTTATTCTTTAAACATGCATTTTGTGGAAATATATAAATGCCACTTTATTTTTCTTCAGTGAACTATTCATAATTTTCTACTATTCATAATGTTCATTATATGGAATTTCTGGAGCCTCTGGATTATCTAACCTGTTGGGTCATTTAATTTTGCAGCACACTTTATGATAGTCCATAAAACACTAGGCATAAAGAAAAACCAGTAAATTAACATATCCTTGGAAAGAAGAACTTCTCTTTTTAAAAAGGATTTGATTTTCATTATTCAAAAATAATAGGATTTACCTAGCTTTGAGAAACAGTGTATATTTGAAGTCACAGACCACAGTAGACAAGAGTAATTTATTTACTCAGAACTTATTTTTTAGTCATCAATAAAATGTGGATAATACCTATTTACATTATAGGATGACTGTGAGAATAAAATAAACTTTTTGGGGGTAAAGTAGCAGTGCTCATAAGTAAGTTTAATTAATACAAAGTAGCTAGTCTTCCTTGCAGTAAAAATAACAGCATGCATCCAGAAGATAGTAAAAGAGGTAAAACAAAAAAAAAATGCTTCTACTCTAAAAATAAAGTATTTTTACCTATGTGATATGAACGTGCAAAGAAGCAGTTAGCATGAGTTCCATTCTGATCAACAAAATTAACTAAAAGAGATACCTGGATTCAAACGAAAAAATATTTATCATAGCTACATGTGGCTAAAGAAATTTCTTAGAATGAGTTCAAAATAATTTGGTAATAACAGAAAAACATCTACTGCATACCATAGTATATTATTACATATGGTTATAGTTAACTTAATAAACAAAATATTTCATTCCACAGTATAAACTGTCAACGTTAAAAACCAGTTACATAAGCAATGTCAAAATTTGGTGCTGATAAAATGTAATAGTTCTTGATGACAATTCTAATGAATAATGGGACTTTTGATTTTAAATTAAGCAAATAATCAAGAGGATTACCTGTTTACAGCTAGATATGAGATGTATAGCATAAAACTAAAAAATGTGATTATTTTAATACAAATACATTTTTCTTTTAAGAGTCTCACTACAAAGAAACTAAGCCATTCTAATAATATTTGTCACTGCTCAAAATATTTTGGGAATCTTTTAAATTGTATTTAACCTTCAAAAAAATTTTTGTGGAAGATCTTGACTCTAGCAAAAGTACTTTTATCCTTTGTGCATGTGCGATAAATAAAAGAATGAAACAGCATTAGGTCTCAAACTCTAACTAAAAAGAAATGAATTTTTCTTGAGGCTATCTAGTCTGCTTCTGAAGTTTCTAATTCATGATACAAATATGCAACAAACTAGTAGTAAAGGGAAATGATGAAGGGAGTTTATGAAAAGCCCACGGCTAATATCACACTCAGTGGAAAAGACTGAAAGATTTCCCCTTGAGATCTGGAGGAAGACAAGCCTCTTCACTTTTGCCAGAGATAAGATATAGCCACTTCTTGCTCCTGACCAATTTAATTTCATCACAGTCTTGGAAATCTAGATTCAGAAAGCTACATAAAGTATAAAGAAAGAAAATATATATAAATATCTTTTATATATTTATAGAAAATATATATAAATATAACCATATAATTATATAATAGTATTATATATAAAACTAAAAAAATTAGGGAATATATAGACAAGATCGCTTTTATGTGTGGGTAGTTAAGTTTCCAAACTTGTAAAACTTAAATATCTTGAGTCTAAGTTTATTTTGTAGAATTTTTGCTATAGAATAAAGATATACAGGCAAGATCAAAGTTGAAAACAAATCAAATTTTAAACTAAAAAACTCTGAAAATTAAATGTAAATGTATTTTAAAAACTACATAAACTAAAATTCAGAATTGATTACAAATCTCAGGTAAGTCTAATTTACTTAATGAAAAATAGGATAGCTCTGAGTTCCCTTTCATAGTAAAACTCATAAAAGCTTAGTTGATGTTGACAAGAGTAACAGACATGCAGAAAAACTATATTAAGGAGTGTTTTAGAAACAGAATTGAATTATTTTAAAAAATGAGTAAGTAATTACTTGGAGGAATATTCTATTAACTTCTTTAGTTAATTTGCATGAATCACGTAACCTCTTTTTTCCTCAGGTCTCCACAGTGGCAAAAAGGAAAAAATTGTATTATAGTCCTATTTCTCTCTTTTATAGGATACTGCTAGGTATTTTCAGAGAACCACACACAAGTGACATCCTAAAAAACTATTTTTCATATCTTCTTTAACCGAATTCAAAGTAAGGATGTAGGAAAAGAATCTTTTCAGAGTCAGTCAACTTTAATAGGCTTATGTGGGGATAACTTACAATGGTCTTTCTTAACCACTACACTATATATGTGACTTTAAACTATTTTGTAACAACAATATTTATCTTAATCAACAAGCAACAAGGTTAATTCATGTCAATATGCTTACTTGTCCATGTCTCTGGCAGGATTCTGAACTATTAAGATAAAGTATCAGCAAAAAATATTTTATGAAATATTATGTAACATTTTATGTGCTCAAGTGGTCTGTGGAAATTAACTTATAAAATTGAGACTATAAAATCTGAGACAGTACTTCTGAGCCTTAAATGAATCTCTTAACTAGAATACAGAAGAACTACATCATAGAGATAGATAACATTAGTAGTCTATTCATGAATTTAAGGCCTCTAGTGACTGGGAGATGGGATAATCTGTCTTATCTTGCTGTATCATAGTGTACTTTAACAGCAACTTAGGAACTTTTTAATAGGCAATTTTGACAAAATATAATTTTTGTCTTATGCTCACACTTAAGATTCTAAACTCCAGATTTGCTGAGATTCTACTGTACTAAAAGTTTACCTATAAATTATTTAATATTTATCTCCTATAAATCTATTTTTTGTTTGTTTAGTTTATTATGTTTATTCTTGGTCACTAAAAAACAATTTTGAAACATGAATAGTTCTGTACTTTATAAGGGAAACTGTCAGAAAAATTTGTTTACTTGCAAAAAGCTTGAGGTCTGAGGATTCCACTTCTCTTCTGGTCTTCCATGCCATGTATTTAAGATGCTTAAACAAACCTGAGAAATAATGAGAAAAGTATAAACAGAATTGAAAAGAGTGTTTTAAAAAGCAAACTATCACAATTAAAAGTAAAAATGAAATGCTATTATGTCAAAGTATTTCAGTTTTCTGTCCCTAATCAAAACTCTAAGGGTCAGCCTATTAAAACAAATCGACATCTTCAGATGTAACCCAAATCTGTGTGACACTATAATTTTGTCATAACAAAAAATGCATCAGCACATACTACACATTAGTATATTTTTTAATAAAAATAACTCTTTTCCGAACCAAAAACAAATCAGTGATTTTTTTAAAAATCTTTCAAAATTTATAAATTTTGAAAATTGTGCATAACTTAATAGAAGAGATCTTGACTTCATATTTGCCTCCCCATTCAATCTGTTAACAACATATTATTTTGGTTGAAGTATATAAATAAAATCTGGCCTCACACAAACATGAAGGTGCAAAGCGGAGGACCTCACAGATACCATAAGAGGGCCTTTGAGGATCAAACTTGAAGACACGATATACTTACTCACTCAGATAGTAAGAATGAACTCAAACTCTCACACACACAGGTCCACCGGACATTCGGGGAAAGAGAGTGTCCCTCTTCCCTATACCACTAAGTCTTACGAAAGTAAGTTCTTAAATAAATTTTAACCTTTTACACTTAAACTCTATTCAGGTTCCAGTCTTTCTCTTAAGTAAAGTCAGCACTGCTATTTCCTCTTCTCTCTCAGTTACGAGAGACCTGTTCTTTGCTTTCCCAAAGAAAAGTATGTCTACATTGGGCTAAATCTCCTGCAATAAACCCCAAAACAAATTCCAGCTTTATGACATGAGTTTATGATGAAGACAAAATGAAACCTGCAAGCCCAGATCTGAGAAAACAAGATGTATCTTCAGAAAACAAGAGGGCAAAACAAAAAGAAAACTTGGGCCATCTTCAATATACCAATCACCTTCAAGCACTTGTTGTTTTCACATCATCAAGGTAGTATCTGTTTGTGAAGTCTATAAAATTTTTCTGACCCTCTAGTGATTTTCAAACATTAAATACTCTCAGCATAGAATTTACTGTTGAAATCTCATCCAACGGTCCAAAATTACTTTGAAAAGTGATGACTGTTCTTCTGAATCAAATTTTAGAAGGTTTATCTCCATATGAAATAGTTTTTATTATACCTGTTTGTCGACTATTCGGTGGGGGGATAGAAATGTATCTTCCTATTTATAAGGAAATATAAGACATTTTAACAGAAGCTTCACAGTTAAATGTATCCTAGAAAAAACTGGACAGTTATGATACACAAAAAAGGCAACACAAAGGAGAGGACCATGCCTTCGTGAGTCATCTACCTGCAGGCACTTGTGAAATGATAACTGGAACTGGAGCTCTGGAAAGAAAAGTGAGAGGCAAAATCCGACAGCTCGCTCTACTATCTCCAGATTGGAGAAAGCTCTCCATTGGCCAAGAAATGTGTTAAGTAAGTCTGTCCCTCAGTAACTGAAGATTGTAAGTGCTTAACACTGTTGTATTTCTGCCCCTTTCAGTTCCTTCTCTCTCATTCTGAAGCCAATCTTTGCATATAGGGAAGAAAAGCATGAAGAAAGCTATGTACTCTGGAAGTAAGATAACTAAAACAAAATTTTTGTTCAAATTTCAAAGAAGGTTACAACACTGTGGCACTAGAAACAAGAAACTATAATTACATTACCTTGCCATCGTTATAAAGGTTTGGATTGAATCGCACACTATGACCACCAGTTGTTTCTAAATTCACAAGAGGGGGAGAACTGGGATAATCTTGGGGAAAATAGACATCGAACTCAAAGCAGCCATTTGCATAAGGAGTGTCCGCTGGGCCAGTTATCAGAACCTAGAATGCATACACACACACACACAGAAGTCTACGTTACTATTCAACGTGCTATGCAGAAAATCATAATCCAATGTGAAATAAAAACTTTCTGACATCCTATATACATCTCTTCTATAATGTGTTAAAAATGAATACAGGACAAGGACATGGTTATAAATTAGATGAAATGATTTGGTTTTGATAAAAATGAACTATTAAAAGACAGATGCTTTAATGGCAGCAGGAAAGCTTACCTTAACATCAAATACCTTTTAAAATACTGTTACTTTTTCCTGAGAACTTTCCTTCATAATGTTCTTTATAGAATTTTCAACAATTTGAAATACTAGGTACATTCATTATTATATATCAAAGGTATATGGTTAATTTTCTGCTTTAAACGTTCAGATATGTTAATGTTTTTAAAAATAACTTACTTTTAATATTTCTCCCTGGGATGAGAGAAGTAGATAACAGGAATAAAGTTCTCATGTGACAACTTACGATAAAAAGGTTTTGAGAGATCAGTAGGTATTTTTCTTAGGATTTTTGGTAGTCCAAGAAATAGCACCGAACCCAACAGTGAGTACCAGAATTATTGAACACATTTTGTTTAACCAATCCCCAGATATTTATTGTGTAAGGCATGAACAGCAAAGCCTCTGGTTCCGAGGAGCTGTGTGTGGAAGCAAGTTGCACTAGAGTCTTCATTTGTGTAACTGATTTATGCTTTGGGGCTCCATTCTGGGAAACTTTATGTTAGGTACAGCTTATTGCTTAACAGAGACAAAGTTACAAGTTCAAATTTATGTGATCCATTTGGTGATAACACACTTCCCTAAGCAATCATCCTATAACTGGCACTATTGTTTGTAACAGGAAACAGGTAACTAGGGCCAAATAGGCAAGGTGTATGAAACTGCTATTTAAAATAGCCCAAAGGAACAAATCAAAAAAGCAAGCAAACAAAAAAACCTTCCTCAAATCAATGGGTCAATAGTTTCATCAGTGTACCTAAGAAAGACAGAATATTTAACCTATGAATTAAATCATAAATGTAAAGAAAGATCCCCTAGGTGCCAAATCTTTAAATCACCAGTGTTAAAACATAAGGTACGAGTTATTATTATTGTACTACCATTACTAAGTTCATAGATTTTATGGATCTATTAAATATATAAATTTCCTAGAAAAGAAAATAAATAATGCTTAAAGCCTGATAGTATAAAACATGAGAGAAGTATCTTAAATGACAAGGAAGAAATCCTGTAACTTTTTTCCTACTGACTAACATTAATCCTGTGATACTGTGCTCAGAGGGTATCCAACCTGCAGCCTGATGCAGCCCAGGATGGAGGTGAATGTGGCCCAATACAAAATTGTAAATTTACTTCAAACATAATGAGATTTTGTGTATGTGTGATTACATGTCAAAACGTATTTAATGTATGGCCCAAGACCACTCTTCCGTGAAACTGTAACAGGCTGCGCTGCATACGGCCTTTGCTCAAGGAAGGTATTTGGTATTTCCTTCTAAATCTTTATTTTGAGTAGCAGTCTTACCCACATATTCTGAACTAACATTAGAAAAACACTCCTTTCACTGATGTCCAAAATGGTCAACAGAAATTTTTAAACTTATTAAAATTCACGCTATGTCTAGTGCTTTGTATGATTGTTTGAATACTAAGGGTGATAACGCAAAAAGGTGTTTTTTCCACCTTCATGATGTCAAGCCGCTCCTCATCACAGCGCACAAACACACTGGAGGACGATGACAGGGGCAGAGAGGTTGAGAGTGTGACAGCTTCCTGGGCAAGGCGGCGCGCTCTGGCGGCACTGTTGGCATCATTTGCATTTTTCACCTGAGACATGTAGTGGTAATTTATTTTAAACCCCAACTTCCCATCTTCATCTTCAGAAACCATCTCAAATGTATCTAAAAAAAGAGAGAAACCATGAAAAATAAAAAAGAACCAGAATGGAGGATAGTAGCTATAATGACAGAAATCACAAATAAATCATTAGCCCTTCTACTCAAAATGGAAAGGGCTGCAATGTGAAAGAACAGCAAACTATAAATGTTTACGTAACATCTACCACTGCACAGACGGAATATATAATGGAAGCAAAAACTGGAAATGACTGTTTATTTATTTAAATCCTCACCCAAAGATATGCTTACTGACTTTAGAAAGAGAGAAAGGGACAAAAAGAGAGAGAAACATTGACTGGTTTCCTCCCCTCAACTGGGGATTGAACTTGCAACCTTTTGGTGTATGGGATGATGCTCCAACCAAATGAACCACTGGCCATTTTTAATCTACAGTGTGAATATGCTGGTAGATTATATCAAGTAGCTAAATTACTATACAAAGCAGCAGACAATTTATTCTTAAAAAGAACAGTATATAAAGTTTTAGCTAAAATAATTAAGAAATGCCAGAAAGTATTCTCATTATATTCATTTTTAAAAACCAGAGAAAGTCTTTATATACATACAGGGTCTGGCCGAAGCAAATCTGCTGGAGTGTGGTTGGTAAGGTACATAAATATCTTGCACAAGATGGATAGCAATTTGAACACTTCACCTAAAATGTCATATGGTGTGCTTGAGTGTGATATTGTTATGTTATAGAACTACAGGCTTATGATTTTGTAATAAAACATTTTGTAATTAAAAAAGGGGGTGTTATTTGTCCTGGACCCTGTATATTGCATTTGCACTGATTTCAAAAATCAGAAATGCCAGGCTGGAGTTTATTCTTATATTACTTCTCGAATTTACATTAATAGAATAAAAGAAGATTAAAGTAATCCAAGTACTTTGGCAAGATATAATTAATGGACTCATTATTAACCATTTATTTAAGGAGATTTAGAATGACTTGTTATAATTTATTTATAAGCTATATACCATAGAAAGGAAAGTGTGGATTTGAGCTTTATCTCCAATTCAGATTAACCCTACCCCACCAATGGATTAACATAAAGCTATTAAAATAAATTGTAACATTAAGTCAAAACCACTCACTAGGGCAAATACTGTCATTAGAAGCAACAATAACTTTGATCCTGTGTTCATACAATTTTAAACATATGGAAAAACATTAATGCTTTATTATAATTAGCATTATCATATAAAATTTACAAAGAACTTACTTGGTACAAGGTTCTAGGCGAGGCTGTTTGGGTTAAATGACATAGGAAACCATATGTGCCTTTAAAGAACTTATAGTCTAACAAAAAGGGAAAGACTTGTAAAGATTGTCCCATGTCTGTGCTCTACAGTGTTTAAAATAGAGTACCACAATCTTTAACAAATCTTTCCGTGAGAAAAAGGAACTTTTTGTTAATTTCTTATAGAAATTATCACCAATTCTGTACAATTAGAATCTAATTTAAGAAGGAAATTTTCTTTGAATCTTTTAAATAGCAACCCATCAGGTAAAAAGATGAGCTCATTCACATGCCTGGAGGAAAACTCTGATATCATATCTGTAATAGGACAGGGTCTAGTAATACCAAAGTTTTATTAATATATTCAATCAAAGATAATAGCTAGTTGCTAAAAATATACATGCTGTTTGATTCAGCAATTCCCTATTAATCTGTCCTAAGGAAATAATCATGGATATGTACAAATCTCTACATGCAATAATAGCCATTGAGATGTTTGTTGCATATGGTATTGAAAAACTGGCAACAACCTAAAGGTCCAGTTATTGATAAACAAATGACAGTATATCATATGATGGAATGATTAGGCAATCAATAAATCAAACAGTACAAGAATCATGACATTAGAAAATGTCTGTTACACAAGGTAGAAAATGCAGTTATTTTTCATAAAAAGCTAGACAGAAAATCTGTATTTTTTTTTCTGAATTACTTTAAAAATCAATCAGTAGCAAAACCCACTGTGTTTAAAGTCACATCCACCTTAGAGAATTTATGAATTTCTTTGATATGAAAGAAACTTCTGGATGGCTAATGTTCGTCAAGGGCTCTGACATATGACTGAATTTCTTAGAGGTAATAACTTTAAATTAGAATCTGTCATACATATAGAAGCATAAGCACAATCATGTTGATAAAATAAAACTTCATTTTGTATTGAAAGAACTAAAAAATATACAGAGATGGAATGCGGCTAAACACTTTCAACTACAGTATGTTTTAAAAGCAAATAATACATATTTGTGTATGACCTAGTAATTGGACCAAAACCAAAAGCTCAAATAAAATATTTAATTTCAACACATTTCAGAAAACTTGTTGGAGAATCCTAGAACTTGTTATTTTTCCTAACAGAAGCTTGGTGGTTTAAAATACTTTGACAAATTATTTCACACTCTCTTCAAAAGGCGGAAATTGATTCCCTATCCTTGAGTATGGGACAGACTTAGTGACTTGATTCTAATGAACGAAGCACAAACAACCGAGTATGACTTCAAAACCACGTCACAAAGAGCAATGTTCTCTCTCGGACAAACTACATGTGGTGTGTGAAGACACTCAAGGGTCCTATGGAAGTTTTTTACCTGTGGCCTAGAGACCCAGTTCTTAGGAAGAGAAACAAGGTCCCAGGAAGGGAGGAACACACATCCCAGGACTACCAGGCCCCCAGAGAAAGCTCCAACCTCAAGTCACTGGGCCTCTTGAACCCTGTTTCCATTATTCCATCCTTGCACACTGTTGAAATACACTTTTTAACAAAAATAAAAAATGTATTTTAAAAAAATGCACTCTTTATTGCCTTTCTGCCATTTAATAAAAATATGACAAAATTAATTTAAAACAAAACAAAAAAACAAGTCCTACAGAGAGTCCCACATGTCAAAGAGCTATCGACAGCCAAACACGTGAGCCTGAACACACAGCCCCAAACCCAGTCCCGTTTTCACATGAGTGCAGATTCAGCCAACATTCTGACCGCAAACTCAGGGGACGCCTATGCCGGAACCAGTGAGATGAACCATTCCTGAATTCCTGACACATGGAAACAGGCAATAATAGGTTTTAGGCATCAGAGTCTTTAGAGTAATTTTGTATTGCAACAGTAAATAATATAGAACAATTTAATAAAATACTGTAGAAATTAATGAGCTTAAAAACCTATAAACAATCTTATCAATGCTTAATCCAATTCAAATAATCCAAATAAGCTATTTAGTTTTATTACTTACAAAAATAAACTTTTAATTAGATGCTTCTTCAGAAGTGTTGTTTGAAAAACATGTTAACATACTTAGAGTGAAAGAAAGAGACTAGATTGCCAAATTGAGGCAAAAGGCTGTAATATTACTAGAAATTAACCAAATCCCAAACAAAAGTATAGAAAGAAGAAATCTGCTTGGCATAGATTATGGAAAAATTTTTAAAAGAAATAAGAAAGGTATTGCAAATCAGAACAAAAAAATAAAAGTCATATCCCACAGTGTTGCCTCAGGATCAACAAACTTCAGTAATAAATGTGTGTGTGGTGGTGGGGGGGGGGTGGATAAAAACTTGAAAATTTTTTCTGAAAAGTCAAAAGCAGCTTTTCAATGATAAACTAAGATTACACAAAATAACTCAAGTCTATATAAATTTTTGTCACCCAAGGGTGGAATGTATTTCCAAGGAGGAGGAAACAAATTCATGGTTAGACAAATCACTATTCTCTCCCCCACCCTATTCAGGACACCTCCCACTCCTTTCAAGTTATAGACACAAAATAAGAGCAAAAATATTTAATATAAAAACCCAAAAGCCAAAATAAAAATTAAGAAACTAAAAGCAGATTAAGTCTAGTTATCGTATCTGAAGCCTTTATGAATTCTAAAAGAGTAAATCCAGAGCTCAGTAACAACAGAAAATCATATATGGTTTATAAAATGCTATTTAAAATCTTGGACTAGACATATTATGACCATGGACTGCTTTTCCTTCCCTTTTATCTCATGCAAATATTAGTACTACATCTAGTGGGGTGAGTGAGTGGAGACACAACCAACTGATGCCCTTCCGACATCTCTACAAGAATATACTTAAAAGGTCTTGGTTTTTTTTCAAGATTTATCTGTGACTTACTCATGCTTTCAGGGATTTCCCAACAAAGTTACTGTCCATTGACTTGAGGTTCAAAACTCCATTCATTTAATTCAGAAGTACACATTAAAGGTTTCAACAGATTTGCACTATTACCTAGTTGGGACATGTCACAGACCAAATCTCGTTCAGAATAGAAGCGCAGTCATTTATAAAGTGGCAGAACTAGTTTCTTTAGGCATTCTGAGCTGGGGAAGGGGAATGAAAATTTTTGTGGAAAATAGGCTGTCACAAAGTAGGAAAGTGTATAGAAATGTGAAGCTAAAGATAAACCCATCTACCATCGATTTTTGTTTCAAGTCTACCAATAGCACACAATCTTAAGGTCTTTTCATGAATAAGACCTTTTCAAAGACCTGCCTGAATGCTTTGTTTTCAAATAATCTTCATGTACATTACCTCATGTGATTTTTATTGCAAACCAATCTGGGAGGTTAAGTAGGGCAAAAGCTAAATAATTTATAAGGGGGGGCCCCCCTCCGCAACACCCCCCTCAAAAACTGGAATTGTTTTCTGGAGGACAGGCCCCGTGTAGTACAGGCTCGCAAACCCAGTTAGGTAAGTGTTCTAGCAGCCCATTCATATCAGCGCACCAGCTGGCGTTGTTGTGAGAGGCTGTTTTCCGCTTCAGTGATTTTTTTTTGAAGACTCTGTCAATGTGTTTGCCGATTTCATGACAGATGACTTACGAGCACATCTGTACACACTGCACTGAGTGCTCAACAGTTTTTGACCAAAAATGGCAGGACCCTCGTGCCCACCCTCCCTAATCACTTTTTTTTTACCCTCCAGAAAAACGCCCTCAAAAGGAAACGTTTTGCCAGTATGGAAGAGGTGAAATAATAAACGGCAGAAGCACTAAAAAGCATCAGAATTAATGAGTTCAAACACTGTTCTCAGCAGTCGAAAAAACATCTCGATGAGTGTAATTACATCAAATGGAGAGGGCTTTGAAGGTGACTGATGTTTAAAAATGTAAGAATAAATACACGATTTTTATAAATAAATTCCAGGTTTCTTTGGGTCCCGCCCTTGTATACTGAGGTTTCAAAGACTGCATGACCAAAATATACGTATCTGACTCGTACTTTAGTGTTCTATTTAATATAGTCAAAGTCCTTTGGGCCGGTTCTAAAAGATGGAAAAGAAGCACAGATAGTAAAAGTTAACAATGGTCATTGAAATTTGGAATTCTAGTGTTTATTTATAAACCAACACCTTATATGGGATGCTGCTAAAATCTTTTCATCAGTCCTTACTTGTCAACAGTTTTGAAATGGGAAAAGATACAAGTGAACTACATTTTCCAAAGGTAAATCTCATGGAATTCTGAAATGGTAACGGTAACATCCTTAGTTCAAAGTCCCAGGTCCTACGCGTCCTCCAGATCAGGATATACAGAAAAAAACTTTCCTCCTGTTTGTTAGACATCTGGCTTTGTTTTTCCTAGGTTTCTACTGAATCATGATTTCCAAATATAAATATAAATATAGCTATAAATACCAAGAGATAAAAAGATGATAAAATTGTGTGTATGTGTGTGTGTGTACACAGAAACAGAGCGAGAGCGAGAGAGATAGGATATGAGTAATTCATGGTCCAAGCAAGTTTTAAAATCTTTAATTTACTAGAACATATTTCAATAGCACTATTAAAAAATGTGAAATGAAATTTAAAGAAATGAAGATTAAAATTTCAACTTACCAAACTGTAATCTCTTCATAACAGCCTCATATTTTTCTTCCAGGGATTTCAATACTGATGGAGGTTTGGGTTTCATAGCCACCTTCTTCGAATAGTCACCTAATTTTTTTTCTGTTAATTTTAGAAGATTAAAACAAAAACAGTTAACTTCTAGAATTCAAGTTTTGAATCCCAAAAAATTAAATTCTTTACAATCATCTTCTTATGGTACCATTTTAAGAATAAAAAATTTTCTTTCTTTTTCATAAACAAAACTAATAGAATTAAAAGCAATACAACTTTAAAATTTAAATTCTTAAAATGGTAATTAGGTTTCATCCATTCAAGGGGAAAAAAAAAACACAAGTGAAATAGATAATGCAAAATCATTTATATCCTCTGCTGCTATTCCATGAAAATTTCAGTTTTAACTAAATTCTCACAGTCATTTTTTTATATCTCTCAGCACATGCACTCAACTGGGGACCTGGCCTGCAACCCAAACACGTGCCCAGACTAGGAATCAAACTGGTGACATTTCACAGTTGGCTGGTTGGGGCTCAATCCACTGAGCCCCACCAGCCAGGGCTCACACACAGTCTTAGTCTTAATTCACAAACAGTACTATTTTCTATCTAACACAATGGTATTTTTCAAGTTAATGACTTTTAATGAGAAAAAAATTTATGATGCATGCTCAGCCTACTAAATTTAGGGTTAGCAATCCTACATGGTATATAAATATTTTACAGTGAAAGATTACTGAAATAATTAACTTGAAAACCTGACATAGATCAAAATTTACGTAAGTGAACTTGCTTGAAACTCCATTAACATACAGGGAAGAGAAAGGCAGTTTTCATTAAGTGAACAAAAAAACATCTTTGATCAAAAGAAAAGGAGCATAAAAGACACAGAACTGAACCTTGATTTGCTTGCCGCAAACTGGTGGTGGCTGCATACACGATCTCGGCCGTCTTTTGGATATCTGGTACCAAAAGGGTAAGTCCTTCTGGTTCTGGATCAGATGCATCTGGTTTTACACCTGTTTTTGCATTTTCCCTTTTAGATCTGAAAAAAATTTTAATATGGAAAAAAATGAAGGAAAATTAATAAGCTTTTGGCATTGAAAAATAAATACCTCTTAAGTAATAGCGGTTAAAAATCAAAATGATTATGCGCATCTGACATAGACGATATATATCGGGGTAGTTTAAATTAAATTTATTATTGCTTCTGAAGCTATAAGATAATGTCTAGCTAGCACAATAAATAATGTTTGGGGTAGGTTTTCCCCTCAAGTGTAAAATCAAACAAGAGATAAACACTGTATAAATGCCATGTTCTTAAAAGACCCAGATACACGATGTGTCCTTGGATCCACACCTTTAAAAATATAGCAATCATAAATACCTAGAAATAAAGAAGTCACTTCTATATCTAAAAGTCACAGGTATCTATCCTATCTACTAAGATTTGGGAATAAAAGAACCATATATACTTTTAAATTTCACTATCAATACATTTCACTCACAGTTTATTAATATCCCAGAGGGGAAAAAAGAAATATTCCAGAGTAAAGTGAGGCTCACTATCGTAAATTAATAAAATGTGCTTCCATATACCAAAACTTAATATAAACACTAAGTTTTAGAGCATAATCATTTAAAAGATAATCCTCTATTATTCCCTATTCAAGGTCTAAAATGTACCCAACCTTATATGAAATCGACTATCATAATAGAATGTGTTACAGCAAGGTTTCAGTGTATAAGGCATCATAATATTTCTTTAAATTTTCTAGATGAATGCAGTAGTATTTTACAAGATTCACTGAAAATAACAACTAAGTATCAATTGCCTTTTTTCTATTTCAATTCTCAGCACATTATTCACAAAATAAACATTATACTACTGCTTAGATACTAAAAATCTATCTTTGTTAATTCATTATTAAATAATTTAAAACAAATTAAAATCACAAACATGTTTAAAATACTTAAGCTAATGTATGATCTAAACTGCACATCACTTATTTTTCTAGTTATATACCTACCAAAAAAAGGACTTTGCTATTTTTGGGTTGGCCAAAAATTCTGTTTTGTTTTTTCCATAAGATGGCTCCAGTGGCACTTCAGTTGTCTTTAACTCCATTCTAAACAATTTTGTTACTTTGTACTGTGACAACTGTCATATCAGCGTGCATTTTTAAAAAACTTATCAAAGCTGGTGAATTTTTATGTAGACATTTTAATACTGAAGATGGAAGAAAATAAGCAACATTTTTGGCATATTATGCTTTATAATTTCAATCAAGGTAACAAAGCAACTGAAACTCAAAAAAAGATTTGTGCAATTAACGGAGATGGTGCTGTGACTGACCAAAAGTGTAAAAATGGTTTGCTAAGTTTTGTGCTTGAGAATTCTCGCCGGACTACACTCCACTGTCAGGTAGATCACTTAAAGTTGACAGTGATCAAATCAAGACATTAACTGAGAATAATCAACATTATACCAGGTAGGAAATTAGCCGACATACTCAAAATATCCAAATCAATGTTATTGGTGAAAATGAAAAATATGTCTCTTATTTTACGGAAAAAAATAAACGGAGTTTTTTGGCCAACCTACAAAGTGAACCTGGATCCTCAGAGAACTATGAAAAACTAACAGAAGATAGAAGAATCCTGACAAAATAATTATTGTTATCTATTTACAAATGAACTACTCTTTACCACAAAGACAAAAATCTGCTCAGAAAATAAGAGATAAATTATGAAGATCCCCTCAGTGGGTAGCAAGGGTATACAGATACAGTGTTATGCATGCGTTTTGAATTGGTTCTCATGGTGTCCACAGGTATTTTTAACTATGAGGTATCTACCACCCCACCGGGTAAGATGCTTTAATCAAAGATGCATACTGTGTCACTGTGTTATTGCCTTTTCTCCTAGGCTCTCTTCTTATTTTCCTTCAGGTGTAAGAAGACACAGACAATACATGGCCAACTTTCCTTTGCCACTCAGGAACCACTTGTTAGATATGATGCTGTATACCATTTTAATCATCAACTCCTCTATGTGTAGGTGTATATAAACATGTTTGCATATGAATGTAAGGAAAATATAGTGAATGTTTCAAAATTGAAAAATCAGACATTTTTACTGCTAAAGTCAAGTAAGATAGTGCATCTTTTATAGGTATAAAATAAAGTTGAGATTATAGTTTAATTGTGAGTCTGACAATTTTTAATAAAGATATGATTCTGGTAGACAAGCTCAAATGGAGTGTCAATTTCTGTATTTACCAACAGCTATTCACAGTCAGCGTCAACCACTGACAATCATAAAATTATGTAAGCCCCTTGACAGCACCCCCTTTGTATTTATAAGGACTCTCGCTCCTCAATTATAAATAAATCTCTATCTTACACCAGAGCTTAAAAAATTCTTAGGTAACAGGACCACTGATCCGTAATAGGAAAACAAAAGCAAGCAGTTTGAGAAAACAGAAGAGCTATGGTTATAACTTTAAAAGATGGTTTCCTAAAATCAATCAGCTGATCCACTGTACTCTCAAAGATTTTCCTCAAAGAAACATATCTTCCCAAACAGATGAGGAAGATATGGGAGTGAAGCTTGTTTTTCCAAAATTAAGGTATTTTCATCTTAAAGAAACAAGAACCTCTAGTGTGGAGAGTAAACTGTATCGATGCAATTTAAGGCAAGTTACCCTGGAAAACTACTGATCTTAAATTTCAAGCCCTATTCATGAATACCAATTTCCTTACTCCAGTTTTTGAAAGATGATTTAGTAGGAGAAATCCCTATGATTAAAATAGTGCAAATAATTAGGATGGCAAATTCTATGGCTTTTTGACAGCAAAATAAAAAAATTAAGTGCAAAATATCCAGTTTAAAAAATACTGTTTTTTACACCTTATGTGTAAAATAAACGATCATATACATCTCATATTGAAGGCAATGGTTCGATCATAAAGCTGATAAATCTTAGACCTTTACAATCAGGTTCTATTGAGAAATTTTTACATGGATAGTCTTTTTGGCAAAAACAGCTAGGGGGTAAAAAGGGATAATCTCCAAAAGGAGATTAGTTCAAATATATGAAGAACATACACTACCTGCCTAATGATAACTTCAACTAGTCATTGTCTGACATTAAACTATAGCCAGTAGTCTCTTTTCTATAGAAGTTGCAGGTCACTGTCAACCCATATGTAGGCCCAGCTCATGAAAAAAGGCCATACCTTCGCTCACATCCTGAGGTCTGTGTGAAAAGCTATTTGAGTTCAAGGCACCTAGCTGGAAGTAGGTCTTTGAGACTGACAATGGATCCAACATGGTAAAAGCAATCAGCGACGGCCGCTACCATGGTATCCGCTGCTTTGTGCATACGTTGAATCTGGTTGTGATCACTGCCCTGAAGAAATATGAGGAATCAACTGAAGTTTCTACTGTTGCACAGAATTATCTGCAAACATTTTCCCCTATGCTGTGAATTCCAACTACCAGCTAACAAATTAAGTATATTTTGGCTCTGTGACATATAATCTGAACTAGGATGTGAGCAAAATGGGTAAAACTTTCTTGAGAAAACAAATGGGGAAAAACCTGTAACTCAACTTTGAGTTATATTCAAGTGCCTCTGCTAATACTATCACCCAAATAAAGCTGGATATTCATAAGACTAAATACAAAATATCGGAATTATGTTATTTTTTCATCTCTAAACTGAAAACAGCTTAATAGAGCTATTTTCTTAGTAGAACATTAAAAAAGATCACGTCAATGCCTGCACTCCACATTCTAAAGTCAAAACTGTCCCACAGTTGAAATGAACATTTACAAAGCAAAGCTACACTGAAGAGGTATCTGAAGACTACATACTGAAATGTCCAGATTCAGAAGTAATAAGAACTAGCATCTTAGAGGAAGATTCTAAAACTGTAAGAGAATGAAACTTCTACATTTATCTATAAAACAATGTGTCATACTGTACTTCATAGTTCTAAAGCTCTTTGCTAGGAATTACAGTTTAAAATAAATTTAAATTAAAAGTAAACAAAAAATGTGTTTAAATATTACTATGGAGAATTATTTGCTTCTCATGTCTCCATAAAACATGAAAATGATTACTGAAATGCACCAGTAAATGGAGCAAAGATTTCTATAAGATATTCAGTGATTAGCTTAATGCTTAGTTTTTAACTCTTGATTCCCTTTTGTTTTTACTTAAACTTTTTTCAAACAAAACTGCCATTTTTTTTGTTTTCAATATGGTTTAAATAAAAGTTGAAAATGAAATCTTCCCTATCTTGTGAATCATTAATAAGCAGTATGAGAGAAGAAAATATTCAAAACAGAGTATAAGAAAACTATAAAAATACAACAGTTTCTAGATCAGATTAAAACATAGTAACTTTTAGGTCAGATTAAATGTCGTAAGACATAATGAAGGTACTCTGTGCAATGAAGTAGCCTCAAATAATATGCTTCACCCAGGGGCAATCCAACTCAGGCAACACTTTAAAATAAATGTTGACATTGCTATCTCCATCATCAAGTAAAAGGCTGATGCTGAACTTGTTCAAGATCATCAAAAAAAAGAAAGAAAGAAAGAAAGAAAGACAAAGAAACTTAAAAACTACAGGGTGACAACAAATGCTTCTTGGCTAGGAAATCAGACCATTGTCATTTTGTAAGGCAGAGAAAAGAGGATAAACTAGGAAATGTTTTTCCAACGGAAACAAAGTAGGAGGACGAGAACTGAATTCTTTCTTAACTGACTAAAGCCCTAGATAACTAGCCTAAGGGAGTTAAAAATAAGAGTTTGATAAAAAATATACCTTCGAAGAAGTAGGTCAACTAATCTTATTGCTTAGTTAGATAAAAAGGAATTGGTTATGTATTCTAAATATATTTTAAAATATGATAACCTTCTTTGGACCAGGAAAATGCTTCAAAATGGCTAAAGGAAATGGCAATAAAGAATGCTTGCTTTAATGCTCTTACAGAGAAGCTCACTGTCCAGAGCACCTTACATTGGGCACAGTCATTTGCGTCAGATCCTTATACTCAATTAAGACTATCTGACAGCAAATCCCTCTTTCAAGTTTTTGGTGAAACTATCAAATACTAAATATGATTACTTGCCTACTGGAATTCATCAGGAAAAGACTGCATAGAGGATCAAAGACAGAATAATTGCCTTTGTTCTTATTCCAAGGAAGCTATTAATTGTCACACTTATTTAAAAGTGAAACCAAACTACTAAGGCTATACTTTGACTACATTTTGATATAACACAGATTGGAATGGCCAGCAGGAGATAAATTACACTAGGGCTAGTACATGAAATAAAGCTATGGGGTCATATTTTCACAATGTAATTATTTTGAGAACAGATGAATTTTCATACTACATCAGAGATTTTTCAACCAGTGTGCAGCAACATTGTTTTTTAAGATTTTATTTATTTATTCTTAGGGGAAGGGAGGGAGAAAAAGAGGGAGAGAAACATCAATGTGTGGCTGCCTCTCAAGCACCTCCCATTAGGGACCCAGCCCACAACCTAGGCATGTGCCCTGACTGGGAATCGAACCAGCGACCCTCTGTTTCACAGGCCCGCACTCAATCCACTGAGCCACACCAGCCAGGGCCAGCATGAATTTTTTAAACATGCAATACCTGATTATTTACTCACGGGCACTGACTTTTTTTCCTTTAGATTGTCAAATTTAAAAATGACAACAGCCAACACAATAATTGGCTGATATGAATAAATCAAAATTATACTTATTATTTGGTCAGATCAGCAAAAACTATTTTTGGGTGTGCCACAGAATTTTAGTAATTACTTTACATGTGTCATGAGATGAAAAAGGTTGGAAATTGCTGCATTAGACAAATGTATTTCATTTCAGGTGGAAACAATGCATGTCCCATGCCACAAATCCCTTTATTAATGCAGACAACTGAGGCTTTCAAGTTCGTATTTGTTTTTTAATCCTCACCCGAGGACATGTTTATTGATTTTATTTTTTTAAGAGAGAATGGAAAAGAGGGTGAGAAACACTGATATGAGAAAGAGGTATCGATCAGTTGCCTTTTCAATGCACCCCAACTGGGACCAAACCCACAACCTAGGCATTGCTCTGACCAGGAATCAAACCCACAACCTTAAAATCTTCTTTCTAAGAGTCTAAAATAAATGTTGATTGATAACTGGTCATCAATAGAGGGAGTTATTTCTGCTTATTCTTTAAATATGAAGTACTGTTGCTCTATAAACTCAAATTTCTTCTTGAAAAAAGTTAAAGATATTTCAGATATAAGGTATGTAAAGACAACAATAAAATATAGGAGGATAGAAAACAATAAGGTGTGTAAGCAAGGTAGGGAGAGGCTTCTTCTAGAAATATAAAGAAAACAATTTTATCACCAACACACTGCCCAAATCTGTTCAAGTATATGCTAAATCAGGGTAAAGAGTGTAGAGGAAAAATACATATATCAATAACGAAGAAATTTTCAGAAAAATTGTTTTATTAATTCTTTTGAGCAAGAAAAACATCGAATGGGTAAAGCTGGCTTACTCCTTATTTAGGTGAATGAGTTGATACCTACTCGTGTACTAGACAGACCACAAAACAATGAGGTTTAGGCTTACTTTAGTAATCCAGTAATTATTACTTAGGTACAACTCAAATGTTATGTATACCTAATGAAATACGGTGTCTTTTAATATTGAATCAGAGTGCTAACTAAAAAATTCTTTAGAGGAATGAAAATAGATGAGTAAAAGAAATCAGAAAAGCTGTAGAATCTGCATACTTTTATCAAAAACTAACTTTTCAATTAAAAATAATTTCACTTTATTGTCAACATGAAATATGTATATAAACTATATGTAATATACATACATATATATATATATATAATATATATATATATATATATATATTGGATTGGCCAAAAAGTTCATTTAGTTTTTTCCATAAAATGGCTTTTGCAGTGCTTAGTTGCCTTTAACTTCATTTGAAACAATTTTGTTGCATTGCATTGTGACAGCTGTTATATCAGTGTACATTTTTTTAAAAACTTATCAAAATTGATGAATTATTGTGCAGCCATTTTAATATTCATGGAAGAATATCTGCAACATTTCTGGTTTATTATGATTTACTATTTCAAGAAAGGTAAAAACGCAACTGAAACTCAAAAGATTTGTGCACAGTATGGAGAATGTGCTGTGACTGATCAAATGTGTCAAAAGTGTTTTGCAAAGTTTCTTGGTACTATGGACATTTTGGCCAAATAACGCTTTGCTGTGGGGCTGTCTTATGCATTCAAAGACATTTACCAACACCCCTGGCCTCTACCCACTAGAAGCCAATAGCGGAAGAGAGTCGACATATTCAAAATATCTAAATCAATATTTACTGGTGAAAATGAAAAAATGTGTATTTCACTTTACGGAAAAAATTAAATGGACTTTTTGGCCAACCGAATATATGTTCTAAATATCCAAAGTCAGTTCAGGAACAAGTCCACACCCCCTATTTCTAATAATTCATTTACACACAAATTAAATTGTTCTTTGGAAGTCAAGTTCAATTTAGTAGATAAATATACTTGATTGAGACATTAGGAGATCTGAGTTCTTATCATAGCTCTGCCACTAAGCATCACAGAATCTGGAACAAATCACAATATTTATGGACCTTGTTTCCCTCACTTATAAAAAGAGGGATCTGAATCACCTGAACTCTAAAAAGAGTTCTTTAAGTCTCTAAAAAACCTATAGATAATAGGGGAAACTTATTGTGATGTGGCCGGAAAGATATTATAAATTAAATCTTAATATGTTTCCTGAAACATAAAGCTCACGTAATGCATTTTGATAAGGAATAATCATTTTATATTGATATGTTATGCTGAGGTAGAAATTATGTCAATTTATAATTTTCTGAGATTTTTTTGTTAATCATTTAAATATTAAGTTGTATTTTGGCATTTGGTCAGCCAAATGCCCAAGAACCAGATAATAATTTTCAAGCCCAGTCATGATATAAGCATGACACCTAAATGATCGGTGAAACAGTTCGGTAAGAGGGAGCAATAGCAGATAAAAACAGAAGTGGCTGGGCTATGTGTGAAACAACTCGTCTTACCTTGCAGATATTGTTTCTGATAATGAACATTGCAACCATCAGAAGACTGGGGAGCTAAAGGCCAACTTTATTACTTATTAATAAGTTTTAAATGTGAAATTCAAAGCAATTGTTTTCCCTGTCAAACGGGAATATTTTTTTGCCTACATACAGCAAGAAAAACTGATAATATACATGTAAGTACTTTTCAAATTGTGCATCCCACACCTCAGTTACAGTTATACCACCTCTTTACATTTTATATATGCTACTATGTATTTATTTTAAGTTACCCACAATTTAAAACACTGTTACTTCTTCTCAAGAAACAAGGGAAATCAACAGAAACAGAGGCTAGGACATAAATACTAATTAAAATCATTATAAACTGGCAGAACAAAAGAAATGCAGGAAATAATTTTGTCTTCTATCTGCATAAGTCATCAATCTGACAAATCATAAAAATTCACTTTCACCAGATTTAGATCCTCCATTATTGTAATAAAATTAAGTGGTAGTGACCTTGGACATATGTATCAATTAACAACTAATCACAGGCTGTCTTTGGCATGTGCATAACACTGCTTACACTTTATATATACCTCCTACTTTTGACATCATGTTTTCTCATTCTAGCTCCCAATCTCTTTCTTTTGACCCCTAGGGCACTGTTTCTTCTTACTGCAAACAGGCCTAAAAATTAAAAGTATTAAGCAAACAAAAAAATCATCAAATTCTAAAACAAAAAAAAAAACCCAGATATTAAGAGTTTTTGGATAAAATAAATGAGAAACTGGTAAATTCTGTCAGCATTTGGCAAGAAAGAAAAGGGTTAATACTGGTACACAGAGGGCACCTGAAAAATGAAACATTTATAGTAATAGAAGTTTTCAGCCCTGGTTGGGTAGCTCAGTTTGTTAGAGCATCATCCCCTTATGCCAAGGTTGCAGGTTTGATCCATGGCCAGGTCACATACAAGAATCAATGACTGGATGCATAAGTAAGTGGAACAACAAACTGATGTCTCTCTCTCTCTCTTTCTCTCAAAAATCTCAATAAATTAAAAAAATAGGATATTGGACCTCAAATAAGCCAAGTAAGTAAATAAATAAGTGTATGTTTTTAAACACTAGCCAAAGAAATGAATTCTACTTAGAGTGTAAGTCCAGAGTGGATGAATATTAAACTTGCTGTTCTTTATAAATGAGCGCCTATTATAGATAACCAAAAGAAATAAGAAGAGGTTTTAAGTTTTTGTTCAAACTGTTATAAAAATCTTCAACTGAACAAAAAAAAGTTGGCCCAGATGGAGGCATCGGTAGATACGCTTTGCTTCCTCACACAACCAAAAGGTTAGCAACCAATTTAAAAACAAAAAACCAGACTGCCACAAAATTGAACTGTATGGATGTCTGACAACCAAAGAGTTAAAGAAGAAACATTCATTCAGTCCGGTAGGAGGGGCAGAGTCCAGCAGCCGGTGTGAAGAACACTCGGCAAGGCAGTGGACTGGGTGGGCAAGGCAGAGGCTGGCAGACTGGGCGAGGGACAGTGGCTGGCGGTCCCACATTCACATGCGGGTAAGCCAGGAGGAACAACTGGGGAGCGAGACAGACCACAGAACCCAGGGTTCCAGCGTGGGAAATAAGGCCTCAAAACCTCCAGCTGTAAAAACCTGTGGGGGTTGTGGCAGCGAGAGAAATTCCCAGTCTCACAGGAGAGCCTACTGGAAGGACCCACAGGGTCCTAGAACATAGGGTCCTAGAACATATACAAACCCACCCACCTGGGAACCAGCACCAAAAGGGCCCTATCTGCTTGTGGGTAGCGGGGGAAGTGACTGAAAGCCTGCAGAAAGCCAAGGAAGCAGCACTGTTCCCTCTCTGACCCCTCCCCCACAGACAGCTCCATCAGGCAGTGACATGGGTTACCCCGCCCTGGAGAATACATAAGGCTCTGCCCCTTACAAAGTAACAGATGCACCCAGAAAAAGATATATGGCCCAAATGAAAGAATAGATCAAAGCTCCAGGAAAAGAACTCAGCTATGAAGAGAGCCAACCTATCAGATGCACAGTTCAAAACACTGGTAATCAGGATGCTCACAGGAATAGTTGAGCATGGCCACAAAATAGAGGAAAAAGTGAAGGCTATGCAAAGTGAAATAAAGAAAAATATACAGGGAACCAACAGTGAAGGGAAGGAAATCGGGACTCAAATCAACAATTCGGAACAAAAGGAAGAAATAAACATTCAACTGGAACAGAATGAAGAAACAAGAATTCAAAAAAAAAAAGTGAGAAGTTTAGGAACCTCTGGGACAACTTCAAACATCCCAACACCTGAACCACAGTGGTGCCATAAGGAGAAGAGGAAGAGCATGAAATTGAAAACTTATTTGAAAAAATAATGAAGAACTTCCCCAATGTGGCAAAGGAAATAAGAGTTTCAGGAAGTCCAGGAGGTTCATAGAGTCCCAAAGAGGAACACACAAAGGCACATCATAATTACATTACCCAGAATTAAGGATAAGTAGAGAATCTTGAAAGCAGCAAGAGGAAAGGAGAGAGTTACCTACAAAGGAGTTCCCATAAGACTGTCAGCTGATTTCTCAGAAGAAACCTTATAGTCAAGAAGGGCCTGTAATGAAGTATTCAAAGTCATGAAAGGCAGGGACCTACTTCCGAGGTTACTCTATACAGCAAAGCTATCATTTAGAATGGAAGAGCAGATAAAGTGCTTCCCAGATAAGGTCAAGTTAAAGGAGTTCATCATCACTAAGCCCTTATTATATGAAATGTTAAAGGGACTTATCTAAGAAAATGAAGATGATCAAAACTACTAATAGTAAAATGACAACTGAGTGAACCTAAAAAACAAAAACAAAAACAAACTAAGGAAACAACTAGAACAGGAACAGAATCACAGAAATGAAGATCACATGGAGGGTTATTAGAGGGGAGAGGGAGGGAGAAGGTTGGGGGAAACGGTACAGGGAATAAGAAGCATAATTGGTAGGTACAAAATAGACAGGGGGAGGTTAAAAACAGTATAGGAAATGGAGAAGCCAAAGAACTTACATGTATGACTCATGGACATGAACTGAGGGTGGGGCATGCTGATGGGAGAGGCAGAGAGAGAGAGAGAGAGGGGGGAGACAAACTGGGACAACTGTAATCTATATAATACGCTTAAAAAAAAGGGAAAGAAAAAAGTGTAAAATTTCCTGACAGCATTCTGAAATGCTCCAAATTCTTTTAAGTAGTCGATGATGTTAGAAAACTAGAAAATTATATTGTAATTTACCTTACATGTACAGTTAAGGTATGCTTACAAATACTGTAAGACTAACATGCAAACTATGTATGGTGCCTGGTGGGTACTGGTATACCAGGGGGGACCTTTTATAAAGTATATGATTGTCTAACCACTATGCCATACACCTGAAACTAATACAAAATTATAGTGAATAAAATCTGTAATTGGAAAAATAAAAAATAACTTAAAAGGCTAATACAAAAACATGAGATATATATCCTTTAAAATTTCCCCAAATGTCCTAATTTTGTTTCAGACAAAAGTTAGAAAGTGCTGAATGTATAATTCTCTATGTTGAAGTAGTACACTTTTGTCTAGACTTTTATGCTTCCAGAAGGAATGCTATCCCTTATTTATCGTAATTGAAATGCCTACTAATAATCGGCTAACAGCAATATTTGTGTTAACTGGTAGATTCAATTAATTCTATGCAGTTATTACTAATAGTGAATCTTGAAAGGTTGTTACTAGGAAAGGTGCTGGATAATAAAACTATAGAATAATCAATATTAAATGATATCAAAATGTTCAAATATTATCATCTATAGGAAGCTTTTAATTCAATTTGTAAATATTTAACAACTGCAAACAGAACCATCAACTTTTAAAAAACAGACAGAATCACAAAAATCACTCCTAGTTGTCACCTTGCCGAGTCAATGGGTTAATTTACCAAATAAGATAGGGAAGGTGAATAAACATGTTTATTCCTTGAGTAATGTTCTGGCTTACACTAATTACCAACTTCATCACAGTACTGCAATTATCAGTGATCAAACTAATCTTCATCCATAAGAGACAACTGTTTCATTAATAAGGTGTAATTATAATCAACAGAAGTTAGAAATGCCCTAGAGTGTATTATTTCAAAAATTAAAATTCAGAAGTCACTGTTCAGACATGTGTGAGCACTGCTATATACACGCATATATAATTACGTATTGCATGTAATATTGTACATAATAGCAAAATCTCTGCAACTACAGAACTAGCAGGATAAAACGCATCCCTGTGGTGGTGCGCCACTGTGCCACCTCAAGGTCCTCCTTTAGGCAGTCATTCTGACTTACGCCTTTGGAGGTTTACAAAGTTTGATATGATTACAATATCGATTCTACCTAGTTCACTCTCCAGCACACCACCAGAAAGGAAGTATGGTGTGAAAGGCAACCCAATAATATACCTGCACTCCTTCACCCAAGAATTATCTAAGTTGTCCTTTATTAAAATACCAGCGTCCCTTTGAAAGGTTAAAGGGTCGTTTTCTTCTTTACATAAATTTAGTAACTCACATTCAGGGAAGTATTCTGAAATATCCTAAAGAAAAAGGGCAAAATCCCGGAACAGCAGGGCAAACCTGGTTACAAGGTGCTCTGATAGAGGGCCAAAAGAGGGCACGGGGGATCTGAGTGAGCAGGGAAGTGGAAAACAAAAAGGAAGAGAAACATGTTAAGTTAAAACACCTGTATTTTATAACACTTTCAGGGCGATGATGAGAACCACAATACCACTCTATATTGTAGCCACCATGTACACACAAAACTAGACTACTTTGACTATCTGCTAACTTTAGTTTCTCCCAATTTAGTACAGACTAAAGAGAAGAGAGTATGATAGTCAGCAGACATATCCCCATTTTCTCTTTTTATTAGATTGGCCAAAAAGTTGTTAGTTTTTTCTGAACAATGGTTTTAGTAGTGCTTAGTTGTCTTTAACTTCATTTGAAACAATTTTATTACACTGTATACTGTGACAACTCTCATATCAGCATGCATTTAAAAAAAACAAAATTGGTGAATTTTGGGGCAGCCATTTTAATACTGAAGATAGACAAAGACATACAACATTTTGGGCATATTATATGCTTTATTATTTCATGTAAAGTAAAACAACTGAAACAAAAATTGAGCAATGTGCTGTGCTTATCGAATGTGTCAAATGTGCTTTGCGAAGTTTCTTGGTAGTACTGACATTTTGGCTAAATAATCCTTTGCTGTAGGGCTGTCTTAGGCATTGGAAGGCATTTAGCAGCACCCCTGGCCTCTACTCACTAGAAGCCAATAGCAGGAGATAGCCAACATATTCAAAATATCCAAATCAATAAAGTTATTGGTGAACATGAAAAATGTGTCTTAAATAAATGGACTTTTTGGCCAACACAATATTTTGTTTATATTTATAAAACACACCTGTTAAAGGACTTGATGGACACTCTATTTAAATTGCATTTCCCAAAGTGTAAGAAGACACTTAGTGATAATTAGATACGCTATTAGATAACTGTATTGAGTAGTGAGAAAGCTAGTCCCTTTCCAACGAAAAGAAAGGTCTTGGGATGCCTTTGGCAATTCATTAGCATTTGCTAAATCATCCTGTTTCGATCAGAAAACAGATCTAGAGTCACAGACTATTTTTATTTTAGCTTATTTATGTTTTTTAAAAGATTTTACTTTTTTAAATTATTTTTTATTTTTAGAATTTTATGCACTTATTTTTAGAGAGAGGGGAAGGGAATGAGAGAGAGAGAGGGAAACATCAATAGGCTGCCTCCCACATGCCCCCAGCAGAGGAGCCGGCATGCCACCCAGGGAACAGAACCTATGACCCTTTGGTCTGCGGGACAACGCCCAACCCAACAAGCCACACCAGTCAGGGCTTAGTTTATTCACTTGTACACTGATCTCTGTTTATGGCAAATGATGCTGGTCCTTCTGATATGACAGTAGTTTGAAGTTTCTTCTTTAAATAAAATTTTTTTAAAAAAAAATATAAGTTGATTAAAAGAAAGATTCTAACAATAGCATAGGTGAAATACAATCTGAAAATTCTTCCTCATAAATACTAAAGCTCTTATCCTGATAAGGAATCTCTACCAAAAAAAATTTCCTTCAGTTTTCAGTCATGAAAACTGTTTGGACCATTTCATCAGATTAATCAAATTCCATTATTATATGAGCACTCTCTTTAGATTTAGATGAATTCTTAAAGCATATATTTTGCTGTATATAATGCACACATTATACACAGGATTATTATATCCATGTACAATGCACATACTTATTTTTCAATCAAATATTTGAGCAAAAAGGTATGCATTATACACAGCAAAATATGGTAATAGATTAAAGTCTTCAGAAAAATTTTATCTAAAACCTACTATCATACAAGTTTTACACATCTACACCTTTAGCTAGGTAAGAGCTTTAAGAAAATAGTAGAGAAATGTATGGACATGTATGTAGTTTCACCTTATCATCTTGAACCTTAGAATCAAGTCTCTGTTAATGACTCTGAACTTCTTGTACGTTTTCTATCATCTTTTCATTATGACAGTACAATAACCTAGTGGGATTAGTTTTGGAAAATTTCTGCCTGGGATTACAGACTTCAGACTCTTACATGTGAACACAGGAAACCATGCTCCAAGAACCAATTATACTGCAGCATTTGCACTCTATCGTAGATCCCCAGGGAAAAAGTCTGCAGTTGCCAGTGGTAATGCATAGGCAGAATAATGCAGTTAATAAGTGATTTGAAGCTTGATTTGCATGACTGCTTTTTTAAGTCAAATGTCTGGAACACAGAATATATTTCTACCTAGAAACTAATTTTTTATTTAAGTCCACAATACAAGAGCAAGAATGCTATAATGACCTCAAACCCTCAGTCCCCAGAACTGGTAGGATGGAAACAGGACATACAGCTCTACTGCCGAGATGGAAAGGACGGGAATCTGTTCCACGGCAGTTCGGTCTTGTTCAACCCTCACCCCAGTCACTCGGCTCACTGTGGGACAGTCTTTTTACAAGGCAAATTCAGCCTCTGCTGAAAACCTTTCAGTGGTTCATCACCGCTTCATCTTTGACCCCTCCTTCCCTCTCCAGCCTCATCTCTTTCCCCCCTCTCCCACCCACACTACAGCCAGGCACTCCAAACTCATTCAGCTTTCCCTGAATATGTGATGCTTTCTTTTACTGCCAACATGATTCCCACAGCCCAGTATACCAGCCCTCTACTCCTCCTCATTTAGCTGGTTACTACTTAACCTTTAGGTCTCCAAATCTGAGCTGATTCTCCACCAGTGTCTTCTCCTTTTAATATACCACAAACCCTGGTAATAAAACTGTCGAGTAATTATTTCCACCATTTGTCAATTCCTCATAAAAAGAATGTAATTTTCTTGTTAGGCTCCCATGAACATTCCAAGAATATGTTAAATGAACAAATCAGTCCTGCTTTCTTGTGACCAAGCCAGATCTCACCTATCTAAAAATAACCACAAATTTCTAATGCATATATTAGCTAAAAGTAAGGTTTATGATTTGCATTTTCAGCTTCTTTTTTTAAAACTTTTTTGAAAGATTTTATTTATTTTTAGAGAGAGAGGAATGGAAGGAGACAGAGAGGGAGAGGAACATTTATCGGTTGCTTCTCTCACATGCCCCAATGAGGGACCAAACTTGCAACCCAGTAATGTGCCCTGACAAGAAGCACACCAGTGACCCTTCACTTTGCAGGATGACACTCAACCAACTGAGCCACACTGGCCAGGGCCTTTCCATCTTAATGATAGCTCTGTTTTCTCTTACAGAGGGGTTTCAGTCTTGCAGGAGAGTCAGATATTCTCCATTCTTTGAATCCTGAGATCCAGATTAGTTAGGTTTAGACAATGGCCTCAAGATAGGATAATCTCAACTAGGTTATTCCCACCAGCAAATGTAAACAACTTCTTTATACTTGGGCAAAAAGAAAGATAAGAATTATAAGTATACACAGAAGAAATCATTTTAATGCAAATCATTATATGTAAGCACGATCATCACTTAGAGATCTGCAGAGCACCACATCTTGCCATGTATAATGCGCTCCCATGTACAGTGTATACCTATATTTCTGCGCTCATTATACACGGGATTATTATGCCCATGATATGTAATCAGTATATCCACGCCTAATGCGCATCCTTATTTCCCCCTCAAAAATCTGGGCCAAAAAAAAAAAAAAGTGTGCATTATACACAGCAAAATATGGTACAAAGCAAATCTGTTTCCTTTAAGATGACCAAACAATTAAATGTATTAAAACTTTATTTGAAGAGAAAACATTGCATGCCTTTTGTGTATGCTTGGTTAAGAAAAGAATTACAAATGAGAAATAAGTCAAACCATAAGGCAATAAGGTATATTAAACCAGTACTTGCTCTCTCTTACTCTGGAAAAATCCTTATACTAAGTAGATATACTTTATTCACCTTTACATTTCTTATTAAGACTGCAAAGACACAAATAATGTAAAACTGTTTTACTCTGGTGTATGCCTACACATTATTTTAAAATCATAACTCCAAACCCTCACAAAGCAGTAAAGCATATCCTGTAAAATGATATATAAACAAGACGTGTTTGACTTGACCACTCTCTTCTCAGAGTATCCTGCATTTTTAAAAATAAATTTGGAAACATGTTAGGCAGTTGGGGGAATGAGGGAAGCTCTACACTTTGAATCAGTTTTAAAATTGAACTTCGGCCAATTTCTGTGGGTATAAACACTATAGGAATTTGGACTATATTGTTCACTTTTTATCAGTTTTATTACATTGAATATATGACACACACACATATATATAAAGTCTTGACAGGCTGGGAAAAAAAATAGGTTTTACCCTTCTCTATGAGGTGGAAGATGAATTCTCAATGTGCCAAAACTTAAAAGGAAAGTAGAGATGGTTTATCATGAATGTCTTTGTTGGTTTCTTTTCCTAACAGAGGCTGTATAATACAAGAGATATCATGAGGGATCTCAACTAATAAACACATTCAAATTCTAATAGAAAAGTCACAAGTAGAGGCTGTGGCCGGGTAGCTCAGATGGTTAGAGTGTCATCCCCATATGCCAAAAGTCACTAATAGTGGTTTTTTTTTGTCAGTAAAACAAAGCTACTATTAGAAATAGTTACTGCACAGGATCACGTAAAGATAAAATGACAAATGAAAGACTACAAAAGTGTCATCTTTATCTTGTTGAAGCAAGAAGGAAAAAATGTGAAGAACAACTTTTTTCCAGGTAACCAAGCAGAAAAACAAAGCGCTCCAATTAAATGAAATTCAGTTATCCTCCACCTGAAATTAAATTTTTATGATAATATGTTTATACAGAAGTCAAGTTTACTTTTAAAAAATTGTACCACATATGTTATTTAAACAGAAAATAACATTAAGAAAAGCAACAAAAAAGGCTCTCTAGGTGCAAAAATTCCATTCACTGAAATAAACATCTGTAATTTTTATTACAGATGAAATAAACCTTACCTTAGATGAAATAAACTGAAACCTTAGTACTCAATATACTAGCACTACATTTTTGAAGGCTCAAATAGAAACTACAGCCTAAGGAAATACAAAGTACAGAAAGAGTTACTCTTACTTGAATGGCCTTATTCTGACATTTATAATACCACAAATTTGTGTTTTATTTAAAGCAGAGATAATTATAACAATAGTCCAAATCTTTACACAGTTTTTCATCTAAGAAATAAAATACTGCTGAGGGAAAAACACTCAAGGTTTCATAAATTTTCATTTTTTTAGTTATAAACTACTCAAAACACAGACATATAAGGTACATAAACACAGGGGAAAATTTCCCCTAAAAATACACAAAGGCAATTTTAAAGCTCTGTACATTTAATATTAATTGCTTTGCCAAAAACTATGTTTCTTGTACAGGAGTAAGGAATACAAATGGCCAGGGCAGTGAATGGAATGCTTAATTAGACATTTCTCAATGAAACATTAAGTCAATTAGAAAATTAGGAACTTCAGTTGCTTGATGATACCAGACTATTTTTATGTAATTATGCTGGCTGCCTAGGTTATCATTTAGAAATATTTTAGCCACAATAAAGGAGGGATTAAGCATAACACTACTTTTTTTCTCTACAAGAGAAATAAATCTCATACCATCAAAAAATATATACTTTTACACTTTCCTCCCTGGCAAAATAGTATAAACCTATAGCTTTTTCTCTCTCTACCAACTGGTTCTGATTTAATCTCATCACTAATTTATGATTCTTCTGTCTCAAAGTGAGCCACTAGTTTTAATGACAGTAACATAAACTAATAGAGTCAGGATTATATGAGCAGTTGATTTCTCTCTGAAAGGTAAAGACTGACAGAAACTATTCCTCCAGTGACCAATTCTCTGCCATGATTTGAAATAAGTGAGGATAGGGCAAATATATTACAATAATGGTAAAGATGTTAATTGACTCAAAGACCACTGAAAAAGGAATAAACTTCTACTGGCAGTATAAATGCCTTAAAAATCAAAATTAGACCATCTTTAAGTAAAACAAGCAACAACTGAAGAGATTTCTGCTAAGAGAAAATTTTTACTAGATTATTTTAGGAGTTTTTGATAACAAAACTCATCATCTGAAGGCAGTGAGGTTTAACTTAAACCAAAGATTAATTTAAAAACTCAACTTTCCACAAAGATAAATACTTTACTGTAACTCCAAGAAATACTGAATCCTCTGAATTCTAAAAAGGGTTATATAGCATGAATGATTAACATATGTATCAAAATGATATAGGAGTAACCCATAGTCTAAAAATTCTACCTCTATTAATCTACTCTGCAGATATCTACAAACCGAAAAGATGTGTACCTGACCTCGGGATAAATTGGAAATAACCCAAGTGTCAACTAATAAGTGGTTACGTAAAATAACAGCATCTATGTGTAATGTGCAATTAGAAGTACTAAGGACAATGCCAGCAATACGTATTTACTGAAACTGAAAGGTGTCTTTGACTTTAGTATTGAGTAAAACTAGCATCTCTCTGTATAAGTATAATGTGCCAGTATTTAAGAAAAACTCCATACCTACCTGTGCAATAATATTACACAGGAAGATATTAGATAAACTGATGTAAATTAACATTTCTGAGTGTATGATTTGGTGGATATTTTTTCTTTGGAGTTTTATATATTGTGTTAGTGCATTTGTGTTTAATTAGCAGGTATCATTTAGAAATCCCTCAAAAGCAATATTAAAAAAGAGTCAAGGTCAAGAGAAATGAGTAAGGTAAAGTACCTTAAACGGTTGGTGTAGGTATCAACACAGGTCTTCATTTTGGCTAACAATGTGCCAACGGAAGTTTGACACTCTGACTGTTCTTCTTCCTCTTCACCGTTCTCTGTAGAAAGGGGCAACAACAGGGGCACCATGGACGTACAAGAAGCAATGGCTCGGAGCAATTCCAGAAGCGCTCGATAGAGCGGCACATGTCTTGCCATGTCAAGAACTGTAAGAAGGAAGAGGGGAAAAGTATAAAATGAGAACAAGGACAATATAACAGGAAGACCACAGGAATATAGCTTCTACTTTAATCTTAAGAGTAATTGGTTAGTTGGTATAAATGGATTAATACAGATGTTTACAAAGCACCAATGTATAAATAATAATAGGTACTTTTAGGGAACAAGATGCACATAAGGCATAGCATTGGGGATTGAGCAAGAGTTAATTAACTAGTAATGATTAAATAGCTCAGATAGTACATTATGGCAGTAAATACATGTATTAGTATGAAGTAGAAAAAAATACGGGTGTATATGTATTGTTTAATCCTCATCTGAATATAGAGTCATTAATTCCAGAGAGAGAGGAAGGGGGCAGGGGGTGGGGTGGCAAACACTGATTAGTTGCCTCCCGTACCCACCTGAAACCCACAGCCTAGGTACATGTCCTGACCAGGAATCAAACCCCCAAACTTTTGCTGTATGGGACAATGCTCCAACCAACTGAGCCACACCAGTCAGGACAAGTAGAAATACATTTTAAAAACTGAAAAGATAAAGCCCCTGCATCTCAGACAAAACAGTAATACGACCATAGTTAATCAGTAGTGTGTTTCCACAAAACGAATCAGAAAAAAGTTGACTATGCTAACTTTTAATTATAAGCTACAAGTCAAATGACTTTTTTTCTTAATGCCACACACACCCAGGAATAAATAAGTCACCCTGACCGGTATGGCTCAGTTGGTTGAACACTGTCCCACAAAACGAAAGGTCGCCAGTTCAATTCCCAGTTGGGGTACATATCTGGGTTGAGGGTTTGGTCCTCAGTCAGGACATGTATAAGAGATAACCAATTGATGCTTCTCTCTCCCCCTCTTTTTCCCTCCCTTCCCCTCTAAAAATAAATAAATATTTTTTTAAAAATAAAGAATAAAAACCTCAACACAATCTAATAAAATGTGTTTATGGAACATTAATTTGAGTGGCCTAAATACTTAGTGTCAAAATCACATAAATTCATTTTCAAACACTTAATAATTAAAGAACTTATCCATTTTAATTTAAGGAGTTAAGAAATACAGGAGTTGAAAGATCCTAAATTATTACTCTGTAAATTATAAATCCTTTAATTAAATACTAAACTCAATCCATAATTATTTGTAACCAATACCGTACAATTAATGTGGCTAATATGCATATCAAAAATACTTTGCCTGGTAAACTAATTTATTCAAAAGAAAGTTCAATTTTTTAGTACTTATCTAATAATGGCTATCATAGAAATTACACATAAACAGTGTACAACATTTTTTAAAAAGGCTGAATTCAACATTGGGTAGAGTAAAATAATAGATTTTTTTCACCTAGAATACTACTAAATTCTCACTAAAATGTAACTCAATAAGTAAACTAACAAAACTATTCTTTAATACTATATATTTCAAAACAATATATGGTTAAATTAGACCTTTGCAAATGAGATTACTGAAAAGATCTCTAAGTGAAGATATTTGTCCATAATAACTGTTTTAAAAGTTGTTTTACTACAGAGCTATAAATTTAATATGTAATTTGCAATAATTCCATTATATGTAAGCAATGTAAGGAAAACATCAATGGGTTTTATACAAGTACTTACATAAAAATTACTTCTGTATCTAATTATTCATATATAATTTTCATCTCTGCTCAATTTTACCAATATTTAACTTACTGGATTTATACTCCTTCACTGAGCCTTACTTAGCCAACAATTATTTGAGAGATTCACGTCAACCCCAGATAGGCTGAACTCTGGCTGAAGTTGGCAGGGGAGTCAGCCACTAGCCCAAGAATGAACATGGAAACACATATCAAAGGGTCAAAAATTTCCAGCCAAGTAGTAAAGTATAAATGGTGTTTACTTGCTCACTTACTCAACCCAGCTGGAAGGGTAGTCTATTGGGATTACAAAAGAATGTGTATATGTACACATGCAATCTTCCAGAGGTTCTCATGTAATTCCAGCTCAATGATTGTTTCAGCCAATTCCTTTTTTATGGGGTCTTTTTAAAAAGCATTCCACTGATTAAGCATATAAACATCTAGTTTGTGTAATATTTAATTATGTAATAGCAATACATCTGGCATAAGTAAATTTGAAAACAAATACAACTAACTCTTAATAGGCTACAATTAGTTGGAAAAGAAATATATACATACACATGAAATATACATGGCACATGTCAAGTTGTTTACAAAAGAAATGGAGATTTATGGTTAATCTGGCAGGTTAGCTAGATGGAATTGTATTAAAGTTTATAGTGTAATTGGACCACAATGTGAGAAGTGAAAATATCAGCATTGGGTACCCTGGCAACTAACAGGAAGGGAAGAGCCGCTCTATTTGGAGGAATCAAGGAAAGCATCACTGAAGTGTTGCAGATATTTTACCCTTACAAACCTTTACAAATCAAATCAACTGGTAACCTATCTAAATTTTAATTTAAGCAACCTCTCTCCTCCATTATAAAACTTATCCACATAATTGATTACTCAACAAATAGAGTGATATATTCTATATTAAAGGTATTTCTACATAGGATGCCCTTGACAAGTTTGAGAATTCTAGGTAAAAGGAACTAACATTGGCTGATGAGCACTTACGTGCCAAACACTCTTAGGGGCCATAAACATGATCAAAATTTTGGCACTACGTACTCTCTTACCAGGAACAAAATGGTGCATAGGACCTGACAGTACCTTGGTTTTGAATCATACACAGAAATAAATAATATAGGCAAATGTTCAAAGTTTTATTTGTACTCCTCTGCTAATTTTCAAGAAAACTGAGACCATATTGTAATGCAGTTTAGAATTAAAAACAAACTGGCATGCAACTCCACATAGCAGAAAAATCTCTTTAAATTTTCATCCATTTCTGACAGATCCTTTATTATAATAATGTAAAGAAATGGCATATTATAAAACACCTCAAAAGAATCAAATAGACTATTATCAAGAAAACTAAAATATGGATACGAAGTTAAGTACTATGTATTATGACAGCTCAATAATTTCTAACTATTTTCTCAAGCACGCGTATCACGCAAAATAACTTTTCATAAATGATAAAAATGACCTATTGGTATGAAACCAGTATCTTTTCACTCAACAGCACTAATACAATTTCTAAACCCTCAAAGAACAATAGGCCCTCTTGCTGCCCTGAGTCCTAAAAAGATGGGTTTTCCATTGTACATTTACTTTGAAGACACATTTTAGTAATAACTTTTGGATTTAAAGAATATGATCATATTTAAATTAAGATATTTGCCGTAACAAAATTAACTTTATTCTCAAGTAGTAAAACTGAAATCTTGACTTTTTGAGGACTATAACCAAAGATAATATCTAATAATAAGAACTGCAGACACACAAATTCAGCTTGAGGAAAATCAGATGGTATAGCAAAGCTTGCAATAATGGGTTTTGTCCCACTATAGCTACTTATGGAACTGCCAAACCAATACTTTGAAAATGAAAAAAATTTAAATTTTATTACTATTACATACCATCATTTAACTTAGAGAACCAGCCAAATTCACAGATATCTGATAATGTCCCGATAAAAGTCCTGTACTTGTTCTTTCATTGCTACATTCTACTACATCACATTCATTCCTTTCTCTTTTCCACACTGACAAAATTCATTTATGTCCCACCTTTGAATTTGAAAATATTTAACTTTAATAATGGCCATGTTACAGCTAATAAGTTAAACTTGGCCGAATGAGTGAATTTCTCTAGATTTCTTTTCTCTCATTTGTTCCTTCTTAATTTGTGAACTAAAAGGGATTGAATTGGGTAACTCTAATTTCCCTTTCACTCTGAAATATTTGTGTTTACCTCTGCACTATGAAACTAGCACTTAAAATACAGAGATTCTATAATAGTTTAGTAAAAAATGTTTAGCATGTTCCACTAAAAATCAATGTCAAATGATTAAATATGCTCAGTGGTGCTATTTTCAGAAAATAAAAAAATACCATTTTCAAAAAGGTAAGTGAGATGAGGTCAGGGTGAGGAACTCTGAAGTAACATTCTACTTGTTTAACTCACATTCATGTATTTTTACGAATCTATTTGCAGGAAGGAAAGAGGATTTCCACCTAGTGGCCAGTGGGGTATATGCAGGCTCACTAAATAGCTTAAGTGTAGGGGTAGCTAGAGAAAATGATCCTGTTTGCAATGCAGCTTTCAATATAACATGGCTATGACAAATGTAAGTCAGAATATTGACAGAAAGAAATTAAAAAGAGTACATCCTTTATGTGAGGAGTGTCCTAAGAAATCTGTCAGGAAAACAATTAACTTTCTCTCTTTAAGCATTATTACTCCTTTTAAGAATATTAGAAGTAAAATATCCTAATAAATGTGTATTTCATTTTGTCCATTTACCTACCTTGAAGCTGTGGCTTCAAAATTTGTGTTTCATAATTTTTGTAACAAATCTCTTAATTGCAGACTTAGTGTATTAAGTTCTTAAAAAAAAGTATAAAAATTGTATGTTAAAAATAACTAAATTTGTTACATATAGTTGTCCAGGGTTATGTTATATTACTGATTTCAACGTGCTAAACCCAAGTAAGAACACAAAGAGGTCTTCATTTTATTCAGTGTTCTAGGACAGGTAACTACACGGTATCAAGAGTTGCTCCCCGCCCCCAAAACTAAGTATTTCTAGAATTAAAAAAATAAATCCATGAAATTCATTCCTACATATATTGAGAGAGAATACCAATATTTAAACTGAGCCATACTATTTAAAATGAAAATGACAAAATAAATAAACAAAAGTACTCACCCCAAAGATATTTCAGAGAAGTATTAAAATGGGATTTACCTGAATCATTTCTGAGATAAGATGACATGGCTGGGATGAGGCAGGACTGACTGAGAAGCTCTAGAAGTACAGAAGGAAGAGCATTACTGTTCTGCCCTCTGCTCTCCGCCTGAGCTTCTCCGTTCATCGCACCACTCATCGGATTTATGTAACTTGCAAGAACCTAAAAGGAAAAATTGCTAGACTTAAATTGGATTTAAGTTTCAAATATTTCAAAAGCCAATATTTTATGTCACACATTCAGTCTGAATACCAAGAATATATATTTTCAAATCCATCAATCTCCTGCACTCTTATAAATATTCAAAATAAGACACTTTTTTCTTTAGACTTTTAAAAGAGAAGAATGTGTTTTGCATGATGAGGCACTATACAGAGTGGGGTAAAAGTAAGTTTACAGTTGTTCATATGGAAAATAATTTATCAATAAATAATAATACAAAAATAAACTCTTTCCCATACTCACAACTGCAGAATTGCTTTCGCACCACCCTATATGTCTAGATATATAAAAGAAATCCACCTAAGAACACAAACTTAAAGCCTCAATAGCAATTGATTTATTTTATTGAATAAATTCACTTTACACTTTGAGGGTGATGAATCTTAGAATCTTATACTAAATTGACCCTTTCAATCTAGAAATGCAGAAAATAGATGCTCAAAGACTTGACCTATTTTAATTAACTAAAATTTTATTTAATTAACGCACCTCCCCTTCTCATTCCTGCGGCATTAAAGATTTCTCTATTAGTTCACCTTTCCTGATTCCAGAAAAGTCATAAAACAGTGTGAGGAACAAAGATACATAAAAATAGATAAATAAGTAGTATTGGTTTTTAAGAGTACAGATTCATTACTTAGATGAAAAGATGACTGGAAGCAGGTAGATTTTCCAGTTATTGAATAATTTTGTCCTTGTCACTTTCCTCCCAGTGAAAAAGCTAATTGAGAGGAAAGAAATTTAGTTATGAGTAGGAAAGAATAATCTCTGTCCAGTGGTATCTTAACAGAGCTGAGTAGGGAGCATAATGGGCTTTATAAAAGTAGCTGAAGATGAGCTGAATAGTCATCAATACTTTAAAATCAATACTAATACAAAAAATAATTTATATTTTGTTAAAAATTTAACAAAAAATAATTTAATCAATACTAGTTCAAAAATAAATTTTACAAAAAAAAATTATATATCACTGGCAATATCAGCTTTGGAAATATACCTGCAAAAGACAGGTAACATGTTCCTCTTCCAGCCTCTGTTTAGTTAAGGCTTGTTCCACATCCCATCCAGAAGCTGTAGAGCCTGTCCCAAAGCCAGTCCCTTTGGCCCAATATAGCTGCTGTTCTTCTGTTGATGTAGGGTTATGAGAACTTGATACCTGAGGCTTGTAACAAAACATAAAAATTTGTTACTATTTGGTTTTATTTACCCTCAAAAATATTTACCAGTAGGAATATAAATAGTTCAGCCGCCAAGGAAAACAGTTTGGAAATTGCTCAAAAAATGAAAGAAAGAATTACTATGTGACCCAGCAATTCCACTCCCAGGTATGTACCCCGAGAAATAAAAACTGATACACAAATACATGTACACACATTTTCACAGCAAGATTATTCACAATAGCCAAAAGGTGGAAACAAATTCCCTTCAATGGATGAATGGATGAACAAATCACAGTATATACATACAATGCAGTATTATTCAGAATATTGTGCCATATGAAATACTGTTATGTATTGTGTGGATGAACCTCAAAGTATGATGCTAAATCAAAGACAGGAACGAAGGTAACATATTGTACCATTCCATTTGTGTGAAATATCCAGAGTGGGTAAATACACGAAGACAGAACATGGGTTGATAGTCACCATGGGATAGGGTAAAGAAAAATGGGGAACAAATGCTTATATTAAAAAAAAAAAAGGCCCTGACTCAGTAGCTCAGTTGGTTAGAGCATCATTATGATGTGCCAAGGTTGCAGGTTCAATCTCTGGACAGGACACATATACATGAATCAATCAATGAATCCATAAATAAGTGGAACAACGAACTGATGTTTGTCTCAATTTCTAATCAATATATAACATTTTAAGTAAGTAAGTAAATAAATAAATAAATGTCTAAAATATTTACTAGGAGAAAACAGGGTAAAGCACCTTAAGGCCTAAAGAGTCAATAACTCAAAATTAAATAGAGAAAATAGCGAAGAGAATAAGGATAAGAACCCGATCTTTCAGGATGAACCTAGTAAAGTCATACATCATAATTCTATGACAGTGTCACATGTTTTCAATCACAGTAAGCAAGATTACTTCTACTTTTAGAACCAGTAATCATTAATTTATTTTTCAGAACATGATGTGTACAAAAATATTGGGAAAAAAGGACATATTAAAAAAAGTGAATGGTGTAGAACAGAAAAAAAGTCTGAGACCTATTGGCTCTATAAAATAATCTCAAACTCTGTAAAGGTCCATACTTTATTATTTTTTTTGTGGATTATGAAATTAATTCTGTAACAATGAACCTCTTTTAAAGAACTGTCATTAAATTCACCTTTCTAGTACCCTCAAAACAGGGGTAACTAGGTATTACTTTAAAAAATAATTTATAATTAATAGTGTACCAATGCTTTGTTTCTTTTAATGGTAATATTTTCTAAAAACCAGAATTTTCATAAATACTTTCATAAGTTGGTCAGCAGATATAGTTTTATGGATTTGTGACTAAGAAATTTCATCTTTCTCATTTTACTAATATAAATTGAATCATAAAAATTTTATTATCATATAAACATTTACCAGCAGAATAATTAAGGTTACTGATAGATACATCTTTTTCTTTTTTTAAAGAATTTATTTATTTATTTTTAGGGAGAGGGGAAGGGAGGGATGTGCAAGATACATTGATTGGTTGTCTCTCACATATCCCCTACCGGAGACCTGGCCTGCAACCCAGGCATGTGCCCTGACTGGGAATTGAACCAGTGACCTATTGGTTTGCAGGCTGGCGATCAATCCACTGACACACACCAGCCAGAACAACAACTATTTTTTTTTTTCACTTTCCAACTGTGAAGTGTAACTAACACACACACACACACACACACACACACAACATAAACCAAAAAATCAAGTTTAATTAAATGCAAATGCGTATTTCACCATGCAGGTCAAGAATTATATCACTGAATGTAAGAAACTGCGCTCATTCCACCTCCTATTCATCACACCCTCATTCCTCCTGACTTTTATAATCATTACTTCCTTATTCTTTTTATAATTTTACTACCTAAGCATGAAACCCTAGTCACTATAGTTTCGTTCTAATTTTTGAACATTATATAAAGCAGAATCATGCTATATATATTCCTTTATGTCTGGCATTTTAATTATGCTTGTGAATTAATCAAAACTGATATATATATTTGGCTATATTTGTTTTCTTTCATTACCTTACAGTACAGTATTCCAATACATAGTAGGCAATTAATTTATCCATCCTATTTTCACACTATTTATTTCATCCATTCCACTATTTTTACATTATTGCAAATGATAATAGGACAATATTTGTGTTGTTGTTTTTAAAATTTTACACTTTCTGATGGGTGTGTAATTGTAGTGTATTATTGGTTTTCTGATAACGAATGAAACAGGCCACCTTTTCACATTTATTGGTTATTTAGATGGTCTCTTTAATGAAGTGCTCGTTCTAGCCTTTCACCTATTTTCCTATCAGGTTTCCTGCCTTTTTCTTCTGGAATTTTTGAAGTTCTCTAAATATTCTGAATATAAGTTATTAGATATACATAAACATAGTGTCTCATTCTGTGGTTTCCATTTTCATTTATTAATAGTGCTTTTGATGAAAAAAGCTTATAGTAGTGTTTCTTTTTTAAAAAATAAATATATTTTATGAATATAGGTCTTGTACATATATTTTCAGATTTATTCATAGATAATTCTATTTTTGCTGCTATTTAAAAATATCAATAATGAGCTCATTTTGTATTGTTGCTGGGATACAAATATAACTCCTTTTTATTTATTGTACCTGTATATTGTATCCTCATTAAACTAGAGCTTATGCCTTTAAGCATTTTGGATTTTATTTATTATAAGCACAATAAAATCATTTTGAAATTATGAGGCTTATTCTTTATTCTTTTTTTCTCTTGCCTTACTATACTGTCTAGAACTTACCATTCCACAGTATGATTCTCTAAAGTTCAAGAACGAAAAGGAAGAGGAATCGCAGTAAAAACTTAGCATATCCCAGTAATTAGAAAAGCTGATTAAGCTATTAAATAATTTGTTTTTCAAGTAGACGGGTTAGCTTATGGTTTTCTGGAAAAGCCTAATAGAAAAGAGAACATTTAGTTCATAGATTCTCTTTTAAATATTCTTTGCTTTAGGAGCGAAAAGAGAAGGCACAAGTGTCTTCAGGAAAATCTATACTCTGTACTCCTTGAATTTAACTTAGTTTTTCATAATATAAAGAATTAAAACTGAACATACCTCTGCTTGGTTGAGGTTCGAGTTTGGAACTCGTGGAGCATGGTGGCTCAGAGCAGAGAGACAGACAAGAATGAGGTGCAGCGCTCCAATCTCCAGCGCCATCCGCCTCAGGAGCACTCCATCGTCAGTTGTCAAAGGGGTGGTGCTAAACAAGCTACGAAGGACATGGAAGGGAAGAGTTGGAAGCACATTGGCTGATGGAGACTGCAGAATGTGACCTAGATTAAAGAGAGACCTCAAAATTAAAAATATTTTAAAAACACAATAAGGAATAATATACAGGATCACAAAAAATAACAACGTAATAGAAAATTATACCATTGTATTTATTAAAAAACAACCCAAACACCACAAATATAATAGTGATAACTTAAATTTAATAAGTAATGTCTGAAAAGCTCTGTAAGGCATCATATACATAAACTCATAAAAAGAAATATATTCATGCGATAATTCATAGCTAGACTATGTTAAATTTATTATAGACTAGAATTTAAAATATAACAATTTAAAAAAAGTTAAAAGTTTCTTACAACAGTATGAAAATAACTGCTTGCCTTGGGAGTAGTTTCAACCATGAACACAACAGGTAATGAAAGTAAGCTTATTTTGTTTTGTTTACAATATAGCTTTCTACTACATTTGAGCTAGAAGCGAGTGTTAAATGCAAAAACAAACCAAAAAAAAAAACCAAAACCATTGCCTTGTAAATTTTGGATGAGACAATTCCTGCAAAAAGGGATATCGGAGTTGTGCTTTTTAATAAACACTATATTCACTAAAACTAGTCTGAAATGACGTAAAAGCAATTCTTTTTTTCTTTTCTACTTAAGGTTACATTTACTGTCTCATGCTAGAGTTCTAAAAGACAGTGGTTCTTACCATTGTATCCACTTAAATTTAAAAAATCAGATCAAGTAATTAGAAATTCCTGACTTAATAAGCATATACAATTTATATATGAAACCAACCAGAACTATTTATTACATAGAATCTGTAATTGTTACAAAGACACTTAAAATACAGTCAACATTTTTGAAGAATCCCATTAATATGAAAATACAAAAGAAAAAGTATGTACTTTGAATATCTGATAGCTCCAGAGTTACAGGATCTACAAATAATTTGTTTTATTAGATTAAATAGACATTGTAGTACAGAATCCAACAGCACATTCTTCGTCAATGGCATGTGAAAGTTATCACATCTAATCAAAACCATGTGACTTTAAAATAACAAAAAAATAAATTTTCAAATTTAATGGTCATTAACTGAAGAATTAGAGGCAAACCAAATGAAAATTATTTGCTGAGCTACCCTAACTGGAATTTTTTCTTTATTTCTTTCTATTAAACAAAATAATCAGCCCACTGGAAACAATCACCATAGTTTTCTATTAGTATTCTATATTATATCGTATTATAAAATACATTGTTACTTTCATCACCATTCTCTTTAAATTTTGTTACCAAATTCACTTTCTTAAAAAATATTCTCATCACATTACTACTTTGTGTAATGTTTTAATAATAAATCTTTATAGCTATTCAGAATAAAATCTGAAGCTTTTTATAAGCCTTTCCATGATCTGCTACCAATACCAGCTTTCAAAGTGAGCTCTCAGTGTTGCTCTTTCATGCCAATTTTCATCAGCTAGCATCTCTTCTCCTACAGCCCAAGCATACAATACTGCTCAAACCATTCTTTCTTTCTGAAATAACTCATCTCAACCTCTACTGACTCTGTCCTTTGTGGATCTACAAAAAACCACAATGTCACTTCATTAACATCACTAGGTAGTAAGAAAATCATCTCATACCTAAGAGGCTCCATAATGCTATTCCTCTCTCAAGGCTTTTGTACCTTACAGAGTCTGTATGTACATACACATTGCTTATTGCTATTACTGGAGGATACTAGCTCCTCGAAGGAAGGGTCTAAATACCTGATTCATCTTTAAATCCCTCCAGTGCCCAGCAGTTTTGTAAGCACTCAGTAGGTATCTTTTGAATAAATAAAGAAATGAAAATGAAGATTTTTAAAAGATTTATTATGTCTATTACTGGAACTAACCTGCCAGCAACAAATCATGTAGCAGTTTAACTATTAAAGAAATAAATGATGGAACAGGTAATAATCTGAGTAACTTTTACATGACCCGCCTATGTTAAGTTTCACCAGTAACACTAAACACTTACTTCCTTCTCCATCATCTGTCACTCCCAACACCAATCGAAGAAGGCACTGGGCATGTTTTCTCTCTTTTAGTAGCACTTCAGCATAGCCCGGAAGACGAAGAAATAATCCAAAAGCAGCCAAAGAATGGGCTGGAATAGGAGACATGGTCTGTACTGCTGACTTGATAGGTGGAGGTTCAGCTGCAATGGTTTCTGGTGCTTCATAAACTAATTCCCCTGATTGTTCGATGGTCACCCATTCAAACTGATCACTGTCCTTTGGCTTTTCCTGAGTGGTGGATGTTACAACTGGAGCACTCACCTAAAGGGAAAAATTTTTTTTTTAAATTGTTTGGTTATTTGCATACCAAATACCAGGTTCAAATTAATCACTTCACTTCAAATTATCTCTTTAAAATATAGAAATAAAAAGATCAATAAAGGGACTTTTTTAAAAAATGAAAAGGTTCCAAACACAGGAATCATGGTATCATGAGTATGATGGTATCTGTCAAGTATCTCTAGTTTAAAGTTGCTATGGTTATCCTTTGTAAACAGTTAAGTAGACAGATTCTTAGAGCCTATATAAACATCTTGTTTCTCACCAAACACTGATCAATCACAACTAGCATCTTTATAATTCTTGCCTAAAACAATAATTATTATGGTGGTTGCCAAATAGCGGCTTTCCAATCATTCCTTCTACATTTATTAGTTGTCACTGAGCTGTAAACATTCCTTTCTTCCCCATCTACTTATTTATTAATTCGTACCAGTATGGGGGGGGACCCCAAAAAAAGCGGAATTATATTCTGGAGGGCGGGCCCCTTGTAGTGCAGGCCTCCCCCCGCTGAGTCAGTCTTCCAGGAACCCGTTTGTATCAGTGGACCAGCTGGTGGTGGTGTGAGAGGCTCTGCTTGGCTACAGTGAATTTTTTTGAAGACTCTTTCAACACATTTGCCCATTTCATGATGGGTGATTTACAAGTGTATCTGCCCAAATCATGCTGAATGTTCAGCCATTTTTGACCAAAAACGGCATAAGCCCTGTACCCCACCCAATCTATTCACCCCATCTTGCTCCAAGAGACTTTTTTTGTGCCCCCAGATAAAATAAGTCCTCAAAGGGAAATGTTTTGCCAATGTGGAAGATGTGAAACAAAAAAATGGCAAAAGCACTAAAAGGCATCAAAATCAACAAGTTCAAAAACTGTTTTGAGCAGCGGGAAAAAGGTATATATTGCATCAAATGGAGAGTACTCTGAAGGTGACTGAAGTTTAAACATGTAAGAATAAATGTATCATCTTTATAAATCAATTCTGGGTTACTTTTTGGTCCCCCTCCCATAGATTCTAATGTTATTCTATAGGTTACAATAGTCTATTATTTTATTGGATGCCCAAGTAGAATCAGAGTTGGTCAGTGAGACCCCCTTAATGCAAGCTTCTGTATCCAGGCTGATCTAGTATATTCCCTACCCCAATGCTAGAATTTTTCCAGCGAGCCAAGGACCTGAGAATGTGGCCTTAGTCAGAAGTAGGGTCTTTTCAGGTGTAATCAAATTAAAATGAGGTCATATTGGATGTGGGGAGACCCCAAATCCAATGACTGGTGTCCTGAAAAGGTGAGCAAGATACACACATGGCCATGGGAAAACGTAAACATAAATTGGAGCAATGCAGCAATAAGCCCATGAATGCCATTAACTGCCAGCAGCCAACAGATGCTGAGAAGCAGCAAAAAAGAATTCTTCTCAAGAGACATTGCAGAAAGCATGGCTCTGTTAACACCTGATTTCAGACTTTCAGCTTCTTTAACCATAAGAGAAAAATTTCTGTGTTCTAAGCCACCCAGTTTGTGGTAATTTGTACAGCAGCCCTTAGGAAACTGATACAAGCACATATAATATAGTAAGTACATGAAATTAAAATAATTCTCCCACCTTATTCAACAAAGAGCTTTGTATTTACAATGCTCCATGCACACACTCCCCTCATCAGTAAAAGAATAACAGTAATATTAATGAAGAGGTGAAGAGGTTAAAGTAATGTTTTATAAACTATCTAAAACAGAAATGACACATAAAAGAAAAATAAAAATTACGCAAAAAGACATTCTGTATTTGGACAGAAGTAGACACTACTATTTTACTCTCCCATATGCAGTAATATCCATAAATTAATATCGCACCTAAAGAAGCACAAAAACACTAAGTGAAAGGATACTTCCTAAGTTTCACTTAGGATAACTTCCTAAAGGTTAATATATGTTAAAAAAAAATATTTCTCATTACAACTGCAAGAAAAAAAACTTGTAAATGCAAAGACAATCAGAAGAAGAAAGAGCTTTGCCTGCCATGGAATGATATATTCAATTAGAATCTTATCTTACCTGTTGAATTACTTCTGGATATAGCATGGGTAGTCTTTCTGCAATAAGAGCCAGTCCACCCATTCCTGCAAAAACCTGTAATGGTGACTGAATTGGACAGGTTTCAAGTAAAGATTCATCCAATATCCCATCCATACATTCATCACTTGGAGTCAGAGCCTCATCTTCTGGACAGCCAAGTAAATCTCCATGATCTAGAAAAAAATAAAAAGAGGTAAGAAAGAATGCTTTTATAGTACTCTTTCATTTACAAAGTAGATACGGTTGTCATGTCTTTAATCAACAAAAGAGCTTAAGTACCTTAAGTTATTCACATATATTAAGGGTAGATGCTACAAAAAAGTTTCAATGGCTTCTGATGTTGCCTCCTATAGCCTTGCTACTGAAAGTATGGTCCAGAGGCCAGTATCTTTCGCACTACCTGAAAACTTTTGAACTATAGAATCTCAGGTTCCACCCTAGACCTACTGAGTAACAAGCTTCATTTTTTAATGGTCTTCAGGTAATTTATAATCATATTGAGAAGGACTCTTCTTTAAGGACATGGTTGTTAGGAAGATTCTATGTGAAAATAAGCAAGTCCTCAGAGATTCACAACAAATAGTAATATGTGCACATGTTAGGCTCTAAAGTATCCAATTAGGAAGAAGTGAATAATAGCAAAGACTTCTTACTGAAAACTAAATTTATACCATACTGCTTTAGCTTTGAATCACTCACAAAGGCAAACCAAAGGGTTGGTATGTTCACAATAACCAGACCATACAAACAATAAAAAAGACCAATCATCCTGGACAAAGGAAACATACTAAAATTTACTAAAGAATACAAAAGGTTAATAATAAGCAAATATTGAACTCTGAGGGGAAAATGCTTATGAGCATGAAATATCACTTTATGTTATAAGAAAACTGAAAATACTGAATTGAGATTCTCACTTTGATTATAAAATAATAATGCACTTGGCTCGTGCAGAAATTGTGTGAGAAACTAAAGCACATATGCTCATAAAATAAGCGATGCTATAATAGGAATTTAAGATTAATTTCCAATGGAAATAATGACAATTGTTTATATTTACAAGTAGCTCTGTCATAAAGAAAAATACCTTTATGTTAAGTTGCTGTAAAGAAAAACAAAGGTAAATTAAGTCACCAGCTATATAAATTCTTGCCTCAGATTACAGACTGTACTTTTTAAAGGAATATCATATGCTTACCTTTTTCAGGGTGTAGTCTTTTAAAAGAATCTGTTTTTGACAGACTTGGGTCTGTGATAACTCTTGATCCCAATTTAACAGTCAGATCTATTGAGCGGTAACCCTGAGGAAGTTTTCGGTCATACAGGAGAGTCAAAAGTTGAGCAAGGGTCATTTCAGCAGGCAATGGCTGGCCTAAAAAATGACAGAACTAAGTTAAACCTGGAATCCAAGAAAGGAGACATTTACTTGATTCAATTTACTTAATGCTTTCAGTAAATTATAGATAGGAATTTGAGTCTGACTCCAAATTCAAAACAATTTAACATCAGTCCATGGAAAGTTTACAAAACTTAAAATCTATTCCTGACATGTGTGAGCAATAAATGATGTCTGTAGAAGGTGAGTCACTAACCAATCCCACCAAGACCTTCTGAGGCACAGCAAATAGGAACAAAAAAAACAAGCATACCTATAAATCTGTTGTTGGTAAATCTTTTTCATAAAAGGCCAAATAATAAATATTTCAAGCTATTGAGGCCATATGATCTCTGCTGCAACAACTAACTCTACCATCGCAGCATGAAAACGGCAATGGACATTACAGAAATCAATGGGGTTAGCTTTATTTCGATAAAACTTTTTTTTTTAATTAAGAAAAAGGCATCGAGTTCACCAGCCATAGTTTGCTGACCTCTGCTATAAATCAACCATGTAAAGCTAAGGAAGAAAACTCATTCAAAGTTAGTTGGAAATTTGATTGTAAGAAAACGGCACAGTAATAGAGATAAAACAAATGGATATCATCGTGACCAATACAAAGTATACTGGTCAAAGACTACGTTTTAGCTGGGGAGAAAATATTGCTTAACTATCACTGATAAAGAGTTTTGCTGCTAGAACTAATTATTTAAAATTTGCCTCACACTGTTTCCTATACAACTTGTGAACTCTCTAAAACTTTAATTTTACCGATTACTTTATGGCACGTTGACAGCAAAAGTTAGGAAGCTAGGAAAGCATAAGCATGCACCATTATAGTGTTAAAAAGTATATGTCCCTCACTTCTCTTGGAATTGCAAAGACAAAGTCAGTAATTCATTTATCTCATCAACAGCACTTGCTTAAACGTGATTCTGGTGATTTTATATCTGATTTATGTCATTGTGAGATTCTTAACATTTCCGAGATGTTTTAGCATTATGAATATTACCTGCCAAGAGTTTGTGGAACAGGTGAAACACTGGGACAGTAATGATTTTGTTGGCGGTCTCTGCTGCTGAGGAAGCACTTCCTATTTTATCAGGCATTGTCCTCCCTCTCCGGGATGGGGGGCGAGGTGGTGTAGCTGACACGGCTCGCTTAGACTGGGATTTCAGTCCTGAAAGTAAAGGTCAGTGAGAGTCTATGTAGTCAACACATTAACGAAGAAAGTCTATTTCTATGATGTTTTCATAAAGCACCACATTCCTAACCAAAAACCAGAAACGTTTCTTCTAACCTAACATCTGTTCCCCCGATTCTATCTGTCATTCATGAGACAAGTAATTTTGGCTGCATTTGTAACTATTGTCCAAGAAAGTAAAACATATTGTCAACTACTCTATGGACAGAAGGTCATCCATTTACTAGAAAGCAGTATGTACAAATACGTGTAGGAAATCTTCTGCCCCTATTTTCTCTGATAAAATAGATTAAACTGAATCAGAGGTCTATTTGAGGAATAAGGTGAACTTTCTCTTTTGAAATAAAATTATGGCACCTATGTCAAGGAATATATCCTCCCAAATTACCACTTTTCTTAGCTATTTTTTCATCCTGCACCTGATAATAAAAAGTCATTTTCAACCAACTTTCTTTCAATTATTTTTATTTTCTAATTTCATGTAAGGAATGAACACAGCATCATAAATGAAAACTGATGAATACTTTTTCATTTTGCTTTTGCTTTTTTAAAACAAGGAAGTTATACAAAAATTCCTTAATACAGTTGGTTTGTAACAGTATAATTCTCTGCACACTGTTAAGTTGAAATGCAGTATCTAAACTACTCTCATATGTCCAATATCTGATGACATAGTCTACGCTTTGGACATAAAATAAGTTTAATAATTCCATTACCGAAGAGTAACAGATTTCTAGTATAATACTTTTATATTTAGTATTAAGACATCATTGTAAGTCAGCTGTTTGCACTAATACCTTTTATTACATGAAATTCCTATAAATTGTTATACTGTATAGAACCCAAACAAAATCAAGATTATAAAAAACAGAAAGCATACCTGAAGCAACAACAACACTATAGTTGTCCTGAAATCCATTTTCTGCCTTAACTTTTTCTTTCTCTTCATGGTTTTTCTTTTCTTTGTCATCTTTTTGTTCACTAATTAGTTTAGCAGTGATACTTGGTGTATCTATAAGAAAATGTTATGTAAAATACATTGCTTTTTCAAAGTCGTTAAGAAGGGAAGTGATCAATATCTCAAGGGAAGTTTATATAAGATTGTACTATCACTACTTGTAGGTAAATGGATCTAGAAGAAATATTATGAGATGAAGTCTGATACTAAATCTTTGATGATATCAATGAAAGGGCCTCACCACTGTTCCTAAGCCAGCATACTTAAAATCCAGTCTCTAGAAAATACTACATATTACTTATAGAAGCAACGGAAACCATTACCATGAAAATTTGCTTTCTTTTAGGTAAAATTTAATCTGTTTGCCCCCTAAATCTAATTTGTTCCTCACAACATGCATATAGGGAGAGAATATTGTTTTCAAAATAAGGAAACAGACTTAGCAAGGTCACTAAAAACCTGCAAAGGGCAAATATGGAATTCAAGCTGAGGACTCATGCTAAAGCCTCACATTAGCCTCTTAAGTTATCCTACAAAGAGAGTATAATGAAACAAATTTCATTAACAGAGATTTCTTGTTTCACTATTTTTATTTAGTTAGAAATCTTATATGACAAAGTACTGTGCTTTAAAAGTACTTTAAAAATGACCTCTATGTACTTTCATAGATAGTTATTAGTCTCTAAATTAATATTTTCTTTCATTACTTTGGACTATGGCATGCTGTTGAAAATCATGAAAAAAAATGGGAGACCATATAAGAATCTGATTTAACACTTAAGAAATCCAAAAAGCTCAATGAACTTTTATGAGAAATGTTTTTCACTAAGTTGATGTGATTACTATAAATTCTCTCTCTACTTTTCTAACTTAACACAATTATGATCCAGTGATTTACTGTAATAGTTAGAAAGGCAAAATGGTCATTATTCCCTTATTTTACAGCTTTCTTTAAGTATCTGAAAATGTCCAGTAATCTCAATTGTTAGATTCTTCCTAACTGCAGATTGTCTTTAGAGAGGTTCTGCTTTTGTGAAATTAAAAATTTTATAAACCCTATAAAAAATAAACACATAATAAAACAATACATTTTATTTTCATACAAAAACCACCAAGCAACCCAAAATGACAAAAACAATTATACAAATATTATGCTAAGTAAAATAAGCCAGTCAGTGAGAAAGGCAACTATCACATGCTCTCACTTTTATGTCGAATCTAAAGAACAAAATAAACTAACAAACAAAAGAGACAGAAGAATAGATACAGGGAACAGACTGTCAGCTGACAAGGAGGTGTGGAGGGGGGCTAAATGAAAGAAGGCAAAGAGATTAGCTTAAGAACATTTATGCAAGATCCATGGACACAGGAAATGATACAGGGACTGACTGATGGAGGGAAAGGGGTGGGGTTGGGTGGATATGGGCAAAGGGAGAAAAAGCAGGGACAACTGTGATGGCATAGACAAGAAGAAAAAGTTATACGAGTCAGAATGTAATATTTAAGTAATTAAAAACTCACACTATTAGCATAGCATAATCGGGTAGGAAAATATGTAAAGATAATTAGGTGATTAGAATTCTATAATGTTATCCATTCACACAATTAAAAGGTTTAGACAAACAAACAAACGAACGAACAAAAATCTAAGCAAACAACTAGAAGAGGAACCGAATCACAGAAATGGAGATCACAGGGAGGTTTATGGGGGGGGAGGGGAATGGGGGAAAGGGTACAGGGAGTAAGCAGCATAATTGCTAGGTACAAAATAGACAGGGGGAATAGTATAGGAAATGGAGAAGCCAAAGAACTTATATGTATGACCCACGGACATGAACTAAAGGGAGGAATGCTGGAGGGAATGGGGGTACTGGTTGGAGGGGGAGAAAGGGGAGAAAAAAACTGGGACAACTAATAGCATAATCAATAAAATATACTTAAAAATAAAAAAAGAAAAAGTTTCTTTACTTTCTATTTAAAATTGTTCTGGTATGCATTTCCATGCTGGCCAAGATAAAATAAAGACCAGATTTACTCCCCCACCTGAAAAAACTAGAAATTAAAACAATAGGTGAAATAATAGTTTTCTGACCCAGGGAATCATGAAGGCAGAGCAATGATACCAGGTGCATGAAATCACATGAGGTGAAGCCTAGGATCGCTCCAGCTCATTGCCTAGAGATATACCCACACAGATCGGCGGAACCCAAGTGTCCCCCAACGTGAGGATACAGAGCTGGGTCACCAGGAGGACAAAGGCAGCTGGATGGAGTTTGCAGAGCACAATGCCAGGAGGAAAAGATCATAGTACATGATATAAATTACCCCAAATTTTAAAACGGAGGGGAAAAAAAGAAAGAAAGCTTTAGTGAGCTGTGAACAACTTCGAGGAGCCTAATAAATTGGAAATGGAATCAGCAAAGGAGGGGAGAGAAATGAGTAGAGATAAAACAAAGGTCAAAAATGTCCACATTTGATGAAATCTATAAACCCCCGAATTCAATAAGGTATAATAATAAAAAACATGAAAAAAAACCAGTAAGGTATAATATAGTACTTAAATTGGCTTAAAACCAATGATATAAACCTATAATAGCAAATATATTGACACACATTCTTTATTATTTTAAAGCAGTATTCTCAACAACTCCAGGAAGTGGGTAAAATAGCTGAATATGTGGCTCAGTGGATTGAGTGCTGGCCTGTGAACCAAAGGGTTGCTGGTCTGATTCCCAGTCAGAGCACAGGCCTGGGTTGCAGGTCAGGTCCTCAGTAGGGGATGCACGAGAGGCAACCACACATTCATGTTTCTCTCCCTCTCTTCGCCTTTCTCTAACAATAAATAAATAAAATCTTTTTTTTAAATAAATAACTGAATAAATTTTGGATTACTTCTTTTCATACATGTTGATAAAATATATACACACATGTAAATATATCAAAGTATACTGCTTATAGATCAAAGATCATAAACACACTTTCAGAGGACCAAAACATAGGGAAATAGAGACTAAATTGTCAGCATTTTTAAAAAACTTTTTCCCAAGATAACTCCTTGTTGGACTTTGTACCAGGACATAGTGGTTCCAAAGCAATGTTTATGTTTTTAAATTTTTAGGTAACAAAGGGATCTTATCTATAAAGTAGTCTAAATAATACAATATGACATTTTAGAAAAAAGCTTTCTTTTATAGCAAAGATAAACAAAGCATGTTAAATTTCTAATTACTTCAAAATATAGTATCTACGCTTTTCCATTATCCAGTTAGCCATCTGAAATCTCAATACATTGAATTTCAGTACTCTTCTCCACTTTTCCTTCCTTTATTTTATGTATGTATGTATGTATGTATGTATTTATTTGTTTATTTATTTGGTTATCATAGAAGGGACAATTTCAGGGCTCTGTCAAAAAAAGTTTGTAAAATCTGACCCTGGCAAAGTACTCAGCTGATTAGTGTCATACTGATACACCAAGGTTGTGAGTCTGATCCCTGATCAGGGCACATGAAGAGTCAACCAATGAATGCGTAAATAAGTGTAACAACAAATTAATGTTTCTCTCTCTCAAATGAATAATTTTTTTTAATTTGTAAAACTTAATTATCAGAGAAGTAGCTGTAACAGATGAAGTGAATATTTTTAAATAGAAAAAATGTAATATGTACATTTATATAGTATTCTATCATTTTATTGAGTAATTTGTGAAAAGGTAATAAAAGAATTATAATTTTTTGCACACATCTGCTTTAGATGCACTAACTAAAACTGGAAAACAATCTTTTCAACCTTACTTTCTCACAGCGATCACATCCACTCACATGGTTTAACTTACCATTTTTATATGGAATATATGGTAACAACTCCTAATCTCTTAAACCCGATCTTTGATTTTAAGCTTAGATTTGTTTTTACAACTGATAAATACACATTAACAGTTTTTTCTGAGACACAGTTAACTTCCTTCAGTTATCAGTGTTCCTTAAAACTTAGGCACTCCATCCAATGCATATATTTATATTAAAATGTAAACAGTTAAATTTCCATCTTGTTTTTGATTCTAATGACATACATAAGATCATAAATACTTCAAAGGGCAGAATATGTGTCTTGCTCATTATTATTGGGTTGGCCAAAAAGTTTGTTTGGCTTTTTCCATAAGATGGCTATAGTAGTGCTTGGTTGTCTTTAGCTTCATTCAAAACAGCTTTGTTAGATTGTATTGTGACAGCTGTTATGTCAGCGAGCATTAAAAAAAAAAAAAAAAAAAACTTACCAAAATTGGTCAATTTTTGTGTAGCCATTTTAATATTGAAGATAGAGGAAAATAAGCAACATTTTTAGCATATTATGTTTTATTATTTCAAGAAAGGTAAAAACACAACTGAAACACAAAAAAAGATTTGTGCAGTATATGGAGAAGGTGCTGTGTGACTGATAGAATGTGTCAAAAGTGGTTTGCAAATCTGCGTGCTGGAGGTTTCTCTCTGGACAATGGATGCTCCAGGTGAAGATGATGGCGATCAAATCGAGAACAATCAACCACATACAACTTGGGAAATAGCCAACATACTCAAAATCTCCAAATCAATAAAGCTATTAGTGAAAAAGAAAAATGTGTCTTTCACTTTACAGAAAAAAACATTCGGACTTTTTGGTCAACCCAATACATTCCTAGTACTGTGCTTACAAGTAGCAGATACTCAGTGAGGTCATTCACTGATTAAGCTTTCTGAGGGGCAATGACCGCAAACCATCCACAGGTGACTTACATTCTGCCATCAAAAACTCTATTTTTCATAAGTTAGTAATTGTTTAAAGGCATCATGTGAGAGCTTTTGAAATATATGTAAGAAATCAACTGGAAAAGTTTTCTCTGCTTTCTTAACTGACTTATAAACAACAGTCACCAATCGATTGTACCTACTTATTTTCATCTTCTGAACACTCATTTATTCCCTAGATTTAGCAAATGTTTATTACTATCACCCAAGTTAATACTCTGGAATTCATCTACTATAAAACAGCCAGATGGCTTATTGTGAGAAAATTCTATTAATGGCTTTCCACAGCTTGTCTACATCTCCAAATGCCCATTCTGCCATTACTACCTGTAACACACATCACACCAAACAAAAGTGCTGAATGTATCGTACATTTTATTTTCTTCATCAGCTACTTACTCATGCCTCACAATGTGAAGATATCTTGACCTTTTCTAGCCTTTAATTGGTTGCTGAGTGAATGAATGCAGTAAAAGAATAGTAATAAAAGTAATAAAATTCCAAATCTATTTAACATAAGGTTAAAGAAAATTAATACTTAAACCTGACTTGCCTGACACTCTGTCGAGAACTTCTGACAACGTTGTTGACACTGGCAAGTGAAGTGTTCGGAACTTGTGGCCCGCTCCATACATCGGATGCTGGATGACATGGCTAGTCGCATTGATTCTACCTTTGTACAGCTGAAAATTCAAAAGAAATCAAGATGTAATTTTTTAAAATGCATATGATCATGAAAAAATTTCAAAAGCATAAAAGAATTTCTGAAAGTTCAACAATGCATACAAAATATAAAGGGCTTATTTTGTGGGTTTATTTAAATGTGGCACATTTATTTGTCATGTGATTTGTTGGTCCAGTTTTGCATTAGCACTTTTGTACCTAATATGTTACATTCCTCCAAATCAAATTATATTATTCAAGGTAATGTATAAATCAGGTTATTCTAGGCAGAAAGGGTTATCTGAAAGAGATTTTTAACTCCTATCATGAATTATAAAAGTTGTTCTGATTTCAGTTTCCCTTATTAGAAATTGGAATGTAGAGATAACTGCAAACTCTGATGTGAAATTATAAAATATAATGATGTGAAAATATCATTATAAGTTAATTTAACTAATAAATACTCACTGGACAGGGAGACTGAAGAAACATTGTCACTTTCTCATCCTCCAGCATCAACTGCAAAAATAGTCTACGTACAAACCCTGAAATGTTCCCTGATGTAGGAAGGTTCCCTCTTTGAGGAGATGCCTGAAACAATTCACAGAGAACCTGGCAAGGCAGAGTTGTAAAGTTAAATGTGGTATTAATTTGCAGCTTTTTATTTTAAATGGAAAAAGGAAAATTAAGAATATGAATTAAAAAATATATTTGAATACATCAAATAAGCAATTAAAAATACATTATTTCATCTTAAAATATATGAATACAAAAGGAGATAAGTTAAAAGGGCAAAAAAATTCCTGTGGATCAGAGATTACTACTGTAGGGTTTTCACATAATAAGTAGCCAGCATAATCAACTTACTGTTAACTTTAGTTAATATCAATGTGGTTACAATAAATTATAAGAAAAACATATTTAAGATATAGAACCAGTCTTATCAGGAAGCTGAGAGATGATAAATAGGCCAGAAACACAAAGTTTAATGCTACCCAAAGGCACAAACCAAATTTTCAAATACCATATTCATGGCCTTGGTTTTAACAAGCATTTCCTTTTAATTAGGCACATTAAGCAGATATAGTTTCTCAATAATTACTTTACACAGTAAAGTACCTTGCTCTTCTTAATAAAGTTAAATCATTCAATATTTTTGAAAATTATGATAGCTATCCTTCTAGATATTAATAAAGTTTGACCTGAATAAGCACTATCAAGTAAAAAGGTAAAAAAAGAAGCTGATGCGTACCATGTCTCACACAGACTCTATGCTAGGGAGCTGATACGCATTATAATATTTAATCCTATTAAAAAAATCTTTGAAACAAGTATTTCTAATCCCAATTTATGTCACACAGCTTGTTAAAGCTAGAAACAACTAGAATGGAGCAGAACCTAGCCAAAAGCAGCTAGAATTACTTCTGAAATAATTCTAGCTTTCAAGATTTTTGGCCCCATACACTTAATACGATAGATTCATCTTCCACATTTTCAATGTGATTTGTCAGGAGTCTTCCATGTAAAATGTACTCTCATGTCTTCATCAGAAGCATACCAACACTTACAGCAGTCCGGTTACAACAAACTGCAATGCCTCAAATGCAGAAAAGGCACTCGATGACCGCCCCAAGTGGCCAATCTGGTTTGGCCTGTTCTTTTCATTTGGGGGAGTTTTTAAAAAGGATGAATACATGGTCTATACATAGAATTTCCATGACTTTGCCCATTATCTCATCAAAAAGAATAACTGATTTATGTGACAGCTGAGGAGAAGACACAGGAGACATCAGCACTGTATTTTAATTATGATTTAAATTCACACCTTTAAATGTACCCAACCCCAAACTTTACCACCACCTGGCCTTATGGCATGCCCCTTTCTTAACTGATTTCACTAGTACTATTCCACAACATCTTAAAATAATGAGACAAGTAAAACATAAGCCAGGTTTCCCCCTTTTACCTGTGCCATCAGCTTTTGATTATTGGGGTGGCATGAAATGCACTGCAGGAAGAATGCAACAGTTGCATTCTCAATTGCCGTCCTCTGCTGGGTAGTCAATCCTGATGTAGTAGCAGAAGAAAGAGAAGCTGATCTTGCACTGGTCTGTTGTGCACCTAAATTATGTCCTCCAGATGTGGACCCAGAGTGACACAATAAAAACAGAAGTGCTGTCCATAGTGGATTGACTTCAGGCCCACCAAGCCAGTCTTTCATAATATGGCTACTGCCGACTTCTGTCAAAAACCTAAGAATAGGAGCCACCAGGTCTGCTGTGATGGGCATCTTATTACATTGTTGTGGGACATGATGCCGCCTGAGTTTGTCCTGGGAAGCATCTATTGACTGAGCAATGCTTTCTGAGTAAGAAATGTGGCTAAAGCAGAAACTAGCCAGACTCCTCACAAGAAGAGAAGGCAAACCTGAGTCCAATAATTGTTTGATAGCTTCTGGAGACTGAGAAGAAGAAGCAAGGGTTGCCAAATGTGATTCAGTTAGTGCAAGAGGTGCCTGTGCATTTTTAGAGTCATCGGTCAAAGATGAACTAAGATCTTGCTTTTTGCTATCATCTGTCATAGACAGTCTGTGGTGACACTGCATTGGAGGAGGCGTAATTCCCATCCAGCCCATCAGCAAAGAAAAATAACTTGGATGTACATGGCACATTGAGCAAAGTAGACTGTCAACAGCTTTCTTCAAAACCATATTGCAGGGAAGAGACATAGACCAATTAAAAAGTAACCTAGAGGAATAAAACATACAAATTAACAATGTGTGTATGTATGTATATGTCTGTGTGAGTGTGTATACACACACACATTTTAGAAAAACTACACTCTTCTAAATATTTCTAATAGACAACAACCTATCTACTCTGGTTAAAATTTTAGCATTTATTTAACATAAATATTATTATATCAGGATCAGGATACCACTTGTGTTTCCTTATTTAAGTATTTAGGTAAATTAGAAGTTAGATTAGACATGTAAAATGAGTACAGAAAACCAAGAGATCTATATGAAAAATGTTTTCACCATTCTCTGTGTGGCCACAAAAATTCACATAAAGAAACAATAAAAAACAGCCCTGGCTGGTGTAGCTCAGTGGCTTGAGTGCCGGCCTACAAACCAAAAGATCACTAGTTTGATTCCCGGTCACGGCACATGCCTGGGTTTATGGACCAGGTTGCCAGCCAGGGGTGTGGGAGAAGCAAACAATTGATGTATCTCTCACACATTGCTGTTTCTCTCCCTCTCTTTCTCCTCCCCTGCCCCTCTCTCTAAAAGTAAATAAGTAAAATCTTTTTTAAAAAATAAAATAAAAAATAACAAAGAATTGTTTATATTGATTTTTACATGACTGTTGGTTTAAATTCACATTTGCAAATCAAAAACTATTATTGAATTTTGCTTGTAAGTCACGGATTATACCAAGTGGTAGAGGCAATGACAGACTAGAAGACATTTTGTTGAGTCATGGAACTCTTCAGAAATAAATATAATATTCGGCCACAGACTTATCAGTAATTAGGCAGTAAATTCAACAAAGCCTTAGCTGATATGATGAAGAAAAATGGGCAGTGGAAACTCCTTATCAAAAAACAATTTTAACAGGTGTCTAAGAAGTAGTAAAAACAACCAATTATATAAACCAACTGAAGTAGTAAGTGCTTCAAAATTTTTAGCTATACTCTTCATCCATAGTTACAGATTAAAGATAAAAGAATCTGATGGGTAAATTTGCAAATAGTGTAAATACTATGAACTATAGTTTATAGCATATACATTAAACATTCCAATTTTAGGTTACGAAAACAGGCGATTACACTAATATATCTTCTTAAAAGTTGAAGATAATTAAATTTTTGTAACATCTCATTTAAAAATTGTAGCTCAATATATTTAACTGCTGCTTTCAAAGTACTACTTTTATCCCAATAAGCATATGGAATACTGTTTCAAGGGAAAACCACTAGAAGTACTAGAAGGGAAAGCCTTCTAGTGCTAGGGGTTGGGGGGATAAAGGATTTCACAAATCACACTCACTCAAAGAGCTCTCGGTCCAGCAGTGCTGGTAAATCATACTCCACCAGCAGCTCATAGCTATGCCACAGGATTGCTGCTACACAGTGCAGGTGAGAAGGAGATGGCATCAGGAGGCCATACTCTATGGCCGAAGACTTAGGGAACATGTTGCTCATCCGGCCACTTCTCTTCATAGCAGCCACTCTTGCAGAATCACTGACCCATTTTAGTAAGGCCTGAATTCTTAAAAGAAGAAAATGAATTCAAATAACCAATTATGTTGTAACTGACATTTAACATGGATAAGCATCACCACTGCATGTGAGAAATGTGTTTATGAGAATAACATACTAATTATTCTTGATAATTTTAATCTAAAATAGAAAAGAACAGGACCAAGGATATAGCAGTTCTAGCTTCCCAATAATCTTATCAATCTTAACCAATGAAAATGTTTGAGATAACTGTAATTCAACAAATAAACACTGACTAATTCTTACCTCATTTATAACAACGTATGTAAATCTAGAATTACAAGATCAATGGTTAACAGACTCACCCTCTCTTCTGAATTTTCCCTCATTTTATGACGAATTCTAGAGCAGTGACCTGGGGCTACTCCATCACTGTGCAGAATCACACACAATATAGCATGTTTCATACCTCTGGCCCCCACCCATCCACCCTCCTTTGCTCTGACACAAGAATATTGCCCCAGTAAATGTATTTTTTCAAGTGTCACCCTATCCTCAATCCCCTAGAGCTGGGGACCACTAACGAAGAGCAAAAGAATTTTTAAACAATAGTGTTTTGAAGTTTAAGAAACAGATAAGATTCATTGCCAAGTTATTAAAACATTGTTTCTGTTTGCTTTCAAATTTCTATTTTAATTTTTTTTAATCATCACCCAAGGACATGCTCATTGATTCTAGAGAGAGGAGACAGGAGGGAGAGTAATAAGGAGAGAAACATCAATGCAAGAGAGAAACATCAATCAGCTGCCTTTCATATATGCTCCAGCTGGTGACTGAACCCTGAATCCAGGCTTGTGCCCTGACTGAGAATCAAACCCATGACCTCGGTCTATGGAATGATGCTCCAACCAACTAAGCCACACTGACCAAGGCTCAAATTTCTATTTTAAACCATCAGATTCTTTGCTTCTGGGTAAAAGAAATAGAGGTAGGAAGGTGCAGGTAAAAATTTATGTTTAATGCTGACAAAATCTCTAAAAATTATATAAAAAACAATCTTAACTTTCATGAAATAATCTAAGGAGAAAGTATTACAAATACATTCACTACAAGTGACTGTACATATGTATGACCTTAATTTAAAAATGAGATCATTATATACCTGTCTTTTGTTCCAGGATCCTGAGTTGTTCCAAGCTGGTAAAGAATATCTATAGTAGAGTCAGAAGAGAGCCCATTCAATCTTCCAAAAAGTAAAGGGCTATTCAAATCTTGCAATAAATAACCAAAAATAAATAAATAAAAGCGTGTTAAATAAGCAAATGGGATAAGAAAATGAGCACAATTTAATTTTAAATTATTCATTAAAAATACCTCTCCTAGAAATTCCAACAACAACAAAAAACACAAATCACAAAAATAATGAAGCCACGAATGGAAGTTAATTTCAGAAACAGAATTAATCACAAATCACATAGTTAAACTGACAGCGCTCTGCAAACATGTAAAAATTAAAATAAAGTTAATGGTCACCTGTAGGATCACTGCCTGATGCTGCACAATTCCTCAGGAGAATGTCTATGAGCTTCAGGCCAATTCTAGTGGACTGCAGGCCTATCTTTACAAGCACGACCTCAATATTGGGTGAATGCATTCCACAGTACGGGGACATCAACAAGGCAGCACAAGTCTGCAGCAGATTAGCAGTCGGTGCAGCTGCACTTGCCATCATTCCTTCCAGATCACTAATGTGGGTGAGGCAATGATGTAGTAACCGTAACCATCCAATACTGAAATACACAACACAAAGTGGCTTATGTGATAAATTTGCAGAGCTCAAGTTTTTTCAGGGGTAAAACAAAACTTAAAGATCAGTACACATGCTGTGTTTCATACATAGCACCAATCTAGAATACTGTAAATATCAATAAAGAATTAAATAAACAAGAAGTTTCCCCTATCCCATAATACATAAAAATACATGCTAATAGTATTCTGGAACTATGTGCTTGGTTGGGTTTTTTTTTTTAATTAGTCAGGAAACGGTTTTATATATACACACATATTTATATGTATAAATAGAAACTGTATAGGATCAAAGACTTGCAGAAATGTAAAGTCTTGGCAGCTTGGGGATTTAAAAAAAAGTCCTAAATATTTTTTTATCAAGCAAAGCTTTCAGTAAAATCATGTTATATAAAAATTTCAGGAAACAAAATCTAACAGAAAAATGTACATTAAAGAATATGTTCAGGTCCTTGTGTGTACGGTTAGTTTCCATGGTTCAAATATAACCCTTCTGCTGACTGGCATTCAGAAATTTCTATACAAAAATAGCCTCTCTGGTCTACATGTGCAATTTTTATGGTTCAGATATATTCCTGGTGATAGGCATTTGGTATTCTTATATTACACTTCAATCAAAGAAATGGAACCCACATCTACATATACCACACTATAGATCATCTCAAGGATTAAGCACACATAAATCTCAATTTTAACCAGAATTGGGGTTCTGCTTTTAGAGAATTATCTCTATTACATTTAATAAAAATCATGCTATTGTACAGATAGCTATGCAACACAGAAATTCCTAAACCCTAAAAAAGAAACTGCAGAATAATTTCACAGAAAGCTTTCCTGAAGAATGAGAAATAACCATACCTTGTTTTAGATACCTGATCTTCAGATGGAAGAAAGGGATTATTAACTGTTGCTGAAGAAGTGGTACCAAAAGCAGTGAGGCCAAGTAATTTAATCTGTGAAAGGCCTAATGTGCTGGCATCTCGTGGACGATGGAGTCTAAGGCAGACAGCAGAGGCTACTTCAGCTTTTACAAGCTGAATTTTAATGTAGGTGAGACCACTTGTGACAACAGGCGTCGACAAGGGTAGCATATTTACCCCGTCTGCACTTACTTCAACAGACACTGAGGATGGACAGGCTGTATGAAGAGAAAAATCAAACCATTACTAAAGAAAATGTGAACCAGCATTTACGCCTTAATGGAAATCTCAGGAACATTATGAACTTGTGTCAAAAGAACATTTATACCCAAATCATACTTTGTCACTGACTCTCATCATAATTGATATTGGAAACATTTTCCAACATACAATATGAAGTCCAAAATATAATAAAAGCTGTATTTAAAAAAATTCTAACATTCCTTAAAAAAAGTAACTAAAGATACACAATCTACATATACTTGATTCTGTAAGAAAAAAATAAGTCAAACAGGCAATTACTCCATTATTTCTATTTTTCTTAGAATTATGACCAACAATATGTGACATATGATTAATACATTCACTGTTGTAAAGAATTTGGGAGGAATGTAATTTTTAAAAACTACTTTCTACCAACTCGTATCACTACTACCATACTGCAATGATTTTAAACACAGCTGAGTTTAGAAATTTCTTTCTCCTCTTATCTTTTGTTTCCCTTTCAAAATTTAGCCAAACCACCCAGGGAGGGTTTTATTGTTTGTTTTTCTAATCAATTCCTTCTAAAATTGAAGGAGGTCCAATGAAATAAAAACTGCCAGCTGTTGTGGGAAAAAAATTTTTTTCTAACATGGAAGGCCATATAATAAATTTACCTACCAACTACAATAAACTTTGTACTCTGATTTTAATTGCAACTGTAAAATTAGAAAGTAACTTTTATTGTATGCCAATTACATACCAGGTTTACACTGAGAACTAGACAAGTCACGTCAATTACTAAATTTAATCTTCATAATCTTTTGACATAAGTATTTTCCACATTTTACCCAAGTTGACAGAGACAAAGAGATTAAAGTAACCCAAACTCCCACATGACCTAATAGCACATTTCAATAGTCTAGTCTGTTTGCTTCTAAATCCTATGTTATTTCTACTGAATCACAATATATCATCAATTTATTCTCCAATCCAATACTAAAATAAAAATGTTTCATTAGGCACGTACAGTAGGGAACACCTAACTTAAGATTTTATATAATAAACTGAGCTCTCCTTTGTATTATTGTTCCTACCTCAATGCCCATGTGCAAATTCACACTATTCTTCAAAGTCACCATTTACATGAACTGCTCCTTCTCCTTCCAAATAAAGGCAATTTCTTCCTCATCTTACATCAACCCCTAAGCTTTATACTGACTTATATTTTACCATGTAACACAGTTAATTTTTGACCTGCTGAAACCCTGTGGATTAGTATCTTTTCCTTTTGCCATTTTATTCATTATATAATTATTTTACAATGGAAATTGGACACAAAGAAATCTATGCTAACTTTACATTACACAGCTGGCATTGAGGCTCATGCCAGAAAAACTGAGATTGCTATCTACAGGTGTGTAAACTAACTCATTCAACTTAATAACTTTGGAGGATAAGGAAAGGAAAAACAGTATTAACTAAAGTATATTTGGATTTCATCAAACATTCTATGTGAAGAGAATAAACATGTCAGTTCATTTCATAGAAATGATTTGGTGGTAATACTGAATATAATACTAAGAACTCCAAGATCAAGAAATCCAGAAATCGTATCTAAGTATTTCACCATTTGCTAAATATTTTTCTCATTTTTAAAAGTCCCCGTATAGAAGTTTACTTTCATGATGCTTCTTTACAAAAAATATTACTGACTTGCAAGAGATGCAAGATGAGGTTGGATATGTATCTCTTTAAGAAGCACTGCTGCAGGAAGGTGAATGGTAAGGTCGCACCAAGCCTCCTCTGGCAGAAAGATGTAGGACCAAGCAGCAGAGCGAGCTCTCCTGTGGGGCGGTGTGGCCTGCAAAAGCACCTCAGCCGGTTGGGCAGTAGGACTGCTAGACGTGATTGTACCTAGAAAAATCATTTTAAATAAAAACTCACAAAGGAAACCCAATAGAGCACCAAGAATATTCAAATCGTAATAATTACACTGGAAAAATTTTCAATGTGAACACCAGATACAACAAATGTACTTACTATACTTAGCATAATTTGTCACAATATTCACATAACGTCATGAAATCCAGTCAACTGGCAGGTGACATAACGTCATGAAATCCAGTCAACTGGCAGGTGACAAATTCATTTTTAAATGCTGCCTAGTTTATTTATACTCACGTCAATGGAAACCAATGTAATAACAACAAATCTAGCACAACAATCCCCAAGTAATTTAAGAAAAAAAAATGTCCAACACAGCCTTCAACTTAAAAATAATCACTTTTATTCTAAGATGTCAATGCTCATGAATTACAAGAAAAATATAAAAGGAACTTTATAGACTGGAAAAAGGAGTAAATAGCTATATCTGAAGCTTCCTAAAAAGAAAATACTACTCAAAGTAAGAAGAAACAAGTTCTTTAAAACTAACGTTTACAGTGAACACTGGCAGATCTGCTATTTAGTTTCCTCAATGTGCAGTTTCCTCAATGTGCATTTATTTGCACTCAAAATAAAAAGAAAAATTACTGCTAAAAACCATTAAAAACCTCCTTTGAAAGAGCAGAATGTTTAAAAAAAAAAAAAAACACTACCTTTAAAATCAAGTGTTTTAAATTAAAAGAGAAATATTATAAGATGATCTTCTTCAATAACTATTTGTTTCATTCCAGCTGGTAAACCACTTAAATTCATACCAGTAAGATTTAATAATTCTTTTCTTACCCAGAGGTGCAAAGTTGTGAATTCCTTCTGCATTGTCAGGCTCAGAAGCAAGTATTCTTGTTTTCAAAGTGCTGTCAACAGCTTTATTCGGACCAGAGTCAAGAAATTTCATAATAGTTGACACCATACTTCTTGCAGTGTTTACAATAGCTCTTGTACTAGTAACCATATTGTTGCAAATAAGCTGAACACCACCTAAATTTACAAAAAATACTAAATGAAAATTGTATAAAGATAGATGGTTTAAAATCAGGTCAACTTTCATAGAAGACTACCAAAATGAGAACATAACGTACTATCGAATGACAACACTAAAAAGACAATTTCTGGAATTTTATCTTACCCATATCATGGAAGGCTTTCAAGGCATCACTAGTATCCAATACTCTCAGAATGAACCACAATAATGGTTCCGATAACTGGCAAGTAGCAAGAGACCCCTAAAACAAAAACAAATAACCAAAAAAATGCATATTGTAATTTTAAAACAGTGGTTATTATTACAGTGAATTAGGATAACTAAACTTCTTACTGAATGTAATAGTCTTTTCTAGTTTATCATAAAATGACAGTCTTAATCAGTTCCTATATAGAAATTATGGTAAAATACCTAACAACTCTTACCTGAATCAAAAGGGAACTGAACAGCCTCCTCTCAGAACTTGGAGCATATTTTTAAACACCTGTCTTTACCAACAATTATCACTTTTACCTTAAATTAATATGCAGTGATTTTTGTTTTCCACCGCACACTAATTTGATTTAAAAATTAATCCTCCCCAAATATGTCTGCATCTTCCAATGAATAAATATATATGCAAAAATATTTAAGAAAATGATAATTATAAAATGACATATAAAAAATTCCTTTAAAAATTATGTTTTAAAATCTGCATTTGAAAGACTAAAAGTTAAAATCACACTGGCTCCTAAAATTTCATTTTGTAAAAAGGAAATATAAAAAGCAGTAATAATCTAACATTTCCCGTTTAAAATTATCCTAATCTGTTTTAATTAAAAAGAAACTAAATAAACAACATAAGCATGAAAAAATACTTGTTATATTTTCATATGTAATAGCCACAGACATTTCAGTATTCAACTATGTTATTTTAGGGGGAAAGGAAAATACTTGGAACAATGAGAAAAATTTAAGACTATGTTAAATGGTTTATTCTTCTATATTACTCTGGTCATCTTTGACAATTGCAAAGAAAACTTACACTCCAACTTATATTAATAATTTATAGTTCTTATCTGCTTGTGTTGTTCATTTTTCAATATATAACTTGAACACGCTATTCGTCTCTGTCCTATAAATAATTCTCTACTCCCATTGCTAGAAATGACTTAAATTACTACAACTGTAGCTGGGTTGAACTTACTTGTCTGCCCATATACCCACAGGCCATGTAGGTTAAAATTGGCTGTAGCATCATGTGGACTGTAGAAGCTTTTTTACTAAGGGTTGTCAGTATGGTAAATAATCCATCCCCAACTGATATGGCATCTAAGCCACCATGAAAGTTTTCATGTTTGGTGAGATGTAATCCACTTGCCCCTAGTTTAAAAAAAAAGATTATACATTGTTTTTAAAAAGTAAATCCTTAAAAACCAAAAAAAAAAAAAAAGAGAGAAAAAAACCCAATATGACTGTTTCCCTTACACAAAGAAATACCAACAAGCAAAAATATTTCAGGAATGAATTTTGTCACAATTTACAAAAGTTCAATTATTTTAAAAATTTACACAATATATTAGCTGTCAAGGAGGTAGAAAACTTAAGCAACAATATATAAATTTTACACTGATATACTTTTATGTGTCACATAAACTGTTACACTTTGAACAGAATTTTATATTTCACTTTTTAAGAAAATGTAAATAAATCTTACTGGTTCCCTAATACAAAATTTAATGTAAAATTCTTAATCTTTAAAATGTTATGAATATGTGGCTATAAATTATAGTGCCTTCCTTATGATACTGATTTTTCTTAATCTGATTTATTTTGTTATTTTCCAATTTTTAAAAAACTTTCACTTTAGTTTTTCAGTATTTCAATTTATTGATTTAAGCCACTCTATAAATTTTCCCTAATAAAAACAGGTCATGCCAAGAAGTATACAATAAAATAACTATACAGTATAAAATAAAAATGATTTCATATATTGCTAAAGAAGAGATACGGCACCAAAAACAAGTAAAAGATCAATATTCTCTATACGTACCAATTATCATTGCCATGGCGCTACTGTTACAGAGGCCCAGAGCAGACAAAATCTGGCTCATAATCTGTTGGTTGGCTAACACTAAGTCAGCGACATATGCAGGTGATCCTTGAATACTACTACTGCTTCCATTACCATCTTTGCCTCCTGAGACTTTTTCTTCATCTGAAACACTGTCTGTCGTATTGGTGGTCACAGACATTCTTGCACTGTATTCCCTATTGCCCGAAAGAGGAAGCTGTACTAAAATGTTAACCAGTTTTAACAAATCAAACATGAGTTGATCTCTTGTCATTTCTCCACAAACTGCTTTTGCGTCACCTGGACGAATGAGGTTGGCAAAGAGTCCCCCAAAGCATGCTCGAGCACCCACTGAGCTATCTGATCCACTTCGAGACATTACTTTGTCAGAGCAAGTAATATAGTGGTGCACTAAAAAGGTAACAGACTCTATCACAGCAGAAATAGTACTAACTGAAACAACTTCAAAATTCTGCTCCAGAGTGAATTCTAAGAGTTTTACTTGGGCATCAAGAGGTCCTTGACCTGTCTGGAAGGCACCCCTGCAGAAAAAGGAGAGAAAATTAAAAACTAGTCTATTTAAAAAATTTTAAAAAGAAAATAAACAACACAAAACAATAAAGCTAAACAATAATTAAACTCTGGATATTCACTACTGCATTTTGTAGTAATGGCCTTCCATGCATTCCTGAGTCCTTGTTCTGGCCTCTAGTTTATACAAAATCTAAAATGACTTCCCTTCCAAATAGAAAACTAAACAAGTAAATCAAACAGATGACTCTGAAGCAACAGACTAAATATTTAAATATCACAAGGCACTCCTCATAATGAAATGAGCTGTTATGTGGCCCTAGCCAGGTAGCTCCGTTGGTTAGGGTGTTGTTCCAATATGCCAATGTTACAGGTTCGATCCCCAGTCAGGACACATACAAGAATCAACCAATGAATGAATGCATAAATAAGTGGAACAACAAACTGATATTCTCTCTCTTTCTAATTAAGACATAAGTACTTTTTTAATGAACTGTTAAGTTATATCTTCAAATGTTGCTATTTTAAACGTTCCCTACTGATTTTTGACTTCAAAAATTAAGATTGAATCAAATAATTCTTAAGCATCAAAATTCAATGCTCTTAACTTCTGCTTATGCCTAAAATCATCGCCTCCCAACTAACAAGAAAAAAGTACATTTACTATAAAGTCTTAACTTTCCTTGAACATATGATTGCTAACATCAAAAGATACCAAAAGAGCCTGATATCCATGAAAAGAAAGACACCTCCAAGGAGACAGAACATAAACACTGGCTTTTCGGTAGCAGAATTTAATATAAATAGATGCAAGCAATATACAAATAGATCAGAAGAATTCTGCTAAGAGTTAACAAATGGCTAAATGCCAAGAATGTGAGGGTGATACCACAGAACCCTTGGAGTTCTCATCCATTCAAAGACACCCTCCCTCACCATCCCAACACAACTTGCCCTACTTGTCAATTCCATTTAGCTGATTCTGAGTTATGCACTTTGTAATAAACCAATAAACCTACGTGTTTTTTTCTGAGTTCTGTGAGTTGTCCTACAGATTTATCAAACCTGAGGAGTTCAGCGAACCCCTGAATTTGTAGCCAATTCAGCCAAATTCAGTCATCTGGGGACCCAGGACTCGCAACTAACTGCCCTCTGACGTGAGAGCTGTCTTGTAGAACTGAGCAGTTAACCCTGTGAATCTGATGCTTATTTTGGGTAGTGTCAGCATAGGATTGAATGGTAGGACACCTAATGATGTCAGATAAGAAAAATGATACTGGAAGACACTGTGTATTTGGTCTGGGGAAAAAACACCCAAAACCTCAAGTACCATTAGCGGTTTTCCACCACTGGAGAGAAGGAAATGCTTTGGTCAGAACAAAAGCTGAGGATGGAGCAAGAACACTGGAACAGCCCCTGTACCCTGGCCCATACACACACTGATATAACTCGATCAGTTTTAAGCTGATTTAAACTAAAGGTAACCATAGCAAAAACAAAAGCTAAACCCACCCCAACTCCTGAAAAGAGGAACTCAAATACTCTCACTAATCACCCTAGAAAAACCTTGCCCTTGGAAGACCAAGCAAAAATACTATTTACTTCAGTGTCAAAAATACATGCTTAACTAAGCAAAACATGGCAGGAATGTATTTGGTAGGTACAGCATAAGTAAACATATGACAACTATATCAGAAAAGATAGAAATTGGAAATATACTGTTGTGATTTTATTTAAGATAGATTGTGATTTTAAAAAATGTATATTGTAGAGCTAGCACAAACATTATAATCAAATTTAGTTATAAACAATAAGCCAATAGGGGAAATGATGAAATCATCAAAAATCTACTTAATTAACCCAAAAAGTATACAGAGAAAGGTTTTGCATTTCCATTGCATTTTTACCTTTCTTGAAATAATAAAGCATGACATGCTGAAAATGTTATTTTCTTCCATCTCCAATATTAAAATGGCTAAACAAAAATTCACCAATTTTTATGTTTTTTCTTTTTAATGCACACTGACATAACTGCTGTCAGAACACAATCTAATAAAATTGCTTTGAGTGAAGTTAAAGACAACTAGGCACTACTAGAGCCCTATTACAGAAAAAAACAAACTTTTAGGCCAACACAATATATTATTAACTGAAGAGCTGCTGGCTAATTCATCGGGATTCCAGAGAATTCTTAAAAACATATAAAACAAACAAAACAAAAACTAAGAGTATTCATGGGGGAGGCCTTTACGAGACCTCTAGCTGGTATGGCTCAGTGGATTGAGCACTGGCCTGGGAACCCAAAAGTTGCCAGTTCAATCCCCAGTGGGCCCATGCCTGGGTTGCGAGCCTGGTCCCTAGTTAAAGGCGCTTTGTGAGAGGCAACTGATTGATATTTCTCTAACACATTGGTGTTTCTTTCCTTCTCTTTGCCCCTCCCTTCCCTGCTCTCTAAAGATAATAAAATCTTTAAGGCGGTGGTGGGGAAGAACCAAAAAAAAAAAGAAACTGCTAGAAAATTCATAGAGTTTGTTAGACAGAAGAGGGTGGAAGAGTAGCTGAGAAACAAACCACCGAATTAGTTTTTAAGGAATGTAAAACCCATAAATATACCCACTTTAAAAAAGCATACCATGTACCTAAAACCTAGATTTCTATCTCTGTAAGAAATGTTAAAGCAAATGAGTTTTCATATGAAAATCTTTCTTATTGCACAACTCCACACGATGGAACTACACATTAGCCTATACCTAATGAGTATGTTTAAAGTTCTCATAGTTTATAAAAAGCCTAGTTGAAAGAAAGAAAAAAGTGGCAATTGATTTTTGCTTGTCAGCTGATTTTATATGTATCATCCAAAATCTCACAAAATCTTCATGTTCTTGCTTTGCAAACAAATATATGCAAATCATAATGGCGTGCCCTTGGTTTTGTGAATCTTACTTCTTGCTCCATCCTTCACTCTGTATATACCACAAAGAAGCTGAACTACAACTCCACTGGTGTTTAAAATATTCATAAACAAGGGAGTAAACACAAATGTGCAAAGTAGCTTGAAATTGAGTTTTCTGTACCAATAAGTATATCGCCACATAAATTTTGCACATTAATTTTTGTACAAGTATCATGAAATGTTTTCTGAAAAATAACTATTGTGTACAAATTATTTATGTTATAAACTACTTTTCTGATTTCAAACATTTTAAAATTAATTTTTAAATAAACCCTGTAATCTATAATTTTAACCATTTCCTAATATATATCTTTGAATTTTAAATTCTCTTGCACTCCCAGAATGGAATTAAAGAAATAAAATAATGACAGCAAAGAGCGCCTTTATTTGATATTAAAGAAAAATTTTAAAATAATCAAACATGCCAGAATTTTTATTTGTTCATGATTTAATATCTTTTAACTTTAAATAACATGATACTGTCATATTGTATAAAAAGTTTATCAGAAAGTAATGTTGGATTTTATGAAATGTCTTCAGTATGATGAAAATGATTCATGTAATACAATAATTGACAGTGAAACATTCATGCTTTTTGAGAAGCAACTTATCATAGTCAAAATTTACTAACATATTACCTGATTCTATTAAAAGTTTATTTATAATTTTCTTTTTTAAGCTTTCTTTTTCATGTTTTCTTATTATATATTCATTTCAAATAAAAATCATTGGTAGCTTTAATTGCCTATCTGTATTCTAGAATAATTTACAAAAATTCAAGTCAATTTCACCTAAAAGGTTTAGAACAACTAATCTATTAAAACATTAAAAGCGAGCAAAGACTTGGCACACTATATTCCTTTCATAATAGAGTTCACGACCTGGGAGAGCTATAATAAAATAAAAAAAAATAAACAGGGAAACATCAATAAACCCTTCCCCTTAATCTTAACATCCTAGTATTGATCTGTTCCCAGATATAACCCCAAAAAATGGTGAGGGGAAAGTTCATTTAGAGTAATACATATTACTTACAAATAAGGAATATATGTATACATATAAATTTACCTTTCTGTTGAAAGTATATGAATTAGCTTCAGTAAAAATTCACTGAAAATTTGAGGACATGTTGAAGAAAGATGCACTTGTAATCGGGTAAGAAATTCTTGCATAGCTTGTGTAGCTGTTGGACCAACCTAAAAAGAAATGAAATGTCATTAAAATCTGCTCAGGGATACCATTTACAGAATTACTCATTCATTTACAGAACATTTTAAAATTACCAAGTGATCAATTGAATGCTATACCATTGTAATTTTTCATATGAAAAACAAAATTAACAACGATAGCAGGAAACCAATTAATTTTTTAAGTCTTCATATGTTTATTTTAAATAGAAAATTATAGACTAATAATTTTTCATTATGGTTTAGAACAACTTTATTAGGTTTATTTAACTCAATATCAAAAAAAAAAAATTCACCTGAATTATACAGTATCTTTATAAAACTTTCAAAAGTACAAAGAACTTATGCATTGATTTTCACAACTACTAATTATGCCATTTCAAAACAAAAGAACACAGACTCAGAGATTAAGCCACAAAAGGTTATGCGGCTAATGACTAGCAGAGCAAACAATAAAATGAATGGGAAAAAAACAAAAAGAACCCAAAACTACAAACAAATAAAAAACCCAAAGCTGAAAAGAAACCTGTACCAACTTCTAGAAAACTACTTACCCAAATCCTATCTCATCAATGAAAGAAATGATAGAATCACACTAAAGTAACCTGAGGTATGTTTTGGAATGTTTTGTGATACTTCTATATATTATTTTATTCTACTTTAATCTGTTTATGTTTCCATAAAACAACTGGAGTTTTGGAAAAATAAAATGCAATTTAATGTTCCTATTTTTAAAGTTAGATAAACTTAATTTTTAACGTATTGTAACATTCATAATCAAACCTCCTCTATAAAACCAAGACATCTGAGGAAAGCTTTATTTTCAATACTTTACAATGCTTTTTTAAAAAAAAAGAAGGATAAACCACCATTTTATACAATGGCATTCTCCCTGACACCTAGCTCTATCACTAACTAGTTGTATAACTGAGGTCAATGCGGATGATGAACGTTTTCTCCTGTGTTAAATAATGGAAGTTAGAATCAGTAATCCCAGGAATCTTCACATTTCAAAATCATGCAATCTTTATACGCATATACAACAATCACTTGAAAACCTGCCTCTGCTCTCACTGGAACTCTAACCCAGTCTAACTGCAAATAGTTCTTTTTCTTTCTCACTCTTTTCCTTGTCTAATTTATGTTATTACTATCTACAAAATTAAAGTATATTCAGTATGTATCCATCAGAATTTAAGCTCCAAGCAGGTAGAGACTTGGTCTTAGTAACTACTTACATCTCTAGTACCTACAGCAGTACCTAGACCTAGCACATACTAAGAACTAAAAGATATCACTAAAATATTCTCAAATAATTTCCATTAAAAAGATGCTATGAACACTAAATGTATTTTTATATGAAAAGAAATATAATGAAGCGCAATATTTTTAAAAGTAGCACAATATAACAAGAATTTAAAATGATATAAGGGCAATCTGTTACAAGACTAAAAATGTTTATAAGCTGATATATCTTATTTTTGTTAAATAAAATATTCAATATTCTAAAACAAGTTAGTGCACTGTCAATTCTGATAGTAGAAGTCATTACAAATGATATATTATTCTTTTTTTAATAATTCCAAAATTTTTGAAACGCTTCCCTGACTTTCTGGTGTTTATTCAGAATATTTCTTAAATTATACAAAATCAATGCCAAAAATCCAACAGAAAACCTACCACGCCTTATAATTCAGTTTCAATATACCTATTATTATTATTATAAATAATTCAAAATATTTTATTACATAAATACATAAAAGGTTATCAGTTAATACTGCGATAGTAACAACTTTACATACTTAGGTACATTACAGTTTTTCTTTACAAACATCTTAATTGCATAATAGGGCCCTATCTCTGGTTTCTAAAGTCATGTTACCTGTGGACTGTGCTGATTTGTTCCATGTGGACTGGTGCCAGAAAGGAATTTCACTAAAACATGAATCAGATTTGGATCGGACACCAACAGATGGGCGGTACTGTCCTGAGTTCCAATGGCACTGCTGGAACCAGCTATAAAACATTCAAAAACAAAAATGCTTTAAAAGTGGACCCTGATAGAATGAAAATGCAGTATTTAAAACATCTTTTAGTTTCAAGGAAAGCTCACATATTCCTGGTTGTTACAGTTTATTAAAAGGGTCTGAACTGACTGTGATGGACCCTCTCTAGGTTCATCTACCACAGATCCCTTGCCTCTCTCCTACTACAACTGTGGGGGAAAAAAACAGTTTTATGTGTATCTTATTTAGTGTACACTCAACTGGAAAATAAATAACTAAATGTTTAATGTCCTTTTGGCGAACCTATTCCTCTTCCAGAAATAGATATCTACTTTTAGGGTAAATTTTAACCCAGTCTTTTAAGATAAATCGAGGAAAAAACTATTCAGTTTTGCATAATAGTTGTTTAAAGATTGTATACAGTTAAATGATACACAAGTAACACACCCACCAGTTTTCTGAACTGAATAAAATATCCTTTGGGTTAAATCTATCTTCAGTATCATATATATATATATAATACTTAGTATCATACATAGTAATGCTTTCGATCCCATATTTGAAAAATATATTCCAAGTTTGAAAATGGAATTCTGATGCTAAGTAATGATTTAAATTAGTATCTTTATCAATGTCACAGAGCTTTCTATTAAACAAAATTAAGCCCAACTAGAAACGAATGAAATCCACCCTTCTGTTGTCACAACCTCAAACAGGATAAAGATTTCAGTTCACAAGGCTAGTCATTACTGGCTAAAATGAACTTTGATCCCCAACTCACAAACACCTCAAGAATGCCAGATAAAAACCTAGAACTAAACATGAACCAGCAAGTGCTTAAAACCAATAAGCACTACAGAAGATAATATAGGAGAGTATTTTCATGACTTTGGGACACAAAAGCCACAGAGAACACTCAAAGCTCCTTTTCTGGGAATGTTCAGAAATTATTTTACTATCGTAACCAAAATGGAAAAAGAGGTGGGATGTGGAAACAAAAAACTTAATAGGATATCAGAATCTGAGAAAAGTGATTATGTTCAATTAATATAGGTTTTAGATATGAATAACAAAAACCAAGGAATCTAGTTATATATGTTAATGAACATTATAGTGAATAAATCATTTTTAAATACAAAGACACTTTAAAGAATAACCAACATAAGATACAAATCTGCATTAAATATTTGACTTTCTACTCCAAAAGTAATTCTATTTTAATAATTATTAATCTTTTGAAGGTAAAAATATGATGTGAACTTGTGATGGTACATATGAGTATAGTATCAACATAAGGAAACACAAAGTATAAAATATATAACAAATTCAGAAGATAATATTCAAATAAGTAACTCAGTAATTTTCATAACTATCATTTCTTAGAAGAAGCTTTTAAAAGTCACTGATAGCAAGTATAATAATGAATATGTCAGAGATTTAAAGGAATAAATACATTTAAGAGAATAAATTTTTGCTTACGATTAAGCTGCATGTTCGTCATGATCGTTAGACTATGAAGCACAAGGCACCATGTCCGGAGCAAGGTATTGGGATACCAAGCTAACACTGTGAGAAAGCTAGTTATTGACGCTATGCAAAATAAAAAAGAAGGGAAATTTTTAATGCAGGAAAAGCAAATGTTTACTAAGAATTAAAAACAAGAAGAATGAATTCAAAAATATTTCTTTAAATCAGCTCACTATCTAGTGCTCCTAAAACATAAAAATGAAAGATTTCCCCATTAAATAGAACAAAGGCATTAAGAATCAATAAAATTTTATAGCTAAGTCTAAAGCTTATCCCCTGACACACAAACTAATGTGCCATCATTACAAATTTGTTGCTCTTTCCAAACTACAGGCATTTCTACTGAAACAGAATTTGTATTTTACTAAAAATCCTCACAGTCTACAAAACTCAAAACTGAAAATAATAAGGCTTACTGGGAAAACAGGGATAGGGTGGGCCAATCAAAACCAATGCAACTGCACAACAAAGCACAAAATGAAACACTGATCAGGCTGCTTGCAAGGCCCAGATAAGAAGCACCTGTGCCAGCTGGAGAAGCCAAAATAGTATTCAAAATGCACAAACATAATAGAGTACACAGATTGTGCTCTTACAACACCCTGTAAAAATGACTCATTCCAGATCTCAGGCAGGAAACACAGAGTCTGGGGCATCTATCATACTGCAAGCTAAGAGAAACAGTCATGAATTTTTTGAACCTCCCCCGCAAAGAGAAAACTAAAAAGGAGTATCTTACTGGCTACAAATGACACATTATCAGCATCAATAAGAATTACAAAATTGTAAAAGCAGCATAAAAAAATTATTAAATCTATTAAGTGTATACAGATATTTATTAAAGAAACATACAAGTTATAAACACTACATATGAACCAGTTCACATTATTTTTTTATAAATATTTATAAAATTTTTATAAAATATACTATAAATATAGTATTTATATTAGTTTTATTCAGAAAAACTAATTCTAAAAAAGAAAAAGTTTCCAGCATTTTTCATGCCTTTATTATACAAACTATATCATCAGGAGGGACGTAATAGCATATAGAATGAAGTTCCCCTTTGTGGGAGTATTTCAGCTAATAAAGAAGGAATGACAGAATTAGATACCTTCATTTTGAAACATCTTGCACATTGTTAATGACTATAGGCATTAAGAATCAATGCCTGTTATCATAAAAAGAGACAACCTATGAAATGCTTTAAAAATTTCAAATCAGGTCAAATTTCAATCTACTCCAATTTACAGGAAATACAGTAAAAATCATGGAGACACAATCATTATGAAACCTGGGAATCCAGGCAAACATAGAGCAAAACTTGTTGACAAATGACTGTGCAAGGGGATAACAAAGACATGAGGGGGCCCTGGCCAGTGTGGCTCAGTGCACTGAGCGTCAGCCTGTGAACCAAAGAGTCCTCGGTTCGATTCCCAGTCAGGGCACATGTCTGGATGGCAGGCCAGATCCCCAATAGGGGGGCTGTGAGAGGCAACCACACATTGATGTTTCTCTCCTTCTCCTTCTCCCTCCCCTCCCCTCTCTCTAAAAATAAATAAATAAAATCTTTAAAAAAAAAAAGACATGAAGGGAACTTACTGAGCTTAAAAGGGATTTAAGAAACATAATTAACTATAATGTGTAGACCTTATATGGATTCTATTTCAAGTAAACCAAAAAAAATTTTATAAAAGTTGAAACTATTTTTGAATACTGACAAATATCTGATAATTAATGAATCACTGCTTTTCTATCTACTCTTGTTTAAAATTTTTTGTAATAACCAAGTTTTAAAAAGCAATGGAGCAAAATTTATAATAATAATTATTAATGCAAGGGAAAGATGGAAACAGATAAGCCAGGCTGGTCTTGCTGAAATAACACAGACATGAGTAGGACCATGATACAGTGTGGCTCTCACTAAGGTCGGAAGACAGGTCATGTGACTGCCATGCAAGGTACAGGATGCCCCTCCATAGGGAGAAAGCACCAGGAATACATCATTTCCACTTTTCTAAAAATATAACTAAAACAAATCTTTATAGAAAGAACAGAAGGCTATTTCTATTTCTGTTGAGAATATTATTCTAGTTTCCACATTCTTGCATTTGCCAAGAAAAAAAAAAAAACAAACTCAATTTCTATGGGAAATTCATTTCCTTCCCCAATTTACCAATTCCCCTAGGAGCAAACTCACATTTTTAAAAAAACACCAGTTGCCAAAAAATAGCCTATGAACAAGACAATACTTTAAGGGAGTCCAATCTAAAGATTAATGGAATGTTGCCAATTTTAGTTGCACACAGGCATAAGATAATACAGAGCAGAGTATAAGGATTGTCTGATCTCTTTTCTGCTAATTATTAAGTCAAGGTATAAAAACATTTTCTTTCACTAAAATATTATAACTCTTATGACAAAGTTTAAGTATACATTAACATAATCATTACCTTTCTAGTGTATTGTTCATGCTATATTAATAATTTTCCTTCTAATTAACCTTACCTTGATTTAATGAAATGACAGGTATTCGATTAGCATTATATAAAAAAATGTCAGCTCCATTCTCTTTGTTTCCAGATGAACTTGAATTCAGGCTCAATGTGAGCCACAATTGGAGAAGTGATTCCAACTGAAAAAGAATGAAAATTGACAGAAAAAATTGTACCCATTATATTATGAAATACTATTCAAACAAAATCTTATGTATGAATCCTTATGAGTAAGTCTAATTTCTCTATTCAATATTTGCCTGGTTACTTCAACTCAGTTGAGAAGCAAACACATCTTAAAATTCCTGATGAAACAAAATTTAACTGAACTAAAATGTATAATTTACCTAACAGAAATGTTCTTTCTGACTTTAAAGAGGTGATTGAAGTGTTTATATACAACTGTATTTAAACTATAATATATACAGTTGACCCTTGAACATGGGTTTGAACTGCAATCTACTTATATGCATTATTTTTTCAATAAATATGTACAGATATTTTCTCTAAAGATTTTCTTAACCCTTTTACTTTAGCTTACTTTATTGTAAGAATACAGTACAGAATACATACAATATACAAAATATATGTTCATCAACTTTATGTTATCAATAAGGCTTCCAGTCAACACCAGGCAATCAGTAGTTAAATACTTAGGGACTCAAAAGTTGTATGTGAATTTTCAGTTGTGCAGAGGGTCAGCACCCCTAGCCCCTGCATTGTTCAAGAGTCAACTGTAGCTGCATCTAATCAGTAAAGATTAGAATCATAAAAATTATATATGACCTATCGCTGAGGAGCTGTGGTTATCAAAGCATCTCCAATATTGTTCCATCTGAGCATGAAACAGAAATCATCCCTATCAGGTTGAGAACGATCGCCCCAGTCACTTACGTCTTTTATTAGGCTGGTAATAATGTCTAAAAATGCACCATTTCTCCTGAAGTCATACCTGAACATGATGGACTTGAAGCATGGAAAAAAGTTTGTTGAAACAAACATTTAACATTGGGACAGATGATAACTGTATAATAAGTTGGTTGGATTGGTTCGCTGCTTGTAAACCCCCTAGAAGTGAATCATCTGTTCCAGTGGGAGACTGTGATACTGAAAATTAAACACAATTATGATTTTATACACAAAGCATCAGGAGAAATGCTAACTAGCTATTACTATGTAAGGTAAGTGAAGATGGTTTTTAAAAAAAAAATTAAAATTGCATTCTTTTAAATGATTCATCATTATTATTTGAAAACTTGGTTTTACGACATTACTTGAAAGTCAAAAAGACAATCAACAGAGAAGCTTGCAAATTCACAGGACTTGTCCACCAAAGGAAAAGGAACCTTACTCTCTAGCAGTTTTTATTTTCAACTGTTCCCTAACAAGAGGAAAAGAAAAGGGAGAAAAAGAAGAATCTTAACTCATCTTAGGACAGTAGTTTTAAAATAATCTAGACTCCAATCAGTTGATTCTTTTTCTTTCTTTCTGTCTTCTACCACCCCCAATCCTGAGTGTCTAGAAGTGCCTGTGGCGTGAGCCCTCCAAAGCTGCGCTCACTCCTCCAGGTGAGGCTTCTGTGGTGCTCTGGTCCACATGTGAAACCTGGCTGGCCACAGGCTGACCAGCAGGGATTAGGACGGACCATGTAGTCTGTTGATTCTTAACCCTGACTGCACATTAAATTACCTGAGAAGCATCCAAAACTCCTGATGCCCGGGCCACACACCAAGCAAAATAAATAAATGCAATTCATGGGGAGCAGAGAAACACAGGGACTCTAAGAGCAGTTCTACATTTATTTAGAAAGTTATTATATTAAAAGGGGTGACACAGTTCTGCACATGGCAATAATCAAAAGATAGACTATAATGAGAAACAGATACTAAGTGGCTTCTTTGTTTCTTTATTCTTTTTCTTTATAAATAACTAGCAAAAAATAAAAGAACTATTTTAGGCACTACTGAGCTGTCTGGGATCATGGTGGAAAGGCTAACCCAATAAAAGTGATTTATTTCCCTTGCAACATAGGAGATAGCATACAATAACATTAGTGTGTCAATACTAAGATTATAGAACACTAGACCATCTTCTATTTTTCTCCTTTTTTCCTCTATTTCTTAAGGCAAGAAGTAAATGAAGTTTGCAATGAAAGAATTTGACTTAACATAGGAAGATCTAAAAAACCCAAATTTCTCTATTAAAATGGACTGTGGACTTCCCTTCACAGAAGGACACATTGCTCTTCCTAGGTTCTAATTACTGTCTCTTCCCCATTAATCACCATGCCCTGGTGAAGAAAAAGTGATTTGTAGTCCTGCGGCGGGGGGAGTGTGCAGGGAATGGGGAACATTATCATCTTCTCAGCAAAGCTCTTTAATCTTTGTCTTTAAGAGACAGGCTTCTATCTAAACTGTACTCACCTGACAGGAACAGATCTACCCAAGTCTAGTGCTGTACATGAAGGGTCAGCAAACCATGGCCTGATGGCCAAATCTGGCAGGCCCCCTGAGTCTATAAAACAGTTTCTGTAACAGCCATGCCCACTCACTTACATATTGTCTATGGCTGCTTTACTGCTACAAAGTCAGAGCTATGCAGTTGCTGACACCCACCACATAGCCTGGAAACTAAAATATGGTCCTTTATTATGAAAACTTTGCCTTTCTTTGCTGAAGATAATTAAGTAGTAAATCCTTTCAATTCTGCCATTCAATTAGGCTCATTTGGCTATCATCCTTACCTAGGTCTTCCAACCTAGTCTTTAAGGATAATAAAGGCTAATAAAAAACCCACTTTATCAGAAATTTGGTATAATGCAATGAACTCATAGGCAGCCAGTTAACAGCCTTCTCTAGGAATTTCATTAACCTCACAACACCACAGTTAACAAAAACAGGACTCAGGTTTTTGCACTGAATTTAAGAATACTACATGGAGGTATGCTGTTCCCTTCCCCTCTCCCAACCTATTAATCCTTTGCCTTATTTCTCAACTTGCTACTCATTTAACAAGAGAGGGGGGCTATATATTTTGCCCATTCAGACTCATACCAGACATGGAATTTTAAAATCTTCAATAGTCTAAGAATGGTGATTTTTACTTACATGTAGGAGATGTATTTGTTAATGCCTGTAAAATGGAATCTGCTTCCAAGGTGGACATCATTTTCAACATAAGTTCTGCTTGCTGTTCAAGTCCAACTTCTAGGCGAGCATCTAGGGCTAAGAAAAGCAATTTAAAGGTTAAAAAATGCTGTTTGGTAGTTTTTACTCATGTCCTCCATCCTATAATAAAATGTTGACACCTACACCCAAAACTGGGTGAGAAATGAGTCCTCATATAAGAACAACCGGGCATGGGGTTAACAGAACCACAGCATGAAACAGTACCTGTGCAAAGGAGGCAAGGGGATGACAAGGTGAATATATAGAAAGAGGCAGATCAAGTAAGTGAAGTAATAATAATGGAAACAAATAAATTAAGGATAATGAGAACCAGGGTCCTCACTGTCAGAGAAAAAAAGACACAACTATACAAATGGAAAAAACGAAAATGAAGCTTATGAAGTTAGATTAGTTACATTAACTGATGTATTGATGTGAACTCATGGCATTCTAGATAAACAGATACAGAAATGAACATAGATGGAAATGTGTACAGATACCCAGACACACACATACTCTCCTACATTTGTCCACCAAGAGGGCATAGACATCAAAATAGCAGTAAGTATACTTCTAACCAAATGTTGGTTTCCTAACTACATTTCTCCACTAAAAGGTTTTAAAATACTCTTCTCCTTATTGAAATGGCTAATTCCCAGGCTGGAGAAGGGAAAGTAAACGACCAGCAGCCTGAGGCATCTCATTGTGCCAGAAAACAAGGGAGTACTCAAAGAAAGATGAGGACATGTCAAAAAGAAAAGAGCCTAGCATGAAAAAGAGCCCAGTGGTCAAATCTGGGACTACCTGAATACCAAAATAAATAATGACAACAATGTACACTTAAAAAGGTAAATCTTGTTATTTATATTTTATCTCAATAAAACTATAAAATAAGTAATGATAATAGTATATTATAATCCAATGCCTAAAACTGCAAACCATGGGTCTATTCAAATTAAATAAACAAACGTTTTTATTTTTTTTAAAGAATAGTTTCCCTCCACTACCACACTCCCCAAAAATTCTTTTACTAGGGAAAAAGAATAACTTTATAATTGGGAAGACTAACAAACACCTCCTTATCCAAATAAGTAAACACAAAACCACAATAGGGGGACAAATTAAAATCAAGAGCCACCTAAAAGGTGTGCAATAAGAAAACCTGAACATTACTTCTTTTGTTGTTATTTCTATCAAAGAAGCACGACCACAATCTAGTCATGAGAAAACAGCCCACAAACCCAAATTGGGGATATACTGCAAATCATTACTGGCCTGTAATCTTCAAAAGCATCATGACACAAAAGTTATCTCTGAGGAACTTGGCACATGGAATCAAAGTGAAGAGATGTGACAACCAAATGTAAAGCACGATTCTGCACTGGACCATTTTGCATGAAAGAGATTATTTAGACACAACTGCTGAAACTTGATTGGGGTCTGAACATTAGTACTAATGTTAATTTCCTGATTTTGACGAAATATACTTTCTGATGTGTTTATGTAGAAGAGTGTCCTGCTTTGTAAAATTCATGAAATAAAACAAAATAAAAATAACATCAGATTAGCAACTTACTCCTAATGGATCAATATAACAAAGGTTCTCTCTATTATGCTTGCAACTTGCTGGTAAATGTATGATTGTTTCAAAATGTAAGAAAATATTTTACTTAAAAAAAAGATATATTCTACATGACTAGAAGAATGCAAAAAGAATATTCAATAAGGTTCCATTCTGATTGCAAATTTAAAAGGTTTATTATTAACAGTAAGAAAATAAAAGCACAATTACTGAAAATCACGAGCAAAGCCACACAATTTACAAATATACTTCACCAAGTGTTATTTTGAGAAAAAAAATTTGGACCCTAAATGGAAGACCCTTCGCACTGGCTGACAGGGAAGCACGCAGCTCTGAATGTCACTCCCATGGCACGCCTGTGACAGTAAACCCTGCTAGCACACAGAGGCTCAATTTCTCAAGGGACAAAGCGTGCATTTAGGACTTGTTCCAAGACTAGAATATGTATTAACATATAAATGCATACTTACCCTGAGACACTGAAACACTAACTGTCTGTGATCCATTCTTCTCTGTATTTGCGGGTGGCTTTGCTACAGGAATTCCAAGACCTCCAATGTAAGGATTGTAATTGTAGGTGCCATAATCAGCACCCCAATAATCATACCATGTACTGCTTATTGGCTTAAAAAAATAGAAAACAACTGTGGTTTATTTTTGCCTCTTCAGAAAGAATGACATTATTATTTACATTATCTAAATTCAAACAGGGTTATAAAATAAACATTCTCTTCATCCTTTAAGTTCCCCAAGACATACTTACAATCCTAATGATTTAGAGGAATGGTTCAGTAATGTTTTATTTTTTTTATACCAAAATATAAAAATAGCTTACTTAAAACATAAAAGATATGTACCACCCTTAATAAAATCTCTTACACACAAAAAGAATCAATGTAAAGTATTAGAGATGTATCTCCTTTGAAAAAGTTGAGGTTAACACAGAAGTAGAATCTGCAATGAAGTCAGCCTGGATGAGATTAAATGCTGCTTGAAATATTTATAATCCATATATATATTCCCCATGCTTATCAGTGGTTCTTGTGTGTGGTAATGTAAGTGGGTATATTAACAAAATGGTGTAAGTTTCCCTTATATACGATTCATTTGGTACATACTAATAGTACCTATAGTAATTTAATGTACATTAAGTAGTGGATTACATTTGGTGATAAATATGTACACTTTGTTTTTTTTAAGTAATGAATAAACCAAAACTGTAAGATGAAAGGCTTATCTGCAAAGAATACTCTAGTGTATCATACCTTAAAAACTTTGGCTGCAAGAGGATCCTTTTCCAGATCAATATCCAAAGGATCAATGTCAACTTCCATTAGATCCTGAAGTAGATCAAGATCAATTTCTTTATCTTTTTCCAGAGAAGAAAGAGGAGGTGCACCTTTAGATAGTTGAAAGTGATTTTATTAGTTTAGTATACAACATAAATTTAACCAATACATTGCTTTTAATTACATAAGTTATTTTTACTTGTGTGTAACATGTTTTACTGATCTAAACATTTCTAAACTGTTATTCTTGACTACTGGGCAACAGTAGGTACATAAATGTATCACTCTGTAATACACAATTAAAATCACCAACATAATACTTGATTTCCTAAGGAAAAAAGACCACAGATTAACCCTTGTTGAATCAAGTTGCATAAACTTTAAGTATTACTAATCTTATTACCTCCAATATGTAATTTATTATGTTAACATCTAATTTTTCAATAACTGAGACCCAGCATTAAAGTGAAAAAGGAAACTTGTAAGACTGCTCTTCACCTTATTTTTCTATTTTAAATCAGAAATTACTTTGCTCTCTAACGTCTCTAAATTCTTAATTAGCCTTCTATGCCTTACAACTATTATCTCCTCATCCTTCCCACCTTCTTATTCATATATTTATAGGATGCCTGGCAAATGCCAACCTGTATTAGGATTTGAGGGTATGTATAAAACAAATTTCTACCCTCCAAGAAATTAATAGAGGTTTGGAGGTGAGGGTACACTACAGACATTAAACCAGCTACAACATGGTCCATGCTATCGGAGAGAACTGAGTGTAAGGCAGCACTGATGACAGCGGCCAACACTGCGGGGGGTGACAGACAAAGCTTCTTGGAAAGGGCACGTGTTCAATCAATCTTAGATAAAGAAGTCATCCTGCAAACAAGAGGAGAAAATCTAACCTAGATAAAGGGAGTCTCAGGTAGAAAGGATAAAATCCTAAGACAGTGCAGGATTAAAGAATAACAAATAGTTGAAATGACCAGAGCATCTGCCATATATAGGGTAGTAACTAAAGTAGAGTCTTGAAAAGTAGGGAGCATTCCTACAAATAATTGTGCAGGCTACGACACATACTTACTTTTTTAAAAAGCAGGAAAGAAAACCAAGGGGAGAAAAAGAAGCCTATATACCCAAAAAAGTGAACTTCAAAGAACAAGAGCCTTTAACTCTGCTTTCTTAACCACTGAATATCTTTAATACTTTTCTAGGTTATACGTAATTTTCAACATAGTTAAATCAAACCACATCAAAGTAACCAGGATATTATGAAAGGTTAGCATTTTATTATAATGAGCATTCAGTCAGAAAATCAAAGCAAAACATATTTATCAGGAAAATAACTGATAAACAGTTACTAAGGCCAAAGACCTAATAGGAAAATATAAAAATTAATTTTGTACTTCACTAACATTAATTTTGAAACATTTTCATTTTTAAAAAATGCTAAATGGTATTTTTTTTTCCAAAAATAATTCAGAGACTGTACCTGCTATATCATGTGTCAAAGGTTCGTCTATGGTTTCCAGCAACTGCACTGAAGACTGCTGAAGGCAGTCATCAGACTCAGCGGCTGCTGCACCGACATCGTCGCTCACTGTCCCTTCTTCCATGGCTTCTGCGGCTACTGGAGCCAGCAATTCTCCTGCATGGAACCGAACAGTTCTAACTGCTTTAATGATTTATAAATAAAGATCCAAAACATATTAAAGCATATTTCTTCCTTCAGTTTAAAGAACGACAGACAGCATGTCTGCTCTACCAACTATAAAAGATTCAAAGGCAAACAAGACCTCAGCTACCTAACAAAATGCTAGGACCATTGTATTACCTTAACTTTCTGCAAACAAGAAGTAGAAAACACAAAATATGTAATCTGAACAAGGAATTACCATAATCACTTTACATGTATTAACTCCCTTACTCATCAAAACATCTTTATAAGAAAGGTACTTTTAAGTATCCTTATCTTACATATGAACAGACTTTATTGTTATTGTTACTATTATTTTACATACGAAAGCACTGTAAGTACCCTCCTCAAGGCCATAGAACACTAGTAGGCAGCCCACTGCTGGTATTAATAATGAAGCCACCCAGCTCCAATAAACCTGTACTTTAACAACCTGACGCTTCCAAAAAGACATTTATCACAAAAGTCAACATAATTAAATACAAAAGTAATTTAAATGGTTGCTACCACTATGACATTAAAAGAGACCTTTTATACTTTTGAGGATTAGAGTTCTCGTAAAAGATTACTTAGTCAAGCAATGACAAGCTAATTTTGACAAACCCTATGAAAAATTAATCCTGACAAACCTGCTAAAATATCCTGTAGCATACAAGTTAAGGAATACTGAGCCCAAGCACCACCCCAAGATATATCTCCTCTATTGAAGTCAGTTCCAACCAAAAGTAATAGCAGTCTTTCCAGTTGGGGTTCATTCACAATCTCACACAGATGTATAGTTGGCCTCGTGGCATTCGCAATGCGTGCAAGAACCTGTAATACATTTTATAAAATCATACACTTAAAGAGCAATTACATATGTTTTCTCCAAAAACAAAGCATTGGAGTTTTTTTCAATGAGATACACCTTTGGTGTCAAAATAATTGACTGACATAGAATGATAAAGAAATGCAATTTCATGAATCAGATACGAAAATCTAGGTTGAATGTTAAAAATAACTTCTATAAACAATGAATATGCTACAGGAAAGCCTTCAGGGCATTAAAACCCCTTCATTACTATAATTTGACATTTATTGGTATATTTCCTATTTTAATTATTAAAAAAGGATAGGTTCAAGACACCCAAATGACATACATTTCAAATCTACATTACTCTGGTTTAAACTAGATTAAAATGTAAATCAAGTATCCTGAAAAGTCAGTGCCAAAATATTTTTTAAATGTTTCAAGGCACAATAAAACTGCATAAAAGGAACAACCAATAAAACCACCATTACTTCTCTTAATCAAAAACCAATTAAAAACTTCCCTATTTCCTAATTCTTGTTTTACACTATAAATCTATAGTATACATTATACCTATTAGTTTACTTACCTTACAAACGAATAATAAAAGGTCTGCATGACATGTAAAATCCATGGAGAGGAGAAACAGGACAAGTTTTTGGACTACTGAAATACAACGTTCATGAGACAAGGTAAAAGGAAGTGGTTCTATCTCTGGACTCTCTTTGGTTGTTGTAACTTCTGTGTCTAAATTAGAACGAGACCATTCTGCTGTCCGACGTAACCGAATTAAATCCTTAAAGTGCTGTACACAGAAATTCATGATATTTAAATCGATATTTATTTACTGAATAAAAATTCTTTCAGTACAAATATATTTACATGATGAAATATTCACTCAGAAAACTTACAACTTCTAAAGAACAAAATTTTCATAAAGTAATATTATTAAAACCTATATTAATCAATATACCTAATGTCTTATTTTAGAATAGATATAGGATATAAAACAGAATTTCAGAAAAGTGAAATTCTATAGAACGGCTACATTACATCAAATATAACATCATAAAAAAAAATTACCAAGATATCCTAAACATAATTAATAAAAGATGGATGGTAAAGAAACCTGTATAACTTCAAGTACTGAATATTAATTCAATTTATTTCAAAGTCTGAGGCGATAACTATAATTTCATATTTATAGAAACACTATACACAAACTTGGTTGCTACATGTGTTATTCCCCTTAGTTTAAAAATACATAAAGTTATTTTTTAAATTTTATTTACAAATCACTACACTTCATTTTTCTTTGGAAAGGAAAGGAAACCCATATATTTCCTTGAGTCTTTTATCTTTAATTTACTGGAATACAATCTACTTTCAAGGAAATACACTACAGATGGTCCCCAATTTACAATGGCTCATCTTACAAATTTCCGACTTTCTGAAGATGCAGGAACAGTAAGCACTGATCTTGGCCTGGGCTAGTGATATGCAGTGCCATACTCTCTCATCATGCTGGGCAGCGGCAGGGAGCCAGAGATCCCCAGTCAGGCACGCAGTCACAATAAACAAGCAATACTCCACAGTGTACTATGCTACCAGCATTTTTTGGATTTTATGCTCTAAGCATGTTTAATGTCCACTATGTTGAGGAATGATGTCTTGTAGTTTAAGGGGTACTGACTACATTTTTAGGTGCACTGATTTAATTTTTTCCAGATTTGAGAGAGAGAGAAATCAATTTGTTTGTTCTTATTTATGCATTTACTGGTTGATTCTTCTATGTGCCCTGACCGGGGATCGGACTGACAACATTGGCATATCAGGATGACACTCTAACCAACTGAGCTCCCTGCCAGGGCTCGCCTTGCTTCTTCATGGTCCATCTTGCCCATTGAGATTGTCAATACAATAAAACCAAGCTGATGAGACAAAAGCATGTTGTTCTGCCATGTTTTAATTTTTGAGTTGCACATCAAATTTGAGGCTGATCAATCCACTTATTTAACCTGCCTGTGAGATTCACAACAGTTTTCACAGCTCTATGATAATTGATGATTTCAAATTCATCAATGTAACCATGCTCCATCATTATATTTAGAGAGCAGATGATGACTTTTGAGCATGGCCTAATAAGATTCTGGCATTCTTCTCTTTTCAGCTTGTCAATATTCTTAAGAGAATCAGCCAGGGCATTCATGCGCACAATGATAGAGGCACAGAAAGATGGCAGAAAGAGCAGTGGCATTTTCAACTTAATACTTTCAACTTATAATCAATTTATCAGGATGTAACCCCATCATAAGTTGAACAGCAACTGTTAAAAAAAAAATATTAAGGTCACATTTGTCATGTATTTCCTTGAGTTAAAGGCTACTATCCACACTCCAAAGTGTTCAGAATAGATTTTTCTGTTAAGAAGCAGAATAATATATATTTAAGTTTCCAAATTATTATTAAAGATACTTAATTCAAATAACTTAAAATACTAAGAGGGAAAATGACTTTTCTAAGATAATTACACTGAAAATTAAATGTCATACCTTTGAAGTGGCCTGCTTTAGTTTTGCTTGCTCTACAAGAAGTTTATACGATGATCCTTTGTTACTCTGTATTTTTTCTTTTTCCATCTGTTCCACCAAAGCCTTCTGTTTTGCTTTTAGTAGGTTAAGTTGCTTAAAAATAGAAAAATTAACCTTATATATAGCAATGCTAAAAACGACATAAATTATTAAACTCCTCACAGAATTCATACACCAAACTAAAGGAGTTAGTACGGTCAGGCCTCCCTGTATGCTGGTTCCCGATGCTCAGATTCAAATGTTACCTTGTTGCTGATGTGCACTATGTATTTAGGCTCAATTACCATCATTCTGCCTGTACTGAACATGTACAGGCTTTTTTCTTGCCATTATTCCCTGCACAACATAACAACTATTTACATAGCATTTACACTGTATTAGGTATTGTGAGTAATCTATAGGAGAATACAGGTTATATGCAAATACTATGCCATTTTAACTAGGTGACTTGAGCATCTGCAGATTTTGGTATCTGCAGGTTCATAGTACCAATACCCTATGGATACCAAGGGACAACTATGAGTCCCTGAAATATATAGCTTTAACTGTATTGCTAAATTTTAAAAAAATTTTAATAAAATTTTTCTAAAAACACCTCTTTAAATCCCAATTATAAGATCATTTTATCTTATAATTAAAAATTAATGGATTCTTTACCTCATGGGAGAAGTGAAGTAACTAGAAAACTTTCCTATGTAAGCCACTAATGAAACTAATAGACTTCTTTTTTTTTAAATAAAGGAAAATAATTAAATATGTGAGGGAAATATTTTTGAGCAGTATTTATAGTTGTCCTTTAATATCACTACTATAAACACGTATCAACTTGTCTGTTATCTCCACATATATAAAAGAATGCATCATAAAACAAAACCAGCTGTGTATATGTATTAATCAACATATATTATGTGAATATGGGAACTCCTACAAATGAGTATTTTCAAAAAATTGCCCAAGAGTTCTATGGTTAACATATACAATTATAATCAATAAAAATATAATTTTTAATTTATTTTGAAACTACGGTCTTAATCAGTAATTTAGTGTACAAAGACATTTTCCCCTAAATTATTTGAGAATAAGTTGGCAATGTGATGGCCAACTGACCCTAAATACTTTAGTATGTATTTCCTAGAAACAAGAAATGAATTGAGTCTCAAAAACAAAGTGTTGAGAAACAAACTTCATATAATTTTTCTTGCAAAAGATCAAGGTTAGCTTATACAAGAAAAACTTAGAAGTGAAAATAAACAAGTTGGTGCTATGTCGTATTTCTTGTAAAGCCCAAAGCTTTCACAAGCTTGCCATATCCTCAGGGTTTCCAATTACAAACATTTATTGACAACACACCAGGTTCAATACTAAGTATCAAGGAAATAGCTGTAAGACAAAGAGGAAGACACTTTAAAAAGTAACTATAATAACGTACTGGCTCATAAGAATTTGGTGTCAGCTATAAACTCTGTTCAATAAAAATTTATTAATATGCATTTTACTCTGTGAATTTATTGCACATCAATAAGTTCTATGTTTAATTTCAAGAGAAATCAAGGAACCAACTGAGATAAAAATCGTAAGAACCCAGAGATACAATAAAATCACACTCTAATATACAGAGGTGGCGAAAAGTAGGTTAATAATATTAAGGAGAGTAAGTAATAAATAAATAATACAAGAATAAACTGTTTCATGTATACACAACTGTAAACCTACTCTTGCTCACCCCTGTATGTCCTTCTGTGAACAAGAGTGTTCACATGCACTTGCACATTAAAGAAGGAGAGATCTGTATATATATCAAAAAGAAACAACTAAAGAATAAAACAAAAAATAAAGAGTTCATCAACAGGAAAATGGACAAATAGATTTTGAAACATGCAAATAATGGAATAGTGGTCATAAATGAAAAAAGAACCCCTAACACGCTCTACAATACAGATGAATCTCAAATATATCATTTTGAACAAAAGAGGCCAGGCATAAAAGAGCACATACTTTCCATGATTTCTACTAATACTTTAAGAAATCATTTATGCACAGTGAAATGCACAAATGCCATGTTAATAAAAGAATCACTACAGAATATTATGATGAACATGGGAATAAAAATATAGGATACACAAGGAAGATATTGTATCCAGTATTATCTTAATTTAGAAACCAGAGAAGGTCAGAAAAATAAGTTAGCTTACCTGAGCAAAAGAGTGAATGAAGTACGTGCTTCATAGTAAAAAAACAAAACAAAAAACTTAGCGCTCACAAAAGTCCTGAACAAGAAAATTGGTGTAAGTGGTTCAGGAACTGAAATTCGACATGGCTAGACCAACATTCAAACCTGAATGTTAGACAGAGGGGCATGTAACAGATACCCTAAAACCACATTTAAAAGTTTGACCTTCATCAGAAGGTCAACTGGAAGTCACTAAGAATTTACAGAAGGAGTAAGATGATCAAGTTTGTATTTTTAAAAAACTCCCTAGAGGAAGCAAAAAAATGGATTGGGTTGAGAAAGGGCAAAGGAAGAGAGGCCTTTTGACTTGGCAAAGAATAATGATGGGCTCACAAAGAATGGCACCAACAGAGATGTGAAGAGGTAGTCAGTTTAAAAGACAAAACCAAAAACCTGTAAACCACATAATGTTGCAATCTTACAAGCAAGGAAATACAGTCTCAAAGCGTTAAATAATTTCTCTAGGTAGCTCTTTAAATGCCATACCTAATGTCTGATGGCAAGTCTATCCCACGCAACCTGTAAAGCAATGTTCTCAAACATTAAAATAAAAAAGGTATTCAAAATTACCTGTTTATGATGAACTAGCTGCTTTCTGATTTTCCTGGAATATAATCTATCAAGGCTACTGCTGCCTTTGGAAGACCTATGTATGTTCTGAGTGTGCAGATTATTGTTAATAAAACTCCACTGGTTACCTACAGGGTGAGGAAAAGTTTTATTAATAACTGTTAAACGTAGTTTTAAAGTACATTTAATACCCAGTAAAACCAAAATTATAAATGTGTCAATGACAAAACAGCTTTTTTAAAAAATTTTTAAATCTGTTGTAAAGAAGTTGCTAAGATTTGACCCTAAAAAGGTTAACCTAGACTTTAAGTCACTTTAAGGCCAGAGTTGTCTCCAACCTTTCTTTTAAGATGACAGCCATCTTTCTCCATAATTAATATTAATTTTTGTATAATACAACTTTGACAATGTCACTCAATTCCAACAACCACAAATGTTCCATACTGAGTAACTTTCAAACTCATATGCTTTTGTGCAGGTGCCCCCCAAAATGGTACTGAATAATTTGACTTAGTGACTGCAAAAATAAGGTTCAATAGTTCAAAAACCATGCTGTGTAGGCTCTACTTATTCTCATTTTGGGAACTGTATCCAGACTACTCTAAGTTTCATTCTGCTCAATTCAGACTTAATTTGACACTTAACCCACCTACAATTATTTCTTCATTCAATTAAACTAAAGACATCTTTTTAGATTCTCTACTACGTATCAAGTCAGAATTCTTTAAACCCTAAAAAAAAAAAAAAAAAAAAAAAAAAAAAAGGGCATCCACCAATGTGTTTCCACAGTCTCTGATATAAATAAAAACTAAGACCTCCAATACTAACTGTTATATTCCAACTTCATATTATGGTCATGTTTAATTCTATGTCTTACTGACCTGATATAAAGAATTTGTTTAAAAAAATATACAGAGAAAATTTCCTATACATGAAAAGAATCCTCCATCCTCTTCCCAAATATAATGTACACCATAAACAACTGATACACCCATGAAACATCTCAAGAGACCTTTTTTAATAGTAGGATCCTGACAATGTTTAAAGTTCCAAATTTTATGGCACTACTGGCTGTACTTAGATATAAAATATAGCTATTTCAAATCCTTTATAAAAAGCCTTATTAACTTGGGAGAGGGGAAGGAAACAATTTGTCTTGCGATTTGACTTCCCTTCATTTGTAAAGTTTTCAGTGCCTCAAAATAATGATGATGGCAACAAAAAAATTCTCGAAAGTTTTGCAAGCAATAAAAGCCATTTTTAATTAATTAGTAGAACTAACTTTATAATGGTCTAAGGAATGAAACTGTACTAATAACATAAAACTATAAGAACTCTTCAGAGGTGTCCTTTATATAACTTCACGTTATTATTATAACTGTTATTATTATAAACTGTTTAAATGGGTATGGGGGAAAACCTTGTGAAAGACATGATTGTATTTAGAAACTAAAGTCATGTTGAGACAAGTTTGTCCATAACGTCCTTCAAAATAAATTCTATCCTTAAACAGATTACTGATAATGTTAATTCATATTTTACATAAATTACATACAGCTGGAATCTCCGGGTCAATAGCCAGTTCTGGAACAACTGTGAGTCTCTCAAAATCCCCACCAACAGATTATTATAAACTTCTGATACCTGTCAGAAACCTCTCCCTCTCTTTACCATTCAAAGGTTTCTTTGCAGCTGCTGCTTCATCTTCAACAGTTGCCACATAATCCAGCAACCTGGACACCAGCATAACCACCCAACTGATCATAGGAATATCTAGGACTCCTATGAAAAGATGAGGGAGGGGAAATAATCAGGTGATTCTAAAATTCCTACGAAGTCTGGTAATTATGAGGTAAAACACATTATAGATACAAAACACACCATATCATTACTAACACCAATATTTATTTATAATAAGCCCCAAAATTAGAACCTAAGACCACAAATCTAGTAGCACACTGAATCTGATGGAATACAAATGCTTCATAGTACAAAAATAGATCCTTAAATGTAGATTAAATCTAACAGATAAATTATAAACTAGAAAACAAGGTTTAAAATACTATTCTTAGACTTAAGGTGTTAAGTTATAACAGTATAGGAGAAACATACTACAATAATTTCCAAGTTCAAAATTCAAAAATGAAAAGGTAATCGATTTAAAGAGCAATAATAATTAGTCAATCCCATGAAGGCTGGTCATCCTTAAAAGTCTACATCATAAAAACCATAACAAAATGTACAGCAATGGATATTTTAATAAGTATTTCAGACTAGCCAATTTATAAAGCACTATTTACAGGAATCTTATGTTTCTACTAAAGATAACTAAATAATACCTTCTGTCCTCCGATGCATGGGTAAATGTGGCTGAAGAGGTGACAATAAGTTATCCAATAGATTCAGTAAGCTTTCTAACACTCCACTATTACTAAGTGATCTTTGACCAATGCAGGAAAGTAACATAAAGACCCTAAAAAAAAGATATAAATATTCATTATAAATTAATTAAAACTGTTCATTTAAAAACTAACTTACATTGAAATTTAATAGAGTAGTGATAGAATATTTAGTTCTTAGCAAGATATTGGAGTATAATGTTAAAATTAGGTTTTTCAAGTAATTGGTTGTATTCGCTAACTTTACCTGTAAGAAATCAGGTAGAGAGAACTTTGTCACTGCCTCAAAAAACAAACAAACAAAAAAAACACAAAACAAAAAGAACACCAAACACAAAATAACATGATCTCATAGGAAATAACTCGTAAACAAGAGCTCAATGAATTCCACAGTCAATTAGGAAACTAAACAATATAGTCTAGTTTTATCATATATAAACTTCTTCAATATGCCCTTCACTGGGCATTCCCCAAACTCTGAATACACATACTTCATTTTTCCATTCAGTATCGATATATGGAAGACTTCAAAATCTGAACACAGACCATGAGAGGTCTAAGTCATTAATAACAAGTCAGTCCAGTATTTTCCGACCTACCTGTCCTGTGGAAAGATGAGAAGCTGTTCTGAATTGTATAATTCCTGAAGAACATTAGAGAGAAACTGACCCCACCATCTTTCACCACCACAGAGTTGAACAAGGAGAAGACCAGTATGTAACCGTATCTTTGGGGTTCCACTGATGCACAAGTGTTTAAAAAGCTCTTCACAGGCCTGGGCGTGAAATGTGCTCTGCAAAACTGCAGGAACAGAGTGTCCTATTACAAGAAAGAAAACAGTAAAATTTCCTATTTAAGTGTGTGCTACAATATCAAAATCAGCATGCCTATGTATGTTTTCATCTTTACCACCAATCAATATACAATTATTTTTATTCTGCAATTTCTTTATTGACTCCTCTTATGTAGAATTTAAATTGCTAACTACTTGAGGAAGAGAAGAGTTAGCACTTAAAGCCATTATATTTCTTGTCTGTGAAACTGGGTATATCAGATGACTGTGTACATGTGATCATATGTGCATCAGTAATAATCAAAAATAGCTCCTGCACAGAAAATGACAGCTCCATTGAGATTAGCAATTATTAAGTTTTCAGTGTTGCACACTTAACCAATATTTATTATTTTGCCAGTAACACAATGATGTGCCACATCAATAGCAAAACCTCAGGAAAAACAAATAATCAAAAAATCCATTTAAGAAAAACAAAATACAGAGGAAAAAATAAGTTAACCTAAAGAACAGATTTCACACTCACATGAGAAAGGATATTAAAATTAACAATACCCAAGAAATATCAAGGCAACAACAAAATACTCAACAGTTTCACATCACACATATTCCTAATCTTCAAAATATTTAAGCCAAATACAAACCATTGGAAGAGTGAAGAAGGCTGAGCAAAGTGTCCAATAAATATCTGATGATAGTACGTAACTGCTCTGTGGAAGACGTCTGAATTAAATCTTTTGGATCTGATGTTTCATTCAACATCTTTCTACTTGCACCTAGAGCTACTCTGAGCCTCTGCACTGCATTATGAGCCAAATTCAGCTGGAGCTGGAGTTGAATACAATCCTGATAGGAGGAAAAAACTCTGCTGTCTTCCTCGACGGCCTTGTCTGGCTTTCGCAAGAAGTACTGTGCATTGTTAGCACTGTTAAGAGGAGGAAGGTCGATGCTTTGCAAAAGAGTTTCCAGCCGATGACAAGCTAAGTTATACCTATAAGTAAAAAATAAATGGACAAAATCATTCCTGCAATGTTCTTTAATGTACATGTATGAATACACGCTAAAAATTAAATTTCTAAAAATGTTAACACATGACCATTAAAAAGAATTAATCCTTTGGTAAGTACTAAATTGAACCAAATATTTAATCACAATATATTACTACATTAAACATTAATGTAAAATGTTAGTGTCTTACTTCCTTCTGCACTTTTCTACACACTTACGCAAAGACAGTTCCTGATAAATATATGTAAGACATACAAAATAGAGGATTTCAATAACATTAAAATATTCCGCAATTCCCTACCCACCTGCACTGTATATCCTCCTGCAGAGCAACCATCATTGCTAAGTGCTGGTCAATTTCTGGCTGGTTTGCAGATTCCCCTTCCCCCCTTAGAGGATCATGCATTAACTTCAGCTCACTCTCCCAAGGCAAGATGTAGGTATGACCATAGTAAAATCCTAATGGGATCTTGGCTCTGGCATTTGTGCTTCCATAACGTCCAATGACAGTGATCTGAAATGAAAAATTAGAAGTATATACACACACACACATCAACCTTCAACAATAAAAATCTGAGTGATATATTTAAAAAGCGTATATAGTTATACTTTTTAAATACATGTCTAAATATTTTTCATAACTTGTCGGAAACATGAAAACCTTATCAATCAATTCACTTTCTAGATGTTCTTTACCTTCATGAATCTGCATACAGGCGGTGGTATCAAGTCATGAAGAATAAGTGAATGGGTGCTTATATCAGTGGCTACCACCAATCGCCTCCCATCCACCTCTTCTCCTAATGTCCAAATGTCAATTGACAGGGAGGCCAAATCTCCACAAGTAGGGATCAACACATCAGTCAACAGTATTGGTCTGCCAAAATCCAAGGTCACAAACCTCCTTGCTCCTGTGAGATAGATAGCAACAGTTGACCAAAAAACACCATGTATCAATTAACCAAAAGATATACCAAAGCAGTTTGCAAAACTCATCAAAAAATATCTGAAACCCCAAACTTTGTTAGTTTGAACCCCATGACTTTGGTAAAAAATATACAATAGTAAGTTTGTTACTGGAAAGGCAATCAACTATACATAAAAACTTAAAGCAAAAAAGTTAAATAAAAAACAGTATGTAGATTAATTCTGTAAGTTATCTATCTACTCTGCTTTCAGCCATTTGGTCTTTCTTTAAAAACTTCACAACTAGATGCATTAATAATACCAAATTGCAATGCCTGATTTTAGTTTTCTTAAGTCTCGTTTTACTTCTTATGAAATTACATCTTACACTGGCATTTTATGGCATTAAAATGCAAGGTAAAACTATGATGCTGAATTAACAAGTAGCCATTATTACCACTAAAAATCCCTGAGGAAGGCCCTCAAATGAAGAAAAATACAGTACTGACACATCAATGTTTTTGATCTCATTACCATATGAAGTAGGTAGCTTCTCGAATACTACGGGCCATACTAAAGAGGTAGTAAGTGTCTTTGTGTAAGCACTAGAATCACACACAGCATGAGATGTTCCTCCTAAGATAAGAATGATGTGAGAGGAACGGACAAAAGAGCAGATTTGTATCCCTCATCTCTCGCACATTTCAGAATTAAGCTCAATTAGTAAGACTAAACAGAGTCATTAATAATAATTTCTTTTTATTTTTTACTGATTTGTGGTGAGTGGTAGCTAGTAACCTGACCATCTATATTTTACAGTAAAGGAAATGAACAAAATTAAAACTTCTAGTACTAGAGTCATTCTCAATGGGTCTAGTTTAAAAGAGAACAAGCGGTTAGCAATACTTTCCTAGACAGAATAACTACCGAACCACAAAAAACATAATTCTCCTTAGAAGACTTGTGTGTTATAGTCAAGTCCATATACAAAAACAAAAAAAAAAAAGTGTAAACAACTGCTCACATTTCATAAGACTGATCAACAAATTACAGGTGAAGCATGAACACACCTACTCCTCTATCTTGACTACAAGTCTTGACTTTTCTATTTAAAAATAAAACTCTCAAAGTTGTAGGCATAGGTAAACACAGCTCGGTTCCTTGCACAACCACAGCAAAAGTTACAACTAAAATACAAAATAACTATCACCCAATTATCAGAGAAATTCAGTTGTAGGGAAGTCTGACAACCAAGGAATTAAAGTCACATTCATCCAGACCAGTAGAAGCAACGGACACGGGAGCATGTGTGGTGGAGGAGGGAGGAATCCCATTCCCAGGCCAGCCTACCCAGCTCAGGGTTTCAGTGCCAGGAAGAGAAGTCCCCATAACTTCTGGCTACAAACACCAGCCGGGGCAGGGGGGGGGGGGGGGGGCGGCAGCAAAAGAAACTACAGAATTCCCAGGTATCCTCTCTAAAAGAGCCCACAAGGGACTTAGGACTTACACAGACTCCCTCCCTCTGGGCTCCAGCACCAGGAAGCAGCTGGAAGAGCACCAGTGACATATAGGGAGAATCTGAAGTGTCTGGCATCAGGGACAGTGCCAAGGAACAACTTCCTCCTGGTCAAACCTCCAAAAGCCAGGCAGCAGGACTGTCCCCTTTCTGAGCCCTCCCCCACAGAGAACCAGAGTTGACGACACCATGTCTGAGAATCCATCAACCTAGTTCCAATGGGCTGCCCCACCCTGGCGATGACCTAAGGTACCTCTCCATCAACTTACTGGTGTGCTTTTCTACAATAGGCCATGTTACTAAGACAGGGAGTCAAAGCAGCTCCACCTAATACGAAGGAACAAACACAGGGAAGTTGCCAAAATGGGGAGACAAAGAAATATGGCCCGAAGAAAGAACAGAACAAAATTCCAGAAAAAGAACTAAACAAAATGGAGATAAGCAATCTATCAGATGCAGAGCTCAAAACACTGCTTATTAGGATGTTCAAGGAACTCAATGGGTACTTCAACAGCATAAAAAAGACCAAGGCAGAAATGAAGGTTACACTAAGTGAAATAAAGAAAAATTTACAGGAAACCAACAGTGGAGGAGATGAAGCCAAGGATCAAAACAATGATTTGCAACTTTATGAAGAAAAAAGCATTCAATCAGAACAGCAAGAAGAAAAAAGAATCCAAAAACACAAGGATATGCTAAAATATCTCTGGGTAATTCCAACATACCAACATTTGAATCACAGAGATGTCAGAAGGAGAAGAGAAAGAGCAAGAAATTGAAAACTTATTTGAAAAACTAATGAAAGAACACTTCCCTAATTGAAGGAAATAGACATACAAGTCTAGGAAGCACAAAGAGTCCCAAACAAATTGGACCCAATGAGGCCCACACTTAGACACATCATAATTAAGGTGCCGAAGGTTAAAGATAGAGAGAATCTTATAAGCAGCAAGATAAAAGTAGAGAGTTACCTACAAAGGAGTTCCCATAATACTGTCAGTTGATGTCTCAAAAGAAACTTTGCAGGCTAGGAGGGACTGGCAAGAAGTATTCCAAGTGATGAAAAGCTAGGACCTACAACCCAAACTCCTCTATCCAGCAGAGCTATCACTTAAAATGGAAGGGCAGATAAAATGCTTCCCAGACAAGGCAAAGGTAAAGGAGTTCATCATCACCAAGCCATTATTATATGAAATGTTAAAGGAACTTAAGAAAAAGTAATCAAAACTATGAACATTAAAAGGGCAATAAATTCACAGTTATCAAGAAGTGAACCAAAAAGAAACAAACCAAGCAAACAAGCACAACAGGAACAGATTCATAGATATGGAGATCATTTGGAGGGTTATCAGCTGGGAGGGGGAAGCAGGGGAAGGGGGAGAATGGGGAAAAGGTGCAGGGATTAAGAAACACAAATCGGTAGGTACAGAATAGACAGGGGATGTTAAGAATAGTACAAGAAATGGAGTAGCCAAAGCATTACAAAGCATTACATGCATGACCCATGGACATGAACTAAGGGGGGAGGGGGCCCAGAGGGAATGTGAGATACCAGGTAGAGGGGGGGCAAAGGGGGGAAAATTGGGCATAATCAATTAATATATTAAAATATTAAAAATAGTGAAAAGAAATAAAAATTTAAAAAAGAAACTATCTCTTCCAAAGAGGAAATCGCCCATTGCAATAAAAATGGTTCAACTGTTTATATAATGCAAAGTGATACAGTATGCACAATATTCATGTTATGTCCTCCTATAAAACACACTTAAGGTTTTGTTCAATTCCATTGCTACTCAAACCCAACAGAGAGTTGGTAGGACTGTAAGGTAAAAATTGCCTATAGCTTATTACTAAACATGCTCAATTGAAAGCACCTGCTCTTATCACAGGGTACTCTTATCACAGGGTACATGCTTATGTAAAATTTCCATTACCTAGAGACAATGAAGCATTTCTAATCTTACTCAATTATTATAATTAGCAGTAGTTCCATTTCCTATTCTCAAGAAATGGTTCCAATACCAGAATGCTAGTCTTACAAATACTACTTCTTTAAATGTAATTTCTACTCTAATTGTATATCAGCAGCTACACCAGAAGCAAATATTGATGTTAATCATCGTTCAACAGGCAAGATTCATATACAGATCAAATCCACTGTTTGGACAGTACTACTGAACCTATCCAGCAGCTTTCTTCCCTTCAACTTGGTTAGCAAGTATCCTGAGCCTTTGGTAAAACGTACTTACCCAAGAGCAAATGTGATATTTGCAACAAAAAATCAAATTACAGAATATAAAGTCTTCAAAGGTTCAACAGAATAGGCAAGAAAAGTATTTTAAGAAAGTAAAAAATTACCTGAATGCATTCGCTCTATAATAATGGACTGGTGAGGTGGAGGTTGAAGAAAATGTGAAGCATGAGAAATGGCAAGGGCTAAGCCAGAACCAAGTGGATTCTAGAAAAGAAAAAAAGCATAACTCTATATTGATATTACTTTTGCTCTAGAAAAATTAATAAGCATAATATCAAAATAACAAATCTCGTTTCCTAATGCACATTCTATAATATTTTATAAAAACAAAAATTTTGCTATAAGTTGGTAACTCTAAAGTTAGCATATATTTCAAATTATTTTTAAATGTCTATGCAAACACCTATTTAAAATATAATAATTTACCATTCTGGACTTGTTGGAATTTTTGTTATGTGCAGTAAGATTGACTGTTGGGGGATCAATAACTGAGCCCGGGAAAAGCTGTGCAAGTTCAGCATTAATCACAACAGAAACCGCTTCATTGGGTGGTGTGAGTGGTGGAGTCATAAAAAGTGGTGTTGTTTTTGGAGTGGGTGGAATAACATCAGATGGATGAATGAAGAATCCAGGGGCTGCCACTGGGTTGGAAGGCACAGAGTTGTGAACAGGACCTAGTGCGGATGTTGCTGATGCTGCTGACGCTGCTGCAGCTGCTGCAGCTGTTGTCTGATGTAACTTGGCTTCCAGCTTTGCTTTCTGTAAAAGAAGTAAAAGCAAAAAATATAGACTAACCTGCCTACCTGAATTGTGGGGAATACTACACACGAATGTATTATGAAGACAAACATGAATAACTGGATCCTAGTTAAATAAAAATGAAATTAAAAAAAAAAAAACGTGGATAACATGAACGGGGTATTTCTTTGCTGTTTATATTTTGTTAAATATTTGATATAAAATTTTCTGATTATTTGGGAATGAGGACTTTCTCAAAGCAAAGGTGGAAAGGAAGCAGAACAATTAAATGTAAATATAAAAACAAATTCTCCTAACAAAATATTAACAGGAAATTGACTCTTACATGTTGCCTAACCTGATACAATTTGACACCTGGAACTGCATTCCATTTAGACCTTGATGAAATCTCCAAAACGTGTCATTATAACTAAAGTTTAAATCACTTCAATTTAACTGGTTTTTAAAATGTTTAAGGTTCTTCAACCCATATAAATAGTACATGGTAACTATAATGTTTGACCAAGAGTGTTCAAGCATATGTCAGAATCAATTTTGCTAAAATATTGCAAAAAAAAAAAAGTACCAAACATATTCCCTCAGATCCGTATCAAATAATGTGCACTTAATATAATTCTTTAAAACTTAAATATATCACAAAGACTTTACCTTAATTTTTGTAGAAAACGTTTAGTTCTGATTAATCAACCTACTTTCCTTTCTGAAAATAATGATCAATTTTACAGTACTTTTTCAGCTTTTGAAGTTTAGAGACAGCATGAACAAAGAGCCAAATAGTCTCCAACCTGTTGCTGAAGCTTCAAAAGCTGCTGCTGTTTCTCTTGCAGCACCTGTAGCTGTTGCTCGGCTGAAGCCATTGCATGAGAGAGAGACTGCAAAGCTACCTGGGCTGCTGAACTCAGGGCTGTCGAAGCTTCCCCAACTGTCCCAGATGATAGTCCACCTACTGCAGGAGTAACCCCGAAGGAACTCACTGGCATGAGACAAGGGGGGAAAAAAACCAGGATGAAGAAAACATTCACCGAAAAACACTCAAAGTACTATACAATTTTGACACTAAAACTATACAGTTAATTTTTATTTTGAAAGATATAAATCTAGAGAGAATAAATAAGGGAATCTTAATAGTAACAGTCTGGTGGAAATAACAGTATTCAAATTTAAGGGATCCAGAATCTTAGAATGACTTCTAAGTCAAAGAAAATTTAGTCAATATACACTTAAGTTTAAAAATATTTTCAGCATAGTTTACATAACAAGAGACAAAGAAGGACCCAGCAATTCCACTTCTGGGTATTTATCCAAAAAAACCCCAAAATACTAAATGGATAAGACACATAGATCCATATATTCATTGCAGCATCATTTACAATAGCGAAGATACAGAAGCAACCTCAATGTGCATCAACAGATGAACAGATAAAGAAGTAATGCATTTAAAAAAAAAAGAGTATGACTCAGCCATAAAAATAATGAACTCTTTCTTGTCGTGCAACCACAAGGATAGGCCTAGAGGGTATTATGCTAAGTGAAACGTGAGAGAGAGAAAAGACAAATGCCAGATAATTTCAATTATACATGGAATCGAAAACAAAAGAAACAAACATGCGGAACAGAAACTGACTCCTACATACAGAGAACATTTTCACAGTTGCTAGATGAAAGGGGCTTTGGGGAAATGGTAGTTACAGAATAGTCATGGGGATGTAGAGTACAACATAAGAAATATAGTCAATAACATTCTAATAACTATATATGGGGTCAGATGGGTACTAAATGTAATAGGGTAATCACTTCTTACATTATTTTTAATCACTGGGTTGTACACCTGAAACTAACATAATATTATTTGTCAACTGTAATTGAAAAATAAAAAATTACTTTAAAAATATTTTCAGCATAGAAATTTCATTTAATATGACTAAAATGAAAATACAAAACGAGAATGATCTTACATAATTTTTGCATAAGAAATAAACTGAAATTTTCTTTACTAAGATTTCTTACAAGAAACAACACTTCCTTCTCCCTCCCACCTCAAAAAGCTCAAGAAAATCCTCAATTATAACAACAGCATTTAAAAATACTGATAAAACTTATTTCCTCATTTTAAAAGCATAACCTAGACAGAGAGTCTGGCCCCCCACACAGAACATGTAAAGCAGTTTCCTACCACATGCTCCCCAGAACACTAATTCGTAGAGAGGCATGTCCTATGTACAGTCAAATAAAAAGGGCACATACAGCTCACCCATCATTTAAAGGTCTATAAAAAATGTCTTTGACTTTCAATTTTATTCAAATATATATTGTAAAAGACCTCTTTTGACATTAAATATTTACCAACATTTTCGGAAAAAATTTTCAAAAAGGCTGGTATAAAAACAATTTTACAACTTAATCAAAAAGGTCAGCATAAAACAAGAAATAGAAGCCAAGTCTAAGAACAGCATTACAACTTACTTAAAAAAGGCTTTACGAAAAAGTTATATTTGGGAAAATATAACTGCTACAATAATAGCAAATGTATAGTGTGTGTTACCAGTGACATTGTTTTAGATAATTATTGCATTCAACAGATGAACAGCCCTGAGGGGCAGATACTAGGATTCTGTATTTTAAGTGACGCAGTAAGAACCGTCTCAGAGAAGTTTCTCTGTAGAGCTGATGGTAGTCAAACTAGGATTAGAAACAAAAGCAGTATGATTAAAAGGCCACTGTGAGGCACAGAGCTAAAGATGGAACCTACATCAACTTAATCTTTGCAATAGCGCATAAGTAGGTATTATTCTTCTCCATTTCATAGATAATGAACCTAAAGTTGAGAGAAGTATTGCTCATCAATTCTTGAAAAGGAGAAACAATCAAGTAATCTGACAGCCTATCTTAAAAACCAACAATGGCTATATTATGCCAGGATTCAAATAAACTATTAAAAAAATAAGCTACAATAAACAAGATAACACTAATAACAAAACTGTGCGTTGCCTCTTAACAATTAGAAATTTCCTCAACTTCAAAAACCACATACCGTATTTTGCCAGGTATAACGTGCACCCACGTTTTTGTGTGCATTTTACACAGCATTATTATACCCATGGTATATAATCATTATACCCACGTATAACACACACATCCTTATATTTCTCTCAAAAATTTGGGCAAAAAATGTGCATTATACATGGCAAAATATAGTATATTACAACGTAACCATACTATACCTCATTTAACCAACATGAATACAACTATACAAACCTGTTTGAAAAAAAAAAAAGCAATCATATCTTACACAAGTTGTGTGCCCCCCCAAATAAAACCCATCTGTTCCATCTAGTTTTCCACCAAAGCAACTCTAGAGGAAAAACTATTAAGACTTAATGAAGCACTTAAGTGGTGCTCTCTGAGTGATTTAAGTGATTTTTGAATTAACCATGTATACTTTAGTCCTTTACTGACTTTAAAGTTTAGTGACCAAATAATATTTATGGAAAAATTGTCACTAAAAACACACAAGAGACAAATAATCCAAAGTAAGTCATCATACTACTACAAAACTAATTTTAAAATATTTTGCATGGTGTGTGTTTTCAATTCCTTTTTTTATTTTTATACTAAGGGCCTCAAAAACTAAATATAAAAATGTAGCGGTGAGAACAAGACAAAGATGAATATTATCACCATTTTTATTATATCACTCATAAAGTCCTAGGAAGTGCAAGAGTAAGAAAAACAACATATAGTGATTAGAATACCAACAAAGTAAATGTCTTTATTAATAGATGACATGATTGTGTATATTAAAAAATCCCTAGGAATCTATAAACTATTAGAATTAGTAAATTAATATGGTAATGTCATTGAATATAAAAGTAATATACACAAATCAATTATACTTCCATTACACTAACAACAGAAGAATGGAAATAAAATTTTTAAAAATATCACCTAAAATAGCATGAATAATCAAATACCTAAATAAAATCTAAAAAGGGTGTACAAAACATCAAGGGAAATTAAGACCTAATTATATTAAAGACTATACCATGGTAGTTAACAAAATGCATGGCCTAATATTAAGATTTGGAAAATTTTCCCAAGCTGACATATATATAAATCTCAAATTTAAAAAATAGTAAGCTTTTTGTGCATATATTGACAAGTTGATTCTAAAATTTAAATGGAAATATAGAGAAAGGTATAGCATAGTGTTTACACCTATAAATACTGTATTATATATTTGAAAACTGCTAAGACGGTAGATCTAAAATGGTCTCACCCCACAAAGGAAATAACAATTATGTGATGGGTTGGAGGAGTTAGCTAATTCCACAGTCATGATCATTTCACAACCCGGTACAATGTAAATGTATCAAACCAATACTTTGTACAAATTAAACTTACACAATGTTATGTGTCAATTATATCTCAATGAAGTTGGCAAAAATGTTCATACAAAAAAAAACCCTAGAAATCTTTAAGAAAAACTATCTTTAAGGAAAAAAAGCCAATGATTCCACTATGGGATATATACTCTAGAGAACTAAAAATATATTTCACACAAAAACTTAGAAGAAAGTTTTAGCAGTACTTTGCTGAATAGTCACAAAGAAAAAAAAGCTAAATGTCCATTAACTAACTGAGTAGGTAAACAAAATGTGGAATATCCATTTTTTAAGCTGTATGTCCATATAATGGAATATTATTTTATCCATAAAAAGGAATGATATATATACTGACATGCAAAAAGGACGAAACTTAAAAACGTTATACCAAGTAAAAGGAGCCAGACAAAAAAGGCCACATATTGTACGACTGTACATTTACATGAAATGTCCCAGGCTGACAAAATCCAAAGACACAAAATGAATTATAGTCATTGCCAGAGATGAGGGAGAGGGGAATAGGGAGGGACTATTAATGGCTTTAGGGTTTCTGTCTGCAGTGATGGAAATGTTTTGGAATTACATAGTGGTGATGACTATATACCATTGTGAAGCTTTATATAAATATCAGAAAGAACAAAGTAGGTAGATTTAGACTATCAGATTTCAAGGCTTAACAGTAAGTTACAGTGGTTAAGACAATGAGGTTGTGGCATAAGGCTACACTAACAAACCAATGGAACAAAAAGAGATTTACACAGAGAGCAGACACATGACTTTGAACGGAGGCAACACTGCCATAGGGTGAAAAAAGGGTAGGGTTTTTTCCCCCATAAATGATTACATAGAAAAAGAGAGAACTAGTAAACTAAGATAAACTAGAAGATAATACCCACAGTATGAGATACTTAGAAAGAGAAAATTATAATAGTTTATAGTGTTGAGGTATAACATACATGAAATTATAGACACAAAAAGATAGAAAATAGGGAAGAAGCAATTTTTGATCAGCTAGTGGCTGAGATCTTTCTATACCTGATGCAAGGAAGGATTCAGGAAGCCCTATAAATCTTAAGCAGGGTAGAGGAAATGAATAAATATGAATGAATTTCATAAACAGCTTGAGTACTGTCAGTGATCTTAAAAGAGGAATAATGACTGACAGATAACATCTAACAAAAACAGTGTAAGGTAAAAGATAAGAAAAGGTTATCTTTAAATCACTAGAAGTAATAGCTAACACTCCTTGATCAAAATAAATCAAAAATAAATTTTATTGTGATACTCAGATAAAGGTGCTACCATAGAATTGATTATACTCACTTAATTGATTATGATAAATGTATTACGATATAGTTAACTTAGGTGATGATAAAAAAGGCATCAGTTATTAAAGGGAAATCTATATTGTTTAAGGTACTTATGAATGTGTTAGTGTATATAGAGATCAAAATATAATATTTAGTATTTGTTTTGAAGTACATAAGCAAAAATATAAAAGAAATGTGAAAAACATCACTAACATTGGAATCTGAATAATGACTATGTGGTTTGTTTATCTAATTATTTTAAAAAATTTGAAAAATTTCCAAAAGAACCAAGTTACTTCAACAGTATACAAGTATAAAAAAGAGATCTTCCAGGGCAGTTTTCAGACATAAAATCATACCCAATTAAAGCTAAAAAACAAAAACAAACAAAAGGAAAATGGAATTATGAGAAAAATCCAAATAATTATTGAATATAAAAAGCTATAATAATAATAATAATGTATTATGGGAATTAAAATACACCTAAAGTTAAACTATAAAATCACAATGCCATGGGAATTAAAAATAAAAAAAGTTCCAGGTTTGAACCCTGGTCAGGGGATATACAACTTATTCAACACACTCAAATATTGGTTCATATATCTGAAGTTGCTTTAAACTAGGTGGAAAAGGAGTATTCCTTCTTTATTCATCTCACACTTCTCAAAGACACTGCACCAAATATACTTTTAACATGAACTGAAAGAAATAAAACAGTAAGGTACACACAAGACTGGTCATCAATTGATGATTACTGAAGCAGGGTATAGGAAATACAGTCTATTATACTCTTCCGCTTCTCTCTATTTTCATTATGTTTAATATTTTCCAGATTAAAAGGCTTCTAAAAATGCACACACATAAAAACAAAAGGATTTAAAATAGTGTACTTGAGAGTAAGAAAAAATCCTATGAATAGCCTTAGAAAAGAATATAAAACTACTGATTTTTTTTTCCCAAAATGCCCCTCCAATTAGTAAGTTTGTACTTAACATGACAGTAAAGGAACTTACATATACTATAAACAGGTATTTAATACTTACATAATAAAAATACTTATATAATAAAAGAATGTATATAATAATAAAGGAAGGTATATACCAGTAAACGTACTTGCATCATCCCTTTCTATTCTGGTTCCATCACTAGTGGACACACAAGTAAAGTGTAGGGGTTCAACTTCTAGAAGTCCAGTGAGAGATGTGAAACTACCCTCGGCAGCTGTGCAACTACTGACCTTTCCATTTCCTAATAGAGAAAAGAGACAAGTTTTGTAATAGTTGATTTGATCTTTAAAAGGCAACAGTCATATTTAGAATTACAGTGCAACTCCAATTTTAAGGAGAGAAGATGTATTAACAAACACAACCCTTACACGGTTTTTCAACAATGGGCACAGAATTAAGAAAACACACACAGGAGATACTAGTTTCCTTGCTACAAAAACAGAGTTGCATAAAAATAACTCAGTGGCCACTAACACTAACAAGAAATGGTAACAAGTAATTTAGATTTTAAATGATAAAAAAAATAATAAATCCTCCATCTTCTTACAACAGCTATTCCCCAATCTGTTAAGTATACATTAAGTCCAAATATATTCTATGACATCAACTATATAAATTGGACACTATATAAAAACTAAAGAAACATTCCAAAGTATAAACCAGATATATCTGTCAATGTCTTTGTATTTTGTACATATTATCAAATTTCTATAGAATGAGGTATACTACTGTATAATCATACAAACAGTGTGTTAGTAAATATAATAGTAAAAAATCACATGGTCACAACTATGTGAATAATAAAAGCTCAGCAATAAAACTACAGCAAGAGTGGATGGACAAACATAAGAATTAAGAGTGTATGTGGTATGGTGGGTAAAGGATTATTTTTAGTACTTTCCAATTTTCTGGAGTTAGCACTACTTTAAACGGAATTGATAGCCAAAGTAAGACAGAAACTCAAGATGAAAAGAATGAGGAGATGGAAAAACTGTTATCAACAACTGAAGGACTACATTAAAAGCATGACTGAACTGCTATAACCTTGTCTTCCAGTCTCTCATTGGTGCCTAGCACAGGGCCTGACATGTTGTATTATTTAATGAGCACTTAAGATGTGAGAGATACAGGAGTAAAAGCACAGGACCCAGTACTCTTGAAACATATTCTGTGCCAGAGGTTACTAGGCATTAAACAACTAATTACACTATTGAACTTTTTTTTAAGTGCTGTTTTACTTAGGAGGAGTTCAAAGGACTAGTAAAGGGAAATCAGTCTAGGTCAAGGGATAATAAAATACTTCCATGATGAGGTGATGAGATTGGCTGGGGGCGGGGGGGGGGGGGGGTAGATTTTTATGTATTTATTCCACTGAGGCAGGGAAAACCAGGCAGACGAAACAACTTGCGTGAAATCTCGCCACTAAAAGGAACATGGCACGTTAGAGGAAATGAAGGAACAAATGTGGCTAGAGGAGTATTTTTCAATCCTAACAGCTTTCTTCACTATCTTTAAAATACTTAAGAAATCTAAATAGCTTTCTTTAATGTTGTTTGTATACACTATATTGATACTTATCATAGCAGAAATATTAAAATACTTAGTTAACAGTAATAAACACAATAGATATAAAAATAGCACGCTTTCCTGAAAAATAACTGTCTTCTAAAACAAAAATAACTTAATAGGAAGAGTGGCAATGTTTCACATTTTACAAATCTCTTTCAAATCTGGCTTATCAAAGGGGACAGTTGGATGTTCCTATCTCTGCATTCTATGTGTCTCAATATGTTGTTTTTATAGGATAGTATGAAGGAAATCCAACCCAACACAATATGTGGTTGGAAAAAAAAAAGATTTTAATAAACAGCCTTATATATTCAAAAATTTGAGAAGTAGATTTTTTATTAAAAGATTAGTTGCCAAGTGATACTGATATCTAATCAGTGAACTTCTCAAACTATATTCCACTAAGATTAATTGGCCCATCTTGTTCTTTTAAATTTTCCTCTACCCATTATTTGGAAAATACTGGTTCACTACTACATAAAGATATTCCAGATGTTACCACATTTCATTATATAATACCAGAAAAATGACACTCACTAAACACCATAACACATCAGGAAGAAAGGCTTTATGGATTGGGAAGCTGTCAATCTCACTGTGGAGGTCACGTATTTTCCAAAATTCTAATTTTGCTTAAAAAATCTTTTTTTTTAAATCCTTACCCAAGGACATGTTCACTGATGTTTTAGAGAGAAAGGAAGGGGACGGGGGCAGAAAAGGGAGGGAGAGGGAGAGTGAGAGAGAGAGAGAGAGAGAGAGAGAGAGAGAGAGAGAAAGAGAGAGAGAGAAACATCGATGTGAGAAACATCAACGCAAGAAACATTAATCGGCTGCTTCCTATATGCACCCCAACCAGGGATCAACCCTGCAACTTTTGGTGTATGGGACGAGGTTCTAACCAAATAAGCCACCAGGCCAGGGCTAAAAGCTCTACTTTTAACACTAGAAACAGTTACTACCATTTGGATAGATAGTGATAGCCTTTTTCTAAAAATTTGTGGGAAAATATCTGCCAAATAAGTTTGAATAAACATATTTTGCAAATAAAATGGTGTTCCATGATATGAAAATTAGCTCAGCTTGTAATTCAAACAACCACATAACTGTTTCCTTGCAGCAGCCATGGTTCTTCAGTATGTAGCAGAAGTGTTTCGTGTACACTTCCCATCTCAGCATGGAATATTTAAAAGAGGAATACTCATGGGTTCAAAATTTAATAAAATTAACAATTTTTACTGCTTCATCAAGGATATTTGTAAATAAAAGTGAAACTGGCATAATTTTTTTACTGAATCTATTGGGGTGATACTGGTTAATAAAATTACATAGGTTTTGGGTGTACAATTCTATAATACATCATCAGTATATTGTATTATGTGTTCACCACTCCAAGTCAAGTCTCCTTCCACCACCATATATCCTCCCTCTGCCCTCTCCTACCTCTTCCCACTCGCCTTTTCCTCTGGTAATCAACACACTTATATCTATTTCTAAAAACTGTCATATGTTTCATAGCAAGTGCCTAATTAAGAACATCATGCTTTTACACAGTTAGTACAAATGTCAATGGAGTGAAAAAAAGCAATAACATCTTTCTATCATGAAAACAGCTGACCCATGGCCTCCATGAAAGAGTACCAAGAACCTTGAGGGGGTTAATGGATCACAGCGGCAGGGGGGACAGAGACAGATCACACAAGACTTTGCACTACAGAGTTAATGGGAAGACATGAAAAGTATTTTAAGTAGAGAGGTCAAGTGATCAGGTATGCATTCAAAAATAATTATACTCATTAAGGTATGGCAAAAGTACTGAAGTGAGGCAAGAACAGATGCACAAAGACCAATCAGAAAACTATTACTGCAGCCCCAGTTCAAGATAACCGCTGTGCCTTGACCTGTCTTCACGCGACCATGAGAGGTTAAGAGAGTAGGCAGGTATGAATTACACACTGATGGAAAAACAGCTAGGATCTGGTGATAGCCTCAATGTGAAGGATGAGAAAGACGAAGTATCAAGGATGACATTCAGATTCGTGTTGTGCCATTATTGCCATTAGCTGAGAAAAGGAAAACTGCAGAACTAACAGAGAACAGTAAAATGATGAGAAATTCACATGGAGACATACTACAATATCTAAGTTGTTCTCCTGGGTCTTCTTTACTGAGTGTGGTTACTCTTGCATATTTAACTCTCTGGCTAGGCCTGAGCTTTATGGTCTTCTCCTTTCACTCTCTCCATGATGGGTAAGGTAAACAGAAGGCATCTATATATCTGGTTCCAACCTCTCCTCTGAGCTCTAATCATAAATTAATATGTCACTTGGATAGAGGCAGATTGGCATAAAGTAATCAGAGCCGGAATCATCAAAAAGAAGCATATACCCAAGGCAGTGTAAGTCATTAAAAAGCAAGTAACAGTCCAGCAAGTATGTGATCTCTTTCACTAAAATGTTCAAACGTGCATTGCAAACAAGTCTAAACAGCTAAACATCCTGTTTACAGTGGTAATCTAAAATGGTGGCGAGGTTAGAGTTGAGAAATTATATATTTGATTTATATTTCTATTTTTTTTGTGCTTTTTTCCACAATTCAGTTATTCTCACTAGAATAACCAGAACTGAGACTAGTTCCCAAAATTTACTTATATTTAAGGTGGTAATTATCTTAATATGTTTAAAAATACATTTTCTAACATTTTGGTCAACTAGCAACACTTTCAGTAAGTTCAGCAAGGCAAAGGAAATAAAAAATAAAATGGCCATTGCTGTATCTAACACAATAAGATAAACCCCAAATTCTGTCACCTGAAAAGATTATACAAACAAAGCTATACATTGAATCCTAAAACCCTATTCTTCAGAAATGTATACAAGAATACATGTAATACTGTGTACAAAATTTTCCTCAGGAGAGTGTAATACTAGATGCAGAAGATTATTTTTCTTTCTGCACATTTGCTTATTATACAATAACTATATATTAATTTTATTTTTTGAAATATAAAATGTTCTTTGATTTTATGAACAGCAAAAGCACACCAAATGAAAGTTAAAAGATTACAACAAATAATCAAATTATAAATAGTCTCTTATGATTAGTAAAGTCACAATGACATGTAATGAAACAAAAAACAAATTCATAACTCTTTCAAAAACAACCTTCACATTCGGGGGGTGAGGGAGATTAAGAAATAAAGGCAAATAGTTTAGATTCACAAATATTAACATGGATTAAGTCCTAAATGTTAGTTTTTAAGATAGAATGTAGTAACTACAATCTATTAAGTCAATGGTAGCTTAAATCCAAGATATAAAATTCAGAAATTTCTTTAATAAAAGAAGTTACTACCTGAAAGGACATCCGATAAATCAATTTCATCTGATTGAACACCAATGCTGCTATTGTACACATTTTTACAAGAAGAGCCACTCATCTCTAAATCAAAGAGGACTGGATCAAATGGTGAGCTATATAATCCATATCTGAAAAATAAAATAATGTCCTAATAATTTTCCTGTCAGCCATCTAATTAACAAATTATCTATTTACTTACTTTTAAGAGAAGGAGGCACTAATCAAATTTAACCCATTAAATTCAGTGAATCTCAACTGTGTTCCCTATAAACCTATACTCGAAAGTCATGGTCCAGAGACTCAACTAATGTGATTCCAGTAAGCTGGTAGTTAATGAACCCAGATTGAACCTTCATCTGCAAATAAAAGCATGGAAGAGAGATGGGGCAGCCCTCTCTCACCTCAATCGCTACATTCCTCAGCAGAAAGTACAAAAACTTTGAATAAAAGCTCATCAAAATCAAGATCTCTATTTTAAACTATTACAAAACCATAATGTTAAAAAAAATACTCTATTTCAAATCTGAAAATAGGGCAAGAACTCTATTTCTTACTTCATTATGTTTAAGTTTTTTGATAATCAACCAACAGATAAAGAATACTACTTAAGGTCTATAAGTGACTTACATAAATCCACCTACAAAGTTTTAACAAAAAAACAAACAAAAAAAACAAATTAAACCATTCTTCCATTAGCAAGAAATAAAGAGTTTTCCAGTATTTTAATATAAATAGCCCTGTGAATAACAATCTTTAGGACTTATGGAATTATTTCAGGGAAAAGAGGGAAAATCTTAATTAGGCTATTATCATTTGGAAAAAAGTTAAACAAATTATTTTTGTAAGAAAGATAGGTTTTAAGCAAATATATATAACACTATTATGCAAAGGAGGTGTCATGTCCAAAAAGGCCATTAGTCATTACATATATTAAAATACCTTGTCTGAAGTAAAGCCTCCATTGGCGTTAGCCTGTCCTGTAACTGTCTGGACACAGCAGTAAGCAAAGCAGCACAGGCTGTACTGCATCCAGCCAAATCTTCATCTTTAACATAATTCAGTAAGACAAAATACCAATAGACAGAACCTGAAAACAATACCACAAATCAATGTTTTCCTCTTTTTCCTTTCCAAAGAAATCTTCACATTACATATTTATCAGTGTGTCCTTTTCCTAAAAAGACTTTTTGCAACTTGCAATTACAAAGAAGGACCAACTTGCTTGGATGACTCTAAGATGACAAGACACTAACAAAGAGTTTCAAACACGTGTTCTGAAAAGTATATCAGGCTAACTAGTCATTTAGGTTTTCAGTAACATGAGATGATCTTAAGGGACATTTTAAAATAGCTAGAAAATCAGAAAGACTTCAGGACCTTCAAGCTGTCTGTCCTGAAACAGTTCCTCTGCACTAAAATTTTCAAAACCAATGGATGGCAGTGAGCTACAAGTAACACACTTAGCAAGCAAATGGAATATATTTTATAATGCCAGTTAAATGCAGACCAACAGGCTTAAAAGATGATCGTGATGATGTACTTTAAGACTCTTTTATACAATTTGAGATAACTAAGTACACACCAAAATTTAAGCATCTTTTTTCTGAAACTACTGTGAACACACTATTTTAAACTCAGAAGACTATTAAAGAAGACTTGATCAACCAAGTCCAAAACATCCTATTCTACATAACATGGTTAAAAGTTTTATCCACTGTATGTTCAAGGTAAATATAAATACTCTTTATCTAAATTAAGGTACTGACAAAATATCCATTTACTAAATAACTTTGAGAAAGCTTTTTTCTGGTATATCACAAAGATCAAATCCTTGTGAAATGTATTTATATCATTGAAATAACATGTTGAATAGGCTGGTATATATAAAACAAAACACAATGAGAAACATCTACAAAAAAGACATTAGGTTTAAAAGGGCAAATCAGTATCCCTTCACAGTAACAACATAAAACAGCAAAGACATTAAATTTTCTTAAATCTTCATTACTGTGTGTGTGTGTGTGTGTATGTGTGTGTGTGTGTACACGCACTACTTTCGAAGACTACTTTCTCAATTCTTGCTTGATAGCTACATTCCTTCTTGACTGACACTGCCACACTCCAGGTGCTGGAAAAGACCACTGGCCCCTTTGGGAGAATTCCAGCTGGCTGTAGTTCCTATCAATCACTTCTTTATGTCATCTCTCTGGTCATTACTGTCATGTTTGTGATATCTAATCTACAGTCTTTAAACAACCAACAACACAATGATTTTAATAAAATATAGAAAATGTATAAATTAAGATGAGTTGGTATTTATACTTAACTCTCCCATTTTCTCCTAGCAATATAATTGAACAGAGTACCTCCCTACCCAGTCAAAACACAACCCCTTAAAAAAGATAAGCTACAGGAAAAAGGGGACTAACAGAGAAAAAAGTTATTAAATAATCCTAAATATATTATAAAACATTTCTATGACTACAGATATCAGTGATTAAACTAATTTCACATACCACCAGTTGCAGCTACAGGTAGAAATGACATATTGTCAAGTAAAGCCTTCAACAGAACAGATCCAAATCCTGGTTGACATGGGTCACATCTGCCATTACTGAAAAAATGTTTAAAAGAAAATTAAACACATTGATACTCAAGGTCCAAATTCAACCAAAACATGATGCAATTCTTTTAAAAATCTTCAAAATGTATTAATACTGACCTCAAGAAAATTCTGCCTTAAAACATGGGAACTAATACTACTAAGGGTCTTTGTAAATGTTTTCTTATGCATTAAACTATTCTCTTTACCAAAAGGGGCAGACAAGCAGGTACAGTCAATACTGACAGTTAGCTTTTAAACATTTCGTAGACAGTTTGAATCTAAAAGTGTAGAGAAAATGATCTGGCCGATATTATAAATAAGCCTGGTTAGACTGCCATATAACATGGAGCAAGGCCTCAGGTGAAGGTTCCAAAAACAACCAGGAAGAAAAGGAGTGAAGGCGCAGGTAGAGTGCTTCTTACCACATTCCCCAAGCTGCCATTAATAAAGCCTATTTATTAACAGATTTATTGAACATGACATTTTCCCCTAAAAACCCAAAATTTTTATCTCAATAACCCTCATCAACTTTTGCAAATTTATTTAAGTTATAGATACATTCAACAAGACCACATTACACTAGAGATAAAGTATCACCTGCCAAACTGCAGGGGCACCTATACAGTATACTTTCAAATTAAAAAAACACCAACCTAATGCATAAGGCTAGAAATCGGGCACACTTATGGGCTATGCTTCGTCCTGCCTCAAAGAAGCAAACACGTACAATATCAGAAAGACATTTTCGTGTTTTTGAAAGCAGGCTCTCATTCCCTTCCTTCGAGCTGCAAAACAATAGCAAATATTTGAACTTTCAATCATAACATCCAAAGGGCAATCATCAGTGGTAAGTAAAATCTTAATTATTAACCTTCCTGGTCCATTAGAATGTACTCCTGCTAACCAACAAAGAGTATCCAATACAAGGCTCTGGGCATGTTCGGTGATTTGGCCATCATCTGCTTTCCTACAAAGGGTGTTAAGAAGCTTCTCGTGAAATTCTGAAAACTGTAACATGGCACATCGTTGTACTCTACAAAAAAAATACATCAATACATCAATAACCAAAATGAAACAGACTAAAGCTATCACAACCTGGCTGGTCTTATGTTTCCTTTTAAATCATGAATATTACAATTTTTTTTAAACTTTCAAAAATTAAATTTTATAATGGAATATGTCTCTGAATTTAATGTTACAGTATTTAAAAATTTAAAATAGCATATAAGCAATACATGACTTGTAGAAAATTTTAAAAGAAATGAAGTTTATAATAATGTATTATTATATTCTGACAGAGAGTGAGTAAAACTTCACATTACTGTATTTCTTTCCCCATGCTACAAATATTATATTCCTGGCATATAACAAGCAATAGACATGCATCAGGGCTAAACCAATGAAGTAAAAAGACAATTCATACTCTTGCTAAGATAATAAATTCTTAATAAGAGAAATAGAAATTTTTTTAAAAGTTTCAAATAAAAGTTAGATTTAAAAATATTGTGTGTTGAGTATGTTTATTGCAGTTCCTCCTTTTTATGTACTTTAATTACTGTAAGAATATTAGGAAAAAGAAATGAGATTACCTTTCCTTAGAAATTGAAGTTTTCTTAAATCTTCGAATTGTGACTGAGACCTCTTGAAGTAAGTCACAGCCCCGAAGGTTTTCAGATTTACGGGTGCCACTTGCATTTTCATTCTTAACATTAGATGATTTTTCCTAAATATACAAAAATAAATAACTGAATAAACAAATGATACTGAAAAGTGTTTACTATTAAAATGTTCAAATAAAAAACAATTAAATTATTAATATTAGGACATAAATCTCAAATTCAAATGAAAGCTTTTACCTTATAGTCAGTAAATGACTCAGAAAATTTCCCCCAGAATTATAATAGAAGAAAAAAACATAATTATTCAAGTTAATAACTCAAAGATTAAACAATTACAAAGGCAATGTCTTGAATCCATTTCCCAGCTACAACACATAGAAACTACACGCGATATGCCAGCTCCCCAATCTCTTAAGTTCACTCACTTTCTATATGAAAAATGGAGATAATAGTAGCACCTGCTCTGCCTCTGTTATTTTGATGATTAAATCAGGTAAAGTACACCTAAGTCCTTGAAAAATGAGAAGACCTATATGTATTTAAGATGATTGGTGTTACTGATATTGCTACTGTTGCTTATGGATAATGATGACAGACAAAACCTCCAGACCTCAAGAAAAGATCAGACAATTATGAAGAGACTACACAGCACACAGCTAGCTGCAGAAAAATCAACCATGAAAATTATGATTTATCTCTAAAATCACTTCCCATCTCCTTTTCCTGCATAATCCCAAATGTTTATCCCCAAAAAGTGGGGAGTTACCAGTAATGGGCACAAAAACAAACTCCTACACCTAAGAAAAAAGTATTATGACCAAAAATAATTACAAAGGGAAATACCTGCTAACAATTACTCCCTAATGAATTTAACTTATGTTACATAGTTCGCTTAAAGTTAATTCAAAGTATTATTTTTTAATATATTTCAAGTCACTGTAAAGAAAAAAAATGCAAAGAAGCCAACTGTCTACTGGGGGAAAAAAGAAAAAAGGGTCATATTACTTTCAATAGTGTGTCAGATCTCATCCACAGCGTTTAAAACAGAATTGTTAATAGTGCAAAACAACATTGTTTCATACCTTGCCGGCTGCAACTTTTGCCAAGAGTGAAGCCAGTGAATAACCCTTGTTACTCTGGTGTTTTAGGGATGGAAGTCTCACAACAGGTCGCATGCCGCCATTACAGATCTCATCTGTTCCCCTTTCATTCACTGCTTTAACATGGATTAAAAAGGAACGGTATTTTCCTCCTGCCATACCTAGAGGGGCAGTGTAAAATGGGATAAATAAGTGAATCACCAAAAGAGCAAACTGTTTTTTCATCTTTATAGTGCAAGTTAAAAAAACTCCACAAAAAAAGCACATCAGTTTAGAATTTTTTCAAATTATACTGTTTGAGTATAATATAGTTGAATACCTTCTTACGTTGGTAGCAAAAAAAAAGGCACAGGAGTTATATGAATAGCATAAGAGAAAATGTTTGACTGTTATAAACATTTAGCATGTTTCCCCCAACAATGTCATTTTAATAATATAAATCTGTGTGAAATACAGAAAAACACAAACAAAAAACTTTCATTAAGGCACCACCCATACATGTATCCACCGAGTCTTTTTATGCATCCATGTACACATACGAAGAAGCACTACAGTATTAACAGTTCAAAAAGCACAGGTTTTGAAGTTACTATCTGGATTTGCGTGATGACTCTGCCATTTAGAAGGCATGTAACAAATTAACCTCGCTGTGGTTCAGTTCCTTCAAATGTAAAATGAGAAGAATAGTACCTAACTCAAAGGTAACTTAAACACTTACAACTGTGCATGGCTCAAATTAATACTCCAGGAAACCATCAGCCTAGTGCTGCATTAACAAGTTTTAAATCTTCCCCTGATTACAAAAGCTACCTTTGTTGTTTCCTATTACCCTCTTCTTATGGCTATATTTTTTCTGACAACATTCACCCTCCAGATCTTTTTTCCAAATTTTTTGACCCATATCATCCTTTTATTGTCCCATAAAAATTTAGCATTCATTTTATCCAAAGATGTGGGGGACGGGGAGGAATTTGATCAGAGAAATAATCACTCTAAGTTCCAAGAAAACTAACACTTTAAAATCAGTCTTTTAAAATATGTGTCATGTAATTGCATCTTCCATTTTGCCAAAGTTAACATTTTTAATTTCATATAAAAATATAGGTTTTAGCCCTGGACAGGTAGCTAGTTGGTTGGAGCACTGTCCTGATACACCAAGGTTGCCAGTTCGATCACGGGTTAGAGCACATACAAGAAGCAACTAATAAATGCATGGATAGGTGGAACAACAATCAGTGTTTCTCTCTCTAAAAATTAATAAATTTTTTAAAAATTTAAAAAGTATTACTTAAAAAATTTAGGTTTTACAATTTCATTCAACAGAACTTAACATATTCTCAACAATCTAAGAGATTTTTTTTTAGTTTTGCTCATTACCATATCCCTGTACATGGCCTAACACAGTAGGCAGGTAAAAATTTTAGTTGCAGGTAAAATAGGCTCTCACAAATTTAATGAATGAATGAGATATAGTCAAGAGAACATATTAAAATGTGTGTTATACACATATATAAAAAATATCTGCAACTAAAGGTAAATGTGTGAATGTAAACATTATGAAGCAAATGTACACGAATTAATAATAGTTGTTATTTGGGTGGTCAAATGTTTTCCTGGTTTAAGGATGGATCTCCACACCCCACCCTACCTCCAAATTTAATAATAGAGCGAGGTGTTTTGTTTGTTGTATTTTTTTTTTCACCCCAGGGATGCAAAGGGCGTACTAACAGTTCTACTACTGCAATATCTGTTATCTATATAACTGTCAATGATTTTTAAATATACACTAGAATTTATGTATCAAACCTCTTACATAAAAATCCTCTTAAGAGAAGATACAACAACATACAATAAACACACCAAAGACAGAAGTCTAAACTGACGGGAAAGGCAAAATGCCAGAACAGAACATAGTATCTGATTACCTGGAAGAATTTTGTAATGTCACACTAAGTCACCCAGTGATCACTACACTTTTTCAAAAAGGACGAAAACTTCCATGACAAAGAAAACAGGATCAGAAATTTCATATAAAAGTACATGTCATTTATGAGAGGAAATGACCTTACCTACAAGGAAACTGATGGAATTACTAATGAAAATCCCAAACAATACCTTACTTTTTTGAGATCAACTTTTTTTCATCTATTTTTACGGTTGTAGCATTATTTATTCTGCTTTGGTAAAATATGTTCCTTTACCTTTAACAAGTTTGGGACTTGTCAATGTCAGCATCCCAGCATGCCCTGACAGATCAAGGCCACTAGCAAGCCATACTGGCCCACATAAAATGTCTTCTTTATGATCTTCTAAAAATGGACATAATCTAATACCTAAAAGGGAAAATACACATATTCTCTTAAATTAGTTGATAATTTAAAATGCAATACTTAATAAGCAAACACCCATCCCATTTACATATAACACCACCACACAAAATACCATAGTTTGAATGTGTTCAAGTAAGAATTCACTATTATGCCAAAGAACTATAATCAATTATTTGATATATTATGGTGTTTTCCATTCCCATTTTATTTATATTCACCTTTATTTTCAAAAAGTAGTAACAATAAAACCATGACATAATTTCAGATCCCAAGATATTAAAAAACAAGAATGCAAGTATTAGTGCAGCTGTGTTCACAAAGATGAGCTGAAAGTTAAAGCATATTGCCAAAGCAGAATTATAGGTTATTTTTTTAATCATGTTCTTAAAATCAAGTTTTTGCAAGCCATAAGGAAATCTTTGCCCAACATGATGCATTTGGATCACTACTCCTTTTATTGTCATGGACAACAGCTCTATAATTTAACTCACACTGTGATTCCTCTACATCCATGTGCTGCATTTCTTCATTCAAATCAACCAGGGACGGTTTCCCATTTTGTTCCACTTCAATGTTAAGAGCTGGAGACAAAGGAAAGGTGATCTGCCTATCTACTGCTGTTTCTAGAGGATAAAAATATTAGTAAACTTAATTTTACTTAATATCAATGATTTATGTGCCTAAAATTCTAAAATTTTCTGTTAAACTAGAAACTGCTGTGATTTTCGTCACAGATGCTATAAAATGGTTGTTGGGAGGAAAAAAATTAGATTCAATTGATTGTTTCATACACTCATCTCTCTTTTAGTGGTAGTAAAATATTCACCTGGAGAAATAATTTGCTGGCAACTGAACTAAAAGTTCTTATGCTAGGCTGCAGAGTACAAGCACCTGCAGAGTTTTTAAAATACCAATGTCTAAGTCTTATATCCAATTAAATCAGAATCTGTCATCTTTCAAAAGGATACACACAACCAAAAACTTCACACACACACAAACACACATATATATACACACACATATGTATTTTTGAAATAAGAAATTTTTCAAGTTTCAATGTTTTTAACCCTCTGGGTAAAGTAGCCATTTTACTCTGAAATTGCCTTTCCAATTATCCTATGAAAGAGAAAACACTTCGAAGTAACATCTAGTTTCCAATATGCTAAACATGTACAATCTATTTTAATAATTCAATATATCAAATTCTAAACTTGCAAGAAAGATAAATAAAAATGTGTATATTTCTGGCATTACATGAAAGGTTGGCTTTCACTAATAACCTTTAAAGAATATGTGACCTCCATAACAAAGTTCTTTTCCCAATTGTGTCTCCTCTAAGGAAGAGTAATGTATTAAGTCTAATAATGCCAAAAGTGAAGCCGACTCACAAAGGAACTAACTGAATTTCCCAAAAAAAAGCATAATAAAATTATTTAAGTTTATGCAACTCTGAACAATACTGAGTTACTGAAAATGTTTCTGGGGTTAACTTATGTAAGTAAAGTCAACCAAAAGTAGAGCAGGAAAATATTGTGGAGGGGAAGGACTGGGGGGGCAGAGGGGCAGGCAAACCTTGACAGCTAATTTAAAATTAGTTATTTAAGGAAACCAAGCATAAGATAAAATCTTCAAATATACATTTTGATTCATTCTTACCATTAACTTTCCCTAAGCCTGGAGCTTTATTTTTCAGCAGTGTCACTTGTATCTGTGGAATATTGGTGATGTTTGAGTTCAAAACAAATTTGAAGTCCACATGTCCAACCATACAAGCTTTAGGTAGAACCAACTCAAATACATGTTCATCCCAGCTGTTGCTGTCAAATAAGGAAGAAAATGCTAAATAAAGCAAAAATCTTTCTTTAGCCATAACCACATTAGCATAAATAACACTTTTCACACTCTGATTTTTAGCCTTCAACAAAAACCTAACGCTTCTCAGTAAGATCAGCAGAGAAGACATGTAGCTCCCAACACAGAGACTGAACTTAGGGCAATGAATTATCTTACCTTAGGAATTCACAACTGCCTTGGAAACTGTAAGGTACAATAAATCCTTGTTTCTTACAGTGTGGACTATTACGCATCAGAATTATCTGTAGATTCCTGAGCTCCACCCTAAATCCATGAGCAGGGTCCCAGGAATCCGCATTTTAAAATAAGAACTTCTTGTACTTCTTATACATGTCCATTCTAATTTAAATTCTATATATATATATATATATATATATACTGAAAAACAAACAAAATCTCCAAACCACACCCCTCCACTAAATTCCAAACTCATTATCAAATGTCTATCAGACAATTCAAATTTATCATAAATCCAAACTTAATGATTACCCACTCCAATCTCCCTAAATTCCACTTTTCAATTAGCTCAATCCAAAACCTGAAAGTCACCCCTGACTCTTTTCTCACACAATGTTCAATACATCAGCATACACCGTTCCTTCTACCTCCAAATTACATCCCGAATCTAACCACTCTTTCCACTGCCCCATCAACTATCACCACGGTTCAAGCTACCGTCACCATTTCACATGGATTACCACAACCGTATCCGAACCAGAATCCTTGCTGCCATCACTGCCCCCAAACACACACGCCACAACTACTCATAATCTACTGTCAACAAAGCAGTCTTACCGTAGCCTTCTAATATATACATTTTATCATATCATCCCTGACCTCAAACCCCTCTGATACTGTCCCATCTCACTCAGCCTAAAAGTCACACCGTGGCCTACATTCATGATCTGGTTACTAGCTACCTTTTTAGACCTCACCACCTACCACTCTTCCTTACGTTCACTGTATTCCAACAAAATTTGGTCTTCTTGCTTTTCCTGGAATTCATAAAGCATAGTCCTCAGGATCTTTGTACTTGCAATTGCCTCCAAATTAATGTCTTCATGGAGGCCTTTCTTAGGCCCCTTACATTAAAAATATACACATTCTCGATCGCATTCTCACACAGGTGTACACACCTAACAACTCTATAACCATACTATTTTAATACACTTCAGTAGCTTCTGTGACTATATGATGTAATAGATACCTGCTTACTGTCCGTCTACCCCCACTACAATGTAAATCCCATCAGTCATATTACCAGTGCCTACAAGAGTGCCTGCATGAAACAAGTATTTAAATAGCTGTTAAACACTCTTGAGCTCTCAGCTCTCATGTTAATGGCAGCCAGCACCTGCTTCGTGAGATGAAGGTAATTGCTGCCCACACCAGAAAAGCCTCAGTGCCTCCCCCTTCCCACTCACCATCAGGGCTCACCAGCATGTCCTTGGCACCACCCAACTGCTCCCAGACCAGCTGGCTCCAGGGGAAGGGAAGAGGTGGGGAAGGGCAACCTTTTTGGCAACAAGTACATCTAGCAGACCAAGCCCTCATCTTGGAGCACATCATCAGCCTGTGTCCTATTGCCAATTACACTTTTGGTACCAAGAGCCCCTCTATGAAAAGGACAGCTCTGTTGCAGCCAAGTGAGGGAGAAATTTAGTAAAATTGGAATGAGGAGGACTGTAGAAGGGGTTCTGATTGTACATGAGCACCAGCTACCCTATGTGTCACTGTTACAGTTACCAACAACTTTCTTCAAACTACCCAGTGGTGAACTTAACACATGAGAAGATAAAGCTGAAGGACTAAAAAGGCTTAATGACAGAGACACTAGGTCATCAAGATGGAGTCCTCAAGACTGGGTCATCGATGGCCACATTGGTAACTTGCAGGGACCAAATTTTCAGTATTCATATATTCCAGCACATACTACAAAACCAAAGGAGCATAAGTTGTCTCTGTTTCAAATTAAAGAGAAAACCTTGTTTGCATTCCCTAAAAATAAAAATTACAAGCTGGTAGCCAAGCCATTGTTGGAACTGTCTGACAATGCACCAGAATGCAGGCCAGTCATTTGCAGTCCCCTTCAGCCTTTGGGCAGGTTCAGTCCCTCACGGAACTGCATCCCTGCACGGGGAAGAAGCAAACATGCCTCTGTGAGCACAGCTGCACACAGTGCCAGATAAACATGGCAGAAAAGGGTTTTCTGGTTTTCTCTTTCGCAGCCCCTAAAATGGCACCCATTGTCTATTGTTTGAATAAAGTTAATATGAAGAACTAGAGAGTGGTGTAAACAAAGATGATGTTTAATTTGTTTCTGTTTCTACTCATGCATTTCTGTACAACATAAAGAAAGCAGACTTCTTTCTACTTGTATTTTTTTTATTTCACATTAAATGTGTAAAATTCTAATATATGTTAACTAAACCTGTGGATTGAGTCTCACTATTTTATCCTACAAATAAGAATATAGCAATTTCCAAAATTAAGGTGACAAATAAAACAAAAGCTATCAATATAAAATTGTTAAGAAAAACAGTAATATATCTTGAGGATTCTATGTTGCCTCTAATAAATTATACGATATGGACTTAAAATTAAGTAACTTGTAAGAATGCTTTACCTGTCAGTCTGTAGTTTCCAAGTTCTAGTATGCTGAGCAGCATCTCCATGGTGTTGCTGATGCAAATGTTGAGGGTGCCTCCTTTGCTGCTGTTCTTGTTGAACTTCTACCCAGCAAGGAGGAACAGTAGCTGAAAACCGCGGAGTCAAAGTCTCAAAGCGGGTTAGCTCCACTAAAGATGTCAAGATGTCAAGGGTGAAAGGCTGGTCCACCAACAGATCAACTCCTTAATAATAGTGAATGTAGAATTTGAAATAAGTTTTTTAAAAGGTAGCATTAATTCATGTTTTTTTCTATTCAACTGTAACACTTAGCAAATATCCTGAAAGTTAATAATGTGGGCTCAGATACCTACATGCAACTAAAGTAACTAGCAATGACTACGTAACACACATACAAAAAATCCATCTTGAATATTTTAAGTTACAGGAATGCTACTCATTACTGGAGAACCCCAAACTCAATCTGTCAGAAGAGTCCTGACTGAACTTTAGCTAGCCCTAAATTAGTAAGAGCAAAAAAAGTAATGGTGCTAAATGCAAGCCCAGCTTACATTAGATCAATATTAATTTTCAGAGTTTCTTACTTCCAAAACCAAATGCTAAACATCAGCAAGCACACAACATCTGCCCTTTTAAATATTACTTTTTTTTACTTTTTTGGTAGTTAAGATATCATCATATATGCACATCAGCATTATAAAAGTAGTAACAAGCTTCAGAGAAATTAAGTTTTTTTAAATAAATCTATATATTCACATTTGTGTAGTCTAACATCAGACAAAGATAAATGGCTGTTATTCTTGTTTCAATTAACAAAAGGTTGTAAGACTAAAATACAAAATTTGATAGGTTTAGAATATTTTCACAAAGAAAATTTATATCAAGTTCCAGAAAATTACTACAAGTGTACTTCAAACCACATTTCTTCTCAAACCTTAGAGTTTAATAAATCTGACTGAAATTGTATTAAATTGTTTAAACATGTAAGAATACACAATTTTTCATAAAAAAGTGCTGGGGGGGGGTTTAGGCGCCCCCCCCCCCCCCCGATATTAGCAGTATGTCAATGTCCCTTCTTTGCACTACAGTCATGCACCACTGAACAATGGGATACATTCTGAGAAACACATCATTAGGTGATTTTGTCATCAGAGTGCACTTCCACAAACCTAGACCATACAGCCTACTACACACCTAGGCTATCCCATCTGCTCCTGGGTTACAAGACTATACATATAGCATGTTTCTGTACAAAGCAACACAAGATTAAGTCAAGCACAGGCGAAAATAATGCAATCAGGAAACACAGCAAACGGGATGTATAAGGCTACTGCCGGTGTTACAGAGCATACTATTATCTGGTAAGTTTTTCTTTATAAGTAGGAGTACACTCCGAAATAATAATTAAAAGCGTAGTATAGTAAATACACAAACCTCTATCATAGTCATTTATTATCATTATCAAGTATTACTTAGTGTACATAATTGTATGTGCTACACTATAGAAGAGAGCACCCCCCCCCCAAAAAACGGAATTATCTCCTAGAGGGTGGGCCCTTGTAGTATAGGCTTCCCCTGCCAGGTGAGTGTTCTAGGAACCCATCTGTATCAGCACACCAGCTGGCATTGTTGTGAGACACTGTGTTCAGCTTCAGTGAATTTTCCTGGAGATTCTCTCAATGCATTTGCCCATTTAATGATGGAGGATTTACTAGAGCACCTGCACTCACCAAGCTGAGTGCTCACCAGTTTTAGACCAAAGCCAGCATGACTCCCATGCCCCACCCTCCCTATTCATCTGATCTCACCCCGAGTGACATTTTTTTGTTTCCCTGGATGAAAAGAGTCCTCTTTAAAAGGAAACGTTTTGCAGATGTGGAAGAGGTAAAACAAAAAAAGGCAGAAACACAAAAAGGCATCAAAATCAAGTTCAAAAATTGTTTTGAACAGTGGAGAAAATGTCTCAATAGCTGTATTGCATTGCATGGAGAGTACTTTGAGGGTGAGTGAAGTTGAAACATGTAAGAATAAATACAGAATTTTTAACAAATAAATTCCGTTTTCAGGGGGGTTCCCCCTTGTACATGACTGGCAGCAGTTTGCTTATTTCCACCAGCATCATCACAAATACCCGAGTGATGTGTCATAACATAATGTTACAGTGGCTAAGAAGTCAGTGGGCAAGAGGAATTTTTCAGCTCCATTATAATCACATGGGACCACCGTCAAATATGCGGTCCATCATTGGCCAAACAGCATTATGCGTCGCACCACTTTGTTTATCTCCCTATAATCTAATCCACAGCTTTTCTACTAAATACTATGTTTATGAACTTTATGAAAATACTTCTTCATTATAGCAATAAATTATAAAATATGAAAACAATCAGTATGTTAGCTTTTTAAACCACTTGTAGAGTTAATCAATACAATCAAGTTTTGCCTAATTGTAGCAAGCGACATGAGTCAGTGTATCTCATCCAGGAGACAACCCTGCCTCCCAAGGGCCACTTGGATGGGGGCAACTGTGTATGTTACTAGAATCTAGTAGGCAGAACCTGAGATACTGCTAATACAGTTCAGGACATTCCCCCCCAACAAAGATTTATCTAGTCCAAAATGTCAACAGTGATGAGGAGGCTGAAAACCCCTAGCATATAGAGTAATGAAGATTATACTAATAATCACTAAAGTTACTATACTAGTAATCACTAAAAGTTTGGCTTTGGTGCAAAGAATGATCAAAAATGCCCAAATACCAACTTTATGTATTATTTCCACTATACATTTAAGTTTAAACACACTTTTCATTACAGACTTACTAAACTTCTTTTAAATGCTACATCTGGGGAGTAAAATGTGGTGAGTACTAAGAGTAAAACATAACAGTACAAAACTGAAGTACAAAAGGACTAATAGTAGTCATAAAAGTTGGGGGAAGAGAGCTCAGTGTAACATATGAAGAACATGAAATTGAATTATACACAATATCTTAAAGTTTCACAATGGGGCAATGAGGGTCTGAATATGCTATTCCAGGGTGCAAGTATTTTTTCAGTTTTTCAATTCCAGTAGTAATATTAGCAATATGGGCCATTCTGTTGACTTTACACTAATTTAATGAACTCTTCTCTTTTTCATGTTTTTTTCTCCTCTCTAGCTAGGCCAAAAATTCCTTAATAACCAATAAAATGTTTTCACCTTAGGTAACTGAACCAGTATTGGTCAACCTTCCACAGGTTGAGAACCACTTCTTATTTTAATGTTTACAACATTTTCTAACCTCTGGAAAAGTGGTAACTAATACACAAAAAAAGCCTAGTTAAAAGAATGCCAATAAGGAAATGAATTCTCTCAATGAAGTAACCAAGAGTTGACTATACAAACTGATACAATGTTTAAAAATATACAAGAAAGACTCAGAAAACTCAGAATATCAGAATTTGCATTTTTAAAAAATCATTTTAAAAACTATTATCATACCTGAAATGCCAGGACTTGAAGGATTTGATAAAGGCTTGGAACCTTCTGAAGATGGTTCCATTCCTTTAGAAAGAGATCCATCCACTAGTATATCAGCTTCATCAATATCATCACAGGTTCCTCCAATTTGGAGAAAATGAAGCTCACCACCTACAGTGTAGTAAAATTCCATCAACACAAATACATGGAAAATGGGTAAACATACAAGTGTACTTTATTAGTTAAGAAATTTTATTTTAATCTCACTTGTCAGATAAAAAAAGGCAGAAGGAATCAATGAAAAAAGACCTGCAGAAATTAACCAAACTAAATAAAAGAAGAGATTTTTTTTAAATGAAAAGCATCTCACTGACCTATGGGACAGATCAAGTGTATAAGCATATATGTAATGGGAATTCCAAAAAAAAAAAGAGACAAGAAAGGCATAGAAAAAAATTTTTATGAAATAATGGGCAAAAACTGATGAGATATTATGAAAAACATCACACTACAAATCCAATCAGTTCAATGAACCTCAAGTAGGTATAAATACAAAGAGTTCCATAGATACACATACATTATAATCAAATTGCTCCAAGTCCAAATTTTCTTTGAAGAGAAAATCTTCAAAGCAGCAAATTAAAAATAACCCATCACAGACATGAACAACTGACTTATTAGAAACAATGGAGGCCAAAGGCAATACAATGTCATGTACAGAAATAGTCAACCAATAATTCTACATACAGCATTATTCTTCAAAAATGAAGGTGAAAGTGACCTTTACAGATAGATAAACAAAGGCAGAGAATTTTCGTCTAGCAAACCTGCCTTACAATAAGTATCAAAGAAAGTCCTTCAACATAAAAGAAAGCAATGCCAAATTCACAAGAAAACACAGAGATAGAAACAAGGTAAACAAAATATTTTTTCTCATTTGTTAACTTTTATAAAAGATAAATATTTTATAAAATAACAAAAACTTTGCCCTGGCCAGTGTGGCTCAGTTGGTTGGAGCATAATCCCGTAACCAAGGGGTTGCGGGTTCGATTCCTGGTCGGGGCACATGCTTAGGTTGCAGGTTTGGGTCCCTGGTCCGGGTGCCTATAATACCCGGTCCAGGGCACGTGTAGGGGAGGGGTGGCGACCAATCGATGCTTCTCTCTCACATCGATGTTTCTCTCCCTTCCTCTCTCTCTAAAAAGTAATGAAAAAATGTCCTTGGGTGAGAATTAAAAACAACAAAAAACCTAACACTTTTTGATTGGATTTATAACTTATTTAAATGCAATATATAAGACAACAGTAGCACAAAGGTAGGGGAGGAAAAAAAAGATTAAAGTTTTCATCTTTTACTAGAATTAAGTTAGTATTATTCCAAAGGAGATTGTGGTAAGTTAAACCACTAAGAATATAATTCCAAAAATAAAAATGACGCTCCTCAAAGTATGATGGGAGTTACTTCCCAAAAAACCCATCCTAAATTGAAAATATTGATAAATCGAAAATGCATTTAACACACCTAACTTACTGAACATCACAGCTTACTTAGCCTCGCTGGTTTCTACTGAACGCATATCACTTTTGCACCATTTTAAAGTAAAAGAATTCTAAGTCAAACCATCTTCAGTTAGAGACTGTCTTATATTTTAAAAAATATATATTAACACATGCATTAGTGATATCATGCCAAATGACACAAGAGGAATCTCTAGAGGTTAGTAGTACTTCCATCAAAACAACAACTGAAGTAGAAAAAGCAACTGGAATCAACTATTTCGGGACCCTGGAACCTAACAAGACAACATCCAAAGGAGTCCCTGATGAAGGAAGAGGCTGCTGAGCTCCCATTAAGAGCAGCCTGCAACACCCTGCTGCCATCCCCCGTCCCTCAGCCCTGTCCCAGCTGCAGGGAAAGTTGCCCACGTATTTGGACGGGCTGGCTGCCACGAGGGTGGGCGTCAGGGAGCTTGTTTCACATATTTGTGCACCTATATTTGTGTATGTATATTCTATTTCCAAGTATTAATCAAAGATAGCTGCATCAAATTTACTTTTTAGTACATTATTAAGTTATTAGTACTAATAAAATTAACTTACAATCTTTATTAATTGTAGAGTTTTATCAAGACTCAACAATCTCCCACGAGAAACAAAGTTTTATGCTATTTTAATATACTCGTAAGACAGTGTCACATCCATTTAATGCACAATCTGCAATGCTTTTTAAAAATCTGACATCTGCTTTATGAATGAACTGTGATACCTGTATTTTAAAACATCAACTTTTCTTTCCTCTTTATTGTTAGTAATCTAATCTTTTCAAATGCATCTTGATTAGTCAATCCTTGAAAAACCAGGGGATAATTTTCAAAGTGGTTAACTTCTCAGGCTTTTTTCTTGTTCACCAGATAAATTCCCTATCACATGAGAGCACTTCCTAGAACTTTTTCACTGTCCAAACTCCAGTAATACACTCATCTATTTAATGGCTTAAATACGGTTTCTCCTCCGAATTGCCAAGTACATTTGATCAAATAGTAATTTCAATCATGAAACCCTATTGCACTTCTGGAAAATACTAGTATCTTACAAAGACATGCCCTGAGGCCAGGTCCCTCCTCAGGTTCCGAACCCAGCTTTATTTTGAAAGACCAATGTCAAATTAAATTGTTTTCATTTTTTTAAATCTTCCAGATTAGGATTCAAAAACTGCCAACATTTGAGCCTTCTAATTTTGTTACACTCTGGCAGTATATAATCACTCTGCAGGCAGACAGCCTAGTCTGAATGCTGACTGTGTTACCTATTAGATCTGTGACTTAGGCAAGTTACTTAACCTCTCTCCCCCTCAGTTTTCTTACCTATAAAATGGAGACAATTATTATAGTACGTACCTCATACACTGGCGTGATGGCTCAATGAATTACCAGAGGTAAAGCTCTCACAACAATGAACTGGCCACACATGATCAATAAATTCATATTACCCTTCATACAACATAGTACTTTAATGGTTTTTCTCAATTCTGCCAACTCTAATTCAAAGTTTTGCTAGCCTAAGTTATTCTGCAATGCTTATTTTTCAAACTCTGCTGGGTTTTTATGTTATTTGAAGATACTTTCCCCTTGTTATTTCACATGATGTATTTCAATGAAGGCAATCTGAACCACTACATTCACCATTATCCTTCTTAGTGGAAGTCTTGAAATCTTTTTAAAGAGAGGAAAAATGGGTTGATTCCTACCAAAACCATGTGAGATATGTAACTCTTCTCAAACCCAATTCCCCAGCCAAGGAGAGGCTATCGTCCCCTGGGCTTCAAACATCTCCTGGCCCTAAATCCCTAATGAACTATCATCAGGACTATTCATGTTGCCTGATATTGTCAGTAATCCTTTTCAAAAATTGCTTTTACCCTCCAACTTAAAATGCATATTGAGAAAAGCAGGGGAAAATATCATACTATGTGTGAATCGATATGGGGCCTCAGATGTTGCATAACTGATTCACTATCAGCCAGAGGTCAGGAGTAAACCAGACAGAAAAAATTATCAACAGTAATAATTACTTGCTAAATATTTTTATTTTAGAAGGAAATAAGGACCAGTATCTGTGCCAGAAACTTTACATACATTATTTCATTTAATTCTAATAAGCCTGGAAATAGGCCTTCTTATTCTAGTTTATAAATAAAGAAACAAAGGTTTACTGAGTTTAAAGTAACTTGCCCAAGGCCACAAATTTGAACAGATGCAGAGTCAGGGCTCATAGAATCAACTGCAGGTTATTTTGAGATTAAAGCAGAAAAGATACTTTCTAGGAAATTTATTAGCTTATTTACAATAGAATCCTTACCTAGAGCAGTAGAAAAAAGTTTTTAAAACAGTTAAAACAGAAGATTTACCACTTCATTATAAAAAAATAAATTTCTCATCTATGTGAATCTAAAGTTCATACTAGGTATGCACATCAATGAATGACATACCCAGTAACTTTATAAAGACGCAGAGAAGCCAAACAAACCACCCACTTACCTTTGGTGCATGCACACAGCCTGTCTGTGCCAGAGCAGTAAATGACAGAAACAAATGTGTCCTGTTCCTCAGTGCCCTCCTTTTTGGGAGGTTCCACTTTGGCCAATATTTCAAAGTTTGAAAGATCTAATATTTTTACATATCCTCCCTGAGTAGTTATTACCAAGTGTCCAAGAGTAGAAATATCAGACTTTTTTTCTCTCTCGATGCCATTCTTTGAGGTTAATTGCATTTCCTCAATAGGTTCCTCACAATCATCCTCTCGATTATCCAGTATATCTGGTGGAAGCAAAATGAGCGAGGTAATTGTGTCCTGGGGATCTTTGATATGTTGGATTTTTATTGGCTCCTCTTCTAAAGTCACTATCCGAGTGGCATAATTCATTTTATAAAGTATTAAATATCCACCACTAACATTCCTCTGCTCAGGCTGAATTATCAAAGGAGTCTGTACATCTGCTGGTGATTCGTGTTGGATTACACTAATATTTGCACCATTCACTACAGCAAGATTGGATTCCAGCTCACCTTTCCGTCTATTACATAGCGCGGAGTTTAATTTATTTAAATTATTCAAGGCCTCTACCTGATTTATTGCACTCAAGGACTCAACAGGGCATGTCCGCAGTCCTACCAACAAATGAATTCCATCAGCACAAGGAGTTATTGAGTCTATACAAAGGTTCTCCTCCTCTGCAAACTTTGGCAGCCTTAAGCACTGAACCAAAGTCCCGGGCTTGGGAAACACAGAGTTCCACTTCTCAGAATCTGGAGAGGTGAGGTTGGCCGCTGCATCCGCAAACTGCTGAATATAAGTCACGGGGGGATCCTGCAACAACAACTGCTCCTGACTGTCCAGTTCCATTTCAATAATCTGTGGAACTGTAAAACCATCATCATGCAAACTTTTACTCATTATATTGTTCATCTGTGAAAAAATTTTTCCTGCTTTTTCATCAGATTCCTTGATGCTATAAAGAAGCAAAATGGGTAAAGTCCTCCTTACCAGAGGAGAATTTAATTCTGAATTAGTGCAGGATTCATTGTCAGTTGACCCTTGTTCTGATATACTTTCACCCTGAGTTCTGCTTAAACCATCCAGTGACCTGTGAGAATTACTACTAATGGGTGAGGTAGCAGGAGATTTATATGTTAATAAACCTCCAGCCAACAAACATGGAAAGGGAATGTTGTGTTGTTCCTGGTGCTTTTCCTTTGTCTTTTCACTCTTAGAGTTTGTTAAGCAAGGATTTGCCCCAAGTTCTTCAAGATCCTTTACAGTATCTTCAAGCACATTTGCAACAATCTCCCACTGAAGTTTTTCTGGCTGCTGCAGAATGCTGAGTGCTGTTATATCAAGGCTCATTTCCATGGCTTCCTTCTGTGATGTATGCCCTTTGAAAAGAAACAATATTCCTTAGCAATGGCCTTGTGAATGAAATCAAAATCTCTAGTATGATGTTCTCATTTATTTTCGTTTTTACTCATCTAGTCCATGCATTATAATATATACCGTTAAACTGAAGAATTTAAAGTACTTTAAAGAGAATGTAATCTAATCTGAGATAAACCTACTCAGAAAAAAAATAAAGGTATCCACGAGACTTAAAATCATTTTCAATTCAGAATAAAATCACGTAACAATTTGTTAGTAAAACCTCCTTTTTAAAAAAATTAGACTAAAAAGATTAAAGAATAAAGAAGACATCATTAATATCAAAATAATAGAAATTCTAGCATTCAATTCCAAACCAGAAACAATACTATTTATGCAGCTATCATTCATGCACTGTGAATATCCACGAAGCATTATTGTAATCTCAGTTCCTTTTCCTTTATCATTTAGAAAAAGTCATTAGCATCATCTCCTCTCGCCTACCCACAATGTTGATTATAATAGCATGAAATTTAATACTAACCCCAGCTTATTAAAAAAAACCTAGAAAGCAGAAAGTTCCCAAATGTGTCAGTTTAAAAGTAAAGCGCGTCTTCTGTATAATATGCTAGTTTTTAGTTCATTTAAAGTCAACTACTTTAACCTTAATGAACTTTTGTTTATTGTGTTCTCTTCAAGCTGTCCACTTACACATGGTACAAACATCATTCGTCTCAATGCTCCAAACATGCAACCCTGCAGCAGATAATCCGTCAATCCCTGAACCAGGTATAATCTCAATACCAAAATGAAAGTTTCAACCAATCTCTTTTTTTCTGAATAGCACAAACCACTATCACTTTCAGGCAACAACAGTATTAGTGACAATAACGTAAAGACCACTCCAGGTAACTTGTGGAAAGACCAAAAAAAGCCTGGAATTCGCTTTACAGTTTTAGATAGTAATACAGGAGAGTAAATAACTCAAGATTGCATGAACGACTGAAAGCTGCCCAAGGAATCAACAAGAGAGATTCATGGAATATCAAACATCTAAGATATACTGAAAGTTCTGTTTATACCACTTTTGTTATGAATTTCATTTACAGTATCTTCATAATGTTCACTGACAGCTTCATCTAGAATTTCCTGTGTTCTGAGATTAATCTTCTCCACATAATAATAATTATGATCATCTAAAACTGAAACCATTTCTAGCTAAGTAGAAGAAATTTTTAGTTATAAATTCAACAATTTAATTGTCCTAATGAAGCTGTTCATTTATTTAACCACTCATTTGGCTATATTCACATGCAGTCAGTATACTGCCATGCAATATTTATATACATTTATTCTACTTTACTATGTTACTAATCTAGACTTGAAATGTAGACAGTAAGATTTTTATATAAATCTTGAGGGTGCTCAACTGTTTTTAGAGCAAACAAACTTATTTAACTTCTTTAAGTTATGACAGGAAATTGCCAAGAAAAAGCTATTTTTTGATGTGTGTGTGTATACACAAAATACATTAACCATAAATTACATATAGAAATACACATTAAAGGTAATGTTCAAAGTAACTGGAATGTGAGATGACAGTGTTCAGTAGACAGGGAAACATAACAAGCAGCACTACTACCCTGCTTCTTCCTAACTAATCAGCGTCTGGGAAACCGCACAGGCCACCCATTCTGCGTCAGAAGGCTGATAAAAGCACAACTGTCAAACACAGTAGTAGGAGAACCTACTGTCTTTACTTATCTCGAAATCTGTAAAACCCACTGTACCATAAAATACGTTTTTAAACAATATATCTACAGACATCCTGCAGTATAATTCTCTTCAGATAATTAATCATTTTGGGAAACCCTTCTCTATTCTGCTTACTTAAGCAGTTTGAAGCCACAGTTCTGCCAACCAAATTTCCTGAGGTTAGCAATTAGGTTTCTCCAGGCACTTTTCTAAAATCATCAAAACTGAATTTGAACCTTTCTTCAATCTCCTGGCAAACATCCTTTCGACTCTTCACAAAAGCAATATATCCTTAATTCGGACATGTGGCCTGCAAACCAAACTTTTCTCTCTGACATCATCTAGATATACTTTCAAAACTCATGACCGTCAACTGAGCACCAGATAGAAGTTCTTAGTCTCCACGCACATTTTTGAAATTATAAAACATATTCTCTAATTCTTCAGACCATATCATTCACTTTGATGATAATGATCTAAAGTCAGTAAATATAAGTTTTGAAATAGCATTTGAGTTATTTTAGTTTTTTCAAGAAGAGAACACATATTCCATTAATATCACAGGCCTACATTAAGTCACCAAAAACCTTTCGATATAAGATCTTAGAATATAAAAATTATAATATTCCAATTTTATATATAATTATATCAATATAATTAGCTTATTTTACTGCAAATAAATGAGCCACTTAAAAATCTCAAAAGGAGGCAATTAAAACATTTGAAGTAGAAAATTTTTTTCTCTTACCATTACTACCTTTTAATACTTCATAAGGACAACTCTCTGTCCTAAATGAGGCAGCACAGAAAGTGCCACCAAGAATACATGGTAATTTTTTTAGATGCTGAAAAGTGAAGTAAACTGACTATAGTATCTACAGGAAGTATGAAAGATCAAACAGGCATTGATGAAAAAAGATAAAGGTAGAAAAGGGATAAGGACATAGACCAAAGATAAATATTATAATTTTAAAGATACCTACTGAGGGCCTTAGACCCAGAGAAAAGAACAAAGCTATAGCATACAAAGAAAAGGTTACAGTTAGAAATAAAAAGAAAAAAAAAAAATTAGGAGCAGAAAAAGGGAACACTTAGCTCAAATACTTCAGTTTACAAAGGAAAATCTGAGGGCCAAAGAGTTAAAAGTGACTTGATAAGACCAAAGCAATATTTTGTACGAAGAGAGCTCTAACCAAGTCTCAAGGTGACCACTGACCAGTTTATTGTTATTTATCAAATTAAGAATACGAAATGGCACCCCTTTTCCGTTTTTGCAAAAAGGACAACAAAGATATAAAGGAACATGATCATCACAAGACTAAATATCTTTAAATAAAATCTTTATTATTCTAAAGCTAATTATATCTGTACATCATTCAGGGCATTTTCCTACTTTTTTGTTGGTTTGTTTTTCATTTCTAAGAATTACCTCAAAAGATAACTAAGGGTTAACCCAAAACCCATCCAATATTGTTTGATGACCTTAAAAAGGATTTCATGATAAATTACAATTTGGAAAGCACTTACTACTCTGTACTAAAACTTCTGACAAATTCACTATATAAAACCATATCTCTTCTACAGAGATTTAACAAGTTATTTATGTCCTTAATTCATGAGATTTGACATTAGAAAACAGCCACAGTGTAATAATGGTCACTTTTTAAAAATACTGGCTGCTTCCAGGAATTATGCTTTACATATTTTTATCTTAAACCCCCAAACTTAAATTAACAGATATTAGTATAACTATTTTATACACTAGGAAATGCTATCAGACTATAATTAAATGATAGGATTTGAATTCTCACCCAGTAAAACTATTCTGAGATGCACTATTAGCTTTGCCTATACTATAAATACATTAAAATACAAAGCATATAATTTTGCTTTAACACTTCACAAGATAATGAGTAAGGCAGCATTTAGCTGATGCTTTAATGCCTATGATTTTTATTTAGAAATGATTTTCTATTCACCTGTTTTATTTTGGGAATAGAGAACCTTAATTTAAATGTTACTTTTATTGCCCTGGCTGAAGTCACTCAATGCACTGAGTGCTGGCCTACAGGCCTGCGAACAAAAAGTTGCTGGTTCGAATCCCAGTAAGAGCACATGCCTGGGTTGTGGGCTGGGTCCCCAGTCGGGGATGTGCAAGAGGCAACCAATGGATCTATTTCTCACATACATCCAAGTTTCTCTCCCTATCTTTCTCCCTCCCTTCCCCTCTCTCTAAAAATAAATAAATAAAATGTTACTTTTATTTAATAAAAGAATACATTACGCAAATAAATTGAATACATTTCAAAGGGCTTACTGTCAACTCCCTGTCCCCTGTAACTAAAATTTGGTAAAGCTGTCCTTTTACTTCCTTTGACTCAACTAGGTACCATTTAGAATTTAAGTATGAAATACTACATGCTACTAATTCAAGATCTCTTATATAAACAGATTTTCTAACATTTTTTACATACCTGTCACAGAATCTGATCTGGAATGCTCTTCACTGTCTGAATCCTCCAGTAAATCATCACTTAAAAGACAAAGTAAAAAAATAATTTGATATATGATACAGTAAAAAAAAAAAAAAAAAAAGTACAATGTTACAACCATTGCTTTATATGTAGAAGATAAGCATCATAAAAACTATTAAAACTAGCTTAGCCCTGGCCAGATAGCTCAATTGGTTAGAGTGAGGTCCCAGTACCCTAAGGTACAGGTTCAATCCCCAGTCAGGGCACATAAGAATCAACCAATGAATGTATAAATAAGAGGAACAACAATTTAATGTTTCTCTCTCTCAAATCAATAAATTAAAAAAAATTAACTAGCTTAAATGATATATAAGTAGTCTGAAATCATAACTGATTAATCATACTGATCATGAATCATGTGAAATTGTTAAATAAATGTCTGCTTGACACAAGGTATGGAAACCTCTAAGAATCTGTAAGAGAATTTGTAGGAATTTGAAGACTGTTAAGGTATGAATAGGGATAGTTTTGCTAAATAAAAGGATAAAAGAGAGGCAGCTAATAAAATCAAGCACAAGCCTCTAAGAGTAAAATTTTAATAATTATTCCACTACTACTAAATTTAACAGAGGTACTCTAAAACCAAATAGAAGATCTGTATGTGAGAAAATACGTGAGTATACATGGACTCAGACACACATGCATTTCTTTTTTGCTTTGTATTTGGCTTGTCTGTTTTGGAAGGCCTGCTAGGAACTCCTTGAGAAGCAGGGGAAGGATTACAGCCCAGAAGTTAGGAGTTAAGACAATGAAACAACATTCCCTCTTTTGCTCTGTATTCAGAAGGTCAAGAAATGCCAGACACCCTCTTCGCATCCACCTTTATCCTCACTCTCCATTGTTCACAGACAAGAAAAAGATATACACACCCATAACCCCAGCACACATTAGGCTGCATGTGTAGTTCCAGTAATCAGCATATCTACAACAGTTCTAAAATTCTGATAACCCTAATAACAAAAATAAAAGATGTATTTTGCAAGAAGGAAAGGTATTCTCCTTTTGAAACAAATGTACTTAGATCCACCCAAGCATTTATAGTGTTATTTTAAATACAATATGTTAGTAATCTCTCTTTTTAAAAGTTTGAAATTTTCAGGAGTATTTAGATATTTTTGACAAATTTTCTGTGTTTTAGTTTTTTCAATTGGTAATAATTGTCTCTGAATCAATTTTGTGCTATAATTGGGGGGGGGAAAGCAAAAAGTTTAAGACCAGTTGCTAATTACTGCCAGCCAATCTGTTCAAACACAGGAAGGCTATTTCCAAGAAAATAGATACCTAGAAAAATAAATCCCAAGGGGGAAATATTAATGAATTAAAATTAACCAGAATGAATTAGTCCCTACCAAGAAGACACAATAGGTTTCAAATACAGATGGGCCTTCACATAAAGAAAAAGCAATTAACCTAACTGTACTGAAATAAAGGTTAAAGTATTGTGTGTGTGTGTGCGCGCGCGTGTGCGTGCATGTGTGTGTGTGTGTGTGTGTGTGTGTGTGTGTTTGTATACTCACACAAGGATATGTTTTTATTCATTTTTAGAGAGGGGGAAGAAGGGGGAGGAGGGAGGGAGGGAGAAAAAGAATATCATGAGAGAGAATGAGCCCCAACCAGGGGTCAAACCTGCAACCTGCACACGTGACCTGACCAGGAATTAATTGAACCTGCAACCTTTGGTGTACAGAACGATTCTCCAACCAACTGAACCACCAGGCTAGGGCAAGTAGTAGTGTATTTTAAAGAAGAAAGTTGTGTATCTCAAAATGAAGTTACAAAAATTATCACAAAGGGCTGCCAAATAACTGACCCCAACAACAAAAAAAAAAAATTACATCTTCTTCTGAAGATCTTCAAAATACAATGGCTGTGTTTTAAATTTTATTTTATGATAGAAAACTTCCCATATTATTATGTAATAAAATCATAAGTAAAATCATTTAATGGTACACTAAAAGGGTGAACTTTATGATATGCAATTACACAATAAAACACTGAAAAATTCATATAGGTTAAAAAAGATACACACGAAGGGTGGGGGGAGGCAGTAAGAATGGTTACACCCAAACTGGTACATCAGCATAGCCCAGCGTGTCCTTGGAATTGGAGAGCAGGATGTTGGCTTACAAATGGGAACCACTGTGTTGTGTGTGACAAAAGAGCAATTTAAAAATTGGTGATGTTGAGAAGGACAAGAAGATTTTTATTCAGGAGTGTGCTCAGTGCCATACTGTGGAAAAGTAAAGCAACACAAGACTAGGCCAAAGCTCCACGGTCTACTTGAGCTAAAGACAGGGTAGGCCCCTGGATATTCTTACACGGATGCCAACAAGAACAAAGGTATAATCTGGGGACATTGATGGAGCATTTGAAGAATCCCAAGAAGTATGTCCCTGGAACAGAAATGATCTTCACGGACATTAAGATTTTGTACAGAAAGAATGGGCTTGATAGCTTATCCCAAAAAAGCTACTAAGGAGTAACAGTTGACAACTGCCTTATTTATTACAAATGATTCATGAATATTTTATGTATGCCTTATTTAAATTGATCTCACACACCAGAATTCAGATCATGAAGGGCTGGCAGAACATTTTTGGGGGACAGTCCTGATTTAAATAAGATTGGCTTGTGGTTAAATGAGCATGACCGGCTTTTTGAACTTCGATGGTGATGTTAGTTAAGCAAGGGCTATCACTATGTTTCCCTTCTAAAAGTATGTTTGGACTTAATCCATAATGTTCAACTTTCCACAGAGATGGTGAATACCATCTCAAAGTCTGTAAGAGACTGGTTTTATATTGAGATTTATGTAACTATTTATATTGATAGGTTAAAAACTGGGCAAATACCTTCACTGTCTCTTAGACAGCAAGACCCTGCTGTCTTTCAAATCGTTTTCATTAGGCTGAAGACCTCACCAATGTGGCTCAGCTGGGTGAAATGTCTCCCCACAAAGTGAAGGGTCACCGTTTGATTCCCAGTCAGGTCACCTGCCTGGGCTGCAGGTTTGGTCACCAGTCGGGGCACATATGAGGGGCACCCAATCAATGTTTCTCTCTCACATCAATGTTTCTCTCCCTCTCTTCCCCCCGAAAACCCCCTGGTCCCCTCTCACTAAAAATAAATAAATAAAATCTTTTTTAAAAAAGGCAAGGGCTGAAGATAAGCTGGCAGTGTCCATTTTATCTTTTTGGTCCTAACTATGTCAATTTAGTTCAAATTCCCTGTATCAAAACGGTTGTCTTTTACTTAATGAAAGACATTTTAGTGTGTTTTATGTATAATATCAAAAAAAGAGTATCTCACATTTTAAAAAAACTACATGCAAATACACATTAAAAATTCACATAAATGTTAATATAAATGATGTTACGTATACTGTACATTTTCGTCTTCAAGTTATTTGTTATTTTCCAATTTTTCTACAATAAGCATGAATTACTTATGTAACAGAGATTAGATGTATTAAAAGACTTTCACATGGTATAAAACCTTCTAAAAAATAAAAAACATAAAAAAATAAAATATGAGTAAGGTTTAAATGTTTCCTTAGGATTATATGTTTTGAAATCTAAGCAAACTACACTCACAGGGGTACCTAAGTTTTCATATAGCAATACTGTAGAGAACTTCAAAGTTAACTCAGAAAATTTTTGTCAATTTGAAAGACATGATGTAAATGACACAAAATGTTAATTTATTAAAATTAAATGTGTTCCCAAATATTCTTCCTTGAATATAGCAAAGAAAAATGTTATTAAGTAAAAGTAGCCAAAAACAATTCCTACATCAAAATTACAACTCAACTACAGAGCAAACAACATTCAGAACTGCCTGAAATTGAGGGGAATGGAAGTCCTACAACTAGAGAATTAAAAAAGCAGCCACATCAAGTCTGGTAGGAAGGGCAGAGACATGAAATGGGCAGGTCACAAACCCACCTGTGGCGTAGAAATTGGGAGGGATATCACACCACAGAGGTTCCCCCTGAAAAGTGAAGGGTCCCAGACCTGCACCAGGCCCCCCAACTCAGGATTCCAGTGTCAGGAAGAGAAGTCCCCATAACTTTTGGCTGTAAAAACAAGTGGCTATGGAGGCTGAAAGAGACGAAGGCTTCTGGAGTCCTAGGCAGCTCCTGAGCTCCAGTGCTAGGGCAGCAGCTTACAAGGTACCAAAGACATACACGGGGAGGAAATCAGTTTTTCAGCATCAGGGCAAGAGCTGGGGGAACAGCTCTCTCCCAGACGAGAGTGCTGGCAGAGGTCACCGTTCCTTTGATGAACGCTCTGCCCCAAGCCAGTAGACAGGCGCCATATCAAGACTCCAACCTAGCTCACAGTGTTTGCTCTGCCCTGGTGATCCCCTGAGGCCCCGTCCCACCCAACTTTGAAATGTAAGGAAGCCAAGAACACCCAATCAGAACAGCAAGAAGAAAACAGAATGCCAAAAATTGAGGATTGCGTAAGGAGCCTCTGGGACAACTTCAAGCATACCGACATTTATATTGTAAGGGTGCCAGAAGGAGAGAGCGAACAAAAAATTGAAACTTATTGGAAAAAAATTAATTCCAGAAAGCTTGTATAGACACACAAGTACAGGAAGCACAGAGTCCCAAACAAAATTAACTCATAGGCCCATACCAAGACATATCGTAATTAAAATTCCAAAGGTTAAAGACAGAGAATCTTAAAAGCAGCAAGAGAAAACCAGTTATTACCTAACAAGGAAGCACCCGTAAGACTGTCAGCTAATTTCTCAGAAGAAACTTTACAGGTTAGAAGGGATTGGCAAGAAATATTCAAAGAGATAAAAGAAAGAACCTCCAACCAAAATTATTCTACCCAGCAAAGCTATCATTTAGAAATCAAAGGACAAATTAAGAGATTCCAAAACAAACAAATAAACAAACAAACAAATCTAAGGAGGTTCACCATCAAACCAGAAGAAATTTTCTTCAAGAGTAAAAAGAAAGAATCAAAAATATGAATAAGTGGCAATTAATACATATCTATCAACAATTACTTTAAATGCAACTGGGTTAAATGCTCCAACCAAAAGATATAGGATGGTTAAATGGTAATAAAGTAAGGCCCTTACATATGCTGTCTATAAGTGACTCACTTTACATGAAAGACACACACAGACTCAAAGGGATGGAAAAAGATTTTGCATGAAAATGGAAACAACAACAACAACAACAACAAAAAGATGGGGTAGCAACACTTATAACAGACAAAACAGACTTTAAAACAAAGGCTGTATAAGAAGTGGAAACAAAAAGAAGACCCAGTAATTCCACTTCTGGGTATTCATCCAAAGAAATCCAAAATACTAAATTGAAAAGATATACACATCCATATATTTGTTTCATCTTTATTTACAATAAGCATGACATGGAGGCAATCTAAGTGTTCATTAATAGATTAATGGATAAAGAAGTGGTGCATATATTCAATGGAATATGACTCAAGTCATAAAAAAAAATAAAATCTTGCCACCTGCAACAACATGGATGGACCTAGGCGGTACTGTGCTGAGTCAAGTCAGTCAGACAAGACAAAGAAAAAACAAATGCCATATAATTTCACTTATACGTGGAATCCAAATAAATAAATAAATAAATAAATAAATAAATAAATAAATAAAAAAGAAGAGACTCGTGTATACAGAGAACATTTTCATGATTGCCAGATAGGGGGTTGTGAGAAAAGGTGAAGGAATTAAGAAGCACAAATTGGCAAGTTATAAAAATAGTCATGTGGATATAAAGTATAGCATAGGGAATATAGTTAATGATATTGTAATAACTATGTATCTTGTCAGATGGGAACTAGATGTATTGAGGTGATCACTTCATTAAGTTATATAAATATCTAATCACTAGGTTGTACACCTGAAACGAATATTGTACATCAACTGTTACTGAAAAATAAAAATTTCTTAAAAAATGCAGGATGTGGTAACTGGTAATACTTAAAACAAGTTGAGTGATTTCTGCAACCCTTCATTCTGCCTACTTGAGTATATTGCAGATGCTGCTCTGTAATCCTAGCCCAGTTCAGAGTTAAAATTGCAGTTTCCTGGGAAACAAGTCAGTGAAGCAGGATTATATTTTAATGGACTCCTGTCCCCAAACAGATCAAATAATGCTACAAAAATCAGGAACATGCCAGAAAAGCTGATGGAAGAGAATCCAGAATAGAAATTTTAACAAAATGTTTCTTCAGCAATAATTATCAGGCCTCAACTCTTCAATGGCTACTGATAACTGTTTTAAATAATTAGGTCATCCTCTACAACCACAAGTTATGTCATTATTCATGAGCATGTCTATAATTGGATGTGCTAATGAAAAAAAGGGAATACTAAAACAATTTGATTCAACTCTTCTATGAAAAGATTTAGAAGAAGATGAAATTGCGAGTCTAATTCAAGGATTTCATTAGTTAGACTATTTTCCAATGCAGCTATTGTATCCAACTGACATAGATAAAGACAGAAAATAAAGTACATTTTACAGACTAAGGCATTTCTGAAATTTCTTTTCAAGAACCACACAGCTATTTCCTATTTCCAACCAAACACTGGTTCTCTATTCTTTTGACCTAATAATTTCTTCTGCCTCTTTAAATACAATTAAGAGAATATACAAGTTAGAAAAATAAAATACTTGACTTCTAGAAATACTATTAAAACAAATTCACATACCTATCTCCTTCCAATTTTGGTATATCTGAGCAACTAGAGGAGTCTTCCAGCCAGGCCAAAGTTGGTCTCCTTGATTCAACTGCTGAGCTTGGTTCTCCTGATAGAATAAGCTGTTGTACAATTGCTGGATCATATGCATTAATTTCAAACTTTAGGTGCACCTAAAGTAACAAAAAGCCTAGGTTTACAACTGATGTTTTCCTCAATCACTAATCAATCTATTACTTCAAAATTAAAATATACCTTCATAAGTTTGGAAACATCCCATATGCAGATCTTTCCCCGTTTTGTTGCAGCAGCTAGAAAATGAGGGCAGCTTCCAGAACCAAAGCAAGATATTCTGTCAGATCCATCTGTACAAGGAAACTGTGCAGGACTTGTGGCGAGAGTGACTGACAGTGGCACATTCTGTGTGTGCTCACCTTTCACAAACGGGCAGTTTGGGGAATGTCTCTCATGTTCAGACCTTTATATAGATTTATGAAGGAAAAGTTTAATGAGCAACAAGGCAATTAAGTTTCTATGTTAGAACATCAGGATCATCTTTTTAAAAAAAAAACAAGTATTTCTTATTAAAAAGACTCAAATACCAAATCACTCAATTTTATCAAGATCACTCTAACATATTCAACTAGAATAACAGCATTTGTTGAAACTGCAAAATAAATGCTATGGTATAATTTATGCTGTATTAACATACTGATAAAATTGTTTAAAGTCTAGATATTTCCTCATATTAGTTTCCTACAAGTTTTTGATTCTAACTATTTTGATTCTATTTAAAATTCTCCATAAATATACTGTACGGTGACAATAGTTAACACTGTACTGTATATTTAAAATTTGCAAAAAAAAAAAACTTATCTTAAATCTTCTCCCCACACACAACATACAAAATGGTACTTATGCAGAGATGATGGATATGTTAATTGTCTTGATTGTGATTATCATTTCACAATGTGTGTATATATCAAAATATCAAGCTGTACACCTTAAATATAAAGCTTTTTAAAAAATTAATTATAGATATGTAGCTAGATATCAGTGGCAACAACAAATGACACATAGTAAAAACTCAACAAATGCCATTCATATCACAAAAAACTTTTTAGTAAAAATCTGAACGTAAAAAGATCTATAAAATATGGATAAAATGAGATATTACAAACACAGAAATATACATTCACTATAGGATATATCAGACAACTTCCAAACAAAACTTCTTCTCAAAAAAATTTTGATAATATTCATAATGTGCATTATTTCTCTCAAATACTTAGTAAAGAAATGCATACTAGAAAACACGTTTAATAAAAATAAAATATTAGGACCTCAGACTTTAAGAATTTTCTCAAACACTGAAAGCAGGATCAACTTAAAAACTTAAAAAGTATCAATCTAACTTCATGAATACTTTCTTTCTTTGTTTTTCTTTGTTTTTGTTTTGTTTGTTTTTTTTACTTTCCCTATTCTATAATTCAAGGTATTATCTGAAGTGTCAGGACACTGCTGCCAAAAAGAGAGCCCTTTTTTTTAAAGCCATTTTACATTTCCATGGCAAAGAAAAGAACTCTATACTTACAAAATACACTATTCTTTAGGATGTACATATTTCTTTATACATTCCACCCACAACTTATCTATATCTATATATATATAAATCTAGACTATTGCAAATCATAGATGTCTTACAAAATGCTTTTTACATGGCATCCTCAAGCACATATTTCAACTGGATTTCTTTCCAGCTAAATCCCTGGGTATTTTCCCCTTCTCTTCTTTCTCTTACCTGAGTCTTAACTTTTAAATTAAAATTTTATTTACACAAATGACACGTGACTACATAAAGCTAAAGACTCACTTTGATTATAACATCCAAACCTAGTAATCTATTCTACCAGGTAAACACCATTATGAATTTATGAGGTATTTTTTAAAATATTTTTTAAAGATTTTATTTATTTATTTGTAGAGACAGGGGAAGGGAGGGAGAAAGAGAAGGAGAGAAACATCAATGTGTGGTTGCCTCTTGTGCGCCCCTACTGGGGACCTGGCCTGTAACCCAGGCATGTGCTCTGACTGGGAATTGAACTGGCAGCCAGCCCTTTGGTTCACAGGCCAGCCCTCAATCCCACTGAGCCACACTAGCCAGGGCACTTCTAAGATATTTTTATAAATTTACATACAAATATATACATATTAAAAATAGAGGATTTTTTATCTTAAATAAACAGTATCCTGTATGATTCATTCTACAACAGCTTTCTTGATATAACATATTTGTTACTGATGGTGATTAATAGAGAGTTCCCTTCCGTTGTTGAATGTAGTTAATTATATACACATATTACATTTTATTTGGCTATTTCCTCCTGACAGGCACTTAAGAAGCTTCCAATTTTTCAATGCAGTGACCGTCCACTTCATGCGTTCTTGTATAAAAGAGCAACTGATTCCCAAGGGTAAATAAGGAGAAATGGAACTGCTAGATAATAGGGGGTGCCCATTTTATCTTTTTAAAATTTCAATCTTCTTCCAAAGTAGCTCTATCAAATCTCATCTTTAAAATATGAGAGCCCCATTTCCCCCTTCCAAGTCTTCATTCTTTCCCCCCCTGACAGATTCAGATGATGCCAAGGTTCCCCAGCCCCCATCAATTCTGTTCCCTCCTATCCCCAAGTCCTCGAGACCCTACCAACTGCTTGAGTTTTAAGGAATGCAGAATCCCAGAGCAAAGATGTAGAATTCTTGATTCCCTGACCATGTCGAGAAAAGATGGATGGTGAAGAGCCCAAGTTGAAAATTTGAATCAACTTTCCCATAGAAAAAGTTATGAATAAAGTAACATTATACAATATCATAGTATAATTTTTCAGGGATGTGTTAAAACAACTGTTTTTGAGGTTCAGCCTGAGAAACTAAAAAATACCTATTAAACTGGTATGATTTCTAAATGAAAAGACTGAGTTCCAAATAAAACCCTAACATAAACTGTTACCTCCTCATATTCACCTTGCAGTCTACAGAGAGATGCAACTTCAATTTTTCATACAATATTTCCCACTGCAACCTGGAATCCATATGCAAACCCCAGGAGGCTTTTCCAAGTTCACCCCTTCACATCAACTGATTAAGATTCAGAGAACTCAAACTAATTTTAGTGTAAAACAGTGATGTATTTTAAAACTGGGTCCATCATTTATTAGCCATATGGCCCCCTTCAGCAAATTTTACTTTATTTTAAAATGGGACAATAATTCCTACCTGACTGATTATAAGGATTAAACTAAAGAATATTCTCACTTCCCTTCAATAAGACAATTATAACAATACCTACTTCATCCCATAGGGCTAATGTGAGTATTAAGTGAGTAAAAAATATACGAAGTGCTAAAGACTATATCTGGTAAATAGATTATACAAATACGGGGTAAGGCAAAAGTTGGTTTATAGTTGAGGATATGCAAAACAAAGCTTATTCTTGTATTATTATTTATTAATTATTGTATCATTTTCCATACAACTGTAAACCTACCTTTGCCACATCCTGTATATGCTGTTATTTTTATTAATAGAGCCTCAAAGTAATTCTTTGTAAAAATGAGGTTTCAATACCTTATCTCTAATATTTAACCAAGTTCTTAACTTTCATGCACTAGAATCAAAATCATCATAGACTCTCTAAAATTACTCCATAACTTAAAATGTAAATTATAAAACTCTCATCTGTAGATTCCCCACTGATAGCCTGCCTTCAACAGATGACTATTAAACAGCTGAATCTAATCATGCTCTTTTCATTTATTTTATCATAGCCTCCTAGTTTCCAAAGTCTGATTCTATTCTTTGGCATTTCCAAGGACAGATTTTAGGAAGTGAAAGACCCTGTAGATATTGTACGCCAAGTGATGTGACAGAGCACAGACAATGCTACTTCATCCTCTTGGGACAAAGGGAGACATATTGATGGCAGAAAAGCATGGATATAATTATATCTAGATCAGGTAAGTCAAATTTAAAAGCATGCTTATAGGGTGAACTTAGCCAGTTATGTCCAGAAAAATCAAGACTCACCAAGGTTCATCAGTAGGTTCCCAACAAACGAGACATACACTACAAGTAAAACACATGGCTCTATCATCTCCAGATGAAGCAGGCTGCAAATTTATACAGAAGACAAACACGATTAATCAATATTAAAATAGCTTTTTAATAAAAACTCTTCTAAAAAAGTTAATAAACTTAGGTAAAATTCTATACTGAAAAACACTATTAGGTTGAAAAAAGATACTGAATCTCCAAATGTTTACAAACTTGTCCCTTTATCTGAATAATTGTTTCACCAGAAAATGACCACTAAATCAAACATGGAAACACACTATTCAATCGCTGATTTAGCATCTTCTGATTATATTACTAAAGTATTTCAAATATAGTTAACTGCAGAAAGGAAATAACTTCAAAGGTTTATTATTACAAAATGAATCCCATACAACAACACAAGAAATGGCAAGTAAAAAGGAAATGAAAACTAGTGAACCTAATTCATATAGAATTCTTCGAGACACATGGAACATGTTACATATATGTATAATATAACCAAACCTGAACAGAAGCATACCTCTAAAAACCAGTATTATTATTATTTTTGATCACTTAATCTAATTAGCCCTTACTATGTCTCCAGGTATAAATTTGTTATGTTTTAGAAAATTAAAAAAATCAGCCCCTAACACACACACACACACACACAATTCTAGAAAACCTATTATTTGACCTCTTTTTCAAAGATAAAATACAATGAATAATACAACAGGAAAAAGATCAAGTCATCACTTCAGAGAGTGTTTTAGGAAACAACACCAAACAGATGATAAATTGTTAGAAAAAATAGTCCATTTTTAATCCTTAATTTAAGAAAATGTTTCCAGTGATTCCAATGTTGGCCAGTCTCTAAATTACTCTAACGGAAAAATCTGAAAAACTTTGAATAAAATATTCAAATATGTAAGCTATTCTGATTTAATTTTAGTTAACGTATTCAGAAACACTTCAAGATAACTAAGGAATAATCACTCTTTAGATTCTTCATAACAGTTAATTTCAATGTATTTCAAAGTTTAGTTGAATTTCAAAATTAAATAAGCAAGTATTATGTAAAACTGACATGTAAGTATTAGATACCTTAGATTTTTTTTAGCTAGGATAAAACAGCGGTAATTCAGTCTACTGTACTTATTTGAAGTTTCTTTTAATAAGTAATTATCTCTATCTGAAAAAGTTTTAAACTTTCCTTAGTTTAGTGAAATTCTCCATAATATCGCATCCTCCTGTCTTTTGTCACATTAATCCTTACATTATACCTCTTCCTCTTTTCTTACAACTATGACTATTTTCCTTGATTAATTATTCCTCTTTCTGCATGATGTCTTTATCAGTTCTTCAATAATTTATGTATTCAGGTTGCATTTTATTACCCTCAATGCTGCAACTATAGTTATCTAGTTTATGGATAATTTACATCTCAAATAAAATTAGAACTTCGGAAGTAACTATAGTGTGGTGCTTTTACTGAATTACCTATAAGTAGCTATTACTATGTTATGAATACAGAAATCAAAAATTGGAAATAAACACACATCCAAAGAGAACACTTTTTAAAAAGCATACCTGAAAAATATTTCCTATTTTCTGTAAAAAAAAAAAAATGGTTGTAAAGCATTAACTCAGTTGTTAGTTACCTTTAACAATTTTTCTCTTTTCATACATAATACATGACATAGGAAATAGTCAGTATTATGATCAAAGATATAAGAACAAAAAACACTTGGATAAGGCATACATACAAGCACACAGCCAGCGTATATAAAATAAGTTTTTGAAAAAGTTTTTCGGTTTTGTTTTGTTTTTTGGTAAATAAAAGTGTTTTTCTGATAATCTTTTTTACCTGATGATAAAATCCAGCTTGAGCCATGGGATCTGGTTGTGCCCATCGATAACCTACATGAGGCCATGACGTAAATGTCTCCCGTCTATTAGCTTCACTATACATTAAAGATCTAAAAGTAAACATACTTTATGTAATCAAAGTGAGGCATCAAATGACAGTGACACTCCTATTCACACTGAAGAAAATATTTCAGTGTATTATCAACCAAAACTGGGAATGGCCTGATGACCACATTCAAATTTATATTTTAAACTAGAAATGATCACTTTAAGAAATTTCTCTTACATAGTGCAGGGAAAAAGAAATCTTACTGATAGCCACAAATGATAAACAATTCCAGAGATTCATTAAGTTAACTCATGTTGCATAATTACCAAGCAGAGAACACAAAATCTAGAAATGTAGAGGCAGAGAGATGCATGCTTTCATCATGTGCCAAGTTTTGTATCGTAGGTAGATAAAAGCACAACCAAACAGTGGTTTTATCTCAGCAATATTGAGAAAGCATTTTCTATTTCATATTTTTAAGTAGAAGGCAGTTTTTCTGTATCCTCCAGAGAAATCCTCTTACAGGAAAAGCTGTATTCTCCATGAAATTATCAAAAAAGTAAACCTTCATATGTTTTCATATTAAAATATATGAGCTTACTGAATGTGAACCCGTAACAGAGAGTATTAGGATATTTTTTTAAAAATATCAAAATTTTAAAAAGTCCAAACGACTTCAAGCAAGAAAAAACTGGTAAGCAAAGTTTATTCTTCCTAACTCAAACATGTAACTGGCTAATGGAAAGGAAAAAGAGAGAGAGAAAATGGTAAAGGTCATTACAATCAAACCAGGAAAATATTTTTCTTCAAATTCTTCCTTAAATCAGTACATGATTTCCCATGATATTGCTAGTGATCTTAGGTTTAACTCACAGTTGTTTCTGGTTTGAAAAAAACAATGCCGTTGGGTTAGAACAGCCTTATCCTGACAGGCCTGAGATGACTTTAAGACCTGTGTCAGCCTTAGAAAACCATCCCCTTAATTCTATTACCAAACAGAACAGCAATACCATCCAACTGAACCTAATTCAAACTTCCAACAGGCCTAAGTTCATCAAGGTCCTCATAAAGCTCCTAGATCTGTTTTAATGAAATAAACGCCAGAGTCTACACCAAAATTAATATTTTGAGACATTTTAACAGCTCTAGAAACCCTGAATATCCTATCCAACCAATGCATTTCCTAAAATAAAATAGTACACTGATTTCTTTAGAAACCCTGCTACTGTTTGTGATAAAAATAGCTCTGGGGGCTGTTTTATAATCTCAAGATAAGAATAGCTCTCAGACAAGAAACATTTATTCTAAGTACACACCCACCCTCCTTCAGACATATTCCAAAGAATATTTTAAGGAAAGCCCACAGCACATATCACCTGATAGTTATTCAGATTAAAAATGAGTTTCTAGCCCTGGCTGGTGCGGCACAATGGATCGAGTGCCAGCCTGCAAACCAAAGGGTTGCCAGTTCGATTCCCAGTCAGGACACATGTCTGGGTTGCAGGCCACATCCCCAGCTGGGGCCACGTGAGAGGCAACCACACACATTGATGTTTCCCTCCCTCTTTCTCCTTTCCTTCCCCTCTCTCTAAGACTAATAAATCTTTTTTTCTTAAGGCTATTAAAGTCATCTTCCTTTAAAAATAAAACAGTTTCTACATTTTACCCAACAGATAGCAATATTATTCTACAATATAAAAATTCTTTGCAAATTTTAATAAAACTAGAAGTTACTTATATAATAAGATCACTTAAAATCTCAGTTTATCAAGAGATAAATTAATAAATTTTGCTAACTTATATAAGAGCCATACTAATAGAAGTCCAAAGTTAATTAATTCAGTAGTGCCTTTGCTAACATCAGCATGTACCCACTTATAAATGTACTTTAGAAAAGCATAGGAAGTTACAATTCACATCAATGAAAATATGAAAACAAAATGCTACATGCAAAGGCAAATGTGAACTTAAAACTTTTCAATTTAATATTTCAGTACAGCAGTTTTAAATTTCACTGCTTCTAATAAGAATCTAATAAATGTAACAAATTTATTTCAAGTAACAAATCATTTAAGTTTTTAAATGAATATATTACTGGTCTTTTCATTAATTTTACTCAAAGGAGAACCTCAGTAAATCTCTATTAAAAAACATGATGACTGAAGTGTGATTTTTGTAATGTGCTTTTAAATCCAGGGCAGGCAACACAGAAATCTTAATTCAAAACTGTCCTAATTAATTTTTTAACTCTTCATTATTTTAAGTAAGTATAAAATAATTTATGGCTCTTATACTTAGAATCTGGTATGGTTTTTTAACTTATCAAAATTTATCTCAGAGGTCACAAAATTTCTCCCTGGCTGAGTAGCTCAGTCGGTTAGAGTGCCATCCCAATAACACCAACATTGAAGGTTCGATCCCTGGTCAGGGCACATAAAATAATTAACCAAAGAACGCATAAATAAATGGAACAACAAACTGATGTTTCTCTCTCCCTTTCCCTCTCTCTCTTTCCCTCTGTCAAGTCAATTTAAAAAAAAATTTTAAAGGTCACAGAATTTCAATGTGAAAAGTAATTCTTATATAGTGAATAATTATAATATTTTTAAGTTGACTCTATTTACTAAGCAAGTAAGAAGCTAAAATTTTCATAATACAGTTTTACAATCTTTTTAAATGCATTCCAGGCACCAAACAAGTAAAAATTCAAGTGGCAGTTTACTTCACTTCAGTATTTTAACAGAAATGACAATCTGAGAGGTTTTCATCAACATTCTGGAAATATTCATTAACCATCATCAAATTTACTTATTGTTCTTGGTTAATTCAAAAACTCATCAATTTTATCTTAGTATCCTATCTCTTTATAAGCAAGGAGGTTATACCTGTCCACAGAACGGCCTGGCCCCACTCCAAGTTCTGGACGTGCACTAGGCAAGAGGTAAGACAATCTGTCCATCACTGAGGACGCCACAGGTAAGGCAGCAACATTTTGATTTATTTTCTTGAGTTCATTCACAATGGCACTAGCAATGGACTTTAACACATGATGAGGAAGATGAAATGTAACCGTGGCCCACTGAAAGAAAATGAAGAGTATAAGCTAAGAAAAACGTACTCAACAGTTTTAAGCAAAACCATAACAAAGACATAAAATAAAGAACTACTTATCAGTCTCAAGTCAGTTTAGTCCATTAATTCATCAGTTAAAGCAGAAACTTGTAATTATGTAAACAATGAAACCTCAACTTATCACCCTAAAAAAGACAGTTTAGAACAACAGGGTGGCACACCTTCTCACACATCCCATTTACAACTGAGGAAAACTAAAATCATCTGCAATTCTTCCTATTCCTCCAGTACATACACAATGTTAAGCACAAACAAGGCACTCAAATATCTCCATTCATAAAAATACAGTTGTACAATTTATCAATTCAGAGGTAGATAAGAAATTATTTTGGCTTAACAGATTCTTATGTATTTATTGTTGTGGCCCACAAAATCCAGCAAAAGTACTAACTAAGCAGCACAGATCTTGTAGTCACACAGCCTTGGATTCCAAGCCCATCTTCATCATCAACTATGGTACCCACATCAAATTAACTTCAGTTTCCTGCTTATATGAAAATAGGCAAACAAATACCTACTCACATAATGTTCTTATGAGAATTCAAGTGAAGGCTGGTAAAGTGTTTAACAGAATAGGCATTTGATAAATGTTAACCACAATTATGTAATATTAATTAAGTAAAATAATTACTTAAAAAGTTAAGACTGCAAAAATGGTAAGAATTATTCTCCCAGAAATCTATAAAGTAATTCTATCTTTACATTCTATCCCTGTCTAGCACACTCTAGGCAGCCCATTTAAATTATTACTTATCTACAGTATGTAACTGGAAATACTTATGTTCAGAAGTATGACTTGAATTGCTAAACAACAACAACAACAGAGAATGAAACCTCCTACTTTGTTTCCAGACCTGACCTTTTCATATATCCAGAGCCTCTTGGTGGAAAAGGAGGCTGAATCTCCTTGTGAAAGTATCCTACAACAGTGCCTCAACTGGACACTATAAATCATATCCCAGGCCTTTCCCAAAGGCACCTGTGGGCGTTCACTACAGTCACTGTGCCCTGGGAGATAGAAAATATTGTGATCTTTAAGGTACTGCAAGACAGTAGCACTGACCATCACTACAGTCAGTGTAAAATATAGAAAATGTTGTGATCTTACAGGTCTTACAAGACAGTATCGTTGAACTGACCAAAAACATCAGAGCAGTCCACTAGGGAAAGTGGGGACTTAAGACGGCAGTCAAGTGATTAATAGAGAACCTATCTTGTAGTTTCTCCAGTCCCCAAGTACATAATTAGAAGAGATATAAAATAAGCAACTGGAAAAATTCCTACATTGTTTGTCTCTGACCTTCTCAGAGAACTACTAAACAAGGATGTCCAAGTGAAAGCCCTTAGAACTTTCATTCCCTAAGGCCACCACAAGAGATCTGAAAGATACAGGGGTAATTAATCAAACCATCTCACCTCCATTCAACTGGCCTGTTTGGCCTATGCAGAAAGTAAATCGATCTTTTTGTTTGTGTTTGTTTTTAATTTCTTTTTCTTTTACTGATTTTGGAGAAAGGGAAAGGAAGGGGGGGGGGGGAGAGAGAGAAGTATCAATCAGCTGCCTCTTCCATGTGCCCTGACTGGGAATCAAACCAACAACCTTTTGGTTTGCTGGATGATGCCCAGTGGACTGAGCCACACCAGCCAGGGTGAAAGTAAATGGATCTTTAAGAATAAATGTGGACTATAAACTACCAGGTGATGACTTGAACTGCAGCTACTGTTCAGATGGGGTATCATTACACAAGCAGATTGACAAATCCATTGATATCTGGCAGGCAATTACATTTCTGTCAAATACTTTTTTCCCCTCTACTAATTTTAAAGGACCATCCAAAAACAGTTGCTTTTATCTGGCCATAACAGTAAATCTTGATAGTCTTACCCTAAGACTAAATCTCATGCTCTTTACCATAATCTAGTCTATAGAAATCCTAATCAACCCAACCTCCTGCAGATCACCACAGTGCCCTACTACATTGATAACATCGCTCTAATTGGTCCAGATAAGGAGAAAGTAGCAAAGAATTGAAATGCCTTAGTGAGACACAAGCAAGCCAGAGAGAATCAAGAAAACCTCAGGGTCCTGCAATCTCTTTCTACAGGTCCAATAGCCTGGCCTTGTCAGGCTATTTCCTCCAAGGTTCAAGATAAGTTGCAACAACTTGTAGAAGCAAATACTGTAAAAGAGGTAGAATGCTTCATAGGCCTAACTAGATTTTGGATCAAATATTCATTATATTTGAGTGTGCATCTCTAACTTACCAAATACATAAGGCATAGAACCTGAAGCTCTGCTGCAGGTCCAGGCTGAACGGTAAAGCTCTACCATTTATAGTTTTGAGCACATTTAATGGCACTAAAAACATCTAGGGTAAGGAAAGAAAAGATGCTCTAACGCTGTGGTCCCCAATCTTTTTGATACCAGGGACCAGGTACCGTTTTTACCACAGAAAGCGGGGAGGCAAGAGGCAGAGCTCAGGCAGGGCACAGGAGTGGTCAGGAGGCAGAGCTCAGGCAGGGGAATGGTCAGGAGGCGGGCTTTCCCTTGCCGACTGGTTCCTAACAAGCCAGAGGCATGAGGCCGAGGCCCGGGGGCTGGAGGTTGGAGACCCAAGCTCTAAGGAGACCCTGGCAACCTGAACTGGGACAATCACATGGCAGAACAGCAGGGAAAAACCATGCTCTCTCCTGTAAATAACTGCTCTCTTCTTAAGAAACAGCTCCTGGCTTCTTAGTAGTCCCTAACAGAAATTAATACTTATCCACCAGACAAATGTCTATGCAATCAGTGCTACCCATCACGAAGGAGGCGTTCTCTGACACACTATAGTATTAGGCACAAGATAACAAGTATCCTTCAAGTGGTTTATAAGAGATCAGTCCTGAGAAAGCCTGAAAGGCAAGTTTTGGGCAAGCTGAATAAGCGAGTAACTCAGACTCCTCCAATCCTACTCTTGTCATAGTGCCTCCTTCTCATTCCACAATGAACTCCTTATGATCGAGAAAAAAACCCTTAGCTCTGATGTACAGATGGTTCTGCATCTTATGCTGATACCCCAAAGTGCATGGCAGCAGCAATACAGCCTCAGTCAGGACAATGGTAAAGGGAAATCTCAGCAGGCAGAACTTCAACCAGTATATTTGGCTGCTCTCGTTCTCTCAATTAAGAGCGAGTCAGAAATAAAGATCCTCAGTAATTAACAAACAGGAACTAATGTTTTGACTGGATGGTCAGGCATTCGGAAAGATGAGGACTGGAAGACTGCTAACAAGTGAAAGGTAAAGGTCCGTCGTTAGACCTATCAAAATAAACAGAGAGTGCAAAAAATATTTGTTAAATACATGAATCCTCATGAAAAGACAACCATTCCAGAGGCAATGGACAAATATACACAATAATATGAATGTCACTCACCCTCTTTCCATAGCCACTCCAGTGTTTGCTCAATGTACCTGTATGCAAAATGCCATCACAGAAGAGATAGGGAGGCTATGCACAGGCCCAACAAGAGTAATGACCCCTCACCAAGACAAACCACGCCACAGCTGTTGTCAACTGCCTAGTCTGCAGATACCAAACCTGAACAACCAATATGACACCATTTTCCAGGGGGAACAGCCAGCTATCTGATTGCAAATTGATTATATTGGGTTCCATCAAGGACTGGGCAGCAATTTGTCTTCACTATAACAGAAATGTATTCTGGATATATCTTTGCCTGTTCTACCCACAATGCTCCTGCCATATGACATCACTGCCTGTGGACTAATAAAATGGCTTATACACCAAATGGTTTTCCACATAATTCTCTGCTTCTGACCAAGAAAGTACTTCAAAGAAAGAAAAAAGAAAATGGGATCCTGCCCATAAAATGGTCTGGGTCTAACAGTGGCATCCAGAAAGAGCTGGCCTGCCAAAAATGTGTAACACCCCCTTAACTGAGAGAGATGTCTGAAAGGCTGGAGTTCTACATTACAGGATTATGCTTTGAATCAACCAAAAAAGCATGCTACAATTTCTCCCAAGCAGGGTCAGTATTACAGGCAATAACCCACTCACAAACTGTTTTGAGCTTTATGCTCTGGAGGTCTTATGTCCCATGGAAAGAAGGTTCCGCAAGGGTACACAATGGTTCCACTGAGTTATGTGTTCACACTGCTATCCAGCAATAGGCAAAGAAAACAAAAAAAGTTATTCTACCAGTTGGTATGATTAAAAATGAGAAACACAGGAAATCAGAGTGATGCTAAATAACAGATGCAATGAGAACTTAATGAGAACCCAGGAGATTCTCTCAGATACCTCTAGGTCCTCTGTGTCCAATAGTAAAAGTCAATGCATGATTACAACAACTTAAACAAAACACCAGTGAGGATCTGGATGCTGCAAGAGTGAAGACTTGGGTCACTTTGCCATGGAAAGACACCTGACCAAGTTGAGATGCTGACTCAAGACAAAGGGAATATGGAATAGGTAGTATAAGAAGGAGGTTATAAATGTCAAGTATATCCTCTTCATTATAAAATTGAAGGATAGAGCAGCTATATATATTTTCTTCCCTTATTACATAAATGATGGATGGATGGACAGACAGATAAATGGATGGATGGATGGAGATTTAGAAATACACATATGGATATATATACACATACACACACTTTTTTTTAAATGTAAGAATTCTTAGTTATACTTAATTTAGTCCTTAGGTAGCAGAGTTCTGTTACCTAAACAATTGAGACTGTAACTAATTTTTAGGAGTAGTTAATATTTTCTAGGGATGGATAAAATATCTGTTGGAAGTTTGTTTCTCTCCTTTCTGGCGATGGGGACAGAGATTCTTCATTTGAAAAAGGAAACAGCACCTCTTGTTAAGTGAAAAACAGTATTTTTGTAGTATGAAAATTCAAAAATATATTGATAGTGCATATGGAGATACTAAGCAGGCAAAGGGGTGGACTGTGCCCATTATTAAACTCTATCTCTTAGCTCCAAAACTACTCATTATTTCTCAGCCCTATAATGTTGGGGCTGGGACTCCACAAACTATATTTCTTCTCTTTCTTCTCTGCCAACCAGTTTCCTGGCTGTTAGGTTCTGACGAGGGGAACACAGGATGGAAACTGGAAAGCATGATAAGGAAAGAAAAACTTGCTCCTTGCTATTACTCATCACTGTTGTCAGCACTGTTTCGACAAAAGACCTGGTAGCAGCAGCTGATTCTTCCTGCAGATTTTTGTTTTGTTGTCTCAGAAATCCCAGGACTAGTCTCAGAGCGCTCCCTTGGAGCTACTAACATCAGCCACATAGCACTTCTCTTCAGAGACAGGAGGCTCGGTTCCACAAGCTCCACGCTCCACATATACCACAGCCAAGGGACCCTTCTCTACATCTGTAGTGTCTGACCTAACCTCTTGCTCCTCCAGACCCAGGAGCAAGCTGCTCCCTGTAGCTACGATCTGCATGTCACCTCAACATTTCCTCTTCACTTTTTCAATTCTCAAACACACGTTAAATCAATTCCTCACAATAAACTCTGTTGGAATCCATCGTATGGTTTCTTTTTTATTAAATAAAATGTCCCATCAATGAAGTAAGAGTTAATAAAAATCTATGTAATCTATAGAAAATCTAATATAAACATTAGAAAAATGCACATAACCTATGAGGACTTATACAAAAAGATATTAAAGGTAAATTCTTAAGTGAAATTAAAAAACCTACAAAGCATATGCCACAGTCAGAATGTTTGCTTCCTCTCCCCACCCTCAAAATGCATCTATTAAAATCTTAATCCCCCAAAAATGATAGTAGGTAGGGCCTTTGGGAGGTACTTAAGTCATGGGGATAGAGAACCTCATGAATGGGATGAATGCCTTTACAAAAAAGGCTCCAGAGATCCCTTGCCATTCCCACCATGTCAGGACACAGTGAGAAGATGCCATCTATGCAGCAGGAAGAAGGACTTCACCAGAAGGTAACCGTACGCTGAATTCTTCATCTTGGACTTCCCTGACTCCACCACTGCAAGCAATAAATTTCTGTTGTCTACAAGCTACCTAATCGAAATATTCTGTTATAGCAGCACAAACAGACTAAGACAGTATATCATGGTATTTTTGTATAATTACAACTATACTTCAGAAAAAAATTTTATAAATGCAGAAGTTATTTTTAGGAAAATGGCTTCTTCCTTCTATGTTATAACCTTCAGTATAGAAGCTTTGCGTGTTTTACAATTATAGTTTAGAAAAGATCTTAGAAGAAAAACACAAAAGAAGCTAATGAATTATATCCAAGGGTTTAATTCAAAGGACCGTCTCCCAGACATCCTAGTCATGCAAAGAAAACAAATATTTTTTTTAATTTCAAAGAAAGCCCAAAATGCCTCCATTTCCTAAAACATACTCCATTTCTCATCAAAGCTCATGACCTGAACTTCTCGACCAATATATGGTCATGACGCACAGAAGCTTTAGGAACAATAGTTGCGACAAACTGAAGTCAAACTTCAGTAAAAATAATCTCACCTTTGAAACTATTTATAAGCACATTCTTTTAAAAGAAAGAAAAATCTAGAATTTAAGTATTTCCAAAGCAGGTGGGGCAGGAGGAGGACAAAAGTAAAAGTATAAAAAAAACAAAAGAAAACAAAAAAAGTACAAGTATGGAAGTAGGTTTTTTTCTATTCATTTTTTTTAATTTTCTTACCTTAGCAACTTTGTGGTTTGCTGCAGTCTCATGAGATGTATTTTTTAAACCATCTTTAAGCTGTGTGATGAACAACTCATAACCTTCCGTACTAGAAATATCTACCTTTTCTAAACATGCTGATAAGAGCTGTTGTGCCTAAATGAAAAAGATGATCACAGAAAATTAAACAACAAAAAATGTTAAATGCAGATTCTCAAATATTTTAATTTGTACTGATTCTGACAGGTACTACATTAAAGCTTGTCTACTTCTACTTTTCTTAACAAACTTAATCAAATAATGATCTGAAGGGCTACTACAAAATTAAATGACATAAAGCAGTGGATTCAATGTACTGACACACAGTAAAGTTTCAACGCACAGGAGCTATTATAAACCAAAGGAAGATTTTTAAAAATTTTGACAAGCTGAAACCATGAACAAAAATGACAGAGGTAAAATTTTAAAGACATAAGTCTAAAGTCCTTTAATGAATTTTAAATATTCAAGCAAAACCATGAAAAGCACTAAGTCAGCAGATAAAATTTTTGAAAACCCTTTGCATTCTTACCAGTATATTCAATATGAACTACTTTAACAGAAACTAGTGGTTGATATACAAAAGGAATAAATCCACAATGATCCAAGCAAACACCGGACCCCATACTTCAAGCAAGAGAGTGACCAACTAATGTGGTACAGTAAAGGATGCCTGTGGTATTGGAAGGTCTAGAAACAATATATTATTCAAACAACATAGTTTTAATTATTTAGGTAAAAAGAGAGAAGTCCAGCAACCAATGTTATGAGCCAGCAAGGTCAAGGAGATCCTAGAAGCCAGCTAAATACCTAGCATTTCAATCAAAGAAGTAGGAAAAATACTGACTTCAGGGTCTGTTTCATATAAATGTTCAAATATTTTATTGTGATTCTGTAATATTTTTTTAAAAACACAAACAGTATAATTCCATTTTTTAAATATAAATATAAATACTTTATTAAGATATCAGCTTTACTAAGATATCATCTGCTCTAAATTTCTTAAATTGGGAGAGGAAAAAAATGTTCAAAACAACAACTAATTAATTCTCTGTTCAAAGATTATAGACATGCCCCCAGATCCAGATACTCTCATGACAAAAAGATGGCTCCTCTGTTTTCAGAACTCTTAACTTCCAGCGACATGATTTCAATACTAACATATAATAAAAAACTGGGACATGACAGTAAGTGTGAAATCTAAGTGGATATATGTTGATATCTTCTTTTAAAACTCCTTCTGGCCCCTTCCCCAGCTGCCCGTAAGGTGCTCAGCCCTTCCGAGGAAGTTAAGGCGGCATTTGAGTGAGTTCATCCAGCAACTAGCACCACTCCCGGAAGAGCTCACCTAGCACTCGCCCACATCATGGCCTCTGTCTCCGGGCTCGCCTGCATCTACTCAGCCCTTATCCTACAAAAAGATGACGTGCCAGTGATGGAGGACATGATCAGTGCCCTCATTAAAGCAGCTGGTGTAAATGCTGAACCCTTCTGGCCAGGCTTGTTTGCAAAGGTTCTAGCCAGTATCCACAGTGGGAGCCTCATGTACAAGGCAGGGATTGGTGCACTGCCCCCTCCACTGCTGCCTCAGCTGGGGAGCAGAAAGTGAAAGCAAAAAAATAAAACAAAAAGGTTCTGAGGAGGCTGGTGATGATGTGGGCTTCTGTCTTTCTGACTAAACCTCTTTTGTAACACATTCAATAAAAAGGTGAACTCTGAAAAAAACAAAACTTAAAAGATAAATAAATAAATAAGACTTCTAGAGAGTAAAAACACCTAAAATGCACAATGACACTTTTCATGTCCTAAACATAGAAAGTACACTATGTTGATTTTATCCACTAACCACATCAATCTCCTAATGCAAAACAATAACCAACAACTTGGTATGAAGACAGAAATACTATCTCACTTTTATAGGGATGACAGCATTATAATCTTTTATACTGTATTTAACATTAATTAAATTCCAAAAATTTTTAATGCATTTTCAATGTATTTTCAAATTATATGATATGAACATCAATGAACACAAAAAATTTTAAGTTGGATACACTTACAAATTAAGGAATAATATGTAACACTACAGAAAAATGCATATAGCTGAAATTTTAAACTGGGACTGTTAATATTGTACATAGCAAAGATTACTGGTTGTCCACGAATATTTATTCTTCTCCTTTTGTAATACTTAAAAAAATAAATCACATCCCTCCCAATCTTCTCAGCCTGATGTGATCATGTGACTAAATTCTGGCCAACAGGGTAAATAGGAAAAGGACATATGTAAGTCAGTTTGTGAACAAGAATAAAAGGAATGAAAGAGAAAAAGGGAGGAGGGAGAGAGAGAAACACAGGGAAGAAGGGAGAAAGAAAAGAGAAGGTGGGAGGGTCATCAGCCCTGTGCTTCTCTGGCGTTTCCCTCCCTTTCCCTAGGACTGGGAAATGAGCCTTGGAGCAGCTGTCTTGGACTCACAAAATAGAAGCTAAGTACTGAAGTAAGCAAAGTTAGCCCAACACTTGGCCCTGTACTGTTACTCGAAAGAAAATGTCTTATTTAAGCCATTGTATTCTGGGGTCCAGGTTACAATGGTTTAGTCTATACAGTTCACAATTAAATACCATTTCAACAAGCAGTAAGTAATTTACGCACAGGAAAGACAAGCATTTAAATAAAGCTATGATCAAATAGTTAATTCTTTGTTTTTATAGAGCTGTATTTATGTCCTCAAAGGACAACCTAATTTCATTTAACAGCTAATAGGTCTGAGAGTTCATTAGGTAGAAAAGTACATTAATACTTATTTCAACTTACCTCTGTAACAGGTAATTCAAGCTGAACCACATCATCCTGCTTTGAAACTGGAGTTTGCAGAGCGGTGTCTAACAACAAGATTCCATTAAGGTCCTTCCTACACCCTACTGCATAGTCATCCACAAATATAACTTTATCCACGGCAGAAATATACTGACATTTCACCTGTCCACCAGGTTTAGCTGTTAAAAGAAAAAAATTCAATACTTGAGATTTTAAGACCAATAGCCCATTAAAGATAAATGGTTACATCGCAACTATATACAATATATAACCCTGGACTAGGGAAAAAAAAATGCTCTCAAGAACATTAGAAGAACTAATTAGATTGGAATATATACTGTATATCAGATAAACTTATCACTGTGAAATTATCAACTTGATAACTATATCACTGTTATAAAAGAGAATATCACTATTCTGAGAAATAAGCAGAAACAGACTTCCAGTCAAGATGGAGGAGTAGGTAAACACGGCTCGCCTCCTCACACACCACGGCAAAAATTACAACTAAATTACAGACCAAAGATTACTCAGAACCATTAGAAATTGTGTTGAATGGAAATCTGACAACTACGGAAAGAAACCACAACAATTCAGAACGGTAGGAGACACGGAGATGCTGAACAGGCAGGTCACACACCCAAGTATGGCAGATAAATATTCAGGAGGGCTATCTCAGGAGCAAGGGGTCCCAGCCCCACACCAGTACCCCAGCCCAGGGTATCAGTGCCAGGAAGAGAAGCCCCCATAAATTCTGGCTGTAAAAATCAGCAGGATTTGAGTCACTGAAAAAAACTACTGGACCCCTGGCAGTTCTTCTTAAATGGCCGGTGCCAAACTTACACAGACAAACTCCCTCTGAGCTCCAGCACCACCAGGGTGCAGCTTGAAAGGCACCAGTGGCACAGAGGGAGAAGTGTCTGGCATCAAGGCAAGAGCTGAGGGACAGCTCTCTCCCAGACAAAAAGGTGGGCAGAGGCTGCTGTGCCTCCTTTAAACCCTACCCCACAGAGCCACAGAACCCGCAGCAGGAGCCATTTCTGAGACTCCACAGCCAGGCAAGCACTGTTTACACTGCCCTGATATTTACCTGAGGCTCTGCCCCACCCAACATATGCACACCCCCAGACCTTATGCCTCTGGCTAAGCAGCACCAGGCCCAGCACTAGCAGCAGCCAGTTCTGGGTCACAGTTTGGCTCTGCCTGGGGACCTCCAAGCCCAGCTCCAGTAGCAGCCATGTGCAGAAGAACAATCTATCAGATGCTCATTTCGAAAAACTGATTATAAGGATGCTCAAGGGACTCTGTGATTACTTCAAAATCATAAAAAAAGAGCCAGGCAAAAATAAAGGATATAATGGAAATGAACAATTTTCAGGAAATTAACAATGGATGAAGCCAAGAACCAAATCAATGACTTGGAACACAAGGAAACAAAAACCAACCAATCAGAACAAGAAGAGAAAAGAATCCAAAAAAATGAAGACAGTATAAGAACCCTCTGGGACAACTTCAAGCTACCTAACATTCGCATCATAGGGGTGCCAGAAGGAGAAGAGAAAGAGCAAGAAATTGGAAATCTATTTGAAAAAAATAATGAAAGAAAACTACTGATTTGGTGAAGGAAATAGGAACAATAAAGTGGAATTAACCCGTAACTATCAACAACTGAGCCTAAAAAACAAACTAAGCAAACAAGAAGGACAGAGAAAGAATCATAGATAACAGAGCATTCTGATGGTTGCCAGATGGGAGAGGGGTGTGGGGAATGAGTGAAGAGGTGACAGGATTAAGGAATATAAATTGGTAGTTACAAAATAGCTATGGGGATGTAAAGCACAACATAGGAAACGGAGTATCCAAGGAACTTATATGCATGACCCATGGACGTGAACAAAGCTGGGGTTATTGCCTGAGGGGAGCCAACGGGGCTGCACGGAGGGACAAAGGGGAAAACCCTGCGACAACTGTAACACACAATCAGTAACATAGTGTTTTGAAAAGAAACAAATAGGGGTAGAGGAGGTATGATAGATGCTACTCTCAATAGAACAAAAGTAGTATGTATGTGTATGTGAGGGAATGATAAGCAAATGTGATGAAGTACAATATTTAAAATTAAAATTAGTGGAACTGGGTAAAGGAAGTTCTTCGTACTACACTAAGTATCAAAATGTTTGGAACAAAATTTTAAAATATTCAATTTTTTTTTAGTCATTTTTTGCAAAACTCAACGAGCATAAAGGCAGCATGTACAGTTTCTAGGTAATTACCTCAAAAGTTTTTGAGAGCTTCTATATCTGAGATAAAATTATGTAAAGTGTTTTTAATGTAAGAGAATAAAGCCTTTGTTTCAACTACCACTGAAAAAACAGGCAACTAACACTGACGATCAGTGTTCCCTGAAGTTTCTACTGAGTCAATATCAGAATAAAAAACAGAAAAGCCAATGAATATACTAAACACAAAATTTCTCAGAACAAGTTAGAGTAGAATTTTAGGAAGTCTTAGAAAAGACAGTAACAGAAGTTTTAAATATAACACCAAAAAATATTTGAAGAAGATAACATCGTTTTACATTTAAATTTACAGATGTATGTGGAAATTAATGTTGTGTTCCCGCCACAAATTCAGACTCTATGTCAAAAGACTTTTAACAATAACCAATAAAATTGTGAAATTTTATTGCATTAAAGAGACTTCTCTGTAGGCAAGCAATCCTGCTACTAGTATAATTCACTCTAAATTCCTACCACAACCCGTACAGAAGATCCCTATTATTAGTATTGCTATTGCTTAATAATACAAAAGGAGAAAAATGAAAATAAATCAGGGTCCTACTCATGAACCTCTAGGACAATTATAAAACGTTATAACCAATGAATATCAGTGTTGGTTTTCTTAATCCCAGATTTTTATAGATCTGTTGGGTTCTAATAAACAGTTTGAGGGTGTTACAAAACTGATTAAGAACTAATTCATTATCTATATAAAACAAAGAAAAAAAGCATGGAATTTCTACAATTTAGCCCCAGATCTGGAAATTCACAATATGTTAGTATAACTTCTGTAATACAACACAACAGGAGTCTATATCTAGCACTTCTAATCTCTAGGTTAAAAAAAAAGTAAACAATACAAATTCTAGAAACCTGAGTAAAATTATGTAACAACTTTTAAAGATAGTTTCAAAACTCATTAACTATTAACTTTTTTAATGAACTATTCTTTTTTACAGCAATTTAGGTTCGTAACAAAGCTGAGTGGAAGGCACAAATTTTCCACACGTGTGCCTGCATTCCCCCCAACCCACCCATTTAACTATCAATATAACTTTTTTTAAGAAAACTACAAAGCCTACTTCATTGTTTTAGGCTATGTAATTAGGTAACAAAAAATAAAAATCATAATTTTGTTAAAACTTTTCCATGAAGGTGTAAAATACAACAATCTACACCAAGGTTAGATTCTTGTATGTCACCATATGTCAGTAGAGGTTCCTCAAGAGATCATAACTGTAAAGACAGGTCAACAATGTTTTCTGAACTTCTTGCACTTTGCAATATTTGCACGCATAATGCACAGCAACCAACCAGTCTTGCTGGCAGTTTCTTCAGGGGTCTCCCAGGCCCAAGCATATAGTAGTATGCCAACAGGACCATGTTCATTCAAATGGGGAGGACAGTGAGTAGGATGACCAGCCACGCTCCCTCTCCAGGACTCTTCCTGCTTGCATGACTAATTACATCTGATTACATCTGCAAAAGCCATACTTCCAATTAAGGTCACATTCTCAGATTCCCTGTGGAAACAAATTCTGAGGGAAGATTATTCAAGACAATACCAACCTTTTTTCTGAATCTTGGCCTGAGAAATAAAAGGCAGAGCTTTATTAATGTTGTCTGGTAGTAAGTACTCTCAATTTTAGGTTTTACAAGTCCTAAATTTCTGTGCAGGAAAAATATCCTGCAATGAACAAAGAATATTTTGTGGAACTATTTATTCATCTTCTTACATGTTTGAGTGAAACTTTTCTTATTTTACAAGCAACAAGACCAAGGACAGAAATTCTCTTATTTCAGTTAAAAATGAAATCAATATGTGCTTTTAAGTCTTAGAACTGACTATAAAGCCAAAAGAAAAAGAAAAATTCACAAATTTCACAATGAATAATAAATTTCTTATCATTTTTAATTAAGTTTATCTGGGTGACACTGGTTAACCGGATCATATTGGAGTCTGATTGTGTGATTTGGTAATAAAACATCTTTTCAAGCTCTTACACAGTATGGTATCTTAAGTTACACTTTCATTGTTTTGGTTCAAAGTTTCAATAGCGTTACTATTCAGCCATCAATGCATTTTAATGTTATGAATAACATTAATAAAGAATTTATAGCCTATATTTAAATTAAATCTCCCATGTCTAGCTTTTTAAAATTTAAATTCCATGTTAGCATAAACCAGTTATTTAATAGAAACTTATTTTGTTTGCCTTATGAGGTTACAATGAATTTACCAAAGAAAAAGTAAGCTAGGCTTGACTAATATTTGTTATACCTTCCAAAAAAAGTTGCCCAAAACTTATTTGGGGTTTTTAGGTAGGGGGAACCATCCTTGTACATACCCTATACTACATACTACACCTTGTTATAATTTTGTATAGGAGATATTTGTAAAAATACTATTAAACCTACATGGATAAACTAAAAATAAAATTTTTTCAAGCCAGATATTTCAAAAGAAAAAAACTCAAATACCCTCCCACCTACAGCACACATCAGCAAACTTCTTGTGAAAAGGGTAAGGCAGTAAATATTTTAAACTTCAAGACACATGAGCTCTCACAATTACTCAACTCTGCCACTGAACCACAAAAGTAGTCATAACAAAATGTAAATAAATGGGTGGGGACATGTTCCAATAATACTTTAGTTACAATTTCAGGAGACAAGCTGAAAGTCACAGATGTACTGGTAGACCATAGTTTGCAGACCCCTGATCGACACTAATGACTAATAGTGCAGATATTCTTTCTGGCTAGGGGAAACTTTACCAAAATAGAAGGTAAAAAATTCACAGCCAGACACGATAAATTGCTGAAAACTAAGAAAAATCTTGAATGCAACAGTGAAAAGCAGGTATTTCTTACAAGGAAGTAATAATTACCATAAAAACATGTTTGTCTTTAAAAACCATGGGGTTCATTAGGAAGTAGACCATGTTTTTAAGTACTGAAAAAATTCTATATCCAACAAAAATACCCTTCAGGAATGAAGGTGAACGAAAGACATTCTCAGACAGAGGAATATGAAAGAAATTTTCACCAGCAAAGCTGCTCAAAAAGACTACAAGAGGAAGTTCATCAAACATAAGGGAAATGATTTTAGAAGTAAACTCAAGAGTATCAAGAATGAGGGAAGAGCAACAGAAATGGTAAATATCTCAGTAAATAAAAACAATGATTCTTCACCTGAGTTCTTCAAAATACAAGATCTCTCCAGAAAAAGTCCACCCACTGTTAATATGAGAATGGTTTGCACATCGATGTAACCTGGCAGCCAAGGAGAGTGGACTAGAATGCGCATGCACGAACATTGACAACTTCACTATACTAGTCAATGGGAGCAGTAGGCACTGTTGAGTGAGCATGTGTACTGTGTGGCTGTCTCATTCAAAATAGGGGAGCGAGTAGAGCAACGAATCTGCACCGAATTTTGCATTAAGCTTGAACATTCTTCTGTGGAAACTATTTGGATGATTCAGAAGGCCACAGCTATGGGCAACTGATGGTTAGCAGCTTCATCACGACAATGTGACCACTCATGTATCACATCTCCTCCAGAGTTTTCTGGCAAAATATCAAATCACCCAGGTGACTCAGTCCACTCTTCTTGGCTGCCAGGTTACATCATGTAATGCAAACTGTTCTTGTTATAACAATGGCTGGACTTTTTCCGGACAGACCTCATATATCATTAGTTCATTCCTTTTTATTGCTCTCCCATGGTACGTATTGGGTACTGTTAAGTATTGGGTTGGCCACAAAGTTCTTTTAGTTTTTTCCATAAAATAAAAGACACATTTTTCATTTTCACCAATAACACTATTGATTCGGATATTCTGAGTATGTCAACTATCTCCCACGTGGTATAATGTTGATTGTTCTCAAATTAATGTCTCGATTTAATCGCTATCAACTTCAACTCGTCTACTTGACTGTGTAGCATCATCCAGCAAGAAATCTCCAGCATGAAACTTCACAAACCAGTTTTTCAGTTCTGTTTTTACCTTCCTTGAAATACTAAAGCATAACATGCTAAAAACGTTGTGGATTTTCTTCCATCTTCAATATTAGAATGCCTGCACAAAAATTCGCCAATTTTGGTAAGTTTTTTTTAATGCACAGATATGACAGCTGTCACAATACAATCTAACAAAATTGTTTCAAACAAAGTTAAAGGCAAGTAAGCATTACTGGAGCCATCTTACCAACTTTTTGGCCAACCCAATATATACACCTAATAGAACTTCAAAATACATGAAGCAAAAATTAACAACTAAAATGAGAAGTAGGCATCCATAATTAGAGCTGGAGACTTCAACATTTCTTTCAGTATTGATAAAATTAGCAGAAAACTGGCAAAGACAGAGAAACTGGACATCAATAATCAATGACATTTATGAAATATTCCACCTATCAACAGTAGAATACACATTCCTTTCAAGTGCTCACACTTATGATCTGTCATAAGACAGATCATATCCTGGGGTCATAAAACAGATCTTAACAAAAATGAGTGAAATTAAAAGTATGTTATTTGACCTTATAGATTTAAGTAGAAACCAGTAACAAAATTGTAAGAGGAAACTTCTAAATACTTGAAATTTAATAACATTTCTAAAAAAAAATCCAGAGGTCAATGAAGTCTCACATAATTAAGAAAATGTTTAATTGATTAAAAATGAAAATATAACATCAAAATTTGTCATATGTAAGTAACACAATGCTTAGAGTAAAATTTACAGGAATTAAATGCTTATATGAGAGTGGAGGATGTCTCAAATCACTAACGTAAGCTTCCCACTTTAGAAAATGAGAGCCCTGGACAAGTAGTTCAGTTGGTTAGAGCACTGTCCTGATGCATCAAGAATGCAGGTTCAAGCTCCAGTCAGGGCGCATACAAGTCAACGACAAATACATAAATAAGTGGAAAAACAAATCGGTATTTTTTCTTGAAGAGACTGCTGTCCTTTCCTCACTGAATGGTCTTAGCCTCCTTATCAAAAATCATTTGACCATGTACATAAGGGTTTAGTACTGTGCCCTCTATTCCAGCAGTCTATGCCAATACCACATTGTTTTGATTACTGTAGCACTGTAGCAAGTTTTGAAATCAAGATGTATGAGTCATACAACTTTGTTCTTTTTCAAGAATGCTTTGGCAATCTGGAGTCCCTTGAGATTCCATATAAATTTTAGGATGTCTTTTTCACTTCTGCAAATAAAGATTATGGGAATTCTAACACAGATTGCACTGAATCTGTAAATTGCTCTGGGTTGCATTGATTTCTTAATGATATAGTAATACCAAGCACTGCCAGGGTTGTAGAGTGGAACTCATACATTTCTAATGAAAATGCACAATAACCCAGCCACACTACTCTGACAGTTTTATATAAAGTTAAAAATTATTAACCAAATGGCCCTGTAATCACACTTCTACATATTTACCCTAGAGACAAAAAAAAAAAAAAGAAACCTACATTCAAACAAAAACCTGCACTCACATGTTTACAGTAACTCTACTCATAATCACCAAAAACTGATACCATCAAAATGTCATTAAAAGAGTGACCAAGCCCTGACCTGACTGCTATGGGTCGGGCACCATCCTACAAACCAAAAGATCACCAGTTTGATTCCCAGGCAGAGTACATGCCTGGGTTGCAGGCCAGGTTCCCCACTGGGAGCGTAAGAGGCAGGGGATCTATATTTCCCTTGAATACTGGTGTTTCTCCACCTCTCCCTCTCCCTCCATTCCCTCCTCTTTAAAACAAATTTTAAAAATTAAAAAAAGAGAGAGAGAGAGAGGCACCAAGCTCTGACTAGTGTGGCTCAGCTGGCTGTGCATGATTCCAAAAAGATAAAGGTCACCAGTTCAAGTCCCAGTCCAGACACATGCCTGTGTTGTGGGTGTGGTCCCCAGTAGAGGCACATACATGAGGCAACTGATCAATGTTTCCCTCACGCATTAATGTTTTTTCTCTCCCTCTCATTCTCCCCCCTTTCCCTCTCTCCAAAAATAAATAAAATCTTTAAAGAAATAAAAAGAGTGACTGGGTAAACAAATAGTGATACAGAATACTATTTAAGAATACAATGGAATGAACTATTTATACATGCAACAACTGGAGTGACTCTCAAAGGAACTGTGCTAAGGGCAAGAAGTCAACATCAAAAAGTGACCTATCATTCCACTCAAGATGGCAGCATAGGTAAATGGAGTACTCGCATCCTCCCACAACCACATCAAAATCACAACTAAACTACAGAACTATCATTCAGAACCATTTGAAATCTAGCTCAAAATTAGTCCTATAACTAAGGATATAAAGAAGCAGTCACATCAAGACTGGCAGAGGGACAGAGATGCTGAACAGGGTGATCCCACACCAACATGTGCCAGTGGTAAAGAACCAGGAGGTACATCTCTGCTATAGACATCCCCCTGAGGAGTGAGGGACCCCAGCCCCCTACTAGTCCCCCCAGCCCCCTACTAGTCCCCCCAGCCCAAGGCTCCAATGCCAGGGAGAGAAGTCTCTATAACTTCTGGCTGTGAAAATCAGCAGGAATTGTGGCTGAGTGAAATCAAGGGCACCAGAGTCTCATGCATTCCTCATAAGGGTCCGCATACAGACTTACTCAATTCACACTTTGAGCGCCAGTGCTAGGACAGCAGCTCAAAAGGCTCTAGGGACATACTGGAAGGAACTCTGGGGGGAGGGTTAGAGGAGCAGCTTTCTCCCAGAAGGAAGTGTTGGCAGAGGCCATTGTTCCAGCTATCTGCAAAACGCTCTGTATCTCACACCAGGTGGCCCCAGAGAAGGCACAAGATGCTGCTGATATTGGCCGGCATCTCCCCAGAAGGCACAGGATGCTGCTGATATTGGCCGGCAGCGCCCCAGAGCAAGCGCACATGGTGAACAGCTTCAGACGAGGCTGAAGCACCTCCACAACTGACACACCCAAGGCGCAAACTCATTAGGTAACAGAACCCCACTGAAGGTGTTACTGTTGGTATTTAGCTAGAAATGGAGAGCAAAGGGAACCAGACATTGAGCTTAATAAAATGGCAAGCATGAGCCTGCTAACTAGCAAGGAAGTTAACAGCTTCACACCCCAGAGAATTACAGCATTGCTCCAACAAGGAAAATAACACTCCTCCCTTCCCCCACCCCAGGACCAGATTGTTGAGGGTTCAGAAGGAGGAACAAGGCCATAGAGGCCTGTGACTCTAACTAGGGTGTGTGGACCCATTCAAAGCCAGCAAAAGCCTGGGAAGTTGACTGGTCATTTTGAAAGCACCTGGTCCATCCCAATTCCAAGTTAACATAATCCCAAGGGAAACAATAAGCGTGCGCCCACGCACGCACTCCCTCTCTCTTTCTCTCTCTCACCCAAGTGACCCACACTTGCATGGTGCCAGCAATTGTCCTTTCCATGGTCATGGGGCCCTAGCAGCCACGTGGCCCACAGCCCTGAGGACTCAACACACAGGCTTCAGAAGGGAGCCTGACACCGCAGCACAGCTGTAGACTACAGGTGGGAAAACAGGCTACGCCAGCTGGATATTGAACTGGACTGGACTGGACTGGACTGCGGAGCACAAACTCTGGGTACTGGCTTTTGCTTTGGCTTTAATGAAGGCAAGACTGGACCTTTTCCATGGAGAGACAGAGATAGGAGATGCAGAATCAGGAGGGGAACCCCCTTAATTTTACATCGTCAATAAACCACACCAAAGTACCTCATCCTCCTGTGCGAGTTTGAGGAAATTATCTTCCTTGCAACACCACAAGAACTCATTTCCCACCAATAACAAAGGGAGTCCTGCTCCACGGGGACAGCTCCTGCACAGCAGATCTTCCAATTAGTTGCAGCAAGTCCTCCCAGCTGATCAGCCTGGAGGTGATTCCCTCCAACTGAGATGCCAACAGCAATCAAGGCTCAATTACAACAGGAGGGTACACACAATCCACATGGGGAACACACCCTGAGTGCCCTGCTTGGATGACCAGGAAGGCTGCACCACTAGGCCCTACAAGAAAGCTACTATGTAAGGCCACTCTACCAAGACAAGAGATGTAGCAGCTCTACCTAATACATAGAAACAAACACAGAAAGGCAGCCAAAATGAGAAGACAAAGAAATATCTCCCAAATCAAAGAGGAGGAAAAAACTCCGGGAAAAAATAAAATAAAACAATAAAATAGAGACAAGCAATCTACCAGATGCAGAGTTCAAAACACTGGTTACAAGGATCCTCAATGAACTTAGGGAAAGAGCAGATGACCTTAGTGAGAACTTCAACAAAGAAACAGAAAACATAAAAATGGATATAGAAAACAAAAAAGAACCAGTCATCAATGAAGACTACAGTTACTCAAATGAAGAATACATTATAGAGAATCAACAGTAAAGCAGAGGATCAAATCAGAGATTTGGAAGATACGTAAGCAGAAAACACCCAGTCAGAACAGAAAAAATAATCCAAAAAAAAAAAACACAGCAGAAGCTTCTTGGAAAACTTCAAGTGTACCAACATTCACATCATGCACATGCCAGAAGGAGAAGAGAGAAAGCAAGGAATTAAAAACCTATTTGAATAAATAATGATAGAATAATTCCCTAACCTGGTGAAGGAAATAAACATACAAGTACATGAAGAACAAAGAATCCCAAAAAAAGATGACCCAAAGAGACCCACACCAAGAGACATCATAATTAAAATGCCAAAGATTTAAAGACAAAGAGAGAATCTTAAAAGCAGCAAGAGGAAAGCAGATGTTGCCTACAAGGGAGCTCCCATTAAGACTGTCAGCTGATTTCTCAACAGAAACTTTGCGGGCCAGAAGGTACTGACAAGAAATATTCCAAGTGACGAAAAGCAAGAAACTACTATCAAGAACCTACTACTCTGCAAAGCTATCACTTATAATCGAAAGACAGATAAAGAGCTTCAGACAAGAAAAAGCTAAAAGAGTTCCTCATCACCAAACCAGTATTAAAAGAAATGTTAAAGGGCCTTCTTTAAGAAGAAAAAAAAGGAATAAAAATATGAATAAAACAGCAATAAATACATTATGTATCGACAATTACTTTAAATGCAAATGGATGAAAAGCTCCAATCAAAAGACATGGGATAGGTGAATGATAAAAAAATAAATAAAATCTTTACATACGCTGTCTACAAGAAACTCACTTCATATGGAAACACACAGACTGAAAGGAAAGAGATGAAAAGTGTTCTTCATGAAAATGGAAACAACACAAAAAAAGGCTGGGGTAGCAATACTTATGCCAGACAAAACAGATCTTAGAACAAAGGCTATAACAAGACACTAAAAAATGGACAGTGATGCCACTTCTGGATATTTACCCAAAGAAACCCAAAACACTAAACTGAAAAGACATATTACCCATATGTTCACTGCAACATTATTTACAATAGCCAAGATATGAAAGCAACCAAAGTGTCCATCGATAGATGAATGGATAGAGCAGTGCACTATACAATGGAATATGACTCAGCCGTAAATAATGTAATCTTGCCATCTGCGACCACATGCACAGACCTAGAGGGTAGGTCTAATCTGAGTGCAATAAATCAGACAAAGAGAAATGCCAGAGACTTCTTATATGTGGAAGCTAAAACACAAAATAAACAAACAGGCAGAACAGAAACAGACTCATATATACACAGAACACTCTGACAGTTGCCAGATGAAAGAGTTTTGAGGGAATGGGTGAAAAATGTGAACGGATTAAGTACAAATCAGTAGTTACAGAACAGTCATAGGTTGCAAAGTACAGCATAGGGAATATAGTCAATAATATTGTAATAACTATGTATAGTATCAAATGGGTACTAGATTTATCACAGGATCACTTTGTATTTTAAGTTCTATATGCCTAATCACTAGGTTGTACACCTGAAACTAATATATTATGCATCAACTGTAACTTAAAAATAATTTTTTTTTAAATGTTACACACTGGAGGATTCAATTTATGACATTCTAGAAAAGAGGAAACTAATAACATGAAGAACAAATCAAGGACCGCCAAGGGTTAGTAACTGTGGTGACTACAAAAGGACACCATAGGGGAACTTTTTCAGAGGCTTAAACTGCTGTATATTCTGCCCTGGCTGGTGTAACTTAGTTGGTTGGAGAGTCCTCTGGTAAACAGAAAGGTTGCAGGTTCATTCCCCGATCAGGGCACATGCCTAGGTTTCGTTTCGGTCCCCTTTCAGGATGAGAGGCAACCAATGGATGTTTCTCTCTCACATCCATGTTTCTCTCCCTCTATCTTCCCCTCTCTCTCCTTTTCTCTAAAATCAACAAGTATGTCCTCTGGTGAGGAGAAAACAATTTTTTCAGAGGAAGGAAACTGTTTTTTAAAATCAGTTATCATTTCTAATATCCACTTTAAGAAAGTCAACTCTTTATCGATGCACTATCCATGTGCATTCCTACAAAAGTTGCGAAACTATCAACAGAAATACATTCTCTCTGCAAAGTGACATGACACATAAAATTTCATTTCCACCAAGATAACATTGGATTTCAATGCTTAAAATAGTCTACCAACACTTACTATATACAAAGTCAATTGGGGGTGCAAAATTAATGTCAGTGTTTTTTTTTGAAGCTTTTAAAATACAATTAAAATACCCTGGCTGGCGTGGTTCAGTTGGCTGGAGCGTCGTTTCGCTATCAAAAGGTTGCGGGTTCCATTGTCAGGACATATACCTAGGTTATGAGTTGATTCCCCAGGCTGGGCACGGTGGGTGCATGTGACCCAGGTCCAGTACATACCGGAGGCAACCTACAGATGTTCTTTCTTGCATCAGTGTTTCCCTCTCTCCCCTCTTCTCTCCCTTTCACTCTCAAAAAAAAAAAAAAAAAAGCAATGAAAAAAATGTCCTCCAGTGAAGATACAAAATAAATAAATATAGAACAACAATTTAAAAAAATAAAAATAGCCCTGGCTAGTGTGGCTTAGTAAACTGACCACCAGCCTGCATACCAAAAGGTCACTGGTTCAATTCCCTGTCAGGGCACAAGCCTAGGTTGCAGGCCAGGTCTCCCAACTGGGCGTACAAGGGGCAACTGATGGATGTTTCTCTCCCTCTCTCCCTCTCTCCCTCCCTCCCTTCCTCTGTCTAAAAATAAATATTTTTTTAAAAAACTCTTTAGCCCTAATGATTTTTTAAAAAGAAAATAAAAACAGAAAAGAAAATACAAAGTAACCAAAAATAAAATCACTTAATAAAAGTTGTAAGTGCACTATATTATTCAATGCCAAAATTAGTATTCCTGTAGGACAGATCTTGGTGCAAAGCAAACTGAGTTTGGGAAAGTTCAGTGGCTAGCGCCATGAAGAAAGAGTAACAAGTAAATAAAATATAGTGCAGTCATAGCATTGTTTGAGACAGGTGAACCAACATCTACCTAAGCATCAAAGAGGTTCTCTAAAAGATACAGAATTATTCCTCAGGTACCCTCAGTCAAAGTCAATTTCCACCCAAATATGAGAAAATTTATCCAGCCGTTTTGCATACTACAGTGACAGGCCAACAGATGTTTCCCCTGGGTATCTGCTTTGCCACTATCTCACATCACTGGGGTTTTTCCTCAATCCAATGCCACCTCAGAGAGACATGCCAGACCACACAGCACCAGTTTATCCACCACCATTTCAAACCAAGTCTAATTTCTCAATGTATTTGTCATCATCTGCCATTGTGTGTGTATCTGCAATATCTCTCTTCCCACTAAACCATGAGCTCAAGGAGAGCACGGACTTCGTTAACTGTTGTATCGCCACTGCTTGACACAAAATAAATGTTTTTGAGTAAGTTAATTATTTTCTATAGTTCTGAAGATCTTTTTACTATATTAAAACTAAACTGTAACGGGACAAAATGCAGTATTCTCACATTTTTCCTAACACAACATGTGTAACTAAGATATGTTAGATATGAAACTAGTGCTCTGGTACAGATAAGCCCAGCCATCTCCTGCCTTCCCTAGCCCCTTTTTTCCCTCATCCTCTCCTGCCCCCAGTACGAGGTTGCTGTCCTAGGCTCTAGTAGCATTTTGGGGGTAAAGTATCAGAGCACTCAGTGACTCAAAAAAAAAACAAAAGAAAAAAAACCTGAATTAGAGTAGAAAAGGAAAAACTAGAGAGCAACAGAAATTGTTGATATATCCCTACTCTTAAAAGCATCATTTCATTATATATTCACTAAATACAATTTAAAATACAATGAGATAGGTTTCATTAGCAGACAAACTAACTTGGGAGGTTTTTCTTACAAAAAAAAGTTTAAGACAAAATAGTTATAATTCAGTTCAAATGAAACCTGTCTCATTTATCCCAGGCATATCAAATAAACGTGCTTGTCTGAGGTCCTAGTTAAAGTTTGAACCTCTACACTTAGCTGCACACTAGAATCACCTGGCATCATATTTAAAAAAAAAAAAAAAAAGTATACCTGGGCTCCACTCCAGGACACTTAAGTCAGACTACTTCAGGCCCAAACAGAGTATTTGTTAAAAGCTCCCCTGATGATTCTAATGAGCAACCAAGGCTGAGAACCACTGCTGCCCTGTGCCTGCTCCCCGGTCTTACTTCTCTCTCTACCACTTCATAAATCAGAGTAAAAGTAGACAAACAAATCACAAAGATTTAATTTCTTGATGCCCACAATAAATCTCAAAGAAGACATTCCTATCTGCCTCACTCTTGACAGTTTTAGCATTTCCCCTAAAAAGCAAGCATATTTATCTCCTCTAAAATACATCTCTGATTTAACACACTCTGCTTCTTTTCAGGAGCACTGCCCTTGTCACAAACTGTTTTACAGAGCAATTGCTTTATTCTCTTTGTTATTTGTACACCTATTATCTCCTAGCCATACTTCCTTCTCTTTGTTATTTGTATCTCTCTTATCTCCTCTTATATACCCAAGAAGTTTATCTTAACTTTTTTGTATATCTCACATTTTTAAAGTTCTATAGTTTACATAGTATTTCTCCATAATCTTTTGTTGTTGTTAATAGGGTTTGTTTTTCCTAAGTTTCTTTTTCAAGATTTTATTTATTTATTTATTTATTTATTTATTTTATAGAGAGGGGAAAGGAGAAGAAAGAGGGAGAGAACCATCAACCTGTGGTTGCATCTCGCGTGCCCACTACTGGGTACCTGGCCTGCAACCCCGGCATGCGATCTACACTGGGAATCTAACTGGCAACCTTTTGGTTCGCAGGCTGGTGCTCGATCCACTGAACCACACCAGGTAGGGCTATTTCTCCACACATTATCTTATCAGATAATAAAGTAGCCGGGGCAAGAATTACTAGCCTATTGAAAGACGGTAAGTCAGAGAAGTGTCTTCCCAAAGGCACCAAAAGGCATAAGGTCATGAGCAGTAAAGATGTACACATCAGAGTGGTAGCCCACCCACCTCCCCACTGTTCTTTCATACCACATTACAGAACTCTACTATTGTGTACAGTCTAGCTAGTTATAGCCACATTTCCAAGCACATAGTACCAAATGTTCAACAGCTTACGTACAGCTTACGTACAGCTACAACTACAGACTGCCAGTTAAACAAGGATATAGTACAACAGTATACACACATTTATCTCTGCTTCCTGCCAAGCTCCCACTGCAATGACAGTGAAGAAACAAAGAGGACAAATACTTGAATAAAAAAAAATTTTTTTAAAGGAGGGCATTAACCAAACCCACAATGACAGAAAGAACAAGTGAAATGACAGCAAAAAAAATTTTGAATTTGGAGGACAGGTGAAGACTGTTAACTGGCTTGTTTCCATAAAAATCTCAATGCTAAGCCAGCTAGCAGGGAGTTATAGTGTTAACTGATACTAAAAATGTAATTCCTATCACAATAGGATCCTAGATTTTTTTACCTTAAACTGGCAGTTCTTTTATTTCTTAAAAATATGGGCACTACAGCCCAGGTGGGCCAGCTCCAAGCTCCTTAGACTATCATCTCCTCACTCCTTCTTTACGCTTTGCACTTTAACACCAAACTGCTTGTAGCCAGTACTCAGCTTCATGCCTCTTCTCTTGCTTATGCTGTCCCCTCTGTCTGACTAACTCCTTTTCTTTCAAGTCTCAGCTGAGGGGGTCACCTCCTATATAAAGCTTTCTGATTTTGGAGGGAGGAGTAGATTTTAAATGCATCTTATTACCTCAAATGACACTTAGGACCTGAACTATATAATTAAAGGTAACATTTATTGAGTGCTTTGGTGGGTGGTTCAAGCAGTGTCTACGCATATCAGTTTACTTAATCTTTCCAATAACTCAATGAGTTAAGTATTAATTATGCAGTACAGAGAGAGGTTAAGCATCTTGCCTAAGGGCACAGCTACTAAGTGGTGAATCACAGACCAGAACTCAGTACGGCTCCAGAGCCAACCAATATCCTTAACCACTAGACTAGGCTGCCAATGCCTGCCAAATCTATTCTCAAATCTTCAAGCTTCAACCCTGAATTTCGTCTGGATATCTCTACTAGGATGTCCTTCAAGGATCTCAAAATTAACTCAACTGAAATCACTCTCTCTCTTGCTCCCAGCCTTTTCCATACCTTCATGTACCTTAGTCCCCTGTTACACATGAGAATACATTCCAAGACCCACCCCCCCCCACCCACCATGGATGCCTGAAAGCACAGGTAGTACCTAACCCTATAGGGACTGCTTTTTTCCTATGCACACATACCTGTGATAAAGTATACTTTATCAACTAGGCACCATAAGAAATCAGCAACAATAACTAATAATACAATGGAACAATTATAACAATATACTGTAATAAAAGTTACGTGAACGTGATGTCTCAGCAAACTAGCACAAATTTCTTTTGCCTTCTTCACAATTTCAGATAGAAGATTTGTTCTTATCATAGATTTTAGCAAATTTAGCATTTGATTATTCCTTCCCTTAAGGTGAGAATTTTCATCTTTTCACTTAAAGAAAGCACTTTACAACTTTTCTTTGGCATATCCAAATTGTCAACACCACTACTCTTATGTTTTGGAGCCATTATTAAGTAAAATAAGGGTTACTTAACACAAGGACTGCAATACCATGACAGTGGATCTGATAAACCAGACAGCTACGAAGTTAACTACTGGGTGGATAGCATATACAGCTCAATATGCAGGACAAAGATGATTGCCACCCAGGGAGAGAAACAGGTGGAGCTTGAGACTTCATCACACTACTTAGAACAGGGCACATTTTAAAACTTGTGAATTCTTTATTTCTGAAATTTTCCATTTAATATTTTCAGATCATGGCTGATCAAGATACTTGAAACCATGGAAAGTACAACCATAGATAAGAGGAACCACTGTACTGCTTATTCGGGTTAATAAATGCCATTCACTACTCAAAGTAAGAACCTAAGTATGAGTAATTTTCACCTTGTCAATCTCATCCAAACATACACCAAACTATGTTGTTCCTGCCTCTCAAACTAACTTGATGATGCTCTCATCACTTCTCACACCTGGGCATTAGCTTCAACTCTGTAAAAACAAATCTGATCATGTTATATAACCTACAGTGTTCCCTACCATTCACAGAAGTCCAAACTTCTTAGCAAAACACACTATGACCTAGTCCTTTGCTTATCTCTCAGCTTCAACTCCACCCATCCTCTTACATAACCTAAACCCCAACCCCTCTCTCCTAAAAACTAAAAACTTCTAATCCTTGAATTCATGTTTTTAAAAATCAACATGTCTCTACACAAGCAAGTATTAATACCTTGGCTTAAAATGATCATGCTTCTAACATTTCCTCCCACTATCTCATCTTTCAAAACTGATCATAAAGGCAACCTTTGAGAAGCCTTCCCTATTTTCCTCAGGTTGAAGAAACTCCCTCCCCTTTGTATTCACCACAGCATTATGCATATCTATATTACAAAACTTATGACACTATGTAAAAATAATTTACCTAAAATCATCACCAACCATGCATTCAATAGCCAAAATGTTGCCTTATTCTGTACCCCCATGCCTAGCACATATTCAATAACTGTGTGAATAAATACCAATCAACCAGCTCTTCACATCACTTTGCTCTGGTAACAATTTCAACTCCAAAATCAATTAACTTACATAGTTTACACCTCTCTGATGATACAAAAATTATTGCACTTATAATTATGTCTAGGTATTAGATTTCACTCAGTCACATTCCCATATAAATGAGAGACTGGAAGAACATATTGCAATTTCAACAGAATATTTGTACCAAAAATACCTACCTACACCCAGCAAACTTAGGAATAGCCATTGCTTCACAAGATTAAAAAGATAATAAAATATAAATACTTATAGAGCACATAGTATATATCAGACACTGGTCTACATGCTTTACATATTTTAATTCTCACAGCCACCTTCTGAGGTAGATACTAGTATTATCCTCATTTTATAGACTTAAGCCCAAGTTGTTTGGCTCCAGCCAAACACGCTGATCTCATATGCTGCCTCTCATTAAAAAATCTAAAATTATTAAAATAAAGACTAGGATAAATTTTCTGCTAGGAAAAAAACTATCTTTAACCATTCAATATGAAAACCTGGGAGGCAAATGTAAGTTTGGAAAATATAGAGGATCTTAAAAATATAGCAAAATGTTTTCTTGAGTCTTAATATAAATCTACTCATTCTTTGTAGAAGAATGTTGTGGTAAAAAACAGCAAAATTTGGACATAAGATAAGGCATCACGTAGCATTACTAAAGTCAGTCAACTAAAACAGAGCTGATGTATGTACTCAGAGTCCACAAAGGAGATTTGCTGAATTAAGTTTTTATAAAGAATTCTGATAAAGAACTATCTCCTGTAGCTAATGAAACCCCAACTCTATAATGTGTTGCACTAATGAGTGGAGCTAATGAAATCACTTTTGACACATTCGATCAGTCACAGCAACTGTCTCCATATACTTTACAAATCTTTTTCTGCGGTTTAGTTGTTTTACCTTTCTTGAAATAATAAAGCATAATATGCCAAAAATGTTGCATATTTTCCTCCATCTTCAACATTAAAATGGCTGCACAAAAATTCACCAATTTTGATGTTTTTTTAAAATGCACACTGATATGACCACTGTCACAACACAACCTAATACAATTGTTTCAAATGAATTAAAGACAACTAAGCACGACTAGAGTCAGCACGCAGAAAAAACTAAACGAACTTTTTGGCCAACCCAATAGTAAGAAAAGTATTTTCTACCTCTAACAAAGTGCTATGTATGAGTTTTACCCATAAAATTTATTTCTTGACTATGCAAGTTAACCTAGTTTTCTTTTTTTTTTTTTTTTTTGAGATTTTATTTATTTACATTTAGAGAGGGGTAAGGAGGGAGATAGAGAGGGAGAAACACCAATGTGAGGTTGTCTCTCACGCACCCCCTATTAGGGTCCTGGCCAGCAACCCATGCATGTGCTCAGACTCGAAATCAAACCAGCAACCCTTTGATTCACAGGCCGGCTGGCACTCAATCCACTGAGCCACACCAGCCAGGGCCCTAGTTAGTTTTCTATATTCCAAGACTTCTTGGAGCAGGCAGCTCTGGGCTTTAAGTCTAATCAAGAAGCTGTCATGTCAGACAATCAATCAGGAAGAATTCACTCAATATGAACCTCACTGCAACTGGAATAGCATACAATGATCTTTTTTTATTTATGACTATTGTACAAACTTCTCAAATCAATTCAAATAAAAGTCTATGTCTATCTAGGAAAAGAATAGAGAGAGAGATTCATAAAGAAATGTAAAACTGGAGTATCTAAAAACAATGATCAATCATCTTTGGAGTTTCCTCTTTTTCACTGTGACAAAGATTTGGAACACACTTTAGAAACTGAAGAGACATGAATTCCTTTTACACATGTACTACAATATCCATCGATTAATACATACATATATTTTCATTTATTTATATATACATAAGATATGAACAATCCTTACATATACCGGGGACTCTCCCAAAAAATGTAATTATCTTCTGGAAGGCGGGACCCTTGTAGTAGAGACTTTCCCCGCTAGGTGAGTGTTCCAGGAACCCATCTGTATTAGTGTACCAACTCGTGGTGTTGCAAGAGGCTGAGATCGTCTTCAGTGAATTTTTAGAATGGGTGATTTACAAGTACACCTGGCCCACCCCACACTGAGTGTTCAGCAGTTTTTGACCAAAAAACAGCATGACCCCCATGCCTCACCCTCCTTATTTACCCAATCTTGCCCTGAGCAACTTTTTTTGGTTTCACAGGATGAAAAAAGTCCTCAAAAGGAAACAGTTTTGCCAATGTGAAAGAGGTGAAATAAATAGGCACCAAAATCAGCAAGTTCAAAAACTCTTCTGAGCAGTGGAAAAAACATCTCAATAGCTGTATTGCATCAAATGGAGGGCACCTTGAATGTGACTGAAGTTTAAACATGAAAAAATACACACACAACTTTTTATAAATAAGTTCCGGGTTTTTCTGGTCCCTCCTTATACATAACTAATATTATAACAGACTTAACTTCATTCTGATATTTAGTCACACCAATACACTGAAAGATATTTATCCAAATATTGATAACATTTGCTACCAGCATTTCTATTTCCATCTACTTTTGAATGACATCTATTTATCCTCTGTATATAAACACTAAATCAGTGAACATTTTTTAAAGTATGCAATAGTGAGGAACATGGCAATATTAAGCACCTATGATACAAGAGAATTAACATTCACTGTGTACCTTCTTTTCAACACCCCAAGAAGTGTCAGGCACTTCAAATATGTTGGCACTAAATCTGCACAACCACTCTCCGAAATATTCATCTTAATTTACAAATAAGAAAGCTAAAGTTTATGAAGTTTAGGTAGTGAGTTAATGAGCTAAAATTTAAAAATCAGGACTTCCTAAAACATAAAGCCCATTCTCTCAGCACATGCTCTCAAAAAAGATATTAAAACAAAATACAAACTATACTACATTTAGGGGAGGAGGGGTGCTATTTCAGGAACAGAAATCACCACCACCACCAGTTATATAAATAAGAAAATAAAGAACAAATTAACAATACTTTTATTCTTACATCAAAGCAAAAACTAGATGAATTCCACAGGGCAGCAAAAGGTGGTAGGTAAGTCACAAAAAACTGCTAAGGAGTTCAAATCTGGAGTTAAGTTCAAAAAAACTTAACAGGTTTAAGTAAAAAAAGAACAGTAATAAGTGTATTTACAGAGACTTACAAGTAAATAAGAGGACTATGTTTTGAACATCAAACACACTGTTCTAAACATTTTATACGTATTAACACTTAATATTCACAATTAGTACAATTATCATCCCCGTTTTTCAAAAGGAAAAACTGGAACAGAAGTGTTAAATAATTTGCCCTGGCTAGTGTGCCCAGTGGATTGAGCCTGTGAACCAAAGGGTCGCCAGCTCAATTCATGGTCAGGGCACAAGCCTGAGTTGCCGACCAGGGCACATGCCTGGGTTGCCATCCAGGTCCCCAGTTGCAGGCGAGCAAGAGGCGCTGGGTCGATGTTTCTCTTGCACATCGATGTTTCTCTCCCTCTCTTTCTCCCTCCCTTCCCTTCTCTAAAAATAAATAAATAAAATGTTTAAAAAAAAAGAAGTGTTAAGCAACTTAGTCAAGGCTACAGAGTCAAACTTGGGGGGGGGGGGGGGGGAGAAATCAGAAACTGGGATCTTACTCCAAGCCATCTGACTCCAAAACAAGGCTCCTTCCTCAATGATATGCGAAATTGCTGACACAAAGAGCTAAAGAGAGGGACATATCTAGTAATATAAACAATATGGTCATGTGGTATATGTAGTACATGTAAGCTACTTTGATTTTTAAACCCAAAGTCCACAAATAAGCATATGAAAAGATGTTCAACATCATGTTATTAGGGAACTGCAAATTAAAACAATGAGATAGCACTACACACCTCTTCTAATGGCCACAATCCAAAACACTGACAACATCAAATGTTAATGAGGATGTGAAGCAACAGGAACTCTCACTGATGCTGGAATGCAAAACAGTACAGCAGCTTTAGAAGACAGTTTGGCAGTTTCTTACAAAACATATGCCTACTACATGATCCAGCAGTCATGCTCTTTGATATTTACAGAAGTGAAATGAAAACTTACGTACACCCAAAATCATGCAAACAAACAATTATAGCAGGTTTATTCATAACTGCCACAACCTGGAAGCAACCAAGATGACTTTCAGTGGGTGAATAGATTAAAAAACTGTGGTACATCCAGACAATGGAATATTATTCAGTGCTAAAAAGAAGTGAGCTATCAAGCCATGAAAAAAGATGGAGGAAACTTAAATGCATATTACTAAGTGAAAGAAGCCAAACTGAAAAGGCTACATACTATTTGATTCCAACTAGTTAACATTCTCTAAAAGGCAAAACTATGGAGACAGTGAAAAGATCAGTGGTTGCCAGGAGGAGGGTAGAGAAAGGGGCAAACAGGGAGAGCACAGGGGATTTTTTGGACAGTAAACACTATTTTATGTGATGTCATATACATTCGTCAGAACCCACAGAATGTACAACACTGAGAATGAACCCTAACATGAATTATGGCCTTTGGGTGAATAATGGTGTGCTAATGCAGGTTCATCAATTATAACAAACATACTGCTGTGGTGTCAGATATTGATAGTGAGGAGGTTGTGTGTGTGTGTGTGTGCACATGGGGCTCAAGGTGTATATGGGAATCTGCCTTTTTTGCTCATTTTTACTGTGAACTTAAAACTGCTCTTTAAAAATCTATTTAAGAAAAAAAAGCAAAAGGTGTTTACTTAGCAGTTACTATGTAAGGAAGCATCCAGCATCCATTTACCATACTCATTAGTTTATACCAAATATTTATTAATATTTTGGATTAGGTATATTGAGGAAGGGATATAAACAAGCAGAAAAGGTTCCTTTCACAAAAAGTTTGAAATATAGTTAAACAGGCATCACATATTCACAAGATGCTAAATAAAATGAAACTTAAATAGTTCAAAACAGAAAACACACCACAAATAGTAAGTTGGTAACAGATAGGAATAGGACGATATTCATTTAGGGGTTCAGTGGGTCACTTAGGACTAGAAGAATCAGAAATTAGGATCAGCTCTAGATCCTGAAAAATGGATAAGACATGTCTAATTGTCCAGAGGAAGTTGGTGCACCCCAAGAAAGAACAAAACTACTGGAGTTAGAAAAGGAAACTAAGTGAACCAGTTCCAGAAAACAAAACAGGGAAACAAGATTAGAGAGACTGGTAGAGGCCAGATAATGGAGGTCACTTAATGCCAGGCCGAGAAATCAGAAATCTTAAATCTGAAACACTAACAGGGAGTAAAATACTTGCCTAACCGACACATACAGCTCCTTAATTTAATGACAATATATTTATAAACATATGATGTCAGACGCAGGTAGTTTGTAGATATACACTAGACAGTTAAAAATTCACCATTTTTGCCACCCAAACGACTGCATATACACACAAATTCTGCTCCCATCTTTTAATTTCTAATCTACACTAACCGGTCTCTCATTACACTATAAACTGAACTCATCCACCAGACACACTATCACCCAATAATACTATACGGTTATGTTTACTCTACTCTTCAGTCTCTCAAACAAAGATGTCTTACCTCAGGGGTAGCTCATTGCCCGTGAACTGGAAAGAGGGGTCATGTTAGGACCATGGTCACTACTGGCACCTTCTCCCCATTCTATTTATAGGACCTTCACCCTCTTATTAACCATTAAAGGCAAACCTACTAAATACCTACACATTTCAGGCAAAACATAAACTGCAGCATTCCCTCCAAAATCATCTGAATATATGACATACACATAACTCTATACAACCTCTTGTAATTATTATTAATAAACTATGCTTCTCATATATGAAAACATTTCAGAATTTCTTCATTGTCCATTTCAAGCTTTTTCTGTAATCCTTTTATTTTGTTTGCCATAACTCTTCTATATATTTTTAGTTACATATTCAATCCTCAGTATATGAGCATCTGCAATTGTATCCAGTCCCAGACATTTCCAAGTAACAAATGCCCCGACAAACTCCAAGTCACCCCAAATCAGTGCTAGGATGTAGGCAACTACTTTCACACTTATATTATGCACCTAAAACCCTCCCTTTTAGTAATCTACCAGTAGAGTGACAATTTTTTCTTTATGAACAGGCACATACATATATGTCCAATTTCCCCAACCACTTCAAACAAATCCTAGCTCGTGTTATTTTTCTCCAACATGGCCACCAGATATTATAAAACCTTGTGAGACTTTTTTTTTTTTAATGTTCACTTGAGGACTGTTTTCCATTGCTTTTGGAGAGAGAAGAAGAGAGAGAAAGAAACATCGATGCAAGAGAGAAGCTTCAATTGGTTGCCTCCCTGGACCGGGAATGGAACGTGCGAACCTGCAACCTTTCAGTTACCCCACGATGCTCCAGCCCACTGAGCCACACCCTCCAGGTCAAGACTCCAATTTCTACAGAAAACATTTTAAGACTTCTGTTAATACACCTTGTTATAGAAATCCAAATACTTACACTATGATACCACTTATTCAAAGTTTAAAATCATGAAATATAGTATAAGATATTGTTTAAAGATACAAGTACATACTAAAAAGCACAAATACGTGTATGAAAATAGTAAAACCAAATTAATGATAATGTTCATGGAAGACGGAGGGTTAGAGGAATGCGATCCAGAAGGGACACGGAGGCTTCAATTCTCTGTAATATTTTATTTCTTAAACTTAGTAGGGAATATACATCATTATAATTATTCTTTATACCTTCTTTAATTTTAAATATTTCAAGTGAACTTAAGAGGATATCAATGATTGAATACTAATGAGCGTCTCCCTCTCACACAAGCTCTGAGGTCCACGTTGCAGTAACCGCTCATTGCTACATCTAGGACACCCTCCTGTCCTTTAAGTCGAGAAAGGAAGAATTACAAGCCTACAACCCAAAACTTTCTCTTAGCCGTAGCTTAGGTACGTTCCAGGTTTACATTCTATAGCTATAACAGTCCACTTTTTTCACAACTCTCACATCAACAAAAATTAAATCCCTTATTTTATCTTTGTAACCTTAAACTGCCATTTCCTTAAGTGCCTTATTACTCATACAGTAAACTAAATAACGACCTTTCCTAATTTGTCTATGTTAAAATCAAGTGACTTGGTAGACCACACTACTTCCACTTAGCTAAACGCAGAGTTGTATATATGATAAATCTGTGTATGATTTATAATCTAACTCACATATACTCACTTTTCAATCTCAATTTATAAATCTAAAGTAAGTCACTCATTAAACCGCAAGTGAAATGTCATCTCAGGCAAACGTAACTTGGCCAGGGCAATTCCAAAACACTCCACTCCAGTGCACTGAGCGTTCACCTCATGCAGATAAGTCCAGTCCCTGGACCAACCCGCACACAACCGAGAACTCCTCTCCTCCATCGGTGAGACTCAGACATACTTCGGAAGCCCAACTTTCGGCTCACTATGGTAAAACAAGTAGAAAGGGCCTGAAGTTTCACCTCATTAGGAACCCAAAGGAATCTACATTTCATACACCGCAGGTTCCGAGTTTCTAGTCACTGGGAGGGGGGCAGGGAGGGTGTAGAAGTTGGAAGTCCCGAGCTAGGGGACAAGGTCTGGTCTCCTACGGCGTCCGCCAGAGTCCTCAAGTCTTCGACAGATCAGTTCAGACAGCTTAGCCCGCCTACTTACTTCCCTGCCCCCACTCCAGACCACCCCACCCCCACCCCCATGCCCACTCCCACTCCCGGCTCAAAGACCGCCGCGGTACGTCCCAGCACCTGCAGGTCCTAGGAACAGCCCGGGACCCACTTCTATCCTCAAAAGGGAGAGCTTGGAGGCCGGCTGGAACGCTCGCCTCCGGCCACCAGCCTCTCTCTTCGGGACCAACCCTTCGACTCTTTCCCTCTCTGATCTCGGTGAAGGCAGTACCGACACCTTTCCCAGGACCTCCCCGGGGGCCTGGCCTTCTCCGGGGCTGAGATCCGAGGCCTCTTCACCTCTCCCAAAAGACCAACCTATACCGGACGTTCAAGGCCCGAAAGGCAACTCCCACCACTCCCCAACTCGCCAGTCTTTCCCTTCCAGCTGCAACGCTGAATAAACCAAGTCCTACGGTCCCCCTATATCAGCTCCCGGGCCCGCCTTCACAGCCGGGCCTGAGCCCCCAGCCCTAGCCCTCCCGCCACTCCGCTCCCGTTACGCCGCTTCCCCTCCTCCAGAGGCCGAGCCCCGGGGTTGGGCGGCTTCCTTCCCTGGCATCCCGCTGGCCCGGCTCCTTCCACAGCGCACCCGGCCCGCGCCCGGCGTGCCTAACACTCACCGCTGAGCGCCGAGGCCTGCAGGGTGGCCCCCGAGGTGCCGTCGATGACTTTGATGGTCCCGCGACTGGTGACGGCCAGGATGGCGTTGAGCGCCGGGTGGTAGGAGAGGCTGTGCAGCCCGTCGCTGTCGCAGCGCATGCAGCCGTCCCGCAGCACTAGCCACTCCGAGACCCCGGCCGCTCCCGCCCCCGCCGCCGAGGAGCAGCCCGAGCCCGAGGCCGCCGCAGCCGCAGCCGCCATCTTCCGGCCTGCGCTCAGCACAATCACACTGGGAAGCGGCTCAGTGACAGTCCCGGGAGGTGCAACACCACCGCCAGTCACCATCCGGGGCCAGGGGGCAAGCGGAGCGCGTTAGCCGGAAGTGAAGTCAGGCGCCGGCACGCACGCGGGACGTCCAGAGCGCGCCCGGAGGGGCCAAGCTGGGAGGAGGCAGGCTGAGGAGGGGGCGAAAGAGCAAAAGGGGCGGGGAGGGGGCGGGGACGGGGACCGTAGGCGGACCGGTGGAGCATGCGCGGGAGGGCTTGCGCGTGCCACGCGCTGCTGGTCTGGCCAACTCCGCGACCGCAAGGTTTCAGATTCTTTCTCTGAGTCCCGGGAGTGGCCGGTGCCTGGGCTTCGCCCCGCGCCTGGCCTCCTGGCTTGGGGACGTTAGGTTCTTGTGTATTTCTGCTGGGCAAGGACCCCGCCCCGAGCTGTGTGAGCTGTGTGTGACGCCCTGAAGCCCTTCGCTGCGGTTCCTGCTGCGGTGCCGGACGGTTCCCAGCGCTCTCAATGCCTCTGCTTTGCGGTGGCTGGAAGGAGACCTCAGGGTCTAGGCCACTGCTCTAATCTGAGAATAAACAGTCCAGGAAACCTCTGGTCTGGATTTAGAGAAACAGACGACCTCCCCAAACCCGAGCCTATTACAACGCGACCCCCCCCCGCGCCCCCCCGCTCCATCCCCGAATCATTTTGCTGAACAGAGTTGCCGGATATGAGGTGCTGGGAGCTTATAATTAAGTCTAGTTTTCCTATTCACATTCCAAACAACTGGAGTTATGTGAATTGTTAATAGGTGTGTGTGGGTGTCGCGGGGACTCTAGTCAAGTAAATTTACTAGTCACCCCCTTTGGATAGTAATTTGTATTTGTATTTTAATTTCTAAATAATTATTAGATTTACGGTTGCAAATATAGTACAGGCCTCTGGTCTGCCTCCCCAAAACCTATAATCCCTATATGTGAGAAAAACACTGGGAAGACTCAAATTGGACATCCCTTAAAATACTTAACTAGTACTTCTCAAAGATAGAACAGAGGTGAAACCCAGTTTCCCCCAACACCTATTTCATAATTTTACAAAAGCAGGGATTTGACATACGTGTGTTTGGGTCTATGTCATCTTATCACATGTAGATTTGTGAAGTGCAATCAAGATGCAGAACTATACTTTGGTATCATTATATTATCTTGGAAAGCCTCATTCCCTTTTACGTAAAACCCCATCAAAGTGCTGATATGAGAACTAATAATCATCCATAAAATGTGTGGGATAGCATCTGGCATACAGCAGGTGCTTAATAAAAGTTATGGAAGTTAATTGCCTTCCCACATTCCTGCAGACTTTCTTCAGGAAATCTGCATGAATTATTCCAACTACATCTTATACCTATTTATTCACATGCAGAGTTGCACTTATATAATCTATAAATTCATTTCATTTTGGAATGAATATTCCACTTTTATCTGATGTTGGGAGAAAAATAAAAAGGAAAATACCCAACTATTAAAGTCTAAATGAATACCTGATTTTTGAGTCACTGTGGTTTCATTGATCTGTTAACTTAGGCAAGTCACACATTCTGAGAACGTTTCACAACGTATAAAGATGATAATTTTATCATTACTTGCCCCGCTTAAATTTCTTACAAGTACATGTAAAAGTACATGTAAACTGTAAAAATGCAAACAAGTTAAATGGCTTGTCCAAGGTCTCACAGCTTTTGAGGAAAGGATAACAGCAAGTTAGTTTGAATGTAGGCAGTTTGACCCAGAACCCATACTCCTAACTTGATCCTCACACTCAAAACTTCAGTGGCTTCAGGTAAAGGAGTGCAAATAATCAAATGTAAATGTAACTAAGGAGTGTCATTCTAAAACAGTTTTTTAAATGCACGACACATGCAGAAACTAAAAACTGCCACTTCAAAGTTTATTTTTCTCCCAAGACCCACTTAAGCCAAACTGTAATCTGGCTCCAGCCCATGTGGTTCAGTTGGTTGGGCGTGGTCCAGCAAACTGAAAGGTCAACTGTTCTATTACAGGACACATACCTGGGTTGCAGGTTCAGTCCCCAGTGGGGGACACTTAGGAAGGCAGCTAATTGATGTTTCTCTCACATCAATTTACCTCTCTCTTTCCTTCTCCCTCCCTTCCCCTCTAAAACCAAATATAAAAATAAAAATTTTTTAAAAATTAATCTGAAAGGTTACCCTTATTAGACCTAAAGTGCAAATCAAGCCCCTCACCTTATCGACAGAGAAAACAATCTAGAAACCTGAACTCTAAATTTAATCTTAGTGTACTTCACTGTTGTACTATATTGAAAGAACCAAGGTATATATCTGTTAACCTGTGTTTATTTTTTTTTTGATTGGTGGAAATGTTTTATTCTTTTCTTTACATAAATTTAGACTGCATTCACCTATAAACTAGTAATTACCCAGAAGATGTTCTGAAAAAAAACACTTCCACCAAGGTATTTGGGAGGTAACTTCCCATATATTTCCGCTCTTGGGAGATTTATAATACACATTAGCATATCAAAAGCTCTGAGCCGTTCTACAGTAAAAAAAAAAAAAATCCTATTTAATTCCTTTAACATTTTACAAACTCAGATGACTAAAGAAGGCTCCAAAACAAATGTTTCAAAGAGCACTCTTTAGTGTAACTTGTTGCTTGCTTTTGTGAATATGTATTGTTGTTTGAGTACTTGCTGAGACTTCAAAGACTACAGCTAAGTGTTTCAGGACCCAGCTTAAGATTCCTTGATTTAAAGTGATCATAAGAATGGAACTGGGCAAGACTGAGTGAAGTCCAACAACTGCAGTGAAGTCACTGCAACAAAGCAAGAAAAAGAAATGATAAACAGAGGAAGCAATTTCTCACTTCCGCCCCTTTCTTTCCGTTGTGCAGACTGGTAGAGAAAACCTGTCTTTAGGAGGAAGAGGAGGGGTTGAGTCCTAACAGAGACTAACTGCCCCAGATTTGCAGATGTTGATTGACAGGACTAAGTAGGGGCTCTGGCTGAGAGGACAACTGTTTGAAGCTACACAGGGGCAGAGAAAAAGACAACTGATTCTAGAGCTTACACAGAAAACACTATCCCTAAGGATTCCCTGGTAAAAACTAGGGGGATTCTGAATGGGTGGCTGAGGTCATGCCACGGGAGGTAGAATCTGGACATATTTATAACACACGCCAGTAAAACCTACCCCCCCCACACACACACGTATACATTTAAGCCATATACAAACATTGTATTAAAAACCTTTGATGTCAATGAAGGAATCTCTAAGCTTATATATATATATACGTGTGTATATATATATGTATAATCATCACCCTAATGCCCAAATTAATTAACCTTTCTACTGAAGTTTCAGGCTGATTTGCTTCGTCGCAAAGCAGAATCTGATGAAATTCTAATGATTTCTAATGGAAAGGTTGATCTCCTAGGAATTCCTCCTATCTGGCCAGATATTGACAGCCAGTATGTGTATCATTAAAAGTCACTCTTAGGACAAAACAACAATGAGATAGCACTTAATAGTCTTTAGGATGGCTACTATCAAAATTTAAAAAAAAAAAGGAAAATAAGTGTTGGCAAGAATATGGAGAAATTGGAACCCCGGTGCACTGTTGCTGGGATTATGTGGTACAGCTGCTATAGTATGCAGTATAACAATTTCTCAAAAAATTATAAATAGAATTACCATATGATCCAGAAATTCCACTTCTGGATATAAACTCAAAGAATTGAAAACAGGGTCTCAAAAATATTTGTACACCCATGCTCAGAGCAGATTTATTCACAATAGCTAAAGTGTGGTAAGAACCCAAGTATCTATCAATAACAAATGAATAAATAAATAATAATGGCTCTGCGTAAATAATGGTATATTATCCAGTCTTAAAAAGAAAGGGAATTCTGACTTATGCTACAACATGGATGACCTTTGAGGAGATTATGCTACACGAAATAAGCCAGTCACAAAAAGATAAATACCGTATGATTCCACTTCCATGAGACCGTAGAGTAGTCATATTCATAGAGACAGAAAGTAAAATGGTCGTTTCCAGTGGCTGGGGAGGGACGAGAATGGAGAGCTATTTTTTAATGTGTACTAAGTTTCATTTTTGCAAGATGAGAAGAGTTCTGTGGATGGACAATGGTGAAGGCCACACAACATTATGAATGTATTTAATACAACTGAACCATACACTTAAAAATGGTTAAGATAGTACATTTTATGTTATGTGCATTTTATCATAATTTAAAAATTGGGGAAAAGAGAAGGAAATTCTTTTTTTTAAGATGACTAATGGATTTCTGTTTATAAAGTATCAGAATAGAATCATACAATTGGTAGTATCAGAATAGAATCTAAAACTACAATTAATAGCACTGAATGATTGTGTTTAGTTGAATAGTGTAGGATTTTGGTGTCACAAATTTGTTACTTGGAACTACTATAGGCAAGTAAATTGTGAAGCTGTCAGATATATAATCTTATAGATGATTCTGTCATTAACATAGTTTAAATTAGTAGATTTTAAAATGATTTTGTATGTCTTGTTACATATAGCCCATGCAAGTTACCAAAATACCTCTGGAAATTCTGATCTCAGGTTGTATATACAAATTGTTTTTATAGTTCATGACCAAAATGAATCCTACCCAATTGAGAATTCCTTGAGAAAACGACCTTATATCCTTGTGTGATGTTATATCCTCATATCCATTAGAAACATTCATCATAATGCCTAGCACATAGAAGCTGCTAAAAAATAAGAAAATGAAAATTCACATTATGGTCTTTCCCTGTCACACTTGATACACACATGGCCATTAAAATTAATAATAATAATAAATACAACTATTTCCTAAATATATTTTAGAAAATTGGAAAACTCTTCCTCAGTTATTTCACCCCTAAAATAAGATATGGGAAAGATTCCAAAGAAATGACTTTGTGCATGTGTTAGGGAGTAAATTCTGACATATGCTACAACATGAGTGTACCTGAGGACACTACGCTAAGTGAAATAAGCCAGACACAAAGGACAAATATTGTATGATTGACTTATATGAGGTACTTGAATAGTCAGATTCACAGAAACAAAAACTAGAATGGAGTTTTGAAGGGCTGGGTGGGGGGAGGGGAATGGGGAGCTACTGTTTAAAAGGTAGAATTTCGGTTTTGCTAAATAAAAAGAATTCTGTGGATGGATCTGAATGTACTTAATGCCGCTGAACTGTGCACTTAAAAATGGTTAAGATAGTACCCATTACACACCTATTAAAATGGCTAAAATCCAAAAAACTGACAATGCCAAGTGCCAGGAAGGATGCAAAATGATAGAGCCCCTTTGGAAGACAGTTTGACAATTTCTTACAAAGCCAAACAGAGTTTCACTGTATGATCCAACCATCACACTCCTAGGTATTTACCCAATTATGTCCACACAGAATCTGTACACAAATATTTATAGCAGCTTTATTCAGAATTGCCAAAGCCTAGAAGCAACTAAGATGTCCTTTAATAAGTGATCGAAGAAACAAACTGTGGTACGTCCATACAACAGATTATTGTTCCGTGATAAAAAGAAATACACCTATACTATCAAGCTGTGAAGGACATGGGGGAAACAAATGCACACTGCTAGGTAAAGGAAAGAAGCCAAACTGAGCAGACTGTATACTGTGTGATTCCAACTATGTGGCCTTTGGAAAAGGCAAAGCTACAGAGATAGTAAAAAGATCAGTAGTTGTCAGCAGTTCGTGGGGAAGAGGGAGGGACAAATAGGTGGAGGACAGGATTTCTAGGGCAGTGAAATCATGTGTGATACTATAATGGTAGATACATGATATTATGCATTTGTCAAACCCCATAGAATGTACTCACAGAGAGGGAACGTTAATGTAAACTACGGACTTTAGTTAACAATAGTGTATCAGTATTGGTTCATGCACTATACAACAAATATGCCATACAAATACAAGATGTTAATAACAGAAAAAACTGCAAGGAAAGGGGTATATGAGAATTCTCTGTACCATATGCTCAATTTTTCTGTAAATCTAAAACTGTTCTAAAAATTAAAGTCTATTAAAAGGGTAATTTTTCATAATTTTTAGAAAGAGTATAAAAATTCACTGTCAGAATAAAGCAGGAACACAATCCACATTTGTTTCTCATCATTAAGGAGGGATTAGAGCCACCACCACCCAGCCCCAGTTTTTCCAGATACAGTTTTGCTTCATATCAGTGGTATCCTGGTGCCCTGGAAAGAGGCCAGAACCAGGGCTGTTACAGGATGTTTATATTACAGGAGGGAAATGCTGTCAGGGGGAACAATGGCAAGTTAGCTCCAAATAGTGCATCTAGTGCAAAAAATCAGACTTATGAAGTTAATGCCTATTTAGGAAGTACTGTTTTTTAAAAATGACTCTCCTAGATTGAAGTCATCGCCACCACACTGCATTCCAGGAGACAGGAGTGGAAGGTCCAGTGAAGGTTAATCATAATGGCGGAAGAAATTAAGACTATCTAGAAGAAATTCATGAGTATCTATCAACATTTGAGGATTCCACTGGTGCTGTAGATGCTGTAGATGAGATGCTGAAGACCATGATGTCTGTTTATAGAAACAAGTTGTTGCGGAAGTTGGACCCACTTGAACAAGCAGCAGTAGTATTCAGTTTACACATTAAACTGAACAAGCAGCATTCAGTTTCTGTTTACACATTAAATTCAGTATTTTAGGTTTATTTGGCAACTCAGGGAGTTAATCCTAAGGAACATCCAGTAAAGCAGGAATTGGAAAGAATCTGAGTACACATGAACAGAGTCAAGGAAATAACAGACAAAGAAAAGGCTGCCTCAAAATAAAAAAACAAATAATCCAAAATTTTAAAGGGGTAAATCACCTGAATAGATACTTCTCCAAAGAAGACATAGATGGACTATAGATATATGAAAAGATGCTCAACATCGCTAATCATTAGAAAAATGCAAAATAAAGGCACAATGAGATATCACCTTAGACCAGCCAGAATGGCTATCATCAATAAATCAACAAACAAGTGCTGGTGAGGACATGGGGAAAACGGAACCCTCATGCACTGCTGGTGGGAATGCAGACTGGTGCAGCCACTGTGGAAAACAGTACAGTTTCCTCAAAAAATTAAAAATGGAACTGCCTTACGCCCCAGTGATCCACTTCTGGGAATATATTTGAAGAAACTCAAAACACTAATTCAAAACAATATTCAAGGATGGGCAAAAGTAGATTTACAGTTGTAATACAAGTAATACAATAATTAATAAATAATAATGCAAGAATAAAGTCTGTGTTTTGTGTGCTCACAACTGTAAACCTACTTTTGTCCACCCTGTATACATCCCTATGTCCCTTGCTGTACTATTTACAACAGCCAAGATTTGAAAGCAGCACAACTGCCCATCAGTAGATGAATGAATAAACAGGCTGTGGTACATTTACTCAATAAACTACTATGCAGCCATAAAAACAGAAGAAAATTTTACCTTTTGTGATAGCATGGATGGACCTGGAGAGTATTATGCTAAATGAAATTAGCCAGTCAGAGAAAGACAAATACGCACCATATGATTTCACTTACATGTGGAATTGAATGCATAAAATAAACAAACAAAATAGGAACAGACTCATAGATACAGAGAACCCACTGACAGCTGTCAGAGGGGAGGGGCTTTGGGAGCTAAGTGAAATAAGTGAGGGGATTAAGCCCATATACAAAAAACTCATCGACACAGACAACGGTACAATGATTACCATGGCAAAGGGGCCGTGGGGGCAGGAGAAGAGGGTAAAGAAGGGATAATTAATAGTGACAGACACCTGACTTCAGGTGGTGAATACACAATAAAATGTACAGATGATTATTATAGAACTGTACACCTGAAATCTATATATTATAATTTTATTAACCAATGTGACCCCAATAAATTCAAATAAATAAATAAATAAGACAATGTTGGCAAGCTGAACAGAGGAGTGCACCTTCAAAATTTGTAAAAGGTGTCCTCTGAAAACCAAAACCTAAAAATTCACCCAAAGTTGCCAATAAAGGAAAAAGTAAAAATCAGTACTTTGGTTTTGATGTACACATGTTCAAAAAGTACACCATTTTTATTATTTTATACAAAGTAGATGATGATTATGTGGCAATGCAAGGTTTAAATATATTCTTTATTGAATTCACACATAAAATTTACATTTAAATTTATAATGCTAAATACATTTTTCCCAGAAAAATTAAGTTATCTTTATTGATTTTCCTATGAAGCACTAAGAGGTTACTTTTATTTGTAGTTTACTATCTCTCTTGACAGAACTCATATTTCTTTATATAAGTTAATCTTTCAAGTATTATTTTATAAGCAACTATGAAATTTAAATTAAATGGTTTTGTAAAAGCTTGTCTATTTTAAATTAATAATGACTTTATGAAGTATGATATCTGAATGCTGAAGTATAAATACATCTGTTTCCCTATATACAAGAAAAATGAAATTACTTAAATGTCCATTTTTTTCTTTCTGTGTAATTCCTTTATTGTATTTTCATGATTTTTGGAATTGTTTGTTTTGACATTTGAGGTGTGAATTTAAGACTTTAAAGTTATACTTTAATTCTTGGCACTTTGCCTCTGTGTACCATTTAACATATGAAATATCTTTATTACAGTAATTTTAAGTAGGAAATGAGGTTGTGTATTAATGGCTGGATTTTAGCATGTCCATATGCTATCAATAAAGGCTGCAGATGTTGTGGGGGGAAAATAATAAGTCTCTGTAGTAATTTGCATAAACTTACTAGGTTTGTATGAGGTTTTTGTACTTTAAAAAACTGGAGTTAATTATCTTCAAATGTGGCAATGTTTCTCATTCTTTCTTTAAATGTTTTTACTGCTTTTTTCATTTTACTGATTCCCATGATTTTCTAGCCTTTCCTAAGGCAAGTGTGTGATATTGTATAAAATGAGAAATCAAATAGATGATCTCATATGTATGATACAGTGTTTGGGAAAATGAACTAATGTATAATTTACTTGGAAATGTATCAAAAAAAATTGGATGGATGGATGGATGCATGCATGCATGGAAGGGTGGATGAACGGCTGGATGCATGAGTGGATGCATGGATGGATGCTTGGATGGATGGATGAATGAATGAATAAATCCAAATGGACTGGTATATGATAAAGGAAGTATCATAAAATGGTAATGGTGGAATCTGAGTGGTCAGGATACAAATGTTTACTATGAAGCTTCTCAACTTTTGAGTTTGAAATTTTTTCATAATAAAATGTTTTTTTTAAGTACATACCAGAATGAAAAATAAAATATAACACTTATAATCTCCCTCCACCTCCTTCCAAAAGAATTCTTTTCTAGTGCAGCTTTGTCACTAGTGACTATGAGCAAGCTGCTAAAGCTTCCTAACTCAGCCACCTCCTGTGTTAAATTATGAAACTGGACAAAATCAGCAGTTTCCAAGTGTCATTTTATGTGTTAATTTTATGTGAGGCGGCATCAGAACCATTCTGCAGCTCCACCCTAGACCTGTAAAATCAGAATCTCACGGAATCTATATTCTTACACAAGCACCTCATGGGGTTTGATACCAGCCAGGGTTGGAAATCCTTTGACTACAATCTCTTCCCCTTCTAGAATGAGTGCCCATTTATATTGATCCCTTCCTAAGAACACATGTTCTTAAATTTTTCGAGGCTTAGGAATCTTGTTAAAATATAGATTCTGGGGGCAAGGGTCTTAGATTCTGCATTTTAACAGGTTCTCAACTCTGAGGCCAATGTGCCCAGACCATATTTTGAGAAGCAAAGAGCTAGAAGATTGGATGCAAAAGTATGAGCAACCCACTATACTTTCATGGGCTTAGTTTTCCCTCATGGCCAAACCAGGCTTACAGGAAGTGAAGCATTTTAAACATTTTCCATTATTCAATTTGATATAAAATAATCATAGGGAAAAGCAAAGTGTCTTTTTAGTATGAGAAGTTGTTATTTATGGAAAGAACTCAATGTGGCATTCAATTGAAAGGACACCCGTTGCACTTCCCTTTGACACTTTCAGGCAATCATAACAAAGTTCACCAGGCTTTTTTGGACTAAAGAGAGATACCTTCAGAAGCTATAAATATGATAAGGCTAAGCACAGGATTGAACCCTGAGATTAAAGGAAAGAAATAAGGAAAAAAAATTGTAAAGCAAACAAACAATGACAACTCAGTGTATGTTCACTGAAATACCTGAGAAGTTCATTTGCTTTCCTTATTGCTTTCATATGCCATTGGATTCACCTTTCTAATAATAATTTTGCAAACATTTAATAAGAATTTATTTTGCTCCAATCACTGTGTTAAATATTTCTTTAGTGCCAACTACATACTTGGCACTAGAGATAGAGAAAACAATGACAGAAACAATAGAACAATGAAACAGATGTGGCTTCTGTCCCTTAGGATTTACAGTCACATGAGTGAACAGACATTAATCAAATCATCATCATAACAAATATGTGATTGTACATGAGATAGTTGTGTAAAGGAAAAACTTACAGTGTTATGAAAAACTGTCAGGGGAAACTGTTTTAGACTCAAGAAGTCAAGTAGGAATTTTCAATGTAAGTACAAGTCAAGCTAGCATATAAAACCTGAATAGGGAATATCGGTTGAAGAGGAAAGTATTTAGGAGTACCTTGGGAAAAATAATATTCTGGACAGAGAATATTCTCTATGAAGGCAGCAGGCATTTGGCTTTGTCCAGCCAGTGGAGCTGGAGTTGAGTAGGCCGTGGGAAGAAAGCAAAAGACAAAGTTTAGGAGGAACTGGTAGATGTAAGACTAAGAATTTACACTTTGTATTAAGTGCAAAGGAAAGCCACTTAGCAATGGAGTGACATGATCTGATTTGCCTTTAACAGTCCTCTCTGGCTGCTACATGAAGAATAAATTTAAAGGCAACAGGCAGGATGCAAAGTTTAAAGAACTGCCAAAAGCTCAATGACCCAGATAAATAATATTCCAAAGAAATCTTTTTTAAAAAATCAAATCTAGCCTGGCTGGTGTGGCTCAGTGTATTAAGCACCAGCCTGTGAACCAAAAGGATGCTGGGTCGATTCGCCATCAGGGCACATGCCTTGATTGCAGGCCAGGTCCCCAGCTGGGGGAATGTGAGAGGCAAACCACACATTGATGTGTCTCTCCCTCTCTATCTCCCTCCCTTCCTGTCTCTCTAAAAATAAATGAATAAATAATCTAAAATAAGTCAAATCTATAAAATATGGCCTACATTCTAGTTCCCTGTTTCTGTAAATGAAGTTCTATAGGAACCAGGGCTGGGATTAGCTTGAGAAAAGTACAACAGGATTGGCAAGAGTAGCTCCTGTCTTTACTTAAAATGTTATTTTCCCCTATTTTTGCATGTAGTTTGACTTTTAAAAAAAAATTCATTAAAATATGATTTACTTGATTATGAAGGTTTTTGGCACCCCTTTAAGTTTTGTACCTAAGGCGAGTGCCTCACCTGCCTCACCCTACAAGAGCAGAAATAGGAAGACCAACTAGGAGATCACTCATCTATTCGTTCATTCAACAATGCCAGACAATTATAGTTGCTACTTTCATGGAGTGTATATTCTAACATAATCTAAACAACCTAATAGATAGGATGATTTTAGACTTTGTTAAGTGCGTTAAGGAAGTAAAAGAGGGAATGAATCTGAGCTGGTGACCAGGAGAGGGCTGCTTAAGAGAGCATGACCAGAGGAGGCCGGTAGACCTGAATTCTGAACAGTGAGAACCCAAGGAAGGGGGTCCCAGGTGGATGAAATGTCAAAGCAGGCTAGAGCAGGATTCAGGAGAGAAAAGGTAGTGGCTGGAACTGACATGCTGGCCAAGAAATGGAGGACAGTGGCTAATGTGAGATGTTTTAAGAGTAGAATCAAAAGCTCTGGCCAGGTAGCTCAGTTGGATAGAGCATCATTCCGGTATGGTTGTCGGTTCAATTCCTGGTCAGGGCATCTACAAGAATCAACAAATGAATGCATCAATAAGTGGAACAACAAATTGATGTTTCTCTCTCTCTCCCCCTTCCTCTTTCTCTGTAAAATCAATAAATAAAGATTAAAAAAATAAAATACAACATATCTTAATGTTAAAAAAAAAAAGGACTGAAAACCCAACATGGAATACAAATGACAACAAGGAAACTTAACTGTATTACAAATTAATAACACAAGCACACTAAAAGGAGTGGAGTGGAAAAAAATTAAGTAACTTTGGAAAACAGTATTTTGACTGTGTCCTATAAGGTTCAAGAAGAAAATGATTGCACCAAGCACTGTAACCTAGTTAGTAAACTTGTTTTTCACAAGCATATGTGCTAGCTATCCTGTAGCTACATATGGGTGTCATGAACCCCTAGTATGACCTACTGGAAAGGATGTCACCTAGTTTCTTGCTAATCATGAGAAACAACAGTAGACCGATCTAAACTAAGGGACACTCTACGAAATAACTTGACTCTTCAAAAGTTTCAAAGTCATGAGGACAAAGAAAGACAGGAACTGTCACAGACTAGAAGAGATTTAAGGAGACATGACGACTAAGGGCAACGTGGGGTCCTGGAACAGAAACAGAACAGTAATAGAAAACGTCATGAAATCCAAATGAAGTTTCTCATGTAGTTATTATTATTGTACTAATGTTCGTTTCCTGGTTTTGATAAATGTACTATGGTTATGCAAGATGTTAACATTGGGGAAAACTGGGTGACAGGTAATCAGGAACTTGAGGCGTTATTTTTGCAACTTTAGTGTAAGTATAAAACTATTTTAAAAGTTTACACACACACACATACCCCCTTAAAGTTTGGTTATACAATGGCAATAAATAATATCAATCAGCAACTAAATCTAAAAAACAAAAGAAAAGAACAAGCGGAACAAAAACAAGAAAATAAAAAAACTCCTAGGATTGTAGATCCCTTTGAAAAGCCTCAACCTTTACATGCCTTTAGTCCCAGATTGCTAAATCAAACGTATTTTAAGCTATATTTATTTTTTAAAAAAATTCACATTCTAAGAAACAGTATTTTAAAAACATTTTCAACATAATATGTAAATTCTTTAAACTAAACAACAATTTGTTTCATGTCCATTGTTTTAAAATAAAATTTTTGGTTATAATTTAGATCTTCCCTTTACTTAGCTACAGTGAGTGTATCCATACCCTTAAACTGAGTTAATCCATGCTATGGGAAAATACTGTTAAAGACGATTTGACAAAATCCATCAAACAGTCCCCATAAAAGCTGGCAGATTTTATGCTGCAAAATACATATTATGTTTCTCCATTTTACTGGGATTATTATTCCACCATATAAAGAACTAATGGTTGCACTAAGTTATAGAATTCATAATACACCTCCCTTAAAAAACATATTGGTGCTTTTCTTGCATGGGATCTAAGAAGGAAGTTAGAAAATAAGTATAAGAAATTTGCAAGGGTGTATGTTACTTTTTTTTTTTTCTGAAAGGAGAAATCAAGGACATGATCTCAGTTAGAAAACAAGGAATCTTTGTGAAAATATATTGATGTATGCCAGCAAAACAAGGGCAAAAATTAAGAAAGATGAAGCCATGGGATACAGGAACACAGTAACCAGCCAAAAGCCCAGAAGAGAAGAATGCCAGGATGTGGCAGAGCTGGAAGCAGTCTTTCTCCACAGGACAAAAGTCAGTGGGCTCCGAAGACTGTGTCTTCAAAATGAGAACAAAATGCATTTCATGTGCTAGAGGGATAAAGGAGGTACATACTTCTTTTCAGTAGGGAAAAAGAAAGGCAATTGGAATTTGTAAGAATAAAAATCACAAAAAAAGCCACAGTCCAGATATGAAGCAAACTGAAGTATGTCTTGGTTTTGAACAACAAAGGGAATTTAAGGAAAGCTGTGCTCTCTCTTGGGTGACAGAGGGGTCAAAAAGTGGACCCATGAAAGAGGAAATGTCCTGGCGAGGAACCTGTCCCTGCGCTAATATTTACATAGTGATCATAATGCAAATGTTGCTTACTGCCATTCAAAGTTCAGAATCAGTTATAGACAAAACATTGAATATTTATAGCTACAGAACAGAGTGTAGCTGTCATTAACCTTAATGTCATAAAATTGAAAGACAGAAAGCAAAAGTGAAGCTGAAAGAGGAAGCGAGAAGGGAAGGAGGGTGTGATACCAGTTTCATCTTACACTGGGGGAGACAGGAGGTGCTACAGTGAAGCTGATTAATAAGAAACAGCAGTATATCTTATTTTAAGTTATGAAGACTTCCAATAGAAAAACTAAAGATAGTAGATCTACCAAAAATGGACAGGAGAGCGAATAGCTTAAGCAGTTAAATACCTACATTTTTTAATAGATTTTTATTTATTTATTTTTAAAGATAAAATAAAGAGAGGACAAGGGAGGGAGAGAGGGAGAGAAACATCAATGTGTGGTTGTCTCTCACGTGCCCCCAACTGGGGACCTGGCCAGCAACCTAGGTATGTGCCCTGACTACGAATCAAATCGACGACCTTTCAGTTTGCAGGCTGGCACTCAATTCACTGAGCCACACCAGCCAGGGCATTGATTTAATTTTTTAAATTGTATTTTATTGATTCTGCTTATTAAAGTTGTCCCAATATTACCCAATCTTCCCCCTCCACCCAACAACCCCCACTCCCTCATGCAATCCCCACACATGAGTAATACATAAAAGTTCTTAGGCTGCTCTATTTCCTATACTGTACTTTACATCCCCATGGCTATTCTGTAACTACCTATTTGTACTTCCTAATCCCCTCACCTCTTCACCCATTCCTCCATACCCCCCTCCCATCTGGCAACCATCAAAATGCTCTTCATACCCATCATTCTGTCTCTCTTCTTCTTGTTTGCTTTGTTTGTTTTTATTCATTTGTTGATGGATTAGTATGTATTGCCATTTTATTCTTCATAGTTTTGATCATCTTCTTTATTTTAAATAAGTCCCTCAAATAAGTTCTGGTCCAGTTTTAGTGCATATATAAATAAAGGTAAAACCACACAACTCATAAAATGAAAGCAGCTCAAATTTTTGATTAAACAAATATATACTGAGTGTATATTATGTATAGGTACTGGATTAGCTGATAAGAATTCTATATCAAGACAGGGCTGGAAGCATTAGTCCATCCCTAGCAGCACTTTAACTGCTTGAAATTTTAGAAAATGTTTTCATTTAGTGCAGAATTTGTTAACATTGACGCTATTGACATTTTGGACTAGATAATTCTTTTGTGGGGGTCTGCCCGTGCTTTCTAGAATAGTTAGCAGCATCCCTAACTTTTATCAATAGATTCCAGTAACATGCCCTCCTCCTCCCACCGGTCCCAGTAGTGACAACGAAAGTGTCTTCACACTTTACAAAATATCTCCTGGGGGTAAGATTGTCTCTGGTTAAGAATCATTATAAAATAAGAATCTTATTTTTAAAGAACTAAAATTTAGTTTTAGAGATATTACTACTACTGTGCCAACTTTGCCTATTTCTCATGTGATGAATTTGTCTTGCACACAGCTGAACATTCAAATTTGAGGAAAAAAACCAAGGGACTCTGAGTCTTAGATTAGATCATTGGGGTCTTTAGCACTGCAGTTTAGTGGCATTTTCAACTAACTCATAAATAGCAGAACAAATATGACTCGATATTTTTAGCTTAGGGAGGTCTATCTTAAACCATGCATGGCTGATAAAAATGTGCTGTTAGGATTTCTCTTGAGTTAACCAGATGGTATGCTTATGATCTGCCTACAAAATCTTTCCATTCTTTTCAAATAGAAAGCTATATTTTTTACTTTCCACTTAAAGATCATATGCTTTTATATTTTTTCCAAGTTAAAAAAAAATCCAGGCTACATTAGACACTAAAGTAAATTATCATGAGTCCTGGGATTCCTGGGCTTTGGGTGATCTAAGGAAAATGTCACTTTATCTTCATGTTCTTTACCCACATATCACCTTGGCTTCACATATGTCCTTATAGTAATAACACATATATACTCCTGATTATGTGTCAGGTACCATTCTAAGCTTTTTTACATGTTTAAATTAAAAAACTTTTTCCATTTTATTGATATAAAAACTGCACATTATCTAACATATACAACTGACAAATTTGCACATATGCATACACCCATGAAATCACCACAATAAATGTATTTTTTTGGCAAAATCCCACAGAAATGATGCTGAGTTCTTGTCAGTGCTTCAGGAGACCTACAATATTGGTTTGTCCCATTATTAGTGATACCATTTTTTGACGTGGTTTAAGGTGGTGTCTGCCAGGTTTTTCCACTGCCAAGTTATTAGTTCACCCTTTGTTTTTAATAGGTATCTTGTTATTGATATTCCTCAAACTTTTACCCACTAGTTTTACCATCCATAATTATAACTCAGATGGTTGCCAAATGACTTTCTAATTCCATCATTTCTTCTATACAACTTTCTACTTTAAAAATGCTCTCTCTCTCCATCTCCCTCTCTTCCTCTCTCTCATTGCAGCCCTGTTCTTAACTCAATAGATTGCATTCCTTTGCTTTCATCATTTAGTTTTATGTTCAGATTTTTACAGATCTGGTCAATGTGAGCTCCTTCAAATAAGTTCCTGTGACTTTGACACAAAAAAAATGTTCCAGGCTCATCTTATTTTTTCCCTGCCCCAGTCCTGGGATCAACCATTTCTTCAAGAAAGCTTGCTTTTTTAAAAAATGATGAATGGGATTTAGAAACAAACATCTGTTGCTATGTGCATTCATTGCTACTGAGCTCTATGAACAGAACCTACATACTTGTGTTCATATACACCGTGGACAAAAAAGTGGCGACAAACTAAGTCCGACAAGCTCAGGGAAGGCCGGCATAGTAGCCTTAGAAACTCGGAGACTGAAAGTAACCACATAGGAAGGTTATAGTTAGAAATTAAAATTTGTAACTAAAGGTGGTTCATGGCGGTTGTCACATCCTAGGGCAGTATTTTTCCCTAATAAAGGTCAGTCTTCACTGTAACTGGGCCTATCTGTGGTCTTTTTGCATCTAAGATAACATACTCTTTGGAATATCAAAGTTATTTCTTTTCTTTTGTTTTTACCCTGATACCCTCAGAGCAGAAACCACAGATCCCCTCATTGTTATTATCATGTTATTGTTGTTAACTACCCTATACCCATAAATGAAAAGAAGTGTGTGTCTATTTGTTTTAATTTTTATTCAGCCGCAGAGAATTTACCCGCTTTGGTTTTTTCTGCCTCCCTAATCTATCACCAAAGGATTTCATGTAACCCCCTTCCATCTTCCCCTTTGATTCTGATGTATAAAGTAAGTGGTAAAACTGCCATTTTCTGGGGCATTTTCTCAATCCTTTGAGATTTTGCTTCCCAGCAGTTGTCATCAGTTTGGCTCAAATAAACTCATAACAATTTTTCAGGTTTGAACATTTCTTATGTTGACAACACACATGCATACATATATATATTAAGATTTAATCATCATCACAATCCTATGAATTAGCAACTACTTTCATTACTTTCATTTTATAGTTGAAGAAACAGAGGATCAGAAGAAGTTTAATAACTTGCCCAAGGTCTCCTGGTTAAGTGATAAGGCAAAGGTTGGAATGTGGGCAGTCTGGCCCCAGACCTACCCTCTTAACATAAATATTTAAAGATAAAAGTTGAGAAGGAAAGTTTTCTTATATCATCTAAAATTCTTGAGTTCTTTGGCTTTAATGTCATATCCTGTTTTCTACCTGGGAAATAGGAGAGCAGGGAATGTACTGCTGACCTGGGAATCAAATCCAAGTAACAGACTTCACACAGCATTGCTTCTTCCCTCAGAAAACTAAAGGTTTGCACCCTGACTGGTGTGACTCTGGGTTGGGCATCATGCTGCAAACCCAAAGGTCACTGGTTCAATTCCAGGTCAGGGCACATACAGGGGTTACAGGCCAAGTCCCTGGTTGGGGGCATGGGAGAGGCAACCAATTAATGTTTCTCTCCCTCTCTTTCTCCTTCTGTTCCCCTCTCTGCAAAAATAAATAAATAAAATCTTTAAAAAAAGGAAAAGAAAACTAAAGGTTTGTAACTGTGCCAAACTTGCTATACCTGGCTCTCTCTTCCTTAGGAATGAGTCTAGTCCTTCAAAACTTTTCAGGCCCTCAGCCTTCTGGTGACCCTGCCCAGCAACCCGATGGATGTGCTTAGACTTCATCTCAAGCTGTGCTGAGGCTCTGTCTCCTGCTGTCTTTTTGTAGCCCAGTGGAAGTGGGACCCTTTTACAGGATCCCGAAAAAAGCATTTCGCGGACCCACGCATGGGAGACTGTGGTGTGGGAAGATTTATTCCTGGTAGAAGGCTGCCTCTCTGTCCCTTCTCCATCTGTCCCGCTGTGGGAAAATGTCCAATCGTGTCTTCAGCAAGGCGAAAACAAAGGCCAGAGTCCAGAGTTTCTGTTTCATATTAAAGCTTAGTCGTTTGGAGCCAGCAGGTGGCTGCTGAACAGTCTCAGTTCCCACCCAGGTAGCTTAGTGCTGTGTCTCCCAACTGAGGCTCTTGCCTGGGGCCTGTGCTTGGAGTCTGTGCAGCCGCCAGCTGTGCAGCTTCCCGGGCCACATGGTTACAGAGAAAGAACCCGTGCGAGTGCAAGGGGTGAGCCCAGGTCACCGAGAGAGCTACTCTTAGTTCCCTCAGGTTGTATTACTTCGGGCTTGGGAAGGACCAGGAGCTTTTTCAAAATAACCAATCAACTTCCCAAGCTGGTACGAGGGGAAAGGGAGGGGCAATGCTGTGATTCCCTGGAGTGTGTGAAACTGTAACTTCCTGGCAAAGCTAACGGGCTTATGCTCCCTGGCTGATTATGCTCAACATGTCTAATTGACTTTGCTTCCTTCCTTATTAATAACTAGATAACTACCTATGGTAACATATTCAAACTTCTATTTATGAAAAGCAAGAGAACTAGTGTGTTTTTTAAAGTGGAGGATGAAGAGGATTGTGGATTTTTAGGTACTGTCAAAGGAAATATATTACTTTAAAATTAATCCAGAAATACTCCATGGTGGGATGTTGCAAAGTTTTTAATACCTTCTATTCAGAGAATGCTTGCCTTGCTCATGACTATATTGCTCTGAAAGAAGCAAGTTTTCAGAATGACTTGTAAGCAAATTCAATTCTAATCAGGATAGTAGACTTAGATCATGACACCAGTTAAATTTATCCTTGGAAGATTTTGTAATAGAAAAAAGAAGACGGTTGAACATAAATTAGACATGCTCTCAACTTGAGGCGTGATACCATGAAAAAGTTTTTAAAGTCCTGTGATACCAAGGCCAGGGATTCTTAAAAGAAATAGAAAAGGCTAAGAAAGCCCCCAAAATAATATTCCTACAGTGTCAGTGATTCCATTGAGTAAAAAAGGGAGGTGTTTAAAACAACCAACAACCTATGAAGGGAACTCTCAGATGAGCTCAGACATACCCAAAAGATCAAGGATGAATAAGAAGATGTGTATCAAACTCTAAGTATAGTATGGTTGGGTAGCCAGACTACAAATTCGCTCTCTATAGACCCATACATATCTGAAAAATTGATATACTGCAGGTCAGTGGGGACTTGTTGAATTATTTAGTAAATATTGCTTGGACAATTAGTCATCTATATGTAAAACAGTAAAATTGGTTCCTTTTTCACACCGTAAACAAAATAATTAACAGGAGTATTAAAGTTCTATACATGAAAAGCAAAAATTTTAAACAAAGGAATGCTGAAGATAGGGAGAATATCCTATGACTTAGGATAGAAAAAGTGTGCTTTTTCTTAAAAAACAAAATTAAAGCACACATGAAAAAAAAATTCACCCTTGACTATGCTAAACTTTAAAAACATCTGTACATCCAAAAATAGCATAAACAAAGTAAAAAGACCGGCTGAAGACTGGAAGAATATATTTGCAAATGCAAACGGATGACAGGGGATTAGTTTCTTAAAGACACAAAGAACTCGTATGAACCAATACAAAAAAGACAACCCAATATTGTAAAATAATGATGATGATGATGATGATGATGATGATGATGATAATGATGATGACGATGACCGAGGGTATGAAAAATCACAAGAGCCCTTTATGGAAAAGGAAACCTGAACTGCCAACAAATATATAAAACATGTTCTGCTTCATTGGTAACCAGGGATGTAAGAACCACAATGAGGTACAATTAGATTGGCAAAAGTACATAATTCTGAAAGTGTTAAGCATTGGTAAAGGTGTGAAGCAAAGGAGAAGTTCTGGTAGAGGGCATGTTTGTTTATCCAATTTGGAGAGCAATTGGGCAGCTTATATTGAGGTAGGAGATGTACAAACTCTAGGACCCAGCAATTCTACCCCTAGGTAAATTTTCTTTAAGAAAACTGTCACTTGTGTGCACAAGGCATTATGAAAAAGAATGTTAGGAGCAAATGGCTCAGTTGGTTAAAGCATCATCCTGATACACCAAGGTTGCAGGTTCAATCCCTGGTCAGGGCATGTACAACAATCAACCAATGAATGCATAAATAAGCAAAACAACAAATCAACGTTTCTCCCTCTTGATCAACTTTTAAAAAGTGTTAAAAACTTTTTTAAAAAAAGAATGTTTCCAGCTACATTGCATGTAACAGCAATTTGATAACAACCTAAAGGCTGTATCCACCAGAGAATGAATAAATAACATGTGCTATATTTATTCAAAGAAATCTTCTATAGCAGTGGCAATGAATAAATTTATAGCTATCTATATGCCCATGGGTGAAGCAGGATGCAGAATACATAAAGATTCCATTGACATACAAATTTAAAACATACAAAAAAATTACATATATTGTTTAAGGATATATACATAAATAATAAAATTATAACAAAATGTGTGGAAGTGAAAAACACAGAACTTAGGAAAGTCAATGTTATTGAGGGAAAGTAATGAAAATATGATCACAGAGTACAAACTATTAGTAACGCTTTCTTACGCTGTTTATTTCTTAACACAGGTGCTGATTCATTAATCTGCATAGCTTTTCATAAATCTGAAATGTGTCATAGTGTATTTAAAAGAAAAATCACCTTGGTTCTATTTCCTGACTGTGGGGCTATGATGATACAAATGTATTTCCTCATCATTAAGAGGGAGGTATTGCCCCTTTTCCAATCGAGCCTTTATGTTCTAGAATTTGGGTTCTTCTGCACTGGTGGTGTGTGTAGGAGGGTAAGGGGTCAATTGTACAACTCCTCTGTATTTCAGTGGCTGTTGGGAAAAAATTCTTCCAGGCCTTTGTTGGGAAAGGAATTAACTTGGTGCTGAGGATGAAATAATGATGTGGAAGAGACTGGTGCTTGGAATAAAAAAAGGAGTAGACTGATTAGAAAAAAGGAGGGGTCCTAGGCACTGGAAGGGGATGGGGTTTGGGGGTTTTCTTAAGAGGTACAGGCATGTCTCTCTTACGTGGCCATGTCCAGGGTGGTCAAGGTAAGTACAGTGCCCTTGAGAGCAAAGCATAAGTCTCTGTCTGTGCCGGCCTGTTGGTGGTGGGAAGATGGCAATGAAGGCATCTAGGTGACATACTGAGCAACAGGGCCTACTAGATGGAGGAAGGCTATTCCAGCGAAAGCATTCTCCATAAGGAGCCACGGCAACAGCGGAAAACTCAAAGAACCACACCCTGCCTTTGACATCTGTTAAGGCCAGGGGGTCTCTTAGGGGCCAGGGGGTCCCTTTGGAGCCACTAAAGGGGTTAAGGAATCCCGTTTCCACCCATATTGGAAGTTCCTCTAGCCAAGCCTAAGGAAGCTCAGGTTAGAGTTAATTTAATTGAGAAAAACCAAGAAAAGTGAGGCTTCTTGTACTTGAATGATTATACATTAATTTATCAGACAACTATCACACAGAACAAAAGGTAGGGACTATTAAGAAGAGGTCCAACTACTGAGAAAATAGTACGGTGTTAGGAGGTAGCTGGAAGGAAACAGAGCTAGATGTCTCTTTTTCCTGTCTCCCCAAGAGAGCAAAATAAACTCCAAACTAATAAATGGGCCAAACAAATAGTAAAACAAGGAAACAAGTTCCCAAATAAGTGGCTTTGTACAACAGAAACATTAGATAAACCTCTAAGCCAAACCAGCACTGTAGTTCAGCCTCGAAGAAAACAAACCCCCCAGTGGACCGCACTGACAGACTTGCAGGGCCAAATCGCCAGAGAGAGAGAAATCCCGCCGCCCCCCCCACCCCGCCCCCAGCCTCGCCCCGGGTGGCAGACAGGCCACAGCAGGTCTGAGGATTAAGGACTAGCCAGAAAGCACTCAGAAGTTAGTGAAGCTGCGACAAGCTGTTCACAAGGATGCCGACCCACTTACAGAAAGCCTTGCATTTCCTGTGCTTTAAAAAGGTAAATATTATATAACTATTCTCTTACACAGGTTTCTGAAAATGAGCACTAAAGTGTGCGTAGAATTAGACTGTACAATTACTTACATAAAATGTCCGCGTTTTAAGACTGCATAAGAAAAAAAAAGTGTATTAGGGTTCTCCAGGGAAACAGAGCCAATAGGAAATATACATATTATAAAGAATTAACTCACATGATTTTGGAAGCTGGTAAGTCCCAAGATATACAGGGTGAGTAGGCAAGCTGGAGTAGATCCAGTCCAAAGGCCTGCAGGCTAGAGACTCAGTAGTCAGAAGGCAGGAAAATACACATGTCCCAGCTTGAAGGTAATCAGCCTGGAGGAATTCTCTTACTAAAGGTTCAGGAGGGGTGGGGTGGAGGATGGGGGAAAGGAGAGAGGGTCAGCCTTTTTGTTCTATTTAGGCCTTCAACTAATTGGTTGAGGTCCTCCCATTGTAGGGAGAACGATCTGCTTTCCTCTGTATAACTATTTAAATCTTAATCTCATTCAAAAACACTCTCACAGAAATACCCTAAATAATATTTGACTGGGCACCAAGTGGCCCAGTCAAGTTTACACACAAAATTAACCACCACGACACTAACTGGTGTGGTTCAGTGGGCTGGACATCGTCCCGCAAACCAAAAGGTCACCAGTTCTTGATTCTGGTGAGGGCACATGCTTGGGTTGCAGGCCAGGTCCCCAGTTGGGGGTGTACAAGAGCCAACTGATTGATGTTTCTTCCTCTCTTTCTCCCTCCTGAACCCTCCCTCTAACAATAAATAAAATCTTTAAAAAAATAAAGTTAAATAACTATCACAAAAAGGAATATATCAAAATTCCTTATAGTCAATGTATTAGATAATAAATTTCCCTTGAATTGGTCCTGTATTGTTTCAAATGGCATACTACATTTCATTATCTTAAATAATTCCTGTTTCTTTTCATGCTTTTAGTTTTATATGTTCAATCACTTTCAGTTCTTGGCAAATTAACTTATGAACATTAATTACTAAAACACAGCTTTTGGAAAACAGAGAATTGACATCTTTGCTAAATATTCCTTTAAAAATTTTTATTTATTGATTTTAGAGAGAAAGGAGAGAAACATCAGTTTGTTTTTTCCATGTATTTTATTCATTGGTGGATTTTTTAAAAATCATTTTTTATTTTCAATTACAGTTGACATACATTATTGTATTGGTTTTGGGCATATACTACAGTGATTAGACATTACATAACTTAGTAAGTAGTCATCCCAATAAATCTTGCACCCATCCGACACTGTATATAGTTACTATACTGACTGTATTCTCTATGTTGTATTTCACACCCCCATAACTGTAACAACCAATTTGGTCTGTAACAACCAATTTGTACTTCTTAATTCCTTTACTTTTTTCATCCATCTCCCCAACCCCTCCCCCATCTGGCAACCATCAAAATGCTCTCTGTATCTATGATTCTTTCTGTTCTTCTTGTTCATTTATTTTGTTTTTTAGATTTAATTGTTGATAGATGTGTATTTATTGCCATTTTATTTTTTTGTTTTTGATTTTCTTCTTCTTAAAGAAAACCCTTTAACATTTCATATAATACTGCTTTGGTGGTGATGAATTCCTTTGGCTTTTTCTTGTCTGAGCTCTTTATCTGTCCATTGATTCTAAGTGATGGCTTTGCTGGGTAATGTTGATTGTAGGTCTTTGCTTTTCATGACTCTGAATATTTCTTGCCAATCCCTTCTAGCCTGCAAAGTTCCTTTTGAGAAATCAGCTGACAGTCTTATGGGAGCTCCCTTGTAGGTAATGAACTGCTTTCCTTTGCTGCATTTAATATATTCTCCTTGTATTTAACCTCTGATATTTTAATTATGATGTGTCTTTGTGTGGGCCTGTTTGGATTCATCTTGTTTGGGGCTCTCTGTGCTTCCTGGACTCACATGTCTATTTCCTTCACTAATTAGGGAAGATTTCTGTCATTATTTTTCAAATAGGTTTTCAAATTCTTGCTCTCCCTCTTCTCATTCCAACACCCCCATGATGTGAATGTTGGTACGCTTGAAGTTAGTTGTCCCAGAGGATCTTTACGCTGACCTCATTTTTTTTGTGTTTGTTTGTTTTGGATTCTTTTTTCGTCTTGTTCTGATTGGGTGCTCTTTGCTTTCTTACACTCTAAATTGCTAATTTCTCAGGTTCAACCACTCTACTGTTGATTTCCTATATGTTGTTCTTTATTTAAATTAGTGCATCCTTCCTTTTTGACTGGATTCTTTTTATGCTGTTGATGTTCTAAGTTCCTTGAGCATCCTTATAACCAGTGTTTTGAACTCTCCATCAAGTAGGTTGTTTCCATTTTAATTCTTTTTCTGGAGTTTTAATCTGTTCTTTCATTTGAGCCATGTTTCTTTTTCTCCTCATTTTGGCAGCCTCCCCCACTTTTTTTTAATATATTAGGTAGAGTTGCTATAACTCCTGGTCTTGGTAGCATGTCCTAACATAGGTGTCCTGTACACCTTGGGTGATAGTAGGTCCCCTACTACCCAAGTTGGGCACTTGAGGTGGGTCCACTGTGTGGGCTGTGTACACCCTCCTCTTATAGTTGAGCTTTTATTGCTGTTGGCATATCGATGGGATTTACCCAGACCAATCAGCTGCAAGGACTGGCTGTGACTTCTGACCACCAACCTCTGACAACCATGGGGGATTCAGCTACGCAAGGGCCCACTCCACAGAGCAAGACTTACTTCAGAAGGGCTCTGGTGTCCAGTGAGCTTGCCCCTTTGTGTGTCAATAGTTGAGGTACTCTGATACAGTCTGAAGCTGTCCACTGGGTGTGCTGGTTCTGGGGCCTCCTGGGAAATGCTTCCGCACCATCTGTGTTCTGCCTGGGTCAACCTGGCATTAGCTAGAGTGATCTGCAGATAGTTGCTACTTGCGCTGGGCTTGGAGGTACCCAGGCAAGGCCAACCTGTAAGCCAAGGCTGGCTGCCGCTAGTGTCAGGCCTGGGGCCACTTAGCAAGAGGTACAGGCTTGCTGAGGCCAGATGCTGCTTGCTTGAGATAATTTAGGAAAATCTGAAGCATGAACCAAGAGAAGCTATTTGAATGAAAAAGCCACTGAAAACAGCTTGGGTGGTTCCAAAAGTTGGGGGGACGGGTCTCAAGGAATCACCAGGGCAAGGCAAAGAGTGTGACCCAGGTTGGTGGAGTTTCAGATATGATGCCCGCGTAGGGCGATGGGGGGGTGAGGGGAGGGCACATCAAAGGAACAGTGGCCTCTGTCAGCACTTCTGTTTGGGAGAAAGCTGCCCCCAGCTCTTGCTCTGATGTCAGACAATTCAGTTCATCCCTGTTTGCCTCTGATGCTTGGAAGCTGCAGCCCCTAGTCTGGAGCTCAGAGGCAGTGGGTCCAATTAAGTTCATGAATGGACACTTTAAGAGTAACTGCCTAAGACTCCAGAAGTTTCCATCTTCCTCAGTCTCAATCCCCATTGGTTTTTTTTCAGCCAGGAGTTATAGGGACCTGTCTACCTGGCACAAAACCCTTGTCTGGGGGCCTGATGTGGGTCTGAGACCCCTGCTCCTGAGATAGCCCTCCCAATATTTATCTGTGACAAGTGGGTGTGGACAAGCCCATTCCACGTCTCCAACTCCTACCAGTCTGGATGTGATTTCTTCTTTAATTCCGTAGTTGTAGGACTCCAGCTCGATTTCTGGCAGTTCTTAATGATGGAGGTTCTGTAGTTTAGTTGTAATTTTGATATGGTTGTACAAGGAGGTGAGTACTGAGCTTACCTACTCCACCATCTTGACTGGACATTGGTTGATTCTTGTATGTGCGCTGACTGGGGATAGAACCCACAACCTTGGTCAATGCTCTAACCAATTGAGCTAACCCAACTAAGTGTGTAATAGGTCATTATTAACACTCTGAAACACCCTATCACTCTCCATGATATGTGTTGTTCTCCCTTGTTGCAAAGAACAAAACAATAAATGCAACTTGTTCAACTATTAAAAAAAAAGAGAATTGTATGGAAGATCTTTTAACAAAACATGTCACAAAAAAAGAAAAAAAAAGGCAAAAGAAATGTGCGATAATTCTCTAAAGTCTAACACTAACTAAAAATGCCTTTATAAAAATCTAAAAGATAAATAACAATCGTCTTAAAATATTCAGTTTTGTTGAGTATGAAAAATACTGTTTTTATTAGTTTGTAGAAGCATTATTTTATTCAATGTTTTATTACATCAAATTTTTAAAAAGCTGACTAAATTTTAAACAAAGATATCTAGCTCATTTTAAGTCAATGCAAATTTTCACTAATTTAGTACTCTATATTAGCATATTAACATTTGGGGAATTTTTGGAAAGATACATTATTATATATAAAACTGTCTTATAAGAACTTAGGAATAAGAAATGGTTCATAAAACTTTACAAATCTTCCTAAACTGTTTTTAGTACAATGAAAATTATATAGATCTTGATTTTTAATAAAAATTTCAATTTTTTTACAATCAATTTGAAACAGAAGTAAATGTCTCATAATTGTCTTGAGAATTAACATTCATCAGGATTACTATAGCTGATTACACTTAAAAGACATACACACACACACAAAACTAGAATAGACTGGCTAGTTTTGTTCTAAAAATACTAATAAACTAGTAGTTAGGTTGGAAATTATAATTTAGAATTAATATGACTTAGAAAATATCATTACATAAAAATTCATGGAGAGGACATTGCTATGGTCAGCTTACCATTATTAGTTGCAGCAGTACTATATCTTGCACACATTTACAATTCATGTTTTCAAAATGACAATGTAACTGACACTGTATTTTAACTGCTTTGATCATTAGCATATGAAGATGTTGGTTGAGCTTAAAACATTATAAATTATATTTATATATACCCTAAACAGGGCAATTCCCAAGATTAAATGTTGTTAATTTTTAAATACCTTTTTAGAACACAAACATTCATTTTATCTTACATCATTATGAATAAACATGATAGGTTAAAAATATTAAACCATTTTTTAATATACTTGGTCCTAAAGTGCCTTGACTTATTGCTTAGCAAAATTCTATCTCCTAGTATGGACCCTCAAGCTTTTTGGAAAAGATTTTGGGGACAAAACTATGAACATCAAATATAACCAGTATAACAAAGTACTGACCCTCGGGAACTCTGTCAGTATGACAAATATTTATTTTACAGTTACTGCTTCTATAGCTGTCACTCTTCCCTCACTACATCATATTTTAGGTTCTAGAAGTTCCACCTTTCTGGTGCTTCTAATCTGTTTTCCTAAACTTGTTTAAAGAATCAGCATATAAAATTTTCCACATTATTCTCATTCAAAGGTAGATCCACACTTATCCTACAGCCTAAAGTAAGTTTTTTCTTTCTTTTCTGATGGGGGAGAGGGTAAAAGGAAGAGAGATGGGCTTGTTATCTTGCTAATTATAGGGTACCTTGAGAGTTACTGGATATTTCCTGATGGTTAAGATTGCTAAAGGAATACACACCAAGAGGTGGCCATACTGAAGGCAGCAGTTAACGCTTCCAGCTCAGGACAAAACAAAAAATACAGTAATTGCTAATAGTTATTAGGCATTTGGTATTTTATGAACATAAATATTTCATCTACTTTATAAAGTAATATTAATTAAAGGTACATAGAGTCTATGAAATTATTTGTAACAAAAAATTTCACTAGCTAAAATTTCTTACTATTTCCCTTAGCAAATATTGTACATTTGTCAGAGTACCTGATACTTTTTAAAATATCAAGTAATACAGGACAAGGTGTTATAAAACAAAACACATAACTGGAAAACATTTTATTTTTTTTCTACTTCATATAACATTGTTCAGGACCACAAGATTTTAAAGGTCTTATTCAAGCAACCTTTGAATCAGAAATACCACTCAAAAATACTTACTGATGCTATAAATACTACTGCTTTTCTACATATTGTCAATTTTAATGAATGTCATATCCATTATACCTTTAGCTCCTTTGGTCAGAAAGATAAAAGAAACTTTTAATGGTTAGATATTCAAAATGGTTTTTAGAAACAGCCAAACAAACCAAAAGTACATCAACAAATATTAAAATTAGTTTTAGTTGTTATTATTAAGAATTCGGAACAAGGACATACTGAAGCATGTATGAGATTTTTAAAAATTATATACAATTTAAAAAACAAATTTAAATTTACAAATAAAAAGATTAATGGCCAAATTAAAGAAAGCTGAAGCATCAGATTTAAAATATCTTAATTTTTTGGCTATTCAGAAATATATTTTGTGAATAATAAGAATTACTTCATAAATATATATGTATAAATAGATATATATCTACAGGATTTGCAATGTAGGAGAAAACCCTTTAAAGAAAAAAATTGCACTTGTAGATTATCAGGATGTCATCATCTTTACCGTTCTGTGAAGTATAATTACCATTCCAGGTGCTTTTGGCACAAATTTTAAGGAGAATATTGACACAATCTTAAAAACATAATCCTTTTATACTTTATTTACTGGAATATGAAAATCAAACAGAATTTATAATTCTGACCAAAAAAAAAAAATCCAGATAACTGTAACTGCTTAATTAAATACAACAAAATATTGTTTTTTAAAAAACCTTAAACCTGTAGTTTACATCAGAAACATGTAAAATTTTACCATCAACAGGTTTTCTTCAATCCCTTCAGCAAGACTTCTCAGACTTCACACAAATGTAACATTGTCTTTTTCTACTCACATACGACTTAGACTACACCCCAGTATATAAGGACAAAAAATAAATGTATAATAAAAAGATTGGATAAATCAGGAGAGGCTTTTTGGTCTTGAATTCTTCACCCACTAACAAGGAAGCAGCACTGTAGGCAGCCCAAAACACACCAAACAGCTTTAAAAAACAAACAAAAAAGACAAAGGGCAGCATATTAGCAAGTCAATTAACATTCTGCATATTATAGAGTAAAAGTAGTATTTACAGTATTGTTTAAAACAACCCTGACAACCAATTGTGGTAAACAGTAAAACTCACTGAGAATGTCTAAAACTTTGTTAAGAACATCAGTTCTTGCTCTGCTACTTGACTTCTGCAAATGAAGTGGTTTTTTAATCAAACTTGTCTAATCAAAAGAATCACCCAGGGTGCCTATTAAAAAGAAAACCCTGGGATTCACTCTACTTTTGATGCATCAGAATTTCAAAAAAATGGTCTAGTGTGTCCCTGGTGATTTAAGATAAGGCAACTTCTGGGAGAACTATTATTGGGCCAAATTGCTGAAAGAAAGCTAATTGATTCTTACACAGAAGAAATTTTTTCCTTTCCTTTCTTCTGAGATATAAGAAAACAGATTAATTTTACCCAATGTTTATTAAGTATCACACCATTTTCCCAGGAATAGATGGAAGTATAGGGTTAAATACAAAAGAGGAAAAAAAACCATAACATTTTGGTCAAGAGTTTAACTAAATAAAATATACTGTGGTTTTCAAATTAAACGCATACCTAATTTTAAATGATTTCTACTGGAAATTTATGTAGTACTTACTGATATAGTTACTGAAGCCATTTTACAGATTAAAATGAAAGAAATACTTTAAGGATAGCAATCACGGAAAATTTGTATGACAGAAACAGACTTGGCACAGAGCAGGGTTTCCTAACCTTGTACTACTGATATTTTTGGGCTGAATAATTGCTGTGGGAAGCGGTATTATGCACTGTAGGATGTTTAGCAGTATCCCTGGCCTCTGCCTACTATATACGAGTAATATTCCACCCCACCCCAATTTGTGACACCCAAAAATGTCTCCTTGGGAGGAAAAATCACGCTCAGTTGAGAATCACTGGTACAAAGGTAAAAATACACATTGGCAGACTGATTGAAAAGGTATTTAGGATGGTTCCACCTTTTATTGTACTTTTTAACAAAACAAAACAAAAATCACACAAATATTTTAAGTCTACAGAAAAGTATAGAAAAATACATGAAATAAAATTATGAACAGATTGCATTTGTATGTCATACTTCATTTTTTTGGTAAATGGTTAACAGTTGGTAAGAGTTACAGAGATTTAAAAAAATAGTGGTTGCATATTAAACTGTATTCTAATGCTAAAGTTAAATGACAAGATTTCTGCAACATATGCCTCAAAAAAACTTGGATTGAAACAAGAAACAGCTCACTACACAAAGAAGAGTAAGTGATTCGTGGGGGACAAACTAACAAAGAAAAATGTGAAGTTTAAAAAGTTTTATCCTAAATTTTTAATGATATAAATAAGATTTTCCATTTTATAACAATATATCCATATGTGGTATAAAGAATATTAAGGACCATTCTTCAGCTGAACAGATGACTATTACCAGAGGACACAGTTCTGTTATCAAAGCTGTCTAATCAAAGAATCACCCAGGGTGCCTATTAAAAAGAAAATTCTGGGATTTATTCTAGTTCTGATGAATCAAAATTTCCAAGAAAATTGTCTAGTGTGTCCCTATGTGTCCACCTATGACAGAGGACACAGTTGAAAATGACCAGAGGACACAGTTTTGACAACTTTGGGTGTAGTCTCAGCAGTATTCAAACAGGCTTTAACCCAAGTAAAAAACAAACAAACAAACAAACAACCCAGAATCAGGAAATGATTCTGAATGACTCATTGAAGTGTTATGTTCACTAAGGCTAGATAATTAAAAGCCAGCATGGAGCTAGCTCCTACACTGTAAGACTTTTAAGCTAAGTGCTAATAACGCCAATTAAAACAAATTTTAGGATTAGAATATAGAAGAAAGAAAGATCTTCTCCTTGGTCTCTAAAGTGTTCAAACATACAAATATTTCTCAAAATATTATTTTATAATATTTGTAACAACCTACCACTTGTGTGCCTAGTCTGTGTCAAGCACCATATTAAGCATTATATATACTTTAAAATCTTCCTAACAAATCCTAAAAAGTTGTTGCTAACATTCCCATTTTGCAAAGGAGAGTAAGAAAAGGTATCTCCCCAACACAGACAGCAAGTAAGTGGTGTAACCATGATGTGAATTCAGAATTGAATGGTTCCAAAATCCACATTCAATTCAATACCCAAAGCTTGTACAATATGAATGGTGGTATTAGCCTGTAGTTACCCAATTCTAAATGAAGTAATTTCTTTTATACTGGAATTAGTAATAAACTTTAAATAAAACCTAATGTCATAAAAATTATGTGGCACCACTTAAAAGCAAATATTTTAATGTGGAGGCTACATAATGGCAGTTCTGAAAGTGGTGGTCTTAAAAAGTTCTAGCTGCCATAGAGAAAAAACGGTACATTCACTGTGTAATATACATATATGTGCTAAAGCAGTAATTTATTTCCCAAAGTTGTTTAAAATTAACAAATGTCAAAATTTAAGTTGTATTACTACTGATTTTTAATACTTAATATTACCAGTAAATGTTTAAAATGGGTACATATGTTAACATAAACTAACACAGCCTGATGTCTTTACTTATGCAATACAGAAAAGCCAATTTATTAGAACCATGTCTATCATATTTGACAAGGAGATTACTATTCAAATAGGAGTAACAGTTATTAAATACATGTCCAGTGGACTTTTAAATAAATATTTCCCACAAAATCTAAGTCAGATAAACTCATAAGCATAAAGAAGAAAAATTCAACATTGAAAAAAATTCTCTGAGTATAATATTTTGAGGTCTGATTTGCTCTTTGTTATTTATTCCCCCAGACATATTATTATAATTTCTGATAAATAAAAGGGGAAAAATAAAGGAAATACCATTGATAAAACCAACAAAACCACTGTTCCAAAATGCTAGTAACTGTTTGATAGAGTTATAGATTACAATATTTTAGCCAGAGAATAATTTTGTTAATGGAAAATACTAAATTCTTTTTTATAATACACACTACTTACTTTTATAAGTGTAGACACCAGTTCAAATGATCCAACCACCAAAAGGATAGGGGCTATTACAATGAGAGGAAGTAATGAATATCCTATAACTCCAAGAACTTGGCCATATGCAACCTGTGAATTTTCAAATTTTTAAATAAATATCATAGAAATAAGATACTCATTTAAATCACTGTTGAACATTATACATTCTTTGCTGTACTTACATAAGGTGAGAATTAAGAAGAAATCATGACATATTATACCCATTATATTTCAAATAATCATATACTATTATATTTTTTCCTTTGCATACATTAACTACAATAAAGTTTAAATTGTAAATTAAGTAGAGTGAGATATTAACAATAATAACTAATAATAAAATAGAACAATTGTAACAATACTATATTGTAATAAAAGTTATGTGAATATGGTCTCCCTCTACAACTGCTCTCATACCCTTGTACCCTACTAAGTGACTAACAGGCAGGTGTATACAGAGTAGATACTAAACAAAGGGATGAATCCACTCCCTGTGTGGGATGCCATAAGATTTCATCACGCTACTCAGAATGGCATGCAATTTAAAACTTGTGAATTGTTTATTTCTGGAATCTTCCATTTAATATTTTTGGATGGCAGTTGATCCCAGGTAACTGAAACTGTGGAAAGTGAAACTGCAAATAAGAGGTAAGTACGGTACTGACAAAAATGTAAAACACTACTTTTCTCACTAAGTTTTTTGTTTTGCAAAATAGTTATTTTTCTTTAAATATGTTAAAGTAAATTTGGTTTTTTAGTTTTAAATGTATACATATTTTAATTTTTTATTTTAATTTATAACATAGTAAATATTGATAAATTTAACCCATATAAAGAATTTTCTTTGGGGACCTGAGATCAAAAAGTTTGAAAAATGCTATAACAGGGACTAAATTGTATGCTTCTCTAAAAATCTGTAAATTACTTATGAGTGGAATGGGATGTTTTCTTTCCACTTAATTTCTTGTAACATTATTGAGTATATACAATACTCATATGTGGATCCTTTGAAAGGAAGTAGCATAACTTGAAACCAATTCTAAGACAAGAAACAGTTATGATGAATATAGCCACTGATGGTACCTCCAGTATCAAAAATAAAGCTTACAATAATAAACAAAGGCTGCTTTCAAAATTAACCACTTACTTCTCCACCAAGAACTCTGGCCAGTAAGAAAATTGTTAGTGAACCAAATATCCAAATGGTTATAATCCATGATACCACCTAAGGGGAAAAAAATTCATGCAATTATTATCTTTGTACCAAACAAGTTGGTAAATTCCTAGAACTCAATTCTCTGCCATAAGATATTTTGGTATACCCAATTTCAGGTCACAGAGTTTTTGTTTGGGCTCCCAGGTATCCTTCCAAAAACTTATTAACACTACAATGTGGTAATTTTACATACAAATTAAAAATTTGGCAATAATCAATTGCCTAAGGAAATCTCAGTATTTCAATAATTATAATAAAAGATTACTGTAAAAAGAGAACAAAGTGTTTACTCCCAACCCTCTGGTTTACACCATCCTGCAAGGAAAATTCATCCCTGAAACAAGCTACCAATCTTCTTTAGGAGGTTTTTAAAGTTTATATTAATTACACATTTAACCAAATAATAGAATGAAAGACATTTCAGACAATTTGAACACCTGAGACTTAGCATAATAATGATACATGCATATATTTCTAACTTCTGTCTACTTGGGTGGTCTAGAAATGATAATATCTCAGCAGCTACATAAGCATACTTACTGCCCAGGTTCTAAATATCATTTCCTAATAAAAAGAACTTGTATTCCTTAGAGAAATGGTTAGTTCCAAGGATGAGGCAGGTAAAAAGAAAATATAAGCCCAGAACACTTTGTAGAATGTGAAGGAAAGAAAGTGATCAAAAAAGGATGGGAGTATGTTAAAGGACATAGAAGTGAATCTGAAGGAGCTCCCAATGGCTAAAGCTGAAACAAGCTAAGGAGGAGGGAGTCACTTGTGTATGCTGTGTTTTGATGATAAAGCCTCTGATATTAGGACAAAGTATTATATAAAAACAAATACTGAGGGAATCCTTATCATCATTTATTAAAATGTTTATTTTAAAAAACAGAACTAAAAATGAATAAAAGGTAAGAACATGATTATGGGTTCTATGTTTTAAACTCTTCATCCCTTGGGGAAATCAGAAAGAGCACAGGCAGCCCTTTTGGTCATTTCTGGTCAGATGGGGTTAGTTCCATTCATTTACCCCAGTCACTTATACAAATATTAATACTTTCTATGTGAATGATGATGTGGAAAAATTTGGAAAGCATTAATCTAAGGTCTTCCCTACATACTTAATTAAGACTAGTTCTAGGGATGAATAAGTGAGAAATAATGGGTAGAGGTAAAACATTTCTCAAATATAATGTAGTATTATAGTTAATATTTGGCTATGTTAATTTTAAAACTCTTAAAGTATTTAGCATTTATATAAAGTAAGATATACTTACCCTAAACTGTCCATATAAGGATATCATGGAAAAGAAAAGAACAACAGCCAGTGGACCCCAAAAGTCAGGATTGTCTCTCACCACTTGTCTGTTAAAACCCAAGGATGGCATTGGCATCAAAACACATCGGATTTTGTAATAAATATCCTTTAGATCAATATCCAATTCTTCCCTGTAATTGTAAAATAAAAATTCTTAAAAGGCACACAACACTTCCAAATACTGTTACATTTAAACTTAAGTTTCAGGAAAAGTTTTCGTGAAACTTAAGTTTAAATGTAACAGTACAGTCTCTATAGGTCAACAAAACATTTGCATGTGAAGAACCATATTTCACTGATTCTAAGGTGTACATTTTCAACATTTCATCTCTGAAGTTGGGATGAATCTCACAATCACTGGTGTCCTACAATTGCTGTCAGCCTCACGTGAAGCCAAGTGCTTCTCAGACCTGCCTTTCCTTTTGCCAGTCTCATGAAGGCACTACCATTTTGGGACTTTAAATAAAATTCTCTGCTTGAGACTTTTTTGGGCTATACTGATAACTCAGACTGGATTCCTGAATGAGAACTGGTATAGGTTTTACATTCTCAGGAAAATGTTTCCTTCCAACACGCCACCCAGTGCCAAATTCTGACAAATAACTGCTCCCTGCTGTCTCTTTTTGTATGATAGGTTATTTCTCATTTATCCTTACACCAAGGAGACAGCCCTTTGATGTCCTAGCTTTATGCTGTCTTAAGCACTTTTTCTTTCTTATTGATAAATGTAAAATAACTGCACCTCATAATTCATGGCATCTTAGATTTGATGAAATATGATAATATAAACATAGAAATAAGATGTTATAGCACTTCATTTCTCCCACAGAGAATAGTTTGGTAATGCCTTGATTTTACAAAGTTATAGTTTCTGCTTTTCACAATTAATAAATTCTTTTTGTTTACTGATTTGAGAGAGAGAGAGATAAGGAGGAAGGGAGAAAGAAAGAAAGAGAGAGACACATTGGTTTGTTGTTAAACTTATTTATGGTTCATTCTTGTATGTGCTCTGACCAGGGACTGAACTCCCAACCTTGGCATATAGGGACAACACTCTAATCAACTTAGCTACCTGGCCAGGGCCCAAAATTGTTAAATTTTTTACTTTTTCCAAGTGATAATATAGTAACTTAAAAAAAAAGGTCTCCCTACAGTCCTCAGTGGTAGCTCTAGAATTTCTATATGGGAGAGATTTGGGAGTGATGATGTTTTTAGAAGTCTTATAATATCTTAAACTGAATTTCCATAGCAAGCACCCAAGTGTTCTGCTTTTTTAGATTGCATGTTTACAGGAGATAGCAAGAGACCCAGGTAAGCCCTAAGAGTCTGGAGAGGGAGAGGGGGAGGAGCAAGGAGGGGGAGGGAAGGAGGGGGAGGAGGGAGAGAGAGAGAGAGAGAGAGAGAGAGAGAGAGAGAGAGAGAGAGAGAGAGAAATATTACGATTCTTCTATTTTTTTTGCAATTTAATAGGTTAAACATATTCCTCCATCCAAGCACTAACCAGGACTGACTGTGGTTAGCTTTTGAGATCAGATGAGATCGAGTGCATTCAGGGTGGTGTGGCCGTAGATAATTTTAATAAACATAAATAAATAAAAGCTGGGAAACATCCAAAGGGGGAAAAAATTCTGCAAAATAAGCCACCTTGACAACATTTACAGTATAAACTGGAAGATTACAAAAAATTCTCATTTTTTTTAATTACTAGTAAAACTGAAAACACCTGAAACTTTTGACCAAAAAGGTTAAGATTTTCTATACTTATTTTTAAATAACAATGAAAGAATATAGCCATCCCACAGACTAGCCCTAAAAACCAAAAATTACACATTATTTTTACATACAAGAGTGGCTTGTTATCTTCAGGATCATCATCTTCAACTTCCAAAAGCCAGCCATATCCTCTTTGTCTCAGAAATGTAGTAGCTGTAGATTCTTTGATAAAATCTCCACCAAGGTTTAATTTGACATCTGGGGCTGCTATTGAACCACTGAGCTCTTAGGAGAAAAGAGAAGAAAACTATAAACCAATGTAAAATGTGTGAATCTTAACTAATATAAGCGTAAATTCAACTAAGATAATTATCATTTGAAGACCTATTGCATGCAAACTTAGTATTTTAAAGTTACAGTTATCTAAGTACTATATTTTATTTTACAACAAGAAAATGAAAGCTAAGAGAGGGGAAGACATATGCAAGGTCTCACAGCTAATTAGCTAGACTGGTACCAAAATCTAGACTTATAACAATGATTTTTTTTAATGCTTATGTTTTATTTAATTTTTAAATTAAATTTATTGGGGTGACATTGGTCAATAAAATTACATAGGTTTCGAGTATACAGTTCTATGCCACATGATCTGTATACTGCACTGTGTGTACCATCCAAAGTCAAATCACCTTCGGTCATCACATATTTGACCCCCTTTATTCTTTACTACTTCCCAAACCCCCTGTCCCTCCAGTATCTACCACACTGTGTTCTGAGTCTATGAGTTTTTATTTGTTTTTCTTGTTTGTTCATTTGTTGCTTTCAGAATAACTTTAAATTCTATTTATTTAGATTTTATTTATTTATTTTTACAGAGAGGGGAAGGGAAAGAGAAAAGTGAGAGAAACTTCACTGTGCAAGAGATACACTGATCAGATGTCTCTTGCACGCCCCCAAGTAAGGACCTGGCCTGCAACCCAGGCTTGTGCCATGACTGGGAATGGAACCCACAACATTCTGATGCATGCTCCAACCACCCAAGGCACCCGGCCAGGTCTGGAATGGTACTTTAAAAAATAATTTTGGCAACAACAAACCAAACCATTCTTAACACAGACATGCCTTCTTTGGAGATCATACACAGTATACAGAAGAGCTTCATTTTAACCTAAATTTAAGGTTAGCTTTTATTAAAAACAGCCATTAAAATTATGGCTTCAACTTCAGTCAATAAGTGGGTCAATTATGAGTCACATCTTGGTCTGGTTATGACAACTCCTGCAACTAATTATAATAAAATGATGCAAAGTCCTAGCTTAGCTACTAATTAATACAGCAAATCATTACTGTCTTCTGGTCTCCAGTTTCCTATTCAAAGTTCTTTTCCAGGTTTAACATTGTGATTCTAAAAAGGTTTTATAAGGGAGTTTCTTCAACTAGAGATAAAATAAAAGTACTTTTGAATTCATTGTCCTTCCCTACTTAAAGTTTAAAAATAGTCCCTGGAGATGCTATCATAGAATCTTGTTAATTAAAATATTCTCTCAAAATTACTTTCTGTTGCTTTGTCTTTTAACCTCAGTTGCAAATGAGTTAAAATTTAACTAAAATTCCATTTCCACTAGGTATGAGGAATGCTTTTCTTGATTTAACAAGAGGAAGATCTTAGCCAGGAAGTCATTAGTACAGCAGCAACATTAAAGGTTTTTGAATTATGAGGCAGGAAAGGACCTTAACAACTGTTTCCTGGCCTGTAGAAAGGACTACACTTCTTAATTGAAACCAAAAAAGGATATATAAATTATAATGCTAAGGAATGCTGTAATGGAGAATTGTGTATGTTTAGCAGTTTGTCATGGCATGGATGCCAGAACATCAAAAAGGCACCTTTAACTTATAATTTTGTAGTATTTTCCATTCCATGCAAAGTGGGGAAATACCATGGACATCTATATAGGAATGCCAGTGATAGCAGTTTGACAAATCCCCCAATACCCCCAAGACCCAATCAGTGTGGGAACAGGAAAGTCCAAATATTAGTGGTCAGCCTAACATGTTAGCAAACAAGAATAATGTCAAAAAAAAACAAGGAAAAAAGATTCCAAATCACTCTGGAAGCAGTTGTCTTAGGTTAAACTAGAATAAGAACCACCTAGCTTAGTTGTCAACTCTAGGATAGGTATCCATAATTAAAAAATACCAATTTTAAATTCTTATTGCACTATGTAAAATATTCTTGTCATTTTCTAAGTAAGAAAATGTAAAGATAATAATCAATACATGGATTTAAGAGGAAATAATCTTTGGAAAAAATATATGGCAAAAGGATATTTTTAAAATGTTTCCACTGGCCCCAGCCAAGTAGTTCAGTTGGTGAGGACATTGTCCCCATATGCCAGGTTGCAGGTTCAATCCAGTTCAGAGCACATACAGGAAACAATCAATGAATGCATAAATAAGTGGAACAATAAATTGATGCTTCTCCCTCTCTAATCAATAAAAATTAAAACATGGATTTAATTTTATTTTTTGTTTAAAGACTTTATTTATTTATTGACAAAGGGGAAGGAAAGGAGAAAGAGAGGGAGAGAAACATCAGTGTGTGGTTGCCTCTTGGCACCCCCAACCAGAGACCTGGCCCCCAACCCAGGCATGTGCCGTGACTGGGAATCAAACTGCCAACCTTTGGTTCACAGGCCATTTACTTGATCCACTGAGCCACAACAGACAGGGCAAATTTTAAAAAAAGTTTCCACTGGTGTGTGGGTTAAGAGTAAAGAAGAATATCATTAGGTATTAAGTTTTATTGAAAGCCACCTGGGAAAACTGCAGAACAAAATTTAACAGTAATTTTCTCCCCCTTTCAATTCAAGCGTATAAATGGGTGACGGATCCTTTTTCTGAATTTTCTATTCAGCTTGAGAACTTTACTTTGAGAGATAAGGAAGAACTCAGTCCAGTGCAGTATGATAGTATATTCAGGAAAAGATTTAGTGATCTGCCCCTAGACAAGCTCCAAATTTCTGTGAAGGAAAAGAATTCTGCAATGACTAATGAACATTTGTTGGCACTTGCCAACTTCTTATATATGTGAAGAAGCTTTTTCTTATTTAACATGCAATAAAAACAAAGACAAAAATCGTCTCATTCATTTGAAAATAAAATCCATGTGTGCTTATATCCAAACCAGAACTGAGTATTTGTGCAGTAAAACAAAAGCGCATGTTTCACAGTGAAGGGATAAATTCCATTGTTCTATTTTAATTATAAACACATTTTAATGCATATATAGGTCAATGAAAAATATCAAGAAGTGAATAAAAGTACAAAATGATTTTATAATTGCTAGATATATATTGGGAGTTTGCCTGATCATGACACTCCATAAAAAATTTTTAAAAGCTTTGTATAAAACTGTGTCTTAGGTTATATATCTATTCATATTGTTTTGATTTATGGTTGTAGTTGCCTTACATTCAATGACAGTAAATTTGCATAATGTACATGATATTAATTAAAATCAACTAAATCTCCTGAACCTACCCTTAGAAAATTTAATCCCATTTTGGGATAAACCAGTTATTTAACAGAAATTTATTTTATTTGCATAATCAGTCGTTGAACTTTTCTTGAAATAGACTCACAGAAATTGCAAAAATAGCACAGAGAGGTTACATGCACCCTTCACCCAGTTTCCCCCAAGGTACCACCTTATGCAACTATCAAAACTGGAACATTGTCCTGGCTGGTGTGGCTCAGTGGATTGAGTGCCAGCCTGTGAACTGAAGGGTCACTGGTTTGATTCCCAGTCGGGACACAGGCCTGGGTTGCGGGCCAGGTCCCCAGGTGGGGGTGTGCGGGAGGCAACCAATTGATGTTTCTCTCACTCTTCCCACCTTCCCCACTGTTCCCCTCTGTAAAAGTAAATAAATAAAATCTTTTAAAAAAATACTGGGACATTGATAGACCCTCAAATTTTACCAGTTTTACATGTAGTTATTTGCATGTGTGTATAGTTCTAAGCAATTTTATCACATTTACAGATTTGGGTGCCTTATGGGTTTAAAATTTATGAAAAGAAATAGATTGATTTTTTTAAAAGGTAAACCTTGCTTAACTATCTTCTCTTTCCAAAAAAAAGTGGCTAAAAAGTCATTTTCAATTTTCAAATATGGAAGGAAGGCTATTCTTATGCCCATTAAATATATTAAACTTCATTAGCAAATTGTATAGAAGATATTAATGATATTACCTATATGGATATATTTTTAGAAAAATCAAGTAGGATATGTTTTTCAAAAGAAAAAACTAAAGATTCCTCTATCTATCCTACTAACTTGTATTAGAGAGATATCCTTTCTGGGGAGGGGTAACCTGATACACAGAGTAGGCTAGATGTTTGGTCACATTAACAAATAAAAAAAGATTATCATTTACTCAAAAGAGCATTGACAATAATTATTGGATTATTATATCGACAACTTACTGATCACAATAATATACTATGAGTTTTAGATACTATTGCAGCTAAAATAAAATTCCTCCTCTTCTGATCTTTCATAACATTCTAAATCAGTGCTTCTAAAGCTTTAGTGTGCATATGAATCACCAGAGGATCCTGTTAAAATGCAAATTATGCTTAAGATAGATTTTGCATTACTAACTAAGTTCCCAGGTAAAGCCAAAGTTGATGGCCCATGGACATAAACCAGGCAAAGAATTACTATTTGATACAAAAATAAATTTGAAAGATTGCCTTAAAGACTTCTATATTAGACTACATATATATACACATACTCGTATATCATTACATTCTTGCATTTATACACATGCATTTTATTTGCTGCTTTTAGATGTAATTTTATATCATATACTTGAACATTCAGTCTGGATTTCATTATTCACTTATTTATTCATTTATTGGCTTATTCATACACAGTTCATGGTCTTTCAACTATACTTATGGACCTTGCTTTAATACACATTAAATAATTTAATTATGGACCTTACATTAAATAAGTGTAAGAATAAGAATATTATTCTTACAATAATATTCTTGTAAGTGGTGTGCTTTTCATGTTATAGGTGACAAAACAGACACTTAGAGAAGCAGTGTAACTTTTCCAATATCACATAGTTACTGTAAGAGTCAGAACTTTAACTGAAGTCTTCTGGCTCTAAATCGAGTAATTTTTTTTTTTTTTGTTATTCCATCCAAAATATGCTGTTTCATAGTCCTAAGTATCAATATCACATAAAACAAAAGAAAATATAAATTATTTATTGCAGTAACAAACAATTATTTTGTAATGTTTATATTCTGGGTTCTGTGGTAGGTGCTGGGATATAGCAAAGATTAAAAACGTTTCTGTTTCTGAGGGACAGGTAAGCAAGGTTTTTCAAGAAAGGGATGTTTGAGTTCAGTCTTAAGTTTCAACTTGGGGTAAGAAGGAGAAAGGCATTTTAAGCCTGGGGGCTGAAATATGCATAGATACGGAGAGGAAACATCAGGCAGATTTTTGGACAAAGGATATGTGTGGTCAAATAGTAAGGACAGGTATCATTAAGAAAGAGAGATGTGGACAGAAGGAGGGTATCCACTGAAAACATTTATGAGTCAAAAATATTCATGATCAGAGAAAAAGCATAAAAAGGAGGAACCAAGAATTTACATGACAAGCTTAAGGATAAGAGAAAAGACTTGGTAAAATGTTCATGTCAGAGAACAATAAACACTAAGTGAGAGGGGCCCTGACTGGTGAGGCTCAGTCGGCTGGGCGGCGTCCTGTGAACCACAGGGTCACCAGTTTGATTCCTGGGCAGGACACAGGCCTGGGTTGTGGGCCTGGTCCCTGGTTGAGGGTTGTGGGTGTGCGAGGGACAGCTAATTGATTTTTCTCTCTCACATTGATGTTTCTCTCCCTCTCTTTCGCCCTCCCTTTCCCTCTCTGTAAAAATAAATAAAATTAGAATAAAAAATAGAAATAAGTGCAGGGCCAGGTAATACTGAAACCCAAGCAGCAGCAGCATTGCTAACATGCACTGAGCACTTAACTTGGCCAGATACAGTAGTAGGTCCTCTGCATTTGCAAAATATTTGAACACTTGGATATTATTATTCCCATTTTGTATATAAGAAAAATGAGGTTAAAAGAAGTGAAGTAACTTGCTCAATATATATAGACAGCAATTGGTAAAGCCAGGATGCAAACCCAAGATTCTCAACAACTATCTTTCAAATACACTATTCAGTTTATAAAAATTTAAGAGCCATCATGGTTTACTGGAAAAGAAATTTGAGGACACAGAATACTGTATTTCAGTTCCAGATCTTTCATGTAGACATTAGTGAACTTCTCTTTGCCTATTTTATTATAAAATACAGGAACAATAAAACTCGGCAAAATTCTTATAAACATCAACGAAGACATATGCTTAAAATACTCCATAAACTTAAGTTGTATGAAGTTGCACAGATGAGGATGTTATTATACGTCTGCATATCCTTGGCTATACAGGGAGTCTATAAATCTTTGAAGGCTATATGGAGAAGTTTGAATAAACCTTATGTATTTTACTTATTCCAGGTTTCTTGGTTTGGTATATAGAGTCAGTGAGTTAGCTCATCATATTACTTTGTCAAATTTCTTACATGTATTTAAGAAAGGTAATTCCTGGAGGAAGGAACGATATAAAAATATACACAATGATAGACAAATTTAAACAAACATCAGGTTCTGATACTCAATGATAGTCATTTTTTTTTAAAGTCTGGGAAATTAAAGTTGATATTCCTTCCTAAGCACACTACCAAATGTAGACGAAACAAACTGAAAGATTTTGAGTTGCTTTATTTCACCAAATATTCATAAAAGTTTAAAAGAAATGGAAAGGTGCATTTGGTGGACTGGGTGAAAAAGATGAAAGGATTAAGTAGTACAAATTACTGGTTACAAAATACTCATGGGATGGAAAGTACAGCATAGGGAATATAATCAGTAATATTGTAATAACTCTGTATGGTGCCAGGTGGGTGCTGGAGATGGGGGGGCGCAGTTTGTAAAGTATATGACTGTCTAACCACTATGCAGTACACCGTAAGCTAATGTAAAATAATATTCAATGTAAACTGTAACTGGAAAAAATATATCAGTTACGTTCTCTCTGATGAAAAGTTTACATTTTAAATTATAACCAAAACTACAGTACTATTTATTAAACAATACCAATCAAAAAGCAAATGGGGGGGGCGGGGAAACCAGCTATACTAACTGGTGCACTATGAAACTGGATTTCTCAGGAAATACTACTTTCTTCTCTAGACTGAAATTTCGTATATAGCTAAGTATAATTTAGTTTTCCATTTTAGACAGTAAGTCTGGCCACTGGAAATCACTGGCGTACAGAGTGCAATAAACCTAAAATTTGCAAATGACTAGCAGACAAAGATTCCAGTTCCAAAGAGTGTGGTAAGGAACAGAGAGAAGGAAAAAAACAATTTCCTGCGTTGGAGAAAAATCCAGCACGAGTGCTTCGTCAAAACAGTTGCTACAAGGAAACCTGTAGAAGCTACTGCGAACACCTAGCCGGATGACAAGTTCACACATACCTGGGTCTACTTCTCTGAACATTATTAGGACAACAACTGAAAAATGAGGAAAACTGGGACGGAGGCAAGATATCAAATTCCGTGTGTTTGCGGCGCCGAATCCAATCCAAGCAAAATTTACCAATTGATAAACGAGAGGACCACTGCCCTCATCTTTGACACCTACCCTGGCCAATCTAACTATCGCTTTTCGGAATAACAGCAAGTGAGTTCATAAAAAGAAAACCCTTCAAGTTCTGCGGGTCTGCTGGAGGCGGGCAAATCGCCCAGAAAAACCTGTCCCCGACGGAGTAGGGAAAGCCGGGGCTGACCGAGAAACTGAGAGGGCTCCCCACCCCCCTCCCTCGGCCACTCGGGCCCGGTTCGACGGCCTCGCAGGCGCAGTCAGCTTCCTGAGGTCCCCACCCAGCCACAGCCGCCTCAGCTCCGAGAAGACCCCGCCGTGTAGGGCCCGGCGTCCTCCGGAATGTTGGGCCCTCCAAGGACTCAGTCTCACCTTCCGCGTCTGCCGAGGAGACAAAGGTGAAGTCCCCATTAGTGGGGGAATACGCCGGGGGCGGACCCGGCGGCTGCATCTCGCGGCCACTCGGAGCCGGCGGCAGTGGAGGAGGCTGCGGCTGGGCCCAGACCCCAAGGCGGCCGCGGCCCCGACCCGCACGCTCGCCTTACAGTGCTGCCCGAGAACCGGGAGGTGCAGGCTGATGCAAGGCCCGCGTCGAGCGCAGCAGGCGGGGTAGCCCCTGACACTGCCACACCAAAGTCCCCGCGGAGGCGACCGCCCCAGCGCCGCGACGCCGGCGCCCTGACAGGACCATAACAGTGACAGCACCGCTTGGATTGGCTCTTTGTAATGTGTTCTCCCATTGGCTCCTGGAGAAAGGTTTTGATTGGGTCGCCCTGTTGTTGATCCCGGAAGTTTACCCAGGACAGGAAGTTCACTTCTAATTCGGGGACCGCTCTGGCTTCCTCCTCCCTCTTGGCTGCTTTTGTTTTATTTACGTCTCATCAATTTTGGCTTTTTTTTAAAACCTAGTTCCTCCGTTTTTAGAATTTTAGAACTAGGAACGTTTCTAGAGGTCAGCCCCAATTTAGGATCCGAAGATTTTGTTACGGGATGGGCAAAGGGAAGTGAAAATGCCATGAAATTTCCTATCTTTTTAAAGTTAGATTTTTCTTCATTGAGCGTTCATATGGTTGCTGTAGACCTTTGACTCTTTCCTAGAGCTCCTAAAAGTTAGTCCAGCCAGTTGCTTGCTTGTGTGTACGCGCGCGCTGTTTCCTTGGGGGAAATGAGGGCTTTGGGGCTTCCTAGTCTGCCATTTTGCTGACATGATTATATCTAGAGCCTGATTTTCTGGGAATTGCCCTTGGGTCACAGTAGCTGTTTAGTAAGAGTTTGGTCAACGGTTGTATTTGAGCCATTTATGCAAGGGAGACATTCCTCCTCTGTTGACGCGTTTGTATATGGGTTCAAGAATACTTTCAAATCTGTTCCACTTCAGCCCCGATTCCTTCTGGGTGGACGCAAACTAATATATGCACACAACTTCCCAGATCCTCAGAGTTATCTGATCGCAGAGGGCTCTTCTTGAATGTCTCTTTATCTAGTTTGGTCATTAAACGTCTGGCTAATAGCTAGTAGCCTCTTACCGCTGTCCATCAGGATGTCGTTTCAACAATGGTCTTAGGCATTATTGTGAATGAAATCGGTTCTTTGCCTGCAGAGTTAATGGAACTCTGTCTTATGAACTGCCTTCCTGCCTAGCTGCTGACTACACCAGAGCTTCTGGCAAGAGACCTGCTCTTCCCAGAGTGACACCCCTGGCTCTTTATGAATGGGTGCTGGGGTATGGCCGCGTGCCCTTTTCAGCGTGGAATCTCCATTGCCACACAATTCTGATCAAGATTTAAAAGATGTTTCTCAAATGACTTTTTCTCTATTTGCTGTACGCCCTTAGGACAATTTTCAGAGACTTTAAATGATTTTTAAAAATTTAACCAGTTAATCCCTGGCCGAGGCTGGTGTGGCTCAGTGAGGTGGGCGTCCTCCGGCAAACTGAAAGGTTACCTGTTTGATTCCTGGTCAGAGCACATGCCTGGGTTGTGGCTGGCCCTGGTTGGGAGTGACCGGGGAACAAAGCACATGGATGGATGTGTCTCTCCCTCTCTTCCTCCCTTCCCCTCTCTCTAAAAAAATAAACTCTGTTAAAAATTTAACCAATTTATTGCTGTTTTATTGGGGAGAGTGGTTGCTGAGATCCTTCACTTTGACAGAATCCTGTGTCCATCCTTTTAACTTCTATATTCTTACAGTCCAGATAAGTCTTTTTTTAAGTAGCATTTTTTCAAGTGTAACAACAGCCTTATAACTTGAGCATTGAGTCCCTTTACACTTACTGTAGTCATTGTTATATTGGATTTATTTCTTTCATCTTATTTTGTTTTCCTCCTATTCTGCCTTTTAAATTTTGATTTCTTCACATCAATTTTTCTCTAATTTCATTTTTTTCTTTTACTACTTTAGAAGTTATACTATTTCTATTTTCTTGTAAGTTACAATGAACTTTTTTTAAAGCTAAGCCTTACAAATCTTTTATTGTTTGAACAAGAGAATTAATGCCAGAATACTTCTTTTTTCAAACTTACCTCTCTTAACAACTAGTCTGAATCACTATGTTTATTCTTGATTACTTTATTTTCCAAGTTTGTCATCCAAACAGGCAAACATCACAGAGATGTATACAAACGTACGTGTACATATACATACACGCGCATTTCAGTTTAAACCTTGTGCTCAGGCTCCTGTTAAAAAGAGGTAAAAGGGTGAGAAGTTAAAAATCAGGGAAAACATGAATAAATCCCAGTTGACTACTTCCTTATTATGAATTAAAGCAAGCATTTTAAGGCAAATCCATCTCCTTCCTAATAAAACCCTCCGAGTGGCCTGGCTGGTGTGGCTCAGTGGACTGAGCACCTACCTGCGAACTGAAAGTTCTCTCTGGTTTGATTCCCTGTTGGGGCACATGCCTGACCTGGGGCCAGGTCCCCAGTTGGGGGAGTTCAGAAGGCCAGAGGCAACTGATCGATGTATCTCTCACACGCTGCTGTTTCTCTCTTTCTCACTCCCTTCCTCTCTCTCTAAAAATAAATAAATGAATAAATCTTTAAAACTGCCTCTAAGCTACAGCCTCAGGTGTTTACAAGAAAATAAAAAGTCCCTTGCACACTTCAATGTGGTTTAACAAGCTAGCTGAGGAGACATATTTTTTATTTCAGGAGTCACAATGAAATTTTAAACGTGTACTTAATGTATGACAGTCTAAAGTTAATATCTTTACTCTCTCCCAGATAATAAAAGAACCCTAGAACATAGCTTTGGTAAGCACCCAAACAACTTAGAAACTACTCTTCTTACATATTTTATCTCTGGCTCATGCTTCTTTTTTTACTTATCAAAAATTAGTGTTATGTTTTATATAGTATTTGTTTAGATTTTTCCAAAAATTTTAAAACACTTGTTCATTTTTATATTTTCATCTATGATTTTCTACTTCTTTTCTGCTTAAAGTACATTCTTTAAGATTTCCTTTAGTAAGGATCTGTTGGTGGAAAAAATGTTAGTTATTTCTACAAATATCTTCATTTTGCTTTTGTTTGAAAAAGACAGTTGTATTGGGAATATCATTATGGGTCAACAGTAGTCACTTCTTAACTAATTTTACAATGCAGCAGCCAAAGCAATCTTTTTTAAGCATGAACACCATTCCTCTTTTAATAGAACCTTTCAGTGGCGTCCTGCTATATTTAGAATAAGACCCAGATTCTTTACCATCTCTGATTTGCCTCTGCAGCCTCATCTCATGCCACTCTTCTACAAGCTGGAGCTCAATCCACTGAGCCACACCAGCCAAGGCTACGTTAGTCTCTATCATAGTAACCTGGTTACTCTTTCCTAGCACTTATCACAAATATGTCATTATGCTTTTTATTTTTTAATACTACTTTTCACTTATTTATTTTTTAAAGGAGTGAACAAATTAAATATTAAATTAATGCAAAAACAAAATGAGATACACTTCATACCCACTGGGATGGCTCTAATAAAAAAAGGCTGACAGCCCTGGCTGGTGAGGCTCAGTGGATTGAGTGCCGACCTCTGAACTGAAAGGTCACCGGTTTGATTCCCAATCAGAGCAAAGGCCTTGGTTGCAGGCAAGGTCCCCACCTAGGGGCATGTAAGAGGCAACCAATCAACGTATCTCTCGCACATTGATGTTTCTCTCCCTCTCTTTCTCCCTCCCTTCCCCCTCTCTAAAAATAAGTAAAACCTTTTTAAAAAGGCAGATAATAACAACTGTTGACAAGGATGTGGAGAAATTGGAAATATCATAACTCTCATTAATGTAAATGGCATTGCTACTTTGGAAAATAGTCCATCAGTTTCCCAAATGGTTAAACATAGATGTACTATATGATTTAGTAATTTTACTTCTAGGTATATACCCAAATAAAAACATATATCCACATAAAAACTTGTACACTAATGTTCACAGCAGCATTATTCATAATAGCCTAAAAGTGAAAACAACCTAAATATCGATCAAATTATGAATGGATAAAGAAAATTTGGTATATCCATGTAATGGAATATTATTTGGCAATAAAAAGTAATGAAGTGCTGCCCTGGCCAAGTGGCTCAGTTGGTTGGAGCATCATCCCACATACCAAAAAGCTGTGGATTCACAGGGCACATACCTAGGTTGCAGGTTTGATCCCAGGGCAGGGCGCATGTGGGAGGCAACCTATGGATGGTTCTTTCTTGCGTCAATGCCTCTCTCTCTCTTCTTTCCTCTCAAAAAAAAAAAAAAAAAAATCAGTAAACATATCCTTCGGTGAGGACTTTAAAAAATGTCATGAAGTACGAGTACATCCTACAACATGGATGAAAGAAGTCAGTCACAAAGGACAACATATTATAATTCATTTATGTGCTGTATCTAGGATAGGCAGGCTTATGGAGACAAAACGTAGATTAGTGGTTGTCTAGAGCTGGGTGCACATGTGTTAGGGGCAACAGACAAGAAGCACAGATTTTCTTTTTGGGGTTTTGAAAATGTTCTAAAATTGATTGCAGTGATAAGCACACAACTCTGAGAATACACTAAAAGCTTTTGAGTTACATACTTCTAGTGAGTGAATTGAAAGGTATGTAAATTATGTCTTAATAAAGTTGTTAAAAAGATAAGTGAATGACCTTATGCAGAAAATGAATAGCATCCGATCTCTATTTTATTTTAAGTACTTACTAAAAGATTGAACTTTAATTTTAATGTATTTCTGTTCAAATTTTATTTCTGCCACTTATTAGTTACATTACTTTGGGGAAGGTGCTCTCTCTAAGCCTCAGTTACTCTGTACACTGGGGACGATAATCATGTCATAGATGAGGGTTAAATGGCATAATATGTGTAAAATACCTGGCAGAATGGTTGGAATGTAGTAAACACTCCAATATGTGCCATGGTAAAAAAAAAAAAATAATAACTCAGCAAATTCGGAGCAGAAGAGCAGTTCTTCATTCTGGTAATGGACTTGATGTGGTAGGCAGAATAGTGGCCTCTAAGGTGTCTGCATGTTACATAACATAACACATTACATGGAAAAAAAGAACTGAGATTCAAGATGGAATCTTTTCTATTTGGATTAACAAAGGTCTTAAATATGATACAAAAAGTACAAATCACAAATGAAATGAATGAATTGAACTTTATAAAATTTAAAAAACTGTTGAAGACATTAGGTCAATGAAAAAACAAACCATAAGCTGAGAGAAAACATTCACAATCCATCTGTCTGACATCAAATTAGTCTCTAAAATAATTATAGAATTCTTACATTTCATTGTCATCACAACATGGACAGAAGATTTAAATAGGTATTTCACAAAGGAAGGCTCTCATTTGGCCACTAAGCACATATTGGTGCCCAACATCATTAGTCACAATGGAAATGTAACTTATAACCACAATGAGAGACCACTAAAGTTTCCTTAGAATTACTACATTAAAAAAACTGATAAATAAATTTTTCAGTAAATTAGTATTGCCATACTAGTATGTTAATAATAGGGAAAGTAGATGCAGGCATATATGAAAACTCTGTGTACCATCTTGACAATTTTTCTGTAAATCGGAAAATTTTAAGAAATAAAGTTTATTTTAAAAAACTGATAATACAAAGCATTGACAAATATGTGGACCAACTAGAACTCTAATACACAAATACAACTATTTGATAGTTTTTTTAACTAAAGTTAAACATTTACTTATTATGTGAGCCATCAATTACAATTCTAAGTATTTATTATACCTAATGAAAACCTATGTCTACACAAAGACATATACAGAAATGTTTATAGCAGTTTTATTCATGACACTCAAAAACTAGAAACAACCCAAATGTCTATTAACAGATTAATGGATAAATGGACAAATTAAGATACATATATACATTGTGATATATGTGATACTGGATTGGCCAAAAGGTTTGTTTAGCTTTTTCCGTACAATGCCTCTAGTAGTGCTGAATTGTCTTTAACTTCATTTGAATCAATTTTGTTAGATTGTATTGTGACAGCTGTCACAGCAGTGTGCATTTTAAAAAAGCATCAAAATTGATGAATTTTTGTGCAGCCATTTTAATACTGGAGATGGAAGAAGATATGCAACATTTTTGGCGTATTATGCTTTATTATTGTAAGAAAATAAAAATGCAAAAAAAGATTTGTTCAGTGTATGGAGAAGGTGCTGTGACTGATCGAATGTGTCAAAAGTGGTTTGTGAAGTTTCTCAGTGCTTTTGACATTTTAGCCAAACAGTTCTTTGCTGTGGGGTGCCTTATCTATTGGAAGATGTTGAGCAGCACCCCTGGCCTCTACCCACTAGAAGCCAATTGTGGGAGTCAGTCAACATACTCAAAATATCCAAATCAATAAAGTTATTGGTGAAAATGAAAAATGTGTCTTTTATTTTATGGAAAAAACTAAATGAAGTTTTTGGCCAACCCAATACTTAATGGTACCCAATACATACCATGGGAGAGCAATAAAAAGGAATGAATTAATGATATATATAAGTACATGAATGAATATCCAAACCTTTATGCCAAGCGATAGAAGACAGCCATAAAAGAATACATACTTTCTGATTCCATTCATAGAAATTCTAAACCAGATACATTCTAATCTATAGTGACAAAAAGCAGATTAGTGACCAGAGCTGGTGGACAGGGACACTGCCTACAGATAGGTGTGAGGGAATGTTTTAGGGCCATGGAAATGTTCTGTATTATGTCTGGGGTGGCCTTTGCCAAAACTCATCCAACTGTACAACTTCAAATAGGTGTATGAACTGTGATTCAATAAAGTTGATTTACAAGGGGATGGGCAAAAAACCTTCAGCAGGCAGTTAATGCTCTAAAAACTCAGAATTGCCAGGACACTTGTGACTGCATTTAGGGATCATTCCAAAAATCCAGAATTGTCTGCCCATCTCAAGGTCCTTAATTTAACCACATTTACAAAGATACAACATTTACAGTTTCTAGGGAATAAGACCTGATACAGTTTCACGGCCCACTCCAACCACATTTCCACACTTTCCCCTTTTATCCTGTATTACATCACTTGTTATTACAAAAGTAATAGGTGTTTGTGATAGAAAATTAGAATTTATAGATAAGCAACAGAAGAAAATAAATAGAAGAAAATCCCCCAGAGATAAGCACAGTTAATATTTTGGTACTTCGCCTCCCAGCTTTTCTCTATGAACATACATTTACATATAGTTCCCACTAAAGTTATTTTTTTTAAAGATTTTATTTATTTATTTTTAGAGAGAGGGGAAAGGAAAGAGAAAGAGAAACATCAATGTGCAGTTGCCTCTCATGCATCCCCCACTGGGGACCTGGCTCACAACCCAGGCATGTGCCCCAACTGGGAATTGAGCCAGTGGCCCTTTGGTTCACAGGCTGGCACTCAATCCACTAAGCCACACCAGCCAGGGTTCCCACTAAAGTTTTTAAAATCCATCTAATAGCACAGACCTCAATTCCACTTCACAGAAGCTTTCCTCACAAGTTGGGAATCACTGCTGTTATTCCCACAGAAAATCTAAAATGTAGAAATTTATTTAGGGGAAAACTTAGATATCCCTCTATGTCAGAGAGGCTAATGTCAGAATGTTCTTTTTGAATTAGGAAGTTAGGTAACATAAAAAGTTGGTGGTCATTTGCACAATAATAGAGGAAATTACCCAAACATGTCATTTTCCTGTGCAGGGGTGTTGAACCCACTTTCAGCAGGCTGCATGTGGCCCAACCCAAAATCATAAATTTACTGAAAACCTGTTTTTTGTCCATCAGTTTTGATTAGCGTTTGTGTATTTAATGTGTGGCCTGAGACAACTCTTCGAGTGTGGCCCAGAGACACCAAAAGTTTGGACATGCCGTGCTAAGGAAATGCCAGGAGATTTCTCCATTTCCAAAGCCTAGGGTAAAGCGGCTTCCTGGAATTTGTGACTACAAGCTTCGAATGCATTTTGCCAGTGGGAGGCTGCGGCTCTTTGTATTCAGGGGAATGTCCTGTGCACCACAGTGGAGTGGCTGACAGCGGTGATCCATTTGCTCTGTGCTAACCTTGCCCAGGACCCTGGTGGCAGAGAGTATGCTTTCCTAGACGTCTTCTGTGATCCAAAGTACAGACGGTAAGGATGGCTTTGATTGTAGTAGCAATGAGCTTTGACCAACCAAAGCGGCTCATTCTCTCTCTCTCTCCCCCTGCTCCCCTCCCTCAACCATAACAATGAATGCAAATTAACTGTTCAAAATACTTTGTTTCATTTTAAGCTGTAGAACAAATAAGCCAATACCAACAGGATTTATATGTCATGAACAAATAGGAAACAAATGAGCGATTGATTCCTTTCCAAATTTAAATTTCTAGCTCTTGCATCTTTAAGTCTCAATTTCACTTCCTTAGCTACTTCTATTTACAGTCATCTTCCCTTTCTGAACAGTACTACTGGTTTCTAAACCACTCTTAACTATGCTTCGGGGTGAAGAAAAGAGAGAAAGAGAACTTGTCAGTGTTTGCCTTGCAATCCCCAGTCACAGAACATGGAGACCTCAAATCCACAGGACACCAGGCCTCACGCATGAAAGAGAAAGCAAATAAAAAGAAACTTTATAAAAGCATTTGGTCCAACAAGAACAAGCCAACTGGATTGTTCAGCCAGGTACTATGGGGAGAGGAAATGGGGTTTTAAGTGGGTTTTGGAACCAAATACTAAAATTCGGGTTTACAGTTATTTAAAGCTTGTGTCTGGGGGTATAAAAGCCTTAATACTGGAGACGGTGGCTTTACACAGCTGGGTTTGCCTGCAGGAAACCTTTATGGGTGATTTGTCTGGCCTAGGGAGTTTCATTAGTGTAAATATACATTAAGTTAGAAGGGTGCATTTGTGTTTACTATGAGACAAAGTGAGGGAAAGAGCTTTGAAAATACTTTTTGACCTTATTGGAAGGAAACCTACTTTTGTTCCTAAAGCTGTTATTAGAATCACAGGAGGTGAGCAAAAAGGACCTGGGGGTACTACTCAGGTCATCCCATTCCTGCAAGAATTTTTAAACACGCACGACCTGGCTATTTAGTTAGGGGCACTGACCTCTTTTCCCTTAGGTTGTCAAATTAAAAAAAATAACAACAGCCAACACAACAATAGCCATCTGGTGTAAAAGCCCTGTTTTGAATCACAAATATATAGGTCATATAACAGAGTTGCATCTTATTTGTCTCCTTGCATGATAACTTTGCATCTGATTGGTTAATTCTTGGAAACAGAAATCCTTCTTTACAAGCATAGGCACCTGATTTTTAAAAAGGCCATTTTGGAGCAAAAAGTGTAGGTAATTACTATTATTATTTTCTGTGAATCAATCAAAATTACACCTACTTTTTAGTCAAATCAGCAAGAAATATATTTTTTGGCATTTTTTTGGCATGCTGCAGAATTTTAATAATTAGCTTATGTGTGCCATGAGATAAAAAAAGGTTGAAAATCATTGATCTAGAGAGAAATGAAGGAACTCACTGTTATAGGACACCTATTGTTAATAGAGTCTTTACATACTTTATCTCAGTTAATCCTTAAACCCTGGTTTACAGGGGTGGAAAATCTGGTGAAGGGAGGTTAACTGACAGGCTCCAGGTCTACAGAAGTAGGATGGAATCGGTCTCCTGTTCTCTTTATAGTTCAGCACACTAATTGTTTTAGTCTGCCCGGGCTGTCATAACAAAATGCTACAGGCTGGCGGCTTAACCCACAGTCCTGCAGGCTAGAAGTCCAAGATCAAAGTGCTGACAGGCTTGGTTTCTCCTGAGGCCGCTGTCCTGGGCTTGCTGATGTCTGCCTCCTCACTGTCTCTCCTCTGAGCTTGCCTCTCCGGGGTCTCTGTGTGTACAAATCTCATTGTCTTGTTAAGGACAGCAGTCAGATTGGATTAGGGCTCACCCTGAGAGCCTCATTTTAACCTCATTACCTCTTCAAGGCCCTATCTCCAAGTACAGCCATGTCCTGTGGGAGTCAGGGCTTCCACAGATTTGGGGGAACTGCAACTCCACTCACAGCACTAATATTAACAATAATTTGTGAGATTTCTGGAGTCTATTGGAAATCTGAGAACATTCTAGTCTAGAGCCTTTTCACTAAAAAGGATATAGATCGCACCCACTGACCATCACTGTCCCAACCACTTTCCCATTTAACCTTCACAACGGTCTGAAGAGGTGAGTGTTATTCATGTCAGTGTTTCAGATCAAGAAAGCAAGGCTCTGTAAGGGAAGGGTACCCATTTAATAAATCACAGGGTGAGGATTTGAATTCAGGGCTGCAGTGTCAAAGCTCACGCACACTTCTGTGTTCTGCCTCTCTGTTCCTATTATATATGACTTTTCCCTCATTTCATCCCTAAGTCGTGGGATGAATCCATAGGGTTCACATCTATGGGTTATAGAGCTCCTGAGAAACTTCAGTAAACATTTTCCTCCAAATGTTTACTCCAAATGTAAGCATTTGGAGTAAAATAAGCATTTGGAGTAAAATGTCCATTTTTAGAACTATTGTTCTAAATATTATTTCCCTCAGTACAAACGTAGAAAAAGGACTTCTTCCATGCAATTCGATTATACACTGAACAGCTTGGTTAAGGAGGTAGGCAGGTGTTCAGAGCTGCAGCCGTGATTCAGGGGAGCAAACTCATCACAACCCTGTCCTTTGTACCAGTGAGTAACTGAGGGTGGACTACTTGAGCTTCAGACTATGGGGTGATTCTATTCTCAAGAACAATTAATAACTAGTCGATTATCTTTGACTTGGTTCTCTGATCTGGTCACAGACAGTCTCTCTGTGGGTAGGAAGAATGCTACCTGTAGCCAAAATGAATATGAATTTTTAGCATCTTCAGAATTGGCTGAGATTCCTGCCTGATGGTACATGTAGCAATTTTAATTGATTATTTTAGTGGACAAAGTGACTGCACGGCCAACTCTGGGACTAGAGTTACTCTATTCACAAGCGAATACAAGGAATTTAGATCCTTCCTCTATCTTCTTCCTCTCTTCACTGTTCTCTCTTAAACTCTGACCCAGTCAGGGGAGGAATGATTCCTCACACACACTCCTTTTTAGGGGGAGTAGAAAGGAAGGGGAAAACACTATAGTATTCACTATTTACTGAGTACTTTCTGTGTATGAGTCAAAGACTCCCAGCTTGTAGATGATAAAGCTGACATTTGAACTCAATCCTGACACCAAAATAGGCCCCAGCTTACACTCATTGCTGTCCTAGTCTTGGTTTTCAAGTTCCTTTCCTATGGCTCCCTTGCTATGCTGCTTCCTCTGCCTAGAAACAACGTTTCCCCTTTATTGCCTGGCGATCTTTGATTTCCTTCAAAAACAATGCAAAAGTCACTTCTTCCAGGCAAAATTAAATGTCCCTACTCTGACCCTAGAACACTGACCTTCAAACTTTTTTTTTCAAGATTTTTATGTATTTATTTTTAGAGAGAGGGAAAAAGAGGGAGAAAGAGAGGGAGAGAAACATCAGTGTGTGGTTGTTCCTTGTGCGCCTCCTACTGGGGGCCTGGCCTGCAACCCAGGCACATGCCCTGACTAGGAATTGGACCAGTGACCCTTTGGTTCACAAGCCAGCACTCAATCCACTGAGCCACACCAGTCAAACTTTAATTGAGCTCAACTCACAATAAGAAATACATTTTCCCCCTGGCCAGGTAGCCCAGTTGGTTAGGGTGTCATCCCCATTCACCAAAGTTGAGGGTGCCATCCCTGGTCAGGGCACATAAAGGAGTCAACCAATGAATACATAGATAAATGGAACCACAAATTGACATTTCTCTCTCTCCCCTTCCTCTCTCTTTGTAAAATCAATAAATAAAAAGAAAAGAAAAAACAACAATGAGTGTTGACTCTTATGTATAGTGTGTCCTTACTGTGTGTGGAAAAATTTAAAAAAAGGTTTAGTACAAAAGTGACCATGGTTGCTGCCTGATAGTTTCTGGCTCTGTTTGTTAGTTTTACAGAATAAGGAGCAGTTTTACAGAAAGAAGAAACCAATATTAGGATCATGTTTGACATGTCCATAATACCGTCTATTCAGCTATAGAAGCGTGGAAAGCTTTTATTCAGAACAAGTAAGTATGCTAGAAATAAAATCATATTGATGATACTGAGTAGAAAATCAATTCATGCATTCCCCTGACCAGTTATATGTAGAATTCCCAATAAATGCTCTTCTGTGGTTTTGAGAATTCAGTTATAAACATGGCAGCCAATGATAAAAGGTTGAACGACAGATAGGATAGGACTTACACAAAGAGCTCCCAGGTGTATGTTTTAAAATATTGGTCCCTGGCCATCACCTGTTAGCCATATCCTCCCAGCCAGACAGCAGAGGGCTATCCCTGTCAAGTGCATTGTGAAGCAACATGGCGTTAAGTAATGGCAACCAAAATGTAACTCTTTGATTACTGGGTATAGACCTGTGCTGTCCAATGTAGAGGCCACTAGCCATGTGTCTACTGAAATATGAATTTAAATAAATGAAAATTAAATAAGATTTATAATTCAGCTGCACAGGCACACTAGCCACATTTCAAGTGCTCAGTACGCCACATGTGGCTAATGGCTACTCTACTGGACAGCAGAAATATAGAACATGTTTATCACCTCAGAAAATTCTACTGGTATAGACAAAGAGATATTCTGATAAGAATAACAGAAGGAAGGAAGGTAGGAAGGATGGAAGGAGGGAAGGAAGGGAGGGAGGGAGGAAGGGAGGAAGGGAGGAAGGGAGGAAGGGAGGAAGGGAGGAAGGAAGGAAGGAAGGAAGGAAGGAAGGAAGGAAGGAAGGAAGGAAGGAAGGAAGGAAGGAAGGAAGGATCAGCAGCATTGTTTTCACCTAATTACTTAATAAGAAAGGGATATGGTAGCCCACACACAGGAAGATACACAATGGTTAGTAATAAGAACATCTTACAGTTATATGGCAGTACGCTTTTCAAATTTTAAAACATTTTATTATATGTGACTTTATTCAATATTTTTCATGAGCCTTTTAAGTAGTAAAGTCATGTCTTAATTTTATAGCTGAAGAAAAGTAGTCTTGCAAAGGCTAGTCTTATAACCTTGCGGAGGTCTCTAGGCCTCCCTGAGGTGACATTTCTTCTGCTGTAAAATGAAGATTGTGACTGGATCCAGACTTAGAAGTTATTTCCATACAAAGGATATAGAAGCCAGAGAACAGATGAGAGCTCAGAGGGCGAGAGATGAGACCGGCTGACCAGATATAGGCAGGGATGTGGGAACATTCCCGCTGAGGTTAGTAGCAGAGATTTGTGACAGAGAGAAAGGCAAGCTGGGGTGTCATCCTCCGGGTTGGAGTATCTGATGGTGCATTTTAGACCAGAGAGGTGCCCAGACTGGTGTGGTCCAGTGGATTGAGCGCTGGCCTGTGAACCAGAGAGGCCTCAGGTCCTTTGGGAGGAGCATATCCACTTGGATGAGTCCAGAAAGATTTGAAAACCAGAAGCAGCCTAGCCCAGGAAGAAAACTAGTGCAGGCGGTGTCTCAGAGTGAAAAACCAGGGAGATATTCCACAGAGCTGTCATGGACTGCCTGGGTACAGTGTGCTTGGTGTCTGAGAGGCAGAACTTGGAGAGCCAGGCACTGACATGCCACAGCTTCTCCAGGGACTACAAGAGGTGCGAGCACTTGACGTGGATACAGACCATTGTTTTGCAACGATACCCTTCAGAAAAGACAAAATCCTACGGGAGATAAAATATGCTACGCCTCTGAGTGGTAACAGCTGAATAATGCCTAAAAATAGTGGCTAATATGTGTTCAGCTATTACTTTGTATGAGATACCACACATGAATTCTCATAACAACTTCATAAGTTAAATACTGTTCTTAACACTATTGTACGGATAAAGAACCAGTGCTGTTCTGGAGCTGGTTCTTACTGTTTTGTGAGATCTCATTGTTGGATTTTTGTGACTTTTGTTACCCAGTTGACACACATTATTGTATAAAAAATACAATATGCACTTGAAAGCCATGGCGAGAGTATTTATAACATGGAGACTGGTAAGTGCTACAAATTAGGCCCTTTACCCCCAGAGAGCCAGCGTGTTCAGCATTTAGCAGCACAGCACTGAAGCTGCCTCAAAGAGGCTTAGCAACTTGCCAAGGCTACAAAGATGGTACCAACAGGCAGATCCTAGGCCGGTCTCTTCACTGGGGACCCTCTTCTATTGGAGAATAAGATTGTTCACCTTACTTTATTACCAAAGAAAAAAACATCATGCTCACCAAGGGATTAAGGATACGGGGCTTTGCAGAGCTTTTCTTGAGGGCCTGGAAATCAAGCATTTGCCATCTCCATAACTCAAGATGGCTTTAAAGGAAAAAAATTCATGACCTTAATGCTCTCACACCATGACATACATATTTTATGTAAGTGAATAAATATGTATATATTTCCTCATCTCCTCAGTGAATTTCATTAAGGACAACAGGCAAGCCCTCATTCAAAGGATGGGAATGACTGTTATAAAGCAAGTTGTAGATGAGCTCTTTGCATGGAATGTTCTGAATTTTGAAGAAGTGAAAGTCATTTGCTGTGAGAAGGTCGAGCAGGACGCTGCAAGAAGGATCATTGACATGATTTTGAAGAAGGGTTCAGAAGCCTGTAACCTGTTTCTTAAATCCCTTGAAAAATGGAACTATCCTCTGTTTCAGGACTTGAATGGACAAAGTAAGTATCTGTTTGCTTGTATCTGCTCCACAAATAGACTAAACCATGATGAAGGTCCATAACGCCCAGGACAGGGCCTCTGCTCTCCTCCTCCTTCATTTCACTGGGATGTGGACTTTGTCCCTGGTAAGGAGAAGCGCAGGCACCGTCAGGAGAAAACTCCCATTAGATGTCTTGATGGTGAAGCCAATAGGTAACTCCAGGGTCAGGGAATGATTTAGATGAGCCTCGCCTCAGAATCAACCTGGACAATGAAGGCACCTAACAAGCCCATGCAGTCGTGGTTCTTAACATTCCTTAGTCTGATGAGGGGCCCGGCCGACTGCCTACTCTGTGATCCAAGCACTGCGGTTCAGAGAGGCTGACTGGCTACAGCAGCATGGTTCTGCTTTTCATGAAACATTCATGAGTTGTTAATTCTTTAAATGGTTAATTATTTCATCATAGATTTTAATCCAAGTTAAGGTTTAATTTGCTGCAAGTTGCCCCTAACCATCATTCTCAGCCATCTCCCCATTATTCTCATGCACTTTTCTTAACCAAAACCCAGGCTCCTCCCATCCCCAATCAGCAGCTCCAAGATTTAGTGGTGGAAAGGAGGAAGCAGCAGGCAAAAGGGGAGAAAGGGTAAATGGTGACAGGGAAAAACAGGAGTAAATATTTGGAACCCCTTTTGTTAGGGAGAACTGGGGAAGGAACTTAAAATCAGCAATGGGAGATTCTCAGCATCACTCCCCATTCATTGTCCTGAGGTCTAGGGTCTGGGGAGACACAGAACTGGGTCCTCTTTAATCTTACCTCTTCTCTAACAGGTCTTTTTCATCAGGTGTCAGAGGAAGACTTAGATGATCTGGCTCAGGATTTAAAAGGTTTATACCTTTCCCCGTCTTTTCTGAACTTCTATCCCCTGGGTGAAGATATTGACATTATTTTTAACTTAAAGAGAACCTTCACAGAACCTGTCCTATGGAGGAAGGACCAACACCATCGCCGCCTGGAGCAGCTGACCCTGAGCGGACTGCTGGACACTCTTCAGAGCCCCTGCATCATTGAAGGGGAATCAGGCAAAGGGAAGTCCACGCTGCTGCAGCGAATCACCACGCTCTGGGCCTCTGGAGAGTGCAGGGCTCTTACCAAGTTCAAATTAGTCTTCTTTCTCCGTCTGAGCAGGGCCCAGGGTGGACTCTTTGAAACCCTGTGTGACCAGCTCGTGGATATACCGGACACAATCGGAAAGCAGACTTTCATGGCCATGCTGCTGAAGTTGCGCCAGAGGGTTCTTTTTCTCCTCGACGGCTACAATGAATTCAAGGCCCAGAACTGCCCAGAAATTGAAGCCCTGATAAAGGAAAACCACCGCTTCAAGAATATGGTCATAGTCACCACCACCACGGAGTGCCTGCGGCACGTCAGGCAGTTCGGTGCCGTGATTGCTGAGGTCGGGGACATGACGGAGGAGAGTGCTCAGGCTCTCATCCGGGAGGTGCTCATAACGGAGCTTGCGGAAGGCCTGGTGCTCCAAATTCAGAAATCCAGGTGCTTGAGGAATCTGACGAAGACCCCACTCTTTGTGGTCATCGCTTGTGCAATCCAGATGGGAGAAAGTGAGTTCCACTTGCACACGCAAACAACGCTGTTCTGTACCTTCTATGACCTGCTGATACATAAAAACAGGCACAGATGTCGAAGGGTAATGGCAAATGACTTCACTCGGAGCCTGAACCACTGTGGAGACCTAGCTCTGGAGGGCGTGTTCAACCGCAGGTTTGATTTTGAACCAAAGGACGTGTCCGGTGTGAACGAGGATATCCTACTGACAACTGGACTCCTCTGCAAATACACAGCTCAACGGTTCAAGCCAATGTATAAATTCTTTCATAATTCGTTCCAGGAGTACGTAGCAGGACGCAGACTCAGCAGTTTATTGGTGTCTCAGGAGCCAGAGGAGGTGACCAAGGGGAACAGTCATTTGCAGAAAATGGTTTTCATTTCAGACATTACATCCAAGTATAGCAACCTGCTCCTGTACACATGCGGATCGTCTGCAGAAGCGGCCAGAACTGTTCTGAGACACCTTGCAGCTGTGTATCAACATGGCAGCCTCCTAGGGCTTTCCATCACTAAGAGGCCTCTCTGGAGACAGGAATCTATACAAAATGTGAAAAACACTACTGTGCAAGAAATTCAGAAAGCCATAAACATCAATTCCTTTACAGAGTGTGGTGTCAATTTATTTCATGAGAGTATATCCAAATCAGAGCTGAGTGAAGAATTTGAAGCTTTCTTTCGTGGTAAAAGCTTATATATCAACTCAGAGAACATCCCTGATTACTTATTTGACTTCTTTGAACACTTGCCTAATTGTGCAAGTGCTCTGGACTTCATTAAACTGGACTTCTATGGGGGAGCCACGACTTTGTGGGACAAGACCACAGAGGACACGAGCAGCACCCACAAGGAAGAGTCCTCTGGCACCTACATTCCCAAAAGGGCTGTGTCTTTGTTCTTCAACTGGAAGCAGGAATTCAAGGCCCTGGAGGTCACACTCCGGGATTTCAGCAAGTTGAATAGGCAAGATATCAAATATCTGGGAAAGATATTCAGCTCTGCTACAAGCCTCAGACTGTCCATTAAGAGATGTGCTGGTATGGCTGGAAGCCTCAGTTTGGTCCTCAGCACCTGTAAGAACATTCACTCCCTCGTAGTGGAAGCCAGTCCCCTCACCCTAGAAGACGAGCAGCACATCACTTCTGTGACAAACCTGAAAACCTTGAGTATACACAGCCTACAGACTCAACGGCTGCCGGGTATTGTAAACGTCAGCAGTTGAAGCTATAACTGAACCTGACTAAGTACCATGGAATATTAGATATCACATAGTTTTGCTTTAAATTTTCTAATAGTATCTACCAGGTGTCAGGACTTGGGAGAGAGAGGGGAGGCCTGGAGGGGTATCCATGTCGAGGGAAGGCTGTCAGATTGGAAGACTGTAGGGAGGGTTTCCAGAGCTGAAGCTATATAGTTTGAATAGCTACATAGTTTATATAGCAAAGTGTGTATTTGCCCGTGTATATAGTATTCATAACTATAAACCTACTTTCACCCCACCCTGTATAGTTGGGCCCATCTTCAGTGAACTTTCCCCTCTCTCAGCACCTCCATCTCTACCCAGCATCCACTGCTTCCCTGCCAGGGCTCCCCACCACCCACCCCCACCCCGCCCTGTCAAGTCTGGGAGGAAATCCAGTCTGTAAACTGATCACCTGCAGGAGCTAGTGGCTAATCGTGTTATTAGATCCTTACCTAGGAAATTGCACAGCAAACTCAGCCTCGTCCCCACCCCAAGTATTATTCGTTTTGAACAAAGATTTTGGGGACAGATTTTGTTTAACGTGAATTTCAGGCACATACACGCAGGGGCAATCGTTTTGGGTAAAGGGGAGTTTTCCCCAAATCCAAAATAACACTACATATGCATGTCTGCTCTACCTGTGTGGACCAGCCCTGGTCCCGGGAGCAGGGGGTGCAGAGCTATGGCTGGCAGCGGCCTCGCCCCACCTGACTGTGATCTAAGATTAGTTCTCATTCACAAGTGATTTCCCATTGTGCTCTGCCGCACCTGTCACCTCCAGAAGAAATTTCCTGTGATTTAAGAATCTAGGATCTTTTCTACAGATAATTTTTGCAACTTCCTACTCCATGCAGGAGCCGATTCCAGAGTCACCCAGACGTTATTAGACTATCTTCTGTGTCAGGAAGCTCACTGTCGCCTCTTGATAGCTTATTCCTTTGTAACGATCATGCACACTGGTTGCCTGTGGGCTGAATTGGCCTGCATAATGATTAGAATTTTCTTTTTAATGTTTGCCAATATTTTGTTCCTAATTTCTTTTAATTTATTTTTTGAGTAATATATTCACGTGGTCCAAATTATAAAACAATCTACAATGAAAGGTGTCCTTCCCCTCCCATCTGCTATCCATGACTCTGCTTCCTGAAGGGGTTGTTGCCAGCATTTTGAAATGAGGAGGTATCATGTGAAAATACAGGTTTTTCACTTCTCTTGAAAATTGTCAGTTTGATAACTGAGGGCCCACGTCCCCATTTGGTAACTATTTGTTAGAGCCTCATGATCTGCTCCAAAGCTCTCTGGACAAGACACAAAATCCCCATTTAGGCACAGAGCCAACCTGTTCTACTTCTTATAATGACATTCTCTCCCTGGCCCAATTTGACATTTGAGTTTGTAATCAGTGCTCATTCCTTCTTCTGGCTAAAATCCACTTCCCTGTCATTTATATCCAAGGTTGGTCTTTACTTTTGCCCTCCAAGTCTCTTCAGAATCCTTATAGTTCATCCCTTCTTATTTCTGAATAGTATTCCATTGTATGGATGTACCAGTTTATCCAATCACCATTGAAAGATGTGTAGGTTATTTCTAGTTTGGGCAATTATGAATAGAGCTACTATAAACATTCTTCTGCAGGCTTTTGTGTGAAAATAAGCTTCCAGTTAACTTGAGGTTGCAGAGCTATATGACAAATGCCTGTTTAACTTTTAAAGAAACTTTCCAACTATTTTCCAGCTTGTACCATGTTACATTTCCAACAGCAATATATAAGAGCTTTAGTTGCTTTGCATTCTCATGAGCACTTAGTATTCTGTATTTTTCTTTTTTTGTCATTCTACGATAAGGACAAAACAGACAATATTAATGCAGATGAGGATGTGGAACAATCAGAATTCTGTTTGTAGCGGTACCCCATCACAATTGGCTGATAAAGTAGAAAACTTTGCGTGTGATAGATTGCCAACTATATATCCTATTTGGTGAAGAGTCTGTTCAAGATTTCACCTGTCTTTTAGTTAGGTTTTCTGTTTTCTCAATGTTGAGTTTTGAGTGTTTTTAATATATTCTGGGTCCAAGTCCTTTGTCATTCAAATCACAAGTAATTTGAAAATATTTCCTCCTTATTTTTAACTAGTCTTTTCATTGAACAAAAATTTAAATTTTGTTGCAGCCCATTTTTTCTTTTGTTAATAAGCATTATGGTGTCATGCCTAACTCCAGTTCATGAAGATTTTATCTTATCTTTTCATTTTAAAGTTTTATGCTTTACATTTAGACCTGCGATCCATTTTGAGTTAACATTTGTATGAGATGTGAAGTTTATATCAAGGTTTATTTTTCTGGCATATGGATATCCAGTTTTCTACTTATTGAAATGGCTATTCTTTTATGTTTGAATTGTCTTTGCACCTTTTCCCAAAATCATTTGGCTATAATTGTGTGGGTGTATTTCTGGGCTCTATTCTCTATTGATCTATTGTTTGCCAATACCCCTGTCTATCCCTTGCCAATACCACATTGTCTTAGTAGCTGTAGCTTTATAGTTAAGTCGTAAAATTGGGTAGTATGTTTCTCCAACTTTATTCTTCTTTTTCAAAATTATTTTTTATATCATAGTTCCTTTGCCTTCCCATATAAATTTTAGAATCACATTGTTTATATCATCAAAAACTGTTCCTGGGATCTTGGTTGGGATTACATTACATTTATAGACCAAGTTAGAGGGAATTGACATTTATATTATGTTGAATCTTTCAATCCATATGCATGGTTTCTCTTTCAAGTTATTTAGGTTTTCTTTGATTTCTTTTATCATCATTTTGTAGTTTTCATAATGTCAATCCTGTATATATTTTATTAGGTTTATATTTAACTTTTCATTTGTTTGGAGTTATTATAAATGGTATTTAAAAAATTTTGGTAGCAAATTATTATTGTTACTATAGAGCAGTACAATTGATTTTTGTGTGTTGATCTTGTATTCTATATTTTTGCTAAACTCACTTGATCTAGGAGGGTTTTTTCTTTTTGGTATAAATTTTTTATCATAAACATAAACAATCATGTTTCCTCCAAAAGGAACAGTTTTGTGTCCTCCTTTACAGTTTGTATTTCCTTTATTTCACTTCCTTTCCTTATTGCACTGATAGGACTTGCTGTGCAATAGTGAACGTGAAAGGTGAGGATGAACATCCTGCCTTGTCCCTGAGGTTAGGGAGAAAGCACTCAGACATTCACCGTTAAGTACAATGTTAACTGTAGTTTTCCGTAGAAGCCTTTTATCAAATTGAGCACGTTTCCTTCTATTCCTAGGTTACTGATAATTTTTACCAAGAACAAATGTTAGATTTTGTCAAATTTTTTTCTGCATCCATTTATATGATCATGTAGTTTTTCTTCTTTAGGCTGTTAATATAGTGAATTACATGGATTTATTTCCAAATATTGAAATATCCCTATGTTCTCTGTATGAAGCCAATTTGGTGGTAGTATGATATTCTTTTTATATATGGCTGGATTCCTTGGTAAGATTTTATTGAAGATTTTTGCTCCTATACTCATGAGTGATACTGTGTATTGATTTGAAATTTCCTTTTGTTTTATTCTCTTGGTCTGGGTTTCCTACTGGCAAATGGAGCTTCATAAAATAAGTTGGGAATAAAATAAGTTTCCCTTCTACTTCTTTTTTAAATTTTATGTATTTATTTTTATTTTTAACATTTTTAAAAGATTTTATTTACTTATTTGAGAGAGAGGGGAAGGGAAGGAGAAAGAGAGAGAAACATCAATATGTGGTTGCCTCTCGTGTGCCCTCTCCTGGGGACCCGGTTTGTAACCCAGGCATATGCCCTGACTGGGAATCAAACCAGTGATCTTTTGGTTCTCAGGCTGGCACTCAATCCACTGAGCCACATCAGCCAGGGTTGGTTTTTTCTTTTCTTTCTTTTTAACATTTTTTAACTGTATTTTTCATTACCATCTATTCCTCTCTTTCTATTTTCTAAAAGTCATTTATAGAATTGGTGTTATTTCTTCTTTGATTATTTGATAGAATTTGCAAGTTAAACAATTTCTTTTTTAGAAAATTATGAACTACAATTCAATTTTCTTAATAGCTTTATAGGACTATTTGAGTTACCTATGTCATGTTGGGTAAGTTTTAGTAGTTTGTGGTTTTCAAGAATTTGGGCAATTTTATCTATGCTGTCAAATTTATGTGTGTAGATTTGTTTATATTAATCTCTAACCTTTTAACATCTGCAGTCTTTGGGGTGATATCTTCTCTTTCATTACTGATATTGGTGATGTGTTCTTCCTCCTTTTTTGCCAGTCTTGCTAGAAATTTATCACTATTATTGATCTTTTCAAAGACGTAACTTTTTTAAAGTGATTTTTTTCCTACTGTTTATCTGTTTGCAATTTTTATTGATTTCTGCCCTGATCTTTCTTAACTTCTCCCTTCTTCTTACATTGGGTTTATTTTGCTCTTCTTTCTCTAGTTTCTTAAGTAGTAAGCTTAAGTTATTGGTCTGATACTTTTCCTTATTTCTAATATGAGTTCAATACTATGTCTCTCCCTCTGAGTAGTATGTTAGTTGCAGACTTTGATATTATATTTTTATTCTGTACTTTTCAAGTCAAATTTTCCTTGAGACTTCCTATTTGATGCATGCTTATTTAGAAGTGTGTTGTTTCATTTCCAAGTGTTTAGAGATTTCCCTGTCACCTTTCTGTTATTTTTTTCCTGTCTGGTTCCATTATGTTTGGAGAAAATGCCTTTAACTAAGGAAGATGCCCATTCCTGACCCCAAACCATACATTTTCATATCAATTTCATGAGCATTTCTTGCACATGGTGACAATTAAAATATTTTAATTGGTAATAGAGATTTAGTAAATGACAGCTGAACACAGTCCAGTTTCTTCTCTTTTGGCAGGTGGCCTGACGGACAGCTTGGGTAATTTGAAGAACCTCAGGAGGCTTATACTGGATGACATTAAGATGAATGAGGAAGATGCTATAAAACTAGGTTAGATTTTTTCTAATTTTTTTTATTAATATAAGTTTGTTAATAAGAACAGTTAACTCAAGGCTCTTTGACACTGGTTGTGTCTATTCAAGGCAAGGATGCTTTTATGCATTTGTGACTACACTGGTTTTCCTAGAGGTTTTCTCCATTCCCATTCCAAACCTTCAGCATCATTTTATGTAAATTGTACATCACTACATTTTAACCCTTTTGAGAACAGAAATCATGTTTTTTTCTTTCTGGCTGATTAACTCTGCTTGTATTTAAAGCATAGAAACAAAGAAAATGTTTAAACTGTGCTCTCATAGTTAAGTAAAACTTCATAAATTATTGGCTATATTTATATTTATATTTTATATTTAAAATATATAAGCAATATTAAAAAGTTTAAATTGTGGTTTTATAATTAAATAAAACATCAAAAATGGAATGGAACAAGAATAAATGTGGATCAAGAACACTTCAAAAACATAAGCAGAACACATTGATTTGCCTTCCTGACAGGGAGGTTTCCTGTTGAGGCTGTTTTTCAACAGCTTTTTTGGAGAGGAAAATCTTTTTTTTCCTCTTTATTTTATTGGCTCTTTCCCTGCCCTGTTTGAGACCTCCGTTAAATGCTCCTCAGCCTTGTTCTTTTTTATTCTGTTTGTCTAAAAACAACCCTGCCCTATCATTAAAACATGACTGACCTTTTTTTCATTATATAGCCTACCTGAGAACAATCAAATCAAGTCAGTGTTCAGCAAACATTTTTTTTCATGCCTACGAGTCACAAAGAATACCAGAGCTTGAAGGAGCCTAAGAGCACCTAGTTTAACTTTCTCATTTTATTGCCACTGGAACCTAGAACAGTTTATTGACTTGCTCAAGTTCTCACCTATTGGTAGAAAGGGTGCAAAAACACCTACCTGAGAAAATCTGGTTCTGTTATTAGAGAATCAAAGTCTGGACTTGAATAAACCAGTCTAAATTTACTGTTCACAAAGCCCTGGCTGGTGTGGCTCAGTGGACCGAGTGCTGGCCTATGAACCAAAAGGTTCAACTCTCAGTCAGTGCACATGCCTGGGTTGCTGACCAGGGTCCCCAATTGGGGGTGTGCGAGAGGCAACCAATCAATGTATCTCTCACACATCAATGCTCCTCTCCTTTTCTTTTTCCCTCCCTTCCTCTCTCTAAAAATTCAAAAATAAATAAATAAATAAATTTACTGTTCATCAAAGAGTTGCTATGCAACAGGTTAGACACTATATCAGGCCCTTTTACATACTTCTCACTGAATCCTCACAAGAGGCCTAGTACATAGGTACAATTATCCCTAAAGCCACAGCGAAAAGGTTGGATAACTTGCCCACATTTACACATCAGTAAGTAGAGAATCCAGGAATCAAACTGACTGCAGAGCTCATGTTCACAACCGCTAAGCTATGTGTACTCCCAAGACAACAATTAATATTCACTTACTTTGAGCCAGGCATCATGCTAAATATATTACATACATAGTCAGCAACCTTCTCAAAGCTCTGCAAGGTAGCTATTATAAAAACCATATATTTCTTTCCCCTAGATTAGAGTGCCACCAAAATAAAGAATTCTTTTAATGACGCAAAGGTATGCCCGATCAGCCCAAGGGACATTTTAGAACGTTTTCAATTGTACTGTCGATAAAAGATGCAGCTTCCTCCTGGTTGAGCATGCTGCTCCGGACGCAGTCTTCGCCGTGAAGCTCCAGGCAGGCCCCTATCATGCAATCACAAGCACGGCCCTTCGGAGGCTGTGAACGGCTACCCTAGAATCACACCAAGGAACTGAAGCCCCCAGCCTGCACCTCTGAATTCAGCCTCCACCCCTTCTAAGATTTTTGAGGGGTTTAAAGAGAGAGCACTTACTTGGAAGACTTAATTCTCTGAAAAAATGTATGGTAAAGGTATCCATTGATACCTATTAAAATACTACACATTTACTATGGTTTTTCTCATGCTACAAAGAGAATGACCGCCACATAAGTGATCTTTCTATGGTCCGGGAGACTGGAAAGTGATAGTTGAAAGAAAAAACTACTCTCTTAGGCTTTTAATAAGGCAAGGTCTCTACAGAAAGAGCATGAAGGGCTCTCTGCAATTGTTCATTGTTTCAGTTTTAGCCCATTAATCTGTGGTTAAATCAACTTAACTAGGTATCCTAACGCATTTCCTTTCCATCTTTTTGCAGCGGAAGGTCTGACAAATCTGAAGAATATGTGTTTACTTCATTTGACCCATTTGTCCGACATTGGGGAGGGAATGGATTACATAGTAAAGTCTTTGTCAGCTGAACCCTGTGACCTTGAAGAAATCCAATTAGTCTCCTGCTGCCTGTCGGCAAATGCTGTGAAAACCCTAGGTAACCATTGCTGCGTTAACTGAGAACAGTGTAGGAGAACATGTGATACTTCTACAGTAATGCATGCTAAGTCTCTTGTCAAGCAAAAATTTAATTTTTAGAAAAACTGGAAAAGATGATGAAGACTTCTAGGTAATATCTAGTCTGTTTTTGATGATATTCTGCATGATTAGAATGAAAATGTTGGATAATAGAGAACTTCAGGATAATGAAGATGTTACAGTTTTTAGAATGTGAAGAGGTAGAAAATAAGAAGTTAGGTGCTTGAAACTTGGCACATGTCCTGTTATACGATAACTGCTTAAAAATATTTGGATGAATGGATAAATAAATGAGAAGGAGAGAGAGAGAGATTTCCTCAAATGTTCTTTCTCAGGCCTTCCAATTCTTACCCGTTGCCCTGTTAAGACAGAGGTAACGTGCATTAATATAGTTGAGCCCTTTGAATTCCGAAAATGTGTGCATACCAAGTATGAAAAAAAAAAAAAAAAACCCTTTGCAGATTACTGGATAAACTGGATATGTTCAATTCAGATGTTTTGTAAATTTAGATTTTGGGGGGAAATGGTATAACCCTTTTCAAAACAGAATATAAAACTGCTGGGAGTCTGTAAGAATTACTGATATTATTTATATGCTAACATGAACCAAAAGCTAGAGAACCCCATGATTAGAAGAGGCAAGAGAGCACGGGGAGCGTGCGAATGACGAGCGCATTTCTTTACTTCTCTACCTGCCACTGGGAAGAGACGGCTTGACAACTAACAATAGCAACTGTCCCCGTTTTAAGAGGAGTTCTTTAGGTTTTTATTTTAAAGCACCAAACTGCAGAAGATATTTACTCTAAGGAAAAGATTCATAAGATTGATAAAAAATAATAATAGCTAATATTATAATAAGAGTATATATTTATACAAAACTTGACTAATTTTTTTAAAGGAAATTTTTCTAATCAGTCTTTTAAAAAAACAATTTATTCATTTTTAGAGAGAGGGAGGGAGAGAAACATCAATGTGCGATCAGTTGCCTCTGGGGCAACACACACCCATCTGGGGACCTGGCCTGCAACCCAGGCATGTGCCCTGACCGGAAACTGAACCAGCAACCTTTTGGTTTGCAGGACAATACCCAACCACTGAGCCACATCAGCTGGGTCTCTAATCAGTCTTGATAGGAAAAACTTCAAGTAGATTAAGCAACCATGATAAATACAGGTGTCCCCACTATCAGAAAGTAGAACATTTCTATGAAACCTTTCATGAATTAAGTGGGCATTAAGCAAATAAGCAATTACCATTAATTTTTATGGAAAATTTTTGAGCGTTCCTAGTCCCCCAAAATAACCTCCCTTAGGCTTTTCTTATACCTTAGGACACACTTGCTAACAGATGCACAATAAATCAAGATAAAGCACAGATGCTCACAGATGCAGCTCAAAGCTCTGGCAGCAAAATGTTGATCAGCTGAGTGGAGATCCCAGGAAGGAGCTGGGGGGGGGGCCTCTCTGGCTGCCTCTATAAGGCTCCCTGCAAAACAAACACTGAACGCTATTTTTGCTTTTCGCCTTTTTTTGTAAAAGTGAAATCCTCTTTGGATTTCTTGCAGTTAGTGAAAATAGGTACTAATAATGTAGGTCTTTTTGTAACAATAAAGCGGCATACTGAACTTTGGAAAAGAGGTGAATATCTATATCTGTAGTGAAGAAAAAGAACTAAGCAGTTCAAAGCTAGAGTAATGGCATTTTATACTTAATGTCCTTATTTATTAACATCCTAACTATAACATTAACACAATCATCTAAACCATGGTGACAAAGAACAGCTCCTGTCATCTGATTTTTGTTCCTTTGTTTCTCTTGAATAATTAGAACATTTAAGAATTGGGGGCAACCTCACAGTTTATCTAGCTCGACTTCTTCATTCTCAAGATTGAAGACTCTGAGGCTTAGAGAAGCGGAGTGCTTTCCTATAGTGACACAATTATATTTCATGCTGCTTTAGGCTTTATGTGAGCTGAAGTTTATTAGTCAGAACTTAAGACCTCGAAATATCTGTCCATTTGGTCAGTCATGGGAGTTGGGGGTTAAGCCTATCCAGATACTTTTGCGAAAAATCAATCAGATCAAATCAGATAATGATTTGTATGCTATCAACAAAGAAGACGAGGGCTCAGGATTCTTATAAGGATATTTAAAAATGCATATATAGTTCCCTGATAGTCTTTTTATTTTGAGTTAACATTTTTTTTCCAGCTCAGAATCTTCACAATTTGGCCAAACTGAGCATTCTTGATTTATCTGAAAATCACCTGGAAAAGGATGGAAATGAAGCTCTACATGAACTGAGTAAGAATGACAACTTGGCCTCATTATATGTACCTTAAGAGAAGTCCTGTAGCCCTTTCTTAACCTGTACATAAGGAACACATGCCCACGGCACCTGAGCAACGTGAGTTTTCACATGCTCACTGCACCTGAGGCCCCACCTGCTTGCTTCCTTCCAGGGAACTAGTGTCTGGGAGTAGGTGCTGTTTAAGACAAACGTGCTTAAGGAGTTAGTAATAAGATTTTTGAGGTATGACAACAATACTGTGCTTATGTTAGAAAAAAATTAATACTTACTGTCTGAGATTTGATTTAATAATGGCAAGATTGTCCATGATTTGGTGTTTGTGGGAAGTTGGCTTATGCAGTTTCATTATACTATCCTGCCTAATGTTTGTATATTCTTGAACTCTTTCCATAAAATACTAACCAAAAGACAAGTTGATTCTCATTGCACATTGAGTAGGCTGCAAAGAGAAAGACCATTTCTCTCCCATATGTCTTCATCCTTCCTACATTTTGTGATGGATCCAATTCTTGAACTGGTCTCTGGTCCTTCAAGTTGACAGGCTGCACGTCTTGGAACAGCTAACTGTGCTGAGGCTGCCCTGGTGGAGTGATGTCCGAGTCTGCCTGACCAAACTGTTGGAACAGCTGGAGAGGGCCCCACAACTCGTCAAACTTGGACTGAAAAACTGGAGACTCACAGATGCTGAGATTAGAATTCTAGGTAGGTACATGCACAGTACCGAGAGAAGAGAAGCTGGTCCTAACAAAGCTCTTAAGTCTTTCTCTTTTATTCTTCCTTGCCTCCCTCTATCCCCACCCCCCTTCCTTCCCTGCTTTTATTTTTTTACCCCCTCTTTCATTATACAAACATATTTTTAAATTTTACTTTATTGATTATGCTATACAGTTGTCCCAATTTCCCCCTCTGCCCCTACCACTCAGCACCCGCACCCCCTCAGGCAGTCCCCCCACCTTTGTTCATGTCCATGGGTCATGTATGCCAGTTCTTTGGCTACTCCATTGCCTATAATCTGCTTTAGGTTCCTGTGGCTATTCTGCCTCTACCTATTTGTACTTCTTAATGCCCTCACCTCTTCACCCATTTCCCCGTGCCCCCTCCCATCTGGCAACCCTCAAAATGCTCTACGTACCCATGATTCTGTCTCTGTTCTTCTTGTTTGCTTAGCTTTTTAGATTCAATTGTTAATAGGTATGTATTTATTGCCATTTTATTGTTCATAGTGTTGATCTTCTTTTTCTTAAATCAGTCCCTTTAACATGTCATATAATAATGGTTTGGTGACGACAAACTCCTTTAGTTTTTTCTTGTCTAAGAAGCTCTTTATCTGCCCTTTGATTTTAAATGATAGCTTTGCTGAGTAGAGCAATCTTGGCTATAGGTCCCTGCTTTTCATGACTTTGAATATTTCTTGCCAGTCCCTTCCAGCCTGCAAACTTTCTTTTGAGAAATCAGCTGACAGCCTTATGGGAATTCCCCTGTAGGTAACTAACTGATTTTCTCTTGCTGCTTTTAAGATTCTCTCTTTATCTTTAACCTTTGGCATTTTAATTATGATGTGTCTTGGAATGGGCCTCTTTGCATCCATCTTGTTTGGGGCTTTTTCATCTTTTCTGACTAAACCTCTGACTAAACCCATTAAACACTAATTTCCCACCTGCTTCTCTTTTAAAACCTTCTATCAGAGATGCGTTTGTCTCAAAGTCCTCAGGCCACCCAAGGTGCTTCAAGTTCTAGATCTTTCCCTCCCTTAATTCCTAACTCCACTTCCACATCCTCTACCGCTCTCTTACCCGTCAAATCATATCATCCTGGGTGTCATTCTTCAGGCCCCTCCTCTGTTCTGCATGATATTGGAGGCAGGTGGCTTCTGTGACAGACTAATTAGTTAACTAATAAATAATCCCTCTCTGGTAACCTCATACCTTAAGTGAGCTGGAAAGGATACATCTTTTCAACGAGGCTATTGGGGAGTGTGTAGAATTAGAATTACATGTGAGGGAGGCATTTTCAGGTAGAAACCTTTAAGCATCTTTCAGAACTTTAAATAGGTAGTTACCTAATCTGCCTACTTGTGAGGCTGGTCTTTGAGATCAGAGAGGGAGATAGTGTGTTTAATGAAATAAGAACTGAGCTAGGTGGGAATTTGCCATTTGACTTTAATTGTCTAGTGCCCTATTGCCTCTATATGTAAATAATAAAAATAAGCATAACAGAAGGCAGCTAACTCTGGGAAATTTAGCTGCAACACTGCCCTATACTGCAAGTGAAAAAAAAAAAAAAAAAGGAACTACTCAATAGCAGTAGCTTATTCTCAGTCTTTTAAAAAAGAATTTGTGGGTATATCATTATATCCCTAAAAGAAGGTAACAATATTATGCCTGTGTTATAAAGAAGCAGAGACATAAGAAAGCTATCATATTAAACCAGAGGGGAAGGGATAAGGCAGAAGGGGAAGAGCTGATGAAAGAGGGGAGAGAGTTTAGGTGCTGGCATTGCTCCCTACCTCCTCCCTCCCCCGCAACAGCCATTTCCTGCACTTCCCAGGGATGTAAAAAGCAACCTGCTTGGGCTTGACGCAGGAGCTGATGAGCAAGCATTCTCTGCCTTTGGTTTCTAGCCAGGTGGGGAGGCTGCTGTCGCCCCTCCAGGGCCTCCATCTTTACAAAATGGTCACATGCGCTGCTTAGGCAGACCCGCCCATCCCTTGAACTTGATAGGTGTGTGAATGATCTGTAGCGACTTGAAGGCTCTGAGTCTTAGTTTGCTCATCTGTCAAATGAGGATAGTTATCCTACCATATTATTGGTTGTTGTGCTAATCAGTACCTGAGCTAATGCATGTGAAGTTCAACATTGACCCACTGGATATGCTCAATAAATGGTACTGTGATAATATGCTCTGTGGGCATCAAGGGGAGCCAGACACCAAGGTTATCCTCTACAAAAAGCTTTCTCAGCCTGCAAAATAAAGTACAACCTGCTCACTTTGGATGTGTAAGACCCTTCACAATGGAGTTTCAATTCATCTTCCTCTGTACCTTTTGATGTCTGCCACACCTCCCCACCCACGAAAGGGTCCGTCCTCATGGACCTCCTGCTGCTCCCGGAAAATGCTTTTGTACTCAATCTCTCTGTGGAATGTCCTTCGCCTTCTCCTACCGTCCCTTTAAGACCTAACTTAAATCTGTCTCCTTCTTGATGAAATAGTCTCCCTATGCTTCCTCTTCTGCATCCCCATTGCAATCTAGATATTTGCTTTAAGCCTCTTGTCCAGAGTCTTTGAAACTTTTTTCTTTTGATTATGACCCACACTTAAAAATACATTTTACCTCATGATCTAAAACACACATACATACACATTTTTAAAGTAAAGTTACACTCCACTTTCTATTTGTGCTATCCTCTTTCACCTGAAACAAACACTGAGTGCAACCTATCAAGTTCATTTCCTTTCCCACTGAAGGAGGGGATACCCTGAAGCTAAGAACAAAACACTGCCTTAATCCATATCTTGCCCGGGGTGTCAGCCTAGATACAGGGCTTCTGCCTCCATGGTCACTTCCTGCGTCTGAATTTCTGCTCCCATATGCCTCTTGGTCTATGTCATCTTGCCTCCTGCAGTGGTTCCGTTCCCTATTCTCCAAGTGACTCAGATATGAAAAACAGTAACTTGTCCTTAGTTTCTACAAGGAGGCCCCAGTATAATTACGGGTGTAGCAGATTTACTGAGTGGGTAATTGTGAAAGGTGGAATTACATGATAGTTCCAAATGGCAGATTAGTTCAATTTATTGGTACTTCTACATTCTCAAATAGATGCTTGACCATGTTGGCCAATTCAGGCTCCAGGTGCCTGTTAATTGCCTTGTCCTCTTCCCATCTCCATCTCTTATAGTCCCCCGTAAAACCCTCCTGGCCCCCAGTATCACCAGTCAATTTAGGCAATGACATTTAGTGATGCGTATGTGTGATGAATGCTCTAGTGAAATGAAGAAAGTGTAATGAGAGACAGCCTCTAATTAAAGAAAGACAACCTAATGAGATGCTCTGAGAAAATGAGATGTGGATATGTGAGGTATGAAATTAGATACAATGGTTGGGATGTGCTCTCCTGGAAAAACTCCAAGCCTGGATTGGCCTTATTTTTCCAATTTTTTTGTACCTACAGTTAGGAGACAGGGGAAAGTTACATAATTTGGTGGATAGATACACTGTAAGTTCAGAGTGACAAATTTTAACGAAAATATTTAGACCCAAATGGTAAGAAAATACTATATATCAAAGCTTGTGACATGCAGGGGGGAAAAAAGCAGGACTTGAATAATATTCTCATAGCCTTAAATACTTATATTAAAGATGAAAGGCTGAAAATGAATGTTTCTAAGTTAGGAAGCAGGAAAAACAACAAACCACAAGATAATAAACATAAAAGTATAGGTGTACCTCATTTACTGCACTTTGCTTTATTGAACTTCACAGGTGTTGCATTTTTTACAAATTGAAGGCAACACCCTCCACCAGCAAAAGAGATCATGCTTCCCTTTATTGCACTGGACTGGAACCACCCCTGCAATATCTCCAAGGCGTGCCTGTATACGTCAACGACACAGAAAACAAAAATAAAGATTAATAAAGCTTAATATTGGTTTTTTAAAAAGAGTAACAATGCCCTGGCTGGTGTGGCTCGGTGGACTGAGCGCCAGCCTATGAACAGAAAGCTTGCCAGTTTGATTCCCAGTCAAGGCACATGTCTGGATTGCGGGCCAGGTCCTCCTTTGGGGGAATAGGAGAGGCAAACGACACATTGATGTTTCTCTCCCTCTCTGTCTCCCTCCCTTCCCCTGTCTCTAAAAATAAATAAATAACATCTTAAAATAAGTAAGTAAATAAATAAAAAGAGAAACAAAATAGATAAAAATCAAGTAAGACTGTTCAAGAAAAAAAAGAGTAACATGATTTCACTTATCAAAACGGAGACACAGAACATGCTTGTAGTAACTGAATATTGCCCGAAACTGGAAGCAACTGAGATGTCCTTCAATAGGTGAATGGATGAACAAACTGTGGTATGGCCATACAGTAATTATATCATTCAGTGGTAAAAACAAATGAGCTATTGAGCCATGAAAAGACATAGGGGAGACTTAAATATATATTGCTAAGTGGAAAAAAAAGCAAGTCTAAAAAGGCTACAAAATGTACGATTCAATTTATATGGCATCCTGGATAAAGCAAAACTACTGAGAGAGTAAAAAGCTCAGTAGTTGCCAAGGGTTTAGGAGAAGGGGAGGGAGAGTTTAATAGAGGCAGCTCAGGGTTTTTAGGGCAGTGGAACTTGTCTGTATGATATTATAACTGTGCATACATGACACTATGCACTCGTCAAAACCCACAGAACTTCACAGCACGAAGACTGAACCTTAATGTATATAGAGTAAAAAGATCACTTAGAAAGTCTGGGAAACCCGAGGACAAAATGCAGAAGGCAAAGCAATGTAACTGCTTTACCGACTATGAAGCAATCTCACTGCAGGGGGCATTGGGGAAAGAAATTGACCTAAATAGCTTTGGAAGTGATCTGTAAAAGTAAAGGCGAAAGAAACTGTACATAAGCACTGTACTTCATTTGGTAGTTGATTCCAGCTGGGGTACATGTTAACAATTCTGATACTGCTATACATTGACACTGGAACTGAACAGTGAAGTAAATAGATGGCAGATGGTGGAAGCCAGGTTTCCCAGTGTTGGGATGGGGCTTTATGGCAAGAGGAGGCTAGAATGATTCATGGTAATAAATTAGAACTGGAGACAGGAGTATGAACTCATGTTATGTGTAGCTCAATGTAGATACAGACGGTTACATACATATACATAAATATATATATAGTGTGTGCATACACATGTAGTATAAACAACCCAAATGTCCCTCACTAATGAATGGAGAAACAAAATGTGGTATATCCACACAATAGAGTGTTATTTAGCCATTAAAAGGAATGGCATATTGGAACATGCTTTGACATGGATGAACCTTGAAAATATCATATTAAGTGAACCTAGTTACAAAAGACCACATGTTGTATAATTCTATTTATATGAAATGTCCAACATAGGCAAATTTAGAGTGACAGAATGTAGATTTGTGGTTGCTAAGGTCTGGGGGCTCAGGGGGTTGGGTTTCATTTTGAGAGTAATTAAAATGTCCTGGAGATTTTAATTTGCTTGATTTCTCTGTAGAAGTTGACACTGAGCAGTCACCCCTTTTCTCTTGACTTCTATGCCCCCCGTAGCTACTCCTCGGTCTCCTTTGCAATGGCAATTCCTCTACCCAGATAGTAAATGCTCCCAGTTTCCTTAGAGCTTGGTCCTAGGCCCTCAGAGACTGCCTTCAATCTTAGAGCTTCAACACCATTTTTTACAATTATGACTCACAAAATTTTGTTTCAAGCCTATCAGCAGTCTGGGACTACCAGAAATTGTTACTAGCACGGGGATCTATTTCACCTGTTCTAACAAAACCCCCTTAAAAAAAAAAAAAAGCATTTAATTATTTATTTTCAGAGAGAGGGGAAGGGAGGGAGAAAAAGAAGGAAGCATCGATGTGTGGTTGCCTCTCATGTGCCCTGAACCAGGGACCTGGCCTGCAACCCAGGCAAGTGCCCTGACTGGGAATCAAATCGGTGACCTTTTAGTTTGCAGACTCGCACTCAACCCACTGAGCCACACCAGCCAGGGCTAAAACCCCCTTTTTAAATGGCATCTTTCAATTTAAATGTTACAAGCTGAGTTTCATTACCCAGACTGTTCCCACAAAGAGAGCAATCACATCTGAGCTCCATTACCTGGCTTGTTCTCAAAAAAAGCACCATCACAAGGCCCGACTCCTGGAGGCCCCGTGGTAAATCCTGCACCCGGTCATTCTGCCTTGTGGGTCCTGATGTCACATTTTTATTTTCCAAGGGTTCTTTCTTCTTCAAGTGTACTTACAAAAACAAACAAAAACAAACAAACAAAAAAACCCCCAACCATCTTTATTTTTGTTGGATACCCTGAAAAAAGTTTTTGAAGTTTGCTTTTCGTGTTCCCTTTGTCGTCTCCCTTCTTGGCTTTCAAGTCTGTGCTCCTCGTTGGAGGCTGTTCTCCAATGTCTGGTGTTCAGTACTGTTCTCTGGACATTTTAGAGTAGGGCACAAGTGGATAAGAAGCTTTGCGCCTGAGGGAGAGGTGACTTTCCATCTGGTTAGCTCAGTGTGGGGGACAGGAAAGGGAAATAGCCCTTCCTTTGGATGGCCTTTTCTTGGAGGCAGCTCAGTTTCCCCGGAGAAGGATCCTTCCGTTTTCCTCCTATGGCACGTAAGGCCCCTTGCCAGGGTCCTGGGAACGAAGTGGGGCTGGAAGGCTCGCTGCCTTTGTGAGCTCCCAGGGCACCCTGGCCAGCCACAGCCCCTGGCACCCGTCTTATTGATAATGTTTTCACAATGTATTGTAAGCCCAGGAAGGCAGGGGCCCTGTCTGTCCTTTTCACATACCCCCAGCCTTCAGCTCAATCTGTGGTACGTAGTAAGCAAACATTCAAAAATCTTCGCTGAATGAAAAACTGGAAGGGCTCTCATTCTAGAACTTTGTTTAGTATGCAGGAGCCCTTCAAGGATCAGAATTCTCCTACCCAGAGCATTTGAGATTCTGCCTGGAATCTGGATCAGGCCACTTCCATCCTCCGCAGCCCACGCGCAGCCCACAGCTCTAAATGTCACGGATTCCTTTTCTCTCAGCAGCAGTCTGCTCACCCTGATGACGGACACATTGCAGATGAAGTGAACAAAAAAAAAAAATGCATGCCCTTGGAAGATGGCCTGGGTTACTTGTTCTTGGTTCCTGTGCCTGTACACATTGTAACGGTTATCCAAGAAGTTCTCTGATTAAGTTGGTACCATTCTTAGAACTTAGGAGGTAACCTGTATAAATAGCTCATCTTCTGAGGATGGAATGTTTTAAGTTCCTTTTAGGTGATGAGGTCTGGTCTGCTCATCAAGGAGAAAAGAAGCTGCTCTTTGGGGAGGGAGCCTTACAGACACTAACTGACACCCAGCACTTTGACTGGTGAATGCCATGCTGGGAAGCACACAAAAAAGGCAGTGGCAAAGGCAGGGGCCTGGCTGGGTTGCTCAGTGGGTTAGAGCCTTGTCCCGCCTTGTCCCGATATGTCAAGGTTGCACGTTCAATCTCCGGTCAGGGCGCATACAAGAACCAACCAATGAATGCATAAATGAGGGGAACAACAAATTGATGTTTCTCCCTCTCTTTCTCTCAAATCAGTTTTTAAAAAAAGGCAGAGGCAGAAAACATGAACATGACACGTGAGAGATGGGAGAAAGCTACCTATAAGGAATAAACAAGGGCTCCTTGTGAGGAGGAGGAAGAGAAGGGAAAGTAAGGCCCCATGTGTGAGTTAGGCTGGGCACAGGATGAGCCGGTCTAACAAGAGACCCAACTACACCATGGCTTACAGAAGGTAGAACTTATTCCCCCGCCCTCCAACAGCCCCGAAGCAGGCGCTCCAGGCAGGCGGGGTGCCTTTGCTCTCTGTAGTCTTTCAGACTGAGAAACCTGCTTTTCTTATCCCTCTTTTCCTTAGTGAGTTATCTTTGACTTCATGGTCTTGTCTGGAACACCTTCGCTTTGTAGGAGGTACTTTGGAATGCCTCATTCAGTAAGGAATGGAGGAAATTGCTGAAGGCTCTAGGGAGGGTTAAAAACACACACACCCCCACCCCCACCCTACAAACCGAAATCTTGAGATACTGAATGAGGGTCACTTACTCAAGTATACAGCCAGGGACATTCCATACCCAAGATACAATGGGTAGTGTTTGCTTCTCAGAAGAGGAAATGATGGAAGATTGCTGGAGTTTGACTCCAGCTTTGAAAGCAAGTACTGAGTATTTAACAGCATCTCTCACACCTCAATTTTTAAGCAATCTTCCATTTCCTGGAAGAGTCAGAAAAAGGGAAAAAAATACAATTCATTTACATTAGCAAACTAATATTAGTTTGCTAATGTAAATGAATTATAGTAATTATATTTATATATTTTCATTCATCTTATTCTAAATATTTGTTATGACAATTATAGTTACATTGTTTAATAATAATGACTAAATACTATTTATCAGATTCCCTTATACTTTAGGTATAATTCGTCAATACAGTGGACCAGATTCACAAACACTGCCTTATCTATAGAGAATTTCTAAAGCAAAGCACTGATTCAAATATGGCCATTTCTCTTCATTGTTTTGCTTTCAACTAAAATACTAACTTCTATTTTTCACCAGGTACATTTTTTGCAAAGAACCCTCTGAAAAACTTCCAGCAGCTGGATTTGGCAGGAAATTGTGTGAGCAGTGATGGATGGCTTACCTTCCTGGGTATATTTGAAAATCTTAAGCAATTAGTGTTTTTTGACTTCAGTACTGAAAGATTTTTGCCTGATGCAGCATTAGTCAGAAAACTTGGCCATGTGTTATCTAAGTTAACTTTTTTGCAGGAAGCTAGGCTTGTTGGGTGGCAATTTGATGATGATGATGATGTCAGTGTTATTAAAGGTACTTTTAAACTAGTAACTGATTAAATAAAGGGCCCCCTGAGCCCACCAGTGCTCTGGGGATTCCACTACTCTCAGCCTGGTGATTTAAAAATCTTTGCTCATGTAGTCCAAGGGCCTATGTGGCAATGAATCATACGCCTAAATCATCTGTGTCAACAGCATCTGCCCACCTCGCCCCTTCTCTCGCTTCCCTCCCTTTTGTCATCAGGATGCACGGCACCATCCCTTCCTTAGCAGTCCTCTTGTGTGGGAATCTACTTAGTCTCACCCTTCAGGAAAACAGAGGATGCCAGGAAGATGAGGCCAAAATGAGGGAGGGGGTTTGCTGATGATGAGCAGTATGTGCCGTCACTCCTACTAGCATTATCAGCTACTTGAAGGAGACTCCTATTCATCCTGGGTCCCCTTGGTCCCAAGAATAGCAGGTCACGAAAATTCATATAGTGTATGCATGTTTACTTAGTACAGTGCCTGGTATGTACGAGACTCTCAATAAGAATTTGCTAATTATGAGATCATTAAATTACCAGTAAATAGCTATTGAATAAAGAAACAAGCCAAAATTATATAAATATCACAGAAAAGTCCATGTCTGTTTTTTATTCAAAAAGTTTAATTCAAAGTTTGGAATGTGAAAAGCATTTTCTCATATAAGAAGCAGATCAGACTCCCAGGAAAGACTGGCATCATTTAGTCAAGCATAAAAATTGGCAGTTTACGGGCAGCTGAATCAGAGGCTTGAAATTCAGGTCCTCCCCAGTTGCTGATACATGTTATGTCATTTCCACTGTGACTTCAGAGATTAAGGAAGAAATAAAAATGTACCTCATTCTTCCATACCCTATGGAAGCCAAGGGTATCTTGTCCTAATCTTGTCTCTCACAGCCCATAAAAATAATCCTTTCCCACAAAGAAATAAGTCTAAGAAAAATCTGTTTAAACAGATTTAAAGATTTATTTGAGGCAAGTCTGAAAGAAACAAAATTCTAAATGGTGTTAGCCTGCAGTTCACCTTCTATTTTCATGGCACCTCAAATTAATGGCTTGGGTGTTGGTGTAGGTGACACTTGGCCTCTATGTTGAGGTGGTCACTGGGAAGAAATGCTGGGCACAATATTCTGTTGAGCAAGTGGGCATATATTCTACAGATTCAGTCATACAATTTTAGAGCTGATAGTCAGAGATCAACTAATTCATCCTCCATCCTAACTTTAGAGAAAGTGACTTGCCCCTGGTTACAAAACAACTTACAGGGAGGCAGTATCAGGGTTAGAATCCAATTCTTGTCTTCCAGTCTAGTGTTTCTCTCCGTTGCAAATAGTGATTTCTCAAACAGCGCAAATCATACTCCATAAAGCTTACTCTTAATCACAAACCATGGGCCAAGTATTTAATTTGAACTTCCTTCTTAAAAAACCTATCTTCAGGTAACTCTGTAGCAAGATTTGCTAAGAAGGCTACTGCCGAAAGGCCTATACGGGCCAAGCTTCCTGTTTTCGTATCCAGAAGCTGGCCAGAGTCTAGCAAATGATGGACCAAAGTCACCTGCAGCAGCTGGCATTACTGAATTGCAGCAAATAGAGCCAATTCCTTCAGAACCCACAGGCAACTTCTCCAATAGCGTACATGGCACGAAAGCACCTTTGGTGGGTTGACCGCACAGGTGTTGCTTCTGAATGGCTGTTGAGGAAGTAGGCATTTAACCTCATACAGAGCTGTGTTCAGCACCTGGACACTTGAAAAATCCCATGGGGATAAGATGATGTGCATAGAGTGGCAGCACATACCTCTTAATCATCACTCAGTACATGACAGTCCTTCAGATTTCATGCATGACCCGAATGCACATTTAGATGAGGTCAATGGAGGGAAAATCACCCTGTAATAGTAGATCAATAATAGGTATAGCAATAGTTGGAGAACATAAGACAAAGGACAAGAAACAGTTTGCCTTATCACATTTTACAAAGTTTCATTTTCCCCAGCAGTCAAGGTAGGGTGCCCTCTATTTCTTCAGTAGGTCGAGTGCCTGCACAGGGTCTCAGGGGTCAAGACAATGACCAACTCCTCACCAAGCAAATGTTACTTGAGACACGGTCATTTACTACCACAGGGTAACTGCAGTTCTACTTGATGGAGATGGCTTCTTAGGTGTTTGTTATTTCACAGTGAAGAAAAGGATTTGGAAGCATTGTTCAAATTTAAAAGTAGATGAGGTAATTGAAGAAACTGTTGCAAATTCTAAAAAAACAAAAATCTTCTCTAGATAACTAGCTGATGTCTGGAAATGTCACAATCTCCAGGAGCCACTGGATTCCAGAAAACTTGAATTCACTCTTAAAATCACTTTTTAAAACCCTAATCATAAAACTCATGATATAATGAAAACAATCATAGGTAAATATGTGACTGCTGCTTGTTATATTTTTAATAAGTAATGCTGGCCATGCTGGAAAGTATTTAACATTTGCACTTGGAAAATAAGCAAAAAATAAAATAATTTATGTAATTCTCACACTCATCACAGTTAACAATTCACTATGTTTGACAAAGTGCAATCAAGTAAGTTTAGAAACTGCCTGTAGCAGATCTGAAAATACTGTATTCTACAATCTAAAGTCCATTATATTTTGGTAAAATTGTGTAATATAAACTAAAATTGATTACGCAACTTTGAAAAGATATCAAATCCCGTATTATGTATAGAATTCCACATATTTCGGGAACATATTTGATATGTTTTGTTAATAAAATGAGAAGTTAAAAAGTCAACCAATGAAAAAATGACAAAAAAGATAAATTCTATCATTATGTCAGTACCTGATATGTATGACAGAAAAACTGGTATCCCTTTACTCACATCACCAAAGAATTTGTTACTCATTAACCAGAATAAAAACACTTTAAGAACCACGGACTATTCACAAATGTGCTGAAATATTTAAATGACCAAAACCAGGTAGTAGAGTATGTTCCAAATTTTCTGATGAGATTTTTTGCTTTTACTTTGTAAGACATAATTCAGGAGGACCTCAAATAAAAGGGTAGCGGTTAAGTTTGGAAAAGCTGTAAAAGAGACTTTTACTTTTAGGATGGACACGTTTTTCCTTTCCTAAAATGTGTATCATTATTCAAGAAGCAGGTTTATTCATTTCACTGAAAATACTGTATATTTAATAATGCGGTAGATTTACTCAAGTGGCGGCTCTCTTGCAAAGGCAATCTCATATCACACTGCAGTCAATTACAAAACCAAAGATAGCAAAATTCATAGAAATATGCTCTAAAGCCTATTTAAAGCCTACAACATTTAAAGGTTTTCAGCATCCTAAATACATTTACAAAAATATAATTTCACTGGTTTCATATAATGTGAACTAGACTACTATTCTCTAACATTTACAATAAATGATTTAACAGTCAATGCAAAGTTGGATTCTAAATAAACTGGAAGTCAAGAAGGCAACAGTCCTCATACAATAAATTAAATTATAGCACGTCATGGTCTTGGCTGTCCAATTCTATTGTTAGTTCCATATCTATTGGGTATGTTTGTAACACCAGTCCTGAATCCTTGGGTTGCTCCAATCCCTGGAACTGCAAGTCCTTGATTAAGCATGCTGCTATAAGGTATGTGTCCATGATTAAGACCCAAACCATAAGGTCTTGTTTGTGTGTTTAGAAGAATAACAGGGTTCACATTTTTTCCAGGGGTGTTAAATGAAAATTCTGGAGGTGGACTACTAGGTTTAGTTGGAGTCGATGTGACAGGATTCGACTCATCAGTGCCCTTTAAAGGAGGCATTGGGATTATGTGATGATCTGAAAAATTTAGGACATTAGTTGCAACAGGCCCAGACAGTAAGGCAGGCCTTATCCAGTCATCCTTGAAAATCTGAACAGTCAGAGTAGACACTAGAGTGTACAGCCTGTTGGTCACATGAGCAAGAACCATTTGTTCGTTTGCATCTCGTCGAATTCTTACATGCACTGATCCAGCCTAAAAGGGGCAAAATCATAAGAAAGAGACTGCTTAGAATTATGCTACTGATAATTCCATTAGAAATGAACATATTATTTATGAGTTTTTTGTAACAGTACTTGGTATTTTCTTTAATACAAAGGAAGCTCAATGTCTTGATGTTCCTTAAAGACTACTTAGTGGTGAAGTAGCAAGGCAAAGAGTTAATGAAATAATTCATGACTTTTTAAATAAAACATGATTTTTTAGAAGAGAGAGAGAGAGAGAGAGAGATCGATATAGGAGGAAGACAGGCATGTTATAACACAAGGCAGAATATAAATGAAGTATATAAAAAGTGCAATGGAAAGGCTGAAAAAGTAGATAATGCAAATTGAGAAAGACTTCAAGAAAAGTACATGTGATCTAGGGTTGATGGTTAAATGAAATTTCAAAAGGTAGAGACAGGCTTAGGAAATAGTAATTAAAATGCACGACATGTTTGGGCAAGAAAAAGCAGTATCACTAATACATAAAGTACAAATATCCCAGGGGGGCAGAAAAAGAATAAAAGAAAGAAGAGAAAGGAGGAAAAGAGGAAACAAAGAAAGAATGGAAAGAAGAAAGGTAAGTAATGGGCTTAAAAAGAAGGGCTAGAAGAGGTGTCTGAATATCGTAAGTTTTAACAACAGCAATAAAATAAAGAGTTCAGAAACATTATACATATGGATGATTGCCAATTATGTAAGAAATGACTGCAACAGCCTAGATTAAAATGAAGAGGTCTGAGATAGGACAGAGTGGGATCAGAGAGGACAGATGGGTTCATGACATTCCATGAATTAGTAGTGGGAGGACTTGATGCCCAACTGCACGTGATAGATGAGTGCGACAGGCTCATCAGAGATGATTTCAAGGTTTCTAGCCCAGGTTACTAGGAGACAGAGAGCACCAGGCATTACAGTGAGGGTAAGAAGTCTGTTTATAAACTTGAGAAAACATTTCATCATACACTGTGTTTTTAAAGTAGATAATAAAATAGTAGGTACAACAATGATCCTATTTTGATTAAAACAGAGAAATATCAAGCATGTTATCACTAGATGGTAGAATTATTAAAGATTTTTATTCTTTTTGACTTAGTTGTAAGTTCTAATTGGGTAGCAGTGTATAATAAAAACTTAAATAAAAAATAGATAATAAAAATTAAATAAAATATCCAACTGACATTCCATGTTGATTTCTAGATAAACTCAGATTTTCAAAAAAGAAAAAGTACAACAAAGCATAAACTGCACATACATTGGCCAGGTGGCTTAGTTAAAATGTGTCTGAATCTACAACTTAAGCAGTAATAATTATTATCAATCATGAGACAGAGAAAATATCTGTATTGCTTGAATTTGACAAGCCACGTCTAGAAATCAAGGCTTTAGATTCCTCCTTCCCTTTGCCGCTGCCACCTCACTGCTGCCACCGCTCATGAACCTACAGCAGATCCTGCGTCCTCTTTCAGTCTGATGCAGGGACCAAAGTAAAGTGACTGAAAACCATTTCTGAGTGTGAACTTCAACAGTCTCCTACAATTATGGTGTTTGCATTAATCTATAGCTTTTGTGACATCTATTCTTGGCAGCTCAAAAGGTTGTTGTAATAATTTCCTTGGTCTTAATTAGACACTGCATCATCAGTGTGGTTGTCACATGGCCAGGTTCTGAATAGCTGAGATGATTGTATTCTTTGTGTTTATAAGCCACCAAGCTTAATAAACACTTGCCTACTAATTTATTGCTATCAGTACAATTAGAAGAATGATTAAGAATGAACTACATTACTGGAGGAATATAAACTGGTATAACCATTTTTGGAAAGCAATTTAGCAATTGGCACCAAAAGCCATAAAAAGTGTAATATGCTTTTACTAACAAAACCCCCTTCTAAAAAAATTAATCTTTTTAAGAAAAATACTGATTGATTTTTCATTTACTGAAGGGAAGACAAGTGCTGTTTTAGATGCTTGGGTTACCTGAGGTTTCTGTGTGGCCAGGGATGCCTGTGGGGCCCCCACCACATACACACACACCCCTCTACCTGGGCTCCACCTGGACTTAATGGACGACCTACGTTCAGGAGAGGCACAGGTTTAACAGTGGAAAGGACAGCTACCACTCCGGTGGGGGTTCTGAGCGCCCCAGCCCACTGAGCACCGGGGTATACTGCTACTGAGGCCTCCGTTTGCTTCTACCCATAGGTGGCCCCCAGGGCCTCTTGGCCTTCACCTGAGGCTACCTAAGGACACACAGGTACAGCTCAGGGTGATCCCAGATAAGGTGGGGTCTTTGACTCTCCAGCCACTCCAGGCAAGACTGTGTGGTGCAGATCCAATGAGGTAGTGTGGCTGCATCTGTTCAGGTCTACCTCGGGACTTGAGCCTGTTTAGGGACCTCCATCCCTCACTTCTTTTCTGAGAAAATTTAGTTCTGGAGGCTGCAAAGCCAAAGATCAGAGTGACTGAAGATCAGCATGGCTGGCTGAGGGCTCTCTTGCAGTTCTCAGATCTGTAACTGTATTCTCACATGGTGGAAAGCCTAAAAACTTATCTTACGGAATAATCGTGAGTATATGCAAAGATTACACCAGAAAAATATTCATCTCAGCCTAGGTTATATGGGAAAGATAGAAAACAACTTGCCCAATGCAGAAATAATTAAGTAAGTTATGACATACTCATATAATGTAAAACTCTGCAGCCATTAACACTTACATTGTGTTTCTTGGTAGACAGCAACAGTGGTGGCACTTTTTTTGAAATGCCCTACTAGTCCTATAAAAACTAAAAATCTAAGATAGCAAATCAAAAAACCTATGAACAACATTTACAAAAGACTAGCTATCATAGTACTCTTAAGAAACCCCAAATACAAGCTATAGACCTGCAAGATATCAACATCTGCAGAGGAGGAAGCAATAGGGGATCTGACTGACCTAAAAACCCCAAAGCAGTAAAACCTGTACTGAATGGAAATCTAGGACAGCGAATCTGAGAAAGGCGGCTGGGTCTGCAATAAGATATGAAGAGCTGGAGTAGTCTGAACCCTAGAACTCTCAAAAGTAACCAAGCAAAGCTCCACATTAAAAAGAAACAACTGGGAACAGAATCCCAATTGAGCGGCACAGTAGAGAAAAAGAATAAAGAAGGTTCCGATACGGCGGAAGGGAAACAGAGCCAGGGGAAAGAAAAAAAACTTTCACTTCATAGACTCATCAGAAGAGGGAACTCTAGAGCCAAGAATTTAGATATACTACCTTAAACCACTCCTTATTTTGAAGTTCAGGACAACTAACTTCACGTACAAGTAAAAAGGAGCAATACATAAGGAATGAATCTAAATCTCACACAAAGTTATTATAAGAAAAAAAGGAAGTACAGAACAGATTAGAAGATCACCAGGAAGATTTACCTACAAAACTGATGAGAACTATACCCCAGTTTATCAAAACAAGCCAAAAGACCAAAATAGGTCAAAATTAGAAAACCTCAGAAATGAGATGATAATTAGAAAATTTTAAAAATCACTTCAGAAATGAAGACTGAACTAGAAAAAATACAAAAGGAGGTAAACATACAAGTATACTGCAATAAAAATAAAAGGTGAAAAGAAAGTTTTAAAAATCAAAAGGAAATACAGATAAAACAAATAGGAAAAAAAGGCAAAAATCCAACATGATTGTTACAGAAGTTCCCAAAAAAGAGAATCAAAGCAAGAGACTAGAATAAATATTAAGAACTAGAAATAAAGAAAACTTCCTGGAAAGTTTACAAAAATTGTTTTAGAAATAACATTATTGAAAGGGTATACTGAATACTTGAAATAATTGACCCAGAATGATCAACACTAAGACATTCTAGTAAAATTACTAGATGTTAAAAAAAAAAAAAAAAAAAAGTAATACTACTACTTTGGACATCCAGGCAAAAAGATCAAGTCACATATAAAGTGAATAAAAACCCAAACCAGACTGTGAGTCATCAGGCTTTTATTACAGTAATGCTTTATGCCAGAGGTAAATGGAGTAATATATTCAAGAAACTCAAAGAAACAAAATATGTACTAAGGATTTTATATCCAGCCAAAATGATTTTCAAGTATAATATCCACAACTGTTTTTAATATTCAGGAATTCAGGAAACGTTGTTCCCCACGGCCCTTCCTGAAGAATTTACTAGAGAATGAGTTTTAGATACCCAGAATGACTAGAGAGAGAGAGAGAGAGTGTAGCGGAAACATAGAGACAAGGCAGCCATTTTTCCACTAAAAGAGCATAAACCTGAAACTAAAGACTGTAATGTGGATGATATGGTTGAGCCGCTGGACCAGCCCTAATCCGCCTACTTCTGGAATTTGTGTTATGTTAAAAAAAAGTCCTATTTTTTTAAATTAGAAGAGTAATATTTGGTGATATGAAAATCTGTTTGTGGTATGTTAAATGAAAAGAGCACCTTATAAAACAACATGATCTCATTTTCTACGGAGAATAAATGTATAAGTATAAATACCAAAATATCAATAGCAATTTTCTCTGCATGGTAGGATTATGGTGATTCAATTTTTTCTGGGTACTTTTCTTTATTTTCCTCATCAGTCCTGATACAGAAATGAAACCATGCCATGATAATGTTTTTCTGGTACTGAGGTCCAAATTGGATTTGAAAAAATGGAATTTCATGCTGTAGCAAATTGTGTTGTTATAACTCTAACATATTGAGCAAAATCACCAAAATTAGAACGGCAATTAAAAAGAAAATTGCACCTTTTACTTTTGCAACATTTTCACATTTAGGAATGTGTGACTATGAATTTGTCCTCTCTGGACAGTTCAGTATTAAGATCATTTGGTTTGAAAAAAAAACAAAAGAAAAGAAAAACATTACTCCATTAATCTCAATTGTTTCTGAATCCATCTACATTTTAGACTATTGAACAAAAATGTGAATCAAAGTATCTATAAAAATTGTAAAGAAGTACTTTTTTTAGTTTTAAAAATTATAAACTATGTTTTCAATTATAACTAAAGTAATATGTAGAAAACATACCAATGAGCCAAAACCTAGGGTCCAAAAGTGCTCGTTTCGGACTTCCAAAACCCCATCCAAGGTAGATACCTGATCAAAAACACAAAAATAGGGCTGCTTTTACTTGACACATGCAACACTGTGTATGGACTTGCTCTTGGCCTACAAATGACATGGCCAAACCCTGCGTGAGGACATTCATTAGCCAAGAGAAGTCCCAGACCAATCACCCAACATACCATTCTGCTTGTTCAGTAGAGCGAAGGCCTTATTCCCCCAGTTCTTGTGTGCAGCAATCCTTTTAGAGTCAGGTCTTTGCACCCGTCCATTCCACCTCGTTCAACAGTGTGCAGTTCTTTTCATTTTACCGTTACGGCATATATTTATATCCCGCACTTGTGCTCTTTTTTTTTTTCCTTCTCTATCATTTCTTTCTCTGAATTCTCTTTTAACAAATTTCTGCACAACACTGCATGTTACTTGGATGTGGGCCAAAAAAAAATTCCAAGGTGTATAGTGTGTCACTGGTGCAGTGGCACAGGCTCTACTACTGAGACAAGCAGCGAGCTATACTGGTAAAAGTGGCCTTTGTGATACCAACAACCGATAGTTTAGAATACTCTCAACATCCAAATGATTCAGTTTTCTTACTCCTTCATTAGTTAACAGGTAGAAATTTATAACAATACAAAACCTAAACCCACACAATGTTAGGTGGTGAAGCAATGAACAGGGAAAAATGGGCTTTAACATAATCAAATCCCTAGGTTTGAATATGAAAACCTAAAAATGACAGCATTTATATAGAGAGTAGGTAGATCTTTAGACCATTACCTTACACATTTAGTGCAAGTGAATTTTGCTTCCAGACTGAACAATTCCTCAATTTTTCTGCTTTTGTCACTGTTATGTTTCCTAATAAGTTAAGAACACAAATTCCCTTAAAATCTAGATAGGGCTGAATAAAGTATTATTGGTACCTACTCTTTGCATCTCTATATTATAAATCTAAATGGTTTTATGTATTATTCCATCTTACCTCTCTGATAAGTTTGTCCAACTGACCTATAACATGGGGTGGTGTTGTCTGGGGAAAAAGAAAAAATATGTATCAAGGGAGATCAAAAATTTTTGCAACAATGGTCCAGAAATTAACGATATTGCGTCTTATACTAACCTTTGTTTGACATGTGCCTTATCAAGATTGAGGGAAGAGAGGTTTCAACTGGCCCCAGCAGTGGGGCAACATCAAGAAGCAGCTCATGGTCTTTTTAGCTCACAAAGAAGCTGCTATCTCTAGGATCAAGTACGGTTTACTTAAAGAATCAACCAATTAACCAAAAACCTTTAAGAAGGCAACATTTTGTATAGAATACAGCACTATACAACTACTATCTTATTGTTATTCCTGGTCCTAAAGACGGAGATACTACTCATAAGTTTAAGAAAAGCCATGAGATAAAGACAGAAGGAAAAGTGGTGCTTAAATACACATCCAGTCCTGGGAAGCTACCTCTCCATTCAGCTCCTTGCATATAGGTGTTCCCATTGTTTCAAGAGGCAATGATTCACCATTTTAATTTTAAGCTTGAAATTTAAAATCCTCACTGATTCAACCACAGGAAAAAAGAAATTATAAAGAGATTATACAATAGCCTGATTATAAAATAAATTTATACAAATTAATAAAGGAAAATAAATACCTAAAAAATCTTTAAGTTAACAGTGTTTTCACTTGAAACATTACTAGAGGTTATTTTTAAGATTTTTTAATTTTGTTTTATATTACAAATATAGGGAGATTAGTACCTATTTTATGGGCCAATGTAATTTCTTCTAGCTCTTAGTATAAAAATTTCAGAGATTATTATTTGACTTCATTTCCATTAGGGCCCTCCATTAGTTAAAAATTTCACAATTTAGCAAAAAAACACAAAATTTTATAATCTGGTTGAAGAACATGGCTAATATTAACATGCACATTGAAAGACCCTTACCTGAAGTAATACTTTTCCACTGTACACGCTCATGGGATACATGGTGCCAAACGTCATCAGGGCAATTGCTATGGCAGAGGCAGTGTCTACAGCAAAATAATTACTAAAAGGAAAAAAACAATTCTAACTCTTAAATGTATGCCTCACTAGGCTTTTTACCATTGACTATACCAAACATTAATTACCTATAGCAAAAAGCTATTTTATCACACATGGTCACTAATGGCAACGGGAGCATCTTGAAGGAAAACAGTTTTCCGAATCCTTTCTCTTCAGAGTTTAGTAGGAAAAAAACCTAATAATTATGTTAATTAATTAGTGTCATAAGAGACGATGAAGAAAAAAATGAGCATTTCCCCACTATTTTCAATCTACTTGTTAACTAGAAAGATTTCATATATGTTCATCTGTTGCAACAAATAACACCCTTCAAATAGAAATCTCTGATATAGTCACTAAGAGATTTCATCAGTGATTGTACCAATTTTTCTGTAAACAATAACTTTCAAATATTTACTATTAAAATTTTTCAAAACTTCCCAGGAATTTTTCAGGGTATTTATCACAGCTACATTATGACTGAAGTGCAACATCTCAACAACAGTACAGACTGCTCTGTTGAAACAGACCAAAATGTCAACGGTTGCAAGCACACTTTTTACCTTTTTCCCACATGCTGGGAATTGAAATATGAGTAAGACATAGCTCCTGCCTTTGACACAGCAGGAGATACACATGTGGAAAAGATAATAAAGCCCTTTGCATGCCAAGGATAAGTCCCTACAGGGAATCATGGATGCATAAAGCAGAGAGTGTTGAGACTTACTGGGGTAGAGACAGCCCAGAAAGGCTAAATATAAAGAAGTGACATTTGAGCTGAGCCACTGAAGAGCAAGAAGATGGAAGGAAGATACTGCAGGCAGTGAAAGCAGCATGAGCAAGGCCCTGGCCAGGTAGCTCAGTTGGTTAGAGCATAATCCTGATACACCAAGGTTGCAGGTACACTATCTGGTCAGGACACATACAAGAACCAACCAATGAGAGCATATATAAGTGGAACAACAAATTGATGTTTCTCTCTCTCCCTTCCTCTCTCTCAAAAATTAATAAAGATTTTTTAAAAATAAAAGAAAACAAAAACGCTTAAGTCAGAGCCCCACCCACCTAACAGCTAAGTGCCTGGATTCTTCCCGGAACCTCCCTGAGACCACCTGGAAGGCCACAGCAGGTGACCCCCCCCACCCCACACAGGTGGGCAGGGTGGCCTCTGTCTACCTACACACTCAGGTGTTCTCCCTGCAGTGGTTTTGTTTTCTAAACATTTTGCCTGTTTTCTGATTAAAAAAAAAAAAAAGAAAGAAAACAGCATGCACAAGAGTATAAAAATCTTGATGCAGGAACAAAAGTAAAAACAGTTCAGAGAGGCGTGTGCAGGAAGGAGCGGGTAGGGAAGGATCAGCAGGGAGACCTCGAGGCAAGGATCACATGCCCGCTCCCGCCCCGCCCCCAACCCCGCTCTGGCCCCCAGAGCCCACCCGGTCCACCCGTGATTAAAGTGATCCTCATCTTCAACAACGATGGGAAGCCGCGGCTGTCCAAGTTCTACCAGCCTTACATTAATTGGAGGATCTGACAACAAACTGATTTATAGACATTATGCAACATTGTATTTTGTCTTCTGTGTGGATTCTTTAGAAAGTGAACTTGGCATTTTAGATCTAATTCAAGTATTTGTGGAAACATTAGACAAATATTTTGAAAATGTCTGTGAACTGGATTTAATTTTCCATGTAGACAAGGTTCACAATATTCTTGCAGAAATGGTGATGGGGGGAATAGTACTGGAGACCAACATGAATGAGATTGTTACACAAATTGATGCACAAAATAAACTGGAGAAATCTGAGGCTGGCTTAGCGGGAGCTCCGGCCCGTGCTGTATCAGTTGTAAAGAATATGAATCTTCCTGAGATCCCAAGAAATATTAACATTGGTGACATCAGTATAAAAGTGCCAAACCTGCCCTCTTTTAAATAAAAAAAAAATTTAAAGGCCATTCCCAGGTAAAATGCAGGGGGAAAAGTCATCTAAGTTTACCATGCAGTTGTTTACCAAAAAATGGAGGAGAGTCTTAACTTTTGCTCTTGGATTTAAGTCAAGGTACTGTATAGAAGTTGTGTAAAATCAATATGGCAGTTCAATGTTGTTTTTCTTCTTGCTCAGTGATTTTGAAGAAATTGAGTAGTTCCAGTATGATTTTTTTTTTTCTTTTCTAAACTGCATTCCTGTGCCCACATAAGGCATGCCTCTATGTATTGACTACAGCAGTATTTCAAAAAGTGTTTGGAACATTTCTTTAAATTATGTACAACCCAAAACGTTGGTGTTTTGTATAAGTCACAAGTGCAACATTCCTTAATTCTTTCTGTTATTTGTCACAATTGTTATTTAAAGAACCAATTATGTATTGCAGGAAAACATTATGACCTTTCCTATTAGTTTAAATAAACTCCAAGATAATTGGACTTCTAAAGCAAAGAAAAAAAAAAAACCAACACACAAAAAAAAAACCAGTTCAGAGAGATGGACGGCTGGTAAGGTTAATAGGGGCTTTATCATACAAATGACTTCTAATTTTTTTAAAAATTCAAAGGGAGGATTTTGAAACAGGAAAATATTATGTTTGGACTTGCAATTTTGAATGATCACATTTGTAGGAAAATAGAGGGTAAGCAGAGAGGTGTGTGAGAATGAAAAAGAAAAAGACCCAAGACTATTCTAATTAGGCCAAGGAAATGATGATAAAGGTCTCAATTTGGGAAGTAGCAATGAGAATGAGGGGACAGATAATAAATATTTTTAAAACACCCTAAACAATACTATATATGATAAGATTATTTATAATAGCCAAGACATGGAAACAGGAATATTCAGCCATTTAGGGGGAAAAAAAAAAAAAGGAAACCCTGCCATTTGTAACAATGGGGATGGACCCTGAGGGCATCATACTAAGTAATGTAAGTCAGAGAAAGATAAACACTGTATGAGCTCATTACTATCTGGAATCTAAAAAAGTCAAACTCATAAGAAACAGAGAACAGACCGGTGGCGGCCTGAAGCAGGAGTGTGGGGCGGGGGAAACGGGAAAGGTGATGAAAGGGAGAGAGGAAAATAGGCTCCACTGAAGTGGACATGAATAGAAGTCATTAAGATATGTCTTTTGAATTCGGTATAGATCCAGGCTAGAAATAAAGGTTTTGGATATATACAGAAGTAGTAAATAAAAAGGAATAATTGTATGTGATCTCTTAGGAGAGTAAATGAAACAGCAAAAAGAATAATTTAAGCACAGATTTCAATTAACACTAATATTTAAAGGGCAGGCAGTCAAAGAATTATATGTCATAAAATGTTAAGCTTAGAGCAGCTGTAAAGTCTATTTCCTAAAAGGCTTGCTATTTTGAATTGCTTCACACCTACTTCCTCTTCTCTTCCCTCTCTCAGGTATAGCAAGCTGTTGCTTATTTCTCTTTTACTGTCCTCTTCCGTTTCACTCATCAGGTCAGCATATGGGAATTAATTTGACATTATAGATTGTAGTGAAAAATACTTATTGAATACAACCCCCTTTCTTTTTTCAGATGAAGACACTTGAAGACAAGACATGACCAAAGTTACGCAGGTCATAAGCAAACATGCTATAAGCTTAACCCTCATCCATCCCGCTGATGCCCTTAATGGGCAGGCCCCAGGAATAGAAACACTTGACAGAGACAAAAAAATACTTACTTAATTTCAATTAGCATATATGTAATACAGAGAGCAAATGCTCCAGCAAGATCAATCAGGACAAATGGATTCATTCGGGGAAGGAAGATACTGCTCAGTCCTGGAATAATTCCACACACACTATGAGTAAAACAAACAAAAATAGTATTTGTCAGCAGAACTCATGTGATACTGATGAAAATCTTGTAAAGGGTGACTTGTATTTTAGTATTATATAACTTTTAAAGAAAACAAAGAGGATTTGGCAACAAAGTTCTAAAGGTCTTTTTTGTATCATGAATTAAAAAGAAAAAGGAGAGGAAGAATAAGAATCTGATTTGTGAGATTCATGTTTTAACCTCAGCAATAAATTGTGTAAGTTCCCATGACACATGCATCTCTTGTGAATTCCTTTAAAATCACGTATAAAATCACGAAATCCCGTAACATCTTACCTTCGACTAAGATCTGCTACATGTTCTTGAAGCCAACTCGTACTAGCAGCTTTAAGAAGAAAAGACTTAAATTATCTATTTCGGAGAAAAAAATCACTACCAGAAATACTTGATTTCTTTAATTTTCAAAAAAGTTTGGCAACAATCCACATAACATTACAAAAGGACGTTACCCCTCAAATATAGAACTTTTTCATTTTTTATGCCTTTTAGATATTAAAGCAAAACGTTTCAACAATATATAGTTGACCTGAAGTAATTAGTGAACTTATACTTATCATTTTTACTATTCACTTGAAGTTTTAAAGGCTCTTTTACTGTAAAGCAGAGCTCCCTAACCAGTGTGCTGAGAATGGTTACGTACAACAATTATCAATTCCTTCAGCTCTCAGAAAGGCCAGGTGGGACCTGGCTACATCCAAAGACCCCTACTAGTTAACTGGCCCTGGACAAGTAGCCTCCAGGCTCAAGTGTCCTTTTATATTTATCCTAGAGTGCTGGGAATATTCATTTTTTTAATGTGTACTTTGATTAAAAAAAAAAATCTACAAGACTTACACAGAAGCCAGGAGAGTAGAACAGCTAAGAGTAGCCTCAGGTGCCAGAATACCTGACTTCAGATTCCATCTCTGCCCTTAACTGGGTGTGGCCTGGAGCAACTGACTTAATGTGTCAGTGCTTCAGTGTAAAATGGGGATAATAAAATCATTTTCCTCATATGGTTATAGGGAGAATTAAATGGGTGAGTCTATGTAAAGCATTTAGCACAATGCCTGGCAGATACTATTCTGCACTCAAATTTCAGCTAATGTCACAAATCTTACGTTTCTGGGAACTTTCATTTCCAACTAATGAAATACAAACTAAATAACCTTTCTGGAACTAAATTTTGCAGAATATATCAAAGCCTTTAAAAATCTTGTATTTTCAAACCATATCTAATTTCTCCTCTGGGAAATTATCCTAAAGGAGAATCATAAATCCATACAAGAAATTTAACACAAAGAAGCTGATAGAGGATTACCTGCAAAAAAGCTGGAAGTGTATAAGAATAAACTAATGTTTAAAAATATTCATATGACAAAATATTATGAAAGCACTTTTTTCTTTTTAACAGGAGAAAAATGAAAGTTTAATACATGTGCACGGGGAATTCACACAGATTCAGTAAATCCATGGAAATTCTAAACATAGCAATGCAACACTGGGTATATAAAACATTTTTGGACAAAGTAGAAAGGGGGAAAATGGGGTATTACATTTCAGAAGTGAGAATGGGCACTCTACAGGTAGTTGAGGAAGAGCAGAACATACCTGCTAGGTAAATCCTTGCTAGGCAACTTTGAAACAATGAGACACAGAGGGTATTTAGCTACAAAACTTCTGGCCTGAGTCCTTCTTATTTACCCTACTCAATTCAAATTAGACTAAAGTGACATCCTAAACTCTCCTTCTGAAAGTAGGTTTCTCAGTCTGAATCTTTAAGGCAGGAAAGGGGTAGGGGTCAAAGGTTCTTTCTGAGTCTTTTTGTTTCTTAAATAGGTTAAATCAATGTCCCAAAAAGCAGGGAAGCATTTTTTTTGAAGAGTATTTAATGAGGTAATCCTACAGATACTGTTAACGGGAGGAAATGACATCAAGTTGTAAATCTACAGAATATTAAGTATGCAAACCTATGCATATGCGCATAAAAAAAATAAAAGGGTAAAATAGGTTATCACATGTTATTTCAGGGGCATGATAGTATCAGTGTTCTTTTTCTTCTTTTATCTTTCTGATCTTTACAGAGAGATATTGTTTCTAAATCTCTGCATCTTAAAAATTTCTGGCGTGAGAATTATACTATTTTAATAACACAAATTTTTTCAAAATAATTCTGGTCATCACAGTGTCATTTAAATTTTCGAGTTCATGCAGTCAATTCTTAACTCTCACCCATACAAATATAACTCCTATTTCACAACACTCATGAAGTTGTTTAAACTTGAATGGGCATTTCGAAGAGTTTTCTTCTCTTGACTGCCCTGGTGTTCAAGTCTGTGAGACCTAAAAAGAGCCTTTACTATCTCTGCTTCAAAATGTAGGCCTGTGCCCACAACCCACTTTTGTTTCTACCTCACTTCTTCATCAATCAGTGGTTAACCCTTTGTGGGTTAGACCTCTGCAGTAAAAAAATCAGTCTGTATTTTTAAAGACTTGAAAATAAAAGAATACTTCAAAAGAAAAAAGTTTCACTACTTTCAAATACATGCCCACCCACCATAGCCAAATAGAAGTACCTGGGAACTTATTTAACAGAATTCAATTATTTTCAACGAACACATCAACTATTCTAACTATCCTGATGCTTCTAAAATGCTTGCAATAGCCTTTTTGAAGGTAGGTTATCCATCTAAAATCTCATCTGTGATATTTGGTAAATGTAATTTTTCATCTGATTTAATTTGTCAGTCTTACCTGTTTTTAACTAATAAAGCTTGAACTAATTAGATTTTGTTTTTTACCTGTCTCCTCAAAGACTCTGAAAGCCTTTGGAGTAGTTCTCTTTTCTCTTTGAAGTATATTTTCTCATTAATTTATAAGTTAATGAAATAAACAAAAGACTTGTTTTTATGAGAGATTAATTAAATTTTTTATTAATGACAAAATACATACCTTCAGAGACATAAGCAAAAGGTTTATTCCGAATAGAAAGCATTGTGAACAGGTTGAAAGAAAGAGCCACAAAAGTACCGACTAATAATCTTCCCCTACAAAAGAACAACAGTAACATTCAGCATTTTTTTTTCTTGACATTATCAACATGTGATTTCAGCGTGCAGAGAGACCAAGAAAGAGAAGGGAAGGCAGAGTGGTCTGCTTCTATGATTTGGCATCAGCAGAGCCAGAATCTGAACTTAGTGTCTAGCCCTGTAACCCATGTCCTGTCTTCTGTTGCTCCACCTTCCACAGGACAAAAAAAGACTCTTAGCCTTAACATTACCTTTCTCCAGGTAACTGCTGTTATAAATTTGTATAAATGCTAATGGTATTTGGTTTATAGTACACTGGACAGGTCAGAATGTCCTGAGTTAAACAGACCAAATTAGGTGAAGTCCATCCAGTTGGCAACTATATGGAAGATAATAACAATCCCATCTTTTCTGCAGGTGCTACTAAAAGATTTTAAGAATCAAATTCTAAATTATAGAAGAGCAAATGGGGCTGGCTCAGTGTGTTGACCTGGGCCTGGAAACGAGGGACCTGAAGCCAGGGCAGAGAAGCCTTCACCTGCAGCGTAAGGGAACATACCAGGATGAAGAGGAGTCTTGGGATTTGGAGATTTTGTTTGTGAAATATCGCTGAAATGCATACTGCCGCAACTCTGATGTTGGCCAAAGTAGTAGGTATTTAATAACACACCACTTAAGTCTTGGAACTAAACTTAACAGTGATTAGATGCTATGTCAAAAGCGAAAATCTTACGTGTGTATCTCGGGCTGCTCCAAAAAGCGTTCTGCACTAAACGAAAGAAATATGTATTAAATAAGTCCTATAAGTTATAAAATTAAAAAGTTTTATTAAACATATAGTTAATTTAAAAAATTCACAAAATCTTTAATATCACCAGCTGTTGGTTATCAGCAGTGATAAGGTAAGGAAACTCACAGATTATCCTTGATGTTAATGTTAATCTTTCTCTACCAAACTCGTTTCAATGGGTTTGTAGTACTGAGCATTACAGCATATCTCACTAAATCCCTTTCACTCATACCTACCTATAATTGGATTTAGTAGCTTCAAAGAAGGTAATAAAATGGGATGAAAAAAAGGGAGAAAAGTCTGAAATATGAAGAAGTTGTACTATCAAAACTCCAGCACTGCTCTTAAGTTGTGTACCCTACAAACCAAATTCTCTCACTGAATTCTTTCTGTTCCCAAAGGTGGTACTGGTGGAATTTAGAATGACAGTAACATCATATACAAATGTACCTTGCTTTTAATATAAAGAGAGCTCCCAACTGTGCCAACACTGTGGAGGCAAATACAGCCAGGACTTCTAATCTTTCGAATCTGAAAACAGAAAGTTCACTAGATCAGCATAATTCTTTCAATCCACAAACCAATACTTATAGAACACAGTTAGATTCACTTATTCACTCACTCAATATACACATGTGCTTACTATAAGCCAAACATTGTTAGAACAGAATATGGAGTTTCTAGAATGAACATCACAGATTAAAAAGAATGTTTTTTTATGCAACATATATTCCCAGGGACCCACATATGGCTCTTATTTTTCTAATAGTAATTATTATCTAATTAACAGATAACATTTCATTGACTCAAATTGTGTTAGATACTGGCAAAAGGGCTTAACATATTACTTCATTTAAATCTCCCAACACCTTATGAGGGTTACTTTGTCCACTTAAAAAGAGAGAGATAACAAACTTAAAACACAAAGAGAAAAATTAACTTTAGAGCCAGACATCTAGCAAAAAAAAAAGAAAAAAAAGATGGGGTAAAGAACATTTGAGGCAGAGAGAAGAGCTTGTACAAAGGCCTTAATCCAGGAATGAGATGTGTTCGAATTACACAAAGACAGTGTGGTACTGAAGGCATGTGAGTGATTAAGGAGGCACGGTCCAGCTCATATATTTGTAAATTAGGGAAAGGGGTCAGGGCTTTATTCTAAGTATGATGGGAAACAACCGGATGGTTTTGAGGAGGACGGTGATGGCATGATTTAGGTTTAGAAAGGAAAACCTCTAATTTATGGAGAAATGGACTATAGGGTAAGAGGAGAAGCATGGGGGCCAGTTAGGATGATGACTATTGGTTAAGGCAAGAACTGATTAGGATGATACTATTGCAGATAGAAATGGGGGCCGAGCAGACTCTGGATGTGTTTTAGTTTACCTCTGACATAACCTGCTGATGAACAGAGGAGGATAGTGAGAGAATAATCCAAGGATAATGTCTAGAATTTTCTGCTTTAGCAACTGAGTGTTGGTGTATTTCCTAAGATGGAAAAACTGAAGAGAAACAGGTTTTCGGGGTAGAAAACAAGAATTCTGGCTTGAGCCCAAGATGCTAATTAGACATCTCCGTGAAGCTGTCAAGAAGGTAGTCTAAAATGAAAACAGGTCTCAGAGCTGAAAAACTAGATTTTGGAAATACTAAATATAGATATTTCAAGCTATGTGACTGATTACAATTACATTTGAATGCTTAATTTTATTGTTTAATTGCTCCCTCCTTTACCATTCACTGTAAGCAAGAGGGCCAAAATGGAAGCTGTCATGTCCTTGCTTGACCTTGTCTCCTGGCCACAGTAACTGATTCAAAGACTAGCACCTGCTACAACCTGGACAGATCAACTGTTCTTTCTCATGTTTTTCTGAACCACAGCTAAGGAAGTCTTTTCCTTTCTCGGATGAAGGTAAAAAGGTATGAGTTAAGGTCTGGCTGGGAGTTATCATTTCAGGAGAGTGGAAGAAAGTGCGCTGAGAAACCGAGCATGAAATGCAGAGAAAAGCGGGCCTGAGAAGTAAGAGAAAGACAATGTCCTGAGGATTCTAGACACTATTCCAGTTAGCTCAGTCTTCCCTCATTGTGGTTACTCAACTACCACAGTCCCCACTTTTTTCCCCAAACTAGTTCTGAGTTGGATTTGTCACTTAAAAACTGGAAGCCTTGACACAGAGTCACAGATTCTCACATACAGAGATCTGTACCTGACAACTGATTGTCACAGTAACAGTCCAACACTATCAAATTTCAGCGACACTTACATCTTCATTTTGCATTAACATCTAATGTTTACCTTGTCCCACAGTTTAAGTTAAAAAAAAAATCCAAAAAACAAACAAAGGATTCTCCTAAATTTTGTTCAAGAAACATAATCCCAATGAATGGCATGGTGCAGAAGAAGGGTACGTTTAGTCCAGGAGTTTCTTCAGCAATGTAAAATTCTTTCAAGTTGTTTCCTTGAAGCTGAAAGGAACTCACAGTTTTCTAGTACATGTCTTTAAATACCTCTAATACAAAAGACTATCTTTCAACTCTCAGTATTTTCTAAAACTACAGAAACATAAATCTCAAATTCCTTGTTAGTCCATTGCTATAAAAAATCCAGTCTTAAAGTAAAAGTCCATCTCTACCACTGCATTTATGTTAAGATATATCAATTTACTTTAACATCTAGAAGATACACTTACATGAAAATTCTCTGTATTTTCTATAAAATGAGATTCCCAAAACACGAAAGAACTTAATTTGAAATTATTATGTTAATGTTTGTTTTATAAAATAGAAAATAACATAATGTGGACATTTTATTTTAGTATGACAAATGTAAATATTCATGTTTCTTATCTAAATCCACTTGGAAGTTCCTTTTCTATTTACTTTCACTATTTGATTATCCCACTAATCAGGCATTTGTTTTCTAGAACTACTCTGGCCAGCTCTTTATTGCCTTATATAATTATTACTTTCATTGCAATAAGTAAGCAGAAAATAAACTAATTTGAACTTACCCAAATGAATAGACAGGGCTAGGTTTCCTCATCATTACCCAGTAACTTATTAAACACGTCATTAAACTAAGCAAAAAGGAAAATAAATTTAGCATTAGATCTACAGCTAGAAGAAAACACGGAGGAAGAAATTAAGTTTTCAGAATTCCTAAGATGCTGAAAGTTATCAGTATTTATTCAGAATAAATTAACAATAACTTACGTAATAATTTATAATCTATTTACAATGAGCATCCTAATATGTGACAGTTTCAACATGTGTAGAAGCTGAAAAAGGTTGTGATATATCATCAGGTTGGTTAAACAGGACCTAAACACATACTTTCTCTGCTCAGTGAGTTATCCACCCTAACTAGTTTCCATAACTGAGCATGCAAAAAATGACAGTAATAATAATGTAATCTATTTCATTCTCGGCACAGACAGTAAAATTTAACTTTCTTAAACTTTATTTAATCTTTGATAAAAGTTAAGTTAAATATTCATACACCTTGACAACATTCGGGATGGGATAAAATTATGTTCATTTTTTAAGTATAGTGGAAATTCATTCTAAAATTACATGTGAAATTCAGGTAATTCAATTCAGATGGTTTTAGGCCAATCAAGTAATTTAATTATGTGATTAATGTAAAGACATCCTTATGAAATACTCATATCATGGATCTTGAAGATATCAAGGTATTTTGCAACATTTACATGGAAATATGAAAAACCCCATGAAGCAAGGAGGCAATAGGTTGTCTCCCTAGTTCACAATTACTCATTTCTTAGCTACTTAGCCCCTCATTTGTTTCTCCATCAACAGTTACAGTGGGAACTGGTATGTTCTTTTTAATTTTTAAAAAATTACTTATTTTAAAGAGAGGGAGGGGAGGGAGAAGCATTGATTTATTGTTCTACTTATGCATGCATTTATTGGTTGATCTGTTTTTTAAAACTGTATTTTTTAAAAAATCCTCACCTGAGGATATGTTTATTGATTTCAGAGAGACAGGAAGGGAGTGGGAAGAGAGAGAAACATCAATCAATTGCCTCTAATATGTGTGACTGGGGATCAAACCCACGACCTTTTGGGTGTACAGAACATTTCAACCAACCCAGCAGGGCCATTGGTTGATTCTTGTATGTGGCCTGACTGAGGATCAAACTCACAGCCTTGGCATTGACATGTTGTTATGTGACCCTGCTCCCTTGCCACAGCTGACTCTCCCACAGGTAGGCCCTTGAAGCATTTGACCTAATGCCTGGATATTATCTGTTCTGTTGCTACGTAAATGGAGTACTTTCTTCCAGTATATATGTTAATTTATTGTTTATATATGTATCCTATATTGGTAATTTTACTTGTTTCACAGATTACTTTCCTTTAAGCCAAACAAGCTTCATAAATTCAGTGCAACAAATTCTTTATTAGCTTTAAAACATTAGGATATTTTTAAAAACTTACCTAAATAGATCAAAAATGGTCAGGTAAGTATAGGCAGTTAAAGCTGCAAAACAGATTGATTAAAATATTACTGAATCCATTCTTAGGAAATATAGCAAATCACCAAAATTGTTCACACCAGTGGTATCCATTACAAAAAAAAAAAAAAAATCACGGGTTAACCTCATATGTTGGCAATTATCCAGTAAATCTGATTAACATACATAGTCAAAGTTGGTTAGTACAAAAGCTTCCTTTAGAACCTGATTTCTCCATTGGAAAAATAACTTGGTGTGTGCTCAAAAGACCTGTTACAATATATCTGAATACTATTTTAAATAGATTTTTTGAATAGCAGGATGAAAATAGTGGTATAGCCCTGACTGGTGTGGCACAGTGGGTTGGGTGTCATCCCATAAACTGAAAGGTCACCGGTTCAATTCCCAGTCAGGGCACATGCCTGGATTGTGGGCCAGGTCATGAAAGAGGCAACAGATTCTCATACACACCAATTTTTCCATAAATAAATAAATAAATAAATAAATAAATAAATAAATAAATATCTTTTTAAAAATAGTGGTTACATAAAAATATAAGAGGTCCAGCCACAATAAAAATATTACATATTTCCCTTTTCAAAAAAATCCAATAAAACTCAAAATTCTACTTATAAACTGTATAAACTGAATTTCTAATATATCATATTAAGGACTCTCAGTTTTTCAAATAGGTTTAAAGTTGTTTTTTTTTAAAATAATAGCTCATTAAAAAAAAAAAAAGCCTAATAATTGAGCCAAACTTTATATATAGTTTCAAGGCACTTTTCAAATAGATTTTTCTCATTTAAATCTTTTGAGTTACATTTCAGAAAAATATATTCTAGGTAAAGGAAGCTGTACCTTTATTAAAAATCAGAGTAATAAAAGTGAAACTAATAACTAACACAATAAAAATAAGAACAGTGACATACCTATACTGTTAGTGGAACTGCACCACATAAGCAGGAGGCCAGTACATGTTAAGTTTATTGCACCAAAGAGCAGTATCTTCCAGGACTGTGAAAATGAAAATCATTCTTATCTGCACAGTGCTGATAAACCTCACCGAATCTGTTTGAGCTGCTTTAATCTATATTTTAATATTCAAAGGAATAAGTATAACGTTCTTCAAAAAGTCAAAGTATCACATTTTCTAAGGTTACCAAAATTATTATCAAACAATGTGTTATTATAATATACAAATGTAAAAGAATAGTTCTGGAAAGGGAATTACTCAAGAGAAAATAAATTCTGACACATGAACACAAATATCACTTTGTCTCCATAAAAAATGTACACAGAGACAATGATAAAGCAAATGGGGCAAAAATGTAAGCAATCGGTGAATCTAAAGTTACCTTTCCCCCTCTCCAAAAGGACGGTACTTGGTTATTTACCAAATAAGCCATATGCAACAGGACCACATAAGAGGGAAAGATTACCATGGCCTAGAAGTTCATAGAACAAAGGGGACCTGAGATACACCTTGAAAACAGCTAGGAATTAGAGGAAGGAGGCAGGGTATTCTAAAAATAAAGGAAGAGATCAAGTGAAGCGTGTATTTTTGTTCCACTCCACTCCCTACAAGGGAGACCTATGACTGTTTGAGAGTAGAGGTGAAAGATATTAGTGAAAAGGCAGTTATTTGAAGGCCTTAAAATTCAACAGATAAAATTGCAAAGGTCAAATGTGATATGGGATAACAACATTTTAGAACACAGATGGAAGGTATAGGTTTAGAAAAGAAGAACAACACCTTTGAGAAAGGTGAGAAGGGTAAGAAAGTGACTGAAGGGACGGAGAAACTATGAGGCAGAATGAAGCGACAGTGAAGCGGCACAGAGCTAACAGCCTCTAAATCTCCAGAACAGCAGCAGCAAGGCCATTTTCTAAAATTAAGGGATATGGTAAAGTAGGACTGGAACCTTAAATCCAGAGAAAATCTGCAGAAGCTGTTATGGTGAGATACTACTGAATCATCAAAGAGGAGTACAAGAATTAGCAGCATGAATTTATGATAGCCACCGTTCCGGAACTTCCTCTACACTCAGGATCAAAACCAGAGAAGCAGGTGAGGTAAGGACAGATATTAGAGACCTGAGAGCTGATATAACAGGTTAATGGGACAAGGGACTCTAATACTAGTGAGGACAGAAATGAAACAAGTGAACATGAGGCCAAGCCAGGACAGGGATTCAAAAACAGTCAGAAAGGGAGGATTAAGCATACAATTTGAAAATGATACTCTCTGCAGCTCTACTGCTAAATCAACAAATATTAGACAACCTGTGTTTTAATACACACTCTTCTAGGCACTGGACATACAGTGGTAAGTAAAACATGAATCTTATAATCCAGGCAGGGTGATTGACAATAAAAGATATATAAGATCAGGTGGTGAGAAGTGCAAGGAAGAAAAAATAAAGTATGGTAAGAACACAGTAATGGGAGATATAGAACAGTTGCTATTCTAGATAGGATGATCACAAAAGACCTCTTTGGTAACACGTGACCAGAAATGTTAAAGAGGCAAAGATTCTAAGCATGCAGGCACGTGGGAGAGAAAATGGAAACCACAGTGCAAATACCCTGACATAGAATAGTACCTGGCTGAGGACAGCTAGCTGAGACAAGTGAGAGAGAGTCTGAAGCTACATCAAGCAGTGTTTTGTAAGCCACGAAAAGAATAGGAATTTATTCCAGATGAGATGGAAAGTGAACTAGCTTTCAATTTTTAAAAGATTATTTTGTTTTCTCTATGTATATAATATACTGCATGGGGCAAGGATGGAAATAGAAGGACCTTCTAGAATGTGATTACAATAATGCATGTGAAAAATGATGGTGGTTTTGTAGGTGGTAAAAAGGTATTAGAGGAGGCAGATTCTGGGTATTATATTGAAGATAGAGCTGGAAAGATTTACTTTAAAAATGGATGTGAGATGTGAGGAAAAGAGAGGGGTAAGAATGACTCCAAGGTTTCTGGCCTGAGCATTTGGAAGAATAGAGTGGCCATTTAGTAAAGAGAGACAGAAAATCAAAATTTAAGTTTGACAATACTAAAGTTGAGAAACCTATTATATATCCAAGTGGAAATGTTGAGAGGATCATTATATACAGGACTCTAGAGGCAACAGAGAAGTTAGGGATTGATATAAAATGGGGGTATCAGCATGTGGCAGTGATAACATCACCTAGGTGTATCAACACCTAGGCTCTTTGTAAACAACAAAGGCTCTAAGCACTGAGAACTCCAAAACTTAAGGAATCAAACAGATGAAAGTGACAAAGAAGACTAAAAGATAATGGCCAAGTTAGTAGGAAGAAAACCAAGAGTAGTGTTTCAGAGTCCAAATGAATGAAGGAAGCACTTTAAGGAGGAAGCGACCAAATTTTGTTAAATGTTGTTGAAAGTCCACTAAGATGGGAAATGGTAATGACTAATGATTTTGGCAACACTGAGGTTAGTACTTTGCGGTAGAAGTTTCTGTGGATTAATGGGGACTAGAGTCAGACTCGTATATATTTAAAAGAGAAAGAGAGAAGGGAAAGTGAACAAAGAGAGTAAAGACAATTCTTTTAAGTAGTTTTGGTATAAAAGGAAGCAAAGAAAAGCATCAGTAGCTGAGAGTAGAATATATAACATGTAATTTAGTGCAAGAAAGAGAAGAATGGTGCAAAAAGGATCAATGATGCAAGAGACAAAGGGAACAATTACAGGAACACTGTCTTTGACAGGCAACAAGTAGAGGGACTGGCTGTATAAAGCAGACCAGGCAGTTCATTCATAGAAACAGGACAGAAGACCATAGGCATGTTAAGGATGTGGGAGTTTTCTTCTGATTACTTTTTTCCCCATACTGAAACACAAGGCTAGAGTGAGGGTGAACAAATTTTTGGAAGTTTTGAGGACAGAAGTGCAAGAAAATTGTATGAAATAGTCATTTAGGAAAATGGGAAACTGAATGAAATAAGAAAATATAGTCTAGGCAGCACAAATGGAATGCTTGATCATAAATTTATTTATTTTTTTAAAAAGAATATATTTATTTATTTGTAGAGAGAGGGGAAGGGAGGGAAAAAGAGAAGGAGAGAAACATCAATTGGTTGCCTCTCATACGACTGAGACTAAACCCACAACCCAGGCATGTATCCTGACCAGGAATTGAACAGGCAACCTTTTCCTTTGCAAGATGATGACCAACCAACTGAGCTACACCAGTCAGGACTTGATCATGATTTTAAAGTAAGACCAGTCAGCATGGTTTTTGTGTTTCTTTCAGGGTACATTAAGTTGCTTGGGTGTACGTCAGTTACAGAGAGTGAAAAGAAAGTGAACTTAAGGATTTTCCAGGGGCATATGATAGGCAGTATGATAGAAGTAAAGCAGAAAAGAACTGAAGTCATATGCAAGCAAATGATAATGATGCACCATAGAATCTAAATTGTGTAAGTAAGCAAATGATGATAAGGGAGGTGAAAAACAGTAAAACTATGGTGGAGTCAATAGGTTGGAGGTTCTAGTAACACTGAAGAAATACTGGAGTTGAGATAATGGAAGGAGTTAACGGGAAAGTCAAGTGATAATGACTAATGAGTGAAGTGCCTGAAACTGAAATAATGGGAAGTTAGATTGCAGTTATTATAAATGATAAGGACCACAGAAGTGAATGGCGGGGAAGGATGAGGGACGAGATTATTTTTGGTGAGGAAGTAAGAAACTGAGAGTTACGAGAATCTTCCACAGGAATAGGAAATCATCAAGAACTAAGACAGAAGTAGTAGTGAAGAGAGATAAGAGAGCTATATCTCTTAAGACTTAACTTATGATCGAGATTATCTATACAACTCAGGATTCCTGTATCAGTTTTGCTCCTACTACTTATTCTGTAGTATACTGGGCTTCAGTAAAGTACACCATTAAAGAATTCACTTCTGCAATAGAGTTACTTCCCACCAACATCATAGAGCTATCTATCTGTTCTCAAGAGATCAGCCTAAATGGACTAGCTACACAAGAAGCAGATGAATTCCTATCCTTGGCTCTTGAAATTTAACATTCAGGGCATGATATTTCCAAATACTACGATTACCGAGTTCTAACTATATTCAAAGGTTTTAGAAGCAGGAGATATAGTGGTAAAGAAGAGAAGTCTCTAAAATAGTATCACAATGCAAGGCCAGTATCATTACTACTACTTACTATATTCTATTGAAGCTGGATTTATTTAAAAACCATCAAATATATATTGGGTGCTTATTTTGTACTTTTATTAAAAAGTGACCAAAAAGGACAGAGTCACTGCCCTTAGGGAGCTTATAGTATAATTAAGGCAAGAATGAGAACAGTGAACAACGAACAATAACTAAAAGGTCAACGTTAATACCAAAAAGGACACCAATTACATTTTTTTATTTATGATCTTAAAGCATATTTTCTCTGCCTACATTAAAAATGAGAAAACAGACCTGGATGGTGTGGCTCAGTGGACTGAGTGCTGGCCTGTGAACCAAAGGGTCGCTGGCCTGGATTGTAGGCCAGGTCCCCAGCAGGGGCTGTGAGAGAAGCAACCACACATTGATGTTTCTCTCCCTCTCTACCGTCCTTTCCCCTCTCTCTAAAAATAAATAAATAAAATCTTTTAAGAAAAAATGAGAAAATATGACTTCAGATTACATCCATTTATTTTTCCAAAAAAATTACTAACATAAGGCAATCACAAAATAATTTTTCTGCAAGGCTCTTAAAAAAAAAAAAAAAAAAAAAGACTCTTTAAAGTTAAAATAAAAACTAACCAAAGCCTACCTTCTTCCCAAGCAAAACAACTGTCGAAGTACTAAAATTGTACATTAAAAAATTATCCCCCATACCCAAAGAGGACCACAGCAAGGCATATCATAATTAAAATGCCAAAGGTTTAAGATAAGGAGAGAATCTTAAAAGCAGCAAGAGAAAAGCAGTTAGTTACCTGCAAAGGAGTTCCCATAAGACTGTCAGCTGATTTCTCAAAAGAATCCTTGCAGGTAAGAAGGAACTGGCAAGAAGTATTCAAAGTGATAAAAAGCAAGGACCTACAGCCTAGATTATTTTACCCAGCAAAGCTATCATTTAGAATGGAAGGGCAGATAAAGTGCTTCTGAGATAAAGTAAAGTTATAGGACTTCATCACGACCAAACCATTATTATATGAAATGTTAAAGGGACTTATTTAAGAAAAAGAAGATCAAAACTATGAACATTAAAATGACAACAAACTTACAACTATCAACAACTGAATCTAAAAAATAAAAACAAAAATGAAATAAGCAAACAACCATAACAGAAAAAGAACCATGGATATGGGGATCATTTGGAAGGTTGTCAGCTGGGAGGGGAAGGGGAAGAAAGGGGAAAACGGTGGAGGGATCAAGAAGCATAACTGGTAGGAACTAAATAGACAGGGGGAGGTTAAGAATAGTATAGGAAAGGGAAAAGCCAAAGAACTTACATGCATGATCCATGGACATGAACTAAGCAGGGCGTGGGGATTGCTGGCGGGAAGGGAGGTACCAGGCGGAGGAGGGCAAAGGGAAAAAAAATTGGGACAACTATAACAGCATAATCAATAAAACACACTTTAAAAAATTATCCAACATAAAACGAAAACAGTGTGGTGGGATTGAGAGTCATTTCTATTTGCCTTAAAAATTACCTTTTTTCCCAACACCACGTTTGTGCAGTAATTAAAATAACGTTAAAGAATAAAAATAACTTACCCTTCGGTCAGCTGCAACAAGTCTAAATTCCTGTAATAACTTGCCAAAAAAAGATCTTTGTGGTTTTCGAAAGAGATGAATTGTCCCCTTTAAAACAAACAAAAATACACAAATCAGTATTAAAGTATCTATTCTTCACAGTTCCTGTAATATAGTAATAACTAACATTTATTAAATGCCCAGTATATGCCAAACACTTATCCTGGACACTTTACATATATTTATCTATTTAATTCTCATAATAATCCTAGAAGATAGAAAGTTTTCCAAGGGCACAATGTTAGTAAATGGCTATGCAGAAATTCAAGCCCAACCATTTTAGCTCCAGACCACACTTTGTTTTTAAATGGATAAGGCAATTCTGAACCAGAAAGGCAAAGTTTGTTAAATAGCCCTACTGGAAAGAAAATATTACAATATACCTGATCAAAGCTTTATATATGAAAGGTCTGATAACTGTTACATAATAAAGCTTCTGAAGTTCTCTTAGGCATTCAAAGTACCTGACTTTGTGGCTCCTGCCAGTACAAGGTATGGAGATGGCAGAGAAAGGGCCTGGCAGCAGGGTTACCAATGAGAGAAGAGAAGGAGTGGTGACTGGAATGGGATTTACTACTCAAGGTCAGGAAACCACGTGGCAAAGCCTTAGCATAAAGAGTTCAAGCACATATGGAAAATCAGCTTACAATTGTGGCAATATTCAACATCAGTGGGATATTCAACATCAGTGGGAGAAAACATGAGTGATTCAGCAAGTAATGTTTGGAAAAAGGTAAAACTGGATCCTTACTATAGTGCTTATTCTAATTTTTTATCATTGTAGAATTAAAATATACTAGAGAGTACTTAAAGAAACTAAGAATGTATAACTTTATAATCTTGGAGTTGGAGAAGTAGTCTTGGACATAAAACCAAGAAGCTACAAAGGAAAAAATGATCAATTTTACTATATACTTTCACATTGGGAAGACAACACCCTAAAACACAAAAACCCTGGAAAGATAAGCTGTGGGGAAAAAATCAAAAGCAAAGTGATTGTCTCTAGAGGAAAAAATCCTTCGTAACTTTTAATGGTCACATAACTTTATTGCTAAGTACCACATATGGGTTTTAGGTTTAACAAAATACCTTCCTAGATGGTAAAGGTCACAATCGCTTTAACAATAGTACTACACTTCTACCTCACTAAAATTGTTCAATTTGACTCAAACACTCAAGTTCCCCAGAAAGCAGTGAACTGGTTATTAGATTAAAAATGTGAAAAACTTAAAAAGATCCAATTCAAGCAGAGGCATAATTTTCCTACAGTTAGCATCTAGGAACATCTCAGTAGTTATAAAAAGGTACATCTTATTTCTTCCAAGCTTAAACATGTCACTGGTTGCAGTGTTGAGACTCAGAAGGCAGAATATAAGGTTGAGTACTAGAAGTCTGGGATTAGAAAAATAACAGAAAGTTGAGCATTGTCGAGGTCAAATAATGGCTATAATGGCTACATGGGGACTCATATTTTCTCTTTTATGTATGTTTGCAATTTTCCATAATAAAAAAGTAATAAAGCAAAAAAACCCCCCACCAACTTTAAAATGTAAAAATTAAGCATCAGAAAAAGTGTTACTTTTTTGGCATCCAAATTACCACCAGGGCGTTTTGTGAAAACCTAAGGCTCTAAGCCAATTCAGTGGAAAAGAAACAACATACTATTTTCCTTTGTGATGGTAATAAATGTTAGTATTAATTAGTACACTCTATTCTTAAAGAACACTGATATTTTGGTTCCAAAGACAATTCTGCTTCCTACTGTTACCACTGGATACCTTTTAACTTCAGCCTACTTTCAATTATTTGTTAAGTTTCAAGTTAAGACAATAAGGGGTTTCTAAAAGGCAGGGGGCCATTCTAACACCAATCTGATATTGAAAATAAAACAAAAATCCTAACATTCATGTTACTCTTTCCAAAATTATATTGACTCTCCATTGCTATTACGATGAACTCAAAATTTTATAATCTCGAAGTCAAAATTTTCAATGATTTAACCTGTTTCTTTTTGGTTTTATCTCTTGCTCTAGGATAGGAATCAACTCCAACTAGACTGGTATACCTGTGTCTGATGAGTATGACTCTCTAGAGTGCAAAGGCCAGACTTTCTACCCCAAGCTCTTAATAGCCTGTAACACTAAGCAAGCTACCTGAGTAATGAATAGTAGATTAACAGTATCAGAGTAGGTCAGGAAGTACTCACTTGCATGTTTCACTTCCTACATGAAGCATTCCTAGGTTATTTCAAACTATAGTGTTTTTCTAAATGCTTACTTTGTAACCTAATCATGGGATACCCTTCATCTCATCATCTTGGAAGTCAATTTTTCAGTAACGCCACTAATGACAAGGGTTATAATTCCTTTACATTTTCTTAGATAGCACTGTGCTTTGCATACATATTCTTAAACAATACGTAATAGGGAACTCATAAAATCTTTCTTCCCAAAAATTTAAAAAATAAACCTGAAATGCGCCCATTTCCCTATATTGCTGTATCAAGCATAAAAATTTAGTGTCATAGTTATTTACTCAGTGTTTTATAAAACAAATATTTATTGAAAACTTCCTCTGGACCAGGCTCTGTACAAGGCTCTGGGAATAACAGTGAAAACATAGGTCCTGCTCTCAAAGAGCTTACAGTCTAGGAAGTGAGAAAGTACAATAAATACCCAATTTTAACATAGTCTGGTTAAGGGTTATAGATATGACTGGTATAAAGCCCCAAGTTATCCTGGAAACATAAAGGAGGCACCTAACATGATCTTGACACATGGCAGAAAGGCTCATGAAAGAGAAGAAAGAACACGTAAGGGTTATACTGATAAGGAGATGGAGAACGACTTTGGCAGATAAAATAGCATGTACAAATTAGGTGCAAAGGCCTAATTGCTGAAGCAGATCTGCTAGCTACTCACTCTGCCTGGAATATGAATGTATGAATGTGTAGAAAGAGGCTGTAAAGATAAGTTTCACTACAGATGGCTTTGTAGACCATGCTAAACAGGACTTTATCCTGAGGACTACAGAAAAAAACTGAACTTTAAGCATGGGAGTGGCAGAGTCAAGTTTTATAAATTTAACTCTGGCTGCACAATAGTGAATGTTTTGAAGAAGAGCGTAACCAGAGGCCAAAAGGTAACCTTTACCCACTTTCTGTGCATAAGGACGGATTACAGAAAATTTACAAAAGATAGAGCATGTGAATAACATTTTTCCAACCATATACGTTCAAGGAAAAAATTTTAAGAGTGACAATGACTTAGGCACAGAAATGTGGTCCTTTCCCCACATACAGGTTACCTACATCCATTATTATTATTACTTTTTTAATAAAATGATCTGTACTTTTTTGACACTGAAATCACAACCAACTGCTTATTTTAGATAAAATCCAGAGAACTATATCCTTGATTTCTACAAGCATAAAATGACAAATCCCTAACAAAATTTAGGTTTCATACCACATCACCCAGGTCGTAAGGTACAGCGGGACTCTACAATCACAAAATAAAGCAGCCATAAGATGCTCTACCAACACCTTGACTTTCTCCAGTCACTGGCTTTCTGAAAGTTGCTGGCTAATCAGGCTATCTGGCACTCAATGAAGAAGTCAAGTTGCAGAGTGTGTGTCCGCCTCAATACCCTACTCGTAAACCCTCTTTATTAACGGCAGCGTTAGCGTCGCTGCTATAAACATTACTATTACGGTCGTTGCTGCTGTGCACTTGTTTTCAGATGTTGCTGTAGCCGCTGATGCCGGCAAAGGCTTAATGTCTATAGGAAGGAATCTCGGCCGGGGGAAGCCATCAACTCGCCTGAGCTAAAAGCTCGGCCAGGAGCGGGCCCGGGATCACGGCCGGCAAAGGAACAAGATGAGGATCAGAGCTCTGGGGGAGATCTTTCGGTTTCCAGCCGCTTCTCCCGCGGGGACCCGAGCACCACTCCGACGACCCCTCCTCTGGACAGCTCAGGCATTTCAAGGCCGCTTCCGGACAAGAGAGTACGAGACATTACCTACCACAGAAACCCTCAAGCCCCGGCCAACTCACCATGATAAGGAGAAGCACATCTCCCGCCGGAAAACGCTGGGGGAGCTGGCGTTTCCCTAGAGCGGAAGGGGTGGAGGATCAGAGGCCGATTGGTTGCTAGCGACACGCGAGCGGAAGTGCTTACCCTGGCCGCCTGATGCCGCCCCTTTTCCCGGCCGCCCTTGCATCCGGTAGAGGCGAAGGAACCTGCTACCATGACTTGGACCCTTTCAAAAAGCGAGTGAAGAGTTAAGGTCGGAAGCAACCAGTTCCAAATCACAGGTTGCATTTAGTCGTCGTTCTGTTTAATCCTTTCAGGATGGAACGTTGATTTTCATGACCCTGCCACTTTTGAAAATTTACTTGCCAGTTATATTGTAGAATGCATCTTTGAGAGGAGCATTACAGAGATGATACAGTGTTTTTCTCATTGACCCTATTACGTGAAATTTGCCTCATTAATAACTTTGATCATTAGATTAAGGTGGCATCTTCCAGATTTTTCCACTATAAAAACTCCCCCTTTCTAAGTAATGTTTTGTGGGGATGCACTTTGAAACCATGTAAATACCTCATTTTACATCACACTTCAATTTGTTACTTTATCTATTATCTATACATTGTATTTACATAGCCATATGGTTATTTCATGATGGGTTATAATCCATTACTATAATTACTTATTTTGATGTTCAAATTTGTCTAGCGGGAGCCACTCCAATCAATGACTCATCCTCAACCAGCCTTTGAGCACTTTCTTATTTTCTGGTACAAGGTATTCTGGGCTCATTTTGTATGGTAAAAGTAAGTTGACTGTTCTTTGTATGGAAAATAATACAATCATAAGTAAAAATAAAAGAAGAAACTCCCTGGCCAGGTAGCTCAGTTGTTTGGAGCATGGTCCCCACAGGCTAAGGTTGCAGGTTCCATCCCCATCAGGGCACATAGAGTCAACCAGTGAACGGACAGCAGGTTCATGATTTGTTCTTTCCTCTCTCTCCTTTTCTCTAAAATCATTAAATACAATTTTTTTAAAGAATAAACTTTTGCATATTCACAACTGTGTATCTACTTTTGCCCACCACTGTATGTTCTCTGCCCCAATCCTGGAATTGGCCGTATCACACCTGGTTCCTTTAGTGGATGTTGTGGACTGAATTCCTGCATCCCTCTAATATTCTTATGCTGAAGCCTACATCCCAGTGTGATAGTATTTGGACGTGGGATCTTTGGGAGATAATTAGGGCTGGCTCAGGTCAAGGAGACCCTAATGATGGGATTAGTGACCTAAGAAGAGGCACTAGGATAATTTCTGTCTTTCCACCATGTGAGGATATAGTGAGAGGGTGGCTGTTTGCAAGCCAGTGAGAGCTCGCACCAGAAACCAAACAGACCAGCACTTGTACCTTGGATTTGGCCACCGTTCTGAATTGTGAAAATAAATTTCTTGTCCAAGCCACTCAGTCTATGGTATTTTTGTTAGGGCAGCCCAGGTAGACTAAAATTCTGATACCAAGAAGTGAGATGCTGCTTTAAAAAACCACATAGAGCCCTAGCTGGTGTGGCTCAGTAGACTGAGTACCGGCCTGCAAACCAAAGGGTCACTGGTTTGACTCCCAGTGTAGGACACATGCCTGCGTTGCAGGCCAGGTCCCCAGCAGGGGGGATGTGAAATGCAACCACACATTGATGGTTCTCTCCCTCTCCTTTCTCCTCTATAAAAGTAAATAAATAAAATCTTAAAAAAAAAACAAAACCCAAAACCACCTCCAGACAATAAGGAACTTGAAGGCAAGACATAGGTGTTATGTGTGCACGTTGTTTTGGGGGGTGTAACTGCTCCCAGGAGTCTCAATGGAGAGAACTAGGGAATATATGTATGTGGACACACACTCATGTACATTCACATACTTCTACATTTCACCTATTTTTATGTATCTTAAATCATGAATTCATACTCTTAAATTCAATTCCAACCCAACCCCACAGGTTTCACTCTAGTTTTTGCCCTTTCTGTATCCATAGCCCTTCTGTATTCATCATTACTTTCTCTGACAGTGAGAAATCTGGCTCCACTGTGGTAAGTGTATTAACTTGTTTGATGAGGTATCCTGCATGTAACCAACCTTCCATCTTTGCTGACACCTTTCCCCACGCAGGCACTCACCTCTCCAAGCCTGTGTGCTTATTCTTCGTTCCAGGCTGCCTCTGCTCACCATGTGACTAACACTCTCATGGTCCACATGTCCACTTTATCCTCTGCGATTGTCTTGAACCACTATGAAGAAAAGGATTGTAATAGCAGACCTAATACTGCTATTCTTTCTAAAGTCTTGCTTGTGAAGTTGGCCTTTGGCTGGCATCTGGTCACTCGGACTTAGGGGAACTTTCCCACCGTTCCCTGATAGAGCTGTTCTGTGGCCTAACACAGGCTTAACCCTTTCATATGCTGTCATAAATTGATGCTGAAGGAATTAAGTACACACTGTCTAATTCCATTGGGAGGATTCTAAGAGGCTGGTGCTTGGTTTCTTCTGGACTTTGAGATTACAATATGCTTCCTTAATCAGTCTATTTTACCTTAATGGCATACCACTTTCTGTATAATAGTATTTCAATATAATTCCATTTACTGTCTGCTCATGTCCTTCCTGCTTTTTTGTACTCTATTTTACTTCTACATATAAATACCACACATTGTACTTTTTAAAATTTAATCTTTGATATATACTTTTCCCATTACCATTTAGGCCCTTTATATTGCCCTCCCCCTGCACGTTTAAAAACAGCCAATATTCAGATAAAATTAAGACAAAAAATCGTTTGTATTTACTGATATATATCATTTCCAAAGTTCTTAATTCCTTCCTAAAGATACAAGTTCCTACTGAGGATCATTTTCCATCAGCTGATGAATTTCTTAAGATATTTCTTATGTGAGGCTGCTAGCAACATTATTTTTAGTTTTCATGTATCTGAAACAGCTTTTGCCTTCATATTTTTTAAAATATGAAATGTTAGGTTTTTATACTTTAAAGATATCATTCTACTATTTCCTGGATTCCATTATTTTTGAGGAAGTTAGCGACACTTACTATTTTAATGTAATGTCATGTCCCTTCCCTTTTATTTTTTGCAATACACTGTAACCAGATGAGATCTTTGTTGTATTTATTCTGCTTGGGGACCACTGACCTTCTTAAATTTGTAAGTTGGTACCTTTCAACATTAATAGGAAATTTTCTGTTATTACTGTTTTACATATTCCTTATGTCCCATTCTCTTTCTTTCCTTTCCTTCTGTAGCCAAATTAGATACATTAGACTGATATTGTTCCACTGGTCTCAAACCCCCACTCTTTCTTTTCTCTCTCTCTATGCTTCAATTTGATAATTGCATTGGCTGTCTTCCAATACAGTAGATTGCTTTGTCCAATTTACTGTTGAACCCATCCAGTGAAATTTGTAGTTTCAGATACTATTTTTCATTTTAGATTTTTATTTTTCATTGCCAACTTTGTCTTAGTTTCTTTGCTGAGAATCCAAATCAGTTCATTTCTCATCTTTTCCTATAAATTCTTTAACATATTTTAAAGCTGTTTTAAAATAATTTTCTGATAATTCTAATATATGGGTTACCTGTACATCTGCTTCTATATTTTCTATTGATCATGGTTCATATTATTTTTGTGTTCTTGGTAATTGTTTATTGTGTATTGGACTTTGTGGCTGATATATCCTCAAGGCTGGATTCTGTTTTCTTCTAAAGAATGTTGTGTTTTGTTCTGGCTACCTGTTAAATTACTGATGGATAACTTGGATGCTATGAAAGCTTGATTTTAAGCTTTAGAATTTGAGTTCCAAACTCTACTACGCTAGCAGTTGCTACCTCTACTCAGATCCTTAGACTGCATCTATTGCTTTCTGCTGGGTTCCTCTGAACGTCACACTGCACAGGGACAATTTGAAAGGAATCTGTAGACAGATTTGGGGGCTTAGATATTTGAGGCACTCCACTTTTCAAGGCTTTCCTCCCAATTTCCAGCTGTTCTGGAAGCCCCTAATGACTCCTCAGCCAAGCAAGACTGTCATACTCTGCTTGAATTCCATGTCCAAGCACACAGCACAAACTGGAAATTTCCTTCTGGGTAAAAGCTAGTAAATGTGAATCTTTTCTAGAATATTACTTTTTGCAGCTGTTGCCGTTTACCCCCTAGAGACTTCCAATCATTTTTATATTTTATTCAGAGTTTCCAATTGCTCTTGGCAAGACAGTCCCACACAAGCTACTCCTTCATTACCATACTGCAACCTCTGAAATCTCAAAACGGTTCAAATAAAAAAAATTAAAGGCAAAATAAAGTTTATACTTTATTTCCAGTCCACTAGGATAAATCCCACTTTATGCAAATGAACCTTCATTTCTTGTGAAGTACAAAAGACCAGATTAAAATTGAGACACGCATTTAAAGTAAAATCCTTTGACTCAGAGTCCAAAACCAAACTGTAAATGATTCATTCTACCAAAAGAATTAGTTTTTGTACAAAATATAAAGACTTTTACACTATAAACAAAAGCTGCTGTATATTTACTTAAATTAGAATTCTAGCATCTGCTTTTCCTCCAATTCATCCCAAGAAAACAACATATTTGCAAGTCAGAAATTTGAAAACCTCAATGGGCAAACTGTCTTAGAATAAGCTTCACACCTTTAAAATATCTTGAAAGAGAGTGTCAATTCTTTCCCTTGGTTAAGGGTCCAGTACATCAGTAAGTTCTAATTTAGTTTACAAAACTCTGCCATGTTAACATGAAGAGAACGCTAAACTTTAATGTTTAAGCATTACCTTTAGGAAGCTATATGACACAGAGCTCAATGCAAAAATCTAAAAGGTTACAATCTAAGTCTAATATTAATTCGAAAACCTCAGCAACCTCTATGTTGAAAATGACCAAACCGACCCCTTACACCTCCTTATATTATCACTATCCTGTTTTCATGGCCCTTCTATGAAAGAAACACAGCTTAAAATAAAACTTGGTCATAGTAAGTCATAGGAAATAGTTCTCCAGCACTAAGCTCAACCTCAGACCCGATGGGGTGAGTAAAATCACTTCTATACATGGATGGATAGTCATACATCTGACTCAATGTTTATGACAATATTAACTTGACTTTTATATATTTTAATATTTTGAAATCTGCTACTTAAAAACTTTCCCAATTAAATGTAGTGAGCTACATTAAATTATTCCAGATAGAATTATGATAATTTTAAAGATATTTTAAAAGTTGAGCTTGAAGCATATAGACCTTTAATATGACTAACCAGTTATCCAAGTATCAATAATGTTAATCTTTTTCTAAATAAAAATACAAAGTGAAATTTTGAGCTTTATTGAATATGTGTTAATTTGGGATGTTTCAAATTCTTGTCAATCATGTATATTTTATCATCTTGATTATCAATATTTTATAATTGATGTTTTAATGTTTGAGATCTTTAAAAGATACTACTCAGGACTTAAAATATGCATGGTTTTGGCTTAAAATTTTTTCTATTTATCTCACCCCTAATTTTTCTTATCCAGGGAGTTCAAAAGTCATGAGTAGAAGAGACATGATTTAAATTATGTCTACAAAACCCATATGATGTTAAAAACCATACATCTGTATTTACGTAAATCTTTAACAACAGCAAGAGTAAAATTAAGAATGTTTGTCTTCATTATAAAATTTTCATCGAGTAGGGGCAAGGTTTTAATTTTAATGTGTTCTCTCAAAACCAAACATACTTCCTAAATGAAAAATCTTTGTTTCTATTATAAAACTATTCTTTCCACCCATGACATTTTACATAAAAGCACCAAAGAAAATTTCTGTAAACAAACTTTTAACCAGTAAACTAAGGGCAAATATCCATTTGCCTTTATTACAATATTTAAAAGGCAATGATATGAGTCTCTACTTACTACATGACATTTGTATAATAAAAATTCAGGCATACTTATACAAACAAGAAACAGAGTTACTGTACATTTGGGGGGGACAAAAGGCAGATTAACAGACTACAACCTGTTAACAAAGTGAGCACAAGAAACCTATAAAATGTATGCAATTTATAAAAATTCAGTAATTTTTAAAGTTTCATTGAAGGGATTAATCATTATTAAGAATAAAAGATGGTAGATCCACGGGCTTATCATTATCCTGTAAACAGTAAGAAAGTAATAAGCAATAAATTAGAAATGTCTTAGTTTCCAGTACTTCCCTTTTCTTGCACAGGATCCACTTTTACAGCTGTTAAAATTGGCTTTCTTAAATATTAGAATAATTCTAGCAGAAAATAAATTCCATTCGAATAAGTTAACAGTCTACAATAGAATTTCTGACGAATATATTAGGAAAAAAAATACTGCAATCACATGAGAATTGATCTACATGTTGTATGTCAGAGTAACTCAAAACTTCCAAATTTCTCCTCTATTTTACTAGACTTGTTTTGTTGCTATCATACTGCTTTCTAATTTGCTGGGTAGAAAGATACTAGAAAAATAAAAAGTGAAAAGAACAATTGTTTAATGTCTGTAAATCTGTGAAGAAAAAGCCTTCAAAATCCTTTTTCCTATTACTGTTACCCAGAAAAAAAGATTCTTTTGGCACACAATTTGTAAAAAGAAAAGGAAAGAAAAAAAGAAATGTAATGTTTGGCATTCCAATCACCCATAGTAAAGACAACAGTAGGAGAGGAAAATAGGAAAATTTACTATTATAAAAAAAGACATCAGAAGACAACCCACGGCTCTTGTGTCTTCTACCATTTACTGTCTCTGGAATACTTTCATCTGCAACACAATATACAAATTATTATTTACATTCTGATTACATTGGTAAAGAAAACCAGAATCAATTTTTATTGTGCTCTAACTTACACTGCCCATTAGGATAACCATGACCATCAAGGCAAGGCAGCCTTAAACAGAATAATCCATTTGCATTGTATATTTTATTTAAATTTGTTTTATGGTTTATCTTCAGGGATGCACAAATGATTTTAAGACTCCAAAAAGTCCTGTAAACTTAGGCTGAGTTTCTGTAGCTTATAGTTGTTCATTTCAGATGGTGTGTGTCTCTCTTGGTCAGTAAAATGTTCTGCAGGCTTATAAAGGTATTTGCTTAAACAGTGGTATCTCCAAAGTCCTTGTTCCAACGTATGTATGCTTCTAAGGTTTGAGGGCTCACGCTGCGTTTTATCTTTTTCAAGGATTCAGTGAAGTCAGATAATCGAATATTTCTCATCTAGATTTTAAAAAAGCACATGACAATACAAATGATGAACACGTATACAGTAGTTACCCAATAATGGATTAAGTGACACTATTTATTAATGTTATAAATATATATAGATGAATTCTTTAAAAAAAATCATGCCAATCATCTTACTTTATATACACAGGTCAGAGTGAGGCAAAAGTAGCTTTATAGTCACGAGTATGGAAAACTGAGTTTATTCTTTTATTATTTATTAATTATTGTATTATTTCCCATATGAACAACAATAAACCTATTTTTGCCCCATCTTGTATTTTAGGCAAGGCTGCTATATAAGAAATTCTATTAAAATGCTATACTAATATACTTCCATTACATGTGTTTAGTTTCTTAGGTATTAACATTTTAAATCATAATATTTTCCCATTATAAAAACAAGGCACACTCATTATAGAAAATTTGACAAAATACAGACAAGCTGAAAAAAGAATCACTCACTCACAGTTCTGCCATTCAGATATACAACCACTCCTTACCTCTTTTCAGTTTTTTCTGGGTATAGGTTCATAGTTTTGCTCAAGTCTCACTAATACTTTAGCTAAAACTCATGCTAGGTTTATTAGAAAAGAAATTATTAATTCTAAAACCATTAGATAAACTTAAACTGGATAAAAGTATACAATAGAACCAATAGCTGTAACAATGTAACCTGACTACACATATTAGCGGGATGGTACCAGTAACAGCATTGTTATCTGAAATTTAGTTTAAAATGTTATGGCGCATATATATATATATGTGTGTATATATATATATATAAAAGATTTTATTTATTTATTTTTAGAGAGAGGGAAAGGGTGGGAGAAGGAGAAGGAAAGAAACATCTAAGTGAAAGAGAAACACTGATCACCCCATTGGGTACTGAACCCACAACCCAAGCATACGCCCTGACCAAGAATCAAACTGGCAACCTTAGGCTTCGTGGGACAGTGACACTGGTCAAGGCTGGCTTATATATTTTTATTTCTTTTTTTTAAGACTTTATTTTTTTTTAGAGAGGGGAACGGAGGAAGAGAGGGAGAGAAACATCAATGTGTGGCTTCCTCTCTCATACCCCCTACTGTGGACCTGGTTCTCACAATCCAGGAATGTGCCCTGACTGAGGATCAAACCATATATTTTTAAAATAGTAGCTACAATTATATTTTTAGGTATGGGATTAAAAAATCAACTCGATATGTTACATTGTAATACTGAAATGCACTCTATCAAACTGAATCAATGATATTTAAAAAATTTTAAAAAATATGTGCATTTTCAGGCACTTGTCATTGGAGTGGGGTAATTCAACACCAGTACTAATAAAAAACAAAACATGCACTTCTATAGCCAGTCTTAATGTTATCCTTCCTTAAAATGAACCAGGGTTCCTAGAGAGTTGCTGATTCCATGTCTTGGGATAAGATGTGCCTTGCTCCCAGAAAGCAAAAGTGCTTTTCAAAGTTGTGAAGTAGTGTTGAGAGGGCTCATCTTCATATAAAAACAGATTTCATTGGCTAAGTGTGACCTTTTAAACATAAAAAAATTATAATTGGTTTACATATGTGGCGGGTATCTCCTGACATGTCTCCTAATGATTTCCACCTCTTGTTATAAGTATGATCTGGATCTAAGAACAGAATATAGCAAAGGTGATGGAATGTCACCTGCAGGATTAGGTATAAAGCCTATGACTTCCATCTTCCTGGAACTCGCTCTTGTCTTCCTGGCTTGCTTGTTGATAAGATGTATATGTGGCAAGAAGTGTAGAGAGCCATCAGCCAATAGCCAGAGAAAACTGAGGCTCTCAGCCCAGCAACCCAAGAGGGGAAATGAATCTGGGAAAAAAAAATCACACAAAGGAGCATAGAAGCAGATCTTTCCCCAGCTGAGCCATGCAATGACTACAGTGCCAGCTGGCATCTTGATCCCAGCTTTGTAAGAGGCCATGGGCCCATACCTTGATTGCACTCCTCTGAGAGAGCCTGGAGCAGAGAATTCAGCTATTCACCCCTATTCCTGACTTGGTGAAAATGTGAGATAGTAACTAAGTTGTTTTAAGCTGCTAAATTTTTGTTGCATAGCTATAAATACCTGTGTCAACAAAATTACCTTGTTTTATAATCAAAAGAAGATAAAAGCTATTAAAAAAATAGACAAAATTCTTTTACTCTTTAAATAAAATAGGAACTATATTTAGATTGACTTTGTTCAGAGAAGAAAACTGTTGTTCAAGTTTGGCTGTATGTATATTCTCAGGATGGGTAAAATATATATAAAGATTAACTGTTAATAGTAAACAGATCTTTTTTCTCATGAAATAACGAACAGTTTCCTAAGAATTTCTGTTATTCCTGAAGCAGCCATTACTTTGTTTCATAAAATTATATATCAATGAAAGTGTACCAAAACATTCCATTTATAAGTACAAGCAATTGGCCTTCCTAGTGGATTGTCATGAAAATGCCATGGCCTAGGAGCTTGAGGCAGTGAAGAACACTTGCAGATGAGGGACTGAGCAGACTCTGCCTGCTGAGTCATCTGAGAACTGGTAGATTACTCCTTACTGAAATTTATTTGCAAGTTGGTGGTTTTAGCTCATTCCTGCCTTGACTGGTCTCTTTATTTGTATGGTCTTACCAAGGAACAAACAGAGGCCTAAAATGTCACACAATGGGTCTTTCCTCAACCTTAATCTAGGGGACCAGAGTGTGAGATATCAAGTTTACCTGTCCTGGATCCATGTCAGGGGGAGTGGTGTGTGCAGAAGAAATAATTCATGCCCGGTGCTTACTTTTTGGGTAGAAAAGTACTATTAGGTTCATGCAATGAGCCTAATTTGGAATTTATACAACTTTAAATGTGAGTTTTTAAGGTAACAGTGGATAAACACCAAAGTGGGTATATGGAATTCTCTACTCCTAATTCTCTATTCATGTCAAATATACTTTCGGTAAACTAGACTGTTCAAGTAGAAGGGTGGTTGCAAGAAGTCTGAGGACATTCTTAGTAATAAATGTGATTAACCACAATATATGAAATGCCTGAAGACAACATCAAGTTTACTTAAAAATTTGAAGAAAGAAGACTGCCAAAATGTACTTGTTCTCTAGGTAAAGAGTTCAATGTCTCCCTCAAAAGCTGTTGAAACTTGGGCAGTAAAAGAAAATATAATGTTACAAATATAATGCAAGTTTATTTTAAAAATGTGTTCACAGTTATTATTTTGCATTTCCAATTTTATATTTCATAAGCTGGCACTATTTTTCAAAAGAAATTCTTTAGCATCTCATAAGAGGATCTATCATATTAAGAAAATATAATAAATTACATTACAGTGGTAATTGTATTGTTCTTATAAGGAGAAAAACATTGAAAAACAAAATAGAACATCAAAGACTTAATATGTTACAAGATATTTTCATAATGTATAAAATCATTTCTTATAATTTTCTTATATAGTACTTATATAATATGAATTGTTAGAAAATGATTTAATGTCTGTGTACAATATTTTTGTCCATCACCCATAAACAACATAAGATATTGTAACTGAATAGGTCTCTACATTTTGAAATAAACCAAGATAATTTTTTTCTAGTTTCTAATCAAATAAACTATAAAATCTAGACAAAACCTATCTTACAACACAGAAGACAAAAATCAAGAAAAGATAATTGTAAAATAGTATACCTCACTGGCAGACATATTCTTCACTTGTTCTGGTTTCAGTTCTGTAAAATATAAAAGTCACTTAAAATTTTTGAAGTTTAAAATACTGAAGAGCAAAACCAAGTACAATGATCTAAAAGTATGTGTTCTATAAATCATTATTAAAAGAAACATATATTAAGAGCACATACAATGTATAAATGCTTAGAATAATATTTCTTTTTAGGAGTAACTGGAAGGCATTCAATCTCTTTTGGATATTATCCCAAAACTACAAATTTTACAGATTTGAGAGTAAACGTAAAATAATAGTACTTGCTCTTTACAAAAGGCATTAGCTGTTTTTTTAATCTACAACTTTTGTCTGCTTCAGAAAATAGATAAAATATTCTAAAAATACAAATGATTTATACATTAGCTATTGTTTCTGAGTCTCTATCTGAACAAGACTTGCAGCGAGAAAGATGAACTAAAATGCTTTACTCCGTGTTTCAAAATATATGCTCAAAGTTACATTTATTATTCTCCAAAGCAGCAGTTCTAAATCAGTACCTTGTTTCACTGTAGATGTATTCTGGAAGTTGCATCTTCCATGTTCTATTTTATCATTATAGTCAGTAATCTGAGTGTATACCTGACTATGCTGGCTATGGAAAAGTAGCTGAGAACATCTACTGTAAGTGATACCACAGTAAGTTTAATCTAACTTAACTTAAAAATGATCAGGTATGCTTTTTCAGAATCAACAAGCAATTCCTCAAAAATTAACACATAATGGTAAAAGGATAGTTATACGAGTTCCCTAGACACATTAACTTCAGGTGATATGAGAATACTCAAATAAAAAGCACTTAAAAAAGTTAAGAACATTTGTCCTTTAATATTCTTCTTTGCTTGCTTGAAAAAGTTTTTTTTTTTTTTTTCTTTGAGTTTTCTACTGCTTAGCTACTATCAAGTGAAACCTGTTGTCTAGAACAGGGATGATGGTCCACTGACCCAATGGACTGTTTTTGTATAGTGTGTGGGCTAAAAACAGTTTCACATTTTTGGGTTTTACTTTTGTTGGTGTTGCTGTTTAAAAATATATATGCAATGGAGAGCATATGTGGCCCACAAAACTGAAATATTTACTATTTTGGTACTTTACAGAAAAATTTGCTGATCCTAAGTCTACTTCTGATCCTAAACTACTTTTTCATATTTTCCATTGATACCACTTTAATGCTTTTCTACTAATAACAATCTCTCAATAGGGACATCTTAAACTTCTAAAGTGGTCTAATGAAGAGTTACAAATGTTTCAAAGTCTTGTATACCTACCTCGAATAGGACCCAGAGCTGCATCTTTTGCCAAAGCTGTTAGATCACTTCCTGAGTATCCATCAGTCATTCTGAGAATGGGTAAAAAGAGCAAATTATTTTCATCTTGGCAGATTTAAAATCTCCATGTAATAAGAGGATAAAACCTACTTTGCCTTTGTCCTTAAGCAGGATGCTATGTGATTTAAGGGCACAGAAAGGCCCACTTGCTATAAACAAACAAGTCTACTGCTGGTTCCTTATTTATGCCTCAAATTTTCATCATTACAACCAATCTTTTAAAAATTTTTATTACAGAGATTTTATTTATTTGGGGGAAGGGAGGGAGAGAAACATGAGTGTGTGGTTGTCTCTCTCACGCCCCCTACGGAGGACCTGACTCGCAACCCAGGCATGTATCCTGACTGGGAATTAAACCAGCAACCCTTTGGTTCTCAGGGTGGCACTCAATCCACTAAGCCAAACCAGTCGGGGCCACTCTTACATTAAAAAAAAATCCTTGCTTGAAGATATGTTTACTGATTTTAGATAGAGGGGGAGTGGGACAGGAAGGGAGGCAAGGAGAGGGAGAGGGAGAAGGAGAGGGAAAGGACGTACGGCGGGTGGTGGGGTGACGGGAGACAGGCAGACAGACAACAGTTGGCTGCCTCCCATATGCACCCTGACCAGGGAATCAAATCCTCAACCTAGGTATGTGCTCTGACTGAACCTGCAACCTTTTGGTGTACAGGACAGCACTCTAAACAATTAACCCACCCAGCCAGGGCTACAACCATTCTTTTAGATTAACACATACTATTATCTCCACGAGAATCTATTAAATTGTAAACATGTCCCCTGTAAAGGCAATAACACCTATAAGCCATTGCTGGCCAACTGACACATAAGCAGTTACTTCGCTATAAGTTGATGAGTCTTGTCTTGATAAAGAGCACTGACTTGATGGAGTGAGGATCAAAGTAGATTGTTTTTAATTTTATTTATTATATTTTTTTAGCTTTTGTTTTTTACTTATTTTAGACATTACTGAATTTACTGGGATGATATTAGTTAATAAAATTATGTAGGTTTCAGGTATATAGTTCTATAACACATCACAAAGTAGATGTTTAAAAATGTAGCACAGACAGGATGAAGGAAGGTCTGCAGTAGAAGACCCTGGCAAAACTAGGCACACCTGAAAGGGATGTCACGGTAGAGAATCCTGGGCAGCCAAGAGATTATCAAAACGAACTAAAAATTAGGGAGGCAAAGGGGAAGAGGAAAATAAAACAGGGAAAGAAAGCATTTACTTACCATGTATTAATACTATGTTAAATAATAACTGCACAGATCAGTCATTATTAGCAGAATTCTTTACTGGAATGTTAAGAATGATCTCGCCCTGGCTGGTGTGGCTCAGTGGACTGAGTGCCAGCCTGCAAACCAAAGGGTTGCTAGTTGGATTGCCAATCAGGGCACCTGCCTGGGTTGTGGGCCAGGTACCCAGTAGGGGGTGCACGGGAAGCAACAACACACTGACGTTTCTCTCCTCCTCTCCCTCCCTTCCCTGCTCTCTAAAAATAAAGAAAGAAATGTTTAAAAAAAAAAAAAGATCTCAATTATTTCCAAAAAATGAATTTGTACTTTTTTCATAGTTACCTAGGAACTCAGATAAAACTGTTTACTAAAATTACTAGCTACTCACATACTTACTGAATATTTTACATGACTTTAAGATTTTTCCAGTTATTAAAATTCACAAATGCATCCCCTATATTCAGTTTCTACTAGAGTGTGCCATTCATTAAAAAAGTTAAAGATGTAAAAGTTAAAAAAATTATGTGTAATGCAAAAGAAGTCTATATGAAAACATGTGCTGGTGAAGGAGAAGAGGATGAGTAAGGGATAGAGAATGTTTGAAAAAGTCATGATGGAAAACCTCCCTAATTGGAGGAGAGAAAAAGTCATGCAAGTCCAGGAAGCACAGAGGGTCCCATTCAAGAGGAGCCCAATGAGGCCCACTCCAAGACACATCATTATTACGATGGCAAATATCAAAGACAAACAGAGAATCCTAAAGCAAGCAAGGGAGAAAGAGGTAGTAACATAGAAGGGAGCCCCAATACGGCTAGTAGCTGACTTCTCAACAGAAACCCTGTTAGCCAGAAGGGGCTGGCAAGAAATATTCCAAGTCATGAAAAGTAAAGGCCTGCAACCAAGACTGCTCTATGCAGCCAGGCTCTCAATTAAAATGGAAGGCTAAATAAGGAGTTTTCCAGACAAAAGAAGGCTAAAAGACTACAACTCCACCAAACCAACACTGCAAAATATGCTAAAGGGACTGCTTTCAGATGAAGAAAAAGTTTCTATGAATATCAAGTTCCTTTCAGAGTTGCCAATACTTGATATTACCCATATTTTTAATACTCATTAATCTGATTGTGACAATGATGTTATTTTAATTGTTCCTTTACTATTTGTTGAAACTAAACCTGTTTTAGTATAAAAAAGATATTTTAAGTTCTTAAAATTAATACCACAAGTTTTAATTAAGTGTATAAAAAGAATATAGTACCATCATAGATATTTAGGTCATGTCTTATATAGGATCTAGAAATTGAAATTTAGATACATATGTATAAGAATAAGAGGTAAGAAAGAAAGTAAAGGAAACAGAGGATGAGACCAATTTTCTGATTACATCACTCATTCTACAGTTGAGCTTACTTTAAATAGGAAAAGATTTCTTTAAAAATTTTTTCATTGTAATTTTTTCATTACCATTTAGTCTCCTTATACCCCCCTGAAAAAGGTTTCTTAAAAAATAAATAAGTAAGTAAGTAAGTAACTAGTAAGTAAGGTGTAAAATAGATGGAATCCAATTACTCACCTAGCAAGTTGTGCTAGTTCTTTTTGGGTCAATGGGCTTCCCTGTTTACATAATAGATTTTTAAGTAAAAGTATTCGTGTCTGAAAAGAAACGTTAAAGGATTATCAGTCCTAAGAATTAGCTTAACAAAATACCAGGAATCAGGTTCAAATCCTAGCTCATTTAGGAGATGAATGATCTTACACAAATCTCTTTACCTTTTAGAGCCTAACTCAGGTTGTTTAAAGCTACCCTTCTTTGAGAATTCCTGAGAGAGGTAAAGATAATCCAAATAAAGCACTAAGGACATAGCAACTGTTACTACCAAGCATGTTAAGGGTCTAAAATAAAGAACCACAATTTTAAAAAAAGTTTTATACAAGTATGAATTCATACAACAGGTATCTCACCCATTGTAAGTCTGTAATTCAAAGATTTAATCGATGTAGAGTCTTGCAACCATCACCATAATCCAGTTTAGAGCATTTCTATCAACCCAGGAAGTTCACTCATGCCTATCTGAAGTTGCTCCTCACTCTTACCCTCAGCAAGTCATAATCTGCTTTGTTTTATAAAGTTGCCTTTTCTGAACATTTCACATAAATGGAATCATGATGTGTAATCTTTTACACCCAGCGTCTTTCACTTGGTATAATGTGTTTGAGGTTCATCCTCATTATAGCATATAAAAGTAACTCATTCCTTTTGTTGCAAAACAGTATTCTGTTAAACGGAGCTCATTTATTTATCCATTCACCAATTGATGAATATTTTAGACTCTCTGCAGTTCTTGATTATTTATAATTTGCTATAAAAATTCTTGTACATATCTTTGATAGACATATGTTTTCATTTCTCTTGGGTAGATTCTTAGGAATGGAATTGTTTGGGTCTTATGCTAAGTTTATGTTTTGTTTCGTTTTCTTAAGGAACTGCCAAATTGTTTTCCAAAGTGGCTGTACCATGGACTGGAAGACTCAATATTGTCCAGGTGGAAGTTCTTGTTTCTACTTTCAAAAAAAAAAAAAAAAAATCAAACATAGATACGTACCTCCTCATTTGGCAAAGACACATATACCCGTTTGGTGAAACGCCTAAAAGAAGGATACAAGGAATTCAGTTATATAATTTTGGATTTAAAGGTAACTCAGTTTCAGTAGCAAATGACAAAAAAAAAAAAAAAAAAGCTTTAAACATAATGCTTAAGGCATGTGAATGCATTTTAGTCAGCAATGTCAAAAGTTCTTTTTAGAGTTACTCTTTTAAAACTCCAGTTAATATTTAAAAATCCTTAATTCAAAACTGCCAGAACTAAGTTAACCATTTAGGTATGTGCATGTTTTTAAAAGTAATAACACTTTAAAATAAAATATTTGATATAAGAGTTTCAATAAAGAAACCTTTGCTATCTTTTTGAAACTAAAAGCAACTAAAACCAAGTGCAACAGAAACAGAAAAGTACACATCAAGAAACTGGGCAACATTTATGGAACTTAAATGTATGAAGAAGGGCTGCCTAGGGCAAGGCAAATTACACTGACAAAGGAGGATACACACTGTGGACTGCAGACCCAGGTGTCAGAGCACAGCGTTTTCCAAAGGAAACAGAGAGAGCATATTTTGAGGGGTAATAGACTCAACTTTCCTACATTTAAACAAATATGTTTAGACTGGCTCTGTAGATCACATGAACCCTAGTCAACAACTGGGCAATGCAAGAAAGGTGAAGCTAACAAAGAAACTCCAAGACACTTTGTCTTTGTAAGAAGACTAGTCAGTCTGGCAAGATAACAAACTGTCTTGCAGTGGCCAATCTTTATTAGTGGAAGAAGACTAACTAAATCAAGCCAATGTCTTAATCACACACATAACACTTGTTTATCAGGTAGGACTTTACTACTGAATTGGGGAGACTGCCTGTCAGTCCATGGTATTCATAGGACAACTCAAAATACTTGCTTGGTAGCTTACTTTTCTAGCTCTTCTCCTACAATATTCTTCCAAAACTAGGTTCTTAGAAAAAAATAAAACACATATTATAAGCAAATAAAAATAATAAGCAAAACAGGCAAAAGCACAGGTCAGATTTTTTAAAAAATAGTATCAAAATAGGAAAAAAGAATACAATAAATAAAACATAACATGAAGAACATGTACAACAGAATTCTGTCATACAGCGGATTAAAATTTTAACCGTATATATTTCCATGAAATATAATTTAATGAAAAAGTCTTCTATGAAACAAGAGCTCAATGAGATATAGGGTTCAAGAAAATGACATATTGTACAAAAGCTCAGGAAATAAAACAATGGGAGAAGATGAAAAAAATCGATCAAGAGGTCAGAAAAGCAATGGGAAAGAAAACAAAACCAACAGAGAAACAAAGGTTACAAAAGTAGTAGCAGAAAGGACATCAGACACTAACCTAGTAAGACAGAAAAACAACAAATGGGAAACAAACAAAACAAAAGACTTAAAAGTTTAAAAGAATTAGAAAGGAAATTACAGATATGGAAAGGAAAAAGATGCAACATAACACATAAATGGTGTGTAGAATTAAAAAGCAAAAAAATGAATTAGGAAATAAATTAAAGATAACTTTCCCAAAACAAAGGAGGTTCCAAATTATGAATTTAAACAAACACCAACTCCCAGGAAAAGTAAACACAAATCAATGTATTTTTCAGATAACTAGATTTCAATATTCAAAACTGTATACAGTAAGAGGAAAAAAATAAAGTTAATCCATGAATGTGAATATAAGTAGGCTGACTTCAGACTTCTGCAATACAACATCTAATCCTAGAAACAAGGGGCAATGTTATATAGATTCCTCAGGAAGAGAGAGGGAGACCAATAATTTTATGCTGAGTCAAACTGTCCTCCCAGTAGGAAGGGGACAAATTTGTTCAAACACTTAAGTACAGAGAACATGGCACAGTTTCCATGAAACCTGCTTTTATCAGCTTCTGATGAAGCCCAATAAAAGAGGGTAAGAATCAGTTTTGGAGTTTTAAGATAATTTAATCCAACCCAGAAGAAATAAGCAATCTGCCTAAAGCCGTATGTCCTGATATCCTGCTGGCCCTGTCCTCAAAATCTTTAGTTGGTAACAAGAGGCCAGAGGATAGTTATAAGGAGAAAAATAATGAATTTAGTTTTCAGATTGAGAGTGAGTGAAATAAGATGTTTGTGACATGAACATACGACTAAACATATCTGTAATAAATGTGTGTTCCTACATAAATCGTCCTACCTGAGAACAGCCTCATCAAGCTCTTGTGGCCTATTGGTTGCACCCATTACAAGTACTCTGTCATCTCCAGCAGATTGAACCTGTAAGCCAAAAAATTGCTTTCAGTGCTGTTAAAGAAAGTAATAACAAAGAAAAATATAATAGAGAATCTGTATTTCTAATTAGGGTCACTTAATATAAAAATATATACATTAAAATGTTACCACATTAATAATATCACAATCAATACCTACACCATCAAATTCTATTAGAAATTCAGTTTTTAGACGTCTGCTAGCATCGTGTTCTCCTTCTCTTCTTTCACACAAAAGGCTATCAACTTCATCTAGAGGAAATACAAGGATAGGACTTGAATTAAAAGCCAAGCTATTTAAGTTACCTGAGATTAATCTATTTTACTACTTAAGTTATAAATACAGTAGGTTCTACTCAATTCATTAGTTTTTAACTTTGTGCTTCTTTAAAACTTTTTCCTTCTGAATACTCTTTCCTATCTTACCTCTTATATTTGGAGAGGGATATTTCACAAAGGTTCAACTAACCTAGTTGGTAAACATGTTCTTACCTATAAAAATTATAGAAGGTTGAAGTTCTCGCGCCACAGCAAAAAGAGCTCTCACCAACTTCTCTCCTTCTCCCACCTACAACAAGGTATAACACATTATTACATATCAAAATTAACATTATTCCAGCTTTTAAAATTTCATGATTGAAAGTCTATAAGCTAGAAATTTAATTTCCTTTCTTTGCAAGATTTGGTTTAAGGAATTGGGAAGAGGATAAGGGAGGTTACTGAAACATCCCTTATGGTTTTAGAAAATAGAGCACTTATTAATCATTTAATAATCTGTTAAATATATCTGTTTTGCTTGACACTGTACTCTTAAGACTTGAGAATGAAACAGCTGTTAAAGGTAAAACTAGTAGGAAGACAAAATACAAGGGGAAAGAAAGAGATGCAGTACATATTCCTGAAGCCATAGGTTGCAGGGTATATCTATAAAAGGAGGTAAGTTAGAAAGTACTCTATCGAATAAAACTTGCTCTATGAAGAACACCTTGAAACCTGTTCTCACAATATCACTGCCAATAAATATAAAAATATTTTTAGGTAGTTCAAGAGGTCTATGAACACCCCTTCAGACATTATACTCAAACCACTCACTCTATGCACTAAAGCAGCAAATGAAAGGGACAGCACCAAAGCAGCAAATGAAAAGGACATGAGGTTGGGGTAATCTACTATAAAAACTCTTCTGTCCTCTAGGTGGCATCTATTCTTTTTATTGAAAATTTTGTTTAAAAAAAGAAAAAAGAACAGTCCCAAGATTTAGAATCATCAAAACAAAAATTCTCAGAGCTGGAGGTACCTGCAAGAGATCCCCTCTTATGAGAGCAACACTTTACAAATGAAGTATGGCCTGAAGTGATACTTTCTTAAGGCCAGCTCAAGACAGTGTTTTCCACTATACTAGATGTATAGTGTTGGTAAACCTACATTAATAACAATTTAACATAAACAAAATGTAACCAGGAAAAGAGGTATTGTTTTATAGTTACTTTTAATTACTTTACAAAATTGAGAACCCTGCCAATATGCGATCTTGGACTTTTAGCCTCCAAAACTATAAGACAATAAATTTCTGTTGTGTAAGCCAGCCAATTTATGGTACATAGCCCTAGAAAACTAATACAGTATTTGACAGCATAATCCTAATTTTATTTTATTATTTTATTTATTTTAACAAAGATTTTATTTATTTTAGAGAGAGGGGAAAGGAGGGAAAAAGAGAAACAGAGATGTGAGAGAAACATCGATCGGTTGCATCGGTTGCCTCTTATACATGAACCTGCAATGCAGTCATGTGCCCTGACCAGGAACAGAACCAGTGACCTTTCGCTTTGCGGGATGATGCCCAACCAACTGAGCCACACCAGTCAGGGCCAGACAATTCTAATTTTAAAAGTCTAACAAATGTACATGACTTTCTACTATGAAGAGCGAGAGTCATCATATCTAGTAGTAGATATAAAACTCAATAAATATTTTTGTGTAATGTTATTATCCTTTACATTTAACACAGTAACATTTAGATGGTAACTTAAAAGATGACAATAATGGAAAAAATACTCACGTATTTTGAAGTTAAACTTGCAGCACTTATATTAAAGAAGGTTGCATTAGATTCTGCAGCTACTGCTTTAGCCTTTAAAAATCACAAAGGCAAGTGTTATATTAGTTCAGTATCTAGCTTTATAAAGATAAACATTTGATCAATTTAAGCACAGTAAGTAAATAAAAATGTACAGTATAACGCAATTCCTAATATGGCAATGTGTTTCCTTCTCAGCAATAAGAAAAAAGGCCTATGAAGAGCTGTGCTTCTTTCCACACTCCCTTTTTTCCTAAGGGAGAATGGATAGGGAAAGGTTGTTTGTTTGTTTGTTTTTTAAAAAAAGAGAGTGTTATTCTCTTCCTAGTTAGAGAATATATAACTAGTTAGAAAAAGACTAACAGCTAAAAAAGAAGTTATTTTTTTCCCTATTTACTTTTTCCTTTTAGAAACTACGCAGGAGAAAGAGGTATCTAGATCCTAGCAAAAACTTTTGGCAAAAGGATACTGAGGGGAAAAAAGTCTGTTGTATGTCAATTATATTTCAATTAAAAAAAAAAATCTGTATCATGCTGATTATTTAAATAAAGCTGTTAAGATAAAAAATCAAGAGTTAGGAAGATAATATAGTAAGGTAAGCTCCTGTAAGGCAAAAATTTTATTATTTAATTTGGGGAAATAATAAAAATTACACTGTTAAATTTAACTAGCCAAAACATGTGACTGGACATATATGGTTTTCCATCTATTTTGTCATTGAAAACTAGTTTAAAAACATAAGTAAATATGTTATAGCAAAAAGCAAGTCATAAAGAACATTCAAATTTAAAAAGAAGTCTTACAAGCATTGTTTTCCCATTTCCAGGTGGACCAAAGAGTAACAATCCTCTGGCAGGAGCTCTTAGTCCTGTGAACAACTGAAAAATATATATACAACTATGATTCTGGAGACATGTTTTTCCCAGACATTTTAAGAATTATCTGTCATCTAAAAAGCACCATTTTTCAGTAACATCCTCCAAAACAGAGCTGCCTAGAGCTCTAAAGAGAATATATAATTAATAAACTTGTATAATTATTAAAAATAGAAGAAAACAAAATAATATAAAACCAAATCCTCATTGCTCACAATAGAAGCAGATGGGTTAAACAAGCCATATTACTGAACACAGGCATTACTCTCTACTGCCTTTGGAAATATCAGCAAAATGATAGTAATGAGTAAACAAGAGAAAAATCTTCAAAACAAAAATAGGAAAGGAGACAACACAGGACATAGTAAAGTTTTGTAGATGGAGAACTGAAAAAGTGTGAGAAATTACTTAGCAGAGCTGAGGGAGCTTAAACCTAAGTGCCTGCTTGTGATGTGATACCCAGATAGAAGGGGCAAGCTGATGTGAACAAAAATGCTGGAAAAGCTCAGGAAGTGGAGGCATCAGCCACCAGAGAAAAGCACCAGTAAGTGAGGCAGCTCAAAACAGAGGACTCCTTAAAAGTTTGTATGAAGAGCCCAGGCTGGTATGGCTCAGCTGGTTGGAGTGGCATCCTATAAATGGAAAAGGTCACAGGTTCGATTCCTAGTCCAGGCACATACCTAACTTGTAGGTTCAGTCGCCAGTCAGGGCACCTACAAGAGGCAACCTATGAATATTTCTCTCCCTCTCTCTCTCCCTTCCCCTCTCTAGAAAATCAATAAGCATATGCTCGGGTGAGAATTAAAAAAACAAAACAAAACAAAACAGTTTGTATGAAGAACTTAATCTATATTCCTGCCCCAACACCAAGAGCATTTAGGCAAGTACTCCCCTTTCACAACCAAAGGAGGCACAAGTTTTACTCTAGAGAAATTAAACCAGAGTCTCTAGACTCAAGAGACATCAGATATGGCAAGAATCAAAGGTGAAGCATCATAAAGATTAATACCTTCCTTAATAGTGAAGGTGTATGAACTTTTAAGTGGAACCATTTGAAGTGGATGATATTTAACTTAAAAAAAATTATATTTATTTATTTTCAGAGAGAGGGCAAGGGAGGGAGACAAAGGAGAGAAGCATCCATGTGCAAGAGATACACCAATCGGTTGTCTCTCGCATGAGCCCAACTGGAGACTTGGCCCACAATCAAGGCATGTGCACGGACTGAGAATCAAACCAGCAACCCTTTGGTTTGCAGGCCAGTGCTTAATCCATTAAGCCAAACCAGCCAGGGCTCAACTTTTTAATTTTTATGTATGTATGTATGTATGTATGTATGTATTTCTTTCCTTATTTATTTTTCAATTTTAAAAAATTACTTTTTTTTTTTGGTGGTTTTAGGTTTACAGAAAATTGAATGGCAAGTTCCCATATAATTCCTCACTTCCCCATTTTCCCCTGTTATTAACATCTTGCATTAGTATGGCACATTTTTAACAACTGATGAACAATATTGATACATTATTAGTAACTAAAGTCCATAGCTTACATTAAGGTCTACTGTTTGTATCATCACATCCACTATTACAGTATCATACAGAATGGTTTTACTGCCCTAAAAATCCTTGTGTTCCATCTATTCATCACTTCCTTTCTCCCCATGAACCCCTTCTCTCTAGGAGCTATGCAGAAGAAAGAGGTATTCAGATTCTAGTAATGGATAAAAATAAGTAAATGGATAAAAACAATTAAATTAAAATATGGGAAAAGATCTGAACAGCCCTGGCCAGGTAGCTCAGTTGGTTAGAGCATTGTCCTAACATACCAAAGTTGTGGGTTACATCCCTGGTCAGGGCACATACAAGAATCAAACACTGAATGCATAAATGAGTAGAACAACAAGTTCATGTTCCTCTCCCTAACAGATCAATAAATAAAAATTTATAAAAAGATGTGAACAGATACCTCAGGAAAGGAAAAATACAGATAACAAACATGCATATGAAAAAAATACTTGAGACTTCCAGTCAAGATGGAGGCATATAGGTAGACACACTTTGCCTTCTCGTGCAACCACAGAGAGAATTACAACTAGCCCTCAAAAACAAGCAACATTCAGAACTGTCAGAAAATCGAGCTCTATGGACTTCTGACAACCAAGATTTAAAGAAGCCACATTCTTCCAGACAGGCAGGAAGGGTGGAGTCACGGAGATGGGCAGAGAGGCGGGGAGACTCAGTGTGGTGCAGAGAGGTGGCAGCAGTGGTGGCAGCGGTGGTGGCAGCACAGGGAGTCCCATATTCACATACGGTGGATAAAAATTGGAAGGGATAACTTGGGGGCGAGTGATCCTAGCCCCAAGCCAGACTGCACAGCCCACGGCTCCAGCGCCAGGAAGATAAATCCCGCATCTTCCAGCTGTAAAAACCAGTGGGGGCTGGGGCAGTGGAAGAAACTGTTGGATAATCAGGAGAGTTTGTTGAAAGGGCCTGCACAGACTTAGAACATAGGCAAACCCACCCACTCTGGGATTCACTAACAGGGCAACAGTTGAGAGGGCACTAGTCACATACAGGAAGTGGGTAAAGTGACTAGAAATGAGGCAAGTCCTCGGCAAACCTCCAGAAGTCAGTGGCACTGTCCCCTCTCCAAGTCCTCCCCCTACACAGAAACACAAAGCAGTGAATTGGGCTGCCCCACCCTGGCGATTACCTAATGCTCTGCCCCACATAACTTATAGGTGCTTTTTACACGGAGTCAAAGCAACTCTACCTAATACACAGAAACAAACACAGGGAGGCTGCCAAATTGAGGAGACAAAGAAATATGGCCCAAATGAAAGAACAGAACAAAACCCCAGGAAAAGAACTAAATGAAACAGAGATAACCAACTTATCAGATGCAGAGTTCAAAACACTGGTGATCAGGATGCTCAAAGAACTCACTGAGTATGGCAAAAACATAAGGGAAGGAATGAAGGTCACACTAAGTGAAATAAAAATCTACAGGGATTCCCAGTAAGGGCACATGCCTGGGTTGCAGGCCAGGTTCCCAGTTGGGGGCATGCGAGATGCAACCACACATTGATGTTTCTCTCCCTCTCTTTCTCTCCCTCCCTTTCCCTCTCTCTACAAATAAATAAATAAAATCTTAAAAAACAAGAGTAATTTTAAAATCTACAGGGAAACAACAGTGGAGAGGAGGAAGCTGAGAATCAAAGCAACGATTTGGAACACAAAGAAGGAAAAAGCATTCAATCAGAACAGCAAGAAGAAAATAGAATTCAAAAAAATGAGGATAGGCTTAGGAACTTCTGGGACAACTTTAAACATACCAACCTCTGAATCATAGTGGTGCCAGAAGGAGAAGAGGAAGACCAAGAAATCAAAAACTTATTTGAAAAAAAATGAAAGAAAACTTCCCTAATTTGGCAAGGCAATAGATTTATAAGCTCAGGAAGCACAGAGAGTCCCAAACAAGTTGGACCCAAAAAAGACCACACCAAGACACATCATAATTAAAATGCCGAAGGTTAAAGATAAGGAAGGAATCTTAAAAGCAGCAAGAGAAAAGCAGATAGTTACCTACAAGGGAGTTCCCATAAGACTGTCAGCTGATTTCTCAAAGGAAACTCTGCAGGCAAGAAGGGACTGGCAAGAAGTATTCAAAGTGATGAAAAGCGTGGACCCACAACCTGGATTACTCTACCCAGCAAAACTATCATTTAGAATTGAAGGGTAGATCAAGGGCTTCCTAGACAAGGTAAAGCTAAAGGAGTTTATCATGACCAAGCCATTATTACATGAAATGCTAAAGGGACTTATTTAAGAAAAAAAGATCACCCCGAACAAAATAAATAAATAAATAAAAACGATGAACATTAAAAGGGCAAAAAACTCACAACTATCGACAACTGAATCTAAAAAAACAAACTAAGCGAACCACCAGAACTGGAACAGAATCATGGATATGGATATCATCTGGAGGGTTATCAGCTGGGAGGGGAAAGGGGAAAATGAGGGAAAAGGTGCAGAGATTAAGAACCATAATTGATAGGTACAAAATAGACAGGGGATGTTAAGAATAGTATAGGAAATGGAGAAACTAAAGAATTTACATGCATGACCCACGGACATGAACTAAAAAGGGGGATTCATGGAGGGAAGGGGAGGTACCAGGCAGAGGGGGGTGAAGGGAGAAAATTGGGACAACTGTAATAGCATAATCAATAAAATATATTTTTTAAAAAGACACTCTAATAGAAAAATGGACAAAAACTTAAACAGGAATTTCACAAATGAAATGGTCAATAACATATGAAAAGACACTCTGCTCTCAGTAACCAGCAAAATGCAAATTTAAAACCACAACAAATTACCATTATTAGCAAAAAAAGTTTTTTTCCTGACACTAGCAATTCCTGGTAAACATGTGGAGGAATAACTCTCATAGGTGGCTGTTTGGAAGATAAATGATTTAAGTACTTTGGAAAATAGTTTTTTATGGACAAAAAGCAAACCTACACGTTCAATGTCATAGCAATTCTTATGTGTCTACCCTAGAAAAACTCTGTATTTGTGCAGCCTGAGTTGTATACAGGAATGATGATAACAGCCTCAAGATGGAATCAACCCAAATGTCCCTCAACAGAAGAATGGAGGAATACCCTGCAATAGTGTATAAGCATACATTGAACTATTATACTGCAATGAAAAAGGATGAGCAATAGCCGCACATGGATGAGTGTTACAAACATAACTGAGCAAAATAAAAGTGTTAAAAAGTAAAGCAGAAAAAGAAAAAATATCCAACATCATTTGTCATCAGGGGATATCAAGTTAAACAACAGTGAGATTCCACTACCCACTTAGTGGAATGGCTAAAACCTGTACAGTTTACAGAGGTTTTTTTACAGTTTAGTTTGCCTCTTCCATTTAGGCCTGTGACCAATTTTGAATTAATTTTTGTGCAAAGTGTAAAGTATGTGTCGAGATTCACTGTATTACACGTGGATGTCTACCTGTTTCAGAACCATTTGTCCAAAAGGCTATCTCCTCTACATCAAACTGCCTTTGTCAAAAATAACTTGACAATATTTATGTGGGTCTATTTCTGCATTCTCTGGTCTGTTCTATTTATCTATTTGTCTGTTCTTTTGCTAATGACATGCTGTCTTGATTACTGTACTTCTTTTTGTTTTTAATATTTTTTCCAGCTTTATTGAGATAAATTCTACATAACATTGTCTAAGTTTAAGGTATGCAATGGGATGATTTAATATACACATATATTGCAAAATGTGTATCACAAAAAGGTTAACATATCCTTTACCTCACATAATTACCATTTTGTTGTTGTTATGATGAGAAAATGAAAGGTCTACTCTTACAGCAACTTCCAAATACACAATATAGTAGTTTACTACAGTCACCATGCTGTACCTTAGATCCCTAGAATTTATTCATCTTAAAACTGAAAGCTATAAGACAAACATCTCATTTCCTCTACTTCTAAGCCTTTAGCAACCACCATTCTACTGTTTAAAAGCAATGCTTTTAATTTTTAAAAATTAATTAATTCATTTATTTTAGATGGAGGAGAAGGGAGGGAGAAAGAGTGGGAGAGAATCAATATGTTACTTCTCGAACGCACCCTGACCAGGGACCAAACCCACAACCTAGCCATGTGCCCTAACCAAGAATCAAACCAGCGACCTTTTGCTTTGTGGGATGACGCTCATGCAACTAAGCCACATTGGTCAGGGCTCTGTCTCTTAATTTTAAATCCCTCTTACCCTGTTACCTATTTTTCCTATATATGTTAAAAATGGGTTGGGTATTAGCAATTCATATAGTAATTCTCTTCTAATAACTAGTCAACTTCAAATCTAGTGTTTTTTTCCTTTAAAGAAAAAATATTAAATTACTGTTACATGAATTAATCATTCTAGCATAGCTCAAACATTTCTTTACTGCTAATACACACTCAGTAATGGACGATGATATAGAAAAATGAGAAAATACAGTCCTTACCTCAGGCCTCAGAGAAGGAAGGATGACAATTTCTTGCAATGCTTGTTTTGCCAACTCTTGACCAGCTATATCATCAAATTTAACAGCTGTTCCACTAAGAAAGAGAATTTCTGTTATTTCCACAATAGATATATGCTTCAGTTATTATAAAATGAAGTCTAAGCTCTTTGAAATGTGGTCATTTTATGTTAACTGTGAAACTATAGTTAAATCAGTAAAGCAATTATTTTCTCCATTTACAGAAATTAAAAACCATCATAAAAATTAAATATGCAAAGGAAAGGGAAGGGTCAAATCAAGGAACATGTATGAAGGACATATGGACGCCAAGGTGGGGAAGGATTGAAGTAGGGAGGTGGGGGTGGGAAGGGCAGGGGAAGTGGTGGCGGGTAAATGGAGACAAATGTATTAGAACAATAAAAATGTTAAAAAATTAAATATGTAAATTAGAGAAGGTATTTACTATTTCACTCATGATACATTTTATAAATAAAATTCAAAATTAAAACTAAAATAAAACACTTTAGATGGCAAAACTTACTTGTCCACAATTTCATTCATTATAAGGTTCGCAAGGTTGCTGTCCACGTTTCTAAAATTCTTCAAGTCTTTCTTTTTACGAGCAGCAGTTGTAGGGGTGGAAGGTTTATTTGTTCGATTTGTTTTTGGTGTATTCTTAAAGGACACAAAATTTTAATGTGAAAATACAACCTAACATTTACACTTTTCACAAGCAAATTAACTTTAAAGTGCACAGAATTAAATGTTTAAAAATAAGAAAAATATTTAAAAAATTTTTAAATGTATATTTACTACAAGTAAAATGGTATTCACTCTACAACAACATTTGGTATGAAGTAGGTTCAGAGACTTTTATCCAGAGAGACTCCCAAGTCACCATAAAGTAAAATGGCTCTATGACAATGCAGTCATATAATTTTGATCCTTGTTAGAACTGTAACAACACTCTAAGTATGTTAAATGTTACGAAACATTTACATAGGTTTAAATAACTAAAAGAATAACAACTTTAAAATGAACTATATAGCATTATATAAAACTGAATAAGCAAACTTACTATAAAGCCTAATTAGGTCCAAAAGGAGGTAAAATAAAATTTGCTTTTTAACAGCAAGTTGCCCTTAAAGATTTTTAAAAAAGGAAAATTACATTCAACTTTATGGAAACTTATCAATTCTTTAAGGTATTATAAAGTACTTGTAATAAACTGAAGCAAGCACATCATGCTCCATTTTCTATTTGCAAAAGCACAGCAATTAAAGTCTGTCTCCAAATACCTTATGAGTGGCAGTTGCAGGACCAGGTCCTTGTCTCACTCCAGAAACCATGGATAAGCCACTGCAACTAGGTGCCCTGTGGTGGCCTGAAAGACCTGTGGGTCCAGCTTTCATAACTGTTTTTGAACGAGGCAGTGAGTTACTAGTGTGTGTTAAGGGATCTTTTCTTTTTGGAACTGCTCCACTTTCTATTAAGAAAATAGTAAAATTATCATGGTTAGAGAATTGTGGTTAAACATTATAAAAGTAATAATAAAGACTAGTATAAATTTGCAAACTAAGGTAATTTTTTTAAACTTCAGCACTATTTCAAAATAAGAATTCAATCAGAATATATATTAAGATGTTAATGGAGGTTGTCACTGGGTGGATGAAATTATAGTTATTTAATTTTTTTCCCTTTCCTGATGTAGATTTTTATTTTCTTAAAAGAATACATATTTGTAATAAGAGGAATTTATTTGTGGGGCAGGAGGAAGATGTAAAAAAGTTACCAACAAATAAAGTTGCCAAACCTTTAAGAAAGAAAATATAGTACAGGCATTAGGGAGAGGTTGTACAGAGGAAAAACAACAGTACTGCATTACCCTGAAAGTCCACGGTGTGTGCCCACCTAAAAAGCTTTTTTTAAATTATCAATTTTTAATGTACTGGGTATAAAGATGTGGTTTTAAATACACCAAGTTTTTTATGTGTTATATTTTATATATGTAAATCATTATGTATAGAACACCTTCAATTAAGTCTAAAAGAATTGTCTAACTTACAGTTCTCTTCTACATAAAAAAAGTCTTTTAAATGTTTAAATCTCACTGCTTCCAAATACTATTTTTATAAACAATGTTTACTGTGAAGACAAATGTTAAATCAATCAGCAAATTGATTAGCCTACAGAAAAGACAAAAGCCTTATTTTTGCTTCTGTCATCAAATCTCTTAATACGGTTTAAAGTAACTCAAAGGGAAAAACTTCAGAGTAGACTAAGGTCAAGAAGTTTGATTAAATTTGTTTACAAATAAATGTAAAGTTCTGAACCACATATTCAAGGAACTAAAATAGTGACCCTTAGGGTAGAAGCAGGAAAGCAATCCAGAAAAGAGAATGACAATAAGCAAAAGCAAAGATGTAAATAAAAGCAAGATCTGTGTAGGGTGAAGATAAATATTCATTTCAGAGGAAAAAGAGACAGAATTTCTTCAGACAGAAATATAGAGTCCTCAGACTACAAATGGATAGAGATTTCCACATGGAACTATGAGAATGACAACAGACTGACTTTTCATAAACAACTAACAAAGGTCAGCAGGCAGTATGCTCAAAATGCTGAAGGAAACCTATATCAATTCTATATTCAGGTAACCTATCACATACAAATGAGGATATTTTCAGACATTAGAAAGACTAAGAGAGTTTACTACCTACAAACCCACAATAAAAAACTACTAAGGGAGGTTTTTTCCTTATCTTTTCTTTGTTGTTGTTGTTGTTGTTAAAAAGTAAATAAACACAGAGAACTGAGCTCTGGGAAAGCAGCCAAAAGATGACCTAGGGGAGGCGAGACAGTGGCGATGGCTGAACACTTTAAAGAAGCATGTAGATGTCCCGTCTGCCTGACTTATCTTGAAAACTGCGTGAACTTGAAATGTGGATATTTCTGCTGCCTCCAGTCCATCGCTTCACCTCAGAAGGAGCCCGGCAGGGGAGGGTGTACTATGCCCCTTCTGTTCCAGAGTTTCTCAGAAGAAGGACATCAGATCCAAAAACCAGCCGGGCAGGTTGGTTTCAAAGGAGTTAGAGCCTCAGCTAAGACCTATTCAGCAGTTGAACCTGCTGATGCAGAAGTTCCAAGTGGATATAACCTTGAATCTTGACACAGTCAACAAACTCACTCATCATTTCTGAGGACCTGAGGAGTGCCCATGGCTGGTGTTTCAAATAGAGGTGGAAGGCCAGTGCTGAGATTCAACTATACAATTCATGTCCTGGGCTCTCTGTCCTTAGTTCACCTCTGGCCTCCATTACTGGGAGGTGGAAGTGGGGACAAGCAAAGAATGGGATGTGGGCATTTGCAAAGGATCTCTTAATCAACAAGGGCTAATTCTACTGCAAAGAATCTGTTAATTGATAAGGGGTAATTCTACCGCCTTCTTAATTTGGTTTCTGAACTGTGGGTTTAAGAAACAGAGATGTCTTCTCACCCAAAACCATGTCTTTGATTGTTCTTGTTAGTCCTGCTTATTTTTTAAAAAGATTTTATTTATTTACTTTTAGAGAAAGGGGAAGGGAGGGAAGAAAGAGGGTGAGAAACATCAATATGAAAGAGAATCATCAATTGGTTGCTTTTTGTAAGTGTCCCACCGGGGGAAAGAACCAGCAACCCAAGCATGTGCCCTGACCAGGAACCGAAGTGGTGACTTTGTGGGACAACGCCCAACCAACCGAGCCACACCAGTCAGGGCAGCCCTGCTTCTGCTCAGTTGGGTTTTTCCTGGATGTGAATATGAGGACCATTTCGTTTCATCACATTTGGTGATGGACCCCATATTTTTACATTCCCTAAAATTTCTCTTGCAGAGACACTGCATCCATTTTTGCTCTTGCAAATTCAATTAAACATTATCAAGGCTTCCTGAGAATCTGTCCTGTGATGAATCCAGGTAGTGCTGGTCCTACAATGATTCCTGGGCAAGGCCAATGAAGCCTGTGATTACAGAAATATTTACATAACTAACTTCGTGTAAGTTAACAGCCATAGCTAGGAACTTCTCTGCTTGTTAGACATATAGCACAAAAGTGTAGCAGAAAAATATGAAACAGTTCATGAATCATAAATTAATTATATTAGGAGTTACTTTTCCAATATTAAGTGTTATGGTTGTTTCGAGACTTGTTTCTATTTCTGTCCAATTAATATGTTCTGAACTTTCGGATCGATTTCCAAGTATTTTCTTTCTTATTTTCTAAAACAAAACTTAGTGTGTAATGGAGGTTATAAACTAAAGAAAAATTTGGATGTGGGGAAAAAAAGCAAGCACAGAAAGTAAAAAACTATAATATAAAATTAGAGAACAAGAAATATCACAAAATTTGTGGTGGAGGAAAAACTGAGGAAAGGAAATATAATCAGAATATACCAATATATTTGGTTTGGGGCAAACAATATTTACTAAGTCTTAACGTTAAATACAATTTTTAAGTATAACTAAAAATAATGATATATCTATATCTAGATCTATGGAGACAAAGAATGGCATAAGAGAATTAAACCTTCTTCTACCTAATCTACCTAATAAGAAGTCAATACATATCAAAAACTGAGAAATCAGGAATAGCATTTAAGAAATATAGTTTACGAGTTTACAACATATATGTATAATGGTGAAATAACCACTAAAATCAAGATATACAATATTTCCAACAGAGCCAAAAGTTTCCTTGTATCCACTTCTACTCCATCCCTCTTACTGTCCTTGGTCCTAGAGAATCTTCTTTCTGACAATATAGGAGGCATCTGATTTCCATTCATTTCTATTGATATACATTCATGGTCACTGAATCTTTCATTTGACATCTCCGATTGGCTGTTGAGGCTATCTAGTAAACTTTTATTTCAGTGGTTGTACTTTTAAACTTCAAAATTTCCATTATTTTTATTGTGTAATTTGTATTACCTACTTTGATTGTAGCTTTGAAAACTGATGGCACATTTTCTTTTTCGTCTTTGAATATATTTATAACTGCTGTTTGACATCTTGGTCTGCTAAATTCAACATCTGGGCCAAGTCAATAGTCAGTTCTACTGACTGATGTTTTTTTCTTGAGTAAGGGTTACACTTTTCTATTTTGTTACATGTCTAGTAATTTTGAATAAACTTTTTCTTTTTTTTAAATATATTTTATTGATTATGCTGCTACAGTTGTCCCAATTTCCCCTCCTTTGCCTGCCTCCACCCGATACCCCCCTTCCCTCCAGCAATCTTCCTCTTAGTTCATGTCCATGGGTCGTGCATATAAGCTCTTCAGCTTTTCCATTTCCTATACTATTCTTTGATATCCCCATGTTCATTTTGTACATACAAGTGATGCTTCTTAATCCCTGCACCTTTTACCCATTCTCCTCCTTCCATTTCCCAGCTGATAACCCTCTAAATGATCTCTGTTTCTATGATTCTGTTCCTGTTCTGGTTGGACATTGTAGATAACACATTGAAGTAACAAGTAGACTTTGGAAAACTATTTCCTAAGAGAGATAAGAAATTCATCCAAGTGAAACATCACAGAATGTTCCAGAATTGGGTGACACTAATAAACTAGGCTTGAGTGAGCCAGCTTGTTCACTAGTATCAATCACCAGTGCCATAGAGATTAGCTGTGAAGTTACTATGTCCCACCAAACAGAAAAAAGAATTAATAGAGCAGACAGCTTACTATGGATTTGAAATAAGATAGTTTATTTTTTTAATGGGTCCCAGAAAGAGAAAGTTGCTTTTTAAAAATTTTTGCTTGGCAGAAAAATACAATAGGATTGCGCATGTGGCAGGAAGTAGAAGAGAATCAGATAATAATAGAAAGGCATACAAGCTCTTCAGGGCTAGAAAACTTGTGCTATTTATCCTAGTAAAATTACTAGGATTTCAAATTTGCATTTTGGAAGCTTAACTATTTATATGTGATGCATCCTTAGATTTGTTTTTTCTAAAAGTTCCTTATGAAAATGTCGGCATTTCACAGCCATGCTAAGAAAAACAGGAAAAGTATTTATCTTTATACTTGAAATGGTATTATAAGTTAGATACAGGAAGAAATGAGAAAAGGAATATAGCTACTGATGTGGAGCTCTGTACTAGAGAACCAAACCTAAGTGATAACTCTTAAGGCATAGTTGAAGCCACATGGAAAGATTTCATTAATGACCAACTGTCTCTTTCATCTTTCCATTTAAACTAACTCTTCCCTATTGAAATATTAAAAGTTTTCCATTATAGATGAATAAAGAAGCCAGTGGTCTTATAGTCTAAAGTAAGTTCTTTTTGTTTTGTTTTGTTTTTTGGGGTCTTTTGACTACAATTTAAACAATGTAATACTTCAATAAAATTTAAGCCTGGACATAAAACTAATGCTGAAAAAGTCACCAAGAAAACTGACCAACATGTCAGAGAACTTAGGAAATAAAGATTCTCCCCACCCAAACAAAACAAAAAAGCATTTAATGTTCTGTGAATTCATATCCAAAAGTTCATGGAAAACAAATTTAACCTATAATAAGTAATAGTATTCTAATGTTACTCCTCACTATGCGAACTCAGCTTCAAACTTTTTCTTACAGGTACTGTGACAAAACATTCATGTACAGTATACAGGAAAAATGATATGCAATGAAAATTGATACAAAACAAAAAAATGAAAATTTCTCTTAAAAAACCCTACTTAACTATACATTAAAAAAAAAACACAGAAGTTGAAAATACAATAGAAACAAAAGAATATAGAAAAATGAGCCTTCAAATTTTATAATTTCAAAAATTAGAGCTTGCAAAATATGCAAATAAAGCATGTTGAGAATGGATAGACCTTATTTGTTACATATTTATATGCTTAATGATAGGAATGCTATATTGTCAACATAGCCCTGTGCAAACAAAAACCAAGCAAAACTATCATTATATCAAATCAACATTATCAGGTTAAGTGGGACTTGACTGTGCATGCAAGCTTTATTATTTTACATATTAGTTGACCTAAACCCACCTGACTGGAGATGTCCGTTGCGGCATGTCAAGTTAGTACTGTCATTATAGACGTCTGTTTGTGACTTGGAAAATTGCAAAACTGGTTGCAGCTTCTCTATGCAACAGAGGAGGGTAAGAAAGAACAAAATAAACAAAAAGAAAAAATACAATGAAAAAAAGGTACATGTGAAAATGAAAAATGGTTCAAAGTGTTACAAGGTTGTTACATGATAAAGAGTTTGGCATTTATATAAAATTCTCCCAAAAATATAATTAGTAAAAACTCAGATATTAAAATAAAAACAGAAATTAACATGAACGGTTATGTTAAAAATGTCTTAGTTGGATTTGGTAACCTGAGACAGTTCTATATTGTTATTATCACCAGCAAATATTTTCTGAATATCTAGTATATCTAAGTCATTGCACAGAAAGAGCAACATGAAGATAAAAAAAATGAGTATCAGTCTCTATCATCCAGACACTTATTAAATATAATTGACAACTTACAACACAATGTTTTAAAAAAGACTGTACAGCATGAAAGAGAGAGAACATTAAAAAGGCTCTAGAGAAAAAGTGAGCTATGAGTTGGCAAGGATTTGAAAAGATAAAAGGGACATTTCAGGAAAGGAGAACCTTTAAAATGACAGAAGGAAACAAACCATGAGGAGTGTCTAAAAAATGTCATATTCAGCTACCTTAATATATGTCAAGCAAAAAATAAAGGCCATAAAGCAGAATGAAAGCAGCATGCTTCAGGCCTGTCTGTACAACACCCTACCACTTATGTGTGCACACTTGTCCCCCCTTATCTGCAGGGGAGACATGCCAAGACCTCCACTGGACCCTTGAAACCACAGATAGTACTGAACCCTACATATACTATATTTTTCCTACACATACACACCTATAATAAAGTTTAACTTATAAATTAGGCACAGTAACAGATTAACAACAATAAACTAATAAAATAGAGCAATGATAACATACTGTAATAAAAGTTTTGTGAATGCGGTCTCTCTCCCTTTGATAACTGATCTGACAACTGAGATGGCTACTAAGTGGCAAACAGGCGGGCAGCGTACACAGTGTGGATTCCCTGGACAATGGGAGGATTCATGACCCAGGTGGGATGGAGCAAGAAGAGGTGAGACTCATCATGCTACTCAAAGCAGCATGAAATTTAATTATACACTGCTTACTTCTGGAATTTTCCATTTAATATTTTCAGACTGAAGTTGACCATGGGTAACAATTCACAGAAAGCAAAACCATGGATAAGGGGGGTGGGGGCTACTACTGTGTAGGAAGATTATCTCTAAAAAGAACCCAGAGAATCTGGTGACAGAAGTTGTCTCTGGGGAAGAAACATGAGTGGCTGGGGCACAGTAGGAAATGATTGCCTGTCATACTTAAACTTTTAAAATTTTGTGGCAACACCTAAAATTATCTAAAAATTGAAAAGGATTATTTCAGCCCCATCTGTACTTCAAATAACAACAAATTTTCTCATGATCTAGGTTTTTAAATCTAGCACTTGAAGCCCGGAGGGTAGCAGTTTGAAATTCCGTGCCTCTCTACATCACTGCTGCCCCCTTTCCCCCATTCACGTCCACCCACACTGCTAGCCGACAAACGCCCTGCTCCACCACTTACTCGCCAGTATGAACTTGCTTTCAGCTTTTCCGAGGCTCTCAAGGATTAAATGAAGTAATATACATAAAGTCCCTACTCTATGTCTCATTCACAATAGGAGCTCAACGTTACATTAATTTTGTTGAAACATTCCAAGTTATCATAACTGATTCTTTTAATACTAGAAAGTCAATGAATACATGCAAAAATATAGCACATCTATACTAACTCTCCTAAACTTCCATTTCTAAGGTCAGACAAGCAGGCGCCATGCTTGGTTTATGGTACACCACACATGCCTTTGGGACAGGTTAAATAGCAGCTACCCTTTTTGCACAAAGCACAAAGTACTGCACAGCTTTTGTGTCCCAGAACTGGCTGATACAATATACCCTGGAGCTCAGTTTTTTTTTTTCCTTGTTGTTAGTTAACAGGTAGGTCATCTGATTTTTCTTAATGATAATACTGTTCGAATCACCATACTGAGAAAGAAACCATTTATGTTGGCAAAAGATATAAATAAGAAAAAAACACTGATTTGTAAACGTCTTCTTTATCAATTAACACTCTCTTAATGCAATGTAACAACAGTTCACATAAACATTCATTATATAATAAAATAAACAGAAAGTAAATCCTCAGTTTTGATAATAACTAGGAATAAAGAGCCACAGAATTGTTTCTTAAATGTGTAGGGTTTAGTTTTATAGGCATGGAAACACACATACACAGTAGCGGTGAGCTGCTTACGTGAACCCACTCCTCTTCATCTTTGTTAAAGAATGTCAACAGTCACCCTCACATGCAATCCCCATACAATCATCTACCTAAAAGGAAAATCTTACCACAGAACTGTTCTGCTAAAAACCCTTTAGTAGCTTCTCATTGCCCTAGATCAGCCCTCAAGCTCCTTCACATGCCAACCAAGGCCATCCATGCAATCCAAAATTCACACCTCTACCAGCACCCTTCCTTACTCACTATACTGTTTCTTGGCCCTGGGTCTTTGTTCATGCTGTTATTTCTTCCTGAACCATCTTTCTCTCATTCTGTAAAAACTTTTATCTTTTTAAACCCCCACTTTAGGCTTCACGTCTTCCAGGAAGATTTCTTAGACACCTATTTCCCCACCCCTACAAAATACTTGTGTATCCCATCATGCAGTGACATGATTTACCTGCGTGTATCTATCTCCCCACTATGTCATGAGAGCCTTAAAGAGAGGAACACTTTATCTCATGTATCAGTAAATCAGTTTGCTCAACATTTAAATATGATCAGTCTCCAACCACTTGTTTACTATTTCTCCTGGTATCACCCCGGTCTAAGCCTCTATCATTTTTCTCCTAGCATACTAAATAGTGGTCCTACTTGTTCTCCCTTATGCAACATAGTAGCTAGTGTGACCTTTTTAACATTTAAATCAGATTATGTCTTTCCTTTCCTTAAAATCCTTATAACTGCTCCCTGCTTCACAGGTAGTAAAAGCGGCTTATAAGGCCTTGTGTGTTATTGACAACTGCCACCCCCATTAGTTCTCTGACCTCCTGTCTACCATGCTGGGGCACAGTGGCCTCTGCTGCTTCTCAAACCTATCAGGTGTGTTTTCTTAAAGCTTTGCATCGGCTCTTATGCCTCTCAGGGCCATTCTTTTTTCAAATACCCGTATGGCTAACTTGTTAACTTCTCAAAGAGGCATACCCTGACCATTCTATTTGAAACTAAAAATCCAAACCATCTCCCATCCACTCCTGAAATCCTCCTTACTGTGTTTTACTTTTTCTTTTTTCCACATATTTATCACCTCCTAACATAGTGTATAATTTATTTATTTTTATGTTTATTGCCAATGTTAGTCGTCCCCTGCTGATACAAACTCTGAAGAAGGGACCCTTATCTATTATCCTAAGCATTTAAAACATGGTAATTATCCAATAAATACTCGCTGAGTTAATAAATTCAGTTTATATCCCTTGGCATTTTACCTGGTAGAGAGTAAAAACTTAGTGAACGCTGAACAAAGCTAAATTTAGAGGGAAAAAACAGGGTAACCTCATGCCACCATGTATACCAAGATGCTGATGCCGAAATTATCTTTTTTTCTATAGCAGGTTTTATCACTAAGCTTTGTTCTAAGGTTCACTGTCACTAAACTGAAGATACAGTAGTCCCCTCTTATCCATAGTTTCAGTTACCCAGATCAACTGAGGTCTGAAAATATTAAATGGAAAATTCTGGAAATAAATAATTCATAAGTTTACAATTGTGCACCATTCTAAGTAGTAATAAAATCTTGCACCAACCTGCTCCATTCTGATTGGGACATTAATCATCCCTTTGTCCAGAATATTCACGCCGTATACGCTACCTGCCCCTTCGTCACTTAGTAGCCCTCTCAGTTATCAGATCAACTGTAGAGGTATCTCAGTGCTTCTGTTCAAGTAATTCTTATTTAACATGAAAATAGCTCCAAAGTTCAAGAGCAGTGATGCTGGCAACTCAGAAATACCAAAGAGAAGCTTTAAAACATTTCCTTTAAGTGAACAGGTGAGTACAGTACACAGTAAGATATTTTGAAAGACTGCATTCACACAGCTTTTATTATAGTACAATTATTCTATTGTATTTAGTTACTGTTAATCTATTACTGTGTCTAATTTATAAATTAGACCTTATCATAAGTATGTATGCATAGGAAAAAACAGTGTATATACGGTTCAGTACTATCTGCACTTTCAGGCGTCCCCTGTGGATGGGGGGACTACTATATATAATAGATATGACCTCTTCCCAACTTTATCAGAGAGACCGCATCCTCTCAAATTAGTCTGTCTGGGGAACTCCCAGTATCATTCTGCATTCTAATTAGATACCAATTGGGCATCCCACCTCTGAAAAACTCTGTATCTTAACCAGCACATAATACACAAAAATGCTCTACTATGCACTTGTGCACAGCTCTTACTTACTGTTGTTGATATATATAATCCCAGACTATGAGTTCTCAGAAGACAGGAATATGTTGATGCCCTCTATCCCACCCCTATTTTTAAAAAGTAGTATCTTTCAGTCCTGGCTTGGTAGGCTGGCGAGAGCATTGTCCCTATACACCAAGGTTGTGGGTTCAATCTCTGGCCAGGACACATACAAGAAAGGAACCAATGAATGCATGAATGAATGGAACAAATCAGTATTTTTTTCCTCTCTCCCTCTCCCTTCCTTTCTTTCTCTAAAATCAATAAATTAAAAAGAAAATAACATCTTTCATTAAAGGGCACACAGCACTTTTGAGGAAGACAAGAGACAACACTGATTTTGGAGAGTGGGCAGGGCCGGGGGGGCAGAGAGAGAGAAAGAGAGCAACATCGATGTGAGAAAGCAACATCGACTGGTTGCCTCCTATACGTGCTCAATCTGGGATAGAATCCATAACCTAGGTATGTGCCCTGACCGGAAATCAAACCAACAACCTTTTTGTGTACAGGAGGATGCTCCAACCAACTGAGCCACACTGGCCAGGGCCAAAATATTACTTCTTTCAATGCCTAGCTTTTATATCAATCACGGCTATACATCCACCTATCAATTTACAGGTAGGACAGAAGAATGTATTAAAAGGTACCATGGAGATGTACATGCAAGTCAGACCATAGGAAACACTATGCGGCAAAGATCTGGTTCATTGACAAACTCCAAGAAAAACAGATGGACTTGTAATTAAAAGAGATGTACTGTAAGGGTTTTTTTTAAAAAAAAAACCAACAACTGGGTTGTGTGGCATTTGGGAGAAGGCTGGAGCTGCCAACCTCCCTATGCTGGGTCCCTCTGATCTAAACAATTGTAAAAAATAGTAAAAGCCTGGGCTGGTGTGGCTCAGTGGACTGAGTGCAGGCCTGTGAACCAGAGGGTCGCCAGTTTGATTCCCAGTGTAGGGCACATGCCTAGGTTGTGGGCCAGGTCCCCACCAGGGGGCAAGCAAGGTACAACCACACATTGATGATTCTCTCCCTCTTTTTCTCTCCCCTCCTCTCTCTCTAAAAATAAATAAAATCTTAAAAAAGAGTTATTCAATTATTAGATAATAACTGGATATATTATATTATATATAAATTATATTTGGACACTGACCATTTTTGGTATTTTTTTAGTATTAAAGAAAATGACTTTTTTTTACATGGGTAATGGTATTTTTTAAGGCATCTTTATTTTTTAGAGATACAATATGAAATACTTATAAATGATATAAAAAGATGTCAGAATTTGTTTCAAAATAATATGAAGTGGGAGAAAGTGGGCAGGGATATAAACAGGGGTTTGCAAAATTTTTCTGTAAAAAGCCAGGCAGTAAATATTAAAGTATTTTTAAAAGCTACATTTTAAAAGTCTTTGAGAGTTATATGATCTCTGTATCAAATATTCAACTCTGTCACTGTAGCATGAAAGCAGCCAGACAATACGTAAAGAAATGAGAGTAGCTGTTTGCCAATTTATAAAAATGGGCAGTGAACTGGAGTTATTAGCCTTTGGCCTTTAGTTTGCAAACCTTCGGTGTAGATAAATCAAGGCTGACCATGAGATGATGATTATTAAAGCTAAGTGAGGGATAATTTTCATTATACTTTTCTATTTTATGTTAGGAATATTCTATAAGTTAAGGGAAAAAAAGCCTACGTCACATTTTCAAGATCATTGATCTATTTCCATCTACATTACAAGTTAATTGAACAGCCCTGGCTGGTGTGGCTCAGTGGACTGAGTCCTGGCCTGCGAACCAAAGGGTTGCTAGTTCGATTCCCAGTCAGGGCATGTGCCTGCATTGTGGGCCAGGTCCCTCAGTTGGGGGCATGCAAGAGGGAACCACACATTAATGTTTTCCTCCCTTTCTTTCTCCCTCCCATCCCCTCTCTCTAAAAATAAATTTAAAAATTTTTTTTTAAAAGTTCACTGAATACACATTTTAGATACATCTCATTCCAATTATATAATTCATTGATACCTAGAAGTTGTAAACGGTCCTTGGCCATAACCAAATTAGTCATCATTTTAGCTTGAAGGCGCCTAGCTCTTTCACACTGTTCACCTGAAAGAAAAAAAACAGAAGAAAAATTAAAACATCCAATGTTTCCCTAATAATATGGTTTCAAGATAAAATATTACCTCAACTAATCTCACAGGAAGTCATAGTCTTTATAAAAAATATTTTAAATAGTATTTTCACATAATATTTTTAAAAAATGTTACAGTTCCTTTTGCTGGTTTCAGACCTATTGTGGTATTCCATGGATTTTGAGCCATATTTTTTCCCCCTATGTTTTAAAATCTTTGAAATTGGGATGTGTTTTAGAAGCAGTGCCATGGGCGGGGCTGCAGTCATAACATAGTTGCTACTGCCTGTGCATGCACCATTTGCTCGTAGATATTAACGCTGCTGTTATTGCTGTGTCTGAATGAGATAGGCCAGCAAATTCAATAAGGTTTAAAATTCAATTTCTGAATGATAAGAAGAGAATGTGTCATTGTTTGACACTTTTTTTCTCTGAATGATAGAATTGAAGGCATTTTTGTTTTAGTGAAATACTCCTTATAAACAACTTATTTACTTCAAACTCTTCTATGCAACTGACAAAGAAGAGCAAATATATTTTGTACACAATTCATAAAAGTCATGCTCATAAACTCATGAAAGTCTCAAATACCCAACCTCCTAGATTTATTTGTTCTATTTTGGTCTCTTTTATTAAGTAGACTAGTAGCTAAAGAAGTAGTCAAAATAAAAAGGGACAGGAAAAAAAGGTAAATATTGGATACATTGTAATTATTGGAGATTAACTGATATAAGTATCAGTCAGCCAGACAACAAACATCCACTGGATGGACTGATTCATAAGGTTCTTAGCCTACATATTATTTTTGCTTCTAATTTTATTTTAGCTATAATAAACTGACATACTTTATTTATTTATTAGTGGTACCCATGTACTGCACAATAGTCACAGCACAGTATTTAAGAATTCAGGCTGCCTGTACTCAAATCCTGACCCTACTGCTTGTTAGCTATGAGGCTTTAGGAAAGTTACTTAACTTCTTTGTACTTAAGATTATACATTTGAAAAATAATAGTAACAGCAGCAGCCTCAAGTGTGGGGTTTTGGTGAAAATTAAGAGATAATATATATGAAGCACATACAATGATGCTTAGGCACACTGTGCAGTAAATGCTACCGATATATTTAAAGATATTAGACTAATTTTTTTTTATTTGAGGTAATAAGATAAGTAATAACTGCTTTGGTTTTAAAAAGCCGAGTGTGATTCAAAGACAGACATTTACAGCTTGTATTCTGATATGCAGTCAAGCAATACTCACAAGTGCAAAGAGGAGCCTGTGGATTAACCCCTTCTCCCTGCCTCAACAATGAAGAAAGGACTGGTTTCAAAAATATGGCTAAACACAGGCTTAAAATATCACCGACAGTGGGACCAAGAAGGGCACAAGCAATATACTGGTTTTTGCCTGACTGCTACAGCAATCAAGTTTGAGCATCTCTGGTTAAACTGCATTTTTAGCATAGGTAGTAACACATTAACTGTAAGACTACAAACATTAACAATATTTTTAAAACTTTTAAATACTTCTGTTAAGAAAGATGGATCTAAAATTAGGGTATTCATGTGAATATAATTTTGGATGGCTCCTAAACAAATGTAAATAACTTACCTTGTCCTGTAACTATGACAGCTATTCCTTTTTCTAGTTCTTCAATACCTTTCTTGTACCATTCCACAGCTTGCTCCTTTTGTCCTGCTTAAAAAAGAAATAATTGTATATATCACAAGTATAAAGAATGAACTAAACACCTCCCAAAGCATGCTGTTATTAAGTGATACATGAAACAGAGTTGTGATTAAATAATTTTAAGAAATACTACTATGTGATTTCTTTGTATCTTTAGCATCTTAACAATACATGTGAATCTCCAAGGGTAGGATACAGACTTCGATGTTTTTCAAAATTTTAGGGCTGTGAGTTCATTTATTTATCATCTCATGGTGCTGATGCTTATAACCATACAAATGATGTACTATGGACAGATATTTTATATAAGGATAATTTATTTTAAATAAAGGGTTTTTAAAATAAAAATAGGACTTCAATAATATCGAGGGGGAAAAGAGCACTGTTTAAACTGTATTCAAATCTAAGTAATACCTCCTATATTCAATGTTGGGTGCCTCTTTTCTAGTTTTTATTTCATAAATGATAGCATCATAAGAAATCATACATGAGATTACAAATGTGGCATTTAGTAACACATTTCTATTTTCTTTGAAACAAATGACTGGTTTACAATATTCTTAATCCAAGTTAATCTTAAAAAGAATCTAAAAAGTCAGCACAACCAAAATGTGGAGATTTTTGTAAAGTGATAACAATTATATGCAAATCTCACTGGTTTTTTGCATTTCTTTTTAAATTGAATTTATTGGGGTTACATTGCTTAATTAATGTTTCAAGTGTACAATTCTATAATACATCATCTATATATTGTACTGTGTGTTCACCACTCATAGTCTAGTCTCCTTACATCACCATTTATTACCCCATTACCCTCTTCTATTTTCCCCCACCACCCTTTTCATCTGGTAATCACCATACGGATATCTGTGCCTGAGGGTTTTCTGTTTGTTTGTTTGTTTTGCTTCATCCCTTTACCTATTTCACCCAGTCCCCCAACCCCTTATCTTCCACCCAAACAGCTGTCGGTCTGTTCTTTGTATCTACGAGGTGTTCATTAGCTTCCACAAATAAGTGAAATCATATGGTATTTGTCTTTCTCTCATCAGCTTATTTCACTCTGCATAAAACTCTCTGGGTCCATCCATGCTGTTGTGAAAGGTAAGATTTCCTTCTTTTTTATAGCTGAACTTTTTTATACACTCATCTACTGATCAGCATTTGGCTGCTTCCAAATCTGGGCTATTACACACAGCACTGCAGCAAATCTAGGGGTGCATATATTCTTTCGAATCAGTGTTTCAGGTTTCTTTGGATATAGTCCCAGAAGTGGAATCACTGGGTCATAACGCAGTTCCATTTTAATTTTTTGAGTAAACTCCATGCTGTTTTCCACAGTGGCTGCACCAATATGCATTCCCACCAAAAGTGCACAAGGGTTCCCTTTTCTCCACATCCTTGCCAACATTTGTTTTTTGTTGATTTATTAATGATAGTTATTGCGACAGATGTGAGGCCATATCTCATTGTGGTTTTAATTTGTATTTCTCTTATGGTTAGTGACATTGAGCATCTTTTCATCCATTGGCCTGGCCATCTGTATGTCCTCTTTGGAGAAGTGTCTCTTCAGATCCTTTGCCCATTTTTTAAATTGAAGTGTTTGTTTTTTTTGGTGGTAAATTCTGTATACATTCTGGATATTAATCCTTTATCAGATATATTACTGGTAAATATGTTCTCCCATTCAGTGAATTGTCTTTTCATTGTGTTGAAGGTTTCTTCTGTTGTGCAAAAACTTCTTAGTTTGATGTAGTTCCATTTGTTTATTTTTTCTTTTGTTTCCCTTCCTGAGGAGATGCATCAGAAAAAAATAGTGCTACGAGCCCTGACTGGTGTGGCTCAGTGGGTTGGGCATCCTCCTGCAAACCGAGGGGTCGAAAGCTGGACTTCTGGTAAGGGCATATACTTAAGCTGCAGGTTGGGTCCTCAGTTGCAGGTGCACTAGAAGCAATTGACGGATGTTTTTCTCTTCTTTCTCCCTCCCTTCCCTTCTCTCTAAAAAAATAAATAAAATCTTAAAAAAAAATAGTGCTATGAGAAATAAATGTCCGAAATTTCACTGCCTACGTTTTCTTCTAGGATTTTTATGGTTTCAAGTCTTACATTTAAGTCTTTACTCCATTCTGAGTTTATTCTTGTATAAGGTGTAAGGAGTTGGTCTAATTTCATTTTTCTACCTGTTTCTGTTCACTTTTACCAACACCATTTATTGAATAGATTGTTTTTACCCCATTGTATGTTCTTGCCTCCTTTGTCAAATATTAACTGACCACAAAGGTGTGGATTTATTTCTGGGCTCTCTATTCTGTTCCATTGATCTATGTCTGTTTTTATGCCAGTATAATGTTGATTTGATTACTATGGCCTTGTAGCATCGTTTGATATCAGGTAGCATGATACCTCCAACTTTGTCCTTCTTTCTCAAGATTGCTGAGGCCATTATTTGGGGTCTTTTGTGGTTCCACATAAATTTTCAAAGTATTTGTTCTAGTTCTGTGAAATACGTCGTTGGTATTTTAATAAGGATTGTGTGATTGCTTTGGGTAATATGGATATTTTAATGATATTAATTCTTCCTATCCTATATGCGTCCCTATATGCTTCCACAGTATATGCTTCCACTTATTTGTAGCTTCCTCAATTTCTTTCACCAGTATTTTATAGTTTTCCAAGAACAAGTCTTTTACTCCCTTGATTAAATTTATTCCTAGGTACATTATTTTTTTGTTGCAATTGTAAATGAGAATGTTTTCTTAGTTTTTATTTCTGATAGTTCATTAGTGGTGTATAAAGATGCCACCTATTACTGAATATCAATTTTGTCCTCTGCTAACTTTACTGAATATATTTATCAGGTCTAGTAGCTTTTTGATGGAGTCTTTGAGGGCTTCTATATACAAATATCATGTCATCTACAAATAATGATAGTTTTACTTCTCTCTTTTCATTTGAATGCCTTTTATTTCTTATTCTTGCCTGACTACTGTGGTTAGAATGTCCAGTACTATGCTGAGTAAGAGTGGGGAAAGAGGTCATCCCTGTCTTGTTCCTGATCTTAAGAGAAACACTTTTAGTTTTTGCCCATTGAGTATGATGTAGCTGTGGGTTTGTCATGTATGGCCTTTATTATACGAAGGGATGTTACTTTTATTCCCACTTTGCTGAGGGTTTTGATCATAAATGGGGATGGATTTCATCAATTGCTTTTTCTGCATATACTGATATGACTTTGTGATTTTTATCCTTCATTTTGTTTACACGGTGTACCACATTTACTGATGTGCACCAACCTTGAGTCTCTGAAATAAATCCCATTTGATCATAGTGTATGATCTTTTCAATGTATTGTGGGAGCTGGTTAGCTAATATTTTGTTGAGGATTTTTACATCTATGTTCATCAGAAATATCGACCTATAATTTTCTTTCTTGGTAGTGTCTTTATCTGGTTTTGGAATTAGGATAATGCTGGGCTTGTAATGAGCTTGGGAGTCTTCCAGCCTCTTGAATTTTTTGGAATAGTTTGAGAAGGATAGGTGTTACTTCTTCAAATGTTTGCTAAAATTCACCTGTAAAGCCATCTGGACCAGGACTTTCTTTGCAGGGATTTTTTTTTTTTTAATTGCTGCTTCAATTTCATTAGTTGTTATGGGTATATTCAGATTTTCTGATTCTTCCTGATTCAGTTTTGGTAGATTGTACGTTTCCAGGAATTCATCTATTTCACCCAGGCTCTCCAATTTGTTGGCATACTGTTGTTCATATTTTCTACAATCTTTTGCATTTCTGTGGTGTCAGTTATTTCTCCTCTTTCATTTCTGATTTTACTTATTTGGGTCCTCTCTCTTTTTTTCTTTATGAGTTTGGTTAAAGGTTTGTCCATCTTGTTTATCTCATAAAAGAATCAGTTCTTATTTTCACTGATCTTTTATACTGTTTTTTTTAGTCTCTATGCCATTTATTTCTGCTCTGATTTTTACTATTTCCTTCCTTCTACTTACTCTGGGCTTTGTTGTTTTTTTCGCATTCTTTTAGGTATATAGTTAGATTGTTTATTTGTAAATCTCACTGTTTTTGAAAATTACTTTCTTGGTTCTTAAAATTTGCCAAGCCTCTGAGTAACTAATACAGAGGTGTAGTAAAGTTATGGTGAAAATCATCTATTAGAACTGTGTGTTTCATCTTTTCCCAACTCATGTCTCTATTTAATCAAACAAAAACTCCCATGCCATTCATTAATTGAAATTTTGAAATCAATAAAATACGATTCTCTTGATAAAATAAAGTTTTATCATAACTATATACAACAACTAAGAAATGCTATCCCCTTATGTGTGTACCACCTAATCCTCTACCCCTTACTCCATCCTAAAAATAAATCACTAACTAGATTCAGTTCTTGAGACAGGATTATTCCTTACTTATTACAGTGCCATTAGTATTTTACAGTGTCTGGTCCAGAATATGTGCTCAATGAGTACTTGATAATAACACATGAAGAAATTATTAATAGTAAATCAATTCAAACTATTTTGATGCTTACCTTATTTCTTTATAAATATTTGTTTATATATGGTTTTGGTTTTTTAATTAAAAAAAGGGAAATTACAGAAAATAGTAAAATAGACTTTGCATTTTAGTAGTGGGAATATTGATAATAAAGTCACATTTGCTTAAAACTCTTAAAAATAAAGTATAATCTAGCAGATACAACAGAAGTTCCTTTTTTATGCCTCTTCCCATTCTAATACTTTTTTACTTTCCAGAAACCACTGTCATGAATTTAGTGCATCTCTTTCTAACACATGTTTTTCTATTGTTCCTATTTTATTTGTATTGTTTAATTTTTTAAAAATTGCATTGCTTATGATCTAATTTGCTGTATACAGATCTGGTTCATTCTTTATGACTTCTGTATAGTATCCTAGATCATCCTATAATTTATTCAACAACGTAAATACAAAATACTTAGGTTGTTTCCAGTTTTTTAGTATCTCAAATAATGGTGCAATAAACAATCTTGCACCTGTCCCCTTATATGTGCCAATTTCTCTAAGGTATATGCTTAAGAAGTAGATTTGATGAGTCACAGATCATCATTTACTCTCCATTTACCAGAAACCTATAAACTGCTTTTTGAGAGTGCTTATACTAATTTTTACTGCTAATTCTTAATGGCAACATCTGAACAAAATGTTCTCAGGAGTTGTAGTGCATTACTGTAGGCAAATGAAATGACTGATTACAAATAAATTCACAGCTCAATAATTACTCAATTACCTAATATTCTCTGGTAACAGGTAGTTGACTTACTACATTGTTTAAATCTCATAAGCCAGTACTATATAAAATACATATAGACTTAACTAAAAGTAGAAGACTATTGGAGAAAGGACAGTCATATTCCATTGACTTACAGGGTCTGGCAGAAGAGTGTGGTTGGTAGGGTAACAATATGGGGGTAATAACTTATACTTTTAATTTGAACATTTCACCTAAAATATCATATGGTGTGCTTCAGTGTGATATTGTAATGTTACAGAATTACATGCTTATGATTTTGTAATAAGAAAGGGGTGTTATTTGTGCCGGACCCCCGTAGGTCAATGGAACAGAAGACAAAGTCTGATCTACACACACAGCACTGACTGACTGTGACAAAGATAACTCGGTAAGTCAACGGAGAAAGAAAAGCTTTCTCAAAAAATGAAACTGGAAAAACAGATGTACCATGCAAAAAAACCCTTCATATGACATATAAAAATTAACTTGAAATAGATCACAGACCTAAATATAAAACTTAAAAATATAAAATTTATAGAAGAAAATAAAGACAAAATCCTTTGTAGTCTTGGCTTAGAAGAGACTTGTTCAACGAAACATGAAAATCACAAATCTTAAGGAAAAAAAACTGATAAAATTAAAAGCTCCTGCTCTGAAAACATTGAGCTAAGACAATGAAAAGCCACAGACTTACTAGGAGAAAATACTGGCAAAATAAGGTGTCTAATAAAGGACTTACAACCAGAATATATGAAGGACTCTTCAATACAATGATAAAAAAACAAAACAAAAACAAATAACTCATTAAAAAATACTGGTCAAAAGACTGAAACATAAATTTTACCATAAAAGAGACATAAATGGCAAATACAGAAAAAAAAAAGTGCTCACTAGTTGTTAGTGAACTACAAATTAAAACCACGAGATACCACTACATACCTAATTTAGAATGGGAAACAAATTGCAAGCTCAAGTATGAAGGACCTCCCATGCATTTGCAGTTGTGAATACAAAATGGTACTGCCACTTTGGAAGACTTTGGTAGTTTCTTCCATATATTCACCACATGACCCATCAATGCCTTTTTCTATGAATTACCCAAAGAGATGAAAATATCAAGACATGCATGTGAATATTTATAACAGCTTTATTCATGAAAGCTAAGAACTGGAAAGAACCCAGATGTCCATAGTTTAGTGAATGAATTAACAAACTGTGGTACATTCATACATAAAATACTACTCAGCAATATAAAGGAACAAACTAAATATATGTAGCAACAGGAATGAGTCTCAAAAGCATGCTCAGTGCAAGAAGCTAGACACAAAAGGCTACATACTGTAGAATTCTATTTATATGACACTTGGTGAGGCCAACACTATATGGAGACACTTGGTGAAGATAACACTATAGGGACAGATCAGACCAGTGACTGCCAGGGGCTAAGGGGAAGGATAGGGAACTGACTACTAAAGGGGCACAAGGGAGCTTTTGGGGTGATAAAATGTTCAATATATTCACTGTGGCGCTGGTTACCCAGCTGTCAAAATTCACTGAATTACATACCCCTAAAAAGGGTAAATTTTACCATTCATAAATTATGCCTCAATAAATCTGATTTTTAAAAAGTGCAATACTCAGCCCTGGCCGGTGTGGTCTGGCTGGGAGTCATCCTGTGGGGTGAAGTCACTGGCTTGGTTCCGGTAGGGGTGCATGCCTGGGTTGCAGATTTGGTTCTGGTCAGCGCACGTGCAAGAGGTAACCAATTGATGTTTCTCTCTCATGTCAATGTTTCCCTCCCTCTCTTTTTCTCTACCTTCCCCCTCTCTAAAAATGAATAGATAAAATCTTTTTAAAAAAATCACAATACTCCAATATTTATGTATAAGGATATTTATTGTATCTTGGATTATAATACCAGAACTAAAATTTTGATCACAAGAATAAAATTAGATTATAAAAGCTGGAAAAATATTTTTAAAAATATGTTTCATCCCTAGACAGGTAGCACAGTTGGTTCAAATGTCAATCCCCAGTCAGGGCACATACAAGAATCAACCAATGAATGCATAAATAAGTTGAACAACAAATTGATGTTTCTCTCTCTCCCCCTCCCAAATCAATAAATAAAAATTAAATATATATTTATTGAGACTTGAAAAATATATCTGTGTGTGTAATACACACACACTTTGTTTCAAAGATCAGAGTTTTCAAAAAAGTGAAAATCACCAAAATGTGGAAAGGAGAAAAGCCAAGAGAGGTGAGCCTAGCATTTGGGACACTTTCCTGTTTCAAGTTATTGCTAATTCTGAAAGCAAAAGAAAAACAGAGTTTTCAACAAATTCATAGAACTAAGGTGACAAAAAATGAATTCCAGGGCATGCCCAGGAGAAGTAGTGGCAAAGACCCCAGGACTTTTTTTGAAGCCCTGTTACCAATGAAGAGTTATGAACTAGGCCAGTCTGCACAAAGGCTGAAACCCATACTCAAATCACTTTAATCCCTTAAAGCAGAAGAAACTATGACCCACAATCTCCACTGATTACCCTTTTGACTACATTATGGCAGAAACAAACAAACCTACCAATGGTCTCCAGCACAGAAAAGAGCTTCAAGACCCTTTAACAGTTCACAGTGCCTGTAGCACATTTCCCTATTACACCTATGGCTCCAAATAACACTCAAAACTCAACCAACCAAACTACATCAAATCAAGGCAAGCTGGGGTGGCAGGAACTTAAAATCATTTGTTGTATTGAAATTATTAGCCAATAATTTGAACTACACGTGAACTATGTAATATAGGGCAAATAATGGCCCAAGGGTCAAATACAGTCAGCTGTCTTTGTACATACAGCTTTACTGGATCATACCTACCATATGAGAGTGTTAAGTAGTTGTGACAGCTTAAAAATTTACTAAATGGCTCAACAGAAAATAAAACCCATCGCAAAAATACATAAGGGACTTAAATTAACATTTTCCCAAATAGGATATACAAATGACCAATAAGCACACAGAAAGATGCTCAACATCATAAGTCATTACGGAAATGCAAATCAAAACCATGATGAGACACCACTTTGCATCTATTAGCATGGCAATATTTTAAAAAAAAAATCCTAAAACTAAAAATTGTGGAGAAATTGGAAACACATGTGTACTGGTGGTGAGACTGCAAAAATGATATAGCTGCTGTAGAAAACAGTTTTGCAATTCCTCAAAAACTTAAACATGGAATTACTACCATCTGACCCAGCAATTCTGCTCCTCAGTAGATATTCAAAAGTATTGAAAGCAGGGACTGAGATACTTATACATCAATGTTCATAGCAGCATTGTTCACAAAAGATGGAAACAACCCAAATGTCCATCAACAGATGAATGGATAAACAAAATGTGGTATACACACACAACAGAATATTATTCAGCCTTAAAAAGGAATGAAATCTGATACATGCTACAACATGGCTGATGAACCTTGGAAACATCATGCTAAGGAAAGTAAGTTAGACATAAAAAGACAAATACTGTGTGATTCTACTTATATGAAGATTCCTAGACCAGGCAAATTAATGGAAACAGAAAGCAGAGCAGGGGATATCAGGAACTGGGAAACGGAACAACAGAGAAAGGGAAATAGGGAGTTTCTATTTGGGATGATGAAAAATTCCAGAAATGGATAGTGATAATGACTGCACAATGCTGTGAATGTATTTAATATCACTGAATTATACACTTTAAATGATTAAAATGGCAACTTTTATGTTATCAATGTTTTACCACAATTTAAAAATTACTGAATGATCCATTACAGGCAGTTCATTGACTCTTGGTATAGAGCAATGAAAATAAACAAACTACTACTACCACATGCAACATCACAGATTAATCTGAGAAGCATAAACTTGAGCAAAAGAAGCCATAGACAAAAAGAACACATACAACTTCATTTATAAAGTTTAAGATCAAACAAAATTATCTACTGTGTAAGACTTTAAGATTGATACATACAAATCTGAAGGATTGGGAGAGGTGGTAAATAGAAGAGAGCATGAGAAAGGCAGGATTCTGGAGTAATCTATTTTTGTTATTATTTATTCATTTTTAGAGGGAGGGCGGGGGGGAGACAGAGTGAGAGAGAGAGAGAGAGAGAAAACATCAACTTGCTGCTCCATCCATTAATGCATTCACTGGTTGATTCTTGTATGTCCCTAGATCAGGAATCAAACCTGCAACCCTGGTGTACAGGGATGACACTCCAAACAACTGGGATACCTGGCCAGGGCATATTCTATTTATTGACCTGGTAGGGTTTCTAACTTCTTTGTGCAGTTTGATAATTTATTAAGCAATAGATTGATTGTGCACTTTATGTAATTTTAATAAAGTACTTAAAAGCTGGAAAAAAAAGGGGAAGATCAAATACATTGCAATTTAAAGAGTCCCAATACATTCAGTGAAAAAGGTTAGAGAGCAGTTTGTATGTAACACTTTTTCCCCCTCCAATGAGTAAATATTTGTTTCTATAAGTAGACAAAGTCAGGAAACGTATTAGCAATCAAGTCTCTAAGGGTAAGATTACAAAGGATTTTCTCTTTCTACATTTGTTCATTATTTTAATTTTGAGTGTATGTTACGGTACAAGCAACAAAATGCTGGTAATATCTATCTTTAAATAGTAAGTATAGTATACTAATTTGTAAGTTATCTACTGTATCTTTTCATTCATATATTAGTGGTCCCAGACTGCCATAAAAAGGGTCAAAACGAGAATAGTTCAGATGAAGAAAGATGTGTGTTTCCAAGTATGTGAGTTAGAAGACAGAAATTTAGGTCCTTGCTCCATCATTTAATAGCTGTATGATGTTGGGAAAGCCAGTTAATATTTCTGAGCCTTAATTTCATTAACTAGAAACAAGATGACATTTCTTTTACCTAATTCATTTAATAGGCTCCACGAAAATTACAGATTTTGACATTTTTCTTTCCTCATTTACCAAAATAAACAACTGCTGAGATGTGAGTATACTCAAATATGTTTTATTGCTTATGATGGCTACCGTGAGCATTTGTTAGTAAGCCACAAAGCGAAAGAAAAAAAGACTACATCACCATATCAATACCTTCACTGGTATTACATAGGTCAAGGGAAGGAAACTTGTAGAAAAGTAAAGTAAAAAATCTATACTTTGCCAGAAGTAAAAGATCTGACCACTATTGTCTGAGCAACTACTATTGGGGAATAAAATAGTGGGTGAGGCGACGCCCTTCTTCAACAAGTTAATCCTCATTTACAGACTATCCGTTGTCATCAGAATGACTAGCAGTAATCTTAGGAATCTAGCTACCAAGTGAGTTTTAGAGGGTTTAACTGTATTCTATGTAAGGAAAAATACTGGGTTGGCCAACAATTATGGACTTTTTGGCCAACCCAATACAAACTTGCAATAAAACAAACAAACAAAAAACTAAACCCAGAGACGTTCCTATCAAGATGGTGGCATAGGTAAACACACAGCTCACCTACTCACACAACCACATTAAAATTAGAACTAAGTTACTGAACAACCATCACTCCAAACCATCAGAAATTGGGCTGAGTGGAAGTATGACACTACAGAATTAAAAAAAACATTCATCCAAACTGGTAAAAGGGGCAGCGATGTGGAGCAGGCTGGTCCCACACCTACGGGCGGTGGATAAAAATTCGGGAAGGATATCTCAGGAGTGAGAAGTCCCAGCGCCACACCAGAGCTCCCAGCCCAGGGTTCCAGTAACAGGAAGATAAGTCCCCATAACTTCTGGCTGCAAAAACCAGTGGGGACTCAGTTGGTGGAAAAACTTCTAGAGTTCCAAGCAGCTCCTCTTAAAAAACCCACACATGGACTCGCCTACTCAGACTCACTCCCTCTATCTCAAGCAGTAGGATATCAGCTTGAAAGGCACCAGTGGCATATAGGAAGAAGTGAGGGGTCTGGCTTTAAGGTGAGAGCTGGGGAACAGCTATCTCCCAGACAGAAAGGCCATTATCCCTTTTCTGAACCCTCCCCCTACAGAGCAACAGAGCTGGCAGATCGGGCAGTATCTGAGAATCAATCAACTTGGCTAACACTGGAGGTCCCTGAAAACTCCTAGCCACCCAACTTACAGGCCCACCCAAGCTGTTAAGAGAGACTTTGCCATATGAATGGCTGATCTTGGCTTATTCTTCACAACTTCCTAAATCCTTTCAAACAAGCACCAACCAACCTCAATAAGCCCTCAGCCCTCATACCTCTGGCTAAGTGGCCCCAGGCATGGCATTAGCAGCAGCCAGCCTAGATTCACAGCTTGGATTCCCCTGGGAACCTCCCAGCCCAGCACAAGCAGCAACCATCTCGGATTGCTTTAAAGCCCAGGCACGGTGGCCCTAGGCAGAATACAGGTAGGCGCTGACCTTGGCCTGCACCAACCAAGAAACCCCAGGGCCTGTGCTCCCAGTGGACAGCTAGAGACCACAACAGAGCACCACCACCCCACCCGAGCACAGCTGATCCTCCATGGAGGGCGGAGGTAGATAGTCAGTGGTCACAGACAGTCTTTGCAGCTGAATGGCCTGCGTAAATCCTTCCCATTGACCTGCCAACAGCAGTCAAGGCTCAACTACAAGAGAAGGGTGTATTCAGCCCACAAAAGGGTGTACCTCAAGTACTCAGCTTGGGTGATAGGGGAGGCTGTGCCACTGGACTCGACAAACACTACATTAGGCCATGCTACCAATACATGGGGTCAAAGCAGCTCTACCTAATACACAGAAACAAGCACAGGGAGACTGCTAAAATGAGGGACAAAGAAACATGGCCTAAAAGAAAGAACAGATCAAAACTCCAGAAAAAGAACTGAATAAAAGGGAGATAAGCAATCTATCAGATGCTGAGTTCAAAACACTGGTTAGAACGATGCTCAAGGAACTTAGTGAGGACCTCAACAGCATAAAAAAGATCCAGTCAGAAATGAAGGATACACTAATTGAAATAAAGTACAATAAAGAACATTTACAGGGAAACAACAGTACAGTGGATGAAGCCAAGAATCAAATCAATCATTTGGAATATAAGAAAGCTAAAAAACCCCAACCAGAACAACCTAAGTGCCCATCAATAAATGAGTGGATCTAAAAACTATGGTACATTTACACAATGGAATACTACACAGCAAAAGAAAGGAAGAACTCCTACCCTTCGCAATAGCATGGATGGAACCAGAGAGCATTATGCTAAGCAAAACAAGCCAGGCAGTGAAAGACAATCTCACCTATAAGTGGAACCTACTCAACAAAATAAACAAGTAAGAAAAATATAACCAGCAACATTGAGAAATAAAACGAACCAACAATAACCAGAGGGGAGGAGGAAGAGGGGTAATGAGGAAAAGAAAGGGAAGGGTCATGTCAAGGAACATGTATAAAGGACCCATCAACAAAACCAAAGTGGGGAAGGACTGAGGGTGGAAAGTGCGGGTGGGTTGGAGAATGGAAAGTGGTGGTGGGAAAATGGAGACAACTGTATTTGAACAATAAAAAATAAATAAAAAAAAATAAGGATAGTGTAAGAACCCTCTGGGACACCTTCAGGTGTTTTAACTTTTGCATCATAGGGGTGCCAGAAGGAGAAGAGAAAGAGCAAGAAATTGAAATTCTATTTGAAAAAATAATGAAAGAAAACTTCTAATTTTGTGAAGGAAAGAGACATGCACGTCCAGGAAGCCCAGAGAGCCCCAAACAAAAAGGATGCAAAGAAGTCCACTTCAAGACACATCACAATTAAAATGCCATAGGTTAAAGATAAAGAGAGAATCTTAAAAGCAGCAAGAGACAAGGAGTTAGTTACCTACAGGGGAGTTCCCATAAGGCTGTCGGCTGATTTCTCAAAATAAACTTTGCAGGCTGGAAGGGACTGGCAAGAAATAGTCAAAGTCATGAATAACAGGGACCTAAAGCCAAGATTGCTTTACCCAGCAAAGATATCATTTAGAATCAAAGGGCAGATAAAGAGCTACCCAGACAAGAAAAAAACTAAAGGAGTTCATCATCACCAAACCATTATTATATGAAATGTTAAAGGGACTTATTTAAGAAAAAGAAGATCAACACTATGAACAATAAAATGGCAATAAATACAAATCTATCAACAACTGAATCTAAAAAACAAACTAAGCAAACAAGGAGAACAGAGACAGAATCATGGATATGGAGAGCATTTTGACGGTTGCCAGATGGGAGGGGGACATGGAGGAATGGGTGAAGAGGTGACGGGATTAAGAAATACAAATATGTAATTACAGAATAGCCATGGGGATGTAAAGTACAGTATAGGAAATGGAGCAGCTAAAGAACTTACATGTATGACTCATGGAACAATGGTGTGGGGACTGCGGAGAGAGTATGGTGTTGGGTGAAGGGGGGCAAAAGGGGAAAAACTGGGACAATTGTAATAGCATAATCAATAAAATATCATTTAAAAAAAATAATCAACCATAAAAAAAAAAAGCTAAAACTAGAACAAGGGATAAGGTTCCCAAGAGTGGCTGCCTTTCTGTTTGTTCAGTGCAAATTCCAATAAATATTCTTAAAATGTGAAATGTTTATTGTGCATTTAATAAAAGGTACTGCTATTCTCTGGGAAAAGTATAATATTATTTGAATATTCATCAGAATAATTATTTCCTTGTTCTTATCATGGAAACTTTACAAGCAGAATCATTAGGCTGAAGAAAATTGTCTGAAATCCATTTTCAGAATGGTGTCTAGTAGTTTTTAGAAGTAAAATAAAGTATACTAAATCTTATTTCTACTCTCCATTTTGCCCTTCTGAAAATAAATGTAGATAAGCATGTATTTTGTGTGTTTTAAATAAAGCTCAAGATTGGGTTACATGAAAACACAAAATTATATGGAAATTTATTTTTAATAAAACCTGGTATTTTAATATAAACTTACTAGGAATAAAGAGAAAAAAAGATTTTATTTAGACAATTTCTGTCCTTGGTGCTAGATTCTTCAGTCTTACAACATCCTGAGAAACTCACACTCTCTCTTTAATACAACATTTTGGGCCCTTACTGTCAAGTCCTACATATTTGAAACACACCTAGACAACCTGCACCACTGTGTTATCAGGATATCTCAGGCTTGTCTCCCCGCAGGAGCCATGTGAAACATGTTAGGTCATGTTCTGGTTAATCCAAAAATCACTATTACAACCTCATCCTTTCTCCCAAGTATCCAAGGGGTTCAGTATTTAGCATTACAAAACAGAGCTGCTTATTATAAAACAAATAGTATAAAATTATGAGTCTGTTCACCTATACTCTGTTCCTTGTTCTGCTTTGGTGAGTTCACTCTTTAAATTTCAGCTTCTCCATATATACAATAGATACCATAGGTTATCAGTTTGCTAGGGATATTCAACAATTTAAGAAAATACCCACAAAACTATTTAATTCCTTGGAAAAAATGAGGGATATGTAATATACATAAAAATATATACACATTTATTCATCACATAACAAGTGTTGTCTTAACACATCTCACTGAAGATGAAGTGTTCTTCTCAAGTAACATCTAGAATTCAGAGCTCTACAAATTAACTGGTACCCAATAAACATATGCTTTAATGAGGAGACCTCATGTAGCTCAATATTAGGTAAACAGAATTTGCTGTACTTCTCCATTTAAAATAGTTTGTTTTCAGCCCTGACTGGTGTGATCCAGTGGGTTGGGCAGAGTCCCACAAAGCGAAAGGTCATTGGTTGGATTCCGGGCTCAGGGTGTGTGCCTGGGTTGTGGGCCAGGGGCAACCAATCAATGTTTCTCTCACACATAGATGTTTCTCTCCCTGTCTCTCTCCCTCCCTTCCCCTCTCTTTGAAAATAATAAATATTTTAAAAGTATTTAAAAAGAAAAACTTAGGTCTTTATACAAATTCAGTGTCAAAGTTGAGTATGCCATAAGAAAGAATGGAATTCAAAATAAACATATTCACCATATTGACCACCTTCATACACTGCTTTATAAAAATAAGATTTAATTTGGTCTTTACTTCAAGGCACCAAATGTTTCAGTCAATACCACTACAGTCTGAAATAACCCACCTGACCGGATGAAATAAAGTGGCTCTCAGTACAGTTGGAAGCTAAGTCAGCTTGCTAAGGGGAATGGCAGTGCATGACAACAATAAGCCCCTTAATGGTTTATCATAGAGTTAGAAAACCTTTAAGGACTGCATATCCAACTCGTTTCTATTTGTTCATATATATTTTAATGCAGTGAGAAGGAAGGAGATTGAAGTTCTCTTGGAATTAAGTTTTGTATTATCTAGGATGACTGAGAGGACAATATATTTCAAATGTGAACTCTTCTTACAACTACTGGGTTAAGGCTAAAATTGGGTTGGCTAAAGAGTTTGTTATATTTTTTTACATAAAATAAAATACACACATTTCATTTTCACCAATAACTTTATTGATTTGGATATTTTGAGTATGTCGGCTATCTCCCATTATTGGCTTCTAGTAGGTAGAGGATAGGGGTGCTGCTACACATCTTCAACGCATAAGACAGCCTCACAACAAAGAATTATACGGCCAGAATGTCAGTAGTACCAAGAAACTTCATAAACCACTTTTGACACGTTTGATCAGGCACAGTACCATCTCCATACACTGCACAAATCTTTTTTTTGTTTTTAACCTTTTTTGAACAAATAACGCATAATATGCCAAAAATACTGCATATTTTCTTTCATCTTCAATATCAATATGGCTGCACAAATATTCACCAACTTTGATAAATTTTTTTTAACGCATGCTGATGTGACAGCTGTCACAACACAATCTAATAAAATTGTTTCAAATGAGGTTAAAGACAATGAAGTCCCACTAGAGCCATTGTACAAAAAAATTAAACGAACTTTTTGGCCAACCCAATACAAAAACTTTCAGTATGTGCATGAAACTCTTAGGTAGAAAAGAACTATGACTATATAAACTCAGTTTTACTTCATTTTTAAAGGAAAAATGAATACATAATTTGTTTCAGTTTGAACTAACTTATTTTGGCATATGACACATCAGTTGTAGAATTCAAACTAAAAAGTTACAGTCCATTCTGATGTCCACTTTAGAAACTAAAGAATAAAGCAAAAACCTTGGAATAGAAATATTATCAGTAGAAAGAGGGTGAAACATGGGTTACATAGATTGCAGAAAGTGTTTATATTTTTAAAAAGTATTTATTATTATTTAAATATAATAGACATAGACATATGTGTAATACTCAAAGTTAAGTCACACGCATGAAAACCATGGTCTGAATTCTACCTCTTTCACTTATCTCTCACACAGAACGGATTTCTTTTTATCTCTAGGAGCCTATGGTCTTTTTTATTTTTTCATACCTAGGTTTTCCTTGACCTGTTCTCTGACCGTACCTCCAAACTCCCATCACCCAGTGCTAACTAAAATTTCCTTGTATTTTCTGGCAGTCTCTTCCTAAACACAACAATTAATCTACCCTTAAACATATTCCCTCTATTCTAAAATATCTTTGACCTAGATTGTTAAACTTCAGAGGACCATATTACAACAGGGTACTACAATAAAACATTACTTCTCTAGGAAGGAATTATAGTACCCTTCTCTATCCTCTCCAAAAGATCTTTGATCCTAAAAGTTGAAGAATGAAGCAGTTAACAAAACATTTCCTTCTACAAATGCATGGCATTCTTTCCTTAAATGTGTCTCCTTCCTTGAACTCTCTTAACCTTCACTCTGTCTTTATGTTCCAAAACCATGAACATTATCCTACTTCTCACTGCCAGACCCCACAAAGGAAATATGTTTCAACAAAGCTTTAATTCAAGAACAGTTTCTGGAGTTGGTAGTGGAGAGAGAGACTACAAATTAAGTGCAGACTGTTTTAAAAAAATAATAAACAATGAAAGTGAGTGCTTAATTGAGGTGTGGAGGAAAACTGTTCTTTGGTAGAGGGAGAAGATGATCTCGGCACACTGGATTTGAAGATGGAAAGAGGGATTTTCAAAATGTTCTAAGACTCTTAACTTCTATCATCTTCCATAAAAAAAGTTTCATTACTAATTAGTCCAGGGTTGGAATGGCCTGCTTTAATCTTTTGAGCCTCAGTTTTTTCATCTGTAAAATGTTGACACCAACAGTACCTTCACCTCACAGGGTAATTGAGAGGATTAAATAGATAACACATGGAAAGCTAAGAGGACAGTGCCTGGCACATAGACCAACATACATTATCTTAAAAGAAATGTGGAGGATGAAGTATCCTTGCTTCGTTCAGAAACATAAATTTTTGTTTTAAGTTCTATTGTAAAATGATATGTATAAATTTATTGTATTCATTCATTTAACATTTCAACTTAGAAATTTAGAGACTGCCTTAGAGAAATACTAATTTAGATAAAATCAAATTAACCAGGGGCAAAAGTTTTAGGCTAAAACAGAACTTCACTGAAAAATACTTAGGAGTCATTATATCGGTAAAGTGACTGTCATGAAACTTAAAAAATGCAAATTCAGCTGTAATCATATGCAGCTGTTCCTTTCAAAATTAAGTCACTATTTGTTCTTTTTTCTGACGCTACAGTACTCTGCTTTCATTAAAAGCCTTTAACAAGTCACAGCTTCTTCGGTATCAAAATCTTTTTGGAAACCTGGCTCAGAGAAAACCACACACTGTTTACAGAAAGGGTCCGTGTGGTCACTCTAGGACAAATGTCACTGTCACCAGCACGTCTGGTGTCATGAAAAGCGGAGGGGAAGGCTGGTGTGTGAAACAAAGTCAACAATTAGGGAGCCCTGAAAAGGGAGAGGTTTTAACTGAGAAACGCAGAGTCTGACTGCGGGGAAACAGTCTCGCGGGGAGGATCAATTTCCAGGGGTGCACCGCCTGCTCCCGCAGGAAAGGGACGCTGGTGTTGCCCTCCCTCCGCGATCCCACCGCTTTCTCCCCGGCGCCACCGCCCCTTCCCCCGAGCCCTCCAGTTACCTTTCTCGTCCTCGTCGATGCGCAGGGCAATGGAGATGAACTCGAAGGCCTGCTTGTGGAAGGCTCGGACTCGCTCGGCTTCCCCACCCGGCACCGGAGCCGGGGGTGAAGGAGAGGCCGAGGCCGGCGCGGCCGGGGAGCTCCTCTTGGCGGCCATGAGGGCGCGGGAGAAGCGCTGGCAGAGCCACACGAAGAGGAGCCCCAGGTGGAAGGCGACTAAACGTAGCAGCGCGAAGCCTACGAACAGCGGATAGGAGAAGTAGTACAGGTTCCGCTTATGCGGCGACTCCGGCGGAGGGGCCGGCTTGGGGGCGGGACGGGCGGTACGGGCGGGGGCCAGGAAGGGGGGCGGAGGCCTGGAAGGCACCGGGCTGCTGGGGCCGCCGGAGCCTTTCTTCTTCCCTCGTCCACCTGGAGAATTCATTCACAGCTCCCGCTGCCGCCGCCGCCATAACCCGCCTCCCGCAGACCGACGGCGACCAAGTGACGGCAGCGGCCACTGGGACGGCGAGGGCCACAGACCCCCGCACGCCGGCCGGTCCCAGGAGCTCGGCACCTCCTAGCGCTGATCGCCGGCCCCGCCCCTTTCTCTTCGCGCAGGCAAGAAGCACTACCCCTTCTTCTCGGGTTGAGGTCGGTGGCTCTTGCCCCTCCCTCTCTCAGTCCTCTTAGCCGCCTCTAGTAGCTCAGAGTGGTGGCCGCGCGCGCACGCCCTCCGGTGTCTTTCTGCGGCGCGCGCGCACGCCGCCGTCTTTGTTGACCTGAGCTCCTAGTGCGCGTGTGCGGCGTCTGTCCCTCAGTCCCTTTCCCAAGGAACTACAGTTCCCAATGTGCAGTTCGGCTCTACGTCGTTCACTGCTCCTGGGAGCCCCTTAGCAGGGAACCTTGCTCATCAATTCACAGAAGTACGCAGCTGCAGTTTGGGGTCGCTCGGTTTGTTCGCAGGGTTTCTATTTCGTAATGTCATCGTTTTCTTATGAGTATTTCTTTCAGTATTTTCTGCCAGTCTTCCGCATAGGATGATTACTCTGCGTTCCGTTTCAGAAGCAATAGGTACCAATCTAGGAATCATCTAAGAGGAGAGCAGTAGTAGAGACGTACAAATTTTAAGGTCACCAAAACGAGAATGTTAGCTCAGTGGGATGAAGTCAAAGATTCCAGAGGTTCAACTAAATTACTATGTTTAGATGAAGAATTAATTTATTTGAATAAGCGAATTCTTAACTTTTACACAGTAATCGTCCGATAGTTTACTGAGGAATCCACACTAGGCCTTTCCCCACCCCTCCCCTTTATCTATTCTAAATCCATTCCTTTGGGGATCTACTCACCTCTACTGCTCTAATGAACTGCAAGCACAGAACCCCAGCTCTGAGATCACAGATGGAAATACTAGGTCAATCCTACTCTCCCAGGAACTTGAATCTTGGATGGAAACACTGGCGTAGAAGGTAGTAGGAACTGAATGCTAAGGAGCAGGACTATCGGTTCGCCTCATTGAGATCCCGAGATGCCAGTTTCCTAGGCTGGTCGCTTTATAATGTAACCTATCCAATAAACTATTCAGTTTATTTTCTCCAATTTTTGTTTCTCTTTCCCATCCCCCTATCTCTTTTTTTCTCTCTTCTGTTATTATTATTATTATTATTTTTTACTTGGGTCAACCATTTCTTATTCCCTAAAACTAAGGAATCCTAACTGATGCAAAATCATCATTGTTTACAGCATGAGGTTTACAGATACATCATGCCAGCTTCAAAGAATCACTGCATTCTGGCAACAACTTTATCTAATTTTTCTCCATCACTACTCTTCTACAAGTGTAGGCTACTGCAAAAGTTACTTGCTCCCTATTTCCCTCCTATTCTCTCTCCCTCCTCTTTCCTGCCTCTGTGCTTATTGCAGTTCCTCATGCTGAAATGCCCTTTCTTTAACATCTTGATTCATTTCAATTGCTGACTTCTCTCTTTTGAGCTCCATAGTACTTTTTGTTGTGTGAAATCTATTATATACATATATCATGTAAACAAGAAGTACATAACTTATATGTATAATTTAAAGAAAAATAATAAAACAGCATCCAGTTTACAAAAACTAATGTAACTATCTCCTTGAAGCACTCTGTGAGGCCCTCTCTAATTTCAGTTTTTCTCCCCCTCTACAAAAAGCCACTACCCTGAATTTTGTACTCATTCCTTTGCCTTTGATTTCAGTTTTGCATATATGTATGTAGTTACTTCTAAACAATATATTGCATTGTTTTGCATGGTTTTGACACCAATGTATTCTTCTTTATTAATGTTTTCTGCTCAATCTTTAACTGTTTTAGATTCCTTTTTGTTGATTTTTTTGTTTATCCTTACCCAAGGACATTTTTTTTTCATTGTTTTTAGAGAGAGGAAGGGGGAGAGAGAGAGAAACATCAATGTGAGAGAGAAACAAACATCAGTTGCCTCTCGTATGCACCTCAACTGGGACCAAACCTGCAACCTAGGCAAGTGCCCTGACAGGGAATCAAAGCTGGAAGCTTTTGGTTTATGGAACAATGCTCCAACCCACTGGCCAGGGCCTTTCTTGTTGATTTGTATAGCTATAGTACATTTATTTTCACTACTATATTCCATGATATGAATTTACCACAACTTATTTTAGTTTGGTGCCAGTTTTTTTCTTTTCTTCTTAAGTAACTAACTTTTTAATTTGGCCAAAAGATGGTTCAATAGTAGAGTGGTTCTGGAGTCAGACTGATTGCATTCAAATCCCTGCTCCACCTCTTTCTGTGATCTTGGACTAGTGACTCAACTTCCACATCTATGTTTTAGCTTCCACATCTATTATATAAAAACAGAGTAGTGGCCCCAGCCAGGTATCTCAGTGGGTTAGAGCATTGTCCCCATATCCCAAGATTGTGGGTTCCATCTCCAGCCAGGGCACATACAAGAACAAAATGTTCTTGTATATACATGTCTATATAGACATATATGTGTATATATATATATGTCTTTTATGAAATGTATATATGTATACACAATAATTCAACTAAAATGAACTACTGGCAAGTTTCTGAGCATTCTTTACCATTTCCCAGGACCACAATTGTGCTCAGTCATTTTTCTTTCCCTCAGACTTGTTTCTTCTGCTACCTCCACTGTCAAAAATCCTTCAGGGCTTAACTGTAATGTTATCTTCTTGATTACTCCTTCCCTTATCATCTCCAGCAGAAATTATCCTTTTTTTAAAAAAAGGATTTTATTTATTTATTTTTAGAGAGAGGGGAAAGGAGGGAGAAAGAGAGAGAGAGAAACGCCAACATGCGAGAGAAACATCCATCAGTTAGTTGCCTCTCGTGTGCTCCCAAATGGGGACCTGGCCTACAACCCAGGCATGTACCCTGACTGGGAATCAAACAGGCGACCTTTTTGTTCTCAGGCTGGCACTCAGTCCACTGAGCCAAACTAGTCAGGGCAGAAGTGATTGTATTTTTTAAATTTTTATGGCAATTTGGTAGTGTTATTTTATGGCTCTTCTCATATATTGCTCTGTGTGATAGTTATTTAAGTATTTTATTACCTCCTGATATAGATTATAAACTTACTTCCAGGCGGTGGCTCACTTCCTGCACCTAACCCGATACTTTGATTATGGTACTCATTGAATAAAGATTAATAACTTGAAAAATAATTCAAACGTGGTAATTATTCTAGAAATATGTTGCTGTGTAATAAACCACTTCAAACGGATTGACTTAAGAAATCAGCCAATTATTTAGTCACAATTTTATGAGTCAGCAATTTGGGCTGCATTCAGTTGGGTGGCTCTTCTGCTGGTGGTGCCTTGGGACATTCATGTGGTGCAGTCACCTGATGGCTTCACTGGAGCTGAGCGGGCTAGCTCTCCTCCCTCACATGTCCAGATGCTGGTGGTAGCTACTGGCTGGAGCATATGTCTCCAGCAGGGTATTCCAGAGCTCTTTATGTTGGATCTGGCTTCTAAGAGTATGAGTGGAAGCTTCAAGGCCTCTTGAAACCTGAACTTTGTAGTTGCGCAGTGTCATTTCTGTTGCATTTTTTTTTTTAAGTAGAGTAAGTCACAAGGCCAACTACGTTGTAAGAGGTGGGAAAATAAATTCTACATGTTGATGGAGGAGTGGCAAAGTCGCATTGTAAAGGGATGTGTATATATGTCCCTTTATATATATGGAATTATTGTGGCATCTTTGCAAGGAATCTGCCACAGTGATTATTTATCAAGTTCCTTTTTCCCTCAAATTCAGATTGGAGCTTAGGATGGATGACTCATCTAGGAAAGAATTGCCCAATCATTTTGCTGAATTATAAAAATCATATTGTAATTATGAGGTAAATTAACATGCTTAAGTTTAAGGAAAGAACAACAATGATGATGATGACCACTACTTCTAACATTGAGCCACATTCTAAGCTAAGCTGTTTAACTTTTATTGTGGTAACTTTTAATTAAGCGTTATCTTTATTTTTTAAAATAGAGAGTTTGAGGCTCTAACAGTCTGTTACTTGCCCAACATCACATATTAGTTAATGACACATATTACTTGAGGGTCTTAAAAGAAAAATCTAGGCTTCTAGAGAAAAATTTTTATGTAGTCTGTATATATTTTATTAATTATGAAATAAATATGTTTTTTGCCCCCTGGAGAAGGAGTTATCTTTCATTCCTGGCCATCCACATGTTGAGTTTCTGGTCTCTGACTTGCCCCTTGCTAATTCTCTGATATCCAGTTGTGCTTAATATTGACCGTGCTTTTCTGTACCTTGTCCTTTTTTTTTTTTTTTCAGTATGTTAGTAACATAGGTTAAAAGTCAGAAAGACTGGGATTGGTATTCTAGTCCTGTCACTTATTAGTTGTGTGATATAGAACAAGTTCTTTAACTAGTTAAGTCCTTTGCAAAATGGGTGGAATAAGAATTAAATTACGGAACAAAAGAATGCATCTAAAACCTCCACCATAATACCTGTAACATAAGAGGGCTCAATAAATTTTATTTGTTTTTGTCTCTTACACCTACAAAGCCATTCCAGAATTCAGACTCTACTGAGATCTCAATGTTTAGTAATCTCAATCCACATTCTCTGCCTCTCGAAATTACTTCCCAGTCACATCCATTTTCTGAATTAATCTCTTCCTAAATTTGTCTCAAGGAAAATAGTGCCTGAATGTTACCCTGGCCTTATAATCTGCCTGGGCTGAAGATCCTAACCTTCTCTGCCATGTAACTTACAGTTTGCCAGCCTCCCAGTTTTCAGATGGTGAAAACTTGGAGAACCCTTAATCTTGAATGGAATCTGGGCCAGTTTCACCAGGACAAAAAGGAGGAGCTGAGTACTGTGCCAACTAATCCAGGACATTCAGTCATTTTATCACTTTAACCCATTAATCTATTTACTAAGTGACTACCACCAAGTAGGGGTTTTTTTTTTCCTCCTAGATATTTTAGCTCTATTTCTCTCCAGCTTGAAAGATATTGGATTATTTGAAGTAGGGACCAATGATAGATATTAAAGTATTCTTGTAGGTTAAAAAAGAAAAGTAAAATGAAATGGCACAACTAGAACCAACAGAGGAAGTGACTGACTCTGAAAGAAGCAGGAAACTTAAAAGAGAAACAAATTAAATGGCATTGTTGGCCCTGGCTGGTGTGGCTCAGTAGATTGAGTGTAGGCCTGTGAACTGAAAGGTTGCTCTTCTATGGCCATACCACCCTGAACGTGCCTGATCTCGTCTGAAAGGCTGCTGGTTCGATTCCCAGTCAGGGCATGTGCTTGGATTGCGGGCTAGGTCCCTAGTTGGGGGTGTGTGAGAGGCAACTGATGGATATTTCACTCCCTCTCTTTCTCCCTTCCTTCCCCTATCCCTAAAAATAGAATTTAAAAAATTTAAAGAAAATACATAGCTGAAAACAAGGGATGGGAAGAGTAGAATAACAATTAGGTGATTATTATCCTATTATCTGTGTTAATAAGCAAAAACATAATTGTGGACAATTAACCATTTCCATTTATTGAGTCCACATTGTGGTGCTTATTATTGATTCAACAAATAGATATTAGGCATGGACAACATGACTGGCAATTTGTAAGGTACCAGGATTATAGTAGGGAATAAGATCAAGTTTATAGTCTCTTGCAGTGGCCAAAAAACTAAATACCACCTAGCAACAGTGGCCATAGAGCATATTAGTTCCATATGTGGGTGTGAAATTGGAAAACTGTATATGATGTGAATGGTGGAGCCCCAGAAACTGGAGTAGCATCCCTTTATTAGATGGGATAGCTGTCTACTCAGCTCCAGCTGATTTTTGCCTCTTAGGTGTGTGTGGCCGACTATTGCCAGATTTTTAAAACATTCCAAGAGAAACCAGAATTCTGAGTTTTATGTGAATCTATTGCTTAATTGATGACTCAAAATTTAAAGACAAACAAACTAAAACAAAGACACCAGTTTGAGATTCTCTAGTTAAGGATGATTTGTTACTAGTGAAAGAGTGGATGAGCTCATGGTTTTGAAATAGCAGTAGGTGTAAGAGTATACATTGTTACTTAACCTGTTCAACTTGATTTTTAAAGCTAAGATTCTGTGGAAGGATAAGGAGAGACAGTTGATACAAAATTAGAAATGAATGCCCTAAAATGATTATCAGAGGGTTTATTCAATTATCACTCTAAACAAAGTAGTTAGGTATATAATATAATATTACATTTCAATATTTATGGTGGGCAGGGCATGTTTGCTCTAGTGCACATTGAAAAGAAGACTAATGGGAGTAATTAGCACTGGGCATATGTTGGAATACATGAAAGGAGTTGTCTGCTTTTAAGGGTGGCTCCTACCAGCTGCAGTGGTTTCAGGAAGTTTTCTTTATCCTTGAGATCCTCTTCTTCACCTTGCCAGATAAGCTCAATTCCTATATTCTGGTAAGGATAATTGAGTTTCTCCATATGTCTTCATTAGTGTTTCAGTCTATATTCCACCCTGCCCCTTTCCAGCTTTGCTTAAATACTTATTCTTTGCTCAATACTACTCCAGTGATCATGGTATCTCCCCTGCCAGGTAAGTATGCTCAATGCTACTCCAAAGATAACCTACTTACATTTATCTCAATCTCTTCTGAACTCCTTCAGAATTTATGCTCTATAGTGTTCAACTTAACCTTTAGTCAATCATTATCTTATATTGTCATTTATATGTATCAAATCTATATGTCTGATATTTGATTAACAAAATAGAAATTTATGAGAGAAGACACTGTAATTTATGTATATCTTAAACTGCCCAGGAGTCTGAGATCCTCAAGATCAGCTCTAGGTTTGATTTGCTAGGAGGACTCACAGGATTCAGAATACAGTCAATACTCACTGCTATGCTTTATTACAGCAAAAGGATACAAAGCAAAATCAGCACAGGGAAAAGCCACACGGGACAAAACCTGGAGAAAATGAGTCAGCAGCGTCCAAGAGTCTTCTCTCATTGGATCCACACAGGACACACTTAATTCCTCTAGCAATAGGTTCTGACCACACATAAGAAATATTGTTTACCAGGGACACTCATCGGAAACTCAGTGCTTGGGTTTTTGTTGGGGCTGATTATATTGGCACCTTCTACCTAAGACATACCAAAATTCCAGACCCCTAGAAGGGATATGCAGGTACTTGATATAAACCATATTGTTTGCACAAATAGTTTAGACACAATCAGACATTCTTGTCATTTAGGGAAAGTTTCTATCAGTGTAGGAAACTGTTTATTATTCAAATTCCCAGACACCAGCCAATCTTGCAAGTAGGCCTGAGGATAGCAATCTCAGGCCTAATATGTTAACTGTTTTCTTCACACTACCTAAAAATAACTGGGTGACGGGAAGAATGAACTGGAAGATTTTTCTCTTAATACTACCATACAACTGATTAGACTCATTACTCACATAATACTCTTTGCCATTATTGAATGTTTTATATGATAATATTTTCTAATTAATTTTAAAACAAATTAATGCTTTTGGTAAAAAAAAAAAAAGGTTCAAACATTATGTAAAAGTTTGTATAAAGCAAAGACTTCCCCTCCTCATCTTCCCTCTCCAGAGGTAACCATTATTAATAGTTTGTTGTATATCTATCCAGGCTTTTTCCTATGCAAATACAAATATACATGTACAAAAATAGAATCTCACTACAAAGATTTTCCTACAACATGCACTTTTTTCACATAAAATTATGTTGTGAATGTCTTTTTATGCCAGTACCTACAGATCTAATACTACACAGGGACCTCCATGAGAAGGCCCTCCCTGGGACCAACCCCATCCAGGAGCCCTGGGACCAAGAGATAATATGAAATATCTATGGTGGACCCAAAGGAATAAAAGCCTCTTTTTAGGAAAGCAACAACAACAATATGGCATAACTATGTATTTCTATTTTACTGTGCAAATTTGTCTTTAAGAAGTGGTTTCAACATAAATTAACATGGAATGGCTCTGGGTATCTTAAAACTGAGATATCAAAGTTATATATTTTACCTATTATTTAATAACCCATGACTTTTTTATAAACATAAGTTTATGTGGATTAAAAAAAATAATAAAATCAACTTTTAAAAATTCCTTGATACACCAGTATTCCAGAGATGGGAATGGTGGCAAGGGTGCTTGGGTATGGGATTTGGTAATGGAGGCAAGGGAACTAATGTCTTCCTACATTAACCACCAAAAGATACTTCCTTGGAAAAGTGATTTATGGAATCTGGAATATATATTTCTAGGTCTTGAGAGGTGGCTCATGCCCCTCCCCACAAACTGCTCAGAGGGCCCATTTACACTCAATAAATTCTACCACATATCAATGCACACATCTGTGTGTGTGTGCAAGCACATGCATATTGAATCATGTTCTTTATTTCTCTGAGCACTTTCTTTTCCATAAATTTCCTGGAAAAAAAAAATAGAAGCAACAACAAAAAAGATAGAACATCATTGTAATATTGAAGTAGATACCGATAAAGTAGGTATTTAAGTTTACAAAGCAGATTCATCTATCTTATCTCATTTGAGCCTCTCGATGAAGAATTATTACCCTAATTTTATATATGAAAAAACATGATGCTCAGATGTTAAACTATTTGGTTAATTTCACATGGCAAACAAGTGAGGAAGCCAGGTTTTAATATTTATACCCAAATCAACTGTTTCTCTACTATATATATTATATTATTCCTAAGTAGGTATTGCCTAATAGGTTAATGTTTTTTAAGTGGAATTTGCACCAAGTATGTAAAAAGGAGATCGGGCACAAGTGTTCTTTACTATTGTAGATTCTAGAATTCTAGTTCTAGAATCTTTAACTACTATCTCCTTAAAACTTCAAGAAAGACAGGAAGTCTAGAGAAGAACTTTAGTGCCAGTGCTTGCTTTCCCTATATATTACTCCTTTTGAAAGTATATTTATATACGCCTTTATTAAAAAAGGAGTATATTTATATTCTCCTTTTGAATATAAGAAATAAATACAAAGATGAATATAATAAGATCTTTGTTTCAGAAGAGCTCAAATCTAATTGTGTTTAACTGTAAACAAAATATAAGGCAAAATGAGGTATCATAATAGGACATATTAGAAGCAGATGAGAAGAGTACTGAACAAAGTTTAACACAAGTCCAAATAACAATTAAATGTGCTCATTCTTTTAATATATTGCTGTCTAGACAGTATACATTATTGAAAACCCTCTCATAATCATGGTTCCCAGGTCCTCTTCAGAATCTTTAATTCATATCCAAACTTAGCATCCTGTAGTATCTTCAATTAACTTTATTCTTCTTACTTTCTTGGTAACTCATTTATATCATTTCTAGTTGTCATTTTTTTAAATCTGCTCATCTTTCTGCTGAAATGGCTTGTTTTCTGACCCTTAAAATTAATGTTGTAAATGTAAAACTTTGGTGAAACTTTTATGTATACCACACTAATAATTCTTCTTTAGGCTGAAAGAAACCTGGCTGTTAGTTAAGTGTTCCATGCTGCTCCCTTCAGAAATCATTTTTACATTGTCTTTTTTTTTTCCTTCAGAAGTGTCGGGTGTATACATTAATATCCAATTTTGACTATGGATCAAGTCAACTCAATTAATGTTGTGCACCTGCAACGTACGAGGCACTGTGTGAAGTACAAAGATATATAGGACAAGGTCCCTGCTATAAAGGAGCTCACAGTCTGGCTTCCTACTTTACTGTTAGTACTTAGAAAATGTAAATTTGCAGCTCTCAGTTACTTTCTGGAATTTGGTAATATACATTGAGTGTCTACTATGTTTTGGGAACTGTATGGATAAATTATAATAAAACAATGCACGTAACTATTCTCTAAGTTTCCCCAATTATTCTCTGGTCTTATTTGCTGTTATTTCCCTCTCCTGAAAAGCACTTAATCTTAATTTGAGTTACTATGGGTACTAGTCAATTTCTGTATCCTCTACTATGCATCTGTTGCATCTTTGCAACAGTCTTACATGAAAAATCCTCTAAGTGCTAGATGGTAGCTGTCACCAATCACAATACTAATCAAGTATACATGAGAAAATGAAACTTTAAAAACTAACCCACAAGTCTAGCTCCTATATTTACTTTAATCTTTATACATGCAGTTTTTAGAGTAGCAAAATGAAGTTGTCTTCTACCTAAAAAAAAAAATGTGATAATTATAAATATTTCCATATTTCTACAGTCATGACTTTGAATGGCTGATATTCCATCGATATGCCATAATTTACTCTCCAAATATTTGATGTTTTCAAAATTTCATATTATAAAGTGCAACTACAAATTGGATTGAGTCAAAGGCATGAACTTTTAACAACTTAAAATTACGTTAAAATATTAGCCACCCGCCACTGCACCTGACCAGTTCTCGGTTGGCTGGTGCAATCCAGTGGTGAGCTGATACTAAACCCCAGCTTAGGAAACAGGGTTGTTCTTCATGTGGATAACTCTGTGCCGAAAGCATGGGAACAGCCTAACAAGGGGAAAAAAAAAAAAAAATTACGTTAAAATAAGTGGAATGTATGGTAATTAAGACAATCCGATTTACTGGATTCTGTTTGCTACTTACAAGTAGTGTGGAGGCAAAAAATACCCTTTGTATTTTTTACAAAAACAATAGTATCAATAGTACCACGGTTTGGAAAGCCAGTTGTGTATTGCTAATCTTGATACAAGCGTATAAGGTAGCATTAACATCACATAGTCACAAATTTAAGGACTTGAATAAAGGCTTACTACGAAACCCCAAAACACTGCTTCTTCGTTTGGCTTTAGAGTAAAACACTGACATTCTTTCGCAGACTGTTGAGCTTGGGTCTGAGATTCTCTAGACAGAACTATCCAGCAAGTGGTTTCGGTTCCGGGAGGAAAAGGTTGGGCAGAAGCTTTCAACCAGCACCGAGGGCTGGCCGGCCGAAACACTACCAGGGGGACTGGTCAGTGGGTCTGCAGTTGGGGTGGTGCCCGCTTGGCTGGGCAGGTCGAGAAATGATTCCCCCATAGCCCGGGTGGCCAGACCTTGCCAGCGTACTCCGCAAACCTCGGAGAACAAGGTTGACTCAGGACGCGTCAGGAACCTCCCTTACTCTAGGCCCGCTGGGGAGTTCTGCGCAAGCGCGTTAGTCGTGCGACGTCCATCACTTACGGCGGAAGCGGTTTGTGCTGGGAGTTGGTGGCGCGCTGCAGGGCTCTTAGGAACGGACGGCTCGGGCGCGGGTAATCAGCTCCCTTTACCCTTTTCACCACTTCTTGTAGGATCTTGGGATCGTGGAGCTTCCGGACCTGATGCGGGCACCCGGTCGTGGACTGTCTCACCCTGCTTCTCTACTGCTCGGGGTGATCCCGCGCCCAGGTGGGGGTGAGGGGCGGGGTCGGGGGCTTGCCTGGACTCCATCCTGGCGTCGTAGTGTTGAAATCTCCCGGGTAACTTATGGTTGTTCTTGTTTTCCAAGACTGGTATCCGGGGACTGTGACTTGCAGGGTCCGCCATGGAGCCAGAGCAGATGCTGGAGGGACAGACGCAGGTACCCGGAGGCCCTGGATTCATGGTGGCGGTGTGCAGCGAGAAAGGGTGACCGATGTCTGTGTGACCTGTGTTTTGTTTTCTAGGTTTCAGAAAATCCTCACTCTGAGTACGGTCTCACGGATAATGTCGAGGTAACTCACGCAGTTCCTAAGCTGTTCTTGTGCGTCTCGTAAGAGCTGGAGGAAACTTGGGATCCATTTTTACTAGGTGGTTTTGCCCAAGGGAAAACTTTATCTTTCTGAAGCAAATACTAGCAAATTATGGGTAGCTGTTTTCTTACCGGTACTCACACTACGTGGTATACAGACATGCAAATTAGTTTTGAGTCAAGAGGTTGAACTTGTGAAAGTGATAGAAAGAAACACACTGTATTGCTAGTGGAGACATGGAATCGTTTTGCTTGGTGTCTATTAACGCATCTGTTGGGATATTGCTTTGGAGAAGCAGCACGTTAAAATTAAGAAACCCATTGTCTTTGTAGAATTGTGTTGGTGAAGCCAGCATTTAATAAATGTTGATTTCTTTGCAGAATTCATTAGGTGCCATTGGCAGCTATAAAATATAGACACTTTTGCCTTAAATGGTTAAGTCTGAAAAATATGAAAAACATGAAAAAAAAGAAAAAGGTAACTTTTACATGAAAGAAAAAGGTAGCTTTTTCATGTAAGTGTTAAGAAGTTATTGTCTAAAAGTAGAAGTTACTTTGTAAATGAATGAATGAATGACGGAACAAATTAATTAAGCAGAGTTGGGTGGAATTGGTTAGGGAAACAGGCTTCTGGAAGGAGATGTGTGCCTTTTACTATAAAAAGAAAGCCATTGCTGGTGATTAAATTTGGATACATGAGGAAAGGAGCATTTGTGGGGAGAGTAATAATAGTAACAGCTCCTAATATTTTTTTTTTTTCAGATTTTTACTTACTGATTTTAGGGAGGGAAGGGGGGAGGAGAGAGAAATAAAGAAAGAGAGAGAGAAAGAAACATCGATTTGTTGTTCCACTTATTTATGCATTCATTGGCTGATTCTTGTATGTGCCCTGACCTGGGATCTAACCCGCATCCTGCAGCCTTGGCTCGTGGGGTTGTTGCTCTGACCAACTGAGTACCTGGCCAGGGCCTAGCTGCTAATATTTCTTTAGCCCTTTTACTATGTGCCAGGCACACTCTTAAGTAATTCACATGTATCTTCAGTCCTGTACGGCTCAGAGAGGTTGAGTAACTTGTCCAGGGTTAGCAGGAGGTAAGTGGAGAGCTGTGTGTAAAACTAAGCAGGTTGACATTTTTAAAGTACAATTAAATTGTATCGTCAATCTTGACCAACTCCTAGAGTTTGCTGGCATGTGGAGTGACTACTCTGTGCCTGTAAAATTGCTTGGAATGTTGATTGTTTTGATATCAATTTTGATAAGAGAATCTTTCTCTTTCTGATGCAATTTTTAGTTGAACTAATACTGCTGAATCAGCTGAAGAATACTCTATACCACTTTGTTTTCTAGTTATTAAAAAGACTTTTTTTAGGCATCAACGGTCTTTTCTTGATGGTGCTTGTATATGATGCCAGAGCTCTACTGCTGTAGAACAGCGATACCCAAATGCTTTTTCTCAAACCACATAGCAATTTCCATGGTAAAGTGAGAAAAAAATGAGAGTGGAGTAAGTGTTTAATAATGATACATTATTTGGTAATTGGTCTTCTATAATTTTAAAATACTTGTTCTTTTATGAATTAATGGTGATAGTAATATAATTATGTTTATATGTAAGTTTTTACTTGGCAAAATAGAATTAACCCTATGTTAGTTTTTTTTCATTTACTGTATTATTTCTAATTTACTTGTTTGTGAGATATGAAAGTCTGGAAACCAGTATTCTACAGTTGCTGCTGCTGCTTTTTCTGTTCTGATTACATTTTATTTCCTTTATTGGCTTATTATAATTTTTTTAGACGTTTGCTTTAGGATTTATAGTATGCAAGTTTCACTTACCACAACTTACTGTCAAGTGGTGGTATATTTTTTCATTTGTAGTATAAGACTCTTAGAACAGTAATTTTCCAGTTCCTCTCTTTCGGCCTTTATACTATTATTATCATATACTTTACTTTTACATATGTTATAAGCCCTACAGTTCATTGTTTTTATTTTTTCCTTAAAAAAGTCAATTATCTTTAAAGAGATTTAATAAGAAAAAGGAGTATTTCACATTTACCTACTCATTTATAATTTCTGGGCTCTTCATTCTTTTGTGTAGATCCATACTTCCATCTGTTATTATTTTCCTTCCACCTGAAGGGTTTCCTTTAACATGTCTTGTAGTTCAGGTCTGCTGGTAAGGAATTCTTTAAGCTTCTGAATGTCTGAAAATGTCATTTATTTGGTCTTTGTTTTTGAGATACTTTTACTAGTAGATTTGTTCTTTTGTCTTCTGGCTAACACTGTTTCTGACAAGAAGTCTGCTATCATTCCTTTCTTTGTTCCTTTGTACTTAATGCCTTTTTTTTGTGGTGCTTTTAAAATTTTATTTCAGATTTTGAACAATTTGAGTATGATGTGCCTTTGTGTACTTTAAAAATTTTTTATGTTTCTTGTGCTTAAGATTTATTGAGTTTTTGGCTCTGAAAATTTGAAAAAGTTTCAGCTATTATTCATATTATTTTCAAGTTTTTTTTTAGCTTATTTGTGTTTTCCTCTATATTCTCGAACATATGGAATATAATAACTGGTTTAATGGAATTGCCTAGTCTATCATTTCTGTCATTTCTGGGTCTTTACTGCGGGTTGGTTTTTCTCCTAATTATGTGTATTTTCCTGCTTCCTCGCCACCTGGCAGTGTGAATTTTACCTTGTTGGGTACTTGTTTTTGTATTCCTTTAAACTTTTTAAAGAAAATTTTATTCGGTGGCTTATCAGGGGGAGAGAGAGGGAGAAACATCATATAAATTTGTACCCTGTATGCATTCATTGATTGATTCTGGTATGTACCCGGACTAGGTATCAAACTCACAACCTGGGTGTATCAGGATGGTGCTCTAACCAACTGAGCTACCAGGCCAGGGCTTCAAACATTCTTGAACTTTGTCCTCGGACTTAGGTTATTTGGAGAAAACATCCAAGAAATACATTAATCAGTTGCCTCTCTCTCTAACCCCCATCTGGGGACCTGACCCACAGTCCCAGCCAGCATGTGCCCTGACTGGGAGTTGAAGTGGCGATACCTTGATTTGCAGGCCAGCTCTTAATCCACTGAGCCACACCAGTCAGGGCGGGAAACAATTGAGGTTTAAACTTCATTAGGTGGGACCAGCCCAGCCCTTAGTTTAGGCCTTATTTTGTCCTCTTTCATATTCTACCCCATGCTTCATGTATTATTATGAGGTTTTTCCATTCTAGGTCACAGAAACATGAAGCACTCCTGGCTGCGTGAGTGCCAGAGATTGTTTCTTCTGCTCCTTCCATGTGGTTTTTTTCCTTGACTTGCGTAGTTCCCTCACACCCATGTACTGACAGGTACTCACCAGAGGGCTGGAAGGCACTCTAGCATCTTCCAGTGCAACTCTCTCCCCTCCATACAACTCTCTCCTCTCCATGGGACTCCTCTTAAGTACTTTGCCCTGCACATTCTAGATGGCTTGATCTCCCTGAGTTTTCAACTTTGTTCCCAGCTCAGGGAGACTGCTGGGTTCTGCTTTGGTTCTCTTTTCCGGTATTGCGTCCTATTAAGTTCTCCAGGCAGGAAGCAGTAGGTTGGGGCAGTTATAGGCTCACCTCATCTTTCTTTTGTGATCACTGTTTTGTATTTTCAACAGTTTATGTATTATAGTAGTTTGAGATGTGTGTGTATATATATGTATATAATAGATTAATACAGGATTTTGACTTAAGCATAGCAATTTGGCACATAATATATACTTAGTAAATATTTGAATGAAACAAATGAGAGGATTTGGTTAAGGAGTTTATTATAGGATTTATAGGAATTGCTTAGGCATTGCTGTTTCTTATCAAAGGCAGTGATTGGAATGGCATGTAACTGACTAGTTTTTGTCATATATAGGTATTATCTGTTGAAATTTACTGATGACTAATAAGTAACCGATGGGCAAACAGATAGCTACTTTATACATTAATTAGGTATAGAAAATTTTCTTAAGTCCCAAAATTAGATTGGAAAATCATAACCAAACCTAGAATAGCTGCCTGACACAGTTATGGGAAGTATCTTTGGAAATCATGGTATATATTATGTAGGTATGTGATTTAAATTTTTATTTTCCCTTTTTATAAAATAAAATTAAATCTTATAATAATAAATGTAGAAAAGTGTTTTCTTTTTTGTTATTGATTTATTTATATTCAGTTTGAGTATGTTTGGAGCAAAAGTTTATTTAAATGGAAGTGCTCTTAATAGTGTTTTGTGTTTTAGATGACTACTTATTTCTAAATTTCTAAAATGGTAAATTTTCAAAAGAAGGCAAACATTTTCACTAGTTTTTGATGCTCTGGATGTCAGATGAATATGTGAAGGCCCTAGATTTGGGGGTTTTTAGGAGTCATTGTTTCCTAAACATTTGAATATTACCTTAATTATCTTTTCCATATAAGTCATTTTCCCTTTTTTCCTACTTTTTACACACTACTTTTTCTTTATTCACTTAAAAAACATAGATGTATTTCTTTAAAAAAAGAAACATAAATGGAGAAAGTATTCTCCTTGGATAGAGGGTAGCTATAAAAATGAAAACTGAGTATAAAACAGTGCTAATATACAGGGTCTACCAGAAGTAAGCCTGCTTGAGTGTGGTCAGTAGGATAGTAATATGGGTATAATAATTTATAGTTTTAATTTAATAACATTTCACCTAAAATGTCATATGGTATACTTGAGTGTGATATTGCTAAGTTAGAGGATTACATGCTTATGATTTTGTAATAAAAGATTTTGTAATAAAAAAGGGGCATTATTTGTGCCGGACCTTGTATGTTAGCTGGATTCTATTGCTAATAGAAGTCTCTGAGTCTGAAGCCTGTTTCTGTTAATAGAATCCAGCAAGTGTTACAAAAGTGTTAAAGACATATTAGCACCAAACTGAAACTTGGTCCTTGATATTATCTGTGATGAAAGAATTGAAATAGGACTAGCTTTCTCACTGTGATTTAGTGCTAGTGTCTTGTCCAGATTTTTTGAAGCACTGTAAGAAGGTATTCTCATGATGAAAAGAAAAAGGACTTGTATTTACTTCTAAAACAGCAGAGAGGAAAGTGAGAAAGAGTAGGATCTGGAGATATGACATTAAAAGAAAGAGATATTATGGTGCTTTCAGAGAGAAGAAGCTTGAATGAAATTTAGAGATGGGTCTGATTTTATTTTGGCAAAGGATTTGCAGTTCAATACCAGTTTTTAAGTCATTGGCTTGCCTTTTCTATTAGCATCATGTTTCCATTAATTTTTGTTTAGCACTCAAAATAATTAAGTATTTGTAATATTTGTGCGTGTTTTTTTGAATTTAATAGAGGATAGTAGAAAATGAGAAGATTAATGCAGAAAAGTCATCAAAACAGAAAGTGGATCTCCAGTCTTTGCCAACTCGTGCCTACCTGGACCAGACTGTTGTGCCTATCTTATTACAAGGACTTGCTGTGCTTGCAAAGGAAAGGTAAGATAGTGTCTGCGGAGGAGTTACCAGAGAAAGCAAAGACTTCTCTAATTGAAATATCATTAGTTATAAATAGTATTTTTTCCTATGTAAGGAATCTGTGGATAGTAAAGATATTTTTAAAGTCAGTCGTAATCTCAGTTCAGATACTCTAATTTTTTTCTACTAGGTCTTTGATCATATGCAATATAAAGATTTATAATCATGGTATACATGTAATTTTTTTTAATCCTCACCCAAGGATTTTTTTTTTTTTTAAAGATTTTATTTATTTTTAGAGAGAGGAATAGGGGGAGAATGAGAAGGTGAGAAACATCCATGTGTGAGAAAAACATGAATTAATTGGTTGCCTCTTGTGTGCTCCAGCTGGGGATGTGGCCAGCAATCCAGGCACATACCTTGACCAGGAATTGAACCAGAGGCCTTTTGGTTCACAGGCTGACACTCAATCCACTGAGACATACCAGCCAGGGTGGGAATATGTTTTTTTAGAGAGGAAGGGTGAGAGAGAAAGAAACATCACTGTGAGAGAGAAACATCACTTGCTTGCCTCCTGCATGAGCCCTGAACGGGGATCAAACTCACACCTTTTTTTTTTTTTTTTTTTTTTTTTTTTTTTTGCTGTGTGGGGACAATGCTCTAACCAATTGAGTCACCTGGCAAGGGCAGTATGTAGGTAATTTTATATCTCCTTTTTACTTAACCTTATAACATGAATCTTCTTCCATATCTTCGCATAGACTTCATGATTATTATTTAAATTATAGTAGTACCACAATTAACTTGGCCATTGTTGAAAATTTACGTTCAACTTCCTTTGTTATTATAGGTCACCAGACAGTTTATCTGTTTTTATACTTCTTTTGTTTCATTCAGTTACTTTCCTATGGTAAATTCCCCAGAGTTGGTTTGCTAGTTTAAAGGACATGGCTATTTTTATGGTGTTTGACACTTAGTATCATATTTATGTCCAAAAGTTTATTCTTAAAATTCTTTCAATGTTATTACAGCCTCAACAGCAGGAGTGTTATAAACATTTTTTGCCAAATTGTTTTGATTTACATTTCTTTATTAACAAGATTATGATTTTTCCCTTTTCTGTGCATATTATTCCACAGTAATTCTACCTTAATTATTTTTGTGTAAGCAAATCCATAATCATTTTTTGTAAGTAACATTAGTCAACATTTATTAGGTATAGATTATGTTTCAAAGAATAGTAATGAATACTAGCAAACTAATAAAACTTGATAAGGAACTTGATGGAATTATGTCTTATAGGTAGGGTGAGTTATTGATTTAGAATAGTATATTTATGTAAAATTATATGATAAATATTTTAGATTGTTATATTTATAAAATAGGATTTATTTATTTATAGCTCTACTACTACCAGTTGAAATATGGACCTTTTTTTGTTCTTTCTCTAAAAAAAGGTTAGTAATTAGAAATTCTGAATATTTACATGCTAGAAGAAAAAGTTTATATAGTTTTAAGTAATACGCTCTTAATAAATACAATTTTTAAGTAAAGAGTTGGCAGAATGATTTATCAAATTAACCTTGAAAAATGTTGTCTGTGTCTGGCCAGTTAAAAGCTTATTTAAAGTACTAATACTTGGGAATATTTGGAGATCACTATAAATCAATTCTTAATATGTCTTCTCCTTGTAGGATTTAAATAGGTGTTTCTCCCACTTTTAATCTTTGGATTTGTTTTCTTAGCAAGAATAATTTATGTAAAAGTGATAAATATTCAGTAATACCCCTTAATTTTAATTTTTTAAAATTTAGAGAGAAAGAGAGAGGAAGCAGAGAGAGAGAAACATTGATTTGTTGTCCCATTTATGTATTCATTGCATGATCCTTGTATATGCCCTGACTGGGGACTGAACCTGGAACCTTGGCATGTTGGGATGATGCTCTAACCAACTGAGCTAGGGCCCCTTTTATTTTAAATTATATAGTTAATGTCTTGGGTGTGCTGTGTGGTGGCAGTATTAGAATTGGTTTAAATTATTTGAAGAAAAATAGAAGTGACCTTTTTTAAAGGTTTTATTTATTTATTTTCAGAGAGAAGGGAAAGAAGGGAGAAAGAGAGGGAGAGAAAAATTGACGTGTGAGAGACACATCCATTAGTTGCCTCTCGCGTGTCCCAACCAGGACCCAGCCCGCAACCCAGGCATGTGCCCTTGTCTGGGAACTGAACCGGCTGCCTTTTGTTTCACTGACTGGCACCTAGTCCTCTGAGCCACATCAGTCGGGGCAGAAATGACTTTAAAAAAACAACCTGTTCAAATGAATTTGCTTCTTTTGATTATTCACTTAGGGAGTTAATCTTAAGTGTCATGGTGATGCTAGAGCCATTTTCCTATATTATTTTCAAATTCTTTTTGAAGGATAATACTCATATAGGAAATTAAGAATATTATAGGTGTATGTACAGCTTAATGAATTTTCAGAAACTAAGCGTATCTCTACATAACCTGCATTCAGATCAAGAAACAAAATACTGCCAGCACCCCAGCAGCCTCACGTGTCCCTTCAAGTCATCATTCCCCTGGGGCAATCAACATTCCATTTTAGTACACTTTTGAAACTTGTGTTTTAGAATTGAGTTCATAAGCAGGTTTCAGCCATACAGTAATTTCAGTCTCTTTAAACTGCATTGTTGGCTAACCCACTTGCCTATCATTTACTGTATTTATTATACTACAAGTGGTCTTTGAGTATAAAAAGAAAGTTAAACTTTAAAAGATGTATTCTTATTATGAAGTTATATTTAAATGAACCCATGTAGAATATAAATTTCTAAATTTTGGATTTCTTTTCCTTTACAGACCACCAAATCCCATTGAATTTCTAGCATCATATCTTTTAAAAAACAAGGCACAGTTTGAAGATCGAAACTGACCTACTGGGAAGAACAGAAATATTTGGTTTCTACTATAGATTTACATGATTAAGAGGCAGCTTTAATTGCCATGATTTCTCCCCTCCCCCAACCATTTTGAAAGTATAAGAACCTTCAGGGTAACAACTTGTTACTGGAGTTGCAGAAGAAAACCTATTTCCCTTATTTTGATTTAATCACCATACTTATTTAATGAGTGTATTATGTGCAATTTTTTCTCAGATTGTCTTTAACTTTGTTTTTAAAATGACCTTCAAAATAAACTGTTAAATGTCATTATTGTAATGTAGTTTTTGTTCTCTATGATAAATAATTTATGTGGTTCAATTACTTTTATGACTTTTGTATCTGAGAATGCTGTAGGGTTTTACAACAGCATAAAAATACATCAGACTCTAGTATAATATTAAAAAATCTCAAGTTTTTTTCAACATTGTTCTTGTGCCTCTTGGAGGGTGGAATCTGGGTATCTTCAGTTTTTAAAAACTACCACAGGTGGTTCTAAGGCAAAGTAAGATTGGAGTATATTCTGATAAAAGCACTGTAGAGGGTGTACATTATCCTCCCATGCTGTCAACTTTCATGGTAAAAATATAATAGCAGCTATCATTGCAGTTCTATTATGTGTCAGGCACAGTACTTTTTTACTTATTTCTAATATAACAACTCTGCAAAGTAGATATTGTTATTCCCATTTTGCAGATGAGGAAACATTTGGAGAGGATAAGGGACTTGCTCAAGACCACGCTGGTAAGTGCTTGAATGGGCATTCAAACCTACTTCTATCAATATGTTGCCTATAGCTAAGTGAGGAGTACTTATGCTACTCCTTATATCATTGTTTTTGTTTTTGTTTTTGTTTTTTTTTTTTACAATAAACCAGCCAGTCCTATTTTTGGGTCTGCTCACTTTGTCTTTTATGAAGAAATGGAGATAACTCATTAAGAGAAGAGGAAATTGTCTAAAGAGAGTCAGGCAGGAAAAACATTCATTAGAGTAGTAGTTCTCAGTGGGGGGTGATTTGCCCTCCTCTCTCCTGAGGATATTTGGCTATGTCTAGAAACATTTTGGTTGTCAGAATTGGATTATGGTGGGGTTCTGCTGGCGTTGAGAGGGTGATGGCCAGGGATGCCGCTACACATTTCACACTGCACTGGAAAGCCTGTATGCCCTACCCCTCCCTAAGAATTGTCTGGGTCAAAGAGTCAGTAGTGCTGAGGTTGAGACACCCTGCTTTGGAAGCATATTAAAAACTGTCCAAGCTAAGCGCATGAAGGGGACGTTAGAAATTTAATGCTGATGAGATATATCTTACAGTTCTCTCTCGTATAGGAGAAACATTTCACTGGGAAGGACACTTGTGGGGAGGTGATACTGCGGTTTTGATTTACATTTGCAGATCTATGTATTTGAACAGGAAAAACCTGGAAAAATTGAGATCTATTTATAAGTATTTTTCATAAACATTCCATCAAATTTATTTTGGTTATTTAGCTAACTGATATTTTAATCTGCCCAAGTCTCTTTAGTGATATTTTAACAGTTGAGCAAGTACAATGGGGTAATCTGTTATTAAAGCGTCACTAATTTTATCCTTTTATTTTAACTGTTCTTCAGTGATTTACATCAGAGACCCTTGGGGAACATTTTTTTTTTTTTTTGACAGCTTGAACCTTTAGTACCTTTTAAAAATGATAGTAGAACTTTAAATATTTAAATATATACATATAAACTAGTAAGTGTCTATATTATGTATAAATATATATCTGGGCTCTGGAGAGCCTGATTGAAATGGGAGAGAACATTGGCTTTTGAATTTGACAAATACTAGGGTGTTCTGATATACACCTCTGGTTAATGATCACTTGGAAATAATGCAGTGCTCTGCACAATGCTGCCATTACTTCTAGTGTTCTATTGAATTATCTTTGAGATAGTGCTTAAGTTACTCAGTCTTGAAATTGATAGCTTTTTTTAGTAAGGGCTTAGAATAGATATGTCTTTTGTTGGTAGTGCACATGGCACTTGACATGTGCCAGATACCATGCTAATTTTTTTAAAAAAATTTGATTTGAGAGAGGAAGGGGAAGAGAGAGACAAAGAGACAGAGACAGATACTGATTTGTTGTTCTACCCATTTCTGCATTTCTTGGTTGATTTCTTACATGTGCCCTGACTGGGAGGAAACCTACAACTTTGGCATACTGTGATGATGCTTTAACCAACTGAGCTACCTGGCCAGGACCATGCTAAATACTTTTAATGTGAATTGTCATTTAACCCTCAAAAACTCAGTGAGGCAGGTTTAATTTTAGTACTTCATTTTTAGATGAAGGATGTGAAATTTGGTTAACTTGCTGAAGGTTACAAGGGAAGTAGGTTGGGGCAAAAATTCAAACCCAACTTAATGTTATATTACCTTAATATTATATTACACTCTGCATAATGCTCTCAGGTGGGCTTAAATTTTTTCATAGGTGTGTACAGTAGAAGCCATTGTATCTGGTAGCTGAAAAAGTCACAGTAGGGAATCATAAATGACAACAAATAGTTTTTTTTAAAGCTTAAAATATTAATCCATATTGATAATATAGTATTTTGATTTGTATTTTCTCTGGTTATGTGCTCTTTGGTTGGAATTCTGTATTATTTGCCACAAAACATAATGTATGGTCTACAAATTTCAGTTTCAGACTTTCTGAAAGTAGAGTAAGATTTTAAACATTTAAGAATTTGTAGAGTCCTGTAGTTTTTTTATGATTTTTATTTTTTGGCCTCTGTCATCTGCCTCAAATTTGACATTGGTTTTTGAGTTTTTCTAAAGAATTCTATCTAATTTTTGTACAAACACCTTTTGTATTATGTTTATATTTCATTGGTTCATGCAATATTTAATTACATTATATAATGGCAGTGCCTAGTACAACTAATGTAAAAAGGTTGGAGAACATGGTTGACCCTTGTTAGTTATGCACACAAATCTGAGAGATGAGTGCAATAGTGTGAGAGTTTACTAAAAAATGTAGTCTACCAGCTTTAAGGGTTCAGCTTGTGGTGGGCATTGTTTAGTGTGTTTTACTGTGGGTGTGGAGAGCATCATTTACTCCCGTAAGCTGTTTAAATAGAAATCAGTTAAAAAGCTTCTACGAAATCTTGATGAGGTATTCTGTGTAGCTGGCAGTTATAGAAATAATTCCCACCCTTCCACCGCTTAATTTAATGGGGAAGTTTAGTAGACAAATACAGAGGTAGGATAAGACATACTGTATCCTATAGAGTGAATTCTTTAATTATGTTGCTAAGTGTGTTAGTGGGAGGATGGACCAGTAGAATAAATCAGGAATAGATTCCTAGAGGAAACAGAGAACTTGAATTACAAAAAAAGAAACAGTTTTGATAGAGGAAGATAGTCTACCTAATACTGATGAGCCTGTAGGAAAAAATGTTGGACCTTTGTTTAAATCTTATTTAGGAGAAGATATAGTGGGATTTTAAGATTGATAACTTCTCATTAGAAACAGAATGGTTGTAGGTATAGCATAAAAATATTGTAGCCAGATGTTTTTACTAGATTCCAAAAAAGCTTTAACAAATTTAAAGCCTTAAACAAGGAACAAAAGGTGAAAACTATGAATGACTGTCACTGAGAATCTGCTCATTTAAAAATCTCTGAATTAAAATTAGGAAAGTACAAGGGTGGGCAAAAGTAGGTTTAAGAATCTGTTTTAAAAACAAACGATTTTATATATTTATTTTTAGAGAGGGGGAAAGGAAGGAGAAAGAGAGGCAGAGAAACATTGAGGTGTGAAAGAAACATCCATTGGTTGCTTCTCACACGCACCCCAGCTGGGTACATGGCCCCCTGACCCACAACCCAAGCATGTGCGCTGACCAGCCACCCTTCAGTCCATAGGCGGTGCTCAGTCCACTGAGCCACACCAGCCAGGGCAAGAATGTACTTTCTTTGATCATTGGTTAAATTACCAGTTATCATTACCTAAAAGACACAAATAAGGATATGAAATCCAATAATCATAATACAAATAATAAATAATAACAAGAATAAACTATATTTTGCCTGCTCAGTATATGATGGAAAATAGGTCACCAGAGATAAAAAGGGGTAGTCACTAATGAATAAGAATTTTCTTTTAAAAAGTTGTCAGGCTTTAAAAAAACTTTAAATTTTTTGACTCAGTTATATTTCATCTTTGGGAATCCTAAATAACATTAACAATAAATTTGAAAAAAGCTTTATGTACAAAATTTATTCTAAAAAGTTGCAAGGAAGAAATGTTCATCTTACAAAAATCATTAAATATAAAGTACTTCGCCCAGTGTCAGGAACATAGTAAGTGTTTAATAAATGTCACTTAAGAAATTTGGTTTCTAAAGAAGAAAGGCGAAGTCTACTGATACTAAGTTAGAGTGCCAGTTTTATTTGGAATCAAAAGAGCATCTTTATGCCAAACTTTCTCTCAGCCTTGATTTGTTCAAAACTCTGGTATACTAGAATATTTTTCTGATATGGGGTTTTCAGTAATTAGGGGGCTCCTGAAGCTGTCAGTTGTGGATAAGTAAAAATCTAAAAACAATCAATTTAATATTGTCATGGTAGATTTCAAAGATCAAGCCTAAAGATGTAAACTAATTTTTTTGTATAGGTAGTATATGTCACAGAATTCAAAAGATACACAAAATGTGCATTGAAAAGGTTAAATCTTTATTCTTGCACCTCAGCCATCTCAAGCAATTACTACTACCACCAGTTTGTTGTATATCCTTCGAAAAGTATTCATGTATATGAAGTGTACAAGAATGTAAGTACTTATTTTATACAAATGATAGCATACTTTACATGTTCTGCAATTTGCTTTTCTTCTTTTTTTTGAGGTGGGGCGGCCTCTTTTCACACCAGTATGTAGCACCACCTCATACCTTTTAATGGGTGCATATGTATGGATACGTTCTAATGTAACAAGTCTCATATTGAGGGACACTGTGGTTGTTTCTGGTCATTTACGAGCACAGGTATCTAACATGCTATTTCAGAAGATGTATTGGGTTATTAATGTTGGGTTCTGGAACTAGTAGTACCTATTTATTGAATGTCTGTGCTTCATAAGGACTCTATTAATGAAGATTTCCTTCTTGCTCTTTACTATGAAAGATGTTTATGGAGTGTCAAACCCAATCCCTGGAGGATACAGTATAATGGAAATTGTTAATAATAATATGGGAATTGCACAGTATTGCCAAACAGGCTTCTCCTGGTATTTTGCATTGTATAGATGCAAAATTATTTAGGGGAGGTGGGTAAGTGAATAGGTTCAACTTGTTTCCTTTTAGGGTCTGTCCTTGAATAAGGTGGCCAGAATAAAATGGACAGGAGTAGCAATGGTGGGATATATTGAGAGTGTTCTAGAGATACTAGAAGTTCCACTAACCTTCCACTTTACTTTGGTGGTATGGTATTTGCTGAATTTGACCAGTAAGAAAAATCCTTTGGGGAAAGAAGCCTCCAACTGAGCATTTTAATAGGATGAAAGCTTAATTTTAAATTAGACTACTAGTTTAGAATGAGATTTAGGATTGTTGCTAGGAGCAGAGGATAATAACAAACACAAAGAACAGTTTATACATCGTGTTCACCTACCTTTATTCTCAGGGCAAACTTGTTAGATATTACTGCTGTTTATGTTTGACAGATGAGAAAACTGAGGCTTGACTAGTTAAATGACTAGGTGCCCGTGATCACACAGTTGATGAGTGACAGAGCCAGGACTCAGATCTGACTTTCTCATTTGACCAGCCTGTTATAGGAAGCTTCATTGTATCCACTGTCTCCTCCCCTCCTTTTTTAGGCCATATAAACAGAATCAGCAATGATTACCTTCAAGAGCTATCACCTGTTATCAACACCATATCAACCATATCAACAGTTTCCTTTTCTTGAGGTTTACAATGAAAAGTTTACCATTTCATCAGTTGTTAATTGAGTTTGAAGCTACCACAGAATCAGAGGTCCAGCTCTCCTTTTTCTCCTAATCCCTATTTGGCATGTACTTTTTTTTTTCGTTTTTAATCTCTTATATGGGGAAGTTAGTGGTGAAGTGAGAGGCTTAAACATCAGTGAAGAAATATGTATATAGATGCAGTGGAGATATGTTAGCCTAATAACTGTAGAAAAGGGTGTGAAAGTCAGATATGTTCCAGTAATTGACCAGGCTTTAGGACTGCAATCCCCCACAAGACCTTGGGTTTAAAGTTGAAAAAGGTAGGAGGTGTAGGAATAGGATAGTGCCTTTTTTTTTTTTTTTTAAAGTATATTATTAGGGTGCTAGGGAAACTTGAATATTAGGCAGCTTGAATATTAGCCAGTTGTCTGCTTTGGACTTTACCAAAGATCTGTTTACTGTGAAATTCTGATACAACAGTTTTATGGCTCTTAACCCCAAATCTTTCACTGAAGATATGCAACTTACTCTTTTTTTCTCTTCCCAGTTTTGGAATGGTTTACTTCACAACAACAGTTCTTGTGAGGTCCAATATATCTTTCTTTGCTGTGATTCTTCTATAATTTGAAATGAACTCTTTGCTCCCAACCCTTACGTGGAATACAGGAGTTCATAAAAATAATGGAGGGTTGGAAATACTGTGTGCTGTGTGTCTACTCTGTCGTACTCTCTACTAATTCATAATCCTAGGGAATATTGTTATTCCCATTTTATAGATGAGGATAACTGAAGCTAGGTGTATCACACTTTAGTGAAGGAGGTGAGACATGCCCCTACAGGTATATTACGTGAAACAGGAGAAATGTTTACAGTGTCAAAGCCAAGACTGGGTGGTTAGGGTGGCTCTGTGAAGCAAAAAACCAGCGTTCGCTGGACCGTAGGCATACTGCCATGTGCCTGCCTGTGCAAATGAACTTCCCAACGTGGCCTGACTTGCGTCCCTAGTTGTGAACCTTGGGGCTTCCAGTGCATCAAGGATTCCTGTGTATAATGCGGGAAGGGAGGTAGAAGCCGGGCTTTTCCTCGTGGAAAACCGCATCTGCGGGCCCCCGGTGCTCTTCATTTAAGGAAGTTGGCTGGGGGAGGGGGCTTGCCCTGCGGCTGCGTCCTGCTCCCCCCGCCCCCCCAGCCTCTGCTGCCTCTAAAGCCCGGAGAGCGGAGCGTGCACATTGAGATTCCTCGGCGGGCCTGGCAGCGGCTGCTGGGCATGCTCAGTGGGCAGGACCCGTTAGAGTGGCGAGTAAGGAAGCGTTGGCTCTCCTCCGGGTCTGCCTTCCCCGGTTCAGGCCCCGGCCCTGGGCTTTTGTGCGCGCGGACCTGCTGCAGCCGCCGCCGCCTTCTCGCGGGGCCGCCCGACCCCAGATGCCGTCTGGCCTGTCCGGTTTCCGCCTTTAACCTCGCCGCGCGGCCGGAGGAGGGGCGGGGCGGGGCCAGCGGGCCGGCGGCCGGGCGGGCAGGAGGGCCCTGCCCGGGGTGGGGGTGGGTGCTGGGAGTCCCGCGGGGGGTGGGGGGAGGGGGCGGGCGCGGAGTCACGGGGGTGGGGTCACCGGCGGTGGCTCCGGGAGGCCAACTGGGAGGGGAGGGGAGGGGGCCGCGGGGGCGGCTCGGCGGAACCAGCCCCGGCTGGGGAGCAGCGGCGACTCTGGGGGCCCGGGCCAGGGCTTTCCGGGCTTCGGTGAAGCCGCCGCGGGCCCCATCTTCCGGCGGTCGCCGGAGTGTGAGGTGATTGTTGCTGCCACCGCCCCGGCTGCCATCTCCTCCTACTCCTGGGCCGCCGCCGCCTCCTCCTCTTCCTCCTCCTCCTGGGCCGGGCTGATCCCCTCCCCGCTGCCGCCTCCTCCTGGGCTGGGCCCGCGGTGTCTCGTCCCCTCGCGGAGCCGCTCCTGCCGCCGCCGCCGCCGCCTCCTCATTCATCCTCGTGCACCATAGGCGGCACAGGCACCAAGATGTCCAACCGAGTGGTCTGCCGGGAAGCCAGTCACGCCGGGAGCTGGTACACAGCCTCAGGTAGGGCCCCAGGCCGGCCGGCCCGCCCGCCGCCGCCGCCTGGCCCCGCGCCCGCCCGGCCGAGGTCGGCGGCCCTGCCCCGCGCGGCGGCGGGAGGGACCTGGGCGCGGACGGCCTCCGCCGCGGACCGCGTGGGGAGGGAGCGGACCCGAGGCCGGCGTCGCCGCCTCCCCCACCCGGGCGGCATCCCCCCGGGCAGCTCGCCCTCGCGCTCACCCCGGAGTTGGGCGAGAGGGAGAGTTGCCGCCCGGCCGCCTGCGCTGTCCTTCGAGACGGGGCTCAAGGAAAGAATGCGCTCCCTGTGCTCCGGGACCGAGCCGACCGTCCCCTCCCCCCGGCTCCCGCGAAGCCGGCGGCCGGGCGCTGCCACCCCGGGGGCCGCCGTCAGCCGGGATCCCGAGCCCCGCTGCCTGCGCGCGGGGCCGGGCGACCCTCCGGCCTCCTGCCTGCGCGCCGGCGGTCCGAGGCGCCGGAGTTCTCCGCGGGCGCCCGTGCCCGCCCGGCGCCGCTCGCCGTCTGCGGAGAGGAAGTGTCTCCTTCCCCCTGGCCGCGCAGACCGAGGCGGCGTCCCCTCCCCTTGGGGAGCTCCGCGGTCTCCGACCGAGCGGAGGGGAGCGCTTGCCCACGCTGCCGAACTCGAGACGCGGTCCCGGCGGGCGAGACCCGGAGGGGAGGGCCTGGGCTGGGATGTGTGGCTCCGCGTGTTGGGGGTAGGGTGGAAGTATTGCTAGGCAGACGCTCGGGGCAGCCTCCCAGCCCTTTTGTCAATGTTTGCATTGTTGCTGTCATTCACGAGAGGGGCAGCCGGAGAGATGGCATCAGCACTTTTCCCGAGCGCCCTCGCCGGCCTCTCGGCGTTACCCACTTCGCAGGTGCTGGGACTCTCTAACGCAGTCGATGAGGTTCTGAGTGAATTTCGTCTTCTGTCCACACTGCCTGAAATCATTTCCCAGCTCTTTAAAAAAGTGTAGGGACTTTCCCTTTAATAAGGCTCTTTTTAGGATGACTGTTTTGTGGGATTACTTTCCGGCGTCACATTTCGGTTAACAAAGTTCCACCGTGATTCCTAGCAGTCTGCAGTCATTCGGTATTGGCTTATCAATAACTAGACTTGATTTTAATGTGAATCGGGCCGTGTTTTCCTTTGCAAATAGTTCGGTTGGATAGTGACAGTTTGTGAGCAAACACAGATTCGGAAGAAAAGTCAATTTCTCTGAGGTTGCTAAACTAGCTCGTTAAATACATGTACTTTACTGACTCACTGAAGATCTGCGGTGTAAGAAGACACAAAAGAATCTTGATGATTGGATTTGCAAGCCTAACAGATAGTTACAGTTTTGTATTAACTAAATGACATTTAATGGTTACACTGGCTTTCCTTTGTGCTTCTAGAGCACTTCATAAACATTGAATCAATTCTCACAACCTTAGAATGTCAGTGAAGCCTTTCTTGTTCACCATATGGGGATGTGCCCCAGGCTGTGTGAAGCCAGAGGCAGAACAGGAGTTGAGAAATGGGAATCCCTGGTTCCTGGGTTTGTCCTCCAGTTAGTGCATTATATTAGATTTATCGACAAAAAATAGTCTTTTCAGAGTTGTAAATTACTAAGTTTTCTTCAGTGTATTTTGAAGAGTTAAAAAGTCTCAGTATTCACGTTCGTGACCATCTTTTATTTAATTTCTTTTGCTTTTTAAAATATCTATAAATGTTTTAAACTTCTTTGTAGTTGGCATTGAAATATGGGCAAATGATTCTGGAGAAATTTTTATAGATTTTTGGACATTCTTTGTGTAGTAAAATAAGATACAGTTCACACTTTGGACTTGAAAAAGACTTCTTCAGTAATCTCAAGTAGAGGAAGAATCGTTAATCCAGCTCAAAACAGAGTGTGATTATAGCTGTTTAACAATAATGAACTAAAATGGACTATTCTCTTAAAATTTTAAAATATATTCTCTTCCCTAAATTCTGAATGAAATCAGTGCCATTTTGGTAATGTGAAATGTCACACAGAACTTGGCTGTTAAAAACAATTCAAACCATGTGTGGCTCTTCTGTATGTTTTGTGTATATGTATGTATGCGTGGCTTTAAATTTGAGTAAAAATGAAGGGTGAATTTAAAGCAAGTTAGTTGTAAAATCTTATTTTGTATTTTAAAAATAAATAAAAATGTAGGTAAGTAAACTTTGAGTTGGTCTAGTAACTTCTATATCTAATATTATCCCAGTGCACCTATATAATGACATTTTCCATTGGAAAAATTCTACTTCTATTATTATTTTTTCCCTAATAAACTAGTCCTAAAAACATATAATAGGAGAGTAATGTATTTGTGGATTATCATTCTGTGGTTCCTGTGGCATTCAAATGATGTCTATGGAGTTAAAGTGTTCAATTACTGATACAAGGTAAGGATGAAATCACATTTGCTACCGTAATAGTTTAGGAAAAAACCATGTGTGTATATACATATGTATGTTATATACATATACACATATATCCTCATTTTTATTTACCCCTTGTTATATGCTCTATTCATTGGTAGAGAGAAGTATACATTATTCCCTGCCCTCAAGGAATATACAATTTATTTGAAGTAAGCTCAAGATAGCAAGTAAGTATCAGAATAATTGAGACAGTTTTCTTAGGAGTTCTGAGGAGGGTGGAATCGCTTTATTGTAAGATTTGAATTGTGCTTTGAAGGAAGGGTATTTGCACAGGTTTGGAAAGGAGGGAAGAACACAGGGGAACACCACAAAGATACAGAGGCAGGTAAATGTAACTAGGTTGACTTAATAAGAATGGAAGATTCATAGAGGGGTATAGTTCATCTGCCTGGTTGGAGCTGTAGTGTAGAGATCTGTGAATGCTATGCATTGTAGGGATTTGACTTCAGTAGGCAGTCAGGAGCATTGGAGAAGTTTCTGAGTAGAGGACTGATATTCGTTGCATTTTAGGAAAATTAATCTCATAGGAAGGTTAATTCTCATGTCTTCACCGGTGTACAGCAGGGATCCGCAAACTGCACTCACAAATCCAGCTTGCTGCCTTTAAAAAAAAAAAATCCACTAGCTGAGAATGGTTTTTAATTTTTAAAGATTTAAAAAACAAAAACCAAGAAGTGCAATCGAGACCATATTTGCCCTAAAATCCTTATTTGGTCTACTGAGGAAGAAATTTGATAACCCTTAATACAGGTTAGTGAGCTTAAAGTATGATCTGTAGACCAGCAGCATAATATGTGTGTACTCCATATTTTCTCCAGATTTGTGACAGCTTTCATTTCATTATTTCAGGCCCTTTTATCTTCTGTAGGGCAGTTATAACTGCCTCCTAACTGGCCTTCTTTCTGTCAGCCTTATCCCCCTTAACACCGTCTTCTGCACAGCTCTTCGAATAATCTCTCTGACCACATAATTTCTTTACATAAGCCTCACTGTCCCATCTAGTCAATTGGTTAGGGTCTAATAACTCCCTTCGTGACTTGGCATCTTCCTATCTCTTTGGCCATTTCCCCCACCCATCCCATTTCTTGCCTTACTACCCTTAAGCAACATCTAGCAGCTGTTCATTGTTTCTTTAAATACACTGTACTATCATTGTGCTTTTACTAAGTTGTTTCCTCTGTTGCAGTGCACTTTGTGAGGATAACTCCTCCTCACTTTTTAAGATTCAGGTGTTAACACCTCCAGGAAGCCTACCCTGATATCTTTCCTCCCCCAGGCTGTTTTGATGTTCCTTTGTGCTCCTGTAATGTCCTGTGCTTATCTCTATATATTTACCTTGTAGTTTGTGTATGTGCTCTTCTCTAAAATCATAAACAGTAAGCCAGGGACCATGTCTTCCTCATTTTCTTGTACCCTAAGTAGTCGGCACAGGTTTTACACATAGTAGTTATTCAATAAGTATTTGAATTAACGAATGTTAGAGTGCTTGGCATATGGTAGATGTGGACAGAGACATTGATGTTTAAATTCTGAAGAGGAAGGTGGGTAATACAGGGCTGTTTCAGTTAAGTCTCTGACCATAGTATGGATAAAGCATCTTGATGATAAGAAAGGATTAGGAATCCTGATCCACCAGTTGAGCACCCCATTTAATGTAAGATTTTAAAAAGAAGTATGACTTACATATCATTGAACTTTTTTCACAAAATAAGCACATTCATGCAATCGGCACCCAGCTCGAAAACATAGCAGTACGGCTATTCTCAGCCCTTATACCTCTGTGTTCTTTGTAATCTAAAGTTGTAGAAAATTTTTGTGTTTTTGAACTCTGTATAAGTAGAATCATAGACTAGCATGTCTTATTTGGGCCTCTTTTGCTCAACATTACAATTATGAGATTAATCCATGTTATATTGTAGTTTGTTCATTTTCATTGCTGTATTCTATTGGGTGAATATTGGGCGAACCACAGTTTGTCCATTCTATTGTAATGAACATTTGGGTGTTTTTAGTTTTGCTGCTTCTACCTGGTGAACATGCATTTTTATGTGTATATATCTTAGTGGAATTATTAGGTCATGGTTTTGATTATATGGTATGTTCATTTATAGCAGATTCTGTTAAAGTTTTGCAAAGTGGTTTCACAGATTTACACTACCAGCAGCAGTGTAAGACAGTTTGTTTTTCTACATTTTTGTCAACACTTAGTATTTTCAGGGTTTTAAAAACATTTTTAGTTATTTTAAAGGGTGCATGGTAGTAGTCTGCACTATAGTTTTAATTTTATTTTCCTGATGGCTAATGAACTGGGACACTTTTTCATATTAGGGACACCATATTGATTGCCCATTTGGATTTCTGCTTTTGAAGTGTTAAGTCTTTTGCTTTTTTTTTTTTAAATTATGCTGTTTACTTTTTCATTTTGATTTGTAGTTCCTTCTATATTCTGGATGCAGTCTTGTTAGATATATGTATTGCAAGTATCTTCTACTTTGTAGTTAGCTCTTTCAGGGTCTTGATGTGTTGGTGAATCAAAGTTCCTGATGTTCCAGAAGTCCAGTTTATCAATTGGTTATTGCTCTTTTGTTTCCATTTATAAAATCTTTATCTACCTCAATGTCATGAAGTTACTTTCCTATGTTTTCCTTTAAAAGCTTTATTATTATTTTTACCTTTCATAATAGGTCAATAATTCATCTTTTTGACAGCTGTATCTGTATATAGTGGTACATTAAATAGATTTTTGTTGTTGAAGGAAACATACATTTACAGAAAGTATACAAATTAAGCATACACTTTGATGAATATTCACAAATTTAGTAGATGGTATGTAACCAGACCCTAGATCAAGAAATAGAACATTTTCAGCTTTTCAGAGGGATCCCTTACAATTTAATCTTTTCTGAAATTTGTATTTTTTATATCTAAGCGCACATTTAATGTGGGAACCGTTTCCCCCCAGGAAAATGGTTTTTATGTTGATGGTACATCTTAAAATTGCTGATGTCATGGAATTGAGGAAATATATCAAAGTCTAATGATTTCACAAGCATTCTTGATGTGTTTGTATGATATATATCTAAATTTCAGTTTTACTTTTTAAGTTTTTATTTGGTCGTTTAAAAACATATTTAGTACTGTTATATCAGGATTCTTCTGTAGTTGGAAAACCATGACTTTTATTTTTTTTGGCATGTACCTTGAGTTCTAGATTGTAAAAATATATCTGGTATTTGAGAAATTGAAAAACTGACCAATAGAATTACTGTCTTTTGAAGAGAAAAGACTATACAATATTTAGTTTTGAAGTGAACTTTTTTACATTTCTAAATATGGTTTTCTGTAACCTCATTTGACTTTGCATCTCATCTTACTATTTTATCTTAGAGAAAGGCAAGAAAGAAAGAAATTTAATAGGAAAATTGTTGAAATTATTGCTTGATTACCTCTAGCTTTTTTCCACTTCCCTTCTTCTTCTTTCACATGCAATTTCCAAGTGAAAATCATCTTCCCTATCTCTTGGGTATAGTTTATATTTTCTGCCTTTGGGTTTTTCTCCATTTGAAAGAGTAAGACCACAACAAATAAAAATGTTGTATTTCATAGGTATATTACTTATTTGTGTATATAATCTTTAATCTTCAAAAGGATGCTATGAGATTGGTATTATTTCCATTTATGGATGTGGAAACAATGACTCAGTGGGTGAGTAACTTGTTTAAGGTACAGTAAGTGGAAGAGCCAGTCTGACTCCAAACTAGAGTTTAGTGTTTAGGGGCAGGGAGGTGTGGTAAGATCGGGTGCCTCAAGCACTGAACTTTTCTGTTCCATTTTAGGTTTTTCCAGAATGCAATATGGACATTTAACTCATACTTGTATGCCATTTATAGTTTATAAAGCATTTGCTCATACATTTTTGTTTTTCACAATAACACTATGATTAGGTATAGGATAGCTAAGGTCAGCTGGTCTTTAATCCACACCCACCTTGGTATTTTACTGATGAGAAACTAGGAGGAGGCTAAATTGCCTTGAGTCATACTACAGGTAAAAGACCTAGGGTTTGAACCTAGTCCTTCTAGCTGAAGCCTTCTGTTCTTTATACTAATGCCAGAGTAAGAAGGTGAACTATTTGGAATCAGTAAGCAATCTATAGTTGTCAGGTAAGTATCTTAGATAAGGAAAGAATAACTAAAAACATATATGAATTTTGAATATTATACATATACTATAAATACTGACAAAGGAACTGGTGTATTTTAATTAGATTAATCGCAGAATTTGAATTGCGCCTCACAAACTTGGCACTTCTGGAGAGGCTTTATTGAACATTCAGTGATTCAATAGCAAACAAACTGAATTCTGTTTGAAAGGTACTGCTCTAGGGACCTGGTGTGCAGCAGGAGACAAGACAGACAAAAATCCCTAGAGTTTATATTCTAGTTGGCAGAGAGAGACAATAAATAAGGTGAATAAGTAAAATAAGTAGTATTTTTGATAGAGGAAAGTGCTATATAAAATTATAAAGCAAATAAAGCAGAGCTAGTGCATTTGCAGTGTTAAAGGATGAGAGAAGTTTGCAATTTTAAACAGCCTGGAAAGGGAAGACTTCACTGAGCTGACACTTGAGTGGAGACTGGAAGTAGGTGAAAGAACAGGCTTGCATTCTAGATAATTTTCGGGGCTAGATAATTTTAGGCCTGAGGACACAGCAAGTTCAAAGGTCCTGAGACTGGAGCAGGCTTGCAGTATTTGAGAAACAGCCGGTAGGCCACTGAAGCTGGAATGAAGTGACCTGTGGCAGAGTATTCTGATATGAGGTTAAGAGGTAAAAATGCCTGTTGCAGAGGCACAAAGATGTGATCAAATGATACTAGGCCTTGAAGACCATTGTAAGGATTTTTACTTGAGTGAGACGGTGGAAGGTTCTGAGCGGCCGATGACATGCTCTAATTCAGACTTACTAGAATCACTTGACTGCTCTGTTGAGAGTAGACTGTAGATGGGGAGTGGCAAAGGCAGCAGCAAGGGAAGACCAGGAAGAACAGTTAAAAAAAACTGAAGTAATCCCAGTGAGAGATGATGGTGGCTTGGATTGAGTCATAGCATTGGAGGTGGGTAAGAAGTGGTTGGTGACTGGATATATTTTCAAGGTATAGCCGAAAGGGTTTGCTGACAAACTTGAAGTGGGGAGTGAGAGAATGGAAGAGTCTCGGATAGCTCTTAAGGCTTATCTCTGAGCAGTTGCAATAATGGAGTTGATATAATCCGAGGGAAGATTTAAGGGAAGCATGTTTGGAGGGGAAAGGTTAGGAGTTCAAATTTGTCATGTTTGCTATATAGTCAACTGTATGCCTGAGTTTAGAGTTTAGGGGAAAGGCCTAGAATGGATTTGTAACATTGAATTATCATTATTTAAAGACAAGTGTTTGGATAAAATCACTGTAGCAATGAGTAGCTAGGAAAAAAGAGGTTTAGTGACTGGGCCTTCAAGCATTTCCAACTTGAAGAGGTTGGGGAGGGGAGTGATTAAGTAAGGAAGCAATTAAACATCTCTTGAGTAGGAGATTGAGATATCTTGGGATCCAAGAAAAGAAAATGCTTTAAAGCATCTCAACACAATTTATATAGATTTGCCTGGGCATTTTTTCCCCTGACACATTTATGTCTGATATAAACCTTCTGGTTTTAGCCATCTCTCATGCTATTGCCAAAGTTTCCTAACCAGCTGCTTAGTTTCCATTCTTCATAGCAGCTTGAGAGATTCGTTAACAATGTAAATGAGATAATATTCCTTTTTTCAGAAAACCCCATCATACTTAGAATTACATTCAAAATCCTTGGAGCTTAGAAGGTCTTATATGCTCTGACCTCTGTTTAACTTTCATTTTCTTTTCTTTTTTTTTTTTTTAAGATTTTTAAAAGCTGATTTGAGAGAGAGAGAAAGAGAGAGAGAAACATCATTTTTTTTTTTGTTCCACTTATTTATGTATTCATGGGTTGATTGTTTTAAGTGCCCTGCCTGGGGATCAAACTTACAATCTTGGCATTATTGGGACGATGCTCCAACCAAGGCTTTGTTTAACTATCTGATTTCTTCTCTTACCACTTAGACACTTTGCCTAATACTATTCTAGTCAGTCTGGCCCCTTTCTGCTCTCCAAATATGTCAAGTTTATACCTGCCTTAGGACTTTTGCATGTGCTTCATGAGATTGACTAATTCTGGCTGGGCAGTCAAAGAAAGAATATTTTTTATTGAGTCCCTTATTTTGTTAGTCACAATTAGGAGGAGAAATAGGAAGAGATGTTGAAAATGGGTGGCATAGCTTTTCCCAAGGGCTCTGAGAAACAGTTGGCCTTGGAGAGAAACCTTTGCAAAAAGGGTTTATGGTCAAATAAGTTTAGGAAATATTACATCTGGTTTCTCACTGGGCCTAGACAACGAACAATAGACTTGTTTTATGGATCATTACATGGTCTGTCTTGGTGAGTGTTCTGTGTTCATTTGAAAATAATGTGTTTTCTGTAGTTGTGGGGTGGAATGCTCTCTGTTAATTAGGTTAGGTTGTGTTAGTGTATTTAAATCTTCTACATTCCTATTGATTTTCCACTTACTATTTCTATCAATTCCTGAGAGCAGTGTTGAATTGCCTTTTTTTCTTTTAGTTTTGTTGATTTGTTGTTTCATGTATTTTGAATCCCTGTTATTTGATGTGTATGTTTGGGATTATTTATTTTTGATGAGTTGACTTGTTATCATTATGTATGTACCTTTTTATTTCTGGTAATTTTTTTTATTCTAAAGTGTGCTTCTTGTTTAATATTAATAAAGCCAATCCAGCTTTCTTATGGTTAATATTTACATGGTAAATAGTTTTGTCTGTGTCAGGAATCACTGAGACCACCTTCAGGTATGATGATTTATTAGCAGGACTCACAGAACTCAGAAAAGCTGTTACACTGATAGATACGGTTTATTTCAGAGAAAGGATACAGGTTAAAATTGGGAAAAGGAAAAGGTGCATCCAGTAGAGTCAAGGAGAAACCAGGTGCCAGCGTCCAGCTGTCCTCTCTCAGTTGAGTTATTTGGACAGCACTAATCTCCCATCAATGTGTAAGAACAAGTATGAAGAATTGCCAACCAGCGAAACTTGCCTTGGCCTTGGTTTCCAGGGGTTTTACTGGGGATCAGTCACGTAGGTAGGGAGCAGCGCCTTAGCAACTCCGTCTCCAGCCCTCCTCTCTCTTGCAGAAGTCATACTCATATAGTATGGACCAGAAGATACAGTGTGGTATTAGGAGAAGAACAGTTCACCATAAATCACATTATTAGCATAAACTATCTGGCAAGGTTCCAGATAGGGACACTTTTTTGTATGTGATAAGATGTGTATCGATATCGGTATCGAGATAGAGATATATATATATATATATCTCTCAATATGATATAAAATTGCCTAGTCTACCACTTTCTAAATACACTTCTGTGGCAGTAAGCACATTCATATTATTTGCAACCATTACCAATATCCATTTCCAGAAGGTTTTTATCCTCCCCAGCTGAAAGTCTGTACCCATTAAACACAAACTCCCCATTGACTCCATATTCAGCCCCTTCCAACCACTGTTCTACTCTCTTTATCTGTGAATTTGCCTGTGTGCCTCTTTTAAGTGGACTTATACAATATTTGTCTTTTTATATCTGGTTTATTTCATTTAAGGTGTTTTCAAGCATAACACATGTTGTAGAATGTATCAGAATTTCATTCCTTTTTAAGCCTGAATAATATCCATTGTATGTATATACCATATTATTAATTCATCTGCTGATGGCCATTTGGGTTGCTTTCCATCTTTTGGCTTTAGTGATTAATACTGGTTAGCATGGGTGTACGAGTATGTGCTTTGAACCCCTGCTTTCTGGTCTTTTGGGTTTCTATTTCAGAGTGGAATTGCTGGGGCATATGGTAATTCTGTGTTTTACCTTTTGAGGAACCACCAAACTGCCACAGCCGCTGCACCATTTTATATTCCTACCAGCCAGTGTGTGAGGGTTCCATTCTCTTCACATCCTTGCCAGTACTTACGTATTTTGATAATATCCATTTTGAATGTGAAGTTGAATCGTTACGGTTTTGATTTCCATTTCTCCAGTGACTAGTGATGTTGAACATATCTTCTTATGTTTATTGGCCACTAGTATATGATCTGTAGAGAAATGTCTGTTCAGATCCTTGGTCCATTTTTGAATTGGGTTGTGTTTTTGTTACTGAGTTTTAAGAATTCTTTATATATTCTGGAATTGAACCCTTTATAAGATACATGATTTGCAAGTATTTCCTCCCACTTCTGTAGATTCTTTTTGTTTTCTTGGTAATACTCTTTCATGCACAAGTTTTTAGTTTTGATGGAATTCAATTTTACTTGTTTTTCATTTTGTCACTCATGCTTTGGTGTCATATCTTAAAAATAACCATTCGCAAATCCACCATAATGTATTTTCTTCCAAGAATTTTATAGTTTAACTTTTACATTTAGGTTGTTGATTGTTCTGAGTTACAGTAAGTTTTGTATATGGAGTAGGTTTTTTTTTTGTATATGGGGTAGATTGGCATCCAACTTCATTCTTTTGCATGTGGATGTCCAATTGTCTCAGCACTATTTGTTGAAGAGACTATTCTTTCTTCATTGAATGTTCATATCAATTGAACATAAATGTTTAGGTTTATTTCTGGACTCTCAGTTCTACTCTGTTGGTCTACCTGTGTGTTTATCCTCTGCTGTTACCATACAGATTTGATTACTGTCTTTTTTTTTTTACCCCATTTTTGAAAGGTAGTTTGGTAGGCATTGAATTCACTGGGTATGTTGACATTACTTTTTTTTTTCTTTTAGCACTTATAAATGTTCTATTGTATTTTGGCTTGCATAGCTTCTGAGAATTCTGTGACTTTTAAAATATTTGTTCCTCTGAATATAGTGCGTCTTTTTTTCTTCTGGTTGCTTTAAGATTTTTAAAAAGTTTATTACCATTTTCCTGCTATTTTATTATCATGTGCCTTTGAATAATTTTCTTTGAGTTTATCCTGTTTGGGATTCATCAGGTATCTTGGATCTGTAGGTTATAGTTTGCAGCAAGTTTAGAAAAATATTCTTTATTATTACCTCAAATATTGTTTCTTTTCACCCTCTTTGTTTTTTAGATTCCAATTAAAAGTACGTTAGATAGCTTAATATTGTCCCAAGTTCACGGAGAATTATTTTTTTTTCTTTTTTACCCTCTACTTCTGGATAATTTCTTTTTCTGTGTCCTCAGGCTCACTCATATTTTCTTGTGCAAATGTAATTTTGTTTTTAATGCCATCATGGACATCTTTTAGGTATGAGTTAATAAAATAACTTGTTTTCACATGAATATTTATTTATTCATTACTATTTGGCTTTTTTTTTTCAGATGACAGATCTATATATAGATTTAAAAACTATTTCCCTCTTGTGTCCTAGAATTCAGCTTGACCAACAGTTATTCTTCTGGCATAAGTACTTTTAGTCTTATTTTGACTCAGAGCCTATGAAAAGGGTACGATTTCCCACCCGTTCCCCCCGCCCAAGATCAGAGTAACCTAGAAATTAAAAATATATTTGAGTTATAGATGAATATTGGTTTAGGATTATTTTCTAAATAGATTAAATTAGATTTAGATTAACTTTAAAAATTGAAAGCAGTGGTATGGTTTAAAAATTAAAAGTATTCATTGAGAAGTGTCATTCCTATATTGTTCCTGAATATTCCATATTCACCTTCCCTTATAGGTGATTGCTTTTATGAGTTTCTTGAATGTCAGCTGAGTGGTTTTCTTGTGCATATACAAACACATGTGCATCTGACACCATTTTATCCCCTTTTTAGCAAATGGTAGTATATTATATAATTGTTTTATTCTTTGCCTTTTTGTACTTACATTTAATAATTGGAGATATTTTCATGTTATAACAGAGAATCATTAGTCTACCTATCACATCCCCTTTTTTGGTCATTGCTTATTCTGGTACTTCAAAGGAAGATACTTGTCATGCATTCAGTAATGTGATCCAGAGTTGAATATTGCTAAATAATAAAATATCATTAGGTCTCCAGCAGTTGTTTTCAAACTGTTCAGTCTCAGAATTTGTTTACATTCTTCAAAATTATTGATAACTCCAAAGAGCCTTTTATGTAGGTTATATCTATCAGCACCTGTCATTTAAAAATATCAATAATAAACCCATTTAAAATGCTACTTATGTGAACATAAGTAGCATTTGAAAACCACTGTCTCTTCCAAAACAAGGAAAGAATGAGCTTGGCCTTTGTTCGATTTTTTTGCAACTATCTTTATGTTTAGCTTAATAGAAAACAGTTGGATTGTCATAGCTCTTACTACATGCACTCTGTTGTGATAAGTTCTTTTACTCAAAGCATATGAAGAAAATCTGACCTCATACAGATATGCAGTTGGAAGAGGGCATAGTATTTTAATAGACTTTTCACATAATTGTGGATATCCTTCTTTGATGCTATACTAAACCCCAAGTAGTAGTGCAAAAAACTGTTTTATTGAAATATAGTTGACATGCAGTAAGTTACAGATACTTAATATGCTGTGAAGCTGTCAACACAGTCTAATGATATACGTCTATAGGTAGTTTTGGAAAGATTAATTGCAATATGGAATTTTAAGTCATAGCAAGGAAGTTTTTATTAAAACCAGTTGGTCTGTCCTCTACTTTGAATGACTCTTCCATCAAAAGATATATATATATCCATCTTCACCCAAGAATATGTTTATTGATTTTGGAGAGAGAGGAAGGGGGAGAGAAGGAGAGAAACAGAGAGAAAAAGAGAGAAACCATGGATGAGAGAGAAACACTGATCGGTTGTCTCTTGTAGGCGCCTCATTCACTGGGATTGAACCCGCAACCTAGGTACGTGCCCTGACCAGAAATTGAACCTGCAGCCTTTTGGTGCACTGGATGACGCTTCAGCTGGCTGAGCCACACCCGGCCAGGTCCATGCAGGATTTTTTAACACCATGCATTAGTCATTTGGAAAATATTTGTTCATTGGGTTATGCAGATCTTCCAAATGTTTACACATTTCATTAGTTGTTGTCAAGAAATCACATTTATTGATATCACCATTCTCATCAGAAGACTCTTTGATTTGGGAAGCTGTTAAACCTACAATGGTAAAAACAAGTTTTGCAAAATTTTCTCAAAGCTTGAATTTTATGTAGTTAGCAATAGATATTGACAGCTGTTTTCCTTTATGTGATAGACTCACTGTTGATTTCTAAGGAAGCATCAACTACATATCCAAGATTAGGTACCCATCATTTGTCAGTAGTTCTTTCAAGAAAAATGGTGCTCCGTAAAGAGGTGGCTCGGTTGGCTTGCAACTTGGTCATTTAAGTGTTTTCCCTTGTGACAACAATTAATACTTCTAATTTCAACATGTAGAATAAGAAAAATTGGATACTCAGATTGAGATTTAATGAAATGTCTAATATTTACAGCTATAGGTACATCAAAGACATTCTTAAGTGAAATTGAATTTTTTTTTTTTTAAGTTCAGGAGTGTGTGGTAATGAAGAATGTAATGACTACTGTTGTGGTTTGGTGCTACTGCTAATAAGTTACCAGCAGTTTTACCTGTAGCTACTTTTGACTGTCAAGGCAAATGCCAATGCTGTGAAAAAAGCAATGCTAACATGGTTAGTATTATTGTGAAAATGGTTTTGATGTGTGCACTTGCATTTCTCTTTTACTACAACTCTGTGAAAAAGCTGAGGCTTAGTGTCATTCCAGGTCACAAAGTTTATGCTGGTGTTCCAACCAGCAGGCTCCACAGTTGGAGCTCAAAGCCGCCACTCCAAATTGCTTCCCGTACTAGGCTTTCCATAAATTATAATTCTGTATTAATAAACATATGGATTTTTGAAAATAAATGTTAGGAAATCATATGACTTGTAAAACATTTTATTTTGTGGAGTTCCATAGTGTAAGATCAATAAACGTAAGAGAATCTTAAAAAATCTTAAATATGTGAAGTTAAACTTTTTAGCCATGTATGTTGCATGAACTATATAGTACACATGTTTCAATATGTTGCTCTTATAATTAAAACACATTTTCAAGTATAAGAAATTTTCATGGCTTCCCATGGTCTGTCTGTAGGAAAAAGGCAAACTATTTAACATAGGCTTGAAGGGTCCACTTTTTCTAGCTCGCTCTTTCTCAACTTGGCAAGCTGTTGTTTTATGCAACTGGAATTGTTTTTTCCACTTCTGTGCATTTGTTCATAGCTTCCTTCTGTTTGGAAATACCCTGCCATTTTCTGCGTCTCTGGTTCAACTTTCAGACCTAATTTGAGTTCATTTTTCTTCCAACCATTTTTCCTTCTGAACTCTTTAAGTCTCTCCTCAAGTGCTGTGTCTATCATACTTTGTGTTGTTCAGCTGTTTTCCCAACTGATAAGGTTCTTGATGGAAATGGTCACTGATACATTTTTTTGTAATTAGTGTCTTACATATATACATGGGCTCAGTAATTGCTTGCTATTGAAAAAGAGGATAAAAAGCCATATGTGCAACATAAGTAATGCTTTTTGATAAATATTTTCATTTTGTTCATCCTGTCTTATAAATCTCGAGTTTATAATCTCAAGATTTATTTTCTTATAGAAAATTTTGGGGTTTATTTTACCAGGAAATGAAAGGTTGGAACACTAAAAGAAAAAAGGTGTGTTTTGTGTTGATCTGTACAAAGAGCAAGAATATGATCATAGTAATTCTCTGGAGCATTTGAGATATTGCTCTTTGGCATACGTTATCAGTTTGCCTCAAACTTGTAAAAATTTAAAAATCATAATTGATACTGTTAGTTTTTAGAGATGGACATTCCCTTGATATTTGATATATTTGATTATTCATACATCAAAGCTCTCTTCTTGAATACCTTATGTTGGTTTTGAAAATGTCTTTATAGGTTTGACATATTTCCTTCTAATTTGGAATGTACATGGGGAAGCTTGTAAGTTCAGCTTGTTTTTGCTGTTCTTGAATGTTTGTCTACTTTCAGCTCTATTTAGACATTTTAGACTTTCATTCAAGATGGAGGCGTAGGTAAACATGGCTTGTCTCCTTGCACAACCGCATCAAAATTACAACTAAATTGTAGAACAGTCATCTCTCAGAACTCAGAAATCGAGTTGAATGGAAGTCTGACAACTGTGGAATTAAAGAAACCCCATCCAGCCAGACTGGTAGGAGGGACAGAGCTGTAGAATGGACAGGTCCCACATCCACGTGTGGTGGATAAAAATTCAGTAGGGATATCTCAGGAGCTAGGAACCCCAGCCCTACACCAAATCCCCCAGTTCAAGGTTCCCATGCCAGGAAGATAAGTCCCCATAGCATCTGGTAGCAAAAACTAGTGGGGATTGAGATGGTGGAAGAAACTGCTGGAGTTCCAAGCAGTTCCTCTTAATGAGCTCCGTATGGACTTAAACAGACTCACTTCCTCTGAGCTCCAACAATGGGGTAACAGCTTGAAAGGCACCAGTGGCATACAGGAAGGAACTCAAGTGCCTGGCATCAAGATGGGAGCTAGGGGAAAGCTTTCTCCCAGACAGAAAGGAGGCTGAGGCCATTGTCCCTTTTCTTAACCTGCCCCCTACAGAGCCACAGTGGCAGATGGGTGCCATATCTGAGATTCCATTAACCTGGCTAACACTGTCTGCCCTGCCCTGGAGAGCCCCCAAGACTCCTTGCCACCCAGCTTCCAGGCCCACCCAAGCTGTTAACAGAGACTTTTCCATATGAATGGCTGATAATTGGCTTATTCTTCACAACTTCTTAAATCCTTTTAAACAAGTAACAGGCAACCTCAGTGAGCCCCCAACCCCCATACCTCTGGCTAAGTGGCCCCCGGCATGGCACTAGCAGCAGCCAGCCTAAGTTCACAGCTTGGATTCTCCTGGGAGCCTCCAAGCCCAGCATAAGTAGCAACTATCTCAGTTTGCTTTATAACCCAGGCAGGTGGCCCTACAGAACACAAGTGAGGACTGACCTTGACCTGTACCACCTGAGAAACCCCAGAGCCTGCATGTGCACTGGACAGCTACAGACCACGTTGGAGCACCACCACCCTGCCCTTGCATTGCTGATCCCTGTGGAGGGTGGAGGTTGGTGGTTAGGGTCACAGCCAGTCCTTGCAGCTGACTGGCCTGGGTAAATACCTCCCATTGACTGCTAACAGCAGTCAAGGCTAACTACAAGAGGAGGGTGTACTCAGTTCACACAAAGGGCATACCTTGAATACCCAGCTTGAGTGATAGAGGAGGCTGTGTCACTAGACCATACAAGACACTTGCTACATTAGGCCGCTCTACCAAGACAGGGAGTCTAAGCAACTCTACATAATACATATAAACATCGGGAGGTTGCCAAAATGAGGAGACAAAGAAACATGGCCCAAATGAAAGAACAGATCAAAATCCAGAAAAAGAGCTAAATGAAATGGAGATAAGGAATCTATCAGATGTAGATGATAAGGATGCTCTAGGAGCTTTGTGAGGACCTCAACAGCATAAAAAAGATCTATTCAGAAATGAAGGATATACTAATGGAAATAAAGACTACAGGGAATCAAGAGTAGAGCTGAAGTTGACAATCAGATCAATGATTTGGAACATAAGGAAGAAAAAAACAATCAGAACAAGAAAAAGAATAAGAAAATGAGGATCATGTAAGAGGCTATGGGACAACTTCAAGTGATCCAACATTCACAGCATAGGGAAGCCAGAAAGAAGAAAAAGAGCAAGAAGTTGGAAATCTGTTTGAAAAAATAATGAAAGAAAACTTCCCTAATTATGTGAAGGAAATAGACATGCAGGTTCAGGAAACACAGGGAGCCCCAAACAAGGTAGATGCAAAGAGGCTCACTCTAAGACACATCATAATTAAAATGCCAAGGATTGAGGCTAATGAGAGAATCTTAAAAGCATCAAGAGAAAAGTGGTTAGTTACCTACCGGCAAGTTCCCAAAAGACTGTTAGCTGATTTCTCAAAAGAAAGTTTCCAGACTAGATGGGATTGGCAAGAAATACTCAAAGTCTGAAAAGCAAGAATGTGCAGCCAAGGTTTCTCTACCCAGCAAAGAGATATCATTTGAAATGGAAGGGTAGATAATGAGCTTCCCAGACAAGAAAAAACTAAAGGAGTTCATCATCACCAAACTATTAGTATATGAAATGTTAAAGGGACTTATTTAAGAGAAAGATCAAAAGTATGAGCAATAAAATGGCAATAAATACATATCTGTTAACAGTTGAATCTAAAAGTTATTAAGCAAACAAGAACAGAGGTGGGCAGGGCAGGGGAGAGCAGTAGAGGAAAATTGGGGCAACTCTAATAGAACAGCAACAGCAGCAAAGAAGAGCAGAGACAGAATCATAGCTATGAAGAGCGGAGAGCATTTTGATGGTTGCCACATGGGAAAGGGCATGTGGGGGAATGGGTGAAGAGGTGAGGGGTTTAAGAAGTATGAATAGGTAGTTACCCAATAGCTATGGGGACGTAAAGTACAGTACAAAAACATGGAGTAGCCAGAGATCTTTGAGTATGACCAATGGACATGAACAATGGTGTGGGGATTCCCTGAGGGTGTGGGGGTTGCTGTGTGGAGGAGAGCAAAGGGGGTAAAATTGGGACAGCTCTAATATCACAATTTATAATATATAATTAAAAAAAAATTGAACTGTGATAACTTTCTCTTTTGCCAGTTTGTATTCCCCCTCTTCAACATTTAGTTAAGGATCACCAGTTTCAGTAAAAGCAATGGAAATTAACTATAGTAAGAGTCTGGAAGTTAAATCTACCTTATTCACAATTTATGGGCCTGAAGAGAAAGTGGTTTGTACGGGTACTCCATCTCCCAGGATGTTGTGGATTCTTTTTTATTTTTCTCTTTATAGTTTTAATTTTTAAAAAAGATTTTATTTATTTATTTTTAGAGAGAGGGGAAGAGAAGGAGAAAGAGAGGGAAAGAAACATCAATGTGTGCCTGCCTCTCGCATGCCGTCAGCTGGGGACCAGGCCCACAACCCAGGCCTGTGCCCTGACTGGGAATCGAACCAGTGACCCTTTGATTTGCAAACTGGCGCTCAATCCACACCAGCCAGGGCCTATAGTTTTAATATGAGTATATATTTTTAGTAATTTTTAGAAATGTGGCTTGTTAGTGACTGTTAATGCTAGGTCATTATAATCTATATATTTTGACATTTTAATTTTTAATTTTTGCCATGTTTAAATGTGAGAGTGTAGACTCCTCTCTGGTCATCATTGCAGTGAACTTGCTTCCTACTCCTTTCTTTTCAGTCTCTCTAGAGATTGTTTCTCGGCAAAGACACTTTATTTTTTACTACTCAGCCCACAAGGGAAGGTGGGGGAGAAATGAAATAGGACACTTCTGCCTTTTTCTAGATATTCACCAAATGATGTGTAAGCCTAGTACTCTGGAGAACTACATGGCATTTCCATGTGTCTGGGTGGTAGAGCATGGGTTTAAGAGGAGTGAGTCTTTCACTTAACTCAGTCCAATAAGACCCTGTATTATATACATTGTCTGCTGAGTCCTGTCTCTGTCTCACAGATCTGTAGATGAGAATTTTCCTCAAACCACAGCTTTGTCTAGTTAAAGCAGTGGATTTTCAACCTTTGTGCCACAAGAGAATTTTTTTTAAAATCATCACCTGAGGATATGTTTTCATTGCTTTTAGAGAGAGGAGGTGGGGGGAAGAGACACACACATACACCTGTGTGAGAAACATTTATTGGTTGCTTCCTGCACATGCCCTGACTGAGGATCAAACCCACAACCTAGATTTGTGTCCTGACTGGGGATCGAACCCACAACCTTTTGGTACATGGGATGACTCTCTGACCAACTAAGCCACCTGGCCAGGGTGGCCGTTGTCATTTTTTTATTTGACAATCTAACGGAAAAGAGGTCAAGCGCCCTGACTAAAAGTCAGATATTGCATGTTTTAAAAATTCTTGCGTCACACCCATGTGTCTCTTGTGGCACACCAGTTGAAAATCGCTGCTCTGCAGTTTGGCCACTAACAGAACAGGGGCTTTGCTGCCAGGAGTTGGAAATCTGCTAATATTGTTAGGGTAATAGGGTAATATTGTAGGCAGTGCGAGATTCAGAGACTTCCAGGTGAGGAGCGTGGGATGAGAGTTCCTGCGAAGAGTTGGTGATGCCAGGATAGAAGTTCTTTGTACAGGCAACCCAGCATGGGTGTATGCAGCCCTGGAGCCCGTGGTGAAGCCAGAAGCTCAGCTCTGTAGATGCTTCCTATTGCCAAGTGAGACAGACTCAGATAACTAGGATCACTTCCCAAGATGAGATACCTGGTACTGTTTAAATGATATGTGATGGTGTCATGGTTTGGCTGGAAGAAGATACTTAAGGTTTATAGGAAGAGATAACATAATTTTTCAAGTGCTTTTTGCCAGGTCCTGGCTCGATACTTTCATATATAATCAGTCTTTCTGGGTTAGGCTTTTGGGAGTCTGTTTTCTTAAGCACACCAGGTTATTCTCTCGAGTGAAGCTCTTGAACCACAGGTTGAGACCCACAGGCAAAACCCCTGACTCCTGGTTGACACTTGTGTGTTTTGACTCCTGTTGTCTAAATATCCTGATTAATTCTTCAGAGGCCTCATCAGAAAAATATTTGAGAATACAGGTCAGAACAGTAACTTCATAGTAACTACTTTTGGAACCCTTTTACTTTGTAAACAACAAAACAAAATAAACTTCAACTGAACGCTAATGCATTAAAAAATCAATCAAGTTTTATTAATTAATTGTACTTTTATTAAAAATACTTGTTATTGATTTATTGCCAAATGATTGGGACCTATTAACATCTCTTACATAGCAATTTCACTTAGTGAAATTAAGTCAGTAACAATTTAGTATTCATTTTTGTTTACGTCTTCCTTTATAGAACGAAGTCCTCTATTATCCTCTATTTATATAAAGCTTTTTTTCCCCATCACAAAATTACTTGGTTACTATAGAAAGAATTGGAATGTATGGAGATGGTCAAAATAAGTATGTACCCATAATTTGAAACCCCAAAATAACCACTGACAGAATGTTGGTTTTATACCATTTACAAATGTGGCAACATTGAAATTAGGTTGTTTTGCCTAAATACAATATTCTTTTAAATATTTTAAACCTAAATTTTAAGTAAATTTTAACTAAAACTGTATGTGAAATCTTTGAAATGCATGTAGAGCTACATCAAATAGTTAAGCTTTCTCTGGGGTGTGGATATCAGGCCTAATTTTAATGGCAAATAGTTGTATGAAAAAAAGTTGTAAGTACCATTGGTTATTTAAAAGAAGGGTGTCTGTTTGGAACTCTAATTATAAATCATCAAATAACCAGTAGTAGTAACTAACACCGACTGATGACTGACAAGTTTGTAAAATTCTGTGTATCTTAAAATAAGTCTCCATTTAAGCATGGGAGTATGCAGTGAAATATGTATAAACTGGGAATGTAGCTTATAAACTGGAAACCAGTGGATGGTATTAGGAAAGAGGAGCTTACTTATTGTAGACATCAGAGGAGTCTCTTTAGTTTTCTTACTTTTCAAATGATACCAGGCAGTGCAGCTAGTGTTGCCTTAGTACTTCAGAAAAGGGTGAAAAATGTTGGCTTTTAGGAAACATGTTTTTATATTTTATTCCATTTAATGCTAAACCACCTCATAAAGATAAGTGTTTTATTCTCATTTTTATAGACGATAAAACTGAAACTCAGAAAGCTTTTTGTTCAGGTCATATTATCAGGTATTTCTGGGTTTGTCTCCATTTCATTTTCTCCATTTTATTTCCTCAAGTTTACCATGGTCTAATATCTCAAGTTCTTCCAACTCTAAAATTCCATAATTTTTACAGAAGTGGAGAGAATAGTATAATGAATTCTCATTTACATATCACAGAACTATAAAATTATTAGTTCATTGACAGCTTGTTTCATTTGTTCCCTCTTACAATTGCCCCCCATATCCCCCCCACATTACTTTTTAAAATTTCTTTTTTAACTTTATTAAGGAATATTTGACAAATAAAATTGTATATATTTAAAGTGTACAGTGTGATTTGATACACACATATATTGTCAAATGATTACCAAGATCAAGATAATTAACACATTTATCACTTCACATACTACTTAAAAAAATTATGTTTGTTGAGGTAACATTGGTTAATAACCTGCCACATTACTTTGCCATAGACCCCAGCATATCATTTCATCTGTAAACATTTCAGTATATAGCTCTAAATGACAAAAACTTTTTTATTTTTGAATTAAAATTTACATTTAATATTGCTTTTATTAGTTTAATGTATAAAGCATAGTAGTTAGACAATAATATACTTTATGAAGTGGTTGCCCTGATATTTCCAGTACCTACCTGGCACTGTACATACTTATTACAGTGTTATTGACTATATGACCTATGGTATATTTTATTATCCCCATTACTGTTTCATCACTACCAATTTGTACTTCTTAATCCCTTCATCTTTTTTTTCCACAATCCGCCAGTCTCCCTCCCTTCTGGCAGCCATCAGTCTGATCTCTGTATCTGTGAGTCTGTTTCTATTTGGTTTGTTAGTTTGCTCTTTAGATTCCACATATAAGTGAAATCATATTGTATTTACCTTTCTCTGTCTGACTTGTTTCACTCAGCACAATACCCTGTAGAGCCATCCATGCTGTTGCAAATAGTAAGATTTCCTTCTTTATTTATGGCTGAGAAGTATTTCATTGTATATATGTACCACTGTTATGGGGCTCACCCATATCAGGGAGGGCAATCTGCCTTCCTCGGTGTACAGTTTTAAATGTTAATCTCTTTGAGAAACACGCTTATAGATACACCCAGAATAACCTTTGACAAAATTTCTTGTCACCACATGACTCAGTCAATGTGATATATAAAACTATCTTGTTTAGTATAAGATGTTCCAGGCGCACTTTATATCTCCTGCCCCCGATGTGGAATCCATTTTCTCAAGGAGCCTGGATTTTTACTTTCTTATTTTTAAAGTATATATTTTTAAAAATCCTCACCTGAGGATATGTTTATTAATTTGAAGGGGGGATGGGGGAGGGAGAGAGAGAGAGAGAGAGAGAAAGAGAGAAAGAGAATAGCATCAATGTGAGAAAAACATTGATTAGTTGCCTCCTGTACATGCCCCCAAGTGGGGATTGAACCCACAACTTTTTAGTGTACAGGACGAAACTCCAACCAACTGAGCCACCCAGCCAGGGCTGATCTTTACTCAAAATTAAAGTATCTAAGTCTTCTAAATGATGTTGGCAATTAATAAAATGCCCTCTGATGAGTCTTTTAATGACTAAAATACATTGAGATTCACATTTTCAAAGTTTTATCATAAAAGGCTTTGTTTCAGGATTTTTATTAAGAAAGGTATAATTTCTTTTTTAAAATTTAATTTTAATTTTTTATTGAATATACTGGGGTGATATTGGTTAATAAAATTATTGGTTTCAGGTATACAGTTCTGTAATACATCATCTATGTATTGCATTGTGTGTTCAACACCCCAGGTTGTGATTTCTTAAGAGTCATTAAATTGTCTTCTATAGTACTTAATTTTTTTAGTTTCCTTTCTCACTTTTGGGCATGAGGTGTTTGGTATTTGCTCTGTCACTCCTATGTTGACTTTCTTATTTTCTGATATAACACTGAGGAAAGCATAGAATGAAAGCTTGTGGCACATGAGTCATACCTAGTAAAATGCATACAAATGATTTATAATTATATTCTTTAAGCATCAACCTAAACAATCCTACCTCTTAGTATATTACAGTAACCTAGGATTACAAACATAATTGAGTTTGCCCTTTTCATTTTACAGAAATGGAAATTGAGGCCCAGGTGTATGGGAAAGCTAGGACTATAACCTGGATCACTTGCCTCTTAAAATAGGCAACGTGCTGTGTAGTAGGGCAGCCTCACAGTTGAGAGACAGACAAACATGGCTCAAAATCTTGGCATTACCATTTGTTAGGTGTATGAACTTTAGGAAGCTTGACTTTTTTGTTTCTTTGTAAGCTATAGAAAATAACTATATCATGTGGTTACTATGACAGTTAACCAAGAATAACATTTTAAGGAACTCAATACTGTGTTGTCACATTGTAGGTACACTCTACATTCCGTTTGTTTCCTGTCCTAGTTTGCATTTTTTCCTGCTATATTATCACCTCCTTTTTAAAGTGAACATCTGCTTTACAAAATAGCTGAAGACAGTACAATTTTGTTGCATTTGTTACCTTGTTTATAGTATTTGTGTAACATCTTTAATATTAATAGACAAAGTATTTAGTCTGGTTCTCTTCTAAATTTTTTTGCATTACAGTTACTGAAGTTCAAATTGAGATTTCACTTTTCATTCTGAAGTACGTTATCCAAAGTAACTTCTGTTGTTATATTCCCATTTGTTGTAATTATCGAATGTTAATCACAGGTGATTTAAATTATATTTTGGGTGTCATCAGGGTAGAATATAATCATGTTCTTGCTTGTATTCTGCTGCAACAAACAGGATAGTTTAGAAAGGCCATAATTAATAGATACTTAAAAGTTGCTTTGATGTTCTTAGATGAAAGCTCTCCTGCCAATACCAAAAGCTAGTACTTCTAATTATCACTCTCCTTTATAACATGAAATACAGGTTTGAGTTCTGTAGAGTTAGCTGCAGGACTGTTGACCTATAATACATTTTTAATATGAATGTGTAGAGAAAAATCTTAGAAACTATTTAGCTTCCAAAATATGCACTTTCTTATTCAGGTTTGTTTTCTATCTATCTGGATAAAATTCCAAAAGCATGTCTGAACATTGACTTTATTATGATATTAATAGATGGCTTTCTTTGTTGCGAGATATAAACCTATAGTTGTTAATGCCTAAGATTATATTTTATAAAGTGAGTGAGTTGATGTATTTGAGGTGTTGGAGACTTCAAACTGGGAGGCCTAGAGATGAAAAAGGAGACAGTGTTAGCTGCTTTCATTTCTTGGACTGGTGTAATTTACTGTCCATTTTCTTGTGTCTTATCTTGTCTCTGCAACTAATTGTGAACTAAATTATTACCATTCATCACTGAAAACTAATCACTCTAAGGTTACTGATTTCTCATAATCACCAAATATATTGATTAGCATTTTCTTTGTTCTCATTCATTGCAGCACATCAGATTCTGTTTATATTGCTAATCTCTTTGCCTTCCTTATACTCTATTTCCCCCCTTTCTTGGGCTGCACCTCTTTTTCTCCCTCATTGGCTCTACTTGTTACTTGGATGCCCAAGTGTCTGTATTCTAAGACTCAAATTTTTGACATTTGTAGTGTCATCATCAGTCCACACTCACATGGGTCTAATCCATTCTTTTGTCTTTAACCACTGAATTAAATGACTCTGAAATCTATGTTTCTGTCCTTACCCCTTTTTTTGCACTCAAGGCTTTTATTCTTTACCAGCTGCACATCTTTACCTGGTTGCCTTATTGTCTCCTAAAACTTTTCATATGTCCACGTCAAAGTCCACGTCAAAGTCTTCATCCTAAAATAAACTTTGTGGTCTTTTTTTAATTCATAATTGGTACTGGTACAAAAGAAAGTACCAGGGACAATTGTCTAAGGCAGTGATTTTCTGCTTTTTTTATTTTTTGGTGCACATAACTAATTACTAAAATTCTGTGACACACCAAAAAAATATTTTTTTGCTGATCTGACCCCCAAAAAAAGGTATAATTTTGATTCATTCACACTGGATGGCTATTGTTGTGTGTCTGTGGGTGGGTTTTTGTTGTTGTTGTTGTTTTTGTTGTTTGTTTTTTTAAATTTGACAGTCTAAGAGAAAAGAGATCAGTGCTCCTAGTAGACAGGTATTAGATGTTTTAAAACTTCTTGTGACCGGTTTACCGGTTGAAAATTGCTGCTCTAAGGCCTCTCAGAGCTGCTAGTGCCTGGGCTTGGCTGTGGCTCTCAAAACTTTTCTGGTGTGATCTTCTAGGAGTGATAAAACCCAACAATTTGGGCAACTTTTACATTAACATGTTTGCTTCAGTGTTAGGCAGTTGAGTGAAAACAGCCCACAGGGATACGGAAAGGGTTTGCCAGAGTGGGTGCACAGTGCAACTCATGTTCACCATGTCCGCTAGTCTCCAGACTTAGTTTTCCCCTAAGTCATCAATCTCAGAACTCCTTGGGAAGCCTTTTGTGTTGATGGTTGTTGACTCTGACTCCTTTTTCCCTTCTGAACATCTGATACCTGGCAGGCCCATCGTTCAAGTCTACATCAGGCATGTTTTCTTGGCTAGTTATCAAGGGAGATACCTTGGCAAGTTCCCTCGTGATAACTAGCTGAGATTTTTTCATCTGCATTTTATGGTTGCAAAATCAGAAATGTGATTCTTTAGATGAATGAGCTGGCACATGTAGTACCACTGCTTGGTGAAAGACAGAACAGGCCTCAGACATGCCACAACAAAAAACACAAGTACAAAAATTGTATTAGATTATAGTTAATTGCTTCAAAAAGCAGTTTAACTTCTTTAGATTGTCTGGCAAAGGATTGTTGAAGAATAACTGAAGTCCTTGCTAGACCAAAGACAAGCCATAAGTAAACAAACAAACAAATAAACTGAATAATGCAAACTGTTGAAACTTACATTTTGTTCATTGGAGAATTGTGAAAACATATTAACATGATTTTTACTGTCTTTTCTAGTTTTTTTTCCTAGACTATTTGTATATTCTCTGGTTTTATCAGAAATTTGATGATGGCTATCACTCTTAGGGAAATGAAGTAAAAAGGGGCCCTCCTTGCTAATAGGGAAATTTTGTCACATTGGTGCATATATATCCTGTTATTCTGATATCTATATCTATATCTATATCTATATCTATATATGTCAAACAACAGTTCTCAGCAGTTTGGTTTTATTTATTTTAACCTCAGTTATTAATATAAGTATTGTGTTAGGTCTAACAGTGGTTTGTTGGTAGTGGGATTTAGTGTTTAGAGTCTTTTTTCCATGTTGATAAACATGCCTACAGCATCATTTTTTATGACTTCATGGTATTATGTTATGTGACTGCACCATCTTTTTTTATACTTAATTTTTTTTATGGTAGTACACGTACATAGTGCAAAATGAAAAAGATAAAAATGAAGAAGTGTACAGTGAAAAGTAAAGTTTCCCCTCTATTCTTAGTTTCCTTGTCAGGATGCAATCACTGTTCTCTATTTCTTTTGTGTTCATCCAGAGATATTCTGCGTAAATACAAACCAGTACATACTCATGTATGATCTATATGCATACACAAAAATGGCAAGCTGTTGTACCTTCCGTTGTGTACCATGCTTTCTTTTTTTTCCTCAATTAAGACACCTTCTGTAGAGACTCGTGAAATTTTGCCTCATTGTTTCCCAGTTGCCGAATATTCTACTTTATGTATCTACCAAAATTTATTTAACCAGTTTTATTTTGGTGGATGCTTAGATTGTTTTAGATCTTTATTTTCTCAGATCATATGTCTGCAGCTGTAATACATGTTTCATTTGGTGTAGTCTGCTGTGCCTGATCCACTTTTTTGATCAAACTCTATAAATAAAAACTCTTACAGAGGAAAATCTGAATTACACAGAATGGGCTGAGAATATGGTAATATCTACAAGTCTGTTTTGTGGTAAAAATGTATGAAGAATAAAAATTTTAACTTTACTTTTTATCTTAAGAAACTTATTTTTTAGCAATTGCCTGAGAAGTGTTACTTTGTGTGGGAGGTGTTATCCTAGTCCTGATTCTTTTCAGTAAGACAGACTTGTTTTATTTTTTCACAGATTATGTTTTGGATTTGGTACTAAATTATGCATATTCACTAGCATCAACTGGCTGATTGTAACCCAGAGGGAAAAAACCCATGCTAGCTGCAATTGGAAGAAAATAAAGATTCCTGGTTAGAAATGCATTAAGGAAATATTGTGGACCCAGCTTTAAGTGTTTGACCACTTTAGGTGGTTACCTTTTATGATCCAGGTTTGTATTTCCCTCACTAAAGTACTTGACCCTGTGTTAAAATACAAACATGTATCTTCTTGACACTTCACTTTAAGTTACCAATAGGAACATGGGAGTTTTGAAAAGACTCCCATGTTGTGTTATTCATCTACTAAATTCTTCTGAATTTTTGGACTAAAACAGAAGATTTGAAAGAGAATTTGAGTTGTACCACGTAGTGCTTATGAATCTGAATTCATTTTTCTCTTTCATGAGGATTGAAAGGAAAAGCTGGGGAGGCATTGATTGAAATGGGAGGCTAGAAACACTGTTAAAAATAAATTTACATAAATTTTAAAAAACAACATCACTTACAGCTTCAAAGTAGTTTGGAGGTAAAAACTCATGTACTTATATATTGCTAATTTATAGATTACATGATTTATTTATTGTAACAAAAAAACTCAGTTATAAACCATCCAGTAATCTGTTAGCTGCATTCATTCACGTGTATATTTATTCATTCATATAACATGTGCACATAAACTTTCTGGCAGTGGGCCTCACATTTTAATGTGTATCACAGTCACTTGGAGAGCTTGTTAGAAGCTTGTTTAAAACTCCTGGTTGTCATCCCCAGAGAATGTGATGAAATAGCCCTGGGGTAAGACGCAGATCTCTCTCTTAAATAAACACATTAGAATATTCTGGTCTGAAGGCCACTCTTTGACTATTATAGGAGAAAGAATTATGGTTTCTAAAGGGATGAAAAATTACACCACATTAGTTAAAAAAATTTAATTGCAGGAGCATATAAAAAATCCTCATGGTTGTGAGTAATTTAAAACAGCAGCACAATGCAGCATAGTAGGCTTGGTTTTAAATTCGACTTGTCCTTAAAGGCCAGTAGTAGTGGTTGTTTGCTAAACATTAGTAATGGATAATTTGTGGCTGGCCAAAAAAAAAAAAAAATCAACAATTATGCAGAAAATAAATATCTTAGGAATAAAAAATTTTTTCTTAATTAAAATTGCTTTAAGGAAAGAGAATGTTTATTTTGAAATGCCAACTATATCAATAAATAAGGTATGGCATTAAGTGTTAATTTTTATCAAATGGAGGCATGGCTTAAGTTACTTAATATTTTAAAATACTCTTGGGTAGTGACTGTATGGTCATGCATTGTGCATGATTATGAATGGATGTAATTTTGGATACGATTTTGAATATGTGTATTGAAATCTTAAAAAGGTTCAATGATATATATTGTAATTTCATTTTTCAGAATCTCAAAGAAATAATTTTAAATACAGAAATAGAGATACCTATTATAGAATTGTTTATAATAGTACAAATAATTGGAAACAATTTAAACATCTTATTTATGGAAGTAATGTTTAAGGAAGCACTGATCCATTCACGTGAAGAAATATTATTCAGCCTTGACTGGTGTGGCTAAGTTGGTTGGAGCGTCGTCCCATTGAACAAAACGTTGTGGGTTTGATTCCTGGTCAGGCCATATACCCAGGTTGCGGGTTTGATCCCTAGTTGGGGCACTGCAAGAAAGCAACCAGTCAATGTTTCTCTCTCACTTCAATATTTCTCTTTCTCTTTCTCTCTCCTTCCTTCTCTCTCTAAAAGCAATGAAAATAATGTCCTTGGTGAGGATAAAAAAAAAAAGAAATATTATTCAACCATAAAATGTCTTTAAAGAGTTCATAATATAGGGAAATGCTTATGCTAAAATATTATGTAATTAAAAGCAGGTTACAGAATTGTATATCATTTTAAGACTAGAAGGAAATTTGGAAAATATAATTTTGGTGCTTTTTATAATTGTGGGATTATTATTTCTCTCCATTAATATGTATTTCCCCAATTTTTGTATTGAACATGTTTTTTTAATAATGAAAAATGGCACACAAAAAATAAGTATCTTAAAAAAGTGTTTAGATAACTATAACCAGGCACTATCAAGGAAATTAATGCCATCATTTGATAGGGAATTTGTTTATAAACAGATAATTGGAGTAGTAATAGAGAATCCAAATTAATAGACTATTAAAGGGATTAATGCTAAACCTATTTTCAGATTACAATTTTGTAAATGACCTGGAGGGAGGCATATCTTGTGATCCTCCAAATCTGCAGAACTTTTAGGTGTAAAATGCCAAAGGAATTGATATTAACTAAATAAAAATTTTGAGAGCTGTATATGAGTGAGCAGAATAGTAGTAAGTGATTTTCATTTGGCCAACTATGAGTGAGTTGGTTGTAAAGCACTGAAGACTGTTCATTTGGATGGTTAATTGCCCCTATGGATTGTATTCTGAACTAGAGTTTAGCTAAAAATGCAAATAAATTCTTATGATGTTTAAATAAATTAGCGGATAATTAGGAATCCCAAGATATGTAGATTTGGCCTAAACTTTGAGGTTTATATCAAGGAGAACAATCCATGTTCTTCACAGCAAGGTTTTTAGGTTTGATGCAGCACTGTTCTACATGAGTTTGGGGTCAGATTCAGTGTGACAGTTTTTGTGTTCTTGGGTTCCCAAGGGCATGTAACTTTCTGTGTGAGGAGCCCTGTCATAAATATATAAAAACAAGTAGCATCCCTTGAGATGCATCTAAAAATAATTTAGTAAGTTTTATAAATAGTATAGCAATAAATTCTAAGTATGTAGTCAAGGGTGTCAATGCAAGAATTCAGGAAAACAGCTGAAGTGTTATGGATTTATTTTTAAAATTAATAAAATTAAATTGTTATAGTTGGTAAGTCTTCTCAGAAACTTTTTATTGTTGTGAGAAGTGGTTCCCAAATGCTGGTGTTTAAGGAATTATTCACTCTTCTGCATTGAAATAAATATCAGAACATTGTAGTGCATGTGGTTTTCACAGTACTACTATAATTCATCAATTTTAACATGTACATTTCCCCCACATTTTAGCATTTCTGAAAAAGAGATGTTTTACAGTCAATGGCATCTTAAAATCTTTGTCAATTTTAAAATATCAGTAGTTGTCACTTCCTGCATGTGAGGGAGGATCCCCAAAAACCAAGAATTTATTTATAAAAAATGATGTATTTATTCTTACATGTTTAAACTTCAGTTACCTTCAAAGTACTCTCCATTGGATGCAATACACACCTATTGAGATGTTTTTTTTCACTGCTCAAAAACAGTTTTTGAACTCATTGGTTTTGATGCTTTTCAGTGCTTCTGCTGTTTTTTGTTTCACCTCTCCCACATTGGCAAAATGTTTAACTTTGAGGACTTTTTCCATCAGGGGGGAAAAAAGTCGTGGTGGGGGCAGGGCATGGTGGTCATGCTGTTTTTGGTCGAAAACTGCTGAACACTCAGCACTCTGTGGGCAGGTGGGCTCATAAATCACCCATCATGAAATGAGCAAATGCGCTGAAAGAAGTCTTAAAAAATTCACTGAAGCAGAACACAGCCTCTGACAACAGTGCTAGCTGGTACAGTGATACAGGCGGGTTCCTAGAACACTCACCTAGCGGGGGAAGTTTGTACTACAAGAGGTACCCCCTCCAGAAGACAATTCCAGTTTTTTGAGGTCCCTCTTATATCTGTGAACTCAGTTATTAATCATGCTACTATTCTTAGACAACTGCAACCCACTGAGGTTTCAGTTAACATACCATTTATGGAAGAGATTACCAGCTCTGGGCTATCTTCTGAAACCTTCTATCAGTTACACCTTCTGAAGATACCTTTTTGTAAGGTCAAGAAAGGATGATATCGAGACTTCGACAGTGTGTCAGTTCCTTAGACAAGTGTCCCTGAGACAATAGAGGAACACTTTTAAAAGAAATATTGCATCATTATTTCTTTAAATGATAGAGAGAGTAATACTATGGGAAAACAAAGATCATTGATGACTGAGTAAAAAGGAATTTAGATATCAGATTGTCAGTCAATGTGAGGAAAATTTTAAGAATACCTTGAGTTTATTTTGATTTTGTTTTTATATAAACACAAGTGTTATATGAAAAATCATGTCTAAATAAGCTTAAAGAAGTTTTCCAATAAATATAAAATAAAAAATTCTAAGTCACAAGAAACCATATGTTCTAGTTCACTTAGGAGTTTGTTTTCTTTTTTCAGTGGTCCATAAAATAATGGTGCACCTTAATATTGATAGTATCTTGGAATCAATGAAATGTGAATATATTCAGTTTAAGGAATTGAAATTATCTTAAAATTGTGTTCTTCCTACTCTTTGGTATTATATTTGTTTTATAAATTCATGCTGATCATAGGTAAATAGTTGGTATGTTTTAAATGTCCATTCTTGGTAAAAAAAAAAAAATTGGTAACCCTATACTGGTGTCCATATTTCTTTTGAAATTTTATTGGCCTGTGAAATTCAGAGATCCAGGGGCCACTGTTAAAAGAAGTCCAGCATATTAATCTTATTTTTTATATATATTTTCACCACAGGTCAGAGTTTATTTCTTAGTTTGGTTTGAATATACTTCACAGAATGGTTAATAACAAAATACTAGGTGCCAGCAGTCTATCAATCCTTTTGTTTGGATTTATATTTCTTGCTTCTGCCTTGTCTTTTGTTACTTTACCTTAACCAGTCCTATGGAATTGAGTTTACTGTGCTAACAGGCAGGTAACTGCTTAAAAAAGAATGGTACAAAAGTTGAGGCTATTGGTCATTCTTTACCTTATACACATGGAATAATTTGAGCAATACTGGAAGGTTCCTTCCCTAATCAAATATGTCTCTCTTGCTAGTGTCCTGGTGTCTGAAATTTTCATTTTCATCTTTCAATCCAGTTGTCATTGGATTTAAGACATTGACAAATATAAGCTCCATTGAAGGCAGGTACCACATTTGTCTTATTTATTGCTGTAATTCCGGTATCCATCTCAGTTCCTGACACCTAAGCAGCTCTTCCATAAATGTGTATTCAATTAAAAAATGAACCAAATGTTATTTGTGACATTAAAACATTATTGGTCATAATTAACCTTATGATGTAATAGTCTATTAAATAGCTAGTAGAAAATAAAGCTGTAAGGTAATTGAAACATAGTTCAGATAAAGTCTAGGAAAGTTAAGAGATAGCTCTATAATGGTTCTCAGGCTTTTAGACATGTATCCTCCTTGCCCTTCTTTTAGGAACCTTCTTCATGTCAGAAAGTACAGAATTTCCCACAGGACAGTAGTTGTCTTTATTATCTGTTGATTGAGAAACTATATGCTTTAAAATCATTAAAAAATTTCATTAATTATTTTAAATGAATATATATTTCTTTATAGTTGATAGAGCTTACATTTAGCTAGACATATACTTTATTTCTAGATGACTCTTGGTATGCATATAAATTTGTAGAGTCCTTGAGGTCTAGGACCTTTTTTTTTGTTGTTGGGAACCATTGACCTAGACTTGCTACGAGAATGTGGTCCATAGGCCAGCAAACATTGCGGTTCCCTGGAGAAACTGTTAGAAATGGAGGACCTCAGGCCCTACTCCAGACCTATAGGATCAGGGCCAGCATTTTACCAAGATCCTCTGATGGCTTAATTGCACATTGTTTGAGAAGAGTTTATTGAACACATGATTTTTGTTCAGATTGAGAAGACCACTGAAGGTTTTTTGTTGTTTTTTTTTTCCTGGTGGGATAGGATAGGGGCAAGGAGGGATAGGAGGAGCAGGCCAAACAGAGTTGGAACAGTGTGAAAAAACAATTTGGCTTACTTAATTACCATATCTTAGAAACATTGTTAATTAGTTGCATAGGAATTCCTGAAAAGGAGGTGTGTGTTTTTGTGTATGTGTTTAATATTTCTGTGATTTTGTTACCATATGAATAAACTTGTTAGTGAAATATTGTTCAAGTGAGATTCAAACAGAAGCGTTAGTGAATTGCTAACAGCACATTGTTTATTATCTGTTTCTTAAGGAAATGCCTTAGCATTGATCTTTTGGGAACCTACTTCTGCTCTTTTATCCAAAGAAGTACATGCCCATTTGTCCCTCACAACCATGTAGTTTTGCTGAGATTCAACAATGGTTAATTTCTCTATTCATCAAGGTGCTGTTAAATCCAATGGTATTTGAAAAACAAAGCATGTGTTCTATATCTAATCTTCATGTATTAAGGATAATACATTGCCAAATATCAGCCTCTGTGGAAGAACTTAGATTCATTTTTTTACTTGACAGTTTATAGACCAACAATTAAGTAACCATAATAATAAATTGATTGGAATTTGGCTTTAACCTTAGGGTCCTTCTGTAGAAATTGGTCCTTTTCCAGAAGGACTGATAAGAAAGCTTGGTTTAGTGCTTAAAATCAATGAAGTTGGTGGCAGTAGGGTGTCTGAATTGGAAGGTACTTTCTTTGCTCTTACAGGATTTTACTTTTTCTCTTCATTTTTATTATTAAATGTTTATTAAATGTTAATCCATTCTAATTTTTTTTCTTTATTTTCCCCTTTGCCCCCCTGCACCCAGCAACTCCACTTCCTCAGGCAGTCCCCATACCATTGTTTATATCCGTGGGTCATGCATATAAGTTCTTTGGCTATTCCATCTCCTATATTGCACTTTACCTCCCCATGGCTACTCTTTAACTATGTATTTGTATTTCTTAATCCCCTCACTTCCTCATCCATTCCCCCACACCTCCCTCACATCTAGCAGCCATCAAACCACTCTGTAATTTTGCTTCTGACTCTGTTGTCTTGATTCTGTCTCTGTTCTTGTTTGGTTAGTTTTTTTTAGATTCAATTGTTGATAAATACGTATTTATTGCAATTTTATTGTTCATGGTTTTGATCTTTTTCTTAAATAAGTTCGTTTAACATTTCATATAATAATGGTCTGGTGATGACAAACTCCTTTAGTTTTTTGTCTGGGAAGCTCTTTATCCTTTGATTCTAAATGCTATTTTTTTCTGGATAGAGCAGTCTTGGCTGTAGGTCCCCACTTTTCATGACTTTGAATATTTCTTGCCAGTCCCTTCTAGCCTGCAAAGTTTCTTTTGAGGAATCAGCTGACAGTCTTATGGGAACTCACCTGTAGGTAACTAACTGCTTTTCTCTTGCTGCTTTTAGATTCTCTCTTTATCTTTACTCTTGGGCATTTTAATTATGATGTGTTGTGGAGTGGGCCTCTTTGCATCCATCTTGTTTGGGAGATATTTTCTTTGCTCTTGTAGAGTTTTTCAGTTTCTACTTTGCAAACTTGTTGTAATATGGAAATATTTACATATTTACCATACTTATTTTAAGTTAATGAGAAATTTATTAGGCAGCTCTCAACTTTTAATTTACTATTTTTCCTTGAGTTAGTAAAGAGATTATTTCATATAGTTTTTTGGTAATTGTTCTTAAATTTAAGTTTTAAAAATAAACTACATTGTTTGATTCTGAATCAGACTTTTTGTACTTCGACAATTTATAGATGGGCTGTTATGAACTTGACTTGTTTATGAGTATAGTCCTAAAATATATACCAAAGGATTTCCAAATCAGCACACAATTAATCTCAATGGATATTTGTGAAATACAGGTTAGAAGAATCAAAGGTATACCTTTCTTACCTATCAAATTGGCAAAATTAAAAATCTGAGAGTACCAAATATTGATAAGGATATACAGAAATGGGAATTTTTAACCATTGCTGATGTTGAAGAAATATAATTTAACCCCAAACCTCCTGCCATCTCAGAAAACATCTCTTTAAAGGTAGGAGAGAAAGAAAACATTTTATTTTTGAATAAGCATTAATCTAGAATGTGATGAACATCACAGGCAATACAAAGAGATTGCAGAAATTTAAAGAGAGCTCTTTTATGTAGTTTATATAGATACAACCAATTACATGCTCTCAAGATAAACTATAATAATGCTTACGTAAGAAGACATGGCAACATTTGTCATACATGTAGGTTGTCTCAAACTAATTGGCTTTATCGAAAGGGAAAATAAACATATTTATGACAGTAGGTATTTGAAATTACCTATGTGGCTAGGTGGCTTATTCAAATTAGGCTCCTATCCTTCTGCAGAAACGGCAGAAAGGGGAGCTGTTTTCCTTGATCATATTTCAAAGAGATAGCTACAAGGTCCTTGAGAAAGGCAGTTCTGGGTTGCTGGTTAGAAGTTCACTTAGCTTTTAAAAATATTTATATACATTTCAAAGGTGCAGAGAAAAAAATGTACAATTACAAGTTTTCTAAAGAAAATGCTATTAAGAAAAGAGTGTGTTAGGTTTCTCTTCCCTTATTTTTAACAGGAAGAATTAAACTTCTTAATTTTATTTTGCCCTTACACTGATGGGTAAATAGATCCAGCTGCTTTAGTGGGCAATTTAGCAATGTTCCAGTACTTTTACTTCTAGATAAATCCCATAGAAACTCTTAACACATGCTCATGAGAGGTTTGTAGCATTGTCTATTAACAGTGAAACAATGGAAACAACCAAAATATTTGTGAACAGGAGGATGAATAAATCGGGTACATTCATACATTGCAGTACTTGCAGGGGTGCCCAACCTTTTGGCATCTCTGGGCCACACTGGAAGAAGAGTTGTCTTGGGCACACATTAAACACACGAATGAGCATAAGGATGTTTAAGCAATAAAAAGGTTTTAGGTAAATTCATGATTTTGTGTCGGGCTGCATTCCTAGCCATCCTTTGGCCACATTGCAGGTCACGTGGGCTGTGGGTTGGACATTCCTGCATAGTATCGAAAATGAATGCATTACAATTCCCTATATCAACATGAATCACTTTTTTTTAAATGACTTTATTTATTTAGTTTTAGACAGATGGGAAGGGAGGGAGAAAGAGAGAGAGAAACAACAATATGAGAGAAAAACTTGATCAGTTGCCTCTCATAAGTGCCCTGATCTGGGACTGAACCTGCAACCCAGGCATGTCTGACCAGGAGTTGAACAAATGGATAAAAGCAAGTTTAATCAGTACTTGGCCATACCATATTGCTTTCTAGAGACTTTGTGTGTAGTTGGTTAAGTTTCAAACATTAACCTCCAAACTGATGATCCCACTGTCTGTTAAGCTATTGTAGTCCCCAGTGGTTCAGTGAGAGTTTTGTGTCATGTATGGTTGTTCCTTGTACATTGCTTTGCTGACTCCAGTTTTCCTCTTTCTCTTTTTATAGGACCGCAGCTGAATGCACAGCTAGAAGGTTGGCTTTCACAAGTACAGTCTACAAAAAGACCTGCTAGAGCCATTATTGCACCGTAAGTTTTAAGGGTCTTTACCCAGAATATTTCATATGTTAATTGGTAATAAAGAATGAGTATCTACAGGTTGAGCTATAAATCAAAACCCAGATGATATGCTGAGCTGACAAAATTACATTCAGTAAATTTTGTGAGTCCCATGACTTTAACTTTAACTCAAGGATAAAGGAAATTGGCCACTTTATTTTCTCAAATGCAGTAATTTTAAAATTTATTTTTGGTAACAAAACTGACTTCAAACAGAGGGATGTTTACATTAGGTAAACTTGGTGATTTCAGTAATAATTGGTATAATGAATAAGTTCTATTTTAACCTTAAAAAGACCTACTTTAATCCACATACTTTTAAACTTATAATGAAAAATATGCATTAACCATAATACGGTGCAATATGGAGTAGCAACCAGAATTTTGATGGAGGAGTAGTTTTTTTTTGTAATGAAAATCTTTGACTATTTTGTCTTTGAATATTAAGGGACTTTTTAGAACTGATAGATGACAAATGAACTATTAATGATGTGCCTGTGTATGATAGGATGTCGGGTAATTTTGATTTAGTTTCCAGTGCTAATATTCAAAACACATTGTTTTTTAAGCACATGTTAACATTTTTCTGAGAAGAGTTAAAGTTGGAGTTTGTGGAGTTTCTTCTCACAGCAGCATCTTTTATGACTTCTATTGAGTTAAGGTTGGTACCCTGATAAATAATAAATAATGAAAATAATAATAGCAACCATTTATTAAACTATGAGAATTAAATGAGTAAAAACACATAAAGATCCTACATTAATGTTTGACATGTAACAAATATGCCATCAATGTTAGGTGTTTTATGTGCCAAACATTTTGTTAAATACTCCATTTGTATATTCTAACTTGATCTTATTTGATAGATACAGGAGACTGTACCACTACAAGCTTTATGACAGACAAATTATTTAATCTCTTGTACCTTTCTCTCATCAATATAACTGGAATAATAATACCATAATATAGTTTTTTGATGATTAAATGTGCTAATCTTTATCAAACTTTTTGCATAATGACTTGCAGTTACTCATTTGGTCATTCAGCAAATATGTACCAGGCTAAATGCCAGGGACTCTTCTTTGTGATGCTTTTTGAATAAATTAGAATCACTTCTCTCATAGTGCTTGCATTTTAGTATCCAGGGAAGACAAACAGTAAACAATTAATTAATTACATTCTGTGTAAGGTGCTGATGGGTGCTAAGAAGAAAAATAAAGCAGATAAGAGGTTTGAGAGTGACAATATGGATAGAGAGTTGCTAGTTTATACAGGATAGTAAGAACAGGTCTCCTGATAAGGTAACATTTGAGCCTAAATGGCGCGAGAGAGAAGTTTTGCAGACACCCAAAGAAAGAGGGTTTCAGGCTGGGGAACAGCAAGCGCAAAGACTCTAGGCAGGATGCGCTTAGCGTGCTTGAGAAAAAGCAAGGAGGCTGGTGTCGCTGGGGTGGCTGGCATGTGTGACTGAGAGAGGAGTGCACGAGGTAGGCGCCAGGGGCTAGACCGCGGAGAGGCTTTGTAGGCTCTCGTAAAACTTTGGTTTTATTCCAAGTGAGATGGCAAGTCGTGAGAAGTTTTGAGCAGAAAAGTGACATGATCTGGCTTAGGTTTGAAAAGGATTACTCTTGCCTGCTGTATGAATGTTCTGTTTTGTGGGAACAGAGAATCCAGTTTAGGATGCTTATTACAACAGTACAGAAAAGAGATGACAGAGTGGCTTTGACTAAGGGCCAGGCGTGGAGGGGATGAGAAGCAATGTATTCTGGAGGTATTTCTAAGATAAGTACCAATAAAACAGAAGAAGAGTCAATGATAACTCTTAAGTTTTGTTGCTTGTGAAACTGGAAGGATAAAATTGCTTCCATACTGCTAAGGGGCAAATGGGTAGAGGCGGGAGAGTAGAAGTGTTTATGCAAAATCTGGGAATTGACTTTGACCATGTTAATGCTGAGATGCCCATTCGTTATCCAAGTGGAGATTTCAAATGGACAGCTAGATATATGAACTGTAGTACAGGGAAGAAGGGCCAGGCTGCTTTGGTGTATATGTATCACAGGCTGTAGTTGGCTCGGTTGTAAGATAAAGATAGAAAAGAAGTTCAAGGACTAAGCCCCTTAGGCAAACAACTTTATTTAGAGAGCAGGATGAAGATGAGTATTTGCAAAGGAGATACTGAAGGAGGACCAGTGAGCACAGAGGAAAACCAAGGGTGAGTGGAGTCTCTGGGAGGCAAAAGGATGAAAAATGTGTCAGAGAGGAGAGAAGAATCAGCTGTGTCAAATTCTGTCAATTGGTCGAATAAGATAAGGACTGAGAATTGATCATTGGGTTTTGCAATGTGGACATTGCTGGTTCACCTTGATAAGAACAATTTCTGTCGGGTGTTGGGGATGAAGGCTTGATTGATGTAGGTTCAAGAAAGAATTAGAGTGAAATGAAGGTTGTGAGTATAGATAGCTTTTTTTCTTCAGGAATTTTGCTGTAAATTAAGCAAATAAGGCAATGGGAACATGATGTCAAGAGAATTTTTATTCAGGATAGGAGATATTAAAGCATTATAATGTTGATGAAATGATCCAGTAGAGAAAGAAAAATTGATAATAGGGATAAGAGAGGAAGTTTGTGTAAGTGAGGTCCTTGATTGGGTGAGAAACAATAGGTCTCTTTATAGTAACTCATGAGATAGGTTGTATTGTCTTGCCTATCGCTATGCTGGTGTTTAACTATTGCAGCATGCTCCTGTCCTACCTAAAACTTGTTATAATGTGGGAGGTGAGCTGAATCAACATAAAATTAAGTTGAGTTTAGTTATTTATGAAAAAGTAGCCAGACTTATTTCCTTCTTGTAGTTAGTTAAAAACTGAAATCCTTGGCAATGGCCTGGGAAATGAAATGTTTGAGCCTAAGTTACAAATATATTGATTTGTAAAATATTACCAAGTTACCTTAAGTTTTTAAAGAAGATTATTTATTTATTTATTTCTGGAGTGTGGGAAGGAAGAAAGGGAGAGAGGGAGAGAAACATCAGCATGTGAGAAACATTGCGGTCGCCTCTTGTATGCCGCCAACCTGGGACCTGACCCACAACCCAGGCACGTGCCCTGACTGGTAATCGAACTGTAGACCTTTCACTTTGCAGGTTGACGCCCAGTCAGCTGAGCCACACCAGTCAGGGCCAAGTTGCCTTAAGTTTTAAAATGAATGTTTGAAAATAGTTTTGGTTATGGTGTGCTTTGTTCTACTATATATAGTGACTTTGTAATGTTAATGCATATATAGGTAATATCCATTTTTGTTAACATATGAACATGCATAGTACAGTCTTATCTTACTATATGGTTTTCAGAAGTAATTATTTTCCTTTCAGAGTTACTTTGTTTTTCTTTTGAGGTAGAAAAGTAGCAACAAGTTTTTTTATTGTTATGTAAGCATGAAGGTTTTTTTGTAAGAATATGCTTATATAGTAATTAAAAAACTGAAAATTTTAAGGTTTCTACTTCTCTTTCAAATCAAGTCAATCAAAACATGGTTTAAATTTTGTAAATTCTAGCTCTCTGGATCCAGCTTTTCTTAAGATTTACCTTTATAGGCATAAATCATAGAGGAACCTTATAAAAACATCAACAACAACAAGTTAGAACCGAGATAGCACACTTTTGAAAGTGCTAAAACAGATTGCTCATTTTTATATTGATGTAGATTAAATAGAATGATATCATTAAAGGATAAATATTGACCCATAAACAAACTGTTGATCAATCTTAATGAATCTAACCTATATGACACAGGCAGGCACATTTGGGGAATTCAGAAGATTTTAATTTGATTAAAAAATATCCTTTGTTTGAATTTAGAACCACCTCACTTGTCTTGAGGCACAGGAGACAGTGTGTGTCCCAGCAATAGGCAATATATTGAAATGGTCTCATGAACTAGGACTTCCAAAAGCCTTTCTACCGTGAGTGCCAAACACCTCAATGCCAACAGTGTTGTTTGTCTTACAGTAGGCAGGAATGTCTAAGCAACCCTTATAATGGAGCTGTACCAGAATGCATTGCTTAAGAAACCTCATATTGAATATAAAAATATAATAAGATAATTGGGAATGGGGCTAATTTAATTATTTTTTTTACTATATACTATATAGTAATACTATAAATATTGAAGCCCCTTCATACATTTAAAATAAAGTTTCACTTGATAGTAGTTAACCTGATAGGAGTAGTATGGAATACAGGATACTTTTACTTCTTTTACTATGTACATGTATTACTTTTAATATAAAAACTAATTTAAAAAATTTAGAAAATAAACGTTTATATAAAACACCAGTTTGCATATAGTGAGGCATACCTGTAGAGCTCTACCAGTGTATATTATAAGACAATGAATCATGAATTATATAGTTAATTTAAGTTACTAGAGGTTTGCAACTTGTTTAGTTTTCATCCTTGTTTATATTAATTAGTTATTCATGGCACTATCTAAAATCCTACGTATTTTAGCATTAAAAATTCTAGATATGCTACTTGCGGTTACTTTATTCTTGTTTGACTTGACTAACTTTAATAACTTTCTTTAGCTCATAGTATTGTTTACTTAATGTTTGTGAGATTTGCCTTGGCTGGTATGGCTCAGTGGCTCGAGTGCCGGCTTGTGAACCAAAGGGTTGCTGGTTTGATTCCCAGTCAGGACAAATGCCTGGGTTGTGGGCCATGTCCCCAGTAGGGGGTGCACGAGAGGCAACCACACGTTGATGTATCTCTCCCTCTCTCCCTCCCTTCCCTCTCTCTAAAATAAATAAATAAATAAATAAATAAATAAATAAATAAAATGTTTTAAAAAATGTGAGATTCCATTTTGTAAAAAATAAAATATTTTGAATAATGACTAATCTGGACATGGGGGGGATATAATCATCTACTAATATTTTTTATTAAAGCAGAAATCTTGAAGGCCATTGAGCAGTGCCTATGAAAGAAAATAATAAAAGGCTAAGTACAGTAAAATAAAATTGAGAGAGGCAGTATGGAAGCTACTGCTTCTGCAAACTGTTTGGAGCAGTTGTCATTCAAGTTGATTCCATATGTTCACAGGTGTTTTTAATTTTAGTTTCTAGCTTGCCAGATCACATTTTAGCCTAAGTAAATCTTACAGACTTTTGTTACCACTAGAGATCTTCTTATTTCAGCTGGTCTGATCTCATTTTGTCTAGTCCAGTCTTTTTATTTTGCATTTTTGCTGCTGTTAAGTAGAAGTAGGAGTGTGAGAACCTGACTTTGTTGAATCTAAGTAAGCATTTTTTTATTCCCTATATCATCTTTGATGAAAAGCCTCTCAGAGAATGTGTGGTAAACTCTTGGCATTCACAGTTTATATTATTCACCTATAACCTTGGTAGTCTGAGACTCCACAAGTGAAAGTCTCTGTCATGCAGTAATTGGTTATTTTGCCTGACATAGGAATTTAAATTATACTACGTTGCCAGGTTGGTGTGTGGGAAACTGTCACTTAACCAGCGAATGATCATGGACATTGGCCTTGTATCCTCATTTGATTGCAGCTCTGTGGGGCCACAGAAATTCTAGACAGTTAGAAGCGATGTGATGGTGTAAATGGACTGCTGTGTAGGAGGAGTAAAAGGAGAAGCAAAAGCACTCCCTGTTAAAAGAAGGATCAGTTTTTAGAGGCATAGTTTAGCCTAATGACAAATTGTAGACATTAAAGTATAATTTTGTATTGGATTGGCCAAAAAGTCCATTTGGTTTTTTTCTGCAAAATGAAAGACACATTTTTCATTTTCACCAATAACTTTATTGATTTGGATATTTTGAGTATGTTGGCTATTTCCCTCATGGTGTAATAATGTTGATTGTTGTTAAAGTCTTGATTTGATTGCTATCAACTTCAGCTGCTCTACCCGACCACGGAGCATTGTCCAGCGAGAAATCTCCAGCAGGAAACTTCACAAGCATCTTTTGACATGTTCAATCAGTCACAGCACATTCTCCATACACTACAGATCTTTTTCTGCATTTCTGTTGTGTTTTACCTTTCTTGAAATAATAAAGCATAATATGCTGAAAATGTGTATTTTCTTCCATCTTCAATATTAAAATGGCTACACAAAAATTCCTGAGTGCATGCTGATATGACAGTTGTCACAATACACTCTAACAAAATTGTTTTGAATGAAGTTAAAGATAACTAAGTGCCACTAGAGCCATTGGAAAAAACCAAATGAACTTTTTGGCCAACCCCAGTATTTGCCATCATGAAAAGTTACAGTGGAAGCCAGGGTGACCTGGAAAAGCTAGCAGGGATGACTTTGTATTAAGGATTTTAATAGCCTTTACAAGACTGACTGTGAAATACTTTCATGGTGCATGCTCAAATAGCTATAGGGCTCAACTTTTTATTGGTCTTCTGGCTATTAAGCACAAAAGAAAAAAACCTTAGGCTTTCCCTTGGTGAAACCTCCTTTATTAGAAGAGGTTCCTTAATGAAACCTTGCTTTCATATAAATATAGAATATATTAGGAAGAGAAGGGAGGCAGAAACAGGATCAGTGGTGAAATTTGATAATTACTACTGTGGCTTTCTTCATTGTCATATAATGGGCCAGGATAAAGGGAAGTATTAGAAAGTCTCTTCAACTATGATCTTGGTCCATTCATTAGTTCCTTGTGATGGGTGTTAAGAGGGGTGGTGGGCTTAATGATTTTTTAAATTACTCTGCAACATTCTCTCCAAGTTAGGACTCTTCCACTCGTCACAACTATTTTGTTGTTCTTTAAAGTAGACTTTTAAGTCTTCAACTTTAGAAAGACTGAAGTCATGAACTGAGTTCCCTTACAAAACATTTATCTCAGTTATATTTTGAAACCTATTGTCCATACATATAGTCTTACTGGATATATGATTCTGTAAGTATTCTTCAAGATTTTAGGCTTGTTTTTCCTTCTCCATGGACACCTTCCCTTGTTCCTTCAAATATGTAAAGGTTTCTTATGGTGGTTAAGAATGGGTTCTGGAGCTCTACTACCTGGCTTTAAGTCCTGGGGTGACTGTCTTTGATCTTGAGCAAATATCTTAACCTTTCTCTTTGAGTTTCTTCATCTATAAAATGAGAAAAATAATAATTCCTATCTCATAGTGTTAATGTGAGGACTAAAAGAGTTTAATGCTTTGAGTTACCCAGAAGAGTGCCTGATGCATAGTAAGCAGTCAATAAATGTTAGTTGTTACCATTATCATAACTACCTTCCTATAGGTGCTTGGTCACTAAGGTATGTGAGTTTTTCTTTTTAGACTCTAGCAGGGGTGTCCAACCCACATGGGCCGCATGCAGCCAGGGATGGCTATGAATGTGGCCCAACACAGAACCATAAATTCACTTAAAACCTTTTTTTTTTTTGCTCATCAGTTTTTGTTGGTGTTTGTGTATTTAATGTGTAGCCCAAGAGAGCTCTTCTTCTTCTGGTGTGACCCAGAGACACCAAAAGTTTGGACACCCCTGCAAGAGCATTCATTTCTCATTCCCGTGAGAAATGACACCATTCTAGACCATGACATTATTACCTCATGCCACAACTCTCAACTTCCAAGAGAGCTTTGCTTAGCTCCTCCTGCTTCTCGTGTGTCCTTCGTGCTCATGTTTTTCAGTACTAGACTGGTAAACGTTTCAAACTGTCACTCCCCTGCTCAAGAGCATACAACAGTTTTTCAGTAGCTTATGTTACCAAGCCCAGACTCCTGCCGGACTCCAGCTTAGCATTGCTCTCTTGTTCCACTCAGGCCAGGCTCATATTTTTTCATCTACATGATACACTTGGACATTTGCTCATGTTCTTTCTTCATGCCCTTTATGCCCTTCCTTTGTGCCCTTGTCCTTCTGTTCTTACCATTTCTGTCCTTCCCATACTCAAGAACCCAATGCTTCTAAGAAGCCTTTTTGTTATTTAAGAACTGAGCGTGGGTAGGGACAGGATTGGTAAAACTGGTAGAGGCTCAGACTAGAAAGACAGGTTTATTTAGCGGTCAGAGTATGAGAGTCAGGGTCTTTAAATTCAAGAATACGAAATAGGAACTAAACTCTGTAAAGCAAATCTAAGATGGGAAAACCAGTTTAAGGTGGAAGGATGGGAAGTGGAAGGATGGGATAAGTGACAAGTGAGAGCAAAGCAGTGTTACAACAGGAGATTTTGGGTTAAGACCAGAGTGGATGCAGATGGATCAGATGGTTTTTAAGGTCCAAATGGCCAGGCAAGATAGCACATTTTTAAATTTTATTTTTTAATAGTTTATTTTTTCTTATATATTTTTTTTTCTTTCTTTTTTTAAAATTGTTTTTCAGTTATAGCTGTCCAACCATTTTCCCTGCTGCTCTCCCCTGCTCCATCTCCCCCCGTTCCTAGTCAATCCCCCCGCCATTGTCTGTGCCCAGGAGTCCTCTGTTCATGTTCCTTGACTTGCCGCTTTCCGTTTTCCCCACCTTCGTCACCTCCCATGCCCCTCTCCTCTGGTCACTGTCCTTTATTTCCATGTGTCTGGTTCTGTTTTGCTCGTTTGTTTTGTTGATTAGGTTCCACTTACAGGTGAGATCATATGGTATTTGTCTTTCACCACCTGGATTATTTCACTTAGCATAACACTCTCCAGTTCCATCCATGCTGTAGCAAAGAGTAGGAGCTCCTTTTTTCCCCCCGCTGTGTAACATTCCATTGTGTAAATGTGCCACAGTTTTTGGATCCACTCATTTACTGATGGGCCCTTGGGCTGTTTCTAGCACTTGGCTATTATAAATAATGCTGCTCTGAACACTGAGATGCATAGATTCTTTCGGATTGGTGATTCAAGATTCTTAGGGTATAATCCCAGTAGTGGGATGACGATCAAAAGGCAGTTCCATCTTTAGTTTTTTGAGAAAATTCCATACTGTTTTCCACAGTGGCTGCACCAGCCTGCATTCCCACCAAGATAGCATATTTTTGAATTGAGAAGGGGGAGCTAGTCCAAGAAGACAAACGATCCAATCAAAAAATGGGCAAAGGACCTGGGCAGATGCTTTTCTAAGGAGGCGATACAGAGGGCCCAGAGGCATTTGAAAGGATGCTCAGCATCACTAGCCATCAGAGAAATGCAGATCAAAACCACCATGAGGTACCACCTCACACCGGTCAGAATGGCCATCATAAACAGATCCACAAACAACAGGTGCTGGCGAGGCTGTGGAGAAAAGGGAACCCTAGTACACTGTTGGTGGGAATGCAGCCTGGTGCAGCCACTATGGAAAGCAGTGTGGAATTTCCTCAGAAAGCTGAAAATGGAACTGCCTTTTGATCCAGTGATTCCCCTGTTGGGACTATACCCTGAGAACACCAAAACGCCAATACAAAAGAACCTATGCACCCCAATGTTCATAGCAGCACAATTTACAATAGCCAAGTCTTGGAAGCAACCTCAATGCCCATTAGTAGGTGATTGGATCAAAAAATTATGGTACATATACACAATGGAATACTACGCAGCAGAAAGAAAAAAAGAAGTACTAAACTTTGCGACAGCATGGATGGAACTGGAGAGCATCATGCTAAGCGAAATAAGCCAGGGGGCGAAAGACAAATACCATATGATCTCACCTATAAGCGGAACCTAACCAACAATCCTTTGCAAGGATTCTTTCCTTGGAAAGAAGCAAGGAAAATATGACCAGCAACACTGAGGGGAGGGGAAATCAGCAGAGACAGGAGGGAAGGGGGGGGCAGGGAAAGGGAAGGGAAGGGGAGGGTCAGGGGACATGTAGCGGGGACTCATGGACAGGCCAGGGGGGAGGAGCTGAGGGAGGGGGGTGGGAGGGGGCAGGGGGGGAGGGGGGGAGGCAGAGACAAATGTATTTTAAAAGTAAATAAATTTAAAAAAAAAAAGAAAAGAAAATAAACATTAAAATAGTAAAAAAAAAAAAAGAGAGAGAGAAGGGGGAGCTAGTACTGTTATCATCAGGAACAAGTGTTAGGGATCTGAAGACGTCGGTATTGGGGTTAAGCCCTGAAAGACTGGGGACATAATCAGATAGAATAGAGCCCCTTATTAAGCTAGAGTATCAAGATGAGTGCGGGATGACAGCAGAACTGTATTTGCTGAGCCATAGAACAACATACATTTCCTTCTGGATTAGATTAGAACTGTGTTGTGAGAGTATTATTATATCAAGCAACTTAATAGGTTTCCTTGGATAGAATGATTACCATTAATCTGACCAATAAAGCCCTTGGTGATTTCAGTGTGCATAGTGTTATGTCCCATATAACTGAACTCCTAATTAAGCACATTGCTGTCTTGTGTTGCTGTGATTGACTTAAGTGAATCTCTTTCTACGTTCACATCTTAAGCTAGTTCAGATGAGAGTCATTTTAAAAATAGAGCTTCATTGTAGTGTGATTAACATACAGGTACATATATGTAAAGTGTACAGTTGATAAGTTTGAAATATGTATACAGCTATGAAATTATCACTACAAGAAAGATAATGAACATACCATTAACAAAAGTTTTCTTGTGCCCTTTTGTAATTCTCTTTCCACATCCACTGATATATTTTCTGTTACCATAGATAAGTTTTTATTTTTTAGAGTTATCTAAATGGAATCATATGGCATGAGATTTTTTTTGTTTAGTTTCTCTCAGCATGTTTTTTAATTGACTTTTACCGTTTTTAAGCATAATTATTTTGAGTGTGTCAGTATTCATTCCTTTCTTTGCTAAAAAGTATTCTTTTGAATGGATATACCTTAGTTAGTTTATCCATTCACCTTTTGAGGATCATTCAGTTATTTCCAGTTTTTGGCTATTGCAAATAAAACAGGGATGAACATTTGTGTACAAATCTTTGTATGGTAGACACTTTTTTTTTTTTTTTTTTAGTAGAATGGCTGGGATCACAGGGCAGGAGTATGTTTAACTTTTTAAGAAATTGCCACACTGTTTTCCATTTTTACAAGTACATTGAGTTTCAGTTCTACATCCTTGCCATATTTGATATGGTCACTCTTTTTAATTTTACCTATTCTGGTGGGTGTTTAGTAGTAGCTCATTTTAGTTTTTAAATTAAACAAAATTTTATTGGAGAGAGAGAGAGATTGGTTTTTGTTGTTCCACTTATTTATGCATTCATTGGTCTTTTTTTTTATGTGCCCTTATTGGGGATGGAACCCGCAACATTGGTGTATCAGGATGATGCTCCAGCCAACTGACTTGCCTGGCCAGGGCTCTCATTTTAGTTTTAATTTGCCTTTCCATACTGACTAAGTGATGGTGAGCATTCTTTTATGTGCTTATTTGCCACCCCAGTGTATTCTTTGATAAAGTATCTGTTCACATATTTTCCTGTTACTTTTTTTTAAATTGAGGTAAAATACACATAACAAAATATTAACCATTTTTTTAACCATTTACATGAACAGTTAAATACAGTGTTAAGTACACTAACATTGTCGTACAGCCAGTCTTTAAATTCTTCATCTTACCAAAATAGGTACCTATTTTTTAAGTATTGGGTTGTTTGTTTTGACATTTTTCATGTGTTCAGATATAAATCCTTTATCAGATATATATAAATATTTTCTCCAATACTGTGTTTTGTCTTTTCAGATTACTGGGCATCTTGAAATTAGCCATGGTGGGGAATGATTTAGTCCACGTTAATTGGCAAATTGCTGCAAATCAGGGCTTTATTTATATTTTTATTGATTTTCTATCTTAAGAAAGTAATGGGGAAAAGTTAATAATGCAAATTAATATTGTTGTGTCTGTAGTCTTTACATTATGAATAACACAAAAAAGTAAGGAAGGAAATATTCTTTCTAGTATTTGAAAACTATTACCTAATCAGTAAAGAAGTCATTCAAATCATTGTTGAATGTCTTCAGTGTTTCACTCTTGTCAGATGCAGCCATCCCTTGGCTATGAATAAGAGTTTAGCTAAAATCGGTGAAAGCATTCTGTGACAGTCGATTGGCTATGTGGAATTTGCCATAAAGAAAAAGTGTTATATATTTTTTTATTATAAATTGTGTGGTACATAGTTTTCTCATTAAGTAAAATTTATAAAAAGCTTATTTATATATGAATATGTATACATTTTTTTCTCTGCAGAGCCAATTGTGAAACATTTACCAGTATACCACTGACCACACACTAATAAGAAAGCACTAAGGGAAATGTTTCTAGACTCATGTAACTTGAATGAGTCAAGAAAGAAAAATAAGTTCCAGAAAGTCATTTTATAGGTGATAAAAGACCCAGGCTAATGTTGAGACCACAGGGGGAAAGAGATGTGTCGTGGAGAGAAAAAATAGTACACAGAAGGCCAAGTCAATTCTCTTACTACTAAAGACACAGAGGAAGTGAATCGTTAGCTGTAGGGTATTTGTTTTGGTCTCATTTGACTTGTTCTTAGTTTTGTCATTGTTATGTAATAATCTGTTAATGGTATTGAAGAAGAATGTTAAAAATTCACATATCATTAGTGTTACATTAGCAACTACAAGTTAAGCCTTGAATATCACCAAATCTAACTTTTCTTGAGACCAAAATAATTCCAAAATATTTTTTAAAATTAAAAATTGGAATGAAACAATATGTTTACTATTATTAGTACATTACTTTTTAATCTATACACTCAATTGTTATATTTATCATAGTTATATTTCTTTCAAAAGTTTTTTTTTTCAGAATATCTTGATTTTTGAATTTGATGCTTAAGTTTAAAAATATTTTGTTTTGTAGCCATGCAGGATATACTTACTGTGGGTCTTGTGCCGCTCATGCTTACAAACAAGTGGATCCATCTATTACGTAAGTAATCTAGTTAGAGACCATTTTGTTCTGGAGTAATGTTGGGAATTATAACTGCTTTGTCACTGAAATAATTTGTTTTGCATACTTACTGTTACTGTATACTCTGTCATTAAGAATTTGACTTTTTATAAATTTGATATTTTTTATAGGTTACAGAAAGCTTTAATGCTATTTTTCATTTTCTGAACATTTAGTTTTTACCTTCCCTTAGGTTGGTGAAACGTTTACTTCTGGAAATATTCAAAGGTTAATGTGATACTGTGATTTATAAGAAAAACGTATTTGGTCACTCAGATGACCAAAATGCATTTCTCATATATATTTGGTCTTAGTCCCCAGTTCCTAACTCACAGGTCCCCAAACCCTTGCAATTCCCCAAGTGTGGAGTGTCATGAAGGTGCCTCTTGTCATAGAGAAGGCATAAGGAGATGACTTTTGGATCCTGCCTAAGGACAGGGGCTGGTTGCCAGGAGAACCAATCATGTGATTAGAGGGTTGGAACTTTTCACTCCCACTCCTGACCGCTGGGGAGTAAGGAGGGCCTGGAGGTTGAATCAGTCACCAGTGCCCAGTGATTTAATCAGTCGTGACCAAATAATGAGACCTCCATAAAACCCAAGAGGACAGCATTCAGAGAACTTCTGGGTTGATCTAAGGGAGAGTGGCGCCCTGGAGAGGGAGTGGAAGTTACACTCCCTTTCCCCAGAGCTTGCCCTCTGCACCTCTTGTAACTGGGTGTTCCTGAGTTATATCATTTTAGCCGGTCAGTAAGAAGTACAAGTTACAACCTGGGCTTCCGAGAGGCACCTGAAATGGGGGTTTTGGGGGCAGTCCTGTAGGACTGAACCTGTAACCTAGGGAATCTGATGCTATTTCCAGGCAGCATCTAAGAATTGGAGAGGTGGAAAACCACTCTCTCCCACCCCCCACGTTAGAATTAGGTCCAGGAACTCTAACAGTTAAAATATTTTGGTTTAAAATTTTTCTTGGAAAACCTGGAGATAAGCATTTTCTATTTTAATCACTTTCTAATTTAAAATTCATTATTGTATCTCTTAAGTTGTGGTTAATGAGAGAATAATTTCTCATTGACAGGATAAGTTACCTGAATTATTTTAGAATCTGACAGTGTATCTCATATGGTGTTTGAAGCATATATGTGTTTAATAGTTTAATGACAGCTCTGAAATTAGCTTTATAAAAAATCATTCTGGCAAATTGAGACTGAGTAGTATACTCCTGTCTAAAATGAGAAATTTGTGAACTTTTAAAAGCTTAGCATACTACTCTCTATAATAAGAAACGTGAACTTTCTAAAATTTCTGCAGGAAATAGCCACCCAAATTATTTAATTTTCTCACTAGCATTTTATTTAGTTAATTTACTACATATGAACCAGTAGAAGGGTCCAGTCTGCATTGCTAGATGTGTACACACTATGTGAATAGATAAAATCAATGACCTTAATTCTGTTTAAAGTTGATTGTTAGCAGTAGTTCTAGTAATAGTAGTACATCTGTACTATAGAGCTGAAGCATAATCATTCAAAAGAAGTAACTAACAGCAGCTATTAAGTTTAAAAAGAAAATCTCACCCACAATCTACTCTTTTTCCTTTGAGCAATTTGTTCAGTTTTTTAAAACAAAAAGGCTGCTCTTTATTGTTTTTATGTAGTGTGCCCTGCACATTGTACCATACCTTTTTTGAGAATTATTTTTAGAAAGTTTTAAATAATAAATAAAATAATAATGTTGCCAAATTGATGAGGATTTGGTTAGGCCTGCCTCATTTTTGATGTTTTGAGGTGTGTCTTTAACAAATATTTCTTGATACATGTTTAATATACAATTTTAACTAAATTATTTCATGAATAAGAACAGACAGAAATTAGATTGGAAATATTTTCAGAAATTTGCTTTATTTGGTCCTGGGCCTATAAGCCAGCTATTGTCAAGGTTAGTACATGTGACAGCTTTTTCCAAATTTTTCTCTATTTGACAGAATCTTTATTGATAACGATATGTGTTGGAAGGGTACCCCCAAATCAAATTTGGCCTTAGAATACATAGAGACATAAAGAGTCAGTATTGGTAGAAGTAGAAAGCTTTTGTTAAATAAGTTGACGGAAAATGAGACTGGAAGGAAAAAGATAAAGAATAAAAAGGGAAGAGAACCAAGGACTAAGAATATGAGAAAGGAGATTAGTGAAAAGAGAGGCAAATGATGAATGAAGATGTAATCAGCTTATTGTTGGTAATTAGTATACAATAATTGAATATGGAATAAATAAATTTGAAGGTCTTAGTGTTAAAAAAAAATAGACAGTCATATTTGTATTCTTTTGAAAGTGCCCTGCTCTGAGATTTGCAGTGTCTTCAGAGTCCTTTGATAAAACAAAAAACATCCTTTTGGGAACTATGAGAAATATAGAGAAATAATAAAGAACAGTCCAAGAGAGGTTAAATTCTGTACCATTAGTTTTCATTCTTACCTTTCACATTAATCCATTTTCTACATGCCAACCAGGATTATCTTTTGTACTCCTCTTGCCCTTTGAAGGGATCTTCTACCTTTGCATGACTTTTTTTTTTTTTAGCATCTTGCATGTAACATTTGGAAAGTATTTGTTTATTGAATTATGTAAATCTTTTAAATGTTGTCAAACAGTGTCAGAAGTCACATGTGTTAATATCATCCCTGATTTCATCAGAAAAATCTTTAGCTATTGGGAAGCTGTCAATCTTACAGGGATAGAAGTTTTGCAAAAGTCTAGTTTTCACTTAAAATCTTCAATTTTATCTTTGGCAACAAATGTATCATATGTTTTCTTTGAAGTGGCAGGCTCATTTTGTTCATCTTCGTAGAAGATTTCTGCCAACTACCGTATTTTGCCGTGCATAACGCGCTCCATGTATAATGCATACCCAAGCTTTTGGGGAAAAGAAATCTTTTGTTTTAATTTTTTAATTATTTATATTTACATACCTGTTTTCTGTGTTATAAAGGAATTTAAGCATTTATTTTGAACATACTATGGTACAAGAAATTTTATGTAACAAATAATTACAAAACATAAGAACAGATACAAAGTACAAGAAACTATGTACCTGTAACAAATTAGCATTACCCATGTAAAATGAGCGTTCTTATTTTTCCCTCAAAAATTTGAGCAAAAATGTGAGCATTATGAATGGCAAAATACAGTGACTAAATTGGAATACCCATAATTTGTCTACTATCAACTTTTGACATGAAAATTGTGTTCCATGAAGAAAATCTGGGTTAGCTTACAAACTCACGGTCATACTAATGCTTTTCCATGAGACATACTCCTGTATGCAGTAGACGTGTTATGCATTTATCACCACAAGTTGAATGCATTGTGTCGTACAGAATAATTTTATGAAATCATACTCAAATTTCAAGATTTAATGAAATTAAGTGAAACTGGCCTTATAAAAAAACCCCCAACATGCTGTGGGTGAAGGTGAATACCTTTTGGTTCCATTACCTTGATCGTAATTCTAATGTGCCAGTGGTTTACCCCAGCCTCACTTTTGTATCAGAAGGGCAGATGTCATCACAGTGAAAAAGGCACATAACTGTTTTTATTATGATGAAAATAGTTTTGATTTTGTAAACCCCTTGAAAGAGTCTTGAGGAATTCACAGTTCATGCTTTGAGGATTGCTGTGATGCAGGGTGATTAGATTTAGATTATGGTTTAGGTCTGTGGATAAGGTCTTGGGGGAAGGCATCTCTTAGGAAATGATTTTTAAGCCAAGCAAAAGGAATGCGTGGAGGCTTTGAAGTAGGCAAAATTGTTTGTGCTATCAAGGAACTGCAAGAAGACCAGTATATATAAAGTATTGTGTTCAAGGGGAAGAGTAATACAAAAAGGGGCCAGTGTATTTGAAACTTCAGAACCCATTTTAAGAATTTTGACTTTAATTCTCTGACCATGGAAAGCCATTGAAAGACTTTTTAATCAGGAGAGTGATAGGATCCAATTTATATTTCAAAAATAGCACTCTGGCTGGCTGTTTTAAGAAATTTAGGAAAAATTAAAGGAATATATTTAGTTAAGTTCTTGCCCATATTTATAGTTACAAAGTCTTTTCCTATTACTAAACCTTTAACTAAAAATAAACTCAGGATATACTTTGATAGTAACTTGATTCGTATCTTTCACAAAGTCTTGCATGACAGAAAAAGAGGATAAAAAGGAATCTTACTGGGTGTTTCATGCTTTAGTTAAAATGTCTGCACTTGCCACGAAACAGTTTTAAAAATTACTTGTGTTACATCATTTAGAGTAAGTAGTTGAGTATTTATGAGGATAGACACTCAGGTAACTTACGTATTGGGTGCACAGATGACACTCATAGTAAGTAAATCCACAAGTGTGAATTCTCTGGAGGTATTAGATGTGAACTACATTTATTTCTAAAAAGAATGGCTCCTGATTTTTCCTTATTTTTTCATATTAAAGGTTTTTTTTACATGTGTGACAACAGTGATGACATGTTAATATTTAAAAGTCCTTTCTTTAAAGACAAAGCACTTTGCAGTTTATTAAATGGAAAGTGGCTTTGCTTTTAATGTGCTTATTACTTATTTGTCTCCAAAATATTGGTGTTTATGCATCTAGCAATGTAGCAAAAAAAAAAAAAGAAGCAATATCTTTTATTTACACTGTTAATATTCTTTTTGTTAGCATAGGGCTAACAGAGACCTATTTTGAGACTTCTGGTTTGATATGTACTTTATCTTCAATGATAACTAGCCTTTTTTGGTTTGTTTTCGGGTATATCACTTTTAAGAGTTTTATGTCAATGGGACCCAAGCCTCTTTTTTCCTATTATTTCTCTTAACCAAATGTGGACTTCACTGTATTGCCTTTGGGTGAGTTTCTGCCAAACTGGAAAGAATCTGTTGGGTATACAGTTGGATAACTCAGACTGGAGGGAGCTCTTTTTCCCAGCAGTCTCCATCTTTTGAGCGAGGCTGGGTCTGACACAAAAGCAAGCAAGGTCACTAGTCAGTATCAGAGGAGGCAGTTAGGCTTTCGATGCTGACCTTGGGTCTCTATTTCTGGGTTAGTGCTCATCTTTTGTCCACTGTAAGAATCTCATTATACCTATCTATGAAAGGTATCTATACCTTGAGTGTAGGTTGGTATTTTAAAAGCCTTTTCATATTTTAATTATCCTGGATTTCCTAGGAATGTTCTGATTTTAAATATTTATCCCTCTCCTCCCTCTTTTCATATAAATGAATTCCTCAAATATAAAAAATGCCATTTATCATATTTGATTCTTACTCATATAAATACTTGTCCCTGCTCTGGCTGGTGTGGCTCAGTGGATTGAGTGCCAGCCTGCGAAGAAAAGGGTCACCAGTTCAATTCCCAGTCAGGGCACATGCCTGGGTTGCGGGCCAGGTCCCCGGTAGGGGGGGTGTTTGAGATGCAACCAACCACACATTGATGTTTCTCTCCTCTTTATCCCTCTCTTCCCCTCTCTAAAAATAAATAAATAAAATCTTTAAAAATATACTTGTCCTTCAACAAGTGACGTTATCTATTTCCCACATTAGATGTTGATTTAAAAAAATTGTGTTGATGTGTATGTGCTGTTAAAATAGGAGAACATAGTGGTATGTCTTTTGTTCATTTAGGAAGCTGTGGATTTGATCTTTTCTTTCTGAAATGGTTACTGAGTTAATTATAATGGTGATGACAAGGAGTGAGTATTATCAGTGGGGGGGCAGCAGGAAAAGAGATTATGTTTCTGACTAGAAATAGCCTGTGGTTGCAGTCTTATATGTTTGCTATGTGTGATGTCTTGAGGAGCTTTTGGGACTCTGAACTGAGAATTGGTTTTTCCTTTTCCTTGTCCATCTTTCTCATCCCCCACTCCCTCCTGCCAAAGAACAAGTAACATAGAGCAGACAATAGGTTAATTTTTTAGCTGTTATAGAATTTTATAAAAATAAATATATTGCTAAAGCATCTATTCTTTGCAAGGTTTTGATATGAAACAACTAAGTCATGTATCAGTGTTTGTCCATTAATTGAACAATGAGAAGTACTTAATTTTCTAAGTACATAGCCAATCATATGTTCCCTTCTTTCTCGGGATTTTGTTTTTTGGGTCTGTATGTTTGTGTGTGAGTGTGGTGTGTGTAAATTTTGTTCATATGAATCTGGGAGAACAGAAAATATGGGTAGTTTCAGAGTTTAGATTGTAGGGATGTTTGAGATAAAATGAAAGTTAATTTGACTCTTTTTTTAAAAAGTATTATTTATTTTTAGAGGGAGGGAAAAAGGAGCGAGAGAAATATCAGCTGGTTGCCTCTTACACGTCCCAACTGGGGACCTAGTCTGCAACCCAGGCCTGTGCCCTGACCAGGAATTGAACCACTGACATTTCGGTTTGTAGGCTGACTCTCAGTTCACTGAACCACACCAGCCAGGGCTATTTTCACTCTTGTTGTTAAGATAAAAGGATTGTAAAGATTTAAACTACAGTTTAGCCCAATTCTTTTCTTTAGCCTAGAGTGCAAATAACACAATCAAGTCTCTTTGTTTTTGAGAATGACTTCTACTTGAATGGGAACAGAGGAAGCTTATTTCACAGAATTCTCAACAAGATGCCTTTTTTCCTCTATGAATATAGTTTTATCAGAGTACTTCTTTGTAATGATATTTTGCATGGATTTTTATTAAAGTTGTGGTAGACTATAGATGGTGAATTTAGAATGTGTTAGAATTTTGAGATTTTATTTTTAATAGCTGAAATGTTTCAAATTTAATTACTATAGTTATTGAAAACTAACTCTAACCCTGTTGTGAAGACAGAAGTGATTTTAAGCATACTGGGTTGGTTTACTGTAGATGATTAGTAATTGGAATTTTTAATTGTTGAACATGGTTCTTTTAACAGCCTTCCAACAAAAAGACAGAGATAAAGAAATGAACTTAGTTAACTGAGGAGAAAAATCACTAGTACGTGTATTAGTTTGCTAGTGCTGCCGTAACAAAATAGCAGAAACTGGGCAGCTGAAACAACAGAAATTTTCTCACAGTTCTGAAGTCTAGAAGTTTGAGATTGAGGAGCAGGCAGGGTTAGTTTCTCCTGAGACCTCTGTCCTTGGCTTGCAGATGGGTGTCCTCTTAATGCCTCTTCACATGGTCACCTCTCTGTGCCTGTGCACCCCTGGTGTTTCTTCCTCTACTTCCAAGGACACCAGTCATATTGGATTCAGCCTTACCCCAATGGCCTCTCTTTAACTTAATAACCTCTTTAAAGACCTTATTTTCAAATATGGTTACATTCTGAGGTACTGGGGTGAGACTTCAACATAGGAATTTTAGGGGAACACAATTTAGCACTTAACAGTAGGCAATGAGATCAATCAAGGAAAATAGTATTACATAATTTTTAAAATTTACTTATTTTTTCTTTTATTTAATAAAGTTTGTGTAGAAGTGCAATTGTTCTGTGCTTTTTGTTGCATATCTCCTAGCCGGAGAATTTTCATCCTCGGGCCTTCTCATCATGTGCCCCTCTCTCGATGTGCACTTTCCAGTGTGGATATATACAGGACACCTCTGTATGATCTTCGTATTGACCAAAAGAGTAAGTATATAGAAGTCATATAGCTTTTATTTTTAAAAGATTTTATTTATTTATTTTTAGAGAGGGGGCAGGGAGGGAGAAAGAAAGGAGAGAAACATTCATGTATGAGATACACACCAATTGGTTGCCTGTCACACGTGACTGGCCCAAAACCCAGGCATGTGCTCCGACTAGGAATCAAACCGGTGACATTTCACCTTATGGGACAAAGCCCAACCAACTGAATCACACCAGTCAGGGATAGAAATCATAGCTTTTAAACAGCTAAAGGTTTTTAATAAGAATTATAAGTTAATTTAAAAATTAAATGTGAATATGAAAAGTAATATATCAGTTTAAAAAAATAAAATTTGTTGTAACTAATGTACTGTAATAGAATAACAATAAAAAAATTTAAAAAATAAAAACAAAGAAAGAACATCTCCTGTATGCTTAAAAGACAACCACAGTTTTTCTGCCAGTCACAAAAAATATTTGTCAGATTAGCTAGTCTCTAGACTGTAGTGGTTGCATTTATATTCAGGAAAGAACTGTGTACTCATTGTACTTTGAGACAGGAAATTAGAGCCTATCACAACGTGATGAAAGATTCTGGGCATGTTAGTCAACCCTTATGTATATCACTTTCTTCTCTGTAAATAGATAATGGTGATAAAGCCTTTATTTCCTCCCAAATGATTTTTATGGGAAAAACTGAGACTGTAGTTATGAAACTCTTGAAAGAAAAATGTCACATAAAAAGTATTTATTTTTTTAAATGTCTTATTTTGATTTATTTTTTCCATAGGCTTTCAGAACTCACACTTTTTATTTAATTGGGTATCATTTTATATATTGAATGAGTAAAGCAAAACTTTTTGACTTTGAATAGTATTTTCAGTGGAATGGGAGAACATAATGTGAAAACCACAGAATAGTACAGAAAATAGTGTTACAAATTTTCCTGTACTCATCATCCATAATTAACTCAGAATTTACCGCTTGTCTGAACTCAATATACATTCTCACCAGGAATCACCTTTATGGATTTGGAGTGTATCCTTTCAGTTCACCAATTTATAGTTCACCAATTTATAGTTTAAGTATGTTGAATGCTTATTGTTCCAAGAAATTTTGCTAAACATACTTCTGTAGAGTGAAAGAAACCATTTACAAAGGAAATGTCACCTCTTTTTTCTTTCCTTCTTTTTTTAGGCCTAAATTTTTATCATTTGGGGTTTTAAGTATCATGGAGTATTAACAATTGTTAGAATATATATTATCAGTGGAGCTGGAGTATTACTAGACTTACTCCCTGGGTTGGTTTTAGGGGACAAACTTTATTGGATAGCCTGCCAAAGAAGGAATGGAAGATTTCTAATCAGGTATATTTTTGTAGAAAAACAGTCATAGGACCATTTGTAGTTCTTTTTTTTTAATATTTATCCCATTTCTTTGATGTAGTTATAAAAATGTTGGTTTAGTCTATGATAATACAGAAACACTCATTACTTTTTTTACATATTAAATTTCATCATTTTTTTGCTATACAATATTCAGTTTGAAGTAAAGTTTATCGCAAGGGTCTGAATTACTAGATCATTTTAATATTATTTATGGCATGGAACTGTTGTGAATTTATGTTCTGGTCTATCCCACAAGCTTTATTTTTAATTTTGAGGAAAGTAGCAGTCTTAGTGAGAATTTTTTTTTCTTACTATAGTCAAAACCTGAGGTGTGATATAATAATCTCATACATTTTATTAAAAAACAAAGCAAATCAGAAATTATATTAACTTCATGCATATGTGGACCAGTGGTTTTTTTCCATGTTTCAGTAGGAGTTCTAATCAACTACTCTCTCTTTAGTGTGTGCTCATTAAAGTTAAGGAAAGGCTAGGACCTGGACGTGATTTTTTGGTACAATAAAGGGAGCTGATGAAAATTTTAAATTATTACCTATGTAACTATGCAACATAAAAATGTTGAGTAAGTTATTTACATGTATTATTGTTTTGTATGGTATGTGAAAAGCTATTTTTTTCTTTTTTAAAAACGGAGGAAAAATTGAAGAATATTATGCGATCCTTCTGTCTTTTGTCAAACATAGTTTTATGTTACTGGGTGGAGTTTCACAGGATAAGGATATACATTAATATATTTGTTTTACTATATTTTGAAATCTCTTTAGTTTACGGAGAACTATGGAAGACAGGAATGTTTGAACGCATGTCTCTGCAGACAGATGAAGATGAACACAGTATTGAAATGCATTTGCCTTATACAGCTAAAGCCATGGAAAGGTATATTGATTAATATAAGAAATTTCAGAAATTATAACTATTAACTTCTTTGGAATTATTTTAATTAGGGTAAGATAATCATTAGGGTAAGGAGATTTAAAAAACTCATTGGCTTAAAGCAATACAAACTTATTTTCTCAGTTCTGGAAAATATTTTTTATTTGAAATGAAGTAAAAATTTGAGGTTGGATTTTCTTAATGTGAATTGAAGTTGGTTTTGAATAGCTTGTTCATGAAAGCTGAACATATGACTTGAACAGGTTGTTTTATTAGGGGGAAATACAGAAAAACCCCGTGTGTGTGTGTATGTGTGTATTGGGTTACCTATTATTTTATTCGTTAGATGTTTGTTTATCTTAACATAATTATATTCTTTTATGGTATGGTGTCATAAGTAAGTAATAAAATTATAGATATGGGAAAAATATTGGAGGTCATTTATTTCAGCCTTACACAAAATATATGAATCTCTTTCATAATGTGCTTGACAGATTATTATTTGGTATCTGCTTAAGGTCTTCCGGTGATAGGGTGAGTACTCAGTAGACTATAAGAGAGTGAGGACAGGGACAATGTCTGTTTTCTCCACTTACACCTCAGTGCCTAGCACAGTGCCAGTCACATAGTAGTTATTAATTTATTTTGGTGCAGTGAAAGAATTGTTTTAAGAGCTTTCTTTCAGGTTGGTATTCAGATTAGAAAGTCTACTGTTCACAGGTCACATTTCTCTCATTTTTTCAAACATTTCCTTTATGTGGACTTAATATGCTATATGTAGTGTGACTAGTTTTAAATATGATAAGATTACTCCTTCTGTGGCTCTCATTACTGCATTCTCTTAGTAAAGTACATGGTGCATTTTAGGTTCTCAGTCAATATTTGTTTGAGATTACAATAACATTTTTAATGTTCTTGTGGCAAATGTACTGTGGTCAGCTGAAACCTAAGGCTTCTTCATATTGTTAAGCTGGATTATTTTATCCTCTTGTATTTTTGTGGTTGATTTCTTTTTAAATGTACAGGTATACTGCTCTGTAATTTTGTCTTGTTGGTTTTAGTACATTATTGCACTTTTTTGGATCATTTCCACTCTTAATTCTGTCATCAGAATATTATTTACTTCTCTCAGTCTTATGTTATTGATACCTGTTTACAATGATAACTATGAGGAACTACCTAAATCTGGTGAAGTTTCTAAGAATCAATGCGATATTAAATTATAAGCTGTATAACTCCAGGTTAATTGTGTTTTAGTACATTCTGATTCTTCAGAAATTATAAAGCAATATGGGATGTTTATTTCTTGGATTGATAGTATAATTGAAACATTTCATTCTTCAGCTACATAGAATAATAGAAAACTTTTGTTATTTGCTAAAGTGTTTGCATATTTTGTCATGAGAAAATAAATATTTTTGACTTAATAGATTTCGGTGTGATAGAACCAGTAAGCTCCCAGCAACATCCTTAAGGAAGTTTTAACAAAATAACATTTTTGTTACTATTTCAAAAGTAAAACATGTGCATTGTGAAAAATTTAGAAATAGAAACTTAAAACCAACAAAAACATTCCTATTCATAATTTCCCCTCTATTAAATAGTGTTAAATAACCACTGTTAGGTATATCACTTCTTAAGAAAACCTTTCCTGCTTCACAGATTACATTAGGATCCCTAATATTGACTCTTAGAAAGTGCCCAATACTTTTTCTTTTGTAGCCTTTGCTACACTCACTACCTGTATCAGCTGTCCACTGGTGAGGAACAAATTGCTCTAAAACCTCGTGGCTTAAAGTCACAACTATTTTGTTGCTCACAGTTTTAGGGTCAGGAGTTTTTTCAGGGAACACCTTGCTGCAGGTGTTGACCGAGGTGGCTGGAATGGGCTAGAAAATCCACAATAGCCTTACTGCTGGCTTTTAGTTGAGACACCTCATTTGTTCTGTAGGTGGCCAGTTTGTTCTTCAAACAAGGCTTTTCTCTCTTCCTGGTCTCTCTCTCTCTCTCTCGAAGGATAGCCTAGATTTCCTTACATGGTGATTCAGGATAGCAAGAGAGACAAAACAGAAGTTTCTTGGCCTATTGAAGGCCTAGGCTGAAACTACATGGCATCATTTTTACTGTATTCTATTTTTCAAAGCAGAACACAGTGTCAGCCAAGGTTTAAGTGAGGAGAAATAGATTCCACCTCTTGATGGGGGGGGCAGTAGCATGTGTGTAGAGGAATAGTAGGAATTGTTGGCAGCCATCTTTGCAGATGGACTTTTACAGTTCTTCCTCGGATGGACAGGTCACATCTCTCCAAAATGCTGTACACATTCCTAAAATGCCTAGAAATCTCATTTAGTTATTATCTCAGGTTCAGAGTCCCTTATCTTATGATCTGCATTTGACTGGGATATGGAAGAGATTCCTTGGGTATACAGCTCCTGTTGATTTGGATACCTGTTAACTAAGAAGTCAAATTACATCCCACTCCCCTGAGTATATATACTCAATATATAATTTTGAGACAGGGACAGTTAACCATAGTAGATACTCCCATTGGATAGTGAAAGAATGGAAAGCATATGATAGTATTTGGTCCAAAGAAATTCTGAAATCTAATCAGGGTACAGGGAATGTCCTTGATTACAGTTTACTTCTGGCTTTTGGTAGTGGCTTTATGGATTCATTCTTCTCAGCTTGTGGCTGGGGTCTTTGGACTCTTGGCTCTACTCCCTGAAATGGGCCTTGTTTATACCTGAGTAGCAGTTTCAGTCTACATCATATGCGACAGTTTAAGAGCCTAAAGGCCGCTTTTCATCTGAAACACAGTCCCCGCCCCCCAAAACTAATAGAACTCCATTAAACACTTTGTAGGTTTTCTGTATATCGTATTATAAGTTCATTCTATTAGACCAGCAGTTTTCAACTGGTGTGCCTCAAGACTTTTTAAAACATGCAATACCTGACTATTTAGTCAGGGGCACTGACCTATTTTTCCTTAGATTGTCATATAAAAAAATGACAACAGCCAAACACAGCAATAGCTGTGTGTGCATGAATGAAAACTACACTTATTTTACAGAGACCAGTATGACTCAGTTTTTTGGGAGTTATCCTGCAAAGCGAAGGGTTACCAGTTCAGTTCCTAGTTAGGGCGCATGCCTGGGTTGTGGGTTTGGTCTCCAGTTGGAGTACATACCAGATGCAACCGATCGATGTTTCTTTCCCTCCCCCCGCCCCGCCCCGCCTAAAAATAAATAAATAAAATCTTTTAAAAATTGGACCCATTTTTTTTTGTCAGATTAGCAAAAAATATTTTTTTTGGTGTGCTGCAGAATTCTTGTAATTAGTTTATGTGTGCCATGAGATGAAAAAAGGTTGAAAATCCTGTATTAGACAAAAGTCACATTCATGTTTCTTTCTGAGGCAGGACTCTCTCTACTTTGGATCCCAAGTTAAGGTCCTCTAATTTTCTTAGAAGCCTATTTGCCTACCTGAGAGAGTATGCAAGCACTGTCTTAAATCTTTCTGAGGTTTTATTCTTAGCACTCTGGATTTGATCTTTGTCCTCATGCTGTTTCTTTGACAGTATTTTGCTATGTGAAGGCTAGTTTTGAGAAACTTATTTTCTAGTCATGCACCTCCAGGTTAGAAATAAAAACCTGGGATTTGGGGACACCGATCCCTGTGCAATAGAAAATCCTCATGTAACTTTTGCCGCTTCCCGAACTTTACAACTAATAGCTACTGTTGATCAGAAGCCTTACCAATAATATAAACCAGCGATTTTCAACCTTTTTTCATCTCATGACACACATAGTCACTGAAAATCTGCGGCACACCAAAAAAAGGCATCTTTATTGTTAACCTAACCGAAAAAAATAGGTATAACTTTGATTCATTCACACTGGGTGGCTTTTGTTGTCTTGGCTCTTGTCTTTTTTTTTTTTGGACAACCTAAGGGAAAAGAGGTCAGTGCCCCTGACTAAATAGTCAGTTATTGCATGTTTTAAAAATTCTTGCAGTACCGTAGTTGAATATTACATTAATGGTTGATAAACACATACTTTGTATGTTAAGTGTACTCTATACTGTATTCTTACAATAAAGTAAACTAGAGAAAAGAAAATGTTACTAAGGAAATCATAGAGAAAATACATTTACAGTACTGTACATATTTATTGAAAAAAAATCTATGTATATGTGGACCTGTATAGTTTAAATCCATGTTGTTCAAGGGGCAGCCTGTATTAAAAAACAACAACAACAACAACAAACCTTGTAATTCTTTAGCCCATGTTTTTCTTCTTATACCTTCTCAAATTTGGCTATAAAGAAGCCATTGACACTTTGAATACTTTGCCTGGAAACCTTTGCTTGATCTACAGTTTAACTAGGTATATTTTTATTCTTTCAAGTTACTTCATCTGACTTCAAGTGTACTAATTGTTCTGCCTGTATATAACGAGTCACTCTTCTTCAAGCCTTCTAGAGCAATTTTCTTAACTGCTCTTTTAGTTTCAAGTCTCTTTTTTGTCCTATCAGCTTCTGCCTGCATCTGTGAGTGAAAGCTGATATTGTATGTTTTAGGTTTCTGTTATTAATACAGAAGTACCCTTTCCAAATACATACCATTTTTTCTTTTTGGAGCAGTCATCTATTGTAACATGACAAATCACCTCAAAGTGCTTATTTGCTTGTTTATGATTCTGCAGGCTAGAAATTGGGTCAGGGGAGAGTAGCAACAGCTCGTTTCTGTTTCATCTGCCAGTTGAGGCAGGATGATTTAGGCTGAACTCTCCAAGATGTCTTCCCGTCAGGGGCTGTGATGTTGCTTGTCTACTGAGGCAATTTAGTTCTCTTCTTGATGCTATCTTCAACTGTTGTCACTCATCCTTAAGGGCCTCTGTCTACAAGATATCCTTCACAAGCAGGATAGCCTTGCACTGTCATGAGGTACACAGCTATTCATGGTAGCCAGAAAGCAGAAGTAGAAAGTTTCAGGCATCTTAGTATCTAGGCTTGGAACTGGTACAGTATCACTTATGCCACATTCTACCCATCAAAGCAAGTTGCAAAGCTAGGTTTAAGAGGAGAGAAACAAAGTTTACTTTTTTTTTTTTTAAATCCTCACCTGAGGATATGTTTATTGACTTGAGAGAGAGAGAAAGAGAGAGAAAGAGAAACATCAATATGAAGAAGCAATTCGATTGATTGTCTCCTGTACACACCTCAGTCAGGGATTAAACCAGCACCTTGGGTTTGTGCCCTGAACTGGGAATTAAACCTGCAGCCTTTGGATGGGATGATGCTCCAACCAACTGAGCCAACCAGCCAGGGCTAGACTCTACTTTTGGTGGGAGGAGTGGCTTGAGCATACAGAGATGGGAGGAATTTTCGGTGATTATATTTGCAGATAGCTTACCATATAGTACCGCTGCAGTTAAATACTTCTTTGGGTAATTATTTATATATAGTCTGTTTTCCTTCTCTGGTAGTTACATAATCTGTTCCCTGTCTGAGGGCACTGGTCTATTATGTATTTTCTGTAGCCAGTACAGTACCTGGTACACAAAAGGATTTTAAAATTAATTGTTGAATGAATTAACAATTTCCTCATTTTCAATGCTTTCATTAAATAGTTTTCCAAAAATGAGGTCAAAATTTTTGACTGCTTTTCATATCATGAATATATTTCCATGTAATTTTTACTTATTTTTATTGGGTATACTTAACACTTTCTAATATATATCTATATAATACTATAATCAATTGACCATTTAATTAACTTTTCCCTTATTTTTCACTATTATGAATAATCATTGCAGGTTTTACAAAGTTGAATATCTAAGCTATTATTTATAATACTATGTGTTATTTTAAAAAGATGTTTAAAATTATATATTCATTGGAGCTCTTTTTTAAAAAAAAATGAGTAGTATCAAGAAGATGTAAAATGACTCATTGTCTCCTTGCTTCGTTAGCCCTGCTAACATTAAAAAAAATACATGTACATGATTTGAAAAGCATCAAGAAGTGCAAAATGAACAGACTCTCTGCTTCCCCCAACCAGTGTTTACTGACAGTAAAAATTATTATGCATATGCTGACATACATATGTATATGCATATATGTTTGTATAAGATTTATACTTACATGTGTTTATTTGTTCAATTTTTGTAAAACATGTATTATAAGAGTACTCTTATGCACTTTATTCTAATCCTTTTTTCACATATTATCTTTACCATCAAAATTCATAATTTTTATTGTTGCACATAATTGTATTTGAGAGTTAAGCTAGGATATGTAGAAACCATCTATCTTGAAAAAACTAATTAACTATTAAAATAAACAATACTGGATCCCGACATTTCATTCTTTTAATTCTTTTATTGTTGACACTATTGCAGATATCCCCATCTTTTCACCCTTTTCTTTTTGTATTTTATTCTGTTCCTTTACTTTTTCTTCCCTTTTACTCCTTTCACTATATCATCCCCATTCACTGCTTGTTTACAGTTTAAAATTTTGTTGTCTTGTAATTTACATACAATAAAAACATACTCTTTATGGGATGAAATTCTATGCGTGTTTACAAATGCGGAGGTGTATACATCTATACAGTCAAGATATAGAACAACTCCTTTCCCCCAGTTTGACTGCTTTTTTGTACAGAAAAATGTACAGAGTAAATAGGATGCTTTAGTAATTTTTTAAGTGTTCAGTTGAGATATATGGCACTGTAAAACTGTATATGTTCACTGTAAAAATATCATTATCTTCTTTGCCATATAATACTTTTTGTTACTGCTGGTATTTGGGAACATGGGCAACTTGAAACACAGTACAGTGTATTTAAATATGTTTTATCTTCTGCTTAAGTTTCTAACCAATCTTACTAATTCAGTGTGGTTAGGATTTGATAACTTTTGGGGACTTAGATTGTAAAAAAAAAAAATCTTCATTTTGCATAGTTTTCCCAGATAGTTAAACTAAGTCATGTAATTTTTATGTTTATTTAATTATATGTTTGAGTTACCTGAGAACAGTACTATCAGATGCCTTCGTATGGTATCAAATCGATTAACTAAACAGTTTTTTTCTGTGATTAACATCTTGCATTAAATGGTACATTTATTAAAATAGATGAACCAGTATTGATACATCATTGTTATCTAAAGTTCTAGTTTAATTAGTGTTCACTCTTTGTGTTATATAGTTTACGGGTTTTGCCAAATGCCTGATGTCATGTATCTATATTATAGTATCACAGAATAATTTCACTGTCCTAAAAACCCCCTGTGCTCTCCCTATTTATTACCTCCCCCAACTCAACCCCTGCTAACTGCAGATCTTTTGTTGTCTCCACAGTCATATGGTTAGAATCATACAGTTTGCAGCCTTTTTAGGTTGGTTTCTTTAACTCAATAATATACTGTCAAGATTTCTCCATGTCTTTTTATGGCTTGGTAGCTTATTTTTTTATTGCCAAATAATATTCTATGCTATGGGTATATTACAGCTTATCCATTCACCTGTTAAAAGATTATTGATATAGTTTGATTAATATTTACCCTATTTGTTACTGTTTCCTATTCATTGCCCTTGTTCGTTCTTTCTTGTCTTCTCTGGTTTTCTTTTTCCTTCTCTGGTTTTAATTGATCACTTTGTATGATTCGATCTCCCCCCCAACCCCAGCATATTAATTATACTTCTTTTTAACAAAAAAATTTTTAGTGGTTGCTCTAAAGTTTCCAGCATAAATTTACAACTATTGTAAGTGTACTTTTATTTTTATTTTTCAAGACTTTATTTAATTTTAGAGATAGGGGAGGGAAGGGAGAAAGAGAGGGTAAGAAACATTGATATGCAAGAAACATCGATTGGTTGCCAGGGGCCTCACCTACAACCCAGGCATGTGCCCTAACAAGGAATTGAACTGGCAACCTTTTGGTTTGCAAGACGACACTCAATCCACCAGTCAGGACATGTAAGTGTATTTTCTTCCCTTCTGAGAAGACAGTGCGTTTGTACCCTAATAGACTGTCTTAAATTCCATTTTATTTTTTATTTTTTAAAATTATATATTTTATTGATTATGCTATTACAGTTGTCCTACTGTTTTCTCCCCTTTATTCCCCTCCACTCTGTATCCCCTTCCCCTGCATTCCCCCTGCTCCTTAGTGCATGTCCATGGGTCGTACATATAAGTTCTTTGGCTTCTCCATTTCCTATACTAGTTATTCTTAACCTCCCTCTGCCTATTTTGTACCTACTTTTATGCTGCTTATTCCCTGTACCTTTTCCCCCATTCTTCTCCCTCCCTGTCCCCTCTGATCTCAATTTCTATGATTCTGTTCCTCTTCTAGTTGTTTGCTTAGTTTGTTTTTGGGTTTTTTTTTAGGCTCAGTTTTTGATAGCTGTGAGTTTGTTGTTATTTTACTGTTCATAGTTTTTGATCTTCTTTTTTTTCTTAGATAAGTCCCTTTAACATTTCATATATGGGCTTGGTGATGATGAACTCCTTTAACTTGACCTTCTCTTGGAAACACTTTATCTGCCCTTCCATTCTAAATGATAGCTTTTCTGGATAGAGTAATCTTGGATGTAGGTCCTTGTCTTTCATGACTTTGAATACTTCTTCTTTTTTTTTGTTCTTACTTTGTTTTTTACCACTTTCTCCTGCCCCACCCACCCTAATCCTTCTCCACTTTTGTTTGTCCGTGGGTCTTTTATAAATGTTCCTTGCTTTGACCCTTCCCTATCTCTTCCCTGTTACCCTCCTCCTTTCTTCCCTCTCAATACTGTTGGTTTGTTTTTTCTTTCAGTGTTGCTGTTTATATTTTCCTTGCTTGTTTGTTTTGTTGATTAGGTTCCACTTATAGGTGAGATCATATGATATTTGTCTTTAACCCCCTGGCTTATTTTGCTTATCATAATGCTCTCCAGTTCCATATATGCTGTTGCAAAGGGTAGTAGCTCTTTCTTTCTTTCTGCTGACTTTGAATACTTGCTAGCCCATTCTTGCCTTCAATGTGTCTTTGAAAAATCAGCTGATAGTTTTATGGGAACTACTTTGTAGGTAAACTGTCTCCTTTTCACCTTGCTGCTTTTAAGGTTCTCTCCTGATCTTTAATCTTGGGTGATGTGATTATAATGTGCCTTGGTGTGTACTTCCTTGGGTCCAACTTCTTTGGGGCTCTCTGAGTTTCCTGGATCTCCTGGAAGTCTATTTCCTTGGCCATATTTGGGAAATTCTCCATTATTTTTTCAAATAAGTTTTCAATTTCATGCTCTTCCTCTTCTCCTTCTGGCACCCCTATGAATCGGACATCAGAATGTTTCAAGTCGTCCCTGTGGTTTCTAAGCCTCTCCTTATTTTATTGAATCCTTATTTCTTCATTCTGTTCTGGTTGAATGTTTATCTCTTCTTTCTGCTTCCAGCTGTTGAATTGAGTCCCAGTTTCCTTCCCTTTACTGTTGGTTCCCTATATGTTTTTCTTTATTTCATTTTGCATAGCCTTCACTTTTTCCTCTATTTTGCAACCACACTCAACCATTTCTGTGAGCATCCTGATTACCAGTGTTTTGAACTGTGCATCTGATAGGTTGGCTACCTGCTTCATCGCTTAGTTCTGTTTCTGGAGCTTTGATCTGTTCTTTCATTTGGGCCATATTTCTTTGTCTCAGTGCACCTGTTACGTTGGAAGGGGCAGAACCTTAGGTATTTGCCAGGGCGGGGCAACCCAGGTCGCTGGGTTGTGATGCTGTGTGTGGGGGAGGGGTCTGAGAGGGAGCAATGCCACTTGCTTGGCTCTTGCGAGCTTTCAGTCACCATCCCCCGCCCATCACCCCGCTACCCACAATTGGATTGGGCCCTTCTGGTGCTGATTCCTGGGTGGGGGGGTTTATGGACCCACACTGTGGGTCTCTCCAGTGGACTCTCCTGTGAGGCTGAGAGTTTCTCCTGCTGCCACATCCTTCACAGATTTTTACAGTCAGAGATTTTGAGGCTTTCTTTTCCCGCACTACAACCTTGGATTGGGCGGTCTGTCTCGCTCCTCAGCTGTTCCTCATGGTTTACCTGCACACTAATGTGGGACCTGCCGGTCCGCCAGCCACCACCTTGCCATGCATCCTCTCTGCCCTGCATTGCCTCACTGTGTAAGTACCTTATAACATAGTATTCCTCATTTCTCCTTCTTGTCCTTTATAACATTGCCATCATTCGTAAGCTATAATTATGTACACATTGTTGCTATTATTTTGAATGCATTATTTGTCAGATCAATAAAGAATAAGGAAAATGAAATGACAGAAAGATATTTTACTTTCTTATTCCTTTCCTAATCCGCTTCCTTTCTTTGTGTAGATTGGAGTTTCATTTCATTTTATCATTTTCCTTCTCTCAAAAGGACTTTTAACAATTTATAGCTCTGATTTCATCAGTTAAAATTTGCTATTTTGGGTAAGGCAAATACTTTCTTTTCCTTTACCTTTACCACCTTCTCAAGAATATGCAGTAGACTCCTTTCCTGATCATTCTTTTAATCACAAAGTAACAATAATGTATTTTATGAATGGGAAGTAATTAAATAGGCTAGTAAACAAAACTCACTTTGATTCCCAAATAGTAATTTTTGCCCCTTAAATTTTACTACTTAATTTATGTAAAAATTGGATTGTTTTTAAGATGACATTTACTCTAAAAATTTAAAACTTTTGGTCAATCTGAATTAGCTACCTAATTGTACTAATCTTTGAGCAAGGACTGATGGAGAATACAAAAAAATAAGCAAACATTGTGTGTTTCCTCAGCATATAGCCTTGTAGGAGAATTAAGAAATGTACATAAATAAATATGATATAATTCAAAATGTGATAAGTGCAATTGAAGAGCTTATGGGAGCAGAAAAAAAGATCATGGGAGCAAAAAGGTAATAGCTGAATCAGAGAAGCACAGAGAAGGCTTAATGGAGGAGATGGCATGGTCTATGAAGATGGCTCTAATTTTCAGAGAACAGTGCACAGGATTTTGTGGGTTAGGGAATGTTGTAAACACAAAATATAGGACTAGGAAATTCCAGGGCTTATTTTTAAGAATCTTGTGGGCAAATGACAAGTGTTGGCTAGGATGTGGAGAAAAGGGAACCGTATTCACTGTTGTTGGGAATGCAGACTGGTGCAGCCATTGTGGAAAACAGTATGAGGTTCCTCAAAATGAACCATGAACTGTCTTATGACCCAGTGAGTCCACTTCTGGGAATATATCTGAAGAAACCCAAAACACTAATTTGAAAGAATATATATACCCCTATGTTTATTGTAGCATTATTCTCAATAGCCAAGATATAGAAGCAACTCAGTTGTTCATCAGTAGACAAGTGGAGAAAACAGTGGTGGTATGTATATACAATGAAATATTACTTGGCCATAAAAAGAATGAAATCTTAATCATTTGCGACAGCATAAGTGGACCTAGAGGTTATTATGCTAAGTGAAATAAGTCAGTCAGAGAAAGACAAATATCATATGATTTCACTTATATATGGAATCTAAAGAACAAAGTAAACAGAACAGAAATAGACTCACAGATACAGAGAACAGACTGATGGTTGCCAGAAGGATGGGTGTTTGGGGGACTAGGTGAAAATGTTGAAGGAAAGGGATTGAAAAGTACACATTGATAGTTACAAAATAGTCACAGGGATGTAAGTACAGTGTAGGAAATATAGTCAATAATCTAATAACTCTCTGTGGTGTCAGATGAGTCCTGAAAATATCGGGGGGGATATGGAAAAAATGTTTTCTTAAAGGAGAAAGAAAAAAAAACCTTTGTAGGAATTTAAAAAGGTTTACGTAGTAACTGAGGTCTGTCTGTAGATGCTTATTGTTTGGCCTGCATAGTTAGAAGTTTTTTCAATATATATGAATATTTTTAGTCAGATATTGGTCCTGTCACTTCCTGTTATCCTATACCTCATCTGACTTTTCACAAATGTATCATACCGAGGTGGGGTTGGAGGCATTTGAATAAGTGACCTGTAGAGACATAGAGTAAGAGAGACAGGATTAGAAATTTGGAATTGTAGATTGGGAACAGATTATGGAGGGCATTGAATATCATTTTAAGATATTTGTATTTTATTCCATGATTGTTACAGACCAAGTTAAAGTTCCTTAGCAAAGGACAGAGGGATATGATTAGAGCGTGACTATAAGAATATTACTCCTTATTTAAAATTTTTTTTAAATTTGTTTTTTTATTGTTCAAGTACAGTTGTCTCTATTTTCCTACCACCACTTTCCGCTGTCCCGCCCACCCCCACCTCCCACTCTTGGTCCTTCCCTACTTTGGCTTTGTTCATGGGCCCTTTGTATACATTCCTTGACTTGACCCTCCCCAATTTTTTCCCTGTTATCCCTCTCCCTCCTCCCCTCTGGTTACTGCCGGTTTGGTGTTTTTGTTTTTTGTTCAGTGTTGCTGGTTATATTTTTCTGGCTTGTTTGTTTTGTTGATTAGGTTGTACTTTTAGGTGAGATCATGTGGTATTTGTCCTTCACTGCCTGGCTTACTTTGCTTAGCAGAATACCCTCTAGGTCCATCCATACTGTTGCAAAGGGTAAGATGTCATTCTTTTTTATGGTTGAGCAAAGAGGGGAGGGGATGATTAGAGCTTGACTATAAGGATATGACTTGGTTTTTAAAAAAAAAAAAGATTTTATTTGTTTATTTTTAGAGAGGGAAAGGGAGGGAGAAAGAGAGGGAGAGAAACATCAGTGTGTCGTTGCCTCTCATGTGCCCCCTACAGAGGACCTGGCCTGCAACCAAGGCATGTGCCCTAGATTGGGAATCAGACTGGCAACCCCTTGGTTTGCAGGTTGGCACTCAGTCCACAGTGATGGTACTGTGAAGGATGGGCTAGAGTTGGAAAAGAATGACAAACAGTTTAGTAAAGAAACCATGGTGGCTTTGAACTAAGGTAGAGGTGAATGGGATAGCCAAATGAGCACATTATGGGAAACATTTAAAGGTTAGAACCAAAAAACCTTGGTAAATGTTTATATGTGGAGGAGTAAGATGTTTTCAAAAGTTTAAGGCCTAATAGCATCATCTCATTATCAGAGAAGGTAAAGCTAGCAGTAGGCATAATTTTAAGAGAACATAACACATGGAAATGTTGACTTGTTTCTAACAAAATACTGAATTTCTCTAGTTATCCCGGCCAATTCATGATAAGGCTTTTAAATAATATTTATTTATTTATTTATTTTAGCCTCAAATGGTTTTCAACATAGAGCTTAGTGTCGCTCTCTAGTATGTGAAGTATGTCCAGCCTTATAAAATTTTTATCAGTATTCCTATTCAAATAGAAAGTCAAAAAGATACAGCCTTTGAGATTAATTTTGAGAATCTCAGTAGATGAACTTAACTGATCAAACAGTGAAGATTTATAATAACTTAAATGTTAATTTTAGTTTTTACAGCTAGCTTACCTTATTCCCCCTCTCCTCCCGTTCTCAGTTCTTTGACCCTGCCTGCTGTTTTCTATATCTTTTAGTTTGTTCTTTCTCACAGTGAGAGTATTCTGCATAAAGTCTGGAGGTATGTAACTGTGGTCTGAAAGTGAATTTGATCAAGAGGCAAAGATGAGAGAAATCATTTCTATAGTGCTCCCTAAAACTCTTGTAGTTGTGATTTTTTTATTTCCCTTCACCTTTAAAAACTGTTTTGAGAGTTTCACAACATTTGAAGACTCACTAGACTATAGTTGTATTCCTGATTGTGGTTTATTAGAACAGATGTAATACACAGCAGGACCAGTGAGGGAGAAGGACACATAAGGCAGAATCTGGAGGAATCCAGGTGCAGGCTTCCAAATGTTCCTATCTTCCTTAGGGGTGGGCTGAATAGGATGTGCTTTTCTTCACCAGTGTAACACATTATCTTTCTGGTCAGGCGGCCTTGCTTTTAAGATTCAAAATCCAGGGTTTTTTTTTTTATTGGGAACTGGTTATGTAGGTACTTTTCTGCTGGCATAACTAGCCCCAGTACTGAAATTCCAGACTCCCAGAGGGAAAACGGATGTTAGCCATAACCACATTTTTATAAACAATCTGCACAGGCTGGTACAGTGTCCCAAGGGGGTAAAACAGCCTTAATCATTGTAAGGAACATATTAAAAGCCAAGTTCTTGGATATCTGCCAAGGACGGTCTTACAAACAGGCCCTCCTAAAGATTGCACAATAGACCTGCTATGTTAACTGTCCTCCAGAATTCCCATTCCTCTTTCTCAGTTCCAGGCTGTCATATTGTCATTCAACTGTCTGAATTTTTTATTAACTTACTATGTGCCATCCTAAGCTTTATTATAGGTTTGTAATAGATCTTAAGATTTTTTTCTTATTTATTTTTTTCAAATACATTTGTCTCCACCTTCCCTCCACCCCTTTCCCCTGCCCGCCTCCTGCCCTCCCTCCCTCAATCCCTCCCACTTTGGCTTTGTCCCACTTTGCTCTATGTTCCTTGACTTGACCTTTCCTTTCCCTTTCTCCGTCCACCCCTCCCTCCTTCCCTCTTGTCTCTGTTGGTTTCTTTTTTCTTTCAGTGTTGCTGGTCTTATTTTCCTTGCATCTTTGTTTTTGTTGGTTAAGTTCCACTTATAGGTGAGATCATATGGTATTTGTCCTTAACCCCCTGGCTTATTTCGCTCAGCATAATGCTCTCTAGTTCCATCCATGCCCTTGCGAAATGTAGTAGTTCTTTTTTTCTTTCTGCTGCGTAGTATTCCATTCTGTAAATGTACCATAATTTTTTGATCCAGTAATCTACTGATGGGCACTTAGGTTGCTTTCAACACTTGGCTATTGTACATTGTGCTGCTATGAACATTGGGGTGCATAGGTTCTTTTGAATTGATGTTTAGGGATTCTTAGGGTATAGTCCCAGCAGAGGAATCACTGGATCAAAGGGCAGTTCATTTTCAGCTTTTTGAGGAAATTCCACACTGCTTTCCACAGTGGCTGCACCAGTCTGCATTCCCACCAACAGTGGACTAGGGTTCCCTTTTCTCCACAGCCTCGCCAGCACCTGTTGTTTGTTGTAGATCTTAAGATTTTAACTTTCTGATGGTGGCCTCAGTTAAGGTTTCAGATATTACAAATGGTCAGAGAAAAGTAACATCTGTTCCCATAAAAGTAGTCTTTACCAGAGTGGGACGGCTCATCTCTGGATGTAGTAAAAAGTCTGACGTGTTCTACCTCTGTCAAGCTTAAATGACAGCCACAAGACCAGTGCCATCTTCAAATGGGTTCTTACTCTGTGACTTTTATACTCAAGGTTATGTGTCTATTTTTGCATGTTCTGCAGTTAAATCTTTTTTGTTGTCATTTACTGAGATTTTAGAGCAAACATGGATTTTCTTTATATGTTTCTGAGTTTTCGTTTTCATATATGCTTTGAGTATTACCTGTACACATCAGTAAGAGATTACTTAGAATTATAGAACATGGAGGCTCTCTAGAATATAGCTAAAATTTTTTGTTTGTTGTAACGGAACAATTTTAGTTTCTGTGACCCGGAAAAGGATGAATAAGAGGTAGTATAAGGCATTTATCTATGTATATTTTCTTCTCTTTCCCATGATTACTTTCTTTCTAAAAGAGGAAAAGGGAACAAATCTTATAATGGTATTACTGTGGTAAAACTTTAGCACCTTCAAGGATAAGGATAATTTTCCTTCTTACTGGCTTGGTTATGACTTGTTTAATTCTCACCTTCAGAAGCTCTGGACTCCTAAAATCTTTAGGAAATTGGAAAAATTTGTATAGAGAAAAACATTCTCATGTTCATTAAGCAAATAACTATTTGTATACAGTACTTCATCTACTTTAAAATGTCATTAATTTTGAAATTTAAATCATGTACTGCTAATTAGGTAAAAACACTGGCAATTAAATTATTCTCCTATCACTTAGAATAAATTAGAAGTCATACTTTTTGTCATGAGGACTTTTCAGGTCTACTGTTAACAACTTTCAAATATGCAATACAGTGTTATTAACTATATTAACTGTAGAATTCATATTTTTATATTAGAATTTTTGCATTAGAAATTAGACTTAATGCTCTGTACCATTAGGAGCATTGGTGATAGAGTGATATTGTTGGTTTTTAAAGAGAGTGCTCCATTTTTGGTTCTGAGATATCAGTTCTTTTTAGTTACATATCTTAAATGTATTAATTTTCTGTTGCATGGTGTAAGGTATAGCACAGAAAAAGAAGGGATAAAACTTTCCTCTATATTCTTAAAGTGCTCACAAGAGCATTGTTATGAACATTACTAACTATTTTTACTAGAGACAAATTTGAGACTTAGGATCATTTTAAGTAACCTGTTCCAGGTAGCATAGCTTGCAAGTGGCCAAGATAGATTTTCTTCTTTTTTTAAAAAAAATAGCTTTATTGAAGTATGATTTATATCCTGTAACATTCACCCACATAAGAGTAAAATAATGATTTTTAGTAAATTTATAAAACTCTGTAACCCCTCTTACAATCTAATTTTAGAACATTTTCATCACCCAAAAAAGATAACATATCCATTTGAGGGCAAATTCTTGCTTCCACTCTCAACCTCAGACAACGATTTTATCTGCTGTCTGTCTCTATAGATTTGCATTTTCTGGAAATGTCATATAAATGGGATCATACATGATGCAGTCATTTGTATCTGTCCTTTTTTACTTAGCATATTGTTTTTGAGGTTTATTCATGTTGTAGCTTGTGTCAGTACATTCCTTCTTACTGCCAAATTGTTATTCAATTATATGAATATACCACATTTTGTTTATCCATTCACCAAGTTGATGGATGTTTGGACCATTTCCCTTTTTGGCTCTTAGGAGTACTGTTATAAATATTCTTGTACAAAGTCAATCTGAACATATGTTTTCATTTCTTTTGAATAAGTAGTTAGGAATAAAATTGCTGGGTCATGATAAGTCTATGTTGTAACTCTTTCAGAAACTGCCAAACGGTTTGTGAAGGCACAGTACCATTTTATATTCCAGGAGGAATACATGAGGGTTTCAGCTTCTCCACATTCTGGCCAATACCTGTTATCAATCTTCCATTATAACCATTTTGATAGATATGTACTGTCACCTCATTCTGGTATTAATTTGTATCTCTCTAATGACGCCTACGACTGAAAAGTTGAGCAACTTTTCAGGTGATTATTAATCATTTGTGTATCTTCTTTTGTGAAAAGCCTATTCATATATTTTGCTCTAGTTTTTAATTTGATAATTTGGCTTTTTACTGAGTTGCAAGAGATTCTGTGTATTCTGGCTACAAGTTATTTATTCAGATATATGATTTGCAAAGAGTTTTTCCCATTGTACAACTTATCATTTTCTTAGTGGTGTCTGTTGAAGAGCAAAAGTTTTTGATGAATTTGTTTCTTGAATTTGTTCCCTCATTTTTCTTGTATGGATTCTTTTTGTTTCATATTTAAGAAATATTTGCCTACAGGGTCATAAAGATTTTACCTTCTTGAACAGGAATCAGCAACCTACAGCATGCAGACCACATCAGGCCCACAGCTAGTTATTGTAAGTGTTTCATTGGAACATAGCTGCACCTGCTCATTCACATATAGGGTGGGGAAAAAGTAGACTTACAGTTGTTAATATGGGAAATAACATAATAATAAATAGTAATACAAGAATAAACCGTGTTTTGCATAGTCACAACTGTAAACCTACTTTTCCCCCCCACTGTATTGTCTAGGTCTGTTTCCTCTTTACAGTGACAGTTGAGTAGTTGGCTACGGAGATTGCATGGCTCCAGAAACCTAAAATACATACCTTATGGCCCCTTTCAAAAGATGTTTGCTAACCTCTGTTCTAGAAGGGTTATAATTTTAGCTCTTAAAGTTATGTCTGTGATCCAGCTTGTTGTTTTTGTATGTGTTTATGGTATGAGATAAAGTTCTAAGTTCACCTTTTTTCATATAGATGTGCAGTTATCCAAGTACTATTTGTTGAAAGGCTATCCTGTAAATAATGAATCATTTTCCTTTAGCTGCTGCATTCAAGATTTTCTCCTTGTCTTTGGTGTTCATGAATTTCATTATGGTATATTTAGGTGAGAATCTCTTTGTACTTACCCTCATTTGGGTTGTAAAGGTTTTTTGGATCTGTAGATTAATGTTTTAAAATAAATTTGGAAAGTTTTCAGCCATCATTTCTTCTACTAATTATATTGTACCTTTCCTGGGACTCTTCATTGTATGCACCCTGGTATGTCTCATTTTATTTACAAGTCCCCAGTGCTCTGTTAATTTTCTTCGGTCTTTTTTCCTCTTCTTCAGATTACATAATTTATTTTATCTTTATTATCTCTGATTCTTTATGTAACATTGAGTATGCTCTTAAGGCCATCTAGTGACTCTTTCATTTCAGTTATTATACCCTTATTCTAAAATTTCCATTTGGTTCTTTTTTAATAGTTTGTGTTCCTGTGTTGCTATTTACTACTAGTTTAGTCATTGTCATCATATATATATGATGATATCTATGATAAAACTTCTTTAAATATTGTTTCCTTTATGTTTTTGAACATATTTGTAATAACTTTGAAGTCTTGGCTAAATCCAATATCTCTTCCCTCTGTTGGATACAGCTTCTGCTGGCCACTTTTTAAAAAATAATAGGTCACATTTTCCCATTTCCTTCCTTGGCTCATAATTTTTCTTGAAACTAGGCTTTTTAAACTTCCAGTCAAGATGGCAGTGTAGGTAAACACAGCTCACCTCCTTGCACAACCACATCAGAATTACAGCTAAACAACCGAACAGCTATTGTCAGAGAAACCAAGCTGTACGGAAGCTGGACAACTAAGGAATTAAAGATAAAGAAAGCACATTCATCCAGATGGAGAGGAGAAAAGGAGATGTGGGATCTGTGGTCCCACACCCACTGCGGTGGGTAAAAATCAGGAGGGATATCTCGGGATTGAGGGGTCCTAGCCCAACACCAGACCACCCAGCCCAGGGTTCCAGTGCAAGGAAGGTAAGAGTGTGTCCCTGTGTCTGATTTTCTTAGTGCTTAGCTAAGGATTCCTTGGTGGTTGTGCTTGAATGCCTGGGGCCAGTAAGCCCTAACTCTAACCATCTGCTGCTGGATTGTGTAGGTTTTGGATCACGAACTCAAAGTTCAGGCTCTTTTCAAGTTTGTCTCCTTTACTTTCTGTTGGGTCTTATTTGCTTGTCATGTCCATGCATGCAGATTTCAAGTCAGCCAGGGATGTGTGAGAGCGTAGTCTCTCAGGTCTCTACTTTTCCTTGGGCCTGCTCCCACCCTCCCGATTAACTGGCATTCTTGGGGAGCTTGGGAGTGTCTCCTAGCCAGGGTTGTGTGGAGGGCATCAATCATCCTCTCAGAATATGTGACTTTATCAAGTTCCTCTGTGACTCTCTCCTTTCTACGATCTCCCTGTTAAATTTCTAGGTAGTCCTTAGATTTGTGGCTTGCCTCAACTGCTACAGTAACCTTAGGCTGCAAGAGTTGCATGCCTTTCTGCTTCCTGCTGGGTGTGAGTTTTCTGCTCTCTGCTTTAAATCAAAGTCAGCCCCCTGCAGCAATGCAGTACCAGTTTTCACAGCCAGCCTCACCTTGTTGGAACTACTGTGTTGGTGGAGCAGAGTAGGGGGATGGAGACAGCTCCTCCTAAGGTTCCAGACTTCCACTCTTCTTTCCAAGCAATTCTGTCATTTTTCACAAATAAACTGTGATCTTGTTGGGTTTTTTTCCTGCCGTTAGTTGATTTCTAGAGCACAAAATGGTTGTCTTTGACAGTTTAGTCAGTTTTATAAATTTATAAGTTATAATTTAGTCAGTTTTTTATATTCCTTCACTAGGGAAGACCAACTTCACAAATTGATTCTAAAACTTAGGAATATTACGTATCAATGCCAAATGCTCTTTTCTGTACTTCATGCTTTGTGGGGATAGAGAACAGTAATTGTTTAACAAGGAAACTGACAAAGAGAAGTGTATGGATGAATCTTGAATCGAAGCTTAGATTTCTTAGTGTGAGACTTTTATCTCTATAAATCAATTTGCAAACTCAAACAGGTTAATTAAACAGTTTGGTGGCTCTTGTGGAGGGGAGACATGTATTTCTTCAGAGAGCCAACTATTATTGACGAAGTACTTCTATAGTATTCCTCACTTTGTAATGTAACAGTTTTATGAAATAGATATTGTAATTATGATCATTTTTCCAGATAAGGAAATTTTTAGATTAGTGAGTTAGCCATGCTCTCAACATTTGTATGTGATAAGAGATAGCCCTTGAACCCATTTCTTCTGACTTCTTGTTTTTTATACTCTGTATACTGCTTTCCTACCATATCATAATTACTTGCAAACTCTTTGATGATCTTAGTGTATTTATGTAGGTGGTACTTGAAGTTAGAACAGGTCATAACAATCTTCTTGAATTTTTACTAATTCACTTTTTTGAAATGATAATCATTCTTAATTTATTGAAGAGCCCCTATTCACTCATGCAGTTAAGCAAATTGGTAAGAGTCAGAGAAAGAACTATCCCGAGGCAGCTTCCTCTGCCAGCTTCCTCTTTTTTTCTTACTCCATAGATGCAGATTCTGCCCAAGAAGCCCCTGCATTGCAGAGGGACTGGAGATCTGTATGATCTGTTTATTTCGCAATTCACAAGGGTAAGGGGGCTTTTATGGGGGAGGCGCTTGGGTGCCCCTAATTTAGTTTTATGAAGCTGGGCTAATATTTATTTTGGGACTACTTAAACTTAGTATTTTAAAGAACTTTTTTATGAATTCTGTTTGTCCTACATCAGTGTCCGATTATCGTATTAAAAAGAATTTATTATAATGGTGATTTTTTTCCCTCCCTAAGTCCTGTTCAGAACAAGTCAGACAAACATGATTTCATGCTTCTAAAATTCCAAATCTGGGATCATTTAGAATATAAATAATATTGAATTTATAATGTAAGTAAAATTTCACTACAATGAAAATTTTAAAAGGTTTTGGATAAACATCTGTTTCTATAGCCCATCATAGTTCTTCTTTATTAATCTGCTCTGTTCCTTTTCCATAAATCTGTCAATCTGTAGAGTGAAAAAGGGACTTGTGGATATACCATAAACATTGTGGGTGGCCATGGTGTCTTTTGCTTGCTGCTAGAAAATAATACTTACTTCCTTGAATTGTATGTTCACACTAGATGCCAGTAAAATTTGAGTTGTATTTTCAGACTATCCTGTATCTGTTTATTAGTATAGGTGTAAGTGTAGTTGGCGAATCTTATGGGATCCAGTATTAACTGTTGTAGGTCTCACTTGTCAGATTTATAGAACAAGTGCCAGAAGTGGTGGTATTAATAATTGGATAGGGTTAAAATAGGTGAGGAAGACTTTAATGTTCTTTTAAAATTGCAGAAGAGTTGGGCAGATGATTATAGCTTTGATGGGTAGTTGAGAAAACTTGACTTGGTGATGGTCTGATGGGCTTATTTTTGTTTTTGAGGATATTATTCTATCTGATAGAATAATAAACAAAAATATCTTTATCTAAAGAAGTATTGCACATTTCTGTAATTTAAGTGGTTATTTTGAGTATTCTGTACCTTTTGTGCCTCTCATATTTTAAATGGTCTTCTTTAAACATTTAATGTATATATTTTAAGAATTCAACAATATTATATGTGTTATCTTTACCACTATTAATAAATGTTCCACTTTTTAGTGCAAACAAGTTAGAAACTATTTTTATTCTTATACTTCTTAAGTGACTTTTTTTTCTGTTTTCTTTAAGCCATAAGGATGAGTTTACCATTATTCCTGTACTGGTTGGAGCTCTGAGTGAGTCAAAAGAACAGGAATTCGGAAAACTCTTCAGTAAATATCTAGCGGATCCTAGTAATCTCTTTGTGGTTTCTTCTGATTTCTGCCATTGGGGTAAGTTCTAGATTTTAACATATCATGGTAGCTATTATATTGTGGTTAAAGGTATCTTTTCATTCTAAGCTCTGTTTTTCAGTTCTCACTTTCCTTGGAAAGTTTTACTTTTAGTAGCACTGTTTAAAAGTGAATAAAAAGTCTTTTGGTCATTTAAAAAGGATTAGATTATAATAGTGGATTATGGATACATTTCCAAAGGCGACTGGTATAATTGGATTCACACCGTGAGGGCATCCTTGCTTAGGCACTTACATTAGTGGGAGTTAAGATCTTTTAACCCCATTTCCAGGTAGAGTTGTGTGGTAGATGCCCAAAGTTGGTTTTTTGGTGGATAAAACAAATTTTCTTCTCTAGAACATGGAAGAACACTCTGTGTGATGGCAACCTTTTCCCACATTTTTATGTTCTGTAATTAGACTTTTTTCTTTCTTTTATTCTTTGATGCTTAATTTTTGCCCATGATTGCCATCAGTTTAGAGCTACCCTCCAAAGATTGTTACATGTTGGCTGTTAGCAGCGTGGTCTTCATTGGGAATGGTTCATAAGGGCAAGGACTCCTAAGTGATTTTTATTATTATTGTGAGTTAAAAGAATAAGGAAGCTTCACAGTGAATAGATCATAAAGAAAATGAGACATTTGTGGGTGTCTCTTTTAGTAAATTTAGATTTTTGAATTCTTTGGACAAAATCTGCTCATTTACTGTTTCAGAGTATTTCTGAATTCTATTCCTTGTAGGGCATATCTTTGACTTGTGTGTTCATTGGTTTAAGGGTGCCACTATCTGTTCATCCTTCAGTTGTTTCTTTGATTATGAAGAAAGAATATGGCACAAGACCATAAATTTTCAGGTGGAGTGCTAAAATGGCCTGAAAAACATCCTCAATGAGCTATAGGGAGCTCGAGGTTTTTTACATCTTACCCTTTTTTGCCAATTGATTCAACTTTTATTTGACCTATTTAGGCTGGTATTTTCTTCTCTTATGTTGTGCTAAAAATGTCCTTGAGATTTCAATTCAAGAGAACCGTCTTCCCTAATGGTATTTTTATTTAAGGCACTAATTTCTCAGTTGGGGTGGATTGTTCTCCAGGCAGCATTTGGAAATGCCTAGAGACATGTTTGATCATCACAGCTTGGCTGGGGTGGGAGGTGGAGATGCTATTGGCATCTAGTGAATACATTCCAGGGAAGCTGCTAAGTAAACATCCTATAATAATGCACAGGAATGCCCCTACTTAAAGAATTATTCTGCCCAACATACCAGTAGTGCTGAGGTTGATAGACCTTGTTTAGGGTGTTCAGGTAGCTGTGCTACTTTTCCAAAGTTCCTCAGAGGCTCTCAGGGTCCATTAATGACAAGTTCAATTGGCTACCTTTGGGAGATGTTACTTTTTATGGTTATAAGTATATTACAGTGGTACCTCAGTACTCATTGTTAATTCATTCCAAAACTCATAATGAGTGCCAAAACCCATGAGTACCAAATACTAAACAATGAAACACTTCCTCTTATGGGTCTGCGTCTTGATTCATACAAGTTACAGCAAGTGAGATGAGTCCCGAGCAAGCGCTGAGTGCTGAAACATTTTTTTTTTCTTGTCAAAATGCGTAGAGCCCAGGGTTTGACGAGCTCTGAAGCCGAGTAGTGCTGGAGTATGGCTAGACTTATATCTGAGGGCTAGGTAGATGCTCAGAAAGAGTTCCTTGGGAATTTTGAAGTTTAGTAATAGTTGATATTAAAAATTAAGGTGTGTCATATTGAAAAAAGGGCCCTTTTTCTTTAGTATTGTAAATTTGCATTGGTACTAATGTTTTAGAAATTAAAAATTCATGAAGCATTTGCCCCTTTCCTCTTCACTTTTTAGGCCCTTAGGAATCAGTTTAAATCACTCTATGATTTAAATAATTGGTTCTCGTGATATAATTTTTCAATGTCTAAGCCCTTCTTCTGGGTTGGCACCATGTGCAGCCACAGCATAAATCCATGGAAAACAGCAGTGGACGCCTTCATATTGCTCTTTTCTGTGGTATTATCCTTTTTACCTCACTACTGAATTTGAAAGTAAACAAACCCTACTGCACTACTATATTTAAGTACAATGTTGAGAGAAAAATGAATTTTGTTTTACATTCTACCTAGATTCTCAGAAAATTATTTGTCATTTGATCTAATTTCTTGAAAATTTGGTATTTAAATGGTGAAACATAATTTTCTGGTGATCATGGGATGCTAAACATAGACTAAACATTTATATTTACATTTGGTGGTTAAGTAATAGAGCTTTTCCAACTGTTTGTTTTTCACTATTGCTATCACTAACAATATTCATTAAGTGTTTACTTTGTACATATGGAAAGCATTGTACTAATTCTTATTAGGAAATTTGATTGAGATTTTGGGGGTAAGTTGAAGGTGCTGCATGGATGCTATTCCAAAATTGGTGGTCTCTTTTCTACAGTAGTAATAATAAGAGTTATTCTTGTAAAGTAAGATTTATTTTCTATTTAACATGCCTATTGAAGTAATACAAATTACTGGCCAGTTACGAGTTAAACTGCCTTAGAAATTGTTTCATATTTCTCAGATTCGTGCTTTAGTGGCATTAGTCATCTCTTCTAAATTAATGAGTGCTGTATCCCCATCTCAGATAACTGCTTTTCTCGTGAAGATAATACTCAGTGATTTCCATTTCTTGTTCTTTTTTCAAAGGTGCTATACAGTTTGATTTTACCATGCTGAAGTAATGATAACACTGAATTCTAAGTCATTCCACCAGAAAGATTCTGCTTCTCAAGTACTTAAGAGACTTGAAAATTTTTCTTGTTAGATGCTTAACACATTACACATTTCTAAATAGTTGGTTTTTTGAAGAAAAATAACTTACTTAATTTTGGTACAGTTGATAAATTACTCAGATATATACAGTGGAATTTTTTTATTTATGTTGAATAATATATTAGAGTACTGGCAGTGATATATTTCACTTTCAGCCATTGTTTCCTTTTATATATTGTCCAGCTTCTGTGAGAAACAAAGTGAGAAACTTGGTGATGGAGACAGTTGGGAGACCTATATGTAGTTGGAAGAATTTTGCCTTTTTGACTTGGTTTGCTAGCCAATGTCCATTTACATGAATGACTTCCTTTTTAAAAGTGTATTTTGCTTTAAAGATGTTCATCTTTCAGATCCCATTTAGCTTTATTCAGACTTGAAAGAGATATTAGAGAGGTACAAAGCAGAAAGACTAAAGTACTCTCATTTTCTTCTTGGCTGAGACAAGCTGGGAACTTAGATTCTGTATTCCTCTTCTTACTATCTCCTTATTTGAATTCACTTGCACAATCCCTGCATTTCAATTCTTGCCTTTTATCTTATTAGCTCAATAGGATGATGTTTCCCTGCTAACACTTATTATGATCCCACCTCTTTTCATCTTTCCTGTTACTATCAGGAAGAGTGACATAAGTGAAAGGACATCTGCTGCTAATACTTGATTTTTATCCTGGTTAAATAATCTTGTATACTTATCAAGTTCCACATCCTATAGGATGGCTCCATAATAAGAGAGTTTTGTCTGGACCTATTTTAGTTTTTGTAATTAGTAGACTATTTATTTTATTTTCCTAAGTTTCACTTTTATTCTTTTTCATATACACTGTTAGTATTTGTGTTTTCCTGATCTCCCTGAAATTTACATTTCCCAATTTAGACTATTAACAGCTTTCATTAACAAAATTTTCAGTTAACTTTAAAGAAGTTATTAAGTGAAACTAGATCTAACAGAAATTGATTATTTAAAATGCTTTTATTTAATTTTCCTTTTATGGTGATTTTAAGTACAAATCAGTTTCAATAAATTTACTTGGTAAATATCAATGATAAATTATATTTTATTAAAATATGAATAAAATTTACTTCTGTTCAGCAATTTTGGATTTTTACCTATAAACTTACATTTGTCTAGGTTTACATAACTTCTTTTTCATAAATATGTGGCACCTATTAAAAATTATCCTCCTAAATATTTATATCTTTATCCAGATTTCTACTTTAATATGTATTAAAAAGTGATTATTCATGTATACTCTTTTTCCTTTCTGTTGTTAGGCTCTTGGGATATGAGAGTATTACTATTTTATAACTATTTAATTTGGTCAAAGTATAAGTTAGCTAATTCCTGAACTGTATCTTATCCTAGCTTTGCTCTTTATACATAATGATTTCACATATTTAGGTTTTTTGATCTTTTGCACATTTGAGAGAAGGCTAATACTTTTACAGTATAACTAAGATTTCAGAATGAAGACTATAGTGTTTTGCTTGTAAAAATGATTACCTTATTTGATGCTACTCCGAATATATTTCCTTTGTGAAATATATTTTTTCCCTTTGATAGTGATTTCAGTTATGAATGTCCCCAGTTTCAGTATTTTAGCAATCTACCTCCCAGGTTCTAAGTTTTACTAAAATACTTTAAAATGCCTTAATGTATAAACATAAAGTGATTAAATGAATGTATAACAGTACAGTTTTTACTGGACAAATGTCTGAAAGTCTGTCTTATTGACTGATCTTTTGAGGCCTTTATAGATCAGTTTTCCAAGCTCCCTATTTAATTTCACAATCCAGTGTATAGCTTAATGTTGAGGTATTTAGTATATATATATTTTTTACTTTTTGTTTGAGGAACTTCAAAAGTAGTGTTGGTTCTTGTACCATTCATTGTTATGTTTGTCCTCATTAGTTGTGTGTGAAACAGACATCCCTGGAGCTTATTCTCCACACTCTGTGAATCCACTCATTAATCACCAGTCACCTTTGGAGATGGGAAAATTACTTACCTGTATTTCTTTTTCTCAGAAAGCGTGCTCTGGAATGGATTCACAAATGAGCTACCCTCCTTCCCTCAAAGAGTAAGGTTTCTGCTTTACAGGATTTTTTTTTCTTGGGTTATTTTTTCTCTCATCTTTTGAATTTGAAAAGAACTGAGGGAAGGCACCTGAAGAAACTACTGACATACTCACTAGGGGAGTTCCAAAGCTGGGGCTGCCCCTAGGGGCAGTGTCAATGGCTCTTAAAGCTAGAAAGCTCATACTTGGAGTTGAAACAGGGGCTCAAAGAATCCATTTTCCCAGTGTACCTTCTGAAAGGATAAGTTTCAGGTAAGTAATTTTCTCTTACTATGTGATATGCTTTACTCATACTTCTAAAAGTATACAAGTCCAGTTCTCCAGGTGCATAGGCAACTGTATTTGTTCAGTGTAGGCGGATAAGCTTTAGTGAATGTTAGAAATATTGTAAAACAAACTATGTCTGCACATGAGGTACATGAAATGATAATATGTTATAAACCAACAGTAAATATTTAAAGGTACATTTATGACTAGGGTATTGTGATATTGTCATTTACTTATTAAGTAAATTCTTGATAAATTAGTATTTTTAGTAATTAGAAACAAAAAAGATCTTTTGAACTCAATTTCAAATTTAACTAAAATTGAGTGTATATTAATTAGTGCATGCACGTACACATGTGCATATGTGCGCACACAAGTTCATATAGGCTGGGATGATGGCAGTTATTTACTTTAAATTCCATGCTTTCTGTGTATATATTGACCAGAATAAATTACTGAAATAACTTTAAAATATTTGTACAATTTTAAAAAATCGTGAGACAGTTTGAGCTGCTATAAGTTAGATTTTTCAGTGTAGTAACTATATGTAGTGTGGATTTAGCTTCTTAACAGATAGATTCTTTAGAGCTCATCAAGTATTTCTACTCAGTTCTTCAACTATTGGCTCATTGATTTGCTGTGTATTTTGTCTTACTAAGTTACATGTTGATTTAGCATTTTAAAGTTTCAAACATTCTATGTACTTTTACTGGAGAAGTAGTTTTTAAGTGCAGCTTATCTTTAAAGTAGTCCATATGAACAAGACAACATTTTAAAATATAGTTACCCTTTTTACTTAGGATTAAGGCAGGTGTGGCCACTTTCAGCCATTCGAAACAGGAGCTCTAAACTTGGAGATAAGCAAAACAGACTTTTGAGTAGAAAAATGGCAGTCATAAAGTACATGCATTTTTCTCTGCACCGAAGAGTAGTCTTCAGGAAAGATAGTTATGTCCTGATCACAGGGGTTATTGACAGTCAAAACTAGCAGTTCTCTCCAGAAGGAAGAACAGAGAAAGAACATTCATATACACCGAAAGCAGGTCAGGTTCAAAGGATAATCATCTTGATTTCAAGAGTAATAACAAGGATATTACTCTTGCTTCAATGACATTGAGTCAGAATTTCCTTGTCTAAGATTATTCATGTAATTGTTTCTTCAAAGATTTTGGGCAGCTTTATCAAAAGAACTTGAAATTGAAGTAGAATTTAATAATGATTTGTACCAATGAATTATTGTGACAGACTGTAGATTTGTCTTTGAGCCTACTGACAGTCACCTGGCAAATAGGAAAAATGGGGTAAATTATATATTTTTTATTATTAGGTAGAAGGAAGTACATAAATCCTTTAAAGACAAACAAATCTATATTTAATCCTAAATTTTGAAAGAAATGTCTGATGAATAATTTAACATAAGAACATTGAGTGATGAACTGTCACTACTTAATAATTTTTTTAGTGCAAAGGCTATAATGGATTTCAGTGTTTGCTGAAAAGGTTTTTGTATTCAGAAAGCAGATAATTGTCTCAGAACATATTGCTTGATTCTAGGATATCATGTAAGATGCGGTATTGATTTAATAATAGCTCTTGGAGGAAAATAAAAACTGCCACATTGAGTAATGCTACATAGTAATTTATATGAAAATTTAAAAGATGACAGTTAAGGAAATATGTGTATTGTAGAAAAGTGACCAGCATCAACAAGTAAATCAAGTTTTAAGAACTGTGATGTCTGGTTTTTCCAGAAAGATATCAAAAGGGCTCTATAACTTTGCACTGCTCATTATTTATAAGATGATATTTTTTAGCAAAGTGTGAGGGTAATGACTGAATATATGAACTGTAAAAATGAAGCACAAGACACATACCGTGTGCACACATGGTTGGTGTGCTGTAGTACCTTTAGAAATGCATTTTGGTGAATCTTTTAAATAAGGAAATGTAAAAGTAGTGAGTTCTTGGAAATAAAGGTGATGCTGGAAAAAAGGTTTAGATGCAACATAATCAGTATAATAACAATCCACAATTAGTTATGTGGGTTTACAACATGTTTCTTTTGGTTTTTCTATGTCTTCAATAAGAAGAAAAATTTATTTCCTCAGTCTTTTGTTTTCTGTCGTCTTTTTGAGCTTCTTCTATTTTACCCTCTGTTTGGAGAACAGCTAGACATTGAATGTTCTGTGCTTGTGCCCTTATTGAGATTTTATTGTCAGAGTAGGCCTATTATATTCTTTTGTGAATCCTATTTTAAGGTACTTGTATTGATATTTTTCAAAGCAGAAAGTTTTGTGAAAATGATATTAAAATTTTTTGAAGTCATGAAAATCACAGAAACCAAATACATCTCTGATCTACACATTTTTTTCTATAATAGAGATCAAATCTTCACATTTGTAAGCAAAAGCTAAGCTTTCCTTGACTTGTTACATTGAGACAGTTCCCTTAAACCAAATTTCCTTGCATCGTATTCTTTGGGTTTACTCTTCATTATAGTCTGATATAATATATTTAACAATGCTTCTAACTTTTAAGCTGTTTTGTTTCTTTAGTCTTTTGTATTGCTCGTGACTATAAGGTTTTATAATTTGAAATAGTTTTAACATCATAAAACACTGGTGATATATCATTTCTTTATTACTTTCCCAAATATGCCTTTTATTTTTATGTACAAGGGCTTTTGGGAATGATTCTCTCAGAGGCTTAAGCTGTGCTTTGCCTTCCTTGAGAACTGAAATTATTTGGTAAGCGCTTGCTTTCTTTTTAGCTTCTAATTTTTCCCTATTTTATTTTGTACATGATATTTGTTTCAAGGTCAGAGGTTCCGTTACAGTTACTATGATGAATCCCAGGGGGAGATTTATAGATCCATTGAACATCTAGATAAAATGGTAAGTCTTTCAGGTGTGGGGTTTTAATGCTCTAAGATTTCTTCTTTAATTTCAGATTAGAGATTCAAAACTTAATATGGTGAAATATACAATGGACTAATAATTCTTTATCTTTAAATGTGCAAAATATAGTTTGTAATCATAAGAATATTGATTATAAAAATAATCCCTGTTCTATTAGTAGAAATTTCCTTCATCTTAATTTTATTTGGTTAATGAGACTACTTAATAATAATTAGATATGGATTTTAGATACTGTCTGAGGGAGTGTGTTACTTTTAGGGACAACAGGGTACTAATGCCAATTCTCACTGTTAAGCAGAAAAAACCAGAGCAAATTCTTGGTTTATTTTATTATTTAATTCTATTTTTGGCCAATTAGGTTTTTCTTAAATGGGATTGCAATTTGTTATTTTAAATATAGAACCTTAGAATGATTTTATTGTCATGTGGCCTAGGAATAAAGTAGACATTGATTCTGTTGTTTTCCTTGAAGTAGTATGGTAGTGATACTACTTCTTCAGTATTTAAAAAGTCATATAAATTATTTTGGTATCCAGTCATAAACAGAATGTTAAACCTAGCAGGTATTTCAGTAACTTGCTATGACTTTTGACAAATCCTTTGAAATCTCTAGTCCTCAACTTGAAATCTTTAAGATGAGAGAATTGGAGTAGATGGTCTCTAAATTGTCTTTAAACTCTATCAGCATTTAAGTCTGTTATTTGTTAAAATCAGCTGTACCACTGTGTTGAAAGCTTTATGCAACTGCTTTAGTGTAAGAATATTTAGTCTAAAGTAGATAAAACGATTTAGTAAGAATCTGGATCTGAACCTGCAGATAGATTATATTGCATAGTACATTTTATTAAGAGCCAGATGGAATGAATTCAGATTTCCTTAAGAGATTTTATTATATTTAAATTCATCTTGTTACTTTAAATGCAATTATGGCCTAATATTTTTAGCTTTTGGATTTTGTCTAGATTTTAGTTTATAGACTTTTCTTTTGGCTTTATTATGTTGTCATTTCAGTTGCTTAAATCTTTTCCGACTTCTAGTTCTAATATATTTTTGAGGTTTGGTTATCAGTTGCCTCAGAAAACTTTTCTGGTTAATTCCTCACTTATTTTCTTCATACAGTAAATGCTTACTGGGTGTCTACTGTGCATCTGTCACTCTGTGCAGTATTGATGATATTAAGAAGAAAGCATGGTCTCTGACTTAGTGGAACTTCCAGTCTAGTCTTTGAATAGATTTAAAAAGAAGTTACTACAATATAGAGATGTAAGAGATATTTAGGAGGTAGTGTGGACACAATGGTCTCCTTACTGTTCCTCAGAAGTGCTGTATGTGTGCCTAGCTTAAAGCTTTAGCCCTTTTTGCACTTGACTGTCTCACTCACCTTATGACTCTGTCAGCTTTCACCTTCCCGGTGAGGCCTTCTGACCACCCTATTTAATTTTGCATCCTGTACACTCAACCCATTCAGCATTCCCAACCCACATTACCTGGCTCTACTTTCTCTTCTAATAAACTAAAACTTTTACTTATTCATTTCAATTTTGTTAGTCAGCTATATATATTTTTTCACTGATGTGTCTGAAATGCTTAGAATAATGATTTGAACATAAATAGGTGCTCAGTAAATATTTTTCAAATGAATGAATTATTGTTTATGACCTTCCAATATACATAATTAAATGAATACCCTAATGGTAAATGAGAAAGACATAAAATGAAAGTAATTTATAACAAATTAATATATATTTAATAATGTATATACGCAGGCAAAACTCTTATTAGCAAAGACATAATGAAGTGGTTAGATGCTTACACACCATAATATCATTAATGTAAGAATTACAAGTGGGAATGTACACAGTTATTTTGTATTTGTGACTCACATTGCTAAGTTGCATTACTGGGTGACCTGATTTTCCAAATGGTGATCAATTCTTAGTAAAGTTGTAAACTAAACAAAGTATACAGCCTTCCTTTACTTTATAAAGCAGTTCCATTCCTGGGAAATCTGTGTATTAGAATTGTATAAAACTTCTTTATGTTTGTATGTAAAATGGAGTTAGGAGAAAGGTAATTATAAGCAGGTTTGTCGCCTACATGGACATGTGGGAGTGTCGTGGGATAACAGTACTTTGTGTGTGGGACTGGCTTGTTTTTGCGGGACAGTCAGCAACCCTGGACCCACTAAATCCCCCAATTGTATCTTCTCATTATTGGGACAACCCCAAAGTGTGGCCACACATTTTCATTGTGCCCCAACGGTGGACAGTTGTTCTATGAACTAACCCTGCTTTATTCTTCATCTTAGTACTTAATTACTATGTGCCAGTGACATAGTGTTTGTTGGTAATAACTTCCTCTATAAGATTATAAGCTTCATGAGATCAGCATCTTTGTCCATTTTGTATTTGCCTGTCAGTGGGAACTCAGTATGTATATTTGTTGAATGAATCAATGGAAGAATGGATGGGATATTGGTGAGAAATGAAGCTAGAGGATCTACAACAGACTGTTTAAAGAATATTAAATAGGAAAGTGATAAATTAGATTATATTTTAATAGATCATATAGCTGCAGTGGAGCAAATGAATAGTAGGGATGCCAGAAGAGACATGAAGAGATTAGTTGTGTAATTCAGGTGAGAAATGGTCATTTAGACAGTAGATGGGGTAGTGATGGTAGGAGAGAGGGACGGGCTGGATGTATTCAGTATATTTAAAAGACAAATTTATGATAGGACTTGGAGAAGGAAGAATCAAGGATGGCTCCTAAATATCTTATTTATGTTACTGGTGGAGTGTTGCTCTTCACTTAGATCAGAAGCACAAAAAGATAAGCCCACAATTTTTAGGAGGTAAGGAGATCATAAATCATATTAGGGACTATTTGCTGTTGCCTTTGACATCTAAGTGAAGATGTCAATCAGGTAGGCATTTGAATTTTCATTTTGTATTTTTTTAAGATTGATTGATTGATTGATTTTTAGGGAGGTAAGAAGGGAGGCAGAAAGAGAGGGAAGGTAACATTGCTGTGTGAGAGACATCACCCAGTCTCCTCTCGCACGCCCCCACCTGGGGACTTGGCTTACAACCCAGGCATGTGCCCTGACAGGGACTGAGCCTGCAACCTTGTGATTTGCAGGATGATGCCCAACTCACTTAGCCACGCCAGTCAGGACACCACCTAATTTTAAGACAAGATTATTTTTAAAATGTTTTTCTTTATATTATCAAAATGCATTGGCTTGGCAGTCATTTTTTACTGCATTTACTGTGTAGTTGCTTGTAGAGATGTGGTCCTAAACAACTAGATGTGATCTTATAGAAATTTTACTGTATTGGGACGGAGATACACATTGTTTAAAAAAAGGTAAGGATGCATGTAAGTTAGTTGCCGATAGTGATGTGTGCCATTACAGCAAATACTAAAAGGGCATTTAGATAGCTAATGATTCGAGGCTGATTGGAGAAGGACTTCCTGAAGAGGAACACTAAACTGAGATATTAATGTTGAGGAAGAGCAAACCAAGTAATGATGAAAGGGAGGACCTTCTAGTGTAAAGACCTTAAGATGGGAAAGATGCTGGTGGCTTAGAAGGGGGAAAAAAAAAAAAAGGCCAGTGTTGCAGTATAGTAGGTAAGGGTAAGAATGATACAAGTTGTGATAAAAGAGATAGGCAGGAATCAGGTAATGCAAGACTATAGTCCTGGCTAAAAAGTTTATGTAAGTGCAGTGGGATGTGAGATGATGTAATTTACATTATTTTAAAGGTTACTCTGGCTGTTGTAGAGAATAGGTTCTACAGCAGTGTCAGGAGTAGGAACAAGGGGCGTTGGAAGTAGTTTAGGGAGAGATGATAGTTGGTAATTAAAGCCAGCGCAGAGATGAAATTGTCTACTCTAGTAATCATTAATCATTAATCTGTTTTTACAACTGTACTAATTTGTGGAACTTTTCAAAATCGATTTGCTCATGCCCGCCCCTGGAGATCCCCTTTCAGTAGTTTGAAAAGAGTCTCAAAATCTTTATTCCTAAAATAGTTTGCAGGTAGGCTGTCACCACTATGGTTCCTGATTGGTTGAAGGAGAACAAAATGTCCTTGTTTTCTCCAATATTTAGCTATTTAAATCATTTGCGAACTTTAATTAGGCAACATGTAATTTTTCAAATGTAGGAATTTGTACATCAGTGAATGATGCTTTCAGCATAAGGAAGATGTTTTCCTCAAAACTTGGCGTATCTGTTATTCCAGAGTGAACATAATAGTTCATCCTTTGGAACTCTCTAGAATTGCGTACACATACTTTAATATTCTTTGTTATTCTATATTTGTGGTATATATAAACATCCATACTTAACAATTCTTTTAGCCTTGCTACTAACTCTATGTTGATTGTTAGTTTATATTAAAAGTACAGTTTTATTTGTCTCTCTTGATGTACATGATCAGTTAGATAGATAGACCTTGGTTTCTTACTTTAAGGCAGAGCAGAAAAAAGTATTTACCCATCAGCATGATTTTCATAAGTTTTCCCAAAAATGGTTCCTTTTCTGCTAGCTAAGTCTTTGAAACTTCAAAAAGTGTAAGCAGAGTCGTGAGCTTTAGGTAACTTCTAAGTCTGCATCTGATTTACCTTACTTTAGATGTCACAAGTTACCAGAGCATAACATTAAAAATTTTATTTAAATAGCTTGGAATACAATTTCTGAATAAGTAACAAATATTTGCTTCAAGTTAATATACTCAATTTTAATATTTGATGTAACATTTGACTTGGAGATGACTTTTGTGGTCCATTTATTGAAACATATATTTATTTATAGAATTTTTAAATGGCTCATAACTGTTCTGTTCTTTTATTAGCATGTTGTTAATTCAAGTTACAAGTCAATTCTGGGAATTAGAATAAGTGATAAATGGATTAAGAATGGTTAGCTCTGTTTATATACTCATATATGTATGTTTTTATACTTAGGTGTATATATGTATACTCACTGTTAGGCAGAGTCTTTTTTTTTAAATTTTATTTATTTACTTTTGGAGATAGGGGAGAGGAGGGAAAAAGGGAGAGAAACATCAATTGTCGCCTCTCACATACCCCCAACTGGGGGCCTGGCCTGCAACCCGGGCATGGGCCTTGAATGTGAATTGAACCAGTGACCTTTCAGTTCATGGGCCAGCACTCAGTCCACTGAGCCATACCAGCCAGGGTTAGGCAGACTCTTACATAACATGTTTTCTTAATTGACTTATGTAACCAAATGGTAAATATTGCTCTGTATATTCCTTTTTTAAGGTGTCAGTTTATGTTATAAATAATCTTATTCATTTGAGAACCAGTATCTTAGTTTCTATGTGCAGTCTTTTTAGAGCAAGTAGTATGAAAGTTCTCTGTATAAATATTGCAAAAAACGTTAGTAATTCTAATTATAATAATTGTACATTTTGAAAGTTTGATAGCGTGAAAAGAAATTTTTAAGTGTAAAATTTTAGATTTAACCTGTTTAAAATTTGTGTGTTTATTAAGTTTTGGTTCTTTTTGTTTTCAGAAAAGTCTTATTGATGTAGTTATTAAAAAACTAGAAAATAAATGAAAGTATTTCTAGGTTCTAAAAACAAAAGAAAAATAGCTGTTTTTATTACAAAACGTTTATACTTCTAGCACTTGAGTATCTTGGGAATTAATTATGTAAAATAAACACATAAAGAAATAAAAAAATATATATGTGAAAACTCATTGGATCTTCCAAATGATGTATTGGGGGGAGGGAAGGTAACTAGTTACAGAGATGTAGATTCTGAAAATCATAATGTTATCATAATGTCATAATACTACTGACCATGTTTTTGGTCATTAGTACTTTGTAATTTCAGTAATTATAGTGAAGAAAGCAGAGCATATGTTAAGACAGTGATTTTTGCTAACTTTTTAGATCAACACTTGAAAACATTAGCTATGTTTTATGTATATTACATGATCCTATGTTACTTTTTCTGTACCACTTTTGATGTAGACCAAAGTTTCAATGTGGACATTGGCAAATTCTGATTTGGCAGAGAGAATCTGAAAAAGGTCATTGTAGTCATCCTTATAACTTTTTTACCTTCTACATTTATTAATAGTCACTTCATTGTCTTTGAACTTCAACTACTTATCTTCCTTTCTTCCTACTCTTGAAAGTGAAATTTTCCTTTTTTGTCTACTCATTCTCCTTTCTCTTGAACTTAGGGTAGTAATTTCTTTAATAGTCTTCAGTGCTGTACTTTTAAAACATCATCAAGATAGCTATTTAAGATAACGATTTAAGAAGGCTATATATCATCTTTAAGATAGTACATTGCTTCTTAGCACTGCTATTTTTAGGGTGATTTTTTTTTCCCCATAAAATTTTTTTCACTCTAAGACTTTATCTTGATGCCCCTTTCAGAGGCCAGAATATTTCTTCCCTAAAGGTGTACCCATCTCTCTAACATAACTGTATATCCTTGCCAAAAAAAATTAGATCCTACTGATTCGATAATATTGTGATTAATTATGTGTTCATAACTAAAAGACGTAATTCCAGTTCTTGTTTTGAAAGGCCTCTAAAAAAGTTTTACAATTCTTTTATGTTTATTTCAGAGGGAGATGATTTCTGGGTGATAATATTTAAAGTTAAAACTTAAATGCTTTATTATATATAACCTTTTAAAAAAGGGGAGATATTTTTTGTTTTACCGGAGTCCCCAATTTCAGTTCTGTCAGTTAAAACTGCCTCTTTAGTTTAGGATTGCCACTGGGATTTGACATTGCAAGCTTTTTTATCCATTAGAGAGTGAGAACAGTGATAGGTTCTCTTCACCCTGGTCCCCTCAAGGTAAAGGGTTAGCTTTCAGTTGAGGATTTCTTGCTGAAGCTACTAAATTCCTTATAAATCCATCCCGATTTATATCTTAGGGTTGAATGGGTAGTGACCACTTTACTGCTTCATATGGTTAAAATCATGGAAACAAATAGTATGCAAGCTCTATGCAAGCTTCCCATTACCAGGACCTTAGGTTCACCAATCTTATCTTCTAACATTTTAAGAAATAGAAAAGTTAATTAGGCATATTTGAGAAGCATTTTATTTTTCATCGGTTTGGAATTCTGGTAGTAGTAATTTCAAAATTGTTCACATCAAAGCATAAATATATACAAAAGCATATTTGCCCGTGTTCTTTATTAGTTAATGAACGTCCCATTTTGCAGTTTTATTATCATTATTGCTGTTGTTTGTGTACTTCATGAATTTTTCAATCATAAAGCCTTAAACTTTTCTCCTTTATAAAAAGCCGTATCTTTTAACTATCATAGTCTTCAGAGAATTGAGTGTAATGAAATTGATTCTTGCCCTGGTAGGTACATAACACACTTTAGGGAAGTAAGATTTTGACTTTAACTCTTTATATTCTACCATTACAATTTTTAATTGTTGTAATTTAACCATTATCTCTTCATTTTGAACACTTTATTTAGTAGTGTCTTCTCTAAATTTATAACTATATCTTTCTATATGAAATTTCTTGGTTAGTTGCTTTGAATTCTTTGTCTTCTAAAGTGGGATCATTAGTTGCCTTCTCTTTGAATTCCTCATGTCAATATATAAATTAGATAAGTTTATTCAAAAGTGTGCTTTGAGATTCTGACATACATACCTTGGAACCTCAATGTCACATAAATCATTGATGAGTGGGATTCTACTTAAGTAAGCTGTCTTAGACTTCATCCAAGGGCATTAAAAGTTCTCATATAATATGTATACTATATTATTTAAAGAGATTATTTAAAGAATTATTAGTATGTCTTTTGTTACACTATATCAAGCAGAGTAGTCAATGACCAATGAGAAAGAGCCTGGGATTAAAAATTTCAAGGCAAGCTTTTAACCTTTTTTTAATGTCTCAATTTTTTTTTAATCTTTAGAGAGTTATAGCTTGATTATCTGTATTGATGAACGAAATTTGTTACTTTATCTCTCTATTACTACTTGACTTAGAAATATATTGTGTGATTTTCTTCATACCAGAATTATAATACTAATTGTTTATTTAGGTTTAACTTTTAAAAAAGATTTTATTTACTTTTAGTAAAAGAGAAAGTGGGGGGAAGAGAGGGAGAGAAACATCGATGTGTGAGAGAAATATTGATCAGTTGCCTCTTGCATGCACCCCAAATGGGGACCAGGCCTGCTTTTGGTTTGTAGGGTGACACCCAACCAGCTCAGCCCCACTGGTCAGGGCCTTAAGTGTAACTTTTAAGTTAGTTCATATGTCTCTGAGCTTACAACAAGATAGCTATTTATCTTGAGAGAGCCTTAAATGTCAGTGGGGACTGTTGATGTGGAAGCCTTGTGGTTGGCGGGAGAAACCAACCTAGCTTTAAACACTGGTTGTAGAAAAGTCTGAAAGTGGCTAAGTGATGTACAAACGATTGAAAGTTGATTATACATGTATATGCCTATCTTTTAGATTTTTTATTTATTTTATTATTTGTAAAAGAATGTGATGATGTTTATAAAAGACTTGAATATCCTGGAAAAAAGTTTCTTTTTTAATTAAATTTTGATACTGCCACAGCAATATGTATATGTCATCTACTGATTACTATCATTTTTCAGATGACTGTTCATCTGCTTACTCTGGGTGCTTTTCCACATTGCTTGTTTTGTTAAAACATGTTGAATATTAATTCAAAATCTACACAGTATATTAGTTAATTCCCTAAACTACCATTTACATTTCTCCCAGAGGATAATTAATGCAGTTTATTGAGAACAAATGTAAATTATTTTACCAGAATAAGAAAACAAGGTAAGGTAATTGCTGTATAAATGTGTTATAATCATTAATTCATTTGCCCGATTCAGATGAGTTAAGTTGCTCTATATTAATGTATTATGAAAACATTATTTGAATGCATTTGCAGAATAGGGAATTTAGTGTAAAGAAGTGTCCAGGTCATAGTGGTTGTCTTAACAGTAGTCTAAAAACTTCGATTCTGAATAGAAATCTTGAAAATGAAGTATTGTTATTTCAAATATTAAAGAAATAAAAAGCTTTTTTTTTTAAGTTCATTAAAGACCTATTTTGTTCAATCTCTTATTAGTCTTATATGGGCTGAAAATTAATTTAAAAATATGTAAGCAATGTTTTTAATTTATATTATCTTTTATTGCAAACCTACATAATTACTGATAACTTAAAATGTCTTTCACATTGTTAATATTTAAGTATAGTTATGGAAATAGTTAAATTACAGTCAACTCTTATTTATGCCATTGGTAGGAGAAATATAGCATATATGGGAAAAAACAGGCATATATCAAATTTAATTTTAGATTTGTATGAAAATTTTGACAACAGATTTACTCGTGTAAATATATTTATATAAGAAAAATATTAAATTGTGAAATGTTTGAGGATTATGAGCTAAATAAAAGCTAGTGAAGGTGGTGAAGAAAACATACAAGGAGGTCAGAGAAAACTAAATTGGGGATTGAAAGTTTTCCATTAATAAAGTGTAGGTATTATTGAGAGTTGACTATAATGAGATGAGCTTTGAATGAATGAGTTTGGTATTTCACAAGGTTTATTTAATGTATTTTATATATTTCTCTTTAATTGAAAAATTATAGTGTTAAGCTCTAAATAACAGTTTAAAAATGTAACTAGGAAGTAATAAACTGTGTCCTTTTTTTCTTTTTCTTTCATTTTTTTTTTTGTCTCTCTCTCTCTCTCTCCCTCTTTTTTTTAGGGTATGAGTATTATAGAACAATTAGACCCTGTATCTTTTAGCAATTACTTGAAGAAATACCATAACACTATATGTGGAAGACATCCCATTGGAGTGTTATTAAATGTGAGTATCTTGAGAGAGCCTTAATTTTTAATGTTTGATCCTATGATGTTTTAAAATATCTTAAATATCTTAAAGCATCTGTGATACTTTATTAGCATTGGTTTAAGTATATATAGTCAATTTTCTTTCTAGTTCCTTTAAGAGAATTTGGAGTGCCATTGTCTTGGTTACTTGAATAAAGTTATTTATCACTGGGAGACAGGCCAGTACTTTCTTTTAAATACAGAAAGTTACTTAGAATACAGACCAATTTTTTTAGATCCTCAGCCAATTCCAGTATGCTCTTTGTAAATATAAACCAAAGTAATCTTTTAAGAGATACGTTCTTGTATGAATGAACCATGGATGTGGACAACAGTTGACTGTGGGAGCAGGGGGTGGAGGTGGGATGGGTGCAGAGGGGTAAAGGAGGAAAAATGAGACAACTGTAATAGAATGAACATGATTTATAAATTTAAGAAAAAAATACAAAATAAAAAATAAAAGTTAAAAAAAAAGAGATATGTTCTTATTGATTTCTTGGTTTTTATTTAGTGTCCTAGACTCTGAAAAAAATAGATGGAACCAGGTTTTGATCTTGAACTTTAGATATATACAAGTTAATAAAGCAAGATAAATGACATGTATATGTTTTTCCCTTTAGAAGAAAGACAATAATAATTCATTTAAGAAATGGCGATAATAGGCAGAAGTATTGGTTAGCTGGATTTTGAAAGAGATAATAACAATTTTTACATTAATGAAACAGTATGGATTTTCTGAAAGAAAATGCAAGACTTTTTAAGAATGAAGAAAGTGTATGCTAGGTAATGGAAGGAAAAGGTAACAATGGGCTCATTGTTTGGAAAGGCAGAGAAATAAGGGAGAAAGTAATGTAGTCTAAAACAGTCTTAGGGTAGGGGTTGGAGGTTCAGAGTTAATATGATGTGAAAGACAGTTCATTGTAATTTCTATTAAGGGTTTTCTCTTAAGCAGCAGTGAGAAACAGGAGGAAAAACCTGTTAAGAGATTGAACTAATTTCTGAAATTTAAACTAGAATGAGCTACAAGAATTTCCTAACATCTAAATTGAATCAAATAACATTTTTATAAAATAAGTGGTGAACCAATGAACAATTAAAGTAAAAATCCTCGTATACCCTTTGAAACTTAATTTATATGCATTTCAAACTTAGCCAGAATCAGACAAGAAAAAACTACATTTCAAGATAGTAGAAGTAGCTAAGATTTAGTTTAGAGAATAGAGAAGAAGATGCTGTGAATTATTTGTTTTTTTGTTTTTGTTTTTTAAGTGGCCTTATTAAATACGAGAACAGGTAGGCATGGAAGATGATATTTATCTAGAAGCTATGCTGGAGAACTTCTTTGATAGAATTAAATAAGAAGTTCTCATTTCATCCTATTTAACGTGAGATAATGAGAAATTCAAGACACAAATGAAGAGTGAAAGAGATCTAGGCTTCAGCTGCGAAGGGGACAAAGTTAAGCCACCAACACATTCAAAGAGTGCTCACTTTTTATATGGTGTCTGTCTTAACCAATTTTTTCTTTTTCCAGGCTATCACAGAGCTGCAGAAGAATGGAATGAATATGAGCTTTTCCTTTTTGAATTATGCCCAGTCAAGCCAGTGTAGAAACTGGCAAGACAGTTCAGTGAGTTATGCAGCTGGAGCACTCACGGTCCACTGAAGCTCTGAGTCCTCAGGGATGCCACCTGCACATACTCATACTCTGTTCGGGGTCCCAGTCTAGCCCTTACCAAGATACTGGTCCTGGTGTGGGGGGATTCTGAAACCTCAAACTAATAGAACTTTCTTCTCTTCTTTTCTAGTAGGTGTAGTCCTTCCTTAATTTCAACTCATTAAAAAATGCTTTATAGTTTAGGGCAGTGGAAGGAAGGCTGGCATCAAATATTTTGATCAAAAAAGATGGCAATGTAATGGCCCAGTTGTGGCAGTTTTCTGAAAGTAACTTGTAAAGCATTTACCATATCCTAAACTTGCACTCTTTGCAGACTTGTGCACATATATTCCGCTTTCAGAATAGTTTTGCAAATTGTACACAAACAAAAAAGGTGGAAGCTTTTTAATAAAGAAATTGCATTTATAAATGATCTGTATTAGAATATAATAATTCTCCAGTTATAGTCAATTACTACCCGTGTTGTACAACAGATACCTTCTATTTTAGTTGCTAATAAAGGGCTACACAACTCAAAATAGTCTGATTTAAACTTATTGCTCTGTGGTATATATGAAAATTGTTTTTATTAATTCATCTCAGAATTTTTATGTTAAAAGTGGTAAACTTCAGCTCTTACATAAAAATATGTTAGGATGTATTTTATATTTTGCATATTTATGTGATTTTTTTATCACAGATATTAGAATCATATTTTAAAGTTAGCTTTTTAAATGAAATATAGTTTGTTTTTGTGTGTGTGACATCACTTTGTGTCATTACTATATTGTACATTCAAGATTGGTAAAAGAGCATAGATGTAGTCTTTTCCTTCAAAGATTGTGTTTGATAGGCAGTAGTCTGCAAATGAGGAAATTGAAGAGTGTTCTAAAGTTTTTCAAATCATTGCAGACCATACACTGCTGCTATGCTTTTTTAGTGCTCTAAGCAATTGGACTTGAATTTTTAGTAAGAAATCATTAACAATAACAACAAAAAGCCACCGGATTTTATTATAGTTCTAAAATTTTTTTGTCACGATTTTTGGTGCGGCTCTTCCAACTAAAATAATGGTATGGTGTTGTATTTATTTCTTTAGCATAGACCAATTCTAGTCATTTTGGGAAAAAAATCTAATTCAATTAGTTAATTATTGGCCACCATGCATGTAATAGACTATACCTATTTTAATCTAACACTGGGTACCTTCATTACATTGGAGAACGTTTATTTCTCCAATGTATGCCGGAATAGCACAATTTTTAGATGCCTTGCACCAATATTATTTTAAGACTGCATTTCTTATTTACTAAATATCAACTTTCTATGTGCAAGAATTGAGATAAAATAATGCTATCTTTTGGATTCAGAATTACCCACCTATACATATGTGGAAATTATACTCTTACATATTACTGATTTATTTCCCATCATTTATATACACAAATGAGTGCTATAAATATTTATTCCTTATTTATTATATAGACTATAAAAATTTCAAAATTGACTATAAAATGAATTTTTAATGTTTTCTGAATATAAAACTAATACATGATTGTTATGGAAAATTTAGAAAATACTGAAAAGTCTAAAGAAGAGAAAAAATTATTTGCAATTTCACTATCCAGAGATTACACTGTTAATAATTTTTTGTATTTTCTTTCAGACTTTGTCTATGCTATTTATATGTATGAGTGTGTATATGTGTTGGTGTGTGTGCATAATAACAATATTGAGATTATATTGACCATATAGTTGTATAGCCTACGTTTTATAACTTAACATCATAAGTACTTCCCCATGTCTTTGAAAATGTGATTTTTAAAAATGGCTGCTTAATATTCTATTGTATGAATATACCATAATTGAACCCATTCTCTTTTTGGATATTAGATTGTTTCTAATATTTCACAATTATACATTAATAGCAGGATGGATATCTTTGTATGTGCAATTTGAACTCTACATTAGACTAGCTCTGTAGGGTATATTCATGGGAATGGGATAATTGGTTTAGATGTTGAGAACTTTTTAGCTTCTTTAAAATATGGCCAAATTACCCTGCAGAAAGTTTGTGCCAAATTAGCAATATATGAGTACTCATACTGCTCCTTCTCCACTATTGATTATCTTTTTAATCTTTGACAGTTTATTAAGCAAATGTTTGTTCTTTTGATTATTCTAATTAATGAGTGGCTTTACAATGAATCATTTTTCATTCTGTAATTTTCTAGTTGATTGTTTAATAAAAAACACACGAGGGTTGCTTAGGTTGAGTGGGCAGTAGCCTTATTAGTATATTTGCTGTACATTTAAAACTCTAGAATATTTCAGCATCATCTACTCTTCCCTAGAATATGAGCATATCTTTCATACTTAGTCATTAAGTATTCCAAATTGATAGTTGAATGTTGGGTTCTAGTTCTGCCTCTGCTACTAATTAATCCTCCCACCATAAATATTTCATGTTGTGTCAAAACTTTCTCATCTGTGAAATATGGAGGTGATCTCCTAAGCACTTCCAGTTTCAAAACACTTTAATGTTCTGACTTTAGTCTTTAGAGATTCTGGTGTCATTTATGTTAACAATCTACATGAATTACATTAGAAGTATTATCTTTTGATTTCAACTCTACATACATGAAAATGAAAGTTTTTTTAACAGAAAAGAAAAAGTAATATGTACTATTTAATGTGTTAATATTACCTAAATTGTTGAACTTACGCTTTCCTACTTTAAGTGCCTTTAAAAGTGTTTGTATTTGAAATCTGAAATGTAAAGGAAATTATTATGCAGTTCTATATAGTTTCTTCTTTATTTTTTACTTTGAGTTATTTGCAACTTTTTTTTAAACCTTAGATTACACAGAGCAGTGTATTCATGGATTCTTCACTATTTCACTAGTGAGTTCTTGAGATGTATGTTAAAGATTAGCTCAGTGAGCAGGTAAGTAAATTCTTCATCTTGGGTGAGCAACAAATCTTCATACAGAGTAGGATAAAGGACTATTCATTTATTCTGTTGTTTATATTTAGATACTGCAATATGGATGGTAGGGATCCTGAGTTAATTAAATGGTTATTGTTGCAGATCTCAACTTTTCTTTGGTAGCAAATAGTTCATTACCCTAGATTAGAGGTTGGCAAATGTTTGGGGTAAAAGGGCCACATAGTAAATATTTTGGGTTTGGCCTAGTAAATATTTTGGGTTCTGCATGCCAAATGGTCTCTGTTTCATCTATTTACCTTTGTTATTGTAGCACAAAAGCAACCATAGACAATGTGTTTCACTCAAACACAAAAAAGACATTGAGCTGGATTTGGTTCCTGCCTGGTAGTTTGCTCTACCCTGCCCTGGATGGTAGAGTTCACCTGTAGTTAAAATAATTGGCTAGTAATTTACACTGCAACAAGTGGTTCTACCATCCTAACCCTCTCTCAATTTGATGTAGTCTAGTTGCTGGGTTTGAGTGTTATTTAGGATTATAAAGGTAAGTGGGAAGTGGGTCAGGGAAACTAGGAACTTTTAGGAACTTGAGTTAAAGCACTTTGAAGCCGTTTTATTTGCTGGAGCCCATTGGAGGTTTGCTTTGCTGCCATAAATTAAGAGTGACAAGTTGGGGGAACTGATTGGTTACTGCAAATTATTTAAATTATTCCAAGCACTTGGTTACCTTGATGGTGGTAAAGAATGGATTAGATGGACCTTTTTATCTGAGTATTTTAGGATGCTAGACCAGTAATTTAAGAGAGATTGTGAAATGAGAGACTTTATTTTGCCATGTAAAGACTTTTGGAAAAACAGCTATTATCTTGTATCACCAACACTATATTTCCTCCTGCCCCCAATATTTAGAAAGGACATACACTCTGAATAAAAGAGTTATTTAACCTGAATAATTTTAAGTTGATGAAGAAATTACTACACTCTTCTTCTCTCATTTACTCTAGATCACTGAAAATCTCATTAAGTATCAGTCCATAGACTGGCAGTTGGGAAGTGCTGTGACATAGTTGCTGAAAGGCCTAATGTAGTTATAAAACTATTGTTGATTAGGAGATGTAATAAACCCCATGCACACTGGTATTCAGACTACAACTTTTATATTACTGTGTTAAATTGTAAGTGTCACATATTAAGAGGGACATTAGGGAGGCAGCCAGAATGCTGAAAGGCCTAAGTGCTGTGGAAAGTGGCATGTAGTCAAATAGATGGGTGATGTTTATTTTGGAGAAGTTAAAAGAGGGGGAGTTCTCAAATATTTGCGTGACTTCCATGTATAAGAAGGAATACAATTATTCTGTGTTGATATAGATGGAAAATTTAATTGTAAGAGAGAGAAGTTTCTGTTTCTATATTTAATGTTCTATATGAGAATTTCTAAGTGATAATTGGCTCTGTTTTCATAAAGTCGTTGGAAGTATTCAAGCAAAAGCTAGATCTGGGGATTCTACAGTAGGATCGCTGTACGGGGATAAGCATCAGTATCACCTGGGTGTATTGTTGGTGCAGATCTAAAATCATGGGTCACCATGCTGCAAAAAAGCTAATGGAACTAGTACACGTAAAATGAAACTTACTTCATTTGTATAAAACTCTTAAGGGAAATCATTTTTAAGTAAAAAATTGATTTTGATCATGTAGCACTAACCTTCAACACAGACGTTATGAATTGATGGTTGTTACTTGTTAGTGGTGGAACACTGGAGCCTTAGAATAATTAATGTACTTTTTAAAAATTGAATCATTTAAATATAAGGCAGAGTTCTACCATTTACTAAATTTAGGTTGGTCTTTGAATAAGTAACCTAGTTTTATTAAACACACATGCTTCTTGAATCTAAAACAGAGCCATATCATTAGCAGAAAAGGGTATCGATAGAGCTTGCTCTTTTCTATACTTATTAATGTCAAAATAGTAGAAGGGGCACCAGCGGGCAACTGGCAGATGTTTTCTCTGTGCTCTTCTCTCCTACCCTGTAAGTAGAACTGAGTGGCATGTCACAGTATCATCATTGACTGTGCTGTGCATTTGGTAATGTTACCCTCAACCAATGCTGATAACTGGGACCTCTGCCTTTTAATAGTCACTCTTTTGGATTGGTTTTTTTTGGCCGCCATGAGCTCATGGATATATTCTGGTTGTTGGGTACTATGTGAAGAATTTTAGGTTTTTTAGATCTGTCATATGCCCAAGGGTTCTACAATGATCTCAGAGTGGTTTGTACCTAGGATATATTACATTTATTCGGTGTGTGTCTGTGTTTAATTCTAATGTAAGATTTTGGCCAATGCCCTATAAAAATAATGGAAAAAATTAAAGCCAACTTCTGATTTTGAAAGCCATAATGTAATGCAGTTGGTTTTTTAATATAAATTGTAAATTATGTTTAAATGCATATTTTATACTGTAAAATGAGGTTTGTAACTTTATTAGATGTAGTCCTTTTTTTTTTCTGTCAACTTAATAATGAAACCAAAGAGAATATAAATACCATTACTGAGAAGCTATTGAAGGCCAAGTGTATTCGATTATAAATAAGACCTGCATTCTGGTCTTTAAATCTGCCAATGTGAACTTTTGGAAAATATTTTAATTTTTCTGACCATGATATTCTCTGAATTAACTGAATGTGATGTTATGTACATTTAAGTAAAGGGTATTAAAAAGATGAAAACTAAAAAATCTAGAATGATATATGACACCAAGTTGTGTGAATTTTTAAAAATTAATACTTAGACTGTTGAACTAGAGCTAATAAAAATATTTTTAACTTAACAGTTTTATAAATGGAAATTTTTTTCTAAGTTTTTTTCCATTTTAAATCTGTCCATTTGAATCTAGCACATAATAGACATTCAGTTGGTGTTTGTTCAATTTTGATGAATTTTAAGGGAAGGAGAGCAGGAGGCAATCTGCTTCATGTGAAGTGCTTTCTAAAGGACAGAAAACATAAACCTTGTAATTGGAAGCACTCTTTAAGTTGCTTTTCTTTTCCATTTTTAGTTTTTTAATTGTGGAAACAAGCTTACTTACTAATTTTAAAAGGTGATAGAATTTAATATTCTTAGTCTCTTTGTAATGCCAAATGGAATGAATGGTAATGTAAGTGATACGGTAAATTTGAAACCATTGGCCCATGATTCTTAGCTCATATTGTGCAATATCCTATGGTGTTTACTGTTACTTAAAAGTGTTGCAAAGTTTTTATAATAATTAAAATGTGTTTTTTTGCTGCTTATCCCATGACGTATCCAGCCAAATCTCAAGTAGAAAGATGCTTATGGAGTGCTAGAAACTTAGCACTGGAAACCATTTTCAGCTTTGCCAGGAAGTTACTACTGATATGCTGGAATAAATCACTGCTGTTTTATAGAGAACAGTTTATTTCTTTATTTATATGAGTTAGAATTAAATGATATGACTCCTAAGGGCCTTTTACCTTTGATGTTTTATGACCATAATAAAAATACCTTTTTATTTAATATATTGTACTTTTAATTTTAAATGTTGTACAGCTTTTTTCTTCCCTCTAAATTTCAACAATAAGTAACTCAGACTGATAGAGAACCTTAGGGCTATACAAATAACCCGACTTGTATAAGTTTACATGGCTAGTTTGTATCAGAGGTAGGACATGAATTCAGCTCTTCTTATTTTCAGTTCTGTGTGTTACAAATACTATATACCATGTTATTCTGTGTTTTATTTTTGGTGCTGGCTGTTTGAGGTATCCTCTTGAATTGAATAGTAATGGGGTTTTGCAACTTTAATAAAAATGGGAATCATTTATTGCAATGTCTATTTTGATTAATTCAGACAAAAATAGATTTCGTTTAATGGGTTAAAATACTCCTAATGACTCTGACCTTAAAATTATGTTCTGTGGCTTGCATCCTTAAAATGCACTGCTTCTTTGTAATGAGACAGTGACAAAATTGAAATTTAAGTTACTTGGTGTGTGAGTCTTATGGACAGTGAGACTTTGCAGCAGGCACTTGACTCGCTCACCTTTCTAGTCCATGCATAAAGTGTCCTGCAAGCACCTGCGACTTTGTCTTGGATTTCTCGTCTGCGTGCAGGGCAGAGTGGAAGTGCTAGGAAGATAATCCTCTGGAGCCAGCCATCAGCCAGTGATGGATGGAAGTATTGGAGGATAATAATTCCAGCCTCCTTGTCCTACTGGTGATACCCTGAGGCATGTTTCACATTGTCTCCTTGAATTTCCAGTAGGACTGGACCTTATTGCTCACAGCAGGAAACTCTTAAATATGTTTTCTTTATTTTCATCCTCTTCTCTGTCTTACTTCCCATTCCCATACTAATGTTTCCTGGATTACCAAATGAGCTTCCTGTCTTTGAATCTTTGTCAGAGTCTGTTCCTGGGACAAACTAAAACATGTTTGATTGGGAAATTAAGTCATTACTAATATTCTTGTTAGATTTGAAAGATTTTTTTTTAAATACAATTATTTTGGACAAGATCTAAAATAAGGATTTTAATATTCTGATTAGTTTGTCTCATAATTGCATCCATGTTAAATTTAATTTTCTTAGCCTCATAACAAAAGGAAGATTCAAGGTAAAAAAAATCTTAGGTAAAAATTCAAGGCAAATGTTTCATGCGGAAATCTTTCTATTATGTATATTTTTCCTCTAAAACAATTATTGGCTGATTATCCAAATGACTTAAGAAGGATACAGTGGGTATTTTGGGAGAAATTAAAATTGAATTTAGTTGAAGCAAAATTATAGGTTATTTTCTAATCCAACCTACCTTTCTCATTTCTTACCTGGACTTGCTTCTTTATAATCAGAGAACAGGCTTAGCCTTTCCTAACGTTGACTGTAAGAATAAATAATTTCCCCCCAAATTATTCTGTGATCTTTGTTAAATCAATAGTTTTTGTGACCCTATTAAGAATTAAGTAGTATAGAGTTTATAAACTAAGTTCTAAATTTAGTGCATCACAAGTGCATCTTTTAGAGGTCTTTAATTTTTTTGAGTTAGAAGTACTGGTTTTTGTATGTTTTTTAAAAAAAGATGTGGGAAATATATTCATTTTGGGTACATGTTATCAGTATCCTTTCTTTTCCCATGTCAAAATGGTGGTTTATGTGTCTGAAATGTATCCTTTATTGATTAGGTTTATGAGATGGAACATAGATGAATTATTAGGTTATAGTTCTATTTTTAGGGCTACCCGGAGAATACCATGCATAAATATTTTCCCACAGGAAAAACAAAATAATTGAAGGATATATTTTTATTAGTTATTCTGATTCTAAAGTAACATTTTTAACACCTCAGATTTTTTTATAAGCAAAACACCAGAGAGTGTTTACAGAGTGTTTTCCCCCAATGTAGTTGGTACCTTCAGATTCTGCCGTGTTTTTTTGGATATATGGCAGGACACCTCTCGACCTTTGAGGTTGTATTTGTCTGTTAGAAATGGTTAAATGTCAGTTGGGTGATGAGATTGGATAATATGGTATAGGGGAAACAAGACTGCTTTTCTCCTGAGATAATCAAACTGCTCTAAAGTGGAAACTCCCCCTCTCCAGTGGTGGTATATTGGAATAAGCACATAGTCTGTTAAAGTAAGTATTCAATTGTAAATATAAGTTCTGTTACTTCAAAAAATATTAATTTTGTTACTATTCAGGCATATTACATCCAAATAAAACTACTTAATTTATTACTAAATCAAGTCAAGGCTTTTGGAATTTCAAATATGTTAATACGATAGATTGAAAATCTGGTGTAAGAACCAAAGGTGATTTTTAAAATGTGTCGAGAAAGCGTGCCCATTTCCTGACCACTAAATACTCTCTATAAGGAATGTTAGATGACATGATTAAAAATAGGGAATATCTTTTAAATGTTCTTACTGGAAGCTTACCTCTTGTGTGAAATGTGGACAATCTCATAATTTGATGTAAAACAAGCTTGAAAAATTTCCTCTTTAAATGTTTACATAATTTTCATCACCAGTAGGCCACTTAAACAATACCTCTGTTCAAAGTATTGAAATACAACCTGCCCTTTTTTAACATTTAAAAAATGCCTCCTGCCTTTTAGTAAATGTTAATTAAGTACTTGTATTTGACAATGTTGTATTTGTGGATGTTTGTTAATTTGATGACTCTTATAAGATTAGTCTATCCTGAAAGTTCTTGGTACAGTCATCAGAGAAAATTAACTTGGATGAAACAGTGATGCATGTTTTAATAATTAAAAAAAATTGCAAAATTAAAAAAACAGACCTCCATAATTGCCAAAGGTAATTTTATAATTTCTGGTTCTCATAATTGTTTTTGTGTTAGGAAAATATTGTGTCTTTCAGTACCTGATTTGCAATTTTTGCTATTTTAAAAATCTTCACACTCTTTTAACAGAAGTAAAAGTAATTTTTAACTAAATGTTTACAGTTGTTACTACTAAACAGGCTATGAAATTTAGGCATGATGTTTTGCATAGAATTTATTATTAAATATCTAACTAAAGGATATCAGTTTCCATTCAGGTATTTATAGGAGAGTTAATAATACATTCAAAATTGTTTGATTGTAATTTACATGATAAGTGTAATATAGAGATTTTGCATTAAGTTTTTTAATTTCTACATTTATGCTAATTTTTAAAATGGAGATTTAAATGATTTTTTAGGTAATAGAAATGTAGGTAAATATGTAATACTTATTTTATTTTTAAAAAAATATTTTATTTATTTTCAGAGAGAGGAGAAGGGAGGGAGAAAGAAAGGGATAGAAACATAGATGTGTGAGAGAAACATTGATTGGTTGCCTCTTGCTCGCCCCCAGCTGAGGACCTGGCCCGCAACCCAGGCATGTGCCCTGACAGGGAATCACCGGCGACCTTTTGCTTTTGGTTTGCTGACTAGTGCTCAATCCACTGAGCCACACCAGCCGGGGCTAAATGTGTAATATTTAAATCATTAGTAATTTGTTACTTGAAAGGAACTTTGGTTCAGTGTGTGGTAACAAATTTTTTTTTATGGTACAATTGCATGTTCCTTTGTCTTTCCTTAAAGTTTACTCTTTAAGTGAAGAGATGTTTGTCTATAAGAGCTTCCGTTTTCTGTGACCAGCTCATAGGACTGAAGCTACTCCTATTATAAAATGTCTTAGAAAAATATATTTTTACAAAAAATTTACAGTAATTTCAATATTACATGGTAACAAAAAAGCTTTCTAGTTAGAATCTTTAGCTTTTTTCTTGTTAGCTTGTACCCTATTTTTTTCACTCCCTCTAGAAAAACTAGACATTTGGAAGTGGAATTGTTTCACTGAGTTTTAGTCTTTCTGCCTCAGATGAGCAGCACTGTGATGAGGACATAGACCTTATGTCCCTCTCTTATAAGAAAGCTTACAGCACTATTCTTAAAGCATAAACCTTTACCAAGTTTATTTGCAGATCAGTCTAAGAACACACACCCTCAGGAAAGGAAAGGGTTATGTAGCAAAATAGAGATACTGAGTTTTTTTCAGCATGGATTTTTGTCATGGTCAATGAAAAATCATATGCTTTCAAATGAAGATAATGAGGTTTATAAATGAAGACTATAAGACAAAATGAATATGAATAGTCAAAATATTTTTTAAAAAACTTAAACTCAATTGAAGATAAATAAAATTGGTTATTCCTAGGAGAATGATACTGTATGTTTTAATTATATTCTATGTATTTAAGAACTAAAGCAGTAAATGCCAAGATTTATCTGTTTCTCTGCCCCCTTTTTGGTCATTAACACCTTCCCTTTTTTAGTTAATTGACACGTGTAATTATATAATCGTTTAATTCTGTAATGCTTATCATTTCCTAACATTTAAAAACACATTTATTTCCTCTAAAATAAAAGATACTGATATGAAAAGACACTGGTCCACCCTCCTTTTCTCTTTGTTGTATTTCCCCTCTTGTATATTAAAAACAACAACAAAATCTCCATTTTAGTCTTTGGGAGATTGCTTGCACCTGGGAGAAACTTTTTCAAAGTAGCTGTAAACTTGTGGCTTATGGCTGAAGGTAATCTATTCATTCTCTGGTATCCTTACATATGACCTTTTTTTTTTTTTTTTACTTTTTTTAAATTGGAGCCTGGAGCTCAGGAGATCCAGTGTCAGTTTAGGTAGCCTATAAACATATCAAATATAAGGGAAAAGATGAAGGGAAGAAATAACCATTTATAATGGTAATGGGGTTCATTGCTTACGATAAGTAATGTTTTGATTTTGTCAAATGAAAAAAATCTTTTAAAAGGAAAGGAAAAAATCATTTTATGCAAATGTTTGTAAACATGTATGTAAATGTTATTTTCATTACTTCCAAAAATAATTAATAAAAATGGATTTTTAGTTTCTTCTGGAATGGGGTTCCTTTGTGTGTAGAAGGACAAATTCTGCAAGCCTAAAACAACACTTCAATCTGAGTTTCTTTTATCACATGACCTGAGAAGGGATACAGCTTTTTCTGTTTTATTGCCATTTATCAACAAGTGTTTTTTTCCTTTTATTTAAGAAAATGTCATTGATTTTTTTTTAATTGAGGTATGATTGACATACTACATTATATTAGTTCAGGTATACAACATAATAATTGCTTTGTGAAATGATCACCACAGTAAGTTTGGTTAACATCTGTCACAGCACATTGTTAGAATTTTTTATCCTGTGGTTAGGTTTTTAAAAATCTACTCGCAGCAATTTTCAAATATTAATACAATTAATACAGTATTTTAAACTGTAGTCACCACACTGCACATTACATCCCCATGACTTGATGACTGGAAGCTTATACCTTTTGATGCTCCTTCACTCATTTTGTCCACTCACCGCTCCCTGCCTCTCTGACAACCACCAATCCTTTGGCTCTGTCTCTAAACTTTTTTTTCCTCTTTTTTTTTTTTAAAGATTCCCACATATAAGTGATATATTATAGTGTTTGTCTTTCTCTGACTTTTTTTTACTGAGCACAGTGCCTTCAAGATCAATCTATTGTTGTCACAATAATATTTTTTGTGGCTTAATCTATTGTTTATTTACATACCATATCTTTATACATTTATTCATTGCTGGACATTTCAGTTTTTGTAGCTTGGTGATTATAAACAATGCTGTAATGAATATATATAGGTGTGCACATATCTTTTCAAGTTAGTGTTTTTGTTTTCTTCAGATAAATACCTGGAAATAGGATTGCTGGGTCATACAGTAGTCCTATTTTTAATTTTTTGAGAAAGCTCCATATTGTTTTCCATGGTGGGTACACTAATTTACATTCCCACCAACAATGCCTAAGGATTCCATTTTCCCCACATCCTCTCCAACACTTGTCATTTCTTACCTTTTTTAAAAAAAATTATTTTTTTACATTACGTTTTAGTTCCCTTATAACCCCCTCCAAGCCCCCCACCCCGCCCCTCAGCATCCACACCATTGTCCATGTCCCTGATCTGATCTTTTTGGTAAAAGCCATTTCAACAGGTGTGAGGTGATAATTTGGTTTTGATTTGCATTTCTCTAATGAGTGTTTTTAAGCATCTTTTCATGTATCTATTGGCCATCTGTATGTTTTCTTTGGAAAAAATGTTCAAATCTGCCCATTTTTAAGGTTTTTATTTCCAGGTTTTTTCTTTTCGGTTATATGAGTTCTTAATATAGTTTTGATATTATTAGTCTCTTAGGAGATAACATGGTTTGCAAATATTTTCTCCCATTCAGTAGGTTGCCTTTTAATTTTTTTTTTTTATTTTACTGGACTTTTTAGTTTGATGTAGTCCCACTTGTTTGTATATTATTTATTTTTGTTACCTTAGCTTTTGTAGTGAGATCCAAAAAGTCATCCCAAGACGGATGTCAAGGAGATAACCACCTATGTTTTCGTTTTGGAGTTTTATGATTTCAGGTGTTACAGTCTCGTCTTTAATCTATTTTGAATTAATTTCTGTGTGTGGTGTAGGACAGTGGTCCAGTTTCCCCTCTGGGTGGGTTTCTGTGCGTTGGACGCAACAGCCGGCTTTCCCGGCCCGCAAGGAGCGGCCTGTCGAGGAGGTGGACCTTGTCCTCCTACTTGCCCTCGCTCTGGTGTTTCAAACCTTTGTGGTTGTCCTGGCAACCTATTTTATTTTTAATCTGAGGATGTGCCAGAACCTGTTAGAGTCTCAGAGGGGGAGGGCTCCGCACCTAGATTCATTCAGGCTCATTGGAAGGCAGACGTTCGAGGGGCGCGGTCCTGCGCGACCGCCGGCGTCAGCCCTGCCGAGCCCGGAGCCGGGCGCCCCGGAGGCGGGCTCAGGCGACAGTCGCCGCTCGGGGCTCCCGACGACTGCATAACCTCCCCCTGGGGGGGCCATGGCTGGCTGGCGGAGGCCGCGGCGGAGGGCCAAGGCGGCCTCCCGTGGCCCCCGTTTTCTGAGAGCAGTTCCCTCGCCTCTGGGTGTGAGGCGCACCCGAAGCCCGCGCCTCAGGCTGCCGCTCCGGGACGAGGCCTCTTAGGAAGCCCGGGCGGGTTCCAGGCCGCGCTGCTTGCGGTGCCCTGGGGGTGGGAGCGGCCCCCCGGGTCTGCACGGTTGCTACCGTCACGTGGGACCCAGGCCCGTACGACCCCCGGTCCGCCAGAGCCCGAGATCAAAGGGCCGCGCCCGGGGGGCCGCCCCGACACCGGGCACTGGCAAACCCGGGGCTCCGGGCCGTGGCGCGCCCGCTTCCGCCCCGCGTGGGGCCCCTCCCGTCAGACCCCTGCCCCTCCGGCCGAGGCTCCCAGGGGGGCACGCGCGTGCCTTGCACGCGAAGCCGCACCGGCCGGGCCCCGCGCTGCGCCCTGGGGGGGGTGCGTCTGCGGCGGCGGCGGCGCTCCACGAGGGGCCCCCTGGATGCCAGGTGCCGCAGTTTCCAAAGCCAGATGTTTGGGGGGCTCGCCTCTCGGGCGCAGGTCTTTAAAGGTCGGGTGTCTATGTGGGGTAGGATCCTCTCGCTGCTCGCGGGGGAGTTCGGGGCCGGTGAGTGAGCCGTGGCCCCCCGCCCTCCGCGCGCACTGGCCGTGGCCCTGCGGGTGCGCTGGGGGTGCCCTATGCGGCATTGGGGCTGAGCCTCTCGTGCTGCTTTCGCGTGGCCGTCCTCTTGTGTGCTCAGTGCGAGGTCAACTGTTCAGCTCGTTCTGGTGCCCTCAGAGGACATGGTTCCGTGAGGCCACGCAGTGCCCCCACCGCAGGAGGTGAGTTCCCCGTCCTCCTTCGTCACCCTCTAGAGCTGCCTCTCATCGATTTTTAAATATTTTTGGATGAATTGGGCCTGCTTGACCACTGGCATTTACTGAACCATTGGCAAAGTGAGTGAGTGGTTGGTTGTTTCTGTCTGATGCACTTTTATTCATGAAAAGTAAGTTTTCAAAAAGAAACTGAAAATCGCTGTTTTGGAACTAGGAATCCGGCTTATTCCCATCCACTCATAATACAGCATCCTACGCACGATTTGAGGAAGTCCTCACCCATCGTGTACACGTTTGTAAGAGTATTGTGCTGGGTTTTAGACGCCACACGTGGGAGGAGAAAAACCATTGGAGGTCAGGGACACACAGGAGTGATGGTTGAAAGAAACCGGATTTGGAGGGAGGATTTAGGGAAACCGTTTGAAGAGTAAAGTGGAGAGATCAGGATGAACAGTATCTTTAGGCAGGAGAAGGAACATAGTGTGGGTGGTGATGAGGAGCTGCTTGTTGTTTTAGTCAATAATTGGCTTTAAACGGCTGAAAACGAGACCGGCCCCGGGCAAACCGCCCCAGCAGCTTCACCTGGAAGGCTGGGCAAAGGAAAAGGGAGGTAAGCTTGTCAGGAACGTTTAGGTGAGAATCTGCCTCGGAGAAGTTTAAAAAACGAAGTGACCTTTAGAATTCTCTTTTTATTTTTTTAGCCCAAGGTGAGATTTTAGAATTGATTATCAAGGGCGATGCTGCAGGCCTTTCTGTGTGGTGTGTATTGTGGGCGTCAGATGGAGAGGGAAGCAAGGAAGAATGTACCTGAAAACAAAAGGGTTAGTGGAATCATCGCTTTATCGTAGCTGTGGACGGGTAAGAAGCGGGGCACGATTTTAACTTGATAGATGGCCTGAGGCTACAGAACAATACAAATTATTCATATACGTAGAGGTTATATATGTGAAACTCCTAGCCATTTCATTTAAAATTGATACATGATGCAAAAGTACAGCTTTTAAAATGCTAAAGTTTAACGTTCTTTTGTGAACAATTAGAACCCCTGAAAGCCACTATGAAATTTGAGGCAATCTGAATTAATGATTTTGATATAGAAGAATGTTAACTTTTACTTCATTAAAATTTAAGAGAGGTATTTGAATTGAAATTGTTCAGTTTCACTTTTCTGATGATGAATTGATATTCCTTAATCTGGCACAGAAATCAAGGCATCTGCAGTTCTGATTGCTAGGGAAGTAGTATCATTTAAAAACTGTTAGCTGTGCTTTTAAATAGCAGTGCAATTAAACAGTTTTTCCTTTTTTGGCAATACTCTAAAATTTCTTTTAAAATGTCACATAACATTTAAAAGTTTTGGGTTTTTTTTCTGGTAAAAGCATTTAATGAACATTAGGGTTATATTATTTATCTAGTAATTGAAAATAATACATAACATTGTAATATTTAGCCAATTTGTAGGCCTAATCACATCCCAAAAAGGACAGTTTAAAAATCTGCATAACAACACAATTCAGACAATATACAAACAATACACTTTCAGTGAAAGAGAATTTGTATACTTTGTTATGATCCCCTTGAATAAGATACGCCTGTCAAGTAAAGAGACCTTTGTCTTGCAGCAACTTACTTTAATTCATGTACACAGACAGCTATTGTCCTCGTGGCAATACCTTGAATAGCTGACCACCTTGTGAACACTTGAGACAGTTGCAGTACTTTCTGTAACTATCTTCACAGTTTGCATGATATTCTTTTGATTATTTTTTAAAAGATTTTATTCGTTTATTTTTAGGGAGGGGGGTGAAGGGGGAAAGAGAGTGAGAGAAACATCAACGTGTGGTTGCCTCTCTTGCACCCCCTACTGGGGACCTGGCCCACAAACCAGGTATGTGCCCTGGACTGGAAATGGAAACCCACGACCCTTTGGTTCTCAGGCTAGCGCTCAGTCCTCTGAGACACAACAGCCAGGGCTCTTTCGATTGTTTTTAATGGTTGCAACTGTTAGGAAGAATAGGAAATATGTTGGGATATTTAAGAAATTAGTTTAGGTTCTTGTCAGATAACCTGTACTTACAAAATTTTTAATTTTTCTAATTTTTCTAATTTTTAATTTAATTTGATTTTAAAAATAGACCTTGAGAGCATTTTCATGTTCACAGAAAAATTGAGTGGAAAGTACCGGGTTCCCATATAGCTCCTTTTCCCACATGCTCGGAGCCTTTCCCACCATCGATGCATGGAAGCGGAGTGGTATACTCATCCAAATCTATTAACTGACAGTGACTCATCATTATCAGCCAAAGTCTAGTTATATTAGGCTTCACTCACGGTTTTGACAAATGTATAATGACATTTATCTACCATGATAGTATCATACGACTCGTAGTTCACTTCCCTAAAAATCCTCTATACTCTGCCTATTCATCACTCCCTCCTCTGTACTCCTAGCAACACTGATCTTTATACTGTTGCCATAGTTTTGCCTTTCCCGCAACATTACCTGAAATCAAACTAATGAATCCAGCTTCAGTATAGTATTTCTTGTCATGTCCCCTTTTTCTATTCTTAAGACCTCTCCTACTATTGCTCCAAAAGTGAAACAACTTGTGGTTTTGCAAACTCTGGTGACAGTAGTTTGACTGGAGAAAAGCTCAGTCTTTTAAGCTAATTGTGGGCTGATTCCATGCCTTTATGGGGTGATGCATCTGTTGGTGTCCTAGTGCAGTGTATTTTGTGCCACTTTGAAGTGATATATTCAAGAGCTGAATGGTGACCATTTATTCACAAGTTTCCCTTGGTGCCCTTCTGGCAGAGTTTAACTTGAGGATGAAAGGAAGGTCTTATTCTGATATTTAAATTCATATTTATGTATACTATTTGTGAAGTTTTCTAAGACAGCTCTCTAGAAAACCAAAGATTATAGCAGCAGTAATAAAATTAGTAGTTACTACTTCTGTGGATAGACATGACTACATGTGCTAATCTATAATTTCTATTTATATCACTAACAGGACATGTGGCTGTACTTTAGTGCTGTTTCCCATATTCTTTCCAAGCCAAAGGATTCAAACTTTGACTTTTAATCATTGTCTTGTGGTGTTTTGAAATGATTTGTAGAGTCTAGAAGCACAGAGCTTGAATGGATCATGGAAAATATGATTCAGAAGTAATCCAACCATGTTTTACTGTGTGAGGGAAAACAGTAGGATGTTAAAACAGTTTCTGTAGTTTGATCAGTTTCTTATTATTTTGACAGTAATATCTGATCTCAATCCCAAGTTTCAAGAAATACACAGAATTTCAGTATTTCTTATTATTCCCATTTATTTTGATCCCAAAGTAATTGCTTGTCATTGGGGAAGTATTAGAGAATAAATATTAATGAGTCTCAAAGATTTCCTCGTTACAGAAGAGACAATAATAGTCAATAACATTCAAGTGGTGATCTACAAAGAGTTCTATAACTGGCTGCCAAGGTCAGCTGAACTGTGCCATCTTCAGAGTGTTAGGTATACTTCTCTAATGACCACCATCACATGTTAGGTAGTAGAGTCTAGACCTTGAGAGGCCAACTTGCTTTTTGCCTTGGCTTTAGAGCAGGAATGGTCTCAGACCTGCTTTCTTTCAACTCTCCAGCATAAACCTCGTAACTTCACCGAACAATATTCACGTGTTCGTTTTCCCCTGATGTGCTTGAAAGCATTTTCAACTTCCTTACCTAACCACTCCACCCCTCCCTGGCCTAATTTTTCCTTTTCCTTGAATCTTTATTCAATGTCTATTTCCATGTAATCATCTTCAAGGCTCTTTTCCAGGCTGTTTCTTTATTATGCTTTGATAATGGGAACATGATTTTGTAATGAAGTTCTGGGCCATGCTGTTTCCATCTTTTACCTTCTACCTCCTAAAATAAGGCCACTTTTATCAGGGTGCCATGATACTACAGTAACACTTGCCTTCTCAGGAGAATACTAGGGTATCCTGCTTATAGTCACTTGCTGTTGGTTGGGAAAGCACTGGTTCAATTGTTCTTCAGCCATTGTGTTTGTGCAAGGTCATCCTACCATTATTATGTTAGTTACCTACTGCTGCATAACAAACTACAAAAAAAAAAATAGTGGTTTAAAACCACATATTTATTATCATGCAGTTTCTGTGGGTCAGTAATTTGGGCAGAGTTTAGCTGGTCATCTGTCACGTGGGTGTCCCATGCAGCTTCAAAGTGTCAGCCAGTGCTAGAGTCTTATCTGAAAGCTTGCCTGGAGAAAGTTCTGCTTCTAAGTTCACGTATGCGGTTGCTGGTAGGATTGTGCTGTTTGGGTTGTTGGCTTGAGGCTCAGGTCTTTGGCTGGATGCTGGCCAGAAGTTACCCTCAGTTCCTTGCCATCAGGGCTTCCCCAACATGGCAAGTTAATCAAAGCCAGCAAGGAAGAGTCTGCCAGCATGACAAGTCTAGTCATGGAGGTGACACCCTCTCAGTGTTGGTTAGAAGCAAGTGTTGGTTGGTTACTTGAGGGGAAGGGACTACACAATATCATAAATACCTAGAAGCAGAGATCATTGGGGGTCATCTTAAAGGATGCCTATCACAGCTTTTAAGGTGCATCCTTTTATAACCTCTGAACAGTGAGCTGAGGGAACACGGACCATCTTACGTGTTGGCCCTGAATATCTTAAAAATATAGCGATGATCCTTGGTGGGAATGGGGCTTGACTTAAATTTTTAGAAATGTACATTTTTATACTTATGACAAATTGATTATTTACTAGTTTCTGGTCTCTTGTGATTTCTCCTGCTTTTTATGATTCTTTATGAACAATACCAGTTCTTCCGATCTTATAGTCAGTTGGTTTACCTCCTGTTTATAATAAGTATTTAATGCTTAAATGTTTTCAAAACACTTTCACATATATTCTCATTGATCATCTCACAATACCCTGAGTGAAATAGGCAACGCAGATACTATTTCACATTTCATAGATAAGGTTTTTGTAATAGCTTTCTTACTAGGCTTTCTGCCTCTAGTCTCTTCCTGTCTCCAATGTCATGCACTCTAGCACCAGACTTAGTAATAAAAAAATCTGATTGTGCTTCTCCTCTGTTTAAATTCTTTAATGCCATTTCATTATCTGTGGGATGAAATCTAAATTCCTTTCAAGGCCCTTAAAAGAGCTATCTTGTTCAGCCTCATCCTAACCTCTCATCCTTTTCTCTAGCCATTCAAAGTTATGCTTTAGTACTTCTGTGTCTTTAGACTCACTGTTCATGATGCCTGGAAGACCCTCTCAACATCTGTCTACATGTTACTTGTTATTTTTGGCTCAGAGGCATTCCAGAGGATGAATGGCCTTGCAGGGCCGAGGTATGATAGCATGTTGTTTGTCTTTTCACTACAACTACCTACACTAAAGCAGAAACATGTTTTCTTGTAACCTAATATTTTTCAATGTCTCTTCTATAATGTTTGGTGTACGCTTCAGTTTGAACACAATTATTTTGAGAAAAAGAGTTCTTGGTGCAATACTTAGAAACAATAGATACATAGGTAGATAGATGGAAAGATAGAGGTAGGTGTGCAGTTTGTGTATGTATTAGTAAATAGTACACACATAGCAATACATCTACATATATAAATTATAACTATATATGATATTAATTATGTATACTAAATATAAACCATCTCTTTCAAACTTAAGATCTATGCTTTTTTTGTTTTTCTTCTTCTGTCTTGTTGACCTCTGCACTTTCCTCAGGTTTTAGCTTAGGTTGCATGTTACAGAGCCTCATCTCATTGGTTTCTGTTATGCAAATCTTAATATTAGCTACAATCTCCTGGTAACTTGCTCTCTATCAGAGTGTTTTAATCCTCAAAATGTCATACAGAGTAGATAGGTATCCTTATTTTACTTATTTACTAAAGTAAAATTACTTCAGTTACTTGAGAAAGTTACTGTAGTTACTTTAGAAGGGTAACTAATTTGAGGCCACTCAGCTAAAAAGTAGCCAAACTAGGACATGAATTCAAAGCTTTAAGTACTGTGCAAAAAACATGTTGCCCTTTTGTTAGACTGTTCTTTTTAAATGTTTCTTTTCTTTAGAGATAAAGCAATGCAGTTGGGCATGTATATTGAGTACCTACCACATGATTGATACTATTGATTCCTTATCCACTATATGAAATCCAGATATTCAACCATATTCTACTTACAACACGACGATTTTGTGTGATTGAACCTTACAGTCAACCTTATATTATTTAATTTTCACGACAATCTCATCTTAAGGCAGATGTTTTCCCAGGATAGGAAAGGGAAAAGAAGCTTATTCAAGGTTACTCATCTATAGGGAGCAGGGTTAGGGTTTGAGCTTACACCTGTCTTGCTCCAAAGCCAATGATCTTTGAGATCATACCTATTTTTCTCAGAATTTTTTGGAATTTGTGTGTTTTGAATCTGGTGTAAATTTCCTGTTTAATACTTTGTCATTTTGTATCCAGGGAGACATCACTTTTTCTTCCCCATTTTTCATCTCTGCTGTCTTACCTCCCCAGGAACATATTGTTTGTTCGCCAACCAATTCTCCCACTGCTCTCTCTCCTTTAATTGACATTCCTGTCTGTGAATTTCTGTAGCCCATTTCCCCTGCAGTTTTAGCATCACTTTATTTTTGTGTTATTTTCTCAACTTGATTATAAACTTCCTGACAGGACTAGGACTAGTTTGTTCCCACCAGCCAGAGTGGAAAAACATTATAATGAATAGGAGAATCCTCAGAAAGGATTAAACTAACCCTAGATTAGGGCTTTGCTCTTGTACCTCTCCGTAAAAAATTTAAGAGCGAGACTCAAAGCCCACTTGACCCCGAATAACCATGCCAGAATAAACAACCATATTTAGAGGATTTTTAAAAGTCCAATGTTCAGCAGTGCAAAATTCAGAATGTCCGGCATTCAATAAAAATAATAAAATAAAAAATTAGGTATGCAAAAAGCAGAAAAATGTGACTTACAACCAGGCAAGGAAAAACAATAAGAAACCCAGAAATGCTAGAGGTGCTAGAGCTAGCAGATAAGGATGTTAAAACTGCTCATAAATAATGCCCAATGGGGTCAAGAAGGCAGAAGAAAAGAATGTCATGGTTGAGAGAACTCGGAGGTGTAAAAAAGGCTGAACTAGAACTTACAGAAATGAAAAATATAGTATTTGAAATAAAAAATGGGATTAACATTAGGTCAGCACTAAATTAATTTAAATATGGACTACCCAGAATGAAACAAAAACAGAAAAAAGGAGGAAAGAAGACATAAACACTGTGTCAATGATCGAGGGCATAACATTAAGCATTTTAACATAGGTATAATTGGGGTCCCAGAAAAGAAGAGGGAAGGGGGAAGGAAAAGGGACAGGAAAAATATTTGAAAAAATTATGTCCAAAAATTTTACAGATTTTATAAAAACTAGAAGCCAGATCCAAGAAGCAAATAAACAGAATATATGTTAAAAAAAAAAAAGCCACAGTAAGCCATATGTAATCAAATTACTAAAAACCATTGATGCAAAGACAACCTTAGACCACAGGGGCTAAAAAATAAGCACAGAGAAACAAAGATGAAAATGATAGCTGACTTACCAGGCACTATGCAGGCTATAACACAATGGGAGCATGTCTTTAAAATACTGAAGGAGCAAACATTGTAAACATAAAATGTTTGACCCAAAACATACTTTTTGAAATTGAAGTTGAAATGAACACTTTTTCAGCCAAAAAAATGAGAAAATTCATTGTCAGTAAGCCAATACTACAAGAAAAATAAGTTTTTCCAGCAGAAAACAAAAATACCAAATGGAAATTTGGACCCACACAAAGAAGAGAATGTGGGAAATGGTCACTACGTGGGTAAATAAAAAGTATGTTTTCCTCACTGTTAAATCTTTAAAAAATTAATTTTTTAGAGCAAAATATTAATGCATTTGGGGTTTATAGCGTATGTAGAAGTAAAATGGAAGAAATATTAAAGTGTGTGAATGGAGAATAGGAAGTGTGTATTTATAAGGCCTTTACAGTATGTGTGAAGTGATATAATGTTATTTGAAGAGCGACTGTATATCATAAACTCTAGCAATTACTAAGACAAAATAACAAAACAAATAGGAATAGTAATTAGCCAATAATGGAAATAAAATGAAATTATTTGTTTTAAAAAAACTACAGTGAACCCAAAAGAAGTCACGAAAAGAGAAAAAGAACAAAGAGCACATGAGGCAAATAGAAACAAGTATGAAAAAGATAGTGTGCATGAATAATTATGTTAAGGGAAAATGGTCCAAACACCATGACTGAAAAACAGATATTATCAGATGGACAAAAAAGTAAGACCAAATTTTATGTAAACAGTAATCCAGGGAAAGCTGGAGTGGATGTACTAGTCACATAAATATACTTCTGATCAACAAATGTTACCATGGATAATAAGGGGCATTTCATTATGATGACCTGGTTAATTCATCAAGGGGGGATAAGGAACCCGAACTCTGTTGTATCTAATAAAAAAAAAAATCAAAATACAAAAGTCAAAACTGATAAAATGGAAAGGGGAAGTGAACAAATCCACAATTACAGCTGGCTATTTCAGAAGAAATTTTTCATAAATGATGGAATGAGTTGAGAGAAACTCAGTAAAGATATAGAAGACTTGAACAATATTATTAACCAAATTAACCTAATTGGCATTTACAGATCACTCCACCAACAATAGCAGAATGTACTGTTTTTTAAGCCCATGTGGAACAATCACCGAGATTCACCTTATGCTGGGCAATAAAACAATCCTCAGTAAAACTAAGAAGGTTGAAATTATTCCAAGTGTTTTTTCTGATCACAGTAGAATTAAACTAAAATTAAGTTATCTGGACCAACTTCAAATATTTGAAAATTACATAACATACTTTTGAGTAATCAATGGGACGAAGAAAATATATTTTGGACTGAATGAACATGAAAACAAAATTTGTGATATTTATCTAAAGTAGTGTGTAGAAGAAAATTTAAATGCTTATTTTTGAAAGTAGAAAAAATTTCAAATTAGTAATCTTCCACTTTTCAGAAACCAGGAAAAGAAGAGGAAAATAACTTAAAGTATAAATACGGAAAGCAAAGACAAAGAGCAGAAAAAAAAATAGAATCTTAACCAATTCTAAATAAGTTGGAATCATAACTGTTTCCAAATAAATGGAATCATATCTGATTTTATGGAAGACCAATACAATTAATAAATTCCTAGCCAAGTAGATCAGAAAAAAGAAGAGTGAGGACATAACTAACAACAAGAATGAAAGAGGGGATATCACTACAGACCCTATAGATACCAAAATAATAAGGAAATATTATGAGTAGTTTCATGTTAATAAATTTGACAAGTTAGGTGAAATGGCCATTTTTTTTTAAAGACACAACTGCCAAACTCACTCAAGAAAGTAGATGAAATTAGTCATGTCATTTCAAGGAATTAAATTACTCCCGATGAAGAAAATTCTTGGCTTAGATAACTGCACTGACAGATTATACCAAACATTTAAGAAAGAAACTATATCAATTTTACACAGACTCATAAAAAACAGAACAGGAGGGAACATTTCCCAAGTTGTATGAGTCCAACACCATCCTGATACCAAACAAACCAAAACAGAACAAAGCCAAATAAAGACTCAGAAACCCATTACAAGAAAAAAAAATAAATAAACCAAGATCCCTCATGAACAGGGATGCAAATGTCTTAAGAAAATTTTAGCAGATTGAATTCAGCCACACAGCAAAAGGATTATATCATGCTGACCAAGTCCGTTTTGTCTCAAGAATGCAAACTTAGTTAACATTTAAGAAACAGCCAATGTATGTATTTTGCATATTAATAGAACAAAGAAAAAAATCATAAAAATCTCAACAGATGTGAAGAACCATTGGACACCATTTAAGAAAAATCCTCTGTGAACTAGAAATAGAAGAGCACTTAGTCTGATAAAGCATGTCTGCAGTAAAACTAATACAGCTAATGTCATACTTAATGGTGAAAGATAAGTGCTTTGCCCCTGGGGTTGAGAATAAGGCAAGGATGTCTGCTCTGATTACTTGTATTTATTTTTGTGCTGGAGGCTTTCAATAATACAGTAATGCAAATGCACACACATGCATACCCCAAATAAAAAGCATACAGATTTCAAAGGAGTGGAATTGTCTATGTAAATGGCATTATTGTTTAGAAAATCCTCAAAAATCCTGAAAAAAAAATACCTTTGGGACTAATTGAGCTTCTTGCAGGATTCAGACAATATTCAATTTTATTTCTATGCACTTGAAACAAATGATTGGAAATTAAAATTAATATCATTTAAAGTATTAAAATATAAAATACTTAGGAGAAAAATTAATAAAGTGCTTCATTACCTGTACACTGAAAACTCCAAAAATTGCTCAGTGAAAATAAGACAAATTAATGGAAATACATACCATAGTATTAAATTAGAAGTCTCAATATTATTAAGGTGTTAATTATAACCAAAATTACATATCGGGTCACTGAATTTTCAATTGATGGTGAAAGAGTTTGTGTTTTCTTTTAAGTGTTTTCTATCTATAATTGACATTACATTGTTTAAATTTAAGGTATAAAATGTGATTATTTGATACATGCATATATTGCAAAATGATACCACAATAAAGTTGGTTAATACTTCCATCATCTCACATAATTACCTTTCTTCTGCATGTGGTGAGAAAATTTAAGATCTACATCCTTAGCAACTTTCAAATATGCAGTATACAATACAGTATTGTTAATTATAGTTACTATGCTATACATTGGACCCCTAGAACTTATTCATCTTATAACTGGAAGTTTTACCATTGGACCAGTAAGTTAGTAATAAATAATTAGGCCAAGGTTTCTGCCTACCTTTTGGGAATACACAAACTCTTGGCTGGCTGGCTAGGTAAAAAAAAGTAGACAAGTCTTTGAGGCGACTGAACAAGGTGACCTGACACCTCATTGCAGGGGGCAGTGATGTACCTAGTTTTCCTAAATATTCACATCTTCTTGATCATATTCTTTGAATCATTAAGTGGAAAAATTTGAAATATTTACTTGAATTTTTAATTTCAAACTGAAATTTTTGAAAGGTGGTTTAAGGACCACTTGCATTATAATTACTTTGAGTGTTTATTAAAAGTATATGCTCCTAGGCTTCATACCAGAGCCATTAAATCAGAATTCTCTGGGAATCCCAACTCTTAACAAACATCCATCTAAATTTACACACTGAAGTCTGAGGTCTACTGAAGCAATTACAAAATGTGTATAGTTGGTAGTGTGATGAAATTAATGTTACTCCATGAAATATTAGATAGCTTTAGTATTATCAGTTTTCAGACAAAGAAGTCTACTTTCCTGGAAAAGATACTATGTCATTGATATAACTGATTTTCTGTGAAAAAGGAGGCCATTTTTCTGACTATGCACTTGTCCAATTTTTGTAGAAATAATAAGGTATTAAGTCAACTTTAAATTTCTACTTCACCTATAAAGCCCTTCAATCAAGAAAAAAAACAGTTGTCCTGACTGGTATAGCTCAGTTGCTTGGGCATTGTCCTGCAAAGCAAAAGATGCAAGTTCAATTCCCAGTCAGGGCACATGCCTGGGTTATGGGTTCAGTCCCCAGTTGGGGTGCACGTGAGAGGCAGCCAATCGATGTTTCTCTCACACATTGATATTTCTCTCCTTTTTCCCTCCCTTCCCCTGTCTCTAAGAATAAATAATAAAATCTTTTTTATAAAAGAAAACATTGTTCACATAACTTTTAAAAAAATATATTTTATTGATTATGGTATTACGGTTGTCCCAATTTTTCCTCTTTTGCCCCCCTCCACCTCTGATAGATTGCTTATCTCCATTTTGTTTAGTTCTTTTTCTGGAGTTTTGTTCTGTTCTTTCATTTGGGCTATATTTCTTTGTCTCCTCATTTTGGCGGCCTCCCTGTGTTTGATTCTATGTATTAGGTAGAGCTGCTTTGACTCCCTGTCTTAGTAGCGTAGTCTCTTGTAGGAAAGTGCACCAGTAAGTTGGATGGGGCAGAGCCTCAGGTAATCTCCAGGGCAGGGCAACTGGTGTGAACCAGGTTGATGGAGTCTCTGTTACGGTCTCGTTGCTCTGTGGCTCTGTGGTTGTGTGTTGGGGAGGGCTCAGGTAGGGGCCAATGCTGCCGCCTGGCCTCTGGAGTTTTGTCCAGGAGGCAGCTGACCCCTGGCACTCATCCTGATGCCAGACACTTCATTTCCTTCCTGTGTGCCACTGGTGCCCTTCCAGCTGCTGCCCCAGGTGCTGGGCCCAGAGGGAGTGAGTCTGCGTTAAGTCCTAAGTCTGTTGTGGGCCCTTCAAGGGGAGACGCCTAAGAATCCTGAAGTTTCTTTTGCTGCCCCAACCTTCACTAGTTTTTATAGCCAGAAGTTATGGGACTTATCTTCCTGGACTAGAGCCCTGGGCTGGGTGGTGTGGTGTGGGGCTAGAATCTCTTGCTCTTGAGATAGCCCTCCTGATATTTATCTACCACATGTTGGTGTGGGACTGTCTGTTCTGTATCTCTGTGTCTCCATGCATCTTCATATCTCCATCCTGCTACCTGTCTGGATGAATGTGACTTCTTTAATTCCTTGGTTGTCAGACTTCCATACAGCTGGATTTTCTGATGATTCTGGGTGATAGCTGTTTTGCAGTTTAGTTGTAATTTTTGCTGTGGTTGTGCCAGGACGCAAGCCGTGTTTACCTATGCCTGCATTTTGACTGAAGTCTGTTCACATAAATTTTAATTAATTTATTACAGAGTTTCCTAGAAAAGGGTTTGCAGGGCACTTTACATCCCTAGTTGAGGATATTTTTGAGTAGAGTCTAAAAAGGCAATACTACCAGTTTCACGTGTATGCTCAGCAAACAGTTTCAAACTGGAGTCCAGGCCTGACACGTAGGAAAGACTTGCTTCTCTCTCACCCAACAGATGTAAAAGAAAACTCAGTTTTTGACTTGGGATTCATAGTTGTAAAGTGTTGATTTTAGAGTCAAATGTTAATCTGAAGACTGCCCTTGGATGAATTGCTTAATTTTTCTGATAATGTTTCCTAAGCTGTAAAACTAAAACAATAATAATTGCTTACAGCATTGTGAAATGAGCTATTGTGTGTGCTATGATAAGCATGGAACTAGCATATGCCAACTATTTGATCAATGTTAGTTTATATTATATTTTAATATTCTATAATATTAAACTCTCATTGAGAATCCATTATATACTAGATTCTGGACATGAGAAGTAAACACTAGTCTAGAAGAAGCAGTCTTAAAGTATCTTGACAGGTTCTTTTCAGTTTTAATTATAAGTATTAAAATACAAAGGTTTAAAATCAGGCTGATCCAGAAGGGAAGCAGACAAGGTGGTGCTTGATCAAACTAACCGGAAAGCACGATGCTGAGCCTCCCTTACTTACCCCTCTAGCAATCTCATTCCCACTGTATGAAACAGCTGATGCTTCTTAACATCAGATTTGGAACAATGGAACAGTCAGGGAAGGAGAAGAGAAAGGAAAATGAAATTTCCTCTTGACCCCACCTAGGTGGAGGCAGTGTAACACCCTGGGGACCGTGCTCTCTGAGAGAGAAGCTAAGTAACCACTTGGGGATGGTAATCACAACCCTGGTCTTAGCACCAGGCACTAAGCAACTGAATTCAGATGCCTGTATATTCTAAATAACAGGGGCAAAGAAAATAACTTTAGAAAAGGAATAACAGATTCTCAGTCTTTCATTAATGCATGTGGCACATTACTGAGTACCCACTATATGCCAAGTTTTTTGCCTTCAAAAATGAGACCGGCACATGTTTTGGGTTCTTGGAGCACTCAGTTTAGAAGGAGAAACAAGATAGCTTAAGGGAAGATATGCCCACCCCACAAATACTACACTATAATATATATTGCTCACGGGTTCAGTGTTCTCCTTTTTGAAGCACCAGAGGTCACCATAATCTACCCAGTGACTCTTGATATTTGTCCCTGTCCTCAGAGAGAATGAAAGTGAAGGACCCAGATGACTCTTGGGCTGACATCCTGCCAAAGAAAGATATGAAATCAAGAAGTTGCAGGCCTCAGATTTGTCATGTATCCACATTAACTCTGAGGCATAGTTGAATGAAGTCTGTGTAAATATGTACTAGAAGTGAATACGTATAAACTAATTTAACAATCCAATACAACAATCCTACCTGATTCCTTTAAAAATAGTGGTTGAGTGCTCTAGCTCCAGAGTTAGACATTTGCATTTGGACCTTAACTTTTGCAGTAATAACATTTGATTAGCCTATTTTTTTTTTCAAAATAGGGATGATGATAGAGAATTATTCGTAGTTGAAGAAGGTAAATATATTTAAAGTGCTTAGCACAATGCTTAACTTGTTGTAACTTATCAATTATTTTTTGCTGTGTCCTAACAGCCATTCTTGAAAGGAAGAAAGGATGGAGGGAGAGACAGGGAAGGGAGGGACAGAAGAAAAGAAAAATAGAAAGAGAAACTTCAGGTATTCCACTAGGTGTCAGCATTGAGCTTCAGATAGTCATGTACACAAAGAGCCTACTCTGATTTTATTTAGAGGATGTCCAAGTTGAACTGGCTTGGACTAGAAAGATACTTAATTAGATATGGGAAATTTAGATCAAAAACTGCAAAAGAAGGATATGACAGTATAATACCTTAGGCCACTATGCCCCAGCAGTCCTTAAAACTGGCCAGCTGCTCAAAGTTAGCTGCCTATCTTATTAGACTCCTGCTGTCTCCAGAAACTCAGCATATCAGAAATTGTCTGTTTCTATTTTGCTTGTTAGTTTATTTTGTTCTTTAGATTCCACATGCAAGTGTAATCATATGATATTTGTCTTTCTCTGACTGGCTTATTTCACATAGCATAAAGCTGTCTGGGTCCGTCCATGATGTCTCAAAAGGTAAGATTTCCTTCTTCTTTTCTTTTCTTTTTTTTTTTATCATAGATACAGAGAATGGGCAACCAGACAGAGGGGAGGGTGGTTGCGGGGCTGGGTGAAAAGGTGAATGAGATTAAGCCAAAAAAAAAAAAAAAAAGCAAACCAGGCACAGATAACAGTTTGACATTGCCTGAGGGAATGGGGTGGGTGCAGTGGAAGGGAGCCAAAGGGTGGGGGTAAATGGTGGCATCGGAGACTTGACCTTGGGTGGTGAACGCATGATACAGTATGCAGATGACGTATTATAGAGGCGTACCCTTGAAACCTGTATGGTTTTACTAACTGTCATCCCAAAATTCAATAAAAAAAGTTTTAAAATCTTACAAAAGAAAATAGGAAATTGGTAAATTATGACACATTCATGCAATGGAATATCATGAAGCTGGAAAAATTAGAAAGCACTTTACATATGTTAAGGAATGATCTTGAAGCTATATACTTTTTCAATGAAAGATGCAGAATAAAGAATATTATGTATAGTACCCTGGCTGGTGTGGCTCAGTGAATTGAGTGCTGACCAGTGAACCAAAAGATCTCCAGTTCAATTCCCAGTCAGGGCACAGGCCTGGGTTGCAGGCCAAGTTCCCAGTAGGGTGTGCATGAGAGGCAACCATGCATCATGTTTCTCTCCGTCCTTTTCTCCCTCCTTTCCTCTCTGTCTAAAAATAAATAAATAAAATATTTTTTAAAAAAGAATATTATGTATAGTAAAAAAAGAAGGAAAAAAATTAAGAACAATTTTATCTTTGTCCAGGATGCTAGCATTTTACTAATCCCTAGGCTTTGAGTGTTGGAGTCATTTTCAAGGAAGAACTACTGTGTTAGAATCCTGCCTTTCCTACTTATTAGCCATGTAGATAATACAACACCTGCTTACCTATCTTACACAGGGATATCAGAATGACATTTGAAAACTAAGTAATTTTAAAGGGCTCACTGAACTGTATGGTGCTCTTGTTATTCTGCATATTTCACTGCATAAGTGAAAGTAGAGGTGGTAAAAGAATTGACCCAGAATTCTTTCTTTATTGTAATATAATTGATATATAGCATTGTATAAGTTTTAGGTATACAAAGTGTTGATTTGATATTTTTATATGCTGCAATATTATGACCACCATAGTGTTAGCTAACACCTCCATCATGTTACATAATTTTCTTTTTGTGGTGAGAACATTTAAGATCCAGTCCCTTAACAGCTTTGAAGTATGTGATGCAGTATGGTTGACAATAATCACAGTGCTGTGCATTCAATCTCTAGAATTTACTTAACTTCTAATGGCCAAGTATGTACACTTTGACCAAAGTCTCTCCAGTTCCCTCACCCCCAGCCACTGGTAACCACCAGTTTATTCTCTATTTCTATGACTGTGGCTTTTTAACAACTCACATATAAATGATACTATACATTCTTCGTAATTCCCTGTCTGGCTTATTTCATTAGCATAATGGCCTCAAGGTCCATCCGTGTTGTCACAAATGGCAGGATTTCCTTCTTTCTCATGGATGAATAATATTCCATTATATATAAATATATATAATAAAACATTTGTATCTCCACATCTTTATCCTTTCATCCTCTGATGGAAACTTAGTTTCTACTTCTTAGCTATTGCGACTAATGCTGCGGGAGTGCAGGTATCGCTTTGATACCCTGCTTTCCTTTCCTTTGGATGAAGAAGCAATTCTACCCAGAAGTAGAATTGCTGGGTTATATGATAGTTCTATTGTTAATTTTTTTAACAGAACTTCCATGCTGTTTCTCATATTGGCTGAACCAATTTATATTCTCACACATAGTGCACAAAAATTCCCTTTGCTCCACATCCTCACCCACTCTTGTTATGTCTGTATTTTTGATAATAGCTATTCTAACTGGTGTTAAGTGACGTCTCAGTGTGGTTTTGATTTGCATTTCCCTGGAGATTAGTGATATTGATTATCTTTTCACAAAGCTGCTGGCCATTTGTATGACTTCTTTGGAGAAATATCTATTCAGTTACTCTGCCTATTTTTAATTGATTTGTTTTTATGTTGTTACTGAATTTATGAGTTCTTTACATACTTTCCATATTATACCCTTATCTGATATATGGTTTGCTTATATTTTTTCCAGTTGTGTAGATGTCTTTCCATTTTGTTCATTGGTTCTTTTGCTATGCAGAAGCTTTTCAGTTTGATGTAATCCCACTGGTTGATTTTTGCTTTTGTAGCTTGTGCTTTTGGTTACACGTCCAAAAAATCATTGCCAAGAGCAATGTCAAGGAGCTTTCCCCCTATGTTAATTTCTAGCAATTTTTTTTGGCTTCAGGTCTTATTTTAAGTATTTAATCCACCTCACGTTGATTTATATTAGTGGTGTAAGATAGAGGCCCAATTTCATTTTGCTGCATGTAGTTTTCCAATTTTCCCAGCATTGTTTCTTAGAAAAGACACCATAATCACAATCAATTTAAGGACAAATTGATAAGCTAGGCTTTATCACAATTTAATACTTTCATTTTTCAGAAGACACTGTTAAAAGAGAATGAAAAGACAAGGCACAGATGAGGAGAAAATCTTTGGAAAACATATATTTGGTAAAATACTTGATTTCAGAATATATGAAGAATACTCACAACTTAGTGGTGTAATCACTTTGGAAAACAGTCTGGCAGTTTCCTAAAACATTAAATGCTGCGGTGGAGCAATGCTCAGGGTGCTCCTGGATCTGAGGGCTGCTGTCCGGAGCCGGCCGAGGAGGGAGTGGGCTCTGAATCCCGCAGAGCCCGTCCTGGGGTTATCACAGATGGGGGATCACAAATGCTTCCCTCTTTGCTGGGAGAGGGGACATGGCTCGTCCCTCTAGGGGAGAAGGCCCCAAACCCCTGGCCCCCCACGCCCATGTCCATAGGCTTTTATTGAGAACCCTATGCGTAGGGGTATACAGCAAATCTCAGCAATCAATGTCAAAAGGCTATGCTTACAGAAAACAGGTAGAGAGCATAGATAACAATTGGAGGAACACAAGAGATCTGCCTCAGGTCAGGGTCTATGAATAATGTCCATCTCCTTCTCAGTATGAGCTGGTTATCGGAGCTTCTGAGGGAAGAACAAACATGCTTAGAGAAACTTACTTCTAGGCCTGATTGTTCCCCGGAACAGCCCCATCCAGTTTAGGGCTGTACCTGCCTTTCGTATTGTTTCAAGCCTGAGCCAGGCAGGGGGGGCCGAGCCACCAAAAGATAAGGAGACTTTTTTCCGATAGAATGAGGACTCCGGCCATGTCCAAGCCGAGCTGATCTAAAAGAAGTATATGCTGTATGGTTCCAATCATATAAAACTCTATGGAAAGTATATAGTGACAGAAAGGAGATCTGTTTGTTTGAGGGGGGCGGTACAGAGAGGAGTGGAGGTGCAGAGAGAAGAGTGGGTAAAGAAGGGATCATAAAGGAACATGAAACTATTGGTGATGATCCCTATGTTTATTATCTTGAGTGTGATTTTTTCATGGGTGTATACATGTCACAGGTGGGCACAGGTAACCAGGTTCTTGGGGATCACAGACAAAAAATTGAACCGAACACACAGTTTATAGCAGAAAGCGAAAAAAAGCAGATTTATTAAGCCACACAGAACATGGGAGCAGGCCAGCTCTGAGCACAGTGGAGCGGAGAAGAGCAGAGAAGGGCCTACCAGCAGCAGCAGAAGCAGCAGCGGCAAAAAGGACTGAACTCAGGGGCTAGAGGACTTTTATTCCTTAGGGTAGGTCTCCCTTTCCTTGATTGGCTACTGAGGAGAGGGTCCCACAATGATAATTTATTATAATGAAGTAAGGGTCAGGTAGCATCTTCTGCGCAGGTGCATTCCTGATTAACTAAGATTCAATGCTTCTCCAGATACAGAAACTACCAGACTTAGGACAGGGTCTCTGCCCTTTATCCATGTGCTTTAGCTCCTGGGGCACCTCTGGAGTTTCCTCCTTCCTGACTATCTCCTGCCTCATACATATGTCAAAATTTATCAAAGTTTATTCTTAAAATACTTGTATGTGCACTTTATTTGATATCAATTATATTTCAATAAAAATTTTTAAGAGGTGGTTTTAGCATCCGTTTGAATATTTGAGATGTGGGTGGGTTATTCAGCTGAGCATGTCCAGCTAGGGTTGAAAAGGGGGATCTGAAATTTGAGGGAGAAGCTGGGAAAAAAAGTTTTAGGAGTAAGCTGCCCCTTCTCTTTCCCTCCTTCCTTTCTTATTTTTCTCCTTCCTCTCTCCTGACTGCCATAAAGATCTGACATGGTGAATACTACTTATATAGAGTCAATAGCTGAAAGTATGGGAAAGGCCTGTTGCATCAAGGAATGGGTACAGATAAAGGTTATTGAAGAAAGAAACTTTAGAAACACATGAGGAAGTTTTTGAAGGGGTATGCTTAAGAATTAGAGAAACCTGCATGATCAGAAGAATGCTGGCCACACAAGAGAACAATTAGTAGGAGAGAATGGATGGACTACATTGTGTTTTTGCTTAGCACTGTCTTTTTCTGTGAATGTTGGCTGATCTTTCCAGGGCTTGAGAACATGTCCATTTGAGACAGGAGATAGTCAGGAAGGAGGAAACTCCAGAGGTGCCCTAGGGCTACGATAAAGAACATGGATAAAGGGCAGAGACCCTGTCCTAAATCTGGTAGTTTCTGCATCTGGAAAAGCATTAAATCCTAGTTAATCAGGAATGCACCTGCGCAGAAGATGCTACCTGACCCCTTCTTCATTATAATAAATTATCATTGTGGGACCCTCTTCTCAGTAGCCAATCAAGGAAATCATGGGAGACCCACCGTAAGGAGTAAAAGCCCTCTAGCCCCTGATTCGGGGCTGCTGCTGCTGGTAGGCCCTTCTCCGCTCTTCTCCGCTCCACTCTGCTCAGAGCTGGTCTGCTCCCATGATCTGTGTGGCTTAATAAATCTGCTTTTTCTTGCTTTCTGCTATAAACTCTGTGTGTTCGGTTCAATTTTTTGTCTGTGATCCCTAAGAACCTGGTTACCTGTGCCCACCTGTGACACACTGGGCTGAAGAACAAATGAGGCTAAGGGACTATGCTAGTTAATGCCCTATTATTTATGATGGAGCAATATGTTATTTAAAAAAAAGAAAGAAAAGAAAAGAGAGCACAAAACTACACTCCAATGAAACTGATATCCTTAACAGATGGGAGTCCTTTCACACAGAACTCTTCAGCTAGCTCAACAAAGCAAACAGTATTTGCTTGGAATCTGCATCTTCTATTTGTATAATTCAGACCATATGAAATGCTGAGAGCTTTTAAAGAGGTGTAGTAATTTATCCTCTGATATATGACATAAAGTGAGTGAGAAAAATTAATTTTATAGAATAAGGGTAGGGAAAAAAGTGAATTATATAGAAACACATGTGAAGTCTTTAAGCGGGGGTCCTGGTGGCAGACAATTTGGGATGCTTTTCAGCCTTCCCTGCTGCCACTGCCTGAAAAGTCCTGATGATAATTTCTAAAAACATCTCAGTTCTTAGATTTGTAATATACAAATGCAATAAGGATAAATTAGTCAATTATTTCAGAGAAACCACAGGCATTTGTGAAAAAGAACCCCACAGGGGTAGAATTTCCACTTTCTTATACTCTTTAAATTTCTTACAGTAATAAAGAAATGATTATTGACATCTTAAGACTTTCCAGGAAAGATTTAATATTAAGGTCAAATAAAATATCTTATGCAAAGTCTTCAGAAAGAAGGGGATTGCATTTCATACTTGTGGCTTAAGTTAACAGTATTCATGGGAGAGTGAACCAAAGAAAAATCAACCAACAAAACCCAAACTCACAAAAATAGAAACACTCTATGTACCCAATACAATGTTGTATGCTGACTGATCTGCAAGATGTCACACAGACCTGTGTTCCAATCTCCCTTCTGATTAGCTCTGTGACTTTGGACAGATTGCCAGTCTCTCTGAGCCCCTGCCCCTTTATAAGAGGGTCTGCACAGTCCCGCTTACCAGCGGAATGTGGTGAGGAGTGAGAGAAGGGATCTATCTATGAAAGAGTTGCCAAGCCCAGGTTATTCCCTCCTCCTTCTCCAAGAATGACCAGTGTTGAGAGTTTAGGGTGCAGGCAGGTAGTTTGCTGCAGAGTGGAAACCAATTCCAGCCTCCTCTTCTTGGCTGCTTCTGTTTCTCTGCTCTGTTTTGGAGTCTGATGGAGAAAAGTTCTCTCCTTTCGATGTACAGGTTTGGGAAGGGTTAGGTAGGAAAGTGACCTGTCTGGCTTTTTCCCCACCACCCTACATCGTCGGCCGTGTTTCCACGAGGCTGTGTAGCCTCTGTGTTCTGGTCAAGCCAGCCTCTAGTGTTGAGCTGTCATAAATGAGAGCTGTGGGAGGCGAGGTGGCAGGCTAGTGGGGAGCTCAGAGTTGGTATTTCCACAATTTCCTGAACTACGGCGGATAGGACACTGGCCTGATTCCGGCAGGCTTCCTCCACAGCAGTCAAGCTTCTCCTTTAAACCTTTGGGATGTCCCACACCGTATTAGGGGAGGGAGCGCTCTGTGGCTTCAGCACCAAAGGAAAGGAAAAGTCCTATTCCAAAGTAAGGGAGGCTTCTGCTCAGGCTTTGAGTTTTTATTTTGCCTTTAAATTGTAGGCTTTCTTTTGTAGGAGGGTTTTAAACTGGCTTACAATAATAATCACTGTCCGTTACAGATCACTTGCTTATACCCATGAACTCACTTAATTCTCACAATAACCCAGCAAGATACATATTAGTCCCATTTTACAGATGAGAAAGTTGAGGTTTAGACACAGAAAATTGCAAAGTCACTCCATTAGTGACAGCAGTACTAGAGTCCAGATAGGATTAAGAGAAGTTAAACCTTTTGTCTCTTAATCATATTTACCTGATTCTCCACCTCCCTCACCCCATCCCAAAAAGACAGTCTGACCTGGGGCAAGTATTAGCTGAAAGGATTTATTTTCCATGTAAATACTGAGATGTGATCTCTTCCTCTAATTGTCTCATCCCTAGTATGTCATTATAGAGAGTTTGCCAGCTGGGAAAAGATGCAAAGGACCCCATAGCATCAATAAGTACAGTGTGTCCTCATAAAACTGGTGCTTTAAAAGCAGCTACACTTTACTGAGAGAATTAAGTAACCAGAAATTGAGGGTAATTTTTGCAACCGAACAAATAGAATTGCATTAATTATCTGTAAACTTTATTCTGAAGTAGTCCTCAGTTCTAAAATTCCAAAGGAATCAAGAAGAGTACAGTATGCAATGTTCTCAGAGGTGAATGATCCAATCTTCTCAAGTTAGGAGGTCTCATTGGGAGCAGTTATGATACTGAATTATTTTATAATTTTACTCTTTAAAAGGCTCTTTAAGCTCACAGAGCAGAGCAAGCTGGCCTATCTCAGATTACAAGGGCTAGATCCAAACTGCATCAAATTTTTTCTAGCTAAACAAAAATAAAAATAAACAATATTTCCTTTAAAATTGAAAAAATGAGAGTCAATAAGGAATAGTCTGAGAAAAGGGTAAGAAGAAGGACAATTTTGGATTTTGTAACTTTCAGAATTTGAGCTTGGTGTGAATTGAATCTGTTTTAACTTCCATTCACTTAAAGGTGTAGGTCCAGGTCTAGATGCATTATTAGAACATCCCATAAAAAGCTTTCCTTTGTTATCTATGTTTAAGTTGAGTGATTGGTGCAATAGGACTCTCTTTCCAGCCTGAATGGATATAGAAGCATAGATGGGTCTTGCAGTGTGCACAAAGGTGTTAGCATCACTCAGAAATAAGCTATTCTCATTGCAACAAATATAAATCATATATATTCTCACTCTTTGGAGCTTCATATGGTTTTAAAATTTCAGACTGTTCAGCATGGCAAACTTATTGCCTCAGAACATTGTTTACAGAAAATCCCTAGGAACCCGCTAAAGACCTATAGAGCTAATAAATAATTAGCAAGGTTGCAAGATAAAAGATCAATATGAAGAGTCAACTGCATTTCAATAGGTTAACCATAAATAATCTGAAAGTGAAATTAAAAATACATTTTATAATGGTATCAAAAAGTATAAAATAGGAATAATTTTAAAGTTGGAAGACGTATATTGAGGATTACAAAACATTGTGGAAAGAAATGAAAGAAGATACACATGAATGAAGAGACATTTCATGTTCATGGATTGTGTTAAAATGGCAATACTCTCTAAGTTTATCTATAAATTCAATACAATATCAAAATCCTGGAAATTGACACCTGATCCTAAAATTCATGTGGAAATGCAGGTGACCTAGAATAGTCAAAACAATCTGGAGAAGAAAATCATAGGATTCAACCCTGCAATTTAAAAACTTACTATAAAGCTATAGTAATAAAAACAGTATGGTACATACATAAAGATAGAATTAAAGATCAACAGACTAGAATTTAAAGTCCAGGAGTAAACCCTAACTTTTATGGTTAATTGATTTTTCAAAAAGAGTCACACACAATTCAATGGGGGAAATAACAGTCTTTCACAAATGGTGTTGGAGAAACTAAATATGTACAAGCGATAGTCTGAATTTGTATCCGTACCTTACACCATTCACAAGAATTAACTCAAAGTGATTCACAGATCAAAATGTAAAAGCTAAAACTATAAAACTCTTAGAATAAAACACAGGCAGAAATCTTCATGACCTTAGATTAGGTAATGATTTCTTAGATAAGATACCAAAAACACAAATGATAAAAGAGAAGATTGAAAAATTGAACTTTATTAAATTAAGAACTTTTGTGCTTCAAAGAACACCTCAAAAATTTGAAAGGACAACTCATAGAATGGGAGAAAATATTTTCATATTATGTATCTGATAAGGGACTGGTATCCACAATATATAAATAATTCCTGCAACCCAATAATAAAAATCTTAAAACTCAACTAAAAATGGACAAATGGTTTGAATACTCTTCAAAAGAGTATATACAAATAACCAATAAGCACATGAAATGATGCTCAACATCTTTACCTGTCAGGGAAATGAAAGTCAAAAACAGTGAGATACCCACTAGAATGTCTGTAATCAATAAGACAGATAATAACAAGAAAGAATGAGGAAAAATTGGAACCTTCCTTCAGTGTTAGTGGGATGTGAAATGGTGCAGCCATTTTGGTAAAGCAGTTTGCAGTTCTTCAAAATGTTAAACCTGGAGGTACCATGTGACCCATCAATTTCTCTCCTACGTACCTATCTACCCAAGAGAATGAAAACATGTCCACATGTTCACAGTAGCCTGGTTCATAATACTCAAAAAGTGGAATGAACACAAATCTCCATTAACAGGTGAATGAATAAACAAAATATCATATAACCATGTACTGGAATATTAATTGGTAATAAAAGGAATGAACTATTGACACATGCTACAACTTGGTTGAAATTCAAATCATTATGCTAAGTGAAAGAAGTCAGTCACAAAAGACCAAATATAGTATGACACAATTTCTATGCAATATTCAGGACAAACTAGTCTGTGGAGATGGAAAAAGTATTAGCAGTTCCCTAAGGAGTAAGGATGTGGATTGAATGGTCAGAGGTTAGAGTGAAAGTGTTAGTAGGTATAAGTTTTCTTCTTGAGTATAATGAAATGTTAAAATAATAGATTAAGGTAATGGATGTACAACTCTGTAATTTATGCTAAAATGCAATGAATTGTACACTAAACAAACTTTATGGAATGTAAATTATATCTTAATAAATCTGTTAAAAGAGTTAAAACTGATAATTTATCAGTTTAAAAGAAAGAATTTGAAATAAGCCAGTCACAAAAGGATGAATATTGTATGATTCTACTTGTATGTGATATGCAGAGTCGTCAAAGTCACAGGTACAAAGGAGAACGGTGGTTGTCAGGGGCTGGGAGTAACTCCAAACCTTAACCATAAGAGTATCCTACCCCCCACCCCCAAATGCCCTAAGTATTTACAAAAACTGACTTTGTTTTGGCCACAAAGAATATCTGGCTCAGATGATTTTACAAAAAAGAAAATATGCATCAAATGCTATTTAAATTGTTTCAGAGCAAGCACAAAGGAGAACTGAAAATTCTTTTGTCGAGAGAACACAATAGTTAATACAATTTGACAAAGAGAGCATACACTGAAGCAGAAACACAGAGACTACTCTTACTTATGACTATCAATGAGCATGAATGAATAAAATATTAGGAAACAGAATCAGGAGCACCTTAACAGAAAAATATATTATGACCAAGTGGGGAATAGTCCAGGAATACACAGAAAGTTCAGTATTAGAAAATAAAAAATAATTTTTCATGAATAAGAGGAATAAAATAGAAATAGTGGAAATTTTTATTGATATAATAATCTGAGCTCAAATATCAGCATCACTTTTTTAGTATTTATGCTAAGTGAAAAAAGTCAGTCACCATAGACCACATATATTGTGACATAATTTACTTGAAATTTTCAGGTATCTGTGGAGGTGGAAAAAAGATTAGTAGTTGTCTAAGGCTAAGGACTAAGGGTGTGAGGTCCTAAAATCAGAGCCAGTGCCTGTTACCACCGTTGTTATTTTACATTGTGTTGGAAGTACTAGTCAATGCAATTAGAAAAGCAAATAAATTATAGAGACATACAAATTGTAAAGGAGGTGATAAAACTATCATATGTAGAGAGGATATGACTGTACACTTTGAAATTGTGAATCAGTTGAAATCTATGTCAAACAATAATAGAACTCAATAAAATAGTAGCATACAAAATCAATACAGAGAAATCAGTAGCAGTATATTGATATATCTGTACATATACCTCTATATACTGACCAGTTAGATTAGACTTCACTTAAAATAGCAATCAGAAAGATAAAATATCTTAAGAATTCAGCAAGACACCTATGAAGAAAACTTTAAAACTCTTCTAAAAGACACAAAAGAAGATTTGAACAAATGCAAACATTTTGCATGATCTTAGAAAGCAATTTCATAAAATTATCCATTGTCCCCAAGTTAAGTTATATGTTTTACATGAATAAAAATATCAACTCTTTCCCCCCCTTAAATGGCAAAGTTTATTCTAAAGTCCACATGATGAATTAAACAAATAAGATCATTTGGTGATCATTTCACAATATATACAAATATCATATCATTATGTTGTACATTTGAAACTAATATAATATTATATGTCAATTATAACTCAATAAAAAATAAAAGGAAAGAAAGAAAAAACAGCCAGAGAATTCCAATAGAGGAGCAGTTGGGGAGGGCTCACTCAATCATACATTAAAGCATAAAGCATCAACAATCTCAGAAGTATGATAATGGTATTTGAAAGAGGCACAAAGGCCAATGGAATAGAATAGAGTGTCCAGAAAGAAGGCCATATACAAACAGGAATTTAGTAGATGATAAAGTGATATCTCCATTTAGTGGAGAAATAGATGGACTATTCAAATAGTTTTGGGACAACTAGCGAGGCATATAGAAAAAGTTAAAGTTAGATCTATACTTTATATTGCAGTAGATCAAATTCCAAGTGAATAAAGACATAGATGTAAAAAATGAAGTCAGATAAATGCAAATAAAATGCGACTGTTGTTTTAAAGTCTTTGCGTAGTAGATCAGCCATCAGGTCTTCTTCAGGGAGTTTCTGTTCATTATTTTCCCTTTAAAAGGGCCATATTTTCATGTCTCTTTGTATGCCTTGTGATTTTTGTTGAAAACTGTGGATATTTGAATCTAATAATGTGCTAACTCTGTAAATAAGATTATCCCTCTTCCTCACAGTTTGTTGTTTTTTGTTATTTTGTGTTTTGTGGAGGTGGGGGGGGGGGATTTCAAAAATTGTCATAGGCTGTTTTTGTGTGAAATATCAGCCTGAGTATAAACTTAAGGTCTTCTCGGGTCTTTGTGAGCCCGTGCCTTTCCTTGGGCTTGCATAGTCACTTTCCCATTGTCCCTGTCTGTGTAGTCATTTTGGAATGTCCTGGTATTTAATGTCTGGCTCCTAAAAAGAGAAAGAGAAAAATAAAAGTATGAAGTTAAAAAAAATAAAAAAGCATAGGTTCTTTATACCCCCTGAAAGTTACTTGAGCCAGAGGGGAAGGGGCTTGTCATGATGGGGAGAGGTGTAACAGTAATGGGTGCCTGTCTCTTTATATTATCTCTGTGACCAGTAGCAGCAATCAATAATCAGAGAACAGATTCCTTGTATTCAGAGGATCATTTCTTTTCTTTTGTCCACCCTGGCTCTCATAAACTGTGTACAAGCTGCTCTAGGAACATATGTATGGCTTCCTGCCATCTGGCTAGGGGTTAATGTGGGTAGTTAATACTATGGTAAGAGCTGAAATTGATCAAAATTAATCACATTTTTCCATCTAAAGCCTTCCCCTGGAAGTTGCAAGTCTTCAAATGGCTCCAGAGTTCCAAAATAGTTACATCATATAGATTCTACCAGTACAGTTGTTGTGTAGGTGGGGGGATAGATTCTTGGTAGCTTTCTACTCCCCCATCTTTCCAGAACCCTCTTATTGACAAGAACTTTTAAAGCTTAAGCGCAAAGGTTTTATTCCAGTGGCATACCAATAGTAGCAGCAGCATCTCTATAAAAGCCTATTGAGTAGATCTGGTGCATCTAAGGAATTGAAGAAGAGTACCAGAAAGATCATGTGGTATGGACTGAATGTTTATAATATTTTATCATGCAAAATGTGCTCCCATGTATAGTGCACATCCACATTTTTGGCCCAAACTTTCAGGAAAAAAAAATTTCGTTTAAATTTTTTTGATTCAATTATTTATTTATTTATTTAGAAACTAAACTGATTATCATATTCTAGGATATTATTTTGCATACAGATATTGTTATTACTTTTTAGAGTTACACTTTTAATGCATAAGCATAAATAAAAGAATTAAAGGCATTTATATAGATATGGAATTGCTACTACCCATGTGTAATGCGCATCCTTATTTTTCCTTCAAAAATTTGGGCAAAAATGTGCACATTATACACTACAAAATACGGTTATGTCCTCCCCCATTCAAATGTTGAAATCTTAACTCCCAGTGTCAGGATATTAGGAAGTGGGGGCCTATGGGAGTTTCTGAAGTCAAGAGGTGGAGCCCTCATAAATGGGATTAGTGTCCTTTTGAGAACAGACAATAGAGCTTCCTTCCTCTTTGCTTCCCACCTGAGAGTATGAGAAGACAGCCATCTGCAAACAAGGAAGCAGGGCATCCTCAGACACCAGATATACTGTTACTTTGATCTTGGAGTTCCCAGCCTCCAGAACTGTGAGAAATAAATATTTGTCTTTTAAGCTACCCAGTTTATGTTATTCTTGTTATAGCAGCCTGAACTAAAATATAATGTTGATTTGCAAGATCTCTTTTTGGGCTGTCATAATTTGGTTGCATTTATGAAAATCTCTTGGGCAAAAACAAGACCTGACCTCTATGGATAACTAAGACTATCTCCATGACTTCTCTCCTAGTTAAAAATTTTCTTCTTGAAAGACTTCCTTAAAGATAAAAGTGATGACTTAGAAGGTTTGTATTTCTGGACTAGAATTGGAAGGCTGTTTCAGGTTTGTTTCTTTTTTTTCAAGGTAAGTAAAATTCTATAACTCCTTCACCATGTTATTTTTGCTTTTTCAATATTCTTTTACCCTTTTTTTCAGTTCAGTTTTGCATTATATATATTACAGCATTTTTTAAGTGTGCAATACAAGGAGGGGTTTCTCTGACCTTCACTGGTACCGTAGGACTGGATACTGAACTCAACTGGTAAGTATGTTACCAAACAAATGGACCTGTGGCAGGGGGTGCCCAGATGCTGTTACCAATACAACAACCCCCTCTTCCCTGGAGTCCCTCAGCTGTAGGTCCTTTGCCCGCTGCCCTTGGAATTATGGCTCTGAATGACAGAGTTTGGTGAAAAATAAAGGAACTATTTATTCAAGTTACACAGGTTTGATTAATGGCGAAATGTCGCTCTTAAACGTCAAAATCCCTTTAAAACAATCACCAGCACACAGACAGTCCTGCCTTCCCTACTTTGCCCAGTCAGACCAGTCAGAGGTACCGTCCTTCAGAAGGAAAAGAACACAAGTCCGGGGCTCGGCTAGGCAGGCCTCTCGCGGGTCTCCGTCTACCGCGTCGCCGCAATCTCCAGCTCTTACTCCATAACCATGTGGCACCTTCTCATGGCCCACTAGCAAGAGTCCTTTCTCCCCTCTTTCTTCTTGCACGGTCTTCACACTGTTCCCCAGAGTCTGTGACCCTTTGTCTCTCCAGCAGGCCCCAGTCTTTCCTCCTCCCTCTCCCAGTTACATTCTGTATTAAGTCTTTTAAACTTTCCTGATTAGCTTTGGTGATATGCAAAATAACTCTCTTTGCATATGAGGCATGAAGCTACCTGTTATTGACATGCAAAATGACTCTCAATGGCCCTGCTCAAGGCTCCCATTCCCTGCCCTGGGGTGGGGAGAATATATTTTTCTTGGACACCTCAATCTCTGGGCCCTGTTACAAATATTTAACATTTCATCATTAGATTTATTTAGATTATTTCTAATTTTTCTTAATTTACCTTTTCCCTGAATCCTTTGCTTCCAGTGCCCCACTTTCCTAATTATTGTAGCTGTTCACCAAACCTTAAAATCAGGTAGTGCTAGCCTCCACCCCTTCCACTTTGTTCATCTTTTTCAAAGTTGTTTTGGCTGTTCTATGTTCTTTGTATTTTCACATGAATTTTAGTATCAGCTTGTCAATTTTATTTTTTAAAATTTTCAGTTGAGTAATTCTATTTTACTTTTATTTAAAAATTATTTTTATTTTCAATTACAGTTGACATACATTATTATATTAGTTTCAGATGTGCACCCCAGTGATTAGACATTCCATAATTTACTAAGTGATCATCCTGATAAATCTCACACTGTACATAGTTATTAGAATATTATTGACTATATTTCTTATGCTGCGCTTAATGTCCCCATAACTGTTTTGTAACTACCAATCTGTACTTGTGAATTCCTTCACCATTTTTACCTGTTCTCCCAACCCCCCCACTATCTGGCAATTGTCAAAATGTTCTCTCTATTTTTATAGCTGAGTCTATTTCTGTTTTACTTCTTCATTTTTTAAAATTATTGATAATGTGCATTTATTGCCATTTTATTATTAAAATTTTTAATCTTTTTTTCCTTCTTCTTAAACAAGACCCTGTAACACTTCCTATAATACTGGTTTGGTGGTGGTGAACTCCTTTAAGAGGAACGGCCTGGGAATCCACAAGTCCTGCGTCTCATTCAGACTCAATCCCCACTGCTTTTTACAGCCAGAAGTTGTGGGGACTTCTGTTCCTGGCACCGGACCCTGGGATGGGGAGCCTGGTGTAAGGCTGCATCTTCTCTCCACAAGGGGGACCTCTGCAGCCAAGATATCCCTACCAATTTTCATCCGTCCCACGTGGGTGTGGGACCAGCCCATTCCCCTTCTTTGCCCTCAGTGGATAAGACTGCTTCTTTAGTTCCCTAGTTGTAGGACTTTCATTTAGTCAGGTTTCAGGCAGTTCTGAATGATGGTTGTTTTGTAGTTTAGTTGTAATTTAGTTGTGGTCGTGGGAGGAGGCAAGTACTGCGTTTACCTATGGTGCCGTCTTGACTGGAAGTCTGAGCTTGTCAACTTTTATAAAAATGCATGCTGGGAATTGGGAAAACTTTGACATCTTAACAATATTGAATGGTTTAACTCAGAAACAGAGTGTATTTCTCCATTTACTTGCGTCTTCTTTAATTTCTCCCAGCTCTCTTCATTTTTAGTGTACGAGTCTTTTACATCTTTGTTCAGTTTTATTTTTTAAGTGTTTCATATATTTTGATGGTATTATTTTTAAATTTAAATATTTTTTGTTGCTAATGTATAGAAATTCAGTACATTTTTGTTTATTGTTCTTGTATACAGCAACCTTGATAAACTATTAGTTTTAATAGCTTTTTTGTAGATTCCACTGGATTTTGTACAGAGATGATAACGTCATCTCAAATAAAGATGGTCTTTCTTCTTGCTAGCTTATCTGTATGCATTTTATTTTTTTCTTGCCTAGTTCCACTGGCTAGAAACTCCAGTACTCTGCTGAATAAAAGTTGTGAGAGCAGATGGCCTTGTCTTGTTGCTGGTATTATGGAGCATACATTCAGTCTTTCACAACTAGGTGTGCTGTTAGTTATAGGTTTTTTGGTAGATGCCTTTAAATTGGTGAGGAAATTTCTTTCATATTCCAGTTTGCTGAGAGTTTAAAAAAAAAAAGGAATTGATGTTGTGTTTTGTCAAAAGCTTTTTCTGGGTCAATAGAGATGATCATGTCATTTTTCTTTTTTAGATTGTTAGTGTAGTGAATTACTTATTTTGACTGACTCTTGAATCAATCTCTTCCCTGGGAAAAGATGCACTTGGTCATAATATATTACCATTCTTATATATTGCTGGATTATATTTTTAAGTTTAGTTTAAAATTTTTGCATATATGTTTATGAAGGATATTGATCTGTAGTTTTTCTTTTTTCTGATTGTCTGATTTTGGTATGCCAGCCTCATCAAATTTTTTGAAAAATTGTTCATAATGTTTATCCTTAGTCCTTTTAATTCTATGGAATCTGTGGTGATGTCACATCTTTCATTCCTACAATTAGTAATTGGTGGCTTATCTCTTTTTTCCTAATTAGTACAACTAGAGGTTTATCAATTTTATTGAACTTCCCTAAGAACTAGTTTTGGTTTAGCTAATTTTCTCTATTAATTCTGTTTTCTGTTCCTTTCATTTCTGATTTGATCTTTATTTCATTACTTCTGATTATTTAACTTGCTCTTCTTTTTCTAGTTTCCTGTGCTGGAAGCTGAGGTCATTGATTTGAGAACTTTATTCTAGTATAGAAATTTAATACTATAAAAGTTTCCCTAAATACTGTGTTAACAGTGACTCTTAAATTCTGATATTTGGGGTTTTAATTTTCATTTTGTTCAAAATGCTTTTTATTTTCCTCTTTGATTTTTTACTTTGACTCATGGGTTATTTATAAACGGTTTTTAATTTTCAAATAGTTGAGGATTTTCCAGATAACTTTCTGTTATTAGTTTCTGTTTTGAGTCCATTTGGTCACAAAGCACTATTTTGTATGACTTGAATCATCTTAAATTTATTGAGGCTTATTTCCTCTCCCCACACGTGGTCTTTTTTGGTAAATGTTATGTAAATAATTGAATATAATGTGTATTTTGCTGTTTTTTGGGTGAGGTTTTCTGTAAATGTCAATTAGCTCAATTTGGTTGATAGCATTGTTCAAATCTATATCCTTATTGATTTTCTTTCTACCTGCTAATGCAATTGATAAATGGGTATTGAAATATTTGACCATAATTGTGTATTTGTCTATTTGTCTTTGTAGTTCTTTCAGTTTTTGCTTAGCATATTTTGTAGCTCTGTTAGTTAGATGTACATATTTGGATTACTATGCACTCTTACAAAATTGACACTTTTATAATTAGCCAATGTCCTTTATCATGACAGTATTCTTTGCTCTGAAATCTACTTTGTCCTATATTAACATAGCCATTCTAACTTCATCTTGACTTGTGTTAGTGTGATGTATTTGTTTCTACTTGTGTGATTAATTTTGTGTCAACTTGGCAGGTCTATGGTGCTCAGTTGGTCAAACACTAGTGTAGATGTTACTGTGAAGGTATTTTGTATATATGTTTAAGATTTACAATCAGTTGACTTTAAGTAAAGCAGATTTTCTTCCATAATATATGCAGGACTCAGCTAATCAGTTGAAGACCCTAAGAGTAAAGACTGAGGTTTCCTGGAGAAGGAGGAATTCCATCACAACACTGTAACAGAAATCCTGTCTGAGTTACTAGCCTCTGGCACGCCCTATGAATTTCCAGCTCAAGACTGTGATATCGACTCTTACCTGAATTTCCAGCCTGCTGATCTGCCTGACAGATTGCTGACTTATCATCTCTCATATGCATGTGAGTCAATTTTCTAAGATAAATATCCCTGCCTCTGTCTGTATGTGCCTATTTTGTATTTATCTCTATCTATCTATCTATCTATCTATCTATCTATCTATCTATCTATCTATCAAAAGAGGAAACAAAGGACAATTGGGACAAATAGAAAATAAATAGCAAAATGACAAACTTAAGCCCAGCCATACCAATATTAACAATAATGTAAATATTCTAATTACCCCATTAAAAGACGTAGATGGCCAAATTGAATAACAAAGAAAACTCAATTATATGCTGCCTCAAGTAATGTATCTGAACTATAAAGACATAAATAGCTTAAAGTAAAAGGATGCTGTATCAGCCTGAGCTCTCCAGATTTCACCGGTGAGATTTATAAATTAGGGTGAATTCTTTTTTCTGGAGGTCCCTCAAATAGCCTAAAGCTCTTGGCCTTATTTATCTTTTGTGTAAATTAATCAGAACTGAGCTCCTTTAATTTAAAAGATTCTGTGCTCTCCTTTATTAATACCCTTGGGAGACAGGAAAGCCTTATGCACTCACAAAGAGAGGTACAACAAGCCTTTTGAATTATAGGCACATAGTCATGCAGATAGAGAGTTCAAAGCATCAGAACCCCTTACTAGCATGGGCCACTTTCATTCCTAGGATTGGGCTCATGTGTTTTCACAAAATTTGCAAAAGTATGATATTTAAGCTACAGTTGGTTAAGATTGTTGTCTCTTCACTTTGCCTTCCTTTTTGCCATTCCTTTCCCTCGTGTGGATCGCCATGGAGTGGTGAGGGACCATTTATGAGATCTGGCTAAGGTAAAGTTGAGTTGGAGACATATCGAACTTGGGTTTAGTGGGTTATGTTTATTTTGTTATTAGTCACTTCTGTGTGCATCTGTCATTTCTAGCAAACTTGGCATATAAATGGCTCCCAGGACTACTCCACTGCCTTCACAGCGCACTTAACCCGGAGGTACTGGTCAAAGGTCATAAGGCAACACAAATATTTTCTACAGTGCTTGGCATCAGAAGTGTGTGGATAGTGGAGGAGAAACAAAGTTTGAAAAATAAGAATTCATATGCTAATCTGTAAGAATTTCTTCCATATCATATCTTATATATGAAAGAAACTTAACAGAGGTTTTCCTAAATTTGACAATGATCCTAAAAATTTATGTGACATAACCAATAACAAAATTGGGAAATTGAAAGAAAGTTTTCTAAAATATCAATATGAAACCACCACAAATTTTGATCAATCATGCTAAGGGGGAGACTGAATTATCTTTCTGTTCTCTCTATAGAAAACAATATTATAAGCCATTGTCATGTGAAGAGATGGCTAAAGAGTATGTAGGCAAAAATTATAAGAAAAAAATTATAGAGGTATACTAGGCAAATAATGACTTAAAATATTGTATAATATTTCTGTATATTATAGCCTAGTATTATTTTACAGCTTTAAAAACTTGTTCTTTATATTTGAACAAATATATCTTTATGTTATTTCTTATGAATACAAAATACTCTATTTATAATTTTGTATTTCTTTCCATAAAGAATCTCTCTCTCCAAATTGTGTAAGTTTCAGGCTTCTCAAAGCCTCCCAATAGGAGACTAGCTCACCTATGCATTTGGAGGTAGGACGTGGGAAAGTGTGGCATGAACTTCTGTTTCAGGGCTTCAGTAGAGTGGAAAAGGCCAGAATGATTATTAAAGAACTGGGCTGGAGAGTCAACCAAGGTAGAGAGTGAAGGGCTGGGAGAGCTGCCCTGAGGGCTCAGCTCAGGCAGGGAGCATATCTTCATTTTTGATACGGAGAACATTTTTGAAATGGAGAATCCTTTGTAAAGCAATATGGCTCTATTATAGATTCTGAGTGAGCAGCGAAGATCTCTGTCAGACTGAGGATCTAAAAAATGGCTCTGGCAGCTGACAGATGACTACAGCTATTTCTTCTGGCAGAATCTCGTGAATCCTTTGATGACTCACTGACATTGTGATTCTGAGAATATCTCACTTTTCTTTGGTCTTTTGCCTTGTTTGTCACTGGTTCATCTCTTGTTGACACACCTGCCCTTACGGTGATGGGGCTCACAGTTTGTGAGCCATTCCCCATTGTGGTTCCTCTGACACACATCTGTGCAGAGCCTGCTCCTTGGGAGTAGGGCTCTTTCCTCTCCTGGGATGATCTGAAGGCAGACGTGTGGTCTGAGCTCAGTTAGTGTTCTTGAAACAACCTTGATTGCTGGAGCAGCTTCTCTCTGCTTGGATGGTTTCTCATCACGTGTTTGCAACAAGACCTGAAGTGCTGATGCAGGGGAGTAGAGGAAACAGTGTAGCCTGACCTTTGCATGTAGGAATTCCTTCCCACGATCTAGGAAACTAATCCAGAGGATGGCCCAGAGGATAAGTGGTCTCTGCAATGCAGAGGGGAGCTGCTCCTTCAACCATGAAGACTGATGACTGAACTCATAATCCATCCCCATTACTAAAACATCTCTTGAAAAGACAAATTCAGCTAATTTAGAATGGCTGGGTTGCAGGATACGTTATGTAAATTTTGCTTAATTTGATTAGGTTTCCATTCTAATTCTGTTTATAATATCTTACTATTTTCTTTACTAGAGAGTTCAGAACATAAGCTACTCTCCACAGTAAACACAGTACCATGAAAACCTGACAGAAAAGGAGAGTGAAGGAAGTGGATTAGATAGATATGGAATAGCATAATAAAAAAAATAGTTAAGATTTATTCAGTGGTCAATGTGTGCCAGACATTGTGAAACTTGTATTCTTTCTATCCATCTATCTATCATCTCCATTGAATTTTCACAATGGCATATGAGGCAGATATTCTTATTACCTCCCTTGTACATATGAGAAAACTGAGTCTTATAAAAACTTAGTAACCTGGCAAGGTCACATAATTAGTATGTGTCAGAACCAGAAAGCAAACCCAAGTATGTCTAACTCCAAATCCCATGCTGTTAACTCGCATGAGATGCTGAGAGGTTGGTAGATGAAGGCAAGTGTGGGGGCTGTGAATAGGCAACGGTAGGCAGGTGTGAAAAAGAATGTGGTCATCACAGGGATAGAATAACAGGTATTACTGCTGGTGACATTTTGATACTACACTGCAAGTAATTTGTGCTGTTAATAGTTTGTTATTACCAATAATGGAATGTTTTGGATGACTGACATGAAAAGAAATTAGAGATTTAAATATTGTTCTTACTCTCACTCTTACCTGGGTTCTGCTGTGCTTCTCTTTAGTGGGAGAGAAAGAAGTGGAGTTACAGATGGCTGTGTTCCTACACTGATGAAGTCATCCTAGGTGTACACCAACTCTCGGGGGAGTGAGGTAGAAACAAGGAAAGGTGCTCTGTGCTAAAGGATGTTGCAAATCTTGTATGTTGTGCTCTCAAATCTCCTCTTCTTTTGTTCCCAGGCTCTTAGACTAGAGGTGGGGGATGTTTACACCTGGGAGCAATCCTCTGTGCAGATGCTAGCTTGGCTCATGTACAGGATAGGAACCAAAGTAGACGCGGAGGTTATAAGCAACTAGGTCAAAGCTGCCGCTCACTAAGCTGTATGGCCCTGAGCAAGTCACATAGCTTTTCTCATCTTTAGTTCCCCCATATCTAAAGTGGAGGTGATAGTTTGTTGTATATGTTCTTCACAGGCTTATTGTGGGAACCAAAGGAGACTGTGAGTTGCACTGCAATTACTGTTTTGAGAGATCTGGTAGGAAGCAAGACCTTTGGCTTCCGTGGGCTACAGGCCCTGGAAAATGACACCCTAACTGCGTACGGGAATGCCCTTAACTCCTATGTCTTTTCCTCCATCCTCCCACACCCAGACACACACACACTCAGTGAGTCCTCCACCGCCCAAGCCTCTGCTTCCCACATGCATACTTTCCAGACAAAAACTATTAGGAACTCTTTCAGAGGAGTTGAGATCCCTGACAGGGCAGGGCCCCGTTTGTGGTAACATGTTGATAGGATGTTTGAAAATCAGTTCTAAAAGTCATTACTTTTTCCCTAAATGGAGTTTTTCCTGGAAGGCCATAAAAATAGAAGGGATTAAAATTTTTACTAGATTGATCAGGTTACTCACATCCTCTGGCCTGATACATCAAAACAAGAAAATAATAAAAGGCATTTAAGCAGTCTCTTTTGCCAGGGGTCTTCTCAACACACCATAAAGCATCAGGACATGACAATAAGAGATTGGAATCAGCCAGGCCTATAAACTAGTGCTTACTCAGCCTGTGCATTCACGGTGAAAGAAAATTTGAAGGGCATGAGGGGGTTGCATAAGCAGGAATTGTGAGCCAGCGGTAATGTACTCCAAGCCTTGCCTTCCCCCCTCAGTCTCCTTGGCTCTTCCAGTGCCCTCCTACCAGGGAAAACTGGAGCCTCATTTGTTCAGGGCTGCTCTGACCAGCAGCTTTAGGCTCTGCCTGTTTCTGAAACTAAGAGAACCCAAAGGCTGGGTGTAGCATCTACCCAGTGAAAGCCCTTTAAATTCAGTCTTTGAAAAGAAAAGGCTAGAAGAAGGATGTTATCAATAAAATGATGATTTCCTTCGGAGGAATTTGGAAAATCCAGATTGTGACAGTTTTTCCAGACACCTTCTGTTTACATTTGTTGAGTTTTATTCATAGTCCATCGCCCTGTAACTGGATAGGGAACCGGGGGAGAGAGGGATCCTGCCTCCCACAACCACACAACACTACTCTGTCATATTTTATCACAGCATTTACCACTGACTTGTCTCCTCCATCTAGACTGTAAATCTATTTTGGGGTTTGATAAATATTTGCCTTTATAACCTCTGCCTAAGTTTATTAATTTTTCTGGATTTAAAAATTATCTTTTTTTATAGGTTTGGTTTTTGGGTTATTTTTTTAAAAGATTTTATTTATTTTTAGAGAGCAGGGAAAGGAAGGGAGAAAGACAAGGAGAGAAACATCAATGTGTGGTTGCCTCTCCCATGCCCCCTACTGGGGACCTGGCCTGCAACCCAGGCATGTGTCCTGACTGGGAATCGAACCAGCGACCCTGTGGTTTGCAGGCTGGCACTCAATCTACTGAGCCAAACCAGCCAGGGCTAAAAATTGTCTTTTCATTGATGTAATTTCATCCCAAGTTATATAATCTCTCCTTGGCAGTTATTTACTTGACATATTCTTGGATCTCTCATAGAAATCTCAAAATCAAAATGTAAAAAATGTCAAGAGAAGTTTATTCCCCACCAGCCCGCCCTTTCCGACACACATCTTCAAGTGTTTCCCGTCTCGGTAAGTGACACTGCTTCTGCTCAGCTATTCATACTGGAAACTGAGAAGTTGCCTTTGGTTCTTCCCTTTTCTTATTTGCTATCAAGGCTATCTCCCAAATACATCTCAAATTCTTCCACTCTGCTGCATTGCCTTAATCAGGGTCACCATTGCTTCTCACCTGGACACAACAGTCGACTCCAAATAGCCTCCTTGTCTGTATTCTAGTCCTCACAAACCCATTCTCCCATTCTCTACATAATAGTCATCTTTTCCCTGTGTCTACATCCCCATCCACTTCTTATCTTCCTGTGTTAGCTTTCAGCAAATCTCAGATATCCTGATATCTTCATCCATAACTATTGTACTGTATGTGTGCATAGCATATGCATATGAATATGTACATATATGCATATATATGTATATGTGTACACACTCCATTTTGGTAAACACAGTCACAATAGTATTATTGTACTTAAAAATGTAATAATACTTTAAAATATCTAATTCTTTTGAGACAGTTTCAAATCCTCAATTATGTCATAAATTTCATAGTTTAACAGTTTTTAAAATATCAGGATCCTAAAAAAATGCTTGTGATTCTTTGATATATTTCATAAATCTATTTTAATTCTATTTTGCTCTCTGGGGCCTTCCAGCCCTGTTTTTGTTCGCCTTGCAATTTGTTTGTTAAAGACATTAAGTAATTTCTCATGAGTGTCTCAGCCTGGGTTTTGCTTATTGCATCTTTATGGTGTATTTTAATATATTCCTTTGCCCTTAATATTTCTTCTAGATTGGTATGTAGACTTAGAGGCTTGATTAGATTGAGGTTTAGTTTTTTTTTCTGAGATGACTACTTCATGGTGGCATTGTATTTTTCTATTAGGAGAATTGTGATGTCTGGCGGTCCCTCTTTTTGTGATGTTGGCAGCTATTAGGTCAATACTTAGTTTCATTGCTTCATTAGCTGTTATAAAACAATGATATTCAGGTTTTGTTGTTCTTTCTTCATTAATTGGATGGCTTACGTCTGTAAAGAGTGATATCCTCCCATCTACTATTTGGAGAGCAATATTACTAAAATGGAAAGGAATCTTCTGGCATAACCCTCCCTCTAATGACAAAGAAAAAATTTTGAAAGAAAAAAAAATAGTCTTAAAAGTAACAGTGAAGAACAATGATCATGAATAATTATGAGGTTATGGTCAGCAGGAGAAAGATAGTTGAGAGAGATGAGCCTCAGCTGCTTCTGCCCCAGAATGTTCAATGGCTGAGGCAGAGTGGCACTTTTGGCAGGTTAGTGTAGGAAGGAGATAAGATTTGGAGTCAGAAGTTTGAAACCTTGAAGAGGTGCACTGTTCAAAAATATTCTTGTCCCAGGGGCATGCCCACTGGGAGGCGGGGCAGGATGAAAGGTAGAACTATACCTTGGTGGAGATGAGTGTTAGAGTCCAGCACAGTCCGAGGGAAGAAAAATACTGTTGAAACACCTACTGCTCAGGACTAAAATTTTAACAGGGTATGTGCTGCGGTTGGAGATATGACAATACTTTGTTAGGTCATCTTGGCGAATCAGAAAACCTTGGTTTCTAACAGCTCAGACCCTCAAGTACCTGATAGGAGGGGAAATAAAAATCCTCCCTGAAGGAAGGTAACACCATCTAAGGCCTCAGCTTACTTCTCTAAGTAATTATAAAAGGAAATGTTGAAAAAACTATCAGAAACAAAGAGATACACCAAGAGACAAAACATAATACAGAACCAGCAGAAAAGGTAGATCCACAGAGGCACCAAATATTGAAAATTATCAGATATGGACTGTAGAACTACTATGCTTACAAAATTCATGGAGATAAACTTGGAGCTTAAAAGTTTCAGCAGGGAACTAGATACTGTAAAAATGATACTGAATGTTTTCCCCTTAACATCAGAAACAAGAAAAGGATTCTTGGTCTTGTCATTCCTATTTATCATTGTACTAGAGTTTCTAGCAAGGGCAATTAGGAAAAATAAAAAAATAAATAAAAGCTATTCAGATTAGAAAGGAAGAAGCAAAACTATCTCTATTCAGAGATGACATGATTTTGTATATTAGAAAACACTAAACAACACACTAAAAAACTATAATGACTATTAAATAATTCAGCAAGGTTGAAGGATACTAAGATAATTGCATTTTTATACATTAACAATAAACATTCTGAAAATGAAATTAAAAAACAATTCAGTTTACAATGGTATCAAAAAGAAAGAAATGCTTGGGTATAAATTTAACAAAACAAGTGCAGACTTGCACATTGAAAACTACAAAACATTGGTGAAAAAAATTAAAGAAAATCAAAATAAATAGAAAAATATTCCAAGTCTATGGATTGAAATATTGTCAAGATGGCGATATTCCCCAAATTTATCTACATAAATTGAACATATTCCCTATCAAAATGTCAGCTAACTTTTTTCCAGAAATGGAGAAGCTTTATCTTAGAGTTCATATGGGAATCAGAATAGCCAAAAACAATCTTGAACAAGAATGAAGTTGAAAGACCCACAGCTTCTGACTTCAAAACTTACTACAAAGCTATAGCAGTCAAGACAATGGGTACTGGCAAGGACAGACACATAGATCAATGGAATAGAATTAAAAATACAAAAACAATACCTTAAATTAGTTTTTGACAAGAGTTTCAAGCCTTTACAAAAAATGTTTCTGGGACAATTGGATATCCGCATGCAAGAGAATGAATTTGAACCCTCACCTCACACTATACACAAAATTTAACTCTAAATGGATCATAAACCTCAATGTAAGGGCTAAAACTATAAAACTCTTAGAATTAATAGGAGTAAATCTTCATGAATTAAGCAGTTTTTCAGATGTGACACCAAAAGCACAGGCAAGAAAAGAAGAATAAATTTGACTTCATCAAAATTACAAACTTTTCTGCTAAAAATAATCTCATCATAAAAGTGAAAAGACAATTCATAGAATTGGAGAAAATATTTGCAATTTATATACCTGATAAATGTTTTGAATCTAAAATATAAGAAGAACTCTTAAAATTCAATAACAAAAAGACGAATATTCCCATTTAAAAATGGTCAAAAGACCTGGCTTGTGTGGCTCAGTGGATTGAGCGCTGGCCTATGAACCAAAGGATCGCTGGTTTGATTCCCAGTCAGGGCACATGCTTGGGTTGTGAACCAGACCCCCAGTTGGGGGCATACAGGAAGCAACTGGTTGATGTTTCTCTCCCTCCTTCCCTTCTCTCTAAATAAAATCTTTAAAAAAGAACTATCAGAGGATTTGAGTAGACATTTCTCTAAAGAAGATAAACAAATAACCAATAAATACATAAAAAATGCTCACCATCATTAGTTATTAGGGAAATATGAATCAAAAGTGCAATAAGATTCTACTTCACACCTACCAGAATGGATATAATTAAAAAGATGAACAGTAAGTGTTAACGAGGATATGGAGAAACTGGAATAAACTGCTCCTAAACTGGTCCTAAACTGCTGATAGAAATGTAAAATTGCTTTCAACAGACCTACAATAAAGAAAAATTTGAAAGCTGTTGTTCATTAAGAAGAAAAGTGATGTCAGGTAGAAGCTCTGTGATGTAGCCAAAAAGGGAGAGGAAAGGGTGATAAATATGTAGATGAATCTAGGTGACCATTAACTATGCAAAGCAATAATAATAAACTATATTCAAACAAAATAGATGACAACATCCCATCTATATTGGAGGTAGGAAGTACAAGGGGGGACCCCAGAAAACTAGGAATTACCTTCTGGACGGTGGGCCCCTTGTAGTACAGGCTGCCCCCACTGTGTGAGTGTTCTAGGAACCCATCTGTATCAGTGCACCAGCTGGTGTTGTTGTGAGAGTCTGCCTTCAGCTTCAGTGAATTTTTTTGCAGACTCTTTCAGTGCGTTTGCCATTTCATGATGGGTGATTTACAAGCACACCTGCCCATACCACGCTGAGTGCTCAGCAATTTTTGACCAAAAATGGCATGACTCCCATGCTCCACCCACCCAATTTACCCAATCTTGCCCTAAGTGACTATTTTTTGTCTCCCTGGATGATGAAAGTTCTCAAAGGGAAACTTTTGGTGAAACAAAAAACATTAGAAACACTAAAAGTCATCAAAATGGATGAGCTAAAGACTGTTCAGAGCAGTGGGGGAAACATCTTGATAGAGGTATCAAAAAGAGAGGACTTTGAAGGTGACTGAAATTTAAACATGTAAGAATAAATATGCAATTTGTAATAAATAAATTCTAGATATTTTTGGGTCCCCCTCATAGTTAAAGCACTGTAAGGCCCTTCACTGTTCCAGGGGAAGGTAAAAATGAAGATAAGTATCAGACTTGGATATGTCAAAGTTGCACTTGGATAATCATTAAAAGAGTGGAAAAAAATGTATGCAACTTCCAAACTGATAGAAAAATAGAATGTGAGAAAACAACCAATTCAAAGGAAGGCATGAAAGGAGAGGAAATGGAACATAGAACTGGTGGATTAAATAGAAAAAATTAATAAGATGATAGATTTAAATTCAAATATATCAGTAATTTCATTAAACCTAAATGGACCAAGTTAAAGGCATAGTTGTTTTTTTTTGTTTTTTGGTTTTTTTTTAGATAGAATTTAGGAAATACCCATTATAGGCTGTTTGTAAGAGAAAGATTAAAGCATAAGGTTTCAAAAGGTGTCATGGAAAAAACTAAGAGAAAACTTGTGTAGTTAGCATCAGGCAAATGTACTTGAAGAGAGAAAGGATTATCAGAGTGGGCCACTTCGTAACGGTAAAAGGTACAAACCACTAGAAAGATTTAATAATTCTAAACTTTCAGTTCCTGTAAGCTTTTACAAATTTGTAATTTGTGTGATTTCTTTCTCATTCTAAATAAACTTACTTTTATACTGTATAAAAATTTTGTAATCTTTTTTTAAACTAAATTTATTGGGGTGCATTTGTTACTATGCATAGTTTTCTTAGAGTTCTCACCACCTAGTTTCCTGTTGTGTAAATCTCTCCGTTACTCACTGTGCTTTGGTCCCTCTGGTCTCCTTTCAATTCCTTTAATCAAAGTTTCAGGGCCTTTGCATGCAGCTGGACTGCTGACTCCTCCTCGCCCTTTAGGTCTCAGCTCCAGTGACACCTCCCTGGAGCACCTTCTCTGACAGCTCTGTGATTCCCTGCATAGATAGCAGACCTCCCTCTAGTTTCTGTCTCAGGCCCTTTTTGCTTGCTAGCAGTTGTTCTAATTTTAAATTATTTCATTGTAATTATTTGTTTCCATTTTCAAGGTTAAAGGGGGAGAGCCTGCCTTCAGTTCTAGAATGTTACCCTGTAATACAGGCAGTAACTGTGTCTCACTTACTATTGTACTTCCAGGATTTACACAAATATTGAGTGAATGGATAAATAGGAAGGACTGAATACAGAGTGGTTAGAGGCAGGCTGTGGAGCTAGCCTGCCTCTGCTCAGGGCAGGCCTAAGCCAGGGGAGGATGAGCCTGGGGCCAGAGCAAGCTGCCTGGACTTTGTGTATTTTACTGTGTGTAATGCGCACCCACATTTTTGGCCCAAACTTTCAGGAAAAAAATCTTTCGTTTTAATTTTTTAATTCAACTATTTCTAGTCTTTACTTTTTTTTTTTTTTGTATTATAAAGGACTTTTAGCATTTATTTTTTAACATATTATGGTACAAGAAATTTTACATGACAAATAATTACAAAACACGAGAGCAGATCCAAGGCACAGAAATTTTATGTACTGGTAACAAATCAGTACTACCCCATGTATAAGACACATCCTTATTTTTCCCTCAAAAATTTGGGCAAAAAGTATGCATTATACACAGCAAAATGTGGTAGGCCAGATGGATCTCTCCAGGGCACGTCCTGTGCAGCGCAGAGGGAGAAAGAGCTGTAGGGCAACCCCACCCTGGGATGAGATGTGACTCTGCCTAGGACTGGAGCTGTTTTCCATCAGTGGGTGATGAGTGTCACGTTCTGAGTACTCTGACAGAAGTCCTCCTGTTTTCTTCAGCACCAGCCTTTGCTTGGAGCCATCTGTAGGACATACTTCTTGGATAAGATAATCTGTAAGGAATTTTCCGGGTCTAACCACTTATTATCTCCCCTTAGACCTTCATCTGCCCAGTCATGTAAATTGGAAATCTTTAACTCATTCTTGTTGTTTGCCTCTCTCCCTCATCCCTCCCTAGCTTTTCACGGCGAATCAGCCTTTTTTCTCTTTTTGATTTATTTTGTGGTCTCCCTAGACCAGATGTCAGCACTTCTGACTTTCTAACCGGCCTCTGGTTCCTATGCAGTCCCTCACTTTCCTGGTATCTGGTTTGTGTTTCAAAATCACCATCTTGTTCAAATTATCCCAATATTAAAACACTTAAAGAACATCCCAATTGTCGGATAGAGTCTGAACTCTTATCATGAAGGACCCCAACCTACCCTTCCAGCTTTATCTCTCACTGCTTCCGTAAAAGAAACTTCTGCTCCCTGAATACTGCTTTTCTCCCCCAACATACCTCATTCCTCTTGATTACCACATTTTTGCGAATCCCTCCTTCTGCCTTGGCCTGCCCTGTTCATACTCCTCCATCAGTGATCCAGTTAAGTTCTCCCTTCTCAAATGATGCTCACCATCATTAGTCATTAGGGAAATATGAATCAAAAGTGCAATAAGATTCTACTTCACACCTACCAGAATGGATATAATTAAAAAGATGAACAGTAAGTGTTAACGAGGATGTGGAGAAACTGGAATAAACTGCTCCTAAACTGGTCCTAAACTGCTGATAGAAATGTAAAATTGCTTTCAACAGACCTACAATAAAGACCACTCCATTCTGATGTGACACAAATTATTTACATGGTCCTTGCCATAGGTTACATCCTTGTGATCTCACAGCTCTACCATGAAATAAAGCTATCAGTGGAGATGAGTTTTAAGTTTCCTCCCAACCGCAATAGTATATAGTTTGTCAGTTTCTTTATGTGTCTTTTTCTTCATATTGATTATAATGCTGGTCAATTTACCAAATGTTCTGGAAGCTCTGTATCCAAATCTGTGTTAAGCCCTGTGGGGAGTGTGAAGGTGAATAACGGGGAGTCCTGGATTCCCAGGGACTCATAATCCTGTGTGAGTATGTATGTAGGAGTGATGGGGGAGGGTGCAAAGCGAGGCAGAGACAAAGCTACTCACAAGAAACTTTGAAAAAAGACACATTAAGAGAGCTCTTGAAGAATCCTAAAGTGGGATGGGAGAGAAGGGAAGAGGTTAGTGTTGACTGGGAACACCTGGAGAAGCCCCAGGGCAGAGATGTGGTGATAGAGTTGGGCTTTGGCTGATGAATACGACTTTAACAGTAGACATGGATTTTTGAGGGGGAGGGTGAAGAAAGGGAGTAATAAGAGCATGACATTGAGGTGAGAGAAAGTAGGGAGGGTCCCTGAAATGGTATGGACTTCAGTGTGGCCAAAACATGGGGGTACATGAAGCATTCTTCTCTGAGACAGGTTGTGTGAGACGAAAACATTTCGATTTTATTCTTTACAATATTACTGAAGATTTATCAAGCAGGGCCATGGCATGATTATTAGTGTCCTTTGGTAAAGTGAAGAAAAAAGATTAAACAGAAGTTTGGAGGGAGGATAGGGTCGAAACAAATGTTCTTTTCGCATAGAGGAGTGTCCTTATCATAATCAATAAATAACAATTGCTGACAGTAGAGAGGGAGACAGAGCAGCATCTTTGAGAGACAAGAGGAGAATTGCCTTTAACAAGCTATTTAGGCCTCCTGTGTGCCTGGAGCCTCTTTAGGAAGGATCTAGGCTAGGGTGAACTTTCCCCCGAGAGTCTTATTCATTCTTCCTGGGTTGCCTTTCTGACACTGGGTGGGAGGGATTGCGTGGGGTGAAGGGACATGCTTGTAGGGAATTCTGAGTCATGTCCCTCTCTGTGTGTTGGGACAAGATGACAAGGGGCCAAGCTCATTCCTCCTTCCACCAGGGTGCTGTGGGGGAGAGGTAGTTCCGGCTCTCAGCCCTGGTTGACTCCAATAATCTAGAGCTCTCAGGGACCCAGCACTTTCAGAACTAATAGAAAGAAGGTGAAATTTAAAAGCATCTCTACGTGGTGTGTGTGTGTCTATGTGTGCATGAGGCATACAGAGAAATTCAATTGGTAAAAATGTCAAGAACTGGAAAGGTCTCCTTTTGTGTCTTTTATGCATTTCTGCTGTGTTTCTATGTCTTGGTTGATTTTCCTCAGTTCTCTGGTTCTTGTTTACCTGTCCACCTCCTAAGTGTTCTATCATCAACATCTTCTCTTCCTGCTTCAAACTTCCTGGTTGTCCCCATAGCTTCAAATTCCATTTATAGACTGATGACTCATAGATCTTTTTTCTTCAGCCACAACCTCTCTCTGAAAAGTTCTCTCATGACTTTCCACCTGAATGCTCATTATCTCTACCTGTGATTTGTTTTGTCTTTTAGGCATTTTTTTTTTTTTTTTTTTTTAGTTGTCGATGGGTTTATTGATAATATTACAGCAGAAGGGTTCAAACAGCTCCACGTGGTGTTTTGAAATTCATCCCAACTGTAGACTGAATGACCTGCAGGTTGGACAGACTGCCAAAGTCCAAGAGCTTCAGCATCTCCTTAGTGTCAGGGTCAACTTCAATGATCTCCTGATCCAGGGCTGAGACCTCGGGAACGTAATTATCTCTCCTCTCTCTCTCCTCTTCCTGCAGCTTGATGGAGATGCCTCTCACGGGGCCTCTCTGGATCCGCTTCATCAGATGTGTGACATAGCCCGCTATCTTGTTTCGGAGCTTCTTGCTGGGGATAATGGCGATCTCCTCGCACACGCGCTTGTTGGTGTGGAAGTCATTGCCCAGGCGCGTGTAGTACTTCTCGATGATGACCCGGGCCGCCTTCTTCACGGTCTTGATGCGAACGCGGCCCATCTTGACGGGTCCCTGGTGAAAGAGGAAACATCTTTTAGGCATTTTGATACAAAAATGCCTCAAACACAATCACTCATATCCCCTAAATCAGCATATTCTTGTTCTGTGAATGCCACCCTCCACTCTGAGACACTCTAGAAACTTTAGACACATTCTTAGCTCTTGTTTCCTTCAACACTGTGTCAGTGTGACAGAAAAGAGGGGGGAAAATAGAGATGGAGAATTTGGGAGACAAATTTTACAGAGACAAAGAACGCAAATGGAAGCAGGGAGGTGCTGGGTGGTGAGATCTGGCAGGAGCCAGATCTCAAAGGGCCATGTAAGTCATACAAAGAAATTTGGACTTAATTCTGGAGGCAACAGGGATCCATCCATTGGAGGGCTTTAAGGATGGGGCCTAAGTGATGAGTTTTGGGCTTCAGAAGGCTTCATCTGACAGCAGTGTGAAGCATGGATTGGAGGAGCTCACATTTGAGTCAGGAAGAACGGCAGAACCTGTGTGTGGAAAGGGAACTGATGAGATGACAAAGAGGAAAAGGAGAGGTCCTGAACAAAGGCAAGCTAAGGGGGTACCAAGATAAAGATGGGGTTTCAGGTGAAGAAGAATCCTTCGAGGACAGCTACTTGGAAGGCTAGCCCTACCTCAGCTGGAGAAAGAGTGAAGAGGGTGGAGAGGAGGCTGTGTGGGTGTGAGGACCCTTGGGGACAGGTAAACTAGCCCATGAGCATGAGTGCGGCTCTGGACTCTGACCCACCTTTCCCCTTGTCATAGCTAGTGTTTTATTTTGCGTGCTGAGACTCCAAGAGAAATGAGCAGGAGATGTTGAGTAAAAATAATTTCAGAATAAGTCCCAAAAGGCAGAGCTTAATATGAAAAATTGGTGCACAACAACTGAAATAGGACCAAAAGGAAAGGATTATTTCCTTACAAACTATACTTGGTGATTATTCACGTTATTAATGTCTTCTTCAAGAAAGCAGATCGATTTTGATTTCCAGCTGTAGTTCATGGCCCCGATTGCTCTGTGAGTGGTTACAAGGTAGTTTTGTGTTGCTCAAAAGCCTATGTATAAATCATTCCTTGAAGATAAAGGGTTCTTCCAAAGAGGTCATGTTAATAAATTCACTGCTTATAAAAAAAGTGAAAGGAGAAACTAAAAAGTCAGGAAAGAGAAATCACACATCTATAATGTCTCTGCTAACAGACTTGGAATTATACCAACCAAGCAACATTTGTCATTTTTCTTGGGAATAGTTGGAATAAGAGAGGAGGAAAAAAATCCATTTTTAAGTGTGGCCTTTGGACTGATCAAGGGAGGTGTCATGTGGCCAAGCTGTTAAGGTCAGTTTCCATTGGGCTCCTTTATGTTCTGGAAGAAGTTACAATGAGTGAAACTTAGGTTATTGGGGAAGAGTTTGCAGTATCCAGTTTCCCACCCATGTAGTAAAGTAGGGGCTTTTCCATTAGCTTGGTTAATTAAGCAAGCTAATTGACTTTTCTTAAAAAGTCAATATAAAACATAGTAACATTTTTTTCCCTCATAAAAAACAACTCAGTGAAGATTAAGCTTCATTTACAAACTCTTCATATTCACATATGATCCTCACTAGTGAACATTCAGATGCAACAACTTCGCATTGTTGCATAATTTCTTTTCATTTTTTAAGTATATTTTAATGGTTATGCTATTACAGCTGTCCCATTTTTTTCTCCCCATAATTTCCCTCTGCCCTGCACCCCCTACCCCCAGTATCCACCCCTGCCCCCCCATGCTTAGTTCATGTGCATGGGTTGTACATATAAGTTCTTTGGTTTCTCCATTTCCTATACTATTCTTAACCTCCCCCTGTCTATTTTGTACCTACCAGTTATGCTTCTTATTCCTTGTGCCTTTCCCCCCATTCTCTCCCTTCTCTCCCTCCCCACTGATAACCCTCCATGTGATCTCCATTTCTGTGATTCTGTTCCTGTTCTAGTTGTATGTTTAGTTTGTTTTTATTTTTGTTTTTTTAGGTCCCAATGTTGATAGTTCTGAGTTTGTTGTCATTTTAGTTTTCATAGTTTTGATCTTCTTTTTCTTAGACAAGTTCTGTTAGCATTTCATATAATAAGGGCTTGGTGATGATGAACTCCTTTAACCTAACCTTTTCTGGGAAGCACGTTATCTGCCCTTCCATTCTAAATGATAGCTTTGCTGGATAAAGTAATCTTGGATGTAGGTCCTTGCTTTTCATGACTTTGAATACTTCTTTGCCGTCCCTTCTTGCCTGTAAGGTTTCTTTTGAGAAATCAGATGATCATTTTATGGGAGCTTCTTTGTAGGTAGCTGTCTCCTTTTCTCTTTCTGCTTTTAAGATTCTTTCCTTTTCTTTAATCTTGGGTAATATAATTATAATGTGCCTTGGTGTGTGCTTCCTTGGGTCCAACTTCTTTGGGTCTCTCAGAGCTTCTTGTACTTCCTGGAAGTTTATTTCCTTTGCCAGATTAGGGAAGTTCTCCACTTTTTTTTTCCAAATAAATTTTCAATTTCTTGCTCTTCCTCTTATCTTTTTGGTACCCCTATGATTTGGATGTTGGAATGTTTAAAGTTTTCCTGGAGGTTCCTAAGCCTCTCCTCAGTTTTTTTGAATTCTTGTATCTTCATTCTGTTCTGATTGAATGTTTATCTCTCCATTCCGCTCCAAATCATTGATTTGAGTTCCAGTTTCCTTTCCTTCACTGTTGGCTCCCTGTATATTTACCTTTGTTTCACTTTGTGTAGCCTTCACTTTTTCCTCTATTTTGTGGCCATGCTCAACCATTTCTGTGAGCATCCTGATTAACCAGGACGGGGTAACTCACATCGCTGCGTTTTGGTGCAGTCTGGATGAATGTTTCTTCCTTAACTCCTTGGTTGTCAGATTTCCATACAGTTCAATTTTCTGGCAGTTATGGCTGTTTTTTGTTTTTAAATTTGTTGTTGTCCTTCTTTTGGTTATGTGAGGAAGCAAAGTGTATCTATCTATGCCTCCATCTTGATTGAAAGTCTATATTGTTGCATAGTTCCATGCACTGAACTTATGAATCATTCAGTCTCCAAGCTCTTCATTGCTTTGTCATTGCTTTGCAGGTACACTGCAAGAAATGGATCTTTAGTCTTAGGTGGTCAAGTCATTTCAGCAGCTGAGAGTTTTTTGCCATTTAAAGGCAGCATCTAAATTTTTTATATATTTGATGCAGTTGTTCAGAATTTTTATTGTTAAGCAACTGAACTTTCTCTTTAATTATGTGCTCTCCATAAATGTATCTAAGGAAACAGAGAAATAGATTTCAAAATTGTCAAGACAAATGCTCTAGGGTAAAGATTACACAAATATTTTTTAAGAGGCAGAGGACCTAGGCTATAGCTAAGTTTTATGAGAGGATGGAATATCAACTAAAATGGGATCTTAACAGCCTCATTGAAGTACATAATGTGCTCACTTTTAAGTAGAGATTCGTTTTATAGTATTAATATTACAAATGTGGACAAAATGTTCCAAAGACCTAGCCATCAAATGGCAAAGATCTAAATCTTCATGATTTTATTTCTGAAATTCAGCTTTAAAAAAAAAAAAATCAATGATTGTTATTAACTTTGGGAGAACAGGTCCTCAAATGTCTACCTCTGTATCGTCTAAGTTGTATTGCTGAGCAGTCTAAATTCTGTTGGTGTCTTATCTTGACATCAGAGTTGCCCTTCATACATTTTTATTCCTTTTCTTCGTGGTGTCCTAAAATTTATGAAAAAGTGAAATCTAAAAAAGTGACACTGAGTCAACGGGCCTGCTAGGTCTTGTTACTTTGTTAATTGAGAATGTAGCAGATGGTACTGCTGCCTTCTGTGGGAAAATCAGGAGGCTTGGGTGCCAGTTTCCATCTAAAATATAATTTGCTGAAATAAAAGTGTGATAATTTTTATCTTACTAAATTGTATATTGTTTGACTGTAAGGATTGTATATTGTATATTGTAGTACTGTGAAAAAGCCAGAGAAATGATGTGAATTTAAGATAACCAAATTTTAATTTATAGTTTATTCCTGTGAGAATGGAAATGACTGCTTGTGTTGTCAAATAGAGGAAACAGGAATGCTTCACCTCCCCTTCGAAGGTGTGGTGGCTCCCAGCAGTTGCAGGTGGAATAGACCATCTTTTAGCTGTCAAGTGTAGCTCTGGTTTGTTCTGGAAGGTCAAACATGGGAAATCTTTTTGACTATTGCATTATTTTTGTCACTGTAACAAATGACCACAGACTTGGTGGCTTAAAACAACACATGCTTATCCTCTTACATTTTTGAAATCAAAGGTCTGAAATCAGTTTCACTGACCCAAACCAAGATATTGGCAGGACTGCTCTCCCTCCAGAAGCTCATGAAATCAGTTTCCTTGACTTTTTCAGTTTCTAGAATGGCTCTGTTTGCGTTCCTAAGCTGGTGGTCCTTTCCTCCATCTTCAAAGCCACAGTGTGACATCTTTAAATCTCCTTCTCTTTGCTGAGGTCATCAGTTTGTCCTCTCTCCTCTGTAGTAGAATCTCCCTCTGCCTGTCTCTTATAAGGATACATGTTATTACATTTACAGCCCACTTGGATAATCCAAGATAATCTCCCCATGTCAGGTTTTTAAACGTAATCACACCTGCAAAGCCTCTGTTCCCCTATAAGATAACATGCATAAATTCAAGGGATTAGGTCCTACATATCTTTAGGCTATTATTCAGCCTACTGCATGCATGAACCCTCCTTTGGTCCTTCCTTTCCCTGAGTGCCTATATTGTGTCCAATGCTGTTATGGTCCCTGAAGACATTTAGATCAATGAGAGTTTACCTCTACCCTCAAGAAAGTTAGTTTAGATGGGGAGATGTGTATGTGTATCATGACTGTAATGCAGAGGCCCCACCAGAGAGCTTTATAAATAGGGTTTTCATAAGATCAAGGAGGGATGGTTAATTCTCAGTGAGAAACTGGGAAAGACTTAGAGGTTGTCCATCTGAGGAACAATAAAATAACCTAGAGAGAAGGAAATTTGTTAGAGATTACTTATGGAAGAATTATTCTTATTTTCAGTTGCGTCAGAGAGGAGAACTAAGATTAATGGATAGAAATAATAGGGAAGCAGATTTTGCTCCACGTGTGAAAGCACTTCTTGATGCTTCCTCCCAAGATAGAGCATGCCCATCACTGAGAATTGATAGGCAGGAGAGAATGGTTGTGTGCTGGGACTGGGGAAGATAGCATTTCTATTTTTCAAGGTAGTTTGGGATAGACATCCTCCAAGGAAGGTTTCTGAATTAAACAAATCAAGGTTTCAAACTACCTTGGAAAACTCATAGGAATACTAAAACAGTCATGATGTGCTGATCAGTCAAAAAACATTAGTTTCATCATCTATTTTCTAGTTCTCCTTCAAAATATATGGTAGGATAGACCATGTGACTGGTCTGGACAATACTTTGGGGTATATGTAACATGTCTTCCCCTTTCCCCCTGCAACATGACATGTGTCCAATGGTGGAACAGGAACAGGGTCACCAGAGTAAACATTTCTATTCAGAAAGGAAAAAAATGGGAACAGTAACTATTGGCCTGTAGCAATCCTGAAATCCACCTTGGTAAATATTTTTGAGAGCCCTTTACCCAGTCATGGTCCCTAAAGGCACATAGATGAATGAGCATCTGCATTTAACCTCCATATACTCAGTTTAGATGGGGACATAGCTGTCTGTAATTTGAGAAGTTTAAAAATAGTGTTTTGATGTCAAGGATGTATGGTTAAATCACAGTGAGAAACTTGGGAAAGCCTTAGAGATTTGTCTTGTGAGATGATTTCAAATGGAACATTCCTAGATTAGCTCCCATGAAGGTTCTCGAAGAAGTCTGTAGAGTCCAGTCACTGTAGCCCTTGGTCTTACCGTCAGGAGAGTTTCTTCCGTTGACATTAGTCTCATTGGCCTCAAATGAGCGTTGGGAAAGGGTGTGAACAGCTTTCTTGGACCACTTGCAGTCTGTAGGTATTTGGAGACCCAAGGGTTTTACCTTTTGAACCCTCAGAGAGTCTTTTAGTTTAAGCCATGCTTCCTTTGGTAGTTCAGATATCTCAGAAACATAGTACTCTCTTTATCAATTTGATTAAAATCAATCCTGTGTGCCAAATAGTCATATCCATAGTTCTTTTTAAGACATAGTTCTCAGATTTTCTTTACTAGCTTTCTCGTCCTTATCTCATTTTTGACTTAACTGAAATTGCATATACTATGAGTTTATTGGACTTCAGTGGGGGAACCATACTTTTAGAACATTTTCCCTGAGTTATTTTATCTAAGTAAAAGAATTTCCTTGGTAGAGCCCCACAAGGTGTTAACTCTCAGTATAATGGCTCTTGATGTGATTCTTTCTTCAAGCCTGATTTCAATTAAGTTTTGTTTATCACATTTATCTTTACTGTTGGAGTTGAGAAGCAGTAGACTCTTTCAGTTCTGCTAGATTTTCCATATTTCTTTTTGTTTCAGTTTGGGAAAAAAAAGCCAATTCTTTTATGAGCTCATCTCTTTTTTTGCGTTTCTTTGCCGAATGGAGCAATGAACACATTCGGCTCCTGTGTTCTGTGTTCAAATTCTATATAAAAGTTCATTGAATTCATGACTGCCTCCCAATTTATTGTTAGCTATAGCTTTGCCAGATGTTTTGCCACTAGGTACCTGAATCGCCACCCTTCCTGATTCCAGTATCAGTTTCCTCACTTCCCATTGCATGATCTTTTAGCCAAGGTCTCAGATTTTTAGATTATTATAATATTTAGTAATATTCCTTACCCTTTCTGTTGTCAATATCTGTATCAGTCAGAAGAGGTTAGATTATGTTACAGCACTAAACAACTGCCAACTGTTGGTGGCTTAAATCGATAAAATTTACTTCTCTTGTAAAGTCCATTATAGGTTGGGAACTCTCCAGAACATCTGTCTTCCATATGATGATTTGACATCTCACCTCCAAACCAATATTTGCTTCTACAATTACTCCAACAGGGTGGACTGTTGAGCCTCTGCTTCCATGTGGAATTAAAAGCTTCTATGTGGAATTAGAATGTGCGGCTTCTATTCTAAATTTTGGCTAAAGTAAGTCGCATCTCATCTCAAGGAACTCAAGGAAAGGCCATTCCCCAATAGGCCAGAAAGAAAAAGAATTAGACAGCCCTTATATCTATCACAGATGTCATTTATTTTTCCATGTAAGAACATTAAACACACCCACATATACAGAACATACACTCATATATACACTATACTATAACATATAATATATATGTTAAATATTATATGCATGATAATGTTATGTTGTATCACATTATAATATGTGCATTATAATATACACATTATATATTTTATATATGCATATGTATACATATTTACACATATGAACATGTATATATGTGTGTGTGAATATATGCATATATGTACATATGTATAAAATCAGTCTTGAGTAGGTAGTAAATGTACAAATAAAGTTGTGTGAGCAGGTAGCTCAGACTCTAGGGAAGTTTCCTTTGACCGATTAATAAAGGAGAAAAAACGGGCTTCAAGAGTTGTTCCACATGATAGTCTGGCATTAGCTGCAGCATCGTAGTCCCACTCGTGGGTGGCCCTGAAAGACCATAAGGGAAGAATGATTAATTGTTTACTCAGTTATGGGCCCACTGGCAGACAACACCTGGTGGGCTGGGGTGTTGTCCTACAAGATGTGGTATATTCTCTGAGCCGGCATGCTGTGTAACGTGCTGTTTCTTTTCCTTTCTTCCATTATCCCATAGTTCACCAAGGGGAGGGAGTGACCCGACTCCCCTCTCCATCATGCCTAATAACCTGCTGACGTGCATTTTGCTTCCTGTTTCTGCAACCATGGGCTCTCTGTTGACTGAGAAGTCCATTTCCAGTAGAAGTTTAGTTCTACCAGGGGACACAAAATGATTCAATAAACCTGGAGGTTGAAAGTGCTACTTGGTCACTTTGGATTCTGCATGGAACTGAAACAACAGGCAAAGAAGGGGACTGCTGTACTGTACTGAGTTGCTGGTCCTGGTTTTTAAGGGGAAATAGGGTTGTTGCCACACAATGTGGGTAGGGAGGAATATGCTAGGAACTTAAGAGATTCTCTAGGGCATCTCCTAGATCCTCCATGCCCAGTGGTAAAAGTTAATGGTAGACTATAGCAAACCAAAGCAGACTGGTGACTTAGGCTTTTCAGGAATGAAATTTTGAATTACCCTATTAGATCAAGAAACATTTCTAGCTGAGGGGCTGGCTGAGGTCAATTGGAACATGGAATGGACTGCGGAAGAAGGAAGTTATGAATATCAATCATGCACCAGTTGTAGAAACAAAGACTCTAGTAGCTACGGATATTTTCTTGTGAAGACCCCCCAAAATACTCTTTATCAGTTTCATTTTACAGATACGGAAACCAAGGTAAACAGGAGTCCGATAACTTGCCTAAATTCACATAGCTGTCAGGTGTCAGGGTCAGGCTCTAACCAGATCTGTCAGACTCCAAAGCCTCTATTTCTTTAATTATATTCCAAAGAGGAAAAAGCAGGAATGTAATTTCAAAGAAGGTAGGTAAATGATTTATATAAAGAAATGATGGCATAAGGAAAGTGGTTCATGTAGAATTTCAGTTACCTGGAAAAAAATCAAGACAAAACTCAGCAGAATAATTTTGCCATACGGAATGACAAAGCCTTGTGTCTTTCATGCGCTTTGCAGTTCTCAAGTGTCATGCCACTGCTAAGTGAGTGGGAGGCTAAATGCTTACATGGGACACTGTGGGGTGAGACCTCAAGGGAATCTGTGGGGCGCAATTTTGAATTCTCTTCAATGTGGGATGGTGCACAAAAGGATCCAAAGCCACAAAAAGCATTTTTGGGCCTCAGCCTACTGCTGTTCGAGTTAGGGCTACTCCTGGTGTGTTCTGGAGGAGCCAGAGGGCGCAGCTGGAGGGTGTTGCCTGGATGCTTACATGCCCAAGAAAGCTCTGCTGTTTTCATCTTCCCGAAGTGCTACAGAAGAATTTCCCAAGCTTGTGAAGGGAGGGTCAATTCCAGACTTTGACCCTTTGGGACAGCAGATGTCTTTGAGCTTTCTTTAACAGCAGAGGATTAAGAGTAAAGAAACAAACGTTTTAAAACGGGAGGGAGATCTTCACAAGAGGCTCTGTCAGAGTGGGAGATGCTGGATATTAATAGTATTGAGGTGTCCTTGTCAAACTCCTGTTGCTCAGTGCCAGGCCATGTTTTGGTAGGTGCTCAGAAAACTTAAAAAATTGTTTTTTCAATTACAGTTTACATTCAGTGTTGTTTTGTATTAGTTTCAGGTGTGCAGCATAATGGTTAGACAATCATATATTTTACAAAGTGTCCCCGCTGATATTTCCAATACCCAATGGCATCATACACAGTTATTACAATATTTTTGCCTGTATTTCCTGTGCTATGCTTTACACTCCTGTAACAGTTTTGTAACTACCAGTCTGTATTTTTCAATCCCTTCACCTTTGCCACCCAGCGCTTCAGCCTCTTTCCCTGCTGGCAACCATTAGTCTGTTCTCTGTTTCTATGACTCTACTTCTGTTTTGTGTATTTTGTTATTCATATTGCACATATATGTGAAACCATATGGTATTTGTCTTTTCTCGACTGACTTATTTCAATTACTTACTTAGCATAATTCTCTCGAGGTCCATCCAGGCTCTTGCAAGTGGTAAAAGTCCATTCTTTTTTATGGCCAAGTAATATTCCACAGTATATAGGTACCACAGCTTTTTTATCCACTCTACTATTGATGGGCACTTGTGTTGCTTCCGTAGCTTGGCTGTTGTAAATAACGCTGCAGTAAACATAGAGGTGCATGTGTTCTTTTGAATTGGTGTTTTGGGTTTTTTGGGATATACATCCAGAAATGGAATTGCTGGGCTGTAAGATAGGTCCATTTTTGTTATTTTGAGAAACCTCCATGCTGTTTTCCACAGTGGCTGCACCAGTCTGTATTTCTACCAACAGTGCATGAGGCTTCCCCTTTCTCCACATCCTTGCCAACATTTGTTGCTTGTTGATCTATTGATGATAGCCATTCTGACTAGCGTGTGGTGATATCTCATTATGGTTTTAATTTGTGTTTCTGTGATAAGTGACATTGAGCATCTTTTCTTAGGTCTACTGGCCATCTTTATGTCCTCTTTGGAGAAGTGTTTATCCAGGTCCTTTGCCCATTTTTTTAGGTGCTCAGAAAACTTGAAAACGCTAAAGTTCTGGGCAGGAAGAGAGCAGCACTCACTCCTGCCTACACCTCCCTCCTTGTGGGGTTTGTGCTTACATATCGCCCCTGGGTTTTCAACTGGGCTGGCAGTTGCCGTCACTACCTGTAGCCCTCAGGGCAGGGTCTCCTTACAGAGTACTCTTGGACCACGTGCATCAGGGAGTGCCTGGAGTGACACTAAAGGGCAGATTCCTCTCATCTAATCCAGACTCCCATGAGGTCTGTCTTTACAAACTCTTCCCTGGAGTTTCCTACACATTAAAGCTGAGACCTACCTTGGCAGAGGTTTCTCTTTGTCACTCAGTAGTAACAGCCACCGTTCCCTGAATGCTGATTGTGTACCATACAGTATTCTAAGAGCTTTATCTACATTATTTTAGTTAATCTTGACTCTGTTCCCTAAGATAAAAGCTATAGTTATTTCCAGAATTTTTACAGAAGCCAAACCTTAGGCACAGGGAAAATAAATAACTTGTTTCAGGTTACACAGTAATTAGTGAGTCAGGATTTGAACCCAGGGAGTTCATCTACAGAAAGAACTACAATTCTTTGACACTGTGATGTACCCTGTGAGTTTACCCTTCTTTTCCTTACTTTGGTCAAGCCAAACAAAATTTTGTAAAGATGAACTTCCCTAAGAGACAAAGGCAAATTGTATTCAGAGGGGATTTTTTTAATCCCTATATTGTAAGACTGCCTGGGCACGGTTGGGTCGGTTGGCATAGCTTCCCAGCAAAAATCCCTCATTCATGTCCTTGTCCTTGGTTGAGAGGAGACATGCTGCCCCTCCTCTGCTACCACCTGCATCCAACCTGCTTCCCTGCCGCCTGCAGGAACCGCAGCTCAGGCCAGCAGGTCTGTGTACTTCCTCATACGTAGGCCTTGGCTCAGTGTGATTGCTTTGATTTTTCCACCTAGTGAAGGACAAGGAGATCCTTACACAACCATTAAGGACTGGCCAGCTCAAATCTTCCTTTCTCAGAGAAGCTACTAGGAAAGGGCTTTTTTTCCCAGAAGGTGTCAGGCCCACTTTTCAGCCCCAGATCACCTTTCTGGGTTTTGGGTTCTGCTTTTCTGAACTGTAGCAGGTGCCAGAGCTTCGCTGCCTCTCAGAGTGTCGCTAACCGAGGGGCGGGGGGCAGGGGGCGGGAGGGTTCTTTTCTCTTTGTGACAAGTGGAACGCGGATCTCAGTGCCTCATCATCCAAAAAGCAGACACACAGCCCTTGTCATTTGAAGGGTTTCAGCGCCATTTGTTATACAGTCGTGGCACACGGTGTCGTTTAAGGGACCTTTCTCTGCTTTTGTTGTTGTGTCTGATACACAGCTCTAAATTCCCTTCCCGAGATGGCTGTGGAGATGGACTTGCTGGTCCTTTTCCCCTGAGAGGCAAATCCCACCAACCTCTCACCTCCTCTGGTCAATACCATCAAGGCGGGCACAGCGTGGACACCTTGCCAGGGCAGTACTCTGTGTCCCAAGTGGTGTTTTTGCATTCAAACTGCTTTAACCCACGTCACCAAGCCTGTGTCCAGCTCAGCAAGGGCTGCTTTGGGATATTTCCTCTCAAAATTCTTCCCGGCCCATTTCTTCCTGAGATGAGCTCCTCAACTCTTAAGTCAGGTATGAGAGCTAAGTGCTTCACTTTAATATTGTGATACTATCAAATTTAAATCCTATAAAATTAAATGAAATTTACTCAAAAACAACTTGTTATATTACAATGAAATGAACTTTGTAACTTTTTAAAAATTGAATTTATCGGCATTGGTTAATGAAATTATATAGGCTTCGGAGGCACGATTCTTTTTTTATTGTATTTTTTCCATTACCATTTATCCCCCTCACACTCTCCTCCCCTGCGGTCACCACCCTGTTGTCCAGGCCTGTGAGTTCTTTTCCCTTTTTGCTCTCTCTCTCCACCCCTTGACCGCCACTGCTGCTCCCAGAACTGCCATCCTGCTCTCTATCCATGAGTCTGTCTTTATTTTGTTTGTTAGTTCAGTTTGTTCATTATATTCCACATATGAGTGAAATCATATGGTATTTGTCTTTCTCTGACTGGCTTATTTCACTTAGCACAATGTCCTTCAGGTCCATCCATGCTGTCACAAAGGCTAAGATTCCTTCTAGTGTTCACTGGAATACTAATTCCATTGTGTATGTGTACCATAGTTCTTTTATCCACTCACTCACTGATGAACACTTAGGCTGCTTCCATATCTTGGCAATAGTAAATAATGCTGCAATGAACATAGGGGTGCTTATGTTTTTTCGAATTAGTGTTTTAGGTTTCTTTGGATAAATTCCCAGTAGAATCACTGGGTCATAAGGCAAATCCACTCTTAATTTTTGAGGTGTCTCCATACTGCTTTCCACAGTGGCTGCACGAGTCTGCATTCCTTCCCAAGAGTGCACGAGGGTTCCCCTTTCTCTACATCCTCATCAGCACTTGCTGTTTTTATTGGTGATATCCGTTCTGACAGGTATGAGATATCTCATTGTGGTTTTAATTGGCATTTCTCTGATAGTTAGTGACATTGAGCATCTTTAGTTATGTCTATTGGCCATCTGTATGGCCTCTTTGGAGAAGTGTCTATTCAGGTCCTTTGCTGATTTTTTAATTGGATTGTTTATTTTGTTTGGTGTTTACTTTTACAAGTTTTTTTAAAAACAAATTTTGGATATTAACTCCTTATCAGAGGAATTGGCTGATATTTCTCCCATTTAGTGTGTTGTCTTTTTATTTTGTTGATGGTTTTCTTTGCTGTGCAAAAACTTTTTAGTTTGATGTAGTCCCAACTGGTTTTCTTTTGTTTCCCTTGTCTCCGGGGAGATATATCAGATAAGATATGGCTACAAGCAGTGTCTGAGATTTTACTGCTTATGTTACAATTCTATAATACATCATCTGTATATTGTATTAAATGTTTATCACCCAAGTCAGGTCTCCGTCCATTGCCATCTCCCCCCCCACCCTTACCTTCTCCTGCCCCACCACCTCCCTTTCTCTCTGGTAATCACCATATTGTTGTCTGTCTATGAAGGGTTTTTTTCCCCTTAATTCCTTTACCTTTTTCACCAGCCCTCCAACCCCTTTCCCCTGACATCTTTCAGCCTGTTCTCTGTCTGTTTCTATTTTGTTCATTAGATTCCATATATGAATGAAATCATATGGTACTTTCTTCTCTGACTGGCTTATTTCACTTAGCATAATGCTCTCCTAGTGCATCATTGGCCTTGCTTCACTAGGGCCGAATTCCTCTCAGACTAGGAGAGAGGCTAGAATCAGTGTCCAGTGTATAAGGGACCCTGAAAGTGGGGTCAGGTGGAGAGGGGAAGGAAGAGCCCAGAAGCAGAGGGGACACTACAGTGCTGGAGAGTGGTGGCCGCTGGTTAGGTACCAAGCTGTGCTGTGAGCCGTGTGAGGAGGCAGCAGGACCATTTGCTGCATTCATGGGGGTCACAGAGGGGGGTCAACTAGGCAGGCTTAATCTGGGGTATGAGCTACTTGGTGGTAGTCACCAACCTGAGGTTTGTATTTTGTCAGGCGTGACAGACACATGGACATTTTCAAAGTGGAGTGATTCGTTCACTCAACCTTCTAGCTGTCCCGTGAGCTCGAAGGGCTCCTGACAGATGTTGAAAGTCCCCAGTAATGACACTACTGGAAAATGAGGACCTTTGAGAATTGATTGCTTTTTTTCAGCCCTTAAATCTGGTCTTCTTTCCAAATCTATCTTCAGCCCAAACCACTACATGTGGGAAAACTGACACGCTGAGCCTCATCCTGGACTCAGGTTTAACAAAACTACACACAGCTGAAAATCTCTAGAGCGGGGAGGAAGGAGTAGCCACACTCTTCCACAAGCAGATGCTGCGATGCCAATCCCTGAGCTGACAGTGCTGGTGGAGAAGAAGCAGAACTGATGCAGGAAACAGACAAAGTCCTGGCACACATGGGTGCCAGGGGCAGGCAGCAGAGCCAGCAGCACAGCAGGCCGGAGGACGGCAGAGCGGGAGGTCAGGAGTTCAGGAGGAAGCCTACCAAGTGCTGTTTCTCAGGTTTGCCTCTTTGGGACGAATTGCCCCCACCCCGCCCCGCCAGGGTTTGGAGGTATAGGTACTAATTAAATATGTGGATTTATTTCCAGGTCTCTCTCCAGACTTGCTGCTTTATAATCTCCTGATGATGATGCTGGAATTTTTTTTTTTAAACAAGCATGTTAAAGAAAGTGCTGGCAGAGAGGAAAGTGGATTCATATCATAGGATTTGGCCTTTGATCCTAATCCCCTATTGGCCCTCCGCTGAAAAAGTTTGCTGTGATTTGCGACTAGTGATTTCCATCCATGCTATGATTGCCGACTCTGCGGTCGCCGGTGAGGGCCTTGCTGCGATGGAAATAGAGATTGTTGTATTCTGGGCGGCAGCCAGGGTGGCCGAGGGAGGCCTCAAGCAGATCCAGGTTCTTGTCCAAGGACTTTGAGAGCATGGCAGAAAGATTTAGCAAAGCACAGTAAATCTATTAAAGTGATAGTACGCACTCAAGAAGTGAGAGTGTGCGACCTCAGAAAACGAGATGTGCTTCTGGAGTCTGGGTGGAAGGTTTTTATTAAATGCAGGCAAGACGGGGAAAGAGTGGTTCCCTGCTTCCATTGCTGGTGGGGCAACTGCCAATGCAGCTTGTTCTTTCCCTCCTCTCCAGATAGCGATTTCTTTTTGGTCCTGTCAATTATGGGATATTGAAGATGGGGAAGTGGGGGAACAGGTAGTCAGCAAGTCATGTCTGTCTGTGATGTTCCAGCCAAGGCAGAAAAGGGAGGAGTAGAGCCTGAGACCTTTGTTCCCTGTTCTAACTTTCTCTGCCTCAAAAGAACCCTTTCAAAAGTCAGGAAAGGGGACAAGTACCAGCTACTTTCTAGATACTGGACCAGGCATTTTTGCATGCATTGTTTCATTTATTTCTCACAGCAACATCAGGTAGGTGGTATTTTCTCTTACACAGGAAGAAGATGAGGCTCACATAGGTTAAGTAACTTGCCTCAAATCATGCACTTAACAGGGGCAAAGTTAAAATTTCTTTGAACAATCTTGGTTGACATTAAAGCCCTTAGACTTTCTATGAGAAAAGAATGGTTACATTGCCTTTGAAATCAGCAAGACACTTCTGCTCTGGGGGGAGGAAACGGAAGCACAGAGGTATAAAGTGAGTTGCTGAGAGTCATACAGAGAGTGATAGAGGGACCAGTATGAGTCCCACAATCCTTGGGCCTGCTCTGGGGTTCCTTCTATCACGCCATGCAGGTGCCTGATTGTGGTAGGAAACTGGGATCCTGCCCCCCTAGTGAGGTCTCCTGCGTGCAGGTCTTCCTGGTGAAGTGGTCCCTGCGGAGGTGTACCCTCTGGACGGTGTTATGCACTTCTTGGTTGGCTTCCGTGACCAGACTGAAGCCCAAGTCTCTCTGCTGTGATCTCAGCTTTCATATCACCCATCTCTCATTTGCTACTCCCCTTACCTGAGAATAACTAAGAAAACTACATCAGAGCAAATGTTTGTGAGTCAGCCCTTTTATAAGAGACTTTAAAAAACTTTTCCCTTGAAATGAAAGTCAGGCTTTTTATTTTAATGGTTGCCTGTGAAAACTTAACTTGTACTCATTAATAAAGCAAAGGTTACCAGGTAGGGGCAGGGGATGTGGAGAGGTAGCCACAGGTCACAAACGATTCAGTGGGCAGCAGGCTGTGTTCTTTGACCTGGTGAACCAAGGCTGCTTCCTCTGAGTCATGGTTGTTGCTCAGCAGCCTCAGGACTCTGGAAGGAGCACCTCTCGCCCCCTTCATCCTCTGCTCCAGCTCACAGTGTTCTGGGAATATGCACTGAGCTTTCTTCTTTCCACACCTTCTCTTACGAAAACTTCTCTGCCCGGGACGCCCTTCCTGATTTTTTCCTCTAATCAATTTGTAATCCTTCTCTAATGTCAAGTGCAAATTCTATCTTCTTCATGAACAGCTTTCATCCCTCACATGGTGAAAACTCCTCACATGGTGCTCTCCCACTTCAGACCTAGTGCTTGGTGTCTCTTCATTCCACTAAATGATGCCCTGTTTTGTACTGACTTCTGTTTCTGTCTTAGCTACAGGGTCAGAAATTTCTTAAGGGCAGGGAACCCTGCCTTTCTCATCGTGTCATTCTCCAGTGCCCAGCACTGTACTTTCCAGGGCGACATCTATGATTAAGGAGCATCACACTGAACCCCAACACCTGGATCTCCAAGCAATTGGCCCAGCATGAGAAACAGTTAGATGGACCTCCACCACCTTCTTGCTGAAGAATCTGACTCTCTTCGCAGCCCTCAGTTTTCCCCCTTGTTTCTGCAGCTCTGCTTGGGAGATGACCCTTTCACCTAGTGGTCATTCTAGAGCACATGGCTGGGTGCTGGGGCGTACAGAAATCCTGTTTCTTTCTTGACCAAAGTCCATCTAAAATCCCAGAAGAGTAACTCCTAATCTCTGCTGATTTCAGAGCTCTGGAATTTGGTTTTCCATGGGTTTGAAGGATGACTGTTGATTTCTATGCCCAAGGCTGTGCCATTGGCCAACTTGCAGAGGAAACAGACAAAAGAATGAAGCCCCAGGGAAGAGGGAAGAGGGAAGGGAGGGCCCTGGGAGGAGGGGTAGGGCGCACCCAGGTCTCCTCCCCAAAGTCCCTAGAGACCTTTGCAATGGGCTGTGAAGAAACTGAAGGAACTTGAAGAGAAATATGAGGGGCCGACTAGGCCGAAGGAGCTGACACCAGAAGTGGTTTTCAGAGCAGGGACAGTTCAGGGCAATCAAAACCAGAGGCCGAGAATGGAAAACAGTGCTGCCCCTAAGGGAAGAGTCTAGTGGCTTCAAGGAGGGTCACTAGGACCCAGGCAGAAAAGGCTTGACTTTCCAACAGGCTGAGAAGACTAATAAAAATGTTTATGTTTCTGGACAAAAGAGTTACCTGGGAAAGGGAAATACCACATAAAGTTATAAACCTGAACTCTGAATTTATTTAATTTCAAAGTCATTTTTAGCCCCAGGAATTTCCTAACAAAGCTAAAGTTCTGGGCTAAGTAGTTTATTGCTGTAAAGTGCATGATGGAGGGAGAACTGAGGAAGAAGAGATCCAGCAACTCTCCCCGATGTAGACGGAAGCCACCCAGACAGAAGGAGGAGTGACTTCAGGGCCTTCTGCACCTTGCCTCTGGATGGACAACGCCAGGGCCAGATCTGGTGTATACAGTAATGAGACGGGCTCTGAGTCAGCCATTCTCACCCACATTCCTTCTTGGGGATTCCCAGACGTGGAGGATTTGATCTGGAACTCTCCGGTTGTGTTATAGCCCATCCCTATCCTGTCCTTTAGGACCACCTGAAATTGTCAATCTAATTTTGAAGATCAGCATTATGGTTTCTCTTAGAGATTTTTCCATGGTTAAATAGGAAAAAAACCCTTTTTAAGTAGTTGGGCCCTACTTGTGCTTTTTCTCCCCTTAGCAGCATCTGACAGACCCCAGCACTTTTCTCAGACCGTACAGTGCTCTCTGAGGGACCCCTCAACTCTGGTTGCTGTCAGATTAGTCCCGAGGCCTCGCACAGGCTTCTGGGAAAAGGACAGAGGAAAGCACAGTTAGGATTAGGGAGTGACAGGGGTAATGAGGGAGGTGGGAGTAGACGGGGTTTCTTTATTAATTGATTGGAAGGGGTATAGAGGTGTGCTTATGAAAAGCTGGTCCCAAAACAAACTTTTGGAATTGAGAATATTTTCTTGTTAATATAATTAAACTGAAGATGATTTTTCAGCAGAAATTTTAATCCCCAAAAAGTACAAATTGCACTTTCCAAAAGTATGCCTTTTAAGAAATTCAGGCATGTGAGGAGAAAAGTATGTTTTGATAAGACATTAATGGCAATTGGTAGTCACGTCCTATTTATTTGACGATGAATGGAACATGGATTAGACACTGGATTCCTTCTGTTGCCAGAGTCCCCAGTGCCCTACTGGTGACTTTCTTGGCATCCTGGAGAATGTGGTGCAAAGAAGGATATTGGGCTTGCAGAACCTAAGGACATTTGATTGACCTGGGGTGCCTAATATAGAATGGCACCCATTGTGGAGTTTTTTCCTTTCTTCCTCTCTATCAGGCATGTAGACTCTGTACAATTATAATACATAGGCATGGTTTCAACTTGCACGAATTTCCACAAACATGATTTAGTTAAATCAACCTCACAACAACACAGTTCAACAACCCGGTTACCATGGTATAGTAACTGTGAGTAATTGTATAAAATACAAACTTCACCACTTTGGTCCTACATAAATAACAGATGCGTAACATGACCACTGACCAATCACATCACTTCTTTCAAAGGCTGTTGATGACTGGTCGCTGAGCTGTTCCCTCAGAACACCCACAGACAGCAGTGCTATCTGTAGTTGTGTTTATTCCTTGTTCCTTGGGACAATAAATTATTTTTAATTGGAAAAATTAAAAAATGGAAATGAAACTGAATGAAAATTGAGAGAATTGCCTAACTCAGAAGAAGGTGCCAAAAAGAAACGGGAAGCGACAACAATGGAAATTAAATATTAATTGAACACAGAATTCTAGAAGAAATAATAGGCTGTGGGGATGTTGATATTACCATTGTTTGAAAGACTCATTAGATGTAAGCCTTGCCTTCACCAACACATAGAAAAGAACCTTGTTCTATATGTCATACCAGAAAGCAAGCACTGTTTAAGCTACTCTTGATAACATTTTTTAAAATAGAGACATAAAACACTTTAATTCTCAATGTTTCTAATGTGTTATGTGTTAAATATTAGCTTTATTATGTTTCATTTCCCTATATTTATAACCAACAGTGAGAGAGTTTTTAATATTTTGGCAAGCTTGTAAAGGTCATGGAACAACTATACTTTTTCCCATTGATTATTAAAATCACTGCATGACTTCAGCTTGCCTAGTTATTTTTAAGGTCTCAGGCTATTGAGCAAAGTGAGGACTGCTCACACACACGCACGCACCCTGCTGGCTTTGATTTTCTAATACATATTTTGTTTGGGATTTTTTGCATCTATGTTCATGAGAGATTGGATTACAGTTGTGTTCTGATTTGCTTTGTAATGACCTTATTAGATTTTGTAAGAAAAATTATTTTGGCCTCAAAAGTTGGAAAATGTTTATCCATTTTCTATTTTCTGGAAGCGATTGTGTATAAGATTGATATTATTTCTTAAATATTTGAAAGAATTTACAGGGACGTTTAGAATTAACAGTTCAGTTTCATTAATAGATACTAGATTTTTTTCTCCTTGTTTCAATTTTGGTAAGTTTTATTTTTCTAGGAATTTTTCATATCACCTAAAATTTAAATTTATTGATATAAGCTCCTTTACAATATTCTCTATTATTTTGGTATTTGTGGGAACTGCAGAGGTATCTTTTATGTGCATGATATTGATAATAAGTGTTGCTAGAGTTCTATCAATTTTATTAGATTTTTCAAAATAATTTTTTGGCTTTGTTTTCCTGTGTAGAATTGTCTTCTATTTAATTCATATGTATTCTACGTTTATCTTTAGACATTCCTTTTTATTCTTTTGAGTTTAATTTTCTCTATTTTTGTAAACTTTTGAGTCTGATACTTTAATAATTGATTTCCAGCATTTCTTATGTAATGTGTGCATTTAATATTATAGAGTCTCTTTTAAGTGCTGTTTTAGCTGTTTGTAAGTTTTGATGTCTGGTTTTATTACCATGTAGCTCAAAATACTTTCTAATTTTGTTTGTGATTCCTACTTTCACCCAAGGGTTATTTAATTATTACTGATTAATTTCCAACTACTTGGAGATTTTCTAGTTATTATTTTCACACTGATGTCTAGCTTAATTTCACTATGGCTAGTGTGCTGAGTAACATCTGTCCTTTCAAATTTGTTGAGGCTTACTATTACTGGTTGAATTGTGCCTTCCCAGAGGTGTTGAAGTCCTAATCCTTATTACCTGTGAATGTGACTTTATTTGAAAAAAGGGTTTTTGCAGATTACCAAGTTAATATGAGGTCATTGGGTGGCCCTGTTCCAATATGGCTGTGTCCTTATAAAAAGGGGAAGGTTGAACACAGACAGAAACATACCAGGAGAATGCCAGGTGAAGGTGAAGGCAGAGATCAGGCTGATGCATCTATAAGCCAGGGAACACCACACTGCTGAAAACCACCAGAAGCTAGGACAGAGACATGGAAAAAACTGTCCCCCACAGACCACAGAAGGAATCAGTCCTGCCTACACCTTGATCTCAGACTTCTAGCCTTCACAACTGTGAGATAAATTTCTGTGTCTGATAAAGTACAAAAACCCCTAAGCTATAAAAATAATAGAGGAAGAGGAAGGGAGGGGGAAAATAAAACAAGCTAAGTGATTGCTACACAGGTTTAATTAAAGGATATAATGTAAAGTTGTCAAACTCAACAGAGGAAGCCAAAATAATGTTAAACATGCTAAAATATGTACTAAAAATATATATTATTCAATAACATCCCAGTAGCAGAGTATCCCTAGTGGCCAGATTTTGGTTTATAAATACCATTTCCCACAAAAAGACATAGGACACCTTGGGGAGATCATTGGTTTCGGGCCTGGGGCAGAGAATGTCTAGGATGAGCCTAAAATAACGCCTTTTTTTCAGAAAGCAAGTAAGCACTCAAAGAGGAATGAAATCATGTCAAAAGGACACAGGAACCAGCCTGGAGGGCTCTCCCTGGCCAGAGTTGGGACAACTTGAAGATCAAAGAGAACAATAACTATAAATGATTAAAACATATTAAACATTAAAAAAAAAATCAGTGAATCTCTAATCATACTGAGAAAAATCTCAAAGCAAAACCAGGCTTACTAACCACTTGGTTTACTACTACACTATCTTCTTTCTCTGGATATTAGTAATTAAAGGGAAAGAATCAAGCACAGAGCAGAGACTTGGAACAGGACAACTACATTGATTTGAGCTTTAAGGGAAGATCTTCCTTTACTGAAGAATGATTGCTAAAAAACAGAAGGAGATGAAGAACTGGATAGTCACGAAGCATCACTGTCCAGACCCAGAGCTGCTCCCAAGGGGAAAAATAGGAATTTATAGTGGGGGGACCTGGTAATCAGCACCTTGCCCCAGTGATCAAGTTAGCATCCCAATGGTGGGATAACCAGAGGCTGCGTGTGTGGTCTCATGTGTGGTCTCCAGATGTGATGCAGGGTGATACACACTGCATCACCTATGAAGCATTCTTGCATAAAATGTTTACCCTAATAAAGCCTTTAGACCTACTTCAGCTTGTAAAACTACAGAGGATACAGGAAAGAATGAAATAAAACCACAATGAAACAAATAGACAAACCTAGGATGCGGTGTTCTACAAGACAATTACTTTGGTCTGTTCAGTAACAGAACATAAAGAAAGGGGTAGCTGTTCTCACTTGGAGACTTCAGAGATGCATTGACCAAATGCAGTGTGTTGTGCTTGATTGGACATTGGCTTGAATAAACCAGTAGTAAAAGTTATTTTGGGGGGAGGGGAGTAGAGAACTGGGAAATTTAAATATAGGCTAGGTGTTAGGCTAGGTAATATTATTACATTATTATGAATTTTGTTAGGTATGAAAAATGCTATTTAGGCAAAAAAACAGGCTCTTTTCAGAGATGCACGCTAAGGTATGTAAGGTTGAGATATCGTAATGTCTGTTATTTACTTGAAAATACTTTAGCAGGAGAAGACTAAAGGAAGCAAATATTTCAAAATATTAATGATTTAAAAAGCAAGGTGATGAGTATATGAGAGGTCATTATAGCATTTTCTCTACTCATCTATATCTTTGAAAGTTGCAATAATAAAAATTTAAGAAAACATTTTATAGCTAAAGATGTCTGGCAACTGAAATGTCTGGCTGCTTGAGCGTATTCTTGGTTTGTCTCTGAGATCAGTGGCGAGTAAATGGGAAGTTACTGGCTAGAGTGATTAGGATTGTTCCAGCACTGGCTGTGAATCCCAAGGCCCTTGAGGACAAGGTTGGAAATCCGCCAGCAGGACACCCTGGCAGGGTGTAGATCACAGAGTGGACCATGTATCCAAAGGACTCCTTCCACAGTTCCATCCTGTCCTGAGGCTTCAAGTTCTGCCCTGCTAGGGACCAAATAGCCCAGGAAAGAGTCCCTTAAGCAGTGGAACAATCATTCAGAGAGCATTTCGCAGCTTGTGGCCTCTCCTCTACCTCATTAGGGAGGTTCAACTGATCAATTATTTGTCTGTTAACCTCTAGCCCTAAGAGTCATTTATCTTCACATGATTGTGTCTCTGGCCCAGTGGAAACTTGGAGCTTAGGAGAAGGCATGAAGCTCTCCTACAGAACTAAATAACTCTACCTTTCACTGAAAACACAGACTGCCATTTAAATAGTTAACACTCTAATTTTTCACCTCAGAGGATTATGTATAGACTCATGGTAGTATATACCTGAAAAATTTAGGTGATCCTTTCATTTATAGATAAAGATAATTAAGTGCAGAGAAAATAGGAGTTTGTTAGTGCCAGATCTGGGGCTAGAACCTAGGTCTCTTCATTCTTATCAACATCTCATACTTCTTACTCAGTTGCTCCAAATTCTTTGCCTCCATTCAAATCCTTCCCTGGTGCTACAAGAAGTTCTTCAGATGGTTCTTCCCTCTTATACCTTGCAACTTATTTTGATGAACATTTAAAGCACCAAAATGTGCTGTCTCTTGCAAAATTGGGGGAGTCACAGCACCTATAACATAGAGCAGCATATGGAGAGGGCACGTGGGAAATAAGTGATGTTGGAAAAAGGCACAGAGCAAGGCTGGTTGAGCTATCAGGCCATGTCTCGGGGGGATCCTCAAATGGTAGTCAGTCTTGTAGAGCAAGAAGTTTGGTTTTGTCCATGTCTCCAGAGAGTACAAGACCTTTACATTTTTTTATCTCAAAATATTAATTTCTCACATGAAATAATTATAATGGCAAATGTTAGTTTAAAAATTATATTTAAAAACAACAAAAAAAATTGTATTCAATTGGCAAAGTAAAAGTTGTCAATTCTTGGGTCCAATTTAAAAAAATGTAAGTGTAGTCTGTGAAATTTCAAAATGTAGGAACCACTCTTGGGTTTTCCAAGGAAAAACTGTTTCCCCAGAGGCTTGGAATGGGGAATGTTTTTTGTTTTTGTTTTTTAGGAGTGGCTGATTTAAAGCTCTTTGCTTCTAGATTCATTCAGCTCCTACTCCCCACATGCACTGTTCCTTTATTAGACCTCATCTGCCCTTAGTCTTGACCCAATTTTTTCCTTGTGTGGACCTCTTTCTCCAAGAACAGAGTGAACTTGGCCCAGGAGAGCTGTGATCTGCATCCTCCCCCAGAGCTTATATCCTTTGATGTTTTTACTTCCTTGATTAATGGCCTGTCAATTCTCCTTCAGGACACAGAAGGGGATGTCTCCTGCTCTTTCTAATGATATTTTTGGCTAAGCACTAGTGAAAAGGATCACATTAATATATAAACTGTCCCATGGAACAGAGTCTAATATGATGATACGATTTGGAGGCTCTGTGTAACCATCAAATATCTCCCAGAAAGACCTACTATGGTGTCTAAAAATCCTCTCCTAGTAATTATTTAGAAGTCTTCCAGAAAAAAAGTTACATTTTGTTGACATTTGATATCCCCTGGAAATAGTAGCACATTGGCATGGTGGAGGAGAGCTGAATAGCTAGCTATCATAAAGAATTTGTTTGATCAACATTTTCATTCTCTAGAATATTATAGGGCCCTGAGGGAACAGGACAGGGGTGGGTTAGGCTTTGATGTACCACTGAGATAGAATGTGCATCAGAGTTTTCCTTTGTAATTAGCTTAGGTTTCCATTCTGAGCAGACAAGTTTGCTGTAGGAAGTCACGATGTGTGTGTGTGTGTGTGGCACAATCTTAGTCCATCAGGCCTGGAAGCAAAACTCATCTTTAATTTTGAAGGATATTTTCATTGGATATAAAATTCTTGGTTGAAAAAATTTTTCTTTCAGCGCTTTAAATATGTCATCCTGCTATCTTCTGGCTTGTGTAGTTTTTGAGAAATCTATTGTCCTTGTTACCTTTGTTCCTCTATGTCATTCCTCCCCCCACCCTGGCTGCTTTTAAGATTTCCCCGCTTTTGACTGATTCTCAGCAATTTGATTATGATATGCCCTGGTGTGACTTATGTGTGTGTGTTAATTTTGTTTGGGGTTTATCAAGGTTCTCGGATCCATAAGATGGAATTGTCATCAAATTTGAAAAGTTTCCAAATATTTTTAAATTATTTTCTGTCTCCTTTCTTTCCTTTTCAGGGATTCTATTACATATGTTATATTTCTTGATATTGTCACTGATAATAGGTTACGGAGTCTTCGTTCTTTCCCTTCTCCCCTCCATTTATTTTTTTCTCCTTGTGCTTTCTTTTGTACAGTATTTTTTTATCATTTTATTTTTTCTTTTAAAAATGCTTTACATTTTTTCAATTACAGTTGATGTACAATATTATATTAGTTTTAGGTATACACCTCAGTGATTATACATTTACGTAACTTACAAAGTGGTCACCCTAGTAAGTCTAGTACTCATGTGACCCCGTACATAGTCATTACAATATTATTGACTATATTCTCTATGCTATCCTTTACTTCCCCATGATTATTCTTTAACTACCAATTTGTACTTCTTATTCCCTTTACCTTTTTCACACATCCCCCAACTCACCTCCCGTCTGGCAAACATCAAACTGTTTTCTGTGTCTATGAGCCTGTTTCCGTTCTGTTTGTTCATTTATTTTGTTTTTTAGATTCCACATATAAGTGAAATTATATGGCATTTGTCTTCCTCTGACTTATTTCACTCAGCACAATATCCTCTAGATCCATCCATGCTATTGGAGATGGCAAGATTCCATTATTTTCTTACAGCTGAGACATATTTCATTATATATATACATTACTTCTGTATCCATTCATGCATCGATGGATACTTATGTTGCTTCCTTATCTTGGCTATTGTAAATAATGCTGCAATAATATATGGATGTATATGTCTTTTCAATTTAGTATTTTGGATTTCTTCAGATAAAAACACAGAAGTAGAATTGCTGAATCCTTCATTGTCTCTTGTAGCCTTTGTGTTAAAGTCTATGCTGTAAGTCCCAGCTTGTTTGTTTCTTTGTTTCCATTTTGATGAAAAATCTTTTTCCATTCTTTTATTTCAGTCCCTGTGTGTCTTTTAATCTGAAGTGGGTCTCTTTCAGATAGCGTGTGTAGGAGTCTTATTTTCTTACCCATTCAGCTACCCTATGTCCTTTGATGGGAGCATTTACTCCATTTGTATTTATTTATTTAATATTCAATAGCATTTTGTATTAGTTTCAGGTATTCAGCATAATGATTAGACAATCATATACTTTACAAAGCATTCCCCTGATATTTACAGGACTCACCTGGTACCATATGTAGTTATTACAAAATTATGGGCTACATTTCCTATGTTGTACTTTACTTCCTGGTGTCTATTTGTAACTACCAATTTCTGCTTCTTAATTCCTTCACCCTTTTCACCCAATTCTTCAAGCTCCTCTTCCTTCTGGCAATGAGTCTATTCTCTGTATCTTTGAGTCTGTTTATATTGTGTTTGTTTATTTCATTCTTTAGATTCCACATACAAGTGAAATCATATGGTATTTGTCTTTCTCTGACTGACTTATTTCCCTTAATGCAATTCTCTCTTGGTCCATTGATGCTGTCACAAATGGTAAGATTTCATTCTTTTTTATGGCTGAGTAGTATTCCATTGTATATGTGTACAACAACTTTTTTAATCCACTCATCTGTTGACGGGCATTTTGGTTGCTCCCATATGTTGGCTACTGTAAGTAATGCTGCAGTGAACATAAGTGCATACAAGGGGGTCCCCAAAGTGGAATTTATTTGTAAAATATTATATATTTCTTTTTATATTCTTACATGTTTAAACTTGAGTCACTTTCAAAGACTCTCCATTTGATGTAAAACACCCACTGAGACATTTTTTTTCACTGCTCAAAACATTTTTGAATGTGTTGATTTTGATGCCTTTTAGTCTAATGCTTTTTGTTTCCCCCTCTTCCACACAGGCAGAACATTTCCCTTTGAGGCCCTCTTTTTACTGGGGAAACAAAAAAAGGTAGCTTGGGGTAAGATCAGGTGAATAGGGGAGGGTAAAGCATGAGGGTAATGCTGTTTTTGGTCAAAAACTGATGAACACTCAGCGTGGTGTGGGAAGGTGCACTTGTAAATCACCCATCATGAAATGGGCAAATGCCCATTGAAAATGTCTTAAAAAAATTCACTGTAGCTGAATGCAACCTCTCACAACAACACCAGCTGGTACACTGATACAGGTGGGTTCTTAGAACACTCACCTAGCAGGCGAGGCCTGTACTACAAGGGGCCATCCTCCAGAAGATAATTTCAGTTTTTTGGGGTCCCCTCTCTTATATTCTTTTAAATTCATTTTTTAAAAATCCGCATGGCCAATGATTCAATCAATTGTGCTTACATAATGGAACCTTAATAAAAACTCTGGACATTAAAGCTCGGGTGAGCTCTTCTGGTAGACAATATACCACTGCCTATTGTCACACATGATGTGCTGGGAAGGTAGCGAGTGGGTCTGGGCTCCATGGGGAAGAGACAGGGAAGCGTCATGGTCAGGACCCACTAAGCCCTTGTCTTACACATCTTTTGGTGGTTTCTGATTTTTTTCTGCTATAACAAAATTGTAATCATAATTATAGGGCTTCCCTGAGTTCTGTGAGTTGTTCCAGTACATTGCTGAACCTGAAGGGTCTGCGGGAACGCTCAGATTTATAGACAGTTGTTCAGAAGTGTGTGTGGCCTGAAGGCCCCTGAACTTGCCCGAGTCTGAAGTCAGGGTAGCCTTGTGCAGGACTGTGTCCTAAACTGGTGAAAGTTGGCTCAGCTCCAGTGGTTGGCCTCAGAAGTCAATGCCACACGTCAATAATTTGATTATGATATGCCTTCGTATGATTTGTTCGTGTGTGTGTTCATTTTGCTTGGGGTTTATCGATGTTCTTGGATCTGTAAGATGGATGTTGGATATTGTGAAAGTTACATTGTTACTTATCTGGATTTAATTGATTTCCTTTCAGGAGGATTGGGCTTTAATAAATTACTTGGGAATCATTTTGATCCCTTTGAGGCATTGCTTTGGCATTTTGTTAGGAAGGATGCCTTCACTCTAAAAATTCCTACCACTACAGCATGACCTTCTGGGATTGCTATTTCTGAGGTGATTTTTCTCTCTCTCTCTCAACACACATACACACACCATACCATGACCACATCTTACATCAAGCTCACTCTGGACCACTATTCACCTGCACCAATCACCTCAGAGTCAGATACCAGAAAACTGGAGATAGTCCCTAAAACCAAAAGCACACTGAAATTATTCAAACTAGACAATTAAACGACAATCCTAGGCTGGCTTCCTTCCCTCAGGAACCACATTCCTTCCCTCAGGAACCACAATAAAAGCTCTTGTCCATATTTTTCTCTCATTCCCTCTGCCTTCTGCCTTATCCTGGTCCTGCCCTATGTGGTTTTGTGTGGCATGCTACGCCTGTTGTTTCTAGGGATCTGTGAGTACTTCATTCATGAAGTCATTTCTGTGTCTGTGTATCTTCATTCATGACAGTCATTTCTGTGTCTGTGTATCTCACTGTAGCTGATTAAAACAAATCTTGCATACCATGAAAACACACACAAAGAGTAAATACTATATGATTATATTTATATAAAGTTCAAACTTGAAATATTGGAGGGATCACTTTGTAAATTATATGATTATCTAACCACTGTGCTATACACCTGCAAGTATTATAAAATGACATTGAATGTCAACTGTAATTGAAAAATAAAATTAGAAAAAAGCAAGCATAAAAAATTACGGCATTAGTATTCAGAATAATGGTTATTATGGGAGGAATTTAAGGAGGCATGGGAGGAGCTTTTGGTATGCTAATAATTTTTTTTTTATTGTTCAAATACATTTGTCTCCATTTTACCACCACCACTTTCCCCTGCTCTACCCACTAATAATCTGTTTCTTGACTTAAGTGCTGGTTATAACAAAGTGTTCAGTTTGTGCAAAGTCAATCAAGCAGTATATTACAATTTGGGTACTTCCTCTATGTATGTAATACTGAACAGTTGCATTATTGGTTCTGATTCTCTATTTCTCCCTATATCTCTCTTTTTTTGCCATCTAACTTTGCATTACTCTCTCACTCTGACTCTAGAATCCAACACATGATTTGATTGGGCCATTAGAATGAATAGGAGGTAAGAGTGTACTGGTTCTTGGCCTGAGTCTTAAGAGGTCTTGTGTGTTTCTTGTACTCTTGTGCCTCTCTTATTGAGATTATGTAGATATGCTGGGACTAGCTCGCTTATCCTAGGATGAGAGCCTTGTGGACTAGAGCTGCCCCAGCTAAGGCTCCGCAGCCAAACCCCGCCTGGAGCAGGTCTCTCAGTTGCTCCACAGATGAATGAATGAGCACAGCCAAGATCAGCCAAACCCAGCCTAGGTCAGCTGACCCCACCTGACTGACAGGCACATAAATAGAAAATAATTGGTTTTGTTAAGCCACTGACTTTTAAGATAGTCTGTTATGCTGCAAACGCTAACTGGTACAGTGAAAAAAAATTAATAAGGACCAAAATAGGGCAAAGTTAGGAAAAGGAGTGGAGGGAACTGAGACAGGAGAAATTTTGCTTAAAAAAGTTCTTCCACTGAGTTGGGTTTGAAAGGTCACATTGCTTATTCTCCTCATACTGCATGGCATCAAGAAATCTATAGTTTTCTGTGTCTATATGCCAGCCTCCCAGGGAGGGTATAGCTATTGAGGACAGAGAAGATGTAACCATTGGTAATGGCAGGAGGAGGATCTGGGCATGGATGGGGCACAGAGGGAGCGATAAACTGGTCCAGCTTTGGGGGGGGTTGAGTTTGAGATCTCTGAAGGACATGCAGGTGGAGTTGGTCAGGGAGGAGAGGCAGATCAGCAGCTCAGGTCGCTGCTGGGGATCTGGATTTGGGCACCCTCCGCTGGCCGGTGGTAGCGGAGGACGCTGGGACTGGACCTGCGATGTAAAGCCCTTGCAGAACTGGCTCCAAGAAGTTGTGTGAACCAACCCCTGATCACTCCCTTCAAAGCACCTCATTCAGCATGAGTGATTCTTACATGGTGATCAGTTGAAAACTGCAGTGTGATTACTAATTAACGTATCACCTAACAGGGAGATGATAAATATCTCTTGGTCAGCAAGCAGAGGGTGCCCTGTAGGAATAAAGAGTCAACACTACACTCTACCTGTGCCAGAAATCAGAAGGCCCTGCCTCCTCCCCATATTGGTCAGATGAGACAGTGTGCCTTTCATTGAAACAGCCAGTACAAAAGGGCATGCGTGGATGGGGCTTCAAATAATGAAGATTCTGAGATGCCATGAGTTGGAGCTAAGGGGGTTAGAATGAAGAAAGCTCCCAGGAAATAGGGGCAGGGGTGGCAGGGGGAGAGGGAGATGGGGGCGGGGAGGGAGGTGGGGGGGGGGGGGGGGGGGGGGGAGAGATTGGTGGCAAGTCTCTGAGGTGGAGCCTGAGGTAGGGACCAGAGGAGAAAATTAATAGGGATAAATAATCAAGGGAGGTGGGACAAAAGGGTGTACAACAGCAGGTGGGAAGAAGAGACTCTCCTGGAAGGAGGAAAGCTGGTCAAAGAAAGGAGGAGGGGGAAAGGGGCACCCAACAGAGCAGGAGGGCAGCCAAGGAAGTCTGGATGCTGAATCAGAAGGGAAGAGGAAACAGATAATGAACGAGGTTGGAGAACGCGGAGAATGAGAGAAGGGCGGCCAATAAAAGGAAGGGAGAGAACGGCGTCTGGGTACCTAGAGCACCGCAGCGTCTCCGATGGCACCGCCGTACGGCACCCGACTCATCCGCCAGCCGCGCTGGGGGAGGCAGCCTCGGCAGGAGAAGCCCGAGAAGTTAGTCCGAACCTGGCCGACCTCAGGAGTCCCCTTCAGGGAAGGGGAGGCTAGGGGGGATCGGCAGGGTCATGACTCGGGGGGCTCGATCCCTGCAGCTACACCTGCGCTCAGCGAACTCGACTCTGTGACCGAGGCAGGAGGCCCCGGGGCGCACCTGGGGATCCAGAGAAAAACGGCCGAGGAATTAGGGCGGGGGAGAGGCCGGTACCTGACGAGGGGTGTGGTGGTGCAGAGCGGGCACCGATGCTGAGAGTGGCGAAGGAGTGCGTGGTCCCCACTCAGAGGGGCTGGCAGACGTGGCAAGTGCCTAGATGAAGGGCCCAGGGTCGCAGGAAGGAGGTGGGGACTGAAGGAGGTCGGGAACCAGAGGCGGCGGGGAGATGCTGGCTTGGGGCGGTTCGAGGGTAGGGGTTCGGGCTACAGCACAGATGTGCGCAGAGAGGTGGGAGAACCTTCTCCTCTAAATCATTACTGTTGTCTCTCTTATCATTTCCTGGTCCCCGAAGTTGCAACTTCAGAGGTTGAGGGGGAGGAATTAGTTTTCCAAGGATGGTCTAAGCGGGGAAACCAGAGGCAAGCGGTGAAGAGAGCGGCAGCTTGGGTGGAAGCACCGGTAGGGGCTAGTCAGGACCCCAGGACACGTGTGTTTGGCCCCCAAAAGCCTTCATCCCTCTTCACATCCTGCCTGCCCCCCCCCCCCCGCGCCCCAAGTGCCAATCCCACGAAAGGGACGTTTTTGCGGGGCAGAGACAGGGCTGGCCGCGCCCAAGTGGGAGGTAGGATAGAAGGCGGGAGCCAAAGCTAAAGGGGGCGGACACAGAGGTGTCTTGCTCTCCATAAAGGGGAGGTGGAGGCCGCGCTCTCCTCTGCACTGGCAGCGGCCGCTGGCGGAGAACACGACGCGATGCCCGTTCACTGCCAGCAGGCCCTGGTGCTGTCAGGCAGTGCCATTTTGGCCACCCTGGGGGCCCTGTTACTATACCTCGGGGAGCCCTCCAGCTACGGGAAGTACGTGGGAAGTCTGACCACGGCTACCCACATGGCCGCCCGTGCTGCCTGGTTCCTGCAGGAGCTGCCCTCCTTCGCGATCCCGATGGGGATGCTCGTCGGTCACTCCCGTGTCCTTTTTGGCCCGCCCGAAACTGTGCTCCTGGGGCTCTTCGGCGCACATTACTTCCACAGGTAGCGTTTATCCCTCTGCGGGGCGTAGCGGCGGGCAGTGCACAGCCAGGCTCGCGGTGTCCAGGAGCGCAGCCTGCAGCGCGCACCGAGGACCACGGGCGGCTGCGGGGCAACCGCGGGGCGACTGCCGGGAGCGCAGAGCGGGGCTCGCGGGGGCCGGGGCTGCCGCGGGGCAGGCGCCACCTTCACTGCCGCTGGCCTCGCGCCTCCTGGTTCCAGTCCCGATCCTCTGGCTCCTGTGGGGAAGGAGGTTGAGCGGGGCGGAGGGGAACCTGAAAAGTCACGCTGGGCAGTTTTGACAGAGACTTTCTCCAACTCCTCAAGGTCCAGCATCCTCGATGGCGTCTAACCCCTTACTTTTTCATCCTGTCCTCTCGTCTCCTCTCCTCTCCCCTCCCCTCCTCTCTCCTCTCCTCCATTTCTTCCTTCCCTCTCTCCCGCCCTCCCTCTCCCCCTACCCTTTCCTTTGCAGAGTAGGAGGGCGCTGGTTCAGGGATTCTGCGAGACTAAGGGTGGACACCTCCAGAAGGAAACAGCTCTTTAGAGGGACAGGGGAACGTATCTTTGCGAGTCTGAGGAGGGAAGTAGGCAGAGCCCGACCTGTACTTCAACTGTGGGAGAGAAATAGCTGGAGCCCAGTGGCCCGAGCAGCGAGAGCCCCGCTGCGCAGGCTCCACCGAAAAGGGACGCTCTCACCACCTCCTCATCTACCTTTCCAGTTCTCCTGGGACATAAATATGAATGGGTCGCAGTTAACTTTGAGCTCAAATGTTCGCTAAGTTAAAAATGCCAGGTTTAGAAAAACTTTGCCTTATGGTCTGAACAAGGGAGCCAGGAAAGAAACCAAAGGGTTTTAGGATTCAAATGACTGCTAACCTCCAAAAACTATAGAGGAAGGGGGGGACACTCTCTTAAGTTGCCTACTGCGCCCAATCATTTAGCACCTATTGTCTCATCCATCTCCATTGTAACCTTGTGAGATATGCATTTATTTATTTATTTTTAATTATATTTCATTGATTATGCTATTACAGCTGTCCCAATTTTTCCTCCTTTGCACCCCCCCAGCAACCCCACTCCCTCAAGCAATCCCCACACTGTTGTCCATGTCCATGGGTCATGCGTATGTGTTCTTTGACTGCGTTATTCCTTAGGCTGTACTTTATATCCCCACGACTATTCTGTAACTACCAGTTTGTATCTCTTTTTTTAAAGTGTATTTTATGGATTATACTATTACAGTCGTCCCATTCTTTCCTCCCCTTTATCCCCCTCCACCTTGGACTGCCCCTCCTTCCAACATCCCCCCCACCCCCGACTTTAGTTCATGCCCCCGGGTCGTGCATGTAAGTTCTTGGGCTTCTCCATTTCCTATTCTATTCTAAACCGCCCCCTGTCTGTTTTGTACCTACCAATTATGCTTCTTATTCCCTGTACCTTTTTTGCCCCTCCCCTCCCTGCTGATAACCCTCCATGCGATCTCCATTTCTGTGATCCTATTCCTGTTCTAGTTATTTGCTTAGTTTGTTTTTGTTTTTTTAGGTTCCAGTGTTGATAGTTGTGAGTTTGTTGTCATTTTACTCTTCATAGTTATGACCTTCTTCTTTTTCTTAGATAAGTCCTGTTAGCATTTCATATAATAAGGGCTTGGTGATGATGAACTCCTTTAACTTGACCTTTTCTGGGAAGCACTTTATCTGCCCTTCCATTCTAAATGATAGCTTTGCTGGGAAGAGTAATCTTGAATGTAGGTCCTTGCTTATCATGACTTTGAATGCTTCTTCGCTGTCCCTTCTTGCCTGTAAGGTTTCTTTTGAGAAATCAGTTTTTACTCTTATGGGAACTCCTTTGTAGGTAACTGTCTCTTTTCTCTTGCTGCTTTTAAGATTCTCTCATCTTTAATCTTGGGTAATTTAATTATAATCTGCCTTGGTGTGTTCCTCTTGGGTCCAACTTCTTTGGGTCTCTCTGAGCTTCCTGAATTTCCTGGAAGTCTATTTCCTTCACCAGATTGGGGACATTTTCCTTCATTATTTTTTCAAATAAATTTTCAGTTTCTTACTCTTCCTTTTCTCCTTCTGGTACCCCTATGATTTGGGTGGTGGAACATTTAAAGTTGTCCCAGAAGTTCCTAAGCCTCTCAATTTTTGAATTCTTGTTTCTTCTTTCTGTTCTGGTTGAATGTTTATTTCTTCCTTCTGTTCCAAATCGTTGATTTGTGTCCCAGTTTCCTTCCCTTTGCTCTTGGTTCCCTGTATATTTTGCTTTATTTCACTTTGTGTAGCCTTCACTTCTTCCTTATTTTTGCGACCATACTTAATCATTTCTGTGAGCTTCCTGCTTACCAGTGTTTTGAACTCCGCATCTTGTAGGTTGGCTATTTCCTTGTCGCTTAGTTGTTTTTCTGGAGTTTTGATCTGTTCTTTCATTTGGGCCATATATCTTTGTCTTGGTGCACCTGTTACATTGTAAGGGGTGGAAACTTAGGTATTTGCCAAGGTGGGGCAACCCACTTCACTGTGTTCTTGTGCTGAATGTGGATGAAGGGTCAGGGAGGGAACAATGCCACTTGCTCATCTCTTGCCCCGCTTTCAGTCACTTCCTTGGCTACCCACAAGCGAATTGAACCCTGCTGGTGCTGGTTCCCAGGTGGGAGGGTTTATGTACGTTCTAGGACTCCATGGGCCCCTCCAATAGACTCTCTTGTGAGTTTTGGAGTTTCTTCTGCTGCTGCAACCCCTCACAGATTTTTACAGCCAGGGGTTTTGAGGCTTTATTTCTCCAGGCTGAAACCCTGGGTTGTGTGGTCTGTCTCGCTCCCCAGTTGTTTCCTCCTAGTTTATCTGCATGTGAATGTGGTCCTCACCAGATCATCAGGTCTTTCAAATGCCACCTCACCTGCCCAGTCCACCAGCTGTTGCCTTGCTGCATGTCCTCTCCACCCTGGCTGCCCATCTGTGCCCCTCCTACCAGTCTGGATGAATGTTTCTTCTTTAACTCCTTGGTTGTTGGTCTTGCATACAGTTTGATTTTCTGGCAGTTCTGTTTGTTTTTTGTCTTTAAATTTGTTGTTATCCTTTTTTTTGGTTGTGTAAGGAAGCAAAGCATATCTACCTATGCTTCTAACTTGGCCACAAGTCCCAATTTGTACTTCTTAATGCCTTCACTTTTTTTTTGCCCATCCTCCTGCTCCCCTTCCCATCTGGCAGCCATCAAAATGTTCTCTGTAGCTATGATTCTGTTTCCATTCTGTCTGTTTATTTTGTTTTTTTTAGATTCAACTGTTGATAGATATGTATTTATTGCCATTTTATTGTTCATAGTGTTGACCTTCTTTTCTTTCTTAAATAAGTCCCTTTAGCATTTCATATAATACTGGTTTGGTGATGATGAACTCCTTTAGCTTTTCCTTGTCTGGGAAGCTCTTATTATCTGTCCTTTGATTCTAAATGATACCTTTGCTGGGTACAGCAATCTTGGCTGTAGGTCCTTGCTTTTCATGATTTGAATATGTCCTGCCAATCCCTTCTACCCTGCCAAGTTTCTTTGGAGAAATCAGCTGACACTCTTACGGAGGCTCCCTTGTAGGTAATGAACTGCTTTTCTCTTGCTGCTTTTATGATTCTCTCTTTGTATTTAACCTTTGGCATTTTAATTATGATGTGTCTCGGAGTGGGCCTATTTGCATCCATCATGTTTGGGAATCTCTGTGCTTCATTATTTTTCAAATATATTTCCAATTTCTTGCTCTTTCTCCTCTCTTTATGGCACCCCCTACAATGTGAATACTGGACCTCTTGAAGTTGTCCCTGAGGCTGCTTATACTATCCCCATTTTTTTTTTTTGGATTATTTTTTCTTCTTGTTCTGATTAGGGTTCCTTTCTTCTTTATGTTTCAAGACATTGATTTGATTCTCTGCTTCATATACTCTACTGTTGTTTCCCTCTAAATTGTTCTTTTTTCAATTAGTGAACCCTTTGTTTCTGACTGGACTTTTTTATGCTGTTGAGGTCCTCACTAAGTTCCCCCAATATTCTTATAACCAGTGTTTTGAACTCTACATCTGAAAGATTGCTTATCTTCCTTTTGTTCAGTTCTTTTTCTAGAATTTTGATCTGTTCTTTCATTTGGGCCACGTATCTTTGTCTCCTCATTTTGGCAGCCTCCCTGTGTTAGTTTCTATGCTCTAGATAAAGCTGCTTTGACTCCAGGTCTTGGTAGTGTGGTCTCATATAGTAGGTACCCTGTAGGGTCAAGTGACACAGCCTCCCTTATTACCCAAATTGGGTACTCAAGGTACGCCCTTCATGAGAACTGAGTACACCCTCCTCTCGTAGTTGCGCCTTGGTTGCTGTTGGCAGATCAATGGGAGGGATTTATCCAGGCCATCAGCTGCAAGGACTGGCTGTGACCACTGACCACCAAACTCCTCCCTCCGTGGAGGGTCAGCCATCCAAAGTCATGGTGGTGATGCTCTGATGTGGTCTTTAGCTGTCCACTGGGTGTTTCAGCCCTGGGGTCACCCTGGGGTGGTACAGGCCAAGGTCAGCCCTGACATGTGTTCTGTCCGCGGCCACCCTACCTGAGCTATAAAGCAATCTGTGATGGCTGTCACTTGTGCTGGGCTTGGATTCCCAGGTGAAGCCAAGCCTTGAATCCAGGCTGGATGCTGCTAGAGCCAGGCCTGGGGCTCACTGAGGCCAGCTGTTGCTTGTTTGAGGGGATTTAGGAAGTAGTCCAGCATGAGCCAAGACCAACCATTCATATGGAAAAGCAGCTTGGGTGGGCTTCTATGTTGGGTGGAGTGGAGTCTGGGGGTCTCCAAGGTGGGTCAAACAGTGTTAGCCTGGTTGATGGATTCTCAGATATGGTACCTGCTTGCCAACTCAGTGGCTCTGTGCAGGGAGGATTTACAAAAGGGACAATGGTCTCTGCTCACCTTGATGCCAGATACTTCAATTTTTCCCTGTATGTCACTGGTGCCTTTCAAGCTGCTACCCTTGTATGGAGCTCAGAGGGAGTGAGTCTGAGTAGGTGAGTCTGTGTTTGGGTTCTTTAAGAGAAACTGCTTGCGACTCCAGAAGTTTCTTCTACTGACTCAATCCCCACAGGTTTTTGTAGCCAGAAGTTGAGGGGACTTATCTTACTGGCACTGGAACACTAGGCTGGGGGGCCTGGTGTGGGGCTGGGATTTCTCACTCCTGAGATATCCCTCCCATACTTTTATTCACCACACATGTATGTGGGACCAGCCAATTCCATGTCTTTGCCCCTCCTACCGGCCTGGATGGAAGCTGTTTCAATTCTGTAGTTGTCAGATTTCCATTCAATTCAATTTCTGATGGTTCTGAGTGATGGCTGTACTATATTTTAGTTGTAATTTTGATGTGGTTGTGCAAAACCACGAGCCATATCTGCCTATACCACCATCTTGACTGGAAGCACCTTGATCTTTGGATCCTAGAATTTCTCTACTCAACTATAAGGCTATGCTTCTATTCAAGTTATTGACCTATTTTGGCTATCTTTCTCTGTCCATGGACTCTGTTTCTCTTTGCATAGAGGATCTGCCTACTTATCATGGTGAAAAGATATTGAGCTTTGGTGGGGTGAAATGGCTTCCCATATACCAGTAGGTTGCAGGTTTGATCCTTGGTCAGCACACATGCCTAGGTCTGGTTCATTCCCAGTTGGGGCATCTACAGTAGGCAATCAATCGATGTCTTTATATCTCTCTTTTCTCTTTCCCTTCTCTCTCTAAAAGCAATAAACAGCTCTGGCTGATGTGGCTCAGTGGATTGAGTGCTGGCCTGCAAACTGAAAAGTCACTGGTTTGATTCCCAGTCAGGACACATGCCTGGGTTTCAGGCCAGGTCCCCAGTTGGGAGCGTGTGAGAGGCAACTAATTGATATATCTTTTGCACATCAATGTTTCTCTCCCTCTCTTTCTCCTTCCCTTCCCTTCTCTCTAAAAATAAATAAATAACATCTTTAAAAAATAAAATCAATAAACATATATTCAGGTGAGGGTTAAAGGAAAAGAGAAAAGACAAGAGAAAGGGAAGGGAAGGGGAAGGGGAGGAGAAGGGATGAGAAGGGGAGGAGAGGGGATGGGAAAGGAAGGGGAGAGGAGGGGAGGGAAGGGAAGGGAAGATCTTGAGCCATGGAATTTCTCAGTTGAATCTGGGTGGGGACAAGCTATGTCATCTTCATTCAGTCACTTAACCTTATTCGGCATCACTCTCTTTGTCTATAAATGCATATCTCAAGAAAAGCTAAAGTGGTAGCCTAGGTAAACACAGCTCACCTCCTCATACTACCACATCAAAATTACAACTAAACTACAGAAAAGCCATCATTCAGAACTGCTGGAAATTGAGCTTAATGTAAGTCCTACAACTATGGTATTAAAGAACAAACTACATTGTGACTGGTAGGAGGGGTGGAGATGCAGAATGGGCTGGTCCCACATCCATGTGTGGTAGATAAAAATTGGGAGGGATATCTCTGGAGCAAAGAGTCCCAGCCCCAAACCGGGCCCCCCAGCCCAGGGTTCCAGTGCCAGAAAAATAAGTCCCTATAATATCTGCTATAAAAACCAGCAGGGATTGAGGCTGTGGAAGACAGAACTGCTAGACTCCCTGGCAGTTCTTCTTAAAGGGCCCATGCACAAACTTATATGACCTTACACGCTCTGCACTCCAGCACCAGGGCAGCAACTTGAAAGGTACCGGAGGCAAACAGGGAGGAGCTGAAGTATCTGGCATCAGGACAAGCACTAGAGGACAGCCTTCTCCCATGCAGAGTGGTGAAAGAGGCCACTGTTCCTTTCCTGAGCCTTCCTCCAAAAGAACTGGCAGGTGGACACTGTATCTGAGACTCCATCAACTGGGCTCATACTGTTTGTCCCACTCCGGTGATTCCCCGAGGCTCCACCCTACCCAACTTTCAGGCCCACCCAAGCTGTTTCCAGGGGCTTTTCCATACGAATGGCATCTTGGCTCAAGCTTCAGATTTTCCTAAATTCCCTCATACAAGCAACATCGGGCTTCAGTGAGCCCATTAGCTCTTGCTAAGCGGCCCCAGACCCAGCCCTAGCAGCTGCTGGCCTTGGTTCACAGCTTGGCCTCTCTTAGTCATCTCCAAGCCCAGCACAAGTAGCAACTCTCTGAAGTTTGCTTTGTAGCTTATGCCAGGTGGCCCCATACAAAACACAGGTGGTAACTTACCTTGGCCTGCACCTCCTAGGAAGCCCCAGAACTGGCAAACCCAGGGGACAGTTACAGATCATGCTGAAGCACCACCACTCAATTGCCTCCACAAGTAACACAATCAAGGGGCAGATTAGTAGGCCAAAGCCCTGCTCTATAGAGTGTGACCCTCAGAGCTGATCCTTCGCAGTGGTCAGAGATTGGTGCTCAGTGGTCACAGCAAGTTCTTGGAGCAGATTGGCCTGGGTAAATCCCTCCCATTGACCTGCCAACAGCAATAATAGCTCAATTACAAGGGGAAGATGTATACAACCTACATTGCAGGTAAACCTCTAATACCCAGCTTGTGTAATAGAGGAGGCTGTGCCACTAGACCCACAGGATAACTACTACATTAGGCCACTCTTCGAAGCCAGGGAGTTGTAGCAGCTCTATCTAATACATAGAAGCAAACACAGGGAACTGCCAAAATGAGGAGACAAAGAAACATGGTCCAAATAAAAGAGCAGATCATAAATCCAGAAAAAAACTAAACAAAATGGAGACAAGCAATCTATCAGATGCAGAGTTCAAAATACTGGTTATAAAGATGCTCAAAGAACTTAGAGATGACCTCAACAGCATAAAAAAATCCAGTCAGAAACACTAATCGAAATAACAATTTACACGGAAACAGCAGTGGGGAGGATGAAGCCGAGAATCAGCAAATTGAAATATATGGAAGCAAAAAACAACCAACCAGAACAGCAAGAAGAAAAAACAATTTAAAAAAATGAGGATAGTGTAAGGAGCCTCTGAAACAACTTCAAGTGTACCAATATTCACATCATAGGAGTGCCGGAAGAAGAGAAAGAGCAAGAAATTGGAAATATATTTGAAAAATAATGAAAGAAAACTTTCCTAATTTGAAGAAAGAAATATACATAAAAGTCCAGGAAGCACAGAGATTCCCAAACATGATGGATGCAAATAGGCCCACTCTGAGACACATCATAATTAAAATGCCAAAGGTTAAATACAAAGAGAGAATCATAAAAGCAGCAAGAGAAAAGCAGTTCATTACCTACAAGGGAGCCTCCGTAAGAGTGTCAGCTGATTTCTCCAAAGAAACTTGACAGGGTAGAAGGGATTGGCAGGACATATTCAAATCATGAAAAGCAAGGACCTACAGCCAAGATTGCTGTACCCAGCAAAGGTATCATTTAGAATCAAAGGACAGATAATAAGAGCTTCCCAGACAAGGAAAAGCTAAAGGAGTTCATCATCACCAAACCAGTATTATATGAAATGCTAAAGGGACTTATTTAAGAAAGAAAAGAAGGTCAACACTATGAACAATAAAATGGCAATAAATACATATCTATCAACAGTTGAATCTAAAAAAACAAAATAAACAAGAAGAAAAGAGACAAAATTATGGATACGGAGAGCATTTTTATGGATGCCAGATGGGAAGGGATAATGAGGAAAAGGTGAAGTGGTAAAGGGATTGAGAAGTACATAAAGGTGGTTACAGAATAGCCATAGGGATGTAAAGTACAGTCTAAGAAATGGAGTAGCCATAGAACTTATATGCATGACCCATGGACATGACAATGGTGTGGGAATTGCCTGAGGGAGTGGGGGTGCTGGCTGGAAAGAGGGAAACTGGGAGAAATCAGGAGAACCGCAATAGCATAATCAATACAATTTAAAAAAAAAAGAAAGATCAGGAAATCTAGACTAGAAATCAGGGTAAAGAATGTCTCTGGAAGCTGAAAGGCATAATCCTCTCTCTCTTCATTTCAGGAGAAGGAAATATAGAAGGACTAATTTCAACCTGCTTTTCCTTATAACCCTTTCTCATCCTCTGAATCTTTTTTATTGGCCAAGATTTAATATCCAATGTTAACTGAATTCCCACTCTTAAAAGAAGTATCTTTGCCGCACTTGTTTTATTGATAATAGCCATTCTGACAGGTGTGAGGTTATAGCCAATTGTGGTTTTAATTCCAATTGCCCTGATGTTAGTGATATCGAGAATCTTTTCATAAGTCTGTTTGCTAACTCTGAATTTGTTGTCCCTGAGGCATGAAGGTGTGATGTTTGTTTACCTTTCCCCTTGTGTCAGCTCTTTCTTTGAAGCCGCTGTAGTATTGGATCTGTTATCATTTTGAGTGCTCACAGGTATTCTGCTCTGTGCTAAACACTCTACATGTGCTACCTACTAATCCTCATGCCAACCCATTTAGGTAGGCACCCATTTCACCCCCATTCTGCAGGTTGAAAACTGACACAAGCAAAGGTTGTACAGTAACTTGGTAGCCAGGTTCAGACCCAGAGAGTTTATGAACAGGATTCAGGCTCTTAGCTACCATGCATGATAAACTATTTTATGTTTATACTTTGTTGCCTTGTCCTTGCCTTTTAAAAACTATATTGAGGCTAATTTTTTTTTTTACATCTAAAAACAATGAATGTTCAGTAAAGAAGAAATGGAAAATACAAAAAGTAGAAAAACATCCATAATTTTAACACCCTAAGTTAGTTTTAGAACTATTCTATCAAGGCCTTGTTAAAAAAAATTATTTTTCAATTACAGTTGACATACAATATCATATTAGTTTCACATATATGACATAATGATTAGATATTTACATCTTACAAAATGATCACCCCAATCAGTCTAGTACCCATCTGACACCATACATAGTTAACAATGGTATTAACTATATCCCTATGTTTTATTTTATATCCCTTTGACTATTTTTATAACTGGCAATTTCTACTTCTTAATCCCTTTCACCTTTAAAATGCATTTTTTAAGTACAGTTGACATTCAATATTATATAAGTTTCAGATGTACAGTGTAGTGGCTAGGTATGTAACTTACAAAGTAAGCCCCCTGTAAGTCTAGTAACCACCTGGCACTGTATGTAGTTATGACAATGTTATTGACTATATTTCCTGTGCTATACTTTGCATTCTCGTGACTGTTTCATCACTACCAATTTGTGCTTCTTAATTCCTTCAGCTTTTTCACCCAGCTACCTAACTCCCTTCATATCTGGTGACTATCAACTTGTTCTCTGTATCAATGAGTTTGTTTCTGTTTTGTTTTTTATTTTGTTTTTGAGATTCTACAGGTAAGTGAAATCATACGGCTTTTGTTTTTTTCTGATTGATTTAACTTAGCCTAATACCTTCTATGTCTGTCCATGTTGTCACAAACAGTAAGATTTCATTCTTTTTTATGGCTGAGTAATAATATTCCATTGTATATGTGTACTAGTTTTTGAGTTACATACATGTCTACTTACTATGCTGTACACTTGAAGCTTATGTAATATTGAAAGTCAAGTGCAATTTAAAAATAAAACTAAATAAAAAAAAATCAGGGTGTCTTGGTCTCCTGTAGCCCTGTGTTTTGATTAGACAAAATCCCTACTGGCTTCACAGCCAGGTGTTATGGGGACTCCTCTTCCTGGCACTGGTGTTCAGGGCTAGGGAGCATAGTGCGGGGCTGGGATCCTTTGCTCCTTAGGGGGCATCTCCACAGCCAAGCTATCTCTCCTGATTCTCAGTCGCCACACCGTGAGGTGTGGGACCTGCCTGTTCCATATCTCCACCGCACTACAAGTCTCATGGTGGTTTCTTCTTTATATCCTTAGTTAAAGGACTTCTGTTCAGCTAGTCTTCATGTGGTTCTCAGCTATGGTTGTTTTATAATTTGGTTGTAATTTTGCTTTGTTTTAGATTTTATTTATTTATTTTTAGAGAGAAGGGAAAGGAAGGAGAAAGAGAGGGAGAGAAACATCAACGCGTGGTTGTCTCTCATGCATTCCCTAGTGGGGAAACCTGGCCTGCAACCCAGGCATGTGCCCTGACTGGGAATCAAACTGGCAGCCCTTTGGTTTGCAGGCCGGTACTCAATCCACTGAGCCACACCAGCCAGGGAAAATTTAGTTGTAATTTTGATATGATGTGAGAGGAGGCAAGCATAGAGTTTACCTATTCCACCATCTTGATTGGCAATCAAGGCTTTTATTTATTTATTTTTTTAGTGGATTTTTACACTTGTTATAGTGAATATATAGGGGCTTTTCTTCTGCCTGATTACCTAAAATTTTAAACTAAGTATTTTCAAACATTACAGTCTTTCAAAGTATCATCTAAATGGCTGCTTGTGATTTCATTTCACGTAAAAGTGATAATTTACGTATCCATTAATTTCTAGTTGGACATTTAATTCCCCCCCCCCCCCGCCTTTTTTAGGTGTGGTGAGGAAGAGCTGGTTAAATAAAGCTGTGACACACATTTTTGCATCTACACTATTTTCAGAACTTAGGGCTGAATTCTTATTCAATGTTCCCAGGAGTGGTTCAAGGTCTATGGGAACTTTTGCCTCAAGACTTTAGTAGTCATGTGGCTTGATAGTGAGGGTACATGAGGAAAAAGCATCAGTCTGCCTTAGCTTTACCCTGTCCTGTGCAGAGCTATGACACAGAGAATAAGATGGAGGGACAAGGGCTCAGGAGGAAGGGTGGCTCAAGTGTGGCTTGGACTCTTACAGAATGCCCCCCGGGGAGTTTTCAGAACAGCAATATGTCCAGGTGGGTAGAAGTTAAAATGCTTTGCACTTTTCTCTGTACAAGGGTGACACACTAGAATATAAGGTCCAAAAGGGAAAAGGATTTTTATCTCATTTTGTTAATGTCTGTGTCATCAGTATACAGAAAACTGCTCACACATAATTGGTACTAAAATCTGTTGAATGCAAGAATGATCTCTACTTCTGACTTCAGTGGAGGCAGTTAGAACTGTGGGAGAGCCAGCACGTACTTAGCGGTCATTATTGCTGAGATTGCATAAGCTAGGTCACCTCAGATAACTCCTCTCCCTTTGGAATTTATTGTTGCAAAGGTTCGAATGGTTTAATCACATGAAAATAACTGTCGCATAAAAATGTCGCTTAATTCCACTGCCAAGATTGTTTGAAGTTACAGTTATTTCATCTCTCATTGACCTTGACTGTAGCCCTGGAATGATCTTTTGACCAACCTCCTGTGATTGTCTTCATTCTCCCACGCGGCCTTGGTGTCCCATACAATGGTTATCACATTACCTATACCTGTAGCAGCTGATGTCATATTCAAGCCTTGGATGTGACCTCAGTATTTGGATGGGAAAGAAAAAGAAACCTCTTTTCACAAAAAGGTGACTGTATTGTGAAAAGTTGTTAGGTGACCTTCTATAATGCACATCTAGAAGCAGAGTAGAATGCACATATTAGAGTCTGTCTGAATTTGGAGAGATCTTTCCTGGGGTTTAAGTGCTGAAACAAATGATATTTTCTAATCAGCCAAAAAAAAAAAAAAAAAAAAAGGCTTCACTAAGATGGCTTTTGCTTTATTGGGCTCTTCATTCTCCAGCAGCATGAATTCTTCTTCATTCTTCAAGACTCAGATCAGGCACCACTTCCTCCAAGAAGCCTTCCCTGAGGCCCTTCTCCTCTGTAAATCCAGGCATGACGCTGTTCCTTGGGCTTTCATTGCAGCCAGTGTGGCTTTCCATGAGGCATTTCATGCACCGGATCATGATGATCCGTTTTAAGGAAGTTTCATCCTCACCTGTCCAGCCTCTTCATTCTACAGAAGCAAAGCACCAAGAGGTTTAATCAATTAGGAACAAAGAGGGGACTGGACCTTGAGGCTCCTGATGTGCCCTGCCAACACAGGTGTTCTCCAACCTCACAAGAGGTGCATGTGTCTCAAATATTTAGAGGTAATCAAACATCACGAAGTAAATTACTCATTGGCTGAGAATCAGAATGATGATTATTAATACCTACACTGGAAGTCATCTAGACAAATTTCTCCTCTTGCAGACTGAGAAGGAAGAAAGACCCAGGCAGGATAAGGGACCATTTTTGTGGTCACTTAAGCATGTGTATCATGTGTTAAGGACATTCATGAGACACAATTTGGATCAATTAAGATTTACTGAAGGGTTCTTTAGAATGGGGCGGGGGGGCTGGTCAGCTAACTATTTTGTAAAAAGCCAAATGGTAATCATTTTAGGCTTTGCAGCCATATAGCTTCCATCTGATCTACTAAAATCTGTTGTTATAGCATGAAAGAAAACATAGACAATATGTAAACAACTGAGTGTAGTTGTGTTCCAATAAAACTTTGTTTACAAAAACAAGCAGTGAGCTCTCTTTGACCTGTGGGCCGTATTTTGCTAGTCCTTCCTTAAGAAAACTAAATGACATATCTATATATTCAGTGTCCTGATAATTCTATAATAACATTTCATCATATGCTATAGCAAAGCAGTGGGCATGTTTTAGAAAATTTCTACTACATTTAGGTAGGAATTCAGTACTAGACATAATTTTCTGAGCCTTCATGGGTTCCAGTTCCTTTATTTGAACGCTTGTGGGAAGTAGTAGTGGTCCAGGAGTTTACATTGTAAATGGGGTGACATCATAAGCCCATCTAAAAAAAAAATAGAGCTATGTTTGCTGAAAATGTAAACAAGAGGAAGAGATCTCAATCATTTCACTTTTACCATGTTAAAGAAATGATCAACTTTTTGCCCACTTAAAATCGAACTTAATGTCACTTAAAAAGATCAGACAAGATAAGGAAACAGTGACCCAAACTGGCAAAGTGACGTGCACAAAGCCACATGGTGAGAAAGGAGCAGAGTTTACAGGGGCTTGAACCCCAGCCTCATGATTCTTCATGAGTTTCACCTGTTCAGAACTGTGCCCAGTCCTTTGGGAGACACACAGGAAGTACTCCATGAGGAAGGCAGGAAAGAACCATCCTTGTGTGTCTATCACTCTTTCCAGTGTGAAGCTGGGTGGTGGCAGTGCCAGTCTGAGAGGCCCAGAACAGGTAAGAAAATGCAAATTGAGGGAGATAGGGACCTAACAGGGACCACAGCCATGCCACTGAGGTCGCTGGTGCCTGTCTGGGTGGGAGTGTGCATGGAATAGAGGACAGGTGGGTGAGTGGCTTCTGGGGGAGCTCAATAAATGTCATCCCTCTTCCCCACCCAAGTTCAGAATCAACTGAGAGATAGGCCTAGGAATTAGACCATAAGAGACAGATGACCACCCTTAGTAGTGGTGGAGCTGGTTTGAGATAAATGTGGATTACATTTTACATCATGTGGGCCTCCTTACTGTACCCCCAAAATACTCATCAATAGCCACAGCTGAACAACCACAGACTTTTCCCAGTGCAGCCTGCTCTGGAAAGAAAGCAGAATGAGAGAAGGGCTGAGCTGTACCTTTGAGAGGTCATGCTTTCAGATTTACCAATCAAGTGATTCACTTCTCCTTCCCAGGGAAAGAATGGGTGAGGGACAGTGAGTGGAAAGGCCAAGAAGGATGCTCTAACGGGGAGCCCTCAGCAAGCAGGAGGGGGAGCACAGATGCATTCTGTTACTAGATAGAATACAAACATTGTCTACTCACTGATATTTGTCAGAACCCGGGAACTTCGTTCTGGCACCTCCCCATTTGCTTTTTGACTCCCTGCCATGTATGGCAATGGGGACATCAAAGTCTGGACTCAAGTTGCTTCTAAAGTTACTGTGTTCAACCCAGGAGCCTTCAATGAGAGTCAGCTCAACATAGAAGCTCTAAATTTTAAAACCCTCTGAACTGGGGCCAGCAATGCAATTTGCCTTACGTGCGGTTATGGAAGGGGGGTAAGAGAAGGGGACAACAATATTTATTGAAGTCTGGGTGTTCCGGGAATTGTGTTATGTGTTTTACATTGGTTATTTTATTTTGTTCTCGGGATAATCACTATTACCAGTCCTGTGGCCCAAGTCATTGCACTCTGATTGCTGTGACTGGTTGGAGTGAGTGGGCGTGATGCACGAGCACTGGCGCTGGTCCTCAAAAGGTGGTCCGTTCCCAGATTTGTGGGTGGCAATGTGAGATTTAGTCCGGAAAAGGGGCCTGTTTGGTGACCAATGGCTGGAAATGGCCCTCCATGGACTTTGCTTTTGAATACCGGTCTTCTTTTTAATTTCCAATTATCTTTTGTATCTATGCCACCATATCCACTTATAGTAACCAAGCCTTAAATCAGGCTCTGGGCCATTTTCAAAATTCTTCTATTATACTTCTTGCTTCATGTTGTCAAGGCTGATCCTAGAAGTTACTGTGAAGAAAATGTGACAATTCGCTTTTGACAGTTTTCCCATTTGACCATGAAACATCCCCACATCCATTTCTGTGTGCAACCTCTGTTTTGATACCCTGCCTCCAACTGCCCTTGTTTGACAGTAGTCCTTGGTCTTACTTCTGTCTCTTAGTGAATGTTCTTTATTTGCTCAACATTATGTATCTGATAAATATATCTCAATGTTAGAGAATTGGGTCCTTCATTTTCTTATTATTGAGTTCTAAAAGTTCTTTATATATTCTAGATACAAGTCTTTTTTAAACCAGATATATGCTTTGTGAATATTTTCTTCCAGTATGTGTGGCTTATCTTTTTCATTCTCTTAACAGTGTCTTTTGAGAAGTAGAAGTTTTAATTTTTGATGAAGTCCAATTTTTCTATTTGTTTTTATGCTTCTGGTATCATATCTAAGAAATCTTTGCCTAATCTGAGGTAACAAGGGTTTTCTCTTATGTGTCCTTATAGGAGATTTACAGTTTTAAGTTTCACATGTATGTCTATGATCCATTTTGAGTTATTTTTTATATAAAAGATTAGAAGTATGAATCAGAGGGGTTTTTTTTTGTGCATATGGATATCCAACTGTTCCAGTAACATTTGTTGAAAATACTTTTCTTTCTCTAATAAATTGTTCTTCCATCTCATGGTATGAACAGATATTTCACTAAAGAAACTATATGAATGGCAAATAAGAACATGAAAAGATGCTCAACATCATTAGTCTTTAGAGAAATGCAAATTGAACCACAATGAGATGCAAAGTATCACTAGAATGGCTAAAATTAAACAAGCTGACCATACCAAGTGTTGACGAAGAGGTGGAAGAACTAGAACTCTCATACATTGTTCATGGAAATGTAAACTGGTAATCACTTTTGAAAATATTTTGACAGTCTCTTAAAAATTTAAACGTAAGCCTACCATATAACCTATCATTTGCTGCTATTTTCCCAAGAAAAATGAGAGCATATGTTCATACAAAGAGTTGTATACAAATGTTTTTTAGCAGCTTTATTTGTAGCAGCCAAGAAAACTGGAAACAACCCAAATATCCATCAACAGATGAATATATAAACAAACTGTGGTATAACCATGCATGAAAATACTGCTCAGCAATAAAAATAATGAACTATTGATGTGTGCAGTAACATAGATAAAACTAAAAATTAATACTCTGGCTACAGGGAGCCAAGCAAAAAAGAATGTATGCTTTATGATTCCATTTATATAAAATTCTATAAATCTCAAATTGATCCATAGTACAGATAGTACATTACTGGTTTCCTGGGGACAAAGGGAGGAACAGCAGAGTGGGATAACAAAAGATAAAAGCAAATTTTGGTGGTGATGGATATGTTCTCTATTTTGATATCAATGTTTTCAAAAATTATCAAATTTCATAGTACTAGTATATGCAGTTGATCATTATACCTCAATAAAGATTTAAAAATGCTGTAGTTTGGCCTGTGAGAAAATCCTTTGCGTATGTGTGGCCCTGTGTCACTGAGAATTATTCAAACTTTCAGTTTAACAGTAGCTGAAAACATTCCCCCTCCCTTTTTTGGGGTTCCAGATATTTCACTTGGAGGAAATACTCAAGAGAAATAATCCAAAAGAGAGAAATCAATTTACACAACACTATAGAGTTTTTATTTGCAACTATGAAATATTGTAAGTTACTTAAATGCTCTGTTATTAAGGGGTGATTGTAATCAATATGACTAATACCATGTATACTTAAAAATATTAGCCTCTTGGACTATATCTAGGATGGAAATAAGTATAGAGTCATTTGGTGAAAAAAAAATGGCACATAAAGAATTCACTCTGAATAAATTCACATCAGCACCTATGAATTTATATTGATAATGGTTGGAATATAAAGACTTTTACCCCCCACCTTTTTTATATTTTCGTTGTCACAAATTATCTATACTTATTCTGTGAGTTCATTTCCAAACTGCAGTAGCTATTGTCTTCCTCTCTTTTAAAAATGTTTTTTTATCTCCTTTAACCTTTATGTTATATTTAAGTGCATAATATCGTATTCTGAAGAAGGGTTGCAATTTCCTGCTTCATTCTGTTAATCATCTTACTCAATGTTCTGTATCAGTTTGTATGAAGCCAAGCAGTTGGCATTAGAAAGCCATGACTTTCTTTTTGCAGATGATAAGAAATAAAGGAGACAAAATTTCATCTTACAGAAATGATGTATTAGTGTTCAGCAGTGGATACAGCCTTGTCCTTAGGTTTGCTGAACTTTGCATTTTGAACTGAAAACCACCCCTTGTCACCATTTATAATTTATTAATTTGGTTATGACCCGTTGGCAAGAGTGGCCAAGCAAGTGTGCCTACACCCCATGCCAAAACCCATGCCAAATTTATCAACTTAAGGAAAATGAAAAGATAAGCTAGTTATTCAGATGAATTGGTATTACTAAGGCCAAGAGGTTAAGCCAACTCTCTTTGTATACTCAGATTTTGATCTTCTGAGATTTGAATGAATGAATGAGTAAGGTCAGCAGTCAGTAGCCTGTTTCTTGTAGGACGTTGTGTCTCAAGGATGATTACCTTTTCATTACTCAGAGAAATCCTTGATGTTTCTTAAAACTTTGGGAACTTATTAGTTGTTTATACTGAACTTTTATTTTGAGATAGAGTCAGGAAGAAAGGAAAAATGAGTGAATGAACAGTTCCAGGGTCTCCCAATAGTACCAGGGCACAGATATAAAAGATTTAAAAACACATGAACCAGAAAACTTAAAAATCATGTACCGAATTGTAGGTTTTCATAAGGTAATCCTCTTTGTGTTTTTTATAATTGAAATATCTTTGCTGAATTGTGACCAGACGACATCCACAGGGGGTTGACAAGGAGACCTGGCTATCCTCACTTCCAGGACACCAGAACAGAGTTGGAAGAAGTCCAAGGAGCTTTGGGATAAACTTCACATTGAATTTTTCCCATTGTGCTGCCTTTGGTAGAAAATGATTAACCACTATTGCAGAGAAGAGGAAACATGGTTTTACTGAAATGAGCCTTTCTTCCACTAGATCTGGCAGTCTAATTTCTCTGTGTGGACACACAATTTGGAGGAGCCAAGTATCTGGTCAATGTCAATTTGAAAAAAATTAATTAAAACAGCCATTGGAGGTTATTATACCCATGATTTTTAATCCTGACTGCCCATTTGGATCATCTAAGGACATTTTCAAAAGCTACTAATGCTCAGTATCCTATCCCTAAGATTCTGATTAACTTGTTTGCAGTGTGCTGCTTTCCTTTTAGTTCCGAAAGCCCCTCAGGTGATTCATTATGTAACTGGTAAGAACCTCTGATGTAGACAAATGCTCATGTAACTGATTCAATTTTTTTTTAACATAGTGACTGTAGGAGAGCAAAATGCTCAGTAACATAAACCCTGGAACTAGCTTCACCTGGACTTGAATCCCAGCTTTGATATTTCATGGCTGTATGAGCCTAGGCTAGGTTAACTTTACTGTGCCTCAGTTTCTTTATTTCTAAAATGGGGACAACAAGAATACTTACTAAAAATATTAAATGACTGACTATGTGCAAAATACTTAGAACATAGTAGGCACTGTGAAAATATTAGCTGCCTGTGGTCTTTTGCTGGTGTTTCCTCTACTGGATGTCAGAATTGAAGTTAATTTCAATGGTCTAATATTTCTCTAACAACGTGTTTTGGTTCCTTTGGCTACTGTTAACACATTGTCACAACCTGGGCGACTTAAAACAGCAGAAACTTTTCTCTCACCACACTGGAAGCCGGAAGTCTGAAATCAGGGCGTCGGGAAGCCTGTGTTCCCTTTGAAGGCTCTAAAGGAAAAACCATTCCTTGCCTTTTGTGGCTGTCAGCTTCCCTTGTCTTGTGGTTGCATCTCTGTGCTGTCTTACCATAGCTTTTCCTCTGTGGATCCTTTCTCTCTTTTTTCTGACCCTTTCTGGTGTAAGGATACATATGATTGCATTTAAGGTGCACTTAGATTAGTTAGGATACTCTCTTCTCAAGATTCTTAATTTAATCACATTATTTTCCATAAAAGACAATATTTACTTTTTTTGTTATAATAAAGTAATATTGAAAAGTTCTTGTGATTAGGGAGTGGGCATACCTTGTCTGAGGGCCACCACTGAACCTGGTACACAAGGTCACAATAGAATGTAAGTGGATGGGATGCACCACTGATTCATCCTGTGTTTCGTCACCTTTGCATTTGGCCTATGCATCCCACTCTCTAATACGTCCAAAACCATTATTTATGGTGACAGGTATACAGACAAGTGAATGTTCATTGTCAGTGTTTGTTATTTCTCGTGAAGGACTCAGGGCAGTGGGCCAAGGGTTCAGAGGAGTCGTTGGCCTAATGCCCTTTGGCATACAGAGAGACTCCAACAAGGAAAGATGTCTTGGTGGGTTCTGCTCCAAAGGGAATAATTTTGGGAAAACTTTATTTTATGATTAAATGCAACCTAAAACCCTCACCAATTCTGGCTTTAAACTTGGAAAAATTTGGTGCCTATTTCTAAAGAGAACAGTGTTGTGGTTCATTAATCAGGACTCTCAGTTCCAAGTGACTGAAAAATCAGTTCAGATAGGCTTAAGTAAAACGTGAACTTCTGAACTGTCATAACTGGAAAATTCCAATATTGGATCTAGATTGATGCTATGGTTCCAAAGATGCTATCAGGATCTGGTTTCTCTCTCCAGCTCTTAGCTCTACTTTTACTGGCTTTATTCTCAGAAAGGCTGTCCTTTGGTGCTGCCAGGACAGCTGTAGAATCTGCGAGCTTGTATCTTCTCAGGTCCAAGGCATGTGGAAAAGTCTAGTTCTATAAAAAAATGTGAAAAAAAACCCCAAAACCTTATTGGGGTTTGTTGGGTCACATGCCCATCCTTGAAACATCTGCTATTCTTATTGGTTGAGGAGCCTGGAGAAGATGAACTCTCTAATGAGCTAAGACTGGGGAAGGAGATGGATCCCTAGTGGAAAAATGGGGTAGTTACCATAAGAAGGAAGAATGAATGTTGGGTGGCCAATATAACAAACGACTACTATAGATGCAACTAGATCTTTGGAGTGAAGTGACTGAAAACCAAACCTGGATTCTCTTGAAGGGCATATGGGATTTCCCCCCAGTTTTATACTTTGATCTCAATTCCCCTTTCCATTTGGAAAACAGTGACTGTTTTGAAACAGAGGACCCTCATTTAAATCCCATCTCTGCTGCCCCCTTTGTAGCTGTATGGCCTTAAAACAATTACCACAGCATTGTGAGCTTCATATTCTTCACTGGCCCAGAAATAAAATACACACATAAACATGTACACATACAAACTCAGGATAGATGTCTTAGGACCATCCATTGTCAGGATGCAGACACAGAAGAGGCCTACCGGAAGAAAATCTGACTGATACCAAAAATTCATTCTGCCCCTAGAACTCTTTTTTTGTGGTCCTAAAATGTATCTGAAATCCTTATCATTCGCCTGTTTTTATTTGGTTTAAAGCAATGTATTTCTAGAGAGGCAGGTAAAAAAATATATGTAGATCCCAAGGAGAGGCAACATGGTATCATCCATCACTGACTACTCGTATGCCACATTGGAGGGGATGAGCCAGACTAAGTCATTTTGTGAGATGATTTTGATTGTTACATGCAAGGCAACCATCAAGTAAAATTATCTCTCTCTTTCCTTCCACCTCTCTTTTAGGATTCTTCTCTCACTCCTTCTCCAGTCACCGAGGTGGGGCCTTTGTGTTCCCTAGAGATACCCAATGCCATAGGGGATCTCTATATTAAAAAACTAAGTCTATAGTTCTTATTTCCACAAGGGTCTCCAGTTGCAAAATGACACCTCTCCTCCTTAACCACCATTCTCATTTTCACAGTGAAGTGAATATTTGGAAGGGTAAGTGCCACCTGATCACAGTTTGATTAAAGTTATCGTGAGGCATGAGTGAGTGAAGGCTCAGCTTTCTTTCAAGGGATAGTGTTTATCTTCAATCTTCTATTTTGGTGTAAGAGATTTTTTGAGAAGGATACTGGGACTCTTTCCTAGTCTCCTAAGATCAGTTGCAGATACATCTATAACCGGTGCTAACTCCACTACTGAAATCATATTGGCCATAGGTTTTAGCTATCATTTAGAAAACAGTAGGAAGTAGAACAAGTAAGTAGAACAAGGGAAAGGGAATAGTAGGTTTCCAGAAAAGAACTGGAAAGATTGGAAGACTGGGAAATTTCCAGGAAAATAAACCTTTTAGGGTGTGAGCACCATGTTACAGTCATGCATGACTGGGATCCTGAGAAAGTCAGAGAAAGAGGTAAAAAAGAAGAGAGGGCCCCACAGGGGATATGATGTGAACGGACACAAAGACTGGGGCACAAAGACCCGTTTCACCACTGGTCTTAGGTTGTCCCTAGGCTTTCTGCAGAGAAACTCGAATGATATATTACCTTGGTTGGGGAAAGAAAGAAACAGTTCGTCAAGTTCTAATATGTTCCAGTTACGTTAAATTTTACCTTCTAATTCTTTCAACAACCTTCTGTGAAGTTGGTACCATTATTATTATCCCTTTATCAACGGGAAACTGAGGTTCAGAGACATTCAGCTGCTAAGGTCACGTGGTAGTTTAAAAACATGTCCACAATTTTTTTTGATACCACTTCTTTAAAAAGATTTTACCCAATTTCCCTCTCCTTGAACGGGGGCCAGGATTTGTGACTTGCATATAACAAATACAATGTGGCAAAGTTATGGTGTGTGACTTTTGAGACTGGATCATATAAAAGGTAGCATTCGTTGGCATTCTTTCTTGGATTGCTTGTTCTGGGGGAAGCCTTCCACCATGATATGAGGATATCCAAGATGTCCTTGGTTGAACCCAATGTGGATAAGGCCCACGTGAGGAGAAGATGAAGCCTCCTGCCCACAGCCTACACCAAATGTCCAGCCCTATGAGTGAGCCATCTTTGAAGCAGGTCCTCCAGCCCTTCAGCTGATTGTAGGTCTGGCCAGCACCTTACCTGCAGTCTCATGAGGTCACTGAGTCAGCAATGCTCAGCCAAGCCACTTCCGAATCCCTGACACACAGGAACTGTGATTGAAAATATATGTGTTTGCAGGTATTTGTGACCACTAAATTTTGGGGGTGATTTATTAGGCAGAAATAAGTAAACAATGCAGTCACATGTTTAGGAAGTAGCTCATCTACCATTTTCGCTTTTGTTACCTAAATGGAAACCAAATAGAAAGATGGTAGATAAAACTTAGAGTAATTCATTACTTATATGTTGAGTACTTTAATAACTTCTTGAGTATTTATTTATGAGTGCTTAGCCCCCCCATAACCCCGCCCTCCCCCAGTAACCATTCTAGGTTCCCTGGTCGATTTCCCACAGCTGCGCATCTCTTGGGCCTAGCTTCTAGAATGGATTTGTGGATAAGTGTCAGGGTGGTGGCATCTGGAGAGCTTTGGTAAATCCCTGAGACAGTTTAATTTAGTAGGTATGGTAGTTTTGATAGTCAGTTATATTTGCTACTGACCTAGAAGTTTAGGGGCCATCTCATAAGCCAGAGAGAATGCCTCTCTAGATGTCTGCAAATATTACTGTTACCACTAAAAGCTGCTTCTCCAAGTCAGCCACCATTGCTCATGACATATATACATTCAGACAAGGCATATTTCTTAAACTTATATATTTTGAGATAATTACTGATTCACAGGAAGTGTTAAAAATAATATATAAAGATTTCATGTAACCTTTACCCAGTTTCCTTCAAAGGTATCATCTTGTGATACTATACTACAATATTATAACTAGGATATTGGGACTTTGGTCCAGTTAAGAGACAGAACACTTTTGTCACCGGGAGAATTCCCAGTTTCACCGCACTCACTTCCCTCCTGCTCCCACCCCGCCCTGAATCCCTGACAACTATTAATTTCTTCTTCATTTCAACGCTTCTGTGTTTTGTGATTTCAACAATGTTATATAAATAGCAGCATACATACTGCACATAACTTTTGGAATTGTTTTTTCTTCACTGAGCATAATTATGTGGAGATTCATCCACGTTGTTTCATGTATGGCTCGTTCATTCTTTTTTATTGCTGAATAATATTCCACGGTATGAATATACCTCAGTTTGTTTAATCACCCACCAATTGAAGGACATCTGAGTTGTTTTCAGTTTTTTACTGTTATGAATACAGTTTCTATAGACGCTTGTTTACAGGTTTTTTCAAATGTAAGCTTTTGGTCATATGGTAGTTTCATGTTTAAGTTTTGAAGAAATTGGCAAACTGTATTTCAGAGTGGATATACATTCTCACTAGCAATATATGAGTGATCCAGTTTCTTCATATCCTTGCCAGTATTTGGTAGTGTCAGTTTTTATATTAGCCATTCCTATAAGTGTGCAATAAAATTTTGTTGTGGTTTTAATTTGTACTCTCCAATAGCTAATGAAGTTGAACATTTTTTCATACGCACATTTTCCATCTGTATATACTCATAGGTAAAATGTCTATTTATACCTTTTTCCCACTTTCTAATTTAATTTTTAATTTTTAATATTGAGTTTTAAAAGTTCTTTATGTATTTGCAGTTCCATCTTTTGTCAGATACATAGTTTGCAACTATTTTCCCCAATGTGTAGTTCGTGTTTTCTTCCTCTTAAGAGGGTCTTATGAAGAACAAAAGTTTTAAAAATTTTGATGGGGTCCAATTTATGAAAAAATTCGGTGTAAAGTCTAAGACCTCTTTGCTTAGCCCTAGGTCTGAGAATTTTCCTCCTTGTTGAAAGGCTGTCTTTTCTTCATTTAATTTTCTTTCCATCTTTATAAAAAAAAATCACTTGGACCTATTTGTGTGGGTCTATTTCTTGTTCTCTGGTCCATTGATCTATGTGTTCGTCCCTCTGCCAGTCTTGATCATTATAGCTAGCTGCACAATAAGTCTTGAAATCTGGTAGGCTAATTTCTCCTACTTTATTCAAGTTCTTTTGCTTTTCAATGTACATTTTAGAATTATGTTGTCTATATTTATGAAAAATCTGGCTAGAATTTAATGGGGATTCCATGATCAATTTGGGGAGAATTAACATTTTACTATGTTGAGTTGTTCAATCCATGAACATACTATGTCTCCATTGATTTAGCTCTTTGATTTTTCTCATTAGTACTTTACAGTTTTTACTGTACAAGCTCTATACATATTTGTTTAGGTTTATGTTTAAGTATTTTATTTTTGGGGTTATTGTAAATGTTACTTTGTATTTTTAATTTCAATGTCTATATGTTCATTAATAGCATATAGAAATGTAGTTGTATAATAGTGTATCCTGCAAACTTGCTAAGTTCGTTTATTAGGAATTTTTTTTTTTATATATATTCTTTGGGATTTTCTGTAGAGAAAATGATGTCATTTGCAAACAAAGATATTTTTATTTTTTATATATATATTTTTAGATTTTATTTATTTTTAGAGAGAGGGGAAGGGAGGGAGAAACATCAATGTGTGGTTGCCTCTGGCCCGCGACCCAGGCATGTGCCGTGACTGGGAATTGAACCCAGGACCGTTTGGTTCACAGGCCAGCGCTCAATCCACTGAGCCACACCAGCCAGGACAATTTCTTCATTTTTGATCTGTATGTTTTTAATATTTTTCTTGCCTTATCGCACTGACTAGAATTTCCGGCACTTTGTTAAATACGAGTGATAGGAACAGACATTCTTGTCCTGTTCATGATCATAGAGGGAAAACATTCAGTCAATGACTATTAAGTGTATTAGCTGTGGATGTGCTTTATCTAATTCAAGAAGTTTTACTTGATTCCTATTTTCTCAGAGTTTTTGTGATTATCAGGTGCTGAATTTCATCAGGTGTTTTTTTGTTTTTTTTTTTACAATGATTAATATGATAAAAATATTTGTCTTTTTTTCTGTTAACATGGCATATCACATTGATTGATTTTTGAATATCAAACCAGTCTTGTATCCCTGGAATAAACCCAACCTGGTCATGCTGTATAATTTTTTATATATTGCTGAATTCTGTTAAATATTTTTGTGTCTACATTTATGGGGGCTAATGACCTGTAGTCTCTTTTCTTTGTACTGCCTTTGTTTGGTTTTTGTGTCAGAGTATGACTAGCTTTATAAAATAAGAGATTATGTAAGATTGGTGTTAATTCTTCTTTATATGTTTGATAGAATTTTCTAGTAAAACTTTATGGACTTAGAGATTTGGGGGGAGTTTTAAAATTATGAATTCATTTTCTTAATAGTTATAGGGGTATTCAAATGATCTGTTTCATTAAGATGAGTTGTAGTAGTTTATGTTTTTCAAGAATTTGGCCCGTTTTATCTAAACTGTCAAATTCATATACATAGGATTGTATATAGTGTTTCTTTATTATCTTTTGATGTCTGCAGGTTCTGTAATGATATCCCCTGTTTCATTCCTGATTGTGTCTTCTTCTTTTTCTTTTTTTAAGAAGTATATAATTGTTATTGATTTTTTCAAAGAATAGCTTGTTTTATTTAGTGTTTGGTGCTTCGAATTTTATTGATTCCTGTTCTTTATTATTGTCTTCCTTCTGCCTGCTTTGGATTTATTTATTTTTTTTCTAGGTTCTTAAGGTAGGGACTTTGAGACCTTTTCTATTATCTATTATATTCATTTAACGCTACAAAATTTCCCTCTCAGCTTTGATTTAGCTGTGTCCTACAAATTTAGATGTGTTGTATTTTTCATTTCCATTGGGTTGAATGCAGTTTTTAAATTTCATTTGAGCCTCCTCTGAATCAAAAATTATTTTGAAACTGTGCTAAATTTCCAAGTTTTGGAGATTTTCTTATTTTTCTATTTTCTAGTTTGACTCTATTGTGGTCAAAGAACATGTTTTATGTGATTTTAATTTTTAAAAATTTTTTTAAATGTATTGAGGTTTGTCTTATGATCCAGGGTGTGGTTTATCTAGCTATATATCCTGTGGGCACTTGAAAAGAATGTGTATTCTGCTGTTGTTGAGTAGAGCACAATATAAATATTGATTAATCCCGTTGGTTGAAGATGTTGTTTAGTTCTTTTGTATTCTTCCTGATTTTATAGTTTTTTCTAGTTTTCATATCTATTGTTGAGAGAGCTGCATTGAAGTATTCAACTATAATTGCAGATTTGTCTATTTCTTCCTTTCAGTTCTCTCAGTTTTGCTTCCCATGACTTGCAGCATTTTTATTTGATGATATACATTTAGGATTACTATGTCTTCTTGTTGGAGTGACACTTTTATTTTTATATAATGTCTCTCTTAACTTCTAGTAATTTTCTTTACTTAGAAATGTACTTTATTTGAAATTAGTATAGCTATTCCTGCTTTCTTTCAATTAAGGTTTGCATTATATATTTTTTCCACCTTTTTACTTTCAACCTGTCTGTATTATTACGTTTGGAGTAAGTTTGTAGTGGACAGCATATAGCTCAGTTATGCTTACTCAACTTTGTCTTTTGACTGATATTAAGACTATTTAAATTTAATGTAATCATAGATATGTTAAAGATTAAGTCTGACATTTTATTTTCTGTTTACTATTGGTCAGTTTTCCATATCCAGTTTCTTACCCTGTTTGCTGTGGATTACCTGAATTAAAAAACAAAACAAAACTCCAGATGACTCCTGGTCAAGATGGCAGCATAGGTAAACACAGCTCACCTCCTTGTACAACCACATCAAAATTATAACTAAAATATAGAACAGCCATCACTCAGAACTATCAGAAATCAAGTTGACTGGAGGACCAACAACCATAGAATTAAAGAAACCACCTCCATACAACTGGTAGGAGAGGCAGAGACACAGACCAGGTTGGTTCCGCATCCATGTGTGGTGGATGAAAATTTGGGAGGGATATCTTGTGAGCAAGGAGTTCCAGCCCCACACCAGCCCCACATCAGGGTTCCAGAGCCAGGAAGGTAAGTCCCCACAACTTCTGGCTGCAAAAACCAGTGGAGATTGAGCCGATGTAAGAAACTTCTGAAGTCCCAAGCAGTTCCTCTTAAAGAATCCACATACGGACTTACTCAGACTCATTCCCTCTGGGCTCCAGCACTACGGTATTAGCTTGAAAGACAACAGTGGCATACAGGGAGAAACTGAAGTGTCTAGTATCTAAGCTAGAGCTTGGGGACAGCTTTCTCTCAGATAGAAAGGCTGGCAGAGGCCAATGTCCTTTTCTGAACTCTCCCCACAAGAGCCACAGAGTTGGCAGGCTGGTGCCATATCTGAGACCCCATCAACCTCGCTAACACTATGTACCCTGCCCTGGAGATGCCCAGAGGCTCTGTCCTACCCAACTTATGGGCCCACTGAAGCTGGTTTTCCATATGAATGGTTAGTCTTGACTCATGCTTTACAACGTTCTAAGTCCTCTCAAACTAGAAACAGCCCCCATACCTCTTGCTAAGTGGCCTCAGACCGGACACTAGGAGCAGCCAGCCTAGATTCGCAGCTTGGCTTTTCTTGGGAATTTCTAAGTTCAGCATATGTAGCAGCCATCTGAGATTGCTTAATAGCTTGGGCAGGGTGGCTCTGCGTAAAACACTGATTGGGGCTGACCTTGGCCTGCACCAACCAGGAAAGTGGAGAACCTGTGCACCCAGTGGACAGCTGTAGACCATATTGGAGCAACTCCATCCTGCCACTGCACAGCTGATCCTCCATGGAAGGCAGAGGGTGGTGGTGAGGTCACAGCCAGTCCTTGCAGCTGACTGGCCTGGATGAATCCCTCCCATTGATCTGGCAACAACAAACAAGCCTCAACTACAAGAGGGGGGTGTACTCAGCCCACACAAAAGGTACACCTCAAATACCCAGCTTGGGTGATAATGGAGGCTGTGCCATTGGACCCTACAGGATACCTACTTAATTAGGCCGCACTACTAAGACATGAGTCAAAGCAGCTCCATGTAACACACAGACAAAAACATGAGGAGGCTGCCAAAATGAGGAGACAAAGAAATATGGATCAAATGAAAGAACAGATCAAAATTCCAGGGAAGTAACTAAATAAAAGGCAGATAAGCAATCCATCAGATGCAAAGTTCAAAACACTGGTTGTGAGTATGCTCAAGGAACTTAGTGAAGACCTCAGCCGCATTAAAAAGATCCACTCAGAAATGAAGAATTCACTAATTGAAATAAAGAACAGTTTAGAGGGAAGCAACAGTAGAGTGGATGAAGTTGAGAATCAAATCAATGATTTGGAACATAAGGAAGCAAAAAACAACTAATCAGAACAACAAGAAGGAAAAAGTACCCCCCAAAATGAGGATAGTTTAAGAAGCCTCTGGGACAACTTCAAGCATTTCAACATTTGCATCATAGGGGCGCCAGAAGGAGAAGAGAAAGAGCAAGAAATTGGAAACTTATTTGAAAAATAATGAAAGAAAACTTTCCTAATTAGGTGAAGGACATAGACATGCAAGTCCAGGGAACGCAGTGGGTCCAAAATAAGATGGATGCAAAGAGGCCCACTCTAAGACACATCATAATTAAAATACCAAAGGTTAAAGGCAAAGAGAGAATCTTAATAGCAGCAAGAGTTATTTACCTACAAGGGAGTTTCAATAAGAATGTCATCTGATTTCTCAAATGAAACTTTGCAGTCTAGAAGGGATTGGCAAGAAATATTCAAAGTCATGAATAACAGGGACCTACAGCCAAGATTGCTATACCCAGCAAAGGTATCATGTGGAATCAAAGGATAGATAAAGAGCTTCCCAGACAACAATAAGCTAAAGGAGTTCGTCATCACCATACCAGTATTTTATGAAATGTTAAAGGGACTTACTTAAGAAAAAAAAGATCAAAACTATGAACAACAAAATGGCAATAAATATATATCTATCAACACTTGAATCTAAAAAGCAAACTAAGAAAACAAGAAGAAAAGAGACAGAGTCATGGATATGGAGAGCATTTAGATGTTGCCAGATGCGAGGAGGTAGTGGGCAAATGGGTGAAGAGGTGAGGGCATTAAGAAGTACAAAAAGTAGTTACAAAATAGCCATGGGGATGTAAAGGACAGTATAGGAAATGGAGTATCCAAAGAACTTACATGCGTGACCTATGGACATGAACAATGGTGTGGAGATTGCCTGAGGGAGGGGGGGTAGCTGCATGGAGTGGGACAAAGTGGGAAAAATTGAGACAACCATAAAAGTATAATCAATAAAATAAAATTAAAAAATTCCAAATTGACTTATCTATTGTGTTTATTAATTATTTTTATATAAAGTATATGTTGCTGGCTTTCTTGAGATATAATTGACATATAACATTGTGTAATTTTACATGTACAATGTGATTATTTAACATATATATGTATTGTGAAATAATGACTACCATAAGGTTAGTTAACACATCCATCACCTCTCCTATTTGCTATTTTCTGTTTGTGTGGTGAGAACTTTTTAGAACAAGTCTTTTAGCAGCTTTCAAGTATACAGAATAATATTCACTGTGACTATAGTCACTGTGCTGTACATTAGGTCCCCAGAACTTATTTATTTTTTAGCTGGAAATTTGTACTCTTTGACTACATTCACATGTTTTCCTGCTCTCCCCCACCTCATCCCTAATCCTGGCAAGCGCCAATCTTCTGTTTCTATGAGTTCAGTTTTTAAAAAGAGTCCCCATATTAGTTAGTTCATACGGTATTTGTCTCTTTCTGTCTGACATTTCACTTAACATAATGTTAACATAAACCTCACGTTTCATCTGTGTTGTCACAAATGGCAGGATTTCCTTCTTTCTTTGGCTGAACAACATTTCATTGTAAATATATATGACATTTTCTCAGCCCACTCATACATCAGTGGACACAGATTGTTTCTATGTCTTGGCTTTTGTATGTAATGCTGCAATGGGCATGGGTTGCATATATCTTTTTGATATCCTGTTTTTATTTCCTTTGAATAATTCCCCAAAGTGGGAATGCTGGATCATACAGTAGTTCTTTTTTAGTTTTCTGAGGAATCTCCATAGTGTTTTACATAGTGGCTTTGCCAATTTACATTCCTACCTATAATGCATAAGGATTTCCTTTGCTTCATATCATTGCCAAAATTTGTTATTACTTGTCTTTTTGACAGTTGCCATTCTGACATATGTGAGATGATATCCCAGTGTGATTTTGATTTGCATTTCCCTGATGATTAATGATATTGAGCACCTCTTCTGTATCTGTTGGCAATTTGGATATCTTCCTTGGAAAAATGTCTGTTCGGTTTTTGTGCCCATTTTTAATCAGATTATTACTTTTTGCTATTGAGTTACATGAGTTCCTTATATATTTTGATTATTAACCCCTTATTGGATGTATAATTTGCAAATATTTTTTATATTACATAGGTTGTTTTTTCATTTTATCAATCATTTCTTTTGCTATGCAGATGTTTTTAGTTTGATGTAGTCCCACATGTTGATTTTTACTTCTGTTGCTTGAGCATTTGATACCATGGCCAAAAAATTATTGCAAAAACCAATGTCAAGGAGCTTTTTCTTTATGTTTTATTCTAGGAGTTTTAAGGTACTGATTCTTACATTTAGGTCTTCAATTCATTTTGAGTTAAATTTTGTGAATGGTGTAAGGTAGGAGTTCAGTTTCATTTGTTTGGATGTGTATATCCAGTTTTCCTAAACCATTTATTGAAGAGACTATATTTTTCCCATTGAGGACTCTTGGGTCCTTACCTAATATTAGTTGACTGTATAGGTGTGGGTTTATTTCTGGGTTTTTGATTCTGTTCCATTGGTTTATGTGTCTATTTTTAATGCCAGCACCATACCGTTTTTATTACTATGACTTTGTAACATAGTCTGAAATAAGGAAGTATGATGCCTCTAAATTTTTTCTTCTTTTCTCAGAATTGCTTTGGGTCTTCAGGGTATTTTGTGGTTTCATACAAATTTAGGATTGTTTTTTCTATTTCTATGAAAAATTCCATTGGGTTATTGATAGAAATTGCATTGAATTTATAGATGGCTTTTCATAGTATAGACATTTTAACAATATCAATTCTGATCCATGAACATGAGATAACTTTCCATTCATTTGTGTCTTCAATTCTTTCATCAATATCTTATAGTTTTCAGTATATAGTTTTTTCATCTCCTTGAATACATTTATTTATACATAATTTATTGTTTTGATACTGTTGTAATGAGATGGTTTTCTTTATCTGTTTTTCAGATAGTTCATTAGTGTACAGAAACATAGTTGACTTTTGTGTGTTGATTTTTCATCCTACAACATTACTGATTTCATTTACAGTTCTCATTTATTAGGCTCCATGTCAACATTTGCTGATGCGTGTGTGTGAGGGTGGGGCCACTGGTTTTTTTTTCTGTTGTGTTTGGATCTAGTAGAGCAGCTTTTTTCTTAAAATTTTCATCTTGCTGGATTGTTCCTTTTCTTTGTCACTTGGATAGAGAGAGGAAGTTCTTGTTGAGGCTTTTGTGTCTGTGCCCATTGGCACTTAGTGGTTGCTAGTTTTTTCAGCTCCAACTCTAGGATGTATGAGGCTAAAAGAAAACCCAGAGAAGTAAATCCTAAGTTGTTCTTTAAAGCCCAAGGAATCTAGCCGGTGTGACATCTATTCTCTACTCTTTAGATTCTTCTTATGTTTGTTTTTATGTATAATATAGGGGGAATTAATTATATTTAGCAGGAGGAATAGGGAAAAGCACATTTACCTTTCTGGAAGTGGAAGTTATGATGCTTATTTGATATGCATGGATATTATTTAAAGATTTGTATGCATGTGATATATAATGATTAAAGATTATGATAGACTCTTTCATTCATTCAACATTTATTCTAGGCTTACTCTGTGCCAGGCACTGCAGATACAGTGGTGAACAGAATAGATAACGCTCTTCTTACAGGGCGTATGTTCTTGTGAGAAGACACAGACAATTAGCAAACAAAACATAGTGTGTTCCATTGTGAAAAATGCTATTGGAATAAGGAAAGCAGGTTTAGGAAGACAGTGAGTGCTGCAGGCATTGGAGGTTTGGTATTTTATATCGGGTGGCCAGCAAAAATAACACTGGAGCAGAGACATGGGAAAAAAAGTGAGCCCTCTGGATATCTGGGGAAGATCTCCCCAGGTAGGAGACAAAGGTGTAAGGTGGCACATGCTGGTCCTATTCAGGTAACAGCAGGGAGGCCAGAGTGGCTAGAGAGAGCTGGGCAAGGGGAAAAGCTGTAGACGAGGTCAGAGATGTAGTTAGGGAACCAGAATGTGAGGAGCCTTGAAAGCAACTATAGGGATTTGGGCTTTTTCATTACAATGATGGTTTTTTTTCCAGAGGGAAATAGTAAGATCCAGCTTCCAGTTTTCCTCTGTCTGCTCTATGGAGGAGAGACTACAATGAAGGAAGTACAGGTCAAGTGAGGAGGCTTTTGCAAGTGTCCAAGAGGGTTCAGTGATGGCTTGAACTCAGACAGAGATGGTAAGATGTGTCCAGATTCTGGAAATATTTTAAGACAGAGCTAACAGGTGTTGCTAATAGATTTTTATGTGGGGGATGAGAGAGAGAGAGAAGTCAACGATGGTTTATGGTCCCTGGTCTGAACAATTAGAAGAATAAAGTTGCCATTTTCTGAGATGGGGTAGACTCAGGGAGGTACAGGTTTTGGGAAGGACGGGAATCCGGGGTTAGAGTTTGGATGTATAAAGTGTGAGATACTCTTTCATGTGGATGTCTAGTAGGAAGTTGGTCATATGAATCTAAGTTCAAGGACTGTAGCCATCCTGTATAGAGACATAAATTTGGGAGTGGTCATTATATAGGTGATATTTAAAGATATAAGACTAGACATGATTACATATACAGTGGCTGTAGATAGAGAAGAGAAGAGTCCTGAGTGAGCCCTAGCGCACTCCAGTATTTAGAGGTCAAGAGGTTGAAGACAAACTAGCAAAGAAAAATGAAGAGAAATCAGTGATGTAAGAGAACCACCAAAAGGGAGTGGTGTGCTGGAAGCTGACCGAAGGAAGTGTCTCTGGAAGGATGGAGTGATTATCTTGTGAAATAAGAAGAGCTGAAAATTACCTCTTGGATTTGAAAATGTGGAAATCTCTGGGGATCTCGCCAAGATGAGTGTCCATATGGGGGAGGAAAGGAGGAAAGAAGAGAAGACAGATGGCAAGTGTAGACAGCTCTTTGGAAGAGCTTTGCTGTAAAGAAAAACAAAAACGGGATGGTGGTTAAAGGAGGAGATGGAGCTGAGGAAAGAGTTATTACTATATGTAGCAAGTAAATATATATATATATAGTGTATATTTTATATATATATAGACACACCTTGTATTTAGATATAGAACTTGAATTTATTTTGATTGACAATGAAGTGTAAAATTTCATACAGTGAAAAGTCTTCATTAGGCTTGGTAATCTTAGCAATAACATTTATATTTGAAGAAGACTTAGTTAAATATGAATTGGTCTATGCAAGATGTATAATTTTAAAGGTTGTTTCTTTGGTTTAAATTATATTTGCAATTTCAGTTAACCCTTTCCAATTAGAGTCCCTCCAAATGAATATTTACTTAAAAATGATAGAAAGTTTTTTATTTACAAAGTACTTATCAGTCTCTGCATCAGAATCAGCATACAAGGATGAAAATTTACGTTAGAAATATAAGGGAATTAAAGTGAAGTAGTCTCAAATCAGAGAAACTGAGTCTCAGGCCAAATATGGGCCATGGGATCTGAAGGTAAAAATCACCTGCAACCATCCATGGCACTAGTTTCAGCCTCTTGAACTACTTGATTCCTTTCCCCTTCCTCTTTATTTCTATTGCTTTCTACATTGAAACAGTAATTTTTGAACCACTTCCAGCTTTCCGACATCATAATCACTTGGATCAGGAGAATTGTATGTGTTCTCTGGGACCCCTGGCTCTCCAGAGTCTTTTGCCTCCTGTGCTGTGCGTTTACCAGACACCTTTCCTTCTCCAGCTAGCTGGGAGACTGCATTTCCCAGACTCCCCTGCAGTTAGATGGGACCAAAGCAATGAGGGTGGGAGTAATACTGAATACGGTACTTCCAGTCTGCAGCCTGGCCCTTAAAGATAGCTGGTACAGGATCCTCCATGCTTCTGCTCCTCCTTCATCTGCCAGCTGGAGGAGGAAGATGGCTTCGGATTGTGGAGTGAGCATCACCCCTGAACAGGTTTGCACTGTGGCCTGAGCAAGAAGTGAGCTTTTATTATGTGGAAGCTCTGAGACTTGGAAATTGTTAATTATAGTAGTGAGCCTCCCTTGAGTTATACATACTCCTTTGGTTGAGATGTGGTTATACTGACTTTGCATTCAGACTTAGAAGGTCTAGAGGGTGACCGGGGAGGAAAGCGTGGCTACATGCACTATGACCTGGGCTTTCGAAAGGCAAGGACTTTGTCTTTGGGTCTATTTGTGTAGCACTGTTGGCATGAATAGGGCCACACTGGGAGGCAAACAACTCTTTTTAAACAGCCTTTCTGTGGTCTTCCAGGACCATTTCCCTCTAAGAACTCAAGCCACTTTTAGGGCCTCAAAGTTCTCATGGGTATAAGAGGAAGGAGAAACAAATTATTTGGCAACTATCCTGTGTCAGGCATATTTTTATTGCATCACCTTATTTAATTTTTACAAAAACCCAATGAGGTAGTAATAAAACCTCAGTTTATAGATGTTTATAATCAACTATACTCATTATCCTTTTTGATACCCAGTGTGTCACAAATTTGGGCAGTGGGACTTATTCCAGTTGGCATCTGTGTAATTTTGACAGCCCCTGTCTCCCCTTTAGTCTTCAATTGTTTTCTTACTTTCCAACTCAACAAACTGACTGACCTTGTACTTTTCCTGCCATGGATCTAAAACATGCTGTTTCTCCGTGGTGCCCAGTTCATTTAGGGAAAATTATTTACAAACAACGACCTGGTTACCAAGTACTTATTACTGCTGGTGTGTCATGACTTTTACAGGGAGAATTTTTTTTATCCTCATCCCAGGACATGCTTATTGATTTCAAAGAGAGGGTAAAGGAGGGAGAGAGGGAGGGAGAGAAATATGGACTGGTTCCCCCTCCCACACTCCCTGCTGACTGGGGACTGAACCCGCACCCTAGGCATGTGCCCTGACCCAGGAATCCAATCTGCAACCAACCAACTGAACCACGCTGCTAGGGCAAAAAGGGAGAATTTTATGTATGTGAATTTTATCTCAATTAAATTTTTTACATTCCCGTTAGCAATGTATAAGGATTCTTCTAATTTTTCCACATCCTTACCAATACTGTTTTAGTTTTTATTATAGCCGTTTAGTTGGTTTGAAGTAGTATGTCATTGTAGTTTTGATTGACATTACCCTAATGATACTGAGCATCTTTTCGTGGGCTTATTGGATATTTATTTCTCTCTGTTTGGAGTAATATCTCCTTAAGTCCATGGCTCTTTTAATTGGGTTGTTTGTTTCTTTGTTGTTGAGTGGTAGGAATTCTTTATATATCTGAATATTAAATTGTTATCACAAATGATTTGTAAACATTTACTATCATTCTGTAGATTGTCTATTTGCTTTCTTGATAATGTTCTTCATTGCACAAAAGTTTTTAATTTTGATAAAGTCCAATATATGCATATTGTTCTCTCCTTAATATTTAAAACATTTTATTCTTCAATTACAGTTCACATTCAATATTATTTTGTATTAGTTTCACATGTGCAGCACATTGTTTAAACAACAATATACTTTACAAACTGTCCCCCCGATATCTCCTGCACCCACCTGGCACCACACACAGTTATGACATTGTTAGGGACTGCATTCCCTAAGCTGTACTTTACATCCCTGTAACTATTTTGTAACTGCTGTTTGTACTTCTTAATCCCTTCGCCTTTTCCACCCAGTCCCCTAACCCCTCTCCTCTCTGGCAACCATCTCTCCTTAACTTTTGAGGAAGTACCTCCAGTAAATTTTTCATTTCAATTGTACTTTTCAACTCCAGATTTCAACTTGGTTCTGTTAACCAAAAAGTAAAAAGCCACAGTGAGAAGCAACAAGTGTTTAGTCGAGATCCAAAGAATAGCTCTGGGAAGTACTGATTCAGGCAGAAACCCAAATAATATCCTGCTTAGTGCATGAGGCAAGGTTTTTTATGAGGAAGGGAAGGGGTGTAATTACATGCATAGAAGGAAGGAATTTCTATTGGGGTTAATAAGTCAAAGAAGGAATTTCTATAGCTGCAAATAAGCTAGGTTATCCTTTACTTGTATGTGATAATGCTAATTCTAAACAATGTCTTTAATTTCCAGTTGAGTAGTCAGTAACTCTCCTGTTAGTTTTGCAATTGATTTACATATATAAAAAAGCATTTGCCATGGTAGAAATACTATGTTGGCTTTGCCCAGTGCGAAGGTTATTTTGCCCAGTTCAAATATTCTGAAGGGTTGAGGAGTAAGATGTGCAAGCTGTTCCTCTGAAGCGGCTGCCCAGCTCTGTTTTAAAGTGGTTCAGTGATGCTAGCCTCTGATAGTTCCTTTTTATAATTTCTGTCTCTTCATTGATGTTCTCTATGTGTTGAGACACCATTCTTATTCTTTCCTTTGGTTCCTTAGACATGGTTTCCTTTAGCTCTTTGAACATATTTAAACTAGTTAATGTAAGGTTTTTTTGTCTAGTCAGTCCAATTGTCTAGGCTTCTCAGGGACAGTGTCTATTGATAGCTTTTTTCCAATATATGTCATATGGTCCTGTTTCTTTGCATGTCCCGTATTTGTTGAAAGCTAAGTATTTCAAATAATACTACGTGGCAATGTTGGGAATCATATTCTCCTCACTTCTTAGGGTTTGTTGTTGCTGCCTGTTGCGGTAGTTGTTTGCTTAATGACTTCTCTGAACTCGTTCTGTGAAGTCTCTTTCTCTGTTGTTGTGGCTTCTGAACAACAGCTTAATGATCAGTTAATGACTAGACAAAGATTTCCTGAAGTGCCTGGCACCCATAAATCTCCCTGTCTTTGCTGAGAGCCTCCACATGCACGTTAGGGAACTCCTTCAGTAACCACCTTGTAGTTTACAACCGTGTTGTAGCCTCAGTTGCTACTTATGCGGACCTCAAGGTCAACCAGAGTAAGGGGCCTAGTCCTTTTTCAGGTCCTTTTTGAGTATGTTCATCGCCCTATGCATATGTGTGGCTGTCTAGATTACCAGCAATATATCTGAGCTTTTCAAAGCTTCTATGGGTAGCTCATTCCTCAGCCTTTCCTTTTAAACGTTTTGATTATTCTATAGCGTGCCTCCCCTGTTATCCATTGTCTCAGGCCACTTTGCTGGTAAGATATAAGAAATCTTTGTGCACTGGGTAAGTTTGAGGTGGAACAAGGACAAACCTTCTGAGTGGAGCCTTCTGGGAAACCTCCAGGCAGGTAAAAGAATGGTTTCTCTTTGGCAATGAAGCTTTGAAAAGGTTCCAGTCCTGTTTCGATCCCCCTCGGTTCTGGGAACGTGGGCCATTGCTTTTTAAGGCTGCAAAAAGCAGGAAAGTGAGATATGGGACAGGGTGAGTTTAAAATGCCACAAGACTTGTTGCCCTTACTGAGATTCAGCCATTTTTTTTTTGCCCACGAATATCCCCCCCACAGATTGCTGCAAGCTTTTGTTTAATATCCAGGGTTCTGAATATAGTTCTGCCAGTTTTTTCTTTGCTTTTAGGAGGGGTGAACTCTTGGAGGTTATCTTTCTGCCATTTTGTTCTCTTAACTAACTTTTAAATTTAAGAATAATTCTAAAATTTGGGAGAGAGTGTTTCACAATTTGGTTTTAATTTTTTATGAACAAATAAACAGTCAATAAATTGAAAAATCCTCAAAAAGTATGATGATGTAAGAATAGCCCCACCCAGTATTAAGACATAATTGAAAGTACAATTATTAAAACAGTATAGTTTTGGCAATAGAAGTTCAATGGAAAAGAATCAAGAGTTTAGAAGAAGAACCAATATATACGTATGATCATTTAGTGTATAATACCAATGGCAATGCCTATCACTGAGAAAGATATGTAGTAAATTTACTAGCATTAGGAAAAAATAAGTTGGATTCTTATTCAACTTAATACAACAAAATAAGTTCCAGATGTATCAAAAGTTTAAACATAAGAAGATCATTAAAATAATGGGAAAATTTGGGAATTATAACAAAATTATGTATGAGTTGGTACACTCTAGAAACAACCCAAATATCCATCAAAGTAAAACAGATAAACACATATGGTATATTCTTACATGAGAATGATATGTAACAATGAAAATAAGTGAAGTATAACTATACACAACAATATGTGTTATTGAGTCTCAGAAACATAATGATGAGTCAAAGAAATAAGATATTAAAGAATACGTTAAGAGCCCTGGCTAGTATGGCTCAGTGGATCGAGTGCTGGCCTGTGAGCCAAAGGGTCGCCAGTTTGATTCCCAGTCAGGGCACATGCCTGGGTTGCAGGCCAGGTCCCCAGTAGGGGGCGTGCAAGAGGCAACCACACATTGATGTTTCCCTCTCATTCTTCCTCCCTTACCCTCTCTATAAATAAATAAATAAATAAATAAATAAATAAAAAATATGTTAAGAATCAGAGTGTGGTTCATTTCATATGGAATTAAGAATATGTAAAATAAACTTGTTTTTAGGGATGCATACAAATATGATAAAATTACACAGAGGCAAAAAATAAATGATTGTTATAAAAGTCAGGATGATAGTTACCTGGAGTGGTGGTGCAGCAAACAGAGACGGACCCAGAGGCGGCTTCCTGGGTAATGCCAGTGTTCTATTTCTTGACTGAGTGACTGTTTGGGTCTTTGTTTGATAGTTATTCATTAAACTATTCATGTAGGCTTATGTACTTTTCTGTTATATTGCACCATAAAGAAGAAAAATTTTATATAAAGAGAGTGTAATTAGAGTTATAGACTTCAGCCCATACCTTGGGCGATATTTTGTTTCAAGGCTATTTATATTTTTAAGCCCTTCTTCCTAGATTCCTCTAGATTCATACTTTCTACCATTTAGAAAAATTTCTACTTTCTCAAGAGATTCTGCAGCCACTTTATAGGGAATGCTACAACATTAGTAATTAAATCATACAAGAGAGGCATTGTGGAAAGGCATATGGTCAAGTGGCTGCTTTCAAAATGCCATGCCCCTGGCAGATGGGGAATACCAGGCTTTACATTTCTTCCCGTATAATCTGGATTGTGCTGCTTTATAGGAAGCAGCAGCATCCAGTTCTGGGCTCCTAGGATTGAATTTACTAATTACTGGATGGTCATGACATTTACTTTTCAAGACTGTTCTAAGACTAAAATAAGATAACAAATGGTGACTACAATGGATTTTAGTGAAATAAGACAAATATAAATGCTTGTTTTAGAGCAGGATGATGTTCATTCATTGCACAAATTTCAGGGAAAATGTTTTTTAGAAAAGCATTTGATGTGATTATCTGTTTTTAAACCTTTGCCTCTCATTGAGATATATATATCTATATATATCTCATTGAGATATATATAGATATATATATATTTTAACAATGGAACCTGACCTTTCTCCCCTGTGTATCCTAGGACATTTGTTTACTCATTCCTCAATAGAGGGAGGCCTTTTCCAACTGCCTTAGTTTTCAAAGGCTCTGTCTTCTGCATGGGAAATGGACTCCTGCAAGGCTACTATCTGACTCACTGCACCGAATACCCTCTTGAGTGGTACACAGACATACGCTTTATCTTGGGTGAGTAAACCCGGCCGCTTTTCCCCCAGCACTGCTCCCCACAGCCGAAAGCTCGCCCGCCCTATTACAGTAACCTCTCAGTGATCCCATTCCCTCTTCACGCACCTCCTCCCCAGCCTTTTCTCTATAGAGCAGCCTGAGAAAGCTCTGAAAAACATCGTGCCATTCCTTGTTTCAGGAATCTCCAATGAGATTTCAGGATAAAATGCAAATTCCTTATCACTGCCTATGAAACTCTACGTGGGAGCCTATCTGTCCTTGCCTCAGCCCAGTTTCTCGACTGCATTTCCTGTCTCCTCCGTCTCATTGACTCTGCCTTAGCCTCAGCGGCTTCCTGCGGAGCCTTAAGTGACCAGGCTTGCCCTGCTCCAGAGCTTTTTTTGTGCAGACCACTCCCTCTGCCTAGACTGCTCTGACCTTATATAGTTCTGAAACTTTGTCCCTCACTTTATTTAGGTCTTTATCAATTCACACCTCCTCTCATAAACTTTTCCTGACCGCCTATCTAAAATCGTAGAAAAAGATGATCATTGAATTTGTTTCGTTATCTGCAAGAGGAACTCAAGTCCAGGAAGGTTCAACTTGTTGGTATATTTTTTGGCTCAGACTCAGAATCTTGGGATTTTCCTCAATTCCTCTATTTACGGCACATATCATATTCTAGCCACCAGCCTAGAGCTGCAGCCTCTAGCTGGAAATCATGTGCCAGTGGGGCTCATCTCCCGAAATGCACTAAGTTCATCCTAGGCCAAGCCACAACAACCTCTTGCCTGAGCTGCTATGGTGACCTTCAAACTAAACTGGTTTTTGATAACACCTCCACATGGCAGCCACAGCAGACATTTAAAAACATGTACAACTAGAGGATTAGTTGTATGCATGCTAGTACATGTATGTGCACAATGTCCTAACCTAAAGCAACAAAAACAAAGGAAAACAAACAAAAACAAGATCTGTGTGTGTGCATGTGGAGACAGCTCCTTCCCCCACATTTTTTTTTTTTTTGGTTGTATCTTAGCACCATTCTTAGAATTTGAAATTAAATGTTCTTTCCTTCATTTTTAGGGAAAAAAAAAAAACCCCCAAAACTTAGCTTGTAAGAAAAACATCAAAATCAGGATGTATTTTTTCACTTTCTTCTCTCTTTTTTGCTTAGGTGTCTTCTTATTTATTTTGGGAATGGGAATCAACATTCATAGTGACTATATATTGCGCCAGCTCCGGAAGCCTGGAGAAATCGTCTATAAGATTCCACAAGGTAATGCCTCCCCTGCCCTCCAGGTTCCCACCCTCCCTCAGGAGCCTGTCCTAGGGATTATGCTGTAACAAAGGAACAGGGTGCAGTGAGGGTGCAAATGACACAATTTGGGGACTATCCAGGGACTTCTCCTCCATATCCCATCCCACCCCACAATACATTTGTGTTTCTGATCTGAACCCCGAAGCTCAAGAGAGGTACAAGAGTTCTCAGAAGACACAAGATTACAATGCCACGAAGATGGGGGAGGGGGAGTGTGAGGTGCAAGTAGACTGTGACCTCTTTGAAATTGGTGAGATTACCATGTGCTATATTAGAGTTCTTAAGAGAAACAGAACCAATAAGATATAGATATAAATATAGATATATATTGTTTATTACAAGGAATTGGCTTACATGATTATGGAGGCCGAGAAGTCCCATGATCTGCCATGTGTGAGCTGGAGACCCAGGAGAGCAGATGGTATAAGTTCCAGTCAGAGTGCAGGAGACCGATGTCCCAACTCGAAGACAGGCAGGGAGAATGAATTCTTCCTTACTTTGCCGTTTTCTATGAGGCCCACCCAGCTTGCGGGGCGGGGGCGGGAGGGGGCGGCAATTTGCTTTACTTAGCCTATCAATTCAAATATTCATCTCATCCAGAAATACCCTCATGGGCACACCCAGATATATTGTTTTACCAAATATTTGGGCATTCCATGGCCCATTCAAGTGACACAAAAATTAACCCTCATGTTTGAAAAGAGTGTTGGTATTTCCTAAGTTAGCACCTAGAGCTGAATCATGCGTGATTAGCACATTTGTCCTCTCCAGTAAGTCTCGTTAGATTTATCCAATGAGTAGTCAGGGGTAACACTTGCACATTTCCTGCCACTTGTATTATATTCTCAAAGGTATAAAGAACCATGTTTATTTAATCAAAAATTGGGATGGATGTCTTAAAAGTGCATTTTCAGAGATAAATCCTATCTGCTCCCAAGAAACCAGGGTCTTAGCTAACAAATATAAGCAGGTGGGCGTGAATCCGTACAGTAATCCTACAATATCTTTAGGTATGTATTCCTGTCATTTTTTATGTAAATTGAACTATTTACATTAAACATTTTCCTGGCCCTGGCTGGCATGGCTCAGTTGGGTGGGCATCACTCTGCAAAGTGAAAGGTTGCCAGTTCAGTTCCCTGGCAGGGCACATGCTTGGGTTGTGGGTTTGGTCCCCTGTCAGGGCGCATATGAGAGGCAAATCATCAATGTTTCTCTGTCACATCAATATTTCTCTCCCTCTCTTTCTCTCTCCATAACCCTCTCTCTAGAATTTTTTTTATGAATTATGACATGGTGTTAGTGCAGATTAGTATTCATTGAATAGAAAATAATGACAAAGCTACTATGAATTCAATAGCACATTTAAATGAATTTAATTAAGCATTGCTAACATCCTAATAGTACCTACATCAAACAAAAAGAGTACCATAGGTTGAGATGTATCATTTGCCATATTTATAGACAATTCATAGACTCCTTTCAATAGGTCGGTGGTTCCTCTTAGGGAGGGGGGAAGCACCACTTGGAAACCGCTGATGCAACGTCACCCTTAAGGAAGGTAACTCTTGAGGTTTTCCGTGTATAAATCTTTACTCAGTAACTAGACAAAGAAGAGCAGAGAAAGCTCCTAAAAGCTAGATTGCCAGGGTTAGTTGCCAACTATTGAGTTATATTAGAGAATGATTTTAAAAACAAAATATTCTTTAGATAACTAGGGAAAGAAAAATAATTGTTTTAGGTGACATTGTACCAGTTTGGCATGGGACAGAAACTCCAGGTGCAGATACACTGACTATGATTAGAAATATGGTGATTTCTGAGAGAGTTCTGATATCAGAATACAAGGCTACATAGAAAGTAAACCTTAGAAAAATCAATCACAGCAGATCTCACCAGGCTCCGGGAGGTCAAAAACCTGCTGCTGCCACGCCCTCCTTTAAACGGCAACAGAGTGTGCTGCTTTGGGAGGGCAAATGCCAAAGGAGAATCAAATTACTTCTCATATCAATATTATTGCTTTCACCTAGTTTGTTGTGTTACCACGTGATTGCGAACATGAACTATGCATCTCCAGGAAAGAGGGAAAAGGTGAGAGGCGGCCTGGGAATGTTACCTAATAGAATGATGCAAAACCTAGGCCTCCTGCCCCTCACCTGTGACCTGTCGAGAGCCAGGGGTTCCACAGTTGTTAGAGATCTGGACGGAGCCCGTCAAGGAGTTGGGGCCATTCCTCATGGTTCCAGGATATTCTGAGGTCAACAGGCTGCCGTTGCTTTGTTTTCCTTTGTCCCCAAGTGGAATCTACTAAACTGTGATGACTGGGAAGAGTTTCCAGCCCACATTAGCCATATAGAAATATGTTTATGTATATATATACACACACACATACGTACACACACCCTTATGTATTTTGGAACAAAGCAGAGGAGTTTTAATGTCACCGTGATCCAATTCTGATGATTGACTTTTGATTCCTGTGCACGCAGGTGGCTTGTTCACATACGTCTCAGGAGCCAATTTCCTTGGTGAGATCATCGAATGGATCGGCTTTGCCCTGGCCACCTGGTCCCTCCCAGCGCTTGCATTTGCATTTTTCTCACTTTGTTTCCTTGGGCTGCGAGCTTTTCACCACCATAGGTAAACTTTTCAATCAAGGTGGCAGTATCCAGATAGCTTTCCACTGCAAACAGGCTTTTAGGGCACTGAGTCAGATGTAGGACTCTAAGACATTTATTTCATTGTAATCTGTACTGGTGAATTCTGACTTGGGCTTTCACTGAAATGGGAATTCAGTTGGATGACAAGAGCGGTAAACAACTGTTTTTCTATGAGCAAAAATGAACCCGGGTAGACAAAGGCCCTCCAGGTGACTTGGGATGCCACCGTGTGATTGCTGGGGTTTAGAACCTTTCCTCGGTAGGTCTAGCCTAAAGCTTTCCTAACTCCCACCTACCTCCCAGCCCCTGCACCTGGGATGGGATGGGGACAAGAGTTAACTAAAAGTATCACTGGTGGGGAAAGGGTAACATGCTAAGTTGTCAGGTTTTAATGTGAATTTCAGATCCTTTTTCTAAAATGGCTTTTGTAGTTGGAGGAAAGAGAATGCCTATGATTATTGGGGACAGTGGGGAAGGGAGGAAGAGGGAGGATGGGTGGGGGAGGAAGGGAGAGAGAACGAATTCAGAGGGAAGGGAAATGGACTTGGAATCAGGACCCACCTTAAGCTCCTGCATAGGTATTTTAGTCCAGCTGCTGATTAATTGCATAGTCTTGAAGGTTACGCTAAGAATGGGTTCTTTTCCCCAGAATGGAATTTATGCAGAGCCCTGCCAGAAATGAGTGAAACAGTAGCTCTCCTCAAGACTGTTCTCACTGCCTCCTAGACTTGGGGGCGGTGGGGAGTGGAGGGCAGCAGAGGGCCCCCAGCCCGTAAGAGAGTCCTGGTAGCACTTCCCCCACTCTGAGACAGGGTTGTTGCACCCTGCCCCTCTCAGAGGCTGAGAGTGAGTTGCGGGGAGGGCATCAGCCAGCCATTAGAGGGAAGGGCGCTGAGAAGTAAGTACTCAGTTGGGCTTGGTCGCAGGAGGGACAGCAGCTGGTGCAACAACGAAATCCAAACTGAGTCCCTATCCTATATATCTTCAGTGGCCCTATTTCCAAAACAAGGTCACAATCTCACATACTGGGGGTTAGGACTTTGGCATATATTTTGTGGGAACATAGTTCAACCCATAACACAAGGTCCCATGTTCTCGGCATCCCAGGCCTTATGAAGGGATATTTCCCTGGGGACAGTTTTTTTAGGGTTAACCTTGTCCATAGCCTTTGGGGTCTCTGGTTTCCTGCATTTCTCTTTTGAATTCATGGAGTGCTTCTTTCTGGCTATTACATTTTTTTTTTTTTTAATTTTGGTAAAATATACATGACAAAATTGACCATTTTCAGTGTACAATTCAGTGATATTAGGTACGTTCATAATCTTGTGCAACCATCACAGCTACCCTCTGGTTATTTATATTTCCCAACACACAAAGCTCTAACATTCATAAGAGTAGGGTGCAGGAGGGAGAAAAAGGATGGACAAATGGCCATTGGGAAGTGTCAGACCCTGAATAAGTGTAGGTTGACTTACAATAAGAATTTCAGACACAGCAAACCCCAACTGTTGACCACTGCTTGTTTATATTTATAATTATTTGTTTCTTATCTTTCAGGTTCTACCTCAAAATATTTAAGGACTACCCCAAATTTCGGAAAGCCCTCATTCCATTTATCTTTTGAAGAAACCAAATAAAAAAAGAAACAAAGCGCTCACAATGCTGTTGAAAATCACCAAGCTGCTTTAACCTGTAACCTTTAAAGTTCACATATATATGATATAATCACTCATATATATATGACATGTGTAATAGTTGGCCTTCTGCCGTCCCCCGGCTGGCCTGGAGAGACGTCTGCGTGGTGCCCACTCACTGTGTTCTCTCACACTCCCAGGGGCCTCTATCCTGATCTCCTGTTAAAGCTTCAGCAAGGCCCTTAGCTATTCCTCCGAGAAGGTCAGTGTGACTTCCACTCACTCCTCTGCCATCGTGATTTTTCTCTATTCCTCCTAGAAAGTGCACAGCCTCCCTACATATTTTATTTGGTGTGTGATCCAAGTGCATGTGGCTTTATACCTGCTCTGTCTCAATGCAATAGGGCTCTGTAGTCGAGAAAGTTTTGGATTGAGGGAACTGTTTATAGAATTAATGAAAGATACATATTCTATACCCATACACACTTAGCAGAGACTTAAATTCTGAAGCTGCACAGCCCCAGAGCAAATATTCTGCCCAATGAAAATTCAGTCACGTCTTTCTTTTCCTTAGTTAATATGAAAGATGTGAACTGATTTAGGTAGACTTTTAACGGAGGAGCCCTCTCTTCCTATTGTTGAAAATGCAACCATCCGCTGACCCCATTTTAAATGTGTGCCTTGTCTTAGTGCCTCTGTCTTCTTGAAGATTTCATAGCCCCTGTTAGAGGTGTCAGAGCCAAACCCTAAGAACTGGTGTGTGTTTTACAGAAGGTTTTAATGATCATAAAGCAGAAGACATGCAGTGGATGGCTACTAGAGAGTAAAGACGTGTTTTAGAGGAGCTACTGCAAACTCTCCTATCCTTGAGAACCAGTGGAAACATCCGCATAATGAGTGATTGTCAAATAAGGAGATGACTGAATAAGATCAGATGCTGCTTACCTCCATGACGTACCTGCACTGACAGTGAGGCAGAAGGACCCAGTGACTTTCCTCCTGAATTTCTTCACCACAGTTCTCAGGATCTCATCAAGAAGGCATATCTTGAACACCAGTCCTCAAAGGACATCAGAACAGAAGCTGAAGCTGCAACCGGAGGGAGGAATCTGGGCAGAAAACCGGTTTTCGGGGGCTCAGTTTGATTTTCTTTATTATTATTACTTTTTTACAGTCTGTGCTTCTAAAACTTAAAAATGTGGTTGTTTCTCCATTCTACTTTCCTTAAAGAATGTTGGAGGATCTGGGCTCACGGAGCCTGCTAAGAACTGCGACTGACCAGCTAGTTTGCAGTAGTGTTTGCAACCTCTATGGAGACATCACCCTAGCACAGGTGTCGAGACACTGGACTTTGGGAGGAAGGGCTGAAACCTTGCAATCAGAATGTCTGAAGGTACTTGTCTCCTCTGACATAGGTCTGTAGCAAGTATTGGTAATATTGAGCAAGCTCTTTTGAGAAATGAGTACCAATGTTATCAGACACAGTTCTTAATAAAGAAATTTCACTATATAAGACACATTGGGCCCTTGAAAAATCTGAGGATGATGTTAGATTACTAAAAAATACTAATGGTTACCATGTAAATGAGTGTTTTTGCTATTCATTAAATGCCTCCTTGAATCATGGATGTTTGTAACTTTGTTTGAAGTAACTTTGTCCTGGACTCATGAAGCTTTTTATAAGGAATTGAGCTGTGTTTTTTTTCTCTGTTTTCAAGTTTTTTCGTGTTGCTTCTTCTCTCTTCATTTCACCAACTTGAATTGAGGGACTTTGATCTGAAACTAAACAAAGATGACTTACAGAGCTTCTCTACCACAGTTCAGAACTCCAAGCAGGTGCAACAAAGGTGCAGGGAAATGTGCTAAGGTTAGACGCCATCCCTAGCATTCAGGAATGCACAGGGACAGGACGCACTCCTAGAAATGAATTGTAAAGTGCAGCTGGGGCTCTGTGACATCAGACCTTCAGTTCTCTGCATGACACTGTCTTGCTTTTCTAAATTATATTTTATTGATTATGTTATGACAGTTGTCCTGATCCCCGCCCGCCACTCCCTCAGGCGACCCCACCACTCTTATTCATGTCCACAGGTCATGCAAGTAAGCTCTTTGGCTACTCCCTTCCCTATGCTGTACTTCATAGTGCCATGGCTATGCTGAAACTACCTCTTTGTAGTTCTTAATTCCCTCACCTCTCACCCATTCTCCCATTTCTTTATCTTTAACCTTTGGCATTTTAATTAAGATGTGTCTTGGGGTGGGCCTCTTTGCACACATCTTGTTTGGGATTTTCTGTACTTCCTGGATTTGCATGTCTATTTCCTTCACCAAATTAAGGAAGATTTCTTTCATTATTGTTTAAAATAGATTTCCAATTTCTTGCTCTTTCTCTTCTCCTTCCGGCGCCCCATGAAGCAAATGTTGGATTGCTTAAAGTTGTCCAAAGGCTGCTTACATTATCCTTGATTTTTTTGGACTCTCTTTTCTTATTGTTGTTCTGATTGGTTGTTTTTTGCTACCTTATGTTCTAAATCATTGATTTGATTCTTGGTTTCATCCACTCTACTGTTGTTTCCCTGTAAATTGTTCTTTATTTCAATTACTGTATCCTTCATTTCTAATTGGATCTTTTCAATGTTGTTAAAGTCCTTACTAAATTACTTGAGCATCCTTATAAACAGTGTTTTAAACTCTGCATCTGACAGATTGCTTATCTCCATTTCATTTAGCTCTTTTTTCTGGAGTTTTGATCTGTTTTTTCATTTGGGCCATGTTTCTTTGTCTCCTTGTTTTGGCAGCTCCCTGTGTTTGTTTCTATGTATTAGGTACAGCTGCTTTGACTCCATGTCTTGGTAATGTGGCCTAATGTAGTAGGTGTCCTGTAGGGTCCAGTGGCACAGCCTCCCCTATCACCCAAGCTCGGTACTTGAGGTATACCTTTCATGTGGGCTGAGTACACCCTCCTCTCGTAATTGCGCTTTGGTTGCTGTTGGCAGATCAATGGAAGGGATTTACCTGGGCCATCAGCTGCAAGGACTGGTTGTGACCACTTACCACCAACCTCCACCATCTGTGGAGGATCAGCTGTGCAGGGGCAGTGTGGTGATGTGCCAACATTGTCTGTAACTGTCCACTGTGTAAGATAGCCCCTGGGGTTTCCTGGGTGGTGCAGGCCAGGATCAGTCCCCACCTGTGTTTTGCCCAGGGCCACCCTTCCTGAGCTATAAAGCAATCTGAGATGGCTGCTACTTGTGCTGGGCATATTCCAGACAAAGCCAAGCTGTGAATCTAGGCTGCTAGTTCCAGGCCTGGGGTTCACTGAGGCCAGCCGCTGCTTGCTTAGAGGATTTAGGAAGTTGTGAAGCAAGAGCCAAGACCATTCATATGCAAAACTAGCTTGGGTGGGACTGTAAATTGGGTGGGGTGGAGTCTCCGAGGGATCTCCAAGGTTGGTCAGTAGTAGCCACGTTGATGGAATCTTAGATATAGCACCAGCCTGCTGGCTCTGTGGGGGAAGAGCCCCGAAAGGGACAGTGCCCTTTGCTCGCCTTGATGCCAGACACCTCAGCCTCCCCCTGCATGCCACTGGTGCCTCAAGCTTCTGCCCTGTCACTGAAACCTAGAGGGGGTGAGTCTGAGTAGATGAGTCCTTGTGTGGGTTTTTTAAGAACTGCTTGGGGCTCTAGAAGTTTCTTCCACTGACTCCATCCCTGCTGGTTTTTGTAGCCAGAAGGTATGGGGACATATCTTCCTGGCACTGGAACCCTGGGCTGGGGGTCCTTGCTCCTGAGATAGGCCTCCGGAATTTTTATCCACCACACGTGGATGTAGGACCAGCCTGCTCTGTATCTGCACCCTTCCTATCAGTTTGGATGGATGTGGTTTCTTTAATTCCATAGTTGTCAGACTTTAACTTGATTTCTGTTGGTTCTCAGTGATGGTCGTTCTATATTTTAGTTGTAATTTGGTAGTTGTTGTGCAAAGAGGCAAGCCGTATCTGCCTACACCGCCATCTTGCCTGGAAGTCCCTCCTGAACATTGAATACGTATTTAATATGTAAGAAAGAGATTTTCCCTTTCTATAAGTCCACCGAACTGTGATCTTGAATTGTTTCTCATTTTTCCTCATCAACTATAGTTTGGGGTTTGGATGAATGAAATACATTGCTGGGGAAGGTTAAAGTGCGCACTAAGTCAATGTTAATTCCTTTTGTCTTGGTTTTCTTGAGTTCAGGGTTTGGCTTTGCTCAGGGTGTAGGTGAAGGCTATCAAATATCCTCTCCCACCTGGCAGGCTGGCTGGGAGGAGGAAGAGAACAGAGGGAGAAAGTGGAAGAAGAAGGGGCAGAGGTGGGAGGAGCAGGGTGGGTGGGGCGAGAGGACACTGAGGTGAGGCAGAGGGCCTTGAGAGGGAGGGCTCCTCGCTCCTCTCGATGCAGTGGGCTTCTTCCCTTTCCCTCGGTCCAGGCTGGATAAGTCGGACCCCTTCCTTATCATCCAAAGGAGAGAAGTCCCTCAGGGAGAGTTAAATAAGCTCTTCTTTGAGCCCCTTTTTCATAAGGGAAGGAGCTGCGTTTCTTCAAACACAAGCCAGATGGCTGTGCCTCAGAATAAATAATTTCATTGTATTTATGTCCTCTCACCTCATAAAGAGGGTTTTAAGTCTCTGTAGCAGTAACACATGAGAGAAAAGGTTCAGGGAGTTGTTCTGAAAAGTGTGTGCAGTGGCCAGGCTTGGGGAGATGAGAGCATCCAGAGGATAAACATCCATCAAGGTTTCCCTTTCCGTGGCCTTTGTTTTCCTTTACTCCAGAGGCTCCAAACAAAAGGGTCCTTCCTCACAGGGATGGATGTGTTGGCTTTTTTTTTTTTTTTTAGCATTGACTAGAAGGCAAAACTTTAAGGTCAATTAAAGTTCATTAATTAATTCATTAGTGCATTAACACATTAATTCATTTAGTTAATTCATTAAAGTAAGATTCTTAAACTATATAAAGAGATGTAAACTTCAATGTAAAAATGCGTTAAGTTAAAGACACATATTGTATAAATTCTAGAGCAACAACTTAAACAAGATATAAATAATAAATTAATATTGGAAAAGTAGAAGAATTATTAAAAACTACTCAATCTGCAAATAATGCGGGGAAAGCAGAAGAAATGAACATAAAAAGGGTGGGGAAAATAGAAAATAGTGATACAGTAAATGTAAATCCAATTATATCAGTAATTACTTGAAACATAAAAGGTATAAGCATTGCAATTAAAAGGCAGAAATTTTCAGACTTGATAAAAAACAAGATCCAACTTCATGTTATATACAAGAAATGTGCTATAAATACAAACACTCAGGTTAAAGGTTCGTGGGTGGAAAAACATATACTATAAAACATTAATTAAAAATCTGGAGTGGCTATATTAACATCAGACAAAGTCAGTACCTTAAGTGATACAGAGAGACATCACACCATGATGAAAAAGCCACTTTTCAAGAAGACAAACCTAAATTTGTATGCACCAACTAACAGAGTTTCAAAACATATTAGTCAAAAACTTATATAACTGAAAGGAGAAATAAACAAGTTTGTAACTCTAGTGGAATATCAATATTATCCATACACTTTCAAATAACCTGTATGTCAAAAAAGTCATAAGATAAATCAGAAATATTTTTAGTTAAATGAAGATAAAATCATGACATATCAACATTTGTGATTTGGGATGTCCATAACTCGTCATGATGTAGTAACCAGGACTGTATTTACAGCTAAGATACCATAAAAATAAGTGAAACAATGTTCATACGTTGAACAATAGACAGTGTATGACAAAGGTTTCTGAGCAAAAGGAAATAAACAACAGGAGCCCACAGTTTCCTCAATTTGTTGAGCAAGAAAGTTTCCAAGCCATATGTAGGGAGGGGAAACAAACAGAGCTGCAGGTCTCCCTGAGCTGATAAGACAGAATTGAGGATTTGTGAAGCCAGGAAATCTGGAATTCTGAGGGCAAAGGTACCTGGAGGAGTCTGAGAAGGATTCAGAGAGGCAGTCACATAAACTGGGCCCTTCTAGGTCCATTATAAAACTAGGGATGAATTTTAAAGATGGACAAAACTCTCAACATAGTAAATTGAAAATTTGGGATAGAAAAATTTAAAAGATGAAAGCAAGCCCTGAAGCCTTTTATATAGTTGTCCTTTGGACCCTGCAGAGTCTGTGTAATCCTTATCCGGTCTTCTTGTTACGGAAAGCCAGACTCAAGACACGATTCAGGGAACGGAGTAAGCCTTTATTCACACGCGCGGGCTCAGAGGAGGCAGTCTCCAAATTCTGAGCCCCCGAATCGGGGTTAGATGGGGGTTTATAAGCCCTAGCATTCCGGCGGGAAACGGATGGGCTTCCCAGGTGGGGGAAGGGATTAGCATTCAGGTGGGAGATTGATGAGATTGATGTGCTACCCAGGCGGGGGAAGGGATGTGAAAACGGGCTACAGGAACAGATAAGCAATGATTAACAGTTAACCTGGGAGGGGTCTCTGGCTAGGCTGCTCCTCTTAAGTCATCTTGCCCTTATCATTCTCAATTCAGCTTATGCCTACTCTCATCACAAATGAAACATTCCTTTTTCCAAATTTATAAACGCTAAGAATACGCTAACGCTTCCATCCCCCACTTGTCTGCTAACAGAATTAATAGCAGAGCACAACGTGGCTGAAATGCCATTACGCTTTGCCAACAGTTCTAGTGCACTCTCCTTTCCATTCTAAGAGCCTTAGAAATATGATAGATCAAAGCAGATTTGTTCTGTCCTGCGACAGTTTAATAGATTCTTATTTTTTAGCCTATAAAACAGTAGGAAAAACCTAGATGCCTGGTGATCTCTGAAGACAAGTTGTATTAATCTTTTCATTCATTAAGCAAATCTATATGGAGATAATTGGCTTGCCACATGCAGGAGAATGGATGTGAGCCCCTACTCACAAATAAACAAAAATGAATTCAGAGTGAATCATAAAGCTAAATGTAGAACTAAAATTATAAAATTTGTAGAAGCAAACATAGAAATAAATCTTTGCGATGTTGTGTTAGGCAATGATTTCTTAAGATATAACACCGAAAGCACAAGCAATAAAAGAATGATTGGCAATTTAGTCTTTATTAAAATTGAAAATTTTGTACTTTAAAGGGCACCAACAAGAAAAATAAAATGACAACCGACAGACTGAGAAAATATTTACAAATCATATATCTGATAAGGGATTTATACACAGAATTTATAAAGAACTCTTACAACTCAATAATAAAGAGATGAATAACCCAATTAAAAATGGACAAAATATTTGAAAACATTTCTTCAAATAATATACACAATGTCCAATAAAAACAGAAAAAGATGCTCAGCATCATTAACTATTAGGGAAATGTAAACTGAAACCTCAATGAGATACCACTTTCTACCCACCCAAACGGCTACAATCACAAAGACAGACAGTAACAAGGGTTAATGAGGATATGTAGAAATCAGAACCCTCATACCTCACTGGAGGGAATATAAGATGGTGTAGCATCTTTGGAAAACAGTTTGGCAATCCTGAAAATGTTAAATACAGGCAATTCTACTTCGGTGTGTCCATCTGCTCTAGCTGGGTTAAAGCGTCAACTGACCTGAAATAATAACGTCAGTGGTACTTTGGTACTCATTGTTAATTCCTTCTGGAACCCATGTCGAGTGCCAAAACCGAGGAGTACCAAAAGATGAAGTCTTTTGCCAGGGCGGCATCCTGATTTGTATTACAAGTCCTAGCATGTCTGACAAGCCTGGAGCAAGCACTGAAACATTTTTTTTCTCGTCAAAATGCGACGAGTACAGTTTGACAAGTTCTCAAGCCGACAAGTACCGGGATATGACTCTTGGCAGAGGTTAGTTTTGTCTAGTGAACCCTTTGTCACAATGCAGAGTGTACATTGGAGAAATGAAAGCAGAGGCGAGAGACTGAGCAGTGCTTGGGGTGCCCTCTGGTGGGAACTGTCTAGATGTGCAGAAAGGGTGGTGGGAAACAGTTGGGATGAGAACTTTGGGCACCCCAGGGACTGGAGAGAAGCCAAAAAGAAAATCAACAGTAAACTTGAAGGGAGAAAGGTTTGATTAACCATTAAGGAAGACAATAAATCTGGCTGTGAGTTCCCCATCACTGGAGTGTTCAAGAAGACGCTGGGGAAGACCAGGTTGAATGTCTTTAAACAGCATTACAAAGAAATTACGAGAAGAAACAGTCTTGTATCTGTATCTCTGTATTTACTCTGAGTTTTCTGTGCTGTTTATCTTCAGTCTAAATAACTCACTGTAACATTTCTTGCAGTACAAGTGTGATGGCAATGAATCCTCTTAGTTTTCCATTACTTGAAAGTATCTTTACTACAGCTTCATTTTTGAAAAACAATTTTGCAACATACAGAATTCTTCATTAACAGGGTTTTGTGTTTTTTGTTTTTTTTTTGGCGGGGGGGATGCTTTAAAGATGCTTCACTGGATGCCTGCCTCCTTGGTTTCTGAGGAGGAATTGTGGTCCTTCAAATAGTTGCTGAATGTAATGTAATCATTTTTTTTTCAGAAATTATGATTTTATAGTTTTCGCTTTGTCTTCGGTTTCAACTGTTTGAGCATGACATCTTAGGAATAGCTCTCTTCAAATTTATTCTATATAGACCTTATGAAGCTATGAAATCTGTAAATTTGTCATTAACCAAGTTTTAGGAGTTCGAGGCCATTATTTCTTCAAATACTTTTTCTGCTCTCTCCTTTAACTGCATTTGCATACATGGAAGACCTTTTGAAGTTGTTCTGCATAACCACAAGGCTCTGGTCATATTTTTCCTGTTGTTCAGAGTGTGTAATTTTTTAAAAAGATTTTATTTATTTACTTTTAGAAAATGGGGAAGGGAGGGAGAAAGAAGAGAGAAACATCAGTGTGTGGTTGCCTCTCTCATGCCCCGTACTGGGGACCTGGCCTGCAACTCAGGCATGATTGCCCTGACCGGTAATCGAACTGGCGACACTTTCGTTCACAGACTGGCACCCAATCCACTGAACCACACCAGCCAGGGCAGAGTGTCTGCTTTTTATTGACCTATCTTCATGTTACTGCCTTCAGAGGAAAGCCACAAAAAATGGAAACACATTATGTTTCTTGTGGAGAATTCCAACTCTCCCCAAAAACTTTCTACTTTGATTTTGTCCGCAGAGTCTCAGGTAGTTGTTTTTGTATTTTGTCTAGCTATTACAACTCATATTTGTAGTGAGATTATAGTTTCTATAAGTAGAAACTAACGGTATTATTTTACCTTGAAGTCAGCGCAGACTTTATTTAATCCCTTACAATTTATACAACTGTATTTACAGAAAGTTTTTAATGCATGAATGAAAAAAGAATTAAAGAAAGGTTAAAAACTGATCATTATACTTTTTAATGACAAAAATAACTCATACATTTACAACATTTTTCAATGATTTGTTCTTCGTTAACTAGAAAATCCTTGCTGACTTTTAATGCCTTGGCTTCTTTATCACTAAAAAAAAAATTAGACTGTATTAGTCTGTCCTGAAAGATGTTCTAGCAGGGATGTCCAACCTTTTGGCATCTCTGGGCCACAATGGAAGAAGAAGAGTTCTCTTGGGCCACACATTACATACACAAGCACTAACGAAAACTTATAAGCAAAAAAAAGGGTTTTAAGTAAACTTACAATTTTGTGTTGGGCTGCATTCGTAGCCTTTCTGGGTCACATGCGGCCTGCAGGCCGTGTGTTGGACACCCCTGTATCTACAGTGATACAAGATATTCCTTTCAAAAGAGTTGTGTGGGTAAATACATTTGGGATTTGTAGGATTAAACGAAGTTTAATACGGTTCTTTTCTGCAGTATTTTTCAAAACCTTTACTATGTGTTATGAATTTCCAAAAAGAGGTCAAAATCAGTATTACTTTAGCTTTGCTTTTGTTTCAGGCTTTAATATGGTTCATCATGCCACTGTAACTGATCCTGCCTTTATTTAGAACGTTGGTATTTTGTTCACCATAGATTTTTTTACATTAATTTGTCTTTTCAGTGCTGCATTAGAATATTTATCTTGATTACTGAGATCTTGGGTGCCCCTTAAATTTTGCCCGAGCCCCATTTACCTCATTTTCCTCACTCCAATCCCCTGAACTGATAGATTTACTAGTATAGCTTTGTATTTCCTAAAGCATGAAATCAAACAAACTCATCAACTTACAAGACTCTTTATGACTTAGTTCTTATCTATAGGAACCCCCATCTCCTCTCTTTCTCTACTTTACTTTCTTCTTGTTACATGAATATTCTGTACTCAATTCCCCCCTGCAAACTTTGTTCCTCTTTCACCCAAACCAGGACTGGCTCCCCTTCCCCATTTATTTGTTTTTAGGGAATCCAGACTCTTCTTCAGCACCCTAGGCAAGTCTCACTCCCTCCTTACAAGCTCCCCTAACCTCTGGAGGGAGGCCAGACTCGTTCCCTTTGCTGCTTTGTTGGTCATGCGATTTGTCGATTTGTCGTGCCCCAGTGACTCTATACAATGTGGCCCTGAATTACGTGGTCCCTAGAATGGCTTCTGGATCATTTTATGACGTTATGTCTTGTCCTCCTGTGGTCCAGAGCCCATGTCTCACACTTCTGTATCATTTTAGCACAAAGCATTGTGTGGTCACACAGCGCTCAGTGACTGCCGTGGACTTGATAGGTTGCTTTACGGTTCCCTCAACTCACTTCTGCTCCCTTGACTCTTTGTTCTTCTGTTTTTCTTATCCACAAATCTGTGAAGATCTGTCATCTGAGGTTCACTTGGTTTCAGGCTAAACCTATGCTTATCAGCTTTGAACCCAACTTAAATTCTAGGTGTCAACACAAGACAAAGTTTGGAAGGAATCCCCCCCAGGATATGCAAGTTCATGAACATTTTCCTGCAAACACTCCCCAATTCACCATGTGTAGATCTAATGTCTATAGTACACTGGGTCCCAATCTGCCTCCCACAGATGTAAACAGTAGAACTTTTCCTTCTGAGGTATCCGATCAAGGATCTACCTGATGGAACAGTGAGTAGGCTGGTTTGTGTTCTCACACTTGTCTCTGTTCTTCAAGCTGTCAGTCAGTTGTTTCATCCCCTTCACTGAGCATCTAAAACTCTGCCAGGCCTCCTGCCCCTCAGGCTTATCTCTGTACTAAGTAACTTGCTGCCTTATCTGCTTAGTATGTTGTAACCATAAAGAAAAAAAATATGTTGTAAATGGGAGTGAGTAGTGATTAAAGGGCTCCTTGGAGCTTACTGAAGATTTTCTCCAGCAAACAAACATCTGAAGTTTAGACAGAGAGCAAAGGGCTCTGGAATCGAGAGATCTAATTGAGGGAAATCTGTTGTAATTTCTCTCGGTTGTCCTTTTATTAAGTTGGTCTTCCATATCCCATACAGAACCCATATTTTGTGCAAAGCAAATCATATGTCATAGGACAGCTCATTAATTCTCTGAATCTTTCTTTTGACTATATCCATTTTACCAATGAGTGCCTGGTTTGCTAACTAATTGATCCTTTTGAATGGGCAAGAGGCTGCCAAAGCTGATGTCTCCTGAAAGAGAAGAAAGTGCTTGGGGAAGGTTGGATTGCTCTTAGATGCTTGTTATGCCATTTTTGTCCTCATGGTGCCTGTATTGTTATAAAAGTGAACATGGGTCTGGGGAATGAGAATTCCTTTGTCAGCTGTTTATTTAACCTAGAGGACCTTATGCAACCTCTCAGGGTCCCAGAAGATTAGTTGCTATGACCACACTGGTTCCCCAGGGAGCTTACACAGAGGAAAAACTTCAAGCAAAGGCGTTGCATTATTGTGTTTTTTCCTTTAATCATTTGCTGACCTGGCTGGGCAATTGGCTTCAGACTGGGCTACTGTTGTTGACACCAGAAAGAGACAGAGAGGCCTTTTGATTCCTTTACTCTAGGCCACTCCCTGTTCTCAGCCTCCCAGGTGAGGAAAAATGAAGAGAAGTGAAATCAAGGAAATGTTTATCAATGACTAAAGGAGGAAGGGGTTTTCCTGATACGATGTGGTGCAGAGGTGACCTAAATCAAAACATATGTGACTCTCCCCATGGTGTCCAAATCTTCCCAGTTGGTCAGGGGTCAGAGTAGGGAATTCTAACAAGAGCATATACCAGAACAACTAGCAGATAATAGAGAGCAAAACCTAAGAGAGATAGGTAGAAACAGAAGGCTAGTATCCTAGCTGTTGAACCAACCAGTTGCACCTTCTAACACAGATCCACATATGATATAGATACATGTACAGACTCATCTATGACCTTGTATGCATCAGCAATGCGTTTGTTTTTTTAAATCAGTAGTATTTCATGCTATAAGTATACTATAATTTATTTATCTCTTTTCACTTATTGATGTGTAACGGGGCACATCCAGGGCCCTCCAAAGTGTATTTGTAACGGGGCCCAGAAATTGGGGCATCCAAGAAAAATATATTCTCCCCACCCCAACACAGGCCGCCATGGGGGATGGGAGACCTGGAGCTGGGCCATTGAGAGCTATTTTGTGTATCAGTAACGGGCCAGCTTCTAATCTGAAGTGGAGCAGGGCCATTAAGAGTCATTTTGTATGTCAATAATAGAACAGCTTCATTCCTCATATGCAAAGAGGGTTATTTGACATCTCCACAAGGCTAACCAGGAAAGTCTAAAAAACTTTTAATACCTAATGTAACTGGGAGAGGTAGGAAGAGAGACAGGGCCTGTGGGAGAGATAAAGGGACACAGACTCTGGGGTAGACCACGCAGGAAGAAAGAGGGGAGAAAGGACTCTTGCTAGTGGGCCATGAGAAGGTGCGACACGGTTTGGGATTAAGAACCGGAGATCACGACGACCCAGCGGACGGTGCTGGGAACCACAAGAGGCCTGCCTGGCCGAGCCCCGGACTTCTGTTCTTTTTCTTCTGAAGGACGGTACCCCTGACTGGCCTGACTGGGCAAAGGGGGAAAGGCAGGACTGTCTGTGTGCTGGTGGTGGTTTTAAAGGGATTTTGAGGTTTAAGGGCGACATTTAGCCATTAATCAAAACTGTATAACTTTTGAATAAATAGTTCCTTTCCTTTTCACCAAACTCTGCCATTCAGAGCCGTAATTCCAAGGGTGGCAGGCAAAGGACCTACAGCTGAGGGACCCCAAGGAAGGCGGGGATCGTTTCAGTAATAGCATCTGGGCACCCCCTGCCACGGGTCCATTTGTTCGGTAACAGATGGACTTTTGGGTTGTTTTCATTTTTAGCTATTGTGAAGAAACCTGCTATGGACATTTTTGAAAAGAGTTTTTTGTGGAAATATGTTTGCATTTCTCTTAGGTATATACATGTAAGTAGAATTTCTAGATAATAGGGTAGCTATGTTTATCTTTATTAAAAACTGCCAAATAGTGGTCCAAAATGAAGTTACCATTTTACACTCATATACCAATAGATGAGTGTTTCGTTTCACATCCTCACAACATTTGTATTATCAGTCTTTTTGATATTAATTATTCCAATGGCTTAGAAGTGGTATGTCGTAGTATTTTTAAATAAGCTTATGAAGGTATAATTTACACACAATAAAATTTTAATTAGTTTGATGAGTTTTAAAAATGTATGCATTTATGTAACTACAATACCACCATAACCCATATAGAGTATACGAGGTCTGCCCAGAAGGTATCCAGCCATGTAATGTGAAAAATAGAGACTTTGCTGAAGAAGATGAAAGATACAAGAAATATTGTACGTAGGACAATGATACTTCAGTCCCCTTTAATAGGCACCTTGAGACCTCACACATTTCTCCCAGTCACCATCAGCTGCTCCATGATATTTTTCTGAATCTCATACTCTGAAATCTCTTCCCTTTCGAAGGCGATTTTAGTTTTGAGAAAAGCCAGAAGTAGCAGGGTGCCAAATCTAGGCTGTAGGGGGGATGAGTCACCTGGGTGATTTGATGTTTTGCCAAAAAACTGCACAAGGCATAATGCATGAACAGGCGTGTTGTCCTGATGAAGCTGCCAATCACCAGTTGCCCACATTTGCGGCTTTCTCAATCATTCCTCTGTTTCCACAGAGGAATGTTCAAGCTTAATGCAAAATTATATGCAGATTTGTTGCTCTACTTGCTCAGTCCTTTTGAATGCGACAGTCACAAGTACACATACTCAACAGCGTCTACAAGCCCCCACTGACTAGTACAGTGAAGTCATCATTGCTTATGTATGCACATTCCAGTCCACTCTCTGGCTGCCAAATTATATTGGTGTTGCTGAAACTGTTCCTATGTTAAAAATGGCTGGACTTTTTCCAGACAGACCTTGGTATATATTGTAGTATATAGTATTTCCATCATGTGGAAATTGTGCCCTTTTCCAGTCAATAATGAACTCACCCTCATTTCAACATCAGATAACCACCGAGGTGTTTTTGCCACTATGGATTAGTTTGTCTTTTCCAAAATTCCATATGAATACAATCATAAAGTGTGTATTTTTGTTTACTCAGCATGATGTTTATGAGGTATAGCTGATGTTTTTGAGTTATTGCTGTGTGTATCAATACTTTTTTTAACTGAGTAGTATTCTATTGAATGAATGAGCCACGTATATGAATATCGTCATTCGTTTACTTGTTAATAGATTTTGGACTGTTTCCAGATTTTGGCTCTACAAACAAAACTGCTACTAATATTTGTGTACAAGTCCTTGTGTGGACACAGAAGTAAGGAAATAATAAAGGAAGTAATGAATTATGAAAATAAAAATAATTTAGATAGGCTCAACATACTAAAAAATAGTTTTTTGGAGAGAAAAACTAGGCAAACCTTAAGCAAGAGTGATTGTGGGATAATAGAAGGCATATGCAAGTTTTTAATAAGAAAAATGCATAATTACAGATAGCAATATGACAAATAACAAAAATCTATATTCCGATAAATATGAAAATCATTTTTTTCTAAAGGTATAATAAACCAAATTGTCTCAAGAAGAAAATTGAATAAATATATATGAATAAACTTCAAGAGTGAGTACAGATGATAAAACTGAGACTCAGAGTGATTATAAAGGTACATAGTTTGTAATAACCAGTCTATACACTAGCAATGACCATTATTAAAATAAATTGCTAGTTAAAAATTGTCCCACCCAGATAAGGGAAGATTTATTACAGGTAGGTTTTACTGAACTTACAAGGGACAGATGATTTCTATTTCATGAATATGGTTTAAAATGGAAAGCTACACAGCTCATTTAATGAGACCAGAATAACCTTGACATCAAAATTACAGTCAAATAAGTATAGAGACAAAATTCTCAGATAAATTGTTTGCATGACATATATTTATAAAATTCATCACAATAAGAGGTGTTATTCCAGAAATACAAGGGTGGTTCAACATTAAAAAATCTATTAGTATAACTTCACATTAACAGATGAAAAGAAATGGTATATGGTGACTTAAATAGGTACTTAAAAAGCATTGGAGAAACATCAATCCTCTTTCATGATAAAAAAAGAGACCCTCTTAACTGAGAATAAAAGGAACTCCTCTCTTGACAATAATACAGCAAGCATCATATTTAATAGCTAAAACTCAGGAATAAGAAAAGTGTGTTTACCTGTACAATTTATAACCAGGAAGAGGGTTCTTGCCATGAACTGAACTGGCTGAAACTTTGATCCCTGGACTCCCCAGTCTCCAGTCTCCAGAAGTGTGAGAAATAAATTTCTGTTGTTCAAACCACCCATTCCATGGTATTTTTGTTAAGTATCCCAAGCTGACTAAGACACCCCGTAAGGGATTCGGCCTCCTGACCTCCCTAACCCCCTTTTCTCCCTTGGTGTTTGTGATTTTCCCCTCTTGGTTTTCCTCCTACTCCTTGAGTTGTTAATCTACAGTTTCTACCCCTCCTCCTCATTTTGCCTCCTAAGTATTGGCATGTCCCCCAGAGAATGTCCTCAGGTCCCTGATTTCCTTTCCCAGACTGGATGGCCCTAATCTGAACTAATAATCTTCCTCTCATACCCTGTCCTCTTGTCACCATGTCAGTGACTGATCTGGGACCTCCACTGCTCCCCAACATCGAGGGTCTCAGCAATGTCAGAGCAATTGGCTGAATCAAAGGTTGCACACCAGGAGCCTCAAAAGTATTTTTCTTGTTTAAACTAGTGTTTACAATAAATGAAAAATAACACAAATTCGGATGTTCATCTACTCTTGGAACCTGAATTTCCAAATGACAATAATACCTGGGAGCCAAGCGGCAGCTACTCCCTTAATTCAAAGCATGAGCCATCCAATCTGCTGTGCAGTTTGTCACAGTCTCCACTACTGCCTGTTTTTAAAAATACACCTGCCAAGCTTTGCTTTTATTATTTTTTTTATTATCTGCACAGACCTTGTCATAAGGTGTGTCAAAATGCTGGTGTTTTTAAAAAAAATGTTGCGGAATTATTCATTGCATATATTAAAAAAACATACACACTATTGCAGTAGTATAGGGAATGTGGGCTTTACATTGCTCCAGCTCACCTTTTAAATAAAGGGAAATGAAGTCAAGTCCCCTATGAGTGAAGATAAGTTCCTTTTAGTATCTGGTGGCTGCTCTCTGCCCCTGCTGTAATTTAATTATAAACATGGCAAATAAGTTGCCTGATTAGTTTGTGCTTGTATAGCATTTAGACCCCACCCGAGCTGAATGATCAAGTCACCTAAGTTTGCTCAGTAATTTCTGCTGTCTTGGTGAGACTCCTTTATGTGAATCAGATGGGTTGTCACTGCGTCAATATCTACAGGTCATCAGTTTTAATAGGAGCTCTGTGCCCTTTTCTACACCACAGACTTCATCTGGTGGGTGGAGGGGGGTGGGTGGCCTCCAGGAAGCTGGACAGTCACTCACCTTTCTTGGAGATTTAGTTTCTTCCTGAGCTGTGCCTTCAGTAGAAGGCGGGGCAAGGTCTGACAGCCTCTGCTTTGTGCAACAGGGATGCCAAGGGTGCAGAGCTGAGCCTAAGCTACTGCTTCTTTATTAACAAAGCAGAAAATGATGTTTTTGAAAACTCCAAACATATACCTGAAACTAATATAATATTGCATGTCAACTGTAACTGAAAAATAAAAAATCATTAAAAGAAACAAAGTAAAAAGAAAACTCTGAAAATTTAATGTATTATTACATCAGGGATAAATAACATGTGGGAACAGATTATAAACAAAGAAAATGGCTACTAAATGATAGATGGTCTGTTTAATCTGTTTCAGTTTCCTGATAACACTTTGCAGGTGTAATAAGATTCTCCTAAATTCAGGCCAGAATTGCCTTGTCTGCCTGCAGTTTGCTGGTTGTATTTATGAGCATAGTTTTCTATGTAAAATGATCTCCAGAAACCTAATTATTTCAGGGGTCTTCACTCCCTTACAGAAGTTTATGCACTGCTCTCCCTGTCCTCTCGTGAAATGGGGGACACATTTAAAGAACGGGGGTCTTTTAAAAGGTACATATATACTGAGTTATATGGCATAAATAAAAATATGATGTGATCCGAATATACTCATATTTCAACAAAATAGAGTTTCTGTGCGGGAACTGAGATCTAAGTAGCCTATCAAATTGAGTCATCTTCATATTGAATTCTCCTCCCTGAGCTGTGTTTCTGAGATCTTACTACTTTTGGCAACAGAAAAAAACTGGTCACTCTTAAATGATAATTCAGGCTGGACAGGTAGAGAAGTAAAACCTGGTCTCCTCAGCTTAGGCAAAGCCAAAGAATTAAGTCAGTTTCAAATGGCATGATGTACTGGTTTAACCTGAGAGACTTCTTGTTATGAGAAGTAGAGTTTGAGAGTGCTTCAACCACTTGGCCACCTCCTTCAATATCCATTTTATCTTGGCAAGCCTCCTTGGGTAGAGTGTGTACAAACTTGACTCTTAATACAAGCAGAATAAAAAATGAAGAAAGAGAAAGTAAGTAGATTTTGGGAGAAGGGAGTAGAAAAGGAAACATTTAGTGAAAACTGACTGTAGCCAGACATTTTATCCCATTTGATCTCATAAAACTGTGATAAGTAGACATCGTGTCCGTGCTATTTTTGAAAGAAAGATATGAGACTTTGAGAGACTGTTTGGCTAACTCTTAAACCCATATTCTTTCTATTACTACTTGGAAAATAAGACAAAGTGAGAAGAAACAAGTTTGAAGGATTATGACCCACTCACTTCACGGATTTGTTGAGAAACTTGTGCAAGGGAGATGTGGGGCTAAGGTGAGGATGACAGGCTAAGAAATATCATTTTAAAAGGCTGAGCATCAAATACAAGGTCCAAGGAGATCTGTCAAACCTTCTGAAGGTATAGGCTTATGTCCTGGAGTGTTTAGATTTTGTGGTTCCTTGATTTAGCCTAATGCGAGTGGTGAGTAGTAGAGTATATTCTATCCATCAAGGAGCAGGTGCCAGGCATGATTTGACTTAAGTGTTAAAAGTGATTCTGCCTGCTTTGTGGGGAATAGACCATACTGGCTCAAATATAGGTCTAAGAAAACCAAATGGGGATACAATGGTGGTCTAGGTGAGATAGGGTGGTGGCAAGAACCAAAGTGGCAGTGATGGAGAAAGTGACAGTGGTTGAATTTATATTACATTTTGAAGGTAGAGCTAATGTCATGGCTGATGGATGACATGTGAGACAAAGAGAGGTCAAGGATAATGACAAAATTTTTTTTTTTTTTGCCAGAGCAACTGATTAACATAGATAGGGGAATATCAGCAGGAACATTTTTGAAAAGATAGAAGTTAAGTCTAGTTTGGGATATACAAATCTGAAGATACTATACATGAGTTGGATATCAGGGCTGTAGGTATATACAGAAATGCATGACATTTAAATCCATGAGATTGGGTGAGATCACTATAGAGTGAGTGTAGAGAGGGAAGATGAGAGGTCCATAGATCAAGGGCCACCCTGACTTCTGTGTTAAGAATCACTGCTGAACCATCTTGGAGCTATCCACAGTGTCTCTCTTACACCCCGCATTTAATTCACCAACAAATCCCTCTTCTAACCATTTCCATGGCTGTCACCTTGAGCCCAGCTGCCAGGATCACGCCCTTTGATGACTGGAATAATTTTATAACTTCATTATGGCAGCCCAAACAGACTAATACAAATGGTAGTGACTTTTTGCAATGCCCAAGCCCTGGTTTTTAGCCTCTCTCTTCCATTTTCCCCACCTTAGTCCTTTGGTCCTTTTAACACTTTTAAACAATATCTCCAGTATTAAATCCCCTGAAAACACCTAAGGTGATTTCCATTTTTCTGACTAAATTTTGACTGATGCAGTATTTGCTACCAAGGGTGAGGGCACCTCAAGTTGTATCAAAATTTATTGATATAGGTGCAATTGCCAGAGATTTTGAAAAAAAGAAAAAATAAATAAACCAAAGAAATATATTAAAACCTGCCATTTATTGGTATGGCTACAATTGTCAGAAATTTTGAAATCTCTGTGTTATCTTGAGCAGCTAGTGTGTTTACTGTCAGTTTGCTTGCTGAGTTGACTGAAACCTGACCTGGCAGTGGCTTAATTCAATGAGTTTGGGGCACTGCAACTTCTTTGGTATAATTCAAAGGCTTAATGAGAAGAAGGTAGAAATGTATATTACAGGTGTGACCTTCCCACATTTTACTATGTCACCAGGCAGACCCAAAGCATTGAGAAATACATTGATGAAAGAAATGCCACAATTCTGTAAATTTCTGTAATATCTGTCCCTTGCTAGCTGGAGATGCAAGTGATGGATGCCCCCTTGCAATACACCCCCCAGAGTGGCTGAGACAACATGGGAACAATTACTGAAATGGTCAGTAGGAGTAGGACAGCAATCTAAATGTGGTGACCCATTGTGGTTATCTGACCAGTGTCCTTAGGACTGAGAGATGGGCAGCCAACTAAAGTGATAAATATAATCAGAAACACTTGAGATCTGGACAATAGGCACTGGATTTGTGTCTCCACAGTAAAATTGTGTCCTCTCACACATTTCCATATGTGGAAATGCCAAAGATTCCACATGCGGCATTTGTCTTTCTCTGTCTGACTTATTTCACTTAGCATAATACCCTCTAGGTCCATCCATGTTGCTGCAAAGGTTAAGATTTCATTCTTTTTATGGCCTAGTAGTATTTCATTGTATATATATACCACATATTTTTTATCCATTCATCTATGGATGAGCAGTTGGGCTGCTTCCATATCTTAGCTACTGCAAATAACACTGCAATGAACATAGGAGTGCCTATATTCTTTTGAATTAGTGTTTTGCGTTTCTTTGTATATATACCCAGAAGTAGACTCACTGTGCCATAGTTCCATTTTTAATTTTGTTTTGAGAAGTAAAGATAAATTTATTAGTTAAATACTGATTTTACAGACATTTCACCTTAAGACAATGTTAAAAGGATTGTAGCTTAGGGAAAGTACATGAAGATGGCCTTCATGAAAGAAAGCAGTGTAAACTGTGATTAAAACAGATTCTTTGTTTAGAGTTATTCTCTGCTACAGTTTGTAGGATTTTGGGGGAGGGGACTGGGTGTTTCAAGGTAGGACCTAGTAAGGCCACAGTATGTGATGGCTCTGTTGATAAGGAGGGCATGGAAGGAGAAGTCTGTGAGCCCCAGTGTTACAGGCAGAAACAGACACGTGAAGACCAGGAAAAGGCCAATGCCAGACCAGCATTGGAGAGCCCTCAAGGCCCACCTCAGTGTCTTCTCTTATCATTCCTCACCTTTCTTTCCATGAGTTTTGTTGTGTTTGTTTGCTTTGACTTTATTTTGCAAAATCCCTAGCTTTTTGCCTCCTGGACAAGAGATTTTTGCTGGAAAGGATGTGGGTATGAGCACTCTGCACCCCCTGGATGGACTCAGCCTGCTCTCTGGACCAGAGGTACATCTCTGAAGAACTGAAGTGGCATTAGCAAGACCTGAGAGAAGTGAGTCAAGATCCATGGAAAACCCTGCCCGTGCCCCATACAGTGCCCACCCCAACCCAGGAGGGTGTCCCCCAGACAGCCTCTTCAGAAGGATCTCAAGTCTCAGATAAGTGTTAGTCAAACTTGCTTCAGCAAAACTTTTTTGTTCTCACTCAGAACGTTGTGTGTGATGGGGTGGAGGACTTTGGAGGACAGGCTTAGAAGGGGTGCTGCTGTTTGGCTAAACTGTTGAACTCTTTTTTTCCACAGAGCGGGAGACATGTTCAAACAGAACGTAGAGCTGAATCTTTCCGAGGAGTGGAAGGGATGTTTATTTTCAGAGGCTTTAGGGTGAAGAGGAGAGAAGGAATGAGTCTGTGTGCCAGGGGAAAGGAATGTGGGGAAGGCAAAATTGCCAAGTTGCAGTATTGCTGAAGCCATACTGTGTGGTGGGTGAAGCAGCTTCTCCTCCATCTCCCCATGGATCACCCAGTAACACCAGTGCTACACTCAGCATCTTTGGAGTAAAGACTCAGTATTGAAGAATGTAGGGGCATGCTGAGCTTGAAGGGGTGTGTTGGGCAAGGACAGAAGCTGCCCAGAAGGGCCTGTCACATCCAAAGGCACATCAGATGCCCTGACTAAGGCGGGAGCAGGGGTCCCAGTGCCCTGCCCCTCTACCTGCCCTCAGATCCCTGGTCCTGGAAACACCATGGAAAAACCACCACCGTAGGCCACAGTCATGGAAAGGTAAAGAAGGACATCTCATCTCTTGTTAAGGATGTAGTGGGACAGAAAATGAGAAAAAAGTCTCTACCTCCACGAAAGGGACTTAAATGTGCTCCTAGTGAAGGGTGGCTGCATCCAGATCAGAGTTTGGGCTCTTCCCCAGTCCCCCATCTTGAAAACGCATCTCCTAAAATCCAACACCCACGTCCCCTAACCAAATCATTGACTTCAAGTGTCTTTCTAGTTGTTCTTCTGGGGCCATTCAGGAAACTGAGGAGCGAGGGAGGTAACATTACACAGTGATTATGTCTCCAAGACTGTTAGCCAAGGCCAGGCTCTTCCAAGTGTCCTGCTGGGAGCTGACCTGCAGTGACTGGCTGACAGAAGATGCATAGCCTTGTGGGGAGAGCTCCAGGGTCGAGAGGACCAGGTAGATGGAAGGCCCGTGGGCAGACATCGCACTGACCAAGAAGGTCTGGGATATGTGGCTGTAGCAGGACGCCAGCCTGGGCTCTGTCTTGATGGGGCGTCATCTCTTCACGGCTGCTGGTGGTCGAAGTGACGGAGTTGCTGTAAACGCTGCTGGTGGGAGGAAGGTTCTCACGGCCAATGGGGCCTTCCGGTGTTCTAGATTTATGAAGGTTATTGGCCTTCCATTTTCTGGCTTGGATCCCTTCTTTCTTCATCCCAAGAGGCCTAGGAACGCTATGGAGCTTCCTGTAGAGGCGCGGGCTTCGCACACCTTCCAAGTGGCGGCGCCACAGAGCGGTTGTGGAAGTGGTGGCGGTCGGGCCGTTGGCGCAGCAGAGGCCCACTCGGCGGGGAGCGTGCGGCCGGCGCAGCGGCTTGATAAGTGGCCGGCTGGTGCCGTTCATCTTGTGGGGAAGGCCACAGGCATCGCCTAGGTCCATCTTGCCTCCAGAGTGGACTGGATATGGCCCCGCAGTTGACACATTCTCTGCCTTCTGAGAAGTCATCACACATATCTACGAGACTGGGGTGTCGAGCGGCTGGGCTGGCGCGGGAGCAGGCTGCGCAAGACGGGCTGTCGAAGAGACCGGCCAAGAGCGGCGGCGGCGGCGGCCCGAGATGTGCCCAGGTCCGCTGGGTCGGGGGCGGGAGGTGGTTGGATAGGAGCCTTTGAAGCTGGCTGGCCAGTTCTGCTTGCGGCCAGCCGGGCCGCGTCACCCGCCAATGCGCTAGGCTGCGGCTTCCCCGGCCGCGGCGGCGGCGGCAGCAGCTCTGCCTGAGACCCAGCGCTGCCCGGGGCGACAAGTGCGGCGCCACATGCGGGGAGACGCGGGCGGCTTGCCAGGCTCCTCTCCGGCCTGCCCTGCAGGGACCCGGGCCAGCACCCTGAGGCAGCACCGGAGCCTCAGCCTGAGGTGGCGTGGGGTGCAGCTCCCCAGTCACCGCCCTTGAGGTAGGACAGGCCCAGCGCCGAGGAAAGGCCCCGCGCACGTAGATGACTGAGGACGCGGCGCCCGCGCCGTGCGTGAAGGCGCCCGCGCCGGAGCGGGGCTGTGGTTGGCGGCCATGGCGAAGCTCCGGTGCGTCGTCCTGGGAGCTCTCTCTCTGCTTCAGAGCCCTCTCCTCGGGGGTCCAGGAGCAATGGGCCGAAAGAAAAATAATCACGAAAAATAATGTACCGGTGAGGGCCTGTCACAAAAACGAAGATTAAAAAAATCAAATGTTTTAAAACAAATCCTTCGAAGTATCATTGAGCAAGACTTGCTTACTCAGGAAAACCCCACATTAAATTTTTGGTTGTTCCCGAAGGTGGTGGAGGAGAGGCCGAATACCCCCAGGGCCTGGCAGTGCGGAGGGACTAGGGGTGGCAGAAGATGCCGGGTAGGGCGTGGACGCAGATGTGGGAAACGGGGTCAGGCCAGGCACCGGCGCTGCAGGTGGCCTTCAGGACACCCACGGCGCAGGGCGCGGTGGGCCGGCTCCCTTCCTACCAGGCTGCAGCCGCTCTCCTGCGGGGCTGGCACTTCCAGGGGGCGAGCATCTCCCCCGCCTATGAGCTTTGGCGGCAGCCTAGGCGCTCTTAGCCACTGTGCCAGCCCCCTCTGAGTCTTCCATTTTAAGTTTTTGAGGTAACTGCATACTGTTTTCCTCAGTGGCCGCACCAGTCTGCATTCTTACCAGGGATGGAAGAGGGTTCTCTTTTCTCCACATCCTCGCCAGCACTAGCTGTTTGTTGGTGTGTTGATGATGGCCGTTCTGACAGGAGTGAGGTGGTATCTGATTGTGGTTTTAATTTGCATTTCTCTATGCTTAGTGATATTGAAAATTTTTTCATATGCCCGAAAAAATTTTATTTGGCTTGTTTTGCCCATATTTTAATTGGGTTGTTTGTTTGGTGTTGAGTTTTGTAAGTTCTTTAGAAATTGAGGATGTTGACCCCTTATCAGATGTATTGGCAAATATTTTTACTTTGTTGCTAGTTTGCTGTGCAAACATTTTTTAGTTTGATGTAGTCCCATTTGTTTATTTTTCTTTCGTTTCTCTTGCCTGAAGAAATATAGAAAAATATTGCTACGAGCAGTAGCTGAGATTTTACTGCCTATGTTTTCTTCTAGGATTGTTATGTTTTCAGGTCTAATATTTCAGTCTCCAATTCATTTTGAGTTTATTATTGTGTGTGGTATAAGAACGTGGTCTAGTGTCATTTTTCTACACATATCTGTCCACTTTACCCAACACTATTTCTTGAATAAACTCTCTTTAGTCCATTGTATGTGATTGCTTCCACTGTCAAATATTAATTCATTATAAATGCATGGTTTTATATCTCTGTGTTTGTTTTGATGCCACTACCATGCTGTTTTGATTACTATGGCCTAATAGTGTAGTTTGATATTAGGTAGCATGATTCCTCTGACTTTGTTCTTTCTCAAGATCACTGTTGCTATTTGTGGCTTTTTATTGTTCCATATAAATTTTTAAAGTATTTATTCTAGTTCTGTGAAACAGATCATTGTTATCTTGTTAGGAATTGTGTTGAATTTCTAGATTGCTTTGGGTAGTATGGACATTTTAATGATATTAGTTCTTCCTATCCATTAACTCAGTATGTGCTTCCACTTATTTGTATCTTCTTCAATTTCTTTCTTTGGTGTCTTATAATTTTCCAAGTGCAGGTCTTTTATATCCCTTGTTAGGTTTATTCCTAGGTATTTTATTCTTTCTTAAGCAACTGTAAATGGGATTGTTTCTTAATTTTCCTTTTTGATAGTTCATTATTGGCATATAAAAATGCAACTAATTTCTGGATATTAATTTTGTGTCCTGCTACTTTACTGGATTTATCTATCAGTTCTAGTAGTTTCTTGGTGGAATCTTTTGGGTTCTATATGCACAGTATCAATTCATCTGCAAATAACAACATTTTTAGTTCTTCCATTCCATTTTGGATGCCTTTTATTTCTTCTTCTTGTCTAATTGCCATGGCTAGGACTTCCACTACTATGTTGAATAAGAGAGGTAAAAGCAGACATTCCTGTCTTGTTCCCCATCTTAAGGGGAGTGCTTGTAAATTTTGCCCATTAAATATGATGTTGGTAGTGGGTTTGTTATACATGGCGTTTATTATATTTAGGTATGATCTCTCTATTCCCACTTTGCTGAGCGTTTTTATCATAAATATGTGCTAGATTTTATCAAATGCTTTTTCTGTATCTCTTGATATGATCATGTGGTTTTTATCCTTCATTTTGTTTATGTGTTATATAACATTTACTGATTTGTGAAAGTCATAGCAACCCTGCATCCCTGAAATAAATCCCACTTGATCATGGTGTATGATCTTTTTGATGTATTGCTCTATTTGGTTTGCTAATATTTTGTTGAGGATTTTTAGTATCTATGTTTATCAGGGATATTGGCCTATGATTTTCTCCCTTTTATTTGTAGTGTCTCTATCTGGTTTTGGAATTAGGATAATGCTGGCATGGTGAAATGACTTGGGAATCTAACCTCCTTTTGAATTTTTTGGAATAGTTTGAAACGGAGAGGTGTTAGTTGTTGGAATGTTTGGTAAAATTCACCTGTGAAGCCATTTGGTCTAGGGCTTTTGTTGTGAGTTTTTTGATTACTGCTTCAATTTTCCTATGCATAATCTGTCTATCCAGATTCTCTGATTCTTCCTGATTTAGTTTTGGAAGATTTTATGTTTCTAGGATTTTATCCATTTCATTTGTTTCAAGCTATCTTTTCAATTTTTCCTTGATCTCATTGTTGACCCATTAATTGTTTAATAACATCTTATTTAGCTTCCATGTCTGTGTATTTTTCAGTTTTTTTCTTGTGGTTGATTTCTAGTTTCATAGCATTAAGGTCAGAAAAGATGCTTAATATGATATCAATCTTCTTAAATTAATTGAGGCTTCTTTTGTGTCCTAATATGTGATCTATCCTAGAAAACATTTTGTGTATCCTTGAAGAGAATATATTGTATATTCTGCTGCTTTGGGTGGCAATGCTTTGAAGATATCAATTTAATCCATTTGAGCTAGTGTGTTATTTAAGGCTGTTGTCTCCTTGTTGATTTTCTGTCTGGAAGATCAATTCATTGAAGTCAATGGGGTGGTAAAATCCCCGACTATGACTTTATTTCTGTGGATCACTCCCTTTATGTCCATCAAGATTTGCTTTGCATATTTAGTTGCTCCTGTGTTGAGTGCATAAATATTTACTAGAGTTATATCTTGTTGGACTGTTCCCTTTATCATTATGTGTTGTCTGTCCTTCTCTCTTAGTATAGCTTGGGTTTTAAAGTCTATTTTCTTGGATATTAGTATTGCTACCCCAGCTTTTTTTCTCTTTCCATTTGCATGAAGTATCTTTTTCCATCCCTTTATTTTAGTCTGTGTATCTTTTGTTCTGAGGTGCATCTCTTGTAAACAACATATACATGGGTCTTCTTTTCTTATCCCTTCAGCTACCCTGTGTCTTTTGATTGAAACATTTAAGCCATTTACATTTAAAGTGATCATCAATAGATATGTATTTATTGCCATTTAATTTTTTAACTATGTTCTTCTGTCTCCTTCTCCTTATCCCTCCCTCCTGCTTCTTCTCCCTCTCTTTTTCCTTCTTCTTCTTAGGGCAAGCCCTTTAACATTTGTTGGTAATATTGGTTTGGTGGTAACAAACTACTTTAGTTTTTTCTTGTCTGGGCAGCTCTTTATTTCTCCTTCAGTTTTGTATGATAGCCTTGCTGGGTAAAGTAGCCTGGGTTGTAGGTCGTTGCTCTTCATCTTGAATATTTCACCTTGAATATTTCATGCCAGTCCCTTCTGTCCTGAAACGTTTCCTTTGAGAAATCAGATGACAGTCTAATGGGAGCTCCCTTGTAGGAAACTAACTGCTTTTCTCTTATATCTTTTAAGATTTTCTCTTATGTCTTTTAAGCTTTGCCATTTTAATTATGATGTGTCTTGGTGTGGGCCTCTTTAGATCCATCTTGTTTGGGACTCCCTGTGTTTCCTGGACTTGTGTGTCTTTTTTCTTCACCAAGTTAGGGAAGTTTTGGGTCATTATTTTTTCAAATAGGTTACCAATCCCTTGCACACTCTCTTTTCCTTTTGGTATCCCCATGATGCAGATGTTGTTATGCTTCATGTTGTCCCAAAGGTTTCTTAAACTCTCCTCATTTTAAAAAATTTTCTCTTCTTTTTGTTTCTCTGCTTGTCTTTTTTTTTCTACCTTGTCTTCCAAATTGCTGATTTGATCTTCTGCTTCATCCAACCTACTCTTTATTCCTTCTAGTGCATTGTTTATTTCAAATACTGCATTCTTTATTTCTGACTGGTCCTCTTTTATGGTTTCTTTGTCTTACTTAATGCTGTTGAGCATCTTTATGATCATTAGTCTAAACTCTATATCTGATAAATTGCTTGCCTCCATCTCATTTAGTCCTTCTTCTGGAGAATTCTCTTGTTCTTTCATTTGGACCCTTTTCTTTGTCTTCCTATTTTGGCTGCCTCTTTGTGTTTGTTTTTTATGTATTAGGTAGATCTGCAAAGATGCTGGCGGAGACTGTTGTCAGACACTGCCTGTGATTGGTTCTGGGCAACCTGTTTGAAGCTATCAGTGATCCATAGCTTGAGGCTCCCTCTGCTGGGCCTGGGTGTGAGCAGAAAGAACCAAGCTGTGTACCAAGTCCTGCTTTTACTACCACTGGCTCTGGGGGAGGGTCAGCTAAAGTCTTAGAGCTCCCAGTGATCTGCCTCTGCCTGCTGACTGTCTGTTAGATCATTACTGGGCTAATCATGGCAAGAACCTCCAGCCATACTTTTCAGCAGCCTGGCTTAAGCACCACAGGGTGGGGCAAGGGGGATTGCTGCATGTGGAGCTATTGTTTCCCCTCAGGCTGATGCCACAGGAAGGGGAGTTCTGTGCCTGATAAAGATGGCTTCTGTAGTATGCAGAATGACTGAGCACAGGGATCCTGGTGGCTGACCCTTCAGCTCTCTCTCCAGAGCCATCAACCCCAGACTCTCCTCATATGGCTGTAGTCTGCTGTACCCTCCCTGTGCCAGAGCCCAGGGTTAAGTGGCTGCAAATAAAATTTCGTGTTTTGGACCTTTAAGAGGCTCTCAGTATTTCTAGCTCTCTCTCCCCGGCAGACAGAAACCCCACTGATTTTCACAGCTGGATGTTATTTGGGTTTCTTTCCTAATTCTGGTACTCTAGGTTGGGGAGCCTGCTTGTGGTTTAGACCCCACACTTCTCAGGCGGAATCCCCCTGGCCACTGAAATATCCCTCTGGAACTTTAGCTGCTGCCTGTCTGAGCCCAGCCAGCCCTCTCATGCTCCAGCTCTCCCTACCAGTCTTGATGTAGTGATGTGGTTTCTTCTGTGAGTCCTTGGTTACAAGGCTTCTCTCCAGCTACTGTTTAGTTGATCATTCAGGATGATTGTTCTATAATTTAGTTGTAGTATTGTATTTGTCCTGGGAGGGGGTTAGTTTAACCTCCACCTATTCTGCCGACATCTTGGAGCTCCCTGTTTTTAATGTCCCCCTCCCCCCAGAATATTAAAGAAGTGGAATAAATATTGAAAAATGGATAGGCAGTTACATTAAAACTCACATTATTTTAAGTTTAAATGTTTTATTTATATTCCTCAAAAGAATTTATTATAGTTTTACTTTCCTGGCTTTGATAGAAACAAGTCATCAATAATATCTCCAAAATCTTCTTCTGGGAAAAAAAACTAATTAAAAACTATGGCTCATTATGGCACTGTTGGATCCTGTTGATTAAATTTTTGGTATTTGTTCATCATGAAATTTTTTGCATTAATTCTGATTTTTAAAAATATTGCATTAAGGTAGTTTTTATATTGATTGTTCAGTGTTATTGGCACCCTTTTAAATGTGGTGCCCAAGTTGAGAGCTTCCTCGACCTCACCCTAATCCTGACAGTGGCAAAGCTATACAGTGTGCTGGATGAGAAGAACAGACACCAGGATGGATTACTCAAACAGGCAGAATAAATGTGCTTGGGGCACCCACAAAGTAAACACACCAAAACCCAAACCCAAACCTGAAATAGACAAAAAAGATTACAATCTTTTAAAAAAGATTTGCCTTTCTAATATTTGTTCCATTTGGTTTCTCCCCTTCCCCCACATGTTTATTTTTCTGAACCAACTGAGAAAACAAGGATGTTCTCTTCTCTTATATTATCATAGTACAGAGATCAACATTAGGAAACTTAACATTGAAATAATCCGCAATCCATATTCATTCGTAACAGTTGTCCCCATAATGCCAATTAAGGCTGCCCCCCGCCCCCCGCCGCCCCACATTCCAGGATCCAGTCTGGGATCACGCATTGCATGTTCCCCTTTCCCTATATCCTCACCAACATTTGTTATTAGTTGTCATATCTCTTTAGTCTGCTTTAATCTGGACCTGCCCCTTTCTTGGTGTTTCATGACCTTGATATTTTTGAAAAGTACAAACCAGTAGTTTTGAAAGATGTCTCTCAGTTTGGAGTTCTGTGATGTTTATCATTATACGTAGATGATGTATTCTTGATGAGGACAGCACCAAAATGATGCTGTGTCCTTCTCGGTGTATTATACCAGGAAGCACGGGATGCTGGTTTGTCCATTATTGCTGATATTTGAATTGTTCACTGGATTAAGGTGGTATCTGCCAGGTTTCTCCATTGTAGTTATTATTTCCCCCCTTTTTAATTAATAAATAATTTGTAGGACGATGTTTTGAGGTCATGTAATTATCAAACGTTCATCCAGAAGTTATAGCATCTGCAGAAATAAGTGTTTTAAGGATTCAGCAGGCATGCACACTTAACAGCATTTTGAATAGAAGGTGGGAAGGCAGGGAGAGCCCCATCATCTCTTTGGCACCCAGGACTCTAAGAGTTTGCCTGGCCTTGGCATACCAAAGCCAATGCTGCAGTGTCTTACAGAGTTCTTAGTGAAAGTTTCACTTGTGGTTTGGTTTTCTTTGTTGATTTGGCAATGAAAGCTGTATTGGAGGATGGATCTGCCAAGATTCTGAATTGGACTCTATGCCCAATACAGAGGCCTTCTGTCTGACTCTCTATTTCCTTAGGAAAGCTTCAGGCACAGAAGTCACCTCTGTTCTTGAAATAAACTTCTGTTGCTAGAATATCTTCCAGGCACACATAGATTGTTTAATTCAAAGTGTGGGAAAAGGTTCTTGCTGGGATTGTACCATAAATGTTTAGCTTGATGGACCATCCCATAGCATTCGCTGATATATGAGGCCACCTATAATTAACGACTGCTGCGGGGGGGCGGGGCATTTATAACATGGAAATATGCTCTTCCCAGCATAGAGGGGTTGGTAAGATGGATATGGAAAACCTTGAGAGGAAGCATTCTAGGCTCATGAGACAGAAGGGAAATATGACTGAAAGGGAGTCAAGGGTCAGGGTTCTTAATCACACACACACACACACACACACACCCCAACTCACCCCCACACACACATTTACAGAGTGCTAATGAGAGAGAGGAAAGGGAGAGAGAGAATAGGAAAATAGAAGGAAGGAGAGAGACAAGGAAGGAGAGGTGGAGAAAGGAAAAGAAATTTTTGTTTGTAATGGGATGGGTGTTTGTTAGTTCAGCCCTATTCCTGGGTAAAACAGAACAAAGACAGGGAGATTTTATTGGCATAAAATTATTAGCTTTTTTATGCTTATAAAAATGTATACTTTTAGATTTTACAAAATCTATATATAAAATATAGATTTTATAATATACAATTACTCTAATTTATAATCCCTCTAACAGTGCATAAGTGTTCCCATTCCCCTACATTCTCACCAACATTTGTTATTTGTTGGCTTTTTGATCACAGACATTTTAACAGTTGTGAGGTGATACGTCATTGTGGTTTTGATTTGCATTTCTCTCATGATTAGTGATGTTGAGCATTTTCCTATGTCTGTGGTATATCTGTATGTCTAATTCGTGTAACTGCACAGAAACTTTATTTCTTTTATGACATTTTCTCCCTTCTTTCCTTTTGATTCAAACTGGCCTTGTCCAGCACCATGACTTAACCTGTCACCCTCATTCCTTGCGTGTTTGCTCCCTTTATCATTAATGCCTCAGGACAATGAGGTCCTGGTTAGCATTAAACAATCTTAGGAACAAAACTTTGGGTCTGTTGACCACAGAGACAGAGTTTCAATATAACCAAAGATAATATCCAGGCCTCAGTTCTGTTTTAATTTCAGACCCAGAAAAGTGGAATGACCCCACCAACTACCTTTGTGAAATTAGACTAAGTGATGCCGTGGCTAACATCAGGACCAGATGCCATGATCAACTATGCCCTACCCTAGCACCAAACCATCAGTAGAGACCACAACCTTGACCATGACCCTAATTCCCTTAGTACCCTATATACCCCAACCCCTAGAAGCCATCAGAGAGCCAGTTCTTTGACACTACTTACCTGTGACTCCAGGCTTAGCCTCATTTGCTCAAATAAAACCTTACTTTTTTTGGCTGCAAACTCTTCTATTTACATTTGAGTGGGCTTTGATGGACAAGGCAAAAGACCCCTTTAGTCCAGTAACACTTTCTTATAGATACCTCCAACATTTTTTGTCTCTATTCCTTCTATTCCATTTGCCTATTACAACTCAACCTTGCATAAACCAATTCACTACCTGCTCTGTGCCTGGCTGCTGGCATCTGAGTGCTTCTGGGCAAAAATCCCACAATTAGGTAGATCGATAAGTTTTCAGTCCTGTGATGACCAGTTACTCTAAGCTCATGAGGTCCAACCTCACTGCGGAGATAAGATCATCCTTTTGCTCTTTTCAAGGAATATTTGTATATTCTCCAGCTTTCTAGTTGCATGCATCCCCTTCTATGTTTCTCTCACCTTGATTTGTGTTAATTTTTTTTAAACCCCAAATAGCATGTAATATAGAAACCCTCTCCATTTCTCCCAAATACCAAATCCAAGCACCTGATGGTATTACTACCCAGTTTTCCTCTTCTGTGCCTGAGAAGTGTCCCTTTTCCTTTGCAAAGCCAGGCTTCCCTTTTGCCTTATCAGGATGTTCGTTCCTTTGTTAGGGTTTCTGCTTTTACCCTCTTTAACCCTGGGCTCTCTATTGGGTCCATCCAATAAATATTTGCATATTACCCTTTAATGTCATTCTCATCTTCAGCTATTCCCCAGTTGTTTGTTTCCTTCCTTAGCTGCACTTCTTCCAAGAGCTATCTGGTCACACCCTCACCTGTTATTCACTGTCCATTGTATTCAATTTTGGCTTCTGCTCCCTCCACACAGTAGAAAACATTCTTGCTAGTTCACTTCATGCTGCCAAAACCAACAGTGATTTCTTTGTTCTCCTTTTACTTCACCCTTTGAGGCATTCTAGGCTCTTAACCACTTTTTAAAAAATACCGTGCATCTTCTCTTGGCTTCCATACCATATTCTCTTGGTTTTCTCCCAACTCTCTGGTCATCTCAGACTTTGTTGCCAGCGCCTCCCAACACCTCCTCCCTCCCCTACCCAGCCCCTCTGCTGAACTCTAATATTTGAGTTTCTCAGGGAGTAGTTCACAGCCCTCTTACCTTCTCCCTTGAAACCCTCATCTCTTCTATTCCCATGACTTGTGATGTTACTTTATATGCTATGACCCTTAAATGAGTGTCTGTAGCCTAGACTTTCTTCTGGTCCCCAGACTCTTGTAGTTAATGACACTTTTGATATTTCTAACTAGGTGGCTCACAGAAATCACAAAATTGCAATATCTTAAAGTGAACATCTGATTTTCCCCATCTCATTGCATCATTCTTCCTCATCTGGGGTAATTTCACTCAGGCAGAACCTTTTCTGCTACCTTCTCATTCTCTGCTCCCACTTCCTCAGCACACAGTCTAATTCATCACAGATTGCAATTGATTCTGTCTCAAAAATATGTCTTGAAATTGTTGCAGACATGTCCATATTCATCTCCATAGACTCCAAGCCACCATCACCTCCTGACTCCTGCCTAACCTCTGAGTTGGTCTTGCTGCTTTGACTCCTGACCCACTTCAATCTACTCTTTGTGGAGCATCCAGGATGATTAAATAAATCAGGATAGGATTATATCTCACACTCACAAATAACCTTCCCTCCACCATTGAAAACCATCAATGGCTTATTTCACTTAAAAAACAATCTAAAACCCTTTACATGGTCTGACGTCCCTGCATGGTGTAACTTACTTCACCGAATTGCCCTTGAACTATGTTTCCACTCAACCACTACACTGATTTCCCTCCTCCCATTAATATCCTCAAGTATACCAAACTCTTTTCCACCTCAGAGAGTTTGTATAACCTGTTCATTCTGCCTAGAACATTCTTTCCCTGGCTAACTCTGAGTTAGCACTCAGTTCTAACATCATTTCTTCAGTATTGCCTTCTCTCTGTTTTTCTATCTCTTGACAGCCAGTATTTTCTATTGTGAAAGTCCACCTTATAAATATAGATTTATTTCTGTGTGTATTGGTTAATGCCAATTTTCTCTAAAGACATTTAATCTCCACGAGGGTATAAACCAGGCCTGTTTTGTTTGTTCTTGTATATGAGTGACTATAGTTCCTGGCCCATAGTACATACTCAATATATATTGGTTGAATGACTTTATTGTTGCCTATAATGCAGGTAAAGATAAATTCTCCAAACCCAGGCTGAGATCAGTTGTCTATTTTTCTGTGTAACTGTCCTGAATTTCCTAATCCCGCAGGCAAGGACGTATCATTTCCTCTTACATAGTTCTATTTTATTGCCCTCTGTATTTACACTTACAAGGCTACTAATGTTAGACATTATTAATACTCACAAATATTCCTTTCTCTTCTACTTTATGTTACAGGTAAGATTATGTTCTCCTACTGTGTTAGATTACTGTTGCCAATGTCTACTACTCCTTCATGTGATAAAATTATTATACCTCCTAACCCTTTACCACCAGGTTTGTGCATGTGACCTGTGATACCTCTCCAGGTAGGAGGATTATATTTCTCTGATATCAGATATAGGCCAGGTGATTCATTTTGGCCTAAGAGTGTAAGTGAGGTATGCCACTTCGAGCAGAAACATTAGAGCCATTGTGTTGATCCACAAACCCTCATTTCCATTTATGAGAATGGCAATGTCCATATAGGGGCTGCTCCTTCAGCCTGGATCCCAAGGCCTTAGATAACCTGTAGGCAGCATGTCACATGAGCCAGAAATAAACTTTTGTTACAGTTAAACCCAACCTAAGCTGACTGATGGACTCACTTCCTTGAAGTTGGATATGGCCAGTGTGACTGGTTCTGCCAACAAAATGTTGAGTGCAAGTCCCATGTGCCATTTTTAGGTGGGTTTAGCTTGGTCATAATTCTCTAGACTTAAGAAGTCATGCCTCTGGGTCCAAAAGAGCAGTAAAGAATCAGGAACAAAATGTAGGGAAGGTTAGATATTTAGGACTCGATAAAGAGGGAAAGAATGAGATTGCCTGGAAGAAGACCTTTTACACCTAATACAGAAGGACCTTGACTCTTTCATCCATATTCTTATTGCTGGCTTTGGGCTACTCAGCATCTTCTTGGATAGAACCTGACCTGTAAGGGTCCTGAAATCCTGGATGTCAGAGATCACTAGTTCCTTCTCTCCTTGGCTCCTCACCGGTGAAGTGAAGGAGTACTGTGTACTTACTGCAGCAGTATGGACCAAGGCAAGCTCCCAGGAGGAGTCCATGCTCCTCTGTCTACTGGTGGGATTCAGGACTTTTCCCCTACAGAGTTCCTAACTGATATCATTGGTTTATTGACAGATGTACATAGTCAGGAGGTTCTTGAAAGAGTGGCTAAAATACAGTATAAAATAGTGCCGCAATCCAACTTCTGCTGCAAGAAACATTTCCTGTATACCTGCTCCATTCTGGGAAATTAACAAACATCATGTCTTTACAACCACCAGGTAAGGAAAGTATTAACTCTGTTAGATAGGTAGGGTGTTGGTTTAGACAGCATAGTGTACAGAGCTGTTGAGTGGAGAACCTGGACTTTGAACCCATGCTTGGATTTCCTCCTCCTCCCCGCACCCTTCTCATCTTCTTCCTCTTCCCCCTCCTCCCCTCCTCGCTCCCCCTCCTCTCCACCCCTGTCATGCTCTCCCCCTCTTCCTCCTTCTCTCTCTCTTTGTTAGTGACATTACACCTAGCACTAATCTCTAAATCTCACCTCTATGACTTTTTTCTTTTGAAGCTCTTCCTGGTCTGGCATCAAAAGACGTTTTTCAGTATCCTGGAAATAGTACCTTTGTAACAAAAACTAGTTCTTAGAAGTATGATGAAAGAGTCCAGGCCCTGGCTGGTGTAGCTCAGTGGATTCAGCATGGGCCTGTGAACCAAAGGGTTGCCGGTTCGATTCCCAGTCAGAGCAAGTGCCTGGGTTGTGGGCCAGGTCCCCAGTAGGGGGTACACGAGAGGCATCCACACATTGATGTTTCTCTTCCTCTCTTTCTCCTTCCCTTCCTCTCTCTCTAAAAATAAATAGATAAAATCTTAAAAAAAAAAAAAAAAGAGCCCAGAGGGGCTTTGAGAACTAAAATAGTAAAGTCCTCTTCCCCAACTCCTGTCCGTTGCTCCAGTACAAGCTGAGTGAGCCCAAGGGTTACTAGAGCTCCCAGTTAGAGCCACTGGCTGCGACAGTGCTGTCAGGGATGCTTCAGACCCCGAGGCATCACCTCTGAATCCAGTGAAATGCTCTAGATGAGAAGGCCAGCGGCAGGGTCCCTCCCCGCAGATCGCTTCCCAGAAGTAATTGTGGGCTTCCCAAGTCAGAGAACACACCTTAATTAGGGGAACAAGCCACAGGACACACACCTCAGACAGTGCCACCCACTGCTCCTGCCTGCTGCCTCCATGTCTGTCCTTAAGCTGATCTACCAGCGCTTGAAGGTGACTGATTATTTGGTGGTGGCTCTGCCAGGGTTTTTAGGGTCTATGGTCATTTGGGCCTTAAGGAAGTTCTTGGTAGGAATTTGAATGGCATATCTTGTTAAGTTTTATGGAAAAAACTGTCTTCCTGCGGTCTTCTCCCACATTTCTTTTCGTTTTGGTGGATGCTAGTGAAAAAGGGCTGAGCCTCTTAGGCCCTTATTGAGGCGGTAGACAGGTGCTAGGCATGTGAAAATGGGAGCAAATGTAAGCTCTTTAATTCAGATGCCAATTACTGCTTCGTGGAGTTGACATCTGGTTCTCATACCCTATCCTTATACTCTGGGAAATTGGCCTTTACTGACAGGAGCTGGGTATTAACTTATTCCTTATCTCACTGTACAAAGACTGGTACAGTGCCATGCTGCTTCTCACACAATGTGAAAGTAAATGACAGCTTCCCTACCCCATGTGTAAGGAGAAAGGGACTTGAGTGTGGGAACTGTGCTTTCCAAGGCGGGAACCTGTGGGACCTTCTGGAGGGAAAGATGTCTGCTCCAGCAGCCCAGCAGGGCAGCTTCTCCTTTCCAGAGGGAGGTGAGAAGAGATCATCTTAGCTTTCCAGGGCTTTTCATAGAGGAGATGCAGACAACCCCATGGTCTGATCACATTCCTGTCAGAACTGACTCACCTGACACAATGCAGTTAGGTTGGCATCATGGCACTGGAAACCATGAGGTCATAGAGGTGGGCGATGTGCCTGGCTCAACCTCCCTCTGCCTGGGGTTGGCTTTCTTTGAGCTACTTCCTGGCTCCTTGCCTCATCCTCTGCTCAAACCAGTTTTCTCACCTGTCCCTTTCTCATCCTTTGTTACAGTATTTGCTTGCCTATTTATAGACGAATTCCATCTCCTTAGCAAATATTCCTTTCAAGCCCCTTTTGAAGTGTTCCTCATGAGATTACCCTGCAGTCATTGCTCATGACAGAGTTCCAAACCACGGGAAACTCCCATAATATCTGCTGTTTTCTTGAAAGTCCTACTTAAATCAACATTCTTTGGAACTGGAGTGGATGCAAGCAGGACTCACTTTTTAAAAAAACTTTTTTTCTTTTTCTTTTTTTAGATTTTATTTATTTTTAGAGAGATGGGAAGGGAGGGAGAAAGAGAGAGAGAAGCATTGATGTGTGAAAGATTGACCAATTGCCTCCAACCAGGGACTGGGCCCACAACCCAGGAAAGTGCCTTGACTGGGAATCAAACCAGTGACCCTTTGTCTAACTATTTTTATTTATTTATTTTTAGAGAAGGAGTAAGAGAGGGAGGGAAACATCAGTGCCTGAGAGATACATTGATTGGTTGCCTTTTACACGCCCCCAATTGGGACCTGGCCTGCAACCCAGGCATGTGCCCTGAGCAGGAATCAAACTGGCAGCCTTTCAGTCTGCAGGCCAGCACTCAGTCCACTGAGCCTCACCAGCCAGGGTTCAAACCAGTGACCCTTTGGTTTTCAGGCTGGCACTCAGTCCACTGAGCCACACCATCCAGGACAGAACTCACTTCTTGATCCCTGGATTTTCATTCTTGGTTTTTGTTGTTTTGTTTTATATATGTTGAGGGTTTCCTCCCGGTTTTCTTACTTGTCATCCAGTGTTGATTAGATCTCTGCACTGGTCAGTTTCCATCATCTCTGCAAGTTTCTCAGCCATGAGAACAATGAGGGCTCTCAAGAAACAATCCTGGAGATGCAGTAGAATTAAGGAGCATTGACTCTGGAATCAAAACCTGGGGTTCAAGTTCAAACTCGGCTCCTCACTCACTCTCTGAACCTATTTCTTCAGATGAAGATGGGGCTTGTGATGTGATGTATTTATGAGGATACCATGAATTAATCCACTATTACAAAGGAACCATAATACTGTACAAACCATAGTGCACCATGACAATAATGGTAAAGAGGAAGGAAGAAAGAGGAGAGTAATGATAAAAATAAGCATGAGAGAAGATGACTTTCACTTCTGGCTGGGAAGGAAGCAGACTTAGGCAAATCCTGTGAAGAGTCAGTGCCTTTCCTTCCACCTTCTGCAGCTAAGCAGAGGTCATTGAGCGAATATTTATTGATCACTAGTGTGTGTTACTGGGGGTATAAAAATAAGTACGATCTGGTCTCTGTGTTAAATGCTATACTAGAGGTAGGCATAAAATATAGCAGAAATAGGCAGGGAGCAATGAATTTTCCTGGGTGTGTATTGTGTGTGGGTCTCAGCCTATCAGTAGCCAGTCTTGTGTTTACACTAGACCTTGTCGTTTTTACTCTGATTGCAAGGCATCCTTCAGTAATAACCATCATGAAGTGTTGGGGAATAAAGGCCAGTACTTACAGGACATGGAAATTACATGATATGCTTGTGGCCACACAGTGATGTAAGAGAGAGAGAGAGAGAGAGAGAGACTGTGAGTCTCGAGTTCTGCTTTTTTGGAGGGTCAAAGGTGGGGGGGGACCTAGGGTTTTATAGGCTCATTCTTTATTAGTGAATTTAAAACATGAGAGCTAAAATTTAAAGCACGGAAAGAGAAAAAAAATCCCATGTTGCCCAAATGGTCAGCTATTGAAATCAACCAAGATCCAAAACAAAGGAGCCTCAGTGCAGGGAGGTACCTGGCTCTTTATCTAGTCCTATGGCTGGCAATGTGTTTATTTGATAACCTATAAAGGGCTGGCCCAGGGCAGGGTCACCTCTCTGAGCCTCAGCGCAGGGCTGTGATCAGCCATCTCTCATCCTTGGTAGGTGCTACTTTCAGGTTTCCTGGGCTGACTTTGTAGGAGCACCAGACTTGCCAGCCAGAGGACTTCTTGTCACCCCTACTCCCCAGCGGATCTTTTAAGGGAGTCCACTCTGTGCATGGAGTGGGAAAGAGTCTCAGGCAGACAACACGTTTTGTACAGCCACAAAACGTTATGAACATTCCAGAGGCTTCCTAAGGAGAGGGTTACTCAGGATACTATATATTAGGAAATACTGATCCAAGCAGTTAACATGAAAATGCTAAGCATAAAATCAACTAGAGCACTTCCATCATCTGATGTTGTTTTTTTGGTTTTAACACACCAGCTACACTGATGCTGGATTAGAAGTGGGACCGTCCTATGACAAGGCACAATTTGTTCAGAGATGTGTGAGGCTCATAGGACATGAATAAAAGGGTCATTACACACTTGGGGTAAACATTGCCTTTGGAAAGAAGGGTGGAAAAAAAGTCCAAGTATTTTCCCACACCATAATACCCAGAATGCCAGATCTGGAAGGGTCCATGGTGTTTTACAGGTAGGAAGGGGTCTTACTGAAAGGGTCAAAGCGAGGAGCAGATCCTTGGCTATCACCTGAATCTCTTGTCTCCTAGACTGGGACTCTTTCCATGGCTTCATCTCAACCTAATGTTTTGTTGCCAAAATTCTCCAGACCAGTCAAATGGGACCTCTGTCAGCTCATAACAAAGGCGTACGTAGCTGGTGAGATTTTGCCTAGGAAAACATTTTATTTATTTATTTATATACTTTTTGCAACAAATTCACAAGCTCACAGCCTGACCATTGAAGCACTTTCACTTAGCTCCAGGCAGGATGCTTCATGCATTTGCCAGGAACTTCTAGCTGCTACTTCATTGGCACCCAGACGTGGCTACTGGGACTGTGGGACTCATTCACAAGGTTCTTGGTAGCCCAGTTCCTACTTTCATATGTGATTCTCAGAATAATGTTGATAATAAGATATGATGAAAGTGGGACATTTAATAGAGTGAAAACACTGATAGTGATCATGATTGAACAGATATAGTTGCCAGGTCACTAAAGACTATTAACTCTTCTGGTCTGGCTCCTCACTTGGAGCTAGAAGATAGCCAAGAATTATATAATTATAGGGAATGGGAACTTGATTAAGGGACCACGGCTTGGTCCCTGAGATAAGTAGTTGCCATTCTATGTTCACTATCCTTGGTACCCACTCCTTTGGGTCTTCTGCCTGCCTTCTTGCTTGCTTATGTCTAAGTCTATCAATACTTCCACAGGTGTCATTATGCAGCTTTAAAACCTTCCCCATTCAGGTCCTTGTCCCCTCAGTGTTCCAGGAAGCTACCAAGGCACCAAGGGATACTGCTTTCCTGAAGCCTTCTGGTCCTCCTGAGAGAAAAAGCGCCAAGTTCCAAGTGCTGGGTGGCTTGCAAGAATACTCTTGCCTTGCCCCTTCTTGGCACTCTGGGGTGGGGGTGGGGGAGGGGTGGCAGTAGTCAGACCTTCCATTTCATTTGCTTATCCTGGCAAAGTCAGGCTGGGACCTGGGCCCTTTTCTAAGTCCCCAAATTGCCAAATGTCTGATGGGTGACAGCCAGGATTGTACTGACTTTCCATCGTCTGTTTTTTTTCTCTCTGTTGTAACTTTTTTTGCACTCTATATTTTATTTGAGATCACAGCATATCATAGCCAGATACCCAGTTTCTGTTCCCTGGATGACCTTTGTGCTCAAAGTACTTTGCAGGGACTGTGAAAGTGAAAATAGAGACATAAGTTATCTCTGTGTGTTTTTCAGAAGACAGGTCTCACGGGCCCCAAGCCAGCTTCTGTCACACTGCACACCAGGCTCCTTTCTGTTTCATTTTCCACTCCCCTCAACCCAGTTCTCTCAAGGCCAAAGTTTCTCACTGCTGATACCTACCCAGCGCTGACACCTTTGTTCATAAGGTGGTTTCTCTCCTGCCTCTGACCCCTGTTCATGGGTAAAAGGACTATGTGGGAGGCATCTAGCTAGCGAAAGTGTATTATTCTCTGCTCTCTATTGCTGTCAGAAGATTCTAGAATCAGAGGGACTTGGCTTCAAATACTGATTCCCCCTTACTAGCATGTGAGTTACTTAATCTCTCTGAACCCTGCCAGCTTCCACATATCTAAAACAAGAAATTATATCTACCTCTCACAAGTGTTGTGGAAATAAAGGAGATCCATATAGAATGCCTAGCCTAGGAATCTGGCACATATTAGGAGCTTTGTAAATCTCTTTCCTCTTCCAAATGTTTCCATTGTGGAGGTGATTTGGCCTTGACCAGTAGACTAGCCTCAGGATTGGAGGCTCTCATTGTAGCATATATAAAACTATATACTCTCCTAAGAAAGCTTAAAATTACTTGTTAGATCATTAAGAAAATGGGAATATCTTAATTTACCCTGTCATCACAAAAAGTACTAAAATAAAGCTAACAATATAAATAATCTCAAGTTGCTCAGCAAGAATTGCTCAGTCTGCTGTGACGTGCATATAGGATTATAGCTCATGAGACTAAAATTCATGCTTCAGAAAAATGGCAAATACCATGTCATGAAACTTTGGAATTACTCATGAGTAGCTAAAATCTCAAATACTCATCCACATATGCCAAGGGTCAACTGGCCTTCAAGGTTTTGGAGAAAGGGGTAGACTTCTTCCAAAAGGACAACCAAGGATGGAAGGGAGGGTCCCCTCAATAGAGGACAACATTGGCCAGGCATGGACAAGACCTCCCGCAAGGGACTCATGCAGTAGGGAAGACTTTCCGCAGAAGGTCACTCCGTTTTCCTTTTCTTCTCCTTGAGTGTCAGGAGAACTGAATAGGTGCTAGAGAACAGGTCTGAGGTGGCCAGCTTGCTCTCTGCCCCAATCGCTTTGGGGACTATGCTTCCTTTTTAGGTTGTATGCCTCAGATTGTGAACAGTGGTTTAAGGGACTTTTTTTTTTTTTTTTCAGGAGAGGAAGGGTTCCTCTTTTTTCAAAAGAGAAAGGAAGGAAATAACAGTATTAGTAACACTAAGTTCTATGGAGAGTGTTCTAGTTCAAGGACAAATTTAGACTGGGAACAGCAGGTAATCTTCCTGGAGACTTTTGCATCCTGAATTGAGTTCTCAGAGGCCACTGTCATATAACCACAAGGCAGCTGTGGGAGGTGTCAAAGAAGCTCTCAAGTTTTTATATGATAACTACAATATTTTAGAAATGTCAGTATAAAAGCCTGAAATCCGCATCTTTGCTCAGGGGAGTGCTGATATTTAGGATGGAAGGTAAACACCCTTTGCTCTGGGTTCAGTTTCCACAGTGTTGGCTCAGGGATCACGAATTACTTGTAAGGGACAATGAGGGTGCTCTTTAAGCCTTTTTGACCCTATAGTTAAACAATGCCCAGCACAGTGCCTGAGGTATACAAAGTCTCACAAAGTTGATAGATTAATGAATACATGAATATTGTCTAGCATAGAAATTGCTCTAAAGCCCATCCATCCTTAAAGCAGAGTGTGGGGATGGAGACAGTTAAGGCCAAGGACTTGGGGCTGAGACCGAAGTTATCCTCTGCTTAGGAGCCCATGATTCTCGGTGATGCTATGTGCACATGCAGCTTTGCATATAGATCAAGCCAGACATCTCAGCCATGCTCCCTTGCCTTTAACTGAAACCAGGTTCCGTTGTTGCTGTCATTCACTTGTTCATTCATTCATTCATTATTTAATAAATACTTCTCGAATATATATTGTGTCTACCGTGTCTATGCAGTGTTTTGCCCTGAAGAAAACAGATAAACATCTCTGCCCTTGAGGAACTTAATGTATTAGTGAATTTCCAGATGCCATAACAGGCCAACCCAGAAATCTCAGGGAGCAAACACAATACAAGGTTATTTTTTGCTCCTATAAAATCAAATACATGACAAGGGTGGGAGAGGGGAGTGGTCAGATTATTGTACTTATTTAAGGAGTTTGGCTGACTGAAAGCTCCGCTGTCTTCGTTGTGTGGCTTCCAAGGTCACCTTGGGCATTGACATTAGCCGTCACCAGACAGCGGGGGAGAGAGAATGGGAGCTGGGACATTGTGAACATCGCTGCCACCCATATTGCATTCATCAGAACTCAGTCTCATGGCTTTGTCCCTGTAGAACGGGACTTGGAAGTGTCATTCCTGGCTGGGCAGTGACTTCCCAGCAGAAACTCTTCAATAGAGAAGAAGGGCATATATATTTGGGGGACAGGTTGAGACATCTTGCACACTTACATTCTGTTGGGTGAAGGGAGACAGACAATAAATATGTAAGCTGACTACATTGTATAGTGTTTTGGATGATTAATAAGAGAGTCAGAGGAGGGGATTAGGGGGTGTAAACAATTGTGAAAATAATTTTCTCAAATGGTTATTCATTGGGCCCTATTGTTTACAGACCACATGTGAGTTGATCCTCTGAGTGAAGAAGTAAAGGCTCTTCTTCCTGAATTGTGCAAGATTGCAAATAGAGACCTTCCTTTGTGTCCAATCAAGCCATATTGTCAAATTACCCTGGAGTTACAGAGCTTATTGAATGCCAAAAATGTTATCAAAAAACGTAACAGATGAAGACTGATAAAGTAGGGTTAAATTTGTTTCTGGGCCCTTTTCATTCCTCTAGCTTATATGTGCCAGTGCTAACCCAAACTGAAGTTCATGTTTTTTTAGTTTTGACTCTGTGTCCACTTTTGGATTATCCCACCTTCTTGATTCTAAAGGGATCTACTTCCCTGATGTGTGTAGAAAATCAAGGGTGATTTCCTCCCTTAGTAATAGACTAATGTAACTTTTATGTTGAAGAATACTAGCTGGTTACTTAATATCAATGAAAAAAAGGTTAGTTGGAAAGTGGCTAGTGAGGGAAGTTGAACGGTGTTAGTAGATGGAAGAAAATTCCAAATTTGGTAAAAGGCAGAGGCATAGACATGTCTGAAAACTCCACTTGTTCCTTGCTTTCTGGACTCAATTCAACAAGCATTTCTTGATCCTTCTTACAGACCTGGCCCTCTGCTAGGCACCAGCAATATAGCAGTAAACACAGTCCTGCTCCTGATCTTGGGGGCTTGACGAACCAGCAGGCGGATTTCAGCCAGACTGAGAAGGGCTGAGTGTCATGCTCACAGTCCCGGGGTTTGTGCTGCGTAGTTAGTGAAGAAACATCAGAGAGGTGACTTCTCTGCCGGGGAGTGGATGACAGGTGTAGAAACCGGCGCCCACTTGGCGTGCGATGATTAGCAAGTCAGCCTTTTGACTCCCATGTTCTTTGTCTGGAGAGGGAAGATAATAACTTCCTTGCCCATCTCACAGGGCTTTTAAAAAGGATCAGATGAAATCATGTTACATGCCAAAGAAATGCTACTCAGGTGTCAAGAGCTATCATTAGGACTAGTTAATCATCTGGATGTTTGGAAAACTTGGGTGCTGTGCAGTGATGCTCTGCGAATGTGACAAAATCTTTCATCCAGAATGGGCCTATGTAGGAAAATCAGGTCTTTGAAAAAGGAAAATAATTTTTAAAAAGTCTGAGCAATAGATTATTTTGGAAGAAAAGTTGATTTTCTTCTTTTCAAGTGAAGTTTGTTGTAAGTGAAGAAAATGAACAGGGAAGACCCATAGAGTACAAACAAAGATGGGGGCGCAAAGAGAGGGAGTGAGCGGAGCAGAGGGGCAGCTGCAGAGGCAGGCGAAGAGCTGGCCGCGAGGCTCCTGCAGGAGGCCGGAGACTTGCGGGCGCACGACCTGCCAGAGCAGTAGCCCTGGCCCGGCCTTCAGAGAACACCCGGAGCCTTTCCCGAACCATTCTTCTTCCAGGGAACGTGTGGCCCCAAAGAGCTCACTCACTATTCCAGAAATAATGACTTGGCTCTTGGCAGCGTTGTTACTCTTCTTATCGCCTGTGGTTTCCTAAAAGTGTTATTCCAAGAGGAAGAGTTGTGTCAAGAAGGCCTCAGGACTTAATCTGGCTTTTCCATGGACTTTGGTACCTTGCCTGCCAATGCAGAGCAAATTATAAAGCAAGATATTCTTTCAAAAAATGGGGTAAGTTAAGGTAATGTGAGTTATCACTGGCTTGTTCCAAGACCATGAAATCCCATTAATTCAGCCCAAATTTGAGAATTCATTCATCATGGAAAGCACACATAGGAGGTGGGTGGTCAGCTGTGAAAAAAAAAAAAAAAGCTTGTTTTACACTGCTTTCCTCTAATTTATAAATCTGGAAAAATCAGATAAATGGTCATACCTATTTTGCTGAATAAGAAGTAATCACACTAAGCTAACTTTTTTTTAGTCAAATCTCAGTAGTATAGAAACAAATTAGTTATTATAGTTTAACAGAAATAAAATCTGAAGGACAACATGAGCCCTTAGTGAAAATGCAGTCTCCTTTTTCAGTGCTCCACAGTCATGGAGGACTTTACCTCCAGACAACAGAAGGGGTCCGAAGCCTGGCTGAGTGGGGAGAAGTAAATCATTACTTACATGTTGAGCATGTACTATGGTACATGCATCTAACCCAAGTCCCATTTAATTCTCACCACAGCAGATTCTATGAAGCAGGCAGAGTTGTCACAGGTGGGCGCAGGTAACCAGGATCTTGGTGATTGCGCACACAAAATTGAACTGAACACACAGAGTTTATAGCAGAAAGCTACAGAAAGCAGATTTATTAAGCCACACAGAACATCGGAGCAGACCAACTCTGAGCAGAGCAGAGCCTAACAGACTAACAGCCTAACAGGCTAACAGCCCCGACCTCAGGAGGCTAGAGGGCTTTTATTCCTTTAGGGTGGGTCTCTCAGGATTTCCTTGATTGGCTACTGGGAAGGGGTCCCACAATGCTAATTTATTATAATGCTATTATCATAAAGCAGAGCTCAGGTAGCTTCTTCTGCACAGGTGCATTCCTGATTCAGTGCTTTTCCAGAAAGCAGGAACTACCAGTCTTAGAACAGGATCTCTGCCCTTTATTCACGTTCTTTATCTTAGCCCTGGGGCACCTCTGGAGTTTCCTGCTTCCTGACTATCTCCTGCCTCAGAGTCACCTGCATTTCATCAATAAGTATACTATTGAGGCCAGAAGGGTGACTTTTACCAAAGGTTACACAGAAGTGGTGGAGCTAATAATATTCAAGCCAGCCTACCTAACATTAAACCTGAGGTCTTTCCTCAGCCTGTCCCTTTATTTTGAAATTTCCTTGGGACTTTGGCTAGAGACTGGCCAGGAAGCAGAGGCCTTGGAAAGCTGAGTGGGTCAGTGAATAGAGGAAAATCTCCAGTATCACAAAGGTGTAAGGGTCAGGAAAATCCCTCATTACAAATCACTACCCCAGGTTCAGGCACTCTCCCTCTTTCCACCTCTTTCCTCCTTTCTTTTAAGGCAGGGTTTCTCAGTCTTGGCCCTACTGACACTTAAGACCAGATACTTCTTTGTTGTTGAGGCTGTCCGGTGCATTGTAGGGTGTTTAGTAGCACCCTTGGTCTCCACCTACTAGAGACCAGCAGCAGCCCTTCCCAGTGATAACACTAAGACTTGTCCCCAGGTGTGGCCAAAGGGCTTCTGGGATTGGGAATCCTCCCCTGCCCCAGGGAAGAGTCATTGTTTTGTGGCAACCAACCAACGCAGTTTACCCTGAAACGAAGGGCTAAAACAAGGATGGTGAGGGGAAAACTGGGTTGATTGGTCATCCTACAAGTGAAATTTCATCTTTGGTTAAATAAAGGCTGTGGCTGGGAGACAGGCATTGTATTGATAACGTGGTTGTCCCAGCAGTGTTCAGTTTCTCTAAGCTGTTCCTGTGCTAAGCCCATCTGCTTAACACTTTTCTTTCCACCTCTAGCTCTACCTGCTTATGATCAGAGTGGCTGTTTGAGTGACTGTGTGAGTCTTTTTAGGACAGAAGGAGACCAGAGGGAATGCTGGGGAAGGGGGGAGGTGTGTGTGTGTGTGTGTGTGTGTGAGAGAGAGAGACAGAGAGAGAGCGAGCGCACGAGCGCAAGCTGGGAGAGGCAGTTGGATGCAGGACCACAGGCAGCTCATTGGTGTTGCCTGGGGGGGCATTGCGCGCACGAGAGTGTGTGTGTGTGTTTACTGATGGGTGTCCCACCTGCGGCCCAACACAAAATTGGAAATTTACTTAAAACATGGTGAGATTTCTTTGTGATTATGTGTTGCAGTGTATTTAATATGTGGCCCAAGACAACTCTTCTTCTTGCAGTGTGGTGCAGAGACACCAAAAGGTTGGACAACCCTGTGAGAAGTTAATGAATATTGGATGGGGGAAGGTTTTCAGCTCGGAGTTAACTTGGCCTGTGCCTAGGTTGTATGCACATTTTAATTTATTTGCTGTTATGAAATATTTTTATGAGTTACTCTGATGACTTATTAAGGGCATATTCCTGAGAGACATGAATAAAAGAAAATCCTCAAAACTGGTTTGTTATTAGGATTATTTTTGTTGTGTTGTTTGAGAATATATTAGCAGTAGTAAGAAATATTTTGGATCTTTGCAAACTTACAAAGCACTTCCAAAATGTGTCATATCTCTCAGCCTTTTGCTCTGGGTGTCATTCATATTCCCATTTATAGGATGAACACAACAGAGTTCTGAAGGTGATAAGTAGCTGGCTGAGGGCCAATGCCAGGTTTTTGCATCTGAGTCACGGGGCATTGCATCTTGTGACCTCCATATTCCTCCAGGAGAATGAGTCCCGCATGTAAGTGCTGAGTCTGTGTTTCTGTAACTGTGAGTGGTGAAATGACAGGAGTCGATATGGAGGGAGAGAATCAGCTCTTTTGCCCTGACCCTGACGATGGCTCTTCCCCCTCCTCTGTCTACAGCAAGTGGGAGAATGAAGCCGTATCTACCAGGGTGTGCCTACAACCCTACGGTCACACCTGACCTTGGAGACTTTGTGCTTTCCTGTGCTTTTTGACAAACGTGTGAAGGATGTGATTTGCAAGAAAGATTGCTTAACACTTCCTTGATTATGCAAACCGGCAGATTTGCCAGGAACTCTTTACGCCCAGACGCTCTAAGCCAGTGCCCTCCCATTGGCCCATTGGTTTGAGTTTTTGGAGGAGGTGTGTTTTTCCAGTTACAGAGCAGTGATAACTGCCAGTGTCCCTTGGGAGTGAGGTACCAGGAGTTTGGGGACTCCACCTGTTGACAATGACGGCAGACGAGCTGGTTTTCTTTGTGAATGGCAAAAAGGTAAGCAGGAGCTGACCTTTGCTTTGGCTTCCATGCTCCCTGGGAAGGGATGTGTGTCATGTGGAACAAGCCATTATGTTCTCTCTCTTTCATGTTTACTCTCACCTGTTCTCTTTTTCTCCCTCTCCCTTTAAAGATGTGGCTGCTTTTGGAGTAAAATTGGGGAAAGAAGACCATCTCAGGGCTAGAACACAATTAAGACACTCAAGGGGCAAAGGAGTGAAGGGGAGGGAAGCAAGGAGAGAGGTGTCTGTGAGCTCCCCCCACCCGGCCCACCCTCTGCAGTGGTAGAGACATGAGAAGCTGAGGGGAGGGGACAGGGTTCTAGCTGAGACTAGAGGTCACCCACCACTCTTCTGTTTCTGTATTTAATCAAATATGTCCTAAGGCTTCTGTTGACCTCTTTACTGAGGGAGGGAATGGGAACATGCTTTTTTGCTAATACCAGGATATAAGACGTACACAGCCTTTGCTTCTGATATTTCATGTGTGGAAATACAGGGTCTGGTAGGAGTAATGCCTGCTTGAGTGTGATTGGTAGGGTAATAATATGGGTGTAATAATTTATAGTTTTAATTTTAATGTTTCACCTAAAATGTCATATGGTGTGCTTGAGTGTGATGCTGTTATGTTACAGAACTACGTGCATGATTTTGTAATGAAAGATTTTATAGTAAAAACAGGGGCGTTATTTGTGCCAGATTCTGTACAACATGTAAATTGTGGGAGGACATATACTGACATCTTGTGGCAGCCACATTTAATTTCATAAAGGGCAGGGTCCCCTCCCACCCTTAGTGCTACATGTAAGTATTGCAGATATCTTACTTTGATAAAAATTGACCATTTGGGTAACTTCAGTGGTGCACAAGGACCTAGGGAAGGCGAGGGTGGGGTGGGGCAGAGGGGGACTTAGTACATGGGAACCAGTCGTTGTAGCACAGGAAAATATGAAGACCTTTGCAAATTCTAATGCAGGTGCTGAGAGAGGGGGTGCAAGCACATTACATTATCTACAACCTCCACTAGCCCTCTCTCCTGCACTGCTGCCATGCTGGCATCTGCTTGAGCTCCCTAGTTGGGAATGAAAGGAACAGTGCAAGGGTAGCCTTAGTTGCACATTGTAAATGGTCATGTGAGGGACGAATGTGCCCAGTGGGCACCCCTGACCCCAAAAGAAATTTTATTTGATTTGCTGTATTGGTAGTTTTGATACGAGAAGCAGGGTGACTTTCAAGGTAATTTTCAAGAACTAAAATGTGCTTTGTAGGACGTTTAGTGCTTAAATTGTAAGGGTGTATTAGAGTGACTAGCAAGAAAATTCCATGAGCCATCTCATCAGTGCTCCAAAAGCTGTGGATGCAGTTTGAGTGGTGTCCCTGGGAGGTACTGGGGAGTGGGGTTTTCTCCCTGTGCCACTTCCTTTCAGGACAAAGTGGTAGGACAAAGTTTCTCTGTTGGTGGTAGTAAAACTTCTGCATCCACCATTTCAAACAATGTTGTTGCATTCAGCAGTTACACTGTAGGGGTTTAAGAAACAGTTGTTAAATTGGTTTCCTAGAAGGGTTACTTACACAAAGGCGTCTTCTGCGTAATTTTTGTAAGCAATTTTTACTTTGGTTGAGCAGCTGGATTCAGTGACTTCCAAAGTCATGTCTCACTCTAAGATTTGATTATTTCTTAAGCCATGAATTCCTGTGTGATGGTACAAACTTCTGTTTTTTATGGATGATTTGCTATGATTCACTGGAGCATTTCTCCCTCCCTCCCTCCCTTTCTTTTTCTTTTTAAAAATACTTGCCTGAGGATATATTTATTGATTTTAGAGAGAGAGGAAGGGAGAAGAGAGAGAGAGAGAAACTTCGATTGGTTGCCTCTCAAACAAGCCCCCAATCAGGGGTCAAACCCTCAACCTAGGCATGTGCCCTGACTGGGAATTGAACCCGCAGCTTTCTGTATATAGAATGATGCTCCAACCAACTGAGCCACTGGGCCAGAGCTTCACTGGAAAGTTTCAAGGGAAATTGGGCTTGGCAAAAATTGTTTTTCCAGGTATTTTATTTTCACCTTATGAAAGCAATATAAAATTTTTAGATGATATCATCACACCAAACTATGCCATCTATTACTGCCAGTTTCTATGATGAATGTCCATGTTTGTAATTTGAAAACATGTGGCCTCTTGAGACACTACTGGAAAGTGGCAGAGACAGTGCAAGGAGCAATGATATAAAAACATACTATACAAACAAGGCCCAGAAAAGAAATCCCAGACAACCTAGGGCAGCTGTGAGTGTGTTTCCATGTCTATTCTCCAATGTTCTAGACCTTTTATTTATAGGATGTTATGAACAAAAGTTACAAAAGAAGGGGTCAGAACTTGGTGACTCACTCTTCTTCTTAAAGTAGGCTCTTTAACATTCACATTTTTAAAAATAAATCATGTTTATTCTATTACAGTTGTCTCAATTTTAACCCCTTTTTCCCCTTCTACCCATCCCACCCCCACCCCCTGCTCCCAGAGTCAGTCCCCACTCTGTTGTCGTTGTCCATGTCCGTGGGTCATTCATACGTGTTCTTTTTCTAGTCCCTTCCTCTTCTTTCCACCATTGTCCTCTTTCCCCCTCCCCTCTGGTCACTTTCAGTCTGCTCCATGTTTCTGTGCCAGTGGTTTATTTTGTTCGTTAATTTATTTTGTTGAATAGAGTCCACTTATAGGTGGTATTTGACATATATGGTATTTGTCTTTCATCAACTGGCTTATTTCACTTAGCTTAATATTCTCCAGTTCTATCCATGTTGTCGCAAAAGGTAGGAATTTCTCTCTCTCTCTCTCTTTCTTTCTTAAATGCAGATTGATTTTATTTATTTTTTTACATGTCAAAGTTAATTATAAAATATTAAAAAAATTTAAAACCATTATAAAGTCTCAGCAATTAAACCAACATGACATCAGCACAGAAATAATCAAGTAGATTAATGAAATATAATGAGCATCCTAGAGACAAACGTATGTATCTGTCTAACAATATAATATATGATTTAAGTTGATATTTCAAATCAATGGGTAAAATAAGGCTTATTCAACAAATAAGGTGCATGGACCACTCTATTACTTGAAATAAAACAAATATAGAGCACTGTTTCACACATTATACAAGAAATAGTCAGGTGAGTTAAAAATCAATATGTAGAATCTAAGGAGTTTTAGAAGAAAATAGAACTAATATTTTTCATGACCTGAAGTAAAATATTCAAACCCAGAAGTTATAAAGTAAATATTGACAATATGACTATATTAAACATTTAACTATATAGTAATATACATATAAAAAAAGTTAAAGGACAAGGAATAGAATAGAAAAGTATTTGCAGCACATCTAAAACACGGTTAATAGGTTTTTTGTTTTTTGTGGGGTTTTTTAGGGAAAAAAGTTCTACAAACCTTTAATCAATAATTGGATAAAGAATACCAAAAAGTCATTTAAAGCTTTTTTTTTTTAAAAATAATAGAAATAGGCAAGAAATAAACAGGTTTAGTTTCAACAAATAGTAAAGGAACAATTAAAATAACATCATTGTCACAATCAGATTAATGAGTATTAAACATATGGGTAATATCAAGTATTGGCAACTGTGAAAGAAACTGGGTATTCATAGAAACTTTTTCTTCATCTTGAAGTAGACCCTTTAGCATATTTTGCAGTGCTGGTTTGGTGGAGGTATATTCTTTAGCCTTCTTTTGTCTGGGAAACTCCTTATTTTGCCTTCCATTTTAATTGAGAGCCTTGCTGGGTAGAGCAGTCTTGGTTGCAGACCTTTGCTTTTCATTACTTGGAATATTTCTTGCCAGTCCCTTCTGGCTTTCAGAGTTTCTGTTGGGAAGTCAACTGCTAGCTGTATTGGGACTCCCTTAAATGTTACTACCTCTTTCTCTCTTGCTTTAGGATTCTGTTTGTCTTTGATATTTGCCATTTTAATGATGATGTGTCTTAGGTGGGCCTCATTGGGTTCCTCTTGAATGGGACCCTCTGTGCTTCCTTGACTTGCATGACTTTTTCTGTACTCCAGTTAGGGAAGTTTTCCATCATTACTTATTCAAACAGGTTCTCTATCCCTTCCTTATCCTCTTCTCCTTCTGGTATCCCTATTATGCAGATATTATTGCATTTCAGGTTGTCCTCCATTTCCCTCAATGCCTCTTCATTCTTTTTGAGTCTTTTTTCATTTTCTTGCTCTTCCTGGGAGCTCTTTTCTAACTTATCCTCCAGCTCGCTGATTTGGTCCTCAGCTTCATGTAGCCTGCTTTTGATTCCTTCTACTGTGTTCTTCAATTCAAAAATTGTATTCTTCATTTCCTCTTATCTCTTTTTGATAGTTTCTATGTCCTTTTTAATGTTGATATAGTTTGCAGTAAGTTCCTCATAGTTTCCCTGTAGTTTTTGGTAATTCTCTCTCAGCTCACTGAGTTCATTGAGCTTCTTTAGAAACTGTTGTTTGGAACTCAATATCTGATAGTTTACTTGCCTCTATTTCATTTAGTTCTCTTCCTGGGGATTCCTCCTTTCCCTTCGAGTGGGGCATATTTCTTTGTCTTCCCATTATTTGTAAGACTCTTCTCTTTTGCTTCTAATTCTTAAGTTGCTCTGTCTTGATCTCCTGACTTTGTGGTGTCCCCCCCCCTTTTTTTTTTAACAATACTCATTTGGTGGTAATGAATTCCTTTAGTTTTATTCATTTATTTTGTTTGGGAAGCTCTTTATTTCTCTTTCAATTTTAAATGATGGCCTCGCTGGATAGAGTAGCCTTGGTTGCAGATCCTTACTTTTTATCACTTTGAATATTTTGTGTCAGAATATTTTGTTCCTTCGGGCCTGACGTGTTTCTGTTGAGAAATCTCCTGACAGCCTTATGAGACCTCCCTTGTAGGTAATTAACTGTCTGACTCAGTGACTCACTCTTAAATATGAGCCCTCTGCTCTCCCTCTTTCAGATTGCTGTCTGGGACTTCACTAGCTGGGGTCCTGCAGAGGATGTAAGATACCAACTATCAAATGCCCCCAGGGCCTTGCCTGTTGTTTTCACTTCTTCTGATCTAGAGTGAGAGCGGAAGGGAAAGAGCTGCCCGGGCTCTTGTTATTATTGTAGTGACAGTCTGTTTGGAGGGTAGGAATCTAGCTTTTCTGAGCCATCACTCTCTGGTTAGCGGAGATCGTGGATCAGGAGTCTGGGAAGATTTACCATGCAGCTGAAGGTGCCCCGCAGTTATTCCCACAAGACGTCAGTGTCAGGGAGCCACTCTTCTCTCCTTCCCTCCCTCCCTCACATCATTTAGCAAGCTTCCGCCAGCCCAGAGCCTGTTGGGTATGCATAAGCTGGAGGCATTTACCATTCAGGAATTTATGAACTATTTGGAGAAGTAGGTTATGGTTAGGCAGAGTAATATCTTCCAAAATGAATTTCACAGAAAACTAGCTCCATGAGATACTCTTCTTAGGCATTCCTAAAACTCTCAGCCCAGTTGACACAAAGTTGGTGCCCAGTTAATGTGGATACAATGAATAGATGAATATTAAAGGCCCTAAGAAATCCTTTGGCAAAGAAATTTATTTTTTAAACTTTGTATTTTAAATTTACAAAAAAGTTGCAAGAAGAATACAAAGAATTATTAAATAGACTTTACCTCCCTATTAACATTTTGCCACATTTGCTTTCTCTTCTCTCTCTACATGTATATAAATGCGTTTATAGGTGCATATGCAGATATATAGATACATGTATTCTATGTACACAAATATTTTTATATATTTATTCATGTATAGAAATAATAGAAATAGATATAAAACATAAAATTTTATTTCTGAATCATCCAAGGGTAAATTTCAGACATACCCCTTTACCCCTTAAACTAAAAATAAGGATATTATGACAGAACAATAGTCTCTCTTAAAAATCAGGAAGTTGAGTATTGATATGATGCTGTTATCTAGTCTATAGATTTTATGCAGCATTATTTCAATTTTTCCTGTAACATCCTTTATAACGCCCCCACCCGGACCCAGCCCAGGGTTATGTCTTGCAGTTAATTGTCATGTCTCTTTCTTCTCCTTTAATGTGGAACAGCTCCTTAGCTTTCCTTGTCTTTTGTGACATTGATGTTTCTGAAGGGAACAAGTCAGTTATTTTTTCGAATGTCCTTCATTATGGGTTTGTGTCATGTTTTCCTTTAATTAAATTCAGGCAGGGCTACCAGAGAAGCAATGTATCCTTCTCAGGAGGACAGAATGTCAGTTTTCCCCATTAGTTGTGAAGTGAAACTTTGATCATTTAGTGAAAGTAGTGTTTACCAGGTTACTCTTTTTTTCCTTTATAATTAATAAATTATCTGTGAGAGGAACTTTGAGGCTATGTAAATATCTTGATTATCAAACTTTCATCCACTAGTTTTAGTATCCATTGATGATTCTCAGCTGGATCAATTATCGGGCAGATTACAAGATGGCCGACCATGTATGTTGGCATTCTTCTACCAAGAAAACTTTCCCTTTCCTCCTATTTGCTTGTTTATTTATTTACTAATTATCAGTTCACACTCGTGGAAGTTTCAGTTTTATTTAATGGACTATAAACCCATTTTGGCCATTATTTGTTTTGGTGATTGAACTTTTCCAGAACAATCTGCTTAACCCAGTGTTTCCTAAGCTCACTTCCCCACTAAGTGTTTTCCCTTCAGGATACCCATTGGCATCCTGTTGAAGGAGATCTGTGGAATTTGCTGGGGGCAGAGCCTGCAGCCATGCTGCCGTGAGAGGGGCACCGCCATCCTCTGTAGGAATTCAAGGGAGATGGGCCCCTTATGGCTGGGGTGATATGGAAGCCTTTACTAAGCAAGTATTGGGGGTCTTCTGATAAGTCAAGACGCAGATGGAAGAGGAATGAAATGGCCAGACTTCAGAGTCAGAAATTATTTATTTTCACAGGAGTGCAAAGACCAGCCTGACAGGGAAGGTAGGAGAGAGAAAGGCTGAAAGTGAAGATTGGGGACATTGAAATGGGCCTGGAAAGACAGCCTAAGGGACTTGGGTGTTACCTTGAATATGTGGGAGGTCACTGAAAACATTGAACAAGGAACTGAGGTGATGTTACGAAAGTAGAACTGGAGGACAAGAGGAAGGACCAACTTGGGAGAAGATGGTCAGGTAAGAGGCCCTTACAGCTGTCTGCAGGAAAGGCAAGGCAGATCTTTATTTTGTGTGCCTGCGATGTCTTCTCCAGGAGAAAAGACATAACTTCTTGTGTAAACTTTGTAACCAGCACTTTGAATAAGCTGGGCTTGTGGGGTGTAATCAAAAATGAAAACTCATTTTATCTTCTACTTTCCTTTAAACTTTATTCAGGAGCTGAACTCTAGCAGTTTTGTTATCTCTTTGATTAATTCTGGTCAATAAAAAAAACCCTAGGGCCATTTCTAAGTTGCCTAACGCAGTCTCAATTCAGGATGGAGAGGTGAAGGCAGCAAGAAGGTTTTCATTTAATTGGTGCTACCTACCACCGGGAGTGTGCAGTCACCGCTCTGTGTCATGGGGGAGTGCTTTCCTCCGGCCAGCTGCTCTCCCTCCGCCGCTAGTTTGGGAGGTCTACTCTATGCAGGCTCTGTTGGAGTTCCCATCACCTGTAGTTATTATTGTTTTTAGAATGGCTTAAATGCCTCCAAGCCAATCCTCTCTCTCTCTCTCTCTCTCTCTCTCTCTCTCTCTCTCTCTCTCTCTCTCTCTCATGCATGGCCTACCCTAAGTCTATAGCCAGCACTTCACATGTTTTGCTCTCCCAAACTCTGGGGGTGCACCCCAATCCCAACATTCACATGGCACTTCTTAAGCTTGTGTGGTGAACCCACTTCTAGCTGTTTAGATATGCCAGACCACCACATCCCTATGTGGCGCTATGGAAACACCCTCATGAAGTTTGAGGTGTGAGGCAGGTACTCCTCTCCTGGCTTTAGGAAGACGTAGGACTCATACTACAGGGCTCTTTAAAGAAATCCTTATCACAAATTCTCTCCCCTTTACCATCCCAATTATCCAAACCCCTTTACCCTTGATAATGGGTGAGAAGTAGTGAAATGGTTTTACGTAGATTTCCTGACCATTTGCATTGGGAACTAGCACTTCGCTTGGTAGACAGCCTTCTCCATCTTACTGAAACTTCCATTTGTGGCCCTTTGGTTTGAGATTTCTCCTCCATTTCCGACATGTGTTAAATGTTGACTGTGATAGCCCCATGCACGCAATACTCTATGAGCGCAGGCCCACAGATTGGCTCTCTGCCTTCTGAGCATGTACACTCCAGGAGGCAAAGCCAGAGAGAGGCGTGCTGCCGCTCTCAGCTGTCTCTGGCATCCACGGGTGTGACCCAGCAGCTGAAAATGAGATGACATGTTTGATGCAAAGAGGGCTTTGCTTCGGTCAGCCGAGTGTGGCAGAAGCAACTCCTAAGTGCCCTGCGGTGGGTCCTGAGCTGAGCACTAATGTAGAATCTTAGAAATGAAAAATATGAGCACCTACATAGTTTGGCTTGTAGTTAATATGTCATTCTTAGGGAATTATCAAGAAAAGCTGTTTAGTTGTTGTAAGATATTTAACACAATCTATTAACTTTACAAATTCTTCAGTAAGAATGGTTAAGTACACCTATGACATATTTTTCTGTTGTTTTTATAGGTGGTGGAGAAAAATGCAGATCCGGAAACAACCCTTTTGGCCTACCTGAGAAGAAAGAGTATCCTGACTTTGGGGTGGGGGTGAGGGAGTGGGGGCAGCAGACCAGGGCCCTGACACTTGCATTCTAGTTGCAGCTTTGTCAGTGGCAGCTGTGGGACCCCCAGAAGTCACTTGAGCGCTGGGTCTGAAATTCTCAGCCATTGAATGTAAAGATCACTTTTGATGTTCCTTAAGATCTCTTCTAGCCTGGGCTCTAGTAAAGCCAAGGTTTGACCCTGGGCCTGCAGGACAAACCGCTCCCATAGATGCTCATTAACCCTGGTGAGCCTCGTGGTCATTTCTGTGCTGGAGGAAGGGGGTTTTCCTCAGCCTGTCTTTGTCTAACACAGCAGTGGGCTTACTCGGGAAAGCTGCTAGCTCTGAGGAGGTGGAGAGGAAGTCAGAGGAAGTCAGAGGAAGTGGTGCTTGCTGGGAAAGGGATCCCTGAGGTGGGGAACTATGTAGAGGCGCCATCCATGTGGAAATGGCAACGCTGAGAGGCTTGGACGAGGTGATACCTTGGGGAGCTTCAGATTCTGCTCTTCACTCAGCATGGGGAGGGTACCTGTGAGAACCCCCACACCTTTTATAAAATTTATTTTTATTTATTTATTTTTCAATTACAGTGTACATTCAGTATTATTTTGTATTGGTTTCCAGTGTTATGACATAGGGATTAGACAATCATGTACTTAAAAAGAGTTCCCCCTCATATTTCCAGGGCCCACCTGCTACCACGCATAGTTATTCCAATATCATTGACTGTGTTTCCTATGCTGTACTTTACATCCCTGTGACTATTCTGTAATGTGCCCCTGTAACTTGTTCTTTCAGAGTAGGAAAATATTCTGAGACCCTGGAACAAAAATAACAGTAAAAATATAATAGTAGCTAACATTTAATGAGCACTTCCTACACACAGGTGGAGTTCAAGGTGATTTCCGTAGGTTATCTCACTGACCTCCACAGCAGTCCCTTTCTCAGAGGGGGAAGTGAGGCCTGCACACGTTAAGCGACCTGCTTTTCACTGCAGCATTTTGGGAAAACATCTGCAGAGCTTAAACTAAGGCTTAGAACCACACTCTTTTCTACCTGTACTGGACACTCTCCAGGGATCTCTGTTGTCAGGACATTGCTCATCCTGACGTTTGTCAACAAACCCCTCTTGCTTCCAGAGGCAGGAATGTACAGTGGCTGATTGCAGTGACATATTGGGTAACAGCAAAGGATCGCCTCAACACCCACCCAAGTGAGCCTGAAACCCAGGGCCTTATCTCTGGTTCCCTCACTTCCCATCACACGGTTGCTGGCTCTTGCATACTTTGACTGGATTTTCGAGCCAGAGGGGGCAGGTCTGGAGGTTCACAGCATATGAACCTGTGGGTTTTTTTAGGTTGTTGACATTAAGTTTAATTTTCTACTAAAGTAGTTGAAAGTTCAAAAGTCTCAGAAAGTCCTGGTCATAGACATTGACTGGTTTAAAGGTCAATTCACAAACGAAATCCAAAACTGAAAGTTGGCACATAAATACGAAATCCCTGTGGCTTATTGCTTCCTGTGTTGAGCGCTCATTTGTGGGGGCTCCAGGCAAGAGAGAAGACCTTCCTGGCTTCCAGAAAGATCCCCAGGCTAGAAGGAAATCTTATTGGACTCTTGCTACCATTGATGTTCACGTGCCCCCAGCGTTGTCTGAACTGCTGCTAACTGCATATACCCTGACCAGTGAAAAGAGTACGAGAGGACTCAGAAAGTCCTCCCCAAATGTGTTTTACAAGAAGCAGTGGCATGGGGCAGGGCCAGCCCCCACACCTGGAGTCAGACAGGTGTGTCTGAGCCCTGACACTCAAGCTAACACAGGTGGCTGTGTTAGCGTGCAGGGCTCACGTTACCTCTTGGGTCTGTAGTTTGTTTTTGTTTCAATCTGTGGGGAAACAGCAGTCCCTGCCCCACCTGCTAACCAATGATTGTGAAGAGTCCATGCTTCCAGGTAGAAGATACTGTATCATTGTTAGTTATTAATCTCATCTTGAACATGAGAGAAGTGCCCAGGAGTTGCTAACCGCAGCTCCCTTCATCCTCATCAGGTAGCTGGATTGGTTAGAGGCCTGTGGGTCTGAGGAAAAGTAGCAACGGAGCTCGTGTGCTTCAGGGAAGGTGGCCACTACGATTGCTGTTTTATAGAATAGCCTATTTTTTAGGCACTTTTACAAATACCAAGTATCAGATTATTTCCTTCTGCAAATATGTGTAAGACGTGGCTCCATTAACGGTCCCTGACCTCACAAATATGTTCTATTTATTTCCCTTCACATGCCCTACAGACTGGATATTCAAAAGCCCTGGTCCAGCCCTGCTGTGGATTCCCAGTCTTCATCAGCCCCAAAGGTTCAGGATAAAAAGCTGGGACTCAGCAAATCCCAGAACAGATCAACTTCTCAATCTGGGCTGGGCAGAGTAACAGCTGCCCCATGTGCTCAGACTTTGAGGTGCCCAATTTGTCTGCTTGGGGAAGTCACAGGGCTGGGGCCCTATAAAGTCAGGCCTGCAAGTCCCTGACCCCAAGAAAAGTCTCTGGGATTTGAGTCCCGGTCGAATTTAAGTCCTCGAACTCAAGTCCCAGGGGATGTAACTTGGGTGCATTCCTGTGGGACCCTGATGCCTTTTCCCTCAGGGAAGGTGGAAAGGACCCTATTCCCTGCCTCCCTGGGGCTCAGGGCAGCCCCTCTGATGAGGCCATGTGGGTCTGCGGTCTCCCTGGTGGAGGGGCCTGAGCCTGTGCGCGACCATGATGGTTCTGCCCTCACAGGTCTGCTCAGGGATTTCCCAGGAGCCCAGCAAAGACTCTTTTTTTTCTGTGTTCATGTTCCTTAATCCTCGACCATCCAGTGGGGCTGAGCGGGACCAAGCTGGGCTGTGGAGAAGGGGGCTGTGGAGCTTGCACTGTGATGGTTTCCAAGTATGATCGTCTCCAGAACAAGATCGTGTATCCTTTGCCCGTTGGCTGATTGCCCTTGTGGGGATGATGAAGCTGTGGTCCACTTGTGAGTGAGTGTGTGTGCGCGCGCGCATGTGACTTTTCTAAAATCTGGACTCATTTCACACCTGGTGCAGTCCCCCAACAGGTCTCCACTGCGCCCAGGAGAAAGTCTCATCTTGGCTTAGCGCATGAAGCCCTTCACAATATACCCACCTTTCCTTGCCAGTTTTCTTTCTCTACGTGGGCCCAGTACTCCAGTCATCAGTGTATCCTGGTCCCCTAAGGCAGGGACAATCGTGAACAACTTCCACTCCATACTTACTAATTTCTTGGTCTTTGCATAAGCTGTTTTTCAAGTCTTTTTGAATATCCTTCCTTCAGGGACTTCTTTACGTGACTAATGTTACTAGCTCTTTAGGACTGGGAAAAATAGCGCCTCCTTTAGGAAGCCTTTCTTGATTCCCCCAAGGACTGTGCTAGGTGCCCTTTGTCTAAACTAGTCCCATAGCACCCTGTGTGTAGCCCTCCTGCGCACTTACCATAAGCTACTGAAACCATACCTTCACACTGGCTTCTGTTTTCCTGCGTTGACTGCAGGCTATTAAAGAACAGGGATTTCATCTTACGCGCCTTTATTTCTCAGCCCTCAGCAGGGTGCCTGGTGTGTGGTTGGCAGTCAATAACTGGTGTTAACTCTACAAGTGAATGAGTGATGAATAAAGGGATGGATGTGAGCAAGCTCTAAGGGGTTGGTGTCTCAGGTTCTCTGAGAAATGGGAGCAGTAAAGGTGGGTGAAAACAGCAAAGCAAAAGTGGCCGGAGGTTCTGAAACTGAAGAGGCTACGGAAGGGCTCTACAGAAAGAGGTGCACACATTGGGCATGGAACCTGCCAGAAACGTCCCCTTAGCTCAGCCTGCAGGGTCAGGCTGAGTAAGAGGTGTCTGAAAGTGACCCTGGCTCCCTTGCTCCAGCTGGGACGCCTGGGGTACACTGATGCCTGACCCCGCAAGGTGCTGGAGAGGCTCAGGGCCCGCCAGAAGGAGAGCTACCTTTGTCCCTCTCTCAGAGTCTTGGGGGAGAGGCAAGCACACCTGTAGAAGAGAAAATAACTTAATGTAGAGTGAAAAGAAATGACACACAGCATCACAGACTCTCTAGGCCCTGCATTCCAGTCTCCTCTCATGACCTGAGCGGATGATGCAATAGCCTTAACATGGAATTTCAGTCATTTTTCTGTCAATGCCTGTCTGGCTCCCATCTGCTCCTTGCACCACGTTGCTGTGACGACAGTGGAAGGGATAGGAAGCACCAAGTCGAGGCTGCATCCTGTGCAGGTAACCAGAGCAAAGGGAGTTCACGACAAAGCTGCAGACTTGCTGTGGGTTGTTGGGCTAAGTGTCACCCTGGGAGAAGGAAACATTGTGGCCAGGCCAACTCCCCATCTCCTTAGGGATGAGGCGGTGGATGGTGGGGGACTATGAGGCAGAAAGAGGAGGAGGTACCCAAGCTGCACTCCCTCCAGTGGCGGAGTGAATGTGGCTCCAGGGGAACCAAGGGGCCAATTGGATCTGGTGTCTGGACAGTCCAGTTGTACCAAAACTGCAGGGAGGAGAAATGGGGGAACTTCCTCACCTTGAGCTCAGGTATGCTTAGGAGCCCCCTGCCTTCCCAGCTTCAAGATTCCAAATGCTCCACGCCCCTTGATAAAAAGCCCACCTACTCCCTGCTTTTAGGGTGGCAGTTGCATTGCATCTTTCACCTGCCACCAGCAGATGATAAAAATGTGGGCTGCTAGGCCTCCATCCTCATTAAATGGAGGTAAGCAAGGCCTGAATAAGAGAACAGAGACACATGAGTGTCTGACCAAGACTTTCTCCATGATGGCATCAGGCCACCTGGAAATAGATTGATGCTGGGAATGTTTTTGGGAAGAATGGGCAGTAACCTGGGAGGTATTGTGGAGAAAATCAGGATGATGTCAGGCAGAGTGGCATGAAGCATGCATGAGAGCAGAGCACTGTGGGAAGGAAAGACCATTGTTCCCAGTGCTTTTTGTTAGGGGAAACTGAGGCAGGAGCAGGTGTCTTTTGGCGATTACAATCATAGAGGGTGCCAGAGCTAGGCCCATGTCTTAACCCTGCCTCAACCATTTGGGGAGACCTGTTGTTCAGAGCATGCCTTCCGTGGGCACAGACGTCAGCCTGGGAGCCAGAGCCGCTGGTGAATGAGCTGATTATACCCCTCACTCTGGGTGGAGCGCCTGGGACCAGTCAGTGAGGGTAGAGCAGGGTGGGGTGGTATCGTTTACTCTACGCCTTTATTTCTTAGGGAGGAAAGGGAAAATATCTCAGCTTGTCCAACCTGCATGAGATGTGAGAAGGGTCATTGGGGCGTGTAATTTTCTTTGAGACAAATAGATGAAAGAAAGAATGAACAGCTTGAACACTGGAAATATATCTGTATACTTAGGCTACAACCCTGCTTTTCCAGTGACACAGATCCTTTTTCCTGATGCTCTTATTTTGGCTCCCAAATACTGTATTTTGCCACATATGATGTACACCTATGTTTTTGTCCCATACTTTCAGGAAAAAAAAAATCATTTTAATTTTTTAATTAAATTTTTAAAATTTATTTATAACTTAGAAACAAGCCAGTTATTGTATTCCAGAGTATAATTTTACATTCAGATATTGTTACTGCTTTCTAGAGTTACACTTTTAACATATAAGCATAAATAAAAGAATTAAAAACATTTATACAAGTATGGAATTAGTACTACTGATGTACAGTGTGCATCCTTATATTTCCTTCAAAAATTTTGGCAGAAGTGTGCATTCTACACGGCAAAATATGGTAGGCTGTAGAGCCATGTTCCACTTCTCCTTGTCCACTTAGTTTCTCTTGGTTTCTATGACACTGTGCTCCCGTCGTTCTCCTCCCGCCTCCATGTTTGCACCATGCGCTGGCTCCTCATTAGCTCAGTCCCTATGGCTGCAGCGCTCTGGGGCTCCAGCCTGGCCCTTCCCTTCTCCATCCTCACACCCTCCCTAGGTGAGTTTAATGCCATCTACATGCAAATAGTACTGAACATTTATATCTTCCACTTGGACCTCTCCTCAGAAGTGAGATTCATATTTTCACCTGCCTCCTTGGCATCACTATATGGATATCTAGTCTCAAACTTAACAAAACCTTATTCTTTCCCTCCTTTCTTCCCCAATCTTCTTCTGAGTCAATGGCAAAAGCATCCATCCAATTGCTCAACACAAACATCTAGGACTCGTCTTTGATTCTTTCTTTTATACACCACCCCCAATCTTTCCAGAAGTAGCGTCTACCTCCAAATCCTACAATAAAACCTTCATTTTCTCTCAGTTTCTGTATTCCTGCTGGGTCCCTATTACTCCATACCCTCTTGCCTGGGCCACTACAGTGTCCTGGTCCCCTGTTTCTATTCTTGTCCCCTTCAACCCATTCCCCACCCAACAGCCAGAGTGATTCTTTAAAACCATAGTTAGATCTTATTACAGAATGGCTTCCCGTCACACCCAGAGAAAAATCTGGGTCCCTGCCCTGGCTTATGAGGAACTGCATGATGTCCCCCAGGGCCTCTCTCCTCCCAGCGGGTTCCATGCACACTGACCTTTTAGTGCCTCTAGCACGCCAGGCTTGGCACTTCCTCTTCCCTCTGTCTGGAATGCACTCTTCTGTGATCCAAATTGTGGTATTAGATTCAGCTTAAACATCACCTCTTCAGAGCCACCACTCTGACCACTTCGAGGAACCACTAGTCACTCTGGGTCCTGTTATCCTCTACTAGTTCTCTACATAGCACTGATCTTTCTTTATCTGTACTCTTCCTGGTATTTGTTTGTTTACTTATTATTTTGTCAATATTTTCCCTACTAGGTCATGATCTTCCTGAGACCAGAGATCTCATCTCTCTTCTTCACTACCTGTCCCTTACCATGCCTGGCATATAATAGGGTCTCAGTAAATGTTTACAAAATGAATGAGTAGAAAGAAATGCTAAGCACTGAGACATAAAACTCTAATAATTTTACTTTATGTAAGTACCAAGGGAGACTCCCAAGAGACAAAATAATAATAATAATGTGGATGTGAAGAATCTCCCTGTAATGAAAATCTTGCAGGTTTGAATGAAAATTCTGTGGCGTTCAATGCATATAGCAAATTCTACATGAAACATTTTTCAATTATTATATCCTCACTGGATGTCAAAGGTTTCCTTCACTTAAGAAGACAGTGACATTCTAGTTTGGCATAAGATATATTCAGTTGGTCCTGAAAAAAGGCTGGTTGAGCTGGATTGCAGGGTAGTGTAGTTAACAGAATGTGACTCAGCTCTTCCATTTACCATGTGTGTCTTTGCATAAATCTCTTATCTCTTGACTTGCTTCCTTCTCTGTTCAGTGAAGGGAATGAAGGGTGAGAAGTTGCTTTTGGCTCTAATAGTCACTATTCTTTGAAGGGAGTTTCCTACTAATAACTAACATTGGTTAACTACCCAGTATAGACCAGGTATAATGTTAAGAGTTTTATGTGAATCATCTCTTTGAATCCTCGCCACAACTGTAGAGGTAAGTGCTAGGATGAGGGAATCTATGGCTCAGGTGCTTGGTAATGTGCCCAGGGTCACAGCTGGTAATTGGTGGCACTAGGATTTTAGTGCGGTGACTGCTACCCCACACTGCCCATTGACATGGCCTGGTTTCAGCTGAGTCATGTATGGAGTCGGAGAGGGGTTCTGCCCACAGAGATACCCATGTCATCTGTCCCTTTTAGGAGAGAATTGCCAAAAGCCATGGTTCCCAGTGTGGATTCTGCACCCCTGGAATTGTCATGAGCATGTACACGCTGCTCCGGAACCAGCCCGAGCCCACCATTGAGGAGATTGAGGATGCTTTCCAAGGTACGGCTCTCTAGGCACAACCCAGGAGGTGGGATGGCAGATGGGGCCCTGCAAAGGTCAGCGCGGGGCCCAAGCGGAAGCCAGGAATGGGCTAGGAGTCCAAGGCATTGTCCTTTGGAGAAAAAGCTCAGACCACCCCAACATGGTGGCTAAGATCTACGGGAGGGTTGGACCTCCCTTAGTTTGAAGAATACTCAGGTGGGTTGGAAACATCTTGCCTTGATGTTCGTCTTTCTGAGGTGTCTCCCTGCCCTCTCTCTGTACTGGGATGGGGTGGCAGTGGGTGGCTGACTCAGGAGATCATTTGGAAATCCACAGAGGCTAGTGATACTGTTCCCTTCCATCTCAGCCTTCACCAGAACAGGATTCTGCTGGGCAAAGGCCACATCTGAGGAAGGCAGCCATGATTATGAGCTGTGGGCAGGGACGGCTGCTCACTTTCCCTCTGGGTATGGGTCTAGGAGTCTGGATCAGGCGTCTGTTTCTCTGAATTGAATAGAGAAGGCTCCTCATCCATTCACCATTTCAGCCCATCATTTATTCAATCATATTGTATTGAGTCCTATCATATGTCAGACACTATACAGGGAACAAGGGACACAGAGATGAAAGATACAATCCTTACTCCAAGGAGTTCAGCCTTTAAAGGGGAAGAGAGTTTATAATGTAGTTTGATAATTTCACTCATAAAACTGTGAGTAGGTACCATGGAAGTACTTAGAAGGGCACCTGAATTAGTCTGGGCATTCTAGGAAGGCTAGAGGAAGTGATAGATGTTTTGAAGTTAGAAGTATGAGGAGGAGGGGCATTCCAGAAAGAGAAAACAGAATATGCAGAAGGCATCTAACTGATCCTGGAGCTAAAACTTGAACCACTCACTTGCCTGGGGCCTGTCCTGACTTTGCAACTTCTTCCTACTCCCACAGGAAACCTGTGCCGCTGCACAGGCTACAGACCCATCCTCCAGGGCTTCCGCACCTTTGCCGGGGTAAGTGGCAGCCCCAGGACATCAGTGGCCCTGCCCTTAAAGCAAGGACACTCAGGAATCACAGTTGGGAGGGATGCCAAGGGCCTTTGGATTCCAGAGAAGAGAGATGAGACGGTCACGTAGCAGGTCCTTTCATTGTGGGTGCCTGGCATGGGCAATGAATGCTGCCCTTCTTATTTAGAAAGTTCTCATCAATACCACTGGGACTATTTTTTTCCCCCCAGAAAAAGCCGGGGGAACTGGTTCCTGGAAGAGGCATGGTGCCCAAGAGCTGACTCCCTCCAGGGCATTTAAGCTTGGCAGCCTTCCTTGGAGACTAGCATGCTCAGCATGTGGCACAGGTGCTGAACGCGGCACGTAATAACGACCCACGCAGGCAGACTCAGCACCCACACTCCTCCGCCTTTCCTCTCCTGGCGGCTTTCTGTGGTTGGCGCTCCGCTGGGCTGGTGAAACTGCTGATCAGAACTCCAGTTTGTGAAGCCCTGCAGTGTTCATAGAGCTCTGAGTGCGAAGCCACAGCCAGGAGTGCAGGCATTGCTCATGTGAACACAGGCACAGGGGCCTCTCCTTTCTTGGCTTAATCTCGTCCGATTCTCACCTGATTCTCCCACTGGGTCATGTGGGTCCTGACTGCAGTCAAACCATCTTCTGCCAGTATGATTTGGGCCTGATGGTAGGGCCACAGACTTCTGCGTTTTGCTGACCTGTAGCGTTGGTATAGTGCAAAAAGAGTGTTTCATTCAAACAGTTGAAAAGGGGTGGAGATGCAAATGGGGCTTATAAGGGTGGAAAACACCACGCCCTGATGAGATACGAGGAGGTGGGAATTTAAGTGAAAATGATTGAAAGTTCAGATTCAGAGTCTGCAGATATAGATTCAAATCCCATTTCATCCTTTAACTCATTCATGACCTTGGGCAAATTTTCTTGTTTCTAAAATTGAGAATTATAATAATGCCTACCCTGTAATTGTTGTTGAAAGTACTTCTTGTAAAGCCCTCAGAACAATGCTGGGCATACCTTAAGTATTCAGTAAATGGCAACTATAAACCATGATGCTGGATACATTTCTGCCATGACTCAATATTAGACCTTTATAAATTGTTCATCCTTCCCGGAGAACCAGGAATTGTTAATCATGCCCATGAATTTATTTCACAGGAGGCTTTTCAGAGAGAAACAATTTGACCAGCTCTCCGAGTTTATCAAAAGAGAAGGGCTTTTGAGTGTAGCTGACAATTATGCTCCTTCCCAGGGTTAAACTGTTTCTGTTGGCGGGCGCTAATTCCCTCAGTCCAGCTGCCTGGCAGAATAAGGCAGAGCTGAGAGTGCTGAGCAACCAAAATGACCTGCGCTCAGAAGCTCATGCACATTACCCAAGCCTCTATTCAGAGTCTTTTGACTCTTTTTACACAGTTTTAACAGCCCTGGGTATCTCATTTTCATGCCCGTAGCACATGCTAGAAAAAAGGCGAGGAGAGTGCTAGGGGGAGGCACACTGTTCCCAGCAAAGAAATGACAGTGTCCATGCAGCAGCGAGGAAGGAAATGAAGGAACCATAAAAATAAGCATGTCTTAGCCTACTGAGTAAAGGGGAAATCTCTCCAGGAGGGAAAACCAGTCATATCCAACCTCAGAAGGCCTTGAGGGCAGTGACACATTGTTCATCACAACAGTTTATGTCATGAACACGTCAATGAATGATCAGGAACAGAGAGTTAAGTAAGAACGTGCTGGCACTTCACTTACCTGGAAAATGTACTTCTGTGAAATACATTCTTCCCTCAAGGTCTGGGTTAGTGCGGCTGGTGCCCCTCACTTCCCTTGGGACCTGCTGAATCCCCTGTACCACTCTTCCAAGAAGAAAGATGAGAAGAATCTCTCCTCTCCTTCTTCCTTTCTAGCTAAATAGGAAGGGGAAGGGCAAGGCGATGGTGGAGAGGCCCAGGACAGAGCAGCTCTGAGATCTGACAGCAAAGCCGTGAATGCAGGAGGCGTCTGCATTTGGGGCAGCGTTGGCAGGGGGCTGAGGCAAGGGAAGGTTTTTCTCCCAGTGTCAAGTCTGGCAGCGCTTTCTAGTTCTCAAAGCCCACACCTTTGGCACCACGGCATTCGGAGAGCTTTTTGGAAACTACAGTGGGTTGTGACTCATCCTTTTGGACACGTCTGGATAGAGTGGTGTCTCCTGCGATTCAGTGCAGAAGGGCTGACCCCGGCCTGTCCTTCCAGGAATTGGTCACCCTGGAAATGTGCCTGGCTGTACCTGGAAGTTTTCCCCACTTGTGCCTCTCTGCACAACTCCATGATTCTGGAGTGGCTTCTGAGGTCCTGAGCTGAGATTCTTGCTTTCTTGGGGGCACATCAGTCAGGTGAACACCCCTCTTTCCTGATGCCTTGGCTCTGAGAGGCAGCAAGCTAGATTCTACTCTGTGCTCTGCTAGTGACACCCTGGGCAGGCCCTTTCCCCTTAGGTAATGGGCCATCATACCCGCAGGCTTCCTTCAGAACAGGCCCATAGCGAGGAGGAAAGAGTGTTTAGCGTTCTGGTGAGAAGCGTCTAAGAAGCAGGGGCGAGGCCATCAGGCACTCTTGCTGGACACATCTCCGAACCCAGCAACCAGCCTTCGGATATTCTTGTCAGGGGCTCCACCAAGACTCCAGCCTGGGAGGTGCCCGGTCAAGAACTTGATTGACCTACAAGAGGGGGCTCTTGAGTGCTGAGAGAACCAAGGGAGTTTCTGTCACAGTGGCTTCCTAAGGAAGCAGCACCGAAGAGGGAAACTGGGCATAAAGATGTGTTTTGATAAAGTAGGAGGACCTATCTCTGTGGAGAAATGTTCTTAACACTAGGTTTTGCTGCTTTGTACAGGAGAGAGCTTATTTGTTTATTCACAAGCTATTTAGTCTACATTAACCAAGCAAGAGAAAGTAGTTAAAGCAGAGGCCTTACCTCTGTGCCAAGGCAAGTGGCAGGGTATCTACTAATACTATTGATGTGGGAATAAGTGTCAGAGCTGGATTTCACTGGACTTCAATAATGTAGGTTCTTCCACTTCTGTGAAAACTCTTTGCACATATTTTTCGTGTGAACATTGGTCGTTTCTCTAGGATGGTGGGTGCTGTGGAGGAAATGCGGACAACCCAAACTGCTGCATGAACCAGAAGAAAGAGCTCACAGTAAGTGGGCCCTTCTCGTCCTGGAATCCTGGGGGCCAATATCAGATCAAAGGAGCCAGCCAGCAGGCTCTCTCCACACTCTTGGCAGTGGTGGCTGGGAGAGGAAACAGTCATGCCCAGATTTAAGAGGGTGGTGAATGTGCACTTTAGCCCTGGGTTGTCCGGTAAGACCTCCTGTTCCTGCCTTCCAGGAGTGACCTGCCCCTCCACCTGCCTGCTGTGGTCTGCAAATGGGCTTGCTTGGACAAAGGGCTGGGTCGGTCCTAGGGGGCATTTTAAAAGAGGAGGCACTGTACCACACATCTGTCTCCTTTCCCAGCAGGTCACTCTCTCGCCATCTTTATTTAACCCAGAGGAGTTCATGCCCTTGGATCCCACCCAGGAGCCCATCTTTCCCCCAGAGTTGCTGGTAGGTGATACGCCAGGGGAAGGCCCATCCAAGACTCTGTGTCATGAGCCTGTGGAGGCCCACTTTATTTTATAACCCCTGGGAACTTGTATTCTTCTTGTCTTTTCAGTCTCAGCTTGAATCTGCCTTCCTTTCTCTGACACTCAGGGGTCAAGTCCCTCTGTCACGGACTCCCACAGGGACCCACATCTCTTTCCTTCTCATCTGTGTCACTCTGAGGACACGAAATGGATCTCTCTGGCACACTGTGTATAGTAACGTGCTTTAGATACGTCTCCTGGCCTCCTGGCTAAATCCAATGCATAGACCCCCCAAGCAACCCATTTCCTCTCTGTAAGCAGTCATTGATTAAATATAAACAAACAAGCAAGCAAGCAAACAGAGCTGTATTCCGAGGGCATAATCCATGGCCTGTAGCTCTGTTTGAAGGACACCTCTCACACCCACTTCCTTACCTTGAAGATTCTGCTCCTTCATTCCACTGTTTATGGTGAGGAAGAAGCACGCCACCCTCAGAGCTCCTCAAGAGCAGATATCTCCCCGGGTGGCTGAGCACAGGGGGACTGCCATAGGAGTCTGGCGGGCCAGAGAGAAGGGCAGCACAGCAGATCACCAGAATGTCTTTCTCTGCATTGTGCAGCCTTGAAAAACCATCCGTTTGATTTTGAGTTTTCTTTCCCAGCATCACCTCTCACACATTAGAACCAGCCATCCGTTGCGTTCCCTCTGACAGCCATTTCTTTGCTGATACTCCCCCACACCTTGCCCACTGTACCTCCTGGAGACAGTGGGGACAGTGCAGGTTGCCTTGTGCCTAGTGACTTTTGGCAGGTCACATAACTTCCCTGGTCCTCGGGTTCCTCCTCTACTTGTAAGAGGGAGGGCTCGCGATGCTTCCTTTGCCGAGTCTTCTAAAAACTCAGTAAGATAATGTATATAAGAGCTGCAACCTAATTCCTGGCTCAGTACAATGCAGTTCCTGTCAATTCTCCCTGATACGTATTTTCATTCTGAATTCAGTAACAAACAAATCAATAGAAGAGTTGGTCCCATTGTGGAGTGAAAGCAAGGGCAGTGGGCATGGCCGTGGGGAGAAGGAGATAGCTCAGTAAGAAAGTGATATTTTCCAGAGGCTGAAGGATGCTCCTCTGAAGCAGCTGCGCTTTGAAGGGGAACGTGTGACCTGGATCCAGGCCTCGACCCTGAAGGAGCTGCTGGACCTCAAAGCACAGCACCCTGAGGCCAAGCTGGTGGTGGGGAACACGGAGATCGGTAAGGGGTGGCCCTGGCGCTGCCTGGGGCCAGAGGCGCACTGAGGAACCGTGGGCACTTGAACTTCTGCAAAACCCTAGCTTTGGAGTCACACAGACCTGATTCAACCCCACGCTGGCTGTATTTCCTCAGAAAAATGACCCCTCTTCCCTGCTCTCGTTTTCCCATTTCATGTATGGGCAAGTAATACCTCCTTCGAGGGTTATTCTGAGCATTAACTGAGATCCTTGATGACTGTTCTCCACAAACATTTACAGAGTGCCAGCTCCGTGCCGGGTACTCTGGCGGTGGCTGAGGAGCCAAAGTCAGTTGGACCCAGCTGTTTTCCTCACGGATCTCCTAGTCTGAGGCAGGAGGGAGTGATGTCGCTAAAATGTCCAGGCCAGGGCCTGATGGGTGCCCCTCTCAGCCTTTTCTGGGGCCGCTGTGGTAAGATAAAGGAGAGGAGATGTCCAAGTGTGACTGTGTTGCCTATGACCATGGCCACCTGCCCTGTTGGTACCACCACCTGGGACCTGAGGCCCACCATGTGCCAACAGGTCAGGGAGACTCGGGTGTGTGGCTCTCAGTCCTGGTACTTGAAGAGACAAGGGCAGGGGCGCCCAGGTCCCTGATCATCTCAGCCCATTTCTAAGCCTGGCTTGGCCCATTGCCAGCGCGCTGGGTCCCAAGGCTGGTGAGGACTGCAAGAGAAGATCATGGCTCAGCTGAGGTCAACCACTGAGGCCCTCTGGCTTGGGGGTTTTTGACATGCCTTTAGGCAGCCAGGTCCAGCCTGTGGGGAGTCCTGGCTCTTGTTCTAGGAGGACCCTGAGTTTGGGCTGGATCTGCAGCCACAGAGAAGAGGGCTTGGCTTGGTTCCATGCTGGTGGAGCGCAGAGCTGGCCATGCCCTCATGAGCACAGTGTGTGGTACAGAGTCCCCAGCCACAGTTGGTGACACACTGGGATGGCAGGGTGGCCTGTGCGACCTGCCTCAAGGGATGTGATCCTCTGGCCCTGGTCCAGCATAGCATGAGTTAAAGTGGAGAATGACACACTGAAAGAATCTTCGAGATCCTTTGACATATGACAGGTTCCTTGCCATGAATCATACAATGTTCTGGACCAAATTATACGCTAAGAGACAGGAATTCCCAAAGACTGTATAAACTTCAAATTAGAAGTAGCTTCTTAAGGTCACTCCATCTGCTCCACCCCCTCCTCCCTTGAACCCCCATCCAACAGGGTAGCCCCCCGGAGCTGGGGCAGGGTGTTGGGGAAGCTGGCTGTGGAGAGAAACTTGTCCGTCTGCGTTCTTTGTCCTGGGAGCTGATTATTCAGGCAGGCCAGACTCCTCAAAGCCTGGCCCACCGGTCATGATTCCTAAACAGCGTGTGAGAGGATGTGGGGTGATGTGCAGTCATGTCTCCTGTAACCTTGCCCCTCTGTGGCCCTGTGGGCAGGGCTGGGACAGGCGCTATGTCACCGAGTCTGAGGAACAGGGGCAAGTCTGTTCCTAGACATTTCTACCTTGATGAGCAGATTTAAAGTTTTTTCTTTCAATTTCCCTTTTTGTCTGAACGTTAGACTTTTGTGTTATTATTGCTGTTATACCCTGATTCTTAGAATAGCTCAAGGACTGAGACATGCCTGTTCTTAGCTGTGTAATTTGGGCAAGAAGCTGAACCTCCCTGTGCTTCAGTTTCTTCATCAATAAACAGAAAATCACAGTATCTCCCAGGGCTGCTGTGAGGAGTAGATGCATATGTAGCACTTAGCAGAGTTACTGATATATCTTAATCTCCCATGTTTTCTAATATTTATTTTTATTTTTTTCCATCACCATTTATTCCTCCTATACCCTCTTCTACTTCCACCCACCCCCCTTGCCCCCACAATCACATTTGTTCGTGTCCATGAGTTCTTTCTAATATCGTTATAAAACACATACACAGGCCTCTAACTTCAGGCTTCCCATTTCTCTTGAGGCATTGAGATGAAGTTTAAGAACAGGCTGTTTCCTGTGATCGTCTGCCCAGCCTGGATCCCTGAGCTGAATTTAGTGGAGCACGGACCAGAGGGTAAGGGGAGGTTCACCTGAGCCCCCAGAGGAGCTGGGATGCTGGGGATGGTCCCACAGGGGGATGGTGGGTTCAAGGACACCCTCCCCCTTGGCTCTCACTATCACCTCCTTGTCCTGGAGTTGCCTTGCACAGGGGAAGGGGCACCCTTCGCCGCCTTCCTCCATATGGCATCCATGGTAGGGTGCCAGTGAGCAAGGGCTGTGAAAGTTTTAATAGTTGCTCTTAACCCTGGCTACACATTAGAATTGCTCATGGGGTTAGCGGTCAGGTGGCGGGGGAGTGCCTAGAAGCTTTAAAAAAAAAAAATGTCAGGACTTTACCTTCAGAAACCTGATTTTGTTGAGAACCATTGGTTTGGGGGAGAGAGTACTCTGGTTGTTGGACGAGAGGCCTGGGGTTGAGTCCTGGATATTTTATGAGCTGTGTGGCATTGGGCCAGTCATGTGAGCTCTCTGGGCCTTCCTTTCCTCATTCATATAAGGATGTGAATCCTGGTTCAGCCTCATTCAGGCTGCTGGGAAGCTTCAGAGCTTCTGTGTAGGAAAGTGTTTTCTGAGCTGGGAAGGGGATCGCTATTATTCTGTGTGTGTGTTCCCAGGTATCTCCTTTGGAGCTGCTTGCCCCCTGAATACTGTGGAAAAGACCCTGAAAGATGCTATTGCTGAGCTTCCTTATTACAAAACAGAGGTGTTCAGAGGTGTCCTGGAGCAGCTGCGCTGGTTTGCTGGGAAGCAGGTCAAGTCTGTGGCGGTGAGTCCCTGATCAGGGGCCCATAAGGCCCAGAGGACGGGATTTTTCACCACAAGACTGGTCTCCCTCTGCTGCAGACTCTGGGGCCCTTGAACTTTAGTGCTTAGAACTGCCTGGGGTGTTTGTTAAAGATACAGGTGCCTGGGCCCTGCCCTCAGATGTTCTGGCCCAGAAGGACTGGGGTGAAGCCCCACAGGTGCTTCCGATGAAGGTGGTGTGTGGGCCACTCCAGGTCATGCTCACTCTGTGACTGTCTTTTCCCTGAGCTTAGAGAGGTGGAGTCTCCTGTTCCCTCTTCCTGAACTTGGCCCAGCCTCTCAGCAGGTGGATGAGAGAAGTTACAGAGAAGCCCAAACAGGGAGAGGCTCTGTGTTTTAGAGCCAGGGGTAGAGCCAGAGGTAGGCCCACCTGAGAGGAGGGAGGGGTCCACGTGTTTACTGTCACAGTCAGCCTGCAGACTAGCCCCCAAATGCCCAGTTGGCAGGGGGCATTCACACACCTGGTGCCGTTTGAGGCTCATGGCTGTTGGTGGTGTTGGGATGAAAGCTAGTCATTCCATTCTATTTTTTTCTATTTTTTAAAAATTAAAACAAAAAACAATGCAAAACAGCCTATTCCTATTTACCATACCCTACTCCCAGCACCTGCCACTTCTGGCTGTAGATGAGGAGATATAAACTCAGAAATCTCTATTGCGTTCACAGCTAGGCTGCAGTCTGTTTCCAGGAAGGATCTGGTTTTGTTTTGCAACTGGTTCTCTTCTTCTTTTCCAATAATGAGAACCTTGTGTCTAGTGAAAAGAAGAACCTTGTGTCTAGTTCTTGTATTCTTTGCCAAATTGCCAGGAAACTCAGGTCCAGTTAAAACAAAGTATTTATCCTTAAAGCTTCCTCCTCTTTTTCCTTAATCTTTATCTTCTGTTTCTGATTTACCAACTCTATATGGCCTCTGAGATAAACCATTTTAATCGTTTCAGAAAAAGGTTGGGTGAAATTAAACAAACACACTTCAAGGTGCTGACTCTGGTTTACCGACCTGTGAATTTCAGACCAGCGCCCTAATCCCAAGTGTTTGGATCTCATGTTTTGCCCATTGTTTTGAGTGCTGGCTTTCTCACTGTGCTGGTCTTGTGTCTATGGGGACTGGAGGTCAGGTGTCTCTTCAGCAGGTGTCACCCTTCTGTCCTGTGTTCAGGAGTCAGCTGGGTGAACAAGAGGTTCCTGGGTGGGCCCTCATGCACACTCTCTGCTTGTCCTAGTCCATTGGAGGGAACATCATCACTGCCAGCCCCATCTCTGACCTCAACCCGGTGTTCATGGCCAGCGGGGCCAAGCTGACCATCGTGTCCACAGGTGAGCTGCCCCATGCAGAGGGCCCTGGGGAAGGACGTCTCACAAGAGAGGTTATTTTCTGGAGAAACAGAGTCCAAAGTTCAGTGACCCAGCTGTCCTACAGCTTGGATTCCTGGAAGCTGCAAGGGATCACCTATGTTAGGAGCCAGGAGAGCTGGGCCATTTCTTTATTAGGAAGTCACAACAGGCTCTGTCACCAGATGCCTTACCTAGTGGTGTGCAGGAGCCAGAATGCACCGGCCCAGCATAGCTGATTGCTGCATTTTCAGCATTTGTTAAACATGGCCATTATTAAGAATTCAGTTATATAAACTAAGGACAAGATAAATGATATTAATAACAAAGGTAATGAATACTCAAAATTTACCACTTTCTAATTATTTTACTTCATTTTACTATTGTCTGTGCTGCTGAGGTTAATTCCATCTATTGTATCTGTGGTGGAAATGCTATCTAATGGTGGGCTCCTGTGCATTTTTCCTTGTTAGAGGGTCCCCAGCACTTTCTCCTGGCTGGATGACTTGCCAGAGGGCCACAGGCTCAGCATACAGTCGTACCCACGGCCACGACTTACTGCAGAGGGAGGACACAAAACAAAATCAGCAAAGGGAAATGGCACATGGAGCAAAGCCTGGAGGAAACCAGGCACAAGCTTCCAGAGCCTTCTCCCAATGCGCTCCACTCCCCCAGCAGCAAGTTGACTCAACAGCACATAAAGAGCATAGTCTACCAGAGAAGCATGTTAGAGCTTAAGCACTGAAAGCTTTAATTGGGGGCTGGTCACATAGCTTCACCTGGCACATACGAAAATCCAGGCACCCAGAAGGAAAGAAGGTGTTCAGCTTCAACCATGTTGTTTTTTCACGGACAGTTTAGGCACAACGAGCCATTGTTATGAGGGAATGGTAGGAACTCCCTAAGACCCAAGCTCCTGGAGGACAGACAATGGCCGGCCTTTCGGAGGATAGCAGGCCTGCTGAGTCAGTGCCGCTACCCTCTTTTCAATGTCACATTCAGCAATGTCACCCTGGTAGCTTGAAATTGGCTATGGTGGGAGCATTTATACCCCAGAAACTAGTGAATCAGTGCTTCTCCTCACAAAGAGCTGATGGTTAAGCATTCACCAGCACAGCATTGCTTAAGGTATGGACCTTAACCTCATGGAGGACCTTGACCCCAATTGTGCCTTCCACTCCCTTTCACTGTGGGCAACAGGGACCAGGATGGAGAAGCCCCCTGGTGGGTGTCCTATGCCGTCTCACATTGGTTCCTCTTCATCTTGTCCCTGCACAGGCACCAGGAGAACTGTTCCGATGGACCACACCTTCTTCCCTGGCTACAGAAAGACCCTGCTAGGTCCGAAGGAGATACTGCTTTCCATCGAGATCCCCTACAGCAGGGAGGTGAGAGGCGATGCCCAAATCACTCCCACAACTGCCAGGCTCCAGACAAGGAGACCAGAGTTGGCCTTGGGACTGACCTTAGCATCTCTCAACTGTAACATTGATCTTCTTATCTCTGAATTTGTCTTTGACTAACTATATTCCTCTCCTGACAATGAGAAGTTTTAGGGTAGGGAGCAAAGGGCATGGACATAAGCTAAAGTTGTGATCCTGAGCCAGTCGTTTCACCTTCTTGAGCCCCAATTTTCTCATCTGTAAAATGGGCACAAGGTTACGTATTGGGCAGTTTATTGTGAGGACTGGAACATCATAAGGTTTCTGGCAGATGCCTGGGAGCCTGTGGCAATCACCAGCTGGCAGGCAGCAACACAGGTTCAACAACACACACAGCTGTTGCGTATTCCTGGCCAGGTCAGGGTAGGCTCAATTTCACATGAAGTGTGGAGTTTGTGTGTCAATGGGGGAAGCCGCCCGTAAGTCAGATCGTCACAGGCTGCTCTTGGGCTTGACGAGGTGTGTATTCACTGACCTTGTTCTGGGTTGGTGTGAGTCAAGAGTTCTGCTTCATGAGCAGGTTTTCCAACTTCTTTCAGGCAGGTCTGGGAGCCTCTGGCTGCCTTGCTCTTGTTCTTGTTGCCTGTGGCAGCTTCCCCTGTTGTGGTTCTTGCCTCTCTCAGCAGCCAGCCATCACATGATCCTGTCTCGCAGAAAAGTGATCTGTGAGAGGCTGGGGAACCAGCTGTGAAGGAGTGTATTAGGGGCTTACCAATAGCTAGTGCTTGAATGAGTGTTACAGGCATGTTTGCTGTTGGTAATTTTAGCCTCCTTAATGAGAATGCTAATTAAATTAGAGCAATTACACCCCTGAGGTGGTTTCTTAGTGGTTTTCTAGCTTGCCTTTATGTAGATGATTTAAGCAGTGATTCCCAGAGTTTTGTATTTCACAGATGAGTAAAAAAATAAATTTAAGTTATGAGGTTGGGCAAGGAAGGAAAAACAAGTATAGTACTGCTCAGTTTTTATTTTGCCAGGCAAGGGACATAAACACAAAATATTTCATAAAAGAAAGGAGATTTGAATACCCAGAAGTAGGAAGATTTTCTCAAGCCCAACACTGACACTTCATGACTGCAGTGAGATGTTGCTGCGGACTGGCTCCCTCCTGGACAGGAGCAGCCCCACCTTCTGTTCCAGGACTGGCTCCCTCCTGGACAGGAGCAGCCCCACCCTCTGTTCCAGGACTGGCTCCCTCCTGGACAGGAGCAGCCCCACCCTCTGTTCCAGGACTGGCTCCCTCCTGGACAGGAGCAGCCCCACCCTCTGTTCCAGGGCCAAGTTCACATTCTGGGCTCATTGCCCCAGGCCCATGTCTGATACCAGGAATAAGAACTAGCTTAATCATCGGCGGGGGGGTCTCTATGGCTTCTTCCAACAAAAGCATGTGGTCATGCTGGACCTTAGCAGTGCATTCATTGGATCATCTCCAAGTTCTCCAATAAAACTTTCCTTAAACTTCCAGCCTTTAACACGAATAAGAATCTGTGGTGCCAGGGTGAGTTCAAATCTCAAGCGGAACCTGACACAGAAAGGGCTTGACATCAGATGGTTCTCGCCTGAAAGTAACTCATGTTTTCTTTCTATTTCCAGAGGCAGAGCCTGGCTTTAACAAAGGAGTGGAGGCTGTATGATCAAAGCACAGAGGCACCTACTGTCTCAGTGCAATTCTTTCTGTCAGGAAGCACGATTTCTAACCATAGCCACTAGACTGGTGGCGGGGACAAGTCAGCTCTGGAGGAGGCTGCAAGCTGAAGGCTGTTTCAAATACTCTTTGGCATTTGGTGTACATACTTGAGAGGCAGTCTGGGCAACAGAGGTTTCAGCACAGCCCCCTTGAGAGGCCAGTGTGCTAATACTGGGCACCAGGACAGGGAAGCTGAGCTGGGCTCTCTGAGGAGACTTTGTGAAAACACCTTTCTCATCTGTTGGTTGAGAGTGCTCCGTTCTTCTTTGTCTCTGACTTCTAGTTTCCTGACTAATAGAAATCCTGACCCTCCCAGATTCTGGGAATGTTATGTGGAATTTCTTCTGAAAATGTGGCAGTCGGTTATACCTCGATCTTTGACGCTTACCATTAGCTCCTTGCTGATTTGCAATGGTGTTATCTCCTCACCTCACCTCAGGACCCTGTGTTTCAGGCTCACCATTTGTAGTCCCTGTAAAACAGGAGAGGAAACAGGTACCTTTCTGTTCTTTTTCAGGGCGAGTTTTTCTCAGCATTTAAACAGGCCTCCCGGAGAGAAGATGACATAGCCAAGGTGACCAGCGGCATGAGAGTCCTGTTCCATCCAGGAACCACCCAGGTAAAGGAGCTGGCCCTTTGCTATGGTGGAATGGCCGACAGAACCATCTCAGCCCTCAAGACCACTCGGAAGCAGCTGTCAAAGTAAGAGCTAATAGCAAAATAAAACTGCTACTACCATGTTACTGCTGCTGCTACTACTACTTTGACTACTCATAGGATTATTATTGCTGCTACTACTGCTACTACTTGCTACTGCTATTACCATGGTTACTACTAGTATATAATTACTGCTACTGCTAGTAGCATTGCTGCTAATAGTGCTGCCACTGCTCTACTATTACCATTGCTACTCTAGCTGCTACTATTGCTACTAGTAGCTAATACTATTATTGCACAGCCACAACTATTATTATTATTGCTACTACTACTGCTGCTTTTACTTCTACTGTTATTCCTAGTAATAGCATGACTGCTGTTGCTGCTACTACTTCTACAACTACTAGTAGTATTACTGATGCTTTTGCTATTATTGTTACTGCTACTGCTTCTTCAACTACCACTATATTACTTCTCTTTCTGCTACTACTATTACTATTGCTTCCTCTAGTACTACTACTAATACTGTATATGCCAGTGCTAGTATTACTACTACCAATGTTGTTGCTGGTACTACTTCTATGGGTATTGCTACTACTGCCCTTACTACTGCTTCTGCTATTACTATGGCTACTATATGGCAGCCATTGTACCAAGCACTTCACTGGCACTACCTTATGTAATCTTTAACTACATGGATAGATGAAGCTTGACTTTGGATTTTGACTCCTTGGTTCCAATTCTTGGCTCCAACCACATGGGTAATATAGTAAGTCAACCCTACCTCAGTTTTCTCACTGGTAAAATGAGTATAAAATTTTTTCCTACTAAAAATGCCATTTCATGTAAAGCACTTAGGACATTGTAAATACTCAGTAGATTTAACTGTTATTTTTGTGGACTTTTAAATTTGTGTCTGTTTTTGAAGATGAGGAAACTGAGGCTCAAGGAGTTTAAGTAACTCACCTAAAGTCACATAACTATGAGTCTGTGAAGCAAATTTCAAGCCAAGGTTCCTATGACTCTGATGCCCTGTGCTTAACGTCCACACAAAACATCCTGAGGTCGGGGAGGAGTGCTGTCTCACACTTGCTCTCTGGCAGTTTCTGGAATGAGAAGCTGCTGCAGGAGGTGTGTGCAGGCCTGGCAGAGGAGCTGCAGCTGTCCCCCGACGCCCCCGGCGGCATGGTGGAGTTCCGGCGCACTCTCACCCTCAGCTTCTTCTTCAAGTTCTACCTGACGGTGCTTCAGAAGCTGGGCAAAGAGGAACCGGAAGATGTGAGTGTAGGGGCCTGGGCCGGGCCCAGACTCTCTGCAGCTTTTTTGGGGGGGATTTGGGAAGCTGCTCTGAGTGAGACAGAGCTGTGGACCACGTGGTGAACTTGCTTCTCTCCTCTGGACGTCAAAGGGCAGAGGAACAAGGAACAGGGTCACAGCCCAGGGAGCCACACAGAGATGGGAGCTAACGGGTGACTGAGAGGCAGAGCACTGGGCTGGGAGTCAGGGACATGGGTTCTTGTCCCAGCTGTGTCATTATCGCATGTGAGAACTTGACCAGGTCACCACTCACTCTAAGTCTCAGTTATAAAATCTGCAAAAGGAGGTGAGAAGACCAGATGGTCCTTCAGCAGGATAGCCGATACAACCATGGTTCTGTAGTTAGAATGGGAATGTAGAGTGGAATGAGGGTCTAAGGCAGGGCTTCTCCAGCCACTGCAAGGATGTGCATTCAGGAGAGGGTGCTGGCTGGTGGGGTCCAGCTCCCCAGATCAGTTCACCAACAAGCAATTATTTTGCACCTTTTATACAGTGAGATTGCATTAGGCACTAGGGGGCAACCCCGTGTGGGAGAGAACATGATCAAGGAAGGCCTGTCCAGTGTGACAACTGCGGGGGCAGGAGAGAAGGCTTCACAGGTGTGGGGACAGCAGAGCAAAATTCCTCTTTTAAAAACATTCATGATACTTATTTTTTCTGAATATAAAGATAATAAGGACTTGCTGTAGAAAACTTAAAAAAAATACAGAATTGTATAAAGAAAAAATTATTCTCAGATCCTAGAAAAAAAACACTGCTAATACTTGTTTATTCCTCTGAACTTTTTCTTACATTTATCTGTCCTTCTGTCTCATTCTGTTTGTCTGCTCTATCTCTCTGTCCTTCCTTCCATCCATCTATCACCTTACTATCTTTTGAGCTGGATATATAGTTTTCTAAATAAATTTGGGGTCCTGCTGCATGTAGAATTTTATTTCCCCCTTGATTCCTTTGAGATTATTGTGAACATTTCCTATATCGTTAACTGTATTTTGCATAGAATTGAGGAGGAAAGGGGAGACTTTTCCAGGAAGGTGGAAGGAGAAGGATAGCCCAACCTAGAGGGCAGCATGCTAAATGCAGAGCACAGGAAGCCGTTTGCTGTGTAGGAGGAAGAATGAGCCCCTCGTTATGCAGACGGCAGGGGCAGCGGCAGAGAGGCTGAGGCTGGGATTAAATACTGAGCTCGCAGAGACCACGCTCAGATGATAAGGTAGATCCAGACAGCCCTGGAAGGAGTGTAAAATGAGATGAAGGGAACAGTTGTTACTTTTACTGGTTGGGGATGACCAAGGTCAGAATCAATGATAAAAATAGTCAAGATCACCTCTGTTCTCTTGCCTCCACAGAAGTGTGGTAAACTGGACCCCACCTTTGCCAGTGCCACCTTACTCTTCCAGAAGGACCCTCCGGCCAATGTCCAGCTCTTCCAGGTAAGTATAGACGGTTGTATGGCTAATATCAGGAGCCCTTGCCAACCACATCAGGTGATGCTGACATTGGCAAATGACTTACTTGAATTGTTCGTAGGGTGCTTAAAGCTCCTTACTGTTGTGCATAAGTACCTAGTGAAGAAAATGGGAATTACATTAATGTCAATCAATCTATTTGCCTGCTTACTCACTTAAGTTTCTCTCTTGGGATTACACTTGTCTTCAGCTGCTCTTTAAAGAAAAAAAAATTTGTTTCTATTTTGTCTGTTCTTACTCCTCTGTGGGACTAATGTGCAGAGTCAAGATTTCTCTTGAGCATGTAAACAAACAAAACAAAACAAAACCCAACTTTCTATCCACAGAAATTTTTTGAGAGGCACTAGGTAAAGGGTCAGTTTTTCCTATAAACATTTTGGATTTTGTGGGCCTTATAGCCTCTGTTGCACCTCCTTAGCTCTGTCATTGTAGCACAAAAACGGTCAGAGGCAAGTATTGTGTTCCAGTAAAGTTTTAATTATAAAAACAGGCAGTGGATTAGATTTGACTCACAGGCTACCATCTGTTAACCCGTGCACTGGAAGGGAGTAGTTCAGTGCATGAACTCTGGGGCCTGACTATCTGGATCTTGAATCCATTTCATAGCTGTGTAAGCTTGGACAAGTTCCATAACTTCTCTGTGCCTCTTGGGCAAGTTCATTATGCTCATAATGTGGATAATGATGGCACCTGTTTTATAGGGTCGTTTTCAGGTTTAAATGTGTTAGTAAAAGTTGTTCCTGGAATATAGTAAACATTCAATAAATATTAGCCATTATTATTATTTGAAAAACACATAAAACAGAATTTTACTATGAAATGAATACATTAGAATATTTTGAAAAATACAGAAAAGTATAAAGAAGAAAATAGAAATCACCTAAAATCCCACCTCCAAGAGAAAAATCATTATTATATTTTTGTTTACTTTCCATTTTTATGCATGTATGGACACATATGTACTGTATAACACATTTTCTTTTTTGCTATGAAATTCAAATCATTTTTACGTACACACATGCACAATGTTTTATGTCCTGTTTTTACACTTAATATGAGCCTTCTCCCTTCTAAATTAAAATTCTTCAAAGATATGTTTTAGCAGTTGCGTACTCTCCCATTGCATGCTAATAACATAATTTATTTACCCAGTCCCCAGTGAATGGACATTTAGGTTTCTTTTTTGTGTTTTTCTGTCCCTGTATGTGGTGACCCTATGACCACCTTCCCATTGACCTCCTTCGTGCCTCTCTGTCTCACCCACCTGTTCCCCTCCCCCTTCCCCCCCATTCTCATGCCTGTGGTTTGCTCTGCACCTGGCCTGCAACTCTGGGGTTTCCCTGGGCCTGTAGGAGAGCAGTGTCCTCCGCCACTCAGCCTGACTGGTGACCACGTTCTTCCAGGAGGTGCCCAAGTGTCAGTCTGAGGAGGACACGGTGGGCCGGCCCCTGCCTCATCTGGCTGCGGCCATGCAGGCCTCCGGCGAGGCCGTGTACTGTGATGACATCCCTCGCTATGAGAACGAGCTGTCCCTCCGGCTGGTCACCAGCACCCGGGCCCACGCCAAGATCAAGTGAGTGTAGTAAATACACTTAGAGAAGAGGATGCTGGGGCTGCCCTGCCAGGCACTGGAGCTGCACCCCTTCTGGTCTACAGGGGAAAATGGGGCTCATCTTAAAACTATAGAGAGAAGAGGGAGAGGTTAGGGGCTCAGGGGTGCTTGGGAGGGTGAGGGGATGACTTGCAGAGGTAAGCGGGGGCCAGATCAGCAAAGCCTTGGAGTGCTGAATGGGGAGGTTACACTTGACCCAAAAAGCAACGGAGAGCTGCTGAAAGGCCCTTAACAGGACCAGGTTAGATCTGCACTTCGGACATTGGGCTAAACTTCAGTGCAGAGTTTCAGAACAATTGTAGTTAGCACAAAAGGGGAGAACCTGGGATTGAATCCCTAGCTCCAGGGCTTAGCCGCTGTGACCTTAGCCTGCGTGCTTCAGCTCTAGGTTTCCCCATGTGTGACAGGATTTTTTTGTGAGGGTTAGTAATACTTTTTGTTAGGGATCATGTCCACAAAGGACCCAGCAGAGACTAGTCACTTGTACCTGCTTATGGAAGTTGGAGAACCTGAATGGCAAGAATGCCACCTCTATAGCAGCAGTAGTAGTAGTGGTAGTAGTAGTAGTAGTAACACCTAACATTTACGTGAAACTTAACATTTGCCACATTCTGGTTTTAAGCAGTTTTTGTATATTGACTCACTCATTCCTCACAATAACCCTATTATTATCTCCATGTTCCAGAAGAGGCGGCTGAGGTACAGACAAGCTAAGTTACTTGCCCCAGGTCACACAGTTGGTTAAGTGGTGCAGCCGGAATTTGAAGCCAGGCAGCGTCAGCAACCCGGCTGTGCTTCCTCTGGCTGTTCAGGCCAGACCGTGGACTTTATTTCCTGCCTGCTGGGCACTGGATACACATCCTGCTCAGAAGAATGGCTGGGAAGGACCCTCCTTGGGCCCTGACACTGTACGGATCAGGGATCGGGTCTTCTTGTCCTTGGTCTTTCCTCTGCTGATACTCCTAGCCTGGACAAAGGCTCTGGGAATGGTGAAACACTTCCAGGTCCCTGAAAAAAATGTTTGACTAAGAAAAAACGGTTGCTAACTACCGGGTAAATTTATTTGTCTTTGTCCTTGTCTTGAGTTCATATTGATAGTGCCATGACACACAGAGGCTACACTCAACCAGCTTTGCTCCATCCTGGCGATGTCTGAGTGGATGTGGGAGCTGGGGCCGGGGTGGGGGCTGTGTAATAACTGCAGCGATCAGGGCGCTCCTTGCGTGGGCACTTGGAAGGGAGAGTGATGGAGAGCAGCAGCGGGTCTGATTTCGGCACTCTTCGTAGCTTAACCTCACTCCTGACCCCGGCTCTGCGGCTCTCTGGCTGGGTGACTTTGGACAAGTTCTTTAGCCTTCTTGAGCTTGAGTTTCCCCAAATGTAAAGTGGGGGTAACGACAATAACTTTCTGGGGATCTGGTGAGGATTACCTGTTTGAAAGTTGGTTGGTCCTTCAGAGCGGTTCCTGTAACTTTCTCTACGTGCCTCTGCTCTGTTTCCTCACGTGGCCATGGGCCAGAGTGAGGGGGACTTCGTTCCGACTGTTACAGTTGATGAATTCTCTGGGCCTTCTCCGTTTGAGGTCTGAATTGTCTAATTGCAGCCAGGGTGCCCCGCCATTCTGGAATTGCTCTGCGAATGTGGTGAGAGAAATTTGTGTGACCTTGTTCAGGTGCATTGGATGAGCGGTACAGTAAGGGCCCTAATGTGCTGATTCTGGATGGGCATTAGTTGTGAGGTGGGTTTTAGCCAGCATTTAGACTGCTGTAGATCAGGGTTTGGTTAGTATTAGGTGCATGAGTGCAGGCCTGTCCTATTCATCTTATCTCCCCAGCAGGACTCAGAACAGCGGCCTTCACGTGGTGAGCATTTAATCAACACTTGCAGAATAGAATCGAATAGGATAGAGTAGAATAGAATGTAGAGGAGAGAGAAATCAGTGTGGAGGGAAAACTCAAAATGAGGGCAGGGTTACCCAGCTGGGCAACAAGTCTGACACCTAGTTTCCCTGCCTGACCCCTCACACTGCTCATTCTTGCAGGTCCATAGATACCTCAGAAGCTCAGAAGGTGCCAGGGTTTGTTTGCTTTATCTCCGCCGATGATATTCCTGGGAGTAACCAAACTGGAATTCAGAATGATGAAACCGTCTTTGCAAAGGAGGAGGTATGTTTTGGATTTTTAAAAATATAAAGTTAGTGGAGTGAGTATTGACGTTTTAATTTGTATGCATTCCTCCAAATCCCTCACATTGAAAAGATTGTACATTTGCACATGTTGCCATCAACTAATTGGCCACCATTCAGGACAGTCAGTAAGGGATAGAATAGAATATGCTTGGTAGCACTTTTAATTTTAACTTGATGCTTACTTTTTAATTTAATTGATGGCTGCTGTTTGTACATAGTAAGATGACTCCATGCCAAAGTGGCATTTAAAAAAGGCTGGTGATTGTATTTGAACTAACAATCAGGTTTTTTAGGGTACAATATTAAGTTCCTTTACTAAAAGAAAATAAAAATATATTAAATAAACTGACCATATAGAAATCGCAATACCATCACTATGTGGGTATTGATAATTCAATTATTTGAAAATCCATCTATTGATTTCAACTGTATATGGAGTTCTGCCAAAAAAAAAAACAAGTTTCCAAGCATTCAAGACAGCTGCTACAAAATCCATACACTTATAGAGTAGTTCTCAGGCAGTCACTTTATAATTCCAATACAGATCCAATGTTGCAAATTAGAAGTGGGTTGTTATTGCCGAAGGGCAAATTCATCTTATTATTGCTATGAAAGTGAAGAAACAAATGAAAAACTATAGACCCGAGACACAAAGACTCCAAAAGGAGAGCATGTAATAGAAAAACAAATTGCTTTACAAACTTCAAGAGCCCCCAGGAGCACTGCTAGGATTATGGTTAGTGAGAATCATTCAGGTTCGACAACCGTCGCACTAGCCAATTAAGTCAATAACAGGGTCCTCAAGAAATAATGATCAGAGACAGGCATGCTAAGTGTTGGTTCTTTTTGTCAGGAACCTCATATTCCAAAGTGATGATGTGGACAATTTTTTGTTGTTTAGTTTTTGGTGTATGTTGGAAGAAAATTATCTCTGAAGGAGATTTATTACACTTTTATAGGAACTTAACTTTTATTTTTTAAAATATATTTTATTGATTATGCTCTAACAGTTGTCCCAGTTTTTCCCCCTTTGCCCCCCTCTATTGCAGTACTCCCATTCCCCCCAGCAATCGCCCACCTTAGTTCATGTTTGTGAGTCATGCTTATAAGTTCTTTGGCTACGCTTATTTTCTATACTATTAACATCCCCCTGTCTGTTTTGTACCTTACCAATTACGCTTAATCCCTGCACATTTTCCCCCATTCTCCCCTTCTCCCTCCCAGCTGATAACCCTCCAAATGATCTCCAATAGCTATGTTTCTGTTCCTGTTCTTGTTTGTTTAGTTTGTTTTTTTTTTAGATTTAGTTGTTGATACTTGCGAATTTGTTGCCTTTTTAATGTTTATAGTTTTGATCTTTTTCTTTTTCTTAAATAAGTTCCTTTAACATTTCATGTAATAATGTCTTGGTGATGATGAACTCCTTCAGCTTTACCTTGTCTGGGAAGCATTTTATCTGCCCTTCAATTCTAAACGATAGCTTTGCTGGATAGAGTAATCTAGGTTGTAGGTCCTTGCTTTTCATCACTTTGAATACTTCTTGTCAGTTCCTTCTAGCCAGCAAAGTTTCTTTTGAGAGTCAGCTGACAGTCTTATGGGAACTCCTTTGTAAGTAATTCTCTTCTTTTCTTGTGCTGCTTTTAAGACTCTCTTTATCTTTAACTTTGGGCATTTTAATCATGATGTGTCTTGGTGTCGTCCTCTTTGGGTCCAGCTTATTTGGGACACTCTGTGCTTCCTGGATTTGTATGTTTCTTTCCTTTGCCAAATTAGGGAAATTATCTTTCATTATTTTTTTCAAATAAATTTCCACTTTCTTGCTCTTCCTCTTCTACATCTGGAATCCCTATGATTTGGATGTTGGTACATTTGGAGATATCCTAGAGGCATGTTAAACTATCCTTGTTTTTTTTTTTTTTTTTTTTTAACTCTTGTTTCCTCTTTTTGTTCTGGTTGAATGCTTATTTATTCCTTATGTTCCAAATCATCGATTTAAATCCTGGCTTTATCCTTTCCACTCTTGGTTCCCTGTAGATTTTTCTTTATTTCACTTAGTATAACCTTCATTTCTTCCTGGGTCTTTTTTATTTTGTCGCTGTACTCAATGAGTTCTTTGAGCATTCTAACCACCGGTGTTTTTAACTGTTCATCTGATAGGTTGGTTATCTTCATTTCGTTTAGTTCTTTTTCTGGTGTTCTGTTCTTTCATTTGGGCCATATTTTTTTGTCTTCTCAATTTGGCGGCCTCCTTGTGTTTGTGTCTGTGTATGAGGTAGACCTGCTTTGACTCCCTGTCTTAGTAGCATGGCCTATCATAGAAAAGGCAAGTGTAAATTGTGTGGAGCAGAGTCTTAGGTAATCACCAGGGTGGGGGCACACTGCTTCACTGCTTTGTAGCTCTGTATGGGGGGTGTGCTTGGAGGGGGCTCAGTGTTGCTGCCTGGCTTCTGGAGATTTGCCTGGTACTTGCCCTGCAACTGGCGCCGTTCCAGCTGTTGCCCTGGTGCTGACTCTCAGAGTGGGTGATTCTGCATATGTTTTAAGTCTGTGCAGACCCTTTAAGCCAAGTCTCCAGAAAATCTGGCAGCTTTGTCTGCTGCCCCAATTCCCACTGGTTTTTACAGCCAGGAGCTATGGGGATTTATCTTCCTAGTACTGGAACCCTGGGCTGTGCAGTTTGGCCTGGGGCTGGGATCACTTGTTCCCAAGGTATCTCTCCCAATTTTTGTCCACCACGTGTGAATGTGGCACTGCCTGTTTCGCCACCTCTCTGTGCCATGTCCCATCTCTGCACCTCTCCACCCATCTCCACATCTCTGCCCCCATCTACCTGTCTGGATGAATGTGGCTTCTTTAAATCCTTGATTGTTGAACTTCTATACAGCTCGATTTTCTGACAGTATTGGGTGTTATTTGTTTTGAGGTCTAATTGTAATTCTTTCTGTGGTTGCACAAGGAGGTAAAGCATGTTTACTTATGCCTCCATCTTGACCAGAAGTACAGAGCTGAACTTTTAAATGAAAAGAAAGCAGTAGTCTATTCTATAAATCTAACAAAAAAACTGGTTTATGGGTCATCTAGTCTAAGAACTAGCATTTGGAAACTACTGCTTCTGGGCATCTGGATGAATGAATATAAGATGCGATTGCTACCTTCGAGGAGCTATTGGTATAAATATGGGAGCAGAAGAAAAAAGAGAGTAGGGTGATGGAAAGAAAATAAAACCAGAAGTCAGGGCCTAACATTTAATCATGGCCTGGTAACAAGCCAATTGTGATCTTGCTGGATCTCTATCTGTTTATATGAAGAACAAGGGGATTGGAATAGAACCAAGTTAACAGATAATAGATCACTAATCAATCACAACATTCTATCCAGGGCAACTTCCCACAGGCTGTCAGTACTAAATCATCAGAATTGGCCCTTGAGATGAAGTGAGTTTACCATCCTGATACTAGTCATCTCCAAGTTCCACTTTACTGCTACAGATTCTAAACTCTTATGAAGAAGCACACAACTGAAATTATAGAATAAGGAAATGAAAAGGCCCCAGAACATTCCTAAGATGTGCCTTAATAGGAAATTGTAGGGGCATGGGACTTCCTTTGTCCTTTTGAACAATTCAGAATAATTGGCTCTATGAGGGGCTTTGTGATGTTCTTCAGTAGTCTGGTTCTCCTCCTAGGTGACTTGTGTTGGGCACATCATTGGCGCTGTGGTCACTGACACCCCAGAACATGCACAGAGAGCAGCTCAAGGAGTGAAAATCACCTACGAAGACCTTCCAGCCATCATCACCATTGAGGTAACTGAGAATGGGCTGCCTGCGGAGAGGGGTGAGCTCCCTGTCTCTGGAAGCAACCTGTTTAGGGTCCTCCAGTGGAGATTTGAGCAGCAGGTAGGATTTGACTAGATAGGTTTTATATCTCTTCCAGCCCTTGGATTGTGTGGTTCTGTGAAACTTTCCCCATTGTGATCCTAGACTCAGTCCACTAATGGCCATGCTGAGTCCCTCCTACCCAATTTCAGCTCCATTCCAGTGTTTGAGGGATTCTTTGTTTTTCCTCAAGGTCTAAGGTTGTCCACCTCTATCTGAGGAAATGGGGGAATATGACTTTCTGGGCTACCCGTGAGTTTACTTTAAGTCTGTATGAGAAGCTTGTAGAGATGCCAGGGTGAGAAGAGAGGCAAAAATTCTGGAAACTTTTCTTCCCCCAGTCGGAAACTACCTTCTTCCCTCTGAAACTCAAATTGCTAAAACTTCTTTTTGATCCTCAGGATGCTATAAAAAATAACTCTTTTTATGGATCCGAGCTGAAGATTGAGAAGGGAGACCTCAAAAAGGGGTTTTCGGAAGCAGACAACGTTGTTTCAGGTACAGCTATGCCGTGCCACAATGGGGATGGGCTGGCCCTGGTTTATGAATGAAATTCAAGAGCTGGGCCTGGAGTCCTGGGGTGGCGAAGTGATTTCCTATCATTTCTGAACAAAAGAGTTCCTCTTATGTTTGTGACAAAATAGTAGACAGTTGGCTGGGGAAGAACTTCACATTATCTCTACTCTCCCGATTCTAGGCTGGATATACCTAAATGATTCTAGAGAGGTGATAGTATGCCAGATTTGGAAGGCTGTCTAGGGAAGATACAGGCCACAGATGCTTGGGCGGCCTTGATCTGCCAGACCTTTAAACACATGGACCCTTGGCTCTCCCTGTCCACCTGAAGGCAGCCCTCACCCATCTGCAGCTAGTACTGCCCACTCCCCTGCCTTTCTCCCCCACCCCCCACACTGAAATCCGGCCCATAGCTCTCACCCCAGGACAAAGCTACTGATTAGACCCCTTTTGGAATTGTTTTCTACGTTGTCCGTTGTGCATTGTTATTGCTAGTAAGTTAACTCACTAGCTGGCCTGATAGCTTCAGTTCTGGAAGGTATTTTTTAGCTTTTCAATCACATCTGTTGATTTTTTCTTTACCTTTTCCAAAGTTTTACAGTAATAGTTTCAAAATCTTTGATTTCTACTGGCTGCAGTAAAAAGAGAGCTTCATGTCTGGTGCATTTCATTGTCATTCTGGTTTCTTCGTTGAGGTGCTGGGATTCAGCTCTGAGATTGCTAAGACTGAGGCCCTTTTTCATACTGGTTGGGGAACATAGAATTTACCTGTGAGCAGCTGGCTCTTGCCTTGGGTACTTGGCAAGTACACGTCCTCCTTAAGCAGACTTGTCCCTTCTGCAGCAGCAGGCTCACTGTGTGGGGTCTTGTTGCTTCCCCAGGTGAGTTGTACATTGGTGGCCAAGAGCACTTCTACCTGGAGACTCACTGCACCATCGCTGTTCCAAAAGGTGAGGCAGGGGAGATGGAGCTCTTTGTGTCTACACAGAACACCATGAAGACCCAGGTAGGTGTCCTGTGGGTCGGCTCAGGTGTAGGGGGAGGGCACGGGGGAGCTCCTGGCCTTGCGGGAAATGGGAAGAGGGAGACCTGGGCTGGTCCAGAAGGGAATTGGAGGGTACTGGTCCTGCACCAGAGCCTGTCACCAGCATGTTGGTGTCCCTGAGCTTGTTTCTTAATCTTTCTTTTGTATAAAATGGGGCCTGTTAGGGTTGTTGTAATGATCAGATGGGTTTTAATACTTAGACAGAGATTAGTAAGTATGAGCTGTTAGGATCCCAGTGCTCTATGGCCTTGGTCACCTCATGTCTGGCTTCTCTCTTCTTATCTATAGAATGAAGGGGTTGGGTAAATGATAGCCACAAGGACCACTAAATCATCTACAGCAGCTCAAATATTTCTCATTTCTCTACTGCTTATAATGTGACAGTGGATGGCAGAATTTTTGGCACCAGGATCTACCCTCATGACCCACCAGTTCATGGTCTAATGGAATGAGTTTGCTCTGAAAGTGGTGAATAGGAGCTTGCCCCTCTGGTTAAAAGCAAGTGTCTGAATTCAGCCTGCGGTGGCTGATGAGTGTTGGACCCCAGCACCACTACCTGAGGGTCAGCACTGGGAGGGGAGGCGGATATTCGAATCTAGGATTCTCAGAATTCACAGCAGTAATTAGGTCTGTGAATGTCAGCAGGCTCTAGGTTAAGTGTGAAGTAAGTCTTCATGATGCATTCAGAGCAAGTGTTTTTTTTACCCCCCACAGAGCTTTGTTGCAAGTATGTTGGGAGTTCCAGATAATCGGATTACAGTCAGAGTGAAGAGAATGGGAGGAGGCTTTGGAGGGAAGGAGAGTCGGAGCACCTTGCTGTCTACTGCAGTGGCCCTGGCTGCATACAAGTGAGTCCACCCAGTGTGTTCTGGGAAGAAGAATAAGGCTGCCTCTGCCAGGAAGGCTTTCTGGATTACTCTCTTTGGAAAGGAGATTCTCTTTGCTTTGCATTTTCACAGCCTTTTGTTTTTAGGACTTTTGGGCATAGGGGTGAAGATAACATCACCTGGTTCCTTGTGTCCATATTTTATCTCCCCTACCTTGCTGTGAGGGCCCCGAGGGCAAGACACAGTTCATGGCCTATATTCCTCACCTTGTCCAGGCCAGTGCCCAGTCAACAAAGCAGCCCAGCACAGGTCTGCTGAGTATGCCAAGTGGAAAAAAAAGGACTTGCCTGCTCTTTTCATTGCTGAGATGCATGGGCTGTTGTAGGGGCCCCAGTTTTCTTTACTCTCTGGTGTCTCCCACAGGACCGGCCGCCCTGTGCGCTGCATGCTGGATCGCGACGAGGACATGCAGATATCTGGTGGCAGACATCCCTTTTTGGCCAGATACAAGGTTCCAGATATTGGGGGCTCCAGGGCGGGCAGTGCCATCACATTAGGATACACTCTGAATTTTCTTTTTTTTTTTTTTTTTTTACCACCACTATCTGTAGAAGTTCAAAGAGAAAATAGCAACAAGAGATTTTCAAATTGGCCCACAGCAACATAGAGGGGTGATGCTGCCAGCTCACCTCCTGAGCAGTGTCACAAGGTGGCATTTGCAACTCTTGCGAATTTGCTATGTTCCAAATCTGGTGTTTGTTCACTCAGATTCAGAACCATGATTTGTCAGCAGACCTATGGTAAATCCTTCCTGCAGGATGGCCTCATGTTAACGTGTTCACAGCTGGATATGAATACCAGGATGAATGCTTAGTAATTCACAGTGAGAAATACAATTTCCCAGGGCTGGACGGGCACACGTTGTTAGGGCAGGCACCTGTTCTGCCAGGCCACACATGGTGGCCAGGCCCTGCCCAATTTCCCTGTAAGACAGGCACTTTTCTGGGCTCCTGTGGGTGACCATGCGTCCTGTTCCCTGACACACCAGTATTACCTTACAGGCCCCTGTCTAGCTCTATAAACCTGGGAGCCCTCTCTCTCCATGAGCTGGCTTCAAACATCCCCCCTTTGACCTCTCCTGACTGTTTCATGACTGAACACCCCAAAACATGATATTTCTCTTATTTCCAAATTCTTGTGGGCTCAAAGAAAGTAACTTGGTCATTTTTGGGGGTCCCAGTTTCCTTACTTATGTAGTGGCCAATCCAGGCTTGTTTCGATGATTACCTAAATAAGGGATGTTACAGCGCGCTGAAACTCTTGCAAAGCGTGACTTGTATTGTTTGCTGGCACAATTTATGAGGGGAGAGACTCCAGTCTCCTTTCCAGTTTCTCCTCCCAGCCCTCCCTCCCTGCCCTATCATGACCAACATTCTCTTTTCTATGATGGTAGAAGCCAGGAGTAGTTAGAAAGGAGGAGGACCATGGTGAGAAGGTATTCTAGAGTGGAGCCATGGCTGCGTCACTTGGGAGATGTTAGTTCCTCTCTTCTTGTTCTCGTGGTCTCTTATGTTCGCCTTTCTTCATGGTGTGATGTCTTGCTCTTTCTGTTTCCTCCAGGTAGTATAAGTAGGAGGAGAGTGGTCGAAATAGAGAAAGGGGCCTGTTGACAAATCATTCCCCTTCTCTTCAGGTTGGCTTCATGAAGACAGGGAGGATTGTGGCTCTGGAGGTGGACCACTACAGCAATGCCGGGAACTCTATGGATCTCTCTCAGAGTGTAAGTAGGACAACCTCCTGCTTCCAGGATGGCTGGGAGATCAAGGGTGTGCCCCACAGCCTGTTCACACAGACAGGCACAGCATCCTCTATTCTTGCCTGTTACTGTTGCAATAGCTTCCCAACCGGTCTCTGCCTTCAGGTTCTCCATCCTTCGTTAATCTCTAAAGCACAGAGATCATAATTACTTCTCTCATCTTTCTTGTGCAAGATTTCTGGACAAACAAGGAAACTTAGTAATAAAACTTTATATATAGTATGGTGATGTTGTGTGTGTGTGTGTGTGTGTGTGCATGTATATATATTGTAGTCTGGTAGAAGAGACACCAAACAGTGAATGGATGGGTTAAGGGGGCATTTTCTACATTGCACACTTCTGTAATGTTTAAATTTTAAATAATGAGTTGAGTTACTCTTTAAAAAACAATTTATTGCAGTATAGTTTACATACCATGGGGTTTACCCATTTGAAATATATAATTTAATTTTTTTAATAAATTTAAAGTCATGCAACCATTATCAAAACCCAGTTTTTGAACATTTTCCTCACCCCCACGTGACCTCTTGTGCTGATTTTGCAGTCACCCGTGTTCCCTTGCCCAGGCCCAGATACCCTCTAATCAATTTTTAGTCTTTATAAATCTCCCTTTTCACATAACTACACTCATACACTATGTAGCCCTTTGTTCCTGGCTCTTTTCTCTCAGAATAATGTTTTTGAGGTTCTTTCATATTAGAGCATGTATCATTTCTTCATTCATTTTTATTGATGACTAGTATTTCCTGATATACATAGACTATATTTTGTTTTCTGTTCACCATTTGATGGACATTTGGGTAATTTGCAGTTTTTAGCATGTATGGATAATGCTGCTTTGAACATTCTCATATGACTCTTGTACAGGCATATTTTTGTCAATTTTGAGAATTAACTAAGTTACGTTGGTGATACTACTTTAAAATTGTTTTTAAATCTTAACTTTATAATAATACTAGTTGCATATGCATAGATTCTTGTAGGAAAAAATAAGTCGAACATTTCAGGAAAAGCAGAATTTCCTCACTACTTGCCTCCACCCCACCTCCTCTCTGCTAATTAGCTCAATTAGGACACTTCACACTTCAGATCTGGTGAAAAACTATTCAAAAAGGAAGCACTTTTAGTGTTCTTATCATTTATAACATTGGCTTCTTGGTGTCAGGAAAAATCAGGTTGAAAAAGACACAGTACTTGTTTGCAGCGATCACAAATTCAATCCAGCAAATATTTATTGAGTGCTTAGGTTGCCAACATAAAGAAGCTATATATATCATTATTTCTGCCTTCAGGAAGTTCCCAGTATGGTGGGGGAGACAGATAGTAACAGACAAAAGGAAATAAAAGTACAAGTCGACAGAGCACTAAGGAAAAGCAAGAAGGGGATTAGTTGAGACATACAAAAATCGTCCAGGATGATTAAGACTGGAATAATTAGACACAAAAAACAACCTGTGGGAAAGAGAAACTATACATGGGGAAGGAAGCCAAACCCCAAATGAAACAAATAAAAACCACCATTGATTGCATCAGAGAGATGAATTATTACATGTTACTGAAAGAACAGTATGCTATAAGAATGGAACAATCAGAGAATTAAAATGAACTCTTAAGAATTAAAACTGTAGAAGCAGAAAGTTTGAAAGAAACTCAAGGAACTGTCCCCAAACGTAAGAAAATAATGTGGGGCCCTGGCTGGTGTGGCTCAGTGGATTGAGCGCCGGCCTGTGAACCGAAGGGCTGCTGGCTCTATTCCCAGTCAGGACACATGCCTGGGTTGCAGGCCAGGTCCCCAGTAGGGGGTGCCTGTGAGAGGCAACCACACACTGTTGTTTCTTTCCCTCCCTCCCTTCCCCTCTCTCTAAAAATAAATAAGTAAAATCTTTTTTAAAAAAAGAATAGAATGTGGGAAAACAGGAGAGAAAATACAAAAAAATTCGGGGACCAGTTGAGTTGAGAAAGTCCATGTAATAGAACTTTCAAAAAGAAGGAATGAAAAAAAGAAGACAGAAACTATCAAGAAGTAATTCAAGTTATTTTACCAAATGATGAGCATACATTTTTAAGTTAAATTAGTAATAAGTGCACAGAAATCTAAGCAAATGGAAAAATAAAGACAATTTATTAACTCTCGGGGGAAACGTTATCAAGCAAGTAGTCATAATATTACTGTATGGTTCAGCTGTGAGTAATGTCTACAGAATAATAACACTAAACTGGCTATTGATCAGACCAAAATGTAACTATATGGAAAGGATGGGGAATGGGAAGCGGGTGTGTATTCAGGGAAAGGGGATTAGCAGGGAACTAGATCCTCAAAGTCTAAAACTGAAAAATTCAGGAAGTGGCAATGTAAGCACATTACTTGGAAAGGTGGGTGTGAATGAAATAGCTGATAAAGAATAAGCTGTGAGAACTGTAAGTGGTTGTTTCTGGGGCGTGGAAGGAAGGAAAGTGGAGGGGGCCCCTGTTTTGCATAACACAATTTATGCAAGTGTTGACCTCTTTAATCTACTTGCAGTCTAACTTTAATGGGAATAAAAACTACTTGAAAATTAATTAATAAAATCACATTTTTTTTTTAAAAAAAAGAGGCAAGTGATCAGTTCTAACTAGAGGGTCTGAGAAGGGCTTCCCCAGAGAGGAATGGGGGTTTTAGCAGGTGTGAGGATGGGTGTGACAGGTGAGAGGAACATGTAATCAGAAAAAAGGATAAAAAATGTAATGGAGAAAGGTCTTGAATTCCATGCTGGAAGATACAGACGTTACCCTGAAGATGGTAAGTAGAGGCTTTAAGGATGTTGTTGACCTGATGTGACCTAATGTCTTGGTAGGAGTCACAGATCAGAGGGCAGAGACATGGAAAGTCAGGAGCGCAGTGAAGAGGTGGTTGCAATAGGCCCAGGAAGAACTCACCTGGGCCTGAGAAGAGCAGTGGACTGTGGGGCTGGGAAAGGCAGGGATCCAATGAAACCAATGCCCTGTTCTCTCCCATTTTGGTTTCCTCTGCTTCAGATAATGGAGAGAGCTCTATTCCATATGGACAACTGCTACAATATCCCCAACATCCGGGGCACCGGGCGGGTGTGCAAGACCAACCTGCCTTCCAACACGGCCTTCCGGGGTTTCGGGGGGCCCCAGGGGATGCTCATTGCCGAGCATTGGATGAGTGACGTTGCAGTGACCTGCGGGCTGCCTGCCGAGGAAGTAAGCAGGGAATTGGGTGGCACCAGTTGGAGTGGGTTACCCTACTTTCAGGGACAGTGGCTTCGCATTTTGGGCATCTTCCCTGGGGGCAGAGGATAGGCCGGTACTGACGAGAGGGGCCCAGATGCTTCACTTTAGGTTTTGTCCCCCTCACCTGTTGTCTACAACAGGCCTCAGTGTCTCTCTCCTTGCGAAGGTACGGAGGAAGAACATGTACAAAGAAGGGGACCGGACGCATTTCAACCAGAAGCTCGAGGGGTTCACCTTGACCAGGTGCTGGGATGAATGTCTCAAAAGCTCTCAGTATCACTCTCGGAAGAGTGAGATCGACAAGTTCAACAAGTAAGTGCCAGGAGCGGGGGAGCCTGACACTCTGGCACCCTCTTGGGTTTCATATTCTACAGCCTTTTTGCTGAACTCAGAATACAAAGCTAATAATATAATGAATAATTTATGAGGCTGCCGAGTTTTGCTAACTCATTCATAGCCATTTCTTTAAGATTATGAAATGATCTTAGCCTGGGGGCAGGTGGGCTCACAGCCTTCACTCAGCATCAGAGCTTTTCAGTGTGGTTCATCTTTCCATGTTTGTCTGCCTGTTGAGCGCACCACATTCTAGAGAACACCAACCCAGGATGAAGAACCCCACAGTTGTGTCTCGGCCTCTAACAGTAATCTATAAATGCGACCTTGGCAGTCACTCCGCCTCCTTGGGCCCCATCTGCAATGTGGGGATAATTATGCTGGTTTTGTCTTCTTCACTGAATTGTTTAGAAAACCAAATCTGAAACACAGAGGAGATGTTATCATTATCCTCAGTGAGCCACAATTCCTCCCTGGGACAATTCCAGTTCAAGGTCACTAGGATACTCTGACCCAATCTGAATTACCCTTGGGGAAGAAGCGTGATGATACTTTAAAGTCCGATGTTCAGGGCTGGGCCCTGCTCCACCTGCACAGAAGGACCCAGGAACCAAATGCCTACCTTTCTCATTCTCTCTGCACCATTGGGGCACAATGCAGCTATCACAATGACTATGGGCAGCTCTGAGGATGCCTTATTTCAGTTTTACAAAGTTGCTCACTGAAAATGTGTTCAACCTGATGCAAAAATGATAGAGAAGATTCTATGAGGATGCTTCTTTTTCTCCAGGGAAAATTGTTGGAAAAAGAGAGGATTGTGCATAATTCCTACCAAGTTTGGAATAAGCTTCACTCTTTCTTTTCTGAATCAGGTAATTGCTTTATATAATTCTATCTCCATGGAACTGGAGCCCCCTTTCCCCCTCTTTGCAAGGGAAAGCCTCCTGCCTTTGGGGACAGAGCAACTGGAGGAGCTCTTTGCTGTTTAAATGGATTTGCGTGTCCCTGATTGTCCACTATGTCATGATGCAGTGAGGGCAGCACGAGACTCAGAGACCTGGGGTCAAATTCTACTTCTTAGCCTTCCTGGTGGCCGGACCATGGACAGTTACTTAATTTTTCTGATCCTGTTCCTTCATCTATAGAGTGAGGACAAAGATACTTGATTTACCTCCATCTGAGGATGGGAGGCAGAGAGCGAGCGAGAGATGAAAAAACTTTGCAAAGTGCTGAAGGACTCTCTAATTAAATCATGAGATTGATACTACTTTAATTTTTGTCTGGGGTTTATATCCAAAATTTTGTTTGCCTGTTCTCTTTTTCCTGGGCTGCAGTACTGTTTGTCTCAAGTCTTAAGCTGAACTAGGATTTACTAAATTTTGTGTCTGGATTTCTTCTCTGTCCTTAGGCAGGAGCCCTGATTCACGTGTACACAGACGGCTCTGTGCTGCTGACCCATGGGGGCACAGAGATGGGCCAAGGCCTTCACACCAAGATGGTCCAGGTGAGCAGCCTGGGGACTCTGGGGTCGTGTGAGGGAAGATGCTGGGGGAAACTCAGGGCTGCGACCTACCAGAAGCAGAATCAGACCTAGGCTCTCGCCCTGGTTCTGTTGCTCATTTAAATGTGACCTGGAATAAGACTTCTGCTAGGTTAGGACTAGGGTGTTTTCATTTGTGCAGAGGTGCTGTCCATGTGATCTCTGGGGTCACTTCTGTGACCAGTATTCTAGGGCTCTGTGACTGTCTGTGAGGTGGGAGTGTTGTGTGTATAACAGGAGCTAGTTCGGCACACAGGCAAGACCTCGCACAGTGGGCCTGGATGGTGGGGCTGAATTAGAGTGAGCACACCTGCTTGACTCCTGGGGACTAGGGAAATGGGATTTTGTAAAATGAGGGCTACTTTTAAAAAGCACTTAAAAAATTTTTTTTTCAATTACAGTTCACATTCAATATTATATTGTATTAGTTTCAAGTGTACCGCAGAGTGATTAGACAATCACATACTTTACAAAGTGTTCTCTCTGTTATTTCCAGGACCCAACTGGCATCATACATAGTTATTACAATATTATTGACTATATTCCCTATGCTGTACTTTACATCCCTGTGATTATCTTACAACTACCAATTTGTTAAAAGGTACTTTTAATCACTATGAGGTTTATGAAATCTTTTTTCCAACTAAACTGTTTCATAACATGCTGCTTCAAGTTCAGGCAGTTGTGAGAACATTCCAGTCTGAGTAGAATTATAGTTGACGAAATTGTTTTCTTGCCTGTACTTGTGAACCCGAATCCTGTCTTGGAGCAAAGGCAGCCTAGCCCTATATTCACCCCTTCCTTAAAGGGTGATAATCATCTTTCTTCACAGGTGGCCAGCAAAGCTCTGAAAATCCCCATCTCTAAGATCTACATCAGTGAGACAAGCACTAGTACAGTGCCCAACACCTCTCCCACGGCTGCCTCTGTCAGCAGTGACATCAATGGACAGGCCGTCTATGTAAGGAGCCTCAGGAACCAGCAGAGCTGAGGGCCAGCCCAGGGCTTTGGGGGCAGAGAGTTTCTGGAGTGGGAGCTGGAAGAGCCCTTTGTCTGTGACCATGCCTTTGGCTCTTTTGCCCAGGAGAACCCTGCTGCTCCAAATGATGAGCTAAAAGAGAGACCCAAGAAACATAATCACTTTAATCGAAGTCAGGAAGGATGAGTGTAGGAGGGGGATGAGGGTTGGAGAAGACGCAGGGGCTTCTGGGAAGACATACTCCCTGGTGTGAGAACTGGCCACAGACAATGGGCTGGAATTGAAAATCTGTTGTGGGGTTGGCCAGGCCTGACCTACTTACTTTTCTCCCACATGGAGAATATAATCAAACAAAAGAGTTTGATGGGAGAAGGTGCCTCCCTAGGGATCCCGTACACACTTCACCCTTTGTCAGCGTAAGAACTGGGTCAGGAAGTACTCTCCAAGCAAAAGCCAGTGGTAGTCCCTTTGGAAGGGTTGAGTGGTTTCCACCCTAGGCCTCGATAACTCCTTAGAGGGCGACAAGGCTGTTTGAGTAGCACCTGGGCACATTATTTGGAGGTGGCTTTGTGGAGGCCCTTGAGGTTTTCCCTGAGCCGGGGCATGCAGAGGACTGACGTGTCTGGTGTGTGGTGGATGTGTTCTTTAGGCAGCTTGTCAGACCATCCTGAAAAGGTTGGAACCCTTCAAGAAAAAGAATCCCTGTGGCTCCTGGGAAGACTGGGTAAGTCTGAGCTGATCCAAGCTGCTTTTGCAAATGAAAGTGGAATGAAGAGCAGGGTTTCTGTCCCCGCCCAGAGCAGGAATGGGGGATCCTGACCGAGTCACACGGCAGGGCGGAGCTGAGGGGTCTGTGTGTTTTCACAGGACAGGTGCATGCTCAGCCTGGCTGGGCCCCTTTCTCGGTGGTTTTCTTAGCTAAGGGAAGTCACTTGAAGAACAATTTTTGATCCAGAATTCTGAGAGCTCGGTGGGAATTGGGGGTGTGGCTGCCCTGAACCTGAGAAGATAGCTTGGTGAACTCCCTTGGTGAATTCACATGAAGCTTGGGCCTCACTGTGAACTCTTCATTCAGGCCTGGCCCTGCACCCTGCTCGTCCGTAGCCTTGATGAGTCTGGTTTTCTTCAGACCTCCCTCTCCTGGAGGGCTGCCCCCGCCAGCCTCTGCCCTTACCCAGCGTTGGAGTCTGGGTCCACTGAGATGCCATCAGTGAGGGAGCGGGAGGAAAAGACATTATATGAGAGCTGATATCATTCCTGGGATTTTAGGAGTAACAGAATAAGCACTGCTAATAAGAATGAACCCAGTTCTCTGATTTCTGCCTGGGAGGCCTGCATGTCAGAAACCCTCAGAGGGAAGCTGCAAGGCAGTGTTGGGTAGGAGGACTAGGCACAAGAGTAACACCCAAAATGTGACTGCAGGCGAACCAGCTCAGATAGTGCAACGGATTCAAAGAAAATCAACTTTTTCTGTCATACCCATTGACCCCCTCTGCTTCCCCTTCCCACACTCATCGTGGCGCACACATAAATACTGTGTGAATGCAGGTTGATTTTGGTAGGTTAGATTTGAGTGCTGATTTGGAAGGCAATGTTAATGTTTTCAACAATAGCTGTTACAGTCTGCTGACTTGAGCTTTGTCATCCGCTATTAGCTATATAGTCCAGTGTTCCTATAAGTGGATAACCTCAAAAAAAAAAAAAACAAAACCATGATCAAGAAGGTGTATTCAGGAGATGATGGGCGTCAAATCTGTCCAGTGTCTGTACTGTACTGAAAACAAGTCGTAATTGCCACCACTGCTGTATGTGTGTGTATTTGATACCATGTACATAGGGTAAGGATCCTAGAGAAACTTTTTCTGAACCTTAATTTTCTCATCTGTAAAATAATACCAATCTTACAGGGTTGTCCTGAATATTAAATAAGATAATGTGTGCAGATTACTCAATAGCATCTGGTACATAGTTAAGAGCTCAGTTATTGATGACAATCGTGATGCAAATTATAAATCTTAGTGCTGTGTGAGTGCTGGGGATACCCTCAAAAACTTATTATATAGTTAAGAAGGCAGGATGGGTGGATAGATGGTTGGATAGCTTTATTAATAGGAAAGTATCCGTAAGAACGTAGGTATCGGATGAGCAGGATAGGGAGCAATCACGGAAGCGAGGTGATTGGAGGGGCAGGCTCGAGCTGGTTGTTGAGGGAAGAAGAGGGTTTGGACAGCTCTGGTAGAAGAGCCACATACCGAGACGTGCCCAGACACCGCGATATGGAAGGGCCGAGAGAGTTAACAGTTGAGTTTGGCTGGAGTGGCAGCGGTGTGTGTGCTTCACCAGAGATGACGGGGGCCCTCAACATCAGGTATTTGCTCTATAGGCAATGGGGAGCCATCGAAAGCTCTAGAGTAAGAGGGTGCCTTGGGCAGTGCGGTATGTTAAGCTGCTCACACTGCCCGGGCTGGGTGACACAGCATTGGGGGAAGCAGGAAGACCAGTTAGTGCCTCAGGCTTCAAAGTCCAGGACTGGAGACGGGTGGCAGTGAGAGTGCAAGGCAGGGCGTGGAAGTGAGTCACCAGTGAAGTGTGTGACCAACTTCCAGATGAGGAGGATGAGCTTACAAAAGCTTGGGGCCAGGTCAGGGTCTCTGGAAACCATGCTCACTCCTTCCTCATGGCCGTTTCTTCTCCACAGGTCTGTGCCGCCTACCAGGATGCAGTGAGCTTGTCCGCTACTGGGTTTTATAAGTACGTAGGTGCTGATCTCACCCGTCTGACAATGTGCTGTCATCCTAGCCTCCCGGGTTCCTTCAGCACTGGGTTCTGTCGGCCCGTGGTCAGGAGAGAGCATTCCACCAAAACTCTTACCTCTTCAGTGGGCTTCTACTAATTTCCACTACAAAGTCTTCTAAAATACAGGGGGTTACCAAGCTATACGCCAAGGAGCCAAACACATGAGCTGCCATCAGAAGACCCCCCCAATCCAGTTCTGGTCTTTGTAGGCTACCCCCTTGGGGAAATCAGTGATTTCCTCCGCACCTGTTTCCTCATTCATGACAGAATGGAACAATGACCAACCATCCCTCCATCCGTGTGCCCATCTGTGAGGACCGGCGGGGTCCCGTGTTCTGAGTGGCCCTTGTGTGTTACTGTGCAGTAGATTTCTTTATGGAGGCTTTCCTTCAAAAAAATGAGAGAGGGATTTAGAGCCCATGGTCTTGTTACGAAATGGCGAAATTCACAGAACTTAAAGTGAGGTTTAGAAAAGAGCACATATCTTCTGCAACTGTAAAATTCAGTAGTAGCATGAATAGCTAGAGATCTGGCCCATCTGATTTACAAGCTGGGAAAAGATATGATCACAGTGACTGTCAGCTGTCATGTTTTAGCTTTCTCCGGGAAATTTAACTAGGACCTTTTCTTTCACAGATTAATGGATTTGGCAAATAGTTCTTTGTTTGCTTCAAAAAATTTTTTTGTAAATATATGAATATATTTTTTATCTTTAGGCCAAGTATTGTTTTGCCAGTGTTCCCTAGGTTATGTGATATTTGGCCTACATAAATACCAACTAGTGCAGATTTTCTGATAAGTTCCTGTTTCATTTTTGGAGCTGATAAAACTGTAGTTGTATAAGGGAATGCCCAGAAGAAGATGGAGAAATGAGAGGTCAAAGAAAGGTGTCATTTCTTCCTCAGCCCTATATTGTTCTTTTTCATGCAAGTTCTGATCACATCACATTATTTCTGTGTAATGTATAGAATAACATAGATACAGAGTACTATAAACTCTGGTATAAGACTATACACACGTACATACATATATATACATGGCTCATGCAAAATTGGAATTATATAAGATACTCAGGATTGAAAAAGAAAAAAAAATGTAGGAGAGCATCGACTTGTATTATTAACACTTTCCTCACATCATTTGTTGAGATTTAGAAGGGACCCGTAGGTGAGGGGTAATGCAGGCAAGTGGCTGCTTAGAGATGTGCCCAGGCTGGTATGAGGTACGAGCTTGTTAACTTTCACCTGTGAACAGGCAAGCTCGTGTGAACAGCCCAGCAGTCAGCACAGGAGCCTTTGGTTCTGAGACCACAAATTCTAGCTCATGGATCTTTTGGAGTGTGACTTTCGTGTCCTTTGTGAGCTCGGGGAACTCTGTCACCTCTGTTTCCACCATGTAGAGGCCAGCACGCTGACACTATACACTGCTTGGCTGTACAGAATAATTTGTATGAGGGCCATTGGCAAAATAGAACAGAGACAAGAGACACAGGGCTCTGGAATACCTCGGTTTCATTAATATGCTTACATATTCAAAACAGATGGACTTTTTGGAAGAACAGATGAATGAAAAAATAAAACCTTTGGGGGTCTTAAGATCTTGTGGGACAAGCCATTCACGTGTTATGGGGATTTATATTCATCTCAATATATGTACAGTGTTTTTTGTTTTCCGCACCAGAACACCCAACCTTGGCTACAGCTTTGAGACCAACTCAGGGAACCCCTTCCACTACTTCACCTATGGGGTGGCTTGCTCTGAAGTGGAAATTGACTGCCTAACAGGGGATCATAAGGTAAGAAGTTTGCAAAACTTCAGAAGTAAAGGGGAAACAAAAGAAGAGAAACAGCTGAATTGGAAGAGACAAACTCTGTAGTTGGGAAAATAATGCCTCACATCACAGTTGGCAAACTTCCTGTAAAGGACTAGTGAGTGAAAACTCTAGACATTCACTTCTGGGCCACAAAGATACTGCCTCAACATTATCATTGCGGCACACAAGCAGCCGTAGACGTATGAAAACAAACAAGCGTGGCTGTTTTCCCGTAAATGTTACTGATGCACACTGAATGTGAATTTCATGTATTGAATAGGTTTCACATGTCAGCACATGTTCTTTTTATTTTTGTTGGTTATTTAATACTGTAAAAACCATAGTAGCTCACAGGCTATACAAAGACAGGGGACTCGCTGGAATCAGCCCATGGGAGTGCAGTTTGTTGACCCTTCCTTACATGATCTACGCAGACTCAGGTGTGAAGCCCCAGGAACCTGCAGACCTGCCCCTCCCACTCACACATGGGTGGGTGAGCAGTTATTTGGGCTACTGAGACCATTGCCACCCCGATCCCTTCCTGAGCTGCCGCTGAGAACTCAAACTCCCACAGTGATGGTGTTGGTAGAGACTGGCAGGAGGGTGGACACTCCTGCTGCCTCTGTGTGCCCCGAGCACTCTGCTTGGGAAAGTACTGCCTGGGTTGGCACTTCATACATCGATCCTTCCATGCATCCTGTTCTTCTCAAACTGCTTTTATTTCGTTCTCCATTGTAGAACATTCGCACCGACATTGTCATGGATGTTGGCTCCAGTCTGAACCCTGCCATCGATATTGGACAGGTAAGGCTCATGGACAGGTAAGGAACCTCGGTGGTGATAGACTTGGCTATTGATGTACCCATCCCCTTCCGAGGGTCATCAGCCACAGCATCTTGTCCAATGTCGTTTCTGTGTGGGTCTGCATGTGGTACCATGAGCGTCTTCCTCAGAGAGGGATTTAGACAGATGAGATCCCACCCCTGTCTTGAGGCAGAAGACAAATTAGTATGGATTGACTTGGAAAGGGCACCCAAATCCCGGAGAACAAAATGAATGGAGGAAACATGGAGTGTACACGTGCACACACATGCACACACACGCACTGTTGGAGAGGGAGCCCGGTTGGATGGAGACTGAGTTTGGGATCAATGTGAAGAAAGTGAGGTCTAAGGTCAGGGAAGCTACCCCCTCCTCATTTTTCTTCCGCCCACAACAGCAATGGACTCAAGCGTATGTTCAAGCAAGAGGAGTAAAGGGACAGCCCAAAGAAAAACACTTTTGGAAAATAGGGGAGTATTGGTCAGAACAGGTGGAAGAGGAAGAGACAGAAGGGGGAATCAGAACCTGAAGTACTGAGCATCTGGTAGAAAATGTAAATTGTATTTTTCAAAAATGGACAATTACTGAGTATACAGAAACCTCATCATTAGTCAATCAGTTCATTCATTGACCAACCATTGGGCAGGCACTGAGCTGGGCCCTGCACCCGTGAAGATGGTTAGCACCCAGTTTCCCCACAACATTCTTGTTTGGCTATGTGCACCACTACCTGATTCTGAGGAGTGAGGCTGGGGGAACAGAGAGTGAACCTGTAGAGCATGTGGCAGATGCCCCTGAACAGATCTGAAAGCTACATCAGGGCCACTCTTTCGCCCAGGGGGCAGGAAGGGCTGTTAGTTCAAAAAGCCTGGAATCTAGTCTCCAAAAAATTCCTCCTTTTGGTGGGGCTGCTTGGAAGTACGGTCCCATTCAGCACACAGGACGAGCATGGGCACCTGAGGGACACTCGGCAACCGTTAGCCTGTGAGCTTCTGTCTCAGCTTGAGGTCACCATTTTCCCAGAGACAGCGTGGGAGGAATATCTTCCTTCACCTGCCTAAAGCAGGTTTTAATGGGAAATTATGCTACCATGGCATGAGCCTCCTGGAATCTCCAACAAGTTCTGACACTGACCTTCAGTGTTAATGCCCATGCTCTTCCTACGCCAAGGCCTGGCGAAGGCCCAGAGAGGCTACCAGGGCTGGGGGGTGGGAGCCAGGTGAGCAGTGCAGGGCTGTTTGCACCTTCTTTCCAGGCCCCAGTCCAGGCGGCGTGGTGCCTGTGGCGGGAAGCAGTCCCTGTCCCTGGGGATGGGGGCGGCGGTGTGTCCACGGTCTCTGTCTGCCCTGCAGGTGGAAGGGGCCTTTGTCCAGGGCCTGGGCCTCTTCACCATAGAGGAGCTGCATTACTCCCCCGAGGGGGTCCTGCACACCCGTGGCCCCAGCACCTACAAGATCCCTGCATTTGGCAGCATCCCCACTGAGTTCAGGGTGTCCCTGCTCCGTGACTGTCCCAACAAGAAGGCCATCTATGCATCCAAGGTACTGTTGCCCTGGGTCTAGACTCCTTTCCTATTTGCACTGTGGGAGGCCACGGGTGGTGACGGGTTCCAGCCACCTGCCATGTGGGTCTGCAGGGGGCTCGTCTGGATGAGAGAAGAGGGCTTGACATCGGCTTTGGCAAGGGTGGTGGAGGGGCAGGCAGTCCTGCCTGAGAACCGGGGACCTGGGTTGGGCATGACGCCACCTCCATGGGGTGGAAGCCAGCTCTTTGGGTACAGTGAGGAACTCCTTAATCCAGTCTCTGTGCCTCTCTGCACCCCTGTCACCTCCTTCAATGGCTGCCACCTGATCTTAATACTTGAGCAGCATGCCTGAAGGATGACAGCCGTCCTCTGTTTCTTCTCTGTCCCCAACAAGTATGAAAAAGTGGTTCAAGATCAGTCGAGGTGATGGATATAGTTCTAGGTCTAAGGGAGACAGATAATCACTTGTAGCAGTGAAACCCACCCATTTGCTCATCTCATGGGTCACGTTACCATGGGAGGGTCTGAGACACTGTGCAGTCCCTGCCATGGGCTCATGATGAAAATGCAGTTCTGCAGGCCTGCCCCTAGACCTGCTGCTTCAGTAGGTCCAGGGCAGGGCCCTGGAACGTGCATTTTGAACAAGTGTCCCTAGTGATTCTGATACAGGTAGCCTCTGGTCTGTGCTTTGGGGGACACAATCACCTTTGCTAGGAAAGGTTTTAATTCTTGTTTGTCATTATGTGTGTATTCTGGTAGATGCTGTAAGTGTAACTGTGGTGCTTGTAAATGCTGGTGTCAGAGTTGCAGGTAGATTATTTTCCTAGGCTTATAACTGTGAGGAGCGAGTTGAAGTTCATGTCAAGTTTTATTTTTGTTTGTTTATACATTGCAACTATTTAATATTACTTTTAATGGTACGTTATATATGCATGATGTCTTGAGAGAATCTCATAGAGTTCAAAGAAATGTGCCAACGAGGTCAAGCCACTTTACTAGATTGATTGTGCTCAGCCCCTGATTAATTGAGGCTGGTGAGTGCTGGCGGCTGAGGTTCCAGCATCGCTGACCCTCCTGCTATGGGGCCTGGGGCTCCTTGGCCTGATTTCCTGTCCCCTACTCTGTTCCCTCAGGCTGTCGGGGAGCCCCCTCTTTTCCTGGCAGCCTCCATCTTCTTTGCCATCAAGGATGCCATCCGTGCGGCTCGCGCTCAGCATGCAGGTAATGCAAAGGAGCTTTTCCGGCTAGACAGCCCTGCCACCGCCGAGAAGATCCGCAATGCCTGCGTGGACAAGTTCACCACCCTGGTATGATACCTCTCGAGCGCCTGTTTGGTCTGCAGACACTCAGCCTGGGGAGGCCGGGGCAAAGGCCTGCAAACTGTAGGGGCAAGTTCTGCAGAGGGGATGGGGGCGGTGCTGGGCTCTCTTTCAGCAGGGCAGCCTTGGGTCAACGCCACCCTCCACTCTCCGGTTGAGGCATCCCCTTGAACTTGCAGGAAAATAAGAAGACACCCCCTTAAACTGTAGCTTGTAGCTGGGCCTCCTTAGAGGAAGGAGGGCTGTTTGATACACACCCATCACCCACAGATTTCATTATTTTCCATGAAGATGAAAGTGATGGATGAAACTCCAGAAGAGCCTAATTTCATGTCCATCACTAGCATGTTTATTGAGATCCTTCTTTGTTAAAAACACCGTGTGAGGTACTATGGAGATGGAGAAAAAAAGAGAAACACACTAATTAATTAGATGGCCCACATTTGTTCTGTGATTACCATGTTCATGCAATACGGGGGACATACAGGTGCCGTTGCGGACTTTGCAGCCTTTTAGGAAACCAGATGATCTCATTATATGGTGACTGGTTCCCACCTTGGAGATGTTTGGCTTCTGGACACACAGGACTCTTCAGGTGCCCTTGCACTGGCAGCTTCTGCTGAGCTAGCAGAACCAGGTTCTTCCTGATCCCCAAGTTGGAGTTCCTCCTGGGTTATTTGGTGGGAAATTTGATAGGCCCTTTGAGTTTAGAGGCGATGTGGGTATTTGTGGACCCAGAGTGTTCCAGGGATGGGGAAGGTTCAGGGGAGGCCCAGGGCAGGCAGATCTTCTATCCCAGACCTCAGCTCTGAGGGCGAGGGAGGCGGGTGGGTCTCTAGTCAGGTCATCCTTTGGGTCTGCCCGTAGCTTCAGCTATGGGGCGAGGGCCGCACGGACAGGGTGTGGAGCTGCCAGGCCGTGTGGACGCCCACAGCTGTGCAGCGGCCTTCTCCAGCCCAGGGCCTTCCCTGCGTGGCCTCAGGGCTGACGGCTCCTCGGACCCCGTTCCTGAGATGAGAGGTGCTGCATGGCTCCCTGGAAGCCTGCACAGGCTGCAGAGTCACTCCTTGTGAATAATCTGATGCACAACTCAGTGATTGAATGAGCCCCTCCAAGGCCCCCGACCTAAAGCAGAGATTCTAATCCAAGCCCCTTTGCTATGTAAAAACACACTAGTGATTTAAAATCCCTGCAGTGGACTTGACCCAGCAGCTGATTCTATGCTTTTGAAGAAGTGTGAGCGCCATGTAGAAGGGACCACTTCCGTATTTGGTCATCCCTGTATCTCCAGAGCCTACTAGAGTGCCTGCCACGTGAAAAGTGCTCAGTAAAAATAAGTGAATGACTAGGAAATGAAGGGGTCCTGCCCTGGGGGCATTTCTAACAGCTGGGACTGCAAAGTGGTATTCGGTTTTAACAGTGGTGGCTGGCGCTGGTGATGTGTGTGCAAGAGGGTGGATGAGCTCTGGCTGGGCTGCTCAGTTGGTTGGAGTGGCATCCCCTACACCAAAAGCTTGTGGGTTTGATCCTGGGTCAGAGCATATACCTAAGTTGCGGGTTCAGTACCCCGTCAGGGGACTTACGGGAAACAACCAGTTGATGTTTCTCTCTGATATGAATGTTTCTCTCTCTACCTTCCTCTCTTTCTAAAGTCAATAAACATATCCTTGGGTGAGGATTTAAAAAAGAGAGAGAGGGGGTAGGAGGAGACATGTTCTCTGGGAAGACCCTGGCAGTGAGCTCTCTGTCGTTCTTTTCTAGTGTGTCACTGGCGTACCAGAAAACTGTAAACCCTGGTCGGTGAGGGTCTGAAGAGAACGCCCCCAGCAAACTCGTCTTCTGCTACACGGGGGCTTCCATGGAGCATGGAACGTGAATCTGTCCAAGTGGCAGGATGACAATGCTGTGTTTCATCTGAATGGTGTTTGGAAGAATACTGAATGCATTAGAAGATTTTGATCAAAAACGTGATTTGCAAATATAATGATAAGCAAATTCCGAACTGTTAGGCCCAAGACCGAAGTGGCTAATATGCAATTAAGGGTCATTTCATGTCTGTTTTAATCATGTATATGCTTAAATCAATTTAGGAAGTGTTTGTGCTGTGTCCCCACTCACAAGACAGGCTGTGTCACCTCAAGCGTCTGCCCTTCAAAGAGGAATTCCACAAACCTCCAGAAGCTTAAACCAGTTATTTAAATCCATGTGCCTTACTCAAAGCCTTTCCTTCAAACCAATGAACGTCATGTTGAAACTTCAGACCCTACTCAGTTTTGCAGTGGGACAGTGGGGTGAGATTCAAGCCTCTAACAACATTTGGCTCGTTGGAGAAAATAAAGATCAAAAGAAATTCAGTTAATTGGATCTAATTTTGTTAAGCTGCATAAAGTAAGATTACTCCATAACACAAAAACCAACAAACCCAATTATTGAGCACCTGCAATGTGCTAGGTTTCTTCTCTTCCCCTTTGCATATGCCAAAAAAACACACACAAAAAACAGGTTACAAATCTTCCTCTGAAGCCAGAGTAACTTCCATCTAGAAACGATACTACTCAAAATCAAGATCAGCCAGAAGCAAAACAGGCAAGGAGCCTGGATTCTCATCCAGCTCTGTCTCTCTCTGTGTGACCTTGGATGTTACTTCCCTTTTCTGTGCTTCAGCTTCATTTTAGTGCAAAATGAAAGGATGGTACAGGAATAATCTCTGAGATCTTCTCCAGCTCTAAAAGTCTATAAATATATGACCTGAAAACTCCAGTTAGATAAGGAACCTGCAGTTACAACACCTTGGCTTCCTTACTATGATGTAGTATCTGGGCCTAATGAACTCTGTTAAGATTCTCCGAAGTCCCTGAGGTTGATAAGGAACAAGAGAAAGGCAGACATCCTGCAGTTGCTCCAACAGGTCAGTTCATCACTAGGTGGTACTAGGTGGATGATGTGACGTTGTCATGTGCCTTCATTGCATAAAATACCTATGTTTTGCCAGACAGGGTCCATGGTTCTGACCAGGGAAGGCTAGTGGAAACCATGCATTTGAGCCTGGAGCTTGATGTCACTAATAAATAAAACTGTGAGCTGGCTGGCACATGAGGAATGTTTACTAGTCACCACAACCACACCAAGTGCTAGTATTTGCCATATGTTAGCCAGCCTTCATTTCTGGAGAATGTGCATACCCAACACTTGCATGCACTCACGCTGACACACATTTTTTGTACAAAATTCCCTTCCAACATGATTAAAACTAAAGAGCTTTAAAAATTGAACCAGCATTTACATTGCTATCCACACATATATGTTTCAAATGGTTTTTCTGGAATGTTCTAGGACAGAGATTTCCAACATGGGTGCTGCAAGAATTTTTAAAACATACAATACCTGACTAGCTAGGGGCACTGCCCTCTTTTCTTTTAGGTTGTCAAGTAAAAAAATGACAACAGCTAACTCAACAGCCTGTCTAGTGTGAATGCCCTGTCTTGAACCATAAATATATAGGTCATATATAATAGAGTTGCATCTTACTGGTCATGTCACATAATAAGGTTCCATCTGATTGGTTAATTCTTGGTACCAGAAATCCTTATATACAAGTACTGGCACTTGATTTTTTTAAAAGTCACTTTGGAGCAAAAGAGTAGGTAATTACTGTTTTTTTTTGTAAATCACAATTATACCCACTTTTTTTTTTTTTATCAGATTAGCAAAAGTGGTGTGTTTCAGAAATTTTGTAATTAGTTATGTATGCCATGAGGTGAAAAAGGCTGAAAATCACTGTTTTAGGGCATACCCTGAGACTGAGAAGTGGTGACTTATTGTTGAGGCTGTGAGGGCTGAACAATGACTGTGAATTCCCTTCTGAGCTTAGGAGCAGAGGCAAGGCAAAGTGGTCATGAAAATCAAACGAGCAAGTGTTTTGTGAAGTGAGGTGCCTCCTTCCTGAGATAGATGCCTGGCTTTGCCCTGCTGTCTTAATCTGAAAACAGCCTCAAGTCTACTAAAGTGAGGGCCTTGGTCGGAACGATGGCGCTCACAATGCCTGCAGTACTGCACTGGCACCTGCAGAGGGCAGTGGAAGACTGGACGTGAGACTGCAGTCTCTTCTGTCCCAGCAGCATTGCATCCACCTATGGTTAGTTATTAGGGAACTGATTGAGGATGTCAGAGTAGACTAAATGTGTTCAAAGCTCTCTCCGAGAGCTGGAAGGGAAGCTGACTTAGGGTTTCACGTGGACAAAAATCTTAAAGGAGCTCTCTGAAGGCATGGGTCAGCTGTGAAAGTGAGCTCCTGACAATGGCTAGCAGGGGAGGTGGGCAAGTTGCATTCTCTGAGTGTGCAACTTAGCAGTTTAGTGCTTTACTTACAGGGTCTCATTTAATCCTCCCAGTGCCCTTAAGAAGTGGGACTTTAATCCCTGTAATGACATGAAAGAGAAGCCCTACCCACAGCCAGGCAGATGGCTTATGCAAACATGTTTAGTCCTGGAAAAACACCACGGCCCATGGACTGCCTGCCGCCATGCAGGCCAGGAAACCTGGCCTGGACCGGGACTCGGTCAGCCTGTCGGAGTGCACTCCCGCTAAGCAGGCCCACAGAGGCTCGTGGAGGCACCAGCACCCGGGGCGGGATTCTCACGCTGGCGTGGCTGAGCTGCTGAATGAGCTGCTGTCCGGAGGCAGAGGTTCCTCCTATGTCAGCGCCAAGGTGGCTGGGAGACCAGAAAGGAGAGGACAAGATGGATGGAGGTCGCAGGGTGGGACCCCCAGGCAGGGGATAAGGACAGAAATAGCCCTAGCTGACTGATTTATAACTGGGGACATCCCTGAGCCCATGATATTTTTATCTTTAGCTGAGGGGTAGGCTGGAAACCATTCCATTTGCTGCCGATTTCTTGGCATAAAGCTACTTGGAACATGCAGCTTCCTGGACCTGCTGAGGTTTGACGTGATCCTGGAGCCCCAGGCTCAGGGGTCTGCCCTTTTGTCTCTATCCTGAACTGGGGGTGGGGGGAGTACTTGTTCTCCAAGGCAGGAGACAGATCTTGTGACAATCTTGTCACCTGAAAAAAAGCTGGCCACTAATCGGAGTGGAAATGCAGGCTCTGCCCAAAGAGTTTTTGGCATCACCTCTACCCTCACACTGGCCTGGCCCTGGCCTTGCAGAATCCCCAACACAACTCAGCATCCCAGAGCTGGAAGGAACTTGGAGACCATCAAGTTCGAGCTCTTTGTTTTAGAGCTGAGAAACATAAGCCCAGAGAGGGTAAGTGACTCCTTTAGGGTTGCACAGCCCTTTAGTAAGAGAGACAGGCTTACGACAAGGCTGCCTGGCTAGTCGTCCAGACTCATTAAACTAAATCATATACCCACTCCTCACGTGAGCCTTCTTTTACGCATTTGGGTCAGATTGTTGGGGGATATGACAGAAATCTAGTTACAGTGGTTGAGGAGGATACGGAGAGCCTGGGGCCCGAGATGAACACTGCAACAAGGAGGGGCATAGGCCTTTCTGCTGCCTAAGCTCCCAGGACAGGAAGCTAAGGTGGGATTCTTTCTTAAGTCCCACAGGTAGGCACAAAACAGTAAGTGCAAGGCATCCTCTTGTTCCAAAGTGAGTGCCAAGTTATATATACAAAACTTGTGGAGGGAGTGGCTGGCAACTGCTTTTGTGACCTTTAGCTCATCACCTATCTCAAGAGAATAAAAGATTGAAATATGGAGTTTGAGAGTGGAGAGAGAAGATTTCTTTGAAGAAGCAAGCTGTACATCTTCCCTTCCACAGAGGAGAGAGAAAGAAGAGAGGAGAGGGGAGATTATTCCCCTACACCAGGCCATGGGACGGGGTGTTCGAGTGGACCACTCAGAAGCCCAACCCGTGAGAACTGTTGAGAAGCTGTGTTTGATCAGCCTGAGGCAGCGGGGCAGTGAGGGGAAGGGAGCAAGAGTGAGCTGCACTGCCCCCAGGGTCAGGCAAGGATACCAGTGTGGCCACCCTAGAGGAAGCCACCCAGGAGGACTGCCTGAGGGTGGTGGTGGTGGTGGTGATGTAACCCCAGCAGAAGGAGGGACCATCTTGTGCCCAGGAATCAAAATATTTCAGGTCAGCTTTCTCAGTGTGGCCCATGAGAAGTACACACCCTTGCCCTGCTTCCTCTGTTCTAGTCTGACATCACCCCCTCCCCCACTGCACCTTTTTAGCAGGGAAGAAGGCAGCAGAGCTCTCTACTGTGCCTCTGTGACAGCCTGAGGGGGAGACCAGGGGTCCCGTTCCTGAGACTGAGCCCTGACTGTTGCTGGGTGAGGGGAGGCTATGAGAATGGTGGTGCCCAAGCTGTTCCCATTGTTCTGACGTTGTCCTGCATCGGTCCTGGGAGCACAGAGCACATTTCCAAGAGTCTAAGCTGAATGTGGCTTGCTCCCTCTTCTCCTGCCTCACCTCCCACCTTCAAGACATCCTAGTGGGAGTGGTGACCAGGTCTTGCCTCCTTCCAGTTGTCTTAACCCTTGAGCCCATGCATTTGCCCTGTGGTCTTCCTTCCTAGGGGTCCTCCTTGCTGCCTGACATCATTGAGGGGTGCTGCCTTTACTTGCATTGAGGAGGCTGGCCCGAGGTGCTGCACTGGGGCAGTGGCAAGGAACCCGCCTCAGCCCCTACTTGGTTATTCAGGAGCTGAACGGGACCGTGCAGGGCTGGCCAAGCGCTTCTGCTTTTCCTCTTTTCCCTCTTCTCTCTTGGGCGAGTCACCTTGCTCCTCTGAACCTCAGTTTTTTCATCTGAAAAATAGGCCTGGATAAACATACCTGCCTACTGGACTGTTGTGAGGACTGAGAGAGAGAGTGGGATTTAAATCACCTTGAAGAATGCAGAGCTGTCATCTCCAGATCTTTGATCAAAATGCAGGTGTGAGGGAAGATACAAAAGCTCGTCAAACTCGATGGACTGTAATGAGATATGGGGTGAAGGGGAACTGGCAGCACGCAGCGAGCTTTGGTCTTAAACCAGGTAAGACCAGCTCAGATTACTATATTTGAGCACAAATAACTCAAAAGGATTGATTAGCATGTCTCGGCTCTGCACACAAACGTGGTTTTCCCGGCACGCTGGGGAGGGAGGAGGGCCGGCACTCAGCTCCCCAGGGCGGACTAAGTGGCACCGGTGAGATTGGCAGACAGAGCCCTCCAGGCTCGCCCTGCTGTCTCCCTTTACCAACAGGCTGAAAGGAGGTGGCCCCTCTCTTTTCTGACCCATGGTGTTTAATTTTGTCTGGTGATGACAACAAATGATACTCATGCAAAGCACTTGACTTTGCATCATTTCATGTAACTCTTGCAATAAACCTATGAGGTATGTTGTACCATCGCACCCATTTTATGGAGGAGCCAACAGAGGCTCAGAGGGAGAAGAGGTGGTGCAGCCAAGAGCGCTTACTGGGAAGCCAATGCACGTATTCCAGTCTCAGTTCTCTTCCTTAGCTCTTGGATGACCTTAGGCAAATTCCTTAAATCTTTGTACTCCTACTTTCTCAACTGTGAAATTGGGATATTGATGGTTCTTCCATAGGCTCTGAAAATGCAGGTAAAGCACTAAACTCAGTGCCTGGCCGGGAAGCTTCTACTTTTGCACAGTAAATGTCTGAGCAGTGACATAGACCCAGGTCTCCCAATGCCAAAGCCTGAGCTCCTTCAGTGGGGTGAGGCTGGCTCTTAGTTTTTTTATTTTACACACTTCAGTTGATTAGTAGCCCTGGAAAGCACGTGCCCAGGCACACACGCAAACACACACACACACACACACACACACACACACACCCCTCCCCCACCCCTTCTTATTCCTCTCTACCCCAGTCTCTGAATCCCAGGGGAAGAGGGAGATCTGGCTCACTGCCAAAAGGAAAGTATGTAGGACAGAAGGAAGACTCTCCTCCTCTCTGTCCTAGAACAGCCTGCAGGGCCAGAGGCACGTCCGAATGATCTCAGGAGGGAGAGAGGAGAGCACCATGGACGAGTGCCCCAGGCCTGCTTCTTCCACATCCACTGGGAGGCTCCGATCGTCAGTCTCGGGAGGAGGGCCCCATTGTGCAGGTTGTATGTACGACAGAACAGATGTATGGGGTCTTGTCCCTTTCTTCATTCTTGAGAACCAGGAGTCCCAGGAAAAGTCAAGTCGAAATGTTTGCTGTCCTCTTGGAGGGGGGGTAAGGGCTTCTTGCAAGAATCCTGTGTACTCCATAGGCCCTTTGAGATTGGTGGCATTTGTCCTATAGTAGCTGGGGGCTCTGCCAGGGGTGGGGTGGGGTGGGGTGGCTCTAGGCTTTCCTATGAACTACTATAATCTGCAACGACTTCCCTCCCCACTCTGAACTCCACGCTGTCCCCTGGGGCCAGAAGTGCCACCTCCCTGGGTTAGGTATGAATTGCCCTTTGCTTCATTGTGCTGGGGATTCATTCCGCTTCTTCACTCCTATGACACATCAAAGGATGTCGGTGTGGTCTGCTCTGCACACTCACTCAGAGGCCCGGGCTAACAGCAGCTCCACTGTCTGGCTGTTGTACCAACTGGAATGTGAAGTCTTTCTTTCTGGACCTCTTGCTCTTAACGTTCTGACTTTGAGGTCCCTCTTTTTTCCTCTGAAACTTGGAGGTTTCCCTTTCTTCTTTTTTGAGCTCAGCTGAGTGTTAAAATTATGTTCCATCTCCCACACCATTTATATCCATATGAAGCAAAAGAAGAACATTAATTAAAATTTCATGTTGCCAGAAGTTGAACATTATAAGAGGTTATATTTTAAAACATTTTGGTCCCCAGTTGCAATCCTGTTTATTTTGTGTATGAACTTGCATTTCAGAGTCAGCCGCCGGAGCACTCAGATTCCAAGCATCCCCAAATTACGGTACTCTACTTCTGCACGTCCTAGTTTCTCTTATGCTCTCAGTGTCCATCATCAATCAGCTATTCCTTTCTCTATCTGCAAATATTCCGAGGGTCCATCTGTCAATTCCTAATTGCCACAGCAATTCATTTTATTAAACAATAACCATCCACACAGGTCATGAGGCATCTTTCCCACAAAAGTTTAGCACCGACTACCTCGGAGGTATGTGTTGTGTGTGCCCTGGAGGAAAAATAAAGACGAATAAGCCTCAGATACTGCGCTGAGTAACAGAGTCTAGAAGGAGTCACAGGATGGGTATAGAAAGAGCCCCGAGGCCAGGTAGACTGTGGCAATGGCTGAAGAGACTGAGGGGCAGGAGGCTTTGAGAATTCAGAGGGGACACTCACCTGCAGATGCAGGGGCCAGAGACAGCTTTGCGGGCGCAGCACCTGCACTGGGGCTGAAGGATGGCGTGTTAGTTTCCTATTGCTGCCCTGGCAACCACCACAGACGAGACCATTAAAGCAACACCTTGCACACCACGGTGACTAGCGCTAATAGCACTGCCTTGCGTATCTGAAAGTTGTTAAGAGAATTACTCTTCCGCAGTTCTGCAGGTCAGTGGGGCTCTGCTGGGTCCTCTGCTTGGAGTTTCACAAGGTCAAAATCAAGGTGTTGGCCGAGCTGTGTTCCTTCCGGGGGGGCTCTGGGGATGACTCTGCTCCTATGCTTACTTGAGTTGTTGACTGAGTTCCATTCCTTGCGGTGGCAGAACTGGGGTCCTGTTCCTTGCTGGCTGTCAGTGGGGCAGGTGGGTGGGTGGCACCGTCTTCATTCTGAGAGGCCACCCATATTCCTCCTCATGTTGTGTCCAAGTTGCCCCCGCAGCAGTGGGGGTTGTGCCCCTCTCTGGCCCCTCCTTCTGCCACATCTCTCTGACCCTAGCTTGAGACAGTTCTCTGCTTTTAAGGGCTCATGTGATTAGATTTGGCCCATCCGGATAATCCAGCTTCATCTCCCTATTTTCATATCTATAACCTGAATTACATCTGCAACGTTCCTTTGGCCATGCAAGCTCACAAATTCACAGGATCCAGGGATGAGAACACGAACATCTTTGGAGAGCCATTTTCCTGCCTGCCGCCTGTGGGTAGAGTTTACACACACTGAGCCATGCCAGAGCTCTTCACGGAGAGAGAATGGAGAGGACAAACCAGGAGGAAGGAGACCCCGTGCAAGGAGCAGTGAGGACAGCCAGCCTTTCTCAGGGTGCGAACCGACAAGTTCCTTCCAAACGATGAGATACGTGCGCAAGCTCTCGGACAGAGCGTGTCCTTCGGATGGGAATGAGGCAGCCGCCGGCTCCTGATGGGCGCCGTGGCAAGCGCAGCGCCACTTGCCTCAGTTTTGTAAATGAAGTTGCTGTCATGACATTTCCACCCTTCCCGTGTATGCTTTGTTCCTCAGGATTTAACAGTGTAATTCTGAGAACCTTCAATAAATAACGTTTATTTAATAGTCCACATGTGTTGCACAAAATACTGGCAGATCAGAATCACCCATAATCCTGACACTCAGACAGAACAACGGTTCAGGCTCTGTTGTTTGGTGAGATGCCTTTAAAATTTACCGGTATATCCACCCAGGCTTCCGTGTCTATTAATATTCTTCCTCGATGTTATTTTTAATGGATACATAGTTTTCTATTGTATGGATGGCACCACGCTTTATTTCATGAATCTGCCAATGTTGACATCTGGCTCGTTCCCAAGCTCTTTTACTGTCATAAACAACGCCGAGATGAACATAACAAGGGTTGTTTTCGTAGACATGTTGAACAGGATGTCATCAGACTCCCAGCAGGAACGCAGAGGGGGGCCTGGGTGCGGCCACAGCCGTCAGGGTGAACGGCCCTCGCCCAGTTTCTTCATGGGGCCTCTCAGCCGCACCTGTGTGTATTACTTTGTTGCTAACTTCACCCAGCCGCACCCCAGGGCCCCAGATGGGACCCTGAAGCTGCAGCAGGACAGGGGGCATCAGAGCAGTGGTTGAGAGCTGTGGGGGCTGGGGGAGCTCAGCGGGACCTCGGTCTCAAGGTGGGGGCCTCGGTTGGCTCGAGTCCTGGAGGGAGCAGCCACCAGGGAGACATGCATGAGGCTTCCTGGGATCGGCTCCTGCAAGTTGTTTCCTATTGGGAAGAAGGGGAAGAAAATAGCAAAAGATGCGTTGGTTCAAAGGGATGAAGGAAGGATGAATAATCTATTGCTATAGGCTGCGGCTAGGACAGTGCTGATATGTGTGCTGCTTTTACTTTATTCAGCTCCTGCTTCTCTGCTTTCTCCCCAGGGCTCCTTCCGCTGCTTCCAAATGCTTGAACAAACTGGAAGATCTTAAAACTAAACACGTGCCTCCGCGGTTTCCTCTGGTTCGGGGGATTGACAGGGAAGGAGCAGGAGGCTCTTTCTGGGGGGATGGAAACATTCTGTTTCTTGGATGGGGTGTGGGTTAAGCATCTATCAAAACTCACTTAAGAACTATGCATTTCGCTATAGGTAAATGATCTGCAATATTTAAAAAAAATTAAATGGATTCTACATTTGCAAACTAGCAGAACCTTGCTGTTTTTGAGCAAGTTAACATAAACGGGATAAGGAGGAATAAAAACAGGAAGAAAGGCACAAAATGCTGTCCAGGTGCCGACCTCTTGGAAGAGACGTGAGGGAGGGGTCCCGGGTGGGAAGCTCAGCCCCCACCCCAGTTCTCCCTTCTGCTCCAAAGGGACAGACATAAGCCTGACCTGGTAAGATGTTAAGACCTCATGACAGCCCAGCATCATGCCTGGCACATTCCTGGACTTAGGGGACCTTTTCCAGGGCCATCTGCAGCCAGCTCTGGACTGCTCTATGCTCTCTGTTTCCTGGGTAAGGTGCTGAAGAGTCAGGGGCCCCTGGGAAGAGGGGAAAGAAGTTAGGGGCTGGGGATGCTTCTAACTGCCACTTCTCAAGGCCAGAGAAACCATGTCCCAGGGTTGCTGGGCTGTGCCTCTCCAAGGTGGGCTCTGGGGAAAGTGGTAAGTGGAGGAAAACTCCGCAAGGAGGTGAGGCTGGTGCCTGAGGACCTGGCAGTCCTGACGGAGGGGGGGTGGCCTAGGTGCAAAGGGAAGATCGGTTTTTTCTTCCCTCGGCAATAAGACGAAAGAGTAACGATAGCAGGGCTGGTAAAATGACTCTTTCTGCAGCCCATACCATCATGCAGAAATGTACCTGATTACAATGAATACCATTCTAAAGCAAATTTTGGAGGTATCGTGTTGTGTATGTATATACATATATATGTCTGTGTGTATCTACATATATGTCTAGACATATATGTGTGGACATATACATGCATATCTGTCTTAGCTTTAAGATTATTCATATTTGAACAGCAAGCCACATGTCATCAACTGTAGTTATTGGGAACCAATAGGTCCCACTGGGTCAATGCTAGTCTGCATCCCTGTATACTATAGGGGTACAACCCATAATAAACTAAATTGACAAGGATGATCCAACCATAAGTTTTCATTAAAGATCAAAAAGGGCAGCAATTCAAAATCATAACGAACTGAAGATAACAGGGATGGTCCTCTGATGACAGTGAGTCCTCTGTGTCTGCCGGGAGGTTGGATGATGTTTGCGGACGCCGCCCTGGGAGTCGGCAGGAGGGCGTAGTTCTGTGGGCGTGCCTTCCTCCTTGGGGAACGGTGAGTCGGGTTCCCCTGCAAACCTCCGTAAATTTTTAATGTGAGTTTATGAGTCCAAAATAATAGTAATTTACTTAACTCACTTGGTAGGTATTTGGTAAGTAATCTTTCAATGTAAAAATAAAATTTCATACAAATTAATAAGAGGATCAGTGAGCGACTCATCAGAGAAACACACCCAGTGCTCCATGGGGCTAAATATTATACACTGGGAAGCTTTGAGCAGTAGAATCACCTGGGCCGGCTACCGAATGTAGCTTCCAGCCTTCCCCCACCCTGCGCCTGTCTCCGTCACGCAGAGATTAAGTGGGTCAGGATCATGGCCCAGGAATCTGCCTTTTAAATAAGCACTGGAGGCAATGCTGATACAGGTGGTCTACAGATGTGAATTGATCGAGAATGCCCTAGAAAAAGAATGGAACCGCTCTCGCGAGGCACTGTGCACACCTGCAATTCTGGGAATGTTCCCGGGATTAGAGTGTCCCTTTATGAGTACTACGTGGGTAGGTGGACCAGGCCAATTTGACAGCCAGAGACAAGGAAGGCAATGAGGGGGGACCCAGAAAAGGTGGTCTCTCTATGTGGGAAAGGTTTTCTAGTTTGATCCTTGAGTTGTGACCCCTAAAAGGGAACTAAAGGCCACTTAGAGAGGAGGCTGGGACTGAGGGATGAGAGACGTAGAGACCAAAACCTGAGATGCAGTGTGAGGGGGAGAGGACCACAGAGAAGGCTGGAAGGACAAGGAGAGGTGATAAAGGAAAAGGAATGCACATTCAGGCAGTCCCGACTGTGTGCAAATGGCTTGACCTACCCTGCTCACTGCTCACCACAATGCTCTGGGCTAGACAATAGCATTTCTTCTTATATGTGGGGAGGAGGGGGCTCAAAAAAGTTCAACTGGCTAAAGTAAACATGGAAGTCAGGATTTTATTCCAGGACCATATAGTTCCTGAGATCCCGTTTCATTATTTCCTTCATTCGCCCAACATTATTGAGCTCCTACTAAGTGTCAGGCACTGAGATAGGGGCCAGGGATTGATTAGTAAACAAAAAAGACACTAGACTTTAATAGACAACACATATGTTAGACAACCACACATGAAACCATAACTTGGCAAACATTTGTAATAACTAAAAGGAAAAATGTCAGGCTCTAAAAAAAGACAGTGGAAGCTCTTAATTTGACTGGGGCACCAGAAAAGGCCCCTGTGGGAATGTAATATTTAACCTGAGACTTGAAGGGTGGGTGGCCAAGCTCGAGGATTAGCCAAGCCCGTCCAGAATTGCACTCTCTAAAGGAGCCTCCTGCGATGATGGGAACATGCCACTTCTGTGCTGTCCTATATGGTGGCCACAAGTCACACGTGACTGCTGAGCACTTGAAATGTGTCTAGTGTGACCGAGGAACAGAATTTTTAATTTAATTTAATTTCAATTAATTGGTCGCCTAGTTTTTGTGAACGTTTCCATCATCACATAAACTTCTACTGGCACTAGTGCTAAGGTCACTTAGCACTAAAAAGTGGGTATAGAAGAGGTCAAAGAGGCCACAAGTCCAACACCCTCACTTTAGAGGTGACGTGCTGGAGGACGCTCAAGTCATGTCACTAGAGTGGTACTTACGCCAGGTTCCTGGCCGGCAGCTTCCTCCACGCACGTGTTTTGTAGCATCATTGGCAGAAACACCAGCTTACCAAGGGCTTTGCTGCCAGAAGGAAAGGGCAGAGCCGTCCTTGTTTCTCCCCAAGCTTTTGTCCATGAGGCGGGGATGGGAGCAGAGGTGACGGGCCCACAAATGACGTGATGACCCCATTTGACAGAAGGCTAATCTAAGGAGCTTCTGGCAGTGACTGAGTAAGCAAAGCATCCGGGAAGACTCTGGCCTGGTTCTGACTCAGACGACTTCGTATCCATCGCAGTCTGGGGAAGGAAGTGTGGGATAGAAACAAAACACAACTGCCATTATTGTTTCCAGCTAACATGGCCCAGTGCTGGGGCCTCAGAGAATGTATCGTTAGTCACTTGTGCAGGAAAGAATGCTTTCCCTTCTGGAAACCACACACCATACAGGGCGACCAATTTTGTCATTCTGTCCCATGCCTTTACTCAGCTTCTGTACCTCAGCAGTGGGTTCCAAAGAAACACCACGAGCTCACACTTTACACACAGGTCTAGATCCCAAGTAGGCCTTGATTCCAGAGAAGCAGAAGGAAAAACAAACAACAAGAGAAAAAAAGAACCAGAGATAGCAAACTTCCTGGTGACCTGATAATTCTGGGAACAATGAAGTGAGTTCACAAGAAGCACATGAAAACAGAGAGAAGCCTTGTTTTCGTCACCTTTGAGCTTCTGGTTATGGGCAGGGCTTAGCTTCTGATGAGTCAAATGGAGGAAGGGTGGGGGGGAAGCTGTCTGAGCAGCAGGCTTGGGGAGGAGGGGAAAGTACAGTGGAGGACAACAAATATCTAAGGGTACATGATCCCCCCAAGACTCCGACTCGCTAGGCCTGGGACAAACTTTACTATGGGACAGTGGGTTAATCTCCAGCTGCCTCACTCAGCACATGCTGCTCAGCAAACCACCACAGTTCTCTTTGATGGGGCCAGTGGCGCCCTGATTGCCTTCCAGAGTTTCTTGTGGCCCTGGGCCTTCTTGGACTGTGAACAGATGATCCATGACCACAACATGCCCATATGTCATCCCCCTCAGGCGATGCTTGGACTTGCATCCCTCACATTAGTGTTGTCACCAACACTTGAGTAGGATGACAAGCACAGCTACCGCTGCCTGTGCCCTGGACACTGTGCGGAGGGCCTCCTGTGCATTTGCTCATTTAAACACCACAGTCCCTGTGGGATTACGTAATTTCCACTTTACCAATGGAGCAGATGAAGCTCAGAAAAACTATACTAACCACGTGATCCAGCAGTCGTGTTCTTTGGTATTTACTCAAAATGGACCGGAAAATCAAATCTGAACAAAAACCTGTGCAGGGATGTTCATAGCAGGTATTTATAATTGCCTGAACTTGGAGGCATCCATGATGTCCTTCAGTAAGTTAATGGGTAAATAAACTCCAGTGTGTCCATATAATTGAATAATTACTCAGTGCTAAAAAGAAATGAGTTATCCAAGCCACAAAGAGACACAGAGGGACCTTAAATGCATATTATTAAGTGAAAGGAGCCAATCTGAAAGGTATACATACTGTATGACTGCAACCATATGACATTCGGAAAAAGACAAAATTATGAAGTGAAAAATTCAGTAGTTGCCAGGGGTTGGGTGAGGGATGGATGAATAGGTGGAGCACAAAGGGTTTTTAGGGCAGTGAAAATACTCTGTATGATGCTATAATGGTGGATAAAAGTCATTATACATTTGTCAAAACCCACAGAATGTACAACACTCACAGTGAACCCTAATGTAAACTATAGACTTTGGCCGATAATGACTTTAGGTGTTAATGTAAGTTCATCAATTATGACAAATGTACTCCTGTGTAGGATGTAGATTGTGGTGGGGGGGCGGCTGTGGAGGTGGGGAGATGGGGTATATGAGAGTCTCTGTAATTTCTGTTCAACGTTATTGTGAACCTAAGACTGCTCTAAAAAATAAAGTCCATATTTTTAAAAAATGTTTCAGCACCTGTCTAAGGTCCCCACATGAGGGAACCCACATGAGGGTCCTGAATGCAAGGCTCCTTAATTCCAAATACCATCTTCTTCACTTTCATGCTGCCCCACCTCACTTCGTCTTTCATCATTCATAATACTTTTGTTTTTAAGTCATGACTTTGATTCGCAGTGATAACATGATGTGCATTAATTCTATTCTTCCAATAAGGAAATAGGCTCAATGTCGCTCGAGTCATGAACTAAGTTGGTGAGTAGCTGAGTCAAAGCTTGAATCTAGGTCAGTTGACTAGGTGCCCTGATCAAATAACCATTGACTTTGCTGACCCAGAAACTCACCTGACCTAGAAACACACACAGAGCATTGTCCAGGCTGACTGACTTCACATACAAGCTACAACATGACTTTCACTGGGTGCTGAGTTATTCCATCAGCAGCAAGCAGTGGATGGAACCCTGTGAACACCAGCACTTGGGTCCTGTCTCTGCAAGGCAAGATGCATGAAAACCAGCTTTGCCCTTGGTCTACACCCAGAGTCAACGGGTGGGTGATAAATGGAGAGAAAAGGGGCCAGTGTGCTGGGAAATTGAGAGGCAAGGCCAGCACCTCACCTCTCACCCAAGAAGGCTCAGCTCTTCTACCCACTAGGGTCATGGGAGTCTGGGCTGCTCCATGGGTGGCCAGACCTCCCAGTGTGGAGGGAAAGCTTGCAGCAGGCATGGAGAAGACCCTTGGGAACACTGGGGACATTCAAAACTCCCCTCTCTCTGTGTCCCCTTTCAAAAGGCAAGTTAACAATGCCTTCTCCTCCCCTGCGCTGAAGTCCTGATCACGTGCTTGCCTGCCCTTTCCTTCTGATCCTCGTCCTTTCCTTTGCTTTTAGGCCACACTTTCTTCCCTAGTCTCCTAGGACAGGAGATGGAGGGTGCTGCCTCTGTCTGTCTGTCTGTCTGTCAAGTTAAGACTTCTCTTTCTTGGCTAAAGTCTATAATCTGTTTCACTGATTTCACCGTTTTATGAGGTGCCAACCTGGGAGTCAGTAAAATGTTGAACCCACAACCACTCTGCTGTAGAAAAACATACAAAAACTTGAGGTGATAACCACGCAGGGGGGTAGGGGGGGCTGCCAATGTGGACCTGGGCAGGTTGTGCACTGCCCAAGGTTGCCTAGTGGAGGGGTGGGAGTGTGGGGGGTCTGAAACAGAGACCTTGCTATCCTCACCAGGCTGTATCCCCTCAGTCCAATGGGACATTTCTAAGGAACACACAAATGCCAAGTGACCTGAGCTTTTTAAAGGCCCCGGTAATCACTGTTTGCCAGCATTACCGTTGTCCTTTTTATTTCCAGATACTCCTTGACACCGTGCGGAAAAAGGCTGAGCTTAGGAATCAAGGGCCTGGTTTCATTCCAACTTCTCCACCTATAAGAGTCATAACTTTATACGTCTTTAGGGCTCTATCCACTCCAAAATGCTACCAAATACACACTCTCATTGAGCCTCACGAAACCAAACCAAACCAAACCAAACCAAACCAAACCAAAACAAAACTCCCCAACTCTGTAAGGAAAGCAAGCCATGGGTTCTCATTCCCGTTTAACAGAGGGAAAAAATTCAGTGATTTCACCATGGCCACCAAGTCAGAGAGTGGCAGAGAAAGTATGGAACCAGGGTCTTCTTTGGGTCCAGGCCACCCCTCCCCTGCCCCTTGCGCACACACAGCATGTCCTACCTGCGTAGATGAATATGATTTTCAAAGTGCTCTCATACTCATCTTATTTGAGTCTCAGAATGAACCAGATGAGGAAGACCGTGGATGTCTTTAGGGTGAGAAGCACTGACGTCCTATTTATCTATCACTAGGACAATGAGTGTGCAGAATTAGCCAGGAACACAGTTAGTGAACACAGTCCATTGCCCATCCACTAAATGATCTTGTCTTATTTTTGCATAGCCCTTTGCATTTTAAAATGCACTTCCAAATATAACATTCGACGATCTCTTTTGCTCTCTACAGCTCAGGGAGGAGGCGGGCAGCTCAACGGTGGCTGAATTACAGACGAGGGTGGGCCGAGCAGAGGAGTGGGCTGACTCGACCAAGCTCACCCAGCCGAGGGGCACAAGCCGAGCTCCAACGCGGGCATTATGATAGGAACCAGTGCCCTTCCCAGGACTCCCTCTGCCTCCAGTGACGCTCCAACCCAATGGCTTTTGGCACTCCTGAGGGCTTCCTGGAGGTGGCTCCAGGGCTCTTCCATAAGGTTCATGCGTGGGAGGTGTGGAGATTATTTTAACCCTTACACGCTCACACCACACACACCAGCAGTGGAGGGTAGCCCTTGAGCACATACACTAACACACATACACACACACACTTCCCAACAGTGAAGTGGGAGACTTTGACCACACACACACGCTCACACATGTGCACACTCACACACACAGCAGCAGTGGAATATAGACTCTGACCACACACACACTAACCCGCACATACACGGACACACACATACACGGACACACATATACACAGCAGCAGCAGCAGCAGCAGCAGCAGCAGCAGCAGGGACAGACTTGGAGCTCGGGCTGCCCCCTAGGGTAGAATGTTTGTTTCCTTTGTGCCTCAGCCGCTCTTGAAAGCCCTGTGCACACCGGGTCTTTCCTTGGGGTGCTGAAGAGGGGAAGATGGGCCTGGCAGTTAGAGTCGCGGAAGGGCCATTGGAGGAGAAAGTGCAACAGCTTCCCTGCTTGGTGATAACAACAGACCTTTCTGCTTTTATTGCATTAGTCTTTTCAGCTGCAAGGAAAATGCACAGACCTTTGCTGGGTTCTCTAAGAATCAACAGGCCTCTTGCAGACTTTTCTTCTAGTGCCTTCCAGGCCCCAGGACACCTCCACTTCCGGCTTTCTTTAGCAAAGCCCCCTGGAGCAGAGGCACCCGGGCTGGGCTTTCTCTGCTGGGCTACTTTTGGTGTCTCGGGGCCTGTGCACTCACCCTCGGGCTCTGGTGAGTAAGGTGTCCCTTTAAGGGCTTTTGGAATTTTCGAACATGGAGTGTTTACAGGACCTGGAATGGGGCAGGGCTCAGTGGGGGCTCCCTGGTTATTTCTTTCTTCTTCCTGCACAATCAGCTGGATTGTCAGGAATTCCAGCCTATGTGTATTTATGGAAAGCCACAGGGGGTCCTGAGAGAGGAAAGTGACACAATGACCTGCATTCTGAGGAGCGCCCGGGAGCCTGGAGTCGGCTTCCATCCACTCCTCTGAGCTCGTTGTCCCGAACGCAGGACACTCTCGGGGCGGGCCCCTGACCCATGTAAGGGTGATGGGGGGGCTCAGCACCTGAGCCTGCCGCAGCCCCAGCTTCCAGTCTCAGCTGCCACCCACCTCTGCTCCTGCCCAGTCTGCAAGTATTTCCGGAATGTCTCTGTGGACGCGCTGTGCCGTCTTCAACCTGGGCCGTTGCTAAACTCTGACCAGCTCAAGGGGGGCGGAGAGACAGACGTGCGAGCAAAGCCCTGGTGCACAGGAGCCCCTGCAATTACTCAAGCGCCACCAATTATTCCCGGCTACTTCTGAATATGAATGTGAACTTCTTTCATTCCTGCTCCGCCTACAGCTCCCCCAGGCCTCAGGGCAGCCCCCACAGAAATGTCAGTGAGTTGCTGTGTGGGCCTCAGACACTGGTCTGCACATGACTGACCGCCAGCTCCCTTCTTGCTGGTCGCAGGCCTTCTGGGTATTTTCGTAGGGGGCCCACCTGCCCGGGCACAGCCAAGATCTCCTTTTACCCGGTAATCCTGCTGTTGGCAGGCAGGTGTGAAAAGAACAGAGAGCAGACATCAGGGTCTGATGATTTAATTACTGGTTTTCAGAGCAGCCAGGCTGGGGTCTGGAAAGCTCCTAACGGCAGGTCTGTCTGTGGAACAAGAGCAGACATGCGAGCTTTCAATTGGGGGTTGCCAGGCCGCAGCTGACAGCAGTGTTGGGCCAGCCAGTCGGGACGACTCCTCTAGCTCTGCTCCCTTTTCTGTGCCGCCTGGGGCCTGGGTGTTGCGCTCAGGCGAGCTCGGTGCTGGCTGGCAGGAGCCTGCGGCCGGGATGGGGTGGGACGCGGCCATGACACCCTGTCCGGGGAAGCTAAGCCGGACATCGCAATGTCCAAAAGGTGCTCGTCCTTTTCATTTATTCACTCTACAAGCATTTAATAAGCACCTCTCTAATTAAGCCACATCCTCTTCTCAGCCACGGACAAGGGAAGCCAGCCTGTCCATGGGACCTTTGCCCTCACGTCAGAGATGTTTGTACTCAGGAAATCTCACTTTATCTTCTTAAGGCCTCTTGGCCTTCTAACGTGCGATACCACCTCGTGGGAAGGTTCCTGGTTGGTGGCAATTGTTCTGATTCCTTGGCTCCAGTGCCATTGGGTCACACAAATACCCAAGCCACAGAAATCCTACATATCAACTAGGGGAGAGGGTAAGGGGAAATGTAAAACAAAAGAGAGTAGAGGTTATCATGGCAGAAATGCAGGCTCAGAGAAGTCCTGCCCCATGTCCAGTGCAGAGGGGAAGAGGGGGAAATGGTCACGGAGCAGCGTTAGTGCCGGAGCCCACCCACAAGCGGAGAGCTCAGAACACTGTCTCGGTTCTTACGGGAAGCATCCTCTCCCCAACAGAAAACACCTAGGACAGCTGGGGTGCGGCAGGTGTTGAACAAATGGAAGCTATTATTAGTAGCAGTGGTGGCTTAGCAATGCCATCGCCGCCATCGCCACCACCACCATCACTGTTATTATCACCATCATCACCCACCTTTATAGAAGATAAAGGTTCACGGAGGTCATCTCTCCTGTGAGGTAGGAGAGGGCGCAGGTAAAGCAGAGGGGATGCTTGGCAGTTCAGATGTAAAGACCGGAAGATATTGAACACTCAGCTGAGCCTCCATCTGCAGTCGCTGGGGTGTCACTGATCTTTGCTGAGAGAGCAAGCGTCGTGATTAAACATGGTGTGAAGGGAACCCGGTGGGGACAGGTGAGTCCGAAAGCGTAAACGAGGAAGGGAAAGAGAGTCAGGGAGACTAATAGGAATTTAAAAAAGGGATGGGTCCCAAGGACATTTTCGCTTTATTTTGTTTAGATTTGTTTTATTATTACTTATCAACTTAAGGTTGTTATATAATTTATTGAGGTAAACTTACCTAACGTCAAATGAACCATTGTAAAGTGAATGATCCGCTGACATTTAGTACATTCATAATGTTGTGCAACCATCACCTTTCTCTAAGTTACCAAAAATGTTTCCATCACTCCAGAGTAGAGCCCTGTCCCCATCAGGCAGCTTCTCCCATTCCCTGCTTCCTCCAGCCCCTGGTGACCACCAGTCTGTCTTCTGACTCTACAGATTTATGTCTTCTAGACATTGCACATAAACAGAATTATACAATATGTGACCTTTTTACCTGGCTCCTTTCACTTAGCAGGTTTTCGGAATTCATCCACATTGTAGTACTTCATGTAGCATCCGCACTTCAGTCATTCTAATGGCCAAATAATATTCCATTGTATGGATGTAACCAAAATTTTTATCCAGTCATTTATTAATGGAAATCAGGCTACTATGAATAGTTAATGGAAACATGCACGTACAGTCTCGATGACATTTTTTTTGGCTTGAAAGATATGTTTAATTTTTTCATTATTGAAAAAAACTACGATTAAAGATAAGTCAAATGCAAAAACATATAATACATCTATAGTTAAAGAACCCTTTTTCATGAAGGCAAAATTATTGAGAAATGTTTATTTGCCTCTTGAAATGGCTTATCTGGATAATAATATGGCTGCAAGTGGTCAATTCACATAAGTTCCTTCATTGCTTTTCTCCCTTAAAACCACACATCTTTCAGAACTACACCACTGGCGTGCTGGCCCTACAAACAGAATGACATTTAGGACTTTAGATCCAAGGCCCAATGGACGGACAGGCTCTTGTCTTCTACAGCGGCAGCCATGTCTTCCATGACATGCCAGTCAAACCGGCTGAGGATGCTGCCCCTGCCCCCAGACATGCTGTCCATGCCATGCGCCCCAGCAGGGGGCTCTGGCTCTTCTTCAACGGGTGACAAGTCTTGTAGAAGGGAACTGTGACTTTCATGAAGAATCTTCCAGGTGTCTGAAGGCACCAGCCAGGGACCCACCACAGCCTGCTCTCTCTCACACACTGTACATACCTGCTTGGTTTGAGGAGCAAGCCCAGCACGCCTCTGCTTGTCCGTGTGCCGTAGACAACGACATGCAGCAGCAGAGCCTGTTTGGAGGGTGACCGGAGACTGCACAGCCTTTCTCACAGCCACTTTGGCTGCGCCGGCTTTTTGGCGGGGGGTGGGGGGGTGGGTAAAAGTGGCAATTTCACATGGCCAAGGTGAGCCTTGAGGTTGCCCCAAATGTTTCCCTTTTGGAATAGAACTTGGTTTGGATATATAGCTGACTTTTTCCAAGTCGAGTTATTAGAAAATTGTGACTGTGTGGAGTCTCTCCTCTTGGAGAAAGGGAGCATTGCAGTCTGGAAATTTTAGCAGTTCTGGGTGTGCAAGGCAATGGCTGCCGTGCCATTGCTGGTAGCTGTACTGATTCCGGTAACAGTTCATTGATCAGGCTGCATGCTTGTGAGAGCCCATGATGATAGTGGCCAGAGAGTCGCAATCTGTCTTCTTCATGCTTCATCTTTTGTCTCAGCCTGATTTCCCTTCTAAGAACACGATTCTATCTGCCCCAGGAGCGATCCGTTTTCCGTGACTTCAAGGGAAATCAGGCTGAGACAAAAGATGAAGCATGAAAAAGACAGATTGCTATTCTCTTGATGACATTTTAAAGATGAGCTTTGAAGATGTGTCTTGACGTGTCCTCTTCTTGGATGCTGTGGCAAGTCAGACAGACTTCATGAAGTCTATTACCGAGTTTAGGTTCCCAATTTCAGTTCCTGGTGAGCCAGGGCATGGCAGAGGAGGCTAAAGACTGAATAACCCCCGTCCTGGAGAGAGGGCTGTGGTTCTGCCCAGGAGGCTTGGAAGAGGCCGTGCAGTCTGGGGGAGGCCATTAGGTTGGGGTCAGAAGACAGACACACAGGGAAGTAATGGCTCTGCCGCTTCCTGGCTGTGCGGGAGCTGGGCAGGTCTCAGACCCTCTGCCACCTCATTTCTCAAGCTGTGATCACGGCTTGCCTTTCTCACAGAGCTGTTAGAAGACAGATGGAGCTGTCTCATGTGGGGGTGCTCCTCCAGTAGTGATGGATCACACATTTGTGCTATGATTATCATTTTGCAGATCACGGATGTGCAGGGTAACCTTTCTGACTCATCGTCGGTAACGGTTTGTGTTCATCGCATGGCATTATTTGCAACTATTAGAAAATGGAGACCTTCAGAAGGTTCCTGGGTACGCCCACAGAACTGGAGAAACGAATAATCAGGCTCAAAAGGGCAGGGGTCAGACAAAGTCTGGGGGTCCCCAGGGGCAGGGCCCCAAAGCCCAGGACAGGGTCTGATTGATGAGCCCCTAGGGGAGGGCAAGAATCCTTGGTTGACAGTTCCGTCAGGCCTGCACCCCGTGGGGAAGAGGTGATTCCCCACATGGAAATGAGGAAACTGTTAACAGAAGGAGGGGGAATGGAGGCCCCGAAGCCTCAAATGTTGACTAGAGACAAACTCCTTGAACTGTTGGTGCAGAAGCAAGCACAGCACACCCTGCTGAGCCGCAGGCTGTGGGGCTACCCTTGAAGTGGGGTACAGGTTGGGGTGACACAGGATTTGGGGTGAATGTTGAGGCCTGTCACCTGCACACCCTCTGCAACGCGCTGCCCTTGTGTGCCATGTTCCACGTGTGAGTTGCAACAGCCCCGCCTGGGAGGTCTGGACCCAACTGGCAGCTAGAAATATCCAGGCTCCAGGGAAGCAGCAGAAGGAGCTTTTCTGAAGCCAGGCAAGGTCCTCTATGTATGTAGGAAATTGTTAATTGCACACTGTGAGTCTTCTGGGTATGAACTGCCTTTGCGCTTTAAAAATAAATTAATGGGAACTGAGGCCCATGGTGCCCCTCCTTTCTTTAATCATCTGTCTCGGAAGTGGTTGGTGACCCTCACTATCCATGCCCCCAATAGAGGCTGCCCTGCTCCCTGGAAAAACAGGAATTTCTTATCAGATCAACAGGAAATTCTATTTTTACTTGATGTTAGAATTAAAAATACCAGAGAGGCACTTCCATATCTAAGCCGGGCACTAAATTTATCTCCCACTGAGGCACTCTCTTCCCAAACATCTGCCGTCAGGGCTTGCTCCCTCTGAGACTGGCCCCAGAAGGCATGGCATGACAAAGCGCTGGGGCAAACGCACTTGGTTTTGTTTCTAACCCTGGCAGCAGCATTGCCGTGAGGATCCCGTGCAACTGTAGGAGGACAGTGTCCCATGCAAGTCACAGGTGGGCCTTAGAAAGCTGCGCCAGAGACACTCACCAAAATGTGGAAAGAGCTCCAGGTAGCAGTACCCTCAGGCTCACTAAGTGGTCCTGGCCAAGAGCGGATCCTTAAGTCAGAGGACCCCTTTGCCCAAAGCTGGCGGGAGAATGGCAATGGTGTGCTGTGAGAAGCCAGCCTCAGGAGCGTCAGGGGAGGAAAGCCTGAGTTGACCAACGCCTGCCTGTGCACCAGTGCATGCGAGCAGGGCCTGCATCCTTCCGCAGCCACCGGTGGAAGGAGCAGAATGGGTCAGCGTGGTCGGCATCTGCTCCGCCTTACAGAGGAGAGAGCACAGGCGCGAGAGGTGGGCAAGAAATGGAATCTGACTCCACATGATTCCAGTCATGAACTCCTCTCTCTTTACCTCTACTGTTTCTTTCAACATTTTGCTGCAGGTCTGCAACCAAGCTAATGGACCCAGCGGCCGCCAGCGTGGGCGCTGCCAGCCAGATGAGTGGCAGCTTTTCTCTGGGAAGGAGCACGTGTCTTCGGCAGGGCTGCTGCCTTTGCTTGGCTTTCCCTGGGGCACGAGTGACCACTTCACTCAGATCGGAAGGCTTCCCTGCAATGCCCAGCCTGCGTGAACTTGAAAGAAACCTGACTGCTTCTCGTAACCCTGCTAACGCACCCTTAGCTTTTTGCCTGGGATTTGTACAGACCAGCAGTCTTCAACTGTTTGCATTGCACGGCATGTATAAACTGATTACTTAAATTCTGCAGCGTGCCCCAAAATATATTTTTTTGCCGATTGGACAAAAAAAATTTTTTTATTCATTCACACCAGACATCTATTGTTGTGTAAGCTGTTGTCACTTCTTTGTTTGACAATCCCAGAGAAAAGAGGTCAGTGCCGCTGACTAAACAGTCAGCTATTGCATGTTTTAAAAATCCTTGCAGCGCACTGGTATGCGGGGGCACGCTGGCTGAAAACCACTGGCATGTTAACCAGTACCTTATTTGCTTGCTGAGTGGTGCTTTTTTCTTTTTCTTTTCTTTTGTTAGTGGTACAACTTAAACAGTGTTGCAAAATAACCCTGCCTTTGAGGCTGGGGTCCCGATGTAATTGGCTCCTCATCCTCAGTTTCTACACCTATAATAATAAGAGGCTTAACTAGATGTGTGCTTTCGGTGCAGAGGCCATTAGTCACAAGGGCCTACTGAGCACTTGAACTGTGACCCGTCCGCATCAAGGTGTGCCGTGGACATACAATACGCACGGGTTTCTAAGACACTTGTGGAAACAGAATGTAAGCCATCTCATTAATAAGAGTTATATTGGTTACATGCTGAAATTACAATATTTTAGGTATATTGGGTTAGATAAAATAAATTAGTAAATTTAAATTTACCTGCCTATTTCTTTTTCCTAACATGGTTATTAGAACGCTTAAAAATATGTGTGATTTATGTTCTGTTCCTTGTGGACAGGTTGGACTAGATACCCTGGGTTCCTTTCCATTTTTGGTCTGGTCAGCTCGCTTGTCCAGGGTTAGGTGAAATGAGCACCTCACGGAAGGCTCTTGTTTGGTGGCTGCAGGGATGCTCGCCTCTGGCTGCTCCTCAAGTGTTCCCTCGACTGTCCCTCACAGAGCTGGCCCGAGGTGAAAGGGGAGGTCCAACAACTGCCAATGACCTCCTGAACTAGTGCGTGTGACAAAATGTTTGCTCTGAAAGGAGCTGTGCGAGGTCATCACCTGACCTGCCACCAGTATGAGGAAGAGGTCACCCAGACTCTGAGATCCTCCTTGCTCTGGGCTGCATCACCCGTTATGAATGCCAAACCTGCACTACTGGCTGAGGGGTGGCCTCAACTTTTGACATTATGTCCGGGAGTAAGAGGTGGTCTGGCACATTTTAAAACCTTAATAAGTATCCTAACTACCAAAGAATCAGTTCTTTTCATGCAGAGATAGCCTAAGGAAAGGAGATAAAAGACAAAGAAAAAGGAATTGGAGCATGTCCTGGACAAAAACCCAGTCATGGTTAAAAGGCTGACAGCTTTTAGAGTTCTCAAGAATCAGTGTGTGGCAAAAAGGAAAGAACAGAAACAAGCTCACACCTCTCATGGCCCGAGCACACTCCATTGCCAAAAGCCAAGTACTTCTGTGGAGTCGGTTAAGGAAGGTGAATGTTAATTCAATGAGTAACACTTAAAGGCAGAGCTTGGTAGATGAGAGTCAAGCATACACTTCTACCTGCTGGCAATCCGAGGAGGAACTGGGAGATGTAAAGGTGACTCCAGGGTGAGTCAGCGTGCTTAGTCTGGCCTTTGCCCACCTGCAGAAGGCAGTGCGGGTTATTCCCATGGGGAAGACGGGGTATGCGTGCGGGGCTGCTGGTCGATCATCGCATATTGCGAGCACTGACTCCGCAAGGCACCGTGACGAGCCCTGCGGGGAAGATGATGCGCACAGAGGGGCACATAGAAAGACAGCCCAGAAGGGATTATTGTCCCACACTCTTGTTCTGGAAGAGGGGAGACTGAGGCCTGTGAGCAGGAGTGCCCACCCAGGATCACGTAGCTAAGTAGTGAAGGGCCGAGATCTCAGGCTCCTGCTGTTAGGTTCTTGTCTCAAGGATCCTGCAGGTGGGTGTCATGGAATGATGCTGAGCTAGATGTTAGGGGACCTTGGTTCCACTTGAGTCACGACTAGTGATATGACCTCGGGCAAGTCCTTTTACTTCCCTAAGTCTTAGTTTCTTCGTCTGTAAAGCAGGGGATGAGAGTAATGATCTCTTAGGTCTCATGTCTGAGTAGTCAGGATAAGCTAGGCTTGGCTGTGATAACAAACAACCCCCCACGTCGCAGTGGCTGAAGAAACAAGGGCTTATTTCTCGCTCACACAGTATGATCATAGCAGGTCAGCAGGGACTCAGGCTGATGGAGGCCCTACCTCACCATGTGTTTCATGGGGAAGAAAATATGGCAGAGTATATACTGGCTTTTAAAGCTTCTGGCACAAAATGGCACATGTCACTTTCACTTACATTTGGCTGGCCAAAGCAATCGCACAGTTATCCAGCATATGGCCAGAAGGAGAGAAGACTCAAAATATTTGATGACAGTCTTACCACCCATATGGTGTCCACACGACGACAGCACACGGCAGAGCTGTGTGGGGCAGCGAGCAGCGGGGTTGGCAGCACCTGCCCTGACTGGGCTTGATGGGAAGACATTGTGGAGAAGGCTGCCCTCAGGGAGGCAGAGAGAGGAAGTCACTGATCTCTGGAGTCACTGGTCTAGAAGGGGCGGCAGGAGCAGGGGTGTGGCAAAGGACAAGAAATGCTAGCAGTGGGGAACTGCCTAGTTTGGCTGAAGTGTGGGTGCGTGAGGGGAGGAATAATAAGAGAAATCTGAGAGCAGATCATGTAGGGCTTTGAGTGCCAGGAGAGGGGGTGTTGCCTTATTTGCTAGGCCATGTAATTTCTGAGCGGAGTTGTGAACTTCCGAAGCAGTGTGTGGATGCAGCTCTAGAGAGGGGGTGATAAGAATAGCACGGGAGTGAGGGAGACGAGGTGGCGGCCACTGCTATCCTTGGGCTGGAGGTGGCGAGGCCTTAAGGCCCTGAGGCTTTATTCTGGGGTGGGAATAGGAGAAGAAACTGGACAAATGCAAGCGCTACTGCATATGAAAGAACCTGGCACAGTTTTTGGCATCCTACTCCAATGGCTTACATTTGGTGACGGTAGATGATGTCTAAGTTGGAAGAGGGAGAAATAAAGATAAGCAGGAAGTTTTGAGTTCAGATGGCTGGAAGGAAGGGGTGACATCTCCAGAAAGAAGGTGTCCGGATGGCGAGCAGGCCTGGAGCTGGGGAGGCACGAGGGGCGCTCAGTCCCAGAGATAAGGAGGGAGTCTCCATTCCCGTCTCTGGGGGAGGGAGCTCATGGACGGGCGAAGGGTTGTGGAATGCACCGTTAGGCTGACGCAGTCCCCTGGTGTGAGATTTTAAGCCGGTGTCCCCAGAACTCCCAGAGAGGATCACTGAGCTGTCTAGCCTGTGTTCACCGAGCATGGGCAGATGCCCCAAAGGGACGGGGTGATTGGTTTGGGAGTTGCTGGAGCTAGCCCTGAGGTTCCCGCTTCTAAGGGCACCTGGGGCCTTCTTGGGCGAGAAAGCTGGTCACCAGGAGGGCTTGTGAGACTCCGTCCTGAACCCTAAGGTTAGCATCAGGCCCAGGGACAGAGAGGATACTGCTGCTTGGTCTGGAGTCATGGTCAAAGGCAGGGGCCAAATCCAGTGCCAAACAAAGTGGGGGGCCATGTGTCCGCTGTCCTTCTCTCTCATTCCCAACTGGTCATTTTGTGCATTTTTGTCCAGATCTGAACTTGCCATTTTTAAAGCTGCTGCAATCGCGCTGAGTTAATCTAGAAAAGATGTTGACGCACCCTCTCAGCCCCTGCTGCTTACGATCCTCCAAGACTCTGAATATGATTATTTAAAGTAATAATGAAAAGCAAAACAGGAAATTCTTATCCGTTTTGTCAGGAAATTCTTTAGCTGCATGGAAGGTCCTGCTCTGGGGGTCTGTGCCCTCCAGGAACTGTTTGGAAATGATTTATGGTCCAAGATGGCGCCAGCCCTTCCTCAACACACCGTTTTAGAAGAGGGAGGGATAAGCTGGATCCTGGGAAGCGGGACCTGTACTCTCTTGGAATGTGCATTTCTGTTGATAACATATTCATTGTCTCCACTCATAAGTTACAGTTCTGCTTTTGTCTTGCCCTGGAATGGGAAGTAGCGTATTTAGGCAAAATAAAGATGTTCCATTTTAAGTTTGAAATGCTTAATTATTTTACTAGGTATTATTTTCTGTGGCATCTTAGGCAATAAGACTTAGGGGAGAAACTTTATGTTTATTGAGGATACATGAGTTCCACATATTCTGATAGACCTTTTATGTGTCGTATTATCTTCTCTAGTTATGGGTATTATTTTCTCTCTCTCACAGGTGTGAAAACTGAGGCTCCCTGAGGTTAAGCAACCTCATAAGGAATAAAAGGTCAAACCAGAAAAAATAATGTTTTCATTAGACTCTGCGTTTCCTGAGAGCCCGAGCCAGGTTGGCTTTGCTCATCACTGGGTCCCTAGCGCTGTGCACAGTGCCTGAAATACAGTCAGTTCAACCCAAAGAATAGTTCTTGAATGAAAGAATTAAGATGTGTGAGGCTGATTATCTGAGGTTTGCTGCAGCCTCACAGCACTAGGCCCCCTTGTTCTGTCCCCATAAGGTTTTTTGATTATTTCTAGTATACACAGGGCCAAAGAGGGTAAGCCTCATTCCAATGAAGGATTGTTGATTTCTACCCGGAGCTACTGTTATGGGCTGAATTATGTCTCCTCCCACCCCTCAGTGCCTCCGAATGTGACTGTGTTTGGAGGTATGGTTCTGAAGAGGGAATTCGGCTCACTGAAGTCATCAGGGTGAGCCTTATTCAGTATGACGGGTGTCCCCATAAACAGAGGTGATTGGGACACAGGCAGACGCAGAGGGAGGGCCATGTGAAGATACATGGAGAAGACAAGTCAAAGAAGCCTCAGGAGAAAGTAACCCTGCCGGGCCCTTGATCTTGGACTTCCAGCCTTCAGGACTGCGAGGATATAAATTTCTGTTGTTCAGGCTCCCCAGTCTGTGGAACTTTATTATGGCAACTCTAGCAAATGAATATACTAGTTTCTCTCTGGGTCTCATTACCTACAAGGCATTACATCCTTTTGTGGGCTCCTTGCACATACCTAACTGCACTTTTACCAGAATCTGCACTGGGACAAGGCCAGGGCTCACAGTGGGATGAAGCTCATCCTGCGCTGAGGACTGTGAGCAGATGATCTGTGCTCCAACAGACCCTCCTCTCATCCCTAAAGTCTTTTTTTTTTTTAATAATTTTTTTATCCTCACCCGAGGACATTTTATCATTGCTTTTTTTTTTTTTTTTTAAAGAGAGAGGGAAGGAGAGAGAGCAACATCGATCGGTTGCTTCCCGTATGCGCCCAGACCAGGGAGGGAACCCGTGGCTTAGGTATGTGTCCTGGCCAGGAATCAGAGCCCCGACCTTTTGGTCACAGGACAATGCCCCAGCCAGCTGAACCACAGCGGCCAGGGCTCCCCTGAAGTCTTGCCAATGAGAGGCTTGCAGCCGGGAGAGCTAGATTGCAGTACCAGGGCCGTCACGCTGGCAGGCGCTGCCATTCCCTGGGCCGGTTTCTTCATCTGTGTTTGTCTGGCACAGGTTTTGTTTTTAACTGATTTCTAAATGCCTCCATTGAGGAGGACATGTGTTGCCCAGCTCAGGAGCAGCCAACACGTTTCTTGTCTTTCACCTGCTTGCTTTCCTCTTTTGCAGTTCAGTTTGAACCTGTTTGGGCTCCAGCAGCCTCTGTGCATGTGATTCCAGCACGGTTCAGCATGTGGCTTACCTGCATTTGACCTCGTGTTTCTGAGGCTTTTCCCAGGAAAGGTGGTTTCCTCCACTGGGAGGACTGCTTTGTGGCTGGTGCCTGGCACCTGGTGTCCCATCAGCTCATTCATGCCTCCAGCTTACTTCAAACTTCTACCTCCATGAACGTGGGCCTGCTCACTCCCGTTTGTTATGCTTAGGCTGGCATTGACTGGTTTTTAGGTTCTCCATGGGTCTTGCTGACTTTGCAATTCCATATTTTCCCATTCATGTAATTCATTCATCTAACAAATATTTATTGCTGGCTTTCCAGAATGTCTTTTTAACTTGTTACTTCTGGTGCTGCTAGCTTATTTATAGTGCGTCTAAGAATTTACAAACCATTTTTCTATATCCCTTCTAATTTAGTTAGGCTGACACTAGGACTTAGGCATCGTATACCCATTGTACAGATTTTGGAATGGAGGCTTAGAGAGCTTAAATTACTTACCCAGGGTCACGTGGCTACTAGCAGGAGAGCCAACAGCTCTTCTCTGATCCTCTGGTTCTATCTTTTCAAGACACCCTGTTTGCTTAGAATTCCTGACAGATATAAAGGGAAGAGGTTTGTCAGCTTTGGAGAATTTCCTAAATTCTAAGATGCACTAAAAAAAGAATTGTGTATCTCAACCCTGTTCTTGCGAAACCACTGTTAAATGAAGAGGTTATGGGATGGAGGAGGCTGGGTGAGAAAAACGTTGGGGGGATTTGAGGATGTGGGCTTTCCAGGGATGTGGCCAGATGGGAGCAAGAAAAGGTTGGGGGACCTTCTAGCAAGCCCCGACACGTGCTGCGGGCCTGAGCACTGCCTCCCCATGTAGCATTTGGAAGAATGTTCTGATCTAAAACAGAGACCAGTCTCGGGCCTTGGCTTCACTGAGCTTTATTTGTCAGGGGCTGAGGACTAACAGAGTGAAAGGTTGACCTTGAGCTGCAGAGCAGAGAGCTGGGAGGTCAGCAGCCAGAAGGCTGCAGATAGCTGGAACGCGCAAACTAAGAGCATGAAACAAGGGAGACACTAAGACTAAGGTCTGGGCCAAGGCAACTGAGCAGCTGAGAGTATGTTTCGAAAATTCATAAACCAAAATGTTCTTTGTGCACCAAGATACTTCTCAGTAGAATAAAAACTGGTGTCTCTAACGCACCCGTCCTTTTTTCCAGGTAAGCCTCTCTCCCTCTTCTAAGATCCCATTATTATCCCACACCACCCCCACACTGTCCTCTTTGCTTTTTGTAGGATGACCAGCTCCTTCCGGTTTGCCTGGGACTTTATCAGTTTTAGCACCAGAAGTTCCACATGTCAGGAAATCTCTCAGTTGTGGGCAAACCAGGATGGTAGGTCATCCTAAAGACCTTTCGCTCCACTGAGTCTTTCCCAAGCTGAGAACTTGCCCATGACTCTTCCTTGTGGAGCAATTCTTCTTCCTCTTAAGCTCCTATTCCGTTCTTATTCATCCGTGGGTTGCTAAACTTCTTCCCCCTGTAGTTCATTGTCTCACTAATGAACTAGCCCCACTCCAGGTGACTCCTGAACCTTCCCCTATCAAACTTCACCAGTCCTACTTCTTGATCTGGGTCCTGGGATCACATTTTCTCCTTCTAGCTCTGAGTTGCTGCTTCTCTGTCTCAGGTCTAGGGGATGAGTACTCCCTCTGCTCCCTCTGCCGTTTGGGGACACCCCTCAAGGCTCAGGTCTTGGTCCTGGGCCCTCACTCACATGTACAAATGCCTACGGCAGTCAGGCAGGTGATATTTACAATCCAACAGACAGACTTAATAAGGGCAGAGGAGACCAGAGTATACGTGTACACGTTCCATCCAGAGAGGTTTTCACTTTAGCAGGTTTTTAAAAGGGTTGGCCACCCTTGGTTTGCATGCACTTCTGGAGTCCAGCTGTTACATGCAGTAAATTTACAGTAGGCCACGTGATCCAACCTTGAAATGGAATGTTTTCCACTAAGGTGCAGAAGTAAACTTGGATATACCATAGGCAAGAATTCACTTCTCAGAGTTTTTGGAAATATCCCACCCTTGACTTTAGAGAAGAGTTCTTGGCCTCACATTGGGATGAGAAGGCTCTCTCCTCACCTCACTTTATACCCTCTCTCTTCCCAAGCAGGTAATCAACAAGTTCCTGATCGCGAGGCTCTCACAGTGCAGTCAGGGCATGGATGGCACAAGTGAGAACCAGCTAGTCAAGTCCTGGGAGGATTAATAATGTGGAAAAGATTCTCCCAGCTGATAAAAGTCTTTTCACTCATCACGGGCTCATTCATCTTTCCACTGAAATTAAGGGGCAGAGTGTGGCAATATAGTGAGAGCAATATGGTCAGCAAGTAATGAACCGATGGGTCACACGAGAGTTCAGACATGAGCAAGGTCAATGGTTTGAATCTGTAAGCTATTTTCAGTATCTAGTATTACAAGTCTAGAAAGAACTTGGAAGGATAATTTGTCTATCTTTCTGTGGGGCTGTATGTTAATAATCTCATATTTTTATATTCTAATTCTTATTATTTTCCTAGAGAGTTTGTGCCCTTTGCTCTTTAAAAAAAGTCTTCATTTCTTTATGAAGCATTTTTTCGGGTGTTTTAAAAGACTCTATGGTTGGCTATAAAACAAGGAGAGGTGTATCTCTTCCCTTGAAAGCCTCCAATTAGAGGCGGGAAGTCAAGCTATGCATAAGAACGACAATCCTTGAAAAGACTTCTCGTTACTAATCCTAGCCCTGCCTCCTACTGGACATCGACCTTGGGCAAGGAGCTTTATCTCTCTAGTCTCATCTAAGTCACACTCTTTAACTTTCTCATCTGCCAAATAGGTGTCCTAATACAGGACTCTTCTGGGGTCCAAAGAACATGCGTATAAGGCCAGGCTTCTTATATGCCTGGTATATAGTACTTAACGAATGTCAGCAATCGTAAATAACTTTAATTTTCCCAAAAGTTGTGGTGATTGAAGCATGTTTGCCTTTATTATACAGGTGAAGAACACAATATTTAGTCACCCAAAAGCTGATACATGGTAGATTTGGGCTTCCATCTTGGGCCTGCTGACTCCCTAGAATGGCATGTCCTCCTGGATGACTCCACCTCCCCCAAACAGGGTAATGTTGTGCCAACGAAAGCAAGAGCAAAACGGAAGTTTCAGTATTCAGAGTTGTGAGTTTTACTGCTGGTCTGAAAGTAAGTGATGGTTATTGAAGTTGAGGTTACATGAGGTCTCCAGGTGTCTAGTGGGCACAGGGGTACCATGAACTATTAACAGCAGGCACACACTTGCCTTCTAAGATTTATCTTTGTCACCCCCTGCCTGCCTTAATTCCAGAGGACAGAAGGGGCAGATGCTTTGGGTATGACAGAGCTAGAGCACTCTCCTCTCCTGGCCAGACTGAACCTCAGGCTCCTCAGCGCTGCTGTGTGACTCATGCGCCCATGCAGGGCCGGGGTGCAGGCTTCTCTGACTGTGGTCCCCAAGGGACTCCATTCACTGTGCCAGTGTGTCCACCACCGTATACCAACAGATTGCTGAGGGTCAGTCTAGGTGGTTTGAGAGGAAACAGCAGGAATAGGAAGCTTAATCCTGCCCTATGGTTACTTGCTGTCTGGTCAGCAGACAATATAGTAACACTGGAAACCCTTCATCAGCATCTCAGTCTTATGCTATTAGGCGCCAACTCTGCGGGTGCCATCAAGGTCAGGCAAGGAAGAAGTCACTGTGGACTTTTGACCAGGGCTGAAAAGAGGGGGAAGTGGTGGAAACCAGGGTGGGCTCGTTTCCCAGCTGCCTGCTGCGAGAGCAAGTTGGCAGGCGGCCCCAGGAGGAAAGGGTGCAGAGCCACGCCTTCACCTGAGCGCCACAAAGGGGCGAGAGAGGAAGGCGATGGCCCCTGGCTCTGCACCTCGTCTGTGCTGGGTCCTTGGCAGACCTTGTCTTATTTTGTTTTCATGGGAACCCTGTGACAGTGGGCTTAATTATCTGTATTTAACAGATGTGGTTCAAAGAAGGGTTCAATTACCTGCCCAGGTGATATGCTGTAGAAGTGCTAGTAATGGACTTGGTGGCCTTGAGAGCTGACTGTTTAATGATACGTGAACACTGTCCTGAATCCTCCAATTGCTGAGCTAGAGGCACGTGTCAATGTTGCCTTTCTAGAGCTGGAGTTGCTTAATAGAAATAGGAAGGTTCTGGTAAGGTGTGCAAAGTGGTTCTCAGGTACTCCTAAAACTATTGTACTCAATAAGAACAGAACAAAAACAATCATCAACACAAACACAAGCACACAGAGACAAATAACAAATACACACGTGTGTGTACCCACACAGGCTGAAGCCCTGCAGACGCTGCAGTGCTCCCTGTCCATATTTCACAAAAACGTTGGATTGGGGCCAGAAACTACAATAACTGGAATAACTTTGTGTGAAACCTCTGCAGGCAGTGAGAAGAGTCAGGGGAAGGGCATTGGAAGGATTATCTTACTTTTCATCCTTGTTTAATTAACCCTCGCAGAGAAAGGGGGTGGACTGAATGGATCATTTCCCCCCATCTCAAATCGGCCTGTTTTATATTTTTTAAAAAATGACTGTGGTTTGGGACACATGCATGATACATTTGGTTTTTAAGGAAAATTTTATTTTTGCATTGAAAAAAATTAAGGAGACCATTTAAAAAAAAAAAAAAAAACTTATCTAGAGAGTTGCATTTCCTGAGCTGCAAAGAAAAATTCTTTCCCTTCTCGTGACTTATCTCCTTTTCTTTCAACAATAAGTCATCTTGGGTTATTTTTTTTCCATGCATGAATCAAATGAGACCAACAACAAAGGGAAATGGCAGAAAAAGATGATCTTAAAGCTTGACGATGGTGGAAGGCTGGCCCTCACTAAAGAGAACTGAAATGGGGTGCCAAGATGGGGAGTACAAGAACAAAGGAAACCATGTGTTCCCCAGATAAGTTGCAGTTGTAAACATGTGGACAGCCCTGACCAGTGTGGCTCAGTTGGTTGGGCGTCATCCTGCAAGGCAAGAGGGTACTGGTTCGATTCCCAGTCAGGTTCCTGGTCAGGTTCCTGGTCAGGGAACGTATGAGAGGCAACTGCTTGATGTTTTCTCCCTATCTTTTTCCTTTCCTTCCTCCTCTCTAGAAAATAAATAAATAAATAAATAAATAAATAAATAAATAAATAAATAAATTCATTCTTAAAGACAAGGGCATTGTTGATAATGAATTAAATGACCATCTTCTAAAATCTTTCTTTTCTAGATCCTAATCCCCCAATTGAAAGCTCAGATACCTCCTCACAATACACAGCAGGCATTGATGTAATTTGTCTAAGTGAGGTGGGGAGGGAGTCAGAGCACCCCACTATGCTGGCCCCAGAGCTCAGGCCCAAGACCACTGATTGTACTGCTGCCCACAGATACTGAGCTCCACATGCATAGAGAGGGCCCTGGTCGATTTATATGTAAGTCATAAACTTTAAATTTAGAGCAGTTTTAGGTTCAAAGCAAAACTGGGTAGGAAGAAAATACAGGGAATTCCCACATACCCCCTGCCCCCACATATGCACAGCCTCCCTCCTGTCAGCGTCCCGCCCCAGAGGGGTGCCTTTGTTGTAATCAATGAACCTGCATTGACACATCATTCTCACCCAAAGCCCCGAGTTTACATTAGGGTTCAGTCTGGGTGTTGTATGTTCCATGGCTTCTGACAAATAGATATTGATCCCACTTTCTTTTCAGATGTAGTTCCATGTGCATGTTTATAAAGCAAAGTATTGTAATTGCTAGATAGTGGCTGCTGGAAGATACTGCATCCAGAAACATTTGGCCCGGACATGTGGTGGCCAAGGACAGTCATGAGGAGACAGTACTCCATTGGTGGGTGCCTGAGGCTGTGTGGGCTGGATGGTTTCCAAGGTCCCATTTGTCTGCAAGACCTGTCGTTCTATAACCTAGTCCACACACAACCAAAAACAGGCCTTGCCCTGGCTGGTGTGGCTCAGTGGATTGAGTACCGGCCTGTGAGCCAAAAGGTTGCCGGTTCGATTTCCAGGCAGGGCACATGCCTGGGTTGCAGACCAGGTTCCCAGTTGGGGGAGTGTGAGAGGCAATCAATCAATGTATCTCTTGCACATTGGTGTTTGTCTCCCTCTCTTTCTCCCTCCCTTCCCCTCTCTCTAAAAGTAAATAAATAAAGATCTTAAAAAAAAAAACAACAACAGGTCTTATGATCTATCTCCATAAGGTGGCTGCCAATCCATGCTGCCCACTCTAGCCAACAGGGTCCACATGATCAGCTGCGACTCACTGTGCCCAGCCTTCTACTTGTTGAATAATATTTGAAGAAGATTGTTTTTCTTCAGACTTTTCAAAATGGTAAAAATGATTGAATATATGGAATAAGATCGGTATGATTTATTTTTTAATTATTTTATTTTGTTTTTATTCTCACTCAAGGACATGCTTATTGATTTTAGAGAGAGGGGAAGGGGGGGGAGAGAAACATCAATGTTAGAAATATCGATTAAGTTGCCTCTCGTATGTGCCCCAACTGGGTACTGAACCCACAACCCAGGGATGTGCCCTGACTGGGAATTGAACCTGCCACCTTTCAGTTTAAGGGATGACACTCCAACCCACTGAGCCACACCAGCTAGGGCTGAATGGTTTATTAAACTATTAACCGTGTATAGCATATCATTATTTTTATAATGAACCACCTATAATATACAATATGAACATGGTGTTCAATCTGATTCCTCTTTTTGCAGTTCCCCATTTCTGGGCCAGCAAAGTCATTGCTGACCTGCCATGGAAGCCAAAGGGGGTCTCAGGCCCCTCGACTCAGTGTTCCCGGGCAGCTGCTACCTGTCCATGGCCAGTGGCATGTGGAAAGCAGCTAAGAGCATCCTGGTCCCCATCAGATCTTGTTTTGACGCCTTATTTCTTTGTCACCCACTGAGCTTCTTTCATATCCTAAAAGTCTGCAATTAAAAAAAAAAACCCAACTCATCCTGATCACCAGGGTTTTATATCAAATGCAGGAAAGTCCCAGTCTCTCTATAGAGCAGTTCTAGACTGCTGCTTCAAGACAGCCCCTTCGTCATCAACCCCGTTCCTAAAGACAAGTCCTTCTCTCTAGCGTTTACTTTTTGAAAAGCTGCGCCTGAAGCTGCAACCGAGGAAAGGAAGCTTTTTCCCTCAGCTATTGATCCCTGTCTCTCTTAGAGTGCTGGCAAGCCCCAGAATGGGAGGGATGTGTTTTTGGTAAGAAAAGAAGAAATTACAGATGGAGAGTGATCAGAATGATGGTCTCATGTTGCACAGCGTAAGGGTCCTATGGATCTTCTCATTTTCACTAGTGAATGGCCCTTGGGCTGGAGCTGCCTGAGGTATGACTATGGAACCATTTTTAGCTTTCCCTGTATGTTCCAAGGCTCCAGCTTTTCACAGGAATTCAAAGTGGCCTGCCAAGCGGGTCCGGTGCCATGTAGCACTTACTTTCTGGCAAGGCCACTGCTTCTATTTGCGTGATCAACTAACTAGTCCCCATGCAGCCGTCCTGTGATTGGATTTATCGCTGAGCAATTGACTGTTCAATTACACCAACCGACAGTTATTGAGCAGCTTTGCCAGGCCCTCTGTTGCAGGTTGGATTCCCTGGGAAGCAGACTCTGAGATGGAGTTTAGCAGGCAGGAGGCTTTTTAGAGAGTGCTCTTGGGTGGAACACTTGGAAAGGGGACGGGGAGGGGGCAGGACTGGGCAGAGGGAGCAGTGGGCTGCGATGCAGTTGCGAGGCTCAGCTGGCCTTGCGGGGAGTTCTGAAGCTGGGGTGGCCCTTCAGAACTATTCCAGGTTCAGGCAATGGGGCTGGGCCTTATGTTCCCTCGTTGACCACTCACTGGATGCAGCTACCCTGGGAAGACAGTGTGGCATTAGGGGAGGCAGGTCTTTGTGGGGGAGGGCAATCTCTGGGGACAGCTGGCAGCACTACCTATAGCTGGGGAAGTAAACGTTCAAAGACAATCTAGGTGACACTGCAAGGCATCCACTGCACGGTGCTGAGCACATTCTAAGCCTTTAACAAGCTTATTATCTGCATGGTGATGTTAAACAAGCATGCGAATGATGGTGGTAGCAGGCGGATGGAGGTCAGAAACTCGGGATTTGCATATGGGGGGGGTGCAGGGGGAGGTGTCACATTCGCTTGGGGGGAGCATTTGAATTGGGTCTTGGAGAATCCTTGCTTGAGGATTTCTGTCATTTACCAGTCAAGGGGGCCTGATGAAATCCATGGACATGAAATGGGGCTTGTCTTACAGAAACCGCTAGGCCTGGACTCCGAGCTAGACCTTCCGTCGCTCCCTGGGGCCGAGGAGTGACATCTGGCCAAGTGCTGCAGCTCAGAGTCCGTCTGCTTGTTTTTTCTCTCTCTCAAGAAGTTCCAGGAAATGTCACTGAAGAGTTCATGGCTACCATTATCTCCGGCCTCACTTCCTGTGGCTGCTGGCCTCTGGGCATGCCAGGGTATCAAGAGGACAGGCTGCATCTGCTGTGGGGCCTGGAATGTCCCTCTGCTTGGGGCAAGAAGCACCAGCTGACTTCCCTGTAGTGAGATACATCTTTTCATTCCGTGGCATGTTCCTGAGGAGTAGAATTTTCTGGAATGAGGTCATGGCCTTGTACTCCCAAGCAAGCTGTGGAGGCTCTCAGGAAGCAGATAAGATCCAGGGGGGAAGTGTGTGCATGAGCAGGTGGCTGTGTGGTGTCAGGTCCCAACACCTGGCCGACCCTGAATCTCTCACCTTTTCTCTACCGGAATGAGAGGAATCTCTCCCCTTGGGCTTCTGCTAGACTTGTACCCATGACCAGAGTCATGGCAACAGCCTCTGACCCCATGGTCACACATAGAGACTCTTGGCTTCTCAGGTCATTCCGTGGTCCCACAGCAAGACCCAGCTCCGTGGAAGGGAGCAGACATGGGTGATGGGATTGGCGGGGGGGATGTGTGTGTTCGCGTGTGCGCATGCACATATGCACTTCACCAGCCTGGAGAGTACAGAATGCCCCATGGGGGAGGGATGACCCTCTGCATCCCAGGATGGGGGTGCGAAGAAGACAAGAGAAAGAGGGAACGGTGAGAAAGTGGCCTGTGAAAAAGTAAACCTGGACTGAGTCAGATTTTATCCATGTCGTCATTGTGCCAACAAGTCAGAGGTCCTCTCAGAGGTGAACCACCTCCCAGTTCACTACCACCTTAACTCCTTGTCTTAATACAAAGATTCAGAAATGCCAGGAAAACACGCTGGCTGGCAGAATATGAGACTTCACCTTACAGAGTAGTGTCCTCCTGACACTATGTGAATGGAGACAAACCTTTGCCATTTGGGTCGGCCATTCACCATATTGGAGGATCTACTGTTACCAATGAAATGCATAGGTGGCCTGCATTTGAGCCAGGCAATCCTGTCACCTCTCCCCTCTGTCGCAAATCCGCCCTGACGAGTGTGCTCTGAGTGTTCACAGCCCACTGTCGGCCCCACTGTCGGCCCCACTGTCGGCCCCACTGTCAGCCCCAGGTCACGGTGGCGCAGAGGCTGGGCAGGGACTCCGGGCTGCACACTGACTCAGGCGGCAGTGCCCGCGGTGCGCCAGGGCCTGCAGGTACCCACGGGGGACTCCAGGCCTCCAGCACCTCTCAGGGATCCCAGCAGCTTCAGCACTGCCCTCCCCAGACCCCCACAGCTCTCCTTCCGTTCTCCTTCCCTTTGCTGGGCTTGCTCGTGTTGCTTCCTTCTGTAGCTAAGACTCTCACCTCTTCTTTCCTGAACCATGACTCTTCCGTAGGTGCCTCACCTGTGTGCACTGTTTCTGTAATTAGGGACATTTCCCCTCTATTGTCTCTTTGTATCCTTACACTGTCTCCAAAAGATTGAAATGATCTTTATTTAGGGGAAAAGTGAACGGAGACACAGAGCGGCCACGTGGCTGGCCCTGACGCTGGACTTCAGGCAGCCTGATTTTCCCAGTCCTGGCACCTTCCAGTCCTTCCCTGTGTAACGCTGTGTGGGGATGGTGTCCCGTGCGGATCTGCCCTCAGGCCAGGGTTGCCACCCTTTTGCCTCCATGACATTCCCTGGGGTGGGGTAGGGACCATCCCGCATGAAATTCGAAGGCAGGAAGTAGAACTGCAATTTGTAACATGGCCTTATTTTAGTCTCAAGTGTTCTAAGTGGACACATGGGTACTCTCTGGATGATCAGAGAGGGGTTATTGCTTTGAAAGCGCCCCAGCCATCATTCTCTCTGCTGAGCCCCGCCAGACCTGCTCCGCCTCACTTACCGGCAAGAACCGCTTCATCGCGTGCTCCCAACACACACAGACGTGCGCGCACATGCACGCACACCCGGACACACCGCCTTTCACGATCCCTCCCCGCTGCAGCCAGGTTCCCTCTGCACATCTCAGCAGTGCTCGGGCACCGTGGTTAGGTAGGCACGCGAGGTGACCTGCGGTTATTTACAGGGCTGTCCCTAGTGCAGGCCGCTGCCCCAGATGACCTCACTAAAAATACCTCCAGCTTCTTGAGCACAGAAGGAAAGCTGCAAAGTCAGGGAGGCCTTGCGTCAGGTGCTGGGTCTGCCTCTGGCGTGATCTGCTTCAGCAAACTCCCCACCGTGGGTGCATCTCATTGGCGGGACCTGAAACCACACCCTGAACCTGGCTGCAAGGGGGTTCGGGAATTGTAGTTTTTCTCTTTCTGACCTCTCTACCCTCTGTTTCTGGGCAAGGCAGACAAATGCCTGGTCGATGCCCAGTATCTATATTATTGCAGGGGGAGACAAGTTGTATCAGTGTTTGATTCCATTAGTGCAAAGTTATTCAGTTTAAAAAGTGATGTTGAAGGGCTAGTTCTGGGACATTACAGAATATGGCTCAGACACGAAAGGACTTTGTGCAAATCCCCTGTGACTGCAGCTTCAGGTGGCTTTGGCTTTTCAGAAGGCAGAAACTCAGTCTCCTAGAATGTGTTCCCTTTGCACTTGCTCTTGGAAGAATTTACCCGGTTTTTTGGTTGTGATAGTCTGGGGAATGCTGGGTGATAAATAGCCCACGGCACTCAGTGGCTCAAACATTAAAGTGACCGGGGTTTCCATCTTGTTCATGCCACCTGTCTAGTGTGGTCGGTCAGGGACTTCAGAGTGACCCAGGGACTTCGGCCGGCCAAGGCTCTGTTGTCACACGTGCTCCCACATGCAAAAAGTGGCAAACAGCATGCCTATTTCTACAAAGAAGGGGCATGTGGCTTCACTCATATTCTACTAGCCAAAGCAAGTCACACAGCTCACCTCGCTTCAAGGGGTAGAAAGTTCCATCCTCCCCCGAGCCAGAAGGACCGGACGGTCCAAATGTGGTGACCAGCCCATTACCTCCAATGGGAGGTGGAGGGGAGAGCACGCCCCTTATACCCTCCCATCCCCCTCCTGCTCCGGAGGAATAACTTACATTCCCCTACCACCATTTTACTTTTCCTCCAGGCACTGAAAAGTTCCACTTTAAAGATACTGATAACATTTTTACTTGAAAATGGCCGTGAAAAGCCAGCCCAGTCCCCAGAGGCAAAATTCTGATCATGCTTTTCCTCAAAAACATCAGTGGTTCTTAGTCTGTCATGATTCTGTGCGCTGGAGTGCTGTGTTTAATTTTGTATAAAATTCCACCTTCTTTGGATTAGAGAGCAGGAAAATTGGGACAACTGTAACAACAGTAAAAATTGGGAACAACAATTTTTGCCAATAAAAAAAAAAAGAATTGACTATGTATAGAGACCAGTTAACATTTCATAGGAAAAAGAAACAAGCCGAGTCTCCCCAGGAGGCTCTGCTAATTCTAATTAGCTAACACATAAATGCAAGCTCTGCAAACAGAGGTCACAAACGAAATGGGGATGACTCAGGGCAGCCTCTCACTGCTCTGCCAACTGAGACCCAAGCCCTGCTCTGACCAGCAGTGCCCCTGTCCACAGCGAGACATTGGTCATGACTTAGCTCTCAGTGCCAGGGCAGGCCTTCCTGGGGCAGTGGGGCCAAGTGTTGCTTCGCTCTTCGTATCTGGTGACTTCTGTGCCCCCGACTGAGTCGTGTGGGGTCAGGAGCCACGGCGCAGCGGGAGTTCTTGCCTAGGAGCCTGCCAGGATGTGCCTCTGCTTTCTGGATTATTTTCCAGGCCGAGGCACGAGCTAACCCCGGGCCCCCAGAGCCAGCAAAAGGTCAGGAGGCCGAGGCTGCAAGAGACAGAGGGACAGCCCCAGAGAAAGTGACCCGCAGCTGTCCTCTCAGCCATTGGTAGGAGGCACCACTTCCTCTTTCTTGGGAGATGGGAAAAGTGCCAAGACAGAGGTTTCCTGCCTCAAAGATCTCTCCAGGGGAGGGCGGGGCATGGAGCCTTGGAGAAGGGAGGGAAGAGAGGCAGGGAGAGGTGGGGCAGGACAGCAGTGTGTGTGTCCCTGTGGCGGTGGGGCGGCGGGGGGGGGGGGGGGGCGCGGCAAAGACACCCTCTTCCTCCTAAAATAAAATGACAGAAACTTCACCCCTCCTTGCTGTCTCCCCTCTATTTTCCTTCAGCTCAAAGAAAGGCGCAGAGCCGACAGTCTCCGCTGGGCTTGGCACCTGAGTTAGAGGCTAGACCTCTTTGCCTTGGCTTTCCCTTGCCCTTCATTTCTTAAGAGGAACATGTGGATGCAGAAGGGAGCCCAGAGGTTTGGGGATCGTCTCCACTCCAGAGTGGCAGGGAGCGGTGGTTCCACAAGGGTAGCCTGTCATCACTGGGTAGTCAGCAGGCCAATGGGACGCTGCGTGTGGATGCAAGGGCTGCCCAGTCCTCTGCCAAAGGGGCTACTGCGAATCTCAGGAAAGAACCCAGCCCCTCCCCCTTGAACTCCCATAGACTGATGCTCTGTGGTCAACTGGGTACCAAAGGATAAATGTGCTGTATTAACATGAACACTAATGACAAATGCACTACAGTAGTGAGCACATCATAGATACATAGAATATTCTCTATAGAGTCTGAACATAGATATAAAATAAGTTATACTGGTTTTTCTTTTCCATCACAGTAGGAGCATAGCATACAAAGTGATCGGTTCAGTGTCCATGAAGCAAGCCAGGGGAGACACCATGGGGGAGGGGGCAGGTAACCAAGCATGGTGGCGATTTGTCAAGGACACGGGCGTTACTGGGAGTCCTGTGGAGGACACCACCTCAGCCCTCTCAGGTTGGCCCTCTGAGTCAGTGGCTGCACGTGAGCTGGGTGACTCAGCTGCCGGGTGGGAGGCGGAGCAGGACAGACATGAACGGCATCCAGCAGGGGGGCGCACTCTCCTGCTGGCGCTGTTGGACTTCTGCAATTTTAGGGACATGGGGCGCATAGCCAGAAGGCACGGTTTGCTTCTGTGATGTGACAGATGGCCAGACTGATGGCCCACCAAATGCCGGCTGGCCCTTCTCCCTCGCCCACCAGCTTTGGGAAGCTGAGGGGCCTGCAAGCTGGGCCTGCTCTGCATGGGTGCTCGTGGGCGAGCAACGCTGGGACCCCGCACACATCTTCACGGCAGAGGGAGGAGCGGGGCCCAAGCCCTGAATCCTCTCACCTCTGTGACTTTGGGAAGGTCAAACTCTGAGTCTCAGACTCATTACCTGAAAAATGGGGGGGAGGAGACTAATGCATACTCCCTTGGCGGGTGGTGAGGGCCACGTGGGATGAAGTCGCCCTGGCATACAGGAGGGGCTAGATAAGTGTGAGTCGAGCCCGAGCATCCACACATCAGAGGCCAGGTAGAAAACACACGAATCTCACAAGATCTGCAGAGTGAAACCACCTCGACTGGCTTTGAGGAGAGGATGACAAGGCAGTTTCTTTGCATTCTTTCCTGCCAGTTTTCCAACTCTCTTTCCCTCACTGGGGTTCTTGGAGATGAAGTGTCAGTGGGGTTCAAAGCCAGGCTTGCCGAGGGAGACAGAGCCTGAGCTGGGGGAAGGACAGAGTCTAGCGCCACGTCTCTTCAAGGCTGGAACCTGGCTCCCCGAGGATGCCTCTTCTCCCTGCCCGTACACCTCTCAGCCCCAGAGCAGATTTCAAAGTAGGAAGCCAAAGACGGAGAGAAAGCTCAGAAAACAAAGTGAATTGCCTATTAAGCCAGAAGTTTTTCCATCTGTCCTGAGTCCAGGGTATCTGGAGGTGGGCGGGCCATCTGTGGGCAAGTGAACTAACTGCCTCTGCAGAAGATAGGGGAAGACGGAAAGGAGAGAGGGCTAGAGACCGAAGCTTGAGAGCTGGAGTCCTGGGCGTGCCCTGTGCTTCTACCAATGCTGACAACTTGTGTCCAAACAAAGATCAGCCTGGAAACCTGGGGATCACGGATCCCCCTCATCTGAAGTGCGGTTCTCAAGATCTGTGCCCGTGTGTGTGTGTGTGTGTGTGTGTGTGTGTCTGTGATTGCCTCTCCCATTTCCTGTAACACCTGCCCGCTCTGCATCTCCCCCTGCTCCCATCACTCGGCGACTTTCCTCTTGGATGGGGGCAGGAGGTGGGCGGGCAGCTCGTTGGGCAGCTCATGCCCCTCCAGCTTGACCTTGATGAGGTGGTTGGCCAGTGCAAACTCCTCGTCATCCAACATGCCGTCCTTGTCGATGTCAGCCAGCTTCCAGATCTTGCCCAGCACACTGTTGGGCAGCTTGGAGCGCACCATCTCCTTCTTGGCATTGGCACCCGTGATCTTGCCATCCACGGGTGACAAGGTATAGAAGATCTCGTCGTACATGGGCTTGTCCTTGGCCACGACCCACTCGGTGTCATCGATGCCCTCCCCGGCCCCCTCCCCGTAGCCATGCCCAAAGGGGCCGTGCAGGGTGCCCTCGAACGCTCCACCCTTCACCATCTGGACGGGCCGCTGCGTCTCCTCCTGGCGCACCAGCACCATGAGCTGTGCGATGTCGTGGGCCAGCATGTCATCCACCACCTCCAGCAGCTTGCTTTTCAGGGGCTGGAATTTGCTGAAGTCCTGGGCCTGCAGCTGGTCCTGGGGGGAGGGGAGAAAAGAAGGTGAGGGTAGAAGTCGACGGAAGGAGCTGGGGAGACTGCCTTCTACTAATGCTCGGTTGTTCACAGTCCTTTGGCCTGGAGGCTAAACTGAACCACATCATAATTATAAATGATATGAGAGAGGAGGAGGAAAAAAGGCTCACTGTGTTGATATTGGACTTTTTCAGGAGAGAGCAGGACAGTTTCAGGGGCTGGGAAAGAAAGAGATGAAGCAGGTGGGTCTCTCTCCTTTAATAAGGGTTATACTTGAAAAACACTGAAAGTGCTTTTCCTACATTATGTTATTTGCTCCTCTATTGCCCTTCTGAGGAAGGGAAATCATATTCTATCCCCCTTAGGGAAGACAAAGCTGAGGCAAAGGCAACCAAGTCATCAAAGGAGCCAAGGGGCAACCCCAAACCAGCTGTTCTTAATCAGGATGCCCATCGGAATTACCTGGAGAGACTTTTCAATGATTGGCTCCTCTCTTGAGGTTTCTGACACAGCAGACCCAGGCGGGCACGCAGCTTTTGTAAAAGCTCCTCTCCTGGCCTTCTGGGGACACCCCCGCCACACGGTAAGAGAAATAAGCTCCACTTTGTGTGTCTTTGTGACTCTGAAAGGTCCTGAGTTCAGAACACCCAGTTTCTCCTGGGCCTTGGTAGTGACAAGGGGAGAACTTTCTGCTCCTGCTCTGGCCCAGGTAATAGCAACCTCAGGACACTGGGCAGAGGCCAGCGCACAGGGGATAGTCTTGAGGACAAGCACATCGAGTTCACTACAGAAAAATTCCAAAAACACCCACTGCTACATTTCAAGAGCAAGTGTTAGCTTGGGCGTTTCTTACCAGCCTTCAAGGACAGGCTGAACCAGGGCGGTGGGGGCGGGGAGAGGGCAGCAAGGGCAGGAGCGGGCCAGCCCCTGGGAGGTCCCTGGTGTCTCTGTCCACAGCCAGGTGTGTTTGGTGGGTTCCCAACCCTGGGTCCCAGTATCGTCCAGGGCACAGTGGGTGTGTCCCCCACATTCCCCCAAAGGACAGCCACGTACATGATTGGTTTAGCATGCCTAACAACAGCAGGTGAAACAATTTATGCTGTGAAAGAATTCCTTGCATTACAAAAGGGATTGTATAGCCCCTTTCAAACGTCATCATCCCAAATGTTTGTTTACAGATCATTAAATTCTTAACAGAAAGAGAAACTAAAAGTTGACATGTTCCAGGCCACAGCTGACTGAGAAACACAAATTATGTTAAAGCATTTCTCAAATTAGTGGCTGGCTCATGCTACATGTTTATAGGAATGAATGGATACATAAAAAATGTGTATTCTGAATGTTTATTATTTTTTTTAATCAGATAGGAAACTAAAATGCCTATTTGGGACTATAGGGAGTTCTGGATCAAAGTTGGCAGCAAGAGAAAAATCAGTATCTCTGCTACATCTGCTGCTATTTTTCTCTAATTCCCCAATTTTTAAAAACACTATATTTTGAAATAAGTACAGAATCATGAAAAGTTGCAAAAATGGTACGGATAGGCAGGTTCCCATTGCTCATTGCCCAGCTTCCCCCGGTGGTGACGTCCTACATAACTTGCTACTTCATTTCCAGGATAGTCTGTACCAGGCTCTGTACTGAGTACCTTGTAGATAGTATCTCAGGGATGCTCACAACATCCGTAATTGGGTGCTTCTGGAGCCTCAGTTTATAGACAAAGAGACAGAGAATCAGAGAGGATTCAGTTAGTACAGCGAGGTGGCTTCTTGCTTGGACCGTGGGGACAGCTCCTGGCTTTTTTACTAGAAGTCTATGTGACCCTGTACTCAGAAAACCACAGGCAATTAATTGCAAAGGTTAATTACCTTGGTAAATTTCAGTTAGCTGATGTGTATAAGGAGGGTGCAAATGCCTCCTAAGAGGACTGCTTTGGGGAAGAGCTTGAGAAACAGTGTGTGACGGTCCCTGGCTCAAGAGAGGGGCCCCCAGTGGGCTCCTAAGACGGCAAGCTCCTGTGCAAACTCCTCATGGCGTATGCCCCTGGTCATTCCTCAGGAGGGACTCGGAGGTAAATACAAGTACTTGAGTACCTGGAGAATCTTCACTGGGTGATATGATGGCTGTGACTTGGAAAGGTCATAAACTGCAGGTACCAAGCCCCAAACACCATGGGACACGCTGTCCCACTGAGATCGCTGGGGCTCCCTATTTCTCCCCAAACTCAGATATGACACCTGCTGGGCCAGTGACAGTCGAGCAGAGAGGACTGACCTATGGCCATCTCCCTGGGTGGCCTCCTGCATTCTTAGGCTGCTCAGCCAGCTCATGTGACACTGTCCCTTGTCCTAGAGCCCCAGGTCCTGGTTACCTGCATCCTCTTCAGGTTGGGAAAATCCCCAGGTGAGATCTGGTGCTCCCGCTCGATCCGGCTGTAAATCTCGGCCAGGTTGTTCACCAGCTCCTTCTTCTTGTTGTCCTTCCCGAACACGGAGGGCATCTCCTTCTTCAGAGAGCTGATGATGTAGGCGTGGACCTGAGAAACAGGGCATCGAGACTGCTTCAGATCAAGGCCTCGATTCATTCCGTCCCTCTCGGTGGCTCTCACCCATCTCTTCCCATAAACCCCTCCTCCTCCTGCTCCTACTTCAGAAATAGTTTCTATCTCCACCCTCTTGCTCTCTCACACTGCTTGCAGCGCTGAGCTGTTTTTCTAGATCTCATGGCAAAGGTGAGATTGTGGGGAGGTTAAGGTCAAGGCAGTAACAGGGATGGCAACACTGGAGATGATGTTGATGAGGAAGACAAAAACGATAGCTAATGTTTGCTGAGCCCTTCTGAGGATACAGGCACGGCGAGAAGGCTTTTACATCCTTTATTCTACTGTATCCTCCAATCTTTTTTATTTTATAGGCACAGAAACAGGCATAGAGAGACGGGGGGCCTTGCTGGGGTGGGGATCACACAGTGTGTAAACAGTGAAATTCAGCTCCAGTCTGGCCATCTGACTCCAGGACCTGTCATCATAACTGCCACACTCTCCTGCCCCCCGGCCACCAGTGTTGGCACAGCTGATGCTCATGACACAGTAGCTACAGGACATATTCACATGGACAGGCAATGCTCAGGGCTGCAGGAAGCTCTTGCAGCTGGACCCCCAAACCCAAATATGCTGTCCCACCCCCCAGGGGAAGCCTCACCTTGGCCAGCCTGGCTCTCTTGATGAGGTCATTGAGCTTACGTAGGGCAGCGTTTCGGGGCAGACTCTGGATGTCTTTGAACAGGTCCTGCTCCTCAGCCTCAAAGAGCTTCCGGTTGTCGGGGATGAGAAGCGGGTGGGACCAGAAGGAGCCGATGTAGACTCGGATCACTTCTGGGGTGTTCACGATCTTTCCCAGGGACCACATGAGAGCCCCATACACCCGCATCAGCTGCTGGGTCTCGATCTGGTCGGCCTTGTTCAGCACCACCCGCATCTTGTCCTCATGGTTCTTGAGGGCCTTGATGACTTCTGAGAACTCATCAGAGATGTCCAGCTTATGGGCATCAAAAAGCAGGATGATGCGGTCAACCCGCTCAGCGAACCACTCAAGGACAGCGGCAAAGTCATATCCTGCCGGCAGAGAGACAGTCAGGGATTTGGGGCACAGGTTACAGTTTTGGGGAGAAGAACCAGGTGCAGTTGAAATAACACCATTTTGGGAGTCAGTTCTGGGTTCAGATCTTGACTCCTCCGCGATTTTCACTATTCGGCCTTGAGCAAGTCATTCTATGTCTCTGAGTCAGTGTGTTTCCATCTATCAGTGGGCATACTAATAGTACCTAATTAATAGAATTATAACAACGAAATACACTTGAAGGCCAGCATATAGTAGCTGCTCAATAATTGCTAATTATAATTAACATCACTATTCCTATTTAGTTTTTTCATTCAAGGAAATGGACCTTTCCATTAAGGGTCAGGGCCCAGGAAAGGGCTTTGGGTGCCAGGCTCTGCCCAGTGAAGAGGTAGTGACATTGTTAGTGCCACCTGGAGACGGTCACATGGCGACTCAGCCAGGACCACCCTGCTTGTAGGAGGCAGCAGAGGGACATAGTACCTAACTAGTTCTCTAACCTCAGATTCGATGCTTGCTCTGGCTGGCAAGATGTTTACATCATGACCTCAGTTTACCCTCACAACACCCTCTGACGTAGGTGGAGTGAGGAGTACCATTCCCACTTCCCAGAGAGGAAACTGGGGTACAGAGATGAGGTGAGAGTCAACCAGCCAGCAAGGGGTGGGGCCAGGGCTGGACCTGGTCGATGGGGCTCGGAACTCCCTGCAGATGCCATGAGGGCAGCCCTGCAGCATTCTTCTCCCCCTCCCCTCCGCTCCCCTCCCCAGCATGCAGGCCAGCCAGCGGCTCAGGGGGCCCTGTGTATTCCCCTTCCAGGTGGGCCTGCAGCCTGCACCTGCTCTCCTGCTCAAAGCCCTACGCCACACCAGGCATAGCTTCTGGCTATTTTTAGTCTTCCCTTTGGCACAGCCCCGGAGACTGGCACACTAATCTCCCAAAGGCAGTCTGTCAGAACCGTGGGCAGGAAGGGGGATGGGGGCTCAGAAAATCAGGATTACCTCACCCCCCTCCCCAAACCTCACCCCAGGAAACAGGCCACGGTTTTGCTGCTCTGGTGCCTGGAACCAGCCAGCTGGCCCTTCTGGTAGCTGGGGAGGGTGGCAGGGCTCTGGCCTCTGGCATGCTTCTCAGACCTAGTCCCAAATCTGGCCTGACAAGGACCGTAGCTGGGGTGTGCAGGCCACGGGGAGGGCAGCGGGGAAAAGCATGCTACTGTTCCCTCCCCCGGTACAGCAGACGTCAGCCCTGGGCCTCAGCACACCAGACACTCAGTGTTGGTCAGGCAGCCAGCGCAGCCAGCGCTGGGCACTTTACTGACAAGGAAATGGAGGCTCAAGGAGGGTGAGAGACGTTCCCAGGGTTATGCAGCGGTAGGGTCAGAGCCAGGACCAGAAGTCAGGTCTTCCAACCCCAAGTCCACCACTGTAGCTACACCTCCACAAGCTGGGGAAAGCACAGGGGCCAGAGAAGCAGCAGGAAAAGAGTCCCCGCCCCCACCCCACCTCCCATCTCTCTTCATCCCTGATGGCACCAGCCATGCAACAGGAGGCTTGGGCTGTGGAGGCTTGGAGGGTGGTAGGGGCAAATCGCTGTGATCCAAGTTGGGCGGACAGTGACAGCACTAGGTCAGTGCTGCCAGAACAGGATGGCCCCCGGCCCGTTCCTGTCCCCATGGCAGGGTCAGGTGCCCCTTCTCATGGACTCAGGCAGATGCATGCCTTTCTGGTCTCCCGTGAGAATTGTCAGGATGAGTCATCCCCACCTTCCACACACACACGGGGAGTTGGGCAGGGGCCTGCCCATCCTTCTGCGCTTGCGCTGTTCCTGCACCTGGCATGGCGCCCTGCACACAGTAGCGTTTGATCAGCCGTTGCTGAACAAAACTGAAATGTGAGTCATGTTCTGCTTCTTACGTCCCAGGGACAGGAAACAAGTCATCCCTGGGCCTCAGTTGTCTGGTTTCTGAATTGGAACCCACCAGACCCTGCCATGGGGTTGTCGTGAGGATCCAATTTTAAAAAAAGGATGCAGGTGCAACTGCGTGTGACCTTGGCTGTTCCTGTTGCTCCGCCCCCTTTACAAAGAACCTACAAGCTCCAGTTTCCGTGAGAGGGGTGTGCTCTGAAGGCAGCCCCTGAGGAGCACTGGCCTGGGAAAGACCATCTCTAGTTTCAGCCATTAACTTGCTGTGTGTTGCTGGCCAAGCAGCCTCCCCTCTCTGGTTCTTCCTCTCTTTGCCTGTCAAGCCAGGGGGTTGGACTGGAATGTCTTTGAACTTCCTTTCTCGGTTCACAATGCCCTGCTTCTAAGGCCGGAGGTGTGACGGTGGAGAGTACATACAACAAAATGGATGAAGAGTAGATGGAAGAAAGAAGACTCAGGCCACCGTCTTAAACAGGCCCCACCCTAGAAAAGCAACCCCTTGGATGTGGGTGCCTCTGTGAAGACTGCTCCTGCCTGAGGACAGCAGGTGGCTGTCCTTTTCAGGGTTTTGTAAGCACAGAGGTCTCCTATTTGTGCTCCTCCTCTTGCAAAGTCTGCAGGCTCCAGCAAGCTGCTATCGAATTGCAGAGTTAGTAACGTCAGGTTCTTTCTCCCAGGGGTGGCTGCCGGGACCCTGAGAACCAAGGAAGGACTCCATGGGCCTCCTGTAAGCTCAGCCTCCTGCTCTTGGCTATTCAGAGCCTAGCAGTCCCCAGGATGGGCATGGTATTACTCCTTGGACTCGGCTTATGTATATCCAGCAAGGGGAGCAGCTGAAAGGCATGTACTGGACCCACTAAGGAAAAGGGCATGGGGCCAGCTCTCCCATTTATTTACTGCATGGCCTTGGGCAAGTCTGAACCTCAATTTTCTCAGCTGTAAAACAGGGATAATAACAACTGACTAATGAGGGGCCAGTGGAAGAGCTGGGGCAACAGGCTCTTATTGCAGAGGGAGGGTCTGCCCTAGTGTCTGGGGTGAACAGGACACCCCAAGACAGGCCCCGTTTCCCTTGCCCGTCCCAGGACTGGCTCTCAGACCCCACAATGGGAGCTCTGGAGCACCTGCAGCAGCCCAGCGGCTCACGAGATAAGATACGGGAACGGGTGGGGGAGATTCAAGCCCCAAGAGGCAGAGAGCAAAGCTGCCTTCCTGGAATTGCTTACAGCAGGTCTGCTGGCTCGAGAGGTCTGGACCGCAGGCACCTGGCCCCGAGACTGGGCGGCCTGCAGGGACCTGGGGCTCTCCCCACTGGCCCTGGGCTCTAGTAAGCTGGAAAGGAAGATCTCTAAGTACTGCCAGGCAGGAGAAAATCAATGAGACAAACAATAAGCAAGGCAACTCCTTACTGGCCCACTGGCTTCCTTCGCAGTCTGAGGTGATGTGCACAGGGCAAGGCACACGTTTCTTTGTATTTTCAGCTACATAATCTCATTTGAACCTCATAACTGCATATGCTAGGAGGTGAACAAGGCATACACATCTAACAGGGAAGGGAGAGGGAACAGAGAGGCTAAGGGGCTTGCCCGAGCTCACACAGCCAGGTGGTGGCAAACCTGGAACTAGAACCCAGACACCCGACCCTTGCCCACATTCCCTTTTTGCTCATAGCCACGTGCCAGGTTGGAGCTCAGAGGGCTGAGCCCTCAAGCCAGGCACTTGCTTGTGGCGGGTACAAAAAAGGTCCTGTCCTGCCCCCAAAAATCTCTTTTAAGATTGGATATTTTAGGAAAAAAAAAAGAAAGGCATCCATTTCTACAATGTGGGAAGAATTGAGATGGCAATGGGGAACCAATGCCACACTGCATGCCTTCCAGAAGATGATCAGAAGGCTACCAGCAAGCTCTTGTGCAGGGCATCAGGACCCTACCGCTCTGTCCCAGTGTGTGAGGCCCACAAAGGCACGTGCACGTAGCACGTGGTCTGGGGCCCAGGAGGCCCCTCAGTGAGGGTGCAGGGACGGACCAGGGGTGTGAGGCTGCGAGGATCGGCCGAGACCCTCCAAGGTTCCCCAGGGAACACTCGTACCTGAGTTTGCTCTTGGGCCTCCTCCCCGCCTCCTTCCCGGGCAGGTCGTGAAAATGTGCTGAAAAGCACTAGATGGGGAATGATGAGGCCAGAGTTCCCACTAGAGTTTTGGGACCTGGGCCAGGTCTCTACCTGCCATGGATCTGCTGAGCTCACCTGCACAGGAAGGGGATTCCTGGGAGGGAAGTGAGCTCCACAGCCAAGGGGCTGCTTTCCTAGGGCGGGGCCCATGGGGATTTCTAGCAGAGGAGCAGCCAGGAAATGTGGTTCTCAAGTGTAAGGACGCGCAGGCTTCCGGAGCCCACCCCCTTCTGTGGCTTCCTTGCTCCTTCCCAGTAATGAGTCCTGGGCCGGGCACATCCTGTCACTTCCAGGAACAGCCTCCCTGCCCCTCTGCTGCCCACCCAGTGCATCTTCATCCAGAGACAATCGCTGGCCCGCGACCTCCCAGAGTCAGGTTTCCGGGTGTCCCCCGCTTTCCCCCTCCCCTCAAAACACCCACCCCAGGCCTGGGCAGAGGGGCCACACCCTGAGCAAGGACCACACTTCATCCAGCTCTGGCCAGGGGTCTGAGCGCTCCTTCTTGTGAAGCCTGAGGTCCGGGGAGCCCTTGGGAGCAGCTCACTTCCCAGCATGGAAGCCCAGCCTCATCGGGGTTGGTGCTGTCCTGCCCTGGGCTGGCTGAAGGGAAGGCAAAGGTGCCTCCTCTGCGCTGTGACCAAACCTGGAGCTCTGAGGGCCCCCGGCCGGAAGCCAGACAGAACGCGTTTGGTTCCATGCGCACACTTGTGTGGGGGTGTGGATGTGGGGGGGGCTGTGGATGTGGAGGGAGGTGTGGATGTGTGGGTGTATGCATATGCTTACGTGTGTATGTGTGGGCACATATGTGTGTGTGGGTGTTTGTATGGATGTGTGGGTTTTTACACGTGTATGTGTGGGTATATGTGTGTGTGTGTTTATGCGTGGTTCATGTGCGTGGGTGCATGGGTGTTTGTGTGGCTGTGTGAGTGTTTATATGTGTAGGTGTAAGCTAGAGCCTCCAGGTTCTACGGCTCTGTGAGGAAGGCAAAGGAGGGACTCTGCATACTGGAAACTGTCCTCATTCGGGGCCCCCCTGGCATCTGAGAGTGTGCAACTCACCCCCCCAATTTTCCTGGTCCCTTTGGGGAGCAGAGGTTGGCCCTGCCCCAGGCCTGCGCTGCAGTGCCGGCGGCCCAGCTCCTGGCTCCCAGTTTTCAGCACAGGCTGCTTCTGCCAGCGGCTGCATTTATAGTCTGGACTCAGGAGAGCAGACAGCAAACCGGCCTGGGCAGCCACTCAAGAGGCCATCACTCCTCCCAAAGGTGGGGCTTGGTCTTGGTCGTGTTAGATGGGAATGGACAGGAAGGGCAGGGAGACAACTGAGCACCCAATTTGCCTAGGGAAGCCGCTGAGGTCTAAAGATGAAGCGGGGAGAGGGAGGTAGAGGAGCGGAAAAAGACCAGCCTGGGACGGGAGCTGGGGAAGGCAGGGGCTCCTGAAGCAGGGCTGCTGCGTCGAGCTGCCCCGCCTGGGCCCTGGGGCGGCAGAGCGGGTGGCCCTGGATGGCAGAGAAAGGGAAAGCAGGGAGCTCACGGAGATCCAGGCCCAGCTGATGTCTGCGTTTCCATTACCATCCACAGACCTCACAAGGTCATTTGATGGGTATCATCAGCCCTTGTTAACATGGGAACACACAGGCTCAGGGAGAAAATGCAACCTGTTGAGACATACACAGGTTCTAAAGCCCCATGTCTGCACTTGCAGTCCGGTGTCCTGGGAACCCAGGACCCGCTGGCCAGGCTGCTCTGGCCTTGCAAGTGCATGTCCACTTCCTGCCAGCAGCTCAGATTGAGCAGGCTGGCTCTCCTGAGCCTTTCTCGAGGAGATGCAGGCTGCCCGTGTGAAACAGTAAATCCCCTTTAGGCCTCCACTCAGGATCAGCCCAGGTGAATCCTTGTGGGGGTGGCGGTGAGGGTGGGGGCTGGTGAGGAGGGAGGGAGTGTTTCGGGAACTTACTAGAAGCCAGACTGAGAGCCACCCAAGCTTCCCCTCCACAGGGCCCCGAGCAGAATGCCAGGATATTTACAAAGGGCACAGAGACCAGAAGAGTCGGGAGACGCCCCTCTCTTCCCAGGACTGCGGGTTCTATGGCTTAGACTGATCAGCTGTCCCCACCCTTACCCGGCTGTACCATCATACAGCCCAGAGTTAGGAAGCGCAGGCCTAGGCTCCCCTTCCAGAGCGGCACTTCTGCTGACATCCCACTTTCACAGACGGGCTGCCAGTTACATGAACTGTTAACACAGCTTCCTCCTGACTCGCGGCCTCCTTTCCCCTCTTCTTCCCAGACAGTGACCTCCTCAGTGAAATGGGGGGAGGGGCAGGGTTTTCCTGCTGGAACCTGGTCCACAACAAGGTCCCTGAAGGGCAGGCTCTGTCTCCCTTTGAGGACAGACTGGGGGTCATGGGGCCCGTGAGCAGACTGCTGACCCCGGGGGCTCTCCCTGCTTTGCCCCCAGCCAGGGCTGGCCGTGCCCGCTCACACAGGCACGGAGGACGCCAAACTGCAGAGTCTGATGCCTTCGAGCTGCTTTCTTCAGGGCAGAAAGCGAGGCAGCTCGCAGGAGGGCAGGACAGTAGCCCCGTTCCACAGCGGGGCCCGCACCCAGGTCTTGCCAGCAGTACTCATCAGTACACAGCCACTGGGCGCTGGCCTGTCGCCTGTGAGGCTATGGGGTTTCCTTGAGGGGCCTGTGGGGAGTGGGTGCTTGCCCTTGCAGGCCACGTCCCTGGTGGAGGGGGCTTCTGAGCCTCCTGCCACGGTGGCATAGGTACCGGCAGAACACACCTTGTCTCCGTCCTGGCTGGGCCGTAGAGCACGGAGCTGTGGCTGTGCAGCGGGGAAGCAGCCCGTCAGTCACCTAAGGTCAGCTGAGGGGAGGCGAGAGTTCCAGCCCAGGGAACTCTTGCCAGCCCAAAGCCTTTCCTTCCCGGATGCTGACTTCCGAGTGCTCATTTGGCTCTAGCCCAGCTCCCAGCTCCAGAATCGGGTGGGTGTGGCTTCATCTGCTTTTCTTGCCAGAGAGGCAGCACAGGGCGCAGAAAGGGTTGGGGGCTACCCAGGGCACACAGCGCGCTGTGGCAGGAGAGGCTGGGGTGAGGAGCCAGGGGCAGGTGTTTTTAGCTTTTAAAAGCATCAGTCTGGCTGTAAAAACTGATGATGATGATGGTGACGATGTACACCACTTCATATTTACTGGGCACTGCTATGTGCAAGGCAGAAGCTTTTTTATCTGTATGATTTCTTTTAATCATCAAACAACCTATATGGTAGAATTATTTCTTCCTATTTTACAGATGAACCAACCAGAGCAAAGAAACCTCCCCAAGTTCATGTTGCCAGGAAGTGGCAGAGACAGGTTTTGAACCCTGGCAGTCTGGTGACCTCCTTTAGTGAGCAATTACGCCATATCTGTCTGCAGTGAACAGTTTTCAGTGTGCTTTCACATACCAGCCCCCAGTGCCTGGGCCCCAGAGCGAGCACGCTGTCATCCTCACGTGGTTGAGCTGAAGTTCTCTGCATTGCATCTGCCTCCCCTGTGGAGCTGCAAGCTCCTGGGGGCAGGGACTGCAGGGTCTGCAGAAGCAACCAGGGTCTGGCCCTCGATAGACGTGGCATGGAGAATGAATAACCTTGATGGGGGAAGTAAGGCAGATACTAATGTCTCCATTTTACAGAGGAGGAGACTGAGGCCAGCTGTCTCCTGAGCTACAGTGGACACAAAGTCAGCTACTGACCCCTGCCTAGGATGATTCTGTACAGCACACAAGGCAGCACCGGCTCATCAAGGGACCGCAAGGCCCTGGGGGCCTCTAGGCAGGTATGGTGGCGAGAGAACGTACCAGAAAGAAGGCAGCACGGAGCCAGGGCCAAGCCTACCAGGCATCTTGCTTACCTCGGCTGATCCTTTGCTTCTCCCCGGAGAGGATCCCTGGCGTGTCGATGACGCTGATGCTCTCCAGCACGGGGTTGGGCAGCTGGGCGCACACGAACCTGCGCGGGTGAGAGGGAGCCGCAGTGAGCCCTGTCCTCTCGTTGCCTCTCATGCACCCTTGTTTCAGCCGCACGCCTTCCCTGCCGTGGGGGCAGAGGTTCGGAAGCCTGGCTGCCCTCCCATGCAGATGCCCAGGCGGTGGTCAGACTTAGTCCCAACCATGGGCCCAGGGCCTCTATGTTGAAGAAGCTCCCTGGGTCCTCCTGGGCAGCTATGGTCTTACACTGTGAACCACTGCCGCCAGGGACATCACAACGTCCAGGCCTCCAGCCCTGATTCCAGGGAACCCAGACTGGAGAGGGAGGAGGCATGTGCATGGCCAACTGCAACATGCATGTGACCAGCACCCTGAGGAAGGTCAGGTGAAGGCTTAGGGAGATCCAAGGTGGAGAGGTGACTTCCAGGGACAGCTTTCTGGCCTTGATGAATGGGTCACACCACCTAGAGGCTTTTGTTTGGGCCTCGAAGGCCATCCCAATATCGTATTTTGCTATTAGGATAGTGGTCAAGCCTTATTCAAGGAAACGTGTCTAGTGCCACATCCTGAAGTCTCAAAATATAAATTGGTAAACCTAACTTAGATCTTTCTCGCTTCAAGCCTTCTTTCTTATATGTCATTTTTGGTGATAGCTAAAAAGGTGTCTTACTCTCTCTTGGGTATATTATGTGAAATGGCAGAGATGTAGGACATGCAGAAAAAGGAGGGCTTCACAGAGGAGGCAGAACTTGAACTAAGACTTCAAAAGATAACCAGCATTTGCCAGGCAGACAGGAGTGCGGGCGGGAAGCAGCACGCTCTGCATGCATGTGTTTGTGGGCACGTGTGTGTGTGTGTGTGTGAGAGAGAGAGAGAGAGAGAGAGAGAGAGAGAGGATGGGTAGTGAAGAGAAGACAGCATTTCAGACTGAGATAAAAGGTGATGGTAAAAGAGCAGTGTTGTGGGTTGAATTTTGTCCCCTAAAGAGATCTGTTGAAGTCCTAACCCCCAGGGACTCAGAATGTGACCTTATTTGGAAATAGGGTCTTTGTAGATGTAATTAGTTAAGATCATACAAGAGTAGGGTGGGCCCCTGATCCAATATGACCTGTGTCTTTTTTTAAATTAAGTTTATTAGGGTAACATTGGTCGATAGCATTATGTAAAGTTCAGGTGTACAACGTTATAAAACAACACATTATGAGAAAGGAGACATGTGGAGACGGGGACGTGCACAGAGGGAAGGCTCCATGTAAAGAAGGAAGCAGAGGTTGGAATTATGCCTCCGCTAGCAAGGAACAGCTGCGGTAACCTGAAGAGAGAAGAAGTGAGGGAGGATGCTCCTCTAGAAACTTCTGAGGGAGCACAGCCCTGACAAACATCTTGGTTTCAGACTCTGGCCTTCAGAACTATGAGATAAGACCTTCCTGTAGTTTTAAGCCAGCGAGTGGTAATTTGTTATGGCGGTCCTAGGTGTGCAAGTAGGTGCAAATGCAGCACAGAAAGGAGAGAGTGCACCCACCATTCGGGGGTCAGGGCAGGGGACACATTAGTGAGGTGGGAACAGGAAGGCTGGAGTGGCCAAAGATGAGGCCAGACAGGGAAGAGGTGGGGGCCAGATCACAAGGGTCTTGAAAGATACATCAAGAAATTTGGATTTTTTACCGAGGGCAATAGAAACCATTGGAATGCTTTAAGCAGAAGAGTGACATGATCAGATATGATGGTTGTCAGTGTATCCAATTTAGTTCAACAAATATTTAGGGGGTGCTTGCTACATGCCTGGCACTGTGCCAGAAAATGGGGGTAGGACAGTAAGTGACATAGCCCCTGTCCTCTCGAAGCCCATGGTTCCCATTATGCCTGAGGCCCAGCCACACGCTGCTCCTTAGGTTCCATGGCACACGCCAGGATTCTCAAATACATCCCGTATTTTGCTGAGCTGGGTTTCTGTTGTTTGGTGACCTGGTTGTCATGTGCATGAGGCTGGTGTTTGGGGCCAGGGTCGTGGATGAGGCAAAACCCAGGTCAAGCACATGGAGTAAGACGGGCAGGGTGATGATGATGGACCACCTGGTGTTAACAGCCAGAGAAAAAGGGGCCACAGAGCAGACTGGGGAGGGCCTGGCCAGGGAGGCAGGAGGAGCGGTGGGGGAAGGGGAGGGTGGAAGGAGCCCAGTGCTTATGATCACTAAGAGGTCACAGGGACCTTCACACAAGAAGCTGCGATAGGGTGAAGCCACATCCCACAGGCTGGGGGACAGGAAGACACAAGGGAGGTGAAGCCAAGAAGCTTGGCTTTGGAAAGAAAGAGAGAGAGGGGGTGAAAGTTAGTAGGACCTGCTGTAGGGTTTTCTAGAGGAGGTATTTCCGTGTGGAGGGGAGGAGCCAAGGGCGGGTGAAGTACAGGGTGAGACAGGAGTTAGACCTTGTGAGGAAACGAGAAGCCACAGCTCTCTCTGCAGCCTGGTGGCGGGACGTGAGGGCAAAGGCAAGTGAACTTGTTTATGGACAGATTTTAAAAAACCAACTAGATGGAATCCAGGGACATTGGTTCCCATTTTCTCTAGAAGGGGAAGTGAGGCCTCTGCCGAATGAGGAAGAGGTTGAGGTGACTGGAGAGCACTTGGGATTCCCACAGAGAAGGGTGGGGAGCTGATGAGGGACGTGACACAGGCTGGCTGAGCTGTGGTCCTTGTAATGGACGTGCCTGGCGGATCCCCAGCCATGGCCCGTCTAAACATCCACTGTCTCAGCTGCTGAATGCACCTGGAGAAAAGCACAAAACTTCTGAGTTCTGGCCACAGGGTTTCTGCTCTAAGCCATATTCTCTCATTCCCCTCTGCCTGCATTTCTTTTACAGTTTTGTATACCTGGAATGTTTTATTTTTTTAATCCTTTCAGTGTCATTCACTCATCACTGAACACCCATGTCGAATCCACACGGGCCGCATCAGTGCTCTTGCCTTGGAGGAGTAGATTAGTGTTATCCCATTTTACAGATGGGAAAAGTGAGACACAGAAATAATCTTTCTGATATCCATGGTGCTATTTGCTAGGATTTGAACCCAGGTCTGTCTGAAGCCAAAGCTCATGGTCTTTTCCTTTACTGTAAATATCTCCAATTAGAGAAAGTAGTTAAAAAATTTTTTTAATGCTATACTCATGCAAGAAGGGGGTGTGGTTTTATAGAAAAAGTGTAATCAGGATGTATTTTAGTTAAATGGAACAATTGCAGGAAGTCTGGATCAGCCTACCAAGCATTCCCTAGAGCTTTCTTCATTCAAATCATTACAATGACCCTGCTGTCTGCAGGCTCTTACTTGTCTCAGAGGAGGGGAAGTGACCTGTCCAAGGCCACTCAGTGAGTTTCATAGGAAAGTCAGTGCTCAAACTCAGGGCTTCCATCTTAAGTCCAGGGTTCTTACCACCAAAGTTTGTTACCGTTTGGTACTTGCACCTAGGTATGCAAGTAGGCAGAACCTAGGTATGCAAAACAATGTCCAGGAACAAAGAAAAACCTTCCTCTGCCCCATTCCAGCTGGATGCAAATCCCCTCTGTAGTACAGGCAAAGGCTGGGAATGTTCTTCACTTTTATTGGCAGGAGGTGCCGATCGGGGGAATGTGATTCCACTTGCCACGCCTTCCCCTGCTCTTTGGTCAGGAGGACTCAGCCTAGTGTTTGCAGCCCCCGCACCCCTAATCTATGGGGATGGATTCAGTTACATTCCCAGCAAGTGAGGGACAATCAAGAGAGACTCTAGGTATGGAAAAGGCAGTGATCCTCCTAAGACCCTGTCCTTTACCTTCTCATACTCTGAGAAGAAAAGAGGACAGTCAGGGCCTGTGTTTCCTCTGCACTCACCTGTTCAAGAAGGCATTGCCAAAGGCGTTGAGCTTCCGGAAGGGTTTCTTTGGATCCACCACCAGGGCGTTCCCGGGGATGATCCCCTCCACCTCGCCCTGCATCACCGCAATGAAGGAGTCGGTGGTCGGCTCGGGCCCAATCCTCATGCCAGGGAAATCCTGCTCCAGCAGGTACCTGGCGGAAGGAAGCACAGTCGTGAGGCAGGGGCGCTGCTGGTAGATCAACACTGTGTGTCTACCACGAGGCAGGGGACGACGTGAGTCATGGCAGAAGGCCGGATCCAGAGCCAGGAGATTTCGCGGCTAGACGACTGCAAAGATGCTGTGGAGGAGGTGGGATTGCAGCTGAACTTAAAACGCCTAATCTGTTCTTCTTGGTTCTTATCTTTCCTCCTTGCTAAATCAGTAGGAAAAAAACAAAGCAAGGTTTGGGCTCAGAGCTAGAGCACGGGTTGAAACTGCTACACAGAGTATTGCAGACTTCACAACTGCAGGTAACCTGCTGAAGGACCCGCGCAAAGGCATGGCTAGAATGAGACCATCTGTGGATTATGCTAGCTTTCCACAAGTCATTATTAATTTCTCTGGTTAGCATAAAAATACCTTTAATATAAAAATAGCTCATACGTGAGACAAAAATACAACCAGCGCGAGAGGTACATTATGAAAAGTAGATCCCCTCCTAGATTTCTGGCCCACTCTCTAGGTGGCAGGTCCCTTTCTTTGCTCTTCTCCCGGCCTGAGCAGTGAGAGCCCAAGGCCATCTCCCTTCAGCATCACTCCCTTTAGAAGTCAGGGGTTAAGTCATATGACAAGCCAGAGAACGAAGAGAACAGCTTGTAAGGACAACCAAGCCCTTCAGAAGGAGGTCAGACCAGCTTTGAGCCCTAATAGCATGAGTCTGAATTCAGGGGAGGAGCCCAGAACTGCTTTGGGTTGGGGATGGCCAGAGGAGAGTCCCAGGGGCGCCTTCCAAGACCATGATGGACGAGGAGCTAAGGAATGTAGTGACCAAAAAACACAGACCCATGGGGTGAGCCCTGGCTGTGTGCTGAGAACCTCCTAGCATTTGAAGGCCTGCGTTCATGCTCAGAGGGAAAAGTAAGGAGAAGAGAGGCCAAATCAGAGACTGTCAGCTGGGGAGGGAACCTGGAGACCTTCTGGATCAGTGGCCCTCAGCCCCAGCTGCTAGGCAGAGCTATTGTGGAGCTCTACCTAATGGCGCCTGGGCTGTGCCGCCTCCCCACCCCACCGGAGGTTCGGACCCATTCACTCCGAGCTGGGGCCCTGGACATTGGTCCTTTTTAGGAGCTGCCTAGTTGATCCTAATGTGCAGCCAGGGTTGACAACCCTCTTGTTTTACTGATAACATCACTGACACTCAATAGCATTTCCAGGCATTATACTGGTCGTTTTGGGAACATTATCTCCTTTGGGTCTCATAGCAGCCCTTCGGGTAGGTATTGGAGAAACTGAGGCTTAGAAGGGGTATGTGACTTTCTCCTAAACAGCTGATAGTGGAGTTGAATCTCAGACCTATATCAGCCTAACGCCAAATCCTTTGCTCTTTGCCTTCTACCTTGAGGAAATCACCACCAGAGAGAGCTGGTCAAGGAGGTCATGGCGGAGTCGGGACCAGGGGCCATGTCTCCAGAGCTCAAGTTCTCCGCCCATCCTGTCCCTCCCTGAGGTGGGCCTGGGGCAGTGGTCCTGCTCTGTCCACAGGGTGGTGGCCAGGGAGACTCGCTGGGGTTTCTTCTGGCCTGTGGACAGCCTGCTTGTGCCTCTGAGCTGCTGGTTTACTCTGTGGTTCAGGCAGTTTAAGTCAGGTTGCTATGGGTCCTCCCCAGGGAGCCAGGAGAGAAGCTGCTGCCCCAGGAGGCCACCCCTGCCACACACGGAGGGTTTCACATTGCCTCGGGAAGCCCTTCATCTCCCTCCAGGAGCCCGGCCCCACAGCCTGGGTGTGAAGGCAGGATTTCCTTCATGAGAGGACCATACTGAAATCTGGCACTCGGGCTATGGATGAGGCTATATCACAACAACCGTCCACTTGGACAGCATTTCCTGCTTCCTCAATGGCTTTCTCCTTCAGGGCCCCCGGGAGAGGCTGGGAACCTTAGCAGCCCGCAGTCAGCAGACCTGCTTTCTTTAACCATGAGGGATGTGCTCTTCAGGGGGTCCTGGGCCTCTGTGAACCTCAGTACCTTTCTCTATAATGTGGGGGCATAAAAATTCCAATTTATGAAGCACCAGGCACTGTTCTAGATTTTCTATGGATTAGCTCATTTCATCTTTCTTTCTACTCGGAGGGGAGTATGATGATCCTTATCATCTAATAAGTCCTGATAAGAAAACCCACCTCATAGGGTGTCTGAGGATTACTCTAGACACAGCCCTGCCGCACTGAAACCAGCACCTGGCATCGCGCTTAGCATCCCGTTTTAAAGAGGGGGAGACAGCAGTTAGATAATTTGCCTCAGGTTATGGAGTCAGTATACAGCTGAGCTAGCATTTGAACCTGGGGCTTGGAGTTGAGAATTCATGCTCCTAACATTTACTGTGTCCTTTCCTGCCTTAGGTCTCCCCTTGACCAGGAAATGTAAAAAGGCTGAGCCCCATGTGGGACTAGGATGAGGAATGGGACAAGAAGGCCACAGGGGAAGGAGGTTTGGCTGGAGGCTGTCTAGGGTTGGGGCCTTGGGGGAAGGATGAGGCTCTGACACCCACAAACCCAGCAGTGAACTCATCTCTGCACGCCGCTGCCCTCGGGGTTCACGGCGAGGCCTCCGTGAGTGGGGTATGGTATGCGAAAGTTGTTGCTATCGTGTGACAGGGCAGGCCCCAGGCCCACTGGCTCTGAAAGGACATTCTTGGGACTTAAAAGTAGTAAAGCCGGATTCCCCTGGGAAGACGTTTCATGAGAATCCACACCATGCCTGGGAAAGCCCATCTATTCCGTCTGTGTGCCCGGAACACCTGTCCCAGTGAGCATGTGCAGAGAAGCCCTAAGCGGGACCCTGGGGGGGTGGGTGGCAAGTGTGATTCTGAGACGGGGCGTGGGAGGTGGTTAGGATCAAAGGCTTGAGGGGAGGCTGACAGGGAGAGAAGTGGGGAGAAGCGATTCTGAGGCAGCCTGAACAGGGCCAGAGCGCAGTGATGAAGTATCCCGCTGACCCAGCCGTCTCAGATTCCATCCCTGAGAGATGTGCTGTGCTAGCAGATGATCAAAGAAACAGTGCCGCTTCCCAGCATAACAGAGCCACTTCCCGGGATGTTCTGGAGCCGCGGCCTGAGTCTGCTTGAGCAACGGCCCGGAGGCTGCGCCTGCTGTCCTGCCCCGTGGCTAAACCCATGTGATCCCAAACTTGCTGACCGCACATGGGCCTGGAGAAACAGAGAGTCCAGTAAAGCCACCAGCACACCCAGGACACAGTGGGGCCACACAGAGAACTGGAGCTGGGTAAACTGGGAAAATTCTCAGGGACATTTGGGTATGGCTTGCAGTACCGAGTGCCCCCTTAACAAAGCTGCCACTGTGTCCAGAAAGGACAACCTATTGACGGATCTCATCACGGCCTCTCTATGGGAAGTGATACAGATCGCCTCTGTTGCCAGGCGAAACTGTTCCCACAGCGGCAGAAACAAAGGAAAGTTCATTCAAGCCTGGGTAGGAACGGCTGAGATGAGGACACACAAGGATAAGGAGGGACCGCTGAGTGGCAGGTGCTGTTCTGGGACCTCTACCCAAATTATTCCACCGAGTCGGTCCTGCAAGCGCTGTGGGATGGCAGCATTACTGCAGTTTTGCAGTGGAGTAAATTGAGATATAGGGTGCCCACGATCATGGCCGAATGAAAATACTTAGCAGCTTTAAGAGCTAAAATAAGTAAATACTAAAACTGTAAAATAGGTGTAAGAAAGTCCGACACAATTGTGATTTTTTTCCTGCATGTTTTCTTCAGTAAACTATTTCATGAGGTTTTCCTCATTTTGTATGCATGCCTGTGTGTGTGTGTCCCACTTGCTTGGCAATCTGAGCATGTGGTCAGCTTCACTCGGTGACCTAAGCACCCAGGGTAAGGTGTGCAGCCAGGAACCCTAACTCCGCCTGCTCCCTTCTGCGCAGCAGCAGGGCCCCCTCAGGCTGCCACAGGGTCAGCGCTCAGGGCAGGCACGGAGGGGCCGGTGCTGCCGTGGGCTGGCTCAGCCGGGCAATGCACCTTCATGAGCGCTCTTCCATCACAGACATGACCTTGGACATGTCGCCCAATAGTCCCCTGGCTCAGTTTCCCTGGTTTATAAAATGGGGATAACACTTGGTTTCTAACTATAATAGCCAAAGGGACAGCATGAAAGTTTTGATATGACATCCATGAGTTTGGGAAAAACAAAGGCTACACCAGACATTTGCTCATATTGGCAGAGACCATAATTAGAGAAAACAAACACCTCGTTGTTGTCTGTAAGTACTCAGTGCATTTCTACACAGTCTCCAAATCCAGGCTCGGTGCCTCCTCGGTGAAGCCTAAACTAATTCATTCTGTCATCCCAAACCTGACACCCTTCCCTGAGAATGGCCAAGCTCTTAGTCTGCATATCTTTACTAGACTCTAAAGGCACATAATACTTTCTACCGTGTATTGTAGGTATTCGCGTTATATCTTTGGTCTCTCAAAGCCTTGGGTACTTCAGCTTTAAAACAGAGTTCACACAATAATATACTTGCCCTGTCAGCCTTGCAGGGTTTTAGGGAGACACAAAGTGAGGGAGGAGGTGGGAGACTCCCAATGGCAGAGTTGAGGTCTGAGTCAGCCCCTACTGTCCCTGCGGCATAGCAGCCTCTGCCACGGGATGAGGGGACCCCAGCACGAAGGAGACCAGTGGCCGCATGCTGAAGCCTCCTTGGCCTGTCCACCCCCCAGCACTGCCCGCCCAGGCTCCTCCTCCAGCCCTCCCTGCACACACTTCCCCTCCCCATGCATCCCAACTGTGGGCAGTGGACAGGGGCTTCCCCCTCCTCCTGAGGTCCAGCCCTGAAGCCTCTGCTTAGGGAATTGGCTAGAAAGAGGTGAAGAAATGATAAAGCCCCAAGCAGAGCGCCTGGAACAGAGCTGAAGCGACAGTGGTTCTTTCCCCTGCTAACCCTGAGAGTGACCCTCGGAGGCTGCCGTTACGGTTCACATGATAGAGATAAGCAAACTGAGGTTCAGAAGGGTTAGATCTTGCTAGTGAGGTCTCTTGGTTAGGATCTGCTGGAGCCCGGATTCCGCTGCACAGGCCGCGCTCTGTCCACGGCCCGGTCTCCTGTCAATGGTGATGAGAGGGAGCCCTTTCTCCAGAGGTCCCGCTCCCCCCCAGTCAACGCTCCTCCTGATGACCTCCATGCCCTTGACTTTCAAGGCAGCAGGTGGACCCAGACTCACTTAGGGACCAGCAAATGAGAACGCTGACAGGAAAAGGATGCCATCCTGAGATGGATGGTGATGCTATAATGAACAGGGTGAGGCCTGGGCGGCGGTGATGGGAGATGGAGCGGCCACAGGTAAATGCTGAGTCACCTTTGGGGAGCACTCAAACATCCCCCGAAGAAGTGGCGGAGGTTGAGAGGGTCAGCTGAGTAGCAGCCCCCACTATGTGCTCATTCTTCAGTGTCCATGTCATGCTATACAAGGGCCATGGGACCCTTGAGATGAGCTCAGACCTCCCTGTGCAGAGAGGGAGGCAGCTTGGCTCCAGCAGCCCAGGCCTGAGACCCGACCCCAGTCCCCTGCTTGGCCCACCTTACGGCTCAGGAGAGCACCGGGCCTCCCTCAGCCCCGGGCGCAGCTGGCTATTCACCTCTGGGACCAGGGGGCCAAACGGTGCCAGGGAGGAGGGACCGGAGGCTGCATGCCAGCAAGAGGAAGAGTGAAGGGAGAAACAGAGCAGAGGCTGGGGCAGAGGCTGCCGGGGCCGGAGGGACACAGAGCTACTGTGCTCCGAAGAGGCAGCCTGTGTTGGAGGGAGCGGCCACCAGGCCCATTTATCGTTTGTTTTATTACTCTGGGTTGCCGGGCCTTAGGCCAGGGAAGTTATTTCAGGCAGAGATCATAGCACATTAATTAGTTATTAGAAGAATGTCCTTTTCTGTGTGTTCTTCCTGAGAAAAGAAATAGACCTTGCGGCAAGTGCATGTAAGTGAAAGTGGGCGGCGCTCTAGGGGCCGAGGCCAAGGCCAAGGGCCGGCGAAGGAAGAGGCGAGTCTTTGTTCCTGAGAGAAAGGTCCCTCACAGGTTCAGGCCAGGGACGGAGGGGACAACCATGGCGCTTAAGGCAAGAAGCAGGGATGGGGGAGGGCGGAGCGGAGAAGGCAGCCTGAGATCTACGCCCGGCACGACCTAGCTACTCCAGCGGAGCCCTGGAAGGGAGTGTGGTACTAACTTACCCTCATGCAAAGCAACTCAGAAATATGACTCTGAATACTAAAATTGAAAAGTAAAATAAGTAAATAAACAGAAACAACTCTGTATAACCTTTGGCCCAGTGATTTTGCTCCTGGGAATCTCTGAGAACACAGTCAGTCTGTGGAAAAATATTATGCACAGAGATATTCAGAATGATTCTACACTAGCAGAAAAATTAGAAACAACTTAAAATATTCAAAAGAAGTAGACTGGTCAAATGAATAATTGCATACACATACCGCAAAATGCCACAAGTCTCCTAAAAATAGTGCTTACAGAGATTTTTTAAATTTACATGAGGAGTGCTCATGCTGTAAGTGAAATAAATCAGCATACAAAATTACATTCTGATGTGATCTTAGCTGTGTGATACAATAGCTAAAAATATTGGAAATATATAGTTTTATAATAGATGCGAATGCTATTTAAAATGGTTCTCCTTGTGTTGCGGGATTATTTTTCCTCCTTCTATGTGGGTGATTATTTTTCCTTCTTCCTCCAATTCATTCTTCTCTGCATTTTCCAGTTTAGAGAAAATAACTGTTCAGTGGATTTAATGAGAAGGAAGGAAAATATGTAATTTGGTTTGGGAGAGCTTCCCTGTGCTGCAAGCCCTCCCACCCTGCTGGCGCACTCTCCCTCAGAGAGAGACCGCTCTTGGTGCAGGAGCTACATTCAGTTACTGCCATGAGTGGGGAGAGAGAACTCTTGCACTCTGAGGATAAGAAAGAGGAGGGATCTGCCTCTCCCAGCCTTCCTGTTTCCCTCAGATAACAAATAATCAGTGGCAACTCGACCCTGCCACTTTCGTAGACCCAGTTAACAGCCAGCATGACTCAGACAAAGCTAGGAGAGAGTCTCAGACAAGAGGCGCTTAAACCGGTCTGTTGCTCAGATAGTCTGCCCCGCAGGGACACCTACTTTTCCCCACTTCCCTCCCATTTGGCAAACCAATACCAGGAACCTCCTGTCGCTGAGACCGCAGGTGAGGCCCCCAGGAGCAAAGGCACAGCTCTAAGGGCTGGTGTTATAGGAAGGAGATGCTCTAAATTACCAAGGTGTGTCCAGAGGGCCAGGGAAGGCTATGTAAGGGCAGGAGCCATCTGTAAAGGGCCCGGACTTCCTGTGGGGCATAAACCAGGCCAGGCAGAGGATACAGACTACGATGAGACTTTGCACAGAACCCAGGGATATCTAGAGTGTCTGTGGCGGCAACGGGTGTTTAATAAAATAAAGGAGATGGATTAGATCCGACTTCTCACCCTAAAGTCCAAGGTGGTCCTTGGGCCCATGATATTATGTATAAATTTGGGATTATGTGCATTAGTAGGTCCATAGCTTTCATCAGATTTTCAAAGGAGGAACTGACCTTTTAAAAAGTTAAGACGCAATGGGTGAGATTCATACCTAAGAGCTCTTGCAGTTCCAACAATATAGGAGATCCAAAAGCCAACTAGCCCATCTACCTCTTCCCTTCCCCCACCTGGGCACCAAACTTCTTCAGAAATCACTCAGCCTCTCCAAGCTGCTGAGGCCAAAGCTATCCATCCAAGGGCAAACCTGATTTGGTCTTCTGTTCAGACACAACATGTTAGCGTGGATCATGCCCCACTTCTAGAAGGCTTGTGTTATAAGCTTGGCATTAAGAGAAAATTTGTATCTAGAAAACCAGTAACCAGACTGCCAACTTTGCTGCTTTTCTTGCCAAACAAACAATAGTGCTCTAAGTGTTGCAGGTACTCAGTCAAGGAATGGAAACAGGAGCACCCCTGTTTTAAATCCTGCAAGAGATGAACACCGTTGACTTTTTTGGGCCATGGAACCCAACACTACACTGTAGGAGCCTGATTCTCAACACAGAGGACCACAGGCAGCCTCAACAGCTTGACGATGGCTGTAAATGAGGCCAAGGAAAATGGGCTGGCCTTGAAGGTTGTGTGGACTGAGGACTGGAGAGAAGCCTGTCTTCTAAAGATAAGGATTCTCTTCACTCTAGTGGACAATATGTGGGCCTCTCTGAATGCAGGGTGGACAAGTTGACTTCTTGAAGATCCCTCCGGCCCAAGGATTCTGTAACTCATGGGACCGGATGACTCACCTTCAAAGTTACAGGCCTGTAGCCAAGCATCTCCTCCCATGCATCTAGGACCAGCATCCTGAGTTGGCCTCCCACCCAGCGAGATGACTGGACAATGCGCTTAACCTCTCTATGCCTCGGTTATCTCACCTGTCAAATCAAGGGGCTGGATGAGACAATCATCAATGCTCTGTCTACCTCTGAAAGAACTTTAATATTATTACTTAGCCAGTAAGATCACACAAGGGAAAAAGATAAAAAACATTTTGTTTCTGGAGACTGCTTCTGTCCAGTGTCCAAGAGATATATGTAGGAGCTCTGCTCAGAGAAGGAAAATGATAAAAGAAGGGCAAGTCACACTACCAGGCGTGGGGGTGGGGGTGTTGCAGGGGCCCTGGCCCACCTCTTCAGCTGTAACTCTAAAGCCCCCATGTGAATGGTTGAAGGCTTTAAAAGGCAAGGGAGGTGGAAATGGACATAAAGGGCATGTCCCTTAAAAGTGAGGGTATAAGACACCCCCACAAGCATAAGGTACTCTTGGGACCTGGGAATTTCTCACTTGTGCCTCCTAGGCCTTGGTTTCACCATCCATAAAATGGGAACAATAATAGGATGGCTCTGAATTTTGACACTCCAAACTGACCACCTGAACCAAGGCTCTAAGGACAGTGGAGAGGCACTGGGTAGGATGGAGCGAGGAACCACCAGTGAAATAGTGGGGTAAGCTTTGGACACGGGTGCACGGAAAATTTCTTCAGAGCCCTCAAAGGAAGAGCGTACCCAGTCTGGAGGAGGCACCAGGAGTGAACGGGGAGGCATAAGCACTGGGCGGCAGGGTGGGGTTGCCCGGGCCCTGGGTTGGCTCACCTGATGAAAGTGGTCTTCCCAGTGGAGTACTGGCCCACCAGCAAGACCATAGGCTTGTTGTCGAAATCGGCATCTTCCAGGGCGGGCGAGTGAAACTCGTGGAAACGGTAATGTTCTTCCAGAGGTAGAAGCTTGCTCTTGTAGAGTTTTTTGAGCCCCTCGCTCACAGTCTGGAAGACCTCAGGGTCCTTCCTCCTGCGGTCGTCGGAACCCAGCCAGCTGAACATCGCGGCTGCTGCTCACCCCCAGCGCGCACGCAGCCCCGGCAGGAGGGCGCGAAGCCCTGTGCCCTGGCGCCCTTGGCTCCCCGGGAAAGATGCCCCTCAGGGCGTGCCCGCTGGACTCAGAACCGCGCTGCCGCCTCACTCACCGGCGCTCTGGGCTCAGCCGCACCATGACTGGAGCTCGCGGCTCGGAGGTCCCTGAAGCAACGTCGTGGGGCGGAGAATGAGCTCTTCTCAAGCTCCTGCGACCAAGCCCAGCGCCTGCTCATCCAGTAACCACAGCCGGAGGGAGGAAAAATATCGGGGCTGGGCAGGAAGGTTGCGATCTTGGAAATTAAAGTCAAACCTGTAATTAAACTGCCAGATGCTGGGGTCTGCGATCTGCTCCCCAGAACACCCCTGCTCTGACCCAGCTACAGTTAGGGGATGCTTCAGCTCGGCTCCAGCCCAGCCGGGTGGCTCAGGAGATGCCACGGCCTTGCCCAGCCGGCGGACAGCTCAGCATCCGCATCCGAAGCCCGCAGCCCCCGGCATGGGTTTAAATGCCAGCGGTGCAGGAAGCGGACTGCTGGAGGAAGTCCCCGAGTACTGGCAAGGCCAGCCCGGCCGGCCAGTCCCTGCGAGGAGAAGCTGAGCAGGGCGCAGCCATGTTTGTGGGCAGATGCTCCGCTGGGGACCTGCGTCCGCTGCCTGAGAAGCGAAGGATGCTGAATCCTGTGGGAACGCTGGTATTTCAGCCCCGTCCTCTGGAGGTTTGATTTGGGAACAGCGCCCTCTCAGGGTCAGCTGCGAAGACAAAGTTGACCTGCTTATCATTTTTTTCTGCTTTTAAAAGGACTTTCCTTTAGTTACCGAGCCCATTTCCTTAGGAAGACAGGTACGCTAGTATTTGGGAATATTGTTCTTGGGGTATGGAAAGAAGAGTTTAATACCAGGTTACATAAAATAACAAAAACTGTAACTACCCAAACTTTTTGCTAGGTCTAGGATGAAGTAAAAACCTTTCCCATTCATTCATTCATTACAGTAAAACAAAACGAGCTGGTAATGTGGGCTCACCAGTTTTAGTGACTGTGGATACAAAGCTGATCACAGAGACGAGCACTTGCAGACTCCCGCGTCCAGGAGCTCCATCCAGGCAGGCCTCGCAGAGGAGATATGAGCGGAGAGCCATGGGCTCACAAGACGGAAGAGGGATTTATGTCTGGATAATTTGAGGAAGGCTTTACAGAAAACGTGACTCTGAGCTGGATCTGAAATGATGAATCTATAGGGAAGAGAGATGACATCTAGGCAGAGTAAAGGGCATTTGCAAAGGCATGGGAACATGGAAGAACTTGGTTTGGTGAAGGCAGAATAAACAGTTTCACTAGAGTATAGGGTTCAGGAGAGTGGATGGGAGTATCTAAGGCCAGAAAGACTTTGCTTGCCCAAACAGGAATCATATAGGGGATAGGAACCAAAAATAATGTTATTACTAATCATTGCTAACATTAACTAAGTGCTTACCATGTGCAGAGGCCTGGACTAAGTTCTTAGCATTGTTCTGTTTGACCTTCATGGCAGCTCTAGGAGACAAATCACGTTATCTCCAGTAGCATACCAACAAGAATGGGGGTGGGAACAGTTGGCCAGGTGCAGGCAAAAGGAATGAATTGCCTGTAGGAAACTTCAGCGCAACAATAAAACCAACTCAAAGTCAGTCTGTTTTATATTGGCTCCATTCTAAGCAGTGTCAGTGATAAAAGCCTCCTCCCTGCCAAGGCAGATGGCTCCTCTGCACTCCCTTCTGCAGATGAGGAAACAGGGTAGGCTAATGGGCCAGGCGGGACTGCTAAAGCCGGTAGCAGTGCTGGGGAAGGGCTGGAGAGGCAAAAGAGGCTGGAGGCCAAGAGACAGGCTGGGAAGCTGTTAAAAAATTTAGGAGACAGTGGTAATCAGGATTGGGGAAAAGGGTGTATTCAAGGGATTTTTTTATGGCCTGGAAATGACAGATCTTGGTAAGCAACAATAGAGAGGAAAGGAGGCTAAGGCAGAGTCTGGGATGATTCTGACTTTCCTACTCTAGGGGAGGACATGGTTGGAGACACCATTTCAGGATTTGGGGAGTCAGGAGGAGAGCATATTTTGCATTTAAAAGGATGTGTTCAGTCAGAAACGTGTGTGTTTGAGGTGCCTGTGGGAGCCCCAAGTGGAGGAGTAGACTTGGTGAAGCTGCGAGGATTTCGGCAGGAATGGTCAGAGGCAGGTGCTAGCTAGAGCCTCCTTCGTTACAGCTCGGGTCTCCTGCTCCCTCCTTGAACCCCAGAGCTCTTCATCTCCTTCTGAGCTCTCTGTGCCCCGGGGTAAGAAACCACTTGGATAATAATTTACCCTTGGTGTTTATGTTAGCATTGGTATGTGAGCATAAGAGGCGGCATTCAAAATATTTAATAAGTCACATGGATGGGAATGGAACAATCACCACAGACACTGCCTTCCCGGTGGAACAGGGCTGAAGGCCCCAGATGTGCTGGATGTAGAGGTACCAAAAAGAGTGAAACAGTATTGCAGTACATAAAACCAACAGAAGAACATCAAAAATATATAATTAATGCCTGCAAATTAATTTAAAAAATTCCAATAGAAAAAATTTTGGCAAAGACAAAAAATTACTTATATAGAAGATGCTACATGAATACCTTGTAAACATAAGAAAAGATATTAAACCTCATTATTATGAGATGTCTGGAACTTGGGGAGGCCTGTGTCTGTCCAGAGGGAAAGTCCAGAATGGCCAGGGAGCCAAAGGGAAACAAGAGGGGTCCACTGTGGAAACATTTCCATATTTTAGTAACCAGTACAGCCGTGGGCTTGTGTCCCACGGAATGTCAGCCCTGAATATCTAATTTACCGAGTGCCTGTTGACATATCAAATTCAAGCTCTCAATCTTACAATGTTGGAAATTCATCTTTAAAAAAAGAAACCAAGCAATAAGGCAGCCTTTCTGTATACTAGCAATAACGAGTAATAAAAGATAATTTTAAAATAATAATATTTATTTTTCAATTATAGTTGACATACAATATTATATTAGTTTCAGGTGTACAACCCAGTGATTAGACATTTACGTAACCTACAAAGTGATCACCATGATAAATCTAGTATCCATCTAACACCATACATAGTTATTGCTTTATTGTTGACTGTATTCCCTATGCTACACTTTACATACCCATGACTATTCTGTAACTACCAATTTGTGCTTCTCAATCCCTTCACCTCTTTCACCTATTCCCTTCGACCCCTCTTCCATCTGGTAACTGTCAAGATGTTCTCTGTATCAAAGTGTTCTCTGTATCAAAATGTTCTCTGAATCTGCTTGTTTATTTTGCCTTTTAGATTCCACATATAATGAAATCATGTGGTATTTTCTGCCTGACTTATTTCACTCAGCACAATACCCTCTCGGTCCATCCATGTTGCTGCAGATGGCAAGATTTCACTTTTTTTTTTAAATGTCTGGATCATATTCTATTGTTTATATGTACCATTTCTTTATCCATTCATTGATGGACACTTAGGTTGCTTCCATATCTTGGCTATTGTAAATAATGCTGCAATGAATATATGGGTGTATATATGTCTTTTCAATTTAGTGTTTTGGGTTTCTTTGGATAAACACCCAGAAGTGGAATTTCTGGGTCCTTCGTTTTCTCTTGTTACAGCCTTTGCTTTAAAGTCAATTTTGTCTGATATAAGTATTGCTACCCAAGCTTTTTAAAAAAATTTCTATTTTCACGAAATATCTTTTTCTATCTCTTTACTTTCAGTCTGTGTCTGTCTTTCCATCTGCAGTGAGTCTCTTATAAACAGCATATGTATGGGTGTTGTTTTGTTATCCAGTCAAACTTCGTATGTCTTTTGATTAGAGCATTTAATCCATTTGCATTTAAAGTAATCATTGATAGATATGTGTTTATTGCCATTTTATTATTCATTTCTAATTTGTTTTATTTTTTTATTGTTGTTCAGCTACAGTTGCCCAGCCTTTTTTCCTGTTGCTCTCCTCTGCCCCTCCCCCTGGCCCCCACAGTCAGTCCCCACCCTATTGTCCGTGCCCTTGAGTCCTCTATTCATGTTCCTTGACTTGCCCTTTCCCCTTCTTTCCCTCGTTATCCCCCTCCCCACTCCTTTCTGGTCTCTGTTAGTCTTTTCTTTATTTTCCATGTCTCTGGTTCTATTTTGCTCGTTTATTTGTTTTGTTGATTAGGTTCCACTTATAGGTGAGATAATATGGTATTTGTTTTTCTCTGAATGGCTTATTTCACTTAGCATAATGCTCTGCAGTTCCCTTGATGCTGTTGTGAAGGGTAGGAGTCCTTTCTTTCTGCTGCGTAGTATCCCATTGTATAAATATACCATAGTTTTTTGATCCACTCATTTACTGATGAGCATTTGGGCTGTTTCCAGCAATTGACTATTGTAAATAATGCTACTGTAAACATTAGGGTACAAACGTTCTTTTGAATTGGTGATTCAGGATTCTTAGGGTATAATCCCAGCAGTGGAATTGCTGGATCAAAAGGCAGTTCCATCTTTAGTTTTTTGAGGAAATTCCATACTGTTTTCCACAGTGGCTGCACCAGTCTGCATTCCCACCAACAGTGCACTAGGGTTCCCTTTTCTCCACAACCCCATCAGCACTTGTTTGTTGATTTGTTAATGATGGCCTTTCTGATCTGTGTGAAGTGATATCTCATTGTGGTTTTAATTTGCATATTTTTAATCCTTTTTTTCATTCTTTCTCTTAAAAGAGACTGACATTTTTTGTAATATTGATTTGGTAATGATGAACTCCTTTAGCCTTTCCTTATTTGGGAGGCTCTTTATCTGTCTTTCAATTGCAAATGATAGCTTTGCTGGGTAGATTAATCTTGGTGGTAGGTCCTTGCTTTTTATCACCTTGACTATTTCTTGCCAATTTCTTCTGACCTGCAAAGTTTCTGTTGAGAAATCAGCTGACAGTCTTATGGGATATAAGACTCCCTTACAGGGGAGTTACTCTCTTGTAAATAACTAACTTTTCTCTTGCTGTTTTTTAAGATCCTCTCTTTGTCTTTAAGTTTTAGCATTTTAATTATGATGTACCTTGGTGTGGGCCTCTTTTGGGTTAACCTTGTTTGGTCTTTCTATGCTTCTTGGACTTGTATGTCTATTTTCCTCATCAGGTTAGGAAAGTTTTCCAATTTTTTTTCAAATAGGTTTTCAATTCTTTGCTCTAGTTCTTCTCCTTCTCATACCCCATAATATGAATGTTGGTACATTTGTATTAATCCCAGAGGCTCCTTATACTATCCTCTTTTTTAAAATTCTTTTTTCTTTTTGCTGCTCTGATGGATATTTTCTGCTTTCTTATTTTCAAATCACTGATTTGATTCTCTGCTTCATCTGCTCTACTGTTGATTCCCAGTAATGTATTCTTCTTTTCAGTTATTGTATTCTTCATTTCTGATTGGTTATTTTTTATGTTTTATATTTCCATTTTTATGTGTTTTTTATTTCTTTGTTGAAGTTTTCACTGAATTCATCTACTCCTCCCCTAAGTTCATTGAGCATCCTTAAAACTAGTGTTTTGAACTCTGTATCTGGTAGATTGCTTGTCTCCATTTTATTTAGTTTTTTCTGGAGTTTTCTTCTGTTCTTTCATTTGGAACATGTTTCTTTGTCTTGTCTTTTTGGTTGCCTCCCTGTGTTTGTTTCTGTATATTAAATTGAGCTGCCACATCTCCCAGTCTTGGTAGAGTGGCCTTATGTAATAGATGTCCTGTTGGGCCCAGCTGCTTAGCCTTCCCCATGGGCACTCCAGGTGGGCTCTGTGTACCCTCCTGTTGTAGTTGAGCCTTGTTTGCTGTTGGCATGTCAATGGAAGGGATTTACCCCCAGGCCCATAGGCTGTGAGGCCTGGCCAAGACTACATCAGAGGAGCTTCTCTTCAGGGGCTAACCCCAAATAGCAGTATGCACTTCAGCAAGGCTCTGGTGCCTGATGAGTAAACTCCTTGGGTGTGTCACTCATGGAGGTGGTTGGATGGTGCTCCAGAATTGTCTGAGCTGACCACTGTGTGTACCAACTCTGGGGCCTTTGGGGAGGTACAGGTCACCTGGCATGAACTACAGAAAAATCTGCAGATGATTGCTACTTGTGCTGGCCTTGGAGGTGCCTAGGAGAGGCAAAACTGTGAACCAAGGCTGGCAGCTGCTAGGGCTGGGCCAGGGGCCACGTAGCAACAGGTATGGGGCATGCCAAGGCCAAATGCTGCTTGTTTGGGGCTTGTGAGCCTCTGAGAGATTTTGAGGAAGTCTGTACCATGATCCAAGATATGCCATTTGTATGGAAAAGCCACTGGAAATGACATGGGTGAGTCCACAAGTTGGATGAGATGGGGTCTCAGTGAATACCAGGGTGGGGCAAACAGTGATGGAGACTCAAATGGGGTGCCTGCCTGAAGGTAGAGTGCTCAGCAAAGGAACAGTGGCCTTTGCCAGCACTCCTGTCTGGGAGAAAGCTGCCCCTTCAACTCTTATCCCAAAGCCAGACTATTCAGTTTCTGCAGTATGTTCCTGATGAGCCTTTCAAGTTTCTGCCGTAACACTGGGGTTCAGAGCAAGTGAGTCTGTAGAGGCCTATGCATGGGCCCTTTAAGAGGAACACCTGGGACTCCAGAAGCCCTCTGTCTTCCTCAGCCTAACTCCTGCTGGTTTTTACAGCCAGGAGTTACGGAGACTTCTCTCCCTGGTACTGGAACCCTGGGCTGGGGGGCCTGGCGGAGGGCTGGGACCCCTTGACCCTAATGGGGGACCTTTGTAGCTGAGATATCCCTCTTGATTTTTAACTATCACATGTGTGTGGAACCAGCTTGTTTCCACATCTCTGCTACTATGTCCAGGCTCCATGTGGTTTCTTCTTTATATCCTTAGTTATAGGACTTTTGTTCAGCTACATTTGAGGTGGTTCTAAGTTACGGTTGTTCTGTAGTTTAGTTGTAATTTTGATGTGATTGTGAGAGGATGTGAGTACTACATTTACCTATGCTGCCATCTTGTTTAGAACTAGATAATTTTTAGGATACAATCCCAGCAACAGAATTGCTGGGTCAAAAGGCAGTTCCATTTTTAGTTTTTTTGAGGAAATTCTGTACTGTTTTCCACAGTGGCTGCACCAGTCTGTGTTCCCACCAACAGCGCACTAGGCTACCCTTTTCAAGCCAGGTGGTAAAAGGCAAATACCATATGATCTCTCCTATAAGCGTAACCTAATTGACAGAACAAACAAGTGAGCAAAATAGAACCAGAGACATGAAAAAAAGGACAAACTGACCAGAGGGGAAGAGGGAGGAGGAGAATGGGGGAAAGAAGGGGAAGAGCTGTCAAAGAACATGTATAAAGGACCCATGGGCAAAGACAATGGGGGAAGGGGAAGATTGAGGGTGGGAGGTGGGGGTGGGTGGGGGGAGGAGAGTAATGGGGGGAAAATGGGGACAACTATAACTGAACAACAGTAAAAAAAGGAAAAGAGACAATAAAAGAACTAGATAATTTTTTTAAGAAGATATCATGTACAAAAACATAAAAACCTAGGAATAAATATAACAAAAGATGGTTAAGAACTTTATATGAAAAATGATAAAATGTAATGGAAAGACATTAAAAACATTCTAAATAAATGGGAGAGACATACCATGTTCAATTATGGAAAGATTCCATGTCAAAAAGATGTGGTTCAATAATTGATAGAATTTTAATTAAGATTTGAGCATGATTTTCCATGGAAATTAACAAGGTGATTCTAAAATGTATATACAATAGTCCAAGAATAGCTAAGATTTTCCAGTGGAAAGAAGAGAAAAGGGAGGAACAGGAGAATAAGGAGGAGGAGGGAAAAGGATGAGAAAGAGACAGTAACAACAATAGTAACAAGTAAGTGAAGAAATTTGCCCCAGTGGATGTCATTATCAAGTTGCCATGGTTACGATGGTGTGCTTTTGGCACAGAGATAAACAAATAGAATGACATAGTAAAGTAACCCACAAATATGGAAACCTGATATATAAAGAATTTTAAAATGATCACATATGTATTAGTACAAAGTCATAAAGAATTATTTCAATAAGACATTGAAGTATAAATCACAAATAAAAAAATAAATTTGGCAATAGTGAACTTATGCATGCTGGTTCAACAAAGATAAAAGAGGGTAAAAGTATTTATAATATATACAATCAATGAAAGAGCATTTAGTTACTACTGTAATTAATACCTGTGCATCTATAAGGAAAAGACAAACATTCTAATACAAAAAAATTGGCAAAAGTCACAAAAATTCCTTTTTATTAAAGAGGCTACATAAATATCCTATCGAGAAAAGAAATGACGTTGAACCTCATTAGTAATTAGAAAAAATTACACAAACCACAATTATATAACACTTCACACCCACCAAAACTACCAAAAATAAAAAATTGGGTGATATCAGGTCATGGTGAGAATGTGGAGCAATGGGAATGTTCACAATTTTAAATAATATAAATGAATTCCTGGTGAACCTATCATCTAATCCAAGGACTAGAAAAATTAGCAATAATTTACATCTCCCGATCTGTTCCTCCCTGGCCTATCTCCTGCCATGTCCCCTCCCCAGAGAGAACCACTACCCAAAATTTACTGTGTTTTATTCCCTTGCTTTTTAAATTAATATTAACACATATATACAGAAGCGTAAACAACATATTGCAAAGGTTTGGTGTTTTGTAACTTTATAAATAGCATATCCTGCTGCATGTAGTCTCTTAAAACTCAGGGTTCTTTTCCTGCTCAGCATTTTGTCAGCAGCACTTGTTTTCAGCCTCCTCTGGCTCCATGTTGTCTCTCTCTTGCCAGGTGTCTCTCCCAAACGCAGCACGTGGCCCTATATTCTGTTACCCTGATGGCTCCTTGGTGTTCCCAGTCAGACAGCCTACCAGGGATAGGTCCTGGTCCCGCCACATGCTAGCTGTGTGATCTTCACTCTCTAAGCCTCACTCCCTGCCTCTGAAATGGAGAGGAAAACAATATTTTTTCAGGATTAAAGAAAACAATGCCTGTGGAGAGCTTAGTGCAGTGCGTCGTTCACTGAGAGTGCTCAATATACGTTGTTAGACCTTAAGGTAATAATCACTATTGTTTCTATTCACTACATGGATACTGCCCTGTGTTCTGGGCCTATTCAATAAGCTAGGAGTCAGCAAGTAACTACTTTTGGCTCATTTATATCTTAACGGAATGATGGCATTGACTCAGAGGATTTTAATTGCTAATGTAATTTGTGGCATTACCTTTAGGCCCTTGGAGGTGACACTATGAAATGGGGGTCTTTCCCTTTTCCCCCCCTTTCTCACCAAGACCACGTCGCTCTGGTTAGAAGTAGAGGGAGAAAGAGATAGCAACTGCAGTAGCAACTTAGAGTAGAAGCTTGAGCCCGGCGAGAGGAGGTTAGAGGAGTCAGAGGACAGTTCAAGTGGGGGCCCAGTATCCATAACCCTAGGACCCAGACCCCTCTCAGCCTGGTCCTAACCATATGAGTAAAGTATATTACATTCATTTTGCTGACCTCTGTTGAAGGCGGAAGTGCATCAACTCAGCCAATTCCTATTTTTGAGAATTAGGCTAAAATTTTAACCTTTTTTATGACAACATCCTCATCCATGATCTTCTTGTGTCTTCCCTTCTCTGCAAAATAGTATCATTGGGATCTTTAAAATTGAAATCTCATTAAAACTATAAATTAATTTTAGGACAATTAACATCTTATTGATTAATCTTTCATCCAAGATGACATGACTTCCCACTTAGTCAAATATCTTTTACATCTCTATAATCTTTCTGTAGTTCCCCTCAAAGAGTCAAAAACATTTCCTTTACGATTATTCCCCATTATTTTACATTGTTATTGTTACTATGAATGAGATATTTCTGTTATGGTAACTTCTAATTTCTTATTATATATAGGAATGCCATTACTTTACTTAATATTTATGTATAGATATTTTACTTAATACTCATCAATATAATACTTTTTAGTTCATTTTTAGGTTTTCTAGTGATATAAAGATCATCAACTAATGCTTTTCGCTTTTTATCAGTACAACTTTGGCTTATAATTATATTTCATATTTTGGTCAGGAGTTTCAGAACAGTTTTGAAAATAAAAAAAATGAGCATTCCTGATATCAATGCTATTCTGATACTTCTCTGGATTGTCCTTTCTTTCACCCCTTTGGCTTGGGAACTGTTATCTCAAGTAAAAAAATATTCTACCAAAACAAAACATCTAGTATGTAGCATCCTCTCAAATTAACAGGCATTTATATTTGTGTCTCTATGGAATCCTACATAGATAATTACATATATATGTTATGTTCTCTGGATGTTCTTTTTTAGAAGCCTTGGTAGAGGGAGATGCCATGAATAGGAATGGAAACCACAGAAGGAGTGATAGGTTTGGGGAGTTGTCTCCTTACAGCCACAGGACACCGAAGCACTGGCCCAATATCTTCTCAAAGGGATTTTCCTTTACAGCAGTGATTTTTCACCTTATTCATCACATAGCACACATAAACTAATTACTAAAATTCTTCAGCACATCAAATATATATTTTTGCCAATCTGACAAAACTAGATATAATATTGATTGATTTACAATATTATTATTATTATTAATAACCTATCCTCTTGCTCCAAAGTGACTTTTAAAAAAAAATCAGATGCCCATACTTGTATGTGAGGATTTCTGGTATCAAGATTTAACCAATCAGATGCAACCTTATTATGAGACAGGATGAATAAGATGCAACTCTATTATATGACCTATACATTTATGGTTCAAGGCATTTACACCAGATGGCTATCCTTGTGTTGGCTGTTGTCATTTTTTAAGTTGACAATCTAGGGAGCAAGAGGCCAGTGCTCCTGACTACGTAATCATGTATTGCATGTCTTAAAAATTCTGCAGCACACCAGTTGAAAATCGCTGCTTTACAGGATGGCACAAAATTCACATGTTAAAGAGACACGAGGTTTAATATATGGCAAACTCAATGTGAGTTAACACTGAGATGTAGTTGCCAAAAATAATCATGAGATACTGGCTGCATAGGAAATGACAACTATCAGTGCTGACTTAGAACTTGTTATATGGGAGGCATTATATTAGATGGTCTCACATAGATGACTCATTTCATTTTCACAGTGACAGTTCCAAGTGTCATTATTCTCCCGGATAGAGAAGCTGAAGCTTAGTAGCTAAAATGAGGCAGAGCAGGGGATGCGCCACAGTGTTTATGAAGTGTAAAGTCCTGACCTGATTCATGTACCCCACAGGTGGCTTGCTATGGCCCAGGACAACAGTCACTATGTTGCATTGTGAATAATTAAAGGAACTAAAATCTTAAAAGTTCTATTTGAAGGGCTGTTGCATGGGAGGACAAAAACTGTGGACATAGAATGAACCGAGCACAACCAATCTGCTGCTCACTCACCCTCTATTTATTGATAGTACCCATGTGCAAGCTCTCAGTCACCATCCTCATGCCCAGAACCTTAACATTCACGTGTCTAAGCTAGACATCCCCTGGAATCCTGCAGGCAACTCACACTCATCCTGTGGTTAAGACGTTCCCAAAGACCTTCCGGTAAGCACTGAATCTAATTATATTAAATAATCATACTTATTCCATTAATGAAATTTATTGAGTGCTCATTCTGTACCAGTCACGGGACTAAATGTTTTGTATTCATTACAATATGAATGGTTGAATTCTTCTACTAATCTTATAAAGTAGCTATGATTCCTATTTTGTAAATGTTAAGAAGGAGTCCCTCAGAGATATGTTAACAACTCAAGGCTCTCCAACTAATATGTGGTAAGGGTGGGCTCAAACCCCAGGTTTATCTGGCTCCAAAGGTAAGCTCTTTCTAGAACATAAACTCACAATTCTAAAAAGGGCAGATCAAGGTAAAACCCTCCTAGGCATAGGGGAGGTCCAGATGTGAGGGCCCTTCATCTGACTAATGTTTTCAGAGCTGCTGCCTCATCCCCACAGCATAGACTCAAAAGCTTATCAGAGATTATGTTCTTTAGTTGAAGGGACCTTTGTCTCTTATTTTTGCAAGATGCAAACACGCCCTTCTGAGGAACTGTAGCAGGAAAACATTTCAACATACATATGTCATGTTCCTGCTGAAAACTTTAGCCCATTCAACTTCTCCATAAAAGTATGTTGTTTTCTGGATATAGAGAAGTGACTTTTTTGAGGAGAATGCAAGGTGAGGATGGCTGATGTGATTGTTAATGTGAGCAATTCCTTTGACTGCGATCCTGAAGCCTCCATGCACAGACATCCCTTTAGATGGTTTTGTGTGAGTCACCTCCCAGGGTTGATGCTGCTATCTTGTCATCTCCACAGGAGTCATCACCCTAGTGGCACCATGTCTTCCTTATTTTTGTACCCTGGGGATCAGTCATGGTTTATTTACTATCAGGACTTCTTCCCTCTCCATTTTTCCCCTTCCTTCCTTCCTCCCTTCCTCCCTTCCTCCCTTCCTTCCTTCCTTCCTTCCTTCCTTCCTTCCTTCCTTCCTTCCTTTTTTTCATTGGAACTTATTTCCTATTTTGTAAATGTTAAGAAGTAAGTCCTCAGAGATATGTTAACAACTCAAGGCTCTCCAACTAATATGTGGTAAGGTTGGGCTCAAACCCCAGGTTTATCTGGCTCCAAAGGTAAGCTCTTTCTAGAACATAAACTCACAATTCTAAAAAGGGCAGATCAAGGTAAAACCCTTTGGAAATAAGCCACCATCTCTTGGAAAGAAATATAGAAACTACACTGTTCTCCCCAGCTGTCACTCTTCCCTGTCATGAACATCATAATGGCAAACTTTCTGCCCAAAAAGACAGGCCAGGTCACAAGTCAAAGTGAAAACAAACAAACAAATTAATAATTCAAAACAGATGTCAGCAGAGGTAAAACTATAATACACTCAGGGGAAAATAATGTTAGGAAGGAACAAAGTAAGGGTTAGAGATACATGTTGTAGTTGTGTATTGATTTGGACAAGTTTAATAATGCCAAGAACACAATTAAGAAAAGAGGCAGAAAGTAAGAGATGTACACTGTGAAACTTTGAAAGAAAAAAGTCTAGACAATATTTTTACCTGTCAGGGAACCAGAGCAGGAGCTAAAAAAAACAAAAAAAACAAAAAACAAATAAAAAGCAAACCATAGTGTAGACCGTTTTTTGTTTTCTCTCTTTGAACAATCTTTGTGTGAGGGAATAGTCCATCCATAATTGTGTGATTTCTGGGCATATATTTTTAACTATATTTTTAATATATATTTTATTGATTATTCTATTATATTTGTCCCAATTTTTGCCCCTTTGCCCCCCTCCACCCAGTACCACCATTCCCTCCAACAATCCACTCCCTTAGTTCATGTCTGTGGGTCATGCATATAAGTTCTTTGGCTTCTCCATTTCCTCTACTATTCATAACCTCCCCCTGTCTATTCTGTACCTATTTTTATGCTTCTTATTCCTTGTACCTTTTCCCCCAACCTTTCCCCTCCCCCTCCCCTCTGATAACCCTCCATGTGATCTCTATTTCTGTGATTCAGTTCCTGTTCTAGTTGTTTGCTTAGTTTTTGTTTTTTGGTTTTTTTTTTAGGTTCAGTTGTTGATAGTTGTGAGTTTCTTGTCATTTTACTGTTCATAATTTTTGACCTTCTTTTTCTTAAATAAGTCCCTTTAACATTTCATATAATAAGGGCTTGGTGATGATGAACTCCTTTAACTTGACCTTTTCTGGGAAGCACTTTATCTGCTCTTCCATTCTAAATGATAGCTTTTCCTGGATAGAGTAATCTTGGATGTAGGTCTTTGCCTTTCATGACTTGGAATACTTCTTTCCAGCCCCTTCTTGCCTGCAAGTTTTCTTTTGAGAAATCAGCTGATAGTCTTATGGGAACTCCTTCGTAGGTAACTGTTTCTTTTCTCTTGCTGCTTTTAAGATTCTCCCCTCATCTTTAATCTTGGGTGATGTAATTATGATCTGCCTTGGTCTGCGCTACTTTGGAGCGTCTTTGGGATTCTCTGAGCTTCCTGGATTTCCTGGAAGTCTAGTTCCTTCACCAGATTGGGAAAGTTCTCCTTCACTACTTTTTCAAATAAGTTTTCGATTTCTTGCTCTTCCTCTTCTCCTTCTGGCACCCCTATGATTCTGATGTTGGAACATTTAAAGCTGTCCCAGAGGTTCATAAGCCTCTTCATTTTTTTTGAATTCTTGTTTCTTCATTCTGTTCCAGTTGAATGTTTATCTCTTCCTTCTGCTCCAAATTGTTGATCTGAGTCCTGCTTTCCTTCCCTTTACTGTTGGTTCCCTGTATATTTTGCTTTATTTCACTTTGCATAGCCTTCACTTTTTCCTCCATTTTGCGACCGTACTCAACCATTTCTGTGAGCACTCTGATTACCAGTGTTTTGAATTGTGCATCTGATAGATTGGCTCTCTCTTCATCATTTAGTTCTATTTTTGGAGCTTTTATCTGTTCTTTCATTTGGGCCATATTTCTTTGTCTCCATGTGCCTGTTACATTGGAAGAGATGGAGCCTTAGGTGTTCGCCAGGGTTGGGTAACCCAGGTTGCTGCCTTGTGATGCTGTATGTGGGGGAGGGGTCCAAGAGGGAACAATGCCTCTTGGTTGGCTCTCTGCTGGCTTTCAGTCATGTCCCCTGCTACCTACAAACAAATTGGGCCCTTGTGGTGCTGATTCCTGTGTGGATGGGTTTGTGTATGTTCTGGAACCCTGTGAGTTTCTCCAATGGACTCTCCTGTGAGGCTGGGAATTTCTCCTGCTGCCGCCTCTCCCACAGGTTTTTACAGTCAGATGTTTTTGAGACTTTCTTTTCCTGCACTGGAACCTTGGATTACCCAGTCTGTCTCAATCCCCAGTTGTTCCTTCCCATTTATTTGCACGCAAATGTGGGACCACCTGATTCACCAGCCACTGCCTTGCCACACATCTTCTTCATTCCAACTGCCATCTCTGCCCCTCCTACTGGTCTGGATGAATGTTTGTTCTTTAGCTCCTTGGTTGTTGGACTTCCATACAGTTCAATTTTCTGGCAGTTCTGATTATTTTTTGTTTCAAAATTTGTTGTTGTCTTTCTTTTGGTTGTGTGAGGAGGCAAAGTCTTACCTCCTACGCCTCCATCTTGGCCAGAAGTGACTGTATTCTGGGGATATATTGTTAATGAATGAAGCTCTATGCTTCAAGGTCTACATTTTGTAATTGAATGAATGGCACTAGACAATTAAACTGTTATTAATCTTTTTATATATTAGACGATCAGATCTTTTCCAATGATCAGGGAGAAAACATGTCTAAAAAAAAAAGAGGTGAGAATTCCTAATTAATGGATATTTCAAGAACCTGCCAGAGAAATGCCAAAACGTACTACTCACCTGACTGACATGTCATGTGCCTGTCATGTGTAAGTATGTCCCAGGTATTGCCACAGCATGACTCCAAGCCCTATACAAACCTGCTCCCATGGACCAATATTGGACCAGAGAAGGTGAGGAAGAGAATAGAATAGCCAGAAAGGAGGGTGATAGAGCTTCTACTTTCATTTAACTTCTTCCAACCAAGATTTACTGACCAATTCTGGGGAAATTACTATGACCCAATTTAAGTATTTTATAAGCCCTTGAAGCCTGTCTCAATAAGTGTGCTCTTTACTTGTTTGGTTTTCTATGATTAAGCAGTTGCCTTGCACCCTAACCACTAAAGGCTCCTTTTCTAGATCTCCCTTTCCTATAAGGCTGAGGTCAGCCTTACCTCTGCTGCTTTCCCAGGTCACCATTGCTATTTTGGACCCTCTCTGATGCTGCCTGCCTGCCTGAAGCTTGATCTTGATGTATTTCTGTACCTTTCGCATGTACCCACCCCTGGACACCATGACCTGATGCCTGCCCTGCCTCCCGATCTGCCTGCCCTCCAGTGCATCCTCCAGGTCTTCTCAGGTATAACATACCTTGTCAGCTTGAGTTCACTTGGGGTAAGGGTTAGAAATAAAAGTCCTTGAAATTCTAATTAGCTCTCTGATAACTTAGGAAAACACCCTCCTGTGGGAGGAAAAAAAGTCTTAGAATTTACAAACCTTAGAGATGACTTATATTATGAGCTGGCCAACAAAACCTCTTTTTTATTATCTTGGCTTGGGGATACAATTTTAATGCCTGAAAGTTATATAAGATATGGAACAACCAATTTTTTTCTTTCATTCTGCTGAACTTAGTGTTATTTCTCCCATTCACAAGTCAAATCCCTTCTCTTTACCTTGTTGGACCCTAGTTTTGAAAACATATGGTCAACTGAACAAAAATAAAGTGGGAAGAAAAACAGAGAATAGTAGAACCTGTAAATTGATTTTATGAAGCTTTAGGGGGCCACAGCCACCAGGACTACAATCCCCATCTATAGAAGTTCTAGAAGTAACCCTTGCCAGAGCTATAGTATCTCATGATTTCCTTGTTTTGTTTTTATATTGGCAAAACATGGAATCAATGCATGTAGTGTTTAGAGTTCACCCACAAGTAGTTGAGTAGTTTTTGCCATTTACAGTTGTGTTGGACACATAACAGTTTTTTTTTTAAAATTATGAGTCTAATTAAATAACACAGAGGACCTGTGCGAGCATGAATGAACATTTCTGAGCAGTTACTGTTAAATATACTTGACACCTGATTTATTCCTCAACTGGAATTTTTTACTTATTATTTTACTGCCTGAAATTTCAATAATCAGGGATTCATTTGGGTGAATATTTTATTTTAAAAAGTGCAAATACCTATGCTAAGGTTAAGGATTCGTGAGCAAGTTACATAGTCACACATTTTTGAGAACTCGTCCAATTGCTTTCCAGTGTCCTGAGGAATGAGACCAGTGATTGGAGGAAAAGAAAGGAGATGTTTAGAGAGTGCAGCCAGGTTTGTGGGAAGGGCAGGCTTATGTAGGGCACTGGGACCCTGAAAGAAATTTACCAGAAAGTAAGGCATTAATCCCGGAAGTGGGTCTAGAAGCCAGAGACAAACTTGACCTTTAAGTATTTGCTCAAGGCAGGTCCCAAACAGAGTCATAGAATGTCATAACAGAAAGCTGAAGATGACTAACGCTCTTTCTTGTCAAAGCATTACTGGAATAAGCTCTGTTTGGCTGTTATTCTAAGAAAATGATTATATTTGTGTGATGCCCTTGCAAAGCTCTGGGGCTCCCCTCCCTTCCAGAGAACACACAGCAAGGAAGAGCCAAAGCTCTGGAGGCGGAGCTCAGACTCTTGGACTAGCCCCAGTGTGTAGGAAGGACCATATATTTGTAAAGGTGGTCTGGGGCCACAGGCTTTTGACTACATCAGGACTAGACCCTGTCCAGTTGCTTAAAGAAGCAAGATCTCCTATACAGGTAAATTTCTTCAGCTCCAAGGGTGGTCCAATTGAGCCCCGAGCCCCTAGACTCCTCTGCAGGGTCTGGGTTCAGAAGGTGAGAGAAAGGTAGTTGCTGCTTCTGATTTCAGCTTTGCAGGTCAGAGTTTTTCTGGAAAGAGCCCTGAAGTCTGGAGATGTGAATTTTGTTCTCAGCTTTGCTATTGCTTATATGACTTAAGGAATAGACTTCAGCCCTTTGGCCTCAGTGTTCTCATTGAATAAGAGGGTGTTTTGACTTACGTGATCCCTGAGGTCTGTCAGCTCTGATTTCTATTAAATGGTTATTTGGGGAAGTTACTGATACGACTAGGCATTGTCATTTCCCAGGGCTCAGACCCTTTGGGGGATCTTCTGAGCTTACTCCATTTTGGAAGGGGTCTGAAGGTGGCCTGGGGACTTGTAGGACCCTAATATTGCAGGAGAAAGGAGTTTCTCTGCATTTTAATGGGCAGCAAGGCTGATTTGACTTTCTCTGTGTGATCAGATGTGAAGAAGTCAATGATGACAAATTGAGAACAAAACAGTCCCTCACATGATAGTTATCAATGTGGGGCTGGGGGTGGAGGAGCCCTTGTTTAGATGTGAAATCTAGAAATCATGCAGGTCTGAGCAGTTTGCTGGCCTCTGGGCATCTGAGGCTCTGGATGTCAATGCTGATTTGTCAAGGCTGATTTGTCAGAAGATCATCTTTGTCAGAAAACAATCAGCTTAGCTTATAATCAGTCCTCTCCTGTGAAGACAGAGGGAGATGTTTGTTTAGGTGGGATTGAGCCTGGTTATGGGTTAAACATTTTTGTTTCAGACACATCAAATATAGTCAGACACAGGAGCTGGAACTGTGATCCTAGCTTGAGCCACTGGGGTAGACCCAGATTTTGGGATTCGGGGAGATCTCCCAGACCCAACAAGGTGAGAGAGTATCTTTGACTTTCTAGTTCACTCTCTAAAAGTCTAGAAAGGATTCTTGGATGGGCTGGGAAGTGACCATTAAAAAGAGTGAGCACCTTGCACTCTCTGTGGAGTACGAGCCCAGTCATGGACTGGGACTCCTTGAGGGCAGAAGTTCTAGGTCATCATGCACCCCTACCATCTAGGGCAACCCCTGGCCCATGACAAAGAGCTCAATAGAGCCCTATTTAAATGAACTGGATCTACCACCTTTCGAATTCCCTTCTAAATCTCTTTCCTCACCATCAAAACAACCAATAGAAAAGAATAGGATTGATTTAACTATTAGTGGTATCATCAGGTTTGTGATAAACCTCTCCACCCCAAGGGTAACCACTGAGCTGATCTGTAATATGTGATTGGTTTTGCTTTTCTCTGACAATTATGTAAAAAGAATCATAGTTTCTGTGTCTAGACTTTTTCACTCAGTACTATGCAAATTCCATCCCTATTGTAGCATGTAGTTCTAGTTTATCCTCAATGCTGTATAGTATTCTATTGTGTGAATGTACCCCAATATTTAATCCATGTTCATGGGCCTGTTGGTAGTTCTCAGTTTTGTGCTATTTTTGAATAATAGTATTATAAATATTTTTGTACATGTATTTTGGTTCATAAATTTTAGCATATCTGTTGGGTAATACCCAGGAATGGAATTATTGTCATAGGATATATATATATATCCTGTGTGTGTTTGTGTATACATATATATCCTATGACAATGGTCCTTATAAAAATACCTGTATATACATAGAACACACACACACACACACACACACACACACACACACACCCCCACACACCCACACACACACACACTTAGCTTTATCGCCAGTTTTCTTAAAGATATTTTTGATTGACTTACTTTTTCTAAAGTTTTGGCTGGGTTTGTAACTGCGTAGGTTGATATCCTGCAGTAGCATAAATCATAGCCTAAGATGGAAGGTCATCTATTCCTCAAGTCCCAGATAGAGCTTTGGAGGTTGGCGGTGGTCAGTGAGGGGGTACACTTATTACCCAGGAGCTGGAACTGTGATCCAACCTTCTCCCTAGTTCATGCACTTGAACAAAGGGCAAGTGCTAAGTCATAACTGATTCGAGATTGTTTTTTCACGCCAGCTTCGTTCAGTCTCCCTAATTGCCACACAAGCTCAGTGGTCCTTAGAATTATACCTTTCCTGAGGTGCACACATCTGTGTATCACTGAGATGACTTGGCTGTGAGAAGATAAAGTGGGCTTGAGGCTCTGGGGAGGAAGGGGAACTTGAACTGGGCTTTGAAGGATGGATGCAATTCAAACCAGAGACAGCAAGAAACATCTTGTGTTTGTGTGCATGTAAAAGGTATGTTGGGGTTGAGCTGCATGTTGTTTATACATAAAGGGGCCGGAGCACCGAGACCCTGACCCTTTGGTTTCAAGGCCACGAACTGTGGGATAGGAGGGGCGGGATATGGCGTGGCTGGTCAGGCAGGAAATTCAGGAACAAGAGGAAGAAAAGCTACCTTAGTCTGGCTGGTAATGCAGCTCAACATCTGACCCTTTAAGGTACAAATACTCCTGAAAAATAAGAGAAATGAATTTACATCTGTTTTAAGACTCTTTCCTATTCAGACATATTTTGAAATGTTCAGAAAGGATAAAACTAAAAAAGGTTGGTCCTTTAAATGTGAGGAAGGTGGTGGAGAAATAAGGGTAGGAAATTGCGTAATACTAGGGTGCTGGTTTCTCCTGGGTGGGGACTGCAAGACAGGAAGCAGGCTTGAGGGGAACAGAGTGACCCCAATGATGTTCTGCTCAAGGAGCCAGTAAGAAAGGAAAGAGGGGGATACGCAGAAGAGATGCCCAGGGCTCACCCTGGTCCTGCAGGGCTGGCCAGGAGCCCACTGGCACCGCTCAGAGGTCTTACCTGTGCAGAGCGGCACTGACCAGCGTGACAACCCAGTTCCCTCTAGCCTTCTACTAGGTTACCTTCAAGGAGTGACATCAGGGTCTCGCTTCCACACAGACCAAGTGAATGTTCCTAAGCCCAAGGAGAGCTGTCCCCACTACATGGCAACTCAAGGCACACATGCTCTGGGGGCGGCAGGCTGTCTGCGCTTCTGCAAAGGTCTGTGGCTGTGCCTTTGTCTCATGGAGTCTGATGGAAGACAAGGCAGGTGAGAGTGGGTAGGGAGCTCTGCCAGCCAAGCTTTTCTATCTCCAAATGGCTGTGCGGTCAGCCCAGAGCACCCCTCAGCATCGCCAGCTGTGGCGGGGGGCTTCCTGCCTCTTCTCTTTCCAGTCTCTCCCCAGCTGCACGCTCCCTTGGGAGACTCCTCCTTGAAGGCTGACCTTGATTTTACCGTATTCCATAGGGTTCTTTGCTCTGGATCCCACGAAACCTCCCCCGCTAGAAAGGAGCTCCCAAACAAGTCTGGATCAGAAGGGGTGGCTGTTAAGAAGCCTTCTGAACACAAGCCTCCACCTAAATCAGTTCTCAGGGATGTAATCAGAACAACAGGAGAACAGCCAAATGATTGACAGTTCACAAAAAGTTTTCACATCTTTATCGCATTTCAGCTTCATGTCAGGAGGAGGAGGGAGACAGGCTATATCATTCTTCACATTTCACAAATGAAGAAACACCCGTCTGTTTATTTGTTCAGTCAGCCAGTCAGCGAACATTTATTAAGTGTCTGTGATGCAAGGCCGGGCTCTGAGAATCGGAAAAATATATATGCCATTCTTGTCATCGATAGCGCATAGTTGGGCCACATTCTTTATTTTTTCCTGGAAGGCAAATGTCCGCTCTAATAAATGAAGATGAGTTCTTTGGGTCTTCCATTAAAAACTAAATCTAAATGTAGACAAATATTTAAATAGTAAAAACTTTCAAGATTCTTTAAAACCATTCATTGGGCAAAGTCCTTTCCTCTTTTATAAGCAGGGCATGGTCTGCCCTTAGAGATTGGGTTTTCCTGTTTGTAATTGGCAGCCACAAAGCCACCTGACAACTGTCCAGGAATGTCTGCCGTCATCACATCTAAAAAATTAGAGGTTGTAGCAGAGGGAAATGGCAGGCCATGTCTTTAAGACTTTGAGACACAAAAGTAACCTGTGAATGTAAAGTGTTTGTAAATCAATCAATCAGTAAGTCAATTAGAGATGCAATTCTGTTACATCAAGATAAATTCTTCGTGATGCATGCAATTAACCACTTCTCTGCTTGGAGCTTACCCCTCTGTGCCTAGCATGCAAACGGCAACAATATACCTGAGTTAGACAGCGCTTTAAACAAACTTGTCTGTAAAGCACAATAACTATTTAGGCTTATAAATAGTAATTTCTGTTGCAACGACCTGTCTCTGCAGTTGGATGTTGCAAAAGCAGCCTTGCATGAACAGGCAACTATGGCTGTGTTTCAATATAATTTTATTTACAAAATCCAGTAGTGAGCCAGGTTTGTCCCAGGGACCATAGTTTGTCAACCCTCGCTTTAGAGTTTTTTCAAGTCACTTCACATAATTATCTCTTTTGAGTCCTGACAATAGACACAGCATGTGTCATCTCCATTTTACAGGTAAGGAAACCAGCTTAGAGAGGGTAAGGGGTCTGCCCATGGTCACATGGGTAAGAGTGGCAACCCTGGCCACCTCCTGAGTTTCCTGACTGTAAATGTAGCGCTCCGTGACCATGACGCACCACCGATTACAGAGAAGAAGTACAGTCCCTACCCAAGATAAATCAGGCAGGACCCATAGTTAGTCTCGTTCTTTTGTTCCAACTGTCAAGAACATGGAATTGATCACTTTTTCAATCTGATGCTTTTTATCATACAGACAGAGCCATTGTGCCAGGAGCTTAGGTTTCTATTTCAATTTTACCTCAGACAACTTAGTGGTTTGTGGCAAGATGCCAGAGTTCTCTGGAAATCAATCATCCCTAGGAGGATGTTACAGGTTCATAGCACCTGTGAACGAGGACATGGTTCTTATGTTTTTGTTTCCTTTCCAGAGTACCCCCCTCTACCCTTTTTAGGTGGACCAAGGGCCAGGTGTCTAGCATGGACCCAGTGTCCAGCACGTAGTAGGTGTTCAGTAAATATCTGAATGAACTGAACATCAGGGCAGGGACTCAAGGCATGGAACAGGCTCGGGGGTCTTGCCTGGTGATGCCTCCCAGTGTTCCCCAGCCAGCTGGTACCCAAAGCCCCGCTCTGGAGCAGGAGCCCGAGGCCTGCCGACCCCTCATCATCTCTCCACCGCAAAGCTCTCCCTAGCCCCTAACACTGTGGCCAAGGCAAGTGAAGCCAGCACAGAAAAAGTATAGATTGAGGCTCAGCTCCTCTCTTTGCCGAGTGCAAATGAATCCCGACATGAAGAACATGACCGAGGAGCCTTGACCCGCTCTGGAGGACAAGGGAAGGACTTGCAGACACAGGCAGCGTCACTTCAGGCTGCACACTCTAATATCTTGTGCCCCAGGTAGCTTTCCCCTCTTCATTTACATAGCCTTATTTTATGGGCCTGCTTCAACATAGTTCACGTAGAACAGTTAAAGTGAATTTCCAAATATGGCCAAGAGCCATCTGGTCCTTTGCAGAGGGCTGTGACAGTCTGGGAGGGAGCTAATTTCAACTCCCAGATGTTTGTAACATACAGAAGACGTGCAAGACCTGCCAACCATACACATCTGGGTCTAGATCCTTCTTAAGGTGACTTGGGAATACTTATAAAAAGAAGATAACACTTGTGTGTGTGGCCTCATTCTGAAAGGTGGCCTTACAGTGGGCATTTTGTCCTTTGAGCCTCATGAGGCACCAAGGCTGGTCATGAGATACAACGAAATGTCTTCAGGGTCAGAGAAGAATCCAAGTGCAACCCTGGGCTTGGTAAGGAGGGCATGAGCCTGGGTCAGGTTCGGAAGCTAAGGGACCTGCTATCACACATCATGTCCCAAGCAGTGAATGACTGCTGCTGAGGCTTGAAGGGACAAAAGAATAAAACCTTGCTCATAATGAGAACTCACATTTGTTTACAAATGTAAATGGGGTAGAAGACGCTTGTTGAGAAAGAAAGAGGGGTAGGCTGGAGGAAGCTTTGCCTGATCATCTATATTAAGAAGAAAAACTCAGGGGAAAACACAGACCTGAGTAACAGCTTTTGAATCCCTGTAACCAGGGTTAGGACAGTGATGGGTCTTCCCCCCGAAGTATGTTTGTGCCTGTGACAACTGAGAGCGGCTAGAATCCTCGCATCAGAGGGAAGTAAGGGTGTGAGACAGAGCATTCCACCAGCGTTAACCCAATGGGGATAAACAGCCAGTATTAGACAGAGGAGCGTTCAGTTTATGACTCACTCAGTGCAGAGCCCACATGGGGTCAGAGGGTAGGGCCATTCCACAAACTGGTCACTGGCAGTGCTGAGAGCTAAGGACGGAACTAAGGGTTAAGTTTTCAGAATGTTTTATAGCAACTGACTGATAGTTTTACTTTTGTTGAATCTGACTTTTTTAAAAAAGGGCTTGTCTTTTGTATATTATTTTTAAATTTCATTTTCCTTTTCATTAAATTTTTTGTGACAAATTGGAAATAAAAGCATACAGGTCCTTCACTAGTGATAAGGTGTAAGTAGTAGGGTGTTCTATGAGGAAAGTGGCAAATCAACAGATAATCAGGATGAGGGGGAGTCATTGAAGGCTGGGCACCCAAGGAAGGCTTCCTGGAGGAGGGCTTTGGGGGATAGGCAAGATCTTGACAAATAGAGAGGACCTTCGGATCACCCCTGCAATGTATAGGAGTACATCTTGGTACAGACATGTTTGCAGGCTGCTTCTAGTGCATATACATCTTGTTTCATTTTTGCAGGCTAATCTCTCTTTCTCATATTCTCTCCATCTCCCCCCTCCTCTCTGTGGGAATGCCAAAGCATCCATAAGAAGTAAGTAAACTGAACATCATCCTTCCATTTCCGGAGCAACAGAGACCCTCCAGGAAGACTGCATCCACATCTTGCTATGTCTCTGTGGCTACCATGGCGAGGCCGAGGCAAGCTAGGGGAGAAGAACCTGATGGAGGACCCTTCACAGCTCCCCAGGCAGGACTATGAGGCCCTGCGTGAGAAGTGCCTGAGGGACGGCTGCCTCTTTGAAGACAGCAGCTTCCCGGCCACCCTGAGCTCCATCGGCAGCGGGCCCCTGCTGCAGAAGCTGCCGCCCCGCCTGCAGTGGAGGAGGCCACCGGTAAGGGGCTGGGAAGGGGGCTTCCAAACCACACATGCAAAATGTGTCAACCCAGGCCTTCCTTCCGAGGGCTCAGGGCTTTCAGATATCCGGTCTTACTCTCATTGGTCCCCATAAGGAGGAAACTGGGTGAATCCCCACATCCCCCTTTTCCAGGAAGAACCAGGGATGATCCTGGGAGGGTGTAGCTCCTGCCAGCCCCCAGGCCCGAAATACACAGAGCAGCTGAAGCCAAAAATATGTTAAGGTACTGTTGAGCTTCATCTGAGGCAGCAAGGCACCCTGAGCCACAGCCAATGCCACCTGCCGGAGGGACAAATTGTAACATTTCACACCCCACTCACCCAAAATCAGGCTCATGAAACCACAAATTAAGAAGCTGTTAATCACTTTACACAAGTATTCTCCACTTCAAAATGCATCAACAATTCCTTTCAAAGGCAACTCTTCAATGTGTTCAAAAGAAATTCATCTCCCCCAAACTTGATTTACATGCCAGATTCCAGAACACAGTAAAATCAACCCAATTCTCCCCTTTTGTGTTCCCTACTCAGCCATGACCATCAAAGTCAGACTCGTTAAGTCCCTACTATGTGTAAAATTCCCAAGGGTGCCTCCTGAACTAGAGGGCAGTCATGATTTTACTTCTTCCAGAAAATCTTGGGAACTATTGACACAGTTTTCACACACCTGAGCTGGAGTGAACCGTGCCCGTGTAAAAACTGAGGGATTTGGTGCAGGCCATGGAGCAGAGAACAGCCCCTCTCCCTGTGCCCCACCCCATCCCAGCCCACTTGTCAGCACAGAAAGCCAAAGAGGCCATCATGCTGGGATTCGGGGCAGGGAGGAGGAGTAGGGGGAGAATAACAATGGGAAGATCTCTAGGAAAACTGAGAGTATCCCCTATAAGAGGTACTTCTACTTTTAATGGAACCACAAGAAAGGGCATTTTTTGGTACAAGTGCTATTTCTCAGTATCTACACAGAATTCTCCAGGACCTGACTTATACGAGCTTTAAGGAATGAGAAATACAATGGACAGAATCTGTATGCTGGATTTTCTGGGACAGCCCTGATTCTACATCTACATCTACATCTACATCTACATACATTTATTCTATATCAATGTCCCCATAAGTCCAATTTGGGAGTATGGGACCCAATGGTCACTGTAGCTTCAGGAGCAGCTTCTTGGTCAGAAGGACAATTCTATCTGTCCCTGCAGGAACTGCACAGCAACCCCCACTTCTATTCTGTCAACGCCAAAAGGCTGGATCTGTGCCAGGGATTGTTAGGTAAGTCTGCACAGCCCCTGAGACACACACCTGGCAGCTCCGAGTCTGGCTGGGCCAAAGAAGAAAGAGGGGGGGAAATCAAGAGATTCCACTGGGGGAAATGGCCACCTGAACTCTAGCTGTGTCCTTTGCTGGGAAAATGATAACAACTGGTCCTGTCAGGATGCATGGGAATGTCAAAACTTGCCTAATGGTAATCTTCATCATGAGTCTAAGTCTTACCTTGGTCTAAATCTTATTTTGGGAAAATGTGCTCATTCTACTTTAGTCCCTGTAATGAGTCCTTCTTGGCACACCTGTCACTAGATGGCCCAGATTAGGGTCCAAGAAGGCCTCTTCTCAACTTCCTTTTTAGAGTAATATAAATAAGCCTTGGCCATGAAGGAAGGCACATGTTTAGTAATATCTGTTTTTACAGACAGGGAAATGGAGTCCAAAGGATTGAGGTTTTCCTAGAAAAACATAAATCAGTTACAGAGACAGGAATTAGAAAAGCTTGGTTTTGTGTGGGTCCAAGTTCCTGAGGATGGAGCATTTGGGGAGCTAAAAGCTGGCCCAGGAATATGGCTCAATTCTTGTCAAGGCTGGATTCCAGCCAATGTACCCTACCCACCACACTTTACTCCATCACCCTTTTCCTCCCCAGTATATAATTCTCTTGTTCTAAACTAGGCTACAAGCCCAGAATGGATAGCAATTGATACCCAGCATTTCTTGCATGCAATAAATCCTCAGTATATCCATGCAGACACCTGGAGAATGTGTGCACATGTGCAGTACATCCATGCAGATACTGTGTGCTGTCTGACTTAGGTGACTGCTGGTTCTTGGCTGCTTTGCAAGCTCTGACTTTGCACCAGGACATCCTGAGCCGGGTTGTTCCCTTGAATCAGAGTTTCACCGAGAATTATGCTGGCATCTTCCAGTTCTGGGTGAGTGTCCTCCTGGTGCCCCAGTCTGGGTTGGGGGTATAAGAAAGAAAGTTCTTGGAAGAGTCATGCCTTTGCTCCCTTGGCTGACCATGCTCCACCGTAATCTTCACTCACCAATGGGCCCTCTCTCCTCCCAGTTCTGGCACTTTGGCAAATGGGTGCCTGTGGTGATAGATGACCGACTGCCTGTGGATGAAGCTGGCCAGCTGGTCTTTGTCTGTTCCACCTACAAGAACTTGTTCTGGGGAGCTCTTCTGGAAAAGGCCTATGCGAAGTAAGACAGCCATGAGAGATCTTTTCCTTTCCCTTCCTCCCTCTCCCACTGTCCTGTCTCTGTCTCTCTATCAATGTTGAGGGAGGGCAAGAGGAGGCAGGTAAAGTTTATGAAGTGAGATATACTAGGGCATGACTCAGCGAATATACAATGGACGTATCCAGAGCCTTTTGTGTAGGGGGTCACCCCATCTGAACAAGTTTTCAGGGATTTTGCTTGCCCTAATGGATACGTTTGTTAACATGGATAAGAACTGTGAGCACATATTTTCTCCTTTGCCCTGGGATGGAAGGAAGGGGTAGCAGACACATGCCCAGAGAATAGCCAAGCAAGGCTCCTTTAAACCATCCTGGGCTGCAGGATAAATACCCCTTTTCCTCTCCCTATATTTACTTCTTTCCTGGGCAGGCTCTGTGGCTCCTATGAAGACTTGCAGCGTGGACAAGTATCTGATGCCTTGTTAGATTTCACCGGTGGGGTGACAGTCACCATCAACCTGGCAGAAGCCCCTGGAAACCTCTGGGACATCCTAACCCGGGCCACCTATAGCAAAACGCTTATCGGCTGCCAGACCCATGAAGGGGTGAGACTGGGCTGTGCGCTGGCTGGATGTCCTTCTTCTCTGCTGCCGTTCTCTGGACCGGTCACTGTTTTCACCTCATTCTGAGCCCCAAGCCTTCCCCACACCCCTGCACCTACAGTCCTAGGTTTAACCAGAGCAGCCTTGGGGCAGAGGACAAGGGAATGTACAGAGAAGGGGGCTGACAGTTAAGTGTCCACGACATGTAAGGTATTTTCCTAGCACGGCTAGTCCTTGCTATCTAATTTTAATAACAACCAAGAACATGGAACTGGAACAGGGAGTCCTCAGTTCAGCTGTGTCTCTGCTAATGACCATTGTGTCACCTTGTCACCTTACACAACCATTTAGTGGCTCTAAATCTGAGTTTGTCCTCTGCAAAGTGGTTATAATCACTGTAGCGTGGCACCCTGCCTTAAAGGCTCACATGAGACTGCAGGTGCTGAAGAGCTGTGGAAACTGTCAGGTAATGCAGTACCGTGTGGGTCTCTTCCAGCCCCACCCCCTATAACCCCTGCTTCAGCCAAACCGGCCCCCATGACTCCTGGATAAGCCGCACCCATTAGGACTGACAGGTGCTCTCTTGCCCGTACAGAGCGAGAGGGTGCTGGAGAACGGACTGGTGGACGGCCATGCCTATACGCTCATAAGGATCTGGAAGGTGGGTGGAACCATGCCCTTCTGTTACCTTTCAGCCTCCCCTTCTCTCCTAGGGCTGTTCACCAAGGCTTGGGGTCCTCTTGGTGAATGTTATTGTCTGTGTCTAGTCTGGGGGTAAATTCTCTGGGAGTCCTCCAGGGCCTGACAAACCTGGTGGGGCTCCCTGTACCTCTGGACATATTATCTGGGGTGAAGAGGGGGGTCCGGCCTTGGCCACCATCACTGCATCATCCCCACCTCTCTTTACATGGGGAAGCCCCGGCCAGCTGGCCACCTGTCCTCGCCGTACCTCACAACCTTCCTTGAGCTTCACTTCCTTCTGGGCTCCCATGTTTGCCTTTATAGCTGTCTCTTCCCTCCCAAAGGCCTGCTTCTTTCTCCCTTGCTCTTTTTCAAGTTTCCCAGTTTCCTTCCATTGCTGTTTACCTTTGAGCTCTACTAAGCACTGAGAGAAAGAGGGATCAGACAGGGACCCCACCTACAGAGAGCTCCCCATCAAGTATGGAGACAAACCATACCTGAAAGTGACAAGGAAGAAAGTAGAAACTGAGAGAAGAAGGCATAGGTCAAAGGCCTGAGGGGTTCAGAGGTCGGAGGGGAGACATTCACCTGGTTGGGTTGGAGGGAAGTCAGAAAAGGCTTCTAGAGGAGGTGACATTGAGCTGGTCTCTGAAAGGTGGTAAATTTGTATGAGGAAAAAAGGGCATTCCTGGCTGAGGGAAGAGTGTATGCAGTGTGGAGATAAGAAATCAGTAGGTTCAATCTTAAAGAACCTTGGATATTCTCTAGAAAGCCTCACTTACCAAAAGTCCTCCAATTCCCTTTAATTCTGTTTCAAATTTTTTGAACTCAACTCAAAACTGATTCTTCCTCCTCCCAGAAATCCACCAATCATTTTTGTGTGGGTAACAAGAACTTTACATTTATTTTCACATTTATTTAGAAAAATTTATATTTGTTAATATTCATGAGTTTATACTTGTTATACATTTATGTAACAATATTTGACAAAATTTAGCACTTACTATGTGTTAAATACTGTCCTGTTTACAAACATTAACGTAATCCTTACAACAACCTTGTGAGTAGGTGTATTAGTGTCCTAGGGCTGCCATGACAACAGAAATTTATTTTGTCACAGCTCTAAAGGCCAGAGTCTGAAATCAAGATGTTATTAGCGCTCTGGCTGGTGTGGCTTAGTTGGTTGGAACATTGTCCTGTAAACCAAAAGGTTGAGGGTTCAATTCTCAGTCAGGTCACACTCCTAGGTTTCAAGTTCACTTCCTGGTTAGGGTGCATATGGGAGGTAACTGATATTTCTCTCTCATATCAATGTTTCTTTCCCTCTCTCTCTCCCTCCCTTCCCTTCTCTCTAAAATCAATAAGCCTGTCCTCGGGTGAAGATTAAAAAAAAAAAAGATGTCATTAGGGCCTCATTCCCTCCGAAGGCTCTAGGGAAGAATGCTTCCTTGCCTCTAAGGGTTAGTGGTGGCTTCCAGCAAGTCTCTGCTAGGAAAGCATAGCTCCAATCTTTGCTTCCATCTCCATATGGCCTTTTCCTCTGTGTCTTCTTCCCTTCTTTTCTCTTGTCATTGGATTTAGGGCCTACCCGAATCCAGGATGATTTCATGTCGAAATTCTTAATTACACCCTCAAAGACCCTTTTTACAAATAGGATCCCATTGACAGATTCTGGGTAGACATATGTTCTGGTGGGCTGCTGTTCAATCCACTATAGCAGATGTGACTATTAGCTTCATTTTACATATTAGGAAACAGCCATAGAGAGGTTAAGTTACTTGCTTTATGTCTCATAGCTTGTAAGCAGCAGAGCCATTTTCTCCTCTGCCAACCCTCAGGGCCTTTGATCTTCCGGTTCGAAGTCTCATCTGCAGGCATGAGTCTCACCCAGGTATCTTGTAACACTTGCAGTTGGCACTGGGCCCAGCCACCTAAACTGCTTCTCATTCGGCACAGGTGACCTGCAACCATGCACCTGAATATCTCGTCAAGCTGCGGAACCCTTGGGGGAAGGTGGAATGGAAAGGAGACTGGAGTGACAGGTGCGCTTCTGGGACTGGCTGGGAGGGGTGAGGAAGGGGCAGGCGAGGCCCACAAAGGAGGTTGCCATCTGCACACAGACTCAGGGTCTTCTTCCTTGGGTCTCAGGCTGGATCAGGGAAGTTTTCAGAGTGTGATGGTCAATCTCTCACATGTATAAAATGGTTAATGATATATAGATTGTTTTCTCATTCATTATAGTAATTAAAGTTCAATGTTCGTTAAGAGTTCGCCAGCACTGTGCTAAGTCCTTTGGATTTTAATCTCATTTAATCCTCCAAATAACGCAATTATAAAGCGGGTAGTCTTATCCCCATTTTAGTGATGAAGGAACTGGGGCTTAGACTAGGTGAATTATAAAGTCTCAGAACAGGCTTCCGCCTAGTCCTTGCTCCCTAGTCATCCAGTGTCCCTTTCCCGGCGTGGTTCAGGCCACTCTTGGACTTGCTGAGTCAGAGGTAGACAGATCCCATTGGCCCCTGCGTTCTGGTTTCATTTAGTGGCCTTAGGTGGCTTCTACCTATAGACAGCCCTAGAGGGGTGTGGGATTTACAGACTACAGACCGGCTGGAGGGCACAGGCCAAAAGGGATGCCAGCAGCAAAGTCCTTCACCTTCTTGCATGAAGATCTATAATACTGGGCTCTGTATAACGCTTTAAAGTATAGAAACATTATCACTTAATTAGTTTTATAGATGAAGAAATGAAGGAACAGAAAAATAAGTTATATTCCACTCCTCATAGGATGTACTGTGCTTGATTTGTTGCACATGAATTAAAAGAATTGTCAGAGGACCTGGGTCTATGTAAAAAATGGCATCCAAAGATATATATAAATTTTAAAGTGGTACTAAAACAGAGCACCATGATGTTCGTGTTAGTTTGTTTCATAGAAGAACAATTACTTACATTAGAGATAGGTGAGAAATTAAATTAGTTTTGTAAGTTGTGTGATCCTGGGCAAGGTTAAATAAAATGATGGGCCTTTAATCCACAGAGATTTATCTGCTGTTAATCTCATCCAGTGTATCATTTCATTTTGGATATTGCATTTCCTAATTCCAGAGATTCCATTTGAGAATATCTTCTCCTTCTCTCCTCTTTATGTCCCCAGTTCTTTCTATAACCTTGAGAATATTGAATGGGTTATAATAGCTGTTTAAATGTCCTTCTTTGCTAATTCCATCATCTCTCTCATTTCTAGGTCTGTTCCCCCCAGTTGTTTCTATTCTGGGTCATGGATCCCCTTTTCTACTTTTTTAGATGCCTAGTAAACTTTTATTGGATGCTGGACATTGTAAATTTAAGCTTCTCAGTGCTTAATTTTGTTGCATTCCTTTAATGAATGTTGGGCTTTTTCTGGCAAGCGGTTAAATTAGGGACAATTTCTGATACTTCGGAGTTTTGTTGTAAAGCACTTTTAAGGCAGAGCTAGAGAAAACTTTATGTCAGGAATAATTTGACCCCACTATTAAGATGTTCACCCTCTGGGATCTCTACTGAAGACCCCATGTTGTCAACAAGATCTTTCAACTCTGGCTGGTGGGAATTCAAATGATCCCCAGCCCCGTGCCAACTCTGGAAATTCTTCTGTGTATAGTTTAGTTTTGTGGGGTTTTACTTTATGTATGCACAGATTTGATTTCAGCCAGAGACTCAAGGGAGCCCCAGTGAAGTCCTCCAGAGTTCCTTCTTTATGTAGCCTCCTTTTCTCAGGCTCTTTCCCTGGCCAATTCTAGCTGCTGTGGCCTCCCTGTACGCGGGACTCAGTTTCCAAACTTGTCGAGACTGTGAGGTTCCTTCTGGGTTCCACTTCACTGCATCGACACCCAGGAATTAGTTTCAGGCAGGAGTCCAGGCAATGTTAGGGCTCCCTTTCTTTGTCCCCCTCCTCTTGGGGTCTCAGTCCTGTGCTGCCTGCTCTCTAATGTGTGAAAACTGTTGTTTCTTATATTTGGTCCCAGTTGCTTATGGTGTATGAAAGTGATACAGAAAAGCCTGATCCTTCATGGCCAGAAATATAAGTCCGAAATGATGGACTTTGACAATAAGTAATTCCAACATAGGTTCAAATGCTGCCTCTGACATTTCATAGCTTTGTAACTTCAGGCAAGGGACTTCATCTCTTTTAACCTCAGTCTCCTCATCTCTAAAATGGCAATAAAAATTCCTACCTTGCAAGGTTGTTGTCCTTGATTGAAATAAAGGCCATCATAAGCCTAGGCCAGATTTTGGCTAATAATGAATGATGAATTAATGTTACATGTTGCTTTTACAATAGAGATTGTGAGATTTAGTTGTCTGCAAAGGCAGCATGAAGAGAATACATAACAATGCTATAGAGCATTCACTGAAGAATTTCTCGCGCATCCTCCACAACCCTTTCATTCCCCATGACAGCATTTCTGTTCTGTTTTCAGCTCAAGTACATGGGACCTCCTGAGCCCCAAGGAGAAGATTGTGCTGCTGAGAAAAGATAATGATGGAGAATTTTGGTATTTGACTCAAGGATGTGGGACAAATGCCCTGGCTTATATTTGCTCATACATCCAGCAAATATTTATGGGGTTCCTCATGTATGCCAGGCATCTCTGACGCAGTGATCAAGAAGATCCTTTAGGGGCTCACAGTCTAGCAGGGCAAACAGCCCCTGCAAAGGAACAGCCACAGTCTCTGACAAGAGCAGTGACCACCAGCATGGGGCTCAGCAGGCGCTCAGAGCAGGGTTCGGGGTGGCCGCCTCCTCCCGACTTCCACCTGCTCTTGCGTCACTCTGTACGCTCCATCCAACGGTGGTGCCTTTCCTGGCCTAAAGAGGAGATGAGGAAAGATGGAACTGCAAGGTCTTGCCAAGCTCTAAGCCACCTCACCTGTGTCCTCCAGCGCAGAATCGCACTACTCCCACTGACTCCAAAGCCACTCACCTCTTATTATGAGAGGGCACCCAAATGCCCTGAGCTGATGCTGCTTCTGGGTGTCTGACATGAGACCCACTGTTTCCCTCCCCCTTTGCTTTTCACCCTTACTATTAATTTCCACCCTGTGCCCCTGATTCCTCTTCTCCATGACCCATCGTTTTGAGACTGCTGCATGCAGCCCTCTCTCTCTTTTGAAGTAGTTGCCAAACTCAAGAGCCCTGTAAATATCATTATTTCCACACTACAGATAAGTAAACCAAGCACCGGACAGCTCAAAGTGCATGCCTTGATTGCAAAGTTAGCAAGAACGAGTGAAGATTTTTATCAATTAATGAATGAGAACTGATTCGTGAACACCTATAAATCAATTGACTGGTTGTAAATGCCTCAATTCAGCTTTATCAGTGCAACCAGCAAACCAGGAGGAACACTCTTCTCAGGCAACTGTTGTATGAGGCTACCTCCAGACACAGGAAGGGGTTTGTTGGTAGATCTACCAACTTGAGCAGGCCCCTCCCCCTGGCCTAGCAAGCCACACTCTCAAGTCCAAGGCCTGCTCAGCTCTGCACACGGACGTGCAGCGTCGGGGCCGGGTCTGGGAGAGGGCCCGCTGCTTGTTCCAGCCCCCTCTTAGGTCCTGCTAACTAGACATCACCTCACTTATCTTTGTATTGCTCCTTCTTCCTCTCCAGGATGACGCTTAAGGACTTTAAAACACATTTCAAGCTTCTGGTCATCTGTAAACTGACCCCGGGCCTGATGAGTCATGAGGTGGGCCAGAAGTGGTCATGCACCATGCAGGAGGGGCGATGGGAGAAGGGGACCACGGCTGGCGGCCCCGTGAACTTGCACCACGGTGAGATGCATGGAAGATGGGGCACCTTTGGTCCTAATTGGCACAAAGGCATGGGAATCTCAGTCAAGCTGCCAGCCTGTTGGGGCCGCATCCTTCCAGAGGGCGCCTTTTCCTAATTAGTACCAGGAGGCCACAGACACGCACACATGGTAAAAGGGTGGGTTACATCTTGTTCTGCTTTGAGGACAAGGTGATCGATAGGTTGAAGTAACCACCCCTTACCAGGCAGGACTGAAAGAGCAACTACATCATGTTATCGGGCCCTCCTTACCTACGGGGTCCTCCCTTACAGAAGACAAACATATCTAAATTCTCAGAATGGAGGATTTGGTGACTGTGTCCCTTTCTCCACAACAGAGGCAGTGAGAGGTCCCTTCGGAAGGAAAGGCCTGTAGGCACGACTGCAGTGGGCCGCGGTGGCCCGAACTCTGGCATCCGTCCCACTGGAGTGTTCCTCCAAAGCCAAAACTGCCCTTAAGCTGAGGCTTGGTTCCTTAAAGTGCAGATCCCCTTGGGCTCATGGGCATGTTCTCCTCAGTTAGTCAATGTAGCCACGTAGGCAGCAAATGTTCATAGGGCACGGAGTCTGTGCCTGGCACTGTGCTGGGCAAAGGGGCTGCGGCGGTGAGAATACCTCTTGGTCCGTGTGTCTGTAGAAAGCCTGTGTGGTGGCGGTGAGGGGGGAGGGTGGATAAGCTGAGGCAGAAGAGGCCCCAGCTCTGTCCTGATGAACCTCACCCTGGGTCTGTGACCTCTCCGTGGTTTGGGGAACGGGATGCTAGGGGAACCAAGGACCTGTCTCATTTTGCTGTGTCCAGCCCGAGACACATTTTGGAAGAACCCGCAGTTCCTGCTGTCTGTCTGGAGGCCAAAGGAGAGCAGGGCGTTCCTGATGCCCTGCAGCGTGCTGGTGTCCCTGATCCAGAAGCCCAGGCACAGGCACCGCAACCGGAAGCCCCTCCTTGCCATCGGCTTCTACGTCTTCAGGGTAGGGCCGGGGGGGCTCTGGGGCACACAGCCTCACACGGAGGCTCCAGCGGCTGTCCTTTCTTCCTGTTCCCTGTCCTCTGTCTGTCCACAGACCTGGGTGCAAATCCTGGCTCTGTCCTTTAGGAATATGTGATATAGACCAAGGCATCTCCTTGAATTGAACATCAGCTTCTTCATCCGTAAAATGGGGACAATGATATTTATGCAAAGAGCAGAGTGAAAGATTGTATGGCAGTGCTTTTCACTGTGCCCAGCACACAGCTTACAATCAATACTAGTTTCCATTTTCTCTCCAAAGAAGCCACGGCTGCCTTACTTCACCCTTTTCCAGAATTCCTGATGATGGATTAAAAAGTCATTGACTGGGGCCGAAGGTCTCGTGGGAGAGGAAGGGGTCTCTGGGAAGTCTTCTTGTCTATCAGCCTCCATTAGAGTTTGAGCTTGTGAAAGAGCATATTCACCGACTAATGAAGTCTCTCTCTTCTCTCTCTGTTTTTCAGATGAACCAGGTGAGTTCCCAACTTGACCAGCTGGCCCTGGTTTGGAGTGACGCCACGTGTGGCCAAGCCACTGTGAGGTTCAGTTTGACCACAGCAGCATTTCACAAGGAGCTCGGAGAATGTCTGACAATGTTACTGCCTACGTGTGTGGAAGTAAAGAGCTTCTGTGGGGTTTTGTTGTTTTGGGGGGTCTTTTATCCAAGGACCCCCCAAAAACCCTTATTCCTCTATAAGGAGGTCTCTGAGCCTGGTGTAGAACCAATAAATCTTAGAATTTATTAAATCCCTAGGTAAATACCTAGGGCTAATATCAGAAACTGTCACAGTATAGGAAAGCTGATAAATCACAACCTTGCCTGAGTTATGAGACCCATAATAAAATAGATCTATAAGATATGAGACAGGAGAAGACCATGCAGCCCACTGCCTTGGGGACAAGGGACAAGGGATTGGAAAACAGGGCAGAAACTCTGTACTTTGGGTGCAGTCCCTGAAGTATAGCCTAGAAGGATCAGTTAAGAAGGCAGGAGGCCTCCCAACCTGCAGGGTGGCAGCTGTTATTTTGTCTCCCGAAGATAATAGGACTAAAAATCTTAATTTTCTCAGATTGGACTAAGCAGTATAAAAGGATTTTTATAAAAGGAATTGGGTGTCTTGGGTCGGTGTTGGTTTTTTCCTCCTGTGGGAACACTGAGTAATCCCAAAGTTGCCTATTAATTAAAAAAAATTATTTACATCAGGACTATTTCTAAACAGAACAAAACTACAAGCCAGTTAAAAATTTAAACAGGAAGAAAGTAATAAATACACAAGGGATAAGTAGGCAGTTGATTCTACCAGGAAAACTAAACCTAGGTCAGCGAATGTTGGCTGATTGTAAAATTTAGTTCTGAGATTCCTAGCAGCCAAGGCAAAGATGGCAGCCAGATGATACCCTAGTTCTCATCGTCTGATTTAAAAAAAGCACGTGGCATCAGGAGATAAATTTTGTTTCCCTAGCCCTGAGTGGAATCTGTGAAATACATCTTTGTGTGGGTGGGTAGTGTCTTTGTTAACAGCTGTATATACACCAAGAAAGGATTCTCCATATGGACCTCCTCTTCCTTCACAGCTTTGAGTGAGGGCAAAGAGAAGAGGGAGCAAGAGAGAAAAATAAAGAGAGAGAAGTAAAGGAGGGAGGGGTGAAGGGATGGAGGGAGAGTTAGAGAGAGAGAGAAAGGAAGAGGGTATATGACTATAAGATAAAATAAATCACAAGCCCAGGCAATGCGAGAACTAGAGCCCTGATTCGTGCCTCCTGAGCTCTTGTCCAGGCCTCTTTCTCCCTTACAAGGCTGTTTTCCCTGACATGGAAAAACAGCTATGGACTGTCCAGCTGATCTCTATGTAGCTGTTGTGATGTTGGTGGGGAGGTGGTTGGTGGGTCCTCCCACCATAACCATGTCATACTCAACTTTGAAAGTGCAGAATCAGGACATGTGAAGAACGTGGGCCCTGGAGCTCAGCTTCCCTGAATTCCAGTCCTGGACAGGACTCTTACCAGCTGGGTGACTTTGGGAAGATGACCTAACTTAGAGAAGACAGGCATAGTGGCATTCCTCACATCATCCTGTATACGATGTTGTTTTCAACATAATGGCAAATCAATTGACCAAGTGTTTGTCTGGCCCCACATCAGGTTCCAGTGAAAGTGCCCACTCCTGACATGTTCTGTTTTCATCTTCCGGTTCCCTACTCCTTTATCCCACCCTCCACTGGGGCAGGGTGGATTTGGCAAATAAGAGGCCACCTTACTCCGGGCTCCTGGCGAAGGGCCCCAGGCCTGGCCACAAGTCCGGGGTAATGACCTCAACTTGTGCCCTTCTGTGTGTCACCTACAGATCTATGATGACCACAAGAAATTGCCCCATGAGTTCTTCTTGACAAATCACCCCCTGAGCCTTCCTGAGGCATTTCTCCAAGAAAAAGAAGTGAGTCGGGAGCTGTGGCTGGAGCCAGGAACATATCTCATCATGCCCTGCACATCGGAGGCTGGCCAGGAGTCAGAGTTCATCCTCAGAGTCTTCTCCAGAAAGCACTTCTTCCAGTAAGGGCACAGCCTGTCCTGGAGGTTGAGGTCCCCTTGGGCCAGGGACAAAAAGGAGTGTGAGGTGGGAAAGGCAGCGACTGGGGTCTGTGTGGCCAGTACGGATGGGGATCAGGAGAGCAGGAGAGCAGGCCCGCTCTCTGCACAGGGAACATCCCTCCCTTCCTTCTCCTGCTCTCCTTCTACTATCCCATGAACGCTCTGCTGGGTATTACAGAGAAAACGATAGAACAGACACAGGCGTGGCCCTTGCCCTCCAGAAGCTCAAGGTCTGGGAAGGACAAGGACACATAAGCAGTCATTTTTGTTAGGCTGTGTCCAGCAGAAGCATTTATATGCACAGATGTTAGAGGAGCATCAAGAAGGAACATCAGCTAAACTTCCATGGTCCTGGGGAAAATAGGAGTGGCTTCTGGGAGGCAGTGATTCCTAAGAGATGCGCAGGGATGGTTCAGATGAGGGGAGGCTCTCTGTCATTGACCAGCAGGCCCAGACAGTGCTGGTATATACAGGTGAATCAATACACAGACATCCCAGCTACACTCATCATTTGGCCTATGATTGTTTTGACATGGCAGCCCTTCGATGCTTAAAATCCAGTGTTTTCCCCTTTGTTTTGGCCATTGATAGTTTGATTTGATCTCAAGCATCACTGCCCCGTCAGACTGCTGCATCATAAACTATGAGGACGAACAGTTAGATGAAGGTGGTGGGAAGCAAAGGGCGTGCTGGGCAGAGGGCTTGGCACGCGCAAAGGCACAAGATGATAAACAGCACTGGGTGTGTGAGGAGTCACAGCAGTATGCTGTGCTGTGTGCTTGAACTTGTACTTCAAGGAGAAGTGGGAGGTGAGGCATGAGAGCTGGACAAGCCCATATGCTGCATCAGCTCAGGAACTTGGAAGAGTTCCAGGGGAGGGAGAACATTGGCCAAAAGATTCCCAAGATGATCCCCAAGAAGGAATCCTGTCTTTTGTTTTCCCTCAGTGAAATTGGCCATAACCACAAAGCTGTCTTCTCTAAGGTAAGTAGTCGGGTGGAATTCCACGTGGCTGGGACTGTCTACCAAGGCAAGGTGGTGGGTTTCTCCCCTCATGCTCAGGGTTCGGGAGAAGGTCCTCAGATGCTGCAGACCCTACTCCATGGCTCACACACCACAGTGTCTATTGTGCCCTAAGTTTACCCAGGTTCTGCTGTTTTTGCACCAAGAGAACTGCCCTTCTAATCGGGCCCTTGTCACCGAGGGCCCCGAGCACCAGGTGCATGAGTTATACTTTTACCTTCTTCTGCGTCTCTCTGTTTGGTGTTTCTCTTGCCCACTTCACTCTTTGCTACTTCCCCAAAGGCAGCGAGAATTGGAGAAATGAGGGCCATGTGAATGCTGTGATAGAAAATGTCAGACAGTGCTCAAGGTCAAACTTCTGGATTTTAGAAGCCTGGGGGCCATGAGACAAGAGTGTGTGTATGGGAGTTCACATGTCCAGGTGAATGAGTCTTCCTGTGTGTCTGTTCCTCTAGGAAATAGTAGACCAGACTGAAGGGCATGAGGAATTCTTCAAATTCTTTGAAAAGGTAAGTTGAAAAGGCATGGTAGCCAGAGGTGGGCAGGGCAGGGGACAAAGTGAAGCATGTGATTCCACAAATGATATGTTTGCATCTGCCTGACCCTGTGTATAAACTGTGATGTAAGGTGACCTATTGCCCAAACTGCCACATTCTATTCAAATCCTCAAGTTTTTAGACAAGTGATTGGAGTTGCCCTCTCCAGAAGGCTCCTGTAAAACGCATCTGTTCTCAGAAGCTCTGTGGATTAGTTGTAGGAGAAAATGGAGTAGAGTTGAGTCAGAAATCAGTATTGGGAGTGGGAGTAGGCACGGCAATGACAAGCCCAGGGAGAAAGACCCCTTGGGTGGTTTTCTGGGGAGGGGGTGGGGTGGAGGGCCCAGGGCTGCACACCTGGTCCCCGGGAACATCTTTCCTTGGGCTGATCCAGATCAGGAGGCCAGTGGGGTGGGTGTAGGGCTCTGGAGGCCACTCTGACCTGCAGGACACGCGATCTATTTGGAAAAAGGGCAAGAAACACATTGGAAATCTGGGTCTGACATCTGAGTGATTTCATTAAAAATGGAGGAGCATGAGTTCCTCATGCTAGTAACACTCTGGATTTAATTCACAACCTGTCTGTTCTCCCATCCCCCTCATATTCACCTCCAGTGCTTTGCTTCATGTAGCCAGAGGGGATATGTCAGAATCATATATGTGTTGTTTATAAATGTTTTCCTCAACACCAGGGGTTTCCGAACACTTTCTGCTGCCGTCCTTTTATCTAATGAAATCTCATAGAGAGTCCCAATATAAAAAATTGTATATTATGAATATGTGTCTGTTTTGTAAGTTCAAATTTGTGATCCTTGTGTTTTGTGAATATATTTAAAAGTTAAATATTAATGTAAAGAGTTGTTTCTGATGAATCTAAAATTAAAATCTAGACTCTTGGCTGAGGATATTGTATTAGGAGTAAAATCTAAACCACATTGCTTGCTCAACTTCTGAAGCATTTCTGTAGAATGAGGTTTGGATGCCGCCGCTCCCTTTTGGTCTGTCTGTCAGGAGTCCTGCCCTGCTGAGGCGCTGTGGACTTGGCACCCAGTTAAAAACTGTTGTAAAAGTTCTTATGAAATTCCAGATTTCATGACATGACGAGTCATTTTCCTGATGTGCACGCTGACAATGTCACTGGCTGTGCCCAGAAGCAGCCCCTGGGTCACGCTGAGCAGGCGCTGGAGAGGACAGCCCAGCCCCCTCTAGCAGTGGCCCCTGTGCCTCTAACGAGCCTCCCATAATGATGATATTCTCGGTCCCTCTGCTTTCGCTCCAGAATCCAGAAATAAATGCCGCTCAGCTGCAGAAGATCCTGAACGACCTGACCTGGTCAGGTGAGTATTTCAGAGTCGTCCATGCTGTAGGACTCAGGGGACACAACTGTTCTGTTCTCAGGGTCCGTTTCTCTTTTCCCTGGTGGGACACGTGCATTATGCCATGTGTCGCTCCCCTGAACAGCTGTGTCTTATGTCTTACACCAGGGTGGGTCATGTGGTCTGACAAGGCAGTAGAGGAATTTATGCAGCTTGGAAATTAGTTCTTTGTTTTGTTTTTTTGTGTTTGAGTGTGTAGAGACCTATCACAGTGAAAATGAAGATTTCTGCTATTTTCTTGGTTTGGGAAGAATAGTTGAGTACTTCTTTCTTGGCAAATACATTTCATGTGGGGAAACTGTACTCACTTCCTCAACAGGGCAAATAAATATTAAATATTGACTAGCCCACCAGGTTTCTTTCTGAGAAATTCATATTTAAATCAATCAACCTACAAAAGTCTGGGAGGAGGGAGCACGTCACCTAGGAGGGCTGACAATGGGAGGCGTGGATGTCTGTGGAGGAGGCCTGGGATCCATTATTAGGAAAGCTTCAAGTCCATATAAAAATATTTTATAAGCATATTTTGAGCGAGAGGAACATGATTTCTCCAGGGAGGATAATAACTTCAAAATTTTTTAAGCCAAAAAATTAAAGGGTATTTTATGCCTAACATATGTGATTGCTTCTTCTTCACATGGAAACAAGACTTCAAACTCAAACAAGTTATGGTCCAGGGTACTGAATAGCCCAGGGCTTGACATGATTTCCAGATGGTTTCTCAAAGCCTAATTTGGGTGAAGTAACCAGAAGAAGAGATTCTAGAAATGGTAGAATCTAAGAATCCTCCCTCTGCCCCACTTGGAAAAGGATTCCAGGGAAATTATCTAGAAAAGTACACCTTTGCATTTTTTAGAATGCCTTGATCACAAGTATGCAAAATGGTTTTCCAAGGAATCTATGGACCAATGGCTTCTGTTGAGTCTCTGAGAGGTGTTCTGGTTTGAGGGATCAGGGAGCTCCTATGGATTTTGGTGAAGTGCTTGGTAAAGTCTCCCATGATAAATGATGACGTGTGCATTGCAAAGCGGCAACATGAGGTGGATTCACAAGCTTTATCACCATTCTCAAGAGTCATACAAATATAAAACCAGAGGGATAATTCTGTGATAGCTGAGTGTCTAGATGTTTAGATGAAAGTCTTCAGACTTTGCCCTTGGGGTCCCCTTCACTTCCTCAGCTTTTATCGGTGGTTCAGAAGAAGACGTGGAAGGCAGGCTGACCAGATGTGCAGGTGGCTTGTGCTGGGAGGACCATTGTCATAGATGGCAGAATTGAAATTCAGAATGCCACTGGGAGCTGTGCCCAGACCAAAAAGATGAAACAGAGTCAGGATGATCATTTAAAACTACCACTTTGTTATTTTAAAAACTTGATTGTGCGTGTTCCTAGAGACCTCATTTTGGTGGCACTAGATGTGAAATCTATCTGGTTAATGTAGGTGACCTTGAGCTTCACATGAGCTAATAGTTTTAAATTGCTGCTATTAAATAAGCTAATCCAGATTCAGGCTGTATTGAATGGAAGCATTTGTTTTTTGGGGGTTTTTTTTAATGGAAGCATTTAGATTTGTGTTTTTGAAATTGTGTTTCAAGAAACATTAGAAACCAAGAAGTTTTAGTAAGTATCCCATGAAATAGAAAGGATTAGGTTCTGTGGTCAAGTGTGCTTGGGAAATTCTGTGTCAAACAAAATTTCAGTGTTGGCCCTTCGCTAGCTCTTATGTACTAAGGTACCTGATAAATGGAGAAAAACCCCTATAGAGACAAAGTATTTCAAATTTGTTTGAACTCAGAGCCCGTTCTCTACAGAAAATTTCCCTTGGAACATAGTTTGGAAAATGCAGACTGAAAATTTTGCAAGTGAGAGAACCATTATACTCTGCTTAACCAAGTTGCCTCTGAAGGAGTTTGTTCCAAGCTTCGTGTCGAATCTGAGAGAGGACCTGGCAAAGTGTGAATCTAGAAGAGGGCAGTGAGAGTTTAGAAACCCTATCGCCTGGGGAACGGTTGGAGAAATGTTGAGAGGAGACAAAAGCCCTATGATATCTGGAGGCAGAATGAGGAAGGGCGAGTGGATCTTACTGGAGCTTGCTTTGCAATTCACATAGGAAGTTTCTCCTGCGTGGAGCTAGCCATCCAGGTGGGCACCCATTATTCACCGACCATTGTCAAGACGTCTGAGGAAAGCACCCTCTAATTTAGGTGGGAGCTTAATCAAGATGACCTCTCAGACCCCTCTCATTCAGTCCATAACTCTCGGATCCTGGCCCATCCTGGGTACGTGGGGCCACGTTCTTCTGACCCACTCTATAGGCAACTCCAGGTTATGGCTGGGGTTTACTGTGCCATTTGAGTGTAGAGATACCACCAAGCCTTCCCTCTCTCTCCGTGGCTCTTTGTCCCTTTCCTTCCCACACAAATGGTGGTTATTGGAACCTGTGGCTGGCCTAGACGGCACTGTCTGGTCCCATCCAGAAAAGGGCCATGCGGTGCCATCCTGGGCCAGCCCCCATGAACTGTTTCTGTTCTTCTACAGGTCTGGGGAGCACACAGCCCCTCTTCAGCCTCGATGCCTGCCAGGGGATCCTGGCTCTACTGGACGTATCCTTTCTTGTCCATGGGGAGACACGTGCTGCTGGTTGAGAGCTTTGCCCTAAAGCCAGGCTGCCTGGGTTTGAATCCCAACCCTTGTGCTTTCTAGCTGGGTCATCTTGGGCAAATCACTTAGGCTCATCGTGCCCCCGGGTTCTCATCTGCAGCATGGGGATGGCATTCGAGCCTCGTCGGCAGGATCGAGGTGAGAATGCAAATGGCACATGCGGCATAAAGTGCTTAGGACAGAACTGTCCTAGGAAAAGTGACTAACATTAACTATTAGTAACAATAGTCTGATAGTGAGGAGGAGGCAGCTGCAGGGTGGTGGTTAGTAACAATTCTCCAGATTTACGAGAGACTTTAACAAGAGCTTCAGGGTCCTAAGTTTTCTGTTTGGTGACCAGGCAGTGGCTGCTTCCATGTATAGGTCAGGAAATCAAAGCTCAGGAAGTTCAACAACTTGCTGCAAACTCAGCTTTCCTGGTTCTCAGCAATTTTTTTTTTTTAAGCAAAACTTCTGCCTGTCTAAGTGGACACTTTAATCGAACTTTGGTTGTCCATACTACAGATAGGCACATGGGATGAATGTGGGTGGGTGAAGTAGCAAATACAAACCAGTGTTTATAGAAACTTTGCAGAGGGCACGGACCCTGTGGGATGGCGACAGGCATTGGAACAGGTCTCAGCCTTGTCACCAGCTGTATGAGCTTGGACATGATCAGATTCTCTGAGCCCTTATTTCATCATCCATGACAGGGGCAAGTTAATACCAACCTCACCTACTAGGTGAAAATGAAGTGACACGATAAAGCGAGGAACTCAGAGCTAGTCCCACTGTTAGGGTGGCATGTTTCCCAGTCTCTCTAATGCAAGCGTATTGGGACATGATCCTCAAGGCCAATCATTAAGCTTTTAACATTTCATAAAATGACTGAATATAAGAAGCATCCTTAGCCAGCTGACTCCATACCTTAGCTTTGACACTAATGAAAAACAGTTATTGGTTTTTTTTTTCTTTTAATTTAAATCAAATCAAATTGGCCATGTCAAAATATCCTGCTTCAGGAACCAGTAGCTGTGGTCATTGCCACCATTCACCAGCAGCAGCAGTTTGTCCCAGGGCTGCTGCGTTGCAGCTCATTCTGTCCTTTCCCCAAGGGCAGGGAGCCCCGGGCTGGGCTCGCCAGCAAGTGGGGGCCACCAGAGATACCCCACAGTGAACGGGGCTGCCTGCAAATTGCACAGTGCTGTGTGGTGGGCCCGTTGCCACCTCCAGAGGCATAGATGAAGCTCCCCTGGCAGCTTTGACTTTAACCCTGCTATCAGCTTAATGCGTCAGGTACTGTGAGCATCCAGGAATTCAGGGACCTGTGGAAGCAGCTGATTCGCTATCAGGTAAGAACAAATCTTTCAGGATGCTGCAGCAATGGCAATTCTGCGAAGTATGTGAGGCACTTACTTCTCTCCCTTTCAGCGCTTTAAACCCAACTACTCACCCAAGCTTCTCTGCTCTTCCTCCAATGGGACTCCTTCTCTCTCTCACAAACTCAGAGAGCCTGAACCTCTAGTACTCACATCTGATCCTGTCACTCTCTCCCAAAAGCTTTGTGAGACTCCCCATGGCCTTCAGAGGAAGTCCACACTCTTCAGCATGGCATTAAAGTCCTTCATAAACTGGCTCCTCCCTGCTTTTCTAATCATTACTCACAACTCTCCCCGTTGTCTCCTGAGTCATAAAGTTGGAAGCCCTTCAGAGGTTGGACTTTGAAGCCCATTTATGTGTACACAGACTCTCAATCCCCTGTGACCTAAAGACCACCCCCTTTCTCAGAAGCCTTAAGAAGAAATGGGCAACACGGTGGGGTCCCGTCATGCACCCTCTGTCCTGGTACCAGACCCTGCTGATGGAGCCTCCATTCTCGAACAGTCCTCTGCAGGGTTGACACTGGGGACAGAGGGGCTCTCAGGGAGTGCTTAACATTTTGTTCTTTGCAGGCGATTTTCCACAAGCATGACAGTAACAGGTCAGGATGCCTGAACTGGGCACAGCTGCGGGCTGCCATGAGGAATCTAGGTGGGCATGCGGGAGCCGGTGCTGAAGGCACGAATGGATAGGGGGTGAGGGGTGGCTGCATGTCATTCTGGAGATATTCTAATGTGCAAAGTTACTCCTCGAGTTCAGATATCCAAACACATAGATCTACAAATAACAGAAGCATTTATTATTATCACTAAAATCATTGCTAACAATTATTGAGGAGTGACACATCCACATTCGCATTTAAACTTCAGCAATGCCCTGTTCTAATCCCCACCTTACCGAGGAAGAGATTGAAGCTCAGGGAAGCTAGGTAGCTTGCCTGGGCTTTAAATTCAGGACCACCAGGCTCCAAAACAGATGCTCTTGACCCCTAACAGACTGCCTCCTGCCTTGAAGGCCAGTAACCCACTTGATAAAAAGATCCTCATGCTGGTTGCCTAAGGGGATGGGGGTGGGGAGTGGAGATAAAATGAATGGACTAAATAAACAATTCACAATGAAGCCCATAAAAGGAGATCCCCATGCTTTCAGGACCCAGGTCCCAGAAGAGGAGGGACAATTGAAGGGGTCTCAGATGAAAGGGGAGCTGGGAATGAAGTCCCCAGCACTCATGGCAGGAGTCTGTGTTCAATGCAGGAGTCGTGCTCAGCGATGACGTCTACCAGCTGATGCTTATCCGCTATGGTGGCCCCAAACTCCAGATGGACTTCGTCAACTTTGTCCACTTGATGCTGCGTGTGGAGAAGATGGAGAGTGAGCTGGCGGGAAGAAGGGAGGGCCAGGGCTTCCTCTGCGCTGCTCATGGACTGCCCACCTGCCTCCAGTTCAAGCAGGAGGGAGGACAGCTGCCAGTGCAGAAACAACAGGCCAAGGGGCTCCGGGGAGCGCTGGCTGCGTGCCTGGGAAACCTGGCTGCACCTACCCTGGCTAATTTGTACCCTGCCTTTTCCAGAGGCAAAGGTGGGAGGTAGCTCACTTATGATAAGTGTGGCCACATGTGCTTCCATCACTGGATTCCCAAGTGAGGAGACATAAGGAGGAACTAGTGCATAATATTTTCAAAATACTTTAGCTGTGTTTCTTCTGCATTTTCACAGGTGTCTTCCAAAACTTAACCCAAGATGGCAAAGGGATATACCTCCAGAAGCCAGAGGTAAGACTTTCTCCAGGGGTCGAATCACATCATGTAGGGTACTGGGGGCCAGTGCAGGTCCAGACTCCCCTGATGGAGAAGGGTTTGGGGGACCCTTCATTCTCCTGAGTTCAGGATGTGGCACTGACTTCACTTTACATATTTATTTGCATATTCATCACATATTTAGTGGGTACCCACTCTGTGCAAGGCACCTATGAAGGGAACAGGAGACCAACTCAGTGCACCCAGTGACTATGACCACAATAATGCTATGTGACAAATCCACACAACTTCAGTGGTGATGACAGCATGTATTTAGCTCCTAGTCACATGCTGGGAGTCAGCAGATCTCAGCTGGCTGGCTAGTGCTTGCGGGTAAGCTGGGGGCTTTTCTGACGCCTTCATTGAGGATGCTCTGGCTAGGCTTGCCTTTCTCAAAACGATGACAGGAGCAAAGAGGGGTGAACCGCAACATGCAAGGGCTCCACATCTGGGGACAATGTGCCTTGCAGCTCATTTTGTTGTGCAAAGCGAGTCATGTGGCCAAGCCCCCTTCAACACACGGAGAACTAGCCTTCTCCTCTGTCATGGGAGGAACTTTAAAGTCACTTGTAGAGGGCATGGACGCAGAGAGGGTGAAGGCCTAGGCCAACAATGAACTTGAGCACAGACAGTCATAGGAGAGCTGGATTAGGTAGCATGTTCCGCAAAGGCTTTACTGGAGGAGATGACATAGAAGTCGAAACCTGAAAGATAAGAAGGAGCCAGGAAGGCATAGTGGAGAGTAGGAAAGGCCCAGGCTAGAAGGAACAGCAAGTTCAATCCTGGCTGGAATATAGACAATGGGAAAACTGGCTCAGAGTGAGTCTTGGAAGATCAGGACATGCAGGCCAGAAATAAACCTTATTTCAAGATCTGACTTAGCCTTCCCCATATGGGAAGGGATTCTAACCAAGTCTCTGAGCCCTTATCTTGAACCTCATGCAGTGCTTTGCACGAAGTAGGTGCTTGACAAATGTTTGTTGAGTGGATGAGGTGATAGGCTGAGGAGAAGACAAATCTGTGCCTGACACCAGCTGTTGTCCTTGGTCATTGAAACTGCATGGGTGTACTGAGCATCTGCTCTGTGCCAGATGTGGTGCTAGGGGGCGTTTGCTGCAAAGGCATTGGAGCCTGGGATCTGTTCTTTCTTTCTGAAGCCCATCCTCTGTTTGGGTTGCTTAGAAAGCACCTACTAAACGCTGAGCCTCTTCTTTGACCTCAAATGTCCATTTTATGGAATATCTTCCCGAGAGAGGAACCCTCAGCCTGTGTCTCCCCTCAATGGCTCCCATGTTCAAGTGTGAACGTGAGATTCAGCTGGAGGAGCAATGGTTAGACTCTTCTGAGCCAATCCCCACCCAAGATCCCCAAGGTCACCTCCTGTTCTCAAGCAATCCTTCCACAGCACAGGCTCAGAGCTGAGCGAGCAGGACGACATGAATGTGCAGTTGAAACAAGACCGCCCACAGCCTGAGCAGGCTAGCAGCCCAAGGTGCTACAATGGGAGGAAGATTGGACTGAGGCCTGGTTGAACCCACTGCACTCTAGTGACTAGCAAATCATGTTAAATCTCAGTGTGTGGGCTGGGCTGGGTGCTCCCTAAAATCACCTCTATCTCTGACCATTTCTGGTTTCATGAGGAGGAGATCCTCAGGGCCATCCAAGGAGTTCTATAAGAAGTGGCAGCCAACTTGTCGGAATTTCACTCTGGGGTTTTCTTCGACATCGTTGGTAACTTACTTCACCATTATCATCTTCATCGTCACCATCCGATGACCATCCCATTATCATTGGGATATAATTAGCCCGGGAAGTGATTTCTCCAGAAGTGCCCTCCGTGTGAATTAGAGGGACTCTTCATCATACCCACATAAAACTGTCAGACAAATGGGTCTATAAATGTAAACATGTAGAATATGCTCTAATGGATTTCTGCTACCTGGTCGGTCCATATACCTGCACACACAGCTGTCACGAGCATGCCAAATTGAATTCACGGGGGCAAAAAGGCACTGAGAATTGAATACAGAATCAGCCTGTATCTTGGCTATCATCATTCATTCTCAGGCACCATGAGAAGTCAAGGTTGATTATATTTCAGGTTGATTTATAAACGTAGTACCAGATGGTGTGGCCCCTCTGGCTAAACCATCCATTAATATCCTGTCTCCATGGCTTTCCCAGGAGTGAGGGGGAGGGAGCCCCAACTCCTGTGTCAGGCACTGGGACCTGGTGACTGAGAAATGAAACCCCTTTAATGGAATTTCAGGGGTTGGGCTAAACTGACCATAATTTGCTTCCCCATTCTGTGCAGTGGCTGCTGATGATTATGTACTCCTGAGAAGGCTGGAGTGTCATCTGCCCTGACTGAGGACCCTCCACATGGTCCATGGTAACCATAGGCTGAGACAAAACTGATGCTCAACTCACTTACTGTTCTTCAGGCCCATGTCTCCAGTTGGGAAGACTCCTCTTCTGTAGATCTGCCCTTTGAGTGGCCATTATGCAGAAAGAAGAGGGAGGTAGCCAGGACTGCCTTGGAGTTGTAAAGATCAGCTCTTGCTCCCTGTGGCTACAACCTTGTCCCAAGCAGGGATGTCACCTGATGTGGCCTAAGCAATACGACTCCAGAGTTGGTGTCTTAACCTCTGTACAACACTGCCCCCAGGGCTGTCCAATTTAAGTGACCTTAGACAGGCTGAGTGTCATCACGTTTGGGGTAACACTCTAGGTTTCAAGATCTGAAGAGGAAATGCTATGTTCTTAGATGAATTGTGCCAACATCTGTAAATTGGTGAAGGCACAGGCTAAGTTTCAACCATTTGAGTAGGGGCTGGGGATATGTTGAGCTTTCAAGAATAGGCAGGGTTCAGGTAGGATGAGCTGGCTCTGGCACCTGAGGTCACTGGGTGGTCTTCTGACAATATCTCCAGATGATTGGATTTGGGGTGGTGGAGGACCAGTTGATTTAAAACACCTGAGTTCTCAAAGGGCTTCCTGTATGTGACGAGTGTCAGTCTGCTCACTTGATTTATGGACCAACAGATCCATTTCAAATTAGTCCAGAAAGCCTCCCTGTGCCTACATCAAAGAAGAGCAAACCCATAGAGTTAATCAGCGGATGCCCAGTATATCTGATTTTCTGAACTACAGTGACACCTCACTTTCATAGCATCCCCACCAATCCACGACCCAGGTGGAAAACCAGAACGAAGGCCATCTCCCAAAGCCCATGCATTTTCCTTATAGGTGGGCATCTTACCGCCATCCATTGAAATTCAATCTTCCTCATTTACACACCATTCTAACGAACATGACTATCTCATTTCCAAGTCCTTAGCAGGCTAAAAGAGAAGGCTCAATGTCAGGATAAAAGTGTGCCCACTGGCAGAACTAAAAGAAATTTCACAGCCCAATAGAGGGCTACTGATGGAGAAGGAGGGAACCCTTTCAAACCTTAGGGAGGTGGAAAAGAGCTTTATCGAGCGAAATCTTTATGTCTTCTAAATGATGAAATGTAAACTGATTTGCCATAAAGTGCCAGATATATGAAGTATTACTGATTTTATAAATGATCAGCATGTATTTATAATCTTCAAAAGATTCTTATGTCCATTTATATATCAGTATCTCTGTTTTAAGATCCTGCCATTGTAAATAGTTGTTTTAATTAAATATCACTACATTGGTTCATGAAGGCCATTTTGGGTTTTTTTTGGTGGTGGGGGGCGGTCGTGGTTGGGAAGGTGTTATCGTCAGCCCATTCTTGAGACTTGGGCCACAGTGTGATGGTTTTGTTTGGTGCAGATGGGCCAAATTAAGTCTGACTTCCTGGTGGTCTGAACTGCCCTCCTATGCCACTCACGTGTTTCTCTTGTCCCCGAGTCTTTTGATCACTGAGGCAACTCAGAGAAGCCTTGTGCCCTGCAGACCTGAACCCCACAATTTCCTCCAACACCCCCCACAGTGAGTAATGCAGATCAGGGGCAAAGCCATCTCCCCACCCTAATATATCTTTCCCATCTCTTGTCATTCTAGGGCATGGGGAGGGAGGGGTCAGGATGGACTGGGAAAGGGTCAAGAAAGGGTCGTGCTGAAGGTCCAAGTCATGGATATCAGCAATTCCATGACTGAGACAAGTGGGAAGTGTGCATACCAGGAGTCCGGTGAAGGAGGAGTGAGGAATCGGTCCTCAGGCACCCAGACAGGCGAGGTCAGGGAGTCCAGGGGGCTGGGCTGACCACGGTCCTGCCAAGCAGGCAGAGCATAATGCAGTAAGCCCTGCCCTAGGCTTTCAAAATCTCAGGAAAAAAAATAACTCTCACTGGTGAGAGAAAAGGACAGTACAAGAGGGGCTAAAATATATGGTTTTTCTTCAGCCCTGTTTAAAAATTGTTCCCCCTTTCGTGTTTTGCATAAAAATCCTATCACCTAAAAGAACCTTCCAGACTGCAGGCAGGGCCTGGGCAGGGCAGTCAGCAGCTGACTGCAAACAGCACAGCTTTCCTGCTGCTCTCACGCTGGGCTAGAGAAATGATTTTAGCCTCCAGAATTTTCAATCCGACATTTCTCCAGTGCAATAGATGTATTTATATGCATAATAGAAAAAAGGAGGAAAAGTGTTTCATAAGTTATGGGCAGATAGACGGGGGCCAGCTCTCTCTGGCTTTGAGGAGGAGAAACCCATGTGTCGAGCACCAAGAGCTCGGGGAAGATGGCCCTCTGGGGTCGCTGGTCCCAGTCGCGGGTTACCACCTCTTGGCCAGTGTCCTAAGGACAGAGCGGGTACAAAATCCAGCAGGAACTAAAGTGAGGAGGACATAGGAGGGAACATTCTAACCATGCGACATTGGACCTCAGTTTACTTATTTGTAAAATGGAGCCCTGTATGTCTCCATCTTTGGGTCATTGTGAAGATTAGATACTGTCTGCATGCTGTGGGCACTCGCCAAATGAGGCTCCCCTCTCTTCCCTTAGGCAGCGTGATATCTTTAGCAACTCTTATTATTCTTATTTTTATTTTTTAAAGGACATGGTCGCTCACAGTGACTGCTCCTCTGGAATACCCAAGGTTCCAGATTCCATTTTCACTATCCTCTTCTTCCTCCCTGTCTCCTCTCCTTGAAATGCAACCTCAGGAGGGCCGTCTCAGTCTCCAATGTCAGGGAGCCAGCTCCAGGGACCTCAGGGAAATGGGCCATCTTGTCGTTAATGCTCCTTTTCAGTCACACAGACAAGGGACCCTGCCCTCTACTTACTTCGAACCTCAGAAGCAGCAGCAGATTTACTCATCAGAGGCCCAGATTGTTAATGAGGGGTTGAGCGTCAGCAAAATAGTGAGAACAATATTTCCTTCACAGGGTGAGTATCACATGATAACATAGGATTGGATTCTGGCATTTGTCAGTGTACCTTAATGCCAGTTCAACCCGATTTCTCAGGGGGAGGGAGGGCACCCTCCTTTCCGCCTGAGCGGCATGTGCCGAGGCTACACCACCAGTAGATGGCGCTCTGTCCCCACAGAAGGGCTCCTTCAAGGCCACTGGACTGCAGCTAACAGCTTTAGCCCTGGTAAACCTGGGCTAATCAGTTCCCTGGCTCAGCTCAAAGACCAGCTTTAGCCCCACACAGGCCTACTTGCCTTTCCTTGCCTTTTGTTTTTCCTGCTTAGTCTTCAATTGATACACAGTTCTTTATTTTAGGCAGTGTATTTGTTTCTGAATAAAAAACAACCTGTGTTTTGAAGCCCTGTTTAATTTTAAATGCATCTCCTTGAGGGATACATCTGTACCCAGCCCACTCTCCCTTGTACCCCAGTACCTAGCTTAGCCCCTGCTCACATTTGGGATTCACTGAATGAATAATGTTTTTTTTTTAAAGTCATTCACATGAATCCTGTCATTTGAAAAGTCAATATCTATTCGAGGTGATAAGTGAAAGTATTGCAGAGACATACGACTTTCCTTAAAAAATAAAACCGTCCGATGTTGCATCAGGTAGAGTTTCACTGTGAAGCCAAGGGCTGTGCCCTGGCCGAAGGGGCAGTTCAAATCACCCCTGAGAATCCCGTCAGATTCTCCCTGAAGACATGTTTCAGATCTTGCCATTCCAGGGACTTAGGCGTCCTCTTCTCTTACACATTCAGAATTTCCTTTCCCAGAAGGGTTAACAGAGTGGGCCAAGCTCCAGAGTCTTTTGCTTTTGGGTTATGAGCAGTGGGAGGTGGTGTGTCCTGGGCCAGACCCAGACCAAGTTGCGGGAAGGGGCTGGTTGGTTGGTAAGTCCTTGTCTCCTTCCTAAGCCTCAGCGGGTACAGTCTCTCCTGCTGTACAAGAGAAGGAGGCCGTCTGCCACACAGCCCCACAAAGCAGCAGGGGTGGTGGAAGCATCAGGCCTCACTGTGTCAGGGAGTCTAGGTGTTTTCAGTTCTCCTGAAAAGCTGTTCATGGGGCCTTAGGTCAGTTCCTGCACTTTTCTCTCTATTTTAATTGAACTTATTCGGGGGCGGGGGGGTACTCAATTCTACTATTTAAGAAGGTTATGTGTGCAGCTGGAGGAGATTGGACTGCAGAACTTCCATACCTGCCTCTGGCTGGAGATCAATTTGCCAAGAACATGCACAGGGCGGCCTTAAAGCAAGATGCCTGCTTGAGTCCATTTCCAAGTCTTAAGTCTGGATCAAGGGTGCCACACGCATGTGGCTTAGCGCCGAGCCAGGCTCTGCTGTGGCTTGCCCTTACCTTTGACAGCCACACTGACCCGAAGGACGGGCCACTCTGCAACAGCCCAGGACTCTGTCAGAGGAGAAGCCAGGCGATGTCTGAACCAGAGAAAACCAGGCGCCAGAAGGCTCTGTTGCCTGGATCCCAAGTTTCAATTCTGCTTGGAAAACATCTATTTGAGAGCTTTTGCACAAAGGATTCATTTCCCAGATTCATTTTCATTTTGGCTGAATAAAATGATCAAAATGATCATTGTCTTTGTTTTGACTTTCCATTGGCCTCACATCAAGTCTCCCCCAAGAGGGAACTTCATCAGGCTCCGCATTCCGCTCATTCGGCAGCAGACAGATTTGCTCACCAGCAGTAGCGAGAGAGGCAGCCCTGTGGAGGCCTCACAGCCTCGGGCAGAACACTTGCTCAGGCGGAGCCCTGGGACCCGGCTGCCGGCGCTCAGGCTGCCCTTTCCCCTCCTCTAACCCCCCTCCCGGCCCCACCCATAGCTACTGCACACACTCAGAGGCGTGGGCCCGTTTGCGGCCCTGCAGCCAGGCTGGCCTGTGAGCTGCCCTCACTCCTATCTGTGTGGCCAGGGTTCCCTCGGTGCAGCTCTTGAGGGTTGACACAGAACTTTCTTTTCCTGGTCTTTGGCTTCCTTGGGAAGGGAGGAGTCAGAGACTGTTAGAGTGCCCTTGGAGGTGGTGGGGTGAGGGTGGGGGGCTGGGAGGTGGGAGATGGGAGGCGTTCAGGCTGAGAGGACCTGGTGTTCTTAGGGTGCAGAAGTTTCTCCCCTGAAGCCGCTGCAGGTCTGCGTGAGTGGATGAGCTTCTGCAGGGAGTGAGCAGCAGGGAGGCCTCCTGTGGGCGCCATCCAGTGGTGAACAGGCAGTTAGGTTTGAAGGTTTTGGGTAGAAACGGTCCTGCGAGATTGTTTTTCAGGCCAGCTCATTGCTGCAAATCCTTGCTCTGTAAAGTGTGTGTGTGTGTGTGTGTCCCCAGCACCCAGGCTTCCGGAATGCAAGTCCTTCAGGTCAGGCTGCGCCAGGCTGGGAGGTGAGGGCTGAATTCTGCACGTTCTGCTGTGAGAGTTGGGGGTCTTACAGGGAGTGAAAGTGATCTGGGGCAGGCTGGTTGGGTGGGAAACATGCTTGCCCAGAGGCCAGGTGACTTGAACTTCCGTCCCCTCTGCCACCAACTGGGTGTGTGATTGTGTGGCCTTAGGAAAGTCACTTAATCTCTCTCAGCATGAGTGTCTTCATCTTCTGATTTGGGACAGCAACTCCTGCCTCACAGTGTGGTGGCAGCGATTAAATAAGATTGTGAATGTGAAAGAGCTTTGCACATCGTAAAGTGGGGTTCACAGTTGGGGGTCGCTGTTCTAGCAACTCACGTGATGTCACGTGCATTTGCTGGACTATTTGAGACTGTATGATTCTGCTCAGAAAATGGGAGAAACAAATGAATTAGGGGGATAGAGAAACCTAAGTACAAACAACTGGCTTGAAAGAGGTGAGACAGAGAGAAAGCAAACTACACGTATTAACACTGGAAGGGAGGGGAGCTGAGCAGGTCCTGAATATTCATGATTCACAAGATATATACATGAGCATATGAAGCACCAAATAGGATACATCAAACACACCTGAGTCCCACGAGGCTCTCAGTCTTCAAAGCCTCCCATTGGGGATGCCGTGTGGCCTCATTCTAACTGCTAGTAAAGCAGATAAACAGCCAAGGCCTTCAGCTGACTCATTGGGAAGCTGCAGCTGTGGCCAGCTGCCCCTGCCCTGTTGTCTCTGATAGAGCACCTGTGAGGTTGGGCCCCAGAACCTTCTGTCTCCTGGGCTCCTTGCCGAAGCCTTCCCTCAGGTGCTTGTGACCACAGTATTAGCAGGAAGGACTGATGTGACAGAGGGCAGGGACATGAGCATTAAACACCCAGGATTCAGTCCTGTGGTGCCTCCACCACCCCCACACACAACATTCTAAGCGTGTTTGCTACCCCCTCTCCCTAGTCAATCACGTGATCTGAGCCTCCTGCTTTGGTCTGTGAGCTCTTCTGTTTAGGGGCTGGAATAGTTCACTGGTAGTGGACAGGAGGCTCCCGCTGCAGCGAGGTAATTTCCCTCATGACACGTGGGGCCAGGGCGGGGGGCCGGAGCTTCAAACCGTGGAGCTTGGCTACTGACACGTGGGTGCTGTGCCGACATGTGTGGTGGGTGAAGAGGGCCCTGTGGCCCCTCTGGTCCCCCAACCCACCAGCCCTCAGCAGGTAGACCAGCTCCCCGCAGTGTGCTGGGCAATAGGCTGTCTGTGCTGCTCACCCCCAGGAAATAGAGGGCAGAGCTGAGCGGAGCATGGTCAGTTGTTCCTAAATCAGGTATGTCTCTCATCATTCGTAAAACAGGGAAGAAACCCAGCCTGGGAATAGGATTCTCAGATGCTTGTGCCCTCACTTTCCACAACTGAGATGTGGTCCTTCTACCCCGACTCCCACCCCCACTCCCATTCCTATCCTCAGTCTACCCAGCCAAGGACAGTCTCCTTGGAGCCAATTCCTAGGGTTTCTAGTCATTTCTTTAATATGCTCAGCACTTCTCCTAATGTCTTTGCAAGTAATCAGATTTTTTTTAAGCCAAATGAAACATGTTGGAAATGTCCTTATTAAGAGGCAGTGGGAGGCTAGACAAGCAGGCTACTATTCTGGCCGGGCCTCCAAGGCCTGTATCCTGATGGGATCGCCACTGTTCGAGGCTGAGCTGGTCAGAAATGCCCAGGGCAGGGCACCCTGAAATCACCGGTCTCTGGGAAACTGGGTCCCCACCAGTCACGCTCATGAGCTTTTAAGGTGTCCTCGGAATCCAATCCATCAGCCATCACTGAAGCTGTCACTAGAGTGACCAGCCCTCCGAGAAGGGCCACCTCTGGGCTCCTGGAAAAACAAACAAATCATATAGGTGGCTGAACAGACTTACAGCCCAGGAAGTGAGCCAAGCCCGGGCCGCGGCAGCAGAGGGCTTCCCAGTGATTAAATATTTGTGCCGCCAGATGCGCCCTCCGTTGTCCCCCTGGACGGCCCTCCCGACGGTGGCAGGCTCTGCTTCCTGACTGTGCCGTGATCAGCTGTCGGTCGGCTTCATCCATCTGCCTGCGCTTGTATGACATCACCTTCTTCGTGTGAACGCATTGAGCTTTCACGGCAGGCCACGCTGTCCAAGTTCACAGATGGGTTTCTGGTGATTGCGTTTTTGAGTGGCTGCTTCCCTGAGACTGCAGGGAGGGTCTTGCTCCACCAGTGGGCGCTCGCTCCCGCAGTCACTCCCACAGCCCAATTTACTCCTGGGAGGATTTCCCGTTAATCCCCATCAGGAGTGTGGGTTCCCATTAGACCTGATCATAGAGAGAGTCCCAGTGATTTGCCCTTCCCTTAAAGCACCACATGAGTCTCTTTATTTAGCTAATAGCTGCTGCCTTTAATGTTGTTAGGAGCTCATGGGAGCTTCTGTAAATATCTTTGGAGCGAAAAACAATAGGAAGTGTGAGGGGGCCTTAAGCAGAGCCAACCTTTGAGTTTAAGACTTTGGGATTTTGAAACCAAAATCTTTTCCTCCTTGGCTGGTGTGGCTCAATGGACTGAGTACCAGCCTGTGAAGCAAAGGGTCGCCGGTTCGATTTCCAGTCAGGGCATGTGCCTGGGTACCTGGGTTGCAGGCCAGGTGCCCAGTATGGGGCACGTGAGAGGCAACCACACACTGATGTTTCCCTCCTTTCTCCCTTCCCCTCTAAAAGTAAGTAAATAAAACAAACAAATCTTTTCCTCCCCTTGCAGGGAATTTTTTAAAAGCAAGCAAACAACAGTTTGTTGTTAACAGGCATTTAAAAGTGAATTTTTCATAAGAAACAAAGACCTTAAAGTTAAACCTTGGGTCTTTATCTTCAAGGGTGGCTTCCCCCCTCAGCACCCACAGTTATACATTTCATTTGGGGATTGTCTATGTATTCCCAGTGGCTTGGGCTCTTCATTGTTTGGAAGAGCTCTCACTTAAAAGCCCATTTCTAAGGAAAGTGATCTTTAAAGGAGGCATTTGCCACAGAACTGAAGTTCTTAACTCAGTTCACTTGCCTTAACAGAGTTAACTCTGGGGGTTGAGTAACGTGATAGGGTACCTGGACACCTCCTTGGTGTGCCTGCCGAGTGGGACTTTTAAGTCAGAATTACCGGAGATAGTTTTAGACACACAGCTTCCAGGGTCCCTGAGATCACCATCTACATTTTAACACACGGCATGTTCATGGCATGTCATGTGCTTCAGGTTTACAGGTGGTTTTGTGTTGGTTGCGTTTTAGAGTGGCTGCTTCTCTGGGGGGCGCAGGGAGGCACCTCGATTCTCCCCTTAAATCTAAAATTCTGGGCCCAAGGCATGAAAATTCCAGGATTTCACAAAAGCTCACATGTTCACAAAAGAATCAATAAAATGATTCTGATGTATGCAAAGACCATTATTTCAGTACCTACCGATTTCTCTTGGTCACATTTCATTTGTTCCATCTCTCTTCAAGACGTCTCCTGTCCCAGGCTTCCAGGACATACGAGACTCATACAAGGCAGCTAGCAGATGGGCACAGGCAACCCTGACCTTGTGGCACAATGGAGAGTGCCAGGGGGGTTGTACATTTCCGCATCCTTCCCCCCTGTGCTGCTTTCTCAGGCCCACACTTTCTCCAGGGCTCCCCAACCTCGTGTGAATCTGAAGATGCCGAATCTGACCTGCTGGCAATGTGGGTATCTTGTTGAGAAGAGAGTGAGGTTTGGTTTACTGTTGTTGATGTACACACATTAAATTTAGGGTCTTCATCTGCTCTGGTAGATAAATTACAAACATTTCCATGAATAACCGCAACTGTTATGTAAATTGGTTTCCGTCTGCTGGTCTGTTGAGAATAATGTTCCATAATTACAACAGTTATTTACTTATGGGCAAATAGCTTTCTTATCACCGTCTTCCTTTGAGAGTGGCCTCCAACTGCTCCAGGAGCCCACGTGTCTACAAGGGCTGCGGTCTGAGTTTGCAGGTTCCAGGACAGAGAAGGATCTGAATACCTTTGGTCAACGTGTGGGGATTGGGCTCCCTCTTGGCTCCTCTGAACTCAGGTTTTAGGACACACTCCTCAAGGGTTCTACAGCTAGGAAATGAGTCACATGGAACAAATGGAAGAGAATTAAGCCCTAGCATGTATGATTCTGCTTAGGATCAATGCAGTAAGTATCCAGAAGTATCCAGCAAGGAAGAGTGATGTGGCCTGAAGAATTCTGAGGTGGTGTCCTGCAGAGGAGTTGCCCTGGGCTTGGGACGATGGGGAACATTCCTGGAGAGATCTCAGATAGGAAGGCATTCTGGGTTCAGAGCCGAGGCTGGGGAAAAGAGCTAATGTAACACGGCCTGTCTGGGTGCAGGGAGGTGGACCTCCCAGCCTGGAAGGAACTGACGTGGATTGATTGAGCCACTGGTCTCTTGTCCCAGGTTCACTGAGTTGCCCGCTAACAGTAGCAAGGGAGGTGGGAGCATCTCCAGGTAGGAAAGCCGAGGCAGGGAGAAGTTAAAGCAGATTCCCTTATGTTACAGAACCAGAAGAAACAGGGTTGGAGACGGAGGCAGGGTTGGAAGACAAGGGAAGTTCTAGCGTTGCAGGGAATGGCATTGGGACGTGCCTCTCTCGGTAGGGTCCCGGTCTGTGGGGAAGCGGCTAGCGCTGCTGGGACGATGAGTCAGAGCAGAGGTGGGCCACGGGGAGGGCCGTCACGCTCTCTTCTCTGGGCTTTGATCTTCCCTCCCCAGAAGGGCTTTTTCACCTTGACTTTGCACATTAAACCCAGTAAGAATAGTATCCATATCTGTAGTTTTCATTTTTCACAGACAAGGAAAATGAGACCATGGAACAGCGTGTCACCAGCTATTTGATCTTTTTTTTACTACTTAGTCACAGAATGCCAATTCTCTCGGGAGGGGGTCTTGTCACCCTTAGGTAGAATTCATAATAATATTGATCTCCATCTCATACTTTAGTACTTCCTGGAGCACCTGATAGAATACAGTCCTTGTCTTCAAACAGCTTCCACTCTAACATGAAAATATTCAAAGTGTTTGTTGGGCAGGGACATAGGACAGATTTGGGTCCCATGCTGAAGAGCCTCTTTATCTACCTGGCTGCCTTCTTGGTGGGAAAGGGTCAGAAACCTGAAAGACTGAGTAGCCCAAAGAGCATGAGCTATACAAAGAGGTTCCTAACAGATAAAGCTAAAATGTGACCTTGTGAACTAGATACAGTATTTCTCCTTCACTGTCTAGTAGATGGAAGGCAGGACTGAGAAGAGAAGGGGAGGCTTGGGAGAAAGATCAGATCCGCTATGGAAAATTGAGTACAGTAGGTATAATATCAACAACTTTATGGTCTGAGGAGAGATGCTTGAATAATAGCCCTGCACCCTAAGGAAGGGTTTTTTTTTCTTCTTTTTTTATGGTTTATAATTGCCATAGAGCTTGAAAATCTTCCAGGTCTTATAGTTCTTAATTATGCTCTCATGCATATGCATCAATTACCCACATGCTCCTTACCTAGCTTGTTACGGCAACGATATAAAAAAAATATATTTGGAACCATTTCCTCTGCATGCATCTCCCTCTGCAAATATCCTATGAAATATTTCACCTCCACTGCAATAATCTGCTCCGGTTGGGACATGCTTGCCAATCTTCCCCCTGCACGGCCGAATTAAACCTGACTGTCATCTGCTGTGGTCTCAGTGTCTGCTCATTCTACCTGGCAATTCTCTCCTCATTAGCTCCCCGTGGTTTAATTGCAGATCCAGTTCTCTGGGTTTGTGCCTGCTTTGCTGGGTATGGCCTGCAATCCAGGAAGAACCGGGAGGTTATGTTTAAATGGCAGTGGAGGGGAAGACAGGGTGTTGCTATTCTGGCTTGCTGTGTCTCCCTGTTGGAAGTGGCCCTGCAGGGCCTGTGCTTCTGGCCCACTGAGTTTCCATCGTAGAGCTGCTAGAGAGGCAGCTTTACCTGCAAATTGAGACTCGGCTCAGTGATAGCTTATGAATTCCCCAGGTGGCCCTTTGGTGATTTTCAGTCCCAAATGGCTTAGTTGACTAATCTACAAGTTAATGTTCTTCTTCCCTGGTCCCTTCTCTTCCTTCTATTCTTTCTCCCCCTGACTGCACCCCTCTGCCCTGCCCCATCCTAGAGGTGCCCATAGGAACTACACCTGCTGGCTTCTGTTGGGAAAATCACAGAACCGCATGGGCATTCTCATCAAATGGACCGATGTCATTCTGCTAGTGAGCTGAAAGTGGTGGTCCGCCTCAACTTTTGACTGTTGGACTGAACTTAAAATATTTATTTTGTGAAAGAGATGGTGTCACCTGTGGGGCCTCCATTGTATAACATATAAGTTGTATCATTAGGTAAACCCCTTAACCTCTCTGCATCTCAGTTTCCTTATTTGTAAAATGGAGATAATAGTATAAATGTCGTGGTGGTGTCCTGGGGAGGATCAAATGAATAAATATGTAAAATGCTTGTCACATATAGAATAGAGTCACTCTAAACATACTCGCTTCATTTTTATGCTAGAGATGCGTACACACCCTTCCTGGTGTGCTTGCTTTAAAGAGAGATTCTGGGGTCTTAGTACGGAGGGTCGGGTTCGGTTAGTCTTGGGGAAAGCCTGGGAATCTGAATTTTGAGCCAGCTGCCCAGGTGACATGGATGCAAGTGGCCCTCAAACTCTGCCTTTAGAGACTGCTCCATGGGCTGTGAAGATTGCAAGCTTGGCATAAGCACCTTTAGGGCAGCACCTGTGGGGTGTCCGCTTGTGTATGACCATGATGCCTGTCACAGAGGACATGCCCAGTACACACTGGCCAGCGTTAAATGAATACCTCTCACAGCACAAGCCAAGATATCAACGCGCTGTCTTCCCCCTGCTCCACTGCCTTTTAAACATAACCTGATTCTTCCTGGATTGTGGGCCATTCCCAGTAAAGTAGACACAAACCCAGAGAACCAGATCTTCAATTAAGCCTCTGTACACCTTCACTATTATCTGATTGATTTTTTCAATTAATCAGGTCATATAGGGCCATTAGAAGGCCATGTATAAAATGCAAAAACCCATCACCTGAACCTTGAGACTTATTCCCAGGGGTTGTCTAGAGTCCCCGTTCTCCCCTGTTCCAGTGTGTTCAAATCTAACCACCTTTCAGTAAGTCCCAGTTCAGAGCTGTGTTGTCTATGATGCCTTCCCCAGTTAAAGCTGACACTGCCCTTCTCTTCAAGCAGCTTCTCTATGCCATTTAAAACAGGTGAACTCTATGGTTTTTTATGTATGTGCATTCGCTCTCTCAGGAGACTGAGTCCTCTTGATGGTTTTTCCCCACTATCTCTCAAATCCACACCTTTCTCGCATCCCTGACATGTTGGCCCAGTCCCAGATCCATCATCTTGCTTGTATTCACTCTATCAGCTGCTTCTTTGGTCTGTCTGCCCACTCTGGCCCTTACCAAATTGCTCTCATTGTCGAAGCCAAAGGAGACTTTTGAACACAGGAGGCTGATAACATCATCCCTCTGCAACCCTTTTTCACTAGCCCTGCCACTTAGAATCCTCTCAGGCTCTACTTCCCTGTGCTCTTGGGATAAACCTCCAAAATTAGAACATGACCTCCAAAGCTCTGGGGGGCCTGCCTGCCTCCCACCTCTCCTGGCTCCTCTTGTACTATTGTCCCCTCGCCCAGATCTTCTTGCAGTTCCTGAAATGCAACCTGCTGCCTCTGCCTGAAGTTCTGTCTCCTCTTTGCCCTCTGGCCCAGGTAACTTTGTGGTCAGCAAATCTCACTTCCTCAAGAAAGTCTTCAGGCGAGTCCCCATTCTAAATAAAATTCCCCTGTTATACGATATTCTCATATCACTGTGTTCCTTTTCCTCATTGTTCCCATCTTACTCATAATTATATTCCAGATAGTTTATTGTTTGTCTCCATGAGAGCAGGGACTTGTCTGCTCTTGTTTATCTGTGTCTCCTTAGCCTTGGAAGGTAAGACTTAACACATACCAGGTATTCAGTTGGTGAATAACAGAAAGAGTAAATGCATGAATGAGGAATATGCGGATTTTCCTTCAAATGGGGGCTGTTTTGAACTCTCCCAGAAAGCACCTGGTTTCGCTAAGTCCTAGGAATCAGAATTAAGCAGTAGGCCTCTGAAAAATAAGTCAGAATTGAAAAATTTGTGAAAAGTGGTTTATGGCTTAACTTGGACTCAAAAACTATGCTGATTGATTATGCTATGACTATATCAAATTCTCTAAGAAAGCAGATTCTGCTGACTAAATGACTTATGGAACAGACTTTTGTTAGACAGATGGCTGTAGAGCACTATGTCAATGTGAGTTTAGGAGACAAATGTTTTCCAATGAGCAAGGAGGTGACTGCTATGATTAGACAAGGGGAGAGTGGGTGGATGAGAGAGGGGATGGGAGATGTGGGCTCTCTGGGTTGAGATCATATACTGTCATAGACCCCTCCCCATCCAAAACTGAATCTAGGAATATAATGCAAGAGTAGATATGGCTGAGGGTAGGTGATGGGAAAGTGAAGGTCATGGTCAAGAAACGGACAAGAACAAGATATGTGGAATGAAGGGCAGCAGTACACGGGAACTGTGGGAAATTAAAAATAGGCTCAGGAGATTTTTTTGATCATGGGAGCTGCAGCCACTTAGCTTGAGGTTCCCACTTCCACCCAAAGCTCTCCTCTCAGGCAGTTGGTCCAGCTCAGGTTGGCCAAGGCAGCCATACCTGGCAACCTGCCCTTTCCCCTTTCACTTCTCATACAACTGTTGGTTCTAGAGCAGTTTTCTGAGTAGAGCTGAGCTGATCAGACCCCTCTTTTGAAATCTGGAAGTGGAATAGAAAGGGACTGAGTTATTTGTCAGAACCTGAGCCCAAATTGTATATAGAGATGGGGTCAGAGTCACTCCAATGGAAGCCATAGCTGACATATGGGAGCAGAAACCATGGGTGAGGGTGCAGGTGTGCAGAGGGGAGAAGGCAGTGCAAGCTGGAGAGAGGCAGAGGTGCAAGACTCTTTGTGTCAGAGAGAATCACAGAGAATAGCTGTCATGTCCCTGTGCCTTCCAATCATTGGACTGGCCAAAAAGTCTGCTTAGTTTTTGTCCACAAAATAAGAAACATATTTTTTTCATTTTTACCAATAATTTTATTGGTTTGAATATTTTGAGTATGTGTATTTTCTTCCTTCTTCAATATTACAATGGCTACACAAAGAATTCACCAATTTTGATAATTTTTTAAATGCATGCTGATATGACAGCTGTCACAATAACAATATAATGAAATTATTTCAAATGACATTAAAGACAACTGAGCTCTAGGAGAGACATCTTATGGAAAAAAACAAACTTTTTGGCCAATCCAATACTTAGATCCTCTTTCCAAGAGCCCAGCTGGGCCAAGTGACTGTGCGTCCTGTATTTTCCCAATAAGCCTTCTTTTAAGGGCTAGCCTAAGTGGATCTCTCTCCATTCTTTATATTCAAAAGAAATTTGGGAAGCCTTCAGTGGATGAGTGTATCATGGAGCAAACTGTTTTCATCTGAATTTGAGATGGGCCCAGAAGGATTCAGCTTCCCTGAAGAACGGAGCCACAAACATAGCCTCAGCAGAAATAAGCTGGAAGGATCGTGCTTCTCTGTAATTAAGCTGAAGGCTAGGTCTGTGTTTATGTATACAGTTAGCATTCCCTGTGACTCACACCTGAGTGCGGGAGATTTCCTCACTGCTCATCAGACCTAACTGGAGTCAGGCTAACGTCCTGCTATGATGGAACCCCCGAGACGGAGGTCCAAAGTGCAGAGTCTTCTGTGTTGCCTTGGGAAATGATCGTGGAAATGCCAGGCAGAGAAAGAACCAGCCTAGCTTTTCCCTCTTCCCCTTCAATAGTAGCCTGCCCTAGCATAAGGTTACGGTCCCTTCCCTGGTCTTCTAGATCATTTCTAAGGCGTTAGCACCATGCTGATGCTCTTTTAAATCACGGCGGCTGCTACTCCCCTTGGACAGTGTCTCTGCCACCAGCTCTAAATGCCTTCCGATGTTCAAGTCAGCAGACTAAGTACCTCCTCGTTGCCTAGGTGTTGTCAGCTAGTCAGCAAGTGTGTGCTGAGCATTCCCTGGGTGCCTCTGTCTGCACCAGGTGCTCAGTGAACTTGGCTTATGTATGTGAAGAAAATAGTTAATTGACTGCAATATGTGCTCTTCTGTTGGAAATGTTCGATGCTTTGGTGAGCATTGCTAGGGCAACTGTACCAAGGGCCTGTTAATTAATTAATACTGCAGTGATTGCACCCAACTCGAGCTACAGAGCAGAGGAAACTGGTTTCTTGTTTGAGAGGGACAAGTAGGAAAAAAAAGAAAACACAACATGGAATGTCACAGCATAGAGCGGTAGGTCCCATTTTAAAGATAACTGGGAGAAAACACTGAAAGAATTGGTGTGTTATGGGGTTGTTATGGATGAAAATAGTTCAGCTCAAAACCAAGCAGATGACCAGAAGAAAATTAATTGAAGGTTTTCTTAAGAAAGAAGAAAACCACAGCATGAAGCATCTGTCAAGGGAGAAGCTCAAGTACTAAATTAGGGTTCAGGTTCCATGTGAAAGCTTGCCTTCTGATCAGGGCTTGTGAGAAGTTCCACTTAGAAGGGCTTTCACAGAAAGTTAGGAATTTATTTAAAAAACACACATACAGGTATGTTTTGTGTCATTTTTTTAGATTAATTTTGTGTGCATGTATGTAATAACAAAAATCAATTAATGATTGTCCAAGTTCCCCATTGGAAAGGAAGGAGAGAAATATCAATGTGAGACAGGAATATCAATTGGCTGTCTTCCATATGTACCCCAACTGGGGCTAAACCTGCAACCCAGGCATGTGCGCTGACAATCGAACTAATGACCTTTTGTTTTTCTAGAGCATGCTCAACCAACTGAGTCACACTGGCTGGTACAACAAACTGTTGTTTTTTTTTTTTTTTAATTTCATATATACCCACATGAGATTAAACAAAACAAAGACTGTGCACATACCGTTTTTGACTTAGAGATACAAACCCTTTCTTCCCACCGTCCTGGCTACCTTTCTGTACTTTGGGCCCCATTCTGTAACCAAAGGTCTTTGGACATAGGATGGACTCCAGAGGGATTCATGTGTAGGCTGGACTGAGTCAATCAGATTTTTTCTCTCTTCAAAACTTTCACTCAGAAATTAAATTAGTCAATAATTTAGAGCTTGAATGGGAGGGAAGTGTGCCACAGAGACCTGGTTCTGGGCAGCCATTTTCTTCCTTGAGCTCCCAGAAGCACCTAGAAGCAGAGAACAAGACTGGAGAGAGAAGGAGAATTCATTCATTCATTCATTCACTCATTAATTCATTCTTCACTCATTTGGAACTATTCATTGAGCACCTTCTGTGCATCATACTCTCTTCTGGGCCCAGATGATGCCACAGTGATTAAAACAAAGTCCCTCTAATCATAGAGGCAAGGGAGAGACAGAAAAATAAATGTATAGGATATGCTCAGGCAGTAATAAGTGCTATGAAGGAAAAGAAAGACACTAAGGAGCAGCCTCTCAATCCCTACGTAGGGATTATAGGTAAGGAGGGCAGGAGATGGGAACAAGGGTACAATCCATGCAGCTATCCAGGGGGAAAGAATGAGGCAGGTCGATGAGAGGCTTAGGAACAAGGCTTCATGTCCTAGAGAAATGAAGAAAGGGATTTTTTTTTTTTTTTTTTTTTGAGATCTGGCTCTCCATACTGTCCATGGGTTCTGCGAGATATCTGCTATACATCCAATGATTTACCCCTTTTTGCTTAAGTCAGTTTGAGTGGTTTACCTTTTCTTGTAGTTAACAGATATCAAAGCCACCTACAAATCCACAAGGTGGGTGTAAAGCTGTTATAAACTACCTAGAATTCCTGTCAAGGCTTGGTAAGCAGAACATGTGGCTCTTTATCACCCCCTAATGGCAATATCCATAAAGTGCAGGGGCCTTAACAAAGGCACAAAGCACAACCAGTCTGAGCAAAACGGACGGTCAAGAGATAATAATTCTGGAACTGTTTCTTACTCCAGTTTTAGCAAACTTTTAAAATGGTAAACTTTTTTTTAAAGCATTATAAAAGTATTTATTCACAAGATTTCCCTATTTCATTTGGAGGATTTGGAGAAATGTGGAGGTATGTGTTGTGATTTCTCGGAACTGTGGACCAGAGCTGGCCCCCATGCTGGATTCAGTCCATACAGATTACTCTTGATGGCTCTGAGTGATTCTGCATGTAAACCTGGGGTATGGTTTACCCCTGGCCTTCTGATCTCACTCTAGCTGAAGAATCAGCCAATACGGTGGGATCTCTCTAGAACAATGTGGATCCCTGAGGCACACAAATACGCGAACATCAGAAAGGACTGTACTAGTAAGTAACAGTAGCTTAAGGCTATGACTGCTGCTAGACTTGTGTTTAAGGCATATAATGTTTATTGAGTACTCTGTTGCCAGACACCTGACATATATTTTTGCCTTCTATCCTTGAAGAATTAACCTACTCTAAAGATGAGGAAACTGACCTGCAGAAACGTTAAGAGCCTTGCTGGATCAGTCAAAATCTGGGTTGCATGCTGCCGAAGGTGCCTTTGGCTGATAAAACCAAAACAGAATATTAAAAGGATTTGGGAAGCTCACAGGAAACCAGGGCTAAGCTTCTGGAGGTGTTTCTAACCTTGCACTACAGAATTGGTCCCTTACAGAGAACTAGATGCCTGTATTCGCCGCTCCGCCATTTCTGTGCAGGTACTCAGCCGCACGGCTCTTGCTATTGATGCCAGCACCGTGCTGCTTTTGTACCAGGAGTTCAGCCTTTTAGCTGTCACTGCTCCCACTGCTCCCTGTCCTCTCTTGTCCAATCAGCTCCCGGGTAAAATCTGGCGCCGTGGTCTAATTGAGAAAGCATAAATCTGGGCTCTAGCTGCAGGGGAGGCTAGGAAAGGAAGTAGTTAGCATTTTCAACTCCTTTGGGAGAGGCGTCTAGTCCCTCATTAAGGGAGAAATTCCCCAAAGATAGAAAGTGATTCGGACGGAGAGCACCAAACAAAAGTCACATGTCCACCAGAGTTGCCAACTTGATGTACAGTGGAGTTGGTGCTCTATTTCCAGGACGCATCACTTCACATTCCCTATTGTAGGGCTGCCAATCAAGAGAAAGGAGGTGCTCACTTTAAAATATTCATCAAACAAGTGCCGTGTTGAATATTTTCAATATACTCATTATATCACTAAGTGGTGGGGTACAAAGGTGCCAAAGATGTAGTCCTCGTCCTCAAGGTGAGAGCTTAACCATCATCACGTGGTTATGAGCAGAATAATGGGTGGCTAATATATTGATCACCTTCTGTATCAGATTCTTTGAATCTATAGTCTATAAATTTTGACAAATTTTCTGCAAGAGCATATTCTTAATGTCATTTTTTTTTTTTATGTGATGGCACTGTGGCTCAGAAAGACTACACAACATGTAAGCTATGTAAGTAACTTAATTCTAGAGGTCTGTCTGACCAAGTCCAACCTGGGGACACCAGGAGACAGAAGGACTCAGTAGCTTGACAGAAGTCTGCCGCTGATGGCAGAGCTGGGATTTGAACACAGGCCTCTGACTCCAGCACCCAGGAGACTCACCACTAAACTAAACCGACTCCATGTCAGCTATGCCCACTTCATGTCGTGTGTTGGCTGGCCTGCCCCTTTTTCCTGTCATTGTTCTGAATGTCTTTTATTAAGTCCTAAGGTTTTTAAACTTGACCGTTCCAGTTTCATGTTTCTGAGGGATAATGACCACTGATGATGCAGCTGATTCCAGGAAGAAAGGTGTGTCACTAAAACTAGACCACCCAGAGACCCTCTGAAGGCAGGCTAGAGAGAATCAGGGCATCACCAGCTGATCTTGAAGGGCACTTCCTGGTTCAATTCTCTGTGAGGAGGGCTTGTTCCTAGGGTCTGTGACTCCTTCAGGATAGAAAGCTCTGGATTTTAACTCTCCTATGTGAGACTGCTGAGCTGTATGATCTCAGCTTGTCACCCTGACCCTTGGTGAGTTCTTCCTCTAAAGGACAAGGACAGTCTGCTGGTGGTGATTGGCTTCCTAATGAGGAAAAAGGACTTTGGAAGAAGAAACATGCTCTGGTAGGGGACATAGTGAGTGACATCATGAGGACATGCCTCCCAACTGGTTAGGTCTGGCAGAGCTGGGGTGAAGAAGAGAGGATATTCTGAAGGAGGGCACATGAGGTTGAGAGAGAGAGAGAGAGAGAGAGAGAGAGAGAGAGAGAACTAGAGAAACTGGTTCTTTACCCCACATCTTTCTAGCCCCTGTTTCTTCACTGGTCCGGTTCCACTATGGTCACCTAGCCTTAGTTTTCATACCGCCCCTTGATGTGCATGCGGTCTGTATAGAAGTGCTTAAACATGATTATTGTCATTATGTTAACATTACTGGGCCATTTCCATTCAGTTCCTGGAAATGGGAGTTCATACCACTTCCCCGCCCCCAACTCATCCCCCCACACACCAGTGGAAATCTCAGATCTGTTTGCTGCACCCTGGAGATTGCTTTATCTTTGAGAGTCCAAAAAGAAAAACCAATCAAGCTGTCAAGGATTTTTAATTATTTATTTTTAATTATACAAGCAATGCATGGATATGTTCAGGTTGTAAAAAATTCACACAATACAGTACCTATAAAATTAAAGTGCTCCCCAAGCAAAGAATTTTAACTAGCTCTGGCGCTTATGTGTCAGACCACAGCTCTGCTGTGGACCAGTTCAGGGACTGTGGGTGAACCTGGCGGGGGTTTAAGGAAGCACAGAGCCGTTGTGACACTGGGAAGATGGGGGAGCTGCAGTCACTTCTAAAATGGAATGGGGGTCTCAAGCTGAACTTCCTCATGCAAGCCCTCATCCCATCTGACTTCCTGAAGGAGCTGCTCAGTGTTGGCTCACACACCCTCTTGAGTTTAAGGGGCCTAGACACATTTGGCCATAGCAAGTGGGTAGATTTGTGTCAAATTAATTTCTTTCTTAGCACCATTCTATTAGTGAGTATTTCCCTATGTTTCAATAACCCCCTGTAAAAATTTGTGTGGAACCACATGGAGATGAATAAAGGGTTTTAGAGGAAGAGTCGGAAATGCATTGAATCAAAGAAAAATTGAAGTGAAAAAGACCTTAGAGACCACCAATTTAGCCCTTCGCTTTTCAGATGAAGACATCGAAGACCAGAGAAGTTTGGTCCAACGCCCCAGGGCACACAGAGAGCTGGAAGCAGAGTGAGAGCCGGCGCAGCATGTGCAGGCTCCCAGCTCAGTGCTCCATCCGTTGTACCAGAGGTGGACTCCGACCGGTCACTGTGATCTAGCTGCAGGACCTGGGCCGGTCACAACAATTCTTGGCCCCAGTTGCCTCCTCACTCCTGTCTACCTTAGAGTAGCAGTGCTAACAGCATCAAATGAAATAATGACTAAGTGCCATGCAAATTGCCAAGCAATTTTTAAGTACAAAAGGTAAACTGCCTTTCAGTTTTTAGAAAGACAAGCGTTCTTAATTAGACAGTCATCTATAGTAGCATTTCTCAAAACATGATCATTACCTAACTGAACAAACATTTTTGGGAATCTGGCCAGAAAGCTCTGGCTTTTTGTTTTCATTTGTCTTTTTAAGTCCCCTAGGAACTTGATTATGGGCTGAGTGTTGTATGATCTTAGGAAATTATTTTTAATTGAGTTAGGTATGATAACGGTGTGTGGTTATGTCCAGGAGATCATTAATTTTGGGGAATGCTGGAGTATTTCTGGGTTATTTAAGTTTATTATTCAGGTATAATATATCATGATATCTATAATTTACTTTCTAATGGGTCAGCAATTATAGATGAATGCATGTATGTGCACACAAGTAAGGCAACATGTTAACAAGTTTTGAATTTAGGTATATTATATGTGGAAGGTATATTATATGTGGGGCTACCGAGCAGACTATCTTTCTGTATGCTTGCTATTATTTTATAATAAAATGATTAGGAAAACAATTTCTCCAGGTGATTCTGATTCTCTCTAATGGGTTGAGAACCAGTGACCTGGAGCTGTGAGCCACTGACCAAGGACAAGTGTGAATGGGAAAATCTTCTAAATCCCCTCTTTGATGTCTTGTAGGAATTGAAGTCAGTTTTCCTTAGCAATACTGGATAGATTCCATTTCTTATTGCTTCATTTTGCCTGTAAGACCAGAATATTAAAATAGTGGACCCCCTTCCTCATTTCCAGACAGGTCTAGAAATGACACTGATTCAACTTGATTAGACCAATTGTTCCCAAACTTTGGGGGCCTGGAAACATCAGCCATAGACTTTCAGCAGGCGTCGGGTGAGACACAATCATCTAACGTAACAGCAATCAGGGGCCCGGCTAATGTACATCTAGGTTTGAGACCCATTGCTTCCAGCCATCATGACCACAAAGCCAAGTCATGGGTTTGATTCCCGACCTAGGAGCTACTGAACTTTGCACGAAGTTCTCTTCTTTAATGGCATCCTGCATAGCTTACCTTGTTCTACCACTTTGAAATACGGGTTCTAGTGGAAAAAATGAAAAAAAAAAAGAACCAGGAGGAAGAAGGTATACGGATCGGAGAACTTTACTATTGTAAATATATATACAATTTTTACCCCTTCTTGTGAGAGCCTGCTACAATACTTTCTATTGTAGAGGTGGCTGCCTTTAATTGATGGGTGAAAAGAGACCTTTATTCGTTGTTCTCTGCTTATGAAATGTACCAACTACCTCAGAAATTTTGGATGAAAAGGTAAAAATGTTTTGTCAGCATCTGTGAATTATGATCAAAATGAATGATGCTTTTAATGAAAAACACTTGATGAACACTTACCCAGCAAGCCCGAAAGGAGAAATTGAAGCTCAGGGAATAGAAAAATTAACCACTCCCCCCTCACCCAACCATCTTTATTACTAACACTTCGGAGCTTCTTACACTGCTGTAGAGGAAGAGAGGACCAGCCCTTGGGTGTAGCCCCGGTTTCCGCAGCAGGGCCCTTTCCTGGCACGCCGTAGAGCGGCTTCTCTTGTTCTTATGTAATACGTCTTTGCCGCTTAAACCTTTAATTAACCAGAGATGTCATCAGGAAAAGTTTGCCAAGGGAGAGGATGCCTGGTTTAATTAAAAAGATCTTTAATAGTTATTAAGGAAATCAATTTGGAATTCAGGCCTGAGAGCAGTGATAGGGGAAGAAATCACGGGGAGGAACTTTGCCATCTCTTCCGGGAACGGAGGTTAACTCTTTGCTCTACGTCGCTGCAAAGCCTCCGGGGTAGCGGCTCAGGGAGTGGAAGGCATGCTTATCAACTCATCATTTTGAATCTACATTCTGGATCCCAGAGGTAAGTCTGTCTTACATAGGAGAAGCCTAACCTTCTGGAATGCAGTTATCCGGGCAATTGAAGGAAACAGGAGACCTTTATAAATTGGAAATCACCTACCACATAAGTATAAGCTATTTTTTTTTTCAAAGAGATGCATTATTTCTCCCTGAGGATTTGTGCTTGGACTGTACATCAGACTTCTTTCCATTACTGCTCGAACCCGCCTTCTTCAGATCCAGCCAGAAAAAGGGATTTGGCTCTTTGAAACACAAGAGAAATATTATTTTCACTTGTCTCATGAAAATAATGACACAAAAGGTGAAGTAGCCAGAGGATGGGCAAAATAAATTGTCTGCATGGAGGAAAACTGCAAAAGGGAAGGGGATTTTCTTTTAAAACACAGCCTTCTGCCAGCGGGCGATGGTTTCCTATCACCCCCTGATGCAGCCCAGTTGAGTTCAGATGCTAAAAGTGCCTTTCAAATAATCTATGCTTAATTAATATTTTTACAGCACTTAGAGAGGGAAACTGAAGACAGGTGCAGAGTATGGCAACAGGACTTCCCTGTTGCAACGTAGCCATTTCTCAGGTGGACTGAAATACCTCCACCTGAGACTCAGATCATTCCTCAATGGAAACCCAAAAGAGAGGAGGGACCAGGTCTTTTACCACCAGAGCCTGCATCCTAATCACCGGCTCACACTTTCTTGAAGAACTGGAAACAGGCCTTGTACCTATTTGTACTCTTCACAGCAAATTGCCCAGAATCTGTACTCACAATGCATTTGTTGATTGCTTTGCTGATTATCTGGAAACTTCCGGGCACAATAGTCCCCCAAAACATCTCAGCTCCCTGTTTTACTCGGTCCATTAAACCTTGTAAGGAATGGCACTTGGCGAATGGGGTATCTGGGGAGCTTCACCAAAGGACTTGTCCTGCTGTAGTTAGATCATGTAGCTTCTCTGGGCTGTACTTTCCTCACTTACAAAATAAGGAACGTTGAATTAGTTGGTCTCCCAGTCTCCTTCTGACCTAATGTAGTCTGATCGACCATTTCTTCTTCGTCTTAGCTGCGTATGTCTGTTCTAGGTTAGTAAAATGATGGTAGACAGGGAGTCTCAGTGTTTCTTATAATGTTTGTGGCAGAAGTATGAGTTGCACACTGGCAAGCAGCAGGTGGGATCCAGGCTGCAGACACGTTTGGCTGAGCCCACCTGATTTGGGGCTGGGTGGTAGGAATTGAATTAGTTAACAACAGTTGCAATGCAGGAGGTTTCATAGTTACCTGGACTTGGGTTCCTGTTGGGAAGTAGGGAAACTCTGGTGCCACTTTATCGACACTGGCAGTGATCATTGGAACTGCTTCCTTGAGAGTCCTGCATGGACCCCACCCTTCTTTACTGTGTCCTCGATAGGAAGGCCGCATGCCAGTCCCTTTGTTATCATTGGGCTTACGCTGTGGTTTTCCTGACCCCAACTCATCCCACTCATTCCTGTGACATTCTTGGCCTGAGTAGGAAGAGATGGTTGGAGGGATGACTAGAGCCTGACGTCAGGAACCGCCTGCCCCCTGGAGAGACATCCGAGCCGGGAACATGGCTGCTTCCCTGGCCGTGCGAGCTGCTTGGTAGGTAACATGCCTTCAGTTGGGTGGATGGGATCAGACAGCCATTGATTGGTGTGGGCAACACAATTATTTCCTATTTAAAGGAAGCTCGGACTGTGCGCATGATCTCTTCTTTGAATAAATGTCTTAAATATCACTTACCCGGATCAGTGCCCCACACAAACATACAGGCAATCCCAAACTCAGCACACACTCCAAAGAACTTTAGCAGCCGAGACTTACATTTTTAGTCACCATTGAAGAGGCCATGAAATTTATTGCCTAAAGGAGGACATATTTTAAGAGTCAGAGGGGCATTATTAATAATTATGCCAGAAAAACAGGAATAAACCAGCAAGCACACTGGGGCATGTGGTTGCCCTGCTCAATATGCAACATCCACGAATGACTTGATTACAAAATCTGCCACTGGCCGCCGGAGGTTGTTCTGGGAACCAGATTTGTCACAGTTCCACCCCTGGAGCTTGGCTCCTCTCACTGTTGAAGTCCTTACTGCAGGAGAGAGGACCTAGGACAGTTCTGTTCCTTCCAGAACTGAGCTCTCCTGCTCTCTGTACCTTTCACTGATGCCTCTAAGCCTAAGCCTCCTACGAAGGACTGCCTTTGACTCTCAGAGATGACACAGGTGGCTGTCAGGGTTGGCTCCCTGAAATCGGGGACCTGGCAAGTAAATGACATCTGTCTTTGGATCCCTCGATTTCTTTTTCTGCTGTGCTCCCCTCTTTCAGAGACCTTTCTAGGTTATTCAGGATAAACAAGTTTCCTCTACTCTTCCTTAAGCTAACTGGGTCACCCCTTCATGCTACTAGAAATTTGCATTTTCTATGTGTGTGTAGGGGGGCGGGTCACGGCTCAGGTCCCTGCAGGACACCACCATTGAAGATCAAACCACTCTCAACAACCAGCAAAGACATAGCATTGCAGCAGTAGTAAGTTTTACACTTGGCATTTGGGAGAGGAACAAACGAAGTCTGAGGGCATTTCAAATATTGAAAGAAAGAGGCAGGTTTTTGAAATGCAAAGATATGAGTCCCTTTCCAGGAGGCAAATTATATAGTAGTAGCTAAGATTAAAAAAAGGGAGGAGGGGTAGAAGGTATTGGGATGGTGAAAGAAATTGTTTAATGGATAGAGAATGATCCAGAAAGGTGACTCTCAGATCCCTTAGATAAAGCCACCCAGCTACTCGTCAAAGATAAGAGGAAAAGCTGGCTGGCTTTATTCTTTTGACAAAGATGCACCAAGGTGGCAGAGAGAGGAGGTTAGAAGGTTGGTAATAGCTCATTCTCATTTACAATGCATCCTAAACTATTCTATCACTCTTTATAAGCAGGCCTTGCAGGAGACTCGGGCCTGAAGTTTTGACAGAATCTACAGTGGCAAGGAAAAGGGGGAGAGACACAGGAAGAGGGGGCCGGTGTATTATTTACAGTCGGAGAACTTGCACAGAGCAGACTGCAAGGGCTGGCCCAAGACTGGTGTCTGTATGACTGTGGAATAAAGACAGACGTACCTGCATTCTCGCTGCGGCTGTGCTGGGCCAGCCTGCGGGCGTCTCTTCGCTGTGCTACAGTCTGCCCTGCTACCAGTTACCTTTCCCTATGGCCTGGCAGGGTAAAGAGCTCAACAGAACGCTGGTCAGGCCCCTGGGGATGAAATCTCATTAGGATGGTACGGGGAGGGCATCTCGCTGGTGGTGACAGGTCTAATAAGCATGCAGATGGCAGACACACACGCACGCACACACTCTACTGAAGTCACCGTGCGGTGGGCAGAGAGGAGGGATGTGGGGAATCTGATCCGAAAGGAACAAAAAGCTGCAGCCTCTGCAGTGAGCCGAGAGAGAGAGTGACAGGAGGACAGCACAAGGAAACAAGAAGCAAAGTGTGAAAACCCGCAGCCAAAGCCGCTGGAGAGCATATGCATTGGACTTCACAGTTTCCTCCCGTTTCCAGCTTACATTTGCTCCATATGCTGCTTTACACGGCTTTCCAGGGCCATAATGGGTTTTATTCCATAGTTTTTATACTAACATGAATGACTCACATCTGCTCCAATACCCAATTCGCTCTCTAATGTCTTCGGCTGCGAGGAGAGAACAGCTTACACAGAACTTGCCAACCACAGGAGTGGCAAAAGGAATCCTAATTCAGGGACGTGGAAGGTTAGAACTGTGTGTGAGCTGGAGGGGTCTTTCAGAGGGCATGACACGAGGGATGGGAAAACTGAGACCCAGAGAAATGTGGAACTTGCTTAAGAATATCAAGACCAGTGAGGTCAATTCATGTTCGAGCACCAGGGCATACCTAGTTAGTAGGGTACTTACTATTACTATTATTTTTTTATTTCCTGCCATGTTAAATCTTTTGCTGGGAGATTTTCCTCCCCACATAGGCTGTGGATTAATCGCTAATGATAACTAATCCCCCATTGGGATCAACTGCGCTCTGCATTACTCAGGCTGGTTATTAAAGTTTTAAATATCTGCCAGAGCGTGGAGGTCCCCTGGATAGACTGTGTCCTGCTGGAGACCTACAGGGCTGGGCTCAGCGTGGAGTTTCGCCTGGCTTCCAGATGCTCTAAGTCCCATCTGAAATTGACTTCAATCCTAACAACACTTACTGGTTTGACAGCCCAGACTAATGTGCCCTTTGGCTGGATCAGGTAACAACACTCGGCAAAGCTGGGTTCCTGCGACAGCTTCCGGAGGCCCAGGGAGTCTTCACCTGACTGGAGGACAAAATAGTGACTCGAGAGGCAAGCACCTTCAAAGGTAATGCCTGCTATCCCAGGCCTCACAGGCCTTGCAGGGAGCTGCCATGGGAATCCCAGGGCCTCAGTTTCCCCAGGTGCTAAACAGTTAGAAGGAAGTACCTAGCACCTCAGCAGCAGGCAGCGCCATGCCACACCATCTCGAAAGCTTGGCGGTGATGTTGTATAACTCCCTGCCATCTGTTACGCAGAAGCAGTAGTATCACAAAGCGCTGAGCAATGGACTTCGGTGCTGCAGCTCCTGCCTGGAGCTGACAGTGTCTCCGCGGCTTGCCTGGGGGTCCCCTGCAGAGTCTGCCGCAGAACACTTTGCAGGCCCAAGCCTGCAGGTCCAGGGTGAGGCTCCTGGAAGAGATCCAGGCACTCAAGATGCTGTAGGGATGGGTTCTATTGCTGCCATTACTCCCCCACCCCATGGCCCCATGACCATGGTCTACCTGGACCTTTGCCAGGCCAAAGGCCAAAGTGATGGCTGAGGAGCCTACACCAACCTTTCAGTACGTAGAGTTCTAATGGAGGTGAATCCTGGGTCACCCCCAGGGCTCCGAGGGGAGGTCTGAGAGCTCAGCCAGATCATGAGATGAGCTGGCAAGAGTGCTCAGCTTTTCTGGGCTGTTTGATTTCCACCTCTCTTCCCAGCCAGATACTTCTTATCTACAGCCTGGCTAAGAACTCTTTGGGGCTGTGAGGCAGGACTGCCCTGGTACTGAAAGACAAGGTACTAGACACAGTGGCTTTCAGCAGGTTCCTCCATTTCAGACTCTACTTCTTAGGGGCTCCATCTTACTGGAGAATGAATTTTGAGCCCCACTTTCCTGGTGCATGGGGCTTCCCTTATGCTGAGCTCCGTGGGTAGAAGCAGGAGGAAGGTGGCTACAGTGGTAGGTACATCATTCTCACCTCCTTTTGGAAGATAACCCTCTACATCCAGTATCTCCCTGCCCAGGGTCACTTTCCAAGAGCTCCGCGTGGTTGGCTTAACTTCTGACCTCCTCCCTGTAAGCTTCTGAAAGCACAGAGCTCTGATGCTTATAAGGGAAAGAAAACCCTTAAGGGAGATAACTGCCCCTTAATTTTTAAAAGGATGTCTTTAAAGTTAAATTTAGACCAACTCAGCGTTCCATTAAGCATAAAAAGTTGCTAGGCACCTGCATGCAAGTAGAGAAACAAACACCCTGGGGAGTTGGCTGAACTCGGCCTTGGCCCTGAACTGCCAGGAGCACCTCCAGCGTCCCAGTGCCCGCTCCCCGAGGGGGAGGGGTGGGGTTGGTGCATTGAGGGCGGGACTCGGGTTTGAGCGCCACGTGCAGCCCCCTGCTGAGGGAGGGAAAGTCCTCCCGGGGACAGCTCTGCCAGGCGTAACCTGCTCCTTCGGTCCCAAAATGAAACTGGCGGTGGCGGCCTCCTGGATGCACCGTTCACATTCCGCCCCGCCCCGCCCCAATCCAGGATGGCCCTGGAGCTGCGCCTTGTGTTCGGCGCGGGCGGCCCCAGAAAAGCACCGTGCGCCTCGGTCGGCGGGCGGCGGTAGCGCCCCCTGTCAGAGCCCCCTCACTCGCACCCTGTCTCCCTCCGAGTCGGTCTGTCGTGCCTTCCCTTTCCATTCTCTCCCTCCTCCCCTTTCTCCCTCGTGTTCCTGTCGGGGTGCCGGGCACAGCCTCGGATTCCTCCCTCCCCGCAGCTCGAGTCAGTTTCCCTCGCGGCAGCGGCGGTGGCGGTGGCGGCGGGTGAGGCAGAGGCGGTGGCGCGGGGACTATCTCGGCTGCCACCGCGCTTGTCCAGCTTGGCTGCCCCTCGGCCCTTTCCTGCCGCGCCTCTGGGCGCGCCGCTCCCCCACTCCTGCTCTCTTCTCTTCGAAGCGGGCGGGGCGATTTGCAGGATCCCGCCGCCTCTGCACCGCGTTCCCAGACTAGCGCTCCACCGGGCAAGGCGCTCTCCGGGACTCCTGCCCCGCCGACCCTGACCGCAAGGGGGTGCCCCAGGGGCGTAGCTCCGCGGAGAGAAGGCAAAGGGGACCATGCGGCGCCTGTCTCGCCGCCTGGTACTGCCGATCTTCGGGGTGCTCTGGATCACCGTCCTGCTGTTCTTCTGGGTAAATAAGAAGAAGTTAGAGGTGTCAACGGGACCTGAAGTGCAGACCCCCAAGGTACGCGGTTTGGCGGCGCGCCGGGAGCAGGGCAGCGATTTGCAGGAAGGCGCGCCGGGCGCGGGGCAGCGGTTTGCAGGAGGGCGCGCCGCTCGCGCGCTGGGTTTGCATGCTCCCAGGAAGCCAGGGCTGGGGTGTGGGTGCTGCGAGCAGGTAACTGGGAGCCAGATGCGGCTACACGGCATTATTTCTGGATTTAAAAAAACTCGGGGGCATCTACGGACCCTTAGTGTGTGAAAGTGGGAGTGGGTGTGGGTAGTGCGCGCGCCTCGCGGGTAGAGCGGAGCTGTGAACTTGGACAGCGCGCCGGGGTCCCGGGGCAAAGGAGGCGCTGCAGAAGAGTGGCCCAGAGGGTGGCTGTTTATGGACTCCTCGAGAGAGTCGCCGGTGTTTGGGTCGGGTGGCCGGGCCGGCGGTACTGGCGCCAGCGAGAAGTCTGGCGGCTGCGCTGACCTCCTTCTTTCCCGTAGCTGCCAGGCCCAACCACCGGAGGCCAGAGGCCCGGGGTGCGCCGCGTGCGTGTGCTTCTCTGGTGAGCGCCCTGCAGCCTTCCAGGGCGGCTGCAGCCAGTGCTCATCTGGCCTGTCGCCACCCCTGCTTTGTAATTGTCCCTGAGCCCTTCAGCTGCATTGGAAATTTAACACCACTAAAGAGTCTGTAAAACAAACTCCTTGGTATTGGTGGGGAGTTTGGGGAAATGAGAATTCAAGTGGCTTTTCAAACTCCTGCCCAGTTGGTTCATCTTTGAAGAGAGCCAGAAGGTTCTCTCTACAGGCTCACTTATACCTCTAATTCAAAGCCCCCATTCGTCAGCCTCTTTCTCTTCCATGCACCTGGTCGTGGGCCAAAGAAGGCGGCCTCCGGATTTCCTGACCAGCGAGGCAACATTTATGAACTGGGGCCAGAGTAGTCCTGCAGGGACCAGGGAAAAGCCCTTGGGAGAACTTCAGGTCCAAACAGGAGACTGAAAACGGAGGGGGGGGGGTGGAGGGGAGAGGGGAGTCTCCCCAGTAAGTACAGTTCAGAGGACCCACAATTTGCCAGGTAACGTAGCCGGTGCTTTTTCTTAAGTAGTTGTATGACTTGCGTGGTACTGTCCTTATTTCATAGGTTAGGAAACAGGCTCAGTCTTTGAGTGCCCTGCTGTAGGTCACTCTTCTGATTTGAACTAAGACCTCGGATATTGAGGACCTTTCTACTATATCCAGGTGCCTCTCAGATTCCCTTCTAACTAAGTCTTCTGGCACATATGTTTTGGAATCTTGCCAGTTCTCAGTTGGGTTTCACAAGCATTTTTTTTTTCTTTTTGTTGCCGGGCCATGTGCCATCACTATGGGTACAGAGATGCAGAACTTACACTCTGGGGTGGAATGGACTCATCAATGGACTGACTATACAGTGTGCTCAGGGCCAAGAGGGTCTCAGTGCACTTTGTGTCCTAGGAGCCTGGGGACTTCCTGGAGGAGTTCTTAACAGGACTGCGTTGAGAAGGACAAACAGTAGGTCTGTCAGCGGGCAGGGAGGGCATTCCAGATAGAGGTTAACTGCACCAAACAGGCTCAGAGGAATGACACAGCATGCTGGGTGAGTTTGGCATAACTGGAGTGTAAAGCAGGTGGCAGACATCAGGGGTGAGGCTGGGGAGGTGTATATGGGTCGTGTTGGGTAGGACCTTGTGGGTGCTAGTGGGCCTCGGAGCGGCACTAAGCAGGGAATTGATGAGGTCAGACTCATAACTTCCAACAGCCTTTGGCGCGCAGGATCAATTTTCTTACTCACCTCAGACCTGCCAATAGATCTAGAGAGCTTTTCTCCTTTTTCCCTTGGGTGGTTCTGTGCCTTGCGAGGCAGCTAATGGACGCCTGCGGGGACGTGAACTCTCTTTTGTGTTGCACCTCATTTCCTGAAGTTCACTTATTCTTAGTTTCCACCAGGGATCTGGGACAAGAGATGTTTCCTTCTTTGTGCACCTTGTCCTTCCTTCTCTGCCTGTACTCACCCTGGCGTGCGCTGAACACACGCTTACAGAAGGAATGCGGCTGTGTGCCAGGCTCTGTGCCAGTTTGGGGGCTGCCCTTTGTGGGATGGCCTCACAGTTCCTGGTTGAGGCTGAATTACAAACTAATGAGTAGATGACTAGTGTTGGGAGTGATCTAATAGCAAAGTCAGGACATAGTGCTGTGCTGTCTCAGAAGTGGGGGCTTCTAGTTTTGAGCACTTGCTCTTTGTGTTAACATCCTATTTTTTTCCTTTTCCCCCTTTTCTGTATTCTTTATAATACAAATTCCATAAATGTGGAAAATCTTGATACCTTTTATTAGGTGCCCTTCTTTTTTATTAGTTTAGCTCTCCTTCCTCTTTTTCATCTTTTTCATCTGTATGTATGACTATATGTCTGCATAGATGTGTGTATTTGTGGGTGTGTTTGTGTCTGGAGGATGAGCACCCTGTAGCTTAATGTGTAGGCATCTGAGGACAGAGGTGAGAGGAAAAAAAGAGATCTTGTGTTAGCCCCAGAACAATTTTATTCCCGTGATGGGTCTATGCAGTATAGGAAATTTACTTGTCTTGTATGAAGAAGTGCAGTTGGTCCCCAAACCTGACTGCACGCCAGAGTCACCTGGAGAGCCGGTTTACCAACCACACCTTGGGGGGTTGTAATCCTGTGGGTTTGGGAGAAGGTCCTAGAATCAGTATCTTTACAAGTGCTCCGTGTGAGTTGGAAGCAGCCTACTGATGGATGCCATCTGGGAGCTTGATGAAGAATATCAAGTGTGTGGATTTTTTTTACAGTTCCATTGGTCCCGTGTAAACTATGCCTAAATGATTTCATTCTTCTTGAGTTGCGGGTGGACCAAGCTTGTGTGAGAGTGTGCACTCATGTGAAATAACAACAGCTAGCCTTTACAAGTGCTTTCCAAACTCACAAACTCCGTTTTACATATATTTATTATCTCTTTTCATCTTCACAGCCTCCACAGGAAGCAGATAATACTTTTATGCAGATAAGGTTGACTAATGAAGTTACACGATTGGCCCACGCCAACAAGGCTATTATTAAGTGGCAGCGCCAGGGACAAGGGTGGGACGGGATCACTCTGGGAACTGCCCGCCTATGTGGCCCTTCCATGCCACCATGCTGCGTGGACCGCCTGGGCCTGCATTTGTGGGTGATGGGGGGAGGCGAGGGATATTTATAGCACTTGCTCCCCAAACCGCTTTTCAGCGCTTCCGTGCCTCATCCCTGGGCGCTGGCCTTTGGAGAGCTGCAGGGGTGTTGCTGTGACTTGTGAGAGAACCGTTTCAGAGGGAAATCCCACTCTGCCCTTGGAGGAGGCCGCCTGGGGCAGAGGAGGCTCCCCTGGCTGGTCAGAGTACACCCTGGCAGGGGAGGTCCCATGAGAGGCTGCACCCAAAAGTTCCTGATGGTTGCAGCACCTTTGGTTTAGAAATCATTTGCCAGGGCAGAGATTGTTTCCTCTACAGTAGGAATTTGGACATTTCCTGGGACATTTGTCTATTGCAAGAAAAAAAAAAAACGCTCGATGTGTGAGTGAGTTCTGTACCCCACGTTTGCCTAGGAAATGCTCGTGCATAGTTATGCAGAGCTCTTGCCTCAGACATGTCAAAGACTCAGGAACTTTTCCTCCTGCCTAGGCCTCTTCCCGCTGTGGTAGAGGGGTCAGCCTGTTTTCCAAAGCAAGGGCAGTGGGCTCCCTGCCCTTCAGAGCCTTTACAAAAGTTGGGAATGCCACTTGGAGAGGAGTGGGCTGTAGTGAGGGCTCTTGGGCTGGGGACCTCCTGAATTTTAGATTCCAAGCAGCAAATTGCCTCACTGGGGTCTGCTACAGGCTCCAGTCCTGGGTTTGCAGACCCTAGTCTCCTTTCTTCACAATGTTAGGAAACATTCTCATTCACCCAGTGATGGGATCTCCGAAGTGGGCCCGATAATAAAATAAAACCTATGCCTGGTCACAATCCACAGGAGATGGGGAAGGCATGCTGTACTACTGGTTGAAGAAAATTAATTGAGTTTTTTTTCCCCCTTCGTTTCAAGAAGGGCTGGTTCTATTAATAGCTCAAGTAAAGATTTTTTTAAATTTGACTTTTTAATACTGATTCTGCTCTTTTACCAGGTCCCCTACCACCAAATCCAGCCAGCTCTAATTCCTAATTGGAAATTATGTAACAAGTCTGATGTTTTAATTCAAATTGCATTTTAGTGATAAATATGGTACCACCAAAAAAATGCCTGAAAAATGTTTTTATTTCTTCTCTTCCCTGTCATTTGTTTGCCATTTGGACCATGCTACAATAAATGACAGAATTAAAAAAAAAAATGGAACACCAGCAAATTTTGTCACTGATTTCCTAGAACTAAATTTAGTCCAGGGGCTTAGGCTTTAATAAAAGCAAAAAAAAAAAAAAGTTTTATTTTTTTGAGGCCTGAGGGTACTTTTTGAGGGAAGTATTGGAAATGTAAAGGCTTTGAACAAAGTGCCTCGGGCTCATGTAAATGTATTTGTGCTGTACTGGAAATATAACAAACACTGTGAGAAAGAACTTGTCTTTCTGTAATATTTGCATACCACAAGTGCCTTCAGTATATGATACTGTTATTGTATTCCCCATTTAGTAGATAATTTCTTCCATTTAAAAAATCATGAACTTTAGAGAGAGACCCTATTAATCTGCTGATGCTCAGTGCATGCATGTTGGACTCTGTCCAGGGAATTTTGACTCTGGCATGACCAGAAGTGGCTCATTATCAGAAGAATGTTTATCCATCCGTTGGCTCCTGTGTCTGAGCGGGGCCCTGGGCTGTGATTTCCCCTCTAGCTGGTTCCTGGAGCAGGTCGGGGAAAGGCCCAGCAGTGGCTGCGTTTGAGAGGCTGGGAAATACACAAGTAGGAGGTTGGAACCTCGCGACTTTAAGAAATAGCATGTCTTTGCTTTCTAGATATCAAGAAGCTTTTTAAGCAAACACATCTGAGTTTACCCCGCCCCCTCCCAATCCCTTCAAACGAGTGGGAATTTCTCCCTCCTGGGTCATTTTTGGCTGCTCTGGGTTGTGCCCACGTCCCAGCCAGCGCTCTCCCCAGGCCCAGGTGGGAGGCAGTTCCAGAGACCCACAGATCTATTTCAAGGGAATCTCTTTGGGCCGGTCTGCAGAGCTGTCTCCCTCCCTAAACCCTTGTCACCCTAATTGGCCTGGTGCTTTTGGAAACAAAGACGGGGCATCCCTGTCTCAAGCATTCCTGGAGGCACCAAATGATAGCTGCTCAAATCCAAGAAGACAAAGGGGCAAAAGCAGGAAGGAAAGAAAAATTAATGTTTCTGTCACAAGCCTCCCCAGCCTGTCTAGGGACTACCCTTTTTTCAAGGTGGTTTATCTGTTTGTATCATTTAAAAGTGTTAATTTCCACTCATCAGAGGTCATTGATAAACTGAACGGGGACAGAATGAGGCTGTGTTGGCTGCCACCCTCGGCCCAGGATGTCCGCACAGCCCGTTCATGTGCCATATCATCTGCGGTGTCTGCCTGCGTCTTTCCCCACACCTGTCCCTTCACAAATTTCCCAAATAGCGTTATCTGTTACCAGGCGCCCAGGAGCACATTTGGAAGAAATGTGTTGCTCTGTCCTTGTGTAGTTTCTAATATACACAGTTTTATCACGGTTCCAGTGCATCTCAAAGTCCTCCATGCATTTTTTTTTTTTTAAAGAATCTGAATTAGAAAGCAGGAACAAATTCCCAGCTCGACTCTTAGGGGGAGACTATGGATCCTGCAGTGGCTTTTGCATATTCCACCCGAGAGACCAGCATTCTAGACCTGCCATCTCTGTGGGGAAGTGAGTCTGGCCGGGCCCATGCCCTCTGCAGCTGGCTGCTGACTCTTCCTCTTGCTTGAGCTGGGTGGTCAGCCTTCTTCCCCGTATGGACCTCAAAGACTCATACTGCTCACTAGGGTCAAGGATAGAGAGTTTGACCCTTTCCTGGTTGCTCCCATGGCGTCATAATCAAGCATGCGTTTTCACCTTCTGGGTTTTCTTACTCACGCGGCAGCATGGGCATCTCTTTCTGGCATTGGGAGTGCTGGGGACACACCAGATCCCCTCTTCCAGCTCAGTGGCCTTGCCTGTGAGACGGGAGTGGCGTGAGGCAGCACTGCCTGTCTCTCACGTGTCCTGCCAGCCGTCTGAGTCATTTCGGGTTACTTGTGAATAACTCTAAAGCGAGACCTCATGGCTATCAATAATTACACCAGAGATTCTCTGTGTCTATCACTTATCTTTTAATTATTTTACCAGAAATGCTAGATTAACCAAAAAATAAATCAGCCTCTGAGTCCTCAGATGTTGAACTGATTAAGAACGAACCCCTTTGGGATACTTAAGCGCCAGCGCACACGCGCACACGCGCGGGCACACTGGTACACTGGGGAGTTCTGCAGAAGCTCCTGAAATTTGCTGGCTCTGGTATTTTGGTATTTCAGAATAAATGGCCTGATGTGACCTTCTGGGGCAGCAGTCTGCACTTGGCAGCAGCTGCTGCCATCTCAGGACCTAATGAACACTAGGAAGCTGATAGGGAGAGAGAGAGAGAGACTTCTACGGTGTAAGAAATAGTGTGCCACCCAAGGAGTTCTCTTTCCTTCGGTTTTCTTTCCACGTGTCCCTCCTTTCTTCATCATGTTTCTCCTCCTTATCCAGTGCTAAGCTAGTGGGGGTCTAGAGCAGAGGGCCCCGGAGCATGTGGTCAGGAGCCCTAGGAAGAAGCCTGGAGAGACAGGAGCCAGTGCATCCCTGCAGGCTCCAGCCAAGGTCAGGAGCAGCCTGCCTTGCTGCTGCTCTGGACACAAAGGCACTTCTTTCTGAAGGAGGAAGGTAGCCTCTCTGGGCCACCTTGGGCCATGCTGCTCAGATGCCCTTAGACCAGCGGGAGCCCTTATTGGAGGAATTCAGGAGCCATTTGACCCACTGCCTCCGGGGAGATGCTGATTTTCAAGCACAAAGTCTTTTCAGCATACCATTTCTGGAAGACAAGATTAGGCACTTAAAGAAAAAAAACAATTAAATTCTCCTCGTGTCACTTGTCTTCTTAACTGTAAGCACTACAGAGATCTTTCAAGGAAATGCAGGGGAGAGAGACACACTCACATGTTCTTGCCTTGGATTTGCATACCGAGAGGAGGAAAGCTCCCCCAGCTGCCTCCTTTCTAATGATCCTGTTGTTTAAACCCAATTTGCATCTCATTCCAGGCCAGGAGAGAGTGGGAAATGCCTGTAGGACGGATATGACCAGCCCATCTTGACTAGCTCTCTCCAACGAGGTGACTGTCTCTTTTCTCTGTCCTCACTAAGGTTTAGAAATTAGGATTTTTCTCCCCTAGGGTCCGGGCTGAAGATTTATGTATCTTCTCTTGTTCCTCTGAGAACACTCTAATCATTCATCCTCCTTCCCCCAGCCACAGAGGCTGGTCTAATCAATATTTATGCGCCCATCACTCGCAGCTGCAACACGCAGGGATAATGGACGCCCAGTTCCTTGATGGCCATTGAAAAATTAGCTGGCGCCTGCATTTCAGGCTCATTGTTTTCTAGGATCTGGGGAGATCAGACCACGTGGTCCATGGATTAATTAAGCCACCCAGATAATTGGCTGTGAATAGATGGCCAATTGATGGCTGCCAGCTGGGCGCTGAATTGACTCCAGTCCTTCTGGTGGGCTATGGTCCTCTACAGAAGAGGGACAGGCCAGCAGACTTGACTGATGAAGGGTGAATCAGGATCGGGAAGGTAAGAGGAAGCTTCTTTTCTCCACCACTTTGTGTGATGTGTTTTTACAGTGTACAAAGCGTTTTTCTTTACAAATACCTCCTTTGATCCTTCCTGCCACCCTATGAGATGGACGGTATTATTATTCTCGTTTTCTGAAGTATGATGAATCTGAGGTGATAAAGGGAGGAGGTGGGCAAGCTTGTCTAACCAGTGAGTGGTCGTGGACTCACGCCTTCAATTATAACGCACGTGCTCTTTGCATTGTGGCTATGCTCAACTTTTCCAGGGAACCGAAACCTATTTTATCTATGTCTGTATTATATGCATATTTTCATGTGGACAGAAAGTGAGCGCTCTTGCTGAGAAATGGCTCCCTGCCCCGATGAAACCCCAGAATTGCTTTTCTGTACGTTGATGATGGGAACTGAAGAGTCAATGATGAGAAACTTAGAGGCTGTCTCTGGATGGTCACTGGGGGGCCAGGAGGACTTTAGGATAGGCCAAGTTTAAACCGCCTGCCGGTATTAGAGAAATATCCCGCAGGACACTGCTTTCTGCTGTAGGAAGCTGCTGGGCCAGAGCGGCCGACTTGGGGTTGCAAGGAGCAGTGGACAGAGGCTCTGCCATCCCCTCAGTCCCGAGGTTGGCACTGGCTCGGCCCTTCTGTGGTGAGCCTGCGCTGGGCAGCCACATGGTCCTGCCTGGCCCCGGGGGGTTTGACAGCAGGAAATGAGGCTGCTCAACTCTTATGTCAACAGGATTGTGCAATTAACAGAGAAACTGTTGATTGGAATCCCTTTCGTGATGAATGTGGTCCTTACAGAATCAGAAGCAATTTCCCTCTAAGAGGAAAAAAATGTCATTTGAAGGAACTTAATGTGGCCTATTTGAAATGCAAGGCAGGTGTAATGGGGTGGGGGGGATGGAATGACTCCAGGGAAGTGCCTTTAGAGCTAGACACTCAGCATCTTCACCTTAGAGCCTCCTTCCTTCTCAACCACAGAGGGCGCTCTGCCTGGGTCTTCATTGACCCTTGAATGTCCATTGAGGACTGCTCAGTTCAGTCCATCCGGTTGTTGGGGTGTCCGACCTGCGGACCGCGGGCCGCATGCAGCCCAGGATGGCTATGAATGTGGCCCAACACAAAATCCTACGTTTACTTAACGCATTATGAGTTTTTTTGTGATTCTGTGTCACTTTGTATTTAATGTGTGGCCCAAGACAACTCTTCTTCCAGTGTGGCCCAGAGACGCCAAAAGGTTGGAGGATACCCCTGGCAGGCGGGCTGTTTGGTTCTGCCCAGTACAGAACCAAACAGTCTGGGTGTGACTTATGTACTGCTGCTCATGTATCTGTTTAACCGTATGAAAGCGTAAAATCAGGAGGCTGCTGATGTCTTCCAGGATATTTTGTGTGCAATTCAGGTAAAGTACTGGAGGGCTCATGTTCCATGGCCTGAATGACAGTTTGTTCTGCAAGATCCACAGCGGAAACGCCACTTTCTCCCTCTTGTCCACTTCTGCTGATAATGGCAACATTAAAGGAAACTGTATTTTTGAAGAGTGTGCATGGAGTAAGAGTGAAAGAAATGTAAACCCAGACAACTCTGATGTTTTCCCTCTCCCCTTGGAGGCCCTGATGGTTTTCTAATCACTTGCTCCTTTTTGGCTCAGATCAACTCCCTATAATCCTCCCTGTTTATTGTTAAATGAAATTATGATTTTAGTTTTTCCTCTTAAAACTAAGCATATCTTTTTTAGAAAACTTCTTGGTGGCATCTACTATAGCTGAACATACGTAGATCACCTTGCAATTCACTCCTAGCTCCCAACCCAGCAGACATGCGTAGGTATTCCAGGGAATGCCATGCCCTGGAATCGGAGCTGGCAGACTTTTTCTGTAAAGGGTATTTTAGGTTTTACCATTTCTGTTGTAAGCAGTCAGCGCTGCTGTTGGAGAGTGAAAGACGGCATGTGAAGGAATGAGTGGCTGTGTTCCAATACAGCTTTATTTATGGACACTAAAATTTGAATTACATATATTTTTCATGTCTCATGAAATATTATTCTTCTATTGGTATTATTTTCAAATATTTATAAATGTAAAATCCATTCGTACTTTGCAGGATGTACTAGAGCCAAGTGGCACGCCAGATTTGGCCTGAGGGCTGTGGATTCCCTTTATACAATATATGAGAACAGGCAAAACTAAGCTATGGTGTTGGAAGTCAGTTTCATGGTGATCGGTGATTGGGGTTAGTGACTACGTGGGAGCAGGGGGCTGCTGGGGGGAGTTGGCGCTGTTCAGTTTCTTAATCTCGGTGCTGGTCACTCAGATGTGTTCACTTTGTGAAAATTCATTGAAGACATGCTCTTTTCTGTTTGTACAGTATATTCCACTCTAATTAAAAGTTCAAAAAGAAAACATCTAAACTGCGTGTGGCTTCTGACTCCAGGTTTTAGCACCTCATTTGGGGTTAAAGTGTAGCAGTTTTCATTCTTTTTATAGCCACTGGTTTCTGTTTTCTAATAAGAGAGTCTTTGAAGAAAGGTCTGATATGTCTTCCCAATTTCCCAGATCCTATTTCCTTTTATAGACAGGGAGACATTTAACAACTGGTGTGGTACAGACACCAGCCAGCCCAAGTACAAGTATGGCGATGAGTGTTAACCCTCTGGTTGCTGGATCACGGGAAGATGGGGGAGGCTCTGGGAGAGAGCAGGGGCAGCGGGAAGGCCTTCAGGACCGTGGGAACCACGAGTGGGACTTCAGATGGTACAGCTGCCCCCAAAGTGAATCTGGACTGAAATCTACTTATGCTTACACATAGAGGTGGAGGCTTCATTGCAGAGAATGGAATTATATGGCACAAGTGCCTGGCTTGTAGAAAACCAGTTTCTTTCTCTCTCTCTCTCTCTCTCTCTCTCTCTCTCTCTCTTTCCAGGGGAGGGAAAAAAACAGCAACAGAGAACTGACAATCAGAACCCCTAGTAGGCGTCAGGTGCCTCCTATGTATTTCAGTCATCTATCCTCCATAACAACGCTGGGCAGTAGGCGTTATTTTGTTTTTCTGATGAGGAACATCAAGGCTTAGGGTGACTCTTCCAAGTGACTTTCCCAAGGTCGTGCTGCTCACACATGGAGGAGCTGGCTTCCCAATCAGGTCTGCCTGCCCCCAGAGCCCCCCTCTTTCCACTTCACCATCCTCTCCCCATGTTCCCTTCTCTCTCCTCACAGTCACACTGAATCTGGTCTCTTGAAAATGATGGCCTCAATATATTTTCCCCTGAGCAGCCAGCCTTTATAGCTCGCCTGTGTTCTGCTTCCCAGAATTGCACACACTTGTTTGGATGAGAGCTGTTGAATGAAATAGTTTTATATCAGCAGCTATCTCTTCTAGGACAAGTCTTTTTAAAACTATAGTCAAAGAGAAAAGTTTACAGCATTTTCAAAGAGAAATATATTGGGCTTTCAGCACTATTTGACATCCCTTATGAATACTTCTCTCCTACAGGCGACAAGGAATGTTTCTGGTCCCAGGGTTAAATTTTAAAAAAGAAGTCTCCCTGGCATCACACTCTGGGAGTGTTAAGGTGCTTTAGGCACACCTCAAGAGTGACTCAAGAGGGGACAATGAGGAATTCATCCACAGATACAGAAAATGCAAAGGCTGTAGTGGATGGTAAACACTCCCCACATCACCATTTGGAGAGGAATAGTCTTGTATCTATTATAGCATAATAGCACCAATTATTTGGTTGTTTGTGCTGAGGAGTTGAAAGCTATCATGTGCCGGGAAAATACTCAGCATGGAGCAGTAATTATGGATCAGCTGATGATAAAGGATGCATTGGATTGACTGCTAATTAGATTATTAGCAACAAAAACAAATACCTGCTATTAACCATAAATAAGCTGCATTTATGACATTTAATACTTTTTAATGCATATTTCTTTTTGTAATGTGCAATTTTCTTTCTTTTTATGTGCCAAGACTTCCCATGCTCCCCAGTCATATTAAACATATTTGTTTATTGAGCTGTAATCAACTCCTTTTCTTGTTTCCTTCCAGTCTCGAAAGGGGCTGAGAGAGCCGACACACACTGAGTGCCACATATCAGGCCCTTCGTGATGTGTGTTAGGTCTTCTCAGGGAAGGAGTCAGGGCTATTCCAGAAGCAGATCCAGGTCTTTCCAGAGGCACAGAGTCTTTGTTAAGGGTAAGGGATGGTGGGGTTTTCTCAATGATATCGGAGTCGCAAGTTCATTGTGAAAGAAATGACCTGGTTGCTTTTTTGTGGCACTTTGAGGTTAAGTCCTTTTTATTCTGGATTCAAGGAGGATGGGATGGGCATTCGGGTGCCTCAGATGACTGTACTTCTCTTCCCTCCCCACCAAATTGGTCATCTTCCTATAAGTAGGTTGACTGTGTCCCCAGCAGTGTGAGACTCCTGCTGTCCTCCTGCCCAGGTGGCTGTGAGTTCTGTGAGGAGGACAATCTGGGAGAGTACTTGGAAGCCCCCTGGGTTATCTGGAGAGAAAAGCCAGCATGATCCAGCAGCGCCTCTGGCCACGACCTTGATAAGCGATGTAAGAGATTGTCAGGTGTCCTACAGGAAGTGCTAGACATGGAATTGTAAGTGGCCACCATTATATGTCAGGAGCATATGTAGAGAGAACAGGTTTCTGTGGGCAGAAGGGCATGTGACTGACTGCCTTTTGAGAGAAATGGCAGGTGCTTTATGTGTGTTAAGTCATTCATTCTTTACAGCCCCCCCCCGCCCCGCCCCCGTGAGGTAGGCCAGCTGAGAGTGAGTTAGTGCTTGCCTGTGTTTAAGGCTGGCGCCTTTCTGATTAAACAGAGCCTGAGCCGTGCGGGTTGTCAAAATGTTGTCTGATGAATACTGTCTCTGGATGACGTATTGATGATCCTTATTTTACCAGTGAGGAACTTGGGGTTCACAAACATCCAATAATTTGCCCACGTCTGTTGAGCTAATTGCTGTCAGAACTAAGGCAGGTCAGTGTGATGCTGGAGCCCATGCCGTGGTGCCACTGGGTCACTGGCAAGTGAGAAAGATGGTGGGCTCCTTGAAGGAGTTTTTCCCTTTGTATGTCTTCCCAGTGTGGGGATACTGAGAGGGCAGACTCCCCCGTGCAGGGCACTTGGGTCAAGCTCATCAGCTCATCCAGCAAAGGGATGTGGGCATTGCCGTGTGGGAAGCCCTGTGCAGGAGGTACCTGGCCCGGGCTCTGCTCTCCTTGCCCAAGGTGGGTTCTGGGGAGTGGGGGCGTATGGAGCAGCGCTGGCCCCTGGCCGCTTCTGTCTCTAGAACTCTGTCGCCCTCTTGGACTTTAAGATGTGTTGCTTTATCCCGAGAAAGACATCGCTGCGCCACAAGGATGTCTGTGCAGCGGCGAAGGAGACTGCAAGATGGATTGAAGTTTTCTCTCTCTTTTGAGTCAAAGTGGAATGTAAGGCCAAGGAGATGAAGAGACGCTCTACGTGGTTCCTGGGATAGAAGTTTGAGACAATTGCTTTTGAATTTCCTAGGAGTCGTTCCGCAAGGTTGAATTTCTTCCCCTGATCACGCCACTCTTGTGTTAGCTCAGAAAACTGTGGTTGAAGTTAAATCTCATCCTGAAAGCCGTTTCAGTATACCAGGGACCTGTTATTCCACAGGGCCTTTTGTTAGAAGAAGAAGGATTTCGGGCAGTCTTTTAAAGTCAGTGATTTTTGAAGAAGTATATTTGCTGGAATCTGCTTGTCCCCAAAGTGCCCGATGTTTGAAAAGCATAGCGCTAGTGGAAATATAACGGGGAAGGAAAACCAGCTTCAGGATAGAAAATAGGCTGACTGAACAATGACTTTAATTTAATTAGTGTGGGTGGGGGGAGCTATGGCACGTTCTGTACTGTTTGGGGCATCCTAGGCCAGGGTCAGCCCATGGCAAATCCAGACCCCCTTCCTCCTGAGGTTTATGCGTGGCTTGTGAGCTGAGAATAATTGTTTTATAGTTTTAATGAAAATTACATGAAATTCAAATTTCAGTGTCCACAGATGAAGTTTTATGGGAACACAGTCACGCTCATTCCTTCAGGTATCGCCTGTGGCTGCTTTCCCACTGCGTGGCAGAGCTGAATAGCTGCAATGGAGACTGCTGGCTGGTCTACAAAGCCAAAGCCTAAGCTGCCCCTTTTTTAGAAGATGTTTGCTAACTCCTGCCCTAGACCTTTGCTTCTCAGAGTGTGCCTTCCCTCCCCGCCCCCAGGCCCTATATCCTGGTCCTGGCTTCCTTCCCTAAGGAAACTGTCCGTTCCAGGACCTTCCCTTTTCTCTTTTCTCACTTCTACAGCTGTTCCCACTCATCTTCACCTCCAGGCAACAGGCACTAAATTAAAAAGCAAGGTCGGAAGCCCCTCTCCCCAGAGTCCCCCCAGTCCTAGCACCTCCCTCTCTTCCCCCAGCAGTCCCCATACAAAGCCCATGTCCACGGGAGAAAAAACATTTTTTGTTTCTAAACAGGCAATACCTGACTATTTAGTCAGGGGGCACTGGCCTCTTTTCCCTTAGATTGTCAAATTAAAAAATGACAGCAGCCAACACAACAATATCTGTCCAGTGTGAATGAATCAAAATTATACCTATTTTTTTGGTTCAGGTCAGTGAAAGAGATAATGTATTTTTTGGTGTGCCGCAGAATTTTAGCAATTGCTTTATGTGTGTCATGAGATGGAAAGAGTTGAAAATCGCTGTTCTACCGTATGGATGTGACATTTTGTTCAATCAGTTCCTTTTGATGGATATCCAACTTGTCTCGTATCTCTTGTCACTACACACAGTGCTGCAGTAAATAGCTACGTACACGCCTTTTTCCATGTCGGTGCTTTTACTTCTATGGATGAGATGTTGAGGAGTGGGATTTCCAAGTCAAAGGGAGGCATACGCACACGCACACACATATTAAGACTGCTTTTAAAACAGCGTAGTGTACTCCACCTTTCTATGAGCAAAGTGTGAGGGTACTCTTTCCCCAACATCCCCTCTAGTGTAAATTTGTCATTTTCATTTTCCCTATTAAAAGGTACGAAATGGAATCCTACTGTAACTTTATATTCCTCTGACTACCAGAGTGGTCCTTACATGTTTATTGCCCTTAAAGGAACTGCTCTTCGGTGAAGTGTCTAGTCATCGCCTCTGCCCATTTTTCCATGGGGCTGTTTATCTTTTTGTTGTCAATTTTAAGAGCTCTTTGTATGTTATAGATAGCTCTTCATTGGTCACACATATTGCAGATTTTTTTTCCTAATCAGTCGTTAAGCTGTTGACTTTGTTTATGATATACATTGCCATGCAATTTTTTTTTGCTTATTTTTATATAGTTAAATGTGTCTTTTAAGAAATAGCTAATGAGTGTTGTGTCTTATTGAAAATACTTTCCAAACTGCTAGGATATGTATAAAACATCCTAAATTTCCTTTCTTTTATGACTTTAAAAACACTTTTAATCTTAACTCCATCTGGGTTTTATTTTTATGTCTAGTTTGAGGTAGGGATTTAACTCCATTTTATTCCAAATGGATAGTTATTTGTGTCAAAGCCATTAATTATAAATGATCTTTTCCTCCACTAGCTGAAATACCATCTTCATGTATTTTTATATATGCCATATATTTATTTCCCATAAACATTAGGTTTTAGTTCTGGAAGCTCCATTCAATTCTATTGATCTATTTCTCTCTCACTATGCCAATATCATATGTTTACCAGAATTTTCTTATTAAATCGAGTAGTTACTTCTTAATTAGTCCAGTGGTTTTATTAGGTACAAAATCATATCATTATCAAAATGAGTTACATTTATCTCCTCTTTTTGAGTATTTATCTTGATTATTTTTATTACTTGTTTGTCATATTCATGAGAAGATTCGAAATGAAATACAATGGCAATATAGGACCATTCCTTGATTTTGATGCAATGGCTATAGTGCCTCACTATTTACTATTCACTTTTATGAAATAAGACTTTATTAATATTTTGGTAGTTTTCTTTACCTGTGTTACTTCAGGTTTTTATTAGAAATTGTTATGGATTTTTATCATATTTTGATTGAATCATAGATTTAGCTTTTCTCTTTTTTTCATGCAGTGAATTACTTTGACTTCCGTATTTTGAACCAACCAACCTTGTATGCTTGAAATAAGCCTTATTCAGTTATATATATATATTTTTTGTATTTTATATGTTGTAATTTATTTGGAATTTTAATATTTATAGTCATGAATTAGATTGATAGATAGTTTTTTGGTACTCATCAGAGTTTAGATTTAAGCATATAGTGCTACCATAATTAGAGAAAATGAATGAATTAGAGAGTTGTTTTTCTTTTTTAACTTGTGGGAATACTTTGAATACCTTTGGCGTATCTGTTCTTTAATGGCCACTTAAAACTCCAGCCTGAAATTACTGCTACTGTTGACTTCTCTTGGGGTAGCCCTTGACGATCTTAAATACCTATTTTTATTTTTCAACCCAGTCTGATAACGTTTGTATTCTAATAGAAATATCAACATATCAAAATTAGTAAAATAATTGACATATTGAATCTTTACTATTTATTTTTCTTTACTTTTATCTTTTTACCATCTTTACTAGTTTGGCCAATTACTATGTCAACGCTTTTTTTTTGGTTTGTTTTAAAGTTAGATATCTTACTATAACATCAACACCATTTACCTTCCTTTTCAGGACATTTAAATAGATATATCTATAAAAACAAGATATCAACAATTGTTTAAAAACCAGCCAAGCTGTTCTACTCACTTACTCATTGTTGACCTAATAAACCGTGCTTTTTAGGAGTACTTTTATGTCCTTACTCTTTCACTGAAAACAGGCAGACCTTTTAGAAGACTTTTACTCATTCTGCCTTCTACTGCTCCTAATTTCTAGGTTTTGCTAAGATAATCAACACTACTGGAAGTTAATGTCAAGTTTTTCTCTGCTGAATGCTTCTTTTTAAGTATTCTTGTTGCTTATATTACATGTTTCCAGCACTTTAACGCTATTTTGAGCCAACCATGCAAATTTTAAGTAAGGTTCATCCTGCACCAGTGTGTTCTCTTCATCTCACTCATCTTGAGCTTTCTGTTTGAATTCATACATATATAAATTTGTTTACTTAAAAAATTTTAATTGTAGTAGACATACAATATTACATTAGTTTCAGGCGTAAGGGTTATATTTTCTATGAACCCTTGCGTACCACAAATATGGATACCATGTGGCTTGGATATCTGGCAGTCTGTGGATGGTTTTCTACTGTCTTCTAGACTCCAGTTTTGCAGATGGCAGGTCTACTTGAAGGCTTAATTACTTTCCTCGGGAAGTTACTTACTTTTTCTCTTTGGGGGCTTATGAGATCATTCTTGGAACTTAGAAATGCACCTTGGGCTATGTCCTTTCCCGTGACTCCTGCAAGGAGCTCAGTTCCCTTTGCAGGCAATAAATGCCCGTGGACCATATTCATGAGCTGATCAGTAGGCCTGACTCGGAGGTGATAGTGCTGTTGAAGAGCGTAGGTTTTTGCCCAGGATTTTCTCAGAGTAAGAAAGCAACAGTGGTGTGTTTGCTCCCCTGTGTGCAGGGGCTGGCTTATTGCTGGTTTATGGCTGAATGGCCATTGGCCTTGAGCTCGTGTTCTTTGTGGAACAAAGAGAGATACAAAGAAGAAAAAAGAAGTAGCAAATACACAGAGCTATAGAGGGAGAAGGTGCCTAGCCCCTTCCTCAGGGCAACAGTGGCCTGTGGGACTGTCCTGTTGGTGCTTCAGGTGGCAAATTGAAAAAATTAAAAGGTAAATAAGATATGAGGTAGTAGCACAATAAATGTAGTAAAACGAGGGAAGGATCAAACTGTGACTCATCTTGCACAGAAAAAGTGACTAAAGTCAGAGAAGGACCTTTGTCTGGAAAAAAGTTTTAGCCAAGCATCTACTAACCTGCATCCTACCTCAGTCTCACAAGGCAAAGTGTGCTGATGATGTGCCTCAGACTCATGGATCCTCGGAGGCAGGGCTCAGGGGTGAGCCCTGTGCAGTTCGTGGTGGTTTGTTGTAGTTTATTTTCAGTTTGCTGGGTTTAGTTTGAAATCTTGGATGAAAGCCACACAGGGGGCTTATAGAACAGCTGTTCGAGCCAAAGCAGCCTGGGGAATAAGCAGAAAGGGGCCTTCCTACTGTTGATTTTGTGAACAAGTTAAATTCTACAAATGCTTAGCAAATACCTGCTGTGCATCAAGCACCGAACTCATCATTGCGGGCATACAAGTATTGGGTTAGCCAAAAAATCCGTATGGTTTTTGCTGTAAAATAAAAGATCTGTTTTCCATTTTCACCAATAACGTTATTGATTTGGATATTCTGAGTATGTCAGCTCTCTCCCATGTAGTGTAACATTGATTGTTCTCAATTAATGTCTCAACTTGATCACTATCAACTTCAACTGATCTACCCAACCTGGGAGCATTGTCCAGTGAGAAATCCCTAGCACAAAACCTCGCAACCCGCTTTTGATACATTCGATCAGTCACAGCACCTTCTCTATGCACCGCACAAATCTTTTTTTGCATTTTTACCTTTCTTGAAATACTAAAGCATAATATACTGAAAGTGTTGCATATTTTCTTCCATTTTCAATATTAAAATTTAGAATGCACGCTGATACGACAGCTGTCACAATGCAATCTAACAAAATTGTTTTGAATGAAGTTAAAGACAACAAAGCACTACTAGAGCCATCCTAGGGAAATAAAACCAAACAAACTTTTTGGCCAACCCAACATAAACCCTGGCCCTTTGCCCCGGAGACCTGTGAGGTTTAGGAGGGTAGTCACCATGGGAGGCCCTGTTTTGGTGTGCTGGTATCTTGATAATGCAGAACGCTGGGCCAACATGCTGGGCAGCTCAGCGGAGGCATCTCCCCAGCCACAGCTGGACACTTCCCTGCCATCCTCCGCATACTATCTTTGACGCTCAGGAGTGCCCGCTATTTTAAATCCTCTGACTCTGCATGAAGACCGCAGGAGCGAGGGAAGGTTTTCTCACTCTCTCTTACAAATGGGGCACGTCAGTAAGGGAAGACTAAAGTGCTTGACCCTCAGATCATTCAGGGATTTGGAGTTAGAGTCCCAGTTTCTACCTTTTTCCTTAACCCCCTCTGACTCAGGTTCAGTCACATCTTTGAAAATCAGGCTTCAAGGATTTTTTCGCTTGAATTGAGTACCTATGGGAGAGTTGATACAAGTCTTGCAGAGTCAGTTTTTCCCACTCAGAGAAAAAGACCAATCAGCTTGATGTGAATTCCCTGAAAATTTAGAACAGATGGTTTTCTAAGCACTTAGGGAAAGAATGTGGTGATTGCCAGGCGTCTCTAAGAGCAAAGCACGTCTTCTTTCCTGTGGTCGTTCCACTGGGGGGTCAGGGGAAGAGCTGGCCAACACCTAGCCTGTGTGCTGGCACTCCCGCCCCGGCGCTCTGACAGATGGCACACATTGTCTCCCGTGTCAGCCTACGTCCACGGTTTTCATGGGAGCCAGCAACCATGCTTGGCACCCGCTGGTCCGCTTTGATTTTGCTTGCTAAGGATTGCCTTCTGGGTAAGAAACAGGGTTCTATCTTTCTGCGACTTTCAAAATCCTGGGCCTGGTCAGTTTCTAGGATGCCTAGTGTTTGGGAGACCTGTCCCAGGGAATCGCTACAGGTAGGACAACCTTTGAATTGGCGAGCCAGTGAATAGAGTGCCCAGAAGTGGGGGCCATGAGGAATCTGTGTACTTCTTGCACTTGAGGAGATTTAGGCGGTAAGGGAGGAAGAAGGATATCCTATTCAGAGACCTGGTGTATTGTTTCAAAGAAAGGCAATGCAGAAATTAAACCATTTTCTTGGAAAAATGGGTCTCAAAGACAAGGAAAGAATGGATTTGTTTTTAACGATTTCAAGTAGAATTGGGCCTGTTCCTGTGATTGTTGGAAATAAAATTGGTTAGAAAATGATGTCAGCAGAGAGTGGGGATTGTGAACCAGGAAAATAAATGAGCTCTGAAATCACCTTCTATTTTATAAATATTGTTTCTAGAGCTGAGAAAATTGAGACAGATTATTCCTTTTTCTCTCTCCCAAGCTATGGGTGGAAGAAGCCCTGAGTATCCCATTTGGACCTTGTGAGGAGCGTCTCATCTTGTCCTGGCGCGCTAAGCGGTTTTTTCTGTATTTAGATACACTCCATTTCCCTTTCAAGGACTACTATCAGCAGCAGCCAATTACAAACACACCTCATAACACATTATTGAGACACACTGCACACAAATAAGCAGGAGAGATGTTTAATGATTGGACCACACCGTGTCCGTTACAAGCTGTCCGCGCTGCCGTGGTCGGAGGGGCCAGTTCCCGGGTGTGAGTGTCTCTGGGTGTGTGTGTTGATGTGTATTTCATTGTCACTGTGTCTCATTTAGACTTAATTTGAGCCACATCAGTTTACACTTTTAAGGAAGGAAAATGGGCATTCCCTTCACGTTCTGACAGGCTCCTTTTAAGCCTGAGATTCCTTGTCTTTGGTTTTCTGAAAATATCAGCACTATTAGCAGCCTGAATTCATCTGAGAACAAGGGCTGATGCATTTTCCGACTCAATGGGTGGCTGCCTTCCGTTATCTGTTTCTCGTGGAGAGGCGAGAGGTGGGCAATTTAGGGAAATGTTACTTAGGCTGTCACTTCCTCCACTCTTTCATCTGCTGGTTTGGTTTGGCAGTCGAAGTTTGCTGGATTTTATTTTCCCGGCCCTTTGCCATTGCCGTTGGTTTTGAAGTAATGGCTGTATTTTGCCCCGGTAGCAGCTGCATTCTAGGCTCGGGTGAAGTGGCGGCTCATTCATAAAGCACAAGGCCTTCCCCAACAGTGTTAGGGGAGTGGGATCTAGGAATGAGATGACAGCCAGGCTTAGGGGGCTAAGCCAGAATCTCCACTTGTTGAGGCAGGAAGCCATTTTTTTTCCTTCACCCGAGGACATTTTTTTTTTCATTGCCTTTAGAGAGAGAGCAAGGAAGAGAGAGAAACATTGATGTGAGAGAGAAGCGCCAATTGGTTGCCTTACATATATGCCCTGCCCGGGAATTGAACCTGCAACCTATGTATGTGCCCTGCTCAGGAACTGAACCCATAACCTTTTGATTCTGGGATGATACTCCAACCACCTGAGCCACACTGGCCAGGATGGGGCAGGAAGCCTTTGAGTTTCTCAGACTTGCTTGCTTTCTCTACCTCTGAGGATGCTGACGCTAAGGAGAGGAAGTTACCTTCTCAAGAGAACTCAGCTGGTTAGTGGCAGAACTTACCTGGAGCCTGGCCTCTTGGCCCCTAGTCCAAGCTCTTTGCATTCTGCCTGCTGAGAGCTGGCTGTGTTTGCCTCTGTGAAATGTAGCGTTCAGCAGGGAGCTGGGAGCTGCCGACACGGATGCTGGGAAGCCTGTGGATCCTGTGCCATGAAAACCGTCACAGGGCATGCAAATGATTAACACCCACATTGTGCTCATGCCCCAAGGATACTCTTCCCATTCTGCAGAGCATCCTTAATGAGGGCATATGATTTCAAAGGATTCTTTTATCCAAGGATTGGTTTTATCTTCATGCTTTTGTAAAAATGGAATGCTCCATGCACCCACCCGTGTTGTCTCTCTTGAGATTTGCGCCTGTAGTTCTGGACCTCTTCTGGAAGAGGTAGCAGAGGAAAGAGAGAACACACCCTTAAGTCAGCCAGAAACATTTTCAGCTGGATGGAAAACTAGGTTGGGCCTTTTAGAGCTTGTTTGTATAGTTGAGCGGGTGACATGTCCAGCCTTCTAAACTTGGAAAAATTTACTGTTCACACTTCATTTGTATGTTCCTTAGTCCTTGGCAAATGAACTGCTTTTGAAGAATTTATGTTCCATCTGCCACTTCTATTAGTAAGAGTGACATTTCTGACTGATGTGGTGATGGTGGAGTCCTGGGGCTTTGGTGATTTGATCTTGCCCATCTGCAGCCTGAAACTTCGGGGTCACGTGGGTCAGAGGAAGCAGGGTGGGTTTGGTGTTTCCTGAATCACACTGCCTGGCGGAGGGACCTGTGTTTGCTCTCAGCCAGGTGTTTGGTGCCAAGTAGTGGCACATTCCTACTGCTACTTTGCAGCCAGCAAGAGAAATGAGGCAGGGCAGCCAGCGAGTTGGTATTTGGAAGAATCTGCTCTGTCTTTGGGTGTGAGTGTGGGTGTTGTTGGGGAGGCGGTGAGAGTCTGAGGCGAAGGGTATGATTCTGTCCTACAGAACCAGCTGTTTCCTGGCTGGTGGGCTCTAGAAGTGCAGGCGCCAAGGGAGAAATTGGATGAGAGGTAGAACGGTCAGCACCATGGAAAGCACCATGTTTCTTGCCATTTAGGACATTTTTCCTGATACCAAGGAGACTGTGCCTTCCACACTCTGCTCTGATCACCGTCAGAGGGAGCTGGGTGAAGGGCAGCAGTTCCTTCTGCCTACTCTGCTAACAGGGATCCCGAGGCTCAAGGGGTGACCGGTCTGAGATTGTGGTGAGCCAGTAGGCAAACAGGACTTCCAGCATGATGTGGTTGTTTGTGCAATTCAGCCTCTTCCACTTCCTGGTCTTGTATATCACACAAAAACGACAAGGAGAACAATTTGAAAAATTCAAATGTCCTTTTCAGCGGAATTAAAGAATAGATATAATCTGTGGGGTTTGAATTACATGCATCGGCTGCCCCCTTGGCTAGGTCAGGGGGAGGCCCCTCGGGGGATGTGTGGAGAGGGTTAGAAGAGTGGCAGGCGGGCCTTGGAGCAGCAGGTGGCAGATTGCCAGCGAAATGTGCATTCCAGAGGTGCAGGGATGTCCCGTGGAGTCCCCAGCTACATCCTGTATTTGCCAGCATTGGACAGGGACTGGCAGGAGCAGAACTGAAGGAAGGTGCCTCCCAGGCCTGTTTTGCTTCAGAGCAGCAGAGGACGTGGGTTCATATGAGGGATCCTCCAAGAGACCTATTTGCAGGAAGTCATGTCTGTGGTAGCACAAAACAAATCCTCCCTCCTTTCTTCCTTCCCTTAACATTTTTCTTGAGGTATAACATACATACAGTAAAATATACAAGTAGTTCTAGCGTGACGAACTTACATATGTGTACACTCGTGTCGCCACCAACCAGATCAAGATCTAGAGTGCTTTTGGCACCCAGAAGTCTCCCCACGACCGCTTCCAGCCATTACCCCTTCCCGCAAAGGGAGCTTTTTGTAAATAAAGGCTACCCTGCTTCCTCCTCCCCCCTCACAGGAATTTCCTGCAAAGAGCTGGTCCGAGAAAGTCCATACCATAAAATAATAAGTCATAGAAGAGAAATTGAGAGTATTGGTAGAAAAGAGGCAAAGATATTCTATTGAAAAATGTCAATAGTAGCCGCAAAAATTATCCCCCCAAATAAGGAATATTTCCAGGAAAACGTTCGTAGGGAACAGATGAAAATTGTAATCAAGTATTTCACAGTGAATTTAAAGAACTCAATGAAACAATGATTTTTAGAAGAAAAACTACAGTGCAGAAAAAAGACCTCTGGGAGGGATGGCAAGATGGCGGGAGGTGGTGAGATGTGCGCTGTCTGGACTCAAAGGAGGAAATTGGATAAAAAAGGCAAATTTATCTCAGAAATGAAGATAAAGTTGGGAGGACCTCAAGGGAAAATAGACACTGGAAAATACAGTGCAGGAAATAGGCAGGGGAAATGAGAAAGGCAAATAAATGCAACTGAAATAAGGAAAGCATTAATAAAAATTAGAGTGAAAGTGATCAATATAGAAGACTGGCAATGGAAATCCAACAGAAACTTAATTTTAGTCCCTGAAGGAAAACACAAAATAATTTAATAGAACCAATATTTAAAATATAAATTAAGAAAGCTTTTAATGATTTACATAGACTTAAATCTAAATGTTGAAAGAACTCAGTTTGGGTATTGGGGAAAATTATCCAGAAAAGTTAACACTAAGATATAGGCTTGTATAGTTTTAGATGTTAAAGACAGGGAATGATTCTTCTCTCCTCTCCTCTCTGTCCCTCCCCTCCTTTCCCGTGCCCTCCCCTCTTGCCTCCCCTCTCTCCTTCCCTCCTCTCTGCTCTCCTCCTCTTCTCTTCCCAGCAGGGTAGGGGGTGCGTGTGCACGTGGCAGACACAGAAGGGGGCTAGAATGATTGAAAAATTGGTTACAGAAGGCAAATGAGTTAATTGATGCAGCAAGTAAATAAATATATAGAGGATAATAGGACCCATATTGTTCACTGTTTGAAAAGAGATTTATAAACATGGAAAAAGGGAAGGCTAGGAAGAACCCGGGGGTCAGGCTGGAGTTAGAGGTAGTGGCCTGTGTGTATACACACGTGTGTTTGCTGGCTCATCCCACTGAGATGATGTGGCAGCAGTGGAACTGCAGTAGCGATGAGTAGGCATCGAATATTTGGACCCTGGTTTCTGAATACTGTAGTCCACTAACAGTTACTGGGGCTCCTCAGAGAAATAGCTGATTGAAGGGACAGGGCCAAGGAAGTGTAAAATGAACCTGAAATATTTTACCGGAAAGTCAGGAAAAGATCAGAACATGTAAAAAGGATACAGAAGCCAGCTTGAAGGAGTTTCCGTGGGCCAAATTGAGGACAGTATGAGCGTCAAAGTAACTAAGGGGTATCGGATTACCACCTATTGAATAAAATAGGAATCCATGAGCTCATACTGTGATAAGTGGATGAGTAAATAAATGAGTGAGTGAGTGAGTGAGTGGGGGCAGGGGAGAGAAACTCTTCCTTACAGCAGAGCCAACTGGAGAACATAGAGGGGATGATGGAAATACATATTCACTGTATTTGCCAAATGTTGTTGATACAGGCAGGAGTTGTCAATATGTAGTGGGTGGAGGTTTCATAAGGATCAATATATTGGTACCATATTGGAATAGTTTCCCATGAGATTGTAATCAAAGACAATAGAAAAATGGTGAGTTGACAGCCGTGAAACCCGGCAGACACCAACTTGGCCAGGTGAGCATAGTTAACATCGCTAGGGGTGGGATGGGTTGACCTAGGGTGCCCCAGGTGTGATGCACTGAGGCCGTGACGTCACTTCCATTGTAGCCCTGCCTGGAATGCATGGCTTGTGTCTGGTCATGAGGTAATACCAGACGGACTCAGGCCCTGCAGAATGGAAGGCCTGCAACTCTTTGAGACTTTGAGAAACTTGAAAAACAGAGAGAAAAACTGAGGAACGCTTTCAGATTGAAGGAGACTGATGAGACTTGACAACTAAATGCAACCCATGTTGGTGGATAGGATCCTGGACCCGGAAGAGAAAGGAGACATCGCTGGGATAGTTGGAGAAGCTTGAATGGGTCTGCGGATGAGCTCTGTGGTTTATGGTAGACATAGAAGAAGGGAGGCTTTCATGGGAGTACTTAGAGGTGATAGACATCATGTAAGAAGAAAAATCTCTGACGTCTCAATAAAATATCATCACCTAGGGAATTTGTGTGGAGGGAGTATAAGAGTTTGTACTAAACTTGTAACTTTTTCTTAGGTTTGAAATTATTTGAAAATTTATAAAAGGGCCATGAGAAAGAACAGTATATAGAAAGGAAAGGAGGGAGGGAGGGAAGAAGGAAGGGAGGAAGGAAGGGAATCCAGGCAAAGAAATCAAGTTACTTACTAGGAGGAAAAGTATCAGGTTGGCCCTGGTTTTCTCTGCAGCAACATTCAATGCCCAGAAGACAGTGAAATGTCTACCAGATAGCCAAGGAAAGAAAGTGTGAGCCGAAGATTTATACCCATCCTAGCTGTCTTTTATGTATAAAGACAGTTTTGAGCATGTGATAACTCAGGGATTATTGTTCCCAGGAGCCTTTCCCCGAGGAAACTAGCAGGGGATGAACTTTAGCCAACAAAGAGAAGACTGAAGATGAACACTAAACACTTCCAACTGTCAAAGTAAACTAAAACAAATACAAGGATTAGAGCAGCAGAGGAGAATGTAAATGTTCTGTGCCCTGATGAAGTAGAAAGGACACAACCAACAAATATTGGGAGGGGAATGAGGAAAAAAGAGTAAGTTCTCTGGATGCCTCATTCTGGAATATCAAGAAGTCACAGGGTATAATTTAGAGCTGACAAATAAAGCAATGTAAGCATAATTATATTTAAAAATAAGTGGTAAACATTAGGAAAGATAACATTATTGACTAAAATCAGGTGGTAGAAGAGATGCAGTGCAGCCAGCGTAAGTGGTCCCTGGGGACTGTGTAATGTGTTTGCTCTCTCCCCGCGCAGCTGCCTCTGTGTTAGCGTCTCCGTGCACTTTCAGAACTGGCATCCGGGGACGCGTCTGTCTCTCTCTCTCTCCACCCCAACCAAGCCTTTGCTGTGCCTCTGTGGGAAAGGACATAAAGAGGAAGAAGAGAAAGTGTACCAGTTTTATCTTTGCTTGTAGTGTAGGATTAATAATGATGTCCAAAGACATGCGTTCAGATTATTATATAGCATGGTAGATATGAATGCAACCACTAGAATAAAAACATGAACCTTCCCAGAAGAACCACCCATCAGAAACAATCACAGAAAGACTGAAAATAATGCCAAGGAACCAGAGAACATGATATAAAACGAGAACTAGGAACAAATCCATTTGTTATATTGCTAAATATAAATGAGTTTAACTCACCCTTTAGAAGGATTTTCAGATTGGATCACAAATCACAATCCAATTCTTTCTCGTTTGTAGAAATGCCCCTAAAAGAAAGTATTACAGAAAGGTTGAAAATACAGGAAGTAATGAATAAAGGAACACGAGGAAAATGCTTTAAAAGGTCAATAGAGAGTAAAGATAGAAATAAAAATTAGTAATTATGAGCTTGCATCACACAAAGTAGAATTCAGGCTAAAATGCATTAAATAAGATAAAGAAAGGAGTTTCTTAATGCCAAAGTGTATATTTCAGAATGAAAAAAAATAGCAGTAATACTGGAAAAAAAAAAAGCCAATCAGAAATCTCAGGAGATGCAAGGGAAAATAGGCCAAAGCACACTAATAACAGATCACTTTAATTTACATGTTTCAGATAACTGGATAAAGAATAAAAATCAATATTGAAGACCTAATTAATATAAGTAATAAAGCATGTCTGATTGATAAATAGCAAACCCTGCAGACTAATGAAAAGAATGCATCTTTCAAGGGCCCATAAAGCATTTATAAATATTGACCATCTATTAGGGGACAAAGATAACCTCCATAAATTCCCAGAGGTAGAGAAATATAAAAAGTATCCTCTGATTACAGTACAATTAAACTAGAAATTAACACTGAATCGGAAAACCGAAGGACCAATCCACTGAAAGAAAAATCAAAACAGAACAACAACAACAAGAAAACACTCAATGCCTGACTCATAAAAATGGAAATTGCAGATTTTCTGGAAAATAGCGATTAATGAAAACACTCTCAGAACAGATGTGATATAGTAAAGTAGTACCCAGAGGAAACGATATAGCTAAGGCAGTACCCAGAGGAAAAATGATGGACTTAAATATTTACACAAAAGAATGATAGTACACGAATTCGTCATGTAAGGCAAGGAGTTATAACAATAAAACAGATTATAGCAGAGTGAAAGCAGAAGGAAGAACAAGATAAAAGTAAAAACTAATGCTTTAGAAAACAAAGCAGTTGAAATAAATTTCAAAGCTGGTTTTGGGGAAAAAACAACCATGAAATAGATAAGCTACTAGTTAACCTAATCAAGAGAATGTGGTAGCAAGTGTAGATACATAAAATAAGAAAGGGTATGTGGGAAATAATGATGTAACAGGAGATTAAGGGGCTCACAATAGAGTACTTTGCTCAGCTCTATGCAAATAAATTTGAAAGCCTGAATGAACTAGATTTTTCATGAAAATAAAATGTATTCTACTGACCGCAGAAAAGAATCCAAAATTTCCAAAGTGGAAATTTAAAAACAAAGAAACAAACAATAAAACCCCAAAAGCTTTTCAGACATGCGTGTGTGCCATGCCTCAAAGAGAGCACCAGCCCCGATGGTTTTACAGGGAAAATGTTACCAAACGTCCAAGGAACAGTTTCAATATGAATAGTCCTAAACGAGTTAACAATATACTCAACCTTACATCATAAAAAAATCAAATTAGAACTATATATAAATACAACCATATTTCATCATATTGCCAAGTTAAGAAAAAAGATGCAGAACAGTATCTGTACAACACTAATTTTATATAAAAGGTGGTAGAATGGAGGTGGGGGCAGGATTAGAATGTGTGTTTATATTTGCACCTACATGCATAAGAAATTCTGGACAGATACACAACAAACTAACAATGGTTTGCCTTTACAGGTGGTGATGTGAACTAGGGGTGGACAGCGCAGAAGGGAAACTTTTCATTGTATGCTTTTCTTTACCCATGTAAATTCATTTATTCTGTAAAGGCATTATTATGCTAACATGATTCTCACATATTCAATGACATATTTATATCAATAAGATGATGCACACTCTTTTATCCCCCAGCTACAGAAATGGGTACAAATACTTCTGCTCCAACAAAATATAATTTGCTCAAAGTCTTCCGCTCTTTAATAAACCATGAAGGATAGAGGCAGAGTTTTCAGCGTCCACTGTGAGTTTTTCAGGTAAAATTAGCATCTTCTCGAATCACTGAGTTTTATTAGGCTCTGGAGTGTTTGTTTGCAGAACACAGTGCATTTGCTGAGTGCACGGTTTGCATCTCCCCTGATGATTCGACATGGATCTGGATCAAGTGTTAGATGCTTGTTTTGCAGCTTTTTAATGGAGATGTACAATGGTGATTGATACCAGTTTGAGATTACTCAGTTTCCAATTATAATGGAAGTCTGAGCAGCTCTGACCATATAGAGCATAAGATGCAAATTGTGGAAGTGGAATGGAGTCTATTGTTTTGTGAAACTCCCTCATTTCATTGGTAAGGAAACATCCCAGCCCAGGTAGAGGGTACACGGCTTGTCAGTGCTGAGCTAGGAACTAGATAGAGCCTGAGCTTCTAAGCTGGAACCTGTCAGTCGTGGTTCTTTCCCATCGTCCATTTCCTGTGATCACAGGTTGTGGCTGGGTCAACACAGTGTGATGCTATGAACACAACAGTATTAGGGACGCTCAGTAGGAGGGGGGTCAGTGCCATCTGTGTCAGGATGCTTGGGTGTGAACAAGGGCAAATGTGACCCAAGTGAACTGAAGCACAAGAAAATTAGGTAGTGTAACTGAACAGAAGTCCAGATAACACTTTTGGCCTCTCTCTGTAACAAAAACCCTATTTTATTTTTTCATAGCCCATAACACTCTTGAAAAAGTATCTTCTTGGATTTTTTTTGCTTATTTACTTATTTGGTAGCTCCACGACAGTAGGGGACTCATCTCCTCGTGTATCTTGTCTACTCTTGTATTTCCCATGCCTAGAGTACACATTAGGTGCTTAGTAGATACTTGTAGTTGGAGCTAATTTTCTACTCTTGGAGTGGAGGGTGGAGAATAGATCAAGCATATGGTCTGAGAGTAAGCAGAGAGATTGTCACAAAGACTTTGATGTGACAAGGACGCTCGGGGCCAAAGAAATACCAAATGTCTACTGCACCTCAAAGACTGTCAGATAATCTTTAGCTCCCTCATCCTTCTTTGTTTCCTAGAAAATGACTTCACTGTTCCTGTTTTTCCTTGCACTGTATTTGACTTAGGAAGACAGGGAGGAAATTCTATAATGGTGCTTAGTTGTCCTGTCTCACCTCATCAGGAGGGTCTCGTATCCCCAGCGCTGCACAGAGGACATGAGACCCTCCCTCAATCCCAGCTAGAGGCTCATGACTTCCCCTTGATTTAGACCAAGGATTGTGCTGATAGTCTCATAACAAGAAGGAGGGATATGGTTTTAGGAGGATACTTTCCGTGGGACACAGCCTGACGGAGTACAGGAATCCAAAGTGGCAGGCCCAGAGTCCTGAGTTATCTTCAGAGACCACTTCCATGACTCGATTCTGCTGTTGATTCTCAGCACATCATTTGCACTCTTAGTGACTGAGTTAGAATATGCCCATTGATTCTACTCCAGACTTGACATTTACTTGGTCATTCTTTTGTGTCAGCTCCTGGCCTCTTTCTCATTTTGATCTTGATACTCCTACTTTGTGTCTCTGACCCAGCTCCTGGTCCAATCTGCTCGTTGGACAGATGAGCCGCTAGGGCCAGAGAGGAGAGATTCCTCCATGGGACCCAGTATCACTGTGACAGCTATGAGGCCAGAGCTCAGTTTCCCTTACTCTATTCCTTGTCCTCCCCCCTCCCCCCCACCAGTACACCCTCTATACTACATATAGTGAGTATGTAGAGGCATCGTTGCTGGACAAGGTACCACCTATGCCTTCTAATATTAAGGCCAACCTCATGTTACTTAAAATTACTTAAACATGAAAGTAATTTCAAGAAGATGCTGAGAGACACCTGGGGAATGGTGAAGTTGGGCATGAGGAATGAATTGGATCAAGGGAGGCCTGAGGCCATCTTATTGCCAGAGCAAAGAGGGATGAGCATGTAGCCACATACTACCCACATCCAGTTTTTAGGACTCTCTGATCACACAATAGCTTTGGCTTCCGGATTGGGCCAGGTCAAAGCCTGCAGCTGGGGTAGATCTCATTGCACCAAAATGAATGTAAATGACCTGGATTCAATGGGTTTTTTAGCCAGTCCACATGCTTGAAAGGGGCTTGTCAAGTCCTGCCCGGTGTAGTTCAGTCTAGGATATGGAGGAACCTGGAAGTGTTTCTGTTCTATGCTCACAGGTGATTTTCTGGAGACTGCTAGCCTACAAAAATGTTTTTTTTTCAGTCCATCTGCATTCACCACCTGCTGGATGCTACAGAAATAAGGTGATGTATACATGATAGATAATAATAAGAAATGCAGCACTTGTCATTTGTTAACGGGGCTATTCATTATTCTTCATAGCAGCATGATGTGATAGATTCACATTATCCTTTTCCTAAAGAGGACCGACACAGGCATGGTGGATGGGAATTGATCTACCATGTCTGTGGTTCCTGCTCAGGATGTTCAGTGGCAGACTCCCCAGGGACTGCTTCTAGAGGTGGTGCGGCCTCTCTTCTAGGCTGACAAAGAGGATCCAAGATTCACAGTACTAGTATCAAGGTTTGTGTCTCCCTACTCCCAAAACTATTATTTAAAGTCAGAGAATCCATCTCAAGCTGGCTTCTGAAAAGTGAGATTTTTTTTATTTGTAGAACTTTTTATTTTCTTTTTTTAAAACATATTTTATTGATTATGCTGCTACAGTTTTTTCCCGCTTTGCCCCTTACCACCCAGTACGACCGTTTCCTCCAGCAGTCCCCTCCCTTAGTTCATGTCCGTGGGTCGTGCATATAAGTTCTTTGGCTTCTCCATTTCCTATACTATTCTTAACCTCCCCCTGTATTTTTTGTACCTACTATTTATGCTTTTTATTCCCCATACCTTTCCCCCATTCATCCCTTTCCTCCTCCCTGCTAATAAACCTCCAAATGATCTCCGTATCTATAATCCTGTTCCTGTTTTGGTTGTTTGTTTAGTTTGCTTTTTTAGATTCAGTTGCAAATTTGTTGCCATTTTAATGTTCATAGTTTTGATCTTCTTTTCCTTAAATGAGTCCCTTCAACATTTCATATAATAATGGCTTGGTGAAGATGGACTGCTTTACCTTTACCTTGTCTGGGAAGCACTTTATCTGCCCTTCCATTCTAAGTGATGGCTTTGCTGGGTAGAGTAATCTAGGTTGTAAGTCCTTGCTTTTCATATTGAATATTTCTTGCCAGTCCCTTCTAGCCTGCAAAGTTTCTTTTGAGAAATCAGCTGACAGTCTCATGGGAACTCCTTTGTAGGTAATACTCTGCTTTCCTCTTGCTGCTTTTAAGATTCTCTCTTTATCTTTAACCTTTGGCATTTTAATTATGATGTGTCTTGGTGTGGTCTTCTTTGGGTCCAACTTATTTGGGATTCTGTGCTTCCTAGACTTGTATATCTATTTCCTTACCAAATTAGGGAAGTTTTCTTTCATTATTTTTTCAAATAAGTTTTCAATTTCTTGCTTTTTATCTTCTCCTTTTGGCATCCCTATGATTCGGATGTTGGTACATTTGAAGTTGTCCCAGAGGCACCTTATATTATCTTCTTTTTTCTTCTTGCTCTTCTGGTTGAATGCTTATTTCTTCTTTGTGTTCCAAATCATCGATTTGAATCCCAGCTTCATCCCCTCCACTGTTGGTTCCTTGTAGATATTTCTTTATTTTACTTAGTGTAACTTTCATTTCTTTCTGGGTCTTTTTTATTTTGTTGCTGTACTCTAAGTTCTTTGAACATGCTGACCACGTTCAAAGTGTTTTGAAATCTGCATCTGATAGGTTGGTTTTCTCTGTTTCCTTTAGTTCTTTCCTGGGGTTTTATTCTGTTCTTTCATTTGGGCCACATTTCTTTGTCTCCTCAACTTGGCAGCCTCCCTGTGCTTGTTTCTGTGTGTTAGGTAGAATTACTTTGCCTCCCTATCTTAGTAGCATGGCCGCCTGTAGAAAAGGAACCTGTACATTTTTGTGTAGGGGAGAGGCTTAGGTAATCGCCAAGGGGGGCAACCTGCTTCACTGCTCTGTGGCTCTGTGAGTGGGGAGGGCTCGGAGAGGGGACAGTGCTGCTGCCTGGCTTCTGGAGGTTTGCCTGGCACTCCTCCTGTATAACTGGTACCCTTCCAGCTGTTGCTCTGGTGCTGACTTTCAGAGGGGGTGGGTCTGCATATATTTTAAGGCCATGTGAGCCCTTTAAACAGAGTCTCCTGCAAATCTGGCAGTTTCTCCTGCTGCCCCAACCCCACTGGTTTTTATAGCCAGAAGTTATGGGGATTTAGTTTCCTGGTGCTGGAATGCCGGGCTGTGAGGTCTGGCCTGCGGCTGGGATCACTCACTCCCAAGGTGTCCCTCCCATTTTTATCCCTCATACCTGAGTGTGGGACGGCCTGTCCCCCGCCCCCGCCACTGCCTCACCACATCACATCACATCTCTTCGCCCCTCCACTCATCTCTGCCCCTCCTACCCATCAGGACGAATGTGGCTTCTTTAAATCCTTGGTTGTTGGACTTACATACAGCTCTATTTTCTGATGGTTCTGGGTGTTACCATATTTTGCCTTGTATAACCCACAGCCACATTTTTGGCCAAAACTTTCAGGTAAAAAAATCTTCTGTTTTAATTCAATTTTTAATTTATTTATATTTATATACTTGGGGTTTTTTTTTATTATAAAGGAATTTTAGCATTTATTTTTGAACGTATTATGGTACAAGAAATTTTATGTAACAAATAATTACAAAACATGAGAACACAAGGTATGAGAAATTTTATGTACCAGTAACACATTATAATATTTACACATCATAGAAGGCCAAGCACTCTTCATCCCTATCAATATCAGAAGTATCATCATCAATTTCTACATTACCAGTGTCTTCTGAAGAGTCGTTTTCCTGAAGAGTCACATAAATAAAAGAATTAAAAACATTTATATAGGTACGGAATTAATATTACCCATGTATAATGCTCATCCTTATTTTTCCTTCAAAAATTTGGGCAAAAAAGTGCACATTATACATGGCAAAATATGGCATTTGTTTTGAGGTCTAGTTGTAATTCTGTGGTTGTGCAAGGAGGTGAAGCGTGTTTACCTACGCCTTCATCTTGACCAGACTTGACCAACTTGACCAGAAGTTGAAAAATGAGATTCTTAAAGTGATCCAGGAGTGTGGTTATAGAAGCCAGGCCTCGTGAAAAGTTTGGAGGCTGGGACGTAAACCCGTCGGGAGCCCTGGCAGAACATAGACCTTTTTCTATCTCATCCCTCTCCCCCTCTCCAGATACCTGCTTTATTCTTCTTTCCTGGTAGACCAACTTTCTTTGCTCCTGAGCCCACATGGTGGATGGAAAGGTAACCCTCCAAGCCACACAGAATACCCTTATCCTCTCCCTCTTTCCCACCCTCACCTGTTCTTAAGTTCTAAGGTGAGGGAACCCCATGGGCCCCAGCCTCAGACAGGAGCCTTGCCTGGTCCAATAAACCATGGTTGAGTCACATTGTACAAACGTGGCATCCAGGGGCATCCTATCCTGTCGATGCTTGTGGTGGTTAAGGAGGTCTTTGCAAGGTAAGTAGTTTTCTGAAAGATGAACTGGTGCTGGTGATTGATCACTACATTTTACATTCTCGACATTGTACATCAGCTGCTTGGAGTGTCTGTAACGACAGGGACCTCATCACCTGAGACAGTTCAGTGAGCTAGGATGCTTCCTCTCTTTTTTCTTAACATACATCTTTTTTTCATTTTTTCAATTGTTTAAGTACAGTTGTTCCCATTTTCCTGCCACCACTTTCCCTGCCCCACCCACCTCTCTCTTCCCCCCCTCAATCCTTCCCCTCTTTGGCTTTGTCCATGGGTCCTCTATACATGTTCCTTCTTTTCCCCTGTTATACCCCTTCCCCCTCCTCTCTGGTTACTGTCAGTTTGTTCTTTATTTCAGTGTTGCTGGTTATATTTTGCTTGCTTGTTTGTGGTTTGCCAATATTGTGTTGAGGATTTTAGCATCTATGTTCATCAGCGATATTGGCCTGTAGTTTTCTTTCTTGGTTGTGTCTTTATCTGGTTTTGGGATTAGGATGATATTGGCCTCATAAAGAGTTTGGGAGTCTTCCCTCTTCTTGGATTTTTTGGAATAGTCTGAGAAGGACAGGGGTTAGCTCTTCCTTAAATGTTTTGTAGAATTCTCCTGTGAAACCATCCGGTCCAGGGCTTTTGTGTGCTGGGAGTTTTTTGATTACTGCTTCAATTTCACCAGCTGTTATTGGTCTGTTAAGGCTTTCTGCTTCTGCTTATTCTTCATTCAGTTTTGGAAGATTGTATTTTTCTAGAAATTTGTCCATTTCACCCAGGTTTTCAAATTTCTTGGCATATAGTTGTTTGTAGCAATTTCTTACAATCCTTTGTATTTCTGTGGTACCAGTTGTAATTTCTCCTCTTTCATTTCTGATTTTATTTATTTGGGTCCTCTCCTTTTTTTCTTAATGAGTGTGCTTAAAGGCTTGTTGATTTTGTTTATCTTTTCAAAGAACTAGCGCCTGAATTTATTGATCCTTTGAATTGTTCTTTTAGTCTCTGTGTCATTCAGTTCTACTCTGATCTTGATTATTTCCTTCTTTCTACTCACTCTGGGCTTTGTTTGTTGTTGTTTCTCCGGTTCTTGTAGATGTAGGGTTAGGTTGTTTATTTGAAATGTTTCTATCTTTTTTTGGTAGGCCTCTATTGCTATGAACTTCCCTCTCAGGACTGCCTTCACTGCGTCCCTTAGGCTTTGGACTGTTGTGTATTCATTTTCATTTTTTTCCAGAAACTTTATGATTTCTTCCTTGATCTCATTATTGACTCATTCATTGTTTAATAGCATGCTATTCAGTCTCCATGAATTTGAATATTTTTGAGTTTTTCCCTTGAGGTCGGTTTCTTGAGTTTGGATGCTTCTTCATATTGAGTTGAGATTGTCCTTCGGTACTAAGTGTACTTCTTGCAGCCACAGGGAATTATCCTTGTCTTCCTTCTTTGTGACATTTCTTGGATAAATGTAGGCACCCCCTGAATTACCTCTCTAACCATTTTTCCCATGATACATCTGAGTCTCAGCCCATCCCTGGTTGCCTCCCTGAATATGACCCATTTTTTTTATATCTCTTAAAGTGGAATCCTTATCAATTAAATCCTTACTCATCCCAGATCGTTTTCCAGGAGTAGCCTTGACACAAGTAGAGAAATGGACTGTATCTGGGGTTGGCAAACTTTTTCATTAAAGAACTAAGCAGTAAAAAATTTGGCTTTACAGGCTACATGGTCTCTGTAGCATCTACTCGGCTCTGCTGGTGTAGAATGAAAGCAGCCATTGGCAATATGTAAACAGGTGACATGCTGTGTTTCAATAAAACTTTATTAATGAACACTGTAATTTGAATTTCATATAATTTTAATGTCACAAAATACTCTTCTTTTGACTCCCCCCAAAAAAACATTTAAAAATGTAAAAACTGGCTCTGCTTGGTGTAGCTCCGCTGGTTAGGCATCATTCCGTGAAGCAAAGGGTCGTTGGTTTGATTCCCGGTCAGAGTTCCTGCCTGGGTTGTGGATTCAGTCCCCAGTTGGGGCATGTACAATAGGCAACTGATGGATATTTTTCTCTTACATTGATGTTTCTCACCTTCTCTTTCTCCCTCCCTTTACCTGTCTCTAAAAATAAATAAAAATCTTTAAAAAAGTATTCTTAGCTCACCTGCCATACAAAAAACGAATAACAGGTCAGATTTGGGCAGTGGGACATAGTGTGCTGACCTTTGGTCTAGATTCTGTAAGTAAGGTCTTGAGCACCTCCCACAGTCAAAACAAATGCAGTTCCTTTCGACCATGCCCAAAATACCACCATTGCTGAAGGAAGAAAACATTGGGAAGGGAGGTCAGAAGTTCTTTTTAAAAAGTGAAAAGGCTCTAGCAGAGGTAGTACAGCCTTTATAACTTTAGTATGAGTTAGTGTTGATGACTTAACTTTTGAAAAACACTTACTGGTTTATAAAACATGCATTACTTAATTCTGTCCTTGCAGCACCTGTGAGGTGGCTACTTTAGTGTTCCCCTCACAAGCGAGGAGAAAGTCCCTTAAAGATAAAGTGACTTCCTCAGACTCTACAGTTCAGGCAGAGCTGAGGCTTATCACAGGCGGCCCAGTTCCCCACCGATCTTATGCTGTGAGAATATAACAGAGCATTTATTGGGCACTTGCTCACTTGTTCCTGCTGGAGAAGGACATACAGGTGGGTGTGGTACAGCTCCAGTCCCAGAGAGCTCAGCGTCTCGGGAAGGAAACACCTACCGTCATTGGCAGCGCTTCCCTGGAAGGGGAGGGTATGGTGCTCCCAGGAGCTCGGAAGAGGGCACCCTGAGGGCTTCTTTAGGGACACTTTGCTCCAGCAGAGGAGGATAGGTGGGCTGCCTTGGCGATTCTGGTGTCTGGAAATGATGGGAACTGGGGAGGGTGGACCGCAGCCTTTAGGGGAGGGAAGGTAAGTTCCCTCATGATCTTGCCTATGGCCGTCCTGCAGCCAAGCAAGTGTTCTCTGGACCAGTCCTGTCTTCACATATAACTGGTGGGTGTTGGAGATGGCGGCGCAGGACCTTCTGAAACCCTCAGGTTCTTTGAGCTGAGACGTCAAGGTATTCTCAGCCACCCTGGGTCAGGCTCGGGCGTCAGTCCCTTGAGAGCTACCTCCGCTCGCTCTCAGGTACAAACAAGATTCGCATAGTTGGGACGGAGAGAGCATGCTGGCTGCTGGTTATTTCTGGGCCCCCGTGCATGAAATACAGGCTTCCTAGCATCACCTGTCAGATACGGTGCCAATTGTTTCATTAAAAATAAAACAGAAAACCCTCTGAGCAATGGCATTAAAGAACATCTGGAAAATAACCCTCCTGTCTTCCCAGGGAAGGTGTCAGTATGTCCAAGGCAGGATTGATGAAAGAATTTTTGAAGCGCTCAAGAAAATGGATCAGGCTTCAGGGACACTGGCATAAGAAGTAAGAAAAAAGTAACCCCAAACTAGAAAACATGTCTGTCTCCAAAAACAATAGTTCTGGGGCTCACTCTTCACAGCTCGTATTGCCTGATTTGCTTTGGACCAAGTCAGCTCTTCTGGAAGAGGAAACAGTGACAAGCACTTTTTCTTCTTGAGCTGGTTACCAAGTAATTTTTAAGCCTCTTCAGTATGACCGTCACTATGTCATGGGCATTGTAGGGGATTCAAAAGAAGCAGATGGTATATTTTCCACCCCACCCCCCGTTTCATCAAGCTCAAGTTCAGCAGAGGGAAGATATGTGGGTCCTGCATCTCACAATGAGAAGGCTAATCAAGTGTTGGACTAGGGTGAAGATTACGGATGCTGTAGGAAAAGAGAGGGGTCAGAGTAGACTGAATGAGTTAGCAAAGGCTTTCAAGGAGAAAGTGAGACTTATCAGGATTTAATTTAGTGGAGAAAATTGGAAAGACACATTTAAGGAAGGGCAAACGACAGGCAGCTAGCTCTCCCTCACCACCTCCAACAACACTCTTCCTGATGATTTTGCCTCTCCGTTTCTTGAGACGTTCAAGTCCATCCAATCTGAGTTCATCTTTCCCCTAGCAGACTTTAAGTTTGACACCTGGGACCATCTTTTCTATTCAGCTGTCTTGGCATTGCCATGGGGGTGTCGTGATAACCCCCAAACTCAATACATCCAAATGGAATTATCTTCCCTCTATAATTTGCCCCCTCGACACCCCCACCCTAAGCCATAAAGGTCATAAACAGGCTGTGTTGGCACCTGTCTCAGGGCCTTTGGAAAGGCTATTCCTTAGGCCTGGAATGCTCTGTGCTCTTTTCCTCCCCACCCCACTCTCCAATGGCTGGTGTCTTGTCATTATCAGGTCAGGTGGTCAAAGGTCCCTCACCCAGAGAAGCCTTTCTTAACCATTCTCTCTAAAGGAGGCCATGTTTTCTAGGTTGTCTCTCTCTCTCTCTTTTTAATGTCAGCCCTATGTTTTCTACCAGTTACCATAATTGGTCATTCTTTTATTTGTTCTCTTGGATGTTTTCTGTCTCCTTAACTAGAATGTACACTTGCTAGCAGGCACTCAGTAAACATTTGTTGAATTAATGACCTTGAAAAGCCCATAGAAGTTGTGCAGTTCACTGTTTGCCAATCTGTAGGCTTGGACTCTGGGGGACTGTGGAATTATTACCATGGGTCCAAGAGTCCACAGCGCACTAATCACTGCTTTGCTGTCAGAGAACTAAGTAATAAATCTCACGTGTGTGTGTACTACTATTTTTCAAATGATGGTGTTGTAATGAATAAAATACGAATTCATTCGAAGGTATTATTAAATTCATAGGGCCTTTTTATCTCACTTACTAGCATAATTGTATAACTTCTATCTTTCTAGTGTAAATACAGCTCCAGAGAGAGGAAGGTCCTTGCTCAAGGTCAGGTTCTTCAGCAGCAGCAAGGCCTGGAGAGGGATGGAAAGGGAAGGTCAGGGCACCGGGGAGCTCCCCAGCCTGGTGATTAAGAGCAGGACTGTGAGACAGACACCGGAGGGCACCTGCTGTGGGGGGTGGTCTCATGTCCCTGGGCCCAAGCTGCTTTGTGGGGTTGAAAGCCTATGACTTGGAGGCTAGTAGGAGGAGGGAGGGTGGAAGAGCTAGCAACTCTGTGTGCGTGAAAACCAGGGTTTAGCCTGGAGACTGTGGGCCACTTCAGACATCTTGGGGTGTAGTGAAGGCCTGATGACCAGGGTGGGGGTGACCGTGGCAGATCAAGTGTCACACATAGGCAGGAACTGAGCATTTCAATTTGAGAAGCATCAAGAAAACACAAGAGAGCAGAGGGGTCACAGCAACACGCAGAAAGGATATGAGTGACTTCTAATGAGGGAGAAGGAGAAAGTGTGACCGAGGTGGCAGAAGGTAGCATGGGGCTTCTTTGGTCAGTACATCGGGGCCCAGGCGAGGGAGCTGCAGAAGCCGACTCCCCGCCTCACCCCGTGCCCTCCTTTACCCTCCTCGCTGCTTTCCTGTGGTTAAGGCTCCCTCCTGTCTGCTGCTGCTGGAAGTTACACTCTTCTGTGGCTGTTCTTGGGAGCCTCTTTTTGAAGCCCTAAAGATCATGCTTGAGGGAAAAGAGGGGCACGGAATGGAGACTTTGAGTCAGGCTCCTAGTTAGACCAGTTGGTGCAATTAAATGCCGTCCTGGGGAGAAGGATAGCTTCTGTGTGGCTTGGGGCCTGGCACTCTTGCACTTAGCAAATGTTTGCTTAAGATGATGTTCCCATATAGGGAGGGCTACCTTGTACCCCATGCAATGCAAAGCATGTCACACTTGCTATCTCTAATACACCAGCTCTGGTGGGTAAGCCAGGTTCTAAGTGAAGAGACTGAGGTCAGGGAGGTTCAGCGACTCGCTGAAGTCTGTGTAGCTACCATGGAGCAGAGCCATTATTGCAATCCTGATTTGTGGGATGTCTAAACCTATGCTTCTCATTTACTGTCCCACCTCAGCAGTGTTTCCAAGGACGAGACTGCCTCCACCCCTGTGAGCCAGACATGGTGAGCATCAGGTCAGGGCGCCGCCTTAATAAGTCTTAATAAGCGTGGAGGGGCAAGGCACATCACCCTAGGGCCTCAAACGCCGCCCCGGATGGCTTGCCCAGAGAGGACTCTTCTGTCCTGAGGTTTCTGGGGTCCTACATCAGCCATCATCAGTTTGGTGAACGTTGCCCAACCTGACCCACATCTTTCAAGTTTTCAAAATCAATTGTTTCAGCTCTAGCCAACTCTGAACCACCAACGAAATTGCTTTGTTGTCTTGAATAGCTCACCTCTCTTAGCCTCAGATCTCAGCTCCCTGAGACTGATTTTTCATAAAAAAGGGGAGGCATAACAGTGCTTATTGTGCAGTTTTGTGGTGAGAATTAAATGAGGACAGACTTTGAGAAAGTGCCTCATGCAGTTGCCGCTCCCAGTGCCCAGCCAGCAGGGGTTAGCTGACGCTGAACTTGGAGGGTGCCAAGCACGCAGGTTCTGACTGTGAATCCAGTGCCCTTTCTCCCCTGCTGCGCTCTGTATCTGCAGCCTCTAGAAATAATTTTCCTCATTCCATCCCCAAATCCAAATGTTCTGCAGCCCTTTCTTCCCAGCTTTAAGATTTGCCAGCAGCAGGAGAGGGAGTAGGAACCCAAGGCTGTGTAACTGCCCTTTCCTCGGGTCAGAGTTATAGGCAAGGCTTTGGGCCTGGGCCCCCTGGGACAGGGAGCAGGGCCTCCCCGCTGAACATGGCTCCCTGGTAGTAATTCCAGCCAAGTGCCTAGGCCTTTCTGCAGAGACACTCAAGAAAGTGGCGGATCAGAATCCCAGCCCCACCCCCAGCCTATCAGGTGCTGTGCACTTGGGGTTGAGAGCCCACCACCCGCCAGGCCCCTGGGTGAGGCACTGGGTGGAGGTTAAAACTTGGTGAAAGGTGGAAGATCAGATGAAACTCTGAAACTCAGTGATTCCTGGCACGGCCAGACGTGGCTTCCTCACCACCCGCTCCTAACCCTTTGTTCTGTTTTGCTTAACTGGAACTGACTGGAGGAAGTGATTATCCTGGACAGCTCGTTAACGATCATCGATTCACTACATTCCCTTCACTAGGTGAAGAGAAAAGCCAGGCCATGATCCTTGAATACCTTTCCACCTAAGAAGCTGTGGTGCCCGGCTCCCTGCCTCTGCTGACCCCTGATCCTCAGAGCTAACAGCTCATAATGCCACCTGCAGGGTCTGTCCCACCCCCAGGCCCTGTGAGCAGTCTGGGCACAGTGCAGGGAGAGAAGGACCTTCCTGGTTTGCCCAGCTCTTCCTAGCTTTAGCACTGAATGTCCTGAATCCTGGGAAACCCATCCATCCTGGACAGGCTGGACAGTTGGTTCTACGAGCGGGGAACACCATTTTTTCTTCATCATTGTCATCTTTATCACCCTCATCCTTATTGTTGTTAATAACCAATACTGAGCACTTCTCATGTTCTACGTTGATACATGCCACCCACTGTAAGTCTTTATGAGGTTAGTAGTTCTCTTTGGGAAGCTGAGGCAGAGGACGTGGTTAATGCATCTGGTCAACCTCTGCGCGCCTCTGTGTCCTGGTGCCCCCAAGGCCTATTTTTAGCATCAGGTCAGTCTCCTGCAGGGGCTCCTCGAATCCTGTGGCTCTAAACACTGGTTTCTCCCACTCGGCTGCCTTGTCCTAATCTCCGGCGCTCTGCCTCTCCTAAGGCTGGGGCCCGCTGAGTGCTGCAGCCCCCTGTGACTGAGGTCGGCCTTGTTCCTGACCGCTCTTCCAGACTTCTACAAGAGCCTGGAGTGTCGCACTTGAGTTTCTGTTGTGAGGCTTCCCCTGTGCACCCGTGCTTTGGACCCTTCTGGCTGCCTCGACCCATGCCTGCTCAGTCGCTTAGTGATTATAGTTGGTGCTTGGTTGGCCTCGCTGGGATTATCTGCAACTGGTCTAAGTTTGCGGGAGCCTCTGCTCCTTGCTCTGTCGGTGTGGCAAGGGGAACACAGTTCTTTTCCTATCAGTCTGAGCATTCTATAACTAGGAAGACAAATAGGCCGCTGAAAATAACACCATGCACTCCGAAGGCACGTATCAGTGACTTTTGGATAGGGTGGGGTTGATTAAAATCAAATTGATTCAGATCATGATTTGAATCACTAGTCAGGAAGAGTCGATTAAATCAATATTTTCCCTTCAAAAATGCATTTATTTTTGATATAATTTTAATGCACAGTCTCCACAACTCTGACAGAGATAGATGTGGTTTTCATTTTTAGGAGTTACGTACCATGCATTTTTAAGCTGTGATTTATTTTGACATTTCATTGAATCAATTTTGCAGCCACATCTGAGTCTTGAGTGATGACTTGGTTATTTTATTTACCAAAGCTAATCAAACAAATGTGTATAATTTTCCCAACAAAATAAGCATGTGCACTTTTGAATCTTTAACTATTTTTTTTTTTTTTTTGCTGTAAATGTAAAAATGTGTTTTTGCTGAGATGAATTAGACTGTTTTGGGCAGATCCAACCCAAAACACTTATAATATTCTATTTTGGAGTTAACAAGAGTCTTTACCTTTCATTTCTGCTTAATTATATATTAGAAAAGAAAGGTAAGCTTTTCTACTTTCGCAGTTGCCAAATCATTTTTTAAATTTAGACTGAATTAATCTCCTGTGGAAGACACTCTTGCATGTATAGAGAAGAAATAGCTGTGATCACACCAACTTGATATCCCTCTTCATCATTGTTGGGAATCCGCACGCTTGACTCCTGCCAGGCATGGGTGTGGGCCTGTGGGAGCCTTATCAGCATCTTTCATGATTAATTGAGCCTTACTATATCTGAGACCAGTTGTCTTCACAGGCATCAGTGGATTGTATTTTAAGAAAGTATTCTCACACCAACAAAACCTTTTAAGATTCACATTTGGAGTCAGTTACAGTCTTAGCTGTGGCTGTCTTAATGGAAAGACAGCTTCCCTTCCCTTCTCCCAGCCTCAGAGTGTTTGGGATGGACCCCACACAGCATGAGATGCCCAAATAGCTTGCTTGGGTTTATGAGTTTACCTCTGTCCTTTCTGAGTCTGTTTTGGGCTTACCCATGACATCATCTCCACATACGTTTTCTGCCTGCTGGGAAGTCGAATCATTGTCTATAGATGAATGGATACAGAAAATGTGAGACACACACACACACAGGAATATTATATCACTGTCTATAGATGAATGGATACAGAAAATGTGAGACACACACACACACACACAGGAATATTATATCACTGTCTATAGATGAATGGATACAGAAAATGTGAGACACACACACACACACACATACACACACACACACTGGAATATTATTCTGCCTTTAAAAATAAGGAAATCCTGCCATTTGTGACAGCCCGGATGAACCCGAAGGGCATTAGGCTAAATGAGATAAGCCAGGCACAGGAAGAGAAATACTGCGTCATCTCACTTGTAAGTGGGATCTAACACAGTCAAACTCATAGAAGCAGGGAGTAGAATGTTGGTTACCAGAGGCTGGAGGAGGTGACAGTGGGGCGATATTGGCCAAAGTTTCAGTTGGGGAGGATGAATAGATTTTGGAAATCTAATGTACAGCATGGCAACTGTGGTTATAATGCTACACTGCATACTTGAAATTTGCTAAGAGAGTAGATCTTAATTGTTCTCACCAAAAAACAAAACAAACAAAACAAAACAAAAAAACCCCCACAAACCAGTAATGATATGAGATGATGATATTTTGAAAAAGATAAAACAGTACCTGCATCTTTCAGGTGCCCTCTAGTTTTCCTAGGACTCGGAACAAAAATACATTGTGTTCACCCTGTTCATGTAGTTCTAATTGAAAAGAAAATTATAACATTTTAAGGTTGGAAGGAACATGATACTCTCCTCGTCCCATCCTCAAAGTACCTCTTTAATGTAAAAATTAAGTGATTTGCATAGGTCACAAGCCTGGGACAAAAAAACCGTGTACTCCAAGTGACTTGGAACAGGGCGTTTCTTGTAATAAATCATGCCTGGATTTGGATATTTTCTCCTTTTAGTCTTTGTCTTATGGAAAATAGTGATTTTTTTCAAACATCTTTATACAAATGCCTAACTTTTGTTCATAGGCAGCTGTCCTTTTCTGGACTTTCACTGAGCTGCACTCACAGTCCAGGTGTGGAAGGGACACCACACGTTTCTCTAGCAGGGATGCCAGCGTTAGCAAATAAAAATAGAGGACACCCAGTTAAATCTGAATTGCAGATAAACAGCAAATATGTCTCTAGTATAAGTATGGCCCCCAAATTGCAGGAGACATACTTACATTAAAAACTTAACTGGGCATTCTGTTTTATATCTGGCAATCCTTTGTTCCTTATTATTCGGGGTAATGTGGTGTGTTTGGTTTCTATTCGAGAAGGGATTCTATGCTTAGGGAGCTCATGCCTGCCGAATACATCCTGTGCAGCACCAGGTGTCGGGACTGGCCAAATCCAGGACTGCTGGAGGCTGGAGCGGTGCCCTCAGTGCCCTGGTCACCGCCAGAGGGAGTGGCTGTGATAGGGGCTGAGAGACTGCGAGCAACCTCGCTGTGCCCAGAATGGGAGATGTAGACGCCTGAGCAAACCCCTGGGGACACAGCCGCTTTGCCGGTTGATGGGAGCCTCACCCAGAAGCCAGTTTTCCCTAGATGCGTGGCTTTCTGATTGGTAGAGCAGTTCTTCCTGTCTCTCACTTCTCTCCTAACATGGAGCCTGGGCTCTTGGTTTAGACAAACTGGTTTCCCAAATGTCATGGCGTGCATTTCCGTTCCTTATTTCTTCGTTTTCCAGAAATGAAATGGTGTGCAGCAGCAGCCTGGGCCCACCGTATCACTTGGAGCCCAAACCCAGCACCCCAGCGTAGCTCCCCTGCTCCCCCTCCGAGGCCCCGAGATGGGCACATGCAGCAGGGGCCCTGCCTACCCCGCTTCCTGCTCCAGTGGGCCCCACGGTGCCTGGGTCTGCAGCCCTGTGCCCCTCTGGTCTACGAACCGACTTTGCCCTGAACTCTTTCCTCACTCCAGTTCTCCCAGGCCCTTGCCTTGTCCTGTGTCTTGCTCTCATGTGTCTGTGTCATTCCCTGTTGCTTATCTTGGTGCCTCACCATGCTGTCCAGCTTGAGTGAACACTCTGTCCTAGTGGGCGGCGCCGCCCCCCGGAGCCAGGACACGCCATCTCTCCGGTTCCAGCCCTTCCGCAGGCCTCGGCCCAGAAAGCTCACGGCAGCTGGTATGGTGCAGGGCGGTGGGACTGATTTGTACAGGGCCCACGGAACGGGAAGAGAAGTCTGTATGGGCCAAAGCCTCCCAGGGTGGCTTTGATGAGAATTTCAGACTTAGACTTTTTATTCTCAAGTCATTTAGTTAGCTTTAATTCTGGACACAATTTTCTGGTAACCTTTAAAACAATAAGGTTTTCTTATCAATTTGTGTTCCTTTATTAAGGGACAGGCTGATTAAGACTGGAGTGGGGGGCAGGCCAGGGGGATTTATGATGGTCTAACATTATCAAACCTAATTACCATGTGCAGAGCCTTGCTGAAACTCTGAAAGTTGTTGAGCAGGATCATTACCATTCAAGTTCTCTCTTTCTAATGAGCCTGAACTTCCGCTTCCATTTGCTTCCATCGCTTATGCCTGATACTTTTTGGCGGTTGTCCCTATTGACTAATGAACGTAATTGGTCCTGGCCTTTTTCTCCAGCCTTCTCACTTCAGAATGAGCTCGTCCTCCCAGGAGCCAGTCTTTTCTCAGGATTACCCTTGCCTTCCCTTATTCTTTTTTTGGTGTTGTTACCTCTGCGATGACAGCGCAATGTGCTCAACTACTGACATGAGCTGTTTGCTTCCACGTTGCCCCAGGCTCTTGGCCCGCCCTGGTCTCCCCTGTCCCTGGTCCACATTTTCCCGCGGGCACAATATGGCAAATCTTGGTCAGGCTCCTCGGCCAGTCCTCCGCAGCCTTCCCGCCTAGACAGCGCCCGAAAAGCGAGGGTTGCGCGACGGGAAAGGGGCAGCGGTGTGGCCACCCTGCTTGCTCGCTGTGGGATGAAAGCCAAAGGTGATGAAGTTGAGTGAGAAATGTGTGTATTTTGCTGGCACTCAGGGAAAAATCGGTTTAATTAAAGACAGATAAAGAGGTACAGAAAGATTTCTGGGGATTGCGAAGGGGGACTTCTGGGCACTTTTTCTGTCATGATGGAATGATATAACTGTTTATTATTTTAAATTTTATTTTACAACTTAAGCTTTCATTTGCCTGCCTAGAGGAAGTCTTTGACTTACCCAACAGGATTAGCTAGTGTCTCTGGAGGTTTGTAACAAGAACGGAAATGGGGAAAAGAATATTTAGAGAAAAGGAAAAGTGTTTTCTGAGATAATTGAAGGGGAAAAGGACAGATGTTAAAGAGGGAGACACGTGTTAAAATGGAGAGAAAGAGAAACTGCCTGAGATAGCACATGAGCTATGAATGGTAAAGATGAGGGTATATTGGGTTTATGGCCTCCTAGAGGAATACAGCTGAAAATAAATAATGAGAGAACCAACAGTTTATAATGGGGATGAGGTCCTTTAAATTCAGGCCTAGGTTTGAAGACTCAGCTTCTGTGGCCGCCGAGCATGTCACTTAACCTGAACTCTTTGTACCGTGTTTTTACTCTTCTGTAAAATGGGTTTACTCACCTCTTATCATTGTGAGGATGAAATGAGATTATGTTTTTAATGGCTCAGTGGAGTACCTGGATTGCCCGATCAATAGAAGCTGCAGTTATTATTAGGATTGTTACTATAATAGTACAAGTAACACCAGTAGTCATTAGTGCTGATGTTACAAGGCACAGGGTGGCGCTGCCAGAAGTCAGCACTTGTATAGGACAGATGAAAGCTGAGTCTGCATAAGTTTGGCTAGGGGCTTATGACCTTCTAGCTACCTTAGGAGACCTTAAGTCCTTGGTCAATTTGGACAGTCCCGTTTACATCTATTGTCCCAGGGCAGTGGTGGGCAGTGCCTCCTTTTCTTCCTAAGAGTGTTCTGGTTTGGATGACAAATCATACAGTTACCTGACATATGGTTCTTAATGTTTAAATCAGTAAGACAGTATTGTTGCATTATTTATTTTCCTATTTTCTCAAATACATTGAGTTTCTTGAGGCCACTATATATGTGTATATGTGTAAATCTGTGTATATGTACTTGCACGTGCAGATATACACATACGCCCCTGGTACTTCTTTTGCATTTATGTCAGGCCTCCACCAAGAGATGTGGTGACCTCATCCTACATATTCATCTGTACAGGACATAGCGCCTCGTGCTGTTTGCTACTCAATGCACCTGTCACAGAAAGGGGGTCATCAGAGGATGGTGAATTAAGAGCAGAAGTGAGGAGAGGGTATACATAGGGGCAGAATTGCTTCTAAAATGTGGAACTGTGGACAGACAACGAGTTTGCCTCCTCGTCTGTCACCTGGAGCCACATGCTTTCGGACCACTTATTGAACTTTGAATCTCCAATTGCTCGTACAGAAAAGTGAGTAACAAAGTAGATCTTGAAGGCTTGTTTAGAAGGATTGCATTGCCTGGGGCCTGACTGTAGTGGGTGCTCAATAAATGGGAGTGTTGAAAGGACAGTCCTCTAAAGAGATGTGGGTGACACCATGTCCCTGCCTGCCCCTATTCAACTCTTTTCTCTCAGTTTTCCAGCTGTCCTTTGTATGCTGTGGCTTTCAGGTCCTTTGGTGACCTGAGTATGCTTGAGTTCAATGGCCAGGTAGATGGATAGGCCAACTCGTTCATTCGGTAAATATTTATTGAATGATGGCCACCGTGCAAGGCACAGGGAACTCCCTGGTGGATGCCAGATGCATTCCTGGTCCCGTGGAACTGGTGGCTGCCAGAGCTGTTTGTAAACTGCTTTAGAAAGATTTCCATCCACATCTCATGAAAACGCCCGTAGAACCTGCTGGGGTCCCAGAGCCCATTGTCCTCTGAGAGAGGTGTTCCCCCCCGTGGGCTTTGAACTTCCTGCCTGCCTTGAAGTTAAATCATGTTATTCAAATGGGATATTTGTGATTCAATAATCAATTCAACAGTGAAAGGCAAAGGCGCAGCCTGCCAGCCCTGGCGGAGTAAATCATCCTGGAAGCATATGACGAGCAGCAGCCCTAACAGCTCTTGTAAACATGCTGTCACTCTCGGCATTGGGCACAGTCCAGCCCAGCCTCTCCCTGGTGCTCATCTCCATTTCTCAGAAGCTATGTGAGCGCCAGCTGTGACACACATCCTGCATCAGCCCAGAAACACCACTCAGAGATCGGTTTGGAAGTTTGCATACCAATCAACAAGACTTTGCGGAGTAGCTTCTCAGTGGGTGGAGGGTAGAGACTCCGAGATTCAGTGAGACATATTTGCAGGTGAAAGGTGTGGGGACAGTGGAGCCCCTATTGTGTACCAAGTTCTGCCTAGGTGCTACCACTAATGCTCATAGCAGCTGTCCCTTGTGGCTTTGTTTTATAGATCAAGAAGCTCCAACTTAAGAGGTCAAGTGACTTCCCCAAGGCCACCCAGCAGAGGGCTGGATCCAGGACTGAGTGCAGGCTGTGTTTTCTGCTCAGTATACTAGGAGCTGAAAATCTCTCAGTATACTGTCGACTTCTGTCCTCCCCTAAAGTGACACCTGGCCCTCCCTTACCTGCTTCCCCTGCATCTTGGTGTCATTCCTCACCCACATTTATGTCTTCCATCTCCAACTCACAGGCAGCTGTTTGCAGTGTGAACCCCAATGGATTATTTTGTGCAGGAAACTCAAATAATGTGCAGATAGATAAGTAGCCAGCTGGGGGTAAGGCAAAGGATCCCGTGTAACAATGGAAAGAGGGGGTGCACCCCAGGTGTTGCTCCTCCCTTGCACTCTAGCCCCTGAATTTGCTTTATTTTTCTTCATAACAGAAATAATTTATCCGTGACTTGTCTATCTCCTCTAATAGAATGCAAGCCCCAAGAGAGCAGAGTCTTTGTTGGTTTTCTTGACCACGATACCCTCTGTGCCTGGGTCAGCACCTGCACACAACTGGCACACAACACTTGTGTTTATTTAAGCCCCATCTTTATAAGTAGCATGTACTGAGCGCATATAATATGCCAGGCACAGGGCAAAGTTATTTATGTTATCTAAACCTCATAAAACCCCTACGGAACAAGTCCTGTTAACATTCCCTTCGGCAGATGAGGAGTCTAGAGCATAGAGGGGTTAAATATTTTGTCCAAGATCCTACAGTTGGTTAGAGTTGGAGCCGGGGCTGTTTGACTCCTGATCTGAAGTCCATAAACACTATTCTTGAGTGACCACTTGCTGCCATCACTCAAGCATTTGTGGGAGGGGCTTTCCCAGCAAAAAATTGCTTGTCCCCTGCAGTTTCTGGTAGGTGCTGTGAATTGACTGTTCTCCTTAACCGCATCTTCCATCTTCCCAACACTCAGCTGTTTCAGAGCAGAAGCCAGTTTATCATTGTGTGTTGAGGATTTAGGGCTTAAATAAGACATGTGGACACCTATGATGCCCAGTGCAGGGCAGAAGCCACACGTGGTCACAGAAGGAGCACCGGGCTAGAATCTGGTGGCCTGTGTCACCCCCGTCCGGCAGGCACATCTCTGCATGGTGTCCTCATGTGCATAGTTTCCCTCACCCTCTTGCCCCATCTAGAGGGCTGAGAAGGAAGTCCCTCAGTCCCTGTGCACTGAGGTGCGGGATCCTGTTGGAGGGATGTGTCTGTGTAGGGGGGGCCCATGTCCTCCAGGTCTCCTTCAGCTCCAGGGGGCCTCGTCTGTGAGCCCCTGAGTCCAGTAAGGGAGAAGCAAAGGAAGGCAGAATTTCCCAAGCAAACCAAAGCAAGGGGCTGTGCAAGGAAAAGAGAGAAGGAAGGAGGCAGGGGAGAGAGAGGACAGAGAGCGGCCAAGGCAGGGGACCAGAGGAAGATGAGAATGAAACAGAGAAGAAAGCAGTGAAGGAATGAAGAAAAAAAGACTGGGACCAGGAATGGAAAAAAATATGGATTTGACATGTATGTGTGTGTTTAAAATAAACATGGTGGAGGAAGGAGGCGGGAAGCCAGGGACGGGGAGTGAGCTCTTCTCGCCTGACCTGCACCCCTGCCCCTCCTCCCCTCCACCCCAGCCCCTCTGGACAGCACAGGTTGGAGACCTGCCTCCAGTCCTCCCATCCTGAAATGCTCCTCTCTGCCCTGGGTTCACTGTGTTCTTCCACGTGTCTCTCTCAAACGTCCCTTTCTGGCCCTGCTCCCACATCCTCTCCCTTCTCTCACACACAGTGGTCCCTGCCGTACCCAGCTGCAGTCCTCGCTGTCCCCTGGGCATAATCTTCACTGGCAGTTGCTGGTCAGCACCCCCAGGCCAGACCTGTGTGTCCGGGCAGCCCCCAGACCGCACAGCTCTCCGGGTGGGCGGCTCCTGCGATTGCACTGTGCTTGGTCTCATGCCTGCTGTTGCCGTATTAAAATTCTTCAAGAGTTTTAAACAAGGAGCCTACACTTTCATTTCGCACTGGGCCCTATCAGTTATGTAGCCGGTCTCACCTCAGAGCCCAGAAACCCACTGGGGGTTCTGAAGGGAGAGGGAGATTGCAGAATTCAGAGGAGGGTGCGGGGGAGAGCGAGGGAGACCCAGATAAGTCAGGTCAGGGAGGAGAAGAAGGTGGGCCTTGGATGCTGCGGGGAAGGGTCCTGGGACCAGGTGAGCCAGGTAATCACAAGGCAGGAGAGGCCGGCTAGGGACCCACGGAGTCGGCCTTCAGGGTCCCGATCACTGAGGCAATGCTGCTTCTTTGCGTCTGGCTGCAGGGACCCCTCCCTGCCTGGGTGGGCAGGGAGAACAGCTGTAATAAGGGGGACGATGTCATTTGACACCCGTTTCTGAACAAAGCTGCTCTGCCCACCCTTGGTTTCAGGTCCAAGTGGCTCTCCATTATGCTGTAGTGTCCTCTGGATGTTGTTCAAGAAAGAGCTGTAGAAAGTCAAGTCCAGGGAGAACTCAGACTCATGATGGGTATCCTTGGTTGACCCCATTTCCACTTTTCTTCAAGCCCAAGGAGGACTTGCTATCTCTCTGCTAATAAAGGCATCTCTTACCGCTCCTGCAAGCGGTAAGTGCCCAGCCCCGAGTGGGCCAGCCGCTCTTCATCCCCCAAACATTAAGTTACCCAAACTTCCTAATCTGCATTTTTGCAACTGGACAAAGGATTTCAGATCGCCTCACCAACGCCATGATCTGAGCAGTCGTTGCAAACTAGAATGTGGATGCACCTGAAGGAAATTCAGACTTGAGGATATAGGATTTCAAATTAAAATTGGAAGTGTGGTTCCCAGCGCCGCTTGTTGTGGCCGCACCGACTCGTGCCTGGCGGCTGCCTCTCAAGCGCACTGATAAATGGCTGCTGAGCCCTTTTCGGGCTGATAGAAATGAATGAATCACAGGGTTTTGGGAGCCTAACTGCAAGCTTGTTAAAAAGTTCAGTGTAAAATGGGCAGGTGGAAGAGACAGCCTTCGAGTCAGGGGCCCACGGGGGTCTATGGGTGTCTGTTTCTGAGGACAGGACAGCCTGGGCAAGGCCTGTGTGGTGTTACCATTTCTACGTTCCTTCCATCTTCAGAGGAATGTTGGGACCTAAACGATACCCTTCATAACATCCAAGCTGATCTCCTAGGTTTGTTCGGGATGGTGGGCAATGCTGTGTGCAAACTGAACTTGTGACAGGTGCTTAGGAAATGAGTGGATGGGGGAGTGGGTCCTGGCTCACCCGCGGAGGAAGAACTTAGGATCAGACTGTGTACCCTGCCATGGCGTGGCAGGGCCTTTCAGGTGGTGGCTTACGGTTTGTCTCTTTTCCTCCCAGAGGTTATTGGGGCATGCTTTGCAGAGTTCAGGGGAGGCGCAGGTGGGTGGAGGGAAAACGGTGGCTTTGCTCTCGGCCAGCTGATTAAGCCATCTCCTTCTCTTCACCCGGGTTCTAGCTGGCGTTGATGGATTCCTCGCCTCCCTGTCACAGCGCCTGCTCCTCACTGAGGAAGGCAGTTCATCACCCCCATCGGGATGGGGAGACAAATGACAGTAGTAACGGGAACTGAGGAGGATTAGATAAAACCAAAGAGCTATCACACACAACAGCGGACAGTCATTTAAAAGGAAATCCATCTCGTTGTTGCCTGAGGCTTCTCGGGAAGAAATAGACATCTTCCTACTGCGAGTTCAGTTTTTACTGCCGGGGTCAGCCCCCAGGAAGCTTGGGCCCTGCTTCAGCAGGTGGGCATGGCCCTGGGTGGCCTCGAGCATGCTCTCCCAGGGTCAGGGCAGGGGGAGGAGGGAAGGTTCTAGAGAGACTACCTGAGTCCCTATCCCAGCGCCAGCACACAGGGTCTGCCTGTCCTCGGACGAGGTATTGCGTTTAACCTCTCGGTGAGTCCAGTCTCTCATTTGTAAAGTGGGGATAATACAAGCATTTACTTTGCACAGCTATGGTGAAGAATAAATGAGGGGATATGAGCAAAGCGCTGAGAACACAACTAGGATGCAATAAACGATAAGTATGGTGATTACAGGGCAGAAGCAGGCTGTCTAGCCTGTGCATGGACAAACACACACTAACAAACACACACAGACCTCCTTGCCGACCTCAAGGAGCCGTGCTGTAGATAACAAAGAGAATGTTTCACCCTATTTCTGAGATAGTCACCTTCTCCCTGCCCCTCTCTTAAAAAAAAAAAGGATAAAGGGGGTAATCCTGGCATTTTCTTATTTTTTCAAAACAGCTTTATCGAGATATCATTTACATGCCATAAAATCCACCCACCTAAAGTGTGCAGCTCACAGGGCATTGGTGTGCTCACAGGGTTGGACAACCATCACTGTAACCTACTTTTAGAGCTGCTTCACCCCCCCAGCAGAAACCCTGTACCCATTAGCAGTCACTCCCCGTGCCTCTTACCCAGGTCCCGGCACCCACGAATCTACTTTCTGTCTACGGACGTGCCTCTTCTGGACATTTCATACACATGGGATCGTCCACTAATTGTCCTTTCATGCCTGGCTTCTTTCACTTAGCATGCTGTTTTCTAGGCCCATCCATGGGGTAGGGCGCACCATTCCTTTTCATTGGCTAATACTAACCCCTGGTATGGATGTCCTTGTCAATTCATCACCTGGTGGATGTTTGGTTGTTCCCACTTTATGAAGAATAATCCAGCGTCGTCTTACACACCCAAGGGCACCGCTGCTGTGCTGGGCTCAGGGGCAAGGGGTGCTGCTGTGCGCTGCAAGGGGACCCGTGCCTGCCCCTAGTGTGGGTCCTCTGGGGCTGGGAAAGCAGAGGGGCAGCTCTGCGCCTTTTGTTACTATTTAATTGGTTCATCCTCAGTTACAAGGACCTTTCTCGGAGTGCAGCCCTTTGTCTCCCTTCTTAAGCAGCCTGAATACAGATGCCTGTGGGGCTCGGTTCCAAGGTCCTGACCAGAGATTCCAGTGTGGGGAACGGCTTGGAATCCCTTTCTGGGCAGGGCCGGGTGCGGGATGGGAAGCGGAGGCCCCTGAGCTCCGTTGCTGGTGCAGATGGGGCGCTCCACACCCTGCAGATGGGGCGCTCCACACCCACAGGAGGGAAGAGCAGACTCGGGGTAAAAGGCTGCGTCCTCAGCCTTTCTGCCTGCATCTCCCTAGGCTGTGGCTCGTGGGCATATTGGTACCGCAGTCCCCCTTATCCTTTGCTTCCTGTTCCGCAGTTTCGGTTACCTGTGGGCAACTGCGGTCTGCAAATATTAAATGGAAGATTCCAGAAGTAATTCTTAAGTTCTGAATCACGCGCTGTTCTGAGTAGCGTGATGAAATCTTGCGCTCACCGGCTCCGTCCCACCGGGACGTGAATTATGCCTTTGTCCGGCATCTCCGCGCACTATACATTCCCTGCTCATTAGTTACTTACTAGCCGTCTCGGACGTCGGATCTGCTATGAGAGAGAGAGGGAGCGAGGAGAGACCACATTCACATAACTTTCATTGCAGTATGTTATTATAATTGTTCCATTTTATTATCAGTTGTTATTAATCTCTTACTGTGCCTAATTTATAAATTGAGGAAAAAAACAGCATTGATATGTATAAGGTTCAGCACTATCCAAGGTTTCCGGCATCCCTGGGGATTCCCTCGGAGGAGAGGGGCTACTGTACTGTGCATGTCCAGCCTGCCGGGATTTGGCTCATCCACATGGACTGGGTCACTGAGCATCCTCGAACCCCATCCTTGTCTGAAAAATGGGGTGAGGCATGCTCACTTCATAAAACGTTGATGGGAACTTAGCAAGAGGATGGTACTGGAAGCAGAGCTCTGCCTGCACACAGAGGGTCATTTTTATTGCATGGGAAGTTCGGACTCCTGAGTCCCCTGTCTGTGAAGCTGGGTAAACTGAGGCATGGAAAGCAACCTCAGTTTCAGGGCCATGACGGGTGGAGTTGGGGACCCTGCCCAGTTTCACAAGAGGTCCAGTCACCTGCAGACCCCATTTTCCTGTGCTGTTGGCCCTTCCCAAAACCTGCTGGGAGGAGGACTTGAAGAGAAACCTCAATGTCTGCAAAGTCCTTGGGAAGCGGCGCAGAAAGTCAGGCCGTGGTTGTGCGCCTCCTTTGGGATTCCAGGGTGGGCCCCTGCCTCAGAGGGGACGCGTGCTCCTGCCTCTGGGCTCGCTCTGCGGGTGCAAGGCCTGAGCTCCTCCTTGCCCTTTCTCTCCTCAGCGTCCCCACTTAGGTCTTCAGGGATCTCCCCACTCGCCCCCCTTGTTCTCTTCTGTGTGGCCAGGAGGCACCAAGGCCAGGGGGGCCTGGGGACTGGGTGAGGGGGGCAGGGCACATGGCGCACCTGGGGCTGGAGGAAGGTAGTGTCAGAGCAGGTGATGGAGTCCGTGAGGGGACGGCAATGCCGCGACTGCTGGGGGCAGAATAAGGAGATGCCTGGCTCAGTGGGAAGCCGGCATCGTGCCACTGCATCCCTGGAGCAGCTGGGGCGGGTGTCCCTGGCCCCGCGCGGATGAAGGCTGGTGTCCGCACACCCTGAGCAGGGACGTGGGCGAGGCGGCCGTGCAGCCAGGGCCCCTCTCCCGCTCCCCGCTTCTCGGCCTGATGGGGCCTGGGACTTGGGTCTTTCACAGGCTCAGCCGCTTCCTGCTCTGACTTGATTTCCCTTCTGCTGCTGAAGAATGGGCCAACCTTGGGGGTGGGGGGGTGGTGGCAGAATGTGGCACCAGCGGCTAGGTTGGCCTGGGAAGGGCAGGTGGCCTCAAACAGGTGTCCATGGCAGCAGCAGGGTGGTTCCCTGCCCTACCTGCACCAAGCCCCGCAGGCTGCTCTGTGCTCTTCACATTTTTGCAGCCGGTTTTATTGTTCCTCCGGGATCCCAGGGATGACAATGTTTTGGCCAAGATGTAGTCCCGGCCCAACTCGAGTCAGCATTTCAGAGGGGACGAACTCTAACAACAGGCTTCTCCGCATGGCCCCCTCCATGCTTGCTCAGCTCCAGTGACATAAATAAGCCCCTTGTTTCTCTTTCACAAGCAAACATGGACCCTTAATGGTGGCTGGACGCCACCTCCCCACCCCCCATCCCTGGCAGCCGCTGGGAGTCCTTGGGCAGAGCCGGTGAATAACGGCGGCTGTCGAAGCCACAGCCTCACGCCTGTAGCTTCTGACAGGCTCCTGGGTGCTTTACAGCGGGGAAGGGTGTTATGAATTCTTCCTCCATCTCCCTTTGATGCTGGAGCTCTAGACCCTGGGGTGGCCTAAAAAACAGCTCAGCTGAGCAGCCAATGGGATGCGAGTACAGTGGGCCCTCTCAGAATGGAACCTCCAGATTGGTGCAAACAGGGAAAGGGCTCCTGGGAAGGGGGCACTTGCGTGTGCTATCCTGCTCCCAGTTCAGCACCTTGCAGCTATTGTGTCCTCTCTCCCGCATAACAACCCCGTGTGCAAGGTGTGGAAGGTAAGGCTCAGAGATGTTGAGCCACTTGTTCTAGGACACACAGCTGGAGAGAGGATGGGGTAGCGTTCTGAATCCTGAACTGCAGGCCTATGCACTGGCTGTAGGCCAGTGCTCTGCTGACTTCCCATGGGTTGAGTTTTGGGGCCGTTTGTGGAGATATTTAAGTAAGTTACAAGGCATGGAGGTATCAAAGCTGGAACTCAAAACCGACACCTGCCTCCTGCCTTCTGCCCTGCTGCTGTGCCTGCGGGGGGAAGACCCAGGATGTGTTGGTACCTAGGGAGGACTTATAGGAGACTTTGTTCTAGTCTTTTGCAAAGTAGAAAGCTCCCAGTACAACTGGAAGGTGATTTCTTTCACAATACTCCAACCCACACATCATTTTTAAAGTCCCATGTAGTGAGCGGGACCTGTCAATCTGAGACCTGGGAGGCGCTGTTACCGGGCTGATGGGGCTGGAAAGGGGTGCGGTAGCCTCCATTCATCCCAGGGCCTTTCTTCAGGCCCTGACTTGTCTGCCAACCCCACCCAACACTATGCCGGTTACTCCCTTTTCTTGTCCCCCAGGACTTGCTGGCTACTGAGTGTGGTTTACCAAAAGCATCTGTGTTGCCTTAATTCTTACCACTCTCCTGAAAAGTGTTCTCCCCATTTTTCCCATGCAGATAATGGAGCTCAGAGGGAGCCCGTGACTTGCCAAAAATCACATCATTATGACATAGAAGGGAGGAGTTTGGATTGACTCACAGTCCCCACGTCTCAGCCTTGCGTGGAGGGAGGAGAGAGGAAGGAGGAGGCTTGAAGACAGACTGTGAAACAGCAGACGCAGTCTCTGCCCTCTGGGTCCTAGGAACTTAGTGCATCCACATAATAGTTAAAAGAATAAAACAAAAGAGTAGATAAAGGACCACGAGAGAAGCATAGACCACAAGTTCTGGGGGGACCCAGAGCTGGCAGGTCTTCAGGGCTGATCTGGAAAGGAGAGGTCAGTCTGGGCCTTGCTTCCAGCCCATCCTCCGTCGTCCGCACTCCCCCTCTCTTCCCCCAGGAGAGGTGCAGCCAGCCTGAAAGCGTGAGCACTTAATGTGCCAGCCATGAAGGAGGAGATGAATCTCTTTAACTGTTGTAACAGTTTTTCACTGTTCTTTCCCTCCTTGTCCCCGTTTATTCTGGAGATCGATACGAAGGAAAAGTTATTCCCAGGAGAGGACCTGGCTATGTAGTTTCTTAAAAAATATATTTTATTGATTATACTATTACAGTTGTCCCAGTTTTCTCTCCTTTGTCCCCCTCCACCTGGTACCCCCCTTCCCTCCAGCCATCTCCCGCCTTAGTTCATGTCCATGGGTCGTGCATATAAGTTCTTTGGCTTCTCCATTTCCTATACTATTCTTCACATCCCTCTGTCTGTGTTGAACCTGCCAAAAATACCCTTAGTCCGTCTTCTCTGGCCCTGCTTGCCTTCCCCCATCACAGGCATTTATAGCAGAGCTGTTTCTGAGAAGGGACACCGGGCCATGGTGCTGACCTGGACAGCGCCACTGCTGCAGGGCCCGCGGAAGACCCTGGAAATTCATCTCTTCTTTAGACAGAAGTGTTGACTTCCTGAGTCGGAAGCCTTTGCAGGAGAGGGGACCCAGAGGCAGAGGAGACGCCATGGTGGGCGGGAAGGAGGCATAAGGGAGCCTCCCACTTTCAGATCTCAAAATATGGGAGTGTCTGGCAAGAGCCAACAGGACAATCTAAAGTCTGCCAATCCAATACAAGTCAGGATCCTCTGTGCCATATATTTTGACATGGAAACATACAGTCTTGGCTGTTCTTTCTCTAAGCTAGTTGAATAAGATATTAACTTTCAAACATTTCCCCCAGTGGAATCCTTGTAGTTTGATTGAAATCTGTGCCATGTCCCGTATATGAACCAGATAAAAGTGGAGCTCTGGTGTTGGGGAACCAGGGATTGGGGGAGATGCTACCTCTTTAGTCGATCTCTGCATTACCATAGGATCTGGGGGTTTGAGAGGGGCAGGAAGGCCCTGGAGGGTTTGGCTCTGGAGTTGCTGCGGATCTAACACTCTAGAAACATGCTGTCTTAACACTCCTCTCCTGTCAGCTTTGTGCCTATGCTTAGACTTTCCAGGGACTCCGTGAAAGCTGTGGTGCAGAGGCCCTATCTGACATCAGTGTCCTTGCACATAGTAGGGACATGAAGGCAGATGTGTACACAGTTGGGTTGCAGTCTCTATTCCCACTAAACTCAAGTGTTTACAGCACATTATCTGGGGGAGCCGGCCACTCCCTACCAACCTAGATGTGACGTCCATTCTGAGTTCCAGTGGAGTTGGCTGGGAGAGCGGCCATTTCTTCTCTTGTAATCACTAAAAGCGATGAAATGAGAAGGGAATCCTCATTTTGGAGGTCCCCTCCTGTAGAATTGTCTTTTTCATTCAGGCAAAATTATTCATACTTACCATGTCAGGGATTCAATTCATTGTCAACATTTTACTGAAACCATTTGATCCCGGCACTGCATTAAATGCTGGGGTGTGAGTAAGCTTAAACTACGATCTTATTTTCCAGGCCTGTTTAATGTGGGTGGTGACAGTAGGCACCTAGGAGCAGATGACAGGGTGATAAGATATAGTGACAGGTACTCAGAAAAGGGGCAGGTGTAGAGTAAATGGCAAGACTTTATTCTGAAAGGACCAGGGTACCAAATTTAAAGGATAAATAATAAGGAAAAGAACATTCTAGGCTGGGGGAAGGATATGAGCACACACTTGCAGGCATCGTGATGCCTCCCTTCTTAAGGCTGTATGGTGGTCTGCGGTAGCTGGAGTATCAGGTTTATTGGGGAAAGTCGCTCGAGGTGAGACTGGCCAGAGAGTTTGGGTCCCAAGTAGGAAAAGTCATACAAGCTACAGGACAAAGAGTTGGTTCACAGGAGGAGAACATTTATGGTCATTACTCAGTTTGGGGAAAACACCCTAATTATATTTTAGAGGATGTGTATTGTCCTTTGGAGTAATGATGGAAGCCCAGGCTGAGATGAGATGACTTCATTTAAAATGAGAGAGGAAGATAGATGGGTGCCAGGGATATTTGGTAGTAGAATTAATAAGCCCATCAGTGGCTGTGAGAGTTGAGAAAGAGAAATTAAGGAAGAAGTCAAATGTTTGTTTTGAGAAACTGGATGGAGAAAGGAACTTGCTTTTGAGATTGGAGGTGGGGGGAGAAAGAGCACCGTGGGTATGGAAGGTGGAGAGAGGATGGTAGCTGCGTGGGGTCTGTGGGGCATTCGGCGGGGGGCGGGTGCTCGGTGGGCAGCCTGGAGCTCAGGGGAGAGGCCTGGTGGAGTTTGGGACCCTTGGCCTCAGGGCGAGGGTTGACTGCCTGGGTGTGGGCAAGCGATGAGGGACGCCTTGAGGGGTGGGGAGAGAAACACCAACACTTAAGAAGCAAAGGGAAAAGGAAGTGAAAAGAACTGCAGAAGGGAGAGCTGGAGGAAGGCCTGCCTCCTTTTAAAAGCCCACTGGGAAGAAAGTCTGCAATTCCTACAGCAGATGCCTCTGCTGCTCAGAGACCTGTCCTGTGGCGATAGAAGCCCTTATCCTTCTATGCCCTGGGGCTTTCCCACGAAGGTCCTGGCTGGGTGGAGTGCATTCAAGACTCAGGAGAGCCAGGTGGTCCTACAGAATTGGTTGTCGCCTGGGCTTCTCTGACTTCCCTTGGAGAGGGGTGACCCACTGGGCCCAAAGCACTGAAACTAATCGAGAGAGCTGTTTAACTTAAACATATCACCCCGGCTGTGTTGGCTGGGCCCCAGGTGTCACGTTGACAGCCGCTGGCCCGTTGAAGATGCAGCTAGTCTGATGAGGCACAGTTCCGAGGAGCGGCTATTAACAGCATTTAATAGCAGGAGTGTAGTTAATGGTTAGCAAATGTTTTATGAACAGGTTCCCTCGTGCTCTGGGAAGGAGGATTCAATTTATTCAGAATGGATTTGCTTTCCCCTATTAAGCTCCAGAGTGTATCGTCAGCTCTGTTCCTTCACGGAGGGCTTTCTCTCTGGCTTGATTGGGATCTGTTCAATATTGGTCCTGTTTAGGGTCACGAAGAAGCTCTGGATGGTTGGCCTGTGTGGCTTGTTGGCAAAGCAGTGGCCCAAGAGACTGGTTTGTGGTGTGTGGAGAAGGGCAACCTGGAAAAGCTTTGGGGTCATAATAGAGCATTCCCAGACTGGTAGAAAATCCCTGACTTGGGAACTCTTTAGGGACTCCTGGCTGAAGCACTGTTGTCCTTGTCACTCTTGGGTGAACCATTTAACCTTTCTGCTTCTGGTCTCTTCATTTGTGAATTGCAGCCAATAACACCTGCCTTCCTCTGAAGGGTCCTGGAGGAATTTGTGACTCTGGAGAATTTCAAGTTTGGGGATGAGAAAGGGCTTGGGATAGTAGTGTCCACACTTAGCATTCAAGGAGACTCAGGAAGTCTGGTTCAGGGAAAGGGAAACATAAGCTGGCATTACCAATAAATCATGTGTTTAATTGAATTTCTGATCGTGTTTGTTCAGGACAAGTCACATTTTAGAACAGACACATGAAGTGTTGATCTGTTTCTGTGCAGAATGGAAGTGGGCTGTGGTTTTTGTTTTTAATTCAAAGAAAACTAACACTGTTTTGTTTTTTGTTTTTTTTTTTCATTAATGCTGGATAGGCAAGGAGGAGGGCAAGGCCCCCGCCTGGCTTTCTGTTTTAAAACAAAGGTGAAGAAAGTGTTGTCTCTTGGGAAATAACCCAGTTAAGATGAAATTCCAGCTCTCTAACTTTGACTTAAATGAAAGATGTTTCTTGTACCTCTCTTCTTTTTCCTAAAATTAATTCTCTAGATGACACAATCAAACCACACATGCTCAACGACTAATGGACAAATGACTCTCTCTGATGCCACCCCTGTTTCTCAGAGGCAAGGCCTGCCTCTCCAGCCCAAAGACTGCTGGAGGATGCGGATTTCGTTGGGTCATTTATATCTGCTTTCTCAGGTCTTTCTACTGGGTAAGAACTTGAGACGTTGTTTAGAAGATTGGAGAACTAGGCATGGTTCTGGTACCTAATAGATACATAACTCTGGATAATTCTCTAGTATCTCTGAACTTTGTGTCACCCAAAAACTAAGTAGTATAATAAGGCCTGCTTCATAATATCATGAAGATCCAGTGGGACATCCTCTTGAGAGCACCTGTCAGGTGTGGTTATTTACTGCCCAAGTGGGAAAGAAGAGGGAAATAAGGGGGAAATCTAGAGGGTATTGTCCCTTAAGCCAGATGGCTCCCCAGGGCCAGCCTGGCCACCTTTCTCCTTCGGGGAATGGGCCCCAGCTGCTCAGTGCACCTCTAGGGCAAGAGGCCTCTGAGCCCTTTGTGCCACCGAAAGACCTCCCCTAGAGCGATTCTGGCCATTCTGGACAAGGGACACACTAGGGTTGTTGACCAAGAAAAAGATATAAAACAACCTGTCCAGAGCTCATCACCAGCTCTAAAATGAAAGGAGACTTGGTAAGAGCTTCTAGAAGATGGGCACCCTGCTAATCCCTCTGTACACACTGTGCCACTGAACCGCAGCCCCTGGTGTTGAGAGAGGAGCTCCGGCTCCCCTTCCATGGAGTGGGAGGCTGATTGGTGGGTTACCTCGCCCAAGGTCCCAAGGCTAGGGGGCTGGTTATATTGGTAGGACTCTGGCAAGAAACAGCTGATGTACAGAGAGCATGGCCGAGGGGACCTTAATGAAGAGGGGTTTAAAGATCTGTGGGTAGGAGTGAAGGAGCCAGCAGGGAATGGAGAGCCCCTCAGGAACTAGCAAAAGCAGGAAGCCGTTACCCCCTGGCCTGGAGGGGCAGGGGAGAGGTGGTGTTACTGGAGTAGGGAGCCATCTTGGAGCCCCAGCAGAGGGTGGTTGGGTGTGGCCAATCCCCAGGGCGCAGAGTGGGATGGGGAAGGTCAGAGACAGTATATGGGGGGCAAATGGAGAATAACTGGGAGGCGAGCCGGAGTCTCTGACATCAAAATCAGGGCTTGTTACTGTTTCACTAAGCTGAACTGGTGTTACACATGGGCTCCCACATGCAGGGATGTGTCATGTGATAGTCTAAGGCTCAGTGGCAAAAAAGTGAAGCACCAGGTGGTAGTTGCTCCTGGTGACCACCAAGAGGGCTGTTGCCTCTCCTTTGGTACCAGAGCCAGGCCCGGGGCCTCAGCAGCTAAGCTGGGTTCCTAGCGTGGCCCTAGCTTTACACTTAAACTTGTAGCTGCTATAGGCATATAAAAAAAGTTTTCATCTTGTTACTACCATGAAATTATAGCAGTTATTAGACCACTGCTAGATATTGTTGTTGAATATATTATTATGTGCAATTTTAAAAATTTTTTGAAAAATCATATTTGAATATAATTTGTTTCCTTTGTAACACTATGCATTTTATTTTATGCATTTATAAACATTATTCTGAGAAGGGCTTCCCCATGGCTCGCGCACACAGAGAATATTCAGAATCCCAGTACTGCACGGTGTGGACCCTATGCGTGTTGCTGTAACCACGGGAACTGGATTGTGGAAGATGACACCTCGAAGGTCTGTGTCAGAGGGCCTGGCCAGTGGTTCCTGAAGGCCAGGACTAAGCTCCAGGAGTGTCCCTGGTATGATCCTGACTCTTTCTGCCTCTGGATTCAGTGACTTAAACACTGAGCCTTTCTGAGGATCACACTTCTGAAACTAGTCTCCTGGGAAACAGTGGTGACAGATAAGTCTGAACCTACCAAGTGGACCAGGGTAAACCAGAAAATCATCCGCTTCAATCCGGCGTTTCCCCAAAGTGTGAGTCATTCATCCCTGCCTGCCTCAGACTCACCTGGGGCGCTTATTACAATGGAGACTCCCAAGACCCCACCTCAGAGCTACCGAATCAGAATTTTGGGGGCAGGGCCTGGGAATCTGGGTTTTATGAGCTTCTTGGGTTGAGTTGCAGGCATACTGATTGTTGAGACCCAGGACCGCTGCTTTAGGTTGTTGGTGCCTGGGGCTTTTAATTTGTCCTGGAGTTCAACATCTTTTTAACTTCACTTTAAAAAGATGTTGAACTTCACTTTTTGTTTAAAATCACTTTTTTATTGTTATTCTATTACAGTTTTTCCCCCTTTGCCCTCCTCTGCCCATCCCACCTCCCGCTCCCACAGTCATTCCCACCCTATGTCCATGTCCGTGGGTCATTCATATGTGTTCTTTGATGAGTCCCTTTCCCTTCTTCCCACCCTTATCCCCCTTCCACCTCCTCTCTGGTCCCTGTCAGTCTGTTCCTTGTTTCCCTGCCTCCGGTTCTATTTTGCTCATTAGTTTATATTGTTCCTTAAGTTCCTCTTACAGGTGAGGTCATATGGTATTTGTCTTTCACCGACTGGTGTAGTCACTTAATTTTAACTGAATTTTCAAGAAGACATCTAATCTCTAAACCAAGCTACATTTGGTTTGGGTGAAAGCATGCAAGGTAGGGACTCCTGACTTTTCACAGTGTGCATACAGGTCTCCTCATGCTCCGTCCAGCAGAACTAGAGGTCTTCTTGCCAAGAGGGGCTCTCCTCTCTGTCTGGACCTCTGTTCATAAGAGAAATAAAACAGCCAGTCACTATACTACCAGGGTCTCATCCCCTGATGCTCTGAAAGGCAGGCGGAGTAACAGATCCTCCGGATAGTCCTTCAAGTGGCCCCTGTTAGCCACAGCCTGGCCAGTGGGGAACCTGTCTGCTTTGCTGTGGACCTGCTTAAAGCCCTCATTATGCAGGAGGCCCCTCCCAGGACCCAGCACACTGCAGATGGGGGGGCAGACACTCGGTGTCAGGAGCAGGCTGGGGCTCAGAGAGCAGATAATGGCAAAATGGCTCCTTTGTTCCTCTGGCAGCTGGAATCCCAGTTGACCTGGGACTGTTGTGTTTTGACCCTGAAGCTTTGCCAGGCAGTTGATCACGTGAAATGACAAGTCTGTGGTTTATCCAGCACCTTTTGCCCCAACATTTAAAGTGCTATTCAAAGGTCAGCTTCCAAGGGGTAAGTATCCATGTCATTTATGCGTTTAAAATATTAGAATAATGAAAAGCAGCGTGTTAGCACCGTGCTAATGGGTGCACCCTCTCCAAATTTTCATTAGCCTTTCTGAAGATTGCTAGTGTTATGTGGATGATCTATTTGATAGCAGTGAGCCTGAAGATACTGTGTACTGTGCTGTGAATAATAATTTTTGCTTTTATTTAAATTACTCCTTTTCCAGAGCATGATTTCTTTTATGAGCAATATTTTCACGGCCGAGTCTCATCTTTTTTTCCTCCGATAGTGTACAGGGTTTTTACTGATGGCTTATATGGCCTCCCACCTCCGTCTTGCCACCCAGAAATAGAAAGGTATCCCCAGTCTCCCTTCCACCAGGAGAATCTCTAGTGCTTTTTATTTTGCTCCATGGTCTCTAGTGTTGAAAGATGTTATCCACTAAATAAATGGCTCTTATGTTATAATGGTTTGTTTTCCCACCTTTAATACCCAAAATATATTTACTAATGAAGAGTGTCTGATTAGAACGGGTGCCAGTAATACTGAGTTGATATCAGTCTAGTTAAAGGCAAAGAAATGTGACATTTTATTTCTCCTATGGGACTTTATCAAGGGTAAGCAAACAGATGAAAACTGTTAGGCTTTGGAATATATTAGAATAGCTCGCAGTGCCAAGGGCCCCTGGAGGTTGGGAACCAATGGGTTGTTATTCTTTCCATTCATTCAATCGTTTATTGATTTGTGCAGTAATACCGGTGGAATGGGCACTGTGCTGGGCGCTGGGGGTGTAGCACTGTATGAGACAGACAAGAATCTGTTCTAGGCGGAGGATGGATTAACAAATCAGGAGAGGTCAGGCAGAGATAAATGTTGTAACAACAATAAAACAGGATGATGGGAGAGTGACAGGGCCACCTCAGATCAGGCAGCTGGGAGAACCTCTCAGAGGAGGGGACATTTAAGGTGAGACCACAATGACAAGAAAGAGCCAGCCACGCCAAGATTATCTTTGATCACATTGACATAATGGCCAGAGTAAGTTCGCACATCTGCAAATATGACTTCAGTTTTAAACCATATTTAAAAAAAAAAAACAAACCTGAAAAACCAGAACAATCATTAAGTAGACAGCTAATCCCAGGGGACTGAAGGATTTGTCACACTTCCTGGCAGTGGCCGGTATACTTGTCCCTCTCCTTCCATGACGTGCGATCTTCTTGAAGGCAGGGTTGCTGACTTGCTCCCCCTGTGTCCGCGGAGCTTGGAGCGGTGCCTGGCTCAGGGGGGCCTGCAGTAAAGTCAGCGCGTCGATGGATGAGTGGAGGACTGGATGATGTCCACTGTCACCCTTCTCAGGCTCTGCAGGACTACCAGGTGGTGGGATTCTTGCCAAGCAATGACAGGGCTCCAAGGTGGGCAAGAAGTAGTAAGAGAGGTCTTCCCAGCCTTGACCTGACCTACTAGTCCCCTGAACACTATGGTCTGAAGACTGCAAGAGAAGAAAACATTTTGTCCTTAGTAAAATATTAATGCTTTGTTTGTCTCTTGTTAAGAAGGCACAGATGCCAGGACAGCCAAGAAGCCAGTCTAATCGGAAGCATAATTGTTTTGGATTCAGGCTCCCAGTTGGAATAGGTGTCTCAGGGGAAGCAATGGGATTTCTGGTGGGGGCCTGCTCGGGAGCTCCACCTGGCTAAGATCCCATTCATGGCTCTCAGAGCTGGGGACTGGCTGAACAGTAGGGCGTGACAGGGCATGTGGGGAAAGGCGCACCGAGAAGGTTCTCACTCCCCTGAGAGGAGAGCTCACCCAGCTGCAGGTGCCCCGTGGGTGAGTTTACACTGACAACCACTGCAGGGCTTGGGGCTGTCGTTGTCCTCAGTCACAGCTCCACCAGGGAGGAGGGCGGTGCATACCCAAGGTGAGGTAGCCGGCTGTCCTGGCAGTCAGGACGCTCCCCCCATTATGCTGGGGTTTAGGCATTGGATCTGAGGACAGGCAAAGGGCCTGATATCATCAGGCAGGTTCCCAGCTCTCAAAGTGGTACCAGGCAGAACACAGCACAGACATGCGGTACAAGTGGAATGCAAGAGTAAGGGTTGGGGCCAGGTGAGGGCTGGGGTCAGGTGAGGGCTGGCTGGGAGCACTGGGGCTCCCTTTTGGTGTGTGTCTGGAGCTGGTTAAACCCTCTTGCCTCAGGTTAGGGCTGGGCCTGAGCTGAGCGAGTGGACTCAGCGGCGAGGAGCAGGAATGGAAGACCCAGACAGAGGCTGGTGACCAGTCAGGCCCTGAGGCTGTAGCTCTCACAGATCCCTGCCATTGGAAGTAGGGACGCCAGGTAAGATGCGGGTATATAACTGGGTGCCCAGTTATATTTGAATTTCAGAGAAACGATGAACAATTTTTAAATTATAAGTATGTCCTACATCGTACACGAGAGGTATTTGTAGTTGATGTGAAATTCAAATTTAATAGAGTATCCTGTATTTTTTAAAGATTTTATTTATTTATTTTTAGAGAGGGGGGAGGGAGGGAGAGAAACGTCTTAGTGTGTGCGAAACATCGATGGGTTACCTCTCACACGCCCCCAACTGGGGACCTGGCCCACAGCTCAGGCATGTGCCTCGACTGGGAATCGGACTGGTGACCTTTCACCTTGCAGGTTGATGCCTAACCCACTGAGCTACACCAGTCAGCATTGGCATCCTATATTGTTATTTGCTAAGTCTGGCAACCGTAATTTGAAGGCAAAAGGCAGAAGCTCCCAAAGAGGCCACTGATTTCTTGAGCATCGGCTGCCCGGCCAGTCCTCTGCAGTCACGGCCGATGGAGCCTCTTTCCTCTCCCACCTCAATGAGCACATGTTCCTTTGGGTTGGCAGTTGAGCTGAAGGAAGGAGCCGGAGTGCCTGGGGCTGATGCAGGCAGTGGGGGGCATCCTGGCCGAATGGAGGAAGAATGCCCTGGCATGTCCCAGGAGGCCCGGCTTTCATGGGGAGCAGGCTGTTGCTCTTTGCTACTCCTTCCTGAAAAAGTGTCCAAAGTAAAAATGCCCGACTTCTCACTTTGTTGTTTGACCTTGAAGACATCCTCTACTGACAGGTAGGATGTGACCTGTAGGATGCCACCCACCCAGCTGCATGGGTCACCAACGTTTCTGTTAGGTCACAGAGCGGGGGACCTGAGGTGCAGAGGAGAACAGGGAGATGGGTGTCTCAGTGTTGCTCGGGTGCTGGGAACGCAGCCCAGATCTGTGGGCTCCTGGTCAGCTGAGAGCCCACAGGCCCTGGGCTGCTTCACAGACGCTGTTCTTGTCCTTGATGCCGAGAGAACTGCAGGACCGAGGACGACTTTGAAGGACTAGTGGCCTGTCCCGGTGAGGTGGTCTGTTGTGTGCTGCTGGTAACTCAGCACCTCAACAAGCACCTCCTTGGCAGGTGGCACGTTTGTTCTCTTCACCAAGGAAATTCTGTCAGCCCAGGGCATGTGTGACCATGGAGGGCGGGGAACCTGAGTGATGTGTTATTTTTGAGTTGAAAATGAAAGGCCGTGGGGGGAATGCCCACTAAGCTATTTCTAAAATGTTTGTCACTTACTGTCACTTTTGAGAACAGGGAAAGACACCCTCTTAAGACAATCAATATGAACTCTTTATTTCAGTGACTGAACGGTGAAGCAGTGAATGCACCGGTGATGGGGTGTCACAGACTCTAAACCCACAGAGAGATGTCAGCGGGACAGAGAGTGGAGCAGGCACCTCTGACTCTCCACGTTGCTTGTATTAGTCATGGTTCTCCAGGAAGGCAGAGCCAGTATATGGCTCTATCTCATCTCTATCTATTTATCTATCTATCTAGATTAATTTTAAGACATTGACTCACGTGATTGTGGTGGCTGGCAAGTCCAGAACCTGCAAGGTTGGAAGTTCAGGAAAGAGCTTATGTTGGAGTGTTGGGTTTGGAATCCAGAGGTCAGGCCATGCAGGATGGAGGCCCAGGCAGGGTGTTCAGGTTTCACTGGTGAGGAGAATTCCTTCTTCGGTAGACCGCACAGTTTGCTCTTAAGACCTTCAGTTGATTGGGTGAGGCCCACCCACATCAGCTTAACTCAAAGTCTGTTGAGTTAAATGTTCATCTTTACTCAAGGTCCAGGGTCATGTAGGTTGCACACGCCCCCCTGGAGGCAGGTTCGAGGGATCCCAGCCATGGGCTGCCTGAGCCCAGCCCAGAAAGTGCCATGTGGTGTGAAGCATTCTACCGAGTTTGTTTCACTGCCTCCGTCCAGTAGAATTTTCTGGCAATGAAGGTGGTTTCTTTGTAGCATTTTCTGCCTGATTCCTTTGCTTCCATCTCTCTGCAAAGCCTTTCCCTTCTCCTTTTCCCCTTTGACCTTCTCCTTATTTGTATCCTGCCTGTGACTTGCAGGCTCTGTCTGGGGTGAGGTCCCACACAGAGCAGGTCCCTCTTGGTGCTGGGCTGCCCCCAAACCCCACCACCCCTAATGGAGAACCTTCTTCTCCTCCAAAAGGGCTGCACATTCACTTTTAAAAAGTGAACTTTGTAAAATTATTCAGAACTTTGTAGATCAGAATAATTTTAGATTTACAGAAAAGTTGCCAAGAGTACAGAGAGGTCCTGCCTACCCCTCACCCAGTTCCCTCTGATGTTATCATCTTGCATTACAGGGGACATTTGTCATAATTAAGAAACCAACATGACTGACTACATTCCTATTAACCCAGCCCCAGACTCTGTTTGGCTTTCACAGGATTTTCTGCCCCAGGAGCGCCCCCCCCCCCCGCCCCCTGCCGCCGATGCCCCAGTGCCTTTCAGGCTCCTCCCTTTTTCAGGCAGGCTTGGTCTGTCTGCCACTTGCTCCTTCTCATCACGCCCCTTCCCAGTCTCCTGCCTGTGGTTCATGGTCACTGACTGGAAGCCCATGGCCATGCCTGTTGATCTCTGTTCAGAGTCCTAACTTGGAGCCTCCTCTTGCATGTTGGGAGGAAGGAAGCCAACCTGGCTGCTTGGTAAATATTTTACAACATCTAATGGAATCAAGTTGTTTACTCTGCAGGAAATAGAAAGGCATTAGTTAAAGAAAGTAACAAGCTGGCTGGTTGCTGACGTTTCAGATGTAGGGAGGCCTGGAAGCCTGAATGATTTCCACTGAAGGAGTTTTAGTGCTGGCAACTAGAACATCCCAGACAGGATTGGCTTCTGCCTCTGCGGGGGCAGGGGGGGGCCTGGCCCCCAGAGCCCTAGGGGCCAGGATTGGGAGACAGGCTCCCTTGCAGCCTCAGATTCTTTAGGGACCTTGCTGGGCTTGTGCTCAGGTCTGTCCCACAGCACCCCCACTCCCAAACCTCGTTCCCCAGTAGTTCTCCAGTTGGCCTGTTCAACTCGACTCCCCCGGCCTGCGCCCTTTGGGGTGTCCAGGTGGGTTCGTGGACCACGTCCTGAGCCGGTCGAATCCATGTCCATCGTCAGGGCCCGTTGGCTGCAAGATCTAGCTCCTTGTCTAGAACGAGGGGGGCGGCGCTCAACACGAGGCCCCGAGACCGTGAACGGGGATGCTGGTGCCGAGGGTCCAGAACTCCCATCCCGCGCCTGCTGCTTTTGTTTCCTGCTCCTGCCTCACCTCCCCCACCTCTTGGTCCTACCTCTACTTTTCATACTTTGTTTCCCAAGAGTTTCATTTCACAGAAGAGTGAAATAAAAATGTTTATTATTTAAACCAAGGCAGATAAAGGTTGTAGTAAATTGTTTTGATGCCATTTACAAGCTGCGTGTTGTAGTCAAGTTTAATGTGAAGTCAGAAGGGATTCAACGAAGGAGGTCTGAGCAGAATTTTGAATGAAGGGGAAATGGATTTTATAGACCCACAGGCTTGCAGGTTGGTCCTCTCCTTGCCTGCTACTCTGAAAAGACTACTGTCTGCCTTGGCCCTTCTGCTTGCCCTGTGGCCTCTTCTCCCTCCTCAGCCTGTGTACCTTCCCCCATCCCCCAACCCCTCACCCCTCTCTATGCCCTTCCTCATCCCCCCCTTCTTGGCCCCTGCCACACACACACCACAGTCCTGGGATTCTCCAGGCCCCAGAGAGTGAGCTGCCAGCGTGGATCACGGCACCTCAGCCCAGAAGCTGTGCAGCCTGGCTGTCCCCCAGTAACCTGGGAGCCGAGCAGCGGAGCCAGCTCAGCTCTGGCTTGAAGCATTCAGGAGACTTCTCAGGAACCTTAGCTTCCCTGTGTCCCCCAGCCAAAAGCCACAGAGCCTACACGGCCCCAGGCCAGTGGTCCCTAATGGAAAGTTAGAGAAACAGACCAGTTCGTGTCTCCTGCCCCTGCCCTCCCACCTTGGGTGGGTAGCACACATACCCAGGAGCTCTCCTGAGGGGGATGAGGTTATTCCCGACTCTGAGCACGCCCCCCTGGGCCCAGGCCAGGTGGTTTCATGACCCCCGAGTCTGGGCTGTTTCTCCCAGAGAGCTGGGAGCTGACTCTCGGGTGTTCGGGGGCATCCCAGAAGCTCAGCAGCTTTGGGTTAAAATGTTCGAAATCCATCGATTATGGGCCCCATGCTGGAGCCCCAGAGGCCTGGTGCTTGGCTGTGAGCCGGTGCTTCCCAGAATAGATTGGACAGTGGCACTCAAAACGCGCCTTGAGATGAGGTGGGTGGGTGCCCACAGCTCGTTTCCAGCTGTCTGTGTCCCCTTACTGGTCACGGCTGGTAGGAAGGCTCCGTTACAGCTTTGCTTCCTTATGGCACGAGACTCATCTGCGGAGCCGGTTCGCATGCAGACTCCAGGGTCCGCTTGCCGAGCTTATGATTCAGGGTGTCTAGGGTATGGCCCTGGAGTGTGCGTTTTGACCAGACTCTCCTGGCGATCGATCCTACATGTGGCCAGATTTGGGAACTCTTGCTCGAGCCTGCCCTCTTCTTGGAAGTATCCTTTCAAGGTCACCAGCCCAGGCTTTCATGGATTTGGATATAGAAGGGAGACTGGGGAGCACCTTGGGCCCCCCAGCCCTTGCTTTTAGTTATGCAAAGGTAAGAGATGTTACCTCCAGTGCCCATCGTTATCAGGGGACAGAATCCTTGGGAAGAGCCAATTCTGAAGCTATTCAGTGTCCATTGGGTGGCTACAAATGGAATCTGGGCCACTGGGAATGATACCCTGCCTTGCAGTAAAGTGGGAAGGTAAGGAGCAGCATAGGAAGATGGGGGGCCCTAGGGCTGGCTGACGGAGGATTTACCCGGCAAGATTACTCCTTCCTCAGGGAATGAGGCCAGGCCACAGAAAGGCGGGTAAAACGGCATCCCTTCTTGGCTTGCTGGGTCTGACTTGGGGTGGCACGTAAGGCGAAGCTGCAAGGTAGGCCTCCCCCTGCTCTTCTCAGCTGCCCAGGGCCCGCAGCGCAGCCTCCTGGACCAGTCAGGCCCTGCTGTTTTCTCTCGGAGAAGGAATCATCAGTAGAGGTGCCCATTGCTGGCATCGTGTCCCCTGTGTTCTTTGGGGTTCTGATAGGGAGGGGATCTATCCTGTGAGGTTTACCCCCTCACAAGGAAGCAGGAAACCTGGATGGAGTTTATTTCCAGCCACACCACTTCCCAGCCTCCCAGCACAGGCGAGGGGCTCGACTTCCCTGAGGCTTAGTTTCTCCATTTGCAAAAGGGGATTTTGATTTCTGTCTTGCCTTCCTTACAGAAACATTTCAAAGACCCAATGAGCTGAGAGATGAACAAAATCTTGAAAATTCTAAAGCGAAGTCTGTGAACTTGAAATGGGTGACATAAATGAGTGACCCGCGGGCAGTGAGGGATGGCGGGAGCAGTGGAGGACTGGAGAACAAAATTAGATTCGCTTAGAAAAAAAATAAATACTGCAGGCTCCGAATAACTCATATCTAAGGGCTAAATTTGGCTTCTTGCCAACAATGAGCCTCTACTGTAATGTGTTGTTCAGAAGCAGGTATCACCAGTTTCCATACCACATTCATTAACTATGATGCAGCAACATTCCAAACAATGCCCTGCAAAGTCTTTTATGCCTGTAGGTGTCTACACAGAGGGGTTCCTTGAGTACAGGCTCCAGAGTCAGCCTGCTTAGACTCAGACCTGTCCCCTGATGCTTGGGAATGTTATTTCAACTTCCTCCACTCTCATTTTTTAAATATGTGAAATGTGGACAATAGTAGCACCTACCTCATGGGAATCCTGTGAGGATGAAATGAGATTCTCCATGAAAAGTTTAGCCCAATGACTGCTCCTAACATAACCTTCTCAATGAAAGTTCATTATTATGTTTTATTGTGTTATTATTATCATTCTCTGCTTTGTTGCACAAAGAACTGGAGGGATGTAAGCAGCGATAACAACATGATGATAATGCAGAATAAAAGATGGAGGTAGAAAAGAGTCAGGACTTAAGAGCAGACAAAGATCACCACAAAGATGTCATGTGGTACCTTTTGGGAAGTTTCACACTTCACTCTGAGCTCCCTGATGACTACGGGGGACAGGGAGAAATGGTCAGTTAAAGCTTCTTGTCAAAAAGGAAGGATCATGGAAGTTCCTCCTGGATTTTTGTTTGTATTTTGTTCAAGAAAAGAAGTAGAAAAGACTTTCATTTTTGGGTGACCAGCTATGAATGTACCTGGATGACTCAGTGGATGAGTTGGAAACCAGTGTTTTCTCATAGGCACGTCTGCGTTCAGCTTGGCACCTTGGCGGTTGTTAAACCTCATCCAGTCCCTGGATTCTGAGATGTTGAATGGCCCCCTCAGGGCTAGGGCTTCAAAATTCAAGGTTTGGGCCAGTGTTTTCATCTTTCTGAATGCACCAAGATAGATCATGGATGCTACTCAGATGATTCAGCAGTCCCATCCTTGCCTGTACCTTGTACCTAAGTAACCTGGCCATTCTTCTCTTCCCAGCATGCAGAAGGCTCCTGACATCTGCCTCTCTACCTCCCATCAGGAGGCCCTTTCTGAAGGTTTTCTAGATGGTGATTTTCCTTGTGAGCATTATTGGTTTGAACTTCCAATGCCTTTGATGGATCTGATGCCCATACTTCTGACCAGTCAAATGCACTTGGGTTAGACTGTAGCCAGTGTGTACTTTCTAGAAGAATCCTGCCTGGTGTGTTCACTGTTAATATGTAGTATCAAAGTATGTGTTTCTGGAGTGCAGAGACCACACACCTGTTTATCTTGCTCTGAGTTACATCCCGGGCACTGAAGGACACTTAATGAATCAATGGCTTGATGAAGATGGTGGTATTGTCAGTAAATGATAATACTTGGAAATGCAAAAGAGGACGATGTTACTTGATTTGAATGTAAACATTGGGTTTGGGGGAAAAAACAAGCTCTCTGCAAGCATGTGGACTTTGCAAGCCCCTCACCATTGTGGGGTGGGGTGGGTGGCGGCGAAGAGCAGTGCATTGTTTCGCTGCTGAGCCCTTCCAAATATTTCTGGGAACTCTGATGTGTCAGGACAAAAGGCTTGTCTGTTCCCAATAATGTGTAGCTTTCAAAGGCTTACTAATGAGAACATGAAGAAACAATGACATGAAAAAAAATTGATCTTCGAATGATGTAATGGTCTTCAAAATGATTAGGTGGTCTTATAATAAGCTGCTACTCCATGGCTATGTTTTTATAGAGGACAGTACATGAAGGTGGCAGTCAGGAAACTTGACAGCATTCACTGAGGGTGGGCCCTTCTGGTTCTGCTTTCCATGATGCAGTGAGGCACCCTGTAGCCCATTCCCTGGCCATCCCCTACCCCTACCCACCCTACCACTGACCTCCTCCCTGTTGCATCTATGATTCCGTGGCACTTTGCGTAGACATCTGATAACATATTGTATTGTAATTCTTTGTTTACAGGTTCATCTCCCTGGACTGTAGGGAGGGACCATGCGGTGTGATGTCTCATCAATCTTTATATGCACAGGACTTAATAGGTAGCAGGTCCTTATTATGAAATTGTTGAATGAATTGAGTAATTTTGAAAAAGCACTAAAAAAACAGTTATTTGGTCCATCCGTTACTGGTAAGGTGGAGTATCCCAGAGAATTTAAATGCCTTGTCTGGAATTCTGCAGCCAAACTTGTGGACGCTGCCGGGACCGGATCCTTTGCCTTCTGTCTCCAGGTGCAGCATTTTTGACTGGAGTTGCTGAATTGTGGGTTTCCCTCCCACTTATGTGTATGTTGTTTTTTCTTCTTCACTCATTCCTTCATTCATTGACTCATTCTTATGTTTTTTATCAAACAGCTACAATGGGCTAGGTATAGGTATCAAACAAAACTGATGAGGAAAACTGATGGGCTTTTATTTTAGCAGGGGAAGATAGCCAGTAAATAATAAGCATAATCCATAGTATAGTATGTTCAAAGGAAGTCAGTGCTATTTAAAACAAAACAAAAGAGGAGAGCAAGGGGAGGGATTGGAAATATTGAGGAGGGGCAGGCAGGAGGCTGCAGCATTTCATTGGGTAAGAGTGAGAAAGCGAGATTTGAGCAAGAGCTTGAAGGAAGTGAAGGATTTAGTCTTGCAGATATCTGGAGTAGTGTGTTCCAGGCAAAGCAAAACACTGCAGCAAAGGCTCCAAAGTGAAAGTGCGCTTGGAGAGCTTAGGGAACAGCCAGGGGCTGGCAGAGTGGAGTGGAGTGGGCTGGGTGAGGGTAGGGTGAGGCAGGTAGCCAGGAACATATCAAGTAGAGCCTTGTAAGGCATGAAGAGGATTTTGGCATAGATTCAGAAGGAAATGGAGAGCCACTGGGGATTTTTGAGGAAAGGAATGACTTGATTTGAGTTGTCTTTTCAAAAGGACCATTCTAGTCTATTGAAAATAGACTTTGGGAGGGAAAGGGAGGAAGCAATGTGACCTACTAGGAAGCTATTGAAATAATCCAAGTTCAAGATGGTGGTGGCTTGGATCAAGATAGTGGCAGTAGAGGAGATGGTGAGAAAAGGCAGAGACTGGATATGTTTCAAATCCTGGAGAGCCATGAGGATTTCCTGATGGATTAAATGCAGGGTGTATGCAAGAGGAAGGGAGTGAAGGATACCGGAAGATTTTCACCTCGTCAGATGGATGGATGGAGTTGCCATCAACAGAGGTGGAAAAGGCTGTGGGTGGAACTGAGTCTTACCATCCAACCAGCGGCACTGGTTCGTGAAAGGAGGGGGAGCGGGGACGATATGGAAGGCTACCCATCCTGGTGAGACTACAGTCCCCGCTTCTGAGCCCTCAATCTTTTTCTTTACTAAGTCAAGTGCCACCCTTTCAGTATTCCCTTTAAGATGGATCACCCCCTTCATGACATCTACCTTGATTAATTTTACCTGGCTGAAGTCTCCCAGTTCATTCCATATTCATACATAGATATGCTTTACTTAACACAATAGATGGGTTTTTGAAAAGAGAGGTGTAAGTCACCTTTCAAAAAAAAAATATTAAAGCCTATTTTATATTCACCAGGGGAGCTAACTATTTGAAGTACCCTATTATTAATGCTTTTGTAAGGTGAAGAATCCTTTTGTTAGACGACTATGGAGCTCCACTAATTTATCAGTTTTGAAAGATCAGGTCGTAAATGTGTAAAACTGAGTGCGCACTTATATGCTCTGTCTCTATACATGAGATACCTGCTAAGCATCTCATCAGAGGGCCCACTGGGACCTCAGGCTCAGTGCATTCTCACCTGAGCTCATTTTCCTCCTGAATTGTCTCCTGTACCCTCTGTTCCACGCAGGGATGAAATCTCAGAGTCATCTGTTGATACCTGTTTCCTGCATTCTCCCCCGCTCCCAGCTCATCACCTCTTCCCATCTGTAAACTCTCTTGCATCTCCTGCATTCTTTCTAAGGCCCTCTGCCTCTGTTACAGTGCGAGTGCCCAGGACATTTTAGTGGACTTCTTAACGCTTATCTTGTAACTACTTTATCCGTGTTCTCTAATGTATCCTCCCACATACAGCTATTTGAGCAAACTGCCAAAAGCATTTTTCTTATTATGACTCTTCTCTGTTGAAATATCTGTAATCTCATCACCTCGTCTTTTGCTTGCAGTGGAAACACCCAAGCATGGTATCTGAAACCTGTCTGTGATGAACCTGCATGTGCATTTCTGGCCTTCTCACCACTGCTTAGCCATCATCCTCACATGTCGTGAGAGGCATCATGGTGAAACATTGGCCACGCCCCTGCAGCCCTGAGCACCAGCGGGTCTGCACCCTCACCTTCATCACCCCTCAGGCCACCGTGTTCTGTTCAAATCCTTTCCATTTTCCAAGACCAGCCAAGAGTCCCTTCCTCTTTGAGCCTTCTCTTTCTTCAGGCACAAATGACTTCTCCTTCCATAGCACTTTATGCAAATCATTTTTATAGCCCGTCTCCCTCTTCTAGTGTGTTGTTATTCTACTTCTCATATCTTCCTCTCCAACCAGTACCTTTCCTGGCTGCTGAGTGCTGTCTTCATCCTCACCTATCTCTCTCGTGCCGTATGTGTAATGAGTGTATAGGATGTCACATGACTGTCTGGCTGTCCTTTTCCTTAGTAACGTTTTATTGTTGACGTGTGCTGCCCACATTAAATTCTGTTTCATGAAGGCTGGAACTGTCCTTGTCTTTTTTTCCCCTCCTTCCCTTACCTACCACATAGTCCCCGCTGATGCTGTTTACTGTGCCAGGTGCGAGCTCTCCATTTGCCCTTGGGCTTCAAGGTGGCATGACCTTAATGGTGGAAACACAGCAAACCAGGAACTGATCCCAGGCACTCTGGCCTCAAGTCTGTTTACTTACTCATTCATTTATTTATATCCCACATGGCATGTATCAATTTCAGGCCACAATGGTAGGGTGCAAGAGATGTCACATTTCTTTATCTGAAATTTAATGTGTGTCAAGCTTCCACCTGCTGAGCTGGCAGGAAGTTCAGTTTGTCTTTTGAGAATCTCCCAGTCCTAACCACTGCCTGATGACTGTTCAAAAGCCTCAGTGTTCTCGCCAGTTCTGAAGGGCTGGGGAATGGCCCTTTCTCATTCTAGCCCATGTGATCTGCAGGCCAGTGGTTCCTCTGCTTCTGTGTTATGAGAGCGAGAGGGTCGGGGCTGGAGTTCCTTTCTGAGATCCTCCCATAGACCCAGGATACTGCAAGGAGAAAAGCCCCAACATCTACCACTCACGGTACCTCCAGAAATTAAACCCCATCTCAGCTTCAGGGGACACTCTCAGAACTTCTTCCAGATGAGAGGGAAAATAACTCTTGTTCCTTTTAGCTTCTTTCTGTATTGCTAAAAAAAAAAATAATAATAATTGGTATCAGATTGATTTTCCTGTCATACATCTTAATACAGTGATTTATGCTAAGTATACATCATAAATTCATCACATTATAGAAATAAAGAATTTGGACCAGGGAAAGCCCCCAAAGTTGCAGTGACTATAATTGCTATAGTTAAACTTCACAGTTGACTTTAAGCTTCCTGTAAAAGTGAAAAGGGAGATGTGATTTCATAACCCTGTTATCAGAAAAGGAGAAACAATCAGTTTCTCAAGAGAAGCAAAGATTTTTCTATTGCTTGATTGTAAAATAAATTTTTCATGTGAAGCATTATAAAGGGGTTATGAAGTCTTTTAAGGTATTCACATAGGACTTTGTTTCCTGAAGCTTGTGTCGCCTGATAACCACTTGTGAAGATAAATATGTCTGATGCCTGCACATAGGAGCATTGACCACAGACGCCAGTCTCTTTTTTGCTGTCTTTATCTCCTGTTTAAACTTATAAATATGATCATATATTATTGATAGCACCACTAAATGAGAACCTAAACAGAACAGGGGCTGAAATAAATGTCTACTGAAGATTATAACCTAAGAGACATAAAAGTATGGCCAGTCTGAGCAGATAGGTTCTGCTCTTGATGTTGCCTTTGCCTGTTGATGGCCTTGGCTGTTTATTTCTCCTGTTGAAATGTCTTTGAGCTGGGACTCTATTCATCATTGAATCACCAATGTCAAACATGGTGCCTAGTACTTAACAGGCAAATAAATCATTGTTGAATTAATATACTTGTTTTCATCTCTCTTTCATGTCTGAAATATCATCTCTTAAGCTACCGTCCTGTGTTTCAGGAGTAATATGGAGCTAAATGATAAAAGAGTTTCTCCAAGGTGGACCCTTTTTCTCCACATACATGACAGGACTAAGGAAATAGGCCTGAGGACCCTTTAGTGAGTCAGGAGACATATGAGGATTAAAGGAAAGTATGAGAAAATTGTTTCATTAAATACAGAATGTCAATAAAGAGTTTGAAATTATATATATATTTCAGTTATACTTTTTTATATTTTACATATTAAATAAAAATTCATTAAAGAAGCTCAATAGCATATTTGGTTTGGCAAAAGAAGGAATCAGCAAACTTAAAAATAGGTCAATTAATATCTGGTCTGAGAAACAGGATGAAAAAAGACGTAAGAAGAATTGACAAAACATCTGAGACCTATGGTACACCGTAAGGCAGGTCAACATATGCTTTATAGGAATTCCAGAAAAAGAGAAGAGAAAGTGACAGAAAGGAAATTTGAAGAAATAATGTCCAAAAACTTACCAAATTTATGAAAAACAATCTACACATCCAAGAAACTCAACAAATTCCAAGTAGAATAAACTCACCTAGACAATCTTCATGGTTAAACTTTGAAAGTCAAAGAGAAGGATAGAGCATTTAAAGCAGATTGAGAGAAGAGACTTGTCACGGACAAGGGCACCTCAATAAGATTAACAGCTGACTTCTCACCAGAAAGCATTGAGGCCAGGAGTCAGTAGTATGAAGTATTTAAAATGCTGAAAAAGAAAGACTGTTGACCAAGTATTTTTATATTCAATAAAAACTAGGTTTCAAAAGTGAAGGAGAAATTAAGATATTCTTAGAGAGACAAAAACTGAGAAAATTTGTTATTACAAGACCTGCCCTATAAGAAATACTAGTGTCTTTCGGGTTGAAATGAAAGAACACTAGATGTAACTCAGACTCACATGAAGAAGTAAAGAACAGTGGGAAAAGTTGCTACAGTGTGAATGTATTTTTATTCGTTATGCTTTAGCTTTAAAAAGCAACTAAAATTATTGGCTTATAATGCATAAATAATTTGTATGGCATTAATTGCATGAAATGGGGGGAAGGAATAGAGCTATATTGGATTAAAGTTTTAAATACTATTACAAATAAGTTGGAATGAACCTGAACTAGATTGTTACAAATTAAAATGTTAATCGTAATCTCCATGGAACCCCCCCAGGAAAAAACAAAGAATAAGGAATAAAAATGGTACACTAGAAAACATCTATTTAACATAAAAGAAGCTAGTAGCAGAGAAATAGAGGAACAAAGACATAAGACATACAAAAACAAACAGCAAAATGGCAGACCTAAATCCTACCTTATCATTAATTACACATTATATTTAAATAGACTACTCCAATCAAGAGGCAGAGATTGGCAAATGGATTTAAAAGAAACATGATCCAACTATCAGCTGTCTACAAGAGACACATTTTAGATTCAAAGACAAAAATGGGTTGGAAGATATAACATCCAAACAATAACCAAAAGGAGCTTTACTAATACCAGACATAATAGACTTCAAAAAAATTTTAGTAGATGCCAAGAAGGACATTTTATAATGATAAAAGGGTCAGCTTATCAGGAAAACATAGATATAAGCATATAATCACCTAACAGCAGAGCTCCATAATACATAAAGCAATAACTAACAGATTTGGAGGAAAAATAGACATTTCACAATAAATAGTTGGACACTTCAGTACCCCACTTTCAATAATTGGTAGAAAAACTAGGCAGATGACCAACAAGAAAATAGAAAGCTTGACCACTATAAATCAGCTCAACAAACACCTGTAGAACATTTCATCCAACAACAGCAGAACATACCTTCTTCTCAAGTGCACATGGGATATTCTCCAGGATAGACCACATGTCAGCCCATAAAACAACCTCGATAAATTTAAACGGATCTAAATCACACAAAGTAGTTTCTCCAACCACAGTGGAGTAAAACTGAAAATCAACTGGAAGAAAATTTGGGAAATTAACAAGTGTGTCGAAATTAAACAGCATACTTCTAAATAACCAGTGGGTTAAAGAAGAAATCACAGGGAGACTTAGGAAATACTTTGAGAAGCATGACAGTGAAAACACAATCAAAACTTATGGGATGCTGCTAAGTCATTGCTTAGAGGGGAATTTATGGCTGTACATGCCTAGTTTTAAAAAGAAGATCTCAAATCAATAACCTCAACTTCCACCTTAAGAAATTAGAAAAAGCAGATCAAACAGAAGGAAGAAAACTAATAAAGCTTAGAACAGAAATAAATCAAACAGAGAATAAAATAACTATCAAGACTAGGAAGAGATCAAAACTCAGTGACTGGAATAACCACAAGCAGCTCACCTCATTCGCGAGACAAGGCTGCAAAGGCTGTTGGGACCACATCTTTTTTGTGAAGGGCCCCATGCTGGACTCAACACTATATTTTGATGTGTGAGCTCAGAGGACTCCTTGGAACTTTCTCCTAGAAGAGTAACAAAATGAAATATGCCCTAAAGGATTATTTAGTGTTCGTGTGCATTATTTGGAAGCAGTGTTCAGTGCATTATAAAGACTGAAGAATGGAATCAGTAAGGTGAAGCAGGAGGCCACTCAAATAACACAGCCAGCTAGGGATGAAGTCGAGTTGTGCAATGGAAGGACAGGCTCAGCATAAAAGGGATTAGGAAGGAAAGACGACTTCATAGGATTTGATGGTGTTTGGATCTTTGATCTGAGAAGTAAGAAAGCATAAAAACTCACTTTAGTCTTAACTCCATAATTTACTAGCTATTTGATCCTAGAGAGTTCTGAGCCCCCAGTTCCTTCATCTATGAAATGAGAATAGCACTGCTTCCCTGGCTTTTATTCCAGGATTTTGGGTACGATTTAAATGGCCTAACGGGTGTCAACAGGTATTAAAACCTATGTGAATGTTCAAACTCTTGATGAGTATGAGGTTTTGTTTGCTATTGTCATAATGAGTTCAGTTTCTGACTCATTTCAGTAGTGTGAACATCGAAGGGGAGATGTTGAGGTTGGACCATTGAGAACATGAGAGGAAATTCTGGAGAGAAATCAGTGCGAGAGCTAATATCCGGGCATCACCAATCTGTCTCAGGGAGAGGAGTGGATCGTGGACTGGGATGGAGTTTTGAGTGGGCAAGGACTTGGCCCGGGGAGAAATCAAAATGGTTAGGGGCAGAGGAAGGCCAGGGTGGGACGGAATCAGGAATTCAGGATACGGTTTCCCAGAGTCACAGCCATTACCCCTGAAATGAGAGAGAGAAGGTAGTGGGTCTGGGGACGAGGACGTGTCTGTGAGTTACACACAGGCATGTCCTCTGAAAAAGAAGGAAGCAAAAGAAGCGTTATCAGAACCTGAGATTCAGGAGTAAGGCGAGGTTGGCAACTCTGTTCATTTTAAACAAGTCGTTTGGGAAGAGGGGCCTGGGACAATTTCAGAGTCTTGTGTTGCGATTTCATGGTTCTTTATTTTGAAATGGAAATGGTTGTGCTTCTGCTGTTAGACGTGTCAGGGCCATGAGGGAGGACAGGAGATCCTATCTTGTCCCTGCCTCTGGTGCGGGTTTTGCAAGTAGGAGCCCTGCCACACGTGACAGATAGATGGGAACCCCTGTCCAGGAAGCTGGAGGGAAATGCTCTGCAAATCAGAGATACCCTGAAGCCTCGAGAGCTCATCTGCTTCTCAGTGACTCCGCCTGAGCACTAGAGAAGCAGTCCACCCGAGCCAGCAGAGCTCAGTCTGGAGACCCAGTCTGTTCCCCAGCCCAAGGATGTTCACTAATCACAGCATGGCCCCAAGCTTGGGGTGAGGTGTGATCCAGGTCCCTCCCAACTCAGGGCTGCTTTGGGAGTTGACTATGCAGTGGTCCCCTTGGAGCACAGACGCAGCCTTTCTGGCTCCTTCTCCCACAGAGCCAGCTGTTCTCTAGTGTTGAGCGAAGGGCCCCCTGAGGCAGGGCTTCCTGGCTCCCAAGTGCAAGATGCATCTTCAGCTCCTCACAGCAGCCCTGTGGGAGGTTGATGTGACGCTAATGGCTCAGCAGTGTTGCTGAGCTGTGCTGCAGAGGGGCTTCCTGGGCGGAAGGGGGATGGGGCAGGGAGAGCATCAGGGCGGAGGTGGTGGGAGTATCCTCAACAGCAGCTACCCCAACAGGATCAAGTTGTGCACTGGCTCGCACGGACCCCTGGGCTGCTGCGGTCATTTCGCAGTCCCAGGGTGCTCCTTAGTACGCTTGATGTTGGAAGGCACCAGAAGAGTAGAAGCAGCAAAAGTCAGGCCCAGCTACCCTGAACCGCCGATTTCATCTGCTTCCCACAACCTGGAAATGAAAGTGGCTCTGCCTTTGGTGGCTGTTGAGGACATTTTGGAGCCCTGCACTGTGGTCTGCCTGCCACCCCAGGACCCCTGATGTTCTCATTCCCGACTTGGGGCTCAGGTGGGGATGAAAGTTCTGGGATGTCAGTGGCTGGGAGGTATCTCGAGTAGGTGAGTCCTCTAGGGACCACGGGCACAGCAGACTTTCAGAGACAAACCACTCTTTCTTAATAGTTAGGACTTTGGGCTTGAGCGCAGTTGGTCACCTACCTTGGGGATCCTGCTCCATCATCATGGGCCTCAAGGGCTTCATTGTATCCACAAGTCTGGTCCCTGGGTAGTCCTCCCAAAATCCCACCAGCGGTTCCAGTGTGGCCTTCCCAAAGGACAAAGATGCCTCCTTCCAAGTGAAGGAAGGTCCCTGGCAGATTAGTGTAGCAGCTACAAGGAGTTCCTAGAGGAGTGGGCAAAGGTAACAGACAGCTGAGTAATACCATACACAGAGGCTCCAAACAGAAATCTACTTATTGTAGAGAGAATGCATTACCCCAGTATTGTGTGTGTGACTCATGTGTGACTCACCCACAGTGGGGTGGAGGGATGGGGGAAGCTTCTACCTCTTCCTCTAAGTTGGAATGTATTGCCAAGACTCAGCACCCAAAGCCACATTACTTTATGGAATTCTAAAGGTGGCAGCTATTTTCAAGGTTTAGGCAGGACATTTAAAAAGCCTTCCTTTTTCTCCATATGATCTTGATTGGCTGGATCCGGATATGAATGTGTGACAAACTGTAACTAGGTACTTGGTTTCCTTAACTTCATGTGTCGGGGGGTTGGGGAGAGGAAGTGATGAGCAATGTATGAAGTGTGGAGGTGGCCTTGGTAGATGAGGCTAATCAAAGAATTTTCAGGGCAATGCAAAGGTGGGTTTGATCACAACTATGATTTCAATCACTTTAGTGGGTGTAGATATAATTTCCTCGTTACCACTTGTGATTTTAGTATTACATCTAATAATGATTGTTAAAAATGGTGGTCCAGTAACCGGAGAGTGAAAATGTTTTTGTTTTTGTAAATGTGTCTAGTTACCCAGTTGAGGTCATGTTAGGCGAGGATCAATAGGGCTTGCTCCCCAACCCTGGGGCTGCTTACACCCTGGGGTCACCTGATGGGACTCCTGTGACTACGCAGACATTCACCTGCTAAGTGATCTCATCGTGTCAGGACAGGAGTTGAGATGTATAAATTTTGAGAAAGGATTTTTAGTCACTTAAAAGTTATGATAGTAAATTCTCTAAACACAGCCTGATTTCCATTACAGGAAACTCCATTCTCACATTAGAATTGTACTGTTGGGGCTAGCTGGTTTGAGGTGTATATGTGTGTGTGTGTGACTATGCTTTCTCATGGTGCTTGAATATTAGTGGCTCTTTTTTTTTTTCTTACCTGAAAGTGAGAATATCAAGATCTTTCAGTCCCCAGGGAATCCAAAACACAGCAGTTGGCATCTCAAGAAAAAGAGTTGCTGATGGATCCGTATCTAAATTCAGGCTGTGATTGACTATTGGTGTTCAGCACCTTCTCTGTCCTTCTTTGTTCTCATCTATAGTTCAGTGGCTAGAAATCTGCCAACCATATTTGTCAGACTCATAAAGATTCCACCAACAAGAAGAATTTGCCTAAAATTTGCAAGGCAGGAGAGAAGCAGAAGCTCAGTGGGAAGGCTCATGGACTTCAGCAGATGGTACACATGAGGTTTTGCCGGTGCTTCTGGGTGTCCTCCTGTGAATGGTGACAGAAGTGTCACCTACCCTGAGCTGTAGACAGCTGAGACCATTGGTTGCCATCTCCTACAATTCCTGCATTTTCTGATTTCCTGAACACTAGTGGTGACTTTCCTAACTTTTGCTCCCTCAGTCATTTTAACAGTTTTATAAGCTTCTCAATTCCTGTTTAATCCTTGCTAAAAAAATACCTGGAGTGGTTCCTGATACAAACACCTTGTTTTTCTCTTCTTTTGTCCAAACCTGGTACCCAGCCCTAGATTTGTGTGACTCCTTCTTTTTCCTTTTCTGGGAGTCTATCCATTGATTCCAGAGGGGGTGGAGGGAAGAGACAGCAATGTGAGAGAAACATCAATGGTTGCCTCCCACAAATTGTGTTCTGGTCACTCTTAGCATTCTGTTAAGGCTCTACTTGCTGTTCTGGAAATGCGAAAGGTCAGGCCATTCCATAGAAAATTGATTCCTTACATAGTTCTGCAGCAGCGAGGACCCTTGAAGATGCCATGGGAGAGCCTGATAGGGAATTTATTCATTTGTTTATCCATAATTTTATGACCACTTACTAGAATAAGTCATCACTTAACTTCATTGATAGGTTCTGGGGCTTTAAGTGAAACAACATATAATGAAACCAGTCATACCATAGGCTAATTGATAAAAACAAAAGTTCCTACGGCATTTTGCCAACATTACAATCAAACAATGTTATTTGAGGACATGCGTTGCCTGGTAAACACTTTTTTTAGGCCCTAGTGATATCAGAATAAAGGTGATACAAACCCTGTTCTCCAGCTGCTCACTGTCTACAAGACACATATGTAATAACCAAATAAGTGTGGGTGATAGACTCTCAGAGAGGGTTGCCACAGAGATGGTGTTCTGTGGCTGCACAGTGCAGAGGCGGGCTCAGTCCCTGCAAGGACAGTGGAGGTAGATTAGTTAGGGCATAGACTGTGCCCCTGTAACAAAGATACCAAAAATTAGAGTGGTTAGACCAACACAGAAGCTTCTTCCTTTCTCTCTAAACAGTGCAAAGGTGGTCCAGGGAGGGTAGTGTTCGGAAGCATGAGGTCATGTGGAGAGCCTGGCTCTGCCTTGTTGTTTTTCTATGCCTCGGAGTGTTGTCCTTGTGCACGTGGCTGAAACTGGCCATCAGCATCACATCCATGTCCCAGTCCAGGGGAAGGGGGAAAGAGAGGAGTAGGGGACAGTCAGTCCCCTATATGCTATATACATAATTTCTACTCACCTTCCTTTCGTTACATGGTTCCATCTGGGTGCAAGGCAGAGGGTGGGAAATACAGTTGCTAGCTGGGTGGTCACGCCCAGCTTCAACTCAGGAAGGGATTCTGGTACCCAATAAATGAAGTAGGGGAAGATTCAGGGAGGCAGAGATCAATCTTTGCCCGGATGGCTTCACTGGGAGGGGACGCAGGAAGTGCTGCCACCTGCGTGAGACTGGCTCTGCGCAGGGCCAGATAGACAGATGCTGGTGGGTGAAGACCAGGCATTTGGATAGGATGGTGGTGGAGGCAGCGGGGTGATGGTGGCAGAGCTGGTACAGGGGCATCAGTGACAGCGAATGTGGAGGTGGAAGTGGCAGAATATGTGTGAATAGGCAGACTAGCTATTCCTGGCTTCAGTTCTTTGTTAAAGAGTCACAGAGCTTGCCTCCTCTTTTATTTTACAAGTGACAAAACAGTTACAGAGAGTTGAAGTGACAACCTCAAGGTCGCACTGCTGGTGAGTTGTTGAAAAGAAACTCAACCCCGTGTCTTTGGTCTTCTGGGACAATACTCTTCTCTCGATACATGTTAGAATCCGGGGGAGGGGGGCGGATTTTGATAAAGGGGAGTCCAGGGAGCACCCAGAACGCTGAGGGTAGTAAGAGCATTTGAGAACTGCGGATTAATGTCCTCATTCCTGGCCCTCAGCCTTCATTCTGGAAAGCAGTGCTTTCGTTTTTATTTTTCATTTTTTAACATGGCCAGTCCTGCAACTGTAAGCTCTCCTCAGCCGTTGCTGCTCGTGGTGTGAGCCGGCCTCCTCTCCTCACCTTCCCTACCCCACTGGATACGGAGGCGATGAAATACCACCGTGGCTGAGTCGGAGAATTTGTCATTTTTACATCTCCACATTCTAGTGTCTTCTGCTCCCGGTGACAAATAAATCCTTGGGCTGATGGCTGGCCCCGGCCATTCATTAAGCAAATATAGCCCCAGTGTGCGAGTGGGAGACTCGTAAATAATTCCTGGTGTTTTATCCCTGTCGCCTGCTGCCTTCCAAGCTTTGCATATTTATAATACAGGAGCAGTATTTCTGACACAGACTGTTGTGTGTGGGAGACTCTGGGGAGAAGGACAGACAGAGGCAGCTGTAACCTGGGTGGAGGGAGCTGGTTGACTGGGCCTGGCTGTGGGCAGCTGCCCGGAAGCTCTGAATGTGGGTGTCACCCCCCAGCAGGGGCGAATGAGGGACTTGGTGGTGTGCCACCTAGAGCCGGCTCTGGATGGGCTGAGAGTTCTGATCCGGCTCCAAGTTGAGGTGGGGAAGACGAGGGTGACCTGGGGCAATCGGCATCTTCAACCTGGTCTGTCCTGGGGGCATCCCAGGCTGAAGGTGCCACTTCAGCTAGGGAAGTGCTTGGCAGTGAAGGACACAGTGTCCTTCTCAGAGAGGCCAAGCACCCTCACACCTGTCTCCACGGGCAACCTCGTAGATGAGGGCGTCAGACTTCGGGCACTGAGGAGCGGGAGGAGGATGAGAAAGAGTTCCTGCCAGGAGCGATGAGAATGACAAGAATCACTGACAGGAACGTTTACCACTCAAGCGGGGGGTCGAGTTTACAGGTCTAGTCATGTGCATTACCTGCCTCGTTGCACACGCTCATGACCAATGGACTCTGCAAACCTCGTTTACGCGAGGAAGATGTCACCGATGTGGCCTCCCACTTCCAGCGCATATGTGCACGCACGCACACACACACACACACCAGGGAACTCTTAGCATGTCATGTATCTCAGGCAACAGTTGTTGCCTAGAGCCTTCCAGAAGCAAAACCTGTAGTTTGCAGAGGTGTCCAGTCTACAGGGGTACACGATGGTGGATGTGAATGCATTTCAGTTCCTGTTTAACCATATAGGGTGGGCACAGGAAATTGTGGTGAAAAATAGAAGCACAGATAATGGGCAACTAATACAACATACCAGCCCTGAAAGGAACACTTGGGACAACCTCACATTAACCCACTGGTATCCAGGTGCCAGGTTTCCTCCAAAAGTTGCCAGGGTTGACTGGTCTCACACACGACCCACATTGTCTGGGATCCATGTGCACTGTGCAAGGACCCCCGAGGTTGAAGGTTCGATCTCAGACTGGGCCCCATGACTTCTTAGAGTAAGATAATGCAGAGAACAAAGGCTGCCCTTGAGCCCTGGTGAAAGCATGTGGACATGCTGATTCTTCACTGTGCCTGGATAGTGTCAGGTGGACCAGAGTGTTTTTTAAATACACATTATGATGCATCAATGAATTGTATTTTTTTAAGATACAGGGCAGAGTGAGAAAGCATTACAAGCAGAAAGGGAGCTTTCCATTCCTAAAATACTAGCCTCTGTTGTGTTTCTAGGCGTATGCACTAGGTGGGTGTGCTGGTCATATTATAAAATGTATTTCTTACCTTGGGTTGCACTCAAACAAGTGGGCAGTGGAGGCGGGGAGGGGAACTGGCGAGGAAAGGGCTCTGGACTTGGAGTTGCGGGTCCTGGGTTTGGTTCCGAGCTATGCGCCCGAAGTCCTCGAGCACATGTTTATACATCCTGACCCAGGCCTGACCCCTTTCTGTGTGTATGAGCATGACAGAAATGGCCTGCCGTGATGGCATGGTAGAAACGTTAGAGCGGGAGATTATCTAGGTCTGCAGGGAAACTCCAGGACAGGAAAGGCGGGTCTGTGGTCCCTTGGCACATTAGCGGCAGATGCAGGACTGGAACCAGTGTGATTCCTGGGACAGCCTCCTTTCTGATAGGTGAGTGATATATACAGGGGCCTCAGGAATCTTCTTAGAAGCAAAAATCTCCATATAGCAGCCAGGATGACCTGGCGTCACCCCGTTCTAGCTCTCATTCATCTCTGAGCCAGGCCGGGGCAGCCCACTTAAACTGTCCCAGGCCACACTCCAACGTCTGTCTGGGGAGAGGAGACAAGATACCCTGCATCCAATTAAACCCAACAGGAGTATGTAAGGGAAACAGAAAGTAATTCTCCTTCTTGGAAGCCGGCCAGGGCATCCTCGTGCCAAGATTAAGAAGGATAATAACAACAGCCATAACAGTGGGAAGGATAAAGCTTCTACAAGGCCTCAGGGACCTGGCGGTGCAATAAGAGAAGAAGAGGAAATCAGGACGAACACTCTGACCTTTGCAAACCTCCTGCAGAAAAGCCAATAGCCCAGCCCCTTACTGGAGAAAAATGGCCTCTTGAAAGCTCCAGACATCCACCTGGGTCTCCCATCAGCTCTGCGCACTTGGCACTTCTGAGGACAAGCTCACTGTGATGGTTCACGCTATGTGTCAGCTGGGTGAGACTATGGGGCCCAGCTTCTTGGTCAGCGCCAGCTGATATGTTGCTGTGAATGTGTTTTGAGCATGTGACAAACATTTAAATCAGTAGGCTCTAGTAAAGGTCAACATTTCAATTAGCAGACTTTGAGTCAAGCCTCATTACTCTTCATAATGTGGGTGGGCCTCATCCCATCAGTTGAAGGCCTTCCGAGCAAAGGGTGAGGTTTCCTGAAGGAGAAGAAGGAATTTTTCTCTCAAGATGTCAACATCAACTCTTGCTGGAACCAATTCCTTAAAATCAATGACACTTGCTCTCCCTCTGGTCTGTTCTGTCTCCCTGGAGAACCCTGACTGCTATAGTCAGCATCTCATCTCCACTTATCTTCTGGGTTACAGGTCCCTTCAGCCAAAATTAAAGTTTTTACCATTCCTGCAAACATGCCTTTTTTTCCTCCTCCATGGCATTTGTTTTGCCACACCCTCAGATATCTTGAAAGCTTTCTCCTAGGTTTCAGTTTGTTGAAGTTGCATCTGTTCTTCCAGGCCTGTCTCGGATGCACCCCCGGCCAAGTAGCATCCCCGCCTGGGTGCTTTCCTCGGTCTCTCCAGAGCACTTCCGTCAGTGCTGCCCTTGTTACTGGGCACGCTGAGCGCATGCGAGGGCAGCAGCACAGCATGGCCACCCACGGGTGGGGAGCGAGAGGAATTCAGCCTCTATGCACTTACCCAGAATTGTGGTATTAGAAAACCTACAAAGAACCTCTTTTCCTTTTTGCATACTTGTACATTTTGTGCTCTACTGGGGTGACACATTGTTCTTATTTGGAATTATATATGGCAGAGGGCAGCATAAGTTCTTCTGTGCTTAGATCCAAAGATCCCTAAAAAGTCTCATCTGGTCCTGCGTACCCTCTTCTTCCCCTAGGCGGCTATAGTACCTTGGGCAGGCATTGTGTCCCACAGTCTTGGGGTCTCTGCTGTACCTTCTTAGTTCCCAAATGCACATTCGCTGAGTGTGAAGACACTGTTTTGTAGTGGTGTTACTTGGTTATGTGAGGCCCTATGTAGGGTGGCATTCTGGCTTGGAGGAAATTAGAGTGTTGGTTAAAAGTGTCCTTATTCCAAAACTAGGAGGAGAGGGGGCAGCAGGGCTGAGTATGGGGTCATGATGCATAATACTCAGCCCAAGGAGAGGCTGACCCCAAGCCAGCCCAGCATCCCACCGCCCCCCACTGAGGGACCACATGGCCATGTTTTAGGTGCGGTCATGTTCATATTGAAAAGGAAGGCAGGCTTTGACTGGGCGACTTACCAGTATTTCTCCTGGGAAAATCAAGAATAACTCTCCCTTCTTCCCTCCTTCCCTCCCCTTTCTGACTCATGCCTCTCATCCGTACACATATTCACAAAGCACGTGCCAGGTCCCTGAAAATATTCCTGCCCATGGGGAGTGGGACGTAAACATATATTTCAGAAGGAAGAATCTCCGTTCTATCTAATTACTTATTGATGCATCTTCCTTTGAGGCGTTCACTGCACACATACCTTATCTCATTTTCACTAATTATGACAACAACCCTCTAAGCAGACAAGGTATCCCCATTTTATAGACGGGAACAACTGACCTCTAGAGAAGTCAAACCTTCCCAAGGCTGCACAGCCAGGACAGGGCAGAGCACACGGTTAATCTCCAGTCTCCTGACTTCCCCCCTCCAGCTCCTGTGCTCCTTCTATGGCACCAGGGTGGCAAACCTCTTCTCTGACAGTCCAGGGAGTAAGTATTTTAGGCTTTGCGGCTGTGTGGTCTCGGATCTGCTGTCGTAATGAGAAAGCAGCCACAGTGTATGAACTGTGCGTGTGACTGTATTTCCATAATACTATTTATCAGAGCAGGTGGCCGACTGGATGTGGCCCCCAGGGTGAGCGAGAAGACCCCAGACCTCCTCCAAAGCTTTCTGTTTCCTCCGGTCCTTCTGTGACCACAGCTTCACGTGGCTGTCAACGTCCCTTCCTCGCCTGCAAACTGGCCCAGTTGTGCAGTGCTTGCTGGCTTTTCCAGCTCTTACAGGAATCTCTCGGCTCCAGGATGGGCGTTTATGCTCCTGCCTTCCCTCCAGGCCCATTGGCAGGTGATTAAGAGCCCAGCTATACATTTCTGACAGCAGTGGCTGGCAGAAGGGACCGCATGGCTGAGATAAGCGAGTGTGTGCTGGGGAAGGGGACTGGCCACGTGGGATGTGAGTTTCATTCCTGGAGAGGAGTAATAAGCATGTAATTGGCTTTTCAGAAAATGTGCAGGCTGCTGGCAAGCCTGTTTCTCCCGCTCACCATGCTCTCCAGAGCGGCTGAGCCTGGCTCACCCTGAGTGGTGATGAGCCAGATGAATTCTGGATCAGCAGGTGGGAGCCGCCTGTCCCAAATAATCACTGTAAGCTGTATGATGTTTGGGAGCCAGGAGGCAGATAAGGACAAGACAGAGGTAGGTTGTTCCCACCAGCAATACACTTCCTCACCCCCCGGGAGCAGAAGAGGTGGGCCTGGGAGGGCCCGTCCTAGACACAGCATGATTGTTGAGGAGTAGAGAGTTAAGCGGCTTCCCCAGGGTGCCAGGACCCTTGGGCCTCAAAAGCGTACGATTCTTAAGTGATTCCCCAAGACCACCTTGAATTCCAGGCACATGTGGGGACTGCATACCCCCAGCTTTGTGCTGCCTGGAGTGGGTGCTCTGACTGTCTTTGCATGAGGAGATCAGGAGCTGCTGGGGGTCCCCTGTTTCTTTCTAATCCTCTGTTCTCTGGGGCATCATAGACCCACAGGAAAGTATTAAAAACTGTAGCCATGTTTTTGACAGAACAGTTACAAAAAAAATCAGCTTTCACTTTAGGTTCATTCTAGGTTCATTCCCCTTTTAATGAGCACAGTTAAAATGTATGGTTTTATAAATGGAGTCTATTTTCATGTTCTGGATAATGATCCACCACTGCCTTGCTGTGCTATAGCAGCATGACACATCTATCTAACATGTATGTTTCTAAATCCCTTATACTTAGTGGTTGTTTGCTCAGCAGAGATGCTGTTCATAGGGTAGACCTCTTGCCCCTACTCTAGTACAATTCTATACTTAAATTCTGGCATAATAATCATCTCTTACACTTGTGGCATGTTTTTTTAGGTTATCAAGATACTTTTATGTGCATGTTTTTACTTAATTCCCACAACGACCCTGTGACCCAGGCAAGCTAGGAATCATGATTCTCATTTTTACAAAAGGTCAAATGGAGGCTCCATGCATGGTCTTTTGGAGTCACACGGGGAGTAAGTATGGAGATGGAGCTAGACTCCACTACTCTTTCCTCTGCTCTAAGTTGCCATTCTCATGAGGGTCCAGGCTCCAGGCTGAAGCCAGGGTACCAGACTCTGGAAAGGGAGCAACAGATATAAGATCTGTCTGGAAAATGTCCAGCCAATGTTGATATAATGAGAATGGTTTGTGTGACATCGATGTAATCTGGCAGCCAAAGAGAGTGGACTGGAATGCACATGTGTGAACAATGACAACCTCACTGTACTAGTCAGTGGGGGTGATAGACTCTGTTGAGTGAGCATGTGTACTGTGTGGCCATCATATTTAAAATGACTGAACCAGTAGAGCAGTGAATCTGCATCAGATTTTGCATTAAGCTTGAACATTTCTCCATGAAAACTATCTGGATGATTCAGAAGGCTGCAGCTATGGGTAACTGGTGATTGGCAGCCTCATCACGACAATGTGTGCGCTCATGCTCACGTCTCATGCAAAGTATTTTGGCAAAACATCAAATCAGCCAGATGACTCAGCCTCCCTACAGCCCAGATTTAGCACTTTGCAACTTCTGGATTTTCCCAAAACTAAATCACCGCTGAAAGGGAAGAGATTTCAGATCATCGATGAAATTCAGGAAAATATGAATGGTGATTGGGAGAACTGTATGAGGTCCCAAGGTGCCTACTTTGAAGGGGACTGAGGTGTCATTGTCCTATGTACAATATTTCTTATATGTTGTATCTTCTTCAATAAATGTCTCTATTTTTCATAGCACATGGCTGGATACCTTCTGGACAGACCTTGTGCATAACCTCTGTGAGGAACCCTTGCATCCCCTGAGCCTGCCCCATCACAATCCTCCTGACCTTTCAAGGTCAACTGCAGGCTCCTGATGCAGGACTGAGTTGTGTGGTTGTGTGGTGTACCCTCGGCCTGCCGGCCAGCCCAGGCCTTGCAGGGCACAGCTAGATTCTGAGTGAGTGGTCATTAAATGAGTGAATGAATGAGTCACCTGGGACCCTCACAAATGAGTGTGGTGGCCAGTTAGGTGTCAGGCACGAGGCTCTGCAGTTCCAGAAAGGGGGGTTCTGTCCAATCGAAAATTAAAGCCAAATCCACTCACAAAAAGTGCTGATGTCAACAGACTCTCGGCCCAAGTCAGATTCTCAATGAGGACCACCCTGCTTGGTGTTGATGTAGAGTTGCAGCTGAAGGCCAAGTGGAGGAGTGGCAGTGTCTGCCCTTTCTGAGAGGGTGTCGGCCCTCAGGCTTCCATCCCCTCCGCCGTGGGTGGAGGCACTCGGGGTGCTGATTTAGGACCCCTGTATTTGAAGCCTCTCTGCCTCCTACCAACCTGTGGCCTTGGGGACATGACTTAATCTTTTCTACTGCGTGGAGTTGTACGAGGATCACATGAGATGATGCCCAAGAAAGCATTAAGCATAGTATTGCAGATACCTAACTTGCCACCACCAGCCCCTGCCACACTGTCATTTACTCACTTAATGACCACTCACGGAGACTCTGTGTGCCCTGCGGGGCCTGGGCTAGGCAGCAGGCCCTGGGAGCTGCACCACACAACCACAGAGCCTGCGGGCCACACTGAAAGGCCGTGAGGTCATGAGGGCTACGCGCTGAGTAAACCTGTGCATTTATTGTCACCATCCTTTGCATCATCCTCGCACATCCCAAAGGACCTGCACAGATTTCCTTCTGATTCACTTTGTCCATCCCTAGAAGCCCTCACTGCTCCAGATGTCGTCTGGCTCAAGTACATTTTTTTAAAAAAGAGCCCACGCCTCTAGTTTCTTTAGCAAGAAAGGACAATGTGTGGTATCTGTTCCCCTCAAGTCCTCCAAAGCCGACACTCCCTCTCCCCTGAGCCGTGGCCTCCTTGCCGATGGCAGAGGCCGGCCTGGGCTTTCTTCCTCTCACTCGGCTCCAGGCCCCCCTTCATCTCAGGAAAATTGCATCTCCTGGGGCCATGAAGCCGCGAATGGCTGCCCCCGACCTCAGTCGGGAAATGAGTGGAGTGCGGCCCCCAGGGCCTAGGGCCTGTGGGAGGGTGATTTACCCTTGTCACTATGACTACAGAGGCCCTTATTACTCGCACAGACTGCGTGCCCTTGTTTAACAACATATTAAACCATTAGTCTCCATGCCAGTGGGTTCACTTAGTTCAAAGTGGCAAAAGCTGATCATTAAATTCTTTTTTCCCTGCTTAATCTCTTTTAAATTGGTTGCCTTTTAATTTCATCAAGTGCCTTCTTTCTCAACCATTCCATCGTGCCTGGTGCGGCAGCACTGGCGGACGCTTAGGCAAGAGGAGCTGGCTTTCTGCGGCTTCCCTGAGTGGTCTCTATGGATGAGAAGGATGCGGGGACAGAGGCCAAATGGGGTCCTCTCCTTGCCGAGTGGGCCCTTCTGAACACCGTGAAAGGATTGTTGGTTTTCCTTTCTCCTCACTTATCTCTGATGCCTGTGTTGGAAGATTCCAGTCTTTAAACCCTTTGATTCATCATTCTGTCCAAGAACCGGGGTGTCCTGTAGGTAAAAGTTAAAATCCTGTGTTTTCTCAGCAGAAAATGCCAATATTTATTAAAATGGAGACTGTGTTATATATATTACTTGCATTAAATTCAGATGTCATTAAGGTTTTAATAGGAGGGTTCAGTTTGCTTGGACCTGTCAGAAATGCATGTGTGGGAGCAGGAAAGGGAGGTAGGAGGGGGTGCTGAGGGTCCACTCTCCCTCCTGGCAGGTCTTATTGGTCATGGGAGGAGAAGTCCTGGCTTTCAAGGTACCAGGGGTCAGGTCATCCCTGCTGAGGCCACGGGATGGAGGGAGATTAGAGCCTTCGTAAGAATGTAGAGACAGAATTGATATGTGAAACAGAAACAGCATTAAAAGAATGACCGTGGGGCCAGACAGGTTGGGGCTCAGTTAGAAGATGGCATAGCTCGGCTCATCCATGACCAGGACATCATTTATTCACCTTGTAGGGTTGCTAGGAGGCGTCCGTGAGTAATAAGTACAGTGCACCCAGCCCGGAGCCTGGCACATGGTAACCATGACAGTGTGCTGTCCTCTCAGGGCTGCCTCTCCATGCTGGTGCCTCAGGATTGCTCCAATGGGCTGGTGGCTTCTGAGTGGCAGAGTGTGTTTTAGGATCAGTGGATCTGTAGTATTATACCCACCACTTTACTCCCTTTGACAGAAAGAGGTCTCTTGGTACCAAACATGCTATGGGTGGGTGGAGTTCCCTGAAGATAGATCAGACTTTGTGTGAGCCTTCAAACGGTGGTACTAGCTGAGGCTCCGCAGGCAGGAAACGTGAACACATACCTGGAACACATATTCAACTGGGAAGAACGAATCGCTGCCTCTTCCATCATGAGAAGGTCCAGTGGAATCTACTTGCACGCATTGGCTGGCTGGTCTCCTCAGTGCATGGTGCTCTTGGGACTCAGCATTGGTCTCTGTTGTTGGCAGGTTGGCATGTGGCCATGGCAGTGGCTGGATCACACGTAGTGAAAGGGAGGCTGTGCCTCAGTCATTGGAAGTGACAAGGTGGCAGAGGGGTCTGGCCCCCTGTTTGTGCAGCCTTCTTGTGCCCTCTGGACATACTCAGCCCAGTTCTGGATGTTCTTGTTCCATTTTCTGATGACTTGCTCCCAGACCTGCTCAACCTTATGGCTTGGTAGGTCAGACAGTATTCGGTTCATTTTGAAAAGTTCTGGCTATGTTCTTGTTTGATGTCGCATGTTAGATTTCTTTTTAAAATGTTTTTTTCTTCACTTGATATCTTAGGGTTAGTGGCTGTGTGTGTGTGTGTGTGTGTGTGTGTGTGTGTGTGTGTGTGTACATTCTGTCTCTCCCAGGCCCCAGGAGCATGCCCTGGTATAGAGTTCTCTGCCTCAAATCACATATGTCACCTAACTACATAGCCCTGAACTACAGACCTACTATCAACTAAACTACAGTTTAAAACTCTGCCAGTTTTTCCATTACTGTCCTCTGGCTCTTCTGGGATCCAATTCAGTTGTTATATCTCCTTAGTCTTTCCCAGTCTGTGACAGTTTCTCTGTCTTTCCTTGACTTTCATGACCTTGACACTTTGATGAGTATTAGTCAGTTATTTTGTAGAATGGCTCTCCATTGGGTTTGTCTGATATTTTCTCCTGATCGGATTGAGGTCGTGGGCTTTTGGCAAGAAGGCTGCTACAAAAGTGATGTGGAGCCCTTCAGTGCATGATTTCAGGGGATACCTGATATAGCTGTCTTATTACTGTGGTGTGGACCGGGATCACTTGGCTAAGGGGGTGCCTGCCAAGTTTCTCCATTGTGAAACTAATATTTTTTCCTCTTTGGAATTAATAAAAATCTTGGAGGAATGAACTTGGAAGCAATGCAAATATCCTATTCCTTCTCAAACTCTAGCCCACCAGTTTTAAGATAGATGAATGCACTTTCTTTGCCTTTTGTGGCCCCTTTTTATAAAGTGGCATCGACTCCTTTCTACAGTTCTCCCATCAGGAGTGGAACTTGGGGTCGGAGGCATGTAACTTTCAGCTCCCACTGGCAGGCAGCTGACATTCCTTTAAGGCTGTTGAACTTGGTCTGTCATAGGCCACAGAGCTTTTGCTCTTTCCTGCTTCCTTTTCTCATCTGCTCTCCTGCTAATTTACACTCCCATCTCATGTTTCCTCTGTCTTTCTCCCTGTTTCCTTTGGTTGGCTTGTGGAATTCATTGTGGCCACAAAGACTTCATGCAGGGGATGCAGCCAGCCCAGAACTCAGCACTCAACCAACCCTCAGGGTGGACCCAGAGAACTCCGAGAACTCCCACCCTCCCTCTCCACCGATGAGTAAATAAACACAGGGCACTGACAAGGAATGAGCAGGTGCCGGTGCTGGGTCTAGAGCTCAGCTTCCTGACTGTGTGTCCTGTGTTCCCCGGGGTGCTCAGTCCCTCCAGGCGGGTCCTACAGAGATGCCCCCAGGCCGTCAGAAGGAGGTGACCTCTGGCAAGCAAGCTGGAGCCACACCTCCTGTCCCTCGGCTCCTTCCCTCCCGTTCAGTCTTCAGCTCCTCTGCCCCCGTCCTGAGGAAAGGGGCTTGCTCTCTGCCTGGTTGGAAACCGGGGCCCCATGCCTCTCTGGGGGAGAGGCATCTCCCTCCTCTGACTTGCAGCTCTGCCGCAAGGACCTTGCAGGAGCCGAGTCTCCTGTGTACTATCCAGACCCAGAGCAGTGTGTGTTCCTCTTGCCTTTCTTTGGGGGAGGGGAGGGGGGCAGGATGCAGGGGTACTTGAAATGCTCCCCTTTCGTTCTCATTTTGTCCTCATCTTTGGTCCCTGTCACCTGTTAGCAAACAGTTACTATGAGCAAGTCACAGCTTTTTACATATGGTATTTTCACTCAATCCTTAAACCCTGAGATAGACATGATTCTCCCCATTTTACAGGTGAGGGAACAGACTCAAATAGGTTCAGTAGCTTAATCCAAATCACATAAAGGGTAAGTTTTCAGACCATTCCCAGAGCTGGTTAGTGTTGATTTCATGAGGAAATAGATTCAGTGTTCTACTGGTTCTTATATTCCATTCCCAGGCTTCATTACGAACCATCTCTTCGTTGGCTGGGTGTTCTTTAGTGGAGTCTTCAAAATGGGCTCAGACGAGCAGCAACCCCTGAGCTCTCCCATAAGGAGAACGGCAGTCTCTCATTTTCACATTTGAACAGCAGCCCAGCAGGTTCAGATGCTCTCGGGTTGCACTCGGACTTAGCCTCCGGGGACAATTTCCCCAGTGTCTTCTGACAATGAACGTTGCCGTGGGGAGGATTGAGGCCGCAAACATTTTCTCCTTTGAGGTGACTTGTTAGTTCTGCCTGGATGCTGGATGATTTCTGACTTGATTTTCCAAGTTCATTACCTAAACCAGGAAATGTCTTCCTGTCAACTGTTCTGTATCCATTTTTTATGGAACGCAGCACACTCTTTTGATATGCAGTTTTGGAGCCTTTAAAAAAAATTGGTTTGTGGTTCAATTACAGTTGTCCGCATTTCCTCCATTACTCTCCCCTGCTCTGCCCAAGGCCCCTAAGGTGAATACCTGTTTGTGTGCTCCACCTGTGTTTCTGCCTCAGCTTCCCCAGTTTGCTGATGTTGGGTCACCTTTGTGGTTTCTACGTGTTTTTTCTCTCCTCTAGTTGCTTTAATAACTTAAGCCTTTCACCTTGGCAGCCTCAGTGACTCGCCAAGGACCTGCTGCTGCACAGCCGATGGGGATGAGCACCCTGCACTTGGTATCACTAATTAGGTTTTCTCCTGCGTCTGCCCTGCACCTTGGAGTGTCTACGTTTACTTACTGGGTTCTACAAAACTGCTTTGTGACTCTCAATTGTATAAACCTTCATTTCATTTCTCTGCTTTATCATCTCATCTTTAGCTCTTAGTTGATTAATTTATGTTCTTCAATTGTTCTATAACATGAAGCAGGTTTGGGTAGCTTCCTTCTGTTCCTAGTTTCTGTTTTCTTCCACACAGGGGAGTTTTTTTTAAATGTCTGTGTGGTGGTGTTTTTTAATATATTTTTTACCCTGTATTCTGTTTCTTTGTTTATTTTTGTTATTTCTGCCCACTGACATGTGTGTATTATTGCCATGCAATGTGTTCTCATCTTGCCTGGCCTACTGACCCTGATTTAGGGCAAGTCACTTCTCACGGCTTTCCCTGCCTGCCTGCGCTTGTCCCTGTCCTCCGGTAGAATCCGAGGGCCAGGAGTTCAGTGTTGCGCTTGGTGTTCTGCAGCCTGAGAGCCTGGCCAGGTGGGGGGTGAGAGAGAGAGCTGGCCTAGGGCTCTGAGCCGTCTTGGCCAGGACACCCGGCCTCTCTCTGAGAGGCCAGGATTCAGACAGAAAACCTACGCTCCTGCCTCTAAGGCATATGCTACTTAGGGAAGAAGGCACAATAAACAGGTAATTATAGTAAGTGTCATGACCTAAGAGGAGGGAACACTTTTAGACTGCAGAGGCCAGGTGTCCTCAACTTACTCCCTGTACTGGCGGTGGCAGTTTAAGGACACCATTGTGCGGGGACCAGGATGGAACCAAACCTGATGAGGCTGGAAGTCCAGGGAAGGACTTGCAGGCCACAGTAAGGAATTTGGCCCTTATTCTGTCAGTGGGACCTAACTATGTGAACTCATTCCAGCAGCAGTGTGAACGATTAAGTACAGATCTAAAGACAAGTCCCTGGCGCATACCTGTTGGTCAGCTCTGTGAAGGGACCAAGAAATCTCTTCCACACTTGGAGCTAGGGTGCCAAGGCGTATAGAGGTTCCTGAAAGAGGCAGACACCCCCACTCTTCTCTATTCCTGCCCCATGTAAAACACCCTCGGCTTCTGGGCAGCAGCTGAAGAACACGCAGCTTTTCATCCTGGTGATACTGCCTCGTGGCCCTCTGGAGATGTTTTCGGGGTCACCCAGATGGCAGCCAGGGCTGGGGAGTGTACATCTGGATAATATATTTCAAGGTTATTATCTTTTTTTAGCACAGCACAGAGCAGGAACCAATGATAAAGCCCTTCTTCACCGCATGCCTTATAACTTTGCTCGGCATATGGGATGGCCGGAGACTGGCAGAGCTGGGGAACTGACTTTGGCCCCCTAAAGGGTTGCTGGGAGGGGAGGAAGGATGTCGCTGGTTTCTTCCCTGCCAGACAGGTCTGCCCATGTGAGCTCGTCTTTTCAGGGGGGCACCCACTCCTCTGCACCTGATTTGGCAACCAGGTGCTTCCTGGGGCCCCAGGGTGGCACTTGGTCCTTGATACTGTAAGCAGAAAGTTACTTCTGCAAGGATATTTCTTTGGGGGAAAGGGCCATGCATTCCCTCACATTGAAAAAGGGGCCATGTTTCCTCCAGAATGCCTGCCCTATCTAACCCTGCATTTCATAGGTGGGAAAAGTAACCAGAGACCCAGTGAGCAGAAGTGATCCACCCAAGGATACCAGGTGGTGGCAGGGGCAGGTCTAAAAGCCAGAGCTCCTGGATCCTCCAAGGACTCCTCGCTGCCTCGCCGTGAGATCACCTCCTGCCCTGTGGACACACAGTGTTGTCTTCATTTTACTAACACACTTATAGCTACTCTTTATTGAGTGCTCAGTGCTTTACTTATATTAGCCTGGTAGTTCATAAAACAGTACATGCCGTGATGTTGCAGAATGGGCAGCTATGTCACTCTCAGTTGAGAGGAAGAGGATAAATCACTTGCTCAAGGTCATGGAGACAGTAACTGGAGGAGAGAGACGGCACACTCAACTCCTTTTGGCATCCGCTCTACCCATCCCATCCTCCCACTGTTTTGGGTTCCTGTCTCGGTCTGGTCCCTCTCTAAAGGCTCACGTCAAGCCGTATCTGCTCCTGAAGTGTCCTCTGACAGGCCCATTCCTTGCCAGCCTTATCTTCTCTGGCGGATGGGGCCTTTGCAAGTCCTTTGTAGGCAGGCGGTCCTGGTGAAACTCTCATCCTGCCGCCTCCCTGGTGGCTGCCCTTCTCCCCCACCCAGCGTCTGCTTGGATGTGACATGGTAATAGCCATAGTCCAATCCTGGGGCTTTTAAGAGGATTAAATGACATCATTAATGTCCACTGACTCTTTTATTCAGCAAGTATTGGAGAACCTACCATGTGCCAGGAACTGTGCCAATGATCCCAGTTGTGACTGAAACTGACACAGTTCCTGTTCTCAAGAAAGTCCAAGAGGCAAACAGGAAATATGTAACTAGACAGAGTTACCTGCGTTAGGCTGGGACTGCCAAATTCCATGAAGGAGATGTGCCAAGTTCTAGGAAAACATAAGGAGGGACTTGGTTCGGCCTGAAGATTCATGGAAGGCTTCTTTAAAAATGTAACAGTTTGTCTGAGAGTGGATGGATGAGTAGGGTTTGACCAGGTGAAGAACATTCCAGGAAGGCATGGGGTCTGGAGATGGGGTGTTAGTGTGCTGGTTGCCATTACAGAATACCACAGGCTGTGTGGCTTAAACAACAGACATTTATTTTCTTGAAGTTCTGGAGGCCTGAGGTCCAAGGTTGAAGTACTGGCAATGCTGGTTTCTCCCAAGGCCTCGCTCCATGGCTTGCAGAGGACCATCTTCTTGCTGTGTCCTCATGATGCCTGTTCTCTGTGCAAGGGCACCTTTGGGGTTTCCACCCCTTTGTATAAGAACACCAGTCATATAGGATGAGGGCTTCACCCTGGTGGCCTCATTTGAACAATCACCTCTTTGAGAGTCCTATCTCCAGGTACAGTTGCATGGATTAGGGCTCACCCATATGACCTCAGTTAACCTTTATTACTTCTTCAAAGGCCCTGTCTCTAAATACAGTTACATTCTGAGCTGCTAGACACTTCAACAGATGACTCTTGGCGGGAGACACAATTCTTCCCCTAACAGATGGAAAAGAGCTTGTCTTGTTTTACAAGCTGAAGGGAGGCCAGTGTGGCTGGACCCTAATGATCGGAGAGGAAGGGAGAGTGGGGTGAGGCTGGAGAGTGCAGGGCCTGCGGGGCCACAGTGCAGTGAGGACGGTCTTCCGGGCGCAGTGCAGAGCCCCTGCTGGTTTGTGATCCAGAATGGGGGAGGTTCGGGTGCCATTTCTAAAAAGATGATTCTGGAAAAGGGATTTTTCAGGCCAGGAGTAGAAGTATGGAGTTGGGCCCTGTCTGGTGTGGCTCAGTGATTGAGCACCAGCCTGCAAAGCAAAGGGTCGTGCGTTCGATTCCCAGTCAGGGCACATGCCTGGGTTACGGGCCAGGTCCCCAGTGGGGCGGGGGCGGGGGGGCGCGCATGAGAGGCAACCACACATTGATGTTTTTCTCCCTTTCTTTCTCCCTCCTTTCCCCCCTCTCTAAAAATAAATAAATAAAAATCTTAAAAAAAAAAAAAAAGAAGAAGGATTATGGAGTCAGGCCTACTGCAGTCCGTATTCCAGAAAGGAGTCGGTGGTGGCCAGGCATGGTTGTAGAAATAAGAGAGGGTGGGTGGATGGGTATAGACACGTTTTGGGGGTAGGATGGACAGGACATGGTGATGGGTTGGAGACATGTGTGGGGGTTCAAGTGATCAGGCAAACATGTGGGTGAGAGAGAAGGGCACGTCAAGGATGATTCTCAGCTTCCTGGCTGAGCGCCTGTCTGGATGGTGGTTCCGTCCCCAACATGGGAAAGATGGGAGGAGGTGCTGTTGTGATGGAAAGATCAAGGGCTCCATCTGGAACCTACTAAGGGGGAGAGGTTTGTGAGACACCAACGTGGGCCTGTCAAATAGGCATATGTTTAATGTAGATGCAGAATGCAGGCAAGAGGCCTGGGCTGTAGAGATATGTTGGGAATTATCCACCTGTAGAAGGTTTTCAAGACACGGGCATGGAGGAAGTCACCTGTGGTCAGCATGTCATGAGAAGAGGAGGGACCAGGGTTAAATCCAGGAGCAATTCCAACATTTGGAAGCCAGGGAGGAGGAGAGGGCAGCAAGGAGATGGGAAAAAAGGCCCAAGCGTGAGGGAGCCCAAGGGAGAGGGCCGGGGGGGAAGGCAAGACACAGGAGCACTTGAAGGGGCTTCCCCAGCAGGGCAGAGTGTTGCTCAGGGTCAAGGTCAATGAATAGGCCAAATCATAGCTCAGTGCCGGGCAGCCAGTAGGCGTCCATCAATGTGGGAACCTTTTCCTTGCCCCTCTCTGTTTCAGAATTTGTTTTCTTATTTCTGAGGATGGCCTTTCCCCTCAGATTACAGAAAGAACTCAAGGAATAATGAAGGAATGAATGAACGAATGCAGGCATCAGGTGAATGAAGAAGCGTGTGACAAGTGCAGCTGTTGTTGGTGGCTCTCCGAGGTGGCCTGTAACTTCCCTCACCTGCCTGCCTGCAGCTTGGGCATTGGTTTTGTGCAAGGGCTAGACTGGGTGCAGTTTCCTGGACACCGTTGGCCCCAGTCTGGCAGAGGGCCCTCTGGGGAGCCTCTTCTCCTGCTTGTCGGGCATCCGGGCCTGAGCAGGATGGAGGCGGTCCCCTTGGCTGCCCGTGCAGGGAGCCGCCTTTCCCAGCAGGTCGCCAGAGTCCCTGCCGTCTTTCCTCCCCGAGCAGCATTGCCTGCACTGTAATCACACAATTATGATGCCATTAAAATGTCACATTTGGAGAAATCCATATAAATAAAGCATTAACGATCACTTGAAAAGCGTAGTCTTCACCGCTAATGACCTACTTTTTCTACACATCATGCCCTCCTGCCACCCCCACTCAGCTGCTTTTTCCCCGGCCTTGCTTCAGAGACAGACTAGAAGGTACGGTCGTCTCGGCTGCCTGGAAAGCTTTAATGTTTAATGTGTTGGGAGAGGTTTCTTGGTGGGGCCAAAGACGTCGAGGCCAGGGGAGCCCGGCACTGAGCACTTAGTGAGTGAGGCGAGAGGATGCCACAGCCAAGCAGATCTAAGATTCTGATGATGGAAGGGCCCTCAGAGAGAAATCTGGACCCTGGGAAGTGGATGAAAAGGATGGTGTTGAAAAATCTGAGGGGTAGATTCAATCCATTGGCTTCCCCTCCTTTTGGGAAGAGATTGAACCTGAGACATAGTGGTCATGGCATCCTGCCCAGGGGCTGCGGGCCAGAGAACTTGGGATCCCCACCGCTATGAATGCAGGGTGAGAATGTAGGTAAAGGTAGGTGGGCAGAGACCCACGGGGCAAGACAGCTCTTGATAGTTTTCACCTCATTTCCCAGCATAGTGCTCTGGAAAAGTTCAGGTACTGAATTTTCTTTGTCATCAGAATCGAATTTTAATGCACTCAAGCAGCAATTTTCAACCAGTGAGCCATAAGAATTTTTAAAACATGCACTACCTGACTATTTAGTCAGGGGCACCTACCTCTTTTCCCTTAGATTGTCAAATAAAAAAATGACAGCAGGCAACAGAACAATAGCTGTCCGGTGTGAACGAATCAAAATTATACCTATTATTTTGTCAGATGGGCAAAAAATGTATTTTTTGGCGTGCTGCAGAATTTTAGTAAATTAGTTTATGTGTGCCACGAGACGGAAAAGGGTGAAAATTGCTGCACTAAGGAAAGGGAGTATTGAAAGGAATCTTGTAGTGAGTGAGCCTATGAAGTGATACACAAACCAAAACAGCTCTGGTGAGTTGATTAACCTCTTTCCCAAAGGATCTGAATTGCAAATCTGGATTCCCATGCAGGTCTCGCTGCGATGGAAGTGAGAATACAGCTAATTTTGAGGAAGCCAAGTGAAGGCCACTGTGGATGAAGAGAAGTTGAATTATAGCATAGGAGACATTGGAAACACCACTTTGGCACCCTACATGCCTATAACAAAAAGAATAATCAGTGACAAGCATGTCATTTAGGGAGCAATTACTGGTGGTTCCTAAGGTGGTGGGAATGCCCTCATGGGTCTTGTTTGCATAGCAAATGCATTATAAACCCCTTCTTATAGTTCATACAAGATGCCCTGGAATAGTTTCCTGCTGCGCTGTAAAGATGGTTGATACTTGGGACAGGCTCGTAGGATCTCTCCCAGTTTCTCAGTCTGCTGCCATGACCGCTTGCGGTATAGCTACAGCACTTGATTTGCGCTTGGCTGAGGTGGGCACCCTGCCCCCACCCGGATTCGGCAGGCACGACAGCAGGTACTGTGGCCCTGCTTTTGACATACCAACCAGCGGCTTCCATGGAGTCCTGTGAGATAAAGGCATTTCAAAGTCATTCACTCTCACCCCACACCGCCACATTCAGCAGCTGACCTAGTTTTGAGGGAACTAGAGGATAGCTGGATGTCACCTTATTTACTGAGCTGATAGAAAATGCGCTAAACTCTGGGCACAGCGTCTGGGGAGATCTTGCAAGCGCCTCGGAGGTGTGGGAGACAGGGGGACACATTTTTCTCAGCTGAGAGTTTGAGGCTTCTCACTAATGTGACCTTATGGGAATGAGCCTCGGAGCTCAGGGGACACTCGATTATGAAGCTCTCTTTCTAGCCAGATCCTGGTTTAGCACCTCCGCGTATGGATTAGGGAAGGTGTTTACAGGCTAACCGTAGGGGAAAGTGTACGATTGAGCTTCTGGCTGGTGCCTCCTCCCTGCTCCTTCCTTTGTCTTTTTCTCTGAGGGCTGTGGGTTTGGAAGTCTTATTGCACCAATGACCCTCTGCCATTGCAGGTCCCGGTTAAGGATGTGACAGAGCTCACCTGCCTGGATTTAACCCCGTCACCTCCACTTATAACTGTGTGACCTTGACCAAGTCTCTTTAGCTCCTCAGCTTTCCCTTCAGTAAAAAAATAAGGTTCATAATAGCTCCAACTTCTGGTTTGTTCTCAGTATTTAATGAGGGACGTTTCTAGGACAGAGCATGGCACAAAGTATACTCTACAAAACTATGGGTTGTGGTGGTTCTGAGTTGTGTCCAGTGTGAGAGCTGATCACCCTTTCTAGTCTGTCCTTTCCCTTGGCTTTCCACAGCCATTTCCACCTTGATTTCTCTGGTCACCTTTCCCAGAATAGCACCCAGAGGGAGATGTGGACCGGGGGCAACCCTTGCCGAACACATTCCTGCTGAGCACAGCTGCAGGACTGGCCCTTCCAGCCCTCAGAAGCCAAACCCCAGGCGCTGGAGAAGCCCTTCAGTGGACGAGAGGAGCCAGCAGCTGAACAGAGAGACCTGACGTCCAGGCTCCTTGGCCAGATGAGAAACTTTGGGTCTGACCCCAGGTCTGAGATCTCCAGATCTGTCTCCTGAATAGCTCAACACAGCTTCTGGCCCCACCTCCAGATGCATGAAAAAGGGTTAGCAAAGAGGCCACACAAAGCTCAATTTCTAGCCCTCTAAGCTGGTGATAATCTTACGTATTATGCTCCTTAAAGCAGCTTTCTTGTCTTATCATTCGTATGGCGCAAACCCATGTTCGAGATGGAGCTTTTGGACTGAAAAGTCCTGCCGAGTCCCAGGAAACACTGGTGTTGATATTGACTGACGGCTTTCGTCTGGGCAGTAGGTGATGCATCCAGTTGCCTGTGGATGCTGTCAGTGATCGCACCCAGAAGGAAGTGTAAATTACATTTTCTCTCCATTAGCATTCAGTCCCCAAAAGAAATAATGGTAACCACAGCAATGTGGACGATAATAATATGTTACACATGCATTATGTTTTGCCAAGCAGTGTTTCATGTCTTATCTCATTTCTGAGATTTCATTCTGTAAAATTGCATGGGGTGAAGATTAGCATTGTCCCCAGGATGGAGGGAGAAGCCGACGACAAAAGGAAGAAAGGACATGCAGAGCAGAACCAGGCTGGCTCGGGACCGGCTCTCCCGTCTCCCGTTCTCCTACGGTGTCGATGGAACTGTGGAGGAGAAGTACAGGACCACCCTCATGTTGTACTTCCCTTCTCTGCCCATCTTCACCTTCCCACACAAAACCACTGGTGCCCTGCATTTCTTCCAGGTGAAATTGGCTTAAAATGTACAAGGGACCTCTTTGAAGAAGAAAAGAAGACACAAAAACATAACACATAGGATGAGCACTTTTCCTTTGATTTCCTTCTCCCCTCACTCTCTTTACCCTTCCCCTTTTAATCCATTACTGTCCCTGGGTTCATAATTTGAACCCTTGGTCCTGCAGGCCAAGGTCGGCCCACAGGCATTATTTTTTTCCACCCCAAAGGAGGTTTGAGCGGCGTACCTGGGCAGTAATTGGGTAGTGCTCACAAGGCCCTCGCTTACAGTTTGCTTCTCAGTGACCCCGAAGGCAGGTTCATTTGTGACCCCGGCTAGATATCTCGGTTCAGTAGGGCCCCTTGAAAATTGCTTCACTCTGCAGCTACACCTGAGGCTAAAGAGCTTTCTGATGCTGTCTGACGATACTCCCTCAGCCTGTCCAGGCGAAAGAGGAGAGAAGAGACTGACTTTTAGAGAGGCTGCTCCTGTCCTTGAGAAATCGAAATCTTATTTTTAGTGTTTTTTTCTTCTCCTTCTAGAAGTGGCTTCCAGTGGGGTAAGCCTCTAACTATGAGGTTCCATCTCTGTCCTGCTCGAGGCCACTCTGGCCGCGTTGCTGGGCCACCCTAGGGAGGAGTTGGCCTCTCTCTCGCACCCCTGCCCTGGGAGGTGCCACGGTATCACCCTTGCAGACCTCCCCTCAGTCTGACGAGGGGACCCTCCACCCATGACAGCTCGACTGTCCACACCATGGATAGCATGTTGCAGTGTTCAGCGCTGTCTGGCTGGAGGCCTTCCTTCCTGAGCTCACTTCTGGTTCTTCTCTTCCCAAGTCGAAGTCCTCCCTTTGGTCTCTCCCAGGCATGGGTTCCATCCCTTGGTGCATGCCATCCTCCAGTGTTGGCAAATCCACCCCCGGGACCCCTGTGCAGTCCACCAACCCCGCTTCCTCCTGAGCCCAGTGTGGGTACCTGGCCCCCTCCCTCCGTGAACTCCTGTTCTCTGGTTCCACAGCTGGGAGGGATAGAGGCTTCTCATGGCCCCGTGATCAGCTCTAGTCTTTGAACACAGAAAAGAGGGTGCAGAAATAAATGGTGCGGTTGGGGCCAGCTCTCTCTCTCTCAGTCTTCATGCCCACCAGCAACTGGAAGGTGTTCCTCAAGCGAGCAACAGGTGACTTGAGATGCCTGTCTCCGTAAAGGAGCTCTGGGTTTAGCCTTTGATGGTGGAATTTATAGGGTTTTGGGTAGGAAGGGAGCAGACACATCAGCATTAGAGCTCACGCACCCTGGCACATGCAGGGAGCCAGTCATCTTGCCTGGGCATGCTGACTTACGCTTCTCTGGCACCTCCCTCTCATGCTAATTAGTAAGCAAATTAATCTCTATATAGGGTCCAAATGGTGTGAGTTTCTTTATTTCTATTCCAGAAACAAGAGCTGGGCTTCTGTCCATTCTGTTAATCACATTATATTTTGTGGTTGGAGTTTTCAGGCAATTAGAATTATCAGAACTTTTCTTCTCCCGGAAAGCCTGACGCAGCCCCCAAAGCTGTGATTGCACATGCGGTGTGCAGTTGGGATATCGGTGGTGAGCGTGTGTATCGGGGATGTGGCGCGGAGGAGAGAGCCAGGCGGTGGTGGCTCTTGCCGTCAGAGGCTGAAACTAGATGCAGAAAGAAGCCAGCATCCTAGCGGGCTCTAGACATGGCGTCAGGGTGGTCAGACCCTCCAGGGCCTCAGAGCGGCCAAAGCCAGCCACTCCCTGCAGGGCTCTCGATGGCGGGGGCGGGGAGAAGCGGAGTGGAGAGAAGACCCAGAAGAAAATAGAAGTGTAAACTCAGTCCTGCTGATTACATGCGACCTCATTTGGTCTGAGAAATAGCCCTTTCCCCCTCTATTATATGTCCATTTCATCTATTAAACTCTTTAAGGAGTGACTTTCATATAATTAATACTAACCATTAAACTACAGCATTGAAGAAGCAATTGCCTAATTCTGAGGAAAATTTAAATTTATTAGCAGTACCCGAGATAAAATGAATGCTAAAGAGAAGGAGAGAAAACCCCGTAGAAGATAAATAGAAAGCCAAGTGGGATATTGACTTGATCCTTCTCCAGTGCTGGGTAATTTGGCTTCCAAAGTGAGTTAGATCATAATAAATTAAATTTAGATTTCTGCACATCAGTTAAATAACTCCCAAGACAGAATTGCAGTGAGATGAAGAGGTGCTAATACATGGTGAAAATATTAAAATGAAGATCTTATCTAATAATCCATAATTGATGTGCTGTCCCCAGATGAGGGGGAAAGGATTTTCCAGCTCTTTGTCATGAGCGCAGGTGAGTGAAGGGCTGGCTTGCCCCTCATTATTTGTTTGAGTTTGTCTTGCACGCCGGGGGTGTCTGTTATCAGCGATCATTCTTCTCCCAGAATACTCACTCTAGGGAGGATTTACAGAGCAGGGGTTATGCCGTACTCTTCTCTCATTTGATTGGTCCTGGGAAAAATGAGGTCTTGCCCAGCAAGGTGGACTGTAGAACAGTATAGGAGTGAGCGAATACTTCTATATAGAACAGTATAGGAGTGAGCAGATGCTTCTACATTCTTGTGACTGCCCAGCATGGGGCAAATCTGGCCCTGTGGATGAGCGAACTATCTGGTGATGTGGAAGGAACACCAGCTTTGAAGGCAGAGTCCTGGGTTGGAGTCTCAGTAGCAGACTCAGCATCTATGTGATTTTAAGCAAGGTCCTTGGCTTCCCTGAGCCTCAGTTTTCACTTCTGTGAAATGGGAACAATGTAACTGGCCTGTGTCCTTCACAGGGGTCATACAAACAAGCTGTTCTGGTGAAATCCTTTGCAGATTACACACATTCCCCTTTGGCCAGTTGGGTATGGACTTTCCATCCTTATTAAGCTCTTTTTTTTTTTTCTAAGTTATGCTGGTTCTTTCTTAAAGAACCTTTGTTCTTTGCTGATTTTCTATTCCATATTTTAACTATTTTATCTACAGTTATGCTTTATTTTGTGTCTATATTTCCTGTATTTGACGTCCTTAGAAGACCAAAATACCAGGTCCAGGAGAAGTAACCCCTGCTTGAGTGTGGTTGGTAGGGTAATAATATGGGTGGAACAATTGATAGTTTTAAATGGAAAATTTCACCTAAAATGTCATGTGGTGTGCTTGAGTGTGATATTGTCATGTTACAGAATTACATGCTTATGATTTTGTAATAAAAGATTTTGTAATAAAAAAACGGACGCTATTTGCGCCAGGCCCTGTATATTGTTTCTGCTGACTCTCCCACAGTGGCTTGTTTCCTTGTGCGTCTGATCATTTTTTTTATGGTGATTTCATCTTTTGGGGAGCTTTGTGAGAATCTCAGGAGCCTAAATTGGAGATGCTTTTCTCCAGATAGGATTTACATTGGCTTCCGCTGGGAGCCCTGGGATCAGTTGATCTGGGACCATTTCATCCCCCTTCTGGGCCTTCATTATGGAAAACGCAAGTTCATTTTTCCCACCGCATGGCCCCCCCCGCCCCACCAGGGCCACCTCCCGTGGCTTTGCTTACCATTCTATTATCACAGCCGCGATGTCGGCGCCCTGTATTTTTCCCTAGCTTCATCGCTTGTCTCACACTGAAGAGTTCCCTTCTAGAAAGCCCAGAAATGTATTTAAAAACATGTTTGTTGTCATTCATGCAGAATCCAGTTGTCGCCAAGCATGAGTTCCCGGAGCGCCTGGTCTGTGCTAGAGGCAGAAGCCCCAGCGGGTGGGAGGCAAGGACACGTGGAGAGGCTTGGGGAAGCCAGAGGCTGGGGGCGCACGCGGGTGCGAACTCCAGGACCGCACGGCTGGCTGCCTTAGGAACTGGGGCTGCGGGGCTTTGAGACAGACACTTCTCAGTTGGGTGAACTTTGGCAAATCATCTCTCCTCCTGTGCCTTGGTTTCCTCATTTGGAAATTGGGAATACAATTTTCTGTTGCATGTTAGGTGAATTTCATGTGCCCATTTGGCAGGCACTACCACAGACACAGCATTTCCACACAACAGCTTCCGTTTAGGAAAGCTGGATATACAAGTTAGACCCCACCATGAGCAAGGCCTCCCTTGCATACACCACTTGTACAGAAGGCTTCCCAGGATGTTTGAATTCTTGATGAACCCCACCTGACGTCAGTTGGTCTTGTTCTCTTTGACCCTTAATATATGCTTTGCACTCTTCTGTGTCATTTATTCCGAGCTGTAAGTCTCAGCTGGTGGTACGGGAGGGTAGAAGGCCCAGGAGACACAATAGTTGCCATTGTTTGAAAGGTATATAAAGATTAAACTGGTATCAACTAGTCTAGGGGATAAAACCAGGCCCCCAAAAGAGAGATTACTAGGAGACAGATTCTGGTTCAATATTAGAAGGAAACTTCTAGAAGCGGCGGTCCTTCGAAGCTTGGAGTGGGCTCCTTGGGACCTCCATGTCCCTGGCTGGATCCAGGAGGGCTGCCCACGGGGCAATGGAATGTCATGCTAGGGTTTCAAACACTGAATGGATAGATGAATTATATCATCTTTAAACAATATGCTATATCGTTATTTTCCTCAATTATGACCTCCCGAGTGTTAGACTAGCACAGTCCCACCTTCCTGCAGGCGTGTGACTGCAGGTTTTCCTGCCCCGGCTGTGGGGAAGAAGCCTGCTGCCGGGAGAGCGACCGCCCGGAAGGGACAGTGAAGAGCAGGTGGGGCGAAGGGGAAAGGGGTTCAGACAATGGCCTTTGGCAGAGGAAGGTCCCCGAGCAAAGAGAGAACTTGACTGAGAAAAATGGCGGGAAACACGTAGACAGTCTTCGCAGACGACCCGAGGAAATGGCAGGGAGGCTGCAATAAGGCGGCACCCACCTCGCGGTGGGGAGCTTGGAAGCTCGAGCCAGGCCCCCCGGGTTCACATCCTGGCTCTAGCATGTACTTCCTCTGTGACACTGGGCAAGTCACTCCCGCTCTCTGTGCCTCAGTTTCTTCATTTATAAAATAGGAAGGGTGCTGTCGACATTCATCGTTGTGGGGATTAAATGAAATATTTATGACACATGATAGATACCCCCAAAGTGTGAGCTGTTTTACTGTATTATTGGGTAAGTTTGAGAAGTTTTATTCCGGATCTGCACAGTTCGGAGTAGGAGAGGAGCCTTATGAAGAGATAGAGATGTTCTCATTTTAAAGGTGAAAAAGTTGAGAATTAGGACAGTAAGAGAGAACTTGGAGGACCAAACTGGGGAAAGGAGGGAGAGTGGAAAGAGTGGAAAATAGAGGCAGCTTCAAAACTGAACAGAAGGGAAGCCTTACACCGTGGTTCCTGAGCCAAGTATCAGCTTGAAACCAGAGTGAGAGAAAACAGGCCGGGAAGGGATGGGGCAAGGGGATTCAAGATTTCTCGTGGAAGCGTGGTGGGCGGAAAGAATTAAGCAACCTAACAGATGTGCTTTTGAGCTTTTGTTTTAGGTGCCAAATTATTTCAGCAACGGTCTTGGCCAGGGGTTTGGCTGACTTAATCATATGGTTCCTATTTAAAAGATTGTTGTCTGTCTGTGGCATCGTACTGACCGTTTGACTCTAGATTGAATAAATTCTGGTTAGAAAGTTAAGTGGGGACTTGCTAGAGGGGCATGAATGGTAGCCAGGGCCACCCAGGAGTGGGCACAGCCCTGGGGTGGGGCCCTGTGAGGGTGCCTAGGTGTGTGTCCTTGTTTCCAAGAGGAGCATCACTTCCTGTTCTGGGGGGGCGGGGGTTGTAAAGGTGTAAGTGTCGGTTCAGTTGCTTTCCTGGATGGTCCCACGAGCCCAGAAGCGAGTGGGTACAATGAACTGCACTCTGGACCCTCAGACGCTGGACATGGGACTTGAATTGTAGAGCTTGGAAGCCGAGTACAGGCTTCCACATTAGTACTGGAAGTATCTGGGGAGTCAGTGGCCCCTCAGAGAGGCTGAGAGGCCCACAGCTGGCCTGTTCTGGGCGCAAGGAGAAAAAGAGTGGCAGACCTTTCCTGTGGGCATGGCCCACTCCACTCCTCAAGACAGTGGTTGTCTGCCTACTCACCCTCAGCAGAGGAGATGCTCCTTGTTCCTGCCCATGAGAAGATAGAGCAGACCGTGGCCTTGAGTGGCTCTGGGGAGGGTTCGATCAGCTGTCCTGTCACTTACTAGCTATTAAAGCCACTGAACCTCGGTAAGCTGATCCCTCCCTGTGCAAATGGGGTTGTGTGCAGATTCTGTGACAGTTGCACACGCTGCATTGTAAAACAGAAATTGCTATTCCAATGGTAGTGCTATTATTTTAAACACAGGTTCACCATTATTTAATATGTCCAGATATCGTGATAGGAAAGCCAAGCTCCCAGTGCAGAGTGTTCTGCGCCGTGGATCTCAGAGCAGAAAAGCGTGGGCCAGCTCTGTACATGTGACCATCTGAGGGAGCAGTTCCCTCTTAGGACAGCCTTGTTGTCTAGTCTTGACTGTTCAGGTGACTGCCCTTGCCAGCCTGGCCGCTGCTCTGGCTCGGGGCTCTCTAGGTGCCAGAATCCCACTGAGTTCTCATGGCACCATCTCCAAGGAGACAGATCTGTCAAGGAGGCTTCACTGCTCCCAGGATGGCGAATGCCAGGCTAAGCTGATCACCCAGCCTCATGCCCTCTTGGCCCCAGGCCTGGTCTAGTGGGAACAGAGAGGAGGGGATGAGGCCAAGAGGTTGGCTCCCTGCCCCTCCACGGGCACCTGCCTCTCCACCTGTTTCTCCTGCTGATGCTGGAACCATCCGTCTGGGTCCCAGCAGGGCCCCGGACCAGGCTGCCCTTCCCACCAGGCTAGTTTACTGAGGTCACCTCCCAGCTGGCCTCCTGCTGTAGCTCCCTTCCCCCAACGCTATCCCACATATGTGGCCAGAGACGTTTTCCCCCCTTACCTGCTTCCTACAGGCCCAGCTGCGCTCCAGAGTTTTCTTTCGCTCATGCCTCTTTGCAGCCCTGCTCTGGCTCCCCCATTCCTGAGCTAGCCGTGCCCTGAACAGATTTTCCTCCTTTGGGCCTTCCTTTCTTTTACCTGGGTTTTCACTACACATGTATTTGCCCTCCCCCTACATCTTCCCATAAGCAAAGTAAAATTCCCGCTCAGATTTCAAGCTGTAACTTATTTGACACTTCTTCCAGGAAGCCCTTCCTATTTCCCTCACACCTCTGTTGGAGGGGTGCGAGGCCTCTCCACACGTCTCTCTGCAGCTTGCAGCCCCCTCGGGGGCAGAGGCCTCCCGTCTCTGCACCTCCCTTCATAGCACAGAGCGCTGTGGGGCTCACAGCTTATTTAGAAAAATCCAATGAATTAAACTGGAAATGAGCCATCCGGAGACAGTTCAGGACCCCATGCTCCTTCCCTGGAAAATACGAGGTCAGTTCAGAGGGGGTGACGTTCTAAGCACAGGTGACAGCTGTCAGGCTATGACATTGCACAGCACAGGCTCAGGAGTTTCACACACACTCTTCCCCCTTCCCCCACCAAGTTCCCCCTGAGTAGCAATAGTATCGCAGGACATTAATAAAATCAATTATTGGATAAAAATCACTCGTTTCTAAAGCTTCATTTTGTGCTATTAGCGGGAGAGTGCTGTTTCAAAAGGAGATAAGGAGAGAGAAAGGGAGATCAATTACCAGATAAGATCGAGTGGTGCCCGAGGTATGCGCACACTGGCAGCGGCCCCCTCACCTGCCCTGTGTGGGCCGAGCACCTGCACTGCTGTCTGTGTGCCTTCCTGTCTGGTTCCCCAAGTGAAGGAGGGCATCCTGCTCAGCGATGGGACGGTTGGGACCCGGGCGGCTTGGGATGCTTGCCTAGCAACTAGGCTCAGTAACACGTGAGTGAGCCTCTCATCCTCAGCGAGGATGCCAGCCCCAGGGTACTGGCCGCCCATCCCAGACCCTGGTTAATAGGCTCTTCCTAGAGACACAACACGCTTTTGGCTTTGCCGAACCTGAAAGGTCTGAGCTTGATTGGATGCTGACTGGCGCTCACCTCGCCGGGTGACAGCGTGGGTGTCCTCGGGGCAGTGGTCGTCCAGGGAAGCATCTGGCTGCCGAGGCCCTGAGGCCCACGCCTCCGTGCTGGCCTTGCGGAAGTGCCCTGTTGGCGGTGGGGCTGGTGTGGGTGGGGCAGAGGAGACAGCCTGGGCTCTGGAGGGGGTCCCCCTCCCTGTGTAAATCCTGGCTCCTCCTCCACTGTGCAGATGCACCGGAGGGCCCCGGAGAATGAGCTCCGCTTTAGGGTCTGCCTCTGTCCACCTGGGTGACCTCAGACAAGCCAGTCAGCTTTGCGAAACCTTGATTCCTGACTCAGTGCAGAGCATTTCGGGGAGGGTGAGACGAGCTCATGAATAAGGAAACCACCTAATACCTTCTAAAGTGCTGTCTCCCCATCTGGTAGGGGTTATTACTTGCTCCCCAATTGGTGCTTTATAAAAATAATTACAGATTCCTGGGTTGGAGGATGAAAGGACCACATAGGGTATCTGTCCAGTGGGTAGCACACCATTTTAGATGGATCACCTACTTCTCGTCACTGCCTTTCTATGGGAATGATGGTCATTATATACCTACTCTGTGGCAGCTATCGTGCTGGCAATTTCAGTCATGTGTTCTCAGGTTATCCTGGAGAGGTGGCCTCTGGAGTCAGGATGCTAAAATCTGCTTCCTGATTGTGGGATATGGAGCAAGGTACTTAGCCAGGTGAGGCTGGTTCCTTGCATATATAATGGGACTGTGAGCGATATCCATCTTACAGAACCACTACGAGAAATACATGCCATCACATGAGTAACGGTCCTCGCACGTGCCTGGTACATAGTGCTCAGTAAACGGTAGCTGCCATTACGGTCATTCTGTTTATTTTTGTTGCTGATGTTATTATTAACATCCTACCTCCGGCCCATCTTCAAGCTAAACTTGCCAGATCAAGCCTGGCCTCTGCAGCTGAACATTGACAGACGGACAGACGGGCTGGGGGAAGGTCGGAGCCATTCTCACAGGCTTCCTGTTCATGTCACACAGATTCTGGATGCTGACTGGGATGACCCGTGGGACCAGTTTGATGAGCGGCGGTATCTGAATGCCAAAAAGTGGCGTGTGGGTGACGATCCCTATAAGCTGTATGCTTTCAACCAACGGGAGAGCGAGCGCATCGCCAGCAATCGGGCCATCCCGGACACCCGCCATCTGAGGTATTCCTCCTTCTCTGCTACTCTCCCCTCCCCTCCCTGTAGCGATGACACTTGATTTATGCAGTGCCCAGTGCCACGTGCTGGGGCAGGCAAACCATTTGGTGCCAGTTGGTTGCTGGAGGATTTATAATGTGGTCATTTACACTGTCTGTGCTGCTCATTGTTGTGGGCCACCCCATGGGGAGGGTGGGAGTCCCCCTTCACTGGCAGCAGGGACTAGAAGTCTCCTGCAGTCTGAGACCTGGGGACGGACTATACCTAGAGCCTGTCCTGCTGCTGGCTTGAAAGCTTCTTAGGGTCAGCGTCTTATAGTATTCTTATGAACAGCCTCCAGCACTGATCCTGGTCCTTGCCATCTGATAGAATTCTATTTAAATATTAGGCTATTATACTCGCCTGAGCAGATTCCATATAGGAGAAGAGGGAGGAGACAGAACGCTGAGAAACCCCACAGGGCCTCAGTCTGGTGGTGCCTTCTTGCCCTGAGCCCAGGTGCCGAGCTCTCCAGAGAGCTGGTGAGAGCTCTGGGAGGGAGCTGGAGGGGATGTCCCTGAATAGTCTCCCCTGCAGCGGGGAGGCTTCAGGAATTTGCTGAGGAGGCAGGTTCGCAGGGATGCCCCATGCAGGGTGAATTGCTGCGTTCACCCTGTTCTATGATCTGAGAGGCAGAAATGCAAGAATTTTAAAAAGGCCGGATGTCCCCGAAGATCCAAGTGCCCCTCATCCAGTCCTGGGCTCTGCAACTAATCCAGCGAGTTCCATCTGTTCACTAACTGTGATCTGCTGGGATTGCAGCAAGAGGGGAAGAGAGAATCTAGAGGAAATCCAGACACCCTTTGGGGAGACACAAAGGAAAAGTGTACCAGACATATGTCTGCCTCAGGGCCCTAACCTTGCCTGGTGGAAGCTGGGATTGTGTTACTGAGAGCATTTCACATTTATGGATCCTAACCTGAAAGAGCAGGAAGGGGAGAGGAAAGGGGATTGGGAATGAGGGCAAGCACATGGGATCAGGCAGTCAAGGAGGGGGTATTGAACACCTACTCTGTGCAAAGCCCCAGGGTAGCACCGTGAGAAACCACTGATTGGATCAGCCATCTCCAGGCTCAGTTTGGTGTAGGACTGACCCTGTGCCCACATCGCTCTTGTGGTAGTGCGAGTCCCAGAGACCGCCAGCAAAGCCTGGCGTTCTTCCCTCAAATGGGCCCCATTGCGGGGTGACCTTATGTCTATAGGGTCTCCCGCTTCCAATGCCTGTGTCCATGAGGCCGAAGTTACCATCTAAGTCCCTGAATCCTTCTCTGATTCCAGCCCCCACTGTATACTGACTTCATCCTGTTGTGATGCGTGGGGCTTGCCTGCTGGTCTGGCAGAGCGCCGGGGCCCTTCTTGGGCCCTGCCTGCCCCAGCACTGACCAGCTGTGGCTGCTGGTGACCTATCTACATCTGTAGACTAGGGATTCTCAACAGAGACTGACATTTTGGGTTGGGATAATTCTTTTTTGCGGGGTTGTCCTGTGCATTTTAGGATATTTAGCTGCATCTCTGGCCTCTGCCAACTAGATGCCAGTAGCACCCCCAAGTTGTCAAAACCGAAAATGCCTCCAATCATGGCCAGATATCTCCCGGGGACACAACTGCAATGAGAACCACTGCTGTAAAGCCCGCCCCCCTTGTTACCCGAGTTCTCAAGAATGAAACATAAACACGCGATATCAGCCCCAATAATGGGATGCGTCCATACCTTCCCTGGAAAGCAGAATTAAGCAGAAGGCAGTACAGCCCAGAGGTCAAGGTGCAGACTCTGGGGTCAGATCACCCTGTTTCCAGTGCTGGCTGTGCTGCAGACACAGCTGAGGGAACTCACCATTGCCTGCCTTCCCCCGACTGCAATTTCCTCTTTTGACAAATGGATAAAAATGGCAGTAATGATACCCACCTAATGTGATTTTTTGTAAGAATCAAATAAAACATGTGTAAAGTACTTATCTACTCCATAGTAAATAGCCAAAGCTTTCCATTGCAGTTACTATTACAGAGTAATAACATAAGCAGGCTGGCCCTGCAGGGCCTGAAATGGAAGGAGAGGGCTCTCCTGAGAAAAGGGAAGATGCTCAGGCAAAGAGATGCAACCAAACCCCAGGCATCAGGAAGGGGCACCAGGAGGATCACTAAGTTGTCGGGAGTGGTGGTAGGGCCGGGAGACACGGAGAAGGGTTTCAAGATTAAGTTCAATGCTAGAGAAATGGGAGCGTTGGAGTCAAACCCATAGGTGTGGGTGTGGAGTGTAGGCATGAGTATGAACCTCAGCAGTTCCCAGTCGAGGCCTCACAGAAGAACTCCTTGGGGAGCTTTTTAAAAATGCTGATTCCGAACTCCGACCAGCTGAAGTTGCTCTTGTCTGAGCTCCCTGGGTGATTCTAATGAGCAGTCAGGCTTAAGAACCCCTGCTCCAGCTAAGTGTTTCTCAAACTTAAATAGGCAAACTGAAAAATCATGCGAGGATCTTGTTAACCTCTGATTCAGCAGGTCTGGGGTAGAGCCTATGGTTCTGCATTTCTAACAAGGTCCTGGGCAACACTGATGGCAACTCTTCATGGATCACGCTTTGAATAGCAAGGGCTTAGAATGACAGTTCTCTAAGTGTCGGTTCCACGAACTAGCAGCCCAACAGCAACGGGCACCATTTGGGAACTTGTTAGAGAGGCAAATTCTTAAGCTTCACCCCAGAACTACCAAATCAGAAACCCCAGGCGTGCAGACTAGCAGCCTGTGCCTTGACAAGTACGGCAGGTGATTCCGATGCCTGCTCGAGTTTGAAAACCATAGGGCATCAGCTTATACATGCGCTTGCTTTTGGAAGCCAGATGAAGTCCACGGGCAGGTTGGTTCAGCTGGAAGACTCAGGGTTTCAGTAGAAAGTAAAGGCCCTGGAATAAGGCCACCCACCTGCCTGCAATCTGCAGCACTGTCCCTCGATCCCGGTGACAGGACATCTGTCTTGCCCTGTGCAGACCTTTGGCTTTTCTGGTTCCTTCCAGCTCCTCCCCTCTTCTCCTACTTTCTTCAGCCATAGAATCTGTACGTAACCATCCTCCTGGACTTCATCATACTGTGGGGCACTCCTGGACCGGTGGCTATTGTCCAGACTGGGCTCCTGGCTCCTTTGTGGAGTCCAGCCCCATTGATACAGGCTTCCTTCCCGCTGCTCTGCTTTTGTGTTCCCATCCTCGCTTGCCGCTCAGGCTCTACTAGTTAGGACATCAGTTGCCCTCCCAGGGGAGTAATCTTTGATAACATCTACTACAATGTGCCTGGTGTGTGATAGGAATTCAGTAAATGTTGTTGAACCAATGTAAGGGAGATTAAAACTAGAAAGACAATGGACTACTCCCTCCCATCTGCCTTATGTGCAAAGAGTAGAAGGGGAACTAGTAGAAGTCTCTTCTGTCTTCCTTCCATCCTGAGGGCATTCAGATGAGGGATCTGCACAGGCTCAGTTAAAGGAAAAAGGCTTTTCCCTTAAAGAGTTCTCATTATTGAAGAGAAGAGTGAAGATACAGCCTGTGGGAGGGGTCTGAGCTTATTAAATTTACTTGCAATTTTCTTACCACAGTAATTGGATTCTGATTTATAGGATGCATTTGGACAGCGTCTGAAACAGAACTATTAGCGGAGCATTAGAACAGCGCTGCCGAGAGAGAGGGCGGGCGCTGGGGTGAACTGCCTAGGAATCCAAAAATGCAGCAGGTGGGGTGAGGAGGGGGAGAAGGAGGAAGGCTCTGGAAGCTGTCACCCAGCAGGCTGCTGTGCTGATTGAAAAGCCTAGTGTGTTGGCAGCATGGAACACCCCTGACAAGCAAGTCACAGTATGTTGTCATGTGATAGAAGAAGCCCCAGAGAGGCTGAGGGCTCAATTTTTTTTTTTTTTTTTTTTTTGTATGGAACAGGACAGAGTTGCCATTTTTCTCTGGGGCCTTTGCCCCTGGAGCCCATGGTATTTTGGAGGCAGCCGGTTTGCAATGAACATGATATAACTGAGGAGAGGAGTTTAAGAAGATTAGATTGGAGCAGGCTTCAAACTCCACTTTCCTGGGGTTTATGGGATCCATGCGGTGGGCAGTGAGTGATGCCCACACCCAGACTGGTTTAGAAAATGCATGCCCACAGTTTCTAATGGATCCCCTATTCATTCGCCCTTTGGAGTTAACAACCACCCTCTCAGGCCCCCACCCCTTCCACAATGTTTGACATTTTCACAATTTTAGATTGAAACTTGGTGTTACTGGCCTTTAGACACATGTTTGCTGCAGCTGGATATCCTCCTCTTCCCAGTTCAGGTCCTGGGAGAGGAGTGAGGATGAGGTAACCAGCCATGGCCTTCCACACGTTCCTGCTCCTCTCTTGGCTTTGTTTTCTCATCCGTAGTTGGACGTGAAGCTTTATCATTCTGTAAGTCGCCATGCAATTGTAGATCCAGTCACCCTCTCGCTGTTGGTCAGATATTTACACATGTATGCACTCTGCTCTCCCACCCTGCCTCAGCGTGAACAAAGCAACTGCACCTGTGTCAGGGCATCCTAACCCTTAATTCTCCCCCTAAGGCCCACAATTCTGTTAACACGGATGAAAGCTTTAACTTCCAGGACAGTGCCTAGGTCCTGTGGGGTCACAGGGATGAATAAGTCAGGGCCACCCATATCAGGGAAAGGGGGTGGTATTCCATAAATAACTCACAGTGAAAGAAAGAAGCAGCATCTAGCTGGGGTGAGTCTGAGATTTCCCAGGAGAGTCCTGCTGTCTATAAATCATTGACTGGCTCAACAAATAGTCTTTGTTTTCCTGTTGTCCTGCCCCCGCCCCATCCTGGGGACAACAGCTGGATCTGCCATCATCCAAGGAGCACATAGAACATCTGACAGTCAAGAAGCCCTTAGCCGGAGGCACTCCTCTCCAGAAGGGGAGAAATATTTTGAGGAAACAAATGTGTATCTTCACCGTCACCCAGCAATACTTATTATGGGTTGCTTTGATTGCAGGGAAGCAGGTAGCAGGGGGCGCTGAGCCCAGAAGCTGTGGGCTGGAAGCAGTTAGAGCTGGGAAGCCCCATTAGGTCACCTCCTCCTGGCCCGGCTGGTGTGATATTCCCCTCAGCACATTCCCCCGGCCTTTGTCCAGTGCCGCGCTAAATGGTTCAGACAGTGGGATGCCTATCAGTGGCTTGGAGGGAAAATTCCACACTTCTGCACATCACACCAGGAGGACCTTTTTCCTCTGCACCTGTCATCCTGGGGAATGAAGGGGCAGTGGCCCAGTCTCAGCTCCCATTTCTCCCTCCTTGTATTTACTCAGTTGGAATGGCTGCCAAAGATCATCATCATTCCTCTCCTTGTACTCGTCACTTAGCAGTAATAGGATAAAAATCTTTACGGCTGGAATGGCTAAGCATAAAAAATGTTCACACTCCCTCAGAGTCAAGGCCATTCCACCAGCTCAGCACAGAGTTGGTGATTCCACGTCAAGGTGGCGGGAAGGGGAGGGGAAACCCATCACAGACACTTAGCTTTTGCAAACAAGCTCCCATCTGCTATCCTGGTCCCTCCTGTGCACTGTTTTTCAAGACAGGAGTGTGTGCGCCTCTTGACAGTGGTGCTGAGTGCACTTCACCCTCGAGCGTCTCAGACTTTCAGGGAGCTTTGGAAGGGAGCAACAGGAGTTTCTGAACATTCTGGAGAACTGCGTCTGCTGCCCTAGGCGGCTGTTCAGGTGCCACCAAGGGCCTTGGAATGGATCAACAGGGTGGCGGGAAGAAAGACCACAGAGGCTGAGAGAGGAGGTGCCTCTGGGCCAGGATTCCTTTTGCTCCCAGTCCCCTGGGTCCTTACATGCTGCCCCCTCTGCTGCTTGTTCTGTGAGTTTCAGACATGTTTCCCAAAGAGGGAGCTCCTCAGCTGCTGAAAGGGAACCATTCAAGAAAACATGCTGATGAGAATTCACCTAGACAAACTGCCTTACTAATTAATGTTTTCTCACACCTTGTTTCCTAGTTAATTCCCACCAACTTTGACATTGCGTTGTGTACCTCGTTCATTCGTTTTCCTATCATGTGCTCATTCGTCTGCTCAACACATTTACTGAGCACGAACCACGTGCCACGCTCTATGCTAGGAATTGGTCCCCACTCCCCAGGAGCTTGTGGTCTTGTGAGAGACGTGCACATGGGACTGATTCCTGATGCTCAAATGTGGATCGCCCCAAGGCCATGTCCTTGATTCTGGAGTTAATGCACAGACTCCCTGCCCTCAATTTCCAAGCACCCACGTCCTGCCCTGCCCCTGATTTGGGTGTAGCTATCCCTGTCTTGGCCATGGCGCGAACCACAAGAGTTAGGAGCTTTCCTGTAAAGAAAAAAGACAAAGCATCAGGTGGGCATATGGAGAAGGAATGTGCAAGTGGAAGGGAGATAGAGGCTTTTTGACTATGGCATCTGGGCTGGCGCTGGGGGAGGTAGGTAGGGTTTTAGCCAGTGGTAGGCACTCCCAGTTGAGAGAACAGCATACACAAAGACAAGGAAGGGGAAAGCCACAGTGTCTTGTAGGAGTCAGTTTAGTTTCCCTGAAGTGTGGGATGATGGCGTGCAGGGGTTGGGGGAAAATATTTCTGGAAAGAAAACTTGGGGTCATGTTGTGGCAAAGTCTTAAATTTAGGATAAGAGGCTTAGCGCTAACTCAGTAAACATTAGAATGCTCTGACTTTCATACTGTCATTGCCTTATCATCATGACAGCTCTGAGAGACACCCTAAGCCACGCACCTTTGGCTACCATCACATCCTGGGAACTCCTGCCAGGGGATGGGGACAAAGGTAGGACGGAGCAGAACTGTGCTCAGATGGCAGTGATGCAGGGCCCCCCACAAGAGAAGGGTGGGCGACAGTACATGACGGGCTTGGCTTGAACTGGGTGCCACCCCAGGGGGCAGAGAGTAATGTGGGATCTTGGCTTTAAGGCATTGGCATCCTCAGGATGGAAGTGTTGGGTCTTACCTTGGAGAGTTTGTTCTCGGGTGAGGTGGAAGGGATGAGAAGCAAGAATTGATCCTGAAGGAAAATGAGCTGCTGGGAACCTAGAAAAGAGGTCTATGCTCCACCCCTAAACTAAGTGCTGGGTTTCAGGATTGAGCACTAGTACTGGCCATGGAGACCTGGGCAAAGAGCAAGACACTAGCAGATTAAGCATATACCTAGATAAGGGGATTCAGGCTAAAAGAGGTTAAAGGACTTGTCCAAGGTCGCACAGCTAATCCATGCTTGGCTGAAACTCAAAACTGAGTTTTCAGATTCTAGAGGAGAGAGAGAGAGAGAGAGAGAGAGAGAGAGAGAGAGAGTGTGTGTGTGTGTGTGTGTGTGTGTGTGACCTGTGCATGCGGGACAAGGAGAAGAGATGGTGCCTGAGAGTTCTGAGTTTCCCAGTTAATGGTGTTTGATATTTCTATCTTAGCTTTGCTTGGCGGCACAGATACAACATATATCAACTAGCTAACAGAGTCAATAGTTTTTCCTGGGGTTCTGTCACCAAGACCAAGTTCTAATGGGCAGGTAACCCAAGAAGAACCTGTGTGCCTTTGAAAGGTGCTAAATGGCCTTAGTTCTGGGGGCAGATGTCCCTTCTTCCTCCCTGGATTTGCCTGCTTTATTACACATTGCCTGAGGAAAGAGGCAACGGGAAGATGTGGAAAGGGATAATGAAGTATGTTCATTGCTCAGGATGGGAAGGTGATTTGGAATTCACCATTCCCATGAAAATTCATCCTGAAAATTAGTGCATATAAGACTATTAGCGATATATCAGTAAACGAGCACTCTGAACACCCGTTCTCATGGAGCTTATATTCCCCAGTGAGCAAACCCCCAGCCGGCGACCTGGAACTGCTTTAGTGCCTCCTCAGGCTACCAGTACCTTCTCACCTGTGGGTCACCCAAGGAAAGAGTGTTCCCCTGAGCTAGCCTTGAAAATAAGCCCTGGCCCAAGTATTCAGGGCCAGAAATGCCAAGGGGAAGGTGGTATTATTTCTCCCTCCCCTAAATTACCTTTTTAAAAAAATTGTTTGGGGGTGTGCTTAGAAAAAGGTGGAAGGCAGAGGGGGAGGCCCTGGATTTGCACTCTGCATTCTGCGATGCTCTCTGTTGTGCTGTGGGTTGCCAGGGTAGCTGGAGTTCTAAGCGGGGGAAAAGGCATAGTTGTGTTTGGTTTTGGTTGTATTGAATTCTTCTACTTCATGGGCTGTATTGAATTCTTCTTGGGCTCAGGTGGCAGTGATGCACTGCCCCCCACAAGAGAAAGGTGGGCAACAGTACAGGCTTGGCTTGAACTGGGTGCCACCCCAAGGGGCAGAGAGTAATGTGGGATCTTGGCTTTAGGACATTGGCATCCTCAGGATGCCAACTTCATGGGCTGTATTGAATTCTTCTAGGTCTGAGGCATCTGAAATATTGCTGCAATGCCAAAATATGCCCCAAGACCGGAATCTCTCTTTTCTTAAATAAACTATACATGAAAGTGTCACATTCATATAGAAAAATTCAAGCATCAAGCATGGACAGCTTGGAGATTTATCCAAAGAGAACACAGCCATGGTCCTGAATTAAGCACCTTGATCAAAGACAAGAAGACTCTTAGTTTGCCAGAAACCACCCTTGTGTCCCTGCCTCTATTCCCCAGCACAAGCAATACTGCGTACCTCAAATGCCACGGACTAGGGTTGCTTGTTGTTGAACTTCACGTAGATGCAGTTACACAGTATGTACTGTGTGTCTGTTTTCCCTCAAAATTATATTTATGAAATCCAGCCACAATTTTGCAAGACAGTATGTTCTTTCTCATTGCTGTATAGTATTTCTTTCAGTGAACGTATTACTATTTATAGACCTAGTCTACTGTCAGTGCACATGTTGGGTTTTTCCAGAGTGAGGTTCTTACTGAACAGAGTGCCTATGATTAACCTCATACTTGTCTTTCAGTGAACAGGTATAAGTATGTCTCTAGGGTGTATTCCTGGAAGCTTTTGGCGGTCCTGTCAAACATCTAAGGGAGTGGTTTTACCCGGTTCCATCCACTTGCGGTGTAGGGGAGTTCCAGCTGTTCCACGGCTTCATTATCAGTCACTTGCTATCATCTGTCTTTTCCATTTTAGCCTTTTTAGAGTCTGAGTGGTCATATCTTATTGTGGTTTAAATTCGCCTTTCATAAGTTTTTTCGCCTCTTAAATACCCAAACAAGTGTTCTGCACCTTCTCTATTCATTTTCCTGGGCCCTTTGCCCAAGAACCAAGCACAAAGCCTGACTTTTAGTCTCTTTTCAGTTATGATTATTCTCATTTTGTCCTGCTTCTTGGCAGTGTGCTTAAAGAGTGGGGGGAGGGGGCAGTTAGACTAAGCCGGAGAAGACTTGTGTCCTATCTAGGATATTGTCTGACCCTTCAGCAATCTGGTGTCTGTTTCATACCTGTAGAAGCGAGAAGCAGCTCAGAGATGGTTATTAAGGTCACTTCCAGCTCTGTCTGCTGGTTGAAGATACTTCTGCCAGGAAGGACGTGTGGGAACTGACTTAGGAACTGAATCGGATTGGAAGCTATTTCCAGATGCGTGACTCCGGCAGCTCAGCAGCAGCTCTCCTCCCCCACCACCCCGGATTAATCTTTCTCCTCACACACTTCCCTTCCCAGCAGGACACAGGACCCGTGAACCATCAGAGCCGCCCTTTTCCATGGCTGCTTTGTCTGCTTCCTTATGCAGCCTTCCCCGGCCCTCATGCCTTCCACTCCAAAGAGGTCACCAGATCGGCTCCCGGCTTAAGATACACACGTGAGCTGGTGCGACACCGTCTCTGCGTTTATCTGAGGGCCCAGGATCCATTAAACACAGAACAGTAGAGCTGCCAGCTCTTGGAGTTGGCACATCACGTGGATGGCAGCCTGACTGCGAACTGGTGACCTGCCCGCGTTTGCCAGCCTAGAATAAGGAGTTGGAACAGACAGACTTTCCCCCTTTAAAACCCAGAACGCTGTCGTGTTCGGTTACCATTTCCCTCCAAGGCTTTACAGAGCCCTTGGCTTGGTCTGATACACCACGTGGGGCTCTAATGCCAGAAAGAAACAGGGCTGCAGAAGCAGCTTGGGAAACCCTGAGGCCACTCAGGGCTCAGAGCGCAATTCTCAAGTAAAAGGCCGATCCTCATAGGAAGTCCTCGCATAGGAATAACCACTACCTGATACACCTTATAATTATGTGAGACTTTACAAAAATGCTCTCACATCTCTGTCACATGATGTCCTCAGTAGCCCTTGGGGTGATGGGCCATCCCTGTCATCACTGTTTCACAAGGGGAAGAAGCTGAGGCACAGGCAAGGGAACTAGTTAACAGGAGAGCTAGCTGTGTGAGGTGTGAGGTCAGGCACCCCAACCAGCTAGTAGCTGGGCCTTGCGTGTGTTACTCAAACTCCCTGAGCCTCATGGGGATAACAAGGGTCGCTGTAGGGTGAGCGAACCCACAGTCCACGTCAGAAGCTGGGCAGTCTTTGTCCTCTAGTGATACCGGGTGACTGTGTTAGCTGTGGTGATGAGTTAGTCAAATGGGTATTCGTAGGAGGATTAGCATCAACACGCAGGCCCTGAGATCTCTTCTCTGCTTGGTAGCTGTGGGTAGAAGCAGGTCTGGGAGGCAGGGCAGAGAGGGGGACAGCTCCAGAGAAGAAAGGAGTAGCAGGAATGAGGTTGCAGAGGTCCTGGCTTAGCTCTGCCCCCCACCTTTGAGTTGGGGTGCATCCCAAGACAAATTTGGGGCCAGGTTGGAGGGAAAGCAGGCAGAGAGCCTCCTGCCTCGGCCCTGGCTCCTGGCACCATGTGCCGAACGCTTAACTTGTCTGAATGTCCAACTTAAAAAACTGGAAGGCAAAGTGAGCAATGAGGTGATTGTGATGCCCGGTCTGGTGAAATTCGTACTTTTAAGATGCTGGGGATAGAAGGCAAGGGCAACTGAGAGAGTGATTTAAGGGCCGGGGGCCAGGAATTATAAATGTGTTGACAGGAGAAGAAAAGAGCAGAGAGGCGATGACAGCTGTGGGTGGGAGAAGCTGTGGCGGGGAGGCGGGCTGAGGTGACAGACACTGGGATGGAGCGATGCGATGCGATCAGCAGGGCCCGAGGGCGGCTGCAGAGCTAGGAGGCGGTGTGATGTGACAGGAGGGGGGCTCTGCTGAGGGACCCGTGGAGCCACGGAGCCAGCCCAGGTTTGAGCTGGGCTAGCAAGGGGTGAGATCAGCGAATGTCCCTTGTGGTTGTCCTTGGTGTCCCTTGTATCCAGACGGCTCTCACCTTCTGCCCTCACCTGACCCTCACGATGACCTTGGAGCTAGCCAGAACAGGTATGGCTCCCTTCTTCACCTGTTTCCCCATTCCTCCCTGCCCCTCCTGGATTCATCATACAGACACAGCGTTCATTCCTTCCCCGGGTCCCTCTGAGCCTGCCTGGACCCCCTCTCGAGACAAGAAGCATCCATGTTGCTCTGACCTGCCTCACCTCAGTGCAGGCCCTGCTGTTCGCCCTTTGACCGAAGCCCAGACCCTTGCAGTCCTACTCGTCTCTCACCCTCGTTTTGTTGAGTCTGCCTCCTAGATAGCTCTTGACCCCTGACCTTGCTGCCATGCTCATCTGCTGTCCCCTCTCACCTGGGGGACCGCAGCCGACCCCAGCTGCCTTCCTAGCTGGCTCTGACGCTGCTTCAGTCCATGCTCTGCGCCTCCTCCATGGGAGCTTTCCGAATGCGGGCACATCGTTCCGCCTCTACAGTCCTTCCACGCCATCAGCTCGCCCCTCTCCTGAAGGCGTGCCCGCCCCAGCCAGGCCTGGGGTTTGCAGCTGCCTGTCGGTACCCGACGGTTCATGCTTCCTCATCCTTGCTGGTCTCCCAGCGCGGGTCCGAGCATCTCCAGGAAGACATCCCCCCTGCTCAGGCCAAGTTAGGTAACTGCTCCTCTCCCCTATGCTCCCCAGCAGCACCTGTACCCCAAGTCACAAGCATCAGTTTGCTTCGCCTCTCCGCTCTGAGACCTTGAGTGACGCGGGGCAGGGATGCTGACTTACCTTGGTGTGTCCTTCTGGAGCCTCGCCCAGTGCCTGGCACGCAGACTCCTCACTGGTGTCAGCTGAGTCCACATGGATTCAAAAAGCACCTCATTGGATTTATTCCCAAACTACCACTGGAAACATCAGGGTTTGAGAGTGTGGGCGTGGGAATGAATCCTCAGAACAGAGGGAGAAAATCAAATCACAGGAAATTTAAAACCACCTTCACTCAACAAAGAATTCTCTGTGTTGGTACATAAATCCAAGACCATAATCAGCCAACATTTATTGATCAAACTATTTCCCTGACATGTGGTAGGCACCTTATATATGTTCTCTCAGTTAAGCCTCGCAACAAATTTGCTGTGACCCTGGTTTTAAAGATGAGGAAATTGACTCCAGTCAGTTGAGTAACTTGTCCAGAGGAACGGAAAGGTGAAAAGTGGCCTCTGCCCCCAAGGAAGATGGCACAGCGGTGCAGAAAGGGGTGTAACCCTGGGCAGCCCATGCGGAGTGCGGTGGAAGAAGCCGACTTGGGCCAAACATTGCGCAACAGTTACAATTTAGGCAGCCCCAGAAAAGAAGGTGGCAGGATGGGAGGCATGTGGAGGTTGTGGCTTAGGGCAGGACCAAGGGCTTGTAGGGACAGAAGCTTCCGGCAAGTTAACTATGTGGCAGGGCTGAGGGTTTACCTGGTGGTGGAAGCCTTGAGATATGGTCAAGGTTTAGCTTCAGTGACTGCCGGAGACAGAGCTGCATGTGTGAAGCAGTGTGCTGTGAAGGTTAATGTGCCTTGAAGGGGAGTGGGTGTGGGCCGGATGGAAGTGAGACTAAAAGGAGGTGGTGGTGGCCGAAGTGGGTGCAGGACTGATTTAGGGATGGATTTGCTGCCCAGGAGGGTGCAGGAAGGTGTGAGACGCCTTTGCTTTTTACCTCCCACCTCAGACCTTCCAGAGGCTCCCACTGTTGCGAGAGTCCTGGAGAAGAAAAGATGGAGACATGAGACACTGGGCCCTCAACCAGGCTGTCCCTGAGCTCAGTGTGCTCAGTCTGGTGACATCCCTGGAGTCACTAGGCTGCAAGGCTTATCTCAGCTGCTTCAGTTTGAGAAACCTTTCGCCCATTAGGCAAAAGGAAGGAATGACTCTTTTCTAATCTTTCAGCTGGGCGGTCTGAAAAATATCAGGAAATAGCTCAGGGACTATCAAGGAGACAAATCATTCTGTAGCAGGTGATGGATAGCCCAGCATCGTGATTTTCCAGCTTTCCAGAACCTTCCAGGATGAGACCTTCAAGACCAGAGACAGAGAGAAAGGTCAGTATGAAATAAAGGTTTGCGAGCCAGTGAGTTGGATGACCATCAAAGGTTATTCTAGTGGAACGCGTGAGAGCACGGAGTGGGAGCCAGGCCGTCTGCTTTTACACCAAGGCTTTGCGGCTCACGGACTGTGACCTCCCAGTCTTCTCCCCAACAAGGGAGAAGGAATCGTAGCACTTACCTCTGAGAAATACAGTGCAGATTTAAAGCTCTTGAAGAATGCCGGAGCCATAGCGAGGGTTCAATAAATGTTATCTATTATTCCTGCTGTGGAATATGATCCAAGCAGGGCTAACATAAGAATTAAAGGAGCCCTGGTCTCAGATACTGAGGAATCTTTTTCAGAAAGCATTTCAAAAATAAGTCTTGGCCTGCCTCCACACTTGGGGGCCAGCTAGACTCAGCATTTGCCTTTTGAAAGCACTCTCCCCTGTGCACGCATTTGTTCACACACACACTCACGCACACGTATACACACGCACCGCTGCCCTCTGGGTGGCGCTCTGTACCACCCAACACAGGTCCTGGTGGCGTCCCCAGAGAAGCCTCTTTGCAGCCTCCCAAGGGCAGCTGATCTTCCTGGAGAGAAGGCAGTGCTGCCTCCACGGTCTTCACCGAACCTCGAGGGCCCACTCACCTCGAGGGCGCTGGTGCAGACCAGAGCAATGGTCATTTCTAGGAGGTCTCAATGCAAACAGTCATCTGTATTCTGCAAGTTAGGGGAGGGTCCAGAGTGCATGGGCCGCGAAGAGCCTGTGGAGAAATGGGGCCATAGATTGGAAAAGCCACACAGACTCGGCATCAGCGGCACCCAGGACAGAGGTGGGGCTGCTGGTCCCAGAGCTAAGAGAGGAGACGGCCCATCTTCTGGGTTCAGGATCTGTGCTATCTGCAGAGGGGAGTCAGGCATAATTTAGGCTCATCATAATTTAGTGGAGCAAACCCTTGGTGCCCGTTGGTGGGTGAGGTAGTGCTGATCTGGTCCATGGGTTCGGGGAAGAAGGGAAGACTACGAGGGAGGTTTTCTTAACGCTAACTTACAATTAAAGGGTTTTCAATTGTTCTGAGATTGCGTCCTTTTCTGGCGTTTAAATACCCTTTCTTTTATAAAATATTGATGATACTAGACAATGGGATTTTTATAATATATTCTTTTCTGCAGAGGAAAATGTCGTAAGCAATGGTCTTTCTAATTTTTGAATTTTATTCCACTTATACAAAAAGAACCGAATATCTATTCATAGAAACCAATGTCTGACGCTAACGTTGAAATTTTAAGTTAGATTTTATACAAACTAAGGTTTAGGAATGACCTAGGACCACAGTGTCCAATAGAAATTGATGTGAACCTCATATATAATTAAAATTTTCTAGTAGACACATTGTTAAAAGTAAAAGAAATAAGTAAAATAAGTTATTTTTAATAACATATTTTATTTAACTCAATATACCCTAATAGTATCATTTTGACATATAAGCAATGCAAAAAATTTACTGAAATTGTTTACATTCTGTTTTGTACAAAGTCTTTGAACTCTCATGTGTATTTTGCACTTACTGCATATTTCCATTCCAACTAGACACCTCTCAGGTGCTCAGTAACCACACGTGGCCAGTGACTACGGATTGGACAGAGCTGGTCTGGGAGAACAGTGTTGAGCCACAGTCTACAGTCCCGTCAGAGAGGATTCAGTCTCTCTTGTCCTACTTAAGGAAGCATCCCTTGTCATCCCTTAAACTTTGGTATATAAGAGGAACATCCCACCCTTTTAACATAGTTGAGTATTTCCAGCACAACAGAGAATGGGTCAGAGCTCCTCAGAAGCACCGTGTGACTACCCCAGATGGCCTCCAGGACAACCTTAGCCCCAAGCCCCCTGTTCTTGCCACCGTGGCTTCATACTCCTACTTTAGTTTTGGGGACTTGTTTGACCTTCCTTCTCCGCATGACTGACCTTTGGCGCCTCACTCAGCTCACAGCTCTGCCACTCTCTTGAGCTGGTGTCACCCATAACTTAGCAAGGGACGTTTTCTCCTGTGGCTTTGCCCCCATGGAAGTCTCACCTGCTTCCTCCCCCACTCATTCTTGAACACTTACTGTATGCCTGCTGTGCTTAGTTACTGTGCTTGGTGCTGAGGTTGCAACTACAAAGAAATCCTTGCCTTCCCTGCAGCTAACAGTCAGTAGAGGAGAAAGAAACGTAAATTCTCAAGACTGGGCAGTAACTTTTAGTGATGTGGTGAATGCAGGGTCCTGGGAGAGCCCTTTGGAGAAGTCTTGGGAGACCAAGGAATGCTTCCCAGGGGAAATAACTTCCCAGCTAGGATTGGAAGAGGAGAAAATAGCCCAGCCTTGGAAGAGAGAAGAGTGCATTTCAGACACATGGGAGGGAGGCGGCGCCTGCACAGGTCCAGGAGGAGAGAGCAGGTCAGGCAGAACCTGGCTAGGGTGTGGAAGATGTAAAGAGAGGAATCAGAAGTGGCTCTGGGTCACAGAGATGGTGAGCCGTGGTTAGGAGTTTGAACTTCATTTTGTGAGAAATTTGGACAGTGTTGACAGGCGTTAAAGATTTGCAGTTTGGAAAGATTGTTTGAGCTGCAGCGTGCAGGGTAGATTGGAAGTGGATAGAGCCCGCCAGAAGTTGCTGCCCTGATCCCCGAAGACCTGATGGGAATGTGGCGAAACGCCCAGGTTGGGAGATAAGGATGAAGATCCGCAGGGCCAGGTTTAACCAGATGGGGTGTGGGTGAGGGAGAGGCAGCATTCGAGAATGTCTCTTAGGTTTGGTCACACCGTAGACGGTGAGGTGGGGAACATGAAAGGGTCAGCAGACTAGGCCTATGTGTAGGAGGCACCGCCGGGGGACATGCAAGGGAAGATGCTTGTCAGGGTTAGGGTCAGGGTTGTAGTCATTAGCAAACAGACAGGAAGTTGAAGACAACTTGAAAACAACTTAGGTAACTCAAAGAGAAGGAAGATTGAGAAGAGGATGGATTAGAGAGCCTTTTTTTTGGGAAACACCAGAATTTCAGATGAGGGAAGGAAAAAGAAAACCAAGAGGAAACAGCTTAAGATGAGGATAGCCATGCTAGGGTGATTTCACCAAAGCCAAGGGGAAACAACCAAGCCTTTCATAAAATGGATGGTCCTCAGTGCCAAATGCTACAGAGATGACAAGTAGGAAAACAACTGAAAAGGTTTCCGTTAGGTTTAGCACCATAGAGAAGTAATAGGGAACTCGGTGGATGTATTTTGAGGGGAGAGGATACCAAAAGGGCACTAGAAGGCAGAGGTGGCCAGTAACCCTATGTGGACTGGGGCCTGGGGCCTCTCTGTACCATCTGAAAATCTGATTTCCAGATTTTCTTGGAAATCAGATGCCTGAGTGCTCTAAGGAAATAGCAAATTCAGTCCCAAGAACTAGGAGATCTCAGCTCTGCCACTAACTAGCAGGGCAACCTCGGGCAGGTCAATTCACTGTTCTGTGCCTCCGTTTCCTCATCTATAAAAGAAGGAGGGAGCTAGAACCAACATGTTCTAAACCTGTGTCCCACACCATTCTGTTTGGTCGGATATTAAATGCTGGGCTTGACTCAATCTATATTCGATGAATATTTGGGTTCCCATTATGTGGGAGGGATTGAGAGCTGGGAAAGAAAAAGTGCGAGGGGAAGGGAGGGGACAGATTTTGAGGTCAAAGCTTGGTAAACAGTAGGCTAGTAGAAGTCTCAGAACCTTTAACAAGTTAATACATACGTGGGTGGGTCACCAAAAAGGTAATCTGGTATTTTTCCAGTATTTTTCATTTGCAAAGTTATTCGACTCTTGTACACTCTGGCAGTCTCCCCTCTGGATCCCAGAGCCCCTTTAAGAGTTTGTCTTGTACACAGAATATCACAGACTTCTCTTAGAGATATGTCAGCAGCTCACAGTGTAGGGACTGCGTAACCAGATGATCGCTATGGTCTGTCCCAGTCCAGGGTTGCAGCAACTCAGGAGTTTGGTGCCAAAGAGAGAAAGGTCTTCCGTTTGCTGTGGGCTGCAAAATAAAATAGAGGCAGAGACTGAGCCTTTATGGGAGCCAGGACAACATGGCCTCCTATTATCATGGGGCCCCACTTCCCTAGTTAGCCTCCCAGTTTGTCAGCAAAGACCCCATGGGGCATTCTTACGTTGCCAGGGAAATGGGCTTGCAGAGCTGACTTCTGGGATTGCCATTCTGATCTACAGCCTGCAATTAATTGATCTTATGGGGAAGTGCCCTAGAATTATCATAATGCAGATTTTCTTGGAAATTGGATGCTTCTGGAAATCTGTGGCTAAGAAATCCAGCCGGGTCCTCTGAAGAGAAAGAAGTGAACTGAGAACCCTGAGTTGGTCTGACAGATTCAACCAAGACTAGGGTGGTGGTTGGTACAGGGAAATGCCTTTGTTGATCTAAATAGGCCCATCCTGAAACCTAGCACCCTGTCAGATGGCCCTGTGTTCATGGAATGGAGGAATGTCTATGATACCGTTTAGGCCTTTTTCTTCTCTCTCTCTCTCTCTCTCTCTTCCTCCCTCCTTTCCTTCTTTCCTCCCTCCCTCCCTCCCTCTCTTCCTTCCTTCCTTCCTTCCTTCCTTCCTTCCTTCCTTCCTTCCTTCCTTCCTTCCACTTTTTAGGCTGGGTTATTTTGTTTGTTTTTAATTAATTTATTTTCCAAATACAGTTTTACCATTGACGTATAATATTATATTAGCTTCAGGTGTACAACATAGTGATTTGACATCTATATGCATTATAAAGTGATGGCTCTGATAAGTCTATTAGCCGTGCGACACCAGACATGGTTGTTACAGTATTATTGTAGGTCAGCTTTCCTTAACAGGACTTCTGCAAAAGAATTAAGCCCTAAAGCCTAGGATGTCCATTGTCTGAAATGAATTAACTTCTCTATACATGTGTAAAGGTATTAAGTATGTACCATCCATGGAAGAAGTGAGAAGACAGTCACTCAGATAATTTTCTGTGTATTGTGTTGTATATTAGGAATCTGGGAGTGGAATCTATAGAGTAGAACAAACCCCAAAAATACTGCTGGAGGGTTTTGTTGTTGTTGTTGTTGTTGTTTTAAAGCTAAGAGTGCCTGTATTCATTGTCTATTGCTGCATAACAAATTGTCCCAAAGCTTAATGGCTTAAACCAATGACCATGTTTATCATCTCACAGTGTGTGTGGGTCAGAAATTCAGGAATGGCCCAGGTGGCCCCTTCACTGCAGGGTCTCTCTCAGGCAGCAGTGAGGGTTGGCCAGGGCTTCAGGCCGCTCAAGGCATGACTGGGGTGGACCCTCGTCCAAGCTCCCTCGTGTGGTTGTCGGCAGGATTCAGTTCCTTACAGGCTTGGACCGGAGGCCGTGCTCAGGCCCCTGCCGTGGGGGGCTCCCAGGTTGTGGCGGCTTGCTTCGCCAAAGCATGCATGCCAAAAAAAAGGTCACAGTCTTTGGTAAACTAATCACAAAAGTGATATCCCATCTCTTTAGCTGTGCTCTGTTCCTGGGAAGCAAGTCACCAGGCTCAGCTCACACTCCAGGGGAGGAGATCACACAAGGAGGTGGGATCGGGGGCCGTCAGCTGCCCGCCACAGAGCCCAGCCAACGTCCTGTGCAGTTCACGTCTCTGCCCCAGCCCACCCGATATCCTGGAATTTAATAACAGGCTCAGCAATTCAAAACATGACAATGTCGTGGAATAGCAGATCTCAGTATCATTTTAAGTGTCTTGATGAGATGGAGGATTTCTATAATACTAAGTGAGGGTGGCTATTGAAGCAAGAAACAGGAACAGTTTATGTTTATGAGGAAGAACAAATTAACCTGCATGTGAAGTCCCAGGGAAATTGACGTGGAATAAAAATTTCATGCCTTACAGTGTATCCATGTTGCCCATGAAAGGAGATTAAAAGGAATTTCTGATTTCACAGTTGTCATACATTTTAGACTGCTTGTGTTTTTCTCTCCTACAGAGTTGAGTTTGAACCTAGAGGCCAGTCACAGATGCGGCATTTCATAGTTTGTGGGCGTCTTCCTTTTCCTCCGAGCTGAGAGCAGGCTTCCTTACACAGAACTGAGCTGGGAATGCATTAGGTGTTCTCTGCTCTAAAGAGTAAAACGACTCTAAGAGCTGGCAGCAAGCTCATGGTGCCTGTCCTCAGGGAGCTGACGTTCTGGGAAGATCACTGGGCCGAGAGCTTTTCCCTCGTCGTCCTTTCTTCCTCGCACACATCAGTTTTGGTGGCAGGGGAAAGGAGGGGAGGAGACAGTGGTCTCCACACGGCTTCAGGGCTACAGCGGTGCCACAGGGGGCTGGGTGGAAGTAGGGCAGGGAGGGAGAGGGGATGTACCCCACCCCCTGCATCTGGGAATCCACAGATGGTCGTTCCCTCGAGGACAGTGTTCTTCCAGGAAGCTACCCCACTGTATGTCCTGTGTCTGTGTTTCCCTCAGCCTTTGTGGCCGTGGAGTTCGGGAAACGAAACACAAGGAAAAGATAACCATTCATTTCCTCTGCCCAGGTCTGAGCTCCGTAGAGTGCGCTGAACTCCAGGAATTGGAGGGATAAACCATAGCTTTCTGTTTAGGAGCAGCTGTTCATTAACTGCCCCTAGAGAGAGGCCTCATGGGAATCACGCCTCCACTCACCTTTTCTGGCTCCATCTGGGAAGTAAGTAGAGGCCCCTGTTAGCATGTCCATGTGGCTGCTCAGCCAGCAGGGTCCCTGTCTTCTTGTTACTAAGCAGGGGTGGCAGCCTGTCCCTCCCTTCTGGGCAGGTCAGTACAATAGCTGGATTCCAGAGCTCAGTAGAAATGGCTCTTGCAGTGGTGATCGATGTGGGCCCATGGGTCCACGTGGTGTGCAGGGCACGGAGTGGACCTGAGTAACAGCCAGGTGCTTGAAACAGTGCCGGCATGGCCATGCTGTGGCGTGATGCCAACCCCTCCAGCAGGCCTGGGGTCGCTCGCCTCGGGGACTGTTGACCTCCCTGAGCCTCAGTTTCTTCATGAGTGAACTCACGAAACAGTAGCCCCTCATAGGGCTGTTGGGAGCATTACATATGCCGGGGGTTCCGTACAGTGCCTGGCAGTGGGGATCACTAAAGAGGAGAGTAGAAACGTTCCTTGCAGCAGAGATTCTGGCCTCTGTAACCAGGGGGCTCCGGCTTAGAGAAGGGAAGTCACTGCCAGGCTTCCTGTCACTCCGTGTGTCCCACTCAGACCTGCCGGGTTTCCCTTACACCACGCTGCGTGATCTTTGTGTGTGACCTTCCCCCTTTCTCTAACTGCCTTCAGTCTCCCCTCTTGATTGCCAGAGCCCCTTTAAGAGTTTGTCTTGTCAGACTCGGAGCCATTGTCCGTTCTGGAGGAGCCAGAATGGCTTTGTTTTATGTGGACATTTTCGTAATAATAATTATGCTTTCCTCTCTGCTTCAAAGTTATTGAGGCTGCCTCTCCATCATTCCCTCCTGATTTTATGCTCGAGAATAAAATCCCGTATGTTTATACTTTATGACAATGTCTCTTCTTCCCTAAGGGCAGCATGTCGTAGGAGGAAGGCTGTGTATGGGAGTCAGAGGACCTGAGTCCTCGTCCCAGCAGGCACGCCCCCGGCCACTAGGGGCCCCTCCTGCTCACTGAGAAAGTGGGGATGATGATCATCATAACATTCTGTTTACGGGTTGCTGTCCGTTTAATGAGCTTGTGCAATAAAATGAAAGGCATGTGCACAGCATTACATTTCTATGATAACTGACAGTGATCCTCGCTTGGTGAGTTTCTGACATACCCGAGTTGGCATGTGTTCAGGTGCAGGGGCGGGCCGAGGTGGGCAGGGGAGCAGTGATTGGCTGGTGGAGAGATGGAAAGAGACAAAAGAGGGAGAGGCTCTAACCGCCGGCCAGGGGTTAGCATCTCAGACCCCTCTCTTGGAAGCAACCTCGGCCCTGAACACTCAAGAGGTAGTTCAGGAAGCACTTTGAGACCCAGCTGAACTTACGGAAGTCATGAATCTTAGTAGAATCTTCCTTTAAAGGAAAAAATAAGCTCAGAGAAGCATGCATTATTCAGGAGCTGCTGTGGCAATCGGGATGGTAGCCCAGGGCTGGCATCTGTCTCTCCACAGAGTCAGCGGTGGGCCCGTCCTTCCTCCTGGTCCCACCCCCACACCTATCTTTCCTGCTCACTAGCTCTTCTCTCCAGTAAAACCCCTGAGTCTTTAATAAATTATAAACATGCTTTCTGGTCCGTCTGCCGGCGCCAGAACTCTGTGCTGGCAGCCTTTTTCATTCCCCTCGTGCCCCTAATAGATCTCGCTGTTTGATTAATCTTTTAGATTGCTCTCACTGAAAGCCAACTCTCCTCACTGTGTCCAGTTTTAAGGATTTTTCTCAGCCCTTGGCTTTGCTGTCTAGTGCTCATTCCAAAGCAGGGCTATCGCTCCCTCCACCCCCAGCCTCGGAGGGCTGGCGGCTCTTGCACAGGGTTCAGGCAGGTGGGCCCCACCTCACACCAGCCCCTCCATCTCTTGTGCCTCAAGCAGGGTGAGTTCACAGTAGGACACTAGAGACATATACTGGGTGACAAGTCACAGGACCTGGGTGAAACTCACTCTGCAAGTGTGTGATCTTGAATGAGATTCTGAGCCTCAGTTGTCCTCATCTGTGGAGCAAAGGTTCTCAGAGGTGTCTCAACGATCAGATGAGACACAGGGTGACTCTGGGTACTGCGAGCTATGAGCAGGGGCAGAAGGCAGGGGGTGCTGTGTCCCATGAGCCAGGATGCCTGTACCTTTGAGGTTGGAGCACCGCCCTACTGCCTGCCCTCCCCAAAGCCTGTACATGCTTGTGGCACCTGCAGGATTCCTGCCCAGCCTGGAGGAAGAGCCACCATCCTCTAGGCACAGGAAGCTGGAGGGGGCCGAGGCCCAGGAGCACAGTTGCCCAGGCTCCAGCCCAAGCCTGTTATGCCACAAATTTCTACCCAATTTAGGAGATTGGACTGGGCCACTTCCAAAGCCCTTTCCTCTTCTGACCTGTGAGCTTGTGGTTCTAATTCAGAAGTGCCAAACACGGCATGGAGGCTGGTTCGGCCTCCGTTGTGATAACAATGCTTAGCCGCCGTCTACTCAGCAGCCGCGCAACACCAGGTGTTTTGCCTGCGGTATCTGTGGTCTTCAGAACAAGCCTGGAAGGAAGGTATTTGTCCACATTTTATAGATGACGACATTGAGGCTCAGAGAAGGTAAATGACGTGTCCAAGGCCACACACAGCCAGCGTCTGGCAGATCCAGGATTCACATGGACATCACAGCGCAGTTTCCTTTCTCTGACATTGATGCGACCCCCTCTGCTCTCCCCTCCTCTTCTAGCCTCCCAGCACCCCTCAGCTACTATTGTACTGTCTAGACAACTCACCAAAGACACCCTTTCAGCCCATGCAAGATCTGGCTCCAGCCAGTGGAGGATGGGTCTGCAGACTTGAATTGATGTTAAAAATGAGTTACTATTTGTCAAGCATCTATTAATAATCTGGTGGACATGGGGGATGGGGGAAATCTACAAGTTAAAAATTGTCTCCACTTTCCAAATAAAGAAACTGAGGCTTAGAAAGTAAAGTCGGATGTCCAGCCATGCAGTTGAACCTTAGCTGCTGCATATTTGACATTCCATGCAAATCAACCATTCTTTATTGAATGCCAGCCCTCATCAAAGCTTTTGATTACTGGTGCTGTAAGAACCTTTAACAGGAGAGCCCTGTCTTAGAGATGAACCCAAAGCAGCCTGGAGAGGCAGGTGGTCTGCCCATGGCCCCACTGCTGGTCAGTGGTGTCCGGACCCTCGGGCCAGAGTACCAGGAGCTGCCTCACGGGCACTCAGCCCATGGGTCCAGGACTGTGCTGTCACTAGGCTGCTGTACCCCATTTTCCACCTGCCCAGGTCTACCTCTCCCTGTGAGATCCAGCCTCTCTTCCAGGGAGCCTTGCTCACCACCCCAGGTGGAGCCATGCGTACCTCTCTGCTCTCCCAGCCCCATGTGCTGTGTCACTGTGGGGACATACACCTGTCTCCTGGCTGGATGCCTACAAGGCAGGAAAAGTGGCCCCTGTCCCCTAAAGCGCTCTAAACCATCAAGTCCCAGTACCACCCTCCTGCACCAACTTGCCCTTGAATAACTTTTATCACAAAGGTTGGGGGGGATCCCATTGCCCCCCAGGGTGTGGAGGGGAAGCCATCTCCAAGACAGTGCCTGGAGCCTGGCCCTAGACACAGCCCTGGTAGTGCCGGCCTTCTAAGTCACTCTGCGTGGTCTCTTTTTTCTCTCCGTCTCTAATGGAGACGAAGAGGTTCTGCTAAGTTCTCAGCTTTATTACTGTCCTGTAAAGGTGCTGACCATGCACATTGCCACCTATCCCATGCTCCAGGCCTCTCTGCATCCTCAGGAACCTTGCAGCACACCAACCAAGGGTCCCTCCGCATCCACCTTGACCAGCCACCTGCCCTTCTCCCTCCTCACTGCTCCCAAAGTAGATTCTGGTCTGCGTCCAAAGGTAAGGCAGTCCAAGGCCTCGCCTCATTGGGGGCCATTTCAAGACATTTTTTTCCTCCCCTTTTCAAAATGGTTATCTAAGGTACAACAAAATACCCCCCAAACTTAGTGGCTTAACATAATAGGAATCGTTGCTTATCTCACAGTCTTCGTGGCTCAGGAATTTGGAGCATCTTGGCTGAGTGGTTCTGGCTTGGAGCCACTGGAGCCACTGTCAGCTGGCAGACTCACTTCCAGGCTGGCTCATTCATATGGTGGGCAACTCGGCGCCGGTCGCGGACCTCAACTCCTCTGCATGTGGGCTGGCTTCCCTCCAGGTGGTCAAGGCAGAGCCTGCAGTGCTTTTATGACTTAGCCTTGGAAGTCGCATTCTGTCACTTGCATCACATTCTCTTGGTCATATAGGCTATCCCTGATTCAGTGAGGGACAGAGCTATACAAGGCATGAGGACCAGTAGGTAAGAATCCCTGGAAGCCATCTGGGAGGCAGGCTACCAGACCTTTTAAAACCATAAAAGGCTAAGACATCAGCTGACGGAGGAATGCACTTCTTGAATGTGTTCCTTTCTCTGGAAATGGGCTCCTGGTATACTCAATTCCTATTCTAGGGGTAGGGGAGATGGACAAGGGTCCTTCTTCCCTAGGGGAACTCACCCATCAGGTGGGGGAGACAGTCCCATCTTGAGAAGTACTAAAAGAGAGAGATGCGTACAGAGCAATGGGAGCACAAAGGACAGGTTGTTACCTATCTGGGAGAGTATAGGATACCTTCACAGCAGAGGGGACATTTGCTCTGGGTCTTGAAGGATGAATAGGAGCTCATCTGGCAGAGAAAGGAGGGAGGATATTGCTTCATGCAGAAGTAGCAGTGTGGGCAGTGGCATGGAGTTACGGAACTGCATTAAGCAGCAATGATGAAAGGTCTTGAAGGTTCTGGTGGGGAGTTTGGACTTGTACATGAGGAGCCACAGGAGGGCTTCAGCCAGAGGAAGGCCTGGGCAGAGCTGTGTGGTGGACTGGCAGGGGCAGAGGCTGGAGGCAGGAAGACTGGGCAGGAGGCTGTCGTAGGAGGGCCATGGGGATGAGAGAGGAGGATCGATTCAGGGGTGTTTTATCTGGAGGTGGAGCTGGCAGTGGATGGTGAGACCTTGTCTCTGCGGGGCAAGCACAGAAATGCCTGAAGGTCGTGACTTACCTTTTCCATGGAGTCTTCCCCTGAGGCCTCCCTTTCCTAATTCTTGGCTCCTCGTGGATGGCCTAAGCCCAGCCTGTGCTTAGGTGCTGAGCAGGCCAGCCCGCTTCTCTTGGAGTAAGTTCTCTGACTGAGCCTTTGCTCTCGTAGAAAAAAGTATTCAGAATTATCAGTGAGGCCAAAGGGGCATCAGGCCCACTGGCCTGGGAACGAGGTTCTTAAGTATCTTAGGCCACAGGCTTTTTTGAGAATCTACACAATAACTATGAACCATCTTCCCAGAGTGTGTGTTGCGGGGCGGGGCGGGGGGAGGGATGCACATTTGCATACACTGTTTTGCAAACAATTTCAGAGGACTCACAGCCCCCTTGATGTCCATCCTTGGATTTCTGGACCCAAGATTAAAAGCCTAGGAAGAAATTGAACATGAAGAGAGGAAATGTTTGACTCGCCAAACGTCTGTTATTTACTTCCTTGTTTAATACCCTCCCCCCTGTGCTTGGACGCCCCCCAAAAGAGCAAGAAACAGGAGGAAACATTTACTCAGGGACAGCCCCTGGTGGCATCAGCCTCCCTTGGCAGGTTTATCTTCATTATTATAGTGATTTTCAGGCTGCGGGCTACAATTTTCACTTGCAGCAAGGTATTAAATTGAAAGTACCCCAGACGTCATTGTCATACAAACGATCCTGGACACGTGGAAATGAATGGTTTCTCAAGACAGGGTTTTACGCGTATTGTTTATGCCAGGAGTTGGGGGCCCTGCCTCTTTAAGTGTGCCAGATTTGGGTGTGTGGGGCAGGAGGTTGGGCGTGGGTCAGCGGGTGTGGTGGGCTGGAGCCGCTGGCCCAGAACATGTGCAGCCTCTGCCAGCTGGAAGGGCACAGACCAGTGAGCAGAGTCCAAAATCTGGGGGCGGGTTTGTGCAGCTGCTAGGACCCACTGGGTACTAACTTGGGCATGTGAGGAATCCCACATTTATGTCCTGTATCTCAACTTAATTTGGCTGCAAGCCCATGTTCCCCTAGGTGGTGGGGAACTGAGCTTGTTATTTTCAGAGCTTCCCTGCCCCACACAGGGCTGGGTGAGGCCCTGGGGTCTTGCCCAGGACTGCAGCTAGGGCGGCCCCATCAGACGGCGGACACGTGCCCATGCTCGCGGCCGCCATGATGCCCTTGGTTCCAGCCCCTGACATCCGCTTTGCCCCAGAAGTCTTAGGCGTCTCCTGCCTTTTCTTCCCCAGATGCACCGTGCTCATGTACTGCAGGGATCTCCCTCCCACCAGCATCATCATCACCTTCCACAACGAGGCCCGCTCCACCCTGCTCAGGACCATCCGCAGGTAAGATATCCTTCCTGGCTGGTCAGCCCTCCAGTGCCAGCGCTTGGTGAAGGCTTGTTTGCTCGCTGGGGGTACTGACCTTGTGATAAGAACAGCAGGGGCTCTCAGCCCCCACCAGGCACTGTTCCACACATGGCACATGCATCCCATGGGAGTGTGAGGAGTGACTGTTCATCCCTTTTACAGGGGAAAGACAGAGGCCTGAGGTGTCGGGTAATTTGCAGAAGGTCACTGAGAGTCATAGATGTCCCCGTAGAGTCCTTGCCCATGATCCCTGTGTAGACAGCTTCTGGAACATGTGTTCTAATTCCACAGCTGACAAGGGAGCTGAGGCCCTGATGGGCTGAGGATGTACCCCACCCTCAGTGTCAGGCTGGGACTAGAACTCAGGTCTGCCAAGTGCTGCCTCTTCCAGCACCTGCCTCTCCACAGCCTCCTGTGGGCCAGGACCCTGCTGCAAATCAGAGCAGCCCGAGGTAATAGCTAACGTTTGCGTTCTCGGCCACCACTCTGTCAGCCCTGTTCCCTCTCAGGCCTCTCCATCCACCCTCGGCACCTAGCCTGGGCCATGCCATTACTCTGAAAGGTAGGTCTGTACCCGTGGCCTGCATGCATTTTTGATAAGCAGAAGTCCCAGTGACAGCCCCCAGCAGAACACCCCTTCAAACAGACCCCGGAGACTTGGCCGGGAACGTTTTGCCCAGGTTCTCAGAAGATGCCGGTTGCTTCGGCGCCCTTTCCCCCAAATCATCTGGCCCACCCTTTTGTCACTCAGGTCTCTAGCCACACTGACATCTTAGATGCTGGTCACAGCAGCCACTGGTCCCTAGGTCAGCTGGGGTGTAGACACCTCAGTTCATGCTCTTAGCTGAGGAGGCAGGAGGCCAGCGCTATGCCCACTTGACAGCTGAGGAAACTGAGGCTCGGAGGTACTAAATTAAGGCCTCCTGTTGTTCATCTAACAACAGGGAAGCAGGGCTTGGACCCTTGCCCTCTAATCTGAGTTCTTCTCAGCAGCCTCAGTAGAATCAAGCTATTCTGCATGGGGACATTGAGCACCCCCAGGGGAGGTGTTAGGGCCAGAGGTGGCTCAGCCACACCTCAGCAAGAGGAGGGCTGGCAGGGGAAGGTGCCCGTGGCACCTCCATTCCCTCGGCGTACAGCCCATGAGAGCCCTTTCAGATCTGCTGGGCAGCACATCAGGTGGTCTCCTGATCCCACAGAGAAGGAGGTGAGATTAGATTGTGCCAACCAGGGGACAGCCAAGCACAGCAAAGTCTTTTGTCATTTCCATCAACAAAAGCCACACCTTCCCTCCCTCCCTGATGCACCTGTATGGCTGTGGACAGGCAGGGACGTGCCAAGTGGCAGGAGGAAACCAGCAATAGGGCCCTCCTGATGGTGGACATCAAGTCTTCTGCAACACATGTCAGTCTTGATGAATGTCCACTGTGCAAGGCCAATGCATCCCTTAGAATTGTAGGGAAGGACCTGCCCAAGCCCACAGGCTCCAACCTGGCATTTCCCACTGTCCGTGGGAGCAGCTCTATGTGCTTCCCAGATGTCCTTGGAGGCTCGCTGGCTGGGCCCTTCCACCAGCCACGTGCTCTGTCTAGGCTTCTGCATTCACCCCACAAGCCGCCTGACTTGAATTTGATTTTCCAACAAGGCTTCGGCTTTTGACAGGAAAATGTGCCAAGCCATTGTCAGATGTCACTGTCTCACAGTGGACCAATAACGTACCTTTCTGATTTATAAACCAATATGGGTACATGTCGGGGGACAGGGATGAGGAATGGTCCCGTTTACCTGGGTCTGTTCTGATGAAGGAAGAACAGAGTTTTGCGGTGTTTCAGGCAGAGCAGGCACACGGCGGTGGCAGAGGTGCTGGTTCCAAAGGGCCAGCCACAGCCCCGCCACATGAGGTCACGTCTGCGCATGTCCACCAGATGCTTCCCCAAGGACACTACAGCATCCGAGAGAAGTTCCTTGCCTTCCGGGCTGGCCTCTCCTGCTCCATCAAGGAGTCTTCTGAGGCCATGCCTCTCTGTCCCCCTCAGTCCTCAATGCACACACATACACACACTCATTGTTAGGGGACTGAGAACTGCGCCAGCACAGATTAAGCACTCGATTGATGTTAGCCATCCCTCTATCTGTGCAGCTAGTGAGCAGAAGAAGAGAGGCTATAGGGTGCTTAAAGGGCGCTGCACTCGGAGCCTCAGGACCTGGGGTCAAGTGTCTACCCTACACTTCCTAGCCTCATGACCTTGGGCTGGTCACTAACCACATCTGTAAAGATGATGATAAAAGTACATTAGAGGTCTCAAGTTCTGTCACATTTCCCACAATAAACCTTCCTGGAAATGTCTCAGACATTTTGGGGGCATTATAATATGGAGGCCGCAGGCCTCCCCAAGCTTCTCTAACACTGTGTTTATGTCCTCGGTGGCTCTGCAGCTGCTGCCCTCAGACTCATCCCCTTCATGATGATGTGAACACACGTCTGTTCACACATGCCTTTCCGGCCCCCCCATCCTTCTACTTCCTCCATTACACCTAGGTCTGAGCCGGGGGCCTGGCTTACACCGGAAGTTCCTGAGAGGCAGGACGTGGAAGTGAACTTTAGGGGTGGGAACACAGAAGATTATTTCTAAAAACTTCCATGGCCAGTTATCATTTGCCTTGGGATTCTGTACTGCCTTCCGCTCTCTGCCCTGTCCCACAAATAAGTCACTTGCTACTGAGAGGGGACTGAATGAGAAGCACTTCTATCACTTCACCATTGATGAAAGGATCTTCTCTAAGGTATCTTTCACCTTTAGTCTTCTAAAATTTGGATGGCTTTGCTTGCCAGGTCCTTGAAAGAAAAAAAATACTCAAGGAAATGGTGGGGACTATTCCTTCCTCCCTGCAATGCTTCACCTCTTGGCTCAGGCCTGCCCATGCCCACTGACCCCTCAGCCCCTGAGTTAGTTGGCGGGCTGGGGACTGCCCACAGCGGGGGCACTCAGAGCCAGGCAGAGGTGGGATGAGGTGGGTGATGGGGGCGGAGAGAGAGAATCACAACCTAGATGAACTGGGGCACTTTCCTCACTTAAGGAGAAAAAGCCCCAAGAAATCCTTGATGTTGCAGTGGTTCCCTGTGCATATGTGAGACCCAGGAAAGGGGGCGTCCTGTAGCGCCAAGCCTCCCGTGGGGGCTCCAGAGCCCACACCCGTTAATACTCTACATCCTGAGTTTCCTTCCAGTTGCTTTTTTGTGAAGTCCTAGATTTAGAGGAACAATTCCTCAGGTTGAGGTGGTTAAGAAATTGGACTCTGGGTCCATATTTGCCTGCTCGGCCCTTACCAACGGTGGGACCCTGCGTAAGCTCCTTCACCTCCCTGCCTCAGTTCCTTTCTCTGCGAAACAAGGACCACTGGTAATAACTACTTTGCGTGATTGTGGAGAAGCGTGAATGAGCTCAGGAAGGTAAACAAAACCTGGTACCCATTGAGCCTATCCAGGTGGCAACAAACGGTGTGCCCCCAGTGGGTAGGCGGCAGCGTTCTAATGCAGCCTCACACTGGAGCAGGGGGCAGGACCTCCCGGAGCGCTCGTTAAAACATGGTTTCTTAGCCCCCCTCTGCAGGTAGCCTAGATCAGTCAGCCTGGGGTGGGGCCCAAGAAGATGCATTGCTAACAAGCCCTTAGGTGACTTGATGCTCCGGGCCCCAGGATCACACTTTGAGAACCAGTATTGATATCAGCGCTCAGATTCCCAGAGCAGCCACTGTGCACACGCACATGCTAGGGGCCTTTCGTGCAGCCGTGGAAGATGCTTGGTACTTAGTGAAGCTCTCCATCTGGTGAATGGGGGATGGACAGATACAGTGCCTCAGCCCAGGCCAGCCTGGCTCCAGAACGAGGCGCTTTCCCTACCAGCCTTGGGTCTTCATTCAACTGGCATTTAGGAAGCATTTGATAAACCCTGCCTGCATATAGCACCATGGAGTTCACAAAGCAATTTCAAATACATTTCCTCATTTCATACGCACAAAAGCCTGTGAAGTAGGTCAAGTATTAATATCGCCTGCCTTTACAAGGAAAATGTAATTACAGATGGCAAGGAAGGCAGCCTGGCGTCTTGTCCAGGACTGCACAGCTAGTAGGCGATGGAGGCAGCCCGGCCTCCCACGCTGCCCACCCGCCTGACCGCCGCCTCTCAGGCTGCTCCGTGTGGGCCCCACAGTTAGGGCAGCAGGCAGAAAGCAGAAGGTGCAGAAGCTGCCTACACGGCTGTCGGGTCCTTTGGCAGAGATGTGAGCTGTGTTTCAGAGACTCTGTTATAGAATGATTCCCAGGCACAGTGTGACCTGGATATGCCAGTGTGGTGAGCACTCACTCCCATGCTGCGGCTGTGTAAGGAAAGGGCTCGGAACAGCCCCAGGGGCTGAAGCAGGAAAAAAAAAACTTGCTCAGCTGGGCCCTGGGGAAAGGGAGGGTTGGCCTCACTGTGGAGGGGGCTGGTGAGGCGTGCTGGCCAAAGTGATGAGGGCCAAGGAGAGGCCTGAGCAGCCAGGGTTAGGGTGGTGGGAATGGGGGTGGGGTGTGCAAAAGAGAGGGCCCTGTGGGCTCATCTGGACCTTTCTCCTTCACCAGCCACCCCAGGAGCCCAGAGCTCCTGCCCAGCTCCGGCCCTCCCAGCGCAGAGCCACTTTTACTACGGAGCGGGGCCTTCTCCCCACCGCCCCCATCACTCCAATTGCTCTGATTAGAGGAGCAAAAACAAGCCAGGTGTTACCAGGAAATGGTCTAATTAGCACTTACTGCTGACGATTTCTTTTTTTCTTTTTTTTTCTTTTTAAAACCCTGGACATTTTTTATTCACTAATCATCTCTCAGTTCAACCAGTGCAGAGCCACACGCGATTTACCTTTTGATGTTCGCAGAAGAGAACTCTTGAATTTCAAAGAGCCGGCAGGGATTTGGGGAATCGCATGCAGAAGCTGCAGCCATAATCAAACCTCATTAGAGGGTATTCTTCAAGCAGGCTTTCCCTCTCTTTCTGCATCCCGTTCTGATTAGAGAACTGGTTGTTGAGTTTGCCTGTGTTTTCTCTGGGACGATCATGATGAGGGCCTCCTTCCACCACCTCCTGCCCCTCCTGGTTCTCACCTCCCAGCAGCGGGCTCAACGCTTGGTGTTGGGGCTCTTCTCTCTGCCTTACACACATTGCTGTTGCCATGGTAAGAATTTAGGCTTCATAAATAAAGGTAGCTCCAGGCAAGGTTCTGCCGGAGAGTCTCTGCCGCCTGTTCAGAAAGGTGGTTCACCTGAAACAGGGCTCAAAATGGGCCTCCTGAGAGGAGGGACGCACACAGCGCCTCGGCCAGCGCCCACCTGAACCCACCCCCCCACACATGGCGGTTCTGGGCATCCCATGGTGGGCAGTGTGGCCCAGGAATGTTTCTGAGGAAACAGGCGTTTTGGGGGGCTTTCAGGAGAAGCGGGACCCAGCCATCTCAGTCAGGCCTGGCCCTCAGAGTGAACTCTGAAACCCGGCCTTGCCCTGGGAATATAGATCCACAGCCCAGGGGTGTGAACGAAGTCAATTAAGAAATCATTATGATGCACAAAATAGTAATCATTGCTACCACGTTTCATCCTTTAGTGCCAGACATCCTGGTAAATGGTTTAGATACCTTTTCTCCTTTAATTCTCCCAACAGCCCTGTGAAGTGGCTACTACTATTATTACCCCCATTTTATAGATGGAGACACTTTACTGCACAGAACAGTAAAGTAACTTATGCAGGTTTACACAGATTGTAGTAAATAGCTGCTAGACCCAAGCTTCTGGAAGACAGAACCCGTGTCTCCTTTTTTCCTCATCATATACCCAGTGTCATGCACATAGTAGGTGTGCATTAAGTGTCTCTGGAGGGGATGGTTTTGGGCCAAAGGGCTGTGCTGGACTCTAACATTGCAGTGGTAACTTGACAAGGATGTGATCTGTCCCTGAGAATTTGACTGTCTACAGGCGTCAGCAAAACCAACCCTCAGAGTCAGGCAGCAGTGAAAACCACAGGGAGCTTCAGATACAAACTGCTGAGGAACCCCAGAGGAGGAAGCAATTAATTCTCACTAAGTGGATTGGAAAGCTGTTAGAGAGGAAGTGACATTTGAACTGGTCCTTGTGGCAGAGGATGGGCATTTCAAGCAGTAGGGAACGGCTCTGGGTTGGGAAGGAGCAGGGTGTCTGCAGATAATGGCATGGGGCGTGAACAGGCTGCCAGTGGGAGCTGGCTCCAGGCTGTGACCGGCCTTGAAGAGCACACTGAGGGTTTGGGGTGCCGATAGTGGAGAGCCACTGAGGGGGGTCTTGTCAAATGATATATTTGCATCAGCAAGGCAAGTCACACAATCAGAGATCAGATCTGCGCTTCAGAAGGCTCACTCTGGAGGCCAGAGGAGGACGACCTGGGCGGGTCAAGGCTACTGTAATAAACTACACAAAAGAGGCTGGGGCAGAGATGAGTGCTGAAAGTGATTTGAGTGACGTTTGCAAGTCAAACCAGCCAGCCTTGGTCACCGTTTGGGGCGGGGTGTCAGGGAGGGGCAGGGCTGTGGAGGATGACTCCTGTATGTCTACCTTGGTGCTGGGTGGGTGGTGGGCCATTCACTACCACAAAGCAGAGTTCTATGCCAGTGGCTCCCAGGGGAGCGATGGGCCTGGACAAGCCCCGCTGGCCGCCCTGGGTTTTCATTCTTCAAAGGCAATGCTATTTAAAACTCGATTTAATGCATATATATTATACTTGCCACTAGAAGTCATAATGATCTTCCTTCTTCCCGTCTCACAGCGTATTAAACCGCACCCCTATGAAACTGATCCAGGAAATCATATTAGTGGATGACTTCAGCAATGACCGTAAGTAATATGACTCCCTTGCCCTGTAGACACCAACGTCTGTTCCAGACCCTGAGTGACAGGCAGAGGCAAGCCCACGGTTCTCTGGGGATGGAGGCAAGCCTGGGTTTATAGTTGGAATGGAAACGTTGAGTGTCCGTGAGGGGCTCAAGGAGATAAACCTTGCCTTTATAAAACAGTTTCTCGGGTTCTCTGCTGTGAGTCTTTGAGGACCTAAGCAGGTAAATTTAGGAGATTCTTGATTGGATCGGTGTGTGCATGCGTGTGTGTCACTGCTCCCTAACCTGCACTCCTGGACCTGGGAACTAAAGCTTCAAAGGATTGACCCTGGACCCCAGAGCCCAGAAGAAATTATGTCACCAAAGCTTCCTGCCTGGAGTGTTGTGATCACCTGCTGGCCTGACCTGAGGCCAGCGCACCCTCTCCTTTCCTTCCTATGGGAGGGCTGGGTGGGCTCTCTCTGTCTTTGGGATCACCAATGGGACACCCCATCACTGAGGTTGTAGGGTTGGAAGGCATCTCATGAAACCCCACTGGTCATCACTGTTTCCTAGTTATATCCAAGAACTTAGGTCCCACCCAAATTCACCCTCCAAATCCTCTTTCCGCTAGAAAAGCTTGCAGATGTTTTCAAACATCTACGTGTTCAGTTTGACAGGCATAATACTTGTAGAAGCGTTAGACTGCAGGTATTAATAGTGCCGACACCTCTTCTGAGAGCTGTGGGTACAGTTCCAAGCAGACAGCCACACCCAGGCAGGACTGCCTCTTCCCAGTGATGACCAGGGGAAGCAGATGAGTCACAGGGGACAGCTCCAAGTCCCAGGGGAGCAGAGTCTGTCCCCACCAGTGCTGACACTGGAGGCTGGGTATAGGAGGCGCGACTGGGCTGGGCTGTGCAGTAGGAAGGCTGGAAACCCACATCTGTGACAGAGACTTGGGACCTTGGAAGTAACACGAAAGCTGGGTATGCAGCAGGTCCTCACCGACCTGAGCGCTGCGACTCAGGGACCTGATCTCCTTTCTCTAGTGAGGAAGGGGTTGGAGGCAGGGAGGCCCTCGCCCTGCTGGGAGGTAGCCTGGCACTGAGGATGGAGGAGGGAATGCTGCTGGCGTCACTTAAATGCAGGACAACCTGGTGGTTAGAGCCTGGACTGGCGCCAGACTGCCTGGCTTCAGACCCTAGGTCTGTCACTTCTCTTACTAGGAACGTGTCTTGGACAAATTATTAATCTTGATGTGTCTCAGTTTCCTCAGCTCTAAAATGGAGATTATAATAATAACAGATATGGTTTATATAAGGACTCAACTATGTTAACACACTCAAAGCACTTCGAACAGTTCCTAGCCCCAGGAAAGACTCAGTGAGTCTTTGCTGTCACTGAGGAGAGTCCCAAGCCAAGCGGAAAGCCTATGGTTGGTAAACCAATGAAGGATCATGATAAAAAGTTCAGAGCTGAGGGGTGGGAAGCCAAATAAGTGCTGGGGCAACGGGCAAGCCAGAGGATGACCCCAGGCAAATGCCTAAGATGGGGTCCCTTGCCCATCCTGGCACATTTTCCTGCGAGATGGGAAATTGGACCAGCTCTGTGTGACGGAAGACACTGCGGATGGACCTGTTAACAAATAGGATCTTCTGTGTTAAGGATTTATGGTCTGAAACTCCAAAATTCATCTCAACCATTCTCTGGGCTCTGCAGTCAGTAGGGGAGAGGGGAGGGGGAACGGCAGGCAAGGCTGCCTTACCTGCTCCTCAGATTCACCCCCATCCTGAGCTGCTCCCCTCACATAAACCTGTTGTCTTTGCAGCTGGTGACTGCAAAGAGCTCATCAAGTTGCCCAAGGTGAAATGCTTACGCAATAACCAGCGGCAAGGTGGGTCTGTGAACCTGGCAGGGCCTGGGGATGTGAGGGGAGGCTTGGTGTCGTGTGTGCGCATGCGTCTGGGCGTGCGTCCCATGTGTGGGGAGAATGCTGAGGGGTTCTTCGGTGGGCCTGCTGGAAGGTAGAGTGACTTGGGCACCTACTTGGCCATTTGTCTCCATTGCAGGTCTGGTCCGGTCCCGGATCCGGGGCGCCGACGTTGCCCAGGGCGCCACTCTGACTTTCCTTGACAGCCACTGTGAGGTGAACAGGGACTGGCTCCAGCCACTGCTGCACAGGGTCAAAGAGGTGAGTGAGGCCAACTGCGACGCGGACGGATCGCGTGCCCCCACTTTCTGCCGGCTCCCTCACGCTCGGTACTGCCCATATGCCCCCAATCCTCTGGGAGGTAGATGGGCTAGATGGCTGTCCCTATTCTATAGGTGGGGAGACTGAGGCAGAGCAGCCTGCTCAGGGTCGCACAGCAGGCAGTGCTGCAACACGGTCCAGGGCCTGTTCTGTATCACACTGCCACACACTACTTCCTGGGCTAGGGAACTAACTGCCCAAAACTGTCTCTCCCAGACAAGAGAGGGGTCCAGGAAGGGAGCCCTGACGAGGACCTTGTGAAAAGGAGGCAGCGGAAGTAACCAGGCCCCATCCCTCAGTCTGTGGGTCTTGCCTCCACCACACGTCACCCTCCCCTGTGGCCAAGGCAGATGGGCTGGATGCTGCGACCTGAGTTCCTTGCCTCTGTCTCTCCATAAATGACTCTAGAACTGTGTAGTCTCTCTCTCTCTATGTCTCAGTTATTCTTCTTGAAAATGAAAAGAATTTCAGGCATTTTCCCATCATTATTTTATATTCCCGCAAATCTACCCCGCCACCATCCTGATGTGCAGAAGCTGCTGTTGTGTAGTCGGGGCCGGCGCTGGCCATGAGCATTTGCGCTCGTCATTTTCTCCCCAGGTATCAGGTGCTACCGCTGTTCTGAAACAGGAGGTTGGGAATTGTTTCGATACCCATTTCACAGATGAGGACACAGTTTCGGGGGGAAGTATATAACTTGGCTGATAGTCCCACCGGAGCCCTCGATGTTGCCTGTGCTGTGCTGATTTCCTCCCCCCTCTTCCCACTTTCTTATGTTTTCACCACTACCTACAAAATGACAGCGTGGCAAGGATGAAAGAACTGGGATGTGTCAACTGCCCAGAGGGCTAGGAAATCCTTACCAACTTCCTTCATTCCCATGAGGGAAGCTCGGTGGGTTTATAAAGTTTTCACACGTGGGCCTAGATGTTAAAACTCACCCTGTGACCACTTTTCACAAGGGCAGGGGTGGGGTGGGTGCTCCTACACTGAATGCTGTTTAGAAAACCCCCCTCTCTTCCCTTCCTAACACTATCTTGGCAAAGAGCTCCGGACTGCAAAACAGTAGTTTATGAACGGACCACCCAGTGGAGGGGCCTTGCCTGGCTCCGGAGGCCCTTCCAAATCCTCTCCTTTCTTTGGGCTCAGCCTGCAGCCACAGCGCTGCCTCCCCAGCCTTGTACTGGGTACCCCGTCTCTCTGGACATGCCCCACATTCCTGCTGCTCCATCTCTGACCACGCCCTTCCTGTCCCTGGGAGCCCCTCCCCTCCTCCCTGCAAGCCCCTTGCTCTTCAGGGCCTTGTGCATATTGCCCTCCTCCTGGAGCCCTTTCCAAATGGCCTGGCCCGCTGGGACCACTCCAGGCAAGAAGTGCCCACTTGGCCCTGCAGTTTCTTTTCTGGGTTTAGTTCTCTGTCTCCCCTAACAGACTACAACCCATCGGGGGCACCAGTCACCTCCTTATGGTCACCCTGCTTGTAGAGTAGGGGCTGAGTGTTCAGAAATGACCATGAGAAGCCAGGTGTACTGGGGAGGTGATGCGTTGCAACGGGAGGAAAACAGGCTCACTTCCTGCTTCTAAATGAACAGACATTTCTTGAGCACCTATTTCAGGTAGAGCTGCAAGGGAGGGGACCCATCTTAAGCAGACACTCTTAGTTCATCAGCCCAGCACTGCTCCGGACTCTGTGTTCAGGGGTTTTATGGGGGCTTCACTACACAGGCACAGTTGATTAAATCATTGGCCATTGATGATTGAACTTAACCTTTCAGTATCTGTCCCCTCCCTGAGGTTGGGTAGGGAGACATTGGAGGCAGAGGTGACAGGGGCAGAGGTGGGGGGTGAAAGTGCCAGCCCTCTAATCATGTGGTTGGCTCCTCCAATAACTAGCCCCCATCCTCCAAGAGTCCCTAATTAGCATAAACTCAAGTATGGTGAAAGGGGCTTAAGAGCAAAAGATGTGCCTCACCCCATTCGCTCAGGACATTACAAGGGTTTTAATAGCTCTGTTCGATGCCCTAGGAATAAAGGCTAAGTCTATATTTTTTTATTATATCACACCTTCACAGTGCAGTACCACGTTTTGTTTATCCATTCTTCTGCTGGTGGACATTTGTGTCGTTTCCCTCCTTTTGCTGTTGCGAATAATACTGCTGCAAACGTTAGTGTACAAGTTTTTGTTTGAGCGCCTGCTTCCAATTTGGGGGGTACATACCAAGGAGTGGGGTTGCTGGGCCATGTGGTAACTTGGTGTTTGACCTATAGGATCCCTCCGGCTGCCATGTCCCTGCAGGATGTGTTAGGGGGCTTTGCCTCCTTCAGACAGTCTTAATGTGCCTGCCAGGCCCTTTTCATTCCGGGGCCTGAGTCCGTCTCAGAAGCCCTGTCTGGAAAACAGGCGGCCAGCCTTATCTGCAGGCAGGGGAAGCCTTCATCGCCTCCTCCTGCCCATGAGTGTTGCCTGCTGCCCAGGGCTCCTCCTCTGGGAGTCATTGGGCCCTGAGATTGAGCTCGGCCTCCCAGGCAAAGATCCTGGTTCTCACCACTGTCCGAGCTAAAGCTTTTGTAGCAGAGGGCTGGTCAGACAGACCCCAGCCAGTGGCCCTTGCTCAGCTCCTGCAGAGGTTGTCACCAGGCCCTGACTCCCGGTGACTGAATGGTTCCACTGGGACATCCCTTTCAGGATAAAGAGTGTGGGTGAGTGCCAGCCTGCATTTCTACGAGTCTTCGTATGTGTCTTGTCTCAGTAAAATGCGATTTGATCTTTTGAAGGGAAGTGGAAATTTTAAGCTGTAATTGGGATTTGGGATTTTCAAAAATAGAAAAGAGATAAGAAAGAGGCTGGGCTCGAGCTGTCAGAATCGGTCCTCAGCTGGTGTTTTCCACATGGAAAAATCTCGATTTCCCTTCTCTCCCCTTCAATTACATGATGATGCTTGAAACAAGCACCAAGTTGCTTTTCTTTTTTTTTTAAACATAGGCTTCTTTTTCCCCTTCCTTATCTACATATTTTTTTTTACTAGAAAAAGATATTTTTAAGAAATTTCAATCCTGTAGCGTTTGGTAAATGTATATAAACAATGGCTTACATATGCTTCAAACCCTCAATTATTCCAAAAACCCTGGTGGGAAGGCAGGACAGTTTTGCAAATACTAATTTGTTCTCCCTTCATAAATGAAGAAACAGAGTGCCCCACTGTGTGCTGACTTGCTTCAGGTCATGTGTATTTTAGATGGTAGAGCCCAAATAGGAACCCAGGTCTCCTGGCACAACATTACCTCCCGATGGCCCCCTCCAGTCTCCCGCCCCTCCCTCCAGGATAGCTTAGAGACCTCATCATAGAACTCCTCACCTGTCCACCACCTTCCCTAGATCATGTGAGGTCATACTCATCCTTCTACCTGCCACAAATCCTAAACCACAGTAGGTGCTCAGTAACGCTGGTTGGTGAAATGAAGGAATGGAAGTCTCTGGGAGTTTTTTGATTGCCCATCCACAGTGTGATTTTAATTATATGAGTGGGTAGAGAAATGAGAGGCAGGACTGCAGGGGTGATCGCTGGCCATTGGCTCCCAGTGGAGGGGTGGGGCTTGGGTCAGAACGCAGTTCTGGGTCTGCTGAGGATTCCACCAGCTGCCTGCTTGGCTTATCCGTGGAACCTAGCCTTAAAGATGTAGCCTTCTGGGGCACACAGATGGGGATCTGTGATGTACATGGGTATCTTTACAGAGAGTCCCTCCATCCCTGAGCCTGCAGGGGGAGAGGCCATCTTGCTCAGCTCTAATTGATCTGCCTGCTTTGCTGCCAGCCATTGACACAGTGCCTTTAGCAGGAAATAATAGATGGCCTCTTTCAGCCAACATCAATCGAACACCTGCCCACCAGGCTCCAGGCTGGGACTGAGGGATACTAACCCCCCTCCCAGGGTGACTCAGAGAGGTTCTGTCCTGGCTTCGATGGGTCATTCGTAAAGTCTCCTGCAGCCCCTCCTCAAGGTCATGGCTCCACTCAGCACTTAGCCACAAACATCTCTCATTGCCTATCTGGTCTCTGTGACTCCAAGCAGATGCCATGATTGAAATGTGTCAGGAATAATAGGACAAAACCCCTCAGAACCTATAGGGAGACTTAACTAGAGCTTGCCACAGCCCTGGAGAGCCCCATGGCTGGCTTCTGGGGAAGCCTATGGATGAGGTAAGAAATCTGCATTTTATGTTGCATTTCAATTTCCAGATATTGAAGACAGGTTTTTTTAAACAACCAGATTGCAGTTTGGGTGTCTGTAAAACTACCCTCAGGTTCAATAATTCACTAGAAAGACTTGAAACTTAACAAAGCTATTGCAATCATGGTTACTGTTTATTACAGTGAAAGGATACAGATTCATATTAGCAACGGGAAGGTACATGGGGAGAGTTCCAGGCACACATTTCTAGGTGTCCTGTCCCAATGGTGGTGTACAGATAGCGCTCACTCGTCCCGGCACAGACATGTGGCAACACGCAGAGAATTGCAAAACAGGGAAGACCACCGGAGCCTTGGTGTCCAGGGTTTTTATTGCCATTGCATAGACATGGCTAATCACCCCCATGGTGTCCATGTACCTCCAGAGGTCAAGTTGAGGTGGCATCACATGGCCAAGGCCCTCATCCTAACTCACGCTGTTAGCATAGACTATCTGGTGCAGCCCAAGGCTCCTAGCAAATAGAGATATTCTTAAAGGTGGGACATTTCAAGGGCTTAGAAGTTCCCTCAAAGGAGCTAGGCAAGGGTCAAACGTATTTTTGGGTAAGGTTAATCCTTTACTGCACAAGGGTGTATATAGGACTTAGTGAAGCTGCAGAATCCCCAAAACTCGGCAAACAAAAGAAAAATGAGGATTTTGTTAGCCCACAGAGTCCAGTCAGTCTCTGAATTCCTGAGAACATTTCAGAAGTCAAGTCACAAGAATGTCTTCAGGGGTGAGTCTGTGTGTAGATGTTGGAATGGACGGCAGTGTGTGTGTATATAGCGTGTGCATACACACCGATGCCTGCGACAGCGGCCTGCGAGGAGCCCCAGAGAACTGTGGCAGCTGTGTTGACCATGAAGGAAGCATCTGTGCACATCCCAGAGGTGAAAGCAATGCATTGAAAATGAGCATTTTTTACCCACATGGGCCAATTGGCTGCGGAGGCTCCTTGTCACTGTCAGGATGAGTCACACATGGAAGCTGAGGGCCAAATTAAATCTGTGAACGTAAAAGCAGGCACTTGGTGAGTCTGAGCTTAAAATGAGAAGACAGACTCATTTGGAGGGAAGATTGGACCAGGAAATTAAATGGCTGCAAGGAGAAACGGAGGTTCCCACCTGGGCCGACCAGGGGTGGTGGGTGCAGAGGATTGGAGACGTGGTCCCGCCTGGTCCTCCGCCGCCGCTGGATTCTGTATATTTAGCTCTCAGCTCTCCGTGCTCACATCTGGCACACGCTGCCCATGGGAGTCCAGCTTCCCCTCCTGCACACCAGGCATGGAGACGTTCACTCAGAATTAGGGAACATTAAAAAAACATGTATGTAATGCCTGGGCGGCCCCCAGGAGGTGATGAATTTCTCTTGTAGATTTTGAAAATGTCCCCCGGAAGACTTGGATGCCTATACACAGGGCGGCCTGGGGGGACTAGCAAGAATAAGGCTGGAAAGCTAGATACAGGCCTGTTTTTGATGGTCGTGGATGCCAGCTAAGGAGTTGGAATCTTATCTTGGAGGGGACTCAAGTCTTTAGCTGTGGAGCTGCAGAGTGAGATTTGCATATCAGAGAGACAACTTTGTCCGCCACCTGTAGCCTGAAAGGGAAAGGGTGGTGGGGGTGTGGGGGCGGGGCGAGGCTGGGGGTCCATCGTAGGTGTGAGGCGCTCAAGGAGAGGCAGGATTCATTCCAATTAGCAGTTTTGATTGATGGGCAGAGATGAAACTTCTTAATTTAGTGCTGGGGAAGAAGTGGGATATGTGATGGCTCTGTGAACAGAAATAGGGAACTGAGAGGAAGGAGCACATTTGGGGAGATGACGACGAAGCCGCCACTGAAAGGCTGTGTGAAATCCACATGGCGTGGCTCCTGGCGTCCTGGATCTGAGTCTGGTGGCGAGGAGGGTGGCCAGGGCAGGAGGTAGAGATCTGTGAGTACCACAGGTGGCAAGCCACAAGTCACGGAGGTAGGCAGGGGTCTCTGGAAACACTATTCATCAACTTGCCTAGAAACAGAAGCATAGAATGAAAGTATCTAGAAAGTCCAAGAGGTTCCCACTGTGGGTGAGTGGCTTTGCTTCTTGGGACTGCAGGCTTGGGGTCGCCTTCCCAGAGGAGCATCCCCTGAGGGTGAAAGGCTTCTGGAGCTCCACCCCCGCCCCCCGGTGCCCCCTTCTCAGTGAGCAGGACTCTGCAGCCAGCCTCCCCTGGTCTCCACCACGCTTAGATGGCCGCTGTGCCGGGCATCAGGGAAAGGCTCTTAGCATTTTTGACATTGGAACTAGAGAGATCACAGTGTCCAATGGCCCATTTTTTGGATGAGAAAATTGAGACACAGGGAGAAAAATGGTCGAGACCCCAAAACCTGTCTCTGGCACTACTGGGGGGAGACCCTATGGAGCTCCCCAATTCCTGCCATACCGCACACTGAGCCGGGGTCTGCTGTTGACAGGACAACAGGCGGGTGGTGTGCCCTGTGATCGATATCATCAACCTGGACACCTTCAGCTACATCGAGTCGGCCGCGGAGCTCCGAGGGGGTGAGTGGGCTAGCGCCTTCTACCCAGAAGGACTTTCCTTTTCCTCCTAGTCATTGCTGTCAAGGGGAAAAGTGAGGACAACTTTCCTCCTAGTGGTTTGTCTGAAACGTCTGACCTTGCATCCTGTAATGCCCGTAGCTCCAATGTGGCCCTCACCACTGGGACTGAATGGAGGGTCCAGGGAAGGGCCAGGTCGCTCCCAGCCCCCAGAGCTCGGCTCTAGCACTGGGCTCACTCCAGGGCCTGACAGTGAGGGTAGCAAGGCCCCCTGGCTACGTGGGGCCTGAGCTGCTCTGGCACCTCAGCACTGGGCACTGCCCTCTCCTCAAGGCCCCCCACAGCTTTCTCCGCAGGCCCCCACCCCAAGACCAACTTTGGATGATTCAGCCCCTCCAGACCTCCTGCTTCTACCTTCTTGAGGCTCCTGGCCAAGGGCCACATTCCATAACTGTCCATACTGTCCCCCTTGGGCCCTGTCACTTGTGTCTCTTTATTCTCTACCTGCAGTTATTCCTAACTGCAGCCAGCTGAGAAGGTGCAGAGAGGCAGGAGGAGGTAGAGAAAGAGAAGGGAGCTGTGGGCAGCCAGGGTGAGACTTGTTATCCCTGGGATGGGCTTCCCCAGGAAACTGGGTACATTCCCAAACTTCTAGAACAGGGACAGAATGAGCAAGCTTTGCAGGCACACCCGAGAGACCAAATCAGCCCCGTGGGTGCTATGTTTTAGGGTTTGACTGGAGCCTCCACTTCCAATGGGAGCAGCTCTCTCCAGAACAGAAGGCTCGGCGCCTGGACCCCGCTGAGCCCATTAGGTAAGTCAGGGCAAGGGTTGGTGGAGGCTGATTCATTCCTACTTGGTCCTTCCCCCCGTCACATGGTATAGGGAGGTGTGCAACATTAGATGCTCAAAAGATTGGTCAGAGACCAAGAGAGCCCTTAGCCAGACCAGCACCACTTTTGCCTTCATTTTAGGAGGTTTCTATCCTCATGGAAACTTCTATTAAAGGGCTCAGGGCCCAGTGGAGACCTGTGCTGGGGAGTTGCCCAGTGTTGTTCACACACAAACATGTCATCCTGTACTCGTGCATCCTGCTAAACATGGGAGGATCCCAAATGGTCCCATCTGAGCCTCTGACAGGAGAAAAGGTCCCTTGGGGTCAGGAGCAGAGCTCCCAGGTCTTGGATGTCAGGATTTAGCCCTCGAGGTCGAGGCAGCCATTGCAGTGAGTGGAGGCTGATATCAGGGCATGGCCACTGCTGCTTATGACCAAGCACATCTGCTCTGCTCTGTGCGAGAGCCTGACAGTGGCGTTGCCCCTGGGCTGCTTCTGCCCTGCTCTGCGTGGCTTCGTCCTGATCTCCAGTCTCTCTGCCAGGCCCCATTGTGACCACCCTAAGTCCTTCATTTTAAGCTGCTTAGCTCCATAAAGACCCTCTGTTCAAATAAGGTCACATTCTGAGGTACTTGGGGGTTAGGACCCCAATGTTTTTTTAAGGGAACATAACCCATAACACAGGGGTAAAGAGGGGAAAAAAGAGAGAGGAGCTCAGTCTTAAGAAATGGATGTGTTGTTGACAGGCGCTGCCTCAGCCTTTGTCCTCTGCCTGGTCAGTGGTCCACTACTCCTCTCCCCAAGAGTGAGCTCCCAGGAGAGCGACGCTGGGCAGGGCCTGGTGGGGGAGGCCAGTGTCTAAGCGAGTCTTGGTCCCCCAGGGGAGGTGTGGTAGACTGTCTGCAAGGTGAGGAGATTTCTAATGAAAGGAAAAACCCCAGGAGCATGTTCGTGTTTTAGGTAAGTTGGAAAATGTGCTGGCCTCTCCCTGAAGAGGAGCAGAAATGGTGAGAAATTGGCCCCGAGTTCCGGACGGCTGGGGCAGAAAAAGGTGGCCGTGATCCCCCTCCCATCACTGGTCCTCCCTCTTCCCCTTCCCTCTGCACAGGACTCCAATCATAGCTGGAGGGCTCTTCGTGATGGACAAATCCTGGTTCGACTACCTGGGGAAATACGACACGGACATGGACATCTGGGGTGGGGAGAACTTTGGTGAGTTGCTCTCTCTGCGTCCTGGAGCTGCGGTCGGGAATCGGTCCTTGGACCACGCACGTGTGCCTGGGAGGAGGGCCAGGGGATGGGAACAAGTCACTCCTGGGGGGGAAGGCCAGGTGGGGCACCGGAGGAGCAGCTGCTGGGAGGGGGGGCACCCAGGGAATTGCTCCATGGGGCCAAATGGATGCTGAGAACCAGGCAGCCCTTTAGGGGGAAATTGACATGCAAAAGCCAGGAAGACCAAGGAAGAACACCAGAGGCAGGCGTGAGCTACGAACACAGAACTTGAGAGTATGGAGTCGCAATGAGACTGGAGATAAAGAGAATGAAGAGCAGGATTGACAGTGACACTGGAAACATCTGGGTCACATCTGTTGGCTGCTCTAGGCACAGAGCACTCAGCCCTGGGTTAATGAGGAGGGCCTGGCAGGACTGCTCCAGAAACTCTGGGGGCATCGTGTCCTTATCTTTCAGCAGGGGTGGAGGGGCTGGGTTACAGGTTCCCAAACTATGCAAACAGAGGGTCAGGTGCAGCCAGATGTGCAGGGCTGTGGTTTGCAGAAGGAGCAGTAAGAGACCTATTCCACCTGGCTGATGACACTGAGTGACCCTCCAGTTTCCTTGTGTATTTAAAGCATAATGTGGGGATTCTTCTTGGGGTCATTGTGAAAATCAATCCATTGAGGTGAGTCTGTAAAACTCTGGGCACCACACGGGCACAAAAAAATGTTTTCCTTCCTCCCTGACCTTTCCTTCCTTCCTTCCTTCCTTCCTTCCTTCCTTCCTTCCTTCCTTCCTTCCCTCCCTCCCTCCCTCCCTCCCTCCCTCCCTCCCTCCCTCTCTCCAGCAGCTGACTAGAATATTACCTGCACAAGGGCAGGCATTTGGGTCTCTTGTGTTCACAACTATCTCAAGTACTTAGTATAGTGTCTGCCGTGAAAGAGACTTTGGTAACTCTGTTGAATAAACCACAGTAAAAGAAGAGGAAGAGTCCCCAAATGCTGGGGCCCCGTCTCCTCTCTGTGCACCGGGTATTGTATTTGGCACGGGCTCCCTGAGCAGGGGTGCGGGCCAGGACAGTGATCCATGGGGATCATCTGGCATTTAGCAGTAGTCCAGGGCATCGTTCTCTGCCATTGTTTTCTCCTGTCCCTGCCTCCAGAGTGTTTTACGACTTTCTTCCTCAGTCACTAAGAATTATTTCCCAGAAATTTATGGCTGCTGGCCTGACCCGTAGCATCTGTTCTCCCAAACTGGGCAGTGTAGGGAAATCCATCAGAAAAGCCAGTCTCCTGCCATGCGGGGCCCGGATGGGCAGCTTGGCAAACAAAGCAGAAAACCCCAACACCCACCAGCCAGACTCCCCTTCTTGGACCCAGCCCTGAAATGTGAGGGGGTCTTTGGTGTGGGTTTGGGGTCAGAGCTGCCTGCACAGGCCCAGGAAGACATGGAGCCAGGTCCGCCCTTGGCGTTGTCAATGGGGACGAGATTTCTCTTTTCTGGGACAGAGCCAGTCAATGTCCTGATGATCACAGCTCCTTAGCGAAGTGCTCTAGCCTTTCCAGCCACCAACTGAACTCTTTCTGCAATAGTTTTGACAGACAGCAGTCATCCGATCTCTGCTCAGATGCTACTTATGGTGATGTATTCGCTGCTTCACAATTCAGTATGTCCTGTTGCTGAGAATGTTGCGTTGAAGTGTTAGAAAATTCTTCTAGGTTGAAGCCCATCTCCCTCCAGCTTTTGTGTGTCAGGGCTTGTTGTGCCCTCCGCAACCCTACAAAGTGTGTATGTTCCTTCTTCCACGGGGCAGCCCCACTGGGGCTCAGAGAACACATTATTCTTAATGATGGCACATCTGGTCCCACCGACCAGGACCTTCTCTGTATAGCGATGTTGACACACATCTGCTCCAATCAAGTGGCAGTCTCATCTAATTGGCTTCCGAGTCGGTTGCATTACCTAGTGCGGGTTTGAACAGGGAAGTAGGGAGGGACTTCTGCATAGCCGTGGGAAACACATTTTATAATCCATCACCGCATTTTTAAGCCCCAGAAAAAGCACCGCAGACAGCTATCACGGGGAGCACTTGGTTTTCCCCCATCCGAACGTTCTGCAATGTTTCAGGCAGTTCCCAGCACTCGCATTTCTTTCTCTTAGCATTTTATATGCCAGGAAATGCAGGGCTCGTTCCGTGGGGGATACAGCACGTGAACAGCATCAGTTCTGCGGGTGAGGATAGCTAGGCACCTGAGTATGTGGAGGTGGCAGTTTAGAAGAGCCCGTGCGGGATGGGGTGATGAGCAGGGGTGCGATGGGGCTGGAGACCGATGCTTCGGCTGCAAAGGAAACACGGTGCCGAGGGGTGGCGGAGACCGCGTGTCCCAAGCAGGTCCCACACCAGGGTGTGGAGAGAGAGGCCTCCCCACACCCCAGCTCACCATCACCAAGTCCCAGCTCACGTCCATTGCCCTCTCTTCATCCCCAACACTCTCTTGAATGATCCCCCACCTTTAGGCTTCTCCCCTCAAAACCATTCTGCCTCACTCCTACCAAAGGGCTGTCTCTGAAATGCAGGTCTCTCCCACCCTCTCAGGCCTGGCAGCCACCAAGTGGCTGCTGCTTGTCTCAAGGACGAGGCCCACGCTCCTCAGCTGGGTCCCTCCTTAGCCTTGCCCACCCCTCCAGCCTTCAGTCCAGAGGCTGTGCCTTGACGTGCCTACACTCCAACAACCTAGCCCTGTTTCTCCACCAAGCGGAGTGAGGAACACAGCTCTGGGACTGCCTGCCCCAGGGCGCGGGCACCTTCGCTGCCTGCTCTATCGCCCGCCCCTCCCTCTTTCTGTGCCCCTAGCACCCAGCTCTCCTCTCCACCCTGGCACTGAGCCCTCATGTAGTGTGTTTATTCCTCTGTGCCCACCGCCCTGCCTCCTACTAAACCTGGAACAAAGGCAAGAACCTTCATCCAGCTTCTCGTCCTCAAGGCCTGGAATGGTGGGAACTACTCTGTGTTCAAAATCGAGACACTGGGACGGGGAGTCAGGGTGGGAAGGTGAACACACGTCCAGACAATGAGGCTCCATGTCAGTCTCATTGCCTTAAACGGAGCCCATGGAGAAGAATAACAGCAGCAGGTGCAGGTGTGTTTCCTTTCCAAGAAATGGGATTTCTGGGTGTCCCTGATGTGTTGGCCTAGGTTGCATTGACTGTATTTCACAGCACAAAAATCCATGAGGTTATTGCAAATGGCTCTGGCCGGGGTGGCTACCAGGGTCCTGAGCGGCTTGCTGCCCCTGCCCGCCCCATCTCGCTTCCATCTGTAGGAAGCAGCCTCAGCGGCCACCGGAAAGCTGACCCCCAAGCACTCCCCCAGCCTGAGCCTCCTGCGCCTTATTCTCACAGTGTTTCTAACAGGAGCTGAATAGTTTTGATAATTATGTCTGCAGTTTAGCATAGGGGCAGGCTTTATGGAAGGAAATGTGGCTTTTAGCCTTTTTATTCCCCCAGAAGTTGTTTTGCATTAAAATTGCACACTTTAAGTCTGATTTGCATAACACAGGACACCTAATATATCTGATACATCTACTCCCTTCCAGCTGCATCTCACTCTTAGCTTTTGGTCTGTAGAGATCAAAGGAAGCTATTGCCCAGTGAGAAGAGAGAGAGAGAGAGAGAGGGAGGGAGAGAGAGAGAATAGGGGGTGTGTGCACATTTCTAAAAAAAAAGAGGCCTTAGCACATCTGTGAAGCTTGCACATGGGGTGCCTGGATTTAGAATGGGGGATTCCTAAACCAGCAAATATGGAAAGAAACGAGGTGAGGCCCCAAAAGGAGCTACCAGCACCCCCATCCCTAGATGCAGTCCAGGACGTCAGGCTATGTCAGGCGGGGCGCGCACACCCGCGTGTGTATGGACATGGGCTACCCAATCAGACGGGCCTGAGTTTGAATCCTGTAGTTGTTAATGGGCTGTGAGTCCTTGAAATAGTTACTTTACTTCACCGTGCCTCTTTCCAAGTCTTTAAACTGAAGACAGTGTTTTCTGGGGTAGGGAGGGTGGCCTCCCCCAAAAGATATCCACCCCCTCGTCCCTGTGTTAAAGAAAAAATTACTCTGAGGCTTGTTAAGATGGTTAGGAAGACGTTATTCAGGGCTATCACAGTAGGTGGCAAGATTGTCGCAATAGGGGAGGGAGATGGGGCTCGATTTTGAAGACAATGAGAGCAAGTGGGGACTGGAAGCCAGGGGGCGAGGCAAGGGTCAATGGATAGAAATTACTAAAAGGGAACCTGAGGGTGGGGGATTCTCTCTCAACTGGATTAGTGGGATTCTTGCTACACCTGGGGACTGAAGGCTCAAGAAGGACGGAGCCAAGGTCAAGGCCTCACGGAGAAGAGAGCTGACTAAAGCTTGATCAAGGAGCCAGACTAAAGCTTAGTCAAGGAGAACACAACAAAAGGGACTTTGCAGATGTAATCAAGGCTATTGACCGTGAAGATGGGAGATGACCCTGGATCATCCAGAGGGGGGCCAGTCTAAACACATGAGCCCTTAAAAGCAGAGAACTTTCTTCAGCTGGAGGCAGAAGAGATGGAACAGAAGAAGTCAGAGACACTGGCAGCCTGAAGGGCGGATTTGGCCACTGCTGGTTTAAAGATGGAGGGGACAGCGTGAACGCAGAGAGGCTCCTGGCCTACAGCCAGCAAGGAAAAGGGACCCCCCCCCCCGCCCCGCCCCACAACCACAGGAACTGAGTTTTGCAAACAACCTGAGGAACTTGAAGGCAGATTCTTCTTGAGGGCCCCAGGAAAGGAACAGGGTCCTGCAGACACCTTGAATTTGGCCTTGGGAGGCTCTCAGCAGAGGCCCAGCCAAAGCCACACATTAGACTAGTGTGGTAGCTTGTTACAGCAGCAATAGAAAAAGGCCACACCACCGTATCCCAGGGCTGCTGTAAAGATGTACCTCTGCTTCCCCTTCCAGCTCCGTGCGGGCCACGTGTGTTCAGGGAGCACGTGTCAGGCCTGCTGCAGCGGCCCGTCCCTCCAGCTTTCTTTCAGCCTCATTCTTTCCATGCTCAGTGGGCCAAGGTGAGGGAAACGGCCCTGTCTGAGGACACCTGAGTGTGATGAAAAGTCATTTTTCCCCCAAGGTGGAGAGCAAAGTGAAAGCAGGCCTCTGCTTTGTTCCTTGCCTGGGCTGCTTGCTAAAGCCCCGTGCCCGGGCGAGATTCCCTAGAGGCCATTCTTCTCCGCTGGGAATAGGGAAACATAAAGGGTGCTGCCGTGGCCTTTGCCGTTGCATGGCCCTTGGCCGTGGTGTGACTGAGGCCCAGGCTCAGCTGGAACTGTCCCAGACGGCGTGAAGCAGCTTTGCTCAAAGATTCAAGGCTGCCTTTTGTAGGCCAATTAGATAATCTCTACTCAAGTCTGTGTGTTCATTAAAAAATAATAATAGGGATTTCTGGCCCAGGAGGCCCTGAGAATGTAAAGATGATTGAATGGAAAGGTCCTGTGCCCACATTTATATGTGTGGCCTTATGAGTAAAAATAGCCAGGTGCGTGTCTCCTTTTGCCTGACACTGCCCACCCTGCTCCCTTTGTTCTCAGTTGGTTTCAGCTGCCAAAGGTGGGCTGGATAATTCTACTGAATGTCCAGTAGATGTGGCTTCATTCAAAACAGCCTGCTGCACGCGGTGGAGCCCATGTCTAATGCTTTTTTTGCCTTTGCTTAGAAACCAGGCTATAAAATGAAATTAGAACTTTGACTAGGAGCGACACAGGAATAGGTGTGGCTTAGTGCCTAGGGAGAAAGCTGTCCCTTTTCCCCTGAATTCCTGTTTGCCATCATGGATTTGTCAGGCAGACGCTGGTTCTGGTGAAGAGAAGGGGGTCCATGAGCACTGGTAAAATGACGGATGGATTGATGAGATAGAAACAAGTAAGAATGGAGAGTGAGGAGGGCAATTTGCTCTCAAATATTATCTTAAAGTTTAAAGAATTAAGTTAAACGCAAGGTTAAAGGAAGCTTAAAAAAATAAGATAACGCTGTCCCCATTGAGGATGGAATAATTACACATCTCCCACCTGGAATTCACAGCAGATTTGACCCTGTGTGACATTCATCACGAGGGAGATTATGCTGGTTACTCAGTGACAACCCCCTACAAACTCCCTGCATTGTCTCCCCCCCCCGCCCCCGCCATGTTGTCTTTTTACTTCATCTTCCTTCACATAGGAAAGGGGTGACTTTGCAGGGCTAGAAGACGTGGAGACTGAGGGTCTAGGCTTTGCATACGAAGGACACATGCTGAGGTCCAAGCCCCCTCTGCCTGGGGCTGCAGGATTACAAGGCTTTCCCAAAGCCTCCAGCAGAGATCTGTGAATCACTGGGCCTGGCTTGCAGTCCTGTGAGGACAGGCATCTTCATCTTGAAGACAGTGGAGTAGATAAAGGGCCACTCTGTGCCCTAGGTTTTAAATATCCCACACTCTGGTACCTGTAAATCATCACACTAACCTGACCCCTCCAAGCTGCCTCGGCTGGACAGCCCCGACTCTAGCAGCTCAGCTCGACTCTCTATGACAGTCTGGACCCCCGGGGAGAGGAGCGCTCCCGCCCCTGTGGCCACAGAATCCCCTGGGTGGCACCAGCTAGCCTGAAGGGGATCTAAGGCAGACATTCGTCAGGATTGGGGGAATGAGTGGATGAGGGAGAAGTGTGACCACTGGTTATAAATCTGTCTCTCTTGTTTGTGAGCATGTTGAAGTCAGTGTCTCTGTATCCACAGCTGCATTGGCTGATGGGAGGTATTCGATAGTGAGGGAGGATGGAATCAGGCAAGAGCATGAGTTTTGGAGTTGGGGGGATGTGCTTCAGTTCCCAGCCACTTGCCATCAGTTGCCCCATCAGAACTGCTTCTGCATCATAAAATAAGAGCGTGCACAACCACGAGCGGGGTTGTTGGATGACTAATAAGCTGCCACCTAAGGAGGGACAGAGGAAAGCCCAACCAGAAGTAAGTGGAGGAGTTGTATTCCTCCCGTGGGTGATGTTTGCAGAATTAAGATACTCAGAAGTTTTAGGCAAAAGCACTGGACACAGGAAAATGAGGAAAAGGAAGCGTGGCTTCAGAGGTAGAGGAGAGGAGGCAGGCTGTAGGTGGTGCTGACAGGCCAGAAGGCACACTGTGTCTGAGGGTGTCCAGTGCACCTCGACAGAGCACCGGGCAGCCACTGGAAGCTGGTGCTGGAGCCCAGAACAGAGCTGGGTGGCAGGATGGAGGTGAGTCCTTAGTGTTAAATGAACATGTGATCAGGATGAGGAACCAGTGTCAGGAACACACTCAGAGGCAGAGCGTGGAGTGAAGAAGTGCTGGAGACCAGGGGGAATGTGGAGAAGGACCAGGATCAGGTATGGTACTTTCTAAGGTGGGGACCTGTGCCTGGCTGTGGCAGAGGAGAAGGAGGTCAGCAGATTCAGAAAAAAGCGAAGTGTTGGGCCAAGTGAGCACAGGGAAAGAAGCAGGCTTTGGAGACTGGGGTGAGGGGGTGGGACTGAGGCATAGGTTGGAGGGATTTACTTTGCAAATGAGGAGGGAACATATGTCTCATTTGAATACATGGAAAGGAAGAGACCATAACCAAAACATACGCATACTTTAAAGAAAGCTGGCATAAAATTTGCTGGTTATATCTAGTAAGCAAGGCTTCCATCTCTAGTTTTGAGAGATTAGTGCGTTTTCCTTTTTAGGAACAAGAACAAGACAAGTTGATGGGAGCACAGTAGACTTCAGGCCTGTTAAGAGAGACATCTCCAGAGACTAGATTTACATGTGTACTAATGTAGTTCCCTGGACCACGCCCTTCAGCCGCTCAGCACATCCTCTGCAAGGTGGAGAGGGGCTGTAGACAGTCAGCTAAGCACACTCATTGTTCCTTGTCTGTTGCAAACATCAGCTTGGGGCACACGATTCCAACAGTGCCCCACCAAACGCCGGAACACTATGCATCCGGGACCTTGGTGGAGAGTAAAAATCTCAGATGTTAAGTCCATGAATTTCAAGTGCCTCCTATGGCAGAAGAAGGAAGTTACAAGTGGCACAGGTGGTCGATGCCATCGGTGTCCATGTTTTTATTAAAGACACCGGCTTCAGAGGGACATCTCTTCATAACCGCTGCTGATCTTTCCATCCCACTAGAGCTTCCAGTTACTCTCAAAATTCTATTCGCCAGAATACAGCAGCAATCCAGTAGAGTATTTTTATGATTTTCTTTTGATGAATGAGGAGACCCAGCCTCGGCAAGGTTAACCAGGTGTCCCCACGAATGATGCAAGTAGGTTACTGCAGACTTGGGGCCACTGACCCCAAAGCCAAGCTCCTCTCATTTCTCCCCCACCCCATGTTTCCGCTATTATTTGGTAGCAACCTTGATGAGGGCTTTCTTCATCCTAGTGTACATGTTGTCCACGCTCGGAGGGAAATCTGAGCTTCTGGAATGAGCTGTAACCTGTCCGGGACAGTACCTGGGCAGATGTGGAGAAGGTGACAACTGTAGGGTTGGTGACAGGGAAGTCTTGCCTGCAACTCTGGCTTTTCCAGGGATACGTCACAGGATGAAGTAGGGGTCAAGGGTGGCTGAGGACTGGTGAGTGAGAGAACATGTGAAGATCAGGATAAAGAAGCGGTCCAGGTACCAGCTTGGGTTGTTGGAACGAAGGGAGACAGAGAGCAGGAAGGAGGAGGGACATAGAGGAGGCCGAGGGAGGTGGGGTGCAAAGTTCTGGATGGTCCAGGAAACCTGTGTGGTGGGAAGGTACTGGAATATTCCTAACCTCATTCCTGCCCCTGGACACCCAGCCTGCTGCCACATGGCACCTCCCAGGGACAGTCACCCACAGCCTGGGGTTTTTTTGAGCCCGCCTGTCCTCCTCATACTGGCGCTTGACTGCAGAAGCTAGGGCTGGGAAGCTGGCTTTCCCACTCATGGCCCACCTAGGAGAGTGCAAAGGGGCAGCCTGTCCTGGACCAGTCGGCAAGGGGGTGCACTTCTAGAGAAGTTAAAAGCAATAATAAAACTGCCTAACAGCTATTCTGCTTTTTATTATCACTATGCACTGGCAATTCTGAACAATGGCACTGATAAGGTACATCCCCCCCACCCTGGTACGCTACTGCTTCCTTCTGGGGCGGAGCCACTGCTCCAATCCTGCCGGTAAGCAGGCCCTGGGAGAAATGTACAGGCCAGCCCAACCCTACTCTTGCTAACTCCACTCCCTGAGGTCCCTGCAGCAGCAGCGGCTGCAGCCAACCAGGGAGAAATGGGTATGTGTGCAAAATCCCCAGCCAGTGCAGCACACCCAGCAACAGCTTTGAGGCTTCGAGCACGTTCTAGGGCTGCTCTCAGTCATCCTCCTGGGAGGGCTACAATTCAGGTGCCCCTGCAGTGTGGTAGGACTAGTCTGGGTATTGGGAGGTGCCTCCTGGAACTGGCCCTGTCTGTTGCACCCTGGCCATGTGGTTCGCTGGCCCGCCAGAGTGTGAAACTCCCTAACTCCATGGCGGCCACTTCTATCTCGACCTTGACTGTCAGCCAATTCTTCCATATTTTCGAATGGAAATTCTCTTCAGTCCTGGTTCTAACCCTCCAGAGTCCTGCAAGGGAGTTTAATCTGTCTTCCACACTGACACCTTCCACATGTCCAAAAGCAGCACTCTCGTGGCCCCAAGCCTTCTCTTTTCCAGACTAAGGCATCACAGCTGCCTGAATGTGTTCTGGGGGCTGATTTAGACACAGGCTCCTCCTCTCTGCAGGCCACTGTTCCCCTATTAACTCATACCGCCCTCCCAGGTGTGAGCTATTATCATCCCCATTGGTGGGTGGGGAAACTGAGATCGCCCAGCCTGTGGAGTGTGCACAGTTTGGCTGTGAGCCCAGCTCTTAACCCCACACCCTAGGCTGAGTGCAGTGGGCTCACTGCTTCCTGGGACCTGGTGTTTCCTGGGGCCTCAAAACTACCATCCTGTGTCCCCCCGCCCCCCTCCTTGTCCAAGAGGCAGGGCCGTGAAGGGAGGCCTGGCTTTCTTGCAGAAATCTCCTTCCGAGTGTGGATGTGTGGGGGCAGCCTGGAAATCGTCCCCTGCAGCCGAGTGGGCCACGTCTTCCGGAAGAAGCACCCATACGTTTTCCCAGATGGAAACGCCAACACATACATAAAGTAAGTGCAGGGCCCAGGGGCTCCCTGGGAGCTGCGGTGGCCAAGGGCTTTCCTGGGGACGGCCTGTGGCTGCCTCAGGTCCCCTGGTAGGTCGCCTGAGTGTCCTGGGTGGTCAGGAGCCACGTGTCACGCTCTCCAGGCCTCTACCTCTGCAGGGAGGTCAGGCCTGCCGTCCAGCGTTAGGCAGGAGCCCCAGGCTGACAAGGCCCCACAGGTGGCCTTGGAGGTCTTTAGTTACTTGGGCTGTGCCATTCCGCAGGGCTCAAGGTTTGGGTATTTTGTGGTGTTTGGGGTCGGGGCAGGGCCACCGTTTTGGGCCCCTGAGTTCTGAAGATGTACTGCTCCCACGTTCAGGCTGAGTCACCAGGGTGAAGGTCCTTGGGAAGATCCAGGAATGGGGAGGCACAGTGGGTACAAGGCCCGTGGCTGCTCCAGGGCCTCGCCCGTGCACAGAAAGGGTCCAGCCAGGGCGGGCCCTGCGACCCCAACTCCTCTCCTAGGGCGCACTCACCTCCTGTCAGGGAAAGGACCCGATACCAGGGACTCAGTGACCCAGTGGTGCACGCGGGCCTTTTCCTGCTCTCTCCTTCTGCCTACATCCTCCTTTGCCTGATTTCTTCTCTTTCAACCTTTCTTCTCTCCTTTCAAATGAATTTCTATATAATACAGTCCCTTTTGTCCCCTCTAGCATCTTCTCTCATTTTCCTTAATTCTGTTGTCTTCTCTCATTTGAAAGTTTCACTCGCCTATTTCTTCCACTGTTTCCTATTTTTTTGTCCATTTGGGGAGAAGGAGGACTAAGCACCTCATTTGGTGGCTTTCTTCCTTTGGGATGTCACTTTCCTCCTGTTCTTCCAGCCTCAGTTTTTCACATACATGAACAGGTATGAGTCACGCCCTGACCCAAGAGTCTCACAGGAGGCGTGGGCGTAAGCCATAGGAAAGTTAGCGCCTTTCGTGGGCACACGGTGGGCCAGGGCAGGGCAGGGCAGGGCAGCGAGACTCCCGCAGGCAGGAGCAGCAGGGAACAAAGGTAAGGCTGCCTCGGCTCTTGGGCTTTTTAAAGGGAAAGAAGAGCTGACACCTGGTAGGGGAAGGCAATGTGGCTGTGGCACAGAATGGAGACAGCCTGCGAGTGAAGGGGCAGAACCTGGGGCTCCAGGACATCCACTGTCCTTGAGACTGGACCCTGGCCAGTGGGCATCCTGCACAGCACTAGTGGGTCATTCAGTGGTTAGAGAAATTAGGTACCAGTGTCTCCTGAGCAGCTTCCGGTTTGCTGATGGGTCAGCCAGCGGAAGGGTCAGCCGGGCAGGAACGGCCTTCAGTGCCCCCCAAACTGGGCTGGTGTGCGTGACTCGGTTCTGGCCCACCCGCTTGGGAGGGCTTGCCGCGCCCCTCCATTGACTACCTCTGCTCCAAATGGAACCAGAAATCTGGAGGAGCCCACCTCTTTAGTGGGAGCCCAAGTTCACCGCCGCAGGCCTCAGCAGGTGCTGCACCCCACGCTGCCCTTGGCATCTGGTGGTTTTCCGATACGTTTTTCCTGCACTCTGGGGCTCTTCCTGATATCTGGCCTCTTTGATTGCTGAACGATGATATTTCTCAGTGTCTCTCTTTCCCTCGGTCTTTTTTTCTGTGTGACCTTTGGAGTCAGGCTCAGAACAATTCCTGATTTTCTAAAAAAAAAAAAAACCCTCAGTGCTGGCAAAATATCTGAGATGGCTTGATTACTTAATTCCTTACACCTGCAAGAAGCCAGTTGCTTAGGCTGCGGGGAAACCTGGGCAGGCTGGGGCCTTGGCACGTGCTCTGTGTAAAGGGGGACACCTGGAGCAGGGGCCCGTGCACGGCCTGAGGCGAGGTGGCCCGCGCAGGCCCTGTCTGTCCTCTTGGCTACTGGCACCGACACAGATGCTCTCGACTCTCCCGGCTCTTTTCTTCCTGTGATTCCTTTTTGAGTCCCAGAAATGCAGTGTATGGGATTTTTCTGATGCGTACCTTGTGGAGAAGAGTTTGTCATTACTACCGAAACCCTGCGTTTTGGGGCGGAGGTCCCGTTGCAGACTGGGTGAGACTTGGCTGGGATCAGCACCCTGGGAAGAGTGGTGTTACTGGGCCATGATGGCCTGGGTAATGCTGCCAACTTGCTCACATGTGTGTGTCTTAACTACATACGTCACAGGTCCCCCCAGATAGCACCTCCTTGACACCCCCTGTCCCACCCCCACCCCAGGAACACCAAGCGGACAGCCGAAGTGTGGATGGATGAATACAAGCAGTACTATTATGCCGCCCGGCCGTTCGCCCTGGAGAGGCCCTTTGGAAAGTAAGTGCCCCTTCTGGCTGATTTGTGCAGAGCCCAGAAGAGCTGCAGCTCATAGGCCTGAGGCATGCGTGTCCTGATGGGCCAGTCACTTAGCTGGTCTCCTGAGCCGCTAAGCCTGTCCGGGCTGCAGGCTGTGGCTGCTCTCCCTTCATAGCCCTCTTGCACCTGCCCAGTTCTGGGTGTGCAGGGCTTTGGGCAGCTCGTGTGGAATGACTACCTGGGCAACCCGGACACCAGCTCCAGTGGGGCTGTCCTTGTCCAGTGGACAGATACCTCCAGCTTTTTCCAGAAAGACAGGATGTGGAACTACACAGCATTGGTGCCTGCACATCGGAGCGCCTTCCTCCTAGTTCTCAGTCACCCAAACCTAAGTCTTCCTCCTTCCCAGGAGGCACGGAGTCACACAGAAATCCCCTACAGCAGCATCCCAGCTTCCTGGGGGTGGAAGAGGACAGGGAAAGGAATTAAGCACCAGATGACATTACAGAAGATCGCTATCTCATTAGCGCTTCCCAAACTGTAAGATGTGGGTATAATTACCCGTTTTACAATGAGACAACTGAGGTTTCTCCAGGTTGTGGTACTTGCCCTGGATCACACCACTGTAAGAAGGGACAAGGCTCAAAACACACCTGTCTGATTCTAAAACTACACGATGTTGCATTCCCCAGCCCAAAGCTGAATTGAGCAGGGAAAAGTGGCAACTTCATTTATATTATCTGTCTTTGAGGGGCAGGGGCAGCCAATGGCTGTTTGCTCTGTTAATGCCACTCATTGGGTCAGACTAGGGCTGTGAAGCAGATGGGTTTTTTGCAACAAACTCTTCATAGGCTGATCCCGTCACTGCTCCAGAGGGTTGAATCAGACCCTGACAAAATGGATCTGCATCTCTGAAGCCATCAACCCACGCTGTCCCTCCACGTTTTTCTCCCAGTGCTTCCCCAGGCCTTCATCGTAGTCCTCACCAAAATCACTGGCCATGTCCATCCACCCTCCTTTCTTCACTTCCGTCTCTCGCTTGGATTCCACTCTCCTGCTTCAAGGAAGGACTTGAAAGACATCATCCCCAGATCTTTTGCCCTGCTGTGCATCTATTAACACCCCCAGGCAAAGTTTTCTCAACCCTCGATGAATCCAATTCTACACCTTTTCCTCCCCTGTGCACAGGCTGCTGAATGGTCCTGGGAATTATAAGCTGGTGCTGCTAACACTGGAGCCATCAGTCTCAGGGAGACCCTCGCTGTGCTTACTGGTCCTGCCCTCCTCCTGGCCAGCGTTCTCCCTCCTCCTCCATTCAAATCTTCTCCACTTTCCCCAGCCGCTGAGTCCACACCCCTCCTGTCACTCACAGCAGATGACATCTTCTGTGTTATAGATGAATTAGATGGCATCCACTTCCCAAGACGAACCAAACTATACTCTTCACTGTATCTGCACCATCCTCCTCTGCCTCTTTCATCTCAGAGGACAGGGTGTGCCTCCTGCTGCGACAGGCCAGCCCTCCACCTGTACTCCAGACATACCTTTCACTCCTGCATTCATTTATAAATCAACATTTATTGAGTTCCCACAGCCTGGATTCATCTCCTCCTGCCTCCTGGCTCAGAGCTTATCAAACTTTAATGTGCACACAGATCTCCAGGGGATCTTGTTAAAAAGTGCATGCTGGTTCGGCAGGACTGCATTTCTAATAAGTTCCCAGCTGATACTGTGTTGCTAGTCAGAGGACCTCACCCCCAGGAGCAAGGTCCTAGGGCGATGGTTCCCAAAATAACCAGCTCATTGCAATCACCTAGGGAGCTTCAGAACCTACTGATGCCTCTACTGCACTCCCAGAGAGTTGATTTAATCTAGGGTGTGGCCTGGGCTGTAGAATTTTTAAAAGACACCCTCCCCCTGGTGATTCTAATGTGCAGACAAGGTGGGAAGCACTGTTCTGGGGGACTTTGCCCTCCATGTGTCTCCACTCTTTCCCTGATGACGTGTCTCTTTACTGCATGGTTCCCATCAGCATTTGAACTTACTCAGTGTCCTACATCTTCAACGTCAAATGAAAAGAGGAAGAAGACACTACCAAAACTCTTCTTCAGTCCTACTTTGCTCATTACCTACACCCTGTCCTCTCCCCCTTTAGAGCCAAGCTTCATGAAACAGCTGCCTGCCCCTCCTCCTACCCCTTTGATTGCTCCCACCTGGTTCATCCATGACTCCCTTGGACCCTACACTGTCCTCTTTGTTACCCTGTTAGTATGAGTCTTTTCCCACCTCACCCCACCCCCAGCACACCTCTGATCTCTGGCTTTAGTTCTGCTCAGGCTCCATCTTCTCATTCTCATTTCCAGCTTCAGTTTCCTCTTGCCACCCTTATACATTGGTCTTCCCCGAGGGTCTGTCATAAGCTGTCTTACCGCACATTCTCTCCGGCATCAGCCACCGCTTCTATGTTGCTGCTACTTGCATGGCCGTCTCTAACCTGAGCCTCTCCTCTGAGCTCCAGTTCCCTACATCCAACTATTAATCACCTGGTTGTCTCCCAGGTTCCTCCAACTCAAGTTCCAACTGACCTCATCTACTTTGCACCCAAACTTGCTCCTTATCCCATATCCCCCATCTCAGTGAACACTCTTCCATGCATCCTGTAGCCCAAATCAGATCTGGGGGTCCACCTTCACTCTTCCCTCTCCCCTCAGGTCCAGACAATCGCCACATCCAGGTAACACTGAGTACCCAGGTCCCCTGCTAAACACTGAACATTCAGCATTAAAAAAAAAAAAAAAGTTATTTCTGTCCCTGTGAGAGAGCCTGGTGAGTTGTAGATGGCAGGAGGCGTGGCTGGACAGAGCAGAGCCACTCTGTGTGGATGCCCAGGGGGACAATTGCAAATGGAACTCAGGCGGGTGCTGGTGGTGCAGATGGAGAGAAGTGGAGGGACTTGAACCTGTCACTTCTCTCCATTCCCACCCCTACTTTCCTATCTGAAATCATGATCAGCACCCAGGTTTCCACAACTGCCTCCTGATGGCTCTCCCTGCCTCCAGCTTTGCCCCATCAGACCCATTTGCTATCAGTAGGATGCTCTTAAACTGCAAACATCCTCATGGCATGCTCTGCTCAGAACCCATCCATGACACCATTGCCCTTAAAATAAAGTCCCACCTCCTCCACAGAGCCTCGCCTCACAAGACCTTATAGGTCTCTATCTTCATCGTTCGTCCCACTCATCTCCCCTCTTCCTTCCCCTCCACACACATATATTTGCACGTACACATATGTTCACCTCCTACAGAGCTGCTTCTGCCCACATAACTCTCTCACTTCTTCACATACATTACGCTCAGCTAGTCCCCTGCCTCTACCAGGGTGCCTGCTCCACCCACTTTCTGGTTTGTTTAGGGAACATCCACTTTTCCTTCAGCATCACCACATTGGCCACCACAGACCTGCCAAGCAAGGGCACACCCCTGCGTGCCCACCCGTCCACGTCAGGGTGTGATCCCTTACTGCATGACTTTTCTCTGTTGCTTGAAAGTGCATCATTATATCCCACACTGGGCACAAGCCTGGCATATAGGAAGTGCTCAATAAATATTCGATGAACAATTAGATGACAAGGCCCTTGAACCAACCAAAGAAAAGGATTCGTTGAACCTGGGGTGGCCAGGGAGGGTATTTTGACTGCAGAATCCTAAGAGGGATATGTGAATGAGTAGACTCGGAGCCCCAACGGTGAATTATTAAAACACAACAACTGTTCGTGTAGCCTTGTCTTTAATGAAAAGTCAAAATACCCCCCAAAATCCATTTTGAATTTAAAGCACAAGGTCTTGGCGTCATTACTGCACCATTGTGAGGTGTTGCTGAGTGTTTCCATTGCTCTGTATGGGGCTCTAGAAACCTCTACTGGTTAATTTTTTTTCAGCACACTCCAGGCAGGCTGGCACAGTGTGGGCGCAGGCTGTGCGCTGTGCTGCCCAGCCTGGTACCTGTCTGTGACACAGCTGTGTTTTATCTCCCTGTCTGCCCCCAGCATCGAGAGCAGATTGGACCTGAGGAGGAATCTGCAGTGCCAGAGCTTCAAGTGGTACCTGGAGAATGTCTATCCAGAACTCAGGTATCTGCCCTATGGTGTGAGCCTTTGTGGCTGCCGGGAAGGGCCCTCAGCTGACTTGGTCTGGATAAGGGACAGCCTGTGGCCAGCTGGATGAGGGTTTTTCTTAGATAGAGGGCTGAGAAGTCCAATGAGCTCCCTCTCACCCCTGAAACCAGAAGAGGAGCTATACTAATCAGCAGCATCGGGGACTGAGGCTAGCTTGGAGCAGTGTTCCTCGACTGTGGGCTCTGAGCCCCTGGGTGTGACCGGAGCACACAGACAGGCAACTGCTGGCTCCCCTCCAGCTCCGGCTAACCTTTGACTCCTGGGTCTTTCCTTGCTGCCTTGTTCCTAAGGGTAACCTCCTCCCCAGCAGGGCCCAGGGCAAAATGCCCCTGCCATTCTCAAAGCACTGCCCCCACCTCTTAACTGCTGGGGTACAAATCCCAAGAGCCACAGATTCTCACCTCTCTCGGCTTCCCTCTAGGGTCCCGAAGGATTCCTCTATCCAGAAGGGCAGCATCCGGCAGAGACAGAAGTGCCTGGAGTCTCAAAGGCAGAAAAATCAAGAGATCCCCAGCGTCAAGTTAAGCCCGTGTGTCAAAAACAAAGGCGAGGACGCAAAGTCCCAGGTAAGTAACTGGCTGGAGATTTGTGAACATGTGCGTGGACTCAGCCTCTGTCACCTGCTGTTACGTGACACCAGGTGTCCAGTTATAGCCAGAGCTCAGCAGCAGAGGAGAAGCATGACTCCCCTCACTCTGAGACTGGGTTCCCTCCACCGAGTTTCCAAGGGCACGGAATTTCTCTGAAGGACAGCTTACCAGGAAGCATCATGCCCATAGGAAATTGCCATTAAATTAGCAGTTTAATGAGTATGTCATCGGCGTCCAACCTGCTGGCAGTAAATGAGGGCTGGGTCTGGCAGGGCAGGCAGGACAGGCAGGACAGCTACTCCCAAACATGAAATGCAACCAGAAATACATGTCATTGGGTGTCGCTGCCCCAGCCTCAAACGCTGGCTCTGTGAATCTTTCTGCTGATTTAACCCGGACTTTCCAGGTAGTGACCTCGGCTTTGCTAAAGCCATTACCATCGTCTGCCACCGCCATCTCTGAGCAGGGCCCTCGTCCACCCCCGTCCTGCCCTCACCAGTCCTGTGGCTCCATCCCTGCTACTTCCTGCTTCCCCCAGGTCTGGAGGAACCAGGTTGCCCCGTCTCAGAAAAGTGTCGTGGTGATGTAGCTGATTCACCAACATAGCATCCCCACGTACCGTGGGCCAGTGCTCTCCCCTCTGATGATGAAACAGCTCTTTAAAGTCACTGACAAATACATGGCCTGCTTCGACCTCTGTAATGTGTGACCTGCTGGATGCATTAAAGGACACCCATCTCGTAAACTGCCGTCCTGGCTCTGGTGGCTCTGCATGGTCCCGATTCTCCTGCATTTCCATTCTCCCTGTCTCTGTTTTCTTTGCTGGATCCTCCCCCAACTCTTACACCCTTATGGTGAGTATTTGCCAAGAATTTCAGGTCACTGCTCTTTTCCCTCTAAGTGGTTTCTGGGAGCTTTTATCCATGCTTCCAGCTTTGGCAACCTCCTCTGTTGCACCGATTCACAAATCCTAAATCTTCATCCATCTATGAATTCAATCATTCATTCATTCATTCAGCAGACATCTGCATTCTCTGCTAACTGTGATGATGCCAAAATGAAAGGCCAGGTTGCAGGCCTCTTTGGTTCCTCCAGGAATCTAATGCTTATTTCTGTACTAGACCCATTGAGGGACCACGGAGGCCTCTAACTGTGTGCATACATATGCACATGTGTGCATGTATGAAGTATAAACCTCATAGGACTGACTCATGGTACATTTCTCTTCCTTTCAGTATCCACTCCTCCTTTCTACATAAACTCACTGTCCTGTCTTTCTGCTTCTCACCCGTTTCTCCTAATGCATCACTACATCAAGGGGTCGTCGCCTCTTCCCTCCCACCTCTCTCTGCTTGACCGGCCTCTTGGCCTGTCTAGAAGGGGTTGTGTCTGCCCCTCTGCCCCTTGCAAGACTATACATCCCTCTTTCCTGCTCCCACCGTTTCTGTCTGAGGGGCCCTATCAAGGAAGTGATGCAAGAACCCTATAAAGTAGGTACAATAGCCCCCTTTATCCATGGTTTCATTTTACATGGTTTCAGTTACCCATGGTCTAAAAATGTTAAGGATAATTCCAGAAATAAACAATCCGTATGTTTCAAGTTGCGCATCGTCCTGGGTAGCGTGATAAAATCCGGGGCCACCCTACCTCATCTTGGATGTGAATCGTCCCTTCGTCCAGCCTATCCACACTGCATGTGCTCCTCGCCCATTAGTCCCTTACAGTCCTCTGCGTTATCAGAATCGCTGTCACAGTATTGCAATGCTTGTGTTCAGGTGACCTTTATTTTACTTAATAATGGCCCTGAAGCACAAGAATAGTGATGCTGGCAATTCAGATGTGCCAAAGAGAAGCCATAAAGTGCTCCCTTTATGTGAAAAGGTATATATGTATATGAAAAAAAAACATAGAACATACAGGGTTCAGTACTATTCAGGGTTTTAGGCATCCACTGGGTGTCTTGGAATGTATCCTCCAAGGATAAGGGGGAGACTATTACTATTATCCTCATTTTACAGATAATGAAACCAAGGCCTAGAGAGATGATCCAAGGTTACTTGCCAGTAAGCGATGAAGGTGGATTTGGGGAACCTGGCCACCAGGCTGCAGCTCTGCTATTGTTACTACTACCAGAATCGTGGCTGGTTTCAGAACCTTTTTATTTCTATTTAATCACCGAAGCTGTCTGTCCCTGAGATCCTCTCCCAGGCTGTAAATATTAAAACTATAAATCAACACCACTTTGACAGAAGAGAGCTGGCAAGAAATTCTTCTTCTTGGCCAGTTCCCAATGGGAACCCCTGTGAGGAGGGAAACAAAGGTCGCACCCCATTGTCAGGACTGGGTCGGGGCAGACCAGAGAGTAGGCCCCTTCCCTAACATTGGGGGAACCGGGCAATGTAGGACTGGAGGCCACACTCGGGGGACTCCACACCAGACCAGGGGACACGCAGAGCTCTGGTTTCCAGCTTGGACGGCCCCCTTTCCTTCCCACCCCTGGCTCTGTCCCCCATGGTAAACTCCACGCCTGCATGTCCATGCTTGGTCACCCCCCTCTAACTGGCCCCCCTTGGGTCTTGGCATGTGGAAAGGACACACACCACCTCGGGAGGACCAACCCAGAGGCAGCCTCCACACAAGTCCTGAAATTAGACTTGGGCCACTGAGGAGAGGGATTCAGGGTCCTAGATGTCTGGGGTAAAAGAGCACCAGATTGTGGATGCCAAGAGCTGTGAGTTCTGCTTCCAGCTGGCCACTCACTCTGCAGGTCGTGTGTTGCCAGGCATGTGGGTTTCCTCATCATTGAAAGGAGACTCTCAGACCATGTCTGTCCCCTGGCTCTGATGCTGGCTTGTGTCCCTGCTCCACCCCCAACCCCATTCATCCTTCACCCTGCCTTACCTCCTTTTCTTGGCTGGCTTGTCAACCTTGGGAGCAAAATGTTTTATCTGAGTGTGTATTGAAGACGTCAGCAAACTGATGCTTTGGGTGGAAGGCAAGAGAGATACATCATGAGTCTGTAAACGTGTGAAACCTGAGAAGCCTCCAGGTTAACAAGTTTCCTCTTAACTTTATTGGCTTCCCTAGAAAAATGTGTATTGGATTCCCTAGAAAGAAGACAGATGCACCAACCTAGTTGCTATCCCAATTTAAAGAGAAGGAAGACACATAAATTAAAAACTTCTGAGTGTGTTCTTCTAGCTGGATCCTGGCACTTCAGGCTACTGGCTCGTGATATAGGCGTGCAGACAGTCAAACACCCTGGGAGTGGGGGTGAGATGAAGAAAAAAAGCTCTTCCCCAGACCTGGACTCACACTGGCCGCTCTAGGGGGGTCTGCCAGTGGGACAGGTTACCAGCATGTCACCACCCTTCCTCCCTGAGTTTTCTCAACCCCACCTTGGGAGAGGCCCCATTGCAACTGCCTCTCCAGCATCTCCTGAGAGGCAAAGCAAAGGCAGATTTCTAAAGAGAACCTCTAGGGTCATCTCTGCCTCTTGGCTTCTCCCTTCATCACAGGCAGCATGCAGACAGCAGCTAGCCCTTGTTCTGTGGCCAGCACCCTTGTGGACACGTGTGTGTATTAACCCATGTATTCCTTGCGGTGACCTTCTGCAGTAGGGGCTGATTGGGTCTTCATTTTTTTATATGAGGGAACTGAGGTACAGGCTTAGTAACTCACCCAAGTTTACAAGGGCTCATAAGAGGGTGAGCCAGGACGGCCAGTCCTGGAAAGTCAGTACACTTGGATGATCCTTCGGGGACCCAGGTGCATCAAGAGGTCAGCTGAACTCAAGTTTCAATGGAACCCACGAGTTCATTCCAGACACCTTATCCGAAGAGCTTCAAGGGCGTGTTCAATGGATTAGTGTGCTGCCCAGTATGGCCTCAGAGGTTCAAGGCCACCTGGTGACCCTGGTTACTCTCAGCTCAGGTCCCATCTCACCAAGGAGGTCCCACGTTCGCCACCTACCCTAAGGTCTGCCCCTGGCGTTGCCCGGAGTAACCATTGACTTCAGTAATGGTCTCTCTTCTGTTAAATTGTGCCTACCTCCCAGAGGTAGGAATCTATGACGACTAAATAGGCAATGAATGCGAAGTGCCTATGAGGGACTTGCCAGTTCTAAGTGAGCTGTTTTGGCCTTATATCCACAGCATAAGCAGCAGTGCTACCTTACATTTGGTGTTTCCTCTCCATTGTTTACTGTTTCCCACGTGGGAGAGTTTGTGAATGGGAAACTCACCACCATCAGTAAATGGCGTGTGTCTCTGCCTTAATGAAAGCACAGCCCCCTAACTTTTCTCTGCGTGTGAATGTTTCTCTAGTCTCACCCAGCCACTTCTCCTTCCCACGTGCCATAAAGACACTGTTCCCAGAGACTCTGTGCCAGGGGCCGGGCACTGGGCTAAGTGTTCACATGCATCATCTTATTCTTCCAACAACCTGCTAAACCACGTCCTGCTATTGCTCCCATTTTGCAGATGGGGTGGATGAGGCTTAGATAATTTGGCCAGTGCTGCCCGGGTTATATGTGAGTGATACCAGAGCTGGGTGCAGACACAGCCGCTGCCTCCAGAGACCAAGCCTTTAGGATTAGGTGAGGGTTTCTCAACCTCAGGACCACTGATGCTCTGTGCCAGGTAAACCTTTGTTATCAGGACAGTCCTATGCATTGTGGGATGTTTAGCAGCATCCCTGGCCCTACCTCCTAGGTGCCAGTAACCACCCCCTAATTAGTCATAATAATCAAAAAATGTCTCCAAAGCCAGGTGTCCCCTGGGAAGGTGGACAGGGGCAAAATCTCCCCGTTGAGAACTGCAGCCTCAGGCTGCTTGTTTCTGGCCTCCCAGAGGGGAGCCTGGACCATTCTAAGTTCAGCTCCTAGGTCCCCCCTACTCTTCATGCCTGCCCCTCTCAGAGCTTTGCTTCTTCCATTACCTCCTCTTAAAATCTTTGACGTGCCTCTCCATCCAGTGCAAGGTGGTAGCCCCAGGGTGGGTGCTGTGGCCTGTTCCATCCCAGCTTGCACAGCTGTGGCCACACTGCATTTACTAGAGAGAAGCCTGCCGTCCCTGCTGCCAGGCAGCCTCTTCTCCTAACGCAGTGGCTGCCTGCAGGGACTTCCTCCAAGCACAGGCAGCCTCAAGGCTGTCCAGCCTGGACCAGCCTGCTCCGTCATCCATTTCCATCCTTCCAGGGGAGAACCCCTTCCTCCTCAGCCCCTTATCAAAGGGGGCAAGGCCACCCACACTGCCTCCAAGATGGCCTCTGGGTTTCCTTCCATGGGTATGGCTGTGCCTGTGTGCCCTGGACCTGGGGGTATGAATTAGTCAGCCCCCCAAGACGGCACCATCAGCAGGGGCCCAGTGCTTGCTGATGGAGGCTGGGCCAGTCTGAGCGACCACTGCGGCCCTCCTGAATCCATTCCTGACTCCAGGATTAGTTTAATAAACCTATTCATCACCAGCCATTCTGGGAAGCCTGACAGACTGCGGGGCGGGAACTGGAAAGCCCCTCCTTGCTCCTGTGCCCCCTCCTCTGTTCTGCTCCCCGCGTTCGGCTCCTGCAGTTGTGGCCATCGAGCGAGCAGTGTTCCTCTGGGAAATTGAGAGGCTGAATTATTTCAATGCCAGTAAAGCACCAGCTAATGGAAAATCCACTTAGTGAAAAGGCTTCGATCCCTGTCTGTGCAAGACCCTTGGGGGTCTTGAGGTGGTTCCCTCAGACACCAAGCCCCAGGGGTGTGTCCTGTGTATTCCTGCCCAAAAGGCATGTGTGGATGGGGTGGCTCAGATGTCAAAAGAGTCCCCCTCTCCACACACCATCCCCAGTACTTCTGGTTTTCAAGGCCACTAGGTCAATGGTTTTTCCATTTTTTTCATCTCATGGCGCACATAAACTAATTACTAAAATTCTGCAGCCCACCAAAAAAAAAAAAAAGAAAAGAAAAGAAAAGAAAACCACACAAAAAAAACTTCTTGCCGATCTGGCAAAAAATATAGTTTTGATTGATTTACAAAAAAAAAAAAAAAAAGTAATTAACTACCCTTTTTGTTCCAAAGTGACTTTTTTTAAAAAGTCAGTTGCCTGTACTTGTATACAAGGATTTCTGGTACCAAGAATTAACCAGTCCAACGCAGCCTTATTATGCGATGTGACCAGTAAGATGTGACTCTCTTGTATGACTGTACGGTTCAAGGCAGAGCAGTCACACCAGGTGGCTATTGTTGTGTTGGCTGGTGTCATTTTTTTTTTTATTTGGCAATCTAAGAGAAAAGATGTCAGTGTTCCTGACTAAATAATCAGGTATTGCGTGTCCTAAAAATTCTTGCAACACACTGGTTGAAAATCAGAAATTTTTTTTTTTACTTTTAAATATACAAAAATTTATATTTAAATATACCTAAATATAGGGATTTTTGTTGATGTTGTTGAACCAGTTAACACTTCATGTAAAAAGCACAAAGCCAGTTTATGGCAGAGTGATAAGATAATTTCAGGACGGTGGTTAAATGGCTAAGGCACGGCTCGCGAGCCACGCGGTCGGGCAGTGGGGCCGAGGGATGCCACTTACCTCCTTGCCACATCAGCGACTCTGTGCTTGGCCTCATTTCCAGACAATGGCTGGAGTCTGAAGTGGAGGACAGTTGTAGGTGAGACTGGGCGCACAACTCCCTGGTGGCCCTGCCCTTGAAGCTGGGCCGCGGGCTCATCTCTCCTTTCTCAACAGAGCAAGGGATTCTCCATGCCAAAACCCGAGACCTTCTCCCACGTTTCAGATAAGCCCTAGATATCTGGGACCCAAGTCCCTCACCCAAGTAGCCCAAGTCTGATTTCAGGACCTGCATGGACGTCACCTCTGGGTTGGTCCTCCCAAGGTGGCGTGTGTCCCTAGCACACAGCTAGTCCCAAGGGGGACGATTTAGAGGCGGGTGACCAAGCATGGACATGCAGGCATGGAGTTTACCATGGGGGACAGAGCCAGGGGTGGGAAGGAAAGGGGGCCGTCCAAGCTGGAAACCAGAGCTCTGTGTGTCCCCTGGTCTGGTGTGGAGTCCCCCGAGTGTGGCCTCCAGTCCTACATTGCCCGGTTCCCCCAATGTTAGGGAAGGGGCCTACTCTCTGGTCTGCCCCGTCCCCAGTCCTGACAATGGGGTGCGACCTTTGTTTCCCTCCTCACAGGGGTTGCCATTGGGAACTGGCCAAGGAGAAGAATTTCTTGCCAGCTCTCTTCTGTCAAAGTGGTGTTGATTTATAGTTTTAATATTTACAACCTGGGAGAAGTCCTCAGGGACAGACATCTTCTGTAATTAAACTTGAATAAAAGGTCTCTAGAACCAACCATGAGTCTGGCAACAGCAGCAACAGCAGAGCTGATGGAAAGGGTATGTGCAGAGGCCACTTGCTAGTACATGACTCTGGATACCCTCTCTGAGCCTTACTTTTACCATCTGTAAAGTGGGGGTAGTGATAGCTATGCAATAGGATTCTCATGAAGATCGAATTAATCTGTATAAAGCTCCCAGAACAATCCTTGCACACAGTAAGTGCTCCATAAACATTAGCTGTTGCTAGCAGTCTTATCTGGCTTTGCATCACCTCTGTGCACACAGACATCTTATCCTTTTCAGCTCATCCTGGAGGAAGGCAGGGCATGTGCAGAATGGTGGCGTACACAAGCTGGAGATCTTCTTGACCTGCCCCAAGGAGTACATTTCACAAGTTTTTACTAAAAAAAATTTCAAACATATAGAAATAGATGGGAGAGTATAAGGAACCCCCATCCTCATCCCCAGGGGCCAAGAATTCTCAGGTCACAGCCTGTCTTTTGTCATCTGCATTTCCACTCACTTTTCAGGGAGTACTTTCTGGTCTAGGTCTTCTCCCAACACCAACTCGAGAAGGGACAAAAGAACCCACAGGCAGTCCCCAGTCCTAGGGGACAGAGGCTCCCACTGGGCTGGTGGCTCCATCCAGGTGTGAGGGACAGAGGAAGATCCCAGGTCAGGAGAGGCAGTAGTCAGCATCCGGGTTAGCAGAAGGACCCAAACCTGTGGGAAGGGAGGAGGAACAAGCCAAGTCACAGGGACACATCAGCTGTCCGCAGACAGTGGAGGTCAGGGGAGGCCCAGGCCCCGGAGGAGGCTGCCGTGAGCTAGGGGAGGTGCAGGGCAGGGGGCAGTAGCCTCTGTATCAGCTCATGGGGCACAGGGTCCTAGTGCGGGGGCTGGCCAGTCAAGGGACCCTTTTTTTATCCTTTGGCCAAGGAAAAGCAGCCAGTGAGGGGCCTGGTCTAGAGGCTGAGGGTCAGCCATTCAGCAGGGGTGAAGTGGCCGAGAAGGGATGCAGCGCCTGCGGGGGTCCTCTCTGCAGCTCCCCTCAAGGCACCCAATTCAAGAATTGTTGTCTTTGCCCCATGGTAAAGGAAAAGGGCAAATCTCCCCATTTTTCATTTTATATTATGCCAGTACTTTCACCCCTTGATGTAAGAACTAGGAAGTATTTGACTGCTTCAGCCTTTAGTTGCTCTCTGATCTCTTTGGAGGAAATACTGAGGAGCATTCTTCCTACTGGACCTCACAGAAAGCCCCTTTCCCTTTGCCATCAGACCTCTGCTTGTCCCTCCAACTTCTCAGCTCCGCTCCCTGCAGGAGCTCAGGGCCGAGCGATCTATCCTGCTGGGGGCGCTGGAGTGCACGCACCCTCTGGAATAATTTTATTTCTCATGACTTGCCTCTTTCCCTCCACGCTCCTCTACCACCAGCTCCCTTGGGACACTTTTTCCCCCATCTGCCTCCTGTCATAACTCTCATGCTCTCAGAACACCGATTTAGACTCCTTTTCAGAGAAGAAGGGATATTCTAAAGACAGCCGAGGGGTGCAACCTGCCAGGTAGCTGCAAGAAATGTCAAGTGTGCAGAACAGACACCTATCCAAACAGAAACTAGAGACCATGCAGCTTGGCAGGGGTGTTACTCAGCTCCTCCCAGAGGTGGCCTGCACGCCCCAGGCTGGTCCCCCTCATGGGGTGGGGGGACAGAGACTAGTGGGAGTGTGACCTACAAGTCTCTGGCTCTTCAGTAGCATTTCCCAAGGTGATCCTGTTGACAATTGATTTCGGCTAGGCTCCCCGAGTGCCTTTTACGAGCCGTGTTATATTATCACATGTGGGCATGGTAGTATCCCACCAGTGCTGGCTTCTTCCAAGGATCCTAATGTGACCCTTCCTGGCCTCTTCCCCTCCAGATCTGGGCCTTCACATACACCCAGCAGATCCTCCAGGAGGAGCTGTGCCTCTCAGTCACCACCTTTTTCCCTGGTGCCCCGGTGGTTCTGGTCCTCTGCCAGAATGGAGATGACAAACAGGTAAGCGTGCGGTGGGTCCACCCTGGGGCATGGCTGCCTACATTAATATGACAGCCTGTGTGTCGTGCGCAGGAAAAGAGAGAAACTGTAGAAGAGGAGTATTAATAAGAAAAAGGTCCTTGTGGTTAGGAGAGGGGCAGAATGCTGCCTCAATAGCCGTGGTGCCAGCAGCAGTGGCCAACTTGCCATATGAAAGCCTACTGACCTCGTCAGACCCCAGCGTGCACGTATATCTTGTACTACCCTGTCTTGCCCCAATGCCCACCTGCGATCCCAGAGCAGGAGAGGACTGGGACAAATCCTCAGGCCCACAAGGATGAACAAGGCTTAAACCTTTGCCTTCAGGGGCCTTGGGCTCTGGCAGGATGTCCACCAAGTTCATAGCACTCTGGGTATACCATGTGTTCCATTCCTCCAGCAGCAAGGTGTCAGCTGCACTCAATTCCCTGCCAGTTGCGTACGGGCGTTAGGGACACAGAGATTCAAACGCCCATTTTACGTCTCACTGGCTGTGTGACCCATGGTAGCTTTACTGGATCTCTCTGAGCTTCAGCTCCTTCTAGGAAATGGAGTTGATGATGCCTAACCACACGCGGTAGCTGTTTAGAGAAATTAACTGAGATGGCCCATGATAAATGGTCAGTGGTGATTTCCTAATACGTGTCCCTTCCCAACCTGCTTGTCATGCAAGGTGACCTCTGAGAAGCAGCAGCTTGAGACCCCCACTGTCTGCTTGGGCCCCTCATGTGCCGAAGCGCGTTGGAGGTCCAGAGGTTTACATGCTGCAAAGGAGGCCCACCCCCCTACCCCCGCTGCGGGGCCATCCCCCAGCTCACTCCGACCCTTCGCAACTATACAAACACTGTGTGTGCATCATTTCTTTGGTTGCTCCTGTGACTAACTCACTTCACATTTTCTGGCCTATTGCTTGGAAGGTTATTCCCTTCTAATGAGTTTTCCTAGCAAACATATTGATTTTGCTTTTACTTTTTTTTTTTTAATCTGATTAAAAAAAGAAAAACAACAATACCTGGTAAAGCAATTAGTTGCAGTTTTATTTCTCCATGAGACCGTGAAGTCAAGCCTCAAGGGGACCCTAGCCATGTGGTTAAACATTTCTGATTCCACTGGAACTCCTGATACTATTGCTAGGACCTGGCCTTAGCCAGAGAATCCGGTTCATCCTTTTCTCCTCTCCGTCTTCTCAGCAATGGACCAAGACTGGCTCCCGCATTGAGCACGTGGCATCTCACCTCTGCTTAGACACAGACATGTTTGGCGATGGCACTGAGAACAGCAGGGAAATCGTGGTCAACCCCTGTGAGTCCTCACTCATGAGCCAGCACTGGGACATGGTGAGCTCGTGAGGACCCGTGGAGGAACCAGGGGGGGCCGTGGGGCGGCGCTTCCCCCGAGGAGAAGCAGACCAGAAATCAGGCTGCGAGCTGCCCATGACTGCTGCAGACGCCCTGACCTGGGAGGTGGGGGCAGAGCCCCCCAGGGCAGGAGCGGCTGTCTCAGGGAGGATGGAGGAAAAGTTGCAAGCCAAGTGGAGCTCCCGCCAGACCCCACCTCTTCTCAATGCCATGAAGCTCCAGTCCTGGCCCGGTCTGCCCCTGACTGGTGTCTGGAGACAGATGTAACAGGAAGTGTTCGTGTTTTTCCCTTGCTTACTCGAGAGGCTGGTGAGAAAAGCCTTCCTGTCACTCACTATGCCGGGGCTGGAGGCAAAGTTGAAGTGTGAACGTTCGCTGTTTTCTAAACAAATAAAGAAACTTAAGAAGTTTTCTGTGTGTGTCTTTCTTTTGCTTCTACTTATCTTAGCTCAGGGCTAGGCTGAGTTCTCCACCGAGTCGGGGCTGTGGGGCCTTGTGGCAGGTAGACGGAGCAAAGAACAGGGAGGTGGGAGACCTGGGCCACCACCAACATCCTGTGTGACCTTAAAAAGGCCTGTCACCTCTCTGGCCCTTCGTTTCCTATTATATCAAATTGGGGAGTAGATGCTCATCAGTGGTTTTATGCTGGGATACACGGTCTGTGTGTGTCGTCTAGGGAAACTCTACCTATTCAGGGGCTCTGGGTTCTGCCTGTGCAGATCCCACTTCAGTGGGTCCAGGGTGGGGTCCAGGCTCCTCAGCTGATTCCGATACCCCTCTCTAATTAGAGTTACTGCCCTAATGGGCCCTTATGGCCCTATAGTCAGCAGCCAGCAATGTAAAGAATTTCTTTCCATCATCAATTCCCCATGTGCTCTAGGTCTGGTGCATGTCCATTCTTCTTAACTGGAGTTGAAGAGAAGAACCAATCTATGTTGTTTAAAAGTTCCCAAAACCTGCTTGTACATTCTCTGCCAAGGTAAGTTCACCACATGCTGATTATTTGTGGTCTTAGTTATCTATTGCTAAGTAACAAAGTACGGCACAGCTTAGCCACTTAAAGCAACACACATTTACTATCCCTTGGTTTTTATGGGGCAAAAATCAAGGTACAGCCTCACTGGGTCCCCTGCTCCAGGGTGACTTAAGAGGCTACAGTCATCTCAAGTTGCCGCCAGGGAGGATCTGTTCCAAGCTCACTCAGTGGTGGTTGGCAGGATTCTGTTCCTCGCAGGCTGTTGGCCAGAAGCTTCCCTCTGTTCCCTGCTATATAGTTCTCTTCAGTGAAGCAGCCTGCTTCACCAAAGCAAACAAGCCAGGAAGGCCCGAGTGACAGCAAGGTGGACATCACAAGTCTTTTATAAGCTGATCTCACAAGTTCCTCCCCATCCCTTTTCCCACATTCTGTTCGATAGAAGCCAGCCAGTAGGTCCAGCCCATACTCAAGGGCAGAGGGTTACAAGAGAGCGAATGCCGGGAGGTAGGGATCCCTGGGACCCTTTCAGAATCCGTCTACCACAGAAACTGTGATACCCTGGGCAGGTGTCCATCTCCCTTTCACCCAGAAAGCCATCTGTGGTGGGTGGTTGCACAAGCTCATCATTATATTGGGTTGGCCAAAAAGCCTGTTCAGTTTTTTCTGTAAAATAAAAGATATTTTTCATTTTCACCAATAACTTTATTGATCTGGATATTTTGAGTGTGTCGGCTATCCTGCGTGGTATAACATTGATTGTTCTCAATTAATGTCTCAATTTGATCACTACAGCTTCAATTGATCTACCCAACTGTGGAGCATAGTCCAGCAAGAAATCTGCAGCACAAAATTTCACAAACTACTTTTGGCACGTTTTATCAGTCACAGCACCTTCTCCATACACTGCACAAATCTGTGTGTGTGTGTGTGTGTCACATTTTTACCTTGAAATAATAAAGCATAATATGCTGAAATGTTGCATATTTCTTCCATCTTCAATATTAAAATGGCTGCACAGAAATGCACCAATTTTGATAACTTTTTTAAAAATGCACACTGATATGACAGCTGTCATGATACAATCTAACAAAATTGTTGTGAGTGAAGTTCAAGACAGCTAAGTGCCACTAGAGCCATCTTACATAAAAAAAATAAACTCTTTGGCCAACCCAATAAAATGCATCCCTATGGCTGCATAGTGTGTGTTTTCTGTTTTTGATGGATGCTGAATTAGAGTCCTCAGTCAACTCTGATCACTGAGTTTACCAAATTTCCATAACCTAGAATAAATAGCTCAGTAGGCCTCCACTAGTTGTGGATGAAAGTGAACATTTTCCAAATGACATTGACCTATGAAAACAAAAAGAACCTATATTATTCATATTTCGGGGGCTCACAAGATTTAGACTCCAGACTGAGCTTGAAGAGTCACCACTGTGGAGCAGTCTCCCCACACTGCTAGGTGAAGAATGGCCAGGTGTGGCAGAAACCCCCTCACCTGGGAGCACAACCGGCTGGTGGGAACAGATGTGAACAATATGGGCTCCTATGTATCTTAATGGTGTGGTGTACAAATTTCATGAAAGGAAATGTATACATATATTATTGTGAGTGTGAATGTGCGTATACTGGAAAGGAGAGAGGCAGGAGCTTCAGGCACTCTCTAGTGTCTGGGTTAGAGTTGGGGTGGTGATGGTGTTGAATGGATGGGCAGAAATGGGAGTTTTAGGTAATCCTGGGGCCAGCATAGGTGGCCAGGCCAGGTGCCACATTGAACGTGAGACTCGCTCCCTTTGTTTTCTTATGTGCCGTGTAATTTCTCTGTGTGAGTTCATCTTCAGCAGTAGTTATTCCTCTGGGCCCCATGGTTATGAAGGCATGCCTCAGGGAACCCAACTTGTCTGTTGGGTTCCATTGATTTCAAACCCATTTGTACATGAATTGCCTCATTTGTGGTTTCCATGCTGTGGGAATATGATGCAAATTTAGACTCCACATCTATGCTTGGCACAAGTTTGGGTTTTGGTCTTTCACAGATGATCTTTTCTCTACCCCAGTTGTCTTCTTGCTTTCATGCCATCGCCGCTCACCCGGCTGGGTGGGGATTGTCTAGTCCTCCGAAGTGCCCAGCCCTGTGTCGGGTCTCACTGGTGGCCCCAGGCAGGCGTGAGGCTGCGGTCTGCAGTGCCTGCCTCTGCATGGCTGTTGGAAGCCCGGCCCTGATTACACACATCTGGTTACAAGTCCCCTTCAGCTCTCGCTTTCCCCTCTGGCTTTGAATCCCCACTTGTTTTCGGAATCTAGAATTTTTCCTTCTATCCTTTTGAATGCAGCTATGATGTCAAGTTGTTTTATTGTATTTTATCCAATATTTATACGTGTGTGTGGGAGGGCGCTTCCATGTCAGCTCAGGCCAAATTCCTTAGTGCTGTAATTGGCTGTCACTGCTGTCTTTCCCACCTGCTGTGGGCCCATATCTTAGTATAGACACCCAACACATTTCCATGAATAAGTGAGAAAATAAGCCTGTGATTCTTTAGTACCATTTCCTAATTACCCCCTGGCTACAGCTATCAGACATTACAGTTTTAAAAAGACAGCAAAGGCAGAAATGGAGGACCAGGAAGACAAATTTATAACAATGAAACCTCGTTATAATACACATAGATTTAGAGATCATGCATATTTTACTTTGTAATGACAGAGTTTAATACGGAAAGTACTAACTGGAAAGAACTATCAGTAATGGAAATCTTTAATACTGCAGTGGAGCCCCGCAAGAGAGAATCTGTTCTCATAAACTCTGAGGGATGGTGATTCATTTACCATCCCTCTGCAAGCATCTCAGGCATGTTCTCTGGCACCTGGCAACCTAAGTCATGGCTGGCCTCAGGGAGGCACTCACCTTTCACCTGCAGTCCACCATAGTCGACCTGCAGTAGGGTTAAACCCCCTCACGTCCCCCCACTCCATACTCGGAGCCTCTGAACACTGTGTCCCTGGAGAGACCTATTTGTTCCTTTGGCACGTGACAACACCTAGGGCAGCATCTGGCACGCAGAGGAGCAGAGTGAAGGTTGTGAGGGTTACAGCAGAGATCGAGCAGCTGTGCACACGTGGTGGCCTCTGGGATGTTGCAAACGGCGGGCGGAACTTCTTGCCCCAGCAGGCAGAGTCAACCTCCCGAGCTCCCTGGTGGTCTAAGGTCTCAGGCAGCCCAACCCAGATTAACAAAATCCAAAGCTCCGAGCGCTTTTTCATTTGCCATGGAGCCGACTAATTTAATGAAGCCGTCACAGTGCAAACCTCGGGGCTTATTGGAAAAGGACTCGAGCACGACATTATTTCACAGCAGTAGATTGCATCATTTTCATTTCACAGCTTTCCAATGGGAAATAATAAAACAAAATTACAAACATAATGAAGAAAGAAAGGCAAAAAAAAAACCCCAACAAAAAAAAACCCCTTGGGTGAGAGACGCATCCTCTGTGCTGTGACAGGGCCGGTTACCTTATTCATTTGAGCCAGTAAATATTACCTGGCTTCGCTCGGCAGGAAGGAGCCTGGGATGCCTCCACGTGCTGCTGAAGATAACAGGCTGCAATAACTCACTGTCCAGCACAGCCAGGAGCGGCGTGCGCCCCCGCAGAAGGATTGCTGGGTGGCCTGAGAAATTCCAGCCTCCGGGAGCACATCCCCGCCCCCTGGCTGGCTGCAATGCCGGGCGAAGGGCTGCCGTTGGAGATGTCAGGGCAGCCTGATGGACTGCGGGTGTGCACTGTGCATCCCTTCTCTTGGGAGGATAAAGTAACTTCCCAGCAGGGCTTCACCCATTCCTGGGATGGAGGAAAGATCATGGGTCCCTGTCCCCATTTGCCTCTGCAGGGTGCTCTGGTGTGACAAGGTGAGCTGATAGTCAGAGGCTAAATTGGAGTCAACCTAGGGAGACAGAGCTTTTCTCCAAAGCTGTTCCCATTCACAGCACTGAGGTGTAAGGTCACGGGGCTGCCAGCTCGGCTGGGCCTTTTAGTCTATTCTGTAGGCCTGTCCTTTAGCTCAGGGATGCCCAGGCCTGTCCCTACAGCGAGGGGACTGACCTCCGTCATTCCACGCAGGACCAAATTCTGCCCCTGCCTGTACTGAAAATAATATTTCTCGTCTGTCAGGAGAGAGGTAGAAGCCATCTGGAATAACATCCCAATTTCTCCTACTCTGATGTACAGAAGAAAAGCCTTCTCTTGAGTCTGGTCCCCCTTTTACTTCGACCAACATGCTCCTCTAACAGTTAATCCCATGGACTTGGATCAAGATCTTGACTCCTCCAGTTCCTCGCTATATGGCTACGGGCAAATTACTGAACTTCTCTGAAGGTAATTTCCTCCTCTCTAAATGAGGCTAATAGTCATGACCTATCTCACAATTTTAGTGTGAGATTAATTGAAATGATTAGCACAGAGCCAGGCACATATTATATCTAAAAATGCTTGTCCTCCTAGTTTTTGTGTGTGTTTGAGGTTCAAACATCTGTTTCCGGAGCAGAGGGCAGGGACTGGGGAATGTTAAGGGCTGACCCTCCATCCTCAGGCATCACTTAGAGGTTAAGCGGGCACCTGTGACTCCCCTGGACAGTGGGGCTGTCCAGGGCAGTGGAGGACTTGAGTCCCCTGCAGCCCTGCTCTTTGGTTCCGAATTGGTGATGACCGGGGGGAGGAGGAAGCAGAGGGAAGCAGTGAGGCACAGTGAGGGAAGTGGCGGTCCCCCGGCTGGTCCTGGCCCTTTGTTGCCTGCATTTCTCCGCTGCTTGCCCAATGAGCGCTTCCTCAGCCTTGGTGTTCATTCCCTGCCTGTGCACACAGACCGGGCCTGTCACCTGTGAGCTAGTCCCCATGCGCGCTGTGGGGGAGCCACACCATGCCAACATCAATGGTGTCATAGACGGGAACAGGACATGCATGCTAGGCACGGAAGCCTGGCAGAGGAAGTCCCAGCTGGCTCCATCCCCACAAGCTCCCTCTCCACTCACAGGGATGGTCACACTGCACACCCTGACACCCAGGAAATGTCTCCAGCTTGGCTTCCTACCCTCTGTTTGAATCATCTGGTCTAACCTGGGAGCTCAGCTCTCATGCCTGAACTCAGCCCCTTTAAGCTCCTCAGCAGCCTGGCACCTGCATGATTTTTGGTTTTGGAGCTCCTCTTGGATGCTGTCAGAGCACCAAGTTTGCTGGGGTGCCAGTGCCCAGGGACTGGGGCTTCCACCTGCCTTCCAGTAGGGTTCCCCGCTCAAGGAGCGGGGTCTCCTCCATCTCCCTAAGCCAGGGGTAGTTTTACAGGACACAGCCCTGAGTGAGTGGACAGGATGTTAATGTCCCAAAGCAGTTCAGCCTGAATGTTTTGTCAGAAAGGAGCTTCAAATAAAGAACTCTGAGGTTCAAAGGAAGAAAAGACCTCATGTAAGATGAACTGGAGATATAAGTGAGACTTCTGAAGGGTGGAGATGGGGACAAATCTGAGGCAATAGCAGCCTACGCAAAGGCAGAGGCCTTTTCCAGCGAATGCGGAACAGGTCAGCCAGCCCAAGGTGTAGAAGAAATGAAGGGAGATGGGGGTCAGGTAAGGCCAAAGAAGGGGTTGTGAATGCCAGGCCGAAGATTCTGAACTTAATTGGTAAGTAGTTGTGAGCCACCGAAGGTGCTGGAGCAAGGAAGTACCACTGACCAGATTGTGGGAAGGGGAAGGTGGGTAGGGCAGCTAGGAGTGGCGAGCAAGGTGGCTTGGAGGCGGGGTTCTGGGAATAGGGGCCTGTTAGACAGTCCGGAAGTTGTCCAGGGAAGATTCTGAGGGTGTGTCACCCTCAGTCAGAGTGGACAGGGGACGGTGGCCATGGAGGTGGTGGGCGTGGGAGGAGAGGAGACGGAGCAAGGCGGGAGAGTGGCTTTGGTGCCACATGGATCCTGCTCTGCTTTCCCGTCAGGTGTCTTCAGGGTCCCACATTTAATTGTTCTACTTGAGTACCTGATAATTATTTAATCATAAAACATTGTAGACACATACAAAAGAAGAACAGTAGCTTAGCAACAGCTTACAGGGCGCTTCCCGGTCGTCGGTATTGTTCTAAAAGCTTTAAAGAATTTAACTTAGTCAATCCCCATGAAAATAGTAACTACATAATAATAATTACTACTGTTATCTCCATCTTTCAAGTGAGACAGCTTGAGGGCCAAGAAGGTTACATAACTTGCCCAAAGTCACCTGGTACTGGAAGTGATATTCAAGTCTAGTAAGTTTACTCCTGAGTTCTGGGTTTATAAGCTCTGGGCAACACTGTTCCTCACATTGAGGATGGAATAATGAATGTGAGTTCTTGCCCCGAATACAGAGAAGTTCCTGGTGCAAATCTCCCTATTGGGCTGACTTTTCCAATCAAGTAGTTTTATATCTTTAACGATTGGTTAACCACAGCTCAAATTTGTTCACTCGTTAGCCATTCATTAGGTAAGGAAGGGAGGAGGGAACTAGCAATTAGTGAGCTACTCTTATGCGCCAGCTATATGTCTGTGTGCTTTACAGTCACTATTTCGTTGAATGCTAACAGGTTTCCATGAGGTAGCTGTTATCCTCATGATTTTACATACGAGGAACGTGAGTCTCAGAGAAGTTAAAAAAATAACTGGTCAACGTGGCCCCACTGATAGGTGGCAGAGCGTCTTCTCAGTGACCAAGCTGCCTCACAGTGTTCGTGGTGACTCAGCCCCTCCCCCCACTGTATACATAAGTCACTAAGCAACAAATATTTACTAGGCACCCGTTACACGACAGGCACGATGCCAGCAGCGGGCCACCAGTCCTCGCCTTCAAGGACAACAAGTGCAGGGAGAGAGCTAGATTTTATTTTAGAGAGTCCAGGGAGAGGAGAAGAGCAGGGTGGGAAGGAAGATGTGCTGGGTATGATCATGGCTCTGACAGGCGTCACTTGAGCACAATGGGCACAGAGGAGGGAATGGAACAGCTTCATAGAGAGTAGGGTGGCTGAGCTGTAAGGCTGTTAGGACAAGAGGAAGAGAGGGCAGAATTCCAGACCCAGGAGTTGATGTTTGCTTCTCCATGCTGTCTCTGAGCACCTGGCTCAACCCTGGCAATAATACGTTAGAGGCATTATCTTTATGTACTTTCAAGGATTTGTTTTGACGTTGGGTAAGAAAATGGGACTGAAGGAAGGCTGAGCCATCGCCTGAGAAACCCTTTCTGGACTCCCCAGCAGGAGGGGTGCTGGGAGGCTAGGTGTCCCTGGGGTAGCCTCTGTCCTCAGGGAACACTTTGGGTCTCCATGTCCTTCTGTGGGAACAGCGCCCTCTGCAGAGCCGACTTAGCACTTCCTGATCTGCACCGCCTCTGTTGATGTGTCTGCCTCCCAACACATTTGTCTGTAAGCTCCTCACAGGCTGGGACCCCCTGCATCGGGCAGGGCTGGCGCTCAGGGTGCCTGCTGAACCGAACCACCCTGAGTGGGCCAAACCAGATTTTCCAGATTAAACTGCTCCTCCACGTGCTCTCATGTCTAATCAGCCGGGCCAGGGTCATACACATTTTTCTCTCCAGAACACACCCTTGCAAGTTGAGCAGCACAAACAGGCCATAGTTCATTGTAACTACAAGAATTCTTTCTGTTGGATCGTGAAGCAAATGAAAACCTCTCAGACCTAGGTTCTGTCGACGGATAATGAGGTGCCTCTGCCCTGCTGCCCCGGGGACTTGGCAATACACAGTTAATGGAAACTTCAGAGCATTCAGAACTGCCTTAAGGGGCCTTCTGCTGTCCCCAGGTTCACTCCGCCACCCTGAGCAGGACTGGCCCACCTGAGGATGGCAGGGCATAGCTCAAGAGCTCAGAGGGGTGGCTCCTGACCTTCTCTGCCACAGCTGGCTTTGGGACATCCAGACTAACTCAGCTTCTGATAACAGCCGGTCTGTGAGGCTGTGCCTGGGGAGGGGAACCCAGAGGAAGGCACAGTGGACAGCAGCAGATGTGTGTCAGTCACGGGTCATAGTTCCGATCCCAGACACAGAAGCTCCAAGGAGGAAGCGTGGCTTAGATGTTAAGTCCCTGTGTCCACTGGGAATCCAGTGTGGCCCAACAAGAATTTTTTATTGTAAAGCAAAGGCGCCCTGGCCGGTGTGGCTCAGTTGGCCGGAGTGTCAATGTGTAAACTGAAAGGTTGTGGGTTTAATTCCTGGTCAGGGTGCATAGAAGAGGTAATCAGCTGATGTTTCTCTCCCTAACTCTTTTCCTTTCCTTCTCTCTAAAAATCAATAAGCATGTCCTCGAGTAGGTTTAAAAAAATAAAAAGTAAGATAAAATAAAACCAAGTCATTCCTGGGGAAACAGGTTTGATTACCTCTGCCTCTTCACCCATCCTTTCTAATTGCAACTGCCCAACTGCACGGCCCTAAATTGTGCATTTCTTTGATAGAATGAAAGAAAAGCCTAGAAGGCCGAGCACGAACAGAATCTTGAAAGAGCATTTCAAGTCCAAATTCAGCTTTTTTTGGTAGGTCTGTACCTGCATTAGAGCAGCCACTTGCTTCTATTTTAAAATGTCTTTAGAAATCACTCAATTTATTGTAATCAAATCATTACTTAGTGGATGCCTACTTCATGCGTGTAGCCAGTCTACTGAGGCTGCAGTAAATAAAAGGTCTATGCCCTGCCATTCCTGCCCCGCGAGGAGGGCGATGTGCGCCTTCTCTGCAGGGCAGGACGCTGCGTTTCAGAGCAGTGCCGTCACTTGTCCAAGGGCACAAAGTAAGTCGCAGGGGCAGGCAGAGCTGGAACCCACGTCGTTCAGCTCCAGACCCCAGGCCCCTGCTCTCTTCCCTTTTTTTTTCCAAGAAAGTTTAACTTAAACATCTGATCAACAGAAACATGAAACTGATGTGATTTAAGTTCAAAATGGAACACATTTTTAAAATTGTCTTTTCACAAAGAGAAAAGCTGGAGTTTTGAGATGGTAACGACTAGGCCAGTTTGGTTGAAAAAAGGTTCGGCCAACTAAAAGGCTGTGCAAGCTGTCTTTGTCATTTCTAAAAACTCAAATTTATATTTGTTAATTATTTGTACTAAGTAATACTTGTTTGAAGTAATGTCTACATATAGAAATCCCGTGTTCCACATGCACTTTCTCTCCCCAGACATAACATCCTTCACACTTCTATGGCTCTCCCCTGGCATTTCCTCTGTAATTTAAAATTCTGCTGCTGTTTCTTGAAATATCGGCTTTATCTATTGACTTTGTGCATCGTAGATAAGGCCTTAGTTTTTCTATACCAATGCCCACATTTCTCTCCTTTTACCCCTGTAACACATTTAGAAAACAATTCCTGGCAAAATCAACAATCAGCACTTACACAATGAGTAAATAGTGAACCAAACCTTCTTTTCCTGTGCAATCTTTTGTTTTTCCTAGAATTATTAATTGCTTCATTTTTTTCATTACCTTCGTTTTCCGTGGAATTTTCAAACTCTTCTCCAAATTTTTCTGCATGTTATAATAATACTTTTCACAATGCAGGCTGACTTCCTAGGAATTTTCTCCTTCACATCTAATTTTGCTTCTCTCTTTTTTATGGATGATATATCTTTTTATTTCTTAATTAATTAATTAATTTAGTTTTTCTGGACAATATCCTAGAATCCATTCCTAAGACATGTGCATTCACTGCAGGTAAATTTATTTTAATTTAAACTTGTCAAGACAAAAATTTTGAATTGTTAAAACTGTCTATTCTACTTTACATTTGCTTACTGCTTTGGCCGTATATGAAATTCTAAGGTGAAAATCATTTTCCCTCAGAATTCTGACGGCATGGCTGTCAGGAACGAAGAGTGAGGTTTCGCCCTATGTGTGAGCTAGCAAGCTGGCCCGTCCCAGGTCCATGCAGGCTGGTGGGAGATACAGGGCTCCTGGGCCAGAGACAAGGGACAGTTTATTAACTCACAGCAATGGGAGAGGCCAAAATGTCAGCATTTTTACACCTGCTTCTCTAACCCCAGTTCTCAGAGAGGACATCAAAAGGGACACATGACACCTGCACACACACAATGGACTGTGTTACAAGAGAGGAGCCCTGAGTTTAGGGAACCCAAATCTTTTTTAACGGGCATGCCTGCCTTTGGTTCTGGAGGGAAATGCTACCTCTGTCATTTAAAGCTGGTCACTATACATGCATACCTGAGAAGGGAGTCCAGAGCTAAGGGCAGTCAGTGCTTCCCCCACAAGATATTCAGGAATGCAAGAGACATATGGTTAATTGGCTGCCCAAAATGGTTTCCTTGCCTTGTCGCCTCCCCCACTGCTCCTGGGCTTCCACTGAAGTCAGTGCGGTCGTTTTTCCTAGCCTGTCCCTTTCTTTAGCCAGCTTATTTGTTTGCCTCTTTTTCCCTCTCTCTTCACACCTGGTCTTCTGACATTTCCAAATATCAATTTGAAGAGTCTTATCCCCTGCATTTCTGGAAACTCATATTATTTCTTTGGTTATTATATGGTTTTCTACGGAATTTTTCAGTTTCCTGTGGATTTGTTTACTTCGTTCTGTCATTCAGTTTGGAGGATTTTCCTTAGATTTCCAGTTACCTATAGATGTAGAGTATTCTTCAGAATGAGAGACCAAAACAGCTGGAATCCTTGTGTACGGGCAGGGCATGCCACGTGGTGAGCTGAACCACAGGAGACTGAAGGTGATGTGGCCTGTTCAGCAGAGCCTTTCATTCAATTGTCAGTATCAGGAGGTGTTTGCTCTTGGTTCTTCTAGCTTCTCTAGAAAACAGTTGTTGGTTTCCTACTGGAGAGATTTATGCCAGGTGTGGCTTTCTGGACATAAGGCAGGGGAAGAGAGCTCGGGGCTACCAATTTCAGCAGGCATGTTTTTATCAAAGAGAAGAAATAAATACATTGATAAACTAATAGCTCTTGATCCTCCTGTTCTCACAGTGGTACTGCCCTTATCCCCAACCTCTCAGGGCATGGGCCTCAGCTTAGAGACTGAGACTTCTCCCTCAGTGTCAAGGAAAATCCTTACAAATTCATTAAGGCAACAGGATGTATGGTTGAAAACTTCCTCTGCTCTCTCAGACCTGGCTGTTCTCGGTGGGTCTGTCTGAGGGATGACATCTGAGGCTGCACATCCTGAAGAAAGAACCTGGGATCCTGGTGATGACATGGAACTTTCTAAAGAAAATAACTGCTTTTCTTTTTCTTTTTATATAATTTGACCTCTGTTTCTTGATCTTCAAAATGGTATTTGCCTTTCTTTTTAAAAAACTTTTTCTTCATAATGTATTTGTAAGCTCATCACACTTTCTGAGCGTCTGGTTCACATACTTGGAAGACCTCCTGCCTCATGGTAAAACTTGTGTAATTAAGTTCAAAGTCTCTGCTGTTATGAGGCCTTTTAGAAAATCACCACCTGGGAAGCATGTGTACTCGCAGAGTTGGAAATCTCAAAATCTCCTTAGACAGTGCGTCCGAATTACTCTGCCAGCATCTCATGGCTGGAGCGTGAGAATCTGCATTTTAAGAAAGTGCCCAAAGTGATTGCAGTGGCTTATTTACTAATTGACAGCACACTCTTTCCTCTCATGCCTACTCCCAAAATTTGGAGCTCCGACGTCCTAGGCCACATGTCCCTGGTGCCCATTTGAATCTCTGCCAACCCACTGCCCTGGCTGGACAAGACCTAAACCCCGGACCTTAACTTTGCATCACCCCTCTGCTCTGGTCCTCTGCCTGGCTCTCCTCTGTCTGCACACAGGCTGCCTGGTCTCAGACTGGCTCAATGGGCTCACTTGCCCTGCCAAGGCTCCTATCCTAACCCCTCACCCACTACTCACCACCCGAGTTCTGATGTTTCACTCCACTCTGCCTGGACCAATCGGATCAGTATGTGCCTTAGATCCTGTAAGTAGAAAAGGTGCTATTGGGTGTTGCAGTGTTTGGTCTAATATGAAATTCAGACAAAGAACACTGAGGAGGAAGGGAGGACCTCAGACTGGTATTGCAGCAAGGTGTCACACTGCAGTGAAGTTCAGAGGACTTTTAGCGGAAGACTATTTTTGCATAGACATAGAGGAGGACCAAGTCAAATCTAGGAAATGCTCCACCAAATGCCTCCTGCTATTACAACATAGGGACTACTGCTCTGGCCAGTCCTACTAACAACCAGATATGTCACCATTGAATACCTCCTCTAGTGCAAGCACTGCATTTGTACGTATATAGATTTATATAATTGACATACAGTATTTGAGACTTTCCAACAACCCTACAAGGGAGGCATGATTATTCCCATTTTAGAGATGTAGGAAATGAGGCAAAGAAGGGAATTATTCTCTCAAGACCTCAACACTAAAGTGTGGAAGGAAGACTGGCAACCCAGTCTCCTGGCAGGTTTCTTCTCTAGGGCCCTGCTGTGTCCCCATAATTGAAGGCTGCAGCTCTCTCCCTGGGGAGGAGCAGCCTCCTCTCCGTCTTCCAGGGAGACAGGTGCCAATAAGACCCGCATCAAATGCCCCAGTGTCTCCCTCTCAGCCTGGAGGCCGGCAGGGTGTTCATTATTCTGGCGTGTAAAGTGTGGCTAATTGTGATACTGATAATTCGGGGGCCGCAAGAGTTGTCTGAAAGACAGGGTGGCGTTGCAAGGCTGCAAGCCCTTTTCTGTCTACACCCTTCTCTTTCATTCCCCATCACTTCCTGAGACATTTTGCTCTGAAACTAAAATCATTCACCGTTCAGGGAAGCCCCAGATCTGAATTACTTTGTAAAACTCAAGTGCTTTTAGAGTTAGGCAAGCAAGAAAACATTTTAAAATATAGAAAACAACCATACTTTTGCACTTCGGGCTCCAATATTTGCCAGTGTGCTGCCGTACCCCGCCCATTAAGAACACAATAGATGAAAATCTAGGTTTACAGAAAAGTTAAGCTAGAGATTATGTTTACAAGGGTGTCTTTGTACAGGAATTCCAGTGATCCAAAAACTTGAATCCTGGGTCATGCCCTACCACCTATGGGCATAAGCTTTGTGCACCTCGGTATGCATCTGTGTAAATGTGGGGAGGCCCCAGTAAGCTGTTTTCATGTGTCATACGAGGCTGTCATGAAAATCTAATGAGATACAGATTGTAAGCTGAGAGGTGCTTAAAGAGGTAAGGCATCTTCAGTGACAGAGGTAAAGAGCTGGGGTGAGAAGAAAAGGAAGTCCCTGTCAAGAGGCCATGTTCCAGGTTGCTGGGGACCAGTCTGGACAAACTTAGGAACCTTTGACCCTTGGTTGTCACAGCAGAATATGAGCTGTTCCAGTTCCACTATCCTGCACAATATCACCCCGCAGTCCTGCTAGTCAGTTAAACACCACAGCTCCCGAATACATTTTAATTTCTGATCATTAGTTACAAGATTTTCTTGTTAATTCTGATTCAGCAGGTTTTGCTGAGGCAGCTCTATTTTTTCCATTTTATTTTGGTAGCGCTGCACAGAGCCTATTCATACAGACAATAAATTCCAGTGGCTCACCTTCCTCCGGGGATGAAACATCTGAAATTCTGAAAAGGACACAGCCATGGGGCTGGAGACAGGGAGGGGTCCGCATCCCAGGCTTCTTTACAGGGAACTAACTCTGCGGGAACCTTCGAGATTCTGGCCTCAGGACATAAACCTGCCGGTGGTGATTACATCAGGGATAACAAGGTTCCCCCAGAGCTCCGTGGTGGGCAAATCAGGGGAAAAAATAGAACAGCCCAGGACAACTCAGCAAAATCAGTTCCTGCTTTCTGCTGTTTTTATTAGATCATGCATTTGCTATAGATTTATCTAACCTGGAGGCACCAACAAAATTCTGCAACCAGCAAGGCTGGTTTTGAGCCCTGTACCCTCTTCTGCTCCTTCCTTCCTGTGTCTAGTTGTTCACCATAGCCATTGGCATGAAGATTTTTTCTTCTCTTTGGTCTGGTAGGTAACCCCCTCCCAACCTTGGACCTAGAAAAACAGTGAGCCCATGATGCTAAAATGTTCTGGTTGATTGTAGTACCCTTCCCAGGGACCAATGGTATTTTTAGACATTTCTGACCCTCACAAAATGTTTACCATGTGCTGGGGGCACTCTTCTTAACCCTTTTAATCTATTAACCCTATTGCCACATCAACCCTGTGAGGAAGGTGTGATAATTTTCCTCATTTTATACATGAAAAAACTGAGGCACGAAAAAGTTAAGCAACTCTCTGTAGTTACACATGTAGTATGTGGCAGAGCTGCCCTTTGGTCCCCAGTTCCAGATTCCATGTACTTTATTGACGAAACTTAAATTTGTCACAAGGTATTGCCGGCCTGGCCTGATGTTATAGCTGGACAGCCCAGTCTCAGGGGAGCGAGAGGGCCTGGGTCACATCTACAACAGAGAAGAGGAGACCTAGATGTTTGGTTGAAAGGAAGTCGTGTCTAATGGAATTCAATCCAGGGCAAGAAGCAGCAGTCTAGACAAGCGACCAACATCATGAAGGCTGGCATAGGATAGAAGGGTGTCCCAGACCAACAGATAATCCAGGGCAAGAAACACTCAGCAGTGTAGGCATCAGGGACAACTTCTGGCAGGTTCAGGGACTTGGATTGGACCCCAAGCTGAAATGGGGTTGGGAGCAGGAGGAGAGAGTAAACAAAGAATCCCTATCTCACACCATATACAAAAATTAACTCAAAATGTATCAATGACCTGAGGATAAGAGCTGAAACCCTAAAGCTCTTAGAAGAAGACATAGGGGTAAATCTTCATGGCCTCACAGTTGGCAATGAGTTTTTGGATATGACACTGAAAGCACAAGCAACACAAGAGAAAAAAAATAGATAAATCAGACTTCCTCAGAACTGAAACTTCTGTGCATCAAAGGATGTTATCAAGAAAGTGAAAAGACAACTTGCATAGTGGGGGAAAATATTTGCAAATCATATATCTAATAAGAGTCTAGTATCCAGAATATATACAGTACTTTTACAACACAACAATAAAGGACAAACAACCCAGTTAAAAAAAAAACAAATAAACAGATGAAAGAATTAAATAGACATTTCCCCAAAGAAGACATTCAAATAGCCAATAAGCACATGAAAAAAAGTTTGACATCATTAGTCATTAGAAAAATGCTAATCAAAACCACAATGAGATATCACATAATATCCACTAGGATGGTTATACTAAAGACAGAAAACAAGTGTGGACAAGGATGTGAAGAAATTGGAACACTCATACATTGCTGATGGGAATGGAAATGGTTTGGCCACTGTGGAAAACAGTTTAGTGGTTTCTCAAAAAGTTAAGTGTAGAGTTTACCCTGTCATTCCACTTGTAGGTCTAGACCCAAAAGAAATGAAATCTGCTCAGACAAATACAAGCACATGCATATTTATAGCAACACTATTCACAATAGCCAAAATTGGAAATAAATGTTCACCAGTGGAAGAATGGATGAACAAATTGTGGTACACACATATAATGGGCTATTATTCCAACACAGAAAGAATGAAGTAATGACACATGCTGCAATGTGGATGAACCTTGAAAACATTATGTGAAGTGAGAGAAGCCAGACACAAAATGTCTCATATTGTATGATTCCAATTACATGAAATATCCAGAATAGGTAAATCCATAGAGACAGCAGGCTGGTGGTTGCCAGGGTCTGTGGGGAGAAGAAAATTAGAAGTAACTGCTTAATGGATATGGGGTTTCCTACTGGAGTGATGAAAATGTTTTGGAACAGGTAGAAGTAGTGGTTGTACCACAATATGAATGTGCTAAATGCCACTGAATTGCTCAGTTTAAAATGGCCAATTTTATGTTATGTGAATTTCACCTCAATGTAAAAAATAAGTTAAATAAATAAGGACCTTAGAACAACCACGGCACCAGGCAGGGACCGAGACATGTGCGCCAGTACTCAGGTAGAGGGGTAAGTGATGGGAGGAGCAGGCGCAGCATGAGGCAGCGGCCCGCTCGTTAGCCAGAGGAAGCCTCAGCAGGCTGGGCCGGGGCTCCCTGAGCAGGAGCCGCCCTGGAAGAGGATCAGGGACAGAGCCAGCAGAGGGGATGGACTGTGTCCCGCTGGGCACAGAGGGACCTGGGATCCCCTTTCTCAGTGGGAAGTTACCAGCAGCAAGGAGAGGCAGAAGTGAGTGACCAGGGGACACAGGGCAGCCTCCTTGATTTGGGTGTTTCTGGCCTCCCTGCTTCAAGTTGTCTGATCCCTGAGGTTTAGACAAATGCATTCGCTGGTAATAGTTCTCACACACAAAGGAACACATGGGAGGGGTGGAGAAGGAAGGAATGTTCTGTTGTTTAGAAAATGAACCAAACAGCTGGAGGTAAAGCTTTTGTTACGGGCTGCCATCTCTGATTCATGCAGCTGTAATCCTGACTATGGTGTGAGTCGGCCAGGAAGGGTGAGGGAGGTGAGGATTTCCCCTCCACACTGCGCCCACCAACATAGGGTTTATTAGAAGTGGCGAGCAGCGTCAGGAGTGCACTCATCATGACGCGGAACAGGCCACTGCCTGAGTGAAGAGCCACATTCCTCGGATGCCCAAGGCCCAGCTGAGGAACTCTGGGGCCCTGGGGGGAACCCCAGATGCTAACATGAAGCATGCCTGGTGGCCTCAACCCAGGCTGAGCAGAGCCTAGTTTAGGGGCCAGTGAGTGAGTTGAGGTCCTCCAAACCCCCTCTTCACTATCAGCTGGGAGTAAGAAAGGAGAGGAATTTGTGAAAAGGAACAAGAGGCCCTTGACACGACCACCATGTTGCTACCCTCTCCCACTTCCTTCGTAGCTACACCTCCTCCTCATTTCCCCTTGGGCTGCCTGCTGCCCACAAAGCTCTCCAGACTTGTAGCTCTAGGGCCATGCTCAGCTTCTTCCGGGGGTGAGTCTCCCACCACGCCTTCCCATGACTGCTTCTGGTCTCCCCGTGTTGGGTCCTACCCTCCATTACTACCCAGGACCATCTTACCTTGCCTGGGAAGCCAGTTTGTATGGTGTCTGTTTAGAAGTCTTTCTTGATTGCCCACCCAGATCTGTGCTCCTTACCTCTGAACAACTGAGGACAGACGCCTGATAAACGTGGCCAATGAACTCCTGACCCGGGGGAGCTGGAGCTACCCACGTGCCTGGCTGGGCGTCAGGACAGACCAGGCCTGTGCTCACAGGGTCGCTCTCAGCACCCACCCTCAAGACCTCTCTTGCATTGAGCCCTTAACTCCCACCCTGAATTCCAAGAAATGAGACAGGAAAGGGGAGAAGTGAACCAGCAAAGGAAGGAGCGGCAGAAAGACGGGAGAGTAACGGAGGCAGATGTAGGTGTTTAGGAACCTGAGACACACAGTTGGAGGGCTCTCTTCAAAATTTACCAGTGCAACACTGGTGTCGGAAGCGATCACGCCAGAGAGTGGCCCTGAGCACGAGCGTTACCTTCCAGGGAAGTTGGCCCCTGCCTTGTCTGGAGCAGTTGTATATACAGGGGAGGGACGGGGTGGAGGGCTAACATGCCCCCTGGAAGCCCAGGCCCACTTTCCCCTACCCTTTGTACTACTCTCCCTCACTCATCTCTCGAAAGCCTTGCTGGGCTGCCCAAGCCGCCTCCCTTCCTCCCAGCCTCCCATCCTCCCACCAATCCCAATTAAAAAATCCATTCTCCGTTTCCTGCGTGCAGCACCCTTAATATTAGGCCTGAAAACAATTTGCAATCAGTTGCACTAATTAATCTAATTGAATTTAATTTCCCTTTCTTGGTGTTAGGGGTGAGCGAACTCCATATGCTGACTTATGTAAAGCAATATGCAAATTTGAATCTTGAGCCCAGAGTTCTGCAAATGGTTTTGATTACAAAAAAGCCTCTGCCAAGGCCCTCAGGAGACACTAACCACTTCAGTTTCGGGCCTGACACCCCTACCTTCTGGCTGCCTGGACTCAGGTATCCCCTTATTGTGCCACTCGTGACTTGGTCACCTTTGCTCCTGCCCTAATCTACTCGGTTGGGTCCCTGCGAACCTGGATACTATATTTTCTGCTTTAGCTCTTCAGAACTTAGGTTCCTTCCCTTTGTTTTGCTGCTATTCCTTCTCCCTCAGCCCCCCTTTAAGCTCAGGAATGGGTCCTAACTTTGGCTGGGAGATCTGATGAGCCCCCTGCTGGTGAGACATCCCAGCCCGGGGAGGTGGTGAGCAGTGGGATCGCTCCAGCAGAGGGCAGTTGGGGGTCTTGGGTGGGGAACCTGGCCGCGGTGCAGGGATACCGGGCATCTCTACTCGCATGTAGACGGGGTGGCGTCACCCACGGATGACAATGGAGCAGAGGGCCATAAGCCATGATTAGCACAACTGAGTCCCCAGGTCCCCTGTAGAGCCCTGCTCTCAAAAGCTGCACCATGGGGAGGTGCTGAGAAAAGGTGACCGTGGGCACCAAGGTTAGCACTCACTGAAGGGCTCGTGCCCCTGGTGCCTCTGCTCTGTTAAAACTCAATGTCCTAGTTTGGGATTTGCTTCAAAATAACCTGGAGTAGGGAGAGGAGTATCACACTGAGTAGGGAAGATACAAGGTTGGCCATGAGTTAAAAAGTGATGGTTGAAGCTCGGTGATGGCTCACTGGGGCTTATTATACTTTTCTCTCTATTTCCATATATGTTTGAAATTTTCCTCAATAAAAAAAAGGTGCTTTGTAAAAGTCCTAGTTCTGAAGCTGGATCTAAGAGCTGGCGTTTTGCTTCCAGTTGAGTGGGAGCTTGGAGAGCGAATGAGGAAAACCACAGGAGGCTTTCCTGTCAGCTCCCGCCATGCCTGGACTTGTGTGGACGCGGGCAGCACCCTCCCCCCACCTCCCAGGCAGGGGAAGACAGCAACACAGCCGATTCCTGACCGTGAAACCGCAAGGATGTGGACCAGGACGTGGAGGGCAAATTGGAAGAGAAAGAGGCTGAGGGTGAAAACCCATTTCAGGAACTTGCAATAATTTTGGAAAATTAAAGAACAAATGTGAGGGTTTGTACTGGATCAGGGACAATGGATATGGTGAAGAGAGCACAAAGAAGAAATATTCCCAAGAACAACCCAGAGCATTCACGGGAATCTGTACGTGAGAGATGAGCAGGCAGGAAGCCTCAAAGATTGCACCAGCATGCCGAAATTGGTGGGGACATCACTCATTAGGATGAGGATTCCAGGTCGGGGGGACGTGAGAAAATGTTTTTTCTCAGACAAATTTAATTTCCGACACAATATGAATCCAAGCAGAGTTCCCCAAGGAGGCTGGGAATTGAAACTGGAGTCCCAGGATGAGGCGAGAGCTGGCGATAAACAGTGGAAGTCACAGGCACTGAGGCGACAGGCCGGCAGAGGAGGCCAGTGAGCGTGGGAGAGAATCCCAGAGAATTCCAATGTCTAAGGGGCAGGAGGAGGGGGTGGAGACAGCAAAGACTGAGACAGAAAGTAAAAGGAGCACTTCATGTGGGAGAAAGAGAACCAGAGAGGTAATCATGGGAACCTGGAAAGGAGGGGCTTCCAGGAGGCTCATCGAATGGAGACACATACTGCAGGGAAGATGCATAAAATGAGGAGAGCAAGAGATCCCGCACTAAGTCGGATGCACCGGATCTCCCCCGAAAGAGGTCACCGCCCACTGTGGTGCGAGAGTTTGAGGAATTTGTGTGAATGCATATCCTTTGCACTCAAAAATTATACTATACTTAAGAAACTTTTTTTTTTTTAAAGTAAAAGCAATTTCCAAGCCTAGGTCTGTTATGCATGAAATCCATATTCTTCCCTAAATCCAATCTTCCCTCCAGTATATTAAATATACTTCAAACATTATTCAAAGGTCTTCAAGAACAACGAAGAATTTTCCAGTGTAGCTCTGATGGGAGGAGGAGTTTATCACTAAGAATAAATCCAGTTGAGAAGGCAGAGGGTAGAAGACAAGGATTGTTGAGTTGAGGACACTTTAAGGGGCCCCCGGGAGCATTCAGCAACACCCTCCTCCTGCTGTCCTTGGCATAGACTTTACATTTCTGATTTTTTAAAATCTTACACATCATTCAACCAAGATTTGTTAGGGGTGTAACTATGTGCCAGGTACATATCACATTCAGAGATAAGATTTTACTTAGATTTTTGTAAAATTGATTTGAGAAAGAGAGACATCAATTTGTAGTTTCACTTATTTATGCACTCTCTGGTTGATTTTTGTATATGCCCTGACCTGGGATCAAACCTACAACCTTGGTGTATCAGAATGACGTTCCAACCAACTGAGCTACCTGGCCGGGGTATGCTGGAGACAAGATTTTAAAAACTGCTGAACACAAACCCTAGCCATGGAGGAGTCAATGCCCTGGAAGAAATTAAGGAGTCTCTCTAGGGATTTTATCACAGAGTCTCACAGGTGTGAACCAGCATGGAGGTGAGACAGAGCTAAACCCTAATCCCTTAACCTAGCCCAGGCTTCTCCCGCAAGACTAGCTGCCTCCCAGGACATCTTGAATAGAGGCTCTTAT